>NC_142992.1:5947500-11681316 GCF_061535395.1 Colias eurytheme | reverse complement strand
TTCCGACCACAGTCCACTCTCCGTCCTTTGACGGCTGCTGCGGGGGGCCGGATGACGTGGCCAGCGTATCTTTTCTGGGGGGCTTTGAACCCACCGGATCAGGCTGCACGGGGACCCTTTCCTTCCCCTTCGCCAATTTCTTTTTCCTCTTCTTCGAGGTTGCCTCGATCTCCAAAGCTGGGACCGCCGTCTGCTTCGCGGTTTTCTTAATTGCGGGCCCAGACACCGATCTACCCGGTTGCGATGAAGCCGCAACACCTGCATATGTCCTCGCCTTTGATGGAGGGGGCGGTGCGAGGTCATCAGCCATCGCTTGTTCAGCCGCCTTTGCCGCTTTCCTGCTATCTGCCGCCAGCGGAGGTCTTATGCGCTTTTCCGGCAGCAGACGCTCCTCTAGAGCCTCAAATCTCGCGTTAATCATTGCTCCGACCTGGCGCAAGATATCCGAATCTTGGGGCTGAGCAGGCAGCGACGAGCCCTGAGAGGCCTTCACCTCTTGGAGTTCCCTTTTCAGGGAGTCGAGCTCCGCCTGTAGGCGGGAATTGGCTGCCTGTAGCAATCTCGTCTCCTCAGAGACAGTGTGTTTCTCTAGTAGAGCTACCGACTGCTCAATGTCACCGTGGGCCAATTTCAAGGCCTTTTTGAAAGTGCCCTTGAGATTTGATGACTTGGTCATCACCTTCAGGATTGCAGCCAGGTCATCGGCAATGCGGCGACTGAGAGCCTCGGACGTGTTTGTCTTTGCTGGAATGGGAGGGAGAGGAGCGCTAGCTTGCGCCACTTCAATGCGCTCGGCGCACTCAGCAACCTCCTTCTCGGCCTGCGCCTCCAACTCCCTCTTACGCAACCTCGTCATATCGAATGTGGCCTCGCGCCGAGTGGCGCTTGAACCCGATGGGCGGCCCTTCCCTCTTTTTGAGGTGGTCTTAATAAATGGGGATGTAAAAACCCCTGTGCCATCTTCTGTGTCGGAACCAGAACCACTGGTGTCCAGCGTCCGCTTCCGCCACAGCCTGTCTTTTCCGTCCATTTCAATAATGCTGTTGACAGAACTGGAGCTCGAAAGCAGCACAGCCCTGCCCCGCCTTGTTTTGACACGTGCCGGAGACATACTCCCGTCAGTATCTTCGATATCATAAAAGTTTTCGGAGTCCATGATTGTGTTTTTGCTAAAGTCGTCGTTGATCGGTTCGGAGTTAAAGGACATTTTTGTTCCCACGAGTATGGGGGATATAAAACGTCCATCCGGGCGGTGCCCCCTGCACCCGGATAACCCTTTTACACCATGGAGGTCGGGCGGTATCCATGGGTGTACACAGCTAAAAGCTCACGCTCTCCCGAGCCAAACTGTCCAAGAAGGACAGGAAATCCACGCCGCTGGACTACAACGCGGATTTGAGGGTTTTTGATGAGGTGTCCTTCCTCTCAGGCCAGCCGATTAAGGCAAGCCTCCTGGTCCGTCGTAGCTGCTAGACGTGACAACAACACTACGACGGATAACAGGTTGCCCGACGGGAGGCCGAAGCCTCTAACCAGGCGACAGAAAAACCTGCCGCCCAGCCCGCCGCGCCGCGATTGATACAACCGCCATCCATCGCTGCAAAGCAGCCCGTCGTCCAGTAGGACTAAATCGTCCGCAACCACTGGTCGCCATACCTCGCCGCAAAAGCAGCACTGTTCGAAAACAAACCCAGCAATTTCTCTGCAAAGCAGAGATTGCAACGAGGACGTGGTAGCCCTCGAGTTCCTCCACGCTGATTTTGGTCCGCGCCGGCAAGACCACCGGTACCCCCCATATCTGGGAGGCCTCCCCCTATCCGCCACCTGAGGACGCGCCCGATGGGAGACCAGAAACTCCACACGGGAACCTAACCTAACCTAACCTAACCTAACCTAACCTAACCTAACCTAACCTAACCTAACCTAACCTAACCTAACCTAACCTAACCTAACCTAACCTAACCTAACCTAACCTAACCTAACCTAACCGGGTTCGGGCTGGTGGACGAGGACTCGTATTCCGACGTGGCTAATAGCCACGTACATAGGATCTACACGGACGGCAGCAAGATTGAGGGTCGAGTCGGAGCCGCCCTTTCCGTATGGGAGGGGGAGGCCGAGACGAAGGCCGTCAAGCTTGCTTTGCCGCCGTATTGCACCGTCTACCAGGCCGAACTCCTAGCGCTCCAAAGAGCAGTAATTAGAGCCTGCAAGAGTGGAGTGTCGAAGGTCGGCATCTTCAGCGACTCCAGATCGGCCCTCCAGGCAGTCACACTCGGTTCCCCCCACCCCCTTGCTGTGCAAACAAGGGCGGCCCTCCGAAAAGCTGCTTCGCAGAGGCGGGAGGTCGCTCTGTTTTGGATCAAGGCGCACGCAGGGCTAAGGGGGAACGAAAGAGTGGACCAGTTAGCCAAGGAGGCCGCTCTGGGGTCGAAGAAGAAACCCGACTACGATCTGTGTCCTGTTTCATTCGTCAAGCGTATCCTGAGACAGGATACGATCGGGGAATGGGACAGGAGATATGATGTGGGGGAGACGGCTGGAGGCACGAAGCTCTTTTTCCCAAGCGCTGCTGCTGCATACAAAATAGTACGGAAAATAGACATCACACACCACACCACACAAGCACTGACTGGACACGGTGGATTCGCCTTCTACTTGAACAGATTCAAGCTGAAGGAGAATCCATCGTGCCTGTGTCAGCCCGGAGTCGACGAGACGGTTTCTCACCTGTTGCTCGAGTGTCCGACTTTTGCAAGAGATAGATATGTTATTGAGCAAAAATTGGGCATCGCGATGACGGGTGAGAATCTGCCCGCGGCCCTGGGGGACAAAATGAGGAATGAATTCCTGGAATATTGTAAGTACATTGTTGGGGTGGTAAACAAAAGAAACTGTGATAAGCTGTGATGTTAGGGTTAAGTTTTATTGTTGTGCCGTGTTAATTTGTATATTTATTTGTATTGGTTTTATTTTTATTGTAATGTTTAAATTGTTAATTTTAAAGTGACTTTTAATTATTGTATTTTATTATTATTTTGAAAATTTTATTGTATATTGTAAATTCGTATTTTAAAATTTTATTGTATTTTAATATTATGTGCCCATATTGTAAATAAAGAAAATTGTGTTTATTATTGATTAAAGAAAATAAATGTCTCTAGACTATACTCTAGAGAAAAAGCAGACAACACCCTGCGATGGCGGGTGCTTTTAAAAAAAAAAAAAAAAAAAAAAAAAACCTAACCTAACCTAACCTAACCTAACCTAACCTAACCTAACCTAACCTAACCTAACCTAACCTAACCTAACCTTTTTTTTTTTTTTTTTTTTTTTTTTTATAGTGGAGAATGCATTTAGGCATACCCAGAGCGCTCGGGGAAAGAGCCCTGGGTTATGTCGGACTCACACCGCAGAATGCGGCGACTACCGACTAAACTCCACTGTGTTCCGTCACTCCGCTATATTGGCAGGGTCGCGGGTATTTGGTGTAACCGCATCCGTAACCCCGTCAGCGGCAGCCTATTTTTTATATAGGCCCATCGCGATTAAGACCTGGCTAGTGTTCGCCAGTTCCTCCTTCCTGGGGGGCGGCGTGAACGGAACACGTCTCACGCCGCCTCACCGCACCGGACGATGGATTATGTCCCCGTTCCACCGTCCGGCACCCAACATTAGGGAAGCAAGTCGCGACCGTGTACAGCGGTCGCGACTCGGCGACGGCGCCCAATAAGACGTCGCCGCCGAATAGGATCCGCGTTGGGATCTCCCTCGCGGACCCGCTCTGCTTCCTCCTTCTGCGACATCACATCTTCACAGAATGTGATAGCCGCGCGCCACGATCTGTCGCTGCCAACCATTGCGCGAGCTATGGAAGGCAGGGAGAGATCAGGACCGACGACTGCGACTAGGTGAGCACGGGGCTCGGACCACGCGGGGCACACGGCGAGAGTGTGGTCTGCCGTGTCCTCCGGACTGTCACACCAATGGCAAGCCATTTGCGGCTCCCGCCTGGCGACTTTGCACAAGTACCACCCGAAACAGCCATGTCCGGACAGCACCTGTGTCAGGCGGAAGGTAATTGCCCCATGCCGCCTGTCGCACCACTCGCGTAGGACCGGTCGGATAGCTTCGACCGTCCTCGCTCCTGCGCTGGGCCTCTCGAGCCGGCGTTCCCACTCCCTGAACCGCCGCTCGAGAGCATCCGCCCTCCATTGCTGGACTTGCTCCAGATATGGATTAATTCCATGCGATCTGGACGCGGTGACGCGGCGATAAACGTCCGCCAGCATCTCGGCATCCAGGTCCCACGGGGGCGTCCCAGCCATGACACACACGGCCTCGAAGGACACTGTGCGATATGCCCTCACGACTCTGAGCGCCATGACCCGCTGCGGTCTACGCAAGTATGGTCTGGTACGGACGCTCAAAGAGTCGGCCCAAATGGGCGCACCATAGAGGGCCATGGAGCGAATGACGCCGGTGTATAGACGACGACACGCACCCCCAGCCCCTCTTAGATTCGGGAGCAGACTTCCAAGTGCCCCGGCCACCCCAACAAGACGGGGGGCGAGGCGACGAAAGTGCTCCACAAATGTCCACCGGCTGTCCAGCACGATGCCCAGGTAGCGCAAAGTGGAACCGACGCCGATGGACGTGCCACCCACCTGGATAGCTGAACCAGCAGCCTGCGCCCTTCGACGGCCGCGAAACAAAATTGCCTCTGACTTGTTCAGAGCGACCTCTAAGCCAAGTCGTCTGATTCGGCGCACAACATCCGCCACACCAGCGGTCGCAATGAGGGCTGCCTCCCTGTACGAGGCCCCGCGTGCAGTTACCAGGGTGTCATCCGCGTAGCAAAGCACGCTGACACCCGGTAGATAAGTGGCACGCAGGACCCAGTCGTAGCCGATGTTCCACAGAAGGGGCCCAAGAACCGAGCCCTGTGGAACACCGCACGTCACTTCCTTTTCTTGCCACCCACGACGCGCGGGGTACGCCACAGCCCTCTCCGATAAGTAGGACTGCAACAAGCGCACCATATACCCGGGCACGTTGTGGTAGCGGAGCGCTTCGATCACGCAACTCCACGGCAGAGTGTTGAATGCGTTGGCGATGTCAAGGGACACCGCCAAAAGCACTCCGCCTTCATTATCTGCATGATCAGCGAGGTTCCGCAATTCAGCAATCGCATCGATAGTGGACCTTCCCCGGCGAAATCCAAATTGGTTCTCGCTTAGGTCCGGCCCCACTCCCTCCAGATGGTCGATGAGGCGAGCTGCGAAGACGCGCTCAAAGAGCTTGCTCACCTCATCGAGCAGCACGATCGGCCTATAAGCCGAGGGCGAGTCGCGCGGGCGTCCCTCCTTCTGCAACAGGACCAAGTTCCCGGTCTTCCACCTACGGGGAAATTGGCCCTGTTGGAGGCATTTTGTGAACAGCTGTTCCACCCTGGGTCCAAGAGATTCTAGCGCCAGCACCCAGGCCCGCCCGGGAACACCGTCAGGGCCGGGGGCGGCATTCTTCGCCTTAAGGCGCTCTACTGCCACAGCGAGCTCGTTGCGAGTGACTGGAGGGACATTTTCGTTGTTGAGCTCCTCCTGCGCAGTCATCGTGGGTGCCATCGGTGGGGGAGAATGTCTTCCCCGACTTGGAAACAAGGACGTCACCACTTGCTCCAGAAATCGTGGCTCGAGACTTTGAGACAAGGGCGGGGCCCAAGGGCGAAGCTTTTGCCTCACCCTCTTATACGGCCGACCCCAAGGTTCGCGGTTCAAACTCTCGAGCATCTCTTCCCATGCACGGGTCTTAGCGCTGCTGATGGCGTGCTGCAGAGACACAATGCAGTCCCTATAGACGGCGTATAACCGCGCTTCCTCCTCTTCGTCACGCCGCCTACGGCGCCTGTGCCTGGTGTACGCCCGCCTCGCAGCCACGCATGAAGCACGCAGCTGGGCAACATCGGCGGACCACCAGTACATTTGGCGCCTACGTGGAACCGACCGCACCCTCCGCATGCTCGCGTCGCACACCTGAGACATAGCTTCGGCAAGCCAAGTGGCCTCCTCCTCTACGTTTTCGCCGCCATTCTGCTGCGACGGGAGCCAAGCCTGCACTAAGGCAGCCTCAATGAGGAGCTCCCTATCGAGGCTACTAAGTGCCCAGCGCGGACGACAATCGCCAGGGGGGAATTGACTGGGAGCCGTCGAGGGCGTGGAGACGCTAAACCGGATATAACGGTGATCCGAGAGCGTCTCCACGTCCAAAAGAACCCTCCAGTCTTGTATACGACGAGCGAGAGGGGGGCTCGCAAACGTGACATCTACAATGGATCCACCCCTCTGCCGAACACACGTTAATTCTGCTCCACGGTTTACAACCGTCAGTCCCGACGCAACTGCCCAGTCAGCGAGTGTCGAGCCACGTATATCACTTGCCACGCAGCCCCAAGACACCGACTTGGCGTTCAGGTCCCCGGCCAGAAGCACAGATTGAGGTTGTGCGAAGTCTAGCAGATCCCTCAGCTCAACCAAGAACTGCTCGAAATCGGCGAGGCAGCGGTTCGGCGAGAAGTACGCTCCCACAACGGTGAAGCCATTGACAACCGCCGAGACGCATCCCCGTCGCCTTATGATTTGCTCAAGCTGTGTGTCGCCTTGAGCAACCAGCGCCACCAAGCCGTCCAGATCGCCCACCCAGTTATCCCGGGGGGGCAGATTGTATGGCTCAGACACTACCGCCACGTCAATCTCCCACTCTGCCAGACTCTGATGTAAAAGGTCCTGGGCCCTGGCACAGTGGTTGATGTTGGCCTGTAGGAAACGCAGTGGGGCCATTACTGCGTTTCCATGGCTGCCTCCGTTTGCGGTACCTCATCAGGCACCGGAGCAGAGCGTGATGGCGTTGGAGCGCCATCTTGCTTCCGCATTCCACCTCTTTTAGGCTTCGGGGCCTTACAGGCTGCGCTTCCAAGCCGATGCTCTGCCGGTAGCTTTGCCTCCGTGCATAGGGCGCAGCGAGCGGAGGCGGCATCGCATCCACCAGCTTTATGGCCTGTTTCACTGCAGCGGAAGCAAGTGGCACTCCTGTCCGTCGGCGAGGAGCACGTGGCGCTGACATGGCCCACCTCCAGGCAGCGGTAACAGCGCAGGGGCTTCTGCTCGGTGAGAGAGACTTTCGCCGAAGCCCACCCAACCATTACGCGCCCCGCCTGCGCCAGCTTCTTCGCCGCAGTCACCGGGCAACTAACCCAGGCTGATACAGCACCTCGGGGGCCCGTGCGCAGGCCACCACACTTCACATGCTCCGCGGTACACTCCCCTGCGCGCGATACCGCAGCCGCAATGTCCTCGACTGTGGCCGAGTCATCCAGGCCAGTGATTCGCAAGTCTGCGCACTTGACCGGCCTGGACACCTTAACGTTATCCTCACCGAGGACCTCCCGCAATTTGGCGGCAAGGGAGTCCGCTTCCTTGGTGCTGGAAGCACCGGGGATCTCTAGTATCCTGGCACCAGTGACAGCGCGCTTAAAACGCATTGCACTGATGCCAATTTCGGCGAGGTCTATTCCACGCCGCGCCTCCGTCAAAACACCGGCGTAGGTTACGCCACGCTCCTTCGCACTCGGCTGCAGGGTAAGGACGACAGCCGAGGAATTCGGAGCGTGGAGCTTTCGCGACTTCTTCTTGCGGGACTTAGCCGCAGGCTTCTTCCCTTTCCCCTTATTTTCTTTTCCTCGCTTTCCGACCACAGTCCACTCTCCGTCCTTTGACGGCTGCTGCGGGGGGCCGGATGACGTGGCCAGCGTATCTTTTCTGGGGGGCTTTGAGCCCGCCGGATCAGGCTGCACGGGGACCCTTTCCTTCCCCTTCGCCAATTTCTTTTTCCTCTTCTTCGAGGTTGCCTCGATCTCCAAAGCTGGGACTGCCGTCTGCTTCGCGGTTTTCTTAATTGCGGGCCCAGACACCGATCTACCCGGTTGTGATGAAGCCGCAACACCTGCATATGTCCTCGCCTTTGATGGAGGGGGCGGTGCGAGGTCATCGGCCATCGCTTGTTCAGCCGCCTTTGCCGCTTTCCTGCTATCTGCCGCCAGCGGAGGTCTTATGCGCTTTTCCGGCAGCAGACGCTCCTCTAGAGCCTCAAATCTCGCGTTAATCATTGCTCCGACCTGGCGCAAGATATCCGAATCTTGGGGCTGAGCAGGCAACGACGAGCCCTGAGAGGCCTTCACCTCTTGGAGTTCCCTTTTCAGGGAGTCGAGCTCCGCCTGGAGGCGGGAATTGGCTGCCTGCAGCAATCTCGTCTCCTCAGAGACAGTGTGTTTCTCTAATAGAGCTACCGACTGCTCAATGTCATCGTGGGCCAATTTCAAGGCCTTTTTGAAAGTGCCCTTGAGATTTGATGACTTGGTCATCACCTTCACGATTGCAGCCAGGTCATCGGCAATGCGGCGACTGAGAGCCTCGGACGTGTTTGTCTTTGCTGGAATGGGAGGGAGAGGAGCGCTAGCTTGCGCCACTTCAATGCGCTCGGCGCACTCAGCAACCTCCTTCTCGGCCTGCGCCTCCAACTCCCTCTTACGCAACCTCGTCATATCGAATGTGGCCTCGCGCCGAGTGGCGCTTGAACCCGATGGGCGGCCCTTCCCTCTTTTTGAGGTGGTCTTAATAAATGGGGATGTAAAAACCCCTGTGCCATCTTCTGTGTCGGAACCAGAACCACTGGTGTCCAGCGTCCGCTTCCGCCACAGCCTGTCTTTTCCGTCCATTTCAATAATGCTGTTGACAGAACTGGAGCTCGAAAGCAGCACAGCCCTGCCCCGCCTTGTTTTGACACGTGCCGGAGACATACTCCCGTCAGTATCTTCGATATCATAAAAGTTTTCGGAGTCCATGATTGTGTTTTTGCTAAAGTCGTCGTTGATCGGTTCGGAGTTAAAGGACATTTTTGTTCCCACGAGTATGGGGGATATAAAACGTCCATCCGGGCGGTGCCCCCTGCACCCGGATAACCCTTTTACACCATGGAGGTCGGGCGGTATCCATGGGTGTACACAGCTAAAAGCTCACGCTCTCCCGAGCCAAACTGTCCAAGAAGGACAGGAAATCCACGCCGCTGGACTACAACGCGGATTTGAGGGTTTTTGATGAGGTGTCCTTCCTCTCAGGCCAGCCGATTAAGGCAAGCCTCCTGGTCCGTCGTAGCTGCTAGACGTGACAACAACACTACGACGGATAACAGGTTGCCCGACGGGAGGCCGAAGCCTCTAACCAGGCGACAGAAAAACCTGCCGCCCAGCCCGCCGCGCCGCGATTGATACAACCGCCATCCATCGCTGCAAAGCAGCCCGTCGTCCAGTAGGACTAAATCGTCCGCAACCACTGGTCGCCATACCTCGCCGCAAAAGCAGCACTGTTCGAAAACAAACCCAGCAATTTCTCTGCAAAGCAGAGATTGCAACGAGGACGTGGTAGCCCTCGAGTTCCTCCACGCTGATTTTGGTCCGCGCCGGCAAGACCACCGGTACCCCCCATATCTGGGAGGCCTCCCCCTATCCGCCACCTGAGGACGCGCCCGATGGGAGACCAGAAACTCCACACGGGAACCTAACCTAACCTAACCTAACCTAACCTAACCTAACCTAACCTAACCTAACCTAACCTAACCTAACCTAACCTAACCTAACCTAACCTAACCTAACCTAACCTAACCTAACCTAACCTAACCTAACCTAACCTAACCGGGTTCGGGCTGGTGGACGAGGACTCGTATTCCGACGTGGCTAATAGCCACGTACATAGGATCTACACGGACGGCAGCAAGATTGAGGGTCGAGTCGGAGCCGCCCTTTCCGTATGGGAGGGGGAGGCCGAGACGAAGGCCGTCAAGCTTGCTTTGCCGCCGTATTGCACCGTCTACCAGGCCGAACTCCTAGCGCTCCAAAGAGCAGTAATTAGAGCCTGCAAGAGTGGAGTGTCGAAGGTCGGCATCTTCAGCGACTCCAGATCGGCCCTCCAGGCAGTCACACTCGGTTCCCCCCACCCCCTTGCTGTGCAAACAAGGGCGGCCCTCCGAAAAGCTGCTTCGCAGAGGCGGGAGGTCGCTCTGTTTTGGATCAAGGCGCACGCAGGGCTAAGGGGGAACGAAAGAGTGGACCAGTTAGCCAAGGAGGCCGCTCTGGGGTCGAAGAAGAAACCCGACTACGATCTGTGTCCTGTTTCATTCGTCAAGCGTATCCTGAGACAGGATACGATCGGGGAATGGGACAGGAGATATGATGTGGGGGAGACGGCTGGAGGCACGAAGCTCTTTTTCCCAAGCGCTGCTGCTGCATACAAAATAGTACGGAAAATAGACATCCCATCAAAAACATCCTGTAAAAAACCCAAGTCTCGCAGCTCAGTCTTTCTACCGTCAAAAGTTGTGAGATCCATGTAATACCAAGTCGGTTAATCTATTTAGTGTCTACTTGAAGGACCTTCCGTCTTAAGTTATTACATAAGTTATTATCATGCCAATATTAAAAATATTTAACGTTTTAAACAAATAGATCGACTTGGACATCGCTTGATTTGATTATTAGTATGTATCACACTACACAGCACGACGGGCCAGCGACCAACAGGAACGAGAGTTTCAATCGCGTGAGGCGCGAGAGACTAAAGAATCTAATATAATATTGTAATATTCATTTTGTTTTCATGCGATGTCCAAGTCGATCTATTTGTTTAAAACGTTAAATATTTTTAATATTGGCATGATAATAACTTATGTAATAACTTAAGACGGAAGGTCCTTCAAGTAGACACTAAATAGATTAACCGACTTGGTATTACATGGATCTCACAACTTTTGACGGTAGAAAGACTGAGCTGCGAGACTTGGGTTTTTTACAGGATGTTTTTGATGGGATCTCACTTCTTTTTGTAGAGCCTTTCTTTTTGATACCATCTACTTCTAACGAATTTTGTTAAAGGTCTTATGATATTTTCTTATTTTTATATGTAGTCTTCCTCTTTTTCTTTTCCGGTACTACTTCTTGAGCTTCAGCCACAGTTTTTCTCAAAGCCCACTCCATGTCTCTATGGGCTTTTCTCGGAGGCTTTGATGTCTCAATTTTTGACAAGTCTGGACGGTAAATACTTCTTAATCTGTTGTATTCACAAATTGATGATTCCTGCGCTTTAATACTTCCAAAGTCGACATTAATGAGATGTAAACCGCCCAGACTTGTAACTCTCGAAAGTGCCACGTAAGCTTGACCGGATGTGAACACTGCAGAACCTACATATATCCATCAGCGCATTACTTAGGCTTAGGCCCTGACTTTTATGTATAGTTATAGCATAGGCTATACATATGGGAAATTGTTCGCGATGAACATAAGCTCTATTAATAATTTCAAATTTAGTTTTGACCGGACCAAGCTCGTATGCATTAGGTTCATTATTAACTTTGTAATCCCATATATTTATATGGGATTACAAAGTTATTGATGCAGTTGGTGTATTTGGAAAACTGGACCGAAATTACAAAATATTTAAGTTTTCCCATGATTAAGACACTAAACTCTATATGTATTCCAAATATGAAGCTTCTAAGTCTGCTAGAAGTGCCTTGGACTTTTGATGATCGGTGAGTCAGTGAGTGACAAAATTTAGAAACTTTAACAAGTTGTCATTCTTAAACTACTGGTTCAAATTGACTGAAATTTTGAATATTCCGTGTTTATACAATGCCGGATTAGTTACTGAAGATTCAGGTTTCTTGCTTTATCCACAACCGAATTATAGGGGGTCGAAAAAGGCCCGAATTGCTTCGAGAAAAGGATGGTACGGCCGTGCCGCTTTTTTTTTGCTCGACTTGGCGGGGGCACTGCCGTGCCCCCAGATCACACACCACACCACACAAGCACTGACTGGACACGGTGGATTCGCCTTCTACTTGAACAGATTCAAGCTGAAGGAGAATCCATCGTGCCTGTGTCAGCCCGGAGTCGACGAGACGGTTTCTCACCTGTTGCTCGAGTGTCCGACTTTTGCAAGAGATAGATATGTTATTGAGCAAAAATTGGGCATCGCGATGACGGGTGAGAATCTGCCCGCGGCCCTGGGGGACAAAATGAGGAATGAATTCCTGGAATATTGTAAGTACATTGTTGGGGTGGTAAACAAAAGAAACTGTGATAAGCTGTGATGTTAGGGTTAAGTTTTATTGTTGTGCCGTGTTAATTTGTATATTTATTTGTATTGGTTTTATTTTTATTGTAATGTTTAAATTGTTAATTTTAAAGTGACTTTTAATTATTGTATTTTATTATTATTTTGAAAATTTTATTGTATATTGTAAATTCGTATTTTAAAATTTTATTGTATTTTAATATTATGTGCCCATATTGTAAATAAAGAAAATTGTGTTTATTATTGATTAAAGAAAATAAATGTCTCTAGACTATACTCTAGAGAAAAAGCAGACAACACCCTGCGATGGCGGGTGCTTTTAAAAAAAAAAAAAAAAAAAAAAAAAAAACCTAACCTAACCTAACCTAACCTAACCTAACCTAACCTAACCTAACCTAACCTAACCTAACCTAACCTAACCTAACCTAACCTAACCTAACCTAACCTAACCTAACCTAACCTAACCTAACCTAACCTAACCTAACCTAACCTAACCTAACCTAACCTAACCTAACCTAACCTAACCTAACCTAACCTAACCTAACCTAACCTAACCTAACCTAACCTAACCTAACCTAACCTAACCTAACCTAACCTAACCTAACCTAACCTAACCTAACCTAACCTAACCTAACCTAACCTAACCTAACCTAACCTAACCTAACCTAACCTAACCTAACCTAACCTAACCTAACCTAACCTAACCTAACCTAACCTAACCTAACCTAACCTAACCTAACCTAACCTAAACCTAACCTAACCTAACCTTTTTTTTTTTTTTTTTTTTTTTTTTTTTTTTTTTTTTTTTTTTTTTTTTTTTTTTTTTTTATAGTGGAGAATGCATTTAGGCATACCCAGAGCGCTCGGGGAAAGGGCCCTGGGTTATGTCGGACTCACACCGCAGAATGCGGCGACTACCGACTAAACTCCACTGTGTTCCGTCTCTCCGCTATATTGGCAGGGTCGCGGGTATTTGGTGTAACCGCTTCCGTAACCCCGTCAGCGGCAGCCTATTTTTTATATAGGCCCATCGCGATTAAGACCTGGCTAGTGTTCGCCAGTTCCTCCTTCCTGGGGGGCGGCATGAACGGAACACGTCTCACGCCGCCTCACCGCACCGGACGATGGATTATGTCCCCGTTCCACCGTCCGGCACCCAACATTAGGGAAGCAAGTCGCGACCGTGTACAGCGGTCGCGACTCGGCGACTGCGCCCAATAAGGCGTCGCCGCCGAATAGGATCCGCGTTGGGATCTCCCTCGCGGACCCGCTCTGCTTCCTCCTTCTGCGACATCACATCTTCACAGAATGTGATAGCCGCGCGCCACGATCTGTCGCTGCCAACCATTGCGCGAGCTATGGAAGGCAGGGAGAGATCAGGACCGACGACTGCGACTAGGTGAGCACGGGGCTCGGACCACGCGGGGCACACGGCGAGAGTGTGGTCTGCCGTGTCCTCCGGACTGTCACACCAATGGCAAGCCATTTGCGGCTCCCGCCTGGCGACTTTGCACAAGTACCACCCGAAACAGCCATGTCCGGACAGCACCTGTGTCAGGCGGAAGGTAATTGCCCCATGCCGCCTGTCGCACCACTCGCGTAGGACCGGTCGGATAGCTTCGACCGTCCTCGCTCCTGCGCTGGGCCTCTCGAGCCGGCGTTCCCACTCCCTGAACCGCCGCTCGAGAGCATCCGCCCTCCATTGCTGGACTTGCTCCAGATATGGATTAATTCCATGCGATCTGGACGCGGTGACGCGGCGATAAACGTCCGCCAGCATCTCGGCATCCAGGTCCCACGGGGGCGTCCCAGCCATGACACACACGGCCTCGAAGGACACTGTGCGATATGCCCTCACGACTCTGAGCGCCATGACCCGCTGCGGTCTACGCAAGTATGGTCTGGTACGGACGCTCAAAGAGTCGGCCCAAATGGGCGCACCATAGAGGGCCATGGAGCGAATGACGCCGGTGTATAGACGACGACACGCACCCCCAGCCCCTCTTAGATTCGGGAGCAGACTTCCAAGTGCCCCGGCCACCCCAACAAGACGGGGGGCGAGGCGACGAAAGTGCTCCACAAATGTCCACCGGCTGTCCAGCACGATGCCCAGGTAGCGCAAAGTGGAACCGACGCCGATGGACGTGCCACCCACCTGGATAGCTGAACCAGCAGCCTGCGCCCTTCGACGGCCGCGAAACAAAATTGCCTCTGACTTGTTCAGAGCGACCTCTAAGCCAAGTCGTCTGATTCGGCGCACAACATCCGCCACACCAGCGGTCGCAATGAGGGCTGCCTCCCTGTACGAGGCCCCGCGTGCAGTTACCAGGGTGTCATCCGCGTAGCAAAGCACGCTGACACCCGGTAGATAAGTGGCACGCAGGACCCAGTCGTAGCCGATGTTCCACAGAAGGGGCCCAAGAACCGAGCCCTGTGGAACACCGCACGTCACTTCCTTTTCTTGCCACCCACGACGCGCGGGGTACGCCACAGCCCTCTCCGATAAGTAGGACTGCAACAAGCGCACCATATACCCGGGCACGTTGTGGTAGCGGAGCGCTTCGATCACGCAACTCCACGGCAGAGTGTTGAATGCGTTGGCGATGTCAAGGGACACCGCCAAAAGCACTCCGCCTTCATTATCTGCATGATCAGCGAGGTTCCGCAATTCAGCAATCGCATCGATAGTGGACCTTCCCCGGCGAAATCCAAATTGGTTCTCGCTTAGGTCCGGCCCCACTCCCTCCAGATGGTCGATGAGGCGAGCTGCGAAGACGCGCTCAAAGAGCTTGCTCACCTCATCGAGCAGCACGATCGGCCTATAAGCCGAGGGCGAGTCGCGCGGGCGTCCCTCCTTCTGCAACAGGACCAAGTTCCCGGTCTTCCACCTACGGGGAAATTGGCCCTGTTGGAGGCATTTTGTGAACAGCTGTTCCACCCTGGGTCCAAGAGATTCTAGCGCCAGCACCCAGGCCCGCCCGGGAACACCGTCAGGGCCGGGGGCGGCATTCTTCGCCTTAAGGCGCTCTACTGCCACAGCGAGCTCGTTGCGAGTGACTGGAGGGACATTTTCGTTGTTGAGCTCCTCCTGCGCAGTCATCGTGGGTGCCATCGGTGGGGGAGAATGTCTTCCCCGACTTGGAAACAAGGACGTCACCACTTGCTCCAGAAATCGTGGCTCGAGACTTTGAGACAAGGGCGGGGCCCAAGGGCGAAGCTTTTGCCTCACCCTCTTATACGGCCGACCCCAAGGTTCGCGGTTCAAACTCTCGAGCATCTCTTCCCATGCACGGGTCTTAGCGCTGCTGATGGCGTGCTGCAGAGACACAATGCAGTCCCTATAGACGGCGTATAACCGCGCTTCCTCCTCTTCGTCACGCCGCCTACGGCGCCTGTGCCTGGTGTACGCCCGCCTCGCAGCCACGCATGAAGCACGCAGCTGGGCAACATCGGCGGACCACCAGTACATTTGGCGCCTACGTGGAACCGACCGCACCCTCCGCATGCTCGCGTCGCACACCTGAGACATAGCTTCGGCAAGCCAAGTGGCCTCCTCCTCTACGTTTTCGCCGCCATTCTGCTGCGACGGGAGCCAAGCCTGCACTAAGGCAGCCTCAATGAGGAGCTCCCTATCGAGGCTACTAAGTGCCCAGCGCGGACGACAATCGCCAGGGGGGAATTGACTGGGAGCCGTCGAGGGCGTGGAGACGCTAAACCGGATATAACGGTGATCCGAGAGCGTCTCCACGTCCAAAAGAACCCTCCAGTCTTGTATACGACGAGCGAGAGGGGGGCTCGCAAACGTGACATCTACAATGGATCCACCCCTCTGCCGAACACACGTTAATTCTGCTCCACGGTTTACAACCGTCAGTCCCGACGCAACTGCCCAGTCAGCGAGTGTCGAGCCACGTATATCACTTGCCACGCAGCCCCAAGACACCGACTTGGCGTTCAGGTCCCCGGCCAGAAGCACAGATTGAGGTTGTGCGAAGTCTAGCAGATCCCTCAGCTCAACCAAGAACTGCTCGAAATCGGCGAGGCAGCGGTTCGGCGAGAAGTACGCTCCCACAACGGTGAAGCCATTGACAACCGCCGAGACGCATCCCCGTCGCCTTATGATTTGCTCAAGCTGTGTGTCGCCTTGAGCAACCAGCGCCACCAAGCCGTCCAGATCGCCCACCCAGTTATCCCGGGGGGGCAGATTGTATGGCTCAGACACTACCGCCACGTCAATCTCCCACTCTGCCAGACTCTGATGTAAAAGGTCCTGGGCCCTGGCACAGTGGTTGATGTTGGCCTGTAGGAAACGCAGTGGGGCCATTACTGCGTTTCCATGGCTGCCTCCGTTTGCGGTACCTCATCAGGCACCGGAGCAGAGCGTGATGGCGTTGGAGCGCCATCTTGCTTCCGCATTCCACCTCTTTTAGGCTTCGGGGCCTTACAGGCTGCGCTTCCAAGCCGATGCTCTGCCGGTAGCTTTGCCTCCGTGCATAGGGCGCAGCGAGCGGAGGCGGCATCGCATCCACCAGCTTTATGGCCTGTTTCACTGCAGCGGAAGCAAGTGGCACTCCTGTCCGTCGGCGAGGAGCACGTGGCGCTGACATGGCCCACCTCCAGGCAGCGGTAACAGCGCAGGGGCTTCTGCTCGGTGAGAGAGACTTTCGCCGAAGCCCACCCAACCATTACGCGCCCCGCCTGCGCCAGCTTCTTCGCCGCAGTCACCGGGCAACTAACCCAGGCTGATACAGCACCTCGGGGGCCCGTGCGCAGGCCACCACACTTCACATGCTCCGCGGTACACTCCCCTGCGCGCGATACCGCAGCCGCAATGTCCTCGACTGTGGCCGAGTCATCCAGGCCAGTGATTCGCAAGTCTGCGCACTTGACCGGCCTGGACACCTTAACGTTATCCTCACCGAGGACCTCCCGCAATTTGGCGGCAAGGGAGTCCGCTTCCTTGGTGCTGGAAGCACCGGGGATCTCTAGTATCCTGGCACCAGTGACAGCGCGCTTAAAACGCATTGCACTGATGCCAATTTCGGCGAGGTCTATTCCACGCCGCGCCTCCGTCAAAACACCGGCGTAGGTTACGCCACGCTCCTTCGCACTCGGCTGCAGGGTAAGGACGACAGCCGAGGAATTCGGAGCGTGGAGCTTTCGCGACTTCTTCTTGCGGGACTTAGCCGCAGGCTTCTTCCCTTTCCCCTTATTTTCTTTTCCTCGCTTTCCGACCACAGTCCACTCTCCGTCCTTTGACGGCTGCTGCGGGGGGCCGGATGACGTGGCCAGCGTATCTTTTCTGGGGGGCTTTGAGCCCGCCGGATCAGGCTGCACGGGGACCCTTTCCTTCCCCTTCGCCAATTTCTTTTTCCTCTTCTTCGAGGTTGCCTCGATCTCCAAAGCTGGGACTGCCGTCTGCTTCGCGGTTTTCTTAATTGCGGGCCCAGACACCGATCTACCCGGTTGTGATGAAGCCGCAACACCTGCATATGTCCTCGCCTTTGATGGAGGGGGCGGTGCGAGGTCATCGGCCATCGCTTGTTCAGCCGCCTTTGCCGCTTTCCTGCTATCTGCCGCCAGCGGAGGTCTTATGCGCTTTTCCGGCAGCAGACGCTCCTCTAGAGCCTCAAATCTCGCGTTAATCATTGCTCCGACCTGGCGCAAGATATCCGAATCTTGGGGCTGAGCAGGCAACGACGAGCCCTGAGAGGCCTTCACCTCTTGGAGTTCCCTTTTCAGGGAGTCGAGCTCCGCCTGGAGGCGGGAATTGGCTGCCTGCAGCAATCTCGTCTCCTCAGAGACAGTGTGTTTCTCTAATAGAGCTACCGACTGCTCAATGTCATCGTGGGCCAATTTCAAGGCCTTTTTGAAAGTGCCCTTGAGATTTGATGACTTGGTCATCACCTTCACGATTGCAGCCAGGTCATCGGCAATGCGGCGACTGAGAGCCTCGGACGTGTTTGTCTTTGCTGGAATGGGAGGGAGAGGAGCGCTAGCTTGCGCCACTTCAATGCGCTCGGCGCACTCAGCAACCTCCTTCTCGGCCTGCGCCTCCAACTCCCTCTTACGCAACCTCGTCATATCGAATGTGGCCTCGCGCCGAGTGGCGCTTGAACCCGATGGGCGGCCCTTCCCTCTTTTTGAGGTGGTCTTAATAAATGGGGATGTAAAAACCCCTGTGCCATCTTCTGTGTCGGAACCAGAACCACTGGTGTCCAGCGTCCGCTTCCGCCACAGCCTGTCTTTTCCGTCCATTTCAATAATGCTGTTGACAGAACTGGAGCTCGAAAGCAGCACAGCCCTGCCCCGCCTTGTTTTGACACGTGCCGGAGACATACTCCCGTCAGTATCTTCGATATCATAAAAGTTTTCGGAGTCCATGATTGTGTTTTTGCTAAAGTCGTCGTTGATCGGTTCGGAGTTAAAGGACATTTTTGTTCCCACGAGTATGGGGGATATAAAACGTCCATCCGGGCGGTGCCCCCTGCACCCGGATAACCCTTTTACACCATGGAGGTCGGGCGGTATCCATGGGTGTACACAGCTAAAAGCTCACGCTCTCCCGAGCCAAACTGTCCAAGAAGGACAGGAAATCCACGCCGCTGGACTACAACGCGGATTTGAGGGTTTTTGATGAGGTGTCCTTCCTCTCAGGCCAGCCGATTAAGGCAAGCCTCCTGGTCCGTCGTAGCTGCTAGACGTGACAACAACACTACGACGGATAACAGGTTGCCCGACGGGAGGCCGAAGCCTCTAACCAGGCGACAGAAAAACCTGCCGCCCAGCCCGCCGCGCCGCGATTGATACAACCGCCATCCATCGCTGCAAAGCAGCCCGTCGTCCAGTAGGACTAAATCGTCCGCAACCACTGGTCGCCATACCTCGCCGCAAAAGCAGCACTGTTCGAAAACAAACCCAGCAATTTCTCTGCAAAGCAGAGATTGCAACGAGGACGTGGTAGCCCTCGAGTTCCTCCACGCTGATTTTGGTCCGCGCCGGCAAGACCACCGGTACCCCCCATATCTGGGAGGCCTCCCCCTATCCGCCACCTGAGGACGCGCCCGATGGGAGACCAGAAACTCCACACGGGAACCTAACCTAACCTAACCTAACCTAACCTAACCTAACCTAACCTAACCTAACCTAACCTAACCTAACCTAACCTAACCTAACCTAACCTAACCTAACCTAACCTAACCTAACCTAACCTAACCTAACCTAACCTAACCGGGTTCGGGCTGGTGGACGAGGACTCGTATTCCGACGTGGCTAATAGCCACGTACATAGGATCTACACGGACGGCAGCAAGATTGAGGGTCGAGTCGGAGCCGCCCTTTCCGTATGGGAGGGGGAGGCCGAGACGAAGGCCGTCAAGCTTGCTTTGCCGCCGTATTGCACCGTCTACCAGGCCGAACTCCTAGCGCTCCAAAGAGCAGTAATTAGAGCCTGCAAGAGTGGAGTGTCGAAGGTCGGCATCTTCAGCGACTCCAGATCGGCCCTCCAGGCAGTCACACTCGGTTCCCCCCACCCCCTTGCTGTGCAAACAAGGGCGGCCCTCCGAAAAGCTGCTTCGCAGAGGCGGGAGGTCGCTCTGTTTTGGATCAAGGCGCACGCAGGGCTAAGGGGGAACGAAAGAGTGGACCAGTTAGCCAAGGAGGCCGCTCTGGGGTCGAAGAAGAAACCCGACTACGATCTGTGTCCTGTTTCATTCGTCAAGCGTATCCTGAGACAGGATACGATCGGGGAATGGGACAGGAGATATGATGTGGGGGAGACGGCTGGAGGCACGAAGCTCTTTTTCCCAAGCGCTGCTGCTGCATACAAAATAGTACGGAAAATAGACATCACACACCACACCACACAAGCACTGACTGGACACGGTGGATTCGCCTTCTACTTGAACAGATTCAAGCTGAAGGAGAATCCATCGTGCCTGTGTCAGCCCGGAGTCGACGAGACGGTTTCTCACCTGTTGCTCGAGTGTCCGACTTTTGCAAGAGATAGATATGTTATTGAGCAAAAATTGGGCATCGCGATGACGGGTGAGAATCTGCCCGCGGCCCTGGGGGACAAAATGAGGAATGAATTCCTGGAATATTGTAAGTACATTGTTGGGGTGGTAAACAAAAGAAACTGTGATAAGCTGTGATGTTAGGGTTAAGTTTTATTGTTGTGCCGTGTTAATTTGTATATTTATTTGTATTGGTTTTATTTTTATTGTAATGTTTAAATTGTTAATTTTAAAGTGACTTTTAATTATTGTATTTTATTATTATTTTGAAAATTTTATTGTATATTGTAAATTCGTATTTTAAAATTTTATTGTATTTTAATATTATGTGCCCATATTGTAAATAAAGAAAATTGTGTTTATTATTGATTAAAGAAAATAAATGTCTCTAGACTATACTCTAGAGAAAAAGCAGACAACACCCTGCGATGGCGGGTGCTTTTAAAAAAAAAAAAAAAAAAAAAAAAAAAACCTAACCTAACCTAACCTAACCTAACCTAACCTAACCTAACCTAACCTAACCTAACCTAACCTAACCTAACCTAACCTAACCTAACCTAACCTAACCTAACCTAACCTAACCTAACCTAACCTAACCTAACCTAACCTAACCTAACCTAACCTAACCTAACCTAACCTAACCTAACCTAACCTAACCTAACCTAACCTAACCTAACCTAACCTAACCTAACCTAACCTAACCTAACCTAACCTAACCTAACCTAACCTAACCTAACCTAACCTAACCTAACCTAACCTAACCTAACCTAACCTAACCTAACCTAACCTAACCTAACCTAACCTAACCTAACCTAACCTAACCTAACCTAACCTAACCTAACCTAACCTAACCTAACCTAACCTAACCTAACCTAACCTAACCTAACCTAACCTAACCTAACCTAACCTAACCTAACCTAAACCTAACCTAACCTAACCTTTTTTTTTTTTTTTTTTTTTTTTTTTTTTTTTTTTTTTTTTTTTTTTTTTTTTTTTTTTTATAGTGGAGAATGCATTTAGGCATACCCAGAGCGCTCGGGGAAAGGGCCCTGGGTTATGTCGGACTCACACCGCAGAATGCGGCGACTACCGACTAAACTCCACTGTGTTCCGTCTCTCCGCTATATTGGCAGGGTCGCGGGTATTTGGTGTAACCGCTTCCGTAACCCCGTCAGCGGCAGCCTATTTTTTATATAGGCCCATCGCGATTAAGACCTGGCTAGTGTTCGCCAGTTCCTCCTTCCTGGGGGGCGGCATGAACGGAACACGTCTCACGCCGCCTCACCGCACCGGACGATGGATTATGTCCCCGTTCCACCGTCCGGCACCCAACATTAGGGAAGCAAGTCGCGACCGTGTACAGCGGTCGCGACTCGGCGACTGCGCCCAATAAGGCGTCGCCGCCGAATAGGATCCGCGTTGGGATCTCCCTCGCGGACCCGCTCTGCTTCCTCCTTCTGCGACATCACATCTTCACAGAATGTGATAGCCGCGCGCCACGATCTGTCGCTGCCAACCATTGCGCGAGCTATGGAAGGCAGGGAGAGATCAGGACCGACGACTGCGACTAGGTGAGCACGGGGCTCGGACCACGCGGGGCACACGGCGAGAGTGTGGTCTGCCGTGTCCTCCGGACTGTCACACCAATGGCAAGCCATTTGCGGCTCCCGCCTGGCGACTTTGCACAAGTACCACCCGAAACAGCCATGTCCGGACAGCACCTGTGTCAGGCGGAAGGTAATTGCCCCATGCCGCCTGTCGCACCACTCGCGTAGGACCGGTCGGATAGCTTCGACCGTCCTCGCTCCTGCGCTGGGCCTCTCGAGCCGGCGTTCCCACTCCCTGAACCGCCGCTCGAGAGCATCCGCCCTCCATTGCTGGACTTGCTCCAGATATGGATTAATTCCATGCGATCTGGACGCGGTGACGCGGCGATAAACGTCCGCCAGCATCTCGGCATCCAGGTCCCACGGGGGCGTCCCAGCCATGACACACACGGCCTCGAAGGACACTGTGCGATATGCCCTCACGACTCTGAGCGCCATGACCCGCTGCGGTCTACGCAAGTATGGTCTGGTACGGACGCTCAAAGAGTCGGCCCAAATGGGCGCACCATAGAGGGCCATGGAGCGAATGACGCCGGTGTATAGACGACGACACGCACCCCCAGCCCCTCTTAGATTCGGGAGCAGACTTCCAAGTGCCCCGGCCACCCCAACAAGACGGGGGGCGAGGCGACGAAAGTGCTCCACAAATGTCCACCGGCTGTCCAGCACGATGCCCAGGTAGCGCAAAGTGGAACCGACGCCGATGGACGTGCCACCCACCTGGATAGCTGAACCAGCAGCCTGCGCCCTTCGACGGCCGCGAAACAAAATTGCCTCTGACTTGTTCAGAGCGACCTCTAAGCCAAGTCGTCTGATTCGGCGCACAACATCCGCCACACCAGCGGTCGCAATGAGGGCTGCCTCCCTGTACGAGGCCCCGCGTGCAGTTACCAGGGTGTCATCCGCGTAGCAAAGCACGCTGACACCCGGTAGATAAGTGGCACGCAGGACCCAGTCGTAGCCGATGTTCCACAGAAGGGGCCCAAGAACCGAGCCCTGTGGAACACCGCACGTCACTTCCTTTTCTTGCCACCCACGACGCGCGGGGTACGCCACAGCCCTCTCCGATAAGTAGGACTGCAACAAGCGCACCATATACCCGGGCACGTTGTGGTAGCGGAGCGCTTCGATCACGCAACTCCACGGCAGAGTGTTGAATGCGTTGGCGATGTCAAGGGACACCGCCAAAAGCACTCCGCCTTCATTATCTGCATGATCAGCGAGGTTCCGCAATTCAGCAATCGCATCGATAGTGGACCTTCCCCGGCGAAATCCAAATTGGTTCTCGCTTAGGTCCGGCCCCACTCCCTCCAGATGGTCGATGAGGCGAGCTGCGAAGACGCGCTCAAAGAGCTTGCTCACCTCATCGAGCAGCACGATCGGCCTATAAGCCGAGGGCGAGTCGCGCGGGCGTCCCTCCTTCTGCAACAGGACCAAGTTCCCGGTCTTCCACCTACGGGGAAATTGGCCCTGTTGGAGGCATTTTGTGAACAGCTGTTCCACCCTGGGTCCAAGAGATTCTAGCGCCAGCACCCAGGCCCGCCCGGGAACACCGTCAGGGCCGGGGGCGGCATTCTTCGCCTTAAGGCGCTCTACTGCCACAGCGAGCTCGTTGCGAGTGACTGGAGGGACATTTTCGTTGTTGAGCTCCTCCTGCGCAGTCATCGTGGGTGCCATCGGTGGGGGAGAATGTCTTCCCCGACTTGGAAACAAGGACGTCACCACTTGCTCCAGAAATCGTGGCTCGAGACTTTGAGACAAGGGCGGGGCCCAAGGGCGAAGCTTTTGCCTCACCCTCTTATACGGCCGACCCCAAGGTTCGCGGTTCAAACTCTCGAGCATCTCTTCCCATGCACGGGTCTTAGCGCTGCTGATGGCGTGCTGCAGAGACACAATGCAGTCCCTATAGACGGCGTATAACCGCGCTTCCTCCTCTTCGTCACGCCGCCTACGGCGCCTGTGCCTGGTGTACGCCCGCCTCGCAGCCACGCATGAAGCACGCAGCTGGGCAACATCGGCGGACCACCAGTACATTTGGCGCCTACGTGGAACCGACCGCACCCTCCGCATGCTCGCGTCGCACACCTGAGACATAGCTTCGGCAAGCCAAGTGGCCTCCTCCTCTACGTTTTCGCCGCCATTCTGCTGCGACGGGAGCCAAGCCTGCACTAAGGCAGCCTCAATGAGGAGCTCCCTATCGAGGCTACTAAGTGCCCAGCGCGGACGACAATCGCCAGGGGGGAATTGACTGGGAGCCGTCGAGGGCGTGGAGACGCTAAACCGGATATAACGGTGATCCGAGAGCGTCTCCACGTCCAAAAGAACCCTCCAGTCTTGTATACGACGAGCGAGAGGGGGGCTCGCAAACGTGACATCTACAATGGATCCACCCCTCTGCCGAACACACGTTAATTCTGCTCCACGGTTTACAACCGTCAGTCCCGACGCAACTGCCCAGTCAGCGAGTGTCGAGCCACGTATATCACTTGCCACGCAGCCCCAAGACACCGACTTGGCGTTCAGGTCCCCGGCCAGAAGCACAGATTGAGGTTGTGCGAAGTCTAGCAGATCCCTCAGCTCAACCAAGAACTGCTCGAAATCGGCGAGGCAGCGGTTCGGCGAGAAGTACGCTCCCACAACGGTGAAGCCATTGACAACCGCCGAGACGCATCCCCGTCGCCTTATGATTTGCTCAAGCTGTGTGTCGCCTTGAGCAACCAGCGCCACCAAGCCGTCCAGATCGCCCACCCAGTTATCCCGGGGGGGCAGATTGTATGGCTCAGACACTACCGCCACGTCAATCTCCCACTCTGCCAGACTCTGATGTAAAAGGTCCTGGGCCCTGGCACAGTGGTTGATGTTGGCCTGTAGGAAACGCAGTGGGGCCATTACTGCGTTTCCATGGCTGCCTCCGTTTGCGGTACCTCATCAGGCACCGGAGCAGAGCGTGATGGCGTTGGAGCGCCATCTTGCTTCCGCATTCCACCTCTTTTAGGCTTCGGGGCCTTACAGGCTGCGCTTCCAAGCCGATGCTCTGCCGGTAGCTTTGCCTCCGTGCATAGGGCGCAGCGAGCGGAGGCGGCATCGCATCCACCAGCTTTATGGCCTGTTTCACTGCAGCGGAAGCAAGTGGCACTCCTGTCCGTCGGCGAGGAGCACGTGGCGCTGACATGGCCCACCTCCAGGCAGCGGTAACAGCGCAGGGGCTTCTGCTCGGTGAGAGAGACTTTCGCCGAAGCCCACCCAACCATTACGCGCCCCGCCTGCGCCAGCTTCTTCGCCGCAGTCACCGGGCAACTAACCCAGGCTGATACAGCACCTCGGGGGCCCGTGCGCAGGCCACCACACTTCACATGCTCCGCGGTACACTCCCCTGCGCGCGATACCGCAGCCGCAATGTCCTCGACTGTGGCCGAGTCATCCAGGCCAGTGATTCGCAAGTCTGCGCACTTGACCGGCCTGGACACCTTAACGTTATCCTCACCGAGGACCTCCCGCAATTTGGCGGCAAGGGAGTCCGCTTCCTTGGTGCTGGAAGCACCGGGGATCTCTAGTATCCTGGCACCAGTGACAGCGCGCTTAAAACGCATTGCACTGATGCCAATTTCGGCGAGGTCTATTCCACGCCGCGCCTCCGTCAAAACACCGGCGTAGGTTACGCCACGCTCCTTCGCACTCGGCTGCAGGGTAAGGACGACAGCCGAGGAATTCGGAGCGTGGAGCTTTCGCGACTTCTTCTTGCGGGACTTAGCCGCAGGCTTCTTCCCTTTCCCCTTATTTTCTTTTCCTCGCTTTCCGACCACAGTCCACTCTCCGTCCTTTGACGGCTGCTGCGGGGGGCCGGATGACGTGGCCAGCGTATCTTTTCTGGGGGGCTTTGAGCCCGCCGGATCAGGCTGCACGGGGACCCTTTCCTTCCCCTTCGCCAATTTCTTTTTCCTCTTCTTCGAGGTTGCCTCGATCTCCAAAGCTGGGACTGCCGTCTGCTTCGCGGTTTTCTTAATTGCGGGCCCAGACACCGATCTACCCGGTTGTGATGAAGCCGCAACACCTGCATATGTCCTCGCCTTTGATGGAGGGGGCGGTGCGAGGTCATCGGCCATCGCTTGTTCAGCCGCCTTTGCCGCTTTCCTGCTATCTGCCGCCAGCGGAGGTCTTATGCGCTTTTCCGGCAGCAGACGCTCCTCTAGAGCCTCAAATCTCGCGTTAATCATTGCTCCGACCTGGCGCAAGATATCCGAATCTTGGGGCTGAGCAGGCAACGACGAGCCCTGAGAGGCCTTCACCTCTTGGAGTTCCCTTTTCAGGGAGTCGAGCTCCGCCTGGAGGCGGGAATTGGCTGCCTGCAGCAATCTCGTCTCCTCAGAGACAGTGTGTTTCTCTAATAGAGCTACCGACTGCTCAATGTCATCGTGGGCCAATTTCAAGGCCTTTTTGAAAGTGCCCTTGAGATTTGATGACTTGGTCATCACCTTCACGATTGCAGCCAGGTCATCGGCAATGCGGCGACTGAGAGCCTCGGACGTGTTTGTCTTTGCTGGAATGGGAGGGAGAGGAGCGCTAGCTTGCGCCACTTCAATGCGCTCGGCGCACTCAGCAACCTCCTTCTCGGCCTGCGCCTCCAACTCCCTCTTACGCAACCTCGTCATATCGAATGTGGCCTCGCGCCGAGTGGCGCTTGAACCCGATGGGCGGCCCTTCCCTCTTTTTGAGGTGGTCTTAATAAATGGGGATGTAAAAACCCCTGTGCCATCTTCTGTGTCGGAACCAGAACCACTGGTGTCCAGCGTCCGCTTCCGCCACAGCCTGTCTTTTCCGTCCATTTCAATAATGCTGTTGACAGAACTGGAGCTCGAAAGCAGCACAGCCCTGCCCCGCCTTGTTTTGACACGTGCCGGAGACATACTCCCGTCAGTATCTTCGATATCATAAAAGTTTTCGGAGTCCATGATTGTGTTTTTGCTAAAGTCGTCGTTGATCGGTTCGGAGTTAAAGGACATTTTTGTTCCCACGAGTATGGGGGATATAAAACGTCCATCCGGGCGGTGCCCCCTGCACCCGGATAACCCTTTTACACCATGGAGGTCGGGCGGTATCCATGGGTGTACACAGCTAAAAGCTCACGCTCTCCCGAGCCAAACTGTCCAAGAAGGACAGGAAATCCACGCCGCTGGACTACAACGCGGATTTGAGGGTTTTTGATGAGGTGTCCTTCCTCTCAGGCCAGCCGATTAAGGCAAGCCTCCTGGTCCGTCGTAGCTGCTAGACGTGACAACAACACTACGACGGATAACAGGTTGCCCGACGGGAGGCCGAAGCCTCTAACCAGGCGACAGAAAAACCTGCCGCCCAGCCCGCCGCGCCGCGATTGATACAACCGCCATCCATCGCTGCAAAGCAGCCCGTCGTCCAGTAGGACTAAATCGTCCGCAACCACTGGTCGCCATACCTCGCCGCAAAAGCAGCACTGTTCGAAAACAAACCCAGCAATTTCTCTGCAAAGCAGAGATTGCAACGAGGACGTGGTAGCCCTCGAGTTCCTCCACGCTGATTTTGGTCCGCGCCGGCAAGACCACCGGTACCCCCCATATCTGGGAGGCCTCCCCCTATCCGCCACCTGAGGACGCGCCCGATGGGAGACCAGAAACTCCACACGGGAACCTAACCTAACCTAACCTAACCTAACCTAACCTAACCTAACCTAACCTAACCTAACCTAACCTAACCTAACCTAACCTAACCTAACCTAACCTAACCTAACCTAACCTAACCTAACCTAACCTAACCTAACCTAACCGGGTTCGGGCTGGTGGACGAGGACTCGTATTCCGACGTGGCTAATAGCCACGTACATAGGATCTACACGGACGGCAGCAAGATTGAGGGTCGAGTCGGAGCCGCCCTTTCCGTATGGGAGGGGGAGGCCGAGACGAAGGCCGTCAAGCTTGCTTTGCCGCCGTATTGCACCGTCTACCAGGCCGAACTCCTAGCGCTCCAAAGAGCAGTAATTAGAGCCTGCAAGAGTGGAGTGTCGAAGGTCGGCATCTTCAGCGACTCCAGATCGGCCCTCCAGGCAGTCACACTCGGTTCCCCCCACCCCCTTGCTGTGCAAACAAGGGCGGCCCTCCGAAAAGCTGCTTCGCAGAGGCGGGAGGTCGCTCTGTTTTGGATCAAGGCGCACGCAGGGCTAAGGGGGAACGAAAGAGTGGACCAGTTAGCCAAGGAGGCCGCTCTGGGGTCGAAGAAGAAACCCGACTACGATCTGTGTCCTGTTTCATTCGTCAAGCGTATCCTGAGACAGGATACGATCGGGGAATGGGACAGGAGATATGATGTGGGGGAGACGGCTGGAGGCACGAAGCTCTTTTTCCCAAGCGCTGCTGCTGCATACAAAATAGTACGGAAAATAGACATCACACACCACACCACACAAGCACTGACTGGACACGGTGGATTCGCCTTCTACTTGAACAGATTCAAGCTGAAGGAGAATCCATCGTGCCTGTGTCAGCCCGGAGTCGACGAGACGGTTTCTCACCTGTTGCTCGAGTGTCCGACTTTTGCAAGAGATAGATATGTTATTGAGCAAAAATTGGGCATCGCGATGACGGGTGAGAATCTGCCCGCGGCCCTGGGGGACAAAATGAGGAATGAATTCCTGGAATATTGTAAGTACATTGTTGGGGTGGTAAACAAAAGAAACTGTGATAAGCTGTGATGTTAGGGTTAAGTTTTATTGTTGTGCCGTGTTAATTTGTATATTTATTTGTATTGGTTTTATTTTTATTGTAATGTTTAAATTGTTAATTTTAAAGTGACTTTTAATTATTGTATTTTATTATTATTTTGAAAATTTTATTGTATATTGTAAATTCGTATTTTAAAATTTTATTGTATTTTAATATTATGTGCCCATATTGTAAATAAAGAAAATTGTGTTTATTATTGATTAAAGAAAATAAATGTCTCTAGACTATACTCTAGAGAAAAAGCAGACAACACCCTGCGATGGCGGGTGCTTTTAAAAAAAAAAAAAAAAAAAAAAAAAAAACCTAACCTAACCTAACCTAACCTAACCTAACCTAACCTAACCTAACCTAACCTAACCTAACCTAACCTAACCTAACCTAACCTAACCTAACCTAACCTAACCTAACCTAACCTAACCTAACCTAACCTAACCTAACCTAACCTAACCTAACCTAACCTAACCTAACCTAACCTAACCTAACCTAACCTAACCTAACCTAACCTAACCTAACCTAACCTAACCTAACCTAACCTAACCTAACCTAACCTAACCTAACCTAACCTAACCTAACCTAACCTAACCTAACCTAACCTAACCTAACCTAACCTAACCTAACCTAACCTAACCTAACCTAACCTAACCTAACCTAACCTAACCTAACCTAACCTAACCTAACCTAACCTAACCTAACCTAACCTAACCTAACCTAACCTAACCTAACCTAACCTAACCTAACCTAACCTAACCTAACCTAACCTAACCTAAACCTAACCTAACCTAACCTTTTTTTTTTTTTTTTTTTTTTTTTTTTTTTTTTTTTTTTATAGTGGAGAATGCATTTAGGCATACCCAGAGCGCTCGGGGAAAGGGCCCTGGGTTATGTCGGACTCACACCGCAGAATGCGGCGACTACCGACTAAACTCCACTGTGTTCCGTCTCTCCGCTATATTGGCAGGGTCGCGGGTATTTGGTGTAACCGCTTCCGTAACCCCGTCAGCGGCAGCCTATTTTTTATATAGGCCCATCGCGATTAAGACCTGGCTAGTGTTCGCCAGTTCCTCCTTCCTGGGGGGCGGCATGAACGGAACACGTCTCACGCCGCCTCACCGCACCGGACGATGGATTATGTCCCCGTTCCACCGTCCGGCACCCAACATTAGGGAAGCAAGTCGCGACCGTGTACAGCGGTCGCGACTCGGCGACTGCGCCCAATAAGGCGTCGCCGCCGAATAGGATCCGCGTTGGGATCTCCCTCGCGGACCCGCTCTGCTTCCTCCTTCTGCGACATCACATCTTCACAGAATGTGATAGCCGCGCGCCACGATCTGTCGCTGCCAACCATTGCGCGAGCTATGGAAGGCAGGGAGAGATCAGGACCGACGACTGCGACTAGGTGAGCACGGGGCTCGGACCACGCGGGGCACACGGCGAGAGTGTGGTCTGCCGTGTCCTCCGGACTGTCACACCAATGGCAAGCCATTTGCGGCTCCCGCCTGGCGACTTTGCACAAGTACCACCCGAAACAGCCATGTCCGGACAGCACCTGTGTCAGGCGGAAGGTAATTGCCCCATGCCGCCTGTCGCACCACTCGCGTAGGACCGGTCGGATAGCTTCGACCGTCCTCGCTCCTGCGCTGGGCCTCTCGAGCCGGCGTTCCCACTCCCTGAACCGCCGCTCGAGAGCATCCGCCCTCCATTGCTGGACTTGCTCCAGATATGGATTAATTCCATGCGATCTGGACGCGGTGACGCGGCGATAAACGTCCGCCAGCATCTCGGCATCCAGGTCCCACGGGGGCGTCCCAGCCATGACACACACGGCCTCGAAGGACACTGTGCGATATGCCCTCACGACTCTGAGCGCCATGACCCGCTGCGGTCTACGCAAGTATGGTCTGGTACGGACGCTCAAAGAGTCGGCCCAAATGGGCGCACCATAGAGGGCCATGGAGCGAATGACGCCGGTGTATAGACGACGACACGCACCCCCAGCCCCTCTTAGATTCGGGAGCAGACTTCCAAGTGCCCCGGCCACCCCAACAAGACGGGGGGCGAGGCGACGAAAGTGCTCCACAAATGTCCACCGGCTGTCCAGCACGATGCCCAGGTAGCGCAAAGTGGAACCGACGCCGATGGACGTGCCACCCACCTGGATAGCTGAACCAGCAGCCTGCGCCCTTCGACGGCCGCGAAACAAAATTGCCTCTGACTTGTTCAGAGCGACCTCTAAGCCAAGTCGTCTGATTCGGCGCACAACATCCGCCACACCAGCGGTCGCAATGAGGGCTGCCTCCCTGTACGAGGCCCCGCGTGCAGTTACCAGGGTGTCATCCGCGTAGCAAAGCACGCTGACACCCGGTAGATAAGTGGCACGCAGGACCCAGTCGTAGCCGATGTTCCACAGAAGGGGCCCAAGAACCGAGCCCTGTGGAACACCGCACGTCACTTCCTTTTCTTGCCACCCACGACGCGCGGGGTACGCCACAGCCCTCTCCGATAAGTAGGACTGCAACAAGCGCACCATATACCCGGGCACGTTGTGGTAGCGGAGCGCTTCGATCACGCAACTCCACGGCAGAGTGTTGAATGCGTTGGCGATGTCAAGGGACACCGCCAAAAGCACTCCGCCTTCATTATCTGCATGATCAGCGAGGTTCCGCAATTCAGCAATCGCATCGATAGTGGACCTTCCCCGGCGAAATCCAAATTGGTTCTCGCTTAGGTCCGGCCCCACTCCCTCCAGATGGTCGATGAGGCGAGCTGCGAAGACGCGCTCAAAGAGCTTGCTCACCTCATCGAGCAGCACGATCGGCCTATAAGCCGAGGGCGAGTCGCGCGGGCGTCCCTCCTTCTGCAACAGGACCAAGTTCCCGGTCTTCCACCTACGGGGAAATTGGCCCTGTTGGAGGCATTTTGTGAACAGCTGTTCCACCCTGGGTCCAAGAGATTCTAGCGCCAGCACCCAGGCCCGCCCGGGAACACCGTCAGGGCCGGGGGCGGCATTCTTCGCCTTAAGGCGCTCTACTGCCACAGCGAGCTCGTTGCGAGTGACTGGAGGGACATTTTCGTTGTTGAGCTCCTCCTGCGCAGTCATCGTGGGTGCCATCGGTGGGGGAGAATGTCTTCCCCGACTTGGAAACAAGGACGTCACCACTTGCTCCAGAAATCGTGGCTCGAGACTTTGAGACAAGGGCGGGGCCCAAGGGCGAAGCTTTTGCCTCACCCTCTTATACGGCCGACCCCAAGGTTCGCGGTTCAAACTCTCGAGCATCTCTTCCCATGCACGGGTCTTAGCGCTGCTGATGGCGTGCTGCAGAGACACAATGCAGTCCCTATAGACGGCGTATAACCGCGCTTCCTCCTCTTCGTCACGCCGCCTACGGCGCCTGTGCCTGGTGTACGCCCGCCTCGCAGCCACGCATGAAGCACGCAGCTGGGCAACATCGGCGGACCACCAGTACATTTGGCGCCTACGTGGAACCGACCGCACCCTCCGCATGCTCGCGTCGCACACCTGAGACATAGCTTCGGCAAGCCAAGTGGCCTCCTCCTCTACGTTTTCGCCGCCATTCTGCTGCGACGGGAGCCAAGCCTGCACTAAGGCAGCCTCAATGAGGAGCTCCCTATCGAGGCTACTAAGTGCCCAGCGCGGACGACAATCGCCAGGGGGGAATTGACTGGGAGCCGTCGAGGGCGTGGAGACGCTAAACCGGATATAACGGTGATCCGAGAGCGTCTCCACGTCCAAAAGAACCCTCCAGTCTTGTATACGACGAGCGAGAGGGGGGCTCGCAAACGTGACATCTACAATGGATCCACCCCTCTGCCGAACACACGTTAATTCTGCTCCACGGTTTACAACCGTCAGTCCCGACGCAACTGCCCAGTCAGCGAGTGTCGAGCCACGTATATCACTTGCCACGCAGCCCCAAGACACCGACTTGGCGTTCAGGTCCCCGGCCAGAAGCACAGATTGAGGTTGTGCGAAGTCTAGCAGATCCCTCAGCTCAACCAAGAACTGCTCGAAATCGGCGAGGCAGCGGTTCGGCGAGAAGTACGCTCCCACAACGGTGAAGCCATTGACAACCGCCGAGACGCATCCCCGTCGCCTTATGATTTGCTCAAGCTGTGTGTCGCCTTGAGCAACCAGCGCCACCAAGCCGTCCAGATCGCCCACCCAGTTATCCCGGGGGGGCAGATTGTATGGCTCAGACACTACCGCCACGTCAATCTCCCACTCTGCCAGACTCTGATGTAAAAGGTCCTGGGCCCTGGCACAGTGGTTGATGTTGGCCTGTAGGAAACGCAGTGGGGCCATTACTGCGTTTCCATGGCTGCCTCCGTTTGCGGTACCTCATCAGGCACCGGAGCAGAGCGTGATGGCGTTGGAGCGCCATCTTGCTTCCGCATTCCACCTCTTTTAGGCTTCGGGGCCTTACAGGCTGCGCTTCCAAGCCGATGCTCTGCCGGTAGCTTTGCCTCCGTGCATAGGGCGCAGCGAGCGGAGGCGGCATCGCATCCACCAGCTTTATGGCCTGTTTCACTGCAGCGGAAGCAAGTGGCACTCCTGTCCGTCGGCGAGGAGCACGTGGCGCTGACATGGCCCACCTCCAGGCAGCGGTAACAGCGCAGGGGCTTCTGCTCGGTGAGAGAGACTTTCGCCGAAGCCCACCCAACCATTACGCGCCCCGCCTGCGCCAGCTTCTTCGCCGCAGTCACCGGGCAACTAACCCAGGCTGATACAGCACCTCGGGGGCCCGTGCGCAGGCCACCACACTTCACATGCTCCGCGGTACACTCCCCTGCGCGCGATACCGCAGCCGCAATGTCCTCGACTGTGGCCGAGTCATCCAGGCCAGTGATTCGCAAGTCTGCGCACTTGACCGGCCTGGACACCTTAACGTTATCCTCACCGAGGACCTCCCGCAATTTGGCGGCAAGGGAGTCCGCTTCCTTGGTGCTGGAAGCACCGGGGATCTCTAGTATCCTGGCACCAGTGACAGCGCGCTTAAAACGCATTGCACTGATGCCAATTTCGGCGAGGTCTATTCCACGCCGCGCCTCCGTCAAAACACCGGCGTAGGTTACGCCACGCTCCTTCGCACTCGGCTGCAGGGTAAGGACGACAGCCGAGGAATTCGGAGCGTGGAGCTTTCGCGACTTCTTCTTGCGGGACTTAGCCGCAGGCTTCTTCCCTTTCCCCTTATTTTCTTTTCCTCGCTTTCCGACCACAGTCCACTCTCCGTCCTTTGACGGCTGCTGCGGGGGGCCGGATGACGTGGCCAGCGTATCTTTTCTGGGGGGCTTTGAGCCCGCCGGATCAGGCTGCACGGGGACCCTTTCCTTCCCCTTCGCCAATTTCTTTTTCCTCTTCTTCGAGGTTGCCTCGATCTCCAAAGCTGGGACTGCCGTCTGCTTCGCGGTTTTCTTAATTGCGGGCCCAGACACCGATCTACCCGGTTGTGATGAAGCCGCAACACCTGCATATGTCCTCGCCTTTGATGGAGGGGGCGGTGCGAGGTCATCGGCCATCGCTTGTTCAGCCGCCTTTGCCGCTTTCCTGCTATCTGCCGCCAGCGGAGGTCTTATGCGCTTTTCCGGCAGCAGACGCTCCTCTAGAGCCTCAAATCTCGCGTTAATCATTGCTCCGACCTGGCGCAAGATATCCGAATCTTGGGGCTGAGCAGGCAACGACGAGCCCTGAGAGGCCTTCACCTCTTGGAGTTCCCTTTTCAGGGAGTCGAGCTCCGCCTGGAGGCGGGAATTGGCTGCCTGCAGCAATCTCGTCTCCTCAGAGACAGTGTGTTTCTCTAATAGAGCTACCGACTGCTCAATGTCATCGTGGGCCAATTTCAAGGCCTTTTTGAAAGTGCCCTTGAGATTTGATGACTTGGTCATCACCTTCACGATTGCAGCCAGGTCATCGGCAATGCGGCGACTGAGAGCCTCGGACGTGTTTGTCTTTGCTGGAATGGGAGGGAGAGGAGCGCTAGCTTGCGCCACTTCAATGCGCTCGGCGCACTCAGCAACCTCCTTCTCGGCCTGCGCCTCCAACTCCCTCTTACGCAACCTCGTCATATCGAATGTGGCCTCGCGCCGAGTGGCGCTTGAACCCGATGGGCGGCCCTTCCCTCTTTTTGAGGTGGTCTTAATAAATGGGGATGTAAAAACCCCTGTGCCATCTTCTGTGTCGGAACCAGAACCACTGGTGTCCAGCGTCCGCTTCCGCCACAGCCTGTCTTTTCCGTCCATTTCAATAATGCTGTTGACAGAACTGGAGCTCGAAAGCAGCACAGCCCTGCCCCGCCTTGTTTTGACACGTGCCGGAGACATACTCCCGTCAGTATCTTCGATATCATAAAAGTTTTCGGAGTCCATGATTGTGTTTTTGCTAAAGTCGTCGTTGATCGGTTCGGAGTTAAAGGACATTTTTGTTCCCACGAGTATGGGGGATATAAAACGTCCATCCGGGCGGTGCCCCCTGCACCCGGATAACCCTTTTACACCATGGAGGTCGGGCGGTATCCATGGGTGTACACAGCTAAAAGCTCACGCTCTCCCGAGCCAAACTGTCCAAGAAGGACAGGAAATCCACGCCGCTGGACTACAACGCGGATTTGAGGGTTTTTGATGAGGTGTCCTTCCTCTCAGGCCAGCCGATTAAGGCAAGCCTCCTGGTCCGTCGTAGCTGCTAGACGTGACAACAACACTACGACGGATAACAGGTTGCCCGACGGGAGGCCGAAGCCTCTAACCAGGCGACAGAAAAACCTGCCGCCCAGCCCGCCGCGCCGCGATTGATACAACCGCCATCCATCGCTGCAAAGCAGCCCGTCGTCCAGTAGGACTAAATCGTCCGCAACCACTGGTCGCCATACCTCGCCGCAAAAGCAGCACTGTTCGAAAACAAACCCAGCAATTTCTCTGCAAAGCAGAGATTGCAACGAGGACGTGGTAGCCCTCGAGTTCCTCCACGCTGATTTTGGTCCGCGCCGGCAAGACCACCGGTACCCCCCATATCTGGGAGGCCTCCCCCTATCCGCCACCTGAGGACGCGCCCGATGGGAGACCAGAAACTCCACACGGGAACCTAACCTAACCTAACCTAACCTAACCTAACCTAACCTAACCTAACCTAACCTAACCTAACCTAACCTAACCTAACCTAACCTAACCTAACCTAACCTAACCTAACCTAACCTAACCTAACCGGGTTCGGGCTGGTGGACGAGGACTCGTATTCCGACGTGGCTAATAGCCACGTACATAGGATCTACACGGACGGCAGCAAGATTGAGGGTCGAGTCGGAGCCGCCCTTTCCGTATGGGAGGGGGAGGCCGAGACGAAGGCCGTCAAGCTTGCTTTGCCGCCGTATTGCACCGTCTACCAGGCCGAACTCCTAGCGCTCCAAAGAGCAGTAATTAGAGCCTGCAAGAGTGGAGTGTCGAAGGTCGGCATCTTCAGCGACTCCAGATCGGCCCTCCAGGCAGTCACACTCGGTTCCCCCCACCCCCTTGCTGTGCAAACAAGGGCGGCCCTCCGAAAAGCTGCTTCGCAGAGGCGGGAGGTCGCTCTGTTTTGGATCAAGGCGCACGCAGGGCTAAGGGGGAACGAAAGAGTGGACCAGTTAGCCAAGGAGGCCGCTCTGGGGTCGAAGAAGAAACCCGACTACGATCTGTGTCCTGTTTCATTCGTCAAGCGTATCCTGAGACAGGATACGATCGGGGAATGGGACAGGAGATATGATGTGGGGGAGACGGCTGGAGGCACGAAGCTCTTTTTCCCAAGCGCTGCTGCTGCATACAAAATAGTACGGAAAATAGACATCACACACCACACCACACAAGCACTGACTGGACACGGTGGATTCGCCTTCTACTTGAACAGATTCAAGCTGAAGGAGAATCCATCGTGCCTGTGTCAGCCCGGAGTCGACGAGACGGTTTCTCACCTGTTGCTCGAGTGTCCGACTTTTGCAAGAGATAGATATGTTATTGAGCAAAAATTGGGCATCGCGATGACGGGTGAGAATCTGCCCGCGGCCCTGGGGGACAAAATGAGGAATGAATTCCTGGAATATTGTAAGTACATTGTTGGGGTGGTAAACAAAAGAAACTGTGATAAGCTGTGATGTTAGGGTTAAGTTTTATTGTTGTGCCGTGTTAATTTGTATATTTATTTGTATTGGTTTTATTTTTATTGTAATGTTTAAATTGTTAATTTTAAAGTGACTTTTAATTATTGTATTTTATTATTATTTTGAAAATTTTATTGTATATTGTAAATTCGTATTTTAAAATTTTATTGTATTTTAATATTATGTGCCCATATTGTAAATAAAGAAAATTGTGTTTATTATTGATTAAAGAAAATAAATGTCTCTAGACTATACTCTAGAGAAAAAGCAGACAACACCCTGCGATGGCGGGTGCTTTTAAAAAAAAAAAAAAAAAAAAAAAAAAAACCTAACCTAACCTAACCTAACCTAACCTAACCTAACCTAACCTAACCTAACCTAACCTAACCTAACCTAACCTAACCTAACCTAACCTAACCTAACCTAACCTAACCTAACCTAACCTAACCTAACCTAACCTAACCTAACCTAACCTAACCTAACCTAACCTAACCTAACCTAACCTAACCTAACCTAACCTAACCTAACCTAACCTAACCTAACCTAACCTAACCTAACCTAACCTAACCTAACCTAACCTAACCTAACCTAACCTAACCTAACCTAACCTAACCTAACCTAACCTAACCTAACCTAACCTAACCTAACCTAACCTAACCTAACCTAACCTAACCTAACCTAACCTAACCTAACCTAACCTAACCTAACCTAACCTAACCTAACCTAACCTAACCTAACCTAACCTAACCTAACCTAACCTAACCTAACCTAACCTAACCTAACCTAACCTAACCTAACCTAACCTAACCTAACCTAACCTAACCTAACCTAACCTAACCTAACCTAACCTAACCTAACCTAACCTAACCTAACCTAACCTAACCTAACCTAACCTAACCTAACCTAACCTAACCTAACCTAACCTAACCTAACCTAACCTAACCTAACCTAACCTAACCTAACCTAACCTAACCTAACCTAACCTAACCTAACCTAACCTAACCTAACCTAACCTAACCTAACCTAACCTAACCTAACCTAACCTAACCTAACCTAACCTAACCTAACCTAACCTAACGTAACCTAACCTAACCTAACCTAACCTAACCTAACCTAAACCTAACCTAACCTAACCTTTTTTTTTTTTTTTTTTTTTTTTTTTTTTTTTTTTTTTTTTTTTTTTTTTTTTTTTTTTTTTTATAGTGGAGAATGCATTTAGGCATACCCAGAGCGCTCGGGGAAAGGGCCCTGGGTTATGTCGGACTCACACCGCAGAATGCGGCGACTACCGACTAAACTCCACTGTGTTCCGTCTCTCCGCTATATTGGCAGGGTCGCGGGTATTTGGTGTAACCGCTTCCGTAACCCCGTCAGCGGCAGCCTATTTTTTATATAGGCCCATCGCGATTAAGACCTGGCTAGTGTTCGCCAGTTCCTCCTTCCTGGGGGGCGGCATGAACGGAACACGTCTCACGCCGCCTCACCGCACCGGACGATGGATTATGTCCCCGTTCCACCGTCCGGCACCCAACATTAGGGAAGCAAGTCGCGACCGTGTACAGCGGTCGCGACTCGGCGACTGCGCCCAATAAGGCGTCGCCGCCGAATAGGATCCGCGTTGGGATCTCCCTCGCGGACCCGCTCTGCTTCCTCCTTCTGCGACATCACATCTTCACAGAATGTGATAGCCGCGCGCCACGATCTGTCGCTGCCAACCATTGCGCGAGCTATGGAAGGCAGGGAGAGATCAGGACCGACGACTGCGACTAGGTGAGCACGGGGCTCGGACCACGCGGGGCACACGGCGAGAGTGTGGTCTGCCGTGTCCTCCGGACTGTCACACCAATGGCAAGCCATTTGCGGCTCCCGCCTGGCGACTTTGCACAAGTACCACCCGAAACAGCCATGTCCGGACAGCACCTGTGTCAGGCGGAAGGTAATTGCCCCATGCCGCCTGTCGCACCACTCGCGTAGGACCGGTCGGATAGCTTCGACCGTCCTCGCTCCTGCGCTGGGCCTCTCGAGCCGGCGTTCCCACTCCCTGAACCGCCGCTCGAGAGCATCCGCCCTCCATTGCTGGACTTGCTCCAGATATGGATTAATTCCATGCGATCTGGACGCGGTGACGCGGCGATAAACGTCCGCCAGCATCTCGGCATCCAGGTCCCACGGGGGCGTCCCAGCCATGACACACACGGCCTCGAAGGACACTGTGCGATATGCCCTCACGACTCTGAGCGCCATGACCCGCTGCGGTCTACGCAAGTATGGTCTGGTACGGACGCTCAAAGAGTCGGCCCAAATGGGCGCACCATAGAGGGCCATGGAGCGAATGACGCCGGTGTATAGACGACGACACGCACCCCCAGCCCCTCTTAGATTCGGGAGCAGACTTCCAAGTGCCCCGGCCACCCCAACAAGACGGGGGGCGAGGCGACGAAAGTGCTCCACAAATGTCCACCGGCTGTCCAGCACGATGCCCAGGTAGCGCAAAGTGGAACCGACGCCGATGGACGTGCCACCCACCTGGATAGCTGAACCAGCAGCCTGCGCCCTTCGACGGCCGCGAAACAAAATTGCCTCTGACTTGTTCAGAGCGACCTCTAAGCCAAGTCGTCTGATTCGGCGCACAACATCCGCCACACCAGCGGTCGCAATGAGGGCTGCCTCCCTGTACGAGGCCCCGCGTGCAGTTACCAGGGTGTCATCCGCGTAGCAAAGCACGCTGACACCCGGTAGATAAGTGGCACGCAGGACCCAGTCGTAGCCGATGTTCCACAGAAGGGGCCCAAGAACCGAGCCCTGTGGAACACCGCACGTCACTTCCTTTTCTTGCCACCCACGACGCGCGGGGTACGCCACAGCCCTCTCCGATAAGTAGGACTGCAACAAGCGCACCATATACCCGGGCACGTTGTGGTAGCGGAGCGCTTCGATCACGCAACTCCACGGCAGAGTGTTGAATGCGTTGGCGATGTCAAGGGACACCGCCAAAAGCACTCCGCCTTCATTATCTGCATGATCAGCGAGGTTCCGCAATTCAGCAATCGCATCGATAGTGGACCTTCCCCGGCGAAATCCAAATTGGTTCTCGCTTAGGTCCGGCCCCACTCCCTCCAGATGGTCGATGAGGCGAGCTGCGAAGACGCGCTCAAAGAGCTTGCTCACCTCATCGAGCAGCACGATCGGCCTATAAGCCGAGGGCGAGTCGCGCGGGCGTCCCTCCTTCTGCAACAGGACCAAGTTCCCGGTCTTCCACCTACGGGGAAATTGGCCCTGTTGGAGGCATTTTGTGAACAGCTGTTCCACCCTGGGTCCAAGAGATTCTAGCGCCAGCACCCAGGCCCGCCCGGGAACACCGTCAGGGCCGGGGGCGGCATTCTTCGCCTTAAGGCGCTCTACTGCCACAGCGAGCTCGTTGCGAGTGACTGGAGGGACATTTTCGTTGTTGAGCTCCTCCTGCGCAGTCATCGTGGGTGCCATCGGTGGGGGAGAATGTCTTCCCCGACTTGGAAACAAGGACGTCACCACTTGCTCCAGAAATCGTGGCTCGAGACTTTGAGACAAGGGCGGGGCCCAAGGGCGAAGCTTTTGCCTCACCCTCTTATACGGCCGACCCCAAGGTTCGCGGTTCAAACTCTCGAGCATCTCTTCCCATGCACGGGTCTTAGCGCTGCTGATGGCGTGCTGCAGAGACACAATGCAGTCCCTATAGACGGCGTATAACCGCGCTTCCTCCTCTTCGTCACGCCGCCTACGGCGCCTGTGCCTGGTGTACGCCCGCCTCGCAGCCACGCATGAAGCACGCAGCTGGGCAACATCGGCGGACCACCAGTACATTTGGCGCCTACGTGGAACCGACCGCACCCTCCGCATGCTCGCGTCGCACACCTGAGACATAGCTTCGGCAAGCCAAGTGGCCTCCTCCTCTACGTTTTCGCCGCCATTCTGCTGCGACGGGAGCCAAGCCTGCACTAAGGCAGCCTCAATGAGGAGCTCCCTATCGAGGCTACTAAGTGCCCAGCGCGGACGACAATCGCCAGGGGGGAATTGACTGGGAGCCGTCGAGGGCGTGGAGACGCTAAACCGGATATAACGGTGATCCGAGAGCGTCTCCACGTCCAAAAGAACCCTCCAGTCTTGTATACGACGAGCGAGAGGGGGGCTCGCAAACGTGACATCTACAATGGATCCACCCCTCTGCCGAACACACGTTAATTCTGCTCCACGGTTTACAACCGTCAGTCCCGACGCAACTGCCCAGTCAGCGAGTGTCGAGCCACGTATATCACTTGCCACGCAGCCCCAAGACACCGACTTGGCGTTCAGGTCCCCGGCCAGAAGCACAGATTGAGGTTGTGCGAAGTCTAGCAGATCCCTCAGCTCAACCAAGAACTGCTCGAAATCGGCGAGGCAGCGGTTCGGCGAGAAGTACGCTCCCACAACGGTGAAGCCATTGACAACCGCCGAGACGCATCCCCGTCGCCTTATGATTTGCTCAAGCTGTGTGTCGCCTTGAGCAACCAGCGCCACCAAGCCGTCCAGATCGCCCACCCAGTTATCCCGGGGGGGCAGATTGTATGGCTCAGACACTACCGCCACGTCAATCTCCCACTCTGCCAGACTCTGATGTAAAAGGTCCTGGGCCCTGGCACAGTGGTTGATGTTGGCCTGTAGGAAACGCAGTGGGGCCATTACTGCGTTTCCATGGCTGCCTCCGTTTGCGGTACCTCATCAGGCACCGGAGCAGAGCGTGATGGCGTTGGAGCGCCATCTTGCTTCCGCATTCCACCTCTTTTAGGCTTCGGGGCCTTACAGGCTGCGCTTCCAAGCCGATGCTCTGCCGGTAGCTTTGCCTCCGTGCATAGGGCGCAGCGAGCGGAGGCGGCATCGCATCCACCAGCTTTATGGCCTGTTTCACTGCAGCGGAAGCAAGTGGCACTCCTGTCCGTCGGCGAGGAGCACGTGGCGCTGACATGGCCCACCTCCAGGCAGCGGTAACAGCGCAGGGGCTTCTGCTCGGTGAGAGAGACTTTCGCCGAAGCCCACCCAACCATTACGCGCCCCGCCTGCGCCAGCTTCTTCGCCGCAGTCACCGGGCAACTAACCCAGGCTGATACAGCACCTCGGGGGCCCGTGCGCAGGCCACCACACTTCACATGCTCCGCGGTACACTCCCCTGCGCGCGATACCGCAGCCGCAATGTCCTCGACTGTGGCCGAGTCATCCAGGCCAGTGATTCGCAAGTCTGCGCACTTGACCGGCCTGGACACCTTAACGTTATCCTCACCGAGGACCTCCCGCAATTTGGCGGCAAGGGAGTCCGCTTCCTTGGTGCTGGAAGCACCGGGGATCTCTAGTATCCTGGCACCAGTGACAGCGCGCTTAAAACGCATTGCACTGATGCCAATTTCGGCGAGGTCTATTCCACGCCGCGCCTCCGTCAAAACACCGGCGTAGGTTACGCCACGCTCCTTCGCACTCGGCTGCAGGGTAAGGACGACAGCCGAGGAATTCGGAGCGTGGAGCTTTCGCGACTTCTTCTTGCGGGACTTAGCCGCAGGCTTCTTCCCTTTCCCCTTATTTTCTTTTCCTCGCTTTCCGACCACAGTCCACTCTCCGTCCTTTGACGGCTGCTGCGGGGGGCCGGATGACGTGGCCAGCGTATCTTTTCTGGGGGGCTTTGAGCCCGCCGGATCAGGCTGCACGGGGACCCTTTCCTTCCCCTTCGCCAATTTCTTTTTCCTCTTCTTCGAGGTTGCCTCGATCTCCAAAGCTGGGACTGCCGTCTGCTTCGCGGTTTTCTTAATTGCGGGCCCAGACACCGATCTACCCGGTTGTGATGAAGCCGCAACACCTGCATATGTCCTCGCCTTTGATGGAGGGGGCGGTGCGAGGTCATCGGCCATCGCTTGTTCAGCCGCCTTTGCCGCTTTCCTGCTATCTGCCGCCAGCGGAGGTCTTATGCGCTTTTCCGGCAGCAGACGCTCCTCTAGAGCCTCAAATCTCGCGTTAATCATTGCTCCGACCTGGCGCAAGATATCCGAATCTTGGGGCTGAGCAGGCAACGACGAGCCCTGAGAGGCCTTCACCTCTTGGAGTTCCCTTTTCAGGGAGTCGAGCTCCGCCTGGAGGCGGGAATTGGCTGCCTGCAGCAATCTCGTCTCCTCAGAGACAGTGTGTTTCTCTAATAGAGCTACCGACTGCTCAATGTCATCGTGGGCCAATTTCAAGGCCTTTTTGAAAGTGCCCTTGAGATTTGATGACTTGGTCATCACCTTCACGATTGCAGCCAGGTCATCGGCAATGCGGCGACTGAGAGCCTCGGACGTGTTTGTCTTTGCTGGAATGGGAGGGAGAGGAGCGCTAGCTTGCGCCACTTCAATGCGCTCGGCGCACTCAGCAACCTCCTTCTCGGCCTGCGCCTCCAACTCCCTCTTACGCAACCTCGTCATATCGAATGTGGCCTCGCGCCGAGTGGCGCTTGAACCCGATGGGCGGCCCTTCCCTCTTTTTGAGGTGGTCTTAATAAATGGGGATGTAAAAACCCCTGTGCCATCTTCTGTGTCGGAACCAGAACCACTGGTGTCCAGCGTCCGCTTCCGCCACAGCCTGTCTTTTCCGTCCATTTCAATAATGCTGTTGACAGAACTGGAGCTCGAAAGCAGCACAGCCCTGCCCCGCCTTGTTTTGACACGTGCCGGAGACATACTCCCGTCAGTATCTTCGATATCATAAAAGTTTTCGGAGTCCATGATTGTGTTTTTGCTAAAGTCGTCGTTGATCGGTTCGGAGTTAAAGGACATTTTTGTTCCCACGAGTATGGGGGATATAAAACGTCCATCCGGGCGGTGCCCCCTGCACCCGGATAACCCTTTTACACCATGGAGGTCGGGCGGTATCCATGGGTGTACACAGCTAAAAGCTCACGCTCTCCCGAGCCAAACTGTCCAAGAAGGACAGGAAATCCACGCCGCTGGACTACAACGCGGATTTGAGGGTTTTTGATGAGGTGTCCTTCCTCTCAGGCCAGCCGATTAAGGCAAGCCTCCTGGTCCGTCGTAGCTGCTAGACGTGACAACAACACTACGACGGATAACAGGTTGCCCGACGGGAGGCCGAAGCCTCTAACCAGGCGACAGAAAAACCTGCCGCCCAGCCCGCCGCGCCGCGATTGATACAACCGCCATCCATCGCTGCAAAGCAGCCCGTCGTCCAGTAGGACTAAATCGTCCGCAACCACTGGTCGCCATACCTCGCCGCAAAAGCAGCACTGTTCGAAAACAAACCCAGCAATTTCTCTGCAAAGCAGAGATTGCAACGAGGACGTGGTAGCCCTCGAGTTCCTCCACGCTGATTTTGGTCCGCGCCGGCAAGACCACCGGTACCCCCCATATCTGGGAGGCCTCCCCCTATCCGCCACCTGAGGACGCGCCCGATGGGAGACCAGAAACTCCACACGGGAACCTAACCTAACCTAACCTAACCTAACCTAACCTAACCTAACCTAACCTAACCTAACCTAACCTAACCTAACCTAACCTAACCTAACCTAACCTAACCTAACCTAACCTAACCTAACCTAACCTAACCTAACCTAACCGGGTTCGGGCTGGTGGACGAGGACTCGTATTCCGACGTGGCTAATAGCCACGTACATAGGATCTACACGGACGGCAGCAAGATTGAGGGTCGAGTCGGAGCCGCCCTTTCCGTATGGGAGGGGGAGGCCGAGACGAAGGCCGTCAAGCTTGCTTTGCCGCCGTATTGCACCGTCTACCAGGCCGAACTCCTAGCGCTCCAAAGAGCAGTAATTAGAGCCTGCAAGAGTGGAGTGTCGAAGGTCGGCATCTTCAGCGACTCCAGATCGGCCCTCCAGGCAGTCACACTCGGTTCCCCCCACCCCCTTGCTGTGCAAACAAGGGCGGCCCTCCGAAAAGCTGCTTCGCAGAGGCGGGAGGTCGCTCTGTTTTGGATCAAGGCGCACGCAGGGCTAAGGGGGAACGAAAGAGTGGACCAGTTAGCCAAGGAGGCCGCTCTGGGGTCGAAGAAGAAACCCGACTACGATCTGTGTCCTGTTTCATTCGTCAAGCGTATCCTGAGACAGGATACGATCGGGGAATGGGACAGGAGATATGATGTGGGGGAGACGGCTGGAGGCACGAAGCTCTTTTTCCCAAGCGCTGCTGCTGCATACAAAATAGTACGGAAAATAGACATCACACACCACACCACACAAGCACTGACTGGACACGGTGGATTCGCCTTCTACTTGAACAGATTCAAGCTGAAGGAGAATCCATCGTGCCTGTGTCAGCCCGGAGTCGACGAGACGGTTTCTCACCTGTTGCTCGAGTGTCCGACTTTTGCAAGAGATAGATATGTTATTGAGCAAAAATTGGGCATCGCGATGACGGGTGAGAATCTGCCCGCGGCCCTGGGGGACAAAATGAGGAATGAATTCCTGGAATATTGTAAGTACATTGTTGGGGTGGTAAACAAAAGAAACTGTGATAAGCTGTGATGTTAGGGTTAAGTTTTATTGTTGTGCCGTGTTAATTTGTATATTTATTTGTATTGGTTTTATTTTTATTGTAATGTTTAAATTGTTAATTTTAAAGTGACTTTTAATTATTGTATTTTATTATTATTTTGAAAATTTTATTGTATATTGTAAATTCGTATTTTAAAATTTTATTGTATTTTAATATTATGTGCCCATATTGTAAATAAAGAAAATTGTGTTTATTATTGATTAAAGAAAATAAATGTCTCTAGACTATACTCTAGAGAAAAAGCAGACAACACCCTGCGATGGCGGGTGCTTTTAAAAAAAAAAAAAAAAAAAAAAAAAAAACCTAACCTAACCTAACCTAACCTAACCTAACCTAACCTAACCTAACCTAACCTAACCTAACCTTTTTTTTTTTTTTTTTTTTTTTTTTTTATAGTGGAGAATGCATTTAGGCATACCCAGAGCGCTCGGGGAAAGAGCCCTGGGTTATGTCGGACTCACACCGCAGAATGCGGCGACTACCGACTAAACTCCACTGTGTTCCGTCACTCCGCTATATTGGCAGGGTCGCGGGTATTTGGTGTAACCGCATCCGTAACCCCGTCAGCGGCAGCCTATTTTTTATATAGGCCCATCGCGATTAAGACCTGGCTAGTGTTCGCCAGTTCCTCCTTCCTGGGGGGCGGCGTGAACGGAACACGTCTCACGCCGCCTCACCGCACCGGACGATGGATTATGTCCCCGTTCCACCGTCCGGCACCCAACATTAGGGAAGCAAGTCGCGACCGTGTACAGCGGTCGCGACTCGGCGACGGCGCCCAATAAGACGTCGCCGCCGAATAGGATCCGCGTTGGGATCTCCCTCGCGGACCCGCTCTGCTTCCTCCTTCTGCGACATCACATCTTCACAGAATGTGATAGCCGCGCGCCACGATCTGTCGCTGCCAACCATTGCGCGAGCTATGGAAGGCAGGGAGAGATCAGGGCCGACGACTGCGACTAGGTGAGCACGGGGCTCGGACCACGCGGGGCACACGGCGAGAGTGTGGTCTGCCGTGTCCTCCGGACTGTCACACCAATGGCAAGCCATTTGCGGCTCCCGCCTGGCGACTTTGCACAAGTACCACCCGAAACAGCCGTGTCCGGACAGCACCTGTGTCAGGCGGAAGGTAATTGCCCCATGCCGCCTGTCGCACCACTCGCGTAGGACCGGTCGGATAGCTTCGACCGTCCTCGCTCCTGCGCTGAGCCTCTCGAGCCGGCGTTCCCACTCCCTGAACCGCCGCTCGAGAGCATCAGCCCTCCATTGCTGGACTTGCTCCAGATATGGATTAATTCCATGCGATCTGGACGCGGTGACGCGGCGATAAACGTCCGCCAGCATCTCGGCATCCAGGTCCCACGGGGGCGTCCCAGCCATGACACACGCGGCCTCGAAGGACACTGTGCGATATGCCCTCACGACTCTGAGCGCCATGACCCGCTGCGGTCTACGCAAGTATGGTCTGGTACGGACGCTCAAAGAGTCGGCCCAAATGGGCGCACCATAGAGGGCCATGGAGCGAATGACGCCGGTGTATAGACGACGACACGCACCCCCAGCCCCTCTTAGATTCGGGAGCAGACTTCCAAGTGCCCCGGCCACCCCAACAAGACGGGGGGCGAGGCGACGAAAGTGCTCCACAAATGTCCACCGGCTGTCCAGCACGATGCCCAGGTAGCGCAAAGTGGAACCGACGCCGATGGACGTGCCACCCACCTGGATAGCTGAACCAGCAGCCTGCGCCCTTCGACGGCCGCGAAACAAAATTGCCTCTGACTTGTTCAGAGCGACCTCTAAGCCAAGTCGTCTGATTCGGCGCACAACATCCGCCACACCAGCGGTCGCAATGAGGGCTGCCTCCCTGTACGAGGCCCCGCGTGCAGTTACCAGGGTGTCATCCGCGTAGCAAAGCACGCTGACACCCGGTAGATAAGTGGCACGCAGGACCCAGTCGTAGCCGATGTTCCACAGAAGGGGCCCAAGAACCGAGCCCTGTGGAACACCGCACGTCACTTCCTTTTCTTGCCACCCACGACGCGCGGGGTACGCCACAGCCCTCTCCGATAAGTAGGACTGCAACAAGCGCACCATATACCCGGGCACGTTGTGGCAGCGGAACGCTTCGATCACATCATCAAATGAGCAAATCTACGATATGGCCACGACATTTACATCTCTAACGACGTTAGTGTAGAATATTTAGGTTATCGTTCGAGCAAACAATATAATATTATGTAGATATCAGGACAATAAAAAATCTCAATTTATAATTTAGTCTTTATTTTATAACTTTACAAAATATTTACAATTTTTATTATACGATATCTTACACATTAATCTACGATACGTTATCGTACTTTAAAGTCAGTGTTTGAGGTGTATGAGTCACTTATCGAGTATGTTTGTATTAAAGAGAGTCCAGTTTATACGAGCGGCGGCGTGTCCTCTCCATCGTCGCTGTCGGTGTCGAAGCGCACGGCGCGCGCGCGGCGGCCGTCCGGCGAGCCGTCCCCCGCGCCCGCCACACCGCCCCCCGCGCCGCCCCCCGCGCACGCGCCGCTCGCTGACAGTCACACTTTGTCCTCGCCGCCGCCCGGCCCGCCTGACCGCACGAACTATAACAGAAAATAAAAAATATTGAATCTTTGAAAAAAAAACCGGCCAAGTGCAAGTCGGACTCACGCGCGCAAGGTTCCTTACTATAATACTAGTCCAGTCATTTCGTCCGAAAAAAGGCAAATAAAAGAAAGTGAATTTGCGCATCTAATTTTTTGATATGTTGTAGGGGATACCTAGAAAAGCTTATCTGAGCTTTTTTTATCTCTCTACGTCTATTGCTTGGCAAGTTACAATTATCTGTTGCACGCCTCATAAGCGAAGCGTTGAGGTGGGTACTACTGTCACTTCGCGCAAAACATCTGATTTTTCAAACTTAAAATGTCTTTATGTATCATACATTGCACTTGTAAGATAATACATACACACACATATTAAGAAAAAACACTATTTTTAACGTTCATGATATTTTTGATGTCATTTTTGTTATTTAAACTATTTAAAAAACAGTTTAAAAAAGTTCTGTCTTGGACGTCCGTGTGTCTGTATGTGCGGATCCTTTTTCTTGTTAACACGATAGCGACCGAAATACTTTACTAATCGAGTCTTTTTTTTTCTCTTACGCTTGAGTATGCTCAGGAATAGAACCCTTTCATTTTTCAGGGTCTGATTCGATGTGGTTTAATTGTTATTAAACAAACAAAAATAATAATTAATAAATATTTATTAAAAAAAAAGTGTGTGCGTGTAACCTTTACGCGCGATTGAAGTAAAACGCATTATAAAATGTCGCAATTGTCAGAAAATTTATTTTTAATTTACTTATTTTAAAAGTAATAAATAAACAAGTATATTTAGAGATTTTCAAAAAATTTTGCAATTTAAAATAATGTTTTTAAAACTGTTGAATTTTTCATTCACTTTGCTATTCACAATTATTGATCCGTTTGAAAATTTGAAAATAAATAATCCTAATTTATTATGATATTTGCCACTAGCTGGCGTATAAGTCAAGAAGCGTGTAGTATATTATGACATATACTTACAACCAATCAGAATTATTATTTTTAAATGGCGGAAACTACACAGCGTTACTTCCGTCAGAAAAAAAATCTGAGTTACTCCCTAGTCGCGCCTAAAGAAGTTTTACTTCAAAAATTATGAGGCGTGCACTTTTGGATTTTCCAAATTATTTTTTATTTTTCCTGAAAAGTTCTGTTTTTGAAGTTATCATTTTATTCTCCGGGGACGGCGCTGTCGTGTAACGAACAGTTAAACCTTACACGATATTATTGCTTGCTTTATTGACTTTATTTTTAATATGCTATGATTTGTTTTATTTTGTTGCGGCGTAGGTCGTAGCATTGATGAGAAATATATTAGGGTAAAAGTGGGATAGATGCCCCACTTTTTGAAATAGCCTCATAATTTTAAAAACATGAATCTTATACGAACACTTTGTATAGCTAGGTTAATTATCTGTTTTGAGTTACTATATATATATTTTTTATCCTATCATTTATAGTCTATAAAGTCAAAAGTGTAATAAATATTTTTGTAGAACACCTTTTTTGAGGATATATGCCTACCTAGTTGGATAGTTGCCCCACCATGAAAATACTAAGGAGGATAGATGCCTACAGAGTGGGATAGATGCCTTACATACTCTATAAACGCGAAATCTAATAAAATTTATATGATAAACCAGCAAATGTCATGTTAACATAGTTGTTCTGTTGTCCAAGAATATACTTGCGCTCGCACTCGTTCTTTTCTTTTGTATTTTCGTGGCGTGGTTCTCCTACAATCAGTATAAGAGCAGATCATTAATAAGTAAGTATACATAGCAAAAAAAAGCAAATTAAACGAGTAAAATCGGTTTACATAGAGAAAACGTGTAAAACGCAATCATGTAAAAATATAGGTACCTGTGATTATCGATAATAACATGTACATATGTATTGAGGGATAGATGCCCTTAGGGGCCTCTAAGGGCATCTATCCCTCGAAAAAAAGGGGCAACTATACTTTTTGATAAGGATAGCTTATTATATTATTATATAGCCCCAGTATTTTTTTTTATTAAATAAAAACAAAAGAGCCACTATTTTCACTTAGATTTGTACTTAATGAGCCAGTGTATATACATAATAAGAAATACATATTATTATAGTGAAATTTATTAATACTTATAAAGTTATGCAAAGGCAAATATCAACCTTTTTAAATTTTAAGACGATACACAAAAAAAAATCCACTGCTTGGTGGGCGGAGTCTAATAGCTCGCTATCGCGAACGCGGGTGTGCGCGAAGTCATTCTTGCAAACTCGCCGCGCTGCCGCTGGCCGACTCGGGACAAACATGTATGGAGTCGTCATACAGCTATTATATTGTTATACATATATTTAATCGTTGATTTATTGGTTTTATTTTTTTGCTTATAAACAAATAATCTTCTTTTTAACAACTACTTAGTTAGACACTATTAATAATTATTATTATTTCGTAATGTTTACTTTATTACAAATTAATATAGGTTATAAATAATCTTTAAAATAACAAAAAATATTTTTACTCTGAAAAAATGAAATGGTACTCAATAACGCGGAATACTGAATTGATTTAGATAGAATTTGATGCTGACGTAGATATTGCATCATGCCCAGAAATGAAAGGTACTATTTCTGAAAGAAGTTATAAACCCTAATTCTTCTCAGTCAAAGTCAAGAGTGGAATATATTATCAATAATACAGTAAAACTGATGCGAAAATTTGGATGTTTATTTGTATATTTGTTTGTTAGTTGTTACTCAATCACGTCAAGACTACATTACCAATTTTGATGAAATATAGCTAATTGCCTGGATTTACACATAGGATACTTTTTATCCGGACTTCCACTTCTGTGGGATAAAACAGGATTCATGATATAACCTAATTTCACGCGGGCAAAGCCGCGGTCGGAATGATTTTTTTAAATAAAAAAATTGTTAAAAAAAAACACAAAATATATTTACGCAAGTATTTATTTTTTGCACTCTATTATAATTGTAATTATTTACAATACTATTACAAATAATAATTTTAATTATTCTGGCTATATTATTTTGAATATTACAAATAATCAAAATAAAATAGCCAGAATAATTAAAATGATTATTTGTAATAGTATTGTAGGTAGTATGGTACTACCCTGGTAGGGTAGATATTATTTATTTATTTATACCAATAATAATGTATTATAAACATTAAATTAAGTTTACTTTCTAACAACAAAAATACATAATTGATTAGGAGGAGTGACTGCAGCGCCATCTTCCGGGCCCAATTGTGTTTCCAGATCACCCAGGAACTTAATTTAATATACACAAAATTTTTCGAAATGAAAACTTTCACATTACTATGTAAATATGAATATAAACCTGTTTTAGTACTAAGCAATTTACCGCACAGGTATAGTAAGTATAAATGAAATAAATATCAACATCAAATTCTTTATACAACATACGTATCTACCACCTACTAAGAAATGTAATTCTTGAATTTTTTTAAATATAATACTACTCCAATGAGCTCCTGTTCCATATTACGTCCACCATGCTTCTACTAAGTTCACCATGATTTTTTATTTCTTTGCACTTTGTTGCTTTTTGCTAAAAATGGAATCATGCGATAAAACCAGTAGAGCGTTGATAACATACATTTTTGACTGAATGAAGTTACTTACGAAGGAGTGGGTTCACATTGTGAACAATCAGTGGGTTTATTTTCCTTCTGGATTCCGAATTTCTGAAAAGATTATCTATGCTATACATGAAAAAATCTTACACATTCGTTATGTACTTAAAACAGGGGTACATATCAAACATCGTCTATAATATAAATATCATCAAATTTAAAATAAAACCAACGTACTTCATTAATTTGTTCCAATTGTAAGCATTCTTTTTCCTCCAACCTTTATGTTTCTTCCTCTTATTTTCTTTATTGTCCCGATTTGTCTCATTTTGTCTTATCGTGTTGTCACCCTTTGTTACGATTGCACGAGCGACACAAGTTCCCCGTGTGACGGCCGTAGCGGGAATGACTCGTGCAGCGATCGGGGTAGGAAGGTACAGGGCGGCTCACGCTATATTGGCTGGTCGCGCGCTAATTTCAAGTATTTCTTGTTTATTTCAAAACCATCGCATATTTCAAAATTCTAACTCGGTAGACGTATAGGTTATATATTTTATAGTTAATATCCAAAAAGTCGTAACTTTACGTTTGTTATTTTGAAGATGCCAGAGATTATAAAAAAATAACAATGAGAACTTTGTATTTTTTTTCTATCGAGAAAATATCATGGAATCATGTTTCTAAAACGGTAGACGTATTGTATTACTATTGAACTTTCTTGTCAAGAATTTTCATCACGACAACTTTAATAATATAAAAATTACGAAGGTTTAAAAAGGGCCGTAAATGTTAGAAAAATTAATTCATCACCTTAACGTGTTCGTGAAGTTCGCCGCGGATATTATAACACGCACTAGCGAAACACGTCTTCACCAAACAACAGCTCATGCGTACCCGAGGTGCGGGGTGATAGGAGCTCCTATTTAAATCATTAATTCGTAGTCACGACTCTGGGAAGTGAGGTTTTTTGAAATTGAGGCATCTATCCCGGTGCGGCATCTATCCCACTTTTACCCTATATAATATATTATAAAAGAAATATTTTACCGACCTTTAGAGCATTAGGAGGGAATAAGACAATAAAGAAAACACTATTCTAATATACACTACTAAAAATTATTTTTTACCGAAACTGTAGTATTCGTTGTGGAATTCGTTCGGGTCCTGAAAGTCAAGATGCGCCATTTTCGCCGCAATTGAGCGAGAACTTCCCCGTTGCAAAAGCAGTACAGGACCGCGACGCAGAGACCCTGGAGGGAGGTGGTGACGGCCGACACGTACTCGTACGCGAGCCACCACGCCGAGTCGCGCGCCGGCCGGCACGGCGTCAGCAGGTACTGCACGCCCAGCAGCGGCGCCAGCAGGCACGTAGCCCGCAGCGCGTGCAGCGCCGTGGCGGAAGGGCGCGCCACGCCCGCGCCACCGCCCGCACGCAACTTGGTGCACAGCACGCGCACAATGTTGCACAGGAAGGCCACGTTGAGCAGCACAGCGGTGCACACGAGCACGGCCAGCTCAGGGCGCGGCGCACCGTCGTCGGCCCAGCACAGCGGCTCGTCGGCCAAGCCGCGGCGTGCCGCATGCACCACGGCGGAGGGCAACGGCAGCAGCCAGCCGGCGCCCAGCAGCGCGCGCACGAGCCGGCGCTCGGACACGAACGCGCTGACGAGCACCGTGTGCAGGTACAGCCCCTCGCACAGCATCCACGTGTAGTTGGTGAGCAGCGCGTACTGCAGCACGGCGTTGAGCGCGCGGCACCACAGCGGCGACGCGCGCAGCGTGTCCGCGTTGTCCACCACCAGCCCGTACCACGCCAGCCACAGCGCGTTGTTGAGCGCGAACGACGCGAATAGATTTATGTGCACGGTTATTCGGGCGCACCGCAAACTTCTGAAATATTGCATATAATATGTGTCCATACAATCATCAAAATCTAGTTAGACATAATATACATAATATTTGCCATCGTAATCAATACAACGCGTTGAAGCGCCTTTCCTTTCTATACATAGCCAGAACGCAAGCATAAGAAACTGCTCGTGTATATTTTGTAATGCTGTTTTTAAGTCTGTGATTACAATATATTATAATGTTACCGCCCAAACCCGATTTCAGGACGTTAGGTTTCTGCGCGCATGAACTGCTCACGTATAAATTTGCCGCGCTTACTCCGAAACATACACGATTAGTCCGCATGCGTACTGGCGCTGTATGTTTTGGAGCGCTATACTTAATTTGGTCACTACAAAGTATACGCAGGTATTTGCTTACTGCTATTGTATAGATTGGAAGAACTTTGTAAAAATGCTATTTCCAATCTATACGTGATTAGTTTCACTGCGTTGCGTGCTAGCCTTGTATAGTTTGGAAAGACGCCGCGTTGAACACGTTGCGCTCAAGTTTCTGTCGTTTGCTTGTTAGGCGAGTGCACGATACTCACTTGAAGTAGGAGAGGATGGCGAGCGACAGCAGCAGCGCCACTAGCGACAGGCTGTAACCGGTCTGGTACAGCGCGATCACTTCGCTCACGTCCTACGTATTAATATAAATATTAAATATTCATGCTGGCTGGTAAATTCAAAATAAATTCGCTTCACCTATATAAAGGTGTTACGGCCCTGCCTGCACAGCAGACTGCTGAGCAGGCAGTTCGCACGGGATCGGAATTCGGAATGCAGGAGTGGAGGCTTGCTGTGTTAGTGTATAAGCTTTCTTTAGAATGATTAATAATTAAAATATATAGATTATCTAAAACTCCGGTCTGCATTGAGCAGACATATTACAATACTAATATTATTTTTAACCAAAAATGTAGTTTTAAAAAGTACATTCTACTTTTTTGGGGCCCCGGCTGTGGCGCTCGTAATTCAAGACTAAACAAGGGAGTGAAAGAAAAGAAAAAACAGTTTTAATAATGAATAAAACTGTCATAAATACTGATTAGTTTCAGGACAAAAATTAATTTCCGAATATGTATAAGTACGTCATTACCTACAAAAAAACACTATCATTTTACAAAAAAATAATATATTCGCGTCGCATCGCTATTTATTTATAACTAGCGACCCGCCCCGGCTTCGCACGGGTGCAATGCTGATACTATTTATATACACTACAGAAAAACTGTGAACATTGTATATAAAAACATAGCGGCCCGCTCCGACTTCGTACGGGTATTAAATAGATAGCCGGGCGGCCGGCCGGTACCGCCGCAAACGCTACGTCCCGCAATTTTTAAATCTGTAATATCTTCGAAAATATTCACTTAAATCATACGGTGTAAAGGGCCATATAGATCTATATTAAACGAACAATGTATTCAAGGTATTTAATTGGTTAAGGATTAATGCTGTATTGGTTAAAATCGCATCGAAAATTAGCCATTATTTTTCGTAAAAAGTAAATGACAAAAAAATGTTATTGTGGGTTATCCATAAGAGATAGACATAATATACCATCGCGGACTTTTCTGTAGACCTTTTTAATGTGTATAATACTTAGTACATTATTTTGATAAAACTCGTAGGGTTCAGCCTGCGTTTGCAATGTAAGCGGAAAAAATGTAATTTTTTACGACATCACTTTGGAAATCTCAAAAATAACAGTACTTCTTCACTATTTAATGGATGTTATTATACATATAAACCTTCCTCTTGAATCACTCTATCTATTAAAAAAAACCGCATCAAAATCCGTTGCGTAGTTTCAAAGATTTAAGCGTACAAAGGGACATAGGGACATAAGGACATAGGGACATAGGGACAGGGAAAGCGACTTTGTTTTATACTATGTAGTGATTATATTATACTAGCTGTGCGGTATGCCGCGCGGTTTCACCCGCGTGGCTCCGCTGACCGCTCCTGTTGGTCAGCGTGATAATAATATTATAATATAGCCTATATTATATTGCTCGTGGATAATGTAGATTTCGAATGATGAAAGAATTTTTTAAATCAGTCCAGTAGTTTATGAGCCTATTCATTACAATCAAACAAACAAACAAAGTTTTCCTCTTTATAATATTAGTGTAGATTAAGCAAAGATTTTTTGTGAAGTTAATATTTATAGGCTGTCGTTTTTTTTGTACCAAAATGAATTACATAATATATTATGTATGATATTAGAGAAAAATGTAATGTAGTGAAATGCATCACATTTTTGTAAATTCAATTCAATTTAAATTATCCGCGTGTATTATTTTTGCTAAACAAATTCACGATTTTCAACAATAAATAATTAGTTAATAGCAATAATAATCATAATTATTAATAGTAATCAGTTCTCTTACATCTTCCGGTTTGACACAGGTGGTGTAGTTGGACCAGGGCCGGCCCGAGTCGGGGTGCCGCCACCACGTGCCGTCCGCCGTGCACTCCTTGTGCGCCAACCCTACATGATCAATCTCGATACACATTACACATCATCGTAACATCACATCACATCACAAAATCGTAAACGATAGAATGGAACGAGAGCGAACGTACGGTCGGGGCTGAAGCCGGGCACGAAGGCGGGGCAGCGCTGGACAGCTGTCGCGTTGGCGCGCGTGTGCGGCCAGCACAGCCACGTGTCGAACGTGCCCGCGCAGTACACGCCTGCGCACGCAAACATAGGCCCGTATTAATAAACCGATCTCAGAATTGAATACGCTATAAAAAAAACTTGAGCTGTCACTTGGGGTTGAGTTATCAGCGGGGCTCACCGGGCGGCGGCGCGCTGCGGTTGTTGGCGAGCTCGCAGGCGAGGTGCTCGCGCGTGATGCGCTGCGGGTCGTCCATCGCCACCGCTCTGCCGCTGCCACCTCACCTACTGCCACAACATGCTCCCCACACACGTAGTGTCTGCAGCTATTCTGAGGACGGAGGAGCGATTCTGAGGACCTGAAACAAAATATATTAACGGTAATTTACACGGTACACTTTTAGCAGATTCACAGTAATTTTGTCTAGAAACACCGTATTTTTACCCTGGCAACACGGTAACTCTCAGATACGTAAAGCTGGCGATGCAAAATTAGCGAAATTAAAAAAAAAAAACAACACCAGAATTTGTTGCTTATTTGTTGCTAATTAGTTGCTATAATGACGATTTTGTTGCTCAACCGTTCGCTGAAAATCAGCAACAGTTCTAGCTTAACGTTAAGGTAGCGTGAAGAAATCGGAAAAAGGGATGGATCGTTGCAAAAATGCAGGTGAATTTGTTGCTAATTTGTTGCTGCATAAAAACAGTAGAGGTGGAAGTGCAGTGATAATAAAAGAAAAGTTGAAGCACTATGAAATAAGTAAAATCGAAGAACAAGAAGTACAGGCCGTAACAGTATGCGTTGAAACCAAACGTGGTCCTGTATCTATATCAGCCTTGTATTTCCCACCGAGAGAATCTTTTAATAAAGAGAAATACGTTAGCCTTCTCAAGAGTTTTGGCGACAGATTTATTGTTGGTGGTGACTTTAACGCCAAACATACCCATTGGGGCTCCAGGTTGATTACACCTAAAGGCAAAGAACTTCTAAGTGCCATGAAATATATGAACTGTAACTTTGCATCTACGGGCATACCAACCTATTGGCCTACAGATCCAAACAAAATACCCGACCTATTGGATTTCTTTATATATAAAAATATATCATCTAACTATTTAGATATAAAGAGTATGAACGATATGAGTTCAGACCACTCGCCCGATAATTCTTAAAATATGTATAAATATTATAAATAAGAATAATAACCTAAGATTAGTAAATAAGAAAACAGACTGGAACAGTTTTAGAATCGACTTGGACACACATATAAAACTTAATATACCATTAAAAAATCCAGAACAACTTGACATTGAAGTCGAAAAATTTATGGTAGACATACAACAAGCAGCATGGAGAAACACACCAGATAGTCACCCTTGTCACAGGGGAGCAGTCTACCCGAAGAACATTATCGAACTTTTACGTGAAAAGAGAAAACAGAGAAACCGGTGGCACCAAACTCGTTTTCCTGGTGATAAAAAGCTACTAAATAATCTCACAAAACAGCTACAAAGAGAGATACAAAAACTAAATGACGCTAATATGACGTCATATCTCAAAAAACTGACTAACGATCGCTGCACAGACTACTCACTCTGGAAAGCTACGAAACATATGAATAGACCCGTTCTGCATATTCCACCAATTAAGGAAGAAAATGGAAAATGGGCTATCCACAATGAACAAAAAGCTAAAAGATTTGCGCAACATCTGGAAAATATCTTTAAGCCATATGATGATGACGCAAATGAACTACCTGAAGATCAAAACCTTAATGAAGAATTACAAATAAAGTCTGTAACACCCAAAGAAATCTCCAACGAAATTAAGTTTAGTATTAACCCAAAAAAATCCCCGGGGTTTGACTTAATCACAGGCGAAATAATGCATAATTTGCCTCGCAAAGCTATAATCAAATTAACAACACTCTTTAACGCTGCATTTAGGTTGAAATATGTGCCTAATTTGTGGAAAGTTGCTGAAGTTATTATGATATTAAAGCCAGGAAAACCGCCAAACGATGTAACATCATATCGACCGATCTCGTTGCTACCAATAGTATCAAAACTTTTTGAAAAACTGTTACTTAAACGGATCATGCCAATACTTGATGAGAAGAAAATAATTCCAGAACACCAATTTGGATTTAGAAAGAAACACTCCACAATAGATCAAGTTCACAGATTAACAAATGTCATCGAAAAAGCGTTTGAAGAAAAGAAAGTCTGTTCAGCAGTGTTTTTAGATGTCGCACAGGCTTTTGATAAGGTTTGGCACAAAGGTCTCATTCATAAAATAAGAACAATGCTACCAAAACAAATTTCAGATATCTTAGAATCGTATATAACCAATCGAGTCTTTAGAGTTCGACAAGACGATGCCTTCTCGGACCTCAAGGAAATACGAGCTGGTGTGCCACAAGGAAGTGTTTTAGGTCCCATCCTATACCTTTTGTACACGTGTGACATCCCAATATTAGAAAAAAACATTACTGCAACATTTGCTGACGACACTGCTATCATGGCCACAGGCATCACTTACCAGGAAGCAGGAGATAAAGTCCAAGAAGCTGTGAACCAGGTCTATGAATGGACTCGGAAATGGCGGATAAGATTGAACGAATCAAAATCCGTTCACATAAATTTTACAAACAAAAGAACACAGATTGTCCCGATACTCCTTAATGGCCAACAAATACCTTATGCTAACACGGCGAAATACCTTGGTATGACGCTTGACGCTAAGCTACGCTGGAAGGCTCACGTCAAGAAGAAGCGAGAAGAATTAGGCTTGCGCTATAAGAAATTGTATTGGCTTCTTGGAAGATACTCCCAGTTGTCGATACATAATAAGCTTCTCATATACAAACAAGTCCTCATGCCAGTATGGACGTATGGTATTCAGCTGTGGGGCTGTACCAAAAAAAGCAACATTAACATAATACAACGTTTCCAAAATAAAGTACTGAGAGACATTGTAAATGCCCCCTGGTACATCCGTAATGGTGACCTCCACCGTGACCTAAAAGTGGACACCGTGGACAAAATTGTTCAAAAACATGCAGAAGCTCATCAACATCGACTTCATCATCACGTGAATGTTGAGGCTATCCAGCTCCTTGATACCACGGACCTAGTGCGAAGACTAAAAAGGACTAAACCTTTTGAGTTAGTGTAGTGATAAGTGAAAAGTGAACAGTGACAATTATCTGTATACCAAAGCACACGAGCAAAGTGACTTACTTCCCCTTAACAGACACTAAGCAAGTGACAATGGACACTCTCTTAGAATAAGTTATTTAGAAATTTAGGTTAACATAAAATTACTTATTAGTCTTGTAGGCTAGATTGTAATTTGTATAAGGTGCTATTTTAATTAGCAACCTTATTTAATAAAAAAAAAAAAAAAAAAAAAAACAGTGAAAATTTTAACACTGGCCACGTCAACTTAATTGTCGATTTTCGGTAGTGAAACATGAAAAAAAATTGTTGCTCCTCACATCGTTCACTGGCACAGTGTACAGAGCCAGCAACAAAATAGAAACCGGAAGTAGAGTTAATTTTGAAACCGGTTTGCTAGATTTGAGTGCGATTTTTTTTTGTATTTATTATCAAAATTTTCACTGTTTTTATGCAGCAACAAATTAGCAACAAATTCACCTGCATTTTTGCAACGATCCATCCCTTTTTCCGATTTCTTCACGCTACCTTAACGTTAAGCTAGAACTGTTGCTGATTTTCAGCGAACGGGTTGAGCAACAAAATCGTCATTATAGCAACTAATTAGCAACAAATAAGCAACAAATTCTGGTGTTGTTTTTTTTTTAATTTCGCTAATTTTTCATCGCCAGCTTTACGTACCTGTAACTCTCGACTTACATATGGAGACACTGAGTACTGCGGAAGTACTATTAGCAGTTAGCACCAGCAGTCGTCCACTCAATTGTTATACAGTACCACAGATTACTAAGTAGTTACCTACTACAGACTTGTTGTCCTAACAGTGCTAATATTACATACACTGGGTAATATATAGGAAATATCTGGAATCTATATAGTATGGAAATTTTTATTATTTTTTGCATGCCAAATAGTTTGGCTAAAGTACATCCGTATATTTTAAAAATTTTGGCCAGATTATTTATAATATATTCGATCACATTCAAATTAATAAACATAATAATTATTAATTATTTTTATAGGTACATGAATACTTTTATTTTTTTAAGAATGATTAACTACTATGAGTAAGGGTGCTCGAGTTAAAATCATGAGTTTCCCTCGCAAACAGCAAAGATGATTGTCTCGCGATGTGGGCCCTTGTGTTTGCATTGTGGCACGGAATTGTTCACAGTTCACACAATGTGTTCCGCATAGGGGTGCCGCAAAGCATTCCAAACTGTATTGGTGTTATAAAAAATTTGCAAATCAATTTTAATTTTCACAGATCACACGAATTCTAATCTGTTTGTATGTTCAGGCTAAACTCAAAAAGTACAGAATAGGTTTACTTCATATTTGGAACAGAGATAGCTTGAGACCTGAGGAAGGACATAGGATAGGTTTTATCCCGGAAATCCCACGGGAACGGGAACTATGCGGGTTTTTTTAACTACGCGGGCGAAGCTGCTGGCGAAAAGCTAATACCTATTTAATATTACAGCGTTTGTCTTTCTTTCACACCGCAAAAGACCGACGATACTAACTTGGGAAGCTATAGGGATTATAGGTTACTTTTTACCGCGGTGAAACATAATATCATTGCCTTGGGGAATTTCCTTCGACCACGCGCGGTTCAAAGCTGTGAAAAAAAAATTAGTTGTTTGTAAAGTAGGTTTACGATCGAGATGTTTACGTGATAACGTCTTATTGGTGGCAGCGCTCGAGATGAGACGGGAGATCGGTCCGTCTCTCTCTCGTTATACCTGCGATCGCGCTCGTGAGGTTTTGGTGTGACACAAGTTTCTGAACATGTCACCCGACTAAAACGATTTTAAAAACGTTATCACGTTAATAAGGAAGTTACTAAACTTTAGAAGGATCTTTGAATTCCATCCATGTTCTGAATTATTTATTGGCTTGCCAGATCAATTAGTGTCACTAGTGGTACGTGTCACGTGGGACTGGGACTTAGAGGGACAACACCACAAATGTGTTGCAGCAAGGTTGCAGCCCTGCAGACAGCTGGGCAGCTGACCTCGTTCGCTTTATTATTGAAGTTTCTTATGTTGAACTTTCCACTCACTTTCATTGCCAGTGTTAAACTAAAGTCAAATTTAACATGATGCTCAAGGCCACGGCGTTCCATTCAAATATACTTTACCTATCTTTAAGTTATGTAGATTGTAGAACATTATTATTTTACTTTTAGATTAGTGGTAAGTGGTTAAAATCACTTCACATACAGTGCTTATATTATGATTAATTATAAATGAATAATTAATTAAAAATAGCGTCAGTGTGGCAGCCCATGTGCTCCTGTAAGCTTGTTGAAATCTCAGCAATAAAAACTGTTTACTCAGCCGCGCACCCCCGCGCCCCGCCCCGCCGGCTGTACTCACCAAATGGAAGTGATTCGATCAACAAAACTTTCACATGTATCAGAGAAGTCGTCGCTTCCATTACTTGAGCTAACAACGTAAACTAACGTCACAGCATTAGCCCGAAGATCAACGCGGCGCTGTGGAAACAAACCCTCCGATCCTGAGACGATACTCTCACGATATTATTACGTTATTGTGATTGTTCGCTTACCAATTCTTTAACGTTTGCAAACTCATTTCTTGAGCGCGGTTTTGATGGTAAATTTATTAGGTATTACCTATCATATCAATTGTGTCGAAAAACAAAATATGAGCTATTTTATTCTTTAAACTAGCTTTTACCCGCGGCATCGCTCGCGTTAAGAAGTATTAATATTTATTCGGTATATTTTTGCGGCTTTGGTACTTTTGTTTAGCGTATGTAAAAACTTAACAAAGTCTAAGCCCAATCGGTATAAAATTGACATAGTTTCATACAAACTTTCATCCCTTATTTAATCCCCTTGGGGGTAGAATTGATACAAAATCTTTCTGAGGGGATACCTACCTGCATGCCAAATTTCAGCCCGATCCGTCCAGTGGTTTGGGCTGTGCGTTGATAGATCACTATATCAGTCATCTTTGAGTTTTATATATATTATTTTAGAAAAAATTTTTTTTTACCGGACGCCTACGTCATAAGATCTATCTACATGCCCATTTTCATGCAAATACATCAAAGGAATAAAAAGTTTCCTACAAATTTCTATTGCCTATTTTACACCTTTAGGGGATGAATTAAAAAAAAAATCTTAACAGAACGTCTACGTCATATGATCTATCTACATGCCCAATTTCATGCAAATACATCCAAGGAATAAAAAGTTTCATGCAAACTTCTATCCCCTATTTTACCCCTTTAGGGGATGAATTTTCTAAAATCCTTTCTTAAGGGACGCCTACGTTATGACATCTACCTGCATGCCTAATTTCAGCCCGATACGTCCAGTGGTTTGGGCTGTGCGTTGATAGATCACTATATCAGTCACCTTTGAGTTTATCTGGGGGCACGGCAGTGCCCCCGCCAAGTCGAGCAAAAAAAAAGCGGCACGGCCGTACCATCCTTTTCTCGAAGCAATTCGGGCCTTTTTCGACCCCCTATAATTCGGTTGTGGATAAAGCAAGAAACCTGAATCTTCAGTAACTAATCCGGCATTGTATAAACACGGAATATTCAAAATTTCAGTCAATTTGAACCAGTAGTTTAAGAATGACAACTTGTTAAAGTTTCTAAATTTTGTCACTCACTGACTCACCGATCATCAAAAGTCCAAGGCACTTCTAGCAGACTTAGAAGCTTCATATTTGGAATACATATAGAGTTTAGTGTCTTAATCATGGGAAAACTTAAATATTTTGTAATTTCGGTCCAGTTTTCCAAATACACCAACTGCATCAATAACTTTGTAATCCCATATAAATATATGGGATTACAAAGTTAATAATGAACCTAATGCATACGAGCTTGGTCCGGTCAAAACTAAATTTGAAATTATTAATAGAGCTTATGTTCATCGCGAACAATTTCCCATATGTATAGCCTATGCTATAACTATACATAAAAGTCAGGGCCTAAGCCTAAGTAATGCGCTGATGGATATATGTAGGTTCTGCAGTGTTCACATCCGGTCAAGCTTACGTGGCACTTTCGAGAGTTACAAGTCTGGGCGGTTTACATCTCATTAATGTCGACTTTGGAAGTATTAAAGCGCAGGAATCATCAATTTGTGAATACAACAGATTAAGAAGTATTTACCGTCCAGACTTGTCAAAAATTGAGACATCAAAGCCTCCGAGAAAAGCCCATAGAGACATGGAGTGGGCTTTGAGAAAAACTGTGGCTGAAGCTCAAGAAGTAGTACCGGAAAAGAAAAAGAGGAAGACTACATATAAAAATAAGAAAATATCATAAGACCTTTAACAAAATTCGTTAGAAGTAGATGGTATCAAAAAGAAAGGCTCTACAAAAAGAAGTGAGATCCCATCAAAAACATCCTGTAAAAAACCCAAGTCTCGCAGCTCAGTCTTTCTACCGTCAAAAGTTGTGAGATCCATGTAATACCAAGTCGGTTAATCTATTTAGTGTCTACTTGAAGGACCTTCCGTCTTAAGTTATTACATAAGTTATTATCATGCCAATATTAAAAATATTTAACGTTTTAAACAAATAGATCGACTTGGACATCGCATGAAAACAAAATGAATATTACAATATTATATTAGATTCTTTAGTCTCTCGCGCCTCACGCGATTGAAACTCTCGTTCCTGTTGGTCGCTGGCCCGTCGTGCTGTGTAGTGTGATACATACTAATAATCAAATCAAGCGATGTCCAAGTCGATCTATTTGTTTAAAACGTTAAATATTTTTAATATTGGCATGATAATAACTTATGTAATAACTTAAGACGGAAGGTCCTTCAAGTAGACACTAAATAGATTAACCGACTTGGTATTACATGGATCTCACAACTTTTGACGGTAGAAAGACTGAGCTGCGAGACTTGGGTTTTTTACAGGATGTTTTTGATGGGATAATATATAGATGACTGATGATAGAAATATTGAGATACATATTTATAAAATACGTCTTGTTTTATTATGTGATAAATGCCCTCTATTTATTTTTATATGACCTATACATAAGTATAATTATTATAAACGTAAAAATATTTTTCATAGTGTATACAATAAGCGGGCGGGCGCGGGGCGCGGGGCGCGGGCGGGACTGGTTAATGCAAATGTGCTGACGCCGCAAGGACCCGACTCCAACAGGTGGCGGACTAATTTGCGCGTTTGTTATTTTGTAATTATTTCAAGCGGCTACTTTGGATTCATTAATTGTATCACAAAATGGTTGCCACGTGTTTTTGTGTGGCTTACAGATTACTGGATTACAAGAGTATCAGTAATATTATTCCACAGAATTAAATTTTAAGAGGTTAATGGAGAAGTAAGAAACCCTTTATTAAACATATTGTGAGAACGGGCAGCCGGCTTGGTGGTTTGTCTAATGGTAACCGATCACCACTGCACATGTAGATACGTACATTTGGTTGATGCAAATTGTGATGATGAGATAAACTATGTATATGTTTATAGCTGATTGAAATGAATGTACAAACTCTGACTTAAATACTTTAATAACAAAGCATAATATATTGTACATCGGTATATTGAAAACAACAAGCGCTACGACAAAGCTGCTGTCAAGTGAACACATTTCAAGCCGCTCTCACTGTAGCAGTAGATATTAACACAATATTAATCTATTGTTGTTCTTTAACATTAGATTCATATGTGGCAATCCACTAAATATTTAATTAAGTAACATAATTAAAAAAAATACCTAACTATATCTATACTATGTCTAAAGTGTAACAATAATTTAGTAAAAAAAAAATATTAATTTTATAAAAAAATATTTCAACCTTGGTGAGTGAGCACATACTCTAATAATAGATACTAATAGATTACTAATAGATCCCTGAGTGCTATATAATATCATCGTAACACAGATCACTAATTAGAACTATGTAGGTACTACTTATAGTACTTCGTATTTTGTACGACGATCCCACAAACGTTGAAAGATACGCATTTTTCCAAAAAAACCTATCTACTTCATGTACTTTATAATATATTGTAGGAACGAACAAAATATGTACCTATAAAAAATAAAATAACGAATCTGTCAGATCTTGATAAATTTATATTTTTATATTGCACAATATGTAATTGATTTATCATTATTATGACAAACTAACTAATAAAACTATAAAATACAAAAAAAAAAACACTTCATAGTATCTACTATCTATAAACAAAATAAATCTCTAAATAAAAGTTATTATATAACATTTATTGCTATAATTCTGTACTCACTTGCTACGGAATTTAAAATTTAATTAGTTAATTTTAGATACTATATTGTGAAAATATAACATTACACATTTATATTTTGATGCTCGTTTGTTTCGATACCACGGTTTAATATTTCATAATAATATTATGAGCGTGCGGCTCTACGCGAGTCTGACAGCGGCCACGACGCGACGCCGCACGTCGGCACAATACGCGCTGTTGACAGCTGCGATCTAACTGGCTCGTAGCTGCTGGGCGCTGGCCAGTGCTGGCGCTACCGGCTCGCTGACCCTTCGCGTCTCGCGACTTCTTCAGTTATTCAGCACTGCTAGTAGCTATTTAACTAGCCCATAGAACAGAACTACGTACATGTCTTATAAATGTGATAAATGCGTTCAGAGAAAATGTACGGACGTAATTCATGTAATAAAATCAAATCTGATCATCCAAATCCGACAGAAACGTTTCGTATTTTTACAATAACTTACTTTGTTTAATTTATGTAAACATTTTCACTACATGCCGCACGAGCAGCACACGCCGCACGCCGCCCGGCACGCAGGTCACCGCGTGACTCATGCCGGAAGAGCATATCAATCACGCCGATGTAAAAACATCTGTTGCGAAAATATAGGATTCTCTCTGTTTTATTGATAAAGGACAATGGATCATTATATTTGCAAGCTGAAAATATATGAATAATAGATGCAGTGTGCATTATAAATACTATAGGTACCTACCAAAGTAAGCCTACTTTTGTTTACCGTGGTTATAAGTAGCGCTAAAATTCAGATCTAAAACGTTCACTTTATAAATTGGAATAAAAAATATAAAAAATTGCCATCGACATGCGCGGTTTAGGTTTAAGATTATGTCTTGTTTCACATTATTAAAGAGCTACTACAATAATATGCCGGGTGCATGAAGATGCTAGGGATGTTACAAATATAGAGTTTATAAAGCGCTACTACAATAATATGCCGGGTGCATGAAGATGCTAGGGATGTTACAAATATAGAGTTTATAAAGCGCTACTACAATAATATGCCGGGTGCATGAAGATGCTAGGGATGTTACAAATATAGAGTTTATAAAGCGCTACTACAATAATATGCCGGGTGCATGAAGATGCTAGGGATGTTACAAATATAGAGTTTATAAAGCGCTACTACAATAATATGCCGGGTGCATGAAGATGCTAGGGATGTTACAAATATAGAGTTTATAAAGCGCTACTACAATAATATGCCGGGTGCATGAAGATGCTAGGGATGTTACAAATATAGAGTTTATAAAGCGCTACTACAATAATATGCCGGGTGCATGAAGATGCTAGGGATGTTACAAATATAGAGTTTATAAAGCGCTACTACAATAATATGCCGGGTGCATGAAGATGCTAGGGATGTTACGAATATAGAGTTTATAAAGCGCTACTACAATAATATGCCGGGTGCATGAAGATGCTAGGGATGTTACAAATATAGAGTTTATAAAGCGCTACTACAATAATATGCCGGGTGCATGAAGATGCTAGGGATGTTACAAATATAGAGTTTATAAAGCGCTACTACAATAATATGCCGGGTGCATGAAGATGCTAGGGATGTTACAAATATAGAGTTTATAAAGCGCTACTACAATAATATGCCGGGTGCATGAAGATGCTAGGGATGTTACAAATATAGAGTTTATAAAGCGCTACTACAATAATATGCCGGGTGCATGAAGATGCTAGGGATGTTACGAATATAGAGTTTATAAAGCGCTACTACAATAATATGCCGGGTGCATGAAGATGCTAGGGATGTTACAAATATAGAGTTTATAAAGCGCTACTACAATAATATGCCGGGTGCATGAAGATGCTAGGGATGTTACAAATATAGAGTTTATAAAGCGCTACTACAATAATATGCCGGGTGCATGAAGATGCTAGGGATGTTACAAATATAGAGTTTATAAAGCGCTACTACAATAATATGCCGGGTGCATGAAGATGCTAGGGATGTTACAAATATAGAGTTTATAAAGCGCTACTACAATAATATGCCGGGTGCATGAAGATGCTAGGGATGTTACGAATATAGAGTTTATAAAGCGCTACTACAATAATATGCCGGGTGCATGAAGATGCTAGGGATGTTACAAATATAGAGTTTATACAGCGCTAAAGACGAAAGTGTGTGTTTATCAGTTAACCAGGTTCTACCAGACAAGTTAACATGGTATGGGACAAATAAGTACGAAACACTCAATGAACAAGTCAGACTCGCACTTGGCTGGTTTTTGTTTGTTAGTATCGCTTATTTTTCGGGTATATTAGCCGTCCCCTATGCTGCGCTAACGAACTTTCCTGTACTTTCTATAATTTATTTTACATTGAAAATGGTAAAATATATATTACATGTTAATGTTTTTATAATCTGCATTAAACGGCCTTTCAGACAGTATTTTTTCATAAACCAGGTTTAATACAAAAATATAAAAATATACTGGTTTGTTTGGATTTTGCCACTACCAAAAGTTCATTATTTTAAGGATTGTGACATATTTTGCTACGGAACCCTAAATAACTGGTATGGGGAATGGATCAGGTATCATCTAGTTACCTGAAAATGATACCAAACTCGACTTAAAGGTCCAAATGGCTCCGCCAGAATTTTTTTTCGGAGCGCCGGGCGCTCTGTTCTATAACCCCCCCTCCCTCCCTTCTGCCGGGGAGTAAAGACTGGCTACCGGGCGATTTGGGCTTAGGTGGACGAGTACAACATTCGTACAAAATGGCATTGCTTTACTCAAAAATGTACATACCTTTCCATACAAGCATGCCCATAAGAAAACGGACTATAATATGCCGGGTGCATGAAGATGCTAGGGATGTTACAAATATAGAGTTTACGTATTTTTGTCAAGTATTTTTAACGTAATCAACGTCCTCAAAACTATTAGTTTAATTGAGCTTATTACACCGTATATGAACCTGCATAATCGAGGTGTCCTGATAATTTCCACAGCATAGATCGACCAGCATGAAGATGTCGGAATTTACAAGCTTGCATAAATTTTTATTGGTACGATCGCGGCGATTCATTGACAATGCTATAATTTACCAATTTACATTGATGGTGCGAGGCGTACAAGATATAAGCGGCAGACACTTGTGAGAGTACACTTTAGGGCGCCGCAGTGTGCAATAATGTGATATTCATAGACAATTTGCTGCCAGATCGCCCTCCGGGGGGTCCGCAGCGACGAGCTGAGCGCTGACGTCACTGAGCTGACGTTTCTCGCTCCTGGACCCCCGGAGCAGACAAATTGTGTTCAGTTAATGTTTACACGTTATAATATTATCAGAGATATAATTTCCGAATACAAGGAGCAATGAACTATTTTTGTGTCACTTCTTATTTTCAAAAATAGAACTTATGAAACGTATTAGTTTTTAAAAGTACGGTTAAATAGTTCTATACAGTGTTCTATATTTAGAATTATCTAATACAAGATCTGCCGCCCGCGCACGGGTTTACCGGCTAATTTAACTGAGTTAAGCAGCGCACTGCAAGTTATTCTCGTCGCAATTAACACCTAATCTAGTCATAATTCTATTCCGAATATAGGTATAGGAAATTTAAATTTTCATAAGAACATTGCACGTGCTTACACTTTTGGATTCCATATTTATGTCTACTACAAGCGCCTAGTCCATAGCTGATGCATCTAATTTCACGATGCTGCCCCCCTAGTCAAGTGGCTTTCTGTTAGCGTAGCGTTCAATAGAATAGACTACGAATGTATATGAGATTGACGTAGGCTGTAGATAAACGTATCTACAGCTTACGTCAATCTCATACATTCGTACTTCGTAGTCTATTCTATTGAACGCTACGCTAACAGAAAGCCACTTGACTAGGGGGGCTGATCTTGCATCTTGAATTTAATCAGATAATTTGTAGAGTACGTGCTATTGGTTCCATTGAGCAAATACAATTCTCAGCATTTTACATATAAGTACTTGATTCATACGCAACGTGGATTTTCCCAAGAAGCTAATATTTTACTTTATATTACAAAACATACTTTATAATCCACTAGCAGTTGACTCGTATTCAATTTCAACATAATAGATAGGTACTTATACAAAGCAATTCATCTCTTTGAGCTGCAAAAATCACGTCCGGTCAACGAGTTCCTGGCATCTAGTTTATTAAAATGGTTTATTTTTTTTTAATTTATTTATATAATAATAAACTTGATAAAATATATCATATTCTTATAAGCCAACAAATAGTGAACTCGCCCCCGGCCGGCACCACGGCACACGGGGAGTGGGGACACGGGCCCGTAGCCGCAGCGAACACACCTTTGTCTCGCGGTTACAAACAAAAACCTCGCACTTCGTTAAAAATACACAACTTTTTAACAATGCTTCAAAATATGTAGCGGGAATTTTTGTTCAATATACACGTTATCATTTATAACATTCATAGAATACAAACTCAAATTGTTCTATGTGTTTTAAACGTAGGATAATCTATACCAATACCTGTGCCAATATTATAAAGAGGAAAGGTTTGTATGTATGTATGTTTGGTTTTCACGCATAAACTACTTGACCGATTTTGATGAAATTTGGCACAGATAATCTTTAGACCCTGAGAAAGAACATAGGCTACCTTTTATTGCGAAATATGTACCATGGGCGAAGCCAGGGCGGACCGCTAGTAAACAATATGAATAATTATTACTTTATTGTTTTTTGCATTTTATAAAATAAAAAAAACTAGAAAGGATATTATAGTGGCCGTGTATATTATAGTGGGCGCATCGTAGATACACCTAAACATATCATCATCAATAATACAATCATGATCTCCCTGCAGGGGAGTTATTATTGTAGGTAATGAAAATTTGAGGGAGAAAAATTTCGCGAACGGGACTCTTATCGTAAACCTCTAATGAAAATCATTATCGTAATGAATTCATCGCGGTACTTAAGTATGATTAAAATATAAAGTGTTAATTAAATACATGGAAAAAAACAGTAACAATAAGTTTATTGCACAATTTTATTTATTATCCTATATAAACAATAATTTGATGCATCATAATATCAAAATCATGTGTCGCTTGAGATGTCGAAGTCATGAGCATGTCTCCTCCACTGCGGAGTGCGGAGTGCAATCATTCAACAAGCGATCGTTTGACCAATGCACTCTCTCTGGAGCTGTGAACTGACATGTGCGGCTACACAAACTAACAGCTTGACAAGCACAATTACTTAACAGCAGCAATTCAGTACACATTGAGATAGTAAGCTATAACATGCACGTATTGTAATCAATGCTATTCATATTCATAACTTTTAACAGCTTTCGAGCGAATAGGCAGTTAGAATCAAAACCATGCTCAATGTTATTGTTGTTTGAAAGTTGGGTGATATTGTCGGATCGGCGGCGCGGCGGGCGGGAGGGTGCGGGGCGGGGACAGTTGCTGTTGTTGTAACGAGTGTTGTGCAAAGTTGTTGCATCGCGAACACACTGAGTATCGTATTTATGTTGGAATTGCAGTTTGAAAACAAGTACTTATGGTACAGATGTATCGACATTGTTCCAGACTCACGTAAATCAGTTTTTCCTGGTTTAGGTCGGTAAATCGTGTTGGGAAATTAGATATATTAAATCCAAATTTCAATATTATGTACTCGTATAAGTAAGAAATAAGTATATACGATGATCATAATAATATTTTAATCAACATTTTTCGCTCATTAATTTCAATAAAAATTGCGAAACCACTTACGAATGAACAAGAGCAATGAATTTTTCATAAAACGTGATATTACCAGGACAGATATCTGTTGAAACTTTTTACCTCAAGTATAACTTGAACTTTAAGTGGGCCGGTTGAAACTTGAACCCTCTTAAGATGTGTTGAGATAAATAGTATAAATAATATTTAAATTTTAAATGTAAATTATAATTATGTACAATTGTACATAATCCATACTAATATTATAAATGCGAAAGTAACTCTGTCTGTCTGTCTGTTACTCAATCACGCCTAAACTACTGAACCAATTTGCATGTGGTATGGAGATATTTTGATACCCGAGAAAGGACATAGGCTACCTTTTATTGCGAAATAATATGTACCACGGGCGAAGCCGGGGCGGACCTCTAGTACTATATAAGGTAAGGTAACAAAAATAAATATCTAAGCATCGAACTAAAATATTTTTTGTAAAACAAATAGGTATGTATTTTTTTTCTATTTTTATTCAAAGTTATTTATTTGATTATTCGTAACATTAAGTACACAAAGCAAAACGGGAGCAATATAAGGATATGTTAGTGTTTCTATTCGTCCACTATGTAAAATCTTAAGTTTTTTTCAGTATCAAAAATATAATAATTTCAAGTAAGGAAGGAAATATTCGTATTCCAATTGCTTTGCATTTAAAAATTACATGGATCAGAAGTTATTCAATTTTGCATTGTTGCACAGGCAATTTATAATATTGATATTATGGAAGTAAAAACATATTTTTACTACTTTTTATGTAGATTGTTAAAAAATGTATTATTTTCAATGAATAAAGAATTTGTCGTATTTGAATGTTGAAAATGCTGTGAGAGGTCGTTAACGAAACAAGTTCGTTGGAAGCTTTAGGAATATTTGACCCAAGAGAAAATAAAATAGAGCTCACGCTAGTAAAGAATTGGCCAAATGGAAATAATTTCAATTTATTGTCCTTTGTCAGGATAGCTCCACCGTAGCGACAGTTTTAAAATCATATATTTTAGTAAGTACATATAAGTCTTATAAGTACATAATATTATAGAACATGTTTATAATATCTGCAATTTTCATCAGAAAAGCCAAGGCAATCCAATAGATAACAAGTCAATAACTGCGTTAAAAACAACCGACTTCAAACTTGCACTTGCAACATTTACAAATACAGACAAAAATGCTCATAAAATAAAAACTACTGGGCCTATCCGAATAAAATTTTTATGGGACCAATTCGACACCATCCCGCATCTAACAAAAAAAGAATCACGTAAATCGGTTCAGAAACCACGGAGTAATCGGTGTACATACATAAAAAAAAAAAAAAAACATACTGGCCGAATTGATAACCTCCTCCTTTTTTTTGAAGTCGGTTAATAAAATGATAATAAACATACTAACTTTTTACTTTATTTCCAATTTAATTTAATCATTTAATCATTTTATTTCTCCTCACAATTCCCAATCACATAAAATCTACATGCAAACAAAATTATAAAACATAGCTGGAGTTGGAGGAGCTGGTGTCTGAAATGGGTTTTAACCGGTATCACAGATCACCAGGTCCCCGCCCTCGGAAACAAAATACAATTACAGAAATAAAATATGTTTCACATAATTCAAAAGTTATGGTTAGGTAGTGAGGACGACATAAGTTTATCGTTATTTAGAATTTAAAATTTATTTCTAATAATCAAAAACATATTCTAAAAATATTGTCTGATATCCACAGCATGTAATTATATTATTAAACTAGGCGTTAATTGCGTGATTTGTGCTTCTGTAATAGTTATACATATTAGAGACCAATGAAGTAGCCGCCGTCAAGACGCCCCAACTTCGGGAAAAAATATTTATGTTTCTAAACATAAAAAACGGATTGAATACGACAAAGTTTTATCGCGTTATGAAAGTTGACTTTCGTCGGTATTTTTATACGGAATCAACGGAACTGATGGAGACTAAACTACGAGTATAACACGAAACTAAGAAGTGCTATTTCCCAGACGCCAGTTTCGTATCTTTTGTCGATAATATTATGTAGACGTTTCAACTTATATTTTCTTGTAAATTAAGCGCTTCACAGAACAAGATAAGTTGTAAAATTTTCTTTACGTACGATTTGGTTTCGTCACTTAGAAAAGTAACTAACTAGACTTAATACTTAACTAGACAAATAAACAGTTATATAATATTTTTCAAATAATGTTTTGATCTTGACATTTTTTCCCAATGAACGGAAGCCATAAAATTTCCCGTTTCCTATAGAAAAGTTCAGTTTATAGTTCGTGTACCGATTTCACGCGGTGACGCCTTTGAAGTTATCCCGGCTAATCTCCTCGAAGCATGGGGCGGTGGGGGCGCGGGGGCGCGAGGCGTGGGGGCGGGAGGCGACTGTCGTCAACTTTGCAAATATTAACACACTGCTTCCGAAGTGACGACGTGAGAACCTGAACATATTGTAATCTATATTCCAGCCTATCATAATATGAGATGTACGTATAACTACCTAACCATAATAAAGTTTAAAGGCATATTATGTCATTATGTTTGTTAAAAATAAATGTATCTCTTTCACAAAAAGAATATATAATTTTTTGAGAATAACAAATCGACGCCCCCCGCGAATAATCCGGTAATCGTAAAAGTGAAAATGTTCAGGAAAAATAAAAAAACATTTTTCCTTAATAACTCCATTAAACAAAAAGTATCAGAGACTTTTAATATCGCATAAGGAAGCTAATTTTTTCAGCTATCTGGTTATTTCAACAAAATTTAAGTAGTCCCAAGGGCTTCGTTATAATTTAGCTGGATGCATTTTACTATACTAGTGTAGGTCAAGCTCTGGTCAGTAATGTCACTTACGATATTGTTCGTGTAAATTTATATTTTCGACGGCGACAGTAATATCTTGTTGCGCTAATATTCGTGTTATTTGTTTTGTATACTGAACATTTGTAAAAATCTATTATTTGGTTATTCGATTGTTTAACAGTAACGTACATTTTATTGTTATAACTATTACTGTTTATTCGAATAGTTTACTTAAGTATTATTTGATGATTATTATAGTATATTTTATGAAATACAGGACATTTTAGTAAATGAAACAACTTTGGATTGTTTCACAAAACACGATAGTTATTATTATTATAAAAAATAGACACTGCACTGAAGACACGTCTATTACACATCATGATTACATTATCATGATTACATTATCATGAAAATTATACTATGGTCCTATTACAGTTAAAAATTTAATCAGAATCCTCATCAGAACCTCACAGAATGCGAATCTACCGTGACCAGTCAGTACTTGTGTGGTGTGGTGTGTGATGTCTTTTCCCGACTACCTTCTATGCAGCAGCAGCGCTTGGGAAAAAGAGCTTCGTGACTCCGGCCGTTCCTCCTACATCGTATCTCCTATCCCATTCGCTGATCGTAGCCTGTCTCAAAATACGCTTGACGAATGAAACAGGATACAGATCGTAATCCGGTTTCCTCCTCAACCCCAGAGCGGCCTCCTTGGCTAACTCGTCTGCCCGTTCGTTCCCCGCCCTGCGTGCGCCTTGATCCAAAACAGGGAGACCTCCCGCCTCTGCAATGCAGCTTTTCGGAGGGCCGCCCGTGTTTGTACAGTCAGGGGATGAGGGGAACTCAGGGTAACCGCCTGGAGCGCCGATCTGGAGTCAATAAGGACACCGACCTTTGCCGCTCCACTCTTGCAGGCTATGTCTACTGCTCTTTTGAGCGCTAGGAGCTCAGCCTGATAGACGGTACAATACGGTGGCAACGCAAGCTTAATGGCCTTTGTCTCGGCATCACCTTTACATACGGAAAAGGCGGCTCCGACTCGACCCTCAATCTTGCTGCCGTCCGTATAGACCCTGTGGACGTGGCTGTTAACCACGTCAGCATAGGTGTCCTCATTTATCAAGCCGAGCCCCAGCTCTACCTGCTCTGCCGAATGTGGGTCCTCAATCGCAAGAGCCATTCGTTCCACCTCCCTGTCCCTCAACACCGCCGGGTGCGACACACCCCTCTTGATCTCATAAAGCCTCGAAGCTTCGAGTATCCTGAGGTCAAGAGGGAGAATCCCAGCCAACAGCATCGCAGAGTTCAGGGAGACAGTCCGATATGCTCTGCAGATCTTCTGGGCAAAACCCCGTTGAACGGTGTTAAGCCTCTTTTGGGCCCCCATCTTTTCCGTAGTGGGTGCCCACGCTGCTGTACATACAAGATAGTCGGTTCTATAACTGCGATATATATAGTCTTAACTACTTGGGAGTTAAGCCCCCAATTTACTCTAGCTGCTCTTGCTAATAGCTTATAACGGGCGATTGCCTTTTTGCAAACGCTCCCGACGTTTCGGTCAATATCAGGCCGCCATCAATAGTAAGGCTCAGTATCTTAATACTTTCGAAATATTGGATGTCCACACTCCCCATTACAAGTCGTGGCATGTCAAATTTTAATTTTCGTGTCGAGAGCAGGGCACATGTCTTGTGTGGTGCGAATTTTTGTTTATTTCTGACACCCCATTCGTCAATTTTCCTCAATGTGCAGTTTGTCTTCGTCTCTACTTCTAAAGCAGTATCTCCATCAAACACTAGCACAATGTCGTCGGCAAAAGCCTGACAAAACACATCCATCTCCTCTAACATCCACAGCAGAGGATCCAGCAAGAGGACCCACAGGAGCGGCCCACCTATGGAACCCTGCACGCACCCCTTGTTGGTCTCTCTACTCACTTCACACCCGCAGGTATGCGGGGGACAAGAGGTGTGAAAGTTAGGTAACTTTCACACCTCTTCCACTCAGGTATCTGCTGATCACCCGCCTTACGTTCCCCGGACACCCATCTTCGGCCAACCGCACCTTTATGACTGGCCACCAGGCGCTGTCGAAGGCTCCCTTTATGTCCAGAAATACCACAACAGAAATCTTCTTCTCCTCCCTCTTATTTCTGATGTGGCCCACCAGTATATAGAGGGCGTCCTCGGTGCTCCTCTGTGGCATGAAGCCATACTGATGGGGGCTTTTAATTGTGGGCAGCAGGTAGAACCTGAGTCGGACGACCAGCATCTAATGAAGATGAAGGTTTCGATCTGCCTCGTTTATCTATCAAACTTTCATCTCTTTTAATTTTTCTAAGGCCGTGTAAATCATTTGCTCAGTAATAGAAAGTGTTTATACCTTGCATAATACCTTACATACCAATACCTTGCATACTTGCACTCCATAATGAATGTATCTGGAAATCGATTTTTTAATAAAACCCCGAATAAGCCTGTACTAGCACTTACTTAAATAATGTAGAAAACTATTTACCTGAATAATATCGTAACAATGTTTACTGTCGAAGCATATTGATATTATTTTTCGTAAAGATCTAAAACCATATTATTCGTTTAAAATACATTTTAATGTTATTTTATGGAATATACGCGTAATTTTTCATATCTTCGTAAATAAAGATAGAAAAATTCTGAAAAAAATTTACATGGTGTATTTTAACTTCTAGATGCCGAAAAACGCATAACATGAAAAACCCCGTAATAGGTCATTACCGGATTATTCGCGGGGGGCGTCGAAATTGAACAAATATATTATTATAATAACTTAGGTTCCTATAATCATTTTTATTAGTTGAGTCTGTAAAAATTCAAAAGTTTGACATACAAATGCAATATCAGGCAATAAAGTCAAACCGAAAGTACAAACAAGCGCGTCCTTTAAGGTGAGTGACCACACGTAGCTGCAGCTCGGTAGCGCCCCCGTAGCGCCCCGTAGCGCCCCCGTAGCGTCTCCGTAGCGCTCCAGTCCCCAGCCACTTGAAATAAGTAGCTTTCTGCAGAAATTGCTCTCACCTACTATTGATATTCCGAACCGGTAAATGTTTCAAGCTTTCATGTACTATTTTACGCGAAACGTTGCAGAGATGCATTATTTATTTTGCAGAGAATTTTATATTTTGGAGCGAAGCCCATCTCGTCTGATTACGGATAAGTAAGTCTTGAGGGGTTCTGTTTCCATTCAAGTAGGCCATCTCTATATATTTTATTTTATTCAAATTTTAACTTATAAATTGCAGAGTGCCTCTTTACAGATACAAATGGTCGCTTATCATGGTCAGTTTTGTCGATATAAGAAAAGAAGGGGCTAGTAATTTCTTAAAAGTGAATCGTGTACACTGTACATAATATATTATTACACATTATTGAAACAGCGAGATGATTGTTGGAAGGATCTTTTGTTTAATTTTTTCCTTTAAAATTTAGCAGCTTTGAACAGTTTTTTCTTGTCATAATATTTTACCACAATTAATTAAGTATATCTCTATAAAGTCCGTAAAGATAACATAATTATATTTAGGTACATAAAAATTATGTGTTAGGGCCCTGGCAAATATTAAACAAACGGTAAATTAACCTTTACTAACAGAGCCTCGTTGAACTTATTGGAGTCGAGGTCGCGTCGGCAAAACTGTGTGATGTGGTGTGATGATATTTATTTTTCCCTGTTTGCTACGTTTTATTAAAACAAACTCAGAGTTCCGGATCCCGGAGCCGTGTTTGAGGAAGCCAATTTCGTTAGAGATAAGGAATAGCATTCTATCGGTATTAAATCTCAATAGCATCTCAACCCAGATTGGCGCCGGTTTTTGAGACTATTTGGAAGCATGAGATCGCTCCAAAATAAGGTTATAAAAATGAATAACTCAGACTGAGGTAAGGGAAGCTTTTTTCGGAGATAATTCCTGAAAATATTGTTATTTGGTTAGATGATCCGTTATATATGTGGAAACCTAGTGGTTGGTGATTAAGTGTTTCTTCTAAAACGGACATTTTGAACACTTAATTCATTCATTCTATTGAAATAAAATCATTTTTACCTTTAAGTTTTTGTTCAGAAGACCTATATTTTTGCAATAGCCAGAATAAAATGTAGTAAAATTATGACGAAATTGTTGACATTTTGTTATAAGCAAGATGAATTCTCTATTCTCTAGCATCATTGATACATTACAACACGGAAATACGGGTTCAGAAAGTAAATGTTATATTACTTAATGTTCTGAACGCAGTATAGTTACTGAATATTATGTTTCAACTTTCAATGTAACATAATATTGGGATCTACACAAAGTACAATGCTACATCTCTGGCTCGATTTATAACACTCATAAAAATACTTTTCCATCACGTGACCTATAAAGGTTTCAGCAAGCGCGGATCCAGGGGGGGGGTCACGGGGTCATGACCCCCCCCTGGGCTAGGACCACGACCTAAGTGGACCACTAATTTAATATTAACTTTTTTAAATTAACAAATAAATACTGTACAATATGATGTTTTTATTGAATTTTGAGACATAAAAGTAATAAAGAACAATGAAATCAATAATTACAAACGGTAACGGAAGAGAATATAACAAAAATTATAGAAAAAGTTTATTAGGGTCGACCTGTGGTCGTAATTTAAGGACAAATAACAGGTTTTTCGATTTAAAAAAAAACCATAACTGCGGAATAAAGTGTAATGGTAGATAGTTTTATGTAATTAATTTTTTTTCTACAACTTTTGCTGTTACACTTTTCACACAAAACCTCAAATATCGAAATATCCCAGTTCGTGGATAAGACATAAAATAGCAAAATTTTTTTCAAATGAACACTATAAAATACAGTCGAATTACAACTAAAAATCGGCCAAGTGCGCGTCGGACTCGCGCACCGAGGACTCCGAGCAAACATATTTTTTCATTATGTTGAGTCTTACAATTTTGTTTAAAGGATTTTTTTCTTTATCTGTGCTTGTAAGTGCTTAAGTCGTTGCTTTTAACCAAATTTCAAGACTGTGTTCACGGGAAGTACCTTGTAGGTTTTGACTGATGATTCCCTTGCAAGTAGTTGCGAATTACAGAATATGCGGCTCTAATTGCTTTTTATTCAGATTGCGTTGACATCGAATTTGAATTAAATAACAGATTTAAGTTATTATGGATCTGAATTCTGATGTGAATATCAATTAAATACATGTAGACGTTCATGAGTAAAGGGATTGTAAGTTTAAAATTATTTAAAAATATATTTTAATTTAATTTAATTAAATAATTAGGGTTTTCGCAGTTATTACTACATCTGTGCTATAACACGATACTTTTTACTCAATTTCAAGACTGTGTTTACGGGACAGGGTGCTCCCTGCAGGTATTGATTCCCTTGCTAATGTCGAATCCTACGGTCTACGGTCCCTTGATGCTGTGAAAAATTCAAACGTTTTAGCCAACGCAATCAAAAGATGCAGCTGTAATTGCTGAAATTTTTCGACACTCCCTAAGAAATCAAAACCTACAGGGTAGTTCCCGAGTACACAGAGTCATGAAATTTAGTACAATCAAACGTCTTATAACGCAGACTAGCTTACCTTATAAATTATATATCTACTATTCCTCTTGAATCACTCTATCTTAAAAAAAACTGCATCGAAATTCGTTGCGTAGTTTTAAAGATTTAATCATACATAGGAACATAGGCACAGAGACAACTTTGTTTACTAATTGCGAAAAGCATGAATTTTTCCTTAGATTATAATATAAAAAAATATTAAAAAAATTTTTTAACTTACAACTCATGAACGCTGACATGTATTAACTTGATATTCGTACCAAAAACTCGAGTCTAAAAAACCTTTACGCTATAATAAAATCAAATTTCTATGTCAACGAATCAGAAGATACAGCCGTAAATGCCGAAAAATTTCACAAATTTCGACATTCGCAAGGGAATCAAAACTCAAAACCTACAGGGTACGGTTCCTTATAGCTGTGAATCAAAAGATACAGCCATTTATGCCATAAATTATCGCAAGGGAATCAAAATCTATAGGTATTGTACTACTTCCTGTGAATACAGAGTTCTGAAATTTGGTTAAAAGCAATGTCAGCACAGATGGAGGAAAAATTGCTAAAACATACATTTCATGCTTAATATCAACATTCGCAAGTGTTGCCAGGAATCAAAACCTACAGGGTACTTCCCGTGAACACAGAATCTTGATATTTAATCTTTATTTAATAGAAACTTACGTCTTATAAGTTATAGCACAGATAAAGTAAAAATCGCAAAAATCATAAATTTAATATTAAAACATATAAAAATGTTTGTACGGAACTCCTGGTTCGCCAATCCGACTCGCACTTGACCATTTTTTTAAATCTACGTATCAATTAAATTACCAAAATATAGCTTTTGAAAATTGACCATGTCTATGTGACCCCCCCCTGGCACTAAAGCTGGATCCGCCCTTGGGTTTCAGTCGTAAATAGTTCAATGGGATAATGTACGACTTTACGATTTTTCAAGAGATTCTCATGATTTACGATTCTTATATCCATAGAAAACATTGTAGTAAACGTTTTAATACGTCCAATAAATCTTTTGTTATTAAAAATGTAAAATATTTTTTAAACGCTTCATCGCGAGCATTTTTTCATAAAAATTAGCTTTTTCTATTATTTAATGCTTCTTTTTGATGTGAATACGACACATAAATTATTGGGATTTTTATATAATTTACGAATTACTTACGAGTAAGTATTGTAATTTATGTGTTACAAAAACTTAAAATAATAGGTACCTTCGTGGAAAATCTTGACTGGTTATAACCAGCGAACTTTTAATATTTTTGACCAGTTTGACTTCAGTACTTTCAGATAAATGACAATAGAGATTATGACAATTATTATTAAAAAATTGGTTGTTTGTAAAGTAGGTTTACGATCGAGATGTTTACGTGATAACATAATGCAGTGGCAGCGCTCGAGATGAGACGGGAGATCGGTCCGTCTCTCTCTCGTTATACCTGCGATCGCGCTCGTGAGGTTTTGGTGTGACACAAGTTTCTGAACATGTCACCCGACTAAAACGATTTTAAAAACGTTATCACGTTATCACGTTAAAAAAAATATTTACAATCCTTGTTCATAATAATTTGACCTTTATCTAGAAATAAGTAGCCCATTAAAATTTAAAGTGTAATGAGGACGTCCGCATCGGTCGCAAAAGCAAGCGATACAAAGTTGTGTTACTATTGTAATAAACTTTAATTACGGAATTAGAAAATAAGTGAATATTACTGAAACCCTTTGATGTTTTTCCAACCGTCACGTGTGTCGAAGTAGCAGTTCACGATAGAGCACAAGGATTAATGTAATTTTATTCATAATATTATCTATTATGGAAAACACTACTTTGGAAAACAATATGGGAGAAATATGAAAGACATCACAGATCAGTCAATAGATAGTTTCTGTTATCTCTGCCAGGAGATTTTTATGAATACTTACTTTCTTTATGTGTCATATTTAAGTACTTTACGTCCACACTGCACTATGTTAATTATTAAAATAATCTTTTAACTTTTTATTATTTAATAATTAATAGCAATGGTCTTTATTGAAGTGGAACGGCTTTACATAAGCTGCTCTAGAAATTTCCTTTTGTATTATGCTTACCTCTCCAAGTTTTGAGCCGATTAGTGTGTAGCTCTTGTATTAATTACTATCTTTAGTGGTAGTTCCACAGAGTTCAGTGTAATGTTTATAATAAAAAGTTAAAAAACTAAAACCCAACTACGACAAAAAACGGCGCTGAAGAAGTATAAAACAAGATTTTCAGAATACTGAACTGAACAAAGTTGATAATGTAGTTGCAAGTAAATGGGCACAGTAGACTCTACCAAGATGCCTTCGTTGTAAATTGACAATAATGTCATACAATACTATTCTGAAGTATGCAATATTCCACTATGTAGAGATAAATTTTCATGTTTGGAAAACCGCAGTCACACGTTGTCAATGTGCTACGGTAGATAGGTATATGTAACGTGTGACTACGCCTTTTGCTTTGCCGTAGTCGGGTAAAAACTTATTAGCAAGAGTCCTGTACAAATTTCCGGCAGCAATATCTTTGAATTGCACGGATGGCAACAAAGAAGCTAGTTGATGTGTAGTATGCAGTCATCGATATTAACCTAATAAAGTGTGAGACGGTGACGGGGCCGGGCGCGGGACGGGGAGCGGGGTGCGGGGGGGATGTCCCCCGGCCGTTGAGCGCGACACAAACTACACTTAACACATAATTGAGCAATCTGCTGCCAATATAGCCGAAGTAGGTTTATTGGTATTGCTTTTTTATTTGTAGCTGGGTGAAAGCTCGTGGCGGTTCCATTCGTTAGACAGTAATGATCGTTAACCCTCTTAGCTCAGCCAGAGAACTTCCCCGAGTTAGTGGCTGTTAACACCGGCCAAACATGCTGGCTCATCTTCATTCGGAATGGTACCATAACTCTGAATGTTTGTTTTTATTTCAAGAACTTAGTGTATTGCCGATTGTAAAAACAGTCTGTTTTATGCCAAGAACATGTAAAGAATAACATTCTAGTATGTCCTGTATCCTGTATTACTGATGACCCCGTTATATTGTCCCCTGATATCCAAAGTTTAAAATAGCTGATTCATGTTAAACAGTAACGATCATATCAATAATATAAATAACGAAAAGAAGGAAAAACTTTGAATGTATAAACAAAGAACTGCCCTTGAGATGAGATGGTCATTAGTATAACCATGCAAGTCACCTGTTGCTGGCGCCCCCATTTAGCACCACCCCCACCCATTTAGCAGCCTTACAATTATCCTTTTATTCATACTTTCTTTAGTTTACTTTCTCTAACTGTAAACAGGCCCTTTCTACTATACTTAAATGTTTAATGTGGAAAACAAAAGTAATAAAGCAGCATTTGAGTGTAACAGATGCTGCCCAAATCGTTGCAAATAATGACCATAATATATCATGGAAGACAATATTAACAAAATATATAATATGGAATTGTTATTGCATCGAAAGAATTTCGCAAATTAATTAATTTTGGAACTTAATTAAACTCAAATTCTAAGCTCAATGGAACGTAGAAATTGGAATCCATACTAATATTATAAATGCGAAAGTAACTCTGTCTGTCTGTCTGTTACTCAATCACGCCTGAACTACTGAACCAATTTGCATGAAATTTGGTATGGAGATATTTTGATACCCGAGAATGGACATAGGCTACCTTTTATTGCGAAATATGAACCACGGGCGAAGCCGGGGCGGACCGCTAGTATATATATAAGTTTCTAATTTTACTAGAGAAATATGTGACATAACAGAAGAGAACTGATAAATTCTACATATTTTTCATGCGTTGTTGTATGTGTATTTTTAAAAACAAAACCAAAGCGTAGTTATTTTATGAAAGCCACAGAAAAGCAAATAAATGTTACTCGAATTAATTTCTGCTATCCTTAAATTTAACACTGATATTTTCATACAAAAGTTCTCAGAATATTTCGATACAAATCTCATTATATCATAAAATCACTTAGCTTCGAATCCCGTGAAGGTAATCCAGTTAATTTTATTGAGTGCTGTCAACTGCTCCACTGGACCATTGTTCCTTTTTATAAGACACGAGTGTCCGGTGAAAATCGCATGAAAATTTACAATAACATTTTGGTATTATAGAAAATAGTTAGGTTAGGTAGGTTTGGTATTATAGGTTAGTTAGAAAAAAAAATTACGATATTTTTTTACTGTCGATTGTACCGTATCGATCGACCTACCGTAGAATCAACAAGTAAAATACTATATAATCTTTTTTATAGACGTAAAACTGTCACAAACATGAAAAGATTCACTGTATAGACAAAATAAATACATATATTATTATTTTCTATAGCACTTACACATTCGCAAGGATTAACTGCTTATGAGAATGTGCGGTTAAAATTAAGTGTGATTGGCTATGGCCTGTGTATTTAGGATAAAGGGCGTGGGTAACTTTATTATCAATTCAAAACCAGCAATTCCTACTAGCTGGATATGCAAAAATTCTGCAAAGCTACAGAACAGACAATAGCTATAGAATAGTTACAACTAACTCTGAGTAAGTTCTGGAGTCAAGGTCGGTCCGATCGGACGGAGCGAATAGCGAAGATCGATGGTATCTTGGAATGTTGGACAGTCTGTAGTTCTTATTGCAAAACTTTCTGTTGTATTTACTTAGTCAGTCAAATATTTTAGTTTTATCTGATGTATTTTCACTGAATACATAATATGGAAATTTATTAAAAAAAAATAGAACATTGCGTTACATTCCTCGCGTACCTCCTCAAAAATATAATTTAGAGAAACAATAAAAGAAGCTGGAAAAAATAGGAGTAAACATCTTTAGATTTTGTTTTATAAAAAAATATTTCCGTATACCTAATGCTGACAATTGACATAAGCTTCAATTTTTTTCCGTATAAATATTATATTGTATTGCCCATACCTACGTACCGTGGCCAAGTTGAATTTGTCAACATTTCTCCCTGGGGCTGTGGCTGTAACGTCTTTGCAGTAACGATATTATTGTTCACTCGACAGCTTTGCATGTTGAGTCAGAAATGTGTCCGATCCACAGTATACCTCACCATACAGCTGCTGTTAAATTGGCCAAACGAACTTTCATTGTTGCATGAAATAGTCTTCAGATAAACGGCACCTTTGTGGCGGGCGTGAAGCGGGCGTGGAGCGGGCATGGAGCGGGTGTGCGGCGGGAGTGCGGCAGGCGGGTAGCGTGTTGAAGCCGCCTCGTGTCGGACTCATTTCCGTCGCTTTGTGACACGCCCGCTAAGAACCGCAAATTGACTCTTACCTTTTAATTACCCCGACTGCCGACAATCACGTTTCCAACTTCACTTTCTTTGCTTTTTCATATAAGGCTTTATTATCTTGTTTACATCTTGGAGTTATCATTCCTTTCTCTAACTTGATTAGCTTGTAATCAATATAAGTTGTAGATACAATAAACATATTTTTAGGTAAGTCCTAATGCAATTTTCAAGATTTTTGTGTTCATGAGAATGTAGAGTGAATTTGTGGGTGAAACTTACAATATAATCACGAGTATAGAGGACAATAGATCAATTAACCAGACTGCTTATATCAGTAACACCATCGAAATACTGCGTAATCGCACATTGTAAATCATCATTAAGCTGGCAAGGCTGGCGGCAGGCGGCAGGCGGCGGCGGGCGGTGGCGGATGGCGGCTTACAGCTGCGCGCTCGCCGCGGCCACACAATTGGCCATTAGTGCTAATGGTTGCATTATTTAGACGCTGTAATGAGCACCGAACTCGATCCATCATTCCAACCGATCGCCCCCAGCACCGGCTCCATTCAGAAACGTTTAAACTTCGCACCAAAAAAAAATTTGTGTTGGAATCACGCGACAATCCGCGGAACAAAAGATGTAATGAATCGGGGAAGACGGCCCGATTTTATGATCATTGTTTATATTGTAAAGCGAGAAACGGAAAACAAATCCCAAGAATTTGTTAATTCTCCGATAAATTGAAAAGTTCCTGCTGCGAAAACTTATAAAGTATATTTTAATTTAATTTGCAGATAAGACTTGTTTGATTCTACGTAGATTTATTAATTTACAGGCCGTTTGTACAAACGCAGTATTGCTGAATATTTTATGTTTCTTTCTAAAGTGGGTCTCGTCGAGAATGCTCCCTGTGGAGTCGACGAACAGATTTCACGAATAACTGAAGTTTGAAAACTTAAACAGGTTTGAGTTTATATTAAGAACATTGTCATAGCATACGTTTAAAACATTAAATAATGTGAAGTGTATCGAAAGAAATATGTACGACGTATTCTCCCCAACTGAGCTAAAATTTATTTTTAGATCATTTTAGTATTGAACTTTGCATAATATGTATCTCGCACACTCGTAACACGCGCATCCCTTGATTGCTATAATATATTATAGCATTACGATTCTGTTACTATATGCCATGTATACTATAAGCCTCTGAATCTATGAGGCGGGCTCGGTACGTGCTCAAACCGCAAGCCGGCTCGACATACCTTTTTTTTTTTTTTTTTTTATGTTAATAGCAGGCAAACGAGCAGACGGGTCACCTGATGTTAAGTGAACATCGTCGCCCACTTGCACCCACAATACCAGGGGTATGGCGAGTGTGTTGCCGGCCTTTAAGGTAAGTGTACGCTCTTTTCTTGAAGGTCCCCAAATCGTATCTCATTGGAAACACTGCCCGCGGGAGCAGATTCCAAATTTCCGTAGCACGAGGCAAAAAGCTTCTTTTAAAGCGAACTGTTGTTGATCGCCAGCTGTCCAGATGGTATGGATGGAATTTGAGCTTGTGACGTGCTGTACGGTGGTGGAATTCAGCCGCAGGCAGTGTTCCAAACAGTTCTTCAGAGCACTCCCCATGATAAATGCGGTAGAAGACGCATAATGAGGCGACTTCTCTACGCAGTGCTAAAGAATCAAGCCGATCGGTTAGACTTGGCTCGCCAACGAGGCGCACAGCTCTCCGTTGGATTCGGTCAAATGGAAGGAGATACTGTTGAGGTGCACCGGCCCAGAGATGGGAGCAGTATTCCATATGCGGCCTGACTTGCGCCTTATAAAGGTTAAGGCGATGGCTTGGAGTGAAATACTGCCCCGCTCTACAGAGTACACCTAATTTCTGGGAAGCTAACTTAGCTTTTCCTTCCAGATGACAAGAGAACTGCACATCACTCGTGATTTCGAGACCAAGAATTCCGATACTGGCTGTGGCTTTAAGGGGAGTACTTTGAAAAATGGGAGTCGCGATAAAGGGATTCTTCTTAGCGGTAAATGCGCAGACTTGTGTCTTATTGGGGTTAAATTGGACCAGGTTAATTCGACCCCAATTCGAGACTTCATCTAAGGAAGTTTCGATTTCGGACACAAGATCGTTCCGGCACTCAATGACGCGTGCGGCGGCCGACAGACCTACCTGCGATTATGTGCATAGCTGTACTGATAGCACACGTGTAATGTACACCTTATAGAACACTATCATAAATCATTACAATGTATTCATAGTTGAGACATAATCTATATTAGTAAGTACCACACTAATCATAACGAAGAAGATAGACACTGAAGGTATCTCATATTGTAATAGTATCGATATTAATTTTACATACTAGAAAATTGTGAAATAGCGATCTTGTTTTTTTCAGAAGGAAAGAATCGAAAATCGAAAATGAACGCTTGAATACAGGAAGAAATTCGAAGTTTCATTATTTAACTTGCCCTTTCCATTTTCATTATAAAAGGAGTAAGTATTTCAAAAAAGATTTTTGAGTGGCCTCATTGTTAAATTATCACAAGGTATCGACAAAGTTTTCTGAGAACATTTTTCATTTTGTCACATCATAAATTGTAAAGTAATAACATAATTGCAATTTGGCAAAATGAAATGAACTGAAATGAAATGAAATTAACTGACATTTGAATTAATTAATTAGGTACAAATTAATCTCAGCTCTAAATAGTTTGTGGTAAATGTGATGAGTCAAACCACACATTTAGCAATTTAAATGAGTGAATGCCGCCTGAGCCGGTAATCCGCACTTATTATTAAAAATCTGAATACCTATAATGGAGCTGGTGGTGTGGCTATTTAGTATACATACTTGTTAGGTACAAGTATGTAATATAAATACCCACCCAAAATATTTGAGTGATAACTCTATATCTTGTATATGCAGAGTACTCTGTGCCTATACCTACTAATAGATAGACCTATTAAAATTGTTTATAGCGCATATTGAATATTGAATAATGCCAAGATATGGTTCATCTACATCTTATAATGTCTATTATACTGATATAGATAGATAGGAAGATATTATTATTTATTAGAGATCACTTACCGTAAAGTTTAGGCACAGAATACATAATAGTAGCTAAACGGTTTAGGTGTGCCAATTTTTTCAATAACATTTTTAAGCATTAAGATTTCGTAGGTCGCAATGACTAGGTACGTTTGAACACTTATAATATATGGAAGTATTACTTCATCTTATTATTATCTCCGTAGCTGGTAGCACTGCGGCATCAAAAATATACGAGAATGCATCAAACGCTAATGCCTGCATAAACTTCAGACTCTGTGACGTACATTACCTAAGCGAACTGTAATAAAATAAAACGGATAATATTATTGTTTTATAAAGTACTAGCTTTCCGCCCGCGGCTTCGCCCGCGTTTTCAAAGAAAAACCCGTTCCTGTAGGATTTCCGGGATAAAACCTATCCTATGTCCTTTCTCGGGTATCAAAATATCTCTATACCAAATTTCATGCAAATTGGTTCAGTAGTTAAGGCGTGATTGAGTAACAGACAGACAGACAGAGTTACTTTCGCATTTATAATATTGTATGGATGAACAAATAGCGCAGTTGTAACCAGTTATATCTGGATAAACTTCATTGATACGGTGCCGCCGCAGCTTCCCATTATCGGGAGGAAATGAGACCGTTCTCTGACCATTGTGCTAATATTGCATTCCACACTCATAACATTATTATCGACTACATAGTATTGTATTATATTATTATTTATTGTATTATATTATAGTATTGTATTATACGAGTATACTGTAAAAATGTTGTAATGAGTGATCAGAGCACTGTTTTCATTCTTCAAGTAGACGTACATAATATAAAACAAAAGATGAGCATTTGCAAGTTTCGATATGTTGCCCACATAGATAGATAGCTAGATACAATAAGTACACTGAGAAGCGTCACAGGCCGCCGCTACTTTACGTCCCTCAGGCGAGAACTAGGCTGCTCGCGAAGTCTCCTCTCGTGCGAGCACTACGCATCCTTAATGACCTCCATGGCAAAGTGGACATTTTTACGTGCCCGTTGGGTGAATTAGCAAAGGTTCTTCTGTATATTATTAGCTATTAATTGTATTATTATCGTGTTAATTTATTCCTTAGATTACAATCTAGTTTGTTAGTTTAAGTTGTTTTATTTTTAGTTTAGTTTCTGTGTAAAGTTTTTAGTGTAAGTCAATACCGCATTAGGTTAAGCCTGTAATGGTAATTTGATGTAATGATAAATAAATAAATAAATAAATAATTAAACACATAAAGGGAGAGGTTGTATAAGGATCATTTACTATCACATAAAATAATGTTATGTCCGGTCCGCAATGGCCGACTATAATACCCTGTACGATATCACTGAATTTGTAATATGAATTTAGAAAGGTCAGCTGAGTCATACATTATTATTATTTCATATTATTTCTGAATTATTCCAAACCAGACATAAGCTTATATCGCTTCATGCGGTTTACATTACAATCCCTCTTGTGTTTACATAGGCTCGATCTGAGGACTTGATCTGTTCAAAATATCACGTTCAGCAAAGTGTCTGAAATATTATATTACATACGTGAAGTCTGTCGAGTACATTACTTATGGAACTATTGATAACGTTTATAATATAATATCTATGCTTAATTATAACGTCTATTTCCTTTAGAATCTCGGAGATAAGAAAATATTTTCCGCTTTGTTTTCCTTCTAAACGTGTCCCTAAAGTTAACTATAACACAGAAAAAGCACACAATAATGGCTTCCTAATGGACGATAATGGCTTACAAGTTACAAGCCTGTCGCGCGTCGATGTGACAAACAAAAGGATGACATAGACGACTGGACAAAAAGAATCAAAGCGCGGGAATATGTATCAATATTGGAAAATTAATCAAATCGGTGGGCAATGGACGTGAAGCTGAATTTAAATAAGCCATTAGTCCGGTACATGCACCCTCCCCCTAGCCGCCGCCCCCGCACCCCGCACCCCGCGCCCCGCACACGCCCCCACCTCGCAACAAGTGCTCATAGCACTCTACATATTTTACAAATAGAGCTTTGAAAGCATTCTCGTTTAATGTAACTGGTCGAGCGATCGCTTTAACGAAGCGTACGTTTAGTCGCTGAAACGAACGATACAATTTATATTAAGTTTCTCCTTTTGAATACTACTGAGATGACTGTATATTTATTCATTCGTGTCCTAAACTATATTTGCCTTTCTATACAAAGTACCATGAATATATAAGAATACTCAATAAATGTTACTACATTCAAATGAACTTCGTATCTCGAAATGTAGAGTCTAAGAAAAGGATTAGTTAGCTCCGACACCCTCGTGGAGTCGTGGGTGACACAAACATCGTCTCCTGTAAATAAACATGCGCTATAAATAACATAACGTACTTCAACAAAAGGTGTGCTATTATCCCGTGATTCCCCCGAGTACTTCCTGGATACATAATACAAGTAGACGCGATAAATCATAGCTATAGTTACGTAAGGGCAGTTGGCACTATGTGGGGCTTGTGATCAACTCGTATCGACAGGTGTTAATGTGCTGCTGAACTTAATTAACGGCGTGGATCGTCAGTCGTGGACAACACGGAATGGACAAAGTCATGTTTACTGTCTGATTCACCTTTGAATGTTAATTGAGTGCTATTCGCTAGAATTCATTGGAAATTGTGTAGTAGCTTTGTGTTGGTAGAATCACAGATATAATAGATATTATACTGGGTATAATAAGAATTTTGAAAGAATATTATACAATTTTAGTACATTTGTAAAAATAGGATCGAGTAGCCGGATACAAGTAATAAGAATAAAAAAAAGTACGCATTGAATGTATGTTACATGAATCCATTTAAAAAAAAGCTTTTGAACTGTTTGTAAGCTTCACGGCGGTAGTTTAGGTACGTGTCTACGTAAACTACCGCTTAAATAGATATTTAGATCATAATACAGAAACATAAATAAAAGAAAACTGCTTTAATAAGTTTGTTAGACAAATAAAATTTGTAATATTTAGGGAGTACGGTACCATAAAACAGTCATTTCGTACTACAAAATAATTTCGTAGCTCGTATGTATAGCCGTACTAATGGCCTCTTCCGTCTTCCTCATCACAAATATTATTGGCGACGCTTTCAATAATCTCATCATAATGAACACAATTTATTAGCGCTAATTAAATTGGCAATTAATTATATTATATTATTTATAATTGATACAGATTGCTCGTAGAGACCGTGTTTATTATCAACCATAGCTGGTTCCCGCGACTTTTGCGATAAAATGAATAAACAAATTATTATAATATTATAACGAAACAAATAATAAACAAATCTTAGAGCACTAAACAGGAGAATTTCATATCTTGACCGTGCTTGAAATTATTTGTTATCTATATTTACACACATTGGCGAAAATTGTTATATCGCTTACTGATTCATACGTATTAATTGTTGGCTTATTTTGGAGTTCAAATATATATAATAAGAAAGGTAGGAGTTAAACAGTGAAAGGATTTAGGTGGCGGAGTCAGTATGGAGCATGTAAAGTAACGCAGTTAGGCTTGCAGCTGAGCGCACTTAACGACGTTACAAAAAGCGCTGCCAGCGCTCGATACATAATTGTGTTTTCGCTGATAAATCTCGTTAAGCTACTTTTTTCCGAAACGATGTCGCTTTCAGGAGCAATTCCCATCAATCTCGGGCCGAATCGGCCGGCGGATACAAGGCGGTGAAGTCGATACTACTTGATAAATTAAATTGTTTATTGTTCCCAAATATTGGAACTACATTTTATTTTAACTTTGAAGCTCTTAAACTTTAGTTAAAAGTAACATTTCAGTAGATTCTTATTATTTGTTGAGGAGAATACAGTTGTCGAATCAGAATCAACACAACAAAGAAATGGATGCAGTTTTCATATTTGTTCAAGAGAAGTGCGCACTCAACTCTCAGCTTTACATTTTACGAGCAAAGATAAACGCGACCTCAAAACAAACAATTTTCATGACAAATTCAATACCTTACGACTTATGTACAGAATGTTTTTTATAAAAAGGTAGCAGCGGAGGTCAGCATAATGGAGGCAACGGGAAGCTGAGGGCCCGCTGAGGGTCAAACACAATGGTTTGTGGTTCAAAGCCGCCTAAATATTACCTGTACTTATTTATTGTGTTCATAAGAATACGAAGGGTTGAGGAAACCGTTTGGTATGCCTCATTTTATTTCTAGAAATTACTTTGTGAATACTAATTAAAGATGGAGTACAAATCACAAATTATAAAACGTTTTTATTATAGAATTATTTATAGAATTATGTTAATGGTGTATTACATGCTAAACAATTATATAATAATTTCAAATTTTCAGTAAGTACAATATACTCTGACCGCCTCCTTGGTACAGTGGTTGGCGCTTGAGCGTAGAACCGAGGGGTCCTGGGTTCGATTCCCGGTGGAGACGAAGAAAAAAAAAATGTCTCGGTCTGGCAGGACACAGAAGGCTGATCACCTACTTGTCCCTAAAGAAAATCGACCAGTGAAACAGATGTATGAATAATGCATCTGCCCCTTACCCCACTACGGGGACATGGGACTTCAAAAAAAAAACAATATACTCTAAGAAAACATCAAATATTTCACAGGATGATTAGATTAAATACATTACCAAATAACAGACCATTCCGCCTAAAGCTTTACAACTATAGTTTATTAGTTTACAAACTAACTTTCCGCTTTGTCTAAAACCCCGTTTTATTTATGTAGTAGTTTCTTGCATATTGCCATCGGAAAAGTTTTGAAAAAAAAATGTGTGCGTGTACTAGTGTACACACGTAAGAAGTGAAACTTGGATGGCGTAAATCAAAGATGGCGCGTAACGGAAGAATGTCACGCGTAACGAAAAAATTTAGTGTTACATTTTTGAAGTTTCACTTCAAAAATTTAAGGAATTTGTTACAAATTATAATTTTTAAATTAATAAGTGCCCCGGCCCCGCGCCGCGGATCTATTCAACTCAAAGCTTAACAATTCACAAAGCGCTTTTAACTAATTGCCTTTTCTTTAAGCTTAAATTAAAATCCATTTTCATAAAAGGCATTTATGTGAACATTTTTATAATTACTTTCTTGATTATTTAATTAGAAACTTTCTCTTTGTACAACTAAGGAACACATGACACCTAATATGGTCAAAAGTGAAGTAAGACAACGCAGATTAGGCATTTTATAGATCATAATTATATTTTGTATCCTTCGATGTACGTGATGAAAGCTATTTACGAATTTACTAGATCATTCTAGTAATACATACTATAGCAGCTCGTGGATTGAAAACCCTGAAATTAGTAATGTATTAGTTTCCAAACCGGGTTAATACATGTTAAGCTGCAGTAATAATGCCGCATATTATAGTCTATGAGCGATTTGAGTGACGTTGCATTGCAAGTCGGCTTGTGAATATTTGAACGCGCTGGCGAGCGCCACGGACCGGGTGAGGCGAGGAAGTTGGAAACAATTACAGCTGTGATACAACTCAGTTGTGGTCTGTGGCGCTCACAGAGTTGGAGGAAGGAGGAACTTGTTGATACGTCCGAATGTTATGTTCGAATGTAAGTACTTGTAAGATACAATATTATGCTTAAGAACAGATAATGATAAACTTGAGAGAGATGTAGAGATTATACAAATGGTATTTTTATTTGGCGCTAATTCGATAGCGAGAAATGAGATAATAATATGAATAGCGTAGAGATTTTAACATGTTTAACAAGCTTGCTAAAAAATAGCTTTAAATAAACAACAGTGTCATTTGCAAAATTTTATAAATCATATTATAGTTAGAAAGTAGTATAAAATAAGACAAAAATTTAATTACTAGCATAATATCTAAAGTTTAAGTACCTACGTATATTATACTTTATGTTCTATAGATTATTATGTTTTATACTGAGTGTCTCTACCTTAGACAATTAATTATTATTAACAATACTATTTTAAATCACAATCTGCTTGAGACATGGATTTTAATCCATGATGTCTCAAGACATTGCTGTCCCATCTGTCCATGAAGATAGATTTGCAATAATGTACACTCTAAGGTCTCTACTCTCTACCTATAATAAGAGTTATTATGAAATATTTAACGTAAATAATAAAAAAATGACCTTTTTCACTACAATTTTATCCGGTAGTATCACATTACAATACATATGTGAACAAAACCTAAGTCAACTTCAGTATATTGGCTTGGCTAAATAGACTTCGTCGCTCGAGTGGGACCTTTCTTTAAGTATTCTTATCTTAATCAAACCCCCAACATAAGTGGAAAGTAAACGTTCTCCCGTATATACTTAGTATATTGATTCATTAATTAACATAATAGAACATTTCTTATTTTGTGCCAGATTTGCTCTACGTGAGCTTCTTTTGGAAACACAGGTCTTATCAATTTAATCTTATTTTTAACAATAACATGTAAGATAAAATCCTGTATTACTTCAGTTCATGTTCGGATTAAAACCACACTAAAACTGAGCTTTAAATTATATAATTAGTGATTTCCATATTTTCATCTTCTTTATCGTAAAATATACAAATGAATTTATGAATATTGTTAAAATAACTGTAGTTTATTTGAAATCGTTCAACTGATACTCGAAACAGGGCCACACGAACTTCATAAAGGGCTCCAATATGGCAATATAATATATTATGTGTCTAATATACGCCATATCTCAAATAATTCTAAAACAATTTGATACCGCTGTTTGGTAAAGTTAGAATTATGTTTAGAACTGCGCACATATTAACGATAATAATTAACGACTTGCATGTGTCGCCGGGGCGGGTTCTAGTTATATATTATTATAATATCAAATAACTGTGTGTCAGTTCTAGAAGTTATTTAATAGCAGTCTGTAGTTCAGCAATGTCAGACCAACTCTTGCCATAAGCGACGGCAATCATAATAATATATTCTGCATGTTTCCTCTATGTCGGATGTTTGAGTAAATATATTCATTGCACACATTTTCGATAAACAAATACCAATATTAACTTTACTGTGAATAAAATAGACTGGAGCTATATACTAAACTTTGGTAATAAAATCCTTCATGGCGTAATAATTTTCAGTAACTTAATTAAAAATTATTGTTAAAAATGTTTTATCTATTCCGATATCCTGCTTACTATTATTAGAAATGATTTATTTTAACTGATATGATTTGAAAATACTTAATATATATCTTCTGCTGAAAGAGCTTTCGAACGGAATCGTTAAAAAAATCTATATAGTAGAATTTAATGAGATGACACTGTTGGAAAAATAATACATTCAACGAAGTTACCGTTATTATTCGTCATGATATAGTATAATTTATAATTATATTAATGACCCACAATTTAATCACTAATATATTTAATGCAATTCATAACGAAGGGGATATTCTGATGAAAATGATATAAATACAAGTACATAAAGCTCTCTGACCAAAATATATCAGCCGAATTGCCAACAAATATCGACGAAACTTAACGATAATGACAGAACGATATTTTATAATTAAATTTCCGAAATGGTCGATGTTGAGTAGTGCTGCTGCCCCCAAGGTTGCCCAAATAATAATGCCTTTCCTTTAATCACTTTATTACTCTTCACAATATATGTGTTGTTAGAACTAGCCGTTAAGCACTACTAAATAATAAATCTAATAAAATGTAGAAAGCGTCGGGGAAACAATGTGGACGCACACATATACAAAAGCTCGGTCAGCGAATTGCATATGTGTGTCCCTACATTATTCCCCCCCTTTTTCAAAAAAAATTATACACTCCAAAAAAAATTTTATCAAAAGACATAATGAACACACAACAATTACCGTTAAATACAAAATGACAATGCAAGATAACAATGCAAGACACATATTAAATCACACATCAATAAAAAAATCTTACATCTAAACGGCTTAGCCTAATTAAAACTGATCGGAATACGTAGATAAATTACGATATGGTCACACACTCACTAGTCACTACATGAATTTATCATTATGTTAAAACTACGATATTATTTATTTTACGCGTATCCCGCAGTGGGCGGCGCTGGCTGGGTCACTTGCCCTAGCGTCGCGGACGCTCGTCCTTGGTTGGCCTTATCCACCTCGCGACGTAGCCAACTCCTGATCCGGCGATGGCAAAAACCACGCAGGCCCAATAAGACTATGGCCGTAACGATCACAGCCAATACTATCATTACTATAACCATGGTGTTGACGTGATCGTCTATACTTCTGGATTCTATTTGCACGTTTGCAACTCCTCCAGTTTTCTCTTTTGTTGCGTAGTTACCCATGTTGTTAAAAAAAATATTATATAAACTAATTGCTAAGATAGAACTGTCCCCACTGCGAGCTGATTAATAAATGAATGTGATTAAATACTTGCATAAATAAAGTTTAATAAAAATGCTAAATGAGTGACCATATTATTACCTATGTAATCCGATATAACTTACTAATCTAGTACAAAAACAGGAAATACTAAATAGGCATCTTCAATGCGCAAAAACAAAACTATCGCATTACTTCATTCTTTCGCAATCGGCACACAAAAATGTAAAATATGCACAATGCAATGTAATGTTAATCATATTTACGTAAAACATAAAATGAAATGATTAACAATATGAAACGATAAAAACAAATTAAGTTACTTTAAAACGTTGTATATGTTAAATAATTAATATAAAAATTTGTATAAGACGCAAAAGCTACATGTAAACGAATATAAACTTACATTCTAAAAAAAAGGTATATAACACACAAGTATAATAAATTTAATTACAATACACATAATACTAAAGACAATAGCTAAATACTGTGTGAAAGTTCTATATCGCGAATCGCACGGGTCGTCGTATTACGCGACCGCTCCTAGTTACGCTTATGGGTGGCGCATGCTGAACCGACTTCGATAAAGAAGTGTTATGTGGAACAATATTATTTTCCACATCAACATCATCTTTCATAATAAAGGCTGGCTTTAACCTGTCAATGGAAACGCGTGCGACTCTATCGGGAAATTGTATTTTAAAAACTTTAGAACTACGTTCTAACACTTGATAAGGACCATCATAAGGCGGTTTTAGAGACCTGTGAACTGCATCGTCCCTAACAAAAACGTGACTACAACTTTGTAAATCGGAATAAACGAATATTTTCTTTGCGTTCGTCTTATCTCTCGTCGGGCGATACTGAGATATAGTTTCACGGATTTTTTCTACCAAACTATAAGGATCGTTTACGTCACAGTCATTTGTTGAACTATCGTAGAACTCGCCAGGCAAACGTAAAGTTTTACCGAAGGCCAATTCTGCGGCACTAACATTACTATCAGTTCGTATTGCTGCTCTCAACCCTAACATAACAGTGGGTAATTCGTCTATCCACGTTTTATTACTACTAAGCAGTCTCGCCATAAGGGCTGCTTTCAACGACCTATGCCATCTTTCCACCGCACCATTACTTTGTGGGTGGTAAGGCGTAGTACGAATTTTATGAATACCCAAAAATGACATTAATTTTAAAAATAGACTCGACTCAAACTGACGTCCTTGATCGCTAGTAATACGGACGGGACAACCATATCTAACTATCCATCCTTCATAAATATGCTTAGCAACGACGTCCGCAGTAATTTCTTTAACGGGAAATGCTTCAGGCCAACGCGTACATCTATCTATAATTGTTAATAAATATCTAAATCCCTGTGGAGATGTCGGCAATGGACCAACTAAATCCACATGGATATGCTCGAATCGCGAAACTTCCGGGAATTTTCCTATATCTGAAACAACGTGACGCGAAATCTTCGACCTTTGACATGATACACACGCTTTGGTCCATTTCCCTATATCTTTATTCATACTAGGCCAAAAAAGTTGTTTAGTGACCATCTTCCGAGTCGTACGTATACCGGGATGACTTAAATTGTGAACGCTATCGAAAGCAATTTTTCTAAAATATTCTGATAAATAAGGTCTAATAATATTATTTGAAACTTCGCAATATACTCCTTTTTTACAAGTCGGTAAATACATTTTCTTAAACTTTACATTATTATCGCTATGCCCACTTCGTGTCATATTAATCAAGTACTCGTCTTTCGCTTGCGAGTCAGCAAGTTCGTTGAAGTCGAGTACAGTCGGGCAAACAATTGTTTCTACGCGCGATAAAGTATCGGCTACAATATTATCTTTACCGCTAATATGCTGTATGTCGACCGTAAATTCACTTATAAAAAGTAATTGTCGCGTCCTTCTAGGCGTTTCTTTACTGTCATTACCTATTTTAGAAAATGCATGACATAAAGGCTTATGATCTGTATATATAGTTAAAGGACGGCCTTCAAACAATTTCCTAAAATATTTTATAGCTTGAAAAATCGCTAGCAATTCCCTATCATAAGTAGAATACTTTTGTTCGGTAGGCGAAAATTTTTTGGAAAAATATCCTAGGGGTATCCACTTACCTTTTACTCGCTGTTGCAATACCGCACCCATACAGGTATTGGAAGCGTCGGTCATCAAGGCTAAGGGAACATCTAAAAGGGGATGTGACAATGTGACGGCATTCTGTAAACCTATCTTACATTGCACAAAAGCATTATCACTAACGTTGTTCCAATTAATTTTCGATTTATCATTTTTCTTAGAATTCACTAAATATTTATTAAGTTCGCATTGATGTGACGCTAAATGAGGTAAATGTGGTCTATAAAAATTAATCATTCCTAAAAATCGTCTTAAATCCGATACTGTAACGGGTTTAGGAAAATTAACTATGGCTTCGACTTTATCTTTGAGCGGTTTAATTCCATCTACGCTCACTTCGTGACCTAAGAATTCTATACGCGACTGTCCGAAGCTACACTTGCTTAAGTTTATAGATATGCCGTATGTATTGAAACGTTCGAATACTAACTTCAAATGTTCTTGATGTAAAGTCTCATTTTCGCTGGCAATTATTACGTCATCTAAATAACAAAATAAAAAATCGAGACCTTGTAAAACGGTATTGTTCATAAAACGTTGAAACGTTTGTGCGGCGTTCCTTAGGCCAAAACTCATACGGGGAAATTCGAAAAGTCCGAAAGGAGTAATAATAGCAGTTTTTTCTATATCGCATGGGGCAACTTTTATGCAGTGATATGCTCTATTTATGTCCACTTTTGAATATATTTTCTTATTAGCCAATATAAAAGTAAAGTCGTGTAATCGCGGAACTGGATATCTGTCGGGCTTTGTTATTGCGTTGAGCTGTCGATAATCTCCGCACGGCCTTAACTCGCCATTCTTTTTAACTACAATATGAAGCGGACTAGCCCAAGCACTTTTAGAAGGCCTACAGATACCTAATTCTTGCATAACCCTGAACTCTTCCTTCACCTTTTTGTATCTATCCGGGGGTAACGGTCTAGCTCTAGCATGAATAGGTGGGCCGCTCGTCTCTATATAATGTAAAACGTTATGCGATGTAGTTTCTTTAAACGACATCGGTTTAGTAATGTCAGGAAACATATTTAATAAATCGTAATACGGATGACTTTTGCACACAGAATTTAGCGATTGTTGCGTACACGAAACTAAGGAGGCTAATACATGTAAATCGGTAGTTTGATCAATTAACTTTTTTCGATACAAATCAACTAATAATTTATGATGTGTTAAAAAATCAGCTCCCAATATTGGCTGTTTGACGTCTGCTAAAATGAAATCCCAACGGTACGGTCTTCTTAAATTAAGGTTTAAAACAATTGATTTAATGCCATAAGTTGCAATTTCTGTACCGTTAGCAGCGTATAATTTAAGATCTGATCGACATAATTTATGATATTTAAATGGATTTTTAGATACGGGCAAAACGGAAACATTGGCACCGGTATCTACTAAAAATTTTAAATTAGTGTTTAAATCTATTACCATGAGACGGCTGCACGGCGTGATGGTACAGACCTCCGCCGTAGTCTGCACCTGCCTGTCTAGTTTTCCGGCTGGGCGGCTGCTGCGCTGGGGCTGGGGCTCCTCTTCCACGCGCACGGCTGGATGCACTTGTGAGCGCGCTGCCGGAACCTGAAGTGGTAGCTGCACAACCAGTCGGGTCCGCCGGGACGACGTCGCTTCGAAGATGACCTTGACGACTCTCGAAGATTGCGTGACGGTGTTCTGGGTCGCCGATGTATTGCTCGTGATCGCGAGCGCTCGATGTTAGCAAGGCGCACGTTTATTTTCGCCAATTCCGCTGAAAGGGTGGCTACTTCAACGTCTTCGTGACTGGAACTCCTGTGTCTCACTTCCGCCACCTGATTGGAACGTGTGGCTTCTGCGACGTTATCGGCGATCACTGCTAGGCTGTTAAGGTCTTTCGTTTCAGCGACCACTAGGACGGCCTTAATTGTAGGTGGCAGATGACCTTGCCACAAAACTCGAAGTGTATCATCTGGAATTTTGTCCCTGGCCAGGTCACGCATCCGGTGCAATAGTTGGGAGGGTTTCTGGTCTCCCAATTCCATCTCTCCAATTAGTTTTTCTATTTGACGGTTTTTGGAATCCTCGAATAATGTTAAAAGTTTATTTTTTAATTTTTGGAATTTGTCTGTGTCCGGCGGTTTTTCTAAAAAATCTGTGATTTGTACTATTACGTCTTTCGGTAACTTAGATATGACTAAGTCGAATTTGCTTTCGTCACCTAATTTCTGCGGGGCCAAAATTGCTTCCACACGATAAAACCACACAAGCGGCTGGTCCACCCAAAAATCTGGTATCCGGGACGAAACTGTAACGGCGAAAACTTCCGACGACGGCATCGCTCCAAGGTTTGATGTAGGCATCGTCATATTTAAAATTTAAATTCTTCTAATAAATCTTCGTCTTCAAAATAATATTTAATTGTATTATAATTTCTTGATGTTCTTTGTCGGGGGTCACCAATGTTGAGTAGTGCTGCTGCCCCCAAGGTTGCCCAAATAATAATGCCTTTCCTTTAATCACTTTATTACTCTTCACAATATATGTGTTGTTAGAACTAGCCGTTAAGCACTACTAAATAATAAATCTAATAAAATGTAGAAAGCGTCGGGGAAACAATGTGGACGCACACATATACAAAAGCTCGGTCAGCGAATTGCATATGTGTGTCCCTACAGTCGAAAATATAATATATATATTATATTTTTCATCGAAATGCCAAGAGTTCCCGTAAATATCATAAGAAACAATATAGAAACAATTAATCTTGAAATATTTCGCTACGAGAGCTCTCGGCGACAAATTCCACAAAAATGTGAAGCTTTTGAAAGCTTAGCAAATGTCGTTGTTCTTTGATTCAGTCTCGTCCCTTCAATATTTTAAATAAAATTCACGACGAATAAATAAAAGAAAAATGAGTTCTATGATCGCAAGAATCATATAATATGAATAATGGAATATATGAATTGAATTTTGAATATGAATTGAAGATATCCAATGTATCAAATACGAATATTTTAAGAAAATACCACTTAAAATCTAGTACCACAGACTAATAATAATATACTACGTATACAACTAGTACATACATTTTGATACAGTAGGTAGTAACTGTCTTTAGTATCTTAGCTCTTTAAACAAATTATCGGTCGAAGTAGTCGAGACCAGTTATATTATAATTTTTGGAAAAGCTTCCATTCATTATTCATTAAGCGGGAATAGGTACTGAATTTTTCCTTAAATTTTAAATTAAAACCATACACAAGATCAACATAGATCTTATCATTGCAAGCAACAGCAAATTGGTTTTACATTTACAAAATTTTAAAATGTAGTCAATTCAAATTGAATAAACGACAATCGTAACAACAAATTGAAACAGTTAATTGCAAGAAGAGCGTCACGGGCGTCACTCAGCGCGTCACCCGGCACCCGTCAGCGACGCGGCGACGCAGCGAAGCGAAGCGTGGAACTTTGTTTGGTTTATCGGATCCGGTATCCATTGAGACAGACGTTTTCACAGCGCGCTGAACCCGCCGCGGACGATAAACTCTCACGACATCCACCGTCCAAAGTCCAAACAGCTTTAAAGTTATCAACTTTTTATGTGACGAAAGAAGTAAACTGTTTTGTATATTGTATAAACTTACACTTTTACCGAAAGCGTAATGATCTGACACTTTTAATCAATATTTTTTTTATAAAAAATTTAGTTTGTTCATTTATGTAAATGCATGCTCCTTTATTTTTATATTAAATAAGATATCATAATATTATAAAGTTATACATATAACAATTATTGTAGTGCAATTTTAAACTATGTTGTGATGAGGCTATACTTTTCGAATTCCTTTTCACCATGACTATTATGTTAATTGTTATCTGTACCATACCGTACCGTATCATACAAAATTTCTTTTATATAAACTACAATAGCTTTCAAATGAACGCCATAAAATTCTACCTCAAATTATTCTCGAATCCTCGTGAGTTGCAACGGGAAAGGTCACAAAGGTATCATTACCACAAGTAAGTATCCAAAAGCAGAGAGCTGTAGAGTGTAGAGTGTAGGTACGACACCCGAGCCCTCCCGTCAGGAACAGACGTTAATTTACAAGCGCCTGTTTAAGGGATCTTTCCTTTCATTAAGTGAACCCTTATAATGCGAAAACTTTCATAATTTTGTCAAAACTCCATCACGAATAAAGCTCGGCAACGGCCGCGTCGAGTTCATTAAAACAACGTTTGTGATAGAGAAACGTATTTATTGTTATTAATTCATCCGATGCCTTCTCTATCCCGCAGTCCGCACTAATGACCGCGCTTCGCTTTGCCACAAAACAAACAATTACCAACATAAAAGGAAATATTGCTATCGATTGAATAGCAATCTATTAAAGCAATGTATATAAATATTATATACCAATTAGTAATGTACTCGAACTCCTATATAAATTAATAAACATTTGTGTATGTTATGTTCATAAAAGAAAGTACATTGGAAACAAACAAATATTTAAAAATAAAAACGTACAAGTATAAAAATATTATATTATAACATTTCCATAAACGGTTCATAGATGAAATAAATAAAATTACGTTCGGTTATTGAGTTGGATCCAGATCCAACTGTATTAGGTTAATACATGATATATATTATATACTAGCGGTCCGCCCCGGCTTCGCCCGTGGTACATAATATTTAATACGTTTTCTCTACATAAGAACCATCCTCGTACTTCAAGGAATATAATAAAAAAAGAATTATCGAAATCGGTTAAGCCGTTCTCGAGTTATGCGCTTACCAACACATTTTGCGATTCATTTTTATATATAAGAAGATATACGGTACCTAATCTTTATAGTTAACAGTATCCCATCAAAAACATCCTGTAAAAAACCCAAGTCTCGCAGCTCAGTCTTTCTACCGTCAAAAGTTGTGAGATCCATGTAATACCAAGTCGGTTAATCTATTTAGTGTCTACTTGAAGGACCTTCTGTCTTAAGTTATTACATAAGTTATTATCATGCCAATATTAAAAATATTTAACGTTTTAAACAAATAGATCGACTTGGACATCGCTTGATTTGATTATTAGTATGTATCACACTACACAGCACGACGGGCCAGCGACCAACAGGAACGAGAGTTTCAATCGCGTGAGGCGCGAGAGACTAAAGAATCTAATATAATATTGTAATATTCATTTTGTTTTCATGCGATGTCCAAGTCGATCTATTTGTTTAAAACGTTAAATATTTTTAATATTGGCATGATAATAACTTATGTAATAACTTAAGACAGAAGGTCCTTCAAGTAGACACTAAATATATTAACCGACTTGGTATTACATGGATCTCACAACTTTTGACGGTAGAAAGACTGAGCTGCGAGACTTGGGTTTTTTACAGGATGTTTTTGATGGGATCTCACTTCTTTTTGTAGAGCCTTTCTTTTTGATACCATCTACTCAGTCATAAAGTAAAATAGAGGCCAGTCTGTCTGTAAGGAGGCTAGTCGCGCCAACAATTTATATATAACAGATTTAAATTATAATATATTGTTTTATTAGATTTTCGTACTTCAAGACATGTCCAATCATGTGTTTTTCATTACGTCGACCATTTTACAAGTAATAATGTTGTTCAGTTTCATGGGCTAAACACACCCTTACCCACCCTATACCCCCTCCCTTGCCTCATATGGTAGGTACCTATCTACACCTATTAAATTTATAACCACCACCAACCACCAACTGCATAAATAACTTTGTAATCCCATATATTTATATGGGATTACAAAGTTATTGATGCAGTTGGTGTATTTGGAAAACTGGACCGAAATTACAAAATATTTAAGTTTTCCCATGATTAAGACACTAAACTCTATATAACCAACTAGCGGTCCGCCCCGGCTTCGCCCGTGGAACATATTTACGTTTTCTCTACATAAAAACCATCCTCGGACTTTAAGGAATATAATAAAAAAAGAATTATCGAAATCGGTTCAGCCGTTCTCGAGTTATGCGCTTACCAACACATTTTGCAATTCATTTTTATATATAGGATGAAATGCTGTTGCGAGCCCTACGATTATCATAACTCATAATAATAATTGTGAGTATTAAAGTTAAACGTAAACACTAAAACATACCACTAATGTAGTGGTTCTAAAATAACGAATAAGGATTTAGGATCGTTACCCCCGATAAAAAACCTCATTAAATTTTAATTTAAAATATTTACCCCACAAACACGTCGACGTTACTTTCTGCTTTAATATATTATTGCTGCGGAGGGTTTTCATGTGTTCTCAAATAATCTCGCAACTTTCATCCAAATAATTACTGCACGTATCATACCAAGAATTTAAAGGGTTCGCAGTTTTACAATACAAGTAATTATAAAGTGTACTATATGCTGCGGTTCAACACAAAAAGCCTCTTTTTAACTTTGATTCAGAAACTGCTCCGCTTTTAATTAAAATACGTATAAAAATATACTTAATAACTATAATTGCCATTTATTTTGTAGTACCTACCTATATAATATTTGATGATAGAATATTTATAATTGTATATCGTTCAAAGTCTTTTATTCATAAAATTCCACAGCAATATTGTTTAGAGACATCTATAAGTATACCATTCAAATGGAATATGAAATAAAAGAAAATGAGAAGTCGGCGTTTTGTTTCTTTTCCTTATTTTCCCTTAGACGGTAATAAGTTTTCACAAAAGTTCTGCCGCTATATAGCCCGAAACCCATTACAACACAGATGTTTGTGCTAACTTCCTCTAAATTGTTTGCTATCTTGTAAAACTAAAATAATATGCTTGTAAAAGGTCAAATTGTAAAAGCAAAAGTAAAAGGATATGACGTTTGTCATCTTTACACAGGTACACGGTAAACTATCTAATATATAATATGTATTGTAGCCATAAATTAATATTATATACGAAAATATTTTTTTAAATTAACTTTTATATTAACATAGTAGTTTATAATATATACATTATACATATTATATCACTTACCTTGAATCTTGTGTAACTGCGATGGGTTATAAAATTAATATTTATTTTGAATAATCCTAATTAAAATAATAATTGACCGAGACGCGTTATCGCTAAACACTAACACTTTCGTAGCAGATTACTGTAGCCGTACTACACCGTAGCGTATCGCTGTAGCGACGCTACGCCGTAGCTCCGCGGTTGCAAGCGAGTGGTTCGACACGGAGCGTAGACAGCCTCGCACTGACTTACATTCCTGGATCTTACGGGAAATTTGCACATCTTCATACATGGTTTCAGAACTATACTTTTATGTAAAACCATAGAATTTATAGTAAAAATAGAGCAACACTATTAATATTATAAATCACATGTTTATTTTATTGTACACAAAAAGTATAATAGATCAAAAGTTTGTAAATCCCTTATCATTATTTTTAGCAATACTATAAGCCTTATCGATTTAAAATGAAGTTGAGATCTTAATAATTATTGTAGTCATAAAGTTACATAACAGGCAATAACCGGACACAGGAACTTTTAATCAAAAACAATGTTTTTATCGGATGTCGATTTTTATCATAAAAAATTAGTAAATTTCTGTAAAGTCTAAAAATTCTGTAAAGTCGGTTTACTGACGATAGTTGAACGTGACAACGGCCGATTGTGCTTCTTTGTCGCTCGTTCCGCGCTCTCACTTGCACTTCAAGCCTTACATGGAACGCCTCAGAGCGAGGTAACGCTGCACGAGTCATGTTTTTTCGTGCGTGCAGCCGGCTCTATCGAATTATAAGACGTTGTCACGTCAAAAAATCTACTTTAAGAATTAAACAAGTACACAATACCATCAAAATTATCGAAAATTTCAAATTATTGCTTACATATAGATTTTATTCTCAAAAAGAAACAACTATAAATACACTTTTATTCATCTTTATTTGGAACTACAAAAACTAAAAAAGTTGGCTGAATGAAAAAAATCTACAGGTGTAATAAAATCTCATCTATTTTACAGAACTAAGCCGAAATAAGGAAAACATCTTACTCTATCGATATATTGCTTTAATATAATCACGAAACCACTTACTCCTTTAACGACTCGTACTTCTGGATCCTTCGTAAATAATAAATGATTGCGCTGTAAGTTCATCATTGGGATTAAAATTTATTCTCATTGATGTTTTAGGAACAAAGCGACGTGTTAACGATACATTTATTATGCCGAGCGACTAAACAAATAAAAAAACAGTATAAAATTTAATTGAACAAAGTTTACAGAAAAAAAATCTATAATATAAAAATGAATCCCAAAATATGTTGGTAAGCGCATAACTTGAGAACGGCTGAACCGATTTCGTTAATTCTTTTTTTATTATATTCCTTGAAGTACGAGGATGGTTCTTACGTAGAGAAAACGTAAATATGTACCACGGGCGAAGCCGGGGCGGACTGCTAGTAGTTTATAAAAAACTAAAAAAATATATTTTAATAACTTTAATTTATAAGCGTGAAGTCCATAGTTTAAATCAAATGTTTTATCCATCTGGAACGTTGGCAACTTAAATATTATTAACTTGTTTTAAATGTTTGTTTCAAAAATTTCTGATGTAGAGTCTGAGTTTAAACTTTTCATTAAACATTTGAAATTCAACAGGTTCAAAGTGCACTTAAGTACCGTGAGGTACCGTGAGGTACCGTGAAGGCCCCGCGTGACAGGCGGCGCTCGAGTGTAACACGCTGTGACACGTGTCCCGCGTGACGTGACGTGACGCGCAGTGACGCTGTGTCGCGCTCGATTCAATTTCACAGCTAATTGAAATGGGACGAAACTGTGAAAATAAAATATGTATTTATTAAACCTTTCGCAATTACATTCCTTTTAGATTAAATAAATGCACAAGAGCCTCCTAGGAGAGCTTTTGTTTAATTCTTGTATTACAAGAACCTTCTAAAAAAGTAAAGTATTTTTAATACAAGATTTTATCTTACTATTTAGACTATAAGTTCATTGTTTCAAATTGTTGCGCCATAGATTATGTCTTTGTTTTGTCATTGCATCAAAGAAAGTCTTAACTTAACTTTCAGTAAAGTTAGGTCTCTCTATTGTGTGATAGCACTTACATAAACGATATTATATAACAACTTACATGCATAAATTTCAAACAGTATTTGAAAGAATTTCAACTAATGTTTTACAAGAAAGAAATAAGGGAACATTTAGGGAAAATATTTATTCGTCGGGTTTTTAATATAGGTATTGTATTCTGCTATTCGAAGCGGGGGCAAATTCAACCAATCAAAAACCATGAAAATTGGTCCAGCTTTATATAAGTTAGAGTTATAAGTGTTGTAACAAAACATGAAAATGTTGTAACAAACGCGATTTGTTAATATAATATAGCTATACATAAATAATATTCTGTATTTCTGTACCGACGATCCATAACAACGAATCCCTTAGTCGCTCGATTAATCTGAAAACCCAAATAAATAACGGTAATGTATTCATTTTATGATTAATGGATGTAATAAATGAGATATTACATTATTGAAACGAATTTTTTTTAACCTATCTGCATCTTCGGAAGATTTATTAAAGGTAAATGGTTAGATAATAAATACATAATAATATATTATCGAACATGATGAATATTGCATCATTGCACGCTTGATAAATAGTTAATTAATCTTATTCCTGGATAATCTACTTTGTTAATAACTAATTATTAAGGTAATGCAGAGGTCGTTAGCTAATGTAATGCGTTATATTAGGTATCTTCCTAATTATCAATATTTAATGAAATGTTATAAATTATTTTAATAGTATAAAACTGTCGTATAATTGAGTATAGCATCATTCAGTGACCATCCCTTACAGTGGTAACATCGGACAAAAAATATTTAGAACGATGAAGAAAATAGTAAGTTACTCAAAAAATATAAATCATTTGTTATATGTATATGTCTGTTTTAAATTTTATATTTGTTATCTAGTTTCTTTGGAATACAATTATATTATTTTGTTGTGTGACTTGTGTGCTTTTGATCGTCTTTCTTTAGTGTTAATTTATATTTTATTCCTTTCAGCAGATGTTATGCGTTTTGGTTTATATAGCGATGATAGAAGCTAAACCATTCTTTTGGAAGAAGTTCTGTTGTAAACCTAAATTGGGGTTAAGCAGGGGCTTTTATCGGCCTCAGTTCAGACCTGCTTACGGCGCTGGATTCCAAATCGGTGGAGGCTATGGAAATGGGATAGGATTGGAAAACGTTGTCGCTGTATTTCCCTCCGTTCCCGTTCCGATCGGTGGCGGGATCGGCCCTGTAGTGGGAGGCGGTTTCTGCCCCCCGCCCTGTCCACAAATAAACATGGGTATAAATAATGGCCTTGGACCTGCACCCGGTATGGGTATTAATCCTGGTATAGACCAAGGATTTGGAATGAACGTAAATACTGGTATAGACCAAGGATTTGGAATGAACGTAAACACTGGAATAGACCAAGGATTTGAAATGTCCGTAAACGGTGGAATAGACCAAGGATTTGGAATAGGAGTGAACAGTGGAATAGATCAAGGATTTGGAATAGATGTAAATAGTGGAACAGGACAAGGAATGAATGCTAATTATGGAGCAGGACCCGCACCTGGCATGAACGTTAATTGTGGAATTCCTCCTACTCCTGGAATGGACGTTAATTATGGAATAGGTCCTGGATCTGGAATGGATATCAATAACGGTTTTGGTCCTGGACCTGGCATAAATGTTAATACCGGTCTTTGTCCTGAAAAAGATAATGCGGGTAAGGGCCCTGCAACTGGAACGGCTGGTAATAATGGATTGAATCCTTCGACAAATTATAATAACAATGGAGCACCTGGTGCTGGAGCGGGTGTTAACGCTGGCTTACGTCCTAATGCTGGCGCGGGTGTTAATAATAATAATGGAAATGCACCTAATGTTGAAATGCGTCCTAATGCAGGCATGGGTGTAAATAATAATAATGTAAATGCACCTAATGTTGGAATGCGACCTAATGTTGGCGCGGGTGTTAATAATTATAATGGATATGCACCTAATAGTGGAATGGGTGGAAATACTGGCATTGGTGCTAATAATAATAATGGAAATGCCCCTCAAAATGCTGGTATGGGTGTAAATAACAATAATGGATATGCACCTAATGCTGGAATAGGTGTTAGTGCCGGCATAGGAGTTAATAGTAATCATGGAAATTCACCTAATGCTGGGGTTGGTGTAAATGCTGGCTTTGGTGCTAATAGTAATCATGGAAATGCACCAAATGCTGGAATAGGTGTTGGTGCTGGCATAGGAGTTAATAGTAATAATGGAAAGGTACCAAATGCTGGAATAGGTGTTGGTGCTGGCATAGGAGTGAATAGTAATAATGGAAAGGTACCAAATGCTGGAATAGGTGTTGGTGCTGGCATAGGAGTGAATGGTAATAATGGAAAGGTACCAAATGCTGGAATAAGTGCTGGCGCTGGCTTAGGAGTTAATAATAATAATGGAAATGCACCTAATGGCGGAATAGGTTTTAATGCTGGCTTGGGTTTTAATGGTAATAATGGAAATGCACCTCATAACGCTGGAGTGGGTGTCAGCGCTGGAATCGGTCATGGTATCGGACTTGGCGTCAATGCTGGAATCGGTCATGGTATTGGAACAGGTGCCAATGCCAATGGAATAAATACCAACGGTGGAGCCACTCCTGGCGCCGGATCGGGCGTCAATACTGGCGTGCATCCCGACAATAGTGGACCAGCCCTTACACCATTCTCTTCTGGTGTGGCATCTGCATATCAGCAGGGCAGTTCAGGAGCGAGTGGCCACGCAGTACAGGCAGTTCATGCCGCGGGAGCCGCTGGATGCAATAATGTTGGAGCACATCACAACCAAGTTACATCTGTAAGTTTTCATTATTTCCTCAAAACAAAACCATTGACACACAAATTTTATGGTATCCCAGTTTTATTTCGCAAGAACTAATTTCATATCATATGTTTCCTTCAATTTTAAACTACGTGAAAATCATCACTACGCTTCATTTAAACATTCAAACCTAATTTCCAGTAATTTCACTTCCTCCATAGGATTTTCTAAATTCGTGTTATTGTTTTTCAGATCCATCAAGAAGAGAGCAGCTCAAGTCACGATGTAGGAGCCGGGGTAGCCGGCGCGGGTGCTGGCTCCGGGGCCGCCTCCTCTGCCGGTTTGTCCGCAGGCTTGTCCGCTGGTGGCTCCTCCAACCAAGCCGGAGCTGCATCTCACCTTGCGGCTGGAATCCACTGAAACCAAACTAACCTTACACCTTACTTAACTATTTATTGTTGTAAATATACCTATCAATTAATACTTTAAGTTTTTGTTACGCTTCACCCTAAAAACTGAAGTTCTCTGATATATTTTTAGAGGGACAAAAACATAGCTGGTATTGACTGATAACGTTATTTCGTCGTTTCATTATGTTTTGTCAAAGGTTTTCTGTGTATTTAGGCTCGGTATCTCTGTAAATGTTGACTTTTGATTTGCGACACAAGATTACTTACAGCCAGAGGACGGATAATTAATTTTAAAACAAATTATACAAACAATGTTAGGGATTTGGCTTGTAAAATATATTGGCTGATGATTTTACAAGTGAGAAAGTCAATATTTTCTTGTGTAATAGTTCATGTTTTGGATTGGTTCTTGTAGTTGGGTTGCTGGCACACCAAACGCATCTAACAAGATACTCAACAAAATTGTAAAGTAGAAGATTTTTAGAAATAGGTACTATATTTATAGCCAATAGCCTACTTTACTCTTTTTTTTAAACAAATTTATTATTTTCATCGTAAACTTATCGATGTCGTTCACATTCCTAATTGTAGATGTTTAGCATTTGAATGTGAATGTATGCTTAACTTCCATGGTGCATGTGTGTCAATTATTCAGGCTCGAAGCCTAATACAATGAGTTAAAATTAAACTTACCTATAAAAATACTCACGCGAAATATACTAAAACCAGATACAAATGTGCACGATGGAGATTCGTTCCGCCTTGTTACCCGCGCGTACAAAACAGACACCAGAAAATGCTATAAACACTTAGAGTAATCGGTTTTTCTATTTCACAAACATTAAACGAGACGTTAAATATACAAATTTTTACGATATTTATCTAAGGAATGCTGGGAATGAGTCGAATAAAACCAGAGCTATTTTATCAAACGTTTTTTCCTTCTATTATTACAAATTTAAATTGAATAATAAAGCTGTTTGAATAATTTATTTGATAGTAGAGATGAAAGTTAAAACAATTTAACAAAATGTAATGAACTTTATTTCTATTTATTTCAACTTTGTAGAATAAATTATCAACAATAAATAGATACACACAATCTGCCATTTGCAGTCCAACCTAAGAGCGAATCTTTTAGCAAGTGACGTCACTTTACTCACACTAATAGCTCTTTATTACTTAAATCTCTTAAAGCTCGTAAAGCTCGTAATGCTCTTGCATGAACTTGCCTACCCGAAATATTGTATGATGTAACTCAGTGTTTCTTGTGTTTTATTTCAGTACATACAGCACGTTATACACATTAATAATTACTTGTAGGTATAAATTATTAACGGATAAATTATTATTTTGCACGACAAATGTAAGTTACAATGAATATGTAAAACGACCCTGTTTATGAAGCTATTTCCATGCTACCAGTATGAGCTTTGGGTAGAGTGCGCGGTGTGCTGTGAAATGTTAGAGCTTTTTATTTAAACTAAAAGAACATAAAAGAAAATTTATTTTATTTTTAAAGCAGTAATGTTATTCTACAGCGGAAGCCATTAACCAATTAAACCAGTGCTACGGTACAGTTACAGCGACATTTTTAAATCTTTTTCTTGCAAGAAAAACGTTGTTCTTGTTAAATAGAACAGGATGTACCTAATTAGATAAAGACAATGAAGAGAGAAACAAAGCACACGAGAGAGCAAAGGCGACACTTATCGGCTCCAGTTACTGTTCCCTACAGGCTACAATATATTGCAATAAGAGTTTAAGATTTTTCTTGTGACTGCGGTTGAATGTTAGACAAATAAATATTTATAATAGACGAATTTAGGTATGGTAAATATCTTTATACTAATTTTTGTATACTTGTCTAGAATTCATATTAAAAATGATTTGAAAATTTATGAATTATCGTCAATCTAATACAGATTAGTAATTACTAATTTATAAGTACAAATTTTGATAACTTGATAAGGAAAGTCACAAATAGCTTATACCTTACAGAATTGATGTAGTTCTCACAACAGATCGTGGTAGTACTAAAAGTAAATACAGCTGCATATCAAGGATATTATATAGCTGAACAGTTTGTTTGTATAACCCGCTAATCTCAGGAACAGTTTCAGTATCTGGTATCTTCACCCCGTACAACCGACAATCTGACCCCTGTTCATTGCCCCGGTGACGTCACGTACGTCTCGCTCCCAACCAGACTGGAATACCCGGGAAAGTCGTGAGACATGAGTTATTACCATATTAGCGCACTATTTACATATTACTTCTGCTCAATATAATGTTAAGCTGTGACGGCGTGTACAGGGTCTTAATTATGTCCCGATTTACTTAATCTAACTATCCGAGTAATTATGATTTACTTTTTGTATCACGAATAGCATTCAGTGAAAATTAACTTCTATCGAAAATTTAATCTACAGCGATACTTCAATAAGTTTGGTATTTCTATTTCATCTAAATAGTTAAATACTAATAAGACTTTCAGGTTTTACCGGAATACCTTGTTTAAGAATCTCATCGTCGTAGTGTTAGAGAATGAAATATTTAATTTAGCTTTGTCACGGGTAGCAATGAGGCTCGGCTGCGAGGTGCGGGTCGCAAGCACTTTGAAGCTGAAGAATGCAGCTTTTCGCCTTTAGATAGCTTTATAACTTCGGAAATAAACAGCTCTCTTGTTAGATTTAAATTAAGATATTAAAACCTGCAAAACTACTGATAATACCTATTTTTAGTTAAGTATCATGGACGAAAAATAGTACATAACAAAAAAAGTGTTTATGATAGATAATAGATATTATACATAAAAAGTTATCAAAAAAATTATATAATTTAATTTAACTTGTTAAGTATATTATAATATGTGTCGTCATTTTCAACATCGTACATTTTTGTTATAAAATATTAAATAACCTAACACGACTAGCCTGCTAAGGCTTAAAAATAATTAAAAGTAATACGATCCCGTGTCCTCTTAATTAATTCGACATAGTTGCGTAAAACAAGATAAACGCGAGTAATAGGTGGTAATAGTTATGTACTGGTAGTTAATTCCAGTTAGCGAGCTACTTTCCGGTGCAGTTGTTTACGAGCGGCGCCGGAGTCGCACACAATGCCTAATTACTCGCCTGTAATTACTCCTGCTAGTCTCTACAACGTCCCTTGCAATACCCGTCGAATAAATATAAATAACGTTATATTGTTGTGAAGTTTTTATATTGAAATGGATGTCTTCTATATGCGTAAAAGTTTTAAAACAGTAGAGTCGAAAGGTACGTAAAAAATAGAGATGTTCGAAGCTCCTCTTAGATTGTATTTTATAATACACTGGCAATAAACTATTTTTTTTAAGTTCAAGTGCGTAATAAAAGCAACTTTTCCTTTATAAATAAAAGCTTTTACCAGAGTTAAAAAGTCATTTCTTTTCCTATTGATTTATCATTTTTCATCAGGTTTCAAATCACATTATACATATTATAGCTCAGGCAATCATGACCACATTCTATAGATTTTCCCCAAATTAGATGTTATTTACAACAAAATAATCAATGCGTAATCTAAACTATTTCAACAACAAGATTGTCGTTTATCAGACTACAATTTAAACATCAAGCATCAGTGATTTTGACGATGAAATCGGTGTTCAAATTACTTTCCATAATGAACATGAACTTCAGATTGTCACGAACACAGCGATAGGAAAGTCGTGGGCGAAAGTCATTAATAAAACAATTACCGGGAGTAAATACAACAACAAATTAGCGAGCTCATTACTGCCGCGCCTTGCCGAGTTGCCGAGCAATCTAGCAGCCAATAATAGCGCCTGCCGGAAATAAATAGCAATAATTTACATGCAACGTCGACCGCGCCGAGTTAACTGTTTGCTCACCGACCTGTGCCTGATTTAAATTCATTCGGATACACTTACTAAGTACACAATTACTACTAATTACAATTTGAAAGCATTATAGATTAGCAATTAATCATACAGAGCAAGATAATATTGTTTACTGAATATGTGCTGTTACACCTTATGTCCAAATATTTATCTTGATATTTTTTATGAAATAAAAGCTACAATCCGACCACTTTTATCCCCATACAATAAATCCTGTTAGCAAATTCCAGCCGCTTCCGGCCGAATTTCATTGAGCCAGCTTTAAATTTTTTTGCCATTTATCAAAAGTTATGCATAACAATTAATTAATGTTTCTTTTGAAGGCAAAATAACAATTACTAAGCGCCAAAGTTATCTTCTAATATAATGAAATGAATGTAATTTTATTTCATAAGTACCTACTTTTGAGGAGCTTTCTCTCATATTAATTCTAAAAATATTATTAATACAAATATTTTGATGAACAGATTGTTTTTGTCTGTAAAAATTATTTTTATAGAGAAAGAGATTATAATATCTGGAATAGAATATGAACCTGATGATTAAAGTTAATTGTTTGCTGTTCTTTTTTTTAATAGTTACCCTGCACAGAATTAAAGGATTAAGGTCTCCGAACATAATATCTATCAATGAATTTAATTCAGTTCTCAATTGAAACGCTATCTTATCTTAGGAGCAATGAAACGTAATTTATCCGGAGACAGATACTTTATAGGTACTAGCCACGATTGTAGTGTTTAGACTTCAGTCTAGACGGGCCAGGGTTAAAGTTAGATATAGCGAGCCATTCTTATGCTCTAAGTTTGAATTTTTTTACAAGACTTTTTTTAAAAGGTTTTTGTATCTAAATCTAGAAAAACATTATTTATAATATGTACCTACTATGATTTCTTGGAAATAAGGTAAAAGAGAAGGCCCTTAGGAATCGTCTTGTTTCGAATCCATTTCACATGTTGTCTCAATATTTTTTTTTGTATAATCTGTACAGTGTACTAGGTATATTATAATGGGTATTTTATCCGGAACTACAGTTTCTAATCAAATCAAATTCACTCACAATTTTAATATAAACCGGGTTTAAATATTTAATAAAACATTGAAGTAAAACAACACGGAGCGCAATTACCTAATTAAAATGTAATAAGTTCCATCCGCGGGACTCGGGAGGCCAGCTGGATGTAATTACCTTATCTATTATAAATAACATTGATAATTTCAGCTCTAAAGCTTCCTGAAATTTCAGCATTAGCATTTACTTTTTGACCTGTGAAAATTCTCCCAGATGCAGAAATTGAGTAGATTTAAATGGCCATAAAGTACAGAAAGGAGTGGTTTTGTGTTTGAATGATTAAAATACGTCTAAAATGTGGTTCATAATTTTAACCTTATGTCATGTTTAATAATAACACATTTTAATCTTAAGGCTTTATTAACATTGAACAATCGACTACACTTTAAAATAATTATTTATAATGAACCAGTGGTAAATAAAGCAGTAAATAAAGCAGGATCAATAACGAAGTACGAACGTCGGACACGATATCATACTTGCGTTATTTGTTCTCTTATACTAATAGTGGCTAAAACAATCGCGTCCTTTGTAAATATAAAAAATAATATCGTGTTGTCCTAAAAGCAATCGCGTCTCGTAGGAATAGTAGAGCTTTTGTCCAGAGCCCGAGGACACGATATTATATTACACGCGTGTCTAATATTATGAAGATGTATCGCGACAAAAACAAAGGAATCGGGTCAATCGGACCCTTCGCGAGAAGAACAGCTGGGACCCACGTCTGGGCGTCCATATTAACAGTGACACATGCTCGCAAAACATTTCAAATTTACTTAGTCAAAAGATTTTCTTGCCAAGTGCCCTGGTGGGGTGTATTTTGGAAGATTTATTGATATTGACGTCTGTTGCAAAGAAAAGTTTATGGATTTCAGATCATGTATACACGGGAATTCCTAATTTTGATTATGATTATATTTATGACATTTTCTCTACGTTATTAAGATGTAATTTAGTATGGATCTGATTACCTATAAAATGCATTAGGTAAGGGATAATGGACAGGTTTGTAACTTCAATAATTCTTTAGAAATTAAGTCTTTAGAAATTTAGAATTAAATACTGAAACTTGATAAAAGCACGTCTAGTGTCTCATTAGGAATGTAAGAAGAGCACAAGTAAATTTATATCCTGTGGCCTCGTTTGTCTGGTTGTCTATTTTTTCTCTCTATTTAAATTAATGGAATACAAAATTACAAGAGCTAAGTAAATGCCACTAATTTGCATGCAGCAATCGCAAATGTGGAGCAAATTTTTAACATAAATGGGAATAAAACAAAGCACGTCTGCGAATGTGAGTTTCTGTAATGTGGTTATTTCAGAAATAATTTGCTTCTCATGTGTATCACATTGTGACGGGGCACGAAATGAATATTTTGATATTGTATACGTTTCGGCTTTACGTTTTTTTTTTTTTTTTTTTTTTTTTTTTTTTAAAAAGGCACCCGCCATCACAGGGTGTTCGCGCCACCTCTGGAATATTGTCCAGAGACGTTATTTTCATTTTTTTTTTTTTTTTTTATTTATTTACAATCACAATTTATATCCACATAATAAATTAAAAATAGAATTATTACAAAATAAAAATATTACAAATACAAAATTAAATATTAAAATACTGGTAAATAAAATAAATGCTACAACAATTGAAACTATCCCTAATATCACAGAATCACATCACACCCCATTATTTCGCTTATTGACTACTTCTACAATATATTTACAATATTTAAAGAAAGTATCCCTAAACTTATCCCCCAGGGCGGAAGGTAGATTCTCACCCGTCATCGCCATGCCTAATTTTTGTTCAATAGCATATCTATTGCTTGCAAAAATAGGGCACTCGAGTAACAGGTGAGGAACCGTCTCCTCTACTCCGGGCTGACATAGACACGACGGATTCTCCTTCAGCTTGAATCTGTTCAAGTAGAAGGCGAATCCGCCGTGACCAGTCAGTACTTGTGTGATGTGGTGTGTGATGTCTATTTTTCCGACTACTTTGTATGCAGCAGCAGCGCTTGGGAAAAAGAGCTTCGTGACTCCGGCCGTTCCTCCTACTTCGTATCTCCTATCCCATTCGCCAATCGTATCCTGTCTCAAGATACGCTTGACGAATGAAACAGGACACAGATCGTAATCCGGTTTCCTCCAACGGCTTTACGTTGGAGTGTTACCATAATCTCACATTACGGGAGATGAGCGATTTGGAATTTGTAATTATGTTTTGAACAATGTTATACGTGGTACATAATGTTTAATGAGTATTCAGCATATATTTATAAATATTTATAATTTGAACTTCGGATTATGCTTTTGCGTTGACATAAGCCGGTTTAGTGGTTTAGACAAAAAATAACAAGATATTTAAAATACATACCTAACTGTGCGTTTTTTTTTACTTTTAATTTATTATTGTGACAAGAATGAATTAAATAAATAATGCTTCCTTGTAAATTGTTAATCTCATACGGTCTACAAATCACACTTAGGTAATTCAGGCGGAAGACACATGAAAATGTTTCATAGATTCTGGATCTTTCGTGACGCGATTCAGCTTGTTGAGATTAGCATATGTTATTAACTGTAAAGTTACGCAATTTGTTTTGTTATATCTCGCGAGCTCTGAATATAATATATTTGAGAACAAAGACAGTACAACATACAAATTACCCTTTATCGAGTATCGGTTGTTTCAATATCTACATTCTGTGATTTATTGTATTCAATTCGATCATATCAGGAATGTGATACATATTAGGTATACGTATGAAATATACTTGTTGGGTGTATGTAGCTTTCATAAAATTATAATTTTCGAGTCACATAGAGCTATTTTATTTATCACCACTATCGCTAATCCATATTATAGGTAATTTCAGTTATTTGATAGTAATCATAACACGAATGGTATCTACTAATATTGAACTTATCTAACACACTTAAAACAATAAAACAAATTATTTATTATAAACCTATACTATATTGAAATGTGTACATCACTGTAGTTAGTAACTGCTTCAAAACACTTGTAGTTTGTCTGTATCAACGATTTACAAACAATAAACTATCCGTAGGATTAAATTAAAAGCATCGTAATTACATGGTTTATAGCAAATGAGACAATTAAGCAGGTATGTGAGGAATCAAGGGGCTCAATAAAAGTGTAGTGTTTTAGATCACAGATACACGTGCGGGAATAAAACATGTAGCTATAAAGTTTTACGAGACGGCGCGATTTAGCTGCCTACACTCTACACTCTACAGTTGGGTAGAGCAGGGTTTAGTAAACAGTGATCATCTTGTCACAATAAAAATGTACTAATACATGTTTGGAGGTACGTACGGATAACTTGAAGATTGAACGCAGTTTCTTTATTTAGATTTTTAAATCAGGATAATATCTACTGACTTTTAAAATTTTAAAGGCATTTGAGTGATTTATTGAAAACGAAACTTACATCAGTTAAAGACAAAAGTGTGGTTGTAGTACAATAATTATTACAAATAAACGTACGAATGTCGAGTATACAATTAAATTCCCATATCAAGAAACGCGAAGAAACTTTAGCAATAAATGGACCGCATCGAGATAAAACAGATTGACGTAAAATTTAATTCGAACTTTCGAGAATTCGCAAACAATTCCATATTACAATCTTTGCCGCGCACATTAGTAGCAGCCTGCGCGATATTATAACAACTTTCATGTTCATCGCTGGCTAGATATTAAAAAAAAGACGGGTTGCACTCCGGGAGTGCCGGCAGAAGTGAAAACTTGATTATTAACGTTCAGCATGTTTGATAGTTAATAGTAGATAGTGGAATGGTATCCGTCTTACGCATGGAATATAAGGTCTAAAAAAAAACATCCGTCTTACGCTTTTTCGATCAGACCACGTGTCCTGACGCGAGTTTAAGATTTTATACCCAACGCCGCTAAAGAAGTTTTCACTTCAAAAATTGTTTAACAAGTTTTGTTACTAGTACATGGCAAGCAATGTATGAGTAATGGTGATGTGTAGTAGTGTCGCACGGTGAGTTGGTGCGGGGCTCGGTAAGCCGGCTGTAGCGCTGATCCCGCCGCGCGGAGAGCTCACACGCGGCGCGACTTATCCGGGAACCAAGCACTAATTGATTTTAACCGACTTTCAAAATGTTACCAGGTGTACATTATACAATTATAAAATATTTTAGTTCCGTACTTACCTGATAAGAAAATCAGAAAATTATTATAAAAGCATATAAAAGGTACCTAATATTTTTACGTAAGTTGTATATTGATATGAAAATATAACCAATTAACCAGACATGTAATGCCTTGTGTAAATTGAAATATCTGTTAAATTTATTCAATTCATCGAACACACAATATAACTCGCTAACAATAATTGAAACATTTTTAAAATTATTTAGTTATTACAATTAATTATTTACACCCTAGCGCACTGTATTTAATGCAAATTAATATTTCCTCGTTTATTCAATTTTATGAGGCAGTTCTTTATAATAACGGTGATAAGTCTGTGGATAACTTTTCTAGGCCCAAAGGCCATCAAGATGGGCATAAATATTTTCGCGTTTTCTTACATAATTAATTCATATACTAGGCCGTAGGCGTATACAATTTTTTATGAAGACATGATTTTATACTTAAAATAATTTTAACATGTAAAATATTATAATATAATACTTCATTTCATCACACCTGATTATAACGTGCTTTATGCCTGCCTGTCAATGCAAACTTTTATTTTATTCAAGAAAAATTAAAATTCAATCAATTTTCAGTCAACTTGCAAATAAAACTCAAGGCTTACAAAAATGAATTCCCTTCGCGATTTTTTCATTGACAATAAGTACCATCCATCAATTAATAATTGCCAGCAATGAAAACAAACGCGCCGTATCGAGATTCGAGACAAGCAAGTTATTGTAGCTGTCACCTTTCCCGCGTCCCCCGGCCCCCGCCGCCCCGCGCCCGCACCTCGCAGGTAATCGAGTTTTCAATTTGGCGGGAAATAAAGAGCCATCGAGCGGATGGAACGATAACAGAGAGGTGACATGCCGACTGTACACACAGAATACCCGAAATATCATGATACTGTGATGATACTCTTCTATTTTTATTTTGCGCTTTGATTTCAACTTTCTGTCAGTTTTTGTTTCCTCTCTTGTGCATTGAGATATACATAATATGGAGACGACACCGCCTACATCACTTATGTTCCGCTCAACATACGCCATTTTTTTTAATGGTTTTAAAGTGAAACGCATCAAATATGCCTTCGTGTGTGTTACGATATTGCAGAAATAATACAAATAATACGGAAAAGTGCAAAGGAATAACTTTCATCGGTAAGTACCTAACTAGATAATAATTTTTAAAACTTAGTTAGAGCAAAAAAATGACGCACAGATTTTGTTCGTGGTGTCTCCTCCATACGTAGTAATATTATCTCAATGCTCTTGTGCAGTGTTTTCAAGTATAATTTTGTTATCAATTATGATCATGTCTTGTGGTGATTTCAATTGCGGTTATCAAATATCTTTGATAGGTACTTTGAAAATAATATGGCGAAATTTAGGCGGTTATAATAGCTTGTATTCTTTATTTGTGTGGTTTTTTTATCTTTTTTAAAAAGTCGAGCTTTAAGGCTGATGGGTAGGTATATAAAGTTAACGATCGTATTCGTATACGTGACTTCTGCAGATTGTACCCGGTAGTGTATCTCTCAATATCAAAGTCTAATCACTACAGCGTGTAGGTGGAGGCGGGAATCGGGATGCACACTGCACACACGTCTGTACTTCTAGCACAGATTACTATAAGTCACCTATGCACATCCTATGCAAGTTGAACTGACGACTAACGAAGTAACGACTAACTGCTGACAGTAAGCTGAGAGCTGAGCGCAGCAAATAGGATATGCTAATGATCTCTGCGTACAGCGTAACACGTTTTGAGGTAATGAGCGGATTAGGTACTGTCCTAACGAACAACTCACAACTCAAAAGCTTTCCCGCGGATTTAATTAACGTGTTTTTTGTAATTACAACTGTTCCAAAATTTTCAATTTTTCAAAATATCGTGTACCTACCTATCCTATGTGATAATATATCGTTTTACCCATTGAATGAGTCCCTCCAAGGGGGGTCTAGAGTGAGATACTGACACAAAATTTCGAGTCATTTGTAACAGGATGGCGGTTCTACAGGGGTCTTAGTACGCAATGACCAAAAGAAAAACGATGGTGTGAACGCTGGTACCGGCGGCTTAGTAGCGTGGGCGTTAGTCGAACTCGTTGGAAAAATAGCGAAGTCAAACGATTTGTAACACAAAAATTTTAGAATTTACCGATAGCCCATAAAAAAGAAGCAGGCGGTAGTGTCATGCCATACTTTTCCGGTGTGACTTACAGCCCGCCATACCGACGCGAATGTGTTGATTTAAAAAAAAACAATTCAACCATTTGTACCAGGCTAACTTTTGCACAGGTAACCATCGTCGTGCAGCCATTTACGAAAATCGCCATGCCATACTTTTCGGACGATTCCAAATGGTCGCCATACCGCCGAAAATCTGCAATTTTTTTTTTTCGCCGAACCATTTGTAACACCCTAAATTTTTTTTTCAACAACTCCTGAATGATTATAAATAGAAGTTTGATAATGCCATACCTGTGGGAGGTGGCGAATGTGTATAAGATTTTTTTTTATTGTATGATTTTATTCGTATTTTGAACGATTTGTAACAGTATGGCATTAATCTTTCCTATAAGTTTGAGGTTCAACAAATATAAATACAAAATTTCAAAGATCTAGGTGGTAGAAATCTTCACTTCTATAAATTAATAATAAATTTATTTATGAAGTATGGCAGCACTTTTTCCCCCTACTAGAAGTATGGCAAATATAATAATGGTCACATTTTATCAAATACTCTCCAAAAATCCAAATGCAATACTGGTACAAAAAGTTTGGCGAAAAAAAAAATGTTTGCAGATTTTCGGCGGTATGGCGACCATTTGGAATCGTCCGAAAAGTATGGTATGGTGATTTTCGTAAATGGCTACACGACGATGGTTACCTGTGCAAAAGTTAGCCTGGTACAAATGGTTGAATTGTTTTTTTTTAAATCAACACATTTGCGTCGGTATGGCGGGCTGTAAGTCACACCGGAAAAGTATGGCATGACACTACCGCCTACTCCTTTTTTATGGGCTATCGGTAAATTCTAAAATTTTTGTGTTACAAATCCTTTGACTTTCGCTATTTTTACGACGAGTTCGACTAACGCCCACGCGACTAAGCCGCCGGTGCCATTGTTCACACCATCGTTTTTCTTTTTGTCATTGCGTACTAAGACCCCTGTAGAACCGCCATCCTGTTACAAATGACTCGAGATTTTGTGTCAGTATCTCCCGGTCTATAACGTAAGATGTTTCTTCGGAAACATGTCAAGAGTCCCTAGGTAATAAAGCTGCATTTTTTACTGCGTGTAACTCAGAAACGGTAGGATATAAGAAAAAATAATTTAGGTACAACTTGTAGATAATTTTATGGCCTTTCAACTTTTTCTTGAAAGTTTTTCTCTAACATGTACCGTTTTTGAGATTTAAGCGAAAAATGTAAAAATGTACCCATTACCCCCCCTCCCACCACTCCGGAGCTCCTCCTAGTGTCCCGGAGTTTTAGTATGTTTATTACCTAGGGACTCTTGACATGTTTCCGAAGAAACATCTTACGTTACTAACTCACGCACTCTAGAACTTTTTATTTGGGAATAAATAATAAAACGAGCGACTGAAAATAAAGTGAGCGACTGATTATGAGATACTGATTTAATAACTTGAGCGCTTCAAATTCATACAATTTGAGTAATCTATACTAATATTATAAAGCTGAAGAGTTTGTTTGTTTGTTTGAACGCGCTAATCTCGGGAACTACTGGTCCGATTTGAAAAATTCTTTCGGTGTTAGATAGCCCATTTATCGAGGAAGGTTATAGGCTATATATTATCACGCTACGACCAACAGGGGTGGAGCCACGGGGGTGAAACCACACGGAGCAGCTAGTGGACAAATTAACTAAACAAGCAACGAATATTAGTTGATAATAAAATACAGATTGAGCGTACTAAAGGAGGATTGTGATTAATCCATTTGATATATTATTAGAATTCTAACTGTGTGATTACATTACTATATGAGCGACTAAATTACTAGTTGAGCGAATAGATTACTAAGTGAGCGACTAAATTAGGCTCATCTAGAGCGACTAAATTAGGCTCATCTAGAGCGACTAAAAACACTAGAATAAATTGTTCAAATAGTTATTTGATAAAGTTTTCAAAAACAAATTGAACTTATAGTACCTACTCTGTCCATTATAGTATTTTTCAAAGTGATTTTTCTATTCGAAATACCTCGATTAAGATAAAATACCACTCAGTATAAATAAATCATATGCCAAATAATGAATATAATACAAGACGTAATTTTGTCACTCAAACAATTAATATTAGGTCGCTCAAATATTATGAAGCTGCTCATTTTGTATTTTATGTAACGCAAATTAATGTTTGTTAGTTGCTGATCTATTAATTTTTCATCGCTCGCAGTCAGTCGCTCACTTAGTAATTCTGTTACCACAATTAATTATTTTTGATAACTAAAACTTTAATTTACAGTCACTCGTTTAAATACTACCCCTTTTTATTCAATGGACTATTATTCGCATATCTAACACTCCACTCAGCCGTACAAACTTAATACTTATAATAGTACCATATTATTAATGAATAAAAATTTAAAATACTAGGTATTCAAATATTAATAAATAAAATACGCTCTAACATGAAAATATATAATGTACATAGTGAACATACCTATACTTACCTAAATTCAATTGAATACATAAAGCAGATAATATTAAAATTAATTTAGGTTATTTAGGTATTGCAATTCTTATGTGACAATAGTCAATATTTGTTCACAATCTTATCATTACAGGTTTATTATCACACCATCTACTTACTTTCTTATCGTCGCTTATGATTAATTGACAAGTTCACTGTTTATGTTGTATCGAAGGTCGATCGTTCGTCAATCGTCAGTCGTCACGGATCAGTGGCCGGCCGCCGCGCTGACGCATAACATGTAATGTGGTTTTACTGCGCCTATAATAACTTATAATCACAAAAAAACCGCTCAAGAATGTACGCAGTACATAAATAAACCCCGTAAGAACTTTGTTAACATGTATTTTACCAGTGTTACGAGACATTTCGTAATAATTTAAGTGTGAAAATCAATAAAAAGTGCAAATCAGTGACCAACAATAACATAACCTAAAAACGTAACCTTGTCTATTCCGCTGAATCATTTTAAGTTCGTGTTTAATGCAATAATTATTTAAATAAATCTTTAAAAATGAAGTACAGGAAGAAACTAGTGTTGTTTTCTTTGTTTTTGATGAATTTAGTGGATCAGCCGGCTCCTGAGGTGGATATTGAACAAGGGAAATTGGTCGGTAAGACTAGTGCAGATGGGTCGTTTTTCGAGTACATGGGCATTCCGTACGCGACGACCAATAGCAGCACGCGGTTCAAGGTCGGTTTCTAATGTCAACGTACTAACTAGATTGTCATTAGATGCTACATTAGAACAAAAATATTTAATTTTTCCTATCGATGTGTTCATTTTATGATTCTTTTTTCTATTTTATTTATAGAAGATTTTGTAATAATTTTAACGTCATTGCCAAAGTTACTTACCATATGAATAACATTATACATATATAGCTAGGTGTAATTAATAGGTACCTAACTACTATAAGTAGGTAATAATATTATGTATTATGTAATAATATTATTATGTAATAACAATTAACAGTTAACATAAAACATTAATGCATCATTACTTAACATTCTAAATATCTACCTATTTATGATTTATTAATTCAAATTCAGGTGGTAATAGTTAGTAAGCACAGATAACATTATACTGAAGGAAGAAAGGGATATTATTATTTATTATTAATGAATGAAGAGGTATTTATTACTATATCGATATCATTAAAATATAAGTATAAATTCTCTCGTTTTAAATTTTTATCTCCTTTATGATGATAACGATTATAACCTCTGCGTATATTAATACCACCGACACCGAAAAACTTAAAAAATAGAATGATAATATCAAAGAGCTTTGGCCATTCCTCATGTTATTTATAATTCACTAGCTATCCGCACGCGGCTCCGTGCACTTTATCGTGTAGCCAGTAGCACCGCTCCCCAAACTAATTTCCATATAATATATTTCATCCCTTTCAAGTTGTGTGTTCTTCACATCAGTATTCATGCAAACCAACGATTCCAGCATATACCTACATACCATATAAAATAAGACAAATTTATTTTACAGGCACCTGGTCCACCACCGACATGGAAAGGCGTATTCCAAGCCATCACCTCCGACATGTGTCCCCAAGTGAGCCTTCTTGGGAAGGTACTGGGCTCAGAAGACTGCCTGAAAGTGAACGTGTACGTACCCGCCCTCGCGAAGCGACCGCTGAAGGTCATGGTCTTCATTCACGGTGGCGCCTTCATCTTAGGCAGTGGTGGCAAATTTATCTATGCTCCACATTTCTTTATGAAAAAAGATGTCATTCTAGTCACTTTTAATTATAGACTTGGAGCCTTAGGCTTCATCTGCCTCGGTACTAAGGATGCACCGGGGAACGCCGGTTTAAAAGATCAAATAGCTGCGCTCAAATGGGTAAAAAGAAACATCGCTGCCTTCGGCGGAGATCCCAACGATATAACTCTGTTCGGTGAAAGTGCCGGTGCCACCTCGTCATCGGTGCTGTTAGCCAGTCCTATCACTGAAGGATTATTCACAAAGGTTATTATGCAGAGTGGAAATTCTATATCAAATTGGGCGATTAATAGAAAACCGGTTTGGAAAGCTAGCCTAGTAGCGAAGAAGCTCGGATTTGACACGGAAGATCCTCATGAGTTGTACGAATTCTTCATGACAGCAGATTATAGAGATCTCGTGGCGGTTCCGCCCGGCACGCCCGATGAATTATTCTTTGACACGCAACTTTTACACCTGCCGTGTGTAGAAGAAGAAATACCTGGAGAAGAAGCGGTACTCACGGATCTACCTTACAATTTGCTATCACAGAAAGTTAAGAATATCCCTATTATCCATGGCACTAATTCAAAGGAGGGAATGTTTTTAACATCCAAAGACGACGGAACTGTCGATAAGAGGAATGGAATGTATATTATAGCGAGTGACCTGCGCTTCTCGTCCGTGGAAGAGGGAATGGCCGTGTCGCGGAGGGCGCAGGAGTTCTACTTCGGTGACGAACCGATAAGTTTAAAGAAGATTGACAATGTGACAAATTTATATACACAGTTGTACTTCGAAGTGCCCGCGATCATGGAGACAGAGCTTCTTCTGAAAAGGACTACTTCTCAGGTCTACAATTACATTTTCAACTACTCCGGTAGCAGGAACTTCCTGAAGCAGCGATCTGGTCGCGGCGAGGAGCCCGGCGCCTGCCACGCTGATGACCTCTTCTATATGTTCGACTCTGTGCTAACTCCTTTTCCAATCAATGATAAAGATTGGCTTATGATTGACACTATGACTACTATGTGGACTAATTTTGCCAAATATGGGTAAGACTGTTTTACTGTAATTGTAACAAGTTTGTTATTGAAGATTTTATGTTCATCAGTTATCACAGTCTGTTTTAACAGTACTGACTCTAATTAAGTAGAGAGTAAAATGATATTCGTGTTTAACAGAACTTGATATTTTTATTACACCTCTGATAACTTCTTTTTAATACACATTTATTTTTTGCAGGGATCCGACACCAAATTCCCTAAAGCTACCTTACAAATGGCTGCCAAGTGAAAAAAATAATTTGAGATTTTTATACATTGACGATGACCTCAGAATGGGTCCCATGCCTCACCCAGAGGCTTATGCATTGTGGAAGGATATCTATACGAAATATCGCAAAACTAATGTGAAACAGCCTTCTATAGGTCCTATTACTTGATAAGTCAAACTGTGATGAGAGTTAACAAAAATAGTAGGTAATTGAGAAATAGACTGATCTTTAAATTTTCTATTTTTTATTTGGTTCTTAATTTCTTCATGAAATATCTTAAGCATATTGAAATTTAATTTCATTGGTATAGTAATTATTTTAATAAGTTTTATAGTTCAAATCAAACATAAATATTCGATAACTAAACAATTTATTAATCTACAATTTTTTGATAGAATGAAAATTACATAAGTACAATAACAATAAAAATTACAATCCCAAAACATGTACATATAAAAAATGTGAAAACAGTATTAGCAATAGTATTAGCTAAACCCTTAAAAGGATTCTTCATTAAATGTGAACACCATTTCGTATACTAAAACATCATAATAATATATATCATAATACATACCTAGCTATTAACATATTTTTTGTCACCGCACCGTAAATCAGCAGTTACGGAACCACAGAAGAAGCTTGTATCTAATCTGTGCTATAAGTTATATTACATGATACATCACTAAATTCATGTTTCACCTAAAGCACACACAATTAATCTGAAAAGCCCATTATTGATGAAATTGTATTCTTAAATAATAAATCAAATTATTACACAAAGCGGAGATGAAGTGAAGTACCTACAGGTATAGTTGCATCCGATTTCAGGCTCGTTTCTGCTTATAATACATACATATTTATAACCAAGCGCGGATCCAGGGGGGGGGGTCACGGGGTCATGACCCCCCCTGGGCTAGGTCCACGACCTAAGTGGACCACTAATTTAATATTAACTTTTTTAAATTAACAAATTAATACTGTTCAATATGATGTTTTTATTGAATTTTGAGACATAAAAGTAATATAGAACAATGAAATCAATTACAAACGGTAACGGAAGAGAAAATAACAAAAATTATTATAGAAAAAGTTTATTAGGGTCGACCTATGGTCGTAATTTAAGGACAAGGATTTTCGATTTAAAAAAAAATAATAAAAAAAGTGTAATGGTAAAGTTGTATATGTAATTAATTTTTTTTGTACAACTTTTGCTGTTACACTTTTCACACAAAACCTCAAATATCGAAATATCCCAGTTCGTGGATAAGACATAAAATAGCAAAATTTTTTTTTAACGAACAATACAAAATACAGTCAAATTACAACAAAAAATCGGTCAAGTGCGCGTCGGACTCACGCACCGAGGACTCCGAGCAAACATATTTTTTCATTATGTTGTATCTTACAATTTTGTTCAAAGGATTTTTTTCTTTATCTGTGCTTGTAAGTGCTTAAGTCGTTGCTTTTAACCAAATTTCAAGACTGTGTTCACGGGAAGTACCTTGTAGGTTTTGATTGATGATTCCCTTGCAAGTAGTTGCGAATTACAGAATATACGGCTCTAATTGCTTTTTCTTCAGATTGCGTTGACATAGAATTTGAATTAAATAACAGATTTAAGTTATTATAGACCTGAGTTCTGATGTGAATATCAATTAAATACATGTAGATGTTCATGAGTAAAGGGATTGTAAGTTTAAAATTATTTAAAAAATATATTTTTATTTAATTTAATTAAATAATTAGGGTTTTCGCAGTTATTACTACATCTGTGCTATAACACGATACTTTTTACTCAATTTCAAGACTGTGTTTACGGGACAGGGTGCTCCCTGCAGGTATTGATTTCCTTGCTAATGTCGAAATCCTACGGTCTACGGTCCCTTGATGCTGTGAAAAATTCAAACGTTTTAGCCAACGCAATCAAAAGATGCAGCTGTAATTGCTGAAATTTTTCGACACTCCCTAAGAAATCAAAACCTACAGGGTAGTTCCCGAGCACACAGAGTCATGAAATTTAGTACAATCAAATGTCTTACAACGCAGACTAGCTTACCGCCCGCGGCTTCGCCCGCTTTCTCTAAAACCTTATAAATTATATACTATTCCTCTTGAATCACTCTATCTTTAAAAAAACTGCATCGAAATTCGTTGCGTAGTTTTAAAGATTTAATCATACATAGGGACATAGGCACAGAGACAACGACTTTGTTTACTAATTGCGAAAAGCATGAATTTTCCTTAGATTATAATATAAAAAAATATAAAAAAAAAATTTTAACTTACAACCCTGTTACTCATGAACGCTGACATGTATTAACTTGATATTCATACCAAAAACTCAAGTCTAAAATACTTTTACGCTATAATAAAATCAAACTTCTATGTCAACGAATCAGAAGATACAGCCGTAAATGCCGAAAAATTTCGCAAATTTCGACATTCACAAAGGAAACAAAACTCAAAACCTACAGGGTACTTTCCGTAAACTCAGAATCTTGAAATTCGGTACAGATACAGGAATAATTGCAAAAAATATATATTTTTCAAGTTTGTCTGCCTGTGAAGACCCTTTTTCTCAGGAACACGTGGAGGTATCAATCTGAAATTCATGCCGAATACTCAAATCTACGGTTCCTTATAGCTGTGAAAAAATCAAACTTATAAGCCAACGCAATCAAAAGATACAGCCATTTATGCCGTAAATTATCGCAAATTTCGACATTATCGCAAGGGAATCAAAATCTATAGTTAGGTATTGTACTACTTCCTGTGAACACAGAGTTCTGAAATTTGGTTAAAAGCAATGAAAAATTGCTAAAACATACATTTCATGCTTATCAACATTCGCAAGTGTTGCCAGGAATCAAAACCTACAGGGTACTTCCCGTGAACACAGAATCTTGGTATTTAATCTTTATTTCAAAAAATCGCAGAAAGCATAAATTTAATATTAAAACATATAAAAATGTTTGTACGGAACTCTTGGTTCGCCAATCCGACTCGCACTTGACCATTTTTTTTTAAATCTACGTATCAATTAAATTACCAAAATATGTATAGCTTTTGAAAATTGACCACATCTATGTGACCCCCCCCTGGCACTGAAGCTGGATCCGCCCTTGTTTATAACTAGAGGCTCGTTAGGAGGAACACGACGTCGTTATTGCGAACAATTCAATTCAGCCAAATAAGCATTTCAAACATCTTCTATTTTATCAGGTTGTTTGCGAATAAATATATTTTCGGTGCTCAATAAATAGCCTATAAATAGACTGTTCTCTGATAACTAGAAAAATTTCATGGTTCTTATATTATTTTCAATGTATAAGTATATTTTGTACAAAGGACGGAAACTTCTGTACGAATGCTATTATACATACATAGTTACATACATAACTAATAATAATTAATATATTTATAAATATAGCAAATTGAGATTCCACTGGTTACTGAGAAGGAAAGTACCTAAACCTGTTTTGAAAGATGAATAAGGAAAACGTTAATGGTAAAATTATGTTAGGACAACTCAAAAGGGCTTCTAGAAGTCTCGAAAATGCTTCTACAAGATTCAATTAATATAATATGTATTAAGTTTGAGTTATTGTGTAGAATATATTTCACGTGTCTCAATAACAGCTGAGCTCGTCATTCAATAAATATTAAATATGGTAATCAATACATACCTACTATCTAAATGAAAAAGACGCTTTCCGCCGCTGTCTGATTTTGATGGTATTTTTATAGAGGGCCTAGTTCTTAAAGGAAGGCATTAGGCAATTTATTAAGTTTTCTATAAAGCGGGTGAAGCAGTAAGCGAAAAGCTAGTTCTAATATAACGGTTTAAAAATGGTTTTGTATCAATAAAAGTTTTCCATTAGCCACCATCCCGTACATGAAATGAGTAATAAAATGTTTATTGTCCTGGTTTTCCGAGATAAAGGTTAAAGTTATTATATTATTATAGTCTTATGTGTGCCAAATTTGAAATATACTTACGACGACCGAGTGAAGATAATAAAAATGTGGTAAGTACAATCTATTTTTAATTTATAATTAAAAATATAAACTAAATTTTATAACATCAAGTCGAAGTCATTAAATTTTATTTTGGTTTTAAAATAATAGCTAACGGAACCCTTCGTGCACCACAGCCTAGAACCTGCTTAACCGCCTAAACCTATTTAGGAATTGCTATAAATGTATGACATCAAAGAGATCATTTCAATGTTATGAATTCGCAAAGGTTCGGCGGTAAAAATGTACGTTCATTTTATGCTACATATTTTGCCAATATTCTCAACCAATATTATTATGTAGTGTCCAAATTTCATGCACGTTAATTCTCGTTAATTATGGTCCGGGATTAATATTACGAAATCTCTTTCATGTCAAACTTTGTTTTTTCAGGCGTTAATATAAAATTTTGAGACCAGGCGAGCGCTCAGAAAATAAATTCATTTTTCAATTTATCTGCGCATGTTGTAACATCACCACTGCTCGAACGGTGAAGGAAAACATCGTGAGGAAACCGACATGTCGAAGAATCAAAAAAGTTCGACGACATATTGTGTCATCCGCCAACCCGCACTTGGCCAGCGTGGTGGATTATGGCCTGTACCCTCATAGGAGGCCCGTGTCCCAGCAGTGGGAACGTATATGGGCTGATGATGATGATGATGAATGAATCATTCTCAGAATCAATTAATATTATTTTTTGATTTTATATAAAACAATAAATGAAGTCTTTGTGTCACAATATTTTAGTCAAGTTGTATAAAAGGATATTAGTGTATGTTAGTGAACTTAGCAGATCATTTTTAGCAGATCAAAAAAAATGTGAGTTCTTATCGCGTCCAGTTGAGTTCTACAGTTCCTGATACTTTTTAGAAATAGTTCTGGCGTTTTTACCTTAAAAAACGACATTTGAAAAAATGATCTGCCAACTTCCCGTAGCAGATCATTTTTAGCAGATCAAAAAAAAATGTCAGTTCTTATCGCGTGCAGTTGAGTTCTACAGTTCCTGATACTTTTTAGAAATAGTTCTGGCGTTTTAACCCTTAAAAAACGACATTTGAAAAAATGATCTGCCAACTTCCCGTAGTAGATAATTTTTAGCAGATCAAAAAAAATGTGAGTTCTTATCGCGTGCAGTTGAGTTCTACAGTTCCTGATACTTTTTAGAAATAGTTCTGGCGTTTTTACCTTAAAAAACGACATTTGAAAAAATTAATCTGCCAACTTCCCGTAGCAGATCATTTTTAGCAGATCAAAAAAAAATGTGAGTTCTTATCGCGAGCAGTTGAGTTCTACAGTTCCTGATACTTTTTAGAAATACTCGCGTAAAATGAAACACTAGAAAATTTATTTATGTCATATTTCATCACGCCGTAGCACCATGCCTTAGCAGCATGCCGTAGCATCATGCCGTAGCATCACGCCGTAGCATCACGCCGTAGTATCATGCCGTAGCATCATGCCGTAGCATCATGCCGTAGCTTCATGCCGTAGCATCATGCCGTAGCATCACGCCGTAGCATCACACCGTAGCATCATGCCGTAGCATCACGCCATAGCATCATGCCGTAGCATCACATCGTAGCATCACACCGTAGCATCACGCCGTAGCATCACGCCGTAGCATCAAAGCGTAGCATCACGCCGTAACACATGCCGTAGCATTACGCCGTAGCATCACGCCGTAGCATCACAGCGTAGCATCACGCCGTAGCATCACGTCGTAGCATCACGTCGTAGCATCACGTCGTAGCATTACGTCTTAGCATCTCGTTAAGCCGGGTCCAGGTCGGGTTTTTTCAAATGTCGTTTGTTAAGGTAAAAACGCCAGAACTATTTCTAAAAAGTATCAGGAACTGTAGAACTCAACTGCACGCGATAAGAAATCACATTTTTTTTTTGATCTGCTAAAAATGATCTGCTAAGTTCACTAACATTATTAGTGTAGCAAATGAAAGTGTATTGTATGGGTAAACCACGATGTAAGGTATTTTCCACGTTCGTTCTCGTGACAGCGCATCATTAATTAAAACCGCCATCTTGTCGCGTTAATTGCTTAGGAAATAAATATTAACTTAGTGTGGTCGTTACACAAACAATTGACTTCTATCCACAGATCACAGAAACTAAACTAGATCTCTATGCTTCTATCTATCTATGTGAAAAGTCGTCCAGTCACCACTCAATAACGGCTAAACTATTTTTTATATTTTTTCTTTTATCTGATGTGACTATAATATAAGAGTAAAATTATACTAATTCTACTACTACTACACCTTAATTGTGTTAAATGATGTTAATTAACAAAAGTAAAATAATGTGTTGAAAACTTTGTAATAATATGAGTGTAGTTACTAGTTAGTAAGAGCTTCACGTGACTAAGGAATGTTTTCGCGAACTTTCGTTTTAAGCTAAATGCGAATAAACTAACGTTGAAATACAGCTTTCGCCGCTTTAACTGCTTGTCTTATTAATTAGGTTCAGACAATTACTATTTATTACCAGCTTACAGCAAGCTCCTATCTAAATAAAGGTAAGGAGATAAATGTATTTGGAAAAATAGTTTAGCCGCATCATTGTCGTTACAGTACCTATATATGCCGTAATTTTGGTGTCAATCGCGGCCTATGCAATGATAATTTACTTGCGCTGTTGCAGTTGATGAAAAGAATGAAAATAATCGAAAATTAATATTTCATAGTTTGAATAGCAAACCATTACGGTTTATGAGATAGATATTTGTAGTAGGTATGTCAGTTTTATTCCATTTGCATTCCTACATCGATGCTATATCTACAAATAATTGAAAATCGAATAGCAAGTTACTTACGTTATCAGACATCGGAAAACAATACGAGGCTATATAATTTTATTGCCTTGTAAACCAATAAACATCCGATGCGTATAATCTTACAACAAAAACTAACTGAAGTTCGCGGTATTTTCCTCTTCCAATGGGTAGTTTTATAGGTTATTTTTATATTGGAAATAAAATAAAAATGTATGCGTGTACTAGAGTACACACGTAAGAAGTGAAACTTCTTTATGACCTTAAAAATGTCACGAGTATGGCGTAACGCAAAAATGTCACGCGTACGGCGTAACGCAAAAATGTCACGCGTACGGCGTAACGCAAAAATGTTACACTAAATTTTTGTCCAACCCCGATAAAGAAGTTTCACTTCAATAAATAAAAAACGAATTTACCTTAAAATTAATTTAGTTTTATGGCTATTGAATTGTCATAAATATCAAAAATAAATAACTACTTTTATTTTTGAAGCACTATCTATACCTATTGCTGAAGAACAGTTATACAGTAAAGAGTAAAATACATATTATTCTATGTTAAAAAAATATTATTCCAGCAATTGATATTTTATTTATTGAGCATTCATTCATAATTACTTTCCTTCATTGTAAACGAATGCACTAATAAAATGTAAATCACATTCAGAGTCTTTCAATGTAAAAGCAATAACTTTTGTATTAATTAATGTGATAAGTCAGAAAGAGCCGCGGGTTTAATCTAGATAGCAGTGTATAAGGGTTGAATCACAGAGGTTGAATGTACAAAGTCAATCTGTCCCTGATGAGCGTGTCATGCCCGTGGGGGATGGGGGGGGGGGGGTATATTTGTGCCGATACAATAAAGCACAAAGGTCTTGCGGGAAATTCCCTTCACAGGAACTTATTGCGGGCTTTACATGGCTGTAGCGTGAGTATAGAGCCGACTTACTGAGGCTTAAACTGAATATGTGCCGTGTTCTATGTTAAAAATAGTTCGTGTTAGGTGTAAAATTTGATTAAGTTAAAAGTATAGTTTCAATGCGACAAGGCATTTTTTTATTCAACAACTAGAAATGAAACAGAAACTACATTTTTACATTTAAGTAATTAATAATTATTTGGTGCGACATAAGTTTAGTAAATCTCACAATTTAATGTGTGTTTATGACCTTTCATAATAAACATGATACACAGGACTGGAAATTGCATGAAGTCCCCTTAGAACTAAAATCCACTTAAAACTTTTCCTCTTATGACTTTGATATAGTTAGGCTTTGTCCCATTGAAGTTGAATCCAATAAGTCCAATATTTATTATCCAAAACTTATATTACCTACTACGATCCTGCAGCTCAAATCTGATGACCAAAACAAAAATCCGCAAAAGGAAAAGTGACATCTATTTAAAAGATAATTTTCATTAAAAAGCACAGCAATAAAATGAAGTGTTTTATGTAAATCCCAAGAAAAATACTTAAGCTGAAAGGATAATGGGTTTGGCGAGATTTGATCGGAGGCAGAAATTAATTTGAGTGGAGGTCGCGGCTCAAACGTAATTACAATACAGGCTTTGTGTGTGCAGCGGAAATGCAGTCGCCCGGGATTGGCAGCAGGCCGCACACACACGCCTGACTTCACGACTCTACTGCTAATTGCTATTGTTGTATACACTTAATGTGAAGTGTGATCTGTGTATGGAGTGAAGATACTTACTACTAACCTGTGAAATTATTTGTTAATAATATAATTTACTAAAATACGTAAAATACGTACTTAAATTACTAAAATAATTACATTGATGATGCGAAAATATAAATATACCCACTTTTGAATTTACAGAAATAAGTCATACGATTTATTTAAAAAGTACATTTTTTGTAGTGAAAATCACGATAAACACTTTCCCCTCGATTTGTCCCAAGGGTTAGAACTGTGTTCATTCCAGTTTTCATCTAAATCGGTTCTGTGATGACGCGTGAGACACCCCATTTATAATATTTCTAGAATTACATAATTTTACAAGTTAAGTCGTCCGTGTACATTTCCCTTACAAACCAATATAGGTCGCCATTTTTGTGTGCGGCTCCGATACGTCATCACTAATATAATTAAAAGCTTTCAAAGCGGAGAGCTTCCGCCTCGCTCGCTTTTGTTTTGACAAACGGAACGGATGGACATTTAGCAAATACAAATCGCTGAAAAGGAATGAAATTGCGTAATTTGTTTTCACATAATATTTATATGAATAGATTTTACATTCCAAGGGACATTGTGAATAAACAACATGTCCTTTTATGGATGAAAGCATTAATTATTGTAAAGGTCTAAATTAAACAGGTGTAATGATAAGTTATTTTTCTTGTATCTTATTCATTGATTCATAGCATAGAAACTGCGCGATTTCCATTAATTTAGAAAAGTAAGTTTCAAATCTGAAACGCATTCGCAATACAAAGGAAAATTATTAATGCTACGTGAAATATGAAAACCTACACTGTTTGCTTCACTTCCCTTATCGACGAACCTATGTTCTACTTCCGACAAAGCATTTGAAAATAATTGAAATAGAAGTCTGTTTCTGTGTCTGAATTATTTAAAAATTAATAATTATTAATAACCGTATACGGCAAATTATGAAGTATATTTGTGTGTATGTTTTACATAACCTTTATCCTGACGTAGTAACTATTTAGTAATCTGTGCTTGTACTCAGAGTTAAAGGATTAAGCTTGAAACTTTTGTTTATTTATGAAGAGCTCATATATTATACCGTCCCGCTCGTGTTATTTCTATTTGCATATTAAAATATCACGATATTTAGAGTGCTTTGTGAAAGTGTCGTTTGTCAAACAAAAAAGTAACTATTATATTATGTTTTTGTTTGTAATAACTACAACCCATTTTCATAGTGGAAAAAGCTCATTATTAATTGACAATTACTTAAATTAATTAAGTAGATAATGATTATTGGTGATATACCGCTGCATTTGGTCAGTGTGTTGGAACTCGGCAAAGTATTCAGGATAGACAGATATACCAATACAAACAAACATAAAATGTGAAGATTTTATTAAATAAAGAGCAAATCATCAATGGTTTAAATTAATTTGGTCTTCTCATTCGCAGTGGTACATTATAGAACATGAAGGCATTCAGCTGGTCGCCCCATCGAGGCTCGCACGTAACATTTATCATCCGGAGTGAGCGGCAAAATGGACCGTTTGCAGCACCTTATGAATACTATTACACCTCGACTCGTCATTGTGGAGAGGAAACTCTCTCGTATTGCTCCCTGCCCCCTTCCCGTGCTCGTCCTCCGCACCACACCCCCGCGGACTTCATCCGGAGAAAATGGTCACATTTCTGTTAAACATCTTAGAATTGGAAGCCATTATGTCCAATTAAGTAACATGTTGTTACGCGACCGGAATTTATGAATCGTCACTCGTCGTTCATAATGAATCACAGGTATTATAAATTTCGGCTATTAGTAATTCTCCTTCTTTATTTAGTACTAATATGATTAATAGTGACACGTTAATACCTATGCAGAGGCAAATAGACATTATTATTACAAAACACAACATCTATAGCAATGTCTACAGAGTGAAATTCTAATTAAGTAGCGTAGGGTCAAGGGTGTGGCTTACATAAAAAGCAAAGGCATTTTCATGTTATTTTCAAAAACACTTAGACCCTTGTAATTTTCATTTTAAATACAGTTTATCCGATATGAGAGATTGTATCTATATAATCGCATCTAAACACAACATGTAGGCTCGCTCATTTAATCACGGAAAATATGCAAAATGACAAAAAACTCTCCGAAGCGTGGATCCGTTTCTGAGATTGAATCTCTTCAATAATTCGCTCCAAAATTGGAAATGGAACGAGTCGTGTTTGAGGTTTCGTGTTCCAGGAAATTTATTTCATTCTGTATGTTTATGAAAAATACTTTTTCACATATTCTTCAATTACCGCAAAAGAATTCGATATTTTAAAGGGTGAATTTAAAAAGCTCTGTGAGAATTGCAATTTCCTGTTATTTCAAAAACATGAGTTTTGTTAAATCAACCCTTGTGCCTTCACATAAAGCTGATGCCCGCGACTTCGTTCGCCTGAACTTTGAACATGAATAACTGGAGGCAGGAGGAGGAAATTTGATACGTAAATAAACCTTAAGACCTGACAAAGGCCATAGGATAGGTTTTATTTCGGAAATCCCACTGGAACGGGAACTATGTTTGCCTACGCGAGAAAAGCCAGGGGCGGAAAGCTAGTATGAAATAAATTAAAGCTCCAAATCTTCTAACCCCAAAAATAACCATGTACCCTTCAGTTAAGCCATAAAATCTGTCCATCCGACAGTAGACCGTAAAGGATGGCCTTAATAAAGTCGTAAAGTAAAGATAATAGCCGTAACTTAGGAATAACCATAATCAAGAATACTGACTTTTAATTGCTTCGTTTAGTGTTTTCGTAGCCTAAAATGTTCAACGCTTTTGTTTATGACGTACAGTAAGAGATAAATTACAGTTTATTTCTAATTTTTATATCAATCGAAGTTTTATCAACTAAGAGAGCTAGGTTTCTGCAAGCTCTACAAATTGCATCGATAACTTTTACTGTTGCTAAGCTATTTAATCTAGGGCAACTTAAAATTTAAGATAAAAAATAAAAGAAAATTCATGTTCAAATGAAAGATATTTTTAAAACTGCGAAGAAAGTTACGAAGTGTGAAGCGAGTTTATCGAACCGCAAGTTAGAACTAACCAACGTAAACAAACATACAACTCGTAAAGTCTGAAGTTAAGAGGAATGAAAACTTGGGAAATTTACACTAAACTGGAATTGTAAGAAATTGGAGCTACTGTGATAGCGAGTAGCGTTTATTTTAATACTTAAAATCTTGAGGCTTGAAGATATTCGAGATTCCCATTCCAATGATATTTACCAGCGATCCACTATATTACAAATTAAAAATACATTCTGTAAACATTGTCTGTAAATAAACATAAACATTTATTTATTCTATTACAGGCACTTTTGACACGTCATAAGTCATAACACAGTTTTGCCATTTAGCATCATCGGTTGGAAAGCAGTTTCTACAAAGAAGAGCCGGAGGGAAACTGTAGCTCTTCAAATTTACATTGAACCACGTTATGATATAAATAATAAATATACCTATTAATGTGATCGGCGGAAGACGCACTAAGAAAGACATGAAAAGACGATAAAGCCTGCCTAACTTAAGAATAAGATGCTTTTCTGCTTTAGAAGATTTAAAAAAAACACAAGAAAAATATAATTATATTATCAGTAATATGTGTTAGGAATAAAACGTAGCAGCGTTTCGCTCACGATGCCGATGTCACGCACGCCGGTTCACAGAACTTCTATTTTGCACGACTTCATGTTTGTTTCAACACTTAAGTATTGTATTCTCAAAGTGTTTCCTTAATAAGCACACATAGAGTTTGTTGTTGCATTAGGTTATTATACTTAGTTCAAGTTAGTTCTACGCAACTAGCTTTTCGTCTACAGCTTCACTCGGGTACATTTCAGGAATGAAATACATTTTACTCCTGAAACGTACCTGAGCGAACACAACGCATAGTTTGATAAAAGAGTTGTCACTTTTTTATGCCTCCCTTGAGAAAAATAAAAGCTTGCATGAACTTTGTAAAAACTTCGGAAGTCTCCACAAACTCATTAACTAAAGATATGTTTTAATTAAAAAGATTTCAAAACATTCTTAAAGCTGTATGAATTTTAATAGACTTCAATCCCTTGTCTTATTACATTATTTTAGACATGGCAGTTCAAAGTTTCAAGATAGATTAGATGAACTTTGTAGACGTCTTGTTATACCTATCAATTATTATCATCGAGTAAAAATGAAAGAGAAATTAAAGGAATTTTAAGTACTCCAATTATGCCTTTCATTACAACAAGCGATAGCTCTACGTTTCTTTATATAATGTAATCAAAGGTTGTTTTAATTGTACACAATATCATTTAGTTTATTTAAATATAATATAGTACTCGGTTTTATAAACCGAATTTTAGTGAATATGGCATAATGACGTTGTAACAGTACGTGTAAAATTGAAATTCGACCCATTAAAAAGATTTTTATTTACTCTTACCCTTTTTTGAAAGACATTCAATTTGTATGGATGTAATTGAATTATGTTACACACGAGTATATCCTCTCTTACAATGTGACCGAAACTGCTCAAGTATAACCCTTTCATAATAATGTATCTGTGGTCCCGCGACAATTGCGGCAAATTCATCACTGTCATTCGTAATGAGGACCGGCACTCTGGAGGTGAGGACTGACAGCTTTTGTCGAGCTTGTACAAATAGCTTCACAAATGTAGGTATAGTGCGAAGGACGCAGGCTCAAGATCTTATCTACAGGAGAGCTGAAGTGTATATGGAATAAAATTCGTATTGTGTTTATGATGAAGTACCCATTTTGAGTTAATGTAGTATTTATAGAAAATAGGTATGTAATATTTTAAGACAAACTTCTAGTCTTATACAGAAATATTATAATTATAAATTAAACCCAACTCTTCATACTAAACTAACACTGCATTAATATTCAAGCCGTTGCAAGTAACGTCTATATTTTTAGACGCTCTTATTAATTTTACAGCAATTTTCAAACAGTGATTGTTGTCTTAATATTAAAAATTCAGATTTCAAGCACGAAGAAATACAAGGGCAGAGCGAAGTTTTAAGTCAAATTAAACTGTTTAAAGTTATATTTCTGCATCCATTAGAGAGATAAAAGTACTGACTGGAGCGAGACGCTGAGACGTAGCCTTTCACACATTTCCATATCAAAGAAAAACCTCGTTCCGGATCGTCTCAAAGCGAATTAATAATGTATCTTTGGCGTTAAAATGTTTCATATTTCGTGAGAATCTCGACGCGTTGGATCTTCGATAATTCCTTTATAAGCAAAAGAACTTGCGACGCGAACTCGACTTGCTTCGATTTGGCAGAATTGGATACTGAAATACTGATAATTACGATAATATATTCGTAGAGCTACAATACGTATTATTACTACTTATATTTTGATACGATACGTGCCAGCCTTAATTGATATTATTTCAATAAAATATAACAAGATTCAGCAATTAAATAGGTACTATTTCCCTTCATAAATAATCTTTATTTTCCTATTTTATGTAAGTCAGATAAAAGTTTTTATAAATTTAATGTACAGACTATTACTAAATTGTAATGGCTTAATTTAGTAATAGTAGAGATACATTTTATTTCAATGAAGTGAAACGCGAAATTGGATTTAGCGACCGAAACGTAAGGTTTTATGAAAATTTTATATTAGATAATAAAGTGGATTACAGACCGCTGGCGGAGCTGCTTTCTCTCTGCACATTTATAATATCATACCTTTGAGTAGCTCTATACTTGTTTATCGATTTACTCTACCTATATCACATGAGGTTAGTAAAAACTGTATTTTATAAATTTAACTGAATACAAAGGTTTGTTCCAGTCAACCCTCTGATGCAATATTATTCAACCTGTTGGTTGCGATCTCGACGTCACACAAGCTCTACATTATTTATCTAATGGCGGTAAAAAAATCATTTAAATGCTCCAATGTAAGCTTGAAAAAGATTAGTACATGTATATTTATGAATAGTGCGTGTATATTTTTTATATTTAGCGGGAGACAATTATTTTTATTTAATTTATAATTAAAAAAATTTCATACATTTGGGTTTGTGTTCTAATATTCTATAGTAACCATATCCTGTATATAAACAAAATGGTAGTGATAATTAAAAATGAAACAACTAATAATGTTGACTTAGCTAGGTCGAGCGGTTATTCATTCAATTATCTTCAGAAATTTATACGAACCCGCTTTAATTTATATCAACCACAACAATTATAATTGAGTTGTGGTACGTTATTAATACATATTTATACATATAATATGATTGGCTCAGACTTAAATTATATTATCACTGGGATTGAACAGATTTGTATGCTGAAGCCTGAAGCTGAAGCCGTGAAAATGGATAAATTATTAGAATATTTAGCTACATTAATTTCTTTAACTACAAAGGCTCTGCTTACAGTTTGATGACCTTTCGTTATTTTTTTAAACAAGTCAATTAAATAAAGCTGATTATTTCACACTTCATATTATTGTCAAGATTTTATGGTAAGTACAAAAAAAAAACTAAATAAAAGATCATTTAATATTAAAACATAAGATATTTTACTTAAGTTTCCCCTGTTTATTTTATAAGTATGTACTCCTTTTTCACAATCGATTATGAAAAAACAGAATAGTTCCTCTTTCTGTCGTTACAATGTATCGTGCACTATGAAACCCTTTTATACAACCAAAGAAAATTATGCAAATGGCGGTGAACCGCGGCAAATGTTAAAATTCACAGTTCTGCTAACAAAAGCAAGACGTAGTTCAAGCTCCCCTCCTTCTCCCAAGGGAGCCCTGAGCCTCAGTCGAATTCCCATAACCAGGTTCCAAGGAATAGTTGTCGTTTGCTGAACCCTCGTCACAGTTACATAGGTAGTCGATTTGAAACGTCAAATAGACCTTCATCAATTCGGATGTTGCTTTATTTTGATTGATTACATTTTGTTTGAGGTGATTTGCGGTTACCAAACGCTTTATTATTTGGTCTTAAAATTATAAAACTTTTAATAGTTAATAATACTAATTAATACATTTCAAAAGTTACTATTTAATCATAAAAATGTAGATATTGCGTACTAAGAATTTGTATTGCTATGTAGCTTTTGTAGGTACATAATTTTGTTGTATATGTACAACTTGATAACAGTCATTTAAACGGCAATGAACAATGACATTTCTTAAAAAAAATGCAAATATGTAAATATGGAGTTTATTGCTTTAACATTATTTTTATTTAGCCTTATCATTATTAACGTTATTTTCGTTGTTATTTTGCATCTCAACAACAGTTCGAATTACCTCACACAGGATTATCGCCCGGTATCTGCTAACTTATATGGGTCCTATCTGCCCGTAACTAAGTTAGTAACACAGCGCAGTTAGCATAACTAGCTTAGTCGCGTCGCATGCCAGCCATGCCATGTCCAGCTTGTCAGATTTCATAGGATTCTCTACTGATTTCTACTGTGATTGCCATTTGCGTGACAATGTTTTTTATCATAAGTATGAATTAATGCTGCCCTAGTAGATAGTAAAAATCTCATCGCTAGAGCTTTTAATAAAAAAATCTAATTTATATTTAATTGATTAGAATAAGTTAAAAAATTTCTTTCTTTCTGTGTTTGGTAAATCAAAACGCACCTGTAAATAATTCTAGTTGAATAATGTTTGAGTTTTCTTGATCTGATAAATTATTGGGAGTACTAACAGCTAAATTATGTGTTAAATCTATTTGTAGTAATGCGGTCTATGAGGTCGTTGCGTTTATGGTGTGAGCAGGCGCTGGTTTTGGTGAAATAAAAGCCCACACAAAAACTTTTAATGAACTATATTTGTTATGTCAAAGTTCCTTATTCGCGCTTCCTTCATTCGCGGTTTCACTATTCGCGGGTGGAAAAAATGCGAACTAATTTCTATATTCGCGGCCCAAAATTCTTTATTCGCGGATCGAATCGGTACATCGGTACATACATATATGTATTTATCTAAATAAAAATCAATTGTTATCCTTAGAAAACGCCTGAACTACAACTACGAATTTATAATGTCGACTAAAAAACGAGTAAAAAGTGCTAAGCCATTGCCTAAACCTGAAGATAATACCTAATTAAATGGTAATTAATAAATATGTATGGTCAAAAATTTCAATAAAACTGATTTCTTTATGTATTTGCTTCCTTATTTCGTCACCTAGGAACGTATCCGCTATAACCCCATACAAATTACCATTCCATATTCACGGTTTCTCTATTCGCGGCACATTTACGGAACCTATTGCCCGCGAATAAAGAACTTTTACTGTAATTAATTTTTATAAGGCCTAGTTAACGTGTGCAACGGTGCATGTCTTTATGCGAGACTGACTTCTGATCATTACTTCTCTTTCACTCTCTTATGTTTTATACATTAATATGGTCACAAAACGAAATGTTTACTTTACCAGAATTTATATTTATAAGCACTATAAAATAAACACATTATTAAAATAGGTACCTATTATGATTAGGCCCAACATTTGAAACACGAATTTCCATCACAAAGTATCTAATAACCTGCCTGTTAACCAAAAGTGGTTTGAGATCACTTTTACAGCCATTAAATAACGAAACCAGCCACAACTAAAGGTCTAAAGGTCTTATGATGTGCGCAAATTGAAAAGGATTACACAATATAATATAAAGCTTGATATTATCATAAGATCCAAGAACGATTTAGCGCCATAATATTATGACGTCACAGAATTAAATTTAATTTAACGTTTTTGCATAAACCAAGTTGAATAACGTTCGTTTTATATGCAATTCCGTCGATAGTCGATACTCGGCTTTATAATGCTTGTGATTTAACTTACTTTTTGTTGTTTTTGTTTAATAAATATGGTATAATAATAATTGCTATTATTTTTACCTGAAAATCTGTGAGGAATATAGCGAAATATATTATATTATTGGTAGGTAAGTATTCTTTAATACAGGTAAGTACTACTTTTTTGTTGTTTTGTAAATGTTACGAACGTTAATGTTAATTTTAATGTTTATAATTAGTTATAAAAAAATGATGATTATAGTATAAGTACTATAATTATCGTAAATATCGTTTAAGTACGAAATATGTATTATGTTATAAAAACTTGCATATATTTTTACTACTCGAACTCGTATCAATATTAATTAGAATTAATATTCAAAATTAGTTTTCATTTACTCCTAGGACCTTAAATTCAATTTAAGCAGTAATTCCTTACAAAAAGATTGCAAAAGTGTATTTTTATAATAAAATTGTGTTGAACATTTCTTCTATTCTATTTTTGAAGTGAAACTTCTTTATCGGGGTTGGACAAAAATTTAGTGTAACATTTTTGCGTTACGCCGTACGCGTGACATTTTTGCGTTACGCCGTACGCGTGACATTTTTGTGTTACGCCCATTACGCCATACTCGTGACATTTTTAAGGTCATAAAGAAGTTTCACTTCTTACGTGTGTACTCTAGTACACGCATACATTTTTTTTAATACTCTATTCTTAAATATTCTAATACCATAAATACAGACATTTTTATTTTTTATAATATTTTTTAATAAAATCTTTTGTAATTTGATCTTGTTTTTATATTCCTACATCCTATTTTCTATAGGAGCCATGCACACTGCACAGCTCTCAATATGCTTATCTACGATATTTTTTGAAGTACATAGTTAGTAAATGAACTCTGCCTACCACAGATCACAGAAACTAGATCTCTATGCTGCCTACAATATTAGTTTTCACTTAAACAACATAAATGATAAAAAATAAAAAAGGAACATAAAGTTATTTAAGTACCTATTAAAATTATCCGTTTTTACGGTCATTATTTATTATTGACATAGGAATAGACATACATATTAAATTCTGCATTAATAAGCCCTATTCACAATGAGCAGCGTTGGGCGAGTAGAGACAATCACGATAGTGTAGACTGTAGAATATAATGCATAGAATTGATGGGTATAGGAGCAACTCGTGGGCGACAGCGGAGTCTCGCCGGCTTTGTGTGCTCCATCTCAATTAGCACTTAGTTGAGAAGCTGAAAGGTCAGGTGTGACATCTACTTTATAACTTTCTAAATTGTAACTAATGTAGTTTTAATGCGTTTCGCTATTTTTATACTGTTCATGATAATTGAATGAGTACAGGATATAATATAACTATGTAATCAAATAATTTGTGATATTGGATGAATATTGTGTGTATTTTATTCATAGTATGAAATATAATAAATACATAAATTATATACAAAGAATAACTAATAAGTGGAAAGTTTGAATTGTCAGAAGAAGACCTCTTTTCATTTTCACTTATTGATTGCGTTAAAAATTATTGTAATGCTAATCATCAAAGTAAGGAATAAGGATTCAATAATTAGACCGGACTCTCAGTGGAGTTTCGTTTGCAAAAATAGCGGACCTAAATCTGACTTCTGATATACATTGTATAGATCCCAGACATCCTATAGACAGATGTTGCCAACCAGTTTTGCGGTCCCCCTCCCCGCACCACGGTAATTAAATATGGCATACAAAGAAAAAAATAAAAATTTCCAAAACATACCGTGTGGGGTATCAAATGAAAGAGCTTATTGAGTAGATTACGAATATATAGCATACTATAACATTTCTTACACTTTCTCTAAGAAATTTTAGAAAATTTACGAAAATGCTCTATTTTTGAGTTAACTTTAAACCACTATAGATTGAAAACTCATGAATATATTTTTTAAATTATTATTTTAAATAATTAACAATAGTCCATTGTTTACGATTCAATAGTTCGTACAGTGAAATAGTTGCATGGGGAAGTGGGGGGAGCATTCAAAGATGGCGAGTATATTTTCAAGTTTATGTCAGAAATAAAGGCCTAATACAAAAATATCGGTGTCAGGGCTTAGAATAATTATCTCTGCAATAGGGCAGAACATTCTTGAATCAGCGTCTGTGTGATTAGATTTCAAATCGGTAACTTCAGTGAAAGTTGCGCCTTGCAATTTAAAACATTTTGTGGGGTCATCAAATCCACCACATACATATAGCTCACTTATATATTATATTACGAACTATTGATCGTAAACAAGGGACTATTGTTAATTATTTAAAATAATAATTTAAAAAACATATTCATGAGTTTTCAATCTGTAGTGGTTTAAAGTTAACTCAAAAATGGAGCATTTTCGTAAATTTTCTAAAAAATCTTAGAGAAAGTGTAAGAAATGTTATATAAGTATGCTATATATTCGTGATCTACTCAATAAGCTCTTTCATTTGATACCCTCCACGGCATGTTTTGGAAATTTTTATTTTTTTCTTTATATGCCATATTTAATTACCGGGGTGGGGGGATGGGGACCACAAAACTGGTTGGTAACATCTGTCTATAGGATGTCTGGGATCTATACAATATATAGATATCAGAAGTCAGATTTAGGTCCGCTATTTTTGCAAACGAACATCTCCTTCGAGCCTGCTCTAAATGTTATTCCAAAATAATATTTCCACTTTATCATGTCTAAATTAAATTACTTAATTCCTGCAGTGATTAACGCGTATCAGGATTATCATGAATATTTATGTGAAAAAAAAACAACAACAAATTAGAAACAAAATTATATTTAACTATTTACAAATAAATTATTTACAAATCAATAAATTAACAATCCTAAGTACACTGACTATAACACCGTGGCGTTCTCATATGCACACGCATTGTGTGTATCGTCGTCTAGCACGAAGTCTACGACCCGCTCCCCGATGGCGAGCGCCACGGCGGCCGTGCTGGCGGCGGGCAGGCGCGGCAGCACGGACGCGTCGGCCACGCGCAGGCGCCGCACGCCGCGCACCCGCAGCCGCGCGTCCAGCACGCCGCCCAGCGACACCGTGCCCCCCGCGTGGTGCACCGAGTACGTCATGTGCCGCGCGTAGCACGCCCAGTAACCTTCCTCCTCTCCGTCCGGACAACCCGCCAGCTTGTATTTAAACAGCGACGCATTTTGTGCCCTGTACTCCGGCGTCTGCGTCAGGTCCTCCAGGATCCTGATAGCTCGCACTATCTCCTGCACGTCGCGGTCGTCGTGCAAGTAGTTGGGGCTGATCACCGGCGCGTCGTACACGTCGGCGCTCGCCAGCTCTATCCAGCCGCGGGAGTAGGGCTGCAGCACGGGCAACGTGACCACGATGAAGGCGCTCTTGTCGTTCTCCACCACCATCTGGTCCGCGACCTCGGGCACGTGTCCGATCACTCGGTCGTATATCGGCTTCGCGAGTCTGGCGAAACCGCGCTCCAAGTACGCGTGGATGTACTGCGACGTCGGCACGTCACACTCCGGCCGGTCGTGTAGCAGCCGCTTCAATTTAAAGTCGTAGCATTTTGTATTCACGAACGTGGTTATATCTGTGAGCCCCGAAGTCGACAGCGGGCCGCGCCGCGCCAGGAGCCATTCTAATCCCTCTATTACTTTTGAGCCCACGGCTAATACATTAGATTTGGTCGGTTGATCGTTTACTTTCATATATACCAAAGGCGCAAAATGATCGGACATGTCTCTACCGACGGGCAAATTCGCTTTGACTGGAATGTTATGCTTTCGCAAATGCTCTGCTGGGCCGATACCGGACAGTAATAATAAATGAGTCGAACCGATCGTTCCTGCGCTGAGAATGACTTCCTTTTTCGCGTACATCCGATACATTTCGTTATTGCGAATCACTATAACACCTCTGGCCGTGTTACTCTCATCGATTATAATCTTCAAACATTTTGTGTTTTTGAGGAGGCGTAAGTTTTTACTGACGCCGGGAATATTGAGATAAGATTCGGCCGTGTTGACGCGCTCACCGTTCGCAGTGAAAGCGAGAACTTTCGATACACCGATTTGTGACGCCGCGTTAATATCCGCGTTGAAGGGAATATTGAGAGCATTGAATCCTGTTATGATCCTTTTCTGCCACGGGTTTTTAACATCCTGGAAGTATCCGACGGGAACGACTCCAGACGTGTTATGGTACGGCCGCGACGACTCAGGAAGAAGGTGGAGGTCGCGTAACCCTTCGTATCGCAGGAAATACGGTTTGAAATCTTCCCAGGTCCAGCCGGGCAGGTCGTATTCGTAGTTGTGTGGGCTGCCGCGGGTGTACATCATGAGGTTGATGGCGGTGGAGCCCCCGAGCACGCGGCCGCGCGCGAAGCGGCACGCCGCGCCGCGCGACGCCAGGCACGACACGTTGTTGGGCCGCGTGCCGTACGCGTAGTCGTAGCTGCTGCCGATCAGAGCACCCCCCGACCCAGGCACCTGGGGAGACGAAATGTGGTAATGAATATCTACATAAATTCATGTGACAATTTTATCTATCAGTCAGTTAGTTAGGTAAAGTTTGAAACAACAACGAAAATCTGTTCCTAAAAAACAGTAACCATATAAGGGTAGGGATAAGAAAACTGCACTTAAAAATATCCGAGTTACCCACGTTAAAATACGGGTATCGAATCCAGGCGTTCTGAACAATAAAAATTACATTATTATTAAAATTAAAATATTCTCGGTAATTGCCACTTAAGTAATTGGACACAATACATTGTAAAAGCACGTACTTTGGTAATAATTCCCGGGTCTCCGCCAGCCTCTATCAGCAGCACGCTGTGGCCGGCCAGCGCGAGCCGCGCCGCCGCCGCGCCACCCGCCGCGCCCGCGCCTACCACTATGTACTCGTATTCTTCACAATCTGGAAATAGACAGGCATTTCTTGTTATGTTGACAATGCAGAATACTCCTTCCTGATTATATTTGGTAGGATTTCGATGTTAAAATGTATTATTATATAACTTACCGTTAATTTTATCGTCAAGTAAGGACCGAAGAATATCAGCAATGTAGTTCAGCTTTGATGTTTGTTCTGTGAAACACAGTAACGTCAGCATCGCCAAAGTTACTGTAAATACAAACACTACGTTAAAATAACAAATTATTTTCTACATTTATTCTAAATGAAAATAGCATCCAAAGGAATTTTAAATCAATTCGTTATTTGAATAAAGTCATACTTAAAAAAAACAACCTGGGAAAAAACCCCAGTTTTAGAAATTTATGAAGCGAAAAGAACAAAAAACAAGAGCAAAAATGAAAATTCTATTAAATTATGCATTTTTTGTTAGATTAGGTACTAATTAATCCAAAAATGGAATAACAACATAATGTATAATCATGAAATTAGTTGGACTAAACAATTCAAGATGCTGATGGCGTCACAACTTATATATTACAAGCTGTGCTCCGCGGTTTTACCCGCTGTGCTCCGCTCCTGTTGGTCTTAGCGAGATGATATAATATATAGATATAGCCTATGCCTTCCTCGATAAATGGGTCATCTAATAACGAAAGAATTTTTCAAATCGGACCAGTAGTTCCCGAGATTAGCGTGTTCAAACAAACAAACTCTTCAGCTTATAATATTAGTATAGATTATTAGCTAGGTATCGATTTTTTTATTTCCGCAATTTTATTATTATTTTAATTGTGTACATAGACTATAATAAAAACTCTCTACTACAATTCGGATGATACAGCATCACTTAATAATAATATGTCAAAATCTGTCGAGCCGTTTCAGCTGTAGCACATGCCAAAGAAATGAACATACAGACTTATGGTAGCAGAGGATGTTTTTATAAATTATATAACATTGAAATCAGCCTGTAAAACATAGATGAGGTTAAGTATATTGTTCTAATTCCGGATCTAGACCATTAATATTTGTATAATTTTAGAAGAAGTCTGTAGACAAAATATTAGTCTATTGATCGAAATCCATGTATGCTACAATAGCCTATCTATCGGTTACGAAAGGTTTAATTAAGGAACACATTTTAATATTCTAAAGTTATATGATAGGTAACAAACTGAGTTGTGGCCTGTGGGCATAGAGATAATATTATGTACATGGTTGTGGGCGGCTCTACGAATTTGGTTATAATTATTCATAACCCAGATGTAATCGACAAAGACTCGATTTGAACTTCAAACTCCAACCAAAAAGTTCGACTTTTCATCTAACTTCGACTCATTCAATGTCGAACTAAGCAAATTATGTTAGTTGCTTGAAACCTCGTAACTCTCAAAATATTTACAAAGATAATATTTCCTAAGCTTTTTTTGTAACACAAGATTTATGAACCGGTATTAAGAAAAATGATAAAAACCCAAACGATATAGGATTAAAACAAGAAACAGTATAGTAATGTAAAATTCATGAATACTTCTTAATCCGATGTTAGGTATATACGGAACTCTTAACAAATAAACCTAAATCTACATCATTTGTACCGGTAATCGCTTTAATACGGCTACAATTTGAATTTTGAATTTTAACCATCTAGAAGGCATTTGGCTAACAGCAATTGGTAAATAAAGCATCGGATAGCTAAATCTTCAGAGAATTTACGGTCAGCAAACATCAGGGCCAATAAATGGTCACCGAATAGCGTCGTTTGCCCCCGGGCTGGGACATTGCATTCTGTCTCGGAATTACTACAATTCAGCTTTTGAGGTCGCTCCCCAATAATTTAAAACAGCTTAGAAATATTCCTTATTTATCATGTGAAAAGAATCTTTAGTTTTATGTAATGGACAACACTATAGAAACTCAATATTATATTATTTTAACTTAACCAAGTTCTCTTATAATTTATCGTAATTATTTATCATTACAATTTTTGTATAGTAATATTACCTAAATATTTTTTCACTTTTTAAATTACTCGTAGATCTGACAATAGATAGGAGGATAAGGAGTCATTACAACAGCGAGACAGTTCAGCTGAGCCAGCTGCTTTGTAGCAATAATTTGACTCATCGCTTCGATAAAGATGTCGCTGTTGTTTTTTTTTCAAAATATTTTTTTTACTATAATTGCGTAAATTCGTTTTTTGGTTCGCAATTCCCTTGTGGAATACGTTTTTAGGGTTCAAGTTGCAAGAAGAAAAATCGGATCCCTTATAAGATCAATTTTCTTGTCCATCTGTCTGCCTGTCTGTCTGTCAAGACCCTTTCCCTCAGGAACGCGCGGAGGTATCGAGCAAAATTTTTTTATCAAACACTAAAAAAAATAAAAAAAAAGACGGGTTGCACTCTGGGAGTGCCGGCAGAAGTGAAAACTTGACTATTAACGTTGAGCATGTTTGATATCCATCCATCTTACGCTTTTTCGATCAGGCCACGTGTTCTGACGCGAGTTTAAGATTTTATACCCAACGCCGCTAAAGAAGTTTTCACTTCAAAAAACTTCTGAAGCAAGACAATCAAAAGATACAGCTGATTAAATTGCAAATGTGGAACATTCGCAAGTGAATCATAACCTATTGGGTATTCCACGTGAACATAGAATATTGAAATTTTGAACAAAACGATGTATTAAAAGCATAGGTAAAAGAAAAAGGTTTGTACGGAGCTCCCTCAGTACGGACCCGAATCGCACTTGGCCGGTTTTATTTACATTCAGTACACTGATCGAATTTCCTTACGGACGGGCCTTGCCAATTCGCCCTTTTTTACTAATACGATGTCTCGTATAATATATCGGTTGAAACATACCTATTTACAATATATTATATGATGTAAAACATCCTTGAGCACTTACAAAATTTGAATTTTAGACTGTGTACGTGGATCTGAATAATTAGAGTTCCCACATGCATTTCATGAATATTATGTTCAAAAGCAGTCGTTATCGTTTTGTAGCGTTCTATAATGTTATCATTTAAAATTTAAATTATATGAAACCTTATCTAAGTTCGCTAGTTAGTATATATTTCAACTGAAGCTGGACTTTGAATCCAATTTCCAGACAATATAATTATTTAGCGTTACATTATATTACACCTTTGTATAATGTATATGTTTTGTGAAATATTGTAATGTAAGTAGTAGACCTGTGTAGGCTTTTCACTGTAATTATTGTCTGAGTGTTATATGTAACCTTCTTCTTTTTTACATAATAAGCGTTTTCTTCATTTTTATCTAGTACTTAGTTAAAAAGTTAGGTAAAATATTACACTTTATACATAGTAGGTATGAAATTTTAACAGTCTATCAAAGAAATGCTAGTAGCCGTATCATATTTTCATAAAATATATCTGCTGGTCGCTTATTCATTTGATATCACACACAAAAGCCTTTCAAGCTTCCATCTCATCAAATAATGACAGCTTATCTAGATAGAAATGTGTGTACTGTGTATTTTATACAAGGTGTCCCAAAAAGTAGTGATGAACGGAAGCTGGGAGGTAGAGGACCTAGAGGGCTATCCGAATCACCCCCATGTATGTTATGCGATTTTTCGTATTTTCGGAGTTATGACGTTTTTTTCAATTTTTCACCTATCGCCGAGTACGATGATATTTTCACTCATGGTGACGTCAATTGTTGCGCTAGATGCTTGATTTTTTTTGTTTGCTAAGCTGAAAGATAGGCCAATTCAGTATGGTAACATTTACTATCGTGAGATCTTCGAATGGAATAAAAAAAAGAATTAAATGCCAAGAAAGATAAAATTACCCAGTATGTTCACCACTTCAAGGGCCCGTAAAAAATAAAATCACATAAAATAATAATAGTTTAAAAAAAAACTAAAAAACACGCTTTTCATAGAAAACCGAACTAAAAAATAGAAAATTTTATCAAATTATTGTATTGTCATCGGTCCTCAATAAATCTACAAAGTTTGAACGAAATCTGGCCGTTTAAAGTCGGTTACAAACAAACAAACATACAGGTGAAGCTAATATAAAGCGTGTAAAAACGTGCCCGGGTGACGTATCTATACTTTAAAAAAATCATTGCAAGCGTTCCTACAGCTACATGATATTTCATAGCGTTACATCTGGCCATCGTGAAAGGCCATAAGCAGCCTTTCACGATACTTCTGAATGAATTCATATACCTACTTGAGTTTGGACATTATAAATAAGCATATAGTTTAGTAAAATATGACCATCACGTAATATAACTCTCTGCTACGCACAACTGTAAGCCAAATGTCACTTATTGAAAGTGCCTGTCGCGAGCGCAGTCGCGAGCGACAGGCACAGATTTTCACACAGAGATTTTCACACAGAGATTTTCACACAGAGATTTTCACACAGAGATTTTCACACAGAGATTTTCACACAGAGATTTTCACACAGAGATTTTCACACAGAGATTTTCACACAGAGATTTTCACACAGAGATTTTCACACAGAGATTTTCACACAGAGATTTTCACACAGAGATTTTCACAGAGATTTTCACACACAGATTTTCACACAGAGATTTTCACACAGAGATTTTCACACAGAGACTTTCACACAGAGATTTTCACACAGAGATTTTCACACAGAGATTTTCGCACAGAGATTTTCACACAGAGATTTTCACACAGAGATTTTCACACAGAGATTTTCACACAGAGATTTTCATACAGAGATTTTCACACAGATATTTTCACACAGAGATTTTTACACAAAGATTTTCACACAGAGATTTTCACAAAGAGATTTTCACACAGATTTTCACACAGATTTTCACACAGAGATTTTCACAGATATTTAAACACAGATTTTCACACAGATTTTCACACAGAGATTTTCACACAAAGATTTTCACACAGAAATGTTCACAGAGATTTTCACAGAGATTTTCACACAGAGATGATCACAGAGAGATTTTCACACACAGATTTTCACACAGATTTTCACAGAGATTTTCACACAGAGATTTTCACAGAAATTTTCACAGAGATTTTCACACAGAGATTTTCACACAGATTTCCACACACAGATTTTCACACAGAGATTTTCACACAGAGATTTTCACACAGAGATTTTCACACAGAGATTTTCACACAGAGATTTTCACACAGAGATTTTCACACAGAGATTTTCACACAGATATTTTCACACAGAGATTTTCACACAGAGATTTTCACACAGAGATTTTCACACAGAGACTTTCACACAGAGATTTTCACACAGAGATTTTCACACAGAGATTTTCACACAGAGATTTTCACACAGAGATTTACACACAGATATTTTCACACAGAGATTTTCACACAGAGATTTTCATACAGAGATTTTCACACAGATATTTTCACACAGAGATTTTCACACAGAGATTTTCACACAAAGATTTTCACACAGAGATTTTCACACAGAGATTTTCACACAGATTTTCACACAGATTTTCACACAGAGATTTTCACAGATATTTAAACACAGATTTTCACACAGATTTTCACACAGAGATTTTCACACAAAGATTTTCACACAAAGATTTTCACACAGAGATTTTCACAAAGAGATTTTCACACAGAGATTTTCACACAGAGATTTTCACAGAGATTTTCACACAGAGATTTTTACACAAAGATTTTCACACAGAGATTTAAACAGAGATTTTCACACAGAGATTTTCACACAGAGATTTTCACACAGAGATTTTCACACAGAGATTTTCACACAGAGATTTACACACATAGATTTTCACACAGAGATTTTCACACGAAGATTGTCACACGGAGATTTTCACACGGAGATTTTACACGGAGATTTTCACATAGAGATTTTCACACAGAGATTTTCACACGGAGATTTTCAGGCAGGTTTGCTAAGCTGAAAGATAGGCCAATTCAGTATGGCAATATTTACTATCGTTAGATCTTCGAATGGAATAAAAAAAAGAATTAAATGCCAAGAAAGATAAACTTACCCAGTGGTGAACATCACCACTTCAAGGGCCCGTAAAAAAATAAAATCACATAAAAAAAGTTTTCCGTTTGGCTTTTAAAAACTTGCTCTATCTATAAGGTAGCTCATAAGCAATTTCATTTTATTATTCAGAAGGCTTCAATCGAAAAATTTAATTTATTTAAGAGCCAAACGGAAAACTTTTTTATGTGATTTTATTTTTTTACGGGCCCTTGAAGTGGTGAACATACTGGGTAATTTTATCTTTCTTGGAATTTAATTCTTTTTTTTATTCCATTCGAAGATCTAACGTTAGTAAATGTTGCCATACTGAATTGGCCTATCTTTCAGCTTAGCAAACAAAAAAAAATTCAAGCATCTAGCGCAATAATTGACGTCACCATGAGTGAAAATAACATCGTACTCGACGATAGGTGAAAAATTGAAAAAAACGTCATAACTCCGAAAATACGAAAAATCGCATATCATACATGGGGGTGATTCGGATAGCCCTCTAGGTCCTCTAAATCCCAGCTTCCGTTCATCACTACTTTTTGGGACACCCTGTATGTTACCTTTAGAACTACTAAATATATCTAAAGTCTAAAAGACTTGTAATTCTCTGCACGTACACGTATCCGATGCGAAATTTCAAATTACTTGCTCAGTGATACTACGCTGCGGCGTGGCTCTACTCGCTCATTACGAGTGACGGGAGGAACAATAATCAAACAATTATCAGCTAAACGAGATATAGTTATTTAAATGAAAAATAATGTTATTATTAATTAAGTTTATTAATATAGAAAATACTTTGAGAAATTTAAGATTTTTCAAACTCTAGAACGTTGACCTTCGGATTAAACAGAAAAAGGGGATGCTTATATAAGTATGGGGTTTGGTTAGAACGGCAAAATAATATCTGTATCTGCATTTCACTAAGAAACAAATTCTATTAAATACATTTGTTAGAGCCGCTGCAAACAATGAGAGAGTGTTTGTTCTACGAAGGATCCTTCATTTCTTGGACATTTCCATTATTGAAGATCCTCGATGCTTTAAATATGGTATGATAAGTGCATAAAATTACGTTTTGAATGGATACGTAAACGGTAAAAGGTAGGAAATTATCATATTTCATGAAGGTTATATGAACATAGAATTTGATCAGTTTTCCGATACGTTTATTCTACTTAATTATAAAATAATCTATACATATTACAATAACTATAATAAATAATTAATAAATTGTATATAGACACAGGCTTTCCGCCGGCTGTATTGCCAGCGTAGTTAAGAGTTATCAAATTATAATACAGTAGAACCTCGATAAGTTAAAGTCCAAGGGAAACACAAAATATTTTAAGTTATAGGTTATCAAGGGTCTATCCATTTTTCACTGCTTCTATAGCTTTTAATTTATGAGCGTAGGTGAGGGTTGTTAGTTTTCTTTTTGGACTCTTTTTAAGCCAGTTTTATCACACAGTAAGTAAAGCGATGTTTCCAGGACAACTATCAAAAACTTATGATGCAAGTAAGTCGTTGTCATAAAGCTAACCGCCGCAAAGCTTTGAAGAATTTCGATAAAGCAAAAAAGCAAACAATAGGTAATGTATTGTTTACGTTAACAATACATAGTAAACACGTGCAAGCAATAAATACCGAAACCTTTTGTTTTGACACTCTTTCAAAATGACTCATTGACAAATAATTTTATGTTATAGAGGTTGTGGACCCATTTCTTTAAGTTACTGAGGGCCAATACAGAGATTATTTATTTAAGTTATAGAGGTTGCGTATTTTAAGTTAAAGAGGTTTTGGGCTCTGATGGCAAGGGAACATATTATTTTTTGAAGTTACAGAGGTTTTTATGTTATCGAGGTTTAAGTTATCGAGGTTCTACTGTATTATACTTACTAAAACTTTGCTCTCCACCGACTCCACCACCATAAGAACAGGTAAAAATCAGTGCAATCTTGAAAACTTACCAAAAACTAATAATTGAATCCGCTTGATATCCAATATCTTCTGCAGCAGCCGAGCTGACCTCTCACCAATAACCTCATCAGGCAGCAAGTTGTCTGCTACTCGTCTAAAAAATTATAATAAGTAGCTAAGTATATAAAATATAACGTTTTTGGCGGGATATACCCATTAAATGAACAAAATTTTTTAACGTTACATCGCTAAATGCAGAATAATGCTGACAAAATTTCAAAAGAACCACCTACCTAGAAGACATCTTATTTCAGATTTTCCAAACAATAACGCGTCAAAATTCACGACTACAATAATTATTGACCACCTCTATCAACTAACTCACTAATCAACTAAGTAACTAAAACTCAAGTAAACCGAAGCAGTGGCCACAACCAACTAAAGTGTAACATGTATCCAACGATAATATAAGATGAGTTGCATAAATTAAAATATTCATGTCTAAGGTAATGAGCCGTATTGGCGCTAATCTTCGCTCAGGATCTTCCGACTTTAATGGAAATGTAAACACCACACCTCAAACAATAAGTTTTTATCCGTCTATCAATATCACAAACGTTTATTCTACGCTTTAACAATTTGAAAGCTATGAAAAACAAGCATTACATACGCCAGGAAAATTTCTATACGTAAGGAAAATTTTTTTAAGTCGGGAAAATTTCTATACGCCAGGAAAATTTCCATAAGTCGGGAAAATTTCTATAAGCTGGAAAATTTCCATAAGGTAGGAAAATTTCTACACGCCAGGAAAATTTCCATAAGAAAGGAAAATTTCCATAAGTCCGGAAAATTTCTACACGTCAGGAAAATTTCTATACGTCAGGAAAATTTCTATAAGTCAGGAAAATTTTAATACGTCAGGAAAATTTCTTTACGTCAGGAAAAATTCTATAAGCCAGGAAAATTTCTATACATGAGTAAAATTTCTCTTTGCCGCAAAAATTTCTATAAGTCAGGAAAAATCCATAAGTCGGGAAAATTTCGATAAGACAGGAAAATTTCTCTTTGTGGGGAAAATTTCTATAAGTCAGGAAAATTTCGATAAGTCAAAAAAATAAATTTAATAAATAAATTATGATAAATACGTATTTAAGGCGATAGAAACGATTCAACTATAAATTTATATTTAAACATGGTATGCATAATAAATAACCATAAATTACCGTTGTTAGGCTATAATTGTGAAGGTAATATTATTATTTATTTAATTAAGTATTTAATTTGATAGATAAATTAAAAAAATTTAATCAGAGAGATAATGTAAAAAGCAGTTTTAATCCTACTAATATTATAAATGCGAAAGTTTGTGAGGATGTGTGTGTGTGTGTGTTTGTTACTCTTTCACGCAAATACTACTGAACCGATTACAATGAAATTTAGCACACATATAGAAGGTAACTTGGATTAACCACGGATTAACACATAGGGTAGGTTTTATCCCGAAAATCCCACGGGAACGGGAATATGCGGGTTTTCCTTTGAAAACGCGGGGGTAGCCGCGGGTGGAAATCTAGTAATAACTATAAATTCGTCAACCAACGTCACTTCATGGTATTCCTAGGGATTTCGTGAAATCTTTGATATCCTCATTTCCCTGCGACAGATACCTATACTGTAATGGTTTTAAATAAAAAGATAAAGGACCTTCCGATTATTTACACAAGCAATGACTATAAATAATTGTTCAATTGCAAATCTCACATAATAATAATTGTGACAAAAATACGTCTTTGTCGTTTCATTTATTTTGATCATATTATTGTGTTAATACGTAATTATTATGTTTCAATTTATATATATTAATGGATGCATAATGTATGCGGGAAGCTCTAGATAGGTATTAAAATGATACTATAATTCACTGGCTTTCTACTATGCCTAGCAAGAGAACCAGAGCCTCATAATCAATATTGTATAATAAAGATTTGTTTTATTTATTTATTCTCAACAATAGATAGGCATCATTTTCTGCAAAAGTTTTCCCAGTGTGCCCGCAAGACATTTTAAGATTTCTTTGGTATCTAATCGATTAATTTGTAAACTTATTTTCGGTGCTATTTTAATTTCTCTAATTACTGTCTTCCGTAATGTAAGTTCGTAATCCCATCATGCTACTTAAATGAATATTATAGAGAATTTTTCAGTAGGTACTGTTTGTGCATTGGCATGCAAAATAATTATTACTTCTACGTTATGAGGCGTGAAAAAAACAACATTACGGATTTCCCGAATATAATCCCCTCTAATGAAAAAAATATAAGAATTTTACTACGCAATTCGGTATGAAAAAAACACATCAAATTTTTTTGCTACCTGACGCCACCAACTTCATTATACCGAGATTATACCTAACTGTGAAATTTGAAAAAAATTACATAAAAAACGCTAGGCAAGATGCTATAGGTCTACCAGAATCTGATGGCATATTTATATTTAAGAAATAAAAGATTTTTATGTGGCAACTTATTTGACAACTATCAAATTGAATGTCAAATTATTTGTCTTTTTTGCAGTTGATGAATAATTTTTAGGATTTTGTCTAAAAAATCTTCGAAAATGTCGAAAAAGCCGCTGCGATCACAAGCAAGAGGTGTTGTTTATAATGTGTATAGAAAAACTTTCGATGAAGAAGGAACAAACACATCACAATTTTCAATTTTGAAGATTTTATTGGTAAATTGGACTTACCCGTTTTGATACTATAAATTAAAAAATATTATATGTAGGTAACTATAATATTGTTTGTTGATTAGAATATAATTTTATGAAAACTTATTACAGGAGTTTCTAATACGGCTATTCGTCAAGTCCAAGCTGTCCAAGTCAATTTTATAATGTGTGTCTGTTAATACTTACGAAAATAAACATAATTTTATTTTATTTTTATTTTATTTTATAAAAAATTTAAAGCAGTTTTGATCTACATTATCATTATATCGATATTTTCACATGGCATACTGGTAATGAATATACAAATATAGGTATGTGTAAATACAGTTGAACCTCGATAACTTAAACCTTGATAACATAAAAACCTCTGTAACTTCACAAAATAATATGTTCCCTTCCCATCAGAGCCCAAAACCTCTTTAACTTAAAATACGCAACCTCTATAACTTAAATAAATAATCTCTGTATTGGCCCTCAATAACTTAAAAAAATGTTTCCACAACCTCTATTACATAAAATTTTTTGTCAATGAGTCATTTTGAAAGAGTGTCAAAACAAAAGGTTTCGGTATTTATTGCTTGCACGTGTTTACTATGTATTGTTAAGGTAAACAATACATTACCTATTGTATGCTTTATCGAAATTCTTCAAAGCTTTGCGGCGGTTAGCTTTATGACAACGACTTACTTGCATCATAAGTATTTGATCATTGTCCTGGAAACATCACTTTACTTACTGTGTGATAAAACTGGCTTAAAATTAGTCCAAAAAGAAAACTAACAACCCTCACCTACGCTGATAAATTAAAAGCTATAGAAGCAGTGAAAAATGGATAGACCCTTGATAACTTAAAACCTCTATAACTTAAAATATTTTGTGTTTCCCTTGGACTTTAACTTATCGAGGTTCTACTGTAATAATAATATGTATTACCTGTATAAAAGTAATTTGTATAATTGTATATTATACATGTAAGTATGTACCTACATAATATTAAGTGGATATCTCATTATTAAGTACAGTATTGTCCACTTATGTAATGTGAGTAATGATATTGAGGACAAAATAAAAAATAAGCAGTATCAAGATCGTTCAGTCCATTTTCCCTAGGGTTGCACACTCAAAATTTTGATTTCCCTAATTGCCATCAGATTCTGGTTTACCTATAGGTATATTACACTAATATCTATAGTTTTTTTTTTATAATTCCATGGATACAAGTGTATAATATATTCTATAGCTGTACCCGAAAAGTTGGGCCCCGACTTCAAAAGAACAAGGACCAGCTTCTTTACTTTGAAATAATAAGCCAACTAGATGGCGTGTCGGTGTAAAATAATACACAGACATTTTGTCGAAATGTTATTTAAAAAAAATAAAAGCGATATCGTGATATATTCTTTTTAACCAAATTAATTTTATAACGACGTACGGAGTATATAAAATTTAAATCACAGATTTAAATATAATGTGACAGTAGTTTAATTTTGACTCTGTTGATTCGCTGTCTACGGTTTTGACGTTTAAATACCGACTTGTCAAAATAAACGCAAATTGCGAATTGCAATACTCAAATTGACCAAATCCCAATTAATTAGAATTACAAGGTATTAACTTTCGAGTAATAACAATAAGTATTCAAATAAATATTACTTTATGTAGGAATTAGGGTAACAGCTGTTGCAGTTCTAAGAAAAGTTTCAATTTGTACTCAAGACGTATTGATTCTCGTTTTTTATTATTGTTTAAGCTCTTGAACAAAAGTGATTTAACGGTAATGGATATTACTACTTGAACTGGTAAACATGAACGGTGACCAAAGCCCCGGCAGCCCAATTGACATCAGCGACCGAGAGCAAGCCGTACTGATGGATCCCATCGACCACAACAGAGCGCGTTACCCGTATTGTATCGTTTGGACCCCTATTCCTGTTTTGACGTAAGTTTATATTGCTTTGTATTGAAAAAAATTAGTTTCGATGTATTATTATGTACTGCAAAGCTGCTTTCTATTCAGTACCTCAGTCAAATTTCATTAATTCTAAAGGAAAATTCAAAACACGCAGGAATGTTAATTATATATTTTATACCTTTGAGATTGTATTGATGTAGGTAAATCCTATTAAAATATTGTGAAAAATGCAGAATTATCACTGTTTTCATATTATAATGACTATCTTATAATTCAGTTTGAGGGATTTTTTCTTACCAAGAGTTTCAAGCTATATACTTAAAAAGTGTGTAGTAATCATATTTAGCATATTTTTGCAACTTCCATTATCTATACATAAAATAAATCTGTAGAAGGGTCAATTCTGTACATTGAAAATATTGAAAAAATAAATACTTAGTAGGGGGTGTTACTGGATCGATACCAAACCCAAATATGTGATAAAAAAATTTTCTGTCTGTCTGTATGTGAAGGCATCACGTGAAAACTAACGGTTAGATTTCGATGAAACTTGGTATAATTATACCTTATTATCCTGGGCATAAAATAGGATACTTTTTATCCCGGAAAAATACGTAGAAAAAAAATAAATCTTAATTTTTCCGCGCGCACAGAGTCGCGGGCGGAAGCTATTCAGCTATTCAGAATAAAAATTAAAACATCAGGAACTGACAATTTTTAAAAACAAAGATTTCAAAATAGAAACTGAATAATGCTGCATAATTATCAATTTCAGATGGATATTTCCTTTACTAGGCCACATGGGCATCTGCATGTCTAATGGAGTGATCCGTGACTTTGCCGGTCCGTACTTTGTGTCTGAAGACTTGATGGCGTTCGGGAACCCCACCAAGTACTGGCAGCTGTCTCCGCACAGAGCTGCCAACGGCCAGGCTGGCTGGGACGCTGCAGTTTCGGAGGCCTCCGAGATGTATAAGAAAAGAATGGTAATATATTTGCTCAATACAAGTTCTACATTGCCTACTTGGGAGTTTTGTTTTTAAGATTATTATAAATCTTCTATAATATAAAAATGAATCCCAAAATGTGTTGGTAAGCGCATAACTTGAGAACGGCTGAACCGATTTAGATAATTCTTTTTTTATTATATTCCTTGAAGTACGAGGATGGTTCTTATGTAGAGAAAACGTAAATATGTACCACGGGCGAAGCCGGGGCGGACCGCTAGTTACATATAAATTTTGCAAAACAATTCAATGTTCAGTTAAATATTTTTCTTAATTAACCAACAAACAGGTATTATTCAAACACCTCCAAATATGTATTATGAAAGATTTAGTTGCTAAATTTAAACATCTTTATGATTTGATACACATTTGGAGAAACATTAATTTTCTTCATTTCATTAAGTTAACTCGTCTTCTGCTTAAAAAAACAACTGCTAAAGATATATGATTTTTCTACCAGCACATAATATTCTATGACAACTGCCACTCCCACGTGGCGGCAGCTCTGAACATCATGAACTACAACGGCTGCAAGAACTGGAACATGGTCAAACTGGCCTTCTACATGATACCATACTCCAAGTATGTGAGGTAAGGAAACAATTAGCATAGATGAAAAGCAAATTATAGTTTTTGAACATCCTATTTTATCATTTAAATTATAGGATTTAATTATATGACAGAAAAAGCATTGCAGGCATGCAGATTACAATATTATAAACTTAAGTAATTGGCATGGAATTCTTGCTATAACTTATAAAGATCTTCAATTTTCATTTGTATGACTTCAATTTATTTACATTATAAAATGCAAGGAACCTAACTGGTATACCTAAAGTTGGAAATTTTGAAAAAACTTCATTTTGGCGGCAAGAGATGAAACATGTGCCAATCGATAGTACATCAAAATACAAATAGGAAATACTCTTTGGTAAAATGTCGTAATTGATACGGTTTCGGAATAAATAAGGGTTAAAAATTTTTTTTTTTTCAGTTTTTTGAATTATTTGTTACTTCTTACACTTAAAGGTTAAGACAAAGCATATAAAACTTCTAATTTGTAAAAAAAGGGTTTTAAAATGTTGCATTACTATCTAAACCAAAGTAATAAACCAACTTTGGGCTAGGGATACGCGCAGTGCGTCCCTTATCGACAACCGTTATCGATATGGTTAGTTACGATGAAGATTAGTTTAGTTTCAGTTTCGGATGCAAATAAATTATTGAGTATTGAGTATTGGAGTAAATAAGTTTTTAAAGTGAAACTTTTATTACATCGTCTCAAACTTTTTGGTCTGTGTAGCGCATGTCGCGTACGTATCGCGGCTGCCGAGTAGGTATACCTACTCGGCAGCCGACCGTCACGCGACATGCGCTACACAAAGCAGTGTTCGGAACCGTTCGAACAGTTTCACTTTTACCGTGGTTTCATAAAACCACACATTTTTTTTTTTTTACTTTTTAATGTTTCTTACTTAAATGTTAAGGTAAACATTATAAAACTTAGAATTTGTAATAAAAGGTTTTTAAAAATGCTACATTACCATCAAAAGCAAAGTAATAAAAATTAAACTCGAACCATTATCAAGCCCGCTTTGATTTTCAGGTGTCAGATCCATCACGATTCATCCCAAAGATATTATCAACGATGGAAAATCCTTATTTCATAGCATAAGCATGAATCTGACGCATTTCAAAACGGCCCTATAAAAGTAACTCAAGCTTCAAGCATTCATAATGTTTGTTATTCGGCCGCACTATGATCATAACAACTTACCACTGATGCTGCCACCAGCATTATTTTTGGATACAATTATTGTACGACATGACGTAGAAAATGAAGCTAATGACGAATTTTAATCCATACCGAGCACCTTCCTAAAAGCTATGTAGATATTTTTAAGTTTGTGTTATGTTCTTTACTTTTTTCTCATTCTATTGTTGTCTAATCAAAGTAGCACTGCAATTACTACTACTTTTATTATTGCAGTACTACTACTATTACTATTGCAGTGCTACTTTGATAAGACAACATTATTTTAAATGTGTCTGAAGTTTTCAACAATTGAGAATTGTATGATTGCTTTAAAAAAATATTTAACGAGCAAACATGTCATATTGGAAATCAATAATCAATAAATTACAATAAATAAGTATACAAAGTCAAAAAAGCTTTTGCCGCAGACCAAACGGATGCTTTGCTTCCATATTATATTTTTTTAAAGCTTCTATTATTTACTTAGATTGTAAGTTGATAAATAAAGATCTGAATAATATGTATGATTATTTGTTTCTTTCTACCTGTCACAAAATCGTTCATTTATCAGTGGTAAGTTGTTATGATCATAGTGCGGCCGAATAACAAACATTATGAATGCTTGAAGCTTGAGTTACTTTTATAGGGCCGTTTTGAAATGCGTCAGATTCATGCTTATGCTATGGAATAAGGATTTTCCATCGTTGATAATATCTTTGGGATGAATCGTGATGGATCTGACACCTGAAAATCAAAGCGGGCTTGATAATGGTTCGAGTTTAATTTTTATTACTTTGCTTTTGATGGTAATGTAGCATTTTTAAAAACCTTTTATTACAAATTCTAAGTTTTATAATGTTTACCTTAACATTTAAGTAAGAAACATTAAAAAGTAAAAAAAAACTTATTTACTCCAATACTCAATACTTACTCAATAATTTATTTGCATCCGAAACTGAAACTAAACTAATCTTCATCGTAACTAACCATATCGATAACGGTTGTCGATAAGTGACGCACTGCGCGTATCCCTAGCCCAAAGTTGGTTTATTACTTTCGTTTTGATAGTAATTCAACATTTTGAAACCCTTTTATTACAAATTAGAAGTTGTATATGCTTTGTCTTAACGTTTAAGTGTAAGAAGTAACAAATAATTCAAAAAAACTAAAAAAAAAAAATTTTTTTTAAACTCTTATTTATTCCGAAACCGTATCAATTACGACATTTTACCAAAGAGTATTTCCTATTTGTATTTTGATGTACTATCGATTGGCACATGTTTCATCTCTTGCCGCCAAAATGACTTTTTTTTTATCGCAAATTGGTAGGTATACCAGGCTTCATACTAAAATGTCCCATGCTCTTTATTTCCCTTGATCTTTAACCCGTATTGTCAAGAAATCCAAAATATGACTGTAGGCAAATTAACAATAGAAATGCAAATAACTAACTTGAAAATGCTGTTTTAATTAATTTGTTCACTGACTTTGAAATGAAGTAAGCCTGTTTCGATTTTGTTCCTCTTGTCAGTAAATAACGAGCCACACAGTATTCGGATTTTTTTCTGTTCATTATTTGTTAATTAGTTATTTATTATTTTTTAATTCATTTATGTGTAGTTTTCCTTTGTTTTAATAAATATAACATTATTTCTTTATTTATTTCCAGTGGTTTTTCATTAACTTTCATCCTTCATTTATCACTATCTAATGAACAATATTCTTCATTAATATTTCAGCTTTGGAGCCTTCTTGAAGACATGGCTGCCGTTCTGCATCATAGTTGCGTTTATCTGTGGTTTGGCTGCCACTATATAAAGCCACTGTTCTCGTCTGGACACATGATATTCTTTCAATGGGTAGAAGGAGGATCTTCATTTTATTACCATCCTAGTCTAAATAATATGACTTAAAATATTTACTGGTATAGATATGTTTTTGTTCCAAAATATCTTGGTTTTAAGAATCTAGATTCTAGATATCACCAAGACTTATTATCAATTTGTTTAAGATTTGTATGTATTTGGAGGTCCAGTTTGGGAATCTACGAAAGTATATTTTATAAGTTCACAATGAAGAAACCTTTTCTTTATATGACTTAGACATCATCCCATTATTTTTGTCACAGTAATCACCAAGACTTATTATCAATTTGTTTAAGATTTGTATGTATTTGGAGGTCCAGTATGGGAATCTACGAAAGTATATTTTATAAGTTCACAATGAAGAAACCTTTTCTATATATGACTTAGACACATGGAACTATAGTTTAGACATCATCCCATTATTTTTGTCACAGTAATATTCCTTTTTCTGTTTAGAATGTTATATAACTTTTTGATTAGCTATATCCTTCATGAAGGATCTTTAAATGAAAAAATAATAATTGATATGAAATATTATTATTTATTAGGATTTATTAATAAATATTTGTAATTTGGCTGGCTAAGTATAGCTTAGTCTCAAATCTATGGGAATATAGGAAAGACTTGTAGAATGTGAATTAATTTTTTAATTTTAAAAAATATAGGTTAAAGGTGTTAGCATTTTCTATTGATGTTATACCTACTCTTAAAGACTTCCCTTTTGGCTGAAATCTCTCTAAAAGTGGTATTTTTCTATTAACCTTTTACACTCTGTTTTCAATTGAATATTATTGATGTTCGACACAATTTGTATTTTAAATCATGTTTAATCGTAAATTTATTGCGTAAAATATAATATTCTAGATATAGAACCGGTTTAAAAAGAGATGAATATCATTTTCGCCGATTCTCATGATGTGTCCAAACAAACATAATATGTGGTTGTGGAATAATTCCACTCATATAAAATAATATTCATTTCTTTTTTTGCACAGAGTAAAGTAGACTGTAGAGGTATTATTTTTAATTTATCAAAGACTTATATTTGCTTCATATGCTGAAGGTTTTAGTTTCCATTTTATTTAGAATGCTAACAAATCAGAAGACTTTATGTTTTATAGAAAAGTGAAGGTCTTTGATTAGATCTTTGTACACCAGTGTTATTTATTCCATGTAATTAATTATATAAGTGATGCACATGTGGTTAGCTTGGATGTGTAGAAACTATTATTATTATTATGTAAATAAACATAATATTATGGAACAGTCCACTTTTGCTTTGGTACAATACTGGTCAAATGTTAAGTGATTATATACTATTTTAGGCACATGTGTTTGCTTGCTGAAAGTGAGCTCTGTATTCCTGTCCAATACAAGTTAACAGTCAAACACACAACTATATTTATATGTATATAATCCATCCAAAGAGCAGATAGTTTAGGTATGATTGTGCTAGTTAAAATGAGTTAAAATATAATATGTAATATTTTTAAACACATTTCACTTACTTTTGTGCAAGAATGTTGGATCCAAGTTACTTAAAAGACTAGAACATTTCATTTATTTTTTTAAATGCTGGCTGATTGTAGATAATTATAAGTTTTGTTATTGTTATATTTTAATTTAGTTATAAATGTAGTTAATAGCAGAAACAATTTATTTTTCGTATTTTTTTTGGAAAGCCAGTTCACTGTTCAAGGCTGGATTCCTGATAAACTCAGTCTGGATAAACACACTAATACAACTAGAAGCAAAAAATGAAAGAAAAAAGTGAGCTGCATACTCATTGCTCAGTTGAAACAATAGGCCGTTAAATAAATGATTTATTTTATCATAATTATGTATCTGTAAAACAGGTTTTAATGTTACACGCATTAGATATTGTGTTGCAATATTATACACAAGAATGACTCTTTACAATGTCCTAAAAAATGTAAAATGTAATAAATGTCTATTTATAATTTCTACAATTTGTCTTTGTATAATATAGCTCAAATTTCAAATGACAACTATGTATGGCTTCATAATATATCTCGGAAATTATATCAGTTTTTAATATACAATTATACAAAATATGAATAATAAAATCTTGTGAATTTTTATTTGTTTTTTACTTACCTATCTATAAAAGACTTAAGTGGGTTTAATAAAAATATAAACATTACAAGATGCAGATATTCATTTATTTACAATAAAATTTTATTATTGTGGATTTTACATAAAACTAGTGTTTTTTTCTATTGTCTCTTTTAATAAATTTTAAGATCTCATTTATCAACAATACATATGTTTTAATTCTATTATACAACAAAGGATATAACACAAAAATTCCATTGGACAAGTATTCTTAAAATATATAAAAAAACATCAAAAGAATGTCTCTTATGTTGACTAAAGACAATGGAAACTTTCCACCACTCCTGGGGATTTTTTTAAATTCAGTTGTCACATGTTCATAGCAGATATTTGAATATTTGATTTCACGCAACTAGGTTCTCTTCCTGATCCATAGTTGAACATGCTATCCAATGATGCAGTTGCAAAATGGATCTTATTGGTCTTAAACATACATACCTATAAAATTTACTTTATAAAATGATATTCAAAACATATCAATAAATTGCATTTTTCATTAAATATCTCAGCATTGATCTCCTGTTATGGCGGCTGATTGTAATATTTTCAACTGTTTATAGGGTCATTGCGCCTGTTCGCGTCCACATGCCTATTCGCGTCCATTTTGCGGATATCTTTTAGAAAATTCACGAAAATAAGTATATTTTAAGTAAAATTGTAATAAGAAAAATTTCCGATAATACCTCAATGTATAAGAGACATGCACACATATTCAAAATATGCCTGAACACTGCCTATACTATTTAAAAAAAATATTTAATTTTGGTTATTAAACGAGAGAGCTAAAACGCGCGGGATTTTGAGAAAAAAATAGTGCGTAGCGTCGCGTTTGACGGTAAGTATCTTATTGTTAAATGTGAATTTTTGAATATGTAACTGTTTCTTTACTTTGCTAACAAAACATGGAATAGTATGGATTATAAATCAGCTTATTTCTTTTACAATTAATAGCTAAAATAAGGTGGACGCGAATTACTACACCGAATTTGTACAACTTCCATTTTGCGTCCACGGTGGGCGCAAACTATACCTATAGTGCATAACAATAGAACATATTGCGTCCACATTGTTTTTCATTACTTAGCAATGAATTGTTTGTTAAAATATGTAATTTAAAATAGATTGTAAATTTTTGACTAAGACTACAAGTTGATAATTTAAATTTTCATTTATATTAGCAAATTTTTATGCTATTTTTTCATTTTAAAATGGGTATTCTAAGAATGAGACTAGTATCTTTGAGAATGAGAGTCGGTGGTTAAGAAAATAATATGAACAAAAAAGAAATTTAATTCATTAGAAAATCTCTCAAAAGGAAAATCCGGAATCCTTGAAGGATCACTTTGATATCCGTCCGTCTGTATGTCCGTCTGCCGGTCTGTCTTTCTGTCAAGACCCTTTTTCTCAGTAACACGTGGAGGTATAAAGCTGAAATTTATATTGAATACTCAAATCTACGGTCCCTTGAAGCAGTGAAAAAATCAAACTTATAAGCCAAAGCAATCAAAAGATACAGCCGTTTATGCTGCAAATTTTCGCAAATTTCGACATTCGCAAGGGAATCAAAACCTACAGGGTACTTTACGTGAACACAGACACTTGAAGTTTGGTACGAAGCAACGTCTTATAGCACAAATAAGGGAAACATTGAAAAAATAATCATTTACAGTTAAAACATATGAAAAAAAACAGGTTAATACGGAACCCTTGGTGTGCGAGTCCCACTCGAATTTGGCCGATTTTTATTAAATACTATATTCGTAAATAAATAATTTATTAAAATCTAATTTTTATTTGCATTTATCTGATAAAATATCACCCAATACACTCTCAATTCCTTTTCTAAGCTGGTGGACGCGAACTGGTCCACGGGTGGACGCAAACTGGAATTTTTGGACGCGAACTGGGTAAAACGCCTAATTCTGCTATTTGTCTAGATAAATAAAAACCACATGATATTTCCAACACAATTGAAAGTAAATCTTAAAATAGACTAAGTATTGAACACGTTACATAAATTTTGCGTTGAAATTTGTTCTGGAACATTTTTATTTTCTCCTTCAAACTTTCCAACTGCACTAAGTGGACGCGAACAGGCGCAATGACCCTAGTCCTTATTGCTTACATATAATATCTTGTCCGTTGTACACTTCATACACTTGTTTGTAACATATTTTATGCTCATTACTATCCTCATATATCACCTCTTACTAAAACCAAATTAACTCTTTACCATTCCTAATGTAAATGAGTAAATGATTTCGTGTTTTTTTCTCAGTATATGTTTTAAGTATACACTGGTATTGATGATTTTTTCATTAACACTCCTTCAAAACACTCTTTTCTGCGGAGAAGTCATAGTTATATGCACTCATATTCATTTTGTTTGTCAAAAACGCTAAAAGATCACCGATTTCCGTCGCAAATGCATCTTTATTAGCGGACATTTGAAGTTCACGAGATAGTGAAAATGGAACACCTTGTAAATAGTGGAAAGTTGGATCAATTCGATGTGGTCTGCGTCCCGGAAGTGGCGGAGCTGGCCTGGGTGGATACGGTACTCCACTCACACTGGGATACAAGCCTCCACCGCCGGATGCATTCGGATCAATTACAACAAAGCCATCGTCAGCTTTAGGGCCGGGTATTGGTGGCGTTTCGTCTTCCACTGGAGAAGATCTTCTTTTACCAAATAATGCGGTAAACATAGTTAATCTATCTGGTTAATGTATCTCTTAAAAAATTATGAATCACACTGCTTTTACTTGAATCAATATTTCACAATAATAGAAGGTATTATATTAAAAAATATTTTGATGATTTGATCGTAGGTAGTTAACGTCAAAAGTTTATTTGACATTGACTTTGACATATTTTTGCAATAATACCAAAATAAACTAACGACAGAAACACAAAAATCGGTAATCGGTATATTGTGAAGATAATGTATGTCCGGGTATGCTTTTTTTATTTTATTACTTCCTTAAATTCCGCAATTTCTTACCTTTTATTTAATTTTAATAATAATATCAAATACATATGACTTCATAAGTTTACAGTCATTTCGTAAGTGTCAATTCTAATTCTTCTATTGGTTCTTATTAGCGCAAAATCCCTAATAGGATTCTTATTGGCCAATGGAATGATCAGAAACTAGGTCATTGGCAACAAGATGAAAATAAAAAACAACCTATATATTCCACACATAGACATGTACCAAATATGTTGAATCCGTAAACGTCAAAGTCTATCTGGTCAAAACAATATTTTGAGTTGTTTTGATAATTTAGCAATGTTAGTTTAAAAATAATTTCAGTGATGTGTTGAAAACATTGTGAGACTATGATTGCGTGTGTACAGTGAAAAATATAATAGTTTAGTTATAAGTTAATTTGTGTGGCAACAGGAACACGATCTTTGGAGTCCAGCTGGTTTCAAACGGGTTATTTTTCTTATACTTATTATTATTAATTCCTCGTATTATATACATTATTAACTAGAATGTTAGAGCCGTCCACATGTTTTATGTAACTGAATATTATTTGGTCTTAATTATATGTATGAACTTAAACACATTACCAAAACAATAATTGACCTTCGTACTGTTTAAAATTATAGCGTCAATATTTTACACGCTATTTAACATTCTTCGATGTTTTCGAAAAACTTGTAATCGCTACATACCTATTGCCATTTTTTTTTATTTATAAAATATTTTCATTTTTCAATATGTGGCTCAAATTACATACATTCTGACTGGCTAAGTATTCTAATTCCCACTGAAAGTTGAGAACAAGAGGCTATTATGCGGAACTATCATAAATTTTGATACGTACCTACATTAAATACAACAATAGAAGATAGAACTATACCACAAAACCAAAAATAACTAAACATGCCATCAATCTTACAGAAAGTAAAGAATTAAGGGTTAAGGTAGTTATTTAAAATTTAAATTCACACAATATACCTATCAATTATCAATATTGTTAATATATGAAAGTTGCAGAAAGGTTTAAATTATGAATATTTTGAATTTATCTCATGATTTTTAATATGTTTAGTTAATTTTATGTATGTTCAACTGAGTGTGTTAAGCAATGTAACAAATTAACTGTCTTTTTATGTTTATAAATCAATAAAATCTTTTATAAAGATATTATTTCGTACAATGGACGTCAAGGCTAGTTTTAACCTTAGGCGTATCTTCAATACCATAAAAAAATACTGTGGTATAGTTAAATAGGTATTGTTCTTCCTTGTGTGTGTTTGACTCTGAACTCCTATAAAAGGATTTAACCAATTTGAATGAAACTTTTTGTGTTACTTCAGGAGGATTCAAGAATGGCTTAAAACCAAAAATTTATATGTTTGATATATTTGACTGGTCATTGAGAATTTTTTTTACAATCATCTGATCAGAGTCACAATTTTTTTCAAAAAACCCGGTCAAAGTCTTGGGGTTATTTCTATACATTATTATAGGTAAAGTTTAATAATAATCTATACTTCTATACTAATATTATAAAGAGGAAAGGTTTGTAATTATGTATGTATGTATGGTTTTCACGCATAAACTACTGGACCGATTTCAAAAATTCTTTCACCATTAGAAAGCTGCATCTTCACTGAGCAACATAGGCTACTTATATTGCAATTTTAAAAAAAATTATAGATCCTTACCAAAAATGCAATAATATAACCCAGGGTGTAAAAAATTCCTTAATAAAAATTCTGTCATCGCATGCGCTGCGGAACCTATTCCTTGATGTATGAGGATGGTTCTTATGAAAAAAAACTCTATTGATAACTCGGGCAAATAGTAAATATGGGAAATCAACTTGCAAGGTTTTTACAAATAATATTGATATTCATAGAAGTAACTTACCCAAAGAAATCTTTTTGTTTCCAGAAAAGTGGAGACTTGAAAATGTCAGATGATCCGGGTCCATCGTCATTAAGTTCAGGTGAGTATTCATTTTGTTTAGAATATAAATAAAAATAAGTTATTAAGTGCTATTTGCAGTTGGAGGTTTGCATGATGAATTGTGTATGAGATTACATTTTGACTTAGGTACCTATGTACCAGTAAAACTGCTAATCGAAATCTAAGGAATTGATATGTCGCATTAATTAAAGTTATGTCTTCATAATATATTATTAGGTAATTGTTTACGACAGTTAATATAGTTTAATATAGCGTTATAAAAATAAAAAAAGGTTATTGCTTGTATTGCACCGATTTTCTTCAAGAGTGACCAAAAAGACCTATGTGGAAGCAGGAGCTAAAATGGACCGGTACATGAATAATTATATTAATGTACCTACAGGTTATCTGAAATTAAATTCCGTCGTCGTCGGGTTTGTATACTCGGCAATCTTCAGGGCCATGGGTGTGTACGTCTTTAGCACAAAAATCGCATATCGTATTTCGAATAAATTACCTTGGTAGGTACTTATTGACCGCCTCCTTGGTACAGTGGTTGACGCGTGAGCGTAGAACCGACTGGTCCTGGGTTAGATTCCCGGTGAAAACGAAGAAAAAAAAATGTCTCGGTCTGGCAGGACACAGAAGGCTGATCACCTGTCCCTAAAGAAAATCGATCATTGAAACAGATGTATAACGCATCTGCCCATTACCCCACTAGGGGACATGGGACTTCACTTAGGTTGAACAGGAATTCTTTTGGATATTTTGGACCGACTCGTTAATCTATGCTTCCATCCTATACTAATATTAAAAAAGGAATAATGTTTTGTTTTTTTTTTTATGATTTATCGCAAAAATGACTCAATTTTATAAATTCTTTATCAATTTTTACCGACACAAACAGCAAACGCAGGTAAAGCCTAACCTCTGGAGCTATTATAAAAAGAGTCATGCTAAAATATGTGCTTGTACGAATCAAACTATACGATAAGGTATGCAGAAATCCCAGCGTCTGCCATATTGTTTTAAAGCTTACCGTCCGCGGCTTTTCTCACGGGTCACGTAGCTGTGTGCTATCTCGTCACGTTATCGCGAAAGCCTTTCCACTTATTTGCATTATGTACTTTTTTTTGCACTCTACTGATTTTTTATTTGCGAATATGACTTCAGACTACATCAATTTTTTTACAAGAGAAATGTCAATAAAAATTTATCCAAGTACCCACTAGAATTAATGGTTTTCTAGTTCCTTAGAATTACATAGACCGGGAGATACTGACACAAAATTTCGAGTCATTTGTAACAGGATGGCGGTTCTACAGGGGTCTTAGTTACGCAATGACAAAAAGAAAAATGATGGTGTGAACGCTGGTACCGGTGGGTTAGTCGCGTGGGCGTTAGTCGAACTCGTCGGAAAAATAGCGAAAGTCAAACGATTTGTAACACAAAAATTTGAGAATTTACCGATAGCCCATAAAAAAAGAAGTAGGCGGTAGTGTCATGCCATACTTTTCCGGTATGACTTACAGCCCGTCATACCGACGCGAATGTGTTGATTTAAAAAAAACAATTATTCAACCATTTGTACCAAGCTAACTTTTGCACAGGTAACCATCGTCGTGCAGCCATTTACGAAAATCGCCATGCCATACTTTTCGGACGATTCCAAATGGTCGCCATACCGCCGAAAATCTGCAATTTTTTTTTTTATTTCGCCTATCTTTTTGTACCAGTATTGCATTTGGCTTTTTGGAGAGTATTTGATAAAATGTGACCATTATTATATTTGCCATACTTCTAGTAGGGGGAAAAAGTGCTGTCATACTTGAAAAATAAATTTATTATTAATTTATATAAGTGAAGATTTACAACACCTAGATCTTTGAAATTTTGTATTTATATTCGTTGATCCTCAAACTTACAGGAAAAATAAGTGCCATACTGTTACAAATCGTTTGACTTTCGCTATTTTCCGACGAGTTCGACTAACGCCCACGCGATTAAGCCGCCGGTACCAGCGTTCACACCGTCATTTTTCTTTTTGTCATTGCGTACTAAGAACCCTGTAGAACCGCCATCCTGTTACAAATGACTCGAAATTTTGTGTCAGTATCTCCCGGTCTAACAGGTTTAGATTCACAATAAGCCAATAAGGAGTCGTTATTTCTTGATTTTAAATTATACTCGTACTTTCTAATCATTTCACGATAAACAAAACAAACGATCTTATTCTTGAGTGCAAATCCTAAATATCTTTTAGGGGCTTATAGCTTTTATGAGCTATTGCGTACGTAAGTGGTTGTCGTTTCCTCTGGGCTTGTTTTAATATATCAGTTATCACGCATTTCTCTCTATAACATATACATCGTTTCCCTGACCTAATGAATTTTGAAAGTTCAACATACATCAGGCATCACTACACACGAAACAAGAAAATTAATTTTATCTGACATCAAGTTTTTCAGGAAATCAAAATAATTCGGCATTATTGTCGCTTCAGATTATAATGTAGTTGGTACAGTTGTAGTTTCAGTCGACTATCAAGCTAGTTTGTTGTTTTTATTGTTTGTCATATGCTAAATCTACTCAGAACTGTCAAGACCGGAAGAGTGTAGGACGTAATTATTGGTACATTATAAATGTTCCCATAAAGTGTATTCCAATGTGTTATGGAGCAGGCAGCGCTCGGGGGCTCGTCTCACGGCCGATCGATGCTCGCAAGGCCACGGTCGCGCGGCGCTATTGATTTATTATAAATAGCGACAGCCCCAGTGCGCTCGCGTCCTCGGCAGCCCCCACCGCCCGCCCCGCGGAGCCCTGGGCCTTCCCCCTCCGGTTCGACGCCCCCCCGGCCTTGACCATAATACACGTGGCCGAAACAGCTTATCGATGTATTGGTGGTGTGACATGTGTACCCGCTCAAGTGTACACTATTTCCGGTATAGCGAAACCTTAATTAATATTATGGTGCTATATGTCCCTAGTGGTTAGGAGACGCCTCGTGCCGAACATGGCAAACCAACGAGAATCTCGAAACTAGATTCAGGAAGTACTTACAAGACCATTTGAGTTCTATAAATGTGTCAACTTGGCGATAGAAGAGCGGTTGGCATGAGGTGCCTGGTAGAAAAGTACCTGAAGGAACAAGAACGCTCTTGGAAAACTGACTCTTGTAAGATTTACAATCTTTGGAAATTCGGACAAGGAACAACTTGAAGAAACAAAACAAGCATCTACCAACTACTAGTGATTAAAGTTTTGGCAATTATAATTTACTGAAAACGTAATTTATTTTCATCTGATTATGCTGCGTACAAGGCTTATAGTCATTTGAAAATGTCTAATAGATAAAAAGAACCTACCATATCGAACGCGCGTTAGAAACGCTGATGGTTTCTCAATTAGATTTTGGAAGCAGTCAAACGAAACAATAGGCACGTTTTGTAATGTAACATTATAGCTATAGAAAATGATCGCTTTTTCTCCCTTACGATAAATTGAGTGCAGCCACCGTGACAAGCATTCGACTCCACTTTTCTAGAGTAGGTACGATGGAATCTTCATATAGATATATACCATATACTTATGGGCTACCAGGTCCATGTCATATATTATCACCTAGATTTGAATAGAATTTACAAATGAAATATGAAGATTAATAATAATAATTAATAACCTTCTTAATATTTTTACTGATTTTATGATATTAACTTACCTTTATCGTGTCATACAAAGTAATTGGCTTTATATAATAATTATGTAAGATATTTTATCAAATAGTAAATGAAACAAAACTTATGAAATACACTGATATAACCAAAAGCTTATTTACGACACTTTGTATAAAAAATAAGCCATGATCGAACAACAAAAATCAGGTACATATATTACATAACTAAGTATAAGTTATGAGGCGATTACGATAAAGCTTCCAATATCGATAGAAGTTGTACAGGTTGTTCTTGAGTCGCCCTCTGTGGTGTTTGAATTATTATTTATAATTGAGGAACCAAGTTCACAAATAACAGATTTTCGTGATTCATTTTGAGTCATTTTGATAGACTACGCGTGAATTTATGATTTTGATCCCGGCTCTCCTGCACCTGTTTATTTTAAAGTAGGCATTAAGTTTTGTTAATCTTCTGATTTTTATTTATTTTTGAAGTGAAAACTTCTTTAGCGGCGTTGGGTATAAAATCTTAAACTCGCGTCAGGACACGTGGCCTGATCGAAAAAGCGTAAGACGGATGTTTTTTTTTTTAGACCTTATATTCCATGCGTAAGACGGATACCATTCCAAAATATCAAACATGCTGAACGTTAATAATCAAGTTTTCACTTCTGCCGGCACTCCCGGAGTGCAACCCGTCTTTTTTTTTTATTTTAAGAACTTTTATAGCTTTCAAATGCTTTATAAATAATTAGATATTTTTAAAGAATGGAAAAAAAATTATCAATCACTATGCGAGATTCGACCCCGCGTCTTTTTTTCCAAAACCGGGGCACGGCAAGTCTCTCGGCCACTCGTGAATCTGCTCGGTCCGCTCAAGAATTTCCTCGTGATGACTTGAATACGGAAAATAAAGGTTCAATTTTACATACTGATCAATAATAAAAATGCGAGTGTACTGAATAAGTCAATTTTTAAAGAGTCGGAACTTGTTATGTGACCGTCAAACATTACATTTTTATATCATATCTTATAATAAATATGTAATATTGAATCATTCAATCTTCAATCTTCCGATGTGGTAAAGGCGCTAAGTGTTAAGTAAACCAAGTTAATGTATGAGGCGATTTAAGAAGTTCAAATAACTATGCCACCGACTAGCCATCTGATTGACTGTCACTTTATAAGCGTGTCGTAATTAGTATTTTCCTGAATTACCTAGTTAATTGAATATAAAGTCGTAATGTTAAATTTTCAGTAAAATTACTAGAAGTAACGTATGATAAAGTGATAATGAAGCTGTAATCGGATGTTCATATCAAATTGATAAAGGTAATATACATCATAATGATATTAAAAATTGTAGTCAAAATCTAAATAATTAGTGAAGGTTCCTAATGTTTATTGATACGATATAAGTATACAAGTATAGTTATAGGTAGGTATGAATTAATAGGCCACGTACCTACTACGAACTAGCTTTTAAACGCTGGGTGTACAATGTACATAGTCAAAAGCTAATGAAACGAAAATCGTGTATACTGCATTAGTAGCGCTTTTCACATGCGAGAAAACTCGTCAACTGTGTCACGTTGACACAACAATTAGAACGCTTAAGGTAAAAAGCGCAAAGTGACAGATGGTGTCAATTAGGGGGCTCGACAAATTGCCCGAAACGGTGGTGTTGTTGTGACTGCGGTTGTTTGGAAACGGAGGTCAAGGGCGCGTATCGGAAGCCCTCCCCCTCCCCCCTCAGCCCCTACGCGCCTCCCCCCGCGTGCCCTCCCCCCGGCAATCATAGGCGTGGCTCTGTCCTGAAATAGACGCAGCAACAGAGTTTGTCAACACACGCCCACGGAGCCGCGGCCGGCGCCCGGGGTGCCGGGTGCCGGGTGCCGGGGGATGACGCCACCTGGCTCCGTAGGACACTTCGCGGAATCTGTATTTTTCCTACACAGATAGCGGGAACTCCTGATGCCATATTGCTTTATTTATTTATCAAGAATTTCCAACAAATAATACAGATAACATTATGTTTGTATATTGCTCGCATACAATATTTTCAATAACAGGAAATTAAAGCATTACTTACAACTTACAAGACATTGTTTAAAAAATAATGTAATATGTAATTTACAATATTAAAGAATTTATAATAAAACTGATAAGCAAAATGTAAATATAATTTTCTTGTTTAAGAGCTAGCGCGCACCACGACTTTATGCAGCGTGATTATTTTATCGCAGAAATACAACGTATGAGTTACTATGACAATGCGCGCACATGCGATTAGATAATCGCAGCGATTTTAAAATTGTGATTTGTCACATTTTGCTGCGACTGCTCGCGACGCGATTGTCGCGAAAATGAAATGCAGAATATGAAATTGTATGGTACCGCGCGCACTGCGATAATAAAATCGCACACTCGGGCCCGGCCGGCACTTCACTTGTGTTTCGTCTGTCCAACAGTAAACATCGTAGTGGTATAGGTACTGTTTGGTAAACATAAACTTAGTAATCTGTCAAAAGTTTCAATTTATTTATTTAACACTTTATTGTGCAAGAAACAAAATATACATAAATCTTACAATAATAAAAAATAATAAAAAAGCACAAAGGGCAGCCTTTTGGCGGAATTTTCATTCTATAATAGCCAAAGAATTTTTTGGGATACATCCATATCAGAAATACAATGAATATGGATATCCATACATGGAAGTTCATTGTATTTTTGATAAAAGAAACCTTGGACAATTCTATCTGCTGTAAAAGGATGAGTCCAATATTGACGAATTTTCTTTTTTTTTTCTTATCCTCCGAAGTAGTAAATAAAGACAAGCAACTTGTACGAAATCCATGATGAAAGTGAGTAATGATCACTATTAAATTATCGCTGTGCGCGCACCGTACTCTCTGCGATTTTCTACAGCGCGATTTTGAAATCGTGTCGCAAAAATTAAAATCGTGGTGCGCGCTTGGCCTAAAGATTGACTAAAATATACCCTCAAGGATTCCTGTATATTTATTGAGATAATGATAATGACAAAAGATTGAAAGCTGTATTCTTCTTGCTTATCGGAATAAAGCCATTATTTGAAATTGCTTTTCCAGGAAACGAATACAAACGTGGAGTACACAGTACACACTTTATTGATGCCTTTGGAATAGGTTACTAAAGAACAATTGAATTACAATTCTTCAAGTTGAACACCATCTATGTCACGTTAACACCTAGATATGTCAGCGAAATGTATTTCACCAACCATTATATTGATGTGAATTCATGCACATAGCATCAGAAGTTGGTGGAAATAATCCAGCGACCTGAGCACTGATTGAGTGCCGTCGTTTCGATATACCCTTCCGGGAATCCTATTGAATATATATCGGTTCATTAGCAAAGTGGATCTGTTTCAACCCGCAATGGAGATAAATCTGAACTTTATACACAGGCACACAGTAGACTACTAAATTATTCCCACCTACTGTTTTCCTTCCGCTAAATATTTTGACAAGTTTGAAATATGGCCCGTATTTTTCAATGTTAACGCGCTTTATGTCTTATTTACATGAATAATTTACAAGATCATCAAAACACAATTCACGTCTATTTAAAATGATCTAAAAAGCATTCTTCACGTAGAGTTGGTTGGTGGTATCTTCGCTGGTTGAAATAAGATTGGGAAATGATCTCACACCCGCAAGTCACTCGCCTAGTCGCTAGCGCCCATCGCACCGTATTGTTTGTATCAGTTGCAGTATAATGTTATGGAGTCAATAAACTATTATTTGTTTTGGCAGTTTTACCTCTAACAAATGGTCGTGTCCTTAAATTAGGTACGAGCGAAAGCAAGCGTAGCTTCGAAATCTAAATGCTACTCAAAGATATAAAGATTAGGAATCGCTATATAATTAATGTACCAGATTGTACATTATCATCGCTTTAATCCACAGCAATTAAACGCAAGATACGAGAAAATAATTTAAGTATGTTTTCGTGTAGAGCACAGTATTTCTTCGTATTTCCTCTTTCCTCTCGACCGATAGACACAATAGCTCTTCTTTACGTTTTCATGATCATTTTTCTATAATAACATTTATGTCTTGGAAAGGAAAGTTTGAAATTATCTGTTACTTTCATCTTTTCCCTATTGAATATCGACGAGAAAAATTGTTGAAGATTGTTTTTGTTTTTGGAAATGTTGGAAAATTATCCATACTGTTACATTATGAATGCAAAAGTCTTTCTAAAATAAAATAAAAATCATTTATTTGTTTCATAACACAGACTTTCTATCTGCTACAGTTACACTGCTAAGGCACAGTAACGATTTAGATTAAATAATAAAAAAATAGTTGAAGACCCAGAGTGAAACGTAGGCTACCTTTTACCTTTATATTTTTAGGGGATAAAAAGTTTTGTCCTCGATTTTATCCGCGAGCGAAACCGCGGGTCACAGTTAGTAATTAAATATAGTTTACTAATCACCACAATAGAGTTAATGAGAACGTACACAGCCATACGGTTATGCTTTAATTTGGTGGAATATTGCGTTAGGGTAGCGTGATTGAAGGGGGTGGGGGAATCACTTGCTAATCCAAGAGATAGATAACATAGCTATTTGGTTTTGCGAACGTTAAAATAAGTTGATAACATAGTTTCAAGAATAAATTTGAAATCGCTTTTTTGCATTAATATTAATAATTATCAACATTTTAATACCGCATATTACACATGATTCCACATTATCGGAAAATATGGGCAGAAAACATTTCATGTGAACGTTGCGGCCTGGCACTTGGCAGGTACAAAGAGTTTCAATTTAAAATAACAAGTTGCATACCTTTTGAAATGAAGTACATAATTAAAAAGATAATAAAATCAATCAGTACACGTTGGCACGAGTTTGCAATTAAGTGTTGATCGGGAACGTGGAAAAAGCTTCAAACGCTACGAAATTAAAAGCTTCGTAGATTTTAATTACTGCAGCTTCGAGGAAAACAATTAATTAACAAAACGCCGATAAAAATCACCGTCGGGTACACTGCCTTCATTAATTTTTAGAGCGCAATAAATAAACATCTTGCCGATATTAAATTCGTATGTAGGTACATCGATTGCATATTTCCTTTTAGCTTTTAAGTTATAGAGCAAGAGCCCATGACGGCCAGACCTTCCTATTGTCCGTAAACATAAAATTTCTTCTATGTGTGTCCCCAACACAGGTAAGAATGATCCCCACTCATGAAACCTGGATCGTGGTTCCTTTGGCAGGTAACAGGTAACAAAGGTGTATAAAATCTTATCTCCAATTTATTAAGTTACCAAGCTCAATTTTTTTGTATTTTATTCGTAACAGCATTAATACTCACGATGCTCATTGCCAGACATATAGTATAGTTACAACCCTCCGCCGGACACCCCTAAACTATAATTCTCTGTAATTATACTTACCTTATATTAGTAAAGCTGAATTTTATAAATGTTATTCAGAGAATTATTAAACTAAGTTTTCTCAGTAGCCAGACAGTTTTTTTGGTTCTATAATCCTGCCAGACGTATTAAAAGTGTCTATAGTCCTTTTCACCTAAGATGATTTCTGTGACATATCGATTCTTGACACGTGTAAAGATGTCCTTTACTGAAATCGTATCAATTGTTTCCGATAATTATATTACATACTAGCGGTCCGCCCCGGCTTCGCCCGTGGTACATGTTTACCTTTTTTCTACATAAGAACCATCCTCGTACTTCAAGGAATATAATAAAAAAAGAATTATCGAAATCGGTTCAGCCGTTCTCGAGTTATGCGCTTACCAACACATTTTGCGATTCATTTTTATATATAAGAAGAAGAAGATAATAAATCTGTAGAAGGGTCAATTCTGTACATTGAAAATATTGACAAAATAAATAGCAGCGGGTGTTACTGGATCGATACCAAACCCAAATATGTAAATAATAAAAAAATTTTTGTCTGTCTGTCTGACAAAAATTTTGCAGACATCACGTGAAAACTAACGGTTTGATTTCGATGAAACTTGCTATAATTATACCTTAGTATCCTGGGCATAAAATAGGATACTTTTTATCCTGGAATAATACGTAGAAAAAAAAATCTTAATTTTTCGGTTTTATTCATAGACGTTGTTCTGTAGAACCGCGAACACACGTTGCGTTACCCGCAGTGGATTCAGCGCCGTAACCTGTAGCGCCGAAAGTCGGATTTGGCTTGAACCATTTGCGGCACACGCGGGCCGATATATAGTATATATATATATATATATATATATATATATACGGACATATAGTATAGTTACAACCCTCCGCCGGACACCCCTAAACTATAATTCTCTGTAATTATACTTACCTTATATTAGGAAAGCTGAATTTTATAAAATATGTTATTCTAAGAATTATTAAACTAAGTTTTCTCAGTAACCAGACAGTTTTTTTGGTTCTATAATATTGCCAGACATAGTAAAAGTGTCTCATATGCAACAACTGGTGCGAGTGAGACGGAGCGCTCAGTTCATTGCAATCTTTTGCTAAACATATATACTATCGTTTATTCCAAATCCTTTAGTGATTTTTTTTATAATTTGTCATGAAATTCAATTAAATAAAATTATTACAGTCTGAATAATACATTTTTTTTAAAATTTTATAAAAATTAATACATTTCGATCATATCAAAAGTCTAATCACTTAGTTCATATTATTTCTTATTTTTATGAAATTTATTATCAGTAATTTAATTGAAATTTCAAAGTTATTAAAATTTAATTGTTTATTATATGAAAGAAGTAGTTTTAGAAGATAAAAAATTCACAATTTTTTTTTTTTCAACTAAGTATATTCAATAATTTTATTCATCATTGTTGCCAATATCTTCAGATTCGTCGTCACTGCAATTCCAGTTCAAGAATTGATCGTTATCACTGTCATCTTCTCTGTCTGCCTCTATAATAATAAAACTAGTTAATTCAATTTTAGATCACAAATTTATGTAAATAGTGATAGAAAATAATTATTACATACCTGGTATCGTTTGTAGAGACTCACTGACATCATTCGGTAGTTGATCCCCTTCAAACCATTTAAAATGGTATTGGTCATTGTCCAGAATCCACCCATTATTTATTGGTTCATATGTTGTTGGGTTTTTCATGTGGGCGTTGTTCCATATACTGCATATGTAATTTGCTCGTAAAAACTGTTGTAGTAGTTCACTTTTACAAGGTGGTAAGCTACTAGCATCGAAATTTCGCAACTTTTTTATAATAAAAGATTCGTTTACATCTGAGACTGTATATGAATCAATGAACATCTGCAACCTAGCAGCATCAACCTCAATGAAATTGTGAACATTGTATAAACAGCATACAAAATTTTGAATAATATTGAAAATACGAGTTTGTTCTTCACAATCGTCGATAATTCTGCTTCCACCAAACGTGGTAAAGGCTTCTTGGAATTCTACATACTTCTTCAATAATTTAAACGGTTTTAATTTTCCCTTTCTAAAAAATGCAGGATTGTAATCACATCCTGTGATTGCATGTAATCCAGGTAAACTTTTACAAATAGATTCTCCTAACTTTGTATGTATTTTTGTTAAGTCCACATACCTCAAGTTATTTCCAGTCCCAGTCAGCATCCAGACATGTGATTCATCATTTACATGGTTCATATGACCCAGCATTATTACAGCAATATCGGTATCAATAGTTCGAATTACAACATTTGCTCCATAGTCGATATTACACACATGATAAACTATCTTGGTATCAGCTTCTTTATGCTCCGGGCAAGACAAATCCTCAACGATACTTGACATAACTTTTTTGGCCTCATTAACAGTAAAAGAATGACACTTTTTGAAATTAATATGGATGGTATTCTTGCCTATAAATGGTACCATTTCATCAGTAGCCCAATGTGAAATAAAAAAGACAACTAAAGCTTCTTTAAATTTAGAATTTCGCAATTCTTTGGAGAAATCACTAGGACGAACTTGCTCAGGTCCAGCTATGGTGTAGTCTAATTCTGCGGATTCAAACCGTTGAGAGTGTTCATAATCTTTAATCGATGGTGTCAAATACTGATCGAAGATAACATCAATTCTTGATGCTTTAAACCGAGTTACCATTTGCAGCATTCTTTTAGAAATGCCTCCAAACTTTTTAGGAACGTTTTTCATGGTGTGTAACAAGAAAAACCCGTCAATAATTGAAATATCAATATAAGGTGGCTCCTCATGCTCAACTTCTTTCTCTAAGCATTTCATCAGAGCAGATTTATCGGTTGTACAAATGGTTCCATCCAAATGGCACATTGACAATGGTACTGAAGTAATAGGGTAGGACAATATTTTTGACAAGTCAATCTTGAAATCAATTGAGATTCCTAGCATGCGTCCAAACAAATCCCTTTGAATTTTTACTTCCTGAAGTTTTCCACCCACTTTGATTTTTTTCTTTTTTTCATAATCTCTAGAGAAATTATATAAAGAAGTTTTCTTAATGGCTTTTTCAAATCGTCCTATATCAGACTGACATTCAGATATAAATGTTTTTCGAATATTATCCCCATTAGCTTCAATATTTAACAAAAATTCTTCTACCGGTGGTGATGCTGACTTCCCTGACGAAATATTAATTAATTGGTCTTTAGGCACCTCCAAACTAAATGGATTTATAAATTGATCAAACGTTGCAACAAATTTTTGCAGTTGTTTATTGTTTTTCCGGATATTATGAGGCTTCAAGTCAGCTGAAACATCTTGATGATTTTGGAGTCCTAGTTCAAGATAAACCTGGCTAATTATTGTAGATCTCACGTCATGGTTTCGAGCCCACCGTTGTCGTGCCGAAATTGACTTTGTGAAGTGTATAATACCTGTTAACCTTCTCGAAGCATCTGCATTAATCGTTTGTTCAAGTACCAAGTCTATAGGCTGCCTTGAAAATGGCTTAGTGGTTCTTTTAATTCCGAAGTATCCTTTTTCGAATCCTTCATGTAAATCAGGATGAGTTTCGGCAACTCTTTCTAGATTATCAGAGTACTTAACCGTCCACCTCGAATAATTTTGTTGGTTACATATAAAAAATATATTTGTAATTTTTGGTAAAACGGATTTAAAAAGTTGTAAATTTCCAGTTCGAATACTTCGAGATAAGTCCAGGTAGTGATGTAGAAGATTTATGTAAATTAAATAAAATTGTGACGTTTTACCATGCTCGCCGTTAAGGGTTTGCTGCTTATAAATATTATAGTTGTTCATCAGTTCTTGTAGGTTTTCATTTTCAATTTCAAACGAAGATATTTCACAATTTTGGAGCCTTTTAACTTCCTCTATTACATCTTCAGTCAAAGTGACATTATTATTTTGTAAAAAAGATTTAAAATGTAATATTTCTAGTCCTAATGTTACCAAAGGATGCAATCTTTTGCAGCGATTGAAGTGTTTTCCATCTAAAAATCCATTGACGGAACCATTTGCTAATAAAGTACTCTCAACCATTACATTAGTTAACCCACAATCAGTAATTACTTTCCCTATTGCTTTAAAATAAGCCATCATAATATGAAATGGTCCTATATGAATAAATAAATTGTCAAATGTTGGTTTTTCTGTTGCTTGTATTTGTAACGCTACTTTTGCTATAGCAAGGTCGTAGGTTACTTGTATGCTGGGCTGTTTTAATTCTTCAGCTATTTCTTGACTTTTCTTCATTGTTTGCAATACAATTGATGTATTAGTTGGAGATTCATTTATCGGAGTTAAGTAAGAGATGATTTGCTGTGGACTCTTATTATCATCAATCCGGCTATTAAAACCAACCCACATAGGTACATCGGCTAATCCCAAGGCATGACTAACCATCCAAATGTTATTAATCTCAGTGTTTTTTCGGGAATCTATATATTGTATATTATCAACCGATAATTGCAATTCACTGGTCATTTTAGGTTTTTTAGTGTATGGAATCTCATCAGTAGTTACTGCATCAATCGTTCTTCTCTTTCTTTTTTTATTTTTTTTGTCTGGAGCAATGTTTTGACTTGGAACCTCGGACACCTCAGATTCATCAATTGATTTTTCATTGTTTGGTGCAATATTTTCAATATTTTCACTTGGAGCTATCGACATCTCAGGTTCTTCACTTGCGCCTGAATCTATATTTTGATATATAATTCCAACAGTGTCGTGTAAAGTATCCTTACCGTTAATCGTTTCGACATAACGATCAAAATTATCATACGCTACGCCAGTAAAAAGCCCTGGTTTCTTTTTTATTTTTTCTGGAATTAAGCTTGATTTTTCCATAGATGTAATTGTAACTTCAGTTTCTAATTCTTCGACGCCTTGATAACTAATGCAGTGTCCATATCTATTGATGATATCTACTATTTTACGGCTGCTTGTTAAACTCTTTAGAGTCATACCTAACATAATATGTTTTGACGTCTTAATTTGACCATTATGAACTCCGTAAATTACGTCTTGACAATAAGAACGAACTTGACGAATACATTTAACACTATTTTTTCGCTTACTGTTACATCCACCAAGAAGGGTAAAATAAAAGTCTAATAATTGCTCCGGTATTGAAACCTCTCCAGATATTAACTGCTCTGACGTTATATTGTTATTTGGTAATTTGTTTTTTTCTATTTTCAGTACAAGATTTCTCAGGATCAAGGCAGATTTTTGTAATATGTCTTCTGTTCTTAAATTTTCTAATACCGATTCATCTATAACTTTCAAATATTTTGGAGCAATTATTTTCTTATTATCAACTTTAAATAATTTTACTTCCTTATGGAATACTTTCATGATTTTATTTTCAAGATGATGTGCTGTAAAGTCAGTCGTCATTTCAACAGAATTTTCTTGATAAATTTTTTCTAATGAGCTCATAAATAAACTGTGCAAATAAACCAATAAAAAGCAACGTCCTTTTTTAATCACCTCATCGTTAATGACTTGACTGATTTCACTAAAAGCTATTCGTTGATAATCTCGGTGATAGTGCCTATCCGTTTTTTTAGTTTGTGATTCTATACTCGATAACTTATAATAAAACTCATTTCGGCATTTCTTATGATAAATAATTTTAGGACCAGAAAAATTATCCAATTTAATTAATAATTCTGTAAACTCTACACGACTTTCAATTTTGGATCTGATACTAGCTTTAAATTGATGGACATCAGATGCATGAAGCGGAACCATTTTTGATCTCACTTTTTTTTTCTCTCTATTACAAAATATACAAGCAATCTCATTGTCATTATTACCGGTAACACTATCAAGCGAAACATTTACATCCGGAGTTACAGTACTATTATCACTAATATCTGACTGTAAAACACCAAAATTATCTTGAAAAGTTGAAGATTGTTGATCCAATAATTCAGTAATCGGAGTTAACTGAGATGTCATGGAAGATTCTATAGGTACAGGCTGTAAGTAAGAGTTATCTTGAAATGTTGAAGGTTGTGCATCATCTATTACCTGGAACTGTAATATTTGTTGAGTTGATGTTGAAGACTCTATGGATGAAACTACACCACTTTCATTCTTTTTTTCTTTTTTCTTTTCAGCACTCAGAGGTTCAGTGCTAAAATATTTTTTCATCAGACCTGTAAAAGCTTTATAACATGCCCGGTGATAACCATTGTCTGTAATTTCATTAGGTAAATTAATGTCTTTGTATTTGAGGTTGTGTATTTTTCTTAATTTTAAAATAGTCTGACATTTTTTCAAAGTTTCAACAGAAAATTTTATTAAATCACTATATAAAGTATTAAAATAATCAACGCAACGTTTTACTATGAACATAAACATTCAACACATAATAATATGACAGCTGATGCGCAGTAAAAGATCGCAATGAACTGAGCGCTCTTTCTCACTCACACCAGTTGTTGCACATGAGCCCCACTCTCGCAACTATTATAGTTCTTTTCACCTATGATGATTCCTGTGACACTTCATCGTGTTCCGAAAATATAAAAATGAAACATCTTAAGCTAATAAAACAAAAACAGTATTGTTTAGTTTAATATAATAAAAAATAAAATAAAATAACACAAAAAAATAATACCTATGCAATTCGAGTACATGAAATAGAACGTTGAAAAATTATAGAGTTGGAAAATCATATAATCGGCGCCCATCTTGTGATCGTTTGTCAATCGCGTCAATCGTATGGTAATGGTTATCGTACCAGTGCGTCAGCCTTGTATACAAGTTGCATTTTTATATTGATACTTTACGTGGTATTCTGTTATTGTTACTAATTGTTCTTAGTTAATTGTTGGCAAAATGCCGACAAACTAATTTTGGTACTTTATTCAAATCGATTTAATTTCTATATAAAATATTATCGACTAGCTTCCGCCCGCGACTCCGTCCGCGCGGATGTCGGTCTTCGCGTGGATGGTTTATTTCTCCATTTTGAACTGGGAAGACGTTTCTCACTAAATTAGTATTAGACGATCATCTCGCTCGCCACACTGACCACGTCCGCTAGCATCAAAATTCATTAATTATATGCATCGCGCGGCGCGGAACGCCGTCTTTATATAGGAGTCGAGGAGACATGGCGTCGTGCGGCCCGCGTGTGCTGCAAACGGTTCAAGCCAAATCCGACTTTCGGCGCTACAGGTTACGGCGCTGAATCCACTGCGGGTAACGCAACGTGTGTTCGCGGTTCTACAGAACAACGTCTATGAATAAAACCGAAAAATTAAGATTTTTTTTTCTACGTATTATTCCAGGATAAAAAGTATCCTATTTTATGCCCAGGATACTAAGGTATAATTATAGCAAGTTTCATCGAAATCAAACCGTTAGTTTTCACGTGATGTCTGCAAAATTTTTGTCAGACAGACAGACAGACAAAAATTTTTTTAATCATATACATATTTGGGTTTGGTATCGATCCAGTAACACCCGCTGCTATTTATTTTGTCAATATTTTCAATGTACAGAATTGACCCTTCTACAGATTTATTATATGTAATATAATTATCGGAAACAATTGATACGATTTCAGTAAAGGACATTTTTACACGTGTCAAGAATCGATATGTCACAGAAATCATCTTAGGTGAAAAGGACTATAGACACTTTTAATACGTCTGGCAGGATTATAGAACCAAAAAAACTGTCTGGCTACTGAGAAAACTTAGTTTAATAATTCTCTGAATAACATTTATAAAATTCAGCTTTACTAATATAAGGTAAGTATAATTACAGAGAATTATAGTTTAGGGGTGTCCGGCGGAGGGTTGTAACTATACTATATGTCTGGCAATGAGCATCGTGAGTATTAATGCTGTTACGAATAAAATACAAAAAAATTGAGCTTGGTAACTTAATAAATTGGAGATAAGATTTTATACACCTTTGTTACCTGTTACCTGCCAAAGGAACCACGATCCAGGTTTCATGAGTGGGGATCATTCTTACCTGTGTTGGGGACACACATAGAAGAAATTTTATGTTTACGGACAATAGGAAGGTCTGGCCGTCATGGGCTCTTAGACCATTACATACGCTTCGTGTCTAAAAATAGCAGCAACCCTCGCACTTACATAATTATTATTATCGGGAGGCTGTGTTTCCTTGCCCCCACCCCCACCCCCGGGCCACGCGGGCTCGCCCGGCGCGCCAGTCGGAGGCCGGCCGCCGCACCGAGCGCACGTGCCCCGCCCCGCATCATGCAATCCGATTGTGATGATTATGACATGAAAACAATCTATATACTATCTAATTAACATTTAGCGTTGTGATACACAGATAATATTTTTTTGAAAATGTAACAATCGTTGGTACACATTGTGTAACGTACGTGTAAAACTTTGTGAACTACAAACAAACACTTGTGAAAAATGTCGGTCAATCCAACTTCTGTGACCGCCAAAGGTAAACCTAATTGTTCGCTTTATTATTTATCCAAGTGGACTTGGATAAGTAGTTTGTGTGAGTTATGGCGTTGTTTTTGTACCGTTTGAATGTATGTGTTTGTGTGTTTTATTATAGTAGAGCCATTTTAATAGGCAACATTTGACAGTTCAACAAAATTCAACAACGTAACCTAGTAACGACGACATAGAATAACATGATATTTCGTTTTGTTAGAACTGCACATTTGCTTAACTTTTTTCAATTACGATTACATATTTATAATAATAATGACCGATGCAACTAATTTTAGGATTTGATTTTACTGATAAACCATTCTTAACATAATAAACATTTTCTTATTTAAAGAACTGACGTCGCTACAATTTTGTGTCAATAAATCTTTTTTCTTTTTAAATACCAGAGACGTTACTCTAAAAATCGAAATCTGACATCTAGAATCGAATGCATTGATTACTTGGGAATAAAAATCATCATAAATTATTGATATGTGTTTCAAGTTCGATTGACAAATGTTTAAAGTCCGTATCGATTAATTCGCTTTAATCGATGTTTTTAAGCAGGTTACCACCCTATGAAGATAAAATTGATAGACGTCAAATGTTGCCTATTAAATTGGCTCAACTATAGTTTGTTTAATTTTGTAATGTTGTCATTAACTAGCTCATCTTTTAGTGACATATCACACTAGCGGATTGCGAGCGGTTTCAAAGCGGAGCGGGTGCGCAACGAATACGTTGCGGTTGCGCAGCGAATTCGTTGCGGACGCGTGGCAGATGCGCAACGTTTACGTCGCAGTCATGTACACTCATTAACAAAATGGAATCCGTGCTGGTTGTTACTTATAACTTGTGATAGTATAATAATTATGAGATCATTATTTTTTACGAGTTTCATAACATGTTAATGTTTAGGGTATTGTTTTATCTATTAAATCTTGGTCGAAATGCAATCAGATAACTTAATTGCTCATTAAGAAAGTTCATTAGTGAAATAAATGTTAAAGCTCCTTAACTAAAACAGGGCTATCTTATTATTAGATAAATAGCAGTGAATAGAAAATTTTATCAAGCAACCAGCAACTCACTATCACTTTGCTCATAATTAGGTTCACAAAATCTCTTTATAACATACGTTGCTATGGGAGAGATTATACTGGTCAGTCGTTACATACTTTTGGAATGTATGGTACATTCTAAAAGTCCTAGTAATTCAATTTTATAGCACCTTTTTTTAACAACTCCAGTTGTTATTACATCTTTAGTTAACTGTTAAGTAAGTGCATTTCCACAGTACGGTTAAAAAATTGAGTGCTACAGAAACGATGGAAATATTGAATGGAAGTTAGGCAAGGCGGAAGGGCTGGCTTTTGTGCGAGAGTATACAAAATGACGCGTCCGCAACGAATTCGCTGCGCAACCGCGGCGTGTTCGTTGCGCGCCCGCAACGTATTCGTTGCGCACCCGCTCCGCTTTGAAACCGCTCGCAATCCGCTAGTGTGATATGGCACTTAATGTAGGTATCAAAAGATGGCTAATCATTATCAGTAATTATTAAAGACGTGATAAGTGACGTCCGTCAAGTGATATTTTTGATCGTAATCATTTATTATCTACCACTCATAATTTTTTAGTTTGATTTTGATAGCTTTCTTTGAAAAAAGGTTAGCCTAGGTTATTTCATAGATTCAATGCTCAGTGTAAGCTCGTAATAAAATGGAGTTCTAGGTCTGTCCGTTCAAAAACAATGTAGATTACTTGCAAGTTACAGGCCACCTTGCACCTGTAAATTCTAAAGCCGACATTATAATTGTCTCTACTATACATCATTTTTCAATTATTGTTATTAATATTCACTCAATCAAACAACACGTAAAATCCAAGTTATCATTATTGCATTCGAAGGTGTGGGTTCAATACTCACATATTATATGAATTTTAATTATCTCTTTCTAAACCATTAAGAGCATTGCGAAATTTCTGGACAAGCCATACGTTGCCGCGAAAGTTACCGCGAATAATACAGAAGTATCTACAAGTTCTATAGTACTCGCTCTGAATAGGATTAAGGCGTATCGGCTTATCCTATCTCTAAAATCTGCAATATGACTTGCATCCATCGATCTACTACTTATTAATCACAGGGTGCAGACGATTCTTAAGAATTTCCGTAACTTCTACGCGCGCTACTATACGCGCTACGGAACATACAGGGTGGATGGTCCGTAGGAAATTCTCTCCTGAGAGTATCCCAAAATTTCCTCAATTAAAATGAACTTGTGAATAAAGGCTCTCTATAAACATATTTTCTGCTCATTAAAAGTATAATTTGAAAATATCCCATTTTAATGTAAAGCTTTGCCTCGTTATCGACACCATAAAAATAGTTAACCTTTAACCGTTTAGCTTGTTTAATGGCAAACAGTAATAATTGGGCACGATTAATGGGAAAACGTGTGAAAAGCGGGAAAAGTTCAAGAGGTCACCCAATTCGGAGGGTCGCTGTGGTCACGCGGCCGCGGCCGTGACGCGGCCCGACTTCGTACCTCGCGTGTCACAATAACTTAGCGTAGTCAATGCTCTGCTGGAATTCCACTATTTGCCTTTAATGAATACGCTAATGAGCCTTAACGAAACGTTATGCGGAAATACGTGAAATTGATCCTGAAATTGGCCAAATATATTGTGGCCAGCTTTGAATTTATAATCACTGAACACAATATATTTGGCCAATTTCAGGATCAATTTCACGTATTTTATTCTGATGAATGAGCCTATTATCTACCGTAATTTTTAAAATTAAATACAATTACGCCAAAAATGACATTCAGCTATGTTATGAAGGTCTAAGGCCTGGTCTTTGGTAATTCATTTCTGATGCTGATGTAACTATTCTAAAAATAGCGTGTGCAGGCATATTAAGGAAATTTTCCAATACTATAATATTATTAGGTATTTCTACATTACACAAGTTCAAGCGTCAATGACGTCGATCAAAGCATTCACACCAAGGCCTCTTAAATAGTTTAGTAATATTTCATTTGTAATTTAATATTAGCAATGAAATGTTATGGAAGGAAGTCAGTATCAGTATATAAATCTGATTACTGGTGATGATAGAATTCATACGGAGACACAAGTTCACAGATAGAACACATTCTGTGAAATTTGAAATTTGTGGTTTAAGCTTTGTCAATAGGCACCGGGTTCTCTACATGGCTTAGTATCCCATAATTAATAAATGAAAATTTTCACAGTCTCTTTATTTAGAGAGCAAGAAGATGGCTGCCGTTAGTGTGCCTGGCGCAACACGTGTACATTATAATGTGAATAGTCGTCAAATAAATCATAACTAAATATTTTCTGAAATTAATATTTTAATGCGTATTTAACGCGTAATAACGTAATTATTCACATTTTTTACTGTACTGCATATTTAAGTAAAGTTAACTGATTAATTGCAAATGTACAAAAATTGCGGAGGAATATAAACAAAAAAAAAGTTGTTCTAGGCGATTTTAATGCAAAATAGAAAAAAGGCGCAATTTTTTTTATCGTGCTAATAAGACATTGTGATGTGGTTATTAATTGTTAAGTTTTATCTAAATGGCATCTTTTTATTACAGAAACTCGTAAATCTGTAGTGAAAAAGTATTAAATGAATAATGAAAATTTTTTCTTTCTTATTTTTGCCTCTTCATTAACATATGACGGCCGGCTGAACAGTTGTATGCAACTTTTACTAAGTTTCGTAACATTTATTATTTGTTTTTGCATCATAATATCATTATGGGTGACTGGATAGAAGAGAGATTAAAATCTAACAATTACCTGTGTTGCACAAACCAATAGCCAGTGACCTGTGGCATTAAAAAATAAGCTATAATTATAGTTTGACGCACAACAGTGCTTCCAGCGGTGACAGCGCGGGATTTCCCAGCTGATTCAGCGCCAGCACTCGACCATTGATGTCACCGTCGGTTCACTTGTTACACTGCCAAAACGCGGTATTGCGATCTTCTTTAGTGCCACTGCTGATTTATTACTGATATACCAAACTCTATTGAGGAGCCGTCGCAGCTTAGCGATTGCGTCTTATAGGTTCCCAGCCTAACCATGATGTCTTATAGCAGTATTATTTCCAGTGTGGGAAAGAGAGGGCGCTTATGAACCAACGTCATTTTGTCTAAACTGAAAATAATACTGCGCTATTCTACTACTAAATGGATATTTTTTCTAAATTTGACAACACTTTATATTGTTACTTCGATCCTATTGATAGTGGCTGAATGTTTCCATCCTAGATTGACCAACCCTTTCTGAGATCAGCGCTTTCAACCAAAGAAACTCTACAGCTTTATAGTTTAAGTATTTAGTTGGCAAAGTCTACTCTTCACCTGGCTGTGTTATAATTGAATATGTTACCTATTAAGTCATGATCGCTAATACCTACTTGAAGTGTTATGCATATTAATTATATTAGTCCTCTAGTATTGTAAGTTCTAATCTATAACCACACTCACACGCTTGTAATACTTAATGCTCTGCTTTAGTCATTTAAGCTGAAGAATAAACATCACTAGAGTTCTGCGAATGCATTGGTCGTGGCAATAAGTTTTTGCCCTTGTTTTAGGAACGAATGGTCGACCTCAAAATTACTTACTGCTTGCTTTTTAATTTTTATATCTGTGCGTTGTCTTAAATTTATTATCATACTTTCTTTGCTTTTGAAATAAGCATGTTATATACTTATTAAGCCTTTTAATTATTTTACCTATTGTTAAGTATTCAAGATAATGCATTACACATTATACTGCCAAGATAAGGCAAAATTAAATTTTCGTTTTCAGCATGACGGTACATTTGTTATGATCATGTTTCATCTTGCATGATTTCTTTCATTCTATTTCGGAAACTAGATGCTAGATGTTTGTGTATTCCTGTCGAATGAGTTTATATGAGTAACGCGGCTTCGCTCCACGTCTAGACTGCAGACGCGCCGGACGCCGGATAAATTAACAGCCAATAATTGTCGTATGTGTTTCGTCTGTTTCGATTATGTGATCCTTCACTGTTTGTGCAATCTGACTCATTTAAACTTTTCTGCTTCTATTATCATTACAATTGTCATGTTTGTCGAAATTTAAACCATAAATCAAACAACCTCGCCAAAAGCGGGTAGATGAATGTCACACGTCATCGCACTTTTTGTTCTTAAAGATGTTGTTTTACTTTACCGATTGGCAAGCATTGTTCATAGGGATAACGTACAGATAGACTGAAAGATTACTTTCATTTATTTGCACGCTATTACACCTTCGACTTGCTTTTGCTTCAATTTTGTAATGTCGACGGCCTTAATCATTTTCATGAATGCTCTGCGCTTTAACTTTGTCTAATCTCGAACCTGACTTATCGATTTAAGTCCGAGGTGCTTTTCACTGAACCAGCGCTTACCGTGGTTGCACTTTGATAATATTTCTACATTTTCCTTATTCGATGTCAGTGCACTATGAAATGTATTCAAAAATAAAATCAATGATTACTTCATGAGCGATTTGTTTTGACTAGGTGAAGAGTGTGGGAGGAATGATTCGGCGTGAAAGTATTTGCGAATAACGTAATTTTATGTTTTTGATGTCATGTGGAGTGGCTAAGGACACGTTGTCATCGTTGCTAAAATAGCTGGCATTTTATTAGTTGAATTCCTTCATAAGTGAACGAAGCAACTCTTATCGGGAACACAATATCACCAATATACATTAACTTACAAGTACCGCGTTACAATAGTTCCCAAATTATTAATATTGATTGCTCCAACTTACATCTTTAGTAAACCTACATCATACTATTTTAACAAATTCAACTTAACTTCGATAAAAAATAAACTTAATTGTAAACGTCCTCCAGATGGTTAAAAAACGCTTTAAATAAATTGGTTGACGAAACAGACGATAAAAACCATTAAATTAAACAAACGTCCTCGATCGATAGTGGTGTTATGTCATCGTCGATCTAACTTAATTTGAGATGTAACTCAAGCCCAGTGGGAGAGCAGCAGTGACACGTGCGCAGGAGTTTGTTTGGTAAACACGCGCTGGCGCCGCCGCTGACTCGCCGACACACACATTTATCTGGTGACCAATATCAGGTTGATTCACGAGAAGATGTTACGTGTAGATGTTAACTGAGGCTCAGTCAAAAGATAAATCATAAATAATAAATGGGCTTCTAAAAGACATATATTATCATTAAGTCAAATACATACATGCAATTTGAATTCTAATAAAAATACTCAACGTTAAACCTTTTCGTTTCGCAATCACCAATTTGGTAAATTACCACCATAAATTAACACGTATAATTAAGAGGTGGAAACAATTTAAAAAAACTTAAACGTAAAATAATATGTAAATACGCGATTTCAATGAGCGTTCACTGTTCAGAGTGAAAAATAATTGTTGTGATTTAACAGCGTCATGTGAACGCTTTCATCGCTTCTCACTTGACGGCACATTATTAAAAAGTAATAGTCGTCTAGTCGGTGGCCAATAAATCGATCACGGCGTGCGTAGGCGTCGGCAGCCGGCAGGCGGCGGGCGACGGCCACGCTGGGCGCCTCTGTTGTGATCTAATCCTTTACTTGTGTCATAATCTGGTTCTAGTAAAACTCATCATCTGCCTCTTATTGAGTCCCAAACATTGGCCACGTCTCACCCGGTGTCAACAAACTTGTTACCCACTTTCGATGACTCTCATATTCACCAGTGGCACTATTATTTAACTTAACATCTTGCATTACTCACCACGTTACATGACGTATTTTGGCTCGAACTATAATTGTCGTTGATTGAATTTAATGAACTGGCTCTGTTGTTTATTGTTTTGATTTATCTCATTTTAACACACTGTATGTTTAATGGAATTCGTTTTAAGAACATTGCTGTGATCTTGTGAAGGTTTTTTCTACTTAAAATCTTTTAAATTTATCTCTAATTTTGATCAATGCTGCTATCTGGATTTGATAGATTGTTTGTTTTACTGTGATAAAGGTGAAAATATTTTTATGGAGAACATTATAACGATTTCATTCAGTTTGGTTGAAAAAAATATATGAAAATTTCAGTCGCCTCGTATCCGTGTGTATTTTCAATCGGACACTCATCTACGTAAAAATATTATTTAACTTCCCGGTGCGAGCGGGAAGTTGGCGCCGCCACCGAATTAACTGGACAACTTCAAAGTCGAGGTCATGCGGATTTGTCACTGTTTCGTGCTGTTGCTCCACTAACTGTTCCTTACACTTCTATTTCTAATGAAATGACTCGTGCTCTTCTAGGGGCCACAAATTGTTTCGCTTTTTGAACTATAAGTACATCCAGTGCTTCTGGTTTCTCTATATTTCATAACTTATTAATTACTTCTGATATAGCATTGTTATTGTTTGCTGTACGATTATGTGCTATTTTTATCATGAACACCCTGATATATGTCACGTATTCATATTTAATCATAAACTAAAACATCTAGAGTGTGTTTGTAAGTACTCACATACTATAGGTGTAGTGTGGCACCTCTGACTCCCGTCTATACGGCCGTCTTTAAGTGCGATGATTACTGTTTATTTCCTCGTATCGTGAACTTTCTGTGACCTAGACCGGTGGTAACCTTCGATATTTGTAGTCTATTCGTTAGCGTTTGCGTAACCCTACATTGAATTCTAGGAACGATGCATTCGGTGGTAGGGAGATGTAATCATCGTTATTTTGCCAACAATTTTCGAGTTTTGCGGTGTTTCGTCACTCATTGATAACTGCAGCCGCTGGCAGCGCCCGGCAGCGGCTGGCAGCGAGCGTGCGGCTAGACTACGGTGGGTGAATGAAGCGCACGCGTCGCCGCGGGCGCAGCAGCGACAGGGCTGACTGCTGAGCGGCGAGCGGCGAGCAGTCAGTGTCCGCTCGCGATCCGAGCGCGCTTGTCGTGTGCTGTGCCACGTCCGCGCTCCTCCTGCCGCTCGGCAGCGCCAGTGTTCTCACATTAAGATGCTTGCGTACAGCGCAGTGTTTACCGTTTGTGTTACAGTTGTATAAAGTGTTTAAAAGTGGATTCCGGACTCTATCAGGCCGTGGAGCACGCGCAGAGGCTCGAGCGCTCCCAGGCCATGTATGTCATAAATTTAGGTGAGTCCGCAATCTTTCTACATTCCTTGTTCAACCTATTATTGGAACTAGACCTAACCGGTACGCGGTCGATCGGACGAGCGGAGTTCTAGCCGTGTTATCTCGTTTGTTGCGATCGGTAGCCAGTTTTTTGCGAGCTTTCACCTGCCTCATCCCGGTACTAACCCTCGGAATTGGCTCAGTGGCTCGTCGGTCATATGTATAAACAACTCGCACGGTTTCATTTCAATTTGTGTCTTATTCATAGCGCACTCGACTCGTCTATGTGTTTTTATTACAGTTCACGTACAACGTGTGGGCGTGTGTTGGTGTGTTTGCGATATCGGTGTAGCTATTTCTGTCCCGCGCTGCCTGTGTGCGCTTCACACACGCGCCGAGCTGCGCGCGTGTGTGTATCGTCGTTCGGTTATCACTTATACTTGATATCGTCGCGAATTACTTCACGACTGTTGTCACGATTCACTTATTGAAAATGTTTTCTTAGCAAATAATTCCTCGTACTTAACCTTCGGAACTGTAAACAAACCGAGACTTGAAGCTCGCTCGAGCTTTGCGGATGTTTGATAATATTAGAGAGAATATAATCATCGCTCCGAAAGAGATTTTCTGACACGAGCGATTAATTATTCACGAACACGGTTCCGTTTAAGCAGTCGCGGGCCGCGTGATCGTGTGAAATAAATACATGTTTAATTTCCAAAAAAGTGAGACTCACGTAATTCATTAGTTCATTACAGTTGACCGCATGACGTTTCCTTGAATCGCGACTCGATAAAGGTCATGAATGGATTCTACACTTGCCTCACTTTGGAAATGTAATGAATGTTAAAATAATTGTGAAGGCACGCATAGGCGTCTGGAGCGGCAGGGGGAGGAGGAACGACGCGTTTAATTACAATATTTACGTCAATCGAACCGTTAATCAGACAATTGAAATGAAGCATTGAGATTGCATCGATATACCTATCGGTACGATTCTTTCCAGAGAAATCTATATAGTACTAGCGGTCCGCCCCGGCTTCGCCCGTGGTACATATTTACGTTTTCTCTACATAAGAACCATCCTCGTACTTCAAGGAATATAATAAAAAAAGAATTATCGAAATCGGTCCACCCGTTCTTGAGTTATGCGCTTACCAACACATTTTGCGATTCATTTTTAGGGTTCCGTAGCCAAAATGGCAAAAACGGAACCCTTATAGTTTCGTCATGTCCGTCTGTCCGTCTGTCCGTCTGTCCGTCTGTCACAGCCGATTTACTCGGAAACTATAAGTACTACAGTGATGAAATTTGATGGGAATATGTGTTGTATGAACCGCTACAAAAATATGACACTAAATAGTAAAAAAAAGAATTGGGGGTGGGGCCCCCCATACATGTAACTGAGGGATGAAATTTTTTTTTTCGATGTACATACCCGTGTGGGGTATCAATGGAAAGGTCTTTTAAAATGATATAAAGTTTTCTAAAAAACATTTTTCTTAAAGTGAACGGTTTTTGAGATATCAGCTCTCAAAGTCGTAAAAAGTATGTCCCCCCCCCTCTATTTTTATAACTACGGGGTATAAAATTCTAAAAAAAATAGAGGTGATGCATGCTAATTAACTCTTTCAACGATTTTTGGTTTGATCAAAGTATCTCTTATAGTTTTTGAGATAGGTTGATTTAACTGTAATTTATTATATTTGCTGCTACGGAACCCTTTGTGCGCGAGCCCGACTCGCACTTGGCCGGTTTTATTATATTATAGATTGAGCACATACAAAAAAAATGTATGACATTTAATTATTTTTATTAAAAGACTCATAATAATTAAACACGTTTGCAGCGGAGACTGGGTGTCACTTTCGCTTTGTTAACTACTTGTTGTTTCGCCCCAAGTGCCGGCCGAGTGTGCGCTCTCGCGAGATGCAAGTGTGTATGACTGTATGATAGACGTGGCTCTCGGGTTATCAGTGTTCCTGTTCAAATGACCCTATTATACAAACATTTTCAATATGCAGAGAAATCGTTACTAAGTATATTGATGTTTACATCTATTTTCGGTGTCATTCCCTTCTCTCGGTGTCCCTGCAATTTTAACCTCTCTAAGATGGTACTCCTTTGTTGCGTTTAAAGTTAACAAACGTGTTTATAAACATTCATTATCCAGTAATGCAATAAAGCGGCAAAATTTGCAAAAGCTGCCCGGTAAATGTGATAATATATAAATAGTCCGTTTTATCCGGCTGTCTGACGTCAAACGTCTTTACGTAGTGGACTGGTGGCGATTATTTTTATGCATTTGTTTACATAGTTATCTACGGATTTAGATCCAACGTCGTAGAATATGTTTACACCCTACGGCGATATTAATGATTAATATCGCATGTTCCTCTTACCGTTCACGGTAGCAGACTGTTTGGTTTGGCGTCGATGGAATAATTGCCGTCTTTGGATCTTTTGACTTTTCAAGCCAAATAGTTCCAACGCGTCGTTCAAAAATTGCACATACCACAAGCAATATGTTATGGTTATAGATCTCGAAGATATTTCGACTCGTGTCTCTGATGTGTTCTCAAAAGTTATGAGTATTTGTAATCAGTGGGATGGCTGTTAGATGATCTTAACTGTTGACTTGATTAAGATATAAATGTTAGAAAATTATGAATCTTAGAATGTATGTGAATTATAAATTACAGGCTATAACTCAATAACGTACAATGTGTTACATGACTCGTGCTAGGATTTGCTTACTAACGGAAAACATATTTTGATACATGCTCAGATTTTACTGTAGTGATAAGAAGTATATCAGAGGCTTCTAATACTGGTCTGAAATGGTTATATTATAACTATAGCTTATAAATCTACCTAGCAAAAATGACGAATCAGAATTCCTATTTAATTAGAATTAATAATTGTACAGCAAATATGTAGGTTTAAGGATAATCCACGACGTGTTTGTACGCGGCGTGGAGCGGTGCGATAACCGAGGTGGCAATAACAATAACACGATATTGTGCCGCGCCGTTATCAGCGATCTAATTGTGCACTGATAACGCACTGAAACTTTCCACAGTTACCTATTCGATCACTTTGCCGAGCCCATAAGTGGGTCAGGATCCGCCGGCTCACTTGCTGACGCGTGCGCATACGTTTGTACAGCGTAATGTATGCGATACGATTGTCCTGTTTGTGACTTACGTGCCGTGGATTCTTCCGACGACATAGATTATATAATAATCGTATATTCTATTCAAAATTACAATTCAAGAGATGTGAATCGCGAGATGAATATTTCTATAAATTTGTATCCATACTGGTCCATACTAGATCTTTAAAATAAACTTTTTTTTATATTCCGACATTTGTAATTCAATTGCTTTATTTTTAAAACACTCAGCGGGTGCAGTATCTATTGTTGTGTTTAACATAACATACATAATGAGTAGGTATAAATAATTCAAATTGTACAATAGAAGTAAGCCTAAGTTTAGTAAAGAGGAAATCTTTGATTTTTTTCCACCCCACATCCCTTTCACACCTAACTTGGCAAGTGGGTGTGAAAGGGATAAAAAAACATACAGGCGTCATTCAAGGTCATATTTTCTTGTTACAAGTTAATGTTCATACTGAAATCTCCAGTGTATTAGATAATATAAGCTTCTTGGTTTATTCTATTCTCTGCCATTAGTCTCACTCAGCCTACAGGACGGTTTACAGTTAAGAAACGGAAACATTTTTTTAAATTCTTTTAAGTATAGATAGATCCGCCCATATCTAATAGTGGTGAAATCGTTTGATAAATAAGATTAAATTGTTCGATAAATAAGATTGATTGTCTACGTGTAAATTCCATGTCAATTTATTTGGATCGGACTTTTTCTAGTACAACAATGTTTACTCCGGCCAAAAACTAGTATTCTGCAAACACAATGGTCGGTCGAATTTGTCATCAATTAGCTCTAGGCTCATGTTAGTTGTTGGAGTAATAACATCTTATTTTAATAAAATGTGGTCGGTGTGTGGATAAATATAGACGTACATAATCAAAGTTGATCACCTTCAAGTAACATGGCTAGTTGAAGCATACGTGTCTCGTCACCTCTATGCAAATTGGATGGTGGCTCATCTGCATAGTCATTTGGAACTGCTATTTTGAGATGCAACCTAATTTAAGTTTTAAAGGTAATTCAGTATTATTTAGCCTTGAGACTATCGAACGATCTTCTGGTCCTGTGGTATTGAATGTTTCTTGTTTGTGTGCTGTTGTTGTTTTATCTGTATGTTTTCAGTGTTGTTGTTTGTACCATCGTTTTCTGCTTTGATGAAAGGACTTTTTATGATATAAACCTCATAATTCGTTAAGATATAAATCCCTTTCTATCTATTCTTCTATACAGAAAAACTTGGTTTCAAAAGTGGGATGGTTTTTACTTGCTCTAATCTACCTATTAGTATTACCGACTATCGTACCGCTTAACATTTGCAAGAATGATTAAACTTCTGATCGTGCTACTAAATAAGCCGGATTATGTTTTAACGCTACCGAATCAAGGAGACGGTGTTCGATAACTTGCGTAACAAGAGTTTGCAATGGTACAATCTTTCACTAAGGAATAATGTTTAATTAATGCGTACGTGAAGTCGATAAGCGCTAATTAAAAATTGAAGAAAGTGAATTTGTTTTACATGAGAACCTGTTCTGTCGTATATGTCCCAAGTATCGAGGTTAGTCCCAACACGTCTTTATTGAATTTCCCACGATATTCATATTTGACTTTGATAAAGTGAAAGTTTAAAATGTCGAAAGGTTTCGTGCGCGGCGCGCGAATTGTGTCCTTGCCTGAATCATATGAAGAAAAAAAAATGTTTAACGCCTTTCATGAAACGGTAATAATCGATTGTTTTATTCGTTACGCTAGAATGTTCACGAATACCTACGAAATGTTTTCAAAGTAGGCACAATGAACATTGATATGGTTTCCTTTTCAAGAATTTTACCGTTCATTTTATATCCATTGATATTTCGGCACAATCGTTTACGTCATTTGGGTAGAGAGATAAATACAATTTGATTCTCTCGTTTGTTAATTATCCAAATCACGAGTAGGTAAATAGACGAAATTGATATCAAGTAAAACATCGAAGATAAGGTCGAATCTCAAAACAATAGGCAGACACTGCGTCACGATAAGTTTGCACGTAATCGGCCAGCTGTCGATAAGGGAATCTGGCGAGTGTGGCCTCTGCGGCTCAGGAGTCAGCGTTAGCCCGGTTCTGCGGGACGAGAGGCGCATTCCGGAGAGCAGACGGACTGGCTCCCGGGCCGTCGACCCCGCCGCTCACCGCTCGCCGCTCCGACCGGAACCGCAGATCTTGCAAGTGATACACCTAGCTGCACGGTGACACAGTTTTTTAGCGATACGCACGAGCCATCCGGTCCAGTTTTTGTGGCCTTTATCGGCACCGAACTCCGGTAGATGTTCAAGATCATCTATTATTATTATTCAAAAAAAATACGCTAAGAATTGACAAATTGCGAACGCCGAAAATAAATTTTTAATAGGTACTAATTGAAGCTCGACGGATTTGCGTAAGCGCAACAAAAAAATCGCTAATTAATTATGGTATGACGGTGTTTTGGTTATAAATCTTGCAGAATACACTTGTCAAGTTGTCAGGATAGTTCTTGCTTGTTCTCCGATAAAATCAAGCAGTAGGTATTTGAAGATTTACGTAGTTCCACAAGTTAATTTCCTCGACTGTCGACTGTCAAGGCTACGGGCTGTTGCCATGCCTGTGCACTTGTGCAGGCCCGCTTCTACTTATCGCTCTAATGAATTTTACATTTACGTGAATATAATATTTGCATGAATATAACCTTTGACAGACCATTTAAAGGAAAAGTATTTCTTCTTTTTGTTTGTTTCCTATTTAATTACCTTATTTTTGTTTTTGGTGCCAAATAAATGAGTTTGAGTTTGAATAATAGTTAATGTAGGCTTGTGTCTTCGAAAATTTTATAATGATGATTATTTCCTGCCATATTTTTTTTTATTTGTATCAGTAGTGTCGATAAATTAAAAGCGTATTGATTATAATAAAAATGCTATTAATAAGTTTTCACTGTTTTACATTTAACATGGGTTGGTTTTTGATGTTTTTCAAGCTACATTGTGAATGGATTTTTTGTTGTCTCGGGCCGGAATGAATTAGCTTCAACAATGGCTGCGCAGATTAGATTATATAAAGTAGATAACAATGATAAGTTAATGTTGATGATGTTCGACTTCGAAGCGAGCGAGGAGATGTACGCGAGCGGTGCGTCGTGCGTCGGTGCGTCGGTGCGTCACTGTGACGCACGCGCTTTTTGTTCAAACTTCACATATAAATAAGATAATAATATATTGTCTAGACGGCTTGATTTTCGTGAAAATTCGCTGAACGCACGCGCTGTTTTGGATATTCTGAGAAAATTATTTTTTGATAAAGATTGTTACTGACACAAATATTTTGTTTTTGATTAAGGAAATATTTTCTGATTTGAATGATTATAAATTTGTTCTTTTTTTATAGTATAAACTGAAGCCGTCATTCTTTTTAATATGATCAATATGAACGGTGAGAAATTACTTCAAAAATAAGTATTTTGAGGTGGATTTTACTTTTTATTCCGAGTTGTTTTATCTTTATTGCATAATTGCATCACACAGTTTTCAATAGCTTGCAAATTAAAATTTAATTAATATTAAATGAGAGTTAATAACAATTAATACATAGTAGGTTCATATTTATTGCAGTTCTCATTATCACTTCCTAAAGTCATACAACTTCATATTTATTGAAAATGTTATATTTTAAGTTGATTGAATTGTATAATAATGTAGAACAGCCTTGATAGTGTCATTATCTTTTATTTCTTTTTTATATTCTTTACCAAAATGATGGTTAAGTTCATATTTTCTCTGAAATTGACAATGAAGATAGTCTTATTACCTACTTGCCTCCTGTAATAGCAAATTCTACAGGGTGTCCCGTAAGTAGTGGACCAACGGGTTATGGGGAGTAGAGGGACTTATTATCTAACAAAAATAATAAAATTTATTGTCCTAGACCATAAAGTTTTTGATTTATGTTTTATTTTCAAAATTTGATAAAAATATCATCTACATAAGCATAATATGAACTTTTACCATTTCTGATTTTATTTTATTCTTATTTTTTTGTTCAAGGTTGTTAAGAATACATAAGTCTTCCTAATTAAAATGATACTCAAGCATAATTAACAATGACAAGAAAATTAGACCAAAAAATAGAGCAAAATTTTACGTTTTAAAGTTTACGGACTGAAGTTTGAACAAAGCTGGTGTAAAAAAAATGTATGGTAACCCTGTGAAACTTTATTTTAAAAACTTCTACATCTCATACAAATTACAAAAAGGTATAATTATGTGGTATAAAGTATTTAAAAAATGTTAAATTGGCGTACAACATTCAAATTAGAAATTATCAGGAAGTCAACTCATTAAGTTATTCCGAGAATTATTGCCTTTATGCGCGCGCGCTGGAATTTTTTTGTATTGTTTCTGGCCAATCATAGACGATACTTGAACCCACTATTATTTTCTTTGACTTTCAACTATTTCAGTGACTTGCTTATAGCTCGGAATTACACGCGTGTTTAGCTTGATCCCGTCATTACGATATTATTCTTTGTTGAAGTACGCTTGAATTGGACACTGATTTTGCTTGTGATTTGGATGTTGTTCGACTTTGGTTTTTTGAAGGAAAATGCCTAATACATACACTCCACGTGAATATGCAGAAAAATGTTTTTTTATTAATGGACTCAGTGATGAAAATGCTCGACAAGCAGCACGTGTTTATCGTGAGCGTTATCCCGATGATCACCGATTTTTTCTCACAGTAAAAAACGCATACCATGAAATCTGCATAAAATGAAATGTTTTAACATTTTTTAAATACTTTATACCACATAATTATACCTTTTTGTAATTTGTATGAGATGTAGAAGTTTTTAAAATAAAGTTTCACAGGGTTACCATACATTTTTTTTACACCAGCTTTGATCAAACTTCAGTCCGTAAACTTTAAAACGTAAAATTTTGCTCTATTTTTTGGTCTAATTTTCTTGTTGTTGTTAATTATGCTTGAGTATCATTTTAATTAGGAAGATTTATGTATTCTTAACAACCTTGAACAAAAAAATAAGAATAAAATAAAAACAGAAATGGTAAAAGTTCATATTAAGCTTATGTGGATGATATTTTTTATCAAATTTTGAAAATAAAACATAAATCAAAAACTTTATGGTCTAGGACAATAAATTTTATTATTTTTGTTAGATAATAAGTCCCTCTACTCCCCATAACCCGTTGGTCCACTACTTACGGGACACCCTGTATAATAAATAGAATCTAAGCTTTAATTCATTCATTTAAACTGTCCGAGTTTGTCAATGAAACCACTGTACCATGTATATTATGTTAATAAATAGGCTGTGTAACCACATTTTTCTGAATCACCGGTTTTCCCCAAAAGTTCATCCATTTAACAATAAAGTGAAACCACAAGTGCGTCAAAGCGGCCACCACATGCGCAGGCGCAAGTGTGACGAGCGCTGTTACTGACCTTTCAACTCGCGTCCTAAACGCTTAGCAGGAGACCAATGAGTTGTGAGCGTGAAGTTGGCAGTTTTTCCTTTGTATCCGTATAGCTATAGCTTGAAAAGGTCTACGAATGTAACGTATTGAATGTTTCATCCAGTATAAATACGTAAATATATCGAAATACAAAAACAGCGTAGGTACAATGTATTTATCGTAACCAAGATCGATATGTTCTCCACATCACAGAGTAGGGACAACACAGAGAGCTATATAGTAGTAGTTATCACTAGGTATATTATTTAGGTAAAGATTTTTCCTTGTATACTACAAAAACAAAAATAGAAATAAAACAACAATTACCGGGTATGTTTTATTTATTTCCGTGTCAAGGCTTTGATCTCTAGTGTACGCAACTTTTGCATAATATATGCGTATAATGTACATATGTAATTATTTCTTGAAACAATACGCATTTTATAAATTTAGAATTGCAAATTTTGTTGTTATACTGAAAATAAAAATTGTTTAGATATGCTATCGGATACGTGAAATAATTAATGAATTAACAGAGATAAGTTGCGTTAAGCTTAATGACATTGGATACACAATCAAAATATTATTATTGATAAATGATATAATATTGATTGGCGCGAGTTCCGCGAACACCGTGTTTAGTCATACAGTAGTCTTTGGAATTACATATACCTATTGCTAAGCTTTTCCACTACAATTATATTATTGGTATCTTCCAAAGAATGTAAAAATTACACATGATTTAAAATTCTTGTGTTGGATGAGCTGTGTGAAGTTTGTTCACGAATGCAATGAATAGTTAACATTTCAAACATTATCTTTTGCGCTGAAATTGTAACTTACAATGTAGCAGGTGTGCAAATACGATCCATTGCACTTGTTTGTTGAGAACTCACTACAAGTTATATTAATAGAACTTTTTATTATAATTATTTTAGATCTTCTACATCTAACATACTAGTGGAAAATTACAGTAGGTACCTAAAAAATGCGATAAAAACATTTATGAGAAGGTCATGTCTACTAGTTTCTGGAAATAAAGTCACCATGGCATTACATCATGCAAATTAGCAGGACGAAAATATTAAATAAACACGATATTAAAGTGGAATTCTATAAATTAACTTCGCCTTTTATTTGCTATCAAAAGGTCAAGCTCCAGTGTGGGCAGTGGATATTGCGGCATGAATGGGGAAAAATATGTTGATTGTTTCCATTGCGGGGCACGGAATCAAGTTCGTGTTGAATTAATTAAAGGTATTGTGGAAACAACGGCGCGGCGGTGACATTTATCCCGAGGCCTGAGGGAGGGCGACCGGCCCACGCGCCCACAGGTCGGGCTGCTCCGCGGCGCCCACGCGTTGCTCTCACAGCTGGAACACTTCTTCGGAGGAAGCTCTCAAGGTGCTTGATGTGTGTCGCTGAAAACGGCGACACTACCTTTTACGGCTGTATGGGGCAATTAAGCTTATGAAATAATTTTGGTACTAAAGTAGCATAAAGTAACATATCTCATTATCTTGTGCATTCTTCTTCGTTTGGATTTATTTCTTTGAAACATTTAAATAAAAATTTTCCATTAGACTTATCATGGTTAAAAGTCTCGAACAGTCCGAACGATTAGGTAGGTATATTTCTTGTACGGATTAATTTATTCCTACAAACCTATGATATAATACATATTATGATGATGTTGATACGTAATCAATTCATATTTGTATTTATTACACTGTGTCATCTCAAATTCCATCAAGTTTCGAAAACAAGTTTTCCACGATGTCAAACACCTATGTTCCAATATCGGCTGATCATTGAGACAATCCCAACTTGACATGATAAGGAAACAAAGCTTTACATACGCTTCAGCGACCACAACAGATTGCAGCCAATTTAATAACACGACACGCACAAATGCAAACACTGTAGCATGCATGGTAGACGTCCTTGTGGTTGTTTTTACAGATGTTAATACGTAAATTGGGCGATTTATGCAGATTTAAGATGCGATTAAGGCATTATTAAACGGAATATTTGGACAGCGTTGCGGCGAACACAGTCATTGTCAGACTCAAATTAGTTTATGAAATCGTTTCCATGATTAAATTGTACACATTGATTATAAATTTCCCGTTTCCATCGTCGTTCAATAAATTCCATCTCAGACGATACATCAATAGTTCTTAACATACCTGCAGTCTGCACATAATAAATTAAACGAATTTTAACACATTTTATTTGAATTTATGACAGAAGCTAAGAACCAAATATAGATTATTTTCACGTTAGTCGGGCAATGATGAAAGGTCAAAAGTCTCATCTACTCTTCGTCATGCAGTTTCAACTAATTTCTGTCTTTAATTAAAATATTTAGGACGATTGTTGAAACTACTGTATCGTTTGTAAAGTACTTTTTTACAAAGTCAAGGTTCGGATCAGTTCCTCGCTTTTTGTGTGAGACGGAAATTAAGCGACAAATTGTTTGTGCTTTAAAGCGGTGTAAATAACTTGCGTTTTTGTGGGTACAGTTATGTAAGGCTGAGGAAGGTCGGTTCGTCACATCGCCATTAAAACAAATCGCCTGATATTCTGCACTAAGGTGTGAATTGTAATGGTTTATATTTGTAGATCTGTGCAGGATAATTTGGTGATATATGATGTTTTGACTTAATGTTTTCGTTATTAAGCGCTGCGATCTGCTAATCGTTGTGTGGATGTTTCTAGTTTTACAAACTCGCTGAAAATACAGTATGATGATATAAATCCTAGGAACTAATATTGCACAAATACCTTGTCGAAACGAATCACGAAATAGAATATTTTCTTGGATTTTTTAACATGTTGTAAAGTCAATCCGGGTCATCAATGTAGAGTTGTACATATCTTTTCAAAATGTCAACGTTTATACAATGTTACAAAAACCGGAATTGCAAATTTATTTTATCATCCTAAAGTAATGGCAATTTGAAAGTCCAACAGGACTGTTAGTACATACTACATACACTCACCGGCACGGAATCTTGGCCACTGCAAATTATTGGGTAAAATAACACTATTTCTTTTCTACTACAAAATTCAATAAAAATTTAATCAAAACTAGTTACTTTAATGTTTTTACTAACTTTTAGTAATAATTGGAAGTTTATAAGAAGTACTACCGCGTAGATATGAATTAAACTAAAATTTACGCTTTTCCTGTGAAATTTAAATGTTTTCTTAAAAAATGCTCAAAAATTAGAAAGAACGTTTCCATAAAAAAAATTGAACCTTTTAATATAGGGTGTTTCCTTTTCTTTCCTTAAACACTGTTTGCATCCAGTCTGGCATACTCTAGAATACATTTTTGATGTCCACTTGAGCTATAGTGTACCAAACGGCCCCAGCTGTATTTCTAAGCTCATCTAACATTGGTGCTGGGTTGGAATCGAACTTTATGTTTCTTTTAAGCATGTCCCAGATGTGTTCTATTGGATTAAGATCCGGGCTACGAGCTGGCCACTCCAATTTTTCAATAATAACCTCTTGAAGGTACTCTTATACGCATCGTAAGACACGCGGACGTGCGTTATAGTGTATTAGCAGCAAATTTTCTTCACTCATAAACCTGTAATAGGGCTGAACATGTTCCTTGAGAATTTCCTCAATGTATCTGATCAAATTTAAGGCATTATCTACGATAACTAACTCCGTGCGAGCATTGGAACTTATACCTCCCCATACCATTATTGACCCTCCATGAAAAATCGCAGTTTGAGTGTGGTGATGGGTGAAAACCTCTCTTCTCGTCTCCTCTATACTGACTCTTGTCTATCAGAAGCTCGTAAAGTGCCTTAGCAGTCATCTGTGAACACCTCACGAGCGCACTGGCTGTGGGTCCAGTTTTCATGTTCTTGTGCAAAACGAAGACGTGCTTCTCTGTGATGTCTGAGGAGTTCTGGATGGCGTGCTGGTCTGCAAACCTTCAAATTAACTTCCTTCATTAGTCTTCTCACTGATTGCTCACTCACATTTATTGTCCTGGGGTTTTAGAGCCGGTGGCGTATCTCAAAAACTGTCAGAAAGCCATTTCTGAGTATCTCTTGAACAATAAACGGGTCTTCTCGAGCTGATGTGCACCTCACGCCTTCATTTTCTGGTCTGCACGTGTAGCTGCCAGTCTCCTGGTATCTTCTCCATGCATAGTGCATCGCTGAACGTGGTACGTACTGTACATTAGGTAATAGGTACTTTACGTTGCGGCAGTCATTGGTCTTACATTGTGATGGCCTGAGCAGGTTGTTCAGATGTTAACGACATTTTTTTATTGATTGTTATGATCATTGACTACAGTACAACAATAACAATATCGTAAAACGTCATAAACGATATCGAAAAAAGTTTAAAACGAACAATTCGTAACTTCGGCTTAACCGCACAAATCACAAATTTCGAGTAACTCTTAAAAAGTGGTAAAAGATTATTCTCAAACTTAATGATTTCTTACCATAAAATTAAACAAATAATATGTTAACATATCTGCATACAAAAAAATCGTGAAAAATACTTCAAACTTTTTTTATCGGCAAATTTGTAAGTGGCCAAGATTCCGTGCCGGTGAGTGTAGTATTCTGTTCTTAATATAGGAAAATGTATTATATCGTCTCTGCTTATGGTCCCTCGAGCCGGACCACTGTGTTGACCCCACACAGTGGTCTACACCATAACATTAATGATAACGTTTGATTTAATTATTATATAGTTTTCCAATTCTATATCAGCTACTTATCTATCCTGGCGATCTTTTGGTTTTTTCCAAATTTTTAAATAGTTCTTTTATACAGAAACTTTATAATCAAAGTTAAGCATTTGCAAATAATGTATATAAAAAAGATAAGATAACTTTCGAAAGGTGCATAAATTTATATACTTACATATATAAAAACTAGCGGTCCGCCCCGGCTTCGCCCGTGGTACATATGAAAAATAGATGTTGGCCGATTCTCAGACTTACCCGATATGCACAGAAAATTTCATGAGAATCGGTCCACCCGTTTCGGAGGAGTATGCAGACTAACATTGTGACACGAGAATTTTATATATACGATGAAACACCAAATGTGTCGCTAAGCGCAAAACTGGATAGCGGTGTAGGTACAACTGATTTGGCTATTTTATTTTTTCATTCTTTTACACAGAAAGTACATAAAGAAGAGAAAAAACGTTAATATTACGAAGAAAATCGTCTCATACAAACCACGCGAATCCCAGCTCTAAAACATTTGCCGTGAATCGAAGCAAATAACAAAGGCTCAAATGAATAATACTAGTTATGAATAAAAAGTGTATTTCTGTATACCAAATAGGCGATAATATGCAGACAATAAATAAGTTTAAGTGCCGATACAAAAATATGAAGTGGTAATAGTTTGCCCTGGATATCGGGACGTTAAATAAATTTATGGTGTCTAGCCGCGGCCAGAGGTATACTATAAATTTTAAAATTATATAAACCACCATCGCTTCGCATTGTTACAGTGTCCTAGAACATTAAATGTATGGTAATTTTAATGAAACAAAGTTATTGTTATATAATATCAAGAAACACTATTCGGGAAATTTCGGTTTCATAAAATGGCATGTCGCTAGCTGACGCTTGCAAATTCATTTGAAGAAACTATTTCATAAATGCATGTTCATACCATATTATTATCTGCCACAGGTCCAAATAAGTTAAAATTAATTGTAATTGTTGTTATTCTATTAGTTTCAGAAGTCGAAATTGCATAACATTATTATTCGACACAACGTAATTCCATCCAATCCAACCTTGATTGTATGAATGCTAATTTGTGTGTATAAAAATAAATAAATTTGTACTTCGCCTTGGATAATTTGTATTAATTAAAATATCGAAATATTTTTCAGTAAAGAAATTCACCTTGAAAACGTTCTCAGACGACGATGTATTGGCCCTTGTTTAACAAATTTTAATTTTTCGAGTAACGAGATAAGTTATCGACATTCCTCAACGTCGATATTTTTCGCCACATTGCATCAATCGAAACAACTAACCAAGTGAAATATGTACATGTTTTTTAATAATTGATGATCGTAAAAATGGCGCCAAAAATGTTTTATCGTCGCGCATGAAGTTATTACGGCGAGATCGTAATGCTATTCGCATATTAAGATAACTTATACTGGATTTTTTTAAACAACTTTTATATGCTTTAAATAATTTATTTTAATTTGTGTGAAATATATAATTTAACTTTTAAATTCCATAGTTTTTGGATTCAATGCTAATACTATTTTGGTAGAACTACTACAAGTTATGATATCATAATCTCGAATAAAGTGGAATTACAAGCGTCTCTATTTTTGGACAGGAAGCGTTAATAAGTGGTGTCAAGAGTCAATCGTACGTAACCACCTGCCACTTACAGTGCCCGCCTTAGTAAATATATTCATAGTTCTAATCTAAACTTTCTTTTGATACGTAGAAACAAGTGTACAATTGAATAAACATCAGCTACTGGAAATTTTTACTTATTTACCGAGCATGTTATTCAAATTTTTTTTTTTGTGCATCCCCAATCAAATGCTAATTTGCGGCAATTGCTCACCACCACGTGATGTCCTGTTTACCGTTCCCGCATTGGGACCATCGATCATGTCCCGCGCCACGTGACGAGCCCGAGTCATTCAGCATTGCCTCGCACTGGAGCGACCACCTGGCCAGATTGCACCGGCGCGATCTGCCTCGCTCCGGGACTCTCCACCTCACAGATTATCCCGATTACCGCTATTAGCCATTCGTTTGACCCGATCGTTATCCTATTGATCGACCAATTAGCGTGTCGACTTCTCTGAGCGATCTACATTAACTTACGTGTAATCTTTCGAGATAACAAACGAGTTCCCCAAAATTTCTACCGCGTCGGTCGAGGTAAATGACTCGAGTCACATGACTTCCAAGTTCCAACGCATGACGTGCGGGCTCGTAAAAAGTTTGTATGTCTATCTAGCGCATTAAAATTACCATAAACCGAGAGGAAATGACACGGTTGAGTGCCCGCAATTAAACAATGCTGAATTACTTAGTTATCGAGGGAACGAGTTTTTAATTCGATGATATAGGTTTGGAAAATTTCCACAAGTTTATGCAATTAGTTTTAGTTCGATAAGCAACTGTATACAATACTGTTATCGGTAGGACAGGAATATTATAAGAAAGTATTAGAAGTGACGAAAGGAGAGACGCAATAGCACAAACAGACGGCTTGCGTCACCGTTCGCATGACTTCGGAGGGTTTGAGGATATTCATTCTTTATTCCTGTAAATCACATTGTTTGCTAATTTTGGTTGGGGCAAAATTAAAAACATTAAGTATTATTTTTAAAGCTAAGAAAGAAAGATGCTGTACATTACCAAACAATTTGGTTGTATAAGTTTTAAAGTCTTAACAATATATGAATTGATGTAGCGCTTAAAACTAGCATTTTTCTTACACCTAAGTTATGTATTGGCTCATTCGCCTTCCTGTCACAAATAAAAAAACGACATTATTATTAGACCGTAACATTTGCCAAATGGACGCAAGAATAGATCTTACAGTAAAAGTCAGATAATATACACGTTGAAGTAAATACATTTCAGGATAATTATATTATATTTGATCCAGCTTTGGATATGAAAATGGTTGAGTTTCTCCCGTGCGCGTGGGCGGAACGAAGCCCTAGGGCGTCGCTCGTAATTTCGTAAAGGGAGGATGTTAAAGGTCAAGCAAGTAAACAGCAAGTAGGTGTCCTTTGTGGGAACACTGCGAGTGGGCAGATGTTGTTCTTAATTGGTTGACATTTTACGCCGTGGAAATTTCTTTCTTAACAATTTTTACTGTTTATTCAATCTGTTTTGCAAAGTCGAAGTTCGAGAAGTTTATTTTTGAAATGTATTTGGTGACTGAATTGTGATAGTTTGTCGTTGTTATTCTTCTGATTAAATGTTCTGAGTTATTCTCTATCTCTCATTAAAGCAATTTATATATCAACCCACAAAAAAAATAATTTAGTGTAGGTGTCTACATTATCAAGTAGAACTTACTACTTACTAACTTACCTTTAATACTGTACCTCGACGGCATTGCACGATACCGTCTCTCCTTGCTTCTCCGTAATCGTTTTCCAATAATAAACAGTGTATTCTATTGTATTTATATAAAACACTAAATTATACGTATTTACTGTGTAACATCAATGGGATATTTGCCAAATGGAAATCGTTGAATATACTCCCATCTATTGTTGCACGGCTCATTCATAATTGCTATAAATATATGGGCATTGGTGCAAAGTTAAACTTGGATTTAAATATACGTAGGTGGTGTCTTCGCGACGGGGTAGTCTTTTGGTCTGATAGGAAATAGTTTGATTCCTGAACTGAAGAACTTTGGCACAATTTGAAAGCATTTGTAGCAAAATATACCAATTCTATTAAGTTTAAAATTAATTTAGAAACAGGTTTGTAGTTCATAAATACCTTGAATATTTCTAGTATCTTATTCAATGATCTTATTGGAAATATTTAAGGTTTATTTATATTACATTAAAAAAAATACTTTTATTAACGTAATAAATATACCTTGAACGTGTCCAAAAATATACTCGGTACAAATATAAACGTGAAAGTTGTATAGTCATAGTCTGCATTGTCTGCGCACTAATTATTTGTTTATTAACAATTAAACCAATTAATGATACGCGATCATATACGGATGGATATAAAAAAATGAGCAAAGCTGAAGCTGGTTTTTATTCGTGCAGAAGAATAACAACAACAATTTCATGACTTGGAGAAAATATATTTTTCCGCATGGGGCAGCTTTTGCGCCATACTATAGTGGATAGTATAGAAGCGTAGTCGCCTACAGAAAGCTAGTATGTTCAAGGTGAAGTGTAAACGAGTAGGGCATGTGATGATCGATAGAGTTTGGGCACGGGATGATCTGTGACCGGCGAGCGGCGAGTCGCGACCTACCGCACGGCGGGCGGCCCGCGCCGAAGGTCTGGGTCGCACACCTACGCGGACCCCGTGCCGTGTTGTGACATACCTACGTAAACTGTACACATTTGTATATATGTTGACGATATCGTAGTATTGATGCTCGGTGGGTTAGATAATGAGATAGTAGGTGCTTCGTAGATGCAATCCTTAAACGGGTGGGTATAAATGTAAGACTCCAATTACTGTTGTTTTTATATTTGATTTATTTAATGTCCCACTAAATATTTTGCTGTGGGGTTACTTATACGTTGATACTGTTTTATTTGATCATGTACTCTTTGAATATATACACATCAGAACAAACCTGGTAACGAGCGGATGTCTAAATACACCGCCGGAAGTGACGCACGCGCAGAGCCAACCCTTCCCAATAAATTTGGATTCTGCTTAATTTGAAATTGCATTATGCACATTTGAACATCGATATTTTAGTCATACACGTTTCCACATAAATCACGAATACAAAACTTAGCTCGATTAGCATAAAAATGGTAAATCAAAAACATAAGGCCTTACTCAGTTGTAAGCAGGAAATAATAAACGAATCGTGGTTTTATTTTCTTAGAATTATATTTACCTTTATCCCTATTTGTTACAATGAATGCGCCCTTTCCATTGTTTCGCAAAAGCGGATAATTGACATCGATTGAAAATAACTTTGTATAAAACGGTGAAAAAACACGTGTTTTTGGCCTTGTTATCTGTTACAATCATACGCGACCACACTCGACGCAGGCGTGTTGTCTTTGATACCTTTAGTACAATAACATTTGAAAATACTTTAAGTATTTGTTTATATTTAGAAAACTATATACCTAGCAATAATAATTTTCACAATATCGACTACATCTCTATCTATTTCTTTTATTCTGAAAGTATCAAACGAGGTGTATAAACTTACCGATGCAATTCTGATACACCTATGTGTTTTACCGGAGCAAGAAAGTTTCAGCATCCTTAGAAGTTTCAAAAATTCTTATTCTTCTAACAATATAATTTTCTAACAATACAATTTAACTAAACAAGGCACATGTGATCCAAGAATTCAGATTATTGTGGTAAGGAAAGCTCCAAGTTAAGCGCATATCGAAATGCAGCGTGAAGTGGGTCTGCTATTTCAGCGTGAAATCTCGCGCATGCTCTTCCTCGGTCTATTCTCGTTAGGCTATAAAGGGAGAGGCCCGCGCCGGCTATATTAAGATATGGCCAAACGACGCACTGGACAGGGGCCAGACTTACACGTAAAAATGCACGCTAAGAATAGAAGACGAACTTTCTTTCTAACAGACTGGATGAATGATTTTGGTAAGAATAGTTTCGTTTTGTATTTCCAATTGTTTGACTATAATGTGAATAGGCACTAAAGATTTCATTTATCTTCTAACCTTTGCTCGAGTTTATTAATGTCTAAATATAATTCAGCGTTGATATGTAAGCTCAGATAAAAATTAGTTCCTTTGATAAGAGAGAAACAATCAGATAGGTCATTGAACAACATAATGCAATGTTCCTTATGTGAAGAGATGCACGTATTGGAATGCCATCCCAGCGGCCGCGGCGGAGTGGCGAAGATATTGGGTTCATTATCAGTTGTGGTGAGTCAGCGGAGAGGCGCCACCACCTGCCTGGCGCCGTGCCAGCCTATCTAGCTCAGATGCACCGACGTCTAACCAGCTATTCGTGCCGCAAATAAAACTATTGCTTTTAATTGCGCCTAAGGATACTGTGACTGATGACCTTCACTATAACACTAGTGAAAACCATGTTTGTTGTTATTTGTAAAACAAAAGTTCGAGATCAGATAAATTTGGAGGAATAGTTGAATTTATCGAGTCGAATGATTAGCTAGAAGTAGCCTCAAGATTAACTCTATACAAACAGTAAAATGATACGTCTGATGTCGTTTCAAAAGTTGTAATAAATCTAAATGCAAACGACGCATCTATTCAGATGTTTGATCGTATGTAGAATGGTGTAATGATATCAATTGTAAGAGAGGATTAATGGCACGTTGTGTTAATGCTGTGTAGCGTGTGTAGCAGTCGGCGGCAGCTGCTCCTGCGTGTTGTTTAAACGCTTACACTTGCACATCTCATTATGTGATCGCATTGTTTCATTACTCTTGTATCGCTCGTATTGAGATATCGTCTGACAGAGCGAACCGTGAACATGACACTAAATATTTTCATTAGCAATTCAAAACTGTATAGGTACAATGTTAGTTTACATTCGGACTTTTGAAATTTCGTAACTTCACATTACATCAGACGTATGTATATAAAGTGAGTAACATTGAATAACAAAATTATTAAAATCTTACGTTTACGTAATAAATTCGTCAGATTTTTTGCTATTACATCAAAAACCTGTTTTTATGTTGTCGAGTTATCGACGAACAAAAAAGTTAAATTATATCTATGTCGGTTTAGTTATTCATAAGAGAGCTAAGTTCTTTGGCATTGAAACTGAAACGAGTAACGATAAAGAAATTGCGTAATAAAAAAATATTAATTGAATGTAATGTAAAGTCATGATAGCAAAGCATGTGGGCTCATCAAAGGCACAATGAGGAAAATTGCATGTTTAAATGATTATCTACCGTATCTCGAGGTTTTCGATATATATTTTTATAAATAACGCGCCGCTGAGATAAGACAAGCGCGGTTTGGACGATAGTTGTCGGCGGTTGCGCAATTATTCTTACATAATGAGATAAATGAGCTTTTGTCGACGCCTTCGTGTTGTGCGAGTTATCGTCACTTGTACGGACGTTATCTGGTAAAGCATTTTTATCGAATGTGTAAGATTTCATTACTATCACTAACTAATAAGGCTATAGGGAAAATTTTATCAAGCCTGTTTTATTTGTCTTTGATGAATGTTTGATATTCTTTTAGGAACTTTCTTGAATCAATGTTTCTCTAAAAGTACATCGGATTTTAGGTCTTTTACTATGGGTCCCTATACAGATGTGCGTTATAAGCACCAATGGCGCCCCGAAGTCTATCGTCGGCGACACGCACAAAGCCACGCGGGTCTCCTACCCACAACCCGCCTCCAGATGCAAACATTATTAACAATTAAAACGGCTGTGGGCGTCATCGTCTAGAAATATCTCGGACAATTCATTCAAAACAAAGAGTACGATACAATTTGTTGAAATGGCAGTGTTAGGTCATATGACACTTGCGGTTTGTCATGTATCTTACTTTTAGACGTGTTTATCTGTTTGTAGTTTCATTCATACTTAAAACTTTACGCCGTCTTTCCATCGGAATTTCTCTTAACCAGATAATCAGTGTTAACATACGAGTTTATTCATAATTGAACGCGGCGCTCACAAGACGTTGGATCGCAGTAAAAGTGCGTGGTGTTGTGGTGTTGCAATGGTGCTCGGTGCGCGGTGCGCGGTGCAAGGTGATGCACCAGAATAGTGCGTTGTGCAAGCGCGGCCAGGGTCGCCGCACGCCGGGCCGAATTAAACCCGCGGCAACTGGAGCGACGCGGCTATCTGCATGGGAGGCTCGCACATCCACTGTGAAAACGATAATCTTCTGTTTTACGAATTCTTCTGTTTTAGTAGATGGAATTTTTTTTTTGGAAATAAATTGAGCATTTTGATTTTGAGGATATTTGTAACTGTTAATGATTCTTATCATATGTAGATATAGACCAATATTTTGTTAACCCAATGAAAATGGATTATAACAGGTCCTAATATTTTTACGATCCAGGAATCCGTAAAAATGTACTTACGTATAAAATGAATGAAATCATCCTTCAGTGAATACATTGTTCGTTGTTTTATTGTTCAAAAAAATCTTACAATGAAAAAGTAGACAATACAATTTTAGTTCAAGAGCGATATTTTCGATTATTATGAGTGTAACAACATGAACGTCTCGGAGTCTGGGTGGCGGAACATTAGTCAGGCCGTGACAGAGTACTGATGGCTGCGCGGGCGATCCAATCAGCCGGAGACAAATTGAGTGTCCGCGCTCGCCGCCAGCCTCACCTGTGTCAATAAGAGCCGCGATACTCGTTGTGTGCAATTTGCAGCGGCTTCGTGTGACCCACATTTTGGATCTTTGATGTATACGCTTTTATTGATGGTTATGTTCTAGCGTTTGGCCATGGACACTATAATGCAGTTCTTAGTTCTTCAGATCTTGGTTGCAATCAGGAGAATCGAAACCTCGTTGTTGCAGAAGTAATTATTATAGGTACTAAATCGAATACAGTTGTATACAAAACAAAGATAATTTCACTTATCAATTCGTTACTAGAGCCAGTAGTGTCTCGAGATTATCTTTATTGAAGATAAAATGATTATCCTTGAAAATAGCTATTAATAACTCAGGCCCCGGAATCACAGACACAATAGAAAATCTATGTGTAACCCATTGAGCCCCGAACGGCCCGGCCCCGAAAGTGCTTCCTGAAAGTAAAAGTTGCTTGCTTATTGCAAAGTTTTGCACACTTACAATGCTGATTAATTTATAAGTTTATTAGTTCACACTTTCTTTCTGGCCATTTATCATTCCGAATACATTTGTATATAAACCAGTTGCAAGCGTTTTGAATTGCTCCGGCATACTTGCATAATTAGTGGTTATAATTAGACGTCGGGCGGGGTGAGGTGGAAAGTGGAAACTTACCGCGCTGCTCCGTGCTTCGGAAAAGTACCCCAGCGGTGGACTCACAACTGATAACGGACTTGAGCTCATATCGTCTAGTCTTGACGTACTCGATCGGTCTTTATTTAGTATTTACCTGTGGGTTTTTACGACTCGCTTTATCTATATAAGATTCGATATCAACACTAACGATTATTAATTCATAATTCACGATGAATAAGCAAATGTTTAATTTAATCAATTGGAAGTAAATACGTAGGTTGTAACTTATTGTAAGTTGTTTTGTTTTGGTACGAGGTGAAGGCTACCCCCTCCAGCACGGGCGTCGCCCACGAGCGGCGCGGCTCCCCGCTCCCAGTCCCACAGGAGCGATACGCAATGTCACAGCTGGCTGATAAAGGCCGGAAGGGCGACGACCTCGCCGGAAGCCTTATCAGCGCCACGGTCGCTGCCCAAGTGCAACTGTTTTTAAGACATTTTTAAATGCATCTACAGTTGTGGATTGTCCTGTTAGGGTTAACTTTTAATTTGTTAGGGTTTTGATTACAATATATGAAACTGTTATCTTATTTCAAACTTTAAACGTAGCAGATGGTAAATATCTAGGTTGACTGTCTGTGCAAATATAACTTCAATATAGATAAGAAGCCAAACCTCTTAAACATGCGTCACTTACTGTTGTGCGTTATTTAATTGAAATTGAAATAAACATTTCGTATAGCTGTTATTGTTTCTCAGTAGAGATCTGAACCAAAAATAGATTCGTAAGTCGTTATCACGTTATAACAATAAACGATTACATATTTTCGATCTCACAGCTCCCGATTCTAATTCTACAAGTCGCAAGATGTGATTACAGTGCATGCCAAAACAAGGCGGACGACCATTACAATACATTAGCGGAGATAAATCAGTTGCGACTGTTTGAATTCAATTAGCGGAGCGTTTGAGACGAAACACGAGGCCGGGGTGGAAATAGCCGGCGATTGTCCCGCGGAAATGCTCCCATGGGGACGGGAATAGCGCGGTTATGTCAGCGCCGGCGCACGTCGGCTGACCTTCGCAATATTTCTATCGGAGATATTGCATTTTTTAAGATGTGAAGATGTATTGTTTTGCTAGGTTTTTGGTGTCGCTGTTTATTAGGATTGTTGTTTCTTTTTTCGTCTAGTCGGAATTCAATAAGGTTGCCTGGAAGATTCTTCCTGGCGATTAAGCCGCCTATTTGTACCGCTTCATTGTTTGTGCATTATTTTTGTTTTGTTTTGTTTTGTGTTTGCAATAAAGTGTTTTTATTATTAATTCAATAGTTAGAATTAATTATAGATATTATGTTAAAAGCTTAAAACGCTATAAAAATTTACCCAATATCCGACTATTTGAATGTATTTTTTTCTTCATACAAATTACTTAATTATTTAACGTTCGCTAGACTTAGTTCTATTTATATTTGTTTAATGATTAAATGATAAAGCGTTATATAACACGAGTTTTACACCATATCATCAAATGGTCTTATAACGACTGCTACAAAACTTTATTATTAAGTTTATTGTTCCAAAATGAAACTACTATTTTGCTTCAAATCGTAACTAAATCCCTATTTCCCTACTAAATGCGAAAGTAACTCTGTCTGTCTGTCTCTCTGTCTGTTACGCTTTCCCGCTTAAACCTCTCTACCTATTTTGATGAAATTTGGCACAGACAATCTTTAGACCCTGAGAAAGAACATATTAGGCTACCTTTTATCAAAACACCACGTGGGCGAAGCCGCGGGTGGAAGCAAGTAGCTCATAAATTTCTAAGAATAACTCGAGGAAGGATTAAAATTGCGTTCTTCTGTAATTTATTTCAATATCGCGAATACCGAGAATATTTTGAAGTGACTAAGATCTTTGTGTGTTGTATATTTTTGTGTAAGTTCCGCATTGTGTACAGTGGCGATGATAAATTAACCGAATGTTTTGTCTATTTCAGGTAACGGTGACACGTGTGTGCAACATAGAAATGCAAGTGCAAGTAAGACTATGATCTGCCGTGGTACTGTTATCAGTTAACACCAAACACATTAAACAGCATACACTACTAAAAAGGTGGAGATTGGTTTTGAAAAAAAAAAAAATGGGTTAAGAAATGTGACTTAGCCACACTTTAAATTCAGTTGTCCAATTTTCGTTTACGATTGTGGAATCACTTGCTTTAACGTCTGTCTAATAGTGTGTGTGTTCGTGTGCCTTTTTTGAATAGGTAGCGTATATGTTGTGTCGGAAACCTATCTACATATTTTTACTTATAAATGTTATATCATTCGTATATTCTATTCACACAAAATACACATCGCATCGCACACGTGAATCATTATTGCGATTTGCGAGTCATAAACTATTTATATCAAGGCAATCGTTTCTAGGAAAATCTCGCTGTTAACTAAAGTTTTATAAGCGTTATTATTGTTGCACGACAACCGGTTCTTACTGGTTTCGAAGTTGTTTTTAAAGTTCAGCACAAGTTTGTGTGGAAAAATTGTCGCTCGTAATTTTTTTATATAACGGCCTATTTATTTGGCCAATAACATGAATGAAAGGAGATGATAGGCGTTGAAACGATATACTTGCGACAATTTGAGACAGCATTCCAACATAGCACATAGCATCATTGTCGACTTGCATAATAAAACAATTTTGACATAATTACGGTCTCGAGTAGGTACTTCTCAAACAATTATATACTAATCCTAAGCTTAATTAATTTATAATTTGTTGATAAGGTTAATCTTATTATTATATTTGATATGTTTGTTATATGCGCACGATTTTAATAATCAAACATTGTGATTACAAATTCCTTTTTTATAATATTAATTGTATTTGTATAATATTTTACAATTTTTGACCAAACTACAAAAGTAACTTTGTCCGTTTTAATTAATATTTAAGCAAAAAGGTAAGCCTCACATAATTATTAAAACTCATCAAAATATTAATTATAAATTATTATTTCTAGTCAGTAGGTACCTATAATGAGACTAATGATTAATATGATAAAAAAGAGGATTTTGGAAAACAAAACTTATAGACCGGGAGATACTGACACAAAATTTCGAGTCATTTGTAACAGGATGGCGGTTCTACAGGGGTCTTAGTACGCAATGATAAAAAGAAAAATGATGGTGTGATCGCTGGTATCGGTGGTTTAGTCTCGTGGGCGTTAGCCGAACTCGTCGGAAAAATAGCGAAAGTCAAACGATTTGTAACACAAAAATTTTAGTATTTACCGATAGCCCATAAAAAAGAAGTAGGCGGTAGTGTCATGCCATACTTTTCCGGTGTGACTTACAGCCCGCCATACCGACGCGAATATGTTGATTTAAATAAAACAATTATTCAACCATTTGTCTGGTACAAATGGTTATGGCTATCTTTTGCACAGGTAACCATCGTCGTGCAGCCATTTACGAAAATCGCCATGCGATACTTTTCGGACGATTCCAAATGGTCGCCATACCGCCGAAAATCTGCAAAAAAAATTTATTTCGCCAAACTTTTTGTACCAGTATTGCATTTGGATTTTTGGAGAGTATTTGATAAAATGTGACCATTATTATATTTGCCATACTTCTAGTAGGGGGAAAAAGTGCTGTCATACTTGAAAAAATAATTTAGTATTAATTTATATAAGTGAAGATTTCCAACACCTAGATCTTTGAAATTTTGTATTTATAATCTTTGATCCTCAAACTTCCAGGAAAAATAAGTGCCATACTGTTACAAATCGTTTGACTTTCGCTATTTTCCGACGAGTTCGACTAACGCCCACGCGACTAAGCCGCCGGTACCAGCGTTCACACCATCATTTTTCTTTTTGTCATTGCGTACTAAGAACCCTGTAGAACCGCCATCCTGTTACAAATGACTCGAAATTTTGTGTCAGTATCTCCCGGTCTATTATGTTTATAAAATTTTGAAAAAGAAAACACAACAAAAACGTGTTTACAATTTATTCATAAACATAACATTAATTAATTAAATTTATATAAATAGTATGCGTCGCAATAGAAACTATGAATAATAAATGTAAGTACATAAATACTATTATCTTATCCATAATACTCGGGTACCATCATAAGGAAGGTACCCGGTCCTTTGGAAGGCTTACGTGGGGACACGGATCCAACACGCAGAGGCCCTATAGAGAACTTTACTGTGTTGTGGGACACCAGCCGCAGCCTGCCCATGACTGCACTATAGAGATACAGTCCTAGGCAGTCCGCGGCCGATGTAGGACTATTTCGAGATATGGAAAACAAAATAAACTGGGCTATGGAGTGGGATGTTAAATGGGCCGGTATTTGGGAACTATTGGAAACTATGGCACCTGCCTTTCTACTAAAATAAAGTAAAAATATGTTGGCAGGTGGTGACTCGCCCTCTCACTGTATGGGCCCCCGAAATAAGTCACTGCAAAAGTGCGACAAGGGGGCAACATATTGTGAGCAGCTAAGGGTGGAGAGGCGTCCCTGGACTTTAAACTACGATCACGCGCTCCCTGAGGGTCCAGCATCACGTGCCCACTCGCCACTTACGCTTCGCATCCACCCTTCGAGCTAAAAGCTCTCGCGACTCCACTCTGGCCGGCCGGTTAAGGCAAGCCAGAGGTGGGGGTCCTGTCCTCGTCAGGCTTCACTCCGACCGGCCGGTGAAGGCGAGCCGGAGATGAAGACAGGGGCCTCCCCCGGGAGCACTCGGTTCCCGCGGGGTCGCTACTCCCCGACACCCCGCCACAAGGTGTCCTGCGGGTTGACTGATTGCACGGGTGGAATATCTATTGTCACATAAACAATAGATATTCCAACCGTGGGCGATGGGGTCGTCACATCCCTACGCCCACTATTATCTTATATTATTACACAAACAAGCTCCATATATGTAATATACATTTAATTATTTAAAGCAAATTAAAACAAGTTCAAAAAATCATACAAACAGAACGATTGTGTTCATGGATTCCGATGACATTCCATACTGTGTTCAATATTTAATTTATCGGTAAAACCTATTTTTAATGACCACAGTTTGCATGTGAAAAAAATATTTAAATATATTAGAATTTATTTATATTTATTATTGAAGTGAAACTTCTTTATCGGGGAACTCTTTAATAGTTGTACAAATAGGAAACCTTAGAACTACTTACATATAGAACAGAGTACAACTATTTTGGCGGTCTTATCACTTAATAGTGATCTCTTCCAGGCAACCACGGTAAAAGGTAAACAAGCAAAAAGATCACTATGTACACTGCTACTCAATTTATGTTGAGCCATAAAACATATTTAGACTTTAGACACAATACTTGAGATGTGCGCTGGGGGCACAGGTCTAATGTGATTACTTCTAGCGGAATGTAAACAAACTATAATATAAATTAAATCATAATCCCAGCATCAATCTAGCGAGCCGGTTCCTTGTGCCAATAAAATTTTTGTTCCATTCCATTTTATTGTATCCATTGAAGAAATGAATTCGGAAAATCTTACGTTGCCTGAAGTTGTTAATGTGTGTACCTGTTGTAAAAGTTCATTTCATTCAGTTATTTCTTTATAAGAACTAGGAAGTGAAATCTCTATACCAAGTACTCAACATGATGCCTGCATCACCGTAAATTTTTCTCTCAAATTGCTTATAGTATCCACTGCCTAAATTTATTACGATTCAAACAATAAATCGCCAACGTTGTTAGTTTATAAATACATCTTGTTAACAGCAGTACCCGGCGTTTTTACGGTGTCAGGTTTTACAGGTTTTTATTATTATTTAAATAAATAAGCATTATTTGTACCCGTCGACCGGCGCGCGTCGCATTAAAGCGATAACACGCCGCGCGATTGCCAATTCTATTTAAAGATCTCCGCACTTCCTCGAGATAACGTTCAGTTGTACGCCAAGGACTGACTCTGAGACCGCAGATATTCGGTTTACCTGTTTGCATGTATTCGCCGAGATATAGGCCTATTATTAGTTCATTGTTGTTGGCTGTGATTGTGGAAATATTTCGGTTTTACTCATTTTCCTTAAACGACGAACGACTATAAACTTTAACGAAGTAATTGACTGTTGACATTTGCGAAACAAACTCAAACATTTTTTTTCGCTAATGATGTTTTCAAGTGTTTGAATCTTATAAATAAACACTTAAGTAGGTAAAACAAATAGCGGATATTCATTAATCAATAACTGAATAAGCATCACGCACATCGTCCCTGAAAGTAATCGACTACTTATCTACGAATTAATTGTATCAGTCTGATTTTTCTTTCAGGCATTTAATCCTACTCTATCCATTAATTATTATAATCAATTATTATTAGATCAGCAGTCGTTACTATAAACATGAAAACATTCATGAAATTAGCGTACAAAGTGGGGCGTGCATCGATTGTTTTCGCAAACAATCCCAAGATTATCGGAATCCAACGGTGCGACTAAACAAAGTGCGTCTAAAATAGCTCGTATAACAACCGCTGAGAATAACCGCGAGTGGGCAAGTATCGACCGGCTATTCTTAGCCGCGGCTCGGCAACTTGTTTCAGCCTTTGTTGGGCAAAAATAACCGAACCCTCGCCTCGTGGAGCCTGTGGGAACTGACGCCGCTTATAGCCATCTATTCTGGGCCCCGCCTCCGATGCTCCATACGAGCTATAATTGGGTCCCGATCATGTTTTATTAGCTTCACATTAGACGCCAAACCTAATACCAGATGAGGAAAAACCACAAAAATTGTTGCAAAACTTAAAAAAAATATGTCACGGCGCTCTGAAAAAAACGCGCTTTAAAAAAAATATATAAGGAAATTATCAAGATAAATAACGCAACGATAAAGATAAGTCAAAACAAACTCATTGTTGAGTTTATACAATCAATTTTAGGCGAGACAACGCAAGCGTATTGATATTACGGCTACGCTTATCGAATATTTGTATAAAATATGAATTATGATGTCGTCAATCGAAAATACACGTTTCAGATATTGTGTAGGTACAGAGGAAGGTTAGGGAGAAGCACATAAAACATTAAGTGAAGTACAATTTGATTACATCCTGCTGCAGGCAAGTTTAGCATCTGTAAATATCACATTAAACGAATAATTCTGTTTATACTTGAAAGTATAAATGAAAAGTTTCTCAATGGTATCGCCCTGCGTTCAAATCGAAACATACAAAAAGTGGAGCACTGCACGTGTCGTTTTTTATTTAAATCTCGACAGCAAAAAATTGTGTCGCGAGAGGTGACAGTTTATTAGTCCAGAATTAGTAGCAGTTATAAATATACTCGTAAGGAATGCGCATCTGTTTATAGACGACAGGCGAGGCGGGAGACAGGTCCCGAGCAGGTTGACAAAAAGCGCCGAGTCACTGACACCAGAGGGTAGAGGTGACGGGGTAGCGCAGGGCATGGGAACGACAGCTTTATTTATTGGCTTGCTGTTTGCAGTTTGTATCGGGGATCCGTTGAAGAATAGTTAGATTGTTGTGACATGGATTGGTCAATTGGTTTTCAACAGATTGCTATTTCGAATAGTCAAATTATAGAATCATAACAAATAGTCAATAAGTAGACTAAATTGCAATTTTAGCTTTGATTATTATGATTTATTATAATTGATAATCTATAAAATGTTCACGGGAAGCGTCAGCGTCAGAAATTGTTAGAAGCAGACGATTAGATGATTCATTCATTGCATTGATAACATATTGTCTAAATTCTAAACTATTCGTAGAAGCATAACAGCGCATGAAATTATATTTGTAAAGTTGTGATAAATATGTCTATTTCCCCTTTGAAGTCTTGTTACGAGATTGTGATGGTATATCGCTGCCATGTGCGCTCGCTATTTGCTGTAGTAGTGTGGTAGTGCGGGTGTCAGCAAACCGCGATTGTTTCCAAACAAAAGGGCGGAGCGCCGTGAGTCAGGGATGGCGGATTCGCTGCGAGCGTTCTTTGTATGGTTAACTAATTATAGAGTGCTATTAATAGCCGTGACTCACCCGCGCGCCGCCAACTAGCCGCGATTGTGATGTTTCACTTTTACACTATTTTGGGGCATTTATGGCTCTCGACGATGTTTTAGTGTCGCCCCAGCGTGTGTGGCGAGTGGCGTGGCTCCGCGGAACAAAGGACGTAAACAAAGTATCGACAAGAATTACGAATGCCGTAAATAATACAGCACGCTAACGTTTACGTTGCAGTCGTGTATCATAATATCCTAAAATAGAATGACGGCAATGGACAAAAAGTATCAGAATTTATACTTTCATATCTATAGACAAAAGTTTTGCAGACTTGGCAAGTGTACCTTCCCATAGTGTTTAGAGTTTGATAGTGTACAATATCAAATAAGTATGTTATATTTTTATTACAATAAACAACAATATGCTCTAATGCTAATAATGCACAGAACTGCTATACTTACTTTTGTAAATTATTTTAAAGATTATGTATTATGAAAGGTTTTATATTGAAGGTGGTACGTTACGCTGCTGCTTTAAAACAATAAATTCGAGAGAATCAAATTAAACGATTTATCATATTATTATTTTTTTAACTAAATTAAGTACCTATCTTTTTCCTTCTAAACTTATTTTTGTATGTTATTTACGTCATAATGAGTTAACCACGAAGTACTCACAGAAACATTGTTAGTATGACTATGATACAAACAAATGGTGTTGCCCAATCGCTAATGATTAGGGTTGTCAACTATTCAATTTTAATTATCTCGTTAAATTTTTTTGAAAATGCTAAAGCTTTATTATTTAGACACAATGTTGCTAACAAGTATTATGAATATCGTTAAAGAGGTGATTGAGAATCCTTTAAGTGTTATACATCGTCGTTTTGACTTTGTTTTTATTTTTAAATAGCGAATAACATAATGACATCTGCATCCATATATTTATGCGTTACATTTCATTAAAAATATAATTTACGGATACGTATAAACTATAAACATATGGTACAAAAAACATGATGTAATAAACAAACAAATAAAAAATAATCAATAGCATTTTAAATGAATTTACCTTGCATTTCAATTCTAGGTAACGAATAGGTATGTTGCTTCATAGAATCGCGTTAGTCATAACGTCAGTTCTGTGGAATGGACGACGATAGTAAAGAGATAGTATATCAGCGTTTAGCAGCCCTATTGCTAACTAGCTACGTGGAGGCGGAACTAACACAGTTATTGTTATCGGGCTATTTATAGCCGGCAATTAGACGGGTGACGATCACGCTTGACCTTAATCCTAACCGCTTGACCGCCGGCGGGCCGATTCATGTCGACAGGCCTGCCGTGCGTTCTGGAGGGTTAATATATGAGTTTTTATTAACTTTTTCTAATCTTAGTTTATGATCAAGATAAAATCTATTCTGTGGTATGAATAGAAAACAGTAAGTAATGGTTTTGCACTGTAATTGAGTATTTGAATTAAATTTTTTTTTGTGATAAATGGAAAGATTATATATTAGTTTTATAACAAAACTGTTTTTATTTTTATTTTTTTTGCAATAATTCAAAAGTTATTTCAAAATAAAAATTAGTCTTTGAATCCAGTACCGAAGACACGCCGACAACTCCCGAAGCGTCACCCGAGCGCGTGTGACGTCATAATGTTAGTTTTCACTCATTGCAGTTGATAGAAAATTAAATATATGTAGTTTGAAAAACTAAACAGGATAAAAAGATAAATTCATGAAATTATTGTATTGTTACCGGGTTTTTATAAGTATACAAAATTTAAATTAAATCCGTCGGTTTATAGTGGGTCTAAATCGAATCGAAAGGAGAATTGGTTACATACAAACATATGTTTTAAGCTGATCCTGGCGATCCTTATCAGGATAAATTTATGATATTATTGTATTGTCATCGGACCTTGATAAGTGTTCAAAATTTGAACAAAATCCGTCGGTTTTAAGTGGGTCAAAATCGAGTCGAAACTTCGAAAGGAGTCGGTTACATACAAACATACAGGTGAAGCTAATAAAAGCGTGTTAATAATAAATACATTTAATTTGATCTATTTAATTTTGTTGTCATTATTAAATTACATATTAATTATATAAATTGTTAATTATATTATTTAAATTTATATTAAAAATGGCGAACCTCAAAAGTTATCGTTTTGTATCATTATGTACGAATACTACAAAGGCAACTCCTGACAAAAATCGGTGATCATAAATATATCAACATCAAGAATATTATTCGTAACTAACTAACTAATTCGGAACCAACTAACAAATCGTATGTAAACGCTATGTACTGCAGTTAATAATAGCTATAACATTATGACGTCACAACTGTGGTGACCAGTCATGGCGCGTTTTTAGTCACGTGATTCTAACTTAAATTTCATCAATTTTTAATTGCTTATAATTAACGGAAAAAAATTTTTTTGAAGTTATTTGCATTAAATATCAATATTATTAGTAATAAAGTTTCAAAATACATAAAAAAAATCAATAATTTTTTTTTATTCAAATACTCAATTATATTTAAATAGTTTCAAATTTATAAGAGTAATTATTAAAATCAAGACACGTTTTATATCGCATAAATTTTAACAATAATATTATAAAATAACTTTAATTTATTTCTTAATTTCTAGTAGGTATTAACAGAATTGAAAAAACTACGAAAACTTTGTGATTATGTAATGCATGAATGTAATGCAGATGTCTTACCACGTGTTTAAAGATTGTTCAAAGAAATGTACTAATCACATATACTTACATTAATTATATGTGTGTAAATTGATAACTAGTACACATACACAACTCGAATGGTCGCTGCAAAAAGGGTTCAAAATCGTGATTATATAGTATGTGTGTGTGTGTGTATGTCAGGCGGTGACCGGACATGCCGCGCGTGCCGGCCGCGACGTGAGCTGCGTCAGCGCACGGCCGTGAACCAACCTGTGATTGTAATATTGGCAATTATGTCGCTTTTACATACGACTATTGCAATTCGGGATTGTAGGATCATCTTCAAATTCTGAAGGATAAGCAAGGTCAACATATAAGAAAGGTCAATTGCTATCAATTGACCTTTCTTTTAACTAATTTGAATGAGAAATAGATAATCATTTCGCCTTGATTTTTGGATTTACACAAATTTTGGTTTAAACTTTGGATACCAGATAACAACCATGTACTGTGACATCTATACAGATATCGCAACAGAATTTCAATTACATATTCTTAAGTATAATTTCGGGTTTTCCTGCTTTCTTTCCAAGAAATCGCTCACTTCCAATCTTCCTATAAATGGGAACTTGTAATGTTGATACTGCTTTCTCTACATCCACGTAAAATATTTATTTTAAAATATTATTACTTAATATATTTTGATCGTTTCTCAACTATCCATAAATATGCAGAACTTCCCGTGCAGTTTATATGTATTTCACTTTATTTCTGCCACATTATCGAGGGCAATAAAATGAATAATACATTCGAGTCCGTCTGCATTTAGCCGATTGGAAATAGTACTGGAGGCGTCGTTGTGAAACAAACAGACCGAAATAGAGACTCGGCGTGAACTGGAGCGACCAAATGGCTTTACTTTATAATATGTAGCATTTCAGATAAAACCATTTTCTGATGAAACAGTCAATCTATGAATGTAAATATGTCAGATTCTATCGGAGTAGCTTCAAGTGTTGTTTTGTTGGTTCAGTTGGCGCATCTAAGGACAATCTAATTACGAAACTAATGCTAACATTATTACGAAACTGCATAAACTAATGGAACACACTAGTGCCGACAATCCTGCTTTATAAATATTATCGTTGATTATATTCAGACCTTGAAATATTCCCGTAAATTGTACCTACTACACGTGTATGATTCTAGACGTGAATCTATTTTTATTGCGTTCTTAGAAAATATATATATTTTTTCATGAAACATAATAAAATAAGTGTTTTACAAATCCAATGTAGTCAAGTTTATTACGCTGTAGTTATATTTATTATCCATTTGTACTTATCAGAGAGTGACTATTTTAAGTAACACGAGCGCGATGGAATTTACCCGATCATAGAGCTTTATTTCTCATTATAAATAACAACGAAGGCTGATTTTAAATTTAAAACAGGTCATGTTATGTTTGTACGTGTCTATTTATAGCGGTATCTGTTTACTTTAAACTATAAACTGACGATATTTATCACATTTTACGTACATTGAGCGTGTGTGCTTATCGCAATGGATAGTTGTGAGTTGTGACTTCTAAATGCGTGTTTATGTTATTTTCATATTTTTCATTGCGAGTTTAAGGGACTTTCATTCATTCTCATGTAATTAGATTAGCTATTCATATCTCTACTTCGAGATCTTATATTTTATGATACGTAGATTGTTACAAAATCAATGCTTTATTCATAATTTACAATAAATAATTAACATTTGCAATGATAATTGCATTGATCCTAAAAAATCGATAGTATTATATAGTTACTTCGCGGTCAGTAATATTCTAAAGATGAATAGGTAACATAAAATATCCTTTAAATATTAAATCTGATTCACAAATCCTTGTGTTAATATATTTAAATCTAAGTATGTTGACGCATCCCAGTGTAAAGACGAATCTATTTTTGTACTAAATTATAATAATTACCGTAAATCACTTCTGTTATGCAATCGGCATACATTATCATATTAACTAAAGCCGTGAGCTGCTTACACATGAGCGACGAGTGACCACAGCAAATCAATTGAAACACTCATTTAAACCTATACAAATGTGCTTACTGAATGTATTTAAACTAGCAGTTAAATCTGATGTGGAATGGCGGATGTTTGTCTCTTTATCTATTTACGGATCTTAAGATATTCGTCCACATATTGAATAGTCAAGTAGGCCACTATTTGCCTATATAATTTTGTGTCCATTTGCCTTCTTACCTAGTGAAGTTATCACTAATTACTGCTGTACATGTTGTTGAAGTGAAACTTCTTTATCGGGGTTGGAAAAAAATTTAGTGTAACATTTTTTCGATACGCGTGACATTTTTCCGTTACGCGCCATCTTTTTCTTATCTCTACCACGCGTGATTCGACGTATTTCTGTAAAGTTGCATATATAGTAAATTATTTTTTCGAAAAATAAGGTCATAAAGAAGTTTCACTTCTTACGTGTGTACACTAGTAGGTACACGCACACATTTTTTTTTTTTGTATGTTATCTATAGAAATTAAATTACCATATCGGCAAAGTGTTGGTTGTAGAATAATGCGGGTGAAATCGAGCGGCGCTGTTATTTTTGTCGATATCAATATGTTCTTTATAAAGGATCTATGTTACTATAATGTCAAAAATTGTCAACAGTACAATCATAGAAGGTTTCTATGTATTGATTCGTTTAATTAAAATTGGTATCAGCATTCGCGCATTGCAGCATGGGTGGTACATGCCGGTCGGCCGTCGGCTTGCAACCTGCAGTCACGCCGTGGAGGTCAACCACTCGTTAGTCGCACACGTGTAACTGCAACCTTGGGGTCACGCGAACGCGATGGTGGAGCTTTGGGCCACGGGATTTGGGGGCATGGTTTTGTAGCAACGTATCAAAAACTCCGATGCTAGTTAGCATAATTATGTTTTAATAGGTAGTAAGCACAAGGTAGGGCCCGATGAATAGGCCGAAAATCTACATAAATGAGCAATAAAAAATAATTAAGTTGGTACATAAACTTGTCTTATATGAATACAAACACAAAGTATTATAATAATTTTCAATACTGTTGCGTAGCGAGTACATCGTCCAAGTTTTGTAAACGATCCATCGCTGAAACAAATCAATTTCGTTCCGGCAACACGAAGAGCAAATGATAAAAACAACCGTGAGCGAATTATGTATAATGAAATTGTTGTCCGAATGGAAATGGAAAAACAAAAACAAATCAGTTGTCAATACCGGACGCGGCGGCGCTTTAACGACGCGCCATAAACACGGCGAAATAAACGTGTTTTCGCGAACGTAAAGCCGAGGCACGCCTCTTCGCGCGCATTCTATTTATAGAATTTCATATCGTCTGCTGTCCCTCTCGCGCCTGTAGCCTGTTAGTGTAGTGCGACGGGGTAAGGGCGCGGGCTCGGCGGGCCGCGTCCTTCACTTGTCGCGCTTTCTATTTCGGTCCCGGCGAGGGAGGGTTGATCGCTGGACTCTTTGTGTTAATTGTGCTGAATGTGTATTGTTTGGTGTCGATGCCGCGAACCACATCCGCTATTGCGCTGCGCCGAAGGTAGCACTGTTGTGATGATGACAGCGTGGAGTAGGTGACGGTTCTGAAACAATCTTGCTATCTGTTCGAAATTAACTTAGCTGAGTGATTTCCTGAGTTCTAGGTACATAACTAATGTTTACATCACAAAAGATTTAAGACATCTTCTTACAGTAATTTATCCTATAACCTACTAAACATGCGAAAATTTATTTGAATACTGTATAGATGGATGTATGTTCGTGAGAAAAATGATAAAAGAATCCTGTTATATGTCCATTTGATATAAACGCGAACGGTAAGCCAATTACAATTTATTGAATGCATTACACAATTGTTGAAGCATTATTATTTATATCCATGTTATGGAGTAGGTAATAAGGAAAATTATTTTTAGCTCGCGATATCGATTGTTTTGTTTGTTCTGTTGCCTTCCGCGACTGCTTGCTCAGCTTCGACAATCATTGTTATAAATTTAGCTTCGTTTAAGTTCTCAGAAACAATTAAATAGCAATAATACAAAGCATAAAAAATTCTTATCGAACATAATTACGTATATGGTTATAATAAAAGCGAGCTAAAATAGTATCGGTAAGGGAAAATATGAGAATTAAATCAATTTACGTATTAATAAATTATTGACATCATGTATATTATTAAAAGCCACGAGTTAAAAATAGAAAGTGCATGCGACGGGAGGGTCTACGAGCAGCTACGAGTTCATAGCTACGAGACTACATTATAAGTTTGTTTCATGCATTCAGTGATATTGGGTTTAAATTCTATGATTTTCTTTTCATTGACGAAAATATCTAAAATGAAATTAATATTTGTTTCTAAATTGAACAGTTCAACGATTCTTTGGCCTTAGATAGAGAAAATTATGGTAATCAACTATTTCATAAAACTTCGAAGTTCTTTGATGTCTGGCTGATTAGAATAAAGAAAAAAATATTAGAGCTTTTTGTAACTGAGGGTTTATCAAGTGGCCCATTATAAAAGAAATCTGAGGACGTTTCGTCCCGGTGAGGTCGCATGCAGACTAAATTAAGCTTTTCTAAAAATAATCGACCCCCCGTCTCCCTTCACCCCGCGCCCCGCGCCACCTCCACCCCCTCCCCCTGCATGTAGGTCGCGTTATACTGGTGCCAGGAGGCTTACATCGAAGCTAGACCGAGCTGAAATAGCTACTCTATTTGTGACGATACAAAGTTAGCGCGGATCATAAATTCCACTGTAATGAGATTAACTTGTTCGCATTGCTTGTTTGTTGTTTGTTTAAGTGCGACTGACGAGGTGCACAATCGTTAGATGTAGGTAAATTCATTGTTGGTAAATAAGCTTTAAAAGGGAATCTAGAAAATCTATTTCTTGAAAATGAAATTATTATCCTATTAATATTCATGAAATTATTATATATTAATAAATTGCAATAACATCACAATAATGAAAATGTTATCAAAACGTATCCATAACTGAAAACTAAAGAACAAACACTTTTTGACAAGAATATTTAAAATGATGTAAACAATAATATATAGTATCGTAGTTAGCTAACAGCTAACCCAGTTCCCGGTGACATCCTGGCGGCTGGCAGTGGGTCAGGAGGGCGAGGGCTGAGGACGCAATGCAGGTCGGTCGCCCGATATCGGAGATCGGAGATCGCGCTCTTTTATCTGTCGCGTGTTTATCGGTATCTGTCGATATCTCGTCGCGGTGCAATTCCGTAATACACTGTACGAAGATAAAGCTATGTTGAATTTGTCGTAGGAGATACGTTTTTGTTACTAATGTTTTTTGTAAACATGGAAATGAAATCAACATACGACATACCTCAGTGTTATTTTTACTTGACTTAAACTCTGCCAGTTCTGCCACTAGACACCTTTGCTTGTTCTTATGAGTAGAGTAGTATGTACCTAACCCATAATATTGTATTATATTCTTATAATATTTATAATGACAAACTCAAAACTAGGTAGGTATTGTACTCACACCAATTGTCTATATTTTTCGATATGTATATATTTATATGTAATAAGCTAACAGGAACCAATGTGCAGAAGATTATCCGAAAATGCAACAAGCTACATCTAGTTTTCAATATTTATGTGTAAGTGTGTTAAGTCGTGTAGTAACACTAACAGTAAACACGTTGTTCTCAACAGAGATGGCGCACGAGAGCGGCGGCGCGGAGAGCTCGCCGCAGCACACGCCGTCGCCGCCGCACGCGCCGCGCCTGCCGCCCGCCGACACCAGCTTCCACCACCAGATCATGCAGGTGAGCTGCTTGCTGTAGACAGTCATTGGTGTCGCGGAAACACATGATGCATTCCGGATTATTTACTAAAAACTACTGGAGTCACCCCGTATAAAAATATTGAGAATTGCTCGAGTAATAGCAAAAGAATAATCAAATCTTTATTTTCTAAGTAAAATGTTGTTTTAGAAGTAGAGCGTGTGGGTTATAACCTTTCTTTATTTTATAGGCTTCTATATTACGTACCGCTACAGAATTTAAGAAACCATCATTATCAACAAATAATGAATAATCTCAATTTTCTAAATCAGCTCGTTCTTGCGAATAATAAATATGCTGTATTTTTATTTTAATCGTAAATGTAAATTCAAAGCAAAGCATTTACAATATTATTTTAGGAATCCGAATATAATTATTTCCGTTGGTCGTAAAATGTTAGAAATAAGACGGAGTGTAATAATAAATAAGTATTTTAATATTCATTTATGAATTTAAAAATATAAAAAGATTACACAATAAGTCGTGTTAAAGTCACGGTCGCTGCGTTTTGCTTTTTAATAGAAAACTAATTCTGTCTCAATCGAGAAGTCCATATGGCAGGATCAATCAAAGCCTTGTTAACACGAAGAATATTTGCATCTTTTAAAAGATTAATAACACATAATATTCCCGCATCTTACACGCTATAGTAGCAACTGCCGAATATTTGAATGAAATAATTGCGATGGTGTGTTTCGCCCAGTGGAGCGACGCAGAAATAGCCGACCACGTGCGCCGGCGGTGCTCTGGGCACCCGCCGACATCCGCACTACGGGCTATTTGCGTACCCACATAACGCACCCGCGGACGTCTTATCGCAACCACTGTGTACTTCACAAATATTTCAAACGTCTACATTTGAAATTGATAGTTGAGGACCAATCGCCCATTTTTGCACTTTATTACTATCAAGCTAATTTTCCGTGAGGACCATCAATCAAAATATTTTATCCTTGTTACCTCTGTAAGCTACAACAATCGAGAGTTTCGTATAATAAATTATTGGGCGTCTCATCAAAACACAGCTACTCAATGCTTTATAACGTCTACATGTGCCCGTTTGTACGGTAGGTACAACTGTGTCACTTGCAAGATGGATTAAAAGTAATAGAGTTACTAAGACGATATGACGATTCAAAAGTTCTTCTAGAAGAAGTCTAATTGAATAAATAAATGTTTGAGTTTGATATTGATGTTTATTGTGAGAAACTAGGCGGTCAATGTTTTTGATGCACTATAACATGATCGGTGGCCAAACCCACGCGTAGAGATAATCTGATTGAAAGCTCTGTGATGCAGACACGAGGGAGATGCACGCCATATTGCAAAACATGGCGCTTAATTATTTATTGATCCTGTTCGGACTTTAGATTTAGGTATAGGTTTGCAATTTCTACGTAGGTCTTAACTCTATGTTATACTTCTATTAAGAACTTTAGTCTAACATTCTACACACGCTGGTCTTCAATATAATAAGCCGCATCTCATAATATTATAAGCTAATGAATAAATAAATCCCCGTGACCTTTCGCCACACCGCGCCGAAGCCGACTCGTTTTAACGGGATATTTTTAAAAATTCCCGAGATCGTTATAAATAACTGATATACAACAAAACGCTGCGTCCGTCTGCACGCTATATTTACCCGGTTCTGGTAACACCGCCGAGTAAATATATCCGCCGCTTCGATAAAGTTGCCGATGCTAATGCATTAAACAATATAAATAGACCGATCAAAGTGCGCTTTACATTTTAAATGCAAAATGAGCGATCCAAAAACACGCGGAACTAGAGAACTAAAAGGGTAATCAAATCTGAGCTGTGAATATAAAATTCGGTCAATGTCTAAATTTACATGAAGAGTCTTCCTACTCGGAATAGTGTGGTTGACAATCAGATGCATTCAGTGTGGGCGCTGAACATTAACGAGCGATAAAGCAGTTTCCCAATATTTTGGGCGCGCCCACACACGCGCTCCTCCGCGAAGTTATTCCTGAAACATTCCGCACCCGCCAATCTCTTTTTCTTTCAAACCAAAATAATAGTCGCGACGCTGGAATCATTCGCCGGCGTTTCTCCCAGCGCTGCTAACATCCTGAATACATCATAATCAATTCTACTGGTATCACTTTTGTAACTCGTCATAAATATATTAAAGAAGAAATGGAAGCTAATGATCTCAGGAGAATTTCGCTAACTAATCTAACACATATACTTAAAATAATAAGCAATTCTTTATAATTATGTTAATTATCATAATCCCACGTGGTCAAAGTGTATATTAAAACTCGAATCTTATCTTATCTAATTAAAATTATAATTAAATTTGCAATTTTTCGTAATTGATAAAGTCTCCGAAAAACAATATGTTAATGATTAGACTGATAACTGGAATATTAAATACAGAAGTGATAGGAATACTGGATTAAAGTGGAAATTAATTAACGCACCTATAGCACACACCTACATCGTAGAATAGCTTGTTCGATTTGAACTCATTTTTAGTATTTACAGTTTATTTGCTATTACTTATTTCTTTTGACATCATTATTGATTGAGATTGACAAAACTTAGCTACTTAAAAAGCAGAACTAAAGAAATAAAAATTTTCCTTCACGATACGGGCTCCTCATCAACTCCCTGTGTGAGATTTGTTCACAAACTGTGTCCTACATGAATCTCCTCTCGTTGTCAGAATCAGAGCCCAAGAAAGAACCATATTGCGGAGAGGGCGAAACAAACTTTAGAGAATAGTTTCCTGTTACAAGTGAGTTATTTGAGTTACTGTTGAGTTGGGCCTCCTCGGTGTTCTCCCTTGCACAACTCTTCAACATTAACGCCATTAAAAGGTGACAGTTTCGGGTTCTTTTTTCGTCAGACGAGGAACAGACGTCAATCGTTACTTGCAATAATGAACGAGTTGCCAATTTGATGTTCGGAAGATTAATGACGTTGAAAAGTTGTGCATTCAGAAAACGCTGAAATCTCCCTGACTCGTATACTAATTAACAATGAAGTGTGTCAAATTCAACGACGTTAAATTCATCCGATGTTGAGGGAGGCTATTTTAGACAACCCTGGGCTATATTTGTAGTTCTAATGTTGGAGCTATGATGAGATTTGGTCGATTCCCTTTATTATGTTGATACTACCAATAATAGAAACGAGCATAACATTCAGACTGACGTTTGATTTATTACTTTAAATGTCTCTCATTTATTTCTGCTTTGATTTGATTTTATCATAAAATTCATCTTTTCGTTATAATGTTGTTTGAATATGACACTTTTTATGAGTTCCTGTTCTACCATCACTGTTGTTTGTAAAACGCTTGTGTTATGTGGCATACATAATATTGAACAGTATTAATGTTTGTTTTGCATTTGTGTTAACTTACGAATAAAGCTTTGATCTGCAAAATTCATGTGCTTTTACAATTTTTTGTTCAAAACCTTGCGATGTACCTACCCTGAAAATTTTATGTAAAATACAAGAATATCCATGTGAATGTGATAGTATTGGATGTTACACATGCTAAAAATAGTATTGCACCGCATCAAATCATGTTAATATTTAGAAAAATAATGTTTCATATTAACGTTCCAGTTAAAGAAGCAGCAACAGTTGCAACAAGAGATATTGTTGCAACACTTTCAACAGCAACGGCAACAGTTGGCAGAGCAACACGAGCAGCAAATCAGACATCATTTGAAGGTAACCTATTGTCTTCAAATATCTAATTTAAATCGTGAGTGAATTAAAACGCTTGCAACATTTGTATGAAGGTGATGTATTTTCTGACCCATCAGTCAGACAATAAAAACCGTAGCCAACATTTATATCTTTAGATATAATTTCTATTATAACGGACGTCTATTTATATAGTTCATTAAATATTACTTGATAGCATTGTGATTTATTAGCCGCGAAATATTTAACATGCCTAAACGTTCTTGGCTAGATGTTTTGGCAAGATCGCTGTTAAAACATTTGCGCAGATTGCCTAAACTATGCTCTTTTCTGCGAAATTATATGAACACCTCATGTTACATTTAGCGATGTGATAGAATGAAAACGCAGAAAACTTCTAAATTCTATATTAAAAAATTTAAGATCATAAAATTATTTATTGTCGTACGTTTTATATTATGATAATCAAAGCGCAACATCTTAAATTTATAGCTCTACATTCTGACGCAGAATTGCAAATAGGAATAGTCAGTGTCAGTGTTGCACGGACCCCATTATAAATAGACGTGAATGGCTCGTCAGCTTGCGTCACCGGCGCTGGACCGCTCCGCCGTTGACCTTACGTGACACCAATTATTAGCCGAGAAAAATTAGCGGCGATGACATAATACTAACTTAAACGGGAAGCTCGCGAGAGTCTTTTGTTTGGGAATCTACGCGTTTGTTGACGTTGTGACCGTGCAACTTTCTATGCGAGTTACAATATCTTGTTTGTAAGAACAAGTCAATTTCGTTTTCATGAATGTGTGTATTATTAATATAGCAACATTATTATTCAATAACATTATCTAAATCAATTGCAACAATGTCGATATGTGTATTTAATCCATCAGTCCTCGGAATCACAGACACAATAGAAAATCTATTGTGTCGCGCCCCGATCGGGCCTTACGGTGGTCAATGGGTTATTATATTAAATTCATTGGTGGTCCATATTATAGAGTTATCGGATATCTCGACCAATAGTGTTAAAGTTTATTGCGTTTTTCATTAAATTTATTGCTATTGGTAAGGTAAACATAAACAATGATAACCTTATCGCGATTAATGCGTAACTGCGAATTTTAACGTTTCATTTCGATTGGAGTGCATTCAATAAATTGATTGGAGCTTCAAATATAAGGCACATTTGTGAGTATTGTGGGAAGGCATGTAATGTTAGGCACTGTAGGCATGTCTGTCCGCTCGCAGCTATGGGAGCAGCAGAAGGCGATGGAGGAGGCGGCGCTGCGCGAGGCCCGCGAGGCGCGCGAGGCGCGGGAGGCGCGCGAGCGGCACGAGCGCGACCGCGTCGAGCTCATGCGCAAGAAAGACAAGCACGAGCCCTGCGCCACCGCCTCCACGCAGGTCAAACAGAAGTTACAGGTGAGAGAGCAGTGACGAAAGTCATAAATGCAAAGTTTTAAGTCAAATCAATGAGCAGGGTGATTTTTTAATGAATTCATTATTTCAATTTCAGGAATTTTTAAAGAAAAAACAGGCTGCCGCGAATGCCAACGGAACAGTACCTGGTTCACCTTATAGAAATTGGTAAGATTTTCTTTCTTTTAACTAATAGTTAGTTTACAAACAATGTGAGACCAAGAATAGTTCCCTGTGAAACCTACGCTTTGAATTTAATAATTTCCATTTATATTTTATTGTATAAACGTAATAATATGTATTCCGCTGCTAATGAAAATGCTGCTAATGCTGCTGTTTCCATAAAATGACCACAAAAATTACACTAACGCAACGTTGCAATTTCCAGGGGTATAGTGAAATCGTCGTCGGGCGAGTCGATAACGTCGACGGGCGCGACGGCGACGGCGCACCCGTACCGGCTGGCGGCGCCGCTGCCGCTCGCGCTCAACGCGCCCGCGCCGCAGCCCTCGCCCGCCGACTACCCGCTGCGCAAGACTGGTGAGACACCCTGTCCAACGCAACGCTCAAATCCATTCACAGCTTTCCATTTCGACCTAACAATTTGTAAATTCGTGTAAATTTGATAGTGGGATTTTTGTATATAGACTAAAATGACGTTGTAATTATGCTAGTTTTATTTTTAATGACTTTGATTGAAGTATCTATTGTCGTGTGCAGATTTGATGGACTAATATTGATAATATTACAAATGCTCTTATAAAATTTGGCATGTCAAGCTAATATAATGCGTGTGAAACTATTAATTGAAACTGAAATCACTTTCGATGCGTCATGTGCATATTTTCCAACGATTTTTATTATTTTTGTATGCACAAAAGTCGAAAGTGGTTGCAACAGTGTGTGCGTGGAGTAGTGCTAGTAACCGCATGTGTGTGTAGCGTCGGAGCCGAACATGCTGAAGGTGCGTCTGAAGGCGCGCGTCATCGAGCGCCGCGCGTCGCCGCTCGCGCGCCGCCCGCTCAAGACGCGCCACAAACACCGCAGTGAGTACTTACAGCGCGTTACTATGATCATCATGGTCTATGTTGACATTTTGTGTTGTTGTTATCTTTTTAGTTACAGATGCTAATAGGCTCGTTTCATTCTTTATTTCAGAAATCTGTGTCGACTAAATGAAAACTTGCATTTTTTTAGTTATATTGGAATAATACAACGTACGTGTAACTTCTGTGATTTTATTTCCAAATTGATCGTATCCGGTTCGAAGGACCGCGTATTTTGGTCCTCGGAACCCGGAATTTTGTTTTTATTTTAAATTTCACACAGCAAATTGTTTGTTATTATGTGACTGACGCATTATACGTGTGCAGACTGCGAGGGCAGCTCGGAGCGCGGGTCGCCGCCGGGCGCGTGCCCGACGCCCATCCGCGAGGAGGAGGAGACGGGCCGCTCGCCCGAGCTGCTGTTCTCGTCGCCCTCGCTGCCCAACATCTCGCTGGGCCGGCCGCCGCCGCCGCGCCACCTCGCGCCGCAGCCGGTGCCGGTGGCGCTGCCGCCGGTGTGCGAGGCGGAGTGCGGCGAGGCGGGCGCGCGGCTGGCCAAGCGGCCGCTGGGCCGCACGCACTCGGCGCCGCTGCCGCTGGGCGACCCCGCGCTGCACCCGCCCTCCGCGCACCACTACCTGCGCGACCAGATACGGAAAACGGTATGGATACTAATCCAGTAGTTATTTGAAGTAGCCCAAACTTGACTCAATTAAAAAAATTGTTTTATTATTATCAACTATTTGAGAGTGACCATAACTTAACTTAATTTACTAAAATTAATATCAAGTTATTTTTTATTAATCTAACAAATGAATCCGTGTTATCCGTACATTATTGAAAAAATAATTTTTAATAATATTTTTTTTACCGTAATAGGGAATATTCATGTTAATAAAAAATTATTTTATTTTAAATAAATCACAAAATTTATTTAAATATCGAAACAATACTGATCGAAATACTTTTTTACTGCTCCTATTCCATAGTTCAACTTAAGTATTTGTTTCGTCAGGTGTTGACACGCGCGCACGACGCGGCGGCGGCGCAGTTGCGTGAGGTGGGCGAGGAGGGCGAGGTGATCGACCTGACGGCGCGGCGCCCCGCGGCCGGCGCCCCCGCGCCCCCGGGCGCCGCGCCCGTGCCCGCCGTGGGCGCGGCGCCCCTCGCGCGCGCGCTGTCGTCCCCGCTGGTGGGCGCGCGCACCCCCCCCACCGGCCTCGCCTACGACGCACTCATGCTCAAACATGGGTAAAGCGTTCGCCACACACTCGCAAAGTGGTGATTTTTTGTTCACACGTTTTAGTTGCTTTCTTTGGTGCACCTTTTATTGTTAATTTTTATTTTATTTGACTCTTGGTCTTGATAGCTATTTAACAAGTTTTTACGTTATTGTTGTATTGTGCTATTTATTTTTGATATTTTTCTATCGGATCCGGCTCGAAGGATCAAAATAGCCTTTTTACATTAACGTTACCTACAAGTTGTATATTGTGTCCACCAGGTGCGGTTGCGGCGCGCACGCCCCGACGCACCCGGAGCACGGCGGGCGGCTGCAGTCCGTGTGGGCGCGGCTGTGTGAGACCGGCCTCGCCGCGAGGACGGAGCGCACGAGGCCCAGGAAGGCCACCTTTGAGGAGTTACAAGTATGATATTGTAGTCATTAAAGTTTTTATTAAAATTAAAGTATAGATCAAAACTAATCAATCATTAAAAACCTTTTGAAATCTATTAACAAATGATTTAGCAGTAGATTATTGTACATCGTATTTTAGTATGAATTGTCTGTCGTTTGTGACGTTATTTTGACTAACGTAATTTTAAATCGCAATGTTATTTGTTTTGAATTCCTTAACGTACTTTTTTATTATTTATAAAAAAACTTATTCATTTCAAAATCTCCTGAATGTTTGTTAATGTTATTGTTCACAATATATTCGTACCGTTGTCTAACGATCTTATCTCGTGTGTCCCGCAGTCGGTGCACTCGGAGTCTCACGTGTACGCGTTCGGCGGGCGGTCGCGCGAGCGCGCGGCGGTGGGGGCGGTGGGGACCCCCACCCCCGCGGGTAGTGCGGCAGGCGGGGGGAGCGGCCCCCGCGCGCTGCGGCTCGTGCGGCTGGCGTGCGGCGGGCTGGGCGTGGACGCGGACACGCCGTGGAGCGAGGCGCACACGCCGGCCGCCGCGCGCCTCGCCGCCGGCGCGCTGCTCGACCTGGCGCTGCGCACCGCGCGCAACGAGCTGCGCAACGGGTACGCAGTACGCACACACACGCACACATCGCGCTCACACTACACGCACACTCAACTATTACGCTAAACATTGCGATAGAAACATGTGCATTGATCAAAATATGCAGTTTACATACAGTGAAAATTTAATATGCAAATTATTTTATTTAGATTTCTTTATATTTTATTTTATTTGTAGAAGAGAACATAACGGTCATACTAGATTTCCACCCGCTTAAATACTATAAAAAAAAATACGTATTTATCATAATTTATTTATTAAATATATTTTTTTGACTTATCGAAATTTTCCTGACTTATAGAAATTTTCCCCACAAAGAGAAATTTTCCTGTCTTATCGAAATTTTCTCGACTTATGGATTTTTCCTGATTTATAGAAATTTTTGCGGCAAAGAGAAATTTTCCTGGCGTATAGAAATTTTCCCGACTTATACAAATTTTCCTTACGCATAGAAATTTTCTCGGCTTATAGAATTTTTCCTGACGTATAAAAATTTTCCCGACGTATAGAATTTTTCCTGGCTTATAGAAATTTTCCCGACGTATAGAATTTTTCCTGGCTTATAGAAATTTTCCTGACTTATACAAATTTTCCTTATCTATACAATTTTGCGGCAAAGAGAAATTTTCCTGGCTTATAGAATTTTTCCTGGCATGTATAATTTTTCAATACATACAAATTTTCCTGACGTATAGAAATTTTCCTGGCTTATAAACATTTTCCTGACAAAAATTTTCCTTGTTTATAGAAATTTTCCTGGCGTATAGAAATTTTCCCGACTTATACAAATTTTCCTTACGTATAGAAATTTTCCTGGCTTATGGATTTTTCTTGACGTATATAAATTTTTCCGACGTTTAAAAATTATAAAAATTTTGTTGGCGTATAGAAATTTTCCTGGCTTATAAACATTTTCCTGACTTATACAAATTTTCCTTGTTTTTAGAAATTTTCCTGGCGTATAGAAATTTTTCTTGTTTATAGAAATTTTCCTGGCGTATAGATATTTTCCATACTTATGGAAAATTTCCAGCTTATAGAAATTTTCCCGACTTATGGAAATTTTCCTGACTTATTTACCTGATGACTTGATTTGACTAATTTTCCTGATTTATTGACAAAATGTTTATTTATGTATAATGTAATGAGTAATATTGCAGGTTCGCAGTAGTCCGACCGCCCGGGCACCACGCGGAGCCCAACCAGGCGATGGGCTTCTGCTTCTTCAACAACGTGGCCGTCGCCGCCAAGCAACTGCACCAGCGGCTCGGCCTGCAGAGGATACTTATCGTCGATTGGGTGAGTTATTTTATCAACTATCTTTAAAATCAAAAGTTGTACTGTTTATAATTTGAGAAGAAAATTTTAAGTTGTTGTGAAAGCGTTTGCCTTCGTTAATCTAGCTATAAAACGTCAAATTTTCACAAATACATTGCAAAATGCAGTTAAATACTATTATTTCAACCCGATCTTAATTTAGGACTAAATAATACTAACACAAACAAAACTATGTTCAGTTCAACATTTATTAAACGTAGAGGTGTTCCGCAAGGCTCTGCTCTGGGTCCGCTGTCGTATGTTTGTTTGATAATGTGGGGTCGTGTGGCAGGACGTGCACCACGGCAACGGCACGCAGCAGATCTTCTACGAGGACCCGTCGGTGCTGTACATCTCGCTGCACCGGCACGACGACGGCAACTTCTTCCCGGGCACGGGCGCGGCCAGCGAGTGCGGCGCGGGCGCGGGGCTGGGCTACACCGTCAACGTGGCCTGGCCCGGCCACCCGCCGCTCGCCGACGCGGAGTACCTCGCCGCCTTCCGCACGCTCGTCATGCCCATCGCCAAGGTACGTGCCGCACGTCTCATTCAGTGTAGTTAGACGTGCGGTACACTTATCATTTGATTATTATGTCCGGTGTAATTTTGATGTGTCATGTTTTTCTTACGTAACTTTGTTACAATACTATTGAAGTTTCTTCGTATGAAATATTCGATTTATATTTAATGGTCCTTCGAGCCGGATCTGTAGCTACAAATGTGGTTTTAACGTTCATATGTGTCGGTTGCAGGAGTACGACCCGGAGATAGTGCTGGTGTCGTGCGGGTTCGACGCGGCGGGCGGGCACCCCGCGCCGATGGGCGGCTACAACGTGTCGCCCGCCTGCTTCGCGCACATGACGCGCGACCTCATGCAGCTCGCCAACGGGAAGGTAAGCGGTGGGCTTCGACTTTTGATAAAACTACAGAGACAGTAGCCGGTGACAAGTCATCGTGGATAAGGCTAAGCGTTCCCTCTCTCTTTTGATTCTGTTTTGACGTAACAAATGTCATATTAATTCATGTTATTTGCCGTATTATAATTTTTAATGAAGGGGTTAAACTTGAATAGGGGTTAAAACATAAAAATGTTTTTACTAGCGGGATACTTTTAGATGTAGATTTAATTCTTTTTTTATGTTTTTAAGCTTTTACGTCGGAATGTATGTTTAATCCGTCGTCACTCAAGCGCGTGGTGTGCAGGTGGTGCTGTCGCTGGAGGGCGGGTACGACCTGGCGGCCATGTGCGACTGCGCGGCGGAGTGCGTGCGCGCGCTGCTGGGCGAGCGCGGCGCGGCGCCGGCGCTGGCGGAGCTGGCCCGCGTGCCGCACGCGCGCGCCCAGCACGCGCTGCGGGCCGCGCTCAGCGCGCAGGCGCCGCACTGGCCCGCCGTCAAGCGCTACCTGCCGCTCGTGGGCGTGTCGGCGCTGGACGCGGCGCCGGCCGTGGCGGGCGCGCGGCTGGGCCGCCTGCAGACCGAGCGCGACGCCGCCGACACGGCCGCCGCCATGGCCACGCTGTCCATGCACCCGCCCGCGCCCGACCTGCTGCCGCCCGCGCACCCCGCCCACCCGCCGCACGCGCACGCCGCGCACGCGCTGCCGGCGCACGCGCACGGCCCGCATCCGCTTCCGCTCGCGCTTAGGTAAGGTTTTTAAATATTTACTAACGTTAGCTTAGTCACGTACTAACATTAATGGACCTCTGTCATCTAATTGTTTAAAATAAATAAAATAAAATGAGTGAACCCTCTGTACATTCTTATAGCTACTCTTCAATAGCAAACATAAAATTAGAATGGATAGTCATTTTACTGCCTCATATAAATTTCTATCACAGACTACTTTCAGAGAGATGATCTTTAGTGAAATGATCCTTCGAGTTGTACATACATATATGAACATTATTTCGATTCAATATTACATATCCATATATTAACTTAACATAATTATTAACATCGATATAAATAAACGGGGCAAACTTAAAATATATACAATAAATAATAATAATATTCCAGGACAATTTTCACACACAGCACGATTTGATCCCATACTAAGCTTTTGCTCGTGTTATGATGGCTGATGGCTGACAAACATACATATATAATTTTTAAATAATAGATAATACCTATTTTGAAACTTTAATTCTATCTACATAAATCTTACGCGCTAATTTTTTGTTTTCAGCCGTTCGGAGAGCTCACGATCTGTGTCTGAAGAGCCGATGGAACAGGATGAAGGCAAATGAGCGGTTGAACTTTATTCCTATGGTCCCCTTGTCCACCGTCCCCACTCCCCCGTGTCCCATAGAGTCCCCCCTCCCCTCCCCTCTCCCCCCGCACACAACATTCCGCGCCCCGCGCCCCGTGCGACCCCGCTCCAGACGAAATCTTAATTTGAAAGCTTTAATATTTTAAGATTTGTGTACAAACTGTAAACTATACGGACACGCGCGTGTGTGTTACGGCCCGGGGACCGTCCCCGCCGTGGGGCTACCGAGCGGCTCCTCGTCCGCGTGACCTTTTGTCGCACATTTTTGTCGACTCCGACTCGCCCGCACTGCATTGTGTGGAGCTAGGCCGCTTTTCGCTGACCTTTTGTGTTTATAAATTAATGAAATGGAATCCCGGTCAGCCTCCGTAGTTCCACGCAGTGCAGTGCGGGGCGAGGGGAGGGGGAGGGGGGGGCGCTCGGGGGGAACCTGCGGGCCTCAGCCGCGATGGCCTGGCGCCAGCTCGCACTTTACTGTCTCCGTGTCTTTTGTCAAAAATATAGAATATTTTTAAATGTTGTCCGGGACGTTTCTTGCCCTTTAAGGAATACAGTTCCGATAAGCTTGTTCCGATTGGTGTACAAGTTAGTATAGTTGTCCCCTCAGCGGCGAGCCGGCGCCGGCGCGCGTCATACCAAAGATATCCGCCGCGTTCCCGTGCGTGTGTGCGTGTCTGTGTACACACGTACACGCACGCACACACGCGCCCCCCGCACACACACGCGCGCGTCCCCTTGTTGTTGCTTGCGGCAATGTGCTGATCGTGTTAAGTTGTAAGTTTACTTCTCTCGTACAAAACATCGCAAGGTGACCTTGTTTTGTGACTAAATATTACGTGTACGTTAAATACGATAAGCCCCATTTTTGTAAAGTAGCCGTAACGCGGCGGGCGGCCGGAGAGCTGCGCTTTCGTTGTAAATAAATATTTAAATAGATTATATTGGTGAGTGCCGCCCGCCGCTCCACTTAGTGAAATCTGTGTATAGATATTATATTATTGTAACCCAGTAATGGTAAATAATTGTTATTTTTATATGAGAATGTCTAACGGCGGACGTTCCTCGAGTCCCGCCGCGGGACGCTCTAGTGGAACTATTTTTTATGTATTTTGAACATAAATTTGTATATTTGATGTTTTCGGCGCGTCGCGTCACTCTTGTAAATAAAATACTTATGACTGTTTTCAGATATTTAAATGATCGGTTGAGACGTATGTTGACTTAGATGTTTATATTTGTTGGAACTGAGATGTTTTCGCCGCAGAGTGCGGCTTGTCGCCATTCGTGCAATATAATTTATAGCGATGTTAGTTGCCGCGCCGTGTGGGATACATTGAGCTGTATGTATATAAGGAAGCGGCGCGGTTCTGTCTGTATGTAACGTATATTTTTGTATCGGCCGCGCGCCGCCGCGACTCGGATCCGATCCGCGCGATTAACAGATTTAAACAATGTTGTGTCTTTGAGAATTTTATTGTTAAAATGGAAAACAAATGAAATAATTATTTAATGAATGTATATATTAAATATATATATTTGGAAATACTTTGGCATTTTTATTTTGTCTAAAATAAGACAATCCCTTATGAAAAGTACCTACTATGATAAAAACACACTACACACTACAAATGCAATAAATCATTCCTTCAGGGCTCTATGGTTAGAGCTTGGCCTACCAAGGTTTAACCATAGACTATCCGCTATCATTTATGACATACTGACTTACATAAAGAAATTAAAACGCTAATGATATAATTCTCTCTTCCTTTTGTAATCATACACACGACACGATTTATACAATTTAGTATGTCTGTAGATTAAATAAAACATTATTTCAATGCAAACCAATTATCATATAACATTTTTCCTAGCAAAATGACCTCTGTTATTGCTAAAATACAAAATCAATTATGAAAATAATACCCAAACGACGCAACATATTCTACTGCTATTTCAAAAATAAGTGTTAATGTCATTATAGCAATTATAAAATTTATCACTCAATTAAATAAAAAATAAAAAGCTAACAATAAACTATTAACAAACAAATTAACACCTATCCAACAAAACCGCATGGCTGAAACCCTTTTTTCTACCCTTTTTTACGATAGAAGTTGTTAGGTACTCTTAAAATAACAATTTCACATTTTTCTGTAGGTATTTAAAATGCTTATAACAAACATTAAAATTCATTCATTAAATTTAATTTCAATCTTAAAGACCTTTCCAGCAATACATATATATTATGTAGTTTCAATTTTCAAACGTTTGTTAAAGAATCCCATTATCAAAAAAATCTCACTCATTAATCATTAATCTCATTAATCAAAAATCTATCCGAATTCGAGCGAATATTTTTTTTTACCCTAGAGACCAACAAAATTTAGACCGATCAAAATTTTACAAAAAAGTTTCTTTATAAAACATTATACCATCATTATACCTACTTTTCTTTGTACTTTAGTCGACTTGAGTCAAACGGTAGATACCTAATAACATTGACATAAACTTGCACTTAGCAAACAGTTCAAAGTTGTAGGTGACTGGCGATATAATATTAGGCATAGGCTATGATTTTTCATCATTTTATGTCTCAAAAAAATGGATATCAGAAATTCGTTAATTAAGTAAGCTTGTTCTTTTCAAATTCTACCTATGAAGTAGGTAGTTAAGCAGGTCAATTCATGAGTTCATGAGTCATGACATTATTCATTATTGCATTTTAGTGAAAGGGTATTGCAATTTAGTGAAAAGAAAATCCTTTCTGATATTATAATTGCGATAGAAATTATGTTTCCTGTTTATCTCTTCGATTTGGTTCAAAGATAGTTTGATACGTAACGCCGTCCCCGGAGAATAAAATGATGATAACAGCCATTACCTTAGTTTTAATGTTATGCGATATTTGAATCCTACCATGGGCGTAGCCACGGTGGGGCAGGGTGGGGCACTTGCCCCACCCTGGCTCTGACCTGGAAGGTACCTAACCAAATCTAAAAAACTAAATTATATAGGTACTGACTACAAAACTTAATATCAGTCAGAAAATTCACACATAAGAATGCGATCTAAACAAAAAGCTTGCGCACGATTGACCCCAGGCGAACACAAACGTAATCCTTTTGTTTTTCGTTTGTGTGTGTGAGTCAAATACATACATATTATGTGCAAAAATTTACCTCTAAATTGACTCATTAACAAATTGCGTACGCCCAGCGCCCAAACGGCTGAAGTTAGGGTCAGATTTTTGGATGAATTTCGTCGGTGTAGGAAGGTGAGCAATAAGAAGGTGTTTGGATAATTCGAACTACACACGAAAAAAAGAAAATAGCTGAGGCTTCTAAGTTACATGATAATATGAACTTTCGGGACAGTAAAAGTAGAGTAATGTTACCATGACTGTTACCCCACTGAGTAAAACTGTTTTTTTTTTTGGCCAACCTCGCACTAAATTTCCAATCTAATTTCACTTTTGTTTAGGTTAAGGGTCACTTAATGACCATAAAAACACAAAATGCTGACAGATCCAGATGGAGCTTCGCTCGCAATCTTAAAGAAAAGTTTTTTGCCGATATCTCAGTCTCAGAAACTATCCACTTTAGGGCAAAAGTTATGCTGACTTTTTTGTAGAAAGTAAAATTTCGTATCTTTTATACCCTGTAATTTTTTTTTTGTAAAACTTGCCGTTTTCGATTTATGGCCTATTTAATGAACCAGTTTATCTTTTTTGCCTAATCACTTAAAATATTGGATTAATCAATAAAATGCATCTATTTATTTTTATGCATGTATTGAAATTTTCTATTTTACGCCCGGTAACCAACATTAAACATTAAATATCTCAAAAAGTATGGGCACTAGAGAAAAAAGTTTCAAACAAAAGTTGTAGAGAATAAAGTGATCTTAAAAAATAAACAGATGCATTTTATTGATTCATCATCATCATCAGCCCATATATGTTCCCACTGCTGGGACACGGGCCTCCTATGAGGGTACAGGCCATAATCCACCACGCTGGCCAAGTGCGGGTTGGCGGATGACACATATCGTCGAACTTTTGATTCTTCGACATGTCGGTTTCCTCACGATGTTTTCCTTCACCGTTCGAGCAGTGGTGATGTTACAACATGCGCAGATAAATTGAAAAATCAATTTATTTCCTGCGCGCTCGCCCGGTCTCGAACCCCGGACTTATCAATTCGAAGTCCGAGGTCTCACCACTGAGCCACCACTGCTCTCTTTCTATTGATTAATCCAATATATTAAGAGTTATTTGGCAAAAACGTTAAACCGGTTTCGGTAAATAGGCCATAAATTGTAAACGGTAAGTTTTACAGAAAAGTTTACTGGATATAAAAGATGCGAAATTTTATTTTCTACAAAAAAATTCAGGGTAACTTTTGCCCTAAAGTGGATAGTTTCCGAGATATCGGCCAAAAACTTTTCTTTAAATTGCGTACGAAGCTCCATCTGGATCTGTCAGCGAAGGTATCATGCTGAAATTCATATCGACGCAGTGAAGTCGGTCAGTCCTTTGAAGCAGTGAAAATATCAAACTACTAGCCAACGCAATCAAAAAAATACAGCCGTTTTTGCTGAAAATTTTTCGACATTCGCGAGGGTAGCAAGAACGAAGAAAAAAACCTACAGGGTACTTCCCGTAAACCCAGAATCTTGAAATTTTCTATGAAGTAACGTCTTATAGCGCAAATAAAGGAAAAATTGTTTTGACTCCCTTGCAAATGTCGAATCTTGTGAAAATTTGCAACATAAACGGCTGTATCTTTTGATTGTGTTGATTTATTAGTTTGATTTTTTCACAGCTTCAAGAGACGATAGACTTTAGTTTTCAATATTAATTTCAACTTGATACCGCTTTTAGACAGACAGACGAACAACAAAGTGATCCTATATGGATTTCGTTTTTTCCTTTTGAGATTCGAAGCACTAAAAATTAACCGGGATAAGACCTCGGTTATAGTGGCTTGTTGCATATTATTTTTTAATGTTGCCCCACCCTGAGCCCATGGCTAGCTACGCCCATGAATCCTACGCAGCCTAATACATCTACACATTTTTTTTTTTGTAATTTTTTTCCTCTAATTCACAAATTTGTAAGATTTTACCATAATATTCATTGCTTTTTCCCAGAACATTTCCGTACTAAAAAAAAAGAGAATAATGATAGTGAAAAAGTTTCTTTGCTCTTTATAATATTCTTGGAAAACCGAATCGGCGAAATAATGATAAACGCCTATTATCATTTTATTCTCGTAAAAATATGGTTTGGCGCCATTGGTAAGACCATAATTGTACAATGTACATTATGGTTACGATGATGATCAGGAAGACTGATGTTTACTGCGTTCATTTTTAATCACTATCACTACATAGTAGGTATAAAACAAAGTCGCTTTCCCTTTCCCTATGTCCCTATGTCCCTTTGTACGCTTAAATCTTTGAAACTACGCAACGGATTTTGATGCGGTTTTTTTTAATAGATAGAATGATTCAAGAGGAAGGTTTATATGTATAATAACATGCATTAAATAGTGGAGAAGTACTGTTATTTTTGAGGTTTCTAATGTGATGTCGTTCTAATGTGATGTCGTAAAAAATTACATTTTTTCCGCTTACATTGCAAACGCAAGCTGAACCCTACGAGTTTTATGAAAATAATGTACTAAGTATTATACACATTGAAAAGGTCTACAGAAAAGTCCGCGATGGTATATGTCTATCTCTTATGGATAACCCACAATAGCTTTTTTTTGTCATTTACTTTTTACGACAAATAATGGCTAAATTTCAATGCGATTTTAACCAATACAGCATTTATCCTTAACCAATTAAATACCTTGAATACATTGTTCATTTAATATAGATCTATATGGCCCTTTACACCGTATGATTTAAGTGAATATTTTCGAAGATATTACAGATTTAAAAATTGCGGGACGTAGCGTTTGCGGCGGTACCGACCGGCCATCTATTTTATACCCGTACAAAGTCGGAGCGGGCCGCTATGTTTTTATATACAACGTTCACAGTTTTTCTGTAGTGTATTTAGTATCAGCATTGCACCCGTGCGAAGCCGGGGCTGGTCGCTAGTATAATTCTATTATATTACTCTACATACTATTGTTTCATTAAATACCCCAGAATAAGTTCATTGTTCTAATACCCAATAATGCGTATGTCCAAAATTAACGAGAATAAAATGATAAGATATCAGTCCAATGTAGTAACTTTTTAAATTTCAATAATCTTCAGTTTGGATAACGTTATTAAAATTATTTTTAAAGATAATTATTAAAGTAAATAAATTAGCTACCACTGAGCCTTTTTTATCTCACTACTTGCAATTTATAGTCACATTTCGGGTTTTTATTTTTCCTGAAAAGTTGTGTTTTTTTGCGATTATAATTTTATTCTCCGGGTACGGCAATAATGTAAAATTAATTTCTGATTAATGTACTTAAATATTATGTATCCAGCTGCTCATCGATGCAATTTCATTTCACAACAAACAATACTATTTTATTATTATCCCTAAAATAATCCTAATTAATGTTCTCAAACAAAGTGTGTCAGTGAGAAATAAACATTAAACGGGTGGGGGTCAGGCGTCGCCCCGGCAAGGCAAAAGACGCGGGTCGAATTCTTGAATTTTTTTCATCAAATAACAATTTTGGAAAATCGATTTATACTCAAAAACTACTGCATGGATTTACTTACTTCAAATTTGGTACAGAGATAGCTAGAGACTCAAGGAAGGACATAGGATGGGTATGATCCCGGAAATCCCCCGACAAACGGTCATTTTGCGGGTTCTTCCTTGACTATGCGGGCGAAGCTGCTGGCGGAAAGCTAGTTGTATAGTAGATAAATAAAACAGTCGAATTCAGAAAAATGAATTTATTTGAACAAAATAACACAAATGACTAAACATATGAACACAATTACAGTAACTTATGGTTATAATACAAAATAATTGAAATTATACAAAAATATTTATTTTCTCATCGTTTTTTATTAAAATTACACCAATATATTACAAAAGTTGCTCTAATTATATACAGCAATAATATAAGCTTAGCATAATGTATTCATCCAGAATACGATTTAATCTTAAAATATATTAATAAAAGCATTTGACACACAAAAACATTTATTTATGTACATGATTTCATATTAAAACTGTAAGCACCAATATTTAAGAGAATTAACGTCTAAGAATACAAAAAGGCGAGGTGATTTTCTAAAGTAAAATAAACATCAATCTTCAAAGTTGACCGCCAACTTGCAAATTGATCTTACAATAATTGGTAAATATTTCTAATTCTGCATATAAAGTCTAACATGATATCAGTCTGTTTCTACATGAACCTAAACCTATGAATAAGCTAGAGATAGCATGAGGTGCTTGTTTAAAATATATTTCAAATTATAATGTATTTATGTCTAGAACGTTATGCTCAGAGTATTTGATGAGTACACAAAGTTTAAGGGCACTTAAGTGAGACATGACTTATAGAAAGTTGACGCGCGATACAGTACGAAATAGAATATTAACTTGTTTATATGATGTATTATTTGCACCCTAAAAACCACAACCTTGTATAGATATATGCGTTATTCTAATGTATCATATATTATGTAGATACATAGAAATGACTTAATGTTTAGTGTACCCTCAATATGTGTCTTTTGCCTATATAAATAATTATGAGTTCGTTTATCTGGCTGTGGCTGTGTACCCAATTCGACTGTTCGTGGCGATGTACCCTATGTGTCTGTTCGTGGCGGTGTACCCTATGTGTCTGTTCGTGGCGATGTACCCTATGTGTCTGTTCGTGGCGATGTATCCAGTGTATGTGTGTCGCCGTGTGGCTATGTGTCAGATCGCTATTGATTCTAGCGATGTACCCCTAAGTTACTGTGTGGCCGTGTGCCCCACAAAAATCTATATATCTATGTGCCTCTTTGTGATTGAGTGTCTGTATGTGTACCCAAACGTATTAACTCTACGTGTGAGTGTGTGTGTCCCGTTAGATCTCCATATTGTCTCGGTCGGGCGGGTCGAGGGAACTGCAGCGGCACGAGCATGAGCTCACCGGACACTCCGTGTGGTTGCTGGGAAGATGTCAATCATAAGTTATTACTATATTCATAAAAATAATCAATTAAAACTTGGTTGTTATGATACATATACACATAACATATTTTCTAATTTAGTTTAGGTATTTAAAGTGAAATGATCGATTAACGGCGAATTTTTTTTATTATATAGCAAAAATGGCGCTGATACAATAACAGTAATTAATAGATGTATTATTAGATATTAAAACAATACAATAACATAAGCAAGACAAAATAAAGATAGACAAGACACAGAAAACAAGAAGATTTAAGAAATTATCCATCCCTTTCCTCTCGCATCCGTGATCAGAAGTATATATATTTTTTGAAGTGAAACATCTTAAGGCGCGTTGAGAGTAAATTTTCATGGCAATACCATCACGTACGTAAAGCGACGATTTTAGTACCATAGAATCTTGCCAAAGAAGTTTCACTTCTGACACGTGTGCTCGGCACATACGAACCTTTTTTAATTTTTTTACCTGAACCAGTCGAGCAGATGTGCGGCATGTCCCCCGTGCCGGCACGCCACGCACCAGCTGAACCAGCCGGCGAAGTGCGCGCCGCCCACCGCCCCCGCGCCCCCGCCCGCGCCCCCGCCCCCCGCAGCCGCCCCCGCACCGCCCGCCCCCGCGCCCCCCACCGCGCTTGTCCCCAGGTGCAGGGAGCACACGCCGCAGCGGGGGAGGGGCTTGCGGCAGTTCGGGCACGAGGAGGTTTGCTGCAATATTGCAATATACACTTATATGGTGTGTTGTATTTGCATCGCGATGTGCACGAGTACGATGCATAGTTTGTGTTTTTGCTAATGTATTTGTAATGTAGGTCATTTTAATCAGTTTTAAAATAATTCAATAAACAATTGTTAGATACTAGCTGTGTGTTTCATTTATCCCTTTACATAACAACGTGAAAACACTTATATATGAAAAGTGAATACATTGTCTATCCTTTGTTAATTTAATTTTTTATTCTTCTATTCAGTATGGCATAAAATTTATTTTTTGATAATACATATTTTCAAGAAAAACTACTGCTCTATCATTTGTGTCATATTTATTTTATTTTTACTTTTAAATTTTAAATATCTACTTACTATAAGATCATCAAAACTTAAATCCAATATAAGACCTAAAACGCGTCCTTGGAATACACCCTTTGATATAGCTTTTTATTGTCTTATGTTTTTAACTATATGAACCCTTTTATTTCTATTAAACTGCTAGTTTCTTAATAGGTAGAGTGTACGATAATTATTAAAAATACATTTTCAATTTTTTTTCACTGAAATTGAAATAGAAAATGTGTTAAACGCTTTCCTTGGTACAATTGTAGTTCATTTTTGAAATTATTAATATTTTTAATTAGCTCGTAGAAATTACACTATTTTTATTGAATTAGGTGAAATAAACAAAACCAGTAAATTGTGGTAGATTGAAACAAAAATAAAACTTGTTTCTTGCGATTGAATATCAAACCAGACTTGTAGACCTACACAATTTTAAATGTATTGCAATAATGTCAAAGGTAACAAAATAGACGATGGTTTTTCTGAAAACTGACTACTAGATTAATATACGAACGATCGTAACAAGTGACAAGTGATATCTTATCGAAGCTTACCTTCATCTTAGCAGCGGGGGGCGGCAGGCGGGCGAAGGCGGGGCGGGGCCGCGCGGACGCCGCCGCCGCGACCGACTTGCCGCAGTACGTGCAGGCCACGCCCACGCGCCGCGCGTCCGGCCCACTGCCCCCCGCCCCCGCCCCGCCCCCCTCCCCCAGCGCCGCGTACACCCACGTGTCCAGCGCGCACCGTGCCCACCACAGTTGCCAGCTGTCTAGCAGCGAACGGTAGCTGTGAAAAGACATTTAATGTTAATGTCAATTACGTCATCACTCATCTGGCACTAAGTGTCTAGTCGAAAAACATTTCATGTTTTAGTGATTTCTAAAATTTGCATAAGGACATTTTGGTGTATACCGTTAAATATCTTTATATTAGATGATTGGAATTGGCGCTTGGACTGAATAATTTTTATTACTTATAATAAAATTAAAAAAAAAGCTAAACTAATATTATCTACTTTCTGTAATAAATGTTATAAAAAAAGACGGGTTGCACTCCGGGAGTGCCGGCAGAAGTGAAAACTTGACTATTAACGTTGAGCATGTTTGATATCCATCCATCTTACGCTTTTTCGATCAGGCCACGTGTTCTGACGCGAGTTTAAGATTTTATACCCAACGCCGCTAAAGAAGTTTTCACTTCAAAAAAAATAAAGAAATTGACTAGGGTAAAAAGAGTCCTAGTACCTATCAAGCCAGTTGGTAACGTTGGGGTCCCGCAGCAGGTCGGGCGGGCAGCAGCGCGCCGCCAGCAGCGCCGCCGACTGCACGTCGCCCGACCTCTCCACCCAGCGCTGCACCAGCGACACACCCTCGGGGCTGATGCCTGATTAATATTTATTAAAATATAAAAAAAATGATAACAATGGCAATTTTATTAAACTCGAAGGACAAACGTAACTGACTCGTAAAAATTAGTGCAATTTTTATTGCGATTCGATAACATATCCGGCTCAAAACACTGGTGTAATTTTAGTACAACATAAATAGCTCGAAGGACCAGTGCATTGTTTAACTTGACAAGTAATCAATGTTGATAATTTTTTTTTTCTTAAATTTGACACAAGTAGGCTTAAAACTATTAGTTATTAATTGCATTTGAGGTATTTTTTCTAAAAAAAGTGAGCACATCATACAATGCATCAGCATAACCGGCTCGAAGGACCGGGGCAATGTTTAAGAATAAAAAGGTGTATCATATTAAGATGGTTGACGGACCGGTGAGCAGGATGCCGGCGAGGTCGCCCTGCTGCAGCAGCTGGTCGGCGGCGGCCAGCACGTAGTCGTGCAGGCGCGCGTCGGACAGGTACACGCAGGCGAAGGCCACGCGGTCCTCCAGCCGCATGCCGGTCTCCGCCAGCACGGGCGCGAAGTCGGGCGCCGGCGCGGCCGCGGCGGCCAGGAAGTGCAGCAGCGCACGCAGGTACGCGTCGGGCAGCGCGGGGGCTGCGGCGGCGAGGGCGGCGCGCGCCAGGCGCTCGTCGGGCGGCGCGGGCGCGGCCAGCAGCGCCAGCGCCGCCACGCGCAGGCGCGGCTCGCGGGCCCGCGCCAGCACGTCGAGCGCGGCGCGCACGCGCAGGTGGAAGGCGGCCAGCGCGGCGGCGCGGCACGGCGTGCCCTCCGCCTCGGCGCGCTCCACGCCGGCCGCCGCGTTGTCCCAGCCCCAGCCCCAGCCGCACAGCTGCAGCGCGCGCGTGCGCTCGGCGCTGCGGTACACCAGCAGCTTGCGGCTGGGCATGTCGGCCAGCAGCGAGGGCACGGCCTCCGAGCGGTACTCCGCACCGCCGCCCGCGCCCCGCAGCACCGTGCGCACGCCCGGGTGCTTCCACGGGCTGTTGCGGATGCAGCCTGCGAATACAACGACACCCTATTTTAAATTTTGTATACAAAATTGAAAATGATATTTATTGAGATTCAGTGAAATGAAAAAAAATCATCCACAAACAAAACTATTCTCCATATTCCAAACAAATAAAAAAAGTCATAACGAAACAACATATTATTATTATTTAAAAAAATTTCAAGTCAAAATAAACCGACTTTATAATATTAATTGAAATATTTTAACAAAAAAAAACACAAGCCATGCAATATACAATAATAAAAGTACACATAGTCTTAAACAATAACTACATAGTATAAAACAAAGCTCACTTTCACTCACGCTAACTTACGCTCACTCACGCAAAATCAGGCTGACTCACGCTAACTCAGGCTAACTCACGCTAACTCACGCTCACTCAGGCTAACTCATGCTCACTCACGCTTACTCAGGCTAACTCACGCTAACTCACGCTCACTCAGGCTAACTCATGCGCACTCACGCTTACTCAGGCTAACTCACGCTAACTCACGCTCACTCAGGCTAACTCATGCTCACTCACGCTTACTCAGACTAACTCACGCTCTCTCACGCTAACTCAGGATCACTCACACTCACTCACGCTAACTCAGGATCACTTACGCTCACTCACGCTAACTCAGGCTAACTCACGCTCATTCAGGCTAACCCACGCTCACTCACGCTAACGCAGGATCACTCACGCTTACTCAGGTCCACTCACGCTCATTCAGGCTGACTCACGCTCACTCAGGCCGACTCACGCTAACTCAGGATCACTCACGCTTTCACTCATGCTAACTCAGGATCAATCACGCTCACTCACGCTAACTCAGGACCACTCACGCTCACTCACGCTAACTCACGCTCACTCACGCTCACTCACGCTCACTCAGGATCACTCACGCTAACTTAAGCTCACTCACTCTAACTCTCGCTAACTCACGCGAACTAACGCCCACTCACGCCAAATCACGTCAACTCACGCCCACTCACGCCAACTCACGCCACTCTTTAACGCAAATACTACTGAACCGATTACAATGAAATTAAGCACACATATAGAGGGTAACTTGGATTAACACAAAGGATAGGTTTTATCCCGGAAATCCCATGGGAACGGGAACGATGCGGGTTTTCTTTTGAAAAAGCGGGCGAAGCCGCGGGCGGGAATCTAGTTATTATAATAAATAACAGTTAAATTGTGCGTACCATCTTCAACGAGCGACTTGCTGAGCGCTAGAAAGTGCCAGAGACCACTCAACGCCTCATCCTCCGCCAGCTCCGCGTTCTGCCACAGATCCGCCTGCAGATACACTAAGAATTAGTTCTGACGATAATTTTGTATCACATGCATATAATTTTTGTGTGTATTTTATTTGGTCCTTCGAGGAAGTTTTGAACTAGTGAAGAATTCAATTTTCTTAATTGTACAAACTATTATGTACAAACATACGACGATATTTTTAAATGGCACGGGCGTATTATTTGTTCGATCTGAAACTGAATAGATCAATAAACGTTTTTTAAACTGCTGCCAGTGAAATAAGAAAGATATAGAATTTAAAATTACCATACCATTACAACTAGAATCAAATTTAAAATGTACTTTAAAACCATCAGGGATTAAATGAAACAAATGTCTACCTTAAGGCCATAGTCAGTAGTAGCGCGGCGTTTCATAATGTCCGAAAGGTCAGTGCCCTGATTGCGGGTTTTAGGGCGTAACGCACGCAGGGCTCCACCGCCCGCCCAGGCTAGCGCTCCACTTGCACCCCACGACACCGTCACACGCTCGCTGATGCGGTACTCCACCATACTACCTGAGGAACAAAGGTAGCGGACCTAGTATAGTACCTTGGGGGACACCTTATGCTAAATTGTTTACAAAACTATCATTTCCAAAGGAATTTTCTTGTTAAAATGCTATAGTTGTATATAAACATGTTCTCTTCACTATCTACAGTAATCTAACATACAATTAAATTACTACATAAACTTTCAAATGGCATTTTCAAGTGGTGTGACTATATCAAACGCCGTATCCAGTTCAAGTGCTCACCCGTAGCGGTGAGTGCGATGAGCCTCGCGCGGTGTTCCGGGTGGCAGGCGAAGGCGAGCAGCGGGTGCGCGGCCGGCGCCACGTCGCGCTCCACCGCGCTGCGCCCGCCGCCCACCCCGCCGCCCGCACCGCCCTCGCTCTCCTCTAGCGCGCTGGACGCGGACGACTGCGAGTGGAAAAGATAATGTTTTAAAAGAGATCAATATAATTAATAATAAAAGGAGAGGAAGTGTGAGAAAATTGACACAATGCAATTTCACAAAAAAAGAACAAAGAAAATTACAAAACATAAAACAACATAATCCATACTAATATTATAAATGCGAAATTCACAGGAATTCATAAACAGGAAAATGTTTATAAACAAGGAAAGTTTCCATAAGTCCGGAAAATTTCTACACGTCAGGAAAATTTATGTACGTCAGGAAAATTTCTGTCCGGAAAATTTTTACATGTCAGGAAAATTTCTATAAGCCAGGAAAATTTTTACATGTCAAAAATAATTCTATAAGCCAGGAAAATTTCTATACTAAGGAAAATTTGTATAAGTCGGGAAAATTTATACGCCAGGAAAATTTCTATAAACAAGGAAAATTTGTATAATTCAGGAAAACGTTTATAAGCCAGGAAAATTTCTATACGCCAGCAAAATTTTTATAAGCCAGGAAATTTTCTATACGCTAGGAAAATTTGTATGTCAGGAAAAATTATTTATGCCAGGAAAAATTCTATAAGCCAGGAAAATTTTTCTTTGCCGCAAAATTGTATAGATAAGGAAAATTTGTATAAGCCAGGAAAATGTTTATAAGACAGGAAAATTTCCATGAGAAAGGAAAATTTAAGACAGGAAAATTTCCATAAGCCAGGAAAATTTCTATACGTCAGGAAAATTTCTATGCGTTGGGAAAAATTCTATGAGCCAGCAAAATTTCTATAAGCCAGGAATATTTCAATACGTCAGGAAAATTTGTTTAAGTCAGGAAAAATTATATACGCCAGGAAAATTTCTTTACGTCAGGCAAAATTCTATAAGCCAGGAAAATTTCTATACGTGGGGAAAATTTCTCTTTGCCGCAAAAATTTCTATAAGTCAGGAAAATTTCGATAAGTCAAAAAAATAAATTTAATTAATTAATTATGATAAATACGTATTAACCGATTACAATAAAATTTAGCACACATATAGAAGGTAACTTGGATTAACACATAGGGTAGGTTTTATCCCGGAAATCCCACGGGAACGGGAACTATGCGGGTTTTCCTTTGAAAACGCGGGCGAAGCCGCGGGTGGAAATCTAGTAATAAAATAAAGGAGAGGAAGTGTGCGAAAATTGACACAATCCAATTTCACAAAAAAAATAACAAAGAAAATTATAAAACATATAATACATAATTAACAATGAAGAGAAAAATTATAATAGTTTATGATTACAGATAGAGAACTTTATGAATAAATGAAATGACATAACTTACAGCACTTTCGAAACTTTGTTGTGATTTATAATCATTAGCCTGTTGAATGTCGTGCAGCCGGAGCGTATTTGAGTCGCGCTGCAGGGATAGTAACAAGTTGCGCCTGGAAATATAGAGAAAAATGTTTCAATTTCAATTCATAATCTCATCATATCAAATCAATTTCAACAGAATGCAATTACATACTGCTGGCTGATGGAACTATGAACCTCTATAAGTTGACACAGAACTGTGCATCGTTACCTGTTGACACAGAACTATGCATCGCTACCTGTTGACACAGAACTGTGCATCGTTACCTGTTGACACAGAACTGTGCACCGCTACCTGTTGACACAGAAGTGCGCACACTGTGCCGTACCTGGTGGGGCACCACTGGATCTTGCGCAGCGGGCGCGGCTGCGGCAGCGTGAGCAGCGGCGCCGCGAGCGCGCGCGCGTCCCACACGCACACGGCGCTGTCGCCGCGCGACGCCAGCTGGTAGCCCTGCGCCTCCGCGCACACGCCCAGGCACTGCCGCGTCGCAGCTGTGCCGGCCGCTTTGCCACCGGGCTCTGCGATTATCAATTAGTTGCTAAGATTTCTACAAGCTTTGACCACTAGTCCAGATATCAGATAGTTTTACTTATAAAGGTTTTTGAAAATGAGCCATTTTATAGATTTTATGGTACCCATTCGAATTTCGATTTTGCCACTTTTCTGTTCCGTTCCGTTCGTTAAGCAGTAATTACTTTTCTGAGAGTTTTAGCAACTCTCAGAAAGGTGGTATCATCAAAAAGCTGCAAATACAATCGGGTATTTACTTTTTGATATAACCTATGCTTTTGACTGTTAACCATTACGTAAGTACTATATAATGACATAACAGGTCTAGTCTCAAAGTAATTATAAAAGCATCTGCGAAATCGTGAACATTAATACATAAACAACAATAATACATCAGATACGGTACAAATACATTATGTTAACAACATTATAATCAAAATGGAGTACCACAGGGAAGTATATTCGGACCATCATTGTTCCTGTTATACATATATCAATGACCTAACTGATGCCATTATGTATGAGTCTGTTTTATATGCTGATCACGTCTCGGTAATTATCCCAGTAAAAAAACAGTGCCCAATTATGATATTCAATCATAAGAAAACGGAATAAACGTAATTTTTTTTAGAATAAATAAACCTTCAGGATTTCAGCTATAATGATAAAGGACAAAAAATTTGAGAAAAGTTACCGTGTGGGTATTGTGGTTCTCTAGCATTAATATTGCAATACAGATTAATTTTATGTCATTTGATAATGTTTATATGCAGTTTAAAAAAAATATTCGATCAAGATATATTTTTTAAGGCTGACTGACAATTTTATGTATATATATTATATGATTATATGAAGAGAATTGACTGAAATTTCATTTGTTCTCGATTTTTGTGATTGAGTGAAAATTATTGTAACAAAAATATAAAATTTAAGATAATAAAATTTACCTTTTGCACTATTTCAAAATACCTACAATGTCAGTTTTAAATTTAATTTTCAATCAGAACTTTAATCTAATGCACTTTACAATACATATTTAAATTGATAAAATACTCATATAAACTTGAATCGATTTATCGTGAGTATCGAGTCGTATGGTTACATTACTAGTCACGTGATACGTCGCGAAGCCAAATGTCAAAGCGAGTCTTTTTTTTTTTGTGATGAGTATTTATTAGTTTAATTACCCATTATACAATGATTGTATTTATACGACACAAAGACAAAATCGTCATACTTCTGTAGTAAATACATAATTACACAAAAAAAAACAATACAGTGATACAAAAAACTTACCTCTCAAATCAAATATCTTGATATGCTTCAAATTCATGGACGCCATCAAGGTGCGCGGCGCGAACCCGCACCACGCGACCGCGTGAGCAGCCTCGCCCGTGCACAGCTCCACCACCGGGCGGGACGTCTCGCCCGACGGGGGGGATGAACTCTCTGTGGAGTTATATTTCTTGTGTTATATAGTTTTGAGTGTAGTTTAGGCAGTTTTATAGTTAGGTCACGTATTTAATAGTACGATGTAACTCAACTCTATCAAAGTATTATTTCTACTAGACTTCTTTAAAAAGTATATTTGTATTGAAACAATAAATATTTTAATATTAACATGCTTTGAATTTTTTTTATAATATCCATTGTTACACAATCATCTTTTATGTATTCAATTTGAAAAATGCACAGACACGATGTATGTTATGTATTCAATTTGAAAATGAACTACTAAAATTCTATTTTAAACCTTATTTTGTCGTAGTATATCAGTAATGTTCAAAGTCTATTGTATTGCTCATAGATAATCAGAAAACTCTGCACTATACACATGGGCAGAGTTTAGCTTAGGACAATGTTAAACATAATTGTGAGCCTAATTATTTATTGTATGTCAATGCATATAAACAGCTACTTAAATTTATCTTCACTAAAGAATCATTTTAGAAAAGAGGTTATAATTAAAAACCAGTCTAAACATTGGTCTAGGCTCGGGCCTATGTTTATTTTATCATAATTATAACTATTATGTATTTACCTCCATTGAACTCCTCAGTGCCGCAGGTCTGCATGTCCCACAGCAGGATGCAGCTGTCAGCGCGGTGCTTGTCCATGCCCACTGCCAGCAGGTGCGGGTCCATGTGGCTCCATGCTAGTGTGTTGCACGCGCGCGGGTATCGCGCCGCTGCAACAAAATTATTATAATAAAAGTTTCACTTTAATACTTAGTTTTATTTGATGATAAATGGATAGAAATTGCCTAGGGTGTTTTTTTTTTCTTACAGCATAGGCAGAAAATTAATACTAGGCCATCTCATAAACATGACACAAATATTTCACCATGGTTTTATCAATAATTATGAAGAGCTAGTACATAATATGCAAAAAAATTGTATTGAATGATAGACCAATATAGTGAGTTTACTATTGTAATAAATAAAAAAACACTTGAACAAGTTTTAAGAATACATATAACAATAAATATAAATATATATTATAGGACATTATTACACAAATCGACCTAGTCCCACAGTAAGCTCAATTAAGGCTTGTGTTGTAGGTACTACTCGACGATAAATATAATATTTAATAAATACATATATATCGATAATAACACCCAGACCCAAGAACAAATAATTGAGTTCATCACACAAATATTTGCCCTGACCGGGGATCGAACCCGGGACCGTCGGCTCAGTAGGCAGTTACTTTACCACTCCCCCAACTGCGTCGTCGACAATGTAACATTAAACTATCTCCAATCAGAAATCATGATTATATTTTAAATCACCAGAGTACTTTTTTTCTTAAAGGCTTCCGCCATCACAGGATGTTCTTGCACCTCTGGAATATTGTCCAGAGACATTATTTACATTTTTATTTATTCACAAAAACACAATTTACAGCCACATAATAATCAGAGTACTTACAAAACTCTCTACCAACAAGGCCTAATGGATCGTAAGCCTGTTTGAGGCTGGTCAACAGAATCTTTCCATTAGCATGGCCGAGTGCTAGGATAGGGTCGGGTTGGTCAGCAATAGCACTGACATCCACACATCTCACACCATTTGCATTGTGAGTTGCGACTACAACAGCTCCCCGAGTTGATGAGATTGGTGTATCTGAAATAATTGTATTATTTTAATGGTTACAATTTTTTCGATCATTTTTTATGGTAAATAGGAATAAGCAGACAACTTCAAGTATTTCTATGTTTGATGATAATAGATTGAATTCTATTACTTACATTTATTCGTGCAATGCAGTAATTTAAATATACATATTTAATTACACAAGTAAGTCACTAATGACATACAAAACAATAGATTTGTATGTAAACAAACCACATAGAGATACCGTTTTGAGCATATCGTTACGTATTTAAACGCTATTTACAATTTAATATATTTTTCTATAAAATGCCTTAATACGTACATGTTTTCTTTTCTATATCCTTAATTCGTGCCTCTTCATAAAGGGTTATATCTTGACCCCAAACAATGAATTTGTCGTGGTGTACTGGTGACCATATTATATCTATTTTGCCGGTCGACATGTTATCCATTAATAATTTAATTTATGTATCTGCAGCTCTTTATATTGTACACAAAATTATATTTTATTCATTTTATTCAAACAACTTTTAGTTTTATTTTCATCTGAATTTAAACATTCACAATTTCACAGTGTGTCTTTGAACTTCTTTGACAAATGTCAACAGTCAAATTATAAAAGCATCTACAGATGCTCCGATTTGGTTGGTGCCAACCATATTGGAACCGACATGGCAACCATTCCAACATTGCTACATTGCTACAGATTGTCCGACGGTTGGCCTTCCAACTGTCAGTTGACCATAGAGTAATATGTCAGTTGACCATAGTACGAAGAGAATGGGCTAAATTCTACTATAGAAATAGAGAAAATTACACTCATATGCGGCTCTTATAACTTATTTTTTAAGGTTTTTAATGTAGCCGCACTGTCAATTTTTTTAATACTTCTAACATAATAAAATACGCTTGATTTCTGGCATCTCTATTTGCGTAATCTTTGTTACTTAAGTCCCACAAACAGGGAAAGTCTTTATATAGTTCCAGCAATTTTATTAATATGTCACGTTCGGTGACCGTAACTCCCTCGGCGTTCATGTTGACGTCCTACACCGGCGGCGTTGCGAATATGAATGAGCCAATTACCTATATTACTCTATGGAATGAGCCGATTTGGTCGGAACAAAGCTTCCAGACGTTCCAATTTGGTTGGATCGGATAGGAAGTTGGTTTGGTCGGTATCGCCAGCGCATCCGACCACGTCAAACCAATATTAATAATAATTATGTCGGACCGACCGCTCTCTACACTTTCCGATTTGGTCGTGGTCGGATGGTTGGCACCAACCAAATCGGAGCGTCTGTAGATGCAGTTAACTGACAGCAAACCACAGACATCATTAAAAACAACCACAATATGTAGCGAGAATGTAGTATGTAATTAATAATATCAAATATTTTTTATTTTTTACTTTTCCGTTTTTGAAGTCGGCTGTTTTTAACGCAGTTATTTTTATTTAATACTTTTTAGTGTATTTTTCAACACGAATCAAACGAGCCCACACTTGATAAAGTTGAGTCAATATATTACTGAGTTCCTATGGCCACCTTCCGATTCCATCATCAAATCAGCTCTATGTCATGGTAATGTTTCATCGCTATCCAATTTACATACGTATTCAAAATTTCAGCTCAATCGGTTACCGGGAAGTGAATCTAAGTTACACAGAACAGCTAAGTTACTTGCTACATTTCAATTAAGTCATCGAGTACAGACAAAAATGCTCACAAAATAAAAACTACTGGGCCCACACTGGGCCTATCCGAATAAAATTTTGATGGGACCAATTCGTCACCATTCCGCATCAAACAAAAAAAGAATCACGTAAATCGGTTCAGAAACCTCGCAGTAATCGGTGTACATACATAAAAAAAATATACCGGCCGAATTGATAACCTCCTCCTTTTTTTTTTGATGTCGATTAAAAATATAAGTAATGTTTAAATACAGTGTGGAAATTTTCCACAAATTTTCGATGGGCCCTGGAGGGAAAATATTTGAAATACTGAAGAAAACGAATTTTGCTTGAAAGGAAACATTCCACACTGTATATCTGTGCAGCAAACGGACAGAGCAATCACAACATGAGGGTGTAAATAAACAAAACCTAAGGATAAAACGGATAACCTTCTTTAACTTTGGACAAATAATAAGCTAGGATTGCGAACTAAATGTTCTGATAAAAAATTAAAAGAAAATAAAAAACATGCTGAAAATTGTTTTTAATATAAAACTGTTAATGAGAAGCTAATTCGTATGTATAATCTGTGGACTGAAAAAGTCACAGGACTTTGTAAGTTTGACAGATTGGCTGATGAATGTCTGAATTGTCTGATTGTCTGCATTCCGTGAATAGTAAAGTGAAAGACCACTGACGAAACAAGTGAAATTAAGTGGTGTTTCCAAAATTTAATAGTAAAGCACAACCTGTACGGGATCACCTCTTTGCACTGGTGAGTAATTGATTACGTATCTATGTGGTATGTGAGCCAAAGCCATTTTGGGTGTGCAGTGACGTGATTGTTTACTACGGCGGCAACGCCTCTCCTTCTCCCACAGTTTCTCGCGCATTGTCTTACGGTTCTCACGCGTCTGACGCTGTTCCTGACCTGGTTCGGTCATACGTTGTGCAGGCCGGTACGGTAAACAGTTAGATCGATGTACTCTTAGCTGCCGCAACACGACAGCTGGACCGTTCCATTGTCTCGGCGTGTGACTAATCCTTTCGAGCTGTATTAAACGTGACCGTAAAGATTTAAGTGTTTCCAATTGAAATAGTTCTGTTGTGTGAATCAAGTCATCTAGTATGGGACTACCAGGGCCTTCTCTAAGCTCCTGCAGGCAGGAGACTGTGTAGAGTGTCTAGTGATGTTCTCGGCGATAGCTTATCAACTCTCCACAACATTTTTAGAAGAGCAAAAGGTAGTTACTCAGTTTAAATAATGGAACATGATACCTAATTTCTTCACAAAATAATTGTTGGTTTATGAATAGCTGTAAATTGGAAAATAAGGTAGTGAAAAGTGTAATAAATATTTAATATAGGTAAATTTTTCCATGTCAAAGTTTTATTGAATGAATCAGATAGATATAGTTGGAAAATGTTAGATTCCTTTAAAGATATGATGGTGTGAATAATTTACTTATAGTTATTGTCATAAGTACTTGAATCATATTTAAGTACCGTCAACAATATCTTAATTCAATATTTATTCATTTCACTAGCATAGCTATACTGATTTGTTTTTTAATGGTATTGATTATCAAACAAAAACATTTCATACATTTGTTCTATTTATTTTGTACTTATTGCACTTTTAAGTCATTATAATAGCTTTTTTTCTTCACCTCTACTCTAAAAACAAAGTGGAGTAAACTAATTAGATCAAATTAAGGTAATAATTAGAAAGTGCGATAGAAAGGTAGGTACAATAGTAACACTTTGTATGCGGCCCGTTCTCACGAGGGAGCATTGTCCCTGGTTTCTATTTCACAACGAGTCAACTGTAAAGAGTTTTATGTTCATTCATCTTGTTTTTGCTGCAATTCCTCGCTGCCGTCATGCGAGCTTAGTCATTGACTTGATAATGATTTATGCATCTTCAATATTATAATGGTTTTTGGTTTTCAGAAATCTTACAAATGTACCTGATTTTTTTTCACACTGCAGCATTTTTTTATAAGATTCCATAAGTCATAAGTGCAGATAATAATCAGTTCATCAGTAATTAGAAAAATGCCCAAATTTTAATAACTCATAAAATATAGTCCCACCCAGTAAATAATGTGTTACTGTTATGTTATTTTTGTTTCATAAATTAAAAAGCTAGGCTAGGTCCTAGCTTTTTAATTTATAGAACAAAATGTTGTTTGTTTGGTTGTTGTGGTCTTGTTAATAATAAAACAACAAACATGTCTGCACTATATAGTACTATAGAAGTAGAAAATATTTTGACGTTTTTCTACCAGATATACATTTATTCCTCTCCATGTAAGATTCAAAAAAATCAATAAATTAGATTCCTGCGCTACATATTTGGCCACCAAGTCAGATAAAGATTAAGATAAAATATGATTGAGAAACAAAGTTAAGTATCATCTACTGTGTGATGAATGGCAGATGTATTTGACATACTTTCCATCAATCAATATTTATGGACCAGTAGATGATTAGTCCTATGTTCCATAAGGAATAAAGGTTTCGTTTAGTTTCGTTCATATATTATGTATTACTAGCTTTCCGCACGCGTTTTAAAAGAAAAACCCGCATAGTTCGCGTTCCCACGGGATTTCCGGGATAAAACCTATCCTATGTGTTAATCCAAGTTACCATGTATATGTGGGCTAAATTTCATTGTAATCGGTTCAGTAGTATTTGCACAGTATTACCATTATTTCCTACAGTAGTGCGACGAATGTACTTGTGCAGAGAAACGGAGGGGAACTGGCGGGGGTCGGGCGACGCGGGCCGCGTAAAGCAAACACGCTTAGTTTGCTTTACCTAGCGCGAAAGGATGACGCAGTCGTATTTTTTGTGTAATAATTTTATTATGGCGCGCACAAACTGTTCGGTTTACGGATGTAAATCTACATTGAAATCCCAGAAGGAAACAATATTTCAGAAAGATTGTATTAATTGTATCTGTTGAATTAAAATCAAATCTATGTATATAATATGTTGTCCTCATTATTTTCTAATCAGATTGTACATCCCAATGCGAATGCATTACTTAGTTAAATGTTATAACTTATAATATTATACAATTAAGAACATCTAAAAATAAAGTGTCCACGTAAATAATATTTAGCAGTGCAATATCTGTAATTATATATTTATGAACAAATAATTACATCAGATTTAATAATCGCAATTATTTTGAATGTACATATGAATACAGATTTCATCATAATATTATTAATAATCACAATTGTTTTATTTGCCATTTGTTACAACCCTAGCGTATTTTCGTGTGGCAGCGTCATTACCTACGCTGGCGGCGGCATCGCGCGACATCAAAGGCGATTCCTTACTGTAGGAAATAATGGTAATACTGTGGTATTTGCGTGAAAGAGTAACAAACACAGACATACACATCCCTCCTCACAAACTTTCGTATTAATAATATTATTATACTTTCAGGATTACTATGAACTGCACTCAATAAAGTCTTTTAAAAACTCGTAGTTTACAGAAAAATTTTAGTAGATAGTATGCAGTGATTACGATATTTTATGTGATGCAACGATTTCATCTCGACAATGACACGCGGGGCCGATAAGAGCCGATCGCCGATAACATTACAAGTGCTATTAAAAATTATCGAAGCCACTCCTTTCACTTTTACATTCGCTTTCGAGTTCAGCCGATAATAATAAAATTTTAATAACGTTTTTATTATATTTTTATATCGGCTCTTATGTAGGTCTGTTGTATTTCTTTTGCACGCCTCATAAGCGAAGCGTTGAGGTGGGTACTACTGTCACTTCGCGCAAAACATCTGATTTTTCAAACTTAAAATGTCTTTATGTATCATACATTGCACTTGTAAGATGATACATACACACACATATTAAGAAAAAACACTATTTTTAACGTTCATGATATTTTTGATGTCATTTTTGTTATTTAAACTAGTTAAAAAACAGTTTAAAAAAGTTCTGTCTTGGACGTCCGTGTGTCTGTATGTGCGGATCCTTTTTCTTGTTAACACGATAGCGACCGAAATACTTTACTAATCGAGTCTTTTTTTTTCTCTTACGCTTGAGTATGCTCAGGAATAAAACCCTTTCATTTTTCAGGGTCTGATTCGATGTGGTTTAATTGTTATTAAAAAAACAAAAATAATAATTAATGAATATTTATTAAAAAAAAATTATGAGGCGTGCACTTTTGGATTTTCCAAATTATTTGTATTTTATTTCAATGCAATATCGTAATATGTTGCTAATATCTATGCAATCCATATTAACGCGAGACCAAACTACCCCATATTTGTTATGTTTACGTTGTGGAGGTCCTATATTTTTATACAAACTCATCCAAATCCATTCAGCTATCCAAGCGTGAAAAGTGAAAACGTAACACCACAGTATTACAATATTATTTCCTACAGTAAGGAATCGCCTTTGATGTCGCGCGATGCCGCCGCCAGCGTAGGTACTTACGCTGCCACACGAAAATACGCTAGGTTTGCAACAAATGGGAAATAAAACAATTGTGATTATTAATACATATTATGATGAAATCATTTATTCATATGTACATTCAAAATAATTGCGATTATTAAATCTGATGTAATTATTTGTTCATAAATATATAATTACAGATATTGCACTGCTAAATATTATTTACGTGGACACTTTATTTTTGGATGTTCTTAATTGTATATTATACCATTTAACTAAGTAATGCATTCGCATTGGGATGTACAATCTGATTAGAAAATAATGAGGACAACATATTTTCACATAGAGCTTTGATTTTAATTCAACAGATACAATTAATACAATCTTTCTGAAATATTGTTTCCTTCTGGGATTTCAATGTAGATTTACATCCGTAAACGGAACAGTTTTTGCGCGCCATAATAGAATATGTAAGTACCTATGTATAATAAAATTATTACACAAAAAATACGACTGCGTCGTCCTTTCGCGATAGTTAATGCAAACTCAGCGTGATTGCATTAAGTGGCCCGCGTCGCCCGACCCCCCGCCAGTTCCCCTCCGTTTCTCTGCACAAGTACATTCGTCGCCATACTGTAGGAAATATGTACATGTGTATATACTGTGGTAACACACAAACCGACGAGAGTTACTTTCGACTTATAATATTACAATTGAAGTATGGGTAATTAGGGTTGTTGTGTATTTTTTGCATGTGCGATTTTATGAATGTATTTCCATGTTATTAATTATATAATTATGTATAGTAAACTGTTTTTATCTGCAAAGGATTTGAAAATATAAACATACTAATTAGTATAGGTGCGAAAAATATATTTCCCATATTATGTTTTACGTAAATAAGTTTTCGAAACATACACATCCGGCGCAAGGGATAGGGAATTAGGAATGCATTATTTTATCTGCCTGTGAACGAAGTAGTGAATATTTAACCAAGATACCAACACACGCTTGCGTCATCTATATCTTCTGAAATTTTGAGATAAGGGTTTACGTAAAGCAGAGTGTAATTATAGCCTGCATGTGGGGTTAATGATCCGGTGTATGAAACACACAGTCGAAGGTTAGCCGAAAAACATAATAATCACCTTTTATCGAAGGACATGTTGCAATTATTGATGCAGTTTCGATCTTTTAATAGGTACTTTTTTATTTTTTTAAAGTTTTATAATTGCATCGAAAATATTATTGCGTGTTTTTTTTTAATAATTTTGCGTAATTTTAATACTTACAAATTTCATAAATTATGTTTTTATCATGAAAGGAAATTTACGCGATACGAATACGGCACAATCGTTAGTCAAACATAAACGAAAGAAATAGAAAAGTTGAGTCAGGTCGATAACACAGCCACGTTTTTCCAAGAATTCGGTCATTACATGAATCAAAGTTTGTTGGAAATTGGAATGCATTTGTTGTTTTTATACGCGAATCGATAATATACCTTCGTCATTATAATATGTATTATGACGCAACGGAATATGAATATTACGTTATTTATGGGAATCAATTTCTAATACATAATAGGTAGCCTGTATATATCTTAAAAGCCATTATGACGATATTGAGAACAAACTTGGTATGTACAATATTAACAGTTAACACGAATACTTGAATTAACTTGAGCATTTGTCGGTGTTGAATTAAATTATTTAACAGGCAGATCCAATCAAAGACATAGGACAAATAAACACCAGACACACATTTTTTATCAATATGATAAACCTGCCCTTTTAACTTAAATATTCTTCAGTAAAACATACAATTAGATAAACTATCTGTGTAGGAGACGGAGATCGATATCATGATTCATATCTGCACTAGACGAGCCCATTTAATAATTTGCCTAAATTAGTGACTCACGCCCAGTTGAACCAAAAATAGCGAGGTTAGTGATAAGAGAATAGTCTATGACTAATATCACTAATGCTGACATTAACATTGAGTCAAAAAAGGTCAAGTACGAGTTGCAGGTAGTTTTGGTTCCGTTGTTGTAGAATAAATTGAGACGAAGCAATAGTATTTTGACTGACCGGTTGGCTTGGTTGGTAGTGGCCCTGCCTTCCAAGCCAGAGGTCGTGGGTTCGATTCCCACCCGGGCAAATATTTGTGTGATGAACATAGATGTTTGCTCTGTGTCTGGGTGTTGATTATCTATATAAGTATTTATTTAAAATTATACATATATGTATGTTTATCAGCCATCTGGTTTCAATAAGACAAGCGAAAGCTTAGTATGGGATCAGATCGTGCCGTGTGTGAAAATTGTCCTGAAATATTTATTTATTATTTATTAGTATGTTTTGTTTACATATAGTTAGGTAGTGGAAGTGGATATAAATGTATTGTGGTTAATATTTTCCTTGTTTTGCTCTTTTAATTGATACGATACTTGTAAGACTGACTGAGTCTACGATAAATTATGTACATATTAAATAACAATATTTTCCTATGGCCTATTTCATGATATTGAGAAAAAGGTACCCTATCAAATAAAACATCATACTGTTCATTATTTCAACGTCTTTTCGCACATAAGATAAATTCCTGGATGTATTAAGTACTTGAGTAATAATGTATCTACAAGATTGCTTCGTGTCTCGGAATTTCTACAATTACGCACAAACTATTGCTTTGCCGTGACTGTTCTCGCATAACCGGGTTTCTACGAGGTCCCGTTAGTTCAGGAGCTATGTTTGTATTTCAAGAAATTTCTGTGTTTAATATAAGCTGGATCTACAGTTAAGGTTACCTCTAATGGCTTATGTAACTTAAATATTTCGAATAACTTAAATATTATAACTTGTAAATTAAAGTGTGGTTTGCACTTGTTATGTCTCCTTTTACATTACTCTCACGTTGTTAAGCAGAAACTTTTCTTGTTAAAGCAATACAAACTTATAGGACAAAAAGTAAAAAATTGAAAGGGAAAAGAAAAGGGTTTGTCAACCCAGTTGGTAGAACTACGTCACGCAAACCTACAATTCAAAAGCTCTGGGGAGTTAGAACGATAAACTTTTCACCAACCGTGCTTATAATGTGTTTACATTTTCCGTGCCACGAATATATGGAGTATTCTGACTTGTAAGAATTGTGTTTTCACAGTTATTTTTTTATGTGAAGAGCAGGCAAATTAGTAGATACCTGATGTTATGTGATTAACTTCGCCCACTTACACTCATAAGGATATGACGAGTGTGTTGCCGGCCTTTACAGTTAATCTTGCATTTAAATAATCAATAAATGTTTAGAAACTGTACTATTGTAAAGTCGATCGTGTCGGTGTGACTGTGTCATCATTAATTTTTTATCTTCTTCATTGTTCCAATTTATATCATAAACGCGATGAACTGTACAGGCTACTCAAATGATCATTTCAGCCTTACTTATAAGCGTTTCCATAGCGCTTTGCGATACAATCATAGGTACTCTTACTTCATATGCTAAGTACAATTCTATAAGTATACAATTATATTGTAGTCAATCATTGTTACACATATAAACAGTAAATATCACCACTGATTCACTTTCGATTTCTCCCATCGTCACCGAATTACCATAAGAATTCAAAACTGAGATTCTCAACCATTACCTCAACAGTCACGTACTGTCACGACGTGACGCGCCTACCGTCTCTCTTCCTAGATAAGTAATTAAGTATTATTTGTTAGTAACACGTGCTATTTATTGTATCGATAATAAGTCTGGTTTACAAGCAATAAAGATTATTATCATTGTTGCTCATTAGCAAAGACTGGCTTATCAGTGACGTAAGTATAGGAATGGTGGTATTGAAAAATAATGTACGTTGATTGAAGGTACGTTGGTACTGTACACTTTCTAAATTATATTCTAGTTTTTTGGCTATTATTGGTAATATCAATAATGCTTTCACTATGGTTACCGCTACCGGTAAACTATATTTTTATTGTGTTTTCAAAATGTGAATATGATAAAAAAATATATTGAATATGATTCTCTTTCCAACTTGACGTCCTGATCAGCGCAATCTTTATGATAAGAAATCAAAACAAATAACATTAAAAAGTGGAGAAACCAGTAAATGATTAAATAATAAAATCTAAGATTATATCAATGAATTCAATAAACATAAAGAAATTACAAACACGAATATTTAGGTACATAAACACTTGCGCACTAGGAAGTGCTGCCATTCAACAAATCGGCGAGTTGTTTTGCAATTAATTGTTATTATATTTTAATCCGTGTTTATCACACCAGAACTCATTGATAAGCGAATTGAATAAAGTACGGTAATGCTAACAGTTCCGCGGGCGCATTGTTTGCGTTCCGGGTGTAGTGACAAACAAAGGATCAAAATAATGGCATGCATACCTCGATGATGCATACATGAATTTTATGAGACCAACTCGTTTGAATATACCTTGTAAGTGGAACTGCGTCATCTCTTTTTGATTGTTCGAGATTTTTGTTTTATTGACGTCGTTTATCCCGTCATACGTGACGTGTAAAAACGTAAGATTACTATCTATGCAATAGAAAACGAGCTTAGATCTAATCTACGATATATTTTCGTATTAATTTTTTTGTTGTTGTCATAAAACTCGCCAGGAAACCATAAATTACATACAAACAAAGCTTGTCTTACTTTAACTTAAAAGTAATTGTATTTTTAGTAATTTAATTATGTTAGGCTTTATCTGCAGAAATTCACATATTCAGATAATGTAGGACACGCGACACTTCTTCTTTGATACCTAAAATTAGAAAAATTACAAACATTATCTTAGTCTCAGAAAAGTAAACCGTCTTTCGCGCGTAAAGCAGTGACACACACTAGCCTACTTTCGTTGATAAATAAATCACAACACGAGCATTGTCTATACTCTATATAATTAATGGGAAAGAAAGCGTGGCGGTGACGGGTGACCCGCATGTGATACCTAATCAGATTTACCTGTGCGACAGACCTACTTCCCGTGATCTGTGGTTTTTATACAATTAATGTGTTTATAAAGCCTAGCATGTGGGTTAAAGTGTAAGTTCATTTTATGTAGGTACAGTACACAAACATCGTACGATCCGATGCACAGAGAACAATTTTAGGTATTGACGGGGCGTTAAGGGACCTGTGAGCACCCGCACTCGCACCTGCACCTAACTTCCGAACCGCCATTAAGTTTGAATCGAACTGTAATGTATTTTGAAATACTTTGAAATATAATTATGTTCTTTATGCTGACTTTACGAATAACTTTATTGTGAAAATGCTTTTTTTTTAAATGTATCCGGAATGGTTTTTTAATTAATAAAGATACAGTGTTTACTGTACAATGTAAAAAAATAAAGATATGCTGGTAATATCAAATATGACTGATTCATTCATAATATTGAGATGGATTTGCAATTTTTATTTATATTTAATTGTTATGGCCTAGAAAAGACTTATCGTATTAAAAATTCGAGTAAATGACGCATATTAACGATTGTACAATATTTTGTGTCAACTGCGATAAAGAAAATATCGAACAGACAATTACCCACTTTGTCAGCCTACATTAAAATACTTGTACCATTTATTATTGTCTTTAGTTCAAAAGAGGGAAGTCATTATAGCACTTAGATTAAGGCACATGTTTTACAAAGAAACAACGATGTCTAGACTGCAGTACAAAGGTATTCAATTACAATTGAATGTATAATGAACCTTGACTCTACGCTCGTCGTAAAATGACTAGCTTCTTGTCAAATATTTGCAAATAATGGCAAAGATCTAGGAAAACGGTGTGGGTTACGGAAGGAACAATTCGTCCTTTGGGAAAGGGAGGAACTTCGACACTTCATTTTTGCGATTCAAAGAAATATATCTCTTCAATGGTCTAATGACGTGACTTCACTACATAGTATAAAACAAAGTCGCTTTCCCTGTCCCTATGTCCCTATGTCCCTTTGTACGCTTAAATCTTTGAAACTACGCAACGGATTTTGATGCGATTTTTTTTAATAGATAGAGTGTTTCAAGAGGAAGGTTTATATGTATAATAACATCCATTAAATAGTGGAGAAGTACTGTTATTTTTGAGGTTTCTAATGTGATGTCGTAAAAAATTACATTCTTTCCGCTTACATTGCAAACGCAGGCTGAACCCTACGAGTTTTATCAAAATAATGTACTAAGTATTATACACATTGAAAAGGTCTATAGAAAAGTCCGCGATGGTATATGTCTATCTCTTATGGATAACCCACAATAACTTTTTTTTGTCATTTACTTTTTACGACAAATAATGGCTAATTTTCGATGCGATTAAATACCTTAACCAATTAAATACCTTCAATACATTGTTCATTTAATATAGATCTATATGGGCCTTTAAACCGTAGGATTTAAGTGAATATTTTCGAAGATATTACAGATTTTAAAATTGCGGGACGTAGCGTTTGCGGCGGTACCGGCCGGCCGGCCGCCCGGCTATATGTACCTATTTTATACCCGTGTGCGAAGACGGAGCGGGCCGCTATGTTTTTATATACAACGTTCACAGTTTTGCTGTAGTTTATTTAGTATCAGCATTGCACCCGTGCGAAGCCGGGGCGGGTCGCTAGTAATAATATAATTGGTTGCTTTTAAATTGTTTTTACTGGAAACTGACAAATTTACTATAAATGGCTCAGTGATCCAAGATTTAATTTGCCCTTGAAATCGTGCGGGTATTGTAGAAGGGATTGCGAAATGTTTAAAATGCTTTAAAATGTTTCTAAATGAATGCCTAAACCGTCAGTAATTTATAATTGTTTTAACTCTTAATCATTGCATTAATCAACATTGTGCCTCTTGCCTTTCAAGTCGACCTTGATTGCAATGGTGTCGCAAACTGCTGAAATATCTTCAAATTAAGTTTTGAAATGCATTAAAGTACAAGGCTTCTTTGATATATAGGTAATCCATTGATTAATGTTGCACTTTTTATTTTATTCACGATAATATTGTAAATGTTGACAACACTAGTAGGGCAATGTGATTAGGTCCATTGACATCTAAAAGCTAGGGCTGCCTGCATGTAATTAAATGCACATTTCAAATTAGAATTTTAAATTATGCGATGTCGTTTGTTCTTGATTCACTTGGCCTATGTAACAGAGTTGTTCATTTGTTTGTAAGTGTATGCAGTTTTAATGCATTGGGTTATACAATGTGTTTAAGTAGCAGCCCTGCTGGGGGATTATGCCAGCCTCTCATTACTGCAGAAGCCCTTGTGATGCAAGCGAGACGTAACTGTAATAATATTATGTTTACATTTTATTTTTCTTCAGTAACTACTTGTCATACACATTTCATCAGTTTGGAAGGGATATAGAAGTAATTGACGGATACAACAAATGTCGTCATTTATTTTATTAGTATCCTTTGGGTATCGAATCCATAATAACCTGTTTAAAACGCTCACGTTTCCTCAGCATTACCACGATATAATTTCTCAATTTATATTCATGAAAGTGGACTAAATTAAGAGAGCTCTAGGAAATGCTAAACTTAGAAATTAGTTCGTTTACCTTCCTCGACAGGATTTTCTCTGTAACTACGACCATATGTTGCGTTAGTTTAAAATAAATCGTTAGATGATGAACAAACTTCCTTTTTAGAGATGATCTGGTTGAAGTGACGCCAACACAATTTTGAGAAATATCCTTATCGAGAGACGAGATCGCGATATATGGAATTGAAGAATTTGCTTGAAATATGTAGGTTTTGATGTAACTTATATCTTTCAAATGTTTAAAGTTAAAGGATCTACTTGGCTTTAGCAGTCACAGAACAGTAAAAACATATAGAAGTGCTATAATGTCATAATTAGTATGAAAACCAGTGTCGCCAAACCCACACATTTAAACCGATAGTTATACAGTACACTACAAGTAAACTATGCCTTTGATTGGACAGCTTAATTTGAGTAAAAACTGACTTAGGTTATAAATTCAGCATTTCAATATGTACCCTAACGCACCAAGTTACGGTTTATTTTAGTATAACATCCCTAGGTATATTAGCTGTTTTGTTTCTCATTGCACAGAAATTCCAAATTCGAAAACATTCAGCTACTCCACAACAGAGGGCGTTAGGGCCGGCGCCCACTGCCGGCACGGCGTGGCATGGCAGGGCAGAGGATTTTATTACTAATGAAGTTATTTTGAATCTTATTTCAATCAGTTTAGAATTCAAGTTACTTTATTTCGATGCCACGATACCGCGACGTATCGCAGGATGCTGCAGCATGACGCGGCACGCCGCAGGATGCGGCGGCATGACGTGTCTTGCTGTTTCATTCCAAGGAATGCCGCGGCGCGCCATTGCATCCCGCGAGGCGTATGCGTCACTGTGGGGTCGAGGAATTATGATTGCTAGCTAGTTGAAATAAGGTTGAAACTTATGCAGCATTAGTGGGGCTTTTAGCAGGATGCCACGGCATGCCACTGAATGCCGCGGGATCACGCAGCACGCCGCGGGATGCCACTGCGCGCCGCGGGATGCCATTGCACGCCGCGGGATGCTCTGCCGTGCCATGCCGTGCCGTGCCGGCAGTGGGCGCCGGCCCTTAGTTTTCGATAGATATAAATTTGAAACGCAACACATAGAGATAAGGTTGAAATTTGTGTCACTCAACATTAATGACATTAACTTGATATTTATCTGATGCTATGCCCTGAGGGATGCCTTGGTCAGGTCAGCCTTGTTATCGATAATTCACAAATAAATATTTTTTGTGTATTTTTTTTTCTTTCTTTTATATGAGTATAGTATAATGTGTCACATTTTGGAGTATGTTTATTGTATATGTTTATAGACTAAGTACGTCTTTTTATATTATTATTATTAAATAAAAAACGGAAAAGAATAGTATTAATCTATATTTACAAAATACAAACAGAAAATATGCATTATTTTAAATCTTGGAACTGCCGTATGTTTGCTGTATTGGTGGCCTTTGTAAGACTGCTTAGTGCTGTTCGGCATCCAGTTAACTCGTCACGTTGCATTTATCCATTTCTCTTTTAAATTAGCCTCTTTGGGAAATCTATAAATAAATTGGACAAATGAAAGCTAAGGAAAAATAAAATAAAATTTAATATTTATAATGTTTGTCTTTTCTAAAGTATCGATACTGTCGATATACTCCACAAGCATCACTAAAGCGACATTCGTTTGATTATTGCAATAATATTCCCGAAAGTCTTGTTTGCTGTTCAATCTATAATAGTACTAATTTCTTACGGATTAAGGTTCATTTTGACTAGATATTTGTATACAATTTTGACAAATTACGACAAGCGAAGTTATAACATGAAATATAATTAAAATAAATAAAAAAATAATTTGGAAAATCCAAAAGTGCACGCCTCATAATTTTTTTTTTAATAAATATTTATTAATTATTATTTTTGTTTATTTAATAACAATTCAACCACATCGAATCAGACCCTGAAAAATGAAAGGGTTCTATTCCTGAGCATACTCAAGCGTAAGAGAAAAAAAAAGACTCGATTAGTAAAGTATTTCGGTCGCTATCGTGTTAACAAGAAAAAGGATCCGCACATACAGACACACGGACGTCCAAGACAGAACTTTTTTAAACTGTTTTTTAACTAGTTTAAATAACAAAAATGACATCAAAAATATCATGAACGTTAAAAATAGTGTTTTTTCTTAATATGTGTGTGTATGTATTATCTTACAAGTGCAATGTATGATACATAAAGACATTTTAAGTTTGAAAAATCAGATGTTTTGCGGGAAGTGACAGTAGTACCCACCTCAACGCTTCGCTTATGAGGCGTGCAAAAGACTTCCTGATGGTATGAAATGCCTCCATTGCTGATATTATTTCGTCTGCTATCATTAATTTTGCACTCTAATACTGAACAACACGTCCTAATTAATGAATAAATATGGAAAAAAGGTTTGACAGCTGACAACCGACTCGAATATTTTTCTGCGCTTATCTGAGAGCAAGTTAGGTGATCTTACCTTACTAGTGATACGTGGGCTACGCCCACATCACACTTCTATCTACTTTACTGTTCTGTGATTACAGTAATGATAGAAATTTGAGTCAATTCCGATACAAGCATTTATAGTTTTGTCTGTATGTCGAACAAACTGCGTCATAGATGAATAACGATAATTTTAGGAATTATAGTTATTATGCAGAAATCCGCCCAAATATGAAAACGTTTCTACGTATTTTCGTGGAAGGCGGAGTGTTTATTCAATGTCGCAATCACAATTGTAACTATTTATTATGAATACGTATTGATTCCCACCTTCTTCGTATCAAAATTGATCTATTCCAAGGCTGAGGCTCAAAAACCTTTTTTATTTAGCACGGATTCAACATAGTAATTCCACATAGTACTGATCTGTTGCATTAAGTATAATTTCGAGACATTCTTAGATTTTTCTTGTGTCGAATAAAACTGTAACGTCCCACAAACCATTTCAGCGCGGCCGCTACCCCACCAAGATGTCGAAGAAGCCGGCGGCGCAGCCCACGCTGCACAAGGTGATCATGGTGGGCTCCGGCGGCGTCGGCAAGTCGGCGCTCACGCTGCAGTTCATGTACGACGAATTCGTGGAGGACTACGAGCCAACCAAGGCGGACAGTTATAGGAAGAAGGTATGTATGGCTAGTGTAGGGTGGAATTTATGGCTCAATTAGCTCAAATATTTCTTGATACTCAGAGATATTTGAGAATGTGACTGTAAAAGTACTGAAATATTCCATTCCATTGAGAATTTTTAGGATTGTATGCTGGGATAAAATTGATATTCGTCAGAAGCAGCCGTCCTCTATATCCTGTTTATTTTGATAAGCAAATCTGGAGGCCAATTTTGAATTGTACCGACACAAGGTATAGCTAGTCAAACCGACAGTTATCAATTTGCAGGTAGTACTGGACGGCGAGGAGGTGCAGATCGACATCCTCGACACGGCGGGGCAGGAGGACTACGCGGCGATCCGCGATAACTACTTCCGGTCCGGCGAGGGGTTCCTCTGCGTGTTCTCCATCACGGAGCCGGAGAGCTTCGATGCCACGCAGGAGTTCCGGTAAGTTTACTTATCACAGACTTCCCAATACTTTGCCTTCTTTTTTTTATGGAAATGTCGAGAATAAAACTAAATTGTTGCATGTGTTTTCCAGCGAGCAGATCCTGCGCGTGAAGAACGACGAGAACATCCCGTTCCTGCTGGTGGGCAACAAGTCGGACCTGGCGGACAAGCGGCGCGTGCCGCTGGACGCGTGCCGCGAGCGCGCCGCCGCCTGGCAGGTGCCCTACGTCGAGACCTCCGCCAAGACGCGCGACAACGTGGACAAGGTGACACACACACATACATACAAGCGAGATATACAATCATACACACACCACACACACATCAAATACAAACAATATTTGCAATCATACACGTACACTTCCTGCCAAAAACAGACGTTCCTCAAATACATACATGTTAAACTCACTCCAAACATACATATTCCTAGCTCATTATTTCAACTACAACCACGCACGTATACATACTTTCAACGCACACACATAATACAGTATACATAGGCCAAGTGATTAATACTAGTAATTGCTCATATTGCATAATTCATTATGAATTATAACAATGCTTGGCACTATTAAGAAATACCCCTGTTTATCACTTGGTCCATACCAAGAAGCTTATACTTGTCACGGGAAGGTATGACCTTGAATGATGCCTGGTTGTATTTTTGTCCCTTTCACACCTGTAGTGTATCTATGAAATAGATGTATACATTGTCTCACGTACACCAGTGGTGGGGACAGCTTATAGCTGTCGTTAGTCAGTCGACGGCCGATGCCGGACTGGAATGGACGTGTTCCCGCACTATTGAGTGTAGTGGTGAGCCAGTGCAATTCTACATATATACGTACTGTAAGCACAGTACAAGTGGCGACGAGGTAAAAGGTCAGTGTTATAATATTATAAAGAGTACGCGTGCAATAAAAAGTTTTAAGAAATTTAATAAAAAAGGGAGAGGGTATGTAGTAACATACCAGAATTCATTTTGAAATGTTAAAGACAGAATAACCGTACGTCCGTTGGTTCATATTAAATACAAATGCAATTTCAATCTTATCCAAAATCCTTCACAAGTTAAAATAGAACGACAAAATAAAAATAAAATCTTTCGAATTTTAATCTAGTAATTAGAATACGCAGTTATTTTGGTTTGAATAATTTATTGAATATAATATAATATAATTTATTGAATTTAAGTAATTTATTTTCAAGACATCCTGTGAGCATAATATAATGTAATCAGGAGAGGTTAAACTTCTTGTTATTTTGAGTTAATTATATGGTCACACACTCACATTGAGGAAACCTAGTTTAGAGGCTTCTGTGATAATAGATATTTAATGAACAGTACCGTGTTTAGGTTGTTGGTAAATAATTACTCACTCACTATTTAATTTCGCTTATTTGTTCCACTCAGAAGGAGAAAAAATAAGTATAAACTTACTATGTACACACTGAATTCATAATACACTTATTAGAAATTAAACAATAAATGCTGATAAAAACAAATAGACAAGGAATAAGAACGAACGATTTTAAATTTAAACAGAATTAAACTGTATTGAAACATTTTAGAACTACCCGCACATTAATGAATATTTTAGCCGCAGAACGCATACAACGCTTATACTGCGACTCGTTAAATGCGAATATAAATATGAAATAAAATATTTGAAATACTTGTTTGAGTAATATATACATAATATTATAAAAATGCATACACTAAAATACTGTGTGTTAGCCACACCTAGTTTTATTATATTATTCAAGTGGCAAACTATTTAAGTGTCTTAACGTTTTCACGACTGCTACTTATCTGTAACTAATTTCGTTAAATTAGAAATTAGAAATAAATATTTAAAATGTCGTTAGACTATAAATAGATTGGGTAAATTAATATATATCCATGTTTGTTTAATGCATAAAAAGCCACAATATAAATACAAGTGGTAACCTGTAGTAATTACCAAGATGTGACAAAGTATTATGGACTCGCAACCGCCATGGTTATAATTTTATATTATTATGACATTACATGTAAATTGGGCGGCTAAGCGTGGGACGACTTCCCACAAGATGGACAGACGACCTGGTTCGAGTGGCTGGGAGTCACTGGACGCAGGCCGTCCAGCAGTGGACGTTCCATGGCTGAAACGACGACGACGAGTAAACTCGTTTGAATTTCATATTCTATTTGAAATGAAAATAGATGGACTTCCATTAAATTGGAGGTATTGACTTCCATTAAATTGGAAAGAGGACTTCCATTAAATTGGTAGTATGGACTTCCTTTAAATAGGAGGTAGGGACTTCCTTTGAATAGGAGGTATTGATTCCCTATATATAGGAGGTATGAAAGAAAGAAAGAAAGATGACTTCCTTTAAATAGGAGGTAGGGACTTCCTTTGAATAGGAGGTATTGATTCCCTATATATAGGAGGTATGAAAGAAAGAAAGAAAGATGACTTCCTTTAAATAGGAGGTAGGGACTTCCTTTGAATAGGAGGTATTGATTCCCTATATATAGGAGGTATGAAAGAAAGAAAGAAAGATGACTTCCTTTAAATAGGAGGTAGGGACTTCCTTTGAATAGGAGGTATTAATTCCCTATAAATAGGAGGTATAGATTCCCTATAAATAGGAGGTGTTGATTACCTATAAATAGGAGGTATGGACTTCCTTTAAATAGGAGGTAGTGACTTCCCTTAAATAGGAGGTATTGATTTCCTTTAAATAGAAGGTCTGGACTTCCTTTAAATAGGAGGTATCGATTTCCTTTTAAAAGGAGGTATGGATTTCCCTTGAATAGGAGAAATTGACATTCCTTAAATGGGAAGTGTGCCATCGGGACGAGGCTACTTTACATTCGAACGTTTTCAATGGGAAAATGTATCCAACAGTAATTCTACGTGTCACTCTTTGGTTGGTGCCAAAGGTAAGGTGTCGACTGTCGAGGTCGACAAGTGCCAGCAGGCCGGCAACTTCACCTTGCGCAGCACGGATGGCGCTGCCGCTCTCACCACCGCTTCGAACGCCATGTCATCGCGTCGTGCACAGCAGGAGTCGAGCTTCGAGCGTCATGCATCGAGTATCATTCGTTGATATGCAACACGATATCCTAGGTACCGTGACATCACATCTGGGTCCGCGACACCATGCCTGGTGTCCGCTACCACGTCGAGCAACGTGTCAACACATCCAGCCGGTGCTCATCGGACTCCAGGGTGACGTATAACTGGGTGACTGGTACCAAACTAATCTGTATTGCAATCATTCACATAAAACGGTCAGTAGATAATATAATTTCACATTGAGTGTGCAATTAGAAAATAAAGTAAGTTTTCAAACTGTAGTAACTTCACAATGATGCGATGGTAATACTGAACAGATTTTGTTGTAGGTTGTAACGTACAAAACCAGTGTGTAGTTAAATCTTATTACATTAAATTTAGCCCAACGTTTTACGTAGTTATATAATTATTATCTCGTGTGATATTACTAGTATTTCACGTAGTTTGGAACCTACTGATGATCTACATCAGTAATTCATGATACATATTTCAAAAAAATAAATCCTGTGGCGTAAGCACGTCTTTCATATTAATTGCACGAAAAAAAGGAGGAATAAATACTCAAATTATGACCAGATACCAGAATAAACTATATTAGCAACGTGTAAAGTTTATACTGCAAAAATAGTTTAAATTCTAGAAGTATTACAATCTACCTTCATGAATACCAAACAGTTTTAAACAACTACCTATAAATATATTGCAGACAGGGTTGATAAATTACTTACTCACTTACTTACTTATTAATTATTGACATCATATTGGACATACATTTGTAATAATAATATTATAAGAGTAATTTCGTTATGTATCGAAATAACACTAGTGACATACCTACCTAATATTGTTTAATGTAATTTAAAATATAAATAATTTCTCGTTCAACTACGAGTGGAAGGAATAAGAATCTTATAACTTGTATATAGGTAATATCTTTGTAATTACATTCCGCAAATAATGATGATAATATGAATTTAAATATACCTTAACGGTTTTGTAGTTAGCAAGTTAACACTAGCAAAGAAAGTCATTGTATTGAACGTAAACGATAAACATTCACTTGTCCATATATTATAATGAAAAACCATTTGCGAATTATTTTGAATTGATTTCTTGACTACCCACGTTAGTACGTACTAGTCGACAGATCTTACCCTTGACAAATCGAAATGACATGCTATGCAAAGACAGCTTTATAACTACTTGAATAAAGATGAAAAGTAATGCGTTAAGTACATAGTTGCATCAAGAGATTTAATAAGTTTTTCGTAACTTTTAATTAAGGCGTGATTTCCATTTGACTTTAATGTATACTTAATGAAAAAACGTGATGTACAGTGCCTAATTGACTATGAAAAAGAGGCAGGTTTAATTTAATCGAATAGAAGGTAAATCGAAAAACTTAATATTCGCATATTTTAATACTTTCTTATTTACGCAGTTCATAATAAAATGTAACAGATAATTACGTGTTTAGATAAGCAGCTGACATAACGTAAATCCTATGGTTAGAATACGTATCTTGAATTGGTTTTTGAAGGTTGTTCATTTATTGTATTGTTTAAGGTAATTTAGAATTCAAACAAAAGGTACTTAGATCTCACGAATGTTTGGGTCTGTTGAAGATTAAGATATTTAGATTGTTTATACAAAGAATACAAACATAGCACGGTTATTGGCGTCTATATAATACATAATATTATCGTCAGATAAAGTTAATTAGTTTAAAGGAGAAACTGAAGTACTGAACACGTTTTTAGTAGGTAATTGTGTAGCTTTAGAATTCAGAACGCAAATCCTAAACATTGAGACATTTGTAGTTTGAGTAATCAATATATAAACATGTAGCATTGAATTTGGTGGTGTACACTCATCAGTACGGAATCTTGGCCACTTACAAATTTGGTGAAATTAAAAAAAAAAAAAAAGAATAAAGTTGATAAGTTTGAAGATATGCAGATACTTTAAACTTATGTTAGGTAGTAAAAACATGAAGTTCAATAATAAGTTTTGTACTATTTTTTGAGCAAGCCAAAATTTGTAAATTTAGATAACAATGTCATATTTTCTATAATTGTCTAAAGGAGATTGCCCAAGTGACTATGGCACTTGGTATCGCAATCAAACTTGTTGTGTCAAGATGAAATATAGCTCAATTTGAAGTTTGATGTTGGTACTTTTAGAAACGATTAAAGTTTTCTTTAAAAAAATAATTTATCGAGTTTAAACTAACGATGAACGTTAAGTTTTACATTTATTACATAGGTAATATTTTGATTTACAAGACAAATGTGAAAAGTGAATCGTAATAAACATTATTTCAAAAGAACGTCAAACAATGCGTCGAATACATTCAATTCAACATTCATTTCAAATAGATACTATGACATATGACGCAGGATGCTTGCTAGAGAGATAGATATAGTATGTGTCAAAACAAAAACTTTTACTTTTATTTCTATTTATTCGGTATTATTTAGACTAAATATTGATACATATGATCATTGTAAATGCAAATAGGAATTAACAATATCGCGAATACGTGGCACAACTAAAATTTTGCCGATGCCACCCGTGGTCATTCTCCTTCGTTGAACTGTCGAATACTACAAAATGTCTAATCATTTTGAAGGACAGACGCTGTTTATAAAATGTTGGATAATGTTATACACTTCTATACAATATTCGTTTGAAAATAAAAAAAAAAAAAAATTTTTTTGAAAAGGAAGGGCAGGGGTGGAAGCTAGTACGGAATGAGTTTATCAAGTATCAAACGAGTAGGTTTGATAAGTATGTTCTGATTTTAAGAGTTCTTCATTAACTTAGGTTTCAAAGTTCTATTGGGAATTATTGATTAATAACTTGATAACTGTATAATTCTATAATTTTTCATTATGTGATTATTTGGAGCGAAAATTAATTAATTTTGAAAAAGGAAGGGATGTAGTGTATCTATGAAATAGATGTATACATTGTCTCACGTACACCAGTGGTGGGGACAGCTTATAGCTGTCGTTAGTCAGTCGACGGCCGATGCCGGACTGGAATGGACGTGTTCCCGCACTATTGAGTGTAGTGGTGAGCCAGTGCAATTCTACATATATACGTACTGTAAGCACAGTACAACACCTAACTTGGCAAGTTGGTGTGAAAGGGATGAAGGAACAACCAGGCGTCATTCAAGGTCATACATTCCCGTGACAAGTAAACGTTCATAGTGCAATCTCCAGTGTATTAGATATAAGCTTCTTGGTCCATACCATTAATTGAAATAAGAATACAATATCTCATTACGTGATAAGAAATTCAATTGATACTAGATAATTAAGATGCTTAGCGAAATTTTTCAACTACCGTCATAAATAATAGTAATAAATCAAGATTATTATCATTACTTTTAATGGTTCTATTGTACTTGCATTGAGCAAGTATACTCTAACTGCTAACAGACCATTGCGTCAATTTGGTTGACAATGTATCGTCTGGTGATGGAAGCTTTTCTTATTTACATAATATAATCGTTAAGTGTGGTCAGTATTGCCTAACCGCTAACGGTTTAAATAAGATCATATTTTATTAATGTTATTGATTCAACTTTACATTATTATTTAATCGATCTTACAATATCTGTCATGTTTTACCTTATATTTAAAATAATGATGTACTTAGCCACTCTTAACGATAACATTTTAAATAACTTGAAAAAAAATCGTAAATTATTTTTGAATCCCTGGTGAATGGAGACGTGTCAAAATAAAACGTCTATTTGTTAAATATCCCATTGTTTTCCCCAATATGTTCACACAAGCTTGCGACCCGCACAGCTCTGCTTGGCTGTACCGCTTTGTTTCTGTTGCGTTCCCGGCCAAGTAGCGCTGTGCTGTTGCGTTGTCTCTTTTTTATATTTATTGCGCTCTATAGCTCGTCTTGTACACTACGCATAGTATTTTGATGCACCTAGCATAGATTAGATCGATAGAAAGTACTTTTTAGTATGCAAAATTTTGTTGGCAAAAATATGCCCAAACGTTAAAGGTAAATTGCCAAGATTTCGGGAAGAAAGGAAAATAATTATATTTAAATGCAAAAAAAAAATATGCTGATCGAATTCTATCTATGAACAGAATATTTTGCGTTATTTATTTACCACGTGAAAAATTAAATTTAAAGTAAAACGCGTCCCAAATGAATCGTCGCGTGAAAGTCGCAAAGCGTAGAACAAGACGTGCTATGAGTACACAATGTTGTGTGTGTGTGCGTGTCCGCTTACCCGTGTGTGGTGTGCAGGTGTTCTTTGACCTGATGCGTGAGATCCGCTCGCGCAAGTCGGACGACAGTCGCGCGACCAACGGCGACGTGCGCGGCAAAAAGCGCAGGAAAATCAAGTGCGCCATCTTGTAGTGCGCCCGTTACCATGGATACCGCCTAGCAACTAAGTGTTAGCGTCCTGCGGATAAGGGTCATTGTCGAAACGTTGTATAGTTCAACCCGTTGTGCATTGTAACCGCTTGAGATACCGGTGCACGCAGATTTAACGAGTATCACGTTACGAATAAAGGCGATAACCGCCTGCGGATATTTTCATCGAACATTTGTAAATCTTTTGATATTATCGACTAGACTGTTTTGCTTTGGAAACGTGCGGATGGCCCGCGTTCGATGGGTTTAATTAGTATGAATGTCGCCGTGTGTTGGTGACTCGGTGTTGTGCAGTGTCGGCTAGAACGTTGTGTGTTTTGGTGCTGGTGGGATACTGTTCCTAATGCAGTGCGTGGAAGCTTGAAATTACAATCAAGGCATCAAAAAACGTGCAATTATAATTTGCTTAATTTAAAAATTTTGTAAGTTTTTAAATATATGCACGAATTAAAGAATTTTGCTTTTGCACATTTTGGAGAGTAAGATATCAAGTAATTTTTATAGTGTTGTCATTTCAAGGTTTCCACGCGAATGTGCGGACAGAATTGAAAACATTTTTTATATTAACGCAACGCTTGCACGAATTTTATGTACCATAGACTCGTGTAGCGATGTAAACAGTTGTCACAGAAGGTAAAAGATGAACGATCGACAATAAAACAATAAAATAGAATTTGTAAAGCATGTCTCGGTTTAGTTACATACAAGCTTTTTGTGCTGACCTTACTTTTATTAAGTGGTATTTATTTTTGTATTGTTAAGTGCCGTCTAGTTTAAGTGGGAGTTTGCGGCGTTTGAAGATGATTTGTCGTAAGAAAAAAAAAGAAAGATCTTTTTTTTCTTGCAAAAAGAACTTTAAAATAAGTAATATAAGACTACCCTCAAAATCGAAAATTTAAAAAACCATCTTTAAACGCTACAAATGGTGTGCACAGCTCATGAAAGGGTCTATTTAGTAATAATTCTCAATTTAATTAGTTCTGAATAGCTTGTGTTGTACTTGTAAGTTGTGTATATTCGAAGACTTTTGCCTCTGTGTTAATACACCTGTCTCTACTTTGCTCAAATAATTTCTTTGCTTGGGTTTATTGATATTGTAATATGAATAAATGGGAATATTAGTTTTAAACTATTATTATGAAATTATTTGTATGTATGTCTTGTTTTTTTGTTTGTTTATTTTTATTTAAAAGCAAATATAACAATGGTAATTCTTAATCTCAATTTATGGGTTTTTATAAATATTAACATAAAAATTATGAAAACAGAGGGGTGTATTAACACGGCGGGTTTTTTATATTTCATTTATCACTCCATTCGCATTCGACCAAAGCAGTTTTAAACTAAATTGTTAAGATATTAAGGCTGATATTCGCTTGCACAAGCTTCGCTGCTTTGGTTTCTCTCGTGTCTTGTGTCAAAATTGTCAATCACTTTTGTATATTTTTAAGTGTCCATTAAATTTTCAATTTTAATATTAAAAATTAAAATGCAATTTCTCAAATTATTTAATTTAATAGTTCCGATATTATCAATTAATTTATAATTATGTTTACTATTATGTCCTATCGTAGGTAAGTATCGATTTTTATTAAGGTCATCATCCTAATTTCGATGAGTTCTAACTAAATATTTTAGTCCTTGTCTCGCTTAAATACATAGATAGGATATTTTTCGTTAGTGACCAAATTTAATCGTATCAATCGTTCTCATTAAGAGGTATAAATAAGATATTATTTATTGACTGTATTTTCTTAGCTAAGTTACTTTATAAAAATGATCAAAAACCAGTAATTTAATCTACCGTATTAGAGCGAGACAAACTAAAATATAGTTGTAATAATAGGCTCCTAGACTATATTATTTTCATTAGTTGAAGTTAAAAGTATATTTTTTTAACGACAGTGTACATAGGAACTGCCAAACATTTTTATTTAGCTGATCAAATATTTGAAAAAATAACACTACTCCAGTCCAGGCTATAATTTGATAATTTGTTAATTAATATAAAATTAATCGACTAAATAATGATTCGTCTCAATACGTTATGTATCGAGTAAATAAGCCAACATAATAATATATTTACTTGTAATGCATCCCGCCAAGTGTGGAATTAATAGATAGTACATAGTTACTCATTCTATCGAGAATGTATACAATGTGTAAGATTTTATATTTCAGCGAATGCCTGTTCCAAATATCACAATGCAATCTTGAATGTCTGTATGTATAGAGTTAGCGTAGGATAATAAATTATTGATGTGTATGTACGTACTGTATATGAGCACGTGGTATGTTTATAAAGAGAAGGCAAAAATATACTGATTTGCAAAATGCTGTCTTGTCATTTACTTCTAGGGATCCCTTGAGAGTTTAAATCACAGTACTTGCCCATTTTTTTAAAACTAATCAACTTTTTGCACTTAATTTGGTGTTAAAATATAATACACCGAAAATCATACCGAATTTAAAACATATTACAAAATACAAATACAGAATAATAACAAGTTAATAGCTACGCAGTTTCAACATCCAAATTTTATTTTCATAGATTTTTTTGCTAGTAAGCCAAATTGCCTGCGTATTTCTCTTAGAGCTTTTAAGCAGTAGCAGTAAATAATAAATTCCTTTATATCATTCATCTTATGACATTTCAAATGTCCAAAGAAACTTAGCCTATTCAATAATCGAAGCCAATCTTTTCCTTAAGTATGAGATTTTGCAGGCTTTCCTCACTCTGGTTCACGCGATGTCGCGACAAAAGAAGGGACTCGCTGTGGAAGACCTTTCAGAAGAAACGAAGAAGAAGTGTTCGACTCCATGCTGTACTATTGTTTAGATATTTTATTACGAATTTATGAAAGATGGATGGGGTAAAATATTTCTGGAAAATTCGGAGCATATCGAAAATTGTAGAGAATTTTTGGGCATTTTTATTTTATTTTATCTAATAATCTTGACTGATATTGAGAGTTGCCGATATCAAAAGAAAACATAATATCTATAATTAATCTTTGTAAAAAAAACCGGTAAAAATAAGCACGAATCAAAGGTCTTGATAAAAACAGCTACATCGTATTTAGTACAAAAACCGACGAGCAAACAGTAACTGTTTTTTAAGAAAAAATTTTGCTGATTGAACTTACTTTGTATATTTAAATTTTTATATCAATGAAACTTTGATTATTTTGAATTAGACTGATAAATTACTAAATTAACCAAGCAACAAAAACTGCTTGCGCATTTTCAAAACTAAGAACGTACCTATCTTATCTATATATTTAACAATTATGTATACTCAAAGCAAAGCCTAAATAATAAAAAAAAATTTGGAAAATCCAAAAGTGCACGCCTCATAATTTTTTTTTAATAAATATTTATTAATTATTATTTTTGTTTATTTAATAACAATTAAACCACATCGAATCAGACCCTGAAAAATGAAAGGGTTCTATTCCTGAGCATACTCAAGCGTAAGAGAAAAAAAAAGACTCGATTAGTAAAGTATTTCGGTCGCTATCGTGTTAACAAGAAAAAGGATCCGCACATACAGACACACGGACGTCCAAGACAGAACTTTTTTAAACTGTTTTTTAACTAGTTTAAATAACAAAAATGACATCAAAAATATCATGAACGTTAAAAATAGTGTTTTTTCTTAATATGTGTGTGTATGTATTATCTTACAAGTGCAATGTATGATACATAAAGACATTTTAAGTTTGAAAAATCAGATGTTTTGCGCGAAGTGACAGTAGTACCCTCCTCAACGCTTCGCTTATGAGGCGTGCAAAAATACATAAAATTACTTTTGCACGCCTCATAAGCGAAGCGTTGAGGTGGTACTACTGTCGCTTCGCGCAAAACATCTGATTTTTCAAACTTAAAATGTCTTTATGTATCATACATTGCACTTGTAAGATAATACATACACACACATATTAAGAAAAAACACTATTTTTAACGTTCATGATATTTTTGATGTCATTTTTGTTATTTAAACTAGTTAAAAAAGAGTTTAAAAAAGTTCTGTCTTGGACGTCCGTGTGTCTGTATGTGCGGATCCTTTTTCTTGTTAACACGATAGCGACCGAAATACTTTACTAATCGAGTCTTTTTTTTTCTCTTACGCTTGAGTATGCTCAGGAATAGAACCCTTTCATTTTTCAGGGTCTGATTCGATGTGGTTTAATTGTTATTAAATAAACAAAAATAATTATTAAAAAAAATTATGAGGCGTGCACTTTTGGATTTTCCAAACTATTTAAAATTATTATTTTAGGGGACCAACATGATTTTTATTTGCATATATTTGTCAATACACAAACTCGCTAATGAAATATGGATTGGGTTTAATTTTTAAACGTTTTATTATTATCACCTCTGAAAATAGGATAATTTCTTTGAAATATTTAAACTATAAGAAAAAACTATGCTATATAGCACTAAGCCACAACCTGAGGCAACGGGTGCTTGAACTTGCTTCATAGCTGATAGCATGGACCAAAATACTCATTGGTCTATGTTCATAGTAAGAAAATGCTCTTGTTATGAGCATTTTTTTATTGGCTTGTGTCGTGCCGTGGTGTTCAAATGTTATTGACGATCCGTTAAGTTTTATAAAATATGTATATATTCTTGAATGGTGTTATAGTTTTGAAATCATATCGCAATTCGCATCTTGATAACATCATTTGCGCACAATGTAGCTATTATAAGCTTAGCTGATTACTGAAACTTCCATATTAAACTTTTGTAAATTTTCTAATGACTTTCTCATAATCTTTTGAAAAAAAAAATCTATTTATATTATGAGTGTAACATGTGATACTGCACTGTCTTGAATATGTAAGACTATTTAAAAAAAATATACTTAATTTATAATTAAAACATGTTCGTTTACTCTAAAAGGCTAACTGTGAAAGAATGAAGTATTTTGAATCTTATTTTCATTGAGATAAGATTCAAACAATTTTATGAATTGTAAAATTTATTGTTCTGATTTACAGTATTATTGTATAGTTTTATTGTTTTGTAAATAAGTTAAGGATAAATAAAAGAATTGATATGATTATTTCGTTTTATTTCTTAAAATACAACAGTACAAATTCAGTCTATTTAATATACAACAATAAGATAACATCAATGTCTGTCTATATTTACATCATTAGATTCCGATTAAACTTATACAACATTAAGGCGAATAGTTATATTTTGTCAGTAATAGAGCAGCTTTTATCAATTTTAATTTTGTAATAATTATACATAATAAACATTAAAAATAATACAATATGAAATTTATACGTCATTATAATATATTGGAGCTTTACAATCTTTTATTTATACAAGTCAATATACAGGGTGTCCCAAAACTCAACGTCAAGCCAAAACGGGGCGACAGGATTGATTGTAACCATCATGAAAAAATCTGAAAAAAAATCTATTCCATGCAGTTTGAAAATTATGGGCATTTAAGAAAAACCTAAAAATTTGGTCAACCTGTAACTATTTTTCGGTTATTTTGGTTAATTTTTATTATTTTTGTTCATTTAAACTTTGGAACCGTAATCCTTAATAACATTTCTAGAATCACAGTCAAAAATAATGACACACACAATTGCCCCAAGTTTCCTTGAATTGAAGACTATTTGTTAAACTATGAATTTAAAATTTTCAAAATTTGTCGACTTTGACGGCCCCTCTTTTAAAAAAAATGTACTAGTGTCTTGGCAAGTGCCATTAAAAGTTGGCGCATTTAATCAGGATTGTAAAATAGTACAATATATATATACAACGTCAAAGTCGACAAATTTTGAAAATTTTAAATTCATAGTTTAACAAATAGTCTTCAATTCAAGGAAACTTGGGGCAATTGTGTCATTATTTTTGACTGTGATTCTAGAAATGTTATTTAGGGTTACGGTTCCAAAGTTTAAATGAACAAAAATAATAAAAATTAACCAAAATAACCGAAAAATAGTTACATGTTGACCAAATTTTTAGGTTTTTCTTAAATGCCCATAATTTTCAAACTGTAGGTATGGGATAGATTCTTTTTCAGATTTTTCTCATGATGGTTACAATCAATCCTGTCGCCCCGTTTTGGCTCGACGTTGAGTTTCGGGACACCCTGTATATACAAGTTTTAGTCATAAAAAAAAATCAAATTTCAGTTAAAGCACGATTATAGTACAATTTCGATATTAGATTAATCATTATGTTATATCTTCAAAAGCTTAATGTAATGACATAGCTATGCAACCCGACGGGGCGAGGTGTTCGGGTTTGGTGGGGAGGGCGCTAGCCGAGCTGGCAGTGGTGCCCGCAGCCGGCGGGGCACAGGCGGTGCGCTCGGTGCCAGCGCTGCATGTGGTGCAGGTGGCCGCCGTGCGCGCAGCCCTGGCACCACGCCAGCAGCCCCCGCACGGCGCGCGCGCACACGGCGCAGCGCTCGGGCGGCGCGCGCCCGCACCGCTCGCAGGCGGCGCCGCGCACGCGCCGGCCGCAGCGCGCGCAGGCCGCCGCCACCGAGGTGGACTGCTGCGAGAGCCCCCACACGGCGCCGAGCCAGGCCGCGCGCGCCGCCTCGGCCGCCAGGCTCCAGCGCGCGTGCCGCTGCAGCAGCTCCACGTAGCCCAGCAGCCAGTGCTCCTGCGCGGGCTCGTCCACGTGCGCCAGCAGGTCGGCGCGCCGCTCCTGCAGCGCCAGCAGCACGGCGGCGGCGGTCTGCACGTCGCCCAGCGCCGCGTGCTGGGCCAGCGCGCCGGCCACCAGCGGGGCCAGCGCCACCCGCACGCCGCGCCCGCGCATGGCTGCCCCAACGACCACCTCGCCCGCCCGCTGCTCCGCACAACCCTCCTCGCTCTGACACGGAAATAAACTTTATTATAAAACAATCAGTCTTTTATTTTCTCATTACCCAAAAATGTATAAAATACGATGCATTTTTGTACGCTTTAATTATTATTTAAAAATCTTAAGAATGACACCTCACCATTCTTATAATTGAAATTAAAAACTGAATAAAGAAAACAGTAGCAATAAATTTACAATTTCAATAAAAAAAAATCTAAAATTGCATTCGACAACCTATCTCAATTATAAAACACAACAATAGTATAACGAAATTCAATATCTTAAAGCAATAGTTTTTAACTGACTTTTCAATTAGAAATCCGAAAATATACCACAATATAAACAAACATTAATTTATTCGACATTAGCCGATTTAAACAATAACTCATTAGGTGTACCTCAAGGTACCGTATTAGGTCACAAATAAAATAGTATTATATCAATTCAAAAACAATTCAGAACGTGATACTCATTTATATTAAAACCATACTATACACAAAAAAACTAAAACAGCAAAATAACTTACAGACTGGGCTGCAGTAGTGACACTATTGGATCTCTGCAGCGTAGGCGAGGTGTTGGTATTCACCCCCAGAGCCCCCACACCCCCTGAAGGCTGTAGGGAGCCGGAGCCGGTAGACCCGCCAGGTGAACCTGATGTTCCACCGTTATGGCCGTTCATGTGACCGCTTAAGTTTGCTGACTCTGTGAATTATTATATTTTTGTGTATCTCTGTAATATTTCAAAAAAAAAAAGACAAACTATAGTTAAGCAAACAAGTTAGTATTTTTCGTTTACAACATTTTTGTCAAAATCGTCGAATCCGTCCGAAGCTCGCTACTTATTTTAATAAATTTATAAATTAGTTTTTCACAAATTTTTGCACTCATAAAGAGATGATAGCTTATGTTTTATACTTCAGTTTTTTCGTCAGTTTCACTCCACTACTATTTTTTTAAATAAGCAAATTCTTCACACATTTTCAATTGAATACATCAAATAAAAGACAAAAATTATATTCTAAATTGTATTAAAATTAAAATTAAACCCAACTGCAACCCACCATGCTCATCATGTTCCTCGATAGCTGCGTGCGTGTGTGCGTGCGCGTGCGCGTGTGGGTGCGCACGCAACGGGAACGCCTCCTCGGGCAGCGTCCAATCAGCTGCGTCCACGTCCACGTAGTGTGCGCTAGCCGCTGATATCCAGCCGGTTGTATCTGGTGACAAAATTAAAGTTTTTAACTTTTTTTTTAATTTGTGTAAAGAAGGATTCGGACAAGATAATCATTATTATGATTTATGGTATTAAGTTGGTTGAAAGAGATTGTTTGTAGGGAAAACAAAGATTGATAGACAAGACGTGAAAGATAGATAGAATTGTTTAAAAACCACCTCAATTTGAAATTCTTTTAACGTCACTCATTTCAAATACATAGATATCCCTAAAATACTGTTTTCAGCCAGCTCCCACATAATGTTAATTGAATAGTTCATCTTTCCCACTCCTCCCCCGCTCCCCTGGATATATGTCCCACACACTCACGTACCCACGTCCCGCTTGTACTTGTGCGGCGGGATGTAGATGGTGTGCGTGGGCAGGCCGAGCACGCCGCTGTGCTTGTGCGTGCGGCTCTCCCACTCCTCCGCCTCCTCCACCACCTCCTCCTCCGCTCCACTGGAACAATTCAATAAAAAACAATAGTTAGGGAAATTTCGATTGACAGAAAAATTACGATAAGTCAGGAAAAATTACTATAAGTCAATATATCATTACTATAATCATCTGTCAAAACTCTTACGGTACACACCTGTTGCTATTGTCGAAGCGTTTTTAAAATCACAAATTTGATTATATCATTATAACTGCCGTTACATCACTTGTAGTACTTTTGAAGAACACAGTGAACAACTATAATCAGTGATTAGACTCCGTATTGTGGCTAAAAACTAGAAGATTTATTTCACGCTTTGGCCGTTATTAATCTTATTGGAGGTAGGTGAATAATAATTTATAATTGGAACGACCTTCACCTTCACCTTCTGTCACTCGCATTTGGCATATGTCATATCTGAATGATATTTGTGCAAAGAGAACGGACTAGGGAGACGTAGTGTTGCCATACTAAGAAATTTTGCCCAATTTTGTGGAAAATTAATTTCTACCTGATATAAATTAACAATGGATTGCGGGAAGTGTAAGAAGAATATAAATGATAAAGATATGTTGAAATGCAATTCTTGTGATATGTTTTTACATTATCAGTGTGCTAATTTATCAGAAACTGAATTTAAAAAAATACTTCCAATGAATAAAATTAAATGGAAATGTCTATTATGTAAGTCTAAAAAACAAGGATTGCTTAGTGGGTCTTCTTCCCCCAAAGAAAACAGTGCACCGACACAAATTCTCAATATGAACTCGCAAATGCTTATGCAGTATTTCGACGAAAAATTCGAAAGTTGGCAACAAAAGTGGCGGGACGACCTCCATGCAGCAATTCGGGAAGTATCCTCATCATTTAAAAGTGATATAGAAAGGCTAGAGACGCGGTTACTGGAGTCGGAGCAACGTATTACGGAACTGGAGCAAGTAATAAGTACATCTAAATCTTTTAATCAGCCCGACTTGTCTCAGGAGAATACCCAACTTCGCGCTGACCTGAAACATCTTCAGTCCAAGCTCGATGATCTCGATCAAGCTTCCCGCAACTGTAACGTGGAAATTCAAAATGTGCCCGAGAAAAAGACTGAAAATCTCATTCACCTCTCCATTGAGATGGGTAAATTAATCGGCGTGAAAATTACTGAGACTGATATAAGATCCGTGCATCGTGTGGCTCCCGGTTCTACTAGCAATCGTCCAAAAAATATTATTCTGCAACTTTCCTCCCGAAGACTACGTGACAATATAATAGCGGCGGCGCGGGCGCGCCGCACACTCACGGTCGCGGCGCTGCTCGGTACTCCAACATCTGCCGCCACCGCAGTCTCTCAAAGTGCGCGTTTCTATATAAATGAACATTTAACACTCAAGAACAAAATGTTATTTAGATCCGTTAGACAACATGCGCAAAATATGTCCTATAAATACGTGTGGGTAAAAAATGCTTGTATTCTTATACGGAAAACCGATGAATCTCGTGCTATACATATAAAAGATATTTGTGATCTAGATAAAATAAAGTGACTATTATTGTTGAGATTAAGTCACACTCTTATAGAATATCGTTATTCAAATTATTATATTATGTACGTTTTACTAACCGGAAGCATGAAAACAAAATTCAAAAAAAGTATTGCAAATATTTCTGACATATTGTATTATTTTTGTTTTAATAATGCAAACAAGTAAATTGTCCATATTTTACCAAAACTGTGGTGGCTTAAAAACAAAACTTAATGAATTAAAACTAAACTTACTTGCGGCTGATTACGATGTTGTAATATTGGTGGAGACATGGCTTTCCAATAGTATACTTGATTCGGAAATACTCGTTAATAATTATTCTATGTTTCGCCGAGATCGAAATCTTAGTATATTTAATAAAAAAGGCGGTGGGGGTGTTTTAATAATGGTTAAAAGTTCAATTAATGTCTTGAGGAGGTTTGATTTGGAGGCCGATAACCTAGAAGAATTATATTTACATTTTCCATCATACTCAGATTTGCTTTTATGTGCTTGTTATATTCCGCCAGTTTCTAGAAATAATATTTACGATAGATTTTTTTACAAACTGCATGACATCTATACAAATTGTACATTCAGTAATTTTCTTATAATAGGTGATTTTAATCTATCCTATCTCAAATGGTCATCGGACTGCCCCTCGTCGGACCCACTATCATGTGACACGGATACGGCTAAGTTATTATCATACACTATGTCCTACCTTAACTTAAAGCAATATAACACTATTTCAAATGAGAATAATAAAATACTCGACCTTATTCTAAGTAATATTGTAGGAACTTCTGTTTGTGTTGCAGATGACCCGTTGCTTAACGTAGTTCCACACCATCCACCCCTAGATACCATAGTGCAAATAGATACTCAACTCGAGCTTATGTGTAGCGCTCCCAAAACAAAACGAAACTTTTTTAAAGCTAACTATGATTTAATTAACCAGGATCTCTCGAATATAGACTGGATATCGGAACTTAGTAGCCTCACTCCTGATGATGCGGTTGATCATTTCTATGATTATATAAATAAAATTATTGAGGAACATGTACCCCTAGTAAAAACTAAATCTAAACGTTATCCAGTGTGGTTTTCTAAAGGTTTAATTTCCACTTTAAGAAAGAAAGTTAAAGTTTGGACGCGTTGGAAAATCTATAAATCACTAAGAGACTATCAGGAATTCAATCTGCTTAGAAAGCGAGTAAAATTACTTATTAGGAATTGTTACGCCAAGTATATAGCTAACGTTGAATCATCACTTAAGGATAACATCAAATATTTCTGGAAATACACATCTGACTTAAAAGAAACCAACTCAGGTTATCCTAAAATCATGAAATTAGCTACCACTTCATCTTGTAATCCCAGCGTAATTTGCGAAATGTTCTCCAACTACTTTCAATCTGTATTTGAACCTGTTACCCCTGGAGCATACAATACCATTGAACTCTTAGACAATAATAGTATACTAAATTTGCATCATATAAACTTAAATAAGACTGAAATATACAAAGCATTAAAGGATATCGATCCTAATAAAGGCTCAGGACCTGATAATATTAGTCCCATATTTTTAAGAAATGTAAGTGGAAGTATATCTTTGCCATTACAAATAATATTTAATAATTGTTTAAAAACAGGAATTTTTCCGAATAAGTGGAAGAAAGTTTTTATAACCCCTATTTTTAAATCTGGGTCCAAAAATGATATTGCAAATTATCGTCCAATATCTATACTGTCAGCAATTCCAAAAGTATTTGAAAGATTGGTTCACGGTCGAATATCCTCTAGTCTTAAACATTTTATTATTGCAGAACAACATGGCTTTGTAAGAGGCAGGTCCACTTTGTCAAATCTGCTTGAATTCACTAACTATGTTTTTACAGGTTTGGATAAGAAGTGTCAAATAGAAACCATCTACACTGATTTTAAAAAAGCATTTGACAAAGTGGATCACTTGTTGCTTTTAAAAAAATTGTCCTACAATGGCATAAAAGGCAATCTTTTCCGTTGGTTTTCTTCATATTTACAAAATCGTGTCCAGGTAGTAGTAATGAACGGTTTTACATCTTCTCCAGTAGTTGTAACATCTGGTATTCCTCAAGGATCTATTCTCGGCCCTTTGCTCTTCACTATATTTATTAATGATATATCCAGTTGCTTTATTCACTCAAAATTTCTTTTATATGCCGACGACTTAAAAATATATTCTTCCATTTCAAATAAAAATGACATTCGTCTTATACAAGAAGACCTTGATAGGTTAGGCGAATACTGCAAAAACAACAAGCTATACCTATCTTACAATAAATGCAAACATGTCCGTTTTACTAAAAATATAAATATTATTCCATCAAAATTTAAACTAGGAGAACACATTCTTGATACCGACTCTTCTATTCGTGATTTAGGCGTCTACCTTGATGCTAAACTCACAATGGACGTACATATTGACTACATATTGAATAAAGCTTACCGTATGTTGGGTTTCATCACCCGAATTACTAAGAATTTCAGACGAAAGGATACATTTATTTGCCTCTACCAATCATTAGTTAGATCACACCTCGATTATGTATCTCCTATATGGAATCCATTTTATAATTGCTATATAAATAAATTGGAAATGATACAGAAGAAGTTTCTGCGCACACTTAACTATCGCTTATGCTCTCCCAGATGCTCATACAATCAACTCTTAGAAAAATATAACATGATGTCCTTGTACAACAGACGTTCAGTAACTGATGCTGTCACTTTAAGAAGCATTTGTGTGGGTGAAATTGATTCTCCGAACTTACTAGCCGACTTGTCCTTTCGTGTGCCTTCGCGACCAACTCGTTCCAAATGTCTTTTCCACATTCAACATACCAGAACCAACGCAGGACAACGCGCGCCACTTCACAGAATGTGTGTCTTACACAATGACAAACTAAATGAAATAGATCTGTTTTCATGCTCCCGATATAGTTTCAAATGTTCAATAAACCAATTATATGTATAAACCTTTTAACTTTGAATAAGTATCTACATGCTTAAATTAATGCTTTTTCTCTCGGTTTAATATTTCAGAAGTCTGTATTAGTTTTAAATATTTGGCTACCTTGCAACAGATAATAATTGTATTGTGTTTTTTTTTCTTTTACTTTTTCTATTATGTTCACTGTGAGACGTAGAGGAAACAATTGTTAATGTTATTATTGATTATGTCATTAATTTATGTATACGCCTTTAATTGTTTCTGTAAGATCTCCAAATAAATAAATAAATAAATAAATAAATAAAATTTCCATAAGAGAGGAAAATTTCTATAAGAAAGGAAAATTTCTATACGCCAGGAAAATTTCTATACGTCAGGAAAATTTCTATACGTGAAGAAAATTTCTATACGCCAGGAAAAATCCATAAGTCGGGAAAATTACGATAAGTCAGGAAAAATTTCTATAAGTCAGGAAAATTTTCATACGTCGGGAAAATTTCTATAAGCTGGAAAATTTCTATAAGAAAGGAAAATTTCTATAGCCAAGGAAAATTTCTATACGCCAGGAAAATTTCATTACGTCAGGAAAAATTCTATAAGCCAGGAAAATTTCTATACGTGAGGAAAATTTCTCTTTGCCGCAAAAATTTCTATAAGTCAGGAAAAATCCATAAGTTCCGCACACTTAGATTGGTTGCAAATTTAATACGTAATATGAAATATTATATCGAAAACTTTCCCAAGTTTGCAAAACTTTTGGAATTTTTTCCACGATCATACCGCAAAAAAAAAATAAGGTTTTCCTTTGAAAACGCGGGCGAAGCCGCGGGCGGAAATCTAGTGTCTATATTAACACTAAAAATTATAAAGTATTTCAAAACGAATTCAATTATTATTTAGCAAAATTAGAAAATCCCCGAATTTGCATTTGCGAGCGTATTCATAGTGTTTGTTTATAATATAGGAGTGGCAACGTCGCGCGCAATTGCTGCTGTCATGCGATGCGCAACGTCGCTTGAGAGCGGCGCTCTGAAAATGGCTATTTATTTATTTGATTTCGTATGTAGGCAATGTACTGAATGTTGTTTCATAGGAGCGCAATCGAGAGCGCTCCGTAAGCTCCTTTTCGCCCGTTACTAATTAAATGAACAAGAGTGTATGTAATGTATTTTATTTGTAATGTGTAAAGGTACTTATTTTATTGATATTAACATTGGAGTTTTTTACGATAGATTTTAAACAATGAGCAGGTATAACTTTATTATTTAAACAATTTAAACAATTTAAACAATTTTAAACAATTTTATTTATTGGTCAGCATGGCGGTGTGGTCACAATCATTTGGAACTTCCCTTTTAAGTCATATAGACCTGTAGTAGGGAAGTTCCCTCTTCCTTACTGAAATATAGCTAGGTACATGCTAACAATACAACACAAAAAAAAATATTTAATTTAATATGGGACTAAGAAATAATAAATATATAAATAATATATTATGTAAGTAATAAGTAAATAAAAACAATAAATAAAATCAGAATATTTTATATTAATTATAATTATTTATGGGAGTTCACTGCACCAGCGCTCCTGAGGACGAGCCGCCTCTTATTGTCACTAACCGTCATAATTAAAGAGTTAAGAGCAAAGAGTAAAGTAATACATACGGTTAAGAGCATAAAATCAAGAATTGTAAAATATAAATTCATGTGCAAATTCAATAAAAGTAGTCTTCTTAACTTAGATCCGGCTCGAAGGACCAAACGGTCATTGGTACTTTGGATGAACTAAAAGTGTATCAATTAATTTAACAAAGGTTAAGGGGTTAAAAGTGTCATGCTTAATACATTTGAATTACGAGACAGTTTATGTAGAAATGTACAAATGAGATACAAGATCCGTCTCGAAGGACCAGTCTTACTTGTAAGCTGTGTGTTGCGGCGCGGGGTCGGTGCGGGGCGGCGGGTCGCGGGGCGGGGGCGGGGGCGGCGCGCGGCCCGCCTCGCTGCGCGCGCTGTACACCGCCGCCACCACCTCCCACACGTGCGCCACCTGCACAACAGTTATATAGTACTTATACGTAACATGGTATAGTTGCGACTTCAGCCATTTTAGGTCATAAGTATAAAATGACACGAATGTATGAATTAAATCCGTCTGTGTAAAGTAAGTCAAATTGAAACTATAGAACTTAGCTCCATCTATACTAATATTATAAGGCTGAAGAGTTTGTTTGTTTGTTTGAACGCGCTAATCTCGGGAACTACTGGTCCGATTTGAAAAATTCTTTCGGTGTTATAGCCCATTTTTCGAGGAAGTTTACAGGCTTTATATCATTACAAAAAGAACAACAAGAGCGGAGCCACGCGGGTGAAACCGCGGAGCACAAACTCAAAACTCAAACTCAAACATTTATTTATTCAATTAGACTTCTTATAGAAGCACTTTTGAAACGTCATTACATATTTTAAAATTTACCACCGATTCGGAAAGCAGTATCTACGGAGAAGAACCGGCAAGAAACTCCATAGTTGCTCTTTTAAATCATGTCAGTTTTACAATTTTACAAAATACATAATTTGTAACATCATATATTATAATAACATGCCAAAGAACTGTCCTGTGGTTTTTTCGCGACAACTCTCCATGGGTTTTTATCGTCCATATATTCCTGAATACTGTAGTACGCTCTCTGAACTAGTACATTTTTTATATAAGTTTTAAATTTAGAACTACTAAACTCTTTAATATTGTGAGGAATTCTATTGTAAAAGCGTATACCTTGACCCATAAATGAATTTTTAACTTTAGCTAATCGGAAAAATGGCATTTCAATTCTATTCCTGTTCCTTGTGCCATAACAGTGTCTATCTTCTACTCTTGTGTGTAAGTCGGCGTTTTTGTGTACATGCAAAATATTATTAAATATATACTGTGATGGTACAGTAAGGATACCAGTATTCTTAAAGAGATCTCTTAGTGAGTCCCGAGCACGTAAATTATATATAGAACGAATGGTTCTTTTCTGTAAGATAAATATAGTTTCTATATCTGCTGTCCTGCCCCATAGTAGAATTCCATAGGACATAATGCTATGAAAGTAGCTAGTATAAACATAAAGTTGCATGTAATAAAAGCGAGTTAAAAATTTAGCGTAAAGGTAATGTATATAATAGGCTAGAGTACCATGTGCCGCTGATTGTCGCGCGCCACCTGCGCGTTGTGCCGTGCGAGCACGTGCGGCGCGGCGCCGGCCAGCCGGTATTGCGCCGCGCACGCCAGCACGGGCGCCGCGTCGCCGGCCGGCCGGTGCCGCGTGAGCGACGACGCGGCGCCGCCCGGGAACGCGCGCTCCAGCGCCGCCTGCGCCGCCGCGCCCAGCGAGCCCGCCGTCGGCTGCTTGCGGCTGCGCACAGTATAACTGTTCGATTGAGTCCAATGTTAAAATAATGTTTATAAAGGATCCGGCTCGAAGGACCATATTGATAAGTCCTTCGAGTCGGATCTATATTATCACATATGGTAAAATATCACAAACATAAGCACTAATATTGCACTAAGATAAGCACTGTTAAAACAACGCTTTTTAAAGATCCGGCACGAAGGATCATATTGATTAGTTCTTCGAGACAGATCTTTATTATCACATGTTGTAAAATTTCAGAGATATAAGCATTAATATGTATTGCACTAAGATAACACGATAAAACTAAGCTGTTTAAAGATTCGTTAAAGATCCGTCTCGAAGGACCAATCGATATGGTCCTTCGAGCCGGATCTATATCGTCAGAAGCGCTATAATAGCATGTGACGTCACCTGAAGGGCGCGTGTGCGTGCGGGGCGCGGGGCGGGGGCGCGGCGGGCGGCGCGCGCGCGGGCAGCGGGCGCTCGGGCACCGCGTGCGCGACCTGCGAGCGCGCCGACACGCACACGCCCTGCGGGTTGGCCCACAGCACCGGGTGCGCCGCTTCCGTGAACCGGTGCCGGTACAGGCTGCAGTCCTAAACACCACACATCATTACAAAATATAAAACAAAGTCACTTCTGTGTTTCTACAGTGGTGGACGTTTAATTAGAAACACGTAACACCTTAGAGTATATATAGTATATAGAGTGCGAACAACCAAGTGGGAACAGTAGGCACAGGTGGGAACAACACGACGTTCCCGCCGCGCGCGCTCGTAGTCGTGGTTGAGTGCTGACGAAGTGCGTTGCTCTGGAATTTTATTCATATTTACGAATAAACATGGTGAAATATGCAGTTCTCTCTTGCAAAAATGATACTATAAAATACACAAAATTGAAATCCATTAACACAATTCATCAGTAAGTCGATTGTTATACTTATTTTTATGAAAATAAATCTAGCATCGCGGGGGTGAAGAGGAGGTGGGAGGCGGACACGCGCAGTCTCGCTCGCGCGCCTCACTGGCGCCACGTGATCGTAGTGATGTGACTTGACCAACGCTGTACTCGATAGTTTACTAGAAGAACTATATTTTAACTTATTATTTATTTTACCTTTAAAATTAAAACTCTTCTAGAAATGTATTATAAATAATTTTGTGGTGTGTTTGGTATGATACAATTTCTAATATTAAGAATGCGAATGTATTATAGTGTAAATGAAAAGTATGTAATGTTACGATATATGGACCGCTAAATTGATTTTGAAGATTTTGGTAGGTATAGAATGGATAAAATTAAATAAAAAATTATTAATATTATTTATTAGTTATTTCATTTAAAATTATTAATTATTTCTCATTTTAAAACATTATTATTATTGTTCTATTTATTATTGAAAAAATAGCACTAAACCCGATCTTTTATTTTATTAATTTTAAAATTTAAGAAGTGCATACGTTTTTCTGATATTAATACTTTCTGATATTAGTACTTATAATTAATACAAAAAAATATTCAAATGGAATAAACACACTCTATTCACTTGGTAAACAAATTTAAAATTACATATTTATACTTTATTCATACATTTCTCCTTTATTATCATATTGAACATAAAATTTACATAATACTAGCGGCCCGCCCCGGCTTCGCCCGTGGTACATATGAAAAATAGATGTTGGCCGATTCTCAGACTTACCCGATATGCACAGAAAATTTCAAGAGAATCGGTCCACCCGTTTCGGAGGAGTATGCAGACTAACATTGTGACACGAGAATTTTATATATATAGAAGATAGAAGATGATACATATTTATTTACATAACTTATCGATAGCTCATCACGCAATTGATATCTATCCATCCCTATTTGTCACACACACATCTATATAGTATCTATAGCTCATCTGCCTACGATGTGCACAAAGCAATTTGTGCAATACACGCGCTCTATACTATATCTATACTCTAAGCGTAACACAATGAAGGAGTCTACAAATTTTTTACATTTGTGTATTAACGTATTAGAGATTAAGCATTATTTCATATGTAATAGAACACCCGTTTATCTAGTTTTATGAGAAATTGCTTAATTTTAATCATACGTTAGCTTAAATTAATAAAATTAAACAACTTTAAGTGAAGTCTGATTTTCGAGTATTTTCAGTCTGGACAACAAATTAGAAACGGCATGGTTCGAGTGTTCCAAAGTCAAAACCTGTTGAAATGCCGCCAATATTTTTTTCTACTAAAAATATTTGCACCGTTTTTTAAACATTTAATTATCTAAAAGTTTCTGAAAATTAATTTGCTTTGCAGTATAAATGGGTAAAATTAAGATTTGTGACCCATCAACAAGAAAAATAATTTTAAGTTTACATTTTGACAAAAACTGGAGTTACAGGAAAATTGCAAATCATTTAGAGTGTTCGATAAAAAGATAATCAATGCTACAGTTTATTTAAATGAGCATGGAACTTCTGATTAAGAGCCTAAAAAAGCTCGACCGTGGAAAAACCACTGCTCGCGAGCATAAGCAAATAATTCTTTTCGCAAAGATGGATCCATTTAAAGGTTCCAATTCTATTAGGAAATTTTGCAAACGTGTGAAAATCTCATACAATCTAAGCCACGACGTTGTAAAGCCGTTGTTGTCTATAAAGATTATAACAATCTAAAAACAACCCCATACGTGCCCATTCTATAATGTTTCCTCCGCCATGCTGAACTGTTTATTTATTATCTAAGGCCTGGTTAACTGAACGACGCGCGTATCCTTTGCCATCAGAATTGATTAAATTAATTTTAGTTTCGTCCCAAAATAAAACTTTTTCACTGGCGGACTGTCCACGAGCAATATTTCTTAGTAAATGAAAATCGTTGTTGTCGCTGTACTGCCTAGTAACAAGCTGTACTTTCCTGGCGTCTCTCCCAAAAAAATTTGCCACGACTTACCGCCTGCGAACCGATCTCATCGACTCATTGCGAGGTTCATCTTCGGAAAAAAACTAATTTTATAATAGAATTTCAACTTTTAAATGGATCCATCTTTGCCAAAAGAATCATTTGCCTATCCTCGCGAGCAGTTGTTTTTCATGGTCGAGCTTTTCTAGGCACTTGATCGGAAGTACCATGCTCTTTTAAATAAACTATAGCATTGAATATATTTTTATCGAACACTCTAAATGATTTGCAATTTTCATGTAACTCCAGTTTTTGTCAAAATGTAAACTTAAAATTATTTTTCTTGTTGATGGGTCACAAATCTTACTTTTACCCATTTATACTGCAAAGCAAATTAATTTTTAGAAACTTTTAGATGGAATGTTTAAAAAACGGTGCAAATATTTGTAGAAGGAAAAAATATTGGCGGCATTTCAACAGGTTTTGAATTTGGAACACTCGAACCATGCTGTTTCTAATTTGTTGTCCAGACTAAAAATACTCGGAAATCTGACTTCACTTAAAGTTGTTTAATTTTATTAATTTAAGCTAACGTTTGATGAAAAAATTAAGCAATTTCCCATAAAACTAGATAAACGGGTGTTTTATTACATATGAAATAATACTTAATCTCTAATACGTTAATACATAAATGTTAAATTAATTTGATGACTACTTCATCGAGTTACATGTTTCTAATTAAACGTCCACCACTGTATATGCTTAGTCTTTAAAATTACAAAACAAATTTTGATGGGTTTTTTTAATAGATAGAATGATGCAAAAGGAAAGTACATAATTTATTAGGTTTAAGACAAAGCGGGCGAAGCTGCTGGCAAAAAGTTAGTATTAAATGAACAAAGATATTCTTGGAGGGTAGTTTAAAGAAAATCATTAAAAACGTCAGATGATGTTGAATTTTCATTTTTTAATTATTTTTTGAGTTGTTCCACTCCACTCACCCGGCTGGTAGACAGGAAGGCGTGCGGCGAGGCCTGCCAGGCGATGGCGGTGGTGACGTCACGGTGCTCCGCGAACGTGGCCAGCGGCACGTGCGGCCGCCGCACGTCCCACACGTGCACCGCGCAGTCCAGCACGAGAGCGCACGAGGCTACCTGGTACCTGGGTATGAGGAATACACATTGACGATCAAATAACACGCTCACAATCACGTACAAAAATTTTCCAAAGAAGAACTTGGAACGAGAAATATTAAAACTGTTATGACGATTCAAAAGTCCATCTAGAAGAGATTTTATTAAATAAATAAATGTTTGAGTTTGAGTTTAAGATAATATAAGAGACTTTGAACCTTGTAGCAAGGAAATAAAGTGCTAATTTCAATGAATGTTTTATACAACGCCGCGCCGCTTGGAAATCTCATTATAATAAAATCCATCAAAATTTTAACGGAAAACAAAAAAATGTGATCAAATTCAATGATAATAAAAAATTGTTTTACGTACTTTTTCTGTGGCCTCCATTTTACGTGTCCCACGGAGGCTATTGTGTATATCGTGTGCTCCAAGTTCGGCTTTGCATGTATATCCCACACCTGAAACAGAAGTTTATAAAAATACAGGGTGACCCACTCTAGGTATACTAAGCTCAAAGGAGGTTATATAGTTTTGCATACGCCGAGTACGTAAAAAAATACTTATACATATATACTCATAAATCCCAGACGCATTTTTTTTTCAAATAGATGAATTCTTAAAACTCTATGTGTACACCCCTAACAAGCAACCCGCCCAACTTTGCCACCAGCACGTGAGCTATCGTTTAAGATTATGTTTTCATAGACAAAATGCTCATATTAGAGAAGCGGTATATGCCGGCTGCGCGAAGCTAGAGAAGAAAACAATGCAAACCTACAAGTTCCTTCGCGCTTAGTATACCAATAGTGGGACACCCTGTATTGTGCCAATGATATTGTTGATTGACTTGTTGCGTTTTTCGAAGTCATGATCCATTTATTGATTAGGGATATTGAACAAAATCAATTGATCAGTCAAGAACCTTTATAGAGGTGGTGAATAAAAAAAAGATTTATATGGTATTCATTTCAACTCAATGATGCAAATTTGCATATGCTACTGACTTCATTTGCACATAATTTTTAAAACAGACACATGACTCAGAAACTAAAAGGCTTTTTCAGGTCTTAGGCTGGTTGCAGAGCTTGACCGACCGTCAGTGCGTACCGTCGGTCCTAACGATACGCATCAACAATTGTATGACTATGACACTAATGCGCATGACAATACGCGTGCGTATGGTCGGTCTAGCTATGAACGGTTTTATGAATTTCCATACATATGACAAGCGCGACTGACGTACGCACTGATGGTCGGTCTAGCTCTGCAACCAGCCTTATATCTGCTTAAAAATGCAGGAACTATCCTTCCCAGCATTTCTAAAACAGACTTCCAAAGGTAACATGGATACAGACACGAGACAGTCTATAAATAGCATATCAGCACGCGCCGGAGCGGCTAGACCGCGTTATCACTTATCATTTGACCCACTTGTGACTTCTGCCGAGTGAATAATCATTATTGTTAGACGAATTTGCTTTACAACTAATTTACATATTTGATATTCCGTTTTATTGCATTCAAATGCTTTGCAAATGAAAAAATCTTATATATAAAAATGAATCGCAAAATGTGTTGGTAAGCGCATAACGCGAGGCACGCTTATGAGGCGTGCATAATAATTTTTGCACGCCTCATAAGCGAAGCGTTGAGGTGGGTACTACTGTCGCTTCGCGCAAAACATCTGATTTTTCAAACTTAAAATGTCTTTATGTATCATACATTGCACTTGTAAGATAATACATACACACACATATTAAGAAAAAACACTATTTTTAACGTTCATGATATTTTTGATGTCATTTTTGTTATTTAAACTAGTTAAAAAACAGTTTAAAAAAGTTCTGTCTTGGACGTCCGTGTGTCTGTATGTGCGGATCCTTTTTCTTGTTAACACGATAGCGACCGAAATACTTTACTAATCGAATCTTTTTTTTTCTCTTACGCTTGAGTATGCTCAGGAATAGAACCCTTTCATTTTTCAGGGTCTGATTCGATGTGGTTTAATTGTTATTAAATAAACAAAAAAAAACTCGGCTGTTTTTTTTTTTTTTTTTTTTGAAGTGAATTTTTATATTTTTATTGAAATTGATTCCAGAAGATTACTGGGAACTTTAAAAATTCATTTTGTTACTTTTATTAGTAGGTACGATCCTTATAAGTATTTTAGTGTATTCAACCAACTTAAAAAAGTGTGACTATTTTACAACAATTTGAATATGAATTGTATTATTGTATACAATATCGAAGCTTTTTAAGAAATGTATAAAATACTTTTTTAAGAATTATTATCATACATAATATTATGTTACCGGCAATATATTAAAACCGGCATTGTATGCAATTCTTAGTAAATGTATGTTATTCCGAGAAACAGTCGGAATGAAATAAATTAAATTCGTCACATTACCTACTTATATCTTTAAATCTGAACTTTTCCTAAGTAGCAAACACATTTGCAAATGTGGGTGGTTTTTGGGGTAGCTATTAACCAATATGAGGTCAAAACTAAAATCCAAGATGGCGCCGACGAAAATTTGAAATCTTTTCGTCATGGGTGTCATTTTCATGGTTTTTGGGGTAGCTATTAACGAATATGAGGTCAAAACTATAATCCAAGATGGCGCTGATGAAAATTTGACTTTTTTTCGTGATGGGTGTCATTTTCATGGTTTTTGGGGTAGCTATTAACGAATATGAGGTCAAAACTAAAATCCAAGATGGCGCCGACAAAAAATTTACATCTTTTCGTCATGGGTGTCATTTTCATGGTTTTTGGGGTAGCTATTAAACAATATGAGGTCAAAATTAAAATTCAAGATGGCGCCGACGAAAATTTTACACATTTTCGTCATGGGTGTCATTTTCATGGTTATTGGGGTAGCTATTAACCAATATGAGGTCAAAACTAAAATCCAAGATGGCGCCGACGAAAATTTTACATATTTTCGTCATGGGTGTCATTTTCATGGTTATTGGGGTATCTATTAACCAATATGAGGTCAAAACTAAAATTCAATATGGCGCCGACGAAAATTTTACATCTTTTTTCTCTTACGCTTGAGTATGCTCAGGAATAGAACCCTTTCATTTTTCAGGGTCTGATTCGATGTGGTTTAATTGTTATTAAATAAACAAAAATAATAATTAATAAATAATTATTAAAAAAAATTATGAGGCGTGCACTTTTGGATTTTCCAAACTATTTTATTATATTCCTTGAAGTACGAGGATGGTTCTTATGTAGAGAAAACGTAAACATGTACCACGGGCGAAGCCGGGGCGGACCGCTAGTTAAAGATAAAATTTGATCACGAGGCGAGATTCAAACCCGTGTCTTTCGCCTTGCCGGGGCGATGTCTGTTTAGGCGAGTGGCCGAGTTACATACAATTTTGTGCAAAACCAAAATATTGTATATGAAAGTCATGGGTCAAGTGTCTAAAGATGTAATAAATTGATGAATTAACATGACATGGACTAGTGCTGTGCCATTTTTGGCCACTGTGACAGATTTATATCCTAACAGTACAGATTGTACTCCACTAATCATACCTTGATAGTCTTATCCCGTGACGCGGTAGCCAGCCAGGGCACGTCCGGGTGCCAGTCGCAAGCGAACACAGGCCCCGAGTGCGCAGTAAACTGGTGTAATGCTCGCTCGTGCCGCCGAGCGTCCCATAACTGGACCGTGCCATTTTCGGACACCGCTGCGAACAGGTGTGCCGTGTGCGGACTGAATTGGACGTCTCGGATCGACTCTGTGTTGCTGTGTCAGAATGAAAGATGGTAAAATTACTGCTAGATATATGTTTTTTGTTGTTTATTATGATATGGAAATAATAAAATGCATATAAAGGAGAGGGAAAAATTCAAATATTTTGTTTCAAAAATTATGTTTTTTTATGTAAATTTAAATACCTACCATGATATATCCAAGAAATCATACTATAACAATATAAATAACAATTTAAACACACCTGATAAAAGTCCTGGCCACCTCTTTCATGCGCAGATCAAAACATTTCATCATTCCATCTTGTGAACCCGAGATCAGCAGTGAGGGTTCCGTTAAATGGAAGCTTACCTGGACAAATAAATGAATATAACATTGACACTTTTTTTATATTGTATTCGAGTAAGAATAGAATACTTTTGCTAAGTATCAACAACACAAAAACTCATGATACAAGTTTTACAGTTCCTGTGATTATATTATTGCAAAATAAGATAATATTAATTAATATGAAACTAATTTGTAAGAAAAATACATTAAAGAGCAACCTCTTCAAAATGGTCAAAATAATAGAATAGTGCATTCCATATGTGGCTACAAAATTATAAAACTAAAAAAAATTACCTTGTTAACTGTCCGCTTATGGTCTGAAAATACATGTTCCTGTTTGGATCGTCCAGATCTGCCCAGATTCCACACAACAACTGCTCCATTTGTGGCTGCTGTGGCTAGAGTATTCTCTACAAAAAAATCATCAAGTTATTTGTATGTTAATGACATTATTACTTTAGTGTTTACAATTTTATTTAATATAATTTTCATCATTACAGATGAAGAATTAATTTAATTATGCTAATATTGGAACTTTCATTAAAAAATTAACAAATTATATAATTCATTATTAGGCTAGTTTACTGAAAAAATAAACTACTTAAAAACATCAGGGTATTTAGTATAAGTACATGCATTTTACCTTCAATGGTACTCCAGGCAACATCAATTGATGAAAAATTGAGATTCAAATTCTTCCCCACTCTAAGATTGCATACTTCCGAAAACTCATCCTCCCCGATGGAAAATACTTTGAAAACTAAAATAAAAAAGGTAGAATATTATATCTTAATGACCTAATTAAGGAATGGCGACCAAATGTTCTAAAAATATTTAGAAATTCTATATAAATTTACTAGAAATAAAAAATATTGTTAACTTACCATTTCTCCCAGCAATAACAACTTGACTGCAGTCCTTATTTAGAGCCAAAGCATTTGCAGGCCCTTCTTGTGATACACAAATAGTATTTGATGGTATCATGTTAATTGATGTATAGCTATTGTAATTGTATATCAATCTATTTGCTTTACTAATGAAGCTAGTTCAATCACGAGTCACGATGTTATCAAGACCAAATTAGATCAAGCAAAAATAACAAAGGCACAAATATTAAAAATATAAATTATATACAACTAAAATATCAAAACACAAACACATGGCTGCATGATATGGCGATTTCATGACGTTAAATAAAAACGACTATCAACGAAACACCTTATAATAGCCAGAATCTTATTATACAATAAATATTATTCATAATATTGTGTTTTTGATTTGATTTGAGCATGTTTTGAACTTTGACTGACTTTGACATTGACAATCGGTCACTTTTTTTTTTACCAAAAAACTCTCGTTAGGCTACCTGCATTTTTGATTTTATTACGATTGTTCAGATAGTTTTCCTTTATTTTTCTCATAATATTTAAATTTTATTCAAAGTATATAATATCTCATAATATATAAATATTCAAACTGAATCAAAGATTGAGAATAATTTGGAAAATACGGTAACCATGAAATTGATTACATATACAGGGTGTAATCGTTAAGTGTGCACAGGCGATTATTCCGTAACTATTGCAGATATCAAAAACCTTTAAACTGATATTGAAAGTCCTTTACCTAATGAGTAAAATGACAATAATAACTTTTTAAAAATAAAACGGGAAATATCCAAAAAAATTACATCAAACACTCCCATACATTTAGTATGAGATATGACTATCCTAAACATGTAATATGAAAATTTGGTTCTTTTTTTAATTTTTGCTTAAATTACTTCGCAAATTTTAATAAAAATTCATTTAGAAACTGTAAATAGAGCTCGATGTGGAAAACAATGGCATTCCAAAACGAGGAAGTCACTTCGAACATTTGCTTTGAACACAAAATGTATGGAAAATTCAATGTATGGTCGAGTGTTTAATGTAACTTTTTTAGATATTTCCCATTTTATTTTTTAAAAGTTATTATTGTCATTTTACTCATTAGGTAAAGGGCACAGAACAATAAAAACAAATAGAAGTGCGATAATGTCATAATTAGTATGAAAACCAGTGTCGCCAAACCCACACATTTAAACCGATAGTTATACAGTACACTACAAGTAAACTATGCCTTTGATTGGACAGCTTAATTTGAGTAAAAACTGACTTAGGTTATAAATTCAGCATTTCAATATGTACCCTAACGCACCATGTTACGGTTTATTTTAGTATAACATCTCTAGGTATATTTGCTGTTTTGTTTCTCATTGCACAGAAATTCCAAATTCGAAAAACATTCAGCTACTCCACAACAGAGGGCGTTAGTTTTCGATAGATATAACTTTGAACCTCAACACATAGAGATAAGGTTGAAATTTGTGTCACTCAACATTAATGACATTAACTTGATATTTATCTGATGCTATGCCCTGAGGGATGTCAGCCTTGTTATCGATATCGAGATATCGATAATTCACAAATAAATATTTTTTGTGTATTTTTTTTTCTTTCTATTATACGAGTATAGTATAATGTGTCACATTTTGGAGTATGTTTATTACTACTAAGTACGTCTTTTTATATTATTATTATTAAATAAAAAACGGAATAGAATAGTATTAATCTATATTTACAAAATACAAACAGAAAATATGCATTATTTTAAATCTTGGAACTGCCGCGCCGTAGGTTTGCTGTCGATCGATGGATCGATCGATCGATGGCCTTTGTTAGACTGCTTAGTGCTGTTCGGCATTCAGTTAACTCGTCACGTTGCATTTATCCATTTCTCTTTTAAATTAGCCTCTTTGAGAAATCTGTAAATAAATTGGACAAATGAAAGCTAAGGAAAAATAAAATAAAATTTAATATTTATAATGTTTGTCTTTTCTAAAGTATCGATACTGTCGATATGCGCCACAAGCATCACTAAAGCGACATTCGTTTGTTTATTGCAATAATATTCCAGAAATTCTTGTTTGCTGTTCAATCTATAATAGTACTAATTTCTTAAGGATTAAGGTTCATTTTGACTAGATATTTGTATACAATTTTGACAAATTACAAGCGAAGATATAACATAAAATATTATATGTAAAATAAATAAAAATAAGACTTACCGATGGTATGAAATGCCTCCATTGCTGATATTATTTCGTCTGCTATCATTTTTGCACTCTTATACCGAACAACACGTCCTAATTAATGAATAAATACGGAAAAAAGGTTTGACAGCTGACAACCGACTCGAATATTTTTCTGCGCACAACTGAGAGCAAGTTAGGTGATCTTACCTTACAAGTGACACGTGGGCCACGCCCACATCACACTTCTATCTACTTTACTGTTCTGTGGTAAAGGGTTTTCGATATCAGTTTAAAGTTTTTTGATATCTGCAATAAATAATATGAATAATAAAATATAAATATAAAATATAAATAAAATATAAATTATAAATAATAAATAATATGAATAATCGCCTGTGCACACAACGATTACACCCTGTATAGTTTGTCCAAAAGACTCGACTCCATTCAATGGTTTGTCATGTGCAATGACAGTTATCTGTTAAAATCTATTGATATTGATATTTTTGAAGTGTCAAAAGTCACAAATAAAAAAATATCACGAGTAGTATCGAGAAAAGAAGAAGAATAGCGCTGTTACATCTAGGATATTATTTAATTTAGCTTTATGTTATCTAATAATATCTGTAATGGCTGTATGAATAGGAAGATATTCAAATATTCTTAAGTTAGAACAATGGACGGCGGTGATAGAATTTTGGTTGCTGCTGGGCTTACGGCCGCGGTTGTTGTGGGGGCCTTCGTGCTGTGGGGTCCCGGAGGAGCACCCAAGGTCCGTAAGCGGAGAGGTCAGATTGCGGGGCTCCAGAATCTAGGACGAACATGTTTTTTAAACACACTTTTACAAGCGCTGGCGGCTTGCCCTACTTTTATAGACTGGTTAAGAAAATACGCGAAAGCCGATGGCCATAATAGTATGATAACTACGTTGTACACTGTTATTGAAGGTACCTATTTTGAAAGTGTTTGCTTTCTAAATTTCATTGCTTTTCATGTTAATATAAAATAACTTTCCTTAAGTAAACATTGTCGCTTATATTGATTACATAAATATGTATTTGGCAAAGTTGAATATGAACTTTGTAGAAATACACTGTATTATACTTGAATATTCCAGTTTAATTATCTTAATTTTCATATATAAAATCATGTAAAATTACTTCAGCCACATTTTCATTTATAACCAATAAAAGTGTATTTTGCAAGTAATTTTTACCCATTCATATTAAAATCTGCTACCACATTATTTGTATAGTCAAAATATTCACCTCACTACTTTAACAAATTAATAACACATTTTGTGTAACAAAAATAATAACAAGTATAAATGAATACAGTTGTAAACGGCACCCACGAGTCCGCGCGCGGCACCCCTGTGTGTCCTCTGGGAGTGCTACAAGCTCTCAGAGCTGCTGGCTGGGTGGTGCCGGCCGACCAGCAGGATGCACATGAGCTGCTGCATGTGCTGCTCACTTGCATCGAGGAGGAAACTACCGCTATGGCTAAGAAGGTATTTGTTTCTTGCTGTTTAGATGTGATTAAATAAAATAATTAAAACATGCAAAAAATAAGTTTGCTTGTTCCTGTTATGTACTTGTATCTATCCTGGAAAAAGTGTATAGTTAATATTGTTCCTTTAAGGGCCGAATTTTCAATGCTTGGTTAAAACTTATCCGTCCAATAAAGTATTACACGATAATATTATAATGTCACGTAAACTACGGGAAATTAGAATACGTTTTTAAAATGGTAGTTTTATACATTATTCAACGAATAAGTTTTATCCAAGGCCAATAAATTAGCCCTAATTCCTTTGAATTTTTCTTCCTAGTTGAGAAATCCATTCTAAGCTAATATCCAAATATTTTTCCTACTTAATTCTTATTCTCTGCTTTCTTGCCAATTTCAAGTTAATGCAAAGAAGTATTAAAAGAAGTGAATTTCATTCATAAATTTTTTATAGGTTATAAAACTTGCCAAATAATTTGCAGTTACTGATTATCTTTAAATTATTTCATTTAATATCTTCTCAACATCAGTATTTGGTTAATAATAAAAATAAATAAAAATAAATATTATAGGACATTATTACACAAATCGACCTAGTCCCACAGTAAGCTCAATTAAGGCTTGTGTTGTGGGTACTAGGCGACGATAAATATAATATTTAATAAATACATATATAGATAATAACACCCAGACCCAAGAACAAATAATTGAGTTCATCACACAAATATTTGCCCTGACCGGGGATCGAACCCGGGACCGTCGGCTCAGTAGGCAGTTACTTTACCACTGCGCCAACCGCGTCGTCAAATGTTTTCCTTTTTTTAATGTTTTCCTCATGAGTTTAATTTCTATAATAATATTCTATAAAGGACATGTCCAAAAATGTATGAACCAAAAACCCAGAATCGACAGGAATGAAACGTGTACCAATGGATTGGCATTGAAGTATAATATAATATTACCAAGGGGGCAACTCTGAAATCGTTATAGTATAGGAGCTAGCAGCAAAATAAAATAACTAAGAAATTCCTTAAAAAACATAATATACATAAGTTTCCGTTATCTTGTGGCTTAATATGACGATGTTATAATGTTTTATCACTTGTGTTACTCATAATAAATATCATATTTTACAAGCAACATAACAAAAACTCTCGATTTTGTAGTTTTTTTCTTTTAGTTTATAGATACTACGATTCTTATAGTACTATTATTGGTAATTCTATGGCTAAAGATAAAAAAAACTGTATAGTATAGGAGCTAAGAGCCAAAAAACAAAGTGAAAAATCGTTTGAAAATAATAATAACTCGTTATGTTGTATATTAGAATATCGTTGTTATTCATTTATTTTTATAATTAGGTCTAATTTTGTTAACTTTTAATGATATTATAATGTACCTATCTATATTAACAACTACATTCGAATCTACAACAAATTGTGTTACACATGAATGTACAAGCAAAAGCAATTAATCAATTAAAAATTAAAATTATAATAACAACGATAATCTCATCCACATCATAATAATTTTCAAACGATTTTTTTTTCAGTTCTATTGTCTTAACTCCTATACTATACCTAGTATTATTTTTTATTTCCATTCCTTAGCCACAGAATTAGGCACCAATAATACACACAGTAATATAGCAATTGTAGTATCTTGAACCAAAATAAAAAATACTAAAAACGGAATCATTAGTCAGTTATGTTGTGATTGAACATCGTGTTATTATGTTGCTGTTGCTTTTAAAATGTGTTGATGATAATTATGTATAACACAAGTGATACAACATTATTATAACGTCATATTAAGCTACAACATGACGTAAACTTATTTTTTAAACGAATTTCTTACTTATTTTATTTTGCTCCTAGCTCCTATACTATAACGATTTCAGGATTACCGCTTTTGCTACATTAAAATATATTTAATTATCAATCCATTGGTACACATTTCATTCCTGTCGATTCTGGGTCATTTTTTGGACATCTCCTTTGACCATTCCAGCCAGGCTGTCTCTCAGACGCGCTAGGGCTCGGCGGCGGCAAGGCGTGGTCGGCGCTCGCTTCGCCCGCGTCGCCGCCGTCCGGCTCGTTCGCGCTTCGCCCCGCGCGGCCCTCGTCTGCTGCACCACCCACTGAACCAGATTTAGTTGATTCAGGTAATGATTTATGATATGAATGATAATATCATGTATGAATGTGTTTTCCCAAAATAAGCTGGCGTATACTATATACAACTTTTAATTGAACGTCGATTTTGTTGTGTCTCAGAAGTATATAGGTATCTAGCATTATATGAACGTGCGCATACTGTCAACTCGATAGTTGATTGATAAAAACGTAAGAAAGCCAAAAGACAACTATCAATCACAACAATGATTTAAAATTAAAAACTGTTAAATTTTAACACTAATCAGTAATCACTATCCTTTGTTCACAGAGGAGCCAGGCCTGGAGCCAACGCCGCTCCGCAAGGGCGTGTCCCGCTCGTTCTGCCACCTGAGCAGCGTGGGGCGGCGCTGGGCCTGCGCCCCCGCGCGCCCCGCGCCCGCGCTGCCCTTCCGCGGGACCCTCGCCACGCGCACCCACTGTACCGTGTGCTCCACTAAGGTACCACTTGTACCACTACACTACAATATTGTTCCATAACATGATACTAAAACCGTTCTATACCGTAATCATAATACCGCTCTATACCACAGCCATTCTATACCACTATACCCGTTCTATAGCAGCATACCACTACCGTTCTATACCATAATACCACCACTGTTCCATGCCATTGTATTTTCTTACTTGAATTATCCATACTAATCTATACTAATATTATAAAGCTGAAGTTTGTTTGTTTGAACACGCTAATCTCAGAAATTCTGGTCCGACTTGAAAAATTATTTAGATTTTCCCATTTATCGAGGAAAATTAAAGGTTATAATATATCATTACCCTAAGACCAACAGGAGCGGAGCAATGTAGGTGAAACCACAGGGCACAGCTAGTGAGTAAAAAATGTTAAACATAAACGCTTATTTAAATTTTTTTCTTTTTTATTTTAGAGTCCAATCAGATACGACAAGTTCGACAGCATCTCACTGTCAATGAGCAACGCAAGCACGGGAGTGTCTGGCTCATATAGTTTAGCTGGTGAGTCACTTACTTATGTATAAGGTGAAAGATACATTTTGCCATTGAGTAATACGATTAAAATACTATAATATTTTTGAAAAACATTGAAGTAATGAATAAACCAAATATTTTTTTATAATTGAACATTCAGAATAATTGACTTTAGTAGACATATTATTGATACACTCTTATTGTTACCGCAGTAATTGATGAGCTTAAAGCATATAGATAAAAAAAATAATAAAACGCGTTTTAAATCCGTTAAAAAGCTTTTATTTATATAAACTCCACACACAAGCTTTAAATTATAAAAACTGTGGAATAAAAGCTAAAAACCCATTTAAACCTGTTAAAAATCCCCCATTTTCACCCGAACCAGGTCTTCTCCGAGCGTTTACCTCCCCGGAGATAGTGAGCGGGCTCCGCTGCGGCAAGTGCTGCCCCGAGGCGGCGGCCGACACGCCGGAGCATGCCTACACCAAGCATATACGCACGCTTAGCTTTGGGAAGGTAAGGTATCAAAAGTGGGATAATATTGGTTTTTGTAAATGTTTTTTTTTATAGAAAAGAATTTAGTGGTATGGAACTTTTTCATAATTATTGATATTTCATACTGTTTTGTTTCTTGTATTTTCAATATGCGATGGGCTGATGATTTAATAGAAACGGTGGGCAAAAACTGGATGAAAATTTCACAGGATAGGATTACATGGAAGAGGAGAGAGGAGGCTTTTACCCAATAAGGGGTCCGTGGAAATAAGAAAAATAAAACTAACATTAGATACTAAAATAGATTAAGTTAAACTAACAACTAACAAAACATTTGAAATGTAAATTTTGATTTTTTCACGGAATAAATGAGCTTTATTATTATATTATTATTATTATTTTCAATATTATTTAAATATGTGAGAGAATCATAACAGAGTAGTTGTTATGTGGCTATACCTTCCTATTATTAATGTACTCTATGGTGTACAACATAATGTCGATATTGAATTGATATGAAATGCATGGAGTTACGGGCCATGCTATGGTTTATATTCCTTGAGTCAGTAGCTCGATGATATAGTCTCGGTACTACCATCGACCGCGCGAGGTGTGCGCACTGAGTCATTATTTAATATTATTTCACACATCTACCTAATTATATTTAATTATGGAGAGCTGTTATTTAAATTCTCCGACAAATATATTCTATTTTCTTAAGGGTGCTATAACAGATTTTTAGCAAAAACCGCTATTTTACGGTACAATTTTAACTCAAAACACTTACACGTGAGAACAAAGTAATATCTTAATTTAAAGATAATATATTCAGTTCTACGATAATCTTATAAAAATTGTACGACGTCATACAAAATTGTCGCTGAAATACGATTTTCCCAGCACAATGATGGCATAAAATGCAAAAAAATGGGGTCTAAACCGGTACACTTTTAAGAAAATTAAAAGCCTAATCTATCTTCTTACCTATAAATTATTGAGGGATATATAGTCCTTTATAGATTGTGATAATTTTTTTGTATCTAAATCAAAATTTTATTTCAATTATTAGCTAAATTAAAAATACTTGTCGATTTCTTCATACATTTTGCTCTCGCGGGTCGTCAGACCGCGCTCAGAAGCGCTCTTGGAAGGACGGGTGTATCGCTCCTCGTCCCAAAAATAAAAACGAATTAGAAAAAGATTATTGTGCGTATACTGCCGTTTTCGTGATTTGAAATATTTGATACTTTATAAGAGTAAACTGTATAAAGTTTCATATTCCAATTATTTGTAATTTAAAATTATGTTTTAAAAATTATGTTGACTGAGATCCTCTTTTTTTATGGGTTGTTGAACGGATTGGTGGGGTAAAGCAATTTGACAAAACTTAAATCCAAAATGGCGCCGACGAAAATTTGCCATCTTTTCGTCATGGGTGTCATTTTCATGGTTTTTGGGGTAGCTATTAACCAATATGAGGTCAAAAATAAAATCCAAGATGGCGCCGACGAAAATTTTACATCTTTTCGTCATGGGTGTCATTTTCATGGTTTTTGGGGTAGCTATTAACTAATATGAGGTCAAAACTAAAATCCAAGATGGCGCCGACGAAAATTTTACATCTTTTCGTCATGGGTGTCATTTTCATGGTTTTTGGGGTAGCTATTAACCAATATGAGGTCAAAAATAAAATCCAAGATGGCGCCGACGAAAATTTTACATCTTTCCGTGATGGGTGTCATTTTCATGGTTTTTGGGGTGGATATTACGCAATATGAGGTCAGAACTAAAATCCAAGATGGCGCCGGTGAAAATTTGACATCTTTTCGTCATGGGTGTCATTTTCATGGTTTTTGGGGTAGCTATTAACCAATATGAGGTCAAAAATAAAATCCAAGATGGCGCCGACGAAAATTTTACATCTTTTCGTCATGGGTGTCATTTTCATGGTTTTTGGGGTAGCTATTAACCAATATGAGGTCAAAAATAAAATCCAAGATGGCGCCGACGAAAATTTTACATCTTTCCGTGATGGGTGTCATTTTCATGATTTTTGGGGTGGATATTACGCAATATGAGGTCAGAACTAAAATCCAAGATGGCGCCGGTGAAAATTTGACATCTTTTCGTCATGGGTGTCATTTTCATGGTTTTTGGGGTAGCTATTAACTAATATGAGGTCAAAACTAAAATCCAAGATGGCGCCGACGAAAATTTTACAACTTTTCGTCATGGGTGTCATTTTCATGGTTTTTGGATTTAAGGGACCATAACTCACATAAATGCAATAGACCGTTGACTGACAAAAATTAAGCAAAAGTTCAATAGCAGTACAACTGTTGGTGTATTTTTGCATCATGTCTTATATAAAAATGATATAAAGAGATTTTTATGATTTAATTTTTATTTTACTTACTTTCATCTAAAATACTGAACCCACCCCATATTCTCATAGCTCACTGTGGAGCCAAGATTTATTGTAATTATTAATAATATCGGAAATAACATAATTAGAAAATGTTTTGTTTGTTTTATTGTACCTACTTACTATAAATACAAATTGAAAATTATTTTTTTAAAATAGATACTTCAGCTTCATAATATTAGTATTAGCATAGAATAAATATAAATAAAATTGTAAATGTAAAATGACAGGACCTCATTACTAAGATTTCGTGTTTTTATCTGTCACCAGGTATCTCATGAAACGTGATAGGTAAACAGTTAAAATTTTGAGAGATGAGGTTATTTCCTTTACCGCTACCAATAGCAACAAATAAAAATATCGAGGTTAAGCATCGGTTGGCGCGGTCATAAATTGGATGGATGATCAATTTTTTTGCAATATCTCTTAGATTTTTTGTGTTATTTTATTTTAGTTTACTTCTTTATTATTAAGAAAATTACACCTATGACGAAAAGATGTCAAATTTTCGTCGGCGCCATCTTGGATTTTGGTTTTAACCTCATATTCGTTAATAGCTACCCCAAAAACCATGAAAATGACACCCATCACGAAAAAAGTCAAATTTTCGTCGGCGCCATCTTGGATTTTAGTTTTGACCTCATATTTGTTAAGAGCTACTCCAAAACCTTGAAAATGACACCCATGACGAAAAGATGTAAAATTTTCGTCGGCGCCATCTTGGATTTTAGTTTTGACCTCATATTGGTTAATAGCTACCCCAAAAACCACCCACACTGGCAAATGTGTTTACTACGTAGGAAAAGTTCAGATTTAAGAGTATCCTAGGTAATGTGTTTGCACACCCAATCAATGGGTAGAATGTATTAGCCACATAATATTGTAATTAAAAACATCTATAATTTGTAACTACATTCTTGCAAATAAATATAATTTGAATTTGAATTTGACGAATACCTATAATTTATTTCATTCCGACTATTTTTGGGAATAACATACATTTACTAAGAATTGTATACAATGCCGGATTTAATACAGTGCCGGTAACATCATATGTATGATAATAATTCTACATTTCTTAAAAAGCTTTGATATTGTATACAATTCATAGATTATTATTCAATGAAATAATGATGTAAAATAGTCACACTTTTTTAAGTTGTTTGAATATACTAACATACTTATTAGGATCGTACCTACTAATAAAAGTAACAAAATGAATTTTTAAAGTTCCCAGTAATCTTCTGGAATCAATTTCAATAAAAATACATAATATCAAAAATTAAAAATAATATCAAGTATGAAGATGGTCTATAAAATGGAATGCGCTATGTTTACGTGAGCGTGATATTGCCGCGAACAAAGTTACGTCGTTAGATACCTAAATTTGAGTAACGCAGATTTGTGACAGCGTCCTTAACTACCTACTCTTTGTTATTTTTTTCTGCCACGTAATGTTATTATGTTGCAATCAAAACTGATTACCAATGAAAACCATGTTTTACTACCGAAATTAGTCAAAAACTTTATTGACTGACGGTTCTGGACCGTCAATGACTTTTGAATGTAACATACGTATACTATTTTCTTATGTTAATTTTTGGGACATTTTTTTTTTATAATAAGTAAATTCTCACTTTACATAATGTACATTGACACCAAATAATTCTATGTTGTCTATGCACATTTCCATCGTACAGTTACCCGCGTGCCTGTGCCTGCACGTGTCGCGCGTGGAGTGGCGCGGCGGCGGGCTCAGCAAGCGCGGCGAGTTCGTCGCTTTCCCCGAGACGCTCTGCATGGCGCCCTACAGCACTCTGCCGCCCAAACAGGTCGGTAGAAATGTTTTTTTAATTGTTTTTTTGTGGGTAGGTATGAATTTTGTGTCGTCAAATAATTTTTTTTGGCGGTTAGGTGTGAAAATTAACTCCCTTTAAACCCAATTTTGCTTTTGTTAGGTGTGTTTTTGTATCATACAATGTTACTTATGATTTATTGAGAGAAATATTTGTAATTGAGACCCTTAGTTTTAGTAAGTAAAGATTTATTACAGTTATTATTATTTTGGAACATGTGTGTTTTTATTGTTCGTTTTTTTCTGATTTAACAAGCCTTCGCTACCCAAATAGCTAATAATGTTATTTCCATTGCAGTCGGAAGGGCGGCCGCTAGTGGAGGGTCGCGTGCGCAGCGGGCTGGCGCTGCTGAACGCGAGCGGCGGCGCTGCGGGTGGCGGGGCGGGGGGAGCGGGCGGGGCGGGGGGGGAGCGGGCGCAGTACTCGCTGGCGGCGGTTGTGGTGCACGTGGGGGGCCCGCGCTCCGGACACTTCGCCACCTACCGCCGCGGCAACGGGTTCGAGAGCAAGCGGTGAGCGGGGAGGGGGTGTACACACAATAATATGCGTTCTATACCACTGCCATTCTTTACCACATACCATTACTATATGTACTATGTCTATATGTACTACTTATATATATATATGTATATATATGTACTATGTCTATATGTACTATAATAGGCTATTTGACAAGGTTTTGAAAACTGTCTCAAATTATTAAGATACGTTTATAGAGCACACAAAACACATGTTTCTTAATTTTTTGTAGTTATTCATTGAGAAAATGGAAAATAAAAACATGATATTCAAATATGCCGCCAAAACACAATTTTGAAGAATATGGCGTCTCGCGACCATGGTGACGTCACAGCGGCGTAAACATCAACTTGCTCCTAGTACTTATTGTTCGTTTTTGTTTTAATTATAGTATAATTAAGTTAATCTGCTTAAAAACCAGAAAATGAGTTCTTATAGATAGTGTGTAATTCCTGGATGCAGAAATACAACTATTAAAACCCCTGACAAACTATTTATATTATGTGCTCCAAAAGATATAAAAATGCGTAGAAAGTGGTTGCAGTTAGCTCGCAGAAATCCAAGTGATATTAGATATGTCAATTAAAACAGTTATATTTTTTTGTGAAGACCACTTCGATGTAAGTATGGTTGAATACCTAGTAGGCAGTTTATTTTATTTGCAATACATAGTATAAATCGTCTCATTACTTACCTGCTTAGATAATTTATGACGATAATTTATAATTTATAACGGTTAGATAATGATATATATAAATTGTCAATACATATATAATAATCAATACAAACACGTCAATCCTATAAACTGGATGGCTGAAATGAAAAACAAAGGGCATAACCTAAAAAATGTATACTTCATAATTATTGTGCTACTGTGATTCATGTTTGTAGGTACATTTAACTAAAAAGGTAATGAATGACGACTGAAATATTAACTTACGTAGCTGTTTTCACATTTCTCAATTCAGGAGCGTAAAAATCTGGGTTGTTTATAAAGAACATGCCAACCATTATAGCGTCCACTTTAGGTAGATTTCTACTGTCTGCTTTTTCGAAATTTGGTTCCATGACAAACAAAAATAACACATAAAGAACAAAACTGATTACAGACACCTTGAATCACAAGAAATAAGTTATACAAGAAACAAAACCAAAAGCGAAATTCAGCAACGACGTGAGTAAACGTTGGGATCACTTGTTATTTACGCCGCTGTGACGTCATGGCAGATGCAGCCAATCATGGATGTTTTCGGTCACGTGGTAATTTAAAAAAATATGATGTTTTTAATCGACGATTTATAAATAAATAAGTTATTATTTATATCATTTATTAATTTAAATCGCTTCAAAAACCTTATATATATATGGATTACACAAAAAAGTAATTTATTTTTTATACTGTCAAATAGCCTATTGTCGTTCCATACCATCATAACACTTGTTATATGCCACTATACCACTGTCGAAATTACCTGAATACGCATTACTGAAATTAAATAATAGCATACATTGCTAAACAAAAATATAATATTTTTTATTCATTCATATAGGTATTTATAGTAAAACTAGCTGTTGCCCGCGACTTCGTCCGCGATTACGTCGTTTTTCGTCATTCGTCGTTTAAAAAAATACGTGACACTTTATTTTTGAATGTTCTTAATTGTCTCTTATAAAATTTAACTAAATTAAAATTGAACACTGATAAGAAAATCTTAAAATCGGAGGAAATCGAAAATCTGAGGAAAACATGAATGAATGTGATTTAAATTCTACATTACTTAGTATTTCAAATAATAATCTAAATTAAATGTAGATTAACAGTTTGAGCGCACCGTTATAGAATATATTGTACCTAAGTATTAAATTACGTTAGTTTACATAGTAACAAAACAAAAACACGATGACTTTCTTTCGCGCTCGGTACCACAAACTAAGCATGTTAATGGTACGTGGCCCGCGTCACTTGACCCCCCGCGAGTTCCCCTCCGTTGCTATGCGAAAATACATTCGTCGCCCTGCTGTAGAAAAAATTGTAATACTGTGGCCTGGGCGTTATAACACGCCCAGGAAGTTCCTGAGTGCCGATAGACGTCCGTCTATCGGCATTTATAACAATTTTATATTAATATCACCATTCACCATCTTGAGGAAAAGCTTCTAATGTCGATTTAAAACTGCATACATACGAATTAACCTGATGAAACATGTTCTAAAATTGTCCTTACTCCACTTTAAAGCATTACAAAAATAACATACTACGTTAATATCGCCTATACAGAAGATGATCTGTAATCAATTGTGAGGTTATAAGCAAACCCACTTTTATATTTGTCGGACCCCACCACCGAATTCGTAGATTGATCTTCTATGTTTACCTCTAATCTAAGTCATTAAGACTATGTCGAAATCTGTCTGCAGTAAGAGGGGCCTCTCGCTATTCGTCCGTTTCCAGAGACCGAATAGTTTCAATTCTTAATCTTTCATTAAACAAACTTATTAATCGTTTTTGTCTCAATTAATTGTAATATTCGCGTCCTTACTCTAGTCATTGCTTATGCTCATGTTCATCTTCAAGAGATCGAATAATATTATGGTGCACCCTATCATTTGTCAAACGGTCTTCATATTGAGTAAAAGTTTCAGATTCTCGAGATAAAATATGACGGCCGTGATCAGCTGTGAGACATTATACCCTCTCAGTGAAGGTTTCGGTCTCACGGGATAGTACATGCCGTTCGCGGTCAGTTGTGAGCCGCAATTCTCGTTGTGAAGCGGTTTCAGGTTCTCGGCATAACACATGTTGTTTTCGGCCTATAGTAAGCCTCTTACCTCTAACGATTCTTGAGAACTCTTATTTCTCATTTTCTTAGCTTTGCTCGATTTTCGAGATAAAGATTTTTTAGGTGGCACTGATGCATGAAAATAAAAATTGAGTTGAAACGGACTGAGAGTGTTATAGACAAATATAATCAGAAAGCTTCGAACTCCTAAGCTATCGGAAGTTACACGTGTTATTGTGAGTCAACCATAAAAGATATACATTTATGATGTCGGGAGATATTTTTTATATAATAAGGAGAACATTTCTTTCATACAATATGATTTCTGTGTAGCTTTAACTCTACTTTTACTGCTCTGCTCAGGAATATGTAAAATAATTGTACCAAGTTTCGTTTAAATCCGTCGAGTAGTTTTTGTTTCTATAACGGTTATACGGACAGACAGACGGACAAAAATTTTACTGTTTGCTTCGTTGGCATCAGTGTCGATCTCTAATCACCCCGTGATAGTTATTTAGGAAATATATTTCATGTACAGATTTAATATAAGTATACATAATATATTTAGATTCCAATTTCCATGTAACGTTAAATTCGACTATACAATAACTAACAGACAACGCAGGTTACTCTCGTTTCCGTAAGTTGAGGCGGCTACATATTCGGTCCTCATAACATCACTTTTAGTGAACGAAACGACAGCGCGGTTTAATTCGATGCCAATACCATCAGAAAAAAGGAAATATTTTTAATTGTGAAAAAATATTATGATTTACACTATTAACACTATTTTAATATAAAATATATGGCTGTGAGTGTGTAAAAATAAATCCAGCTAGTTTCACATCACACTTATGTTTATAATTAGCTATACGACATGAAAATATACATATTAATTACCAAGCAATAATCATACAGGTAAATACTGAACAAAAGTATCTTGCTCAACTCTGCTCAAAAATTTGAGGGTTTTGTTGGAACTTTAATGTGTCAAAACTATGATATATCTAAACTACGATACAACTTGCATGCGGAAATGCTCATTACAATCTGTGAATTTAAAGAATAACTAACAACATACTATTCAATTTTATTGAGCTGATGAATATCTTTTGCCTGGAAAATCACCGCCGCCTAATAAATATACCTACTGTGTTTTCTTATAAAATCGTAACATAATTTCTTTTATCTACTAAATTTTAATAAATAAGTTCTCTTTGTTATTTTCATCTAAAAATGAGCTTGAGCTTATATTAGGCAAAAGTATACATTAAAATTTCAGGACCGCACCTTAAATGGGGCGCTTGGAAAATATGCCTACGGGTTATTAATAGAGAAATGATACACAACAAAGTTATGTTGGTTCCATTTTATTTATAAAATATAATGAAAATGGGCAAATATAAAACATATTATGTAAAATTATTAAAAAAAATAAATAAATGAAGCAACTACGATTCAAAGAAAACATCTTTTTCAGTGTGAAAATGCTCTATGCAATCCTGGATGATGAGTATATCATGTACTCTCATCCCAGTACGGTCGATAGCCATAACGATAAATATTATAATCAGATAACAGCAAAGTCAGAATAAAAATCATAACTTGTACAGTTGTGAGTGCAAAATTTATGTTTCATTTGGCAATAACATTTTTTTCGGTACTAAAACGTAGTACTTTGATATGTGGTTGGCTGCCCCTTCTCTCCTTCCTGAAAAATATCCTCCAAAATTACCCGAGATACTTCCAATGACTGAACCATACGTTGGACATTAACTTCAGTCAAAAATTGACGAAGCGGATGATTACTAATTTCCACTTAATCCTCGCTGCCACTATCTTCATCATCAAATCATCAATTTTCAAGTGGTGTTGTAAAATTGTCAGCAGAAATCGTCTTCCAAAGGCGATATAATTTTATGAACATTGAATCTGTAAATAAAAAATCAAAAGTTAACTGTAAATCTATAAAAAAAGCTACTTAACTACAAATAAAATTTTATCAACAAACTACTGTTCCCAACGCACCTCAAAATCTTGTAAAAGTCAAAAAGAATTCATCATTTTATTATTTCATTCTAAAAGTGTAATATAAAACCTTTATAAAACCAATAAAAATGTTGTGTGGTTTTATGAAACCACGGTAAAAGTGAAACTTAGGCACAAAATTATCGTATTTGTACGATAATTATCGTACGGTTCGACCGTCACGCGACATGCGCTACACAGACCAAAAAGTTTGAGACGATGTAATAAAAGTTTCACTTTAAAAAACATGAATTGCTATTATTATAAATAATAAATACCTATAAAAGTAACAACTTACCTTTTGTGGGAACGCATGGTGAAAATTCACAAAACACAAAGATTGAATTTGATATTTTTGGTTTTATGACATTCAAATGCTTTATAAATATAAATTTATAAATAATAAATTTATAAAGAATAGAAACATTCGATCACGAAATTATGTGGGTTCGAGTCCCGCCTCGTGATCGAATTTTTTCTATTCTTTATAAATTTATAAAACACGAAGATTTTAAAAATGTAACCAATGAACACAATCAATATTAGATTAATTGTAATATTGCTCTGAGATTGTAATGGTGTCTAGTTTGACTTAAAATAATAAACATCTACCCTCACTTTTAAAAATGTAGTATATTCACACGAAATATAAGCGCACCTTATAGGGAAGGGAAGATATGGGTTAAAGAGTTAAATAAATAACATGATTATATTTAAATTATTAATTTTCAACAGTATTTTCAGTAGTGTTAACATGTAAATTGATTTGATTTTTACGAAATCTCATAGATGGCGCTGTTTCAGATTTGTCTTTATACTACTAAATTCATTAAACTGTTTCTCTGCCCAAATTACGTAAATGACATAGTTTTTATTTTGTAAAGCTAGATAATAGCATGGCTTACTCGAAACCAACATTTAAACATGAGTCTTTAGATTGTACGCTGTCGTAGTACACGGAATATGTAAGAAAAATAAAGGTTCACAGCTCCTCCCCCGAAGGTGATATCATGATAATATGTTTAAACTATCCTCACCCGACCTCTTAGGAATATTCATGCAAAATTTGAAGTAAATCTATGCAGTACTTTTCGAGATTAGCTCGGTCAAACATACAGACAAACAGACAAACAGACAAACAGACAAACAGACAAACAGACAAAAATTCTAAAAACTATATTTTTGGCTTCTATATCGATTATAGATCATGGATTATGTATTCTTTTAAAAAAATATTCAATGTACAGTTTTGACTTTCCTACGATTTTATTATATGTATAGATAACCCTTTTAAACTACAAAATATCTTTCCCAGATGGTGGTACACATCAGACACACTCGTACACGAGGTATCCCTACAGGAAGTGCTCCGATGTTCAGCCTACCTGCTGTTCTACGAGAGGCTATCGGAACCTAGCACTTATAACACGCACTTTTGAATCTAAGATGCTTGGATATAGAGTAAAAATATGATCGGAATTTGGTAAGGAAGGTGTTGAAGTGGAACACGCTTTGTGATGAAAAGTACAGACAGGTGTTATATTTGTAAATAAAAGATTCTTAAAATGGCTTGTTCCTTTAAATAAAAATTAAATCAAAAATAATAAAAATCAGTAAATGTTTTCGAATCATTCGGTACTACAAAAAAATATTGGCTATTGGCCCGGCTGTTGTAATATTGATGATGTATAATTTCTTAGCTTTTAGAAAAAGTTTTGACTTTTTTTTGATTTTGATTCTTGGGTACAAATGATGTACCTGATTCTTTGACACAAATTTAGTTATCTCGCTCTAACTCTGCGTTAGAGCAAGACGGCAACATTCTACGCTTTCGCTTATAAAAGCATCTTTTATAGATTTTGTATTACCTCCAATATTTAATGTACTTAAGTACTTTTTGTTTCTGATTTATTGTAACCGAAATTTTATTTTGACGTATTTTGTAAGCCTTTAAAATATTTACTTGGTGTTTAAATATAATAGTTGTATGTTTTATTTGTTGACTGAAGGATGATGTGCCATGATGAAAAATTATGTGATAAACTTATAAATACATTTTTTGTGTGGTAACACTTGATGTTTTTTGCGCCTGATGTCTCTTGCGCTTTTGGCTGGTCTCCGGCAAGATTAGCCATGAAGAAAATTCAGTTGGGTCTTTTGAAAATTCTAAATAAGTGTGAATATTTGTTATCGTTGTATTCAAATAATTGGAAAAGACGAAAGTACTGCTTTCAATGTAAATAAATATTAAAAATTAAATGTGCCTGTTAAGGTTAAATCACATCAAAGGGTATTTGTTCATCGTAAAAATATTCCTGATGTGATTAAATATAAAAGTATATAAAAGTATTGATTAACAAAAACATATTCATATCATATCCTAATATGTATAAAGAAAAAGTCAAATACATCATAAAAAATTCATTTTAAAAACAATAAAAAATAATTGAAATATTATTATAAAATATGGTTTTGTAAATCAATAATTTCTTCTGTAAATACGCACATTTCAGCAATTATTAGTCGTGATATAATATTTGCCTTCCCAGGTTGTCTTTACCCTATTTAATATGCCTGCCATTTTGGCGCGAAATGAAGTCCTTTAGCTGTGAAATATGAATTGTACCTAATTGTAAATATTTCTATATGTCAAGATTTTTAATAAAAATAATTCGTGTGAAACTAGCTTATAGAAGAAGCCTTGGGTATGTATTAATTCAATAGTCCTTACGATTGTAACTTTGCATTTCGAATCTGTGCATTTTTAGCACTAAATTTTCTATAAAATTTCACCCTCTATTTTCCTACACTCTTTGATATATTTTATCCATGTTTGATCCAGCTAGAATCGTTAATTTAGATAGGAATTTGTGTGGGAAGATTTATCTTGAATAAATATATGTTATTCTTAACTTTTCTATTTTTTCTTTGGAAAGTGGAACAATTTGCTCAGTTTCGACAAAGTATTGAGTAGCCGTTGGTTTGAAATCCACTTCTGTTACTTAATAATTAATATTTAAATACGACGAGGTTGTAAAGTGCATTTTTTAAATAACATGACTTTGATGTTTGTATTTTTAATTATTTAGCTTCTAGTGCCGCCAAAACTCATAATCATTTTCTTACTTTAAATACGACGATAGGCATTTTTAAATTCGTCGCAAAGATACAATGATTTTGCTCGAACATAGCCGTCCTTGTTTTTGTGTATTTTGTTTAACATTTTAAGCTTTTACAAGAATGTAGACTGAGGCCATTGTTATACTACATAGTTCATTCTTGTAATATTTTATGTATTTAAGTAGGTACGTCACAATTAGAATATCTGATCAATAAAGGATCTTTATCACTTCCATTCGAAAGTCTATGTTTTGGCGGGAAAATATATCTTGCTTATCTGTAGTTTACAGTCATGGCTATGAATTAAAAAAAAAATTATGAATGTTGTACGAGATACTTTGATTGGTGCTGAAATTATTCAAAATTCTCGATCATAATAATTACTGTTATGGATTTTCTATCATAGATGTTAATCTTTCAAATTTCTGCATAAATTAGAATTTTAGAGTACTTGGTATTCAGTTGTATGTAATTATTTAATAGTAGAAGTTTAAGATCATTAGCTTATACAAAAGTAAAGATGTAGCACACATATATTTAATTTTAATGTTCATTCTTATAGAAATTTTGTTGAACAATACTTTTGAAAGATTTTTTAACTGCAACATGTTGTAAGTTTTGAAAGTCGTCTGTAGAAAAATAGTTAAATTTTGTTCCTATTTTGTTGTGTGAATGAACTTCGAGACAAATGTTGTGTGATGTAGATAGAAGAGTTTTAAATGTGAATTGATGAAAGTGATATGAATGTTGGTGACAAGTAGTCAATGTACAAAAATATTTGTCAAAAGTTGAGCTTTGCTTAGCTTGTGATTATTGTAGGACTCGTCTCAATGGATATTATTGTTATATAGTATATCACTTTATAATTCTGTATGTTTATTGATATTCTATCATCCACTTGAAATAATTGATATGTACATGCAAATGTTGGAACATATGTGCTATTTATGCTTATGTTTTTCCTTAAAGATTTGAATTATAAAAGGTTATACTATGTACTATATTATTTTTTTATGTATTTTTATGCTATTTGCATAGCAAGCATTTTGTATGTTTTGTAATCTGTAGATTTTGCTATGTATGTTGACTATGTGTTTAGTTAAATAAAGCATAACTAATATCGTTGGAAATGAACCAAATGACAATGTATCACTTTCATTTATTCAATGTTAATGTTTATAAATAAATTATGTTTAAAATAAATTTTGTTTTATTCTGTACAAGGCATATTATGTGGATAAATATTTTGTTAATTAAAATAGAACAAAATAACAAGACAACTTTATATGGGAGTAACCTGTTACACAATGTTGACCCAAAATATAACTCAATCCAACAATGAATGAAAAATTTAATAACATTTTATTTGCTCATACTAATAAATAATAATTAGATTGTCCTTCAATGTTTATTGTCTTTAATATAATCGAAAAATATCTGGTAAAAAATATTATGAAATACAAAAACAAAAATGGCTTAAAAAATTTATTGATAAGTTCTTGCTTTTTAATATCTGTTCAACAGAAATTTTACATCTGTTCTGTGTCAAACTTATATAAATCACTTGGATTAAATTTTACATAGCCTAAGTACAGTGTTATTTAATGTTATGACATACTGTCGATCAGAGAGGCACGCATGGTAGATGTGATTGCAGTCGGTTTAGCATCGTTCAGCTTGAATACACTCTCAATAACTGATATTTCTGTTGAAGTAGTGTCCATACCACAGAAGGCACTCCAATCGTTGACAACAAGACCTGCGGCAACCACATCACTACCCCTGTTCACCGTGCCCGCAACCAATGGCACTTGCAATAGTGATGAGAGCTCATCTTGATCTTGTATTGTGGTTTTGGGGTGCACTAACCCACCTCGGTTGCTCAATGCTGTGTAAGACCCTACTAAAACGTTCCCAGCTACTGTCTGTCTGAAAACCTCCACATCTAATGTGTCTGCGAGTATTTCTTCTGTGTCTTTGTCGAGATCTGGATGCACCAACGCGACATAGTCGTTGCAAGCGATGACGTTCCCGAGGGCACTTAATCTCTCTTCTACTCGTTGCACTTTAACACTGTCTGGTAAACTGTTGCGGATGTGCTGTAATTCTGTGTCTGTAGTCGACGCTGGTACGAGCAATCCATTTTTATTCGCAACTGTCATTCGCCCAATAATTCGGCAGCCTGCGATACTCACATGCACCACAGGCACTGTGTCTGCTAATTCTGCTTCAAAAACACTGTAAAAATTCTCCGAACCTCCGATTGCAACGAGACAGTACGAATTGGTTAATTTACTAAAAACTCCCACCTCATTATTGTTTTCGAATTGCACACGAACCGCCATGACTGTTTATTTGATTTCTTGTTTACTGTATTGTTTTTAGATATTTCACAAGTTGATTCAATCTTCACGTGGAGAGAAAAAGTAAAACACGATCAATGCGCCGCCAAATGTCATTATATACGTACTTTTGACAAGCTGTCAAATTGTCGCCACATTGCGCAATCGGATGCGTTCTGAAGTTCTGAATAGAATAGAGAAAACAACTCTTAAGAAAATTGTGACGTAATAAAATATATCATGAAATTTTCAAATAGGTATAATATTGGAAACGTCATACATTCAACATTGTCATAAAACAATGATCTATGATCATGAATAAATATTAAAATTTCAAGTAAAATTTTTAAATCCTCAATCCAATACAATGTCTCCAAAGCGAGAGAAAAATGCGTAGATTCGTTAATTTGAATTGCCTAATAGAGTCCAATGACGCACCAATTTTCCCTATTGATACTATACAAAACCTAAGGCAAGCAGTTCTGGCACCAATAAAATACAAACCGAATATTGAACAAACGCTACAAAGAGCAAATTTCAAATTCCACAGAACTTGTAGCTATTCCAGTCTAATCAGGGTAAGTAGACCGTATAAGATAGGAACCCAATAAAAATTCAATCTATACTAATATTATAAAGAGGAAAGGTTTGTATGTATGTATGTATGTATGGTTTTCACGCAAAAACTACTGGACCGATTTTGATGAAATTTGGCACAGACAATCTTTAGGCCCTGAGAAAGAACATAGGCTACCTTTTATTGCGAAATATGCACCACGGGCGAAGCCGGGGCGCACCGCTAGTATAAAATAAAATGCTTTAAAAATGATAAATTGTTTTATTCAGGAATGTAACGTAACCGAAGGTCAAACATTGCTAATATTTTGGGGAAGCAGGAGTTCCGATAGCAGAGTCACCATAAGTATGTCTGCATCCAGCTGTTCGTCAGTGCAAATTCCTGTTAGTACCTACCTACATAATAAATGTATTTGTAATATTAAATATTCAAAATTGGTAGAGTCAATTAAAAACTCTATCGTCTGGTCAACTGGAACCCCAGGTCGCATCTGTGCCTACTTCTTAATAAAATCAGTTTAAAATCGTAAATATTTTTATTAGTATTACCTATTATGAGAACCTAATCTACGTAATTAGTGAGTCATTTTAAATTACGGTGTGTATAATACCTATTATGCTCTACGTGCTCTACCCTAGAGCCATGCCATGCCTGATTCTAATTTTAATTATTGACTATTTGAGTGAATGTACGGTTGAACTTCCGTTTCCTAATAAAATTGTTAAATAGTCAAGCGCACACAATCATGGCACCCAGCGTGACAGAGACCTGCGGTCTACGGCGCAGCAGACTGACATTAGCTGCAGATATTCGCCAGGTGTTTCCTCCCCAGGTGATTGTAATTTTTATCCATCGGGCTTCATTGCTGTTGTTTCTAGAAATGCAATCTATGTAGAGCAATTACCTACACCATATTCTTGGCTATATACATATATTTGTAAATTATTTTTAAAGTTATTATTTTAGACTTAGTGCTGAATAGGCTGCTCCAACAATATGAGAAATCAGTCAGTGCTAGGAGTTGATACAATTGAGTAATCGAATTAATAACACATTACACAATTAGGTTTTATCTCTGGAGTTGTAAAACAATGTTCTGTATAAATAAATTATGCGTCATCCTGCCGATATCATAATGTTTACAAATACATATCAATACCCTTCTCCCTTCCTAAAACGAGCTTATTTTGCCCAAATATGCGCTAACCTGGATACACAGGACAATATTATGAAAATGTTATTGACACAGAAGGCTTTAAAACGCATCTCCTCAAAGTAATGGGACGGATTTTCCATTTAGTGGGTTGTGATTTCACAATATTATTTTTTAATAATTACTGTTAATAATAATTAGGTAATTGAAATGCGTGCTAAAAGCAACTTATGCCTCAGTACTATGGTGATCGAACTATGTACTAATATTTAATTTATCGTTACACTAATGGTTTACCAATGGTTATTTTGCATTAAAAAGCGTCAAAATAAAATAAACAAATATATTATCTGCAAAAATAAGTAGTTACTCAAATACAAATTCATATAAAAGTTTACTGTAATAAGATTACGTAATGGTATTTCATAATATAATTAATAATTATCTTGCATCTGATGAGTCATGACAACAAATTCCTTCAAAACTGTATGAACACACACGAAGATATAATAATGTTTTACAATTGAATTTTTTATTTAGGTATCCTCTATTATCAAAAATTAATAGGTATCGTAGATTATAAACATTGCTAAGAACTACCGCAAGGACTGGTTTTCAAATGAAAAAAAAGGCATCGAAATCGGTCCATCCGTTTGAGAGCTAACTACGACGTCAAAGTCATAACAACTCTATTAATTATTGTAAAATAAAAAGGGTATAGGTACCTATTTTATATTCCATACGCTTTAATATATATTTTATAATAAAACACACTATACAGATATATGATAATCAACTTTATTAATATTCAATACATTATCCAAAAAGATAACGATTTTTTAAGCTTTTTTCTATAAATTATTGCATACTCGATACTTATTATTAGCAAAACAAGGTGGACCTAATTTTGTACAGAACTAAGTACAGTATTACAATAACAGTGTTAGCGAATCTGTCGGACATCCAAGACTCGCAAGTGCTGCGCGAGCGCATCGCCGACTCGCTGACGTTCTCGTCGCCCGCGTCGTCCATCCTGCAGCCCACGGCGCGCTCCATGTCCATACTCGGCTCCGTCTGCGCTTTGTTGCTGAAGAAACAGGTATCTTATGAATGATAGATAGAGTGTTATTACTCATTGATTGGTATTTGTATTCTTTGATATAGCAGTTAAGTGTAAATTGAAGATTGTGTGATTGCGTAATAATTGTTAAGGAGATATTTTCTTTTATTAATTATGTTTGCCTTAGTTTTTGTAAAAACAGCTCAACCGATTTAGATAAAGATTTTTTTAACAAAATACATTACGATTACCTACGACTGTCTCTATGATCAAGTGTAAGGATTTCAAGATACATATATATAAAAAAAAGATGACACCTGAATTATCGCTTAACAACGTTTTTATTCATATTAAAATAACATGACAATGTACAAGAATCTGTTTTTATTATTCCTCATTTTCACTTTATGACCTATTATTATTATCTATGACTATCACAAAAGGGTTCAGACGCGAAAGAGGTATCAAGCGTCACCGCCAGCATCCGTTCCGACAACATCTGCCGCATCTGCTTCGGCGGCAGCTCAGCGGAGCGGCTGGTGCGGCCGTGCTCGTGCCGCGGCACCATCGCCGCCGTGCACCGCTCCTGCCTCGAGCGGTGGCTGCTGCAAGCGGCCACGTCGCACTGCGAGCTGTGCAGGCATCATTATGTCGTGACTAGGAGTCATAAGTTAGTTTTAGTCGTGTGTTTATAGGTTTTTAGAAATAGCTGTGCCGGTGTCGTAAGTTAGTTTGGTTCTAAAGATTTTATAGTTGTTTTAGCATCACTATGTGGTGATTAGGAGTCATAAGTTAGTTTAGGTCGTGCCGGTGCCGTAAGTTAGTTTCGTTCTAAGTTCTTTAGTTGTTTTAGCATCACTATGTGGTGACTAGGAGTCATAAGTTAGTTTGGTTTGTGTGTCAGTAAGGTAAATAATTAGTTTTGATGTTGGTGCGGGAGTTGTAAGTTAGTTTGATAGGTTGTGTGATAATAAGATAGCTTAGTTTTTAGAAATAGTTATCATTGGTGTGGGAGTCGTAAGTTAGTTGGTTTGATTTGTGTATAAATGGGATAAATTATAGTTTTTAGAAAAAGTTGTGCAGCAATATTTATTTCCTTTATGATATGGATTAATGAAATTATAAAAATGTGTGCGTGTACTAGAGTACACACGTAAGAAGTTAAACTTCTTTATGTCCTTATTTTTCAAAAAATAATTTACTATATACAATATTAAAGAAATACGTTAGTCACACGCTCGTCGCTACCTACTTAAATATTTACACCGGCCGCTGCTGCAACTCGCTCGCTTCGCTCGCTCGGCTCGTGCGGTAGTTCAAAAGTTAACCTAAGATGCTCGTCGCTCCTCGCTACCTATTTACATATTTACACCGGCCGCTGCTGCAACTCGCTCGCTTCGCTCGCTCGGCTCGTGCGGTAGTTCAAAAGTTAACCTAAGATGCTCGTCGCTTCGCTCCTCGCTACCTATTTACATATTTACACCGGCTGCTGCTGCAACTCGCTCGCTTCGCTCACTCGGCTCGTGCGGTAGTTCAAAAGTTAACTTAAGATACTCGTCGCTTCGCTCCTCGCTACCTATTTGAATATTTACGCTGGCCACTGCCGCGACTCGCTCGCTTCGCTCGCTTGGCTCGTGCGGTAGTTCAAAAGTTAACCTAAGATGCTCGTCGCTTCGCTCCTCGCTACCTATTTAAATATTTACACCGGCCGCTGCTGCAACTCGCTCGCTTCGCTCGCTCGGCTCGTGCGGTAGTTCAAAAGTTAACCTAAGATGCTCGTCGCTTCGCTCCTCGCTACCTATTTGAATATTTACGCCGGCCACTGAAGTTTTCAGCTTATAAAGGATTTCGACTTAGGCGGATTTTGATTGGACAGAGAGTTTGAGGTTTATTCTTATAAATTTTGAATTCATAAAATTATAATTGAACACCTGACACCAATCAAGCAAACACGTGTTTACGTGAGTCATAGTTTTATTATCGTATACTCCTAAAATGTTTTCTAAGAAACAATTGTGTACTTACATTGTCGGCACGTTCTTAAAGTCGGTAACTTATTTTTGTTCGAACAATAGAGGTAATAAATTCCTAATGATCAAGTTGTAAAGGTTGTAAAATAAAAAATATTCTATATTAAAACGTATATAATATAATATGTGCGTCATTAATTTCTGACTGTTTCGAAATTTGGTGCAAAATAAAATAGTGTGTAAATAAAATTTGTAAAAAATCAATAAAATAAAACAATTGAGTAAAGATCTATAGGCATATTATGTATGTATTTATACAAGATATGTATATATATATTTATACAGGGAACTTCTCAACGTGTTATCTATGAAATTATACTTTTACTCAATTGTTTAATTTTATTTACACACTGTTTTATTTTGCACCAAATCTCGAAACAGTCAGAAATTAATGACGCACATAGTACATAATATATACATATTAAGACAGAGGTTAAGCTTAAATAACTTGAAAAATAAATAACATGATCACGCCCACGTGTTGGTGTTTTAAAAAATTCAATCATAAACTGAGAATAACTGTAAATATTTTAGAATTAGAAAAATAAATAATATGTACCACAATAACATTCAAGTATTAGAAAAAATTTATACATAATTCCACCCACGTGCTAGTGTATCTATACATATTATCTATACATATTATAATAAAATTGAAAAAATTGAAAAATACAATCAAAAAGTGAGGTTAATTTTAAATAACTTAGAAAAATAAATACCATAATTACACCTAAGTATTAGAAAAAGATATGTAATTACTTACTTTTTTTTTTAAATTCACTGGAATTAGAATAATTAAAATAAACACTTTGATTGTGCTGATCACTTTAATATAATATTATCACGTCACCATAGAGCGTTGGAAATAAATACGAGTGCAATAGAAAAACGGTCAAGTAAAGTGGTAGGACGTACGTTAAAACGATACGATATCCCTACTCCGCTGGAGAAAGTATACGTCGAATCACGCGTGGTAGGGATAAGAAAAAAAATGTCACGAGTACGGCGTAACGCAAAAATGTAACGCGCGCGGCGTAACGCAAAAAATGTAACGCGCGCGGCGTAACGCAAAAAATGTCTCACAAAATTTTTGTCCACCCCCGATAAAGAAGTTTCACTTCAATAATATTGTCTTTGTCAATGTAGTTAGGCACCTAATGTGTTATATCTATCCTACTTAGCTCTAATGTAGGTAATAGGTATCATACGATCCAACTAAGAATAAGCTTGATTCTACGTCAATAGGTATGTGAAATTGTGTCTTTATATCTGAGTTAAGGAATAAAGGAGGAAAAATAAAACAAACCGTTATATTTATTCAAAATATTTATTGTTTGTCTCATTACAATATTACATAATGTATACGTTTTTAAATGTATATAATGCGATTGTTATTAAGAGCTCGCGATGTGTACTATCTGATGGTCCGTGGTCGTGGGTACGTTTATTACTACAACAGCTTATTATCAGATGGTCGTGGGCGCGGTCGGTAGTGGAGTGGGCGCGGTCCGGTCGTGGTCGTGCTCTCGCAGCTGACGCGTGGCGCGGGGCAGCTCTGGGAGCGGCGTCGGTGCTGGGCACAGCACGAGCGCTGCACGCGTGTGACGCGGCGCTGCAAGCGGGCGCGAGACGCGGTGGCGGTGCCGCGCTAGCTGCGAATTTGTTCTCGTCGCTGCTTATTGGGGTTATAGGTTGGTTTTGTTACATCTTTTAACGTGTTTGTGTTGTATGTCTCTGTTATGTATGATATGAGATATGTATTTTATAAGGGTTTGTTTTTAGACAGTATTTTAATAAAATAAGTATTTCTCTATACCAGTGTATTTTAAACCCCGTAATTATTCAGTGAATCATCGTTATAATAGTATTTAAAAAAACCCTGGAACTTTACTGTAAAAAATCCTATAGATACCTTTTATAACAGTTGTAGGTTGTATATTAATTAATTTCAGTTTTAGTGAAGTAAATGGAAACTTAACTATAAGTATTTTTATGTATTTTACGTTAGGAGAAAAAATATCAAATTAACTGTGCTTGCTCATAAAAATACTCGTTGGTTTATATCTCATAATATTTAGGTAACATAGCATTATAATAGTATCCAAAGATTGTCATCTCCCGTAGGCGCGCTGAATGGACTGCTAACCACGTGGATGCTGCTCAAGATCCAAGAGCACCAGATGTCGTGGCGCACGTGGCGCGACAGCACACTCCACGTGCACGTGTCACTCGCCGAGCCCACGCCCACGCCCACGCCCAGCGCGAGCTCGCTGGCCACGGTCGTGGGCGCGACGGACGTGACCACGGAGCGCGCGACCAACGTGGCGGACCCGTTTATGGTCGCACTACCGTTTGGATTCGCGGACCCTTGATTGTTCAGCTTTTATACAGTGATTTTATATGCAAATATTTTTATAGAGATTTTTTTGTATTTCTAGAAATGAACTTGGACTTTATTGAGTATTTTCTTACTATTATTTCAGTGCCTTATTTGGAATTATAAATTAATTTAACTTTCAAATAGGATAAAAGTATGGCAGTTTCCAAAATGTATCATTAAAATAACTAGTAACAAATACCCGGTCCCAGTCAACTTTTTGATTGTATTTTATTCTTTATAATTCATAGCGAAAAGTTTGAAAATAAGTTCTAAAAGTACAAGTGGAGACAAAAATGTCACAGGCGTTCATAATTTTCATAATATCAACATGTACATGTATTTTTCTACTAAAAACTGTATTGATCAGGAGACAATGTTAAAAAAAACGCATTAAAAAATTGTTAATCTTTTATTTCTATCATAATATTATAAATTAATAACAATGGTCAATTAAATAAAGGCGATTACATCAAGCGTCTAATAATTATGTCAGATAAATAGTTAATGTTAATAAAATATAATAAATCGTAGAAAAAATGGCGGATGCGACTATCTTATGTGTCGTAATAAGTTATGAAGATCCAGCCACAGTTCGCGCACAACTATGACCTAAATAATTGAACGTTAGTCTTAAAGGCTAATATAAAAAAAATCACATACATCTTGAGATTTATTACAATAAATAGGAGGACTATCGATGCTAAGAATCGAAAATGCTACTTCGGAAAGTAGATGCAGCATTTTCGTTTTGTAACATAGAAATAAACGAGACAGCGCGTGGAGAAACGGCGTTCTGGGCGGACGCTGACGGATAAACAGTTAACAAACAAACGACAAACAATCTGACAAACAAAAACAATCAACAACAATCGCTCTTTGGACTCTGCTTACCGATAACAAATTTTGTGACATTCGACTAACCACGCTTGAGCGTGTGGACGGAACCAGCTATTTTATAAACCAACTAAGTATCAAGATCATTCAGTATATCGAAGTATATAACAGTAACATAAATATATGAAACGCAATTCATTTTAAACTTAGTTCTAAACATTAATCGAATAGCAATAATCTGCTGAACAGTCTTGATACTTTTACAAAGTGGTGGACACACGACACCACGTGGCTTATTTTAAATAGCGAGTTCGTCCAATACTAGTTTTACCACTATCCTTGCAACTCTGCTATTGGTCAATTTATGAATAATATCCACCAATAGCAAGGCTGATAAACGTTAGCACAGGTGAGTGGTAGAACTAGGGCTCGTCCTTAAAGCGGCGGTAGATGGACTGCACGTAGGTGAAGACGCACTTCCAGTCGGGTTTGCGCATCGCCACCATGTCGTCCACGTCCAGGAGGGGGTAGATGCCCGCCTTCTCACTGTTGGGAATAGAAATTAAACAATTATTCGTTTGAATTGATTGTGATGAGAACAAAAACATCATTGGAAACTGTGGACTGTATTATTGTTACTGGAAAATACATTTTAAATAGGAAGATAAAAAATAGGATAGGCCAAAGACGCCAGTTCCTATGCTTATAAACTCAATCTTAAACATTTATTTATTCATAGCTCAACACTAAATTGCAATAAAGAATGCAATATGCTCGAAATTATAAACATGTTTAAAAACAATTGAATTTCCACAATATCCAGTGGAAATCATAAAATATAAACTACTAAATACGAAAACTGATCGATCTCCTTATTGTACGATTAAGTACCTAATCGTACAGACAATACAAGTTCCCGGAATACAATGCGTCGATGTTGCACCTTTTATTATAATGTATTAATTATTATTTTAACACAAAATAAGTCAGTTCGCAGTCGGATTCCGCACCGGGCGGAGCTCCATCCTAGATCATCTCATCCCATCAGTGAATTAATAAATATCTTAATCGTAATCTCGTATCTTATAATATTTTACCCCAACCCTACACTTATGAACTACTGAAAACTTGTGAGTTAAACAAATGGAACTCACTCAGCAATTTTGAAGGCGAGCGTGAAGTTGTGGCGCCGCTTGTCGGGCGACAGCGCGGAGTAGTCGAAGGCGTCGGGCAGGAAGTGGTGCAGCAGCGCGCAGAACGCCAGCCCGTCCGACCAGCTCGTCGAGAAGTTCTCCAGCTTCACATTCTGTGGTTACGCGTGGAGTTAGCGGGGGTTTGGGGGGTGGTTGGGGGATAAACGGAAAATCGTACTTGGAGCTAACGTATAATAAATAACGTATTAATGGAATATTTTATTCTCCAAAAATTTTTGAGCCATGTAATGTAAAATTTGCAGCAACGGTGGATGGGTAAGTTTGTGTCTCAAATATTATATTTACATAGGTATATCTGAGACTTTTGGTTTTCAACAATTAATTATGTTGGTTGTTCTTTTGTCAATGGCAATTTATATGTTTTCAACTTTTAGTGTATATTAGGAACAGTGGAATTCTAAATTTCGTGAACTTTTTAGGTACAGGACAACATTTTTAAATCCAAGCCGATTTTCCGTTTACCAAAAAAAGAAAATTGTAAGTTTGCAAGTGACCGTATCCATTTGAAATTGTAAGAACATTGAATAGTTTGATTTGAAGTATTGACAAATATAATACTGTGCGTAAATGCACCAAGTCACCGATTTTGCAAAATTAAATGAAGATCCAAGATTGTTATAGACATTCTTAGTGCAATTTACACGTGGAATTTAAACACACATTGAAATAAATATTAAAGAAATAGAAATATTAATCAATTGTACAAAGATCTGAATCTCGACGAACACATGCCATCAGCCTTTTAATGTTTATCTCCCTCTTTCATGATTTATCGAATTGAACAGGTAAAACGGTTAAGCATAATAGCATGTGGTCGATACTCATTTGAGAAAATTTTACTAATCAATAATTTATAATTTTACATTTTATTTCACTTCTTTAAAAAAACACACAGTCATGCAAAACACGATCCGTCTCATACCTACCTAGGTATTTTCAGGGTCATTAAAACCATGCGGTCAGTTAGTTATTTTCATTTTAAAACTGTCACACTAACCGCGTTTAATATGGGTTCTGTTTATGTGCGTTTTAATGAGTGTTTAAGTTAACCAAAGTGATACAATTTGGTAATAGATGATGATACATTTATAATATACATATATACAGAGGTAGGAAGCGAACGTATAAGCGTGTATGATCGGCTGTGAGCTCCGTGTTACTTGCGAGTGTCCGCATGCGTCGCGCGTCGACCGGTCACTCCCCCCCCACTCCCCCCCCCCGCCCCGCCCGAGCCATGTCCACGAGCGACAGAGTTGCGTGTCGAATCATTAAACCAGGGATTAAAACAACACCAATCACGTCAATATGTACATTTGAATTAGTCATCCTTTATTCGCTCATAATTTAGACTGCCCCGTCTCAAGCAACAACACAAGTACTACTGGTCACTGTGAAGCCCAGCGAGCCCTGCTGGACATGCCGTTCCCGTTAACAAGCGACAGTTGCGTGAGTACCTCGTAGTCCCGGGTCTTGTCGCGACACCACTGCAGCAAGCGCTCTTTTATAGTGACGGCGCTGAGCTGCAGCGCCGGGTCCGTGAACTTGAAGTAGGGCTGCGACGGAGAGCCCGGGCTCTGCGGCGTCTTGGGCGAGCTACAACCGGCCAAGGCAGTCGCGATTAGTCGCGAGTCGCGGGGCACAACTAGGTGTGTGTGTGCTTTGATGCAAGCTCATGGTTATGTCGGTCAAAAGAAGTCTATTGCAATGAAAGTGGAAAATGCTCTTAATGGATGTAATGCTTACAGCCTGATTCACAAATGTAGATGTCAGCATAAAATAACAGTTGTAGCAATGATGAATATGTTTGCAGTTCCTTATTGTATCGAATGACAGTTGTGATTTTGTAATGGTTCCTAGTTCCACCCAAAATTGTGCAAGAATGGGCAGCGAACGATAACATGTTATTTACAATCATGATGTGCTGTTTGTCTCATGATGCGAACTTCAATTGTATTCTAATGCCAATGAAAATGTGAACACCTACGGAGCGAATATGATTCATTAAAAGTCGGAAAAAACACCAGTCGATTTACATTTTCGTGGAGGAATAACATGTATAGATACTTTTATATTTTTTGGTTTCACTTCGTCTTTAGGCAAAAGATATTAAATATATTATGTACTTCTTGGTATTACTAGTCATAAATTTAAAATAATATATGGTATGAATAATACTGCCCTACGCATCACTCCGTAAGCTCTTGAGAAAGCTCTAAAAGCCACTACTATTTTGTTATTAAATAAAATAGATAGTATATATATAATATAATTACTTGTATTCCTTTATCCGTATCCACAGATATAGCTGCTAAAATAAATAAATATACCGCATTATATAATGAAGGAAAAATATAGATGTGTGTGTGGACGAGTGATATGATTTTGTATGTTTTATTCAGATAAACGTTTTTGAATACATTGACATCATTTCTTGATAATTCTGCTGTTATGGAAATTTCTTCCGAAGATTGTAATGTCATCTTGTTCGTCAAAGTCTTCGAACCCTGCTCAAGGTTCAAATTAGATATCTTAAATTCTACGGTTAACTATAGGTATAATACTTACTTGGGACTGTTAGTAGAATTTTGTTTTTCAAGCTGGCGGAACTTAGCAAAAGGAGAGACGGGTTTCGGCGCCGGCCTGCTCATGCTCTCTACAACTGTACATTTGTTTCTATTTTAGTAATCACTCGAAAACTTTTAGTTACATTATGATAAAACTGTGGGAACACAAATTGGCTATTTACATGTTCACTTTTATGACAAATGTAGTTATTAACAAATCGTAAGTATTCTATAATAGTTATTATTTTATTCAACGAGATGAACTCAAGTTTGCATATTTTTAATCACTACATTGTTACTTTATTTTGCTATTCTATTCATATTTATAACAAGTAATTTTGTTAAATAAAATTAGTGTATTATATGAGGTACCTTTAGTATTTTTGATAGTGGTGCTGCTAACAGTCTTCTCAGACGAGTTCCTCCTAACGCTCGATGTCACAGTGGTTATTTCTTCTTCCTCTGTAAACGATATAACGATTTGAAATATTTTTCATAAAATAGAGTCAAATCAAACCAAATAGAACACTAAACGGAACACGGAAAACAGCAGCAAGACATTACAATGATTCTTAAAGCTATTAGTGAAAACACTGTTACGGGCGCGGTGAAAATGAAAACGTTACAATGTTTATGTACAACGGGTATGCCAGAGGTGGGGTCGGGCGGACGGCATGCGGACACACAACACGGCCCACACACACACGACTCACGCGCTCGCCTCCGCCAGTGGAATGTCTACGCCAGCGCCGACACGAGGTCTTCGAACGCGTCGTCGGCGTTGCTCTCGTCCAGGAACTGCAGCTCGGACACCGTCGGCATCGTCCTGCTGCGGCCCAGCGCGAACTGCACCTGCGGGCGCGCGGGCTTGCCGCGGCTCTGCTGCAGGCGGCTCGGCGACGTCTGCCCCGAAAAGTACGCCTCCACCGTCTTTTTCTTCTCCTGCACCTCTTCCTGCGCTATTCCGCCCTCGAACAGTTTCGGCACGGCCAGCAGGTGCATCGATTTCGTTCGAGCGACCACTTTTCGCGGTGACGCGGCTTTGGGCGCTTCTATTCTGTGCCAGGAGCCGGAGCGGGCGAGGGCCGAACCGGGGCTGGAGCCTCTACTGGCGGGCGATTCGCTGGAGAATACGGATTCCCGGGATGCGGCGAGGGCGGGGCTGCGCGATCCGCTCAAAGCGTTCAAACGGTGCCCGTCCTCATACGTGTGCGCGCGGGTCGGGGAGATAGCGTGCGAGGGGGACAGCCCGGGGCCGGGGGGCGGGGCGAGCCGTACCTGATTGCGGGCGTTTTCCCGTTTCTTCTTTTCTATCTGCGAAATGACATCGTGTTTCGGCGACGATATTTTGTCGAGCACGCCGCGCAGGCTGTCGGCCGCGCCGCGCGTCCGCACGCCCGCGGTGATGGTGGCCGCACCCCGCACGGGCCCGCGCATCACCTTAGTCACCACGCTGTCGTGTTCCGTGGCCGCCCCGTCGTCCCCGTTGAGCCTTGCGTCGCCGTTCTGGTACACGGGGTTGGATTTTGTTTTTACGGGGCTGACGGGCGTTATACGGGTCGTCGGGGATGTTAAATAATTAGGAGGGTTGTTTTCGTTGATCACTACGTCTGGCAAATAGTCTACTTTGTGCGCTTTAGCTTTTTCGATGTCCGGAGTTTGCTGTAAAGGTATAAACGTGGAGGCCGAATGGGGAGGGGTGTAGTCTACTATCGTGTAGGGAGCCTGCGCGGGCGGCGCCGGAGGCTTGTGCGCGGGTATTTCGCACCTTTCACTCGATGTATCTCGACGGTTTTTCTCCCGGATCTGTTTTTCATAAAACTCAATTTGTAATTGTTGAGCGTCAATTTTCGGGGGATAGACTTCTGAATTGCGATAGCAATTTGTGGTATCGATATTTTTCACTAATTGCGGTGCAGCGAGATTATTCTGGCTAGGGATGGTCTGTATCGGATAATTGTGCGAATTTGGCGCGTGAGTCGGAGGCGTGGGTGCGCGATACTCGTATGATTTCGGTGCCGTCAAGTGGTTAAGCTTATTTTCATATTTAGGTATAACTGCAGGTATTTGCTTTTGCTTTTCATTATCTACCCGTTTAGAATTATCAGGATAAGTAGGAACATATGGCACGGATTGGTACACAGGTGGGGTGTCGACTGACGGAGAGACAGGCAGAGCAGAAGACGGAGGACTCCAAATATTCGCGGGTGCACTGGTGGGGGAAAGTATTTTCTGCGGCGGTTTAAATGCGGACATTGGGGCATGAGAAAATTGATTTACCGGTATAGGTCTCGCGACAAATGGTTTAACGATGACAGGTTTTGTTGGCGATAATGGCACCGGAGGCTGAATTGTTTGTTGTTGTATTTGCTTCGTGGTTGGTAATATTGAAGATTTTAATGATTCTCTACGCTGCGATACCCATGGCGGTTTAATAATTTCAGGAGTCGATTCATTAAGAAATTTGCGCGGTCGTGACATAGATGTCTGTGATGAATCGGCAGCCTGCCAGAATCGTTTAGCAGATGATGCACTAGCACTAGACGACCTAGTGTTTTCTTCACGTTCACGATTTTCAAAAGTATTCTTAATGTTTCCAAAGCGACTGCTCCAATTAGCTGGACCTACACCAGGATGACGACCATTTTCCTCATTTTTCTGCATGAAAGCTAAAAATTTCTTGTCGTTTTCAGTTTGCGGTTTAAACTCTGGTACTAATGGTGCTTTGTTATTTGCTTCATCGTCCTCATCATTATCGTACCGGTAACCGCCCAAAGGACGACCAATATCAATGGTATTTGCACGCTTCATACGTAAACGTTTGCTGTTACTATTAGATCGGTGCAAAGGTTTAGTATCATCAATAGGAGGGGCTGCAAAGTTGTAAGTCGGTGGCGGAGGACGGTATACAGAACGCCTAGGCTCTTCAACTGGCTTTTGTTGTATATTAAACTGTGGCCGGTGAATAGGTGCTCTTTTTATTGGAGGCGGCGCCTCCTTTTCAATTTTTGCATCAAATTTATTTGCTATAGCAGCTATACCACCCTTAGATTCTGTCTTCCAACGCTCTGTAGCAATTTTGGGCGGTTCCGACGCTGCACTATCCGCGATTGAATGCCTGAAGAAATCAGGTCTTCGTTGCGTGGGAGCGCGCCTTTCCACCACTTGTGCATCTCTGTTCACTTTTGGGGTAGGCTCATAACTTACACTGTGAGCAATCGGCTGTGGTTTTTGTCTGGATTCAATAGCATCGTGGTAACTGACCTGGTCGTCGACGCTCTGTTTTCGCTCTGGGGTAGTCGATTCAATACTTGGCGCGCTGGAAGGTGCTGAAGACGTCGGAGTCTTTACAGGTTCAGGGAGTAACGTATCTCTATCGACCATGCGTCTAGCTTCTTCGAGTTCCTCTCTGGTGACGCCTACAGTATGTCGCGCTGTACGGCTCCTGCGCCGGGTTTTGCGTTTACAACCATCAAGTCGATCTGCTGCATCTAGTGCATCTTCTAGTCTATCAGCAAGTGCGAGCAACGCACGAGCTTGAGGGTGGTCTGCTGGTGGAGCAAGAGCAAGTCGTAAACGTTGTAGAGAACGTCGTACATCGGCCACAACATCATGAGACGCTGTTCCGAGTCCCGCAAGCAGTCTCTCCCCTCCGCCTTGCAGTAAGCCCTGTAGGAGTGGCAGAAGTAGAGACTCACCGCGTTCTCCAGCTTGTTGCTGTTCTTCTGTCTCGACTGTTTCTCCGGCGGCAGCCAGTGCTTCTGTTACCGCGCTCGCACATGCTGTAATGGGAAATATCAATATTGCATTATAATACAATTATTGATCTCGTAAATAAATAATAAAAATGCAAGTTATTTAATACCCTCATTAGTATTTATTGTCATGGCAGTTTAAATATTATTTTTAAATTATAATTATAGTGACAATACAACAAAATATAGATGATGTTTTTTTATATTCTGTCCTGGTTTAAAGCATTTAGAAGTTAGAACATACCTTCTTGTTCCGCCATGAGTGCACGGATGCGCGCGCGCAAGCGACGCCGTACCTCGTAGTCAGTGCACTCGTCTAACTGTAAATCAAAATTTTAAGTGTTATACTGTAGTTTCCAAAAAGCAACGACTTAAAGGTATTCTCATTGTATGTAATTTATAATGAGCCGCACATTATTTAATTAGTTTACATATTAATTGTACGTGTAAGTCATAATAATAAAAATAAGTATTATTTTCTAATTTAAAATTATTAATTAATTCAAGAAATCAGTGTCAATAAGGCCAAAAGTTTAAGACCAGATAAAAAAACAATTCTTAGTCTGTAGTACTTATCGCTGTGACCGATTTTACCTAGATAACATGTTTTAGTAACAAACAGACGTCCTGAAAAACTTTCGCGTTTACAATAGTACTAGCTAAAAAATCATTTCAAAGGAAACACATAAGCGTGACCGTCAGAAAAATAATTCGCGGTAATTAGCGTCACACACCGGAACTAGCTGCATCATGGCTATTTCACAATTACCCGCATTTGCATGTATAATGAGCGCGTTATTGTATGTAATACCAGTGGCCACTTTCTATTGTCGAATACTTGTGTTTTGGTGGTTATTAGACTATATTATGTTTATGTAACTTTACCGAATAAAACATTAGTATTAGTATTTAATATGTCTGTTTCTTACCATCAAGTCAGACTATCATTATCGTTGTACTAATCAGCAATGAGTTTCCTTACGTTTAATTTTATTTTTTTATTAATTTTGTCATAGATTGTGTTTCCCTTCTCAGTTCCCTTATCCCTCCCTACCTTGAATATCTGCCCTGTCACAATATTCAACACCAAATACAGCACTATTTTTACATGCTTTTAACATTACATCTCCAGGGTCTACTCACGAGTTTGCGTAGTATTCGCTCGTCCCAGCACTGCTCGAAGTCGATATCTTCCACCTGACGACTGGACACCTTACCACCGCTGGTTTGTGTTTGGACAGTCTCCTGGAAAAAGTGGAAAAATTACTAGACCAGAGGTGAAAAAATTCCGATTAATATGAGAGAAATTCAAAATTAACATAAATCAGTCTTAAATATATTCATATAGGTAGAAAGGTTGTGTGAGATAAATCCGTTGTGTGACATCAAAATAAAGACCAGTAAAAAGTAGTAATCTAATTACTTTCTACTGGTCACTTCTCCTGTCATTGAAATCATCGAACGACGAACAAAAAAAAACACACAATATCTCAAAATAATAATTAAGGATTCATATATCTTTCAATAGTATCTAAATCGTAGATATTATAATCTACATACTTGAAATATCTTGGATCACTCGCACCTGCAGCATTAAAATTAAAAAGACACTGCATTGGCGCCACGCATCCAGAGGTCGCGCTCCAAGGAGAGGCCTATTTATATTCACTCGATTCGTAGAAAAAAATATACTTAATGAGCTTTTAACGAGCTGACAGTTGACCGCTTACAACTGCGCTTGACCTACAGTTTGAGTTGGGAAATACGAGGTTATAGTTGTATAATGAATATTTTATTAGGCTGGATAATCTTGTTAATTTTGGAACTGAATATATTGACGTTAAACGTTTATCTTTCGATTCTTTTAGGCAGTATGTAAACAATGCAACAATAGTCAGTGAAAATGCTCAGTGCCACTACGATAAGAATTTAAAAATGAGATAGTCGGTTACGTGTTTTTAATGCATTTTCAATCACAAAAATCAGTTATAAATTAAACTGTATTGCTGTTATATTTTGAAATCCATTTTCAATGCTGCTTTTCTTACGTCTATAAAATTAAACAAAGTCTTAAATATCTAATTAAAAAATGGAATATATTCTAACGATAGGCTAACTGAAAAAATGTCGGTATGAACTGAAAGCATATTCATCTCGGCATTTCTTCAGTGTAGGCGGAGACGTCAACAGTAATAGATACACAGACCTTGGGGCGGCCACTACGGAGCTTGTAAAACTAAAACATAAACATTTTTAAACGCTATTCGATTTCATAATCACGTAAGTGGATTATAGTTCAGAATCTTTTGGCAGGAGTTTGCTAACGTACCCGTGATATGTGTAGATAATTTTGAATTCGTTTTAATGAGACAGTTGAAAATCGGTAATAAGAACTGTAGTTTCTATGTGCTTATTAAATTTGTTTTCTTATGAAAATTGCATTTAGATACGATATAGAGACGGATAGATTTCTAGATGGATTGCAAGTTGCATCCAAATCATGATTGAAAATGATAAAAATATTTTGCTACAAGAAAGCAGAAACAACAGATTTGAAATAATTGTTAACGGAATATCTACATACAACGACCATTACAATTTCTTTAATTTTAAAAAACGTTGAACTTTACAGTAGATTTCCTTTGTGACAGTGAAAGAGAGTAATGCGGAGGTAATTAATCAATGTTTTGTTTTTGTTAAATATTTTAGTAGATGTCCAGACGTGCAGGACATTAAGCTATATTTGGTTGTTTAACGAGAAATGTGGCATTTAATCCGAATGCCAGTGTTGTTTTATACAACTCATGCGAAGGGCGCGTCTAATTTAGGAATCAAAAACATTTCTATATCCCTTATAATTTTGATCCTCTTTAAGCAGTATATCATTTGGAGAGGGTGCAATTTTCTTTGACTTTTCAATAACTTGAATGCAGATTAATTTTAAATACTTCTGAACTTTCTGCAGTAGCAACTCTAGTTTAAACAGCAGAAATGTCAGCTGCCTTTTAAGAATCTTCAATAAAAAGGTTAATATTACTTTCAGAATAGTTTTTTATTCCTTCATTAACTCCAATTGTAGGTTAAACCCCAAACAGAACTAGTATTTATAACCAGCATGAACTGAATTCAATACCGGATAACATTTCTGCAGAAGATCAGTGGGGCACATTTTTGGCAGGTCACTGCGCCAGCACGGGATATTTTTGGACAATAATGGTTAGATCATCGTAGAGTATAAACTGACAGATTCATTGTGAACTATGTTGACGGAAACTGACCTGCTTTAATTGCTAAGTGGTGTAAGTTTCAAATGATATCTGGGTTGGATTCTGGATGATTTTGTGGTTTACGGTGATGATTGCTTTTTTCAATACATCAAACTATTCATTCATTGTTTTCTATTGATGTTTTTTTTTCATTTTTAGGGCGTTGCTATGATCGATTTTTAGAAGGCAGACAGGAGGAGAGGCAGGCATTATCAAGTAGTAATGACATTAAACAAGATACTGTGCTAATTATTGTTTTTATACCTACTAGAATCTATACCTACTCCTTTCTAAATTGTTACGTCGTCAAATATTATCATTACAGTCTAATTGGAGTGATCAAAAGCCGATAAAAGTTTACGATACAGAACGATAAAGTTAAATTCAGAAAATCACTAATAAGTTAGACTAATTAAGAAGTGTTTGCGGAAAATGCAGGTGATCACAATAATTAATACATTTGGCGTACGTCCAGGTGGGGCGTCTATTCAATCCTATCAATAGACCTTTTCTACGGATTATTTATTACCAGGTTACGTAAGGGAATTTATAGATGGTGTCCCATTTTCCGGGATTAGGGACTTTTTAGTTTTATTTATTTTAATTTAGAATAAGATTAGTGGTACATCTCATGCACGTGCATAATAGGGCTTAGATTTACCTTACAGTTTTTGCGATAAAGTGCGGTTCGTGATTTATTTAGTTTATATTTAAACGAGTATGGTTACTAGCTGTAATGTTTCAAATCACGGATGAAATTAATAACAAATACATCGGCTTTAGGTCAACGAATATTTTGATAATCTATCATTTTATAATAATATATTTGAAAAATGTTTAGAAAACGTTACGCTTTTTACCATTGATAATTGCCATAAACATAAATATAAAAATGATGGTAAATATGTTCTAGCGAATTCACATGTGTGTCAGTTTCTTGTAGAAGCGTTTACGGAAAGACGAGGGGCGTGACGCGTGCGCACGCGACGACAGCACGCTATGGTCGCGGGCTAATGATCTAGGTGATCTAGTGTTTATCTATACTAATATTATAAAGCTGAAGAGTGTGTTCGTTTGAACGCGTTAATCTCAGGAACTACTGGTCTCATTTGAAAAATTATTTCGGTGTTAGATAGCCCATTTATCGACGAAGGCTATATATCATTACGCTGAGACCAACAGGAGCGGAGCTAACTGGTGAAACCGTGAAGCGCAGCTAGTAATGAGATAAAATCGTTTTGTAATTAAATATACTATGGTAGTGATATGCGTTAAATTAAATATTGTATAGGGATGATTGTTGAACGCTGTGTAATTTTTTAAAGTGAAACTTTTATTACATCGTCTCAAACTTTTTGGTCTGTGTAGCGCATGTCGCGTGACGGTCGGCTGCCGAGTAGGTATAAAGCAGTGTTCGGAGTCATTATCGTAGGTACAAATACGATTATTTTGTGCCTAAGTTTCACTTTTACCGTGGTTTCATAAAACCACACAACATTTTTATTTTTTGGTTTATTAAATGAAGAAAGTAAAACTACAAACCGTGGTCTGCGTGTTCGACAAGACTTTATGAAGATACTCCTTAAAAATTGAGCTTTCATAATTTTATAGGTAAAGACAATTTAATTCTGGAGAATCTAAACTGTTGGATGGCAATATAAAAACCTCCAAGTAATCCAAATCGGCATTCGGAGTAAATATGAAATGTAAAGATAGAAATTATGCTGATGTCGATTTAGTAAGCTTAGTTAAAATGCAATCTCTTAGTATATCGACAAATATTTATTTCAAATACTTTCCCAGCATAATGCGTGGTATTCTCTTAACACGCTAATCATTACGCAACACAAACACTAAAACACTAAAGAAATCCATCAAAGCTCGTCAAATAGACATGGCCATCTATTTCGAGTACTTGCGTCGTGTTTGCACACGTACATCGGCTTTCTCTTGCATTTTGGAATGTCACTGACAATGCACATCGTAATGAAGACTAATATTTTGTGAAGATGTATAAATGGATATCTAATCTTTTAGAGTCTAATAAATGACTACTTTGTCGCTAGGATAGATCAAGGACAACAAGAAAGAAGAGCAAGAAAAAGTTATAGCCTGCTATTCGGTAAATGTACCTTGTTCTTGATGTAAGGATTTTCAAAATCAAGCCCGTATCTTCTCTTTAGGGGTAATATTACTAACAAGTTTAGGTTGGTTTATAACACAGCAAGACTGGTTACGCTAAAAATGTACGCTGTTCAGGATGTCTTACAAATACTCCAGCAATAATTTTCAATGCCATGCATTCTCAGTTACTAGAACAGTTTTTAAAACGTCCTTTTTTATTTGGAATAGGGAAGCGCTTGACCACAATCTCGCCTGATGATAAGCTGAGATGTGGTCTAAGGTGGAACGCGCTTCCCTAGTTCTGTTCACTCTACGCTTGAAGTTATGTCCATGATACAGCAAAAAGCTTCCCTAATAAAATAGCTATACATCTCAGTTCCATGGGGTGGTACCAATGTTGGCACGGGCTTGGCATCCCTCCAACCTATATTTACTACCAACATCATTGTTTATAACTCGATATCAGTGATAAATTAACGTCTGCCAGTTTTTTACTAAATGACGCGATAGATGGATATTGTAATGTACTGGAAAACGATTTTAATGTAACGTTTGATTAATTTCTGTTATTTATATAGTTGTTTGTTTGGCAATATCAAAACTATTGTCTTTATCATCAAATGTTTTGTTCATATTGTCCAATATATACGAAAAACTTAAATTAATACAATACCAGTTTTAATGTGCATTATTTTGTATTTGTCAAACCCTCTAGGAGTAGTTTTAACCGAAAACTACTTAGAAACTCAAATACACAATATATCTCTTTTACGATATTTACAATTCGAAATAGTATTTCAATATACTTCCGTATCTGAATCAGATACTAAAATAGTGCAGCGCACAGGTACATTTGGCCTACTTCGGTATATCGGGATCGATCGCTAATTATAAGTGGAGTGAACGCCCCGCGGTTTTGTTACAATGTACTGATTAAAATGTTAGTTCATATCTATAGTAATACAGCTGAAGAAATTGTTTCTTTGGACGCGCTATTCTGGGGAACTAATGGTTCGATTTCATTTTCATAATGTTGGATAGTCCATTTATCGAGGATGGCTACATAACATTAAGTTACGACCAAAAGGAACAAGGCAGCATTGAAAAATTTTGCCCTTTAGTGAATATACGAAGATTTGTGGTTAGTTAAGAGTATCATCAAGTAAAGAACAGTATTAAAATGAAAATGTTAATATTAAAAATAAAAGAAATCATTGCTTTTACATAGTAATGTGATGTTTAACTGCATTGTCGTGTACCATTTATAGCAACAGTCAAGTAAGGACAACTTAAGGAATATTTTAGTTTTTGTGAACGCGGCTTACATTATCGTTTTATGCGGTTTCAATTAATGAAAAAAGGAAGAAAGTTTTAAAGACTTTTACTTTTATTTCATTGATGTCATGATTTATCTCTGTTGCTATGAATTTTTTGACTAAAAATGTAGATATTAATTAACAGAAACAAAAATTACGATAAGTAACCTACCGACTACCGAGTACATATCATATTATTATATTATCTCTACGACAAGTATTTCAATATAAGAGAAATATAAATTTAAATCTATGATTGATTGCAGAAAGTTTTATAATCAGTAAAACATTGGTCTTAGCTCTGACTAGATTTTCTCAATCAATATTGGCGAAAAATCCTACTTTATAAACAGAGTTATGATGTGTTTCTGCCGAACAGAACACAGAAGAGAATAGCATTGTTATTGAAAACAATGAAAAATAATTACGATAATCGTTTTGATAAAATTAATCACGATACTTTATTCTCTATATTTTACGGCAGCTTTTAGACAAAGATTATCGAATCAATTAAAACAACAGGTAAAAACATTACAAGTTAAAATTGAACTTCACCAATACAAACTTCGTCATTAAAGCTGTAACGAGCAAGGGAAAGCTGCTTACACACTCATAAAATTGCAAACGACTTTTATCTTTATCGAGTTTTTAAGATATTTTAATTATTTTGTGAAAAATGTATTTCAACATATATGTACATACATTAAATTTGTCGTTTATGTTGATAAGTTATTTGCGCAGCAATAATTTTAGTTTGTAAGTACAACGTGAACTTGATAATAGATTATTAATAATAATTTACATAAGTTAATTGTGAATACACCTACATTCTATATACAGGTCATCATCATCAATCAGCCCATATATTATGTTCCCACTGCTGGGACACGGGCCTCCTATGAGGGTTCAGGTCAAAATCCACCATATAATCAATCAATTCTTAATATAAATAGCATATTTTTTAACTAGTCATCGACAGGAAAGTAAATATAAAGTCAGTTCACACCAACTACATATATTGTTTTACCATTTTTAAGTTATACTCCTATTTATATTAAACTAGAGGGCCGCCCCGGCTTCGCTCGTGGTACATATTTCGCAATAAAAGGTAGTCCTTTCTCGGGTATCAAAATATCTCCCTACCAAATTTCATGCAAATTGGTTCAGTAGTTTAGGCGTGATTGAGTAACAGACAGACAGACAGAGTTACTTTCGCATTTATAATATTAGTATGGATTTTGTCACTCAAGAACAACGAGACCTTTGTAAAAATGTTGCAGATTGATTAGCATTTAGAAAACTGCCAACATACTGACGAGTATTTAAAAATGAATAAATTACGGATAAACTCAAATAGTTTGAAGAGATATTACAATGTGTATGCATTGTAACTTCGTGTATAATTGTGTAGGTACCGTCACAGTCCGGCGACATTGTGACATACCAAAACACAAACACCCGTTACATTGTAGTTTTATGTAGTTTTCAAATACTAGGCATTACGGAAATTGTAAGGAAAACGAGAGAAATTAAAGTTTTAAAAAATCTAGAGTCAAGAGTTTGTCTTAGGTTTTAAGAATCGAATGATTGATTGATAAATAAAGATGGGACTAAGAAAAATAAATAAGTAGGAAAAGAAGATAGACGTAAATGGTTTTATATATATGACAAAAGATTTATCATTATGAGAAAAAATGTCAAGTTATGATACCAAGTTTTCTCAATTGGGAAATTCTCGGGATCAACATTATCAAATTAATTTTCTCTGTTGTTAAAAATAAACTATTTTACCTTCCTAAGAGCTTTTTTCAAGAGATCTTATATTATATTGAGCACTAAAAAATAAATACGATTTGAAATCGAACCTCCGATCGAATGTCTAACCACTAAAGGTGTTTAACTGTAAGTTAAAACGAGTGCTAAAAAGAGAACAGTTTTATGGAGGAAATGATGCGGTTAACTCCGATATAGATTTTATGTTTGCGTTTAGTTTTTATTTTTTGCAACGGATGGGTTTATATTTTTGTAGCACGAACGGTTAAAAGGAAATTTTCAATAGCATATCTTTTGATCGAGATTTTAACAATTCAATGATTTTTATTGAAAATTAATTAATTTAAATTGCTTGCCCAAATTAATAAATACTTATATTAAAAATATTATTTAAATTCTTAATTCTGAAAGGCGGTAAACCTTTTCAACAGGTTAAATTAAAATATATTTTTTACTGTAAAATGTATTATCTGAATCTATTAAGTGCTGAATGAAAATCAATTAATTTTATTCCATAAAATTAATATTGGAAGAGAGCACAGAGTACAGACTGCTAATTTTCGCTGGCACTAAAATATAAGGAAGCTTTGTAGTTGTGGAAAGTTCTATAAGAGCGCGGTAGAGCAAACTCTATAATATTTGGGTCATTTCAACTCTCTAGTTTTCAGAAACCATTAAATTTTAATTCATCTTAAAAAACAGATGAGAATTTTCATTCAATATTTTGACGATTAAAAATAAACATTATTTTCTTACCTTGAAAATATTGTTCAACTATGGCAATCCTTAATTGTTTCACTGATTACACGATATATTACGTTTATTTTTATTTACGGATAATAAATTTATATTTCATATTGCAGCGCACTCTCATGCGCGGATGTTGGACGAAGACTGCGCGCGCAGCGTTCCCTGACGTCACCGAACCAAATATAGTCTGTGGAACCTGTCAAACGATTTCCCGCCAAAACGCGCTAACCATAGAGTTCTTATAAATTAGAGCGTTTTTAGTACATAAGTCGCTTTGTATTGAGTTTCGAATTGGGTGTTATTTTTGCTGGCGATTTTCAGTCTTTCCCGCGTGTCTTAAAACGGCAAAGAGATCGCGCGCTCGCGCAGCTTTTGTTTACTATTGGTGTTACAAGAAAATACTTAAAATTCCTCAATTTCATGGAATTTTGTTTCCGTATGAAATATGACGTTTATCTTGTCGCGTGTTTATTTGTAAGTAAGATTTATAATGTTTTGTTTTTATTTATTGAAAAACAAACATTGTTTGTTTTCTTTTTGTAGTTAGGTAACGAATAATTTTGTTATTGAATTTGAGTGAAATATAATCTTTTACTACATTCAATGGTTTTAATTCAGTTAAATTTTGAATAATCTTCAGTTGTACTGTATTATATTTTCAATTAATCCAATTTCAATGGTGACTAATTAAGCATCATTCTAACACGTTCCCTAAAGCATATTATATTATTAGGCCAGTAGATTCCTAATATTTTACGCATGTATGAATTGCGTAGTAAATTGTTTATTTAATGTTAATTTAGAATAATACCGAATTAAATGGGTACGTCGTACGTTTGACCGATAAACATTATACCTTTCTATAACAATATGTGCACTTTAGCTTAAGAAACAAAGAGCATTCCTTTTAATAAAGCATTATAATTATCTAAAGTGTCTGCAATGATTTTACAGAAAATTTTTAAGAAAATATAAAGTCATTTTCTCTCTTTTCATTAATATTAATTACATGAACCTAATTACATTTATATAAAAATTGCATTTATTTTTGCAAAATTGTCACAATCCATTGATTCCTGGCATCTCATTTATATATTAAAACGAAAAAAAAAATGATTTTTTCTGTATGCTGGATGTTAGTAAGGGTAAACTCAATACTACTTTAGGAAAATCGCCGGAAAAGCTGCATATACATTACAGGCAAATTTTTTTTTGTTTTCATCCCAGTTGAAATCTAGCACAGTTGGGGTGATCAGCATAAGTCATAAAAGGGTCATTAAACATATTACTTAGAGGCGTGTACATCACGAGTATGACTTGACACAAAGGGCACGTGTGCGCATGCGCATGTGGACAATAATTCCACGTTGAGTAATTTATTTGTGTGCTGGCAACATGCCCGGGGTTACAGGAACTATTGGTTTCCTGCTTTTTAACAAAGAAGTACTGAAGGGTTGGCAAAAATCTGGCAAAGGTTATGGCATTGTTTGTAAACGTGATACCGTAAACACTGAGTGTCCTATATTTGGCAACATTTTTTTATTAGTCATTACTTTCACACATTTAAAGGGTAGATACATCCAACTTTTTAATACGTAGGTACTAGTAGGTACCTAGGTACTTTTTAAATACCTACTATTGTTGATGAAATAAATACATTGTGTTCTGAATTATTTTTAATTAGGTAGACTTTATTATTGTATTTTCCTGAAATAAATGTATGTTGTGTCATTGTGAGCGTTAATTTACTTTTTGGTCTGAAATCGTTACGATTATGTTACGATTTCTGCCACAGAAAGTAGTCCTTAGCTTATTGTAAAAGAAAAACTATGCACTTTAAGTTTTAACGCAATACAATACCGGGAAGAGATGAAATACAAGAGATAGAAATTTACGAAAAATTTCATAAACAATAACAAACACGATTTCATAACCACATGCGCAGTAGCACCCTCCACAGTTTTGACCATAAAAGGCAAGAGTTACTACGAAGTTGGCAGGAGATCTCTGGGAGTAATGACCACATGTGGTGCTGGGACAATGCCAAGTGCCAACTAGCGTGCAGCTGGTGCATGGAGATGGAAGTCTAGTAGTCTAGTATTAAATAAAACTTTGAGCCGATCGTAATCCCCAAATAATTGATAGGTCAGGCGTCAGGCTGTAAACGTGGGTTCGAATCGCCTCGTGATTTTTTCTATTCTTAAATAATTTCTCATTATAAAAAATCATTAGAATGCTATGAAAAAAATATCAAAATCAACAAATCTTTGTATATTGAAGTATTTATCGACGTTAATCGTAGTTTAAGTTAACAATTGCAGTTTAATAATGGAAGGATATTTTATACGAAAAAATACGCAGATATTGACCATACGTTGAAAGGCTTAACCCGCAGTTAGTTTTCGAAAGGATTAAATATTTTTTTTTCCTTTTTTCATAATTTGGTTACTTTATCTGTTACTTCTTATTGATCACAGACGTGGTAACAAGTGAAATTGTAAAATGCGGTAAACATTCAGGGAAACTATATTTGAGACCTTTTTAATAGTTACCTATTACGCAAGAACAAGCAAACATAGATATTGGTAGATGACTCATGATTTATTTGCAAACTGTATTCTATCACGGGTTTATAGACAGTATGGTTATCGGAATATGATATAAAATCGAATAAAGCCAATAAGGAAATATCTATTTGGTCGTGTCGTGGGAAATGGGAGTGCAGCCAAGTTGCAATGTAATTTTGGTCTGGACATTGACTTTTTATTTTGGTGCGTCGTGACGTAGTGACGTTTTGACGCACGTGAACTGATCGAGTCGTTTTGAGAATAAGTACGATGTCACATGTTTTTGTTTATATTGCTTTAATAATGTTTGTTTGTATATTGGTTTATAACGATACTTGTTCTTTATTGCGTATCTAGATGTGTATGTTTAGCAAGATCAACATGTTTGGTTAGTGTATAAATAAAAAAATGTGTGCGTGTACTAGTGTACACACGTAAGAAGTGAAACTTCTTTATGACCTTATTTTTCAAAAAATAATTGCTATACTATATGCAACTTTACAGAAATAATCACGAAATCACGCGTGGTAGGGATAAGAAAAAGATGGCGCGTAACGGAAAAATGTCACGCGTAAGGAAAAAATGTTACACTAAATTTTTTTCCAACCCCGATTAAGAAGTTTCACTTCAATAAAAAATGTTCTTAAATCAATACATGTTTTAAAAAGCAGTCGTCCGAGTCATCAATTCCCTGACTTTCGTATTCTACTGGAGAACATTTTAATATATAAAACGCAAAGATGACTGACTGATCTATTAACGCATAGCTGAAACTACTTTACAAATATGGCTGAAATTTGACACGCAGATAGATAGCTACTAAGGCATTCACTAAAAATTTTCAGTACTTCTACCGGCAAGTGGATATAATAGGGGATGAAAGTTTTTAGCATGAAATTGTATTTTAACCAAGCGTGTGAAGCTCTGTCAAGCTAGTGTAATATACTAGCCGTGTCACGCTGTTTCATCCGCGGACAAACACGCCGTACCTACAACCTACATTACTGTAAAGTTTCATCCAAATCCGTAGAGTAGGTTTCTTCGTGAAAGTGTAACAAATATACATACATCCATACATCGTCAGAAACTTTCGGATTTAAATATATACAGGGTGTCCCAAAAAGTAGTGATGAACGATAGCTGGGAGGTAGAGGACCAAGAGGGCTATCCGAATCACCCCCATGTGTGTTATGCGATTTTTTGTATTTTCGGAGTTATTACATTTTTTTCAATTTTTCATCTATCGCCAAGTACGATGAGATTTTTATTTATGGTGACGTGAATTATTGCGCTAGATGCTTGATTTTTTTTGTGTGCTAAGCTGAAAGATAGATCAATTCAGTATGGTAACATTTACTATCGTTAGATCTTCGAATGGAATAAAAAAAAAGAATTAAATGCCAAGGAAGATAAAATTACCCAGTATGTTCATAACTTCAAGGGCCCATAAAAAAATAAAATCACATGAAAAAGGTTTTCCATTTGGCTTTTAAAAACTTGCTCTATCGATCAGGTAGCTACCCTAAAAATTTCATTTTATTGTTCTGAAGGCTTCAATCGAAAAATTGAAATCTAAATGTGGTAAGTGGAAAATTTTTATTAACATGATGATCATTAAAACCAATAAATAGGTGTTAAATTACCAGAATTTTTTTAAAATAGCCCCGCTGTTGCTGAATGCAAGTGCGACATCACCGTAAAAAGTTGTCTTTTTAAAGTCTGAATGCTCTTTTATCATTTTTAATGGTTTCTTCTGCAACTATGAATTTCCGGGTTATTTCGTCCAAATTGTGTCATTCTCTCAAGTGGCCGAGGTCTTTTTAGTATCCCCATTAAAACAAATCAATGGGGTTAAGGTCGAGGGACTGTGGAGGCCAGGCTTTAAAGCAGGCATCACCGGCGCATGCGCAGGCTGCAACGACCAATCCATCTTTCAGAGTATTTTTGCCCTTTAGCCTGGCCTCCACGGTCTCCGGACATAAACCCTATTGAATTTTTTCCGTGGGAATACTACAAAGACGAGAGACTTCCACAATTTGGACGAAATAACCCGGAAATTCATAGTTGCAGAAGAAACCATTTAAAATGATAAAAGAGCATTCAGACATTAAAAAGACAACTTTTTACGGTGATGTCGCACTTGCATTGAGCAACAGCGGGGCTATTTTAAAAAAATTCTGGTAATTTAACACCTATTTATTGGTTTTAATGATCATCATGTTAATAAAAATTTTCCACTTACCACATTTAGATTTCAATTTTTCGATTGAAGCCTTCAGAATAATAAAATGAAATTTTTAGGGTAGCTACCTGATTGATAGAGCAAGTTTTTAAAAGCCAAATGGAAAACCTTTTTTATGTGATTTTATTTTTTTATGGGCCCTTGAAGTTATGAACATACTGGGTAATTTTATCTTCCTTGGCATTTAATTCTTTTTTTTATTCCTTTCGAAGATCTAACGATAGTAAATGTTACCATACTGAATTGGCCTATCTTTCAGCTGAGCACACAAAAGAAATCAAGCATCTAGCGCAATAATTCACGTCACCATAAATAAAAATCTCATCGTACTCGGCGATAGATGAAAAATTGAAAAAAATGTAATAACTCCGAAAATACGAAAAATCGCATAACACACATGGGGGTGATTCGGATAGCCCTCTTGGTCCTCTACCTCCCAGCTATCGTTCATCACTACTTTTTGGGACACCCTGTATGTAGGATTAAATCTTACCTGTCTCACAACAACACCCCCGGGTTTCTCAGTGACATAGTTCTGCATGCCGGCCATGAGTACAGTCGCGCCCAAAAACTTGTTAAGAAGCGCGCGGGCTTCGCTGTCCTCGCTTGTATCACCTTCTTCTATCACTGTTGGATATTAACATAAAATAAATACAAATTGTTTATCATTTATCAATTAATTTGTCACTTATGATGTATCTCACAAAAGCTAAGTGTCCGAAGCAAAAGTCTGCCCACGAATGTAAAGGCAGAGTTTTTTTTATGAGCAATACAATAGACCGAAAATTATATCAAAAAAGAAGATAATATATTTTAGCAAGACTTTTCATTTCAACATACAATTTGTAGCTTGTATTATTTGTATGTATATTTTTGTTTAGGCAAAAAAATTAATTATTTATTGTTAGAACTATTATACCTTGTTAAGCTATAAGTACTTTATGTATTATAAAAAAAAATATCTTTGACATCACAAACTAATCTATTCTTTTTCTTTATCTGTATAATAATATAAAAAATAACTTTAAAAATACGTATAACAATTAAAAACTTACCAATATCAGCATTCTTCATCCTGGTCAAAATATCCTGTACACCCGTCACCTTAGTAGAACTATCCAAGAAGGAACGCTCTTGCATCCTCGTAGTTCCTCCCCTTGTAGTTGTGGTCGTGGTGGTCGTGGTGATGACGTCACCAGTCTGTCCCCTGGTAGTAGTGTAAACGTCACCACTCTGACCCCTTGTGGTGGTGATGACGTCACCAGTCTGTCCCCTAGTGGTGGTGCGGATGACGTCACCGCCTTGGGACCTGGTGGTAGTGCGCGTGACGTCACTGTGCTCTCTGGTGATGACGTCATCGAGGGATGCCAGACTGTGTTCGCTGTCTGTGCGCGCTAAACCTATATGAATAAGATAGGACTTGAGTTAAACATGATAAACAAATTAATTCATAAAAATATCAACTATTTCCGCTTTATTCCCCTACGCCGCTCTGATCTTAAATATCACTTTGTGAATCTATTATGGTTAAACAATGAATTGAAATGTATGTATTTTAACGTTTAACTTTAAAAACCTGTAATATGTAAAACCTGTAAAATTTATGTTCCCGTAAGATTTTATTTATTAATAATTTTACTACAAAGGAAATACATAAGAATTGTTCCATAAATACGATTGCGTAGCGCCATCTAGTTATAAACTCAGCAAACCTGATAATATCGATGCTAGGCGACGTAAAAATATTCAGTACCGTATTATGTACCATTTTTCCATGAGCGAAAATTAAAACCACATTTTCTAAAAAGGCCATATCAACTTAAGACTATTGAATATGTCATACAGATATAGTACAAAACTTAAAAAAATATGCCTGAGTCTGTCTGTGAGCCTCTAAATAAAATTCGACAAAGTAGTTTCTGAGATTATCTTTTCATTGATTTTGTAAATATTTCTGTAGATATAGATCAAGAAAAAAAATAGTATATAATATGTATGCATATCGTATAAAATATTAAACTTACCAGCATGAGCTGACGAGTCACTAGAGACGCTGTCCTTCATGCTAGTTGTGCGGAGAATCAGACCAGCCTTGGGGTATGTTATCCGCTCCGATTTTGAAGTTTCACCTGAAATAATACAGCCGTTTTAAATGCCATATCTTGCTGGATACGTAGTTGTATGTCTGCTTACGATTTAATAACATATTAATAAAGTCTGTGTTTGTTAAATTTGTGTTTTATTTTGATATCCTATACCGCCCATAATTTGAAAAAAAAACAATAATAGGTACTTTTTTGACTGTTTGATCACCTCATCTCCAAAATGATGGTACAGATTTTGACGGAAGTTATTAACAGATTATTGATATAATAGAGACCAAAGTATACATAAAATCAGTAGTTAGTTCATATTATTTTTGTAAAAGGCTTCCCCAACCTCATAAAACGCAAGCAAGCGTATCAACAAGTTGCCAAACGCAAAAACCTTTAAATTATCGACTATTACCAAAGTATTACCTAACACATCGGTGCAATACTTAAAATCTAACTTTGAATGGAAACGAAAGTGTTTGACAGTTACAAGTCATGATGACAGAGCGTTGTTGCCACTTTTACTTTTAAAGATAGATGCGTCATTGCCTTTGTAAGGAAATCTTTATTTATAAGGTGCATAGATTTGTTGTGATTGCTTTGTGTGTATTTTTAGAAGTATTTGATTATTATTATGTTACTAATGAGTTGAAAATGTTAATAAAAGGTCATGAATTGCATTGTTTGTGTTCCTTATTTGGGCGGGCAATATGCGGCGTTACGCCCTTGAACTAAAAACCTATTTCCTTGACAGATATCTATTCTTCTATGAACTTTATTATTTATTATACTGAGCCAGCTTAAAATCCGAGCATTTTTTTAAAACATACATTTATAAATGTAATTTGAAATATAATTATTCATTTCGCATGTTTTGAAAGATGTCTAGCATTTTAATTAACACATATTGTATAATTACAATTTAGTTAATTTGATAAGATTTTTAAAGATATGTGGATTTCTAATATGACTATGTTTTATGCTATAATTAAGAATAATATAATAAACTCAATACTCACTAGCATTCTTAATAAACTTTTCTGTTAGCGACTTAACAGAACTTTGTCTGACCGTCTTTCTATCGTCTACTCGTCTTTCAGTCTTCTGCATCGTTCTTTCAGAACGTTTATCACTCTCCTTACTTCTTCCAGTATCTACAGTCTTCTTTTTAGGTTCTTCGATAATTCTTTTTGGTTCTTCTATGGTTCTTTTGTTGTATTTTTCACTGTCATCTATTCTGTCTACTTTTTGAGTGTATGAGTGATCTTTAACGTCGAAGGTGTCGGAGTGCCTTTCGATTGTGCTCTCCTGTATTCTTCTGTCGGTGTGTGTGAATTGATCTAGCGCAGCACGCTCCTCTTTCTGTAAATTAAACGTTTTATATTGTTATTTTGATAGGTTTCAATATTTTATTCAGTAATACAGATTAAATAAGGTTCTCTGTCCTTTTTGAAAATTTAATAATTAAAATTTAATATGGTATCTTCATGAAAAAGTATAACGATAATGTCCTAATTATTTGAAATCGGATTGAATTTTGTTACAGAAATCGTTAATATGAATAACTCGAGTAAAATCAAACACAAGAAAATATTAACACCACACTTTACCAGCTTTAAAGTTACTTTAAGTTGAAACTGATATTCTCGAACCAAGGAATTATTATTTTTCAAAAAGACTTAACGATTATTGGCTTAAGTGTATTCAGTTACACTACTAAACATATTATACACTTACAGTTGTAATTTCACTAAACGTAGTGCCGGTATCTCCTCCGAATTTCTTGGTAGTGGTAATCGCTGCCAGTCCATGCAGGCGCGAGGGTTTCTCCCCCTGGGACCTTAGCAGCTTCTCCAGGTCTTCTGGCTCCGTGGAGTACGCAGTTACGGACACCGTGCCTTCTGGTTCACCGCCGTTCTTTGAATGGAACTCTTGCCGTATCACCGTACCTTTCACTGTTAACCAAGAGTATGTTAATGACGGGGCAACGCAAAAAATGTCTAGCCTGTCGGACTGTCGGCTGGTTACTACCGTTACGTGTTTGTTTACTTTGTGAATTGAGTAGCTTATGATTATTATGTGTTAGCTTTTGAACGTGACTTTGCGTTACTGCACGTTCGATTTATGGCTGTTCACATATTAGATTCTATACTCTTTTACACCCTTTTGAAATTACACTCTTTTTGACAAAATAATAATCTAAGTATGTATGTATTATCTAATGTGTATATATCTATTTATGTCACATAATTCACCAAAATACGTTAAGCTACTTAGTTGAATGAAAATAAATAATACACACGATATAGATATTTTAAAATTTAATTGAGAACCGACCATCGTTGATGCGATGCCTTTGCCTTTATTCGTGTTTATGTTTAGTTAATACTTCACGAAGAAAGAGACTATGAATAATAATGTATGCATAACGTGATACGTTTAAATTCTTCGAATAATATACAAGTAAGTATAAGTAACATTGTCTTAACAAATTAACAGTCAGCTGTGTCAATATTAGTTGACATGATAATGATTCATAATCAAACCAAATATACATAACTTCTACGTGTGATATTAAAGATTTTTTTTATCTATACTAATATTATAAAGAGGAAAGGTTTGTATGTATGTATGTATGGTTTTCACGCTTAAACTACGGGACCGATTTTGATGAAATTTGGCACAAACAATCTTTAGACCTTGAGAAAGAACATAAGCTACCTTTTATTGCGAAATATGTACCACGGGCGAAGCCGGGGCGGACCGCTAGTACATTATATTATTTGAAGTCCCGTTTCTATTTGCAATTTCTTTGCACATGACGTCATTGCATAACCAAAAATCTATTGATGTTTTATTGTGATGGTTTTGGCGAATGATTTTTTGTTTGACTACTTTTAAAGAAATAAAAAAAGGAAGTTATGAAGTTAGTAGCCTCACTTCTATGATCCAGTTAAAAACCAATCGGAACCAAGCAATTATTAACAGGAAATTATTATGAATACTTCGAATTGTATTATAGAACCGGCTGTATGTTTTTTGTGTGATAGGCATTTTTAACGTTATTGCACGCCTCATAAGCGAAGCGTTGAGGTGGGTACTACTGTCACTTCGCGCAAAACATCTGATTTTTCAAACTTAAAATGTCTTTATGTATCATACATTGCACTTGTAAGATAATACATACACACACATATTAAGAAAAAACACTATTTTTAACGTTCATGATATTTTTGATGTCATTTTTGTTATTTAAACTAGTTAAAAAACAGTTTAAAAAAGTTCTGTCTTGGACGTCCGTGTGTCTGTATGTGCGGATCCTTTTTCTTGTTAACACGATAGCGACCGAAATACTTTACTAATCGAGTCTTTTTTTTTCTCTTACGCTTGAGTATGCTCAGGAATAGAACCCTTTCATTTTTCAGGGTCTGATTCGAAGTGGTTTAATTGTTATTAAATAAACAAAAATAATAATTAATAAATATTTATTTAAAAAAAATTATGAGGCGTGCACTTTTGGATTTTCCAAATTATTTAATTCTACAGACAGTTATAAGTATATATTAGTCATTATTCCGTTCATGTATTTATGAAGGTGTATGCGAATTTGAATCTTATTGTACCGTAATTTCTTCATAGATATTAGATTTTTATTTGTATAGGGTTCTCATTATAGAAATGACATCTATGTACAATTTTATGTATTGTCTCTTCTATAAAAAGCTCCCAATATAATCCAACTAATATTATGCGAAAGTTTGTGAGGATGTGTATGTGTGTGTTTGTTACTCTTTCACGCAAATACTACTGAACCGTTTACAATGAAATTTAGCACACATATAGAGGGTAACTTGGATTAACACATAGGATAGGTTTTATCCCGGAAATACCACGGCAACGGGAACTATGCGGATTTTTATTTGAAAACGTGGGCGAAGCCGGAAAGCTAGTAAAAATAATGAAGGAAAAGGTTCTATAATTTGAAATAGCATAAGATAATTTGTGGTGTCTATTTGGTGACCGATATTTTCGTACAAGAAATAGCTCAATTTTTTTTTATTTAATTTAAAAATGTTAAAATAAAGTGAAGTGGATCAAATATTATTCACTAAATCGTATACTTAAAATTTAATAATTAACATACCTTGATAGTTAGTAGCTCCGTTTCGCAGCGCCTTGATACCAAACAGTGGTCTGCCGTCAGCATCTAGGGGACCCGGGCCGTAACTTGAAGTAATAACATCAATTGGTTTCGTGATAGCCTTTGATGGACTACTCGGCCTATACTTTGGCTTCTCAGGCTCTATCTTCTTACTGCTGAAAGTCCTTGTCTCTGATGTAACCTTTTTCAAATTCCTGTTCGTCACCCACGACGGTTTTTCTTCCTGCGCCTGTTTCTGTGGAATCTTCTTCTCTATATCGAACACTGTTTTTATGATTGTTTCCTTTTTGACTACTTTAGGTTTGGCTTCAGGACTTGGAGACCGTTGGTTGGTACGTTCAGGGCTCTGTCGCAGTGGACTAGGTGACTTCCTTGGTGGACTCGGGTGACGTTCGAAATTAACTTTTTCATTAGGCCTTCTTTCCGGGCTCTGTTTTCTTATTTGATCGATACCGTCATGACGATCATGACTTTGTTCTCTTACGATTCTTTCAGGAGACGGTGACTTTTTACCATTAATATGCACAACCTCAATGATGTCTTTTGATGAAGTACGCGACGTGGTGGTTTTGGATGCGTGATGCGTTTCTACTACACGACTAGTTTCAATTCGTTTGGTTTTGGCCTCATCTATTATAGGTGCCTTTTTAGTTTTCACTTCAGCGTGTTTTGGCTTGTCATTTTCATTTAGTCCAACCTTTTTCAAGTAAGCAGACGCATACTCGCTGATGCGGGAAGATTTCGTTTTCGGAGTTGCAGTTTTGCTGGGTGATATAGGTCTTGATTTCTTTTCAGGACTAGTAGGTCGTGTCATTCTGGATGGAGTTGATTTTGGTTTTTCAGGGCTGCGCGGTCTAGCTGCTATGGTATGCTCTTTATCTGTCCTATGAGGTTCTTTAGAATGACCGTTAGTTAATGGCTTATGATGTTCGTTTTCTTCTACAAGCTCATAGGTAGAAACTACATGTGCGGTATCCTTGGTTTGCCGTTCCGGTGATTTAGTTTTGGTGGGAGTAGTTTTGGGCAATCTTTCTGGCGAGTGAGGTTTGTGTGATTTCGGTTGACGATCCGGAGATCTCTGTGATGGATGCCGTTCAGGCGATTTTGTTTTACCAACTTTAGTTGTAGTGTGTTTTGTGGTTCTAGTAACAGTTGTAATATGTTCAGTTTCCATTTTCTTCTTAGCAATACGAATCTGGGCGCGTATGCGACGTCTTTGCTCATATCCTACGACCTTTTCCAACTGCAACAAATAAAACGGTTTTAACTATTGTGGTAAAAATTATAATATTCATTTTAACATCACATAGCACTTACATAATATAACAACGTAACATATTATTATAATCATAATCATACAATTTATTAACGATCTATAATTTTTTAATTATTCCTTCTGTGTAATAAATTATTGAATAAATATGCAATAGCATCGAATCTAAGCACAAAAAAATTTGTAACAAAAACGATATTTTAAAAGAGACTGTTGTAACGCCTGAATCTCTTTATTCTTTCGATACATTTTTAAATCAATGTAATAAATTAAAATCATGTTACCATTTGTTCCAGGAGGTCCAGGTCGAAGATATCTTCAATGCATGGCTGATGATGATCGCTACTACGCCGCCGCTCGCTGCTCACAGACGACCGATCAGCGCTGGTCCTGCGCAGCTCCACTCCAAACTTCCCGCTTCCACGCCTGCTGCTAACTTCAATCTCTTCTACAGACTTCTCTTCTTTCAATTGACTTGTTTTGGTTGGACGTTGGTATCCAGGTACCTTGTCTGAAGGTTTGTCAGTTTTTTCCTCTGGATACGTCTGTTTTGGTGAATTAGATTCAACTGCTGGGAAACGAGAGAGAACCTTCTTTGCTGTTGTAGGTGCATGCGGTACAGGTGATTTTGGCCTGCCAACTGGAGATTCTTCTCTCGCCAGTGGTGACTTCGTTCTGCTAATGGGAGATCTTCTTCCAGAAGCTGGTGATTTATCGCGAGTCGTTGGGGTCAATGTCCTATGCATCGGCGATTTCTCTCTTGTGGTGGGAGGCATTGTCTTACCTGCAGGTGATTTATCTCTTGTGATTGTAGGCATTGTCCTACTCGCAGGCGATTTCTCTCTTGTGATTGGAGACATCGTCCTACCCGCAGGCGATTTTTCCCTCACTAAAGTGGATTTCAACGTTGTTGAAGGTGAAGCATCTCTGTGAATTGGTGCCTTTGATTTAGTTTCAGGAGATCGTTCCCTTGGCCGTGTAGTATCTTGTTCTTCATTTATTTCACTATCGTAGTCAGTGTGTTGAATAGTTGGTTGCTTATCTTTAAGAGGAACATGCTTTATGTTCGAGTTAGGCTTGCCAGGTTGGGTTGTTTCAGGTGTTGGCTTACTGACTTTTTTAGCTACTCCAATATCAGTCAACTTCGTGGTCTTAGTTTGAACGGTCTCTTTTGTTTTATTGGTGGTTGTTGCAATATTTTCAAACAGTGCCTTTGCCTTTTTCACAGCCTCACTGCTTCTTAAAGTGGTAATTTTAACAGATGGCGCTTTTTCGGGAACTTTTCCTGTACTTTTTGTTTTAGGTATCACTGGTTTTTCTTCTGTAGGTGCATCATCTTTATGTGTGTCTTTATAATCGGTAACAATTTCTTCTTCTTTTGAAACAGTAGATTTTTTCACATCTGTTTTAATGATATCATCCACATTTTCTACAATCTGCTTCATTATTTTGTCATGTTGTTCCTTTATCTTTCTATCTTTTTCTTCAATTATGTACGCGTCTGATAATACTTGTTCAGCGGTTTTTACAAACTTGTTGACCTTATCAGAAACACTAAGCAAACATTCATCGCTTTTTAGTGATTCATCAACGTCGCTGAAATCCGGTCTTTCTGGTTTTTGCACGACAGACTTCGGTTTAGTAGTTTTTATATTTTCAGCAGTTTCAATAAAAAGATGGGCTTTGTCATTTACACTCAATTTAGTATAATCATCTTGATAAATTGTATCTCTATCATATTCCTCGACAATATTACGAGACGGACTTTTATCTTTTGGTCCTACAGGCCCCTTGGCAAATTTATTGACTTTTTCTGAGACAGATAGCAGACACTCATCTGATTTCAAGTTTTCGTCATTGAAGTCAGAATGTTTTCTTATTTCAGTTTCTTTGAAAAGAGTAGTTGAGTCTTTCGGTTTAACAGTCTCAATTTTTTTCGTGAATTTCGATACTTTATCATTTACACTCAACAAACTATCATCTCTTCTATCTTCATAGTCAGTCTCTGTTCGTTTTACAAACAGCTCGTCATCTTCACATATTTCTACTATATCATCTACTATTGATTCAGTTTCATGAATAATATGATGCTTACGTTTATTGAATTCATCATCTGGCTCATTGACTTCGTCTGGGAAACGTGGCGTTCCCACATCTTCAGAAAAACCAACAGGCGTTGGACAAATGCGGTCCGGAGAATTTTCTCGTGATGATTTAGCTTGCTGAACATCAATAATAATATCATCGTCATCTGTAGATGTGTTTATATCAATTGCCGATTTAGGTTTGCTTACGGGTAACTTCGTTGTTGATTCTTTGACGGACGACTTGTGTTGTTTAATATTTGACTGTTTTGTGGTTCTATTCGAAGAGGCATTAGTGACTTGTATCTCCGGTTTAGATTTCATTCGTTGTGGTGAAATCTTTTTCTGTACTGGAGACTTAATCGTAATATCACTTGTTGTGCGTGTAACTTTTGTATCGACATTTCTTCCCTTCAGCGGATATGTTTTCTTGGGCTCCATTTCTGTAGGTTTGCTGTTAGGTGAAACTTTAGTGACATTGACTTTGGGTTGTGAAATCTTGGATGTACTGTGTTGTTTCAAAATGGTAGTCTTTTTAATATCGGTCACGTTCGTTTTTTCATTCTTCAATGTTGATGTTGGTGAAGGTTTCTGATAATGAGGAGAAACCGGTTCTTTCTTTCCTGTGCTTTTAGGAACTCGCGGCGACTGTGGTCTCTCTACTGGGGAACCTGGTTTTTTCTCAATGGGTGACATAGGTTTCTTTGGAGAAGAACTTCTTATCTTTCCAGTTTCAGGAATACCTTTGGATAAAGTCGGTGAGTTGGGTGATTTTTTGTTAGGAGAAACATTTCTTGATGAAGGTTTGCTTGGAATTTGTGTTTTAGTTACTGGCTTGTCATTTATTGCACTCTTTTTTAACGTTGTTTTTTCTTCCAAAATAGTTTTTGTACTTTTATCGACAGCATCTAAGCACTCTTCAATTGTCTCTTTGGATATCGTGACAATATCTGCTTCAGTTTTAATAGTGTGCTTTTCAGGACTTTTTTCTCGGCCAGGTTGAGTTTGTTTGCGGTCAGGTGATAATTTTCTCAGCGATGATTGCACTCTGTCAAGTATTTGTTGTTCTCTCTCGGAAAGAATGAAGTCAGAACTAATCTCTGTTTTTTTGCGAACCTCGGTAGTCTTGAAAATGTCTTCTTTTAATAATGATTCATCGCGAGTTTCCTTATTTTGCTGAATATCTGTTGTTTCATATTTAATCACTTTATCAGTGACAGTGATATTGTTATTAACTTGATCGGGTTTGGATGGTAAATAAGCATTATTTTTTTCAGGAGATTTTCGAGAATCTATTAATGAATAACGTTCCGGGCTGGTTCTTGAAGGCTTCCTTTGTGGAGACTTGGAAGGACTACGAGTGTCCTTATCTTTATGTTCTGCTTTAGGCATAGTAGGAATATCAGTTGACTTATTCTTAAGCTTTCTTTCAGGTGAATTATCTTTATCCAAGGAAGGTTTTTTGGTTTCTGAGATATCTGAAAATGTTTCAATGTCCCTTTCCTTGACTGTACGATCATCAGTTGTTTTTGTAACATGTACGACACTAGAAGGAAGTGTATCATGTGGTTTACGCGTTGATTTTTGGGTACTTGTCTTTATCTTTTCTTCAGATATATCAACTACATCGACCACTTCATACGTATCTTTGCTGAAATGCTTGTCATCAAATTGTATGGGACTCTCACAAGGAGAAATACTGGGTGAAGTGTCTGTCGATTTTTTTGTGAAGAAAGTTTCATTTTTATTTTCAATTGTGGTATCCTCATCGGTCATTCCTAAAATTTTTCTGCATCTTTCTTCATATGTTTCCCGTCTTTCTAATGGTGGTTTAGCTTTTATAGGTGTGTCTTTCTTATTTGGCTTTTCTTTTGTAACATCTTTATCTTCATCAGTAGGTGAAATAAGGAAACTAGTTGGAGGTTTTTCTGATGGAGTATTATCAATTGAAGGTTTTTTCAATGAACTCTTTCTAGGAAGACTTTCCTTTGTGGTAACCTTTTCAGGAGAAGGAGATCTGCAAGGAATTTTTGTTGGAGATGGTGATCTACGCAATGGTTCTTTCTGTTGTAAATCATCAACAGGTTGTTTATTTGGCACATTAGTGTAAATCGGCTCCTTATCATCGAGATCAGTAACTTGTGGTTTTTCCACTTGAGGAGAGCTGAAATAAACAAACCCACTCGCTGTTGTAGTTGGAGTGCTTTGGCCAGTGGAGGGTGCAGTCTCATCGGATTTTGGTTTTCTCGTAGGACTCGTTGACGGCGTTACTAGTTTTCTGGAGCGATCAGTGGTGGTTCTTTTGTGTGCTTCTTCGTTTGTTTTTTCCATTGAAATAAATTCCGTGGTTTGATTATACTTTGTATCTTTAGTAACGGGTTTAGTGGGAGAAACACTTCTGCGAGGTGAAGCTCTCGAAGGTAATGTTGTTGGAGTATCCTTAACCAATGTCGATTTAATTGATTTCGTACTATGTGTATCTACGTCTGATAGCTTATTTGTAATATCAGTATCTTGTATTTTGCGAGTGACCATTTTGATATCTTCAATATTTTCAGTAATAGTTGATGATTTTGTTATAGATGCTGTTTCTGTAGTTGTAGATACATCTCCCTTTAAACTATCCTTTGTAGGAGATTTACGTTTTGGCGAGAGATTATTTGTAACCTCTTTGGTAGGACTTGGCGATTTGCGTGTAGGCGAAACATCTTTTGTGAAAGGTACTGAATATTTTTCATTTGGTAACTTATAATCTTTGTCGGGGCTCATATTCCTCTTTACAGGTGAAGTTTCTCTGGAAGGCTGTCTATAGCTTTTTGTAGAATCATTTTTAGGTTTATTTTGTGCATCCTTATCTGCGGTGGGAGCTTTTTCAGGACTTTTCCTGTCAATTCCCATAGGGTATTTAATAAGATTTCTAGGTGACGGTGATTCTTCACGTGTGTTTGGAAGCTTCCTTGAAGGAGATACATTTCTATCGGGACTTACTGACATACGTGTTGGCGAATCTTTGCGAGGCTGAGTTTCTTGCGGCAGCTGTTCCTTTTGTGGGCTTCGCCTTTGTGATTTTAATGTATCTTTATCCACATTGGTAGTTTTTTCAGGGCTTTTTCTATCAATAAACCCGGGATGATCATTAATATTTTTTGGTGAATCTCTTGTAAGTGGCGATACTTCATCTGTATTCGGAATTTTCCTTGATGGTGACAAATTTCTGTCCGGACTTACTGACGTACGCGTTGGTGAATCTTGGCGAGGCTGAGGTTCTTGTGGTGGCCGTTCCTTTTGTGGGCTTTGCCTCTGCGATGTTAAAGTAGTAGTTACGTCTTCATCATATTTTGTGTATGACTTGCGTTCTTCGTTAATAAATTGTTGATGCTCATCCTTAACTTTATGAAGTTTAGTATCGGTGTAATTGGGTTCAGGGCTCGCAGGGTATACATGTTTAGTGGGAGATTTTCTGCTAGAATCATGTGGTTTCGTTGGTGATGGCGAACGATCTGTTTTAGGTGTACTAGATGCAGTATGTTTCATATATCCTGGTTGCCTTTCGGGGCTTTCTGATGGCTTAGACTGTGACTTATTTGTGATGGTGCTTGTGTCAATGCTATCGTCAGTAAGAGAAGTCGTTTTTGTAGTATTAGTTCCTATTTCTGTCACTTTATTTTGCGTCGATATTTTATTTTTGTCCGTATTTTCATGAATTGAATAAAATTCATTAGTTTCTGGTGTTTGACGCATTGGCGAAGTCCTATCTGTCGGGTAATTTTTAAATTTTCTGTCAGGGCTAGGGGATGACCTTGCAGGACTTTGTCTTTGTGGACTATCACGAGGTCTGGATGATGGCACGTTTGTTTGTTTTTCCGGACTGACACTCGGTCTCTTTCGGGTTCCATCTTGTGGTTTTCTTTCAGGACTATATCTAGTTGGTGAATTGGATTTTGGAGCCGTTTTATCGACACTAGAATATTTGTTAGTCTTTGTTTCATGAATAGAGTATGACGACGATTGTGTACTGGAATATTTATCAGACACAGTACGAGATGGTGAAAAACGATCAATTTTATTAGGACTTCCACCACGGCTTGGAGTTTTTCTGTAGTTTTTGTCAGGACTCACGCTACTTCTAAGAGAAGAGTTGCTAGATCTAAAAGTTTTATTTCCCGGAGAAGAAGCCCTTGTTGTTGGTCGTGACGGGGAATCAGAACGAAGTGTGCTGGCCCACGCTTGATGTGAAGGGCTCCATTCGTTACTTATTTTTCTTTGCACGTAGTCAGATTGATACGTCGTCTGATACTGATCATTCGTTCTTTTCTCAACATGTTCTCTTACATCTTTTTCTTTCGATATGGTATGGATTCTTTCTTCAGTATCTTTATTATATCTAGTCTCTTTAGTTGTATCTTGATTGTTAAAATTGTTATCATCACGTGACGTCAAAACCTCGCGGTGTTGTTGTTCATTTGACAATGGTTCATTAGGTTTTACGCGATCCGGTACATCCCTATCTTTTGTAACGTGAAGAATGTGCTCCTCATTATCATTGTAGGAACGAGTTTCCTTTACATGATGTTGACGAATATTTTTATTATCGTATGACGACGATCTCACTTGATGGACGTTCCTCTCATTAATAATACGTTCATTATTTTTGTTTATTTCATCGACATTTCGTTCTATAGTTTGATTGCGATCGTCCGTGTCTTTGTAATAACGAGTCTCTCTGATATCTTGACGACGTATGTTTTGGTCATCATTAGTGGTTGTGTATTCACGTTGATCCCTCTCATTGTTATTGGATTTATATATTTTTTGTTGCTGTGTGTCATCATTGTATTGATTTATGTGTTCTTTTCTGAAGTCAAAATCATCTTTGACTCTTTGAGAATCAACTATATTGTGAACATTATCTTCAATTGAATCACGAATTATTTTTGATGTAGATTCATTTGAATGAGATTTTTTTTGAGATGAAGTGAAGGATGACGATTTGCTTTCATTTCTTACTTGCTGCGAATAATGTTCAGATCGACTAGTCTGAACACTCGGAGCGCGAAACTCACGACGGGTGCTAGTGACCCTAGTGCCATCGGGAAGGCACCTTGTTTCAACAATAACCTTTGTATTGTCATCTGGATAGTCAATTTTCCGGGAGACGAGTTCCCCTTGTTCGTAATCATTTCTTAAATTTTGTTCGTAGTTATTTGTTTTTGTTATTCTATTAGATGTCATTTCTTCGTTTCTGTTAGTGTCATAGGATTTTTGAGATGCTAGGTCATAGTTGTCGTCGGTAATATATGGCACTGTTTCATGTTTCGATGAAACCTGTTGAAACTTGGATGAAGACGTGGACGAGCTGGTCGTTGACGAGAAATGTGTGCCATCGTCAGTTTTGCGCACAACTTGCTCATGGGCTGCTGTATTTGAGTAGTCTTCGTTTCGTTTGAGGCTCGTGTTGCCATCGTCGTACTCAGTGACCGCTTGTTTGTGATGGTCTGCTGCGGAGAATTGCCCTTTTCCGCCATCAACGTCATAGCGGCCTTGGATGTCAGCGCGGACCGATTTGACGTGCGTGTGGCCATCGTCGGTCGTTCTGTTCTCGGATTCTACGTTCCACCCGGCGTTCGACAGGTCTTTGAGATCTGGAAACGTGAAAAGGCAGTTATAGTGAGGGTATTGGTTGTGGTGTTTGGTTACTGGTTAATGAGTGTTAGTGCTGTTAAGTTGAGTTCAGGGGGGCGTAGGCACCTTGGCCGCGATATGTGAACTCCTTGGGCGGGGAGCCCGCGTCACGCACTTCCTTGCTCTTCATCGACTGGAAGCTTTGGTCGGCGAACGATTTCACGTGGCCCTGGGTCGACGTGAACTCACAACCTGTTGAAATGGCGCAATAAAACACTAATTCCATAATTTGATACATGTAAATGTACTTGACATTTTCTTAGTCCAATTTTATACAAATTTTTGTATTTTGTATTTCAAGAAGTAGTTTTTGCATCATACCAATATGACATTCAACTAAGATGATTTGATGGAATTCGAATGCGTGGATATCTTTTCTTCATACTCTGTCTAAAACTTAGTTCAAAAAAGACTATACTTTGTATTTATTGATGAAAAGTTTTATCAATGGAACGATAACTTTAAAGACTACCACCTACACATCAACCTCACATTCCTACATATCAAGACACAAGGCGTACATACAATAAAAAAAATCCATTTTAAAAGCTTTAGCATATTCAAATCAAACTTATAAAACTAAACTCGCCAACTAGTTAGCACTTCACGCATGTCAACATAAGTTAACGATCAATCACGCAGACAACGAGACAGCAGAAATTGTTTCTGCGAAATGCATGTTATGTAGAATAACCGCACAGGATCTGCCTTAATCATCATTATTATATTCTAGATAATCATTTCAGATTGATTGTATTTTAAGGATACTAAATTACTTTTGGTGTTTCATTTTTTTTAATATAACAATATTTTAGGTAAATACTACGTTCCTACCTTAGATTTTGTAATTTTATAATTATTTAAGCCCAGTAGATTTAATAAATAATTATTTTCTAACCACTTGCTAACATAGAATCGTGTATCAACTAAACCATACTCAAAATAAGTTAAAAATATGATCAATTTAACTCCATTTAAATTCAACTTTGGAAATATTTGCACTGTAATAGTTTCAATGTATATCCTAATTTATCCTTATATTGAATCCGTAGCCTGGCAATCTAGTTGCGTGTAGGTATGACTTATGATAGATAATAATTATAATTCATAATTCCTAATCTATACTAATTTAATATTATAAAGCTGAAGAGTTTGTTTGTTTGTTTGTTTGAACGCACTAATCTCGGGAACTACTGGTCCGATTTGAAAAATTCTTTCGGTGTTAGATAGCCCATTTATCGAGGAAGGTTATAGGCTATATTTCATCACGCTACGGGCAACAGGAGTGGAGCCACGGGGGTGAAACCGCGCGGAGCAGCTAGTTTTTCATATGAAATAAATCTTCCGTCAATTTCACGAACCAAAATTAGGTATAGCGAAATACTGATGCAGCAGATCACCCCCATATTTTGACCACAATAACGGACCTAGTATACTAGATAATCTATATCTATATCTAATTATAGCTACCTTTGCCATCAGCAGTCGGTTCAGGCGAATAGAGGTTTCGGAGCCTCTCCTCTCGAAGGCGGTACATGTGCGCCCGAATCTCTTTCTTGCGAGAGAAATCTTCGGTCTGTTGCCACTGTAAAGCAAAAAGTTAATTAAATGCCATTGCTATTTTCTATTTTATCATTTCATGACCAAACTTAGGTAATGTATTTTTAACTTTCGTGGCTGAAGAATGCTGTTTTTAAACCTAGCAATTAAACACATGTATTCTAAATTGTAAATTAAATAAAATTAGAGGTCATTATCATATATTAGGGTTGCCCACCACACGTTAGTATTTTCACAATTATTTAGAACATAGGTATAAGGTATATTTAATTATCACGTAGTTTAATTAGTCTTAGGGCCGATTTTTCAATGCTTGGATAAAACTTATCCGTCCAATAAAGTATTACACGATAATATTAAAATGTCACGTTAACTGTCAAATACGGGCAAATAGAATACGTTTTTAAAATGGTAGTTTTATACATTATTCGACGAATAAGTTTTATCAAAGGATTGAAAAATCTGCCCTTAAACTAATAATATTTTACAGACAAACCATTGGTGATAATTTATAATGATATTTTAATTCGTGCCACGGTAGCTGTAAACTGAAATTATGCTTAAATATGAAATCAGTTATTGAGAGAAAAAAAAGTTTAAAAAATCAGCACACATTTAAAATAAATAACGTTATAATAGGATCACGTCTTAATATTAGCAGTGAATATTTATTGCCGTAATTTTTTAAACAGACATCTAAAATTCAGATGAACGAATAATTTATGAATGTAAAATGTATAAATTTTTAAAAACAAGTGGCTCTCATCTTACCATACGACGTAACACGTCCTCGTCCCTGATCAACGACACGTCTCCGTCAGACATTCTGTAACAAACAGACATACATATTAAATACGATATATTTTCAATTATAGTAATCTTAAAAGAATATATTTGATATCGAAAAAGTTGCGTCGATAAAACTAAGATCTAAACCGCGCCTGCACAAATATACAAGCAAATAAGCTAATGCAGGTCATTTTTTACTTTATTTTGATACTTATAAAATGTAAACTCGTAATATAAATAAAAAATAAACATTAAAAAAGATCATAAAAGACAAGAAGGGCCAAACGGCAAACCCCAATGTTATTTTATTTTACGAATCTACAATATTTCAAGATCTCCATAAATTATCGTTTATCATGGAGATTTTTAAAAGGGGAATAATAAAACGAGCGACTGAAAATAAAGTGAGCGACTGATTATGAGATACTGATTTAATAACTTGAGCGGTATGAATTTGAGTAATTGACAAATAAACTAAACAAGCAACGAATATTAGTTGATAATAAAATACAAATTGAGTGTACTAAAGGAGGATTGTGATTAATCCATTTGATATATTAAAATTCTAACTGTGTGATTACATTACTACATGAGCGACTAAATTACTAGTTGAGCGAAAAGATTACTAAGTGAGCGACTAAATTACGCTCATTTAGAGCGACTAAAACACTAGAATAATTGTTCAAATAGTTATTTGATAAAACTTTCATAAACAAATTGAACTGATAGTACATACTCTGTCCATTATAGTATTTTTCAAAGTGATTTTTGAAAGAAAGAAAGAAAGAAAGAAAATACATTTAATCCAGCACACAAAAATACAAGGCAAAAACAACAAAATAACTTACAATGAACAAAAACAATTAAATAAAAATTACAATTTATAAAAGAGGTAAGTAGGTATGTATGGTCACGTTTGTACAAGTATAAAAAAAAAACATAGGTATTATATTATGTGGTTGACTATAGTATGTGTGCTGGACAGGGATACCACTCAGCAAATCTGTGGCTTAATAGCCGCAGCACTGATTTTCAGTGGTTCCCATATCGCAACTGACGTTTGCAGCGAACTACAAATTTATAAAATAATAAAGTTTTAAATAATATCTTACATACATTTTAATATATACATCCATTACATAAATATGGAATAACAGACACTACATTCATGCAAAAATGCTACACATATACAAGTATACACCATAAAACATTAAATAAACTGGCAAAAATAATAAAAAAAACTGATTAGATAAAATAAACTAAGATAATAATAGGTATTGTTTTATGTATATAAATATATTTTTTTTTTAATTAAAGACCAACTAAGGTTGGCTGATTTGTCGTTGAATTATTAGTTTTTTTAATTCATTACGAAAGCTCGGCACGCTGCTTTTATTGCGTAATGGTGGGGGCAAATTGTTCCAACACTTAGTTGATCGGTATTTAAAAGCACCTCTGAATGCCATGGTGTGGTGTCGAGGCACAGCCAGACTGAACAAAGACGCCCTTGTTCTGTATACCGTGTCCGAATTTCCCAACCAGGATAGTTTTTCGGAGAGGTATGAAGGTATATTGGACCGTATGACTGCAAAAAGTAGAACGGCAAAATGCAGCCTTCGCCGATTTTCCATATTTAAAATCCTGGCATTGTTTAGGTATGGCGATATATGGGATCGGGGGGGCACATCCCAGCAAAAGCGAGCACACGCATTTTGTACTCGTTGTATAGCTTTCTTTGAGCGCGCGAGTATTCGATCACCATATAACGCGTCACCGTAGTTGAATTTGGATAACACTAATGCATCACACAATCTAATTCTGAGCTTGGTTGACAGATGGCTTCTGATACGGTAGAGTACTTTTAACCGGTAGTAACAATTGGAAATTGTTTGGTTAATGTGCTTTTCAAACCGCAGTGACTCATCGAAGACGATACCAAGATTACGAGCCTCTTTCACCCGCTCTATTGCCTCTCCATTTATGTATATTGGTGGAATCGATTGCTCAAAAGTTTTGATGCGATTATGAGAACCCAGGATCATGAATTTAGTTTTTGAGGGATTTAAAACTAAGGCATTTTGTTCAGACCATGTAGCTATGCGGGCGAGATCGGCATTTAGTTTTTCGATAGCTGCTAGCTTTTCCTGAGGCGTAAATGAGATATACAGCTGAATATCATCTGCGTAAAGGTGGTATTTACAATGGTGTATATTTTTAATTATATCAGCGGTATAAATGATAAAAAGTAAAGGGCCCAATATCGTACCCTGAGGAATTCCTCTCATGAGATCTACGGGTTGCGAATAGCAAGTCTTGCCATCATCGTCTTCTACGGCCACAGTTTGACATCGCTTACTGAGGTAACTCCTGAACCAGCGGACAACTGGGTCGTTTAAGCCGTAGTAGATTAATTTGGCTAAAAGTAGATCAATATTTATGCTGTCAAATGCTCTGGAATAGTCCAACAAGACCAAAATGCTGCACTTACCATCATCCTGAGCTTCCAAAATATTGTCCACGACATCCAATAGAGCGGTAGTAGTGCTCCTACCTTTTCTAAAACCTGATTGTCGATGTGGAAGAATGTTTTTAGATTCGAGGAAACCAGAGAGTTGTGAGTGAACAATTTTTTCAATAACCTTGGAAAAACAAGGTAAAACAATTTTTCTATTCGAAATACCTCGATTAGGATAAAATACCACTCAGTATAAATAAATCATATGCCAAATAATGAATTAGTCCATTGAATAAAAAGTTCTAGAGTGCGTCAGTTAGTAACGTAAGATGTTTCTTCGGAAACATGTCAAGAGTCCCTAGGTAATAAACATACTAAAACCCCGGGCCACTAGGAGGAGCCCCGGAGTGGGGGGAGGGGGGAAATGGGTCCATTTTTTCATTTTTCGCTTAAATCTCAAAAACGGTACATGTTAGAGAAGAACTTTCAAGGAAAAGTTGAAAGGCCATAAAATTATCTACAAGTTGTACCTGAATCATTTTTTCCTATATCTTACCGTTTCAGAGTTATACGCAGTAAAACATGATTTTGGCTCAAACAATTTCCACATCAATCGATCAAAAAATATTTCTTTCTTCCAAAAAACTCAAATGTGCAACTTGTGACCGGTACTGATAGATTGCTCTTAATTAGGTCTATAATTGGTAAAATAAACACATTCCTGCATGGAAGCCTTTAGGAGGAATCGATTGTCAAAATATTATATTATGGTAGTTTGAGTTACTGAACTTGATCTTTTTATTTTTTTCTTTCAAAAAACTCAAAAGTGCAACTTGTGACCGGTACAGATAGATTGCTCATAATTGGGTCTATCATTGTTAAAAATACCAGATTCCACCACGGAGGCATTTACGGGGAATTGAATTTTATTAGGGTAGTTACGATACTTGAACTTTTTATTTTTTTTTCTCAAAAAAAAAACTCAAAAGTGCAACTTGTGACCGATACTGATAGATTGCTCTTAATTAGGTCTATAATTGGTAAAATAAACACATTCCTCCATGGAAGCCTTTAGGAGGAATCGATTGTCAAAATACTATATTAGTGTAGTTTGAGTTACTGAACCTGATCTTTTTATTTTTTTCTTCCAAAAAACTCAAAAGTGCAACTTGTGACCGGTACTGTTAGATTGCTCTTAATTAGGTCTATAATTGGTAAAATAAACACATTCCTCCATGGAAGCCTTTAGGAGGAATCGATTGTCAAAATACTATATTAGGGTAGTTTGAGTTACTGAACTTGATCTTTTTATTTTTTTCTTCCAAAAAACTCAAAAGTGCAACTTGTGACCGGTACAGATAGATTGCTCATACTAAGGTCTATCATTGATAAAAATACTAGATTCCACGACGGAGGCGTTTACGGGGAATTTAATTTTATTAGGGTAGATACGATACTTGAACTTATTATTTTTTTTCTTCCAAAAAACTCAAAAGTGCAACTTGTGACCGGTACCGATAGTTTGCTCATAAATAGGTCTATCATTGATAAAAAAACCATATTCCACCATGGAGGCGTTTAGGAGGTATTGAATTTTATTAGGGTAGTTACGATACATGAACTTTTTAACTAACTACCCTAATAAAATTCAATTCCCCGTAAACGCCTCCATGGTGGAATCTGGTATTTTTATCAATGATAGACCTAATTATGAGCAATCTATCTGTACAGGTCACAAGTTGCACCTTTGAGCTTTTTGGAAGAAAAAAAATATAAAGTTCATGTATCGTAACTACCCTGATAAAATTCAATTCCCCGTAAACGCCTCCGTGGTGGAATCTGGTATTTTTAGCAATGATAGACCTAATTATGAGCAATCTATTTGTACCGGTCACAAGTTGCACTTTTGAGTTTTTTGGAAGAAAAAAATAAAGAGATCAAGTTCAGTAACTCAAACTGCCCTAATATAATATTTTGACAATCGATTCCTCCTAAAGGCTTCCATAGAGGAATGTGTTTATTTTACCAATTATAGGACCTAATTAAGAGCAATCTATCAGTACTGGTCACAAGTTGCACATTTGAGTTTTTTGGAAGAAAGAAATATTTTTTGATCGATTGATGTGGAAATTGTTTGAGCCAAAATCATGTTTTACTGCGTATAACTCAGAAACGGTAGGATATAGGAAAAAATGATTCAGGTACAACTTGTAGATAATTTTATGGCCTTTCAACTTTTCCTTGAAAGTTTTTCTCTAACATGTACCGTTTTTGAGATTTAAGCGAAAAATGAAAAAATGGACCCATTCCCCCCTCCCCCCACTCCGGGGCTCCTCCTAGTGGCCCGGGGTTTTAGTATGTTTATAACCTAGGGACTCTTGACATATTTCCGAAGAAACATCTTACGTTACTAACTCACGCACTCTAGACCCCCCTTGGAGGGACTCATTCAATGGACTAAATATAATACAAGACGTAATTTTGTCACTCAAACAATTAATATTAGGTCGCTCAAATATTATGAAGCTGCTCATTTTGTATTTTATGTAACGCAAATTAATGTTTGTTAGTTTCTGATCTATTAATTTTTCATCGCTGGCAGTCAGTCGCTCACTTAGTAATTCTGTTACACCAATTAATTATTTTTGATAACTAAAACTTTAATTTACAGTCACTCGTTTAAATACTACCCTTTTTAAAATATTATGTTCAAAATTTAAAACCTCAAACCCAAACATTTAAATGTTTTTAAACTTTTCATTGTTACAAATAACAATTAAATACGGTCATTAAAACGAGACGGGTCCGACACGACACAATGAATTAATTTTACCTTCAAGCGATTGTGTATGACAGCGATTAATAAACATTTATATGCAATCACGACGGGAATTATAATGGACTGGTATCAATATAACTTTAATTTTATGGAAGACAAAGTTAAAGATGCAATTATGTCTGTTATTGATTGCCTGATTTTTGTTCAAAGTACCTACATTACCTACATGTACTAAATAGTAAGTAAATACGTATTGCTGTCATAGAACAGATAACATTGAATCATTCCTTAAATATATAATATTTTGGGTATGTTTAGTCTAATATTTTATAAATACGTTATTTTGTGTGTTTGTTAGTCTGTTAATTAATACTGGAGAAAACAAGCATATATTATATGATGTTGTTTCATCACAAAGTATACAGAAAATGATGAAAGTGGTACAGGCTTTATATATTATGGAGCCTGTTTTGACCTCAAAATGATTCAAAAGCTTCTACAGCCATCTAGTAAACAAATAAACATTCGATTTTTTATTAAAATAAAAAGAATTTATGCCTTAACCCAATTAACAATTGCGCACTGCGAAATAATTTAACTTTTTCGATTGAATTTTATTCTCAAGTCGCATAAGGCCGGTCCATATACGCACCCCGCCGCCCTTGTCCCGGTTCGTGTGGACGTGCCCTTATATAGCCGTGTTTTATTCGTTTCGATCATTGTTGGTAATGAAGACAAGGATTTTGTAAATCGTCCATATGGTCTGTGATCGTGGTTTATTTAAGATCACGATGTGTGTAAATGTTAAGTTAGGTATGTGCTACATATGATTATGCAAGCCTCATATCGCGAATGGTTTGCCATTTGAGATAATTTTAGGTTTTAATAAGAGCTTAGACTATTAATGAAACGGCTGATTTATCATTTGGCTATCTAGCTATATCACAGTATTACCATATTTCCTACAGTATGGCGACGAATGTACTTGTGCAGAGAAACGGAGGGGAACTGGCGGGGGGTCGGGCGACGCGGGCCGCTTAATGCAATCACGCTGAGTTTGCATTAACTATCGCGAAAGGACGACGCAGTCGTATTTTTTGTGTAATAATTTTATTATACATAGGTATTTACATATTCTATTATGGCGCGCAAAAACTGTTCCGTTTACGGATGTAAATCTACATTGAAATCCCAGAAGGAAACAATATTTCAGAAAGATTGTATTAATTTTATCTGTTGAATTAAAATCAAAGCTATGTATATGTTGTCCTCATTATTTTCTAATCAGATTGTAAATCCCAATGCGAATGCATTACTTAGTTAAATGGTATAATATACAATTAAGAACATCCAAAAATAAAGTGTCCACGTAAATAATATTTAGCAGTGCAATATCTGTAATTATATATGTATTTATGAACAAATAATTACATCAGATTAATTAATAATTGCAATTATTTTGAATGTACATATGAATAAATGATTTCATCATAATATTAATAATCACAATTGTTTTATTTCCCATTTGTTGCAACCCTAGCGTATTTTCGTGTGGCAGCGTAAGTACCTACGCTGGCGGCGGCATCGCGCGACATCAAAGGCGATTCCTTACTGTAGGAAATAACATTGTAATACTGTGGCTATATGTGTATATAAGTAGGTATATTAAGCAGCATACGAGCTGCAAAACGTCCTATTACCTATAGTTATTGATTATAATTCAAAGGCAGCTTTTGTGTTTTCCTCAATATTTTATAATATTAAATGATATTAAATTATAGTAGTTCTGTGTAATACAAATAATAAACTAGTTAAAGGATAGAAGCTGATAATTGTAACTCTTTTATGTATTTTGAACTAAAAATGTCCAAGAAAATTTACTAATCTCCCCAAATTTGCATATCTGTAGCAAAAAAAAAACAAAATGACATCAGTGTGACGTCAGCTAATGGCGGACAATCTGTCAACACGTCACTCTAATGGAGCCGTGAAAAATGGCGCCACTAATGTGGACTGATAAAGATTATACGCTTTTAAACATTCAACAGGTCGTGACGAGAAATAGATTTATTTTGACAGAAATTAAGCATTCGTTGGATTTAGATAGGCTTAATTACAACTTGATTGTAAGCTTGATAAGTATTTTAGGTAGGTGCCTACCACAGAACATATAAAAGAGGTTTTACATGTTCTGTGGTGCCTACAGTGGACGTGTGGACCAAGCTTAATAAAGTTGTATTCAACATTTTATTCAACTAAAAGCTTGTTTAAGAATAAGTTGTATCATTTTATCTAATGACTAATCTAGTACAGATAAAATGGATACAAAAAAACTATTGAAAAATTAACTATCTAGGTAGGTAGTAAACTATACGTAATAGATATAAAAGTAATAATTTTCAAATTTAATTTAAATTTTTAATAAAAACTCATGCAATAATTGAAAAGAAACACGCAAACCAAGCAACATATAATTGTTGTCTTAACACTTAACAGTAAAGAATAAAGATACAGCTAACGAATCCATAAAAAGGGATCCCAATAAATCTTCAAGTGCAATTTTAATAAATTTCGGGTTCCCGCGAGTGAGGTCACTTTTCTTGGACCTTGAACCGAGTGTAAGCAGGGTCGTTTTATCAAAGATTATGCGAGACATATAAGTTACGTTTTAACCTATTATGTGCATGCCTCTCAGAGGTAAATACACTTTATACAAAAAGGTAAGGTAACCTTAAAAACCAATATTCATATAATTTGTAAAAGAAATGTATCTAATTATTTTCGCTTTCGCTGTTAACCTGGGCCTGCGGACATGGAAAGCTCACCTACTTGCCCATGAAATATCTCAGTTATACTTGTGGTTATACTAATATGCTTGCCTTTGCTCCATATGCCACAAGGGAATAAGATATGTAACAACACATAAGGACAGTGACTTTAAAACAAATAATTTGAACCCAGTTTTGCGCGCCGTCGGGAGCACACATTAAATTGTCATTAAGTTTTCAACTCAAGAGTCGAGAATACAGTTATTAAATGATGAATTTTACGATCTTTTTAATTTCGTAAGCGGGAATACGCAAGGCGCAGTTAAATTATGATTTATAGTATTTATTGTAAGTCACGAAATGTAAAAACGTAACTTGAGATTGGTATAAATTACTTGAACGAGTAAGTACATCTTATTTGAATCAAACTTCGTTTACAAAACGGCTGATCAGATTTGCAGGAAATTTCACACAGAAATAGATTACAGTCTGGATTAATGGATAAATTTATTCTCTCCACAATGACCACATAACACGTGCGGCCGCGGACCAAGCTAGTTTAATTTCAATGCAAAGGCTATATTGTTTCTGTAAACATTTGCGAAATTATCGTTATTTAAAACCTGATTTCCAGGGAACTCTTAACTTTTTTTCATTAATCGTTGTTGAATGTATGTTGGAATACATGTGTCTTCTATTAGTAAGGTATTTCTTATAAACTATTTCCAAGAAGACGTTACGATGCGAACATTTTTAATGATATTGAGAAGGAAAAATATGCAGTTACTATAGCATACCTATACAGATTTAGTGATTTATAAGATATCAACAAGTCAGTACTCAGTGTAATCACCATGATTTTCAGCAGACACAAAATGTATTGATTAAATTTATAAGATAACGATTAAAATACAAAAATGTAGCGTATACGAAAGCTACTAACATAGGCTCTAGTGAACATGCCATTATAAATAAAATTATTTTAATATTTATATTTTATAGTAATACTAGCTGTCCCCCGGCTTCGCCCGTGGTACATATTTCGCAATAAAAGTTAGCCTATGTTATGGTCAGGCTCAGGGTCTAAAGATTGTCTGTGCCAAATTTCATCAAAATCGGTTGAGAGGCTTAAAGCCAGAAAGCGTAACAGACAGACAGACAGAGTTATTTTCGCATTTATATTATTAGTAGGGATTTACTGATTTTAGTTGTTCCTTAGCGATTTTAGTTGTTCCGTAGAAATACAAATAATACATATCGGTCTTGCATCTGAATAAAACTTCTTTGATCTTTATTAAAAGAAATGTAAATATATCTAACCAGCTATTAATAATGTGATCACGTCTCACGCCTTTTGTTTTGGTAATTTCAAGAATTGGACATGGCCCACATATACAGGGTGTAATCGTTAAGTGTACACAGGCGATTTTTCCGTGGTATTACAGATAACAAAAAACTTTAAACTGATATCGAAAGTACTTAACCTAATGAGTAAAATGGCCGTAATAAATTTTTAAAAATAAATCGAGAAATATCAAAAAAATTATCTTTAAACCCTCCTCATACATTAAGTATGAAATATGAATATCCCATATACCTACATTTAATATGAAAGATTTTAGCTTTCTTTTTCTTTTTTGGTTTTCTGCTTAAATTACTTCGCAAATTTGAAGTGGAATTTTCCGAGCATTTTCCGGGCATTTTCCACGCTTTTTTCGGACATTTTCACGCATTTCCCAGACATTTTCCGGACATTTCTCAGGCATTTTCCGGGGATTTTCCAGGCATTTTTCAGATATTTTCCGGACATTTTCACGCATTTTCCGGATATTTTCCAAGCATTTTCCAGGGATATTCCATGGTTTTTCCGGAAATTTCCACGCATTTTCCGGATATTTTCCAGACATTTTCCAGACATTTCCCTGGCATTTTCCGGTAATTTCCCAAGCATTTTCCGGGAATTTCCCAGGCATTTTCCGGGGATTTTCCGAGCATTTCCCGGGGATTTTCCGGATGTTTTCAAGACATTTTCCTGGCATTTTCCGGGGCATTTTCCACGCATTTCCCAGACATTTCTCAGGCATTTTCCGGGGATTTTCCAGGCATTTTCCGGATATTTTCCGGACATTTTCACGCATTTTCCGGATATTTTCCAGGCATGTTCCAGGGATATTCCATGGTTTTTCCGGAAATTTCCACGCATTTTCCGGATATTTTCCAGACATTTTCCGAGCATTACCAAGGTATTTTCCGGTTATTTTCCGGGAATTTGCCAGGCATTTTCCGGGGATTTTCCGAGCATTTCCCGGGGATTTTCCGGATGTTTTCCAGACATTTTCCGGACATTTCCCTGGCATTTTCCAGGCATTTGCCACGCATGTCCCTACATTTTCCGGACATTTTTCAGTCACTTTTCGGGGATTTTCCAGGCATTTTCCACGCTTCTCCCGGACATTTTCACGCATTTTCCGGATATTTTCCAGGCATTTTCCAGGGTTTTCCAGACATTTTCCACGGGTTTTCCGGAAATTTCCACGCATTTTCCGGATATTTTCCGGACATTTTCCGGACATTTTCTGGAAAATGCCTGGAAAATATCCAGAAAATGCGTGGAAATTTCCGGAAAAACTGTGGAATATCCCTGGAAAATGCCTGGAAAATGCGTGAAAATGTCCGGAAAATGCCTGGAAAATCCCCGGTAAATGCCTGATAAATGTCCGGAAAATGCCTGGGAAATGCATGGAAAATCCCCGGAAAATGCCAGGGAAATGTCCGGAAAATGTCTGGAAAACATCCGGTAAATCCCCGGGAAATGCTCGGAAAATCCCCGGAAAATGCCTGAGAAATTCCCGGAAAATGCTTGGGAAATTACCGGAAAATGCCAGGGAAATGTCTGGAAAATATCCGGAAAATGCGTGGAAATGTCCGGAAAAAACGTGGAAAATGCCTGGAAAATCCCTGGAATTAGCCTGGGTAATGCCTGGAAAATATGTGGAAAATATCCGGAAAATGCGTGAAAATGTCCGAAAAAAGCGAGGAGAATGCCCGGAAAATCCCCGGAAAATATCTGGAAAATGCGTGAAAATGTCCGGAAAAAGCGTGGAAAATGCCACTTCAAATTTGCGAAGTAATTAAAGCAGAAAACCAAAAAAGAAAAAGAAAGCTTAAATCTTTCATATTAAATGTATAAGGGATATTCATATTTCATACTTAATGTATGGGAGGGTTTAAAGATAATTTTTTGATATTTCTCGATTTATTTTTAAAAATTTATTACGACCATTTTACTCATAAGGTTAAGTACTTTCGATATCAGTTTAAAGTTTTTTGTTATCTGTAATACTTACGGAAAAATCGCCTGTGCACACTTAACGATTACACCCTGTATATAGATATTAAATTATATCGGTTCACTCTAAATTATAGGTATCATATTAATTGTTATTTTAATAATGTATGATCTTTGTGATAATTCTCACGTATAAAAGTTTATTATATTGTGATAGCTCTAGAAAAAAATAAGTATCTGCACAATATTCATTGAATTTTGTGCATTGTGCAGTAATAAATTAATTGATATTCAATGAAACCTTCTATACTTTTTTTAATGTTGGGCAAATAAGAAGAAGATAATACGGGGCAAATTGAATCAAATCAAAACATAATTTAGGCGAAACTACCCGACATTATTTAAACTAAAAACATTACCTTTCTGTCTTCAACGTAGTCGGGTAAAAATAGGATGTGACACTTGCACTGTCTCTTCATACAAAAACTGATTAATATTCAAAACACAAAGCTCTTTACATACTTGAAAATAACAGATGTATCAATGTTAAGGTAATGTTATGCAAATTCAAATACATAATACAATATAATATTTTATACTTTGAGATTTTAAATACTACCGTATTTTTTCCAAATTAAGTACTTGGTATCTACTTATATATTATTTAGTATGTATTCCTTTTTTTCAAAATACATACTAAAATAGAAACTAGAAGGCACTAGAAAAATAAAATAAATTTCAACCTACAATATTATTTTAAAATTTAAATAATGGGGATTGAACCCACTCCCTCTGACGCATAGGTCACTAACCGCTGAGCTATTGGCTTCAAATAACATCAAGGTTTTAGTAACAAAATGTTAAACACTACTTTAGGGTTTTATTACATACTTGGTTATTGTCATAATGTGTTTGTTGTTAAATGTTATCTTAAGTATGTTACTGAAATACAAGTGTATTTAGCACAATGGATTCCGTTTTATAAGTGTTTATGTTTTCGATAATAATTCTCAAGTCCCGATGGTTTTTCGTCAAATACAAAACGAAGAAATAAAAATAAAGATGTGGGTTAAAGTGGGAAAAATACAAAAATAAAATAGTATAGATCATCATTCCGGTATAACATAGTTTTCGTAGAGTAATTTTAAAGCCTGCTAACTAGTTGTACCTAGCCAACTTGCTAAGAAAGATTTTATATTAGTTCTTAGTTTATCTGTGGTAATTCATAAACTAATAACTACTTAGCAGGATTACTAAACAGTTACAATTACAAACAAATGAACAGTCTAATAGCTCCTTTTTAGTTATTGTAAAAGTTTTAAATATTTTCATTAGTAAAAATAACCTATTAAGGAAAGTGCCAAACACAGGATCTACATAAAAAGTTATTTTGACCGGATCTAGGAATGTAGACTGTACAAGTATAGCATATATTTCAACAGAGTACGCAATGAATAACGCATTGTTTTTACTTTCATGGAAAGTCGATGGTGAATCATTTCACTGTCTTTTTATACCTAGGGTAAAAGTGGGATAGATGCCGCACTAGGATAGATGCCCCATTTTCAAAAAACCTCACTTCCCAGAGTCCTGACTACGAATTAATGATTTAAATAGGAGCTCCTATCACCCCGCACCTCGTGTACGCATGAGCTGTTGTTTGGTGAAGACGTGTTTCGCTAGTGCGTGTTATAATATCGGCGGCGAACTTCACGAACACGTTAAAATTTAAAAAGGTTGATATTTGCCTTTGCATAACTTTATAAGTATTAATAAATTTCACTATATTTCTTATTATGTCTATACACTGGTTCATTAAGTACAAATCTAAGTGAAAATAGTGGCTCTTTTGTTTTTATTTAATAAAAAAACTACTGGGGCAGCTATCCTTATCAAAAAGGATAGTTGCCCCTTTTTTTTCGAGGGATAGATGCCCTTAGGGGCCTCTAAGGGCATCTATCCCTCAATACATATGTACATGTTAGTATCGATAATCACAGGTACTGTTTATATTTTTACCTGATTGCGTCAGAGGTTTTCTCTATGTTAACCGATTTTACTCGTTTAATTTGCTTTTTTTTGTTATGTTTACTTACTTATTAATGATCTGCCCTTATACTGAACCTTGTAGGAGAACCACGCCACGAAAATACAAAAGAAAAGAAGGAGTGCGAGCGCAAGTATATTCTTGGACAACAGAACAACTATGTGAACTTGACATTTGCTGGTTTATCATATTAATTTTATTAGATTTCGCGTTTATAGAGTATGTCAGGCATCTATCCCACTCTGCAGGCATCTATCCTCCTTAGTATTTTCATGGTGGGGCAACTATCCAACTAGGTAGGCATCTATCCTCAAAAAAGGTGTTCTACAAAAATATTTATTACACATTATCTATAAATGATAGGATTAAAAATATATATAGTAATTCAAAACAGATAATTAACCTAGCTATATTCATACAAAGTGTTCGTATAAGATTCATGTTTTTTAAATTATGAGGCTATTTCAAAAAGTGGGGCATCTATCCCACTTTTACCCTACATTGTAGTTTATTCGGATTTCCTCCTCCTTGATACAGTATTCTAAGTTTTTTTAATTTAGAGGTTCCGGGTGGAATAGCTAGTGAAGATTTAACTATTACAGGCTATCAGGCATAAAGGCTTCAAATTATTGTCAAATATACATATAAACGAAAAGCCTTTACATGTTATATATTGTATAGGTAATTATCATATAGAATATGATAAATAATAAACATTACACAAGCAGCTTCTGACTGATTTTAATTTTTAATAAACATTTCATAAAAATAAAGTAGAAAGGCTAAATCAAATGACAAAAATATGTAATAATATTATTGAAAAGCTCCATATTTTTTAAATGTTTTTTTTAAAGGAATTCGTTTTATTAAATTGATCATGTCTTGATCTGTTCTCTTTAGGAAATACCACCTCCGTACTCATTTACATACCCATTTTATATTCTAATCAAGTTTTTGGCTTTAAAGCATCTGTGTTGATGTTATTACATTCTTGCTAATACGTCATAATATATCATATTACTTAAAATTTCGAATAAAATAATATTATACATATGAGGTAAACCGTATAAACTAATCGGCATATACATATTTCAAACATTGATTACTTAACAGTTACATAATTTTATTAAATACTAGCGGTCCACCCCGGCTTCGCCCGTGGTACATATTTATGTTTTCTCTACATAAGAACCATCCTGGTACTTCAAGGAATATAATAAAAAAAGAATTATCGAAATCGGTTCAGCCGTTCTCGAGTTATTCGCTTACCAACACATTTTGCGATTCATTTTTATATATAAGACTAGCGGTCCGCCCCGGCTTCGCCCGTGGTACATAATATTTACGTTTTCTCTACATAAGAACCATCCTCGTACTTCAAGGAATATAATAAAAAAAGAATTATCGAAATCGGTTCAGCCGTTCTCGAGTTATGCGCTTACCAACACATTTTGCGATTCATTTTTATGTATAAGATTATTGATTATAGCGCATACAAGCTAAGAATGTCCTCAAATCAGTCCATCCGTTGTGACGATAAACCGGCAGTAACAAACGAAACAATTGTATTACTTCAGTAGCATAGTAAATCAGCTAAACATTACAATTTGTCGCATTTCGATCCCACTCAAATAAACATTGGCATAATGAAGGCAATATTTCATATGCAATTACGTCTAGCAAGGACGAATCAATGGACGCGACAAATCTTTCCGTACCTAATGAAAAAACTACGAAATAACACCTACAGCTAAATGACTAACTGAGCTATTATAATGATTGCGTTATTTACTAGCCTGTGGTTATCGATTGTATATGCCTTGTATCGTGAATAATATCTCTGCCTTCGATGGCGTTTAGCTCAAAAACTGATAATTTCATACTAACGTACTAACTGCAGTTTGTTGATTAGTTTGCGATAATCTCAGGAACACGTACCGATTCGAATGGAAAAAAAATTGTGGTGGATAGTAGACGGGAAAGGCTGTATGACTATAATATGACATCACTCAACCAATATGAGCGGAGCAGCAATGAAAAGCAGGAAAATATTCCGTTTTAAGAGTTTCCACTGCAAAAGCGGTTAAAATTGCGCAAAAATCGATATGACGAAATTTTCCCGCTTGTAATGTGCTAATTTAGTTTTCGTCTCAAATGAATGCAGGTGAAACCGCGCGACACAGCTAGTTTTATATTAGATGTCTGCGGTTTTGCATCATGTGCTTCAAGAACCCGAGATTCATTCTCTTTAGTCATAATTTATTCTGCGTTGTATTTAAAATACTTTAGAAAAATCATTTTTCATCTACAGGTACATACGTTGTGTGCCGAACACACGTGTCAGAAGTGAAACTTCCTTGGCAAGATTCTAAGATTCCAAAAGCGTCGCCTTGACGAGACGGTACTGCGACCTTGAAATTTTACTCTCAACGCGCCTAAAAAAGTTTCATTTCAAAAGTTATTTTTCCCACGCCCTTTTAAAAATAGAAAAAATATCATGTCTAGATTTTTAGTACACATCTCCGTAAAAAGACTAAAGCAAATAAAGCCTAAAGTTAGTGCTTACGTCATGTTCATGATATAAGCATTATTTAATTTCATCGAACTGGTTTTATGCAATCTTACCTTTTATAGCAAGTCGGTATCGCCATATGGTCATTAGCGGGTGCGTGCACATTATTCAAGTATTTCTTTTTAAGTCATTAGTGTTCTAATTAGGTGACCTGGGTGGTATTATAGCACTATCACACCCCGGACACTCCATACAAAATTATCATTTTGACAGTCACACTGTAGAGACTGCAAATGTGTGTGTTAACGCTTTATGGTTGGCACCTGTGGTTGGCACATTTGTGACTAGCGTAAAAAAAAATTCGCGTTTTTCTGATGAAATACATCCGTAAACAGCACAATATCTAACCATTTTCTACGAAAAACGATAATCACAAATCCAAAAAATAATAAAATTACTTTAAGTCAATTTGATTAGAGTTGTCAATCTTCGTTGCGTATCGTCCTTGCAGAAAAATGTGGCCCATTTTTAGACTGATCGTGCGGGGTGAGGTAAGTGTTTAATTTTGGCGGGAGGCGGAGTGTCCGTTCTGTAGCGTTTAACTACTATTATGTATTCTGTGGCACTATTATTCCCAGTGTGAGAAAGAGATGGCGCTAGACGAGCTATAATATGTTTAATGTGAAATAAGAGGTCATAATACAGCACCGGGTCATTTTTCCAAGTTGAAATAATACTGCATAAGCTGTTTTGTCGAGAATTTAATTTAAATCCTAGGGCATAAGCACAGGCATAAGCCGAAGAAATTGATAAGATTTTTAGTGGAATCTCTTCAATAATTGTGATGGTCCTTTTTCATGTAATTTTTGGTGAAAAAAAAACGTAGCATCCAGAAAATGTAACGGTCTCATGTGAACTAATTTTATGATTTATTTCTAAAGTTCGTTTGATTATTGAGTTCAATAGCATTTCCTACCACTCACTTACAAATTACAATTCTTTAAATATTGAATATAATTTCAATACTTGCTCTCATTTATGCCTCATGCCAATAGCAACACCAATCGAAACAATACACAATGGGAAGGCAAGTTGCGCACAATCGACAGGTTTCTATAGAAGTTACTCATCAGGATCCCTTTTACAGGGTTCACGTGAATAGCTCTTATAGGCTATGAGAGTTGAATATCATCCTGTATATGAATGACATCATTATTAGGTTTGTTATTGCAGCTTTAAGATTAACTGTGGTGACGATTTTTATTCTTTACATCTTTACTTCAAAGAGGAATATTTAGCCTTTTGTGTGTGATAATTTCAGAAACTACTGTTTTGAATAGAAACATTATTTTTCGTTAGATAGTTCATTAATCAAGGAAGTTTTCGTTCATAAGTGAAAAATGCTTAGGTAATAGGTAGGTATGTGATATTCGATGTAGACGAACTTGTATGCGTAGAACTAATGGATCTCAAAATGGAAGGTGTTTTCGATTTTACCGTTCTAGCACGAATTAAACAAGATTTGTTTATATAAAAAGTATAAACAAGGCATAATTTCATAGATATCATGACGCTAATTTCCGGAATTATGACTATTTCTTAAATAATAACTTAATTTTGTCTACACTTATTTGTGCCCATCGTTATTTAATATGTAATCTTCTCATATTGTTTAACTATACAGTTATTTATGGCAAAAGGAAGTTTGTGCACGCAGCGCCATTCCCAGAAAATATTTATCAACGTCTCGCAGACTTCAACAAACAGACATACGACACTGTTTACTATTTTTATTTCCTTTTGAATTATTGCAATTGAACTAGCTTAAAGATATTATTGAATGATCAAACTCGATCATTTTAGATTATCCATATAGTTACTTAGGTATATGCTATAAATCATATTCGTATAAGTAATTCATTGTATTATTGTATACTTATAGGTTTAAGATTAAAAGACAGAAATGGAAAATCACACAAAATATTCTTATTAACGGAAATAAGTCACTAATGAATAATTAAAAGAACTCTAATGGTAACAAATAATATAAATATCTATATTAATAAGTGGGATGTTAATCTACGGAAAACTATGTTAAAAAAAGAGAAGTTACATATTAAGGTGCCGGTAAATATATTTAGTGATTAACTTAACATTAAGTTTTATATAACAAGAAACTATATAATTTACGGTAGATTATTCTGTCCGTGAACTCCCTCGCTGTTCGAATTTTGTTTAGACCCCGTTAAAAAGTTAATATAATTTATTATAAATTCTATTTATATCAGATTTATTTATGACGGCAGCCTATTTATAGCGATACAAGGTCATAAATTCACAAACCGATTCGCATGAAGCCCGAAGGTACACACATACAAACATACAAACATACAGATATAAACGAGACCGGTTTGTACGGTGCACCAGGGGTGCGCTTAACAAGATATCCATTTATATTTTTATGGAAATTTATATTTTTATCAGACTGTCTTAAGCCATTGAGAAAACTTTGTGAAAGTTTATCAAGATTGGTTTAAAAATTTAAATGATCGTTTGAACGAACCAAAGTGATATAATATTAAATAGGTTGATATTTGTTTATAACGCTATCAAAATACTTTTTTTTCATGCACCTAAACTAATAGGTACATCCTACAAATGTTAGTTTGTTTGTATTGTATCATGTATGTATATTTGTAATTTTTAAACCAACAAAACGATAACACAACATGTTTAACAGAACTTTAAAACCTATACCTATATACATTTTATTATAGGATTTCAACCTTTGAACTTAAAGGCAAAATTAGTCTACTATCAGTAACTAGTCTAGACTTAATTCCTGTAAGATGACAGCCCTAGGAATCCCGATTCAGGTTTTGCACCGGGCCGATCCCCCGAGTACTGTATGGATATCTAAAGTTTTACAAAATAACATGAACTTCGCGTTCACTGCGCTTTTTCATTCAATTTAACACGATTAACTAGCCTACCCAGTAATTCTAGTGTTCTTGTATTAACTATTATTATTAACGTGTGTTTGTGAGAATGTTTGTCATTGTTTATCGTTGAAGGCTTGAAGCTTTCCGGAGCTTTTCGGCTTTAGAGTGATTCTTCAATATATAAATATATAGCTTTCGATCGTTGATCTCCCTTATTCAATATCAAGAGAAGATAAGAGAAGCGATATTCTTGTGAAACACTAACTAATAAGTAAAAGTTAACACAGCATGCACTAATTAAATAGAGCTAGATATTTTTTAAATAGAATACAATCATGTTATTAAACAACGGGTATATCCGTGCATCGAGTGAGTAAAACCGCGTGCTCCGCTAGTGTCAAACGGAACAAGATACTAAACGGAACTTGACATTGGCATTGACTTTATTTAAATTGCTTTTAAATGAGAAATGATGACCGACTTGGGCATATGAATTTGGAGAGGAGGCGGCTTAATAGCTTAGTCTCACCTTTTATATATCACAAATTGTATCCATGGAAGAAATAGAAATGGAAACAATACTCTGGAAAGGTTCTAAATTTAAATGTTACATATTGATAACTATATAAATAAAATAACACAACAGTAAGTAAACTCTATAATAAAAAAACTAAGCCCACAAAACCTTTAAACCATAGATGATAGAGGCATCTTTAATCTTTATAATATAGTATAGATACCTATAACACGTATATAATTTAGGTACTCCTAAAAACAATATGCAGAGGAATCCATTAGTACTGTACAACACATTGTAACTATCTGTACATCTATGCTAAGTAGACATTTCCATAGTAACCTTTTATTGTACCCACGATATTACACGAAAACAGACCCTAATATGGGCACAAAAGAACGAATATGCCCTGACGTCATTTTGCAGGCAGTATTACACCTTAGGGTATTAACTGTAGGATCAAGGATATTATATAGCGACGCGTGTTCATTTATAAACATTTTTAACAAAAAACTAAACCGCCTTCAAATGGTCGGAACCACACAAAATTTAAATGGGACCAAACCAAGACCAAACGGAAAGCAAATAAAAAAAAACACAATCAAAATCGGTTCATCCAGTCGCAATGTCTGAAGTCCACGAAAAAATGCAATCGAATTCAAAAATACCTTTTTTTTTAAACTCTCCCAACTTGGAATATAAAAATAAATGCTACAGATGAGCCACAACATGTACTTCACTACTCTTATGTATAAGAAATGTCGCAAAAACTTTACAAATGAACGTGAACCTTTAACAATGTTGTTCAGCGGTAACTGAACGTTACGGTCCGAGAAATGGCCGTAGAAATGGTCACTATATTTCGATTGGTTTTAGTGTACTTAGATGTCTTTATGTTACACTTTCTTCAACCGTTCCTATTTATTGTAAAGGATTTGATAGACAAAAAGGATGATAATAATAAGTAGGGATGTAACGATACATGATTTTGCCGATACGATACCGATACCGATATTTGTAGTAATGTATCGGCGATACCGATACCGATACCGATATCGATGGCTTGGTAGAAAAATAAATAGTGAATTATGCATAAAAAGTTACCAACATTTAACAGAGACAACTGTTAATCGTATTCTTTTAAATAAAAATGCCAAATCAAAAAACAACAAAACCATTTATTTTAGTATTATTATTTTACGAAGTCAGTTAAACTTTAAGTAATACACATACAATCAGTACCTAATAAAAGTTTACTATAATTGCTAGAGTTTTTTTTCAGAAAACAAAGTGCGCACGCGCGGGCGGCCTTCCGCATCGTTCATTGGGCGCGGATTTTTGAATTATTTGATATCAAAAAAATTGGTTGTTTGTAAAGTAGGTTTACGATCGAGATGTTTACGTGATAACATAATGCAGTGGCAGCGCTCGAGATGAAACGGGAGATCGGTCCGTCTCTCTTTCGTTATACCTGCGATCGCGCTCGTGAGGTTTTGGTGTGACACAAGTTTATGAACATGTCACCCGACTAAAACGATTTTAAAAACGTTATCACGTTAAAAATTAAAAAAATTCAAAATTATTTATTTCTTTCCTTTACATAAACAAATTTGTGATTGGAACACTCCTAGTAAGCAAATAAAATGCTTGTGTCAGGAGGTTCCGCTCTTCCTTAACACTATTACAGAAACAGAAATAAAACAATATGAATGAATACAATGCAAAAACATAAAAGAAAAGAAAGAATTTAATAAAAAAATATCGGTATCGGTTGATTTATTATCGGCGATACCGATATATCGGCTTGCCGATATATCGGCCGATATATCGGTATCGGTATCGGTATCGTTACATCCCTAATAATAAGGATAAGTCTATATTCAAAAGTTCAAAACACAAGTCACAACTCTCGTAGTATCTGACGACATCTCTCAAACGAAAGTTATAAATATTTCACAAAATCTAAGCCACTTAACGCTGCGCTGGAAAAACATCTCAAAATGCGTGAAACTAGGACAAAGTACCTATGACAATTTGTGAATCAAAAACCTTTACAATATGATACAAATACAATACTACATAATTCTATTTACAATTCCAATAAGCTACATTAAAACATGTCAATAAATTCGCACGAACAAATTATGCAGTCATGACTGTATTAATGCCAAGGCGTCGATATACAAGCAAATTTTATTTTCACAAGTGACATCATTCCAACTGTACCGAGAAAGGATTTATCAATTATTATAATGTTTGAGACACCCGCGCGAAACCGCGAGTTTAGACTGCTAGTTTAGAAAACAATTCGATGTAACCAAGGTAATCTTTGTTATAAAATTTCATTAAAAACTCATGACTAATTAATACTAAAGAAGGCAATAATTACTTAAATATTTTTAAAGGTACAGTGAAAAGTCGATGACATTAGAAAGATAGGAAATCCTAAATCAACCTTCATTCATGAAACAAAACAACACAACTCTCCCAAATGATCAATTTGACAATAAAAAAAAGACGGGTTGCACTCCGGGAGTGCCGGCAGAAGTGAAAACTTGATTATTAACGTTGAGCATGTTTGATATTTTGGAATGGTATCCGTCTTACGCTTTTTCGATCAGGTCACGTGTCCTGACGCGAGTTTAAGATTTTATGCCCATTACAGAAAAAGTGCTCAACGCCGCTAAAGAAGTTTTCACTTCAAAAATTATAATCCAAAGAGTGCAAACAAAATACCACGAATACTAAACATTACAGGTCACAGGACAGTGTACTAGAATCTAGAATAGTTTTATATTATCTATGGACTGTGGTACAGGTAACCTAGGTTATAAAAATGTACCACAATACGTGGGGGAAGACTGGTGGGCGAACCGCGAAGTGATACCTTACGTCACCGCTTATTTCTCACCTATTGTAGTTTAAGTAAATATAAATTTATTACGACAGATCACGACTAGATCCCAATCTCATCCTTTGTGGTTTATCTGTAATCTTGATAGTAAGTTTATTGTTTAAGGGTTTTAGCCATTTTTAGACAAGCGTGAAGGCACATTTAAGGTTAACACTTATTTCCGTTAATAAACAACGTAACTTATTTTTATACTTAATTTTCTTGTACCATGTCGTTTGATATCATTTATGTTATAACATAGACACAAAACACATGGCATTTTTAATCAAAGATTTGGTTATTTGAAAATCAGTTAAGGGAAGTTGATTTATTTTTTAATAAGAGAACAAGTTAGCCCGAAAACATAGAAACACGTAGACATAGACATAGAAGTTAACCCGAGAACGATTTTATTTCTTCAGAATAAGCAGCTTGATGGATTTTAGATTGATAGGTGTCGTTAAATAAGTCTCAATTACTGTTAGTGTCATTTTTATCACATCATATATCATCATAATAATATGATCTGCATGGGTAATTGCATATACAATCTATGCAAATATTATAAAGTGGTAACCATAAACAACTATTGCCCGTCAATGAAAGCAATATTTGATTGTACGTTAGTTTATGAACTCAAAACTATTTAAAATTAATCGTCATTTCACATTTGACAGCTACAATCCTGTGTTAAAAAATAAAACATGCAATATTTTTATATTAAGTAAACACAAGCGGAGCCGTGCGAGGTCCTAGTCTAGGATAAAACATGACATTGTACCATCTGGTATGTCTGTCCCTCTATTAACCAATCATTGATTGACACAAGCTCCTATTATATGAAACAGTGAGCTCTTGTTTTAAGATAAGGACAAATTAACGATTGATTACTTAATTAGTTGAATAACTCAACGTTATCTGTTATTTATTTTAGAATGTTTGTTACTCTTAATTTGTATGGAAAGAGCTGGTATAAACGCAACACTACCAACTGCCAAGTGCCAAGTGAACAAAAGATGTAGTTATAATTATAGCTTAGACTTCGAAACAGATGGCTTCTTTTGTCGCAAAAATAAAGGACAAATGCCCTAAAGCGATTTTAAACTTCCGCCCTTTTAACTTAAATACTTAAGGTTGAAAGTTTTGTTCGGAAATGTACAGTTCATGCAAGGGAAGTCGAGCAGAAAGCTATTCAGAGCTTAAGAATTATTGCAATCTTTGTTTACTAGAACAAAAATATTAGAAAACTGAACTTAACTTTATAAAAATAAATATATCAAACTCTCACATTCCTCTACATCGTGAAGAAACTAAATAAACATTAAAAATACGCTTACCAAGTTCAAAATAGATATATAAAGTACGCGAATGCGCAGGCGCAGGCGACAGGCGGTCGCGGCGCGCTCGCAGGATCTAACGAAGGGTTCGACTCCGGGCTACCCACGCATTGTGGTGAGGTTACATGGAGACGAGTTAAGACTATAAATTAGTAGACTATAATTATAATTTATACTAGTGTAGTAGAATTACGAGTTACTTTAAAAGGCATAGTTATTGAGTCAATAGCTACTGTTAATCAGTCTGGAGCTTCAGAAAAATAAAATCAAATAAATATGCCGTCGCTTTGAGTAAATTATGTATTTATTACGTTCTTTCTTTTATTTAGATGTTAAAGTTTGTCCAATATCTTGGATGAACCCATTTATTTCTATGCGTTCAGATTTTATAATAATGCTTCGAACAAGATTTGTGTAAGATACAATATTGTTTCACTTGTAAAGCATAGTTTTTTTTGTTTTTGAACGAACTACCACACAATACAAATGCAGTACTACATCAAACATTGACTGGTATCCTAGAGGCATCAAGTACATACCTAATATTATGTATTTTTATACAGATTATACTTGTATAGGGTGATTTTTTTGCTGGTTTCTTTTTGGCAATACTGTTTTTGATAGATCACGCGTGAATCGTGTCTTGTGTCTTTATCAAACTTGTTCAGTTTGGTCTATAATTTAACCATGAATCGACTTACGAACGAACAACGCTTGCAAATTATTGAATTTTACTATCAAAATGCATGCTCGGTTAAGAGAGTGTGAAGTCGGTTAAGAAGTGCGCGATGCACTTCATCGATTGGCGATTTTATTTTTTTTTGCTTAAAATGGAAGAATTGGACATGCCTCACACGTGGTTTCAAAAAGACGGTGCCACATGCCACACGGCACGCGAAATAATAGCCCAATTGAGAGCCGCCTTCGGCGAACAGTTTATCTCACGTGTTGGGCCCGTCGATTGGCCGCCTAGATCGCGTGATCAAACGCCTTTGGACTATTTCTTATGCCTACAGGGATAAACCAGCAACGATTGACGCACTGGTAGCCAATATTGAAGCATTTATTATATCTATTAGATAAACTAGAAAGTATCGGTGTACGTGATATCCCATTAAAACTAATCAGTGACTATTTGACTGATAGAAGACAACGTGTCAGGCTAAATAGTGATGCAACTAGTGATGAACTATCAGTTAAATATGGAATTCCTCAAGGAAGTATACTCGGGCCAACGCTTTTCTTAATTTATATCAATGGCTTGTGCAACCTCAATATCTCCAATGGTAAAGTCATCACTTTTGCCGATGACACTGCCCTTTTCTTTGTTGGCAATTCATGGGAGGAGGTATTCAATTACGCTCAACAGGGATTTAATAGTGTCTGTAACTGGCTACAACGCAACATTCTAACGTTAAACGTTACGAAAACAAAATATATGGTCTTTGCACATAGAAATAAAATGCTTCCATCTACATATTTTGCTATTGCAGCTCACTCTTGTTCTTCCATTCTTCCGAATTGCCAATGTCCAATACTCGAGAGGACTGAAACTATTAAATATCTGGGCATAACTATTGATCAGCTCCTATCTTTCAAACCACACATAAATGTACTTGTTACAAGACTGCGTAAATTAATTTACATTTTTAAGGGCTTAAGACATATAGGAGACCACCAAGTCATTAAAATGGTTTACTTTGCCCTTTGTAGCTCTTTAATAAATTATTGTATCACATCTTGGGGCGGTAGTGCTAAGAGTTACCTGATAGAAGTTGAGCGTGCCCAGCGCTCGATCCTCAAAGTTGGTGCTGGCCTCCCTTACCGTTTCCCTACCACCGAGCTTTACAAAAAGTGGGACTTACTGACGGTTAGGCAATCATTTATACTACAGACAATCATAAAACAGCATTCTCAACTAGTCTTTGACAAAAACCTACATTCTAGCCAACGTCGTAAAGATAAAATATGCCCGACCTTACAATTCAAAAGTTTTCACTCACACAATTTTTTCTGCTTTTTGGGACCTTTTCTTTATAACCTAATAAATAAAGCGTTAAACATATATCCTCAAAATAAATATAATTGTAAATCAGCCGTAACTAATTATTTGAAAACCCTAGATTACCAACAAACTGAAAATCTTTTAAATATAAAAAAATAAAAAATAATTCACTGTATTAACATCTTATTGTGTATGACACACACACTCACAAACGCAAAAACGCACGCACACACACACACACACACACACAAGTAGACGCACACACAAACATACACATTCACACACACTCAACATACAAACATACATATATACACGCGCACACACACATGCAGACAAACACTCATTAACACACTGGTCACGTATATAATTTTAAGTTACTATTTAAGCATAAGTAGACTTAAGTTCAGTCTATTGTTTTTGTTTTCCTCTCCTTATTGTCGATTGATATTTAGTTATTGAAACTTAAAATGTATTTTAGTAGTGCTATCCGCGAGGGGGGCTAGTGATCTGTACTACAGGTCTTTCAAAGACCTATTTCAGACACTAGTCCTTCACAACGAAAATGCTACACGTTTACATATTTAGTTCCATTGTAATAGTTTTAAGTTGTGAAGGCAAATAAATGAAATTTTTATTTATTTATTATTTATTTATTTAAGTATTCGTGATATACCGGCCGATATGTTGTAGAGAGTGTGCCGAAATTAGGCCTTGCGAATGGGCCATCTAAACTGGAGCCGCGGCCATCATTTGCATGAAATCATCTTCAAACATTAAATTATATTGATCGTTTTATCAATTCCATTATAGATTACATCAACATTTTCAAGTTTTTTGTGTTTTTTTTGAAAATCAAATCCTCCTCAATCCTCTTAAAAAATCACCCGTTACTAAAAGAACCACAATGCTATGAGAAGAATAAAGTTTTCATTCAGCTAAGGGCCGATTTTTCAATGCTTGGATAAAACTTATTCGTCGAATAATGTATAAAACTACCATTTTAAAAACGTATTCTAATTGCCCGTATTTGACAGTTTACGTGACATTTTAATATTATCGTGTAATAATTTATTGGACGGATAAGTTTTATCCAAGCATTGAAAAATCGGCCCTAATACATATTATTCTACCAGTAAATACTATACTGGTAAGGAACACATCATCGTCATTATTCCATCAAAAATTAAAATTAACTCTGAAATGCGTGTAAAATAGTTGAGCATTTAATTCACAGGAAACATAATTTTAGCGACTCTGTGTGAATTAGTTTGTAGATAAATGATCCTAAACAAACAGTTCTTTGGGAGATTGTTCAAATAATTAAAATATATTTAAAATCTTTTAAAGTGGGTAAAATTGAAACTTGCTTATCTGTGTTTTGAAATATTAATTTATGATGTAAAATTTTTATAATAGTCCAATATAGGAGCAGAATATAAATAAAATAATTACAGTGGACTATAAAATACAACGAGTAGGTAAATGGATATTCATATATTTAACTACCTAATTACCTATGTATAAGTTAGTATCTATACCTATACTTTATAGGTATATTCAGTCTGATGGTAAATGGTAAAATTATATCAAAACGACTCAAAAGGGCTTCTAGGAAAAGTCTTATTGAATAAATACATGTTTGAGAAAAGTTGTAGATATCTTTTAACACGACACACAAACTATCTTCAAACAAAATTTTATCTTAAACGATCAAGTGATATAAATATGCTATTTTGGTACAATATTAGGTTACCTAGACTAGTAGTCTGAGTGATAAGTTGAAAATGGCGTAAACTAGAGATAAGGCTCTTAAAAATACGTGCGATAGCTCATTTGATTCGGAATGACGTCTAGAGAAATGTATCGGAAATTTTTATTAGCACACAAAAAATTGCAAAAGTTATAGGCAAATTAAGTTTCAAAAAAATAGGTATTTCGTTTATTGTTAATAACTCCGAAATTATTAACATTTCAGAAATTTTGAAAAAAGATTCTTAAAGAGGAGGAAATTTCCAACGAAAATCTCCCGACTCCCGGAATTGTATCTCCATTATTTATAATTTTAATTTAACGCTGAAAATAGCCCTCCGCGCGGCATTTTTAGTTAGCGCGCGCGTCTTCAAAACCGAGCACGTCACACTAATTATTTTTTTAAGGTATTAAATATTAATTTAAAAATTTAAAAAAATTATGGTGTATTCCGAACACTTCAAAGAATTTGCTCCCGTTGGAAATTTTACTTAAAGTTAATTTTTCAACAAATTAGACAAATGTTAACCAACGAAATTTTTTTGAACTTCCGTCCTTATTGCACATTAAAAAAAATGTTTAAATAATTGTCGGTAAAATTTTTCACTTCGTGGAGCCCTTCATATAAATATACTTAACAAGATCGCGCCATAAAAGTTTAAAAAATTTTATTACTTTGTTTATAATAATTTTTTCAAGTTAAGTAACTTGAACAAAAAACTAGAAATTTCTAGTTTTTTGTTAAATTGATAAAATTATTATAAACAAAGTATTAACATTTTTTAAACTTTTATGGCGCGATCTTGTTAAGTATATTTATATGAAGGGCTCCACGAAGTGAAAAATTTTACCGACAATTATTTAAACATTTTTTTTAATGTGCAATAAGGACGGAAGTTCAAAAAAATTTCGTTGGTTAACATTTGTCTAATTTGTTGAAAAATTAACTTTAAGTAAAATTTCCAACGGGAGCAAATTCTTTGAAGTGTTCGGAATACACCATAATTTTTTTTTAATTTTTAAATTAATATTTAATACCTTAAAAAAATAATTAGTGTGATGTGCTCGGTTTTGAAGCCGCGCGCGCTAACTAAAAATGCCGCGCGGAGGGCTATTTTCAGCGTTAAATTAAAATTATAAATAATGGAGATACAATTCCGGGAGTCGGGAGATTTTCGTTGGAAATTTCCTCCTCTTTAAGAATCTTTTTTCAAAATTTCTGAAATGTTAATAATTTCGGAGTTATTAACAATAAACGAAATACCTATTTTTTTGAAACTTAATTTGCCTATAACTTTTGCAATTTTTTGTGTGCTAATAAACATTTCCGATACATTTCTCTAGACGTCATTCCGAATCAAATGAGCTATCGCACGTATTTTTAAGAGCCTTATCTCTAGTTTACGCCATTTTCAACTTATCAAGTAGACTATAGCAGCATGTAGCCCCAGGCTCCAGCAAGTGGTCAGTACTGTCAATGTCGTGTGAACGGTGCCGCTGACATCATTGAATCAGCTTTAAGATTATCAATGTATTTGAATAATTAGTTGTAAACAAGAGAAAAAATGCAACTTCAATTAATATAACATTACAATATTGCTCTGCCTTCTGAACTAGGTAATTACCTGTATCTCAGAAGGCAGTGCCTTCCCTTACAAGTTCCATATTACATTATATTTGGCAAGTAAACAAAATAAATGACTAATAATAATAATAACGTCGAACATGTAGTATTCGATATTCGTAAAAAGTTTATCTGTAACTAGTTTTTCGCTTCTTAGCTTAGCTTAGCTTCGCCCGCGTGGTCAAAGGAAAACCCGCATAGTTCCCGCTCTTGCGGGTTTTTGGAGATAAAAACTATCCTATGTTTTAAGACGATACACAAAAAAAAATCCACTGCTTGGCGGGCGGAGTCTAATAGCTCGCTATCGCGAACGCGGGTGTGCGCGAAGTCATTCTTGCAAACTCGCCGCGCTGCCGCTGGCCGACTCGGGACAAACATGTATGGAGTCGTCATACAGTTATAATATTGTTATACATATATTTAATTGTTGATTTATTGGTTTTATTTTCTTGCTTATAAACACAAAATTATCTTATTTTTAACAAATACTTAGACATTATTAATTATTATTATTTCGTAATGTTTACTTTATTACAAAATAATACAGGTTATAAATAATCTTTAAAATAACAAAAAATATTGTTACTCTGAAAAAATGAAATGGTACCTAATTACGCGGACTACTGAATTGATTTAGATAGAATTTGATGCTGACGTAGATATTACATCATGCCCAGAAATGAAAGGTACTATTTCTGAAAGAAGTTATAAACCCCAATTCTTCTCAGTCAAAGTCAAGAGTGGAAGATATCGCTAATACAGTAAAACTGATGCGAAACTTTGGATGTTAATTTGTATATTTTTTTGTTAGTTGTTACTTAATCACGTCAAGACTACATTACCAATTTTGATAAAATATAGCTAATTGCCTGGATTTACACATAGGATACTTTTTATCCGAACTGAACACTTCTGTGAGATAAAACAGGATTCACGATATAACCTAATTCCACGCGGGCAAAGCCGCGGTCGGAATGATATTTTTTTAAATAAAAAAATTGTTTAAAAAAAACACAAAATATATTGACGCATGTATTTATTTTTTGCACTCTATTATAATTGTAATTATTCATTACAAATAATCAAAATAAAATAGCCAGAACAAAGTTAGGCCCTGGTAGGATAGGTAGGCAGGTACAGCAATGTGAGACGAACACTGGCTTATTTATACCAATAATAATGTATTATAAACATTAAATTAAGTTTACTTTCTAACAACAAAAATACATAATATTAGCTAATGTGAAAACGAATCAACCAATCATCCCACAACAATGAAATGTGCACACAAATATTCATCCAAATCGGTTCATGTGATTAGGAGGAGTGACTGCAGCGCCATCCTCCGGGCCCAATTGTGTTTCCAGATCACCCAGGAACTCAATTTAATATACTTACACAAAATTTTTCGAAATGAAAACTCACATTACTATGTAAATATGAATATAAACCGGTTTTAGTACTAAGCAATTTCCCGCACAGGTGTAGTAAGTATAAATGAAATAAATATCAACATCAAATTCTTTATACAACATACTTATCTACCACCTACTAAGAAATTCTTCAAATTTTTTCGTATTTTAAAGTGAAACTTTTATTACATCGTCTCGGCAGCCGACCGTCACGCGACATGCGCTACACAAAGCAGTGTTCGGAACCATTCGAACAGTTTCACTTTTACCGTAGTTTCATAAAACCACACAATATTTTTTTTTTAAATATAATACTACTCCAACGAGCTCCTGTTCCATAATTCCATATTACGTCCACCATACTTCCACTAAGTTCACCATGATTTTTTATTTCTTTGCACTTTGTTGCTTTTTGCTAAAAATGGAATCATGCGATAAAACCAGTAGAGCGTTGATAACATACATTTTTGACTGAATAAAGGTACTTACGAAGGAGTGGGTTCACATTGTGAACAATCAGTGGGTTTATTTTCCTTCTGGATTCCGGATTTCTGAAAAGATTATTTATGCTATAAATGAAAAAATCTTACACATTCGTTATGTACTTAAAACAGGGGTACATATCAAACATCGTCTTTAATACAATTATCATCAAATTTAAAATAAAACCAACTTACTTCATTAATTTGTTCCAATTGTAAGCATTCTTTTTCCTCCAACCTTTATGTTTCTTCTTCTTATTTTCTTTATTGTCCCCATTTGTCTCATTTTGTCTTATCGTGTTGTCACCCTTTTTTACGATTGCGCAAGCGACACAAGTTCTCCGTGTGACGGCCGTAGCGGGAATGACTCGTGCAGCGATCGGGGTGGGAAGGTACAGGGCGGCTCTCGCTATATTGGCTGGTCAGGCGCTAATTTCAAGTATTTCTTGTTTATTTCAAAACCATCGCATATTTCAAAATTCTAACACGGTAGACGTATAGGTTGTATATTTTATAGTTAATATCCAAAAAGTCGTAACTTTACGTTTGTTCTTTTGAAGATGCCAGAGATTAAAAAAAAATAACAATGAGAACTTTGTATTTTTTTTCTATCGAGAAAATATCATGGAATCATGTTTCTAAAACGGTAGACGTATTGTGTTACTATTGAACTTTCTTGTCAAGAATTTTCATCACGACAACTTTAATAATATAAAAATTACGAAGGTTTAAAAAGGGCCGTAAATGTTAGAAAAATTAATTCATCCCCTTAATCCAAGGTTCAGCAGTTTTTGCGTGAAGGAGTTACAAACAAACTTTCGCATTTATAATATTAATTATTTAGTATTTTAAACATTTATTGGAACAATGTATGAAAGTAAATACGTCTGTGATTATTTTATACAAAAACAAAATAAACGTATTTAGGTAAATAGATTAGACGGTAATAAGTTTTTTGCATGACATAGGCTTTAATCTCGATGCAACGTCCGAGTATCTATTCAAATCCTATTAGGTATATTGGATACAACATATTATTACATATTATACCTAGTTTTAATGAAATAACCATTCGATAAATCGAAATTATATTAGAAACAAGCAGTGACCCATGGTTTCACCCGCGTGACTCCACTCCTGTTGGTCGTAGCGTGATGATATACCTATAGCCTATAGCCTTCCTCGATAAATGAGCTATCTAACACCGAAAGATTCAAATCAGATTAATAGTTCCAGAGATTTGCGATTTCGAACAAACAAACAAACTCTTTAGCTTTATAATATTATTTTTAGTATATAGATTTAAGTTAATAAAGACTGGAAAAAGTTTAGTAATATTATATTATATCGTACGTTTTACACAACTATTAAATAACAAAAAGGTGCGCATAGACAAAAATAGACGTTACGTGAGATTAATAGAATAATTTCCAACCAATTCTCTCAGAGGTCAATATAACTGACATGGATTAATTTATGACATAATTAAATGAAGTATTTCTTCTGTTTGACTTTACAGGTAAGTATGTAGATGCTTGTTTTATATGAATCCTTGAAAGTAACTCTGTCTGTCTGTCTGTTACTCAATCACGCCTAAACTACTGAACCAATTTGCATGAAATTTGGTATGGAGATATTTTGATACCCGAGAAAGGACATAGGCTACCTTTTATTGCGAAATATGTACCACGGGCGAAGCCGGGGCGGACCACTAGTTGGTAATAAAGGTGAATGTGCCTTTAGGATAAATTAAATTTTGTTGTTCTTTTACTCAAAAATTAGGATTAAATTTGTAAACAGGTACAACTATAAAGAATCAGTCGAAAACCCCTATGATAGGTACGCTCGTAATTAAGAACATATTTTGTCGTTACAGGAATGTCTGTTAAATTCTATATTTTTACGTAAATCGCGGAAATGATAAAATGTAATTCACCACATTAAATGAAGTCATACATACAATACATACAATTAGAGAGACCGACAGGAAGTGATCTCATAAAATATTAACATGCAGTTAATGTAGTTTATTTTCAATACAGGTAATATGTAGTAATATAATATTTATCATATAACAATCGCAAAACAATACATTTATCTCAAAGATAATAAAATGTTAAACAATAACTGAGAGATTTGAACTGCGCATAAACATCGGTAAATATTTACAAATAACGATTGTTTCAAGCGTGGGTGTGATGTATCTGTCATTGTTATAGATTATCTGTGCTCTTGTGATTGGCGGGAAAATTATTGCACGTCAAAGAAATTGTAAAATAACCTCAAAATTATAAATGATAACCTAGTAATTTCTATTTTACTGGAAGAAAACTATTTTTATGAATTTCGATTTCATTTTAACGTAAAATAAAATAAAAATCCATATAAATGACATATAATATCATAATATAATAGAATGAATAATTATAAAGATTTATATTTGTAAATAAAAATAACGCATACTTTATCTGTTCTGCTAAATTTATGACACAAAAGTGGCCATCAGCAAGTTATAAATAACTGTTAATTGATGTCAAATACTTCGTCATCGATTGCTTAGCCGTTCTGGGTATTGATATCAAATATACACAGAACAAATTTCCTCTTCGACTGTTTACAAATAATTATAATGTGTCATCGCTTCTTGCATTATTGAGTTATGTACATATACTAATTTTAAAAAATATGAGTGTTTGTATGTGCATCACACTGCAAGGGAGGGGTTATATTATTTTACAAGAAAGTAGTATAAATGGCCAGATGCTTTCTTTTACGTTTTTTACATGAACTATGTGACTTGTGTGTTAGAAGTTAAAACGATGTAGTTATACGGTATCCAAAAAAATGTAAATATATAATACTAGTTTTTCGTAACTAAATTTAACACATTTTAGATAATTCCAGTAGCGTTGAAGTATCTCAATGTTTTTAAATCCATATTTTACTTCGGAACTACCTACCTGCTTAAACCAAAACTTAAATATGTATTTGAATTTGAATCCGCAGACTAAAACACATAAAACATAACTGCTAAGTTAAATAAATTGACATATTGTATTTGCTATAATTGCAAATAATTTCGCGTTTGCTCGAGAGTCGAGACACGCTCGCTTCGCCCACGCCACGCCTTCGCGCATCTTTACTTTTTATTTAATCTTATTGTTTATTCTAAAGGTTAAGGTTACATTAAAAATATGGATAGGCTTTTATGTGTTTTCCGAATGTAAAATTAATTGAATTTTAATGTTTAAATATCATTAGATTTGGTTTAAAATTAACAATAGGCCTCAAGTCTCAAACTCTCAACGTACCCACTCATAAAGTTACCTTAAAATTGATTAAAAATATTCAGTACTTACAAGAATATATCTCAGTTTTATACCTAATTTCATGATCTTACAAAACATTTATCAATGAAAATTACAGACAAAAAGTTTGCGTAAATCTTAATATATATAAATCTCGTGTCACAATGTTTGTCCTCAATGGACTCCTAAACCACTTAACCGATTATAATAAAATTTGCACACCATGTGCAGTTCGATCCAACTTGAGAGATAGGATAGTTTAAACATGTAGGTACCACGAGCGAAGCCGGAGCGGACCACTAGTGTATTTATAATTTTATAATGTACTAGCTGTTGCCCGCGACTTCGTCCGCGATTCGGTCGTTTTTCGTCATTCGTCGTTTAAAAAAAATACGTGACACTTTATTTTTGAATGTTCTTAATTGTCTCTTATAAAATTTAACTACATTAAAATTGAATACTCTGATAAGAAAATCTTAAAATCATCGAAAATCATAGACATCGAATATCTGAGGAAAACATGAATGAATGTGATTTAAATTCTACATTTCTTAGTAATTAAAATAATAATCTAAATTAAATGTAGATTAACAGTTTGAGCGCACCATTATAGAATATGTACCTAAGTAATAAATTACGTTAGTTTAGATAGTAACTTTACTAAAAACACGATGACTTTCTTTCGCGCTTGGTACCACAAACTAAACATGTTTGTGGTACGTGGCCCGCGTCACTTTACCCCCCACGAGTTCCCCTCCGTTGCTATGCGAAAATACATTCGTCGCCCTACTGTAGGAAAAATTGTAATACTGTGGCCTGGGCGTTATAACACGCTCAGGGAATTCCTGAGTGCTGATAGACTAAAGACTTCCGTCTATCGGCATTTATACCAATTTTATATTAATATCACCATCTTGAGGAAAAGCTTCTAATGTCGATTTAAAACGCATAATATATACGGATTAACCTGATGAAATAACTAAAATTGTGAAATGATAATGTTCTAAAATTGTGAAATGAGTTCAGTTTTAAATTCGAGAAATATTGATTTCTTGTATTCGATTATTCGTCGTAGTCGAATACAAAATAATATATTTAAAGAAACTTAGGTTGGCCTTCAGGCAAAAGGGATCCTATCAAATGATAAACTTGACCTTGTATCTTAAAAGTAAGAATGAAAGGAGCATCTGATAATTGTTGAGCACCAAAGGATCATTTAAAACGCAATACTATAAGAGCTAATATTGTCTAAGAACTGTTTAGATTGCACATGTTCCTCTAAAACTTAAAAGTAGTGATTTCAAAGGTTCCGGCGTATCTTCAAACGAAAGCCGACTCCTTACTCCACTTTAAAGCATTACAAAAAGAACATACTACGTTAATATCGCCTATACAGAAGATGATCTGTAATCAATTGTGAGGTTATAAGCAAACCCACTTTTATATTATTTTGTCGGACCACACCACCGAATTTGTAGATTGATCTTCTATGTTTACCTCTAAGTCATTAAGACTATGTCGAAATCTGTCTGCAGTAAGACGGGCCTCTCGCTATATTCGTCCGTTTAAAGAGACCAATAGTTTCAATTCTTAATCTTTCATTAAACAAACTTATTAATCGTTCTTGTCTCAAATAATGGTAATATTCGCGTCCCTACTCTAGTCATTGCTTATGCTCATGTTCATCTTCGAGAGATCGAATAATATTATGGTGCATCCTATTATTTGTCAAACGGTCTTCATATTGAGTAAAAGTTTCAGAATTCTCGAGATAAAATATGACGATCGTGATCAGCTGTGAGACGTAATTCCCTCTCATGAGGGTTTCGGTCTCACGGGATAGTACAATATGCCATTTGCGATCAGCTGTGAGACGTTATATATACCCTCTCAGTGAAGGTTTCGGTCTCACAGGATAGTACATGCCGTTCGCGGTCAGCTGTGAGCCGCAATTCTCGTTGTGAAGCGGTTTCAGGTTCGGCATAACACATGTTGTTTTCGGTCAATAGTAAGCCTCTTATCTCTAACGATCCTTGAGAACTCTTATTTCTCATTTTCTTAACTTTGCTCGAATTTCGATATATAAAGATTTTTTAGGTGGCACTGATGATGTCTGTACAATTAAAATATGTAGAAAAAAATTAGCAGGTGTTATTATTATCGAGAAATCGAGAGAAACCATTTTTTTCTCTTAAAACCTCCCCCCCTCGCACTTCCCGAACTCCGATTGACCGTTATTTATTTTTCCTTACATTTTTATCATATCCTTTTCTAATGGGTTTCATCCTACTGCGATTTTTTTTTGTTTCAAAAATTATCTACCCTGGTGTATAGGTAAATTTTCCACATAAAATGTTCTTTAAATTATGTCGTATTATATTTTTAACCCCCGACGCAAAAAGACTGGTGTTATGTGTTTGACCGCTATGTATTTCTGTGTGTGTGTGTGTGTCTGTCTATGGCACCGTAGCTGGCTAACAGGTAAACCGAATTAGATGCGGTTTTTTTTGTTAGGCAGAATATTTTCCGACGCTGGTTCTTAGATAAAGTGTATCAAAATTGGTTCATCCACTTATTATACCTACATAGGGGTAAAAGTGGGAATGAAAAAAATGAAAGTTATAATTTATTTTTAAAGATCGTCGGGAAGTTTATGAAATTATTTATTCCTTTTTCTATACACTTTTCTTCGTCTCAACGGTTTAGTTACGTGCTCTCTCTCTCTTCAGCCTTTAGTTACGTGCGTGAGACAGGAAAGATCTAATTTGGATTTGTTTCTGGATTTGATAAAAACTGAGTATCGATTAAGCTGATCAGTGGCTACACCATAGATTATTAAAAACATCCGTTTAAGAAAGGAAGGAAATAGAATTTGCTCCTCTCCCCCCCCCCTGGTTCCTAAAAAATAATATGACATAATTTAAAAGAAATTTTACGTAGAATTAGTTATAGTTAGGCATTTCTTTTTTGATTTTCGATATTATATACTAATCATAATCATAATTTTTAATTACAATAATATGTAGTAACTATTTGGTATAGGTTAGGCATTTCATTTCTTGATTTTCTTTAATAATTTGGTACGTAAGTTTTTTAGCTCAGTTTAGTAAGAAATTTTAATAACAATTCTTTTAATTATTTATGGTAGTACAACAGTACAGTATGGTTGTACGTATTTACTCAATAATTGTATGTTAAGTAGTAATTCAGCATGGGCGTAGCCACGGTGGGGCTGGGTGGGGCGCTTACCCTGGCTTTGATCTGGTAGGTACTAATTGTGAAGGGGAGTGGGCGTGGGCGTGGGATTAGGACTGAACGTGGCATATGGCATGGGAGTGCGAGTGGGCGCGGGAGTGGGAGCATGAAAATAAAAATGATTTTTTATTGTTGCCCCACCCTGAGCCCATGGTCATAGGTCCCATAGTCACTATTCCACGCGAACGAAGTCGCGGGGACAGCTAGTAGACAAATATAATCAGAAAGCTTTGAACTCCTAAGCTCAACCATAAAAGATAGACATTTATGATGTCGGGAGATATTTTTTATATAATATGGAGAACATTTCTTTCATACTTGATTTCTGTGTAGCTTTAACCATTAAGATACACGCATTAAGAACGCACACGCGACGAAAGCTTAAAAATGGAGTTGCTGCTCTGCTCACGAATATGAAAAATAATTGTACCAAGTTTCGTTTAAATCCGTCGAGTAGTTTTTGTTTCTATAACGGTTATACAGACAGACAGACGGACAAACATTTTTGACGTCGATGTCGATCTCTAATCACCTCGTGATAGTTATTTAGGAAATATATTTCATGTGCAGAATTGACCTCTACAGATTTAATATAAGTAGGTATACATATATTTAGATTCCAATTTCCATGTAACGTTAAATTCGACTATACAATAACTAACAGACAACGCAGGTTACTCTCGTTTCCGTAAGTTGAGGCGGCTACATATTCGGTCCTAATAACATGACTTTTTGTGAACGAAACGACAGCGCGGTTTAATTCGATGGCAACACCATCAGAAAAAAGGAAATATTTTTAACTTTGAAAAAATATTATGATTTACACTATTAATACTATTTTAACATTAACACAAAATATAAGACTGTGAGTGTGTAAAAATAAATCCAGCTAGTTTCACATCACACTTATGTTTATAATGAGGTATACGACATGAAAATATAGATATTAATTACCAAGCAATAATCATACAGATAAATACTGAACAAAAGTATTAACAGTCAAAGTATATTTTTACTAACAACATGTAAATGATGAAGGAATAATAATTATCAACGAACTAACCTTTTTGTATTAGAGTCCCGCCTCGTGATCGAATTATTAAAACACGAAGATTTTTAAAAATGTAACCAATGAACACAATCAATATTAGATTAACTGTAATGGTGTCTAGTTTGACTTAAAATAATATACATCTACCCTCACTTTTAAAAATGTAGTATATTCACACGAATTATATAAGCGCACCTTATAGGGAAGGGAAGATTTATTATGGGTTAAAGAGTTAAATAAATAAATAACATAATTATATTTAAATTATTAATTTTTAACATTGTGTTCAGTAGTGATAACATGTAAATTGATTTGATTTTTACGAAATCCCATAGATGGCGCTGAATCAAATTTGTCTTTATAGTACTAAGATTCATTAAACAGTTTCTCTGCCCAAATTACGTAAATGACGTAGTTTTTATAGTGTAAAGCTAGATAATAGCATGGCTTACTCAAAAACAACATTTAAACATGAGTCTTTAGATTGTACGCTGTCGTAGTACACGGAATACGTAAGAAAAGTAAAGGTTCACAGCTCCTCCCCCGGAGGTGATAGCATGATAATATGTTTAAAAAAACCTCACACGACCTGTTAGTAATATTCATGCAAAATTTGAAGTCAATCTATGCAGTACTTTTCGAGATTAGCTCGGACAAACATACAGACAAACAGACAAACAGACAAACAGACAAAAATTCTAAAAACTATATTTTTGGCTTCTATATCGATTATAGATCATGGATTATGTATTCTTTTAAAAAAATATTCAATGTACAGTTTTGACTTTCCTACGATTTTATTATATGTATAGATCTTTTACTTCTTTGTGAACGAAGTCGAATGAATCATTTAGTATCGAAATAAAAGTTCACGCGACGTTTCTAAGGTCATTGAGAAGGGAGTTACGCTTCAAAGCTCTGGTAAACTTTGAGCCTGTGAAACTAACCCATTGTGTACAAATAATATACCTGTATGTGTATTTATTCGTTTCCAATAAAAATCCGTACTTATATTGTAAATAAGAAAGTCTGTGCTTTCACGGCAAAGTAGTACCTACTTAAAGAAAATAATTAAATTCAGGATGCTTTTTTCCCTCAAATCAACTTCTTATGAGTTGAGAAAATGAGGTAGTTTTTTTTTGAGAGTAAAATATGTAAAACTATTATTCTAACAACAAAAAATAGGTAATATTTCATATCCCAAATCTTTACAATTAACTCATGTAGGTATTTAAGACATTCTTTTGTTTACGAAAACTTCATTACTGGATAAGTGGATATAGAACAAGGGAAGTTTTATTCGGCTTTTTCGCTTGTCCTAAAAAAACCATATGTCACTGATATTTTAAATTACTTGTATTTAAAGAGGTTAATTTATGCCAATTACTGCTAATTAACATTTTATAAGTTAACTACCGTAATGCACAAATGTATATTTTAAAGTAAAATATACTTTCATTATATTTTAGATACAGGTAAGATATATATGCAAGAATTGTATATTCTGTAACAGTTTAGAAATTATTTAGAATAGAAAGTTTTCTGATTATGGTCGCAGCCGTTTTTTTTTAAGTGTTATTTTCTTTGTTGGGAAGAGCCATATTATGGGCAATAACTTGCAATGAATATTTTGTCTGAATAATTTCGTAATATAAATATTTACTGTACCTTTATGAAATTATTTTAGTCAACGAAAATACTTCTATATTTCGATTCTATCCATTGTTCTATCCACTGCATTTTGGTATCCCACGAAACCGCGTCATAATTATTTTTTATTGATTACCGCCTTATTTTGTTTTAAATATAAAAACTTTTTATTTAACGAGTTAATCAAGTAAAATCTAATCCGCCTATAAATTCATCATTGAAATAAATCCTTTATGGCGCCATTTTAACTTTGGCATAACGTCACAGTCCACAGACTATCTATAACCAACAGATTATTAAGATTCTTCTAACGAGTTATTTGTCAAATTGTAATTAATTACAGAGTTAAAAGAATAATATCAGGTACGTGACGTAAATCTACTAAATCAAAGCCCTTTTTTTCGCCTAGTAACATAAAATTCCTTATAAAACTGTTACTACTTCCAAAAATGGCTAATTAAAGCGTTTGTTTCCAATGTAATTATACAAATTATTTAATTAATTGTATTCACGTATTGCATTGAGTACATAAGGAGTGACAATGCATCGGAGATAATGAAGGAATGTGGAGGTCAGTAAATAAGATAGTACATACATTACAATATGATAGGACACGTTGTTACTGTTTTGCGTGTATGTTATGTTGAAAATGGGTAATGGATGGACCAATTCTGATGTAGTGGTAGAAAAATATTTTTATTGATTTTATTTCTACCCGGATAAGAGCAATCTGTAGATTTGTTATTATAATTTTACCAAATTAAATACAGATTTCTTTTCTTGATTGATATGCAATAATTTAATAGGATTATTATGAGAAACAGATCCTACACTGAAAATTACCTACATTCCTATTTTTGATGCACAAACAAATTTTAACTTCGTGATTTATTTCATAATCGAATTCGATGCTATATTTTTTTATAAATAAAATTTCGACATGTAATTAACATTGTGTAGAGATACATTGTATTCAACCTTCAAATAAAATTTATTCCTGTACCTACTTTAACTGTTTTATTTACTATCAAAAGAAAGTACCAAAATTAACACAAGGTTGTTATTTGGACTGATATAATAAAATTAATTCGAAAAACGAGTTTTTATCAGTCGTAGTAAAAGAAAATGTTTTAGCGTAAAGGTGACTTTTGTTGCACGACTGCAAAAAGGAGTAGGATTCCAGTACTTGGGCATAAGTATTTATAGTCAAGGCGTATTGTAGAATTCATATTCGTCAATATTAATCATCATACATATTACATATCATCAATATTAATGAGCAAATTATTTGGGCATGGTTACTTATTATTTTGAAATATTTTAAGTATTTGCTGACATAGTCAAATAGGATTTCATAATTTACGGGCTGGCCACGGACACCGGCGGCGCGACCGACGGCGCGACGGGCGGCGCGGCAAGTCGCGCGGCGCGGTAAGCATGCCACGGGCAGTTGCGTTCGCCGCCGCGACTAGTGTAGACGAGGAGACGAGATAGCTTTATCAAAGTTAGCTCGACGTTGTTTGGAGAGTAGCAGCTTTTATGCTCAAGATTTAATGTTTGGAAGATATAGTGGAGTACACGAATTAAATAGAAATCGTGTTACAGACGGAGAATTCCACCAAAAATATGAAAAATATAGGCATGATGAAAAATTATGTTGCGGGTGGCTAGACTTCCAAATAGCTGGTCTAGCTAGAATTTCTACAATAAAAGCTTCCGTCTCCATTTTCGCGAAAAAAAAACAAACTATTTTAAATTAAGTTCGCTCCGGGAGTAGTCGCCGCGTCTGCCGCTCGACTCCGTGGCCTGCGCCGTAATAACTCATACATTTGTTTCGATCGCTAGTCGTGCCGCGCGATTCGCTCGGGGAAATTCGCCGGTCGTCTCGCTGGTCGCCGCTGCGCGTGGCATGCCCAGTACATTTCCATACATTTGATTCATTCGCAAGACGCGCCGCCAGTCGCGCCGCGCGAATTTTCGCTATAGCGAATTGTCCGTGGCCAGCACGTTAGACTGCTACATTTATTGCCCTTAATTTTATGTCGATCCTGTATTTTCTTATCATAAATGAGAAAATAGGTACTTGATCTATTTCTCATACGATAACCACAAAAACGAGAGCTAATACGAAAAATTCTTCCTCCAATAAGAATCTAAATTATTCAAAAATATCATAGATTATTATTTTTTTCTTAACAACCCGGAACAGCCACAGTATATAGCTAAGATGGTACAACATTGTTGACAATAGTAGATAGTAAATAGTAAATATAGGTTAGGAGATGTGTTATGGTCTGATGCCACTGGGTCGGTGTTGGGTGTCGCTGACGCAGCTTTACTTCCCTTTGTTACTTAGGGTTGGTATATTTGAATCTTCTGTTTTAAAAATACTTGTTGCTTTTTTATCTGTCATTTGGGAGCGCTTGACAACAATCTTGCCTGATGTTAAGTCAGATGTGGTCTAAAATTGTACGTAACCTACGTAATTGTATTGTACAAAATAAGCTATTGTATTAAAGTTGCGAAAAGAGGAAATTTAAAAAGTATTAATTTGTTTACTACATTACATTATTATTTAGTTTACTACCTAATTATATTTATCGCGCCCGAGAGTCCCAAAAAAAACCAATTTTCAAAGATAACTTTATTAAAGAAATATTACAAATAAAAATTAAACATTAAAATTACTTTAAATACCAATGGACTTGCTCGAGGTTAGAGGCTAAGTAAGGTGGAATCCACAGCGGCGATCCAATTTCGATGTCGATGCAAGTCAGCAAAATGTATCCATGAATGCTACCGATGAGTATGTATGTACGCAGAGGCGACTATAAAATATACCAAAGATTATGCAATGGTATAGAGGCGATATCAACTTGTAGATTTTACTATCGGATTTTACTATAGGCTTGGTGGTATATAACACCTCCCCCCTTAGTTCAAGGACTATTTTTGAACGACAGGAAAAAATGTCATTGGCAGCTTTCCACAGTCTTGGCTTGGTCCAGGTTCAGCATAAGTTTGTTCTTGGCGAGGCTTCTTGCTTGATTCTTCATTCTTCTTTCTTCTGTTCAGGATTAATCTTCTGCCCAAAATTATGAGAGAAAGTGCAATAGCACTGAATAATATAGTATAGAAGGGAATAGTTGTGTTATAGAACATTGGAGTTTGTTCTAATTGAATAGGTTCTTGATGGTGAATCTTGTCTTGAATTTCATGAAGTTTCTTAAGGCTGATCGAATTACTTTTAATAGAGAAGGATAAGGTAGGCTCTTTTACATGAGCTGAAACTTTAGTAATTTTTATGGGCTGTCCTTTGATGTGATCGTTGGTGTTGACGATGGTGAAGTCTTCTGTGTGCAGCTTGCAGGTAGGTGGTATTGTAGCGAGGTAGCTTCCATTGAGATTAATGATTTCTTCTCTTTCGCAGGATAACCGGGCTTCAGTTGGAGACGGGAACACGACGACGTAGTGGCGGTCATCAAGTTTTTCCATTGCAGGTTTCATCAGGTTTACGGTAGTCATTTCGCAGGACCTGTCTTCATGGAGATTTCCTTCAACGATGTTGCTGATACAGTCCGGCTGGGGTTTCAGCATGTGGTGGAGCTCGTCTTCACATAAGTACCTCATGCCTGACTTCGGGCATTCTGCCTCTATGTACACGTGCATATTACCAGTGATTGCAAGGAAAGGAGAAGGAGGGATTATAGCTTGCCTATTTTTATTAGGAATAGGCTAATTTATAAAAGTTATATTCGAGTGGTGAAACTATAGGAAATTTAAAAGCAAAAACTAACTGATCTCCATTAAAATAAGATGCTGGCTTAATTATATTGTAATAGTCTCTAATTTCTAAATCTAATATTTCTTTTTTATTATAAAATGTCTTAAGCTTACTTAACATATTTTTCATTACACCTATACCTATCATAGAATGATGAGTGCGCGAAGCACTGCAAAATGCTAGCGCATTCTCTAACCTAGTTATTTCGCTTACTAAACTGTCTACATTATTACTGCTTATTGCTAATGCTTGTGCGAATTTCGCAAATTTAACTATATCCGGTGAAGGAAATGAGTCAGGGTTTAATAGCATAAATAATGTTTTATTAATTTTATTTTGACTTTCTATAATTTCAGCAATAATTTTATTTTGTTCATCCATCCAATCTTTGCTAAGACTGATGTGATGATTCTGTTCAATAACTATTTTATCTTGATTTTTCTTAAGTACTGAAAGAGCTTGATCATACTTTACTGCATCCGAATAATCTAAATTTCCAGTTATACTCTTAATTACTGACCCAAGACTATCTATTAAGCCTCTCTTAAACCTTAAGGGTTCTAGAGTTTTTAATTGTTGCAAAGCAAAATCAAGTTTATCACTTAAATAATCTATTTGCGATTCATAGACAGCATAAGTAAAGTTATCTAACTTACTTCTAATTTCACTTAGCTGAGACTGCACTAAACTAATGTTAGAATCTATTTCCCTTAATTCTATAAACTGTAAAAATGTATGATAATGATGGGTTAGTTGCATGGGACCTAACTTAAAGGGTAAAATTCCAGGGCTTTCTCCAAGATCTTCAAGTTTTATCTCGAGAGCTAGTGTTGATGTTAGAAGCATCATGATCAGCACCCTGCAACAATTTGGCGGTCTTAGGGATTCGTTTTAGCCTATTTTTAGCTATAGGAGCTTTCTTTTTGGATGTATAAATATGAATAGGTAAGTTTGCTAAAACAGTGTCCTGGGTATATCGAGGTGCGAGTTTAGATCTGGAAGCTGAGGGGTTACTGACAAAAATCTGCTGGTTAGGTTCATAATCTACTTCATTTTCTCTAGTTTCATTACGTTTTTCAATGATAGCCTCTCTGTTAGCTAATGATGATTCATTCACAACGTCATAAACCTGTTTCATTTGTTCTCTATGAGATTGCATATACTGTTGAAGTAAATGAATAGTTAAATCGACGTCAGTAGGGTCACGTGGATCAGTATGCCCTAATATAAGGTCATAGGGTTTACATTTAGTAAAACTATGTATGGAGCTATTATATGCAATTAAAGCGTAAGGCATTAAATTAATTACAGGTTGATCACGCTGTTTTAATTTTAATATACGGAGATGTTCAAGCAAAGTCGAATGAAAACGTTCTATATTACCATTAGCGTTAGGGGAATGAGCCAAAGTTTGATGATGAATTATTTTATGAATTTTACAAAATTCTGAAAACATTTGGTTATTAAATTCTGTACCCTGATCAGTAATTATGGTAAGTGGTAAACCGTGGTGAGTACTAAATGTTAACAAAGCCTGTATGACACTGAGTGCCGTACCATCTCTAAGTAAGTATGCCTGTCCATATTTCGAAAAAACATCTATAAGGGTTACATATTTTTCATTATTAGCTGTAAAGGTGTCCATATGTACGATCTCAAAAGGTTTTGTAGCTGGGGGTACTAAATTAAGCTTAGGTCTAATAGGGTTCCTGTCATACTTAGCTTGACCACATATTGTGCAATCATTAATATACTTTGTAATATGTTCTTTCATTTCAGGCCAGAAGTAACGTGCTGAAAGTGCAAGGTAGCATTCATTTATCCCGCGATGATTGGTTTTACCTTCATGATAATTACGAATAATTTCTTGTTGCCTAAGATATTCCTTGACGTTTTCTAATTCTATTTTAGCTATAAAAACTTTCATGCATGAGCTTTTAAATTTTTCCTGTAATATTGGGACTATTTTGTACATACCTAACGGAGGGTTAATAAGTATACCGGTCTTTATTTTAGGGTTTACATATTCTTTAATAGCATTGATTAAATCTGTTTCTAAATTTGATTCTGATAATTGTATAGATATCCTGGAATGAGTATCGAACGGTTTGGTAACCATTGTACGTTTCTTTACATCACTAACAATATTTAAAACTAACTGGCGATGAAATTTATTTAAGGGCTCAGAGGATATAGGTATTTCAAGGATTGGGTTTTCATTAGAGGTATGGGCGGTCATGGTACTTTCGGAGTCGTCGGCTACAGATACTTTGGATGTATTGCCTACTATTGAACTTATCTCTTCGTTAAAGATTTCCACACGAGATAGAGCGTCGGCATTTGTGTTCTTTTTGCCGGGCTTATATTGGGTAGTAAAATCAAACTCGCTTAATTTTAATCTCCATCTCGTTAGTCTAGAATTTGGTTCCTTCAGACTCATAACCCACTGTAATGGTTTATGGTCCGTTAAAATTTTAAATTTACGTCCAAAAAGATAAGGACGAAAATACTTAGTTGCCCATACTATGGCTAACAATTCTTTTTCAATTGTGCTATAATTTACTTCGCTATCATTCAAAGTACGAGAAGCGTACGCTATTGGTTTGTCAGATCCTATGGGTCCTTGTGAAAGTACTGCACCTATTGCAAAATTAGAAGCGTCAGTTGTCAGTAAAAAGTCCTTGTCAAAGTCAGGGTATATTAAAATAGGATCATTAGTTAAAAGTGTCTTACATCGTTCGAAACTGTTAACGTAATCTGAGTCAAAAGTAATTTTCTTTCCCTTTTTTAAACATTGAGTTAATGGTTTCGTGATCTTAGCGAAATCGGGAATGAATTTTCGGTAGTAGCCTACTAAACCCAGGAATGATTTTATTTCTTTAGATGTTTTAGGAATAGGGAATTTTTGAATTGCCGAAATTTTATCGGGATTAGGTTTTATTCCTTCTTCAGTTATTACATGTCCTAGATATGCTGTCTCATGTTTTAAAAATTCTGATTTGTCAAGCTGAATTTTAAAGTTAGATTCACGTAATCTTTGGAAAACTTTTTCTAAATTTATTATATGTTCCTGTAATGAAGTTGAAAATACAATTATATCGTCGAGATAAACCAAGCAAATGACATTTTGAAGTCCTTTAAGAATATTATCCATAACTCTTTGGAACGTGGAGGGACTATTTTTTAAGCCCATTGGCATTCTGAGAAATTCATATTTGCCGTTTTCTACACTGAAAGCGGTTTTATGAATATCCTCCTCCGACATTTCCACCTGATAGAAACCTGATGCTAAATCTAAGGTTGTGAAATATTGACATTTCCCTAATTTGTCAAGAATATCATTGATGTTAGGTATGGGATATTTGTCGTCGATTGTTTTTTCGTTAACCTTTCGAAAATCAATGACTAATCTCCATTTCTGCTTCCCCGAGGCGTCCATTTTTTTAGGGACAATCCAGATCGGAGAGCTCCAGGCAGATTCCGATGGTCTAATTATGCCCTGACTTAGCATTTTTGAAATTTGGTCTTTTACCTCATCACGCAAAATATATGGATAACGGTAGCTTTTTGTATATACGGGGACCTCATCATATGTACGGATTTTATGTTTAATTTTGTTCGTAAAAGACAAAGATTCTCCTTCAATATAAAAAACGTCTGCATATTTACTACAAAGTCCTGTTAAATTGGCTTTTTCTTCCTCATTTAAATGGTCTGTTCGCAAACGTGAAATAACGTCACTGGCACGGTTTGAAGATTCTTGTGAAAATTCGGAATTAAGAATAGTTGCTTCTGTCGGGTGGTCTAATGAAAAAATTATGTCATTTTTAGTATGATTGGTTACCTGAACTATGGCTTTATTATTTTTAACTGTAGTTAAACATTCACTTATAATGCAATTGCAAATTATTTGTTCTGGCACTAAAACTTCACCATCCGCGGCGTTTATTGGCAATCTAAGAAGTAAAGAGGTTTCACTTGGAATAACTTTTTCATACAAATTAAAATTTCGAGAATTATATAACTTAATTGGGTTTATGGCATTTTTAGTAATTAATGTTGAATTTTTAAGATCTAATTTAGCTTCAAATTTAGTTAACAAATCCATCCCTATCAGACCTTCAAAATAATTATGAAATTTATATACGTATAATTTAATATTACAGTTATCATTGAATTCCTCGAAACAAGGTAATGTAATTGAATAATTGTTTCTACTAGTTGCATGGACGTTAGTGACTTCAAACGGATCAAAATTTAGTGGTATGTCTGGAAAATATTGTTCTACGGCCTGTGGACTAATAAAGGATTGATTTGCGCCAGTATCTATCAAAAATTTTAAATAGAATCCATTTCCGAGGGAAATGCGAATAAATGGCAATTGGCGTTGAGTTTGGAGATTTAATTCTATTTTAACTTTTTTATACTCTGAACCTTCTGAAAATTTTCATTTGTTGATGGTTCTGGTTCTGACTGGGGCTGTTCTACTAACTCCTCGACTATAGGGCTATCACCATATTCATATTGGTTCATTACGGGATAGTCATTATAATAACCTTCATAATTGTAATAATCATCATAGTAATTATAGTAATCATCATAATTATAATAATCAGGAGTATCGTATTCTAAGCTTGCACATTCATTCACATTAACATCTCGGGGTTTAAAATAATTAGAGGGTGGTGGATTGCCCTGCTTGGACCAATTCCATCCACTAGGACCTGGTTGCATCGGTCTTTCCCTAGTCACAAAATGAGAAACTCCACTCATAGGCTTAGGGCCTTGAGATGATGGTTGCGGTCTAGTTTGTACTTGAAAACCTTGATTATTATTTGGAAGTGGTGCACTGAAAATTTGTTGGGTGCGCGTGGGCATTCGAGGTTGATTAAAAGGCATTTTAAATTGATGTTGGGGTGAAAATGGTGGCTTATGCATAAATTGTGGTCTAGACGGACCTGGCATATTAAAATTATTAGGCCTGAAGGGCTGAAAACTATGAATAGGCATTTTAAAAGGCTGATTATTGTCTCTAGGTTTTTTATCTGATACGTGTGAATTCCTATTCTGAATATACATGGTATTAATTTCTTCGTGTACTAACTCTAGAGCTTTTTCTATCGTTTCTGGACGCATACATCTAATACGAGAACCTAAAGGATCTTTTAATCCACGTAAAAATGCTTGAAGGGTTAATTTTTTATAAAGTTCTCGTTTAGCATCGATAGTGGAAACAAGAGATTCATGCAGTGAAACATACGTCATAACTGTACTGAATAAGTTCTGGCAACGTTCATAAAATTCTTGCGGCGTGTTAGACCCTTGTGTTAATAAAGCTAGATCATTGTATAGTGCAGTTTCGTCTCTTTGGTCTGCAAAATTATTTATTAAAGAATTACGAATGCTAGTCCAATCGTTGGGGATACCGTTGGCATTAATTTGTCGCGCGGCAGCACCAACTACTTTGTTCAAAATTCCATTTAAAAGACCCGAATTAATTAATTGATCACCGGCCTGACCATACTTTGCAACTAACTGATCACAAATATTAATAAATCTTACTAAAACATGAGAATTCCCATCAAATTCAGGAACTAAACGGAGGGCTTTACAGATATCATCTAGGGTAGCCATTTTAGATTCTTCAAATTGTCTTAAATTATCAACTAAAATATCCCTGTTAATTTGACTAATTTCTGAATCGTCAAGTTGTCTTAATCTGTCAATTAATTCTTCCCTACTACTCATTTAATTAAAATATTAACACAAATCTAAATTTTATAATTATTATAATGGAAAAATGATTTTAATATCCTTCAATTAAATTTTTAAAATTTTACCTATTTCTAAAATCAAAAGAAAATTTTAATTCTTATTAATTTAAATTCCTATACGCCTATAAAATATTAATTAAAATTTTCAGGATCGAAAATTTTATAACACGTGTTGAATAAAAAAATCTAAAACTAACATAGGAAATAAAGGAGCAATCACTGAAATAAAGTGTACTCACATAGATCTCGGCATTTCTTGGGAGGTATCGAGGTTTGGATGCTCGGCCACGTTGTTCTTCTAATTTCCGGTTCGGCTGGAAACGCCTATCTCCTCCAGAATTTTCCCTAATTTTATATCCTGGGGGACCCGGAAATCCTACCGACTGCGCCAATTATATTTATCGCGCCCGAGAGTCCCAAAAAAAACCAATTTTCAAAGATAACTTTATTAAAGAAATATTACAAATAAAAATTAAACATTAAAATTACTTTAAATACCAATGGACTTGCTCGAGGTTAGAGGCTAAGTAAGGTGGAATCCACAGCGGCGATCCAATTTCGATGTCGATGCAAGTCAGCAAAATGTATCCATGAATGCTACCGATGAGTATGTATGTACGCAGAGGCGACTATAAAATATACCAAAGATTATGCAATGGTATAGAGGCGATATCAACTTGTAGATTTTACTATCGGATTTTACTATAGGCTTGGTGGTATATAACAACCTACGTCTTTTGTTATTATGCTTATCAGATGAATACTGATAGAGAAATATTCATTAACCCATTGACCACCGAGCGGCCCGATCGGGCCGAGACACAATAGATGTTCTATTGTGTCTGTGATCCGAGGACTGACGGATTAATCGAAAGGAGTAGTTGCATTGAAAAAACAAATAAAAAATAGGTTAACATCAAAATCAAGACAACAAGAATCTCTATCCAAACTGAATCTATTAATTAAACCATTACGTAAATCGGATAATTATTTCTTAGATTTGACAACCCTAAACTCAACCACAACTGACAGCTCCTTTGCGGTGTCGGGTAACTCCAGTGTGCCTGGTTACATAATAACTTACTGCCTATAACTGCCCAACAGAGCGAACGAAATGACAATGACTGGTATACTCTACATTTTGAAGTCATAATTAGACACAAATATGTGAGAGACATAATAGATTTGTAAGGGAGATATCGATAGGGTTGTCGACCAAAAAGTGTAAGTCAAAAAATATATTTATTATTCTTCAATAATTATTGGTAGTTGGTACCTAAACACCAACTCTGCAGATAATGTAAGTCGGTACATTTTCTCTATGGCCAGGCATATTCTTAGGTACGTCGGAATTCATTGTACTTACTGGTTACAAAATTTACAAACAATGAAATTTGGAACTTCCTGGCAAACATTGTCCCGTGTTCTTTGGGTATGGGGCAGGCGCATAAAGATAATATGTTTCGCGTGTGTTTTCGCGAATCTTTAGATGAGGTTTTTGTATTCGTTTCCTACGGGAATAGAACCTAGAAGCCGTCATGCCCATTTAGTACCTCCGTTGAATATCCGCCCTATTCAATTTCATAATATGAAATACAAGTTTAAGTTATTCATATATACATATAGAAGACATTTAATTGAGTTTGTTTGTTACAGATATACTTACCTACTAAAAACACGGACCTTGTTGAACAGAATGTCGTAAAAGAATATTTTAAAGGCTACATATGGATACGCTACTAGTAAAATGCCTATAACGATCTGTGCCTATAGGTAACTTAAGTTACTTGCAAAATAAAACTTGTGGACAAAAGCATAAATACCTACCTAATTTATATTAATTAACATTAATTGCTCATGAGTTCTGAATTCAAGCTGAAACCGCAGGCAGGTTGATTATAATTATTGATACTTACTGTTAAAGTTTACTGACCTATTTAAATTATACCTACATAGGTTTAGTATATACCTTATAATATTATATAATATATTATTTATTCTATGCAGTTTTGTATTTATTTCACGCAAGTACAAAAAAATTAAACCGCAATGAGATAAAAAAAAAGAAAACTTAATTTTACATCTTACCATCTGACGTTCCAATTTCAAATCTATTGTTCGATTTTTTTATAAACCTAAGTGTATGTATGTATAGTGTATTGAATATACCTATTTAATTAAAATAGGTATATTCCCATTAAATAGAAAGAATATGAAAACATAAGACACAGAACTACATGAACAATTTTGTAAGAACCTAATTTAATATGATAAACAATGACATGTAGAACTACGGCATTCCACGATCGTTTTAACATTTTTTGCACAGGATCAATATAAGAATTCTTGGAAGCATACGCGACATATTTAATGGTCTAGAACTCTAGTACAATAGTGCAATAATAGGCAATATTTGTAAACCAACAGCATATATTGTAAATAATTCTCACCTTGAGACATACATCAATATTCAATAACAAGATCGTTTAGCCAAAACATCAAACTAAGTGACATCATTAGTCACCAATCACTTTAAATGACTAATATTTTAAATATTTCGTTTGTAACAAATTATTTTAGTAGTTGGTAACATAAACTACATATTAATTACCATATAACTGTGCATTAAATAAAAGTACAATAACCTTCTTACATTCGGCAACAGAATAGCAAATATAAAATTTTTAATAACAATAAGTGACTCACCTGAGTTGGCCGCTAATTCGTTAACATTTAAAATTTTTCGTTTCAAAATTCACAGTCCGTTCACTAAATTAAAATAAGTTATTGAAGCTCACATGTGTTATTGCAAAGCGGTTTTAGTTTTTGTTAATCGCGGTATCGTTCGTTCGAGGGGTCACTCGGGGTTGGGGCGGTACAGGACGTGCGTCGCGTGCGGTGGTCGAGTGCAGACTGACCGGCAGAGGCTGCCGCTGGCGCAGGCCGCAGGCTGTGCGGGCGCAGACGAATGGCCTCCAGGATCACTCCCTCCTCCCGATCCCTCGTGAGATAGCTTCGTTCCAAGAAGGTGACGCTACTCAATACAAACCTATATTCGTATGTGTTATTCATTTCACCTATCATTGAATGTAGTTCGTTGAATTATTGGACGAATTTTAAGATGATATTTATTACTTTCGTTTTTACTTAAACTTTATCACAGCCTATACTATAATTATATTATATATTAGCCTATTTATCATACCTACCTAAGTATATTATATTGTAATTTTAATCTTAGTAGTTTACTTATTAAATTACTTAAACTAGTACGTGATCTCATCACAGCTGTAATTCAATGTCTATTTGTGCAAAATGCTGTAAGTTTTAATACAAACAGTGTATTAAGGACGTAACTCGAATAAAAATAGATTTGTTTATCTATTTGACCCACCTATTTACTATCCTGTGTTGTCAATGTCATTATGGGAAATACAATTTTGCAATAGTTATAAATTTACTAAATTAGAAGGTAATTTTATTCATTTTACCTACCTACATTTATTTAATTATTCAAGTTAAAATAAAGTACAAAATTTTACTAAATAGGTTCTAATTAAAAATAATAATAATAGTTTAAAAAAACTAAAAAACACGCTTTTAGTTCGGTTTTTTATAAAACGCGTGTTTTTTATTTTTTTTTTAACTATTATTTATTTTATCAAATTAGTGTATTGTCATCGGTCCTAAATAAATCTACAAAGTTTGAACGAAATCTGGCCGTTAAAAGTTGGTCAAAATCGCGCCCAAAGAAGTCGGTTACAAACATACAAACATACAGGTGAAGCTAATATAAAGCGTGTAAAAAAGGCTAGTGACCATATCGGAACGTGTCTTCAACAAGGTAGCTATAGATAACAGTGATAACACCGTCACTTATAATTATGATTATGTCAGAATTCAGATCTAAGGAAAAGTGGAAAATAAATAAAAAAATAAACTCTGGACCATTTCATAGAATGGATGAAAAAATGAATGCAAACACAGTTAGGACTTCTAATGATTTTTTTATTTTAATTTTTTTGGCTACTGGTGTAACAAGTGTTGGTTTAAGTTTGCCAATAAAAAATTGTACTTTATTTTTAAGACAATAGTTACATATGATACATAATTAGTTAATAGTAATTAACATAAAATTTCGCAAATCGCAATATAAACGAAAAATTACTTATTTTTCACGATTATTACCTAACGAATAAAGTCGATTTTTTTTAAATTTAAAAAACCACAAACTAAAAAATGCAAATCTTTGGCGCCAAATATTAACGCTGTTATCACGCAGCTCGCAGGTAAGTTTCTGCGTTAAATAATGTATTTTTTATTGATAAAACTAACGTCCAAGTATTAAAGCACAGGAAACCCAAGGGCTATTTCAATAATATACCCATGTTTATTTATAAAGTTGAATCATTTGTTTTGCATCTGCGAATTAATTAGAAATTTCAATGAGATGTCGGCCTTGCCCCTTAGCGACTTGGCTTAGTGTATGATTTTATTAAAGTACATACTAACTTTTCCTGCAGTTTTGTCTACATTCTTCAGTGAGTAAGTATTATATTAAGTATCCTTAAAATATACCTACGCTTTAAATTTGATGTAACTTTTATTCTTTAAAATTGTTGTTATTTTCTGTGACGTTTAACTAATACCACACCCCGGACACTCCATACAAAATGATCGTTTTGACAGTCACACTGTAGAGACTGCAAATGTGTGTGTTAACGCTTTATGGTTGGCACATTTGTGACTAGCGTAAAAAAAAATTCGCGTTTTTCTGATGAAATACATCCGTAAACAGCACAATATCTAACCATTTTCTACGAAAAACGATAATCACAAATCCAAAATAATAAAATTACTTTAAGTCAATTTGATTAATGTTGTCAATCTTCGTTGCGTATCGTCCTTGCAGAAAAATATGGCCCATTTTATGTCTGATCGCGCGGGGGTGAGGTAAGTTTAAGGGCGGTTAGTTCAGACAATTTAGGCATTTTAGGCCCTGAGACGGCTCGCGCCCGCTTTGCGCAGGAGCCGGCGCGACATGAACTCCGGTGACCTATGAAGGCGGGCGATTACGCCACAGTATAAATAAATCAGTAGGTAGTTCGATTTTATTTGCTATCGTAGGAATGTTTTTGATAAATAATTAATTTACTACTAATCCTATACCATTAAACGAGCAATATTTGCATATTTGTATATTTGTTTGTATACAGTGTGGAAATTTTCGATGTGCCCTGAAAGGAAAGTACCTACTTGAAATACTAGGGATAGCAAATTTTTCTGAAAGGAAACATTCCTTTTTCAAATTTTATTTTATTATTCAAATCGATAGAAACAATATAAAAGATAATTTATTGTTAATTTCTCGTAAAAATATTTTATTTTTATTTGCTCTTAGAAATAAAAATATCATGGAATCGAACATTTTTATTGTAGCATCAACATCATCTAAACATAAAAAACGCTTCTGGTTTATTGGTCTATTTTATAAATACATTTAAAGTTTAAAATGAAACTATCGTTCTGGATACATCAATAATTTATTTTCTTCTGAAAATATTGGTAATAATAATTAAAAGTAAAACAAATAAAAAAGGCAAAATAATAATTGAATTTTGTAAATTGAAGTCTTGCACCGCAAACATGTTTAAGGACGCTGTCACATACATATCTGCGTTACTCAAATTTAGGTATCTAATAACGTCGCAACGTGGTGCGCGGGAACATCACGCTTACGTAAACATAGCACATTCCGTTTTATAGACCATCTTCATACTTGATATTATTTTATTTTTATTGAAATTGATTCTAGAAGATTACTGGGAACTTTAAAAATTCATTTTGTCTTTTTTATTAGTAGGTACGATCCTGATAAGTATGTTAGTGTATTCAACCAACTTAAAAAAGTGTGACTATTTTACAACAATTTGAATAATAATCAATTAATGAATTGTATTATTGTATAATGTATACAATATCGAAGCTTATTAAGAAATGTATAAAATACTTTTTTATGAATTATTAATTATTATCATAGTTACATCACAATATTATATTACCGGCAATACATTAAACCCTTCATAATAAATGTATGTTATTCCGAGAAACGGTCGGAATGAAATTATAATCGTCACATTACCTATGATATCTTTAAATCTGAACTTTTCCTAAGTAGCAAATGTGGGTGGTTTTTGGGGTAGCGATTAACCAATATGAGGTCAAAACTAAAATCTAAGATGGCGCCGACGAAAATTTGAAATGTTTTCGTCATGGGTGTCATTTTCAAAGAGTTGGAGTAGCTATTAATCAATATGAGGTCTAATCTAAAATCCAAAATGGCGCCGACGAAAAATTACATCTTTTCGTCATGGATGTCATTTCCATGGTTTTTGGGGTAGCTAATAACCAATATGAGGTCAAAACTAAAATCCAAGATGGCGCCGACGAAAAATTTGACTTATTTTCGTGATGGGTGTCATTTTCATGGTTTTTGGGGTAGCTATTAACGAATATGAGGTCAAAACTAAAATCTAAGATGGCGCCGACGAAAATTTGAAATGTTTTCGTCATGGGTGTCATTTTCAAAGAGTTGGAGTAGCTATTAATCAATATGAGGTCAAATCTAAAATCCAAAATGGCGCCGACGAAAATTTTACATCTTTTCGTCATGGATGTCATTTTCATGGTTTTTGGGGTAGCTAATAACCAATATGAGGTCAAAACTAAAATCCAAGATGGCGCCGACAAAAAATTTGACTTATTTTCGTGATGAGTGTCATTTTCATGGTTTTTGGGGTAGCTATTAACGAATATGAGGTCAAAACTAAAATCCAAGATGGTGTCGACGAAAATTTTACATCTTTACGGCATGAGTGTCATTTTCAAGGTTTTTGTGACAGCTATTTACAAATCCCCAATGTTATCGTCGATAATTTGGTATATAGCCGATATAAAATATTCGTCGGCGCCATCTTGGATTATAGTTTTGACCTCATATTCGCTAATAGCTACCCCAGAAACCATGAAAATGACACCCATGACGAAAAGATAAAATTTTCGTCGGCGCCATCTTGGATTATAGTTTTGACCTGATATTCATTAATAGCTACCCCAAAAACCATGAAAATGACATCCGTGACGAAAAGATGTAAAATTTTCGTCCGCGCCATCTTGGATTTTAGTTTTGACCTCATATTGGTTAATAGGTACCCCAATAACCATGAAAATGACACCCGTGACGAAAAGATGTAAAATTTTCATCCGCGCCAACTTGGATTTTAGTTTTGACCTCATATTGGTTAATAGGTACCCCAATAACCATGAAAATGACACCCATGACGAAAATATGTAAAATTTTCGTCGGCGCCATCTTAGATTTTAGTTTTGACCTCATATTCGTTAATAGCTACCCCAAAAACCATGAAAACGACACCCATCACGAAAATAAGTCAAATTTTTCGTCGGCGCCATCTTGGATTTTAGTTTTGACCTCATATTGGTTATTAGCTACCCCAAAAACCATGAAAATGACATCCATGACGAAAAGATGTAATTTTTCGTCGGCGCCATTTTGGATTTTAGATTTGACCTCATATTAGCTAATAGCTTCCCCAAAAACCATGAAAATGACACCCATGACGAAAAGATGTAAAATTTTCGTCGGCGCCATCTTGGATTATAGTTTTGACCTCATATTCGTTAATAGCTACCCCAAAAACCATGAAAATGACACCCATCATGAAAAAAAGTCAAATTTTCGTCGGCGCCATCTTGGATTGTTGTTTCATAAAAATAATATTTGTCATACTCATACAGATCAACCAACATCATAATAGTCTTCCTACTAGTACTTCAAAACTTTGCCGCTATTCCTATTCAACAACCCATAAAAAAAAGGATCTCAGGCAAGGTAATTTTTAAAACATAATTTTAAATTACAAATAATTGTAATAATATGAAACTTGTGTTGATTTGAAGAATAAAATAGAAAATTATATTTTTTTACATTTTTAGTTCTTTCGATTCCCGGTCGAAGAAAATGAATTTTTGAAAATCTTTGAATGCAGTTCTATTTCTTTATAAAAATAAAGGAATGTTTCCTTTCAGTAAAATTTGCTATCTCCAGTATTTCTAGTAAGTACTTTCACCCAGGGCCCATCGAAAATTTCCACACTGTATTTACAAACAAATATATAAATATGCAAATATTGCTCGTTTAATAGTATAGATTATAGAATAAGAAGTTAATTTATTTACACCAACAATCCTAGGATAGGTAATAAAATCAAACTACTGATTTATTTATATTGTGGCGTGCTCGCCGTTGTACTTGCCGCTCGGTTCTAATTATACGAGCGGCGACTACAACGTGGTCGGGAGCAAAACTAGCACAGGTCCTCCCTCGATGGCGTCCGGTTGGACTTTGGCGGCACTGGCGTGGTGCGCGCGAGTCGCATATTACGTATTATATTTTATATAAAAAAAAATAAGGGCTAAATTATAAATCTATCCAAAAATTCCACTGTAAAACCTGATTAGTAAATGAAATGTAAAATTTTCATAAAAATAGCGTTTCCCTAATTCGCATAAAACTGAATCTGCTTTCAAAATCGATGCAACTTCTGATTTTTTTTTTATCGAGTTAAATGTTTAATATTGTGTTTCTATCCAAAAATTCTACTAGATCAAACGTTTATCTGTACTATATATTTTTTTAGGATTTTAAATATGATGATTTCTCTGAAAAAAACATGATTTAGAAACATGAATGTCGGACCAAGGCGCCTTAATTTTGGCGGGAGGCGGAGAGTGTCCGTTCTGTAGCGTTTAGCTACTATTATGTATTCTGTGCTAATACGCTAATACGAATAAATTTTCTTTTCTAAAATCGAACTGCCGTTTTATAAAATTACTTTTAATTAAGAAAAAAGTGTAGTCCCATGTCCCCTAGTGGGGTAAGGGGCAGATGCATAATACATCTGTTTTACTGATCGATTTTCTTTAGGGACAAGTAGGTGATCAGCCTTCTGTGTCCTGCCAGACCGAGACATTTTTTTTTTCTTCGTCTCCACCGGGAATCGAACCCAGGACCCCTCGGTATTACGCTCACGCGTCAACCACTGTACCAAGGAGGCGGTCATTTAATTAAGTCATTTTTTTAACTAAGAAGCTTGGTAAATTTTCCTTCATATTTTAGACCCCACAGGCTAAAAAGACAATAAAATTACGACTCAGTACTAAACATTTCATCGCCTCAGGTGGCCCACTATCATCATGATAATTATAATTAACTTTAATTAAAATGTATCCTAGAGTGGATAAATAAAAAAACCTATTCGTGGTTAATTAAAAACAATAAAATATAATGTGGGTGGAAGGAAAACTAGTTGAGAGCTAATCATAAACGACAGTTTTTATATAAGGGCTTCTATAAACCGAGAACATATTATATGTATAATTTTTCGAGAGAATATAATATACATATTTGATATTATGTATAAGTAATTTTTTATTGTAAATCTGAAAGTGTATGTTCCTTGTTCAAAATCTATGTACCGATTCTGACGAATTTTAGATAAGAGGTAGAATAAAAGTTGGCGATTAACAAAGTGATTTACTTTATGCTGCGAATATAAAACTTGGAGAATATATTTAAAGATCTATAGATATAGAAAGCGGCGTTTCCAATTTTATTATCTGTATATTATTTTATCTGTGACGTTCCAAAATGGAACGCACTTGACTGAAATTTCAAATAGATATTCGAATTTCGAACGTTAATTTTCAAAGCAAAGCAAAAACGCAGATTGTCTTTTGTCTAGTTTTGTACTTTTTTATTGTTATTAATTAATTGTTAGTTGCAATAACATGGTAAAACATTGTATAATGTTTTTGCAAAAGTGAGAGAACAGTAGAACGTAATTAAAAGGTAAATACAACGTTATTTCTTTCATTTTATAAATGGGTATAAATTAGTATTTTGGGGTATAAGTATCCCGCTTTTAAAAAAGTTGGTGTAGTACGAGTCGACGCGGTGCTGGTCTCCACCCCTATGTCATCGACATTCCACCTATACGCACTAAGCGTCACGCTTCTTCCTTTCTCGTGCGTACCAGTAGGGAATGGAACAATCTTCCGGCCTGCGTGTTTCCTGATAATTACAATCTGGACTTATTCAAAAGAAAAGTGAATAGGCATCTATTAGGTCAGCATGCTCCATCCTAGACCATGCTTATCGCTTTCCATCAGGCGAAGCGATGGTCAAATGCTTGCCTAATCTCTAATAAAAAAAAAAATAATTTGGAAAATCCAAAAGTGCACGCCTCATAATTTTTTTTTAATAAATATTTATTAATTATTATTTTTGTTTATTTAATAACAATTAAACCACATCGAATCAGACCCTGAAAAATGAAAGGGTTCTATTCCTGAGCATACTCAAGCGTAAGAGAAAAAAAAAGTCTCGATTAGTAAAGTATTTCGGTCGCTATCGTGTTAACAAGAAAAAGGATCCGCACATACAGACACACGGACGTCCAAGACAGAACTTTTTTAAACAGTTTTTTAACTAGTTTAAATAACAAAAATGACATCAAAAATATCATGAACGTTAAAAATAGTGTTTTTTCTTAATATGTGTGTGTATGTATTATCTTACAAGTGCAATGTATGATACATAAAGACATTTTAAGTTTGAAAAATCAGATGTTTTGCGCGAAGTGACAGTAGTACCCACCTCAACGCTTCGCTTATGAGGCGTGCAAAAAAAAAAAAAAAAAAAAAGTACCTACTTATATATTTATAGTCATCGTTATTACATACAGTATAAAGGTATGCTTTTATTTTGATTTATTAACATCATTACTTTGAAACATTTGGCTGCATTTTTATATCGTGATCCCCGAATATCATTATTTAGCGGGTAGTAACTTTTCATAAAAAACTGCTTTTCTATTTGCCGGATATTAATAGTAGTTTTTGTGAAAATCGAAAATGAAAATGATTTTTTTAATGTTATTTTATTTTTGTACTAAAAGACACCTCAAATAATGAAATTCGGGGATCACGTTTCAGAAATTTAACCAAACATTTATTAGTTATAGAATGATTATATTATAAAAACTGTTACCAACATTTACCAACTGTGCTGTTACTCAACTAGGTATATTACTGGTTGCTTTAAGAAAATCGAGATGTCAGATGAATAACAGACAATCTGACTCAAGAATGACATAAACTGTCTGTATTTATATGGTATTTATGTTATCTGTGGCGCATTGAATTTAATATTTGTTATTCAATTTATACTAATCGAGATTTAATAAACAATCATTCTTATTGTAATACTTATGAGACTTGAGGGAATAGGAAATTATCTAACCTTTTTTATTTGAGGTCGAACGTAGAACCTTTCTAAATCATAGCATTTGTACCTATCTTAAATCGAACCCAGGACCCCTCGGTTCTACGCTCACGCGTCAACCACTGTACCAAGGAGGCGGTCCAAAAAAAAATAAGATCAAACTACTGTATTAACTAATTATTTTAATTTCCAAAGCAACCAAATGAAGCAGAGATTACGATAATTCTTATCTACACAAACTTTTCGGATCAATTATGCCTTATTAGTTATTTATATGTTAAACTTTACATGATTATGGGCCGATTTTTCAATGCTTGGATAAAACTTATTCGTCGAATTCTTATTGCCCGTATTTGACAGTTTACGTGACATTTTAATATTTTCGTGTAATACTTTATTGGACGGATAAGTTTTATCCAAGCATTGAAAAATCGGCCCTAAAAGTACATCGAGTTTTTGAAAGAAGTCTAGATTTACGAGAGTCAATTAAAATATGATAAATGAATACTATATTAAATTTGATTACTTCTTTTGCATTGTATTTCGTAATGGTTATACATATTTTATACAATACACGGTTACGGTCAAAGTAACGGTTACATTACGTCACGACCCCTCCTCACGGTCAGACTGCCTGAGTGCTTTCCTATGTCCTCTCCTTGTAAGACCTAGTAATAGCTGGACCTAATGTTCTTAAATATTAGATATTTGTATGGACAGAATAAATAGGCCTGGACACTTATACAATCCCATATTGTCCTACGTTCCTTGTAAATATGCAGAAGGTAAGGTGTATTTTGTGGAAAAAAAAATAAGAATAGAACACTAACTACCTCAACGCTCCGCTTATGAGGCGTGCTGGCGTGCAAATGGACATCATTCAAATTATGTAAGAAATTAATGCATCTGTCCCATATTACCTAAGTTTAATATTCTAAAAGTAAAGTTAAAAATAAATGAGATAAATATAATTAATTTTCCACTACAATAGTTTTCTCTCTCTTCACATATTAACTACTTATACAGAATTTTGTTAAATTCGACCGACAGTGCACACATAAAAATTAGGTTTAACAATATGTAAGTTACATAATTATACTTGGTGCAATTTCCGAAGCTTTCAGTTGCAAAAAATACAAATTTATAAAATGCGACAAACCTTGCTCTATTTTTCCGAAATAATTTAGGAATGAAGTAATAATATAAAATTAAATGCTTTATCACCGGCTGCATACCCACGGAATAAAATAAGGTCACAGGATAACTCAACCAATGCGATTTTACTGAGAATAGTTAGGGTTGAACATCACAATTGTGGTTTTAAAATATTTGAAGAATTTGATTTTTTTTTTGTTACAGACAAACGAGATAAACGAGTTTATCGTTCGCTTGATGGTAACGGTCACCACAGATGGACCGCTACAAATGCGTTGTGTGCTTATGGGATAAGGAAAGAATTTGTGAGGACCACAGATCACAGAAACCTATGGTGAGGACACAGGCCTCAGGCTCCCCCATTTGTAGGACGTATTTCATTATTCGCCAATATAACCTACATGACAATTAAATACATTTCACTGATTTCAAACGCAACTTACACATCAGACATATCAATCTTACATTTTAAACATTTTATATTGTACGTAATCAATAATCATGGGCTTAATAAATGTTGGAAGTAAATTCGTTAAGTTCTCAATAAATGAAAGATAGGTTTTTTTTTTTTTTTTTTATTGCAACCCCGGCAATGATAGGTAAGATAATTATTTTCGGATAAGTGTGGTGGCAAGAAGATAAAATACTTACAATATTTTAAGAATACTTGACTTCAACGCTGTTTACACAATATACATATTGTCCTATATTCGAACACACTCTTATCAATATTTTTAGTTAAAAATTAATTCTCCTCAGTGCCAGCCCTATCCTAGCGACACCTCACCGCGTGGGTGATGACGTCACCCTCCTCGCAAGCCTTATAAGGCATCTGCTTATTGAACATCGATATATGTTTTATGTTTTGAGTAAGCTCCGCCAATGCCAGCCGTAAGAAGGTTGTGGATCTTTACTAAGTATGCAATTACATATAAAAGTTTGTATTGTATTTTGAAAATGGCTTATCTATAAGATATTTTAGCGCAGAAAAAAATTTAAGTTTATAATAAACCATGATTATTTTATAATATCCGTCTTTTCTTGGAATGGAAAGTAATGCTCTACCTAGAGAATTTAAATCATATCGTACTAGTAATATTATTATGAATGCAAAAGTTTGTGAGAATAAATGTATGTATGTCCCGGAAATCCACGGGAACGGGAACTATGCGGGATTTTCTTGGAAAACGCGGGCGAAGCCGCGGGCGGAAAGCTAGTATATTATAAACTAAATCAATGCCATTGTTACATTGCTATTGCTGTTTAACCGAAGGGCTAAAGTCTAAACAAACATATTCAAATTATGACGGTGAGATTGGATGCGCGTGCGCCGCTTGTGTCGTATAGTCGTGCGCACGCGATCGTGGTAGACACGCATTGGGTTATGGCGGCCAACCCATAACTTATGGGTATGTGTTTTATGACTTTTATGTATATAATCAATTATTTACTTATATGTTTATTTATAGCATAAATAAATAATTTTATTCATCCTACTAATAATGATATGATAACTTGAATTAACACACAGGATAGTTTATCCAGGAAATCCCACAGGGACGGGAATACGCGGGCGAAGCCGCGCCGAAATGTTTTACAGTCTATACGAGACTTTAAAGTTTTCACTGTGAAGGATTGTTTCATTCTGGTATTATTAGTAAATAATGAAATAATTGATCGAATTTTTCTAATCCTTCTAATCGTAGACTTTTATTAAGAGCTATTACGCACTGTCGACCAGTCGCTGGCGACTCAGTCGCCGGCGACTGTGACTTACTATAGTTTAAATATACCGATAGTGGGCCACCCAGTATAATGGGCTTTTGTTAATTGAGAGCTTTCTGAAAATAAATTTTAAAGGTATCAGCTGAGTGACCAAATACACAGGGTAGTAATTTAATGTGCAGACGACTATTACAAGGTTGTAGAGGCAAGTGCGTCATAAATGGAAGTAAATAGAAATGATCAAGAGCATGAGAGAACATCACATACAAATGACTTCCTAAGAACCGATACAAATGGCGCGTAGGCGGAATGTAGGGTTGACAAATCCTATCCTACTAATATTATAAATGTGAAAATTTGTGAGGATGGATGTGTGTGTATGTTTGTTACTCTTTCACGCTAATACTACTCAACCGATTACAATGAAATTTAGCACACATATAGAGGGTAACCTGGATTAATACATAGGGTAGGTCTTATCCCGAAAATCCCACAGGAACGGGAACTATGCGGGTTTTTCTTTGAAATGCGGACGAAGCCGCGGGCGGAAAGCTAGTGGATTATAAAATATCATATTAGACTTATTGATATGTGTTTTAAATATAATTGATAACTTGCCCGGTTTCTCCTGGGTTGACCAGGGATAAAAACAAAGCCTTATGCCGCTCCTGAATAGTGTAGCTTTCTGTTAACATACAAAGCTAGAATCTTTGAAACTTTGTTACATTATGTTTCAGGTAAAAGCAATTGTTAATTAAAATACGACGAGGAAAATAACATATTCAGCAAGTTTTTAGCGTGAAGTCTTAGTTTCAAATTTCAAATTCAAATGATTTATTGTGAACTCTACCGTCTCTACTTGTGCTTATTACTACTGTGTTATTTACTAAATTGTAATATAGTAATAAAACCTAAAGGTTGGCAACCCTAGGCTCTATGCATAACGTGACAAATGCCTGACACACGACATCCACGTGATAATGTTAAGAAATGCTTTCCGAAGTGATAAGGCTCTATCCTTTTCACTTTTGTAATTTTTTGCTATTTACTATTAATTTTATAAAAAATCTATGATAATTGTTTCTTAATAAGTTATTGTTAGCGTACTAATTCAAAGGTATTTTTGATAAACTGCTCAAAAATGTCTCAATGACTGTATATATGTATGTTTGTTAATTCCAGCATAACTTAAAAATACCCGGAGAGATTCTGATAATAAGGCGTGTAATAGTAGAGCGCATACTCTGTCACATATTATGTGATATCAATTACTTAATTGATATACTTTATTTAACTAGACATATGAAAAATCTATCAACCCAGAATGCATAGATTATTCATTCTGGATTATCCGCAACAGTTGGATTTATTTTGATATGAATTAACCTTCAGGTAAGTAATAATGGTAAGTTACAATTTAGAAAAATAATTTCAAAATCCCAAAAACGTGTACCTAAATTAAATCTAGGTAGCAAACATAATTTTTATAACAAAAATTATCAAACTAATAGAACGAAAGGTTTGGAACTCAACACCTTGAGACTCACTCACCAAAAATTCAGGTCACAAAGGTCGACCTGGCTCTTAATTATTTACCTGTATATGGAAACCGGCCGAAACCGAGTGTTAAAGTATGTCTAGGTTATTGTATGGCTTGATGAGTAATGCATCTACTTATTTTTAATTTTGAAAAGAAATACGGAACCTTTCCGAGATAACTTATTTGCTAATCAGCTACTGTTAGTTAATATTTATAGAAATAAGTAGTTTTAAAAAGATTTTAGGTACTTATAAAATTGGTGAGTTATCCTATCGGTACAATAGGAATTCATAGAAGTCTAAATTGACTGACTGACGTGTTGGCTTGGTTGGTAGTGGCCCTGCCTTCCAAGCCAGAGGTCGTGTGTTTGATTCCCACCCGGGGAAAATATTTGTGTGATGAACATAGATGTTTGCTCTGTGTCTGGGTGTTAATTATCTATGTAAGTATTTATTTAAAAATTATATATGTATGTTTATCAGCCATCTGATTTCCATAACACAAGCGAAAGCTTAGTATGGGCACAGAATACATAATAGTAGCTAAACGCTACAGAACGGACACTCTCCGCCTCCCGCCAAAATTAAACTTACGATCGCGATCGTGATTAAAATGGGCCATATTTTTCTGCAAGGACGATACGCAACGAAGATTGACAACATTAATCAAATTGACTTAAAGTAATTTTATTATTTTTGATTTGTGATTATCGTTTTTCGTAGAAAATGGTTAGATATTGTGCTGTTTACGGATGTATTTCATCAGAAAAACGCGAATTTTTTTTTTACGCTAGTCACAAATGTGCCAACCATAAAGCGTTAACACACACATTTGCAGTCTCTACAGTGTGACTGTCAAAACGATAATTTTGTATGGAGTGTCAGGGTGTGGTATGGGATCAGCTCGTGCCGTGTGTGAAAATTGTCCTGAACTATTTATTTTATTTATTTATTAAATTGGAATTTCATATTGTAACGATTCAAATGTATGTGCCAATCCCCTGCACGATGCATCAGGCATACCTACAGGCGATAAGTCCGTATTTTGATATTTTATAATAAAGTGTTTTATCATGATTCGTGGAAGCAATCCTCTATGATAAGCAAATTAAAAATATAGATAAAAAAAACTAGGTAAGTACTTAATAAGTTAGAAAAATATTGTCACTTACCTTACCTATTATATTTTCACATGAAGATAATTTAATAAAAAAAATTTTCATTAAAATACACGACAATTTTCACCTACATTCAATGCGTAGAATATTGTCTAGCTTCACTAGAATTTTCAATTACCTAACACTAGACCACTTCCTAAATAATGTGACCTGCGTGTCGCAAGCGCAGTGGTGCGAGCTGTCGCAACGCGGGTTCGGTTCCCAAACTTGTAACTTTATATTGTGGTTAGAGAATATAAGGTAATGTGTAAGTATGGAGTATGGAGCATTGTTGAAGTGGATTTTAATATAAATTCATCTATAACAAGACATAATTTATAATATGTACTTGAATCGTTTGTTTTGGTTGTTTATTTAGGGCCGATTTTTCAATGCTTGGATAAAACTTATCCGTCCAATAAAGTATTACACGATAATATTAAAATGTCACATAAACTGTCAAATACGGGCAATTAGAATACGTTTTTAAAATGGTAGTTTTATACATGGTCATTAATAGAAAATATGAAGAGATTTTTTATTGGGTCATACATCGAGGAAGAGGAGCATCAATGAAGATTGGAGACTGACGAAAAAATGGGAAACAAAAATTATTTTATGTCATTCAGGAATTAAACAATTTTAATTTTCTTCTAATTCTTTCATTCCAATTTTCAAATCGATAAAATAGTTTCGTAGCTTACTTGGTACAAAGAAATCAAGTAATAATTTACATCAGTCCTAAAAATGTAATATTTTCCACATTGACCGTAATTTGTTAAAGTGAAACTTTTATTACATCGTCTCAAACTTTTTGGTCTCTGTAGCGCATGTCGCGTGTATCGCGGCTGCCGAGTAGGTATACCTACTCGGCAGCCGACCGTCACGCGACATGCGCTACACAAAGCAGTGTTCGGAACCGTTCGAACAGTTTCACTTTTACCGTGGTTTCATAAAACCACACAACATTTTTTACACTGAAAACCTAGTTTAAATCTAGATAAATAACGAAGCGTTATCAGGGACGTCTCGCTTAACTTAAAAGCAACGATATATCACTTTCTAATGAATTAAACAGGAAAGTACGAGAAAGTTATCAAAAGGAAGACGTATTGCAAATCGCTTTGATACCATCTTGAATACAATAGCGACTTTTATCGGTTTTCCACAAAATTTTTTTAGAGCATTTTATAAGCTTGCGTAAGCGTAAGTTCAATGAATTAGGAAAACCCGATTTTTTTTTGCCGTATGAATTTAGACATGTTTGTAATTCAACTTCAAATAAATTTTGCCAAAACTATACTAACTATAGCTGCTCCGCGCGGTTTCACCCCCGTGGCTCCACCCCTGTTGGTCGTAGCGTGATGATATATAGCCTATAACCTTCCTCGATAAATGGGCTATCTAACACCGAAATAATTTTTCAAATCGGACCAGTAGTTCCCGAGATTAGCGCGTTCAAACAAACAAACAAACAAACTCTTCAGCTTTATAATATTAGTATAGATATAGATATAATAAAGCCTAGAGTTTGAACGCGCTAATCTCAGGAACTACTGGTCTGATTTGAAAAATGTTTTCTGTGTTAGATAGCCATAAACATATCGAGGAAAGCTATAGGCTATCATCACGCTAAGACCAACAGGAGCGGAGCAGTGCGGGTAAAACCGCAGGGTGCAGCTACTAAATTTTATAAAATTTATTCTTATTTATATTATTGCAATAGGTTGTGCAGGTATATTAAGTGTAGATCTGGGGGCACGGTAGTGCCCCCGCCAAGACGAGCCAAGCGACTACGCGCACGGGCACTACCTACCTTTTCTCGAAGCGCTTCGACGTTTTTTTGAACCCTCATAACTTGGGTTTGGATTATGCTAGATCAACAAAATTTTCGGGATATATTGTCAATAGCGGACTTATTGAACATATTAAGTTTTAATTACATTAGCTTTTATACTTCAGATTTTATTTATATCTAAAAAACGCTAATTTCGTCACTGACTCACTGATGATCATCAAAATTCTTAAGGTATTTCCTAATGTCCTAGAAAGCTGAAATTTTGTATGTAAGCTAGTATTAGCACACAAACAACAAAAAAATTATAAAACTTGTAACTTTCATCCCCCAACCCCTTAAACTAGGGGATGGGAGTTTGTATGAGACCTGTAATTTTAAATTAAATTTTGATGACGCTAGAGGTCTAATCTAATAATCTAAAACTTAGTTCCCTAGATATATATACATATGTATAGGTACTCCTTGTTAAAAAAAAATTGTTACAAACAACCTACAAAAAGAAATGAAATCCCACCCAAAACATTTTCATGTAAAATGTTGCCAAGACGAGCCCATATGACTCACACTGTCAAAAAGTTATCAGATCTCATGTAGAGCCAAGCTTCTAACACTACACGCCCTAACTCTACAAGGCCTAACTTCACAAACTCTACACCTTAGTCAAAATATGTGGCTTGGCCGTTCGTTACTAAAAGAACTATTGTACAACACAAAAGAAATGAACAGTGAATTAATTTTTCACCTTACGCCGATGTGAATGTAGCGAAATGGCCAAGCCACATATTTTGACTAAGGTGTAGAGTTTGTGAAGTTAGGCCTTGTAGAGTTAGGGCGTGTAGTGTTAGAAGCTTGGCTCTACATGAGATCTGATAACTTTTTGACAGTGTGAGTCATATGGGCTCGTCTTGGCAACATTTTACATGAAAATGTTTTGGGTGGGATGTATATTACATATTATTTTAAGTGGTGGTAAGTATGCTTGTAAAAGTGTCATTACATACTAGTGACTATGTAAGGATATCGAGGCCCTGTAATTAAACATACTTCGAATGTTTTACTCATTCTCTACTTTTTCTTATTTTTATAAATTTATTATGTAAATACGTGTAATATAGGCTATTAAGGAGCTTAAAGTACCGATACCTATGTTAGAGAATGTGTAGGTATGTGATTATTTTTATCAATTTATTAATTGCCATCTTCAAACGGTATAAATGAATTTCCAACATAGAATAAGGTACTTAACAGATTTAACCCCGTATTACCGACGCGCGACTTCACCCACACTTACTTACTTACTTAATATCCTAAGGCCCCTAGTTGGGGCAAAGGGCGTCAACAGTACTCCGCCATGCGTGTCGATTTTGGGCAGCTCGTTTCACCCACACTATATACTTATAAAACTTATACTTACACTAAAAGCTCTTTCGAGTATCACGCTATCCATGGTGAAAACATAATGAAAATCGGTGCAGTAATTTTTGAGTTAACCGCGAACAGACTGGTAGTTCGTCGGGTGGAAGGACTTTGTTTTATCCATAGTTATAATTTATATAAATAAAATACAGTTCATTCGATGACAAGTAAATAGGTCGTGGTCGCAGCACGAATAGTTTGTGGAACATGTATCTAGAAAAGATTTTCCTCAACGTGTTTACTGACTTCATCCATATTAGGAGTAACATATGGCACTACGAATCCGCCATTCATGAGAACATGTTACGTATTTTTATGGATTACTATAAGCTTTTCACGCGACTTCGCCCACCTGCAAATGAAGTTAACACTGCACTTCCCCATCTGTAGTATTATGACTTTTATCACAGAAAATACATTACTATAGGTATATTTTTGTATTTTTTTTATACCTAGGTACTAGTATTATTAAAGTTTTTAAAGCCTGTCAGTTTTATCTTCGCAAAAACCTTATCCCCAGGTACTTACTGAGATTCCTGTAACTCTATGTTTGCAAAAGAAACATTAAAAAAATATTACTAAGCAGGTATTAAAGTAATGTGCTTGATTAATAAATTGTTATTTATTGATATAGTTAACTATATATCTTTGTTAACTTTCTGCTTCTATTATCAATTTCATCAACTACAAATATATTTTAACATTGAAAAAATCTGATAAAATAACATACAACTGTACTTTCCATTCAGTTTTTTTTGAATAAAAAAGCGTGGGAAACGAAAAGCAAATAGCCAAATCTTTTTATCTCAATCGTGGGCGAATGTGTCGTGATTTATAGCGTTGGTTTAAAGTTATATTGATGATCCATCTAGGTGTATCCTTTACAACTTATCTCTACTATAATATTATAAAGCTGAAGAGTTTGTTTGTTTGTTTGAACGCGCTAATCTCGGGAACTACTGGACCGATTTGAAAAATTCTTTCGGTGTTAGATAGCCCATTTATCGAGGAAGGTTATAGGCTATATATCATCACGCTACGACCAACAGGAGTGGAGCCACGGGGGTGAAACCGCGCGGAGCAGCTAGTAAAATATATAATATGTATTTTGTATTTCACCGCGTAGGACTGGAATTTTGGTGTCCACTATCCATGGAACGAATTCATACGTAAGTATTCATACTCATACGATATCATCTTTTAAATGAGAAATTTATATTTAAACTATAGGGTAAAACCAGAATAGTTGCCGCACTTTTTAAAAAAAGTGTAATATTATTTGCGAAATTTTATTTGCGAAATAAAAAGAAGTTTATAAAATATAAAGAGAAAATGGAAAAGTGGTAGACATACATTAAAATTAAAACATTAATCTATTTTTCAAGATCTTTTTGTTGAGGTCAGAAGAATGTCAGACAACTAACCTTTTTGTATTTTATAATCTAAACTAGCGACCCGCCCCGGCTTCGCACGGGTGCAATGCTGATACTAAATACACTACAGAAAAATTGTGAACGTTGTATAGGTATAAAAATATAGCGGCCCGCTCCGGCCTCCGGCATCGCACGGGTATAAAATACATAGCCGGGCGGCCGCAAACGCTACGTCCTGCAATTTTTAAATCTGTAATATCTTCGAAAATATTCACTTAAATCATACGGTGTAAAGGGCCATATAGATCTATATTAAATGAACAATGTATCCATGGTATTTAATTGGTTAAGGATTAATGCTGTATTGGTTAAAATCGCTTCGAAAATTAGCCATTATTTGTCGTAAAAAGTAAATGACAAAAAAAGTTATTGTGGGTTATCCATAAGATATAGACATATACCATCGCGGACTTTTCTGTAGACCTTTTCAATGTGTATAATACTTAGTACATTATTTTGATAAAACTCGTAGGGTTCAGCCTGCGTTTGCAATGTAAGCGGAATAAATGTAATTTTTTACGACATCACATTAGAAACCTCAAAAATAACAGTACTTCTCCACTACTTAATGGATCTTATTATACATATAAACCTTCCTCTTGAATCACTCTATCTATTAAAAAAAACCGCATCAAAATCCGTTGCGTAGTTTCAAAGATTTAAGCGTACAAAGGGACATAGGGACATAGGGACAGGGAAAGCGACTTTGTTTTATACTATGTAGTGATATAAAATATCTATTTTATTAATTTAGTTATCTAAAGTAAATTTATATGTAGGTAAGTATAATAATTATTAATGTACCATTTTATTCTCGAATAAAATATGCTTAATTAATAATTAGTAATTGGTAGTTGTATATTATGCTGCTATAGTTTCTAACATCGAATTTCATAATTGTTATTACGTTTTAATAAAAGGTTTTAAAGTTAATTTCACACAGACAAGCCCTTAAACCTTGTCCCTTATCGCAAGTAAAAAATCTCATCTCTCTTTTGGGTGAGTCAAACAATGTTTTCCTGTTACTTATTGTCCTTCCAAAACGGCTCGATTTTTAAAGAACACGCCGCCCTTGTCCCACTGTGTGATAGGGCTGAGACATATCCAATATTCTGATCATAGACGATATCTTTCCTTAATCGATGGTTAAATACATCTGTGGCTATCCTTAAATAGCACTTCAAGTAATTATTTTCATAAGTAACCATACAGTAGTTATAATATATTTTTTTAATCTTTAAAAGGCCATAGAAGTGTCGGTAATGAGGTACATAATATAAAAAAGTGAAGTCCCATGTCCCCTAGTGGGGTAAGGGGCAGATGCATTATACATCTGTTTCACTGATCGATTTTCTTTAGGGACAAGTAGGTGATCAGCCTTCTGTGTCCTACCAGACCAAGACATTTTTTCTTCTTCGTCTCCAACGGGAATCGAACCCAGGATCCCTCGGTGTTACGCTCACGCGTTAACCACTGTACCGAGGAGGCGGTCACATAATATAGCAATTGCATAAGAAATGTTCATAGTTTTAAGCCATTTTGTGTGCTTTAATATGTTATTTCAATCAATAAATCAATAAGTTACGATAGTAGAGTCAAAGCTAATACATAATTAATGATTAATTGTTGTCGAAACTAATCACTAGGTAGCTGCTTGGAATAAGTTATTTTTTGTTTTTTTCTCTACATTAAGATTAATAAACAGATAAGTACAATATTTCTTATTATCTTCAAGTATAAAGATGAAAATCTGGATAGAATGTAAATATTATTGTACCGATTTACCAACAGCCCTGTTGAAATTAAAATCATAATATGTGAAGGGGCTCGGTTTGACCATTTACGAAGACTCGACGCGTTTTGCATTGATTTATGGTCTGTGACATTTTATTTTAGGTACATAATAAACCACTTGATTCATTCTAAACTGAAGTTTAAACTGCTGCTGTTTTATGTAATAGGTATTATTTGCATTGCAGAATACACAGAAACATCTATAAGCTATGTAATTTTAAGATAGTAGGTACGTGCATTGTGATTTGTGCATTAATATCCACTATAATATAAAGTTATTAATTACCTAGTTATTTGTTTGAAATGAGCTAATCTCAAAAAGATGAGTAAGTAACAAGATAGTCTATTTATGCAGGAAGGCTATCGGTTGTAAAGCATACCTACTTACTACCTACTACCAATAATAAAAAACGGAGCATCAAAAATGTTTCAAATAGTATAGCAAAAATATTTTGATTGAAAATAGTCTAAGTAGCGTAGGCCAACTACATATTTGATAACCAGTAATTTTGATTTTTCTGATTTTCTCTTGTTTTTCTATTAACTACTTCTGATATCGATTTTTTCTTCTGATCGATTGTTTTTTCTACCCAAAATTTGAAACTCTATCATATTATGATTATTATACTATGATAACCGCACCTTTGCATAGAGACAGCACATGGCGTCACGCGCTGTCACCTACGAGCGGGTCAAGCAGGTCTGAGACGTCGTCCTTCAAGTGTAATGGAGAACCATTTGTTACAATAAGTAATGTTATGGAGTATCCTGCACTAGCGGGAAATAGCCTCGCAATAGTGGACGCATTTTTCGCTATTTTGATGATGTTATAAAGAGGGATAAGAGGGATGATTTGATTCTTTGTACTGTGTAATGTAATGAACTTAAGACTCTAAGTGAAAAAAAAATTTAGTGAACGAATAATTTTTATAATTTTTGTCTCTTTTAAGTTAGGAGAGTTTATATCATTGACTAAAGACATACCTAAGTCCTAGATTTGCTTTGAGTTAGGAATTTCGTCGCTCCCTAACAGCTATGAACTGCTTCTCTAGCTCTACCGTGGTCCGTGACGATGGTATGGTGATTACTGATAAGTATATATTAATTGTAAACAATATTGTTCTGCTCCTGTGATCGATAGAGTATATTTATTATGTATATTTATACCTTATGAGTAAAGTAAGTAGAGAACAGTTTATGTTTAAGTATTTGATGCTAAAATCCTAGGTTCAGTTCAGGTTTAGGTAATATAATTAGTTCATGTTTACAAATGAAATTCTGTTCTCCTTATAAAATATTCAAAGCAATTTACTATGTGATGATATATTTATCGAATTTCCCTATGTTTTTACAATATGAACTTATGCAAATTACCTACCTATCAGCATTGTCGAATTTTATCTCAATTTTGCTCGATATTTATTTCTATCTTTTCCTTAAATCATATATCAATTATCAATCAGTTCAATCAGTAAACACCTCGTATCGTATTTTAAGTGTACTTGCGCAAATAAAAAGCTTGGACATATGCGGTGACCAATATGGCCGTGCCCAAACCAGACGCGACCTCAACATATGGTCGACATGTAATCACTAGCTCTGCATATGGGTTTGGTTGTAAGTCTGCTCATAAATTACGATTACTAGAGCTTAGTACCCTATGTCGTGATTGGTTAGAATTTTGAAATTACTAAGAAAAGAGGTTGAGAGAGGGTATTAGGTTGTGTACTTAATAGTTAATTCTATTAAGTACTACATTCTTTAGACTTGCTCTATATGACAATATACTGTTTTATGTGGTTTCATTCTACATAATAATATATACATAGGTATCGGTAGGTATTGCTTTTAGGTAACTTATATTACACATGAATATAATTGTCATCATGTGGAAAAGTTAAATAAAAATCAAAACCAACAAAAAAATCTTTATTTTAACAAGAGATATAACTAATATTATATTTAATCTATATTTTATTTACATAGCAACAATTATTTATCTGTTTAGAAGAAAAACAGAAATAACTTAATTAATACATTTTATCTATGCTCTTATTCTATTAACAGTGTTGCGGAATGTTGCGGATTAACTGCAACATTTCGCAACCCTGTTCCTAATTCTGTTACTTCGTCAGTCCGTGTGTTTGAACATGTCCTTATGGCGGAAACGGTTTTGATTGTGTATTTATAATTCATCTATTATTCAGCTCATTGCTCTAGTAACTAAATTTCACATATTTAAGTACTAGAGCAACACCATCGACAGCAGAACGTTGTCGATGAGCAACGCTCTATCAGTCGACACTATAGAATCAAAGAACCACGTAGCTTAAACAATTACAAACGCTTCAAATGATACCTATCCACGAATTCTTCGCTCACTTCCAACATCTTCTCTCTATAAAATTTACTCTGTCGAGCATAATCTAGCACCGGCTTACATCTATCTTCTTCCACGTGCTTTTTAAACGTGTCAGGATCGTCAAAAGTCTTCTCGGCTAACGAAGGGTCCATTAACACAAAGGGAAAGATAGCCATTGCTACCATCATCGCGAACATTCTAGCCCTTTCACACCAGTTAAAGAAGTCCCACCTCCCGTAATTATAATCCTTTAATTTTCCCTTCATGGTGTCGTCCAAATATTGGGTGAACACAGTGTAATAGTGGTTAAACACTTCCTTTTCATGGGACTCTCGGAACTGCTTTGTAGTTGTAAGGTAGAGTAATATCATCAGGTCAAACGCTGGTGGACCGTATCTGATGCATTGAAAGTCTACCAAGACAGCTTCTTTCGGCTCATCACCCTCATAACGAAACAGTATATTGTTGGTCCACAAATCTCTATGAAGAATAACGTTGATGCTGTCTTTGCTGACTGTTAGATCATCGCATGCTTTTAAAAACAGGTTTGCTAGTGTGTCTTCATTTATGGTCTTTGTTGAGAATTCTCGGAGCAGACTGCAGGTTAATTTCGCAGCAGCTCGTAGCCATGGTGCATCGATAAAGGCAGATTCTTTAAGAACTTCTTTGTGGTCTTCATATATGGTTTTCTGTTGATTAGCTTCATAACACGCGTATTTAGCGTGGAATTGGGCTAATGACTTCACGGCTATCAACGCGTGCTTTAAGTCGAAGAATTGTTCTGTGGGTACGGTCTTGTAGCCGAGGATGGAGAGGTCAGGTAGCACCAACATTGTGTCCGTGTGTATGTACGCTTTTGTACACCAATTGTCGGAATCTGTTGAAGGAAATGGAGTAAAATTTAATGAGGTTCTTATAGTGAGATCTGTGGACCGATACATCATCTTTATGAGAATTGATAACATTTTAAACTTATAAATTACTTAACAATAATTATTTCATTATTTATTCAACATAAATTTTACGGTACTTATGTAATTCGTTGTAATTAGTGTTTTAAAAATCTAAACATACAACAAGATATTTATGTGTTTTAAGCCTGCCTATCTAACTAACTCATAAGAAAAGAAAATGTTGGCATATAATTTTATTTTATTAATTAATATTTGCATTAAACTTAAATTAGGTCTTCTTCTAAAAAATATAGCAATTATAAGATTTGTGGAAAAATTGATTTCGCAAAAACTCACCTGTCACACCCATATCCTCGAATAACTTGTAAACAAGATTTTCCCGCCGAAAGAAATTATAATCAGTGATAAAATCCGCCTTCGGTTTATTTAACAACGGCATCGACTTCGCAAATAAATACAATTTCTTCGTGATGCCAGCATTTTGTAAATGGACCACAATTTTGAAATGATCCCCTAGAAATCCTGCAAGACCTATCGAAGCAGGTTTGACGTCATAACCTAAAAATTTCCATCCATCCAAGGAGGCACGATGTATGATGGTTTTCAAATGTTTTTCCGTTAATATACTTTCTAAATATTTCTGCACTTTTGTTCCTCCATGGTGCCAAACTAACGAACTATATTCGATCTCGGGGCTTTTATAGAATTAGTTGATAAGTATTTTCAGTTCATCTTAGGAAATTATTTGTTCTAAACGCCCGCTATTTATGTGCAAAATGATAAAATGAATTTTCCCCTCTCGTGACTATTTGCTATGATAATTGTAGATAACAAAATAATGGTAATATTGATAGAGATGTTATGTGTCTTTGTTTTGCTGCATTTGCCTTATTTCGGTCTGTGAACTCTTTGAATCGTCATTGTCGATTTTCTATCATTGCGAATTATTTTATTATTATTGAAGTTATTTTCTTCTAGCTAAATTGTAATAAGCAAAACTTCTACTCTTTTTTCCCTTTATAACATAAGGTTAAATAATAGATTACTAGTTAATCTACTGTCTAAAATAAAGTGGAAGAAACTACTTCAGGATAGCATCCTACTAGGTAAAAATAAATGCGAAAGTATGTGATAATTGATGAATGGATGGATCATGGATGGATGTTTGTTACTCTTTCACGCAAAAACTACTGAACCGATTACAATGAAGTTTGGTATTTAGGCAACTGAAGACCCAGAAATCCCAAAAGAACGGGAACTATGCGTTTTGGTTTTTTCTTTGAAACCGCTGGAAAGCCGCGGCACATGCTTTTACTCGTAATAATTTGGCCATAATCAAAATAAATATGTAAGATAATACCCAAAATATATATACCCACGTAGTAACATGGAACTTGAACATTATTAACTAAATTATTTAATAGTTTCAGTTCCGATAATACAACAAAATTAGATTGGCGACCGAACCGTGACATACAAAAAGGTAATTTTAATTAATTAAATTAAAAAGAGCTTGGTCATGATTTCAGGAGGCAAGTCTCTTTAGATGTTTTAATCTACTTTTTATAATATAAAAAGTATGTTTCTTTAGATTAACAAATCGGCAAAGTTTACCTTACATTTCATTTTGCTAATCCTTATATTATTAAAATTAAATTCAATTGTTTAAAAGTTAACTATACAGGGTGTTCCACTGTTAGTATACTAAGCTCAAAGGAGGCTCTATGCGTATACCCTTACCAAGCAACCCGCCCAACTTTGCCATCTGCACCTGAGCTATCGTTTAAGATTATGTTTTCATAGACAAAATGCTCACATTACAGAAGCGGTATATGCCGGCTGCGCGAAGTTAGAGAAGAAAACATGGATGTTCAGGAAAAATTTAGCAAAAAATTTTTGACGTAATTTTATTGTTAAAGTATTTTTTACGTGATCAGTGTATATGTCACGGCTAAAGGTAGGTGAGAACATAAACTTAAGATTAGCCGGCTAAACTTAGGTTTATTTTCGACGAGGTGTTAATGTTAGTTTGTTCTATCTTTAGCCGGCTAAACTTAAGTGTAACCGCAGGCCCGTGGCTAAAAATGTCGGGGTGGGTAGATTTGGTTAGCGCCGGGCCGGTGGAGGGCTTGAGGGGCCCGCACAGTGCCAGAAAACACTCGCCCTGTTCCTTACATGTATTATAGTAACCAAATCTACCCACCCCGACTCAGGGCAGAAAGCTGGTGGCTAGGTTAGGTTAGGTTAGAACTCTTAAGACCCGCACGAGCCGAGCGAGCGCAGCGAGCGTGCTGCGGCAGCAGCCGGCGAAGTGCCAGAAAACACTCGCCCTGTTCCTTACATGTATTATAGTAACCAAATCTACCCACCCCGACATTTTTAGCCACGGGCCTGCGGTTACACTTAAGTTTAGCCGGCTAAAGATAGAACAAACTAACATTAACACCTCGTCGAAAATAAACCTAAGTTTAGCCGGCTAATCTTAAGTTTATGTTCTCACCTACCTTTAGCCGTAACATATACAAAACTACAAGTCCCTTCGCGCTTAGTATACCAATAGTGGGACCCTGTATAGTCCCATTAGTTTTATCTTCATCTATATTTAGGTACAATATTATGTATTCATGGCAAATAAAACAACACAATATATTACAATATCTTTTAATCATAAAACAAACTATATAAATCAATTCGTTTCACATAATATAAACATAGTTACAATGGAAGCGCGTCTGGAAGACTTACGGCAAGATAATATACATATAAAATAATATACTTACACACAAACATACATATCAACATACGACATAAAACTATTATTTGTGATGTCGAAATTTAAATCTATCTTTATATTATAATTTATCATAAACTGATTCACCATTTAAAATATTACATTTGCGTTTATGTCTGTATTTCTCATATAATTAATTAAAAACATAATTAATAATTCAGGCACTTTGTGTATAAGTATATATACCAATAACATAGGATAAAGATTAAAAAAAAAGCAATTTAAAATATTGTTACAATAATTATATTACGTCTATTTTATAAAGGCACATACTGGCAAGATCTTACATAATAATAAAATTTATAAATCTAAGTAAACAATATGGAAGAAAGGCTAAAGAGCCTAAGATTACAATTTTATAAACTTTACGCGACTGCACAAAGGAGAGTAATGTTTATAGGGTTTAAGTCTTTAAGTTTCTATATTTTACCATAACTCCTAAACAAGTCAATCGATTTGAATATTATAATATTTATGTTTGTTTGACTGCCTCCTCTGTACAGGGGTTGACGCGTGAGCGTAACACCGATTGGTCCTGGGTTCGATTCCCGGTGGAGACGAAGAAAAAAAAATGTCTTGGTCAATTGTACTTCAATGGTTAATCGTAATTCGTAAAAAATCTCAATTACTTAATACTATACAGTACTATGATGAAGTGATTAAACATGTCCATAAATCTTAATTATCGTGAGTCATCAGTCAACAAATAAATATTATAAAATTTGTGTTTGTAAAAAAGATATCTTATCTAGTCATAGCTTTCGATTATAATGATGATATTCAAAAATAATAAAATAATGCTCATCATTTCTGAAAACATTAGTTTTACCTTTAGATAAATAAAATATATTATTTGAACTGGCAAACATTTTAAACTAAAAATTTCATTAAAATCAGTGAAGCCGTTTCGAAGGAGTTCAATTAACAAACACTGAAACATCCGAATTTTATACATATGCATTATCATTTTTTTTACGTAAAATATAATTTACTTCATATACCTACACTAAAAACATTACTCTATTTTTGTTACAGTCGTGTAAAAATTCCTAAACATAAAAACCTAGTATTCATCAGATATACATTCGTTTATTTACTTAAATAGTCATTAAAAATAACAATTGTGATAAAAAATATATCAAATACTTTATTGGCATGTCATGCAACTTGATCATGCCTGATCGTGTGTCACCAGTATTATTTATAAAAATATGACTTATATTTATTCCAATAAATACAATGCATTTCTGTGGGAATGCTGTCATTGGAAGACTAATTAATTGTATTTAAGGCTAAATATATTAATTTTTAATATAATAAAACTAGTTTTTATAAAAATGTATATAGTATTTAATAGTAATTAAATTGTTGTATTTACGAATTCAGTATTTCTCAATTTTGACATAGGTTTTAAAGTTTTTTATAAAAATATGTTACAATTTATATTTATCTAACTACCCGCAATTCGCAAATATTCCAAGTACCAATATTTTAATATCTTTTAGCACATATGTATATTTTAATAGTATATTAATCTTCACTAATATTATAAAGAGGAAAACTTTGTTTGTTTGTTTGTTTGATTGTAATGAATAGGCTCATAAACTACTGGACCGATTTTAAAAATTCTTTCACCATTCGAAAGCTACATTATCCACGAGTAACATAGGCTAGGTTTTATCCCGGAAATCCTACGGGAACGGGAACTATGCGGGTTTTTCTTTGAAAACGCGGGCGAAGCCGCAGGCGGAAAGCTAGTAGTTAATATATGACTTACTTAAATAAACTTTAAATTATACGACAAGTGTATTTTGTACTAAAATTATCTTAAAACATTATTTTAACTGGATTTATTTATCATTAAATTAAACATATAATATGTCTCTATATCGCTCATTTGCTTCTATAACGTGACAAAGTCAAAAACTCAATTGTTGGGAAAACGCATTTGAAAGTTTAAAATTCCTGTAACTTTTTAATTATTATGCTTAGACTATTCAGCTCAATACAACATATTAAAACGTTCTCGTTTTTTTGAATCAAATTGTATTGAGAACAATAAGTCGGTTATTAAATTTATTATGATTATTTATTTCAGAAAGGGCCCTTCTTGTTGCGTTTTTCTTGTAAAAAGTGTGCAGTATTGCGTTACAAACAGATATGTATCATTTTTCTTGAAAAAAAAATTGAATAAAAATCTAAAACTTTACAAGTTATGTCGTATTGTTACGTTTTATTGATAATCAGTAACCTAAATGTATTGGAAATTTTAATTAAAACGTGTTACTGTAGTAGAAATCTTTTTATTTTTGTACTTTGTTTTACAAAATGAAAGATATTTTTGCGAAATTATTGTGTAACTTTCTCTGAAATACAAGTAATATACACATTAAAAAAAAATATAAGTACAATTATAACCAGACATTAATATTTTTTGTTTTACTTTTACTTACAAACGTTGGCAATTATAATATTACGACCCGCCCCGAATTCGCACGGGTGCAATCCTGATACCATCTATTTTTCTGAAGACTTTTTAATGTGATAAATACTTAGTAGGTAAATTATTTTGATAAATCTCGTAGTGGTCAGAATGCGTTTGCAATGCAGGCGGAAAATAATGTAATTATTTACAACATCACATTAGAGGCGTCAAAAATAACAGTTCATTCACCTATTTATGGATGCTATTATACAATATACATATAAACCTTCCTCTTGAATCACTTTATCTGTTAACAAAAACTGCATCAAAATTGCAAAACGGCAAGCATTCGGCCGAGGAAAACGACTTTGTTTTATATTTTGCTTATCTCAGTATCTAATATTAGTTATTGCGGGTCCCGGTCATACATAAATCAAATAAACATATTAGCAAAACATTCACAGGTTCTTGTCTCGAGACAGCTTCTTGATCTCTCCTAAATTCCAGTAATCTTTCAGTATTTCACGGTGTTGTTCTTCGGAAAAAAAATTGACACTTGAAAATGCAGGTTTCCTTGCAGGATTCTCTTTTAGTTGACGGGGCGGCACAGTTTTTTTTTTGTGATGCTTTCGATTCGTAGGACTGTCTTGCATTTTTTACTGATTTGTAATATATTTTTTTTCATTTTTCTTTATTCAGTGGTATTTTTTACTCGTTTATGCTATAAAATAAATTGATTGTTTAATTCATTTGTATTTCGAGAATCGGTATGATCTTTTCGTTTTTCTAACTTAAGTGAATGTAAAATAAAATAATGAATATTTTCTCGTACAAGATTTACAAGCTTCCTAGACCGTGATTCCATCTGAAAAATAAATTAAGTAATCAGACAACATTTTTATCATTTATAATGCAACATTGTAGCGTATTCGTTGTAAAAATGTATTATTTTTTATCAAGAATGTGTTAACTTGAGATAACCAACATAAATACCAAACATTTTGTACTTTTATTATCAACTGTAACGTAACATCTTAAATTAACAAACAAAAAACATTGTTTATTTCAGCAACAACGGGACAATCCTATGTAAACCGTAGCTTGCGAATACTATTTTTACTACAATAATGACCCACATACAAATGTCCCGTTATAGCTGCAAATATAAATCAGTAAAAAAACAAAAAGCTGTACTTACCTTTCAGCAAAACCGTGATACAATAAGCTGTTACGTTTTTACCGCAATCGGGCAGCAGTTTCCTTCTCAAGGGAGCAGCGACAACTGACTTAAACCGTTCTTGCATTAAATTCAAGAGGAAAAAGAGATTTCGCTAAACCGATAGTCGCCGACCTTTTCCCTCATAACTCAGTCATTTTTGGAGCTAGAAATATCGCGTTTTAGCAGCAGGTAGAGCGCGATGCGACGGATTCTACTGTATCATTATTCCATAACGATACATATGCTCGTTAACACGTTCTTGTCGCAAATGAGCGATATGATTAAAAATATGCAATATGTGTTATATGAAACTGAGCTTTAAAATATGATGAATAAGATTCATTTTCATTCGAGCAGTATTTTATCTAACTACCTTCTTAATCTAAAGTAAATAAAAGTTATATTATTTAAACATTTTTGATGCTGACTGTACATCGTATTATAATAATTATTTAGTAGTAAATAAATCAATTATTTTGTTAATAGAAATACATATAAAAAAATATTAAATATTCATTCTTTCTAAAAAGTAGGCATTTTAAAGCTTAACTAGTTATCGTTGTATGTTTTTATTTTAAAAGTATTTATATAATACTTTATTGATGAGGGTAGTTTGACGTAAAATTTGTTGAACTACCTTTATATTATTTTTTTTTCGCAAAGTAAAATTGTTACTTTTTCGTAATTTGAAAGTAATTGGAATTTATAAGATATCTTTATTCATAAAAATTTAAAGTTGTTATTAGGGCACAGTCAGATCGCAGACTGGGGCGCGGTCACAATGCAGTACGCATAGTCCGGGATACATCGTCCATTTTTGCAAGTGATTACTATCAAGCTAATTTTTCGTGAGTAGCTTTATTTTGATGAGATGCCCAATAATTTCATGTACGAAACTCTCGATTGTGGTAGCTTACAGAGGTAACAAGGATAAAAAGTTTTGATTTGACGGTTCTCAAATATTTATTACGCAATTTGTAGGACAATATGTCTGTTGAATTATATAAGTATTAAATAAGTGAAAATAAAAAAATCAGCTGGTTAGTAATCATTTATGATGACTTCGTTATCGATACACATTGGAAAGGGGGACTCTTTGATAAAACCATAGATTTTGTAGGACAAATATTTTTTCGAATAATTTAGATAATTATATCTTGAGATTGAACAAAAAAAAAACATTCATATAGTAATTAATATTAGAGAACCATCAAATCAAAATATTTTATCCTTGTTTTCTCTGGTAGCTACCACAATCGAGAGTTTAATAGGGGAGCTATTAGAACTCGGTCAGGTCATATTTATAACGCGATTAGGGTTCTGTCAGTACACAATTAAGGCCACGTCAGTACACAATTAAGGCCCCGTCAGTACACAATTAAGACACAGTCAGTACACAGTTAAGGCACAGTCAGAACACAATTAAGGCACAGTCAGTACACAACTAAGGCACATTCAGTACACAGTTAAGGCACAGTCAGTATACAGTTAGAGCTCCGTCAGTACACAGTTAAGGCACAGTCAGTACACAATTAAGGCACAGTCAGTAAACAGTTAAGGCACAGTCAGTACACAATTAAGGCACAGTCAGTACACAATTAAGGCACAGTCAGTACACGATTGAGGCACAGTCAGTACACGATTGAGGCACAGTCAGTACACAGTCAAGACACAGTCAGTACGCAGTTAAGGCACAGTCACTTTACACTTAGGACTCCGTTACACAGTTAGGGCTCCGCTAGTACACAGTTAGAGCATCATCAGTACACAGTTAGGGTTTCTTCAGTACACAGTTAAAGCTCCGTCACACAGCTAGGGCTCCGTCACCCAGCTAGGGCTCCAGCAGCGCGTGCAGCCGCTGCAGCGCGGCGAGCAGTGCGCGCTGCGGGCGGTGCGGGGGCAGGTAGTGCTGCGGGGAGGCGGGGGGAGGGGGCACTCGCCACGAGACCACGTGCTCGCGACCTGTTGTACGGGACGCGCTCACTGTGAACAGCAGCCGCCGCTCCCAGGCCCCTTGTAATCCAGCTAACACCTAAACAATAACCAAACTATACACGGTGTCCCATTTTTGGTGTACTAAGCTCAAACGAGCTTATGAACTAAAAAATGTTGAAAATGTGCGTTTCTGAAACTATACTAAGCTACGTGTTTGTTACACACACATACCTACACACTCAGATATACGCAAAAATTTCGCACATGAAAATTACTAACACACAAAACAAAAATCAACCTTATTCAGTTGAAATAAAGTCGAATTTACAAGGATCCTTTGAAATGTCTGTATGTACACACAAACAAACACACACACACACACACACACACACACGCACACACGCACCTGCCGTCCCAGCGGCGTGTCCGGCAACAGCGAGTGTCGTGGGAACCCGACAGCGTAGTACGGAGCGCCCGGCGCCGGGTGCCCCGCGCCTTGCACGCCTGATTGGAAACTGTAATAAGTAAAGAATACCTTAAATACCAAATTTACACATACAGAAAGTAAAATATCTATTAAACTTCAATTAAAAATAAGCAGAGCAAGATTTAACTCATACTGGAAAGGGGCTACTGGGTAAAAATGTCACAAAAAGTGCATGATAAAAGCTATTTAATTTTGAGAAAATTTACAATGAAAATTATATCGGGGCGGACTACTAGTAAACTATATATTGAAAATCAAAACCCGCCAGAATTATATAACATGCTATCTATTCCTAACCAGAGTCTTATAACTATATCTGCGTGCCTATTTCGGCTAATGTGTTGATTTATAATGTAATTTTTGACAACTTTTGTACACAAATTATGCAAATAAAGATTTTTTTGAAGTGAAACTTCTTTATCGGGGTTGGAAAAAAATTTAGTGTAACATTTTTCCGTTACGCGCCATCTTTTTCTTATCCCTACCAGTTACCACGCGTGATTCGTCGTATTTCTATAAAGTTACATATAGTAAATTATTTTTTGAAAAATAAGGTCATAAAGAAGTTTCACTTCTTACGTGTGTACACTAGTACATGCAGCCATTTTTTTTATATATAATATGTAAACAACTCACTTATAAGTGACCACAATAGACCCCACATGCGCTGGGTGTCCGGGCAACGGTTCCGCCTGTCTGCGCCACGCCATAGACCCGCACGGCTGCTCCCCCCCACATTGTTCCACCCCACCCCCTCCCCCCCGGATGGGCTCCCCCCGTTGGGCACCACGCCCGTATTGGTGCCCGCAGACGAGACACTCGATGTAGGTTACACCCTGGAAAAACATTTGTTTAGTAGGTATCGTTTGACAGGTTATAAATGTACCTTTTTTGTAATTTTTTGGTACTCCAATCGTAAAAAAATGAAATTTACCGCTACAAAAAGCATATTTTATGTTAAGTAAATGGAAGATTTTGAGTGCAAAATTAAAGTAGTTAATATTTTCATAAGCTTAAACGTAATTATGTATTTAACTTGTCTAAAACATTTAATTGCTATTTAACCTATTTTATCAAAAACAAAAACAACACCCAAGCACACACCATGCATACAAGCTCCCCTCCACCCCACTCACCTCAGTATCCCTAATCTTCTGCAAATGTGCTTGCAGACACCTCAAATGTATGGCATGTCTACACTCTGCCAATGCCACGACCCCCGCGGGTTCTCCCCCCTCCCCCCGCGCCCCCCTCCCGGCCAGCTCCCCCCCGCACGCGGGACACCACCCCCCGGTGTCGTCGAGCCACGCGACGGGGAGCACGCTAGACCAGACCGCCCACTCGTCGGACGATATGCCGACGCAACGCGGCTTTTGGAGAGGTTCTGGTGGACGGATGGACAAAATTATCAAAAAATAAATATTTCAGAACAATTTTCACACACGACACGATCTTATCCCATACTAAGCTTTCGCTTGTGTTATGGAAACCAGATGGCTGATAAACACATCGCTTTCATTAAATTTGGTCTATAATGCGACGCAACCTTTAGATTTTGACGTCAAATATGACACAGTTAAAATCATCGATTGTAAAAAACGTAAGTACACAAAAAGTAAGATTTGATTTGCTATTCACATTTTATCGTAGTTTATTTCACATTTAAAAAAATATATAAAATATATTTTCTTACAACAAAAGAAAGTGTAGTGCTCTTACCTGTATTATTATTAGAACTGTCTTGTGCTAGTGTGAGTGTCGACTCGAAGACGTCATCACTCCCCATGCTGCAATTTAGCAGCTCGCCCACAGACGCTTGCTAAAAACAATGGAATCGATATTAATGGTGACGAATAATAAATAAATAATAATAATGCTGTTATTAATAATGACCATTATGCTAATGATGCTGCAGATAGTAATGATAATAAAAATCTTACTGGCTATCTGTCAGTCGATAATGATGATCAAGAGGAAAATAAACATATAGATGACATATTATTCGATGTAAAAAATGATAATAATGCTGTTGTTGATGACGATAATGCTCATGTTAACCCATTGACCACCGAGCGCCCCGATCGGGGCGCGACACAATAGATTATCTATTGTGTCTGTGATTCCGGGGACTGATGGACTAATGCATATAAATATGATTTTGTTGATGTATATCATATAATATGTAATAATGCACATAAAGATGATGATGCTACTGCGAAATCAGATAAAGGTGATGAAGCTAATGATGCATATGAACATGGTGATGCTGCTGCTGTTGCTACTATGTAATAATATAGATAAACATGATGCTGCTGCTGTTGCAGCTAATAATGTAGAGAAAGATGATGATGCTGCTGTTGCTAATAATGTAGATAAACATGTTGCTGCTGCTGTTGCAGCTAATAATATAGATAAACTTGATGATCCTGTTGATGCTGCTGTTAATAATTTAGATAAACATGATGCTGCTGATGATGCTGTTACAGACACAGACGATGATACAACTAATGCTGACTATAACAACACAGATATACACAAACCTGTCCGTCCTGCGTCTCGTGGCTGAGGTAAGTGGACACAGTGTCGACGCTGTGCCGGCGGCCGCAGCGCGACCCGCACTCGGTGTCCGTGTGCCGCCCGTCCGACCACGACCCGCACTAATGCTGACTATAACAACACAGATATACACCAACCTGTCCGTCCTGCGTCTCGTGGCTGAGGTAAGTGGACACAGTGTCGACGCTGTGCCGGCGGCCGCAGCGCGACCCGCACTCGGTGTCCGTGTGCCGCCCGTCCGACCACGACCCGCACTAATGCTGACTATAACAACACAGATATACACCAACCTGTCCGTCCTGCGTCTCGTGGCTGAGGTAAGTGGACACAGTGTCGACGCTGTGCCGGCGGCCGCAGCGCGACCCGCACTCGGTGTCCGTGTGCCGCCCGTCCGACCACGACCCGCACTAATGCTGACTATAACAACACAGATATACACCAACCTGTCCGTCCTGCGTCTCGTGGCTGAGGTAAGTGGACACAGTGTCGACGCTGTGCCGGCGGCCGCAGCGCGACCCGCACTCGGTGTCCGTGTGCCGCCCGTCCGACCACGACCCGCACTAATGCTGACTATAACAACACAGATATACACCAACCTGTCCGTCCTGCGTCTCGTGGCTGAGGTAAGTGGACACAGTGTCGACGCTGTGCCGGCGGCCGCAGCGCGACCCGCACTCGGTGTCCGTGTGCCGCCCGTCCGACCACGACCCGCACTAATGCTGACTATAACAACACAGATATACACCAACCTGTCCGTCCTGCGTCTCGTGGCTGAGGTAAGTGGACACAGTGTCGACGCTGTGCCGGCGGCCGCAGCGCGACCCGCACTCGGTGTCCGTGTGCCGCCCGTCCGACCACGACCCGCACTAATGCTGACTATAACAACACAGATATACACCAACCTGTCCGTCCTGCGTCTCGTGGCTGAGGTAAGTGGACACAGTGTCGACGCTGTGCCGGCGGCCGCAGCGCGACCCGCACTCGGTGTCCGTGTGCCGCCCGTCCGAACACCCGCCCTCGGACGAGTCCGCGCCGGACCGGTCTGCGGCTTTGTTGCCTGGATCGAGGACAGAAGGAACATGAACATGAACATGAACCTTATTACATTTTGCATGTTGTGAATACCTATAATTGTTTGTTACATTTAGGGCCGATTTTTCAATCCCGACATAAACAGTCTAATAACTACCCCTCGAATAGATTTATTCAATTATTTATCTAATTCACACTCATCATATCTCATATCATAACGGCTCGCCTATTTTTCAATCGAAATTTATTTGATGAATAACTATATCTGACCAAATATTTCCATATTGGCAGCTCTGCTCTCGGAGTGGCGAAACAATTAGTCAGGTTAGAGCGGGATAGAGTCAACTCTTGCAATTTGTCAACAACCGTCATTATGACTCACGTCAGGAGTGCATTTTAAGTTTGTCTTGTATTGCTCTTGTCTTCTATGATTGTTGATTGTTGTTTTGATTCGAGTAAAGAGTTTGGTTAAATTTGTGTTTCAATTTATATACATATTTTACGATGGAAACGACATACTTAAAGGCAGCGTTCGGCAAATTTTCAATCGCATGGTCATCAGTACTATCAAAAACATCAATTTCAATATGATTTTAATTGATAATAAATAATAATTATATAGAAAGAGGGTTTAATTGTTAATAATTCTATGCTCTATGTCATATGAATATGAGACTCTATGACATACGAAAATATCCCAAATTTGACGCGTCAGTTGTCAACTCAAACGATCTGGCCGTTGGAGCAGCAAATAGATTTATTCCTCAAATAACGTAGTGTTAGACGTAACTTTTGATTTAATATTTTTGTGGATGAATAGTTGTCAATATAGCTGTCACTACACTCTGTCACACAATACGCCAAAAAACAAAAATTTTAGATGCACTTACCCATGCCTTGAAGTTTAAGTGGCAATGGGCAGGTCACATTTCGCGCTACACTGACAAAAGGTGGACACTGCTTACTACCAGATGGAAGGGACCAGTATTGGGCAAAAGGAATGTTGGACGTCCATTCAAAAGGTGGTCTGATGATTTTATAGGGGTCGCGGGGAAAAATTGGATTTATAAGGGAAAAGACAGAAATCTTTGGAAGAAAATGGAGGAGGCCTTTACTCAAACGAGATCCATACCTCAACTAAATATACAATAAAACTAACACTTACTAACTAGCATAATAATAAATACCTACTAATAATACTAACACCATTTGAAATGTAAAAATTTGAGTTATGGAATAAAGAAGGCTTTATTATTATTATTATTATTATTATAGCTGTCACTGTCACCTGTCAGAACATGCTTAGCTGTCGAATACAATAAATTGCCTTTGACTCGTGGCGCAATCGTACGGATCGTGCCTAGGGGCTCGGACGTTGTTTATACGACGTTTGACCCAACTACCTTCACTTTGCTAATAGTCGTTGACTTGCTGCGATTTGTTAATCAATTAGGTAGCTGTGTAGAATCGCAGTACATTCTTATTACATATCGAACTAATATTTAAACCAGCCTCTCGCGTGTAATTTCTATTAGTAGTTATTCGATAGATAAGTCCTATTCGTCAATTGAAACAGTGAACATTTTATTAACTGAAGAATAAAGTCTATTAAGCTTATTGACCAAGGGCGTCGGTTAATATCCGACTTAATATCAGACTGATTGATTGATTGATTGATTGATTGATTGATTGATTGATTGATTGATATAATATTAATACTACGTATGGAGACGACACCGCCTACATCACATATGTTCCGCTCAACATAGGCCATGGCTTGTCTGAACTCAGTCGCTTTAGCGCGATGGTCGCGTTCATGTCTGTTTTGAATATTATTTAGTTAAGGGCCGATTTTTCAATGCCCAGATAAACAGCTAGATAGACTTTATTCTTCAGTTAACAAAATATTCAATTTTTCAATAGACGAATAGGACTTATCTATCGAATAACTACGTTATTTGAGGAATAAATCTATTTGCCGCTCCAACGGCCAGATAGCGCGCTATTCGACTGTTAGGCGTTTGAGTTGACAACTGACGCGTCAAATTTGGGATATTTTCGTATGTCATAGTGTCATATGACATAGAGCATAGAATTATTAACAATTAAACCTTCTTTCTATATAATTATTATCAATTAAAATCATATTGAAATTGATGTTTTTGATAGTACTGATGACCATGCGATTGAAAATTTGCCGAATGCTGCCTTTAAGTATGTCGTTTCCATCGTAAAATATGTATATAAATTGAAACACAAATTTAACCAAACTCTTTACTCGAATCAAAACAACAATCAACAATCATAGAAGACAAGTGCACTCCTGACGTGAGTCATAATGACGGTTGTTGACAAATTGCAAGATTTGACTCTATCCCGCTCTAACCTGACTAATTTAATATGTTTGTTTCGCCACTCCGAGAGCAGTGCTGCCAATATATTATATATTTGGTCAGATAGTTATTCATCAAATAAATCACGATTGAAAAATAGGCGAGCCGTAATGAGTTAGATAAATAATTGAATAAATCTATTCGAGGGGTAGTTATTAGACTGTTTATCTCGCGATTGAAAAATCGGCCCTTATTGTCATATCCTACAATAGTAATTTAAAAGCTAATAATTAGTAACAAAAATTATCTAAAATTTCACTCATTGTCACTGATCGAATGGGTTGCTTGGAAGAAAAAGCTTGTAGCAATAAAGCCGCCTTTTGACTAAATATGATGTCCTCCTATTAAGTAAAATTTGTATTTTCTGTTTGTGTGCAATAAAGCTTATAAATAAAATTTCTCACCAAAAATGTTCAAATTGTGCAGTATCTGTCTAGCCAAGCCCGGTTTCCTCTCCCTAGGGGATGCGCTCCTCGCCCCTCCCCTCACCTCCCGCGCGCCCCCGGCCGGCGCGGACTTGACCGATTTCGCAGACTGTACCGATTGTACGGACTGTACGGATTGTACGGACTGTACTGATTGTACGGATTGTACTGATTGTACCGAGTGTACGCTCGAGCCGGTGTGCTGCTGTGGTATGCGCGGTCGACGACCTGCGAAATAAACATTAATTATACAATTAATATAAATAAATAAATGACCTATTCGATTTCATTTAAAACTTTTTTTATATAGTTAATGTGTTTTATCTAACCCAAGTAACACTTAGACCTCATTCACACGAGAGCTTTTTTAACATCCGTTAAAAAAGCGTCCAAATAGAACAAATGCATTCCCAAGTATATGTTCACACGAGCGCGACGCTTTTTTATCGCGCAGTGTTCTATTTTCAACGCTCGGCGTTGGGCGTTAAATAAAATAGACCATAGGAAACTTCTTATTATTATTCAGACGAGCGCTAAAAAAGCGCCGGCGCAGCGTTCAGTATGCCGCACGCTCGCTCAGCGGTCGCACGTGTTTGTTGTGTTTGATGAATAACATCAGAAAATCGATACGATGTCGTGGATTGTTGATCCCGAATTATTAATTATAGAGGTGGAGTCTCGTCCGTTGCTATATTCAAAATCATTACCAGAATACTCGAATAAAATTATCAAGAATGATGCCTGGGATGACATCGCAAAAAAACTATCTGTGGACTGGGAAAGCCTAAAAAATGAGGAAAAAAATAGCCGATGTATGTATATTTATTTATTTTAATCAAATTGCTATCCATCACTACCCATATATATGAATATCCACGCGGATACAGTCGTGGGCTAGTAGTAGTAGGTAAATATATAATTATTTCTCTTTAGTCACTATTCTGTCTATTGATAACTTGGTATTGCCATGGAATAGAACCTTGTGGCGATGTAAAATATTTAGCGAAATAATCTCGTATTTCCAAACCTGTGTGGTTACTTCTTAGACCTGTCGGTTGTAGGCCTTGCATTGTACTGTCAAATAAAGTATCATCAAATTGAAATCCATCTTTAACTCTTACAAAATTGTGTAGGACACAGCATGCTTTAACAACCGATATTGTTCGATCGGGCTGAAGATCTATAGCTCTTGTTAAAATCCTCCACTTGTTTGATAGAATACCAAAACTGCATTCAATCATTCTTCGTGCTCGTGTTAGTCGATAATTATAAACACGTTGTTGCACGGTCAGGTTGCGGTTCGGATATGGTCGTAAAACATGTCCAGATAGGGCAAACGCTTCATCGCCAATTAATACAAATGGCATACGTTTCCCATTCAGATCATAAGGTAGAGTTTTCGGTTCTGGTAAATCAATTTGGCCTGATTGTAATTGCCTGTTAAATGATGTATTTTTAAATACGTTTGAATCAGTGGAACCCCCATATGCTCCTACTTCAATGCAAGTAAAACAATAGTTTGCATCACAAATTGCCATTAAAATTATGGAAAAGTAATTTTTATAATTATAGTAAAGTGAGCCACTTTGATCGGGTTTTGTTATTTCAATATGTTTGCCATCGACAGCTCCGATCACATTGGGAAAATTAGTGCGTTGATAAAATTCTTCTGATATTTTTTTAAAGTCGTCCTTTGTTTTTTCTGGCATATAAATAGGCATTAAACAATTCCATATTGCGTCACAAACTTGTTTAATAATGTAATGTATGGTAGACACTCCAAGCAGAAATTGATAGTGTAAATCATGAAAACTGTTGCCTGATGCTAGAAATCTGTAACAAATGAAATTTGATGGCACATTAATGGCACATTCTTTTTTAGGCAAAGACATACAAGCAAAGTGGAAACACTTAAGGGACAACTTCCGGCGTGAGTATCAAGCCCAAAAGGATGTTACATCAGGACAAGGTGCAAAAAAAAGAAAAAAATACCGATACTACGACCAATTACTTTTCTTAGTTCCACATGTCAAAGATTCCAACAGTTCTGGAAACTGCAGCACTCCAACTAATGTACCAGAGCAAAATACTGAAAGCCAGTCAACACTGAACATTGAAAATTCACCTGCTGCTGGATCTTCGACTGCCACTCCTGATCCTCCAAAGAAGAAAAAGAAAATTACATCATCCTTTGAGGATAAAATCCTGAAAGCCATAAAGTCTGATACGGACGAGGACAAAACATTCTGTTTGTCACTGGTCCAATCCCTTAAAAAGATGGACGATGACACCAAAATGTTGGCAAAAATAGAAATTTTGAACGTAATTCGTACTTTTTCAAATAGGTCGAATAATATCATCATCAATCAATCTAATATACCAAATATTGAACCATATTTTAATCACCCAAATTCAAATTTTACGCTTCTACCAATACCCACCTATACTCAAACCATACAACAGCTGCACTCACAACCAACATCCACTCAGGCTCGTAATGAATATCAACAGCACTTACAGTCAGGAACCACATTCATTTGCACTCAGATGCCACAACAGCAATACTCACAGCCAACATTCTCTCAAGCCCGTAATATGCATCAGCAGCACTCAAAGATACACCGAACATCGTCCTTGCATCAATCTTCCTCAATTAATCCTATAAAACCATCAAAAGTAAATAAGATTTTAGAGAATCGTCAATACCGCCCTTCAACTGATTCAACTGCACAAAGTACTCCTTCTCCCCTAACCCCTTCTCCATCAAACATTGACCCGATAATTAATATAAGTTCACCAGATTCAGATTTTTATTGATTAAAATCACACTAATTCAAACACTAATTTTAAGATCCCATGCAACTTTGTCATTAAGAAAGTCATTAACTTTGTAATAACCGCGACTCAGTGAGTTTTATTAATTTTAGTAAATATATTTTAACTGATATAAATATTAATAAAGATGTTTGTTTTTAATTAGATAATAAAAGGTATTTTTTAAATTAATTATTATTGTTTAACTTGTTATGTACTGTGTATACACGCCTTAACTATTAGAGGATGCATGGGGCCACCCAAGAAGGACTTGCACCTGTTAGCAATTGCGACATCGCGCACACCTGCGATTCCAGAGAGTGTTGCGGCAATCATCGCCACCGCGACGCTGTAGCTGCTCCGCCGTGGACGACGAGCACTCTTTGTTCCAACATTGAACGGGAGGGACATAGTTTAAGTTAGGAATAATTTATAATGTAATTTTTTTACAATAAATTATTAATAAGTAAATTTCGGTTTTTTTAGTTACACTTACCTCAGACTTACCTCAACTTACCTCAGAGTAAAGTGAGTTTTCACGCGTTATTGTTATTAATTTTAGTAAATATATTTTAACTGATATAAATATTAATAAAGATGTTTGTTTTTAATTAGATAATAAAAGGTATTTTTTAAATTAATTATTATTGTTTAACTTACCTCAGAGTAACAGCCAGTCGTTGTACAGGTGGTATCGCCAAACGCATGTTGGTATCTTGAAGTTTTATTTGAGGCCCCACTATTTCCAACAATTCGTCAAAAGTTGTTATAGACATTCGAAAATAATTAAAAAAATTTCCGGGGTATTGCCTTAACTCTTCGTACAGTGTCACAAACTGCCCTTTTAAGTATCTCTGTTCATTCAGAGGATGTACCCAGAATGCCTTTTGTTTTCTTTTTCGTCTTTTAATAACACAAATCGCTAGCGCCATTAATTTAGCAGAAACCATTTCCACGTCTTACTGAAGCCAGAGACGAGACATGAGTGATTTTAAAGCGTTAGCACAGAATACATAATAGTAGCTAAACGCTACAGAACGGACACTCTCCGCCTCCCGCCAAAATTAAACTTACCTCACCCCCGCGCGATCAGACATAAAATGGGCCATATTTTTCTGCAAGGACGATACGCAACGAAGATTGACAACATTAATCAAATTGACTTAAGGCTGCAGTCTAGCAAAATTGCGTTTTCAACAAGTTATTTGACAATTTTTTCCCGGCTAATGAAATGATAAACTGAATTTTTTTTTCTTGTTTATCAATTAGTGTTATATACGCAATGCGCGTGAATTTTTTCACATTTATAAAGTTACTTTATGTTACCTTAATCAGGCCTTCAAGATAAGTCTCTTTCCCCCAAAGACATTTCGAGCTAAGTTTGTGCACTCACTACGTTGCAACCGATTACAATTTACACAATCTGATCAGCGCATTATTATCCTTATATAGTCGTTATTAAAAACTGCTGAATACAATTGCCGAAAAACTTATGATTTTCTTAATTAGAACGTTATAAATTCATTAAATTTCCCATTTTTTGCCTTACAAAATCTATTGATAAATACTGCTAAAAGTTATTTTTTCCATTAATTTATTCGAGTTGGTTGAAGACCATTGAGTATTAATCCTTTAAAATTTTTTTTTTTTGAATTTTGATAATTCTTTAAATATTAAAAAAATATTTAAAATCATTAGGAAAAATCCTAGCGAATTTCTTTAGTCGCGCTCCTTGGGCCGGAGCGTTCTGACGTGTGCTCTACGCTCGATTTTCCTTCATACCGAAGTGAAAGTTGCTCTACTTCATTAAATTTAATATTTTTGTTAATTGATTATTTTTATCTTAGTTTTGTGCAAATATTCGTATTTTTAAACATTTGATTTCGATATGGAAAATAAACGAAAAAAATACGCGTGTAACTACTAGAAAAAAAATTATCTTCGAACATAAAGTTAATGAAACCAAATAGATTGCAAAGGTGATTGGCAACAATTTCTTTATTTTACGGGGTGTCAGTAAAGGGATGTATATTTCTTTAAAACTAAAGTAAGCTCATAAATTTTCTTATAATATAATTTTTTTGAAGTTCCAAAAATGTTTATTTTTCGTTTGAGAAATACGAAATATAATATAAACTTGTATTGAGAACTTGAACTTCCCAAGTTCATCCGGGGAAATCCCCATACGGGGAAAATGATTTGTTTACTCCAAAATTGATCCGAGGTGTTTTAATTTTTTCTTCTAGTCATTTTCAACGTAGCGGCATTTTGTTTGATTATTAATTTTGTAACTTAAATACAGGATGTTGGTTTTATATTCTGATCTTACAGACGCGCTGACAAATTTAGTCCGCCATTTCTAGTTTAGTCTACCAACTAGTCTACCGAATGGATTTTCACCACATCATCAAAACTCAGATGTAATGGAAGATCACAATAACATAGAAAATTCAGTGGGTGTTGAGAACTAAACAATCAGAAGTAACAGAGACGCGAAGAATAAAAAAAGAGGACGAAAACGATAATTCGTTGATGCTTTCCCTTTTCGACGTATTGTTAGGGTACATCACCAATCTGCAAAAAACAAAACTGATGATTCCCAATTGCTGATTAAAAATGAAAAACAAATAATCGACAACAGTGGTGAAAATTTGCTGATCACAATGAAACATCCTTCAGTGGTAGCAGATTTACTCATTTAAAATGTATCGGTGAACAGCGTAAAGGAGAGGAGGACAGGAAAACATTATGAATGTGGATGGTGGATTGTATACAGGGTGTAATCGATAAGTATGTGCAGGCGATTATGACGTTATTATTGCAGGTATCAAAAAACTTAAAACTGATATCGAAATAACTTTACCTAATGAGCAAAATGACAATAATAACTTTTTAAAAGTATAACGAGAAATATCTAAAAAAATTACTTTATACACTCCCATATCAAAAAGGGAAAATGGGACTAGTAGAAGTTAAATGTCTAATTCCGGCAAAAGACATGAATGCGGAAGATGCGGTTAAAAAAAATTTATTATTTGAAATACAATGCAAAAAATAACACTTTTGTCATAGATAAGAATCATGACTATTTTTTCCAAATTCAGGGACAACTAAACGTTGCAGAAGCAGATGTCTGCTTTTTGGTGTTTGGACTGGAGTGAATCATTCGTTAAAAATAGAATATATAAAAGAGTATGTAACGTTTAGGCAAAATAAAATGATGGACCATTATCAAGATTTTACATAAATTGCCTACTGTCAGAATTGATTGATTCGAGACTTCAGCATTCGATGTCCATCAAGGACCCATCCTATATCATTCAAGCGATTGAAAAAAAAGAGATAAATCCAGTGCAACCGATAAAGCATCAGAATGCTAGCAAAAGATTTATTAGGTTTATCAATATAAATCTATATATTATACATAATATAATAAATAATAAAGACGCGACGACTGACATCCGCGCGGACGGAGTCGCGGGCGGAAGCTAGTCAGAAATAAATATCTTTTGTTTTCATTTAACACAAACATTACATTTTTTTATTATATACAAAATTTGTTTATCCGTTTTATTAGTTAAACTGAACAACTTTCACTAAGAAACTTAGGTCGAAAAAAATGTATAGAGTTCTGCATTTTGTATGGAAAGCTTATTTTTTTTATATTTCGTCCAAATTTCTTTGTAAAAGTTGATCAGTTATATAAACATGAAGTTGAAGATATCAATAGAAAGTATTCGCAAATTTTGTGTAGGTACTGATAAAAAAAAATCACCCGGTGTAATTTTCACGAAAATTGTTTCAAATTGTCATTTTTGGTACTTATTACGAATATTAAATTATGCATACGAATGATTTAATTTTTAAAAATTAAGTGGAGCAACTTTCCCTTAGTACATTTGTATTATTTACATATAGGATGACAGGATGCATTTGTTTGCACTACTAGACCAAGCCCTTAAAGTAATTTTATTATTTTGGATTTGTGATTATCGTTTTTCGTAGAAAATGGTTAGATATTGTGCTGTTTACGGATGTATTTCATCAGAAAAACGCGAATTTTTTTTTACGCTAGTCACAAATGTGCCAACCATAAAGCGTTAACACACACATTTGCAGTCTCTACAGTGTGACTGTCAAAACGATCATTTTGTATGGAGTGTCCGGGGTGTGGCGTTAGTATGAACAACCACAGAGAGAACGTTTAAAAAGCGCCAACGCCGGGTTTTAACGCAACGCTTTTTTAACTCTCGTGTGAATGAGGTCTTAATCCCTACTATAACATTATAAATGCGAAAGTAACTCTGTCTGTCTGTCTGCTACGCTTTCCCGTTTAAACCTCTCAACCGATTTTGATGAAATTTGGCACAGACAATCTTTAGACCCTGAGAAAGAACATAGGCTACCTTTTATCAAAACACCACGCGGGCGAAGCCGCAGGCGGAAGCTAGTTTCTTATATGTACAATTTTATTAAAGACTTAAATAAATGTAAAATGAAATGAAGCTCTTTCCCTACTTCATTGCATTTTGAATAACATTGTCTTTTACATTTATTAATTTTAAAGTATTTAATCTGTGGTGACAGCTCTGCTCGTTATGGTTCATTCCTTAAAATTTATACTCTCTGGTTTTTTAAAAGTGATTAAGCAACGTGGTTTATTTTATAAAGAAATATTTAAGAGCAAACATTATTTGAAGCAATAGCTTTTAATGTTGTTTCTCTTGTTACAGGTTAGTAATTAAGTATAACTTGTATTAAATGTTTAATTGTAAAATAATTGTGTTTTGTGAAAATAAAAATAAATCTCTTGTTACAGAGCAACAACTTTGGTTTTTTGTTTCTATAATTCACCATTACAAAACAACATTAACAAAGCTAATATTTAAACAATGGAGAAATTAAAATTCGAATTTACCGTAAAACAAAGCGAGGATCCAAAAACAAATGTAATATGCATAACCTCAATTATGGACGCTGATAACCACACTTTCCTCATTCCGGAACAATTTCAACCGGTGAGACTACACGACGTGGTAATAAAAACCCAACATTTTCAAAAATTAAAAGCCACGCTGCAAAGAAGGCACGAAAAAAGACACGTATGGATTGCACTAACACCCGAGTTACATGATGCTTATATAGACGAAGATGGAAACATGCAATTTAAAGGGTATTTTCTGGAAGAAAAAGCACAACAGCAGGTATTTACGAATGAACCTTCAACAGAAGTTCTTACAAGAATTTTGGAAAATTTCTCGGAATTGAAGAAAGATTCTAAACAGTTTAATTTGAAATCAATATCTGAAAAGTTTGTAATAGAAAAATTCACAAAAAGAACATCAAGTGTAACACAGTGGATGGACATCTTTGAAGCTGAGTGTACTCGTATAGGCATCGATGAAGATATTCAGAAGATTCAAGTGTTTAGGTTATTTTTGGACGACTCATGTCAAGATTGGTATAATTCTATGCTTATAAAATATACAATAAGTTCAAAATGGTATATTTGGAAAAAAAACTTTTGTGAAACTTATGCGACCAAGGGCTGGACACCAATAAGGTATGCTTTTTTGTTTAAATATAGGCAGGGCTCATTGTTAGAATATGCTCTAAAGAAGGAAAGACTTTTATTAGAGATAAACAAATTAATAGATAAACCTACTTTAATTGATTTAATTGTAATTGGGTTACCTAATTTTATTGCTGATAAAATTGATAGAAATCAATTGAAAGAGACTGAGGATTTGTTTAATAGTATTCGGGGCTTAGAACATTTAATAAATAAGAAAATTTTAGATAAAAAGGGAGTCGACCCGAAAAAAATTAAAGAAGAAAATTTAAAAGACCGACCTTGTCGGATCTGTGAGAAAGAAAAGAAAGCTACTCGTTATCATTCTGAATCGGTATGTTGGTACAAAAATAAAGACGGTGATCGCTCAAAAAAAGAACTTATTAGAAGTGTTAACAATTCTGAATTAGAATTAAGTCTAAATGAAATAGATCCAAAAAACTGTTAATTCCACCATTAATCAAAATTAAGTTAATAATAAATGATTCTGTGGAAACATTAGGGGTTTATGATTCAGGTTCAAATGTAAGTTTAATTAATTCAAGATTATTAGCAAAAAAAAATAACCCCAACAACCACAGCAGTTGTCAGGCAAATTTAAGGACGATTAATGGTGTAAAAAAGTCAACAGGAATAGTAACATTAAAAATTAAAATATTTGAAATGGAAAAAAATATACCTGTTTTTGTCATAGATGAACAAAATTTTGAATATGATTTTTTGATTGGATTGGATTGCATTAAATCTTTTCAACTGATTCAAAATGAAAACTTAGAGATTACACAAAAATCAATTGACAAGATAAGTCAAATAAACAAGAATGTTTCTGACCCAACAGGGGATAAGATTCAAAACAAACAATATTTCATGGATGTAAACAAGGATAGGGAAGTAACAAATAATTTTTTTATGAATGATAAATATAAAGTAAACTTTAATGAACACATAGAAGTCAAAAACTTTAATATCTCAGTGAATCACTTGAACATTCAGCAACGGTCAGAAATAGATGATTTAATTAGCAAATATAAAACACTATTTGCAAAAGATAAATATGATGTAGGTTCAGTGCAGGGCTATGAAGCACATATAGATTTACTAGTCGACACATATTGTAGCAAGAGGCCATATAGGTGCAATTTTGAGGATAAAAAAGAAATAGAAAAACAAGTTTCAAAATTGTTAGAGAAAAACCTAATTGAAGAATCTTATAGTCCTTTTGCGGCCCCTGTAACATTAGCCTACAAAAAAGAAGAAGGCCGAAAGTCTAGATTATGCATAGATTTCAGGGATCTCAATAAAATAGTGGTTCCTCAGTCTCAACCATTTCCGCTTATAGAGGATTTAATGGTTAAAACAAGAAATTGTAAATTTTTCTCTACATTAGATATAAATTCTGCATTCTGGTCTATTCCTTTAAAAGTGGAAGACAGGAAAAAAACAGCGTTTGTTACTCAGGAAAATCACTTTCAATGGACCTGTCTACCATTTGGTTTAAAAACTTCTCCTGCAATTTTCCAAAGAATACTAACTAGCATTATTAGAAAACATCAACTATCCAATTTTACAGTAAATTTTATTGATGACATTTTAGTTTTTTCACAGACATTCGCTGAACACATTAAACATTTATCATTATTATTAGAAGCTATTTCAAAGGAGGGCTTTAGATTAAAATTCTCTAAATGTACTTTTGCTCAGGATTCTGTGAAGTATCTAGGTCACATAATAAGAAATAACACAGTTTCTCCACTCAAGGACAATTTAATAGCTATAAAAGATTTTCCGATTCCAAAAACGAAGAAAAACATTCGACAGTTTTTAGGAAAAATAAATTTCTATGGTAAATATATACCAAATATATCTATCATGCTAGATCCAATCCATAATTTATTAAGGAAAGATCAAAAATTTTATTGGACAGAAAAATGTCAAGAAACTTTTGATACCATAAAAAAATTGCTTTGCATGAAACCTATTTTAGAAATATTTGATCCAAATTTACCCATACATATTTATACAGATGCAAGCATACAAGGTATAGGGGCTATTTTGAAACAACTCCAAGAAAATGGAGAAGAAAAGCCATGCGCCTATTTTTCGAGAAAATTAAATGAAAGTCAAAAACGGAAAAAAGCTATTTATCTTGAATGTTTAGCGATTAAAGAAGCCGTAAAATACTGGCAACATTGGCTCATAGGAAAAAAATTTAAAGTGTTTACAGATCATAAACCGTTAGAAAAAATGAATATAAAGGCAAGAACGGATGAAGAACTTGGAGATCTTACATATTACTTATCACAATTTAACTTTGAAATTATATACTCACCGGGAAAGAATAATTTAGAAGCAGACAGTTTAAACAGAAACCCTGTATTAGAACCACATATAAATCAGGATGAAATTTTGAAAACAGTAAATTTTATTAATATAGAAGACATCAAGAATGATCAAGAGAACAATGAAAGTATAAGACTATATAAAAATAAACTTATATTAAAAGACAAAATATATTTAAAAAAAATAGGAAAAAAAGAGAAAATTATACTCACCGAAGAATTTAGTAAAAAATTAATAAAAAACATACACCATACATATTGTCATATAGGAAGAACACAAACAGAAAATAAAATCAAACCATATTATACAGCGAAAAATTTAATACATAATATTAAACAAATATGTGATAATTGTGAAATATGCATAAAAAATAAATCCAGAACTAAATTTAAATATGGACTAATGTCTCATCTGGGTCCCGCTTCGTATCCCTTTGAAATAGTCTCAATAGATACCATTGGTGGATTTGGGGGCTCTCGCTCTACTAAGACCTATTTACATCTTTTAATTGACCATTTCACTAGGTATGCTTACATATTGACATCAAAAACTCAAAGCGGAAATGATTTTATAAAACTTGTAAAAAAAATTACTCCTGAAAATAAAATTGGGATGATCCTATCAGATCAATACCCAGGAATAAATTCTAAAGAGTTCAAAAATTTCTTAAAACAAGAAAACATACCTATTGTCTTTACCGCAGTAAATGCACCGTTTTCAAATGGAATAAATGAACGCTTAAACCAAACGTTAGTGAACAGGATAAGGTGTAAAATAAATGAAAAGAACGATAAAGTAGCATGGACAACTATTGCCCATGAATGTACCCGGAAATATAATGAAACTGAACACACTGTGACCGGATTTTCACCAATATATTTAATGGAAGGAAGAGTTATTAATATGTTACCTGACGAATTGAGAGAACATAAAACACAAAATGATTTATTACAAGATAGGAAGATCGCTTTGGAGAGAACTATCAAATCACATAATTATAATAAGCAACAATTCGACAAAAATAGAAAAAATATTCAATTGAAAGCAGGAGACTTTGTCTATGTGGAAAATGGCAATCGGTTAAACAGGAAAAAACTTGACGAATTAAAGATTGGACCTTATAAAATTTTGGAAAAATTATCTAACTCTATTTATAAAGTAAATACGGGTTACAAAAAATTTGAATCTAACTTGTTTCACATTACCAAGCTTATACCACTGTCTAAATAGCATTATCATTCTATTAAATAACTACATAATATGTCATTCTATTATTTAGCTGTATAACATTTTAGGGGGGGAGATGTAAAATGAAATGAAGCTCTTTCCCTACTTCATTGCATTTTGAATAACATTGTCTTTTACATTTATTAATTTTAAAGTATTTAATCTGTGGTGACAGCTCTGCTCGTTATGGTTCATTCCTTAAAATTTATACTCTCTGGTTTTTTAAAAGTGATTAAGCAACGTGGTTTATTTTATAAAGAAATATTTAAGAGCAAACATTATTTGAAGCAATAGCTTTTAATGTTGTTTCTCTTGTTACAGGTTAGTAATTAAGTATAACTTGTATTAAATGTTTAATTGTAAAATAATTGTGTTTTGTGAAAATAAAAATAAATCTCTTGTTACAGAGCAACAACTTTGGTTTTTTGTTTCTATAATTCACCATTACAAAACAACATTAACAAAGCTAATATTTAAACAATGGAGAAATTAAAATTCGAATTTACCGTAAAACAAAGCGAGGATCCAAAAACAAATGTAATATGCATAACCTCAATTATGGACGCTGATAACCACACTTTCCTCATTCCGGAACAATTTCAACCGGTGAGACTACACGACGTGGTAATAAAAACCCAACATTTTCAAAAATTAAAAGCCACGCTGCAAAGAAGGCACGAAAAAAGACACGTATGGATTGCACTAACACCCGAGTTACATGATGCTTATATAGACGAAGATGGAAACATGCAATTTAAAGGGTATTTTCTGGAAGAAAAAGCACAACAGCAGGTATTTACGAATGAACCTTCAACAGAAGTTCTTACAAGAATTTTGGAAAATTTCTCGGAATTGAAGAAAGATTCTAAACAGTTTAATTTGAAATCAATATCTGAAAAGTTTGTAATAGAAAAATTCACAAAAAGAACATCAAGTGTAACACAGTGGATGGACATCTTTGAAGCTGAGTGTACTCGTATAGGCATCGATGAAGATATTCAGAAGATTCAAGTGTTTAGGTTATTTTTGGACGACTCATGTCAAGATTGGTATAATTCTATGCTTATAAAATATACAATAAGTTCAAAATGGTATATTTGGAAAAAAAACTTTTGTGAAACTTATGCGACCAAGGGCTGGACACCAATAAGGTATGCTTTTTTGTTTAAATATAGGCAGGGCTCATTGTTAGAATATGCTCTAAAGAAGGAAAGACTTTTATTAGAGATAAACAAATTAATAGATAAACCTACTTTAATTGATTTAATTGTAATTGGGTTACCTAATTTTATTGCTGATAAAATTGATAGAAATCAATTGAAAGAGACTGAGGATTTGTTTAATAGTATTCGGGGCTTAGAACATTTAATAAATAAGAAAATTTTAGATAAAAAGGGAGTCGACCCGAAAAAAATTAAAGAAGAAAATTTAAAAGACCGACCTTGTCGGATCTGTGAGAAAGAAAAGAAAGCTACTCGTTATCATTCTGAATCGGTATGTTGGTACAAAAATAAAGACGGTGATCGCTCAAAAAAAGAACTTATTAGAAGTGTTAACAATTCTGAATTAGAATTAAGTCTAAATGAAATAGATCCAAAAAACTGTTAATTCCACCATTAATCAAAATTAAGTTAATAATAAATGATTCTGTGGAAACATTAGGGGTTTATGATTCAGGTTCAAATGTAAGTTTAATTAATTCAAGATTATTAGCAAAAAAAAATAACCCCAACAACCACAGCAGTTGTCAGGCAAATTTAAGGACGATTAATGGTGTAAAAAAGTCAACAGGAATAGTAACATTAAAAATTAAAATATTTGAAATGGAAAAAAATATACCTGTTTTTGTCATAGATGAACAAAATTTTGAATATGATTTTTTGATTGGATTGGATTGCATTAAATCTTTTCAACTGATTCAAAATGAAAACTTAGAGATTACACAAAAATCAATTGACAAGATAAGTCAAATAAACAAGAATGTTTCTGACTCAACAGGGGATAAGATTCAAAACAAACAATATTTCATGGATGTAAACAAGGATAGGGAAGTAACAAATAATTTTTTTATGAATGATAAATATAAAGTAAACTTTAATGAACACATAGAAGTCAAAAACTTTAATATCTCAGTGAATCACTTGAACATTCAGCAACGGTCAGAAATAGATGATTTAATTAGCAAATATAAAACACTATTTGCAAAAGATAAATATGATGTAGGTTCAGTGCAGGGCTATGAAGCACATATAGATTTACTAGTCGACACATATTGTAGCAAGAGGCCATATAGGTGCAATTTTGAGGATAAAAAAGAAATAGAAAAACAAGTTTCAAAATTGTTAGAGAAAAACCTAATTGAAGAATCTTATAGTCCTTTTGCGGCCCCTGTAACATTAGCCTACAAAAAAGAAGAAGGCCGAAAGTCTAGATTATGCATAGATTTCAGGGATCTCAATAAAATAGTGGTTCCTCAGTCTCAACCATTTCCGCTTATAGAGGATTTAATGGTTAAAACAAGAAATTGTAAATTTTTCTCTACATTAGATATAAATTCTGCATTCTGGTCTATTCCTTTAAAAGTGGAAGACAGGAAAAAAACAGCGTTTGTTACTCAGGAAAATCACTTTCAATGGACCTGTCTACCATTTGGTTTAAAAACTTCTCCTGCAATTTTCCAAAGAATACTAACTAGCATTATTAGAAAACATCAACTATCCAATTTTACAGTAAATTTTATTGATGACATTTTAGTTTTTTCACAGACATTCGCTGAACACATTAAACATTTATCATTATTATTAGAAGCTATTTCAAAGGAGGGCTTTAGATTAAAATTCTCTAAATGTACTTTTGCTCAGGATTCTGTGAAGTATCTAGGTCACATAATAAGAAATAACACAGTTTCTCCACTCAAGGACAATTTAATAGCTATAAAAGATTTTCCGATTCCAAAAACGAAGAAAAACATTCGACAGTTTTTAGGAAAAATAAATTTCTATGGTAAATATATACCAAATATATCTATCATGCTAGATCCAATCCATAATTTATTAAGGAAAGATCAAAAATTTTATTGGACAGAAAAATGTCAAGAAACTTTTGATACCATAAAAAAATTGCTTTGCATGAAACCTATTTTAGAAATATTTGATCCAAATTTACCCATACATATTTATACAGATGCAAGCATACAAGGTATAGGGGCTATTTTGAAACAACTCCAAGAAAATGGAGAAGAAAAGCCATGCGCCTATTTTTCGAGAAAATTAAATGAAAGTCAAAAACGGAAAAAAGCTATTTATCTTGAATGTTTAGCGATTAAAGAAGCCGTAAAATACTGGCAACATTGGCTCATAGGAAAAAAATTTAAAGTGTTTACAGATCATAAACCGTTAGAAAAAATGAATATAAAGGCAAGAACGGATGAAGAACTTGGAGATCTTACATATTACTTATCACAATTTAACTTTGAAATTATATACTCACCGGGAAAGAATAATTTAGAAGCAGACAGTTTAAACAGAAACCCTGTATTAGAACCACATATAAATCAGGATGAAATTTTGAAAACAGTAAATTTTATTAATATAGAAGACATCAAGAATGATCAAGAGAACAATGAAAGTATAAGACTATATAAAAATAAACTTATATTAAAAGACAAAATATATTTAAAAAAAATAGGAAAAAAAGAGAAAATTATACTCACCGAAGAATTTAGTAAAAAATTAATAAAAAACATACACCATACATATTGTCATATAGGAAGAACACAAACAGAAAATAAAATCAAACCATATTATACAGCGAAAAATTTAATACATAATATTAAACAAATATGTGATAATTGTGAAATATGCATAAAAAATAAATCCAGAACTAAATTTAAATATGGACTAATGTCTCATCTGGGTCCCGCTTCGTATCCCTTTGAAATAGTCTCAATAGATACCATTGGTGGATTTGGGGGCTCTCGCTCTACTAAGACCTATTTACATCTTTTAATTGACCATTTCACTAGGTATGCTTACATATTGACATCAAAAACTCAAAGCGGAAATGATTTTATAAAACTTGTAAAAAAAATTACTCCTGAAAATAAAATTGGGATGATCCTATCAGATCAATACCCAGGAATAAATTCTAAAGAGTTCAAAAATTTCTTAAAACAAGAAAACATACCTATTGTCTTTACCGCAGTAAATGCACCGTTTTCAAATGGAATAAATGAACGCTTAAACCAAACGTTAGTGAACAGGATAAGGTGTAAAATAAATGAAAAGAACGATAAAGTAGCATGGACAACTATTGCCCATGAATGTACCCGGAAATATAATGAAACTGAACACACTGTGACCGGATTTTCACCAATATATTTAATGGAAGGAAGAGTTATTAATATGTTACCTGACGAATTGAGAGAACATAAAACACAAAATGATTTATTACAAGATAGGAAGATCGCTTTGGAGAGAACTATCAAATCACATAATTATAATAAGCAACAATTCGACAAAAATAGAAAAAATATTCAATTGAAAGCAGGAGACTTTGTCTATGTGGAAAATGGCAATCGGTTAAACAGGAAAAAACTTGACGAATTAAAGATTGGACCTTATAAAATTTTGGAAAAATTATCTAACTCTATTTATAAAGTAAATACGGGTTACAAAAAATTTGAATCTAACTTGTTTCACATTACCAAGCTTATACCACTGTCTAAATAGCATTATCATTCTATTAAATAACTACATAATATGTCATTCTATTATTTAGCTGTATAACATTTTAGGGGGGGAGATGTAAAATGAAATGAAGCTCTTTCCCTACTTCATTGCATTTTGAATAACATTGTCTTTTACATTTATTAATTTTAAAGTATTTAATCTGTGGTGACAGCTCTGCTCGTTATGGTTCATTCCTTAAAATTTATACTCTCTGGTTTTTTAAAAGTGATTAAGCAACGTGGTTTATTTTATAAAGAAATATTTAAGAGCAAACATTATTTGAAGCAATAGCTTTTAATGTTGTTTCTCTTGTTACAGGTTAGTAATTAAGTATAACTTGTATTAAATGTTTAATTGTAAAATAATTGTGTTTTGTGAAAATAAAAATAAATCTCTTGTTACAGAGCAACAACTTTGGTTTTTTGTTTCTATAATTCACCATTACATAAATAACAATAAGATCAACAGCTGTACGCAAAAGACGCGCCGAAACGGATATCTTATAAGACTGAACAAACCTTTATCCCAATTTTTAACCGACTTCAAAAGGTTATCAATTCGGCCGGTATTTTTTCGTGATTTTTTACAACTCACCATCAACGACCGGCCGATCTGGCAACACCGGCGGCACGGGCGGGGACCTGGTCAGCGGGTAGGGGGGGTGGGCGGCGCGTCTCAGCAGTCTCAGCGCTGAGCCCGCTGCACTGTGCCGCTGCGCTGTCATGTTGCACAGCGACGCTGACCAGCCTTCGAATGTGACAGCGTCGATCCCGCGGTCCCACGCTTCTTCTAGGTGGCATTGGATCTGGGAAAAATCATTGTTTTTTCATATACTATATTTTTAACCAGTTACATCCGAGTTATTTATGAAAAAAATAGTATATACAGGGTGTCCAGTGGCAGATTTCAATGTTTGAGGGCTTGTAAAAAAAGAAGTATTATTTCTAAACAAAATATTTTTATTAAAGTCAAAAGAAGACGAGTGCGGATTTTATCTCCTGAAAATTACATTTTCCAAATGCCGCCCTTCTACTCTCACACACTCCTCCATCTATTCCGCATGTTGAGAAAAACTTGTTTGCAAAGGGAACTGGGAATTCTGTTTATTTCAGCCCGGATATTTTCCTTCAGTTGTCTTATGGTTGTTGGATTTGATTGGTAAACCACAGTTTTTAGATAGCCCTACAAGAAAAAGTCACATGGACTTAGGTCTGGTGACCTGGGTGGCCACGGGATGGTGCCGTTTCGGGATATGTGCTTTTCAGGAAATAACTGCCGCACTGAATTCATTGACACATTAGCAGTATGAGCCGTAGCAAATCTTGAATAATCTGAATTTAGTATGGATGGAGCTTAACCTTTTTTCACATAATGACCTGAAAAACGATTTAGGAATTCCCAATATCGACGAACGTGTGCGAAGTGATAAACGAGGATTTTCAATTACAGAATTCATAACAAGTTTAATGTTTTCTATCGTGGATACTGATGGTGCTGGTCCCGGCCTAGGGTTATTAATGACTGAACCTGTAGCCCTAAACCTTGCTAGCCACGACTCTATCAAATTTATCGAAGGTCCATCTCTTAAACGATGAATTTGATAATGGTTATTAAACCGACGGCGTGTTTTCGCCAGCGAAATCACCCGAAAAGTATGCCTCAATAGCATAAGCGCGATGCTCTCCGCTCCACTGCTCCATGGCGACTAAAAAATCCGCAGAACTCACGCGCTGAATGACACCCCCCGCGTCCCCCTAGCACGTCGCGTTTTAAAACTAGAAGCGTTCAAACATTGAAATCTGCTGCTGGACACCCTGTACTTTATGGAGTAACATAATTTTTTAAAGGTAATCTAGATGTTGGATCTGTTAAAAATTACTTTTCACTTTATTTTACTACTATACTATTATACTCTATTTGCAAATTATACAAGGTTCACGCTATACCAATAAATTAAAGGTATATATTAATAAAATTGGTTGCATTTTGTTATGATTCACTTCAATAATTGACAAGATGGAATTTAATTAACAGTTGTATTCTATAAACGTAAACACCAAAAAGATACTAGATACAAAATCACACAACTAGAACACAAAATCAAGTTTAAACAACTACCTAAAAAATGTATGTAGAGATTGTCTAATCTAAAAATGAACGCCCCTCCACTGTGTTTACGATCACATTCAAAGTACGTGTATAGACGCAATACACACAAATTGGTCTGCCTCATTGGTCGTTCAGTCCTCCAGTCCTGTCCATGCCCGAACGACAGGACCAGTTGGCCAACTAGTGCATAAATGACGCGATGCACGACAGAACGGACGTGTCATTCCGTACAAAGCGCGCTCTCCCCGCCATACAATGCTAGGCACCTGAACTGATTGCCCGATTAGTTGACAAATGAGTGCGCGAAAGTCAAAGTTTGCAGTAGAATCGCCGCGCGCACACATATAAAAGTGGTTCAATAATTATTTGTCCTCACACATTGAAACAATTAAGTTTAGTGGAGGGGCGTTCATTTTTAGATTAGACAATCTCTACCTGCAAATTAGATCTGTATATTCCTTGTTTTTGAAGTGAAACTTCTTTATCATGTTGGACAAAAATTTAGTGTAACATTTTTGCGTTACGCCGTACGCGTGACATTTTTGCGTTACGCCGTACGCGTGACATTTTTGCGTTACGCCATACTCGTGACATTTTTGGTCATAAAGAAGTTTCACTTCTTACGTGTGTACGCATACATTTTTTTTTGTTTTTGAGTCACATAAACTTTTTTTTACCTCCATCGGCAACGGATCATATCGCAGTTCAGCAGCTCTTGGCGGGTCCGCGAGCCGCGCCCACTCCCAGCGCACGCCGCGCCCGCCCGGCGACTGCACGCTGTAGCACGAACGACGCACGCGGCATTCTGATACTCCTACATGTGTTTAAGAGATTATTTTATGAGGTTGTAATCGTCTGTAGCTGTTTTAATTTGACCATGCAAAAATTGTTTATGAGGGTATTTTGTTGCAATCATTTTAAACACTTTTAATCCGTTTCATTTTATAATTCAGACAATCATTGTCAATAAATATGTGCCTATTAAAAGTTAGCAATGTCCGCTCTACACACAAAACAAATGAAAATCTTAAATGTTTTGAATTTTTGAAGTGCAACTTCTATATCGGGGTTGGAAAAAAATTTAGTGTAACATTTTTTCGTTACGCGTGACATTTTTCCGTTACGCGCCATCTTTTTCTTATCCCTACCACGCGTGATTCGACGTATTTCTGTAAAGTTGCTTAAAGTAAATTATTTTTCGAAAATTAAGGTCATAAAGAAGTTTCACTTCTTACGTGTGTACACTAGTACACGCACACATTTTTTTATTTTCCATGACACATAGGAATTATGGAAATATTATATTTTAAATTCAGGAAGTAACAGGCACTTTTGGTACACTCATTCAATTGTGAATAACTTTATCAGTCAACCTTGACAATAGCATTGAATTGATAACATAACTTGTGGCACATTTAAACAGCCAACTAATAAAAAAACATACCCGACGTCTCCGAGCACTGTGTCAATGTGCGCAAGTTCACGTAATGTCCCTTGAGCGCCGGTTCAGCATCAGCCAGTACCACCCTCGTCAGTTTCTTAGCATGTGCTCGCTCTAGTGTCCTCGCTACACCAGGGGAGTGCGGCAGCCACTGGCCTTCATGCTGCCACTCCCACACAACCACGCAGTGCACGGAAGACATCACCGGTGCATTGTCTGTAATAGAATTATTAATGGAGTTTATATGGACGAAAATTGCCGTGAAATAGGTCTTATGATAATAATATGTGATGCGTCAATTATCATTTTTGTACAACGGTGCATTTACATTTTACATCAAACGAGCATATGCTTATTCTAACCCCACTATGTAATATTCTAACTTTTAAATGTAAAATTTTCTAACTGGACCCTTAGAGCGTATACGCACTATGCGGGTAGCCGCATTGCGGGTAGCCGTCCGGCTGACCGCAAGCACAATTATGTACGTAATATTCATTTCTATGCGCACTGTGCGGTCTGCGGTAGCCGCATCGCAGTGCGCATAGAAATGAATATTACGTACATAATTGTGCTTGCGGTCAGCCGGACGGCTACCCGCAATGCGGCTACCCGCATAGTGCGTATACGCTCTTAGTGTGTTCAAACAAACAAACTCTTCATCTTTGTAATATCAGTATAAAAAAGTGCCATGTCCCCTAGTGGGGTAAGGGGCAGATGCATTATACATCTGTTTTACTGATCGATTTTCTTTAGGGACAAGTAGGTGATCAGCCTTCTGTGTCCTACCAGACCGAGACATTTTTTTTCGTCATCTCCACCGGGAATCGAACCCAGGACCCCTCGGTGCTACGCTCACGCGTCAACCACTGTACCAAAGAGGCGGCATAATATCAGTATAGATAGTATAAATTATTACAAACTAGATTTCCGCCCGCGGCTTCACCCGCGTTTGCAAAGGAAAACCCGCATAGTTCCTGTTCCCGTGGGATTTCCGGGATAAAAACTATCCTATGTGTTAATCCAAGTTACCCTCTATATGTGTGCTAAATTTCATTGTAATCGGTTCAGTAGTTTTTACGTGAAAGAGTAACAAACATCCATACATCCTTACAAACTTTCGCCTTTATAATATATATTACAAATATTACAAATTATTTCAATTAAATATTCCCATGTGACGTATAAAAGATAATCTCATTAAACAGGAAGTAGATTTTGATAAGAAAATTATATTTAATGTACAAATTATTTATGTATTTCATAAAAATATTATCTTCATTATAGAGGAATTTATTTCAGCTCAATGCTTGAATCCATACTAATTACTAATATTATAAATGCGAAAGTAACTCTGTCTGTCTGTCTGTTACTCAATCACGCCTAAACTACTGAACCAATTTGCATGAAATTTGGTAGGGAGATATTTTGATACCCGAGAAAGGACATAGGCTACCTTTTATTGCGAAATATGTACCACGGGCGAAGCCGGGGCGGACCTCTAGTTTATTATAAAGTCTTCATTTCAATTTCTTGCGAAAAAATATTTAATCACCTGATTTACAAAAAATGATATATTTTAAGCTTAGAAAACATATAAGTCTATTTGTTTCTAAGCTTATATAAACTGAGGTAGAAGCGGCATGCATGTACAAACTTGTTCCATCTGAAGTCAGCTAATTAGCCAGGTTGCATTTAGTAGGTTATTTTGCTTACTCTTTTTGGCTAATGGTTTAGATGTATATACTATCTTTATCTCACTACAGAGTATGTGAATGTATATGTTACTATGTTTGTGTGTGTGTGTAGAATGTAGATATTTCTTTATGTCCTTAAAGTTTTTATTTATTTAGATAACGCGGGATGGCTTTAACTGCCAGTTTGTTGGCATAAACTGCTTCTATGTCAGTTTATGTATTCTAAGATTTTAAGTAGTCAATTAAAAGCTATGCCACTTTTATTTAAACTATGTGGATTACTAAAAATAAAGTTTTGTAAAATTCAAACACAATATTAATCATTAAAATATAGAAGGAACGGTTCAATACTAGGTAGTGATGTCAATATGATTAGATTCAAACATACAACATGCTAGGAGAATCATCATAGCATTATATGTACTAATAAAAGTACTCCATTCTCATATTTAGTCTTAGCGTTTTCTCGAAATGATGAGCAGTTTTAACGAGTTGAATATAGTTAACTAAATATAATGCTTGATGATTTGATTGTATTGTACCAATAAAGATTTCGATTCCAGAAACTAATAAACAACAATTAACTTGTTGTCACTTACCATCTTGTAAAAATTAAACTGTGAACTTATTCCTTATGGCTTTCAAGGAGGGTTTGGAGTTTTGGCTGGAGGCTTTCAAAATAACTTTTAATCATTGATATGCCTTTTCATCGAAGTTCTTTTTACTTACTTTAACTTACTGGTGAACGAATAAACAAACAAATTCACAGAAAATAGCGTCGATTCCATCATAAACTGACAACACAACTGACAAGTGACAATTAGGATTTTTGAGTTATGATCACAGATTAAAAACGTAAATATGTATAAGGATTTTACAATGATTTATTCAAGGCTTAACTATGGGCACAGAATACATAATAGTAGCTTAACGCTACAGAACGGACACTCTCCGCCTCCCGCCAAAATTAAACACTCACCCCGCACGATCACACTATAAATGCTATAAATACGCTATAAATGCTATATGCACGCTATAAATGCTATATGCACGCTATAAATATCAAATTGACATAAAGAGTTCTCGTGAAGAGCTTACTATAGAAATGATCCTATGAAGTAAGGAATTGACATAAAGTAATTTTATTATTTTGGATTTGTGTTGTGATTATCGATTTTCGTAGAAAATGGTTAAATATTGTGCCGTTTACGCATGAATTTCATCAGAAAAACGCGAATTTCTTTACGCTAGTCACAATAATTGATGTGCGAACCCTAAAGCACACCCCGGACACTCCATACAAAATTATCGTTTTAACAGTCACACTGTAGAGACTGCAAATGTGTGTGTTAACGCTTTATGGTTGGCACATTTGTGACTAGCGTAAAAAAAAATTCGCGTTTTTCTGATGAAATACATCCGTAAACAGCACAATATCTAACCATTTTCTACGAAAAACGATAATCACAAATCCAAAAATAATAAAATTACTTTAAGTCAATTTGATTTATGTTGTCAATCTTCGCTTCGTTGCGTATCGTCCTTGCAGAAAAATGTGGCCCATTTTAATCACGATCGCGCGGGGTGAGGTAAGTGTTTAATTTTGGCGGGAGGCGGAGAGTGTCCGTTCTGTAGCGTTTAGCTACTATTATGTATTCTGTGCCTAAAGCGTAAATACACACATTTGCACTCTCTACAGTGTGACTGTCAAAACTCAAAAACTGTGGTTATATCACACCCCGAACACTCCATAAAATTACCGTTTTGACAGTCACACTGTAGAGACTGCAAATGTGTGTGTTTAATTTTGGTGGGAGGCGGAGAGTGTCCGTTCTGTAGCGTTTAGCTACTATTATGTATTCTGTGGTTATATGCTAATGTTTGACAGTTGTTACCTCTGTGGTTGTAACTAGTCTGTAGTCACTGGTAACTATTATAATATAATCTGTGCTAAAAACAATTTCAACTTGACGGCTGACGCCGCTGATTAATTGTGTCTTATAAATTTTAATTACATTCATTTCAATAATAATTTTTAATTATAACCCATTATTGTTTGTTCCTACTGTCCATATCTTTTAAATAAACATAAATAATTGTGGTATATCTTGAAATTCGCAAAAATGCCGAGTGAGTATAAACGTGATCTTACGTCAAAAACTTAAATTTATGTACATTACGATTTATAAGCAAAATGTTTAGGGAAATTACTTATCATTAGAATGTACACACCTACCTGTAATAGACAAGACAATAAAGGAAAATCTTGTATTTCCGTTTTGATGATGCCCAGTCTCCATTTTTCTATTGAGGGTAATGTGAAGTGAAGTTCCTTTCTGTTGTTCATTGTTTTATATAAAATAAATTATTTTGATTTACAGAAAAAGCTACAAAACTGGCGCAACAATGGCCTAGCCAGGTATTTATTGTTTCTCCTTCCTCTTATGTATTAATTATTTGTTATTTTTTATAAATTAATTTTTATTTTATGTTCAGTGTAGGGCAGAACCTTCCGTGCTGGCCCATCCGAGTCATCAGTCACCCTTCAACTGTATAGTTGCTCTGGCATTTAAATTTAATGCAAGATAAAGTAATGCAATTTAACTGTATTTATGCAGGCTATGTAAGATTTCATTATAGAGCTCAATAATGAGTAAGTTGTGCAAAGTAAATAAAATTAACCATTCATTACTAATAAGTGTACTTGAGGGAAATAATCTTTAAATCTGATATGTCTAATCTGAGACATTTTTATTTCCATTAAATATAAATAAAAATTTTGACAAAAAATATGGATTTCAAAGTAACACCACTATCGCTACTACTTATGAATATAAATGCACAGACACTGATCTCTTGCAGGGTGACAGTCGACAGGGGACTAATTTTGTACATAAGATAATTAAATGATGTTTCTTATGTCCTTAAGAGGTCCTTAATTAGTTTAAGCTGCGCCAGTTTCTAGGGTGTGATAGCTCACTGGTATTGTAACATTGTATCACACCAAATACCCTGAAGACTAGACAAAAACCGCCATTTAAGTAACTAATTTGTCATGAAATGACGTGGATGGTTGCAGAATAAAGTGTAGCAACCAGAGTTGAATTATGAGAACAGTTATGGTTGCTCTGATTCTCAAATACTATGATGCCTTTGATGGCAGATTTACTCCATGTTTCAATGCAAAATGTGAATTTATAATAATTGATAAAAGAGCATTTTACAAGTGAAGTTGGTACAATATCAATGAGTATGTGACATTCTAGAATCATGGTTAATGGTTCGTGCATCAACCCTGATAGACAATAGCCAGTCCGTATTCATTCATCGTCTCCCACATTATTATATATTCTCACAAAATGTGCCTTTTTATTTCAATATATTCCCTAGAAAAGCCTAGAAAGTATATCTAATTATACATACCCTTTGCCAAAAATTATGTTTTCCCATAGCAATTTTTATATTGTCTTATTTTGGCTTCTTCAATGTTGCCACATAATGGCATTCTCCCGAGACCCCTAGAGTATAGACTGTAACCCCTTGTCTAATCTGTGGTTTGATGCACTTGACCAATGGCTGACTGACGCCAGTTCGTCTCGTACGGTGTGCAGAACTCGCAGCCATCGGAGCAGTATGAGCCGGAGGACCCTGTGAGTATCATTTGTTTATTTATTTTTGAAGTGAAACTTCTTTATCGGGGTTGGACAAAAACTTATTGTAACATACACACACACTCACACACACATACTCTCACACACACACACACTCATTATGTTATGTTTTTTATTAATATTATTGTTACTAGTTTATAGTCTATTCTTGAGAATGATATTATGTTGTAATCCTTATTGGCTATTTGTTCAGTTAATCAGCAAAATAGTGGTCTTGTTAAATGTAAAGCTGTTGGATTACCAAATAAATAAATAAATAAATAAAACATTTTTGCGTTACGCCGTACGCGTGACATTTTGGCGTTACGCCGTACGCGTGACATTTTTGCGTTACGCCATACTCGTGACATTTTTAAGGTCATAAAGAAGTTTCACTTCTTACGTGTGTACTCTAGTACACGTATACATTTCTTTTTTATTTATACAGGGTGTCCCACCATTGGTATACTAAGCGCGAAGGGACGTGTAGTTTTGCATAGTACACTGATCACGTAAAAAATACATAAACAACAAAATTACATCAAAAAATTTTTGATAAATTTTTCCTGAAAATCCATGTTTTCTTCTCTAGCTTCGCGCAGCCGTCATATACCGCTTCTCTAATGTGAGCTTTTTGTCTATGAAAACATAATCTTAAACGATAGCTCACGTGCTAGTGGCAAAAATGGGCGGGCTGCTTCTTAGGGGTGTACACATAGAGTTTTAAGAATTCATCTATTTGGAAAAAAAATGCGTCTGGAATTTTTTAAGTAATTTTTACGTACTCAGCGTAGGCAAAACTATAACCTCCTTTGAGCTTAGTATACCAACAGTGGGACACCCTGTATACAAACACTAGCTGCGCTTCGCGGTTTCACCCGCGTGGCTCCGCTCCTGTTAGTCTAAGTGTAATGATATATAGCGGATATCTAACACCGAAAGAATTTTTCAAATCGGACCAGTAGTTCCCGAGATTAGCGTGTTCAAACAAACAAACTTTATAGCTTTATAATATTAGTATAGATAACCATTAACACAGGTTATCCCAATTTGATAGAGGTATAAGAAATTATCTACTATTTATTGAACAATATACATTCCGTGATAGAAGCAGATTAACTTTCATAGTTTTATTTTTTATAATGGGTCTACACACTGGATGATAAAGTAGAATTATTTCATAAAATGTATGGCATCAAAAATTTACATAGCCAGTAATAAGTAATAACTTGCGACAAGTTTTTTATATGCCATTTCAGCTACAGCATTACTGAGGTAAAATGTTGTTTTAAAGTGATATTTCTACTCTCCCTGTCTTATTACAAAACATGTTTTAGCGTTAAACCATGCAAAGGTAAATAGATAATGTTAAATTTAAACCTCTGTACTAAAGTTCAATCATGACTATGTTAAATTTTGTAATCCATACTAATATTATAAATGCGAAAGTAACTCTGTCTGTCTGTCTGTTACTCAATCACGCCTAAACTACTGAACCAATTTTAATGAAATTTTGTATGGAGATATTTTGATACCCGAGAAAGGACATTATTGCGAAATATGTACCACGGGCGAAGCGGGGGCGGACCTCTAGTAGTATATAACTTGTGTAACCATTTGATGATCTAAACAAGCATTTTAATATAATTTTGTTTGAAAGACGGGGCACAATGATAGTCTTGAAGAACCAGACCAAGAGATGAACAATGTGTCAGAACAAAAGCCATCCTGGATGAAGAAACTGCAAGGAGGTAAATGTCAACATTTCTCTACAATATTTCAGAAAACAACTTTTTACTTGTTTTCTCGAATATTAAAATGATATTATCTTATTTTCGAACTACTATTCTAGAACAATGAATTATGACTGTTATTTAGTTATGAAATTTATAAAATTAACAATTCGGTTGCAGTTATAAGGCAAATGTTCAATGTATGTAGATAGATAATGGTTGCATTGGTTACAAACACATTCAGTCTTACTTATTTTATAGATCTGGTTACTTTTTTTGGAAGTGCTTTTGTGAATTCACATAGATCTTGTACTTATTCTGTGGAGGAAATTAGAATTTTCCATCATATAAAAAATATGTTCTAAAATCAATTTCATTCCTAGTTCTGAATAAAATCTATACGTTCCACTGACACATTCTTATTGTTTTCTTTAGTATCATGGCTATTTATTGCCGCAAAAAAAAACAACATGAACTTTCACCATTTCTTACAATATTCGCTATCCAACTGCATACATATAACCTGTTTTGAACTTGAACCATTTGATTCCATTTTGCCCAACAATTTTCGTAGGACTGGGTCTATCACACCCAACCTTTCGCTCGCCGATTCATATTGTAATTAATGCATAATTTTTGTTATTCTCATATTATTTACTAGTTTCATTTATTGTGAAAATAAACGAACCAAATTATAACCATTATTTTTCCAGTTAAAAGGCTCTCGAACAAGGAGCGTCGTCGTCGTCAAAACCAGAACTTGCGGAAGCTTCTTACGCCCAAGAGCGCCCTGATGGTGCTTAATGAGATCATGCCGGGGGAACAGCCGGTAGGTAGAATTATTTTATTGCCAGTGCTTTTAAAAAAAATATCTTGAGGTTCTTGTAATATATTAAATAATTAATTATGTATGTGTACATGTAGTTTTCAACAATTACACACACTTTTTCGGTTTTGTGAGAAAAAGTTTGTTGAATGAATTTTAAGATTTTAACATTAATTATTCTATGAAACCAAAAAAATAACGATACCTTTTTTTTGCGGATAATAGCGAAGCTATTACATTACTGCCACGAAATAGTTTTAAATTTAAATTAATTTTTTATACAGCACTTCTTGGGCAGTATTTCACGAAATTTTAATAGGCGACTGTTTATTGTACGTCAATATTTTTAAATCTGCAGGTGTTCAAAGTGGAGCCGGTGCTAGACAAGCAGTTCTACAAGTCGACGGACACGTGCTTCTGCGCTGAAGTCACCGTGGAGGGCAAGACCTTCAAGGGGTGCGGTGAGTTGTTGACAGGCGAAATTTTCAGAGATTATATTGTATTTTTGTTGCCGCTATAAAACAGACAATAAATTGTTGGGGTAAGGAAATATTGTCGCAGTTATTAATTGAACTTCTTTAAGCGCGTTGAGATTAAATTTTAATGTTGCGTCATGGCAATACCGCCACGCCATGGAATAAGGCGACGAATGACGATTTTGATATCTTTGAATCATGTCAAAAAAGTTTCACTTCTAACACGTGTGCTCGGCACATACGCTCTTTTTTTGTTTGCATTGCAGTTCGTTCTTTAGCTTCTTTATACGGAAACCTTAGCGTTGCGAGTCTGAGTCGCACTTGATATTTTTTTAAGTATTTTTTTCTGATTTGAATTTGATCGATTTTTATTTAATATTTTGAATAATTATTTTGTGTGTAGGCGAGACGAAAGCGAACGCCCGTCACGCAGCCGCAGAGCTGGCCATCCGCGAGCTCATCATCAGCCGCCTCGGCCGCCTGCAGGACGCCGCCACTGCTACTGCCGCCACTGAGCAGACGGGTATATACTTCCCACTAAAATTATCATTTACTAGCTGTGCCCCGCGGCTTTGCCCGCTTTATCTTGAAGACGCGGTTGGCGCAGTGGTAAAGTAACTGCCTACTGAGCCGACGGTCCCGGGTTCGATCCCCAGTCAGGGCAAATATTTGTGTGATGAACTCAATTATTTGTTCTTGGGTCTGGGTGTTATTATCTATATATGTATTTATTATACAGGGTGTCCCACTATTGGTATACTAAGCGCGAAGGAACTTGTAGTTTTGCATACACTGATCACGTAAAAAATACTTTAAAAAAAAATTACGTCCAAAATTTTTTGCTAAATTTTTCCTGAAAATCCATGTTTTCTTCTCTAGCTTCGCGCAGCCGGCATATACCGCTTCTCTTATATGAGCATTTTATCTATGAAAACATAATCTTAAACGATAGCTCACGTGCTGGTGGCAAAGTTGGGCGGCTCGCTTGTTATGGGTGTACACATAGAGTTTTAAGAATTCATCTATTTGAAAAAAAAATGCGTCTGGAATTTTTTAATTATTTTTTACGTACTCAGCGTATGCAAAACTATAACCTCCTTTGAGCTTAGTATACCAACAGTGGGACACCCTGTATATTATATTTATCGTCGCCTAGTACCCACAACACAAGCCTTAATTGAGCTTACTGTGGGACTAGGTCGATTTGTGTAATAATGTCCTATAATATTTATTTATTCATTTATTTATTTATCTAAAATGTAAATTATATACTAAAACCTTTCTTTTCAATCACTCAATCTATCTATTAAAAAAAAGCGCATGAAAATCTATTGCGTAGTTATAAAGATTAAAGCATACATAGGGACAGAGAAAGCGACTTTGTTTTATACTATGTAGTGATGGTGAGGATCTATGGATGTTTGTTGTGCTCTGTGACGTAAATTCTACCGAACCGATTACAATGAAATTTGGTATGTACGTAGCTGAAGACCCAGAATAAGACATAGGCTACTTTTTATGCCGGAAATCCCACAGGAACGGGAACTATGCGGGTTTTTATTTTAAAACGAGGGTGGAGCCGCGAGCGGAAATCTGGTTGTGTAAAATTGTGCCAGATTGTGTCACATTGTGCTACATTCTATTCGCCTCATAATTCAATAGCCGCGAAATTAGGTTAGGTTAGGCACGCATGTTGATGCCAGGCCGCTTTAATTATCTATTCTTTAAATTTGTTGGAATATTTTAATGCTATAACACTAAAAATGACAAAAATTTTGCTAGGCACAGGTGAAGAAACAATGGAGTGCACGGAAGAGGAGCCGATGCCGATGATCCAGCTGGCGTCGTTTGCGCTGCACAAGCTGTTCAGCGAGTGGGAGGGCACCGGCCTCAGGGTGCCGCACTTCAGGCCCAATGCGACTTCGGTGAGATTTCATACTCGATACAATAAATATAAATAAATTAATAAACTCATTTATTGTCAATATCACATCACATGACAGAGATACACATACTAGATTATTTTTTGATGCAATTACTGTGTGGCTGGGTCTATAATACCCATGTGGGTCGAAAAAACAAACAACAATATGCAGTGTTTTTCTATTTATTCCACTGATGTGTACAAATATTTAAAAATTTTAATAATCTTAATGTATTCTATGTCTGTAACATAACCTATTTTTAATTTAATAGTTACTTGTTTCGACTTAATTGGCTTTGTATTCGAAAAATAATTTTCAAAATCGGTTTATTACATCCAGAGATACCCGTACTATCTTCCGAACGTTAAATCTTCAAAAAGTTTCTATAGATTTTGTATATCATGTATTTATTTATGCTATGCTATGCCGCTTTGTCTAAAACATAATAAATTATATACCTTCCTCTTGAATCATTCTATCTATTAAAAAAACCGCATCAAAATCCGTTGGGTAGTTTTAAAGATTTAAGCATATATAGGGACATAGAAAGCGACTTTGTTAATTTGTTTTATACTATAGTGATAGTCTTATTTTGTATTCCAGGTATCATCCGAACCCGAGGCCACATCGCCCATCGGCAAACCGCCCAAAGTGCCGAAACAGCGCACAGAGATCCCAGCCAACGCGGGTTCCATGCACCCATGCATGTTGCTGACGTATATGCGCCCGCGCACACTGTACCGTATACTCGCGTGCACGGGCGATAGACCGCAGAACTATGAATACAAGATGGCGATCGATGTGGATGGCGCTACTTTTGTGGGCACGGGTGAGTGGTGCTGGGTGTAAAATACCCTGGGTGGATTTTGACTAGAAACTAAATAATTTGCAAAGAGGTTGTTATTATGTCAGTTCGCATAGATATAATTTAAAGTAATTATTTATCACAACTACATAAATATGGTAAACCTGAATTTGATATTTTTGGTTTTATGACATATTATATATAACGCTATATAAATATAAATTTATATGATAATCCTTTTAAAAACTATGTCACGCTGAAAATTGACTTAAACACATCATATTACTCCAAAAGCTGACAAAAATATAATAAAAAATAATGTAAGAAAATATTGACTTTGACGATTTTTTTTTTACTTTTCAGGTAGAAACAAGAAAGAGGCGAGAAAGCAAGCCGCCATCGCCGCGTGCAATTCGCTTTTTGGAGTCACTTTTGATCAGTAGATGATAAATATTATTTAAAATAAGTTTTATTATAATTAGATTAATTAAAAATCTAAGTTCATTTTTTTCGTGATACGAAGCATAATTGAAATGTCGCCTCGCTTATTGACAAGGGTCAATATGATGAAGTATAAGAATAATAAAGAATTTCAGATGAAATTGTGTTTTATTTTACGCTAAATGTCTTTTCAACCAGCTAATTTATCAATTCTGAATCAGGTATTCCTGGAACTCGTCATTCATTAATTATCTTAGAGGAGAACACATGATTACTGAAACGTCATATCATAGTTGAAAAATGGCATTTCAATATTGTATTAGTAGCCTTCCGCGCGCCTTTGCCCTCTTTGTAGAAATCAAATTAACAAATATAATACTAAAACCTTCAAGTACAACTCTATTACATCATAAACACACACACATATCACGAACACGCGTACTGCGTTTTTCTATTATTTTTTGTTAATTGTATTAACTTCCATTACATTAGATTATTTACCTACTAGATAGCTTGCTACCTGTCCATAACATAATATGTATACCTATAACCAAGAAGTGCAACTCAGGGTCCCAAGACAATTATTTCACTTTGTTTGAGACCCACTGTCGTATATTAATTGTAAAACATAAATGGTCAAATATTTCATCAAATATTTAAGCGTAATGTATAGGAACGGACAGAAAGCATCAGCGATTTTGTTTTAGGCCAAGCGCGCACCACGATTTTAATTTTTGCGACACGATTTCAAAATCGCGCTGTAGAAAATCGCAGAGAGTACGGTGCGCGCACAGCGATAATTTAAAAGTGATTATTACTCACTTCATCATTGATTTCGTACAAGTTGCTTGTCTTTATTTACTACTTCGGAGGATAAGAAAAAAAAAAAGAAAATTCGTCAATATTGGACTCATCCTTTTACAGCAGATAGAATTGTCAATGGTTTCTTTTATCAGAAATACAATGAACTTCGGATGTATCCCAAAAAATTCTTTGGCTATTATAGAATGAAAATTCCGCCAAAAGGCCGCCCATTGCGCTTTTTTTTTATTGTAACCTTTATGTACTTAGTTATATTTTGTTTCTTGCACAATAAAGTGTTAAATAAATAAATTCAAACTTTTGACAGATTACTGAGTTCATGTTTACCAAACAGTACCTACCTATACAGGGTGTCTCGCTATTGGTATACTAAGCGCGAAGAGACTTGTAGTTTTGCATACACTGATCACGTAAAAAATACTAAAACAACAAAATTACGTCAAAAATTTTTTGCTAAATTTTTCCTGAAAATCCATGTTTTCTTCTCTAGCTTCGCGCAGCCGGCATATACCGCTTCTCTAATGTGAGCATTTTGTCTATGAAAACATAATATTAAACGATAGCTCATGTGCTGGTGACAAAGTTGGGCGGGTTGCTTGTTATGGGTGTACACATAGAGTTTTAAGAATTCATCTACTTGAAAAAAAAATGCGTCTGGAATTTTTTAAGTATTTTTTACGTACTTAGCGTATGCAAATCTATAACCTCCTTTGGGCTTAGTATACCAACAGTGGGACACCCTGTATATAACTACGATGTTTACTGTTGGACAGACGAAACACAAGTGAAGTGCCGGCTGGGCCCGAGTGTGCGATTTTATGATCGCAGTGCGCGCGGTACCATACAATTTCATATTCTGCATTTGATTTTCGCGACAATCGCGTCGCGAGCAGTCGCAGCAAAATGTGACAAATCACAATTTTAAAATCGCTGTGATTATTTAATCGCATGTGCGCGCATTGTCATAGTAACTCATACGTTGTATTTCTGCGATAAAATAATCACGCTGCAGAAAGTCGTGGTGCGCGCTAGCTCTTATACCTACCTACTATGTGCGCGGTGTACAGAAAAAATTAGAATGCTAACTTTTTGCCTTATTAAGCTTTAGGCAATTTAATATAAATTCAAATTATTTATTTTATTTGAATAATCTGAAGTCATACGACAATAACTTTTTGACTTATTAAGCTTTAGGCAATTTAATATAAATTCAAATTATTTATTTTATTTGAATAATCTGAAGTCATACGACAATCATTTAGTTATGTTTTTATTAAAATATGTTGCAAAAGTCAGGCAAAGTAAATCAAATGTTATTGATATGACAATTTTTAATAAAAATAAAAAAAAATCGATTACGAGGCGGGTTTCGGCTCTGGGCTACCCGCCTCACAGAAACGCTGAAAAATTTCTCATTGGAGCTTTTCCATTCTTATTTGAATCGCATCGTTATAGGTACGACACAGATACCTACAGGCTTTCGTGTTTTTGTCTTTGTGGTATAGGAATTGGATAAGGACTGTACAACAAATAAAATTAAGCAAGTTTGGTCATAATCTGGTTTATTAACATTGTCTCACAAGTCACATTGGAATCAAATCTATTGTAGGCCTATATTAAAGATCAAAACAAATTTAAATTAAAAAACGTCAACTGATATATAAAAAACTTAATTCATAATTATCATTTCTAATAATAACAGACATTACACAAAATTGTATTTACAAATAATAAAAGTAGGTATTGCACTTACTTATAGATAGTAAAGATTACAGTCATGTATAAAATAAAATACATATAAAAACAACATCAATTGGCACAATTTACCATTATCTAGGACGCTGCTATAAAAAATAATACCTAATTAATTATTGCAGTCAGTAGGTACAGAAGTAAGAACAATATTATAAGTAGGTAGGTACTTTTATAGTAAAACAGTTAATAAGTCTACTCATGAAAAGAATGGTATACATTCATAATACTGCATTTAAAATACGGGCTTTTTATAAATGACAAGAACAGAGTATACAAATTTAATAAGTGTAATTTTTAAATTGTTTAGACGTTTGAAAACAAAACGCGGGAGTGGGCTATATGATATATCGGTTCGGAATTTAAATTCAAAATAATATAAATAAATTATCAAAATATCACTTGCAAGTTGCAGAAAACAAGCTGAAAACCAATAAAATAGCTGCGAAAATTTTACCTAATTAATTAAATAAAAATTACACTTAACTAGGTACTTAAGTACCGAGGTTTATTGTTAGTTTTAAAGACACAAATTAAAAATAATGAGTATTTTTTCTTCTTTCCAAAAACTGTTAACATAACATCATGAAACACACAGGAATGTAAAAATAAAGAGGAATAATAATATTGTACTTAATAATAAAATAACTAAAGTACACAATAAAAACAACTATATAATGTCACATTATTATAATTAATAACATCAAAACGTTAACTTGTATGAAAATAGTTGAAAATCTATTGCATTTCCCTAATTCCCTCAAAATTTAACATCTCTATTATGCAGAAATCAATGTTAATGCTAGAAAATAACAATGCTTTCGATCTGCAAAAATACTGCTTGACGAGCCTTTTGAGAGAAAATTTTTATTTTTCTGAAAGACATCGGATTTTAAGATCTATTGTGTATCTATCTATTTATCCCAGAGGTTATCAGAAATCTTTGAACTTTTCCTTTGTCATTTATTATAGAATCCGAGTCTAATCCAAAAATATTGTAAAATAAAATACTAGATAATACTACATTCACAACAGCCGATACGTCCACATGGAAAGGGGACTTTGCAATAGAGCCCTGTGTGGGGGCTCTTTTCCCCCCACGAGAAGCAAGTATAGCTGAGATTCCCCGTTCCTGGGTTCACTTCTAAATCGCCTTTCGCTCATATCCTGCAACTCAATGTCTCCCCCACCTACACCAGAATCTGGGGTCATAGCGGACCCCAAGTTCCTGATATCGGGCCCCAAATAGTGCGGGTTGCTGAAACCCAAAGACGCTCTGTTCGGACGGTTAACTTTCTCTGCGCTTGCGTAATCGGACGTCGATAATTCTCCTTCGTCATCATTTTTGTCAGTCACAGGTATTTTGGTGAATTTCACGGACGCAGATTTTGGCATGACAGTCGTTTTTTCTATTCTCTTTAATTTCAAGTCTTCTTCTTCCTCCGAATCCAAGTAGACTAGCTTCGTCGCTTCGATGGGCGATAGAACCGGCGTTGGAAGAACCATGTCAGCGAAATCCGGGACAGAAATCGGTTCCCTGGACACTATGCACTGTTCCGGGACAGTTCCCTCTTTCGGGCTTTCATCCCCATCAGCTGGCTGGCGCTCATCGATGATATAAGCGGAGCGGGATTTGGACAAAGACGTGGATTCTCTAATGAGGCTTTCAGTGGAGTCCTGGTCTCCGAGAACACTGTAGGAGCACCTAGCAGCTCTACGGATATGGAAGGAGGATAGTTTGGAGATCTCTCGGAGGAAGCCCGCGGGGGGTTCAGCTCGAGGTGGTGGGGGGAGGGGGGCACGGGATTTAGAGCAAGGGGAGCTGATGAGGAGGGCGCGGCAGTCCACGCGGGGGGAGGGCCACTTGAGGGAGTGGATGATGCGCTCCCAGGTTTCGGTTGCTGGAATGGAAAGTAATGTTATTAGCAATGTTAAACAAAAAGTTGTGTTAAAATGGTGTTCAAAATAAATAATTGAAGGATGAAGTTATTCAAGTAAGAATTAAATGCAAATTGAAGTAGTAGTGAAGTAGAAGACGAAATTAATTTATAGAGTTTGTTGTTGTGAATTGTGATTTGATAATAAAAATAACACTCGAGATTGTGTCATGGCAACTTAATCATCATATTTTCAATTATAAACATTTCAGCATTATAATTCTATTCCACAATAATCTATCAAATTAATGCACCATACATACATATTGTGGACGAACGTGGGACAATTAACAAACGTTTTGGAAATCCATATCAATTGCACAATAACAAATCAAATTAGCACACACAACACCAAACAAACATACCAAAATGGAACCGCCACAGTTCGTTAGTAGGACTTCCCCCCGCCTCCCCGCCGAAGATGTAGAGATGCGCCCCCGCGCGCAGCCCCGCGTGCCCGCTGCGCGCCGCCGGGGAGCTCTTCGCGGGGGTGCGCACTTGCGTCCACACGCGGGATACTGCACATACAAGTGTATTGTAATAGCCAATAGATATAGCTATAATGGAATAGCTGGGAAAAGAAGTGTTTTCTGAGAATAGGGCATAGGTAATAGCAAAAGTCATATAAGTATAGCCATAATTGAATTTCAAATTCAGACAGTTTTAACGCGATTTCCTTGTGATTTCATTTGTGAAGTATAAGTATTTTTAAGATTAAATAATTTCATCATAAAAATATTATTTAACGATGTCAATTTAGTTTTCTTTAAAAACGTCTCTAAAATAGTTAGACGTTACGTAAATATTTAGACGTTAGTTACGTTGAAGGAAAACAATTTTAAGATCCTAATTTATTTCAGGAAACATGTAAGCAGTACAAATAAAAAATCTGAAGCCTATAACTAATGTGATATAAGTGAGGAATGTAACACGTGTGGCAGTTGGCACGTACTGGTGTCGTAGTGCCACAGGTCGGCGCAGTCCCGCAGGTCGCACTGACCGCCGTGCACGTACAGGCGCGCGTCGTGCAGCGCGGCCGCGTGCCGGTGCCGCGCCGGGCCCGACCCGCTCGTGCGAACCTGCTGCCACCACTCCGATTCTAAGGACACAATTACTTATATAATTGCTGTTGTCCTGGCAAAAGTTTGTTCGGCTTTATTTTTAATATTCACTGAGGTATGAAAAATAGATGTTCGATTCGAAATGGAATTGTTGAAAGTTAGGTAACAAATTCAATAAAATAAATAATATTATCAAAATTTTTTTTGAAGTTAGCTTGTTCTACTAAAGTTCTCACACATGACACTCACATACGTTACTCGTCGTGTCACAACTTAAATACGTCACTAACACATGTTACTCAATCGCCACTCACACGTGTCAGTCACACCTGTTACACGTGTCAGTCACACGTGTCAATCACACGAGTCAGTCACACGCGTTACTCGACGTGTCACCACTTACACGCGTCACTCACACGTGTTACTCGGTGTGTCACTACTCACTACTTACATGCGTCACTCACACGCGTTACTCGACGTGTCACCACTTACATGCGTCACTCACACGTGTAACTCAACTCACCATAATGAAACGCCCACAGCTCATTGGTGGAGCCCCGCAAGTCCTTATACCCCCCGTATATAAGCAGACAGTCTTTCAGCGCATGCGCAGAATGTCCCCGTCGTCCCCGTGGGCCGGTCCCGTTGCGAGCTTCGCGGGCACTGCGCCGGCGCAGTGTGGAGTAGTTGCCGCTGGTCTGACCGGCTAGCTTCCGCCATAGTTGTAGCTAGAATGGTTTGAGGGAATAAGTTTATGGAGAAATATTACGATTTTTACGATCATTTGTAAGAAAAAATTATGAATGTTGTACATGTTATGTTAAGGTGTAATAAAACGACGATTCTAAAGTGCTACCAGAAGTCTAGATTGAATAAAATATAAAAGTTTCAGTCTATCCTGCCGGTTCGATTTTGTTTGATTGAATCAAAGTCGAAGTGACTTCGTCCTTCATATTCCTTATTCAATACAGATGGTTGAGATACTATTCATATTTAGGTAAGCTCGCAACGAACATCCATTATCTCATTGTGAAAGGCGAATGCTGAAATTATTTCGAAAGGAATTTAACAAGAACCTGTACTAATAAGGCATACCTCATTTACATGGAATTGAAATCCTACAAAAACCCAGTATTCAATATTGAGATGTACCTCGGTATCATAGATCCAAAGCGGTGTCTCATTGGACAGGGCGCCAGCTTCTCCACCGAAAACATAGAGACGACCTTCATGAGCTGTTGCAGTGTGTTCCTGTAGCGCGGGGGGCGGCTCACCACGAGCTTCTAGCCGCTCCCAACGTCCTGTGGCTGGATGGGCAAGATTGGTATAAAAGTGAGGCGTTAAGAAGGTTTTTGTTGTATAAATAGAGCCGACTTGGGTAACCAGACAAAATATGTATTACAAGAGACTTTAGGATCTTTGTTTTTGAATACAATGAGACTAAAAAAGAAAAGAAACGATATGCAATGGGAAGAAGTGTAGACAATTATTTAAAATCTTTTTAATATACAACAACCTATTTATCGACATAACGATATCCCCACACTTTAGAGTTGAGTGTATCTTTTTCTTGATATAATAAGATTTTAATTATCTCTATCCATTCTAAATCACTATCTTTTCATTTCATTTCTATTCAAACTACTTTTCAAATAGTAAATTCATAGTTTTTCAAGAAAAGCGAGCGGCTCTTCACATAATTGTGTCGATCGTCAAAGAAACGCTGACTGCAGTGGCCTCTCCATTCGAGCCTCTACATAAGAACGATTTGTTGATAGAACATGAAATATGGGTTTAGTTTTGTTTTTAATACATGCATATTTATTATGATTCTTCTAACTAATAAGTATTTTTACTGCGGTGGTCCTATTTAAATTGGATAAATTAAATATGACAAGATAAGATGGTAATTTCTGAGAAATTTTTGAGGATTATTTTCACATTAGCAAGTAGATCCGTAACATAACATAAAATAAGCTGTCCGTAACATAAAAAATTACTGGATTCCAGTCTTAAAATTGGTGTAATGTTATGGCTAGTCTTTGCATGTTATGTTATGTTGTGGTCGAAATCGATCTATTAGACGATGTAATTGCATACTGTAAGTTACTGTACTCTCTAGACAAAATAAACTTTATATAGAGCAACTATCGAAGTTTCAAAAATAATCTGAAAAGCGTAACTATCAATCTTGCCGATTCTTCTCGATAGATACGATCTTCTGAATTGATGGAAGAAGAGAACTTACCTAGACAGTATCTAGTAAAAGATACAGTCAAAACTATTTCTTCATAAAGGATTAGAAGCACTAAGCAGTCTACGGTTAAAAAACTTCTCCCTTGGCTTACCAAGGCAGTATCTCCAGAAATCTCTCAGCGGCACCGATCCTCCCGCGCCCCTCCCGCCAAGCACGTACACGTACCCCCCCAGGAGCGTCGCGGAGTGCTTGCCACGAGCGCACGGCGCAGCCCGCGACGCTTCCACACCGCTCTCCACGGATGACCACATTATCTGTGAATAGGTTTTTCTGTTTAATCAATTCTTTTAATTATTATAATATACAAAAGAGAGAACTTTTAAGTGTGATGTACAATGTATCCTTATAAATAATTTTAAAGGTTATACATCAGTTTATTGGTTGCCTGGAAAATATTGCTTTTAAGCGAATCAATGGTAAAAGCTCAGTAAAATTGAATTGGCAAGTCGAAGACATAAAAATGAAATAGAAGTAGCTAGTCAGTTATGAAAAATATTAAAAGTCCTTAAAATTACGTTCTTTTAAAATGCATTTTAAGAAATAAGTATTAACATTGCTATTGAGATTACCTACGAGTAAATTGTCTATCACGTTTCAAGAATAGCGTGCCTTCAAGGAAACTACTTAATCAAATATTCATTGACATTTTGATTTATCGTGAAACCTTTTACTTTTCCAATCAGCTCCATCAAGTCAGCAAATAAGACGAGCTTCAACTTGTCTAATTTAGTTATTAAGTTCGAAACATGCTCGTACATTTAAGTTTAAGTTCAAGAAAGTTCCGAACATCAAAGACAAGAAAAAGTGCATTATTCCCTTCAAAGCACCCCTCAAAGCGGCGAAATATTCCATATGTAGAAAATGAAATGGGCCGGCGTCCCTCAGGGCTCGTCGCCGGACCCCTCCTCTTCCTATGCTATAAGTATAACTCATTGAACATTATCGTACGCACTTCAAGTGAGGGTTGCTGAGCATCGCTTACAACATGTAAATATTGGTTAACCGAAAAGAATGATTGCAGTAGTAAGTTTGGGGATGCTTCGTTTCGTCAACGTTCAACTAATGAGCCGAAGCTGTAAGTAGCTATATGTCAATGTAACGATAGAGGGAAATGGATTTCATTGCTTCAGTTAATCTTATTGCTGTATCAATGTGTTTCCATATTTAACATTTTATTTAAACGCATATCACCAAATGTACTTTATATCACGTAACAAGTTTGAAATAAAAATCTTTTATCGATGAACGATTATAAGATGCTTGCAGCTTGAGCTAAGTTTTACAGATTATTTTAATGAGAAATCCTGTTCATAAGGGTGAGCTATGAAGTATTGAAAGTGGATCATAATTTGATTTAAGTAGGTACCTACCTAAGATACAGTCTGTAAGAAAGTATCATATTTCCAGATATTTGGAATTGAATTCGTAGGTTCTAGATACTACCTATGTGAAGTTGGCAACTAACTGAATAAAAATGAGTGTTTCTCAATTCTATTCGATTGTACTAGGTTTGTACCGGATTGTACCGCTATTTATTTCGTTTGTACCCCAAAGGGGTGGGGAGAAACATAGGGTCGTAGTTATATGGCAACTAACTGAATAAAAATGAGTGTTTCTCAATTCTATTCGATTGTACTAGGTTTGTACCGGATTGTACCGCTTTTTATTTCGTTTGTACCCCAAAGAGGTGGGGAGAAACATAGGGTCGTAGGGAGAAACATAGGGTCGTAGGGAGAAACATAGGGTCGTAGTTAAACTGAATAAAAATGAGTGTTTCTCAATTCTATTCGATTGTACTAGGTTTGTACCAGAACGTACCGCTTTTTATTTCGTTTGTACCCCAAAGAGGTGGGGAGAAACATAGGGTCGTAGTTAAACTGAATAAAAATAAATGTTTCTCAATTCTATTCGATTGTACTAGGTTTGTACCGGAATGTACCGCTTTTTATTTCGTTTGTACCCCAAAGAGGTGGGGGGAAACATAGGGTCGTAGTTATATAGTTCGCTGCTAACTACGTAAGTTTAACTAAGTAATGCATTCGCATTGGGATATACAATCTGATTAGAAAATAATGAGGACAACATATAGACCGGGAGATACTGACAGAAAATTTCGAGTCATTTGTATCAGGATGGCGGTTCTACAGGGGTCTTAGTACGCAATGACAAAAAGAAAAACGATGGTGTGAACACTGGTACTGGGGGCTTAGTCGCGTGGGCGTTAGTCGAACTCGTCGGAAAAATAGCGAAAGTCAAACGATTTGTAACACAAAAATTTTAGAATTTACCGATAGCCCATAAAAAAGAAGTAGGCGGTAGTGTCATGCCATACTTTTCCAGTGTGACTTACAGCCCGCCATACCGACGCGAATGTGTTGATTAAAAAAAAAAAATTCAACCATTTGTACCAGGCTAACTTTTGCACAGGTAGCCATCGTTGTGCAGCCATTTACGAAAATCGCTATGCCATACTTTTCGGACGATTCCAAATGGACGCCATACCGCCGAAAATCTGCAAAAATTTTTTTTTTCGCCAAACTTTTTGTGCCAGTATTGCATTTGGATTTTTGGAGAGTATTTGATAAAATGTGACCATTATTATATTTGCCATACTTCTAGTAGGGGGAAAAAGTGCTGCCATACTTGAGAAATTAATTTATTCGTCACGTTTCAAAAATACGACTGTACAATACGTAAAATATTTTTTTTACAGTATGGGATCATTATATTCTGTTTGTTTGTATACAATTCTACCTAAAAAAAAATATCGCAGATTGCAAACATGGGGCGGACGATTGTAAGACTTAAGCCAAGACGTAAAAAAAAATGAAAAGAATTGGCGATTTGTACCAGTATGGCATTTGGATTTTTGGAAAGTATATGATGCAATGTGACCATTATTATATTTGCCATACTTTTAATAGAGGGAAAAAGGGGCAACATACTTCAAAAAACTTGATTTTTCAAGGGGCTTTCAAGGTGCAAGACATAAAATCATTTGTTACAGTATGGCAGCATTGTATTCGGTTCGTTTGGATGGAATTCTACCTAAAAATTATTATCCCATAATGTTACCATGGGGCGGAAGATTGTCGCGCTCAAGAAAAATTAATAAAATAATTGGACCAAATTGTTTCAGTATAGCATTTCAAATTTTCGAAACTTGAAAAAAGTATGCTCTGGGAAAATTACAAAAAAAAAAAAAAAAAAAACATACATACATTTCAGTAAATTGTATCTTTTATATGTTTAAACATTATTTAGCTAGTTCTAATATTCAGAGAGAAAATAGGAGAATACGTGTGTATGGATAAAATCGCACTACCATTTCCTTTTAAAGGCGTTGAAATTTGTTAAAAATAGGTAGATATTAGGCCTGAGTTGATAGACAGGCAGATTGAGGGCAAAGTAGGTAGATCTACCTAAAAGGTGGTAGATATGGCAACACTGTCTCCACCCTTAGGCACACTACAATGGCAGACTTATTGTAATACATAGAACTCCAATTATTGCTATGTTTGTGTTGGTCGTTTCATTTGACAAGCATCTGTCATATATCTGCGTTGCCAGACATTGCGTCTTACAATAGTATTAGTAGTCAGAGGCGGCTCGTGACAAAATTTTATGGGTGTTCACTTGAAATAAAACACTGAAAATACATGGTGTAAATCAGTACAATTTATTAAAAAAAAAATATATATAGATTCCGGGATTCAGGGATTCCGAAGACTCGTCATGCCCCATAAAGCAATTTGAAATGCACCACAAAATACGACACAATCTATTAACCTTCGTAAAATATGTCTGTTTTCATCGACACGGTCATTGAACTCGCGTATTGACTTTCGGTACCTACGCGGAATCTAGTGCTTTACGAATGTCTTGTCGTCCGATAGACGCCAATTGCAGTTCATTCAACAAATGGTACCGAGATTGTGAATGTTTTTTCATCTTGATTGAAAGATGAGCTAAGTCGTCAACGCCCGTTTCAGTCCAAGCACTCTCACCTCCGCCGGCCGCGCCCGCTTTAAATAAAAGACACGGAAAACAAAATAGTTTGTTGCTTTAACCCCTCGTTTTCACCAAAGTATAATACATGTATTTTACAAATTTGATGCAATATTTTCGTTTCTCATAGACATGTGTAAAACATGTTGTATACAAAATTTGATACATGTAGGATAACTTATATGAAACTTATTGGTTGAAAACTTCTAGTTGCCTACATGTTTATGATCTCTTGTTTTTGTTGTAGCAATACTTGTAGAATTCGAGACAAATTCAGTCGTACCTACTTTTATAATTTCTATCAATAAAAAAAACTTTTGTGAGATGTATGTATGTTGAAAACTTTATCCAACCAACATGGATAAAGTTTAAAACTTGTTTGTTACTAGTATTATACAGAAATTGCAATAAAATAAACAATACTTATCTAAACCACGACTGTATTTTGTAGGTGAGAACGCTATCAATGGATCAGACAAGTTCTAATATGTCACAGACTTCAGTGTAAACGCAAATGTGTTTTATACTTGTATAAATACTTGTTGGCTACAAAGTGTGAACGAAAGAATGTTTGAGACAGTCTCAATACATGTATAAATCAAATAATTATGTTTTGAAAAGTATTCTACAAGTTTTGTATCAAACTAGTATTTAACTTGTTTCTTGGTGAAAACGAGGGGTCATCACAACCACACAACCACGGTGTTTTTACATTTTTGTTCAGATTTAAACACACGCGTATATTATGTTTTCGTTTTTGTCGTACATTTTTGCGTAAGATCAAGTTCAGGCCGTGGCGGTCCCTTATTAGCTTTACATTCAAGACGAATCTGTAACGTTTTAACACATTTTTTAATGAACGCCACATTATAGTTATTGTTCATTTTAACACTCACAAGTAATACTGATAACTACAGGCTATTTCAACACGTATTTTATAATTTTAATTAGAAAATTGCATGAATCGCGCGCGTGCATTGAAGTTGACTCGAGTGTTTGTTTATATTATAGAAGTGGAAACTGGCAACGTCGCAATCGCTGTCCTGCCGGGCGGTAAAAACGAACCGGCAACGTTTGCGGGTGCGGCGCTCCGAATTTTGCTACTTTTCCATAGAAAATCTTTTGTTTCACGCGCAGGGCTCTGGCAAAACCCTCCCTTTCACTCCTATTGGATTTCGTATAAGGAAATGTACTAAATCTTTTTTCATTGGAGCGCAATCGTGAGCGCTCCGCTTCGCGCGTTACATAATACAGTAGGTATTATACGGGTGTACGGGATGATGGAATGATGGATATATTCATTGGTATTAACAGTAGTTTTAAAGATTACGATTGATTTTAAATAGTAATAATTAATGTTAATAATTAAATTAAGGAGTATGATTTTATTATAATTATTTATGGGAGTTCACTGCACCAGTGCTCCTTAGGGCGAGCCGCCTCTGTTAGTAGTAGTAATAGTAGCCGTACAATATTATACAAAATAAACATCTGGTTATAAGTGAAGATTTCCACCACCTAGATCTTTGAAATTTTGTATTTATATTCGTTGAACCTCAAACTTACAGGAAAAATTAGTTCCATACTGTTACTAATCGTTCAAAATACGAATAAAATCTTACAAAAAAAAAAAATCCTATACACATTCGCCACCTCCCACAGGTATGGCATTATCACACTTCTATTTATAATCATGCAGGAGTTGTTGAAAAAAAAATTTAGGGTGTTACAAATGGTTCGGCGAAAAAAAAAATTTGCAGATTTTCGGCGGTATGGCGACCATTTGGAATCGTCCGAAAAGTATGGCATGGCGATTTTCGTAAATGGCTGCACGACGATGGTTACCTGTGCAAAAGTTAGCCTGGTACAAATGGTTGAATTGTTTTTTTTAAATCAACACATTCGCGTCGGTATGGCGCGCTGTAAGTCACACCGGAAAAGTATGGCATGACACTACCGCCTACTTCTTTTTTATGGGCTATCGGTAAATTCTAAAATTTTTGTGTTACAAATCGTTTGACTTTGCTATTTTTCCGACGAGTTCGACTAACGCCCACGCGACTAAGCCCCCGGTACCAGTGTTCACACCATCGTTTTTCTTTTTGTCATTGCGTACTAAGACCCCTGTAGAACCGCCATCCTGATACAAATGACTCGAAATTTTCTGTCAGTATCTCCCGGTCTAATATATATAGCTTTGATTTTAATTCAACAGATACAATTAATACAATCTTTCTGAAATAGGTATTGTTTCCTTCTGGGATTTCAATGTAGATTAATCCGTAAACGGAACAGTTTGTGCGCGCCATAATAGAATATGTAAGTACCTATCTATACTATCTATACTAATATTATAAAGAGGAAAAGTTTGTAATTATGTAAGTATGTATGTATGTATGTATGTATGTATGGATTTCACGCATAAACTACTAGACAGATTTCAAAAATTCTTTCACCATTAGAAAGCTGCATCTTCATCAGTGAAGAAGGTACGTTCTGGTACAAACCTAGTACAATCGAATAGAATTGAGAAACACTCATTTTTATTCAGTTAGCAGCGAACTATATAACTACGACCCTATGTTTCTCCCCACCTCTTTGGGGTACAAACGAAATAAAAAGCGGTACAATCCGGTACAAACCTAGTACAATCGAATAGATTTGAGAAACACTCATTTTTATTCAGTTAGTTGCCATATAACTACGACCCTATGTTTCTCCCCACCCCTTTGGGGTACAAACGAAATAAATAGCGGTACAATCCGGTACAAACCTAGTACAATCGAATAGAATTGAGAAACACTCATTTTTATTCAGTTAGCAGCGAACTATATAACTACGACCCTATGTTTCTCCCCACCTCTTTGAGGTACAAACGAAATAAAAAGCGGTACAATCCGGTACAAACCTAGTACAATCGAATAGAATTGAGAAACACTCATTTTTATTCAGTTAGTTGCCATATAACTATGACCCTATGTTTCTCCCCACCCCTTTGGGGTACAAACGAAATAAATAGCGGTACAATCCGGTACAAACCTAGTACAATCGAATAGAATTGAGAAACACTCATTTTTATTCAGTTACTTGCCATATAACTACGACCCTATGTTTCTCCCCACCCCTTTGGGGTACAAACGAAATAAAAAGCGGTACAATCCGGTACAAACCTAGTACAATCGAATAGAATTGAGAAACACTAATTTTTATTCAGTTATTTGCCATATAACTACGACCCTATGTTTCTCCCCACCCCTTTGGGGTACAAACGAAATAAATAGCGGTACAATCCGGTACAAACCTAGTACAATCGAATAGAATTGAGAAACACTCATTTTTATTCAGTTAGTTGCCATATAACTACGACCCTATGTTTCTCCCCACCCCTTTGGGGTACAAACGAAATAAATAGCGGTACAATCCGGTACAAACCTAGTACAATCGAATAGAATTGAGAAACACTCATTTTTATTCAGTTAGTTGCCATATAACTACGACCCTATGTTTCTCCCCACCCCTTTGGGGTACAAACGAAATAAATAGCGGTACAATCCGGTACAAACCTAGTACAATCGAATAGAATTGAGAAACACTCATTTTTATTCAGTTAGCAGCGAACTATATAACTACGACCCTATGTTTCTCCCCACCTCTTTGGGGTACAAACGAAATAAAAAGCGGTACAATCCGGTACAAACCTAGTACAATCGAATAGAATTGAGAAACACTCATTTTTATTCAGTTAGTTGCCATATAACTACGACCCTATGTTTCTCCCCACCCCTTTGGGGTACAAACGAAATAAATAGCGGTACAATCCGGTACAAACCTAGTACAATCGAATAGAATTGAGAAACACTCATTTTTATTCAGTTAGTTGCCAACTTCACATAGGTCTAGATACTTTATAGAATGATAAGTCATAAATTAAGTGTCCTACAGTTTGGCAATAACAACGTTACTAAATTGTGACATGGATTCAATGCTTCCAAGAAATTTGCCATTTCTGGAGAAAACAAAAAACTTCTTTACGTGGAGCGTCGCCAAGTTTCCTACATTTTAGAGATAATTGATTGCTTTGTCCTTTGCAGTAAGGAGTTCTGTTTTTATCGCCGACTTGGTTTTATTGTAGTATTGATTCGTCTACCAATAAATTGAGTTAGATATATGTTTCGTAGAAAGGCAATAAGTATATTTACCGCTTCTTCTTTTAGGTTTTCTTATTTTGTTATACCAATGTACATAACAAGTTCTTGGTGTTTTTCCCAACTTTGCTATGGCGTCACCGATCATGGAAAATTACTAGTATCATGTCGAGCTCTTATAATAATTAATATGACATGTTGTGAAAGACTTTCGATTCATACCATAAGAACCCACTTGTACATAAGTATTTCACTGCAAGTCAAAAAGAATTTTTTATGAATATTTTTGCTTCACTTTCCACGACTACCTATTTTATCCCCATTCGCTTAATTTAGAGGGCAAAAGTAAATATTTATCCCGCAATGTTTGGCCAGTTACCTTGACCGTAATCAAAGGTCTGTCGCAAGTCGCAACCCCCAACCCCTGTATTGACAGCCCTTCGTGCAAAATAAAACGGTACAAGGGTTAAAGGGTAGGTAGCCTTTGGTTAGATAGTAGATAGGTATAAGTATTAAACACTTTATTGCTTATTGAACGGTGTATCTGATGAAAATGTTTGAAGAAAATAGGCTTAATAAGACAAGGCAAAAAAAACAAGGCAAATAACTTTCTAGGATTAAAGAATTCAATTACAGAGAATAAGTGCCTAATAGTAACCAAATTTTATACTACCTACGTTACTTAAATTAAAGTAATTAACAATATTAAATACAGAAAACATTCACAGTTTATTAGTAAGGTAGTAATCCCGTCTCAAACCAAAAAATAAATATATTTATACCAAAACGTTAAAACTGAAACATTTTTCATCGTTCGGCCTCCAGTTTTACAAGGATGCTTGCGTTCCACAAAACTGAGGTGAAAGCGTCATTAAAATTAATCGTATGCGGATTTTAGCGAGCAGACTTGTATACAAATTATTATATACTGTATCTATATTATGTTTATATCTAGTAATTGTATATAGGACTAGTATAGTATTATATTACCTATCTGTATATATTGGACCTAGCCACCACGCGACAGCTGTTACCATTTACATTACAAAATTGTATTCCATATTTTATCGAATTCATTTTGGTATTGCGAAAATAGAAGTGTTGATTATGATTTTAGGTAATAAGAAGACGTAAAATTATATTACTAAAATGAAAATACTTAATACATTTATTTCTATAAATAATGCTTTACATAGACATTGAAATAAAATAAATACATAAATAAATATTTATTTTATTAGAGAGGTAAGTAGAGGTACATTTAAGTTTAAATTATTTCTAAGTACATTTCAAGGTTGTTTAATATTTGAACTTGTGTAAGCTAGCTTAAGTTATATTTATATACTGCCGCTTTCTGGCTTGAGAAAAGTATTAACTTAAGTACCTTTTAATTCTCGCTTTAAATGCTTTAAAGCATTATTAACATCAATCAAAAACACATTTGAGTTTCACATGTACTTATACTACTTTATGATGTTGTAAATGCTCTTTGCTCAAATCATAAGCCGGCATAAAGCGTCATAATAATATGTTACCAATTTTATAAATGCGAAGTTTCTGAATTCTGAGGATAGCTGAAGGTATGTATCCTATATATATATTATGTATATCTATCCTCATGTATTTATATTTGTTCTTCACGACAAAAACTGCTGAACGCATTTTGATCAAACTTTACTACTTATACATAACTGATGAACACATGAGCTAATTAATATAAATTATCTATTTGATTTTGTGGGTGGTTCTTCCGCGAGTGAAACCGCGAGGCACAGATAGTTATGTAAGTTACTTTCAGAAGTTTAATTTGTAAACAGCCTTTGCTTTGCTTTGTAACTGTCGGCTTTGTCTTTCTTGTGGTGCAAAATAAAAGTATGGTGCTGTTTCTTAATTTATTATTCAACTGCAGTAAGTGGTATTGACCAAACAGATTTAGGGATCCATCCGTCCAGTAGCTGCTTTGTCAGCAATAATTAGACAAGTTAGTGTCAACAGGGGCGCTAAACAGTGTTTAGGTTCAGCTCGTAAATATCGGGCTTGTCGCTGATCAGAGGGTCGTTCACCCTCGAGGGGCGATAATTCTACCATTACGTAAGGGTGTGAACACACGTCAAGACATCGGGGGTGGATGCATTTTTCGGTGTAATGCAATTTGTAGGAATTATTGAATTTTATACTGGATAGAGGTGATTGTAACTATTCATCATAATCTTAATATACAGTTTATATAATGTGAATGTTTTTTTTTAAATGTAAAACTCTCGAAAATAAAAAATATTTCACTCTATTGAATAAGTGTGGTTAGTGCTTCTGAAACACATTACACATTTCATAGTTTCTGTCTTCTGAACCCAACAGTTTTGGAAGTGTGTTGATATCATACTAGTCATTATGTTAAACCTTATGTATGTACCTATGTTCCTAAGAACGATGGTTGTTCTCAAATCTTAGTGTTATTTTCATTGATATAGATTCTAAAATCTAAACATACATATATAGGTAACATGTTCAACACTCTCAGTGTATTCGGTGCACTATTGCACATAATTACCGTCTGTAACGACCCTTATTGAAAGCTTTATCCCTTCAGTACTAGGTATACTCTTTGGTACTAGGGTAGCTGTTATAACCTTTGCAACGATAAATTAATCTCTATTAAAAAAGATTTAAGGTCGAAATTCGTAAGTCTTACGTAAGAGGGTAGTTGCACAATTCAAAATGTTTGACTACCTGCGAAGGTTGTATTGACAACAATCAATAGAGCTGTCGCGGGGGAGAATGACATTGCGATTTTATAGCCCTTAATTAAGCATGATAATAAATGTTTTTCGGAAGTGAAATTGTGACTTATTTGCATTTAGTTTTAGTTATTGCTTGGTTGTTTTTGTGTTAACTAAGACGAATACTGGAAACTGTGATAATGGGAGTATAATGGCTACTTTTTATGTGAATGAATATTTACGACAATTTACAAAAACATAAGTTTTTATAAATTTATTAACACTTTAGAATTTATAATTAGTTACCGAAAAAAGTAACAAAACACGCATAGTTTTTATTCTAATAAAATACGTCTTAAGTACTTGAATTCTTTATTGTTCTTCTGCGGTCTATAAAGGTCATATCACAAATCCACGATGAACATGAGCACTGTTTATATTGCACAATCTTCAAACCCAGTACATTTAACATTAGCATGTATAATCTGCTATAGCCAAAGGCTAGACGGACCACACGGGGGACCTAAATCCAATTTGTTACGTCCCCCTTTGAACCCTCTGTGTTCAATGTTAAAATATGTACCTGCATACAAAGCGAACAAAGCTTTTGTTGAGAATCGATTTAACTTTGGTGAAAAATTGTTGACAAATTTGTTTATACCATGTCTACACATTTTACTAAAAGAACAACGCAGGAGTTAAAATGAAAAATTGATTATTCTTTCACTATTTGTTCACTTTCACATCGGCAATGTTGCATCAAACAATTAAGACCATCGGGGGTTTTACTATTTGACGTCAAAATTATTGGAGCCTGGAGGGCCAGTTAAAACCAATATCTCTTGAAGTTCAGTCTGACTAAACTGCCAAAATATTAGGGGCAGTGCAATGTTACGCGGTAAGCTTATAATCTGTATTTTCCTTTCCCTTTGCTACCGAACTAAATCTGCACTCAAAACGACATCGTTGCCTACCATCTTGCGCTTTTTCGAGGCCTGGAAAAAGTAGTACCATATCATTTCAAGTGATTGTTGAACAAACAATGCGGATTGCGATCCGCTCTACAGCTGTAGGCGCTTTCAGGGACCCCATTGTGCTCAGCTGTGTGTTTTAGACATAAACTTCGCTTTGAAACTCGCGAGACTACTTTCTAAGTACAGCAGAAAGGGACGAAAATGTTGGAAGCCATGAGCATATGGAGTAATCCAGAACGATGACGTGGATAGGAGTTATCACGAACGAATTAGTTGTAGGTACACGTACGTAACAATATAGTGATACCGTTCTAAAGAAGCAGCTGCTAAGGTATGAGGAATGACCGTGGTATTAAGAAAATGATGTACAAGGCACAATCCTGAAAAATGAAAACTATCATTAATGCTGAGTTCTTGAGAAAAATAGTTCAACAATAGCTGTTCGCTTTGCTTGCACACAGATTCATGAATGTCCATATTTATCGATCGATTTTATCTATTTAAGTACAACAATATACAGGGTGTCCCACTGTTATGGTATACTAAGCTCAAAGGAGGTTATATAGTCTTGCATACGGTGAGTACGTAAAAAATACTTATAAAATTCCAGACACAGCTTTTTTTTCAAATAGATGAATTCTTAAAACTCTATGTGTGTACCCATAACAAGCAACCCGCCCAGCTTTGCTAGCAGCACGTGACCTATCGTTTAAGATTATGTTTTCATAGACAAAATGCTCACATTTAACATTAGCGAAGCGGTATATGCCGGCTGCGCGAAGCTAGGGAAGAGAACATGGATTTTGAGGAAAATTTTAGCAAACATTTTTTGATGTAATTTTTTTGTTTAAGTATTATTTTCGTGATCAGTGTATGCAAAACAACAAGCCCCTTCGCGCTTAGTATACCAATAGTGGGACACCCTTTAGAATAAGACATATTATATCGACACATCCATACTAATATTATAAATGCAAAAGTAACTCTGTCTGTCTGTCTGTTACTCAATCACGCCTTAACTACTGAACCAATTTGCATGAAATTTGGTATAGAGATATTTTGATACCCGAGAAAGGACATAGGATAGGTTTTATCCCGGAAATCCCACGGGAACGGGATTTCTTTGAAAACGCGGGCGAAGCCGCGGGTGGAAAGCTAGTATCAATATAATTCCATCGAGATAAACAAGCTGCACCTAACGAGATCGTAGTTTTTGCAATAAGCCATGACAAATTGTCTGTCATATCGGCAATCAAATCGTTAGGCACTTGATTATCTCCCCCAGCGCCTCCCCCACCCCCAGGGAGGCTTCGTTTGGCTAGAGGCATTATGCTGTATGACTTTTTGGCTTGATTTTAAAATACTAGAGAGATAAATGTACCTAAACGTTTGTAATCCAGATTGTTATTTACTATTTTTATTAGTTTAGTTAGCTTTTAGGCATCTTTTAGGAGTATTTTTTGCTTGCTATGGCTACGAGTAAAAGCGCGAATATTTGTAATCCAAATGATTATATTATAAACTGATTGCTTTGGATATTTGTATGTATATGTCGCAGTCATCTGGTTGAATCTGCTATTTGATTGAATGACTAGCACTAGCACTATAAATTGTGTACGATCTATATGAAGGTATGTTTACTTTCAGCAAAATTCGCTATCTCCAGTATTTAAAGTATTTTCACTCCCTCCCATAGATCCCCACTTGGTATATTTTCATATCAAATCCTATGGCCACATAGCTACTACGGTTCCAAAAACCCATTATCTCAAAAGTACCTATATAGATATTATGTATTATGTATTTATTTATACGAGAAACCAAAACAACAACTTCATGTTTATCTTCTCCGTTTATTACTTTCCATCCAACTCGAAACATTTTAACTGGCACACACAAAAGTTATCGCCAAGCGAATCGTATAAGTTTTGCTTATTTTGCTTAGTATGGGATCTTCTGGGCGTTATCCCATTAAATATGGGTTAACTATCTTACCTAAGCGTTACCTAAACTGTATTATAAGCAGTTAGGTATACATGTATGTTACGTATTATAGCGTTATCTCACTTATCTCTTCTCTTCTTTCTCTAGTCTAGTATAGATATATAAAATTCTCACAATGTTAGTTACCATACTCCTCCGAAACGTCTGGACCGATACTCATGAAATTTTGTGTGCCTATTGAGATTTGAGAATCTGCCAACATCTATTTTTCATATCCCTTAGTGATGAGAGTAAGGCAGAACAATGTTTGTCGGTTCAGCTTGTTATCATAACATATTTCTTTTTTTTATGGCAGAGCAAGCAGAGGAGCAGGTGGGCTACCATATGTAAAATGTGTTGTTATGTCTATAAATTTGTAGGTCAACCACATAAAAATACTGAATCGATAGAAAATTTCGTATGCGGACAGATTATAGCCTGGAATAAAGTATAGGGGACATTTCATGCGTGCACCACGCGACTCAAGTCTCAGGTTAAATACTCTACATTAATATTTTAAATAGAAAAGATTTGAACCAACTCAAAAACTAACAAATTCACAAGTTGAAGGCAACTTTATTCCTGGGTAACATAGACAGTACTTATAGACTATACTTTTTAGTTCTACGGGATGTAGGTAAATTTTGAAATTATCATCATCGCTACTGACACTATTAGTACGCTTCCCGCTGCCTGTCTGTGTGTCCCTATGCAGCTCAGATTTTAAAAAATAAACTTCGCAACCAATTTTGATGAGGTAATTTTAAATAGAGTGTTTCGAGAGGAAGATTTTAGTATAGGACCTATAATTTGTTAATTTATCTATAACGCAGCTAGGTGGTTGATAGGTTTATCAAAATATTATGCTATATTATCTTCCATAGATAATATTTCTATTAAATACAAAAGCTCTTTTATCAAACGCCCGCTCATTTTGCGACAGTCATGCGGAACTAATGGCGTACTATCTCGCAGCCCGAGGGTTTTGGCGGTAAACGAAATAAGTCATGGTCTATGGAATATGGATCGAATCTTGTGTGGTTAGCTAGCTACTTATAGTTATTATTCTGTGGTGTGGTGCGTAAATTGATATCTCTATGGTTAGGCTAGGCCTTACTATGGTCATAGAATATAATATACTCTATGGTGGAATGGGATTTTTACAGGACTGGCTGTGCCGTACAAACGCGAGGATCGAACCGCGGGAAAAAGCAAGTATTTCCATAGCTTACATACGTTACGTATTCTTGGTACATAACTAAGCTACCTGCTACACACATCAGCAGCTCTACGTATGTATCATGAATCATCAAAATATGATCTGGTTTTCGCGTATAAAAATAAAATAATGGCAAATGTATCTTTTTTGCAAAATCTTCCCGCGGTTGTAACTAACATTATTAATTTTTATTAATTTAATAACTAGAATATTATCGATTTTCCTACCTTTCAGTTCAAAATCCATGTAAAAAGGTTATAAAACGTTTTTTTTAAACTATGGAAAGCGAAGCCGACTTTGCAGCCTTTCTCTATTAAAAAATATCTACCGACCAACATGCGCTTATTAAAAATATTTAGGTATGGTAGCCTTAAAAAAATACGACGTTATACAAAGGAAGTAGTCCATTGAATAAAAAGTTCTAGAGTGCGTGAGTTAGTAACGTAAGATGTTTCTTCGGAAACATGTCAAGAGTCCCTAGGTAATAAACATACTAAAACCCCGGGCCACTAGGAGGAGCCCCGGAGTGGGGGGAGGGGGAAAATGGTTCCATTTTTTCATTTTTCGCTTAAATCTCAAAAACGGTACATGTTAGAGAAAAACTTTCAAGGAAAAGTTGAAAGGCCATAAAATTATCTACAAGTTGTACCTCAATCATTTTTTCCTATATCCTACCGTTTCTGAGTTATACGCAGTAAAACATGATTTTGGCTCAAACAATTTCCACATCAATCGATCAAAAAATATTTCTTTCTTCCAAAAAACTAAAATGTGCTACTTGTGACCGGTACTGATAGATTGCTCTTAATTAGGTCTATAATTGGTAAAATAAACACTCAAACACTCCATGGAAGCCTTTAGGAGGAATCGATTGTCAAAATATTATATTATGGTAGTTTGAGTTACTGAACTTGATCTTTTTATTTTTTTATTCCAAAAAACTCAAAAGTGCAACTTGTGACCGGTACAGATAGAATGCTCATAACTGGGTCTATCATTGATAAAAATACCAGATTCCACCACGGAGGCGTTTACGGGGAATTGAATTTTATTAGGGTAGTTACGATACTTGAACTTTTTATTTTTTTTCTCCAAAAAAAAACTCAAAAGTGCAACTTGTGACCGATACTGATAGATTGCTCTTAATTAGGTCTATAATTGGTAAAATAAACACATTCCTCCATGGAAGCCTTTAGGAGGAATCGATTGTCAAAATACTATATTAGGGTAGTTTGAGTTACTGAACTTTATCTTTTTATTTTTTTCTTCCAAAAAACTCAAAAGTGCAACTTGTGACCAGTACTGATAGATTGCTATTAATTAGGTCTATAATTGGTAAAATAAACACATTCCTCCATGGAAGCCTTTAGGAGGAATCGATTGTCAAAATATTATATTAGGGTAGTTTGAGTTACTGAACTTGATCTTTTTATTTTTTTCTTCCAAAAAACTCAAAAGTGCAACTTGTGACCGGTACAGATAGATTGCTCATAATAAGGTCTATCATTGATAAAAATACTAGATTCCACCACGGAGGCGTTTACGGGGAATTGAATTTTATTAGGGTAGATACGATACTTGAACTTTTTATTTTTTTTCTTCCAAAAAAACTCAAATGTGCAACTTGTGATCGGTACCGATAGATTGCTCATAATTAGGTCTATCATTGATAAAAAAACCAGATTCCACCATGGAGGCGTTTAGGAGGTATTGAATTTTATTAGGGTAGTTACGATACATGAACTTTTTAACTAACTACCCTAATAAAATTCAATTCCCCGTAAACGCCTCCATGGTGGAATCTGGTATTTTTATCAATGATAGACCTAATTATGAGCAATCTATTTGTACCGGTCACAGGTTGCACTTTTGAGCTTTTTGGAAGAAAAAAAATAAAAAGTTCATGTATCGAAACTACCCTGATAAAATTCAATTCCCCGTAAACGCCTCCGTGGTGGAATCTGGTATTTTTAGCAATGATAGACTTAATTATGAGCAATCTATCTGTACCGGTCACAAGTTGCACTTTTGAGTTTTTTGGAAGAAAAAAAATAAAAAGATCAAGTTCAGTAACTCAAACTGCCCTAATATAATATTTTGACAATCGATTCCTCCTAAAGGCTTCCATGGAGGAATGTGTTTATTTTACCAATTATAGACCTAATTAAGAGCAATCTATCAGTACCGGTCACAAGTTGCACTTTTGAGTTTTTTGGAAGAAAGAAATATTTTTTGATCGATTGATGTGGAAATTGTTTGAGCCAAAATCATGTTTTACTGCGTATAACTCAGAAACGGTAGGATATAGGAAAAAATGATTCAGGTACAACTTGTAGATAATTTTATGGCCTTTCAACTTTTCCTTGAAAGTTTTTCTCTAACATGTACCGTTTTTGAGATTTAAGCGAAAAATGAAAAAAATGGACCCATTTCCCCCCTCCCCCCACTCCGGGGCTCCTCCTAGTGGCCCGGGGTTTTAGTATGTTTATTACCTAGGGACTCTTGACATGTTTCCGAAGAAACATCTTACGTTACTAACTCACGCACTCTAGACCCCCCTTGGAGGGATTCATTCAATGGACTAAAGATACATAAAACCGCTATGACCAAGGACAATTTGATAAAAGATAACCATGATGAGATCTTGCCAAATTAATTGTATTACATACCTAAGCTCGATAGCCCCAGAGTGGACGTCAATAATTTAGTTTACGTCTTTAAGAACTAGTTCAGTTATCTTTTTGTTTGATTTTTCTTTTATCTGTATGCCGGTATTGATGCCGAATCTGGAATCTTGAAATTATTATAGAAGCGAAAGCGTACTATTATAACTTACCAAGATTATTTTATTGTAAACGTACATAATTAATAGGAATAACATGCAATATTTTTTTTTAATTTCTGTCCAATTTCTAACATGTTTCAATTTTTTTATATCCTAACGATGCAGTAGGTAGATATTCATTCAAAATAATGTATGGAAACTTTTTCAGCATTCTCTGTAAATAGGTACTTAGCAGGTATTTGAGATTTGAAGTAGGTACCTACCTACTACGTAGAGCAAAACTGATCTTCAGACGCAGTAACTATCAATTGAATATTTAAAATAGTAGACACAAAAGTAGTTAAATAGAAAAAAATTTCTATAAATTTTTACTCAACTGTTGTACAATTTATTTTTTACCAATTTTTAACAAAGGAGACATAGTAAATCCGCATACCTATATGTATAGTAAAAAAAATGCGATTAAAATTTAAACCACAACAGCTATACTACATGCACACATTGATTCTAATTAAAAAATACTATTCTATAATGTTTATGTTTCAACCGCATCGCTTAGAGCACTCCTATTAATTTATATTGTCCATTGAAAATGCGTCGCGGGTTTTCCACTACGTTTTTCAAATGTGTAGAAATGCTATAGACTTACCTGTATTACGTCATCCGTTACAGATTACTTATTATGTTAAACACAGATACACAAAACAAAACAACAGTGACGCTATTTAATTTTAATGGTTAGGTGCATTGAACTATTAGTGAGGGCGGACGCACGACATCCCCGTCTCGAATTCCGAATCGCACTGGGGTAGGCCGTAGGGTGCGTTCGGAAATACAGATTTGGGGGTTGAAATTTTAACGAGATGCTTGTCATACCGGCGTAACTTGCGGTTCCTACTATCTGTTTAATACTACGTCTTAATTTAGCTAATTTTGTATTTTTCATTGATTGATTAGTCGTGTAATTAAGGTACTGTTTTATTTATTATTTATTTATTTATTTATCCTTTATTGCTCTTAGATAACTAAAATATGAACTTAATCTAATTATAAATTAAAACAAATGGCGGTCTTATCGCTAAATAGCGATTTCTTCCAGACAACCGGAGTACGGAAGGAAATTAGTTAGAGGAGAGGGTGTTTTCTTAATTATTTTTATATTAATTATCGTAGGTATGGAGTTATGTACCTATGAAAATTATTTGAAAAATTAAAAGTCTAAGATGCCTATGCCTACACTTATAACGAAGTTTATAACTAAAAAACATGTTTTTATATTATGTTCTTTTTTACTTCAAACACTTCCACAACTCCTTAGTAAAAATTAAATTATTAAACACAATTAGCACCTGTGACCTGGGGATAGCTGATAGGGATTAGGATTTTCCCTGAACAAAGAAATTAAATGCGAAATGATGTCAACATTGTTTCAGAAATATTTCTGCTTATAAAAGACCCAGTTAGATAACATGTAAAGAGGTCATGGCAGAAGGATCTGGGACCAGCTTACATAATAACTATAATAAGGTCGTTATCGGCCATTGAACTGTAAGCTTGGCTGACTCTGCCTTGTTAGTTCTTACAGAAATGGAGCAAAATAATTATCAAGGTAACAACATTTTTATTGCAAAAGATTTTAAATTTTCAACAAAAAAGGATCTTTTGAAATGAAAGGTTTCAATCGATAGATCTGTAACTTGTGTCTTATAATTATGTATCTACCTATCAAACAAACTCTTATTAATTTATATAAGTAATATGTAATTGCCACGAATAATCTTATCGAAACCGTAATTTGAAAATGAGATTCAAGTTGCGTATGGCTCTTTAAATCTTATTTAGGTATTATAAATACCCAAGTATATTATTTAGGTAATCGTGCATTAAGATAAATAATCGCTCTACGTAATATAGGTACTCGCTCTACTATGAAAAAGTGATTAATTTCATACAGTTGATACAGGCGCTTTGTAAAGTCCGTAGGTACGGCCAACGTACGGCTTTCGATCGATATGGCGGGAAAGCTATGAAAGCGCGGGAATTCGCCATCTTAATATTCGTTGCTATGGTTACGAGAGGCTTTTATTTCATTTGAATAAAGCAGTAGGCATGACGAAAGATTTTGAAATCCTCTTCCATAATGTGTGTATACGTTTACTATACAAGAAAAACCCTATATTTCTGTAATATACTTAAATTTAACGAAGATAAAAGCCATTTTCCAAAAAATATTTATTAACTGTGCCAAAACAGCTCGCAGGTGTCATGGCGTAGGCGTGACGTCACACTTTGGTAAATACGTAATTATTTGTACGCATTGCGAAGAAAATTAAAAAAGATATTTATTTAATATGTGTTATAGAAACGAATTCCAAAGTTTATAAGTGGTGTGCAGTATTGCAGTGTGAATCCACATAAAAATAATGCTCAAAAATGTGTTAGTAATTATTTTAAGCGAGAAAATAATAAGAAATGATTGTATAAAGTTGGCGAGGAGAACCCCGAACCATGTATTCGTGAATTCGCAATAATATTTCTGTTCAGAGTCGATAAAGCATACGTGAAACAATAGAAAATAATTAAAAATGCGTATTCTCATCATATTCATAACAACAAAAAACATCTGACATGAGTTGTTTACTTAAGCGTGACGTTACGCGTGTTTTAGTCAAAATGGCCAACTGCAGTATTTCAATGTTTTATTTTATTGATAATCTCATTAATCTTAATGTTTTTAAGATTTCTAAGTCACTATATATATTTATCTATTATACATTTTCCCTTAAAAACACTAATACGATCATTTATGGATACTGTCGTCATGCCTTCGCATTTAACACATTTTCTAGAAGCGTTCATACTTCATATTGTTATAAAATTAAAATATTACATAATAAACTATGGTAAGTAAGCACCCTACGTTAAAAATAGGTTTCATATTTTATAATTATTGTGAACAAGCCATTGAGATAATTTTACTACGTATGGAGGAGTCACCATGAACAAAATCTGTGACAAATCTGTGGTGAACAAAATCCCGCGGCGCGGGGCGCGCGAATGACGGCTAGAGCCTAGACAGTCATAGAACTCATAGATTATGCGATGTCACTGACTCACCGCTATAGAGGCGACACTTTGTTTCATTCTGTCTATTTTATTGGGTGCCACTCCTTACATGCACGTTGACTTGAAATTTTCTTTGTACTTACTTAATAACTATTTATTTTAGGTATAAACTGACTTTACTACGCAGGGCTAACAATATCTGGCATATAATATAGGATGATGTAAATAGTGACGTCATATGGAATAATTTAATTTTTTTGGGTTTTAGGTTCAGTCAGGGCTATGGGAAGTTTCATTCCTTACAAATTGAGCCTTTTTAGAAAAAAAAATAAAAGCCGTGTAATTTTGTACAAAATGTTTATTTAGTTCATCATCCTCAGAACATGTTCCCTATGCTGGTACACGAGCCTCCCTTATGGGATCAGGCCATAATCCGCCACGCTGGTCAAGTGCGGGTTGATTGATGCCACATGTCGTGGAACTTTGATTCTTTCACATGTCGGTTTCCTCACGATGTTCTGCTTCACCGTTTCGAGCAGTAATGATGTTATAACATGCGCAGATAAATTGAAAAATCAATTTATTTCCTGCGCGCTCGCCTGGTCTCGAACCCTCGACTTATCGAGTCCGAGATCCTCACCACTGAGCCATCCCTGCTGTTGTTATTTATATTTGTGTGATGAACATAGTTGTTTGCTCTGTGTCTGGGTGTTAATTATCTATATAAGTATTTATTTAAAATTGTATATCAACCATCAAGTAAGTTTATCAGCCATCTGGTTTCCATAACACAAGCGAAATCTTAGTATGGGATAAGATCGTATGAAAATTTTTCTGAAATATTTATTTATTTAGTTACCTTGAAACAATATAAGTTTTGTTAGCTTTTGTCGCTTAGTTATATGATTATTAGTCTGAGTTGCTTCGTGTTTCAAGCGAATCATGGTGTATCTATTTATAATGGCCCGCATCAAATGCACTCGGTGGTTTAAAGTGCACGGTTGATGAAACGAATGTTGAACCAAAGATGTAAATACCTCCTTCTCAATAAAATATTCTAAAGTATTGACAGTAATATAGCTAAAATAGTGTTTAGAAGCGAATTTGATTTGTTGCTTTGAAATTTTTCGTATGACTGTTTCTGTGGCGATACATATTTTATACACGTCATCTGTTGAGTATGTCAAGCCACCCATATCTTTGATACTTATTAGCTTATGATGAGGCAACCTTGCTGTTGTGCTCAAACTATCCACACAAACTTCGCATTTTAATGACTTTGTCAAAATCCTGGAAATGTAGCCAGATATGTATCCGACTATCAATTGGGAACTAAATAAAATTTGTTGGCAATCGAGTATATCTGCAAAAATTTTACAGTTGTTCTCGGCTTCTATATCAGACTGTAAGCAGCGAGTAGCCGATAAAATTTCGTATTCCTCGTCATCGTGTCTGTTCATGTGTGTGGTGCTATTTATTACGTCAGTTGAAGAGTTGTGCAAAATATTGAAATTGTCTAATGGAATACAATTGCCTGTAAAAGATGAGCGAAGTTCTAAGTGATTTAATGTCTTTTTATAACCAGCTCGCAATTGCAAAATATTGGGGTTATTGTTGTATCCACCATGTTGTCTGATGACACCAAAATACAATTCTAAGTGGTCCTGGCTGAGTCGATACGTCGAAATATAACTCATAATTTGTTTGTCCTCGACTGCATTTTGATACAATGTTTTCAGAGATTCTATGCAAATGATGGCGCCAATAAACCCTGTTTTATTTGCCGATTCCACAATTTTCCGTTTTGAAATTGATAGTGTGATACGAGGCGCAAAATTTTTTCTTTTAATCACTCTTCTATATTTTATGTGAAATTCCAAATTCAGGATGTACTTCTTTACTTTGTCCAGAAATTCAAATACTGCTGATTTATTTTGTGTATCAATTGGCCGTTTGAATCCATAAAAGTGACACTTTCTCGAATTCATTGTGTCAAAAAAGTTATTCATTATTTCTAAAAAATTTACAGTTGCTGACGAGTCAAAGAACTGCGACGATTTCAATACCTGATCGCATAGTAGCAACGCTTTTGCTACACTGATACTCAATAATTGCGTAGCAAGCTTAACCTTTATTATCTGGTTGCGAAAGTGGAGGTGGCGTTGTGTTAGTTTGTTACCAAATCTGAGACCCTCTTTTGTTTGAAGTTTATTCAGATTGATCAATAGCTGCCATCTAATTTTCTTGCCATCTTCATCAATAAATAGTCTCTTCCTTTCAAAAGTATTTCTTATCAATTTAATAACATGGCATGCATCAAGAAATATACATACCTTCTCTTGAGTACTCGGGTGCGGAAAATGGGTCACAAAATTATTTGGGTCGGTTAAGTCACAACCTAGAATGTTAGCAGTCGATAGATTTGTGGAGCATCCATCAAATGTAACGCTTAGTACTGTAACTCCAGCGTCATGACATTTCCGTAAGCAGGTTTTAATTAAATTTGCCTTTGTTTCAGCAGTTATGCCTGCTATTAAAAAGTAGCCCACAGGGAGCTTCCAATTTTCAGTCAGCGATACCAACATAAATATTAAGGCCTGCGATGCTACGTTATCGTCAACGTCACCTTCTTGAGGGCCTGCTCCAAAGTTGACGGCACCGAGTGTCTGTTGGTTGTGAAACAATTTTTGTTTACGGATAGCCATTTCGTCGAAGACTAAATTACACACAAGAGATTTGTCACCTGATTTAAATTTCAGTTTAAGAGCTTCGAACGCTTCATTAGTAAATCCTGGCTCAGCATCAAACGTACCATACCATCGACAGAGAGTCCTTGGATGTGGAAGGACGTTATTGTAAACATTTCTCACATATTTGTAAGCCGCTGGCGAATAGTAATTTAGAGTCAATGCGAACTTACGTAGTGCAGGTGTATATTTTAAAGAATTTCTATTCTGTTTATTTGTTTCAATTAGTTTTTTTTGTATTTCCACCAATTCTGCTTTATCCATCAAATTATTTTCGGCCATTCCATCGAGTGAAAATTTAGCTTTAAGAGATTTAACAAGAAGGGTCAGAGATTCGCATTTCATCTTTAAATGTCTGTTTAGAGGTTGAACTTTCTTAAATTTATTTGTCAACTTTTTTTTTGCCAGAGTTAAGTCATGTTTTTTTCTTTTCAGAACAATTTTTCTTGGTGTATCGAAAATAGATTCAGACTCGCTAACAGACTCAGAAATTGCTTGCATAGTTCCAGTACTATTGTAGCACACCTTCGGCTAAAATAAATATAACATAATGTTAGTGATGGCTAAAATAATATTTTATTTGTTATACAAATCCGTAAAATTTTATTATTATTACTAACATCAATACAAGGAACAGCAGACTTCTTTAGAAAACGCCTTCCCGTTTTTGTGGTATATTTATCCTCATCGCGAAAATGCAATGAACAGACGCAAGTTCTATCGGATGGTAACCAGGTTTCTTCACTGCGGTTGTTTTGGACAAATTTTACCCATTTTTCCCTTTCTTCACGGCCCCGACGTGGAAACCTTGAATAGAAAAAATATTAATTACTTATCTCTGAACTAGTTGCCGCCCCGGCTTCGCCCGTGGTACATATTTCGCAATAAAAAGTAGCCTGTGTTCTTTCTCAGGGTCTAAAGATTGTCTGTGCCAAATTTCATCAATACGGTCCAGTAGTTTATGAGCCTATTCATTACAATCAAACAAACAAACAAAGTTTTCCTCTTTATAATATTAGTGCAGATAAATAAATAATAATTTAATTAAATACGTTCAAGTCAGTAGCTTATACAATATCAATTAAAAACGTGATTAAAATCAATTAACAAAAAAAATTGGTGATTAAGTAATTGATTTTCATATTTCATGATTTCACCTTTTTTCAATTAACAATCAGTCTATGCTTTTCTAAATTATTTTATACTATAAAAATATACGCCAGCAAATATTACTAACAACACTTATTTCATGCCCAATGTCATATCTTAAATTTTTAATCTATGACAAATGACGCAAAATGTCGCCCGCCAAAAATTTTGCTCTAACCATTGAGATAATAATATGTATATCTCAATGGCTCTAACTAAGTTTTAAAAATGTTTTTACTTACTGATGAAAAGTTATTCCTTTGCACTTTTCCGTATTATTTGTATGATTTGTGCAATATCGTAACACACACGAAGGCATATTTGATGCGTTTCACTTTAAAACAATTTATAAAAATGAGCGTGACGTTCGCGCCAATGAGCAAGCAAGCGACTGAGTGCTGTTACGTTTAACGTTACCGGTTACCGGTTAGGTACGCCATTTTTTTTTTTTTTAGCCCATATGGCGTATGTTGAGCAGAACATATGTGATTTGACTAATATATAGTTATCTGTGATGTGATGTAGGCGGTGTCGTGAGTCGTCTCCATAGTCCATATGTATATAAATTATAATTATCTCAATGGAACAAGCACGAAAAGTATGACCCAAATTTTTCAGCACCTCAGGTCAAAATAATTATGATAATGGCATGATAATGGGCATCTTGTTGGCATAATATGAAAATTTCGAGATTCGACATCTAACATTTATTTTCTGTATTGTTAAAATCAAAAAAATATTTCTTAATTCAGGTAAGTTTAATTAAGTCATCTGATACATTTTAATTTATAGCATAATATAAACTGTCCATTATTTTGTAATTTACCGAAAAATTAATAAACGAATTAATTATATAACTAATGTGTTAAAATGCATGACGACAGTATACATAAATGTTCGAATTAGTGTTTTTATGGGAAAATTTATAATATATAAATTAAAAATAGTGACTTAGAATTAATATTAAAAACATTAAGATTAATGAGATTATCAATAAAATAAAACATTGAAATTCTGCAGTCGGCCATTTTGACTGAAACACGCGTGACGTCACGTCTACGTAAACAACTCACAACAACTTCGCGGCAGGTGTATTTTGTTGTTATGAACATGCTGAGAATACGTATTTTTATTTATTTTCTATTTTTTCACGTATGCTTTATCGACTCAGAACAGAAATATAATTGCGAATTCACGAATATGTGGTTCGGGTTTCTCTGCGTCAAATTTATACAATCATTTCATATTATTTTCTCACTTTAAACAATAGGCATGACGAAAGATTTTCAAAACCTCTTCCATAATGTGTGTATACGTGTATTAAACAAGAAAACTCCTATATTTCGCTAATATACTTAAATTTAACAAAGATAAAAGAGGTATTATTTTTATGTAGATTCACAGTGCAATACTGCACACCACTTATAAACTTTGAAATTAGATTCTATAACACTTTATAATTAAATATTTGTTTAATTTTACTTCGCTATGCATACAGATTTACGTATTTACGTAAGAGTGACGTCACCCCTACGCCATGACACCTGTGAGCTGTTTTAGCACAGTTAATAAATATTTTTTGAAAAATGGCTTTTATCTTCGTTAAATTTAAGTATATTAGTGAAATATAGCGTTTTTCTTGTTTAATAAACGTATACATACATTATGGAAGAGGTTTTGAAAATCTTTCGTCATGCCTAATCAATCATAATATAAAAAATCAACATGACATAATTTTGTCCTACAAGTATACCTACATTAAAACCTATCCACATACGTAGGTATCATTTTTCCACCTAGATGATCGTCTAACAAAAACATTTGATCCGATGCAATCAACTGTGGAAAATGGATTGTGTCTGTTTGTATAATAGTTCACATGGAGGACCGACACAGTCTAGCAGTTCTGAATAGCATGCACGACGTGTAGGTAAGTTGCATTTTCCTTTGTTTAATTATATTTTAACTTATTTTAATGAGTTTTTCCAATGATGATGTTAAAGTGAAACTTTTATTACATCGTCTCAAACTTTTTGGTCTGTGTAGCGCATGTCGCGTGTATCGCGGCTGCCGAGTAGGTATACCTACTCGGCAGCCGACCGACACGCGACATGCGCTACACAAAGCAGTGTTCGGATTTCGGAACCGTTCGAACAGTTTCACTTTTACCGTGGTTTCATAAAACCACACAACATTTTTTCTAATTAAATCTTTACAAATATTTAATTTAAAGATTGTTTTTTTTAAACTCTACAACCCATAAAATATTGCACGCCTCATAAGCGAAGCGTTGAGGTGGGTACTACTGTCACTTCGCGCAAAACATCTGATTTTTCAAACTTAAAATGTCTTTATGTATCATACATTGCACTTGTAAGATAATACATACACACACATATTAAGAAAAAACACTATTTTTAACGTTCATGATATTTTTGATGTCATTTTTGTTATTTAAACTAGTTAAAAAACAGTTTAAAAAAGTTCTGTCTTGGACGTCCGTGTGTCTGTATGTGCGGATCCTTTTTCTTGTTAACACGATAGCGACCGAAATACTTTACTAATCGAGTCTTTTTTTTTCTCTTACGCTTGAGTATGCTACTTTAGATTTAATCTATAAAGAACCGTTTTCTTTTTTTAATTATGATATAGATAAACATAGAACAGGTATTTTAATTCAACAACGTATAAAAAAACAATCATTTCATTTATGTACCTTTTGCCTTTTTGATTCCAATCGAAACCAAACTCTATCTTTGCTATTTTACTGGTATCTGTGGCATTTGAAAATTGAATTGGTCGTCCCGTCGTTCGGCGTTCACGTGTCAAAGTCAAATCAGCCCAAATACCTAACTGTCAATGTTCGTTTTTTCACGGGCAATAGGAAAAATAAAACGAAAAAATAAGTCACAAATAAGTGCCCCGAACGATGTACGCATGAAAACAATTATTTATCAAAATAAACTCACCGCAGTAAAGAAGTCATTCCGTCCACCGAGAGCTTCCGTCCTCCAGGAACTCGAAGCAATGAGGTACTTAATGTTTATGTGAGGAAATAAGCTCTTAAAACTATGGGCGTAGGATGTTTAATTTGGACTGAGGCATCGTAGCGTATGTATTGTTTGACATATTACAGATAATTATTGCTGATGAGCGTCGTTCGCTCGTGTTTTCGTTGGAGTCATCATGACGCGTCCGGGACCGCCTAGTGAGAATCTACCCACAGTAAGTAAAATGATTTAAATCCTAAGTTTTTCCTATTACGTTATTCGTAAACAGGATAATCGTAAATACCCTGTTGCAAAGTTTGTTCCATAAATATGTATCATAATCATAATCACTGTTTTTCATGACTGTTAATATAATTTATTCTATTTTAAGTATATTTTTTTATAAAACAGCTGTAAAAGTGCGCTATAAAAATTTATTATCGATGTTTTTTGTAAGTTTTTGTTATCTATTTTGTGGGTAAAACTCTAACAAAATAAATACTAAACAGGTGATGATAAGGATCTAATAGTGATAATATCAATATTTTTTAAACATATTTGGCATTGTTCATACTTGTTCTTTAAATATTTTTTGGAATTTAAAACTAATTTAACAGTCTGGATCTGTTAGAGCAGGAAAGCACATCACATACTCAGATACTTATTAGATTATTAATTATTTTTACTAGCTTATTATCTTTTATTTATATTAAATGAAAACAAGCAGTTTATACTTTATTTGCTTACAGATTTAGTTTGCTCAGTGATGTCTATATTCAGGGATTGTGATTGTGTATGTTAAACGTTTGTTTTTAATATAAAAATGTCCCCTGCTTGAGTTAATGAAGTATTTTGTAGTAGTTTTTGTTGTAGCTACCTCTAGTTATCTATACTAGCTTTTTGCCCTAGCTTCTTTCTATTCTTTCTGGCTTCGCCCATTTTGTCTAAAACCTAATAAATTACATACAAAAACCTTCCTCTTGAATAACTATCTATTAAAAAACCACATCAAATTCTGTTATGTAGTTTTAAAGATTTAAGCATACATAGGGACAGAGAATGCGACTTTGTTTTATACTATGTAGTGATGTTGATATTAGTTAGTGATGTATATAGCACCTTATTCAGTAATCCAAGCATTTAAAGAATTTATTTAGCTCTATAGTTCATCAATAAAAAATAAATAAACTTAGCTTTGTAGCCTCGGAAGCACTACAAGTGCATTACATAAGATAATGTTTAGGTTTTCAATTGCAACATGAGCAAATCAGATAATTATTATAATTTAATTATAATGAAATAACTACAATAATACATTAATACATATTGTATATTGTATTATGTTATTGCATGTACATATATTGCTAGAATTTATAGTGCATTTATTACTTCTACTAGCTGTGCCCAGTGGTTTTAACCGCAGTGCTCTGCTCCTGTTGGTTTTAGCATGATGATTTACAGTCCTTAGTCTTTCTCGATAAGGCCGGTTGCAGAGCTTCACCGACCGTCAGTGCGTACCATCGGTCCTATGAATATGACACTAATACGTATGACAAACGCGTGCGTATGTATGGTCGGTCTAGCTATGAACGGTTTTATGAATTTCCATACATATGACAAGCGCGTCTGACATACGCACTGTTGGTCGGTCAAGCTCTGCAACCGGCCTAAATGGGCTATCTAACACCAAAATAAATTTTCAAATCGGACCAGTAGTTCCTGAGATTAGAGCATTAAAATAAACAAACAAACTCTTCAGGTTTATAATATTAGTATAGATTGTTATAAATATAGACAAGCTCGAGATCTTCTATTAGTTTAGTATAATAATTACCAAGAACATATCATACACTAAAAACATTAAACATATGCTGCAAAATAGTAATACTGAAATTGTATTCTGAAGCTATCCATACCCTTTTGTAGTTACACAATCACATCTAAAGTAAATCTATTTTATATTCAGCCTGATTTATACATAAATGTTTATCTTTTTAGTTCTATCTCATATCTTTCTTCACCGTTCCAATTATCTCTAAAATAAGTGCATATAGCCTTGAGTTGTAACAAACAAACATAGTAACACATCTATATTTTATATAACATATTGAAAAAAATTTTTTTATTTCCTCGCGTATAACTTGAGAAGGACTGAACAAATTTTTATTTTTTCACCTTTTACTTGGGCGCTTCTGAAGGGTCCTGGGTTCGATTCCCGTTGGAGACGAAGAAAAAAAAAACATGTCAGTCTGGTAGGACACAGCAAGGCTGATCACCTACTTGTCCCTAAAGAAAATCGATCAGTGAAACAGATGTATAATACATCTGCCTCTTACTAACACTAGGGGACATGGGACTTCACTTTCATTTCACCTTTTATTTGATCTATATTCTATACTTTGCTTGCATCGGGATATTAACTCAAAATATTATAAACTAAATTACTTAACTTATTATAAACGAAATATCTAGTCTATCTACTCAGGCAAAGCCTTAACTATTAGTTAGTTTATTATATTAATGTATTTGTTTCAACTACATGTACATTGCAGTTAAAATTAATGTATTTTTCTAACATTGCAGGTGAAATTGGTAGTGGTCGGCGATGGAGGTGTCGGCAAGAGCGCGATCACCATACAGTTCTTTCAGAAGCTCTTTGTGACAGACTACGACCCGACCATCGAGGATTCGTACATACAGCATACAGAGGTTGATGGACAATGGTGTATTTTGGATGGTACGTGTTTAATCAATAATCAGTATAATAAAAAATTTGGTATTCATACCATTTTAGATATCTGCTAGATGATATATAGCCTATAGCCTTCCTCGATAAAAAGGCTATCTAACACCGAAAGACTTTTTCAAATTGGTAAAGTAGTTCTCGAGATTAGCGCGTTCAAACAAAAAACTCTTCAGCTTTATCATATTAAAGTATAGATAAGTAATATACATATTTAGGGCCGATTTTTCAATGCTTGTGGTCCGGGAGCCAGCAGCAGATTTTATGACCAAGTTCCTCTCAAGCGGTAATTAGTAAAATGCATCAAAGTATAGTATTATGAAGCCTCGTGAACGTCAGCTGGAGCTCGGTTGGGAGGAAGAGCGGTTTTAGCCTCCCGTATCAGCTGACGGTTTTTCCACCAAGATACAGCCAGCTGACATATATATTTATCCACAGTTACATATAAGCTATCATCAGGTAAATTTTTGTTTGAGAGGAAATAACGGAAAATAAATTTTTCTTTAAATTTAACTTTCATGTTCGAGACACCAGCTGACTTATAATACACCATGTTGTAACCAGCTGACTATTTTTTTTCGTTGAGATATTGGGTTAGCTACAATTTGACAAATTTTTAGCTGAGAGGAAATGAATGAATGAATGTATTTTTTTTCCTATGTGCGTGGGAGGCTACAACCGCTCACCCCCCCAACCGAGCGCCAGCTGACGTTCACGAGGCTTTATAATACTATACTCTCATGCGTCTGACGAATTATCTCTTGAGAGGAAATAGTTAACCAAATTTGCACCTGGCTCCCTAACCATTGGATAAAACTTATCCGTCCAATAAAGTAGTACACAATAATATTAAAATGTCACGTAAACTGTCAAATACGGGCAATAAGAATACGTTTTTAAAATGGTAGTTTTATACATTATTAGACAAATAAGTTTTATCTAAGCATTGAAAAATCGGCCCTTGATAAAATAAATTGTGTATACTTTGGTATGTATTTTAATTATAATTATTTTTATGTATGAGTAGATGGATAAATATCTGTAACTATTAAAGAGTCATAAAATAATCTTATGTGTCTAGTTATAAGAATAACGATTTTTATAAGAAAGATTGTTAAATGCCAAAGTTTGTAAGAATGAATTAGCTTTTTACTTGTTCTTATGTAACTGTTTTCTTATTCCAGTACTCGACACAGCCGGGCAAGAAGAGTTCAGTGCGATGCGCGAACAGTACATGCGCAAGGGGGACGGGTTTCTGCTCGTCTACTCGGTGACAGACAAACAGAGCTTCGAGAACATTCGCCACTTTCACACGCAGATACTGAGGGTCAAGGATCGGGAGACGTACCCCATGCTGATCGCTGCTAATAAGGTGATTTCTTGCTTATTGTTTATTTTCTGGCAAGTTCTATGAAAAATTCTAGAAAGAGGTATAAATTTTTATAAAGCAATTAATACAGCTAAATTAGGTGAAAATATTATATCTAAAGACTGTACTAAGTGGTTTGGTATTGGTACATTCTCACAAAAACAACATTCACACAATTATATTCTCTATTTCCAAGTGGATTGGTATGTATTTAAACGGAAGATAACAATATCCGCAAGTTTATAAATTTCCTGTGCAATTCCGCAAATTGATAAATGTGGGTGTAAAATAATACAATTTATCTCTCGTTTAGAATCCTACGAAGGTTATAAATTTCCTAGAAAATTTATAAATTCGCGATTCGCGCTTATTTTCCGGTGACATGTGTACTACATTCCCACACAAACGTTCACACAATTATTTATTTATTTTTTTTAAGCTTTCTTTTAATTGTTAATGCCTAGTACCTAATTGTTATGGAAGAGAAGCGCCTTCTAACACAAGTGAAATTTATCACTTAAATGAAGGCACTTTCCACCAACCCAAGATGAAAACTTGTTTAAAAGAAATAAACAGTTTTTATTTTATTTTTATTTATTTTATTAATTATAACCCTTATTCCCAGGTGGATCTGGTCCACTCTCGCGTGGTGAGCGAAGACGCGGGGCGTGAGTTAGCGCGTGCACTTTCCGCTCCATATATAGAGACGAGCGCTAAGGAGCCGCCGCTCAATATCGATGCGGCTTTTCATGAGGTTAGTGTTGGTGTTGTTCATGTTGTACGTCTTGTTCAACAAGTTCATGTTGTTCCGCTTGTTCATATTGTTCATCTTATTCTTCTTCGTATTGTTTGGTGCTGAAAAGAAGTTTTAATTTAATTAATTAGTAGCTTTTGACGCTTTATTGCAAAATTATGTAAGTACTATTAGTTAGTAAGTCTACTAAAATCTTCCTCAAGAACCATGCATCGGTGAAATTTTGAAAAGTTTTTAACAGGCTAACAGACCGACATTGCGATGGATTAAAGTATACTATAGTTTTTAAATTCTGTAATGATTATTATTTTGTTTACTCCTGTGTTGTTTACGTTTATGGCTTTAGTATATTGTCCTTTGCTTTACCAGATTATTTTTGTGTTCTCCTAAAAACGTTTTAATCTTATAATAAATTAGCGGTCCACCCCGGCTTCACCCGTGGTACATATTTCGCAATAAAAGGTAGCCTATGTTCTTTCTCAGGGTTAAAGATTGTCTGTGCCAAATTTCATCAAAATCGGTTAAGAGGTTTATGCGTGAAAACAATACATACACATACATAATTAGAAACTTTTCCTCTTTATAATATTAGTATAGATAAAAATGTTTGTTTTGCAGTTGGTCCGCATTATTCGCAACCATCCCCAACAAGAGGAGAAACAACGACGCCGCAGCAAGTTCATATGTAAATGCCAAATTCTATAGATTCCATACAAATGGCCGACATGCGTTTGAAAATTTTATTTGTTATAAGATCTGTAGTAATGCTTAAAAGTTTTGTCGAATGAAAAATTATGCGGGTAGTAGAAGAGGTATTTTTTTATGTTATGGTTTTAAGGGCTGATTTTTCAATCCTTGGTTACTTATTCGTCGAATAATGTATAAAACTACCATTTTGAAAACGTATTCTAATTGCCCGTATTTGATAGTTTACGTGACATTTTAATATTATCGTGTAATACTTTATTGGACGGATAAGTTTTATCCAAGCATTGAAAAATCGGCCTTAAGTAAACAATCGAAATACGAAGAAATAAATATAATTTATGGTCTTATTATAAACACAGTGGATCCTGATAATAATTAATCTGACTGACCTTGGCTTGGTCGGTAGTGACACTGCCTTCCAAGCCACTGGTGGTAGATTCGATTCCCACCCGGGGCAAATATTTGTGTGATGAACTGTTTGCTCTGTGTCTGGATGTTTTACTATATAAGTATTTATTTAAAATTATATGTATGTATGTTTATCAGCCATCTGGTTTCCATAACACAAGCGAAAGCTTAGTATGGTATCAGATCGTGCCGTGTGTGAAAATTGTCCGGAAATATTTATTTATTTATTCAATTTAACCACTAGAATTTCTTAATAATAATAGCAACTATCTAAATATATTTCTTGCGATATAATATGTATTATGTTAAATTTCCTAGAAAATGTGCAGGGTTTTAAGTGTTCTAAGCATCTTGCTTGGATGCGTGTCGGTCGCTTATATAATTGGCTTATATATTTGCTTATATAAGGAAAATTCGCTTGACGTTCAGTATTTTAGTTGCATTTATGGATTTATCGAAGTATTTAGAGTGCACTATATTAGGGTCCATTCACACGCACGATAATTTATAACTATAAATCTATATGTGTGAATGGGACCTAAGGGTGTCATTTATTTAGTTTATATAATCTGTGTTAGAATTATGTTACAAAATTATTGTGTAAAAATCACAAAAATTACATATTTTTTCTTATAATTAATCTGGTACACACTAGCTTGACCATAGATAAAAAAAAACACAGTTTTGGTTTGTTTAAAATGTTTAAAATAGTGTTTATTTATTAAATAGCATGTTTATTATAGAAATAGGAAACTAAAAAATCCAAAAAACGATAAAGACTTGTATTCATAACGTTTCACTAAATTCGTGAGATCTGATTTGAAAATACCAAAAAAAAGCATAAATATAAGCATACTATTCCGTACCTTAACTCCAGTAAATAAAGTATATAATAGAATGACTAAGAATCTTCCAATAGTTAACATGTTCTTTTAATAAAGATACATACACTCACCGGCACGGAATCTTGGCCACTTCAAATTTCTGCGAAAAGTTACACTATTTCTTTTCTACTACAAAATTCAATAAAAAATTAATCAAAACTAGATAATTTAATGTTTTTACAAACTTTTAGTAATAATTGGAAGTTTATAATAAGTTCTAGAGCGCAGATATGAATTAAACAAGAATTTACGCTTTTTCTGTGAAATTTAAATGATTTCTTCAAAAATGCACAAAAATTAGGAAAAAGCGTTTAAACACAAAAAAATGAACCTTTTACTATTGGGTGTTTTCTTCTCTTGCCTTAAACACTGTTTGCATCCTTCCTGGCATACTCTAGAAGACATTTTTGATGTCTTCTTGAGCTATAGTGTACCAAGCGGCCCCAGCTGTATTTCTAAGCTCATCTACCGTTTGTGCTGGGTTAGAATCGAACTTTATGTTTTTTTTAAACATGTCCCAGATGTGTTCTATTGGATTAAGATCCGGGATACGAGCTGGCCACTCCAATTTTTCAATAATAACCTCTTGAAGGTACTCTTATACGCATCGTACGACACTCGGATGTGCGTTATAGTGTATTAGTAGCAAATTTTCTTCACTGATAGACCTGTAATAGGGCTGAACATGTTCCTGGAGAATTTCCTCGATGTACCTGATCAAATTCAAGCCATTATCTACGATAACTAACTCCATGCGAGCATCGGAACTTATACCTCCCCATACCATTATTGACCCTCCATGAAAAATCGCCGTTTGAGTTGTGGTGATGGGTGAAAACCTCTCTTCTCGTATCCTCTATACTGACTCAAGGCTATCAGAAGCTCGTAAAGTGCCTTGGAACTAATCTATGAACACCACACGAGCGCACTGGCTGTGGGTCCAGTTTTCATGTTCTCGCCCAAAACGAAGACGTGCTTCTCTGTGATGTCTGAGGGGTTCTGGACGGCGTGCTGGTCTGCAAACCTTCAAACTAACTTCCTTCATTAGTCTTCTCACTGATTGCTCACTCACATTTATTGTCCTGGTGTTTTGGAGCCGGTGGCGTATCTCAAAAACTGTCAGAAAGCCATTTCTGAGTATATCTTGAACGATAAAGCGGTATTCTCGAGCTTATGTGCACCTCACGCCTCCACTTCTTGGTCTGCACGTGTAGCTGCCAGTCTCCTGGTATCTTCTCCATGCATAGTTCATCGCTGAACGTTGTACGTACTGTACATTAGGTACTTTATGTTGCGGCAGTCATTGGTCTAACATTGTGATGGCCTGTGCAGGTTGTTCAGATGTTAGCGGCATTTTTTATTGTTTTTTATGGTCATTGACTACAGCACAACAATAACAATATCATAAAACGTCATAAACGATATCGAAAAAAGTTTAAAACGAACAATTCATAACTTCGGCTTAACCGCACAAATCACAAATTTCGACTATCTCTTAAAAAGTGGTAAAAGATTATTCTCAAAATTAATGATTTCTTAACATAAAATTAAAGAAGTAATATGTTAGCATACCTGCATACAAAAAAATCGTGAAAAGCACTTCAAACTTTTTTTATCGGCAAATTTGTAAGTGGCCAAGATTCCGTGCCGGTGAGTGTATTAGATTTCAAAGCTTACAAACATCTCATACTGTCCTTGTCACTCCCAGTGTGAAAGACAGAGACAGCATGAGGTATGACGTCACAAATTCAGTCTTTAAGACAAAAACGTATTTAAAAAAATATTTAACGGATCTATTCAATGCTTTAAGCATACAAAATATATTTTATTAGATAAGTAATTATTTATTTTCCATGTTAGCCTAAAAATGTATCCCCAAAGATATGCATATGATGCACAAATTTTGATGCTGTTTTCGTGTGTTGTAGTTGAATGTTAGGTAAGGTTTGTGTTTCATGTTTTGTTAGTATAGAATGTTTATGTAAAAGCAACAAGATTATAAAGATTAATCACTTATTTAAAGTTAGAAATTAACCAAAGTATAATTTTATAGTGTTTGGGGGTAGTTATGAATGTTAAAAAAAAATAAAGATTCTCAATTAGAACAATTCGGTCAAAAATATTTTTTAAACCGAATTGAAATTCTTTAAATATTTCTTGATTTCTGGTAATGATATCCTTATTTTTGAAACTACCCGCAATTACCCGCTTTCAATAACTACCCCAATGCACATTAAATTAAAAATGTATGTTAATTTAAACTTGTTAATCATGTTTATTCCATGTTTATGTTATTAGTTAATATATATTCAAATTAATTTTATTTTTTTGTTTGTTTTATTCGTTAGTTATAAGAAAATACATAGTTATAATATAGCATTATCGAGTCAGTAAGATAAATATTGTGATTAATTGCGACCAGTCGTGGGTTCGAATCCCTTTGAAATTCACCAAAAACATATACATGTGTGTCTTATAAGCGCTAAGTTAGATATACCTCTTTTTTATATATCTGTCTCTTTCTGTTATATATAAATGGAATTTGGTAGAGTGAGAAAGATGTATTGGTATTTACAGAAAGATGATAGGAAAATGCATTAATTTTATTGAGTAAATGAGAAATAGAATAGTGTATTAAATGTTGTAAAAAAGTGAATATTTATATTCAAAATCAGAAGTACAATATTCAGAATCGTCGAACATTTTCCAATAACGTAATTTTGGTTAGAAAGTGAGTTCAAATATTAACTATACATAATATATCAACTATATTGACCAATAGCATAGCGCTTTAAGCCTTTAAACATTCAAAAACAAACAAAATAATACATAGATGTAGATAGAATGTTTGAATCTAAGTATAATAAATAAAATAAATAATAATAATAATAAATAGGAATAAATATTATAGGACATTATTACACAAATCGACCTAGTCCCACAGTAAGCTCAATTAAGGCTTGTGTTGTGGGTACTAGGCGACGATAAATATAATATTTAATAAATACATATATAGATAATAACACCCAGACCCAAGAACAAATAATTGAGTTCATCACACAAATATTTGCCCTGACCGGGGATCGAACCCGGGACCGTCGGCTCAGTAGGCAGTTACTTTACCACTGCGCCAACGAAGCGAATTCTCAATAACTATTAAGCCACAATTAGCTTATGCATAATCCTTCTCACTCTAGCCAACAATATTTTCAAGCAATTGAAAGAGATAGAAAATGAAAATCAGGTATATTTACTCAGCAATACTTAGATCGCTCCTTAAACCCCATATTTTTGTATCATTTAATGATAAAAAAACCATGCTCAGATACGAACTAAGATTATATTTTATAAGATAGTTTTGTCATCGCCTATGTGAATAAGTATATAATAAAATTACAAAATGTCGTTACGATGTGTCGGAGGCTAATGTACAATCACGATTCAAGGCTGATACACTTTGGTACCAAATGCTATAGTTTTTAAGTGGGTATTGACTGGAAGCCGAGAACACTGATACTAATTATATGAATACTGATAATAATTTCACGATCATCAAAAATATCATCTCTTCCAACGTTGTCTCGCTATTTCCCATTAAACATGATTAAAATTTTGACTAAATAATAAGAATTTCGAAATATTTCACTATTTCTTACCTAGAAATTTCGTGTTAAGTGCAACTCGTTCGAGCGAACTATGAATTGATATTGATATTGGAGAGATATTTAAAGCGCGTGTTTTAACATTTCGTTCCCAACATGTGCGACGTTACCATTTTTAGTTTCATTTTCGCGCAACATGACCGAATTACTAAAAGGCATACGACGCGCGACGTTGCCAGTTGTACAACATGACAAGTAAAACGTACCTATAAAAACCTTTTTATAGACAAAAAACGCGCGACTTTGCCAGTTTGTGCAGTAGAGCGAGACAGACTACAATTTTCCCGCCAACTTTCAAGATGTTGAACATCATCATTACCAAGTGGCTTAAGTTTCATGAAATTGTTCCAGAATTTTTATATTTGGTCCTAAAAAAAATCAAATTATATGATACTAGCAGAAACAATATCAAAATTTTGGTTTCGGAATAAAATAACTTATTACTTACACAATGATTACAAATATATGGGAGAATTGGATGGCTTTCAGTCAGTACTACAAAAAGTAAGTAATGTACGCGGTATACCTAGTAAATAATGGTAATTTTCATACTGCAGGAATTATTTTTATTTGATACCTTAATTTCTAAGTTTTTCGAGAACTAATTCAAGATGAACTTAACTTTAAAACATTCAATCTCAAATATTTATTTATTCAATTAGACTTCTTCTAGAAGCACTATAATAATTGAATAGTCATAACTCATAACATATTTTTAACATTTTTTTTTTAACATTTACCACCGATTCGGAAAGCACTATCTATGGAGAAGAACCGGCAAAAAACTTTTTAAACAGCTCTTTTAAAATCAAATTGACTTTTATTTGTTGGTGTCCTCAGTTATTCAGGTCCATTTTTTTTCTCTTACAAATGTCTATACCGTGTACAATGTACATTGCTGTCATGTTCTATGTAAATAGCATTAAGTAAATCGGTTATATAAAGATCGAGGAATTGAAGAAATAGTTGCTGTTACAATAATTAGCTGGCGATAGTAATTAGGGATGTGTGTAATATACAGAGTGCAGTGGAATTTGTGTTTTATTTCTATAGTTTTAAGGTTCATGTTATGTTGAGTGTTAAACTAGTTCAGTTTTGATTCATCTTTGATTCTATACCAATAACATAAAGCAGAAAGGTTTGTTTGTTTGAATGTGATTATCTCACGAACTATAGAACCGATTTAAAAATTCGTTCACCAATCACCATATAATGTGATTCTTCATTTCGTAGATATATTATATTTCACAGGCGAAGCTCGCGACGACCGCTAGTAAATGAAAAAAGTAGCCCTATGTCTTATGCCTCTAAATCACTGCAACTTAGTACTTATAGTTATGGAAACCGCTCACATATCATGATTCTCGTCATCCGTTTTTGCACAATGAAGTCACTTTGAATTAAAAAGAGAAGCCAAAAACCAAATTATGTACAAAGGTTACCGCAATGATATTATATATTATAGAAACAAGAGGTAGATACGTCATCAACGCACCAAAACTGATTCCGTGAATTGGTCCTATTTGGGACCAATGCAATCAGTCAGATTGTCACCGGTCCCAGTGAGCGCATGTGCCGATAGGTACATTAAAGTTGTCGAAAATGCCTTCCTGTGTGTTCAGAAAGTGCACGTATTCGTGCAAAAAAATAAAGAAAGGTAAAGGAATATCATATCACAGCAAAATATATTAAATTATTAGTTTAAGAGTAAAAATAACAATTTACAATTCTTTATTAATGACACTTGCTTGACACGTGTATTGAAATAATGAAAGGGATAAAACATTGCTTCAATCACTAGTGTGACAAAGCTAGCGTACACTGTGTTCAAAGATTATCATGTAGATACGATTATTGAAAATAGAACGGTTATTTTATTAATTTCGATTTGGGTAAATACTTGATTAATTTTATATTTAAATCCACACAGTGCATATAATTAACAAATATATCTATTTATTATATAAACAACACACAATATTACAATGAAATCGTGATGGCAAAAATGTTTGTTTGCAAAAATGATGTTGAATATACGTATACATTGAAGAAAAGATTATCGCTACTGACGAAAAAGGCTATTTGCTTTTCTGTAAATAGCTATTGAACATAAATTTTATTTGTGTTTTAGATAAAAAAGGCTTATACTTCATCCTTTCTTTTATTTCATCCTTTTTTTTTTCATCTAGGCACCACTATTATTATAATTATCCAGTACAAGTTGGAGTGATGACCTTGTACGGGTTTCGGGAACTGCCTTGAAACGAATAGCGTAAGATCGGTCCTTATGGAATTCTATAAGGAGGACTATGCAGTATGCTCAGCAGTGGGTGTTTATCGGGTGAAATGATGATGACCGAAAACGAACACCACAGCTAGTAATAAATACTATATCTCCAAAAAAGTTTTTTTTTTTTTTTTCATTTTAATACGACATCATAATAATCATAAAATAGTAAATGAAATTGTCACATTTATTTACTTGTGCAGGAAACCTAACATCTATAACATTGAACCTTCTGTGTCGTTTATCTATGCCAATTACCATGGCAACATGGCAACTATTTGTTTATTTATATTTAATTGGTGAATTCTTATGACTTTTGCTTACACCTGCGCGGAAGTGACAAACTATCTTTGTCTTTTTTGTTTATAACATTTTATTAGAGCCATCTCTCTTATACAGTCTGTCAATGTAATAAATTAAGTAAAATGAAACTTGTATTTGTGTGTGCTTGACACTGCATATGAAGCATTTTTTTTGGATATATTGTGAGTATATAACGTATCTATACATAAAATATCATTGGGTTACCGTACCACCTTTAACTTAATTAGGGCCGATTTTTCAATGCTTGGATAAAACTTATTCATCGAATAATGTATAAAACTACCATTTTAAAAACGTATTCTAATTGCCCGTAATTTGACAGTTTAAGTGACATTTTAATATTATCGTGTAATACTTTATTGGACGGATAAGTTTTATCCAAACATTGAAAAATCGGCCCTTAGTGAAAAAAGTTTGTAGGTACTGAAGCCAGAAACTGCGATGAAAGGCGCGGGCCTATAAACCTTAAATATAAAAATGCTAGGACGTCGTACATATTTAACTCTCTTACCAGACAGAGATAAGTGTATTGAAGAATACGCTAGCTAATTATCTGATTCTAGCTATCCTATTATGTGATTCTTATGTGTTATAAGATATTTTTTATATATCTGTGGTAGCGATATCTAGCTGTGAAGGGCGGTATTTTTACAACACGCTTCACCGGTGACAACCTGGTGCCATCTATCGGGTTGGTTGAATCGAATGGTTCGGGCGACCGTCGCGTTCTTCAGATGAGCCAAAACCGTTGTAAGTATGGATTTGGACCTGTGGTTTGGGCATTTATACTAGTGAGTAGTGTCTAGTATAGTATTATATTATTTGTGATAATATTACGTTGATTCAATAAATGAACAAAAATACTACGATATAAATTTAACTACTATATTTACGTTTTTGTGTTTTGGAGCGTCAGATAGTCTAATTCTGAATACGACCGTGCCTGTGTAATATTATATAAACATGGTTACGTGATGTATAAAATTATATTCCCTCAAGGATTAATCGTGTAATTCCTTGAGTAACGTAATCTTAAAATTAATTGTACCCAAATAGGTTTGAAATGTCTTATAGTCCATTGAATAAAAAGTCCTAGAGTGCGTGAGTTAGTAACGTAAGATGTTTCTTCGGAAACATGTCAAGAGTCCCTAGGTAATAAACATAATAAAACCCCGGGCCACTAGGAGGAGCCCCGGAGTGGGGGGAGGGGGGAAATGGGTCCATTTTTTCATTTTTCGCTTAAATCTAAAAAACGGTACATGTTAGAGAAAAACTTTCAAGGAAAAGTTGAAAGGCCATAAAATTATCTACAAGTTGTACCTGAATCATTTTTTCCTATATCCTACCGTTTCTGAGTTATACGCAGTAAAACATGATTTTGGCTCAAACAATTTCCACATCAATCGATCAAAAAATATTTCTTTCTTCCAAAAAACTAAAATGTGCAACTTGTGACCGGTACTGATAGATTGCTCTTAATTAGGTCTATAATTGGTAAAATAAACACATTCCTCCATGGAAGCCTTTAGGAGGAATCGATTGTCAAAATATTATATTATGGTAGTTTGAGTTACTGAACTTGATCTTTTTATTTTTTTCTTCCAAAAAACTCAAAAGTGCAACTTGTGACCGATACAGATAGATTGCTCATAATTGGGTCTATCATTGATAAAAATACCAGATTCCACCACGGAGGCGTTTACGGGGAATTGAATTTTATTAGGGTAGTTACGATACTTGAACTTTTTATTTTTTTTCTCCAAAAAAACTCAAAAGTGCAACTTGTGACCGATACTGATAGATTGCTCTTAATTAGGTCTATAATTGGTAAAATAAACACATTCCTCCATGGAAGTCTTTAGGAGGAATCGATTGTCAAAATACTATATTAGGGTAGTTTGAGTTACTGAACTTTATCTTTTTATTTTTTTCTTCCAAAAAACTCAAATGTGCAACTTGTGACCAGTACTGATAGATTGCTCTTAATTAGTTCTATAATTGGTAAAATAAACACATTCCTCCATGGAAGCCTTTAGGAGGAATCGATTGTCAAAATATTATATTAGGGCAGTTTGAGTTACTGAACTTGATCTTTTTATTTTTTTCTTCCAAAAGACTCAAAAGTGCAACTTGTGACCGGTACTGATAGATTGCTCATAATAAGGTCTATCATTGATAAAAATACTAGATTCCACGACGGAGGCGTTTACGGGGAATTGAATTTTATTAGGGTAGATACGATACTTGAACTTTTTATTTTTTTTCTTACAAAAAACTCAAAAGTGCAACTTGTGACCGGTACCGATAGATTGCTCATAATTAGGTCTATCATTGATAAAAAAACCAGATTCCACCATGGAGGCGTTTAGGAGGTATTGAATTTTATTAGGGTAGTTGCGATACATGAACTTTTTAACTAACTACCCTAATAAAATTCAATTCCCCGTAAACGCCTCCATGGTGGAATCTGGTATTTTTATCAATGATAGACCTAATTATGAGTAAACTATCTGTATCGGTCACAAGTTGCACTTTTGAGTTTTTTGGAAGAAAAAAAATAAAAAGTTCATGTATCGTAACTACCCTGATAAAATTCATTTCCCCGTAAACGCCTCCGTGGTGGAATCTGGTATTTTTAGCAATGATAGACCTAATTATGAGTAATCTATCTGTACCGGTCACAAGTTGCACTTTTGAGTCTTTTGGAAGAAAAAAATAAAAAGATCAAGTTCAGTAACTCAAACTGCCCTAATATAATATTTTGACAATCGATTCCTCCTAAAGGCTTCAATGGAGGAATGTGTTTATTTTACCAATTATAGAACTAATTAAGAGCAATCTATCAGTACTGGTCACAAGTTGCACATTTGAGTTTTTTTGAAGAAAGAAATATTTTTTGATCGATTGATGTGGAAATTGTTTGAGCCAAAATCATGTTTTACTGCGTATAACTCAGAAACGGTAGGATATAGGAAAAAATGATTCAGGTACAACTTGTACATAATTTTATGGCCTTTAAAGTTTTCCTTGAAAGTTTTTCTCTAACATGTACCGTTTTTGAGATTTAAGCGAAAAATGAAAAAATGGACCCATTTCCCCCCTCCCCCCACTCCGGGGCTCCTCCTAGTGGCCCGGGGTTTTAGTATGTTTATTACCTAGGGACTCTTGACATGTGTCCGAAGAAACATCTTACGTTACTAACTCACGCACTCTAGACCCCCCTTGGAGGGACTCATTCAGTGGACTATTAGGACAAGAATTTCATGTCTACAGAAACTCGGGGTAAAAGGTCAAATGGAATACCTAATTCTTAGATTAATCAAGTTATATCAAATTAATTTTCTTAATCATGGATTTGACTAATTGATCACTGTATAGCAGAGGCGGCTCGTGACAAAATTTTATGGGTGTTCACTTGAAATAAAACACTGAAAATACATGGTGTAAAGCAGTACATTTATCAAAAAAATTACTTATAAAGGAAATACATACGTCTTTCTTTTTGGTGTGCAAAAATATCTATAACTTAAACCGACAAGACATTCGTAAATGTCTGTTGTTGCTTTCATCACAACCACACAACCACGGTGTTTTCACATAATATTGTTCGGTTTTCGTTTTTGTCGTACATTTTTGCGTAAGGTCAAGTTCAGGCCGTGGCAGTCCCTTAGCTTTCAATTCAAGCCGAATTATTTTGTAACGTTTTAACACACTTTTTAATGAACGCCACATTATAATTGTTCATTTTCACACTCACAAGTAATACTGATAACTACAGATTATTTCAACACGTATCTTATGATTTTAATTAGAAAATTCCCGAATTTGCATTCGCGCGCGTGCATTGAAGTTGACTCGAGAAACACTCGAGTGTTTGTTTATAATACATATAGAGAGTGGCAACATCGCGCGCAATCGCTGTCCTGTGTACGGGCGCCCAGGCGCGGCGGTAAAAACGAACCGGCAACGTTTGCGGGAGCGGCGCTCCGAATTTTGCTATTTTTCCATAGAAAATCTTCTGTTTCACGCGCGCAGGGCACTGGCAAACCCTCTCTTTCACTCCTATTGGATTTCGTATTAGGAAATGTACTAAATATTTTTTCATTGGAGCGCAATCGTGAGCGCTCCGCTTCGCGCGTTACTGTATAATACAGTATTATTCAGGTGTATGGAATGATGGAATGATGGATATTATATTCATTGGTATTGACAGTAGTTTTTTACGATTACGATTGATTTTAAATAGTAATAATTAATATTACTAATGAAATTAAGGAGTATGATTTTATTATAATTATTTATGGGAGTTCACTGCACCAGCGCTCCTTAGGGCGAGCCGCCTCTGCTGTATAGTACATAATATAAAATAGCTTCTTGCTGTCTGTCTGCCCCTATGTAATGCTTAGAGCTTTAAAAACTACCTACACTACGGATGCTGATGCATTTTATAGACTAACGGAAAAGCTGCGGGCGGAAAGCTATTAACTGAATCATAACAATTTTATAACAACGCACGAAAATTTAGATACTTATATATTTTATGACTTCACATTTCTATCTTTCATCACAAACTAAAGCATATATACTTTGTTTCCTTGTTATTTAGATTTCTATGGTTTCAACTTTCATCTCCACGTTGGTACACATACCTACGCACAGCCTCACAAGTCACAGGCAGTATCAACGAAGTAAATAAATGTACAAGTTTGAAATCAATACGAAACCCCTCGAGAGCGTATTGTGTAACAATATTGGCACATATAACTGGATTGAGCCACGGGATAGGTACATTCATTTTTTATTTCACATCATCTATTATATGTTGGATTTGATTTAACATGAGATTTCTTATAATGTGTTTACGTGAGTGTATGTGAGCCTTTTTCGATCGAAAAATTGGTTTACTTACTGAAATAATTTCGTCTATTATATTAAAAAGTTCGTACCCTTTTATTTTACAATCTAAGGTTCATATCACGTACATATTTTGTGGCCTGAATTGAAAAAGATCGGGATTTAAAGCTGTTTTTTTTTGACAACAACTTATCGAAGATCCTAATGGAATGTTGGAATAATAGATAGGTATTTATTTATAAAATATTGCAACACTGAAAATTATTGCATGAAAAAAATATCGATAGAGTAGTTTTTGATAACATCGATACCACAGAGCATCGATACAAACATGCAATCACACCTTTCTTCATTTCCTGTTAATATGTAGATATTATAATAGCTTAGAGTTTAGACAAACAGAACCAAAATAATAGTGTCCGACCGAACTTTCGGTTTCGGTTTCGGTTTCGGCCGAGTTTCGGCCAAAAATCAAGTTTCGGCCGCAGTTTCGGTTTCGGCCAAAATCGGCCGAAACTTTTGCCGAAACCGAAACTTATTTCGCAAGTTCAGTGAACTTAGTTCACACACGTTCACGCTCGCCTAACTTCGTTTTCCTCGGCAACGCTTTGACGGACGCTGTCAAAGCGTTGGTTGACCCACGCTGGTGGAAACAATTTTTGATTATCTACGTTGAGATTGGAACTGGGTGTAATTGTAATTAATAATTATTATTTTTATATAAGAGGTACCTAAAAGAGACTTATTATTCTTCTAAGTACAAATACCAATCCAAAGTATTAAAGACTCCTTATTAAAGAGAAAGATCTCAAAATACCAAAACAGTATTTAAAGTAACAGTAACAATTACTGATTTGATTTAGATGACTGATTTTACCGAGAACTTAATTTGAAAAAATAATAAAAATTAAATTTGTTATTATTAATATTTTAAAATATTATTTTTTTATTTTATATTAAATAAATGATTACAACAAATTTAATATTATACTGTGTTTTCCTTTCATGCCCTAATTAAGGCAAAATAATAGGTAAAATGCACCAAAGTTCAGTATTTTTAGCAATTTCATACTAGACCACGTGAGTTTCGGTTTCGGTTTCGGTTTCGGCCGAAACTGAAGCCACGGCCGAACATTCGGTTTCGGTTTCGGTTTCGGCCTGGAAACCAGTTTCGGTCGGACACTACAAAATAACAACAATAAGTACAAGAATATCGTCCTACTGTGTCTTATCAAAATTAAAACCATAATTAAATTATCTTCATTCTCTTGATTGCTGAATAAACACAGGCTGACAGTTTTTAATTCCCTAACTGAGTTAATTTTACGGCTTTCATTATACACTGAGGTTGTCTTATCTCTGCCCATTCTTGAATCTTAACCCTTAGGGGATTTGTAGAGAAACGTTTCGACGCCCCCCGCGAATAATCCGGTAATCGTAAAAGTGAAAATGTTCAGGAAAAATAAAAAACCATTTTTCCTTAATAACTCCATTAAACAACAAGTATCAGAGACTTTTAATATCGCATATGGAAGCTAATTTTTTCAGCTATCTGGTTATTTCAACAAAATTTAAGTAGTCCCAAGGGCTTCGTTATAATTTAGCTGGATGCATTTTACTATACTAGTGTAGGTCAAGCTCTGGTCACTAATGTCACTTACGATATTGTTCGTGTAAATTTATATTTTCGACGGCAACAGTAATATCTTGTTGCGCTAATATTCGTGTTATTTGTTTTGTATACTGAACATTTGTAAAAATCTATTATTTGGTTATTCGATTGTTTAACAGTAACGTACACTTTATTGTTATAACTATTACTGTTTATTCGAATAGTTTACTTAAGTATTATTTGATGATTATTATAGTACATTTTATGAAATACAGGACATTTTAGTAAATGAAACAACTTTGGATTGTTTCACAAAACACGATAGTTATTATTATTATAAAAAATAGACACTGCACTGAAGACACGACTATTACACATGATTACATAATCATGAAAATTATACTATGGTCCTATTACAGTTAAAAATTTAATCAGAATCCTCATCAGAACCTCACAGAATGCGAATCCACCGTGACCAGTCAGTACTTGTATGGTGTGGTGTGTGATGTCTTTTTCCCGACTACCTTCTATGCAGTAGCAGCGCTTGGGAAAAAGAGCTTCGTGACTCCGGCCGTTCCTCCTACATCGTATCTCCTATCCCATTCGCTGATCGTAGCCTGTCTCAAAATAAGCTTGACGAATGAAACAGGACACAGATCGTAATCCGGTTTCCTCCTCAACCCCAGAGCGGCCTCCTTGGCTAACTCGTCTGCCCGTTCGTTCCCCGCCCTGCGTGCGCCTTAATCCAAAACAGGGAGACCTCCCGCCTCTGCAATGCAGCTTTTCGGAGGGCCGCCCGTGTTTGCACAGCCAGGGGATGAGGGGAACTCAGGGTAACCGCCTGGAGCGCCGATCTGGAGTCAATAAGGACACCGACCTTTGCCGCTCCACTCTTGCAGGCTATGTCTACTGCTCTTTTGAGCGCTAGGAGCTCAGCCTGATAGACGGTACAATACGGTGGCAACGCAAGCTTAATGGCCTATGTCTCGGCATCACCTTTCCATACGGAAAAGGCGACTCCGACTCGACCCTCAATCTTGCTGCCGTCCGTATAGACCCTGTGGACGTGGCTGTTAACCACGTCAGCATAGGTGTCCTCATTTATCAAGCCGAGCCCCAGCTCTACCTGCTCTGCCGAATGTGGGTCCTCAATCGCAAGAGCCATTCGTTCCACCTCCCTGTCCCTCAACACCGCCGGGTGCGACACACCCCTCTTGATCTCATAAAGCCTCGAAGCTTCGAGTATCCTGAGGTCAAGAGGGAGAATCCCAGCCAACAGCATCGCAGAGTTCAGGAAGACAGTCCGATATGCTCTGCAGATCTTCTGGGCAAAACCTCGTTGAAAGGTGTTAAGCCTCTTTTGGGCCCCCATCTTTTCCGTAGTGGGTGCCCACGCTGCTGATGCATACAAGATAGTCGGTTCTATAACTGCGATATATAATATAGTCTTAACTACTTGCGGGTTAGCCCCCAACTTACTCTAGCTGCTCTTGCTAATAGCTTATAACGGGCGATTGCCTTTTTGCAAACGCTCCCGACGTTTCGGTCAATGTCAGGCCGCCATCAATAGTAAGGCCCAGTATCTTAATACTTTCGAAATATTGGATGTCCACACTCCCCATTACAACTCGTGGCATGTCAAATTTTAATTTTCGTGTCGAGAGCAGGGCACATGTCTTGTGTGGTGCGAATTTTTGTTTATTTGTGACACCCCATTCGTCAATTTTCCTCAATGTGCAGTTTGTCTTCGTCTCTACTTCTAAAGCAGTATCTCCATCAAACACTAGCACAATGTCGTCGGCAAAAGCCTGACAAAACACATCCATCTCCTCTAACATCAACAGCAGAGGATCCAGCAAGAGGTCCCACAGGAGCGGCCCACCTATGGAACCCTGCACGGACCCCTTGTTGGTATCTCTACTCACTTAAGCAGGTATAAGGGGGGCAAGAGGTGTGAAAGTTAGGTAACTTTCACACCTCTTCCAATCAGGTATCTGCTGATCACCCGCCTTACGTTCCCCGGACACCCAACTTCGGCCAACCGCACCTTTATGACTGGCCACCAGGCGCTGTCGAAGGCTCCCTTTGTGTTCAGAAATACCACAACAGAAATCTTCTTCTCCTCCCTCTTATTTCTGATGTGGCCCACCAGTCTATAGAGGGCGTCCTCGGTGCTCCTCTGTAGCATGAAGCCATACTGATGGGGGCTTATAATTGTGGGCAGCAGGTAGAACCTGAGTCGGACGACCAGCATCTAATGAAGATGAAGATGAAGGTTTCGATGTGGTCTATTCTGATGCCTGCCTCGTTTATCTATCAAACTTTCATCTCTTTTGATTTTTCTAAGGCCGTGTAAATCATTTGCTCAGTAATAGAAAGTGTTTAAAAAAATACCTTGCATACTTGCACTCCATAATGAATGTATCTGGAAATCGATTTCTTAATAAAACCCCGAATAAGCCTGTACTAGCACTTACTTAAATAATGTAGAAAACTATTTACCTGAATAATATCGTAACAATGTTTACTGTCGAAGCATATTGATATTATTTTTCGTAAAGATCTAAAACCATATTATTCGTTTAAAATACATTTTAATGTTATTTTATGGAATATACGCGTAATTTTTCATATCTTCGTAAATAAAGATAGAAAAATTCTGAAAAAAATTTACATGATGTATTTTAACTTCTAGATGCCGAAAAACGCATAACATGAAAAACCCCGTAATAGGTCATTACCGGATTATTCGCGGGGGGCGTCGGTTTTTGACTTTATTCTGTATTTTATTTAATATTTTTGAAATGAAATGTTGTGGAAGAATCTAAAGATATTTAATAAGTAGGTAATAAGATACACATGGGACAGTTCTTTGGAATATTATGTTATATAATATGTAGTTACATATTACATAATATGTAAAATAAAATTGTAATATTGTTAACCCTTATTCAAACGCGAGCCTGTGGAGGAGCTAACAAAAAAGTAAGATACGTTCCTGGGTAATTTTGGGTCGTAGATTTCAAAAATACACACAAAAAAGGGGTTAGTGGGGGGGAAGTACCCTTTTTTCGGTGGGAAGTATATATCCCGTCATCTGTTCTCTCTTGTAAAAAGTTTGGATAGGTGGGAACTATAGCTCCCAGTGTCCATTCCAGACATCAATATTTTAAAACACTAGTTAGTTGCCCTGACTCCACTTGTGAATTTAATGTTATCGTAAAAAATTATAAAGATCAAGTTTTTTAATAAAGGAGGTGAAAGCACTCATCAATGCAAGTTTATTTTACTGAGGGAAGAATTCGGGAATTGAAAAATGAATGACTTCAACATATAAATGGCATTTTTCTAAAACAAAATAAAAACAATAGGTAAATTATAATGTATTGAGTTAAGATTTCTAATTATCTGATCAGGAAATAACAAATAACAATAAATAAGTTGCTTATACCAACTAAAAAAGATTTTTTAGACACACAGATTTTATATATAGAATTTCCGAATGTCGTGTGCAGTGACGAACACTGGGATGATATCTTCCCACTTAAAGACTTAATTTCAATCGACTCTACCAAGGTATAAACGAAAGATTCTGGGCATATTTTTACGTTTCACGCAACCGTAATATAGTCTAGTTTACATAGCTAGAACTCAAATCTACGTATCTAATTTTTTTTTAGCACTACTCCAAAAACTAAAAAATAACGGTCGTTTTCGGCTGCAAAATCACGTCACCTGACTTTGACGTGTGTTTACCATGACATGTAATAATTCTCTGAAAAGTGTTTCCATGAAAAAAAGTTCTCTGAAATGTTAAGATTGCGTAGATAAATATTACACTGCATTAGGTTTAAGCATATAAAAATAAAACACGATTTACTTCAATCTGAGACGTGGGAAGTATAGCTCCCAGCGTTTTAATAAGGGTTAATATTGACATGATTTTAAAAGAGCAACTATGGAGTTTCTTGCCGGTTCTTCTCCATAGAAACTGCTTTCCGAATCGGTGGTAAATGTTAAAAATATGTAATGACGATTCAAAAGTGTTTCTAGAAGAAGTCTTATTGAATAAATAAATGTTTGAGTACCTACAAATGTAAAGATATGCTAGAATGTAAATGATTTCTGATACAATAATAAAATATCTTATACCTACGTTAATATACTTAAGTAGGTACCTAGCTGATTTTAGGTGCGTAGGTACCTATACGACATCTTATAAAATATTTTGAGACCTTTTTCATCAGACATGTAGAAAAATACTTATATCATAGGATCATAAATTTTGCACCTCTTTCACTAATGGATCTTCTATAACGGTAAGTAGAGAAAACATTCTAGTCTTTTGTGTTTTGTTAAGATCTCTGAGATCTATAGGTTTTAAAACCATTTCGATAATGTAATAGGTATGTATCTAAGTACTTATAATTATATAACAATGTATTGACTCCTATTTTACATTTGACTCAGTATTCGCATAAAAACACTTATTGAAAAACTCGAAAAATGGATTAGCATAACTTTTACTACAATAGGGCTCTTAAACTGTCAATCGTGACTGAACTTTGCGAATATATTTTCAATACATATTTTCTAAATTAGAATGTTATTATATTATGGTGGCGTTGTTACACTTTTTTATGAATAGAAAACGTATAAAGCATTTCGGTGTGAATGATTATAAAATACTTATGTACCTACATCTTTTATATTTCATGGAGTTTCTTGCCGGTTCTTCTCCATAGATACTGCTTTCCGAATCGGTGGTAAATGTTAAAATATGCAATGACGATTCGAAAGTGGTTCTAAAAGAAATCTAATTGAATAAATAAATGTTTGAGTTGATGTGATATTCAGGCTCTTCGGTATTTTATATTTAAAATTATACCTACTTAATAGAAATTTATGTATAGCAAGGAAGATAATCATATAAAAAATATTTTGTCTATTTGTTTATTCTAACCAGCTGTTTGATTTTCGCGCGATTTTCACAAACAAAAAGCACGTAGACCGTAGCTTACCTTTTTTTAAAAATAAGCTTTTTGTTATTTTATTAGAGGTTAAATTTTACCTATTTTATTAAAACTCAGAATAACCAAAACAATCTTATATTATATTATGTACTTTAATTAATATCCGCTCGTATATTTCGCGCCTAATGTAAACACAATTATCTTATTCGCATTTTGCCAGAATTCAGAAACATTATAATTCAGGAAATATTTAATTCATGCGTTCTAAGATTCAAGAAATCAGCTCACATTGGTTATGGTTTCGCTGTTATAATTATCTTCAAAATTACTTAATAAATAATTAATTATATTTGAAAGGAAAGCGGACGCTGGAGGGCTCATTAAATCTTAAAAACGAGCTGTAGCTTTTAAAATAATTCAGAGTAATTTGTTATTAAAAATATCCCTAATTAAAAACCATTATTTTGAAATTTTTTTGTGTTAGAAGCATTTATAAAAATGTTTAGGTATATTATATGTTGGGACTTGAGGATGAAATTAAAAACCAACGTTTTTTTAACGTTTATTTTTTATTAAAAACATAGTCTTAAAAAACAAATCATATTACATAATATTATACAAAATAAAATATAATATCAAATTACATAGTTAGCGTGTAGTGTGACAGGCTGCCTAACCACGCCTAACTTACAACAAAACACTTCACAGATTTAACTAACACAAAAACAAAAAAGTAGTTCCTTTTTTGTTTTTCAGTTGATTGATACAACTTTTTTTTGTTCCTGTTTCCATCTCTACAAATTATCAAGGGACTGTATATTCGGCCGTTCAAGTGATTGGTATGTACACATTATAGATTCTATTTTCCGCACCAATACATATAATTTGCCCTTACGCGATTTATGTCGTGAAATTACTATAGAGGGATGGGTTGCGAGTTATTGGCGATAATATTAACATAGTTTTGTTATATTATCCTAAAGGGAATAGCCCTTGTTTGAAGAAACTGTTGTCCGAAACGGTAATAAGTAGGTAGGTACAATATACATATTGCTAAGAAATTAGTGTAGCTTTCTTAAAACTAAAGTTATATACATACATAATATTATGTACTTATAAAAAGTGAATATTGAGTTTGAGTTTATCCCTACAGCCTACTCTACAAAAATTAATTTCTAAAGCTACTAAATTTCTACCAACCTATCAAGTAAGCTACCAACTACCAGGCTATAACTCTGTCCATTATATTATTTGCTTTTTGACAGCTTCACGCCTATGAAGGATTGTATTGTCTATGTTAAAATGTCATACAAATAATTATCGTTCTTCATGGACAGGTTCCGCCCACTTAGTGATGTCTACACAGAATTATTCAATGATGGGTCGATAGATTATAATAATCGATAGAAATACTCTGTAAAATATATCCGATGCAGAATAACTCTTCTATTATGTTATATAATTTAAAGGTAAAGACAACCAAATTGTAAGATAGAAACCAATAAATAATAAAATATTAGTTTAGTTTAGTTTTAACATACAATGCATAGATATGTGGTCTTATTATTACATATCTTATTAGTACGTTTACGTTGTAATTATTATATACGTACCTGATTCGATTTATGATAATATTTTTAATTTATAATTGAAATGGTATCACAATCGATAATCTTTTGAACATCACTTCTGGTATCACCCGTCGAGCTGTCAAAAAGCAATTCTTATAGTGGACAGACGTAAATTTATGGCTCCTTCCCCGGGGGCCGTGGCCGTGGGTATAGCTATGCAAGATTTCCCCACTTAAAAAAAAAGGCTAGTAAATTTATGCATTTGCCCACAATTCGCCGATAATACATATTACTAATCGAGTTATAGGTCCAAACAACCCAATACCGATTTGCAATTTTCCCGCGCTAAATACCTAAATAGGAAAAGAAAAACAAACAATGACGGATAGCTATTTGTCACGCAATATGGCCGCCGATTGACAGACGCTTGCCGCCTGATGGATCGTCAATCTTGTCCGTAATTGCCTGAACCTGGCAACACCGTGTTGTTACAGGGTAGAATTTTGTAATGCCACCTGGAGAATATCCGGAGAATAGAGAAGGGAAAATACTCATAATACTGTAGATTGAAAAATTTATTCATAAGAATTAACTATAATATCATTATTTAAGAGAAAAAATTAAAAATACATTCAAACATTTCCGTCTAAAATCACACCCAGGAATCAAATCGAGCAAAATCCGTTAAAATATTTTTCAAATAGATTTTAATTTCATTTCAATGAGTAGTAGTTAAATAAAGTAGTAATCATTACTTTGTTTCTTTCTTCCTTAGTTAATAAATCCATACTAATATTTGTATACGTAGTATATTATTATTAGTCTGTGCTAATATTATAAATGCGAAAGTAACTCTGTCTGTCTGTCTGTTACTCAATCACGCCTAAACTACTGAACCAATTTGCATGAAATTTGGTATGGAGATACATATTTTGATACCCGAGAAAGGACATAGGCTACTTTTTATTGCGAGATATGTACCACGGGCGAAGCCGGGGCTGACCGCTAGTATAAAATAAAAGAAATAGATCACAAACCAAGCAAGCTCGGTTCCCCGCTGTTCGAAATTCGCATTTTCACCATGTTTTCACCCGCGTTTTTCATCATGATACATTATTTAGGCAAAGGGAGTATCACCATGAAACGTACATTCTGCAAAATGTGCATTGTAATGCGGAATCAACACTATAATAGGTATTAATGTATCTAGATGAGTGGAGAGATCACTAATTAATTAACTAGAGAAGATAATCCATTTCTGATACTACTACATACAGAACTAGTTTTGATATAAATTTATAAAAGTCTTATAGTGCAGAAATCATGGCATGGTACTTGGTAAAAATTATAGCTTTTGTGTGATAGAACATATTAAAATGGTCGAGTATAGTTTTAAATTTCAATCACAGTCATTAGGTAAAATTGTTTACAACATCTTCTCCGTAATAAAATAAAGTACTTAGTTTTACTTGTAGACGATAATAACTGCAATATTCACAATAACTTTAAACGTTTTAAAAGCACTAAAGAAACAATTTGTGTTCAATTTTATCTCGATAAACGGAATTCCATCAATTCCAGGTCAAGAATCTTGACACAGGATAAGCGAGGCTCTAGTATTCCGTGTTGAATATTTTTACTATTCTTTTTTGTAACAATTATCTATCTATACTAATATTATAAAGCTGAAGAGTTTATTTGTTTGTTTGTTTGAACGCGCTAATCTCAGGAACAACTGTTCCGATTTGAAAAATTCTTTCGGTGTTAGATAGCCCATTTATCGAGGAAGGCTCTATAATATCATCACCCTGGCCTAAGACCAACAGGAGCGGAGCAATGCGGGTGAAACCGCGGGGAACAGCTAGTAATAAATATTGATGAAAACGATATTTAACCAAATTGTATGCGATCACCTGGGAACTATCGGTTCAGTGGACCCAAGTTATCCGTCAATCATTTGATTTATTATCCTCCTGTCGATATTACTCGTTCCTATACCTGTATATCTATATCTAGGTAATATTATGAAGAGGAAAGATATTATATTTATGTAGATATCACTTGCACATAATATGAAACTTGTTCTAATTTTATCCCAATCCAGGCGTTGAGTACCTAACTAACACAACTTTATTTTGTGTAGCATGTAGGTATATAGAGCATGGAAAAACTAATGCAACCTTTGAACTGAAACTTAAGCGCGTTAAGAGCAAAAATTAAAGGTTGCAACATGGCAATACCGTCACGTCAGGCGACGATTTTGGTATCTTGGACGTTGGTATTTTATAATAAATAAATAAATCTTTGAATCTTGCCAAAGAATGTTCACTTCTGACACGTGTGCTCGGCACACACACTCTTTTTTAATGCGGAGTAATACCGTTAGGTTCAAATAAAAATTTGCTACGAATTGAAAATATCATTCATTTAGGAAAGTCGGAAAAAATGGAAATGATAAAATTACACCCACACACAATAATCACTTTGGCAACGCCTGAAATATCTTAAGACTACGATATAAATCTTATAAAAATCCTATGGATAAAATCGAATTGAATTTGATATCTAAAAGATGTCAAAACCTGGCAAAGGATCTATACAATAGTTATATGAAAAATATTGAAGCGGAAATTACCAAAAATCCAAAAATATTTTGGACACACATCAAGGCCAAACGTGGTGGATCTAGCGCATATCCCTTAACTATGACTGACGGAGATACTACCTCATCCGATGGTTCAACTATATGTAACTTGTTTGCGTCTTATTTTGCTTCTGTATACACACCCAAAGGCGAGGATACCTCGAGCAATGATTTGTCCTCTCTCAGCTTTATCAATGCAGGTGGTCAGTGTCTTACAGGTCCAACATTGGATAAAGATTGTGTTTTGAAAACTTTAAAATCTTTGAACGTTAATAAGGGAGCGGGTCCTGATGGTATCCCTCCTCTATTTATTTCTTCTACTGCTTCGGCATTGGCTGTTCCATTGGTAATGATTTACAACAAATCTCTAATTTCAGGTTCCTTTCCACAGTAATGGAAAAAAGCCAAAGTTGTGCCTGTTCACAAATCTGATAAAAAAAATGTTATCTCAAATTATAGACCGATTTCGATCCTCTCTACATTCGCCAAGGTTTTTGAATCTTTAATCTGTCCTTTTATTCAACGACACTTCAGGCAATATCTGAGTGATCAACAGCATGGCTTTATTCATTCAAGATCTACAACAACAAATTTATTGACCTTTACTGAATCGCTTGTGCAATGTGTTGATGAGAATAAGCAGTTCGATGTGATCTACACAGATTTTAGTAAAGCTTTTGACAAAATTTCCCATTCCATACTATTACAGAAACTTTCGGCTTATGGAGTTACTGGCTCGTTGTTACATTGGCTACAATCGTACCTAACAGACCGAGAATTTGTCGTTGTCGTAAATGGCTTTGCATCCGATGTCCATCATGTTACGTCTGGTGCTCCGCAAGGATCCCATTTAGCGCCAATCCTTTTCAACATTTATGTTAATGATTTGCCATGCTGTTTTTCTTTCTCAGAGGCTTTTCTGTATGCAGATGATCTTAAATTTGCCATAAAAATCGATAAACCAAGTGATACCGGTCTCCTACAGGAAGATCTAAATCGGCTTATTCAATGGTGTGCACTCAATAATATGCAGTTGAACCCAAAAAAATGTTACCATCTGAAATTTTCTAGAAAGAACTCTGTAGTGCAGTCAAAATATTATATTGGAAGCCAGGTAGTGCAGGAAGTAGACACAATCAAGGACCTCGGTGTCCTGTTTGATAAATCAGTAACTTTTGTACCACATATTGAGAATGTAACGAAAAAAGCGTCCCAAATGCTTGGGTTCGTATTACGAAATACGAAAAATTTTAGTATGGACCGAACAAAAATTATTTTATACAACTGCTTGGTACGAAGCAGCCTGGAATATTGTAGTTCCGTATGGAGACCCCACTATTCTACTCACATGCTAAGACTAGAAAGAGTACAAAAAAGATTTCTATGGCACTTAGCATTCTCTGTTGGGAAGCTTAGACAACTGCCTACATATAAGTCGCGTCTTAACTATTTTAAAATGCGTGCTTTGCATGTTAGATACAACATTATTGATGCATCTTTCTTATTCAAACTTCTCAGAAATAAAATTGACTGTCCCGGTTTGTTGAGTCAAATTAGGTTTCGCGTGCCATATAGGTATCCCCGTAGCTGTATTACCCCTTTTTACCCTCCATTACGAAGAACTGTTCTTGGTACTAATTCGCCACTTCTAAGAATGTTTAAAATTTTAAATGAGTGTAGTGATGTAACGGATATTAATTTTGATAGCCATAGATTGTTCCTGAATAAAATCTACGAACACTTTATTAATTTAATCTAAAATCATTGAGCTTATATTGTATAATTCTTTCATAATGTCATAATGTTAATCCAATTTAGATTATTAAGAAAATTAGTTTTGTTAATCTTTTTTTTTTTGTTTAAACTTAAATTGTAAACTAACTGTAATGTACGTACTAACTAACTGCCTTGTTTTGTTTTCATAACCGTTTTGTTTTTCTTTTCTTTTGAAAAAAAAAAAAAATAAGATCATGCATGTGGTGTTAGCCTTTAAGTAGCTGTTGCATTTATATAAGTTATTTTGTGTTCTTGTTTCTGTATGTATGTGTTGATGTAAACAACTGTTGGCTGACCTTAATTAAATAAATAAATAAATAAATAAATAAATATCTTAATTAAAACAAATCATGATTAAGTACAGTGATAAGTTGGAACAGCGCAATGCTAAGTAATTACTTAACTTTAACTTAGTTTGATTGCTTTTAAACGCAGTTGCTATAATTTTGGTTATGAAAGTCGAAATTAAATATGTTGAATTCATTTTGTTAAAAGATTAATAAGAACAAAAATAGCATTTATATTATTTTATCTTATATTTGTATTATGTAATATGATAAGTTAGATTTCAAAACAGGGATAACAGAGCTTTTTGCCGTCTTTTCACTGAAGATACCATACCTTTTTTTGAACCATCGGTACCTAACTAATATTTACGCGTTACGACGATAAAAAGCTCACAAATACTTGTCTGATATTCACTTTTGATTCAGAATGTAATTGTAAAATTCTAAAAGGTTCTAATCGCCCCTGCACTAATTGATATTCAATTCAATTGCTCAAACGAATTTGCATATTTATGAAGTAAAAAGAGAGCTTTTTACTTGGATTTATTGGACTTATTGGATTTATTTTTGTTCATTGGTCTCAAAATTGAATCATCTTTTTCTATTTTTCATACACCAATGTACATAATAGTATGGAATGGAACAAAATGTGTACTTTTAACCGATTGCAAAAAAATTCCTTAGGTTTCTCTCCTTCATATCTCAGTCAACTAAGTATAGAAAAGCTTAAAAAACTTTTTGTTTTTGTTTTTAATCTGTAAATTGTAAAAAATTATTTAAAGCACATAATATATTTGTCGTGTCAAAGAGAAAATGAAATCAGACATACGCATGTAAATTGGTCACAGAGTAATTGCTACGCAGAGTGGTCGGCGCGAGCCGAACTGTTAGCTCATTAGATTCAGACTGCAATGTTTAAGTGTCAGTAATTACCCAATGGAGGCAATATTAGAAGGTGAAATTTACTGATGTACAATGTCAGGTCTATAATTTTATTAATAGTACTTATATTAAAAAGGGTAGATCACTACATAGTATAAAACAAAGTCGCTTTCCCTGTCCCTATGTCCCTATGTCCCTATTTCCCTATGTCCCTTTGTACGCTTAAATCTTTGAAACTACGCAACGGATTTTGATGCGGTTTTTTTTAATAGATAGAGTGATTCAAGAGGAAGGTTTATATGTATAATAACGTCCATTAAATAGTGGAGAAGTACTGTTATTTTTGAGGTTTCTAATGTGATGTCGTAAAAAATTACATTTTTTCCGCTTTCATTGCAAACGCAGGCTGAACCCTACGAGTTTTATCAAAATAATGTACTAAGTATTATACACTTTGAAAAGGTCTACAGAAAAGTCCGCGGTGGTATATGTCTATCTCTTATGGATAACCCACAATAACTTTTTTTTGTCATTTACTTTTTACGACAAATAATGGCTAATTTTCGAAGCGATTTTAACCAATACAGCATTAATCCTTAACCAATTAAATACCTTGAATACGTTGTTCATTTAATATAGACCTATATGGCCCTTTACACCGTATGATTTAAGTGAATATTTTCGAAGATATTACAGATTTAAAAATTGCGGTACGTAGCGTACCGATACCGGCCGCCCGGCTATCTATTTTATACACGTGCGAAGCCGGAGCGGGCCGCTATGTTTTTACTTTTTATATACAACGTTCACAGTTTTTCTGTAGTGTATATTTAGTACATATCAGAATTGCACCCGTGCGAAGCCGGGGCGGGTCGCTAGTATTTTATAAAATAATAAAACGATTTTACAGTAAGATAGAGTTTGGTAGAGCTAAAGCTTAAAAAGCTCTTAGTGTTAAAAGGCAATTGCCTTTTTAACACTGTAAAAGTTAAGGAGAATTCCTAAATTATAAACTTACAAGCAAGCATATAGCACCGTTTGAAAAAGCGTAGTGTGCTTTTATAAAATAAACACAACTTCACACACACAACACCATCTAAAACCAAAAGTACACGATATACTGAACCCCAAGTAATATATTTACATTTCAAAAACACACGACAAATTATAAGTTCCACCTCGCTTCCCAGCTGAACAAACTTCGCTAAGATTAAAGTTTTTGACGTGAGCGTTCAGTAATTTTAACTGGAATTCCGTTTGCACCCCCGGGTCTATTCGATTCTCATTTGATATCCGTGTTTGTGTTTCAAATTGGATTATATAGTTGGTTCGGAAGGTTTTGGTTTAGTGTCATATATTTTATTTTTCTCACAAACGGGGTTAAGCTTACTTATCTATACTAATATTATAAAGTACCAAGTTACCAAGTACCAGTTTCCACACCTGTTTAATGTTATTTATATACTGTACATGTAAGTTCTGGAAAGAAATAAATAAATTTAAAAAAAATTAAAAAAGCTGAAGAGTTTATTTGTTTGAACGCGGTAATCTCGGGAACTACTGGTCTGATTTGAAAAATTATTTCGGTGTCAGATAGCCCATTTATCGAGAAGGCTATAGGCTATATTATATCATACGCTAAGACCACGCTAAGACCAACAGGAGCGAAGCGCAGCTAGTTAGAATATAAAATGTTTAATTATTTGTGTTACAATTAACGAATTATACACAAAATGTCTATAAATGACCTAATTCATAAAACAGTTACGAGTCGAGTCACGTAGGCTGCATTCACAATTTAATTAAACTAAGAGTTCATTAGGCTCGGTTCACACTGCCGACCACTCTGCATACCAATCACTTCGCGACCAGTTTGTGAAATGTGAATAAAATAGCGTACAGGTTTCATTTATTTGAAACTTTGCTACTTATTGCTGCAAAGTATGTACTTTTTCATTGACTTCAAAAAGATGAAAAAAATGTTATTATGTGTTAAGGTATCCTTGAAATTTTTAATTAAAACCAGCCTTTATACATCAATAGAAATTTAGAAATTATTGCTGAAACTAAAAATATTTAGCTAAGCTACTATAATATTGGCTAAGGTCACGACTCTAGTTAGAATGAGATACTGAAATAATTTTTTTTTAAGTTAATAGTTTTAGAGGTCAGTGTATATCTTTTAGAGGTTAGGAAAATTTCGTTTAAAAACATCAAATTAAATCTTAATGTTAGTTAAGCTGAGTACTAAACTATTTGCATATCATATACCTATGAAACATACTTAATTATGGTTATTAAATTAATTCATATTGTAATTAAATAAGCTAACAATATTTTTATAGACACAATATATTATGATTATGAATATTTTCCATATTCGTATTCAAAAAGGCGTTCGCTAATAATCCATTTAGAGTGTGGAATATTTTGTTAGTAGAATCCTTGTAGAATCAGATTTCTGTTGCAAATTATAAAATAAGTATGTTTAGCGAGAAAATATTGTCATGCGCAGATCGTGCTAAATTAATTTTTATACGTGAATTTTTTCGCTTAAGGCGACGATGTTTAGTTTTTAAATTTTTTAAACTGACAAAATACATTGTTAGGTACTTTTTTTGTTTATGAATTCACTGTGCTTTTAATGAAAGTTTCTATTTTCTGTATAAGCAAGCCTTTCATGGTTTAAAATGAAGATCTGACCACTGTACTAAAGATTGCTGCAAAAAAATGTATTTAAATTATGAATACGTGGATAAAGACGAAAACATAGAAAAAGCACATTAAGCTGATCATTAAGTATAAAATATATATTTGCTTACACACAGTTAAAAATGCAACCTGAATAAATTTGCTTCGCCATGTTAATTTCACGTTAAAGAAATAAGAAAAAAACTTCAAGAAATAAAAAACATGAAATTCATTCGCCTTAACCATACAAGTATAACGAGGTCTCTCAAGATCTCTTGACGTGAACCCGTGGAAGATAACTCGACGGTTTAATGGAATTTCGCAAGTTCATCCCACGTTATGTGTATTGAGTTTACATTTTGTTTATTATCCGACTTCAAAAAAAGGAGGAGGTTATCAATTCGGCCGGTATATTTTATTTCACGATTTATGACGTTTGGGTTATAATCAAGCTTTTATGAGAAAATTATGCCTTCTTATAATATTATGTAACAAAAATGTAAACTATACTGTTTGAGAAATTTTTTCAGTGTTGTAGCCCAAACATCGTCATGCTCAAGATCAATAGGAGCAAAAAATAAGGGTAAAACCGCGGGTCACAGCTACATAAATTGGCAGCTTCACTTTTTATGTACCTACTATAAATAGTGCACTTACCTATGTCTTTTTATAGGTTTGTTAAATGGGTAAACTAAAAAATTACGATGTCGATTTTGAAAGTTCTTTCACCTAAAAGCTTATTAGGTGAAAGAACTTTCAAAATCGACTTTTAAAAGTTACTTTTAAAAGCTTATTATTCCTGCCTGAAACGTTTTTTATTTTTTACTAGCGGTCCGCCCCGGCTTCGCCCGTTTTACATATGTATTTACGTTTTCTCTATATAAGAACCATCCTCGTACTTCAAGGAATAAAAAAATAATTATCGAAATCGGTCCTCCCGTTCAAGCGTGATGCCGTGACCAAGGAAAACATACATTAATCAATCCAAAAGTTTGGACTTGCTCCTAAGTTGCAAACTATGTCGTTCACATCTCACGTCTTGCTAAACTAATTGCGATGCGGTTACACTTTGCGCTGAAGTTTGTGAAGCAATATGATACGGGCTACATATGTTGTATGTTATAATATGTTATATGTACTAAAGTAACTGTCTGTTTGTAAAGTTTTCGTGTCTGAAATGATGGACAAATGAGGATGAATTCTGATATAAAAAGATAGATGGAATTTTGAAGACTAATATCCATCGCAAAAGAATTTGAAAATGAATTTCTGCATTTTATATGAACGTCTTTGAATATGTAATACTTGGTTTCATTTCTACAATGATGGATTTGATAAAAATTAGGAAAGAGGAAAATCGAACGGAATGAAATACTTATAAGCTTTGTAAGAGCAAAATTGAGGAGGGTTGAATTTCATATCAGCAGCAGCTCGTTTGTAAACGTGAAATGCAAGTAAGTAAAGCAGTGGGTGGTAAGCTAGTCTACGCGTATAATATTCTTTGTTTTCAGAAAAAGAACTCAAGACATAGGACGACTGAACTTATCAAATGAAAATAACTATTGAATATTTTTATGCTATTACGGAGTAGAAAATGTCGCGGGAACTCTAGATAACCTAGTTATTTAATCGGTGTTTCAATTATAGTTTACTAGATTTCCGCCCGCGGCTTCGCCCGCGTTTTCAAAGGAAAACCCGCATAGTTCCTGTTCCCGTGGGATTTCCGGGATAAAACCTATCCTATATAATTATGTTAATCCAAGTTACCCTCTATATGTGTGCTAAATTTTATTGTAATCGATTCAGAAGTTTTTACGTGAAAGAGTAACAAACATCCATACATCCATACATCCATACAAACTTTCGCCTTTATAATAGTATTAAGATTAAAATTTTTCTTCCAGTATTGGATTCATTTCCATTAAAGTTATCTCTATCTGTTTTGTTAAATCCCGCAATATTGTATGCTTTGTTACGATAGTTATTTCGAACAAGTTGTTATCGTTATAGTTGTTTGTTAGTTGTTACGAGTGTTATTGGCTAATTCAAATGTACAATTTCATAACAGTTTTTAGTATTTTAACGATAATGTTTTTATTTTATTATGCTGTCATAGTCAGAAGTAATATTCTCCAGTTACAAGTGCACGGGCAGGTTGGTATTATTATGTATCTATTTAAAAGATTCAATGCAATTTAGGTATAATAATAATGTTATTAATATTATGTTAAAACCATGGTTTATTATAATCATAGTATGGAATGATATAGAACTAAATATACATTTTATCCCTAAAGAAATTGTGATTCTGCTATGCACTTGCACTTAACGCGCAAGGGCGGGCGGAAAGCTTTCACAAATACATACCTAAATATATCACGTATGTCTCCCCAATAAACAGCAAAAACATTTTCAAATCATTAAATAGCGTATGTGACACAAGTAATGGCTATGTATTGTTGTAAAAAGTGCTTCGTCTACTCCGTGAAAACGACCAACATCAGGCTTTACTGCGTATGAAAAGCCGCACTTTATCGCTTCTTTTATGTTATTTTCTTTGGTTTACGATGAAATGGGACATGATTTTTAACAAAAGTTATTTCGATAGATGTCACCTGAATGTGGCTGGATGCTTTAAAGATAATGCTTAAAAAGAATGTAGTTTTGCGTTGGGTTTTTACATCTTATTTATGCGCTAGTCTGTATGTCATAGGTACTGTAACTTAAATATGAAAATAATCATAAAGTTTGTGAGTATAGATGGACGTTTGTTACTCTTTCACGCAAATATTACTGATGAGTACTGAACCGATTAAAATGAAATTTGCTATGTAGGTAGCTGAAGGCTCCTTTTTATCCCGGAAATCCCACAGGAACGGGAACTATGCGGGTTTTCATTGGAAACGCGAGCGATGCCGCGGGTGTAAATCTAGTAATATAATATTTTGTAGGTATGTAATATATGTAGGCTTTACCAAATAAATAATCATAGTAACGTATTCCATTATATTTACAACTAGCTGTGCCCGCGACTTCGTCCGCGTGGAATAGTGACTGCATAGTAGTTACTACTTAACTTAATTATTGAGTAAACACGGACTACCATAAATAGGTAAAAGATCTGTTAGTAAAATTTATTACTAAACTGTGCTAAACAATAAAAAAAATAAATGCCTTATTAATTTTCTACGTAAAATGTCTTTTAAATTATGTCATATTATTTTTAGGCACCAGGGGGGAGGGGAGCAAATTTATTTTCCTTCCTTCCTTGTATGGATGTTTTTAACAATGTATCGTGCAGCAACTGATCAGCTTAATCGATACTCAGTTTTTATCAAATCCAAATCAGATCTTTCCTGAATCCTGTCTCACGCCTGTAGTTACTAAACCGTTTAGACCGTGCAATAAAAATAAAATTAAAAAATAAAACAACGCTACGAAGAAAATTGCATAAATAATAAAAGGAATAAATAATTTCACAAACTTCCCGAAGATTTTTAAAAATAAATACCATTTTCAATATTTATAAAAAAAAACAAAGTCGTCGGGGCTGCCATGCCAACATTATCATTATATATTTCATTATCAAAATAAATGGTACTTAATTTTAAAGATCGTCGGGAAGTTTGTAAAATTATTTATTCCTATCGGTTTCTTATTTTCATGTTATATTTTCAAGTGAGCGAGACCTACCTCTACTTCCATATTACATTCCTACATCATATTGATATCTATAAGTTTGTTGCTCCTTGACATTAAGTTGGGCCGTAACCGTGCACAAATTGTAATGGACCACAGTGGCAAAAGAAGTGGTATATTTAGGAAAAAATATTGCCAAGGGCCAGGCCTATGTAGCTTTGAGTAGAGTTCAAAATTTCCAGGGTGTGGCTATCCTCTCGCTCCTATATCCCCCTCTTCTTTTACAGACTTTCAACCCTTCCCTTTCCACCCCTAGTAAATGGGAGAACCGATTTTGATGTAAACCATATCTAATTGTACCTATATGTACACGTCATATCCTGTCGTTTGATGCTCCATTTGGTTTATTTATCCCCACGGCCCACTGTCACCCCTAAAAAGCCCTAAATGTAATAAACGGATGAACCGATTTAGATAAAATATGACTAATTATTGTAATTCACACATTGGCCTTTCATATTTTGATATGCCGCTTGAGTATATTATTTGACCACATTAGATTTTTGTTCATTCCCACTTTTACCGCTGTAATCTAACAAATGAATAAACCGGATTGGATAAAAATATAACTAAGTATACTTTACCCGTTATGCACTTTCATTTGATATGACACTTGGGTATATTTGACAACATTCATTTTTTTCATTTCCACTTTTATCCATATATAATATATGTATAATAAATGGATGAACCTATTTTGATTAAATATGTCTAATTATACATACTTTACACGTCATGCCCTTTCATTTGATATGTCACTTGAGTATATTTGACAAAATTCATTTTTTTATTACCACTTTTATACCTATATCAAATAAATGGATGAACCGATTTTGATAAAATTTGACAAATTGTTACTGATAGGTCGTTCACTTTCATTTAATATATATATCACTTAGGTATATTTGACAATTTTCGTTTTTTTCATCCCCACTTTTACCCCTATATACCTAGGTATAATAAATAGATGAACCGATTTTGATACACTTTATCTAAGAACCAGCGTCGGAAAATATGCTGCCTAACAAAAAAACCGCATCTAATTCGGATTACATGTTAGCGAGCTACCGTGGCACAAACAGACACACACACACAGACACACATAGCGGTCAAACACTTATCACCCATCTTTTTGCGTCGGGTTTTAAAAATATAATACGACATAATTTGAAGGACATTTTATGTATAAAATTTACCTAGAAGTAAGCATAATTCTAATTTGACCCCCCACCCCCACCCTTGGGGACTTCCCCCCACCCCCACCCTTGGGGACTTTCGATATGATCACTTGGACATAGTATAGGAATAATAATTGAAACAGATAACTTACGTTTTATCGTACAGTGTACAATAGAATGCCTTAGCAAATGTTCGCCGTGAATACTTAAATGGTCATAACTTTTTTATTTACGAACCGATTGACATGAAATAAACACTAAATGTTAAATGAAGATTACCACAATATATTAGTGAAAACCGCATTTAAATCGGATAAGACGTTTCTGAGATTAGCGTGTTCAAACATACAGACAAACAGACAAACAGACAAACCGACAAACAGACAAACAGACAAAAAATTTTTTTACTACAGTTTTGGGTTTGGGATCGATTTAATAATAACACCTACTCATTTTTTTTACATATTTTGATTGTACAGACACAACTTTTCTAGAATTTTATTATATGTATTGATTATATCCACGCAGCTTTTATACGTATTTATAAAAATATTATAATAACACAGGTTGTTAAAATCTTTTATTGTAATTTTGTTTTTCTAATAATCCTAACCCACAGCCCACTGAGCAAATCATTATCCCAAGATAATTGTTTTCAAAGTACTATAAAAACAGGAATTAACGAAAAACCTGTTTACGATTTCAATTAATTATAATTAAAAAAAGGATTTTATTCTCGTTCATTATTTCTCTCCTTGACCCGTATTAAGCTCGTAAACAACCTCATTGTGCTTTATTAAAATTTAATGAATAATAAAAGACTAAGAATATGGCCTCTAATCAAGAGTTTGATTATGGTATTATTAAGATTAACTACTATTTAGATAATAATTATTCAAAGTACATTTCATGTTTTGGATGGATTTCATTAGAATTTTCATGGTCGGATCAGTCCGAAGATAGGCAAAACCACACACACACAACACATTATTAAAGTAGAAACATTACTTTTTTCCATTTAACCTATACCTTTAGTATTAAGAATTATAGATTTACAAAAAATTAAAAATAAATACGAAAATTTATTTGGTTCAAGGTAAATTTAAACGTAGTTAGATAGGTAAGAAAATAAATTAAATGAAGTAAATTACGTATAAAATATTGTAATTCCTTCAAGGCAGTAATTTCAGCCTTTATTAAGCCTTCGTAAAGGATTAATTTTGCTAAAGCAAACTCCAATTTAATTCCGAATTAATCACAATTATAAATTACTATTGAGCGGTAATAATAATTACCAACCCTACTTGTTGCTACGCTATGATTTTCCCTCACTTTTTCCACAAATAGACCATTAAATATTGTGAATTATGAGTGTTATGTCTATATTATGTTACATTTTAAAGCTATCTATACTAATATATAATACTAGCAATGCCCTGCGGTTTCACCCGCATTGATAGCGATATCGTGACAGTGAAAAGTCTACTATAGATCGGACTATAGGTTTAATTTTTAATCACATGAAAACATCGAGATAGTATGTACTACGTACAATATTAGTATATAAGTATAGATTATATTTATAAAGAGGAAAGGTTTGTAATTATGTATGTATGTATGGTTTTCACGCATAAACTACTGGACCGATTTAAAAAATTCTTTCACCATTAGTAAGCTGCATCTTCACTGAACATTATAGGCTATATTAGGTACATTTTCAAAAAAAATAGAGATCCTTACCAAAAATTCAATAATGTAACCCAAAGTGTAAAAAAATCCTTAATTAAAATTTTGTCATCGCGTGCGCTGCGGAATCTATTCCTTGAAGTACGAGGATGGTTCATATGAAAAAAAAAAACGTAAACATGTAGGTACCACAGGTGAAGCCGGGGCGGACCGCTATTATTTTAATAGGTTTACAAAATATGACAAAATTTCATTTTTATTTTTTACATTTAGGATTAACTAGGTACTACCTATAACTACTTACTTTCTACTTACTTGTTTTTCTCTATAAAATTTCCATAATTTGTTTCTATAATCCAATATAAATTCTTCCATTTCCACATGACTTCCACGGACAGCATCCATCAATCCCTTATTGCCAGATCCTGCTCCAATTTTTCACAAATCAATTCAACGCGATAGGTACCTATATTTCCGATAAAAGGATTTGTATTTGAGTCACGAGTTCCAATTATTTTGGTTACTGTTGAGTGACTTGAGTGTGATATGGAAGAAAATATAATATTTAGGTAGACCCCATTTAAATCAATTGTGTAAAAGTAGGTACCAAAGAATTATATCGACGTAAGAAATGTGTAATTTAGTATTGTTAAAGTACCTAAAATTATAAAAATGAATAGGTACACACATTAGCATTTTATTTTATTGGACAATATACGGTGGTAAATGTTAAAAATACTTATGTAATGACGATTCGAAAGTGCTAACTACTAAATAGTAGTCTAATTGAATAAATGAATGTTTGAGTTTGAAAAAAATAGGGAAGCGCATCGATCTCGCCTGTTAGTAAGCTAAGAATTAAGATGTGGCCTAAGAACGCGCTTCACTATATACCTGATGGTTCCATACAATCTGTATTCGAAGCAAATATTTATTTATTCAAATAATGCCTCTACCCCGTACAAAATGAATGAAATCGTAACGTAACTACAAACCCACACATTTTCAAATAAACACGAATTTATTTCTGAACCTACACTATCTATATACATTTGTAAAAATAAACATATAGATTTATTATATACAAGTTGTAGAAGTCGGATTCCTTTAATCTCAAATCTATTTCGGACAGATTTGAGATGAAAGGTTAAAAGCATGAGACTTTGACCCTCATACAATACTCCTTGTAGGCTGAGGGTCTAAAGGGCCACAAAGTATATTTTGATCTTCAGTACCCGCGATGCAATTATCTAAATTTTAGATTCTAAAACCTATATAGAATTGTAGCTGTCTGTTAGATTAAGGCAGTCGTAGTTAAAATTAATGTTTTCTTGAAATTCCCTTTTAAAATCCTTTAATTTGATGTAATACAAACTTGCTATGAATGATTTGAATAAGGAAAATGATGACGTAGAATTTGGCGCAAAGGAAATTACCTACTTATATTTTGTCCACTTTTAAATGGCGTATCTATCAAAAGCATTTAGTCAGAAGTATATTTGAAAGAGAAAGATAATTTATCATAAATAGCCTACATAGGTATTCTGTGTATAAAAATATTACCCTATTTATATTGTCATTCATTATTTTTAAGAAGAATTTATTCTCGACTGGCTTTCCGCCCGCGGCTCCGCCCGCGTTTTCAAAGAAAAACCCGTATACTTCCCGTTCCCGGGATTTTCGGGATGAAACCTATCCTATGTGTTAATCCAAGTTACCCTCTATATGTGCGCTAAATTTCATTGTAATCGGTTCAGTAGTATTTGCGTGAAAGAGTAACAAACACACACACATCCTCACAAACTTTCGCATTGATAATACCTATTAGTATTTAGTAGGATGTAAAATCCATCAAGGCGGAGCTTTCCACAAAATCCCATACATAAATACATACATTCACTTGATAAAAATTACTTTTCAGCGAGATCGAATAAAAAGTTCAATTAAAATGCGTTTTATTTCCCCATAGCCCAAAATATATCACACCAAAGGGAAAATATAAATAATTTATTTCATGTCAATACCAATCTCGTTCCATGTTTTATGCTGTTAGGCGCACTGTTAAATTCTTAATACTTTTAAATCTTTGATGTTTCATATTAAAATGTTTATTACTCTGTTTATTACTGTACATTATTCATTGTAAACTCTTAAAAATGTTTAATGAACAGTATAAAATTATTAAAATGTGTATCTTAATTCTTAGGTAATACAAATGCTAGGCCTGTATTTATAATTATTTGCTCTGAAAATCACATCGAATGATAATAATTTTATAATGTACTTTCAATTTAGGTACATGCAATGAAAAATTTTGCAAAATATTCCTTTGAGACAAAATTTGTGTGGGTCAGCTATACGTCGTAATAAAATCGTAGGAAAGTCTGAACTGTACATTGAATATTTTTTTAAATAATACGTGATTTTAGAATTTTTGTCTCTATATCTGTATGTCTGTTGGTCTGTTAGTCTGTCTGTCCGGGCTAAACTCAAAAAGTAATAAAGTAATAAGTAATAATGCATGGATTTACTTAAAATTTGGTACAAAGATAGCTTGAGACATGAGGAAGGACATAGGCTATCACATGGCGGAAAGATTTTTTAGTATTCTATTCTATAGAGAAATTCTATAGAGAACGGCACATAGGTACATACTTTATGTTTATTACTAGCTATTACCAGTCACAACAGGTGGGTCACTTCGCGAGGTACGTACGTACATACATACAAACAAAGCATCTATTTTGGTCATGATATCGGCCAGCTGGTTGACGAATGAAGTCATGGCAGACTCGTAAAAGTATGCTAATTTAAACGTCAACAATTGAAATGACTACTATTACGTCTTATAAATATATTTTTTGTCAATTCAAAGTAAAAAATATGTACCTAATACTACGTAAGTAATAAGCATACCACGTAAAGTTCAATCTTTACCATTTAACGTCTGATAAATTTTCAATTTAAATAAGTTAATTAACTGTCTGAGAACCCTTAATTAACATAAACATTTATTAAACAATCTCATAATAATATTTAAAAATATATAAGTTGTTCACTTCCGTCGCCATAGAATTATTAACAACGTTGATATGTACCTACCTATATGTATTTCAAGACGATCAAATTAGGTACTCTTAATGATGTCCTACTAATTTCAGGACACTACGGCCCGTCCGACTAGAGCCCTTCCGGCCTCCTCCACTCAAGCGACAGTCCAAGCCGAGGGTCGAGATCCCCGTCAAGGGGGGACGCCCTTGCGCATGTCGCTACCAGGGTGAACCTTCAGTTCACCCACGCGTCCGTGTTAAAATGTAGAAGCCCTTCTGGCTAACATTCACCACACACAAAAAAGGACACTACGGGTAAATTATTTCCTATAAAACCGAGTCAACTATGACATGTACATGAACAATTCGTCTTAATACCTGTAGACAAAAATAAAAGTCAAGGAATGCAAACAAATAACGTTTCGTATGTTTGTTCCGGAAGAGCGCAGTAAAACTCTAGTTTACGGCACGCCTCCGGGAACCCTGACTATTTTTACGGTGTTCATATTGGAGTAATCACGTCGTAGAATAGTACTTTCAGAATAACGTTTTAATTGATGCTGTCGGTAGAAATTAGATCTATTAGAGCGGTGGAAATAGCGTAGTGTAGCGTGAAATAGCTTTTTGTGTAACTATGAAGGGGCTATCTATAACTTACTAGAGAATAATTTTCTATCATTTAGAACTAAGTAATAATTCCAATATTTACGTGTATAAATCTCTGTAGGTAATAATAATATCTTGAATAATATTTTCGTTCGTTTAGTATTTAATAGGATAGAATCTTACATGAGGAGTTCATTGTTTCTTCTGAGAAAACATCACAAATCACAAGATTCCAATACATGATTGCAATCAAGATACAACCAATGACATTATTCAGCCTTGCTGATAGTTACAATGCGTCAAAATATGCACCTCAATTCCGTAGATCTAATGTATTCAGAATATGTGCATAGCAAACACAACAGGGTCGCGATCGTGTCACGGGGATTAAATTCAACTGACACACGAATGTTAGGGGTGTTAAAGATTTATGATTTTGCCTTAGTATTGGAGAAAGATTTATAACAAGAATACAGGTAAGGTACCTATAGTAGGTAGGTGGTAAGGTACAGGTAAGATATAGCAGTTTAATTTAATAAGACCAAATGAAATAGCGTGTTTTCTTAAAGTCTGCTGTTCGAGTTGTCATTATGAATGGTGGTGGCTCTGTGGACTTCTTTAATCAGCACACTCGGGACCATTGTGAAAGTAATGGTTACTCCTTTCCTTTCTCCTTTCCACTATATGTATTGAACCTGCAACATGAACAGAAATACTCTTATCACTAGGTACATAGTATAAAACAAAGTCGCTTTCTCTGTCCCTATTTCCCTATGTCCTTTTGTATGCTTAAATCTTTAAAACTACGCAACGGATTTTGATGCGGTTCTTTTTAATAGATGATGTGTGTTCAAGACGAAAGTTTTAGTATATAATTTATTAGGTTTTAGACAAAGCGGGCGAAGCCGCGGGCGGTAAGCTAGTTACCTATATTTCTAAGTAACCTTTTGAAACTCAAAACACGTAAACTTTCACGATATAGTTCTTAACTACTTAGTCAACTAACTTTAACCTGCTGTAAATATTGCAACATTTACAGCAGGATATATCTTGCAATCGACAAGCAAATGAATTACGACCAAAATAAATTAGGCATAGACAAACGTTAACCAGAGACAACCCTAACAGACCGCAGAGTCTGGTGTCTCACACGGTCTTGACACGCTTTAATTAAAACTCCATTTTGACTCTTTTCTTTGTTTCGTTATCTGTGATTTGTGCGGTTGACATTCATTTTGCTATCTTCACAGATAAGCGTTTAATTAAAGAATCTATAGCTCAATTAATATAATCTTTTTTGGTGTATAAAAAAAATTGTAGGGACGACGAAGAATGCTTTCCTATGCCTCTTATTTTTAGAGTCTGGAAAAACCTTGGAAAAACTTAATTGTCATCACATAATATTTTTATCATTTAATCTTCATTTAATATTAAGAAGTTTAGAAATTGTTATTTATGTTCAATGGTTACTGTTATAGAAATCAGAGTAATCAGGCTAGGATAACATAGTTTTTAAGTAAAATACAAATATCTTTTGAAAATATCAATTTAAAAGAAGTAAGTAGTTACCTAATTTTTCTCGTATGTGTGACCTTAAAATTTTCGTCGTTATTGAGCACATTTTAAAATAGATACATCGCAAATATTCAAAGTTCAGTGAAGGGTCTTACGATCTGACTCGTAGTTCCGTTTGATTTGACTCTAGGTATTTTTATAGAGCGATTTGTGTGTCAAATGTTACATCACTATTGAGATTTTAACGACACGATAACGATGCGACTGATGTATAGAAATAATTATTAAACGTACCTTTTTGTCAAACTTTTAGCAAGAGTTCTGTAAAGTGTAACGAATGTTTTTGAGTAGAATATAATGTTTTTTTTTAATAATTACCGACTTAAAGACAAGAGTCCTCCCTTTCCAATTTTCCATTGACAAATATAACCCTAAGTAACAAAAAAGGAAACCGCCTGCAAATGGCCAGAACTGGACAAAATTTAAAAGGAACCAACCAAAAGCTAGTGCCTTTCAAAGAAAAAAAGAATTATCAAAATCGGTTCACGCAGTCGAAAGTTCTGTAGTAACAAACCCAAAAAAAATTAAATACAGTTGAATAGAGAATCTCCTGCTAAGAAGTCGCTTAAAAAATCCCTTCTTTGGATTGTTAAAAACGCCACAAAAATACCTTCCGATGAAATCGTTGTTTATAAAAGTCCCTGCAGAGATTTCAGTAATTCAACATCTATATCACAGCTCACTGACTCAAGAATAAAGCTGTGTGCGTCAAAGAGTTATATTTTGTCGAATGAATTGTTTATAAATGTACCGTTTCTTTAGAGAATATGTTAATGAAATGGCCGAGCGTAAGAATGGCTTGAATTTCCTCTTGCTTGAGTGGGTTTTACTTTGTTGGTATGAAAATATAGGTAGAGACTGATTTTAATCAATAGTGCTAGGAAGATTTCCTTTGAGTTAAATATAACGTAGGTATGTTTTGTGTTTGTAGTTACAGTTATTACCTCTATGTATTTGAAATCCAGTAAGGGTGCTTTTCCACTAATAATCTGCGAGGATGTGTAGCGAGGAATGTGTTTGAAAATAACCAATCATATCGCTTCATATAGTTTGAAGTTTGAAGCGTTTAGCGTTTGAAACGATACTATTGGTTTTTTTACAAACACATTCCTCTCTCGCACATTATTGGTGAAAAAGCACTTTCGATTCCTGTGAAGTGTGAATGAATTTTACTCTCTATTTTTCTCCCAGCCCTATATGGTATGTTCTTGACTTATTTAGGAGACCACTATTTATGATATCTCTTATTATTAAAGGAAAGTCAAAATATTTATACCCGGAAACGATACATAATTTTCCTCGTGACCAATTTGTAGCATAACATTTCGCGAAGCTGTCATCTTGATTTTGTTTTTTAACCAACTTCAGAATGGAAGGTTCTCAATATCTCAGAATGCTGTCATTTATAAAACGATGAAAATTAATAACGTTTCAAATAAAAAATATTTTTCTACGCTCAAATTATTTTTAAAGACAACTAAGGATACGATTAAAAAATCTAAATAAATAAGTATTTTGATTATATAACAATTTTACACAAACTTCTTATTATGTAATATTATGTTTATCCTAAATAATCTTCAATTAGCAATACGACGAAGAAAATTTTCCTTTCATTAGGTAATTAGTCTTCAAACGCACGCACAATCTTTAAAGTATACAGACGATTTGTGTGTCATAACTTTTCCGTAACAACTCTGTAGTTGTAATGAAAATTTCTGGAATACTTGCCGCTAAAAATGGCGTCTTATTTATAGAAGTTGAGGTGATTGTGTCGACAGAGCCGGAAAACTTATTAAACTCATTATTTTCTTTGCATTTAATCAGGTTTTCTTAAAATTTTCCTGGAACGTAAGGATTTTTTGCAATTTTATTCATTTTATAATGGACTACATTAGTCTCCGACGTCACGGCTTTAGTCATGGTTCAAATAATTTGCCTAGCTGTTTGACAGAATGGCTGAATATCACCAGGCTATTAGTTGAACAGCGATGTTTTATAAATATAATAAATGAATTTTATTGGCTGTGATAATTATAATAAAATAAAGAAAGATAAGGTAGGAATAGCTGTTCGTGCAATTTCATTTCATGCTTTTTAGGTTTTTAGGGAGCATACCTATAGGTATAGGTAATTAAGTAAAAGTACCTACCTATAGTACACGTACCTTCGTAATTTTGTCCTTTTTTATCAAATGAAAATCCATTTAATTGTTAAATAAATCGTAGATTTTTTCGTAAGATTTATTTATACCTAAAAAGCTATTTAGCACTACAAATTCTGTTTAGAAATCCTATCCACTTGAATTCTGTTTCATTAATTTGGAAAACAACGCTGTCAACGCTATTGTTTTGTTAATCGTTTGAAGTGAAAGCTTTTAACGAAATACGATTAAAAATAGGCATTTTATTTTATTGTATTTTTTTCGCAGATTTCAGAGCTTAGAGCTTTGAACAATCGGTGGTTCGAGGTTATGTTTTTCTAAATTTATCTACAAAATCATTTCACAAGTTCACTACTGCTACGATTGATAAAGATATTCCTTCGTCGTGAAAAAAGTTTTAACCTGGCCAGTGTGGTGGATTAGGCCAGAAAATTCTAAAGGATATGGCTAAAATAAGGTACCTATATGGATAGATAAATGGACTTAGTCGGGCACAGCTTGAAGGTTGGCTATTTACTGCTATTTTCAACAGGACTGCAATGTGAACTGTAAAATAACGTAAAATAGTGTATTAAGTATTTTATATGTAAAATAATAATCTTTTATCTAAAAAGATTGCAGTTTCATTTATCTTTATCATATTTTTCGTTAAATAGGTTTTCAGTGCAATATATTTGAATCCCCTATAGAATACTATACTCTATTGACCGCCTCCTTTGACCGCCTCCTTGGTACAGTGGTTGACGCGTGAGCGTAGAACCGAGGGGTCCTGGGTTCGATTCCCGGTGGAGACGAAGAAAAAAAAAATGTCTCGGTCTGGCAGGACACAGAAGGCTCATCACCTACTTGTCCCTAAAGAAAATCGATCAGTGAAACAGATGTATGAATAATGCATCTGCCCCTTACCCCACTACGGGGACACGGGACTTCACACACACCTACCTATAGAATACTATAGCTTAAGATATATATGAATTTAGTAAGAGTTTGTACTGTGTATGAAAATGTGTAACTTCCCAAGGGAATGTGACCTAATTCGAGTAGTGCATACGACTTCCACACTACATTATAATTTATATTTCATGTAAGATAAGCATATTTTCTATTATTTTCACCAAAACATAGGCATAAGGAATTGATATAAAAACGATCATAATTGTTTATAACGATCATAATATAATATATTGTCCTATAATAATCTTCCTATAAGGCGAAAGATTACTATGTATGTATGGTAATATGTACCTACACTGACAGTACATATTTACTTATTTCTTTTACAGAAACAGCAGTAATATTAGAAGTTATACTAGCTTTATGGTTTTTTTATATGCTTATATTAGCTTCATTTTTATGATTGTATGTAACCAACTGTTTTTAGAGTCGATAATGACCCACTTTAAACGAACAGTTTTCATCTTTGTACACTTATCAAGGGGTTGGTGACAATACAATATCTCATGAGTTTATCTCATTAAAGTGTGATTTTAGTTTTTTGAACTACATTTATTTATTGAGAGAATCGTTAGAATCGTATAGGTATAAGAATGTATTATTATTAAAGGCAATTTAATTAAGTCATTAACAATTATTTTTCATATTTCAAATATAATTCGCTATCTTCTCTACTAGTCATATTCTGTCACGTTTCCCAAATTCCATTTCCCCAGGGAGCTAGCTGCTCGTATAATGGGACATCGTCAAAGAATTATGAAGTGAGCGATCACGCCACAGGGACTCAATTAATTATCATTTACGATTAATATAAATGATCAAAGAGTTATTTATTAACACTGGTATATTAAAATATTGGGCTATATTTATGTAATACTAACTTGTTTGTACCTACTACTACTTCATTGATACCGGTCAAATGTGGCTACTTGACCACATTTTTTTACTTTTTCTTAGCTAACTTATTTATATTAAACTTTTATTAACATTTTATGATTTGTTCATGTCATGAATGATTTCATCATTCACTTTTACTAGGTATTTCTTTAAAATATATTGAATCTGACATTATTTACAAATAAACGTAATACAGGTCAAGTTGACACTGATGTGGTATCTTGACCTTGCACATCAGTTTTCATAGGTAGATGCTTAACATTCTTGTTTTAGGCTAAGTTGCTATTACTTTTTAATTCTTCGACTTTTTAAATATTGCAGCCCGAAGCTTTACAATAAACTGTTAGGCTCTGGCTACCTGGTCAAGTTGCCACGGGATTTGTAATGATTTCATACAAAGCATTACATGTCGGATAGGGTTGTCACAAACAAGACACAAATTTTAATGAACTATTTATTTATTAAACTAAATTTAATACATATGTATATGTATATTACTTAATACTTATAGGTATTTATTAATAGGTAAGGAAACATTTATTTTTCATTAGAAATATGCTAAATCGTTGTCATCAAAGAGAGTATAAGTATCTGGATTGTCCGAAATTTGCAGCAAATTTATTGATTTTACTATGCAAAACTCGAAACAGATAAAAAAAGGAAAAAATGCAGTCACGTTATTTTTTGTGTCAACCCTAGGCGTAGGTCAAGTTGCCACGCAGCGGTCAATGGCAACTTGACCTAACCTGAGGCATCAATGCCCAAGCAAATATTTCGACAGATGAGCCTAAAGTTGGATAGTTCCCACTGTAAAATCAATCTCTAGGGTGTGCAGTTTAAGCTCTACAAACATAACAATACTGACACCGGCAAAAGATCCTTAGTCACAGTCACACTTCGATACGTTATATTGCGAGAACCAACAGCGTTACCGCTTTAAAATTAAAATATGTTGCCAATTAATATTTTAAAAACCTACCAACATCGATACGTTAGGTCAATTTGCTTTCAATTCTACAAAATTTGATATTTTGTTGTTAAACGGAAGGTGTGGTCAAGTTGCCAAGTAAAGGTCAAGTAGCCACATTTGACGGTACTAACCCGCTCGTTTCGGTTAGATAAAACCGAAATAAAATAGCCTATGTGACGTAGAAAAATGTATAGAGCCTTTCAATAGATGAAAGAATTACAAAACGGTCCCGCTTTTATTGTGTAAAAACATTTCAACATACAAAAGCACAAATCTTTCTACTTTATAATATTATAGTTAAAACTAGCGTAAATACTAGATACCTACGTAATTTCGTTTATTCTCAGAAAAATAATCTCCAAATCCGATCTCTATGCTGCATTAAACCATATTTTATAATTAGTTAGATTATTATAAAGATTATATTAATATTATATTCATTGTATAAGAGCTAGTCAGCTAGAGCAAGAGCATTCTTTCATCCAGCGTTCGTTCGATGTAAATACACCGTAACTAATATAATGAACTAATTAATACAAAGAATAAACAAAATATGTTTCAATAGTTGAACACAGAGAGTTGGTCTAGCAAACTAGAAATAATTTTAATAATTCCCGTAGACACGTTTTTACTTGAGAAAGTCTGAGTTGAATTTATTCATATTTTTTAACTTCTCTGATACTTTGAAGAAGGTTCTTACGGATGAAAAATTATGAAAATGCTGCAGAAAATTGAATCAACTTTATGACTACGGGGCGTTGACATTTTACATATGAATAAAATAATATAGGAGTTTGAAAAAGCTCCCATATTAGTTATTTTAAAAAAGTAAAAGAACGTGCTTTAATAAGATAAATTCATGAGATTATTGTAGTATTGTCAAAGTCTATATATATAAAAATGAATCCCGTTTTCCTTGGTCACGGTATCACGCGTGAACGAGTGGACCGATTTCGATAATTCTTTTTTTATTATATTCCTTGAAGTACGAGGATGGTTCTTATGTGGTTCTTATGTAGAGAAAACGTAAATATGTACCACGGGAGAAGCCGGGGCGGGCTGCTAGTCATAAATAAATTCACAGCAAATAAAGCAAGTTAAAATGGACCCCGGCTTCTTGGCTGACTTAATATTTTATAAACATGCCGACTCAATACGTAGATATTTTTCCCGATGTAACTAACAAAATCTTGGACTCACCAAAAAAAAAATATCAAGATCGGTCCAGCCGTTTAGCTGTGGTTTAGTAACATACATAGTTCAGAAACACACACATGTACAGAGAAAATTTCATAAAAATTAGTTCAGTAGTTTAAGATTAAATAACTTCTATTTGAACATTTAAATAACTTAGTTTTTCTGCACTTATTTGCCGAAGCACTTTCAACACAATAAAAAATGTTCTTTGTTATGAGCTGAATAAAGGGTTTAAATTTTCATATGAATTCATTAATTTTCTTAACACAAGGAAAAACTGCAACGCATAAGAACATCTTAAAGAATGTTTCACAGTTAAAAATGCCAACAAAGTTTTGTTTTCGTTAAAATCTTATTTTCAACTGCTGAAAAGCTGTTTTCACCGACCTCCATTGTGTTGAATATGAAATAATTTATTATTATTACTGGTAGTAATATTTATTTAAAGTAGGTTTTTTGGCCATAAAATAATGAATTTTTTTAATCAACTACATTTTCTTGTTATATAAAAAATTAGGAAAATTATTCGTAATTATATAGAGCAGATGCATTTCACATTATTTTTTAATGATCGATAAATAATATTTACGAAATGATTTTGCAAATTGCAACTATCATTTTAATTTAATACGATTGAATAATATGCAAATTAAATTTTCATTATTAGTACTTGTTACTTCATGGCAATGGTAACAGTGCACCGGAAAAAAAATGAGAAAAACTTTACCGCTAAATTGATGGAAAATGCAGATCAAAGGCGTTACAGGAAGTCTACATGAATGAATATTTCCTTCGTTTAGGACAGGAAAAGGGAGTACAAATATGTTTTTTTTTGTATGTTATAAGCGATATGACGATGTACGATTTTCATATGTACTATAATCTTAATATATATAAATCTCGTGTCACAATGTTTGTCCTCAATGGACTCCTAAACCACTTAACCGATTATAATAAAATTCACACACCATGTGCAGTTCGATCCAACTTGAGAGATAGGATAGTTTAAACATGTAGGTACCACGGGCGAAGCCGGGGCGGAAAGCTAGTCTTATTTTATAATATATTATCCAGCTCTAGTTATGTAGAGTCATAAAATTATTTTATGACTCTATCTAGAGATAGGTAGATTTTTGTATTCGTACACTATAGTTATTTATAAATCTGGTATATTGAATAGGCGAAATTTGAATATTATAATTCCCCGATTTCTCAACCCGAAAATTGGCAGTGCCGCGAAACAAATAGAATTATACAAAGCTAATTTGCATTTGCAAAGCAGAGGCAATTAACTAATTGTTGAGCAGGCGGCCACTGCCACGGAAATAACGTTGACTCATTGACAAAACTGGAACTCAAACTTGAACTCAAGCTTCTAATCAACTAGATTACTTAACTTTCTTTTAGTCTAGTTATATTCATGAATAAATCTTATATAATATAGCTGAAGAGTTTTTTTGCTTGAACGTGGGAATCTCAGAAACTACTGGTGCGATTTGAAAAATTATTTCAGTGTTAGATAGCCCATGTATTGAGGAAGATAATAGGCTATATCGCATCGTGATAAGAGCAATAGAAGCGGATCAATGTGGGTAAATCCGCAGGGCATGGCTAGTTCATGATATATTGCTTAAAAATATATTGTTACCTAATTTGTTAAAGTTCTTAGGTTAAGTAAGGTATAAATGGGTGAATAAATAAATTTATTATTATGAAAAAAATCCTAATTTGAAAAGTATATATATTAATTATATTATGTAAGATATAGTATGCCTTTTCCGGAAACTTACTTTACTTACATAAAAGATCTCTAAGTCTACCTATAATTCAGCTTTCTGTTAGGAAAAGTCCCATTGTAGTCGTTACGAACATTGTCCTATACAAACATAAACTTTGTGCTAGTATTTACTTTCACATGCTCTTAATATAAAGTTGTTGTCATGACTCATGATACTAGAGCAAGATACTTCAATTTAATTTGTATAGAAGACTCTACAATCTAGCTACCTTTTCTTAGAATACAGTTCGCATTCAGAAATGGACTTGAGATTCTCGACTTGTCAAGATCAGAATTGATGAGATTTTTCACTATTGAATATACATATTTTTATCTTACTAATTTACTATACTGCTAGGAAAGATCACTTTTTGACTCTACTTAGGGCTGATTTTTCAATCCTTGGATAAAACTTATTCGTCGAATAATGTATAAAACTACCATTTTAAAAACGTATTCTAATTGTCCGTATTTGACAGTTTACGTGACATTTTAATATTATCGTGTAATACTTTATTGGACGGATAAGTTTTAACCGAGCATTGAAAAATCGGCCCTAAGTGTATAAATATTTCTTTGACATGTTCTGTACCGTGAACTTTAATTAATTATGATTAAATTTATTTTTGCAAGTGTCAAACTGTCAAGAGAGTTTTATTTTGAGTGTCACGGGGTGTCTTTGGGGTGTATTTAAACAATTTAATTTATTTTGAGTGTCACGGGGTGTCTTCAGGGTGTGTAAATTATAAAAACGTCTTTTCTATAGTATCATTTCTATAGTACATAGTCTAAAAGATGTTGATGTAGTTAGTTGATTATAATGTAAAGATCTTTTTTCGCAAAATTTCCAGCTGTATATTTTTCAATAATTAGGTACTTGTTAGTGGGAGTAATAAAATGGCTAATGGCTTACATAAAAGTATCTTCAAATTCTATTAACATTAGGCATATTAATCTTATACCGAGAAAAAACCAACCAAATCTCCCTTTCAAAGATAGCCGTAACAATATTTAAATAAAAGAATATGCTTCTAATCTTCCATTCAATTATCATAAAGGGGTTCTTACGTCATTCTCAGTATTCTTCAAAAGGTAACCTCAAGGAAAATATTCAAAAATAGCAATTTTCTTAACAATGTAACTTTTTCTATTATTTCTAATAAGAGCGGCAGTGTGTGTTGGGCGGTCTTCATGGTCGGATGTCAGTTTGGCTTGCAAAAGTGGTTGCGGAAAAATTTGCGTTTTAAAATAATTTTGTGTGATTTAATAATAGATTGTGTTTATTTATAAATATATGCGGTTGTTTGGATTACGTGATAATTTAATATAGTGTTTAATTTTGGATGCGTTTTGTGTTTGTGAAGTTTATTGCGACTATAAACATTGGAATTTGGTTTGTATTTTCTCTACATTTTATTATACATTTTTATTTATTTTTTTCTCATAATACGTCATATAAATGTTTAAATCATTCTATGATTTAGTAGGTACATAGAAATCAATATTTACGACTTATATTTATTTTAATTTCAGTATCGTATTCTTATACATATTAGCGGCAAAAATTATGTAGAGTTATGTATTTTGTACCTTTTTTATTAATTTTCAGTTTTATAACTTATACTAGGTACAATGCATATAGAAGACGACTGTGTAATGCTTAGATATCATTACAAAAAAATAAACTACAATTTAATCGAGCCTACCCAGTTAGATATATTTCTTTTATTGAGACAGTTTTGTTAGATTAGTCTTACATCCAAAATTGTTTTGCCGTTTGAGAAAATATGAAATCACACGTGAATGACTTCTGAAAACATTACACTTTTTTTGTATGTTCTTATTAGGTATTTATCAATATGAAAATTCATCCTAAAATGGATCAATTGATTAGAAAATTTGATCATAATCGGTTCAATGGTTTCAGAGCTTAATGACGTCAAAACTCTTGCCAAGTTATTAAGTTTAAGCTACTATAACTGCACTGGAAAAACATACGGAAATGTGAATTTTCTTCCTCCATTATATGAAATTGGTTAAACATTAATAAGATTCTATTCTCAGTTTATTATATTCTGAATAACTAAGATCAATCCATAAATACGAGATTCCTCGCGCGTGTAATAATTCATATTATAATCTCTATAAAATTGCATAAATAACCGTTTCATAAATGAAGCGTGGTTCAAAAACAAATATGATTTTATTATTATACTTGCTAATCCCAATATTATATAAGTTTGTGAGGATGACGTGTGTACCTACTATGCATATTTGTTATTCTTTCACGAGAAAACTAACGGACGGATTTGATTCAAACTTAACAGTTATAGGTTGTAATGTATATAGTTTTTACATCAGAATAATACATTAGATATACTTCACATCAAAACGGAGCCATTTTAATATATTATTTTAGTGTCTGGAGATGGTTAGAAGGCTAAAGAGCGACATAATTTTCTTTTTACCGAGATGAAACATATTATTACCATGAGAGTTTCCTTTTACTACCCAAGCGAGGTGTCACCATAAAAATCTACCTATGTACTTTCCACTTCAGGGACACAAGCCTAACTTAGGTTTTACACTGGCCAAGCGCAAATTGCCAAATTCAAACATTTATTTATTCAATGAGACTTCTTCTAGAAGGACTTTTGAATCGTCATTACATATTTTTAACATTTACCACCGATTCGGAAAGCAGTATCTATAGAGAAGAACTGGCAAGAAACTCCATAGTTGCTCCTATATCGTCAAATTCTTGTTTCATCGGGGTGTATTATTTCCACTAGTGAGTAGGTATATACCTACGAGTGATATGAACAACGTGCAAATAAAATCTCTGTACATTTTAAGTACCTCATTAAGTTATTTTAATTGTCATATATGTTGTACAGTGTAAATAATTTTCATTCATTCATATTATAATGTTTGAACCTTCGACATTAAATTGAAGATCTTAACCAATGATACACTGCTCTTTAGAATTGTATATGTACATCTAAATGTATGTAAATACATAGATAATAAGATGTGTAGCAGGTCTCTTGCCCCTAATTGATTGAAAGCATTTTGTATCGAATTACCGATAAAAATCAGCCAATACCGAGAATTTGATTCAACGGTATGGAATATGTTTATAATAAACTGTTTTTAACTAGCTATTAAAAGTAACATAGATATAATTTATTTTTCACAGCTTATCAGTAACTAGCAGTGACCAGCGGTTTTATCCACATTGCGCCGCTCCTGTTGGTCTTAGAGTGATGATATATAGCCTATAGCCTTCCTCGATAAATGGGCTATCTAGCAGTGAAACAATTTTTCAAATCGGACTAGTAGTTCCTGAGATTAGCGCGTTCAAACAAACAAACAAACTCTTCAGCTTATAATTTTAAGTATAGACGTATAGACGTAAAATTTCATGATGATCCAGCCGTTTCAACTAAAAAGTAATAATGTTGTAACTTGTAACAGATAATTTATAAAGGTTACAATAATCCTTGTGTGTTTTCATTTGTCACAAACCTTCTTCTGTCGTCGGTTATCTTCGTGACAAATTTCATCCGAGCCCGTCGAGCTATTTCAGCGTAAACAAACTTTAAAAATTAAAAGGTTATAATATTTTATATTAATTGCAATTATTACAAGTTTTGCTTGAAATTCCCATTCAATTTTCCATTGTGTCATTTTTACACACTATACGCCATGAATTTAAAACTCTACAAGAGAGCTTACATTGTCAGTTAAAAGTTAATAAAATTGGTTTAATAGAATACATAAAAATATCAGTTTAATTCAATATAGTATCCATAAATTGATTTATATTGCGTTTCTTGAGTTCTGAGATGGCATATAATTCAGTTATTGGAAACGTGATAAATTGATTCAGACTTCGTTGCGACAATTTTGTAAAAAGCTCTACAGTTGTACACTCACGCGAATAATTATGGAATTTTAGTAGTTTCCGAGATTAGCGCGTTCAAACTTCAAACAAACAAACTCTTCAGCTTTATAATATTAAGTATAGATATTGTATCTATTTTTAATTCCAGCTGCTGATTTATATTTCTTAAATCTGAAATTATAGATAGATTGACCTGTCAAGCTTCAAGTTATCTACCTACTACGTTATTGGTCTAGTTTTGAAATATATATAAGTAGAGTACTAAGCATTTTATTTATTTTAAAATTTATATAAAAATAAATGAAAAGTTTTGGCACGGAATAAAGATAAGTAAAAAACTCATCCTCATAAATATTTTCGCAATGATTTCGGAAACACCCACAAAATAATTTTATCACTTATATTCTATTTTATCTTCTCACAGATCGTGAAAACGTTGACAAAAACAATGGTCAACATTATTTATTGCAAAAGCAATAATACCGTCATTAGAGGCCTCGTATTTATGACGTGCCCAAAATTTTTACGAGCACTCGTCAAGTCATATAATATGACTTAGTCATATAATATGACTTCTTTATATGTTATACTAGGTACATAGTAAATATATGATAAAACTAGCGGTCCGCCCCGGCTTCGCCCGTGGTACATATTTACGTTTTCTCTACATAAAAACCATCCTCGTACTTCAAGGAATATAATAAAAAAAGAATTATCGAAATCGGTTCAGCCGTTCTCGAGTTATGCGCTTACCAACACATTTTGCGATTCATTTTTATATATAAGAAGAAGATTATATAGATAATGTCCGTGGCCTTGATCGCTAAAATGAGATTTTTTTAACAAGTGTCAAAAAAAACCTGAAAAAAGAGCGTGTGTGCCGATCACACATGCCAGAAGTGAAACTTCTTTGGCAAGATTCAAAGATACCAAAAACGTCGCATTTCTCCATGACGTGACGGTATTGCTATCACGCGACCTTATTTCTTCCTTCCTCTTACATTAAAAAAAAAACACTCAGTACCAACTACTTTTTAACAAAAGTTACTTTTAAACAGGTCCGGTTATTTCAGCCTTATTCAATAAATTACGTTGATTTAAGATACACTCATTTATCTATTTCATATAAAACTTTTAACAGGAGATACTTATTCAAACTTACAAAAGTAAACATCTAATAACACTATGTTTGACGCAAATCTATAAGGTACGTGATACAGTAAATCAAATTTAATTATAAACAAGTAGCCAAACCCATTTTTTTCGGGCTAAAACAAATAAACTACACAGGTGTAATGTATTTTCCATTGGTGAAGGAATTTTCGATATCCATTACAACTTTTGAGTTTATCAAAATAAACAAACATTATTTTCCTTTTAATTTCAATATCTATAGGGTTAAATCTTAACCCGGTTAATATAAAACTTGCAATAACTGTTTTTCAGTTCAAGTCTCTTCTAAATTCGACGAAAATGTCATCCTAGAGCCCATAGTAGAGCCATATTACATAGTACAGGAATTGACCGAGCTGAAGTTGGCATTACTGTCCTGCTTATGTTGGTATTTTTATTACAGACTAGCGGTCCGCCCCGGCTTCGCCCGTGGTACATGTTTACGTTTTCTCTACATAAGAACCATCCTCGTACTTCAAGGAATATAATAAAAAAAGAATTATCGAAATCGGTCCACCCGTTTTTGTTTCTAGAGATAGTTATAAGCACAGAACATATAAACTTTTATATTATGTTCTGTGGTTATAAGTCTAGAGAGTGGCCTATGCCTACTTTTTGCTGTGGGAATTTCTTTTAAACATGCGGGCAAAGCCGTGGGCCGTAAGCTTGTAAATAATCATTTAACTAGTAAAGTATTTTATGTGTTACAATAGTTATTGAAATAAAGAACTCAACTACTAGTATTCTCAATGTTATCACCGCGTCTAATATTATTATTTACGCCGGCTCATTTTAAACTGTACAATCAGCTGTGGTTGTATTAGTCATGATAATTTAGCGTAAAAACAATTCAACTGAAACTGTATGGGACTTTGAATGACTGAATTACGCAATGTAAGAAAAAATAGTTAAGTATCTAATACAGAAAGTGCTCCTGATAGTAAGGTTAAGTAAAATTGAAAAATCAATTGCCTGAATAATAACTTTGACACTGAATTTTCCTCAAATTTGATTGATTTAAAAACTCAACTGTAATTAGATATTAAAATGGTGTATAAAAATATTCTTGGGTTTAATTAACGTTGATTTTACGCGGAATTAGGAATCAGAGGTTTTTTATCGACATTTTAAATTGAGAAAACTTAGTGTTGCCTTCATTGCACTTTGACATAAATATAAATAATGAAAAGCCTTCAATTACCAATATTCTCTACATTTCATTTAAAATAGTACATATGTTAATAAAGTTTTTTTTTAATATAATTTGACTGAAGTAAATATGAATAATTTGGAAAATCCAAAAGTGCACGCCTCATAATTTTTTTTTAATAAATATTTATTAATTATTATTTTTGTTTATTTAATAACAATTAAACCACATCGAATCAGACCCTGAAAAATGAAAGGGTTCTATTCCTGAGCATACTCAAGCGTAAGAGAAAAAAAAAGACTCGATTAGTAAAGTATTTCGGTCGCTATCGTGTTAACAAGAAAAAGGATCCGCACATACAGACACACGGACGTCCAAGACAGAACTTTTTTAAACTGTTTTTTAACTAGTTTAAATAACAAAAATGACATCAAAAATATCATGAACGTTAAAAATAGTGTTTTTTCTTAATATGTGTGTGTATGTATTATCTTACAAGTGCAATGTATGATACATAAAGACATTTTAAGTTTGAAAAATCAGATGTTTTGCGCGAAGTGACAGTAGTACCCACCTCAACGCTTCGCTTATGAGGCGTGCAAAATAAAAATTATCAACAAACCAATTCATAAATAAACAACTTCCTATCCAATAAGTTTAGGCTTTGTCATCGTTAGTTTACTTATTTCACTCACACAATATCGAATTCAAACTCAAATATATTTATTTGCTCGTATATTACAATTTTTTCTCGCATATACCTAGGTACTGGCCATTTTAAATGGCGTGCAAAAATTTTTTTACGGATTGAAACATTCAATTAATACTGTCAAATTATAAAATACCTACATTAATAAACAATTACAAAAATTACACATAAAATTGCAATCAAATTAAATTACGATTCATTTAGATTAATGTCACGATCAATTAACTATAATAATTTTTAGCTCAAGTAGCAGTCTATACAGTTTATTTTTGATAAAATTCAATATCAAATACAAATATAGCACACAGCTTCTTATTTAGCAAGATTTAAGATGATGAGAAATGATTCCAAATTCTCACTTTATGGTGGTTATTGACAAACATACAGACATTTTGTAATAAAGTATTTCTATGGTGAAATTAAATAAGGCGGTTTCGCCTCGATATTAAACCGTGCATGAATCGCTTCAGGAAATATGACAGAAAATTTGGATCGTAGATTGATAAAATTGTACATAAGTACAATAAAGGATGTCAAGGTTTAAAAAGCATTTTTGACTTCCCTTAATCAAATCTCAATGTCCCGTCAAGATCGGTCAAGCCATGTTGGAAATAAACCAACAGAGACAATAGGCATACATTCTCATAATTCATACATTCTCATTTGATAAAAAATCTGTCAATTTAACATTAAAATAGGTTTCAATTAGTAAATAATAGTAAAAAAGAATCAACGGCTTCGTATTCCCTGTAGAAATTGCTTTCCAAACTTTTAATATTTTGCATTTTCACAAAAAGTGGTTTTTATTTTCCACTGCAGTATATTTTTACACTTAACTAGGCACTCATCTCGTGCGATAAGATTAAAAATAAAATTGAAAATGGTCCAGTAGTTTCGTACAAACAAAAAGCTTTCCTCTATTCACACAATACCCGTAGATTTTAATTTGTAGTTTTATTGCATTCAAATGCTTTATAAATGAGAATATTTAAAAATAATTTGGAAAATCCAAAAGTGCACGCCTCATATTTTTTTTTTAATAAATATTTATTAATTATTATTTTTGTTTATTTAATAACAATTAAACCACATCGAATCAGACCCTGAAAAATGAAAGGGTTCTATTCCTAAGCATACTCAAGCGTAAGAGAAAAAAAAAGACTCGATTAGTAAAGTATTTCGGTCGCTATCGTGTTAACAAGAAAAAGGATCCGCACATACAGACACACGGACGTCCAAGACAGAACTTTTTTAAACTGTTTTTTAACTAGTTTAAATAACAAAAATGACATCAAAAATATCATGAACGTTAAAAATAGTGTTTTTTCTTAATATGTGTGTGTATGTATTATCTTACAAGTGCAATGTATGATACATAAAGACATTTTAAGTTTGAAAAATCAGATGTTTTGCGCGAAGTGACAGTAGTACCCACCTCAACGCTTCGCTTATGAGGCGTGCAAAATAGAAATACATAGTATTCAGTATTCACTGGCTGAAGGCTTGAGGCGCGCAGTGGTCACGCCACGCCACTACGATGGCGAAAGGTTCGAATCCCGCCTCATGATTTTTTCTATACCTACATATCTACTTGAAATATCACCCAGATTTTTATTGAATAAAATAAATAATCAGCAGAACAAAGCGTTACGAAATCTATTTCATTGAATAAATACTAAAACGTACATTTCAGTTAGTTTACCTCAAGACAAAGGTACTTACAGGTCCAATCTGTTCCCAGACTCTGATTCAGAATCGTAAAACCATCAGTTAACAAGTTGAAATAAAAATAAATTCACGTAATTTATTACTGACAGTTCCGTTGCTTCAGTAAATAGGAATTACGTATAAATAGTGTATCTGTTAGCAGCAACGGGCCATAAAGTTGTTTGTAATAACAGGGACAGCTGGGATACATCACATAGTCGATGTTTGATGGATGTCATGTGGTGAATGGTGTTTTGACTACCTAGCTGAGTATCAATCCTTCAAACAAGTAAGATTTGAAACACCAGGTTACGGGCCTATAGAAAAGTGTAGTGCCGCGTGGTTTCACCCGCGAACGATCCCGCAGGAAACCCGGAGAAAAGTATTTCTTTACTTAATTTGTTATTCTGGTACATAAGCGACATCACAGCTAAGTATTAGTGGTTTTCCTGTGAAAGAGTAAAAACATACATACAAATATTTACGATATTGACTAAGATATTGTAGATAATTACAGATAGTAGCTGAAGATTTTTATGGAAACTGCCCCTTAATTTCCTAGAAAAATAAAATATTACACAAGTAGTAAGGAACCCACAATAAAGATAAATAAGTTTATCCATAAAAATAAAAACAACTAAATAACGCTCTACGCGCTCTACGAAATATTTAGGAAACTCATTAAGTTTTTTCAGAAGTTAATTATTAAAGAAAAAGGGAAAAATTAAGTTCCTAAAGGTTAATCATAATCATAGTTCTTAGTAATTTGTTGGGAGATTGTTTACAGAAGGCCTCTTGATAACCATAAATATAATATCACATATAGGTATAATAATATTATAAAGCTGAAGAGTTTGTTTGTTACTTTGAACGCGCTAATCTCAGGAACTACAGGCCTGATTTGAAAAAATTTTTCGGTGTTACATAGCCCAGCTAAGACCAAAAGGAGCGGAACACTGCAGGTAAAACCGCGGGGCACAGTTAGTTATACTATATAATGAAAATACTTACTATAATTTTCTATTTTCGTCCAAAAACAAAACTATGAGGAAAACGCAAGAAAAACTTCGTCTAACGATGGAAAACAACTAACATCCAGATGGTACCTACTAATAAGTTCGCGTTGTAGAGAAACAATAAAACATACTACGATAATAGGATCGTTATTTTACTGTTATTATGTTGTCTTTATTGTTGATTTTCTGTGATTTAGAACGCTGTAGAGGCCGTACTTTGATAATACCTACTCCTCACTAATATTATAAACGCGAAAGTTTGTGAGGATGGCTGGATGGATGGATGTTTGTTATTATTTCTCGTAAAAGCTACTGAACCGATTACAGTGACATTTTGTGTGTCGGTAGCTGAAGACATAGGCTATTGACTAGACTAGACTAGGCTAGACCCAGAATAAGACATAGGCTAGACCCAGAATAAAACATAGGCTACTTTTCATCCCGGAAATCCAACAGGAACGGGAACTATGTGGGTTTTTTTTTTTGAAAACGCGGGCAAGCCGCGGTGGGTCTAAGTATCAGTCGAATCTAGTAATTTATATCTAAATGCAAAAGTTACTATGTCATCTGGCTCTTCTTCGCGTCTAAAAAACTTAACCGATTTAGATGAAATTTGGTAGGTACAGATATAGTTTGAGACCGCAGAAAGCACATGGGATAGATTTTATCTCGTAAATCGGGGAACTATGCTGGTTTTTCTTTGACAAAGCGGGCGAAAAGCTAAAATTATTGGATCGACTTATTTCTAACTGTGTCCAGTTTACAAGGGTTTTACTCAGGTACTAAATAATAACAATGTCTATCACGTACTGTAGAGGCTATTCTGAACTTCGCTTTATGACCTGAAGGTGTCTTTTGCGATAAAACAGCTTTCAACCATGTTTATAGCAGAGTACCTACCTACATTCTTTATATCTGAGACATTAAACTCTGTGTATCTATTATTATGTTTTACGACATTTTCTTTGTTATGGGATACTTAAATTTTTTAAATATGAGTTATAAACGCAGTTGAAATACCTTGTTTTTTCAAAAATAAATTCTAATAGGTAATAGGTTCTAAAAATACAACTATCATCTGAAGTTGATTACAATTTTCGGTATTTAATGAATTACCATACATAATATATAGGTAAACTCTGTTAAAAATTTTTTTAACAGAGTATGTGTGCGTGTACTAGTGTACACACGTAAGAAGTGAAACTTTTTTATGACCTTATTTTTCAAAAAATAATTTACTATATGCAACTTTACAGAAATACGTCGAATCACGCGTGGTAGGGATAAGAAAAAGATGACGCGTAACAAAAAAATGTTACACTAAATTTTTTTCCAACCCCGATAAAGAAGTTTCACTTCAAAATCTACGCTAGTATTAATACAAACATTATTTATTAATTAAAACTACTATCAACATGTAACTCTTTTTCCGCCGCGACTACCGGATACATATCCTATGCCCTTGAATGCAATAATGAAACGTTAAAAAAACACTAAAGTAAACAATTGATCTAAACAAAGATTTCTATAGCCCTAATCTCGTACAATCGGTCACAACATAACTTGAAAATGGCTGAAGCAAAGCGCTTTCCGCGTACAAAGCTGTAAGCAAATCTAATTTAGTTCAACAATAAAATCATGAATACCATAGCACGGCGAGTTCATTGAATAGTATTTTATTACGTTATTTCCTCGGTATAATGTACCCATTTCATTATTTGCACAGCAAACGTCTTTAATGCCGTTTTAAGAGAGCAAAGGGTCATTGTGACTAAACTTGAACTATTGATGATGTTTGTGGTGTTCTTTATGAAACCACGATGGCATAAAACTAACGTAAAATTTGAAATTCTTAGCTTTAATTTGAATACCAATAAACTGAATATGCAGGAGACGATTTCTTCTTTATTTTATGCCTTATGGTAGCCACTGGCCATAGCTGAGAACCATTTGAAAATCACGACATTCGACATAATATTTTAGGAGTACGATTCCACAGACCGTTAGATCTCCCGTACCAATTTAAGAATAAGATAATTTTATCTAAACTAATATTATAAAGCTGAAGAGTTTGTTTGTTTGTTTGTTTGAACGTGCTAATCTCAGGTAGTATTGGTCCGATAGCGATTGGCGTGATGATATATTAGCCTATAGCCTTCCTCGATAAATGGGCTATCTAACACCGAAATAATTTTTTCAAATCGGACCAGTAGTTCCTGATATTAGCGCAAAAAACAAACAATCTCTTCAGCTTCATACTATTAAGTAGTACCTATAGATTTCGATACGACCTGATAATGTTTTTGCTTGAATGAAAAACCCGGGATTTGAATGTCAAACAATAAGGGCGTTTGTCCACTACAAGGAATTTTACGGTCCGGCATTCCGATTTCTTACGGTCCGGTATGGCACGCCATTAATCTATATACTAGCTTGTGCACTATACGTAATTTTACTGTCCGACATTTTACTTTTCCCTATTCCGGATGGTTTTTTGTGTCTACGAGTCGCTGTAGGTATAATTGTTTTCAAATGCCCACTTGCTTGGATTTTACTGTTTTTACTGCATATGCCAATTAAAAGCAAGCTCTTGTTTTACTTTCTTTTAGTTGGCAATGAGATTTGAGAAGTCGGTATTGTTATTTTATATACATTGACCAAGCATTGACCTATAGGTAATTATTATCTAAGTAAGTGTTGGTAAGTTAAAGTTCAAGTGGGAATAGCTTTAGCTCCTCGTCACCGATTAAAATAAATAAGTGAAACACGCATTTTAAATCTCTTACGGAACTTTACTTTTTATTATAACGAAGTAATATAATATTTCACCTTCTATACTTTTTACTCGTTTCTTGTAAAATGCAAAAACAATCATTTATGATAGCATTATACCGCCAAACTTCCTTGAACTGTACCGCACTGATCCGAGTAAAGACGGACAGGTGCACAAGCAATTCATCGGTTTTTTCATGCCACACCGGACCGTAAAAAATCGGAATGCCGGACAGTAAAATTCCTTGTAGTGCACAAGCGCCCTAATTCGAACAGAATCACAAGCAAAACTAGTCTTTTATAACTCTAATAAATAATTGAGCAGCAAATTTTCTCATCCACATGAGGAATGTCACAGGCATTTCGTAATTAATGTGTTTTATCACTTTTTTTATTTCCTTTACGATGTTAGAAGGAATTACGGACATGTTTATAACGTCATAATGCGATGTTTACAGCTGCAGTTGATAAAATGTTTTGGTATAGCTTGGGATAACGTAATTTGGGATGATTGCGGGTAGTTTAGAAATGAACGCTTGGAAAATTTTATAGCAAACTACCTCTAGAAGACTAGTTAACGATATTTTTTATTTTAAGAATAGAATAGAATAAGAATTTATTCGCAGTAAAAATCAAACACATAAACAAAAAAAATACACAAGAAAAATATATAAATAGTGCTTTCACCGCTGTTTTTCAGCCATAGCCTGTTGTAGCCACAAATTTTCATAGAAATACATACATCTTATAAATACTTTAAAAATTTTAAACGCATTATCTATTTTCAGCTTTATGATAAGATTATTGTATTATTCACCTTTTCCCAAGTTATTTTGCCTATTTTACATTTATTTGTTTTGCCAACATGTTTATTGGAAATACGGTTATAATTACTGAACGTCGCATCGACTTTTTTTGCGTTATTTCCATACTAGCTTTCCGCCCGCGGCTTCGCCCGCGCAGTCAAAGAAAAACCCGCATAGTTCCCGTTCCCGTGGGATTTCCGGGATAAAAACTATCCTATGTCCTTTCTCGGGTATCAAAATATCTCTATACCAAATTTCATGCAAATTGGTTCAGTAGTTAAGGCGTGATTGAGTAACAGACAGACAGACAGAGTTACTTTCGCATTTATAATATTAAGTATGGATGTATAAATGTGTGCGTAGGTACCTATTAAAAAAGGTTAATGCGACCCAAACATGGTCAATTTACCTGCCAAGAGAATCAAATAATGTTAAATTACTGGTTCTGAACCGTGATTTACGGTATCCCGTAAATCCGACCTTTGCTGTTAAAGCTACCTACTGTATTACGGCTTAGCTTAGCTTTTTATTACCCTTAAAGCTTAGGTCTAGTCTAGTCTGTTTTATGTGGCGTACTGCCCCCTTGTGGTTTATTTTATTTTATTATAAACCGTTTTCTAATTATACAGGAATAACAGTAGGTATGGAATACGATAAATTATAGAGCTGAAGAGTTTGTTTGTTTGAACGCGCTAATCTCAGAAACTACTGGTCCGATTTGAAAAATTTTTTCGGTGTTAGATAGCCCATTTATCGAGGAATGCTATAGCTTATAATATATCGTCACGCTAAGACCAACAAGAGCGAAGCAATGCGGGTGAAACCGCGGAGCACAGCTAGTATACGATAAACAGGAAATAAATGTGCCACATAAACGAACTTTGAACATTAGTCCATTGAATGAGTCCCTCCAAGGGGGGTCTAGAGTGCGTGAGTTAGTAACGTAAGATGTTTCTTCGGAAACATGTCAAGAGTCCCTAGGTAATAAACATACTAAAACCCCGGGACACTAGGAGGAGCCCCGGAGTGGGGGGAGGGGGGAATGGGTCCATTTTTTTCATTTTTCGCTTAAATCTCAAAAACGGTACATGTTAGAGAAAAACTTTCAAGAAAAAGTTGAAAGGCCATAAAATTATCTACAAGTTGTACCTTTATCATTTTTTCCTATATCCTACGGTTTCTGAGTTATACGCAGTAAAAAATGATTTTGGCTCAAACAATTTCCCCATACCGATCAAAAAATATTTCTTTCTTCCAAAAAACTCAAGTGTGCAACTTGTGACCGGTACTGGTAGATTGCTCTTAAATAGGTCTATAATTGGTAAAATAAACACATTCCTCCATGGAAGCCTTTAGGAGGAATCGATTGTCAAAATATTGTATTAGGGCAGTTTGAGTTACTGAACTTGATCTTTTTATTTTTTCTTCCAAAAAACTCAAAAGTGCAACTTGTGACCAGTACAGATAGATTGCTCATAATTAGGTCTATCATTGATAAAAATACCAGATTCCACCACGGAGGCGTTTACGGGGAATTGAATTTTATCAGGGTAGTTACGATACTTGATCTTTTTATTTTTTTCTTCCAAAAAACTCAAAAGTGCAACTTGTGACCGGTACCGATAGATTGCTCATAATTAGGTCTATCATTGATACAAAAACCAGATTCCACCATGGAGGCGTTTAGGAGGTATTGAATTTTATTATGGTAGTTACGATACTTGAACTTTTTAACTAACTACCCTAATAAAATTCAATTCCCCGTAAACGCCTCCGTGGTGGAATCTGGTATTTTTATCAATGATAGACCTAATTATGAGCAATCTATCTGTACCGGTCACAAGTTGCACTTTTGAGTTTTTTGGAAGAAAAAAATAAAAAGATCAAGTTCAGTAACTCAAACTACCCTAATATAATATTTTGACAATCGATTCCTCCTAAAGGCTTCCATGGAGGAATGTGTTTATTTTACCAATTATAGACCTAATTAAGAGCAATCTATCAATACCAGTCACAAGTTGCACTTTTGAGTTTTTTGGAAGAAAAAAATAAAAAGATCAAGTTCAGTAACTCAAACTACCCTAATATAATATTTTGACAATCGATTCCTCCTAAAGGCTTCCATGGAGGAATGTGTTTATTTTACTAATGATAGACCTAATTATGAGCAATCTATCTGTACCGGTCACAAGTTGCACTTTTGAGTTTTTTGGAAGAAAAAAAATAAAAAGTTCAAGTATCGTAACTACCCTGATAAAATTCAATTCCCCGTAAACGCCTCCGTGGTGGAATCTGGTATTTTTATCAATGATAGACCTAATTATGAGCAATCTATCTGTACCGGTCAGAAGTTGCACTTTTGAGTTTTTTAGAAGAAAAAAATAAAAAGATCAAGTTCAGTAACTCAAACTGCCCTAATATAATATTTTGACAATCGATTCCTCCTAAAGGCTTCCATGGAGGAATGTGTTTATTTTACCAATTATAGACCTATTTAAGAGCAATCTACCAGTACCAGTCACAAGTTGCACACTTGAGTTTTTTGGAAGAAAGAAATATTTTTTGATCGGTATGGGGAAATTGTTTGAGCCAAAATCATTTTTTACTGCGTATAACTCAGAAACCGTAGGATATAGGAAAAAATGATTTAGGTACAACTTGTAGATAATTTTATGGCCTTTCAACTTTTACTTGAATGTTTTTCTCTAACATGTACCGTTTTTGAGATTTAAGCGAAAAATGAAAAAATTGACCCATTCCCCCCCTCCCCCCACTCTGGGGCTCCTCCTAGTGTCCCGGGGTTTTATTATGTTTATTACCTAGGGACTCTTGACATGTTTCCGAAGAAACATCTTACGTTACTAACTCACGCACTCTAGAACTTTTTATTCAATGGACTACATACAAAAAATGATTTGTAACATTTACTGTATCTACCTATAATTTTCTTAAAAATATATGTCAATTAAAATAGAACTGATAATTCAGCAATCTTAAGATTAATTAACTTCATTACAGGCACGATGGTAAATTCAGCAAGATGAAGTAGTTCTGAGGCATCATGGACGACCCGGAGAGGATCGCGCGGGAACAGATAGCTTGTGACCTTGCCAATAATAACACTGTACCACCACCAGGTAAGGTTTTTAAGGGTATTTTATCTTCTTCGAGTGAAAACTTCTTTAGAAGTTATTAGCCACGCCACGTACACGGTAGAGAAGGCTAATGTTAAAAAAAATTAAAATTTACAAAGTATTTTAGTGCTCAGTTTTGAAATATTGTACTGAATTGACGTGGTTAAAAAAGTTTTCATTTCTATCTAAATTTTCAACAAATCGTTATCCATTTAAACTATTTTCTTTTTATACATAAATTTTTAAAGAATATAAATTTTCGATCATGATCTTCGACCTCTCGGCCACCCGTGATGCCGCAATTTTCACATGCATTTTCTTTTTCTCTTTAAATAACTCTATTTGCAGGTCTATACTGTGAAGGCACGTTTGACACTTGGCTGTGCTGGCCGCACACGCCAGCCAACACAACTGCGTACGCGCATTGCCCAGTATTCGTTCCTGGGTTTAGTACTGAATGTAAGTAATGTTTTTCTTCATGTGGTTAATTCTGTAAAATCTCAAATTATATTTTGTAAGCAAAGCAAGGAATTCTCTCTAATAAATATCAAAGTTAGGTACTACCAAAGTGATTTAAATGTACCTACCTACGTTGGATATTTTGAAGTGAAACTTCTAGCGCGTTGAGAGTAAAATTTCAAGGTCGCGTCATGGCAATATCGTCACGTCATGGATTAATGCGACGGTTTTTGGTATTTTTTAATCTTGCCAAAGAAGTTTCACTTCTGACACGTGTGCTCGGCACACACGCTCTTTTATGTATTTTATTTCTGTCAACAATATTTCCATAACGTGAATGGTATGAAGGAAGTCTTCTAACTTCAACTTAAGTTGTATAGAATTTTCTGCTTCTTATTTAATGACAATTTACATAGAGTCACTACAGTCTACAACATAATTATTAATTACGAAGCATACATAACACATTTATTTACGTTTTCCAGTGTTAGCTTATAAGGAATGTACAGCAGATGGAACGTGGTGGCGACATCCTGACTCGGGAAAACCCTGGTCGAATTACACTACCTGCGTTAAACCTGAAGAAGTAAGTGAATTTGTATAATATTCAGTTACGTATTATGCTATTTCTAATATTCTTATCGAAATAGTAGATACATATTTATTTCTCTATTCCTTTGATTATTAAAAAGCTTAAATTGAGAGATGCATACATGTTTGCAGATCAGATCTGAATAAAATCTGGTAGATTTAGCCCCTTATCTGTTAATACCTTGCCAATGCAAATACCTTCTTATAAATTAGGTACCTAACTACTACACGTACCTAGGTATTTATATGCACTTCACGAAACCGCGTTAAAGCTTTTTTTTTAGATTATTTTAGGGAATCTTCTTATATATAAAAATGAATCGCAAAATGTGTTGGTAAGCGCATAACTCGAGAACGGCTGAACCGATTTCGATAATTATTTTTTTATTATATTCCTTGAAGTACGAGGATGGTTCTTATGTAGAGAAAACGTAAACATGTACCACGGGCGAAGCCGGGGCGGACCGCTAGTATTAGATAATAGTGTGAATTATTCCGTTGAGAAGTATTTGATTATGAGTACGATAAATAGATCTCTACAAAGGCTTCCTATTACACTTATTTCAATTTCACATCGCAATATTTATTAACTGTTTTTAATGATTTTAAAATTATTTTTTCAGGATGTAAGCGAGGTGATAGTGCTCTACGAAACCGGCTATAGTATATCTTTAATTGCTCTACTTGTGTCCCTGGCTATTCTCACATATTTCAAGTAAGTATCGACCAGAATATAAAAATAGTGTGTATCAGAAATGAAACTTCTTTGGTTGGTGAAAGTTCTTCAATATTCAAAGATACTAAAATCGTCGCCTTAATGACGTGACGAAATTGCCATGACGCGATCCTGATATTTTACTCTCAACTCGGCTATCGAAGTTTCACTTGAAAAACTATAATAAAATGTCCTTTATTATCATTACATGAATACAAACAAACGTTTATATGCAATTAAAGCTTATGATACAAAATCATTTCTACTGATAATATGACCTTGAATTATTTTTGTATGACATTGTGTTTTAACATGATAATATCATGACAGAAAACAGTAAACAATTTGTTAAAAATTCGCATATAATGCAAGGTAAACGAATGCGCTAAATGATTCACGTAAAACATAAAAAAATAAACAACAAGTGTACATACAGTTCTGCCTTCTATACAACGTTTTAAAAATAAATATTTACTATTCACTCCACTTTATTTGACACGAATTTTTAAAAACCTTGTTATAACTGACAACTCATATCTCTGTTCATTTATTGTATACCTAATTGTTAAGAATGCGCCATGTTTGGATGGATTTGACTAGCAAGTATATTAACAGAAATTATGTATTTTGTTCCAGGAGTTTAAGATGCGCCAGAATCACAGTACACATGAATTTATTCGCTTCTTTTGCCCTCAACAACGCGTTATGGCTCGCATGGTACGGCATGGTAGTGAACAACGCAGATATACCCAAAGAAAACCCAGTCTGGTGTAGATTCCTCAACGCCATCCTGCAATACGCACTTCTTACTAACTACACATGGATGTTATGCGAAGGGCTTTACCTCCACACTGTTCTAGTCAGCGCTTTCGTATCAGAGCGACGTTTAGTTCGAGTTTTATTAGCCGCTGGATGGTTACTCCCAGTGCCATCAGCTATCATCCACGCAGCCAGACGCACGGCTTCAGACGACCCGTTCTGCTGGGCAGACGATGGAGCCCCACGGCCAGAACTCGCTGTGCTAGTCTGCGCTACTGTTATCCTAAACTTGGCGTTTCTGTGCAATATCGTCAGGGTGTTATGTACGAAGTTACGGGCTGGTGGTGGAGCGGGGATAGCCAGGCCATCAGCGACGGCATTACATGCTTTGCGGGCTACGTGTCTCCTAGCTCCTTTGCTCGGAGTTCAATACTTGTTGACGCCATTTAGGCCAGAGAGGGATGCAAGCTGGTGGCGGGCGTACGAGTACGTGTCAGCGATTATGACGTCACTGCAAGGGTTGTGCGTGGCGGTGCTGTACTGCTTCTGTAATGGAGAGGTGCTGGCGCAGTTACGGAGGAAGTGGCGCGTGCTGACGTTCCGACCGAGGGCGAATTCCACGACGAATACTACTGTGTCGGTGAGCACTTTTAAATTAATTACAAAAAATTTGACTTCTCTTCACTTGTCAGGTACCTATAACAAGTGAACAGTAGTCGCCTATAAAACAGGTATTAAATTTAAAGGAAACAAACGAAAATCACAAGTAAATTTTTTTGCGAAGTTTAATACTTTTAAAGTTAGTGAAAGTGTTAGATTTCAGTGTAAGTTTTTAGATATAAACCTATAAGCATAATAATTATCATCCCTATATAATTTTTATTTTTGAATCTTTAGAATTACCATTCAGAAGATTTTACAAATGTTTTGTTAATAAACAAGCAAGTTTTATGACATAGCCTTTAACATAATCCTAGTTACATCTATTTCAGTTCGTAAGATCAGCAGGCGCGGGAGGCGGTGAGGATAAAGTCTGACTAGCGGCCGGCGGCGAGCCCGAAGTCGTGGCGGAGCGGCAACGCCGCATACGCTTCGAGAGAGATAGCGACGAGGACGCGCCGCCGGATGCTAGACTCATTTAGATTTAAAAATTTGAATTTATTATTATGCCCAGTTTGTATTGTGAATGCTTGTATAGTGCGATTTTATCTGTTAATACTATCATTGTTAATTCTGTTGTACTTAAGGCGAAAGTTTAGGAGGAAGTTTTTAATAATCCCCACTTAGAAATTAAAGATTTTAACGGATTTTAAACGCGATTTACTACACTATAAAATACTATTATCCCCACTTTCTAACATAGATACTTAGTACTGTTTATTGGAAGTGTACCTACCCAGTGGATCAGAATAAATAATTGTAAAGATTTTTTAAGTAGATAACTATAAGATTTATAGTAGTTACCTACCTACTTAAACTTCTAAGCTAGTTAAAAGCGAAAGCCGAAAGCTTGTATAAATGGAATGAGAGCAAAATTTTATGATATTGCTTGTAGGTTGTACCTAAAATTTTGTGTAAGTAGTTACCTATAGGTACTGTATAAAGAATTTAATCTCTAAATTACATATTTAAATATAAGAATATTCTTTAATAGTGCATTTAACACAAAGTTTTTAAGTTATACTTACATTAATTTTTTTTCGTTATTTACTTTAAATATTAAGTGTTATTTATCAGTTACTTCTTTATGTAGTGTAACTATTTACTATTTAAGTATGTATCTTGTAAATTTTACGATTTAAGATTTTATATTGAATTTTTTACTATAAATATTCTATAATTATTATATAGAAAAAATTGGTACTACTAATTATGATTAGTTAGTTATGTATGGTATCAATTTATGAATATCATTTTAATGAAATCACAGCCTAATTTATTATCTATATTGTATGCTAATCTTACAGATCTAATATTTGTGTAAATTTTGGAGAAATATTCATCTTTAATGTCTGTAAATCATTTTAAATTAGGTATAAAATTGTTAAAATTAATTCTAAAATATAACAGTTGTTATAATAAAAAAAAATGTGTGCGTGTACTAGAGTACACACGTAAGAAGTGAAACTTCTTTATGACCTTATTTTTCAAAAAATAATTTACTATCTACAGTAATATTATAAAGAGGAAAACTTTGTTTGTTTGTTTGTTTGATTGATTGTAATGAATAGGCTCATAAACTACTGGACCAATTTTAAAAATTCTTTCACCATTCGAAAGCTACATTATCCACGAGTAATATAGGCTATATATTATCACGCTAAGACCAACAGGAGCATAGCCACGCGGGTGAAACCGCGCGGCACAGCTTGTATACAATATTACAGAAATACGTTAGTCTAACACGCTCGTCGTTTCGCTCCTTGCTACCTACTTAAATATTTACACCGGCCGCTGCTGCAACTCGCTCGCTTCGCTCGCTCGGCTCGTGCGGTAGTTCAAAAGTTAACCTAAGATGCTCGTCGCTTCGCTCCTCGCTACCTATTTGAATATTTACGCCGGCCACTGCCGCGACTCGCTCGCTTCGCTCGCTCAGCTCGTGCGGTAGTTCAAAAGACCAAGGGAGACGCCAAAAAATTCGAGTTATATAGAGTTTTCAACTTATAAAGGATTTCGACTTAGGCGGATTTTGATTGGACATAAAGAGTTTGAGGTTTATTCTTATAAATATTGAATTCACAAAATCATAATTGAACACCAATCAAGCAAACACGTGTTAACGTGAGTCATAGATTTATTATCGTATACTCCTAAAATGTTTTCTAAGAAACAATACTGTACTTACATTGTCGGCAAGTTCTTAAAGGCGGTAACTTATTTTTGTTCGAACAATAGAGGTAATTAATATAAATTCCTAATGTCGAAATCTCGAAACAGTCAGAAATTAATGACGCACATAGTATATACATATTATGACAGAGGTTAAGCTTAAATAACTTGAAAAATAAATAACATGATCTCGCCCACGTGTTGGTGTTTTAAAAAATTCAATCAAAAACTGAGGTTAACTTTAAATACAATTTTAGAAAAATAAATACCACAATCAACATTCAAGTATTAGAAAAAATTGATACCATAATTCCACCCACGTGTTAGTGTATTGAAAAATACAATCAAAAAGTGAGGTTAATCATAAATAACTTAGAAAAATAAATACCATTATTACACCTAAGTATTAGAAAAATAGATGTAATTACTTATTTACTTTTTTTAGAAATTCACTGGAATTAGAATTAAAACAAACCCTTTGATTTTGCTGATCACTTTAATATAACATGTATAATGTATATAGTCACGAGTACGGCGTAACGCAAAAATGTCACGAGTACGGCGTAACGCAAAAATGTCACGCGCGCGGCGTAACGCAAAAATGTTACACAAAATTTTTGTCCACCCCCGATAAAGAAGTTTCACTTCAAAAATATATATGTATTGAAGCTAAGAGGGGATTGAGCGCTTAGATAATTGGAATTTTTAACTGAAATTTTTTATTAATAAGGGACTTCGATCAACTTTACTTTTGTATATTAATTAGGTCTCAGTTTAATACGGGTCACATAAGTAATATTAATGTATGTAATGTAGAAAATATATATAACAGTGTTGAATATTGTATTCTTTACATATTTTATAAAATATAATAATTATGTAAGTATGTAAAATACTTTAATAAGGAATATACTTTTAAATAAAATGAATAACCTTTATTCTACTTTATAATATTATATTTATGTAAGATAATACAAGATTGTATATAACTAATATAATAAATTATAACATAATACCAATAGTTTTTCATTAATGAACCTGCTCATGGTCAATATATTGAATACTAGCTTTCCGCCCGCGGCTTCGCCCGCGTTTACAAAGAAAAACCCGTTCCCGTAGGATTTCCGGGATAAAACCTATCCTATGTCCTTTCTCGGGTATGAAAATATCTCTATACCAAATTTCATGCAAATTGGTTCAGTAGTTAAGGCGTGATTGAGTAACAGACAGACAGACAGAGTTACTTTCGCATTTATAATATTAGTATGGATATTGAAAACTGGCTACTCACCTACCTGCAGCAGGGGCAATGCTGGAATTGCACCCTTAATTGGCTCCTTAATAATTGTGATGTGTATGGGCAAGCAGGGGCAATTTAGAGAACAGCTGAAATAGCTTCAACCACCGTGCAACCGAGATTGTTTCAATATTGCCCCTACGGCAGTTACGTGAGTAGCCAGCTGAACAGAATTACACGCCTCATAAGCGGAGCGTTGAGGTAGCGCTCTCGGCTCTACTCTCGCCTTGTCTCACAGTGTCTACTGTGGTGTATAGTATCTATTACTTGCTCTGTGATGTCTACATTTTTATTTTCTACCACACTCGTTGAGCTCGTAGAAGTTTCTTTTTCTTTCTTCATGGCAAGAATATTATTACTAAATGACTAACACTAATAGTCTTAACCCTCATGGGATTTTTAAAACATGTGTTTTGCTTCTTATTTAGATAAAAAATAATGTTAAAAAATAATTAGTACCTTTTCGTTAGTATGTATGGAAACCGGCGTGGTCACGATAATTCGTGGAAAACTATGGGAAAACTTATATGTATAACGACATTCGAACAAAATCTGTGCGCCATTTTTTTGCTCTAACTAAGTTTTAAAAATTATTATCTAGTTAGGTACTTACCGATGAAAAGTTATGTAAGTCACTTTTCCGTATTATTTGTATTATTTGTGCAATATCGTAACACACACGAAGGCATATTTGATGCGTTCCACTTTAAAACAAATAAAAAATGAGCGTGCAGTTAAGCCATATGGCTTATGTTGAGCAGAACATAAGTGATGTAGGCGGTGTCGTCTCCATAATATGTATATCTCAATGGTAGTCGAATTCATTTTTTGAAACGCTTCTTTACGATCTCAATTTATTTCCTTTCGAAGATCACGGTCTTCTAATTCAACGTAGTAGTTTAAATTTAATTAACAAAAGCCACAAAAACTAAAACTCACATAAGTATATATTGATTGTTTATCTTTCTGTGGTAGGCATGGTAGGTATACATATATAAATTATTATAATACCTTTTTTTGGACAATGGCGCGAAAGTTTCAAAAGTTTTTTAAAATTATTCCTTTTATATTTTTTTATACTGTAAGTATAATCGCTGTGAGGCGTGCATTTTGGATTTTCCAAATTTTATTTTAAGATTTGATTTAACCACGATACTAATAGACCATTCTACTAAACATAACAAACAAATACTGATTTAATGAACGGAACGTCGTTATAATGTTAAGCGTCAGTTAATGTTTTTACTTTTTGATCACTAGAGATCTTACTCTAAAAATGGAAAGCTGATATCGAGAATCGAATGCATGATTACTTGTGAAGAAATATCACCAAAATTAAAAACCGCGTTGTGATAATGATAAAACAGATCTTGAGAGTACACGGTTACACTTGTGTTTACACTAGATAATATACATTTTTTTAGCACAGTTTTAAATTGTACTAGTCTTATTTTACTTCTAAAATTTACGAAATAAATATTATAATGGGAAAGGGATTTGATTGATGATTTTTAAAATTCACATAATATATTTAAAATTCACATAAGCTCATAGTGATTAATTCACTTTAATCGATATTTAATTGAGCTAAGACGTCAAATATTGCCCATTAAAATGAATCCACTATAGTTGCTAGTATTTATAACCAAAACTTTCACTCTATTCATATTTTTATGTTAATTTCAAAATTTAAAACTACTAACCAAAACGCCTTGTATTCAAAGCCATTGAAAGTATGAAAAGTCCACATTAAAAACCTCATTTGACGTTAACAACTTGACAGTTGACGTTTACACATTCCCTTTTGCGCCATTATTTTTCGGGTATTTGTTATTGTACGAGCGTCATGTATGACGCGAATTTGAATTAAAAGTAGTGTTTAGTTTGAATTAAAGCTATATTCATAAAAGGAGTAAAGATGCCGGCGTTTTTAAAGTATATAGATATGGAAAACTTCAAGTCCTACAGTGGACATCATCAGATTGGACCTCTGAAGTCTTTCACTGCTGTTGTAGGTCCCAATGGATCAGGTAATTTTCTTTTAGAGTATGTAATAACGAAATTTATAAGTTTATCAAACTGTATTGATAACAATTAAATCATTTAAACAGGTATTTCACTAATGAATTAAACATAGGTCATGGTAACATTTGGAAAATATGTTACTTAGACTTCTATAAAAATTGTTAAAAGATGCTAAATTTCACGTATTTAATATAGAGAAGGGTTTATCTATAAAATATACTTGATTCTCGTCAGTTTTGATGACTGCCTTGTATAGACTAATATAATAGCCAATCTAATGCTTTGTATATTTTTATTACAACTGACTTGAGTACATATGATATTTGCAATATTATAAACAGAAGCAATGAAATGCTTGTGATGTCCGAACATAGAGGTATTGGTGAATGTGCACATTTTTCACTTTTGTAAAAACGCTTCTATTTAACGTGACAATTACCCACTTTTAATCACGAAAGGAATGGCGTGCACATGAAGAGGCCTATACCCAACTTTGGGTTACACCGGGCTGAAAAAGAAGAAGAAGAATCATATAAAATTAACCTTTCATATCTACTTTTAGGAAAATCTAACTTCATGGACGCTGTTAGTTTTGTGATGGGTGAAAAGACATCTCTGTTGCGTGTGAAACGACTTAGTGATCTCATCCATGGAGCTTCTATCAACAAACCTGTATCCAGAAGGTAATCTTAATATAATATATAAATCTCGTGTCACAATGTTTGCCCTCAATGGACTCCTAAACCACTTAACCATTTATAATAAAATTCGCACACCATGTGCAGTTCGATCCAACTTGAGAGATAGGCTACGTTTTATCCCGGGAAAATGACACAATCCCGGAAATCCCACGGGAACGGGAACTATGCGGGTTTTTCTTTGACTGCGCGGGCAAAGCCGCGGGCGGAAAGCTAGTTATAATATAATTACAGTTATAAATTAGTTATTTTGGCTTTAAAAATATTTTAGTTCCAAGAGATGTCAATGAAATAGAAATTTTCATAATTAAATGTCACAGCTTTTCTTTTTTGTGTAGAAAATGTATTCTCAACCATATTATTAATTTTTTGAGACAATTTCTTCACAATATAAGTAGCTTCATATAAATAATGCTACAGTTTAATATAAGAATAGGTACCTCAGATTTGTTTTTATTGTATGGCAAGCATTCAATCTCATTACTACTTTAATTAAAAATTCATAGAATGCGAAAGTTGGTGAGGATGTGCGTGTGTTTGTTACTCCTTCACGCAAATACTATTGAACCGATAACAATGAAATTTAGCACACATATAGAGGGTAACTTGGATTAACACATAGGATAGGTTTTATCCCGGAAATCCCACAGGAACGGGAACTAAGCAAGTTTTTCTTTGAAAACGCGGGCGAAGCTGCGGGCGGAAATCTAGTAAATTAATATATCTAAAACATTTTATTATTTTAGTGCCTCCGTAACAGCAACATTTGTGCTGGAAGATATGACTGAGAAACAGTTCCAGAGGTCTGTTATCGGACAGTCTTCAGATCACAAAATTGATGGACAGGTTTGTTTTACAGTTATTCTATTCATATTAAAGACATAAAGATACCAAAGATATCTTTTTATGGCCTGGATCAGAGAAAATTCATTAAATTATTGCACGCCTCATAAGCGAAGCGTTGAGGTGGGTACTACTGTCACTTCGCGCAAGACATCTGATTTTTCAAACTTAAAATGTCTTTATGTATCATACATTGCACTTGTAAGATAATACATACACACACATATTAAGAAAAAACACTATTTTTAACGTTCATGATATTTTTGATGTCATTTTTGTTATTTAAACTAGTTAAAAAACAGTTTAAAAAAGTTCTGTCTTGGACGTCCGTGTGTCTGTATGTGCGGATCCTTTTTCTTGTTAACACGATAGCGACCGAAATACTTTACTAATCGAGTCTTTTTTTTTCTCTTACGCTTGAGTATGCTCAGGAATAGAACCCTTTCATTTTTCAGGGTCTGATTCGATGTGGTTTAATTGTTATTAAATAAACAAAAATAATAATTAATAAATAATTATTAAAAAAAATTATGAGGCGTGCACTTTTGGATTTTCCAAATTATTTTGCTTTTGCGATAAATACTTGCTGCTTACTTATAACTGAATAAAATACCATAACTTATACTGCTTATAAAGATCTATAAGAAAGAAGAAATAAAGAAATTCTCTTAACAACATTTTTTAAATGAATGCATGTTTGCATTATATATGTTTATCATTTCAGTCAGTAAATATAAGTCAATATCTAGCTGAGTTGGAGAAACTGGGCATCAACGTTAAGGCAAAGAACTTCCTGGTGTTCCAAGGGGCTGTAGAGAGTATCGCTATGAAAAATCCTAAAGAGAGAACTGCTTTGTTTGAGGAGATTAGTGGGTGAGTGACATGATCGTAGATTCTGAAGGAATGATAATTTAATGAATATAACATGATAGTTTCTGGAGTTAAAATCTTAATATTATATATAAATCTCGTGTCACAATGTTTGTCCTTAATGGACTCCTAAACCACTTAACCGATTATAATAAAATTCGCACACCATGTGCAATTCAATCCAACTTGAGAGATAGGATAGTTTAAACATACCACGGGCGAAGCCGGGGCGGACCGCTAGTAAATTATAAAAATATCATAGTTAGTGTCCTGTGTGTCAATCCATTTTATAAACTGCTTTTTTTTGTCAGAATGGGCCACCTGATATTAAGTGGTCACAACCAGAGGCGGCTCGCCCTAAGGAGCGCTGGTGCAGTGAACTCCCATAAATAATTATAATAAAATCATACTCCTTAATTTAATTATTAACATTAATTATTACTATTTAAAATCAATCGTAATCTTTAAAACTAATGTTAATACCAATGAATATATCCATCATTCCATCATCACATAAACCTGTATAATACCTACTATATTATGTAACGCGCGAAGCGGTGCGCTCACGATTGCGCTCCAAGGAAAAAAGATTTAGTACATTTCCTAATACGAAATCCAATAGGAGTGAAAGAGAGGGTTTTGCCAGGGCGCTGCGCGTGAAACAAAAGATTTTCTATGGAAAAGTAGCAAAATTCGTAGCGCCGCACCCGCAAACGTTGCCGGTTCGTTTTTACCGCCCGGCAGGACAGCGATTGCGCGCGCGGCGCGATGTTGCCAGTTTCCACTTCTATAATATAAACAAACACTCGAGTCAACTTCAATGCACGCGCGCGATTCATGCAATTTTCTAATTAAAATTATAAAATACGTGTTGAAATAGCCTGTAGTTATCAGTATTACTTGTGAGTGTTAAAATGAACAATAATTATAATGTGGCGTTCATTTAAAAAGTGTGATAAAACGTTACAAATTCGGCTTGAATGTAAAGCTAAGGGACCGCCACGGCCTGAACTTGATCTTACGCAAAAATGTACGACAAAAACGAAAACATATACGCGTGTGTTTAAATCTGAACAATATGTGAAAACACCGTGGTTGTGTGGTTGTGATGAAAGCAACAAACTAGGTATTTTGTTTTCCGTGTCTTTTATTTAAAGCGGGCGCGGCCGGCGGAGGTGAGAGTGCTTGGACTGAAACGGGCGTTGACGACTTAGCTCATCTTTCAATCAAGATGAAAAAACATTCACAATCTCGGTACCATTTGTTGAATGAACTGCAATTGGCGTCTATCGGACGACAAGACATTCGTAAAGCACTAGATTCCGCGTACCGAAAGTCAATACGCGAGTTCAATGACCGTGTCGATGAAAACAGACATATTTTACGAAGGTTAATAGATTGTGTCGTATTTTGTGGTGCATTTCAAATTGCTTTATGGGGGCATGATGAGTCTTCGGAATCCCTGAATCCCGGAATCTATATATATATATATATTTTTAATTAATTGTACTGATTTACACCATGTATTTTCAGTGTTTTATTTCAAGTGAACACCCATAAAATTTTGTCACGAGCCGCCTCTGGTCACAACCGTCCATAAACACTTGTAACAGTGGTGGTTTACAGGTGCCTTGCCAGCATGATTGAAAATGAAACCCGTTTTCCATTGACACGGCATCACGCGTGAACGGATGACCAATTTCGATAATTCTTTTTTTATTATATTCCTTGAAGTACGAGGATGGTTCTTATGTAGTGAAAACGTAAATATGTACCAGGGGCGAAGCCGGGGCGGACCGCTAGTTCGACATATTTTTGCATGATTTAATATTTAATATTTTTTTATAACTTTCATACATAGAACAATAATTTTCGTATTTGATTATCATTAGATGTTCCCTACCATCTACAAAATTCAATCATATTTTAACATGATAACGTTTTTAAAATCGTTTTAGTCGAGTGACATATTCAGAAACTTGTGTCACACCAAAACCTCACGAGCGCGATCGCAGGTATAACGAGAGAGAGACGGACCGATCTCCCGTCTCATCTCGAGCGCTGCCACTGCATTATGTTATCACGTAAACATCTCGATAGTAAACCTACTTTACAAACAACCAATTCCTTTTTTTAATACTTATTATTTACTTATACCCTACAGTTCTGGAGTACTAAAAGAGCAATACGAGTTATGTCGCGCGGAAGTTAATCGCGCAGACGAAGAAGCACAGTTCTCGTATCAAAAGAAAAAGGGAGTGGCCGCTGAACGGAAGGAGGCTAAGTTTGAGAAAGAGGAGGCCGAGAAGTATACTAGGCTTAAGGAGGAATTGGTATGAAGATATTATTGTATATTTAAAAATGGCTCCAAGGCTTGAGGCTTGATCTGATAGTATATATACATTGTTTTTAAATGACATAAATTAAGTAATAGACTTTTTTATGTATGAACAAATCATATATAAATGTTTTCTTTCCGTCTTTCTTTATATTGTATATAATTATAATGCATATTTCATTGTATTATGTGGTCTTCTACAAAAGGAAGAGCGACTTTTTTTTGTGTATAACAAATATGAATTGTAATTTATTAAACTATAGATGAAATAAATGAAAATAATATGATACCTTTTTGGTGAATGTTCTCCATATAATACAGTAGAATCCTTTTATTATGACTCCAGTTTTATCTACCAACCGCTTATTATGACGTAATTACACAATAAAGTTTGGTTTTTATATAAAATTCTTAATAAAAGTCGGATAAAATGACTTTGTTTATAGGGACATGTCGTTTATTGTGACCAAGTTTTAATGAATTGTCCGGTTATACTGACTGAAATGAATTCTAACTTAAATTGAGTGAGAAAATTAAGTGATATCCGACAATACTTTTTTTTTTGTTTGTTTTGAGTCTCAATGTGTAGGCATCTCAATTTTGTTTCTCTGTATTAAATACTAACAAAAACAGGACATTGTTTATTTTCTACAAAATGTTTTGTATGACGTCCGTTTATTATGTGTTTCATATTTGCATTCAATGTCATTATAAACGGATTCCACTGTAATTATTAATTTGCAAATATTATTAGAAATTTAAATCCTTTTGCTAATGCTTGAATTAACTTTAAAATTTGCTCCAGCAACAACAAAAAATTGAGCTCCAACTCTTCCATCTCTACCACAATGAGAAAGAGATCAAGTCCTGCGAGGAAGACCTTCAGTACAAGCAGACGGAACTCACCAAGATAGAGAAGAAGCGGCAGAAAGCAGAAGAGGCGTTGAAAGATAAGAAGAAAGCAGTTGGCACTGCGCAGCGAGATCTGGCCAAGATTGAACAGGATATACGGGAAGTGGTATGTGTTTTTGTTTATATTATTACAAAAAGATAGGAATTATTATATATTATACTTTTTATATCTATAAAAAGTATATAAAAAGTTCCTATCTACGAATGCATGTTATTTATTGAGGGAGCAAATATTTAATAATCAACTATGCCGGGTAAGTAGATATTGGTTAGAAAAACTATGTATTACTTTTGTAAATAGATATATAGATCATTTCGATGCGCCCTCGCTTTTTATCATTGTCTTACATGTCCTTTATTTTTATGGTTGCCTGGAAGAGATGCTTTTAAGCAATAAAGCCGCCTATTGTACACTTTCCAATTTTATGTATTCATTTATTTTAAATTCCTGATAAATGTACAATGAAGTGTCATAAATAAATAAATTGATAATTAATGTAAGAAAAATATAAAATAAGTAGTTGTTCGATACTTAGAACTCGACATAAAGAATTGAACATTGTTTAATCGAAACAGTTGACTTGTAGCAGCTGTAATATGTTCTAAACGGCAAAAAATTAAATAATAAGTAAAATGCGTCAATCTTCAACATAAATATAATGAATAAAACGTGTTTAAAATCCGTTAAAAATCTTTAATTTCTAAATGTATAATTTCTAGTAAAATCGGACTAGAAAAATCTCCAAAATTACAATTTCTTGCATTTAACTATTAAATGTTTTTTACAGGAAGCAGAAGTATCCAAAAAGCGTCCCACCTTCATAAAGGCAAAAGAACGAGTGTCGCACACGCAGAAGAAACTAGAAAGTGCGGTGAAAACGCTCGAACAAGCTCGCAAAGCGCATGAGGCTCATCAGGCTGATATACGGTATAGACAGACATACATACAGATTTTTCATTTTCTTCATTGGAAGATAGAGACAGACCTACGAACAGATTGTTTATTTTCTTTATTGTAAAAGATGTAGAGACATAGACATTATTAAAACGTATATAATAACAAAAAAAAATATTATTTACTAAAAATACATGAAAATGCCTCCTTAAAATCTTACTACGAACATTGTGCATAATATTATCGGATAATATAATACATAATTGTTATACTATGTGATTCAACTAAGAATAGGATCGATTCAGCGCCATTTCGTGACGACATGTAAAAATATTCCAAAACATCGCAATCTTCCCCAACGCCAAAAACGTTACGTGCCGACAATTATACTCAAAACATTCGAAGGTAGTAATAATTGTATGATGCGGTTATAATTTTTCCCTATCACTACATAGTATAAAACAAAGTCGCTTTCTCTGTCCCTATGTCCCTTTGTACGCTTAAATCTTTGAAACTACGCAACGGATTTTGATGCGGTTTTTTTTAATAGATAGAGTGATTCAAGAGGAAGGTTTATATGTATAATAACACCCCATTAAATAGTGGAGAAGTACTGTTATTTTTGAGGTTTCTAATGTGATGTCGTAAAAAATTATATTTTTTTCCGCTTACATTGCAAACGCAGGCTGAACCCTACGAGTTTTATCAAAATAATGTACTAAGTATTATACACATTGAAAAGGTCTACAGAAAAGTCCGCGATGGTATATGTCTATCTCTTATGGATAACCCACAATAACTTTTTTTGTCATTTACTTTTTACGACAAATAATGGATAATTTTCGAAGCGATTCTAACCAATACAGCATTAATCCTTAACCAATTAAATACCTTGAATACATTGTTCATTTAATATAGATCTATATGGCCCTTTACACCGTATGATTTAAGTGAATATTTTCGAAGATATTACAGATTTAAAAATTGCGGGACGTAGCGTTTGCGGCGGTACCGGCCGGCCGCCCGGCTATATTTTATACCCGTGCGAAGCCGGAACGGGCCGCTATGTTTTTATATACAACGTTCACAGTTTTTCTGTAGTGTATTTAGTATCAGCATTGCACCCGTGCGAAGCCGGGGCGGGTCGCTAGTTTTCAATAAATTAACCATTCTTAAAACTATGTATAAATTACGCATATAAATTGATAATTACGCATAACTTCATGAACTTTCCTTTCGCCACGCAGTTACAGCCACGAGAGAACAGCTAATTAATATTAATCACATCAAACCCTCGTTTGTAAAATAAAGATTAAAAAAATAATAATAATCACGGTCTATCAACACTAATTTGTACAATTTAAACATATTTCAGTAAACTGGAGGGTGAATTACGCGAAATAGAAGAACAGAAAGCGACCTGGGAGCAGACGCAGCTCGGCACTAGTGCTACTAGAGCTGACGTGCATTTGGAAGAAGCGCAGGTATATAAGTATAGTCTTGTAATGAATGTATGTTTGTCACGTGTAAGATGTTTGTATTTTCCACTGTGTATTTTCCACAAAGCGTGTTCTACGTGTTAGCCACTCTACAAAGCGTGTTATACGTGTAATTCGGTCTGTAAAGCGTGTTATACGTGTTAGTCGCTCTGTTAAGTGTGTTATACGTGTAAGTCACTCTATAAAGAATGTTATACGTGTTAGTCACTCTGTTAAGTGTGTTATACGTGTAAGTCACTCTATAAAGCGTGTTATACGTGTTAGTCGCTCTGTTAAGTGTGTTATACGTGTAAGTCACTCTTTAAAGCGTGCTATACGTGTTAGCCACTCTACAAAGCGTGTTATACGTGTTAGCCACTCTACAAAGCGTGTTACACGTGTTAGCCACTCTGTAAAGCGTGTTACACGTTTTAGCCACTCTGTAAAGCGTATTACACGTGTAAGCCACTCTGTAAAGCGTGTTACACGTGAAAGCCGCTCTGTAAAGCGGGTTATACGTGTTAGCCACTCTATAAAGCGTGTTATACGTGTTAGTCGCTCTGTTAAGTGTGTTATACGTGTCACTCTATAAAGCGTGTTATACGTGTTAGTCGCTCTGTTAAGTGTGTTATACGTGTAAGTCACTCTATAAAGCGTGTTATACGTGTTAGTCGCTCTGTTAAGTGTGTTATACGTGTAAGTCACTCTATAAAGCGTTTTATACGTGTTAGTCGCTCTGTTAAGTGTGTTATACGTGTAAGTCACTCTATAAAGCGTGTTATACGTGTTAGTCGCTCTGTTAAGTGTGTTATACGTGTAAGTCACTCTATAAAGCGTTTTATACGTGTTAGTCGCTCTGTTAAGTGTGTTATACGTGTAAGTCACTCCATAAAGCGTGTTATACGTGTTAGTCGCTCTGTTAAGTGTGTTATACGTGTAAGTCACTCTATAAAGCGTGTTATACGTGTTAGTCTCTCTGTTAAGTGTGTTATACGTGTAAGTCACTCTTTAAAGCGTGTTATACGTGTTAGTCACTCTGTAAAGCGTGTTATACGTGTTAGTCGCTCTGTTAAGTGTGTTATACGTGTAAGTCACTCTATAAAGCGTGTTATACGTGTTAGTCGCTCTGTTAAGTGTGTTATACGTGTAAGTCACTCTATAAAGCGTGTTATACGTGTTAGTCACTCTGTAAAGCGTGTTATACGTGTTAGTCGCTCTGTTAAGTGTGTTATACGTGTAAGTCACTCTATAAAGCGTGTTATACGTGTTAGTCACTCTGTTAAGTGTGTTATACGTGTAAGTCACTCTATAAAGCGTGTTATACGTGTTAGTCGCTCTGTTAAGTGTGTTATACGTGTAAGTCACTCTATAAAGCGTGTTATACGTGTTAGTCACTCTGTAAAGCGTGTTATACGTGTTAGTCGCTCTGTTAAGTGTGTTATACGTGTAAGTCACTCTATAAAGCGTGTTATACGTGTTAGTCGCTCTGTTAAGTGTGTTATACGTGTAAGTCACTCTATAAAGCGTGTTATACGTGTTAGTCACTCTGTAAAGCGTGTTATACGTGTTAGTCGCTCTGTTAAGTGTGTTATACGTTTAAGTCACTCTACAAAGCGTGTTATACGTGTTAGCCACTCTACAAAGCGTGTTATACGTGTAATTCGCTCTGTTAATCGTGTTTTACGTGTTAGTCGCTCTGTTAAGTGTGTTATACGTGTAAGTCACTCTATAAAGCGTGCTATACGTGTTAGCCACTCTAAAAAGCGTGTTATACGTGTTAGCCACTCTACAAAGCGTGTTACATGTGTTAGCCACTCTGTAAAGCGTGTTACACTTGTTAGCCACTCTGTTAAGCGTGTTACACGTGTAAGCCGCTCTGTAAAGTGTGTTATACGTGTAAGTCACTCTCTATAAAGCGTGTTATACGTGTTAGTCGCTCTGTTAAGTGTGTTATACGTGTTAGTCACTCTATAAAGCGTGTTATACGTGTTAGTCGCTCTGTTAAGTGTGTTATACGTGTAAGTCACTCTATAAAGCGTGTTATACGTGTTAGTCGCTCTGTTAAGTGTGTTATACGTGTAAGTCACTCTATAAAGCGTGTTATACGTGTTAGTCACTCTGTAAAGCGTGTTATACGTGTTAGTCGCTCTGTTAAGTGTGTTATACGTTTAAGTCACTCTACAAAGCGTGTTATACGTGTTAGCCACTCTACAAAGCGTGTTATACGTGTAATTCGCTCTGTTAATCGTGTTTTACGTGTTAGTCGCTCTGTTAAGTGTGTTATACGTGTTAGTCACTCTATAAAGCGTGCTATACGTGTTAGCCACTCTAAAAAGCGTGTTATACGTGTTAGCCACTCTACAAAGCGTGTTACATGTGTTAGCCACTCTGTAAAGCGTGTTACACTTGTTAGCCACTCTGTTAAGCGTGTTACACGTGTAAGCCGCTCTGTAAAGTGTGTTATACGTGTAAGTCACTCTCTATAAAGCGTGTTATACGTGTTAGTCGCTCTGTTAAGTGTGTTATACGTGTTAGTCACTCTATAAAGCGTGTTATACGTGTTAGTCGCTCTGTTAAGTGTGTTATACGTGTAAGTCACTCTATAAAGCGTGTTATACGTGTTAGTCACTCTGTCAAGCGTGTTATACGTGTTAGTCGCTCTGTTAAGTGTGTTATACGTGTAAGTCACTCTATAAAGCGTGTTATACGTGTTAGTCACTCTGTTAAGTGTGTTATACGTGTAAGTCACTCTTTAAAGCGTGTTATACGTGTTAGTCACTCTGTAAAGCGTGTTATACGTGTTAGTCGCTCTGTTAAGTATGTTTTACGTGTAAGTCACTCTATAAAGCGTGTTATACGTGTTAGTCGCTCTGTTAAGTGTGTTATACGTGTAAGTCACTCTATAAAGCGTGTTATACGTGTTAGTCACTCTGTAAAGCGTGTTATACGTGTTAGTCGCTCTGTTAAGTGTGTTATACGTGTAAGTCACTCTATAAAGCGTGTTATACGTGTTAGTCACTCTGTTAAGTGTGTTATACGTGTAAGTCACTCTATAAAGCGTGTTATACGTGTTAGTCGCTCTGTTAAGTGTGTTATACGTCTAAGTCACTCTATAAAGCGTGTTATACGTGTTAGTCGCTCTGTTAAGTGTGTTATACGTGTAAGTCACTCTATAAAGCGTGTTATACGTGTTAGTCACTCTGTAAAGCGTGTTATACGTGTAAGTCACTCTATAAAGCGTGTTATACGTGTTAGTCGCTCTGTTAAGTGTGTTATACGTGTAAGTCACTCTATAAAGCGTGTTATACGTGTTAGTCACTCTGTAAAGCCTGTTATACGTGTTAGTCGCTCTGTTAAGTGTGTTATACGTGTAAGTCACTCTACAAAGCGTGTTATACGTGTTAGCCACTCTACAAAGCGTGTTATACGTGTAATTCGCTCTGTTAATCGTGTTTTACGTGTTAGTCGCTCTGTTAAGTGTGTTATTCGTGTAAGTCACTCTATAAAGCGTGCTATACGTGTAAGCCACTCTAAAAAGCGTGTTATACGTGTTAGCCACTCTACAAAGCGTGTTACATGTGTTAGCCACTCTGTAAAGCGTGTTACACTTGTTAGCCACTCTGTTAAGTGTGTTATACGTGTAAGTCACTCTATAAAGCGTGTTATACGTGTTAGTCACTCTGTAAAGCGTGTTATACGTGTTAGTCGCTCTGTTAAGTGTGTTATACGTGTAAGTCACTCTATAAAGCGTGTTATACGTGTTAGTCACTCTGTTAAGTGTGTTATACGTGTAAGTCACTCTATAAAGCGTGTTATACGTGTTAGTCGCTCTGTTAAGTGTGTTATACGTCTAAGTCACTCTATAAAGCGTGTTATACGTGTTAGTCGCTCTGTTAAGTGTGTTATACGTGTAAGTCACTCTATAAAGCGTGTTATACGTGTTAGTCACTCTGTAAAGCGTGTTATACGTGTTAGTCGCTCTGTTAAGTGTGTTATACGTGTAAGTCACTCTATAAAGCGTGTTATACGTGTTAGTCGCTCTGTTAAGTGTGTTATACGTGTAAGTCACTCTATAAAGCGTGTTATACGTGTTAGTCACTCTGTAAAGCCTGTTATACGTGTTAGTCGCTCTGTTAAGTGTGTTATACGTGTAAGTCACTCTACAAAGCGTGTTATACGTGTTAGCCACTCTACAAAGCGTGTTATACGTGTAATTCGCTCTGTTAATCGTGTTTTACGTGTTAGTCGCTCTGTTAAGTGTGTTATACGTGTAAGTCACTCTATAAAGCGTGCTATACGTGTAAGCCACTCTAAAAAGCGTGTTATACGTGTTAGCCACTCTACAAAGCGTGTTACATGTGTTAGCCACTCTGTAAAGCGTGTTACACTTGTTAGCCACTCTGTTAAGCGTGTTACACGTGTAAGCCGCTCTGTAAAGTGTGTTATACGTGTAAGTCACTCTATAAAGCGTGTTATACGTGTAAGTCGCTCTATAAAGCGTGTTATACGTGTTAGTCACTCTGTTAAGTGTGTTATACGTGTAAGTCACTCTATTAAGCGTGTTATACGTGTTAGTCGCTCTGTTAAGTGTGTTATACGTCTAAGTCACTCTATAAAGCGTGTTATACGTGTTAGTCGCTCTGTTAAGTGTGTTATACGTGTAAGTCACTCTATAAAGCGTGTTATACGTGTTAGTCACTCTGTAAAGCGTGTTATACGTGTTAGTCGCTCTGTTAAGTGTGTTATACGTTTAAGTCACTCTACAAAGCGTGTTATACGTGTTAGCCACTCTACAAAGCGTGTTATACGTGTAATTCGCTCTGTTAATCGTGTTTTACGTGTTAGTCGCTCTGTTAAGTGTGTTATACGTGTTAGTCACTCTATAAAGCGTGCTATACGTGTTAGCCACTCTAAAAAGCGTGTTATACGTGTTAGCCACTCTACAAAGCGTGTTACATGTGTTAGCCACTCTGTAAAGCGTGTTACACTTGTTAGCCACTCTGTTAAGCGTGTTACACGTGTAAGCCGCTCTGTAAAGTGTGTTATACGTGTAAGTCACTCTCTATAAAGCGTGTTATACGTGTTAGTCGCTCTGTTAAGTGTGTTATACGTGTTAGTCACTCTATAAAGCGTGTTATACGTGTTAGTCGCTCTGTTAAGTGTGTTATACGTGTAAGTCACTCTATAAAGCGTGTTATACGTGTTAGTCGCTCTGTTAAGTGTGTTATACGTGTAAGTCACTCTATAAAGCGTGTTATACGTGTTAGTCACTCTGTAAAGCGTGTTATACGTGTTAGTCGCTCTGTTAAGTGTGTTATACGTTTAAGTCACTCTACAAAGCGTGTTATACGTGTTAGCCACTCTACAAAGCGTGTTATACGTGTAATTCGCTCTGTTAATCGTGTTTTACGTGTTAGTCGCTCTGTTAAGTGTGTTATACGTGTTAGTCACTCTATAAAGCGTGCTATACGTGTTAGCCACTCTAAAAAGCGTGTTATACGTGTTTGCCACTCTACAAAGCGTGTTACATGTGTTAGCCACTCTGTAAAGCGTGTTACACTTGTTAGCCACTCTGTTAAGCGTGTTACACGTGTAAGCCGCTCTGTAAAGTGTGTTATACGTGTAAGTCACTCTCTATAAAGCGTGTTATACGTGTTAGTCGCTCTGTTAAGTGTGTTATACGTGTTAGTCACTCTATAAAGCGTGTTATACGTGTTAGTCGCTCTGTTAAGTGTGTTATACGTGTAAGTCACTCTATAAAGCGTGTTATACGTGTTAGTCACTCTGTCAAGCGTGTTATACGTGTTAGTCGCTCTGTTAAGTGTGTTATACGTGTAAGTCACTCTATAAAGCGTGTTATACGTGTTAGTCACTCTGTTAAGTGTGTTATACGTGTAAGTCACTCTTTAAAGCGTGTTATACGTGTTAGTCACTCTGTAAAGCGTGTTATACGTGTTAGTCGCTCTGTTAAGTATGTTTTACGTGTAAGTCACTCTATAAAGCGTGTTATACGTGTTAGTCGCTCTGTTAAGTGTGTTATACGTGTAAGTCACTCTATAAAGCGTGTTATACGTGTTAGTCACTCTGTAAAGCGTGTTATACGTGTTAGTCGCTCTGTTAAGTGTGTTATACGTGTAAGTCACTCTATAAAGCGTGTTATACGTGTTAGTCACTCTGTTAAGTGTGTTATACGTGTAAGTCACTCTATAAAGCGTGTTATACGTGTTAGTCGCTCTGTTAAGTGTGTTATACGTCTAAGTCACTCTATAAAGCGTGTTATACGTGTTAGTCGCTCTGTTAAGTGTGTTATACGTGTAAGTCACTCTATAAAGCGTGTTATACGTGTTAGTCACTCTGTAAAGCGTGTTATACGTGTAAGTCACTCTATAAAGCGTGTTATACGTGTTAGTCGCTCTGTTAAGTGTGTTATACGTCTAAGTCACTCTATAAAGCGTGTTATACGTGTTAGTCGCTCTGTTAAGTGTGTTATACGTGTAAGTCACTCTATAAAGCGTGTTATACGTGTTAGTCACTCTGTAAAGCGTGTTATACGTGTAAGTCACTCTATAAAGCGTGTTATACGTGTTAGTCGCTCTGTTAAGTGTGTTATACGTGTAAGTCACTCTATAAAGCGTGTTTACGTGTTAGTCACTCTGTAAAGCCTGTTATACGTGTTAGTCGCTCTGTTAAGTGTGTTATACGTGTAAGTCACTCTACAAAGCGTGTTATACGTGTTAGCCACTCTACAAAGCGTGTTATACGTGTAATTCGCTCTGTTAATCGTGTTTTACGTGTTAGTCGCTCTGTTAAGTGTGTTATTCGTGTAAGTCACTCTATAAAGCGTGCTATACGTGTAAGCCACTCTAAAAAGCGTGTTATACGTTATAGTCACTCTGTAAAGCGTGTTATACGTGTTAGTCGCTCTGTTAAGTGTGTTATACGTGTAAGTCACTCTATAAAGCGTGTTATACGTGTTAGTCGCTCTGTTAAGTGTGTTATACGTCTAAGTCACTCTATAAAGCGTGTTATACGTGTTAGTCGCTCTGTTAAGTGTGTTATACGTGTAAGTCACTCTATAAAGCGTGTTATACGTGTTAGTCACTCTGTAAAGCGTGTTATACGTGTAAGTCACTCTATAAAGCGTGTTATACGTGTTAGTCGCTCTGTTAAGTGTGTTATACGTGTAAGTCACTCTATAAAGCGTGTTTACGTGTTAGTCACTCTGTAAAGCCTGTTATACGTGTTAGTCGCTCTGTTAAGTGTGTTATACGTGTAAGTCACTCTACAAAGCGTGTTATACGTGTTAGCCACTCTACAAAGCGTGTTATACGTGTAATTCGCTCTGTTAATCGTGTTTTACGTGTTAGTCGCTCTGTTAAGTGTGTTATTCGTGTAAGTCACTCTATAAAGCGTGCTATACGTGTAAGTCACTCTACAAAGCGTGTAATACGTGTAAGTCACTCTATAAAGCGTGTTATACGTGTTAGTCACTCTGTTAAGTGTGTTATACGTGTAAGTCACTCTATAAAGCGTGTTATACGTTATAGTCACTCTGTAAAGCGTGTTATACGTGTTAGTCGCTCTGTTAAGTGTGTTATACGTGTAAGTCACTCTATAAAGCGTGTTATACGTGTAAGTCACTCTATAAAGCGTGTTATACGTGTTAGTCACTCTGTAAAGCGTGTTATACGTGTTAGTCGCTCTGTTAAGTGTGTTATACGTGTAAGTCACTCTACAAAGCGTGTTATACGTGTAAGTCACTCTATAAAGCGTGTTATACGTGTTAGTCACTCTGTTAAGTGTGTTATACGTGTAAGTCACTCTATAAAGCGTGTTATACGTGTTAGTCACTCTGTAAAGCGTGTTATACGTGTTAGTCGCTCTGTTAAGTGTGTTATACGTGTAAGTCACTCTATAAAGCGTGTTATACGTGTTAGTCGCTCTGTTAAGTGTGTTATGCGTGTAAGTCACTCTATAAAGCGTGTTATACGTGTTAGTCACTCTGTAAAGCGTGTTATACGTGTTAGTCGCTCTGTTAAGTGTGTTATACGTGTAAGTCACTCTATAAAGCGTGTTATACGTGTTAGTCGCTCTGTTAAGTGTGTTATGCGTGTAAGTCACTCTATAAAGCGTGTTATACGTGTTAGCCGCTCTGTAAAGCGTGTTATACGTGTTAGCCGCTCTGTAAAGCGTGTTATACGTGTTAGCCGCTCTGTAAAGCGTGTTATACGTGTTAGCCACTCTACAAAGCGTGTTACACGTGTAATAAATGTTAGGTTTATCGTAAAAGCTAAATCACGGAGACGATCACTAAAATCTCCAATCTGGCTTCAAATTAATTAAGTAATTGTAGATGTCTAAAGATATTTTCTTTTTTTTTTACAAGCTTTATATTAGCTTCACCTGTATGTTTGTAACCGACTTCTTTGGGCGCGATTTTGACCCACTTTAAACGGCCAGATTTCGTTCAAACTTTCTAGATTTATTGAGGACCGATGACAATACACTAATTTGGTAAAATTTTCTATTTTTTAGTTCGGTTTTCTATAAAAAGCGTGTTTTTTAGTTTTTTTTAACTATTATTATTTATCCAGATCCGCGAATACGAAGAGCTCAAAATGGAGGCGTCCCGCCAAGCGGCTAGATATCTACAAGAGTTGGATTCCGTGAACCGAGAGCAGAAGGCTGATCAGGATCGGCTTGATAACGAGCTGCGGAGGAAGGGAGAGTTTGAGAATAAGCATCGCCAGAAGGTATGGCAAAAACTACATTTGGATCTTTTAAAGTGTGGAAAGATGACGTACTATGTGCTGGTTTAAATTTTGAGTGGTTATTGATGTACAATATTTGAGAAAGATCCGATCGGCTGTGAATAGTTCAGTAAAATACATATATGTCGCAGGAAAATTGTATAATATTGCCGTTTATAAACGGTCGGCATTTTGTAATATGCCGAAATTCGTCTTTTTCCAAAATTCTACAAAAAGACGGTCGCGAGTCAACAGGGCCCCACTTCGTGGGGCTCCTATTTCTGTGTAGTTTTAAAAAACACGAACCTAACCTAACCCACCCCCTTATCCAAACGAAAAATTTCTGATTACGAATTTTCGGCATATTACAAAATGCCGACCGTTGTTTGTAAACGGCGAAATATTACAATTTGCCTGCGACATATATATTGCCCTCCTCACAAACTTTCACATTTATAATATTAAAAATTCAAATCATTCATTCTCAATATTTTAATATTCTATTAAAATATAATATTGAAAGTTATTAGTAGGAAGTAGAATTTATACAAAAATTCCAAATTTATTTATTTGGATATCTTACAGAAACATTTAAATAATTTGGAAAATCCAAAAGTGCACGCCTCATAATTTTTTTTAATAAATATTTATTAATTATTATTTTTGTTTATTTAATAACAATTAAACCACATCGAATCAGACCCTGAAAAATGAAAGGGTTCTATTCCTGAGCATACTCAAGCGTAAGAGAAAAAAAAAAGACTCGATTAGTAAAGTATTTCGGTCGCTATCGTGTTAACAAGAAAAAGGATCCGCACATACAGACACACGGACGTCCAAGACAGAACTTTTTTAAACTGTTTTTTAACTAGTTTAAATAACAAAAATGACATCAAAAATATCATGAACGTTAAAAATAGTGTTTTTTCTTAATATGTGTGTGAATGTATTATCTTACAAGTGCAATGTATGATACATAAAGACATTTTAAGTTTGAAAAATCAGATGTTTTGCGCGAAGTGACAGTAGTACCCACCTCAACGCTTCGCTTATGAGGCGTGCAATACAGGAGTTTAAATAAATTAAGAACAATAAAATGACAACTTATAACAATTTGGTAGGATTTCATCAATATTTAATTTCGATAACAGGGTCACGAACGCAACGAGGCCATGAAACGAGTGGAGAAACTAAATGAGCACATCAAGAGCTCGGAGCAAGCTCTCGAGGAGCAGAGGAGGCTGCGAAATGAACTACAGGTTAATTTATATTTATTATGTGCCAGTTTTTGAATCGCAAATGTTTTTAAATTGTTCCCCTTGTTCTCAAAAATAATATTAGTGAAGGACATTTTTTTTAAATATGTAGTTATCTATTTAAAAAATAAAGTTCTTCACTGTATAATGCTTCAGTGATTATGCTGTATATACTTTTTAACACGCTGTTGGTATGTAATCGATCCCTTTATTATCTATTTTGATCTATTTTTAACCCATTGACCACGGAGAGGCCAGATCCGACCGCGACACAATAGATTTTCTATTGTGTCTGTGATTCCGGGGCCTGATGGGTTAACGGACAGATTTAATTGAAACTTTATTTGGAATGCAACAAGTCTGTATGTAGTGTCGTGCATGTGTTTTTGGAACGAAGTTCCTTATCGCGCCTTGTGAAAGGGGGCTAGACGGAAAAAATTCTTACGAAAAGTTGTCACGACACTTTTTGCTAGAGTTGTGCGGCGTTCTCTGTCTGTCTCTCTCTAACTTAACACTTCGTTCAATCCGGATGTCCCTTGACATCGCTCAAGATTTTTTTTTACACGCTTTTTATTAGCTTCACCTGTATGTTTGTAACCGACTTCTTTGGGCGCGATTTTGACCCACTTTAAACGGCCAGATTTCGTTCAAACTTTGTAGATTTATTGAGGACCGATGACAATACACTAATTTGATAAAATTATGCCATTTTTCAATTTGCAAAAAGCGTGTTTTTTTAGTTTTTTTTAACTATTATTTATTTTTGTTGTGTCCGTCAGTGTAATTACATAATTTTCTTTTTCTTTCACTTGTCTTTGTTGCGTTCTCGTCGTCCCTATAGCAGTTATAGTGACTCCCTCCCTCTTTAAGACGGAATTAAATTGCCACCTATATATTTATATTTATTTTAGCATAGAATTCGGATATCGCAGATTCATTTTAAAATAATATTGTCCAGGCGGACGTAGGTTCGTGCCGCGGTAAAGCAGCAGCTCTCCAAGCAGCGCTGGAGGAAGTCGCCTCACAACTCGGAGACGCGCGAGTAGACAAGCATGAAGAGGCACGACGCAGGAAGAAACAGGAGATTGTGGAGAGCTTCAAACGGGAAATACCCGGTGTGGTGAGTGTATTTATTTTATTTAATTATTTATTGCACACACAAAAGAAATAGAGACACATAAAGTATAGATAATAGGAAAATAATGTGTACAAACGGTGGCAAGTGTACAGTGTAGCAAGTGCCGAATACTGCAGATAACTTCATTTTGCAATATAAATCGTGGTTTAAGAGGAAAATTACAGTAGACAAATTTTTTCCAGTTTTTTTTCTAGGTTAGAGTCGAGAATAAACAAAAAACAAAAAAAATCAACAGCACGTAACGTCTACTGGCGCATTTGAGTTGTTTAGTAAAAAAATCTAAAAATTTTATGAGTTTCTACTTTATAAATTGATTTTTGATGACAATTTTTTTATGAATGAATAAAATAGATACATTTTATTCAATATGCGAATACGATGGTATTGAACTTGTGACAATACCATGGTATTCGCGCAACTATACTTATATTTACAAAAACGTGATAACAGATGACATGATTCACCAATAATAAAAAATTGGTTGTCTTTAAAGTCGGTTTAGTGACGATAGTTGAACGTGACAACGTCCGATTGTGCTTCTTTGTCGCTCGTTCCGCGCTCTCGCTCGCACTTCAAGCCTTACATGGAACGCCTCAGAGCGTGGTAACGCCACATGAGTAATGTTTTTTCGTGCGTGCAACCGGATCTATCGAATTATAAGACGTTGTCACGTCAAAAAACCTTTTCGTTCACAGTACGACCGCATGATAAACATGTGCCAGCCGACCCACAAGCGATACAACGTGGCGATCACAAAAGTCCTCGGGAAGTACATGGAAGCAATAGTCGTGGATACAGAGAAGACGGCCAGGAGATGCATCCAGGTGTTGAAGGAAAGGATGCTGGAGCCTGAGACTTTTCTACCCCTGGATTATATACAGGCGAAACCGCTGAGAGAGAGACTGCGGTGAGTTTAATGTTGGAAAGAGAAAGAATTATAAGTAGAAGACAAAAAGATAATGTTACTAGCTTTCCACCGGCTTCGCCCGCGTTTTCAAAGAAAAACCCCTGGGATTTCCGGGATAAAACCTAATATGTGTTAATCAAAGTTACCCTCTATATGCGTGCTAAATTTCATTGTAATCTGTTCAGTATTATTTGCGTGAAAGAGTAATAAATACACACATACACATGAGGATGTGTGTGTGTTGTGAGGACAAACTTTCGCATTTATAATATTAGTAGGATAAAGATAATGAAACAATTGCAATTAAATTAAGAATTAAAGATTGTATACGAGATAGAACATAAAAAAGTAGAATTCACGTAACAAATGCAATTAAAACAGAACTAAAATTAATATGAAAGTAGAGATAAACAATTATAACATTGAATGATTGCTACTTTAATAAAGGATTGAAAAAATATGTAAAACATGCATAAGGTGCTTAGGAACGTCCACAAAATGCAATACTTGTGATTTGTCTAAAGCTTTCGACTGCTTGGAATATAAAACTTCATTAAGAAAATGAAATATTTTTAGACTTATGAATACCTTTCAAGATCTGATAGCCTTTTAATTAACTAACTAAATATTAAAGTTTCATTAGAGAAAACTGACCGGATACGAATAATTCAAACGGGTGTCCCACAAGGTTCCATATTAGGTCCACCATTATTTCTAACCTACACCAACGACATTATTTTCTTCCAGCGACATAAAAGAGCCGAAAAACGTCAAGTTATTATTCGACGTGCTCCGATTCGAACCCGCAGCCATTCATCGTGCGGTATTATTTGTTACAAACAACGCGCTCGTGTGCGAGACGCCGGAGGACGCTTCACGTGTCGCGTATGATCTTGATAGGAACAAGAACAGCCGATATGATGTGAGTACACAAACAATAATAATATTTTTTTGAAGTGTTGGAAAAAAATGAGTGAAGAATGAGTTCTTTATCGGGGTTGGAAAAAAATGAGTGTAACATTTTTTCGTTACGCGTGACATTTTTCCGTTACGCGCCATCTTTTTCTTATCCCTACCACGCGTGATACGACGTATTTCTGTAAAGTTGCATATAGTAAATTATTTATTGAAAAATAAGGTCATAAAGAAGTTTCACTTCTTATGTGTGTGAACTAGTACACGCAAACATTTTTTTCCTTTTAAATCAAACAACCACCTATCTAATTTTAATTTTTATGACAAATCCTTTCCCAAAGGTTGCCTGGCAGACATCGCTTATAGCGATAAGGCCGCCTATTTAACATATTATGATTTTCCCTGTGCTGTGATCCTAATCACCATTATATCCCCAGGCGTTGGCATTAGACGGTACTTTCTACCAGAAGTCTGGGATCATTTCCGGCGGTTCGCTCGATTTGGCGCGAAAAGCCAAGCGCTGGGACGAGAAACACTTGTCGCAGTTGAAGGCTAAAAAGGTACCTTTAATTTTTTGTGTATGAATGGATTTTTGAAGTGAAAACTTCTTAACGACGTTGAGCACTTTTTCTGTAATGGGTATAAAATCTTAAACTCACGTCAGGACACGTGACCTGATCGAAAAAGCGAAGACGGATGGATATCAAACTTGCTCAACGTTAATAATCAAGTTTTCACTTCTGCCGGCACTCCCGGAGTGCAACCTGTCTTTTTTTTTATTGTGTACAGAAAGTTAATTATTTACATGAATCTTCATTATTTTAATCTAGCTGTGCTTCGCGGTTTTACTCGCGTTGCTCCGCTCCTGTTGGTATTATCGTGATGATATATAGCTTTCCTCGGTAAATGGGCTATCTAACACCGAAATAATTTTTCAAATCGGACCAGTTCCTGAGCGCGCAAACAAACAACCTCTTAGTTTTTATAATATTAAGTATAGATTTTATAACTATAGTAGAGCCATTTTAATAGGTAACATTTGACAGTTCAACAAAATTCAACAACGTAACCTAGTAACGACAACATAGAATAACATGATATTTCGTTTTGTTAGAACTGCACATTTGCTTAACTTTTTTCAATTACGACCACATATCTCTTATATATAAAAATGAATCGCAAAATGTGTTGGTAAGCGCATAACTCGAGAACGGCTGAACCGATTTCGATAATTCTTTTTTTATTATATTCCTTGAAGTACGAGGATGGTTTTTATGTAGAGAAAACGTAAATATGTACCACGGGCGAAGCCGGGGCGGACCGCTAGTTTATAATAATAATGATTAATGACCAATACATGTAATTTTAAGATTTCATTTTACTGATAAACCATTCTAAACATAATAAACAATTTCTGAATTGAAGAACTGACGTCGCTACAATTTTGTGTCAATAAACCTTTTTTCTTTTTAAATACCAGAGACGTTACTCTAAAAATCGAAATCTGACATCTAGAATCGAATGCATTGATTACTTGTGAATAAAAATCATCATAAATTAATAAATTCGATTGACAAATGTTTCAAATCCGTATCGATTAATTCACTTTAATCGATGTTTTTAAGCAGGTTACCTCTCTTCGAAGATAAAATTGATAGACGTCAAATGTTGCCTATTAAATTGGCTCGACTATAATATTATAAATTTGTAATGACAATAATTTTGTTATCTGAATTCGGGCAATTGCGCAAAAATATGCGGGCAATCACCAATGCTCGCTCTATTCCAACATTAACAGCCAAATGTTCATATATATTATTTTATTTCATTATATTTAGTTATTTCTTTTTTCCTGCTAAAATCTCCCAACAAAATATAGCGAAAGTCGCTCCAGTTAATATAAAAATGCCAATATGTTATATGACCTATTATTTTTATTAAATTACTTTAAATCATTTAAATAGTTAAGTCTACACTAAATTACTATTTACACAAAATTTTTAAATAAACTTACAATTAATATTTATTTTAGTTCATGCTATCGATGTCACATTTAGTTGCTTTATATCCGTTAACATTCCTCACGAACACAGCCATACCGTCATAAGACGATATTATTGCACAAAATAATCTCCACTCACCCGCAATTTTTTTTATTTTTTTTTTGTCAAGGTGTACAACTTTATAACACTATTGTGAAACGTTAGAATAATTGAATTGTAAAATTCTTTGGGCTAAACTGTACATTATAGGGCGTGGAGTTGAGAGTCGTAATTTTTTTTGTGGTTAGCTATTGTCCTATGGAACCTAAATCTGAAATTTCACAGCGCGAAAACTTTTTGTTTTTGAGTCACGAATTTTTGAAAATCGGAAAATTTTACTCCATTTTATCTTTGAAACGCGAACTTACTGTTATGACAGTGTCAAATTGACCTACAGCGATTGTCAAAGGCGTTTCATTTCAGGTAAAACATTTCTATCTAACAAAAAAAATATTATAATTTAAATTTTATTTATGAAATTTGTATATTTTTTAACAACAACATTAAAAATAATTATTATTAAGTATAGTTTTTGTAAAATAGATTAAATAAAATAAAATTATTAATATTCGCAATTTATAATTTAACAAAAATATTAATCGAAGTGTCTAGTCGTCCCCTAAACGGATGAATAAAATAAATTAGTCGTCCGATTACCGGATGAATAAAATAATTTAATCGTCCGATTATTCGGATTACTAGATAACCTTTTAACACTAAAGCTAGTTGGGTTGGACTAAAGCAAAGGGGGCGCAGGACTTTTGATGGAGTTGGTGTCATTTTAAAACCTATTTATTATTGTTTTATCGTAAAGATAACGCTAATATAAGCATGTTTTATAGGAACAACTTTTCTCTAAAATCAAAAATGGCGGAGATATTCACCCTCAATTCGTTAGGTTAGGTTAGCCTTTAGGTTAGGTTAGGTTAGGTTAGGTTTCTTAAAAAAAAACTACACAGAAATAGGAGCCCCGCGAAGCGGGGCTCCGTCGACGCGCAAAAAAAAATCTAGTTTAGGTTAGGTTAGCCGTTAGGTTAGGTTAGGTTAGGTTTCTTTAAAAAAAAAACTACACAGAAATAGGAGCCCCGCGAAGCGGGGCTCCGTCGACGCGCAAAAAAAAATCAAATACCTACGTGTGTTGTTTTATCGTAAAGATTACGCTAATAAAAGCATGTTTTGTTGGGGCAACTTTTCTCTAAACTTGATAATTACCAAGATACATGACGGATTGTAAAATGTAAATTTTTTCAATGATGGAATATTATGTATTCAATATTAAGCTGCGAAAGTCCGAATCTAGCTAAAAAACGTTACGCTAAAATAAGCATTGCATTATCATAAGACTTGCCACAGAACCGAAGCTGTCAACCCCGAATTCCACGTGGTCTTGTCTGCCCTACCCCTAGAGTGTATGTAAAAAGCCGGAGGCGCGGAGGGAGAGCAGCCCTCGCCCGCCGTGACAAAGCTCGGGAGCCGTGCGGAGCGGAGCGGCTGAGGCTGGTCGCCGAAGGCGACCAATAAGCTGAAGCTGCGAAGTGGAGTGCGGGCGACCGTGCTTTGTCACGCAAGGGCGGAAGGGCTGCACTTCCCGTAGCGCCGGAGCTAAGGCAGTGTCTGAGACAATATAAAAAAGACATGAGGAGATAGGGAGAGGGTTAGGTTAGGTTTTATCATCAATCATCAATAATTTTAGAGAAAAAGTTTTTTTTATAAAACATGCTTATTTTAGCGTTTTGAATAAAAATTATGTATTTTATGATTCCTATACAATTTTCACTTTAGATCAAAAATTTTCTAAGTCCTTACTTTGCGCCCCCTTTGCTTTAGGCGGACCAAAACTTAATTTCTAAATATCTCGAAAACTATTAATTTTCGCGTCCCCCCCTTTACAGGGGAAGTTCCTAGTACCCACCCCCCCTCTCTCCACCCCCCACTACCCCCAAATTCCACGCCCTATAATGTACAGTTTTACCATTCTTTGAAATAAATGTCTCTAAACCTATTTACTATATTTTTTTATCATTTAACAGGAGAAACTAACCGAAGAACTCCGTGAGTCGATGAAGAAATCTCGCAAAGAGTCGGAACTGACGACCGTCGACTCGCAAATACGGGGACTTGAGTCGAGGCTGAAATACGCTCTATCAGATAGGGATGCTACGGTATGTATGTACAGATAAACAGATATAACCACGATTACAGACAAACAGATACAACAAGATTAACATAGTATAAAAAAGTCGCTTTCTCTGTCCCTATGATATATATGCTTAAATCTTTAAAACTACGCAACGGATTTTGATGCGGTTTTTTTTAATAGATAGAGTGATTCAAGAGGAAGGTTTTAGTATAAAATTTATTATATTTTAGAGAAAGCGAGCGAAGCCGCGGGCGGAAAGCTAGTAAAAAATAAAAAGCCTTTATTGTTGATCTTCAATTTAATTTACATTTAAGTGAGTTTAGTTCGGCAAACAGTAGTTACTTGACAGATATATTGACAATAAATACCACTAACAATCTTTTCATTCAAAAATGAAACACTACTCAATGTCTAGCTCTTTTGTGGACTAAATTGCTAGAATGACATTTAAAAATATTTTTCTTCTGTGAAATCAAAATTTAACTGGTTTAAATAGCGCATCAAAACGTAGCTTGAATCATCAAAATCAAAGCAGCAATTTGTGAGAACACAAAAGATGAATGTAAATAATTGATTTCAGCTGAAACAAATCAAAGCGTTGGACGCGGAACTCGCTGATCTGGAACGCAAGATGGATAATTTCGGCGTAAGTAATTACTTAGTATTGTACAAATTACAAAAATTACAATAAATAAATTCTAAGTTTACATGTTATACACAAACTATGACAACTTATGATAATTTGCTGTTCTTTTAATAATAATTACGATAAAAGTCTATTTCGGAATTTCTGTTGAGCAAAACCTTCTATTAAGTAAGTATATTATATTATGACTCAAAGTAAATTTTTTGTAAAATTTCACTTTCTACGTTGATAATGATATTTTTTGTTGATCCTTCATGTAAGACTTGCTAAACTTAATTATTGAATAATTTAAAAAAAACCTGTCCAAAGACAATTTCAATTTTTTCTTGACGAGTCTAGTTTTGTAAACTTGCATGTGACTTCACAGTCACGCTAACGCACAGTAACGCACAGTAACGCAGCTAAGTTAAAGCTACACAGTCAAATTTGAAACTTTATAATAACCTTAATTAAGATCTTGTGCGAATAAATACTAAATAACAACTAAAGTAATATATTTTCAGCCGCAAATTGAAGAAATAGAGCGCACTATATGCGCACGCGACGCTAAAATACAAGAGATCAAAGAGAACATGAACAATGTTGAAGATGTGGTGTTCCGCGCCTTCTGCAGGGACATTGGGGTTGCCAACATACGGTATTTATTTATTTATTTTCTACTAGCTTTGTCTCTAATGTCACAAACTATCTCTGAATCCATTCAGTGGATTAGGCATGAAGACGAGACAGACTGACAGACATACAGACAAAATTACTTTCGCATTTATAGCTACGATAGAAATCCATATCCTATGGAATAGCAGAAATATCTGAAATTCATTAGAGACTTGGGTTCGCTTAAAATAACTTTTTAGCTTGTAAGTAAAAACTTTAGACTTTTTTTCTCAATATAAGTGTATAGTGCAGTCACGATCCTATCCTGAGTGTTTTATATAATAATAATTATTATTTTTTATTCACAGGCAATATGAAGAACGTGAACTCCGTGCGCAACAAGAGCGTGCCAAAAAGCGTATGGAGTTTGAGGCGCAGATCGACCGCATCGCTTCCAACCTTGAGTTTGAGCGCTCGAGGGACACTCAGAGTGAGTTATGTTTGTTTATATAGGTTTTATTAGGGATTTGGTCTTTTTTATTTCAGTTGATTATAATAATAATGTGCGCCCAGCAGACGTGTTTGAAGTGAAACTTCTTTGGCATAATTCTAAAATACCAAAATCGTCGCCTTACTCCATGACATGACGGTATCGCCACGACGCGTCCTTGAAATTTTACTTTCTAATTTTACTCTCTAGATATTATCCCTTTGAAATCGGTCCTTCGAGTTTTTTAAATAGCATTTTAAATTGTTTGCCTTGTGGTATTTCCATTTAGAATGAAGTAGTCTTCCTCTTTAAACCATTTTTTCGAGTTACAGCGAAAGAGTTATCCTGTCCGATTGGTCCTACGAGCCGGATCTTTCGCAAGATTTATTTAAAAAATTACTGCTTTATTAAACTCGAGATGTATGTGACAGAGAACGTGACGCGTTGGGAGCGCACGGTGCAGGACGGCGAGGACGAGCTGGAGGCCAACCGGCAGGCGGAGGCCAAGCAGCGGCAGGACATCGACCGCGAGCTGCGCCGAGCAGAAGCGCTCAAGGCGGACCGCACTGCTGCTCGAGCAGCGCTGGACGCGGCTGAGGAGCAGGCCACGCAGGTATGAGCTGTGCGGGTGCGAGCTGTGCCGTGCGGGTGCGAGCTGTGCCGTGCGGGTGCGAGCTGTGCCGTGCGGGTAAGAGCTGCACCGTGCGGGTGCAAGCTGTGCCGTGCGGATGTGAGCTGTGCAGTGCGGGTGTGAGCTGTGCCGTGCGGGTGTGAGCTGTACCGTGCGGGTGTGAGCTGTAGCGTGCGGGTGCAAGCTGTGCCGTGCGGATGTGAGCTGTGCAGTGCGGGTGTGAGCTGTGCCGTGCGGGTGTGAGCTGTACCGTGCGGGTGTGAGCTGTAGCGTGCGGGTGCAAGCTGTGCCGTGCGGGTGCGAGCTGTGCCGTGCGGGTGCGAGCTGTGCCGTGCAGGTGCGAGCTGTGCCGTGCGGGTGCAAGCTGTGCCGTGCGGGTGCGAGCTGAGCCGTGCGGGTGCAAGCTGTGTCGTGAAGGTGCAAGCTGTCTCGTGCGGGTGCAAGCTGTGTCGTGAAGGTGCAAGCTGTCTCGTGCGGGTGCAAGCTGTGCCGTGCGGGTAAGAGCTGAGCCTGGCGGGTGTGAGCTGCCCCGTGCGGGTGTGAGCTGTGCCGTGCTGGTAAGAGCTGTGCCGTGCGGGTAAGAGCTGTGCCGTACGGGTGCAAGCTGTGTCGTGCGGGTGCAAGCTGTGCCGTGCTGATACGAGTGCAACAAACAAGACAGTATCGTTTGGTCCTTCGAGCCGGATCTTCATTGAAAATCTTGGCCAAAATAGCTAATTTCAGTATTATTAACCGACAGTAGCCAATTTCATTATTATTACCGGACAGGAAATATTATGTGCTACAATTTGCACAAAAACAGTGCACTTCGATAAGAACTAGTAGATTAGACGCAGAACCATCACTAATTCGTACTTTTCGAAACACAGCGCTCTCCAACATTCCCTTCTTCTTTTATTCTGGTTTTGGTAAATTATTGGTTAGTTTTTTTATGGTAATTTGTATACGCTATTTTATGTATAGTATACAAGTATACATACAGTGTCCAGAAGTGTATATATATTGTATACAGTCACTTATTATACAATTTTCTAAGTGTATTACACAGTAATTCTCACTATAACACGAATTATTTCTCGTCCACAGGCTCGCAAAGACCTAGCGAACATACAAAAAGACATAGCAAGTGTTCAGAAGCAGATCGCGGCCATCGAGTCGCGCATCGAGACGCGCAAATCCGACCGACACAATATACTGCGACAGTGCAAGGTACAACTCAAACTCAAACTTACACTCAAACTCAAAAAAAATTCATTTCAACTTTTAATAATGAATTAGTAAATAAACCAAACTATTTGTGTTTTTTTACAAATGTTATGAAAAGCATTTCTTCATAGATCGACGATATAATAGTACCCCTAATGGAGGGTAGTTTACATGACACGACGGACGAATCCGAGCCTTCTTCTATGTCGTCCTCGCAACGCACCACTCGGTAAGTGGCTAAATAAGATATTTTATACGTGTTTTCATTTATTATATGTAATCTATTAAGCTCCCTAGCAGACCCTGTCTCGTGAAAGTATTGGTCCCTCGAGCCGGATTTATAACAGTAACTACATTTATTTAATATTGTTATCAACTTTTTTTTATGAACTATGTATAAATATAGTTAATAAAAAAAAGTAAATGTTTACTAACTAAATGTTTACTGTACAAAATTGTGCAGTAAACATTTAGTTTTCTCTGAATTCCACAACATTTCATAAAAAAAACTATCGTCTGTCTCATACATTTTGTGGTCCTTCGAGCCGGATTTCAACCAAATATAATTAAAATTTAACTTTTTCGTAATTAACATTGACTGTTTTCTGAGTAACTACCACTTTTTCCATGTATATTTAGTGTTTTTACTAATCTATATAATATTTAAATCTATCTAGGATCCGCGTAGACTACAGCATGCTCTCTGAAGCGCTGAAAGAACTCGAGGAAGCCGATGAGATCAAGCGCAAAGCGGACAAGCTGCAGAAGGGCATTAATTCGCTGCAGAACACCGTTGATAAGATTCAGGCGCCGAATATGCGGGTAGGTCACTCACTCACTCTCCAATCGTACATTCACTCACTATCTCACTCATTCACAAATCATTCACTCAGTCACTCACTATCTCGATTACTTGTCAACCATTCATTTGGACAATTACTATCTCACTTGGCAATCACTCACTCAGACACTATCTCACTCGCTCACCAATCACTCACTCACTCACACAGTACAGAACACAGTTGACAAGATATACATACAGGCACCGAAGATGAGTCACTCACTCAAGAACATTTGTACTAGATCGTAACATAAAATTTGGTCACTCATAACTTTTATTTTTTCAGTCATCTATTCACTCACACACTTACTAAAGCAAATCATTCATTCACTTAGTTTTTTAAAACTACCTCAAATATATATTTCTATTTTATACGTTTTTAATTCCAGGCAATGCAAAAACTAAATGAAGTGCGTGAAAAAGTGAACGCGACCAACGAGGCTTTCGTAGCAGCGCGCAAAAGAGCGCACAAAGCTAAATTAGCTTTTGAGAAGGTAATTAACATTAGAAAAAATTAATTAGGAAGGTAAAAAATATTGGAAACGTTATAATTGGATTTGGTTATTTAATTCGGACAATAAATTCATCTCAATATTATTATAGTGTTGAGGGATTTGTCTTAAATATTGTTATTTTCAGGTGAAAAAGGAACGTCACGACAAATTCATGACGTGCTTCGAACATGTAGCCAATGAGATCGACGCTATATACAAGGTAAAATACTGCTATAATAAAAAATATCTAAACAACTTACTACTTCATTTAACTTATCTTTTCTAGCCTGCTCATTGTTTCACTAATTCTGATATTTTGTTGAACAAAAATGTAATTTGATATACTTGTGTTCCCAATTCCTAAAAAAAATGATATAATATAAAATATATAACATACTATTTAATTAACTTACCTACCTTAACATGTTCAGGGTAATTATTTCTTATACCTTATTCTATAAAAAAATAATTGATGTACTTGTTGTTTCCATTTCCCAAAAAAATGTCTTAACATACTTTTTTTACTTTACCTATCCTGTCATACCCACGGTTTCATTAATTCCCTTTCTACACGCAATATAATTTAATATTTGTCATAATTCTCTCCCAATATACTAATAAATATTTATTTTCTAACAGGCATTAGCGATGAACCAATCTGCGCAAGCGTTCCTCGGGCCGGAAAACCCGGAAGAGCCATATTTGGACGGAATTAACTACAACTGCGTAGCGCCCGGGAAACGATTCCAGCCGATGTCCAATTTGTCCGGGGGAGAGAAAACTGTCGCTGCGTTAGCGCTGTTGTTCGCTATACATAGGTAATTAATTAATATTTCTTTATAATAAATGGTGGGTGTTCCGCAAGGGTCTGTGCTGGGGCCATTGCTATTTGTTGTATATCAAAGTGGTGATTGTATTGGTTATGAATATTTAATAATGAATTATAATTTAGAAATGAACAAATAACACGTTGGACATTATTTATTAGTTAATAAATAAGTAAATCGGTTGGTGTGCCGCAAGGGTCTGTGCTGGGGCCATTGCTGTTTGTTGTGTATGAAAGTGGTGATTGTATTGTTTGTAAATTAAATTTTGGTATAAATAATAGTGTAGAAATTAACAAACCACACAAAGCGACATTATTAATCAATAAATAAACTAGTTGGTGTGCCGCAGGGGTGTGTGCCAGGGCCGTTGCTATTTGTTGTGTATGAAAATGGTGATTTTGATGTTAGTGATTATTTAATAATGATTATCGCACATTCCAAATTATTTATTAACAAAAAAGTCGGTCGGTGTGCCGCAGTGGTGTGCACTGGGGCCTTTGCTATATTTTGTGCGTATATACATATAAGTAGATTTTTAACGAAAATTTATGTATTTTGTTTTATTCTAGCTATCAACCGGCGCCATTTTTCCTTCTCGACGAGATCGACGCAGCCCTCGACAACACGAACATCGGCAAAGTGGCCGCTTTCATTCGCAGCAAGAAGGGTTCTCTGCAGACCATCGTCATCTCGCTCAAGGAGGAGTTCTACGGCTGTGCCGATGCGCTTGTCGGCATCTGCTCTGAGGTCTGTCTGTCTGTCCTCATAATATTAAAGAGTTTAGTAGTTCTAAATTTAAAACTTATATAAAAATGTACTAGTTCAGAGAGCCTACTACAGTATTAAGGAATATATGGACGATAAAAACCCATGGAGGGTTGTCGCGTAAAAACCACAGGACAGTTCTTTGGCACATTACATATTACTAATGTTACATATGAATTTTGTAAAATTAAATTGTAAAACTGACATGATTAAAAAGAGCAAATATGGAGTTTCTTGCCGGTTCTTCTCCGTAGATACTGCTTTCCGAATCGGTGGTAAATGTTAAAAATATGTAATGACGCAAAAAAAATGCTTCTAGAAGAAGTCTAATTGAATAAATAAATGTTTGAGTTTGAGTCTGTCTCTCTGTCCGTCATTCCGTCTGACGTCACACGACGTATACATGACGTCATAATTTTAACACTAACTATAACCGCCGGTGTTTCATCGGTTAAAGCTATTGTTAACGTTAAATAACTGTCAGACACATTTGAATTCAGACTTTAATAACTATCGCTAAAAAATACGCTGGTGCAGCCCATTTCGTTGTAACTGTTACTGTTATTATTAAATTTGACGTTAACCTTAACTATAACTAAAATACCATAGTGATTAAAAATGATTTAAAACTAAAATTAAAATTTAACTTTGTTTCAGCCCGCGGATTGCCTCGTCAGTGACGTCATCACACACAGCCTTGAAAACTATCCAGATTAAACATTTATGCTTATTTAGAATAAATTTATTTTTCCAGTATGATTTTTTTTATTTCTAATCGTGTTTTAAGTTAAAAATAATTTTAAGTTTTAGTTAAGGTTTATGAACTCAGGAATAATTGACTTTCAGTTTTCTCATTTAATCTAATTATTTGTGTATTTTTGTGCAACGAAACAAGATTGTTTTGGCATTTTAAAGTTTTTTGTTTAAGTTGAAAAAAAAATTAATAGCTCACAAAATATTTATTTGATGATTATTTTGCCGTACTAAGTTAAGTTTATAATAAGCAACGTATGGTAGCGATTCATTTATATAATGAAGTAAGAAGTTAAAATATTTTTTTTTTGTAAAATGACTTTGTACTGATTCATTTGAACTATATCCATGTCATATATTTTAGTTACAATAATGTTTGTGTTATCTTTTTCATTATTACGAAAAAATGTTATGGGAAAGAGAAAGATAAATATAAGTTTAGTTAAGTCGAGTGTTAAGGCATTGTAATGAAACACCAAGATTTGTATCGATCTGTTTATTTACAATAAAATATCTTAATTTTACATGTTGACTTTTATTTACTCACAAACCTAACTACACTGAATTGCTTCCAAATAAAAATACACAAAATAAACTTAAAAACACACAAATTAGAAAAATTATTACATAGAAGAATGTAAAAAGTACACTAGATTATTATAACTTTGATTTCATAAATGAACAATAATTTCATTTTAAAATTCGTATATAATCAAAATACAGTATTTCTCAATTTCCTAAAAAAAATTTTACGACTAAAATCGCACTGTTAGGTAAGCTGTGTCCGCATAGCGGGTTTTCACTGCGCGGATTTTTTTTGTCGAGTATTAAATTCCGCTCTCAAAATTGTGCCTAGGTCTGCACTGCGATAAAAAAATCGCGTTTTTTGTAAGTTGAATTCTGTTTTCAACCGAAAAGATATATCTGTGCCTCCAGTGAATAAGGGAATAACTCAAAAACAGCACTTTTCAGGAGAGACAAAAAACTATATATCAATACTAAATCTTTATTTATTCAAAATTTTAAGCTTGTATGTGTAAGATATGTTGTTAGACTATATTTTTACATATGAACACATATTGTAACAACCCCAGAAATATACTTTTTTCGTGTTTTTTTGTAGTTGTGGCCTTATGAACGAGTACTTCATGGAATAACTCAATGTATTCACATAATTTTTTTTTACTCTTTGCAATATAACGACTTATGCCCTTATGCACTATGTTCATAATCGCACAACACGACTTATATTATTGCCAGTTTTGGTTTTATAGAAATGATGTGACTTATTATGCTTGAAATTTGTGTACTTTATGACTCAATTGAGGCTTTTTAGTGGGAAAACTATGCACGTAGCTTGAAAAACGAATGAAATCAACGGGTTTTTATATCGTTATTAGATAATAAAAACAAAACATCATTTAGGTATTTATGCATTTAACCCTAGAAGTCCAATCTACGTAAATTTGACGTATGAACTCTTCTATATTTACCATCGAATCGCTGCAAAATCCAGAACCAACTTATTAGCCGTCGAGACCTAGCAGTACATAGTTGGCTCATCCATGTAAATTCCGCCATTTGGTTGTAAAGAGGATGTTGTGCGTCATTTTGACGTATAATTGGGCTTTTCGTAACTTTTAAAATTGTTTCAAATTTTTATTTTGTGATTTATTTGAATAATTTTTTTCCAAGTCACGTTTAATATCTATAGTATTATACTATAGATTGAGTATAAAATGGGATCCAGACAACTTTTATACTAGGACGAAAAACCTTCAATTTTAGTAAATGACGATTATTGTCCTCCGCTGGATTTGGACTTCGAGCAAAGGGATTGGGTGGCTGAAGATGTTGTCCGGAGTAAAACCGAATATGTTATGGGGTTTTGTTACCCATGTATAATGAAAGTCGTAGATTGTAAAATAAACCTTTAATCGATCTTTCAATAATACAGTACTATGTTGTTAATGCTATACAATGTTTCACCAGTCACCACAATGAGTCTAGTCTGTACAGGTTAGCAGGAGACAATCATTGAGTATTGGTATTAAATACGTATCAACTGCGTATTGCGTTTTGCGTATTAACTATTGTCCTAGTGAATCATTTTCACTATCGTCGAATCAATTTAAAATTCGATCAAGTGCGTTCTGTTTCGGAACGCCACAGATAATAAAATATAGATAATAAAAGTGGCAACGCCACAATGTCATGGTGGTATACATTGAGGATACAAGCACTATAAAGAGATAAGAGAAGCCCGAAAACCATATTCCTGTATGTTCAGTTAATACAGGAAAAGTTAAAGGTGGTCAGTGGCGATATTTTACGGCATGATATAGAATTTTAACAATTTCTATATCATATAATATCAAAATAATGTAGATAAATGCTAATGCTTCCTTCTAGGGAAGCGCGCTCCATCATAAGGCCACATCTCAGCTTACCATCAGGCGAGATCGTGGTCAAGCGCTTCCCTATCACACAATAGAAAAAAAAAAATAAAGAAAATACAATGAGCCGCAAAGATTTTATGAAAAAATTAAGCACAGATTTGAAGGTGCCTTGGATGCAAATACGACTTGTGGCATGCACTTTGAAGAGACTCTACGTGACAATAGCCCAATTTTTTCAAAATATGTGGTACCAGAGTATCCATAAAATGTTTACGAAAATGCAGGACCAAAGAAGTATCGATATTGCGGATTTTTTTCCTATAAAAAAGGCAAATTACCAAAGCACAGTGGCTAAAACGCTATATGCGGAGAAAACAATATTCATAAATTGTCAAGACTGGTTATAAATACTTTTTTTTATGCGACTATTATAGACTATATTAGTGTCTTGATTATTGTAGTTAGATAATTTTTTTGAAAAAAGATTAAAAACGAGTTATTTTTTAAAAACTTACCCAATTATTAGAAGAAAATATAAGTTTAACATTTTTGTTGGCTTTTTTTAGATGATTCAATTATCGTTCTGTATTTATATAAACAAAGAGTATAATATCATTAAATGCACTTAATGTGTTAACTGTATTTTTAATATCTATTGCAAAAAATAGTTAATTTCCATAGAAATATATTAGTATCCCAAGTTAACTGATAAATACCTTTTAAAAAAAATATAAAGATTTGTTGTTGCAGATTTATTGAAAAAAAAACGATTTAAAAATAATAAGGAATAGTGTGTGTTGTTTCCGTGCAGTATTCAATTAATAGACCAGTAGCAACACGGCATTAATGCCAAACTGTCTCATGTCGTCACTTGAACCAATGACACTAAAAGAGTTGTTCCTTTATGCTCATGTGAGAAAAATGACACAAATGCGTTTATACTAAAATAGTGTTAGGACTGATGGAACAAAATGAATTAAGTCTTTATTCAAAAAGTATAACTACACATACGTCTTCGTGTTCGTGGGTACTTTTGACTCGAGACGAATAGTTCCTTTGCGATTGCCTAAAATGATGGATAAGGTAACTTATACCGTTAATCACACCCTACTTATACCGTTTGGGTCATTCGAAAAAATGGGTTAGGACGCAGCTAGAGATATGACCTTTTGATATGTTGTGTATTTTGACGAGCTGAATCCAATGGTGCAATAAAAACCAAAGGGAATAACTCGTCTTACTCCCTTATTCACTGGAGGCACAGATATGTAATGTAATAATGAATATATGTAGTTTGAGAGTGCTGATATGGCGAGGCGCAGCGCAGCGTACTATTCATTGTCAAATTACTATTGACATTGTCCTAATTAAAATAATATTCAAAATCAAATAACAACAATTTATTCCCGAGGAGCATGGAAGCGTCACGTGCACACCCGCTTTCGGTCGCCGTCGACCGTTGGGCGCGCCACCGACATGCTCGCGCTGCTCGCAAATTTCGTCAACCCAACATGTTGTTTATTTTTTCTTATTCTTTTACAAGTAACTAATGTAATCAATAACATGCCCTAATCCTAAATCTATCTTTTTATTCGCGAACTATACATAATATATCATTATCATCTATCATTATCTGTATATCATTTTATATGGTACGGGAGCTATTACCCAACTATACTAAAATGCCTTTTTTTAAAACGTTTAAAAAAAGTCATTTTAGTATAGTTGGGTTTTTGATATACTGTTTCTCTTGCTATTTCGGTTAGAGTCCGGGCCTTAGATCATTAAGTAATGGATAACATTCGCAGGCGTTTCCCCTTTTGCTGAGGTATAAGATTATTCGAATCGAAAAATCTTATGCTTTCATAAAAACTACTTGCGTAATCGATTACAAACACTCTGCGTATTCGTAAAACATCGAAAGGACGTCTGCGAGTGCTCCGCTAAAAATGCCGTTTTGCACTGTCAAGTCTTGCAGAAGCAATTCAAACATGTCGAATATTAAAAAAGATGGAATAACCTTTAATTTGTGCATATTTTTTTATTTTTTAACGTACATTTCTAATTAAATGCAATTTCTAATAATCGTCGATGTATCGTTTAGCGATATGATCAAGACAAATAATCGAGTCATGTTTCGAGAGAGAAAGAGACGAGACTATCATGGAAAGAAAATATACAAATTTAATCTTTATCTACTAAGAGAGAAAGTTGAATTTAAAACGCGATAATGAACCGCATTCCTTACGAGACTATCTTTTAAAGAAATACAAATTTAATCTTTATGATCTAAGTCATAAAGTTGAATTTAGAACGCGATATTGAACCACACTCCCCACGAGACAACTTGGAATGAAATACAAATTTAATCTTTATGAACTTAGGGATAGATTTGAATTTAAAAACTCGTCGCTTAAAAGGTCGTAAATTTTTACGACTTTCGTGACACAAATTATTTTTGTGAATGTGTGATTGTGTTTGAATAGTGTGAGTTGCCCTCCCCGCACCAAAATCAGCAGAAAGTTTAGTTAGAACATTTGCCAGCGTACTCCATCCATTACTTAATGATCTAAGGTCCGGGCTGTCTGGCTGGCGGTAGGTGTTGCGTTTATTAGTGCGCACAGGAAAATATCCGTAATTTAAAGTCATTTATTAACGCGTAATTTTTAATCTTTTGCCTTTAGATAGATCCATCAGACATAATTTTTTTATTGCAAGACGTTTTTTTCGTTGTTAAATAGGTGCCATACGCAATTTTTTATTTCAAAATAATTAAAATGTCATCGAAATAAGTGAATTTACATCAACACGAGTCCCCGTGAAGGATATACTATGTATAATATTAATTTTACTATTTACAATTTCTTAGCAACAATCTACCATGGTGCCTCCTTGCAAAACGAATGACTAGCGCATGCATGCTCATCATTGCGAAGACTCGCACGTCCGCGTGCCAGGGCGGGTAGTCATGTTTCGCGGGAATGCGCTGCGCTGCGCTTCGCTATATCTGCGCCGGCCCTAAACTCATTACATGAAATAATTTCTTTCTTATCGATCGATCGAATTGATTAGTGTACAAATTTTGAAATAAATCTGTCCATTTAAAGTGGGTCAAAATCGAGTCTAAAGGTAAAAGGTGTCGGTTTCAGACAAACAAGCCGGTTATTACGAACATACAGCTGAATATAATAAAACCGTGTAAAATGAATGGATTTCCTCAATAGCGTCGGATTTTTTCAATAGAGTCGTTGCACGACTGAGCAAAACGCGCGAATTTTTTCCGCAGTGCACTTCGTTAAATTTTGTTGACATAGTGATTTAAATTTGAGAAGTGTGGCCCATACAATCAATCGAAATCAAATAGATAACATTATCAGTAAAAAGCTGTTATATCATAATTATTTTATTAAATTTTATTGGCAATGTGACGAAACCAGTTTGTTAGAATGTATATTTCTACACTGTATATAGTCAAACTAAATTATGTAATTTAGGAATTGTCACCAAGCAATTATGTATAGGGAACAAAAATGATAACAACAGAAATATAACAAAACGTATTTTATTTCATCGAATTTACATATTTAGAGACAGTTCACTGCACATTGTTCTCAATCCAATTCTAAACTAACATTAGCACATAACTCCCTTGGTCAATGCAATATATCATTTGAATCAATATGTAATTATAATTTCAAATGTCTAATTTTGGGCTTAAAACAGAATAAAGCTAAATTGAATATTAACATTTTCTTGTGATCAACACGAATACACTCAACAGAATATTGAGTCTTTGATTTTATTATTTCTGCTAATATTCTTTGCTTAAACCCAAAATTAAACTTCTCAACCAAGCTCATCAATATTTACTTATATCTCTTTACATCAAAAATACAGCGCGAGCCAGAAAAAAAGGGACGCAAAATAAAAAAAGCAACATTTTAATAGACAATTTCTTTCATACAAACATAAAATATACCAAGGATCGAATACGAATGAAATACAATATAAATAAATACATTTCATTCTCAATTAAACAATTTAACAATATAACGCATTTAATTACAACTATCTACATAAGTATAACTATATACAAATATCCGCTTACCTAGTCAATCTAATTGACCGTCCACTGACTGAGCAAAGATGTTATACCATATTTAATTTTTCATAAACGTCTGTTTTCACAAATAATTTCATCAGTAGTTTTAAAAACGTAAGAAATTAATTATAATGTAAAATTGAAATAAAATACACAGCTTTTCTATTCATATTTTTATAGTTTGCATAAAACGAGTGCAACATCACATTGCGAACAAAATACGTTATATAAATAAAATTGACCAATTTATATGCTCGTATTTGTACAATTTACATACGTTTGTTTCCATCACAGCACCACAGTGGACGCTCACAGTATCATTTAGCTATAAATAAGAACTACACTATCATAGAAGTTACCTTTAGAACACCTTATAATTTGATGGATGAGATTAGCGTTTGTTTGGACGATCAGAAAAACATTTATTGGAAAAAATATCGTGATATGATGGGAAAATCGAGAAATTTTTTATCAGTAAAGACGTTTATTTGCAGTTCAAGGAATATGGAGCAGAGTGCACCGCAAAATGTTTTTAATAGATAATGCCATTTAATAATATCACTTATGCTGATGAAAAAGATCTAGTATGGCGATGTGTTGACCGGACCCTTCATAATTTTGGAATTTGAACTTAAATGGGCCTGACATAGAGTGCAAAATGCCAGTTTTAAACGCACTGGATTCCACATTTACATTGTGGTCGGAATTTTCGCGTGTTTGGTGAAGAGTTCAGGGTATGGAGCCGCAATGTGTTTTGTTGCCCAAAAACTCGCTCTAGGTCTAGGGCTCGCCCTAGGGCGCGATACAATTAAGGGCGCTAGTCGGGCGAGTGCGGGGGCGCGGTGCTGAAGTAGGGCGCGGTGTGGGGCTGCAGCAGCGTGCGGCACACAGCACACACGCGCGCGGGTGGGGCGCTAGTCGGGCGAGTGCGGGGGCGCGGTGCTGAAGTAGGGCGCGGTGTGGGGCTGCAGCAGCGTGCGGCACACAGCACACACGCGCGCGGGTGGGGCGCTAGTCGGGCGAGTGCGGGGGCGCGGTGCTGAAGTAGGGCGCGGTGTGGGGCTGCAGCAGCGTGCGGCACACAGCACACACGCGTGCCGGCGCCCCGCGGGGCCCGCTCGCCACGCTGTGACCCGCACACGCGCTGCAGAAGATGCGCCCGCAGTGCCGGCAGTGCACCTGCACACAACAAACGTCACTCGAATGAGCAATTGGCATTTTTAAAAAATGTCTGAAACCGACAGAACCGAACAAAAGGCGATAAAATAGCTCGCAATGTGTTGTTATTTTATAAAATAACAAATCAACAAGGAGAAATTCGTGTTATGACTAATAAAAACACTCAAAATACGGTGAGGCAATGAAGAAAAGCTATAAAAATTTGGAAACTTGTTTAATTCAAATCGATTTCAAATAATTCATAATCATTAGCCACGGAGACCGCTTTTTGTTAGTTTAAAAACTATTTCTAGTTTGTTAAGATTTTAGTAAGGCGTTTGATAAAGTGCATCATTTGCTGTTCCTTAAAAAAACGTACAATTATTCATTAATTAACTAATTGCACCTTCACCATAAAATTATGTTATCCTTATGGTTTTGCGGGTTGTCTGGCAGAAATCGCTTACAGCGATAAGACCGCCCTCTGTACATATTTTAACTTTTATCGCTCTTCTGTTGTAATCCTGTATGTGTGTGCAATAAAGAATTTTTCATTTCATTCATTCATTCATTTCATTCAATTATTGAACGATAAGAATGAATGAATGTATGTTATACCCAAGATCTTGTTACAAGTTGTAAACTAATTAGTTAGCACAAAAATATTGAAATTTTAAGTATAATTACCTTCTTCTTGCTATTTGGCAGAGCCACGTGGCACGAGGGACACTCGTTGACGTCCTCGTCGTGCTGCCACCGCACTTCCGTGTCCGCCTCGCGGATGCGTTGTAGCTGTACCTGGTTATATATTTAAGAGTTTTTATTTGTATTTATACCTCAGCATAAATGCTGGTTGTAGCCACATTTACGGGCGGAAACCAAGTAAATTCAGCATTTGTAATTTATATTTTATGTGTCTGTCTGTCAAGTATTGTCATTTTCTTCTATTTGTAGGAATTTTCTTATTATTCTCCATGTAAGTAAGTTAATTATTACTGCTTTTTTTAGTCGAATAAATACGGCTTCTTCAAAATCAATTTGTTTTTGACTTTGTTTTACATGTTTGGAAATAACACCGGTAGTAGAAAAAACTATTTGTACAATGTATACTTTATACTTGTCTCTAAATTCGTACAACATCTTTCATATCATTATATTTACTATTTTTTTCAGATATTGTTTTTTGTATATTATGCATATTTGAAACTGCTATATCGATGAGGTAATTTGTTTTATTTATTTTTTGACTTGTTATAAAATTATTTTAATAAATATGCAATCTGTTAAAATGAATTGTTTTATCTGTAAGTATGGCGCGGTCGTAATATAGTTTATAATGATCGATTATTTTTATTTTGTGTGTGTGTGTGTACCTGCAGCGACTGCGAGAGTCGCACGAAGTCCTGCTGCACCTTCTCGCTGTTATCGAGCTCGAGCTGTAAAATGGACACGCGGTTGCGCGTCTCCGCCACTTCGCTGGCAAGACGCTTCTGTTTATGTCAAAAGAAAAATATATTTATAAAGAAGTTACAACATTATTATGTCGCTAGAAGTGCAAAAATACATGTTTAATGAAGTTATAACGTTATTATGTAGCGAATAAAGGTTACGGCGTCAGTCAGTACATTCCTTGTTATCGTGTTATTACTTATTAGGCTATCTTTTGTTTGTTAAGATTTTAATAAGGCGTTGGATATTGTGGATCAGTCGTTGTTACTTAAAAATATTAAAGAATGATACTCAAGAATGTACAATAATCCATGAATGCCATATGTCTTGTGGTATGACAACAGAAAAAACAAAAGTTATATTGTTATAAATCGCATCCCACTTTAATTATTTCGGGTGTTCCCCAAGGTTCTCATCTGGGACCTATTTTGTTTTTTATTTAAGTCCGTAGGCACGATATTTTTTCAAATGAATATTATTCACAGATAAAATAAAGCTACTTAACATTGCAAATTTTTAAGAATACAATATATATTACACCACACTTTTTTCTTTCTAACTCACCTTGTCTTCTAACAACTGCTCGATCATATCAGTGGAAGCTCGCAGCTTGTCCGCCAATTCTTTCATTTGCTCTCGCTCCGTTTGTAACCGGTCTAACTGCTCTCTGCAGGAAATAAATTCAACATTTTAACCAATAATTTACGATATCTTTAACATCCGGCTGATCTCGAAGAAATATTTTATTTGAATTTTGAACGACATTATTATTTATGAGAAATTAATTCAAAAAGCAGCTGGTTCCGCAGCTCCTGTTCACTTGCAGCTGCTGCAACAGTAAGTATCCAGCTGCAGGTCACCTGCACTCCCGGAGCTCGGTGCTGCTGCTGGCCAGAGCAGCCTCCTGCTGGTGAAGCAGCGCTCCGTGCGAGAGCAGCTGGTTCCGCAGCTCCTGTTCACTTGCAGCTGCTGCAACAGTAAGTATCCAGCTGCAGGTCACCTGCACTCCCGGAGCTCGGTGCTGCTGCTGGCCAGAGCAGCCTCCTGCTGGTGAAGCAGCGCTCCGTGCGAGAGCAGCTGGTTCCGCAGCTCCTGTTCACTTGCAGCTGCTGCAACAGTAAGTATCCAGCTGCAGGTCACCTGCACTCCCGGAGCTCGGTGCTGCTGCTGGCCAGAGCAGCCTCCTGCTGGTGAAGCAGCGCTCCGTGCGAGAGCAGCTGGTTCCGCAGCTCCTGTTCACTTGCAGCTGCTGCAACAGTAAGTATCCAGCTGCAGGTCACCTGCACTCCCGGAGCTCGGTGCTGCTGCTGGCCAGAGCAGCCTCCTGCTGGTGAAGCAGCGCTCCGTGCGAGAGCAGCTGGTTCCGCAGCTCCTGTTCACTTGCAGCTGCTGCAACAGTAAGTATCCAGCTGCAGGTCACCTGCACTCCCGGAGCTCGGTGCTGCTGCTGGCCAGAGCAGCCTCCTGCTGGTGAAGCAGCGCTCCGTGCGAGAGCAGCTGGTTCCGCAGCTCCTGTTCACTTGCAGCTGCTGCAACAGTAAGTATCCAGCTGCAGGTCACCTGCACTCCCGGAGCTCGGTGCTGCTGCTGGCCAGAGCAGCCTCCTGCTGGTGAAGCAGCGCTCCGTGCGAGAGCAGCTGGTTCCGCAGCTCCTGTTCACTTGCAGCTGCTGCAACAGTAAGTATCCAGCTGCAGGTCACCTGCACTCCCGGAGCTCGGTGCTGCTGCTGGCCAGAGCAGCCTCCTGCTGGTGAAGCAGCGCTCCGTGCGAGAGCAGCTGGTTCCGCAGCTCCTGTTCACTTGCAGCTGCTGCAACAGTAAGTATCCAGCTGCAGGTCACCTGCACTCCCGGAGCTCGGTGCTGCTGCTGGCCAGAGCAGCCTCCTGCTGGTGAAGCAGCGCTCCGTGCGAGAGCAGCTGGTTCCGCAGCTCCTGTTCACTTGCAGCTGCTGCAACAGTAAGTATCCAGCTGCAGGTCACCTGCACTCCCGGAGCTCGGTGCTGCTGCTGGCCAGAGCAGCCTCCTGCTGGTGAAGCAGCGCTCCGTGCGAGAGCAGCTGGTTCCGCAGCTCCTGTTCACTTGCAGCTGCTGCAACAGTAAGTATCCAGCTGCAGGTCACCTGCACTCCCGGAGCTCGGTGCTGCTGCTGGCCAGAGCAGCCTCCTGCTGGTGAAGCAGCGCTCCGTGCGAGAGCAGCTGGTTCCGCAGCTCCTGTTCACTTGCAGCTGCTGCAACAGTAAGTATCCAGCTGCAGGTCACCTGCACTCCCGGAGCTCGGTGCTGCTGCTGGCCAGAGCAGCCTCCTGCTGGTGAAGCAGCGCTCCGTGCGAGAGCAGCTGGTTCCGCAGCTCCTGTTCACTTGCAGCTGCTGCAACAGTAAGTATCCAGCTGCAGGTCACCTGCACTCCCGGAGCTCGGTGCTGCTGCTGGCCAGAGCAGCCTCCTGCTGGTGAAGCAGCGCTCCGTGCGAGAGCAGCTGGTTCCGCAGCTCCTGTTCACTTGCTGCTGCTTCTTCGCGCCCGAGCTGGCAGAAGATCAGCTGTTCGCGCAGCTGCAGGCACTGTTCTTGTAACTCCTTCAAAAAAACGTTTAATTTGTAATAAACAGTACAATTATCCCAAAGTTTATTCAGTCAAGTGAAAGTGAAAGTGGAAGAATATTTTACTTACTATCGCGTTATCAGGTAGATTTATAATTTCGTTCTGCATGTCGGCCGCTTTTTTCGTATACTGGCCGATTAGCATCGCATTGTCCCGCTCTAAACTGTAACACAAAAGAGAACAAGTGACTTTCAACTAAAAAACGAATATAACTTGGAATTACTATCTCCTATCCCCGTGTATTTCCCAAAGCCCTAACATACCTTTACTTACCTTTACTCGAAGCCCAATTTCTTCTGCAGCATTTCTTTGGACACTTATTCTTTCTCCTAAAGACCCTAACTTCCCTCTTGCCCAAGGATTACCTGTCCAATTTCCTCTGCAGGGTTTCTCTATCCACGGTCAAGGTAGTGACCTGTTCCAATGCTCTCTGCGAAGCCTCTTCAGCAGCAGCAGACCTGTTCTACAGCAGCTCTTTTACTTAGTAACCTGTTCCATGGCACTGAAATATATGTTCCAGGGCTCTTAACTTGCTGCACCAACTGACCTGTCCAATTTCCTCTGCAGGGTCTCCCGATCTACAGTCAATGTGGTGACCTGTTCCAATGCTCTCTGCGAAGCCTCTTCAGCAGCAGCAGACCTGTTCTGCAGCAGCTCGTGAGCTTCTTTCAGCGCGTTGGAAAGTTCTGTGACTCGGGATCCGCTGTCAGATCTTTCCGCTTGCCAAGTTCGGATCGTTTCGTCGTGGATGGAACGGACCCCTTCTAGTTCTTCTGTTGCCTGGATGAGAGTGGAGAGTAGTTATTAGTATTTATAATGATAAAATAACTTTTCTAGAATAAAGACAAAGATTGAATTGAAATTCATTTGGTTTGAAGTAAGTTCTGCTTGGAGTGTTTAAAAAGAATATATCAATCACCTTTCCTTGGACATAGTGACGAGAAGAATGCGGGTTTAAATGATCCGTCTCATGATAATAATTTTTTCACACACTTATTTTAAGTGAAACTTCTTTAGGCGCGTTAAGAGTAAAATTTCAAGATCGCGTCATGGCAATAACGTCGCGTCATGGCAATACCGTCACGTCATGGATTAAAGCGACGATTGTGATATATTTTTCTTTTGATGAAACTTCTTTCGTGCCAAAGAAGTTTCACACACGCTCCTTTTTTACAATTTTTTTGAAGTGAAAACTTCTTTAGCGGCGTTGAGCACTTTTTCTGTAATGGATATAAAATCTTTAACTCGCGTCAGGACACGTGACGTGACCTGATCGAAAAAGCGTAAGACGGATTTTTTTTTTTTTAGCCCTTATATTCCATGCGTAAGACGGATACCATTCCAAAATATCAAACATGCTGAACGTTAATAATCAAGTTTTCACTTCTGCCGGCACTCCCGGAGTGCAACCCGTCTTTTTTTTTAATTTTTTTATGTCCCCACCAGCCTGAGCGCCTGCTCCGCTCGTGCAGCCCGCTCTGCAGCCGCGTGCGCTCGCGCCTGCTCGGCCACCAGCTGCCGCTCGTAGTTCGCGCACATGTCGCACCCGCTGCTGCTTGCTGCTTGCTGGCTCTCCGCTGCTGCTGTTTTAAACCAATATACATATAAAAGTGTATTTTTAACAAATAAACACAAGAAGATGCTGACATTCTATCTATACTTCTATACTAATATTATAAAGAGGAAAAATTTGTATGTATGTATGGTTTTCACGCATAAACTACTGGACCGATTTTGATGAAATTTGGCACAGATAATCTTCAGACCCTGAGAAAGAACATAGGCTACCCTTTATTGCGAAATATGTACCACGGGCGAAGCCGGGACGAACCGCTAGTACAATATAAACGTTAAAAAAAGCTCCAATTTTGCGTAGAGATTTTAAAAAGTAAATCTCCAACGTAGAGATGAGGGGCTTCAGACGTTATTTGAATCTCCATTGTGTGGCAAACGCGCACATTGACACGAGGTGAGTGCATTAAAGCCCGCTCGTTCAAATCACTCGCATACAAGCGGAAAAATATGCGCACACACTCATCTTTGGGATAAAGACGCAAGATATCCCGCAGTAACGCGTTTTTGGACGAACGGCGATGAATGAAAGTAGTAAAAGCTGACGTGAATCCACAAAACGCAAGTACGCGCGAAGATACGTTGACACGCAACATACAGCATCTTGCGTAGAAATGTTATAATCGCTTTGGGTTGGTAGTGCGTGTCAATGTACCACGCTAATAGATTTTTTTTCACACATTTAAATTCAAAGGGTTATTAGCCTAAAATTTTATCATAGTCCGTAATAAATAAACATTCTGACGAAAAACTTACCTAAATCTGTTTTAGCATCTCCAGTCGTATTGCTTGTGACGACAGTCGTATTAGCCGCTGACTTCTGAAATATTTACAAATAAACTTCTGTGAAACCATTTCCGATGAGTTACTATATTTCAATTTATTATGCTGTTAATGTTAAATAACTACAATTTCGTTTCTAAATATTAAGCCTCAAAGAAAAATACCGTGGCAAAATAATAAAAAGTCTAAAGTTTACTACAAATATTATTAAATGAGATAACAAAAGAGAGAAATGAATGTATGTGATCCAAAAATAAATTATTTAAGTTATCAAGGAATAAAAATAGTTAAAAAAAACTAAAAAACACGCTTTTTATAGAAACCGAACTAAAAAATGGAATAGTTTTATCAAATTAGTGTATTGTCATCGGTCCTCAATAAATCTGCAAAGTTTGAACGAAATCTGGCCGTTTAAAGTGGGTCAAAATCGCGCCCAAAGAAGTCGGTTACAAACATACAAACATACAGGTGAAGCTAATATAAAGCGTGTAATAATTAACTCATACATTATTAAAATATCAATTAAAACAGTATTCAAACCCTTATTTTTATGTATTTACATACCAGAGCTTCTTGCAACCTCGCATCAGTTTCTCTGAGTTTATTCTTTAGAGCACCAATCTCCATTTCCATAGGCTGTATGATTGATCGGACCAGTTCGCCATCTTCCACGTTTTGCACCTAATTATAAAACAAATTTAATTTTTATTTCGTTGTAAATTAGTCTGGCATCCCACCCTTAGAAAGATGAATGATGAATAACAGGGGTAAATGGAAAGGTCACGGAAGAATTCCAACCAATACCCGCAGCCCCATCATTAAAGCTCGATGGAACACAGTGGGGTTTTAGTCGGTCAGAATCCGACAAAACCCACGGCTCCTTCCCCGGGGGCTGTGGGTATCTTTGGAAGATTTCCCCACTATAAAAAAGGGGTAAATGGAGAAATTAAATTATTTAGTCTGAAAAACTGATTATTGGCAGAGATGGAAATTGGTATTTTGAGGGTGCATAATTAAATGCAATCTGAATCAAAATAAAGAATCTAGAAAAGCTTAAATTACTTATTATGATGAGGGTAGATGAATGATTAAAAACAAATTATGAAATTATACAACGTTGCAACTTGCAAGGGTACTGGATGAACTCCAAGCCACTTATAAGTCATGATTAGGACTATGTGAACTAGACTTAGCAGTTATTTTCTTAAAAGTTAAAGACAAAAGCGTTGTGATGCTATAACGAAAAAACATGCAAAACTAACTGAAAATTATAGTAAAGCTTGTTGGTCAAAATTTAATTAAACGTGTCTAGTGTATTTTTTGTATTACCATTGTATTAAATACTTATAAATTACTAGTGGTCCGCCCCGGCTTCGCCCGTGGTACCTACATGTTTAAAATATCCTATCTCTCAAGTTGGATCGAACTGCTCATGGTGTGCGAATTTTATTATACATAATCGGTTAAGTGGTTTAGGAGTCCATTGAGGACAATCATTGTGACACGAGATTTATACATAAGATAATACAGGAATATACGGTGTGAATGTAGAAAAAAACGTCATAGAGTTCAGGTTGTTTCAGAGGAACCACAATAATTTTGTGTTTAGTATTTTGATTCTACAATACTGCATTTCCACGGACCGTTTACCGTTGAAAGTTACTTTCGCATTTATAATATTAGTATGGATGTACTATTTATTAAATAGGTTTGAAGTTGGTGCCGAACATTATGCACTTAGTATTAAGCCCGTGCACCGACATCAAACCTTTTTAATAAATAGCACATATAAATAATATGTAGTAAATAATAATGTCAAATCTTTTTTATTTCTTACTTTTCCGTTTTTGAAGTCGGTTGTTTTTAACGCAGTTATTTTTATTAGTGAATATTAAGCTTTCCGTGCGATATGAGCTTTTTGTGAAAATTAAGCTCTCCGTGCGATTAGAGCTTTTTGTGAAAATTAAGCTCTCCATGCGTTTAGAGCTTTTTGTGAAAATAAAGCTCTCCGTGAAATTAGAGCTTTTTGTGAAAATTAAGCTTTCCGTGCGATTAGCTTTTTGTGAAAATTAAGCTCTCCGTGCGATGAGAGCTTTTTGTGAAAATTAAGCTCTCCGTGCGATGAGTTTTTGTGAAAATTAAGCTCTCCGTGCGATTAGAGCTTTTTGTGAAAATTAAGCTCTCCATGGGATTAGAGCTCTTTGTGAAAAATAAGCTCTCCGTGCGATTATAGCTTTTTTGAAAATTAAGCCTCCGTACGATTAGAGCTTTTTGTGAAAATTAAGCTCTCCATGCGATTAGAGCTTTTTGTGAAAATTAAGCTCTCTGTGTGATTAGAGCTTCTTGTGAAAATTAAGCTTTCCGTGTGATTAGAGCTTTTTGTGAAAATTAAGCTCTCCATGCGATTAGAGCTTTTTTGTGAAAATTAAGCTTTCCGTGCGAATAGAGCTTTTTGTGAATATAAAGCTTTTCGTGCGATTAGAGCTGTTTATGAAAATTAAGCTCTCCATGCGATTAGAGCTTTTTTGTGAAAATTAAGCTCTCCGTGCGATTAGAGCTTTTTGTGAAAATTAAGCTTTCCGTGCGATTAGAGCTTTTATCGAAAATTAAGCTCTCCGTGCGATTAGAGCTTTTTGTGAAAATTAAGCTTTCCGTGCGATTAGAGCTTTTTGCGAAAATTAAGCTCTCCGTGCGATTAAAGCTTTTTGTGAAAATTAAGCTTTCCGTGCGATTAAAGCTTTTTGTGAAAATTAAGCTCTCCGTGCGATGAGTTTTTTGTGAAAATTAAGCTCTCCGTGCGATTAGAGCTTTTTTGTGAAAATTTAGCTTTCCGTGCAATTAGAGCCTTTAATGAAAATTAAGCTCTCCATGCGATTTTATGCGGTTATCAATTCGGCCGGTATATTTTTTTTTATGTATGTACACCGTACACCGTATGTTTTTTCGGATAGGCCCAGTAGTTTTTATTTTATGAGCATTTTTGTCTGTACTCGATGACTAAGTTGATATGTAGCAAGTAACTTTGATTCACTTCCCGGTAACCGATTGAGCTGAAATTTTGTATACGTATGTATATTTGATAGCGATGAAACATTATCATGACATGAAGCTGATATTTGATGATGGAATCGGAAGGTGGCCATAGGAACTCAGTAATATATTGACTCAACTTTATCGAGTTTGGGCTCGTTTGATTCGTGTTGAAAAATACACTAAAAAGTATTAAATAAAAATAACTGCGTTAAAAACAACCGACTTCAAAAACGGAAAAGTAAGAAATAAAAAAGATTTGATATTATTAACTACTACATAATATTATTGTACATATTTCGCAATAAAAAGTGGCCTATGTCCTTTCTCGGGTATCAAAATATCTCTATACCAAATTTCATGCAAATTGGTTCAGTAGTTAAGGCGTGATTGAGTAACAGACAGACAGACAGAGTTACTTTCGCATTTATAATATTAGTATGGATAATGTTGTGTTTGTGTGGGAATAAATGGTTTCTTTATTTCTTTAAAAACCTCAAACTATACTATAAACAAAATCTCAAACTCTCAATCAGGTGGGGATTTTTTTTTTCTTTTTTTATACTGAAAGTTGAAACTATACCTCAATCAAAATGTCAATTATCATGTGTGAAAAAAGGCTAATTCGGAAATTAAAGCTATTAAACGCGATTTATTCTTCTGCAGTGTGCGAAACGTCTAGAAAATAATATGAATAAATGGCGTTTAAATACCGTTAAATTTCTAAATGAATACTCGCGTAAAACCAAACACTAGAAAAGGCTTAGTTCTAAATATCTACACCTACCTTCCTAGTGGGCGTGTCCTCGGTGTCAGCGCCGAGTTTCCGCGCCAGCGTGCGCACGAGCGTCGCCGGCGCGAGCGACACCTCCTGCCACACGCGACAACTTACCCGGGAGAAGGTACGGGATATACCGAGCGGGGAGCCGGTGGACATTGTTTATACGATACTTTTGTTTTAAACTTTACTGATATTCAATGTTAGAAGTATTTAACGGTCGAGTAGTGGGGAGCCGGTAGGCATTGTGGGAACTACCTTTTTGTTAACTTTACTGATAATCAATGTTAAAAGTGCTATTTAACGGTCACCGAGTGGGGAGCTGCTAGCCATAGTAGATACATACTTAATACTATACTTTTGTTTTTAAATGGTACAAGTGGAGCTTTTTAAACGTGACAACACAAATAAAGGCAGAAGTACAACTTCTTCACTGTTTGACACGTATGTCAGAAATCAGAAGTAAAACATTTAAAACCGATGTTTTATTTTATCAATAAAATTGTAAGCTTTTCGATTGGTAAAAAATTTTATAGACCTTCTTCAGTGACAAAACTTTTGTCAAAATTATTGTTAAAAATGTTTACCATTTCGGCCTAGATATCCAAATAAAAATTGATCTGATTCTAATTAAAGGTAATGAAAAGAACCTACAACACATAACAACTCCAATAAAGATATTCAAATTGTAAAATAATTGGCAGTAATCCCACAAAACGATATATCCCGCATTCACATAAAACACATACGCTCAGCAAATGCAACATATTGAAACATAGTCAAATAAAACACCACACTTTACTGTGTATGGAAAGTAAGTTTAGGTTTTTACGAATTTGAATAGTTTTACATTATGCAGTTAAGGGCTAAGTGATAGTAGATAAGCGTTAGGATGGTTTTACGTTTAGTTTTTTTTTAATTCATCTTTTGAAAAATACATAGCTTGTGTTATTGCTGCTAAAATTAGTTATTGTTATAAGACAAAGCATTGAAAATTGCATTTAATAAAAAAAACACGTGTTAGATTTAATGGAACGTATTTAAGAAAGTCTTCAAGTTATTCTTTGTCCTATATTTTTGTTTATAGAACCTAAAAAAAATGAAGAAAAAAAGATGAAATAAGTCCATATTAAAAATTCTCTAGATATTTACAAAGGCTGTTTTTAGTTCGTAAATTGCCTAAATGATAAGTGGTGTAAATTTGTAAAGTTGTCTTGAATATCAATGACTACGAGAGATAATAAACGGAGACCTACTTAGACATCACACATTGTGCTGATAACTAGGAACTTTTTACGGGAAATATTTTTAATGTATTAAAACGCGAATTATACTTATACCGAAACATTTACAAACTTAGTGACATTTTTAACTTATATTGTTATCTATATTTTATTAATTGGTACATTTTTATTACATTGATATTTTACATACGTAAGTTACGTACTGAAGTGTACACACAGTGCAATTTTCAAAACATTTTTTCACAAAAAATAACAAAAAATTTCAAAAAATTCACTCAAGCATTGCACACAAGTCGCTTGTCATGCCTCTCAATCGTACCTGCTGCTGAGATCTGAGTTGCGCGAGTTGTTGTTCCAATTCAAGGTTCTTGTTGCGCAGGCGCCGGACCTCCTCTATACTGGAGGACGAGGCTTCTATTGTTTCTGAAAAGTCGACTTTATTTGTATGGCAATAAGGTACATAATGGGGTAAAAAGGTAAAACTAATGTTTTGCTACATAGCTGCTGTTCAAATATGGATATACTTTATATTTATGATATTGATATACTTCTGTTTTATTCAAATTTGAAACATATTTTTATACAACGAAGGTTCACCGTCACATGCTTAAATTAGTATGAGTTCTGTCCTATACAAGAGAAAGAGGTTGCTTATGTTTCTGAGGAATGTGAACGTTATTTATACAAGTTAATCAATCTATACAAATATTATAAAAAATTGAAACTTTATCAAATATCCATATGATAATAAATCCCAATCCCTCTTAAATATTATAAATGTATGTAAATCAGTAAACTTGCAAGAAACTCATTTAAAAGTATTTTAAATTTTAAATATAATACAAAATATGTACCTTGTGGACCCCACCAGCAAAACGTTGGTAACATTATTACAAACTAATCACAACAAAAAGGTTTTAAAAACTGAGAGGAAAAAGTGCTAACTTGTTAATTTTATATTACTGATAACAGAATGTTAATTAGGACCAAATCAACGACAGATTTATTGTTTCATGTTTAGTGTTATATGTTGTGGGCATAGTGTAGGTTCTATTTATATATCTTGTTTGGGCCCAGCGACAGGTCACGGATGAATTCTACCTATACCCCTGGCCCTGTCGTTGATGCGGCTTGACGGTTGGTCGGTAGGAATCCGACATAACCCACGGCCCCTTCCCCTGAGGCCGATTTATATTAAGATGTGTGTTAGTGATAAATTTTTAATTTATAATTGTTTCTTGTACAATTAAGTAATGATTAACAATGTGTGAAGAAAGATTGTGATATACGTCCATTGAAAAAGTATATATTGTCAGTGTTTTTGTAAAATTTTATAGTGTGTTAAAACAATAATTTTCAAAATTAAAAAAAATGTCTCGTCAGTAAGTTTGACACTGAAGGTACAATAAATAGAAAGCAAGTATGAAATACTTCTACTGCATAATATAATACTGTTAGACGTAACTTTTCATTTAATATTTTTGTGGATGAATAGTTGTCAATGTAGTTGTCATTATTTCATGTCTGAACATGCTTAACTGTCGAATACTATAAAAAGCCGCTTTCCATTGAATCGTGGTGCATTCGTACGAATCGTGCCTAGGGGCTCGGACGTTGTTTATACAACGTTCAACCCAACTACCCTCACTTTGTTAATAGTCGTTGACTAACTGCGATTTGTTATCAACTACCTGTATCAATTAGGCAGTTGTGTAGAATTGCAGTACATTCTCATTACATTCAAATTTATATTTAACCTAGCCTCACGTGCAATTTCTTATAATACAACATACTCAAAACATTGTAGTAGTATTTTTTACAATTAAAATATATTAACTTACCACTAACTAACATCTGCAAGCTCTGTATTTCCGACTTCTGGTTCTCACTGAGCGTCTGCAGCTGCTGCAGCTCCGCCCGAAGACCCAGCACTTCAGAGTCCAGCTGCTCCTTCTCTAAACGGAGCTTTCTGAGATCATCTGGAAGAATTATAACGCTAAAACTATTTAAAAGGTAAAATAATGTAATTGTAAGTGGGACACAGTTTTATTAGTTTAAGGGCTGATTTTTCAATCCTTGGTTAAAACTTATTCGTTGAATAATGTATAAAACTACCATTTTAAAAACATATTCTAATTGCCCGTATTTGACAGTTTACGTGACATTTTAATATTATCGTGTAAAACTTTATTGGACGGATAAGTTTTATTCAAGCATTGAAAAATCAGCCCTAATTCAAATAATATATTATATTGCATTTTAACAATTATAGAAAAGCCCTGTGATAATATGACATGCCATATACTTATATATACTAATATTATAAAGCTGAAGAGTTTGTTTGTTTGTTTGTTTAAACGCGCTAATCTCAGGAACTACTGGTCCGATTTGAAAAATTCTTTTGGTTATAGATAGCCCATTTATGGAGGAAGGCTATAGCCTATATATCATCACGCTAAGACCAACAGGAGCCAAGCAACGCAGGGCACAGCTAGTTGTTTGATAAACACAAGTAATTATAAAAAGGTAAATTTCAGGTAAAACATTGGGTTTTTAAAGATAAAATTGAAAAGCCTGAATAAATTAAACCATTTTTAGTTTTTAGATATAGAATACCAGAACATTAATTATATTAAAATTTAGAGCATTAAGAATTTAACAGATTAGGTGTTGACTTGTTATCTTTAGTATGAATCTTATATATAAAAATGAATCGCAAAATGTGTTGGTAAGCGCATAACTCAAGAACGGCTGAACCAATTTCGATAATTCTTTTTTTATTATATTCCTTGAAGTACGAGGATGGTTTTAATGTAGAGAAAACGTAAACATGTACCACGGGCGAAGCCGGGGCGGACCGCTAGTATTCAATATTATTATTCACGAGGCGATTTAGGTATATTAAATTAAAATTGCCAACTTATTATAATGTGATAATAGGAATAACATGCGTTTTATTTTTATATCAAGTCACTGGCTATATTTTAGTACCCACGACCTCGGATTATTTGTTATTCGCAGAAACTAAATTAAAAATCTTTATGTAAATACAAAGCCTTCAAAGTCAAATAACAACACACATCGAGCTTTACGAACCTTCCTTTTGTAAGAACAACTCTTTCATTTTCGCTCTTTGCATATTAAATTCCTCTTCCAGATCCCGCTTCGATTGGTCTACTGGTCCTCCGCTTTCACCCTCCACTTGAAACAGAAACTTTTCTCAATTTCCTGCAGGCATGAACACGATTAGGCAATAATACAAAACACACCTTTCGTCGCTGGCTCGCCGGACATCGTCGACGATTCATTCATAACTGCCTATTTAAATATATCACTATACTAAGCTTAAATTGAAAATAATGAGCATAATTTTAGTGCTATTCTAAATAGATAGAGAATAATAACAATACATTGAGATCAGCCCAGCCGTGATCACCGAATTACCAATTAATTTTGACAAATGACGTTTGCAGCGTGTCAATGTCAATGTTACCAGTGACATCTATCATATGCTAAGGTACAGAAATTTTATAGAAATTTGGATTACGATCTGTGATTACGACTATATTTTGTGATGTTATTGTTTATACTACTAATTTTATTCCCTCCTAAATTTATGCCCGTTGCTTTCATTTAATTCACTTTGTTGCGTGCCATCCATCCATACCAATCCATCCTTGATTTTACTCCAATCAAGGTATATAGTGTCTCTTTTATAACATCCAAACTATAATTTTTACTATATTTGGTTCAGTGGTTTCTATTATAATGAAAATATATCAGACAGTCAAAGGTGGTCAAAGTTTCTATGGCTCATAATAAGGCTCATAATAACTACGTAGTTGTGATTTACCACCATAATATTTTTTTAAAGATGTTGTTTAATACTTAGATCATTAAGTTACTTAATGATTAGCAGCCGTACAAATAAAAACTTGCTTATTCAAACCTTATGCAATGCATAGATATGATAAGAATAAATAAAGAATAAGGATGTCATAATTTCTTACAAATAAATTTGTAATAACGTCGATGTAACTATGCTCACGCTATGCAATAGGCGCGGAGCGGCAACGTCGCAATTCATTCACAAAATTATGAAAAACATTGAAATTGTCTACGGTTAAACCTTGGTGCTGTCATTTTGACGGCTGACGCTCGTTTGACTTTGACTTCGTCGAATTTATTGTGAAGTTTCATCATACTATGTTCTGTTTATTTATTTTTTAAATATCTATTTGAAATAATTTAAATATATCATTAAATATGCAAGCAAATGAAAGAGAACCCTATCCAATATCCGGAGAACAGAAGATAAACCCACCTTGAGATAGAGAGTTGCCAAATAACTGGTACTCAAAACATACAACTCCAAGCTTAGAAGATTTATATTGTCAACGAAAGTTTATATTATTGTGATAAGTTTAGAAATAAGTGTTTTATGTATGTATGGTTTGGCGCATGTCGTTAATAAATAAATCATTATAAATATCAAAAAGGGTTTTTCATAATTTCGTATATTTTGACATTTCATACAAAATTTTCCATTTCAATAGGTACGATATGAAATTATTAATTTGCTCAACTTTTTCTACTTCTCGTATTACTCTCATTGCTATTATCTCAAATTTAGATTGAAAATAGGTTCTAAAACTTGTAAAACACAGCACAATGTACTAAAAAATACGTTATAACTCAGTTATGTCAGACTTATACTAGGGTGGTAGCCGGAATAAGGACGAAATAGCATTAGTATGAATACTTATTACGAAGTTATGCTAGGTTTGATTTATTACGTGTTTATTTGTATGGTTTTTCCTTATTCTTAGTTTATTCTTTTCATAAAATGTTATAACTCGTTTATTTGTACGGCTGCTAAGGTTTAATAGCATGAACAGACGGTCCCGGTCGGTCTGCTACTAAGTACATAATATAGCATAAAATTATTATCATGAATATCTACCTATATTATGGTAGGATAGATAAATATATCCTTTTAAATTAATTTATAAAAATATATTCATATATCTTTTTTGTGTTCAGAGACATTTTATTCATACAGATAGAAATTAAATATTTTAATAGGGGATGTAAATAAAACAATTGGATTATATTAAATATAAATATTTATTTTCATATAGACTATTCAAATTTATTGCTCTCGTTTTTCTTAGTAATACTAATTAATACAATTAATGTATTTGGAATGTTATTTTATTTTATATCGGACGAACGATGTTTCATAATATAAACAAAATAAATAAACCTTAAAATGTAATAAAGTGACTAAATTATTTAATATTTTAACAGCGCCATCTCTAAATTACGTAGAACATTACAAGGCACAGACATATCACAGGTTTAATATCTAAATAATTAGTTACAATAAAAAATATAATACATAACGATATTTAGGTACTAAATTATTTACAACTCACGATGACCATCACATTAAATGCAATTTACCGCGTAACATTGAATCTGTGCAAACGAACCGCTAGATGGCGCTAGTACAATTCGAACTAATTCGCTAGATGTCGCTAGAAGCCGGGTCTCGCGTTCCGAAAGCGTCGGCCGTTGGGCCTGTCTTCGAGACACGGCACTTGGACTAAATTGAAGTAGATGTGTCCCATGAGGTGCGAGGCGGACGTGTTGGTGGTTTTGAGGCAGTCGAAGAGCATGTCGTCGCATTTGCAGTGCGACTTGCTGTAGAGCGAGTTGTTGGTGAGGTTGTAGCGGCGGGAGAAAGCGCGCACTTTGGTCGGGCACAGGTCGTGCGTGCGGCAGCAGCGGTCCAGCGCCCGGTCCGCGCCCAGGTCGTGGTAGTCGCTCGCTATGTCGCCCGTGCCGCACCATTTTGTGCCTGAAATGTAAATAATTATTGAATAAATGAAAACAACAACAAGAAAATACAGTAAATATATGCAAATGATGTTCACAAATAGAATACACGAGAAAGCTTAAAGAAAGGAATAAATAATCTAAATACAATTTTGATAACTAAGTATATAATATTTTTAACCGCATCTAAAAACGCCAATAAAAAGACGTGTGTCAGAAGTGAAACTTCTTTGGCAAGATTCAAATATACCAAAATCGTCACTTCAAAAATAAACCCAATTTAAATACTGCGACAAATAAACAAAAATAAGTAAAGCAAGAAACAAATTATCTGTGATGTTCAGTTGAATTTCCAATGAGAAAAATATCCGGATATAAGTACCACTAACAAAAAAAATGTGTGCGTGTACTAGTGTCTACACACGTAAGAAGTGAAACTTCTTTATGACCTTATTTTTCAAAAAATAATTTACTATATGCAACTTTACAGAAATACGTCGAATCACGCGTGGTAGGGATAAGAAAAAGATGGCGCGTAACGGAAAAATGTCACACGTAACGAAAAAATGTAACACTAAATTTTTTTCCAACCCCGATAAAGAAGTTTCACTTCAAAAAAAATAATAAATTTTACCAGGTATGATTCCCTGCAACAAAGACAGAGGGCTGCCGCCAAAAAGCCCCGCGTGCGCGCCCCCTGCCCGCAGCCGAGCCTCCGCGTCGGGCTCCTCGTGCCAGATCTCGCGGTTACTTTCCGCGCCTGTTTCTAGGCCTTCCAGCTGGAATAACAATACATTTATATTAAATACGAGCATAATTTAATAAAAAAAGACGTATAGTTAATTGATAAAGTTTTTTTAGGGTTGTCTATGGAGCAGTACTCTATAGTCTATACTATTAATTATAATCTGGCTACAACATCTACACAAATAAAAGGCGGTAAACTGTAAATAAAAGGCGGTAAATTAAATTTGCCACTTTTACGCAGGTACATAATAGCCAAATTTTATTAAATATCTTTTAAAAAGTTAGTTCGAGAACTATCTAGTTTTATGTGCCACCTACCAATTTTTTTAATTACATTAAAAAAACAATTCTGAGCATGCACTTCAATTAAGCAATGCAATTAATTAATTTGAGCACCAGAGTTGTTAATTTATCTGTCCGCATACTTTTTAACGATTAGCATAGCATCAGCATACGAAATTGTATAGTCCATCGCTTACTAGAAAACTCAGTTAAGATAACAATGCGTTATTATTCCGAGACCGCATAATGCTCCCATTCACGCTTTCTGTGTAAAGCAATAACGCATAATTGACTCATTTACTTGAAAAAGACTATTCTTCTGAAATCTGTGTGTGTGTTTCAACTTTTGTAAAGTGAATAATATACAAGTACCTAACCTTTAACATACAAATTTTAGTTTTATATCCTAGAATGCTCTATGCATTTATGTCAGTTTATGTTTTAGTCTATTTTTATTTTAGTTGCGTTGATTTTTTAAAAAAATATTATTTATTGACTTCTTTAGCTATGTTTTCCTCTTTGTTAATACGTTTATTTTACCCTCAAAAATGATCAAAATTGCCTTTAAAGTCCACTGTCAACAACGGTATTGTATGTAAAGATTGTACCTAACTACTATCGAATAAAAAGTATGAGTAACGTTTTCTATTCAAATCACCATGCATAACCTTATGCATAACCATTAACTTATGTGCTACACAGAATTACTAATAACTCTGACGAAACTTAATAACTTGCCGCGGTAATTAACAAGCAATGTATGTAGGTATGTTGCAAGAGAGGATGTCAAAACTACGATCATTATTCATAATGCTGGGCTTACAGCGTGACCAAGGCGACAACAGCAAGAAGGATGTACGAAACGTCAAATTTGATTTTAGATTTTGCAAGATTTTTTAATCTGTGGAAAATTTGGACTGGCGGTTTTGGCGGGTGTTTTTTTTTAATAGTTCTAGCCTTCGAAAAAACGCGCATTCACAATTCACATGGTACAAATCGTGTTAAGTTTATCTACATTTTGAAAAGTGGTAGGTAGATATTATGTAATTAACGTGAGTTCATTCAAAAACGACGTTCCGAGCGAAAAGTTTTTCAATACTAATGATATTTCCAATTATTATCAACGATAATGAGTAGAAGTTAACATCTCATTAGAGTTAACACTCTGACAATGAAGAAATATTGAACTGTTCCTTTGTGAAAAGATTTCGTACGGCAACTGTTGACTACTTTTATATTGACCCAATTTTGTTTTTAAAATTTTATTGTTTTATTTTATAAAAAATCTGCCATGTATTTTCAGAGTAGGTATTTTTATGCCTACTTTATTATTTTACTGCTTAAAAAATAAACATACCTAATTATTACAGACTTCCGCTTACATCGCATCGTAATTGTTGCTAAAAACACACTAATGTATCGTGTCGTTCAACAATATCGTTACCTGATCGTACAGTCGTGTTGTGATCTTTTGACTCTGGCCCATCGTTAAATTTCATTCCAAAAATAACACAATTACAAACTTCCACACATCGTATCGTAATCGTAAGGTCGTGTCGTAATTGTTGCTCAAAATTACACAATTTACCCTCTCCCATATACATCGCATCGTGTCGTATCGTTACCTGATCGTACAGTCGTGTCGTGACCTGCTGGCACTGGCCCATCAGCTTGATCATCTGCGGGAAGGTGATGCCGAGCGGTCGGTTGATCCTGCTGAGGTGTCGGAGCAGACGGCCTGTGTCGTCTTCGTCACTGGAAGATAATAATGTATCGTTTATTCATCATCATCATATTATTATTACATATTATATTGCGCTATATCAAAAACCTATATCGAACTTTAAAGTCTTTTTAGATAACAATAATAATCAACTATGGAAAACTGCATTTTTCCTTACTTTGGGCACAGGGACTCACGAACGATTTCTCTCGTGAGATATTTTTACGTTTTTACGTTTTAAAGTTTAAAACAAAATATGTGAATTTATTCCTTTTTTTATAACTTATGCCCCAATTGAATAAATACTGCTTAAACTAATATAATTACGACCGTAAATCAATTAGCAAAATTCTCCACTATATAGTCATATCTTGATTAAAATTGTGCAAAAACGTAAACAATCTTGGTAATTAAGTTACACTTGTAAGCAATTAAATTATAACTATTATTACTGATGAAATGAAGATAAGTATAATGTTCGTGTTCACAATCTAATAATAATCTTTATATATAAAAATGAATCGCAAAATGTGTTGGTAAGCGCATAACTCGAGAACGGCTGAACCGATTTCGATAATTCTTTTTTTATTATATTCCTTGAAGTACGAGGATTGTTTTTATGTAGAGAAAACGTAAATATGTACCACGGGCAAAGCCGGGGCGGACCGCTAGTTTACAATAAAATAGTCATGTTTCAAACGGAGTTATTACTAAAAATAAGTAGTTATTTCGTACTTTTAATAATAAGTGACAAAAATTTCACTAAAAAGATTCACTTTAATTCATATTCTAAGATACCGTGGAGATCAAAATATAACAAATCTTCTTATATTATATAAAAATGAATCGCAAAATGTGTTGGTAAACGCATAACTCGAGAACGGCTGAACCGATTTCCATAATTCTTTTTTTATTATATTCCTTGAAGTACGAGGATGGTTTTTATGTAGAGAAAACGTAAATATGTACCACGGGCGAAGCCGGGGCGGACCGCTAGTCTTATATATAAAAATGAATCGCAAAATGTGTTGGTAAGCGCATAACTCGAGAACGGCTGAACCGATTTCGATAATTCTTTTTTTATTTTATTCATTGAAGTACGAGGATGGTTCTTATGTAGAGAAAACGTAAACATGTACCACGGGCGAGGCCGGGGCGGACCGCTAGTACAATATAAATATGAATATAATATATGTACACAATCTTGTAATAATATTATCACATTTTATAACCATTCTTTTTGATAATAGCTAACCTGCTGCCCCTGCTGGTTTAGAAAGTTGGGAATATTCCGGAACTATATAACTGATTCATTATTCATAATAATCTATCGCATTTATCAATTATTAATATTGATAGGTTTGGACTACACTACACACACAGTACTTATACACATTTTTTCATGTTTATTAGCTTATGTATGTACTTCTTAACCATATCACTATTAGACATTAATTCAACCAAAAAATCAATGCACACTGGCACACAGCTAACATTTTTTTTCAAGAGTCATTGATTTTTTTCTGAAAGACCATTCTTGATTTTTCCCGCCAACAAACTTTTTCTTTATATTATAATCTGTTATGTAGCTATATATCTTAAAATTTGAAACGATTCTTTTTTTAATAATTTAATTGGAAAAATCTCAATAACTTATTAATCAATTAAAATAATCTTATTTACCTGCTTCTCGCAATGCAATCGACATTAAATTTAAATGTAAAAAAAAAACTTTTATTAGTCAGTTCAATAAAGAAACGAATCTTCAATGGCGGCCAAAGCTGACTTTGACAGATGGTAGGATCAGCAAAAAAGAATATAAAAATAACGTAAATTGATAATTATTTTATTAATTATTTCAAATTGTTTGTTGGCAAACTTTTTTGTTATTGTATTTGTGTATTTATATGAATTATCATATTTACGTATACAGAATGTAATAAAATCCCCATAATACTTGTAATATGCTCATAAAACTGAACAACTTTTCCCAAAGAATATATTTTGTCAAATTCCAATAAAACATTATTTACTTTCACAAATGCATAATTGTCATTGTAAATTTATGATAAAAACTATTATAGGGAAAATCAAATACATTTTAGTGATTTTATTTTTCCATTTTTTTTTTTGCATACCGTACGGCCGTGTGTGAGCGAGAGGGAATGATAAGCGCCGCCATTGAAGATTCGTTTCTTTAAAGAACTGATTAATATTGGATAACTTCATTGAAGCATGCGAGAAATAAAAGCAGCCTCAAGGCTACAAGTTGAAGGCCATTATTATTAGACACGAGAACAATTTCGATATTGACAATGGATAAAATTGTATCGGAAACTAAGGAATTTAAAATAAAAATATGGCAATAATTTATTTTTTAAATTTATTCATGAATGTGTGAATTTTTTATATTTTTTTCGTCGTAATGTTGCCCGTATTATATAAAAAAAATAATGCTGGCTGGCATGGCACCGTGGCTGGCACATTAGAAAAAAAAATCAAAATTCGAAACTTTTCCAATGTCAACCCTGGACACCGATTTTTTTTTTCTATACGATGTCAAAGGTTGCACTCACAGTTGCACTAATGTTTTTAATCGACAGATTACGATTTACGATAGAATACTATGATAACTCAAAGTGACCCAAATGTGCACTAGACCACGTCCTACTGACCTCAGGTTATGCAACGGGCACTGGCCTTGTTAAAGATGTTACAAATTCATACGAATCTTTTCATCTTTCACGCTACTGAGAGAAATGGTGTCTTTATCTTGTAGTAAGATATGGAGTCGAAAAGAAAATGTTTATAATTACATATTTATATATAGATAAATAACTATATATTTAGAAACTAAACCAAAGCTACACATCACCATAGCAGACAGAATATTAAAAAGAGTAGATAAAAAAATTATGATTTATTTACGCGCCAAAAGATGGTTTATTCTTTTTGGCGCGTAAAAAGGAACGTGTGGAAAGAATTTTTGAATAGAGAACGACTATCGAGCAAAACGAAGTGCACCAGCGCGAAAAGCGATTACTTATATATATAAACTTGACCTTTAGTATAGCTCGGTTAATAACATTGCACAAACTTTCCCTTCACCTTCGCTGGTATCGGAAGGAAGACGGTATTTCCTTGCGTGTGGCTGTTATGCAGTTGGCTGTCACGGTAAATTAGTTATCTGTATTGGTATTAAATTGATGATACTGTCAACCATGGACGTATAAAAAAAGACGGACGCCGTATTACGAACAAACAACGTGAAGCCACCATAGTAAGCTAGCGATCGTGTAAAGACAATAAACACGCACACACTCTCACCATAGTAAGCTAGTCGGCCGCCATTACGTCGTGAACTACCGACTGATTAACTGCGTCACTGTTTCACAAAAAATATTTAAAATGCCGTCTTGCCGTCGCAACAGTACAATTTTAAATAACAAAACACGAGGGATTACATTCCACAGGGAAGCAAGTTATTTCTTTTATGTTTTAATGCCAAAATTATTACGGCAAAATTTATAGAAAAAAATACAGCCGCCATTGTCAACAGGACAGCTGTTGCCATGGCAACATGGCACACACACACATGGATGTTTCGCCGCCATTACTAGGCTTCACTCCTCAGAGGAATAAACCTATTATTCCTCTGAGCTTCACTCAATGTTTAGGCGATATACCGTCCGTCTTTTTTTATACGTCCATGCTGTCAACATAGTAATTTTCTTTTTAAACTAGATAGTTTTGGGTGAAAATTTTAGCTAAATTATCCGTTTTGCGTGATTGAACAAGAAAGTTTTATAATTATTACGTCCGTATTAGGATAGAAACTAGAAAGGTAATTTTTTTAGACGATTGCTATAAATTATAATTTGTATAATAACAATAATCAAATATTCCGATTTTAAAATTAAATTTTTAATAAAAGTTGAGTATGTAATAATAATATAGGTAATAGTATACTAATCTTACTAGGTTAAGAAAACAATTCTATTTAATAACGCTTTTTGGTGTTCCAGCTTTCGAGTTTCGAGTAGGTACAAGAGCGACAAACGTGGTTCTTCGCTCGAACTATCATACGCGTGAAGTTAACACGTTCGCGGACAGTAACGACCACAGGCGTCTAGACAGCTAAAAGTGATACGACAGTACGTCTGTCGACGTATCAGTTTTTACTTGCATAAAATCAGTACGCCAAACGACGAGCGATTTTTCATACTATCATAAAGAACGGCATGTTGTACTGTCATCACAGGTATAATTACGACTTTTGTACTGTCACTGCATTATTTACAAAAATTCGTCAAAGGAAGGTACTTCCACGCATACATTCATATTTTTTTACCCCTCTCCCCGCGCACACTACGCCCGTGGGCGTCATGTTTGCATACGGTTAGTCGAGTACTGCGCCGCTGCGGTGATCCCGCGTGCCGCATGTGAATTTTTGTTTAGAAAGTGAGTATTTTGTTTCCAACGTAATTTAATTGTTTTACTCATACTGGATGTACTAATTCAAGTCTAGTTGCTTATGTAAACAACATATTTATGTTGCTATTGTTTGTTGTGAACACGATTTTGTTGAACTAAATTTGTAACGAATATTTTTGCAGATGGCGTCTTGAGACTCGTTCGAAAAAGAACAAAAACGTCTTCAAGACCTGTTTGATGCAGCGTCTACCCCTGAATCGAGTCAAGACCCATTTGCTGATGATAGTGACTATGAATCTGACGCTGAGTACTTACGACATTTACGCCTATATCCGTTCTGTCATATCATATGGTTTTTTAACCATGTGTTGTAACACTACGCCCCTGGGCAATGTATGAAAAAAAGTAGTGTCTCAGTAGCTGCCCCCTGTAAGACATACTGTCCGCGAACGTGTTAAAATAGTCGTTAGTCGTTAGTTCGTTACGGCCTCCATCGGGTCAACAAGAAGAAGATTTCTTCTTATGTAGGTAAGTTTTTTTTATTTTTTTATTTACTTCGCAAATTCCTTCCTTCTCCCGACAACTCAGCTGTTTTTTAACTTTTTACACATTCTTACAAACTTTTGCGTATATATAATATTAAAAGGAAATAGAATAGGTTAACATTGTAAAAAATTATAATTTCTAACCTCCGTGCCTATATCCCGGGTCAGTGAGGACAATTCAATAAACCTAGTGTCCATTTAACGAGGTCTGAATGTAATGGAAGCTAGGCACAATAGAAGCACTAACGCTACATTGTTGGAATGCGACTTGAGAGTTAGTTCCGGGGATTGATAGCCCTTTAAATCTAGAATGACTCTTTCTTTTAGAATTAGAGACTTTTAACGGATTTTAAACGCGATTTATTTCACTTTATTTAAGCAAACGTTTCGAACACTTTACATTGAGCGTAGTCAAGGGGAGACTTTTATAATTATAATTAATCATCTGCAATTGTTTTTTTTTGTTTCGTGTAGTTTTTGTAAGCCTAAATTATTATTTAATACGTAGTTGTATATAGCGTTATAATTATCAATTACATTGGAGAAAATTGAAAGTACTTTTTCCAAAAATATTAAATTATTTATTATGGAGTTTTAACACTCCTCTAATAAAATTGTATCTATGAAACTATTTTTCCTTTCCATAAAATGATAAGTAGATTTCGGAATAGGTAACCTATTCAACAGCACTTGTAAACGTAATTAATAATCACTACATAGTATAAAACAAAGTCGCTTTCTCTGTTCCTATGTATGCTTAAATCTTTAAAACTAAGCAACGGATTTTGATGCGGTTTTTTTAATAGATAGAGTGATTCAAGATGACGGTTTTAGTACCTACATAATTTATTATGTTTTAGACAGACCGGGCGAAGCCGCGGGCGGAAAGCTAGTTAGTAATACAACAAATATTTCCCCATACATAATTCAATAACTATTTCTTTGTTCTTACGAACATACCTAGCTGAGAAAAAACATCTCAATTAGGCAAGAACTGAGCACTGCTTTATATAATACATGCAATATGCTAATATTATGCGTGTTTCATAGATATTGTTAAACTAATGTTTTTATTTAGCAATCGTGTAAACGTTTTTATTTGCATATTTCGTAATTTTGAGGCTCAGTGAAAATTGTGCATAGTTAGACCCTGTGAAACAAATTTTTTTGAATATTATGCATACATACAATAACTAGTGACCCGCCCGCGGCTTCATCCGCTTTGTATTAACCCAATAAATGATATACTAAAACGTAGTATGTATTATATTATCTGTGCTAAAACCTTCCTCGAGAATCACACTATCAATCTAAAAAAACCGCATCAAAATCCGTTGATAGGTATATATCACGATAAGGACAGAGAAAGCGACTTTGTTTTATACTATGTGATGATGCGTAACATACAGTAATGTATGAAGAAGATGATTAGATAAATTCATGATGTGAAAATAAGGGTAAGAGTAGACTAAGTTAACGTTGTTAAAATCGACAAGTTGATAATGATGACAATTGAAAGTAAAAGTAAATCGTGATGTTTGGCAACATTTCGTTATAAACGAGAAAAAAGTTATATTACGAAATGGAGAAAGAGAAATAGCTATGTCATGGAAGTAATGTTATGTTTTATTACGTTGAACGGCATTTTTTGTATCTCATAAATCAATATGTGGAACATCAATTATAAAATTAAATATTAAATTGTACGGGCTTAGGCATCGGTTCAAAGCCAACAACTTTTTTCTTATTTTCAAAATTTACATTACAATAATTTTCATATAGTTAAGATAAATGATTAAAACTACAGCGGGCTCCCATACTATATAAAAAGAAAACCACAGAATAAAAAAAAGTAAGCCGCGTAGTCGGGTGCTAACTGCCATAGATAATAAATACTATACTAGTTCTGCCACGCGTGCATTGTAGTTCAGTGGGTCACTACGAATAAAACAAAGCCATTCTCATCGATATTATTGATTTATATACATCGCACATGCATTTATTATTTATAGCTTTTTATGTTTTCTTTGTCTGGAATATGGATTAATTAAAAAAAATAGATGTACCTACATAATATATCTCTTTATTCGAATCATATTTAGTGTGTTTTATTATGTTTTTGATAAGGTATGTTTTATAGGATAATATTTAAATTAAATCTTAATACTATTATAAAGGCGAGAGTTTGTAAGTATGGATGTATGGATGTTTGTTACTCTTTCACGTAAAAACTACTGAACCGATTACAATGAAATTTAGCACACATATAGAGGGCAACTTGGATTAACACATAGGATAGTTTTTATCCCGGAAATCCCACGGGAACGCGAACTATGCGGGTTTTCCTTTGCAAACGCGGGCGAAGCCGTGGGCGGAAATCTAGTATTTAAATTAAATATTTAATAAACTGATATGGATACTGTAAATAAAATATAGTGCAATTCTACTATAAATATTACCTTTATACGAAGTTGTGAAGTTTAAATGGTTTTATCAGAAATTGTTTTGGTCCGATGTAAATAAAACCAAAATATATAATTTGGATTTGCATTGATCTTAGCTAAATCTAATATGTAAATAATACAGGTAGCGTGCTTCTCTTCAATTATGCACACAGCATGCGTTTTAACACGTATACATTTAAAATCCTTACAACGCCTCAGCATCTCTGTAATTGTTTACGATTATTTACCATATTTATTGCACATTGTTACTCGTTTACTTGTTTACTACTAGATAATATGTACTTTGACTTGGTAATATAACAGAACATTTGTATTCTTGTTGGCATTTTGTGTGACACGAGAAAGTGAAAATATACGAAACTCAAAACATTAGCATGCGTTTTTTATTGCATTTGTAATTGAATTATAAAATTCTTGTACCAATGTTTGTAAACAAAACTCGTAAGAAACGGTTTGACCGATATTTTATAGGATTTTCTGCATATATCTGAGATAAATTATAAAGTGGGCAATGCCTAGCAATAAATTTGTTTTACTTTTTATTCTAAACTAGCTTTCCGCCCGCCGTTTCACGTTTTAAGGAAAAACCCGCATAGTTCCCGTTCCCGTGGGATTTCCGTGATAAAACTTATCCTATGTGTTAATCCAAGTTACCCTCTATATGTGTGCTAAATTTCATTTTAATCGGTTCAGTATTATTCGCGTGAAAGGGTACCAAACAATACACATACACATCCATCGCATTCGCATTTATAATATTAAAGTAAGATTGTAGGACAGGATAGGATAGGATGAAACCAACATTCTTCAATGGCAATACACATAAATAATTATCTAATTAACAAATTAATATCTAGGCTAGGGAGTTGTTAAGTGAAAAGAATAAGCTTAAAAAACTGGATCAGATTACATAATAAAAAAATGCTTAAAAAGCAGCGGAACAGCTTAACAGACAGACAGACGTCAGACAGACTTTCACATTTATTATATTGGTACAGATTAGTAAAGCATTTTATCAGCACGCTCTTGGACTATTAGAAAGTCGCGGCACTGATATTGTCACATGTGTGCGTTTAGTTTTCTAATCTAATATAAAATTACGACATTTTTCTGTCATGTTAGATTTCGCGCCAAAACTGATATCGATGAAACTTAGCAGTGTTTAGAAATATAATTTTTATTATAACTGTTTCTATACGTAGGTAGCAAAACTTAATTTTTATTAATGTTTTGATAATTTTGATATACCGAGTTACCTTACAATTAAAGGGAATTTTTCGTTCTTACGCTAAAATCCATCTAACCTTTTATTTACGCAGTAACTATTTAGTAATCTGTGCTTCATCACTACATAGTATAAAACAAAGTCGCTTTTTCTGTGCCTATGTCCATACGTCCCCATGTATGCTTAAATCTTTAAAACTACGCAACGGATTTTGATGCGGTTTTTTGTAATAGATAGAGTGATTCAAGAGGAAGGTTTTAGTATATAATTTATTAGGTTTTAGACAAAGCGGGCGAAGCCGCGGAAAGCTAGCTTATTTATAAAGCGTACGAGCCATACATTACACAGTCGAAACACACATAACCCTCCTTGCGCAATCGGTTAAAACTTAATAATTACAGGTCAATAGGCACAGTATCCATCCTTGAGCTAGATTTAGTTTGACAACCTCGTCCGATCACTTGTTCTTGCGAAAATTAGCTAATCTCACCATCTATTTTGCGAAGCAAGCTTATAAAAGAGATCTTAAAAGCTGTAGAACATAAAATTTTGATTTTTTTTGATGAGGGTTTTTATGGAGAAGTGAGGCAGGGAAAAGATTGTTTGAAATCTACCATTTTTCTGTTTTCATCTATAGTCTATACCAATAACAAAGTAGGAGTGTCTGTTTGTAATATTAAAACAACCGCTCTTCGAAATGTATTTAAATATGGATGTTTACGCGGTACATACCAGCTGGATGGACCGATTTTGACGGGACTTTCATTGATGTTATAAGGTGTAACAAAAGCTATTTTTTAGTCCAATATTCCTACAGGAACCTTAGGATTGAAAGTAATACCTCATTTACGCGGGTTATACGGTATAACTTATAACTTATACCGCGGGACGCACCTAGTTAGTAATAAAAACATTTTTGTATTTATCAACCCGCACATTTTGTTAAATGAACTATACATATTTTTTCCTCATAGGTATTATGTTTTAACGAGAAAAAACGTCAAAAGTTTTCAACCATCAAAACATCCCAGAAAAATCTTCCTACCTCTCTAGCTGAACATCGTTAAAAATTCGCAAAAACAAGCATCTTCATCACACTTGACAGTTCATATTATGTATGGTCGTCTGTATGTACATCACGTGTTGCTTGACGCAATGGATGTCGCCCGAGGACGTGGACGGTTCATGCAATAGGGCATGCAAATGGGAATGAAATTGAAAGTTAATGAGGTTAACGTTCGCTGGGAGTTTTGATGTGTGTTTGAAATTCTAAAAGTGCTCTTGACGTCTATTGAAAGTTCTAAAAGTTAGACTAGTAGTAAAAAGGTTTGTGTCAATTGAGATTCTAAAAGTAAGATTAGGATAATGAAAAACAAATTAATTTGAGCTTCTTTTTCGAAAGAAGAGAGCTTCTTTTTTCATTTTTGAATTAATATGTACATATAGATGGAATTATAAAATATGTGATCCGTTATAATGCTTCTTTTTGTCGCAAAATTATAGCTGTAATTTTCGTTACTTCGTCTACCTCTTTATGTTTGGAACTTCCTGAAAATTAGATATACTTTTTATTAATTTTATTTTGTTCGCTATTTTTATAAATTGTCTGTAATAGCTCGTTGCCAAGGAATAGAACATCCGAGTCTGGGAAATTAAATTCAAGTAACAAAAATGGTTACGTAAATTTTACATCAATATTCAATTACTGACTACTGTACCACAATAATTATACATACAGATAGACCTATTATTATTAATCAACACGGATGTATTTGTATGCTGGCATCCTTTTTACGTTCCATAGAAATATGCATTTTTTTTTGTTACAAAACGTCCGGATATATTAAATTTAAATGCAAGCAATATTAGCACACAAAAGGCACAAAAAGTACTTTCAGTAAGTTGTTTTCTATAAAAGACTATGTAAATGCAAAATTCTTGCGATTTGTCTACTAGATGGCCCCCCTTAAAATTAATTAATAGCCTTATTATAGCCACAGTAACAATTCTAGTACTGATAGAAATGAATGATGAATGATGAAAAGACAAAATATCCAAAATTACAAAATGAATTAACAAAGATTTCTTTGATAAAACCGCTCGTTCGTACTAAGAAGCAACACTATATACGAACAAGAACTAATTCACGCAAAGTTCCTGTAAAAAAAATTAAAAAAGCATCAAAAATCGATGCAAATATTAGTTATTCCACACCTCACGTATAACGCGACTCTTGCGCAGATTCCGATGCGGCAATTGTTCAATGATTGAATCATTGATCGCCCCTCCCTTGCCTCTCCCCACACTCCTAGCGCTGTGTCAAGTCTAGACCTTTATGGACACTTCCCGAAACATTTTGAGGATATCACTCGGAATATGGCTCGAAAAATTGATATTTTTTGGATTTTTTTCCAATTAAAGGGACTGATTTGAGAAAATATCAAAATTTGAATTAGATTCCGTTCTAATAAGTCCACCAAATCCGTACTGACATAGCTAGATGAGAAAATAAGTAGTACATATTATTAATTCTCATTTTAGTACGCATTTCTATAGAATGTACAAAGCTTTGTAGCTATGACATTGATACTTTAAAGTGAAAAACACGACTGCATATCCCGCTTGTAGTCAAATGTTTTCCATTATTTAAAAAAGGTAATAGTATTTTCCAATCTGCATTTCTACAATATCACCTTTAAACACAAGGAGCTAAAGTTGATTTTCCTTCTCACTATTCACACCAAGTAATTCGCTTTTAATGAGACTAAAGAACTCCATGCATACGAATTCTATTTTTATAACAGAAAACTAAAAATACATGAAAGGAATATAGGTCAGTGTAAATGTGATGCACCCTCTAGTCCCTGAAACTGGGTTGATTGCTGCCATTACGGTCGCAAGGGGTCAGATTCGGTGCTAATTGCTGCACCAAGACGACAGTTACGACACGTCTCTATACGACTAGAAATAAAAAGTGTTGAGGAAGACACAACTTACCAGATGCCCTTTCTTATAAATTGGAATACTTACATATTATAGAAAACTCATAGCATTTAGATACCACCGGCTAAGAAAGCGTATCCAGAGGAATTTATAGAAAAACACATGGATTCGTTGTTAAATAGGTTGGGAATATCAAAAGGTGGTCATCGCAGATACATTTTTTTATATTTTATTCAAGTAAGAAATTCTGTCCATATATGTCTGTGATGCTTTCACGACAAAACCACAGCACCTATAGTTTTGCCACAATAGAATCGCGGGTCATAGCTAGTCTTACATTGCCACCTACTCCTATGAGAAAGGTTAAACTTAATTACGAAGTTACCATTGACTTTTCAAGGGAGAAAGGCTATTGTCTTATTACTCGCTAAACGTAGCAGGAACTATTAAGTTATTCATGTTCAAGGTAGACCAATAGAAAGTGGCCATTCAATTAATCTAACATGTGTTATTTACACAGCATGACGGTCATGCTAACCCCTAGAAAGTTCTAAAGTAAAAATCGATTTAATAGAGCAAATATAAACACCGATGGCAAATACTGAAATATTCAATTCAAATGCGCTACGAATTGTGAATCTATATTTTCTTGTGGAAAGGTCGGTTATAAATAGGTACCTATATTTGCAGAATATGCTCAAATAAATCAAAATAGCTGATTGATTATGAACGAAATTGTGTTACGTTTACCATAATCTTTAATATGTATAGGTTAAATGATCCTTTATTTTCCATATTTTTAATTATAAGTACCACACTTACTTTGTATAGTGTGGGATTAGGAAAGAATAGAATGGCTAATCAGGAAATTCACTCATGTATCATATGTCTGGTAACGATCGTAACGTGTCTCCTAGTGGTGCATAAAAGTGATGCATTTGTTTCATCGATCAATTTTTAGTATAACTACGCAATTCATATATGTACTGGTCAAAAGACACTATCTTCACACGAATTTCTTTAAAATCCTCTGCTCAGAGAATTTTCCATTATAATGCTCATTTGTTTATCCCTGTAACAAGACGTTTCTCAATCTTTAAATTCAAGAGTCCAGAAATTTCTCAATTATAATGGTCATATGTTAACCAGACGTTCCTCAGTCTTTAAAATGGAACCCTAAGCCCAGGACAAAACGTGCGACACCGAGAACGTGATTCGCGATCCATTAAAGTATCAGGTCAGCCATTATGTACTTCTGCGAAGCCAAGTAACTTATTGTACGTGAATGGCGGTCGATCACAATGCGAATCGTAACTGGATTTCAAGATTATGTGCATAACTTGGATTATCGAATGCTACTAATGGGATGCTGGACTGTGAATGTATTGTTAGAACACGAGGCCAATTTGTATCGATATCAAATGTGATAGTCACGTTTACGTTACTAACTGAATTGAATGGATGAACTTTTATATGAAGATATATGATACTTCGTAGGTCAAAGGTTAGGGAATTACTGCACATAATCGTAATTCGTAGCCGTGGAAATCTAAATCCAAATATCAGAACGCGATAGCCATCTTTAAAATACCTATACCTAGTCGTCTTATCGGGAAAAAGTAATATTTTAATTAATGAGAGCACCGTTTTTGATGTTTTAAAAATATTTCCGAAAAAATCAGAGCTATTCTTTTCTTTATTAAAAATTTATAACCCACCATGAGATGAATTAATTATTCACCCAATTCTATCCCATAAGAAAGTAGTGAGTAGATCCTAAAACTTACACTGGTCTAAATTTAGCACTTCCAATTCACCGAACAACACATACCATTTACTGTCAAAAACCATCAATGAGCTTGATATATCTCGAGATTCGGGATGAGTCAAATGGTCGAGGGGAAAGGGGAACTGCTTCGCGTATTGTAGTGCGATTTGTGACCGCAAATATTATGTGAGCTGAATGGATGGAAGCTTCTAGAAGTATTGTCCCTTATGAGCAGTAAAGATTTTAAGCAACTATGGTCATTGTACCATTTATATTCTGTGACTGTGGCGTGGTCAAAACGAAACTGATGTAATTTACTATTCTACTCATGTTATAAAAGTGAAATTTGGAGAAAATTGATGGACGAATGATTCTTATTCACAACGGTTGAATGAATTTCGATAAAATTAAGGGCAAAGATAGATTACAGTTTCGAATGCAACACAAAGCACTCGTCAACTTTTATCTGTGACTTATGCGATCGAAGCTACCTAAAGAACTACTTACTTAAAAGCTTTCTTGTTGTCTAAATTATGATTCCAATTATCGAGATTGAAGAAGCCTAACATCCTTATCCTTTATCGATAACAAAGTTGCCAAAACAATATCAATAATCATTATCAGTATAAATTTGGACCACGTTTCCCCCTAATCAAGTCAATTAATAATTTACAAAACTTGTTGACTCCCTCTAAACGCTCTATAACCTTACCCCTGGCCTTCCTGTGTCTGTGCCATAAATCTACAGTCCTTTATCAATGCGCATGTGACTCATAGCTTCATAACGAACATTAGGTAATCGGTCTAACGTTTACCCTTGTATCTAATGGCAATAACGAGCCAGAACTTTTTATCGTACAAATAATATCAATATTTTAATTTAATAAAACCGGCCAAGTGCGAGTCGGGCTCGCGCACAAAGGGTTCCGTAGCAGCAAATATAATAAATTACAGTTAAATCAACCTATCTCAAAAACTATAAGAGATACTTTGATCAAACCAAAAATCGTTGAAAGAGTTAATTAGCATGCATCACCTCTATTTTTTTTAGAATTTTATACCCCGTAGTTATAAAAATAGAGGGGGGGGGACATACTTTTTACGACTTTGAGAGCTGATATCTCAAAAACCGTTCACTTTAAGAAAAATGTTTTTTAGAAAACTTTATATCATTTTAAAAGACCTTTCCATTGATACCCCACACGGGTATGTACATCGAAAAAAAAAATTTCATCCCTCAGTTACATGTATGGGGGGCCCCACCCCCAATTCTTTTTTTTACTATTTAGTGTCATATTTTTGTAGCGGTTCATACAACACATATTCCCATCAAATTTCATCACTGTAGTACTTATAGTTTCCGAGTAAATCGGCTGTGACAGACGGACAGACGGACAGACGGACAGACGGACATGACGAAACTATAAGGGTTCCGTTTTTGCCATTTTGGCTACGGAACCCTAAAAAGACACTGCTTCAGTCTACAACCTCTTTGGTTTACGTTTAACTTCACCCTAATAGTAAAAATTCTAAGAAAATTGATGGTACCACCAGGGGTCTGTTCTAGGTCCTTTGTCTAATCTTATATAGCAAAGTGACTACAGATGTTTTTTCTAAAAATAATATATTCATAACATCTATGATATATGCTGTTTGTGCACGCGACGTTGTTTAGCAAATTCATTTGGCTAATAACAATAAATTGCGTGCACTTGATATGACGTTATGTTTAACATTTGTGGACAATGGAAACAATCAGCTAAGAATATTTTTTTGCATCTAAACATGTGTGTAATGGTGGTAATTTTCTCATTATTTGATTGTTTATGAAAACGGTAGTTGATATTGATAATAATTATGTAATTTTAGATTCATTTGCGCTATTAGGTATGCTATTAAATTACGCAGATAGTGTAGTATAATTATCTTATTACAATTATATTAAATACTTCCTAATTAATGTACTGCTAATTCCACAATATAAACATTCGCGTTGGTGAAAGATATTTTATTACAAATTACAAAGATTTGGCTTTGATCATAATTAACTAACTCCACCAAAAAATTCTGATTTGTAACATTACAATATAATTAGCGTATTTCTTCAACTCCTAGGTTGGCAAGTTGCAGTTTATGTAGCAATCGCATAGATGCATAAAAAAATAATTTTATTATAATTTATCTGTAAATGATGCCTAAGATCTTAGGCAAGAAATCCCCACTTGAAAAAATAAAGTATATAAATGTTATTATGGTGCTTCAGAAGTTTTTATCCGGTTCAAGCACAGAATAGCACATAGCATAGCACTAGTAACTATGTTCAAGTCAATAAAATGCAAGAGGTAGGTAGTTAGGTACCTAATTATTAGTTTCAATATTGTATAACTATTAACTAATATGATCCATAATACTTATTACGATCTATTATCTGACCTGTCACCTCTGTAAAGACATTATTTTTATCGCATTAACGGAATTTGCAATAATAAATTTATTTACCTACGTAATACGTTTAACAGAAAAAATATATTAAATTTTTTATTTGTCGCATGCCGGACGAACTGTGGGCCAAAATTACGACATTGTTGAGCCCATCACAGCTAGAAGGCGATGCGGCAGGCCGAAGAAAATATGGCGGAATCTTTTGCTATTGAAGACCTGCAGTCTTTAGTAAATTGGTCCAATTCAACCAATTTACTAAAGACTGGTCTTCAATAGCAAAAGATTCATGGAAGTGCCTTGGGGAAGCCTTTGCCCAGCATTGGGACACAACAGGCTAATACAATACATTACAATTTTTTCATTGTTTGTAAACATCCTTTTATACATTTTACTGTAAATTTAATCGTTCTACTATCAACTTCGTGACATCTTTAATGCGTCATTTATAATCTACATTAATCGTTATCTATTTATTTATTAACGAAGCACGTACAGTTAACACGAAGTTAGTAAACGAAGCTCTAAATTATTCAACCTGTCCTTGGTTTAGTAGACCACTCACTTTGCCATATGACTCGAGTCTGACTGACTTATCTATACTAATATTATAAAGCTGAAGAGTTTGTCTGTTTGAACGCGCTAATCTCAGGAACAACTGGTCCGATTTGAAAAATTCTTTCGCTGTTAGATAGTCCATTTATCGAGAAAGGCTATAAGCTATATATATCATCACGCTAAGACCAACAGGAGCGGACCCACGCGGGGAAACCGCGAGCGCAGCTAGTAAAATAATAAAAAATATATAACTAGGACTAGCTATCAGCTAGCTTTTGTAAAATCAAACTGAAAGTTGAAACATTTATCTAATAAAAACTCATATTAGTTTGAGTTTGAACATCATAGTTTTTCCATTACAAACGAACATAGAATAGCTGTTATTAGCCGACTTGTCACAACAAAGAAGGACATCGTTTAGTAGATGGCTTAAAACAATTTTAAATTATAATATTATATTAGGTAGAGCAGAAAAATCAATAATTTTTATATTAAATGTTTTGGATCAATTCTTAGAAGTTGAACTTCCTCATTTTATTTCAAAGATTCATATTTTTTGTTGGTTGGGGAAACCACCTTACGTGCTCAAGCAAATATGAATGTAGGAAGTAGGAAATACCAACATAGAATAAAATATCTAAAACTATTATAAATCGTTTGAAGATCTTTATAGGAGACGGAATCGTATAGAAATAAGAGTAAGCGATGAACGACAACAACGATGGTTAAATTATTCTGTAGATTCATACAGATTAAAAAGTAATCATTTATGTATCACTGCAAAGACGGATACCGTAAAAATTATTCCCTTTGTTTAGTTTATCACATTTTAATGGCTATCATAGGGCCATATATGTTTTCAATTTTTATTCATGATGGCCCTATGTTTTCGACTTATATTTTTCAAATAAAATTAAAGAGAAAATGATGTTAACTTTTTATATATTCTTAAACAAAAAAATCTCAATAATTTTTAAGCTGTTTTAATAAGCCTAATTAAGAATTTCAATTATGCACAATCAGACCAATAAGCTACGGTAATTAGACAAATTAATTTGCAATTGGTTGATTAATTAATGATTTTGGCATACATTAGATAACAAAATGTAAAGTATACTCTACCATGATTTTAACTCTATTATAAAATGCTTGCCTAGATTAAGCTTGTCTTGAGTACCTATTGTAGACTTACCCTATTTCCCCTTTTCATCTATGGTGAGAAAATCCAACTTTGAATTTATTGTTATTTATTATACTTACACGAGTATCCTAATTATCTTTTGCTGGCAAGAACATTTTAACGTTATATTGTTTACTAGCTTTCCGCCCGCGGCTTCGCCCGCTTTGTCTAAAACCTAATGAATTATATACTATCTAGTCTTCATCTTGAATCACTTTATCTATTTAAAAAAAAAAACATCAAAATTCATTGCGTAGTTTAATATATTTAAGCATACATAGGGATACTGAAATTCGCGACTTTCAAAATAGGCAAAAAAATTGATTGATGTCTCAAATTCGCTTCTACAAAACCATTTGTCTCTAAATTTTAGGTATATTCTATTGTAGTGAAGGCTTATTTATGATCTCAGTTGCCAAGAAAAATATATTTTGTATCGGTCGATAAAGCCTCAGCAAAGCCTAAGATTTATAAGATGCTGTTTTCGGGCCACAAATAGCGCTTCCGCAATGCGGGAACGTGTTAAATATAATGTAATGTTTTCTTAATTATTCTGCTAACTTCTCGCAACAATCATGTTATTTTTAACCGACTTCAAAAAAAAAGGCGGAGGTTTTCAATTCGGACGGTATATATTTTTTTTTAGTCATGTCAAAATTACAGATGATTTACAAAATAGGTATTTCCTAACCCACGGAACTCTGCTCTCAAAAATAATATTTGCCTGTTATTGCCAAATTTTTTATACATTTTTTATTTTTTCCATCGATGCTCTACCGGCTACTCTTTTTGACCGACTTCAAAAAAAAGGAGGAGGTTATCAATTCGGCCGGTATGTTTTTTTTTTTTTTTTTTTATGTATGTACACCGATTACTCCGTGGTTTCTGAACCGATTTACGTGATTCGTTTTTTATTCGATGCGGGATGGTGTCGAATTGGTCCCATAAAAATTTTATTCGGATAGGCCCAGTAGTTTTTATTTTATGAGCATTTTTGTCTGTATTTGTAAATGTTGCAAGTGCAAGTTTGAAGTCGGTTGTTTTTAACGCAGTTATTGACTTGTTATCTTTATATGACATAGCCTTCCTCATATCGATTATCCAAATACGTTGTCCGATGTTTCGATTTAAACCGGTTCCTTAGTTAAGCTCATTCAAACAAACAAACTCAACTTTATATTAATAGTAAGATGTGACCTAGCTATGAGGATGACCCCACCTCATTTCTCTCAAATGACATCACACATGAAGCTGGTTTTCGGGTGTTATGTAACATGATGCGGTATACTTTCACATCACATGCTCCATGATTGGAGATTATATTCGAGCCTGATTGCATAATATGTCGTTAATTTTCAAGCTTGGGATCATAGCAGTTATGGAATATTTTAATCCTCGACGCTAACGATGTAATAGGTATAAAATATGACGTATTTTTTGTTGGTTTGTGGGTTTTTTTTATTTTACTGATCTGACGCATATTTGATGGAAAATCCTGCCCCTCCAGCTATTCAACTCTAATTGAACTCCTGTTTTCAGCAAGTACTTTTTATTTTTTGTCATAAAGGATAGTTTTACGTTTAGTTTTTATAACATTTAAGAGCTATGCGGATTGAGGACACACACACACACATAAACATTTAAAAGATCGAAGTATACAACTACCTATCATTCCCAAAAAATGCTGCACCAATATTGTACTCACTAAGTCTCAATGAGCTCGCAGTTCAGCAGCAATTTATCCTCCCCCAGTTCCACCACCGCGACAGTCTGGTCATGGAAGTATATCATCCTCAGGGTGTCGTTGGCGACCCGTCTCCCGGAGTACGGCTTCACTCCGGGGTCCTTGCTGATTGCATTGTCGGATCTCGCGCCGACGCTGCCGACGAGACCTGCGAATTGGAAGGTTTGGTGTCGTTTCAAGTGTTGATTTTTATGTCACAGCAAGTGAGCTTTCGCCAGATGGTAAGCGATCATCATATTTGCTCTACAGCTTGCCCCAAAGTTATAAAAAATTGGTTGTCTGTAAAGTCGGTTTACTGACGATAGTTGAACGTGACAACGTCCGATTGTGCTTCTTTGTCGCTCGTTCCGCGCTCTCGCTTGCACTTCAAGCCTTACATGGAACGCCTCAGAGCGAGGTAACGCCGCATGAGTCATGTTTTTTCGTGCGTGCAGCCGGCTCCTAAGGCCGGCTCTATCGAATTATAAGGCGTTGTCACGTCAAAAATAAATCTTTTATTTTGTAATCTAAGAAATAAATAATCACTTGGTCTTATAAACCGGGACGCTGTTTGCATAGTGCATACTTTGAAGTAAAAATAAGTGAAAGAAGTTCTACAAATTCGCGTCATAAGTTTACAAGTACTGTACTTATAAACTTTTATATGGTTTACCTATATTGATGACTTGTTTCTTTTTCCTTAGTAACTTGAATGTGAATACAACTTAAATGTCAAATTATTGCAAAAGTAACTTTGTCTGTCTTCGGTCACGTTAATATGCCTGCGTCTGTATGTTCATATATTGGGTAAAAGAATTTTGAAATTAAATCGTATTTTAAATATGTTACTTGTTGTAAATGTATGTTAATTAGAGGCATTAAAAAATATTGATAGGCTTTAGAAATTTTCCCAGATTTTAAACTCGTTTATCATCTTTCTACGCCCGCGCCCGGCGGAAACTATAATCGTTCTCTATCCAAAATCAAAAGTAATATCTTCCGGTCGTCAATATAGAAACTACCAATATTTTAGAAGAGGAATATTGAATTGATATCTAGAGCTTTGCTTACGAAAATAAAATACATAGGTAGGTAAAAATACGAAAAATAATTCATTCATCATCATGTATAAAACCAATAAATTTATAAATCATAATTAATTTTGGTTCATAGATAAAAATTCAATACTTTTTATTGTTCATTTTTATCATTTTGTCATGTAGAGTCGTAGAAATATAAATACTGAAGAGAGTTATTGTTATTGTAGAGTCGTACTAAATTAAATATTTACTGGCTTGATTGAAAAATATAAGAATAACTTAGAGATAATACTTATGTAATATAGAGACAAAAGTAGAGTCTCACAAAAAAAAATATTTTATATATAAATACTAGGGATCAATCCTTGGTTTGCTCGGATAAAATGTTAGAACTAAAACTATAGATACAAAATGTAGGTCTTTAAACATAATTGAGTACATACTTATTAATTTAAACAAATTAACTGCGATTATTTTATAGGAAGTGCGATTCAATTTTAGTTCAATAAAGAATTATTTCCGATTTTTATTAAGATAACAGTTTGTTTAAATGGAATTGCAAATAAATGAAAATTAAAAATTGCATAAAAAAATTGATTTAAAAAATTAAAATGGCTTTCATTGAAAGTGAAAACTCTACAAGCTTTCAAAAGCTATTGCCGAAGTCGGAGCCAACTTTTAACTTCCAATGCCAAAAGTTATATTTTATGTAACACTGCGACAGTTGCACTGAAACCTGAATTTATTTGTTCTCTCATTATGTAATTTGTTTCAGATTATTTTTTACCATTTAATTATAATTAATTTAATCAACACGCAACGAATTAAATTGCATTTCATCGTATCTATTTACCAAATCATCCGTGACAGCGGTAAAAAATCCGATACACCTGTTTTTTAACCTGTTTAAAATCCGTTTATTGTATAATGATGATTAACTACCTGCAAGAGACCAGCTCGCCGGTAAGCTGAAGGTGAAGGGCTTCGCAGACGCCGCCTGCGGGGAGGACACAGCAATGCAACAGATCACCACAACACTCAATAAGGACTTTAGGACTCCATCTGCCATCGGGGCGCCGCGGTGTATGGCGTCCCGGGCGGATCGCATCGCGGTGAGGAGTCTACGAAACGACATTGTGTCAATTGTCCATGACGTGCGCACCGCTCGGTGGTTGAACGCGGACTGAGAGGTGCTTACTGCTTTCTTCGCGTGTCGTCATCAATTTCACTGATACCATGGACTAATAGAATCTAATTCTATTAGTCCATGCTGATACTGATAGACGATAGTTGATAAACACGTCACGATTTGTGAACAACTGGTAGCACATATTAATTGATTGTCCATAGCTGAAGCATTGACCACTATGGATAATTTATCGTGTAGCCGGTAGTACAGGATTTGATGGTCTGAGTTTTGCTTTATCGCAACTTCCTAGCAAAATATGTCTCATGTCCCCTCGTGGGGTATCGGGAGATGCACTATGTTTAAGTATCAGTTTCACTGTACATATTTTGTAAGTTTAAGTGATCACCTTCTTTGCCCCGCCATGCCAAAGCGAGGCATTTTTTGTTGAACATCACCACCGGGAATCGCACTTATGGCACTTGTTTTTACGCTCACGCATTAATCACTGTACCAAGGGGACCGTTAAGTTTAAATAATGAGTATTGATAGGTCTAAAATGAGTGTACCTACATACCTACCTATAATTTCTGTGTAAAAAACTTGCATCTAAAATGCATTAGTTTCCGTAGACGTCAAAAAAACTCTAGTCTCTACCAAGTCTCTACATTTAAATATTATGAGTCAGTTCGCTAATCACTTGTCTTTTGATATAAGATAAAATATCAAAGCTTACTTGGAAAAATTTTCAATACAAGTTTAAAACCGGAGACAGTTATAATTTAAAGATAACGACCATGCTTCACAATAATTATTTTACTACACGTTTTTATTATAAAAAATGATTATTTTATCGCTCATAATCACATGAACATGTCATAATGGATAACATTCTCATTGTAAAACCACTCTAACCTGCTATTAAATTTCTCAACAAGAAATAAATACTATTATTATGTAAATTAAATTATATGATGATTGATGCAGATACTTACATATATGAATGATCCCGCACTAAAGGCCAGCGTGGTGGATTATATGACCTATGACAAGTAAGAGACCCGTGTCCCATGCCCCAGCAATGGGAACGTATATGGACTCATCACTCATGATCATGATGATGATATGAATGATAGTAATGAACCATGGTAGGTATTATACAATCGATAATTCATTTTACTTCGTCGCAAGTTTATAAGTAGTTATGTAGTTAGATCTTTATAAAAATCGTTTAAATAGAACATAATTAATTGCACTACGAATATTATCACCATCACCCATAGCAGTTAAGTATGTATTTCTATTTCTTTTTTTCCAATTTTTGCAACTATTTTTTGAAAAGACCATTCAACTCAAATAATCAAACTCTACAGCTCTACACTTTACAGATTCGCAATTCACAACTACATAATAATACTAGCGGTCCGCCCCGGCTTCGCTCGTGGTACCCACATGTTTGAACTATCCTATCTCTCAAGTTGGATCGAACTACACATGGTGTGCGAATTTTATTATAATCGGTTAAGTGGTTTAGGAGTCCATTGAGGACAAACATTGTGACACGAGATTTATATAGGTATATTAAGATTTTGAAAAAAAGGACGCTGTAAAAATAATATGAAACAGCAATTTAAACAAATGCTGTAACATTGACATTGCGACGGTCAATACCAAGATTATATAATGTTTATACAGAAGAAAGTAAAGACCGGTCACTTTACTAGTATTATTTAATGACACAATAACAAGTTGAAAGCAATTTGTGAAAGTCGTTAATCATGTGAAGCTGATCTTTTCAGTGTTGTGTAACGTTTATGGGGACTAATTTAATTTTAATTATCCATGTATTTTGGTAAAGAATGCCTAATAAATCTTTTCAAAAATTAATCTTTTCAAAAACTCATAAATCTTTTCAAAAACTAGTTTTTTCCTGCGGCTTTTCTCGTGTACTTCGCACACGTAACACCTCTACGTCAATGCCCAAATAACAAATTCTAATTTGAAGTTTTTCGTTTTTAAAAGCCTTAAGGGTGTTTTTTCCGCCAATTATGTGCGAGGAATGTGTTTGTAAATAACCAATCATATCGCTTCATTTAGTTTGAAGCATTTAGCGTTTGAAGCGATACTATTGGTTATTTTCAAACACATTCCTCGCTACACATTCTCGCACATTATTGGTGGAAAAACACCCTTAGAGCGTATACGCACTATGCGGGTACTGTAGGGTTGTTGAGGATTCCTCTTCCGCTTCCTCATAATGCGGAAGTTCCGCAATATTTTGGGTTCCTCTACCGTTACCGCGTCCTCAAAAATAAAAATAAAAAAATCCTCTTCCGCTATCGCTTCCTCAAAATTTAGAGGAAATTTATGAGGATGCTGATCCGATCGGGCGGCGAATTTACAAAGCCTATTTAGACTATGTATTTGAGTTACGAGTCGGGCTCTACTAACGAGCAAGAGTAGAGTCTTACCGCCATATTTATATCTGCGCCTAACACTTATCTCTAAACATAATAATATAACATTTTCTCTCATACTCAGAAGAAACATATATTTTACCATATTATGTGTGTCAAAAGTCATTTTAAATTAAAAAACAAACTTGTTTAAGCTTACATAATATCTACCAGTTAGTTTTTTTTTGTGGAAATCGCCTAATGTCGCTTCTGGCACTGAGATAGATTAAGTTTTTTCGAGTAATATTCATAAACAAAAGCACATCTGAGTCCGGCTCGTGACTCAAATAGTATAGTACTTAGAGGCTTTGTAAATTCGCGATCGGGCGAGCTAACCTCCCCTAACCAAACATCAATATGTACAGACAGGAGAATGGCTTTTGTTTTAATTTTTAATTTTAAAAGTTTTTGTTTTTTAATTATGATTATAATTTCCTATCATCCTCATCCGCTTCCTCTTCCGCTTCCTCATCCGCATCCTCTTCCTCAAAAAAATATCCTCTTCCTCATCCGCATCCCCTAAATTTGTGTGTGAAAATTCCTCTTGCTCCTCCTCTTCCTCACAATCACTTCCTCAACAACCCAAGCGGGTAGCCGCATTGCGGGTAGCCGTCCGGCTGACCGCAAGCACAATTATGTACGTAATATTCATTTCTATGCGCACTGCGATGCGGCTACCGCAGACCGCACAGTGCGCATAGAAATGAATATTACGGACATAATTTTGCTTGCGGTCAGCCGGACGGCTACCCGCATAGTGCGTATACGCTCAGACTCGATTTTGACCCACGTTAAAACGTACAAATTTAATTTATACTTTGTACACTTATCATGGATCAGTACCTAACAGTTCAATAATTTCTGGACAAATAAATAAATAAAGCCTTTATTAACAATCATAAGCTTCATAATTAAAATATTATTATTAATTGTATTGGACACCGGTTTTATTTTTTATTTTGTCTTGTATAATTTCTGGATAATACGTATACTAAATAGTCTATAACAGGGATGTTAAGGATATGAAGTTTCGTATACGGATATAGGAATGATTATTATACTGGATTCGGTTACGGTTACGGATATTTTTTTATATCGGATATCCGATAGTTTCGGTTACGCTTTATATTAGCTTCACCTGTATGTTTGTTTGTAACTGACTTCTTTGGGCGCGATTTTGACCCACTTTAAACGGCCAGATTTCGTTCAAACTTTGTAGATTTATTGAGGACCGATGATAATACACTAATTTGATAAAATTTTCTATTTTTTAGTTCGGTTTTCTATAAAAAGCGTGTTTTTTAGTTTTTTTTAACTATTATTTCAGCTCTGGAAAGTAACTATACTCACACAATTACGTCAGTATGTTGTTTTGTTTTGACGAGAAAAACAAACACATTCTTGTTTAATATAATGAGTTATGAAATAATTGTTATTATTGACTTTCTTCGACTTTGACTTGTATACAGGTGGCTGTCTTATATTATTTGTGATATATATTTAGAGCCTCAATGGATACAGGGAGAGAAGGATAAATTAAACTTCGGAATCATTTATATATTTTTTATTGATTACATTCACAACCGTAACACAAACATCACATATTATATGTCACAATTTACATGCAAACGTATTTAATTTCATAGTAGGTAATTTTTAATAACGAAATTATGTAAGTAAACTGTAATCTTAAATTACAAGAAAAAAATGCATCATTAAAGATTTATTTTAGTTATAAATAACAGCAAGAATATATTAAAATGCCTAGTTAATGACATTTAACTACATACTTATTTACCGATACATATTATATGAACACAAAATATTGTGCTATGATATGATACTTTTATAATTATAGGGTAAATTTTAAACTTTGTCTAACTTTTTTAACATTTTATGGTGAATTCAAAAATTCAGAAATATTTACACTATCTATATAATATAAGAAATAGTCATGTTAGTGACACCATATTATATAACTAAAGAACGAATTTTAATATAATTGTTTTCTTTTTGTTTAAAATTTAAATTTTACAATAAATGTCTACTAGGGTGGATCCCGGCCGAGTAGGCAGCTAGTAATATTATAAATGCAAAACACACTTATTATTAATTATTTGATACAAACTGTTATCCCAAATAATCTTAAAAAATGTTATTCATAATAATTTTTTTTAATCGCCTGATTTCTATACTTACATGAATTTTTATTTCTATACTCAAATATTTACGTATTAGGTACTTAAGTATATATAAATTAATTAGGAAATTTAAATTCTTTCGAAAAGTAGATAGGCTATATTTTTATTTATCAAAAGTATTTTTTATTGTATACACCTAGTTAGGTAGGTATATTAAAATCTTACTTATCTATTCAAAGTTATAGAAAAAGTTAGTTTTTTCATATTAAGTAACGGAAATACAAAAGTTGACTAGTCAGCAAGTTCTATATAAATATTTATATAAAAAAAACTAGCGCGCGCCTAAGACTCTCTTCGCACAAAATGGTAATTATTTGGCAGCCCTTAGTTTTTGTTTAAGATGATTTTTCTTAAAAGTTAGCCTTTTGATAAAGTTTTTTTTTTTTGTTTTTGAAATTGAGGATATATTAAAACTACGTATGTTACCATAACTACGTAACTTAGCCTTTGATAACTGTTTTTTCAGTTTTGAAGTTCTAATATATATTAAATTGAATTACCTACGTAATTTATAGTGAACAGTCAAGTACGTCTTGGAATATACATGGTAATACAAAATGCAGACAAAATCACGGAATACAGCTAGCTAGTAGACAACAATAGCATTGTTAACACTGTTTATAATTTAATAATCACTAAAACACTGCACAGTATTTTTCTATTTTATATATGCTTGCCCCACTATTTTAGTATGAACTGTTTCTTCACTGTATCATATCTTTTTTGTTTGTTCGTCCCACTTCACCATGAGAACCGTCTCACGATGGAATGTTTCCTCCTATATCAGGTGGGTATATAACCCTGGATGAAGGGAATCCCAGTGCCGACCTGCTTCTGGTACACCAGGTACTGGTTCCCAAAGAAAGATATGAGGAACATCTCCTCAGCGTAGATACGCTCTTGGAAGAACGACCAGGAGACTAACGCGTAGATTAACACGCATACCGGGTTGAGCAGTATGATCTGTGATGAAAAAAACATTTATAATTATTATGAAAATTTCAAATTCCGCAGTATTATAAAATCCAAAAGAAAATGAAGATCACGTCTTCTGTAAGTATTGTCAATTTGATATTAAGTTTTATAGCATTCAAATGAGAACAATAAATGAGGATTTTTTTAGAATAGAAAAAAAAATAATATAATACGAATATTTTGCTATGCGCCCAGCAAATCAACAATCGAATTTTTTCCACTCTTCCGGTTTTATGAGCCAACTGGATATTTCAATGCCATAAAACTTAAAATATTTGGATTTATCGAGTAAGTATATATAAAAATTTTTTTTCCGGTTCCGGTGATCGAATTGTAAACACGTACGCGAAATCTGCTCCGTTAATATTAATTAATAATATTGTACACTGCGAAAGATAGAGTTGCTTCACCACAAGTTCGTCTGAATTAGTGATCAAACTATAATTGCAGAAAGTGAACAGTGCCAAATTTACATCTATTTCATCAATAAATCACAATTTTACGATCGAATATCATAACCTAAAAACTAATTATCACTTCAAACATAAAGGTGCTACCAACCTAACGGATACCGTCAAACCTGTCAAGTGTCAATTGTCAGGTGTCATCCAAAGTGACAGCAGACATTCAACTCCGTGTTGCCAGTAACAGATTATAATTTCCACACAAGGTACTCGGTATTTACCACAACAAAAAATAAAACAAAAATAATGGAAAAAAGTATGGAGTTGCTCTGGTCAAGATTAGACGAGAAATTAAACCAACAAGTCACGCTCATAACCGAATCAGTAACGCAAAACATAATGTTTGCTATAGATGAGAGAATCAAAACAATAACCGAAGAAAATATTGAACTTAAATCTAAAATATCGAAGTTGGAGTTAAAATTAAATGCAATCGAAAAGGACAGAACTTGTGGACTACATTAAAGAAACTATTATCGATTCAGGAACGCATCTAGACAGTCAGGAGATAAGTAACATTTATAGAATTGGGAAGAGAATTAATAACAAAAATCGCCCCATTGTGGTGACAGTAACGTCAACATGGAAAAAACATCTAATCTTGAAAAATAAAGCTAGACTTCCGCAAGGCATATATGTAAAGGAAGATTTCTCGAAAGAAACGCTGGAAAAACGGAAGTTACTACAACCACAGGTGGAGGAAGAAAGAAAGAAGGGAAACATAGCCTTTATAAAATATGATAAATTAATAGTGAAGAAACCATTAGACCAAGCAAGAGACAAGAGGAAAAGGGAAGCCTCGGGCTCTCCTAAATCTATACAGAAAAAATTAAACACTAAAGTCACAGCTTATACAAAGGCTACAAACTCTAAAGGAGCTGCAAAGGAAAACATAATTAAACCAACTATCCTTAACTTTATTGAACGACCTAGGTCAGCTTCACTCTCAGAAATCCCAAAAAACTTGTAACGACCACCGGCACCTGGAATCAAACCAAGTATCACACAACTTTATGCAAAACAACTACTAAAGAACACACCCCAAGCCGGTTGGTCACCGTGGGGGAAGACGACCACTACCTTCCAACGAAGAACACTAAAAATAAAAATAAAGAAAAACTAAAAAATATTTATATAGCCACTTTTAATACACTTTCATTAAGGACACCAGAAAAACTTACGGAACTTGAACTAGCTTTAGAAGATATTAAATGGGATATTTTAGGTCTGAGCGAAGTAAGACGATTAGGAAACCAAATCGAAGAACATGATAAATATATTCTGTACTACATAGGTGAAACAAAGGGGTTACATGGAGTAGGATTCATGGTAAGAAAGCATCTTAAAAAACAAATCCTAGAGTTCAAAGGCATATCCGAAAGAATCGCCATACTTAATATACACATTGAGGGATACAAAAATAACTGGACTATAATACAGATATACGCACCAACAGAAGCAGCAGAAGAAACAGCTAAAGATGAATTCTATAGTCAACTTTCAGCTACATTACAGATGGCTCATAAAAATACTATTGTAATGGGGGATTTTAATGGCAAAATAGGAAAACAGAATCAAGGCGAAGAGTATGTTGTTGGAAAATATAGCACAGGAAAGAGAAGTGAAAACGGTAAAAGACTTGTAACCTTAGCTCTCGAAAACAACCTAACTATTATGAATAGTATTTTTATGAAGAAGTCAACCAAAAAATGGACCTGGATATCACCAGACGGAACCTATCGAAATGAAATAGACTTTATAATAACCAATCAACCTAAATCATTCAAAAACGTCAACGTTATAAATAACTTTAACTTTAACAGCAACCACCGTATGGTCAGAGCAAGTTTATTCAACAAACAACCTAGGAAACAACGAAAATATCAGAAAAACAACCCAACAGTAACATACGCACTTCCAAAGAATATACAATTCAAAGAATTAGATAATATGATGCAGGAACTTTACAACTCAGAAATAAATGAGATTTATAAACTAAATAAAATAAAAATTAAGGAAAAAATAAACAAAAACCCACTTACCTCGCAGACGATTGATCTTATTCAGAAAAGGAAACTACTACTTAGAAATAGAAGAAACAAAGCCACATTAAAAGAAATAAATAACTTGAGCAAAGAAATTAACCGTAAAATTAAACAAGACAAAGCTGATAGAAGATTTGAACGTATAAAACACCACATATCGAAAACAGGAGGCATAAACAAGGCATTACGAGAACTAAAAGAGGAAAAGATTTGGATCCCAAAAATGAAAAACAAATTTAACAAACAAATCACAAGGAGACAACCAGTCCTCAAGATTGCTACAGACTATTATCGGACTCTATACTCTACCGAAGACATTCAACTAAATAGCAACTTAAGCCTCGAAGACTGTACAGAAGACATCCCACAAATTCTTGAAAGCGAAGATCAACATGCAGTAAAATCCCAGAAGAATGATAAAGCACCAGGATTAGACAACATCACTAACGAAATGATGAAAGCTACACTACCGGAAACATCAAAAAGACTAACTAAGCTTTTCAATAACATCCTGAACACTGAATACATCCCCATACAGTGGACATCAACTACCATTACTCTCATTCACAAAAAAGGAGACAGATCTGAAATAGGTAACTATCGCCCAATTAGCCTGATGTCGAACGTATATAAAGTGTTCTCGAAGATACTGCTTAGCCGTATTACCAAAAAGCTCGACGAAGAACAACCGAGGGAACAAGCAGGGTTTAGAGCAGGATACTCTACAGCGGATCATATTCATGTGGTGAAACAGTTGATCGAGAAAAGTCATGAATACAACTATCGACTATACATGGCATTTGTGGACTACAACAAGGCATTTGATTCACTGGAACACCAATCTATATGGGAAGCTTTGAAGAATCAAGGAATAAACAATAAATATATAAGGATCATACAGAATATATACAAAAACAGCACAGGCAGAGTAAAACTGGAAACCGAAGGTGAAGTATTCCCTATAAAGCGAGGCGTGAGACAGGGAGACCCACTCTCACCAAAACTTTTCTCCTCAGTATTAGAGGGAATCTTTAGAAAATTAGACTGGGATAACTTCGGCATAAACATTAACGGAACAAATTTAAATCATCTCAGATTTGCTGATGATATCATACTAATATCTGATAACCCTGAAAACCTTCAAACCATGCTTCTTCAACTGGCACTAGAAAGCAAAAAAGTGGGACTATCGATCAACTATGGAAAAACCAAAATTATAGCAAATAGAGTGCGAACCCCAATTACAATAGAAGATAAGTTAATTGAATATGTCAATTCCTATATCTATTTAGGCCAACTAATAGCTTTCAGCGACCAGATGGAACATGAAGTTGAGAGACGCGTTGCCCATTCTTGGAAAAGATTCTGGTCGCTGAAAGAAATATTTAAAAATACACAGTACAACATCACAATTAAAAGAAAACTATTTAACACCTGCATTTTGCCAATACTAACTTATGGTTGCCAAACTTGGGCTAAAACAAAAAAGCATGACACAAAATTGGTAACATGCCAACGAGCTATGGAGAGGAGTATACTAGGTTATACAAAAAAACATAGAAAAAGAGCTTTAGATATAAGAAATATAACAAAACTAGAAGATGTTGTGAAAAAGACAAGGATTCTTAAATGGAGGTGGGTAGGGCATATGCTCAGAGAAAAGGGAAACCGATGGACAAGGGTGATAACCGAATGGACTCCCAGGGTGGATGCTAAAAGAAAAAGAGGAAGACAAAGAAAAAGGTGGTCGGATGAGATAAGGAGAGTGGCAGGGCCGCTCTGGCTACGGAAGGCGAAAGAACGTGGCGAGTGGAAGATGTTGGAAGAGGCCTTTGTGTCACAAGGACACGCCAACACACACAAAGCAATTTAATTTTAGTTAATAAGTAAAAATGTAACCTGTATTGGCAATAAAGGCTATAAATAAATAAATAAATATATAAAATATAAATACTCTCAAAAGATTAACTATCAAGTTCTATGACTTTTCTTCTCAGTAGTAAAAACATGCAGAACTAATTTCGAACTACTTGTTTTTACAAATTACAGAAACAACTAGTTTTTAAAACTTATACAACAAACCTGCGTCCCAATAGACCAATAGAACCAACCCACATAGCTTGGGTGTCGGCAGTAAGCATACACGCCATGTGTCACTAGTTGATGGTCAGCTTTTTTTACCGTTTGTACCTGAAACCAATTATTTTAATCCCTCAGTCCCGGAATCAGACACAATAGAAAATCTATTGTGTCGCGGCCCGATCGGGCCGCTCGGTGGTCAATGGGTTAAATTTATAATTCATTTCAATTTAAAATTAGAGTATTCAATTGTAAGCATATGTAACAGAATAAAATATTTCTAAAATTTACAATCTCATAAGATAGATTGTAATCTAAAGGTTTTGAAAGTTTTATTCTATGTAAATATTATATACAAAGTTTTAATTATGCAAAATCCACTTTTTAACCTAATTCTTTACAAAACATACTTACATGATGATTAAAGTTAGTTTTCGCTGTAAACATTGCCATTTTCCTTAAGAACTCCCCTCCAATGCACATTGCAAAACCAAATAAGGACAACCACAGTGACATTTTCAATTCTGAAAATTATATTCATAGGATTCATATTTATTTATTTAGAAGAATTTAGATAGAATGGTAGCTAGAGAAATTCTTGCCGGTTTTTCTTTGTAGAAACTTAACTGAAATTTCCGAACCATTTAAAAGTGCTTCTAGAAGAAGTGTTGTCTAAGTAATTATTAGAATTAGAATTTTACTGCTGAAAAGTAACTAATAAATTGCAATTTACTTACTAGGGAAAAAGTAAGATTCCACTGCCATTTCAATCCAGCTGGCCACCGCAGCCACCCAGTACTGTACACTGTGGTTTAATATGAATGAGTCTACTGTCAGAGTCTTGGGATTTGTCAGAGCCACGGCCATAAACTCGGAGAAGTGAAATATTGATAGAACCATGATGTATAACCCGTAGGCTCGCCAGCTATACTCAAACTTGGTTAAGTACAACCCAGTGGCAAAAACTGCACCTAGAAATGCTGCCCTAACTGCCACCTAGTAGAACAAGCAAAATAATAATTAATATTTCTCATGAACTAAGTAGGAATGTTCTTTTTGCTATGCTAATACAGATTAGTCTTATGAGTGATTAGCATGCTTGTAAAGATAATTATGCATAGTTATATTTAATTTCAGTTATAGAAATGTTAATAATACGATTTAATCCACTTACATCATATGCGAAGCCTTTGTAATAATAACGAAGTATAAAATTAAGCAGGCAAAAATATAACGCCGGTCCCCAGTAGGTAAGTGCCCATAATTCCGATGTAAAGCCTAATATGCTTCCAGAAAATAAAGTAATAATAAATATAATTGATGATAAGCTGAAAAAACTGAAAGCTTGGATCGCCGCAGGGCATATAGGACGATGCAGAATACTCTGTGTATTGGAACTCATGATGATTTCTTTCAAATTAAAATCACTATCATTTTCTATTTATCGCTTAGCTTAAGTTTGTGCACTGAATGTTTCTGTTGAAAACTAGACACTGACTCATTTTTAATGTATAAAATAAAAGTGCACTTGCAAATTTACATTCGCCATTCGGTGACTTGGTTTGTCATTTGTCAACAGTCAACTGTCAAAACAACGAAAATGACATTTTAAAAATAGCGATGACAACTGCTTAATGCTAGTATAGTATGGCAACAAAAAATTTAAAATTATGTGAAAATTATTGAATTTTAATGTATTCGATTGAACGTGGATTGAACATTTGCAAATTTCTTCATATTAGTTCAACTATTTGAACTGTGTAAAATCATACCGATAATCGAAAAAATTAATCTAACACTTTTAAAAGAGAAATTCTTTAATATTGACATAAACAAAATTAAAAAAACGCCTCATCTTCTTATATATAAAAATGAATCGCAAAATGTGTTGGTAAGCGCATAACTCGAGAACGGCTGGTCCGATTTCGATAATTCTTTTTTTATTATATTCCTTGAAGTACGAGGATGGTTTTTATGTAGAGAAAACGTAAATATGTACCACGGGCGAAGCCGGGGCGGACCGCTAGTAATAATATAATAACTCGTAGCGTCACAAACGCTACGCTAAGACTTCCATCTTTTACAAACCTTCACGGGAAGAGAACGTTAAATTATATGGTACCCTGTCTCATCAACAAACTACCTATATCTTTAAGAGATTCAATAACTCACAAAAATCTAAAATTCAAACTAAAGCAATACTTTTTAGTAAATATAAATAAACTATTATAAAAAAAAACCTTCTAATAATAACTCTCAGGCCCTACGCAGACGGCACACTTTTTGTGCGATCGAGTCTGCGGCGCACAAAAAGTCTGCATGGCGCGCATAAAGTCGGTCGCGGATTTTTCACAGACTCAACGCACACGACGCACATCTTCGATCATTTTGTCGGCAGAGCTGTAGGGACGTAGACGCTATGGAAATCGTGCAGAGATCGCGAAGTATTATTTTGTACATGAAGTACAGTAAAAGAAAAAGAAATACATAATTACGTCCACCCCTAGCAAATGCAGATTGCCGACTAAAGTGTGCGCCGTCTGCGTTAGCGCGCGTTGAAGCAAACGTTCAATTCTTTTCACACACTTTTTGTGCGGAGCGGTGCGCCGCGGCGCGGTGCGATCTGCCCGAATTACACGGATTTTTTGTGCGCCGGACTTTTTGCGCGTCGTGTGCGTTACTGCATATAATTTCATAGGTTCTATTTTCACAGACTAAAAAGTGCGTCACGGATAGTCTGTCGTCTGCGCAGGGCCTAAAATATAATTAATCTGTTCATTCATAAAATAATAAGAACACAGTATTACCATCCTACAGTATGGCGACGAATGTACTTGTGCAGAGAAACGGAGGGGAACTGGCGGGGGGTCGGGCGACGCGGGCCGCTTAATGCAATCACGCTGAGTTTGCATTAACTATCGCGAAAGGATGACGCAGTCGTATTTTTTGTGTAATAATTTTATTATACATAGGTACTTACATACAATACATATAATAATACTTATTTCTATTATGACGCGCAAAAACTGTTCCGTTTACGGATGTAAATCTACATTGAAATCCCAGAAGGAAACAATATTTCAGAAAGATTGTATTAATTGTATCTGTTGAATTAAAATCAAAGCTATGTATATGTTGTCCTCATTATTTTCTAATCAGATTGTACATCCCAATGCGAATGCATTACTTAGTTAAATGGTATAATATACAATTAAGAACATCCAAAAATAAAGTGTCCACGTAAATAATATTTAGCAGTGCAATATCTGTAATTATATATTTATGAACAAATAATTACATCAGATTTAATAATCGCAATTATTTTGAATGTACATATGAATAAATGATTTCATCATAACATTAATAATCAAAATTGTTTTATTTCCCATTTGTTGCAACCCTAGCGTATTTTCGTGTGGCAGCGTAAGTACCTACGCTGGCGGCGGCATCGCGCGACATCAAAGGCGATTCCTTACTGTAGGAAATAATATTGTAATACTGTGATAAGAACTTAATACTAATTTTATCTAAATATAAATACAAATAATACAAAATTATAGATTCACGAAAGGAGCATACTGTATATTTACACGGCCAGCAAGATTACCGATGTCGCTCGTTACCAAAAATTTTCTAAGTACCCTCATTAGGATTAAGAATTAACAATAAGTATTAAAACATATGTAGCGGTTTGTGGGCTTATGGTGCACAGAAAAACTTGAATGAGTTTACGATCGCATCAATGTAAATTATATCATCTAAGAATTAATATTATGTTAAATAAATAAATAAATAACCGTCATATCCTCCAACATTGCCCGCTTTTCACAGTGTTTTGATCATATACAAGAAAAAACAAAATATGGACAGAATTGATGCTGTTATTTGAGTAGGGAATTGAATTTAGAATGAATAGATGTACTTGAAATAATCATATTCTTAATAGTTTCTCTAAAAATAAGGAAGAAAGAGGTGGGCGAAGTAAGGTGGAAAAGTATACAACTTTGCCCACCTTTAATATTTCAGCCATTTTAAGACTTAGGTAGCTGTTTTTAAGAGACAAAGTACAAGACAAGTCAAAGATGCCGAATCTCTTACAAAAAATGATCCAAAATAAGTAGATCTTCATTAAATTGTATGGGCAAAGTTAGGTGTAATTTTCTCACAATCTTCATACAAAAATCTTTAGGGTTTAGGGTTGTCACAAAAAAATCAACTAGGTAAAGGATGAAAAAATTAAGTTTAATAAAATATGTAGGTGGGTATCAAGTAATAGGTAGGTACACATGCAATAATATTGCGTTCGTACTGTTTCTAGGTATATCTTTAAAATGAAACTGAAATTATGAATATTTATGTACCTATACGTAACTTCTACTAAACATTTAAAATCTACCTAGGTAGGCATACATACTCGTACAATCCTACCTAGGTACCTGAAAGAAAAAAACATGCTGTGTACTTAATTGATACCTAAAAAAAATTACCTTGCTACCTATTTGAGAAGTCTGTTAAAAATGTGTCAGCCCTAGCACCTCAAAACAGTTGGGCAATGTTGGGATAGGTCACACTACATTTATTAACCTAACATTGCCCAGCGACAAAACTCCTATAATACTACGTATTTTTGCTTGGAAATAACAAATAACCTCCTTTTTTATATTCTAGTTTAATAAATAATAAGAAATATTCACGTATTCTAATTGATTCCCAGTGATCAGAGACAAGTTTTTTTAGAAAAATTTGGCACCACCAAAACACCTTCTTCTTTGTCGACATGTAGAAGCATACTGATTGACGTTTTACATGTGCTATCTAATCAATGTTGCGAGAAAAGACTTTAATTTTCTATCAAAAAACAAAACAAGTCTTAAATGTCATGCTACTCCACATAAACACTCGGGAAAGTTAAAATAAATTCTATTTGGGCAAAGTTAGGCTGGAAAGGCAATGTTGGAGGATATGACGGAACGTATTATGTCATTAGCGCGAATGTCAGAGAGCACCATTAAGCCAAACTTATTATAAAAGCATTGAATGATTAAATATATATATAATATATTATTATATAAACTGAGGTAATTCGATTATATTATGGTCAATTTTTTCAAATAATCCCAAAACCACAGCCCAAAACCCTGATTATTTACAATCTCGCTATTCAAGAGCTTTTTTTTGTGTAGACAACGCTTTATGTACTTTTTTTTATTTTTCGTGACCATGGCAACTCGTAATGTTTTGATTTGACTGTCGAGAAAGTAAAAGTGAGAAATCTACGTAAGTTTTAAATATTTTTTTACTCGTTTATCTTATATTGTGAAAATTTACAGTTTAAATTCTAATCCTTATTTATTTAACAAAGTACTTCACATTTCCCAATCAACGGCAAAATATTTTCTTTACTTGTAGAAAATTCATATTATGGCTATCTACGGGTTTTCCATCAAATAAGGAACTGCTTGTTTTTCTCATCATCTGCAGTGAATATAATAATGTAAATAGATGGAATCTGTTAACCGGCTGTCCATGTAAGTGCCGAAGTGTTTAATTAACTGACGTAATCGCCTATGACAACATCAGCGCAGATTTAATGAGCCGAGTTTTCATTATATTAACGGACATTATTTGAGATCACTATCGGCACTTACAATTTCCTATAGAACTTTTTGTGGTCAAAATGGATTAGTTTATCGTGTATACTGTAATTCGCTGATGTAACCGACAAAATGAACGATCCGTGGGATGTAAAGTGCGTGCGACAGTCGGGTCATTATACGTCTTGTATGAAATTAAATGGGGTGCCTCTTCTTCCGCCTGTTGTAAGTACATATTAAATTTACCATATTTTATTGCGTAAATTTTACAATTAAATTGAGTTTTTTTGAGTTATATGTAAACAATATTAAGTATTACTACATTGATTGCAAATTCTTATTTATTTGTACATATATATTAATCATTATAAAAAAAAAAAAACATATAATGAATATCAATAATATAAACTATTATTTCCAAAAAAACTGTAGAATAAAAAAAATATTTTTTTAAGGTCCGGGAATGTTAAAACTTTATTAGGATCATTATTTAAATAATGCCGTACATGAAACCATCTTTAAATTAATATCTGAAACTTTGTATATTTGTAATGTTATAATAAATAAGTCATGTTAACCATAAATTATAAGTAGAGATTAAACAACACATAAACCAATTAATGGCGAAGTAAATACATTTATGTAACATGCTTACAGCAAATAAGCTTAATATTTAATATTTCAGTTATCTAGAGAATGTCGCAAAGAAATGCAGTACTACAAGTTGTTAGCGCAAGAAGTAGAGAAAAGAATAAATACACTAAAAATATTTATGGTCGAGAGTGACACTGAGTCGATTGACGATAAGACTGATGCACCCGATTTACCAGAGTCGGAGCACAATGATAACTTGTCCCCTACAGATATAGCAGTATATAATGCCAATGTTACTCCCACACTTAAAAAAGAAGTAACATCTATAGATAGCAGCGAAAATAACACTCCCGAACTTGATTCCCCGAACACCTGTGAAATTGACAGTATTTCCAAAACACCATCCAAATTTATAATAGACCTAAGCATTAGTCTGAACGACAGCAAAACAGTTACAAACACACCAAATCCAGTAGAAGTACCTGAAAGAGACTGGGAATGTACAAAATTAAATAAAGATGTCACGGATGTTAGTAATAAGGAAAATCTGAAAAGCGTTGATGATAAATTATTTTTTAGTATTAGTCTAAACAATGATGTCTTATCCGACCCTCTGTCTATCACATTTGATCAAGAAGGACCCCCTTCTCTTAGTTCCAAGAGCTTTACGGGTTCCCTTAATAATATCCACACCGAGAGTGTTAGAGACTCGAAAGTTATACCTCTATCTCGCCAACGATCTTACACAGTTCTGAAACCGAGTCCTCTACTAATGGCCCATCTTGAAGTTCAATCTTTGAACACAGGGGTAGAAATAAATTCAATATCCATGAGTGAATCAATGTGCAACCTGAGCTCTCCGAATAAAAAGCGAAGGAGTTGGGATTTAGAAACTGCGAAAGTGAAATGGTCTTCCATGGCTTTGGAGTTAAAGCAAAACAGTTTGAAGAAAACGACGAAAGATAAAAATGGTGTTACGAAATCGGCAACGAAAAAGGTGACGCAATCGGCGCCGGTAAGTCACAGCAGAGCGAGATCGCTGGTTCAAGAGAGAAATAAACGAGTTTCTAATATCTATAAACCAACTAATAAGTCGGAACCTATTCAAAAAATAAAGAAAAACCCAAGCCCTGTTCGTAACCAATCAGCTAATCCGCCTGTATCGAAAACAAATTCCACCAAAATTTCAGCAATTCCAAACGGCGTAGACAAAAAAGCACCTACACCTAAGCAACTTATATCTGAATCAGAAGATCCAGCTGCGCGTGTACGAGAGCTTTACGAAAAAATCCAAAAACAACAACTCATTCAAATGGCCAGCTTAGTTGAGAAACAGAAAAAGGAACAGATGCTGTTACAACAAGTATTTGAAGAACAGAATAATTTATTATATTCCCAGCTAAAAACCATATGCCCAAAACCGTCAAATGATGTGAAAGAAGCTTGGGGAGATAAAGATACAGATAGAGGTCCAGTTAGTTTGAGCCAATTGATAAATTCAGAGCCGGCCGATAGCCCTGTAGTTGCTACGCTTACCGAAACGAACAATTATATAAACCACTGTGATAATGTTTTAAAAAAGTCTAGAGATATTACTGGGAGTATAAAGAAAGCGACGAAGTGTCCATCGAAAGAAAAGAGTCCTCCAAAAAGTCAATCTAACGGTAACTGTACAAAGAGCCAATCACCAGGACGAAGGAGTTCACGAAAGCTTACTTACGATAGTGCATCGACTGACCGAGATTACGACCTGATTCTGACCGATCGAACGAATGATACTATGGCCGATCTTAACGTGACCTTCCCGTCAGACAATGAAGAATGTCAACCCTATCATAATATAGATTCTTGTAATAATGATATTTCAAATTCAGTACCTATGCAGCTTATAGCACCTTGCAAGTCTACAGATAGAGCCATAAAAAGTATGGAAGAAACAATACAAAATTCAATAAAGAGCATGTGTGGCAGAAAGCCACGAAGTATTTGCCGGCAGGCCACACCACAAGAGGTAATTTAGTAACAATAATTTGCAATTTTGTAATTAATACATAATTAGAATCTTAACATGTAGAATTTTAGAATCATTTAAAATCAATATTTTAAAGTAACATAGACTATTCAAATCATTCAATATTGCTTATCTTTTCTACATCTATTTTCTTATTATCATTCAGTTCTTATTGCATCGTATTTATCATCGTATTTAGACTACTTCTACTTTCTTACTTTCCTGTTCTGGTGTCCTTTCCTGTTTCTTATGCTGCTGGCCTTCTCCATTACATCCTTGCATCTTTTTCTGGATTAAATCTTCTTAAGCACTATTGTTGTGTATACCTCTTGCTTTCCTGTTATATTGTCCTTTCCTGTTTCTCCTACTCCTATTTCCTGGCCTTCTCTATTACGTCCTTATATCTTTTACCCATAATTTTCTTGCCTTCTCGATTACATCCTTGCATCTTTGTCTGGATTAAATTTTAAGGGTAACAATTTATGTACTAAAGATAGCCGCAGCCACGAAAATAGTGGCTCACGTAAAGGGGTATCTTGTCCGTCGGTTGATGCGCACGGAGCGAGTGCAGGGCACGGTGCAGACGATCAAGGACGCTCTGCTGTGTGCGCTGCAGCTGCACCAGGACCGCGAGGGGATCCGCGGAGCTGATGTAGACCTGCATAGACGGTTGATTCAGCAGGTTAGGTTATACGGCGCTTAAACTATTGTTGTATTGGTGATTTTACGAGATTATAATGGATTTAAGTGTTAAAGATTAAAACAGCGATTTAAAATGTTTAACATTTCGAATGCTTTATGAATCAATCATAGTTTTAATTATGTATTTGTAATTTTCAGTTAACTTTTCTTGTGATAACTTCGACTGGATAATTTCAAAAGGATATTTTGTAAGACTCATTGACGTACTGTGTTGTTTAATGTACCTCAATTGTAAGAAGATAAGCCAATAATTCGACCAATAATGGTCTAAAAAATATAAAAACATATGATTTCCAATTAATTGTTTCAAAGTAACAGGTTTTAACCATTTCATAGATAAAGTTAGATAGACTGTAGAGTATAAAGTGAGTTAGTTTTTAAGTACCTAATTAATCATTTATGTAAGCTACAGTTTGTGTTAGCTACATTTCATTCGTGACAAGTAGGTAATATCGTTTTAGAGATCCATAAGTATTAGTTAAGTCTCACACTTCTATGCTAGGTTCGTTTTTGCTGTTTTACTTACAAACCATGGATTTAACATACTCAAAGAAATTTTAAACATTATTTTTGACAGGGTTAAAACCCTGAGATATTTTGAAAACTACCCACCCTCTTGCAATTTTTATGTGTATCTGATATATTAATATACCTTGTTCTTAAAAAAATAATCAAATTCCCAAACAGATAACAGCAGCATGTTACACACTACACGACACGTTCATAACAAGTACCGCCGCGGAAAGATGCGCCATGATCGCAGCGGACCGCGGTCGACGGCGCTCACTCGCGAGCCGACCGCCACCGAGACAACACCGGCCCACGTGAGTGAAGTGTATGGTCCGGGAGCCAGCAGCAGATTTTATGACCAAGTTCCTCTCAAGCGGTAATTAGTAAAATGCATCAAAGTATAGTATTATGAAGCCTCGTGAACGTCAGCTGGAGCTCGGTTGGGGGAAAGAGCTGTTGTAGCCTCCCGTATCAGCTGACGGTTTTTCCACCAAGATACAGCCAGCTGACATATATATTTATCCACAGTTACATATAAGCTATCATCAGGTAAATTTTTGTTTGAGAGGAAATAACGGAAAATAAATTTTTCTTTAAATTTAACTTTCATGTTCGAGACACCAGCTGACGTATAATACACCATGTTGTAACCAGCTGACTATTTTTTTTCGTTGAGATATTGGGTTAGCTACAATTTGACAAATTTTTAGCTGAGAGGAAATGAATGAATGAATGTATTTTTTTTCCTATGTGCGTGGGAGGCTACAACCGCTCACCCCCCCAACCGAGCGCCAGCTGACGTTCACGAGGCTTTATAATACTATACTCTCATGCGTCTGACGAATTATCTCTTGAGAGGAAATAGTTAACCAAATTTGCACCTGGCTCCCTAACTTTAAAATATTTTGTGTCAGAATAAATGTGTTTTTTGATGAAGATTAAGATTTTTTTTCTTATAAAATATACTTTTTTTATTTTTATTAGAATAAATATATTTATTGATATTTATTATTATTAAATAGAAAATGATTTTTAAAAACGGCGACATCAATAAATGTTAAGCAAATTTCTAAAATAATATCAGTTGTATGATAAATTAATATAGTCTTGTGTGTTTGTGTGCTATGCGTGATGCGTGGTTTTAATTGAAGCATGGATTTTGTTTCATACCAAATGAATGATGTTGTATGTAAATAAATACAATCGGTGGTGGTAATCATAAAGGTGTGTGTACAACAGGGACCTAATGTCGCAAAGTCACTGCGGCGCGTTCCCGCCGCGCGCGAAGCGAGCGCCGCCCAATCTCATGACTCAGTCCAACTATGGTAACATTAGAATTGTTAAACTCTTGTTGTGCACGTCTGTTTTCGTTTTTTTGAAGTGAAACTTCTTTAGGCGCGTTGTGAGTAAAATTTCAAGGTCGCGTCATGGCAATACCGTCACGTCATGAAGTAAGGCGACGATTTTGGTATCTTTGAATCTTGTCAAAGAAGTTTCACTTTTGACACGTGTGCTCGATACACGCTCTTTTTTGTGTATGCTTGTTTTTTCTTTTGCACAGCCTGTCTGTTGTTTGTTTCTCTTTTCAAGCAGTTGGTGTTTTTGTTGCGGAGTCTGGTGAATCAAGCTTATGTTTTGTTTACGTAGTATCAGATTTGCATGTGTTTGTGGTCTGGTAAGAAATTTTTGTTGTCGTTGTGTATTGCTATATCTATAAGTATTAGTATATTTAGCACTAGCCGCTTGTTCCTATGTTACATGAGAAAATTAAATAATTTTTAATGATCAGATCTATTGTTCCCTTGGTTCATTGAGCCGAATGTATCTAGTCCAAATTTGTGTGAATGCTAACTGCGCGTATTACTCGTACCCTAGACACATACAAAGTTATATAATTATTTAAAGAGACATTTAGTGGCAATTGGTCCTTCGAGCCGGATTGTCTGAACCAATTTGAACGCTTTCTAGTAACTTATTATTCGTACACATTCTACATACATACATTATACAAAGTTAAAAACATTACTCTACTTACCTCTATTAATAATTTATTAATCTATTATAATTACAGAGACCTTTAGCGGCGAGAAGAGCGTAGTCCGCCGCTATATGCCGAGCCCGCGGCGACGCCCGTGGCGCTGACCGTGCGTGCCTGACTTTATCGCGAGGTGTTGGCTGCAGGACTATAGTGTAACTGGACCTTAACCGACTTCGCTTTTATAATATATACACTCAGTGGACCTTAACCGACTTCGCTTGTATAATATACACTCAGTGAAAACGTACCTTAACCGACTTCGCTTTAAATATACACCACTTAGTGGAAACGGACCTTTATTCCATAATTATTTATTACATGTTTCCCATTGGATTGAAAAATTGAATCTTATTGCAAAGAAATTTGTGAATAGTTCTTGATTTGCATTTTTTTTTGTATGTTATTGAATATAACTTAATGTCTCAGCATTTATTTTTATAAATCGGATTTGTAGCTATTAACGAATTTAATCATGTTTAACGCATTCAATGTATCTTTAAAAATAAAAATATTGAGCACTTACTGAATTTGCAAAGCTTGTTTAATAATTTACATTCCAAGGAATTTAAACCAGTCTTTTATTGATTGAAAAAGTTAATTTTTATTGTGTGTCTGTTTGATGAAAAATAGTTGAGTACATATATGGCGACAAATTTTAGTGAAAAGGTTTTTTTTTTCGATAAAATGATAGTGATAGTGTTTTGTTTAATCTATTTCAGTGTAAATAATTCATAGATTTCATATAACAAAGCAAACAATCAAAGCATTTACTTGTAAAATATGTGTGAAATTTCATCCAAAAGCAGTCCAGTTTTCACTTATTTTCCGAAAAACATTTTTTTATATTAAAGTTACATGTTTCAACTAGTTACTAGATGATGTGAAAATATCTTTAAATATATCACAGATTTTATGTTACTGACAATTATTATAAGATATCTTCGTTATTAAATATGATGCGGAAGGAAATAAAGATTTTTCTGAAGCACGTTTTTACCATATTATTAGCTGTGAATAACAATATGAATTAGGTACAATAATTATTATAATAATGACAAGCTTCCAGCGGAGGCTTTGTGGTTGTGTAACCAATTAAAAAATATTGGCTTTAAGTGCGGGTAGTTTTAGTTTTAAATTTTGTATTGGCTTTTTTGGACATTGTTGGAATTAAAGATTTCATAAATTGTGTTTTCAAGCTTGTAAATCAGTTAATAGTTAAAAATTATGACATTGAGTACATTCGTAAATAGTTTTTGAAATTACAAAATGCATGGATTAATTTGTAAAAAACGTTTAAATCTGTAGATTATATTTTTCAAAATTCCAACATGTCACAATAAATTTATTAGTTTAGTTTTTTGCTAGTTGTAGCTTTTAAAAATTATGGAAAGCGATAATTCGCGCTAGTCAGTTGTATTATTGGCTTAATGACCAATATTCGGCACAAATTCTAAATTATGAAACGCTTGTACAACTAAGGTCACGTTAAATATATTTTTTGTGAACTAATTTACATTAAACATTTTAAAAATATGAGTTGTTTTATTTGTTCCTCAGTTTACCCACAAATGTTTATATTTTATTTTAGAAAACTGTAATACAATCACAGTACAAGCGTTAGGTACTATTTTGTCTGTTCCTTGTGTATAAACTCGAGTCGAGTTAGGACAATGTCTCACATTTAATATCTTAAACTCAAAATTTTTGAGTACAATTTTAAAGTTACTTAATGTAATCGACAAATACAATGTTAATCGACGCGCCGCAAGTTCTTCCTGCACTCAAGAAAACGGTTTGTATCATATTCTGAAAGTATTAAAATTAAGCTATGAGGTTCTGATCTAAACCCTAGTTCGGGTACCACTAACCTAAATAAAGCGGAACGTTCTACAGAGTCAAATGCTTTGGAAAGGTCACAAAATATCCCTAAAGAGGCTAAGGCATTTTAAATGATTCGCAACATTTTCTATTACTTATATTATTTACTAAATAAGCAGTCATACCACCATAGGTCATATTTTTATCGGTATTTATATTTTAAGGCCAACAGTTTCGCGTCGAAAAAAATATATGTGAGGTAGCTTTAATACATAGATTTTGTTTTCCCTGTTCAAATTAATGGTAGCCTGGAAGAGATCGCTGCCTAGCGATAAGGCCGCCATTTGTACATACTTGTATCTGTTTGTTATTTTTCTGTGTTTTATGTAAATCTTGTGTGTGTGCAATAAAGTATTATCTATCTATCTATCTATAGATACAGTAGCATGATTAAAATTTATTTCATACTAGCTGCGCCCCGCGGTTTCTCCCGCGCGCGTGAATGTGTATTTCCTTGAAAAAAAGCGTTACTCCATATAAAAAATAGCGTTACTCCATATAACAACAGCTATCTGTCAGTAAAAGTCCCGTCAAAATCGGTCCAGCTGCTCCAGAGATTAGATGGAACAAACAGACAGACAGGCAAAAATTAAAAAAAAACTATATTGGTAGAAAAAAATTCTATATGTACCTACAGTGTACACATTTATGTACAGTGATCCACATGCATTTAGTAAAAATCGGTTATTTCAATATTAAAATGAAAAATAAATGTTCTAGCTAATTAAGTGATAATATATGCTCAAGGATATATTATCACTTAATTAAAACACAAAAATATCATATTTTACATAATATGAAATACCTAGTTAGTTACTCTTATTTTATAAGGATTTTATTCCTGCCTACTAGTTACTAATCACATGAAAAAATAAACCTAACGTACCTACATATCTAGTGCCTGATGGTAAATATAAAAAAGCTCTTTACACATACTGATAAAGACTGATAAATATTTATGTAGGTTTCTATATCTTGTTCCAAAATTTTTAAATCGATTAGCGATTATCTTAGGTACTAGACACACTCATCGTCATACATTTTGCAATTTTTCGAGAGATACACGTGTACATTCGCGAATAAAATCATGGATTGGGACATGTTATTGATTACATTACTTGTAAAGGAATAAGAGGAAATAAATAAGAGTAGAGAAAAAAGAAACAACATTTTAGGTTGACGAAATTTGCGTGCAGCGCGAGCGTGTCGAATTCGACGGAAATACGGTGCGCGCGGTGTAGCGCGTTGCGCAGTACCGTTCGCATGTGATGCTTCGATGTTCCTCGGGAATAAATTGTTGTGATTTTGAATATTATTTTAATTAGGACAATGTCGATAACAGTTTGATAATGAAAAATGCGCTGCGCTGCGCCTCGCCATATCTGCGCCGGGCCTTTAGTACTATTCTTTTCGTCATTTTAGACATCGTCTCATATCTAATTCTTTAAGTAGGCAGCTAAAGAAATTATTGTGACTAAGGTTAAAAATAAAAGTATAATGTTTTTCTTTGCACGTATATGATTAAATTCCTTAGAAATAAATTAGTCGTATACTTTAATAAGCTACATATAAGATAGATTAGTGAACAAAAAAAAATACTTAGTTTAAAAAAAATCCGGGATATTCTTTGATGTATCATTTTTGAATGTCGGATGTAAGCTTCATTGTTATAATATTATGTGTTCATGATTTTTATGAGGAATTACCTATAGTGTAATATAATTATATAAACTTCTTTGGTAGAAATAGTAAGCTCGTGAGTTTCGTCTGTCGCGAAACGCAACTCGAAAAGGTCGTATCCCATCTAAATTCCTAACAGTATTCGAACCCAGACAATACAGCTAAATAGTCTTCTCGACAATTTATCTGAAGCATAATTATTTTTCAATTCAATTCAGCAGTCCTCTAGAAAAGCTTGTTCATACACTTTTTATATTTTTCTAGCTGCGTCCCCGGTTTCACCCACGTAAATCAGTTTTTCCTTTTAATCCTAATGATTCTAATCCTTATGAAATATGTATCAAATAAGAAGAAGGCACTCCTTCACATCGGTTATCTTTCAGTGTAAGACTCATCAAAATCGGTTCAGCCGTTACAAAGATAAATACAGAATAAACACAATTTTAAAAATTACTATTTAGGTATGTGTCGTGTCACACATCCCATATAATATTATACATATGGTAAAAAGTGGATTCTAATAATTACAAACAGACACTCCAATTTTATTATTGGTATAGATTAGTAGTGTAAATAAGTTCGTTATAATAAGTTGTTAAAATAAAACAAAAACGTTTGCTCAAATTTTATTTTATTTATCCTTCATATACAGACCCATCTGATTTAATTTGAAATTCCAATACGGATGTTAAAATAATAATAACGAAACGAACAGCACAATGTGAAAGTGAGCAAAAGTAACTACGATAAATATAAAGTTATAATAGACGATGAAAGCGTGTCTCGAAGCACTCAAAATTTGTCCAATCACGGTTATCACTGTACATCGCTGAGGCACTCGATTAAAAATCTAAACCTAATCGCTGTTAAAAATACCCTCTGTGTGTGAAAAAATTCGTAAACATCGCGGCATCGTAAATGCGACGAAATGCCTCGGTCGGTCACCGATCTGTTTGTATCACTTGGTTAAGGCAGAGTATATTTCACGTAGGGCACTTCGATATCGTTGTCGTCTTCGTCGTTACAACACAGTTCGAACACTAACGCCTTCACGTGGGGCTCCAGTTTTTTCTTTGACACTTTGGTCACAACCTCAGACATGGGCAAGTTCAGCCGCTCTTGACGTTTGTTCTTGGGCATGAAGAACGAGTAGAGCATGCACACACCTTGCGATAACATCGTGATCTCCAACTTATGTTCATTTTTGAAGTAATCAATGAACTCTTGCAGAGTAACTTCACCTTTGACTTCAAAGCGGTCCCAGAGCGTCCATTTCTTATCGTAATATGTGTTGGTTGGTGCCGCGATGGGTTCGGAAAAGCCAAAGAACGGTAGTGCGAGGTTAACGAAGCCGTTCTTGAACACATCTAGAGTATTGAAGCCTTGGGCAAGTTTGTAGAGTTCAAGGCAGACGAGACCAGCAACTACCGAGGTTGTAGTCGCTATGGCAGGGATAATCTTTCCCGCGATGAGTTTGGAGCGATGTCTGTCAGCTGGAGGTATGTTATAATTGGCCGCACGTAAATTGGAAGCAGCTACAATAAAGTCCATGTGGAAGTTGGTGTCGTCATCCTTTTCAAAGTCCAGCGGAGTGATCTTGAGGTTTCCGAGCTTACTAGGCGGAGGCAGGTCCGATACAATGTTCTTGACTCTGTCTTGGTCCATTTCGTCGTTGCTCTGTTGTAACTGCGCGTCGGTTACCGCGATTTTAACACCGGATCTTGGTTTGAATTCTGGTACCTGGAAAGATACATAATTATATTAAAACTAGCGGTCCGCCCCGGCTTCGCCCGTGGTACCTACATGTTAAAACTATCCTATCTCTCAAGTTGATCGAACTGCACATGGTGTGCGAATTTTATTATAATCGGTTAAGTGGTTTAGGAGTTCATTGAGCACAAACATTGTGACACGAGATGTGGAGTATAAGAATCTTCATAACTGTAACATCATTTTTTGTTTTTGTAGACATGTAAGAGTTGGATATTTTTTTTAATATAACTTTTAGATTAACATTATTATCTAAGTTACAATTAAATTTCAAACATAAATCTCAAACTAATCATTTAACTAACTTCAGAAGCGCTTTTAAATTGGCAAAATTCATAATTTAACATTTACATCCGTTTCGGAAATCATTTACAGAGAAGAGTTTTCAAAAAACTTGATATTTTTTAAATGAATCTTACGTACATAATACTTAATTTTTACTTATTTTTCTTACATTCAGGGCCGATTTTTCAATGCTTGGATAAAACTTATTCGTCGAATAATGTATAAAACTACCATTTTAAAAACGTAATCTAATTGCCCGTATTTGACAGTTTACGTGACATTTTAATGCATCAGGCCCCGGAATCACAGACACAATAGAAAATCTATTGTGTCGCGGTCGGATTTGGCCGTTCGGGGCTCAATGGGTTAATATCGTAATACTTTATTGGACGGATAAGATTTATCCAATTGAAAAATCAGCCCTTAGATGATTAAATAACCGAATTACCTTAATACTATCCGCGAGCTTCGCTATACGTTCCCTATCGACACAGGTAGGAATCCCATAGACCTGGGCCCTCAGGTTAGCGGCGGCCACAACATAGTCTAAGTGCAGGTCATTGTTGGGGTCGAACGTGAGCGGCGCGGGGCAACGCTTGGGCCCCGACCAGAATGGGGCCCCGCTTGTTGTCACCTGGAAACGAAAATTATTATTTGATCACTTTTATGTGTTGTTTTCTTATATATAAGGTGTCACAGATGTGGTATTTTGTCATTGTGTGGTAGATTGTCAGACACTGTTAGTAAAACATATTTTTTACGTAATCAGACTCGAATATACGATATACAACAAATCAGTAGAAACGAATTTCTAATAGTTTCTAATAAAGTGTGTAATTAGGCGGACGATGTAATTTTATGGCACCAAGAATACAATATTGTCTATGATAATAATTAAGAATAAATTGGAAAAGAAAGTTAAATGGCTATGCAGACTTCCGGAAAGATTAAAAAAATTATACAATCGAAAGAAATACATACACGTCGATGAATTTATTAAGGTATCATGAATTTACTTAAAATTTTCCGAGAACATTACTAACATGTCAATTCATCATGTAGAACATATAACAAAATAATATTCAAGTACACACCTGATCAGGCGGGAAGTTATACAGCAGCTGTTTGATCTGGTTGGAGTACTGCGCCTCCCAGTGCACGCGGGCCCACGTCACGCAGTCGTCGAAGCTCAGCGGACGCTCGTTTATTGCATTCTGAAATAATAAAAAAAGACGTGTGTCACTCGGGGCCTGACGCGGTAATGCTATTGCATGCTATGCCTTCAAGCCACGAAAGAAGTGAAGGTACCAAATGGAGAGGAAGCGATGATTGAGATTTTTTTTTACTTTTGAAGCGCGATTTATTCTTCATATTTACGAGGAGACTGACTGACATTGTGATCAAAATTTTCGAGTCGAATAAAGTAATGTAAAAATCGCGTTTAAAATCTAAGCCATTATTTAATTTGAATGATACTGGTGTAAAATTATTGACAAGAAAGTACAAGTGCCAATGATGATAGTTAATGGGTATTGTTTGACTAAAATGTGAATCCGGCTCGAAGGACCTTTCATTTTTGGTCCTTCGAGCCGGATTTGTTCCACCTAACCATGAGACATAGATTATTGTAAAAATTTGGAACACGATTATTTTTGAAAAATTGTGATGATATTGTAAATTACGAAAACGTGTACGTATTTTTTTTGTCATGACAAGGAACATGTTTTGCATAATATTGTCCTTTTTTAGCATTATACCACATCCATTATATTGGGGCGTAGCAGCGGGCGGCGAGGCAGCATGACAGCTCGCAGCTCGCTCTAGCGCATATATGCCTTGACCTGGATCTCTATGAAGCGGAAAGCGCGTAGATTCCGCTACAAATCTGCAAGTGCGGGGTGCCCCGAGCCACTCACCCGCACACTCTCCAGCGCGTCCAGCGGCTGGCTGCCCGGCAGCTTCATGCTCCGCTCCAGGAAGTGCGGCTCCCGCAGGTACTGCGCCGCGTGCTCGGCCGCTGCAGAACTGCATCCCGCCCCGAGCCACTCACCCGCACACTCTCCAGCGCGTCCAGCGGCTGGCTGCCCGGCAGCTTCATGCTCCGCTCCAGGAAGTGCGGCTCCCGCAGGTACTGCGCCGCGTGCTCGGCCGCTGCAGAACTGCATCCCGCCCCGAGCCACTCACCCGCACACTCTCCAGCGCGTCCAGCGGCTGGCTGCCCGGCAGCTTCATGCTGCGCTCCAGGAAGTGCGGCTCCCGCAGGTACTGCGCCGCGTGCTCGGCCGCCTGCCGGAACAGCCCCTCGAACTCGTCGCGCGCCCACTGCAGCGTGTGCTCGATCGCGTTCGGGAAGTTCTTCAGCGTGCAGATGGGTATGCTCTTCTCGGGTGGGTCTTGGGACGAGCTGTACGACTCGGTCAAGAACGGCACCACCACCTGGAAGGAAATAATTAGTGATAAATGTTAAAAACAACATACAAAACAGAAATCACGCATTTTTTATGCTGTACAATTTAGCAAGATAATTTAATAAAAATAGCATTCACAATTTAAAGAACAAATTTTTTGATACCCATGCAATAAATTGACGATTCTTCTCAACATAAGCAACATACAAAATCAATAGTTGTTTTACAAAAATACTATTTGCAAACACAAAATTACAGCGTTGTTTAAGTTTGCCCAACTTTACCTGAGTATTTCCCTTAGTACCGAGCGTGCCGCTCTCCAACAATGGTTTCCTGTAGTACACACAGCGCCTGTCCATGTAGATCCTAGCGTCCACATTATCAAGGGCGTTGGCCACACCGTCCAGGGCTTCGAAGAACGCATCATCGTACACGCATTCTGTTTCTGGGCACACACGGTTCTCTTGTGCGAGCACATTCATAGATGGATTCATTTTTTTTACAGCCTGAAATAGGTGACAATGAGTTTTTTTTTAGTTTATTCAATGTACGTTAAAAATGTGACTAAATGTTTTCACAAAAATTTACTGTAGCTTTACTGCAGCAGAGAGAAGTCAAAACAAATATGCCTCTATAATTTGTTTTTTATAGTTTTTCAGAGATATTCATTTTTGCACCCTATACTGAACTAATTTCGATAGTTATATCTAATTGAAATGAATTAATTAAATGAAAAAAATTGTAGTACACAACAAACAACTTCACAAAACATTTACCTTAGCAGCAGTGCTCGACTTGGGTTTCTGCACATCATGAGGCCTGAAAAGGAACTGTCGGTTCAGGTTGGACTTCTCGATGAGGTCCATGTCTGTGAGGGTCACCTGCCCCCCGCCCGCTCCCACTCCGATCATCGCGAAGTTCTTCAGCAGCTCACAGCCGATTGCGCCAGCGCCTGGAATAGACATTAACTAGGTGTTATTTATTGTATATGTATTATGTACTTATAAATTATCAATACATACTTGTTTGGTTATAAAATGATTAAGGGGGCGCATAAAGCAAAATAACCAATCTTCTATTAGATGATACGTGTAATATGCAAGCCCAAATCTAAAAAATAAAATATATATCAAACTAGATGATATGTTCAACGATTCTGTTTAATCAAAAACATAAAATATTAAAATTTACTCGATAAAAAAAAATCACCAAGTTAGCTCTAATTTTCACACTTTTACGTTTTCTACTTGACATGGTAATACTTATTATGATTTTTTTTTCATAAACAATTATATTAAAACATTTGCAAGATATTTGTCAGAGCATTTTGTGTAATTACTTTTAGTTTTGGTTTTATCTGCGATAAACCACTTTTGGCGCTCTTTTTTTCTCGAGATAAACGTTTGATTTTGTCACGATAAAAGTGGTTTATCGCAGATAAAACCAAAACTAAAAGTAATTACACAAAATGCTCTGACAAATATCTTGCAAATGTTTTAATATAATTGTTTATGAAAAAAAAATCATAATAAGTATTACCATGTCAAGTAGAAAACGTAAAAGTGTGAAAATTAGAGCTAACTTGGTGATTTTTTTTTATCGAGTAAATTTTAATATTTTATGTTTTTGATTAAACAGAATCGTTGAACATATCATCTAGTTTGATATATATTTTATTTTTTAGATTTGGTCTTGCATATTACACGTATCATCTAATAGAAGATTGGTTATTTTGCTTTATGCGCCCCCTTAAAACATTTTCCTTTGATCTGTTGTTTCATTGACATCTCTTACATGTTCCTAAGAATAATTATTTTTATGTAATCCACTAGGTATACCTGTTTATTGACCTGTCTTTTAGATATTACGCATTATAATATACGCACACATTGGGTCAAATTTATTATATTTTAAACTTTTAAAAATACTACATGACAAGATGTGCTTAAAAATTTACATACAATAAAAATGCCTGATTGAGAAACAAAGTTATTAAACATTTTAACAAATTACAGGCTGTTTGTTTATTATTAGAAATAATGTTGTCTGCGCCTAAGGCTTTCGTTACCTTGAATCAGTTTTAACAAGCTGCGTCACTAATTATAGAGATAAGGAAAATAAGCTGTATTTATTTTTATTACTGTGTACTATTTATATCAATGTTGATTCTGCATATTGAACAGATTGGATACATAGTTTTGAGTGCAAGGTGTTAAAATTGCCTATAATACAAAATAAAATTGTGTTGTAATTTGCACATTATGAAAATTAATTTTAAGTAACTTACTAGAGAAACACGAAAGAAAACAGTTTTTAAACCTATGATAGGTTTCAATAAACGATGAAAACATTCTAAAAACGTTATACATACATCAAATTCTCTGTTACATTTAATTGTCTAAGGGCCGATTTTTCAATCCTTGGTTAAAATGTATCCGTCTAATAAAGTATTACACGAACATATTAAAATTTCACCTGTAAATTAGAATACATTTTTGAAATGGTAGTTTAATACGTTATTCGATGAATAAGTTTTAACCAAGGATTGAAAAATCAGCACTAAATAAAACAAATACATACCAACAATAAAGTATTTAAGTTCGCCGATCCTCTTCTGGAAGTCCTTGCCGAAGACAGCCACTTGACCGTCATATCTCGACCCAGTCGGCTTACAATTCTCCTCAGTGAGAAGGGTCTTGTCTTTTGGCAGGCATTCAATGGCATCCAGGTATAACCACTGGACGATGGGGTGGAACTTTCCGGAGCACGCTTTCATCACCTCTTGGGCAACTACGCCGCCGATCGCTGCGTTCATCGGGTTTAGATCACCAGATGAAACCTGTGGATGTTTAAATTTACGAATAAATATTGTGCTTATTGACATGGATCTTATTGTAATTCAAAATTACCATAACAGATACATAGATTAAAAAATGTCTTATTTTTGACATGCATGAACTGTGAAATTATGTTTCATTTAAGACTAAAGATTTAAGATTATATAAAGGTATAATAAATAAAATATACACTGTCCATATAGCTTAAAATTAATCATAGTTTACCTTAGCAAAAATTTCCAAAAGCTCAGTGTTGAGTTCGACATCGCTCTCCTTGAATATCTCTTCCGATTTCAGTAAATTCTTGACATATTCCACAAATTTAGCCGCATCGTCGTTACTCCAGGGTTTCGGCAGCCTTCCTTCTGCTGCTTCAAACTTGTGCAAAGCAGCGAAGGCAAGATGTAATTGCTGTGGATAGTCCATCTTGGCGAAATCGGTGATCAGGAACTCTGGTTCCTTCAGAGATTCACTGAGAGGCTTGAAGCTGAGTTTCTTGGGCATCTTCACTTGGGTTACGATGCCACCTCTAAAGTATTTAGAGAATTTGGTTGTGTCTCCAATGCTAAAGGTATAGGGACCCAGTACTTTGATTTTGCGTGGTTCACAGCCATTTAGTTCTGACATGCCTTGTACCTATAAGACAATAGTTCATAATTTTATATTTGCTACAAATATGCTACACAAAGATACATAATTTATAATATTTCTGTGTAATTTTAACCAAACCCTCCTCCTTATCCAAAAGAAAAATTTCTGATAATGAATTCTCGACATATTACAAAATGCCGAGCTTTTGTAAACGGCGAAATAATACAATTTCCCTGCGACATATACACAACAAGTAATTATATACCTTGAATATCACTTTACTTTAACAGATAGTATAAACGAATTTGATTGGCGGAAAGACACAAAAAATAAAATTATAGATAGTATAGATTTTATCCAATTGTTCTTCATACAATTTATTTTAAATAAACTATGTTCGCTCTATTTCATTTAATTGAAACCTTGAAGTAGATTGTATGATAACAAATTGCATACATGCAATAAACATATTATTGGACTAGATTACCGCCCGCGGCTTCGCCCGCGTTTTCAAAGGAAAACCCGCATAGTTCCCCTTCCCGTGGGATTTCTGGGATAAAACCTATCCTATGTGTTAATCCCAGTTACCCTCTATATGTGTGCTAAATTTCATTGTAATCGGTTCAGTAGTTTTTACGTGAAAGAGTAACAAACATCCATACAAACTTTCACCTTTATAATAGTATTAAGATATTAAGATTTGCCTATGTACGTGGTGTTATATTTGAAAGCAATACAAATAAAATGTTTAACAATTGTATGTAATGCACCAGATAGTACACAATTATTTTTTTTGAACCGTACCTTTTGTAATAATCCTATAAATATAATGAACAAGGCATTGGCAATTGGCATTTACATTTATAGTTAAGTTAAACATACATTGATACATTTTCTGCTGATCCTTATTAGTCATGAAATGCTGTTACAATAACAAATAAATAGAATTTAAATAAGGCTGTTATACACATATTTTCTGTTTCTTATAGTTTATCTAATACTTTGTTTTTCACTTCAATGTTTGATTTCATGATTTTACTACCTACAACACAAACATACACGAAAAGGATATTGCAATATCTGCTGTACATACTGCTTCTAACATCATAGCAATATGAAGTTAAAATATGTACATAATAAGACAAAGAAAAATGAGAAGATAGTATTGCATACAACAAAAACGAAAATGATATTAATTTTACAAATGCATAAGTATTATGAACTGAATGCAATTCCCTTTTTTAATCAGCTAAATATTGAACCTGAGACTTCATGATTTTGACACATAAGTGCTAATCACTGAACTAATAGATGATTAATAAATAAACAAAGCAATAAATATGATAGACAAGATTAAAAGATTTCTAGTGTAAACAATACCTTTGTTGTGTGATTCATATGAATTGAGTCAACTCAATAAAAACTAAGTTCATTGCACCCATAACTTGGTGTTCATATGAAAAAATGATAACAGCACCGTTAAATGCTAATGAGTGTAATTTGGAAGAAAAATATTTGTGTATTTTCTTTTCTTATAGAGTATTGTTATTATGTGTGATTAGTGGGTTATGGAAATTTTGCAGTTATTTTGTTGCAGGAGAAAAAAAAAACACAAAGAAAAAAAAATATTCTAGCCATTTACTATGTGCTGCAAACCTCAATGATACTTATTCAATATAAATTTTTCTGTATTGTTTTAATCTTGAGCATTTCATAATATTAATGAAGGTTAACACATTCATTTGATGTATTGCATGTGTTAGTCATAGCTTGATCCATAATCAATACTTCATCTTGTTACAATATTGCTATAAATAGAAAATAATCCTTTAAAGAAACTTAGTATTACAATACTTAGTAAAAATAATACTAACCTCACTGAAGGTAACGTAGTCACCATCTTCCAGACCATGGCGAGTGTCATCTAAGCAGGTAACAACTGCCTCGTATTCATGAGTAATGTCCGCCACCATAGCAGACACAGGGTTCTCTCCCGTGACATCATAAACAGTAAATTCAGGCCCAAAATCACAAAAAACTTGTGAAAACAACCCTCTAGAGTCAGCGATCACCAACGCTATGTTATTCGCATGAGTGATAGCTGCTACACGGTCCTGTTCAGCTCTAGATGCACACGTAAGCACAACAACCCTGAATTTCTGCAGAAACTCTTCTGTCAACGGACCGGTATACGCCGTTGTCGGTACGTAGTGATTCAATTCTAAAAGCTGCTCGCATGAAGCTACAGCTCGGTTTTGACCGATTGTATCTTCAGACAAATAAAACTGTGATGATAAATCAGCTATTGTGCATGTCCGATCATCATGAAGGGTAACCGATTTTACGCCGCCCAAAATCACATTTTTTGCAACCTCTACTCCCAAACCTCCCAATCCAGAGATCAGGACGTCGGAATGGGCCATGCGACGCATAGCATCGTGACCGAGGACGTAGAGTTGCCTCGAATACAAACTCTCGTCGATTTCATCTTCCACACGCGTTCCATTGTTCGCCATTGCTGATGATTTGCAACTCGCTTCTCCTATGTTTAGCTTCCGCTTTTTAGCCGGGGGGTCAACGGAATTATCGGCGACTTCAGCACTAGACATCGGGCACGAACGCGCACAATTTTGACAGAATTTTGCTTTTTGTTTCTTCAGCACAATCCAGAAATAATCTTCAAATGATTGTGGTCGACATTCGCGCTTCACCGTTCGCTTCGTTGAAACCAGTGGGTCGACACTTAGAACATCGTTTTGGTTAGGCTTACATTATCAAGCAATTTTAAACTTCATTCAATTGACATAGAGTTCAAATTATTTTGTACTTTTCCAAGACCTAAGGTCAAGTCTGGCCTGCCAACATTTAGAAAAAATAAAAATATTTCTAATGTTGGCATCTCCGATGTAATCATATAATAAAAGATTTAATATTTAAGTTTTACTTATTTATTATTATTTCTTCTTTTTTTTTAAACCTTATTTTTGTACATTTTAATTTTTAGCTAGTACAATAATAAATTATTTCTTTCTTTCTTCGATTTCTTGTCAATGGTTAAGACTTAAGCATAGACAACGTCTTGATGTTGATTTGTTGTTTGAAATTTGAATTCAAAATGGCGTTTTATTTTATTGTTTTGATGGTTGATAAACAAAATTTGTTCTTCGTATATCGTAGATTTTGTTATTTACTCATTTAATGTACAGTACATTGAACTATTTAATTTGTAATATTTCTGCCAAAAGTGTAAAAAGAAGAAAAAGTGTTATATTGTGTAAACAATGTTAAAATCTTTGTGTGTAGATAATTGTGATTTGTGACTAAATATTTGCAATATGTACCCAATGACTGTTCTTTAAGGAAGATAAAACATAATAATTACAAAACAATTTATGAGAAAACGTCTCTAATACGTCATGTTCTGGCTGTAGAATCAATTGGAAAGGAGATATTATGTCCAAAGAAAACAACGGCTTCTTCATATACTATTCCAATATGGCGATCCGAACGGCAACGATATATTGGTATCGGAATTTAGAACGAGATTTAATAGAAATCCCGCAAAATATTTCAAGGAAAAGTATAAAATGTGAATCTAGTTGTATTCACATAATATTTAAGCCGAATTAAGTCCTACATGCCTAAATAAAGATATTCAGTAAAATTCAAATGGAATTATCAATTTTTGCAAGATTTTTGCTGATAATAGTGTGTTTTAATATTATATAAAAATGTTATTAAATAATTAATAGCTGTGTTTTACCTGAAAATAAAACACATATATTAAATACTTACCTATATTTGAAGCTTACTTCATTGAGAAGGTACCTAGCTTTTTCCGCCTATTTTGCCCTCTCTTTCCGTTGTATATATGCTATCTCTCTCGCACACCTCTCCACCAGGTGGCGGGGCGCACGATAATGTGCGGGCGCTGGATGTTTTTTCATTGAGTCGAAATCCACAACAGGTGGACGTTAAGTGTAAGCTTCAAATATAGGTAAGTATTTAATATGTGTTTTATTTTCAGGTAAAACACAGCTATTAAACACTTGACCGTAATTTGAAGCTTACTTCATTGAGACCTGTTTGTTACCCACCTGGTGTACAATGTGACGCCAATGTGAATTTGAATACATAAGTAATTACTTATTTCTTTATTTGAAAGAGTAAGGTGTGCAGATAGTATACCTACTAATAAATCACACAAATTTTTATTTTATATAATATATTAACAATCCCAGATGAAAAGTTAATCAAATAAGAACCAAAAAGTTAATCATAATGATTCAAAGTATTAGAACTTATGAGATTGGTTCAAGCGTACCTTAGTTAACCTTTTTGAAAAGTTAAAGTTACTACAATTTCCACTATCTTTAGCGTAAATCTGCGAAAGCGCCAGTAACGACTTTCAATTACGCATTTAGATGTTACTTACAAAATGAAGCAACAGCTGATCCCGACGAGGCAAAAATACCTCAAACTCAAACCTTTATTTATTCAATTAGAACTCTGCAGAAGCATCATTGAATCATCTTAACATAGAATTACCAAATGTCTCAACTCACACAGTTTTAACCCAACCTGCTACAAGCGGACAAGAAGAGACCTTGGTCCTTACTTTTGGGGTCAGAAGTAAATTTAAAAGGTCACCCCTTGAATAAGGCATTAAAATAACAAAACAGGTAAATGGTTTAAATTATAAAACAGATTTTTAACATCCAACTAAACCGTGCGGTATCTTTTAATGTTTAGAGCCAACGTCGCAATCATAATCTAAACATGGCTGGTACTTTCAGTACAATGCATGAATTATTTATTTAAAACTGATAGGTCATAAACTCTGTACTGGAAACAAATATACTGAACCCAAGAGACTAAAATGATAAAGAGCTTATCTGTGTCCCAAAACTGCAATTACTACAGCTAAGTACGTTACTTTTAATCAATTCAGTTTTAAGATATAATTATGATTTACATCAGAACTTATATACCGAAAGTCTCGGGACTACATAACGTGACTTATTTATAATAGTGTTTGTGCATAACACTAGGCAGTCAACAGCTATATGAACGTCAGATAGGAAAAGAGCCAAATTTATCCAGTCAGTAATAAAGGATTTTAACTATACTTATTATAATTCAATCAACTACTACTAGCTACTCCGTACGTCTTTTGGGTAGACGGAGGCAAATAGGATTTTTATTCCAACTATATCATTTGATATTTTGAAAATGTACTCCACATTTTCATACCGTCAGAGTCATTTTGCAGATTATAGTGGTGCAGCACTGAACACTGTCTATTAGGTGGCTGGTGCTGCTGACCGGGCCTTCAGTTCCGCTTTCCAGAATACCTTCACCCTTCTAGGTGCTACTACTACTGAAATAGCGGTACTCTATCGCGTCGTTCAGGTCTCTAACTGACAGGATTTCTCATATTATCGTAACAACCTCGCTCGTTCTAATGCTGGGGCCACACTAACGGGAAATGCCATTAATTAACGCGATAATGAACGTTAACTTTAGGTGTAGCCAGTATGATTTAACAACGGCATTAACATTGCCGTTTGGCGAGGCGATAGCTTTATCGCGAGAATTAACGCAATGAAGCGGTCACACTACGTCCATCTTGCTAGAATTTTAGTAAAATTAACGCCGTTTTTATCGCCAACAATCGGCATTCACGTTGACCGTTCAAGTGTAGCCACCCACTTAACGCCTTAAAAATTATCGGAATAATTATCGCGATAAAGGGCATTAGACGTTAGACGTTAGTGTGGCCCCAGCATTACGAGAACAAATTATCGCCAAGGAATTCTGCTGCAGGATAATGGCAAGAGAGATTATAAGCTTAACTATGCATTATTATGCTCTGGAATATGGTGGATTTTGAGTACTATCGTCGTCTGGAAGTATCTCCTTTCGATTAACTTCATTAAGGATGCAGATCTGATCCCATCTTTGTTCCGTAGGAATGCTACGACAGTCTAAACGTTACACTGGACAAAGAAAATTGCCCTAAATATAGTCGGTTGTTCCAACATCCGTAATATGGCTAGCCTACCTTGCTAGCCCTTGATTGTAACTGCTACCAATGCAGGCATTGCTCTCGTGTTGTCCACAGTTGTGCGAGTGCAAAAATGAAGAACAGAGCTCGTGGGGAGCTATGTCCAATGAATCTGTGTTAAGATTATGACAGTATAGGACAGTTAGCTGTGGATGCGAAGACAGGACATTACTTTATTCATCCGTAAACACGCGAGGCAGCCACGGACAGCGATATAGCAAGAACTAAACTAGCAAAGTTTAGTTCGCTTACCAGACTTATATTTTAAAAGCCGTATAGTCTGTACCTACTGCATTTCATTTATTGCCCCCCCCCCCTCAAAGCAAAGAAATGAACAGTCATTTGGCAGAGCTTTCTCGTTAGGGTAGGGGTTCCAAGTAATATCTAATAATAAGAGGCTTTTGTTTGGATAGATTGACTTTCCGTTATTTATCCTCTATCCTATGTAACTCAACAGTCAGTATTCTCAGTATTCGTTGAGTACTTAAACGTTTTACGTAAATAGTTGTATATAACTTTATTATACAATATAATAATCCTGGTGGGATGACAAGAAACTTGTCTAACAAACGATTATCCTAATCCCTCAGCGATTTATTGTTTGAGCCCTGAAGAAAAATCTCATGGGTGCAATAATGAGGTCAAATGGGTTGAAAAACGAGTCAAATAAATTGCCTACAAGACCGGGCAACTAAAATAGGCCTATGAGAGGTCAAATATACGTAATCAATCGTTTGAAATTTGAAATTTGATTTTGAATCAATCGTCATTTGTTACATTCAATCGCTTTGCGATTAAAAAATCTCTTCCGATGTTTTTATATGAAAATTGGTCGGCTAGTGCCATTGAATGACGATACCACACATACCGTTGACACAAGGCTTGGTGACAATCCTCGAAACCACCGCCACAAATCATCTGCGAGATGATATTTGATCCGACTCGCCTTCCTTTGTTGTGAATAGGCTTTACATTGGTAAATACGATTTGTTCAATTCCAATTTCCATAATTGGTAAACCAATGGTGGTTTCCTGATTCCTGAAGCGTAAACTTTTAGGATACGAAGTATCAATTTCATGCGCCCATTATTTGACGTCTCTAACCTTTATTGTATTTATTAGGTCATATTACTATACTGCCCACTGTGAAGAAGATTTCAAAACCTTTTTCTACCTACCTTAGAAGAGTGAAGATCCGATACGGTCATATCCAAAACTTTTTTCGTGGGTCCTCGTTGACGAAAGCAAATATCTATGATCATTTTAATGATCAATCCTTTGTATATTTGCACCAATCGCCATCAAAGCCCCGCGAGGGCTGATATATATTTGCACCATGTCTCCGTGAGGTACTGTTGTAGTCAAAGCCCCGCGAGGGCTGATATATATTTGCACCATTTCTTCGTGAGGGACGGTTGTAATCAAAGCCCCGCGAGGGCTGATATATATTTGCACCATCTTTTCCGTGAGGGACGGTTGTAATCAAAGCCCCGCGAGGGCCGATATATATTTGCACCATTTCCCTGCGAGCGACAGCTGCGCGAGGGATGTTTGTAACTAGAAATAAGTAGGGCCTGCCAAAAAATGCTTAAGAGACACCCTGCGAGGGTGGATTTGACCTGGCTAACCCCTGCGAGGAGTAGTGGCCACATTTATGTATTCTGCTTCGAGCAAGAATACACCTTAGTGCTAATATAAAATTAGCAGTAAATAATCATTTAAATAATATAGCAATTAACAAGGTCCTTTAACTTATTTTCCAATGTTAGCGACAACTGTCCAGGATGAATTAATAAGAATTGATTTGACAATGGTAATTAATTATTATGTTTATATAAAAAAGAACTAACTATTTAATAAATTCATAATTCAAATCAATTCACTAAATTTTAAAATGAACTTCGATTCATTTTTATTTTTGTTCATGCAATCGATGTAACATTTAGTTGCTTTATATCCGTTAACATTCCTTACGAACGCAACCATACCGTCGTAGGACGTTATATTTAATTGAACAAAATAATCTCCACTCACCCGCAATTTTTTACTTTTTGTCAAGGTGTACAAGTTTATAATATTATTCTAAAACGTTAGAAGTGAATTGTAAATCCTTTGAAATAAATGTATCTAAATCTAATTTATATTAAGGTATCTCGATAATTATTATACGATAACCCTTTCAGCACAAGTTCAGTAAACCAAAGAATTTAATTGTAAAATTTTGGTACTTACTCGTTTAAACAAAAAAGTTGCATCATTTGAAACATAGGAAACGTAATTTTCAATCAAATTAGCCGTGTGTAATATGTATATTTTCACATAAAAACGGATCAGAATAATACTCATAAAAAGACACGTATAGACTACGGATAGTTTTGAATGTGTGGTACATTCATGGTACGTATCTACTATACATGAGCGAATTCCATCATTATTCAGTTGAGCTGTAACTCCCGTACGATTTATAAAATAATATCACAACATGTTCTGACATGTCGTGACTTCTTGGAGCTGACTCATCTCGTTCGATAATTTTTAGTAATAAACTATTATAGGAATTCCGAACCGTTCCTAGCGATAACGACAATGTAATAAAGTCGTAGCAATGGATTGTATGCCTGTAAAGCTTTGAGTTGGCTCATATCCATACTAAGTAGGTATTAATTGTAATTTTTCCAAGAAAAATTCACTTGTAACCTTGTAATAAAAACACATTATTAAAAATGAAATAAATAATTAAAAATATCTATATACAAGAGAGGGTATTTGATATATCTAGTAATATCAAATAATCACAAAAGTAATATTAACGATTCGAGTAAAGCCGAACGGTAACACCGTTAAAATAGCTTTACTCACAGTATTAAAAATTCAAATATTAATTAGTACATATTGCATAATGAAATATTTCAAAAGAAAAGTTACTATTTCAAGTAAAATGTAACGGTTGTATCGTTAATTTTAAATATCTTTTTTCATGCTATTAAGTATTTAAGCATATTGAAAAATAAACTATTGCTGAAGGATTCATTAAAAACCTCAGCATTTTAAATAAAGTCCAACGATTATACCGTTGACTTTAAAGATTTTTACTCATTTTTAAGTAAAATATTATTAGAATAGATGTAAAAATAACTCACTGTACCGATCCGACGGGATACACTTTTTAACACTTTTAGCACTTGCTTTAAGCAATACTTAATAGCACCAAGGTTGTAGTCTTGTAGACAACCTTCTCGCGGCGGAAGCTAGACGCCAATGAAAAAACATCCAGCGCCCGCACATTATCGTGCGCCCCGCCACCTGGTGGAGAGGTGTGCGAGAGAGATAGCATATATACAACGGAAAGAGAGGGCAAAATAGGCGGAAAAAGCTAGGTACCTTCTCAATGAAGTAAGCTTCAAATTACGGTCAAGTGTTTAATATTATAATAAACTTATTGATCTACATTGTTGATGTTTTATTTTTAATTTCCCTTAATTTGTATATGGATGAGAATTATTAGTAGTGCTGTTACCCAGCATCGATAATTTTATCGATATCGATATGAAGTTTTATCGATACTAGCACTCATAAAGAGACATCACTAGCAACGACAACTTTTAAATGTTGGCAGCAATGTGGGTCATGTTTGACGTAAACTTCATAGGTTGGTATATAAGATTTGACCTAAGTAATACATGCATATGTGTGCGTGAGCTCGAAATCGAAGTACTGAGTGCCGTCTCTTACTATATTACTTGCTCTGTGGTTGAAACTTGAAGGCCCCACAGGAAGGCCCGCTTACTCACTGTCTTGAAGATAGCTACAAGCAACGTGGAAAAAGAGCTCCGGAAGTATATTTTTTAATAAAATTAATTTTAATAACTTTAATTTTCTAATGAAAGGAATAATTATTTATTATAAATTATTTTAGAACAAGAGCTACAGAAATTTATTATAATTAATAATTATTGTACATTTTTGGATTTTATATTTTTTTTGAAGTTATACGGAAATGTACGGAAATCTTATGACAGATTAAATAAAGGAAATAAATTATTTTATTTTTACGTTATATTTAATTTATCTTTTCATAAAAATTACAATTAATTAGATAAATGTCTGTGTAGCAGAATGATATCCTCAAAACAATTTTTTACCACTCAATGTATAAAGTAGTATTGTACATGAATTGAATAAGAATAATTATTAAAGACAAATAAACATTATAGGCTTATATGAAACAATTAATCTTTTTAAAAGTGATTAGGTATTTAATTATTAATCTCTGATGAATAAAGAATTTTTTTTATATGTTCTAAATAATTTGTGTGGAAATTCGGAAATATTTTACTCTTTTTACTCTGTCCGTAGATTGCAAAAAATTGACAGTATCTGTCAGTATTTCATCCATTTTGTCTTGTTGACGCTCACTGATTGGTTTAATTTGCTACAACTTCAGTATAGTCCAAGCGATTCCATTTCGCTCGACGTTGTTAATTGTTTTGTGGCTGTGCCATCAGGCATAGCGATTCACGATTGCGGTATTTTTTTGTTTGACACTCATTTATTTTGGTATAATGTTTCGTGGGGAGTGAAAGGAATCTATGTTGATAACAATATTCGTGGACATTGTTTCATGAAATATCTTTGAAACAGTATGAACTAAGAACAAAGTTGCGTAAAGGATTAGTGATTTTTTTTGACGTGTTTATTTCCTTCGTGGGACTGCAATCATGGTGCAGGAATATGTCTCGCCCGTGAGGGTTCATAAATATCCTTTCGAAATGGTGATGGCGGTGAGTAATCTTTGTTAAAATACTTATCGCCCGATGATAGCTAACTTTGAAGACCTAAATATTCTGTGTCAAAGTTGTTATAGAGCAGTAAATAAGACATCCTTTCAAAATAATTTATAAACGTTCTAGTTATTTATTTTCTTAACTTTTATGTGTAAAAGTAAAATACTGAGCTTTTGCTTAGAATATAATGTAAGTGCTTATCAAACTATTTTCATTAAGCAGTAAATATGTATCTTGAATAACAACTTTCAATATGTTTCACTGTCCATCTCTTTCTTTGCCATTCATAATGTTTCTGGTATTAGAAAGAAAATTTGTTCATCGGTCAACCTTGATGAAATATTTAGTTAAAATTCATTGCATTTGTTTTCTTATTAGATTATTATTGTATAGAACAACTAGAAAAATAGAGAGTTTATAATTTTATTCAGACATATCTTTTACAGCTTTAAAATTGCCAATAAAATATAAATACGACCCATTGATTTATTCAAATATTCCTGTAATTTTGCACGCCTCATAAGCGAAGCGTTGAGGTGGGTACTACTGTCACTTCGCGCAAAACATCTGATTTTTTTATTATATCTAATCCTACTCACAATATTTTTAGCCAATTTTAACCATAAAAAGTATATTTGTTGATTATTATATTTGAGGTTTACCTATATTAAGTGTTAACACATTCTTCCAATATCACACATTTGTTTATTTTTATCCAAGAATAATTCATAATATATCCTAAGGATGTTTACATGTTGGCACTAAATTTACCATTCAAAATACATTGAAATGCTGTTGCCATCAAAATAATGAATAAAAAAATCATGTATAATATATAAATCTTTCATGAGGTGTAAATATGTATGATTTTTTGCTTGTTTTACAACTGCAGGAAATAATGGAAAGGTCAAATGAATAATTGATATGATAAAAAAAATATTTTTTTTTGTATCTTGTTACATATTTATCTTCTCTACATAATATGCATATACATACTCTATATTTGTATCTTGTTACATATTTATCTTCTCTACATAATATGCATATACATACTCTATATTTGTATCTTGTTACATATTTATCTTCTCTACATAATATGCATATACATACTCTATATTTGTATCTTGTTACATATTTATCTTCTCTACATAATATGCATATACATACTCTATATTTGTATCTTGTTACATATTTATCTTCTCTACATAATATGCATATACATACTCTATATTTGTATCTTGTTACATATTTATCTTCTCTACATAATATGCATATACATACTCTATATTTGTATCTTGTTACATATTTATCTTCTCTACATAATATGCATATACATACTCTATATTTGTATCTTGTTACATATTTATCTTCTCTACATAATATGCATATACATACTCTATATTTGTATCTTGTTACATATTTATCTTCTCTACATAATATGCATATACATACTCTATATTTGTATCTTGTTACATATTTATCTTCTCTACATAATATGCATATACATACTCTATATTTGTATCTTGTTACATATTTATCTTCTCTACATAATATGCATATACATACTCTATATTTGTATCTTGTTACATATTTATCTTCTCTACATAATATGCATATACATCACTACATAGTATAAAACAAAGTCGCTTTCTTTGTCCCTATGTCCCTATGTCCCTTTGTACGCTTAAATCTTTGAAACTACGCAACGGATTTTGATGCGGTTTTTTTTAATAGATAGAGTGATTCAAGAGGAAGGTTTATATGTATAATAAGATCCATTAAGTAGTGGAGAAGTACTGTTATTTTTGAGGTTTCTAATGTGATGTCGTAAAAAATTACATTTATTCCGCTTACATTGCAAACGCAGGCTGAACCCTACGAGTTTTATCAAAATAATGTACTAAGTATTATACACATTGAAAAGGTCTACAGAAAAGTCCGCGATGGTATATGTCTATCTCTTATGGATAACCCACAATAACTTTTTTTTGTCATTTACTTTTTACGACAAATAATGGCTAATTTTCGAAGCGATTTTAACCAATACAGCATTAATCCTTAACCAATTAAATACCATGGATACATTGTTCATTTAATATAGATCTATATGGCCCTTTACACCGTATGATTTAAGTGAATATTTTCGAAGATATTACAGATTTAAAAATTGCAGGACGTAGCGTTTGCGGCCGCCCGGCTATGTATTTTATACCCGTGCGATGCCGGAGGCCGGAGCGGGCCGCTATATTTTTATACCTATACTTACAACGTTCACAATTTTTCTGTAGTGTATTTAGTATCAGCATTGCACCCGTGCGAAGCCGGGGCGGGTCGCTAGTACTCTATATTTGGGATAGCTGGCTAGAGTTGCATAATACTATTAATTTTTATTCCGGTTAAAATTCACCTGTTTTATTACTACCAACAAAAAGTACAACAAATTGTTTAGGAAATGTTTTTAATACTTCTTTCAAATTACTAATGATAAAAAAATATTATTTCAGTTTCATATAGGTCACGTAATTTTTTACAAACAGTTTATCCCTCAGCCCCCGGAATCACAGACACAATAGAAAATCTATTGTGTCGTGGCCCGATCGGGCTGCTCGGTGGTCAAGGGGTTAAGGTCAGTTGTAAAGTATTTTCAGGTCAGGCAACAGTATATACTTATTGATATATGAATTGTCTGTGTTAAATATCTAGTTATACTATAATATTATAAAGTTGAAGAGTTTGTTTGTTGGCCACTAATCTCTCCATGTGTTTGCTTGCTAGCATTATATGAGTCAGACAGCCAAATAAATATTATATCAATAAGATTACATACACTTTCAATGATCCATTTGCCATCACCATTTTTGGAGCTGACATTTATTTGAATAGAATTCCAACAATATTTAACAAACACTAGCTATGCTCCGCGGTTTCACCCGCATTGCTCAGCTCCTGTTGGTTTTAGCGTGATATAGCCTATGGCCTCCTTCGATAAATGTTCTATCTAACATCAAAATATTTTTTTCTAATTGCACCAGTAGTTCTTGAGATAAGCGCGTTCAAACAAACAAACTCTTCAGCTTTATAATATTAGAATAAATTATACTAATTCAATAAAAACATTCATTTCTTAAGTGATTGTCCAGTATCTCACCTTCAAGCAATGTCACTTTGGCCTTGTTACAAAAGTAACAAATAAACAATTTTGTTGCAGCACTTAGTCAAATGGCTTTTATGTTTTATGAGTTTTTGAGGAATTCAGGTAATCTGCATAGAAAGTTTTTTATGAGCTTTTAATTTCTACATAGATGTAGGATAGGTTTTTTCAACCAAATTATTAATTTGGTCTGGTAGAACTAACACTCTTTAGATGTTTAAACAAAATATGCAATAAAAACCTTTTTGTATTTTTAAATCTGAGTAGGAATACATTAATTTTTTTTTCTGAAATAATGAGTGCGTAAAAGACTTGAATATCGATAAAAAATATAGCCTATTTTACTCCGTATATTTGTAGGCTTTCCAATGCTAAATATTTATTTTTTATCGACCCAGTAGTTTTACGATTAATGTTTACAAACCAACAAACAAAAGATCACATTTCACCATAAAACATTATTGTAATTTTTGAAAATGCATAATTATAAATTCCCAATGTGTATCTATAATTCGTTTTATCTAACCCTTTCGCTTGTTCCATTCGGTAGTCAAGAGTGAAAACGTCTCGTAAAAGATTAATTTTATGGCAGATAAAATGGCGCAATGGAAACGAAATCAGCACCTGTACCTCGTCTTAAAGCAGTATTATTTCCAGTGTGGAAAAGAGACAGCGCTATACAGATCTAGCGCCGTCACTTTCACACACTAGAAGTAATATTGCTTTAAGATGTGGTAACGTAGTTTCGCGGTATGCCGAGCGTTCATTGGAATTCGAGGCACGTCAATGTGAAATATATGTGTGGTGTAATGTTTACATGTGTTTAAAATTGTGAGCCGAAATATATGTATGCCTAAAATATTTAGCGTCGAAACGTGATGTTATATTAATTTATATCCAATATAATATATTATCGTCTTCGCGGTAAATAGTCTATCCAAGAAACTAACCAAAATAATTCTTCAATTCGATCTAGTAATTTTTAAGTTTAGTGCGTTCAACCAAACAAATTCTTCTGCTTTATAATCTCAGTGTATATTTTTGACAAAACATATTTTAATTTATTCAATGAATGAATGAATGAAAGAATGATAACAATTCTTAATTGCAATAAAAGAGTACCTAGAATCTAGACCATGAAGTATTTGACGCGAGAGTGGTCTCGCTCTTTATACCTTTTCTAGATAATCTTCTTCTTATATATAAAAATGAATCGCAAAATGTGTTGGTAAGCGCATAACTCGAGAACAGCTGAACCGATTTCGATAATTCTTTTTTTATTATATTCCTTGAAGTACGAGGATGGTTCTTATGTAGAGAAAACGTAAACATGTACCACGGGCGAAGCCGGGGCGGACCGCTAGTCTTCTTATATATAAAAATGAATCGCAAAATGTGTTGGTAAGCGCATAACTCGAGAACGGCTGAACCGATTTCGATAATTCTTTTTTTATTATATTCCTTGAAGTACGAGGATGGTTTTTATGTAGAGAAAACGTAAATATGTACCACGGGCGAAGCCGGGGCGGACCGCTAGTATACATATATGTCGGAGACGGTCAATAGCGCGGATGTAAAACGACTCTAAGCACGAGTTCCGGGAGGTGGCAGCACAGTGAAGTTGGCGACTTACTTCATGCTTGTAGCGGGTCGAGCCCGTGAAGGCTCGCCCTCGGGACTGCACTTCACATTCGAACATCGAAGAGTTCGGATCTTCCACTACTAGGAACTGTTAACCTTTTCTTTGCTAGTGTTTAAATGTGTAACGTAACGGTTATTAAAGTGATTGTATTGTATGGTAAAACTGACATGATTAAAAAGAGCAACTATGGAGTTTCTTGCCGGTTCTTCTCTGTAGATACTGCTTTCCGAATCGGTGGTAAATAAAGAAATGATTGAGTTTGAGGTGTTTCTTTGCTCGATTACCCAACGCAACGCCCACAGCTTGAAAATAGATTCACAATCTACATCTTGCTCCGACATCAGAATTGGGATCAAATCGAGCAAATGAGAAAACACGTGGCGATAACCTCGATACGATATACGATAACCTGATTAAAAGTCAAAGCGCCGCAACCACGTGGCACTTCGATCCAGTTTCAACGGGAAGAAGCATCCTACAGATCTACGAGCATACGTGTCACTGAGCAGCCGGTGACAAAGGGAGAGCTCGTTATGTGCGGGCGGGGTGGCAACTTCGCCTCGCGCTGCGCGGATGCCACTGCCGCTCGAATCACCGCGTCGGAAGCCGTATCATCGCGAGCAGCGCCGTGTCATCATCATGCACCGTGCCATCGCGTCGAGCGTCCGGCTTCGAGCATCATGCGTCGAGCGTCGAGCATCATGCGTCGAGCATCATGCGTCGAGCGTAGAGCGTCATGCGTGGCGCCATGTGGTGCATTACGCATCCATACTGAGCGCCGCGGCACCAAGCTGGGCTCCGCGACACCGCGCCAGGCGTTGCACATCCACGCCAGGCACCGCAATACCATGCCGGGCGTCGCGCTACCATCACTACCATCAACACTTCGAGCCTGAGATCACCGGAACCAGAGCGACGTGTCGACGTGTCGTGCAACTATCCTTCAATCTCATACAAAACCGGTCAGTAGATAACATTTCACTTTGAGTGTACAGTAAGATAAAGAAAGTAGGTTTTCAAAATGTGGTAACTTCAAGTAACATATGAAAGAAAAAGAAATTTATTGCCAAAAACATTAGTTACAAAATTTATTTTAAATTAATTGAGGAAAATGGTCACAGCCGCGGCAAAATGCTGCACAAAAACAGTGCTGATTTACAGGTTGTACCGAATGTAAAGATTAGATTTTGTTAAAAGTTGTAGCCTACAAGACCAGTGTATAGTTAAATCGTATTGCATTACATTTAACTCAACTTATTTACGCAGTGTTGTTATTATTAGGTCGTGCGATATTGCTTTACGGTTTTGTAGTTAGTTAAAACTTATTCCATTACATTCAGCCCATCTTAGTTACGCAGTCATAAATTAACAGTACCTATTTCACTTATTCAGGGACGGGTTCACTTTAGTAGGTAATTCACGTAATTTTAAAAAATACTTTGTGGCGTAAGCACTGCCTTCAAGATAAATTAAGTAACGAATTGCTTTAATGTTTGTTATTTTGTGAGCTAACACTAACAAAGAAAGCACATTAATTGGTACACTGCATCCAGATCCTTCAATCGAACGTAAACAATAAACATTCACTTGTCCGTGTATCAAAACAAAAACAGTATGCGAATTACTTTTAAATTGGTTTCTTAACTACCCGCGTTAGTTTCTTGACTACCCGCATTAGTTTCTTAAACTACCTGCGTTACTTTTTATTTAGGCTATAAGTGCTATAACCCTTGACAAAATATAGCAATTAATTGCTACACAAAGACAGCCTTATTGCTATTCGATTAAAAACGAAAAGCAATGCGTGTGCATTAGAGGTTTAAAAACTTTTCGTAGGTTTTATTTAAGGTGATATTTGAGGTAATTCCTTAAAATAAAGTTGTGAACAATTCACAGTATACAGTTTTACGATATGAAGTTTTATGAAATGTTACAGATTTACTTTGATCGAATAAAAGGTAAATCGAGGCATTTAGTTTTGAATTTTTACTTGGAGAATTTATTAGGTCCTTATTTAGGCAGTTCATAATACAATGTTGCAGATAATTAGCGTGTTCAAATAAACATCTGGCCTAAGAAATGTTATGATTGGAATACGGGTCTAGATTTAGTTTGAGTACGTAACTTGATTGCTTTAAAATTATTTTAACTATCTCATCGACGTTTGGGTCCGTTCAATGTAAAGATATTAAGACTGTTGAAAATAATCTTAAGGTTAATAGCGCCATTACAGTTTACATACTATCGTCAGATAATGTCTGTTTAATTGCATAGAGAAAAGAAAAACCCATCCAGGTTTTCTGAAGGTTTTTGAAGTGAAACTTCTTTATCGGGGTTGAAAAAAAAATTTTAGTGTAACATTTTTTCGTTACGCGTGACATTTTTCCGTTACGCACCATTTTTTTCTTATCCCTATCACGCGTGATTCGACATATTTCTCTAAAGTTGCATATAGTAAATTATTTTTTGAAAAATAAGGTCATAAAGAAGTTTCATTTCTTACGTGTGTACACGTACGCGTAGTACACGCACATATTTTTTTTGTTTTTTTAGCTTCAAATAAGTCCTAAACGTGGAGTAATCGATAGTACCTAATCGATTTACATCGATGGTACCTAATCGATTCACATCGATAGTACCTAATCGATTTACATCGATAGTACCTAATCGATTTACATTTGTGCATTTAATGTAATTTCTTGATAATAGTTTTTGTGACTAGCTGCAGTTTAACATCAACTGAATACATCAATTAGGTAGTTGTACAGTAGTTGTTGAGCAGTTCAATCTTATTACGTTGAAACTAAAATTTAGCTCAGCCCTTTTGCCGTTCGATATTAGATTAACAGATGAGTTTAAGCCTACACTTATTAATTGTTTTAAGTTAAGTTTTCAAAAGCAAACATACCGTTAAGGAATTTAGCCATATGCAAATTTGCCGATAAAAAAAAGTTTTGAAGGGGTTCTCGCGATTTTTTTTGTAGGCAGATATGTTATCACATGATTACTTTAAATTCAAGTTGGTAAATATTCAGTTGAGAATAAGCTTTCACCACTTTTGGAGTGTTTTCTGCGGTTCAGTTACGAATTATTCGTTTTAAACTTTTTAAGATGTTATTTTTGTGCTGTTGTCACATTTGTTTGTCAATGATCATAACAACAAAATAAAACTGCTGTTAAAATTTGAGCAAGCTGCACAGGCTGTCACTATGATAGACTTGGGAGGTATAATTCAGTAGAGTTGTAGTGGAGTATAGTTGTAGCATACTGATGGTTGTGTTGTCTCGTACGTTGTGAAGTAAATGTGTGTTGCGTGAAATAATATTGTGATGGTAATGTAGTTCATCGAAGGATTGTGGTGTTCTATCTGGCATGAGGTCCAGGATAGTAGATGTGTGTTCTGACTGGTCAGGAGGACCGGGGCAGTATGGTTACCCTGTAAGGTCAGTGTGGGCTGAGGCAGGATGGTAGTTATTTTGGTATCCCGAGATGAATTACCGTAGTAATGTAGTGTGAGAAATGGCGTACGGGGACACATGATTGTCAGTATGGCTGTATAGGAGATAACTAGAGTTTATTACAACGAAAGACGATTTAGAATATTGATTCTGTTGGTTGAGTAATAGTCGGTTCAGATTTCACTTTTTTTAACTGTTGAGCTATTGAATCCTATAAACACCAATAATCACTCTGAAAAGATGGATTTTGTTTTAAATACTATGTTCGGGTAACTTCACCTTGTTAACATATTGAGGATGCCTGAGGGCCAAGTACCACTTGAAGTTGATTAATGTTTGAAATTTGAGTTTGAGTTGAGTGATAGCGATGAATCTTAGTTCGGTTGGTCAGAGTGTGCCAGTAGTCATTTCGTAGCCGTAGTCCGTTGAAATCGGTGTCTGCTATTAGGGGTTATGGCTGCTTATAGTAAACCGTGGATACGCGGTATTACCGTAGTCCGTTTGAAATCGGCGTCTGCTATTAGGAGTACAGATAGCTGCTTGTAGTAAACCGTGGATACGCGGTGGGCGAGTGACGCTGGCGGAGGTTGGGTCTTGGAGAGACCATTGGAATATGGGAGTCCGTGGGACTCGGCATTCGGAGGAATGCGTGTGTGTTGTTGGGCTTAGTGAAAAGCCAGAGTTTGCATTCGGAGGAATGCGTGTGTGATGTTGGGCTTAGTGAAAAGCCAGAGTTGGCATTCGGTGGAATGCGTGTGTGATGATGGGCTTAGTGAAAAGCCACAGGCCTCTGATAAGATTCATGCTCTAGTTTTTTTTGTGATACTTTAATAATGATCTGCTGATGACAATAGCAGTGAAAGTGGTATTTGGTTGCTTAAGCGCTATTTTCTTTTAGTAGTTAGTAGTTCATAAATTTAATCGAAATGATCAGGATTCAATGTTTCATTATTTTAATCAAAATGGTTAATTTCAAAGGGTTGAAGTTGGAAATTATTTTAGGATATTCTAATTTCTATAGGATCCTTTGCTATAGGACGTTTCTTGTACAAATTTCATGATTCTGTGTTCACAAGAAATATCCTGAAGGTTCCTCGTGTCCCCTGCGAATGTCGAAAACTGCTATCTTTTGATCGACTGTTATAACTTTTCAAAGCTTAACGGGACGATGGTATGCGATATGAATTTCAAAGGTCTTGATAGATAGACTGATAGACTTACGGACAACTAAGTGATCTTGGATTTAGTTTTTTTCAGTTTTGTGGTTTAAAAGCCTAAAAATTAAATATCAGAGTTTAATTGTAAAATTTGTCAGGATTGGCCGAAGAGCATGTACTGTGCGAGATGTTTTCTGTGTTACAGCACCCACAAACACGAGGACGTGTTCAGCGCAGGATGGCCGTGTCGGAGACGGTCAATAGCGCGGATGTAAAACGACTCTAAGCACGAGTTCCGGGAGGTGGCAGCACAGTGAAGTTGGCGACTTACTTCATGCTTGTAGCGGGTCGAGCCCGTGAAGGCTCGCCCTCGGGACTGCACTTCACATTCGAACATCGAAGAGTTCGGATCTTCCACTACTAGGAACTGTTAACCTTTTCTTTGCTAGTGTTTAAATGTGTAACGTAACGGTTATTAAAGTGATTGTATTGTATGGTAAAACTGACATGATTAAAAAGAGCAACTATGGAGTTTCTTGCCGGTTCTTCTCTGTAGATACTGCTTTCCGAATCGGTGGTAAATAAAGAAATGATTGAGTTTGAGGTGTTTCTTTGCTCGATTACCCAACGCAACGCCCACAGCTTGAAAATAGATTCACAATCTACATCTTGCTCCGACATATATATTTAGTTACATAAATTTTCGTTCTTATGACAAGATGTGTTACATAGAAAGTATTTTCTAATAATATTATGCAATTACTCTTATTAATACCTAGTAAAATAAACATAACATCTGATTTCATCGGATTAATTAATGCAACGAATAAATCGTATTTTCTAAACAAACTCGTGTAAGATCAAACACGTGAAAGCATTAAGCACATATCTTTGTTAACTTGCGATATCTTAAGTAAATGGAAAATTTACCGCAAAACAAAGAATTCGATTCATTAGAATCACATTATTGAATCGATTTAGAGAAATCGTTTTTACGCTTTGTGAAACATTATTTTGAAGGATGTCGACTTTCTAAATGGTGAAGATATCATCGTGATTCGATCCAAGATTCAAGGTTAGTTGGAATTACTTTATTTAAAAAACTAGCTGTGCCCCGCGGTTTTACTCGCATTGCTTGGCTTCTATTGGTCTTAGCGTGATGCTATGACATAAGGTATCTTATGTCATAGCATATAGGCCTCCCTCGATAAATGGACTATCAAACAGTGAAATAATTTTTCAAATCGGACCCGAGATTTCTGAGAAAAGTGCGTTCAATCTTCAACTTTATAAAATTAGTATCTATAGATTTTCGCCTGAATTTGCTTCATGTAATGTTTATGTAATGTTTTTTTATATGTAAACAGAACTGTATGTCACTTATTTTCGGTATGTTTTGTAAACGCAGCGGATACACGGTCATTGATCTTGCTGTAATTGTTGCAAAAATTAACAACAACCGATGACCTACTCGGTACTTGCCACTTGGTAGGTAGTCGACGCCATTAAAGTAGGTAACCTGAAATTTTAAACAATGATGTTTAGTCAAAAGAAATGTCGGAGAAAGGGCGCGTTCCCACCGTGTCGTGACGACAGATAATCGTGTAGTTTTAAGTGTCGTGGCTTATATGTTTAAATGGAGGTGTTCACATTTAGAACGACACAATTTAATGTCGTCTACGACAGTTTTTGCAGTGACGACACTTTGTCGTGACAGTGGGAACAGCAAGTACGACAGTCGTAAAACGATAAAAAAATCGTGGACGGCAACTCTATGTAGACGAACACGTGTTTTCCTTTCCCTCTCGCACCCGCGCGCCCTTCGCGTCTGTATTCGGTTTGCTTTTCCCAACCCAAGCGAACGCAGACTCTGCGTCGCAGAGGCAACTAGATTTGTAGCTTGCTGATGATGCGAGCGATCTGAGCGATCCAATGGGAACAGCTAGATACGACAGTCGCTAAACGATAAAAAATGTTGACGACAAACAATCGTTATAATGGGAACAGGTAGAGACGACAGTCGTCGAACGATAAATTAGTCGTTACGACATAGTGGGAACGCGCCCTAAGTATGTCAAATTAAAATGTTTGGATGTTTACAGCGTTACTTCGTTATTTTGATCTTAGTTATGCCTGTCAAGCATTAATACACAAAGAGCAAAAGATAAAATAAAATTTCGCTATCGTGTATATTTACTTAACTTATTCCTAGAAATTAAAGAAGCAAAATAACACAAGTATAAAACTACGAATACCTATAGAAAAGAAAACATGTATATACGCATTTTATTAGAAGTTTATGCTTCTGACGAAATACCTATAATACACATATTTTATGCTTCTGATAAGTTTAATGTGGTCACTTTCACGATGACGTTAAATCTGTGTTTAAAGAGAGACCATTTTATGCATGTCTGATTTATGTTTGAGCATCTGGTTTAACGGTTTGCATAAAGAATAACAAAGCACGTCCAGATAGACATGTATCCGTTTATTTCAAAGATGAAGGAATCTGTGTCATAGATGGATAGAAAAACAAATAGAAAAAAATAGATAGACACAAAGACTCAGCACAAATATAACAGGCATATGATACTTCAGACTCAGAGGCTAGCGGCACAGAAAACTTTAAAAACAAGAAAAACGATATAATATATAGAGAGAGAAATGATTCAGAAACTACCCATTTACATAATCTCCTATAAATCATATGGCATGTGGAATGTTGTTAAGTAAAATGCTAATTTGTTTCAAGTATGCTAATGTGCGTGCACTATTGCTAGCGATGTTAATGAATTATAATATGTGCTGTCCTCGTGAGAAACATGTCTCGTGTTTGTTTTACGATCACAATATAGTCCATTCAGAACACCGGATGTGTGCAGATTGAACTAGTTTAGAGCTTTGAACGTTTATAGTCAGTTGGAGTAACTAGTAATAGAGAACTGGTAGTTTTATAAAATACTAGCTGCGCTCCGCGGTTTCACCCGCGTGGCTCCGCTCCTGTTGGTCTTAGCGTGATCATATATAGCCTTTAGCCTTCCTCGATGAATGGGCTATCTAACACCGAAATAATTTTTCAAATCGGACCAGTAGTTTCTGAGATTAGCGCGTTCAAAGTAACAAATAAACAAACTCTTCAGCTTTATAATATTAGTATAGATTACTGCTTTATTTAACTGGTTTGCCCAATAATAAATGTTCTTAAATTGTGGAGATTTTCTTTAGATTGGACTGTGCTTATAAAATAAATCTGCTCCTTCTACGATCGTAAGGATTTGTTCAGTTTCCGTGCTGGTTGTTCTTATAAGTTATAAGTTCTTATAACCTGGTTATACTTGAGATACTGATAGTTTCCTTATTATCATACTTGCCAGGTTTATGTAAGTGAAGTGTGCTTCTATGAGTATTGGCAGATTTCGTAGTAGAATTTTGTTGAATGTTACTTAGTTTTAGTTTTTAACATAGAAGGATTTACACTCTACAGGGTCAATTATTGTCAGGTGCTCAATAATATTGTCTTTAAAGTGTACTTACAAATAACGAAACAAATGAACAATGCATGATTTAGTATGCATATTGTTTGAAGTCACGTGAAGGACAGCATTTCTCATAAAAATAAACATTGAATGATGCCAAGTAGGAACGTGTGAGAATTTGATATTTTGATTTATGACATTCAAATGTAATAAATATAAAATTTTAAAGAATACAAAAAATGCGATCACATAAAAAGAAGGAAACAAGTCAATAACTGCGTTAAAAACAACCGACTTCAAACTTGCACTTGCAACATTTACAAATACAGACAAAAATGCTCATAAAATAAAAACTACTGGGCCTATCCGAATAAAAATTTTATGGGACCAATTTGACACCATCCCGCATCGAACAAAAAAAGAATCACGTAAATCGGTTCAGAAACCACGGAGTAATCGATGTACATACATTAAAAAAAAAAAAAACATACCGGCCGAATAATTGATAATCTCCTCCTTTTTTTTGAAGTCGGTTAAAAAATTTCGATCACGGAAGACGCGGGTTTGAATCCCGTGGTCGTGATCGATTTTTTCTATTTTTTTTTAAATTTAGGTATTATCTCCGAGAAATAAATGAAGAATATGTAATCGGATCTGATTATCTTCAAGGGTCAAATAATAATAGGACATTAAAAATGATATGGATACAGGATAACCTTTGACACGCACTTAATTTATATCTATTTAGAAATATTATATGTGGGTGTTAGATACACAAAGGAAGTATTTTCGATACGGCTTAACCCAATTCCACTATTACTTTTTTATCGCTCATAGAAATAGTTTTTATGATGGGTGGATTGGGGGGTGGATTGTCTGTTTTATCACTTTTTCCGGAGACGAGTGTGTAAATTGAATAATGCAATAACACGATATTGTTGGCAATGAGATCATTCACTCGGTGCAAATGAAAATATAGTGCGTTGATCTTCATGTCTTGTTTGTTATGATTTCGAACTTGATATTGAAGATTTCACTTAGAATGTGTTGAGCGTGTGATACCATTTATCAATGACAGAAAAAATTCATCTGACCTGTATCTTAGTATGCGATAATATTTTTTTACGATATTATCAAAAACTAAACGAACAAAACTTGAATACTAATGTACCTATACAGTATTGTTCAATAGAGAATGGAGAATGTTCACTAATTTTGATTATTAGCACTCCATATTCTCTGTCAAAAATAAAAAATACTAGTGAAAAAATTACTTCGATACGTCAATTAGTTTCCGATTTAGAAGTAAAACAAGTTGTAAACGCCCGGTGATGGTGTGACGTCACACCACAACACGCTCAATCTGGCTCAGTCCGCTAGCGATCGCGCGCCCGTGCCGTCGAAATTATAATTAAATACTTTTAAAAATGTCCAATCCAAATACCAGAAAATCATGTGTTGTTCCTAAATGTAAATAATTTGGAAAATCCAAAAGTGCACGCCTCATAATTTTTTTTTAATAAATATTTATTAATTATTATTTTTGTTTATTTATTAACAATTAAACCACATCGAATCAGACCCTGAAAAATGAAAGGGTTCTATTCCTGAGCATACTCAAGCGTAAGAGAAAAAAAAAAGACTCGATTAGTAAAGTATTTCGGTCGCTATCGTGTTAACAAGAAAAAGGATCCGCACATACAGACACACGGACGTCCAAGACAGAACTTTTTTAAACTGTTTTTTAACTAGTTTAAATAACAAAAATGACATCAAAAATATCATGAACGTTAAAAATAGTGTTTTTTCTTAATATGTGTGTGTATGTATTATCTTACAAGTGCAATGTATGATACATAAAGACATTTTAAGTTTGAAAAATCAGATGTTTTGCGCGAAGTGACAGTAGTACCCACCTCAACGCTTCGCTTATGAGGCGTGCAAAATACAACTACCAATTCGCCGGATAAGTTGTTTTTTATAGTTCCAAAGGACGTAAACAAAAAATGGTCAAAGGTGTAAAACCTTTGGTGTCAGAATTTTCCGTGTTCTTACATAGGTAGTACTACATATTATAATAACATATTACAAATCTGCGTAGGAGAAATAGCCTGTTCAGAACTTCTTAGCTTAATAAATTATCGCATCCCATCCAGATCAACACGCTCAAAAGACTTATTTCATATACCAACCGCCAGAACCAATATGGGTCTTCGTGTGCCTCTTCACAGAATGTCTAGTTTTTATAATACCTATATGAATGATCTTGATATGTTTTCTTGTTCCTCTTCGTCTTACAAAATGAATGTAAAAAAAATTGCTATTGAACATATAAGAATGTTAATATGTAAAGATTTTGCAAATACGTAGACCTATTTACCTCCGTCTTTATGTACGCATGAAAATATTAATCAACGATTGTCTTTTGTGGTTTTTTCCTTGTCTTTTTCCTACTGCTGGGTGTTGGCAAAAATAATATTATATGTTCACAGTGAAAACACTATAAGGAGGCATTTTCATGTATTTTTAGTTAATAAGATTTTTTTTTGTTTTATCTCTGTCTTTGTCTCTGTATGTTTTCCAATAAAGAAAATAAAATAAAATAAAATAAAAAATATTTTGAGAACATTGCAGCTGTTTTGCGTTATCCTTTGTTTTCTATACAAGTTTTAATCTATACTAGACTGTGCTTCTGCTCTGCTCGTATGGGCTAGTATAGGTAGATGGCTAGTAAGATTTTTTCTTGTTTTAAGTTGAGAATGATATGGAGAACTATACTAAAATATAAGTTGGTCGGGGGAAGAATTAAACAAAAACAGGGTATAGTTCCACACAAATTCAAATATCAGCAGGAAAATGAAGATAAACCTCAGAGATCAGCAGTGCAAAAACGCAATCGTATAGAATATTTTGAGAAACTATTAAATAAAGATGAAACTTTGGCATGACTGTTATTTTATTAAACGAATAATAATTACTATTATTGGACTATTAACGAAATTCGCGGACGAAAACCCATCAAAATACTGCGCAAGCTATAACACCTACTACAGCGCTGCCGACTTGATACTAAGCGCGGAGGCGCGGCCGCGCGGCGCGTTGTGACGTGACGTCACAAGCGGTCACGTGACTTTAGCGGGACTCGATATTTTTCGAAACTTTGAATGCGTATAAAATCAAAACTACTTGGTATTTTTGAATACGACAAAAACTAGTGTATTTGTATACATACAGGCTTTACTGAGACACAATTTCAAGGGATTTGGCATACCTAGTAACATTCTTCATTGAATTGATTTAATCCAGTCTGTAGGTATTTATTATTCAACCAAGCCAACTAGACGCTCGGGTGGAATGCGGCCTCCCCGCCCGCTTACCGCCTCAGGTACCGCGTTCGCCTTAGTACGATTCGCAGCATCAACGCATTCGTATGTTTCGCATCGCTAGTTATTTCTGTACTTTTTATTATTAATCGTTAAAGCTTGTTGTTGACTGTTAAGTTTTTTGTTGTTATTTGTTTAAGTTTTTACTGTGTTGATATTCATAGACAGCCCTCGAAATGGGGAAAAATAAGACTATTCATAGCGGAGAGCGAACAGTGATATTATTAATATTTTTTTTGCTATCTGTACCCGAGACATGGGCGGGTGACGTCACAGTTGAAAAGGGTCTAGTTGGCTTGGTCACGTAGTATGCTCTACAAAAGGTGGCGTAGAAAATGTTTTGAAACGATATTGTTTAGGTATGAAAGGTTAATCAAAATCCAAGTTTTCGACCTTGACGGACCCAGGCGCTAGCCGCCATCTTGAATTAAAGGTGCTAAAATTAGGTATATTTTAAATAACTTCTCAATTGTTTACTAAATCACAAAAGTGTCTATGAGGGGTTCAAAGAAGACAAAATTACCTACATTTTTTCATACATGATTATTCTGTAAGTCTTAAAGGTAAAAAGTTACAAGCGACGGAAATAATAATATTTACAGAAATCATATAATTTTAATTTTGTTTAAAAATTGTACAGCTATCATTTTTTAATTCTCTTTGAGGGCCCGGGCTGGTTAATGGTGGCTTCTTCATTATCGTCGCTGAAATTTTCTGTTTCATTGTCTGTATTTTTAGTTTCCAACCTTGAAATTTCGTCATCATGACCAGAAGAAATCGAAGACGCTGGAGCACGCTTTCTAGTAACTTTTTACGGAGGGGACATGGATAAGGAATCCTTAGAAGATATCCGATATGAACGATTCATAAAGTTATCAATAAAAAGTAAATTTAATCGACGAAATTTCATGGTTGGAAACTAAAAATACAGAGAATGAAACAGAAAATTTCAGCGACGATAATGAAGAAGCCACCATTAACCAGCCCGGGCCATCAAAAAGAATAAAAAAAGATTGCTGCACAATTTTTAAACAAAATTAAAATTATATGATTCTGTAAATATTATTATTTCCGTCGCTTGTAACTTTTTACCTTTAAGACTTACAGAATAATCATGTATGAAAAAAATGTAGGTAATTTTGTCTTCTTTGAACCCCTCATAGACACTTTTGTGAGTTAGTAAACAATTGAGAAGTTATTTAAAATATACCTAATTTTAGCACCTTTAATTCAAGATGGCGGCTAGCGCCTGGGTCCGTCAAGGTCGAAAACTTGGATTTTTATTAACCTTTCATACCTAAACAATATTGTTTCAAAACATTTTCTACGCCACCTTTTGTAGAGCAGAGGCTTTTACATTTCCCCACAGACTGGACTAATTATGGTTTGAGAAAGCTTATGTATGGAGATACCATACAAGAAAATATTTAAGTAGCATTTAAGTATGGTTTGCAATCATCGACGATCATTTGTTGGGCCAACTGCTATTCTAACACGAGAAAATAGTGCCAAATATAATATGAAAAACTGAAAAGCTCAAACTCACACTTTCTATCTGAATATGCCTGTTGCGCGTATTTGAGATCATATCGTAGATGTTTTTATTTCGAATTACTTACAAATTCACTCAGGTAAAAATAAACCAATTTACTCGATTAGTTTGTCCAACTCGCATATACTTTCATTAAAATTATTGACGTTAGTAATTAAATATAATAATAATTAAATTGAACGAGTTCTATTTACAATTGATAAGATGTTATCAGAAGGACGGGATTCACTCTCATTCCTTATCTCGACGAGTTATAACTAAAAACATTCAATGTTCCGGATGTAGTTCCTAAACGAATAAATACATTGAAGAAACATGTTACACAATATACATAGTTTAAACGACAATATTCTTGACCTAAATTGATGTGGAAATGTACACTTATGACTAATGAGATCAGTTTAAGCCTAATCGCTTCTATTAAAATGTTGAAGTTTACTGAAAATAACTATTTCCTTTAAAGATAAAGCAGAGTAAAAAGCACAGTAATTAGAATAATTATGACTTCTGGACTAGTATTTTTTTACCAAATAGACCAGCAAAAAGCTGAAAATTTTTACTCTTACTATAAAAAAAATGTCGAATAGGCTAGTTCTACAAATATCATCCTCCGTACTATAGTGATTATGATAATCATAATCAATAGTGTTTCCAATTTGCGTAGTATTCCATTTCGAGGTATCAACCAAGATAACGCTCAAACAGCAATAATTGGTGTGTGGAATGAAAGCGAGACCGCGATCAGTTCGACATCTGACCTTCGTATCAGTTCCTCGTTGCTAATTTCGTTATCTGTGGCGTGAATTGGCTGCCACTTGCTGGGATCGTGATTCTTGGGTAATTGGATTTCTGCTTGATCCGTAATTATGGGGTGGAGTGAGATTTGGAATTAATGATGATCCGATTGTGAATACTGGCAGGATTGGGAGCAGGAATTTTTGTTTAGGTTCAGGAATATATCCTTATATTCTTTAATATATCCATATCCTTTTAAGAATGAAAGTAGAAAGAGATACCCTTTTAGGCTTTATTTGCTAGATGTATGATTCGCATAAAAAATAATCGAGCTACGTGTCTTTGTCCGTTTACGATTAAATTCTGTAGATATTTGCTTCGACGTTTCTTTACTTCCGTTCGCCACTGCTATATCCCTTATTTGTTAAACGAGTTTAAATTGATGTGGCTGGATTGTAACTTTTCGTCAGCAATTATGGGGCCAAGGATGTTCGTAAGCATGGAAACGTGTGGATAAGCGGACAGCTGTTGAAGTAAATTATTGTTAATTACGAGCCGGTTATTAACGTTCGAGGAAATTACAAATCGTCCGTAATGTGGTGCCGTAACCGTTAATTTTCCAGCAGAATTTCCAAATGTATGATTATTTTTCAAGTTACGATATAGTTTCAGGGTTCTAAATGTTTTCCAAAACAATTCGAAGGTAGATTAATTATACTTAAAGTTTCGTAAACGACTAGAATCCGTACAGAATTAGTACAGTTGTGTTCAAAATTCCTTATAAATTCTTAAATCCATCGCTCGATGGAGCACTTATAGACAAACTGTATTAGGAAATTGGATTATTACTAAAAATAAGACATTCCATTACATTGAATTGACCCCTTGAATTTGATTGAATGTCAAAGTTCGAAGATGTTTACGTTCTTGCGGGGCCTTATAATTGATCTGCGACACGCAAGCACATTGTTCAATTACTTATAGTTGTGTAACTGGGCCAGCGGGAATAGCTAGGCCATTTTCGATTACGGATATTTCTGGGTAATAAGATTGAACTCTTCAATATGTTGAATAGTTCGACCTCGCTATCCCCAGCGGAGACAGTCTAGGTCTCGGCCTAGAATATTGATTTGCAAATGCTACAAGGTATCTGGGTTTTAGTTTATATCTTGGTTACGAGGTAGTTACATGTTGTATGGGTTTATGGTCACCTTGATATGCTTACAACTGTGAGATATAAAAGATAGCTCGAAGGACCTTTGAAAAAATAGGAATAAATATTAATTTTTGAAAATATGAGACATGTTTTTTTTTGTTTTTATCAAAACAGAACTGGAAATCGTATAGCTGTATCAAAAAATGGGCGTTTATTTATTTAGTAGCTTATCAGAATATAAAATAATTGGTACGAGTTAAATGAATTATATTTATTTTCCCCTGAATTTAAAACTTAAATACAATTTCGTCTGGACATAATATTATACCTATCTTCATTCGCATACATTTGTTATTATTTATCATAAACTCTTCAATAACTACAATAAAGCCATGGAATATAATACACAGTGTAAATTAATACAATGCCCAGCTCAACGAATGTTTCGGATCAGTGAATGCCAAAGTTCACAGCAACAATTGTGACGTTCCCAGCTGTGCTTCATAGTTAGGGAATGCAAATCCGTTTACTTTACAAAATCCGGATTTTGAAAAACGGATTTATACAATAATCCGGAGAATCCGGATTTAGCGGATTTTGAATGAAAAATTTGACTTTTCCGTTTGAAACGTTTATTATTATGTAAAATCAATAAAAAACATGAATCTTAGTTAAATCAAATGTATTTATATTTTTCAATACCTAGAAATTAACTAGACAAACTCTAAAATTCTAATAAAATAAAAACTTTTACACTTTGGTAAAGAAAAAACATAAAGCAGACTCCTTGTCACATCCATCAGACATAAACATTATAACAAAACATTTAATATTTTCTTAGATAATAGAAACAACATAAATTGCAAACAGAGTTTTCATCATATACAAACAGCTTCAATTTTCTAAATCAGTAAGCAAAATCCTATTTTGCTTTTTCATTCTTTATTAGTAATGATGACAGTCTTTCCATCAGAGTTCTTATTTTTATCAAAATCAGTAATAACAAAATTCAAATTTTCATGAACACAACTACACACAAAGTATGACTTCAATAAACAAGATTCTACAAAGTTAAAAAAAATACTTATTAATCAGAGCTAAAATAAAACATTATAAATGGAAGCTACTCCATTACTTAGCCTGTCTTCACTCGAATACTCGAAGCTGCGTAAGCTGAAATACGTTCCAGTCGACGCTTCGAATGGTGATAAATTGTTGTAAACAAAAGTCAACAGTAATGCAATGTGATAAGATCTAAATTCAAACGTATTATTTCTAGGCCCGCTTCGCGACGTGTCGCGATTCGCGCCAAATTCGACTGCTTGCGCGGGAATGGGATGCACTTACACTTTACAGTGCCATCTATCGTCTAACGCAAGAAAAATTAGAACCTATAAATATTGTAATACTGTGCTAATTAATATGTTCGAAAAATCCGGATTCCATTCTTTAAATCCGGATTTAAAAGCCTATTTAAATTCGAGCAAAATCCGGATTTATCGGATTTCGGGTAATCCGGATTGCATTCCCTATTCATAGTCGATAGACGTGTAGAGACGCAATCATTCAATCAGTTACGTATGGAAGGTCGCTGGGGATAAATGCAAGGCATTGGCACATGAGGTTTGGGTGTTTTATGAGCACAGTTTGACAATAGGTCACTATAAAGAAAGTGTGATATAGTAAGTATAGAGGTTGGTCAGTAAATCCACTGCTTATGACTTACTGACGGTAGTTGGATAAAATAAGCCAAATGTATGCATGAGCACTCTTCTCCAGAATTTATTGTGTGAATATTAATGTCCAAAACGTTACTAATTACTATTCACAGCTGTTTCGTTCCCAAACTATCAGCTCGGTGTGGATTGTAATTAAAATTTATTTAATGACTGCCATATTTTATTGATTTATAATCGTCTCAAAATTATTAATTAACTATAAGAAACTCAGCGATTTAAAGGCATTGCTGCTCTTAATAGCTATGATAGAATAGGATGACGCAGAGTTGAAATAATAAAATTTTCAATATTTAGAGCTATTTTCCGCTAATTTTCTGACTCCTGGTTCCTGGCTTTCCAGAATCTAATCCAATTTTTTAAAGTAGGATGGTTCTAATCTACGATAGTGTCTCGTACGTAATTCAAGCTGTCGCTAAATGCCCTGTAAGCTGTTTTAGAGTATTAATCGACGTAATCCAGCTTAGTCTGAGACGGCCCGTGACCTCTGACTTAGGGATATTTTGAGCTGTAGGTTATCACGTGAAATGATTTACTTTATTTATAGATTTTTTTGGTAGGTATGGGACTTAGCGATGGAATGGAAATGGAAAAATGAAATGGAGGATGTAATATTATGGCAGGTTGTAAGTAAAGATGGTAGAACACGAGCAAAGCAATTAGATCATTCAATGAAGTTATCTTAAGGTAACCGAAGACCTTATTAGTAACAGTATGTGACCAGCTGTCATGCAATGTGCGACAGAGGCGGAAACTGTCACACGAGTATAATATTTTCAGTGAATAATTTTTTTCTACCGTTTACAGCTGCCATTTCTGATTGGCATGTCGACGTGATGCTTTTAATATTAAAATTAAATTGTTTTTAAAGCGAGTATATGTTTTTTTTGTCGTGTTCATTGCGCATCCATCACTTTAAATTATGTTATGAAAAACATCGTCAAGAATCAAGATTAAAATTTGTTTGTTTCAAGTTTTACAACGCTCGAGTTCTACTAGTAGGTACTAACTGTCTTTAAATTCATTCGTTGCTTCGTTACAATATAAGGGAAAGATGAACTAAAAAAGATTGGTATTTTATGTAATCGTTGACTCAAATTATTCGATCAGGCAAAATATTAACGTATCAGTGAATCACGTGTATGTAGTGAGGCACGTGTTTGGGAAACCTGACGAAATATTTCGTTATTCACACCTACTTATATTGTAATGGAATTAACGACAAAAAGGTGGGTAGACGTCATAGAATTTGTGTATTGCACGCCTCATAAGCGAAGCGTTGAGGTGGGTACTACTGTCACTTCGCGCAAAACATCTGATTTTTCAAACTTAAAATGTCTTTATGTATCATACATTGCACTTGTAAGATAATACATACACACACATATTAAGAAAAAACACTATTTTTAACGTTCATGATATTTTTGATGTCATTTTTGTTATTTAAACTAGTTAAAAAACAGTTTAAAAAAGTTCTGTTTTGGACGTCCGTGTGTCTGTATGTGCGGATCCTTTTTCTTGTTAACACGATAGCGACCGAAATACTTTACTAATCGAGTCTTTTTTTTTCTCTTACGCTTGAGTATGCTCAGGAATAGAACCCTTTCATTTTTCAGGGTCTGATTCGATGTGGTTTAATTGTTATTAAATAAACAAAAATAATAATTAATAAATATTTATTAAAAAAAAATTATGAGGCGTGCACTTTTGGATTTTCCAAATTATTTCTTAATTAGCTTAGTTTATCTTTAAATATGTAATTAAAAGATGTGCTCCCACGTTAGTATGCAAAATTAATTTAAATTGCTGGTATGGTATTGGCTTGGGACAGTTAAAATAATTAAAATAATAGTGAAGTCGCTTTCTGAAGGTTTTGCATGTCAATTAAACAATCTTCTATTAAATATTATCTTTTCTTTAAAGTATTTAAATAATTTATAATATCGTCTTCGACGGATATCTCAATTGGCACTAAACTCTGGACTGTTTTCATTCTCATATAGAAAGGTTTGAATAGATTTATTGAGGATATAAATTAATCAATTCAACCTGCGCATGAGGAAATTACGACAAAAGTATCCTCTAACCGTTTCTAACTCTGGTTTATACCAATATGATTGAAGATGTTTACAAACTTGCTCTAAGAAATCTGTTTTTCAGCTATACACATTGAAATGTTTATTTATCCATTTAGCTACATTTTGGTAGATCACGTTGCAATGCCAAGGTCGGGTTTCTGGACTCTGGACGTAGACGTTGGTAGGATATTTTTAACTTTGTTATGCTTATGTCCAGCAGTTTTGCGTGGTTCTTGTAAGATCTTTGGGCTTGCTTTGATATTTGGCAATGTGATAATAAATAAATAAATAAATAAAATAAATTGTTACGTGTTGATAGGTTTATAGTGCGGCATTTTTTTGGAATCTTGACAGCTTTATCTTCCCTGGTTATAACTGATCTCTTTTGTATCATCGAAGTGGTGGTTAAATGAATCATTACGAGTATTGTGTTTGTATAATTATTGTGGTTATGATTGTTGTAGTTGTATATTTACGAGGTTTAACCTGTTTATTAGATGTATACTGAGGAAGTAGGAGGAGGTAAGGAAACAATAATGTCCTGGAATTCAAAATTTTGTTTTTCAAAGTTTTCCTTACTGCCTAAAAACAATGACAATGCATATATAAAATATATTTCTGTAAATATTACACAACGTGTAGCTTCACACTATACAAACATACATATTTAAACAGACATGCACTGAAATTCTACTAGAGAAGAATAGGCAAGTAACACAAAAAAGCCAGTAGCATATCTTATATTTTACTCGTACACACAGTACGGTAATTAATTTATAAACCTCGTCGTATTTAACTTACTCTTATATATTCTACTCATACAGTAAGCATTTAATACTTATACGATTGCACGCAAGCCCGGTGCGTCTGCGCAGCCGTAGTAAGCGGCACCGTGTGTTGTAACGTCGATTTCATATCCGCCAAGCGAAGGTTACCGTCAGGGTGTTTGAATGTGTTTGAGATAATTACTCGAGTACCTTCTACTTACATGTATAGAATAATATGTGTAGGTACCCTATTTCTTGAGAATGCTGTTATCTATTTTGGTGTGGAGGCGGTATTAGTATGCGGCATTTCGATAACACAAAAATGCTTCAGAGCACATTTGTATGGCAAATGCCAAAGAAAATGTCGATTTGATTTATAATACTTGCATGTTTGCGAAATAAGACTGAAACAAATCCTACATCGAATGAATAGATCTCCAGAATTCTACAACATTGAGAATGAAGTTAATATTATCGACATTCAATTATAAATTACTTTGTTTAAGTGCTACACGTGTTGTATAATGAAGACCAATACTTAGTGCATAATTTAGCGTAGATAATTATATTTGATAATATATTAATTAACTAGTAGTAGACTTGCGGCTTCGCTCGCGTGCTGGTTACGTTAACGTGGCAGCGATTCCTAGTAATTTCTAAAAATTTCGTCAAATTACAAAATTTTATGAAAAGTAAACAATTAAATGTTATCAAAACTTGTAATAGTTATAAAAATAAAGTTAAAAAAACTGACAAAACCAGGATTAATGCGGGCGCAACCTGGACGAGTAAATATACTAAGAATTATTAATGAAAATAATGTGCTCATGTTTCTCTATAGTTTTAAAAGCGGGACACGTAATATCGGTAAATACAAAGACAAAATATTAATTATAACAAAATTTAATTGCGTGTTAAAATTTAATTATTATTCGTCGTATAAACGGTAAATTATTTAATAACTAGCTTCCGTCCACGACTTTGTACGTGCATCCCCGTTTTTCCCCGTTCCCGCAAGAATTTCGGGAAATCCTTTCTTAGCGGATGCCTACGTCCTAACATCTACCTGCATGCCAAATTTCAGCCCGATACGTCCAGTGGTTTGGGCTGTGCGTTGATAGATCACAGTCACCTTTGAGTTTTATACATATAGATTTCTCCATAATCTACTACGTTTTAATTAATACGAATTTAATTATGGTCGTGAAATTGAGGATGAGAGCATATAAAGCTGAAAAATATTTGAAGTATAAAATATTTTTCAGCTACACGTGAAAAATATGTTTTTGGTGAAACGAGATAATAACTTGTATAATTATTAATTAATAATAATATAATTTACTAGGTGCAGGTCCACACTGCGAGCCTAGCGCGGTTGCGACGGCGGGCGCGAAATATCAAACGTATGAAACGCGCCTTTGCGTCCACATTGAAATGACTATGGCGGAAGCCTAGTGCGACGGTAATGAGCGAGCCAGCGCGCGTAGTTTTCAAACTCTCCTATCCGCGCGTTCTGGCCACACTACGGGCCTAGTCAGCAAGCGACCCAATGCGCGGACGGCGGGGGTATCAAACCAGTTCGGTCTTGTCGCTCGACTTCTTATATTATATCCTTTATTGTTTTTCGTAAAATAGCGGTAAATACTTAATTGTTGAAGTGAAACTTCTTTATTTATAAGTGCGATTCAATCTAAAACACTTATATACTCCACAGTAATTTTGTAGGGTATAATCTCAAGTCTTCATATAAGATTCACCCGTTATTCCTCTGTTTTATTTATTTCGTGTACAACTTCTATAATGATCTCATCTCAAAATCGGACTGTCCAGTAAAAATAGCAAATCGTCCAAAGTTTGCAACACCCGAAAAACGTCGAACCGCTACTTGAGCTCGCGCGTCGGTGTGGCCACCGCGAGCGCCCGCTCGTCGCGCCCGCCTAGGCCGCCGCCACCGCGCATTCAGTGTGGACGCACACTACACAGTGTGGACGCACACATTGTCTTGCGTTAATATTTTATTACAGAAATACAAATCATTGTTCTTAATATTTTTGGAAAAATAAATGTAGGTATTGCAATATTGATAGGAATTTAGCAATACGATATTGGATTATCGCGAAATAGTGTAGCTCGGTTCCGGTCCGTCTGACTATCATCATTTCCCGGCGATTTGGATTTAATCACTGCGGAACGTTGAAAATATAATCGGAGCAATTTATCAACCGACTTGAAAAAATGAGGAGGTTCTCAGATGTGTATGCTATTTTCTTGTTATAAAACTAATAACTTAACTGGTTTCAACAGGTATAAAAACTGAAGAATTATAGCCCGTGTCGTTTAGGAAAAAGTAAGGTTTCACCAGTAGAAAGAAATAATTTTCGAAAACGGTATATTAATTTTTGAGTTTATGGTCTACTTATAAAAGATCCTTGTCTTTCGTCTACATGTCATTCGTGCTAATTCTATTTCTGTAGTTTCATCAAAATTATTAAAAATAACTTTTTGGAATAGGTAAATGAAACAATTAGTAATACGTCAATATAATTTGAAAGCATATTTTAAACTTACTATTGGAAATGATATTGAAAGCAGTAGGTACTAAAATACCTACTTATATGGAGCTAAAAACTAGAAAAGAAAACGGGGTAACTTTCCTATAAGAGATAAACGATATTACATTGGTCTAGATCTAATGCCCATTTCGTGACTGTTGTGGGAATATAATAAATTGAAAATTGATATCATTTCAAATAAATCGTTTTAACAGATGTTTGATTCACATAAATTAAATTTCTTTTTGATACTGGAATATATAAAATATTCATACAATTTATTGATGAACGTGTATTTTTTTTGTATTGCTTTACTAACATTTACACATGTTTTTAATATAATATATTGTTTATTAATTTAAAGGTTGTTCCAACCGAATCTGTAACGAAAATGAATGAAATAATCTGAAACGAAATATATGTAGGTATGTTACGCTCAAAGACCGAAAACTGTCATTATAATATGAGGTTGGCTATGACGTACGAGCCGAGCGAGCGAAGCGATCATGCCGCAGCAGTGACTGCCACGTGCCAGAATCGATTTTTTGTATGAAATTAAACAATTTAAACAAACATCAATTTATTTATTTAACTGTGCAATGCGTTGTAAACAAAATTTTTGCTTAATGGGCATTTGCGGTTTTTGAGCGTAACATTTACATTATAAGTAACACGAGAATGCCCCTAACGACCAAATACTCAAGTGCTTTTTTCCCATACATGCGCAAGTGAGGCGCTTCCCCAGCTGATATTAACAAAAAAATTTTAAAATATACCACACGGAAATGCCCCCAATAACCTCAACTCAAGTGCTATTTTTCCATTCATGCGCAGGAGCGGCGCTTTCCCTGCCGCTATCCAAATATTATGATCCACACCAAAATGCCTTCTATATCTGTATATTCAAGTACCATTTCTATGTTCCCAGGCGTACGAGCGCCGCTTCCCCAGCTGCCCGCAGATCCCGGTGGTGCTCGAGTGCGTGATCACGGACGACAGCTGGACGGCAGACGACTCCCAGCGGCAGACGACGAGGCGCTGCCAGTTGAACGTGGAAGCGCCGTATCTACTGAAAAAGGTAATGTCACGAGTCTGAGAATTTTCTTATAGTCTAGAAATGTTTTTTGTAGGTTTTTGAGTTAAGTGTAAAATATTCTACTAGATAGATAGTTGGAAATGATACGAATTCGCTTTATCCATACTAATATTATAAATGCGAAAAAAACTCTGTCTGTCTGTCTGTTACTCAATCAGGCCTTAACTACTGAACTAATTTGCATGAAATTTGGTATAGAGATATTTTGATACCCGAGAAAGGACATAGGCTACTTTTTACCCCGGGACATAGGATAGGTTTTATCCCGGAAAATCCACGGGAACGGGAACTGTGTGGGTTTTTTCTTTGACTGCGCGGGCGATGCCGCGGGTGGAAAGCTAGTATTAATATGTGAGAGAATAATAACAGAGTAGTTGTTATGTGGCTATACCTTCCTATTATAATGAACTCTATGGTGTACAACATAATGTCGATATTGAATTGATATGAAATGCATGGGGTTACGGGCCATGCTATGGTTTATATTCCTTGAGTCAGTAGCTCGATGATATAGTCTCGGTACTACCATCGACCGCGCAAGGTGTGCGCACTGAGTCATTATTTAATATTATTTCACATATCTACCTAATTATAATTAATTATGGAGAGTTATTTAAATTCTCCGACAAATATAAAGCATAAAATTAAAAATATCTTCCGACGCTGTGTATTCACTGCTATTAGTTAGAACTAATTCCCATTAATAATACATTAATATTTCCCAAAGTATTTGAAACAAAAGCTGCGGTAGATACATCTCCGGTTAACGACCCATAAACAACAAGAATGTCGGAACGTAAAGAATATTAGTAAAAAATCCAAATATATCTTATTTATTTGGAGATTATCCAAATCACATTGTATGCAACGTGATGGAATATTTTGGGTATAAATTATATTATGCTATGAATTATTATAGCTAGCAACTAATATAACCTAGCGTGGTAGATGTATCCATATACGATATTAATTATCCGTTTATTATACACGCTTTAGCTACACTTGTATGTTTGTATATAACCGACTCCTGTTCAATTTTGAAGTACAGATTTTATTCAAACCATGTAAATTTATCAAGCATCAGTGAGAATACAATAATTTGATGTTTCCTTGAACTGTGCCTATCAATAATTTTATTTTATTACTAAAGAGCCTGTTACGTAAAGTATTCAATCACTGTATTCCATCAATAAATACTAGAGTTTCGTTGTATTTATCGAACGTATAACTAACGAACTATCAGTAGTCCGCTAGTGATCCAATCCATCAATAAACGTAGCCGTCTATAAATATATTATACTCAACTAAAGAATCACGTTGAGAGGAAAATTCCCTTAAATTTTCCACGCGAATTTCGTAATGTTTTGATTCATGAACCTTCTCCTATTAACAAACACAACAAACAAAGATTAGTTAAATCGGTCCAGAATTTCTCTAATTGAAATGAATTTGCTTTGGGATTGGCGTTATTTTGAACTTAATTATACTCTTGGATATAAAAGAGAGTTCTTGTTTCATCAAATTAGGGTTGTGTATCTCTGATTAGAGTTAATGGATAAGACGATACAAACGCGAAGTTTAATCACATAAAACTCACGTCTTCATGATGAAAAAGGCATTTCGTTGCTATTAGTAACATACATAATAAAGAAAAAAATTCAATTACGATATGAAACCAGTTTAACAGAGTCTTATGTGATTTTAACGATATACCACACCATATGTATGTTTTCAGCATTTGAGATATAATATCTTTGGAAAGTCGTGTTAAAATGTGACCTAGAGCACTGCTTATAATACTCCTTCTCTAAGCAGTCTTTACTAAAATTGTTACAGCCGTACAAATAAAAACTTGCTTATTCAAACCTTATGCAATGCATAGATATGATAAGAATAAATAAAGAATAAGGATGTCATAATTTCTTACAAATAAATTTGGAATAACGTCGATGTATCTATGCTCACGCTATGCAATAGGCGCAAAGCGGCAACGTCGCAATTCATTCACAAAATTATGAAAAACATTGAAATTGTCTACGGTTAAGCCTTGGTGCTGTCATTTTGCTGACGTTTGACTTCGTCGAATTTGTTGTGAAGTTTCATCATACGATGTTCTGTTTATTTATTTTTTAAATATTTATTGGAAATAATTTAAATATATCATTAAATATGCAAGCAAATGATAGATAACGCGATCCGCTATACGAAGATAAACCCACCTTGAGATAGAGAGTTGCCAAATAACTGGTACTCAAAACATACAACTCCAGGCTTAGAAGATTTATATTTTCAACGAAAGTGTATTATATTATTGTGATAAGTTTAGAAATAAGTTTTAGGTAAAACTGTACATTATAGGGCGTGGAATTTGGGGGTAGTGGGGGGTGGAGAGAGGGGGGGTGGGTACTAGGAACTTCCCCTGTAAAGGGGGGGGCGCGAAAATTAATAGTTTTCGAGATATTTACAAATTAAGTTTTGGTCCGCCTAAAGCAAAGGGGGCGCAAAGTAAGGACTTAGAAAATTTTTGATCTAAAGTGAAAATTGTATAGGAATCATAAAATACATAATTTTTATTCAAAACGCTAAAATAAGCATGTTTTATAAAAAAAACTTTTTCTCTAAAATTATTGATGATTGATGATAAAACCTAACCTAACCCTTTCCCTATCTCCTCATGTCTTTTTTATATTGTCTCAGACACTGCCTTAGCTCCGGCGCTACGGGAAGTGCAGCCCTTCCGCCCTTGCGTGACAAAGCACGGTCGCACGGCGGGCGAGGGCTGCTCTCCCTCCGCGCCTCCGGCTTTTTACATACACTCTAGGGGTAGGGCAGACAAGACCACGTGGAATTCGGGGTTGACAGCTTCGGTTCTGTGGCAAGTCTTATGATAATGCAATGCTTATTTTAGCGTAACGTTTTTTAGCTAGATTCGGACTTTCGCAGCTTAATATTGAATACATAATATTCCATCATTGAAAAAATTTACATTTTACAATCCGTCATGTATCTTGGTAATTATCATGTAATTATCAAGTTTAGAGAAAAGTTGCCCCAACAAAACATGCTTTTATTAGCGTAATCTTTACGATAAAACAACACACGTAGGTATTTGATTTTTTTTTGCGCGTCGACGGAGCCCCGCTTCGCGGGGCTCCTATTTCTGTGTAGTTTTTTTTTTAAAGAAACCTAACCTAACCTAACCTAACGGCTAACCTAACCTAAACTAGATTTTTTTTTGCGCGTCGACGGAGCCCCGCTTCGCGGGGCTCCTATTTCTGTGTAGTTTTTTTTTTAAAGAAAGCTAACCTAACCTAACCTAACGGCTAACCTAACCTAAACTAGATTTTTTTTTGCGCGTCGACGGAGCCCCGCGAAGCGGGGCTCCTATTTCTGTGTAGTTTTTTTTAAAGAAACCTAACCTAACCTAACCTAACGGCTAACCTAACCTAAACTAGATTTTTTTTGCGCGTCGACGGAGCCCCGCTTCGCGGGGCTCCTATTTCTGTGTAGTTTTTTTTTAAGAAACCTAACCTAACCTAACCTAACCTAAAGGCTAACCTAACCTAACGAATTGAGGGTGAATATCTCCGCCATTTTTGATTTTAGAGAAAAGTTGTTCCTATAAAACATGCTTATATTAGCGTTATCTTTACGATAAAACAATAATAAATAGGTGTTAAAATGACACCAACTCCATCAAAAGTCCTGCGCCCCCTTTGCTTTAGTCCAACCCAACTAGCTCTAGTGTTAAAAGGTTATCTAGTAATCCGAATAATCGGACGATTAAATTATTTTATTCATCCGGTAATCGGACGACTAATTTATTTTATTCATCCGTTTAGGGGACGACTAGACACTTCGATTAATATTTTTGTTAAATTATAAATTGCGAATATTAATAATTTTATTTTATTTAATCTATTTTACAAAAACTATACTTAATAATAATTATTTTTAATGTTGTTGTTAAAAAAATATACAAATTTCATAAATAAAATTTAAATTATAATATTTTTTTTGTTAGATAGAAATGTTTTACCTGAAATGAAACGCGTTTGACAATCGCTGTAGGTCAATTTGACACTGTCATAACAGTAAGTTCGCGTTTCAAAGATAAAATGGAGTAAAATTTTCCGATTTTCAAAAATTCGTGACTCAAAAACAAAAAGTTTTCGCGCTGTGAAATTTCAGATTTAGGTTCCATAGGACAATAGCTAACCACAAAAAAAATTACGACTCTCAACTCCACGCCCTATAATGTACAGTTTAGCCAAGTTTTATGTATGTATGGTTTGGCGCATGTTGTAAATAAATAAATCATTATAAATATCAAAAGGGTTTTTCATAATTTCGTATATTTTGACATTTCATACAAAATTTTCCATTTCAATAGGTACGTAATGAAATTATTAATTTGCTCAACTTTTTCTACTTCTCGTATTACTCTCATTGCTATTATCTCAAATTTAGATTGAAAATTGCTTCTAAAACTTGTAAAACACAGCACAATGTACTAAAAGATATGTTATAATTCGGTTATGTCAGACTTATACTAGGGTGGTAGCCGTAATAAGGACGGAATAGCATTAGTATGAATACTTATTACGAAGTTATACTAGGTTACATTTATTTCGTGTTTATTTGTATGATTTTTCCTTATTCTTAGTTTATTCTTTGCATAAAATGTTATAACTCGTTTATTTGTACGGCTGTTAGACTTTAAACTGAATTGGGAATCGTTATTCTTTAGAATTAGTGTCTCGTTCGATAATAGTATTGCACTGATGTTGATAAAGAATAAATACCTACAGTTGAAAATAAAGTAAAAAAATACATGTCACTAAAAAAAAAATAGCTATAACTAATTAAAATTAGGAGTGGCAATACTCCTGAAAAAAAAATTGTCCGTTTAAAGTAGGTCAAAATCGAGTCTATAAAGGAGTCGGACACATACAAACATACAGGTGAAGGTAATAAAAGCTCAAACTCAAACTCAAACATTTATTTATTCAATTAGACTTCTTCTAGAAGCACTTTTGAAACGTCATTAGGTACATATTTTTGCGTAATTAATAAGCGTGTTAATACATTGATATTGGCCATTAATTACCCTGCTTGCCAAACTAAACACCCCCCATTCACCAGATGATCGGCGTGGACTACGTGTACTTCATCCAGAAGAACCAGCTGGACCTGCAGGCCCGAGTGCTCGAGATCGAGGCGACGAACGAGACCTTCGCGGCCAGGGTGTCCGTCGTGGAGAAGTGTAGATATTATGTAAGTGGCTTTTTGTGGTTGGTGTGTGGGGGTTTGGTTTTGGGTGTAGATTGATGGATGTGTAGACGTTATATTATGTGAATTTTGTGTTGTTCATTTACATATATTATGTATATAAGACTAGCTAGACTTCGCGGTTTCACTCCCGTGGCTCCGCTCCTGTTGGTGTTAGCGTATTGTAAAGAAATAAATTGTTTTTGTTTTTATAAAATAAATTTCATTTAAAATCGAAAAGTAAAAGATGTCGAAATGTATTATAATCGCGTAAAATCACTTAAAAATTATATAGAAGCTAGAATATCCAATAGAAATATCCTCGCGTGTCACTGTGAACTGCATATCATGCAAATTCATATCATGATTGGCATCAATAAAAAAATGTAATAATAGATCGATGTATTGTGTAATAACATGATTGCTTCACGATGTCTACACACGAACTTGGGAATCTGATGGATATGTAATTTAAGTTTTATTGGTATTGAATATATAATCTTTTAGGGGTAGGTATTGATTCTTAATGCTATTATAAAGAAGTAACTTTTTGAGATTGTGAGGGATTGCATGTACTCAATTCATTTTGAAAGTTCTTTTACCAATAGAATGCATATTATTTGATATTCTCATTGGTAATTTTTTTTATCCTACGTCAACCCAAACGAAGAAGGGTCAAGCGGTCACCAATTATAAAATTGATAAAAAGTGAATAATATGTTAACACAGACTATAAATGTGGATGAATTCATCTTCAGTCAGCGATTCATCTCTTCTCATAAACTTTTATAGTAAAAAGTGAAATCCCCAAGTGGGGTAAGAGGCAGATGCATTATCCGTACATCTGTTTCACTGATCGATTTTCTTTAGGGACAAGTAGGTGATCAGTCAGTCAGTCAGTGTCCTGCCAGACCGAGACATTTTTTTTTCTTCGTCTCCACCGGAAATCGAACCCAGGACCCCTCGGTTCTACGCTCACGCGTCAACCACTGTACCAAGGAGGCGGCGTTTATAGTAGAAGTAGTATAACTGCTTTAATAAACGTTTATTGTAAAGATGTACTTTGAAAGTCGTATCAATTTAATCTTCAAGATACAGGATACATTTTATTACGTTATTTATGTTAGAATTTGAATGGTTCTTGGAATGCAATTTATCATGCTACGGATTTTTGGTATCGATAAATGACAATGAAATTGCAAGGAAAGTCACGCGTTAACCTTAACTAATCAAATCTCGCACGTGATCAATAAAAGTTATCAGATAAGCGAAGTTGTATCGATTTGGGTTCCATTATTGCGCAGTTTTGCGAATAGTTACGAAATATTTGAGAGTGTTATAAATGCTTTTAAATTTTAATGTTGATGATAATCGTTAATTAAGTTGAGTGTTTTTGATTATAACATTACATATTTGTAAAGGCATCCGCCCCGGATTGGCGCGAAAGGATGCGGGTTCGAGTCCCGTCACGTCTGTGATCAAATTTTTTCTGATCAAAACTGTTTATAAATAATATAAATTTATATTATTTATATACAGTTAAATACTAATATAATAAGTTAAATATAATACTACAGATTACCAAATAGTAAATAATCTATCTAATTAATTACATACATTTTTACTTTTTAGCAACTAGCTGCCGCCTTTTTGTGCTTTCTGTATCAATGTCTTTTTTAAACATTTATTTTGTTAGTTTTATGAAATTATGAGCATTAAATAATAGGTTTTATTGAAATAATTGTATATTGAAATTTGAAACAAAACTTGTGGATGCTGACAAATTAACTTTATTGCACGCCTCATAAGCGAAGCGTTGAGGTGGGTACTACTGTCGCTTCGCGCAAAACATCTGATTTTTCAAACTTAAAATGTCTTTATGTATCATACATTGCACTTGTAAGATAATACATACACACACATATTAAGAAAAAACACAATTTTTAACGTTCATGATATTTTTGATGTCATTTTTGTTATTTAAACTAGTTAAAAAACAGTTTAAAAAAGTTCTGTCTTGGACGTCCGTGTGTCTGTATGTGCGGATCCTTTTTCTTGTTAACACGATAGCGACCGAAATACTTTACTAATCGAATCTTTTTTTTTCTCTTACGCTTGAGTATGCTCAGGAATAGAACCCTTTCATTTTTCAGGGTCTGATTCGATGTGGTTTAATTGTTATTAAATAAACAAAAAAAAACTCGGCTGTTTTTTTTTTTTTTTTTTTTGAAGTGAATTTTTATATTTTTATTGAAATTGATTCCAGAAGATTACTGGGAACTTTAAAAATTCATTTTGTTACTTTTATTAGTAGGTACGATCCTTATAAGTATTTTAGTGTATTCAACCAACTTAAAAAAGTGTGACTATTTTACAACAATTTGAATATGAATTGTATTATTGTATACAATATCGAAGCTTTTTAAGAAATGTATAAAATACTTTTTTAAGAATTATTATCATACATAATACTATGTTACCGGCAATATATTAAAACCGGCATTGTATGCAATTCTTAGTAAATGTATGTTATTCCGAGAAACAGTCGGAATGAAATAAATTAAATTCGTCACATTACCTACTTATATCTTTAAATCTGAACTTTTCCTAAGTAGCAAACACATTTGCAAATGTGGGTGGTTTTTGGGGTAGCTTTTAACCAATATGAGGTCAAAACTAAAATCCAAGATGGCGCCGACGAAAATTTGAAATCTTTTCGTCATGGGTGTCATTTTCATGGTTTTTGGGGTAGCTATTAACGAATATGAGGTCAAAACTATAATCCAAGATGGCGCTGATGAAAATTTGACTTTTTTTCGTGATGGGTGTCATTTTCATGGTTTTTGGGGTAGCTATTAACGAATATGAGGTCAAAACTAAAATCCAAGATGGCGCCGACAAAAAATTTACATCTTTTCGTCATGGGTGTCATTTTCATGGTTTTTGGGGTAGCTATTAAACAATATGAGGTCAAAATTAAAATTCAAGATGGCGCCGACGAAAATTTTACACATTTTCGTCATGGGTGTCATTTTCATGGTTATTGGGGTAGCTATTAACCAATATGAGGTCAAAACTAAAATCCAAGATGGCGCCGACGAAAATTTTACATATTTTCGTCATGGGTGTCATTTTCATGGTTATTGGGGTATCTATTAACCAATATGAGGTCAAAACTAAAATTCAATATGGCGCCGACGAAAATTTTACATCTTTTTTCTCTTACGCTTGAGTATGCTCAGGAATAGAACCCTTTCATTTTTCAGGGTCTGATTCGATGTGGTTTAATTGTTATTAAATAAACAAAAATAATAATTAATAAATAATTATTAAAAAAAAATTATGAGGCGTGCACTTTTGGATTTTCCAAACTATTTTTATAATACTTTATTATTGTACATGCTACATTGTGCGCACGTACGACATTACACCACGAACCAAAGAGACAGGAGGAGGGCAAAGACAATTGCAGTTTACTGTGATACCATACAGACTATACAATAATTAAAATACAGATTATAATATTTGTCTATGACAACAGGTTTATTCAGAAATAGATAATCATAGCTTCTAAAAGTAGCTTAAGTATACATATAAGGTAATCTTTCGTCTAAAAGGTATTCTATAGACTAGGTATTCCCCGTGACCCTGGAGATAACAAGAGGATAAAGTTACGAAGGCCTCGTACTTGCATTGATCCTTGAGACGTGAGCATTGTTGAAAGAAATCGCACGATTTAAAATGCTTGAAGAGAAAAGAGATTACGTTTTATATTTTACATAGTGTCTACATAAACAGTTCACACACATATTATTAACTACATCCAATTCCTACTAGGTATATTATAAAGATTAATATTTTGAAATTGTGTTGAACATGTTTTGCTTATAAATAAAAACAGCTGACTGAATAGACTACAACGAAATTCGACTCGTTGTGGCAATGAAAAAGAGCCAAGACGTGTTCTGAATGTTATAGGTTGTAGTACTAATTCCAGTATGGGAACAAGACAAGTGTAGAGTGCCATCACTTTCCTACACCAGAATTGTTATGAGACATCACGGTAGCCCGTTGGCTTTCATTACTTGAATCAAATTTTAAGGACATACTTAAAAGTTAAAAGAGTATTATATGTCTGCAATCACTAACATTGTAACATGTAATGGGCCCTCTACACAATGCGTTAGGCGATTGCTTGGAAGTTGGAAGCAATCACGATAGCGCAGCGCGCGTAGACGGTTTATTCGTAATCGCCGTAATGGCGGCAAACCGCAAACATCGACGATCATTTGTTGGGCCAACGCTGCCCATTGTGTAGATAGCCCATAAAGGCTATCGATCGTCTACCCTCACATGGAGTATCGTATCCATGTCAACGTCTTGTATCGTGACATTCAGCGATGTTCCGATAAGATAACAGTGTTTGTAAACACTGGCGAGATTGTGTTTTGCTATTTTGTCGTAGCAAAATAGTCTAGTCACATCGCTACGGTATTCGAAAGATGCGGGTTCGAATCATTTGTTTTTATATTTTTTGTACATATTATTGAATTCTTTAAGACAGTGCGCGCACGAGCAACTTTGTCTCCGCAACTATTTTGTCTCCGCAACTATTTTCCTCCTACCTATGGGCTAGTATGAAAGTGCGCGCACGTAGCGACGCAACTCCCCATACAAATTGATGGGAGAGACAAAATAGTTGCGGAGACAAAGTTGCTCGTGCGCGCTAGCTCTTAATTATGCAAATGGATTTAATTACTTATTGAATTATTCAAATATTTATAAATTGATTTTAAATTTTAATGCTTTAATTTTTGAAATATTTAGAGGGGCGTGTTTGCTCGAAAAACCGAGAGATAAACAGATGGGATAACCGATAGATAAAATGCTATTACCTCATTCACAAAGCAATCTTTATTTAATATAGTTCAGTTTTTATTATTTTTTGTTCTTCCGTTCATAATATATAAAAACAAGTGTTATTAAATTGCCATTTATGCTGTATAACACTCTCAACTCCCTATGTGGATATGTAGATGTCGTTTTTATTGCAACACTGCCCCCGTACCATAATGTATTAAAGCAGTATTATTTCCAGTGTGGAAAAAAGACAGCTATAAAGGTCATCTAGCGCTATCACTTTCCCACTCTGGAAACAATATCGCTATACGACATGATGGTCCCATCTTAATGTATTATATTGATTTTAATGACTGTATAATACGAAGTACCCGGATGTGAGGATCAATTTATCTATTTAGCTGTCAATGCATTTATTGGCCTTCATAGTTTATTTCATCATAATTCACTGGGGTTTCTTTGTTTATTAATTTTATCTTTACAAGGCATTTAAAATGTCGTTAAGGTTTAGTTATAAACTCTGACTCGACAATCTTTGAAGAGTGCACATAACTCTATTCCCAATCAATTTGGAATATTGTATTTTAATGATACGTGTAACGTGCCTGATAAAATGGCCGTAATACATTGACACAAAACTTTACTTACTTTAAATGTCTTCTGCAAATACACTTCATTTCTCTCCGTCGCTTAAATATTGTTACGTAAATGTAAAGACATATACCACATGGATATTATGCTGTAAATAATCCACATTAATACAACAGGGTCACCCACAAGGTACTCCTTAGAATAACATAACACGCCGGACACCGTTCCGCATAGAAACATAATATACAGGGTGTCCCACAATCTGTATACTAAGCGCGAAGGGACTTGTAGTTGTGCATATACCGATCACTTACACATCGTCAAATTTTTCCTTAAAATCCATGTTTTCTTCTCTAGCTTCGCGCAGCCGGCATATTATACCGCCACGCTAATGTGAGCATTTTGTCTATAAAAACAAAGATAGCTCACGTGCGGGTGGCAAAGTTGGGCAGGTTGCTTGTTAGCGGTGTACACATAGTTTTAAGATTCATCTATTTGAAAAAAAATGCGTCTGGAATTTTATAAGTATTTTTACGTACAGCGTATGCAAAGCTACAACCTTTGAGCTTAGTATACCGACGCGACGGTGGGACACCCTGTAGATTGTAGATACCGTCTCGCTTTGGTATATGTATTGAAAACAATATTGTAATGAAATCGATGTTTTTGTTACGCTTGATGTGATGTACTTCCTAATGTACTGTTTTATAATGGAGTTATAATATATTGTAATCTGTTTCAGTTAGAAATTCATGAGTTTGTTGAATGTTAAAATGCTAGATGGTTTATATAACTTCTTGAATATGTCTGGATTTGATTTGGTTTTCATTTGTGACTTTTTGTGAAATTGTAGTTTCAGTTTCGTAAATAGTTCTTTAATATTTTTTCTTCATGTATCAAGATGATTATTTCCGTTTATGTAAGCAATGAGATATTTCACCCAGCTCAAAATATAATTATAGCCTACTAGTGTTCCGCCCGCGGCTTCGCCCGCGCAGTCAAAGAAAAACCCGCATAGTTCCCGTTCCCGTGGGATTTCCGGGATTGCGTCAATTTCCCGGGATAAAAAGTAGCCTATGTCCTTTCTCGGGTATCGAAATATCTCCATACCAAATTTCATGAAAATTGGTTCAGTAGTTTAGGCGTGATTGAGTAACAGACAGGCAGACAGAGTTACTTTCGCATTTATAGTATTAGTATGGATGTCACTCTCTAGACTAGACTAATAACTATCTCCAGACACAAAAATCATACATTTATCATAAAATAGCTGCGTTACGACGTGAAGAAAAGACAAACATACTTTCGCATTTAGTAAGGCTGTAAAAATATTGTCGAAAAATATTGTCATGTTACATCATGATGCTATGGAAGGAAGGTGACAATCGTTTTAGTAAGAAGGTCGAATCTTGACCAGGCTATCCTCGTTGTGATAATGATTCATTGTGAGGCGTATAAGGCGGTACGAAGTTGTTCATGTCAGAAAGTTTGGAAAACAATTTACATACAAATGGTACGTCTATAGTGGATGATAGATGTGTCATTACGTATTCTTCCAATGGAAAAGGATCTTATGGGCAATGAGATTCTATTATTACGGTCAACTTTTTTTAGTACATTAGGCATATAGCAGACGAAGCCAGAGACAAAAGTAGTCATATATACGTTTATTATTGTAAACATTGTAAATATTACAATTGTTTTAAAGTGCATCCATTAAGAGTCGTTAAATCGGACAATTATTTGTTATGGATCTAAAGTCATTGTGTGTGATTAAAAGCAATGTTTTCCCTTTAATTTCATACATCTCGCATTTTCCTTGTGGAATTATTTTACGTATTTATTCTCTTGATTTTAACTTAACCATTATTTAGCAATTATAATTATTATCACGGTGTAGTAACCTGTTTTTGGAACTCTTTACATTAGAGCGTCGACTACAATAAGAATTTAATTTATTTCATTAAAGTTTTTAGCTTCAATAATTGTTTTTCTTTTTATAAACCGATAATTGATCAACTTTTTGATAAAGTTTATGAAATCGACCTAATTTCCCTCTGTCTCTCTGTCTGTTATTGTTGCATCATACCGTGGTGAAACAACCTATAACCATGGAAATTTTCCTTCACCACTTGGTTGAAGCTGCGGGTAACAGCTGGACAAACATATCTATACTAATATTAAAAAGTGAAGAGATTGTTTGTTTGAACGCGCTTATCTCAGGAACTACTGATCCGATTAGAAAAATTCTTGAGTGTTAGATAGCCCATTTATCGAGGAAGGCTATAAGGCTTTATATCATCACGCTGAAACAACAACAGGAGTGGAATACTGCGGGTAAAACCGCAGAGCACAGCTAGTAGAAAATAGACGTTAATTCACCGATCTCTCCAGGTGCACCCCGAGAACGCGCAGTGGACGTGCTTCGAGCAGAGCGCGCTGCTCGACGTCAAGAACTTCTTCGGGCTCGAGAGTACGGTCGAGAAGATCGCCATGAAGCAGTACGCCGCTAATATTGCTAAAGGTAAGGAAGTACCTGTGTAGGAGAAAGTTGGGGTGATAATTCATGTCCAGATGTTGAAGAGTTTAGAAGCCTGGTAAGTTTGCAAGAAAGTTGGGGTGATAATTCATGTCTAGAAGTTAAGGAGGGTAGATGGATGTTATATTTGGGATTTGATGATGGTGGTTTATTACATAACAGCTTAATAGAACGTGTATGCACATTTCTAGGGGTGCAAAGTTCTGCTGGTCTGCAGGCAAGAATGTTATAGTTTCTGATCTTTTTCTACAGTTTAGTTGTTCTAAGAACATTTAGCCTTCTGTGTTTTTATCGTTTTTAAATGATGTTTTTGGATAAATTGTGTCTATTATAGTTTCTATTAAGTACTGCTGTCATTTAGTTGTTCATGTGGACGTCCTGTATGATCATCCTTTTATAACGTGACTGTTGTCGTATCTCGTCTTTTTTTTGAAATTTGGCATTATTCCCGTAGGCAAAGAGCTGATCGAGGTGTTCATGCGCGAGGTGCACGCGGACGGCGTGCGCGAGCTGCCCGTGTGGAGCGCGGGCGCGGCGGCGCGCAACCGCGAGCTGCGGCGTGCTGTGTCGCGCGGCGCCGAGCCGCTGTCGCCGCGCCGCTCCGTGCCGGGTGAGTGAGCGTAGTCTTACTTTACTCAGAAGACCCGCGTTACCGGCCCCTGGTCTATCCGTCTAAAATTGCTGAATCCCTATTTTTTGACAATTTTTACGTCGATCATGCTTGATTGAAAAGTTTACAACCTGTACGAAAAAAGTTCCACCACCATTATGCACTACATACTACCGCCTACTTGTACAGCTTCATTGTTTGTGTATTATTTTTGTTGATTTGTGTAGTCGTATCGTAAGTGTTTTCCACACTGTATACTTTCAAGACGACTATACCTGTACGAACGGGAAATATTGATAGTGTTTCCTTAAATTTATCTTCCTAGGACAGCGTCTACCAACTAAATTAAGAGTATTTGAAGAGTAGGTATATTATGCAAACTGAAAAAAAAACAATAATTTTTGAAATTGACACCAGAATAAAGCCAAAATAAACAATGAAATGGTTCGCTCGCGTGTCCGTGTCACCGTGACATTATAATGGGCCACAGTAAATAAACAGTGGCATAGCGTATGAATTATTTACCGTCTGTCGCCTCTGCGGATTATACATATACTGTGACCTCGGGTGGTTAGTATTTTTTATGAAAAAGGCTGCTTATACATGTGGCAGATGGAAAATATTTTTTGGTAAATATATCAAAGGTGATTAAACTTTCGGCATCAATTTTAAGTTGAATATAAGAATGAAAACGATAGTTTTCAAATGAATTGTATTTTTGCGTTTTTCCGAACTTCAGGAGGTGCGATTAGATTGACAAAATGGCACTCCTGTTACTTACTTACTCTTTGGTCATATCAACAAAATTTCATCATTGCAAAATATTGAATAAAATAATTTTATTTGCTTTTTGCAACATTAACTAGTAGGTTTGTTCAATAATATAAGTACTCAAATATATTATTTTTTACGTGAATAGCACTTCCTACACAATGAGTACTAATTTGTTATTTTACGTGGAAAAAAAGGAATTTACGCGTTTACACGCTCCGTGTGTAAGCAGCCTAATAGCATTTTTAAGACTGCTCGTCGCCAAGATTGGTCGTTTGAAGCTATGATAATAACTACTTTGCATAATTATTTATTTATGATAAGTGAGATTTTATGTCGAGATAACGTCCATTTTGCATTTTTGTGCCTTTTTATAGCTCGGTTGTTTTAAAAGTTTCGCTATTAAAACGAGACTATGAAAAAATGTTAAACAAAATGGCGCATGCTTATTAAAATTATTAGGACATAGAATAATATAAAAAATGCGTTTCTCAGGTAAAAATTAATGGAGGCCTAATTTATCTATCTGCTTAATATTGCAATGCGCAATCGATTAAGCAGTTTTGTATTGAAATATGAAGTCTTAAACATACATACACACTCGTATTTATATACATACTCGTATTTATATACATACTCGTATTTATTAGATATTCAGATATACAAAGTCCCATTACCAATACACTTTTTAAATAATCCTTAAAACTGATAAAAACTGTATATTCCATAATTCAAATATCAAACAGAATTTTTGTTTAACTTCCACCTTCAAATAAGCTTTGGCATCAAAAATATTGAAGTAATAATAAATATTCAGTTCTATATTTGGAGCAACTTGGGGCGGGTAGTTTTGAATAATGCATCCCGTCAGTACGGAGTCGCTGTAAGTTATCTTCTACTTTATATTTAATAACTTAGGTTCAAGCTTAAGGGCTTGGTCTAGTAGTGCAAACAAATGCATCCTGTCATCCTATATGTAAATAATACAAATGTACTAAGGGAAAGTTGCTCCACTTAATTTTTAAAAATTAAATCATTCGTATAATTTAATATTCGTAATAAGTACCAAAAATGACAATTTGAAACAATTTTCGTGAAAATTACACCGGGTGATTTTTTTTTATCAGTACACAAAATTTGCGAATACTTTCTATTGATATCTTCAACTTCATGTTTATATAACTGATCAACTTTTACAAAGAAATTTGGACGAAATATAAAAAAAAAATAAGCTTTCCATAAAAAATGCATAACTCTATACATTTTTTTCGACCTAAGTTTCTTAGTGAAAGTTGTTCAGTTTAACTAATAAAACGGATAAACAAATTTTGTATTTAATAAAAAAAATGTAATGTTTGTGTTAAAAAATTATAAAATAGAAAAATACGCAAATGAAAACAAAAGATATTTATTTCTGACTAGCTTCCGCCTGCGACTCCGTCCGCGCGGATGTCAGTCTTCGCGTCTTCTACAGATTTATTATATAATGTATAATATATAGATTTATATTGATAAACCTAATAAATCTTTTGCTAGCATTCTGATGCTTTATCAGTTGCACTGGATTTATCTCTTTTTTTTCAATCGCTTGAATGATATAGGATGGGTCCTTGATGGGCATCGAATGCTGAAGTCTCGAATCAAGCAATTCTGACAGTAGGCAATTTATGTAAAATCTTGATAATGGTCCATCATTTTATTTTGCCTAAACGTTACATACTTTTTTATATATTCTATTTTTAACGAATGATTCACTCCAGTCCAAACAGCAAATAAGCAGACTTCTGCTTCTGCAACGTTTAGTTGTCCCTGAATTTGGAAAAAATAGTCATGATTCTTATCTATGACAAAAGTGTTATTTTTTACATTGTATTTCAAATATTAAATTTTTTTTTAACCGCATCTTCCGCATTCATGTCTTTTGCCGGAATTAGACATTTAACTTCTACTAGTCCCATTTTCTCTTTTTGATATGGGAGTGTATAAAGTAATTTTTTTAGATATTTCTCGTTATACTTATAAAAAGTTATTATTGTCATTTTGCTCATTAGGTAAAGTAATTTCGATATCAGTTTTAAGTTTTTTGATACCTGCAATAATAACGTCATAATCGCCTGCACATACTTATCGATACAATCCACAATCCCTGTATACAATCCACCATCCACATTCATAATGTTTTCCTGTCCTCCTCTCCTTTACGCTGTTCACCGATACATTTTAAATGAGTAAATCTGCTACCACTGAAGGATGTTTCATTGTGATCAGCAAATTTTCACCACTGTTGTCGATTATTTGTTTTTCATTTTTAATCAGCAATTGGGAATCATCAGTTTTGTTTTTTGCAGATTGGTGATGTACCCTAACAATACGTCGAATAGGGAAAGCATCAACGAATTATCGTTTTCGTTCTCTTTTTTTATTCTTCGCGTCTCTGTTACTTCTGTTTGTTTAGTTCTCAACCCCACTGAATTTTCTATGTTATTGTGATCTTCCATTACATCTGAGTTTTGATGATGTGGTGATAATCCATTCGTTTTAATATTGGTACTTAGAGTTGGTAGACTAAACTAGAAATGGTGGACTAAATTTGTCAGCGCGTCTGTAAGATCAGAATATAAAACCAACATCCTGTATTTAAGTTACAAAATTAATAATCAAACAACATGCCGCTACGTTGAAAATGACTAGAAGAAAAAATTAAAACACCTCGGATCAATTTTGGAGTAAACAAATCATTTTCCCCGTATGGGGATTTCCCCGGATGAACTTGGGAAGTTCAAGTTCTCAATACAAGTTTATATTATATTTCGTATTTCTCAAACGAAAAATAAACATTTTTGGAACTTCAAAAAAATTATATTATAAGAAAATTTATGAGCTTACTTTAGTTTTAAACAAACATATATCCCTTTACTGACACCCCGTAAAATAAAGAAATTGTTGCCAATCACCTTTGCAATCTATTTGGTTTCATTAACTTTATGTTCGAAGATAATTTTTTTTCTAGTAGTTACACGCGTATATTTTTCGTTTATTTTCCATATCGAAATCAAATGTTTAAAAATACGAATATTTGCACAAAACTAAGATAAAAATAATCAATTAACAAAAATATTAAATTTAATGAAGTAGAGCAACTTTCACTTCGGTATGAAGGAAAATCGAGCGTAGAGCACACGTCAGAACGCTCCGGCCCAAGGAGCGCGACTAAAGAAATTCGCTAGGATTTTTCCTTATTATTTTAAATATTTTTTTAATATTTAAAGAATTATCAAAATTCAAAAAAAAATTTTTTTAAAGGATTAATACTCATTGGTCTTCAACCAACTCGAATAAATTAATGGAAAAAATAACTTTTAGCAGTATTTATCAATAGATTTTGTAAGGCAAAAAATGGGAAATTTAATGAATTTATAACGTTCTAATTAGGAAAATCATAAGTTTTTCGGCAATTGTATTCAGCAGTTTTTAATAACGACTATATAAGGATAATAATGTGCTGATCAGATTGTGTAAATTGTAATCGGTTGCAACGTAGTGAGTGCACAAACTTAGCTCGAAATGTCTTTGGCGGAAAGAGAATTATCTTGAAGGCCTGATTAAGGTAAAATAAAGTAACTTTATAAATGTGAAAAAATTCACGCGCATTGCGTATATAACACTAATTGATAAACAAGAAAAAAAAATTCAGTTTATCATTTCATTAGCCGGGAAAAAATTGTCAAATAACTTGTTGAAAACGCAATTTTGCTAGACTGCAGCCTTAAAGTGATATAACTTAGACGCTTGGAAATTTTCCCATCTTAGAGGAGAAGTTTTATATTGCTCTATTTACTAACGCTCTAATATTATAATGTGTGGGAATATTGAAAATGTTTATCGTAATTTGTCTGTTCTGATGTGAGGCAGAGTATATTTTTTTTTCATCACTCATTGTGGACCATTTTCACTACTAGTCAAAATATTTCACTGACTTCTAAAAATGAGGTCCGGTCAAATGATCTGACGATTGAATCAAATACTACGAAACCAATACATTATTTACATAGTGTCTTACGTTCCTATGATCTTCTTCTTCTTCCTTTGCCTTATCCCTTTATTTGGGGTCGGCTCTCCTCGTTCTCATGCGCCAGGATGGTCTTTCCTGGGTTGTCTGTTTATTCAATTGGGCTCTCTCCAAGTCTTTTGATATAGTAGACCACCAAGTGGCGGGGGGACGTCCCAGACCCCTTCTTCTATTTGGCAAGTTTAGTGCCCTCCTTACTACGTGGTTTTCTTCACGCCGCATCCTATGAACATGACTGGTTAAAGAATAATGTAAAATATGACGAACAACTCTCAACTCTGATTGTAATTAACCCCCTGGTAGTGTGATATTCCCAAAATTTCCATTACCCCTTTTCTTTACACGTTTGTTCATTCATTAATTATTCAGAGACACAAACAACAATTCGCAAAGTGACATAGAAAGCGACTAGAACTCACTAATTGCCCCAGGGCGAATGTCACTTGCCCTGAAATATTTCAAGTCGCAGACGTTTATTACGAACAAATGTTACGGCTTCGGAATTATTTAGAAATGAAATATTCCCAGGGTAGACGACTAACATTTGTATCATATTAGAGCAGGATTTTTGTCGTAATTGGCAAACTGTAAAGGCCCAAGTAATTGGTAGTATTTCAGATTACAATATATATGTGAAAATGATGTAATTGGTAGAAGGGAATCATGTCAGATCATAATACATAAGAGATACAGAAAATATTGGGTATAGAAATAATGAGGACTACATTTTTCATAATTTATTAATGTTTGACCTAGCTCTAAATGGAAACAAATAATTAATAATAATATAGGTAGTCGAAATATTTTAAACAGTGACCCGGAATACGAATTGGGTCCTAGACCTTGTATTTTATTGAAAACATAACGTGAGGTCAAACAAATATCTGCATAAAAGCACTGATCAATTATAAGTCGATGAATTCAAATTAATTTGTTGTCCGCATTTGTTTAGCTTTCAATTCTTAGCAGTTTCGATTTCATGCCCAGACAAAACTTATATAAATAACAAGAAAAATACTTGTGTTTCAAAGTTTTCATAATTCAATAAAAAGCTTCCTTGCAAAGTGTGATTTTTTTTTTAAAACTAAGTTGAAATAAGTTCTTAGAAAGAATTAATGAAATTCAAACCAAATCTTATATACTCTATCCATTTCATTTTTACCTATCCTTACCCTGTAATATTTTCCTAATATCCTTTACCCTAACCTCCTCCTCCTTTCCCCAGGTACATCTGCAAGCTCCAAACGAAGTAACCTGGCCCTATCCAAATCGTCAAACAGATTGCTAAGAATGCGCAGTAAATCTGCCACTAATAGAGAACACGATAAATCTAGCCATAGCCTCTGGCGTAGAAGCAAAAGTAAATCGAAACTAGATGACCAAGCTTCAACTTCCCATATTTCTATAAAAGATAATCGTGACGATAAAAAAGGTTACGAAGCATATGAAGAAAGAGTAAGAAATACTGCTTTAGCGAACGAAGAGTTTAATAATATTCCAAATACGATAAGATTTTCTGAAGATGATTTAACGAAACCAAACTTAGCAACTGCTAAGCCCTGTGTCTGTGATAATGAAAGAGCGGCCAGGGAAAGTGGTACAAGATGGGATAATTTGTTGATTGTATTAGTGTGTGCTGTTATTATAGTGTATGTTCTGTCGTCGCCTCTTTCATTCCTGTTTAGACGGGATAGATAAGTGTAATATATGGTTTTTGTTTGGTTTTTTGTTTATTTTTTATGTAGTTTGGGAAATCGTTTAATATGCTAGATTCAGAAATGCTACAAAAAGTTAAATATTTTTATCAAGGTATTACGAAATGGGGAAATATTATGGGAACACAAGAAAAAGCTGTATACAATCCATACTAATATTATAAATGCGAAAGTAACTCTGTCTGTCTGTCTGTCTGTTACTCAATCACGCCTTAACTACTGAACCAATTTGCATGAAATTTGGTATAGAGATATTTTGATACCCGAGAAAGGATATACTCTACTTTTTCCCCGGAACATAGGATAGGTTTTATCCCGGAAATCCCATGGGAACGGGAACTATGCGGGTTTTTCTTTGACTGCGCGGGCGAAGCCACGGGTGGAAAGCTAGTTGAATATAAAATTAGTGCAATTTCCTTTTGATAGCATTTTTAGCAGGGTTGTATACGTATACTGCTTAGTTGCAACAGTCATACATCAAAATTCTGGCTTCGATCCCTTTAGAGTCATATTAAAATGAATCTTACTAAAAGCTCAAACTAAAAGGTATTTATTGAGCTTCATTTCTCAAGAGGCTAGGTAGACCTTGGAGTTTTCTATTTGCATATAATGATTTTTCCTTGGAACTAGTTAGGTAATACCTACTTACGTAACACATAGTACTCGGATATAAAGTCTAATGGATATTTTATCGAAAATTACTTACTTACAATAAAGACATTTAGATATTAAAGATTTTAACGGATTTTAAAAGCGATTTTTTGGATGGATATTTTAAAATAATCTAAACTAATATTATAAAGCTGAAGAGTTTGTTTGAACGCGCTAATCTCGGGAACTACAGGTCCGATTTGAAACATTTTTCGTTGTTAGATCGCCCATTTATCGAGGAAGGCTATAGGATATATATCATCTCGCTAAGATCAACAGTAAAACCGCGGAGCACAGCTAGTTTTGTATATTGCGTTTAAAATCCGTTAAAATCTTTAATTTCTAAATGTATAATACTCGCGTAAATACAAACACTACAACAAAGATATCCAAGTGCCAATACCATCTCGACCATTCAGTATTAGATCTTCAACATCTTTAGAAGTTCGATAAAGACCCTTGTCATAAATAAACAATGGAAAGTCAGGTGTCTATAAATAGATTGTCGTACTGCGTGGGTGTTTCAGTAGTGTCCACTCCGCCCACGGCAAACGCCGAGCGGAGATAATAAGGGTTACTATTTACAAGCTTTTCAGGTTTTAACGCCGAGCGGAAATAATAAGGGTTCGAATTACTATTTACAAGCTTTTCAGGTCTTTGTAAAGATGCTATGGAAAATGGTGGATGGGATGGGGAGTAATATCCCTTGAGCTTTTTTATGGTAGGATAGGTAGAATCGGATGAATATTGGGAATTTGTTGTGTCAATATGAAAATGCGGATAAAAAAAAATATATTAAGGGAGTTAAATTGATAATTTATTTATTGAATCACTAGAAAATTGTGATTTTCGCTTATGAAGGTCGTTTGTTTATGATGTGTAATATGAAAATGTATGGATTCTATAAATCGTACTTATATTAATTTAAAAAATTAAAAATAGAAACTTACCATTGAAAATTTTCAAGAAAGACTAAAGAGGGCTTAGATGAGACCTTACGCAAACGAGCAGGGTCATCTTATGTAAGTCTTCACCGTTGTCTACGCTTGAAGGTGCGTTTATGAAAAATTTCGGCCCTTTATTTACATAATATAGGCTAGTCTTAAAGGCCGTAGTTATTTGGACAGACCCCAAATGAATTATGAAAACGCATAAATTCAAGTCGGGAAATTTTCGGCTCTGACTTAAAATTAAAAATAGAAACTTACCATTGAAAATTTTCAAGAAAGAAAAATAACGAGGGCTTAGATGAGACCTTACGCAAACGAGCAGGGTCATCTTATGTAAGTGTTCATCGTTGTCTACGCTTGAAGGTGCCTTTATGAAAAATTTCGGCACTTTATTTACATAATCTAGGCTAGTCTTAAAGACTAAAGCTGTTTGGACAGACCCCAAAAGGAAAATTAAAACGCATAAATTTAAGTCAGAAAATTTTCGGCTCTGACTTCTAAGGAATTCATAAACATTTGTCTGTTCACTAATTTAAAAAAAATTTTAGCTATGAACATGTATTAACAAAAATACCCACATTTACATAACAAAGAGTATAAAAACAAAAGCAGTCTACCAGCTTTTTAGTTTTTACATAACAACTTGGAAGGATATCTCTTGCTCAAGTGCTGCAGTGGCCTTGAACTTAACCTATTAAGATAGGGTTGGCAAAACGATCTTCCTTGTACTACACAGAACAATGAGTTGAAAACGATTATTCTGTATTTACTAATTTTTTACATTACAAGACTTTTTATAGGTCTTTGACATTTTTTTATGTCAAAGTGCCGGCAATTGAGCAGGGTTGCTTGATGAGGCGATGACCACTGGATTTTTATATGGTCTAATAGCCCGTGGGAGACCCGATCTGATAACCAGATGAGACGTATTTTTTATTAAATATTTTTTATAAACAAATATGCCTATAATTGCTTGCCTATCGAAAAGTGGTCACACTAACTAGTACTACTACTACTACTACTAGTTACTGCAATATTACGGTGTTGATTAATTATTATTTATATTAAGATGGTTAATCACGGTCAGTCATCGATGATTCGATTACTTTTTATTCAAAAATCAACCCTTAAGGTGCTGAAATAGGAAATTAATGGTTTTAGCCACAGCCCACAACTAGCTTTTAATAATTTTTATAAGTTAGATGTGGCAACCCTACACGTGCGTAGATATTTAAAACTCAGTGCTAAGCTCGACAAATAAATGCTCGGAACTCGAAATGAGTTTTAGTTCAACACCGAAGATGTTTAATGCAAAAAGTTTTAACCCTGTTTTATCCTTATAATTGGAGGTATAAATAGATTTTCTGAACAGATTGAAGATCTGAAGATAAATCTGAGAGTTTTGATTAATGTTTTTGTAATGAAGTTTTGGATTATCGGTTTTTCTGATATTTCTTTAATACTAATATTATAAAGCTTAAGAGTTTGTTTGTTTGTTTGACTGCGCTAATCTCAGGAACGAGCGGTCGATTTGAAAAATTATTTCAGTGTTAGATAGCCCATTTATCGAGGAAGGCTATAGGCTATGTCACGCTAAGACCAACAGGAGTGGAGCAATAAGGGTAAAACCGCGGGGCACAGCTACTTTTATAAATAAACTGATAAACAATTTTAACAGATAGCTTTTGTATGATTTGTTCAGTTTTAATTGGAAGAAGCGAATAGAATCGATAGATCTAATCAAAATAGCAAATATTTAAACAATCCGCTTATTTAGAAAGCTATTTTCGCAAGTTGTGTTATGCTTGATTAATAATTTTAATTAAAGACAAGCGTTAAGGTCACTGACTTCCATTAATTAAATAGGTATTTAACTTTATTGCGATATATTTTTACCCGATCATTTTCAAATTTTAATCGATTCGATAAGATTCGATTATTTTTCATGGCATTATAATTTCGGGTATAATCAGGTTTTGGTGTTACTGCTGTATTTATTTTTAGATATTCAGGATTTGTACTCGTGTTTTCTTTTTTTGTTTCATCTGGTGACTTTAGTTTGTTTGTTGTGAATTACAGAACAATTTATTTTACTTTTTTAGTAAGGTAGGTAGGTTAGGTAGGTAGGGATGGTTTTTGGATCTAGGTATATTATATGACTTGATTATGCACAATATTCAGTGTAGATTTAAAAATCTTCATTTAAACGTAAGTTATAAGTCACCCTAAATAAAAATGGGTCAATGGGTATATAAAAAGGGATAATTTCAGAATTTACAAGACCTAAAAACACAATTGGGTTCCCGAAAATTGAAACTTATGAGTTATAAAAGTATCGATTTGAGAAGTCCCAGAAAGGACGTATCAAGGTCTTTTGGAACATTAGGCAAGTAGGACAGGGCAATTAGGGTAACGGGGATTTATTTTACTTACTCTTTTAACTTTTTTATTTATTGCAGCCCTTTGTGTAATCCGTTATTGTGTAACTGTAAATGGTGACCTATTTCAACGACTTTAGTTTTAGTATCGGACCATATGATCATATAAGTAACATAGCCCTTATGATGTGTCAAAATCCATATTCCAAGCATCCAAATTCGTTCAGCTCGTGAAAATGGGACAAACAACGGGACGGATACAGTTACTTTTGCGTTTATGCTTCTTCAGCCTGCGGCTTCGCTTGTGTTGCGTTGTGTGCTGTGTTGTGTGCTGTGGTAATCGAATACAACATTATTTATAGTTATTAAATCTTTAGTTTTAATGTTATCAAGTATCTAAGTGTCTTTGTTACATTAAAATAGTATCTTTACATCTACCCTCAAACAATCTTTAGGGTATTCCAAACTTCGGTTAAAATTGTAACACCCTGTTTAGCTAATTTGAATATTAGATGATCTTCTTGTAGCTTATTTAAATATTAGATCTTCCTACGAATAATGTTATTAATAGACCAATTGTGCTGATCTTCTTGACTGACCGGTTGGCTAGTAGTGACCCTGCCTTCCAAGTCACTGGTCGTGGGTTCGATTCCCACCCGGGGCAAATATTTGTGTGATGAACATAGATGTTTGCTCTGTGTCTGGGTGTTAATTATCTATATAAGTATTTATTTAAAATTATATATGTATGTTTATCAGCACACAAGCGAAAGCTTAGTATGGGATCAGATCGTGCCGTGTGTGAAAATAGTCCCGAAATATTTATTTATTATTTATTCATTATTTATTCTTCACTAAATTCTCTTCCTCGTTCTTCTTACTGATTAATAATCTTTATATTTATAGACCAATACACCCTGGACAGCGAATACATCAAGAGGTACTTGGGAGAGCTCACACCGATCCAGGAATCACGGCTCTTGCAGCTGAGGAAGTGGATCGCAGATCTACAGAAAGGAAAGGTAAGACTTTGAATATGATATTGCACGCCTCATAAGCGAAGCGTTGAGGTGGGTACTACTGTCACTTCGCGCAAAACATCTGATTTTTCAAACTTAAAATGTCTTTATGTATCATACATTGCACTTGTAAGATAATACATACACACACATATTAAGAAAAAACACTATTTTTAACGTTCATGATGTTTTTGATGTCATTTTTGTTATTTAAACTAGTTAAAAAACAGTTTAAAAAAGTTCTGTCTTGGACGTCCGTGTGTCTGTATGTGCGGATCCTTTTTCTTGTTAACACGATAGCGACCGAAATACTTTACTAATCGAGTCTTTTTTTTTCTCTTACGCTTGAGTATGCTCAGGAATAGAACCCTTTCATTTTTCAGGGTCTGATTCGATGTGGTTTAATTGTTATTAAATAAACAAAAATAATAATTAAGTAATAAATATTTATTAAAAAAAAATTATGAGGCGTGCACTTTTGGATTTTCCAAATTATTTAGTTTTATAGCATTTAAATTCTTTATAGTTAACCTGCGTCTTTCGTCAGCGGAAGACGCGGTTTCGAATCCCGCCTTGATCATTTTTTTTTCTATTCTTTTAAAAATTATAAGACATTGTTAGAAATATAATTTGCAAATAAATTATAAGATTTTATTAAACTGTAAAATTACATATAATAATAGACTCTAGGAATAATCATTTTTAAACAAAAAAATAAACCATCTTGAAACATTAAATGACATTGAAATGGGACCAAGCGGAAGGTACTAGCTTTCAAATATAAAAAGAATCATCAGAATCGGTTCACCCAGTCGAAAGTTCTGAAGTAATAAATACAAAAAAGATGACTTGAGATCTTCCTCCTTTATTGAAGTCGGTTGAAAAGTAATTTATTATCACTATTATTAATTTCAATAGAATTTTTATAAAACCCGTTGAATTCCTTAGACTTTAGGAACAAAGAATTTATAAGAATTAATTTGAATTTTTATAAAATTTCCCCAAAGTAAACTAAGGTCAGGGCTGACGTCACGTCTCTTCTCCAGATCAATTTGTTTATTCTAATAAAACCGGCCAAGTGCGAGTCGGGCTCGCGCACAAAGGGTTCCGTAGCAGCAAATATAATAAATTACAGTTAAATCAACCTATCTCAAAAACTATAAGAGATACTTTGATCAAACCAAAAATCGTTGAAAGAGTTAATTAGCATGCATCACCTCTATTTTTTTTAGAATTTTATACCCCGTAGTTATAAAAATAGAGGGGGGGGGGACATACTTTTTACGACTTTGAGAGCTGATATCTCAAAAACCGTTCACTTTAAGAAAAATGTTTTTTAGAAAACTTTATATCATTTTAAAAGACCTTTCCATTGATACCCCACACGGGTATGTACATCGAAAAAAAAAATTTCATCCCTCAGTTACATGTATGGGGGGCCCCACCCCCAATTCTTTTTTTTACTATTTAGTGTCATATTTTTGTAGCGGTTCATACAACACATATTCCCATCAAATTTCATCACTGTAGTACTTATAGTTTCCGAGTAAATCGGCTGTGACAGACGGACAGACGGACAGACGGACAGACGGACATGACGAAACTATAAGGGTTCCGTTTTTGCCATTTTGGCTACGGAACCCTAAAAATGTATACAAAGCCGACGCTTTTGTGTAAGGCTTACTGTTGAACATTTTCTGCTGTTTGAACATTTTCCCAGACTGTTTTGATATTATTTTTATCTGAAACTTTATTGTTTGTGCTATCAAATGTTTATGTAAGATCAAAGATGGAAAAATACCATATATTATGACGTTGATAAAAAAGAAGAGATATAAAATAAGATATTTAAGAATTTAAACATATCTTAAACATTCTAATTAATCCATCAGGCCCCGGAATCACAGACACAATAGAAAATCTATTGTGTCTCTTTCTTTTATATATTTGATTTTTTTGTATTTTTATGTCCTGGTGCACAATAAAGTATTTTTGTTTGTTTGTGTCGCGGTCGGATCTGGCCGCTCGGTGTTTGAGAGGTTAAAAAGATATGTTTTTATAAAACTAAAGAACACACTTAATTAGAGTGAACACTTGATATTATTGTATTGTCACCGATCCTTGATAAATTTACGAAGTTTGAATTATATCTGTCCCTATAAATTCGGTCAAAATCGAGTCTAAAGGAGTCGAGTAATCGTATGTAAATACAAACACATGTCGTTCTCTAATTTTATCTTCTTTCTGTATCTCTATTTCTTCTGTTTACAATAGTGTATAAAATAAACAAATCATACTATTGAAGCTAATAATATGTTAGTGAACTTAGCAGATCATTTTTAGCAGATCAAAAAAAAATGTGAGTTCTTATCGCGTGCAGTTGAGTTCTACAGTTCCTGATACTTTTTAGAAATAGTTCTGGCGTTTTTACCTTAAAAAACGACATTTGAAAAAATTAATCTGCCAACTTCCCGTAGCAGATCATTTTTAGCAGATCAAAAAAAATGTGAGTTCTTATCGCGAGCAGTTGAGTTCTACAGTTCCTGATACTTTTTAGAAATACTCGCGTAAAATGAAACACTAGAAAATTTATTTATGTCATATTTCATCACGCCGTAGCACCATGCCGTAGCAGCATGCCGTAGCATCATGCCGTAGCATCACGCCGTAGCATCACGCCGTAGTATCATGCCGTAGCATCATGCCGTAGCTTCATGCCGTAGTATCATGCCGTAGCATCATGCCGTAGCATCACGCCGTAGCATTACGCTGTAGCATCACGCCGTAGCATCACGCCGTAGCATCATGCCGTAGCATCACGCCGTAGCATCATGCCGTAGCATCATGCCGTAGCATCACGCCGTAGCATCATGCCGTAGCATCACATCGTAGCATCACACCGTAGCATCACGCCGTAGCATTACAGCGTAGCATCACGCCGTAACACATGCCGTAGCATTACGCCGTAGCATCACGCCGTAGCATCACAGCGTAGCATCACGCCGTAGCATCACGTCGTAGCATCACGTCGTAGCATCACGTCGTAGCATTACGTCTTAGCATCACGTTAAGCCGGGTCCAGGTCGGGTTTTTTCAAATGTCGTTTGTTAAGGTAAAAACGCCAGAACTATTTCTAAAAAGTATCAGGAACTGTAGAACTCAACTGCACGCGATAAGAAATCACATTTTTTTTAAGGTAAAAATGCCAGAACTATTTCTAAAAAGTATCAGGAACTGTAGAACTCAACTGCACGCGATAAGAACTCGCTAAAAATGATCTGCTAAGTTCACTAACATGCTAATAATCTGTTTTCCATAACACAAGCAAAAGTTTAGTATGGGATCAGATCGTGTCGTGTGTGAAAATTGTCCTGAAATATTTATTTAATATTTAATAAAAGTGTATTCTGTCACCCCAAAGGTGCCAAGTGACACGACACTCCTCCGATTCCTTCGCGCGAGGGACTTTAACGTGGAAAAAGCGCGGGAGATGCTCTCGCAGTCGCTCCTCTGGCGCAAGAAGCACCAGGTGGATAGGATCCTGTCGGAGTACGAGACTCCAGATGTGGTGAAACAGTACTTCCCGGGGGGCTGGCATCATCATGATAAAGGTGGGTGGAGATTTGGTTATTGGTCCTTCGAGTTTGCAGTGTTTTGTTTGGAAGTGTAGTGCATTTTTCTAGTTTTTGGAAGTTTTCAATTTTATTGTCTTGACAAATCTGTACTGTGCAAAACTATTCATAACTTTAGCAATATTGATAAATAAGAAAAATGTTATTGATTATATTATGTAAAGTGTCGTTAAGATAATATACCATTTAAAGAAATAAGCAGTTGTTTTCCAAACCAAATTTTTGTCACACAACCATTAATTATAGGTAGTGGGTATCAAAATGATGAGTTATTTAACCCTTTTTGTAAGTTTCCTATATAAATATGATTGTAAGCTAAAATATTAAGCTAAAAAAATTATAATTTCTCTTTTCAGACGGACGTCCACTGTACATTCTTCGTCTTGGTCAGATGGACGTTAAAGGACTACTCAAATCGATTGGCGAAGATGGCCTACTTAAGTTGGTGAGCATTATTTAGTTATGTTCATAAGTTATAACCTTTTTTATTACTGTGTTTAGGTGAAGAAATAAGCACTTTTTCTTATTTTAGTTCGCATTTTTATCATCTCAATATATATAAATCTCGTGTCACAATGTTTGTCCTCAATGGACTCCTAAACCACTTAACCGATTATAATAAAATTCGCACACCATGTGCAGTTCGATCCAACTTGAGAGATAGGATAGTTTAAAGGTTTTTAGGTACCACGGGCGAAGCCGGGGTGGACCACTAGTAAATTAAAAGTATATGTAATCCTAATTTTAACGTACAGACTTATGCATTGATTATGTATGTGTATAATATTGTTATAATATTGCTTGCATTTTAGTCAGTTGACATCTTATCATACTAAAATAATAGGGTTTATGGCGCAGCCAGCTAGCGTAATCAGGCGTTTAATTAAGAGTCTCCTCTTTATTAAACGGCGCCGAGTAATTAACTGCCTGAATATATTAAAAGTCAGATTAAACTGACTGCGACGTTGTATAAGATTTTAGTGTTACAGTAAGATAAGAAAAGATTTTTAGACAGTTGTTATAAATTTGGCAAACCTTAAGTCTATTTGTCTTGTTGTTTGAAAAAAAAAACACCATTACTTAGAATTCGTTTCATCGTATTTCGACTTTTAAGTCCAAATTTTTTTCATTCTCTTTCTAATTCATTATTTATTGCGTATATGGAAAAATATTGCTTCATTCTCAAAACTATACCTTCCCACCAGACTCTTCACGTGTGTGAAGAAGGTTTAAAACTGCTGGAAGAAGCGACCCGTTCATCAGAACACGCGGTTCATTCCTGGTGTCTGCTGGTAGACCTGGACGGTCTGAACATGCGCCACCTCTGGAGGCCCGGGGTCAGGGCTCTGCTGAGGATCATACAGATTGTGGAGGCCAATTACCCGGAGACGATGGGCAGAGTGCTGATAGTTAGGGCTCCCAGGGTGTTTCCGATATTGTGGACGATTGTTAGCACTTTTATTGGTGAGTTTTGACAGTCAAATTTAAACATTTATTCAATCAAATAAACTTCGTTTAAAACATTGAGGTATTAGTACGTAGTACATAGTAACTCAATGGTTTAGAAACACTTGTGAAACGTCAAAATACAAATAATAATAATTAACATTCGATTCGGAAAGTTTTCGCTCTTTTAAAATTTTATCAATGCATGTAACGTTTAAAATAATAATGATATCAGAGAACTGAATATTCGGGTACATCCCAGCACAAACTTATGTAATTTAAAATATGTATTTTGCATAAGCTTTTGACAAAGTACACAATGTTAAATGTAATAAAATATGTTATTCCAGATGAGAATACACGCAGTAAGTTCTTATTCTACGGCGGTAAGGACTACTTGCAGCCGGGCGGGTTGCTCGACTACATACCGAAAGATCTCATCCCGGATTTCCTTGGGGGACCTTGCAAGGTACTGTATTTGGTCCTGTACTATATATTGTGTTTATTAATGGTATTGAATTTTAATTTGAACTATTTGTATAAAATTGCTATTGCTCTTAGTTTTTTATTAAGTTTACTAGATTTAGAAAACCTGATTTATAACTCTTGATTTATTAACTTTTTATTACTTGTTAATTGTTATGTTGTATTTGTAAGTAATTAATTGTCAAATTAAACGATTTTATTTGCTGCGACAGTCGGATATAATAGAAACGTCGTTGTTCGTCCCGCATCAGTATTACCAATTTGTATGAAACGTGAGATCTAAACAAATATCAATGCAATCGTGACGTCATATTATGTTTTGTCAATAGGATATGGTACACTTTGTAACGCGATTTATATATTTGTGGTGTGTTTAATGTCTTCAATATACGCAAATTTATTATTCACCTGTTTTGTTTTTCTGGATATTACTTTTTTAATATTGACAAAACTCTTTTTTGTATAGTTATCACTATTCTCGATTGTGTTGTCTTTGTCTGTAAACATTTTTTCGTATTATTTGATCTTAAATAATTTTGCACGCTATAAACACTGTAAATATGTTTATAATTTGGGCATTTATGCTTCAGTCAGCTGAATTAGTGTTACACGCATTTTTTTCCACTCTGAGTCAAAAATATATCTAATATGCAAATGTGTCAATATAATGTATGAAAATCCTTGCCTGTTGGAAATAAAGAATTAATATTAAAAACATACTATATTATTTTATCAGTTATATTTTACATGATGCGGTTACAACCAAAATTATAGATGGATGTTTTTTTTTATTTACTTGTCCTTAATATTGCATTCAGCTTTTATTAACTTTATTGTATTTATATAAAGCTTTTCACATCTTTTACAATCAACTTTTCTTAGTTTTTTTAACCTACCCTATATTGCAGTTTAATTTCGAGTTTACCTTATCTTGTTATTTTAAAATGAATCTTCCATAGAGTTTCGTGCACGAAGGCGGTCTAGTGCCAAAGAGTCTGTACGTGAGCGGTGCGTTCACTGAGCGAGATGGCGATCCGCTCAGTGAAGATAGTATCTATAGATCGGTCAGCTTGGGGAAGGGACAGGTGAGACAACTTATACTATAGTATTTTTAATAGTGTACAAGTGTAATTGATAGTAATAATCGTTTTTGGAGACCAGGATTGCTTTTTTAATAAGTTTAAAGATCTTTTGGCCAATATGTTGGGCTAAATGTTTTGCAAAGTACAAGATTTTTTCATGACTATCCAAATGTTTTTCATTCTTAATGCTCTAAGCAACTATTACATCATTTTAAGAATTGGAAAGAATAGACAAAGTTTTCTTGCTTCCCTAAAGAAACTTTCTAGTCCCATATCACCTTTACTTTTACTCTTTTGATATTTTATGTCATTTAATATCCAATAAAATCCTTAGGTCCACGAAGTGATAGTAATAAACCGCGATCCCCAGTCGGTTCTGACGTGGGACTTCGACGTGCTGCGACACGACATATCGTTCGCCGTGTTCCGCACGCAACACGAGATCGACGTGCCTGACCAGACTGATCATGCTGCCGGTGAGTTAATCTATACTAATAATATTATAAAGCTGAAGAGTTTGTTTGTTTGTTTGTTTGAACGCGCTAATCTCGGGAACTACTGGTCCGATTTGACAATTTATTTCGGTGTTAAATAGCCTATTTATCGAGGAAGGCTATAGGCATCATCTCGCTAAGACCAACAGGAGCGAAGCACTGCGGGTAAAACCGCGGAGCACAGCTAGTATTATATAAAAATGAAACCCGTTTCGCGTTGTCACCTTTTTTTTGCTATAAACTTCACGGAGACCTTTCCAACAAATGAAAACCGTGGAAATCGGTTCGTGCATCTAGTTATAGCGTCAGGAAGGAAAACCTAACTTATTTTTATATTATAGTAGATAAAGATTAACGTTATTATTAGTGTGTGTATTTAGTTAAAGTTATCGTTTTTACTAATGTAGGTACACGATAAATTATTTATTTGTTTGTGCTATGTTGGATAAACGTACACGTTAATAAATTCTATTTTTTAATACATATTTTTGTATTACAGCGGTATGCGTAGGCGGTTCAGCAGTTGAAGAAGGTCGCTCAGTGCTAGCGGCGCGTGAGTGGCGTGAGGGAGAACATTACCATCGGGCAGAGCCCACGCTCGTGTGTCATGATGGGGAGAGCATACAGGTGAGTAAACGCGAATATTTACACCTATACACTTTTTTTGACGTGACAACGTCTTATAATTCGATAGAGCCGGCTGCACGCACGAAACAACATGACTCATGCGGCGTTACCTCGCTCTGAGGCGTTCCATGTAAGGCTTGAAGTGCGAGCGAGAGCGCGGAACGAGCGACAAAGAAGCACAATCGGACGTTGTCACGTTCAACTATCGTCAGTAAACCGACTTTACAGACAACCAATTTTTTTAGAGTGGAGAATGCTCCTGCATACCTACGGCCTTCGAGGAAGAGGCCGTAGGTTATGTCAGACTCCTACTGCTTACAGATGAACCATAGGCAGTGGACCTACATACACATACACTCACACGCATACATTCACACACACTCAAAATAATAGTCATAATCACACTTTATATTACTAGCTGTAACAGTCACTAGTGTGTAGTTTTAGTATCGTCCTGAACAACCTAATTTTGCTTTTCACGATTTGCCATAATTACATTATTACTAAAACGCTTACTACTGACAATAAGCTTGAAACAAACCGATCTGTACGCAGCGATCCTTACCGACGAGCAGCGTGACACTAAAACCAGCCTTTCAAAATAGAAAAACTTTTTTTGTATATACTTATGTTAATGATAATTATAATGATAAATATAAAACTGGCATTCCGTGAGATTCCCAGGAGTCGCACATACTATCCCTTTGCCACATATTACATATTATAAATGTACATATGTTCTTAGGGCTCGCATGTAATCATCCAGAAATCTTGCACATAACTAACATAATGATGATATAAATAACACTACTAATGTCCCCAGGGCTCGCACGTGATGTCCCACACGGGTAGTTACATCCTGCAATGGCGCTGCGAAGCCCCGGACGCCCCGCACCGAGCCGCACAGTTGATGTATTTTCACGAAACACTCGCTAGCTTGACTTATAAGTAAGTGTTACTTTTGTTTTAATTGATTATATATAATAGGAAAACTAGGTTAGGTTATAGGTAGGATTGAGATAATATTACTACGTATGGAGGAGACACCACGAACAAAATCTGTGCGCCATTTTTTTGCTCTAACTAAGTTTTAAAAATTATTATCTAGTTAGGTACTTACCGATGAAAAGTTATGTTAGTCACTTTTTCGTATTATTTGTGCAATATCGTAACACACACGAAGGCATATTTGATGCGTTTCATTTTGAAACAAATAAAAAATGAGCGTGCAGTTGCCATAAGCGGAACATAAGTGATGTAGGCGGTGTCGTCTCCATATGTATATCTCAATGGGTAATAGTTTTTTTTTTCAAATATAGGTGTTTAGATGAATAGAAATTCTGTTAATTGAGAATTAGAATTGAAATGCGTATGAATATTTAAAAAAATACATTTATTCTAATGTTAATTAATATGTAAAGTGTTCAAAGCTTTTAATGTTAATTTAAATTCTAAATTTTGAAATTGGATACGTTTTAGCGAATTGAGAAAATTTTTGGTTAAATTTTTATTACGCAGATTTGCCAAAAAATATTCATTCTTTGATACATATTTCTTGATAACCTATGTAACTTAAAGCCAACACCAAAAGATAGGTAATCTTCCAAACTATACTCTGTCCATTATATTATTTGCTTTTTGACAGCTTCACGCCTATGAAGGATTGTATTGTCTAGGTAGGTTAAAATGTCATACAAATAATTATTGTACTTCATGGACAGGCCCCGCCCACTTAGTGATGTCTACACAGAATTATTCAATGATGGGTCGATAGATTATAATAATCGATAGAAATACTCTGTAAAATATATCCGATATAGAAAAACTCTTCTATTATGTTATATATTTTAAACATAAACACAACCAAATTGTAAGATAGAAACCAATAAATAATAAAATATTAGTATAGTTTAGTTTTAACATGAAATACATAGATATGTGGTCTCATTATTACATATCTTATTAGTACGTTTACGTTGTAATTATTATTTACGTACCTGGGGCCTTAGACAAAGTAACAATTAAAAAACGATAACGAAGTTAGAAAAGGCAAAAATGTATGGGATTGACATACGCCGCGTTAGATCACGTGGTCTATCTAATGTCAATCCCATACATTTTTCCTTTTCTAACTTCGTTATCGTTTTTTAATTGTTACTTTGTCTACGGGCCGATTCGATTTATGATAATATTTTGAATTTATAATTGAAATGGTATCACAATCGATAATCTTTTGGACATCACTTCTGGTATCACCCGTCGAGCTGTCAAAAAGCAATTCTTATAGTGGACAGACTATAGTGTTACGCAAAAGTTAGAACGTTGCTTATTTATCTTCATGATATCATCCTACCTTAATTTATCTTACTTGTTATTTCTACCGTATTTACTCAACTTGTTCTTTTGTTTTTACTAGGCCACTCACAAATTAGCAGTTAGAAAGTGTAAGGATAGTTAAGATGGTAACAATATCTAGGCAGGGGGCGTCGAAGGTTCCGATATAGAATAAAATCAAATGCTGAGGTAATAACGTGAGTGGCCTAAATAAGAAAATCTGATTTTGTTTTAATTTTATACCCACCTCCTTAATAATTTAACCAAGTGAGGTTATTAATCCCTCTGTGTTATTATAGCTTCATTTTTCATAATAACTGATTTAAATGTTATTCTCTCTCTCTTTGTATAATTTTACTGTTTATTAATTTAACAAGTCGTTTACTAATCAATATTAAATTAACTGATTCTAAATTTAATTAAGTTAAGTTTTTAACAGATATTTTATTTAACTGACATACGTTTTGGGAAATAATAGATACTATGATTATTTACCTGATCTGAATTTCACTGATTAAAACTATTAGTTAACTACATATTACTTAGTATCGTTTGCTGATATAAACTGTGTCTTTACTGATACTGCTTCTATCTTTTACTGCTACTAACTTCAAAATCAAACTCAAACATGTATTTATTCAATTAGACTTCTAGAAGCACTTTCGAATCGTCATTACATATTTTTAACATTTACCACCGATTCGGAAATCAGCTTGAAACTAACTAACCGTTTTATCTTATATTCATATTTATTCTATCTTTTACTAAAATTAATTATATTTTCCAAGGGGCTCAATGTCAAGCCTGCAATCAGGGACGAGCGGTTTCTCCTGCCTCAGCAACAAGTCGGTCGGCTCGTGCCCGTCGCGGTGATGCGAACTGCCCGCGCCTGCCACGCGCTGAACGCGAAGCGAAGCGAAGGCGTGGCGAAGCGAAGGCGTGGCGATAGCGTGGCGTTGTGAAATGTGAAGAGTGGTTTAGTGCTGGGGTGGAAGGGAAGCGGGATGTTAGATTGTGATAGAAGAATCATTGTAAAGTGACACATATACTCTTATACAAATAAGTGTTTGGGAATTCAGATAAACATATTCTATGTACGAAGGTCAAATTAATTCAGTGTTAAATGTGTTTATGGAATTAGATTGGTGGATTTTAAAAAGTTTAAAATTATGAATTAAATGTGATTGCAGTGTTGTACATGTTAAGGCTTTGTCAGATAGGACGCGTATTTTAGCGCTGCGTAGTAGCGCTGCAGCGTCCTGTTTTAACGTCGCGCGAGGCTTCGTCAAACAGAACGCTTTAGCGCGCGTTAGGACACAGCAATTGATATTATTAAAGCTGCATGTTGTTTACATAATTATTACTTACGAACAAAACAAGGTACAGCGATATTAACTCCGGAGTCGGAAGAATTTTTTACTTACCAGTTTCATTAATTTCTTCTCCTATTTGTGCCCACAATTTTGCCTTTATTGATATATCTTTATAGTTTATATGAACTATCCTTCGTATTATATAAGCATGGATATTTTCTAAGCAATTCTATCAAATTTTCGGTCAATATGCAGTATTTTATTATTATTTTACGCCTATTAACTCCGACGCTAAAATAAAATTTGTAAAAAAATACAACACCCGACGTTAAAGCGTCCTAACGCCGCGACAGAGCGTTGCGTACTGCTAGCGCCGGCGCTCTGTTTGACGGTATTCTACCATGGTAGTAGAACACATCTTAGCGTCATATCGCGGCGTCAACTTAACGCTCTGACGCGCGTTAAGTACGCGTCCTGTCTGACAAAGCCTTTAATGGCACTAGATGTCAGTGTAATAGGAAATTTTGATTTTGATATATGTCGAAAATTTGGTAATATGTTTGATGTTTATGGTAACAGGTATGTAGAGGTTGCTTAGGATGGCATTAAAAGAATAATAATAAACATCTAAGTATAAAAACTTTTAAATCACTCTTAAGCTTATTACATAAGTGATTTTGCTATGGAATAATTTTAAATGATTTTTTTACTATGATATTAGCAAAATATTCTGTTCTATATCACTTATTTGCTTTTGTTTATACAGAAAATTATGAAAATGTTGTTGTAAATAATATCTACATTATATTTCGATATACTTTAAAAATACCATGCATTGAAAGCGCCTACCATACCTATGTTTCGAAAACAAAATGATTCGTACATTTAAATGTATATATATAATTATAAAAGGAGTAAATCTATATCTTGTGTGAGTATTTGAAAATGTCCCGTAGCCCTTCGCCACGTATGTGACAACGAAAATGGCGGTCTTTTCAACTGTCATGATGACGTTTGACAGCTGTCACTGTCAAATGTCAAGACAATTATCAACGTAGTTTGTATTGTAGCGTTATCTTATCGAATATAATAACTACGTAAGTATAAAGTAACTTTTTTGTGATGATGAAAAAATAATAAATAGCAACCAAGTGAGATTATGGATGTATCGTGAAAAATAACAGTGATTTTTCACAGCTATTTTTATCAAGTAGAAAAATGCGTTACATGCTATGTGACATAGTCCAGTTTGGAATTGAAATTTTATCGCCAAGATAAAATATATTTATGACCTAGATCGGTTTGTATTTTCAACTGTAACACATAGTAATAGAATCTATTTTTGATTAAATAGCCAAGTGTTGGAAATAAGTAATAAATAACTAATAACGTAATTATTGCACGCATTCAACTTGTAAATAATATTTTTTAAACTTCGTAATGTTTTAATGTTTTGCTGTAGGTTCGTAGCGTAATTTTTTGTTTCGTATTTTAGTGTGAAGTCCTGTTTGGTTATAGTATTTAGCCATTTACGTATTATCTATCCTTTACTAATGAGTTATTGATAATTTTTCGGTTTTTAAAATGTCATAAAATTGAAAAATATAAATAAATTATCATTGATAATGGTATAAATTCTTAACTCATTAGTTGATAGAACTTTATAACTATAAGTAAACCTATTTTCTTAAAATATTTCTAGCTCACAAAAGTCAATTTTCTCAAATCTATGTGATTTACGTAAGAAAGAAGATTCTCGTATTTGTGAATCAATTTTGGCATTGCGAGACAAGGATGGTGATAGGAAAATTGTATATTGTGTCTCTGTCTATCAAAAATGTAATTAAATTGATAAAATATGAGAAGATAATGTAGTAGTAGCAAAAAATTCGATTTATCAAATAATTTGTTTTGTAATCTCACGTCATATTTGTGATTCAAATGTAACATTATTTGTTTTAGATGATAAAATATGACTTTTTGTCAACTTAAAATATTAATCAAATAAAAAGTACATATTTTTAGTAGCATCGTATGACATTATATTTTTATCAATTTTTTTTAAATAAAATTACGTTAAAACCTATATCAAAATTAGTAATTGATTTTTTTGCTACTACAATATTATTATCAAAGGATGAGGACGTAAGAAAAGTATCTCAAATTGAGGATGTACAAAAATGGATTAAAATGCATATTTTTCCAATAGAACGCTTGTAAAATATTAAATAATGTTAAATTTATCATGTTGAATAATTAGGGCACAGACCATTTAGACGTATAATAATAAACATTATAGTAAAATACATAAAAAATATTAATTAGTTTGAATATAGATGAGTTATATTACGTAGAAGTTACGTCGTGCCAAGGAACGTATAAAATGAACCTACTCCTTACTCCTTATTTTATCTAAATATAAAGAAATAAATACTTTAATAGCCAAATTACGAAATCTGTAATTTCTTTCTTTTTATCTATGGTCAATTTTAATCTATTATGTTCAAATATGGGCGGGAAACGCGTGATGCCTTCCCATTGGCTGATTCTTTATAAGACAACATGGCGACCACAATGTTATTACATTGTATTAATTATTATTGTCTTAATCGAATACTATCTCCTTGAATAAACTGCTTAAAAAACTTCAATAATGACCATAAACTGACTGTAAAATAGAATATTTATAACATAAATCTGTAACTATTGCAATTCCTCCTATTTTTCACATGACTGTCTTACATTGTTAGTATAATTAATCAGTAAAAGTAGGAAGGTAACAATAATTTAATATTAATATTGTTATATCAAGCCAACTATATCGTTATATTATAAGTATAGATGTTATACATGTGTGTATGTGTTTTAAATAATAAAAACTGAAATATCTGCTTCAAGATTGCCATATAAATAATAATAGTTTAAAAAAACTAAAAAACACGCTTTTTATAGAAAACCGAACTAAAAAATAGAAAATTTTATCAAATTAGTGTATTGTCATCGGTCCTCAATAAATCTACAAAGTTTGAACGAAATCTGACCGTTGAAAGTGGGTCAAAATCGCGCCCAAAGAAGTCGGTTACAAACATACAAACATACAGGTGAAGCTAATATAAAGCGTGTAAAAATAGATTCTTGCAAATGGCTACAATTTACAGATAGAATCGCTCAGTAGGTACTTATGAATAAGGAATTATAGACAAATTAAATAAATAACATTTTATTGATAAGATTTAATGAACAATACTGCTTGCACTCTCAAACCTTGCAACATCGGTAGCTTTAATTATCTATATGTAAAAACAATTAATAGCGAAATATAAAAAATACACAAAACATGCAAATTATTTTTTTACATAGTGCATTTGGTGCGTAAAACAATAAAGTTTGGAATTGTTTTGCTTGCATAAACTTATTTTGACATGACACGCTAAGTTTTAGAAAAAACTCCTTATCAATATTTGTAATACTTATATCAGATTTATATTTTTATCACATTTAAATAAAGCAAAATTATAATAAATACTATGATTGTTCTAAAATCTATGGTTGGAAGATAGGGTGCACTCACACACATCAGTCACCGTCAAGTCACCGATGACTGATCGGTGACGGTTCGTGTACGTATCCACAAACACCAGTCACCGTCATGTTGTCCGTCAGTCACGTCGCCGGTTTGACTGAATCATTGAACACATACATCAGGTTAGTCAGTGATTAGACGTGTGTCACGCTAGAGAACATGTAGCAATTGACGGTAGCACGACGCTGACTGAACTGAGACGTGACGGCACCGGGTGAGTGGGGATAAAAGTATGATACATGTATGGAAAGATTATTTGACGTGCCTGACCGGTGACGTCACTGATAGATTTCGTGCCGGCGACTGTCGTGTGGGAACAGAGTCATACTAGAACTATTGATACATATTTTTTTTTAATCCTGTCCGGTGACGTGCCGTGACGGTGACTGATGTGTGTGAGTGCACCCTAAAAAAAAATGATGGGAGTAAACTTGGGAGTAAATTTACGTTATCTATGGCTGTATCGTGTGTCAAAAAAGGCGGGAACTTGTAATTGATAACTGTGAATGTTTCTTATTATTATATAAAAGTCCTGTTGTGTGTGTAAGTATATTTAGCTAAATAAATGCGAATCCTCTTAAAATATTGTCGGAAAAGTTGTGAAAAATGTGCAATTGGATATCAGACTTGCAGAAGTAATGAAATTGTTATTTATTTTAGGAAATTATTATGATAGTGGAATTTATTGTCTATTAAATAAAATATATTAACTGGTTGTTTTATTTGCTTTATACCTTACTAGCGGTCCGCCCCGGCTTCGCCCGTGGTACATATTTCGCAATAAAAGGTAGCCTATGTTCTTTCTCAGGGTCTAAAGATTATCTGTGCCAAATTTCATCAAAATCGGTCCAGTAGTTTATGCGTGAAAACCATACATACATACATACATACATACATACAAACCTTTCCTCTTTATAATATTAGTATAGATTACAAAAGATTTACTTTATGTCTGTCTTGCCTAAAAAACATGAAAACCCTAACATTATTAGCTATCTAAGGTACCTAAATTAAACCTTGGGTACATATTTGATATTAATTAATTAATAACAATAATTATTTATTTAAGTGAACCATCAAGAACGATTGTTCTCATACAAACACAAAAAGGCAGTTGTACGTATTATTATAACGTGCTTATATTATAATAATATATCGACACGCAAAACGCATAAGTACATTGCATCGCATACATGTTCGGGCGGACTGAGCCAATATGGCTTACCTAGTTTTAATTGCTTCACTTTTCTTGCGTAGGTACTGGTACACTTCTCATTTTCTAGAGGTAATTATTCTAAGAAGATAAACAATAGAGGGTGGTATGCTTTATTGAGTTTTATTGGATGAACTCAGAAATTTCGTGGTAGTTATGTAGGTACCTAATACACTAAAAAGAAATAAGAGTGCTAAAATCTGACTGGTTGTGAAATTGTACTAAAGGTAAAAATCAAAATTAAGCCTATTATCACAGTATTACCACAGACTAATAATAATATACTACGTATACAAGTATTACCATATTTCCTACAGTAGTGCGACGAATGTACTTGTGCAGAGAAACGGAGGGGAACTGGCGGGGGTCGGGCGACGCGGGCGCGCGCCGGGCCGCGTAATTCGTAAAGCAAACACGCTCAGTTTGCGTTACCTATCGCGAAGGGCAGACGCTTCAGAGTTTTTTTGTGTAATAATTTATACTTACGTATTCTATAATGGTGGGCATAAACTGTAGTGTTTATGGATGCAAATCTACATTTAAATCCAAGGACATCAAGTTTCATAGATTTCCTCGCGACGAGAGGTAGGTTTTTCAAATTCTGTTTAGTACCAATTCAAAGATGTTGAAGATGTTTTTGACTATACATATTTTAAGTAGCTATAAGATATATATAAAATATATTATTGATGATTTTCAAGAAAACCAATTTGTTTCTCTGTTAATTCAAAGTTTTTATTTTAAAGTTTACTTACAACAACTTAAAATATGTAATCTCACATAAACGGAACTACATTTAAAAATATTATACAAGTTATTTATTGAGTTATAAGGTTGCTTCCATTCTGTTTATTTACATTCTCAAAAACATCAATCGCAGTAAAGGCGGCTTGCGACAAAGACGGCTTGTGTCAAAGGCCTCGGCGATATCATTTAACAACATAATATGTACTTTAGGCTAACTTGTAATAAGATCTATTTTACTTTCTTATTAGTCCATTTGACAAGGATATTGGGATAGGGCGTATTCAGAAAGAAAGCTTGAAACTTATAAGCGCTTATCGGCGCTTGTCATGTTCATATATTTTCCTGTCAGTGCTGTCAACCCGCGCAGGAAAATATATGAACATGACAAGCGCCGATAAGCGCTTATAAGTTTCAAGCTTTCTTTCTGAATACGCCCTTAGATACCTATTGGAATAATTTTATTATCATGTATGTACTTATTGAATCCGCGAATAAAAAAATTTTTAATCGTTTCTCGCATGTTTCTCGCCATTTTTTCTTTCTGCTACGTCAATCCGAGCCACAGATAACATGAACACGCGAAGCGCGCCAAATTTGAATAATGATGAAATGTTATTTCATTACAATATATAATATATGTTACCGGAAATGTATGAAATCAAGGAATAGGCATGACGACAGTATCCATAAATGATCGTATTAGTGTTTTAAGGGAAAATGTACAATAAATAAATTCAATATAGTGACTTAGAAATCTTAAAACCATTAAGATTAATGAGATTATCAATAAAATAAAACATTGAAATTCTGCAGTTAGCCATTTTGACTAAAACACGCGTGACGTCACGCTTAAGTAAACAACTCGCGTCAGATGTGTTTTGTTGTTATGAATATGTTGAGAATACGCATTTTTATTTATTTTCTATTGTTTCACGTATGCTTTATCGACTCAGAACAGAAATACAATTGCGAATTCACGAATACGTGGTTCGGGGTTCTCCGCACCAACTTTATACAATCATTTCTTATTATTTCTCGCTTGAAATAATTACTAACACATTTTTGAGCATTATTATTATGTGGATTCATACTGCAATACTGCACACCACTCATAAACTTTGAAATTCGTTTCTATAACACATATTAAATAAAGACTTTTTTAATTTTCTTCGCAATGTGTACGTATGTAATTACGTATGTAATTACGTATTTACCAAAGTTTGACGTCACGCCTACGCCATGACACCTGTGAGCTGTTTTGGCACAGTTAATAAATATTTTTTGAAAAATGGCTTTATCTTCGTTAAATTTAAGTATATTACCGAAATATAGGGTTTTTCTTGTATAGTAAACGTATACACATATTATGGAAGAGGATTTCAAAATCTTTCGTCATGCCTATTGTATATGTTAGCGGAAATGTATGAAATCAAGGAATTGTATATGTTACCGGAAATGTATGAAATCAAGGAATTGTATACAAATCCTAGGAAATGTGTACAATTCCGATACCATTTAGGAAATTTATAAAATATTGTTTAATAAACTATTTAATGCATAGATAATGAGAGAATTCGGCATATTACAAAATGCCGGCCGTTTGTAATACGGCGGATTATACAATCCGACTGTGATATACACACCCCTCGTCCCACATACCTTCCCATATCTTAGATGTTTTACATTTCCGATTGCTATTTAGGAAATGTATAGATTTCCTAGGCAGTGTGTAAAATAATTTATTTCACACATTTCCGTGCGATTTTAGGAATTACATACATTTTCTAGGAATTTTATACAATGACGGATTACATAAATTTCCGTTAACATTATAAAGAAAAAAGTCCACGTGATACCGCATAAACGGTATTTTACGGTTAAACTTATATTTTTAACCCCCGGCCACTTTTCCTTATATTTTTAACTCCTGACTAAAAAGGGGTATTATAAATTTGACCGCTAATCTGCCTGTCTGTGGCATCGTAGCTCTTAAATGGGTGATCCGATTTGGATGCGGTTTTTTAATTGGAAAACTTCTTTTCCAGCGGTGGTTCTTAGACAAGTTTATCAAAATCGGCAATCAATTTTTTTCTATTCTTTGCTCTTTCTCTTTTCGATTGCTCTGGCGGGATCACGAGTGGCCGAGTGGTCAGGCGTTGCCCCGAAATGGCGGAAGACGCGGGTTCGAATCCCACCTCGTGATCAAATATGTTCTATTCTTTAAAATTTTATAGGTATGCATTTGTTTATAAAATTTATAGGTACCTACTTATTTTCCAGGCGCGAATTATGGATAGAAGCTTGTCAAAGACCGGACTTGAAGAGTAAAACAGTTGAACAATTATATCGCAAGTATGTATGTGGTTTACACTTTGAAAGATGGATGTATATGAAAAAAAAACTAAAGAGCACTGCTATTCCCGTAGCAAACTTACCGTCTGCTTCAATACATCCTATGAGTACACAAACTGAGACTGCAAAAATAGAGATTATAAAAGATTTGACAACCATAGGTGTTCAACAACAGACCGCTTGTGCTTCCGTAAGCGTATCAGTTGTGGCATCCACTAGTGCCCAAGCATCGCAGACTACAAAAAAATTGACAGATCAGACTCCAAAGTTAAAGTTGATGGAAGAAGCTAAGTCGACGGACGTCACTTATGAACAGTTCTTACGAGGATGTGACAAGTTCTTATCACCGAATCTAAGTCAAATTGTCAAAGCACAAGTCAATTTAAAACCTCATTCTAGAAATAACAAATCTAAGTAACAGATATTCTAAAATCTAAAGAATTTAAAATGTTTTGTTTAAATATTTATTACTCAAGTCCACATGCGTATAAGTTTTTTTCAAATACTTTATGCTTGCCCAGTAGACGTACTTTGGCGACCTTGGCGATACCTATGGGTACTAAAATTAGTGACTTTATCAAGGGAGTTTTGTCTCAGGCTATCAAACACTTAAAACCTTATGAAAGGGAGTGTACGTTTTGTATGTACGAAATGAGCTAAAAATGTTCAATTTTTTACGACACACGCAGAGATAAAATAATAGGTCTTCACGAAATTGATGACATTCAAAGTCCATATGCAGCTGGCTATGCTTTTACAATCATGCTAAAAGGCATTCTAGGTAATTGGAAACAAGTAGTCGGCTATGCTTTTATCACGACTAGTAAAATCGAGGATCAATTAGAGAAATGGATAATAAATACGATTAAAGAATTGTTAGCATTGGGATTTAAAGTAAGGGCTATTGTGTCCGATCAAGGTTCAGATTTCTTAAAGTTTTCTAAGTCAAGGGGGATATCAAAAGAAAAACCTTATTTTGTAGTAGGTATATGGGAAAAAATTTTATCATATCTTTGATGTTCCTCATCTCATAAAATGCGTTAGGAATGAACATTTAAAATAAATAAATAATAAGTTGATTGAGTTTAATTAAATAATAATTTGAGAATAAGTAAATTTGGTTGTTAATAATTATTAATCAATAGGCAATGACAATGTCACTGCGGCGACATATTATACTATGTTTCTGTATGGTTTCTGTATAAATAATTACATATTAATAGCTATGATAAAAATTGTTTTATTTCCCATTTGGTGACAACCGTAGCATATTTACACCTACACTGGCGGCGGCATCGCGCGACATCAAAGGCGATTCCTTACTGTAGGAAAATAATATTGTAATACTGTGCTATTATTATAAGACTTTCCTTTGATTTGCAATAACTTTCAAGTACCTATAACATTTACAATTTTACTGTATTAGGTATATTATCTTAGGCAAAAACATTCGTCCTTCATTAAACCATTAAACAAAGTGTTACTTAACTTTCCCATTCGAACATATCGGTATAAAATTTCAAATGGCCAAGGCGTAAAATTGTCCACCTTATCAGAGACTATAAAAGATTTGTAAAAAATGAACGTTTTCCAATAAATCCTTGCCAATCAAAAGTGTAGTTGTAAAACCCCTTATCGATCTTAGGGCCTTCGGTTATGGTTCATTATTGTATGTAACACAATCTCCGATTGTAAATCTAATGTAATTTTCAATTTTATACCCGTTTTATTGTAACTGCTTGTTCGTTGGGAAATGGAAAATTTTGATGGCTCCTGTAGGTTTAATGTAGGTACCTATAACCGCCATCTGGTTTATTACTTATGTGCACCATAGCGTTGCTTTATCCATGTTTGAACATTTTAAAAACATTTGATACATTTTAATAGTATAGGATCCCGCTATACAACGACCTTCACCGAGATGCTTATTTAATGAGACGTATTTTTTATGTTATTAAATATGCCAATAAATATATCCTATATGGGTTGCCTAACAAATTTCAGTCCAGAGTATTTTTAATTAATAATTTAAATTTTTTTTTTTTAAAACATTGCACCGGTGTGATTATTAAATAAATTTGATACCAATCGAAAGTTTGAAGCCCATAGAATATGCAAACGTTAGGTTGCCTATTTTTTTCCGGTCACAACCACGGGTTGCCAGGTGTAAACAGGTAAATCTATAGGTACTAGCATTTTGCTACGGTCTGATTATTGAATCAAACTTAGATAAAATGAAAGATTATTTCATAAGGAACACGGTGGTATAGGGTTGCCTGCGAAAAATCAGTCCCGAATTACGGTTGTCGAATTTTAAATAATAAAATATCGCACGACATTACTCGTTTCATCCTCAGCAACTGTAGCACAGGAATGTAATGTCGTGCGATATTTTATTATTTAAAATTCGACAACCGTAATTCGGGACTGATTTTTCACAGGCAACCCTATACCACCGTGTTCCTTATGAAATAATCTTTCATTTTATCTAAGTTTGATTCAATAATCAGACCGTAGCAAAATGCTAGTACCTATAGATTTACCTGTTTACACCTGGCAACCCGTGGTTGTGACCGGAAAAAAATAGGCAACCTAACGTTTGCATATTCTATGGGCTTCAAACTTTCGATTGGTATCAAATTTATTTAATAATCACACCGGTGCAATGTTTAAAAAAAAAAAAAATTAAATTATTAATTAAAAATACTCTGGACTGAAATTTGTTAGGCAACCCATATAGGATATATTTATTGGCATATTTAATAACATAAAAAATACGTCTCATTAAATAAGCATCTCGGTGAAGGTCGTTGTATAGCGGGATCTTAGACTATAATCAAATCGATCGAAATCGAAAGAATTTATTCAAATGACTTAGGGCCGGCGCCCAGTGCCGGCACGGCACGGCATGGCACGGCAGAGCATCCCGCGGCGTGCAATGGCATCCCGCGGCATGCCGTGGCATCCTGCTAAAAGCCCCACTAATGCTGCATAAGTTTCAACCTTATTTCAACTAGCTAGCAATCATAATTCCTCGACCCCAAAGCAAGACACGTCATGCCGCCGCATCCTGCGGCGTGCCGCGTCATGCTGCAGCATCCTGCGATACGTCGCGGCATCGTGGCATCGAAATAAAGTAACTTGAATTCTAAACTGATTGAAATAAGATTCAAAATAACTTCATTAGTAATAAAATCCTCTGCCCTGCCATGCCACGCCGTGCCGGCAGTGGGCGCCGGCCCTTAGATATAGTACCTAGGTATTATGTTTTCTGTGACACTTACCTATAATCTTCAGTTTGCTCATTTCTTATTATTTAGGCAAGTAGGTAACTATGTAAAATGATACGCCTATTATCGTGACTGGGATATTTCTCATCTAAGCGATGCTCTTGATCGTCATTCGTAGGTATTCCATGATATTTCTTCTCCGACTGTAACATTAAGAAAGTTGTATTGTAAGTACCTAGAATTGTATGAATTCATAATATAAACTGAACTTTTTTTACCAATATAGGTGGGAAGATAGATTTGACCGATAACAGAAAATAAAGAGCTTGAGTGTGCTTTCTTTTAAGCTCTCCCCCAGCTCAATAATTAATTACTAAGGTGCAATAATTATATTTTGGACACCGTAATAATTGTTACTTAAAACTAGGCTATCCTGTTTGTAAAAAAAATGTTTTTCATAGCTTACATGTGTATTTGATCTAAGCAACGAGGACTGAACAAATATCAACGCTTGGAATGGTTATTACTCCCATAGAAGTAGGCTAATGAGTATTTGCAAAGGAAAAACTAATAAAGCATACATATGACTACCGTAGAATTGATCCAAGAGTCCGTTATCGTAAAATAGTTCCAATACTCCGCATAGAAACAATGCGATCGTAAAACTCATGGTAAAACTTCCACTGTAGGGCGCGTTCTATATAACGCTTAACGACTTACAATTAGTTATTAAATTCAATGCTATTTTACGAGAAATTTGTATGTTTCAGTTTTTAAATGCATTCTAAACGAACTGAATAATTTTCTGTACAAAAAATGACTGGGAAATGGGAGAACTACACTTCCTTGAAATAGTTGATAATAGCCGATACGCTATCGCTTCATTTCGTAAAAAAATGAAACTTAAAAGGATTGCTTTACACGTGTATGATGCTAAATAGTTACGCAATTATTATAGACCATGTGCGGTATTTTTAATAGTAAAAGTCATTACAGTTAATAAACACTGAAAGCCATATCAAATTCACTTAGTGTGCACCAAGAAAAATAAGTGCTATAGTCCTTACCTATATATAACTATTTGTCTTTGATATAACCTAACTAGCTTTCCGCCCGCGGCTTCGCCCGCGTTTTCAAAGAAAAACCCGTTCCCGTAGGATTTCCGGGATAAAACCTATCCTATGTCCTTTCTCGGGTATCAAAATATCTCTATACCAAATTTCATGCAAATTGGTTCAGTAGTTAAGGCGTGATTGAGTAACAGACAGACAGACAGAGTTACTTTCGCATTTATAATATCAGTATGGATAACCTAATTTAAAAGAAACAGACGCGACATATCTGGTTGAAAGATTCCTGAGGTTCTTGTGAGGAAAAGAGGAATACATGAGCTTTTTGTGGCTTTTTATACTCTGTATATTTGACTAGATTGAATTCCGGCTATTGAAATAGGTACGAGCTTAGAGTATTCATACTACCTTGTAATATATACTCTAAGGTGACGAGTTTTTGATACTTTACGACACAATTGTGTACGCACAATACGAACAGTAGAGATGTAGAGATCCGCAAGGCTTTCATGCTGCAGATGGAGCTTACTTGCGAAACATTAACCTGACCTAATCTGACGCACCTGATTATTAAAAAAACTTAAACTTACCTAGACTGGCAGGCCTTTTCATATTCCCTGAAGCAAGCTCTTCCTTTCTGATCATTGCTGTTGTTATTCTTGTTCGTTCCTTTTTAAAGATGCTGCGCCATGCGTGACTTGAATGAATAAGGCTGATAACTGAGGCTGATAAAATTTAGGGTTAAAACATGATTTCAACAGAAATATAAAAAAATAAGTACTTAGGTGGATAGGTTTAGGTATTACCTAGGTTAGGTTATGTGACACGAATTTACTGAAATAAATAATCTGTGAATAGATGTAGGTATCTACAGAATGGATTATAATTGCAACTTAGGTGTAAGTCTCTTCAAAATTGGTTCGGTAATTCGTATATATTATCTATGTAATTCTGCAACATGGCATTTTATAGGAAATAAATCGTTCACATATTATAACAATTAAGAGAAGTAAAAGCCATTTAAAAACTACTCGACTAATTTCAAACTTACATCAGCCGAAAGCTACAATATTCCTGACTTCAGAAGCCCAGACTATAGGTAGTATATCACAAAGTACATACAAATTATAAACTATATCTTACAGCCACTGACGTGTGCATAATGAGCATTAGTTCCGGCGATACTGTGAGCCAAGACGACACGAGCCGGGGCGAACAAACTAGCTAGCACAGTTTGTCCAACCGCTCGGGTCGACGGGCTCACATGTGTATAAATTTGACCCTTTCCCTCCATACAACCGGGTTTTGCTTGATGTTACCAGATGAAGAAAAGGCAGCTTTGAAATTGTCTTCACGTGATGGGCCGTTAGTTTAGCCATAGGATCTGTATTCTGTACTGACAGCTACACTTTCTGCGATTGAAATCCCTTAATTCTTGTTAATTTTTCTTAATAAAGTTTTGGATATAAGTTTTGCCTTGTTTTCTTATTTTTAAAAGCCTGGAAACACCTGCTTTTTTATGATAGACCATAAAATTAGCTAAATTAGTGTCTCTAGGTATCTTGCTTCTTCTTTCCCCTCTATTTTGAAAATTAAGCAGTATTATAAGTAAAATTGCAATTTCATGCAGTTTCTTAGAATCTTACTACTTTATAAAATAACTCGAATAAATAAGTTGCCTTTGATGTTCTTCAATTACTTTATTCCATATGGAATCCATGTGCTATATTTCCCGTTCGCTGTGCTCGTTTCATATGCATTCAAAGTTTACACAAATTATTTATTACAAATTTTTCTTAAAAATTAGCTACTGTCGAAAGGCCCAGAAGTTGTTCCCAGTTTTTTAGTACAATTTCTTTCATATAAGCACCTTTCAATATTTTATCACTCCTGCAACGATTTCTTTAAACGCATGGCGATTTAATAATTCTTCAGACTTCATATTAAGTTTGATTTATTTTATATTTTTTCCTTGTAACTAAGTATTAACTTATCTCACTTTTTTTTCTTCCAAAAGCTATAGAAGAACACAGGAAAAAGATTAAATAAAAAATATTCTACGTTAGATGCGCGCGCGCACCAGAACCGAACTAGCTTGAAAAACTAATAGTGTTTGCGCAAGTGTTTTCAAAAACAATTGTTAAAGGACTTTTCTACTATTACTTTTGTGATGTTGCAGTTAGTATAGTGTGATAGACATTTCTGTAAATTACTGGAAGTATTGCTTATGTGGCTTTGCTTAACTTAGGTAAATAAAAGTGAAAATATGTACCTACCTATATGTATTGAAATTGAATTGAACCAACTATGGCCTGTGTAACGTAATCGAAAAGAGTATCTAACTGTTGATCACAGAAAATTATTGTAAATTTTTGAATAACAGTATCTAATTAAGATAGCAGTGCTAGAAGAGGATAGGTACTTTTCAAATTGGACCCGTAGTTCTTGAGATGAGCGCGTTCAACCAAACAAACTCTTGAGCTTTATAATACATATTAGTACAGATTTAGAGTTGTAGACTTCTCCCATTTTCAATTTCTCCCTTTTCCATAAATGTCATATTTCATAAGCTCCAGCAACAGGCAGTAAATACAAGTGTGTATCGACCCACATAGCTGCTGCAGGCAGCTTTATCAATGTTGATAAACTCCTCGCTACGGATAAGCTGTATGCCGTGAAATCGCTGTGAACCTTTATAATTGGAACCTTATTTATGGGGTTTTTCAATTTATTTCGCGATTGTGAATGATAATTTGATGAATTCAATAAGCAATCAAATATTAGTATGGCTTTTATGATGAATTTGATGATTGCGATAAACCTCTTCTAGATAAAAAACCTTTGCATTGATTCAAATTTTAAACACAATCGGTTCGTGTAATTTGGTCGTGCAATAAAATGTCCTTATCATGCAGATAGAAAAGGTAATAAGAGTGCATTGTAGAGGAAGACCTTTTTGTTGAATGTAAAAAAAAAATTCCAGATATTTTTACAGAAAAGCGTGCATTGCAATTCTGAAGAAAACGATAAGGCGGAACGATAAAGTGCACAGAAGTAAAGCCACGAGCGTAAAGTTACCTATATAATTGTGGTAATGAGTGTACCTGTAATGAATAGGGTCACTACACTGAAAATGCTATATACCTAGTATATAATTATTGGTCTTTCAATTTATTTCCTGCACCCTGTATGATGAAAACAATAATTCGTGATCTATAGGTACAATTTTACCCGAAAGTTTAGGCAGATGCACAAATAATACATTACTTGTTTCATATGTATTATATGTAATTAATAATTATAGGTATAAGCGGTATAAGAAAAATACCATAATTTTCGAATGTAACGGAAACAGGACTAATTAATTATTATCATTGTCGCTGTAGTCTAGCATTGTCCACAAAATATAGTACATTTTTAAAGTGTTTGTATGGATTAAATATTTTTATTAACTCGTAAATGTTAATTATTAGGTAGTCTACAAAAATATACGTAAGTCATAATCTTATGACGCCTAGGAGTTTGAAAAAGCAAAATTTATTTGTGTAAAATTTACAAGATTTTTGTTTACAGGTAGGTACATTAATTATATGATTCTGATGTAACTTGTAACATAAACAAGCCGTTTATAATTTAATTTATATGTTGTTCTTGTTAGTAATGTGTTGAATAATTTATAGAGTTATATCCCAATGGCTGGTTCCACAACTTCAGGATATTATATGTTCATAATAATTAACTATAGCTGGTTATTACGATCACAATATGAATTTGCCAGTCAGTTCAATCACGGGTTCAATTCAGAGCGAAAACTGTCTGGAATTAAGAGGTTCTTGCAGAGGAATTTTTTCCATTATTCGCTAATTTATCTAATTTCAGCTTCGACAAAAGATGAAAGGCAAGCCATGGAGATTTCTTAAATATGTTGTAAGAGTGCTCAAAAACAAAAAGTTTTACGTGTACCATTTGACAATCCGTTAAACAGTGCGGTAGGTTATGGCCAGAAGCGTAGCGTGCCTTGGCGGGGCCCCGTATAAAATTTTTTTTGGGGACCTCAGGAAGGGTAAAGATTTCTCACAAAAGCACACGTTGGGGGCCCCCTTGGCGCGGGGGCCCCGTATAATTGATACGGCAGATACGGCGGTAGCTACGCTCCTGGTTATGGCCTAGACCTTCATTGGAGGCTGTGTCCTTGGAGATTCAAGCTTCTACGCGTATATTACGTGAAAATAATATAGTAATATTTTTGTGAAATAGTTGAAAATGAAATCTTTATTAATATATTTATTCTGTGCTTGAGTTTTTCGTTAATCTCTTTATAAATGGCTGGACCGTTTTTTTGTTACATTTTTGTATTGAGGTAGAGAAACTCAAAATCAATTTTTTATTTATTCAACTATACTTCCTTAAGAATTGTTTTTGTGTTGAATAAATTCATAACATACTATAGTATGTTATGAATAAATTCATAATTCATAACATACTAACTATACTTAGTATGTTATGAATTTATAATATTTACCAACTTGAGAAAAGGCAAGGCAAGAAATTGTACCTAATTGATGTTTTAAAATCTCTTCATCTTCCATGGACCATGCTTATTTTCATTAAATAATATAACCTTCTGAACATTTTAATACATTATCAAAAACACCGACATGACTCTAAAACATTAGGTACTTATTTAAATTTTCTCTATGCTCCTAATAAAGTAGACCGTACCTATATTAAATTCATAATAATTAATTGTTCCTCTTAACATTAACCTAAATACATAAAATAATTTGTTAAATTTTTATGTTAAAAACCTACAAAAACGTATCATTATAGATTTAAATTTACTTATCATAGAATATCTAATTACTTCTGTGATTAAACGAAATAACGGTTCTTAAATAAAAGTAACCGTTATTTAATTGGCGTTATTTAGTGCTGTGCGCAGTGCGGGTGATATATCGATAGTTGTCGATTTTGAAAATAGACTAGCCGAGCTCGCAAATTTTGCTTTTATTTTATCGTTTTGACAACTTTAACGATACAAATTATTAAATAATATTTCATGGTTTTTGCATAAATGGAATAGCATATGCACTGGTAATTTCATAAAATAAGATGTGATAAAATAATTTTCTAAGACTGCGAACGAATTTTTGAAAAATTCGAACGTGTAGACATTATTATATAGGTATAGTATCAACATAGTATAAATTAATTATCTTTAAACTATACTATGGTATCAGTATAAATATATTTTTTTAATTAAATGAAAACAGATGTTTAATTTGTCATCATCTCTTATTATAATAATTAATGGATTTTTAATGATCTTACATGAGCTATTAGCACATTTATATGCGAAATTTAGCTGTTTAGCATAATTTTGCATATTTTAATTCTTTGTAATCTACAAATTATTTATTTATATACATACTTACAAATTAGTTATGAAGCTATTTAAGTATGAATAAAATATACATTTTTATTAGTTAAATTTATACGTTTACATACATTTTCATGTTTATTTTTAGATTTAATTTATGTTACCTATATCTAATAATGTTAAAATATACTAGTAAGGTTTTATTTTTTTTGCATTATGTAGAACAAAATGATATGTATTTTGAACTCAATTGTGCGTTATAAAATATGAATAATAATATTATAATAGATAGCCTATAGAGGTCAGCTGTTGACCAGCGCGTTATCGCATAACGCAAGCTACACCTCAATACACTACACTGTACAAATTCAACGGGAATACCGGATACCAACACCGGTCTGCATAAAAATATATCCGTCTCTTTCTTGAATAGCATTTTTCTTAACTTCACTGATGATAACTGAGATTTTGTCCTTGTCCCGCGCGTTCTGTAGTTATAGATGTTTGTAACCAGTAAACTATTCGCTTTTCTGTTTTGCCCAGTTGTAGTCGCACGGAATTAGATGCGGTTATATTGTGTACGGTAAATAAAAGTGCCGTGAAGTTTTATGACTTAGGTGATACAGATATTAGGTATATTGTGGTGCAAAAATAATGAAACGATGGATCCGTCCGGGCCGTTAGTTCTGTGCCGGTTGTGGTGCGATGCATTCGTTAGATTCCGATAGACTTGGAAAGTTAAATAGTTTTCGATGTATCGTTGTGTGCTTTTTGTGCAATCGTAACTCCTAACATGAGGAATATAAGATTTTGTCTCGACGTAAGTAAAATATATTGTTTTAATTGCATGTTTAAAATACAATTTGCGCACTGAATAAAGTTTATTATTATATTATCAAAAGGCTTAAATATTTTTTAACATAAATTTTATAGGAATAAAAAAGGGGCTGTAAACCTTTTATATTTTTTATTTCTTGAATTTTCCAATAAGTATAAAAACTGCATATTAACTATGTGCAATATAAATAAATAAATATTTTCCTTATAAGTAGCGTCATTTAACTTCCCAGAAAGCTTTGTCATGCAAACAATTTATTTAAACCTGTACGTTATTAGAGTTATCGAAAGTGGGAGAGAATCGTCGAAAGTTATCATTATACAATAAACTGGCGAGAGCCCAGCATCTGTTGTCTATATTTATTTTCTCGTGACATTTGTTACCTATTTATTGGATAACAACGGAGTCACGAATACGGAGCGATACTTTCAAAATGCACATCTTTTAACCTACTTACAACGATAAACAAGATAATCTCATTTAAATTTGAATTGACACATTCGTGCCTTTAAATAAATACTATATCAGTCTGCATTGTAATGACGTCTGAACTGCTGAACAGATTTTGATGAATTTACACACATTTTAAAGGTATAAATTTTATTTTTATAGGTTTACTAACATTTTCGATATTTCGAAAAGCTAATAGGTATCTACATATTTTAAAAATATACTCCACTACTTGGAATATCTCAGAATCCACATTCTTATCTAATCATAAAGTAACTAAAATCTCAACAAAGCGAGTAGGTTAGACACGCTCAGACTGTGGTAAAATAATATGTTGGTAATTAATATATAAAAATCTGACTCATGCATTTTTACACGTGTGGTTTAAACAAACATACAACATTCGAGTTAGATGGGAATGAATACCTACTAAATTGCTGGAATTAAAGTATTTCGAGATTGGATCAGTCTTACATGTCAAAATGATAATATAAAATAATGTTTTTTTGTGTTAACAACGATTGTAATATGTCAGTAGAGAATTTACCTATTGCCATATTTCGTGGCAATCATAAATTTTAAATTACTTTATACTCATTGATTACTCATAACACAAAAAGCGAGCAAGTGGCTGATTCTTGAGAAAGGGGACCATAAAACACGCCGGTAACAATAGTCTTTGTTCCTTTATGTCTTCTTTATTTTAAGTGAATTAAAAAAGAGATGGAACTACTACTAATACTTTTTATTTAAGGAACACACAACAATAAATACACATTACATTATATATAAGAAGACATTATCTAATTAATTGTATCTAATGTATTTATCAATCATAGGTGTACACAACATTCGCATTAATAAACACTTATACAATTAAACATAAACGAAACAAAAACTGGTTTTTACACCGGTTTTAAATTATTACGAGTTTAAATTATGTAATTCGTCGAAATAATTAATGTAATCTAGGTATTTACTGTATAAATACCTACAATTGTTTACGAATCCAAAATAATGGAGGTTCTAATTGTAATTGAATATAACGATCATCGACTGTTTAGTAATGATGATAATTCAATTTTATCGATATCGATAATTTATTACGCAAACACTACAATTTATTTTTGTAAAATCTGTGAACTCGCAAATTTGGCGGGAATATTAAGAATTTAAAAGGAAAGAAATAAGAAAACGCGCCAAAGGTTATCGATAATGGCGGATTTAACAAAATAAAAGATGGTAATATTTGACTAAATGCGAAAATTTGTAAATTGTAATATAGGTACTAATAGAAACAACTCAATATAATTTTATCAGACATATTCTTTTCGATAATTACCTATAAACAGAGATGCATAAAGTCTAAAGGCATAGGTATATATACCTATTTAATAAAAAATCAAAATTATGCATTCTCTAATCAACAAAACAAAGAGGGATTAAATATTTTCAGCTTTGTTTTTTCATGACTGTAACAAGTAAATTACCTAACATCACGTATAGGTACATATATCATAATTCATAATAAGCAAACCAAGATTGTTTACATTAGCAAGCGATAAGTTCAACAAATAAAGAAAATAAATGACAAGACAAAGCATACAGAAATAATTTTAATTATAATATTTAACTGTATAAGGTACATTATCTGTGCTACTTAATACTAAGTATTTAAAAGTAAATACCTAGGTATATCCTGTCCATTTTATTAGTCTATTGATTTGTTTAAAAGACAAAAAAGTCACTAAAAATACACTAATAAAATTATACTTAAATTAAATTCTATTGATTATAGGTATATCTATTGTAATATCTCGTTCAAAAGAAAAGAAATTTAAAACGTACTTGCCATACATAATATTATGTATCGCATTTTCATCTTTTTTTAAGTCGGTTTATCGCAAAGGAACAACGAAGACAAATGACGAAGTTCGGTGATTACGACTTCCTGTTAACAATGTCCACTTCCGTCCTACCACTTGAGACCTAGTCTCTAGACTCTCAATGTGATGATACTCTCAAGTCTCAACACATAGGCACTAATATAAAGCTGAAGAGTTTGTTTGTTTGCACATGCGAATATCGGAAACTATTGGTTGCGTGGTAATTATTTAGTAATTTGTGCAATTAGGTCGATTTCAAAAAGTCTTTCCGTTGGATATGTAGGTAGTCCCGATGGCTATAGCATATACCTAGATGTACCACGGGCAAAGTCGGGGCAGACCGTTACTACATGATGTACAATGTCCATGTTGTCGTTTCATCTTATATCCTAGGACCCAGTTTAGGTTCTTTTATTATCTGTACTCTAAATGTACTTAATACTTATAGGTGACCCAGATAATATACATAAATGATTGTTCTCTAAACCTAGATGTTACAAACAAGCACGTCTTTGTCTCGATAAGTTTTATAGGGGTAGCCCTAATCTACTGTTAATCTGATAAGAATGACTTGCTGCCAACTAGGTATTTCTTTTTACTAATACCGGTAACTATTTGGTAATCTGTGCTCATATTATCTAAAGCTTATTTTTATAATTACAAAGCTCGTATGCATGTTTTATGCATTTACATATAAAAAATTAGGACCTATAAACTATAATTTTTCTAAAATCTATTATTATTAAATCCATCATCCATATTTTAACATAAATACGTTCTACAAATCGTTCAAAGTATATAAAAACCATTAAATATCAATTATGAAATCACGAGAGACAATTAGAGCGCCACAAACATGCGCAGGGGCAGGCCGGTCAACTACAATGAGATAATTCGATTGAGTTTAACAGAGTGTAGGGTTGACAACAGCTATATTATTTATGCGATCTTATATTTTGTTATGTTCAGGCTAGAATAACATTTTTGAAGTGAAACTTCTTTAGGCGTGTTGAGAGTGAAGTTTCATTTTTCAGGTTGCGTCATGGCAATACCGTCACGTCATGGAGTGAAGTGACGATTTTGGTATCTATGAATGTTGACGAAGAAGTTTCACTTCTGACACGTGTGCTCGGCACACACGCTTCTTTTTTTGTCCACTGCTAAAACTCATTTTTATTCTTAATCAATTAGAATGAGCGAATTATGAAGAGCCAATAAAGAATAGCCTATCTAATTATAAAAACTACTTAAATATTATCACTGTACAAAATCTTTTAAAATTTAAGTCTAATTTAGTCATCCTCCCATGCACTATATCACAGTCTATATTTTGTGTATGAATGTGTGTGAAATTTTGTTCAGAGATATTATATTATCTTGTAAATAAGCATCTGCTCATACTCTACATTTTATCCAAATTCAAAGCAAAGTCACGGTCTGCTACTATATTTTAAACTGTTACTGGCTAATCCTCGAGTTATCAATTTATCGGTATTATATATACATACTAGCGGTCCGCCCCGGCTTCGCCCGTGGTACATATTTACGTTTTCTCTACATAAGAACCATCCTCGTACTTCATCAATGAATATAATAGAAAAGAATTATCGAAATCGGTTCAGCCGTTCACACGTGATGCCGTGACAACGCGAAACGGGTGCAGACCCGCCGCCTTTTTATAGCTCCCGCCGCGAAGCGCGTCGAACGCGGCAACTGATACACAAAAATAATCCTTATGGCATGATTCTGTATTCACGCGCGATGACTTATAGCGTATTTCATGTATAACTTTGGTGTTTCTACACCGATTTACATGATTCTTTTACTATAACCTGCCCAGGAGTATGAAGAATAATTGTGCCAAATTTGGTTAAAATCCGTCGTGTAGTTTTTGTTTCTATAACGAATATACAGACAGACAGACAGACAGACAGACAGACAGACAAAAATTTTACTGATTGCATTTTTGGCATCAGTAGCGATCCCTTATCACCCCTTCATAGTTTTTTTTTAAATATATTTCATGTACAGAATTGGCCTCTCTACAGATTTATTATAAGTATAGATAAGCTATTCAGGGATTAAATAAAAGTAATCAAATAAAAATATACAAAATTCATTGCATATGAGAGATAACAATACACTCTAATCCACTGAAAGAATTTTTATGACATCATAATAAAACATGTGATATTTATAGATCAGCAGGAAGTTGCTGACTAATGAGTTAATTCATATCTAAGGATTATCTATTTTTTATCTGTATTCACATAAAATGTCAATGCAATTAGGAGAGACATGGGAGAGACGAACTAAATATGTTTCCTGTCCAATAAAATATTAATAAGACCAAAACTAGCCAAATGTTTTAAACATGTATTTAAATGCACATTAAATAAAATGACACTAATCCTCTTAACAAGGTGGTAATTACAATTAGTTACAGTACCTACAAGTTTAGACAGTTTTAAAATAAAATTAAATGACTTCAATAAGTAAAAAATTAAGTAAAGTCACAGAATAATAATTTGGTAAAGTCGAAGTTAACTGAAGTTACATAAGTTTAAAATGTTTTACATATTTATTTTAATACTGAGACTGCGACTAGACTTATTTTGTGTATTAAATACAGATATCAGAATAAGAATAAATAAAAAAAAACAAATACGTCAGTAACTAACAAAATAATCATTATTAGCCCATCGAAACAGATGAATGTGTGAATATTTTAAAATCGTTAGTTAATGTTTTGACTATGCATACAATTAAATAGTTACATATTCGTAATAAATAGGAAATCAATAATTAAATGCAACGGACGTGCTTAAAATAGACACAGTCTATTTATATCACAAGAACAATGTATCAAGTGGCGAAGTATGACTTCATTCTGCGTCCTTTGTTGTTAAAAGTTAAAACATAAATAAAAAAAAAACACTCGAATGCATCTTATTACAATTGAGTACCTATTTTAAGTAAAAATAATATGTACATCACACGTAAATCACTACATAGCATAAAACAAAGTCGCTTTCTCTGTCCCTATGTATAAACTACGCAACGGATTTTGACGATTGGATTTTTTTAATAGATAGAGTTATTCAAGAGGAAGGTTTTGGTATATAATTTATTAGGTTTTAGACAAAGCGGGCGAAGCCGCGGTCGGAAACCTAGTGTAAAATAAATGTTATGCATACAGATTTCGATTTTTTCATCATGTAATTGTTATTATCCAATATTCCATTGATAAGTTGGGGTCAAATAAAAAAAGTTTGGAAAGTTTGGAAACATTCTGGGAAATAAAATTTTATGGTAGTTAGGAATTTTTTCGATGTAGTCAACGAACATTGTGAATTTTTTACACAATTCATGAGTTTTTATGTCTTGTAAGTTGTAGTTTTTTAATCGTTTGTATGTCTGTAATCTGTATATTATAGTTGTTAACTCTTGTACATATCGATTATATTCCATTTATACTCAAGGAATACATACTTCAAAATTGATACAAACTAGATATATCTTTGACTACGATTGCATAGAACATCTGTTTAGCAGTTGGGTTATTTCAGAATAAATTTATTGCATTTATAGATTACAATTATACGTGGGTTCAATAAGATGGTAATTGCTAAACTTAAATAAATTGAAATGTTTGTTGATAATAATGTTATGGACTTTACGGTTGACGTTGTTTATAATTTATACTTACACTATCTGTGTCCCGCGGTTTCACCCGCATTGCTCCGCTCCTGTTGGTCTTAGCGTGATGGTATATAGCTTATATATAGCTTATAGCCTTCCGCGATAAATGGACTATCTAACACCGAAACAATTTTTCAAATCGGACCAGTAGTTCCTGAGATTAGCGCGTTCAAACAAACAAACTCTTCAGCTTTATAATATTAGTATAGATATTTATTTACATTGTAGAGCACAGATATTTTTATTTTTAAACCATACAACACTTAGCGTTGCGAAACTTGCAAAAACACCTACTAAAAAGTAATAGATTTTTTTGTGGCGTGACTTTTGAGGTCTTCGACACATTATTTTGGATACTATTTATTAAAGTACCTATATATCATAGATTATTATCTAATATCTAATATATATTATAAAGGCGAAAGTTTGTAAGGATGTATGGATGTTTGTTACTCTTTCACGTAAAAACTACTGAACCGATTACAATGAAATTAAGCACACATATAGAGGGTAACTTGGATTAACACATAGGATAGTTTTTATCCCGGAAATCCCACGGGAAAGGGAACTATGCGGGTTTTCCTTTGCAAACGCGGGCGAAGCCGCGGGCGGAAATCTAGTTAGTAATAATTAATAAACAGACGTACTTTTTACCATACACATAAAAATACAATCGAATGATAACATAATTAAATGTTAGAATTTTGGCGCCCTTTGCCATCTGGCACTTAGTTCACTGTTCAACATCTTATCTCGCTCTACATTTTAAAACACATTATATTGTATTCGTAATAGACAATAGTGCTAGAATTTTAACGTTCAAATTAATATAATTAATTAATTTTTAATCTTATACTTAAAATGCTTAGTTAAAATGTATCTTAGTCGAATGATTATTAACTCAATTTCGTGGCTCTATCTAATTTTCTTTCGTTAAAAATTACTCATCTTCTATTCAAACTCAAATCCAATATTAGTCCAGCATCAAAAACTCGTGTCAAAAACAAAATATTGTAAAGTGACAGATCAAAAAAAAATTGGTTGTCTGTAAGAAGCTTATATCGAATACACTGGAGATTTCAGTATGAACATTAACTTGTAACAAGAAAATATGGCCTTGAATGACGCCTGTATGTTTTTTTATCCCTTTCACACCTAACTAATTACCTAGGTCTGAAAGGGATAAAAAAACATACAGGCGTCATTCAACGTCATATTTTCTTGTTACAAGTTAATGTTCATACTGAAATCTCCAGTGTATTAGATATAAGCTTCTTGGTTGTCTGTAAAGTCGGTTTACTGACGATAGTTGAACGTGACAACGTCCGATTGTGCTTCTTTGTCGCTCGTTCCGCGCTCTCGCTTGCACTTCAAGCCTTACATGGAACGCCTCAGAGCGAGGTAACGCCGCATGAGTCATGTTTTTTCGTGCGTGCAGCCGGCGCCATTGAATTATAAGATGTTGTCACGTCAACATTATCGTACCAGGCAAAAGTAATTCCAGACTTTAACTACTGCAAAGTACTTAGGTAATATTAATTAAATAATTAATAAATATTGATCATTGGTGCAGTCTCTGGATTTCCACTAACGAATACTTAAAACGTGGAATATAAATGCATTCTTGTGTAACACTATACTATTCTACGAATAATGTCGCAGGTATATCGCCAAAGCTGTCATATTGCAATTTTACTAGTTAAATAGGATAATTAAAGTCTAGATCGTCAAACGAGTTCGTTTTACAATTGAAAAAATTTAGTTTTCCCGTGAGATTACAATATATCACGGCCCCACACTGAAAACAATACTGGTTTAAAAGAGATAAAGTTCAATCTACTGATTAATCATTATAATATTACTACTCACTAGTTGTGCCCCGTGGCTTAACCCTCATTGCTCCGCTCCTTTTGGTCTAAGCGTGGTGATATTAATAGCCTTAAAACCTTCCTCAATAAATGGGCTATGTAACACTGGAATAATATTTCAAATCGGAGCAGTAGTTCCTGCGCGTTCAAACTAATATACCTACTATTGTCTATTCAATACCTACAGATAGTAAAATTGTTATATGACAGTTTTGACAATATACCTGCGACATATATATGTACAGCTACATCTATATATAACTATATCCACGTGTACGGTACTGTTGCGTTTATACTTTATGCTAATTGCATGCGCACGCGCATTCCAACAGTTATACACCGTGTCGTGAGATTTTGTATATAAATGTTGATTTTTGAACTTGTATGGCTTTATTGTTTGTGATAATAATAGATTATGAGATGTTAATTGATGTGTTTAATATGATATTTGACTTTGTTTGTTACCTAATATTATATCGCTTGTAGGTACATAAATTATAGGTTCGATTGTAAAAATAAATGATGAAAGTTTTATGAAAATATTTATGAATTAACCGCATTTTCAGTATGTTTTGTAATCGTAGAAGCCATTTCACATCTTCTTCTATGATAAATTTTCTAAGATTAATCTTTTGTGTAATTAAAGGGTTTTCCTAATATTACTACAGGTAAATTAGCTTGGAGAAATTTTTGCGTTTGTAGTAGTGTATGGTCAGCAAATAAAATAAAACAACATTTTATTTTTAGTTTTTATTTTATATGTATATATAAGGGATTTTAAATTAAACTATATGTGTTTCTCCTCTGAAAAAGATGAGACTTTATTTTAATATTTGCACATTTAACATACATATAACTTTTACATTAACAATGTTACTAAAATGAAAAATTTACTAACCTGAAAAAGAAACGACATTTAAAGTTTAATTATTTAGTTTGAGAAGTCAAAGGCTTGCCTCGACCATGTTTTAACACTGGAGCCATATTGAATTAACAATATAAAGTTACAACACTTACACACAAATTAAACACTAGTTATGGCCCTGCCTTCATACAAAACTGCTGAATACGCCGTTCGCACGGGAATAGAATGTGGATGCGATTTCCCTTAGTTAGCATCCAAGCTTACGTCTTTGTAATTATTAAACTGTATAAATTCATTCTTTAACTCCGGTCTGCATCGTGCAGACATGGTTGTAAAAGTCTCATTTTAGCTATTAAATGTAGTTTTTAAGTACATCTGAGTTTTCATTTGGGGCCTCCGGCTGCGGGACATGTAATTCACTTCAACAAATATTATAACAATAATAACAACAATCAACAAATACAAAATTTATCAATTAAACTCCGTACATAATAATTATAATTTTTGAATGAAATGTGCTTTATGTTCTAACGCTACCAAACGACTGCACGTGGCACCTGCGGACAGCGTAAACTGGTTTATTCTGGTTATGTGCGTGTTTCCACTTTCCACTATCAAGTGACGATTTATTTATTTGTTTTGTTTCGTAATTATTATGGTCAAATATTAATTATGAAACAAATTATTATGGACACGATATTTTATTGTTTCACGGTAGTCGCCTTGTCGTTTGCTCAAGGACGTAAAATTGAATGATATATTTTTTTTTATAAAGTCAAAACCATTTTCTTTCAAATAAAAACTTGTTTTTATTGAAAACAAAAGTGTTGCTAGGAATAAGTATAAAATTAAATAGTAATGTTAGGATATCGAAACATTTTTGTATAGGCCAGAACGATATAGTGGAAACGCGCTCTAAGATCTAAGTAATATACACACCACTACATATGCAAAAATTTCTCCAAGCTAATTTACCTATATTAGGTATTGAATTCACAGCGTTTTGATTGAATAATAATAAATAAATATGTATGTATGTAATAAATATAATAATAAATAATTCCATAAATTATGTACACCTAATCTATTGAAAAAAAAAACACAATATTCAGTATTTACCAGTAAACAATTTGCAATTGTAAACTGATATCGCTTTGTAGCATAGATACTATTGGTGTCAGCTGTGTATGTATTTCAGAGTTTATTAACATTTTTTCAAACTCAAAACTCAAACTCAAACATTTATTTATTCAATTAGACTTCTTATAGAAGCACTTTTGAAACGTCATTACATATTTTAAAATTTACCACCGATTCGGAAAGCAGTATCTACGGAGAAGAACCGGCAAGAAACTCCATAGTTGCTCTTTTAAATCATGTCAGTTTTACAATTTTACAAAATACATATGTAACATCATATATTATAATAATATTTTGTGTACCTAGAGTTACAAGTTTTCTAGCCTATGCCAATTTAGATAATACATATCTATATATCTATTAATCATATTTATATAATTAAGGCTTCGGTTAAATTTTAATTAAAAATCTAAATCGTCCCACTAAAAATGAGAAACTTGTATGTGAATCAGACTATTGGTATGTTTTCATGTTTACATTCTATTCAAAGGAAGTAGGTATTTCTTAAAAAAATAAAGACCACAGGACGTACCACTTTTCATATTGGTTTATTGAAGAAGTCTTAGTTTAAATTTATACATTTTTATAATTCAAGTGAAAACTTTTAATTAACTATGCTTATAAATACAACAATCTTATTCAGTGTATGTCGTTTTAAATTGATAAATTATAACAACAAGACGACCGATTTGGAAAAATTATCTGAAATTTGAAAAAATGGTTTTATTCATACGTAAGTACCTACTAACTACTCGCACTTGCATTTAACCAACGCTCTAAAGTATAAATACATATTACACATCTTTGCATAGTTAACTCTTTCAACAAAATAGCCAATGTTCAATCCCACTAGGCCCTTTCCTACTAAGGTGTGTCGTAGGCGACACTAAAAATAGATTTAAAAGTGTTTTAGAACCGGTTGCGCACCTCTGGCTGCAATGTTAATGTTTTATTGAGGACGTTGGCCGATGCAAAAATTCTATACTTGTTTTTAGAGCTAGTTCTATTGCTATTAATAATAATTAATAATATTTGTGTATTTAATAGAAGAATCAGAAGACTTACAGTCCCGTTCAAACCTCGGGATATGTCTTTTTAACTTATCCATCAGTTAATGACGAATAATGAAAATAATATGCGTAAAATTGTATTTTCGATTTTTCGAAAATATCTATGACATTAATTTAAAGCAAGAAGTGTTTATTTCCTCAAGAGTTAAAAGTTTTCGTAGCACAGATAATATACTAGCAACTAGAAGTGTAACTTGCAAACAAGATCAATTTATTAAATGTTTATTAACCAGTATTTATTTGACTAGAATTTAAGGAATATTTTTAAGACCATAAATAATAGTTTTAAGGTTTCCAGTTATCTTTATTGATTATCTTCTAGATTAGTGTCCAAATTAACACTGATTTTTCAATTTATCTCGGCAATTACACTTCATATCTGCTACAATCAGTGAAAGAAATCATCGTGAGAACCTGCATAATATTGAAGAACTACAAAAGTTCGACGACATGAGAACCCGCATAATAGACATACCTTTATAAATTAAATGCAATGACCCTAAAAACGCTACGAAACGAGATCCTTTTGTTATCAATTCAAACTCAAAACAACACTTCGAGAAGAAGAACGAATACCACCTGTTCCGAAAACAGTGTTTTATTTTTCACAAACATAAGACAAGTTAATTAAAATATTCGTTCTCAGATGTAATTATGTATCTGTTCTTAAATTATTTTTTATTGAGAACAGTAGCAAAACAAGATGTTACTAATAAAAAACATGTAAACCGGGCGCGGCGTCATCTCTACGTCCATTTAAGTTTTATTCGGTCGTATTTTTGCATTACGTGAATCAAACTCAAATATTTATTCATTCCATTAGACTTCTTCTAGAAGCACTTTTGAATCGTCATAACATATTGCACGCCTCATAAGCGAAGCGTTGAGGTGGGTACTACTGTCACTTCGCGCAAAACATCTGATTTTTCAAACTTAAAATGTCTTTATGTATCATACATTGCACTTGTAAGATAATACATACACACACATATTAAGAAAAAACACTATTTTTAACGTTCATGATATTTTTGATGTCATTTTTGTTATTTAAACTAGTTAAAAAACAGTTTAAAAAAGTTCTGTCTTGGACGTCCGTGTGTCTGTATGTGCGGATCCTTTTTCTTGTTACACGATAGCGACCGAAATACTTTACTAATCGAGTCTTTTTTTTTCTCTTACGCTTGAGTATGCTCAGGAATCGAACCCTTTCATTTTTCAGGGTCTGATTCGATGTGGTTTAATTGTTATTAAATAAACAAAAATAATAATTAATAAATAATTACTTATTTAAAAAAAATTATGAGGCGTGCACTTTTGGATTTTCCAAACTATTTTTAACATTTACCACCGATTCGCAAACCAGTATGGAGAACCAGCAAGAAACTCGGTAGTTGCTCTTTTAAAATCATGTCAGTCATGATACTGTGAAAATGTGAAGTAATTCATCTTAATATTTATTAAGTTGCAAGGAAGTACTTGTTTATCTCAAACGTATTCTACTATTATTTAAAATATTAAAAAGTTATACCTATGAATATTTATTTAACTGCGGAAAAACGGTGGTCTCATCTTACCTAAATCTTTAAATTAGGAAACCAAAAAGAAGAATTTGGATGAGGGAAAGAACCTGCTGCCTAAGATTTTTTTACGAATTCTCAAATAGTATAAACTAGTTGTCCCCTTTTTACCCATGGGCAAAACCAAAGACATACATATAGACTTGCGTATTAACAATATTCCTTTAGATTTACCAAAAACAAGAAACATAGATACAACAAAAAGTACATAGAACAAACGTCTCTAAGAAAAAGGAAAATTTACGAATTCAATTGCTATAATTGGTGACATTTCTCCGCTGTTTATCCAACACAATGAGGGTAAATTGGCGTCATGCTGCTTGATTTATGGCCCAGTTATGGGCAAAAAGTATTAATGCCCTACCCATATTTACAATGCTAGGATAGATATAGGCAATATTTTTATGCTTGCTCTATAAATACTTATACACAGACACAGAGGTGGCTCAGGGATAGCAAATAGTTACTCAAAATTGGACAGTTTTTGAAGTGAAACTTCTTTATCGGGGTTGGAAAAAAATTTAGTGTAACATTTTTTCGTTACGCGTGACATTTTTCCGTTACGCGCCATCTTTTTCTTATCCCTACCACGCGTGATTCGACGTATTTCTGTAAAGTTGCATATAGTAAATTATTTTTTGAAAAATAAGGTCATAAAGAAGTTTCACTTCTTACGTGTATACACTAGTACACGCATACAGATTTTTTTTATTATTTGTCGATAAATTGTTCATATCAACACTACTCGACTGAGAAAATCATCTGTGATGATAGTGACTAGATAGGATTTCACAAAGTCTAAACTGGCGATCACATATTATTATTTTGTTGTATTCTTAGTGCGGATGGATGGATGCTAACGATATATTATCAAGATAAAGATAATTCCACGAAAAAACTACTGATCCGATACGTATGAAATTTGCTACACATTTAATATATACACGAAGAACATGATTTTGAGTATCTCCGTCGTTTAGGGAACGTTCGTAATAAATTGCAACTGCCCATAAATTTGATTAATTAATATCATTCGTGACCACATCAAATGAATCAAGTCGCTAAATCTCTGTCTTACAAACGTAATATTATATAGGTAAATAAGTTAAAAATAGTCCAACCTTCGCTGACTGCTGTTATCAGCATTTAACTCTTATGTATTTATCTTATATAGTGTTGGATAATTTATACATATAACATAATATTGATGTTTTGCATTAAAACAAAACATGTATTATGTGTCGAATAAAACACACAGCGTTGGTGAAGAAAGCTGTCTATGAATCCTATATATCTCTATGAAAAAGGGTCACCTTACCGAATATCGATGGATCTTTCACCTCACTAGCAAGAGCGCGTCCCTAGTATGTCATCTGTCATCGCCAATTTGACATCACCTTTGAAGCGCTGTCATCTGCCTCTGCCGGCATAGCATCTTCATCAGCAAGCAGTAAACTGCAACGCTGTGTGTTTTATTCGACACATAATACATGTTTTGTTTTAATGCAAAACATCAATATTATGTGTCTTTCTAAAACACACAGCGTTGGTGAAGATGTGTTTGATATCTGCTGGTGAAGAAAGACATACAAACGCTATGTTGAAAATAAATTATCTTGTTAATATTGTAATACCTAAGAGTATTAACAACTTAAATTTCATTCCTTTCAGAATGTTAAATGAACCTCTTGTATTGTAAAATAAAGTTATATTTTAAATTCTAAAAACATTACAAGGGGGTTATGTAGCAACAACAAAAATTGTTTTTCTTTCATGTAAGAACTAACCATATATCCTCTAAATTTTAAATTATTCTCCTCAGATAATCATAAGCCAATACTAATGAACTAAGTCTTAGAACCTAAGAACTGATTAATTATTTCTCTGTATCTTTGAAACAAATCAAAGTTCAAATAATAAGATAAAATAACCTTTTAAAAATTATAACTCAAAGGAAGATCAATGTCATCAAGGATAAACAATGGAGCCTCTAAGGCTAAATACTACAGTAAATACATTCTGTATATAAAATAACTATAATAACCAATGTTAACACAACTGTGCCTTAAGCATTAAGCATGTATGTTACACATTGATCATTACTTGGATCTTAAATTAATTACAATTAATTAAATAATTAATTAAACAGTTTAAGGTTACCTTAAAGTAAACCAGACTCACTGGCACTGGCTAAATTGACTTATTGACAGTAAAACTTTATAAAGGACTGTATGGTCCTTCCATTGCCTCAACAGGTTGGTGCCCTTACCACCTTTTTGAAGCCACTGCTGGACAGAGTTGCTACTGTCTTTAAGATCTAGAAGGACCTTATCTAGCCAGACATAAAGGTTTGTGTTGCAAGCTTAAAGGGTCCGCCCCTCTATAGATAAGAATCAATTATCTACTTTTAAGACTGAAAATCAGTTCTTTGTTACTTGAACCAACCTTTCCACATGGGTCACTGGGCATATTTATGTGTCTGGTTGTCCTTACAACCGACCCCTGATGGATAATATGTTGTTGTATCCATTTTATATCCAAATTCAGGTCAGGTTATAATCTTATTTTGCTGTGATAAAAAACTCTATTTTGAGATCTTCAGAAGTCATGTTCATGTCATGAGCTTCTCGGCCTGACCCCAGTAATAGCATAAGAGCTCCTGAGAGAATAGGGTCAGCTTGCTTATGATAGACCTAGGCTAATTAAAATTAATTAATTTAATTTAATTAGCTAAATAGAATCTCTGTGCACTAGATTACATGCATTCTTTTTTTTTTTTTTTTTTTTTCATTGCATTGCATTATGAAAGTCACCTCCTGCTTGGAGGATCATATGTTGGCACTGTGGAGGGGCACCACTACCTAACTGCTCTTTCTCCTTTGCTCTACACTGGGCTTTTTTCTCCCCCCCCCCTTTTCTGACTGAGCAGTTGGGGGGTAAGGCCATTCACCAATGGTCTGAGTGCTGCTGACTTCCGGGTCAATAACCATATATAACCATAATAGTCAATAACCATAAGCCATCTTTAGGCGCTTGACATCGAGTTGCGGAGAAATGCCCGTATATTATTATTATTTATTATATTATAAAGAATATATAAAAAATATATAACCATAAGCCACCCGTGGGTGCTATGTATCTGCCCGGGTCCCGGGGTGTGAGGTGCGCTAGTACACTTGGAGGATTATCCTTGGAAGTGAATATTCAGCCTAGGCGTCAGCTCTATCAACGACTGCAGATGTCGCAAAATTCGGAGCAGGCTTTGGCAAATATGCCCTGGCACTAAAGCACCTCTTTGGATAGCGGAATGGACCATATCAGGAGCCTCCAAAATATATTTCCTGTTGTACAAGGTAGGAGAAGCCACTCCGGTACAGGTAGATTTCTTGAGAGGCAATCTTAATCAAAAGCCATTTAGGCGTCCTGGAAGCGTGCCAAGAGCTATTCTCAACTTCTCAGCTAGGTACAGTTACTCAGTTGTGAGGGCTAAGAGAGTTAGCAACCTTTGTATGTGGGCGACCAAAGTCTGATTGGTTGCTTGGGCTACAGGATGTGCGCCCCTTTCAATCTACTCGGAAGCATTTTTATTGCATACCTATGGTACACTACATATAAGTCAGAAATTCTAAGGCCAAGCCCCCTGCTTCCCTCTCCATTTCTCTGACAGGTAAGTACTGTTCAGATGTCCTACTCAGCCCGCATCCGCGGTATCTGTAGTTAGGAAGTGACAAACTTGTTCTTTTACAAAGACTATGACATTTCTGTGTATGTTGTCTTTTCCACAGCTCGTAAGTCTTGTATAGCATGTAGAGGGGAAGCCTTTCTCTCTTGGTCTGCTGTGCGCGAAACTCTAGAGAAATACCTGGAGGCGACAACTGTACAGTCCTCTCAGTGTTAGATGTCTAGAACTGTCTGCAACTCTTATTTAGTGCAAGACATGGTCCTCTTAATGACTACCACAGTATGCTCTATCTTTGAAGCTTTTGGGACTAGCAATAACACAGACATTTCTATACTTTCACACATGAGGCACAAGTATCCAGGTTTACAATGTACATTTTGTAATTGATGTGCCAAACCTGCTTTCTCAAAATCTCTATGGTCTCCGGGACCTGTAAAGTTAATTGGAACAATCCTTGTAGACAAAAAGATAATTGTCTAACTAGAAGGCTGTGGCTCATTCTGTGGCTTTACTAAAATCTCCATGGTCTCCGAGACCTGTGAAGTTAAATTATTAGAATAATCCTGATAGTCTAACTAAATCAGAGGGCTGTGGCCCTTTTTGTGATTGGAGTGCCAATCAAGCTTTACCAATATCTCCATGGTCTTCGCGACCTGTAAAGTTGAATTGGAATAGTCCTGCCCATCAGGCTTTATCAAAACCTCCATGGTCTCCGCGACCTGTGAAATTAAATTGGATTAGTCATGGTAGACCCAAAAGATAATTGTCCAACTAAACCAGAAGGCAATGGACTTTATGTGGCTGTAGTGCCAATCAAGCTTTTCCAAAATCCTCACAGTCTACAAGACCTGTGAAGTTAATTTTGTAACGGTATCAATAGACCAAACTTAATAGCTTAAATAAAATAGAAAGAGGGCACCTCTAGCTTGTAGGGTCTCCGCGACCATTTGAAATGGCTGCAATATGCAGGCAGAAAATAGGCCAATGCTGCCTGATTGTACAAGCCAATCCTGGCCTTGGAAGAATCTCATTACTGTTACCAATGATGTCTAATTTTACAAGCCAATCCTGGCTTTGTAAAAATTTAATTACCATTATAACCTGTGATATGTATCAAAATTACCTGGTTAATACCTAGGTGTTTAGGTGTCTCAGATTGAATATCAACCTGGCGGAGCCATCAGCTCTTATTGCCAGAAGCTTATCTGAATGTAAGTATGGCATATATTTTTCTGTGTCTTTCTGGACACTCAGTTCTTTCAGCATAACCATACTAAGCTAATCATGGCTAAGGACGCCTTGTACATATTTTCAGTACATATTTTTGTAGAAGGTACAAATAAAAAATACAAAGATTTTGGTTACTTTACTGTTGATATTATAAAAATTTTATCACGCCTGAGTGTTAATTTTAAGGCAAGCTCTTTCACTTAAGTAAGAAAGGAACTAGATAAACATCATTATCATCGGTAACATTATAAGCAAGAATGATGTCATTCAACTGTTCGGGGTACGGTAAATATGGGTCCTTGATGATGATAATGTATATCATATCTACTTCTCATAATATGCAATGTCTATTTCTTATGATTTTCCACTACTATTAAATAAGTACCCATAGAACCAAGGCTTATTCTGGTATCAATTGACTATGAAAATAAGCTCTTTATGTTAAGAATTATTTACCATAAGATAAATTAGGTAATCTCAACTTGCAATAATAAGTAGCTCCTACTGAATATTGTGTGAGACTGTTGCTCATATTATACACTATATCATATCCTTAGTAATGTAAAATCTATATGTGACATGTATCACTATTGAAATGATATTAAAACAGTTAAGTAATGTAAAATCTATATGTGACATGTATCAATATTGAAATAATATTATAATAGTTAATTAACAATTTCTTCTCTTTAGAATATTGTAATAGATTGGTTTTGTACCTGTCTAAAATCTAAGTAGTAGGTACTCACTTTTGTTTAGGTAGTTACAATTGAATGGTCAAAGTGATTGAGATACCTCACTACCTGCTGCTGGGGCTCGTTAGCCATAGGGGATCACGGTCGATTCCTTATACCTAAGTACCTTCTACCTAGGTAGAATAAGTAATAACGCTATCTCACAAGTCTGATTAAAAGCAATACTTGACACAGTAACCAATGTGTCTGCATGCATTGTATGCATTGTGTTTTATTATTAATTACACACATCTAAATATTGATGTATTTGTGTCAAATAGGTACTGAAATGTATGCCACGTGTTGCATGGAATTCTATGCACGAGTCCGGACATGTCATGACAAGTCTGATTGTACTTACGGAATTTCTCGTCTCCCGGTCTCTTGGGCAGTGACGAACCATTGCTTTTCTCGTCCTCCGAGGACGAAAAAGAGTTCCCGCCACTATTATACATACCAAAGCACCGGTTTTCGAATTTTCTTCCGACAACGTGGTCTTTTGTGTTTCATATTGGAACTAATTACGTTTCTAACAACTAGAAAACCACCAATTACTGCTAAAATTTAACGCTTAATGTGTTTTAACACTTTTTTATCACTTTTACTAGAGATAAATACTAATTATATTCTGCGCGATGTTATTGCGCACGAATTCATAAACGCTATGCCGGCAGAGGCAGATGACAGCGCTTCAAAGGTGATGTCAAATTGGCGATGACAGATGACATACTAGGGACGCGCTCTTGCTAGTGAGGTGAAAGATCCATCGATATTCGGTAAGGTGACCCTTTTTCATAGAGATATATAGGATTCATAGACAGCTTTCTTCACCAACGCTGTGTGTTTTAGAAAGACACATAATAATATGTATGTATGTAGAATATTGTTTTAGGATTTACTGTATTTTGTGCGGTTTTCCTTATTCCTTATTAGTTTGGGGACGAAGTGTTTAAATTTTGTGGTAGAGTTTTGGTTCTACCGTTAGTTAAATAAATAAATTGTAAGTAGGTAAATAAACTCATTTCACAAGCCATTTTAGTAAAAAAGTTTTCATCTTATATTTAATAAAAGTTACACATAAATTATTACCTTAAAATGCTGGCTCTATATTTTTTGACAGATGCCGCATTTACATTTTCGGCATAAATGCACTTTATAAAATCTTATTTTAGGTACTTTTCGAGTAGCAAAAGTAAAGTGTTGCATCATGACTGTAATATACAGCAGTGTAATTGAAGTTTGCAATCAGTGAATACCGCTTTATAAATTACTAGCTTTTCGCCCGCGTCTTCACCCGCGTTTTAAAAGGAAAACCCGCATAGTTCCTTTCCCGTGGGATTTCCGGAATAAAACCTATCCTATGTGTTAATCCAAGTTATCCTCTATATGTGTGTTAAATTTCATTATAATCGGTTCAGTAGTTTATGCGTGACAAACCATACATACATACATATAACTAAACGTTTATAATATTAGTATAGATAATACATACTTTATGTGACTATAAACATTGATTTTAGGCACCTATTGTCACATTCATACGAATTTCTGGTAAATGAAACCAAAACATATCGAAGATGATGAATTGTTATTACCTGTTACTAAAAGAATATGATGTAAAATATTTAATTTATATCATAGAAATGTTTTATCATCACAAAATATAAAACAAAGTCGCTTTCTCTATTCCTATATCCCTTTGTATGCTTAAATCTTTAAAACTACGCAACGGATTTTGATGCGGTTTTTTTAATAGATAGAGAGATTTTCGTATGTAATTTATTGGGTTTTAGACAAAGCGGGCGAAGACGCGGCCCGGGTGGAAAGCTAATATATTACCTATATTTTAAAACAATAGATACCGAAATCTCGCCTCGTGAATTTTTACGCTAAAAATAATTAATTAAATTATAACATTGTGGATTTATGGAATTTTAAATAGAAATATTTAGAATTTCATTTATTTACAATATATTATAGGTAGTATAGTATACATATTGGTATCATGGATACATCAATGTCACGAAGCTCTCTTGTGATAAGGGTGATAGCAAACATTTGACATGAACGCATGTTATTGCTTCAATATCGATGTTATGTTTATATTATCGAGTGTCCTTGTAACTTATTCGATATTATTGCAGTTATATATTCATTTATATACTAGTAATTATATTTAGTGGAGCGCCGTAAGGTTTATACCTCGAAATCCAGGGCCAGTCAATGAATCTTAATATAAACCTTGAAAATATGTTTTTAATAGTATATAGAAAAATGTTAAAAAAAAATTTTTTCGCGCTCTCAATTTTTTAAAAATTATTATAAACAATTATTAATTTTTTGGAGTTTTCATTGATTTATATTAGTCAAAAGTCATATTTTAAAAAGAACAACTATTACAAACTTGAAAACTTGATCTTGGATCTTTAGGGACTGCAGATATACCGATGAAGGTCGGGTTGGAGAATAGAGGGGATAACAGCAGCTGTTCGGTATTATTCATGGCGGGCCCTCACAGGATAGTACACGACGTTATAACTTGCTAAACTTAATACGTAGCTATTGTTTTCGTTCCGAAAAATATTTATTTCAGATTTTTGTTTATTAAAAATTAATGTTTATATTATTGTGCAGTGAGTGTGATAAAAGTTAATTACTGAACATTACTGAGTTTTAAAAACTTTGAAAATAGTGGCATAAATTGTAAGTATTTGTTTTTCATTTATATTACATGCTTTTGAAAACAGTTATTAATATTTTGTAATAAATCGATGTTAAAAGTTAGAATAAAATAGTAGAATTTAATAATATAAATCATTAATTATGTAAAAGTTAGTTATTAATATTACTAATATTTGTTGTTGCAGCCACGTGTCGCAATGGGTGAACCATCCAGTATTGATGTACAAGCAATGATGAAGCTCATTTGTGATAAAATCGGATCTAGTTCTGAATTAAGCTCTGAACTAGGAGATATTATAAAAGTCACTAGAGGCATATCATCATTAAAAGCTGCATCTGCGAAAAGAGGGGATGGACTTTCTCAGTATACAGGGTGTAATCGTTAAGTGTGCACAGGCGATTATTCCGTAACTATTACAGATATCAAAAAACTTTAAACTGATATTGAAAGTACTTAACCCAATGAGTAAAATGGCCATAATAAATTTTTAAAAATAAAACGATAAATATTTAAAAAATTCACTTGAAACCCTCCCATACATTTAGTATGAGATATGACTATCCCATGTACATGAGTTGATCCAAAAGTAATTATAATCAATATTAAACCAGGTCATTACAGTTAAAATATTTCGCTAGATAGTCTTCTAACTAGATAATATACTTCGATATTTTTTTTCCAAAACTTAGAAAAAAAACTTTGACTTCATCCGTAAAAACCCCTCAACGCGGCCATCTATTCGCTATCGTCTTAAAATTTTTTGCTAAGACGGTGTTTTTTGTGCCCAGGAAAGAGATAGAAATAACTAGGAGCTAGATCTAACAAACAGGGTGGGTGTTTAAGCATTTGGAATGCCGATTTTTGAATGGCAGCCATTGCAACTGACGCTTTGTGATCTGGTGCGTGGTCTTGGTGAAATAACATTCAAGCCCGCAGTTTGCCATGTCTCTTTTCCTTACTAACCTACCCGCAATCTTTTAATATGGTCTGTGTAGTAAGAGCCCAACATAGTGGCTACCTTCTTAAAATATTCCACCAAAATTATTCCTTCGGCGCCCCAAAAAACTGCCGCTTTAATCTATCCCACTAATTTTCACTTTGAATTTCTTCATCGTCACTTTGGAAGCTCGCATCCAGGCCATTAATTGTTTCTTGGTTTCAGCATAAACATGGTGAACCCGGGTAACGTCCATGGTCACAAATCGTGCCAAAAAATTATCCTGATCTCATTAAGAATTTAGAAATTCACCCTCTAAATGTCGAATTGTTGTTTCTTCTTTTTGTCGGCAAAAATTCTGGCACGCACGGTTCACATTCAAATTAATGTAAATACTTGGAAACGTGGCCTATTGATATGATTTTTTTGTGATAACTTAGCGAGTACATGAGCAAGCAATAAACAGTTATTTTATATTTTTATGTACACAGGAAATACCCAATTATCATTACTTTTGGATCAACCTAGTACATTTAATATGAAAAATTTTAGCTTTTCCTTTCTTTTTTTGGTTTTCTGCTTAAATTACTTCGCAAATTTGAAGGGAAGTTCATTTCGAAACTGCAAATAGAGCTCCTCATTGTATTGCACAATGAGGACGTCACGTTGATAATCTGCTATGAATACAAAATGTATGGGAAATAAAATGTATGGGAGCATTTAATGTAACATTTTTGGATATTACTCGTTTTATTTTCAAAAATTTATTATAGCCATTTTACTCATTAGGTTAAGTACTTTCGATATCAGTTTAAAGTTTTTTGATATCTGCAATAGTTACAGAATAATCGCCTGTGCACACTTAACGATTACACCCTGTATAAATACTCGCGACTTTGTCTACGTGCATTCGGTATGCAGACAATAATATATTAATAAAGGATGCATTAATTCTTAATTAAAAAAAAAAGAACACCACATCTGCATGCTCTCCACCTAAAAAAAAGCTTCGAACAGCTACTTCAATTGATTTTGATTGGAAAACTAGGTGCTTCTTTTGTGAAAAAGAAGCACCAAGCTCATGCAAAACAGGATGTGGAGCATCTTGTGGGTGCAGGAAAAGTGGATTAAACTGCACTGCAGCTTGCTTAGAATGCAATGGTGACAGCTGCACTAATCCTTCACCTACAATCTATATCAACGAGATCGACGACGACGACAATAATGTACAATGATGTAACAATGTGTATAGTTAATGATAAATTTTTTTTGTAACTTATTTTTTACGATAATCTAATAAATTAACATTGAAGTTACTCTGCACATATAATTTATTACAAATAAAATTAAAATTTTCACTATAAACACTTTTTCCCCCTTCCGCCTCTCATTTTTCAGTAAATTGTTGTTAAAAATTGTTGTAAATCGAGATCGGTCATTTTTTTCTTTTTAACTTTTTTATTTGAGGTTTTAATAATGCAGTCTCATACTTGATATACAGATTCATTGACAGGCCCTGGGTTCCGAGGTTTGACCATTTTTATGCCTTACGGCACTCTACTAATTGTTGATAGGAATAACTTATTTTCAACATATATAGGTAGTATCTCACTCACTAAGAATAGAGCAAGCTTGAAGAAGAAGCTTTTTGAAGAGAAACCTTCTTAAGGCGCGTTAAGAGTAAATAATAGAGTAGAGTAAATAATAAAGTAGTTTCACTTCTGACACGTGTGCTCAGCATACACACTCTCTTATTTCGTATATTAATTTCACACTATTATATAAATAAAAACATACCTAATTCTTAAACAATGCATAATATGCTATTAGGTAATTAGTAAGTGACTTTTCCTGTTAACAAATACATAAACAACTACTACAAATTTAATTTTAAACCCGTTACAAAGATGTGTTTTAAATTTTAATGTTGAAAAATGTCCATTCTCCATACCTGAGTTCTTGACATAAAAGGGAAGTAGCATATTAAATAATTGGCTGACGGCCGCCAAGACTCGTCTCGAATCTCGCGTCGTGACGAAACTTTCTTAGGTGAGGAATGGTTTTATTCTTTATGCTATATTTTTATTTCAATACTAGAGGTCCGCCCCGGCTTCGCCCGTGGTACATATTTCGCAATAAAAGGTAGCCTATGTCCTTTCTCGGGTATCAAAATATCTCCGTACCAAATTTCATGCAAATTGGTTCAGTAGTTTAGGCGTGATTGAGTAACAGACAGACAGACAGAGTTACTTTCGCATTTATAATATTAAGTATGGATATATGTATATACTTAATTTGATTTATAAAAAAATATAAATTTGGTTACTGGCTGGTTCTTCTCCATAGATACTGCTTTCCGAAAAGGTAGTAAGTAAATGTAAATAAATGTTTGAGTTTAAATTTAGGTAATGGGTTGTTACTTGTTAATCTATGCTTATATTATAAAGCTGAAGAGTTTGTTTGTTTGAACACGCTAATCTCAGGAACTATTGTTCCGATTTGAAAAATTATTTCGGTGTTAGATAGCCCATTTATCGGGAAGGCTATATATATCATCACGCTAAATAGAAACGGAGCAATGCAAGTAATACCGTGAGGCACATCTACTGCAGTCTATTATTACGTGGTTGTTGAATATAAGTCCTGATAGAAACGGCTAGGTACCTAAGTCCTAACTAACTCAGTTCACATTTAAACCAGAACAGGATTTACGACACTCTTAACAACACATAAATAATATTTTCGTTGTAATCCAGTTAATTGCAGTAGTTAATCACCGTTTTACAGTAATTAGGTAACTTCCTGCTAATCAATCGTGTGTGATTTTAATTTGTTACTTATTATCCAATACATGAATGCACAACATTAAAATTTTTAAACATTTAAATTAAAATATAATGTTGAATTTATTAAAGATGTTTTTTGCGTTTATTTCGGCTTCCTTATATGGTAGGGACCATTTGGCGCATTGATCGAACCCTCTTGGTAAGTAAGAGCCGTGGATCAGTTTATTCGACATTTCGCATTTCATACATATACTAGGTATGTAGGTTCTCAAAGTGCCTCTCTATTCTATTTTTAAGCAAGTGTGCAAAGAAATTTAATAAAAAACCGCTGAAAGCGAAACGGTTATAAAGATGAACGTAGAATGCTCCTGAACGGACAATTGGCCCTTGAATTTAGTTATTTTAGTCGAAAGAAACAATTCTGCTGTCTTGTTACAGTTGGTGCTATGGAGTGCGATAGCATACCTCTTCGTGCTTCCGTTCTCGGAGACCAGGATGGAGGAAAGCATGGAGGTATCAGTATATTATCTATTCCTTTTTATAGGCTAGAAAAATATCCATAAATTAAGCAAAGATAGATTTTATAAAGTTTTCTGAACTTTAGAATTACTCCGAATCATAATATAGTCATAGATACATCAAAACTAGAATCATCGTAAATTTTATAATGATTATAACGATCAACTTGAACGATCACTTGCAAGCAAGCAAGCTTTTTATTCCATAATAATGAATACTTATAATTGACTCCTACGAGCTTCAAAGTTCCATAAAATAAAATTATATGAACACATTTCAGCCCCACCCGACTTCCACGGAGAAGCCAGAAGAATCATCCCGGGACGAGCCCAAGATCGAGAAGTGTTTCCACATGCCCCGGGACAAGTGCCCCACGGACGGGCAGAAGTGCACCCGCGTGGACCCCGTGTCCGTGTTCTGCTGTGATGTGGACAGCTTCAGGTTGAGGGAGGCCCTGGCTATATTTAGTAAGTAAGACTCAAATTCAAACATTCATTTATTCAATTAGACTTCTTGTTGAAGCACTTTTGAATCGTCATTACATATTTTTACATTTACCACCGATTCGGAAAGCAGTATCTATTGAGAAGAACCGGCAAGGAACTCCATAGTTGCTCTTTTAAATCATGTCAGTATTACAATTTAATTTTACAGCATATATTATCATTACTTATATGCCAAAGAACTGTCCTGTGGTTTTTATGCGACAATCCTCCATGGGTTGTCATCTGCCATAATTATATTCCTTAATGCTGTACTAGGCTCTCTGAACTAATGCATTTTTTAAATTAATTAGGACTACTAAACTCTTTAATCTCTGAAGTAGGTACTAATGTACGGCCAAATTAAAAATAGGAAAGAGAATTTGTATGTTAGCATTTATGCTGTACCTACTAGCTTTTCGCCCGCAGTTTCGCCTGCGTAAATAGGGTAAATTCCCATGGGATAGATGTTTGTTGTGGCGTGCCATGACTGAGGCCTATGTCCAGCAGTGGACAAGTGTAGGCTGAAAGTGGAGATGTTTCACCGCTGAACGCGGTAAAATTATACCTATGGAACTATCTCCAGTAAAACCATACCATAAATAAAATCGCTTTTTATGACAGATCAAGAACAGGTTTACCTGATGTAAAGTTTATGGATTTGTGATAGTTTTTTAGATAGGTAGTAAATTATTGCCAGGTAGTCCTTACCCACGCAACTTGCTGACAAATCTTTTCAGATTTTGCATTTATTGAAGACTCGCTTTGGTAATAAAACCGGTATTTTTATTATAAAAAGTGACATCTCTCCAACATAACTAAAAAGCAGAATATTATACACTGGTCATCAAAAAAATCGACCCACCTACACTATGTTTGCTATTTATTGATTATTTCACAAATAAGTCGTCTTATATTGTTGTATTTTGTTGTAAGGGTCTGATAACATGCTAATCATTATGTTTGTCGTAAATTTTACTGCACTTAATGATTCTTAACAAATTTTTATACAGAAATACTGTACAGTGTTGATTTGACGGTTTACGGCGGGACAAATTATGCCCGTGTTCCCAGTTCAAAAATGACTTTTTTCAGGATCTCTTATTCATAACGTTAAGTTTAATAATTGATGCTGTAGTTTTGATAAATTTTGTCTCAAAATAATGGATACTACTGTAGCTGAGGGGGCCCAAACTGTGGCTCTACTAAAACAGGGGTTATGTCAACTTGCTGTGGCTAAAAACTAAAATCTGAGCTGTTTTGCAGTTCGATGAGTTTACTAAAGGTTTCTAGAGACTGGGCAGTATCGATGAAAATATTGATCTGCAAGAAATAGGGCGGCACCTCAAAGGGACGACCCCTAGATAATGAAATCAACTCTACAAAATCGACATCTGTCTGGTGTAGATCTCTAGTGACGCCTGCGTGAAGATAAGGAGGTGGGTATAAATGACAGAACTGTTAGAAGAAGACTTAGGAGTAGAATCTAAGACCACACAAGCCAGAAACATGGCCACAATCAGCCACAGCTCATCGACAAACCAGACTTCAATTGACTCGAAATCACGTAAACTAGACTATAGGCCAATGGGAGTCAGTACTTTTGAGTGACAAGATGCAAATGACTTTATATGGTGCTGATAGACGTCTTTATGTCATGCGATGACCAGATGAACGATTTGTTCAGTGCTAGGTAGGAGAAACGGTCGATTATGATGGAGGCTCTGTAAAGTTCTAGAGTGGCATTTCTTTGACAAGACGCACGGAGCTTGACGATAAAAAGATGCTCATTAAATGCTGTTCAATACATTACCGAGGTTTTGGACTATCATATGGTGTAATATGCCGGCTGTATCTGCAAAAACTTTGAGTCTATGCATGATAATGCTCGGAAACACGTAGAGCGAATCGTGATCCAGTATTTAGAAGAGGTCCGCATTAGAGTTACACTCTGGTTAGCAAAAAGTCTCGATTTGAAACCTACAGAGCACATGTGGGACAATTAAAAAATAAAGCTTAGAGCTCGTAATTCAGCCCCTACAACAATAGGAGACCTGAAAACCGCCATGAGGGAAGAATGATAACGAATTCCTCAAGAGACCATCAAAATCTTGATTATTTCTTTAAAATGGTGAACGCAGGCTATCATTCCAGAAAGAAGAGAAAGTACTGAGTATAAATTCGAAGGAAACGTGATCATAAGTTTCATGATTATAAAATAAACTGCATTTGAAATTAAATAAAGAAAAAGCTGAAAATTGAGGATTTTGAACTTTATTCGAAATTGACATTTTTTTTTAATATGTTAATGATTTTATGTGTTTATATTCGTGTAAATATGCATGTTTAATTAATCGGTTCAGTTTCCAAACATTTTTTTTCTTTAGTTTGTGAGAAAACCGCAATTTTCCGTAAAAATGCAGGTGGGTCGATTTTTTTGATGACCAGTGTAGATATCAGTGTTTACTGCATTTCTATCAAAATAACTCAGAATTTTCTCTATAGAAAAGAGTTAAAAAAATTGAAACGGTTTATTCGTTTACCAGACACACATACCCAACATACACTGTGTATTAATTATAGATTAAATTATTTTAAACTGTTGTTATATAAATAATTTACTATCCTAACATTTCTCGTACTAAACTGTGTTCACTGTTTTTTCGTAATTGTACACACATTAAACTAATTTTATATACAAGAAAGTGAAGTAACCGTCACAATTAATAATTTAATTGTATCTAGCCTAATTTATGTCATCTGTACACCATAAAATATAATTAAACAACATGTTAGCAGCCACAAACAAGCGTGTAAATATGTATTTACAGATGCAGATAACGACAACGACACGACCTTGAAACGACAAATCGTGTGCTGTAAAGATTTATATTTATGTCGCCACTGTGGGTTATAAATAGACATGTTTGAATGTTTATGCTGCATGCTCATTTTAATTATGTTCATTATGATGGTATGGCTGGCACTGTTAGTAGTTAGTATTAGGTCTAAATAAGATACTTTTAACGGATTTTAATCGTGACTTATACGACGTATGACATATCTATTTATTTTGTAGTAAGTATAAACAATGTAGAGAGTGTGATCAAAAAATTTCTGGAATAAAAAGCTCTAGATATATATTCTTTATCTGTAGCGCATAATTAATAAAAGAAAAATACATCAGATATGTATTTGTTCTTAAATATTGTTCAAAATTAAATTCGAATATGTGTATTAGATTTTCAATTAAATCAATAGATTACAATAATGATATCCAATTATAGAATACAAATAATTCAATAGGATAACAGATGGAAATTACTCTTTTTTGAATTTAAATCTATAATGCAGTCACAGGCAGTCACTTTCTCAATTCCTATGCTGTTGCGAATACTAATTTAATAGACAGTGACTTATTGTTTTTATTGAGTTACTGACTGACCCGGCACAACATTATTTCTGTAATTTCTTCTGCCAGGAATTATTTCTTAGATAATAGAGATATAAAAGTAATTCACATTTCAGACCAGTAGCTACTGTTTGCATGAGAAAATTCATAAAAAAAAACCCTTATTTAAGTTGATCATTCTTATTTATAAACGCTACTAGTAGGTATGAAGTACACATTATATTAATTATAAACTTATCATTATAAAGAATATAAAAAATTCGACGACGAGGCTGGACTCGAACCCGCATCCTTTCACGGCAATCAGGGGCAGATGCTTGACCAACTCAGCCACCCGTGACCGCGTTTTTCTATTCTTTATAAATTTATATTAACAAAGCATTTGAATGCAATAAAACCAAAAATATTAAATTCAAATTATATTTATTCATATTATTTTCTTATATTTCACAGTGACACAGAACACGACGAACCTCCACGTGTCGAACGCAACTATAAAAGATCTAGATGTGTCCCAACCGATCTTCCGAAGGCTGACATCCATGGCCCTCACTGACGGGAACATTGGGAAAATTGTCGGTGAGTTTTTAGTTTAGTTTGTGACTAATAAATACTAATAATAAACTATTAATACTTTTCTCTTGAAGCATTCTATCTTTTGACAAAAACTGCATAGAAATCCGTTGCGTAGATACCTAGTTTTATAGATACGCACATACATAGAGACGGACAGTTTTATCAGACAGATAGAATTTAGATATGTAGTTTTAAAGATAGTTTCGATATTAATATTTGCATCTCTTTTTATTTACAAGAACACGAACTCCCTTCAAAAAAATCTTGAATTGCAATTTAAAATAATTTGGAAAATCCAAAAGTGCACGCCTCATAATTTTTTTTTTTAATAAATATTTATTAATTATTATTTTTGTTTATTTAATAACAATTAAACCACATCGAATCAGACCCTGAAAAATGAAAGGGTTCTATTCCTGAGCATACTCAAGCGTAAGAGAAAAAAAAAAGACTCGATTAGTAAAGTATTTCGGTCGCTATCGTGTTAACAAGAAAAAGGATCCTCACATACAGACACACGGACGTCCAAGACAGAACTTTTTTAAACTGTTTTTTAACTAGTTTAAATAACAAAAATGACATCAAAAATATCATGAACGTTAAAAATAGTGTTTTTTCTTAATATGTGTGTGTATGTATTATCTTACAAGTGCAATGTATGATACATAAAGACATTTTAAGTTTGAAAAATCAGATGTTTTGCGCGAAGTGACAGTAGTACCCACCTCAACGCTTCGCTTATGAGGCGTGCAAAATTTAAGGTCTGAAACGTTTAAAAGCTGTAGGTACTTATATGCTATAAGCAGACGTATAACATTATGATTCATGTTATTTTTAATTTTTATTAATGCATCAGTTAAGGATATTTTTCAAGAGGAAAAAAGAACTAACGACAGTGAGTATATTGTTATTATTTAAAAATTCGGAGATTTCACATATTAACCGACTTTCGAAAACAAGTGGTTGAGTTATATTCGACATGTTTTCGTAAAATATGCACATAATGCAACAACGATACCTCTATTTTCAGTAGTTGGTATGAGATAATGAGTCAAACTGAATCCTTTAGATAGTAATCTGCAATCTGTTATCATAAAAATATGTAAAAGCTACGCGTACCTAAGTATAATATAAATAAAAATACATTTTAGATATTTAAAAAAAATCTCATAAATATCTACGTAATATGTAATATGACACACTTCAATTGATAAAATCCTAGATGCAAGTCAACCGAGTAATAATTATTATAATAAATAATAATCAGAAAAAATAATTATAATATTACAGCTTTATTTCGCAAGATTTTAGATTTAATTTAAAAACGCAATAAAATTATTCACCGCGTCATAATAAAGTTACCTATGCAAACTAAGCGGTTTATTTAATGAGTATTAGCTTTTATTTTATAAATCAGAGTGTAAACGAATTTAATTCCACCTTATCTTTATTTCATATAATAAATATTGTCTTTATTATTTATTAATACAATATATTACACGGGCCATGTTTTCCTTACAACTTCCTCATGAAATGATTAAATTACAATATTATACAAAAATGGCAGACATGAAGACAAGAAGTATCTAAGGTGTTCCTAAGTTAACATTATGAAAGGATTGTTATCAGTATCTATAAAAAAGCCCATCAAAATCTGTTCACTTTAAGAATCTCAGCATACAGACACAGAGAATAGAAAGCGACTTAATTTTGTTTTATACCATGTAGGAGATTAGTAGGATAAAACAGTCTTCTACATTTGCAGGTCAATTCCCAAAGCACTCACCAATCGTCTGTCTCAACATTTCGAACAACAACTTGAGCAGCATAACCCCCCAGCCACCTTTGAGCCGGCCCTTCGCATATTTATACGCCCTTAATGTATTGGATGCGTCTTCTAACAACCTGACGGAGTTCCCGTTGAGTCTCCTGCAGAGTAATAGGAAGATACATGTGGATTTGTCAGGTAATAAGTTCACAGATTATATTTTTGAAGTGAAAACTTCTTTAGCGGCGTTGAGCACTTTTTCTGTAATGGGTATAAAATCTTAAACTCGCGTCAGGACACGTGACCTGATCGAAAAAGCGTAAGACGGATACCATTCCAAAATATCAAACATGCTCAACGTTAATAATCAAGTTTTCACTTCTGCCGGCACTCCCGGAGTGCAATCAGTCTTTTTTTTTATGAATGATTAGGATCATGAGATTTACGAGTGGTCGGTTTCACTGCTTGCCGAATGCCGATAATGTTTCGGTTTAATAATCTTTGAAATTTTTTCATAGTAACATTACTTTAACTGACAGATAAACTAACTGCTAAATAGAAAATGATGTAATAAATTCATAAATGGTGATTGAAGGGAAATTGTGTTTGTTTTTTTTTGTGTGAGTGTCTGCGCGTATGCATGTGCGTGCGTGCCGTGTGCGTGTGATTGTGATATTGTTTGTAGATATAGATAACATTGTGAATGTTTGTCACCTTACTCCACCTAAACGGTTTGGCCGATTATAGTTACAAAACAATAGGAAAAAGCGACTATTTATAGAAATACAAGATATAAACGACATTTATTTAATCTGTACCAACAATCTCCTTACAGGTAACAACTACCTCCCCTGCAAGCACTTCCACAAAGCCATGGAGGTGAACAGCCGGGAGCCGCTGCTGAAGTTCCTCCACTACAATAAGACGTACTGTGCTATAGATCTGAGGTACAACTGGTTTAAGGACGTCCAGATTGTCCAGATCGACCATGTGTGGGTGCAAAAACAGGTATGTTGAGGTCTCTATATTTAGGTAAGCACTGTGTAAACTACACATACCTATTTACACTGTATACATCTGTAAAGTCGGTTTACTGACGATAGTTGAACGTGACAACGTCCGATTGTGCTTCTTTGTCGCTCGTTCCGCGCTCTCGCTTGCAATTCAAGCCTCACATGGAACGCCTCCTAGCGAGGTAACGCCGCATGAGTCATGTTTTTTCGTGCGTGCAGCCGGCTCTATCGAATTATAATACGTTGTCACGTCAAAAGTGCGACAGAATTCACATTTTATCTAAAAAACTACGAATAAAACAATCAAATTTACGACAATTTTTATACAAAATTGCAGCTAAACGAGTCCTGCCAGAACATAAAGCCAGCGAACATAAACTGCACGTGCACCACGGTGCTCGAACTAGTGGTGTCCAAGGAGGCGATATACGTGGTGGGGGTGGATTGTTCCCAGCGCGGACTGAGAGAGATGCCAACTAATCTGCCCAATAATACCGTTAATTTGAACGTGTCTCATAATAATGTGAGTTGTGTACCTATTCAATTTTTAATTATCATCATCACTATCAGCCAATATTTTTATTTATTAACCGACTTCAAAAAAAAGGAGGAGGTTATCAATTCGGCCGGTATGTTTTTTTTATGTATGTACACCGATTACTCAGAGGTTTCTGAACCGATTTACGTGATTCTTTTTTTTTCGATGCGAGATGGTGTCGAATTGGTCCCATAAAAATTTTATTCGGATAGGCCCAGTAGTTTTTATTTTATGAGCATTTTTGTCTGTATTTGTAAATGTTGCAAGTGCAAGTTTGAAGTCGGTTGTTTTTAACGCAGTTATGTTATAATATTTAATATTGATTTTAAGTACATTATAATATAAACATAAATAAAATTCTAGTATTGCAGTGTTTAAGCTTTTAAGTTAAATTCTTTTGAGACGGCTTGACTGATTCTCATGAAATTTTGTGTGCATATCGGGTAGAGAATGTTGTGTCGGACAACATCTATTTTTTATACCTCGTGACAAGATTAAGGCGGAAGCCGCAGAACTCTATTTGAATTTGAATTTTAGCACGTAAAAGAAGTCACGAGTCACTAGTTGAGTCCGCTAAGTTCAATCATTGTTTGTTTAGTCAGCTAAAGTAAGAAAATATAATTATAATCATTGAAAAATGTTTCGTATTGATTGAGACGGTTGTTAATTATTATTTATTTATTTATTTATTTATTTATTTATTTATTCTTTACTAGCTGTGCCCGCGACTTCGTCCGCGTGGAATAGTGACTGCATAGTAGTTACTACTTAACACACAATTATTGAGTAAACACGTCTTGAAACACGTACTATCATATACAACTAAATTATAAGTAGGTACTTACAGATTATTATACAGTTAAGAAATAAAATAAATAATAACACAAAAGAACTGTTAGTAAAATTTATTACTAAACTGAGCTATAAAACGTAGGTACGGAAGAGTTCAAAATTTCCAGGATGTGGTTCTTCTCCCGCTCCCATATTCCTTCTACTTTCACAGACTTTCAACTTTTCCCTTTCACCCCTAGTAAATGGCAGAACCGATTTTGATCTAAACCATGTCTAATCATACCTATATATTATGTACATGTCATATCCTTTCGTTTGGTACTCCATTTGGATTATTTATCCCCACTATCACCCCTAAGGTGCCCTTTATGTAATAAACAGATTAACCGATTTTGATAAAACATGACTAATTGTAATTCACAATTCACACATTTGATATGCCGCTTGAGTATATTATTTGACCACATTCGATTATTCATTCCCACTTTTACCGCTATAAATCAATAAATGGATGAACCGATTTTGATTAAATATGCCTCATTATACTTCTCACGTCAGGTCATGCCCTTTCATTTGATATGCCACTTGGCTATATTATTTGACAGCTTTTATTCCCACTTTTATACCTAAGTATATCCAATAAATGGATGAACCAATTTTGATAAAATATGTCTTATTGTACTTTACACGTCATGTCTTTCATTAGATACGTAACTTGAGTATATTTGATAAAATTCATTTATTTATTCCCACTTTAACCCCTATATCAAATAAATGGATGAACCGATTTTGATAAAATTTGACTTATTGTTTCTAACAGGTCGTCTTTTTTCATTTGATATATCACTTGGGTATAACAGACAACATTCGTTTTTTTCATTCCCACTTTTACCCCTCTATATTATAATAAATGGATGAACCGATTTTGATTAAATATGCCTCATTATACTTCTCAGGTCAGGTCATGCCCTTTCATTTGATATGCCACTAAGGTATATTTGACAACTTTAATTCCCACTTTTATACCTGTATCCAATAAATGGATGAACCAATTTTGATAAAATATGTCTTATTGTACTTTACACGTCATGTCTTTCATTAGATACGTCACTTGAGTATATTTGATAAAATTTATTTATTTATTCCCACTTTTACCCCTATATCAAATAAATGGATGAACCAATTTTGATAAAATTTGACTAATTGTTTCTGACATGTCGCCTATTTTCATTTGATATATCACTTGGGTATAATCGACAACATTCGTTTTTTTCATTCCCACTTACCCCTATAAATAATAAACAACTAATGTAACAAAAAAAACGCATCTAATTCGTATTACCCGTTAGCGAGCTACGATGGCACAGACAGACACGCAAACACACATAGCGGACATAACACCCCTCTTTTTGCGTCGGGGGTTAAAAATATAATACCTACGACATAATTTCAAAGACCTTGTATATAGAAAATTTACCTAGAAGTAAGCATAATGCTATTTGTGCAGGTTTTAGACTTATGAGCAAAAATCTAAATAAAGGTCCTTTGACCCCCCCTACTACCCCCTCAGCATAACCACCCCCCCCCCCCACGCTTGGGAACTTTCGATATGATCATCTGGACATGTCAAGGAATAACTTTAGCGTATAATTTACGTAATAAAATAATTCATGTATAGAATGCCTTAGCAAATGTTCGCTGTGATTACTTAAATGGTCATAACTTTTTTATTTATGAACCGATTGACATGAAATAAACACTATATGTTAAATGAAGCTTACCACAATATATTAGTGAAAACCGCATCTAAATCGGATAAGCCGTTTCTGAGATTAGCGTGTTCAAACATACAGACAAACAGACAAACCGACAAACAGACAAACAGACAAACAGACAAAAATTTTTTTAACTACAGTTTTGGGTTCAGGATCGATTTAATAATAACACCTGCTATTTTTTTTTTAATATTTTCATTGTACAGACATCACTTTTCTACAATTTTATTATATGTATTGATTGTACATAATATACCAAACATAAATAAGCTATTCTATAATTACAATTAAGGTACAATGAAAACACACGGCACATACGTACTAAAAGGCGGCCTTATTGCTTAAAAGCAATCTCTTCCAGGCAACCCTGATTGGTAAGGAATGTATGCTAGAACGCGACTTGGCGCAAATTCAATTAATAAATTAAGCATTAAAATATAATTAATAAAAACAATATATACAATAATAACAATAAAAATAAAATATAATAAGTATATAAATTAATATACTTACGTAAATATAATAAACTACTTACATATTTTATAAATATACATACACATAATAATACATAGCCTACTAAATACACTACATACAATACGAAAAAATAAACACTATAATATAATCTAAAATAAATATAAGCAACACATTATAGAGATAAGAAATGATTTTTGACAAGAGCTTTAAAACTTTTAACATTTTGCGCCCGCCTAATGGATTCAGGCAGAGCGTTCCAAAGTTGAATAGCGCGAGCAGTGAATGAAGATCCATAGAAATTAGTGCGGCGAACCGGTACAGAAAGAAGCAGAAGATTAGAAGAGCGAAGAGAGAGTGAATTATTTGAACTAAGGTAATTAAATTGAGTTTTAAGATAGCCTGGCGTTTTAGGGTCAAACAGAACACAGTACAGAAGGTTAAGTATGTGGGCATCCCGGCGACGACGGATGGGAAGCCAATTAAGTTTTTTACGAAATTCGGTGACATGATCAAATTTACGTAAGCCAAAAATAAATCTGATGCAGAAATTTTGCACCCTCTCAAGGATGTCTAACTGATACTCAAAAAGATCGGGAAATGAGGAATCGGCATAGTCAAGGAAAGGAAGTAGAAGGGATTGGGCTAACGCAATTTTGGTGGAAATCGGCAGAAAGTTTCGTAAGCGGCGCAAACAGGATGCAGTAGCAAACACTTTTTTTCGAATTTGCTTGATGTGTTCCGACCAGGATAAGTGCTGGTCGAGGTGCAATCCAAGACTTTTAACAGTTTTGCAGATAGGGATGCGAGTACCATCGACCACTACATCCGGCAAACAATCCCAATTAACTTTGCTCATAAGCGGCTTGCTTCCAATTATAATTATTTTAGTTTTTGAGGGGTTTACCTTTAAACCATGTTCCTTGCTCCAATTGACGATGGCTGCGAGATCAGTGTTTGTACGAAAAATCGCTTCAGAAAGTTCAGGCAGGGCCACGTGCGAATATAGTTGGAAATCGTCTGCATACATATGATAAGGAGAAGAAATGTTATTGGAGATGGAGTTAATAAAGATTGAGAATAAGAGAGGAGACAACACGCCACCTTGCGGAACCCCGGCATGAACATTGCTCCAGGAAGAGGTTAGGTTCTCCACTAGAACACGCTGCCGACGTCCCCGCAAGTAACTTTGAAACCAGTCAATAGCCGTTGGAGATATGTTAATAGAGCGTAGCATAGCCAACAATACCTCATGGTCGACGGTGTTAAAAGCATTGCTAAAGTCAAGCAATGAAAGGATTGTCAACTGCTTATTGTCAAAACCCAGGCGTATGTCATCAGTGATTTTAATAAGTGCAGTGGTCGTGCTATGACCTGGGCGGAAACCAGATTGATAGGGGTTAAGGAGATTATGGGAATTAAGGAAGCGACTTAACTGCTCCTGCACCAGCCGTTCTAACACTTTCGTCAGGAAAGGAAGAATAGCAATGGGGCGGAAGTCAGAAGCAGATATTATGTAAATAGATGGCGCGCGGTGTGTCCTTTAGACACATGTATAAAACTGAAAGAATAGAAATTAGAATTAATTAATTCACAGTCACGAGTGGCCGAGTTGGTCAGGCGTCCGTCCCGGATTGGCGTGAAAGGATGCGGGTTTGAGTCCCGCCTCGTGATCGAATTTTTTATATTCTTTATAAATATAATTATAATCAATAAATATTTCAGATAACATCTCTTCAAGCAATTTCGGATGATAGTACGTACGATCACTTACGATGGCTGGTCGCAGACTACAATGACATCACTAGCCTTGTTGAATTGGAGGGATCCAAGTTCATAGACAACTTTGGTCTATTCTCTATTACGAATAATAAATTGCATTCGGTGAGTTTTCGATTTTACTTACGCGATATATTATGTGTAAAATATATTGTTTAGTTTTTGTCTCTCTGTGAACCGTCTGGACCGATTTTTACTAGATTTTGTTCGAATATTAAACATTAGCTGCGGCCCGCGGTTTCACCCGCTTAGCTCCGCTCCTGTTATGATAATATATAGCCTATAGCCTTCATCGATAAATCGGCTATCTAACACCAAAACAATTTTTCAAATCGTTCCTGAGATTAGCGCCTTCAAACAAACAAACTCTTTAGCTTTATAATATTAGTATAGATTTTAATTGTTGTAGGATACCTAATTACTTAAATGATAATAATTGTATGATGATAATAATGATTTTAATTGGTTAAAGATTCACCCATACGTGTTCTCGGACCGCTTCGACTCGACCAGCGCCACCATGCTAGTTGCCGGGAACTACATACACTGTGACTGTAATACTGAGAAAGTGCTAAAGGTAATTGTATATATGACTAGCTTTCCGCCCGCGGCTTCGCCCGCATTTTCAAAGATAAACCTGCATAGTTCCAGTTCCCGTGGGATTTCTGGGATAAAACCTATCCTATGTGTTAATCCAAGTTACCCTCTATATGTGTGCTAAAATTCATTGTAATCGGTTCAGTAGTTTTTGCGTGAAAGAGTAACAAACATCCATACAAACTTTCACATTATTTTATAATATTAATAGGACTATATTATATTATATTCTCCTTCTATTTAAGTTACAGTTTTCTTTAGAAATCCCTAACACAGTAGGTAATATTGTATCTACTTATTGCTACCATACCTATTACCTAGGTATAGAATAGTTCAGTCGTCCAAAATTAAATTAATTAACGTTCTTGGAAAGCGAAAGTTAGAATACACTTCTTTTAATTATAAAAAGTCTTGACATATTAAAAATAAATTAATAACATAACACATACATTATTAAATGATGATACCACATATTATATTAAATATATATATAATATAATAATTAAATTTTAATTATGATTTGTTTCCTTACAGCCATGGCTACTAGAAAATAACAAAGCCATACCGGACTACAAACAACTAAAGTGCGAAAATATTGCAAATACAGCTGTCGTAGAACTAAAAGAATTCCAAGTGTGTCACACTCCACGAGACTGGACAGACTATATCTATTATATTATTGGTCTAGAAACCCTCGTTTTAGTGTTACTAGTAAGCAAAGTGTCCTATGATTATTGGGTGTTCAAAACAGCTGGTTATCTGCCGTGGCCAGCTAATAAAATGCCTAGACTGCCGTGTGATTGGCTCTGTGAATGACGTTGACGTTTGTAAAATTTTACAATATCTGTGGTATTTTTTTTTTGCTATAAAAGCTGTTTGGATGTTAGTCCTGATTGAGATTTTCGCGCCAAAATCAATATTGACATGGAGGTGTGATTCAATGATGCCAAAAGTGAATAAAAACAGTGCAATTCTTTTAAATGGTGATTAACAGAAAATAATAAATATGCTTAATTAGACATTATATAGACTAAGATAATAAGATAAGGGCCTGTTTCACCACTTGCTGATTGCCACTGCTAGGTTATTTATTTTTTTTTACATACATTCATTATTTGTTGTAATATCTGGCAGATAATGTTAACAGAATATATTATCTAGAAGTTGTGAAGCTGGCTAGTAAACACAGCAAAATAATTTGCGAAAGACCAAAATAAAATAACATTAATCAGAGTTTATAATAATATTTTCGGTATATTTTTATAATGACACATTTTCCATAATTTATAAGTAGGTACATAAACAACATAGATATTTAAAAATGTGTATATTTTTTTAATCTATAAGTATAATATACCATGAATGTGCCTTAAGGGTCAGCTCACACCGAGACGCGACGCGGCGCGACGCTGCGCGCACTTTTTTCATAGAGCGACTCAGAATATACTTTATTCACTACACGAAAAGATACACATTACATTGTGAGAATTCAGATTACGTTGCACCACGCAGCGCTGCGCCTCGAGGTGCCTCGCGGCGTAGCAATGTGTATCTTTTCGTGTAGTGAATAAAGTATATTCTGAGTCGCTCTATGAAAAATGTGCGCGCAGCGTCGCGCCGCGTCGCGTCTCGGTGTGAGCTGACCCTAACTAGCAAAATACGATACACATATTTACAAATTTTAAGTATTTTGTGGAAGTAAACTAGTTATGAACTCAGGGTACATATTTCGGATTTTTTGTCTTTTTGAATATTAACTGATAAAACTTGCCATTTTTTTGGAATCTCTAGTGTGCTCGAAAAATAACTGTTTAAGCAGAAATTATAAAAAAATAAGCATAATAAATAAAAATCTATTTTTATTTAATCGATTTGTTATGTACATAATAAAAACATATTTTATATGTATATTTGATAGCTTTAAGACGTAATGTCGCTGTAAGAGGCTTATTAGTACACTTTTTAAGTTAAGGAAATAATAAATAATTTATCATCATAGAATTTTGTGTTAGACTGTACATAAGACAGGCTTTGTAATGCAGAAGAATTTGAACCAATACCCGCGGCCCCATCATTAAAGCGGCTCGACGGAACACAGTGCAGTGGGGTTTTAGTCGGTAAGAATCCGACATAACCCAAGGCACTATTAGTTATTATTCTGTGCCCACGGCTCCTTCCCCGGGGGCCGTGGGTATCTATGCAAGATTTCCCCACTTAAAAAAAAGCTTTGTAACAATCCCACCCAATACCCATAATAAATTAAATGATTTTTTCGATCGAAATAGGTCAAACAATTGCTAACTTTACATTTTTTTTTTCATTGTGATCTGTCAAAAAAAAAAAATTTAATACGTAGCGATTGTAGCATCGTTGTAATGATATTATGACTGTAATGTAATAATAAACTGTTTAATATAAAAAAGTACTTTTTTCCCAACATTTTGTATCTTTTTCTACTAAGAGTCAGTGCCATTTGGCTTGAGATTGTACATTGATTTAAGATATTTATGTATATAATAGATGCGAAGACTGTATATTTTGTTTGCTAATTTTTAAGATTAAATATTTTTTTCGTCACTTATGTAGTTTCTTTTATTTATCCTTCCCGTAACTTATTCCACTCTACTCATATTCTCATATAAGTAACTATAATTAATAAGACAACTTAATAAGCTGCTAAAAATAGCAACTAATATTTCAATTGCCAGAGTGTGTTTGTTTCACATCACAATGCAGCGATTTTATGATACGATTTTTGTGTAAGTATAGTGTGTCTATAGAGTTAGGTTAGTTTTTACCGTGGAAAACATCTTCCCAAGGGAAGCTTTGTTAAGATGCACTCCGAAAGTTTTAAAATTCCGGCCCTATATTAATAAAAATTAGACAACATTGCATTACATTTACATTTGTGACATGTATTTACATTACATTTACATTTGTGACATGTAGTACGAGTTGTTTGAACTGATACCTGCCGCAGAATTCCACCATCGTTCTGCCCGACATAAGGCAAAGTTTCATGCTCACCACTTAGATCTTTGGCGTACGAGTACAGTGCGTTTTTCTCGTAACTTTTTACCACGCACTACCAAATTATGGAATAGCCTCCCCGCAGCGACATTGACCACGTGAAAGAAGCCGCGTGAGTGGCCTACTTTAAGGGTCACTTCACACTTGTGTTTTGATTGTAGCCTATATATCTCTACATACAAGAGATCTTGAATCCTAACCATATTTCATTCATTACCTACTTTATATAGCCTACATATTATTTTTTACGAATAGTTTGTTAATATCAAAAGTGGAAATTGACGAAATAGGACATAAGGAAATTTCATAGATATTAGTTATAAATAAAACCAATTATAATTTATAAAGAAACTTTATTTCATAGGTTTCATATTCTTCTTTTTCTTAAAATTACTCTTTCCTGTCTTTTCTTTAAAATTCTGACCCTTATTCTTCTTATCTATTTTGCCTTTTCCAAACTTCTTCGGCTTACCTTTTTCTTCGTTAGTGGAAACTTTCCTTAATTTCTTATTTTTACTATTTTTCACTTCGTCTGTATCTTTCGTTTTTGATTTATCTGTTTCTTCCAGTTTTCGTCTGAAAATAAAAACATTTATTTTTATTATACCTAACCAAAAAAATGTTTGAGTCAAATATTTTTCGTGATAGATTTTTAGAATGAAAATAGACGTGTCTTTCGTTTAAATCAGAGCTGTTTGAGAGATAAACTTGTTCCCTTTCCCGTGGGATTTCCGGGATAAAACCTATCCTATCTCTCAAGTTGGATCGAACTGCAAATGGTGTGCAAATTTTATTATAATCGGTTAAGTGGTTTAGGAGTCCATTGAGGACAAACATTGTGACACGAGATTTATATATATTAAGATTATAAAGCTGAATAGTTTTTTTGTTTGAACGCGCTAATCTCGGGAACTAGTGGTCCGATTTAAAAAATTATTTCGTTGTTAGACAGCTCATTTATCGAGGCTATAGGCTATATATCATCATCTTAAGACCAACAGGAGCGGAGCAATGCGGGTGAAACCGCGGGGCACAGCTAGTGGTGTAATATATATTTTTATTAGGTCCAAAATATATATGTATTTGTTACATTAAATTACTCACTTGCTAGGTTTTTCCAATATAGTAGATATTTTATCCCTATGCGGCGCTTTCTTGGCGAGCTTTTTCCTTTTATTTGGGTCTTGTTTTAAACGCAGCATGTATTCGGGAACCTCACAGCCAGATTGTTTCATTACTGATGCTATACTGTAATATTAAAATATAAATAAAAATGTGGTCTTCCAAAATCTGATAAATAAAGATGCCTAAACAGTATTTTTTAGGAAAAAATTCGATAAATATAATTATATAGTCTGTCTGTCTGCTTGCGATAATCTCAAAAACTTTATTGCACCGATTATCATTCTGTTTTCACTAATGGATAGCGTGGTTTTCGCGCTAGGTTTTGATAGATAACTATCTACGTTTTAACAGAATTTCCTATTTAAAATAAAAGACCAAAATATTAATTCTAAAGTGTAATGAAACATTAATATTCTTACCTTCTTAAATTAACAACATCATCCTGAGTAAAGAACGTGATAGCTTTTCCCTTTTGTCCCGCTCGGCCAGCTCGCCCCACTCTGCAATATTAATAATATTTAAATCATAGAATATTTCATGAATAAATAATCATATTTATTGGGTTATAAAAATAATTTCAAATTACTTTATAGCCTAATTAATATTATGATAAATAAAGCTCAGTAGGTTATGCTATTTCCTGCAAAATAATTGTTTCGAATATCATAGTTGTCATTGCCACACTACATTTATTTTATAGCATCTACAAATGCTACTAAATTTTCTAAATCACCTATCTATAACCTAGAGTTTGTTTGTTTGTTTGAACGCGCTAATATCGGGAATTTTCCGATTCCGATTTTCAAAATTCTTTCGGTATTATTTCTTTCATTTATCGAGGAAGGCTATAGGCTATATAATATCATCTCGCTGAGACCAACAGGAGCGGAGCAATGCAGGTAAAACCGCGGAGCATAGCTAGTTACATATAAATAAACTAATTAAAACAACTAACCTGTGAATATAAGATATAGCTGACGGTGGGAAATCATAATTGATCACCAGATTGACTCCACGGAAATCGATCCCACGACCCATGAGTTCAGTACAAATGAGCACCCAAATACGACCCACGCGGAAACTGCGTACCACGTTGTCTCGCTGCAAGTTGAGTTTGAGTTGAGTTGAGCAGAAAGTTGAGTTATAATGTGAGATGAGATAAAAGTCAGTTGTGTTGAATTTGGAAGTTGGCTTAATTTATTTTAAGTTGTTGTGAGTTGAGTACAGTTATGTTGAGTTGAAATAATAATTCCGCGACCCTTCAGTTCAGTATAAACGAGTTTGAGTAAAAGTTGAGTGGAGTTAAAACGTTGAGTTTTGTTGAAAGTAGTGGTGAGTTAAAGTGTAGTTGAGTTGAGCAAAAAGTTGAGTTATAATAATTATAATATGAGATCAGGTTAATGTTAAGTTTATATTTAGTTAAAAGTTGAGTCAACTATTACCAATAATATCAACTTCATTGTGCATAAAATAAAGGAGAAGGAACAAAGCATCCCTACTAATATTATAAATGCGAAAGTAACTCTGTATGTCTGTCTGTCTGCTACGCTTTCCCGCTTAACCCGTGACGCGTCCTATGTACAGACGGTTGCTCATAACTAAAACTGTACTGTAGCGTCCTGCGTAACAACGACTGTTCATAACGCGGCCAATGACTTTGAAGGTCACCTGTAGTTCTTACAAGTGAATGTTTCCAGTATAAAAAATATTTCTCTATGCCTTAAACATTTATAATTCGAATCGACACGACTCCGAGACAGGCAATAGAGACCAAAACCACAAAATAAAAAAAAAAGTGAATCATTGATTGAGTTGCGTCATCGGCCATAGTTTGTGACATTTGTCTTGTTCAACGAATATTTGGATTGTGAATTATGCCGAGAGGAATAATTAGATGAGTGATAATTGAGACGTATATTACTGGAAATTTTACGTAGAATACGTTTATGATATTGGTTTTAGGGATATTTGAAGAATACTCAGTGAAAAAGTGTCTCAACTTTTCAGTGCGGAAGACGCAAAATGGCGCTTTTTTTCTTGTTTGTGAATAATGGAGATTTGTTATTATTCATAGTGAAATACGTTGTGTTAAATGTGTGAAAATATAAGTGAATGTATTTGGCAATCGTGTAGTGATATGAAAACGTGAATATGATCATTTGATGACTCAGCATTATCATGTAAGTGTTAGTATGTAAGCAATTAAAATTAAAACAAAAGAAAATCAATTTTTTATAATTTTATAGAAAAAAATATATCGTCATGATTACATTTTTATGCTATAACTAGTTTCTTCCTCTTTCCAAAAATATATCATACATGGCATATAATTATAGAACAATAGGGTAAATAAAATTTTCAAACTCGGTAGTCATAAAAAAGCTAGATTTCGTGAACTCCCTTGACACTATCGGGATCGGTGCCGGCTGTGCGCCGGACGCGTCACGGGTTAAACCTCTCAACCGATTTTGATGAAATTTGGCACACTAAAAAAACAAATATTAACTTTAAATCACAATTATAATTAGTTTAATTAAACATACCTGCGCCTGAGTTCTGTCCGCATGAATAACATCAACATTAATCCCATCATAAATAAGTTCTTTGAACAGCTGCTTGGCTCTGTCTTTGCTTTGTACGAAAACTGAAAGTAACATAATATTGTTTATTTTCAGTATTTTTTATGGTATGTGTTTAGCTGTACTTAATTTACACAAAAAAATACAGCTTCAAAGGGCTGCCACTTTGATATTAAATAAATTATTCAAAATATTTTTCTTTAATATTGTAGATAGGAAGCGCTTGACCACAATCTCGCCTGATGTTAAGCTGAGATGTGGTCTTAGATGGAACGCGCTTCCCTAGAAGGTACCTGTTCACTCTAAACTTGAATAATTTGATATATATATAATAATTTAATAATAATAAATTAGGATATTAAATAATAAATAGCACAAAATTTTATTATAACACCTTATTAAATAATTATAAACATAAAATCATGGACGTATAAAAAAGACGGACGGTATATCGCCTAAACATTGAGTGAAGCCTAGTAATGGCGGCGAAACATCCATGTGTGTGTGCCATGTTGCCATGGCAACAGCTGTCCTGATGACAATGGCGGCTGTATTTTTTTCTATAAATTTTTCCGTAATAATTTTGTCATTAAAACATAAAAGAAATAACTTGCTTCCCTGTGGAATGTAATCCCTTGTGTTTTGTTATTTAAAATTGTACTGTTGCGACACCATTTAACCACGCAAGACGGCATTTTAAATATTTTTTGTGAAACAGAGACGCAGTTAATCAGTCGGTAGTTCACGACGTAATGGCGGCCGACTAGCTTACTATGGTGAGAGTGTGTGCGTGTTTATTGTCTTTACACGATCGCTAGCTTACTATGGTGGCTTCACGTTTTTTGTTCGTAATACGGCGTCCGTCTTTTTTTATATATATTTTTGCATCAAAATAGAATTTAATGAGTATAATATTTACCGAGTACAGGCGGTTTGAGTCCCTTCTGTACAAGCTGTCTGAATGCCACTAGCTTCCCATTTTCACTGCCGCAAAACAACAACTCTTGGTCTACTGTTGTTGCCGCTGCGTTCCTGGTAACAACAATATAAATTTTATATATCCTTAAACAGTTACAAAAATGTTTTAATCATAAGTTACTGAGGCGATGTCGGCGAAATTATTAGTAATCCTAAATACAAAAAAAAATCATGAACTTTTCTTCATGTGGAAAATAATAATCAATTTCTATTTACAAGTGCCCAGCTTCTGTCTGAATGTAGCCACCTCATCATTGGAGCCATCGAATATCTTACTTACCAAGTGTTTTAGTATGATAAGTCACAAAAAACGCAAAAAATCACAAAAAAATCACTTTTTTTGCAAATAATCTTGTAGTCCAGGAGGAATCGGCGCATGAGTACCGAAAACTATTCCACCTCAATTTTTTTACGTGATCCTCTTCAAATTGCCCTACTGATGATATAAATGCATGTTGCCATGGGGCAACCCGGTGCCATATTGTTTAAACCGAAATTGTTTAAACAATTGCAAGGAATTGTTATTTTTCAACCGGACAAATTTTTTTTATATTTTTTATCGAAATACCAATAAAAAAGGTCCAATTACTTTTCACGATAAAGTTAATATTTTCAAAGATATGAATTTTTTAAGGTTTGAAAAATCTCAAATTTGGGTACTTTCGACCCATGAAAAATATATTTAAAAAAAAAATAATATATAAGTAATATTTTTTTTTCAATTCTCTATACAATAGTTAATAATATTGTTAATAGAGATTTAAGAAAATTTCATTGTTTATATCTGTTTTTTAATTGTTAACTTCGCGTATCAAACGTATAAAACATTAGATTTTACGAATTTCGGCTACAAATTAGAGAATGGTACTTTGCTACCTTTATTTATGAATAAAAGCCCATTCCCAACTAATCTTAAAAAACCGTGTAATTGTAAGAAAGCCTGTAAAACCAAAGCTTGTTATTGTAAAAAAAATAATATAAGTTGCATACTTCTATGTGGTTGTGATTCAGAAGACTGTAAGAATATAATATATAAAAATAATATTGATAATAAATAAATACTTATTTTTAAATCTTGTTTTATTATTTCATACTTCTCCATCTATAACTTTCGTTTGAAGAAGTTATTCAATGTAATTAATAAGGTAAAAGACCCAGTTATTGACACTGGCCTAGTTGTTTGACACTCGCAATTTGATTTTAATTAAAAGAATGAAATGTTCTCAAAAAACCAAAGATCTTAAAATTTTTAATTCAAAAATTATATTTATTAATTTATTAGAATTGATTTGTTTTTTTTTTAACTAAAATAAAATTTAAAGTGTCAATAACTAGGTCTTTTACCTTATTAATTACATTGAATAACTTCTTCAAACGAAAGTTATAGATGGAGAAGTATGAAATAATAAAACAAGATTTAAAAATAAGTATTTATTTATTATCAATATTATTTTTATATATTATATTCTTACAGTCTTCTGAATCACAACCACATAGAAGTATGCAACTTATATTATTTTTTTTACAATAACAAGCTTTGGTTTTACAGGCTTTCTTACAATTACACGGTTTTTTAAGATTAGTTGGGAATGGGCTTTTATTCATAAATAAAGGTAGCAAAGTACCATTCTCTAATTTGTAGCCGAAATTCGTAAAATCTAATGTTTTATACGTTTGATACGCGAAGTTAACAATTAAAAAACAGATATAAACAATGAAATTTTCTTAAATCTCTATTAACAATATTATTAACTATTGTATAGAGAATTGAAAAAAAAATATTACTTATATATTATTTTTTTTTTAAATATATTTTTCATGGGTCGAAAGTACCCAAATTTGAGATTTTTCAAACCTTAAAAAATTCATATCTTTGAAAATATTAACTTTATCGTGAAAAGTAATTGGACCTTTTTTATTGGTATTTCGATAAAAAATATAAAAAAAATTTGTCCGGTTGAAAAATAACAATTCCTTGCAATTGTTTAAACAATTTCGGTTTAAACAATATGGCACCGGGTTGCCCCATGGCAACATGCATTTATATCATCAGTAGGGCAATTTGAAGAGGATCACGTAAAAAAATTGAGGTGGAATAGTTTTCGGTACTCATGCGCCGATTCCTCCTGGACTATTGCTAAAAACCGTCTTTTCCTCCTATCAACCTACAAAAAACCTGTAAAAAAATCCCAAAAACCCTTACCTAGCGCCCACGGCTACGCTCACAAGCCCACGCACGGTCCTCCTCGCCCACTTGGCCACTGCGGGCGTGTGCGTCGCGCTGAACATGCCCACACGCGCGGAACTGCACGCGCTCAGCACTGTGCCCAGCTGCTGTCTGAACGTGGCCACCTCATCGATGGACCCTTCGAACATTTTGTCCGCTTCGTCTATGATTAGCCATTGCACTCTGAAAAAATAATTAAAATCAGAAAAAATAAATGCATTAAAGCATTGTAAAAACAAATAAAAATTGAATGAATAGCAAAAAATTTATTAATATAATATATACAATAATAGACAGTAGGAAAAACAAATCATACAGCACTGAATCGAAATTCAATAAATTCAATAAAATTGTTGATCAATTTTTAAGTTTTTTTTTAAATTTACCTATCTAAGTAAAGGGAATGTAACCATATTTTCTTTGTATAGGTAGGCTACCAAAGAAAGTTTATATAAATCTCCAAAATACATTAGTCCGGGATACATCGCCCATTTTTGCAAGTGATTACTATCAAGCTAATTTTTCGTGAGTAGCTTTATTTTGATGAGATGCCCAATAATTTCATGTACGAAACTCTCGATTGTGGTAGCTTACAGAGGTAACAAGGATAAAAATTTTTGATTTGACGGTTCTCAAATATTTATTACGCAATTTGTAGGACAATATGTCTGTTGAATTATATAAGTATTAAATAAGTGAAAATAAAAAAATGCTGGTTAGTAATCATTTATGATGACTTCGTTATCGATACACATTGAAAAGGGGGACTCTTTGATCAAACCATAGATTTTGTAGGACAAATATTTTTTCGAATAATTTAGATAATTATCTTGAGATTGAACAAAAAAAAAACATTCAGTTAGTAATTAATATTTGAGAACCATCAAATCAAAATATTTTATCCTTGTTTCCTCTGGTAGCTACCACAATCGAGAGTTTTGTACATGAAATTATTGGGCATCTCATCAAAATAAAGCTACTCACGAAAAATTAGCTTGATAGTAATCACTTGCAAAAACGGGCGATGTATCCCGGACTAATATTTTTTGGCATTAACAATTAAGTAATACTTACTTATCCAAAGTGACACTGCAGTTCTCTTGAGCCAACATGTAGCACAAACGATTGGGAGTGCTTATCACTATATCTGAAAGAAAACAAGCATAGAGGTATACATAAGTTTCTGTGTTAAGCGGGACCAAAACAAAAATGAATTAGTTTATAAGCAACTGAATTTGAAAAATAAAAGATTATTACGTTTTTAGTGTTTTTTTCATTTCACTCCAGTTTATTAGTCACAGACACATAAACAAAGAAATATTTCAAATAACCAATTAAAATTATTTTATTCACTACTGAAAAATAAATCAAAACACTCACCACTCTTCCTAACCGTAGCCTCTCTCTCTTTGACCTTGCTCAGTTTAATACTTTTAACGACGCTACATCTCAATTCCGTACTCGCTGACAGCCTTAGGGCCTCTCTGTATATCTGCTGCGCTAGTTCCCTCGTGGGGCACAGGATCAGGGCCCTGGGGCCTCCGGTTGGGGCCCCGAGAATGTGTAATAGGGGTATAAGGAATGCGGCTGTTTTGCCTGACCCTGTGGGCGCTGTGCCTATGAGTTGACGGTTCTGAAATTGTAATGTTTGAAAGATTACAAATGGAATTAAATGCTTCCAGGTGATTAAATTTTACATAAGAAATTTTATGAAAAATAATTACTACTACAGACTATTATTTATTTCTTATTCAAAATGCAATCTAAATATGATGTGCGAGACAAATTAGTGTTATATAAGAAATAACACGCGAAGCCGGGTTAAATATTAGTTTGAATGTAGAATGTACTGCGATTCTACACAGCTAGTAGCTACCCAATTGATGTGGGTTGTTGATAACAAATCGCAGCAAGTCAGTGAGGGTAGTTGGGTTGAACGTCGTATAAACAACGTCTGAGCCCCTAGGCACGATTCGTACGAATGCGCCACGAGTCAAAAGAACGCGGCATTTTATAGTCTAACAGTTATTTATCTGTATAATTTTTCTGAACAATATTTTGATCCTTAATATGATATATTGTTATGACTCATTAATTTGCAATGAGTATCACAATCATCAAATAATAATATACTGTATAAAAACACATTTAATACTATATTAACAAATCTATAGTCACAAATTCATTATCTATACAAAAACATTTTCAATAGAACCAAAAACAAAATCCTCACCTCCAACATACAAGGCATAGCCTGCCGTTGAATTGGGGTGGGTTCGCTATACCCGCACTGCCTTATCGTGTCCACTAGCTCTGGGGCCACATTGTATCGCGACGTCAGCTCGGAGAAGTCCCGCAGTGCGCTGGGTATGTGACGCCCGACTGCTTTGATGCCGTATTCGTTGCGGAATCGATTTTGCTGCAAGGATAAGAACAATGTTTTTTTTAGTTTTAAGCTATTGCATAGCTTCTATCGCGGGCCTTGAGCGCGGGGACCGAATCCAGAACCTCACGCTCCCCACTCCGACGGGCACGGAGGTGTGGCTTGAAGGCATAGCATGCAATAGCTTTACCGCGGCAGTCCCTGAATGACACACGTCTTTTTAGACTGTTTCTTGGGCTTTAATTATACAGAAAATTTGTATACCACAGATTATAGATTTACAAGAGAAAACATTATAAAAATAAATAAATATATCTAACTAAGTTCTCCCTGAAATTAAAAACTTTGAAATAATATGATTCAAAAGGCGTGTTTGTTACAAGGATACACCTTACATTTTCGTTTTCCTTACAAAGTATAAAGCAAAAACACTTCCTGCGTTTGTCAGTATGTATGTATGCTTAAATCTTTAAAACTATGCAACGGATTTTGGTACAGAAGGTGGAAAGCTAGTTGTTAATAAGGCGAATAGTTTGTTTGAACTAGGATCTATTTCATCAATTAAAAATGTTATACAAGAAACACCTTATTAGGCCCAATTATAACGAGATGGAAAAATATCTTACCTCTTCCAACTCGAGTTTCTTTTGCAACTCTTCCGGCGTGAGTTTGGACTTCTTCTCTTTCTTCTTTTTATCCTTTTTCCCAAAAGACAACCCTTCAACAATTTGCAGTTCATCATTTGATTCTGTGTCCACATTTTGTTCATCTGGTGATTCTATGTCACTTGCTTCTGAGGAATTATTGTAAAATTGTATTGTTGTTTATTACTGTTATATTTTGTGTAATAAATAATGTAAAAAAAGATTTACTTGGTTATCTTTCAAGTTATATATTTTTGGATAATTTTGTTTTTAGTTAATATCATATTATATCAATATTTTTTTATAAACAATTTAAAGATTTATGTCTACTTTCTACCTCTATGCATTTTGTTGTTCTCGATTGATTTCTCTTATATGAGTTTTCCATTTAGCTTATGTGTGAGTTAAAATGACAGAAATCTAAATCATAAAGGTTATAATGAGCTATCTGGTATTTGCATAAACAAGTGGTGAAACCAACCATTACTATGTAATAAAAATAAATAATTTATTTACTTACCATCTGAATGTTCACTACCTACATCCTCGTTTTCCTCATCTTCTATGTCACTGACCTCAGCTGGTTCTTCTTTTTTTATTTCCGCCTTTTTAAGCATTGGCTTGACATTTTGTTCCTAATATATTGTGAAGAGTACTTATCTTTACTTCAATTCTAAAGCTTTTTCGTTGATATAATATTTTTACTTGAATTGGTCTTGATAGGAAATCATGTTTATAAATTCTATTAAAAATTATGGTCAATCATTCACAATCACAATAATTCGTGTTTAAAAATATAGTAAATGTGAAAGAATCACAGAATACATATTATTGATATATTGCAAATACTCGTATTGTATAGTTGAAGCAGATATGGGCCTGAATCTTAAAACATGTGAGTTTGTTTGTTCAGAACGTTGGAAAATACTAAATTGTAAAATACAACAAGTAAAGAGGTTATGTTTACTTACATGATTATTTACACCCAATACACGTCGTTTAAATGTTAACCCTTTAGTAAGTTTCTTAAATATATCATATGCATCCATTGTATCGGTTTACTTTGTCAAATTAAATTAACATTATTAGCTTTCGTATGTTGTAATTTTCGGTGTGTACACATGCCAATGTTTTTAAACTGAGTTTTTAAAACTGTAGTGACAGCTACAGTTGACAAATGACAGGTTGTGTGCTTGACGTTATGTCAATGCGACAGTCAACCGCACTTTCAAACCTCTAGCTACTAGGCTTTTTGCAAATTGTGATATGGTTAATATAAAAAATAGTTAGGAATTAAATTATTGTATTCATGTATTAAAAAATCTATTAAATATCTGTATCTAAGTAATTCGTATAGAACTGTTGTTTATGTTACCTTATTTTTATTTATAAGATAATAAGTGCCGTTGTGTCGGCACTTATTACGCTTTGCAGTCTTAATTCGGGTTTTGATAGCTGTTATTACTATAATAATATCTATGTATTACTATTTTATGAACAAACTTTCCTTCTTCAGAGATTCATTAGAGATAGAGATAACATAACATTGTGAGAGATTTTGTTCTTTTTAATGTAAATAAATTTATTTATTTGATGCTATTGTTCTTTTTGAATAAACAAAAGGGCTTAGGCAAATTCGTGTGGTAAAAGTAGCTCAAAGTGGCTCAAAGTGGCTCAAAGATTAAACAATATACACATACGTTTAGGACTCTTTTTAGTTTCTACCAGTCCTACTAGGTACCTATTATTATTATACTCACTTAAACGAATTTGTTACAATGTATGGATGCCAAATGTGACCATTGAATACTAAAAATACTTTATTTGGTACAAGTACTTAAGCGCTGCTGAGCGGATCGTTATAATCTCTTTGATCAAAGTATAGTTTGGATAAGCATAATTACAATACAGTACTTTTTACCTGGATGAATTCCTGTGTCTTTTATATGTAAACTGTGTAATGTGTATTAGATACGTATCTATTTGAATCAATTTATGTAAATTCAAAAAATATGGACTTGCATGTAGCTTCATGATAGGTACTTATAATATAATGTTTTAACAAACACCTTTAGTCCTTACTAAGGTTTTACCTCAGATTAACACTTTACCTATAATATTGTGTAATCTCAATTTATTATGTTCATAGTGATTCGTCATTTTACAGTAGGATCGGGAAATAAGGAATGAAAGGTTATAATTAATACACTGTTTCAATGGAATCACTGCGAGTTTATTAAATTTTATACCTTTATTACATCCAACTGTTTGTCCCATTATAATTATTGTAAATACAGTTTTCGTATGAAACATAAAGGACCGCTTTAAACAACTCAATTTATTTAAAATATCAGATTCAAAGATACTTAGAGTACTAATCCATTCTTTTGATATGTTCCTACTTCGCAACCCGAGTTGATTCCTTAATCACAATTATCAACAACATCAAAACAAGTAAAGACACCACCATTTTATTACCACTAAAATACTGTGATTTTTCCTTCATGTTTTAACTAATAATAACAGACTTTACTATGCAACGATGTGTTACATTTTAATTGTCACATCTAAAATACTTCTGTTGTTGAACGCAACCCGTAGCTGTCAAGATTGACGGAACGTAAATTGACAGTTGATTTATTAGAAAATTTGGTGGGAAAATAAAGCCGGGAAGTGGGAACTTGGGTAAGTAACTTTGTTATAATATTATGTGTTTAATTATTTTGTGGCTTATTCTAGTATAATTATATAGTTATGTAAATAATATGCATTGTTTTGCCAAACTTTGACCAAGCTATCATCTTACTTTTGAGTGTTCGTCAATGAATGCAGGGTCATCAATATTTTAGTGATAATAAAAAGCAATACAGTCGAATTCCATACAATCTACAACAATAGTACTTTAAGTGTCTTCACTGAAGATGCCCTTACAACGAATCGTAGAGGACTTCTAACTCCCTAGAGCCGATAATACGGTCCTATCTTACCTTATCGATTCATACACAATACTATGAAACATTTTTACACCCTCCACTCACGTTCCTGAACATCAATCAATAACAAAACGTTCTAACTAAATGTATTTTTAAAAACATATTTCTCCTTTTTCAACGATGGCAAACTATAACGTTTAACGCAATATTTCTTGAGGCAAATCGGTCATAAATGTCACATACGCTCGATAAAATTTTTAAATACAATAAATTAATAAATGTGTATGTTTCTATGAATCGAGGGTACGTACCACTTAAGACAATCTTATAAAAGATAAAAAGAAAAAAAAAATATCGATACTAAACGCAGATCGTGCATACATTAAATTACTTAAAAATCTTAAACTAAGCGTGTCAGCAAAAATATAGTGCAGTTAAAATTAGAATTGCCACTTAATTAACATTCACATATAAATTGCTTTCATAAAAAAATATTTCTGTGTATAAAAGTTAATGAAGCATAACAAGTAACAGTGGCGCGATTTTACTAAAAACAGATAGAACTATTAACATAAACTTTATTATCTATATCACTATGGCGAAAATAAATTTAAAAGGCTTGGCCTGCATCGACAGATTACTAACTCAACTAAGTACAGTACAAGATAAGCACACATTGTAAAATATAGTAAAATGTATGTGTAAAATTATCTTAAATTTTAGTGTAAATTCGCTACCGTTATCGATGTACAATCGAGTACAGTGCGATTTTCTTTAAATTATTTAAATATTTTAATAAATAAAATGTATTAAATTACCAATAAATATTATGATGTAAATTTGAATAAACTTAATATTATAGCATAAATGCGTATCTACGTGTGCTCAAAACTTATTATTTGATTTTTAGAGCTCAAGTACTGTAACGTATTGTCAGTTCGCCATTCTACACGTAAAAATATTTGGCATTTTAAAAGCGCTATTTATTTTCGGCAAAATCGGCCCACTGTCTCATTTTCTGTAGATAAAAAGTTATTTCTAGCAATAAATCGTATGTCAATAGTGGGTATATTGTAAATACTTTTTATATAGTTACTGCAGACGGGTTTCAACGATAGCTCGACCAGGACCGCGGGACTATAGTACATATATAATAAAGTAATTCTTATTTTTACAAGACGTAAGTGCACTTTGATTTATGGAACTATTATTTATGTAACTAGTTAATCAGCAGATTATCAAAAATGTACCGTAAACTGGCAACACTGGCCTCGACCAAATAAAAGCGGGAAAAAAAGGGCGCGAAAAGCGATGCAATTTTTATGAAAAATTTTCTTCGTGTACATTTTGTTGAATACAGATAAAATATTTTCACTAGCCATTTTAGGTGTCTGTATTCCACAAAATTAGTAACGGTAGGCCTTTTACACGGTACTTAAGAGAGTAACGTTTCTATAACAAAAAAAAGTAATAACAGATAACGGATGTATGATAATTTAACGATAAACATTCCATATTATAGAATAATCTGCTAGTTATTTGTTATAATTACTGAGGTATTGTGGCTGATTGGGAACTATTGCTATGTATTTATAATAATTACAATATAGTGGAAGATACTGTAAATATTAAAGCTATGGACTTAAGAATATAACGACATATATTATATACTTTACGGACTCGAGAATAGAAATTTCAACGACTTATAAATCGATATCAAAAAACAACAACGGATCGGTTGCACAGCTATCGAACAACGTTGAAAGATAACAAACTATAAAGTACTGTCAGCAAAACAAGTGATCAATAGAAGTCGATAAGTCGGTGCGATTTTTATCCTAAACTTTACTTGTAGTCGATTTATTCTTAAAACGGAAACCGCGTTCCTGATCGAGCATTAAAAATTATTTAAAATAATTAACTATTGCGTACCGGTTGGCGGCGGTTTAGCGTGTGACGTCACAAACGCCACAGATTAAACCGTTGCCAGATAAACTATTGCATTTTAAATATGGAAATGGATAACAAAATAATGTGTGTATGGGAAGAATCTATGTAACAAATGTTATATTTTAGATTTTTACAATATCTATAATTATTGTATCATAAATATAAACGATCACGTGTTATTGACTCATCCTGTAAACGTAAAGTTTGTCTCCTGTGGCCGCTGCGCCAAAGCATGAAAATTAGTACACGAATACTTGACAAGCATGTTTTGTCGTTTTCATTAATGTAGGTGGAAAAACCTGTTAATCAAGCGATTTATACGACTAAAGGGAAAATGCTCGCTTACTACTTTTTCATACTTCGCTGCAGATTTCAATCCATACGCCTCCACCCAGTAGATTACGAAATGTACAGTTCAATATTATTTCTTGTCGTTCAAAACTGGAGACGATAAAATACAATCGCGTTCATTATTTGATTCGATAAAACTTACAATACGACGTATACCAGTCGAATCAAATAATCGTAACACAGGAGACCCATTCCGACTATATTATATATAAAATTAAGCGACACATTCTGTCTATAATACTTAACATTATTGGAGGTAATACTTATATTAGAAGCAAAAATGTTTGTGAAGTTTTGTGAGCTTGTAAATCGATTAAAAATCTTCAATATTAAATACACAATTATATATTAAGATTTATGGTTCAAAAATAAATTTAAACGTGTTGGCAGTTAGGTATGCAAAAGTTTATAAAATACTGTCAAAGACGGTGTGGGGACTGATATTTTTTTATAGAAATATTTAAAATTCTTTGCTGAAATATTTAAAATATATCGGGCGGTGTACAGTCAACAATGTGAGCGTATCAAGGAGGTAAGACGTCGCATACACTTATATGCTATTATTCCTAAACTTCATACAAATACGTAGAATATATTAAAGCGACAATTTCCTCGACACGCTTACGCTGCCGACTGTACCTCGCTGTCCCAAAGCCGCCGTAATAAAAAGTATATAGTTATTTACTTAGGCTATTGCTAGTTGTACTGTCTGAAGGCATTCCGTTGCTGATATTGTGCATTACCTATATTAGTAACACAGTCGGTTCATTAAACATATTTCAATTTAACTTAAAATATAAATAAAGTGGCGAAAAAGCGAAATTAACATGTTAATCGAGACGACGTTTAATTATAAAGAAGTTCTCTCACTTATCATCTTATATAAAAATGCATTGTTTTGGTATAAATTGCAAATAATAACTTTTTGTTGTGTTTCGCTGTATTTTTTTATCGTTCTTATAATTTTGAGCTGCGGTACCTACAATTTGCCGACACATAACCAAACTTAACGATTACTTAAAGCCTAACAACCAACGGCTGACTCCAATTTGATGTAATTCGCAGCTGACAACTGAGATCAAATAATTTGGACAAGAAATTTGGAATCACAAACGAAATTAGCGGATAGATTAGGATTTCCTAAAGTCCTCCAACAAAAGCGTCTAACAATAAGCTTAAACAGCCGACGTTTCAAAAATAATTGCACAGCAAAACAATAAAACTCAAACACTAAAAAGACTACGTCACTATCAATAAATCGATTAGTAGAATATATAAAAATCCTTTCCGTTAATGATTTTATCTAAACACTATTTAGTTAATAATATCACGAGGCGATATTCCCGATCGACGATTGCCACGATTGTTACACTAACTTATAACATATATACAATTCACGCTACCCGCTTGCTTCACTAAGCTCTCTAAATGATGCTATGATGATTTATTCCCGAACTGTTTCACTCATCTGTCGGAATCTAACCAGTAACAAGAAATAAAGATTAATAAAAAACAAAATATCTGAGGTATTACGAAAATGGAGGTACAATGGGGATACCATTTCAAAATAAACTAACTTTTTATAAAAGCTTAAGCCGTCCGGATCGATCTATCCGAGCTGATTACGTACGTACTACTTAAATTATCTAAACCAAATAAAGTTTATAAATTTATATCACAAAGAACATGTAACATTCCGAAAAAGAAAATAAACAAATAATCTTAAAGTACATACTCGCACTCGACGAAATTAAATAATTAAGAGTTCAAAATAAATGCAAAAACTTAAACGTTAACGATGTAATCTACAAGTGCATTGATAACTGAGTAACTCCGCATTATCTCATTGCATTTTAATTGGTTCGTGAAAAGGTTTCTGAAACGCTCTCACTTCTACGTTGATATGATCATTTTGTTTAATTTTAGATTAATTTTTGAGATATGGCACAAATTTTATCGTCTTTTTTCAGAATGTTTAATTCTAAAAGAAATAAATGCAAGTCGGCAAAATATCCCCCATTAAATTTTCTTTGGCTTTGTGAGTTATCACTGTGTTGAATACTTATTTCCTGCTCTATGTATACTTGTATAGATATTTGTTGCGTGTGATATGTTCAATATTGATCTTCAATATTACGATATTAAATGAATTCGTCCGTGTAAACCCTGATTAGATATGTACGTCTTGTATATTCAGACAAATGCGTATCCAAGCAATTTCCTACAATATAAGTAAATAAAATATTTTTTACAATCCGCAGCCATCTTATGGTTGACCTTAAGATTTTAATTTTGAGAATATAATAGTAATAATTAATTAATATTAATAATAATCTAATAAATTTTCATTAACGAGACGTCCGCTACGTTGGTCGACATTTAAATAAGAAACCACTATACTCATAGAGAGAAATCCGAAAATGGATACGTATTAAATATAATTATGTTAATGAATACCTAACATCTAAGTAAATTTATACAGAAGAAAACTTTAATTTTGTTACATGATTTGCAATCATGCGCACGTATACGATCGAACAGACGCACGTCGAAGACCCGCAACCGAAGGCGCCTGTGGAGCGGCCTTCTCTGTCACCCCATGCGGCTAGCGAGGCGAGGCGCGTCGCTGCCAACCTTCGCACATCGCACATCCCATCCCACATGACAGTTCGGAAATCCCTACCAACGTTTTAATGGCATGAAGACGAACGAAGGCACGGCTACTTACACATTGATCATTACCGAAGCCAAAATAGATTACAAATATTGTTCAAATAGACGTCAACACTTTTGTACTTTCGAAGATTCTAAGAAGTCTTTAAATTTTATTTAACAACATTATTTTTTTTTAATTTTTTATCTTAAATTTTGGTTATTAACTTCTAAATAATTTGTATTTAAATTTAGATTTGGCGATCCGAAAAAGTCTCTTTAAAAAATATTTTCTTTGTTAATTTACTGTTAAAAATTTGTACGTTCCGTTTTGTACAGTTACCGATTCTAATTTGACACTAGACATTTAATTTATCGAAAATTGTTTTTATAAAATGTTATATTCTCTTTAGAACATAGTTGGCATCGTTTGGCAGTACTAGAAAATATGAATACTTTAGTATTGCTCTGAATTACATTGTCATATTGAACACCGTTCGAACGTCGATCTCGCAGAGGCCCGCGTCGCGGAGGCCGATCTCGAAGACCCTACGCGACTCCGCGTCGCAACAATACTGTTCATTTTTAAACCTAACGTCAATATTTTCCTACCCTTATAATACACAATTAAAAATTAATAAAATGCGGCAGAGTCCTGCGTTTTGGCATCGTCCGTATATTGCACATGGTGGTCGCGGGCGGCTCAGGCGGTCGGCTGCGGTCATTGCAGGCCGGGCAGCTGCGGGTGCTCGGCGCCCAGGTCGAACAGGTGGTGCGGCGCCGGCGCCAGCGCGCTGTGCAGCGCCGACGTCTTCAGCAGCCGCTTCAGCATGCCGCTGGAGCCGCGGTGCTGCAGGCTCTTGTGCGTCGTCAGCGAGTTCTTGGTCCGGTACCGCCGGTGGCAGAACTCGCACACGTACAGCGTGTCGGACTGCTCGTGCTTGTCTTGGAAGTGTCGCTTCAGGGAGTAGTAGCAAGAGAACGTCCTGCGGCAGTAGGGACACTCTTGCGGCTCGTTGATCCCGCCGGCGGTGGGCGGGGGCATACGGAGGGGCGGTACAGCTGTAAACGAAACGGGAACATGTACGGGGTTCGCTTTGGCGCCCAGCACGAGCGGAATCTTGCGGCGCTTCCTAGACTATTGCGTTTCAATTGACCAGGATTTAGGAAACGACAAGACTACAGCAAATACAGTGAACATGGTGGAACAGATAATAGATATTAATATGTCAATACAAATTTTGGAATAATATTGCTTGTTTTACCTTTTACACGCTCAGAATTTGTTGAAAGCATTCGTTGAAGGAATCGCCGCAAAGCTCTCTCTCGTGCTGATGACGCGACATAATACAATTTAATTATCCTCTCCTTGTTCCGGTATAGTAATAATGAAATTTAGAATTCTTTAAAGCTTGTAAATATATAGCATGTACAATAGAAATATTCATACTAATATGCACTGTACACATTGACTAACTACACAGTAATCACGAGGTTTGATATTGAAAAATTTAAAGAAATTCTCTCAACCACAATGACACAATAACACGTAATAACAAAAATGATAGAAGCATGCTCCAAGCAACACAACAACGTCAAAACTGCGAAACCCGATGGGAGAGGGGCTTTGGGGGCTTAACATAGAAATAATAAAAAAAATAAACAAAAAAAAAGTAAATTAACAAAAAAAGGAACAAACTTAAGAAAGAACCTTAACCTATCTCATCTATTATCAATGGTATCAGCATTAGTTTGTTTTTCTATGAACATTTTCTAACCTTTTTCAGTGTTGAAATGTATAGCTGTTGGCTGGTTGGCTTGGTGGTTCTCTTTGCTAGATGATTTCTGCCGCTCGCCGCGCCAACTCCGTCCGAGTAGTCACTAAAAAAATCGGCTCGGGTCCTCTCCCGGCCTCGACTTGTGGTAGGTATATATATGAGTCATCAACGAGTTCCTCGAGCAGTACACTCGCTCGCAAATAGTGCAGCGGTACTCCTCCTGCCGTTCCGCGTGCTTGTCCGCGATATGCCGTTTCAGGGATGCCTTCGAGCATAGCACCTTTGGGCATTGCATACAGGAGAATAATTTTTTACCTGCAAACAAATCGAAAAAACAAAAAAATATGGGGTTGCTCCCCGCTCGCGATAAATGAAAAAAACTCGGTTATCGCCTAGCTGACTCGTTTGGAACTCAATCGAAAACAAAAAAGTGAAATAAAGTGTTTTAAAATATGAATAAATAAAAATTGAATTAAAGGAAACAAATAAATGATGGCTAAGCAGAGTGGCCGATGGAGTGTTAGACATGCAATGGTTCGCCGAAGGAAGCAGTCGGAACGCGCTCTATCTACGGCACTCGGTAACAAGCGGCTACAGGAGAGTACAATGAAACTAACGGGAATTTTTGTATATGTTTTTATTAAAAACGCCATTATCATCAATATTAGGATTTATGAAGTTCGGTTTAACGATTACAATTACACTTTATGAGTAGTTTTAAGGTTTAAAAATTTAAAATTAAGGAAGAGAAAAAAAATCTATTTATACATATTTGACAATGTTTTGATCTACGTAGTGGTTTTGTGGTGTGCAGCCCATTATTGAAATCAGGCGTTTCCGTTTCCTAAACTAGTAGCCAATCTATAACCTTACAGGTCAATGGAAGACAAATTAAAAACAATTTTTGGCACAATTTCTACTAAACATCTAATGGACTGCATTACACTGATGCCGATCAACAAAAATAATTAGATTTAAAGGCAGTAGAACAATAATTTAAGAAAGAAAATAAAATTTTAATACAACAACCAATAAATTAATTTAGATTCCTTATAAAATAAGTAAAAACGCCAACAAGAAGTATAAAGAACACATCGATTAAGGTCTCCACGATATCGTGACTCGAAAAAAATATACCTTAACATGATAGAAAGATAAAAACTTAAACAGGTCACAAAAACAGTCTTAAACTTGCTAAAATTCCTAACTAATGTAGTTTTGACAGGGATGTGTCCTGCTCCAAGAACACGATGTAGTTCGCCCAGTAAAACACACAATACCTCGCCTGTACCACCAATATTTGTTACTACCACATCTTCAACTGTGTCTAACCGTCTTTCCTTATCTATACAATGAACTATATAGTATTTATCATGGTCTAGATATATTCCCATGAAATCATATATAGGAACATCTTCAATGCGATCAGACCAAGCGCGTCATGGAAAAGGTACTTTAAAAATACGTGTAATCGCATTCATAGAAATAATATTATAGCCTCAATATCGTTGTACTGTTCAAAGGTGGGAATGTTACAACACTTACCTAAATTGAAATAGTTAACAAGTTGTAACCGTTTTTAGTTCAAAATACCTACTTGAAAGATGTCGAAATGAACGGTCACGTAACAAATGTTCGTGGTACGAGCAACGAGGTCGGAGATCCCATAAAACTTTGCAACTAGGAACAAAAAATTTCAAAAAACAAGATCATCAAATCACAAATTTTGAATTAATACCAACCGAAACGAGTTACGCTTCTGACTTTATATAAAATTTAATAAATAATTGTACATTCCTAGAAATACGCCTAATAGTGTACAATCGCGTACTTAGTCTAATCAGTCTATAGCGCTTATTAATTTTGGCAATTTTGATTTTTTTCAAAATAATTTTTTAACATCTAGTGCTCGCCAACATAGCCAAATAAATAATCCACAGAGTATAAATATATCTATACTCCGCGCAAACCGTACTGCTGTAATCTGCAGCACATCCCTGTATTCATTAAACATATAGAACATACTATTATCGCTATGAATTCAGATAAAATGTTCTTATATCTATATAGTCAACTAACTTAATCCCCAAAACCCAAATTAACAATAGAAACTATCACTAAAATTACTAGACAAAAACAACAACTACTATGTTACGTTGAAAGTTTGCAAACAGCAAATCAAAACTTAACGGTCGTCGCTCGGAATGTCGCGAAATTTTTTAAATTTAGCCTCCGTCAATGGTTTTTCTTAACAATTTTTTTTCTAATACGAACATCATACCAATTTAGCACCAAATCTCTAGTCTTCCAATTCGTTTAAAAATATTAAGATAAAGCTTATAAACAACTAAACAAATTGTAGTGGCTAAGCGTTTATGCATCTAGTAATAACAACATAATCTTATAACATATAGTATTAAAATATGTAGGAAGCCTCTTATACGTGTTAAATAGCAGTAACCCCCTAGTTAATGTGTTTCGAACACAACTTCTAATAGAATTAGAAGTACGCAAAATATGTCTTTTTTCGAATAATAGAAAACAATATGTAAAGCAGGCACTAATAATTACTTAATATGTATATTCATACAATAAATTATGTGTTTACACTTACATAATATATTCCTTACGGCTATAAAAGAAAATTGGTTTAAGCGACATCTATTGACTCGAAATGGTGATGTATTTAACTAGAATATTCACATCGATAAATTGTGCTTTGAGTCTAGGTTCAGAAAGTGTAATGTTCCGAAACTGTTGCTCTTAAACGAATCCTTTACTATGTTCAAATTTTGTTCAAAATATACTAAGGTATGGTACACGTGGAGAAAGAAACGACTATAGCTAGGTCATTCTGAACCTAGACCTCCGGAACGTATGTCTACTCTATTTGCATAAAACAAACTTGTATTTTATTATTTACTATGGCAAGCAGGATTTATATGAATTAGAGTAATCAAAAAATTCACACTGTTCAAATTTAGGAACATTTAACACTGAGAATTACTAAGATTTTACAATTATCATCTATTTTACGTTTAATATCAATAATAAATTTGAAATTAAAAATAACGTTTTAAAATTATGTGATAAAAATTGTGTAAACTTAAAAGAAGCCGATTATAAAAATAGTAAAATCGACGAAACGAACACATTGATAGTGATGAAAGACTTATATAATCTAAATAAAAATATAAAATAGCCATAATATTGATTCCTTTACATGGCACATTGCTGGCTATGCCTCGATCGCGGAAGTGAAGAAGAGTCGACTAGATTCAGTAGAGTCGACGCGGAAGTTCAGTTTGTGTTGTGTCGTGTGTTGTGTCATATTGTGTTGTGTTGTGTCGTGGACTATTGCGGATATGTGAGTTGTATCTTGTCGGTGGCCGGTTGTTTCCTAGTGGTGCGTTTGTAATCCTTATCTATTGGTGCTATGTATTTTCTGAAAGTATCAGTCTTACAGTCAAAACGAAAACACCTTAATAAAATTAATAGTAAAAAAATCAAAAGCCTCATTAGCCAATTATATATCAGCGTATATAATTTTATTTATTTTTTTAAATAGAATTTTTAGTAATCTCGTATAAATATCTAAGAGTGAGATCATGAAGGTAAAATACAGAATAAATAAAATTGCAAAACGCCGAAAAATGAACACAACGTTAAAACGATACGCCTCTTTTGTCGCTCACAACGAACACTGTTCAATTTCATTTTATAAATTTAAGCCTAATATATAAATTTACAGCACCAAGATTTTTCTCTTTTTCAAAATATTAATTTTCTCTTCGCCTTATTGTCGCACATTTAACATAGTGTAAAAATTCAGGAATCGTTCAATGCGGTATTGCACATAGCGGGCGCGCGCTTACAATTCAACCGAGAGTCGCCCGCGTCACGCCACCCGCGCCCCGCGCCCCGCGCCCCGCGCCTCACACCCCGCGCCCTACAGACAGAGAAAGGAAATGCACTAAAACGAACGGAGAGGAGAGAGAGCCGCCTTAGACGTTGAACTGGTCTTTGAACTTGTAGAAGTCGGGCGGCGCGTGCTGCGGGTGCGCGGGGTGCGCGTGCGGTGCGTGCGGCACGTGCGGCGCGAGCGGCGCGTGCGGCGGCTTGTCGGCCGACAGGTTCTGCGGCTGCGGCGGCGCGCGCTGGCGCCGGTGGTAGATGCTCTTGTGGTTGTTGAGCGAGTTGAGCGTGCGGAACACCTTGTGGCACAGCGAGCAGCGCGCCGAGTGCAGCGGCTGCAGGTGCTGCTGCTCCGTGTGCCGCTTCAGCGTGAGGCGCGTGGACAGCAGCTTGCCGCACACCTCGCAGCGGTGCCCCGCGCCCAGCGGCCCCACTGCGCCACACATAACGACCAACATTAGCGCATTAGTCAATACACACCCACCCCCAGGGAAAGGGCACACCAACACCACCGCTCGCATCCGACAGGTCCCATTCCGGAGGAACCAATTGGCACAGACAGTGCCGCCGTTTGGCGTTTCGAACCTGTCGTAGAGGCAATTTAACGTGATTCGAAAGAAATTGACTAATGCGCTTAAAAACGTTGGTAGTTATGCGTGTACCGATCACGGGTGTCCCAATTGGTTCCAGGAGCGAGCGTGCGAGCGCGGGCGCCGCAGCTCGCAGTATACATACATTATATAGGTCAATGCGCATGCAAGATACACGTAAAACTATGCTATGTACATGTTAGGAACATATCGCGTTACATAATTTCTTTAAACTTAACAAAGGTCTACGGGCAAGAGTATGGCGTTTTAGGTGGTTAGGATGGCAGCTCGGTTTCTTCGAATGGCAACGTGTATGGCAACGGTTTCTGGCGTCAATTGACCGGGTAGAACGGGCCCTGGCCGGAGGGCGCTTGCTGCTTGCGGTGATAGATCGACTTGTGGTTTCTCAAGCTATTCAGGCTGGAGTATACGCGCCGGCAAATGTTACAGACGGGCTCCCTGGAGGGTCGCATGTGAACGTTTTGTATATGCCGTTTGAGCCGCGTCAGGGAGGACAGGCTCTTGTTACAGGGCTCGCATCGGTACTCTTCCTGGGGGGTGCGGGCGCCACCTGGTCACAACACAAGCAGTTAACCCCATGGAAGCTTCCGAACGCACTTTTAATGCACTCACTATCGTAGCCTCTCGACTTTACAAGCACCGCCACCCCCCACTTTGATGATAGTCATCCGACGCGCCGATAGCCAAGCGGTATTAGTACGCATAATTTTGTTTCTCTAATTCGACCTACGTCTTAGTAAAGCTCAGCCATGATTGATGAAATCATTGTTTTCATAACAAACGGCGGCCGCGTCGTCGAGTGCGGTTTCGGATATCTCGAACAAAAGCGTTAGTATTTCTTCAATGAAATGTCTTTTTAATATAAACTGATACCACAAAACCATTGCTAAATTCCATTGTCTGATCTTGTGTGCCCCAACGTTATTTCCCAAGACAATTATGATTGAGGGTAATACGAGACTGTTTTAAGAAATATGAATGATTCATGGGAGCGTTTAAATAATTTAGTTGTAAAATTTTGTCAAATTCGCGACGTTACGATATCGGATTTTCTTCTTTTTCTTCTTTTGCACGTTGTTTTTTTTTTAATTTATAGCCAATTGTATAGTACAATGTTAAGTGCATATTTTAATGATTTGGAAAAGAAAAGAAATTAAAAATAAAGGCGGGTTAAATAAAATTTCGGGAGGTCGATCGGGAGTAGTGGGAGGAGGGATCGTCCTAATACTTTCAAGACACATCTATAAAACAAGCTAGCAATCGTTTGTAAAGTAAACATTAAACTATAGTTACAATACATTAACATGCACGGCACGTTGCGTTTTGGTTCAATGATCAATACTCGTGTCACAGAGCCGACAGTCCGACTAACTTTGGTTACTTTGTGCCTGCTACGGATGTCCATCGAACCATAACACAATAAGCTAACATTAATATTGAGTACAGAACACAGAGCACAAAATGAAGACATATACAGGTTAGGAGGAGATATATTAATATACATATATATTAGAATATGTCACGTGATAATTGCCTCATACAATTTTAAATATAAAAACCTAATAATGATATATAAACCTAATAATGACAGAGCAGAGAGGAAGCGGTGATGGTGGCATACGACAGACAGTGCATTAAAAATATCGTTTGGTTCAATATATGTTGGTAATGCATAAAATAAACTTGTTGCTAGACAAGCCGTTACTCACCTTGTGATGTGCCAGCGATGTTGTCAGTCAGGGGACTCTGCAGACCTGAAATTATTACATGACCTCAAAAATCTTTCTTAAGTTTTGCAACAAGAAATATTTCAACATATCAATTTAAAAATTCATAACTATTTAAGTAAGTAAAAGACAGTAAATTAAGTAATTCCTACCGGCCAATGTAGACGATGGGTCAGTGAGCGACATTGGGTAGTTAAAGTTGTGTGATGGGCCAAATATTTTAGTGTCGGCTGGCGATATGAAAGGCGGCTGTGGCATCTGAGGCGGTGGCGTGCGGTCGTCGGCGTCGGCGGAGCTGCCGCGGGATGGCGGCCCTCCCTGAGGCAAACAAGTATAGGCATTAAAGTCTATAACCGTTGAATATCTGTTTAGTACTTAATCTATGAGCGTTTAGATTTCGCTCGTAATTTGATGCTGAATTGTGATAGTTAAACTACTGCAGTACATTTGATAAGATTATATTTTCTCGGTAATTGTTATAATTAACTATAAAAAAGTATTTGGCTGGCTAACCATAAATAATTTAATGTCAAGTGGACCCATTTTGATGATTTTTGTTTTTTTGAAGAAAGTTATTAAGGAACAAAGCTTTTTTGGACAGCTAGCATATAATAATCAATAAGTACCTATATTTTAACATTTTTTTTTAATGTCAAGTACGTTTTTATAACTAAAAACTAAATAATACAAGAATTTTTATAATCTTATACACAATTACATAAAATTCCAAGTTCTTAAGGAAATATACATTATTATATAGGCAGGACAACTTATCTCTGGGGAAACCAGCCTCGAACTATTAAAGTTAGACGAGCAATCTAACTTAGTAATAACTTTTTGTGCCTAAGCTTTGCTCTGAAAATCAACGCTTTGATAAGAAATGCGTACTTCAATATATAGTTGTCTTTGATATCGATACTGGATAAGATTTACTGAATAAAATAACAGTTTAAGTTTTATCTTCTTCTTATATATAAAAATGAATCGCAAAATGTGTTGGTAAGCGCATAACTCGAGAACGGCTGAACCGATTTCGATAATTCTTTTTTTATTATATTCCTTGAAGTACGAGGATGGTTCTTATGTAGAGAAAACGTAAATATGTACCACGGGCGAAGCCGGGGCGGACCGCTAGTTAAACAATAAAAAAAGATAGATGAAATACATATTTTTCTATTACCAACTGATTAAAAAAAATATTTTAATTTATTAGTGTTCCAATATGCTTTGTTTTTTAAGAAAAAGAAATACATATTTACATCTATCCTAAGCTGTTCTTATCAATAGAGGAAAATTTATAGGTATTGTGCGAATTTAAGCTGATTCAATAATATTAAATCAATATTACATCATGATTTACTATTTTTATCAAAACAATTTTTTTTATGACTGCCATCATTGTCATAATAATAGTTATAGTATTAACTACTTAAAACTAGTTAAAAGTAGTACATGTACCGATATCGTTTTGTGATTATTTTTTATATCTAAATGGATAAAAGTTAGTACATACTTATTTATTTTTCAAAAATATTGCGAAACCGTTAAATATTGCTCAAGACCTAAGATAACTTAAAAAAAACCTTATTAATTAGTATTTGTTTTCTCGTTGTTTAAATGCTTCTTTGTTTTTTATTATAGCTTGACCATAATATCCTATTTTTTTGGAATATATTATAGTCACTAAGAGTAAGAAGGCGCTAAACTTAACTATAGATTATGAAATTAGAACCAAGTTTTAATATTCAGTCGAAGCAATATATTATTCATAATTTCTTAAATTATATCTAATAATATATAAGTATAATTAAAAATTATAATGAATTTCTTAAAAAATCTATAGCAATTCTCGAAACTTCACAAATGCTTTATCATATTAGGTAGATTAGATCTCACATCAATGAAGTCGAAAGATAGCAAAATTAAATTGACTATCGTGATTGTAATCAACGTATCCCCTAAATAGTTAAACAGTTTCCTGTCTTTTTGACCTTGGCTGAATGAATCTAGTACCCGGAAGCTATCAACGAATACTCAGCGTCGTATTGCATACAATGATACTGATAATCGCTTGTTAGAAAAATGCGAGATATTTTGATTGACGTTATGTTTTTGGATGTGTTTCTAAGGATATAGAACACTATAGAATGTACTGGGTCTTATTATATTACAGGCTTTAGTTTGGTTACGTTTAAATGTTTGAATATTCTAAATAGTTGATTTTAAAATGGCGGACTTTTGGCGCCAAATTTTCATTTTTTTTTGTAAGAACTATGAATGATGATATTTTTAGACGCTCTGTATATTATTATATTTTTTCATAACCTAATAATTTATTAATTAAGTTAAATAAAAAAAAAGTAGGGGAAATTAACTTCATGATAATTAATTATCGGTTAAGTGCAGCCTACAATTCAACATAAAGTGCATTTTTATTCATTCTAACATTTGTATTGCGGTAAAAACTGTTTATCAAATGTTTATTTACATAAAGTCTATTCATGCAACGTCCACTGTAATTAAAAAACGAAAATATTAATTAAACCCAAATAGTAATTAAGTACAAAAACGAGGGTAGTTTGATACTCCCTTCTATTTCTACCCTCCAATTAAATAAACATCAAAGTGAATTCCCCACAAGTGATTTTATAATAAGATCGAACTTGGGATAACTTTATTTGATAATTAATTAGTAGCAATAAGAATAATAAGATAACAAGCTACAAGTGTCAATTTTTTACTTTTTGATTGGCGCGTTTCATGAAATAATTGCGTTGGAATTTAATTAGTAAATTATGTTTACATTAATCAGTGGTGAAGACGGAATTGGAACATATTTTTTCTTCAATCTTTATTTATTGAAGAGCCTTATATATAGGAGGTTTAAATTCGAACCATGTAAGGAGGTTCATATAATTAGCATGATAATGATTATTTTGTTTGAAATAAAATCAATTTACGTTAAAGGTAAGTTTTTTAGCAAAAAAATCAGATATTTTTTTAATAAAATGTATTTCGTTAAAATCCGATATTTTTTAACCGACTTCAATAAAAGGAGGTGGTTTTCAATTCGACCGTATGTATTTTTAATAATAATCTTCTTCTTATATATAAAAATGAATCGCAAAATGTGTTGGTAAGCGCATAACTCGAGAACGGCTGAACCGATTTCGATAATTCTTTTTTTATTATATTCCTTGAAGTACGAGGATGGTTTTTATGTAGAGAAAACGTAAATATGTACCACGGGCGAAGCCGGGGCGGACCGCTAGTTAATTATGTATTTCGTTTTAAAGGATCTCAATTAGATTGAATTTATTTGAATATTTTAAATTCTAATCCCAACTTACTCTCCCATAGGTATCCACTAACAATAATACGACATCAAGCATTTGCAATAGAGATTCTTAACTCATGACCACCGAGCGGCCCGATCGGGCCGCGACAATAGATTTTCTATTGTGTCTGTGATTCCGGGGACTGAGGGATTACAAATCGAAGATTTCTTACCATTTGTCTATGATGGGAGTGCGGCGGCGTGTCATCATTGCTGCGATCTATATCAGCGTTTGTCGGGCAGATCATATCCAGCGGCTCGTTCTTGACTTCATCCATCAGCCGCGGCGACGGGGACAGCGAATTCGACACTCCATTCCCGTTATTAGGCTGTTCGTGAGCTCTTGTGTTGTTCAGCAGGGGATTCTTGGTGGAAAAGTCGTGTATTTGTGGCTGATCGTTGTTATTATCGTGGCGGGCGCGCTTGATGACGTCAGGGGAGTTGTCCGCGGAGCGGGACAGGCGGCGGGGGGGTGCGTGCAAGCGGCGGATAGGGGGGTGGAGTAGGGCTTCCTCCAGCTTGTCGGTATACGGCGTGTGCGGCGTGTGCGGGGTGTGCGGGGTGTGCGCGGGGTGCGGCGGCGTGTGCGGGGAGGGCGCGGTGTTGGCCCGGGCCAGGCTCTGCACGAGCGGCTGTGGACAATGTTAAGAATGAGCTTTTGCTATAGATAGACCCGTTGTCTTAAAGTTAACAAATATACTAAAATCTTCTTGGAGAAGTACGAGGACTATTGCTGATGGAATGGCGACTAGCTTTCGGTTGTGAAAAGCAATGTTGAATATGATACTGCTTTTGCTTAAAATTAGAATTTTGTGACGTCATAGGCGTTAATTTCAGAACAGAAAACGTTTTATATTTACCGTGAAAAAATAGGTAGGTACAAATTATTTTAGAATCATATTGTCCAGTTCTAAACTTAGATACCAAACAAAGGATTCGTATTAGGTACACAAAACCAAACACAATGTTCTCATTATTCGAAAACGGCTGAACCAACTCGGCTGAGTTTTCCAAATATTAATAGTACCTATACGAAACATTATTTGTCTATGCGTCTGGCTGTACTATTTTATAGTTATAGACTAGGTATAGTTTATAATTGTGACGTTATAAAAAAACTGATATTACTACCAAAAGTTAAAAGAAGAGCATACACTGAAAATTATCATAATTTTATTTTCATCTAGTCTCTAAGATAAACCTAAACATGATGTTATTGCAAAAATACACTTTCTACTATTATATTATAGTACTAGCCGCTCCGCGCGGTTTCACCCCCGTGGCTCCTCTCCTGTTGGTCGTAGCGTGATGGTATATACTATATATTCAAATTCAAATTCAAATTCAAATTATATTTATTTGCAAGAATGTAGTTACAAATTATAGATGTTTTTAATTACAATATTATGTGGCTAATACATTCTACCCATTGATTGGGTGTGCAAATATTGAAAAAGAAAGTTGATTAGTCTAATTATTTAAATGTACACACAATTCAATTTTCACAATTACGCGAACGCACTACGATTAACACGATTATATCACACACTTATCACACACTATTCAGTTTACACTACTTAAAAGTCATAAATTCTTCAATGTCATAAAATTGTTTCACCATCAACCAGTTCGTCAGTTTATTTTTGAAAAAGTTTACTGGTAGTTCCTTGAAATTGTCCGGTATTTTATTATATATTTTAATAGCCATAAATATTACACTGTTTTTAGCTTTGTTAATTCTACACGTTGGGAAATGTAATTTGTTTTGGTATCTTGTCAACATATGCGAATTTACATCTCCTTTCTTCTTAAAGTATTCCGGGTGATATTTTACAAATAAACATACTTCTCTTATGTACATGCAAGTTAAAGTAAGGATCCGTAATTTACTAAACAGAGGTCTACAACTGTCTCTTTGGTTCAAACCGCACAGAGCTCTGATACATTTTTTTTGTGAGACAAATACCTTCCGCACATCACAAGATTGTCCCCAAAGAATGATTCCATACGAAAGTACAGAGGAAACGTAGGCATGATAAGCATTTATTGCTGCATTCATAGAAACAGTATCTCTTAAACGCCGTAATACGTAAACGAAACGATTAATTCTGTCATATAGCCTATAGCCTTCCTCAATAAATGAGCTATCTAACACCGAAAGAATTTTTCAAATCGGACCAGTAGTTCCGAGATTAGCGCGTTCAAACAAACAAACAAACAAACTCTTCTGCTTTATAATATTAGTATAGATTAGTTTGCGTATTATAATATGTATGTATAAATATATATACCATTATAACTGAAGGACATCTGTATTTGCAAAGGTGTTGTGTAGAATAATTAAAATAATATGAATATTTGTATTGCTGAAATTATTTATAAAAAAATGTTTCTAAAATTGCATAAATATAAATTCTAATTTTAATGCTTGGATAAGTAATATGTACATGTTTCTTCCCTATTTCATGTATTAAGTATCAGTTTCTTTTAGATTTTCAATTTTTAGTATAATTGTAAAAAATACGTGTGGCACTCGAGGACTGCCGCGGTAAAGCATAGCATCGCATCGCTGTGCCGGTTGGAGTGGGGGGTGTTAGGTTTTTTCGTTACGGAATTTTTACATTCGTTCGCCGCGCTCAAGGCCCGCGATAGAAGCTATGCAATAGCATAATATATGCATACTATTTATGCATATTACCGTAATTTCTAAATTCTATCAAAATTTAAATAAGTTTAAGGAAATTACAATGGCCGTTAATTACTATAGTCTATTATATGTTTGAATAGTCTAGACAGTAGATATCTATTGTAATTACTCAGTTTAATTTATTTTTGTGGCAAAAAGAAGTTTTTGGTGCAATTGTTACATGTTTTGGAATTGATGCATTTTATATTGTGGCTGTAGTAGGTACTTTTTAAGTACCTATGCTATGTAAGTATGTAGGTACCCGAAAAGACAACTTGTTATAGATTTCAGATATATTTGTAGACAATATTAAGAAATTTAAGTATTATAAATATAAGCATTTTTCCCGCAGTAATAAACATTTAAGTTTATACTTAATGATCTAAGGTTTATACACATAGGTACATATTACGAATTAAAAAATCGATGTTATTCTATACTTAATTTTTACACATATTCTTCTTGAAACTCAAATTTCATGTTAACTTTTAGACTATGCGGATCGGATGCGGGTTCGGTATCCGCTTCGATTTTTTTTCTATTCTTTATAAATTTGTATAAAAAAAAACTAATAATTTAACATAATATTTTCGTATACTTCAAACTAAATTTACAAGCTTACCCCTTGAGCATCGTCATTATGCGTGAGGCCAGAAACTCTGAGCACCTCAGCGGTCTTCAAGAACGAGGATAGGCTTCTCTGATGCACGTTCACCTCGCCGTGGTATATGAACTCGACCAGCGCGTGGAGGTCCGTGAAGGCCACGTCTTGAAGGACTATCACCGGGTGCTTGCAGGGTGTTGACTGTAAGAGATTGTTTTGTTAGACAGGGGCTAACTATTTGATTAGGTGGTTATAGTGATAATCGATGTGTGCGTATTAATCGCAATAGGTATGTTTTTTAAATGCAAAATATATAGGCACTTAGTCTATACGACTGGTAGATACTTTGACAACAAAAAAGTAATTGTTATTACCATGAAAATTACGTTATTAACCTATTTTTGTCATAAGTTTGTCTTCTTATAGGTATAAATGTTGTTTCTTACTGAATGTTATAGTGTAATAAAGACCAAGAAGAATTTAGAAGACCAATTTATTGTATCAAGTGTTATGAACTAATGTTACATGTGAAAAGTAACTTAAGTCCACATTTCTCATCCTAAGTTAGTTAAGTTTATCCCAGACCTTACGCAAAGTTGGCTAAGTGTAAGCACGTCAGGTTGGCCGAGTGGTCTAAGGCGCCAGATTTAAGCTCTGGTTCCCGAGAGGGAGCGTGGGTTCGAACCCCACACCTGACAAAGTTGTATGTTTTAATTTTTTATCTTATAAAATTATATTTTGAAACAAATTTGTACGTATAATATTATGTGTAATGTACCCTTACTAACTTTAGATTTCGTAAATATTTAACTTAAGTTGACATTTCGTAGGGTAAACTCACCTAATTATGTGACTCACTTAATTCGGAGATACAACGTTTGGACTCTTTTATAGCGTTATAGGAGTAAAATCCAATACATTAAAATTAACCCTATGGTATGGTAATAAAGCTTCTTTTCGTGTACAAACTTTTGTTAAAATCGTGCGGGTGAGATAGTAAGAATCACGAGATTTGTCACTGCGCCCGCCATGTTTGACGTTTCACCGGTAGCGTGCAACTGTGCTGTCATTATTTAATTAATTTTAAATAGAAAAGGTGAGTGTAAGTTCATGATACTTTGACAATTAATTGTTAAAAACATATTCTTGTTGATACCGATAAAGGTTTTAGTAATTTTTCATTTGTTTTTGCATAATACCTTATTTCCTGGGTTCAAAAAGTTAACGATTTTCAAGATTGCAACTCAAAACAGTGTCACCGAATTAACCAAGCAAATTTTTATTATTTTCAATTCGTGTATAAATAATTGTTTTTAGTACGTATACGTTAGTCGTTTAAGTCAGAAAATATTTATTTTTACTCAGGTTTAAAAGTAGGATCGCTTTCAAGCATTTTTAAAAAGTCCGTTATTTTTTTTATCACATAATTAAGTGAGTTATTTTTTTTTATTTTAGACAGCATGGAGGAAGACAAAAATAAAAATAGAAAATATAATGAAACAACGCTGACATCCGCAATTCAAAATATTCTGCAGTCAAAAATGAGTCTGTACACTGTTCACACAAACAATTATAATGTCCAATATTAATTTTTTATGGTTCCCCTCTTTTGATAATTTCTCATTGATAAATAAATACATAATTATTACTTTCAATATGTTTATATTTTTATTAATTGTATTTTTTTTTTACTTTTGTGTTAAAAAATAATAAATACTCACTTAATTCGGTTATAACAAAATTAGAGAAGTACTATCACCGAATTATGGTGATTGTCACAGAATTAGACAAGTCATCGCGGTTTGATTAAGCTCATTTTACGCTGAGTTAATTCATATGTGTTAAGATTACACTTGCTCCATTTGATAAATAGAAGATTGATTAATGTTCCTATTAAAAATAAAAATAAAATTTATAAAGTTTAACCTGTTTTTTTTTTCATATTCTGTTTTGTCACAGAATTAGATGAGTTGACTATACTTTTAATAGGTAAAAGTGATTATTAATTTGTTACCTATTAGATAACTTAAAAAAAGAAATACATATTGCCATTCATTTATTTATTCACATGTGCTATAATTAATTAGGTAGGTATTCGGTTTGTTAATTTTTAACGTCCTAAACGATCAACTCGAATTTACAGATACTTTTACATATTACAACCAACTAAGTACTGCTATTTTCAGTAACTTAAACTTTAAAACCGACTTAAAAACAGGTTTGATTTTTTTGGTGACATTTTTCGAACATAAATAAGGGTTGCCGCCAACCAATTTCTACCAGGGCTGTCATTATTTAAACAAAAAAAATACGCTATAAGTCTTACCTTCAACAATTCTCTAAAATACGGGCTGCACGCTGACAGCACAACGCGGTGCGCCTTCAAGCTCTTGCCGTCACACGCCAGCGTGACGTCCACGAAGTCTTCATCATCACGAAGGTTCTCGAACGCGCTGGTGATGCTGCTTTGATAGTTGTTCCAGCGGAGACAGAAGTGTTGGGTGTCCACCATCTTGCTTAGCGTGTCATGTGTCCGGGGTCTGGGGGAGGGTTTAAAGTTAGTTGTGTTTTTGATAACGAAAAGGAGTTTTTATTTAAATGCATGTGGCTAAATACTTTATTATTTAAGGTATATTTGAGTAATAAAATATTATGTTAGGTTAGCACCTGAGTAGGTTGTTATTAGCAAGTTTATAGAGGACTAGATTTCCGCCCGCGGCTTCGCCCGCGTTTGCAAAGGAAAACCCGCATAGTTCCCGTTCCCGTGCGATTTCCGGGATAAAAACTATCCTATGTGTTAATCCAAGTTACCCTCTATATGTGTGCTAAATTTCATTGTAATCGGTTCAGTAGTTTTTACGTGAAAGAGTAACAAACATCCATACATCCATACATCCTTACAAACTTTCGCCTTTATAATATACGTATTACGTATATATTAGATATTAGATAATATAAGTATATATAGCTCTACATGGAGGAACGGAAAATACTCTTTCGCGGATCTGAATTAATTACAGGTTTAATTTAGTACAAAATTAGAGTCCAGACAAAGCTTATTTTGTCATTATGTTACATCCTAGGTTCAACCTAGAATATTGTACGACGTACGTATTTTATTTGGAAAATTGCATAAATTTCAAAGACGCCTGCAAAAAAAAACAGAAATTTTATCGCGATGCTATCATTATGTTTAAACTACACTACAGCCTACACTAATGTATATGCGAGCAAACCTGTGTGATGAAACTAGTGTAATGCAAAAAATACATAAAACCCATAAATTAGGTCATACTAAGCATAACTCGTACGTTGGACGCTAACGAAAAACTGTTATACCACGTCATAATGTTTTAGTAAAGCATCGATGTAAAAAAGTTATGATATCTACCTACTTTTCTACCTAATAATAATATTGCAATCAAGTTTTATAAACGATGAATAGGTAAATGGACTAAAAATAATATCCTACATTCTAAATTTCTTTACATAGCTTGACCCTGGCTCCGTCCAAATTAAAACGATCACAAATAAAAACTAAAAAAAAATAGACTACTTCACTCAGGAATAGATGATTTTAATTTTGATATTTATTTTTTAAGTTTTTTTTAAGTAGATACCTAGGTTCACTTATTGAATATACCCAATAGCAATCATGCAAGTACATATGTATATGTAAATCATCAAATCGCATCTATATTAATGAAGACTATCCATAAAGATATAGGAAACTGTCTATAATATATGTTCAACAATATATAAGTTAGGTAGATATTATTATAATACTAGATTTCCGCCCGCGGCTTCGCCCGCGTTTTCAAAGGAAACCCCGCATAGTTCCCGTTCCCGTGGGATTTCCGGGATAAAACCTATCCTATGTGTTAATCCAAGTTACACTCTATATGTGTGCTAAATTTCATTGTAATCGGTTCAGTAGTTTTTACGTGAAAGAGTAACAAACATCCATACATCCATACATCCATACAAACTTTCGCCTTTATAATAGTATTAAGATTAAGATTATGTAGATTATAGGTCAAATACCTACTAAACTTCTCCTTAACCCACGGTGGTCCATATTCTAATTCGTAATATCACGAAAGAAATTCGATCTTTCATTGTTATCACACCGGTCACTGGGTTCTATTGTCTACGAATTGTTTAAAAACACCAAAGATATCTTTTTGTGAAAACCACCATTTTATAAATAGCGGTAAAGTTGATAATTGCGTCTCTTGCGCAGTGTGATTCGATTCGAGTAATGCATTGTGATTAGGTTATGCAAGTGGCTTCTAAAAAGTACGTTATGTGGAATTTTACGATTGTTATCATTTGTAATTTAAAGGACATCAAGTAAATATAATATGTACCTATTCTGATTTACTTAAGTACATATTTATTTTTACTGACCTACCTACCTAATTATAGAACCTATATGATTATATCCCGTGTCCCGAATAGGTATCTCAAAAATATTATATGAATAGAAAAGATTCTCTACTAAAACTTTGCAAAAGAAACTCTATATTAAACACTTGACCGTAATTTGAAGCTTACTTCATTGGAGAAGGTACCTAGCTTTTTCCGCCTATTTTTCCCTCTCTTTCCGTTGTATATATGCTATCTCTCTCGCACACCTCTCCACCAGGTGGCGGGGCGCACGATAATGTCGGGCGCTGGATGTTTTTCATTGGCGTCTAGCTTCCGCCGCGAGAAGGTTGTCTACAAGACTACAACCTTGGTGCTATTAAGTATTAAGTATTGCTTAAAGCAAGTGCTAAAAGTGTTAAAAAGTGTATCCCGTCGGATCGGTACAGTGAGTTATTTTTACATCTATTCTAATAATATTTTACTTAAAAATGAGTAAAAATCTTTAAAGTCAACGGTATAATCGTTGGACTTTATTTAAAATGCTGAGGTTTTTAATGAATCCTTCAGCAATAGTTTATTTTTCAATATGCTTAAATACTTAATAGCATGAATAAAGATATTTAAAATTAACGATACAACCGTTACATTTTACTTGAAATAGTAACTTTTCTTTTGAAATATTTCATTATGCAATATGTACTAATTAATATTTGAATTTTTAATACTGTGAGTAAAGCTATTTTAACGGTGTTACCGTTCGGCTTTACTCGAATCGTTAATATTACTTTTGTGATTATTTGATATTACTAGATATATCAAATACCCTCTCTTGTATATAGATATTTTTAATATTTTATTTCATTTTTAATAATGTGTTTTTATTACAAGGGTACAAGTGAATTTTTCGTGGAAAAATTACAATTAATACTTAGTATGGATATGAGCCAACTCAAAGCTTTACAGGCATACAATCCATTGCTACGACTTTATTACATTGTCGTTATCGCTAGGAACGGTTCGGAATTCCTATCATAGTTTATTACTAAAAATTATCGAACGAGATGAGTCAGCTCCAAGAAGTCACGACATGTCAGAACATGTTGTGATTTTATTTTATAAATCGTACGGGAGTTACCGCTCAACTGAATAATGATGGAATTCGCTCATGTATAGTAGATACGTACCATGAATGTTCCACACATTCAAAACTATCCGTAGTCTATACGTGTCCTTTTATGAGTATTATTCTGATCCGTTTTTATGTGAAAATAGACATATTACACACGGCTAATTTGATTGAAAATTACGTTTCCTATGTTCAAATGATGCAACTTTTTTGTTAAAACGAGTAAGTACCAAAATTTTACAATTAAATTCTTTGGTTTACTGAACTTGTGCTGAAAGGGTTATCGTATAATAATTATCGAGATATCTTAATATAAATTAGATTTAGATACACTTATTTCAAAGGATTTACAATTCACTTCTAACGTTTTAGAATAATATTATAAACTTGTACACCTTGACAAAAAGTAAAAAATTGCGGGTGAGTGGAGATTATTTTGTGCAATTAAATATAACGTCCTACGACGGTATGGTTGCGTTCGTAAGGAATGTTAACGGATATAAAGCAACTAAATGTTACATCGATTGCATGAACAAAAATAAATATGAATCGAAGTTCATTTTAAAATTTAGTGAATTGATTTGAATTATGAGTTTATTAAATGTCGCTAACATTGGAAAATAAGTTAAAGGACCTTGTTAATTGCTATATTATTTAAATGATTATTTACTGCTATTTTTATATTAGCACTAAGGTGTATTCTTGCTCGAAGCAGAATACATAAATGTGGCCACTACTCCTCGCAGGGGTTAGCCAGGTCAAATTCACCCTCGCAGGGTGTCTCTTAAGCATTTTTTGGCAGGCCCTACTTATTTCTAGTTACAAACATCCCTCGCGCAGCTGTCGCTCGCAGGGAAATGGTGCAAATATATATCGGCCCTCGCGGGGCTTTGATTACAATCGTCCCTCACGGAAAAGATGGTGCGAATATATATCAGCCCTCGCGGGGCTTTGATTACAACCGTCCCTCATGGAGAAATGGTGCAAATATATATCAGCCCTCGCGGGGCTTTGATTACAACAGTACCTCACGGAGACATGGTGCAAATATATATCAGCCTTCGCGGGGCTTTGATAACAACCGTCCCCACGGGGAAATGGTGCAAATATATATCAGCCCTCGCGGGGCTTTAATGGCGATTGGTGCAAATATACAAAGGATTGATCATTAAAATGATCATAGATATTTGCTTTTGTCAACGAGGACCCACGAAAGAAGTTTTGGATATGACCGTATCGGATCTTCACTCTTCTAAGGTAGGTAGAAAAAGGTTTTGAAATCTACTTCACAGTGGGCAGTATAGTAAATGACCTAATAAATACAATAAAGGTTAGATACGTCAAATAATGGGCGCATGAAATTGATACTTCGTATCCTAAAAATTTACGCTTCAGGAATCAGGAAACCACCATTGGTTTACCAATTATGGAAATTGGAATTGAACAAATTGTATTTACCAATGCAAAGCCTAATCACAACAAAGGAAGGCGAGTCGGATCAAATATCATCTCGCAGATGATTTGTGGCGGTGGTTTCGAGGATTGTCACCAAGCCTTGTGTCAACGGTATGTTTGGTATCGTAATTAAATGGCACTAGCCGACCAATTTACATATACAAACATCGGAAGAGATTTTTTAATCGCAAAGCGATTGAATGTAACAAATGACGATTGATTACGTATAGTTGACCTCTCATAGGCCTATTTTAGTTGCCCGGTCTTGTAGGCAATTTATTTGACTCGTTTTTCAACCCATTTGACCTCATTATTGCACCCATGAGATTTTTCTTCGGGGCTCAAACAATAAATCGCTGAGGGATTAGGATAATCGTTTGTTAGACAAGTTTTTTGTCATCCCACCAGGATTATTATATTGTATAATAAAGTTATATACAACTATTAACGTAAAACGTTTAAGTACTCAACGAATGCTGAGAATACTGACTGTTGAGTTACATAGGATAGAGGATAAATAACGGAAAGTCAATCTTTCCAAACAAAAGCCTCTTATTATTAGATATTACTTGGAACCCCTACCCTTAACGAGAAAGCTCTGCCAAATGACTTCTCATTTCTTTGCTTTGAGGGGGGGGGGGGGGGCAATAAATGAAATGTACAGGCTATACGGCTTTTAAAATATAAGTCTGGTAAGCGAACTAAACTTTGCTGGTTTAGTTCTTGCTATATCGCTATCCGTGCCTGCTTCTCGTGTTTACGGGTGAATTAAGTTTATCAATAGTCATAAATGCAATGCTATTCAGAGGATATACTGCATTTAAAACATGACAAAGTCTGGTAAGCGAACTAAACTTTGCTAGTTTAGTTCTTGCTATATCGCTGTCCGTGGCTGCCTCGCGTGTTTACGGATGAATAAAGTAATGTCCTGTCTTCGCATCCACAGCTAACTGTCCTATACTGTCATAATCTTAACACAGATTCATTCGACATAGCTCCCCACGAGCTCAGTTCTTCATTTTTGCACTCGCACAACTGTGGACAACACAAGAGCAATGCCTCCATTGGTAGCAGTTACAATCAAGGGATAACTAACCTTAGGCTAGCCATTTTACGGATGTTGGAACAACCGACTATATTCAGGGCAATTTTCTTTGTTCAGTGTAACGTTTAGACTGTCGTAGCATTCCTACGGAACAAAGATGGGATCAGATCTGCATCCTTAATGCAGTTAATCGAAAGGAGATACTTTCAGACGACGATAGTATTCAAAACCCACCATATTCCTTAACATAATATTGCATAGTTAAGCTTATAATCTCTCTTGCCATTATCCTGCAGCAGAATTCCTTGGCGATAATTTATCCTCGTTAGAACGAGCGAGGGTTGTTACGATAATATGAGAAATCCTAGTCAGTTAGAGACCTGAACGACGCGATAGAGTACCGCTATTTCAGTAGTAGTAACACCTAGAAGGGTGAAGGTATTCTGGAAAGCGGAACTGAAGGCCCGGTCAGCAGCATCAGCCACCTAATAGACAGTGTTCAGTGCTGCACCACTATAATCTGCAAAATGACTCTGACGGTATGAAAATGTGGAGTACATTTTCAAAATATCAAATGATATAGTTGGAATAAAAATCCTATTTGCCTCCGTCTATCCAAAAGACATACGGAGTAGCTAGTAGTAGTTGGTTGAATTAGAATAAAGTAACTATAGTTAAAATCCTTTGTTACTGACTGGATAAATTTGGCTCTTTTCCTATCTGACGTTCATATAGCTGTTGACTGCCTAGTGTTGTGCACAAACACTATTATTATAAACTAGCGGTCCGCCCCGGCTTCGCTCGTGGTACTTACGTTTTCTCTACATAAAAACCATCCTCGTACTTCAAGGAATATAATAAAAGAATTATCGAAATCGGTTCAGCCGTTCTCGAGTTATGCGCTTACCAACACATTTTGCGATTCATTTTTATATATAAGAAGATAAGTCACGTTATGTAGTCCCGAGGCTTTCGGTATATAAGTTCTTATGTAAATCATAATTATATCTTAAAACCGAATTGATTAAAAGTAACGTACTTGGCTGTAGTAATTGCAGTTTTGGGACACAGATAAGCTCCTTATCATTTTAGTCTCTTAAGAGTTAAGTTCAGTATATTTGTTTCCAGTACAGAGTTTATGACCTATCAGTTTTAAATAAATAATTCATGCATTGTACTGAAAGTACTAGCCATGTTTAGATTATGATTGGTGGCGTTGGCTCTAAACATTAATAGATACCGCACGGTTTGGTTTGATGTTAAAAATCTGTATTATAATTAAAACCGTTTACCTGTTTTGATATTTTATTGCCTTATTCAAGGGGTGACCTTTTAAATTTATTTCTGACCCCAAAAGTAAGGACCAAGTTCTCTTCTTGTCCGCTTGTAGCAGGTTGGGTTAAAACTGTGTGAGTTGAGACAGGTGGTAATTCTATGTAAAGATGATTCAATTGTGCTTCTACAGAGTTCTAATTGAATAAATAAAGGTTTGAGTTTGAGGTATTTTTGCCTCGTCGGGATCAGCTGTTGCTTCATTTTGTAAGTAACATCTAAATGCGTAATTGAAAGTCGTTACTGGCGCTTTCGCAGATTTACGCTAAAGATAGTGAAAATTGTAGTAACTTTAACTTTTCAAGCCCAAAAGGTTAACTAAGGTACGCTTGAACCAATCTCATAAGTTCTAATACTTTTAATCATTATGATTAACTTTTTGGTTCTTATTTGATTAACTTTTCATCTGGGATTGTTAATATATTATATAATATAAAAATTTGTGTGATTTATTGGTAGGTATACTATCTGCACACCTTACTCTTTCAAACAAAGAAATAAGTAATTACTTATGTATTCAAATTCACATTGGCGTCCATATATTGTACACCAGGTGGGTAACAAACAGGTCTCAATGAAGTAAGCTTCAAATTACGGTCAAGTGTTTAATAGCTGTGTTTTACCTGAAAATAAAACACATATTAAATACTTACCTATATTTGAAGCTTACACTTAACGTCCACCTGTTGTGGATTTCGACTCAATGAAAAACATCCAGCGCCCGACATTATCGTGCGCCCCGCCACCTGGTGGAGAGGTGTGCGAGAGAGATAGCATATATACAACGGAAAGAGAGGGAAAAATAGGCGGAAAAAGCTAGGTACCTTCTCCAATGAAGTAAGCTTCAAATATAGGTAAGTATTTAATATGTGTTTTATTTTCAGGTAAAACACAGCTATTATTTTCAAGTAATATTTATTTCAAATTAGATGATATACTAATCCTCCTGATAAATAAATAAAATATTGACTTTATACTTGTTACACAATCACACTAGAACGACTAAATAAATTCGGCTAAAATTTAGCACAGAATATAATCTGGAATTATTAATTATAAATAGGCTTTTTTCACGAATCACGCGAGTGAAACCATGGTCTGAAACGAGTACAGCAGTCGATTTAAAGAAACAATTACAATCTCTAAGTTTTAATACGGTTGTACAAAACCACGTTGAAAAGCGGCATAATTCAAAACGTGAAAAGTCAAGCATTATAACTCTTTTATTTGTATAATCACGTGCTGACTTTGAAACGCGTATTGTTTGTGCCTAAATACAAGCTTTTCTTTTAGACTCTTCGAATTTATACGGCTTGAAAGTTTAGCAAAAATTTCGTTGATATTTTATATGATTTCCATGTCAATAAGACATTGTTTTACAGACATGTATAGAGTTATGAAGCCTTTTCAATGAGGTAAAAAATTATATAAGATAATTTTTACTTTGGAATTTAAATCCCTACTTAGGGCTGATTTTTCAATCCTTGGATAAAACTTATTCGTCGAATAATGTATAAAACTACCATTTTAAAAACGTATTCTAATTGCCCGTATTTGACAGTTTACGTGACATTTTAATATTATCGTGTAATACTTTATTGGACGGATAAGCTTTATCCAAGCATTGAAAAATCGGCACTTAATGTTATAAATGCAAAAGTAAGTCTGTCTGTCTGTTACGCTTTCCCGCTTAAACCTCTAAACCGATTTTGATGAAATTTGGCACAGACAATCTTTAGACCCTAAGAAAGAACATAGGCTACCTTTTATCAAAACACCACGCGGGCGAAGCCGCGGGCGGAAGCTAGTTGACAATATTAGCTTAACTACGTTACTAACTGAATACTCAATATTCACTTCGATTCAAGCAATTATACTTACAAGAAAAGTTGTCAGTGATATAACTTATAACTATCTAGTAACTAGAATAATTGCACAATATATTTGCAATAAACAATGAAATAAAAACAATAAAAAAACGGGTCATGTTTGATAACAAAGCTTCCACATTCTTGCAGATAGTGGTGTTATGACAGTATTAATTATGCTTTTGGCCTATTTTTTCCATTAATTGCTATATTTATTTATGATAGATGTCGACAGGATGTAAATAAAATAAATATAAAGTTAGTATGTAAAATGGGACAAACTGTAACTCACATGACATCTTACTAATATTATAAATGCGAAAGTTTGTGAGGATGTGTATGTGTATGTGTGTGTTTGTTACTCTTTCACGCAAATTCTACTGAACCGATTACAATTTAATTTAGCACACATATAGAGGGTAACTTGGATTAACACATAGAATAGGTTTTATCCCGGAATTCCCACGAGAACGGGAGATATGCGGGTTTTTCTTTGAAAACGCGGGCGAAGCCGCGGGCGGAAAGCTAGTGTTATTATAATGAAAGTCGTAGTAATTTTAAAATAATTGTTATAATCTGTGGTAAATGTTAAAAATATGTAATGACGTTTCAAAAGTGCTTCTAGAAGTCTAATTGAATAAATGTTTGAGTTTGAGTTTTGATAGTTCTGGTAAATTTATGCATTAATTACGAAATAAAAAAATACTGAAACTGTAGTAATGAAAAATTATAACCGTGTTTAGATTTTCGTTTGCGTAAAACAGCAATTTATTTCACTCATATATTACCCAAGAAATTTTAAATCTCTTTCGAAAGATAAATTGAATGAAAAAAGTGTAAACTCAAAATATATTAAAAGCAAAAACTGGTGTTTTCACAAATAAAATAAATAACTATTTCTAAATACATTTTTAATTTTCCCGCGTAAAAAACGGTTGAACGTGCTTTTGAAAATGTAACGAAATTATACATGAAATAAAAAGCTATGCTTAGACAAGATTTCTAAGTATTTTTTTATATAAAGGGTGTCGTGGTGCAATGCAAATGTGCCATTCAATATAATGAAAAGATTCTAGGCTTTGTGACGCTGGACAAGTTATAGGCGGAGCGGATAGCGATTACTACGATATTTTTGATATAGGTCCTTTTTATTTGACACTAGCGGTCCGCCCCGGCTTCGCCCGTGGTACATGTTTACGTTTTCTCTACATAAGAACCATCCTCATACTTCAAGGAATATAATAAAAAAAGAATTATCGAAATCGGTTCAGCCGTTCTCGAGTTATGCGCTTACCAACACATTTTGCGATTCATTTTTATATATAAGAAGATATTCACTAGTTTTCAAAAAGACTTCCTACTTGATTTTTACATTTGCTTTTTTTCTGTAGAAAAATATCATTCGTATAGGTAAAGTAATTAAAATGTAGCTGGAATAAAATCATAAGTATTTTGCCTGCACAGTAATATGACGTGTTATCGAATTATATCATAACGTAATTTAGTTATTAACAAAAAGTAATTTCTCTATCTTTTAATTTAGAATAGAATAGAATAGAATAGAATAGAAACACATTTATTGCCAAAAAAATGATACAGCTTACATTAAATTACAGACAACACTTATAACTTAAAAAAAGGTATAACATTACAATATGTAGACGTAATAATATTATATTATATCTGTATCACCTCAGGGAAAGGGATTACTGACTCAGCATAAATGTTACAGCTGAGGCTGTAACTCTGTTATTCTGTCAGCACCATATTAAATAAAGAGTCGAGTGACTGTAAAGAGTATTCTAATATTAATGTAGCAATTACGGACTAAATTATGCTATAAATTTCAATTTTATATCATCAAGAGTTATTATAGGTTTTCACTAAACCGACTTACTGCATTTAAATTATTTTATTACCATCTAAATCGCTCCCGCTTATGACTTGCTTCCAAACTGCGTATACTATCTGCCCCTATTTAACTAAACACCATCCATCTTTTGCTCAAAAGGTTTTTAACGCCTTTGCAATTGTTACTTTATATAGAGGTGTTTCTGTCCGTTTATTTTAATATCAAATCCGATTTATTTAAAGATTATAATTGTGTAGTTTTTATATAATAACGAGGGGCTGGCTTTAGAGTTAAATAGAACTAGTAATTTTTAAAATGTAGTAAGTATACACCTATCTATTACTAGCTGTGCTCCGCGGTTTAACCCGCAGCAGGATGATAGCTTTTAGAATATATAGAACTAGCTTTCCACCCGCAGCTTCGCCCGCGCAGTCAAAGAAAAACCCGCATAGTTCCCGTTCCCGTGGGATTTCCGGGATAAAACCTATCCTATTTCCCGGGATAAAAAGTAGCCTATGTCCTTTCTCGGGTATCAAAATATCTCCATACCAAATTTCATGCAAATTGGTTCAGTAGTTTGGGCGTGATTGAGTAACAGACAGACAGACAGAGTTACTTTCGCATTTATAATATTAGTATGGATTTTTCAAATCGGACCTCGTTTCTGAGATTAGCGCGTTCAAACAAGCAAATAAACAAACTCTTCAGCTTTATTTATAATCAGACTCAATTTTCAATTTATAAAAAAATTAGCTTTCCGCCCGCGGCTTCACCCGCGTTTTCAAAGAAAAATCCGCATAGTTCCCGTTCCCGTGGGATTTCCGGGATAAAACCTATCCTATGTGTTAATCCAAGTTATTCTCTATATGTGTTCTAAATTTCATTGTAATCAGTTCAGTTGTATTTGCGTGAAAGAGTAACAATCACACACACATCCTCACAAACTTTCGCATTTATAATATTAGTAGGATACTCTACTAAAACGTAAAAACTTGGGTCATTTTATCAATAATAATCATTATCAATGCATTTTAACTCGCTGAAATCTAATTTTCGAGATAACAAATATTTTTGGCCGTCATCTGGTATGATATAGTTCTAATACCTTTAATCATAGTTGTGAATTTTTATCAAGGAGATATCGATTTGGCTAAGTGCGAGTCGGGCGAAGAAAAGTGTTTTCTGTATATTGATTTTTATAATTTTAGTTATTATATTAGTTAAGTGTTAGGCATTTTTTCTGCCTGAATTTAAAGTTTATAGAATCAGTAGATATTGGTAGCATTCATATCTAGATTTGCAATAAAAAATAAATTGTTTTCACATAAAAAATAAAGGGAAATTAATAGAAAATTGCAGGTAGGTATAAATTTTTTGTCTATTTTTTAAATTAAAATATCTAGAACGTATAGGATCTAGAAGTATATTTGCGACCCATTGTTACAAATTTTCATTTTTATTTTGCGTTCTGTGAATAGTTTTTAATTTCAAAATGTACGTTTCGCAATTTTTTATAACATTGATATAAAAATTCATCAATCAACGTTTTTAATGTATTTTTAGAGTTCCGATTATGGTTCTGTTCCCGTTTTTGCGTACATATGTTAAAATCACTACATAGTAAACAAAGTCGCTTTCTCTGTCCCTATGTCCCTATGTATGCTTAAATCTTTAAAACTACGCAACGGATTTTGATGCGATTTTTTTAAATAGATATTGAGTGATTCAAGAGGAAGGTTTTACTATATAATTTATTATGTTGACAAAGCGGGCGAGGCCGCGGGCGGAAAGCTAGTATATTATGTACTTCATTAGAGAATAATCTATGTGCTTAATATAATATAGACTTTTAAACAAACAAACTCAAACATTTATTTATTCAATTAGACTTCTAGAAGCTCTTTTGGATCGTCATTACATATTTTTAACATTTACCACCGATTCGGAAAGCAGTATCTATGGAGAAGAACCGGCAAGAAACTCTATACCTAGTTGCTCTTTAAAATTTTACGTAAAAAGTTGTCAGTTATCTATGAATTTTGACTAACTTTAATATTTAGGTAAATACTAGTACTAGATACAATCTTATAACTAAGTTGAAGAAAATATAGTACATATCTACCTATAGCATTTATTCTTAGACCTACCACATTTACACAAAATCTATACTAATATTATTAAGCTAACGAGTTTGTTTGTTTGAACGCGCTAATCTCAGGAACTACTGGTCCGATTTAAAAAATTCTTTCGGTGTTGGATAGCCCATTCATCGCGTAAGGCTATAGGCTATATATATCATCACGCTAAGACCAATAGAAGCGGAGCCACGCGTGACGCGGATGAGACCGCGGAGTGCAGCTTTAGTCATTTCATAAAATATATCGGTCAAGCCGCCTTATAGGTTATTTAAAAAAGTGTGACCCCTTGTATATAGGTATAGATTTATCTTTACTTACGCAATGTATAATCTCTTTTAATTAGTGTTTTAAATGATTAAATAAAACTAATTTTAACTACCGATCCCAAATCGTTATCGTTTTGCAATAACATAAAATGCATACATAGATAATGTGAATTCTTATTTATAAAAACTTTATCTATATTACAGATTATATATTGGAATAATATGACACTTTTCGGGAATTTTGTATTTCATTCCTCAATTAGGTATGTCACGTTTAAAATTAGATTCATTATAGTTATCCAATAGTTGAGTTTTTGAGCAGTTTTTGTGCGAATTGCATGTACCTACCTATATATTTTAAGTAGTTTAAAATACAGTATATGTATAACTAGCTATGCCGCGCGGTTTCACCCGCGTTCCTCGATAAATGGGCTATCTAACACCGAAAGAATTTTTCAAATCGGACTAGTAGTTCCTGTGATTAGCGCGTTCAAACAAACAAACTCTTCAGCTTTATAATATTAGTATAGATTAACCGCTAAATTCTACAAAAAAAAAAATATATCTTTATGAATGCGCAAAATGTATGATGGAGCTTTCATTTAGGGCTGATTTTTCAATCCTTGGTTAAAACTTATTCATCGAATAACATATTAAACTACCATTTCAAAAATGCATTGTAATTGTCCGTATTTGACAGTTTACAGGTGACATTTTAATATGTTCGTGTAATATTTTATTGGACGGATAAATTTTAACCAAGGATTGAAAAATCGGCGCTTAGCTAGTTGAAGAATTATTATCATATTTAAACTTATTTTATGTACCACGTGTTTTCATTTTCTAATCGATCTAACCCAGTGATTTATGTATGACAAAAAGAATGATTAGATAAAAAATACATAAATACACATTTAATTTATTTATAAATTTCCAAAGATTTCATGATAGAGCAACTTTTCAAAAACGAAATAGCAGATGCAAGCATAAAAAAATTGACCTCTAAAAGAAATGAGAGAAATTATATTGATTATAGATTAAGTAGGTCAATTGATTTTTAAACCATAACCGTCTTCAATTTATAAAAATACGATACAATGGATGTGATATATTATATATATTTTAATTATTTGTGTTGTTTTTTTTCAAAATGTATTTCAGTCAAACTCAAAATACGAGCACAGATTCTTAATCTAATATCTAATACTTATACTTATATACTTATATATATTATAAAGGCAAAAGTTTGTAAGGATGTATGGATGTATGGATGTATGGATGTTTGTTACTCTTCCACGTAAAAACTACTGAACCGATTACAATGAAATTAAGCACACATATAGAGGGTTACTTGGATTAACACATAGGATAGTTTTTATCCCGGAAATCCCACGGGAACGGGAACTATGCGGGTTTTCCTTTGCAAACGCGGGCGAAGCCGCGGGCAGAAATCTAGTCATGTAATCTAGTTGATGAAATTGGGCACAGACATTCTTTAGACTCTGAGAAAGAATATGTTCTTCCTTTTATCACAAAACCACGCGGGCGAAGCCGCGGGCGGAAGCTAGTATTTTAAATGCACAACTTAATATCATAGCTAAAAATACAACGCCTTACCTCCAACGACGATCACCATTGAAATAAAAAATAATCTACAATTATATAATTTAGGTATTTAGGTATATTTAATAAATTAGATCTGCACAGTACAGCGATAGCCATGCGTTATCGCGGTTTTTTGTAAATTTAGCGCTTTATCAAAAACCTAGGCTACCTGATATCTTATCAGGCATATAGTTTAGGTTTCTGTGCGATTCTAGTGTTGAAACCAATTTTTTGTGATAAATTATTGTGGATATTTTAGCTACTACTGGAGGAAATAAATGTTTGTCAGTTTATTCGTAGAGCTGTAAATCGATTTTAGATGTAGTTTTCGTTATTTTGTAGTTCTTCAGGAATATTAATTTATAGACATATTATACTTAGACTCTATTACTTTCTTCTCCGTAGATACTGCTTTCCGAATCGGTGGTAAATGTTTAAATAAGTATGTAATGACGTTTCAAAAGTGCTTCTAGAAGAAGTCTAATTGAATAAATAAATGTTTGAGTTTGAGTTTGAGTTTAGAAGCTTTTTTTCACGGTAATTTTGTATGTATACGTAGGTCTGTTGATGCGGCTTGACGGAACACAGTGGGGTTTTGGTCGATAGGAATCCGACATAACCCACGGCCCCTTCCCCGGAGGCCGTGGGTATCTATGCAAGTTTTCCCCACTAAAAAAGGTCTGATAATAGGTATCAAATTATTTTTTAGCTCCTAAGTTAAACAAAATTTGCCGGATTAGATAGTAAACACAAAATTGTTCTGGTCAGAGTAAATGGACACAACTGGTAGACTGTATTTGAACAAATTTTAAAGAGATAGATCTTTACCTTGAGATCATACAGAAAGCTATAAGTATGTTGTTTTTATAGCATTTATAATAAAATAATTTGATTAGGATATTTTTCATCATGGGTAAAATCGATCGTTATACAAAAATATATAAAATACTAGGTTTCCGCCCGCGGCTTCGCCCGCGCAGTCAAAGAAAAACCCGCATAGTTCCCGTTCCCGTGGGATTTCCGGGATTGCGTCATTTTCCCGGGATAAAAAGTAGCCTATGTCCTTTCTCGGGTATCAAAATATCTCCATACCAAATTTCATGCAAATTGGTTCAGTAGTTTAGGCGTGATTGAGTAACAGACAGACAGACAGAGTTACTTTCGCATTTATAATATTAGTATGGATAATATACCTATGTTATACAAATTCGGATTCATTATTATTATCAAATCGATAATGTGTAATATTAATAAGGTAATAGATAAAATGCAATATGCCATTTAAATTTTATTCATACAAAAGTTTGTCTGTTTGTACGCTTTTACGGCCTAACCTCGCAGATTCAATTATTAAAACTTGTTAGATATAAATGTTTGTCATCAACTATTAATATTCCAAACTTGATCCAAATCGGCGTTGTGGTTTAGCAGTAAAAGAGTAACAGACACACAGACTTTTATATTATATTATAGCATAGCTTTTACCGTCTCACAGACCCAATCTATCTATTTGTTATGAAGAAATAACAGAAATAATACCATCTGTATAATCGAAAAAGTCCTTGGCTATTTTAATTTGTCTCTAAATTGTAAAACACGGAAATTATAATTTTTTGTTTATTTTAAAGTATTTATTTTACGGTGTAGTTTCTTATCTATAGATAGATTTTAAATTTTAATTGATCTGTTGTAAAATATGTTGAACATATCTTTTTACAAAATATTACGTAACTAAGTATTTTTGACAAACTCTGAAAATGCTTGACCGATTTTTATGATTTTTTTTATGTATAACTAGGTATATATATACATATGTATATATATTATGTATAAGTGTTAGGTATAGGTTAATAGAATTTCATCATCCATACTAATATTATAAATGCGAAAGTAACTCTGTCTGTCTGTCTGTTACTCAATCACGCCTAAACTACTGAACCAATTTGCATGAAATTTGGTATGGAGATATTTTGATACCCGAGAAAGGACATAGGCTACCTTTTATTGCGAAATATGTACCACGGGCGAAGCCGGGGCGGACCACTAGTAATTAATAAATTGCAAAAAATTGTGTGTAGGTATGGTATTGTCCCAAAAGCGATAACAATTTTTGCTATGACTTATTTTTTTGTTTAATCTGATTCTGTACTAAGAACCATTTATATAAAATAGCTCGTTTCTTTTTGATAAGCGTAGTTAGGTCGTGGCGTTTCAACTCTGACACTAACTAGATAAAGCCTAAATTTTTAGTTCTTAACCGATAACGCACTGAGATAGTGCTCAAATGTAACACTATAGGTTGAAATATACACTAATTATAAATAATATCACGACAAAGTCATTGGAGACAAATTTATTTTGGTAATTAAAAATTTTAACGGATTTTTAACGCGATTTATTCATCATATATTATCCCGTGTATTATCCCGCGACGTTTCGCGCAGTGACGTGACGAATTCGATGCAGTAAGCGACACGTCGGGATAATAAATGAATAAATCGCGTTTAAAATCCGTTAAAATCTTTAGTTTTCTTAATGTATAATACTCGCGTAAAATAAAAAAAGAAAATACAAATAATTTTGTCAATTAACTTAAGTATTTTTTATTTGAAAAAAAAAACAATTATATTCAGTAAAGCTTAGAAAAGATATGTAAAAGATAAGAACGTATTTTATATAATAGTGAGATCGAGATATGGGTGTGATAATATATGAAATGTAGTGAATTGACCCAATATCGAATGCACTTTTTATTACTATCATGAGTTTTCCTTTTATTTTAATTTATCAGCACATTTTCAATTCATCCATACTAATATTATAAATGCGAAAGTAACTCTGTCTGTCTGTCTGTTACTCAATCACGCCTAAACTACTGAACCAATTTGCATGAAATTTGGTATTGAGATATTTTGATACCCGAGAAAGGACATATTATGCTACCTTTTATTGCGAAATATGTACCACGGGCGAAGCCGGGTCGGACCACTAGTGTTAAATAATTTTGATAGAAATCTTTAAGACCGTAGAAATATATTAAGAAGCATAGAAACATATTAAAATAAAACCGGCCAAGTGCGAGTCGGGCTCGCGCACAAAGGGTTCCGTAGCAGCAAATATAATAAATTACAGTTAAATCAACCTATCTCAAAAACTATAAGAGATACTTTGATCAAACCAAAAATCGTTGAAAGAGTTAATTAGCATGCATCACCTCTATTTTTTTTAGAATTTTATACCCCGTAGTTATAAAAATAGAGGGGGGGGGACATACTTTTTACGACTTTGAGAGCTGATATCTCAAAAACCGTTCACTTTAAGAAAAATGTTTTTTAGAAAACTTTATATCATTTTAAAAGACCTTTCCATTGATACCCCACACGGGTATGTACATCGAAAAAAAAAAATTTCATCCCTCAGTTACATGTATGGGGGGCCCCACCCCCAATTCTTTTTTTTACTATTTAGTGTCATATTTTTGTAGCGGTTCATACAACACATATTCCCATCAAATTTCATCACTGTAGTACTTATAGTTTCCGAGTAAATCGGCTGTGACAGACGGACAGACGGACAGACGGACAGACGGACATGACGAAACTATAAGGGTTCCGTTTTTGCCATTTTGGCTACGGAACCCTAAAAAATCAAGATATAAGTAGGTAAGTGACCTATAAAAAACATTTTTTTTCTAAAATGACTGAATAATTGTTTTGCTAAATAAATATCCTTATATTTCTAATATTTTTTTATGAAGTCAAAATAAAAGAACGTACCCTCTTATTATAAACTTGGTAAAACAATACCTATAGTTTTAAATTGTCTAGAAATAAAATACGTACCTAACTTAAGCACTAGATGGTTTGAACTCAAACGCAGTACTAAGCTCAAGTTACTTGTTATCACTTAAATATGCACTTCTAATTAAAGTGTTTTTTATTGTTTATCGAGAATGATAAGCGTATCTATTTTTTACTTATTAGTGAAGTCTATATCTGCTCTACGAGAATTTTTATGCATTTTTGTTGGATTTTTGTATAACATCTATACGAAGAGTTTGTTTGTTTGAACGCGCTAATCTCAGGAACAACTGGTCTGATTTGAAAAATTCTTTCGGTATTAGCCCTTTTATCGAGTAAGTCTATAAGGCTATAATATAATCTCGCTAGAAAATATACCTACTTATTTCTCAAAATATTTTATGATACTAAAAATGAAAGCTTTTCAGGTGATATTGTATAATTTAATATAAGTTTGTGTGATTGCATGAAACCCATAAAACATTTAATATAATTGTGTTTTTAACTGATATCTAAAATTCTCGAATTAATGACTATTAATAAATATTAAAACAGAACTATTGAAACACTATCAATACCGGGAAAGATGTTCGGAATTACCGTAATTATTAATAAACAAGAATTAAATTTAATTATTAAATTTGTTACTTTTGCGACCGCTTTTTCAATCCTTGGTTAAAATTTATCCGTCCAATAAAGTACAGTATTACACGAACATTTTAAAATGTCACCTGTAAACTGTCATATTATACGGACAATTAGAATACATTTTTGAAATAATAGTTTTATACGTGATTCGATGAAAAAGTTTTAACCAAGGATTGAAAAATCAACCCTTAGTTCATATCTTCTTCTTCTCTCTTCTTCTTCTTCTTATATATAAAAATGAATCGCAAAATGTGTTGGTAAGCGCATAAATCGAGAACGGCTGAACCGATTTCGATAATTCTTTTTTTATTATATTCCTTGAAGTCCGAGGATGGTTTTTATGTAAACGTAACGTAAATATGTACCACGGGCGAAGCCGGGGCGGACCGCTAGTTATATATAAAAATGAATCGCAAAATGTGTTGGTAAGCGCATAACTCGAGGACGGCTGAACCGATTTCGATAATTCTTTTTTTATTATATTCCTTGAAGTACGAGGATGGTTCTTATGTAGAGAAAACGTAAATATTATGTACCACGGGCGAAGCCGGGTCGGACCGCTAGTACCTAATATATATATAGATTAGGTATATAGCAGAAAGTAGGTCGAGTTCCCTTGTTCGTCTTTTGGGTCGAAAAACATATATTTTAAACAATATAAATTATTTCGTTTATTAAATTTATTAAAAAAATATTACTACTCTATTTTAATAATATTTTTTATATAATTGAAAAGATATTATGTACCAATTGCGGTTAGAATAATTTTGAAATCCTTCCTTTTACTAAAGCAATAAGTTATGGAATCTGTATGTTTGTAGTGATCTTCGGAATTACTGATCCGATAATGAAAATACTTATACACTAACAAAAAGCTATACTATTTAGGAGTGATAAAAAATATCTTGATATGGTTTCCCAGGTCACCGAACAAATTGAGATAATTTATATATTAAATATAGAGTTGATACTTCATCAGAGAGCTTTAAGCTACTGATCTCTCTAAACGCACGTTCGACAGTTTTTGCATGTGAAGCACAGATACATATTTATAATTTTTATGAAGGTATGTAAGGTAGAGATGAGGTCAGAAAATAAGTCTTCTATTTTTATACCTCACAGTGATAGGGAAATTTTAATCTTGCAAAAATATAGGCTTTTATATTGTACTAGCTGTTCCCCGCGGTTTCACCCGCATTGCTCCGCTCCTGTTGGTCTTAGCGTGACCTATAGCCTATAATAGCCTTCCTCAATAAATGGACTATCTAACACCGAAAGAATTTTTCAGTCCAATACTTCTTGAGATTAGCGCGTTCGAAAAAACAAACTCTTCAGTTTTAGAATATTAGTATAGAATACAGAATAATTATTTGACCTGTTGTATTCAATAATAATGCAGCATAATTTTGAATTTGAATTTTAAATCTATGACTTAGTTCGGCTCAGTCATTACAACCAAATATGTACATACCTATATATATTTCCTCTTTATATTAATGTAGATATTTCCTGTAGGTACATTTAACTAGTTTTAGTCTCTTTTTCGATTTTAAATCTGAATTAGGTTCTCGAATCTAACTTACCTTAAAAATAATGTATTGTCCGCTTAACTGTCTTCGTTTTGTTTATATCTGAAAAGAGAAACAATATATTAGTTTTTATAATAAAAATAAGTCGCAAAATGTATTGGTAAGCGCAAAACTCGAGAACGGCTGAACCAATTTCGTTAATTTTTTTGTGTTAAGTTTAAGGTACGAGGATGGTTCTTATGTAGAAAACGTAAACATGTACAAGCGAAGCCGGGGCGGACCGCTAGTTTTCAATAAAATTATTGACTTAGAATTGAATAATTTCATACGAAAGTATATTTATTACTTCATATATAAAACCCGGGAGTATTCTTGGATATTAGTAATTTGGATTTACCTAAGCTTTTCCTCCAAGTCTATGAATAGAGTTTTGAGTCGGTTTTTGCACGCCTCATAAGCGAAGCGTTGAGGTGGGTACTACTGTCACTTCGCGCAAAACATCTGATTTTTCAAACTTAAAATGTCTTTATGTATCATACATTGCACTTGTAAGATAATACATACACACACATATTAAGAAAAAACACTATTTTTAACATTCATGATATTTTTGATGTCATTTTTGTTATTTAAACCAGTTAAAAAACAGTTTAAAAAAGTTCTGTCTTGGACGTCCGTGTGTCTGTATGTGCGGAGGATTTTCTTGTTAACACGATAGCGACCGAAATACTTTACTAATCGAGTCTTTTTTTTTCTCTTACGCTTGAGTATGCTCAGGAATAGAACCCTTTCATTTTTCAGGGTCTGATTCGATGTGGTTTAATTGTTATTAAATAAACAAAAATAATAATTAATAAATAATTATTAAAAAAAAATTATGAGGCGTGCACTTTTGGATTTTCCAAATTTTTATAATTATTTCGTATGTTATTTTTAACGATTTGAAATTGAGAATTATTTCAATAGACTTCGTCAAAGGAGTGTTTTGGTTTTTAATCGATTTCATACTTTGTAAGATTTTTCTAAAATATGCAATTAATGTTTAATTCGATTTTGCTTATTGTTAAAATGCAGTATTGATTAATATCTGGGTCGAGTACCTATAATAGATATCGATTGTTGATTTTAGGAAAGTCAGCAATTTTATTAATAGTCCATATAATATGTTATATTGTATGAATGTCATTGTGAAATAAGGAAAACAGTCATAATAAAATTCCACTAGGTATGTGCAATTTTTAGCTTTCAAATAGTGTATCGCGTCTGATATACCTAGAAATGTGTATGATTGGTTATTCTTTGTGGATGAGATTTTGCACATTGGTAGTTAGGACAATTGATTAATGATTTAACATAATTTTTAAATATTCAATTTTATTTTAATATTGCCTTACCTTTCGTTATATTTATTTAAATTTTATAGGATATAAAATCAAACAGGGCATTTTGTCTATTGCCTATTCTATACATATTTTCGCGACTTTAATCATTAAAAAAGACAATTGCTCGTTTTAGCACATTCTTTACCTTGCTTCATAAGCATTAATTATAATAATACCTAGGTGTATGGCGTTCGATACCGGATTCAAAATAATAATTATATTCAAAACTAGCGGTCCGCCCCGGCTTCGCCCGTGGTACATGTTTACGTTTTCTCTACATAAGAACCATCCTCGTACTTCAAGGAATATAGGGTAAAAGTGGGATAGATGCCCTACTTTTTGAAATAGCCTCATAATTTTAAATACATGAATCTTATACGAACACTTTGTATGAATATAGCTAGGTTAATTATCTGTTTTGAATTACTATATATATTTTTTATCCTATCATTTATAGATAATGTGTAATAAATATTTTTGTAGAACACCTTTTTTGAGGATAGATGCCTACCTAGTTGGATAGTTGCCCCACCATGAAAATACTAAGGAGGATAGATGCCTGCAGAGTGGGATAGATGCCTTACATACTCTATAAACGCGAAATCTAATAAAATTAATATGATAAACCAGCAAATGTCATGTTAACATAGTTGTTCTGTTGTCCAAGAATATACTTGCGCTCGCACTCCTTCTTTTCTTTTGTAATTTCGTGGCGTGGTTCTCCTACAATCAGTATAAGGACAGATCATTAATAAGTAAGTATACATAACAAAAAAAGCAAATTAAACGAGTAAAATCGGTAAATATAGAGAAAACCTCTGACGCAATCAGGTAAAAATATAAACAGTACTTGTGATTATCGATAATAACATGTACATATGTATTGAGGGATAGATGCCCTTAGAGGCCCCTAAGGGCATCTATCCCTCGAAAAAAAAGGGGCAACTATCCTTTTTGATAAGGATAGCTGCCCCAGTATTTTTTTTATTAAATAAAAACAAATGAGCCACTATTTTCACTTAGATTTGTACTTAATGAACCAGTGTATAGACATAATAAGAAATATAGTGAAATTTATTAATACTTATAAAGTTATGCAAAGGCAAATATCAACCTTTTTAAATTTTAACGTGTTCGTGAAGTTCGCCGCGGATATTATAACACACACTAGCGAAACACGTCTTCACCAAACAACAGCTCATGCGTACCCGAGGTGCGGGATGATAGGAGCTCCTATTTAAATCATTAATTCGTAGTCACGACTCTGGGAAGTGAGGTTTTTTGAAAATGAGGCATCTATCCCCGTGCGGCATCTATCCCACTTTTACCCTAATAAAAAAAGAATTATCTAAATCGGTTCAGCCGTTCTCGAGTTATGCGCTTACCAACACATTTTGGGATTCATTTTTATATTATAGAATAATAATTTGACAGATTGCTCAACTTTCGTAAAGAAAATTTATCAGTGAAATAGATGTGAAATCCATCCCCATACTCACAAGGAAACACATCAAAATACATCATTAAAAACAACCCCTAAAGCCTAATTTATCTAAACATAATCCACGTAACAATAATCACTTCAAACGTACGAACTAGTCCAACAAAAGCTTCACCTAGCACATAAGCCTCAGTTACGTAATCCTACGAAGCCTCCATTCACACATACACCACACTCACACATAGAATATAGACCCGCGATTGGCCCACTTTTACTTTCATTTGAAGCCTACATATTTGAAATTCCACACACTCGCCGGTGATTGGTCACTCGCTGTGTGACCTTGGACGCGATTGGTCGAATGCCGCCCATGTATTTCTTGTTTACGGAAATAAAACACATATTTCCTGTCCTTGAGGTGTAGGTATTCGTAACCTTTGATACCTAACGTTAGAGGGCAGATGTAATTTGTAATTTACGTGTGACGTTTTATGGTTTAAAATTAAGTGAAGCAATGATTTTTATTAACGACTCTCTTGATTACATTGTGCGAAAACCTAAGATTTGAAGTTATTATAAGTAAATAATAAATAGTTCCCTGTTAAAGAAGCTTATACGAAAAGCTATGAAGCTTTTCATATATAAATCGTTCTATTACAACGTTTTAGCTTGTTATATTATTGAATATGCCTTCTTCATATGGAAATAGCTAAAACACTTATAATTCAGAAACTTATGAGTAGATTAATCAATTCAATGCGGAATTAAAAATAAACCTTCAGGCAAATAAACTTACATAATATATTCAAGTCGATTAAGCAATTTTCAAATAACTTCTATAAAAGTATTTAAAACAAAACAATGAAAAAAGTAATTTTCAACAGAACGTACATCGTATACAAAAACTAAAGTTCAAAAAACGCAGTGTATAAGCATTGTTTAGAGTACATTGCTCCTGAAACATCGCTCTAATGTGCGCGCCATCTTATCGGACAAACAATGAAACGTTTATTTTTCATAACCTCGCAAAATTTTAAAATGTCACTAACTACTGATCTAAATTCGTTTATAGGATGATAATTGTTATCTAGTTCCACACGATTAGGATTATTTAATTTAACCTTGCAGTGTTTTTATTCCCTCACTAGCTTTCCGCCCGCGGCTTCGCCCGCGTTTTCAGAGAAATACCCGTTCCCGTTGGATTTCCGGGATAAAACCTATCCTATGTCCTTTCTCGGGTATCAAAATATATCTATACCAAATTTCATGCAAATTGGTACAGTAGTTCAGGCGTGATTGAGTAACAGACAGACAGACAGAGTTACTTTCGCATTTATAATATTAGTATGGATTACGAACGTCAACATTGACAGTTCGTTTTGCCGCCAAATTTCCTGTCAATGTCACGTTTGGTTCGTGCTAGGAAAGAGGACAAGGTTTTACATTCACGTCACTTTTCTTATTTTTTCAGCGCTGTATTTTATAATTACATTGATAAACAATTAAGAATGAATTGTAGTTTAATAAATTAAAATGTAGGTTAATAAAAAAATGATTTCTCTAGCGATTAAAATAGTTAAAATAAGTTGGCAGTTATGAAAATAGTAGGAAAATGATTAATTAGCGCGGGAGTAAAAATAAATAGTTGAGATAAAGAGCAATACAAAAGTTTATTATGTAAACTAGATAAATCCTTCCTTGTACCAGTTCCTTCACCCGGTCAACGACTTTGTTGATATTTTTTATTATTTTTTAATATCTTCTAAGCGTAAATATGGGTGTATATTTTTCTCTAGTTTCCTACGCTTTATAAGTTTATATTTACTTTAAGAAAATATGCTTAATCTTATATATAAAAATGAATCGCAAAATGTGTTGGTAAGCGCATAACTCGAGAACGGCTGAACCGATTTCGATAATTCTTTTTTTATTATATTCCTTGAAGTACGAGGATGGTTTTTATGTAGAGAAAACGTAAATATGTACCACGGGCGAAGCCGGGGCGGACCGCTAGTCTTATATATAAAAATGAATCGCAAAATGTGTTGGTAAGCGCATAACTCGAGAACGGCTGAACCGATTTCGATAATTCTTTTTTTATTATATTCCTTGAAATACGAGGATGGTTCTTATGTAGAGAAAACGTAAACATGTACCACGGGCGAAGCCGGGGCGGACCGCTAGTATCTAATAAAATAGATATTGGAATATTTTGTTATATAATTAAAAATTTAGTCTTTTTGGTACAGCGGTTAATGTAAGGGCATTGAACCTTCGTGGTTTTGATTCCTCCTAAAGCTCATACTTGCATCTTGATCATGCACCTATCCCTCAAGATATTCGTGAAACAGACATTAATGGATAACTATATCAGATTCTCTTTATTTTATTACAGCTTGTCTACAGGTTGACCCTATCAAAACTCTGGTTTCCCTTCAAAACGTATAAATCTTTCGTCTTTTTTTTGACCCTATCAATCTGTTAAATTCATCCAAATCGGTAGAGCCGTTTTTACCTTATTAGGCGATAAACATCTAAGCATTCTATAGCGTTTTCAAACAATGAAAATATCGTGTCCTTAATATAAACTTACTGAGAGTGACCTAAATAGTACTTAAATTAAAAATTTCTGTTTTCTAGTGACGTGCCAAATAAAAATGGAAAACGATAATTTTTAAAACACGTCGCATTTTATATTTGCGCACTTACCATACAGATAGACGTTTGCCTATGTTTGATGGGCTAATATTTATTTGGTGTATTAAAAACGCGATAACTGCAACACTAGTGATGTGCAGTGTTACGATAAAATCGTACCTAATAATAGGTACGATTTTATCGTAACATATCGATTATTATGTAAAGATGTTTTAGTTGTATGTGGGTTTGATTTATTTATTCGGCTACTATAGTTTATCATTTATAATTAATAAATTGTATTCAATTAATTATTGTTTTAAAGTTATATCGAAGCTTTATTTATTTTGAACAATTATTATTCTAAAAGTTATATCAAATTTTAAACCTTCTATTATACATTCATGACATCAACATAAATACTTAAATTCCTGTATCACTATCTTTAAACTCTATAAATTCCAGCTTATCAGCGCAAGATGCAGTAATCCTTTTATCGACAATCGATACAATTCACGTCACATCACTAACCTAGGGCAGGGCAGTTATCAGTAGATTGCGAATATAAGAATATATATGATAAGGTGTGCCGAATTACTAGCTTGTTATTTAGAAAAACTAGAACACGTGTAAAAATCAGGAAATAGACAAATCCTAGGTTTGATAATAATACTTTTATTTTTCATATTTATTAAACAAATGAATGTATATTCTACTAGTTTTTGCATGTGGCTTCGCTCGTATTTGAATTGTAAATCCAAACTATTTACGAAACCGCATGGAGACACAAAAAGTCATTAAAATCGGTCCACGCGTTTAGAAGTTCGGTCAAAAACAGACCAAGACAAAAAAATATTTTACTTTTATCTCTTTTTTGTTTGTTTTGTATAAACTCTGATTAAAAAAAACTTTAAATGGCCTATAATAATGAAAAAAATGCTAGATTGGGAAAAGAATTTGTAGTTTACTGGTTATCTCTTACAAATAAAGTAAATCCAGTTTTATTGTAAGTTACACAGCTTATGTTATAAAGTTATATTAGTGTAAGATATTGCATTATTTTATTTACATGCATTATTGTTGAGCCGTTTAGATGAATGAAAAATGGTTTTGATTTTGAAATCGTACCAAACAATTTAAGTTGAAAATTTTCTTTATATGTAACTAGCGGTCCGCCCCGGCTTCGCCCGTGGTACATGTTTACGTTTTCTCTACATAAGAACCATCCTCATACTTCAAGGAATATAATAAAAAAAGAATTATCGAAATCGGTTCAGCCGTTCTCGAGTTATGCGCTTACCAACACATTTTGCGTTTCATTTTTATATATAAGAAGATAAGATAACTTAGTAAGATATATAAAAAATTTAATGGATAACTAGTGTAGGTTCTAAGACTGCAAATAATTAGATTTATATTATTTAATAATTTAAATATTTATATGAAATGGTGTTTTATTATAACTTATAGTAGTGAATTGTGTATTTTGACATTTTTTCTTGTCTTTATGACTCTTTTCTTTTTCAGCCGAAACTTTTATTAATCCAGTCTGTAGGTATTTATGCTCTACAAAAGGTGGCGTAGAAAATGTTTTGAAACGATATTGTTTAGGTATGAAAGGTTAATCAAAATCCAAGTTTTCGACCTTGACGGACCCAGGCGCTAGCCGCCATCTTGAATTAAAGGTGCTAAAATTAGGTATATTTTAAATAACTTCTCAATTGTTTACTAAATCACAAAAGTGTCTATGAGGGGTTCAAAGAAGACAAAATTACCTACATTTTTTTCATACATGATTATTCTGTAAGTCTTAAAGGTAAAAAGTTACAAGCGACGGAAATAATAATATTTACAGAAATCATATAATTTTAATTTTGTTTAAAAATTGTGCAGCAATCTTTTTTTATTCTTTTTGATGGCCCAGGCTGGTTAATGGTGGCTTCTTCATTATCGTCGCTGAAATTTTCTGTTTCATTGTCTGTATTTTTAGTTTCCAACCATGAAATTTCGTCATCATGACCAGAAGAAATCGAAGACGCTGGAGCACGCTTTTTAGTAACTTTTTACGGAGGGGACATGGATAAGGAATCCTTAGAAGATATCCGATATGAACGATTCGTAAAGTTATCAATAAAAAGTAAATTTAATCGACGAAATTTCATGGTTGGAAACTAAAAATACAGACAATGAAACAGAAAATTTCAGCGACGATAATGAAGAAGCCACCATTAACCAGCCCGGGCCATCAAAAAGAATAAAAAAAGATTGCTGCACAATTTTTAAACAAAATTAAAATTATATGATTTCTGTAAATATTATTATTTCCGTCGCTTGTAACTTTTTACCTTTAAGACTTACAGAATAATCATGTATGAAAAAAATGTAGGTAATTTTGTCTTCTTTGAACCCCTGATAGACACTTTTGTGATTTAGTAAATAATTGAGAAGTTATTTAAAATATACCTAATTTAAGCACCTTTAATTCAAGATGGCGGCTAGCGCCTGGGTCCGTCAAGGTCGAAAACTTGGATTTTTATTAACCTTTCATACCTAAACAATATTGTTTCAAAACATTTTCTACGCCACCTTTTGTAGAGCAGAGGCTTTTACATTTCCCCACAGACTGGACTATATATATTTTTATACTTATTCTCCGCAAATAACAATAGAAGTCAGGTGACTAGCATAGTATAGAACTGCCAAATGAATATCATATGCGTCAATATCCGTCTTTGTTTATTATATTTGATCCGTGGCTATGTACGTCCGGACTTTTTACAAACATTCATAGATGGTACGAAATCTTGATGTTTTTTACTGAAGTGTATCTAAAAATCTAGTATTTCAGCCAAAAACTACGAAAAATAATCCTATTATATTTTTATTTTGTGTAAAATTTGAAATTAATTTGTGTTTTATGTTTAAAAATACGGCCTTTAAGAAAACAGTTGATTCTATTGAGAGTAAGAAAATTCCTAGAATCTACTATTTCTTACTTACTTACTTATTTAGAACGAAATAATAGCTTAAACTTTCAATATTGATACTTAAGTTACTACTTACTATTAAACCTCATTAAAACAAGAAAAAATTATCGAGAACAATAAAAATCTAACACAGCAAGTCATTGTTGCTTTTCTAAAAACAATTGCTTCAGAACAATTTATTCCTATTGTTAAAGCAAAATGAACCTTATTCCACTGTAATACGGTAATGTATTTGCAAGTAAAATATAATTGATGTGCGAACACATCGTTCTTATTATATTGGTTAAGTCTAATTTACTTGGAAAATGATTCAGAATAACTAAACAATGTTCGTTTGTTTGGTTGTGCAATGGTGAACGACTTTTGGGAGGTCCCAGGTTCGATTTGTGATAAAAAAATGTTAGATATCAAAATATATAAAGATACTAGCGGCCCGCCCCGGCTTCGCCCGTGGTACATATGAAAAATAGATGTTGGCCGATTTTCAGACTTACCCGATATGCACAGAAAATTTCATGAGAATCGGTCCACCCGTTTCGGAGGAGTATGCAGACTAACATTGTGACACGAGAATTTTATATACATATAAGATGTTTAATTTTTCGTAATTATTTTTTTTATTTAATTTGAGTCTACGCAAAATGATGATCACATTGTTTATCAATTTTGGAAAACAATCTTAATCTTGTATATAAAAATGAATCGCAAAATGTGTTGGTAAGCGCATAACTCGAGAACGGCTGAACCGATTTCGATAATTCTTTTTTTATTATATTCCTTGAAGTACGAGGATGGTTTTTATGTAGAGAAAACGTAAATATGTACCACGGGCGAAGCCGGGGCGGACCGCTAGTAAACATATAAATCTAAATATTTTATATTGGATTAAAAATAATAGAAAATAATAGCCAATTTAGTTACAAAGTTATTTTAATGTTTTTCCTTCTTTTTAAAACCACAATGGTCCAGACGTTTTTGAGATAAAGTGAGTCAAACAAACAGTTTCAGTTTAGTATACTTTGTTAAATATCTTGGCATTATATTGCTACTTATAAATTATAATTTTAATTATTTATATAGTTAGCCTTATTTTGTTTTAAAAGTAAAAAAAAGTGAAGTCCCATGTCCCCAAGTGGGGTAAGGGGCAGATGCATTATACATCTGTTTCGCTGATCGATTTTCTTTAGGGTCAAGTAGGTGATCAGCCTTCTGTGTCCTACTCTGGTAGGTCTTGGTCTGCCAAGACATTTTTTTTCTTCGTCTCCACCGGGAATCGAACCCAGGACAGTTGTTTTATATAAAAACAAAAAATAAATAAATTTAAAATAATAAAGCTGAAGTTTGTTTCTTATAAAAATATTCGGAGAAAAGTTAATTGTTAATAGTAACTATAGTCAGCTGTTTCACAATCTTTGTTAGAATTAACGCTGTAGGTGGTCATGAGAATTTACTAAGTATTATATTTATATATATTGTATTATATTTATTATATGACATGTTAAAAAGAGCAACTATGGAGTTTCTTGCCGGTTCTTCTCCGTAGATACTGCTTTCCGAATCGGTGGTAAATGTTAAAAATATGTAATGACGTTTCAAAAGTGCTTCTAGAAGAAGTGTAATTGATTAAATAAATGTTTTGGTAAATAATATAGTATGTTGGGACGATTCATTTCCAGTGTATAATATAGTTATCTATACTAATAATATAAAGCTGAAGAGTCTGTTTGTTTGAACGCGCTAATCGCGCTAATCTCAGGAACTATTGGACCGATTTGAAAAATTCTTTCGGTGTTACCTAGCCCATTTATCGAGGAAGGCTTCGGCTATATATCATTACGCTAAGAGCAACAGGAGCGGAGCCACGCGGGTGAAACCGCGGAGCGCAGCTAGTATAATGATTAATGATATATTCTTTCTTTATGTGTGCCTTTGGAAATAACTCTTTTCAATATTAATAAAAATATAATGAATTTAATAAAGCTTATGTATGGAACCAAAAGTTTTTATTTATAATACCATAATGTTCATATTTTTATAAATAAAACAACCAAAAATATTTTTGAACGTTATATCCATATACGGGTATTTAATATGTCAATTACTAAATTTGGATATAAATATTAAATATTCAGAAATTTAGTTGTGTTATCACTAAAATTGCGTTGAAATCCACATGTATCGTAGTTTTTAGTTTCCTGTTTAGGTTTCTGTCTAGTCAGATAGTGCTTACAGTCGCGTACATAAGCGTCTACGTTTAATTAATTATTTTTAATATTTACGAGCGGTCCGCCCCGGCTTCGCCCGTGGTACCTACATGTTTAAACTATCCTATCTCTCAAGTTGGATCAAACTGCACATGGTGTGCGAATTTTATTATAATCGGTTAAGTGGTTTAGGAGTCCATTGAGGACAAACATTGTGACACGAGATTTATATATATATTAAGATTATTAAAAATATATGCTTTTATAATTAAAAATTTATTCTGTATTATGTTACTTGTATTAATATTTAAATTTTATTATTTAGTTACTTATATATTCAGTTACTTAAGATCTTTTAGTCCGGTTCTTGATCTTTAAAAGCGTATGAAATAAAAGAATGTAGGTACACTTTTCATTATACATATATATATTTTATATATTTGAATTGATTCAGTATATAGTATAAATAGTTTGATAATAGGAAACATGGAATTAAATTTGTTAATATACTACATAAAAAATTGGGAATAAAATAATGAATATTAATAATTATTTCACGACTGTACTCTTGTATTCGGTAATGAGGTTTTTGAGGAAAATTAACATAATAGTTAAATTATTACTCATCGGATAAATATATTTAACGTTATAATTCATTTTCGCTGCATTCTGCATGAATATTGAAAACTAGCTTTGCGCCCGCGGCTTCGCCCGCGTTTTCGAAGAAAATCCCGCATAGTTAGCGTTCCCGTGGGATTTCCGGGACAAATCTATCCTATGTGTTAATCCAAGTTACCTTCTATATGTGTGCTAAGTTTAATTGTAATCGGTTCAATAGTATTTGCGTGAAAGAGTAACAAACATACATACATACACATACGTCCTCACAAACTTTCGCATACAGAAACATAAACATTTATTTATTCAATTAGTTTTCTGTTAATAGCTCTGTCGAGTTCAGATTGACAGTACCTATTGGTCATAATAAATAAATGACTATCACTCTGTTATAGTTGCATTAATATACATAGAGCATTTAAGTTGTTGAAGGTACCTATTAATTCATATTATAATATAATTTTATTTATTATGAGTTCGCTAGTAATTTAAAAAGTATTTAGGGTTTTAATGTAAAATATTTTTTTAAACATTTCCCAGTATTTTTATTTCCAAAGAAAATATTCAAAAATATTGTTTATAATATGAATATAATAAATCTAAATGTATTTGAGGCTTGTCTTCTTCAATTTCCCGTCAAGCATAACTTATAAGAAATTTATATAACTTATATATAAAATTCTCGTGTCACAATGTTAGTCTGCATACTCCTCCGAAACGGGTGGACCGATTCTCATGAAATTTTCTGTGCATATCGGGTACCTAAGTCTGAGAATCGGCCAACATCTATTTTTCATATGTACCACGGGCGAAGCCGGGGCGGACCGCTAGTAACTTATAAGATAAGATACCTGAAAATTGCGTAACCTACTTTTTTAACTTCCCTTGCGAACGAACTTAGGTTTTTTTCTTTACAAAGCTAATAATTTACTAATTCTTGTTGTTAATATGATTTCTAAACTTGTTGTAACTTAATATATATTCTTAGGTTTAAGATTTCGATAAAAAGTGTTTTGGAATCGTCAAAATCACAGACATGTGTCAAAATACAGGAGGAAATAAGTTACCGCCGGTTTAAAAATCTATAAAAAATATTAATGTAACTTTTTTCTTTATATTTATCTCAAGTATTTAGGTAATATACTTACCTATAATATACTAGCTTTCCGCCCGCGGCTTGGCTCGCGTTTTCAGAGAAAACCCCGCATGGTTCCCTTTCTCGTGGGATTTCCGGGATAAAACCTATCCCATCTCTCAAGTTGGATCGAACTGCACATGGTGTGCGAATTTTATTATAATCGGTTAAGTGGTTTAGGAGTCCATTGAGGACAAACATTGTGACACGAGATTTATATATATTAAGATTACATATAAGGATTATTGTTATGTACAAAGTTGTGTAAATAAACAATATTTATATCTTCAGTTTTTCATCAGAAAAATCAATTAAAACAGATAGATTAGAACTTAGCGAAGGCATACGTTACTTTTTTTTGTAAAAACAAGACCTGAAGGGTTGCAATGGAGGGTGGAAGCGTGTGGGGAATTAATGCCCTGTAACATACTATTATATAGTATAATCTACTAGCTTTTGGCCCGCGGCGTCGTCCGCGTATTCAAAGGATTTTCCAATGGGAATGTGATGTTTTAATGCGGTCAAAAGTAGACTATATCTCTTTTTAGTTTCCTATCTCTTATCATAAATATCATATCATAATTGCTCCTTTTCGATGTGATACATAGACAAACAAACATAAGGAAGTAAGGATATACCGACATATTATATGTAAACTCAAGAAAATACTTATATATTTTACTAAGAAGACTATTATTTCGTATATTACAGACTAGCCGCTCCGCGCGGTTTCACCCCCGTGGCTCCTCTCCTGTTCGTCGTAGCGTGATGGTATAATATAGCCTATAGCCTTCCTCGATAAATGAGCTATCTAACACCGAAAAAATTTTTCAAATCGGACCAGTAGTTCCCGAGATTAGCGCGTTCAAACAAACAAACAAACAAACTCTTCAACTTTATAATATTAGTATAGATTTCGCAGATACATTTAAAAGTTTAAGTTACCTAATTTTCAAAGGTGCATTAAAATTTAATTCAATATTTTAAATTAAACTCGACACCGCGGTGCAATATGACCTTACTCGGAAATAGAGATAATTATAGTTATTTTTGGTTAAAAACTAAATGTATGGAATTGCATGTAATACTATAAAAGTACGTTTAAAAATTTCGTACAATATAATTATCATAATATTATTAACGGGTTAGAAATTCAACGCCATTCAAAACTTCAGAATTTATTGTAGAAAGAACTAAAAAAAATCTATTTAGCCATAAATTCCAAAGTGCGTAATTGAAACTGAAACAATAATACTTAGGAAAAATAAACTATTTGTAAATTTTAAACAAGTTCCTCTCCAAAATTATTTTTTATTTAATGTTTTATCCCTCTTGTTTCTAACATCCTTAAAACAAAACTGTCGCGCTACGCCTGCAATTGTATACGCTCTTACAATTGTAAAAAAGTTTCATTCCATAATTTTTCGTTGTGTAACTAATTTTGACCAAAGCCTGGTCCATAGTTTTAGTGGTGTAACTTTTTTAAACTCGTTCAAAAGTTTAATTCGTTTTTTGTTAAAATTTCAGCCGAAAAAGGTAATCTCGTGTTGTGAAAAATATTTGAAAGCGCCAAAGTTAATATTCACTTTCAAAGTGGGCTTTTTATCTGTTACACTATTTGCGGTGATCTGTGGGCATTTGTAGTTTTTGACACTACGTGTAAATTGGCGGGAAATAGACGAATATTTTTGCGAATAAAATTGTAATGAACCAGAAATAACCAGAATTTGTTTAAGAGCATTAATTATTGTGAAATGCATGATTTATTGGTATTGTGGTTGGTTTTTTTACTATATTATGCATTTTTAATACCTATATAGAGATGATAATATACCTAATATAGAGATGTGCGAATTGTTTGAGGGTTAGAAAATCGGCAAAGTTTTACGATTATGTTTTATGTTATATATACTCATGAGGGATTTAGTGTTATTACAATTTGTTAAATTATTATTTATTTTTCCTTTACATCGTTTATCCATACTTTACTATAATAACATTAGGCAATTACATCTAAATTTTGTATATTTCAGTATATATAGCAACTTTTTTATGAGGAAAAGTATATAAATAGTTTAACTATCTAAAAATAATTTTTCCTACACCTTTACTCGTTGTAGCGTGTACGAGGAAAGTAAGTACAAAATATAATGCTCCTAAAATAGCTTCTACAAGACACCTCTACGCTAAAATTCGTAGATTTTAAAAGCCGCTATAAGAATCGATTCTAAATAGTAAACTTTATGTTTTAAACAGTATTATGTCTTTTAATAGATTTATTTTAAATAAATAAATGCATTTAATGCATTTAATGATAGAGTTCGGTATAAAAATGGTAAACTAACTTTTCCGTCTATGCGTGATATTTTCTCTACTTTCTTACGAAGTTGTAATAAATATTTTTTTAAATAATGGCGGCTTTTTAGAGAAAGTGAAGAAGTTTTTTTTTATAATATCTGTGCTTCATATAAAAAAAGAACTAGATCGTAGTTCTATTAAATACGTCACCAATGTCATTTATTATCTTCTGATTAAGATAATTTGATTGAATTAAATTTAATAGTTTTTGCACTTTCTTATCAGATTGTAGATAAGTGGAATAAAATTCGTTGCACAATTTTATTTATCTAATGTTAATTTTATTTCGTAGAAAATTATTTTCAGGAAAGTTGCTCTATGTTGAAAAAGTTTGTAGTTTAACCGCCTTTTTCAAATATTTAATTTCTCGTATTTATGGTATTTAAATTTAGTCTAATACCTAACTTATCATACAGAGTAACGGTATAAACGGACGCGTTGTCCTCAATAAGGTTATCCGAAAGACTCTAACACATTTTTTTGTGCAAATAATATTATCTTCGTGGCACGACCTTGCTCCCAGCTATCACCGAATTTTGCTAACCACGTCATGAGATAATACGTACCATTAATAGCTTCATAAACACACACAACACTTCACTAAATAAATAAAAAAAAATGTTTGCTAATATCCGTACATTTCACTGTTGCGACGGTCCCGAGAGGATTGGCACATCACTCGTCGGCCGGCGATTGCCGACTGACGGCGCGCACGCAATGTTGTCAAAACCCCCCCGCGCTGAGAAAATGGCGCGAAAAAATGGCGCGCGTTTTGCGTAAAGGGGTGCGTTCAGCGAGGCTGTATGCTAATCTCGGTTTTTTTCCGGGGTGGGGTGGGATGCAATTAAGGCGCGTGCGTAGGGCTGCGATTAGAACGGAGACGGCCGGAATGAGTCTTTTACTTTTTGCCTAGTCTGGTGTAGATGTATCGATCCGTTGTCTGCAATTTTTGTTTTTGGCTCCGCGCTGTTTTGCGATTATGGCGCGGCGTATGCTCCGTTTTTAATTATACGTATGCGACTAATTAAAAATTAATTTTAATTACTCTGATTGGCAAAATTGTATGGTTAATCGATGAGTGCATATTTACACACATAACAACTTTTAATTAATATCGTACGATATTTAAAAAAAAATAAGTAAAAAACCAACTACTTCAATACATTAATGCTTTACCCATAAATTATTTTTGGAACGAAATCACAACCTGTCTTTATATTTAAAAGTTCATATAATTTTTTTTATCTAAGTAATTAAAGGCAAGTTACAAAATCATTGCCTATTTTCCAAAAGAAAAAAAAAATCAGATCAATCTTCACAGTCAAATTTAAATTAAAACCTAGAACCAGTTCAAATATCGTTATCTATAACGTGTTACAGCTAGGGTCCCTGCAAGGATGCTGCAGGCTCGCGCGTGCAAGATCCCGCTCACGTGCGAACGTGAAGGGTTCTTTATAAACATTTAACAGATAATATAATTACCGCCTTTTTACTAATGACGTTTTATTGCTGGCGGTTAAGAAAAAAAATGCGTGATTAAAAAAAAAAGAAAAAAAATTGAGCCGTGTTTAATTATTCCAATTTTTAAATGTTATTAAAAAAAATACAGGCCCGAAATATACAGGCCATTTATCCTAGATTATTTTATTAGTAGAAATATTTTAAATACTTCCGGGTCCGAAATTAGCATTTACAAAATAAATAAGAACCGGTCATTCACATCTGTTGGAATTGCACTTTAAATTCTCATACATATTCCTTTAGTTATAAAATTTGCATACTGCTATTGTTAATTTTCTAAAAATCCGGTCAACGGTCCGAGATGCATCGTTACTATTAATCTAATTATTTATGCAGAATTTTCTAAAATCGAGCTCGGACCGAGCTTGCAGTTTCGCTCCACCCCTTGAGTTTAACTACTTATTTACATCATAATATGTCCACTTACGGACCACTATTAAAAGCTCAAACTAATTGATTTTAAGTTGTGACAGTTTCGTTTGATATTATAATTTTAGCGAGCGCAATAAAAAGTTTTTTATTTAACTTTTCGAATATTAAATAAGTACATTTATCGCCGCTGAAATTAAAAAAGACTTACCGTATCTCGAAAGCTGCGTCGTTGCGTAGATAAATAATTAAATTAACAACAAAAAATAACATCAACAGTCACAATGTCCGGTAACACAACAGGAAAAAAAGAAAACTCAACGTGGAAAACACAAGCGCGTAAAACAGTTCAGAAGTAATTGTCCAATGGCATGAACGGAGAGCGGCCAATCCGTCACGCGGCCACACACGCGTGTACTTTATAAGTTTTGCGAAAGTTCCGCGCGCTAACTACACGATATCAAATCGAAATATTCCGGATGATGATCGGAATTATTTTTTTTTGGGAGCGTCCACCCGTCCGGTCGAGTCCGGCGGGTCTGCAATATTAACACGAGCGGCGTCCACCTTTTGTAATGAAACGTTCACACATGCTTCCGCATTACCGTCCCGATGCCATCAATAATGAAGCCGGGCGGGCAAAAAACAAAACGGGCCACCTCACCCGGCGAGGCGCCCGCCGACACTACAGCCTCCTCGTCAAAGATCAGAATTGCATATCTGGGTTGCGTTAATGAGCGAGGGGTGGGTGAGGGGGGGTCGAAAAAGTGGCACCGCTCGCGCGCGAATATAAATTCATCGCCAAAAAATCATTACGCGGGGGGTGGTATTACGGTTGTGCGCGGGCTCGTTCCGTATAGTTTTTAAATCGGGCGCTCACTCGGCAGCGCGATGCCGCGCCGCGAAGCCGCGGGCCTCTGACTGGCTTGCCCCTCGCAACTATCACGCATGCACTAAACTTTTCAAGACGCTACGTACATACGCACGTCAGCCAGCACGCCCGTTAAAAAAGTATGCTTTGACGGACGTTTGGGCGGGACATTTTGACATATGCTTTTCTTTTTTTTTTAAGCGATGAAAATTTTCTTAGTTGACAGAGTAACTAAGTCTAATTAGGAATGGTAATTAAAAGGAGATCGATAATTAACTGTACAAAATTAAATTTCTCATCTATGAAATGCTACAAGGAGCTTTTGAAAGTTCCTATAATAATTAGGTACACATGTAACATAGACTTACTTTAAGCAACTGTAGAACCTATATAACACGATCGTTACAATTATCCAAAAAGAGGTCACAATCCTTCCACATTACGAAATACATGAACTACGAACCGCCTCAAAAAAATAACACATCCTAATTCCAAATTCAAACAGCGAACAACGACGAACTGTACAGATAATAGCAGATGTCAAGTCAAAAATGGGCGGGAAATCGAGTTACGGCTGAGAAAAAAGGCCGTATACATACCTACTTACTACCTATGCAAATTCTTTTCGACGATCGTAATCAATTTGTGCGTAGGAAGCACACTTCCGCACACATGCGTGTAGTTAGGGGGAGGAGGGGGGGTGTCACTGTGTGCGAGTCAAATTAAATCTAATACAAAATTGCGTTTTATGTTCCCGCTAGTGCGTATTAGTGTGCGTACAGGCGCACAATGGTAACGCGTCGAGTACAATCAGGATCATTAGTATTAGAATCTAATTTTTAATTATCACTAGTTTAGTAAATGTTAAATTGTGTTGTTTTGTAATACTTGAAACTAGGTACTGTTGAGTGGAGATGTAAGATTGTAAGATTATTGTTTACGAAGAATAAATTTTAAAGAAAAATTAAGCAAAAATTTTCATTAAAATATTCTTAAAGTTACTAATTTTGATCCTTTCTCAATATACAATGAATAAGTACATTGCTAGTATTTTTTTATATTTGTAAAAACTCTACATTTTCTTCCTTAATGAACACAAACAAAAATAATAAAACAACCAAACAAATGATTTTCTAAATTACTTCCAACTTACATAATTCTTCGAATATATAAAACGATAATTAATTAATGCAACTTTAAAATATTAAAATTAAAACTACATATTGCTAATTACTAATCAAATTAATAATAAAAGCGACACTTTCTGTGTGAACTTTAAAAATTCGGTAAATATTTCGTATATTATTATTATTTTTTTGTTTTTTAATAATACTAATTATTAAGTTACAAGTAACTTACATTAAAATTGTACCGTGTATCATGTATGTAAAGTACATCAGCCTATTTCGTGCCTAGAGAATATTACAGTTAAGTACATTCGAAGCTAGTTTTAAAATTACATTCAAACTCAACTTATAAACCGCTGCATCTTCACACTAAAATTGAACCAACACAAAATCAAATGCCTACCTAACTACCTTCCAACCAATAGAAATAATTAAAAAATAATTATCTACTAATATAAAATTTAACCGCCCGACTGTATTTTAAAACGCACACAAGCTTAATGTTAAAAATGAATTACCAACACACCCCCTGCCTCCCTCGTCTCATTTTCATTTTGATGTTTTCGGGTTTTTGCGCAGAGCGTCGGTACGGGGGCCGCCTCCACCACCCTATGAAAATAGGATATATTTTTATGTTTTATTTGCCCGGAAACCGAGGCTTAGTTGCATGTTTATTAGAAGTTTTTTATTAGTAGCAACAATACGGGAAGCCGGATGATTTGCGATGACTATTCGCGAACACGGCATGTTTTTTTGATTAGAGTCAACAATAAAACGCAGAACAATGAATATTAGTTTCCCTAATAGCGCTCTCATACGAATAAAATACGGCATATAATAAATAATGTGTGCATTTGTGATATTAAAAAGTATCTTCGTTTTAATGTGCGAGAATTTGTTGTATAATGAAAGTCACCCCAATCACGGAATGGCTTCTGAAAATTTCATAGATTGTAAAATGTAAAATGTTAATTACGTCAATTCAGAAGATTAACACTTAGAGAAGTTCTTGATCTGTTATATATGCTGAATATTACGCGGTAGTTACTTTCTATATAATTAAATTTTGAGCTATTATTTTTACGAACGACGAACGATATAACGAACTGTTTACAAAATTTAGGAAGAAATAATATCAATGACGTGTCTATACAATTACGCACTGCTTATGACTACATGCTACTAGGAAAAATGCGCTATTTATACAATTTATAATTTATTGATTGCTACCTAAAACACGCTACTAGTCACAAAATCATAGAGTCTATTTTAACCCAAAATAATGTCTTTACAAAATAAGTACATAACAAAAGATAACATAAATAATTGTTTGCATAAATCTTACTCCACCATTCTTAATGTGGAACCCTTCAAATTTATAGTCTCTTTGCCTTGAGCTAGAAAGATATAGGTATGTACAAAGTTTAAAACAGTATAAATTCGAAACATTTATAATATTTACAGCACTGAAAATCAGCTAGTCAGCAATACTACTTATGCTGAGAAAATACAACACACATAACTTAGATAATATTAAACTATCCCATTTTTATTTAAGTATTCTTCCTTTTATGTCAATATCAAAACAAAGTATAATAATAATAATAGTTAAAAAAACTAAAAAAACACGCTTTTTATAGAAAACCGAACTAAAAAATAGAAAATTTTATCAAATTAGTGTATTGTCATCCTCAATAAATCTACAAAGTTTGAACGAAATCTGGCCGTTTAAAGTGGGTCAAAATCGCGCCCAAAGAAGTCGGTTACAAACAAACAAACATACAGGTGAAGCTAATATAAAGCGTGTAAAAATCCAGAATTATTAGTAAAACGATGGTAAGACCTAAATAATCTGACAAGAGCTAGTTACATTATAATCCTACCGCTACGCGTCGTAGCATGTTAATGTAACGCGTAGTCGATTAAGTTAACCCTAGTCCATGCACTATTTTAAGTCTATTTTGTAGATAAGTTTGTTAAGTTACTATACTTGAAGGTAAGTATAAGTTTGTTTTCTAAGTTATTGTAACGTATGTTGTGTTTATTAAAGGTGTGCTTTAAGAATTGACATCATTATAATGTACTTGAGGTATTGATAGAGTATTTACAATAAATTATTAAATAATAAATTTAAAATATGGTTAATTTATAGTTTATATTTTATAAGATTAAAGACAAGTTTTCTCTAATTTTTGACTCTGGTAGCATAGTGATTATGACTAACGATTGCGTGAATAATAATTTAAATAATTGAACATATCGTATCTAGTTTTAATCTCAAGATTAATACGTGCTCGACTGATGTACTTAGTCATAAATAATGTTGTTAAATAAATAATTTTAATCAATTATTTGATAATAATAAAAACAGCTTCGCATGATATTTACTTTGTTTAATTTCCACCCTCTACACACTTCTCTACGTATTTCATCAGTAATTAATTCATGTCAATTACACATTAAAACCCAGTAAAAGAAACACAATATTATAAAGAGGTGGAGATTGAAGCTATACTCCAACGCATCACGGAAGATCAAGTACGAGAACAATAATATGGGGGTCGTAGAGTGAACAGGTACCTACAAGGGAAGCGCGTATAATCTTAGCCCACAACTCAGCTTAACATCAGGCGAGATTGTGGTCAAGCACTTCCCTATTCACAATAAAAAAAAGATCACCAACCATAAACTAGAAAAACATACGCCGCAAAATCTGTAAATTAAAATGAAATAAGCTATTTTTATAATCTGAATGACAAGTTTTCAAAGAAATAATGTTGAGTTTATTCTTAGAAAGAAATATGCAATCACGCAATCAAATCTATATTTTTTGTTGACTCTACATTAGTAGAGATATGCGTAAATTCTCTTTGAATATATTTATACAAGTAAAATTTTCACAATTCATTTTTCTATATATCCTGACTTTTAACACAATGACACAGTCATAGTTCAAAGCCATAGATAGTATAATTAACCACGTCAACGTATACTAAATGTGTTAGTGGACGCGAAAAATATCGACCCCATACCCTAAAAGGGGACGTAGGACATCACATTACTGTAGCAATAATATCCTTTTAAACGAAAGAAATCAAAAACAAACAAATCTCAATAATTTCAACATAAATTATTATAATAATAAATACTTAGTTACATTGTTAAAGACAGATTTGTTTTCTTTAAAACAATAGATTTTATAATCAAATAAACATCAATTACATTATCTTTAAAATACTGCGAATGACATCTACAACGGTAGTGGAATATTATTTGGTTTTGCTTAGCTTTTGTAATTACGTCTTGAAATAAAGCCTGTATGAAATGATAATAAAATTAGGTTAAATAGGTAATGCCATGCATAGTTACGTATGTTTTGTCTATAAACAGAAGGAAAAAGGGTAAAATCTATATTATAAGGCTGAAGAGTTTGTTTGAACGCGCTAATCTCAGGAACTGCTAGTCCGAATTGAAAAATTCTATCGGTGTTAGATAGCAAATTTATCGAGGAAGGTTATAGGCTATATATCATCACCCGACCAACGAGAGCGGAGCAATGCGGGTGAAACCGCGGAGCACAGCTAGTTGTTTACAAAACATTGAACTATAAAGTGCTTTGAGATATTCTGGATAATAGAAACGAGAATGTTTGTGAAGAAATGTGCTTAATAATTGGCTGATCAGATCTGGATGATATTTGGAACAGAGGTAGATTATAATCTGGATTGTGGGTCAAGTCGGGAAAGCCATGTACTGAATCTAGCTTTTAAAATTAGTTGTTGTTATATATCTAGACAAGTTTTTAAAACCTACTTATGCAAAGTGAGCAAGTTATTAGACATTTTTTCCGATAACTACTATTAAAACTTAAAAGCAACATAACGCAGCATTCATACATAAAATATTATAATGCATTATGCATCCACGCTTGGTGTCATAACACATTATTGGGTCCATTAAAATCAAGCTCTTCTACTATACAATCCACATAAGAATAGGAATGTGAGTGACCCTTATTTATATATTTATGTGGAGACCCAGACCGAGAGTTTATGTGTCAAAATAAAGAAAAATATTGACTTCGAAAATTTTACTGCGTTTCAATTACCTGCCTTTTTCGAATGACTTTTACATTAAATTAAAATTAAAAGTATATTCAAATAAAGTAAGATATACCTTTACATTATAAATTGTTTTGAAATTAACAGCTATGACGTCACAAGATAGCGCTAAGTCGCGCCTATTCTTGTATAGTTCTTTGAAACTATTGCGTTCTCTTTTAATATAAATTAATAAGCAGAGACATTTTTTATGATTGAAAAAGTTTGAATGAAGTTTATTTTGTTGTTATTACAGTGAATTAACTTGTCTATTAAGTTAACATTGTTCTATACGTGAAATCTACGCGTAGGTATAGTAATTAGTATAAGCTAATTCGCAGCGTCCTATCTTCTCGAACGTACAATTTAATAGTATCTTGCTTATAATAGTACTAGCGGTCCGCCCCGGCTTCGCCCATGGTACATGTTTATGTTTTCTTCCATAAGAACCATCCTTGGACTTCCACAAACATTAAAAAAAAAGAATCATCGAAATCGGTTCAGCCGTTCACACGTGATGCCGTGACAACGCGAAGCGGGTTTCATTTTTATATACATGTAGAATGGTCAATTTTTAGATTTAAGTTTCTCTATTTTATTGCTTTATTGCATCTTTGTTCTTAGCAGTAAGTCGAAAAGATTGTAAATGAAGGAATTAAGAGAAATTACCAAATAACAGATGTTTAGTTAAGATAACGATACATATACATATAGATTATTAACAATAAGTCCCTTTTAAGTATAGCTCTAATATCTCCAATATTCATATTACAATGCAGATTTCGGAGACATCTTCGCGGGAAAACATCGTGAGGAAAGCGGCATGTCGAAGAATCAAAGGTTCAACATGTGACATCTGCCTGCACTTGGCCAGCGTGGTGGATTATGGCCTGTACCCTCATAGGAGGCCCGTGTCCCAGCAGTGGGAACATAATGGGTTGATGGTGATGATTTTCTTTGTGATTAGTGGGACGGTGGTATTAGAATGAGAATATCACATTCTTTTTTATGTATTAGGTTGTCGTCTTGTTCAGTTGTGTTGATTACAGGCTTATGGATAAGGCTCGGAAGACTTGAGGAAAAAAACTATGTGTAAACTATTGATAGCATATAGTATTTATATACCTATCGACATAATATTATTATAATTACTGAGCATAGTGATATAATTAATAAATAATTGTTTAAGATTTTCGGCTCGAAGTAAAAGACAATAATCAAACAGTAAAATCCATTTCTTTTTATCTTTTACACATGTTACTGGCTTATCTTATTATCTCTTATCTTTATAATTGTATATGCGTGTTTAAAGGTTACCGATCATGTTATTAATTAATGGTTTATTAGTAGACTGGTAAGCAGCAAAATCCATTCGTTAAAAAGAAAAATTTGCTAAAAACCACTCCTTTACAATAGAATACAATTTTTTTTTATTCAACACACACATACAGAAGAAGAAAATAAAAAGACAGAAGAAGAAGAAACCTACTTAAGAATCAAGAAGTTGTTGTCCTTAGCATGTTAGAACATATTATATTAAGGCAGTTTTTAATAATATTTTTTACAAATTTTAGATCCAAAATCTCACACAAGAAGCATCCAAAACTAAATCACGATAACTATCCTCAAAATATCTACATAAATAAATAATAACAAGAAAACTCATAAGCAAATCGCACGAACAATACACGCCACGCAGAAAAGAGATAAAACGATACCAATTCAATATGAAAAGCAGATATTTTTCCACCAATCACTGAATTATTGGAAAAACTAGCAAATGAATTTATTATGCCCGCGAGTCCCCCCCACCCCCCCTCTGTTATACTCATTATGAATATCACTGAAACTTTGTGTACAATAGGTTTTCGGCTTTTTTAACTGCAGCGGAATATCTAATTATATTTTAGTGAGTTTTAATGGATGGTTCGTTTAGTATTAACGCTGTTTGTGTTATTAATTTGATTGCTGATTGATATATTTACTAGTAGCTCTATGTTGCGGTTTTATTCGTAGTAGGTGAATGCTAATTAGCCTACGAGTTTTCCCAGGTTTTAAGCTACTTCTGAGCAAAATTATATGCAGATTAGTACAAGCAGTTTAACGTGCATGAATAAATAATATTATTTTCAAGAGAAAAGTTAGTTTTAGCTTGTTTATTAATGAAGTTTTAACCCGTAAACTATTGAACATATTTTAAATTTATTTTACCCCTACAAAGCTATGTCTTTACCTAATAACAAGTTATTTTTTTATTCCAGGACAACACGGACGACGCCGAGCGACGCAGCTAGTATACACATCCAAACTTTCGCCTCAATATTTAAGTAGATGCTTAACTGACCGTATCGCCCCACGATATGTTTCTTAAGAATCTTGTTTTGGAAAGTTTTTCATATGTGTGAATATTTCTTCCGCTTTTCGGCAATAAATGAAAACTTATAAAAATCAGTTTAGCTTTTCTTGAGCTATGTTTATTTTATATTTATATAGATATAAATAGCAGACAAACAATGTAGTTTTTGAAGAGAAGCATCAGAAGTAATTAAATACGTTTTATAGTCAATTAATCATAAAAATCATACGTTGTGTTTATTGAGAAAAACTCATAGAAATCGAAATAACAAGGAGAAACTGCTTAAACATTGTGACACAAGATGCAAGGAAAAGCTAAAATAATATACACCTTCATATTATATATTCATATATTCTTACATTTGATGTAAAATTGATTATCTAGATTGCTTAATTCGGTTTCACCCACGGACGAACCCGCGTGCAAAATCAAGTGTTTCAATACTTACAAACTTTCTTATAATATCAGTGTGGTAATGAATCATCAATATGTTCATAAGTCTTTTAACAGCTACTTGAAATGCAAGAAACTTAATAAATCTAATACTTGGTCAACAAGTTTCTAAATAAAATGATAAATAATAATAAATATTTCAGGACAATTTTCACACACGGCACGATCTGATCCCATACTAAGCTTTCGCTTGTGTTATGGAAATCAGATGGCTGATAAACATACATATATAATTTTAAATAAATACTTATATAGATAAATAACACCCAGACACAGAGCAAACATCTTTGTTCATCACACAAATATTTTCCCGGGGTGGGAATCGAACCCACGACCTCTGGCTTGGAAGGCAGGGCCACTACCAACCAAACCAACCGGTCAGTCAAAATAAAACAATTTACAATATCCTGTCCATTCTGTTCATTCATTCTGATCGTTCATTCATTACTGCATGGTTCGATTGTTCAGTTGATTCCTAAATATTCAAAGCCCGCTAGCTAGTACTGAAGTGAATAAAGCTCAAAGCGCGGATTGAAAACGATTGAGCCATTTTCTAGTTTTGCGATTTTTGTATATGTCGAGAAAAGCTTATGGTGGAAATTTGTTGCTTTTCTATTTCAAATGACTACGTTATGTCTTATAACTATTTACTAAGGTTTTTAAAATTAAATAAAACAAATATTTCGTGTTTATTTTGTTTTAAATGAAAACCTTGCTATTTTAAAAGTGATAAGTACTATTATATTAAAACTATACAAGAACATAAGATAGTCTTCCCGATTCTTAAAGATCACTCCACCTAAATGTAAACATTACAGTTACATACAACAGCATAGTTTATAAAATTACACAATCCAAAAGAGTCTAACACGAATGCAAACTAAATAATTTTTAACTAAAAGCGTCTAGTTAAGCTTATGTTGCGATGAGACAAAGCTTTTTTCAAATAAAACTTTGGAAAGCTGCCCGCGACGTAACCGGCTATACTTTTCACTTATAATTGTGTTATTTTTAGGGTTCTTTAATCATATGTGTAAACCTTAGATAGATAGATAGATTTTATTGCACACACAGAAATTAAAATAAAATACAGATACAGTATAAGACAAACAGGGGCAAGTATGCACAAATGGCGGCCTTATCGCTAGGTAGCGTTCTCTTCCAGACTACCATTATTAACATGTTGTGCACCTTAATATGTTGTAGAAAAAAAATTAAAAGGCTTGATGTTGTTGTTATGATTTTTTTTCTAGAAATAAAGAGTTCTTCCTTTATTTTATTTCCTCACCAATCTATTAGCGTAGTTCGAAGGTAAGTTACATGTTTGTTACTTTTTCACACAAAAACGAATGTGCTAATTTTTATCTAATCTGGTTTTATATACCTGTGCCAAATATAACGCAGATCGGATGAAATTTGGTAAATTAATAGAGTAAAGGGACTAATAGGGAATAGTATTTGCTTTGACTAACACAAAACAGTATCTACGTGTTATTATTGCACTGTTTTCATTTTAGTACATACTGTTGTAAACTAGAAAGTAATGTAATAATTAATAAATAAAATAATGTGGTAAAATAAAACTCTATGAGCTTTTTTAATAATAAAAGTGATTTAAAAAAGAGCGTGTGGTCCGAGCACTCGTGTCAGAAGTGAAACTTCGTTGGCAAGATTCAAAGATACCAAAATCGTCACCTTGCTCCATGACGTGACAGTATTGCCATGACGCGATTTTTACTCCCAATGCGCCTAAAGAAATTTCACTTCAAAAATCTAAACTTACTATTCGAAATAAAGAAGAAAATGTTTAAACAAAATCAAATACAAAATATACGGAACCAACGTAAGCTAAGAAAATTGGCGCTTGGCAAGAATTTTATTGAAGGAAAATATAAATGATGCAACATTTAGACAAAGATTGGTTACCCATTCTGTGAAGCAATCATAAATTTTACTAGTGCGCTCTAAAACTGTATATTATTGTTGTATTCTAACATACAGTACTACATTTACATTTAAACTTAAACGAGTACGTCGAAGCTTGTAATTTCTAAAAATTGTAACGAAATAATGTTTTTCTACCACGTTGGTAGACAACAAATGAAGAAAGTTGAAAGATCTTGGAGTCAGTGTTAATGCTTACTTGCTTCATCTTGATTAAGAGATTTTCGTATAATTAACTAGCGGTCCGCCCCAGCTTCGCCCGTACATATTTCGAAATAAAAGGTAGCCTATGTTCTTTCTCAGGGTCTAAAGATTGTCTGTGCCAAATTTCACCAAAATCGGTCCAGTAGTTAATGCGTGAAAACCATACATACATTCAAACTTTTCCTCTTTTTAATATAAGTATAGATGTATACGTACCTGACCCGAGATTGGCTGCAACAGACATGCTTGCATACTTTATACGAGCTAAATGATATAAGTCTAAAAACTGACGAAACTCCTGAACTAATTTTAATAAATGGAAGATATATTATAGCTCTAAAAATATTACTGCGTATGACACCAGCAATGCATCAAAGAAAAAAGTCAAATAGTTATTCATATGAAATTAATGATATGATTCTTTTGAGAAAGTAAACTTGCATAATAAACACCTAACAATCTTGAAGCATATAATATAACGATTTAAAAACTTACCAGTAAGAGACCAGCCACATACATCTGTAAAAGAGTAATTATATTAGTTCAAACATATTTATAGAGTCATTATTTAAATGTAATTAAAATAATTACTTATATATAATATCTTAGAGCTCATGAAAAAATTGTATGAAACCGGAACAAAACTACGCAAAGCTCGAGCAAAGGCAGGACAATTGGCTAGTATAGTAAAAATAGAAGAGTCCACAATGCAATCTAAAAGAAATTGCTAGACCCATGCAATTTCTGTTTTTCCTTTATTTCATGCTTAAATATGTCATTATAATAATATGTAACTTTAGATTATGCCACGCTAATTTATAATGAGATTTCCTAAATCCTAACTAAACCTTTATCAGACATACGCGTAGGCTGTATCCGAGTTTTCATTGCTACGGCGTAGCTGCTACGACGAATGATATACCTTATAGATTAGATAATACCTTTGATGTAAAATTTAATTAAAAACTAAGCAATGACTGCTTAAACTGTTAGTCATGAAAAATTAGTTTTAGTGTGGTTATAGATTACTAAAACTATACAGTTAAAATTCAGAATACTTAGCTTAAATATATTTACTCGCATTATATCGCTTGTGCAAAATATCTGCAGTCTGTAGTGCAAACAATCTGGCGATGATTGAATTTATTTTATACTAGCTGTGCCCCGCGGTTTCACCCGCATTGCTCCCCTCCTGTTGATCTTAGGGTGATGACATAATTATAACCTTCCTCGATAAATGGGCTATCTAACACCGAAAAAATTATTCAAATCGGACCAGTAATTCCTGAGATTAGCTTTATAATATTAGTATAGATTTAACACATAACGATGAATAAGATTTTCGTTTGAACAAACCGCAACAAAATTGGACCGCCCGTTTTTGAGCTACACAAACGCGCAGTCATATCCCTTAAAACCCTGTATTGCATGAGGAATTGACAATTTCCTGCACGTTTACGTAGTCCTTACGTTTTTCAGTTTTTAAACGTTAGGTTAAGGTAATAATTTGAAAATGTTGCATTTAAAAATACGAAAACCGATTGTCTTATAATATTATTATTTTATTCCTGTCATGACTATTTTAAAATTAAGAATACATATCCTGATATCAAATACATGGCCACATAAAATTAAATACGCTTGATATATATTTTTACCGATTCCATAATAGGAAATAAGGTTTCCATTCGTAGTGACAAATGATTGATAAGCTTACACCCTCGACTTCTAGCCTACAACCCCACTTAGATCCCATATCCCATTTAAAATTCGCAAGCTATGCTGATTTTTTGACAATTGCTAACGTGGGTTTACTATTATTTATTTATAGTCACTTTTTCTATAGGAAAATGAATAACTAAAATACTAAAATACTGATCTCTATATTACTAAATTACTGAGCTCAAATTACTAACTAAATAAAAACTTAATAGTTATGATTTATTTATTTATTTATTGATTTACCAACGTTTGTTTACATTTTTACAAAAGTTTAGATACACAAAATAAACAAACATGGTTAATGTAACAAACACTTACTGGCAAACACAGCATGCAAAAACGTTAAACCAGTTTATTTTTTAAGTACATAAAAAAAGAAAATTAATAAGATTATGATTAAGAAGTAAACAACATTGTTACATATAATTATAAAAAATGCTACTTTTTAACTAACCACGCGAGTTGTTCTTCGTAATACAAATCAATAATCAACAATACACAATTCATAAAACTCATTACAACACAATAATATAAAAGAATACAATAAAATACATTTCTTGGTATCACTCATCACTCATCATGGCATGATTAACTCGAAACATATGAGAATCTATATGGAGACAATATAAGGACTCAAACATACGTTGAAAGTAGAATTTAAATATGTAAGGAATTAGGAGTGGGGTGGAGGGGGGTGGGTGTGGGCCCGGGAGGGGGAGGGGGTTGGTTTTTCAAAACTAGAAAGAGATGAACACGCTTAGTATCGCGATCCGAGCTTCATATGGTTTTAATGATACGGAGTTAGAGGGATACGTCTTGAGATTTGGAATAATTAAAATGTTTGTATTTATTTATACATTGTAGTTCGTATTATTATCAAGAAAAGTAGTTAGCACGTAACAATAGAGTTAAGAAACTTATAGTGAAGAAAGATTTCTGGCTTCATACAAAGCATTCGTATGTTACAAATTTTACAGATATGTGCGAACATCAGAGATTTATAAATATAGTACCTACAACATAAAGTAATCGAACAGACATCTGACTTATTATATCTATCAACTGAGGATCTCGATATAAAGATTAGTTTTATTATTTTAGAACTAAATAGTTATGGGGATGAGTATGGGGATGGGGATGTAGAGCTCATCATCTACCTAATTGTTTATGGCATCTAGAAGTTTGTAAACACATTTTCACTACTCAAATAGATACATAGATATAACATATAGGATAAAAAATCTCATGACATATCCCGCGACCCGTATACCATGTGCGCCGCACGCACGCGCCGTAATGAGAGCGGGGTGGGTAGTTAGACAATTTTACAACTGCGCCGTTTCGTTTTTTGGGAGACTCCGCTCGCGAGGTGTGTGCGCAGATTAGCGAATGTAGATGCGGCATTCGTTTTGTGCCTAACTTGTTATAATTGTGAGGAAATGCACCTTTAGTGTTTGGTATAAATTAGAGATAGCTTGTTAAAGGCATGGAGTGTAAGAATTGTAATAAGTAGCTTTATGGAAACAATAGGTATTTTGTAGATGAAAGTCAACACAAAAGATCCAATGAATTATATTAGATATTTTTGTTTTAATTAACTCATTGATGTAGAGAAAAACCTTTAATGTTAATATTACAAGTAGATTGACCGTGATTGGCTGATTTATATCCGTTTAAAGATGTATAGTACGTAGATACCTACTGAGAAAGAATAAAATACTTAAGCACATGAGAAACCCTGTGCATTTAAAATGTATATATGTCTATTCAATCATAAATACAAAAGTAATATCAATTGATTCGCATAATACATATTATAGAACTTTTTTTATTAGAATGTGTAATTTCGAATCCATTTTGATTAACTCTTGATATATAGCGTTAAAGAGTTGACTAATTCGACCACTGATTGGTCTAATAAGGCTTGTGGTATAAAGCCGAAGCGAGCGAAGCTATTCTTTCAATTACTTCTTTTTTTAAGCGTTTATAATTCGTTACAATGATTTATATATTGGTAATTAGTCATTGATGGTATAGAATGTTTTTAAACACTTTAGAGTAGAAGAAATAAAGATAAAATTACGCAATATAGGTACTTCAATGAGTAAAACGACTTCTTGCGATTTCGTCGCAAAATAATGTAGCTTACGTCATTATTATAATAAATAAAATTAACATTAAGAGAAGTAAATTATAATATAGCTCGTATATTAAACCGAAAACACTTCGAAGAACAAGATATTATTCCACACTGTTATATATGTCGTCCTAATCTATGTCGTGAACAAATTTGCATACGTCGAAACACACGCACACACGCACACAAGCCAACGTGTGTATTGATAAGTTAGAATAAGAAGTGGGGACGAAAATAAGATAGGCCCCGCGGAAATTATCCCGAGAGGTGCCTTCCTGCCTTAATATCTACTATGTTAAGAGTTATTTTATTATTTGGAATGAGGAAATTGTAAAAAGCCTTCACTACATAGTATTATGGCGCTTTCTCTGTCTCTATATCCTTAAGTATGCTTAACACACTACATAGTATAAAACAAAGTCGCTTTCATGCATGATTAAATCTTTAAAACTACGCAACGGATTTTGATGCGAATTTTATAAATAATAGATAAAGCGATTCAAAAGGAAGGTTTAAGTATATAATTTATTACGTTTTAGACAAAGCGGGCGAAGCCGCGGGTGGATAGCTAGTTATATTATAAAGCTGAAGAGTTTGTTTGAACCCGCTAATCTCGGGAACATAGGTTCCGATTTGAAAAATTACTCTACTGTTAGATAGTTCATTTATCGAGGAAGGCTATAGGGTATAGGCTATATATTATAATCACGCTAAGAGTAATAGCAGATGAGTAATGCGGGTAAAACCGCGGGACGCAGCTGGTCATATTATAATTACTATTCAAAATATTTTTCGGTTAATAAATAAGGTGTATTTTATTGTGAAATTAAAGTTTTAGTATCTATATGCTTGAGGACTCGATGATTATAATATCAGTATAAATGTATATTTCAAAGAAATTACGTGGAGGACTATAAATTCGGGAGGATGTTTAATTCCAAAGGATGAAGGATCTTACTTGGAATTTTAATTATCTATAAAAAGCTTGTATATGATGTATAGTATAAAGTATTTTAAAATAATATTTTTAAACATATTAATTCACAATCGATTAAATTCCACATTTTGTGTTTCCAAGGAGATATCGGTTTGAATAAAGCGTTGGTTTTCTTATGTTTTTCTTATATTACATTAGGAACTTTCCATTCTACAAACAACCACAAATAGAATAAAACTTGGTTAGAAAATTGTGTCGGTAAATATTAAAGCTATTTCTTAGAACCTACGTGTTACTACGCCGTAGCGGCTACGTCTACTACGTAGCGTAGCATTCGCCTTGAGATTACAATTAACTACAATATTCCCGTATTTTATCATTCATTAGATTTTGACCTTTAGATAAATGAATCTAATTCTGTTGCGATTTACTGTTTATTAACAGAAAATAAAAGACAGGATATTGAATGATACTTTTTATTTTAAAATAGTAAATCTGAATAGACCAATGAATGAATATTTAAATGAATAATTTGCAGGTAAAAAGGTTCAGAGTGTTTTTTTTTCTATAGTCAATTGCCTACACTTCTAATTACGCCATTTTTTAAAGCATTCAGTTCTGAACTACTACAATTCCCATATTGAATAGAAAATAGTCGTGGTTAGACTTAATTAACAAAAATGAAAGGACTCTCGAATCTGAAGTAAACAGCCATATTCAAAAAGTTCCGGTAAAGGCTTTTGGCCTGTAAAAATTACGGGTGTACGTATAACCTTGAAATTTCATACTCCAACGTACGCCGAAATAGATTTTTTACTGAACATTTTTATTTGAGCGACGTGAAAGCGAGAGTGGGCGATTTTTGGCAGTTTTTTTGGCACACAAATGAATGGAAAAAATATTTTTTAGGCGTCCGCGCGGCATTTTTTATCGGAATCTAAAAAAAAACAAAAAACTAACGGGCTTATACACGCTTTTTTAACATCGAAAGTGAAAGGGCGGTTTTGTTAGTTGAAATAACGTATTCACTTTATCGAAACGTTTTTTAAAGGCTAACTTTACATTCACGACTGACATACTTTTGATCGTTTTGTTTTCAACGCCGGCTCGTTTTTTATCATATTTTGTACGTGTGTTTTGAATTTGCTGTCTTTTTATTTGGTTAGAGAATGCGTGAATTCATTTCGTTTGATCATAACTTGGAAACTGCAGTTTATTAAAACGTAAGCTTTTAAAGTTAGTTATTTTCTTCATGTGTTCTCTAAATCGATAAATAGTGAACGATGAAGTTTTATTTTTCATAACTAACAATTAATGTAAGTAACGTAAAAAAACCGGCCAAGTGCGAGTCGGACTCGCGCACCGAGGGTTCCGTACAAACCTGCAAGGTTTACAAAGTTGATTTTGTTACAGCTTAAAGGTATTATAGACCTGAGTATTTGGTATGAATTTCAATTTAATACCTCTACGCGCGGAAATGGGTAGTAAGTTTAAAATTATTAAAAAAAATATATTATGTGATGTAACTAAAAATTTATAGTTTTCGTAATTTTTCCTTTATCTATGCTATAAGACGTTGCTTTGTACCAAATTTCAAGATTCTGAGTTCACGGGAAGCACCCTGTAGGTTTTGATTCCCTTGCAAGTGTCGAAAATTTGCGGCATAAACGGCTGTATCTTTTGATTGCGTTGGCTTAGAAGTTTGATTTTTTCACAGCTTCAAGGGACAGTAGACCTGAGTAATTGATATAAATTTCAGCTTCATACCTCCACGCGTTCCTGAGAAAAAGGGTCTTGACAGACGGACGGACGGACGGACGGACAGACGGACAACAAAGTGATCCTATAAGGGTTCCGTTTTTTCCTTTTGAGGTACGGAACCCTAAAAATATGATAAAATACATTAGCATCGCGATTTCTTCATAACATTTTTCATTTAGATAAAACATATTTATAGTATTTCTTTAGAAATCAAATATTAAATCTAAAACAATATTCATACTGATACTTTTAGTGTGTTGTATCATTTACGTAAAATTTAATTTCATAAAACATCTTTTTTTAAGAAAGAATCATGAAAACAGGTAAAATTATTTAAGTTTACTCCTAACTAGCTGCTACCCGCGGCTTCATTCAGGGTACTTACGTAAAAAGAAGCCTGTGTATTAATCCTAACTATAGTCTTTTCTTTCTGCCAAATTTCATTCAAATCCGAGAAGCCGTTTTTGCATGGTGGAATAAAAGCAACAAATAAAACCTTATCATCTAGTAGTTAAAAAATGACTATTAGAACACTTGAGAAAGTTTACATTAATACAAAAGTTTTGTCTTTAAACCTTTTCGTTTTTGTATTAATACAATAAACGTACAAACAATCACTCTACATTATGTGTATATTCTAAACGTTTTAATTATTTAAATACGGAAGTTGTACCGCCGTGGCGTGAAGCCAAATAAGTCTCAAGCATCAGAATGTCTCTTTGAGACTTGGCTGAATCGATGGTAACTTGTATTGGAATTAAATTATATTTAACGGGTTTTAAACCGTTTTATTGTAAAAGGCAAACGTTATATTAATAGGATGAAACGATATATTGCAGATTCTTCGTGCCTTGATTGAGTAAAAAAGTACTAGGTACATTCATTGTGTATAAATGAACTGAACTTACTTCAAATACTGTTTATAACAGTATTCTTCATAATTTCTTTGTCATGTGCCATATTAAAATATATTTGTATATGAGCAAGATATGGTTATATCAATATTGTGCAATTTATGACCAACTTTGTATAACATCAACAATTATTTTTAATAGGTCCTTAATTAACCTTCTTTGAGTATTTTTTGGAATTACGACGAAAGTAACAGCTTCTGAATTTGTTTTTCTTTTTTATTAAGACTTGTAGTATAGAAATTTAAGTCCTAAAATACCAAACAAGGTCTAGAATGTGACTGAATAAGGTTTAAGTATATTTATTTAAATATTTACGAAAACAAACACAAAGGTAAAGAATATTTTTATTCCATAATGGAAACTCGTTTCAAATAATAATCAAAATAAATGCAACGTATAATTAGAACCCTTAGTTAGAACCATTGCGATGTTAAGTTCATTTTGTCTTTGAATTCAGTGAAAATATTATTGTAATAATTTTAGAGACGACAATAGTTTTTAATTTTAATGACTATAGTTCTCATAATAATAATTGGTACCTAATTTCTAGTCTTAAAGTCTTATAACATTTAATCTAATTATTTTTTTATTTTTAATTTAAAATATAATAATATGAATACTGAATTCAATTTTAACTATAGTGTACAATATAATGTACCTGTTACATATTTTACATATATTTTAATTTTTATTGATATACTATTTTAAAATGGCACTCTACTTCGATATTATGATTACGTTCATTATATTATCCACTATTTTAAAAGTAACCAGTACAACAATTGAACATCGGCACGAATGCACAATACAAAATAATTAATTAAAAAAAAATAGCAAACTAATTGCGTTGAAAAAAAGACTTGTATCGTATTTTGACAAGTGGAATGAGCTTATACGACAGGCTCGTAATAAAAATTATATGCTTCAATTTACGATGCGGGGGTATGGGGCAGGGGGGGCCAAAAAATACCCCCCCACCACCCTGATTGCGGGATCGAATCTCGCTAAACGAAAGCAGAGGGGCCGAAAAATTTCGCGGGAGGGGTTCACCCCCCTCAACACGATACACTTTTTTTTAACATTATCCACGAACTATGCGGTGTTTTGTAATTATTAAATTTTTTATTTTTCCGCCTTTGTTACTCCTATTCAACTGAGTGTTTACGATAGTTCCCGATCGCAATAATTCCGTTGCAATGACGCAATTGTTTATAATAATGGCGTGCTAATTAAAAATCCAATGCGAAATTATCTTTGTTCATTGTAATTTTGAGGGTTTCTGATGAAAAGCTCCAATCGCGAGTGCTTTTGCAATAGTATATGAGTTTTAGTGTTTTTAATGAGAAATATGTGGTATCTGTACATCGGGAAATGCCTGTATTACTATTAGTATTTACTTTATTGTAGGCATATTGGAAACATAAATTATTATGATTAATGAAAAATATCATATGAAATTCGTTTAGTTGTTATAATGAATTTAACGTTTTATTAGTGTTTATCGATTTAAATAGCAGTTAATTTATTAAATTATAATATTTTAAGCAACTATTGATATGTTATTTCAACATCTTTATAGAAATATATTTATAGAAATATTGCTATTACCCGCGGTTTCGCCCTCGTGTTCAAAGAAAATTCCCATGAGTTCCACCGTAGTGAAACGCCTATACCGTCTATATTCTATCTTAGTACCGTATATATACTATCTTAGTTTCGTAACTATCTCCAAACACAAAAATCATAACAGAAAACTACTCCGTTTGCGAGGTAAAAGAAACAAAAACGCTATAGATTTTATCATTAAGGACTTTTTTTTAAATTTTAGGACTAATAAGGATAAAATTTATAAATGTCAGTAAACAACGAATATAACAATAAATAAGATTAGAAATTAAAGATTTTAACGGATTTTAAACGCGATTTATTCACTATATAATTATCCCGACGTTTTGCACACTTTGCAGTGAGCGTGGTCACGAATGAATAAAATTGCGTTTAAAATCCGTTAAAATCTTAAATTTCTAAATGTATAATACTCGCGTAAAATTAAACACTAGAAAATAATATAAGATTTTTGATAAAAGTATTAATTCAAATTCAAAATAATCCCCATTATCTTTAAAAAAATACATTTTAAGGAAAATTCGTTTCCTTATAAAGATGTTCCAAGAAATTCTTAAAATAGAAAAAACTGTACTTAAATATTTTAAGATATGTTTTATTTATAAAACAATACTCCTACTCGTATAATCTTGTAAAATAAAGCTGAATATCAACTTATATAAAATTTAAAAAATAAATAGGTATATAAAAATATCATAATAATTAAAATGCATACTAAAGTATAGATAACAAAAATATAATCAGAATCTTTCATTCTTAACCTTCTATAATAATTACTCTATTTACCTATTGTTATCTGCACCAATTATTTAATTATCAAAGAAATGCGCTATTACGATAATTATAAAATCAGAACACTAAACTAATAATATAATTATGGAAAAATACGGTTTAAATCGTTAATTTTGATCTTTAACTCCGCTGGACGAAAGCTTATTCCACATTAATACTTAGAAATCAACTCTTAAAATCCTCTAAACTCAAACTCAAAATCAAAAATTGATTTATTCAATTAGACTTCTTCTAAAAGCACTTTTGAAACGTCATTACATATTTTTATTTTACAATTTAATTTTTAAAAATATATATGTTATAATAATATGCCAAAGAACTGTCCTGTGGTTTTTACGCGACAACCCTCCATGGGTTTTTATCGTCCATATATTCCTTAATACTGTCTCACTAATATCTACAATACTATGTCTAAAAACACTATTTCAACACACTTCTAAATATACCACCCTAAAAGGGCCTTGTGTTTTCCCAGAGCTTTTGCGAACATTTTAAAAATGCCTTCATGTAACGGACAAAGTAGTAAGTTATTCAAAGCCCTATTTTACTGGTAAGGAGTGATAGAAATTCCTGATGTAAAGGGTCTTACATGCTTATCTTAGTACACAATTTAAGGTTGTAAGTTAAATATATATAACTTTTAAGGAAAAGTTTATCTTTTCAAAAATAATATAGGACTAAAATTACCATCATAATTAGTATAATGGAACAATTGAAAATTCATTTTGTTCAACTATATTATAAATTAATGATTTTGCCTATTTATCTATAAATAATATTATTGTTTCATTTATTGAGGGCTCAAGACATCGGTTCGCTTCATATTTCTGTAATGTAAAACTATCTTTGCTTACAGAATTTATAAGATTGTTGAGATTTTCTAGATTCCAAATAATCATAATCTAATCACGCATAGCATGGCAAATAAGGCCCCAAAAATAAGAAAAACAAGTTCTACAGTAAAGGAAACTATTAAATTATAAATAAGGCTAACTATAAAATGCACTAACTGTGCCCCGCGGTTTTACCCGCATTGCTCCGCTCCTGTTAGTCTTAGCGTGAAATAAATGGGCTGTCTAGGACTAAAACAATTTTTCAAATCGGTTCCTCAGATTAACGCGTTCAAACAAACAAATCAACAAATTCTTCAGCTTTATAATATTAACTAGATTTCCGCCCGCGGCTTCGCCCGCGTTTTCAAAGGAAAACCCGCATAGTTCCCGTTCCCGTGGGATTTTCGGGATAAAACCTATCCTATGTGTTAATCCAAGTTACCCTCTATATGTGTGCTAAATTTCATTGTAATCGGTTCAGTAGTTTTTACGTGAAAGAGTAACAAACATCCATACATCCATACATCCATACATCCATACATCCATACATCCTTACAAACTTTCGCCTTTATAATAGTATTAAGATTAAGATTAAGATTAAGATATTAAGATTAAGAAGTATAGATTATTTCTCTAATACAGCCTGTGTTAGAGAAATTGTAAACAGTTGACGGCCTTTTCCGTAGCGCCACGTAGGCCGTAGTACTACGACGTAGCGCGCCTACGACAATATAAATATTTTCTTTAGACTTTTATAATTACGTTAAGTCGATTCATGAAATCATAAATGTACTCGTTTGAATGGAAACGTTATGGAATTAATTATTGGAAATGTTCTATTTTCCCTTTATTGGTATATTATGACGATTATATAAGGGAAATTACTTGAATGATAATTTCATATAATTCTAATATATCTTTTAAATAGATTATTTACTTTGTAAGTTCTTTATACTTAACCTTAAAAGTTGAGAGTATAATATGAACTACATAAACTTACTTAGTAACATGACTTTGTTGAATGTTTTCTTTATTTCGATCTAACTCGGGGTTTTTTTTTCGGGGCAAGAATTTAATGTGAGATTAAATGGTTAATTGAATATAAGATCAATGTTTTTAAAAATTTAATAAATTCTAATGTATTTCATTATTTAGTCTTCTTTTTTGTTTTACAATTGATCCATACTAATATTATAAATGCTAAAGTAACTCTGTCTGTCTGTCTGTTACTCAATTACGCCTGAACTACTGAACCAATTTGCATGAAATTTGGTATAGATATATTTTGATACCCGAGAAAGGACATAGGATAGGTTTTATCCCGGAAATCCTACGGGAACGGGTTTTTCTCTGAAAACGCGGGCGAAGCCGCGGGTGGAAAGCTAGTAAAATATAAAAATTCAGGCAGGGAAAGCTCTTTCTTTAAAAAATAAATTATTTATAGATCTTTATTTAAATAACATGACTTTATTAATAATAATGAAATTTTTAAACTTTATTAGCGTCTTCGGGAATCGAAATTTCAATACTACTAATATCCTACTAATATTATAAATGCGAAAGTTTGTGAGGATGTGTGTGTGTTTGTTACTCATTCACGCGAATACTACAGAACAGTGTACAATGAAATTTAGCACACATATAGAGGGTAACTTGGATTAACACATAGGACATTTATCCCGGACATCCCACGGGAACGGGAACTATGCGGGTTTTCCTTTGAAAACGTGGGTGAAGCCGCGGGGGGAAATATAGTCTATCATAAGCGATGAATTACGAAGGGTATGGTTAACTGCAAGAAGGCATGAAATCCTATCATGTGTTTACATAGCATCTTATTGTTGAAATTATTTTAACGCTATTGTAAACGTTTTAGGAAAAGGAATAACATATTTGAATAGGTGTTATTTCCAATGTGTTTTTCTCAAACAACAACCGTATTTTTCCATTGTAAACACAAAAATTTCCTATGAAGGAAGATTTTAATGTATTTTACCGGTTGGCTTGTATATTTATTATATTAAAAAAATATTTTATATCAAGGCATATTTAAAAACTACGCATTACTTTTTTAATTTCCACTCGTAACAAGTTCTTTTAAATTACACAAAGTTCATCAGGACCGCATCACTGTATAGATAAACAAACGAAATCGATTTCATCTTACCCTAACCCTAAAACGAGTTTATAGTTTTGATAGTGAGGGGTGCGTGGTTTTATATAGCTCTAGTTATAGATATTTCTGAACAAATTCTTTAGACTTTGGGAAAGTTTTGAAAATGATGTAGTATATTTATTAAATACACCATATTTTGATGATTGATTGTGGCGGGTTTTTTTATGTTTTACGTGAGTGTTATACATTTAGAAATTAAACTCTTTTTAACGGGTTTTAAACATGATTCTCAGTCTTAGTCTCACCGTGACTACTCGTACGTTCGACATACAGAATATATTCAATAAAATGCGTTTAAAAGCCGTTAAAAAGTCTAAATTTCATTTGTGTAGTTGTTATAATTTCTTTAAGATTTTGACGTTATTTTCGTCCTTAAATAATACAAATAAGGCATTATTAATAGAATAATCAGTCACTTTGAAAGTATTTTCCTTTGAAGACATAAATAGATTTAACAATAACGCAAATTTCCGCGGATTTTCCGCATACAATCCTCTTACAAATATCTATCCCCTAATTATTTACCACCTTGGTGTTGCGTCAATACGTGGTATACGACTCTGCAAAGCTATATAAGAGTTAAAATTCATTGAAATCCGTCTTGTAGGTCAAGCGAAAAACTTTTGATACAGCAAGGAAGGAGAATTAATGAAACATTTATTTTAAATATTTCAATAATGTCTGAAAATAAAATACAGGAATATTTATTCCATAAATTAAAAACTTAACTAATAACTTAACATCTTAAAATGAAAACACCTATAGGTTATTATTGCAGTAATTAGGACTCGCGGTTTTGCTCTATTTTTAAATTATATCTCTTATTACGTTCTTACGAAGAAAAAATTATGAAGGTAGTTGATTTTTGAAGGCGTAAAAATCCATTTTGTTTTAATTTGTTTTTTTTAATCGTATCGTATCCTCATCTCTGTATATCGCATTTCCTTCTTAAGTTTTGGAATTAAGGATCATATTTTTGTTGTATTTTTACCTTATCTTTGTACATAGATCCCATTTATATTAAACTAGCGAACCGCCCCGGCTTCGCCCGTGGTACATATTTCGAAATAAAAAGTAGCCTATGTCCTTTCTCGGGTATCAAAATATCTCCAAATACCAAATTTCAAATTTCATGCAAATTGGTTATATACAATAAAATTGGTTCAGTAGTTTAGGCGTGATTGAGTAACAGGCAGACAGACAGAGTTACTTTCGCATTTATAATATTAGTATGGATTTCTTCAATAAAGCTATTATTCCTTTGATCATAACATTATTAACTTCCTATAGTTTTAAATAAGCTATAGTGTGTTGATTTAAAAAATCAAAGATTTGATTCAAGTGCATACTCCTCCTTAAAAATGACGATATCTTTTTTGAATTTTTACAAAAAAGAGGGTAAAGGGCACTTAAAATTTGAATTGAGACAATGGGTAGCTAGTCTCATTTGTAGATCGTGATACAGGGGCGATTCCTTGTTATTTTTCATAATTGGGTCAAAGAAACCCGTCAAGGATTCATTGTAATATGATTTTCTATATTCTTTAGTTTAGAAAACAATTTTTGTTGATATAGCGAATTGTAGGTATTGTGGAAATTTTTAAAATTGATATTCGTATTTATATTATAATAGAGTTAATATTATTATATTTTTAATTAATATATTGGTTTTAAGAAACGTTATATTAATAACAGATATTATCATTTCAAACTGCAATATGTTAAGGGCCGATTTTTCAATGCTTGGATAAAACTTATCCGTCCAATATAGTATTACACGATAACATTCAAATGTCACGTAAACTCTCAAATCCGGGCAATTAGAATACGTTTTTAAAATGGTAGTTTAATACATTATTCGATGAATAAGTTTTATCCAAGCATTGAAAAATCGGCCCTAAGATAACTAAAATTATACGATTAACTAAGTTGTCATTAGGCTCTACTTTTCCATAGATAATTATAAATAAAACAACGGTTACTTTATTTATTCTGTATTTTAATTGAAAAACAATTAAAATACAGAATAAATAAACTCAATACAAAAATAATATTGAAAATATAAAACTAAAGGCACGCATAAAATTATTAATTACATGTTTAATTATACACAAAATAAAAGGAACGGAACGAAATGTCTGCCTAGAGATAATTGTGCCTCCCGCAAAAAACCAATATTGGAACATATGTAAAACGTATTGTATATTAACATCATTTAAACATATATATTATATGTAGGAATGTAGGCGTCATGGGGAGGCTGATTAAAAATCATGACATGCGCAGAATCATTTAAAAACTAAAGGGGGTTGGGTTAATTTTTAAGTATTGATCAAAAATTGTGTATGTGAAGAGTAGGGGTAGGGTGGCGTGCGTGTATTAGGTTTTTTGCTGAAAATTTATCATTAGACTCTCTTTTGTCGCGTGAATTATTTTCGTACTTTGAGCTTTTGTGGGAGGGGAAATTTTTGTGTGATTTCACTTTGAGATTCCGATGTTTTGATAGTTATTGTTATGGATGTAGATTGCTCATTAGATGATTTTGTATGTTGTTGTTTGTTATGTTTGGAATGAATGTATTGAAGAGTTTTGCAATGTTTCGTGTAGAGCTTATTTACTAATTATTTACTTTCTTAGCTTTGATTTTGTTTGTGAAACTGTTGTATGTTGTTGTTGTGTTCTTACAATATATACGATCTTAAATGATAATAATTATAAATAAGATTAATGTTATTTTTAATTATTGATGTTATAATTACAATTGGCAAATAATAACTGTTTATGAGTTTTCAATTCACGTTCCTTATTTTATATTTTCACATAATACAGAAAAAATAAACCTTATGATCAAATCCCAACTTATAACAAATACAACACACAATAATATCATAAAAACTATACAAATAAATGTTAAAAAACTTCGTAACATTACATAAAAGCCTATTGACTTATTTCAAACTTACATTTCTCATCATACGCGCTGTCGTCTCAAGCGATATTACTATAAAAATAGCTAACCGTGTGAATTATGTCAATCTGTTAGTGAGTCCGGAAGGTAACAAGGCAGGCATTGTCAGGCGCCGACACATGTGTGGGGGAATCGTGAACATTTCTGCTATCTGTGACGAGTAATTAACAAAGAGGTTATGTTGTAAATTCTTTTGAATCTGTGGAATTTTTATATGAAGGAAAAATCATGTAAAAAAAATTTTGCTCTTTAAGATTCACTTTAATCAATTTACGATTATCCTTGTTAAGAAAAACAAAAGGATTAATTATATTTTTATAACAGTTTTTAATGTTGTTATTCAATTCAGAATTTTCATTACAAAACTAAGCCGGATTATATCGTACTTTCTAATTAATTAAGCGAAGCTTATAAAAATTATTTATATAAAAATAATTTAAAACGCGAACGTTACGCCATAATACAAACATATTGTTTCCGCAAAAGAATATAGAGGCATAAACAACAAAATAGAACTTATGCCATAATGGATGATTCAGAGCTCTTATCAAAAAGCGAATACAGCATTTCATTATATACAAAACAGAGTTAAGCCCCAAATAATTTAACACAAAACAAAAATAAAAACTCGACAAACATTAGAATTCAGCGCGAGAGGATCCGAACTAAACATCTCACCCGCATGTGGGGAATAATTTAAAAATACGGGCACTTCTATCCGGAGGCACATTGTGCCCCATACCTACTATTTTGCGTATTTTTCGGTGTGCGTGGCAGGTGGCGACCCCTCTGCGGGGCGTTCGTTAAAAACGCTCCGGAGTACGTATTATAAAAGTTGCGCCTACCGCGTGTAAGTAGTGGCGTGGGGTCGCCCCCCCTCCCCCCACCCACCTAGTTAGACAGTTAAAAGTATGCGGTATTAACGAAACGGAAATGAATATACGAGTAGGTAGGTACGGTTTTTGGGAGGCTGTGACGCCGCGGGTTAGATTATGAGAATACTTCGGCCTTTTATTTCGTTTTTTTTTTCATTTCGGGGACGCTTCGACCGGAGGGTTGCTTAGAACTTAGTTATGTGACTGGTTGTGTTTTGAAGTACGTTTTGAAATTTTCATAATGTTGCCTGGTATGCTTGATTGGGAAAGTGATAAAATATTATTGATTTTACATACGTTGGTACTGTAAAATACAGCGCTACGTATTGTAAAAGACAATGTGATTAAAATTTAAGAATTAGGTACCTTTGGATAACATGAATACTATTATATAATTAATTATTACTACCTAATTATAATTTACTTTTTATTTATAACCTCTATTAGAATAAATCATAATTTAATGCAGAAGGAAAGGGATATGAAAAATGCTTTGACTAGACTCATAAATTGTTTAACATTAATATTATATTTGTGAAATTATTCCTGTATTATATTAATATTTAAATCATGCTTATCTTTAGGGACAGTAATCTGTGTTTTTCATAGTTAAAAATGCCATAAAATATAAAATTATTATATCAATTGGAAATACTTCATCAATCTTAATTACCTACGTAGTTAGATATCTTATAGGCGGGTAAGTATTAAAAAAATATTTGTCAAATCTAAATAAATAAAATTAATGTATCGAAACATAATTAAAAATTTAAATTATTATTTTCTCCTCATCACTGATGTTGAAATATTAGAAAATGTTATCCCCTGTGAAAATTTTGTAGCAAAATCTCCGTAAGTTTTAAATACACTTCTAAAAATACCGGAATACGAAAATTATCATAATTTTTTCCAACGTAATAAAAATTTTAAATTAATTACAGAATATTTTAAAATCACTTCTAATATCGAATTTGTTAGTTCAAAAGTGAATCGAGTGGGGCTTGAAAATTCACGCCCTTTCACTAATTGGCTAGTAGCGCCGGAATAAAGTACTTCAAACGATTTCCGTTACTAATTAGAAACGTAATATATTCACGCAATAATTATCAAATATCAAAGATTACATTCCTATACAGAAACTCGTTCATAATTAGGAAATTCTAATAAAACATTGTGGAGGAAGCAAGGTCGAAAATGTACGTATAAATTTTTTGCGCCTGCTATTTTTGTACCGCAATCAAACGACACGTAATAAAGAGATTGCTACGATATTTCTGTAAGGCGTTCGAAAATCGTCGGCCGCGTGCAACCTACTGCCAAACACATTACAAGGGTCAGCGGTTCACTTTGATGATATATTTATAGCATTAAGAAGTTACTGCGAAACTGTTATGATTCCGATCTCTTAGATTTATTTGTTTGCATTTTATATGAAGCATGAATAATGTTAAGTAAAATTATTTATTTCGAAAAAATTATGAATACGTTAACAAATTAGTACATTCATTGAATATAATAGTCAGCTCTCTAATAACTAGAGCACTCTTACATTATAACGAATGTATTTCCTTTGGAAACACAAATAACTAACTCCAAACTCAACAGGAACAGTAAAACGAAAGCAACTTAAATGTATACGCCAATTAATTAGCAAAAAATAAGCACAGATTATAATCTATTGAGGTATGTATTCAAATATCAAGCCAATAGTAAATTTATGGCGCAATTCTGCAGCATTACCGACATAGAAATAAAACAATTTATAACAAAATGTAAACAGGAAGAGTCGTATTTTCATTAAGACCCCCCTCCCCCTAAGCACCCCCCAGAATAGACCGAAAATACTCGGTTATGATTAATTCGGAATGCGAGGCGCATTGATCAAGGAAGAGGGTTTTTACTTGAAACTACCCATCTCGTGCCCCCCCGTTAGAGAGAGACTAATGCGCCACCGTCTCACTCTAAAACAAAGATGCTAAAACTTCTTTCGCAAGTATGAAGATTTTAATTTCATATTTTTGACGAAACGGTTCTAAAATTATGCTTGCGCACAACCCGAAATGGACTCTAAACAGCAGTCTTTGAATTCAATTTCGCATACGCCGCGGACGTACTTATTTCCATTTTCTAATACCGAATTAGTTTTCGAAGTGAAAGATACAGTGCCAAGACTGTGTGAGTGCTCTAATTAGATGTGGACTCTATGCTTCCGGGATAGAGTTTGATTTCGCGCGTTTCGCGTTCTGAAGAAATAATTCTCAAGTCGTACCCCGAAATTAGTCGAATAAGGAGAAAGGGGTTCATACGATGGGTGGTTTTAAAAGAAGGCAAAAAGGTGGGGATAGAAAGATGCGCAAAGACTTAGTTTGCGCGGGGGGTAGGGGGTGTTATAAAATATATAATTCTATACTTACAATACTTGTAAATACGGCACGCGGAAGTACCGGGAGTAACTAGTTTTGATACTTTGATATCTTGATTAGACGAATTTGTTATGATTTATAACGGTTTATTTCTTAGAAGGTACTAAATGTCTAGTTACATGAACTGTTTAATAAGTGACGATTATTTATGCATTTGAGGCGTATACCAGGATGGAATTTCACCTTTAAATGACATATTTACAAACAAGTATGGTAAAACTTCCGTGTATACCTTAATTACCTTAGATGTCAATAAAATATCGTTCCAATTAACAATAATGCAAATGTATGAAACCAATAAACGTGTGTAAGATTTGGATTAGAACTTTAGATTTAAACATTTAGGTACAAGACATCACAGAGCGTAGCCTATATTTTAAGTTAAATACTTATATAACTAATAAAACTGTAATATGTTTTACATTTAACCAAACATGTTATACAGAAATTCTGTGTATAAACCATGAATTATTTTATAAATCTAAGATACACTTATAAGGAATTCATACGTCGCAAGTTTTCTCAGCGCAAAGTATCAAGAACACTTGATCGCAGTACTCTGCTACATTCGCTGATATTTAGTCGCGAAACGGGATGTATTATAGGGCGGTAGTTGTTTAAAATAAGAGCGAGTCGCGCTCGCTATGGTGCAGTGGTTAGAGTTAAAGCTAGTGCAGGTTCTATTCTTGGTGAAGTATTTTCGGATTTTTAGTTTTTTGTGCTGATTTTTAAAGTTATTAAGGTAGAGATTGCTATTTAGATGATATGTTACAAAAGGCTATGAATATTTGTTTTTAATAAACGTAACACAAAATCAACCATATTGAATGAAATAAGCAATAATAGTAAAATTAAACGTTCTAGTTGTTAAATAAACAGAACAATTTTAAACATTACATTACTCTATATTCTACGCGTGACATCTGTCATTTTTTTATCTATAACAAAAAGCCTTGTTCGTGCTACGTGTAAAAAAAAACAAAAAAAGGAGCAGTGAAGCTACTTATGCCTGATCCGCTCATTTCGCGCGGTTCTTAGTAAAAAGTTGTAAGAGGGGTGCACTAGCGCCTACGACGTAGCCCGTAGCCGCTACGTAGGCCGTAGCAGGGCTGCGACTTCTTTCTTTGTAAATTGTATTTTTTTAATTATTTTTTCTGTGAGATTATAATTAACTTTTTAATTATCATTTTTTAGTTAAAGTATTGTAATATAGGGCTAAAATACATGTTTTATTGTAGGTCTAACTTGATATTATTGTAAAGTAGGCCAATGTATTGCTTTAGATTTAACATTTGTAGGCAAAGTGTTTACTTTATGGGCCTCAACGGTATTGTTTCTGGTTTATGGTCAGTAAATAAATAAAACAATCCTTGATATGTATTATATCTATCACCTGCTTCTTTAAAAACGACCTACGAATGTGAAAATACGGTATTGAATATGTATGAATTAAACCATAATAATTATTATAGAAGTATTTTACGTATTTAAATAATCAAATAAACAATACAAATTACTATCGGTATACATTTACAAGCTCCTTATTTTACAGTATCTATTACATTTATTACATTCTGATATATAATCTACACATTGAACCAAAACAACTACTTAAAATTAAATCAGAAACCTGCATTTTTTTGTTTCAAATAAAATAATACAACAATAAAACTAACAAAAAAAAACTTATTAAGAAGTTCATTAGCCAGCCCTGGCACTATCGCTCCTAAGACACCCCCGGGGGCACCCCCCGGGGGGGAACGCGGAAATATGAAGGGAGTACTCATTTATCAATATACTGGGGACTGTTTCTTTCCTTGAATTGATTATTCTGCTAAGAATATTGACGGCGCACGATCGAGCGATTAGACTTTTTGATGTTACGATTTTGTAGTTCTGTTCTGTGTGAATGTGAATGCTTCTAGTAGGATATCACCTTTGCTTAGAATAATATGTTTTTTTGAAAGTGTAATTAGGCAAGGAAGTCTTGGTGTATAGGAAATAGAAATTTGTAAGTCTTCAAAAGGAAAGCTAGGTGTTAATATTATAACATTTTAAGTATTGAGGCTTTTAAAAGATGTGAAATGCAACAATTTGAGTTTGACTCATAAGTTAATTAGGATTCTAGATTTATTATAGGTACTTTAAAAAAATATTTTAATAGTGATACTAGATACTATTAATATAGAACATACTAGTACACATAATGCTATATACTAATAGGGTATAGTAATTACGTGTATCTTTAATAAAAAAGTAGAAAACTGCAATTATTCCAAGAATACACGAAAACCCTTCTTTTTTAAACATAAACTGTCACAGTAAATCATAAAATCTTCGTTTATATAGTTAACTTTGTTTTCTACGTTAAATTATGTTTTACTAGAGGTCCGCCCCGGCTTCGCCCGTGGTACATATTTCGCAATAAAAGGTAGCCTATGTCCTTTCTCGGGTATTAAAATATCTCCATACCAAATTTCATGCAAATTGGTTCAGTAGTTTAGGCGTGATTGAGTAACAGACAGACAGACAGAGTTACTTTCGCATTTATAATATTAGTATGGATTAGATACTCTTAAGATATTTAGAAACTCGGTGAGAACTTTACAAGGTATAACATCCTAGAAGTTTTTATATTTACTAAACTAGTACTAAAACGTTAGTAGAATTTGTCTTTACAGTTTTACAACAGTTTCATTGAAAAATGTATTTTTATTTACTGGACTAGTATGTTTTTTATCAACCTTTTTCGTTTTCATGTTTTCTTCTAAAAAGAATGTGTTTGCTGTCTTATTTTTGGCAACACGATTGATTTTTGTTTATGGATTATTTCAAATTGTACTTGAAAAAACCTATGAAAACATGAAAAATGACATAAGATGATTCATATAATTTCATAACCATTGATAATAATTCTGACAGGTTTCCTGCGTTCAAGAAACCACTTTAATTATATAAATTATAATGTTCATAAATAACAGGCTCAATAAGTTAAGGTGACAGTAAAAGGCATAGGCCAGACAGACCAAATGCCAGAAAACAATAAAAAGTATAGACAGAGCCTGTTTTTTTTTGTTAATGTTAATGAACTGAGATTAATTTATCGATTTTATAAGCTAAAATCATAATTTATAAATCACATAACAGTAAAAACATACTATTACTACATAGTGTATCACACAAATGCCACAAACCAAGCCTCATCGCATAAAACACAAAATAACTAACGCAAAAATCGTATAATTCAAATAATTCAAACAGCCTCCCAACATTTAGGTTAAAATAAGCATCTTGCATAAGAAAATGCCGGGGTGTTCTCCCCTGCTATCTCCGTTTTTAGTATTTTAGTAAGTTCAGGGGGAAATTACCCCCCAGGGGTGGGGTGGGGTAAGATGTTGATGTTTCTTAGTTTTATATTACTGCCGTACTTTATTGCTTATTTGTGGAAGTGTGCTTAGTGTATGCAGATGTCGGAAGGGTGGCCACCCCATTTATGGATCTACTTAAGTATTTTTTTAAGATTAGAATTGTGATTTCGCTTCGATTACGTTAGTTTTATTTTACACGCGCTGCCCATAATTTTTTATGTTTGGGCGCGCGTAAAATTTATGTTTTGACGTTTGAGGACGGGCGTAATTTTTTTTTATTAAATTCTCGAACGATCGATGGTTTTGTTGACGTGAGGCTTTAGCTTCTGTCATTTATCTGTTGTAGAAATGATTTGAATTGATAATTAGCTAAGTACATCGATTTTATATTCACTTAAATACAATCTACGCTGATTTTTAAGCTATTTCATAGCTTCTATCGCGGGCCTTGAGCGCGGGGACCGAATCGAGAAATTCCGTAACGAAAAAACCTCACGCTCCCCACTCCGACGGGCTCGGAGGTGTGGCTTGAAGGCATAGCATGCAATAGCTTTACCGCGGCAGTCCCCGAGTGCCACACGTCTTTTTATTTTTGCAATATTAATAGTGCGTATAGTTAGATGTACAGATATATATTTCTATGTTCGTATCTGTAGTCTCAATCGAGGTAACAGTAATAATTTATTTTTTCTTCCGTTTAACCGTAGGGAAGGGCGGGTCGCTTTAACAGTATGCCTCAGTAATAATTGAATTTATGTTGTGGATGAAATATTAATGTCTTGAGTCTTGACTATAATAATTTCTTCTTTTGTTTCTTTCTTAAATTATAGTGCCCTTAGTTATATCAAACTATATAGGTATGAAGATAGGTATATATACATAAATACGTGATAAATATTATATACATTATACGTAGTAAATATATGATTATAAATTGTTATTTTAGAGGATGTGAAGGAAAAGAAAATAAAAAGTAAAAATATCAATTGATGTTGAGTGATGAGTACATTATAATATCGTTATTAATATCTTAGAAAGCATGTTTTGTCTTCATTTTCCTTGTGGCTTAAGTCCTTTTTATGGTACGTTTATTGAACTATGTTGACCACAAACATTTCATCGTTTTGTCAGTATAATAGTAATAGAAAGTTTAAATTGTAAGGATATTATAACTGTAAGGATTGATGAAGCTTCACAGTTTGTAATCCATAGAATTTGTATTGATATTTTTAGATTACAAAGTGAAGTCCCATGTCCCCGAGTTGGGTAAGGGGCAGATGCATTATACATCTGTTTCACTGATAAATTTTCATTAGGGACAAGTAGGTGATCAGCCTTCTGTGTCCTGCCAGACCGAGACATTTTTTTTTCTTCGTCTCCACCGGGAATCGAATATAGGACCCGTCGGTTATAAGCTGCCGCGTCAACCACTGTACCAAGGAGGCAAAAGTTAAATACTCTGTCAAAGTGCTTGTTAGCTAAACCTGTCTTGCGGCTGTTTTAAACATTGCTCTATAAATTCATTTAATGTTTTTTTTGCACGCAAATCTCATACTCAAGAGAATTCACAGTTTTCACATCAAACGCAAGTACCAAATAAATCTAAACCCATTCGAAATTCCCATCACATATAAAACAATGCCACGCCATCAAACACTGAAAATACCTGTTGAAAACAGCAAAATGGTCCGCCGCTAAGCGTATAAAAAAATCAATACGGTCCAAAGAGTATATTCACAGGTTTTTTTTCAATCTTTATTTGCGTTTGCGAACCGAGAGTGAAAGTAGAAAAAACAACACTATTTCTATCGCGAAAAATAGAAAACACTATCGAGAGCGTTTCGTTTTCATTTTTGTTTGCAATGTTTTTTAGGTTTTTTTGTGACGGTCGAGTGACGCCTAATCACTGGATGAGAATGGTGTATTTTTTTGTGTGGAGGTTTTGTACTGAGATTTTCGATGTATGTGTGTTGTTTGAGATGATAGAGTGCGGGTAAGAAGATGCTGATTAGAATGATGATTAGTCGTCTTCTGCTCTTTCTAGAGCCTTTAGTGTAAGCATAGAGCAACGCGATTTCATAAGTTGTCGAATTTGATATTAAACTGAGAATTCTTTATCACAACGCTTGTTATTTTTATATAAATATGATTTTTATACTTGCTAATTTTATTATGTTAAATTGTTATTGCTCTTGAGAATAGAGCTACGAATATATAATTGTGATCTAGTATTTTTTAAGCATAAAAGAAGAGATGATCGATAAACTTCTTAAAGATAAGTCTTACGATGGACAAGTCGATATAGGACAACATTTGGATCGTTCACAGCATCATAATGTAAACTATTACTTCTTTTAAAATGTTTACAAATTACTTACAACTAATAAATAGTGAATATCGTATTTCATCTATACAGCATACGTTGAAATAATGTAAGTGAACATATTATTAGCATCTCTCGATAGATGGCGTAGAGCCACATAAAGAGGGAGAAAATATTCGATCCGAAGTTACTTTGTGAATGGATGGTCTAAGAAATTGGTATTGCTTAAGATACGGTTTTAAATCCCAGCTGACTTTTTTTTCTTTTTAACTGTATTTATGATGATCTCCTTTGAGTGTGTGGTTGTTCCCTGATTAACATAATATTTTGTTTATATCTTTCCACTGCTAATATTTAATATTATGATAAAAAAAGACATGGCCACATATAAGTACGTCTTCCCTTGTTAAAAAAACTCAAAATTTTAAATAATGACCTAATATCGCACTAGGGGATTACTAAATAGAAATAAATATAATAAAATTAAAAATGGCGGAAAGTTGCCAAGGTGTGGTTAGAATAGAATAAATCTTTAAGTAAACCAGCAACAAATATAAATAAAATTAGCTATTATGCACATCACTATCGATATATCGATAGTGATGTGCTAATATCATCGATCATCGATCAATAAACAAAAATTTAGTGAACCATGCAAAAATAGGATTTGAATTAAATTTTTTAATACTTATGCGTAATGCACATGCTTTTTGATAAGCTCAAAAACAATTTAACCTCATAGAGGATCTTTATATCACACTAACTGTGCTCCGTAGTTTCACCCGAATTGCTCCGCTCCTGTTGGTCTTAGCGAGATTTAGCCTTCCTCAATAAATGGGCTATCTTACAAAAAAAATACAGTACAATACAAACACATAATCTAATAATGTAACACCGAAAGAATTTTTCAAATCGGACTAGAAGTTCCCAAGATTAGCGCGTTCAAAGAAACAAACAAACTCTTCAGCTTTATAATATTATAAGTATACTAGCGGCCCGCCCCGGCTTCGCCCGTGGTACATATGAAAAATAGATGTTGGCCGATTCTCAGACTTACCCGATATGCACAGAAAATTTCATGAGAATCGGTCCACCCGTGACACGAGAATTTTATATATAAGATAATATAATAATTATAAACTCTATAGCATATTTAAAGTGGTTACCTACTTGAATTTTTACAAAAAAATACAGCGGAATCTAGCTAGTCATAAACCAGGTTTTGATTACGTTGATTAGAAAGAGTTACCCCTAATTGTACTTCAAAAACATACACATTTTGCCCGTGCACGTGACAACAGAGTGACAGACCTTTCCCCTTGCATAATAATAACGAATTCTAAAATATCAGTATGTCTGTTACTCTGTTACTCTTTCACTAAACCACTACAACGATCTTGATTATATTTGTCTTTGAGTTTTAAGGGATGAATGTGAGGTCAGATATTTTTCAAAAATATTGTAATTTAAAAGTAAAATATGGTATAATTGTTAGTGCGAGGAATTTGTAAGTAAAGCAGGGGCGAATAACTTGTTTCGTATTAATACTATTAGCTTGAAATTAACTAATTAATTAACTACCGCTAACCAGCTAAATGTAGGTTTATATTTTCGCTACGTTTAAAGCTATAATCTAAGATCTAGATAGGCAAGTAATCGTTTAAAAAGGTACTTTTTATGTTGATATCAATAATAGATCTAAAACTTTGGGAGTTATATCTTTTCTTAGGCTATGAATTCTAATATTATAAATGCGAAAGTAACTCTGTCTGTCTGTCTGTTACTCAATCACGCCTAAACTACTGAACCATTTTGCATGAAATTTTGTATGGAGATATTTTGATACCCGAGAAAGGACATAGGCTACCTTTTATTGCGAAATATGTACTACGGGCGAAGCCGGGGCGGACCACTAGTATTAGCTATATATCCCTTTTTTTGGGGGGGAAATCTTGTGTATATAATATATTTCCCTACCTATATTTCATTGGTAATAATAATACCTACTTATCCAGATTATAATTAAGAAGAAAAGCAGATGTTAACTGCGTACACCCCATGCCCTATAGTGGGGCAACAAGCTTTTATTAATTTAACAGACTCTTCTCTATTGTCAACTTAAGAGATAATTTTATGGTGTATTCTCTTCTTTGTTTTATAGCAAATATACCTAAATAAAGCCAAACTATCAAATGACTTAGATTATTAGAAGGGTTAATATTCGTTGGGTGTAATAGGATCATGAAGATGATTTTATTAAGATTAGACCTAGAGCAAAAGCTTAAAACTAGAGTATTTTTATAGTTTTCTGTATGTGTAAAAATCTCCTATATTTAGTCTCAATAATATAAGTTATATTCTTATTATTTTTAGTAGAAATAGAAAGAATGGTGAAGCAGCTCTCATTGGAAATTGTGTATAAATCTTAGATAATATTGTATCTAAGAAGTCCTTTTTTGTTTATAAATATAATTTCATTATGAAGAAAATTATTATGAAATCCAATGTATTTTTATTATAGCTACGTTAATGTCAATTTGTTATAAGTATTTTTTGTCACTTTCTTGTCATGTCCTTTTCGTCCAATTTTTTATAATATTTTAAATAAGATTTCGCTTCTTACATATGGTAATCTACATTCACGTAATCTACCTTCCGAATCCATTATTTCCCGAGTAACACATATACATACACAATCATAATGGAACGAAAACCAATCGGTAGTAAATAATATACAGACGGACATGCAATTTGTATATATGTGGGATAAAGTATATGGAAAAAAGTAAATAGTGATAAAAAAGCCACATTTTGTTATGAGCCGATCGGGTGGGGGTGGGGGGACCCCATTTGTTTGCTATTATACAGCGTGTTTAATTAATGAGCTTTTTTTTTGTTTTTTTATTTTTTATTTTTTTGTTGTGACGTGTGTGTGTGTGTATGGTATTGATGTGTGTGTTGTTGAATAGATGTGAAAGGATAATATATATATGCAATACACAGATACTAGGATACACCTACTTTTAATAATATGAATATTAGACTGCATAATTTGTTGTTTTTCTAAGATAAATAAGGTAGTTTTATTATGTGATGTGGTGTATGTATATATCTACACAAATACCTTAGAAATTAATGTTAAACAATTAAATATGTTTTGTGGAAATCGCGTCTTTTATTAAAAACTTTTTACAGAAATGACAATTAGAATAACAAAAATACTCATATCTAAATGTTTTGTGTAGATGTAGCATGTTTTCAAATGAAGTAATGATTTCCAAGTAACAATAATTGATATCCTTCTCAACAAAATAATGTCAAAGTAATAGATACGATGGTTCAGTTCATTCCGACAATAGATAACATTTTGTGATAATAACACCTACTTATTAATAATTTAATCTTTAATTCATGTTTTTTTGACATTCTAAACCATTTAAACACGAAAGAAACATAATTAGTTGCATTACTAAATAAAATTATATTAAACACTAATTAAAAATAACATAAAGAGAAAATCAACCTGTATACAATTTACATGTATTGGTGTTTCACGTATCGATCACGCACACATGCGCGAGTGTTAACACGCACACACGCGCAATCGAGGTCATGCTGCAGCGCCACTTAGTATGGAGGAGGTTTATTTTAAGATTTTTTTCGTTCTAAATTTCATGTTATTTGAATGTAAGGTTATTTATTGTTTTGCATATTGATTGTGCACTGATAAAGATTTATTTTAAAAGCTTATTAAAGTTTTTTATATTAAAGTGCGTAATTAAATAGAGTCTGATATTTATCATTATAAGGAAAGTATTATAAAACGCAACTGTAGATTTTAATCGCGCCAAGGTTTCTTAAAACTGGTATCTTATACATCGAATTTATTTAAATAATTTTTAACAATTTCTAAACTACATATAGGTAGCTAATATGAAACAATTATATGTTTACATATCCTGTGACATTATGACTCTACTCCCAAATTGAAAATAACAGTAAACATTCAAATGTAAAACACACATTATTGTTATAATGATGTGTAATGAGCCATTCTTTTTATTCCGTTTCCTCATCAGTTACACTGCGTCAACTTTTGACACCTCCAATACAATAAAATTAACCGTCATCGACCTTTTCCCATATTGTTCAATTCAATCTGTCTTGTTTAAGGCCCCGCAATTCATGTGTACACGACCCACTTACAGATGCTCTCGAAATCTAGGTCAAAGACTTTAAGTGTTTATTGTTTGAGATCCGGTCATATATATGTAAAGTTTTAGGAACGTTTTGCGGCTAACACTTTCGACACATTCGCACGTTGACAACGTTTTATTTTCTTTTACGGTGTTAGTCATAACTTTTTAAACATTCGTAGAATTTCTTGAAATGCTACAATGAAAATTATTTATTATATTCAGAGAGATTTATTACTTAGTCAGCGGGTGAAGAAGCGGATTCCATAGTTAGCGAGCTTTAACTCTATTGCCAAAAATGCAGGGTCTCGTCGCAAATACGCATTAAAAATCGACAATGAGCGTACGTCTGGATGGCTAGACTACCTATTATTTTTATTATTTATTTTGTTAGGTTTTGTATGTGATAACAAAAATTATAATTGTTTTTGTTAAATATATTTAATCGTACTATATCAACTAGGTTTACGAGACATACTTTTAATAAAAAACCTTTTATTAATATATTAAAAGCTAATAAATATAAAAGCTATCAAACATATGACACGGTATCGATAAATATCTTAAATTGTAACATTAAAGCGCGATTTTTAATCAAACATTTATATACAACACATAACATTTGCATTTATACGAAATTTCACCAATAACCAGCGCAATGAATCGACATTGGTTGCATAAAGCCGAACGTAAGGAAGGAACCTGTTGTCTGACCTTTGTCTTTTATACGCCGCTTTACCAGAAGTGTGAATAAAAAACGTAATATATAGCTCCAATACACACGAGGTCAACATTTACTCTCAACTTCATTACAATACATACTAAATTTACATTTATACCGCATAAATATCGCCCTTTCTAATAATAGACGTTCAAAAGCAAATTAAATCGATTTTTTTATTATCCCGACATACAAAACTACCTTTAAATATTACAAGACCATTTGGTTTTTATAATTAACACAATTCTGATTGTTTTTTAACGCCGTTCTTACCAATATAACGATCATCACGAGGCTAAAGACCTACAAATTTTAGCTCAAAAGAATATTGCAATTAGCGAATTTGCATACTAATGAATGCGATCTTGGTTATTTTAATGTCGTTTTAACTAAAATAATGAAAGCTGGGTGTTTTAAATAGATGGTAAGACTCGATAGTGACGCAATTCAGCATCAAATTGCAGTGTAGCTCTTTCGTAACCTCTCGATAAGATAGTTTTTAATTCATACCATGTATGGGCATGACATGTCTGGTTCTGAGAACTGCGCAAATTTATTTTGTAAACCTTTGAAAAATTGATGAGGTCAGACTATGTACGCGTTAACGAATAACGATATGATTAAAATATTCGAAAATTAAATTAAGTCGATTTATATGGTTTTGAGACGCATTTTTCAAGTGATTGGTTTGATAGGGACATGCGTCCTTTTATAGCCATTTTTAATTACTGTTTTTATTGGCTAATTTGTAAACAAGCCATAAAATATTATTTTCAATAACACATGTTTGCACAATTACAAAAATATGTATACATAGTCTTTACGTAATTTATAGGTATATTTATTTTATCCCATAATTCACAATTTATATCTTAATTTTATACTATCACAAAAAAGCTTATGCTCTTGTACAAGATTTATCTGAATGGTAAAGTTCATCAAAATTCTGTGTGCCATTACATCCCTTGAATTGATACTTTTATGTAATTTCATTTTGACGTGATAAAACCAAATTCTAGCCTACAAAATTTTAAAAGTCCGTTAATAACAGTACACTTTCGACCGTTATAAAAACATCACAATTTACAGCTGGTAAAAGCGAGAACGTCTAATCTTATTGAGAAAAGTAACATGCGTCGTTCGGTGTGCATTTTTGCAATTGACCCAAATCCAGCACATGGTCGCGCTGGCGTCACGCACATCTGCGTGCGTGTGTGTGTGTGTGCCGTGTACGGTTAGAATAAAGTGTTCCTTTTTTTTCTTGGTGCGATTTAAAAACAATTGTGTTTGTGGCCTTGAATGTCGATTGGTCCTGTTTTTTTTTTTTTTTATAAATAGTGATTTGTTATCTTTACAGGATGTTATAATACAAAGCGTAATAATAAACTGGCGCAAAGTATAATACATAATTAATTTAGTTGTGTTGCTGACGCTTCAATGACTGATATTGAATTGTGGCGGTGCGAGTGTGTGCGTGTCATTCTTTCACACATTTTTGATCACAACATTTTTATTTGCATCGCGTCTGTGCTGCGCGTGTGTGCGTGTGTGTGCATGTGTGCACTAATTGCGATAGCTACTTCATTTAAATTTCGAATGTCAGACGGCCATTGCGAAAAATGTTTAAATTCGAATTTTTAATTATTGCTTTTTTTTCGTGATAGGCACAGGCTAAGTGATTAAATTATGTTTATTATTAGTACCTATCGGGTCGTACGTAACGAATGATATTGAAATTGTATTTCGTTATTCGATATCATAATAGTGTATTAAGTTTTGAAAACATTATCATTTAGTTTAGAAAAGCCTAATTTAAATTATATTTATCTTGATATTTTGTTATTAGTATGATAATAATAAACCTTATCAACAAAATCAGATAGTAATCAAACGAAAATTAGTCACATTAAAATTTCGTCCCAATTTGAACGAACACAATGGAAGGCAAATGACCTAAACATTATACGTTTGATCTAAATAATAAAACAATGTTAAAAGTCAATCAATGCATCGTTTTTGGGGCATTGTTTTTGATACGACGTAAAAGGAAGTTTTCTGGGTCGGTTAAACATAAATCGTATTAAAGTATAATTTAAAAAATTACGACAAAACGATAGAACAGATTTTGATGAGATTTTTAATTCATATAGAGCATGCTCTATCGGAATTATGCTCAAAGATTAAAACTTTACATGTTCTTTATGAGTAATAAATCTTTAATCTTATTAAAAGAAAAAGATAACATATTTAGTATTGTAGCTGCATAAAGCCAGGTGAAGTTACTTAGCGCTAAAAAATGAAAGCGACATAAAAACTAAGTTTATAAAATTAAATGACATTTTGCTTGCAATTATCACTTGCCCTTGCAGCTGCAGGACACAGCATATTAAATTACTATGTTTATGAATATTATTCAAATAATCAGCTTTCTCCTTAACATACTATATCCTCTTTAAAACCACCGATTTTTGGACGAAAAGTGCATTGTAACTCTATCTTATATCTGTATTGGAAAAGCATAAAATATTAAAAAAAACTATTCCTGTGATAAGAATAAAAACGAAAATGAAAACCAAAAATAATATCACACACGAAAGAAGAACAAAAAATTCAGTTACGCAACTCTCGTTTCGCGCCCAACACGATAAACGGCCAATGCAACCGGACATTACGCCCTCATTTTTATTTGGCACATAGACAAAAACACCCTTTTTTCTTTACATAACGCACACTCCCGAAAAATATATAATACATACGTACGACCACTTAATATACTGATGATAAAATGTACAAGCGATTTTGGCTTCTTTTTTTAAAAGCAACAAGGCGATATTGCTGTGTAATTTAAACGAATCCTATTTGATGTTAAGCTGATTATCGTATGGAGGCTGGACAGAGGCGCGTTCGATAATTAGTGAATGTTTTTTAAACAGAATTCGAAATTTGAAATGAAGTTTTATTCGGCTTGATTACGATTCGACGATTCTTTTTTTTATTTTATGCCAGACTTGACAAATATGCAAGGGATTTATATTATTTTTTATGTACTTATCGGATTTAAGTGTATGTTCAAACATATCTACCATCCCATTGAACCAACTTTCAACGACAATTCTCGATGTACCTACGTCACATTATGTTGCATTCTAAAATCTGATTTCACGAGCGAATAACCAGTTATCAAAAGATATTAGATATCTAAGTATTCTACAAATATAAACATGAATTTTTCTCAGTTATTCATAATTATTAAGAAAGCTTGCACAAAGCTTTAAAACGGAAACTTAAAAAAGTTGCATAGCGAAACATTTTGCAAATGCAAATTCACTACCTAAGTTGAAACTAATCAGTCATATTATTGTACTCTTATATTCGTCTTTTCAAAGTGAAATATTATCAATATCAATAATCGCTAAAACTCAACACATAATCTGTTTCAAAGCTCCTAAAATAAACCATCCGAGATAACGAAATATTGCACCTTTTGTACTTTTGACCTACCATTGAATCGCTGACTGTACGCACACAACCTAATCTCGAGTCTAAGGCACGTTTTTTAGATACTTTCAATACAGTCTGACCATATAACATAGACCCCTATGGTTCCTTCTCGCCTTTACATTACATACGCCAGAGTGGCACTTATAAGAAATTTCGTGGGTCTTCAAAACTGGTTGTGGTAGTTCATAAAAAGGGCCAAGGGCTCTCAGACTCGCTGGGCTAGACTCGAAGGGCAGAGGGTCGCAGAAACTGGATTACTCGTATACATAGGTATAGGGAGTCACCTTAGAAGGGCAATTGACATATCGTTGCTATGAAGATTTGCGCGCTATTTTTAATTTGACAGATGCAGCGATGCAGATAATAAATTGATTCGATGTTACTGTAAGATGATTTAGAAAATGTTATACGTTGTTGTTTAGTATATTTATTTATGTATATGGATTTGACTTATATTAAATTTATGTAGTAAAGCAAGGCATTATACTTACTATTAATTTGTATAAGTATTTCCTCTTTATAATATTAGTATAGATTTGGAAGTTTCCAACTGGTACAACAATCAGTATTTTATAAACATCAATTTAATTATATATTTTTTGTATTATATCATATCGATGTTATGTTCTAATGGGATTCCAATTGGAACAATTTAATTCTCTTTATCAATATGTTATTTTCGAAAATGTGCTTCTCATGGTGTAAATAAATATTCGTTGCAGAATTTATTTCTAAAAGTTTAGCATAAATTATGTTATCAAGCTATTGTTATTAATATAACAAAACCATTATAAGTTTAAGCAGTTAACCCAACAAATATAAAGCAAACATCAAACTATTAAGTTTGTATTAAGTCAAATTAATTATTATAATTTCCTACGCATTGTTTACCGAATAACAAGAAACATAATTAACCTTTAAAAGCTCATTAATACAATCAATTAAATTCGTTAATATAACCAAAGATAATATAGAACTATACTAGGCATTTTGTTCAAAAATGCAGCCAGACAAAACGCCGATTAGCAGACGTCAACAAAACACGATTGCTGAACGCATTCATAGACAACCACAATTCAAATATCGAATGCCGAAGTGTATGTGTGCGTCACACTAACGCATTAGACATGACGTGTGCTAGTGTGCGACCGATAGGGTTGAGGTCCACTGGGTTATTGACATTTCCGTATTTTATTTAACAAGGTGCGTCAAACGGTTTAGTTTTTAATGCCTGTTTATTGCATGATTCACGCTTATTGTCCACTGTGTACAATTTTTATTGCAACTATATTCGTTTATACTAATTTTATGGCCCATTCAAATCATAGCTAATGTATAAACAATACATTAATAGACCTTTCAACCGTATAATAATATAATTGCAACAAAAACTATTAAACCTTCAACTTATATAATATTTAAAAATCTATATATATTATAACGTTGTCTACACTGAAAACTATCACGTGAAACCGGAGACGGTCCCAGTGGAATACCAGCCTAACATCTTACATGTGTGCGTCTATCCTTCCTTGACCTAGAGCCACGACTATCGTCTCTAGGTCAGGACCACTACACACACTACACGATGCGCCCAGTTTGTACAGACCTCCCTCGGCCCCCGCGTTGTTCAGAATCTCGACTGGAACGGGGTGTTTGAATGTTGTGGCCGGGGTCATGTTATTTTGGACGTGCGATAGTCGGCTAGACGACTCGTAGACAGATGAACAAGCTATCTCGGTAATAGCGGTTGGAATTTCGTATGGTTTTAGGTCAGATTCGGAATGGTTAAGTTGCGTGTATGTGGTTACGTTGATTAATGTGTGGGTAAATTGTTTAGAAGTGTTGTGTAATAGATTGCGTGGATTAGAATAGAGGTTTAATCGTGTGGGTGGTGTGTGTGTAAACTTATAATATGTTAAGTAGAGAGGAAGGATGTTATGTTAGTTGAAGTCGGGGTTTATCGAATGAGTTTCATTAGTTTGAGGTACTACAAGGTACTACTAGGTAGTCCTACTAATATTATAAATGCGAAAGTTTGTGAGTATGTATAGATGTTTGTTAATCATTCACGCAAATACTACTGAACCGATTATAATGAAATTTAGGCACATACATATAGAGTAACTTGGATTAATATATATAGGTTTTATCCCGGAAATCTCTCAGGAGTCAGGAACTATGTGCGAGTTTTTCGTTGAAAACGCGGGCGAAGCCGTGGGCGGAAAGCTAGTAGTTGTTGGAAATTTAACTGCCGTATTACGTATTTTAATTATATGATTTAACTGCTTTATTTAACTGAAATAAGCTTGTCTATATTGAAGCTTAGATGTTATCGCTCCGGTTCTGAAAATGATGCTTAGGCAAATTATTCCAATATTTCAATAAAAAATTTAAACTTGTCTTAACTATAAATATTTTGAATCTGTCCTTTCAGCTTTATGTGCCTACTACAGTGACCATTGAGAAGTATATGTACCACCAAGTAGCAAGGCTTTAAAATTACGTCAAAATCTAAAAAAATGGCTGGATTTTGGAAATTAACCAGAAAATTTAAGGCTGATCGAAAAATCCCCTATTTTCCTGATGCGACAATTAAATTAAATTTATTTATATTGATAGTTTTAACGATATTTAATTGTTAATAAAACGAGTTTCAAATTGATTACGTTTTTATTTATTCACGTATATTATGTTAATAGAACATTTAGATAAATATTTATCCAAACTGGTATTTTTTTAGTGAATTGATAATTTATGGGTGCTTTTTATAAAACTACTTAATTACATCATAAAACTTTGTATTTATACATACTAGTAGTTATTATAAACTGAAGAGTTTGTTTGTTTGAACGCGCTAATCTCAGGAACTACGAGTCCGATTTGAAAAATTATTTCGGTGTTAGATAGCCCATGCGGGGAATGCGGGTGAAACCGCGGGGAATAGCTAGTAGGCTGATAAAAAGCAGAGCAGAGCAATGCAATTAAAACCGCAGGGCGAAGCTAGTGTTTTATAAATAAAAAATGGTGATTCATTTTAGTTATACATATTTATAATTCATATAGACCTGTAAATTGTAATAACAGATATCTATCATATTGCGCAAGAGTCGAAACTAAAAACAATTTGTGTTTTAATTAAAGTACCATCATTAAATAATATGTTATTTAGACGTTAACATTTATATACTTCGAGAAAGACATACTTACACTAATATTGTTACTAAAACAAACCACAAACTGGTGAAATAGAAAACTGAAATTTATGTAAATCGCGATACCGCGAAGTGCCATAAATATGAACAGAGTCCAGTGATTATACTAGTGTTATTTAAAATCATTATTAGTTAACTACTACAATTTCTAAATTTTTGTTTCCATTTTTTATGTAGAGCTATTGCTCTAAATCATAGTAACTATCAATTATTGTACACTAGCTATGCACTCCGACTTCGCCTGAGCTACACAGTTTAAGATTGGTCATACCAACTTAAAAACCTTCGTGGACTCATGCCCAACACTTTGAAGATCTTCCTATGCGTAGTTTACGAACGACCACCAAAAATGCGTGAAATGTTAAAAATTCAGATGTTTACGAGAGTAAATAAATACTAAAAGGTTATGTTTATATTCCTCATTTCTCTACAATCCTAATAATATTAAGTTTGTTTGAATAATACACACGCACAAACTGCTCTACCGCTTTGCTTACAATTTTCTGTAACATTATGTTATGTAGATTCTACCTACAACATTACTCGACCAAAACCGCAGCCTGCAGCTAGTTAATAGCGCCAATCCAATCAAGGAATGTTCTAGAACCATACCTAATAAATAATAATTACGATTCAAAACATGTGTGATTCATGATTGTATGTACTAGGCTCGCATAACACATAGGTACCTATTTATAGTTCCCAAAGTCAAGGGTTGGGAATGCATAGGGGTGAACGACCGCCGAAACAGTGCACGCGGCAAGGTCACGCACACTAGCGCAGCGCACACATAGACAACGGCCGTGAAATTAGAAATATTAGTGATGTGTGTAGTCGATGTATCGATGCTTTCGCAATTAATAAGCTATTGATTGTTTTTTAGTAATTTAAGACGAGAGAGGTTCAGATTTCAATTTGGAATTATGAAATGCAGACAGTCATCTAGTTTGATATTTCTAATAATCATTAATCATTTTATTTGCAGTGTGTTGTGAAAAAAACGCTTTGTTGCTTAGTTAATTATCTCCAAGCAAGCAAGTTGTTCCAATTAATAAAGTACTAGATACCTAGAGTCTGTTGGAGGTAAGGGAGGTTATTTTTAACAATTTAAACATGCAATAGCGTACTTCACAGAGGCGTATACGATTGTCAACACACGAACATAGCGTGGTGACAAATTTAGAATAACAATGAAGTATTTGAACACTACTGTCCAACGATCAATCAAAAGAATTATTTACGAGGTAATAATATGCATCGGAAATTTAAAAAAAAGAATTTATTGCGACAGGATGTAACAATTTTGAATATACAATTAAGGTTTAATGTCAAGTTGATACTACTGAAACTGTAATTATCTGTAAGGGTATTGAACTTATTTTGTGACTATGTTAATTCTCATTTGACTCCAAATAGCATTCAGTACAATTCGTCTTTGAATTAGTAAAGGTCGTGGGTTGCATGTTAATGCAACTTTAGAATGTAAAACAATGTGTTAGCATGAAAAAACAATCGTTTCCTGTACATACGATGTTACACATGCTAATTCTGTGTACGATCCTCACGTTGATAAGCCGTAATGGACGTTCAAGTCTGCCTCAAAATTATAGTTAAACATAAAAAGTTATTGTACTTGGCGTAAACAAAGAATGTCCTTTTTTAATACCCCAGGTGCACCCGCGACGTAAATAGGAAGCTGCTTTTCTATAAAATTCCAAAACACTTATCTAAAAGGCGGTCGTATTTTATTTTCCCTATCTATAAATTTAATTTAGCTCAGTCAACCTCGGCATGAATTTTATTATGCCTTAATTAGTTTACGGAAATAAAATACCAAAGATTGTGCATTCAAATATTTTTTATAATCAAAATGCATGTCAGATTTAAAATGTCGTAATTATATTCATAATAAACCAAGTTAAATGCATTCAATAACATTACAAACGTATAAATATCCAGTCGCCATCTTAGCCTTTGTTACAAGGCCAACCGGGTTATTTAACGTCTGATTCACGTCAAATCTAGTGAATATTTATTTCAACGTTATAAAAAATACTTTGTTCCTCGTTATTTAGTACTATAATTAGTTAGAAAATTTCCGCATTCGATTACTGAGAATTATTAATGTACAAGTATTGTTATGGCGACCTCTTCATTACTTTTTATTTCTCCGAATCATATATTGGGTAATAACGATTCACTTTGATTGTGCTTACATGTATTTTAAAGTATATATGGACGTGTTTTATGGTTATTTTACTGTTAATGTTCTTAATGTATATATCTGTACCTATACTAAATTGTCTCACAGGCAAAGCGGACTTAAACAAGTTCTTTTCAATAGAAATGAATCATTTTTAACGTTTAACACCACACAGCTGCTCTTTGTTGTATTATTTTGTCGACTTTTAGACATACATGTGTAATTAAAATAGACTTCCTAGTCGTACCTACAAAAGCACAAATTGTGTATCGATAGTCAGTCTATCGATAGTTTCGCCGCACATCTCTATCATGCACTATAGTAACCAAATTACGCTAGTGTTCGCATGAAACCGAGTTGGTTTATTTTCGTAATGTTAGGTTCGGAACGCACCTCGAGTGTGCACTCTGGTTTGTAATATCTTGACAGCTGACGTCGTGAAGGCGCCAAACTATACGCACAGCGTATAAATGCATATATATTATAAATAACTTATAGCCTATAATATTTGTATTGATGTTGTTAGCGCTTCTTTGTTGATGATTGAAAGAAGGGGGAAAAGTATTTGCCTCAAATCTAATTCTTGATATTGTAATATCTAAATTTTTGAAGTGAAAACTTCTTTAGCGGCGTTGGGTATAAAATCTAAAACTCGCGTCAGGACACGTGACCTGATCGAAAAAGCGTAAGACGGATGGATATCAAACATGCTCAACGTTAATAATCAAGTTTTCACTTCTGCCGGCACTCCCGGAGTGCAACCCGTCTTTTTTTTTAATTTTTCAGGTTATCTTAGAATATATTTTTTTGTTTTTAATACACTTATTGTTTGTATTAACGATATAAAGATTTATATTTTCCGATTTATTAGCTTGAAAAACTAAATAAAATGAAATATTCTTAATATTTACGCTTCAAGAATGATTCGATATACTAATCCTCCTCCGCCTTTTGTAAATAACAAATTTAAAACCGTTAAAGTTCCTAAGGGAAGAATCCTTTTTCAACATTAACAATTCATATTTTGAAATACCCTTCAAGCGCAAATAGAAAAGCTGCTCTAATTACGTTGAAATAATACATGAACCTTCCACCATTGTTGTCAAAAAAAATTAACAAAAACTCCCAAAAATGCAAATGGCGTAAAAAAAGTTCCCGCGTAAAATAACGACCCAAGATGGCCGCTACTTAGATCCAGCCTTCTATTGGTTCGCTAGCTTTTAAATTTAAAAATGGAATGCACTGTCCTTGGCGCGCGGAGTTCGTTGACCTTCCGATGCATTTTGGCGGTTTCCGCTAAATTTGAAACGGCGTTAACGACTTAGTTGAATGCTAATCTGTTTTAAACTTTACCATGTACGTATAAGGTGTATTTTTGTTAGCGCTGCATCGGTGCATCAAGGCGAGCCAGACTCTATTGTCAAATGACTTTAAACCCTGGCCCTTGTTGTTAAGAGTTAGGTTTATTTTTGACGTTTTTTTTCTGGTTTTGATTTTTAGGGATAATAATTCGTATTTTAAAGGTGTAGAGCATTAAATCCCTTGTCGATGTGTGAAGTCTTATCATGCCCACTGAAGGTGAGCTAGACGGTAGATGTTTTAATTTTTTCCTTTGTACTTAAGCAATTTATTACTCTTAAGTTTTCAGAATATTATTAATGACTGTTTAATATATGGACATTCTAGGATATCTATAGATGAATTAAGGTATAATCTGACTCTGGTAATTCATAGAAATGAAACTTTTTTTATATCTCAGTGGTTTTCGAACTACTTAATATAATGTTGTATTATCATTTATTGGAACTCCTAAATTTGAATTTAGGAAAAACTTGTGAAAATTTAGAGAGCAAATTGTGTTTGTTTCAAAATTGTTTACCTCAATTTCTGCATTTTATCGATTACTTCATTGAGATGACGTATCGCTCCTGAACGCATAAAATAACAATTAATTTTAAAAACACTGTCCTAATTGCGAACCAGTAAGGCGAAGACCTCATCTTGAAGGTCTTTACACCCAATTTTATTTTTTAGGCAATGCATTAATAAACAAGATATTTATGGTCGTTTGTTGATGTCGTTCTGTATTATCTGTAATGGCGGACTTTTGGCGGCAACTTTTGAAATTGGAACACAGTTGTTCGTTTTTGATATTCTTTTTTTTTGTTTTTGTTAGTGGACAGTATACGTTCAATGATATTTGACAGTTGTTTTGCGGGTAACATTTGAAAATAGAAGTAGTAGTTGTATATTTTATGCAAAACGGACGAATCGGAATAGGATTTGGTTAAGCTTTAAATCTAACTGCAATAACTAGTGTTATTTTAGTAGTCCGAGCATCTAAATACAAATGTTTATTTACTATTGTCTTTTTTTACCGTATTATTTCTATCGTTAGATGATTACAGAAGGTTCCTGGTGCACTAATTAAATACTATAATATATAAAGTTATTGCTATATTTGCGATTTTAAGTATTTAATTTCAATAATTGTCTAAATCAAGATTAATGTTAGTGCAGTGATAAAAAATATACGAGGCACGTATCTTCTCGGTAAAGACGTACGACCTTTGTATGTCATGCTGTCACCAAGTGGTTGTATAGATCTAGTTGTTGCCCGCGGTTTAGTCTGCGTTGTAAACTTAACGAAATAATACTTTTAGCTTCCTCTTGAACAACTCCGTCTGTTAAAAGATCGCATCAAAATCGATTGCGTACACTTAAGATTTTTCAGACACAGCTGATAGAAAAATGGTTTTCTATTATAACTAGCTATTGCCCAAGTACCTAACTTTTAAACGCAGAATGTCTCTGAAAATTTGAGGCATAAGAAATACAGACAATTTTTAGTTCAGAGCATAAATTAGAATCTTAGACATAGGTATGTAGATATTCAAACAAAAAAAACGATCTTTTCGATTTTTTATACAAAGACATATAATTTAAATGTTATTTCAAGTCACCTTCCGTAATTATGCCAGCTTGGGGGTGTTTTCGAAAGCAGAGTCACCTTGACCGCGTTCTGCGCCTGCGCATGCTTGTAGTATAGTTATTAATATATAGATAACTATAGCTTTATATTATTGTAAGGGAATCTTTGTGAAATTTTCAAGTTTCGTATAAAATGTTGAATTTCAGAGTGGTATAACATTTTATAGAGTTGCTTCATACTGTATTATATTTCGGTTCAATATCAAGTTATTTTTAAGCTATTGCATAGCTTTTATATCAGACTTTGAGCGCGGCGACCGAATGTAAAAATTCCGTAACGAAAAAACCTAACACCCCCCCACTCCAACCGGCACAGCGATGCGATGCTATGCAATAGCTTTACCGCCGCAGTCCTCGAGTGCCACACGTATTTTTTTTTTATTTTTTTTTGTTCATTCATAACTATTATAATACTAGCTGAAATCCTGACTTCACTCGTGTGGTAACGAAGTAAAAAGTTTTTGTGTTAAACAAAACTAGGTATAATATATCTCTGTACCATATAGATCCGATCAGTTGTTTTTCATTTGTTACAAATATACATGCATACATTCTTACAAAGTTAAACTTTCTTAATATTAGTAGGATGAGTAGGAAAGCATATTTAAATAAGCTTTCTTTTCCCATAATACAGCGAGCAAACCAAGCTACATTACATAGTGTTATAGACACCAGACGCTATAGAAATCTAACAAAAACATATCATTTGCAAGTCGAGATCAGATAAGGTAGTCTGCCTTTTTGACCTTAGGTACCTACTACCTAGCTATAGGTGTTTATAGTCTTTTTTAGTGCTTATTTTTGAGCTATAATACGTAGTGTATAAGGTAGTGCCTGTACAGATGGCTAGTGTTTTAAAGTCGTATCTTTTTCGACATATTTATTAAAACGAAAAGGGAATCTTTGATTTTTATTAGTTGCTTATGTGAAGCGCTTTTTATATATTTTAAAGTGAAACTTTTATTACATCGTCTCAAACTTTTTGGTCTGTGTAGCGCATGTCGCGTGTATCGCGGCTGCCGAGTAGGTATACCTACTCGGCAGCCGACCGTCACGCGACATGCGCTACACAAAGCAGTGTTCGGAACCGTTCGAACAGTTTCACTTTTACCGTAGTTTCATAAAACCACACAACATTTTTTTATAAATTATTTTTTTCATATATGTACTTAAGTATTATTATTGCAATATACTTTATAAAACTAAGGTAAATACCTTAATTTTTCTTAGGTGACAGTTCAATTAGTTAGATAATAATTTATGTAAACTTGCCTTTGATAGGAATCAAAGCCACAACCTTCCAGTTGATATCTAACTCTTTTGTAATTTTTACGTAACTTAAACTTTTCACTTAGAAAAGTTAGAAAAAAATTAAACTTAGAAATTTTAGTGCAAATTTCGTCTGACTGTTTTCAAATTTTTGATATTTTTTATAAAATAATATTTTAGAGTTAAAATTAGAAGTTTAATTAAATTGAGATTATTAGCAGATAACAATGAAACTTTAAAAAGTAGGTATGTATGATTAACTTTATTGGATCGAATAAATCTTTATACTTGAAAATTTTCTTTTAAAAATAATTCTTATTAAAAATTCATACCTAAAATTGATTAGTCAATCTCCATTTTCTATTTTTTCAGATGCCCTTTACCAAGCCATTCCTTTGTCTCACGGACATTTAAATTTTGACCTAATTTCCATTCTGCTAAGATCTAATTTAACTTGTCATCAACTATTTGTACAAAAAAAAAAACAATAAAGATCTATCGCTATCTCATACAACTTTCAATGCACGACAAGGTCAATCTTGCATCTCTTTCTCGCAGTGCCATTAAAAAAGGGACAAAAGACAACCCACGTTTTAACTGAAATGATTATGATATGAGTTAAAAGCTATAATAATGACTTTATTTGCGATTAATGGTACGACTACACAGAGCTTTGAAATTCTGAGTAAAAATAATGGTATGGTTACACGATGCTTGAAATTTTCTTCAATGGTTGTATTATAATACCTTATAAGTTATATAATGAACATAAGAAAACTAAATGTATTTATTTTTTATTTAAGAATATTTACATTAATTTATTAAGCGAAAGCTTCTGGCAATATATAAAGGGTAACCTTTTAAAAGGTCCAATAATATAAAACTACCATTATACCAAAACATTGCTCGTGTCAGCAATTCTTGCTTGATACGCTAATCTGAGTCACGTATGCACAAAATTCCATCAAAATTTCCTCAAGTGCTTAGCCATCGACTTAGAAAGCAGACTTTTGTAAATTTTCATTTAAATACTATGGTCAAAGCAAGCTTGAGTTAAATTCTACGCTTTTAATGTATTCACAAGTTTCATATTATAAAAAAAAACAACAACATTCATATTAAGAAGTATTAATAAACTGGCCAAAATCTGCCCCTAAATAAAATCTATAAAAATCTGCCCCATACCCCATTAGTACTTTGCCCTATAAAACTAAAATGCATCATGACGTCACTCGACTATCTATTTGTAAGGCCTTGTGCACAATAAAAAGGACAAGTATCAACCGAACACCTTACTACAGTAAAGGCGTGTGCACATTACGCGGGTTATTTTAATTATTTATTTATTTATTTTAAATTGAAGTCACTAAAACTGAAGTTTTCATTCATTTCATTCAAAAATTGCTTTAAAACATCAAACGAAGTAGAAATAGGACTTTTTCTTTGTTTCTAAGCTCTACATAATTTTATATCTCGATAAATTTGATTGTAATATAATTGTTATGTTTTATTTTCTTTGTTTTATTAAATCATCATCACTACATAGTATAAAACAAAGTCGCTTTTTCTGTCCCTATTTCCCTATGTCCCTTTGTATGCTTAAATCTTTAAAACTACGGAACGGATTTTGATGCGTTTTTTATTAATACATAGAGTGATTCAATAGGAAGGTTTTATTGTATAATTTATTAGGTTTGAGACAAAGCGGGCGAAGCCACGGGCGGTAAGCTAGGTGATTATAATCAAAACACAATGTATATTTTGAATTATGAAAATTCCAAATATACTAAAAATATATTTCAAGATGGTTTTAGATCACGCGCGATCATTGCACACCAATGTGGTAGCGCCGCATCAAATATTGTTCAACTGTTCAAGGTTGTCTGCATTGACTGCAAAGGGTGAAGTATTTTCCTCATCGTTCAATAGATTTATTTTAAGGGCGTTGCGTATGCGCATGTTTACATATGCCCACTAATTTTAACAACGACTGGACATATTGTGATGAAATTTGCCGTAGAGATAGTCTGTTGTATTGTCTATTAAACTTTTGTAGTGAAATAGAAATTTTAAATTAATAATTTATTTGTTTGAAGGTGGGTAACTATATTCTTATGAAAATTATCATCAAATCCTATCCATAATTTGTGGGATAGTGGAATTAAAAAAAATGTAAAAATAACAAATAAATGTATACCCTCCTTTTAGTGAAGTCGGTTAAAAGGAACAGTAGCTGGCACTCAGCAAACTTTCTAATCGTAAACCACGTAAAATATTAAAAAGTTACAACATAATTAAATACACTTTATGTGACTTAAGATGAGTTATCAGATGGTACCATTTTGTACCGTCACCAATTATTGTTTATGACGGTTTTAAAACCCGTTTTAATTCCGCATTTTTACCATTAACACTGAAAAATACTTGGAATGATGAAAATTTTTACCAGACATAGTGTTAAATAACTAAATTATAATTAACTAATGGTACGACCCGGCTTCGCCCGTGGTACATATTTCGCAATAAAAGGTAGCCTATGTTCTTTCTCAGGGTCTAAAGATTATCTGTGCCAAATTTAATCAAAATCGGTCCAGTAGTTTATGCGTGAAAACCATACATACATACATACATACAAACCTTTCCTCTTTATAATATTATTATAATATTATAATTAATTAGCTAGACTATATCCTGCTGCTTTGCTCACTAGTACTAGGACAGGAGTAGCTCATGTTCTGATCAATACAATAATCTATCTCTATGTCTAATTTCATACATATCCGCGGATGATCCATTTTGCATGAACGAACATACATGCATCCATGTCAAATACATAGTATTTAAACATTAAAAGCTATGTTTTAATTGAAATTGTAATTCTGGGTCATCATATCGTAATAATAATAATAATTTGTGTCCCATAACACATTAAAATTCTCTAAATTCTCTTCGTGTTGGACCTGTGTCTCCACGTAAGCCTTCCAAAGGTCCGGGTATCTTCCTTCTGGTAGTACCCGTGTATTATGGAGAGAGACATAATAATTTGATTAGGGCTGATTTTTCAATCCTTGGTTAAAACTTATTCGTCGAATAATGTATAAAAATACCATTTTAAAAACGTATTCTAATTGCCCGTATTTGACAGTTTATGTGACATTTTAATATTATCGTGTAAAACTGTATTGGACGGATAAGTTTTAACCAAGGATTGAAAAATCAACCCTAATAATAAGATTGATAACATAAGCTTTTGTTTATTCCTCAATAAAGATATAATGAAAAAACAAAGCATTAGGATGAGTCCCTAATCTTTCTTAGTTATTACCCAGAATTGACAAATGCTGGAATAAACGCGTGGGTGACTCCATTTTAAATATTATTTATTCATTTTTTAAAAATTCTAGAGCATCTAACGCGTGGGTGACTATGTACTTATCTCAAACTCAAATGTTTTTCCTATACACTTCTAAAAGTAAATAATACACTTCTAAACAGTATTTTTTCGGTTCTTCTGAGTAGAATCGGCAAGTCGTTATAAGTTGATACTATTTTATAATATAAAGTTTCAACGACTCTATTAAAAATATCAGTTCTTTGGTTGTCTAACTAAGGTTCTATTTGAAACTTATAGATTACCAACGCATTAAATAAGTATATTTACTTACTACATACTCCGACTTTGTTTCAGCTTATTTAAGCGACATAATATTATATTAGGTTTCATATGTTAAAACTTTATTAATACATTTTAATAAGAATGTTATATTGATAAGAACTATCTATTGGACGGTAGAAACCGCTACAATATTACAAATCACTTTTGAAGTGACTAATAAACAGACAAACAGACGTCTCTAGTTTATTCAAATTGCAACTCTACACAATCCATACTAATATTATAAATGCGAAAGTAACTCTGTCTGTCTGTCTGTTACTCAATCACGCCTAAATTACTGAACCAATTTTCATGAAATTTGGTATGGAGATATTTTGATACCCGAGAAAGGACATAGGCTACTTTTTATCCCGGGAAAATGACGCAATCCCGGAAATCCCACGGGAACGGGAACTATGCGGGTATTTCTTTGATTGCGCGGGCGAAGCCGCGGGCGGAAACCTAGTACAATATAACAAACCTTCTTTTAGAAGAGCATTTAAATCGTCATTACAATACATTAGGTACCACCGGTTCGGAAAGCAGTTTATACAGAGAAAAGCCTTCAAGGAACTTAAATAAAGATACATAGCATCTTGTTTTTGTGCTCTTACATAAAATTAAGTTTAATTAGCGTAGTCCATAATATTGTAATCTATAATATTGTAATCCATAATATTGTAATCTATAATATTGTAATCCATAATATTGTAATCTATAGAATAGTATTTAGATACTATTGTAGTAAATACTATTCTATAGATTACAATATTATTAGTAGGTAGTCATAGTCAGAATCCCATTTAGATGGGATTGGTTAATTACATATATTAAAACCAAGTTTTCAGTTTCTTAGTAAAAGTTTTATTTCTGAAAAACGCGTAAGTAGACACTTATGATTATATTAGGAAACAATAGAACTGCAGAAGAAAAGTTTTACGTAGTCTTTGGAATTATTGGTCAACTATCGAAAATACTTTTTTGAATAGGTAGTAACTACTTGAAGCATTTTTAATTTTTATCTTTTACTAGTAGTCTGCTCCGGCTTCACCCGTGGTACATGTTTACGTTTCCTGTCCATAAGAACCACACTCTTACTTCTAGGAATATTATAAAAAAAGTATTAACGAAATCGGTTCAGCCGTTCTCGAGCTATGCTCTTACATTTTGCGATTCATTTTTATATTATAGATTGAAACTCTACCAACGACTAAGCTCGTTTTACCAGACTCGTAAAATCTATAGAAATATCTCCATGTTAAAATTGTAAAATAAATTATTGCCCCAGGGTATAATTATTTATATACAAATTGTAAAATAGATATTTATATTTCTATTATCCTTTAAAAACTTGGTCAAAACAACGATTTTCAGTAGTTCAAAAACAAAAATTTTAAAAGATTAAGACGAAGTTTTTTACAACCCTTTGGAATAAAGGAAGGAAAAAATATTGAGCATTTATTTAACTTTAAAAACGCCTAATTGAAAGAACTAACAAGTTTTACAACAATGGCGAAATGTAGAGCTTCCTATTCATATTATTTTCGTTCTATATAATTACATAAATAGTATTCTAATCTTCTATTCTTCAAATAAATAAACTTTAAAAGCATATTGAATCTGTGGCCAGCATGTCCCTGACGCGCCCGCGCATTTTGTAGGCTTTCGAGAAAAAAGCACAAAATCAAGATGGCGGAATTTCTTGTCAGTTTCTATTGCTATTGACGTCACTGGACGACGTGTCCTTGTGCCTAGCGTCTAGCCGGGAATTAAAGAATTATACAATAAATTGTGTTTCTTTATTTGTAATTTATATTTCTTTGTCTTTTGTATTTATTTCACAATTTTATTAAAAGCTGCAGATTATTATATTCGTCGAGTAAGTTCTGAACGATGTAGGTTCCGAGGTGTAATAAAAGTTTAATAATTTTTTATAAATCATAAAACAATAAAAAACATTGTATTGTAAAATTTTCGTAGAAATAAATAAAATAATAAAACAAAATAAAAAGTACTTACCAAATAAACCAACCAAAAATAACACAAAGTCCAAATAATAAATTCTAAATAAAAGTTTCAAACACCACACGATCACACGGCACTGCAGCAGTCTTTTGTGATTTGCGAAAAAAGAAAAAAATCTTGAATTCTATTGAACAGTTTATGCCATCATCGGATACGTCTGTGAAATATAGATGCAAAATAAGAAATAACTTCGCCCGCCTTCAGGGTGTAGATATTAAAAACACTCGTTGACAATTAAAAAGAAAATTCAAATTGAAATTCGTATTAGAATCTGACTAGAGCGCGCCGACGCGTTCCGAGTACTTTATTATTCAAAAAATTGCGACGCACTGGCTGCGCTAATATACAGCCAGGAAGAGAACTATTGATGTAGACATTAAATACTTTTTAAAAATCACCAACGAGCGTTTTGGAGCCAAAAAATCTAACCTAACCTAACCCTGTCGGGCGGGCGACTGGCGGGCGAGTAGGGGCCGCATTGCCAAATATTTTTTTTTGCATCTCGGCCGAATTATGCACTTGTATGCGACTTACGTCCTCCCTTCATTGTAGTGGTGCGACATGTACGGATTGGGCATTTTTATGTCTTCTCCGTGTGTGCGTCACTCACACACGCATCACCGACGAAATTCTTATCTGTGTGAGTGAATCGGCCCTTTGCCGAAGTTTCTTCAAAATTTCGCCGTGTTATGTAAACATGGTGTATTTTTTGGGAACTAAAATATTTAGGTGTTGCCCTGAGGGGGTCAATAGCCGTATTTTTCGGGAACTCTGACTAATTTCGGCAAAGGATTCGTTTGATGACTGCAACAGAAGCTCGTGTTTGCTCTGCGCTGTTTCGGCGCGAACGCAAAACGTCAAATTTAAAAAAAGAATTTCTTCGCCATAAATGTAAACTTCCTCAATCGTGTGTAATTTTATTTTTGTAATTTACATCTCGATGGTATGTTTGCCTTTCGATTTTATACGCGGAATTTGTACATTGAGAGTAAAATACGATCGCAATCTTATAAGCAATATAATCTAATAGTTATTCTAAATCACTATTTAATGACTAAAAAGATAAAAGTACGCAAAATCCACACATTAATTGGGTCGTTGAATAAAAAAGGTTTAAAGCAAATTGGAGCAAAAAATCTGTAAAGGTCGTCGGGACATCAGAGACTTTAAAAATAGTAAACCCGTAATAGATCCACACTATGATCAAACAAGTTAGGTTATAGAGCGGCAAAATTTGACAGCCATTTTGGCGGCAAATTCACAGATTATTTATAAACTCTGTGTTAAAATATTGCCTTTCATCATTAATAAATTCATCTAATTATATTTACTATTTGCGTCATTTTGATTAAAATTTAATAAAATATAAAAAAATACTTTATTGCAATTAAATAAAAAATAACATTATCGCGATTAAAAGGACGAATAAGTAATAAAAAATGTCCTATGTAACCCAGGAGTAATTGACACCATGTATGTCTGAATGACAATTTAATGTTTTAAACGTCATTAATATACGTAATATATTCAAAACTGCTCTATCAATTTTAATGATATTAGTTTCGTAACCAAGTATGCATGAAGATTTCCCAATCATTGTTCTCTGGTATAAGAAATACAATATACCTATTAAATTATAGATTAATATATAACTATAAAATATTTAGTAAGGTATTTCTATATTCTATTTAGCTATTTAATAATAAACAAGCCATACCTATTTATTTCAATAAACTATTGAATAATTAATTTATGTATTCTCTTTACAATGATGACATCACTGACATCAAGTGATATCACACACTGTCAATCAGTCAATGATTGCTGAAAGGCAGCGTGAATCATATACAGCTCTATAAACTTCACTAAAAATATTTCTAACGTGTTACGTACTTTTAATTGTTTCTATTATTACCTGAATAGAAATATTCTTCTTCATAATCCTCCAATTTATCCATAATTTATCTAAATAACGAAATTCATCCAAATCGATTCAACCATTTTTGCACATAACCTACAGCTACACAAATTCATAACACCAGCCTATTACAATCTATTCCTTATTAATCTCTATATAAAAAAACTAAATAATTATACCGGCTGCGCAAGCGCATCCGATCGCAGAGCTAGTATATAGCGTGCATTAGAAGCGGAGTTGGGTTGTCGGCCGATCGCCCTTGTTAGAAGGAGGACGATTGTATGTAACGAAACAGCGTCATAGATTAATGTGCAGATGTGACAAAATGAAAAGGATGTAAAAGCAGTTTGAGTTGATCGAAAACGTATTAATGTATTAAGTTTTCAAATGTGACAAAATAAATGTAATTGGAAAGAACATAAAAGTGGTTTCTTATTCTTCTCCTTCTTCTATGCTGATAATGTTAAAGTCTGAATAGTAACTAAATATAGTGCAAATTAAGAGAGATAAAACACCTAAGTACTGTATAGCTTATAATGTAGAGCTTAATATTCTTTGCTGTTCCTCTTCTCTATTTTCTCTGTTTCTTTAACGTTTTCAATACACTTTCCTTCCTAAATCAACTAAAACTTTCAAAACATAATTCTCATTTATTCCTACATTAATTTAATATAAAAGCATTACACACTCTACGTTATTCCCAAGCTCTTTGCCATCACGCACACATGCGCACAGCCAACATGCGCGGGCGCAGGTTCGTAGACACCTTTTGTTTTGGGACATTGATTAGGGACCGGCATGTTTTAGGATTCAACGAGCATAGTTTAATTCAACTTAGGTTCATCGGATTTTTATAGTTTTTATTTGTTTTGCAATGGGTATGGAATCGCAAATAGAGGACGGTTTGAATAATTTGGCTGCAATTTCGTAGTTTTACTAAAGTTGTAGTTATTTAAAAATGTAGAGCCATCTGTACATACATACATATGTATGTACTTATATTTTAAACATTTATCATCTTCCTTTAATCACTTAATCACTACATAGTATAAAACAAAGTCGCCTTTTATATCCCTATGTCCCTATGTACTATGCTTAAATATTTAAAACTACGCAACGGATTTTGATGCGGTTTTTTGTAATAGATAGAGTGATTCAAGAGGAAGGTTTTAGTATATAATTTATTGGGTTTTAGACAAAGCGGGCGAAGCCGCGGTCGGTAAGCTATATAGGTATAATATGTATGTAGATATTAATTACTATTAATGTTATAATTGTTGAAAATCTCTCAAAACGATGTCACTTTCACACCAAAACGGCTGGTTAAATCTGGATGAAATTTGCCCATATAATAATCTTATTCATACTTTATTTCCACATTCTTTTACACGAACAGGTATTGGATAGCCGCGGTCTAATACTAGTATTCAATGTATACTACATTTTATCAAAACAAGCAAATCTTCGGAGAACCAACACGTGGAAGTTCAATCACATCACGGTCAAAAACCCGCCATTTATTACACAATGCTTATGTACGTGTATTTTTCTACTTGTATTATAATCTGTATTTATGATGTATGACGCTCGTTAAATCTGAAAGAAGTGGACGGATTTTGGTGAAACTCAACATGTATAGATAGAGCTAAATACCGACTATAGCTACTTTAATAAGTACCTAAGTAATAAAGATATATATATATATATATATATATATATCGATATGTTGTTGTGTCATATATGAATAAAAAGATTTCGATATTAAATGACTAGTTACCCTCTATATGTGTGGTATATTGTAATCGGTTCAGTAGTATTTGCCTAAAATGGCAACAAATACACATACATCCATCCTCACAAACTTTCGCATTTATAATATTAGTAGGACTTGATAAATATAATAGTTTTACCTTTTTATCCCGGACAGCTAGATAAAAATAAATGTAGCAACTTCTATTTTTGCGACGAACGAAATAGATTTTAGTGTATTTGAAAATCTAAGATATAAAATGAAAGTAACAATAATTGTACCAATAAATTAGGGAAATAATAATGCACATTGTAACGTCATTAAAATGTATTTTATTAAACTCATAAATAAAACATTAGGTCACTGCACTCATAATTACTTAATAAGAATATTTATTACTAAATATAAGTATAAATAATATTTTTTTCTGCGTCTCTACCTTTTACAAAAATAATGGTGTTAGTTCACCAAGAACATTAACAAAGTTCTAGATAAATTTGAACAAAATTAGAGCAGTGGCTCAGTGGTTAAAGTCTTCGACAGGAAACAAATACATCAGTTAGAAATTCAATAAAAAATGACCTAATCTTAAAATGATCTATCGAAATAAGTCAAATAAAAAGCTCCAGTTACTTCCGCATCGCACACCTGAAATCGAATCTTGCACTGGACTTAGAACCCTTAATTTACTAATCTTCATACAAAATCGACTCATTGCTTCAACTGCCACTTTAACCACTGTACAACAAAGCTTATCAATCAAACACTTATCTTAACTAGTAGATATGTTACGGCTAAAGGTAGGTGAGAACATAAACTTAAGATTAGCCGGCTAAACTTAGGTTTATTTTCGACGAGGTGTTAATGTTAGTTTGTTCTATCTTTAGCCGGCTAAACTTAAGTGTAACCGCAGGCCCGTGGCTAAAAATGTCGGGGTGGGTAGATTTGGTTACTATAATACATGTAAGGAACAGGGCGAGTGTTTTCTGGCACTTCGCCGGCTGCTGCCGCAGCACGCTCGCTGCGCTCGCTCGGCTCGTGCGGGTCTTAAGAGTTCTAACCTAACCTAACCTAGCCACCAGCTTTCTGCCCTGAGTCGGGGTGGGTAGATTTGGTTACTATAATACATGTAAGGAACAGGGCGAGTGTTTTCTGGCACTGTGCGGGCCCCTCAAGCCCTCCACCGGCCCGGTGCTAACCAAATCTACCCACCCCGACATTTTTAGCCACGGGCCTGCGGTTACACTTAAGTTTAGCCGGCTAAAGATAGAACAAACTAACATTAACACCTCGTCGAAAATAAACCTAAGTTTAGCCGGCTAATCTTAAGTTTATGTTCTCACCTACCTTTAGCCGTGACAGATACATAATATAACACAAACAAAGATCTTAAACACAAATATAAATACCTAAATAAATGCACTAAACATTAACGTTGGAAACAACTAGATAGCAATCAAAAACTGACCTTGGACACCAATGTCATAGCAATGTTAGTACACAGTTTGAACATCATTTGACCGGCGTGACTTTGGTCTAGGCGCACAGACGGACAAAAACACTTATCTATAAGTATAGCTTCGCGGAATTCATTTGTATTGCTATAATATGATCTGTGGATCGGTTTGCTTATTTGGGAGCTTGACTGACTATGCAAAAGGATAGTTATGTTTTCAGGGTATGTTAGTTGACTTATTGAAGTGAAACTTCTTTATCGGGGTTGGACAAAAATTTAGTGTAACATTTTTGCGTTACGCCGTACGCGTGACATTTTTGCGTTACGCCATACTCGTGACATTTTTAAGGTCATAAAGAAGTTTCACTTCTTACGTGTGTACTCTAGTACACGCATACATTTTTTTTAATTTATTTGTGCAACATCTTTCTTTTCTTTTTTATACGTTAAAGTATGAGTACCTATGTACACTATTCCGATAGTTACAATGCCCTAGAAATTGTAAGAATTATCCCTGATTTACAAGAAATATACTAGAATTTAAATTGCAGTGAAATATTTATAAAATACATTGTGAAATAGAGGAACTGTCATGACGTAGAACCAAACAGTTCGATGACATGTGACCTGCCATTCTGTACTTGGTCAATGTAAACTGAATTAGCTACTTATAGGTAAAAGTCAATACATATCTGGTGGGTTAACCAGGGATTTACATTTTATGTAAAAATTTGTAAAAATTTTGTGAAAAATCAATAAAAAAATTTTACTTTGAATTTTGATGGATATCTTAGAATACAAAGAACTATACCATTAGAACATTTATATTTTATGTAGTAATGATAGAAAATGACCTCACTGTAGAAAATTAAGAAGAATACGTTGTAAGTAGTAATAGTCGACGTAGAAGTAGTTAAATAAAAACAGTTATTTAGTTAATTAAACATTAATTAGTCTTAAAAGATAATCATTTTCAAACGCATTCTACAGTAACAATATCTACATATGAACTACCTACAAAACTATATTATCAACATAATATTATGATCATTAATAATTCGTAAATAAACAGAAAATCAACCAAATGAGCTAGGTCCGCTACCGTTGAACAATTACTTTTCAAATAAAATGCGTCGTGCATAATAGATGTAGCGACGCAAGGTGACGAGCGAGTCAAGGGTAACCGATGACCGTACGCGTAGGTTAGTTTCATAGTTTGGATAACGTCATATCAATCGTCATAGAAAGGCTACGATTTTGGTACCTTGAAATCTAATCTTGCCAAAAAAGTTTCACTTCTGACACACGCTATTTTTTATTAAATTTACATTTAATTAAATAAAGAAAAAAATCAATCCAAATGTAACTTATTTATCGTAACCATCTCTTAAAATAAAATCAAAAAGATACGACACACAACAGTTTTAGATGAAAGAGGAAACTGCTTGATCATTCATTATGAAATATAGATTGAGATGGCAAGGTAGGCATCATGTCAATAATTATTTAAAGAATCGTCAATCAGTAGTTAAAATATATCTAACCCAACTAACCCAACGCCATCTTCCTTTCCTATTATGTATATTACTAGCTTACCGCCCGCAGCTTCGCCCGCTTTGTCTAAAACCTATTAATTTACATACTAAAACCTTCCCCTTTAATCACTCTATCTATTAAAAAAAACCGCATCAAAATCCGTTGCGTAGTTCTAAAGATTTAAGCATACAAAGGGACATAGGGAAGAAAGCGACTTTGTTTTATACTATGTAATGATGATGATATTCCTATTCCTAATATATTGTAAAACAATATAATTATAATCTACGGTATTCAATACTCCATTCGTTAGAATTCTATAACATCAATCATACCTTATTATAAATATCGGCTGCCAAGAAAAACAAGTTTTAAATAAACCATTCTAGATATATGCGGGGAAATGCCCGAATGATAGAGTCATCAAACTAACAAAATATACCAATTTAATTCAGCAGTTATGTATGGAAGGGAAACTTTGTGAACGTACTTGTGAGTTGTGTAGTGTGTTTAATCGTTGCAATCACATCATTTATTTTACATGTATTTTGTAGATGTAATGTAAGTCGATACATTTGATAGCAATGTGATAGCAATAGATTAATTTAGATCAGTATCTACGTATCTATACGCATTTGTAACAGGATGGTGGTTCTACAGGGGCCTTAGTACGCAATGACAAAAAGAAAAATGATGGTCAGAAAACTGATACCGGATACCGTAATATAAAATATTACAGTATCTTAAGATAAAATATTATAGTATCTTCACCGTGTGTGACGCGCTTAATACAGTATATTTGGGATATAAAGACAATTTTTTATACGTAATATGGACTCTATGTAGATGGAGATGAAATCTATTTATACTGAAGTCCTATTAATCATTTTAAACTTATCAAAATTGGGCTTTTTTCCAAACTCTATATATGACCAGTAATCCTAATCATATCTAGGTACTAAACTTATTTGTTTCTTAGTTTTGTTTCCAGTCTGCTACACACGATCTTCAAACATTTTAAACAGATCCCGTCGAACTGAGTGTTAATTAAAACTGGCTGTATCTCGTGGTTTTACCTGCGTCGTGCATTATACTTGCGTTATATATCTATGCAATTCAATACAAAAGTAAAGTCAAGTCAGAACAGTAATTCCCGCGCTTACCGCGTTCAATCTCTTTAGTTTCATATTATTGGTATACATTGAATCCAGCACACAAAATCTATTAAAAAACTCGGCTACAGTGCGTCATCTCCGTCTAAGAATCTAAGCTAACCAGTTTTTGGCCAGACGCGACCTACCGCACATGCCGTGCTATTGTCGAAAATGGCCTTCACATTACTGGACCATGGGTTTAGCTTCGGACAATAAGATTTTGACTATTCAATCTTTATGATGGGATATATTATGTGGAAAGCTGTCTGGAAATGTTTTATCGGTTTTTATGTTTATTTAGCTGTACCGTGCAACAATTCAATTCGATTCAATCTTGCGTATGTATTGATATGAGAAAAATAAATAAAAGCAGTCTTTCAAGAGGTGTATGTTGATATATGTACTAAATTTATGTAGAATATTTTTCGCATCCAAAGCATCTACACCTACACCAAAATCTTTACATTTTTTTAAATACATTTTACACAATAAATTACTAAAATATTCCGGAGCATTCAACAAATCATTCAGCATGAGCATTCAGTCATCTTGTTCCAGGCTAAGCTAATGTTCCTGAAGAAAATAGATAACTAGAAGAAAATATTGAATAATCTTAATCTTAATCTATACATATAATAAATCTGTAGAAGGGTCAATTCTGTACATTGAAAATATTGAAAAAATAAATAGCAGGGGGTGTTACTGGATCGATACCAAACCCAAATATGTGATTAAAAAAATTTTTGTCTGTCTGTCTGTATGTGAAGACATCACGTGAAAACTAACGGTTCGATTTCGATGAAACTTGGTATAATTATACCTTATTATCCTGAGCTTAAAATAGGATACTTTTTATCCTGGAAAAATACGTAGAAAAAAAATAATCTTAATTTTTCAGTTTTATCCATAGACGTTGTTCTGTAGAACCGCGAACACGTTGCGTATTATTATAGGCCTAGCCGTATTTGGGTCCAATAGATATTTATAAGATGTCATTGTCAGAGTTACTCAAAATGGAGAAATACACCATCCACGCGAAGACCGACATCCGCGCGGACGGAGTCGCGGGCGGAAGCTAGTCTATAATATAAAAATGAATCCCAAAATGTGTTGGTAAGCGCATAACTTGAGAACGGCTGAACCGATTTCGATGATTCTTTTTTTATTATATTCCTTGAAGTACGAGGATGGTTCTTATGTAAAGAAAACGTAAATATGTACCACGGGCGAAGCCGGGGCGGACCGCTAGTATAATATATAAATCTCGTGTCTCAATGTTTGTCCTCAATGGACTCCTAAACCACTTAACCGATTATAATAAAATTCGCACACCATGTGCAGTTCGATCCAACTTGAGAGATAGGATAGTTTAAACAGGTAGGTACCACGGGCGAAGCCGGGGCGGACCACTAGTTTATGTTAAATTTTATATTTGAATATATTTTAAAATACCTATATATTTAATACACAGAACACCCATAAACTACAAAACTATCATACCATAGTGATAGAACCCACGTCCCCTATCCTATTTCACAATTCACAAACCCACTCAACTAAAACTATCAATTAAAACATATCTATACTAATATTATAAAGCTGAAGAGTTTGTTTGTTTGAATGCGCTAATCTCAGCAACTACTGATCCGATTTGAAAAATTCTTTCGGTGTTAGATAGCCCATTTATCGAGGAAGGCTATATATCATCACGCTAAGACCAACAGGAGCGGGGCAATGCGGGTGAAACCGCGGAGCACAGCTAGTAATATGATACAAATAAACACAAAAAATATACTCACGAATTACTTATCCACAGACTTAACTTACATATTTATTACACAACAAATATCCAACAAAAAATTGAAATACATTTACAAAACACACAAAAACGAAATAGATAATTTAAAATACGCACACATCTAGGCTACCTAAATTCGTAACCTATTCATAACCTACCGCACTATTCCGTCCGCCGCGACCTCTAATGGTCGTTGACACTTGACTCATACCTATTTTGATGAGCATCCGGTAACAACTAACAACTAGATTTCGTGGAATGTAAAAACAATGTAAATTTGGGGAATTTATTTACTAGAACATACTCTGGCAATCATTTTATAATTTGTGGTATTTTATGATCTATTATAAAGTTGGAGTTTGTTTGCTTGATCGCGCTAATCTCAGGAACTACGGGGCCGACTTGAAAATTTATTTCACTCCTAGATGGCACCTCCTATACTATATATCATCACGGTAAGACCAATAAGAGCGGAGCAATGTGGGTAAAACCGCGGGGCACAGCTAGTATATAATATAAGCTTAATAATAGTTCAAAATATGCATATACCCTATGAGGGTTCATAATAAAAATTCAAGCTTTTATATATGCAAATTGTATAACCATAACCGGAATACAAAATCTATCTATCTGTATGTTCGTATTAATCTCCGAAACGCCTCTGCTAATTTTGATAAGACCTCCACACGCAAGAGCTATCGATACAAAAGGATATAGCGTATCGTCCAACATGAATAATACAAAATAATTGAACGCTCAATATGTCCAAAACGAACGAAGTCACGGCTGTCAATATGTATAAATTTAAAATGCAAAAAGGGACCCACAAAAAACGCTATCAAAAGCAGTTATAAAAATCGCTATGTTTTTATTCTTCGAATAGTGTCGTCGACCCAGAGGTCGAATCGGACGCAATAGATATCGCCTTGAGGCAGGCCGACACGCGCTTGGCACACATACAGATAGATAATGTATTTTTGGTACTAACTGTGTTGCTAGTTGCAATTTTCCCCGATTTTCGGGAAGTTTGGGCGAGGCGATTAAGAGCTGGAATTTTTTTTATTCTAATGAAATTATTGATACAATTTTTTAAATTATGTTATTTAGTCTATAGTTAATTTTTGTAGTAGGTACATTTAGTACTTAAATCTTTCTATATCTCTATTTACTTATAACTAAAAGCTCTAGTAATAACAATAATAAATATAAGCACCAATACTTTTTTTTTATAGTGGGGAAATCTTCCAAAGATACCCACGGCCCCCGGGGAAGGAGCCGAGGGTTATGTCGGATTCTTACGCGGGTACTCTTAGAAATCGTCCACGACCCCGGCAGAAGCACCAATACTTACCAAAATTATAATCCTTAATCCTTATCCTTACTCAATATTAAAGTAGTAGTGAAACGTCTCCTTTCCATGGAAATTTCCCATGATAAAGTGGGTGCAGCCGCGGGCAAAAGCTAGTTAAAAATAACTATTCTTCTTAATTTAAAAACTTGGCTTCAGCCATATTTCTATCTAAAACAAAATTTCTATTAAACTCATAATACGAGTAAGTATAATATAATTAAAATTATTTTTTTGGGGAAATTCCAAAAGTATAGTATGTAAACACATTGTTCTAGTGTGCGTTATGTTTACATAGATTAGTTTTGTTAATGTGTGCTAATAAATGACTCACACACACATGCATGTTGAATTTAATGCGTCATTTGCCTGTTTACGACTTGATTGGACTAGGAACAAAACAGATTTTATTTAACTGACTTCCAAAAAAGTTTTCATTTTGAAATATACATTTTCTTTGTCATTCATTTAATTATAAATACGTACATAGAAAGTAGGACAAAACAAAACACGGTGTTAATATAGGTAGTTGGAACACCCGCGACTTCCCTCGGGTTTTATCAAACTCAATATTATAAATCCTTCAAGGTTTATTATTTCGAAAAATAGACAATAACTTTATAACAAAAATAATAATTAAAAGTTATTATTTTGTGACAAAAACTAACAATTTTCATCAGCAAAGTCTTCTGTCTCCGTAGCATAACATATCCTTTAAGAAGGCGTATAAAGCCAGATAATTCTACGATTAAGCCCCGCACATTACGCGCCATGCCGCGCGCCCTCACAATACCCTCATACACCCGGCTCATCCAACGTACGTAAAGTTCATCGCACGCTAAATTATACACAATATTCTTCGCTCGTTCAACGCGTATTTTCGGTAGTTACTAGTTAGTAGGTATGTTGTCTAAAATAATTGTATAAAACAGTGAAGTTGAAATCATCACAAATTATGTAATATGTCTTTTTATTATTATTTGTTTATAATTATTAATGATAATCTATACATATTATAAAACAATAAAAAAAGTAAAAACTGTCTGTATGTAATATATAAAAAAAAAACAATATTAGGGAAACAGTATAGAGCACGAATCCGTAAAAAAAGTCTGTCGAAATAGCGAGTATAGATACTATTTTTAAATAAACATACGCAGTCGACGACACACATTCCTCCAGAACTTTATTTTGATTAATTTGGTTATAGTCCATTGAATGAGTCCCTCCAAGGGGGGTCTAGAGTGCGTGAGTTAGTAACGTAAGATGTTTCTTCGGAAACATGTCAAGAGTCCCTAGGTAATAAACATACTAAAACCCCGGGCCACTAGGAGGAGCCCCGGAGTGGGGGGAGGGGGGAAATGGGTCCATTTTTTTCATTTTTCGCTTAAATCTCAAAAACGGTACATGTTAGAGAAAAACTTTCAAGGAAAAATTGAAAGGCCATAAAATTATCTACAAGTTGTACCTGAATCATTTTTTCCTATATCCTACCGTTTCTGAGTTATACGCAGTAAAACATGATTTTGGCTCAAACAATTTCAACATCAATCGATCAAAAAATATTTCTTTCTTCCAAAAAACTCAAATGTGCAACTTGTGACCAGTACTGATAGATTGCTCTTAATTAGGTCTATAATTGGTAAAATAAACACATTCCTCCATGGAAGCCTTTAGGAGGAATCGATTGTCAAAATATTATATTAGGGCAGTTTGAGTTACTGAACTTGATCTTTTTATTTTTTTCTTCCAAAAAACTCAAAAGTGCAACTTGTGACCGGTACAGATAGATTGCTCATAATTGGGTCTATCATTGATAAAAATACCAGATTCCAACACGGAGGCGTTTACGGGGAATTGAATTTTATTAGGGTAGTTACGATACATGAACTTTTTATTTTTTTTCTTCCAAAAAGCTCAAAAGTGCAACTTGTGACCGGTACAGATAGATTGCTCATAATTAGGTCTATCATTGATAAAAATACCAGATTCCACCATGGAGGCGTTTACGGGGAATTGAATTTTATTAGGGTAGTTAGTTAAAAAGTTCATGTATCGTAACTACCCTAATAAAATTCAATACCTCCTAAAGGCCTCCATGGTGGAATCTGGTATTTTTATCAATGATAGACCCAATTATGAGCAATCTATCTGTACCGGTCACAAGTTGCACTTATGAGTTTTTTGGAAGAAAAAAATAAAAAGATCAAGTTCAGTAACTCAAACTACCATAATATAATATTTTGACAATCGATTCCTCCTAAAGGCTTCCATGGAGGAATGTGTTTATTTTACCAATTATAGACCTAATTAAGAGCAATCTATCAGTACCGGTCACAAGTAGCACTTTTGAGTTTTTTGGAAGAAAGAAATATTTTTTGATCGATTGATGTGGAAATTGTTTGAGCCAAAATCATGTTTTACTGCGTATAACTCAGAAACGGTAGGATATAGGAAAAAATGATTCAGGTACAACTTGTAGATAATTTTATGGCCTTTCAACTTTTCCTTGAAAGTTTTTCTCTAACATGTACCGTTTTTGAGATTTAAGCGAAAAATGAAAAAATGGACCCATTTTCCCCCTCCCCCCACTCCGGGGCTCCTCCTAGTGGCCCGGGGTTTTAGTATGTTTATTACCTAGGGACTCTTGACATGTTTCCGAAGAAACATCTTACGTTACTAACTCACGCACTCTAGAACTTTTTATTCAATGGACTATTAGATTGTACGACATTTTTCGACTCAGCAATTATTCTAAAAATAAAAATAAAAATTATCCTTTATAAAATATTACAAAGTTCTTCGAAATTTACGTATTATTTTATCGACAGCTGGTAACTTTAGCAGGTACCTTTCTGGAGTATTTTTTTCTGCGTGGCAATAGTCAGTTGACACAGGTTGAGAGTGAGGGTCCACATTTTCCAAATTTAAAATTGTTCTGTGAAATTAGTAAATTACTTTCAAACAGGGTCAATTTGATTGATTGCATTTGCAAGGCGACCGTAGGAATTAGGTACCTACATAACTAAGTATAAAAAGTGTCTTTGTAAATTGTAGGCAAGGCAGTGTGTTGCACTATGAATGTAGGTATCTATAAATATCGTCGCATGAATACTCAACTCGCGGAAACGAATTTACAGAATTTACACAAATAATAATATCCAAACTCGCCTGGATAAACTTTCTCAAATGAATCTATAGTTTAGGTGGTCTGTTGCGGTTCTGCATCAGGTGTTTCAGTTTTCAAAATAAATTATTATTTTATATTTCCCGGATAATATAATAGTACCTACACAACAAAATAACTTTCATTCAAATCCGTCCAGTAGTTCCGGAGATTAGCGTGTACAAACAAACAGACAAACACAGACAGTTTTTTTTATTTACGGGATAAAACTCATCCTATGACCTTTCTCAGGTCTCAAGCTATATCTGCACCAAAATTAGAGCCCAGACATACCTACATACAGACACACATACAAAAATTCTAAAAACTATATTTATGTATAGATATGTACTACATATTACTATGTAATACAGATTATGAATATATTATATATATACATATACATATGTATATTATAAAAAAAATACCTATTCAATGTAAGTACAATTTTGACTTTCGTACGAATTTGTTATACCTATGTATAGATGTTATGTATGATTATCTAATACAGATTGTAAATATAATATATATGTACTATTCACAACCGGTTTACATATTATTGATATTATTATTTACTGGAGCGAACATAGGATCTGCCTATAGTAATAATAATAATATAAATCTTTCTTGACTTGATTGATTGCACCGCGACTGTAAGAATTAGGTACCACTATGAATTTTATTTACCTAACTAAACTTTCTCAAATAGGTAAATCAAGACTTATCTTTTTATATTATAATTATTATTTATTAATATTATAACAATACTATTATATTATACATTATATACATTATTACCTTCGACATTTAGTTATCTTTTCAATTTGAATCTTCTTTAGTTCTCGTTTCTTAAGTCTTTTCATTTTGTTGTTTACCATTTTCAACAAATCAATATTCGGCGTAATTATAAAACACGGCGCAGCAATTTTAGCGTGGTCTACTCGTCTCAACGGAGCGATAGCGTCTGATGTATGAAATAGAATTATGTTTTTAGCTCCCGGAACGTGCGATGGAAGATGATTTCTTGCGTAATTAAAAATATAGTAAGCGCCAAAAGTGTTTTATCGTGATTAAACCAAAACTAAAAGTAATTACACAAAATGCTCTGACAAATATATTGCAAATGTTTTAATATAATTGTTTATGAAAAAAAAATCATAATAAGTATTACCATGTCCAGTAAAAAACGTAAAAGTGTGAAATTTAGAGGTAACTTCGTGAATTTTTTCTATCGAGTCAATTTCAATATTTTATGTTTTTGATCTGACAATATAATCGAAAATATCATCAAGTTTTACATATATTTTATTTTTTATATTTGGTCTTGAATATTACACGTATCAACTAAAAGTTGATTGGTGATTTGACTTTATACGCGCCCTTAAGGGCGAGCAGTTCCCGCCTGAAACTGAAACAAATAGAACAAGTTGATACACATAAAAATATACCTAAATATTAATAAAAATGATAGAGTTCTCTAATAATTGTACTATAGTAAAGTGTAATAAATAAATTTCTATATAGAATGCTCAAAACAGCCAACTATAAGGAAGTCTGAAAAAAATTATAGAAAGAAGAACTTTAATCCCTTCAGCCCTTCAAAGGGATAATCCTCCAATAAAGACTATTATTTACGTCAAAAAATACTCGTATTTTAAAAGGAAATACGTTGAATAATAAAATATTTTCCACAAAGCTCAATAGGTATAGCGTCAAGGTCTAAGTTTGGTTCACGGCCGGGCGGCCATTCACGTTTTTAGATATTCAAGATCGTACTTGAAAAATGTATGAGGACCCGACGGTTAAAACCTAATTTGTTAGTCTAGATCTGGGGTTTGGTAAATATACACATACAAACATATGTTTATACTAGCGGTCCGCCCCGGCTTCGCCCGTGGTACCTACATGTTTAAACTATCCTATTTAACTATCCTATCCTATCTCAAGTTGGATCGAACTACACATGATGTGCGAATTTTATTATAATCGGTTAAGTGGTTTAGGAGTCCATTGAGGACAAACATTGTGACACGAGATTTATATATATTAAGATGTAGGTAACTTATGTCGAGATAAGAAGACACAAGGATATTGTCTTTTTTTTAAAATGGTATATTGAAAAACAAATAAAAACTATATTACACTAGCTTTTGTAGACGGTGTTGCTTGAATGCGTATAGCTTTTACTTTCTAGAGCCGTATTTCAGCATCTTTTAGGTTTGTTTTCAGGTACACATAGTAGGTAATATATCTCGAATGTTAAATTTGTATTAATACAAAGGTATTTTTCCTTTGTATTAATACAAATTCATCAAGAGTTACTTTTGAATTTACGTTTTTTATATACCTAAAATAAAAATCTAATCATCAAAAAAATATAATTAGAAACTACTAATTCGAAGAAAATCTACCTATCCCTAAGCACTTGCTATAGTGACACTTAAAAAGTTGAGTTTGAGTTATAACTTTTGAATTTACGTTTTTTATATATACCTAAAATAAAAATCTAATCATCAAAAAAATATAATTAGAAACTACTAATTTGAAGAAAATCTACCTATCCCTAAGCACTTGCTATAGTGACACTTAAAAAGTTGAGTTTGAGTTATATTTTGAGTATGAAATTAAAACGTTATTTCTATTAATACAGCTCTGTTTGTGAGTTCAACGACTGCAAACACCTTGAATTATAATAATGTCTGTAATTTAAGTCGTAAAATGTTAGGTTTTTCGACGTTCCAATACTTGATAGGATATTACGTAGTTTCTGATATGAATTTTATATAATTTAATGTGAAAATTGAACCGTATAAGAAATTGTGACGTCAATAATTAGGAAAATTACACATATCTCTTCTTTATAATTATATAGTATTGTATTATTTCTTTTATATTTTGTGAGTTTTCAATAAATTAAAAAACTACTTTCAAATTTAAATCAATTTTTTTCTAAACTGTTATGAAATTAAGCATTAAAAGTTCAAAAAATATTATGAACCTAACTTACTTAGGTAATTAAAATAGCAAATATTTAAAAGCAATGTATGTTATACAATTTAAAAAAATGTTGCGTAACTTTTCGCAAAATATACTATAAATTTTCCGAAGTAAACATATAATAAAAAAAAACTAAATCCATCAACAAAAACATCACAAAACGATATAAAAAACAACGTTTTATTTCAACCAATAACGTTATAACATTACGTCTAAGAAAGTCAAGGCTAGGCTTCAACCGTAGCCTAGGTCATGTCTAGCCTAGATAGAGTTCACTCACTTGTTTACACTCGTTACGTCAGCCATTTTGTTTTTGTGTTGAATTTATTTTACATATTAGGTGATGTAATTTACAAGTTTTGATGTTGTATTTTAAATTTATTTACAATTTTAGGGGTTCAGATTGGATGTATGTTGTATATTTGTTTGATTAAATCTCAGGAACTACAGAGTAATAATTGTTCATATCGGACCACGATTTGAAAAATTCTTTCAGTTTAGATAGGCCATTTATATTATGATCAAATTAAAACCAATTGGAGAGGAGGGTCATAACTATTTATTGGATTTTGATGAAAATTGGTGGGTATATGTTTTAGATTGCCCCATACCCCATGGGTGTTATGGGGCATCTTCTAACATTACAGGTCACATATATTGTAACTATATAAAGAAAAGTGAGTTAAAAGTTCCAAGTTCATCTCTTTAGTCAAGGACGATACGTGACTGATGCGCATCTAGAAATACACACGTAAATACTAGCTAGAGCCCGCGGCTTCGGCTGGTACCGGGATAAAAAGTACTGTAGAATTGTATATGTCCAGCGTAATATCATGAAAAATTGTACATCTATACTAATACTAATATACTAATAAATAATAATATTATAAAGCTGAAAAGTTTGTTTGTTTGTTTGAACGCGCTAATCTCAGGAACTACTCGTCCGATTTGAAGATTGTCAGATCAAAACATTTTTTTTATTTATTTTAATTCGTTTAAACATTTGGTATATCACTAGTTTTATAGCATTAAAATGCTTTATAAAATTAATATATAATTTAAACATAATATTTAATTATTATTCTGTTAGCCACTTACCATATACCTAACTAGGGCATGCAGAACCGAGTCCGGTTCCAAGTTTCTGAAACCCGGTTCCAAATCGAGCTCAGAACCGGGTAGAACCGGGTTACCCGGTTCTTTTATAATACCTCGGAAAAAATACGAAATTAAACAAAAGTAACTGTAAAAGTACCTGATGGGCCTTTTATTTTACGCAGCTTGTGTCTTATTTTATTAAATTAATAAAGAAACATAATTTCAATACTTCTCTTTATTTATCAGTCTTATAAAAGTACCTTGTTATCATAATATCACATATAAACCTTATTCATGAACTGCAAACTGTAAAGCAAAAAACCGGCCAAGTGCGAGTCGGACTCGCGCTCCGAGGGCTCCGAAAAATATTTTTTATAATGTTTTAACTTTAAAATTTATGTTTCTAACAATTTTTCCTTTATCTGTGTTATAAGACGTTACTTTTACCAAATTTAAAGGCTCTGTGTTCATGAATAGTACCCAGCTGTAGGTTTTGAGTCCCATGCGAATGTCGAAATTTGCGAAAATTTTCAGCTGTATCTTTTGATGCGTTGGCTTGTGAGTTTGACTTTTTCACATAAAAGGGACCGAAGACTTGAGTTTTCGATATAAATTTCAGCTTGATACCAAAAACATGACTGGATCATTATATGAAACAGTAAAATCAACAGGTTTTCAAATTCACGACAAATCTAATAAAAATATTTCTGTAGCCTAATTTTTGTCATTTTCGAAGCCTAATTTTTTTTTGGTAATACAAACGTAGGAAACTCATAGCATCTAAGGTTAGACAACCAATCAGAGCCACGCTTGAGGCGTGGCACGAAAAATCGCGATGCACGTGAGTCTGACGTTGCCAGATACAATAAATTTGTTAAAATAATGCAGCAAAATATAAATAATACTTTATATTTTAATAATTTGGTCGGAACCGGGAGAACCGGGTTTCATACTATTCAGACCCGGTTCTCAAGATCATCAAAAAACCCGGGTTTACCCGGGTTTTTCGGAACCGGGTAAACCCGGGTGCATGTCCTATACCTAACCTAAACTTGATTTGCATCATAGGGTGAATGGCCGGGCGTTAACAAAAACAAAGTCTAGAAATGAAAAACATTACAATAAAATCAACTCAAACTCACACATTTATTTATTCAATTAGGCTTCTTCTAGAAACACTTTTAAATCGTCATATTTTTAACATTTACCATCGATTCGGAAAGCAGTATGAAGAATCCACCATTATACCAATAAATATATTTTTATAGAGGACAATAAAATCAAGTTTGTCTCTATAAGAAACTTTATCAAATCTAAAATGTACCTAATTACCTACTAATACATAACTAAATGGATGCCTGAACCCTCATAGGAGGCCCTTGTCCCAGCAGTAGGAACATACATGGACCCTGATACTGATACAAATGAATAGTTTTTACTACCAAACTAGTAATACGTATATTACTAGTATAGTAGTAATAGTACTATATATTATCTGTGGTATTAAATACATTAATAAAGTCCTACATACACTTTTAATGCTAAACTCTAAAGTAATATAAAACTCTGATAGTTTAAAAATAATACGCAATATACGAAGGGTCAACAGCCGAGCATTGCCCGCCCAAATACTGAGCACTAAATACTATGTCTAGATATCTGTGTGCGGATGGACTGCATCTCGACACTGTACACTGCGGGACAGGGAAATTGGTACGCTTTATTTTTTTTTTGTTGTGAGAGTTGGTAAATGATCTGAGAATCTTGAAAATAAAATGAACGCCCAGGAAAAGGATACGAGCCTCTAGTTTCCACTTTTATTATTTTTATAAGATTTTCGTTCGCTTTGTTGTGCACTGCACATCTGCAATCGAAAAAATTAGTACTGGCATGCCACAGTTAGCTGATCACTACAACGCATGACTTGTGTTTGAGTTTGTGTTTCTGCAATCTGTGTATGAAATCTGCATCGTATGAAAACCCGCAGATTATCGTGTATTTTGGAGTATAATGGTCGAATGGATAATATATTGCAACACCTCATATTAGAATCATCAGTCATCGCCGAGTAACAAACAAAATAGACAGAGCCTGAAAAATTTAAAAAGTTTTGATTTAAGTACTGTTAAATTTGAAGTAAAAACTTATTGTTTATTTTCAGGAAACAATCCTCTAACGTGTGAACATTTACTTCTTTACCAACCTCGTACTCAACTTCTATTTCCAAACTTAACTCATTTTTCCCATCAAAAACTTTACTTCGACTTCTTACCACAAGGTGACGTCAATCGCCTGCGCAGTTGTCTACCATAAAATCAACACCATACCAATCCACATGTCTTGCAGTGCAGTGCATCGCACTGAGCATTTGCCAAATATTTTTTTCTAAATATGTAACGAGGTCGTTCACCCCGCCGCCATTATCGAGCGGCTGTAGATCGGCGCCCGCGCACGCTTTGTCATCCTTAATTTTTATAACACTAAATATAATTGCGTTTGAATAGATTTTTTTTTATTTTTGTGCCAGGTATGTGTCATGTTTGAATATTGGAGAAGTGATGACGTAGGTTGCAGAATATGTTTTAAAAATAGGAAATTCAGGATCCGTAGGTAGTCGGTGTCCTAAACAGGTTTCTAAGCTTAGAAAATGTAATCTATACTAATATTATAAAGCTGAAGAGTTTGTTTGTTTGAATGCGCTAATCTCAGCAACTACTGATCCGATTTGAAAAATTCTTTCGGTGTTAGATAGCCCATTTATCGAGGAAGGCTATAGGGTATATATCATCACGCTGCGACCAACAGGAGTGGAGCCACGGGGATGAAACCGCGCGGAGCAGCTAGTAAATGATAAGATATGAAAGATGGTTTTGGCTACAGTGGATATAGTTTAGATAACGATATTTATAGGAAATAGTTTTTCACGATTTTCTTTATGAAATGTGGTATGGTAAAAATCATACGATAATAATTATAAATAAAACCATAGATCGTAGAGTGTGTGATAGATTTTAATAGACTGTAGATAATAGTTTCTATGAAAGATTTAATTGAATTGTTTAAACACTATTGGAACGAGTGAACTGCGAACGAATTTTATTTCAAAAAAAGCTTATAAAAAAGCTTCTATCTATCCCTTTGAACTTATTTACCAAGCCCTTGACCTGTAAATTTACAAACACTTAACCCTCAAGACGATATATTAACAAATCGATACGACACACTAAACCCATGGGGTCCGTTGAACTATCACCCTGACCCTTGTAACAACCCCTACACTATATGCATAATGTGGACATTCCATTTCTTTTTTATTTATTACAGTCTGTAGTTGGCATTGAATATATTATGTAAAAGATAAATAAGTAATTTAAAAAAATAAAATAAACAGGTCCCTAGTTTTAAAATGGATTATAAGAAACATTATAATAAGTAACGTTGTGTCTTATACTTTTAAAATAGGACATTAAATTAGTCTCCTATATTATAAGTTATAACAATATAAAAAGTACAAAATTATCAATACGCATATTCGTAGTCCTATGTTTCTTAATTAAATCACAAAAAATAAGAATTTGTGATTAAATCTTATTCTTAATACTATTATAAAGGCGAAAGTTTGTATGGATGTATGGATGTATGGATGTTTGTTACTCTTTCACGTAAAAACTACTGAACCGATTACAATGAAATTTAGCACACATAAAGAGGGTAACTTGGATTAACACATAGGATAGGTTTTATCCCGGAAATCCCACGGGAACGGGAACTATGCGGGTTTTCCTTTGAAAACGCGGGCGAAGCCGCGGGCGGAAATCTAGTACTATTATAAAGGCGAAAGTTTGTATGGATGTATGGATGTATGGATGTTTGTTACTCTTTCACGTAAAAACTACTGAACCGATTACAATGAAATTTAGCACACATATAGAGGGTAACTTGGATTAACACATAGGATAGGTTTTATCCCGGAAATCCCACGGGAACGGGAACTATGCGGGTTTTCCTTTCAAAACGCGGGCGAAGCCTCGGGCGGAAATCTAGTACATAATATACCTACGTAGTTACAGATTATTACATCAAAAATTTAAATAGTATAACATTATTTGAATGTTCCCAAAAATAGTGTTAAACTATACACCCGTCTGTCTGTCTTTCATGTAAATCTTTATTGTGATGTAAATCTCCTATTCACAAACAATACTGAACGCTTTACAAACGTTTTATATTAGTCTGTGGTTTTATATACAAATGTTGTATTGTAAATGAAATAAACAAAAATATCTATGATTTCTTCAACATACGACATAAGTATATTATGTTACGAATTGCGATACTATAATCACAGATAAAATAATACTATACTAGTGTACTACTACTACACTACTATACTATACTATTATTGTACTATAATAATTGAATTAAATAATTAAAATTGTATGTACAATGGTGGTTCTTTTTTCCTTATTTATCTTCCCACCTTTTACACTTCCTACCTACCAAAGAAGTATTCTTAGTCAAAAAATTAATATATGCGAAGAAAATTTAAAACACTATCAACTAATTATTATTAAATAAACGATGACATAAGAAGCTAGACAACATATTCATTAAAATAGACATAGAGAAAGCACTAAACGTAAAACTTACAAGCTCTACAATTATTTTACAAAATACTTCACTATTTTACTTTATAACCACCCTAAATACTCTACTTCCTCTAGATATTAATAACATCAAACTTAATGCACATAGTCTTTTATCCACAATTACCCATACACTACTTATCCACTATTTATAACCGTAAAAACTTAACAAAGTCCACACATTCCCGTAAACCAGGAACGCATTACGCAACAGTGAAACAAAAGTCTATAAAACTTGTCCATACATTCCATAGGGTTGCCCTTGAATTCACTATCAATAGACACATGACAGAGACGGCGATAGTGCAGCGAAGGAGGGAGAGGGATGGAAGAATAACATAAGAAAAGCAAGGTCGTCGGCCAGTGGGTCAGCACGTCTAGGCGACGTCTAGTGCGCACACTAGCGTAGTTTACGGTTAGCAGAGAAAGTAATTTTTTTTTATTTATGACGCTAAAATTATAAATTTTTGGAGAATAGAAAAAATTCTATCACCAGGCGGGACTCGAACCCGTGTCATACCGGAGCGACACCTGACCAATCGGCCACTCGTGTTCACGCCAGAGCAATCAAATTTATATCACAAAAATTATGTCTACGTACTCTAATCATACTAATCCCTTTCATGAATTTCATATCTGTATCCACATCTTTGATTCACATCAATAAGTAATATTGTAAAGCGTTTGGTTTTTTTTTTAATGTTAAAGTCGCAAGCGTCAAAGTTCAACCCAAAAGTCAACACAACGCACTAGCACAGCTACGTTAATACAAGAAGTATTTCCAATTGAATTTGTCAGCCATCTTTCATTTTTCATTTGTGTAACTCTTAATTAATATTATGTTTTTATTTAACAATTGTTTTGTACCTTATTATACAGCTTATACCCAAAAATAATTATAATCATGAAACGAAATTTCTTCTGTAACAAACCTTTATTTAACACGGAAACAACAACAAAATTGAGAAATTTGTATTATAATGCAAAGTTTGTGACCAATTTTATTGTTCTGTTGGACGCAAAATCTGACAGTCTAAATGTCTTTATTGCCTCTAATTGCTTTATTCTTCCTCATACAGTGAACATCGATCAATAATTTGGTTTATTGGATCGAAAACATCCATAACAAGTAACGACATTAGTAAGAAAAACAATTCTTAACTGCTTAGGCCTTAGGTGATTAATGCTGCTACTTGTTTTATAGTAGGTATATTATAGTTTAGCGTGTTACTTCAACAATAAAATCAACTTATTAAAGAAACCTAACGAAATATTTATCCATTTTATTTTTTAATAATCTCAATGAACGTAATATTTAGTTAATAACATTGCCTAGATTCTAAATTCAGCATCAAGTATATATATTATGTTTATGTATATTGATTTCTAGAGAGAACAGCACACTATTGTATCCTTAAATTCTTTAATGAAATATATTAAAAAAGCAAATCTTAAAAAGAATTAATAAAATTTTAAACCGTTTTCTCTGCTATCCGTACGCACAACTATCACACGTACAACACACGCACACACGCACGTAACTATCGCAGCCTTCTTTCAAGTGGCTCGTGTGAGTGGAAGAGGGTCTGCTTTTCAATGTTTCTTTATTTGAAAAGTTTGCGCGGTAAAATGTGTTGCTTTTTTCGTAGTTCTATCGCAGTAGCTGTATGACGATTTTTAGTTACAAAATATCTTTAAGTATTAGGTATTTTTGTTTTTAAACGTTATTCAATTATTCCAAGAGTATGCTATTTTTTTATTTAGGCTTAGAAGAATGATTTAATTTTGATAATTATTCTGTTTTATAAGATAGCGATTTTCTATCTTTTGTTTTTATTGTGTTATAATTACTTCAGAATGTATTAATTAAACTAATCCTTATCTTATATATAAAAATGAATCGCAAAATGTGTTGGTAAGCGCATAACTCGAGAACGGCTGAACCGATTTCGATAATTCTTTTTTTATTATATTCCTTAAAGTCCGAGGATGGTTTTTATGTAGAGAAAACGTAAACATGTACCACGGGCGAAGCCGTGGCGGACCGCTAGTAAATTATAATTTCCTGACTCCGTATGAAACAAAAATACTTCCTTAGCGACGGATAGAAAACGTCTGAATAAAATTGTGCTGGTGTTTTATAAAATCTGTCATTGATTTCTTCAATAATTATCAAGGCACCATGATAATCTTGTGTATGGGAGTTGTATAGAGGTCTATAAAACTCAAACACAACTCAAAAATTATATCAACTCAAACTACATGAAACAATTTAATAAAAATCTGTTAACTATTATTTTGGTTATCAACAATACAAACAATGGTAAATCTACGAATGGCTACGTCTTTGTACTTGATTTTTCCATCTCAGTAAATTTTGCATAAGAAATATACTTAGACCTACTTATCACTACATAGTATAAAACAAAGTCGCTTTCTCTGTCCCTATGTCCCTTTGTATGCTTAAATCTTTAAAACTACGCAACGGATTTTGATGCGGTTTTTTTTTATTAGATAGAGCGATTCAAGAGAAAGGTTTTAGTATATAATTTATTAGGTTTTAGAAAAAAGCGGGCGAAGCCACGGGCGAAGCCACGGGCGGTAGCCGGTAAGCTAGTTATGTAATAAAGTGAAGTCCCGTGTCCCCTAGTGGGGTAAGGGGCAGATGCATTATACATCTGTTTCACTAATCGATTTTCTTTAGGGACAAGTAGGTGATCAGCCTTCTGTGTCCTGCCAGACCGAGAAATTTTTTTTCTTCGTCTCCACCGGGAATCGAACCCAGGACCCCTCGGTGTTACGCTCACGCGTCAACCTCTGTACCAAGGAGGCGGTATTATGAAATAATCATGTGTAAACTAATATCATCCGTAGCCTCACGTATTCAAAATGAATTAATAACGACTTTTTATGTTTATAATGTCATAGTTCTGGTGCAACTGTTCCTAAACTTCAAATTTATACCAGTCTGTAGCTTCTGTTGACATTTAAAAATTTCACTGTGTTTTATTGTAGTAAAGCCTGATAAAAAACTCATCATCTTTCCACAATTGGTAAGCGTTCTAACAGACGAACGGCAAGTTGCGAACGGCTGAGACTTCAGCCGTCGCCCGTCGCCACATGTAGACGGCAGTCGTCGAAGCGTCGGCGGTACAACTGTATTTGTACTTTACTGTATTTGTACTTTCCAACCTCTTAAATATCTCCTCATATCTCCTCATACTATTATAAAGGCGAAAGTTTGTATGGATGTATGGATGTTTGTTACTCTTTCACGTAAAAACTACTGAACCGATTACAATGAAATTTAGCACACATATAGAGGGTAACTTGGATTAACACATAGGATAGGTTTTATCCCGGAAATCCCACGGGAACGGGAACTATGCGGGTTTTCCTTTGAAAATGCGGGCGAAGCCGCGGGCGGAAATCTAGTCTCCTCATATAAGTGAAAATCATATCTTTGCGACTGCTATTGCGGCGCGTCTAAGAGAGACAAACAAGCACATTTCCATTTGGATTAATTGGTATAAAATACCTTTAAATATTACGTATGAATTTGTTAGTGAGCCTTAAAACTATCGATTAGGTATTACTTACAATATTTTTATTTCATACTTTTCAAACATGTATTACACGCAATTTCTATAAATTACAAAATATTTATGACCTGCGTGTTATTTCCACCCCAAAAAGAGATTAAACTGCAGTAATTTTTTTCTTAGTTTAATTTATGTTTAAAGGATGTAAAAGAGAATCTCAATCAGGTTAGATAGGGGTCAAGCAGCTGATTAATTTTGCTAAAAAATCTACCATGTGGGACTTACAAGAGTACTGACCTCACAAGGTTACCTTTGAACATAAGTTAGAAGGTATCGTCAGCAAAAAAGTATCATGTTCTTAAGAACATCTTCAAGAAATTTGAAATAATGTATACTGTAAAGAACAAAGTGCCAACTTTTGATAATTTATTTTTGAACCAATTCAATATATTTTATCAAATATTCGGAAACTTATACTTAACTTATCTTATAATAGGACATTATGATTTATAATACGACCCCTTAAAAGTTCATCATTTAATGTAAATTATGTAATCGACAATTTAAGCTTGGCAATTTTCTAGTTTTGCAAAACATATAATTATTCGCTTAAGATAATAAATAAATATTTAGATAAAAATGTATTTGAAAACACTTCAAACTCGCATACATAATATATAAAAAGACATAAAACATCATCAAAATTAAAGCCTGTAGGTTGTCTTAATAAAAGTTCCAAACAGAAAAAAAAATGTAATTTCAATTTGCAGACCGTACATGCATTTTAGATCTATGCAGATGTGCCCAGCAGGCGACGCATACTAAATTAATCGAACCCACTGCCCGTGCTTAACTCGATAAGGAATCACTTTACCTGTTTTAGTTAAATTGTCAAGGTTTATACGGATTTTTGTGATTTACTAGTTTCTTCACCGATTTTAAAGGGATTATAATATTCATATAATGTAGGTAGTTAAAATTGGTATTAAAAAAAAGTCACAAACAATGATTAAGTTCTCTTGATAACATTATAAACAAATATATTTTTTATTTATTACTAGTGGTCCGCCCCGGCTTCGCCCTTGGTACATATTTAGTATCCTATGTCCTTCTCCTGGCTCTAAACTACCTCCCTGCCGATTTTCAGCTAAATCGGTTCAGCCGTTCTTGAGTTATAAGTGGAGTAACTAACACGACTTTCTTTTATGTTTATTATATAGATTATGAAATACGGTTATAACAGATACGCTTATTTCTTTTAAGTGTCTTCCTTTTATAATAATTCTATACACAAAGGCATACCAAAATACCGAAGAACTGGTTTAAAAAAATCATTCAAACAATGCCACATGCTTCAGCTAGTCAAAAGTGTGTGTATTTAAGAAATTGACCCTTTAAGTGACAAGGTGAGCCAGACCATAGCCATCCTATAGGTCATACGATGTTGCAACAGTTGACGACGTAAACCTAAAACGGAAAATAACATACGAGTTACGACTTTTACAATAAATAAGAATCTTTAAAAAAATTTAAGACCAAAATGAGAGCTTTTTATTGATTAAATATTATGGTATAGGTAATAAGACCGCCTCGGTGCAGTGGTAAACGCGTAAGCGTAGAGCAGAGAGGTCCTGGGTTTGATACACGAAGAAGACGAAGAAAAATGTCTCGGTCTATCATATGAACATAATTTGCTCAAATTTTTATTTTTATATCTTTAATAACCCCATAAGATATGGTAAATAAGTTCCGTCCGCAAAACAGATCATCTAACGCAGACGAAGCCGGGGTCATCAACTAGCCACTATCACTAGGCGTCGTTAAAATTTTCAAGAAGCATATTAATAAAATAATATCCATTTAAAACAGCTGCGAAGCAAATGTTTCAATATCTTATTAATTAGATTAGTTAATACATTATTGTAATACTATAAATCCACAATAAACTCAATCAAAACGTTATCTTTACAATAATATAACACGAGACCGCCGACATGTGTAATTTAAAAAAGTAATGACGTCCCATTTCGCGGGACAGAGAACTCAAAAATTAACCATGCTGTGTGTGCCAGTTAAATTATTTTTTCCCCGTCGATGTGTGCCAAAAAGAAGAAAAAGCGCATACATGGGTAAAACCGCGAAAAATTGTACATGAATTATTTTTTCAATGTTCCCATTTTATTTCTCATATGGCATCAACGTTTTTTGACAACAAATGTTTTGTTAGATATGTAATAAAAGGTATGCTTGTGTTCTTTTAGATTATTTCATAAAACTCAATCTATCTCTTGCAGAAATATTTTATTTTATATTTTTTTTACTGGCTCCACTTTTCTGTCCATATAAAAAATATTTGTCCACCTAACACCCTTGTGACAAAAACTGATAACCCCTACGAAATGGTATGACTGACTCGCATTTTTATGAAAAATTTAAGTTATTCGGTTCTTATTCAACATGTACATAAAAATCTTTTAATGCACAAGGCCTTAATCGATTTTTTATTATTATTTTAAAAACTGTCCACTTTTTTTATACGTGTGTAACGTCACGTATGTAACGTCTCTAACTGCCATACTATAAGAATTATCAGAATCCTTCTCTTATTTTATTGAGTGGCAACACTATTTGGCATGCTGGCAACATTTAAAAAACAAAAGCAGCCATTTTTTCTTTGAGAAAAATGGTGTTTTGTGTTGATGTGAGATTTGTCGCTCGAAAAAAGGGTATTTAAAGTGTTCGATTGCGAGGTAAGTATATATATTCTGTCTTATTATTATAAATCTTTACGTAGGTTTACTATAAAACTAAAGAATCAGACTACTTCGTGGTTCTTAGCATTCACAATCGAGTAGTAATTTTAATTTAAGGTTATGTCGCCCGCATTTTTTGTCATGATTGTAACGATGTGTAACGAAATGTGTTACGTTACAGTCATGACATGTTGTTAGGCTTAGAACACATAGGTCTATTAAAAAATTGCGCGAAAAAAGGACGATAATATTTTCAAATCTAAACGGCTGAACGGATTTTGATGTGCAAGATATCATTGGATTGGTCTTTATCTATAGTTTTCCATTACCTTAATATGTTTTACCTGATTGTACAAAAAAAAGAATAAAATAAAATAATTAATAAAAAAAATAAAAAACTGACACTGCAAATTCATAACACGCAGTCGGAGGCTATAATATAAGATGTATAGAATGGGTAGAGGCCAGTAATATTTTGTAGCCGTGTAGCCTCCGACTGCGTGTTATGAATTTGCAGTGTCAGTCGGGTTTTTTTTATTTTTTTTTATTAATTATTTTTTCAAATGAGAAAATCAAATTACAGATGGCGTTGACGAATGCCGAAAGGCAATAAAAATATCGAGAGAAGTTACAAGTTCAAAATCCCGAGAAATATAAAGAACTACAAACGAAAAATGCAGAAAGGAATAAAAAGAGGAAAAAATATCAATTTTTTTCAATACAATTTTGATTTATGCATCTTTTTGTTTTAATTCATTATTTTATGATATGAATTGGTTTTACCTACCTATATCTCCATTTTTTCCTGTCGTGTGAGTGTAAGACACCGTGTCGACGTTAACTTTTTAATGCTAGGAAGAAAAGATAACTGATATATGTACTAAGCTTTATAATGGTCATGTAAGTAACATTCAGTCATGTATGTAACGTTTGTTATGATGTCATGAATGTAACGGGACAATTTTTCGCGGTTATACCCACATACAAATCCATCATGAACGTCCACACACACCGGCGAGAGGAAATACAATACAAACGCAAATAGAATGCATTAACACGCACACTCCAAAAAAATTATTCACACTTGAAAGAAAATTCGGTGTTCCTATAATCAAAAATTATGCGGCTGTGTGCGTAGCGTTCCCACGCATGCATAATGTGAACATGCTAGTTCGACAAGCGGCCAACGCAATGAGATTTAAGCCGTATTGCTGCGCGTTACGAACACATTTGGAGCGTGATAAATTAATGATTGGTTTGCATTAGTGTTTATGTGTGCGGCGATGCGATTCGTTCGTTTTGTTCCTTTTTTAAATTTCACCGTTTAGTTCAATCTATTTATTGGTTGTGGGCGTGTGTGCGTTGCGGTCACGTGTGTATGCGCGGTTTTTTGTATGTGAGCGCGAAAGTGCGTAGAAAAATTGGTTTGTATAATTATACATTATTGACTATCTTTATAGCGTTACTTCGCTCGCATTGATCATGGAGATAGCTGTTTTCAAAAATGGCGGATTGTATTATCGATGCGACGGTTTTTAATTTCCTTTGCTGATAGTTTATGGAAATTTAAATAGCCTTGAACTTTCTATGGCTTTAGCTTTTGAGTAACCTTTGTTAAAAGTAGTAAAGATCCTGTATGCGACAGATACATCCATAAAAAGATGTTTTTATTCTGAAATGTGAGGTTACGAATACTAAAATACAATTCAACGTCTTATGCTTAAGGATTAGGGACTGGATTCCTTTAGTAGAGTTTCCCAGTGAGTGCAGGTTTTTTTAGCTAAGAAGAAGAATAAGCTATAGGAAGTAGACGGAAAGAAGTTACTTCGTATTTGATTGTATATTAATGTAAATTAAGAACTCTATACCTAATACAATTTATACGACCAAAAAACCAATTTCTTTAAATATAGGAATTTCTAAATGGAATTTAAAGTAGCTTCTTTTTTTTATTCTAGACTAGCTTTCCGCCCGCGGTTCGCCCGCTTTGTCTAAAACATAATAAATTATACACTAAAACTTTCCTCTTGAATCACTCTATGAATTAAAAAAACCGCATCAAAATCCGTTGCGTAGTTTTAAAGATTTAAGCATACATAGGGACATAGGGACAGAGAAAGCGACTTTGTTTTATACTATGTAGTGATATGGAAGCGCTTGACCACAATCTTGCCTGATAGAAAGCTAATATGTGGCCTAAGATGGTACGCGCTTCCCTAGTAGGTACCCGTTCACTCCTCAGTAGGTACCCGGTCTCGAAAATCCCCATATTGTTATTGGTTTATTGATTGTTTTTTTTTAGATTCTAAATACTATGCAAAGATAGCTTCTCCAATTAAGACTTGTGATTAAATGAATTATGTAATATTTATTAAAAAATTATAATTAGTAATAACAATTACCGGTTTTAAGTCCGTTAGAAAATTTCAAAATGATTTATGGCTGCATGCTAGTGTTAAAAATATGTAACGGTAGACTCCTCTCTTATAATACTTTTTAGACCGTTGAGACTAAAATGTTTTTAAAGTTACAACTTTTCGCACTTACACTTAATTAAGTTGTTATTATTACCGTTAATAGAAACATGGTTTGGGGAAATAATTAAAGATGTGATTGTATGATGTATATTTGAGACTTTGAGAGCGTTTTTTTAAATACTTATTTTATACTTTATAATACAAATATGACGCTTGACACATGACGCGTGAGTGTAACACCAAGGGGTGAAAGGCTGATCACCTAAAAATAGAGACATTTAAGTGAAACCTTACAAACTGAGTTTTTTTTCCAGTCATCAGTGTAAATCGAACCCAGAACCTCTTGTTTGTGCACTAACAACTCCGCCAAAAAATCTTCATCTTATATATCGAAAATATCAGTTCTCACTTCTAAATAAAACTTAGCTTTACTAGACAGACTAAACATTATTTTAATAAAAATTTCTTACTTCTTATCAAGTCATAATAAATGTTAAAATATATGCATCTATAGAAATTGATAAGAGGCTCTCCTTCTAGGTTGCCTTCGAAAGAACGCTTGCAAGATAGAAAAGTCGTGTTAGTTACACCACTTGTACCTCAAGAACCACTGAACGGACTTTAAGGATTTTTAGTTCTGAAGTAAAAATTTTCTCCGCTCGGATTGGGATTCTAAATGTTAAGAAAACTAAAGAAAAAGTCTTACTACGGAGAGTCGGAACGAGAAATATTGCCTTTAAATACACTGTATATAATATTTAACTACGATTTAACGGTTTAAAAACACGTAATTTTCGCTACATAACTGGTTACCAATCACACTATTTTCACTCTACATTTTGAAAAAGTACCATCTTAAATTTCTAAAAAATATAAACTTATAAGTACTTATTAATTACACTTTAACTGGTTTAAAACATATTTCAGTATTTAGTTGCGTACTCACTACATTTGAACCCTCTTTTCCAATTCTTTACGACCTTAAAATGTCTAAAATTTTCCCGAAATATCAAACAAGCAAGTACCTATATGCTGCAATTATTTATACATCAGTATTCGTACATACCTTGATGCGTGTGTGTGTGCAGTGTGCGTGTGTGCGTGCCGGGTGAAATGTAACTTGTTCTAAGGAGACTTGACAGGTGTTGGGAACATTTTCTCGAAAAACTACTTAATTATATTGATTAAAACTGTATACTAAACCACGTAGTTCTTTAGCCTAGCTTTATTAGCGTTAAGATAGATCTAACGGTGCATTTGTGTAATAATGTCCTATAATATTTATTATTTATTTATTTATTTATTTATTTATTTACATGAAACGAACATAGAGCTAGAGCAAGAACGTGATATTTTAGTGTAAACGAAAACTCGTATTCAGTGTTGTTCGGTATTAGAACATTGCATAGAATCTTTCGAACGCACTAAGAACAACGAAATGTTCTACGCCAGTTTACACTAAAAGAATTTAACATAGTGGGGTTAGAATGAGCATTTGCTCGTTTGATATTGGACTGCACCGTGACAAAGTAATACGAAAGAAAAATTCCTAGAAAGTGTTTACCTATGTCACCCAAGAATAGAACTGGTTGTCTGAAAGATATCGCTCTTTAGTGATAAGACTGTTGTTACAATTTATCCTAGATGAGTTAGTTAATTTGTAATTAATCTAGAGCAATAAGGTCTAGGTCTAGGTCATAGATGCCTATGTCCAGCAGTGGACAAATGTAGGCTGAAAATGATGATGATGATGATGAATAAGGTTTGAATAAATAAATTTTTAAGTTTATCTTTTACAAACACATCAAAATCAAATAATTTTTCTTTTATTATATAAATACTAGCTGTCCCGGCAAACGTTGTTCTGCCTTACTCTTCATCACTTAGGGGTATGAAAAATAGATGTTAGCCGATTCTCAGACCTACCCGATATGCACAGAAAATTTCATGAGAATCGGTCCAGCCGTTTTGGAGGAGTATGGTAACTAACATTGTGACAGGGTAATTTTATATATTAGAAGATAGATGAAGAGTGTAGAGTGTAGACGTCTCTAAAGCTACGTCTTAATTAAGTCCCTAGTGGTTATCTCTAAAGGGCATTGTTTCTTACATTTTAAAACTTCCCATTTTTTGAACGCTTTATCGATTGCTATATTCAGCAGATTTATATGTAACTAGCTTTCCGCCCGCGACTTTGCCCACTTTGACTAAAACCTTCATAAAACCTTCAATAAAATTTATTAAATTACTAGTGGTCCGCCCCGGCTTCGCCCGTGGTACATATTTCGCAATAAAAGGTAGCCTATGTCCTTTCTCGGGTATCAGAATATCTCCATACCAAATTTCATGCAAATTGGTTCAGTAGTTTAGGCGTGATTGAGTAATAGACAGACAGACAGAGTTACTTTCGCATTTATAATATTAGTATGGACTAGCTTTCCGAACGCGACTTTGCCCACTTCGACTAAAACCTTCAATAAAATTTATTAAATTATATACCTACTAAAACCTTCCTCTTGAATCACTCGTATCTATTAAAAAAACCGCATCAAATTCCGTTGTGTAGTTTATAAGATTTAATCATACATAGGGAGATGGGACAGAGAAAGCGACTTTGTTTTATACGATCGTCCAAAAAATCAGCTCTATCTAGAGATAATGAATTGAATCATTGAAAGAGCAACTCTATAGAGATAGACACAGAGATGGATGATTGAAGTTGAATTTCTTCGATTATATATCCAGTCCTATTAACATGCAATTTTATTCATGTCTTTAAAAGTTTAGAAATTTTCAATGAAAATTATCATGAATATGGCTACCAACACATGAATTTTCTTATTGATATACTTGCTCTAAATGCTAGAAAATAATATTTAAACTCACAGCTTTCAGCAAATTGTTACTTCTTGTATGACTACGTACGTTAAATGTTTTTCTTTTCTTCATTCAACTATGTAAGGAAATATATATTAGTCAATATATAGTATAGGTAGCTATTCGTCACCATTCACAAAACATCCTACTAATATTATAAACTAATTTGTTTGTTTGAACGCGCTAATCTCAAGAACTACTGGTCCGATTTGAAAAATTATTCCGGTGTCAGATAGCCCATTTATCGAGGAAAGCTATAGGCTATCATCACGCTGAGACCAATAGGAGCGCGCGGTGCAATGCGGGTGAAATCGCGGAGCACAGCTAGTCAACTATATAAAGAAAATGTATTGAAAATGATAAATGAAAATAAATAAAACCAACCAAATGTTACCATGCACTGGCATAGAGTAATGTTACAGTAACAGGTCGTGCGCCATTTTAAAGTTTTTAGTGCATTCGAATTCGGCTACCTAGGCCGATGACCCCGCGGCATGTTCCGGGAAACAGGGCTATGTACTGAGGGACTACGGCTTCTAATCCCGTGCAAGGGCCCAAGGACACGCCAGCTGTGCACCCCGTTCTTAGAAATAGCCAAATTATTATTATTAGGTGCAGTCTTTTTGGAATAAGTTTTAGGCGTAATTAGAAAATAGTGTAGTTTTTATAATAGTGTAAAGCGTGTACTTGTGTTTAGTAAAGTATCTTGATGAAATAAAATATTTGGAAATGTAAAATATTCTCTTACCATTTTCTCAGAACCCCATATTATTATGTGAGTTCGATGTAAGTATGTCTCGTATTTCATCATTAGGTACAAAATGTATTGATTATAATACGTTATACTTATTACATTTATAACAAGTAAATTGTTAAAAAAACAAAATACCCGACTGCACACTAAAAAAAGAGTGATTGAAATGAATCTAATGATACCGCATACATATTTTTTTAAAGGGAAATTTAGAAAAAATATTATTATGTCTTTATCCCGTGGGACTTTTAGGATAAAATGTATCCTATGACACTCCCGTAATCAAGACAAATCTAACGATACCTCATACATCAAAATCCATCAAGCCGTTTAGGCTACAGGTGGTCACAAAGGAAAAGACATACATACATACTTACATACACTCGAAAAACATTACCTTCATCTGCCCTCCTTCTTTGGCAGTCGGGTAAAAAAGAGCGTGTGTGCCGAGCACACGTGTCAGAAGTGAAACTTTCCAAGATTCAAAGATACCAAAATCGTCGCCTTACTCCATGACGTGACGTAATTGCCATGACGCGACCTAGAAATTTTACTCTTAACGCGCCGAAAGAAGTTTCACTTCAAAATACCACTAACAATTTTTCCTAAAGCATAATAGGAAAAAGAATTAAAATTAAACATCAACATCATCAGCCAATACATGTTCCCACTGCTGGGACACGGGCCTCCTATGAGGGTTCAGGCCGTAATCCACCACCCCGCTAGCTTATAGTGCGGTTTCGTACTTGGTATAGTTTATTTCTTCAAACTTGGTTATATGCATTCCGGTTTCCTCACGATGCTTTCCTATACCTATACAGTATGTACAGTATATACTTTAAAATACAGTTTTCTTTCGTAGAGTCAGTTTAAATGGAAGAAAGAAACTTAATTATGATTTCAATTTTATAGGTAAATCAAAACATGCTTTTACTATCCTATCCTATTAATATAATAAATGTGAAAGTTTGTATGGATGTATGGATGTATGGATGTATGGATGTATGGATGTATGGATGTTTGTTACTCTTTCACGTAAAAACTACTGAACCGATTACAATGAAATTTAGCACACATATAGAGGGTAACTTGGATTAACACATAGGATAGTTTTTATCCCGGAAATCCCACGGGAACGGGAACTATTCGGGTTTTCCTTTGCAAACGCGGGCGAAGCCGCGGGCGGAAATCTAGTTGGTCAATATGTCTTGTTCGACAATATTAATTATTATCGTATCGTGTGGACCACGTTTTTAAGATATTTCCCACATCAATGAGATATTCCACCCAGGTAAAAGTAGCCTATGTCATTCTCTAGAGTCCTAACTATCTCCAGACAAAAAAATCATATTATAAAATCTCTCTGTGGTTGCGTGAAAGAGAGACAAATAAACACACTTTCGAATTTATAATATTAGTAGGGTTAAACAAATATGAAAATAATAAGAAATAAACGTTATTTATTTATTATTTTAAAAAAACATGAGTATTATTGCTATGTCATTTAATTTGAAACCTAAATTAACAAATAATTTGTGCAACTGTGCCAATGTCAACCTTTTATTAAGTTTATCATTACATACATCGCTATCTTGATGAAACTGCATTTAAGAATGAAATGAATAAATTTAAATTCAGTTACAATGTACTGTATTAACAAAGTTACTTTAAAAAAGAATAGCAATCGAGAATTTAGCGATTTGGATAGCTGGTAAGAGTTTAAAAATAACAATTATGAATACTTATAAAACATCACATCACAATATAATTTCATTTTCATGCAACTATTTTCTATAGAAACTTGTACTGGCACTGGGATTGACTCTTCAAAAGATGATATGGTTCTATCTACTATTTGTCTAATCTCCAAAACGCTGTCCTTATTTTGACGACATTTTATCAGTTCCTGAAAAAATAAACACTTTTAAACTATAAGGAATTAAAATACAATACGCAAACTAAAATAAAAACCACACACTCAATAAATAACAACAATTTAAACAAAGGAGAGACCTAAAACCCTATCGCCATGAATTAACACAGATAAAACCCAACTTGTAAGTATATAACATAATCGAATTTGCGACCTTTTCGCATATTTGTTCGAGTGCCCGCAGCCCCCGGACCCTCAAAAATCCTTTAATTGAAAAGTTAGGTTAGAAAATGTATTATCATGTATTTATTTTTATTTTTTTAGTACTAGCTGTTCGGTCCACCGGAAAGGTTAGGGATAAAAGTTCGGAAAGGCTTATTATTTAGGAATTAAAGCATTCCCGTGTTCTCTAGTGGGTTATGGGGTTGACATTTATTTCACTTATCGATTTTCTTTAAAGACATGTTAAGTATTGTAGCCGTGTGACTGTTTTTATGTTTGTCCTTACCAGGAATCTTACCAGGAAACCTTACTTGAGGCATTTAACTACCCTAAGGACGTGGTTCACGAATAATCTAGCTTTTTACCGAAATAAATTATTACAGACGTTAAATAGATTATTTTCTGCAAAGAATAGTCATAGTTATACACCGGACCGCGTGTTTTTTTACCATTTTCTTTGCTTTACATGCATGTGGATGGAAATATTCTGATAATGATACCTGATGAATTTAAATTAAGCAAACCTCAGGTACTGTGACCAAGGACACTGGACTGGAAGTAGGAAATAGGAATAGCTACTGTCGATTGACAAACACATATCACCTCTACGACAATAGGCGGGTGATTGATCAAAATTTCAATATATATTGATCATTAATCTACTATTTTATTGAACTAAATTCACCATAAGTTGGATTTCGGTTCCTTTGCTTTACCGTTATTACGATGTATCCAACTAGAGTACTTCAGAAAACCACTTCTCCTTTTAATATAAATTATAAAGAGATCATTTTTCCACTCTTTTAATTTAAACACTAAGTTATATTACATAATTAATCAAACATTTTCTTTTCTCTTCAAGCCTGGAAAGGAACAGTCCGCGCCATCTATCAGGAGTTGCTAGAACTTTTGACAACAAAATACATTAACACCAGTTTAATTTTTATGGTATAAAACACATTTTCACAGCATAAAACCAAAATATTTCACCCAAGAGAGGGGAGTAATTAAATAACTGAATGATTTATAAAAATATGGTCAAAGCATATTGATCGTGAGTGTATCAGATACTGTTGGGATAGGAAAAAACATTATTGGAGTGTGTAACGATGCCTCAGGGCGACATAGCTCTTTACATATCGGATCGGTATGTAAGTGGTGTAAGTTATACGCTGTTATCGTAAAATAATCATATTAGGGCCGATTTTTTAATGCTTGGATAAAACTTGATAAAACTTATCCGTCCAATAAAGTATTACACGATAATATTAAAATGTCACGTAAACTGTCAAATACAGGCAATTAGAATACGTTTTTAAAATGGTAGTTTTATACATTATTCGATGAATAAGTTTTATCCAAGCATTGAAAAATCGGCCCTTAATAGTATTAAAAACACAATAAGGATAAAAAAGCTCCTTCCAGTTTTTCTAGCCAAAAGTCCAAGTCAAAGAAAAGTGTTTTTAAATCGTGACTATCATGTCCTATCAACAATTACCTTGAAAGTGACAAAAATAATACTTTGGACCAAGTGGTTATTATGAGTGTACTAGTATTATTAAGGCAATCCGTCTCTCTAATATAAAAGCTATTTAAATCAAAAATGATTATTTATACAAATATCGATCGTTTCCTTATCACGTGTTCTTCATTTTTTCAGTTGTTCATTCTTATTGCATTACCGTGTTAATTTGAAACTCATTCCAAACTTTTCACCTTTTTTTATTAATTTCTTGATCTATATGGAATTAACTAAAAATTATCATTGACCTTCAATCTCCAACCACTCCATTCCGAATATTTTTAAGCTATTGCATAGCTTCTATCGCGGGCCTTGAGCTGGGGGACCGAATCGAGAAATTCCGTAACGAAAAAACCTCACGCTCCCCACTCCGACGGGCTCGGAGGTGTGCGTGGCTTGAAGGCATACTATGCAATAGCTTTACCGCGGCAGTCCCCGAGTGCCACACGTCTTTTTTAGCATCTTCAATAATCATAGTCTGAGAGGGCATTAAAAAAAACATTTTATTGATATTATTTGCTACAGTCTATCACTTGTACCACAGGTCAAACCTACCCCTATCTAAAATCGTTTTAGAAATAAAACGCGAGCTCCGGCCGGAATTAGAGGGTTTGCAGGGAACTAATAAATCGGCAAATAATTATGGGCTCTGACCCCGGCGTGTGTTTTGCGAGAATGATATACCCATTTGTAAGATAAATTATTATTATATAAGCACTGTATTTACCCTACAAACGTTCTTCTAGAAAAAATATTAATAATTATAAATTATTTTATCTAAAAAGGTATTTATTACATAAACTTTAATAAACACTAGCTCCCCTAGCAAACGATGTTCTGCCCTATTGCCCCATTTTCTTGTTTTCTCTCCATAAAAACTTTCCTTGTGCCTTACGAAAACGTCAAAATATTACCGAATTGGTCGAGCCGTTCTTGAGTTTAACACATTACACATTATAGTTACTTTACTGTGAGACACCTCATTCCTATGGAAATTTCCTTTCACTTCAAGGACGAATTAGGGAAAGCTCCTTAATATATGTATTTCCAGATGTTACGAGATTTAGTAGAGAAGTAACTAGGATCAAATATAGGAACTTACTTATTCTTCTAATTACTAGAAGAAGAGTTGAAAAAGCAAAATTTCATAGGTACTTTGTGTAACAAATATTTAATAATAATCATTGAGGTATTATTACTACGCATAGAGAGGACACCACGAACAAAATCTGTGCGACAAGCGCGGCAGCACGGGGCGGCTAGTGAGTAGATATTCTGCCTCTTATCTATACAAATATTATAAAGAGGAAAGGTTTGATTTTTTGTTTGTTTGTATGAATTGAATAGGCTCCGAAACTACTTGGCAGATTTAAAAAATTCTTTCACTGTTGGAAAGCTACATCATTTCTGAGTGACATAGGCTAGGTTTTATCCCGGAAATCCCACGGGAACGGGAACTATGCGGGTTTTTTTTGAAAACGCGGGCGAAGCCGCAGGCGGAAAGCTAGTTACTTATAAATTAAAACCAATCAATGTAACAAAAAATGGTTTGAGACGATTGACTCTAACTCGTGTTACACATAGTCTCTCTAGTACGTAGCGTCGTACATAGTAACTCAATGTTAATACATAATATAATAATTAATTAATTATTTTTCTTACTGTTTATACAGTAGATTTTATATTTAAAACCTGCAATGAATATCTCTATCTGTTCATTCTGTTCTTATTATATATTTTCTGAAACGTATATAATCACTTATCTCTAAAACAAACACCAAAAGAAGAAAATTTTAGTAATTAAGAACAACTATCACACAACACCTTCCGAAATCGATTTCAATAAAATCACGCATACAATTAATTATAAAAAGAAATTACGCAACTAAAAATCAGACCCAAAAGGGTATTATGATTTCTATTCGACTCTAAGCGTGCCTTTGGACATATTAAAATACCCCCGCACCCCCGTCATTTCGGTAGTTAGGAGAAAAAAGGGGAACCTCCACGTGGGGGTAAAAAATGCGTAGTTTTAGCTAATCTGCATGAGGGGTTTAAACTGGGTCGGGCTGTTTTAGGCTTTTTAACAAAAATGAGGGGTGTGGGGGTGGAATCGGATGTATTATGTGCGGAATCTATTTATGTGCTGAGTGGCCACGCGTTTGGTAATGAGTAGGGATATGTGGGACTCGATTATTTTGACAACAGTTTTACTTGTTGAATATTTATGGTATTACCTTACGTGCGTTTACGCTAGAGATGACATCTGCTGTCGCCGCCTTGGTGTCCTTGAAGGTAATAACAACTTATCTATATTATGGCTTCGCGTAGATTGCGACGACCATCCCCGCATCTACGCGTGCCTTTACAGGAGACACAGTGGAAATAACGAAACCGACCAACTGATTGAGCACATTCAAGATACAATCGATTTACTACTTCAAAAGAATCCGTCCGCTGAAATTGTGGTTCTCGGCGACTTCAACGCTCACCACGCCGAATGGTTAAAATCTAGAACCACAGATTACGCAGGGCGTTCTTTCCATGACTTTATTTTGTCTTACGGCTTAACACAACTGGTATCTGCACCTACAAGGATCCCTGACGTAGAAGATCACGCGCCATCTTTATTAGATCTCTTCCTGTCCTCTCATCCGGACAACTATCAGATATCAGTTGAAGCTCCGCTTGGATCATCCGACCACTGCCTTGTTCGTAGTACTGTCCCAATAATACGCCAGTCTCGGCCGCGACCAGCAAACCATCGACGTGTCTGGCACTACAGATCAGCCGATTGGGATGGGATGCGTACTTTTTTTGCATCCTACCCATGGAGGCAAATTTGCTTTGCATCTGAGGATCCTGATGCTTGCGCCGACTCTGTTGCCGATGTGGTCACACAGGGTATGGAACTTTATATTCCTAACTCTGTGGTACCTATTGGCGGCAAGTCTCAACCCTGGTTCGGACAATCATGTAAAGCAGCGTCTCGTCAAAAACAAGATTGTTTCCGGGCCTGGGTAGAAGCCACAGCAGAAAAAAATCCCAGAGCTAAATACCTAAAAAAAAAGTATAATGCTGCCTCCAGACAGTATAAGAAAAGGATCCATAAGGCAAAATCTGAGTTCATTGTGAAGATTGGCAAGAGGCTGGCTCGGTACCCTTCTGGTACACGAGCTTTTTGGTCACTTGCCAAAGCCATTCAGGGGAACTTTTGTAAATCGTCCTTCCCACCACTAAGCAGAGATAACGATACTTTGGCTCACACCGCTAAAGAGAAAGCCGATACACTGGCTTCCCTCTTTGCGTCGAATTCGACTTTGGACGATGAAGGAAGGGCACCACCTACTATCCCACGCTGCAAGAACACCATGCCTGATGTTAAATTTACCCAACGTGCCGTGCGTAAAGCCCTTTCTTCCCTTGACGTAAACAAGTCGAATGGGCCCGATGGGATCCCTGCTGTTGTTCTTAAAACTTGTGCTCCTGAGTTGGCTCCAGTTTTAACGCGCTTGTTCCGGTGTTCTTATACCTCAAGCAAAGTCCCAGGCTCTTGGAAGACTGCCTTAATACACCCAATACCTAAGAAAGGCTTACGCTCTGACCCAAAGAACTACAGGCCGATTGCTGTTACCTCCTTATTCTCAAAAGTGATGGAATCTATCATCAACTGCCAGATGTTGCGGTACCTGGAAGATCATCAGCTGTTAAGTGACCATCAATACGGATTTCGTCACAGCCGCTCAGCTGGTGATCTTTTAGTTTACCTAACACATCGATGGGCGTCAGCAATTGAGAGTAAGGGGGAAGCCATGGCAGTTAGTTTGGATGTAGCGAAAGCGTTTGACAGGGTGTGGCACAAGGGGCTTCTCTCCAAGTTGCCTTCGTACGGCCTTCCTGAGAGACTTTGTAACTGGATCGCCAGTTTCCTCACAGCGCGAAGCATCAAGGTCGTTGTCGACGGATCATGCTCAGTACCCATGCCTGTGAATGCTGGTGTTCCACAGGGCTGCGTGTTGTCGCCGACGCTATTCCTCTTGCACATCAATGATATGTTGCAAATACGTGATATACATTGTTATGCGGACGATAGCACGGGCGATGCCGCTTATACCGGCGTTGCAAATATCTCTCAGGAGCAAGTGGACCAACACCGGAAAGAACTTGTGTCCAAAATTGAGAAATCTCTCGACGAAATCTCAACATGGGGGCATAATAATTTAGTTGAGTTCAACCCCTCTAAAACACAAGTTTGCGCTTTTACTGCTAAAAAGAAGCCTTTTGTCATCACGCCTAAATTCCAGAACACTCTTCTCAAGGCCACGCCTAGTATCGGAATCCTCGGGGTCGACATTGCGAGCGACGTTCAGTTCAGGGGTCATCTGGAAGATAAGGCTAAATTAGCCTCAAAGAAGCTAGGGGTGCTCGCTAGAGCGAAACAGTACTTCACGCCAGCTCATCGCCTTCAACTTTACAAGGCCCAAGTTAGGCCACATATGGAGTACTGTTCTCACCTCTGGGCTGGAGCACCCCAATACCAGCTACTTCCTTTTGACCGCCTTCAACGTCGAGCCACTCGAATCGTCGACCGACCCGAGCTCACCGATCGGCTGGATCCGCTCGCGCTGCGACGTGACGTTGCATCGCTCTGCGTATTTTACCGTATTTACAATGGGGAGTGTTCTGATGAACTATTTAAATTAATACCCTCCGCGCAATTCCACAACCGCACTGCACGACACAAATTAAAATACCATCCACACCACCTGGATGCATGGCGTTCGTCTACTGTGCGTTTCCGTAGACATTTCCTGCCAAGAACTACGCAGTTGTGGAATAAATTACCAGCTTCAGTGTTTCCTAATTATTACGACATGAGCACCTTCAAGAAGAAAGCCTATTCCTCTCTTAAAAACCAGCAAAAAGCTTGTAGTAGAGTCCCTGACACTGCGAACGCTCATGGGCGGCGACAACCTCGCAGAAGGTGAGTCGTCTGCTCTTTTGCTGGATTTGACATAAAAAAAAAAAAAAAAAAAAAAAAAAAAAAAAAAATTACCACAAAACAATTTAAACACAGTCTAACTTTAAGCCAGGAATCTGTCACTTTAATAGTTGTCTATGTGAAATGCGACAAAACCAGATTAAAGAGAACCCGCGATTAAAGATAAACCCTGTCTAAAGTTTATTGTGGTAAGATAGTTATAGTCTATTGTGAAAACATATAAAGATCTTATTTATTCTGCTATGTATTACAGTTGTATGTAAAATAAGTACTAGATGTACTGATAGAGCTATAATTGTGCATATAGAGCATATATAAATATATAGAGTTGTGAAAGAACAACAACAGGCTTTATATATTGTAAAAATCCACACTTGATATTGGAACTTTTGACTATAATCATGATCAACAATATTATTATTTCAAATTATGTCGTTAGCAAATAGCAACGCTTATAGCGCTACACTACACTATTTTGTTTCTATAAAACCTTATATCTATACTAATATTATAAAGCTGAGGAGTTTGTTTGTTTGTTTGTTTGTTTGTTTGTTTGTTTGTTTGAACGCGCTAATCTCAGGAACTACTGGTCCGATTTGAAAAATTATTACGGTGGAAAAATTATTAGGAAGGCTATAGGCTATATATCATTAAGCTAAGACCAATAGGAGCGGAGCCATGCGGGTGAAACTGCGAAACGCAGCTAGTCATAGTATAATTAACAAAATACTTACACATATCTATAAATTTATTCCCAAAAATAACAGACAATATCCCACAACATCAAACAACATGGTCACCTTCACCCCCGTTAATATCGGTTACCATAGCAACGGGCCGATTACTGCATCTACTCGATTTTTCGCCGCTTTTTCCGTTGTAATCAAATGAGGTGACGCGTGGGGGCGACGCGTGTGCTCAATTATCCCTAGTGAATCAATAGTGGAGATGAGGGGTACATGTCACGCATTTTTATGTATAATGCGTATAATTGTCTGCTAGTTATGTCGGATTCGGGGTTTTAGCAAGGCTGGTCTGATACAGATTGGAAGGTCTAGGAGTAGGGTAGCTTACTTTATAAGCTGATAGTAGAATAAATAAAAAATAGATAAAAAATAGTTAGTATGGTTCACTTGTAATTAACCATTATCTTATACCTATACCTGTCAACATAGAGATATAACCTGTTATTTTAAAATTTTAATAGAAAATTTGTAATTTCTCATTCATCATCATTATAATTTATAAGCAAGTAATTAACTTTTAACTATTATAGCATTGTACTCATGAAGTACTTTGATAGGATTTTAACTTTTGTATTTGTAGTAATTGGGAATTTTCTTATCAGTTAGACTGACTCACATATCAAGAAATAGACCCATAGTTTTATATTATCAGTCATTAAAATCCTTTAAAAATATCAGATATATTTCTTAATAATTGGTAGCCCAGTACCCATAAATAACTCATGCTATTTTAGGAGAATATTTTCATCATCTGTAGAAATTTGTTATTACATGCGTTATCTGTACACGTTAATAAAAATAGAAGAAGGTACCCTTTATGTATTTGTTGATATGTAATACTTTAATAATTCGGTGTTTGCTTGACAACGATGCAGAATTTTAGAAAAATATGACACAAGCTCAATATTCTTATAAATTAACTAAAATACCCTGAGGATGGGAAAGCAGTCAACTATTCTTAATATGGGTACCAAAATATAATAAAGTCCGTTTTTTTGTTGTCCATTTTGAAAATGTGGGAATACATTTGCTCCAGCCTTATGAAAACGAGTTCATACATAATTTAAAATACGATGAGATACATATATCATGTATATTTTATTATTTATTACCTTTATACCTGTAAAACAACCATCTATAAAAACTTTTTGGAACTAAAACAGTGATAACTGTTCTGCGTTTTATATTTTTTTAATGTTTACTTCCACCACCCGAGAGATGGCGCTGTAATCAAACGTAAATAAGGGTTCAACAATAAACAAAGGGTTAATTTAGACGTTGTAGTTAATTAAATATTAACGCCATCTTTATCAAAAAACGTGAAACAATTCATTGTTACACGCTTTATATTAGCTTCACCTGTATGTTTGTATGTTTGTAACCGACTTCTTTGGGCGCGATTTTGACCCACTTTAAACGGCCAGATTTCGTTCAAACTTTGTAGATTTATTGAGGACCAATGACAATACAATAATTTGATAAAATTATTCCATTTTTTAGTTCGGTTTCTATAAAAAGCGTGTTTTTTAGTTTTTTTAAACTATGTATTATTATTTTTATTTTTATTCTATTAGTTTGATGTGATTAATGTGCGTAAGATGGAACTGTAAAATATATTTTGTTCATACAGCAATTTTTTTCCTCTGAAGAGACAATATGTCTTACCCACTTAAAAGCAACAGCTGCAATTTTAGGTAGATTTTTCTGATAATGTCCCTCATGCCTTATTTGACTCTATAATATAATGTGTATTTTCATATATTATTTGCCATTTTATAAGAACCTATTCAGGATCCATCGCCCATTTTTGCACGTGATTACTATCAAGCTAATTTTTCGTGAGTAGCTTTATTTTGATGAGACGCCCAATAATTTAATTAATTAATTATTTAATTTAATCGGATCCTGGAGCCATAATCTGAATCGGAAAATTATTGCTTTTTGGCAGACACGAGATGAACCAAAAAGCATTAAAATCCGTCGAGCCGATTAAGGATTACCTATAACTAAGCTTCGATGTTATAACCTATGAGCATTGAGATATACATATGGAGACGATACCGCCTACATCACTTATGTTCCGCTCAACATACGCCATATGGCGTAACTGCACGCTCATTTTTTATTTGTTTTAAAGTGAAACGCATCAAATATGTCTTCGTGTGTGTTACAATATTGCACAAATAATACGGAAAAGTGCAAAGGAATAACTTTCATCGGTAAGTACCTAACTAGATAATAATTTTTAAAACTTAGTTAGATCAAAAAATGGTGCACAGATTTTGTTCGCGGTGTCTCCTCCATACGTAGTAATATTATCTCAATGCCTATGAGTGGTATTACTAAGACGAATTTATCTTATACTAGCGGTCCGCCCCGGCTTCGCCCGTGGTACATATTTCGCAATAAAAGGTATAGCCTATGTTCTTTCTCAGGGTCTAAAGATTGTCTGTGCCAAATTTCATAAAAAATCGGTTGAGAGGTTTAAGCGACAGACAAACAGAGTTATTTTCGCATTTATAATATTAATAGGGATTAATTATTTTAGATAGACTTTCAGCTACGACTGTATATTGTGCCTATAGGCTCTTTATAAATTTATAAGATAAAAATAAAACTCCAACTTCAATAGCGAATAACTATTTATTTATAAAATTAAATATAAACTAATTTATGCAAATAAAATACTTAACGGAGTTAAATAACTAGTAGTCTTTTATAATTATATACGATTTGTGAGACAGAGAAGCAAAGATATAGTTTATTTTAAGCTATTGCATAGCTTCTATCGCGGACCTTGAGCGCGGGGACCGAATCTAGAAATTCTGTAACGAAAAACCTCACGCTCCCCACTCCGACGGGCGCGGAGGTGTGGCTTGAAGGCATAACATGCAATAGCTTTACCGCGGCAGTCCCCGAGTGCCACACGTCTTTTTTAATATTAAAATAGGGTTAAAAGAAAAAAAATATGGCACCTTTAGGTCTTTTTATAGGCCTCTACTATCTAGAGTCTAAGGCCGATAAATTTTAGTTTTCTTTATGTATGGAAATATGTAGTACAATTATAATATAATATTTGTTGTTTTAAAACTATATATTACAGGTATTTAATAACTAGATTTCCGCCAGTGGCTTTGCCCACATTTTCAAAGAAAAACGCGCATAGTTCCCGTTCCCGTGGGATTTCCGCGATTTTCACTGTTGATAAAAAATATTCAATAGATATATTTTTAATATGTGCTTGTATTTTGAAATTACTTTATCAAGGAAAAAATCACTTTAAAGAGAAGAAAAATGATTATAAATGCGAAAGTAACTCTGTCTGTCTGTCTGTTACTCAATCACGCCTAAACTACTGAACCAATTTTCATGAAATTTGGTATGGAGATATTTTGATACCCGAGAAAGGACATAGGCTACTTTTTATCCCAGGAAAATGACGCAATCCCGGAAATCCCACGGGAACGGGAACTATGCGGGTTTTTCTTTGACTGCGCGGGCGGAGCCGCGGGCTGAAACCTAGTCTAAAATAAATATACAGTTTTATATACGTTAGGTATTATTTCATATTTTTTTATTATAATCAATCGCTTCGCTGTCCACAAAATATATTTACAATGAACTTTACATAACACGAGATAAAATTCAAATTTGCTTGGCACATGATTCGATCAAACAGGACGGCACTAAATAAATAATTTTTGAACTCTATTTCATAATCTGCTAATAATAGAAGCTTTATACAAACATAAATGTAAATAATAATTATGATTACAATTTAAAACGCTGACAATAGATTAATATTTATTTTTGAATGAAAACCGACAGAAAATAAAAGAATGAAAAAAATACAATTAAAAATTTATTTTCAAATTTTTATGAAATGCCTTGAAATTTTTCACATTCTCTAGACACAAATGACAGGTAGGTAGGTGTGACATATTATGTAAAAAAAATATTAGTATTATTGAAATATAGAAACCGGAAAAAAATTGTATGAAGTCAAATTATTAAAACTGTTCATTAAAATACAGCGAACAGTAAAACTGAAATAAAATTATGAATTATTTTAATAAACTAATGTCAGCGTCTTAACAATAGCGAGTTAATTTGATTATTTTTCCGACCCAAATATCGACCAATAGAATTGCACCATTCGACGTCACGTGGTACACCTACCTACATGGTATTATACTGATAATTTTTTGAAAATTTTCTCTGGTTGTTGATGTCAAACTGACAGGTTCAATTCAATTGTGAAATTATTGGCCGACATTTGGGACGGAAAAATAATCTCCCGAATACCACACGAGCTTCAAAATTATCTGGCATTTCCCTCAAGGTTCCCTGCAAACAAATAAAGTCGTCAAGTTTTTCAGGAAAAATCACTCGCGCTTCGCGCTCGTGATTTTTTAACCTTGACTAAAAACTTGACTCCTTCATTTGTTTGCAACGAACCTATCGGAAAATACCCGATAATTTTGAAGCTCTTGTGGTATTATAAGTGACAATTTATAATAAATAGCCATTTCATGGATACATTTTTTCTGTTTCTTTTTTCAATATATTTCAACTATGCCTCCTTTATAAACTTTTGAATAAAAGTCAAATTAAAAAAATATGTACATTGGCAGAAAACGAAAATTATAAACTACATATTTTTACGTCCTAAAAATAGTAACTCAAATAAAAAATTAAAAGTGATTTTGTTTCATTATTTACTTAATAAAACTATCATTTTCAATCCATTTATTGATAAAAAATATTTGTAATAAAAAATACTCACATAAAATTGACTTTACATAATAAAAAAAACAGAACAGTAAAAAATTCACAAATTTTGTTTAAAAATTTTCATATATTATATCATATAGATATTAAAAACTTGACTGTCATTATTTTTATCGAAAAGATCTCACAAAAAATCGAGTTTTCAATCGATACCAACCAAGAACGTGTCATGCACTTACAAGTGTCATGATAAAATCATTAAAAATGCAAATTGCGACCATAAAGCCGATCGTAGCAGCAACCATTATAATAATCGTAATTGTTTAAAAAAAATATACCTATACGTTTGATTTTTTTAAAATGAAACTTCTTTAGGCGCGTTGAGAGCATTTTAAGGGAGTACGGCAATTTTGGTGACTTTGAATCTTGCCAGAGAAGTTTCACTTATGACACATGTACTCGGCACACACGCTCTTTTTATCTTAAAGCGAATTGTCGAAAGGAATTGAAGTTTTTTTGATTTAATATAACGAGCATTTAGAAGTTAAAAACTATACATACATAAAAACTAGGGATGTAACGATACCGATACCGATACCGATATATCGGCCGATATAATCGGCAAGCCGATATATCGGTATCGCCGATGGTAAAACAACCGATACCGATATCAAACAATTCAAAAAACCGCGCTCAATGAACGATGCGGGAGGCCGCCCGCGCGTGCGCACTTTGTTTTCTGAAAAAACTCTACCAATAGTAAACTTTTATTAGGTACTGATTGTATGTGTATTACTTAAAGTTTGTAAAATAATAATACTAAAATAAATGGCTTTGTTGTTTTTTGATTTGGCATTTGTATTTAAAAGAATACGATTAACAGTTGAGTCTCTGTTAAATGTTGGTAACTTTTTATGCATAATTCACTATTTATTTTTCTACCAAGCCATCGATATCGGTATCGGTATCGGTATCGCCGATACATTACTACAAATATCGGTATCTGTATCGTATCGGCAAAATCATGTATCGTTACATCCCTAATAAAAACATTAAAACCTATATACATATATTATATTTTAAAGCGTGTTAACTAAAAATTACATTTTTTTGCTGAAATCACAAAAATAAGTAATAATTTTTATTTTTGTAATGAATATTTTCCAAAATATTTTATGCATTTCATTTATTATTAAATTTTCAGCTAATCATATTTTAAAAAGGCATAAAATCTAATTGGCACAATTACTATACAGATAATGATTTTTTATTTACAATAACGTTTTAAACTACTAACATAATTAACAAAGTTTTGGTCTACTCTTTGTTAATAACTCAGGACCCAGAATCACAGACACAATAGCAAATCTATTGTGTCGTGGACCAATCGGGCCGTTTGGGGCTCAATGGGTTAAAATAAATCAATGCGAAGAAAAAAACATTTTTTTTTTATTAAAAGTAGCCATTTATGTAATACTTATATGAAAAGTTGAGCAAAAATGAGAATTTGTTTTTTTTCGTTCTTTTTAATCGACACAAAATAACTAAAAATAGAAACTGTGGGCTATTAGCTGGTCAATAACAAAACAATGATCCTACTTCCCCTAATAGAAAATGGGGCAGAGGTTCACATTTATTCATTAAAAAAATTCACTTACAATTTCTGTGCCACGCTTCCAAAACGTCAATATTCCATTGCAAAAAAAAATATTTAAGTATTAAATTTCCTCTTTTAAATTAATTTTTAATACTTTAACCCTAAAACTGGTAACATAAGTACCGAAAAAATCGAAAGAGATTCGTTTTAATACAAAAAGAGAGAAATCTATAAAAATTATCACTATTGTATCACATCTTAATTCTAAATTTGATATTCTATCGATGATTTAATACTAGACGTATTTAGTTAAATATCTAGAATTAGAAGATCTATTGAATTTTTTATTTAGGAAAGTTTAAAAAGTATTAGTAACAAAAATAAGTAAAAATAGTTCTAATGCAGACTAGTACTAATCATCGACTTGTTTAGATAAAGTAACAATTTAACTACATTAGAATCTAAGAAATAGCAACTTTAAACGTGAACGAAACCGAAAATTAACGTTAACTATTATCTAGAAAATAGACTCTAAATGGTAGATGAAACAGTTAAAAATAAAACACAAGAATCTTTTAAAATTTTAGATGTTTATAATAGCTTAAAAACTTTACAAAAAGTTCTGGTTGTTCATTATGCTCTAACATTTCAAATCGAAATTATTTATAAAAACATCATCAACGAAAGAAAAAGCAAAACCATTTGCAAAGTCTTTAATTTCAATTAAATATATACAACACTTTGATAAGTTTAAAGTTTAAAAACAATAATTTAAAGATTAGTGATAACCACCACAGAAGCTAAAACGTCCAGCGTATTTACATAATTTAAAATTAACTAGTATCATCCGATTTGGTTTCACTCTCTTCAGTAATAGTTATCATTGGCGGACTATCAAACCCGCTTTCCCCTGGCGACATTTCATTATTGAATTTCTCAAATTTCGGTGATCCAGCTTGTATTACTTCTTTAACAGATTCGTAAACATCTGCTCTTATTGCTGGTAACCTTTTCCCTTTAGAATCGTTAGGATTATCTTCTATAATCGTTTTCATCGTTTTCGTTCCATCATTTGGAACATCGGGTCTACTAAATGTCTTCAACGGACTTTCAAATTTCTCAGCAATGGGTATAGCTACACCATTTTCAAGTTTCCTTTCTTTTTGATCGTGTATCTTTTGTAAACTGACTTCTCTAGCTTGAACATCGGATAGTAAGGGACCATCTGAAGACCCTTCGATACAATAACCAGGTCCTTGTAAAATATCATTGCTTATAATAGAGTCTTGTTTGAAAATAGCTGCAGTGACGACTGGTTTATCGGGATCTGTAGGTGTTTTACCAATTAACGGTTCTTGAGAATTGTCGTGAATTAAAGCATCTGCTGTATCTTCTTTATTAACATCGTAGCCAGCATATATGGGGTATCCAAATGGTCCTTGTTCATAACCCACTTGACTGCCATACGAATAGCTAACGTTATGAGAACCAATAGACGACATGCTTAGGTCTGATATAGATAGACCAGTACTAGATAAGGCCAAGGCTTGTCTTTCAAACTTTTCACTGCTTCGTTCGCTGTCTTCTTCAATAATACGTTTATCTAGTTCCTCTGGTACGCGGTGTATTAGAGCTTGGTTGGTGGAAATTTGGGGGTCATGGGGAGGGGAATTGTGTATTTTATTGGGCCTATAAACAGCGGATTGTTGGACTTCTACGACGAAGATACCGTCGTTGTCTGGGGAGTATTTCATTTTTGTTTCTCGACCGTTCATTATATCCTGGAAAGTAAACGGTAAGAAATTTATAGAATGGCACTTACTGATTAAAATAAACGTAAGTATATAAATATGAGGAAAATGACTTCGAGGAAATGAACTAAGTTTTCCTTAATGGGTAATTATATCAAGAAACTTTTCTATCATGACATAATTTCGCTACAGTACACGTTCATGACTGTTTACAATTTAAGTATTGATCTTAAAATTTTGAAGAATTTTGATATTTATATTAAATAAGATTCCATAAACATGCTATGTAAGTAGTTTCATGTCACATAGATAATATATTTATACTTACACTCCTTTCTTCAGTTTCCACGATGAGATGATTGTTCTTCAGCGTCATGGTGAAGACAGAGCCGTTGGCTGGTGGTGACTCCCCGTCCGTACCGCCATCGTCTGATTTGAGCTGGAATAAGAAAATTTTAGTATAAGAAATGTATTAATGCTTAAGTCAGATATAGAGAGACCAGCGCTGGATAAAGCCAAGGCTTTTTTAATAAGCTGACCCGAGACGTCCTGTAAAATGCGCAAATTAAATAATTGTTAAGTTTTCTATAATATTCTGATAATATAATATTCTGTTTTTCTTTCTTATCTGTACTAATATTATAAAGCTGAAGAGTTTGTTTGTTTGAACGCTCTAATCTCGGGAACTACTGGTCCGATTTGAAAAATTCTTTCGGTGTATATGTCACGGCTAAAGGTAGGTGAGAACATAAACTTAAGATTAGCCGGCTAAACTTAGGTTTATTTTCAACGAGGTGTTAATGTTAGTTTGTTCTATCTTTAGCCGGCTAAACTTAAGTGTAACCGCAGGCCCGTGGCTAAAAATGTCCGGGTGGGTAGATTTGGTTAGCGCCGGGCCGGTGGAGGGCTTGAGGGGCCCGCACAGTGCCAGAAAACACTCGCCCTGTTCCTTACATGTATTATAGTAACCAAATCTACCCACCCCGACTCAGGGCAGAAAGCTGGTGGCTAGGTTAGGTTAGGTTAGAACTCTTAAGACCCGCACGAGCCGAGCGAGCGCAGCGAGCGTGCTGCGGCAGCAGCCGGCAAAGTGCCAGAAAACACTCGCCCTGTTCCTTACATGTATTAAGGGGATTACAAGAGCTAGCTGAAATTGAGTGACTCGCGCACACATTAACACAATCGACGACGGTTAGTGGTTAACAGGCCTCGGCCGGTAGTGTCGGTACACAGGCGGTTCACGCACACATGCGTACGTTTTTGGTTTGGGAATAAGAATTTGCGATTTACACGAAATCTATTGATTGGACTAAAAAAATAAAACGAAGTTTTTTTAGTATGTTGCTTGTAGAATTATTTGCCGTAAAAACAGAATGATTGCATGTAGTTTAGTATGGTTTTTAAGTATCAAAAGATTTTTTTAGAGGTACCTTTGTGATTTTTTTCTATCGAGTAAAATAAGTTGTATTGTGTTTTCAGCACGATATCTAACTAGTATATATCCTGAAGAATATCATATATTTGTCTGAGATTTTTTACTACAGTTAATCATATACTTTAAAGCATTATAAAACTCGAGTTTTGCCTCGTTTAGCTCTTCTAAGCCCCTTAAAGTAACCAAATCTACCCACCCCGACATTTTTAGCCACGGGCCTGCGGTTACACTTAAGTTTAGCCGGCTAAAGATAGAACAAACTAACATTAACACCTCGTCGAAAATAAACCTAAGTTTAGCCGGCTAATCTTAAGTTTATGTTCTCACCTACCTTTAGCCGTAACATATATATCATCTCGCTAAGACTAACAGGAGCGGAGCACTGCGGGTAAAACCGCGGAGCACAGCTAGTTAGAAATAAATGGCCAAAAAAACGATTTTCTACAAACACAACAAAAAGAATTGTCACGGTATTCGTCACTCTCACACAAAAGGCCATACCCATAGAAATCTAAATAACAAGACACATAGAAGTGCTATTATGTCATAATTCGTATGAAAACCGCTGTCGCCAAAATCAACACATTCAAACCGAAAGCTAAACAGTACACACAAGTACAGTGCGACACAAAAGAGATGAAAATAAATGAGGGCGCCACCGTCGCTCATATAGCAACACTGATACTGCGACGCAAGCGATCTTGATACTATAGAATAAAAATCCAAAAATCTATATAATATAATCTAAAATAAATACCGCGATTTAAACCGTTATAATTGTTTCATTGTAGCAATAGTGTAAATTTAAGACAAAAATACATTAGTATTTTAATTGACCTACCTAGGTCAAATTTTACTTAAATGTATTTGGAATTAGTTATTTTATAAAAATCGGTCAAGTGTTTAGACTGCAGAGGCGCACATAGAATCAAACAAACAAACAAACAAGCATACATGCAGCTCAAACACATTACCCTCTTTCTGGGTCCGTCGGGTAGAAAAAAACAAGGCGATTTGAAAACCACATATTTTTATTTTTTTTTGTAGATAAATTTTGTACATTAATATAATTCATCAAAATCTAAATATTCTACTCCTTCAAAGGACTGATCATCACTCTGTTTCGAAGTACTGGCAAGAGGGTACGGGGCATCTTCAGTATCTGTAAATATGATACAGTAAATATGATTTTTTTTCTTATGGTTTGATTGATTAATAGATAGATAGCTGTATGAAAACAGTTATCACTATACTATGTAGTAAAATCTAAACTAGGTACTTTATTTGAGGCTGGTTGGATTGGATATAACTTCTTGACTCAAATTGTGCTGGTCGCACTATAAAAACTAGTTTTTGTTTACATACAAATAACCTCAAATTAAATTGCGAAAACGTAATAATCGCCATACATACATACATTAAACACTCGTCACTAATGGAATATTCTATTTTACGTAGTACTGAGCAAAAATAAATGGAATCTCACCGGTATATTCTGCTGTACGTTTGTAAACGTTTTCCAAATCAGTCAATAAATTTCCAGCTTGAAATTCGGACAAACACCGAATAAAAACTTTATACACCACATCACGGACACCGCTACGTTTAACCTTTTTCATGATGTCTCCTTTTTATTTAAATTTCTTGTTCTAAATAACAATTTTATCTCAATAATTCTCCACTTCACGAAAAAAACAACAAATTTTTATTCAACTTGACAGCTACATTGCCAATTCAGGGTTGCCAGGTAATGAAAAACGAATTAGTTCCAAAATAATTAATTTCATCTCTTTTATGTCGTACTATAAACTATGCCTTTTATTGGACATCTTGATTTTAGTGAAAACTAACTTATCTATTAAATTAAGCTTTTGAATATGTATCCTAACGCACGAATTTACGGTTTATTTTAAAATAACATCCCTAAGTATATGAGACTTTTTGCTCCAATACGAACAAACGTGATAATAAGAATGGTCGACTGTGTCATTCATTGTTATTTCGATTACTATGGTGACGCTCGTAATACTTGTAAATATTCTATAATTTTAAGGAAAAACGGCATTATTTCTAAAAAAAAATATTTTCCGATGAAATATTATTCCTTTATAAGTATAATTACAACTTGTGGAAGAATTTCCGCAATGGGAATTGCTGAAACACACCATGTATACACTCATACGTCTCCAGAGCAACTGAACAGTGACGAATGCACTGGTGTTGTGCAAATCACCTGAGTGGCGACAAGGTCACGCACGCTTACGACTTCTAGTGTCTTGTTATTTAGATTTCTATGGCCATACCTATATGAAATTTGATCGAATATAAATATTATAGTCTAGATAGACATAATGTACCTACTTATTACTCGTTAAAATTCTAGCACAACAACCTATCAGGAAGCGAAAGAATTTTACATATTTGTTCTTCTGTTGAAGATATTGCCTGGACAAACACATAAAATCATTTTGTTTACACCAAAGTTATTGCACATTAAAATTAACCAGTCATTTTGGATAAATTTGCGTGGGCCAGGGTGAATGATATATCAATACGAATCATTAGTACAAACGGTATAGCCAGTTTGTGGTTGATACTGTGACCTTTGCAATTGCAATGTACAAACATATTTACGTCAATACTAATATTATAGAGAGGATTTTTTTTTTGTAACGATTAGAAAGTACTTATTCGACTTGAAAAAATACTATTAGAAAGCGCCTAGGCTATGCATAAACTATGCCGATAAAAAAATATGTTTTCTTTACACGACCTAGGAGTGAAGCATTCACGAATGTAAATTACGCGGGAAAATTGAAGTAGGTAACAGGGACAGAATGTGAAAATTAAAAATACTTAGGCATAGATAATGATAATTTAAGTCATATAAATATGTAAATCCATACTAATATTATAAATGCGAAAGTAACTCTGTCTGTCTGTCTGTCTGTTACTCAATCACGCCTAAACTACTGAACCAATTTGCATGAAATTTGGTATAGATATATTTTGATACCTGAGAAAGGACATAGGATAGGTTTTATCCCGGAAATCCTACGGGAACGGGTTTTTCTCTGAAAACGCAGGCGAAGCCGCGGGCGGAAAGCTAGTATTAAATATATTTATTTGCAGTTGTTACTAAATAATTAATAATAAAATATTTTAGGCTACATTTCATTTACATTCGCTGCTATTGCTACCTAAATCAATACAGAAAGGTTAGTTTTAAAAATAAATAATTTGGAAAATCCAAAAGTGCACGCCTCATAATTTTTTTTAATAAATATTTTTAATTATTATTTTTGTTTATTTAATAACAATTAAACCACATCGAATCAGACCCTGAAAAATGAAAGGGTTCTATTCCTGAGCATACTCAAGCGTAAGAGAAAAAAAAAGACTCGATTAGTAAAGTATTTCGGTCGCTATCGTGTTAACAAGAAAAAGGATCCGCACATACAGACACACGGACGTCCAAGACAGAACTTTTTTAAACTGTTTTTTAACTAGTTTAAATAACAAAAATGACATCAAAAATATCATGAACGTTAAAAATAGTGTTTTTTCTTAATATGTGTGTGTATGTATTATCTTACAAGTGCAATGTATGATACATAAAGACATTTTAAGTTTGAAAAATCAGATGTTTTGCGCGAAGCGACAGTAGTACCCACCTCAACGCTTCGCTTATGAGGCGTGCAAAAGAATGTTACTAAAATACTATCTATACGTTAGATGAAACGTGATACGGAAATTTCTGAAAAGCAACGCAATGTCGCACGCAAATCCATCGAAAAAAGAACACAAAAATCTTTAAAATCACGTGATAAACATTCATATTATATATCCAAAGCCAACAAAATACTTAGGTGTTAAAACCTAGCTCCTACCTTGGGTTCAACGACCGGTCGTTGCCGCGACGCGCGGAGCCGAAAATTTTTCGCGAGCGCTTGCATCGTGCACTTTTTAGATGCACCTACTTCGTACGGACTATCTAACGGCTGGACAGTGAAAACTGTGGAGACGCCGTTTGATTTTTTTTTTTATAATGCTAATGTTTGCTTCGTGTAGTTCGATAGTGATATATGATGTGTATGTGTGATCTGTTTTCTTTGATTTTAAATTATGTTTACTCGAAGTAGAAAATATTTGGTTAATTGTATAATTCATTACCGTGAGTACTCAACAAATTCAATTTAATAACCGTACAATTAATAGACTGAAGATAGACTACATCCATAAACGTTTTGTTTTCATATGAGATTGCATAGATTGATACTTGATTAATTAGTTTTCATTTTTTTATGAATTACGTTAACCTTAATTATAACTTGAGATGATTATATGAAAGGACGCAAAGCACATTTATTTATCACATATCGCACACCGCAAATATAAATTTAATTCAAATTTTCAAAAAAAATCTACCAACAGTGACTCCACGGATTTCTTGTCCCCAACGCATTCATCTCTCAGTGCGTTGCACTATACGAGCCAGTTTGACTAGATTTTTGGCAGTCGGCCTGCGCAGGAGTCCCGCGCCCCGCACCCCGCACCCCGCGCCCCTGCGACACCCCCCGCATTCTTTTATGAGGTTTTGATGACTTAGGCATCTTTTTGTGTTAGCTTTTTCGATGTTGCCCTTTTTGCACGGTTTATAATTATTATGATATAGTTGCGTGCTCTGGTTTTGCTTATGGTTAGAAAGAAAAAAACGTTTATGTAGCGAGACTGTGTGACAATAAATTGGCAAAAAAAAAGAATAAAATGCATACAATCTTCATACAATAAACAAGAAATGAAAAACAATAAGAAACAAATCTAAATATCTCTTATTGGCGCCAACCATCACCAACATATAGTATATAATATATTATAATATATTCAGATGGGTATACAATATGGAAATTTTCGATCGATGCAAGTGAATTTTCGAAAATCTTTGAATGCAGTTCTATTTCTTTTTAAAAATAAAGGAATGTTTCCTTTCAACAAAATTTGCTATCTTCCAAGTACTTTCCCTCCAGGGCCCATCGAAAATTTCCACCCTGTATATTCTATTCACATAACATATTCATATTTATTTGCGTATCTGTACATTACTTATCCAGTACATATAATAAATAAGCAATTGATGTTTTTCCGTCTGTCTGTGTATTATTTTTCAGCTAATTGGCTAACCTTACTTTTTATTTGCAGAAATTTATATGAACAAAGAAGTACATACAAGATATTATGGGTAAGTATTTATTTCGAGTAGCTTACGATCAATTTTTTTAGATAATCTCTTATTTATAAAATTCTCGTGTCACAATGTTAGTCTGCATACTCCTCCGAAACGGGTGGACCGATTCTCATGAAATTTTCTGTGCATATCGGGTAAGTCTGAGAATCGGCCAACATCTATTTTTCATATGTACCACGGGCGAAGCCGTGGCGGACCGCTAGTAATATGTATATTCCAACTATCTTTACAAGATTGTAGTGAGTGAAGTCCCATGTCCCCTGGTGGGGTAAGGGGCAGATGCATTATACATATGTTTCACTGATCGATTTTCTTTAGGGACAAGTAGGTGATCAGCTTTCTATGTCCTGCCAGACCGAGACATTTTTTTTTTTGACAAGATTGAAGATTCGTAAATAAAAATTTACGACCTATTTATTTATTTATTCTTTATAATTGGTGTAATAAAATTAAGAAAAAAAGCTGTAACAAAGCAAATTGTACATATGGCAGCTTGTATTATGGCCATGTCTACTTTTCTCAGATCTACACAACACGAAAAATTTCATGAAAATCGCTATAACCGTTTCCGAGGAGTTTAGTCACAAACACTCAATAACTACATTATAATATAGATAATATTACGTTAACCAATATATGACACGAATTTTTAACGCAATTATAATCTTATATATAAAAATGAATCGCAAAATGTGTTGGTAAGCGCATAACTCGAGAACGGCTGAACCGATTTCGATAATTCTTTTTTTATTATATTCCTTGAAGTACGAGGATGGTTTTTATGTAGAGAAAACTTAAATATGTACCACGGGCGAAGCCGGGGCGGACCGCTAGTATTAATTTAAATTCATAATTCATTATCGAGCTATGTCAGGCGAGATTATGAGAAATCGATACGACAACTTGTAGTAACTTTCACGAGTTACAAATTAAACGTATTCGAACATAATTAATCTTGTTATTTTACCCATACTAATGTTGTGGATGTGAAAGTCGTTGTGGCTAAACTGCTGAACCGATTTTGGTGACATTTTGAAGGATGTGGTTGGGAGAAGAAACACATATGGGATCAAAAATGATGGAAGGAAGGTTCGTGGAATAAATAAAGGTTGATGAAGATTCCAATCCTAATCCAAAATGCGAAAGTTTGTGGGGCTGGATGTTTGTTACTTTTGCACGCAAATAAGTACTACTGAACCGCTAACAATGAAATTTAGTATGTAGGTAGCTGAAAACCCGCAGAATAAGACTTTACTTTTTATCCTGGAAATCCCACAGGAACCGGAACCATGCGGGTTTTTCTTTGAAAACGCGGACGAAGCCGCGGGTGGAAATCTAGTTTTGTATAATCTCCTACACCGGCCACATTATCTTATATAAAAATAAAAATAATTAAAACTACTACTTATTTGTCTCATTTTATCTTTCAACAGTCAGTGTTGCCTGTTATTTAATTTCAAATCGATACATTACAGTTTCCTTTCTGATTAAGATATATTTGTTGGGACTAAAACCCGTTCCACGAGGCAGCCCTCGGGCGATGTAGCGATGGAAAATAAATTGGGACACCGTTTTTGTAAATATTTTTCTATATAAAGATAATTAAATTAACTTGTTGAATTTATATTTTTGGTTTTATGGCATTCAAATGCTTTATAAATATAAATTTACTTATAAAGAATAGAAAAAATTCGATCACGAGGCGGGACTCGAACCCTCATCCTTTCGCGCCATTCCGGGGCGGATGCCTGACCAACTCAGCCACTCGCGCAAAATATGAAAAGTATTTTCAGGGTGAATTAATGCATGAATGTTTTTTTAGGTAAGCTTTAAAAATATTATACCTACCTATTGCTTTTAGATACTGCAGGTATCTACTGCTACTGCTCGACATCAAATGTCGAAATTCTCTACAATTGTTACAAAAGCAACAAAAAATACAATATTCATCTTGAGGCATAAATAGTTTCTTATTATCTCATATCATCAATATGTTATATTCAAACTCAAACTCAAATATTTATTTATTCATTTAGACTTCTTCTAGAAGCACTTTTGAATCGTCATTAATTCATATTTGAATTTTTACTTCAAAAGTATTTAAAATAATGTTTCATTGCTGCTGGTCTTTTTTTGCTGACGGTACCAGCATTCCTCAGCCCTTGGATTATCTCGCCGCACCCGGAAGATGCCATACTTTCTTATTTTTTCTTAGCAATTTGATTTTATATCGTTAACTATAATGTCTCAAATAAATAACCGTAGAGCCTTTCCCTTTTGACATAAATTTAAAATCTAAGAAAATAGGTTGTTACTTTTTTAGACCTTTTTGATCTTGAAGCAGGAATAAAAGACGAGTCTTTCGCTCGAACGTTTGATAAAAATATTCTTTATCTATTTAAGTCTAGGGGACCTTCTAGTGGTAAATTTAAAGAATGTAATGACGATTCAAAAGTGCTTCTGGAAGAAGTCTAATTGAATAAATAAATGTTTGAGTTTGAGTTTATAAATAAATACATCTCTGTCATGTTGAACTTATATTATACCTATTTTATTTCATAACTAGCTTTCCACCCGCAGCTTCGCCCGCGCACTGAAAGAAAAACCCGCATAGTTCCCGTTCCCGTGGGATTGCCGGGATAAAACCTATCCTATTTTCGGGGTAAAAAGTAGCCTATGTCCTTTCTCGGGTATCAAAATATCTCTATACATTTCATGCAAATTGGTTCAGTAGTTAAGGCGTGCTTGAGTAACAGACAGACAGACAGAGTTACTTTCGCATTTATAATATTAGTATGGATCTTTGGAAGTAAAGATAAGTACCGAACTTTTAACTGACCGATATTAAAATAATAATTAACCAAATACGGCTAATATCTACAAATATAACTACTGAAATTAAAATATTTATAAGGACTCTCTCCCCGACAAATGCCGTTATTAAGTATGAGCTAAGAATTTTACTTAGTAGATTTTAGTACTCATGTCATAAATAAAAAGCCATACCTCCAACTTACGCAACATGACGATGAAATAATGACAAGCAATCAAAGTGAATTATGCCAAATCACTGGAAACTGCGCTTTACGGTGAAAGCTTGTAAATGAGGACATGCTTGATTCATTCGTCCAGGATTCGAAGCCATGACACCATGTCGTTTAGCAGTATTATTTTCACTGTAGAAAGGTGATGGCGCTAGATAACATACATATATACATATTATAGTGCTGTCGTCCACACCAGTAGGGATTTTTATGTGATTGTATCATGTATACAACCCCCGATTATGACGTAAAAAAGACAGATGTAATTCAAACTTTGTACACCAAGGATCGGTGACAATACAAAAATCTTAAAGCGTGTTTAAAGTTTTTAAATTTATTACATCCATACAAATAAGATGAGAAGATAGTCTGTTGTCCAGGCTTGAAGCCAAAAAAAAATCTGCACGGATTTTGATAAAACTTTATTTTAGCGGTTGATGTAAGAAAAGCTGTAAACTATTGAAGTTATAAAAGAGTAAATTTTGAAGTTTTTAATTCTCTTCTTTTTTACACTTTATTTAAAACTACAGTGATAATAAGTTGTTTTTCTGTAACTTAATTTGACGTCCCAGTTAAACTTTTAAAGCTTGTTCAAATCTTTTTTGTAATTACTTAACAAAAATTTTTCTCCAAATAAAAAGATTCTTTTATAAATTTGTTTGTTAATAACTAAATATTTTATAACTTTTAAATTTTAATAGAGTGAATTCTTGAAAGTAAAAGATTTTACATTAATTCAAAGTTTTAGGAGAATTCAATTAACTGAAAACGTGATATTTTCACTTTTATAAAATATGTTCTTTTACGTATTTAGTATAGCATAAAGAGATATATTATGTACTAGCTGCGCATTGCTCCGCTCCTGTTGGTCTTAGCGTGATGATATATAACCTATAACCTTCCTCGATAAATGGGCTATCTAACACCGAAAAAATTTTTCAAATCGGCTACTGGTCCGATTTGAAAAAAAATTTCTGAGATTAGCGCGTTCAAACAAACAAACTCTTCAGCTTTATCATATTAGTATAGATTTACTGTAAAGAATATCCCTGAAAGAACAGTTTTAATGAATAAAAAACGCAACAAAGAAATACTTAATATTAGAAACATGAACTACACAGATTTTCTACAATATTATCATAACGTGTGATCGAATTTGTTTTTTTCCGGATTTTCCTGAACGTAGCCAAGGTATACTAATATTATAAAGCTGAAGAGTTTTGTTTGAACGCGCAAATCTCGGGAACTACTGGTCCGATTTGAAAAATTATTTCGGTGTTAGATAGCTCATTTATCGAGGAAGGCTATAGGCCATATATCATCACGCTACGACCAACTGGAGTGGAGCCACGGGGGTGAAACCGCGCGGAGCAGCTAGTTATTGATATAAATTAGCACATTAAACTGTATTTAAATTACTCAGTATAGATTTTCACGAATTTATTTAGAGAAATCGACTAAATATACATCCGTTTGTACAGTCATACCTTTCGACTTGCAAACCAGACCTACCGTTACTTCAAAACAAAGAAGCTGCTGTTTAAGGGAATTCCAAACAATATTATACTTCAATTTATTAAAAAAAAATTAGTAAATTGTAAAATGTTTGGATTTATAGTATAGTTTCAGAAAATGAAGAATTTGATCAAACTTTTTCTCTAATTATCACCTAGAGACCTATTATCACAAGAACATGTAGAATTAATCCCAAAAGTTGTCGCTATCGCTGCAATTCATTTATGAAATTTCTTTTTCATGTACTTCATTTTCATGTATTTTATATCAAAAACAAAGCGCAATTTATCACAAGATAAAAAGTAAAACAACTAAAACCCAACTACGACAAAAAACGACGCTGAAAAAGTATAAAACAAAAGTTAAATTGATGAACTAATAAAGAAGCTATGAACGAAAAGATGTGAATTATATGCAATCAGCCCATGAATACAGGTAAAGTCACAAGCAAATGCTAGTAATATATATATATATTCAAAATGTGCAAGTAAAAAGCTTTCAAATGATACCAAACACGGCATATTTATCTTAACTTTATTTTTTTACTCTGTATGTTTTGTCCGCTAGAGGGCGCCACATTAGATTTTGTGAAATCCCATATAGCCTATAACCAGCGGACAATTAAGACGCTTCTAATGATATGTCATTTGTCGAATTCTGATAAGTAGTTTAGAAGTTACGAGGGAACAGATGAACATACATACATACATACATACATACATACATACATACATACATACATAGCCTGTCAAAATCATAACCCTCCTTTTGCTTTGCCGTAGTCGGGTAAAAATTAAATTGCCTTTTAAAAATAATTAAGCACAACTTGAAACATCACCCATTGCCTGCTTAAGAACTATTTAATTTGTATTAAAATTTATAAATGAATGCCTATGAAATCCCCTTTTCAATCGGCATGCTCGGTTATTTGGTTTACCAATTACAGTTCCGATTTAGTTAATATTTTGCTTATTGAGACGTTCAAATATTAAAAAATTTTCATGTTCGGTTATCGCTTTTAACACACTAAAAAACTCCTAAAATTAATGTAAATGTATAATATAAACTCGTTCAATAAAAAGGAAATATTTTAGTGTTTGTAAACCTGTTACTCAAAAACTACTGAAAATATTTCGAAATACGTAAAACCGTAAAAAGCTACACAGTCTACTGTAAGAAATAAGGTTTTATCTCGTATTGACAACTCGGGTAGAGCCGGAGAATTGACTAGTGGGAATGATTAAGTGAAAAGTCATTCTTATTTATAATAATAATAGACTACAAGCCCACATATGAAAAAAATATGGGTCAAATGAACCACCACGGGACATATCTAGTACGAAAGAAGAGCAAAAAATAATAAGATTCATCACTATGCCGTCACTTGTAAGCTGTCCAACTGAGTGCAGATGAGAATTGAAAAGTACAGGTAGACTCGGTAAATTTTGGTCATATATTTTTGTACGGCATTCTTAACCATCAATAGATCCATTAAAAATAATAAGAAACCGCTCAGTGCCGTACAAAAATGTTGGTCCACCAAGTCGGAATTTTAATTTCATTTCCGAGAGTTACCGGGGGTAAATTTGGTCATTTGACCATGTACGGCATCTGTGTCATACTATTGCTATACTGCTTTTAATCCATTATTCCGCAACGCCGTACAAAAATCATGGGGACAAGGGGAAAAAATCGAGAGTTGTAATCCCCTTTCTTTCCCACTCCAGGGGGTCATTTGACACAACACGAAATAAATTTATTTTTAAAGTATTTTATGCATAGATAATATTTTTTCATGTGCCGTACATTTTCGTTGGTTCAAAGGGGAAAAATCTGAAAAAGAAAAAATCCATATAACGAAATGTTTGCTTTATATTTTATTATCAAAATATAAATATACATTAATATTAAGAAGCTCGAGGTGGTTAATTATCACCTTGGAAAGTCGGAGTAAAGTGGAATGGACTCCGTTAAATTGATGAACTAATAAAAAAGCTATGAACGAAAAGATGTGAATTATATGCAATCAGCCCATGAATACAGGTAAAGTCACAAGCAAATGCTAGTATTATATACATATTCTAAATGTACAAGTAAAGCGCTTTCAAATGATACCAAACACGGCATATTTATCTTAACTTTATTTTTTTACTCTGTATGTTTTGTCCGCTAGAGGGCGCCACATTAGATTTTGTGAAACCCCATATAGCTTTTAGCTAGCTGGTCGCTGGTTATCCAGTGAACAATTCAGATGCTTCTAATGATATGTTATTTGTCGAATTCTGATAAGTAGTTTAGAAGTTACGAGGGAATAGATGAATGACCTGTCAAAACCATAACCCTCCTTTTGCTTTGCCGTAGTTGGGTAAAAATATGTTAATGCCGTACTGTATCAAATGGCCATAAAGCACCCTTAAAATTGTAGCTTTCGTCGCTTTCATCAGCCTAAAAGATGTGGTCTGCACAAAAATGTACGGCATCGTTTTTTCCTAATTTATCTATGTTAATACTATTTAAAACAACGAATAAAGTGTAGAAAACTATTATATTTCATTAATCTACGATGTTTAAACTTTAACAAAATTTCTGGTTTTGCATTTCTCTATAACTTTTATTAGAACGGTTTCTTTTGAACGGCAATACTATACAACAATTGAATTTTACAATATCATGTTAAAAAAAAAGTTCCCGTACAGGGTCAAATGACCTTACAGCTCTTTATATCAAGAATTCGATGAAATTAAGATGATTATTGGTATACATTTAAAAGAACAATTATTTTTTGACGGCATTGCTTTTAATAGTACTTTTGAGTGCTAGATAATGTTTTGGAACCGAAGCCGTACTTAGTCAAATGACCCCCTGGGGTGGGGAAAGAGAGGGGATTGCAACTCTCGATTTTTTCCCCTTGTCCCCATGATTTTTGTACGGCGTTGCGGAATAATGGATTAAAAGCAGTATAGCAATAATATGACACAGATGCCGTACATGGTCAAATGACCAAATTTACCCCCGGTAACTCTCGGAAATGAAATTAAAATTCCGACTTGGTGGACCAACATTTTTGTACGGCACTGAGCGGTTTCTTATTATTTTTAATGGATCTACCGATGGTTAAGAATGCCGTACAAAAATATATGACCAAAATTTACCGAGTCTACCTGTACTTTTCAATTCTCATCTGCACTCAGTTGGACAGCTTACAAGTGACGGCATAGTGATGAATCTTATTATTTTTTGCTCTTCTTTCGTTCTAGATATGACCCCTGGTGGTTCATTTGACCCATATTTTTTTCATATGCGGGCTTGTAGTCTATAATTAGTATAATATTATCTACCCCTAAAATATATATTTAGTATGTGTCAAGGCGACAAATAATTAACACAACCTATAATGTGTTAAAAATTGTATGATAACAAATAATTACATTACATTTTTAATAAAATTTATTAATCTTTTTAGTGTTTTCTAAATTTCATACATGCATACATTTTTTAAGCGTCATCTTTACCGAGCAACATCAACCATACTGTTTTGTTATCTCGGGTCAACACAAGCAAAACCCGGATGTATGGCTAGTCTTATAAACAAGTGCATTTCTGTGAGAGTTTTATACGCAATTATAACAATCACACAATTTTGTAAATGTTTTCTGAATCATTAAAATCTCTCTAATTAACATTTCATGCTTCACAATGTTTTTCTTAAAAAATTAAAGAATTTTTCATGGATTTAAAATGCATTATTTTATATATTTTTTTCACTAGACTATTGAAGTATCTCATTTGGTTTGTGTTAAGATCGATGAAATAGTTTTCATAAATTATAATAGCAATTTTTTTTTATAATTCGACCCTTCTGTAGCGTTCGTATATTAAAATAGTTTAGAACGAAGACCCTAAACTATTCAGATAATAAGAAAGGAAACATTATTTTGAAAACCTCAATAATAACTTAATTTAAGAATAGTGTAGTTAACACAACTAATTAAAATTACGACTGCGTGAAATTTTAAGAATTATAAAATACCTACACCTAGAAATGATTAATATCAAAGAACACGTAGGTAATCTGATATCTTATATATAAAAATGAATCGCAAAATGTGTTGGTAAGCGCATAACTCGAGAACGGCTGAACCGATTTCGATAATTCTTTTTTTTATTATATTCCTTGAAGTACGAGGATGGTTCTTATGTAGAGAAAACGTAAATATGTACCACGGGCGAAGCCGGGGCGGACCGCTAGTTATGAATAAATACTGATATTATGAATATGAAAGTTCGGCTATTTTGATGTAAGTACATAATAATATGAATGTTTGTTATTCAATCACGCCAATATTACTAACCGAATTTTGAAGAAACATAGGTAGCAGACAGCAGTGTAGTTTTTGTACCAGAATAACAGATCATAAGCAATGTAGTGGCTAGCTTTTGTGTGTTTTTTATCAGCAAGGATTTCATAATATTGCACACCTATTGGTCTCTAATACTCTTCTTTTGAACACATAAATGTAACTCAGCTAACTATAACCCGACCAAACCACATAGGAACACCACAGCGAACATAAAAGTCTTAAACCTATCCATAAATAGCGGTTCCAAAAATGCCCTATAGGTACCTAAGTGCACTTTCGAAACCGGCCCGAGCACGCACACATGCGTGGAAAGTACGAAGGGAAATTTTGGCAATAATTTGCTGTATAACCCGCCTGACAAGAGATGGTGTAACTTTTAAACTGGTTTAAAAATAGGTGGTTAACTTAAAATGTGAGTAAATAATGAGGATGTGTAGGGAAGATTATGACAGTAGTATTTTTAGATATAAATGTTCGTTTATTACCAACTAGCGGTCCGGCCCGGCTTCGCCCGTGGTACATATTTACGTTTTCTCTACATAAAAACCATCCTCGTACTTCAAGGAATATAATAATAAAAGAATTATCGAAATCGGTTCAGCCGTTCTCGAGTTATGCGCTTACCAACACATTTTGCGATTCATTTTTATATATAAGAAGATTCGACGTGTATGTGTGAATGTAATAATTTGGTAGTATTAACTAGTATTAGTTTTAGTCATTTTCGACTTTAACATGTTTGTACTCTATCAGATTGTGTCGCTTTTGGATTGATTTGACACTCAAATAGCGATTACAAATACAAAAATAAATATATAATTAATTGCATATAAGTAAGTCATTGAGTTGAAGATACAATTTAATATGAATTTGAATATTTGCTTTAATAATTCACAAACAAGTTTTTATTAAGATTTTTATTTATAAAAACCTATTGCTGCATACAAAATCACCTATTTGAACTTGAAGTCGAATAATTAAAAAAGTGAATCTATGCTTAAAATTATCTGCAGTATGAAAACGAACTTTATTTCAACTTCTATTTCAAGCATCAATTTCAGGTCAACACGCTTTGACCATTAAAGCGTGAGTATTTAAACTTTATCTAGCCTCTCGCCTTTATTTCGCCTCATATGAAGATATTATAGGAATTAATCCACCACGTTCACCACGGTCAAGTACAGATTGGTAGTTGTATATCGTTTTGTAAAATTTTAATGAATTCTACTCTCCATTGAAACTCAACTAAAACTTATATTATTTATATTCAAACATGTTTTTATAACTCGTATCGTTTTTTAATCGTCATAATACATAGAAAACAATGATGACAAATTGTTAAAGCAGATATTCTATACAAGAGCCAGCAACGAACTCTGTACAATTTTCCATATAAAAAAGTGATGCCAGAGAATTGTTATGTCCTTGTGTAAACCCTTGACTCTAAGCACTAAGCCACATCTCTGAAAGGTCATTGAATTCAAATTTAACTTTAAGAATCATAAACATGACGTAGCAAATCATAATATTATTGTGCAGTGTGGCAGATATTAATGATGGATTTGGAAGTTAATTTAGGTTCGTAAAGTTAGACATTTATTGTGAATGAGAACGATGAATTTTCTTTATGGCTTTTTTATTTGTTTTCTGTCCTTAATTTTATTATTTATATATTTATTGAATAAATTAATTAGAATATTAAACCTGTAAAATAATATGAAGAGACGCTTTATAATAATAGAATGTCAATCAATGTTCAAATAGGAAAGTGCCGTCATTTCCACTTAGTTAAACTACATCAATCTTTAAACTACACTCAGCAAGTCTAATTTCTATTATTGTAGTAGTATATTTTCTTTGGGCGTAATTGTGTAATCAAAATATCGTCATCTTCATCAAAAACAAAAGAGATAAGGATAAGACTCAAAAACCAAGACATTTAAATATCGTATTATTAACAGTAAAATTATACATTATTTAATCGAAGTATTTATATAAAAATCCTGCATACACATTTGTTATCCTTTTTACTTTTTGTAAGATTATAAAAAATACAAATAAACTTTAGTATTATTATTATAGATATATAAAAAATATTCCAAAATAACAAATCAGAATTTCGCGCACCATATTCGGCCGTATCGTCATTAATGCACTAATGTGAAAAAATGTCCTTGTGTGTATCGCGTGTGTGTGTGTATGTGTGTGTGAGTGTGAAGCCGGTCATTATTCGTAAGTACTAGAGGATAGGAACACTGTACATATAGATTTTGGGGGTACAGTGCACCCAATAAGTTTAAATTACAAGACAATTTTTTTTAATGTTTATTTTTCATGATTTTTTTTTTCATTGCTTTGGTTGCGTGCTTTATAATATCACGTGACAGCCTATTCAGATAGGTAATGTTTCCAACCTCTATTTCGACCCCATAAATTTTATTTCGTGAGATGGAGAAGGTATCTTCTATCAGGTCTTTACAAATTGCTTTGTTGGTATTGTTCTTAATGCAGCAAATAATAACAAAAAATAAACAAATAGTTTTTCGTAAGGCAAGCGAAACCACAAACTGATTACTGAACATAGTACAAAGGTACGAAATACTGGCTATTTCTAGGCATTAATTCCGGTCCAAAAACTATCGCTACGAAATGTAAAAGCACAGTTCAAGGTCATTGACATTCATTGTTCACTCGGAATAATTTTTCAACCGTAAATTTCTGCTTCAATATCAATATTACAACCAAATTACAACCCTATGACTAAGCCTTAACTAAATATATAATAGAACCTGAATTGTATCTATGTAGGAGGTACCCCTGTAACTACTCAGCCGAATTTAATTATTTCCAAAATCATAGACAATTTTTACTTGATTACCCATTTAGCCAGTACTTATATTTTAGCTGTTATGTATGATTGTTTAAATGCACTTAATATGTTATTTAACGATAAGAATGATAATATGCCTAATAAATTTGTATATTAAATAAACCATGGTTATATAATATATTGCACGCCTCATAAGCGAAGCGTTGAGGTGGGTACTACTGTCACTTCGCGCAAAACATCTGATTTTTCAAACTTAAAATGTCTTTATGTATCATACATTGCACTTGTAAGATAATACATACACACACATATTAAGAAAAAACACTATTTTTAACGTTCATGATATTTTTGATGTCATTTTTGTTATTTAAACTAGTTAAAAAACAGTTTAAAAAAGTTCTGTCTTGGACGTCCGTGTGTCTGTATGTGCGGATCCTTTTTCTTGTTAACACGATAGCGACCGAAATACTTTACTAATCGAGTCTTTTTTTTTCTCTTACACTTGAGTATGCTCAGGAATAGAACCCTTTCATTTTTCAGGGTCTGATTCGATGTGGTTTAATTGTTATTAAATAAACAAAAATAATAATTAATAAATATTTATTTAAAAAAATTATGAGGCGTGCACTTTTGGATTTTCCAAATTATTTTTATTTTGTCCCAACAATAACATAGCGAGGCGCTTTCTCTACCAGGCAAGCTCGCTGGATTTAATGTAAGTACATACGTACTCCTTAGAAATAATCCATACTAATATTATAAATGCAAAAGTAACTCTGTCTGTCTGTCTGTTACTCAAACACGCCTAAACTACTGAACCAATTTGCATGAAATTTGGTATGGAGATATTATGATACACGAGAAAGGACATAGGCTACCATTTATTGCGAAATATGTACCACGGGCGAAGCCGGGGCGGACCTCTAGTATTTTTATAAAACATATTTTGACGATACTTCAACGTAACACGCGACATAAAATAAAATCAAATTTAATTTAACTTTACAGCCCCTTAACTTAGTAGCTTTGCTTAAATCTAACTTCAAAGGAAAAGTTCAGTTTTTAAATTGAAATGCAAATTTGTGAAATAAACCTCGTTTCTTTTGGTAACTTTAGCTTAACTGTATCGTATTTGGTAAATGTTATAAGTTAATGCGGGTATTTGTATATTTTTTTCAAATAAATTAACAAACAAGTATGTAACACTACTGGCCTAGCTGGCCTGTAATCAAAATGGAGCTTCCGGACATGTAGTTAACTAGGTATTAGGTCTATTTTTAAGGTATTCTAAATCGTTATTAAGTAAAGAATGAGGCATTATAATCTATATCAGATACCTTATAACTAAAACTGAATTAACTGATGTGTTATTTTACAACTAAAACTATGATGGAAATTTAACCTTAAACATTATCGAATTCACGTTAAAAATTAGTTTCCAAAGTCACATACACAACTTCTGCTGCGAACTGTACACGGCTTACACACACGCACACGCGCGCAAACTTCCAAAATCGGTCGTTCAGCGCATAGGTCAAGCGCACTCTTGCGTCTCGCTCACACTCGTGTAGGAGAGCGAGATGGGTGTATTGTCTAAAGAGCTTGCAGAAATGCAGTTTGGCCAATGGGATACGCAAAAAAAAACAGTTTTTTGATACAATAGGTATTGCAATGTTTTAAATCTAAAGTACGAAATCTTTGTTAAAGGTGCTTGATGCTAGAAAAATATCATTTTTCACAAAATAAATTAAATCATAATACCATAGTTAATATGTTATTTTTCAAACTGGACTAAGTCGATGCGGAAAATAATTTATTGATGCACCCCTAAATTACGACCAAACGAAAAATATAGTTATGTACTTCTATATAGGTATGCCACTTCATATATTTTTAAAAGAAAACAGTTGAATATTTTGAACTATAAAAATTTCTTGATATAAATACATTTAAAAGTAAAGTAATGTAGACAATGTCAGGGGCGTCAGCTAATAAAATTTAAACTAGCTTTACTAAAAGGAAACTTGGCTAATTCTTTAATCGTGTAACCAAGCTTTCGTCAAACGAAAAGATTCCATAGCAAAAAGAACTAAAAAACTGAGCTAAGAGCTATCCATTGTGATCCAGATCTTTTCCAACCCTATTAGGATACTTTTATTCTCCTTTACTCGATGGAAATCCTTTGAAACTTTAAATTTTACTTTTAGAAACGGACAAAAAATTTATCTTAAAGTTTGATTACTCTAGAATCTAGATCACACTTACGACTTTCTCCGAAGGAAATAATAAAAATCTACGATCTTTTAATTCAAAAATACTAACAACTGTTTATATAAGCCATCTTACCCAAGCCACGAAAAAAGTTGTTAAAATTGGTGAAGTCGTTTAGTAGCTATTCAATACAAAGATACAAACACAAAGTGTAGTCGGCAGATCTACTTTATATCTATCGAATCGGCGTAAAGTTAAAGGATTTTAAGTATTTTACGAGTATTTGTCTTATAATTAGTTAGATAACTCTCCAAACGATATCGTTTGTCCTTATAGTAACTTTTTAATCATATTTTAATGAGATCTCATTAAAGAAAAACTTTAAAATCTTCTTCTAATAATATTATCTCTGTAAGTTCTCAATGGAAGTAGGAGGAATTACCAGTTTCCGAATAAAACGGACTAAATGCATTACGCCTGTGGAAATATAATAGCAAAGCCGACTCAACGCTGAATGCTATTGTACATCGTCAGGAGAAAATTAATTACACTTCCGATGTCTTATCACGTCTTATTGTATGAGATTCTAATAATGGATTCCTGTGACGACTCTCTATTATCACCTCCTATCCAAAATATATACGGAAATCCATAATAGATAGAAATGTATTAACAAATACAAGGCTTTTGACCACTTCTAGTAAAAGCTGCATGTTTTTGTAATTTTAAACAGTTAATAGTGTAGGTACGTATAATGTGTACTCGCTTCGGCAGTACATATTATACTAAAATTGGAACGATACAGAGAAGATTAGCATGGCCCCTGCGCAAGGATGACACGCAAAATCGTGAAGCGTTCCACATTTTTGTCACGGAAGAATTCTACCATACCCGTGGCCCCGTCGTTGATGCGGCTTGACGGAACACAGACCACAGTGGGGTTTTGGTCGGTAGGAATCCGACATAACCCACGGCCCCTTCCTCGGAGGCCGTGGGTAATGGGTATCTATGCAAGATTTCCCCACTTAAAAACAAAAAAAAAGGTACGTATAATGTAGAGATTGTTACAGCAATTTACGAGATTTCAATCGAAACCACTTCATAATTTATACCTTTCAATAATGTTAATTATTCAGTAGCACTGTGCTTGTAAATATCATAATTTATTGAACAATAACTTAGCTTATAAATCTAATATCTAATATTCAATACTATTATAAAGGCGAAAGTTTGTAAGGATGTATGGATGTATGGATGTATGGATGTATGGATGTTTGTTACTCTTTCACGTAAAAACTACTGAACCGATTACAATGAAATTTAGCACACATATAGAGGGTAACTTGGATTAACACATAGGATAGGTTTTATCCCGGAAATCCCACGGGAACGGGAACTATGCGGGTTTTCCTTTGCAAACGCGGGCGAAGCCGCGGGCGGAAAGCTAGTATATTATATAACACATTGCTTTGATGAAGGAATTTTTAATACCTAGAGGTTTTTCATCGATAAAAACATTTTATTTAAACAGAAGCAATATGTAAGATTTGTTATTACATTTTTTGTCTCTTTATCCCATTGAGATATACATATATGGAGACGACACCGCCTACATCACTTATGTTCCGCTCAACATACGCCACATGACGTATGTTGAGCGGTTTTTTTTAATGGTTTTAAAGTGAAACGCATCAAATATGCCTTCGTGTGTGTTACGATATTGCACAAATAATACAAATAATACGGAAATGTGCAAAGGAATAACTTTCATCGGTAAGAACCTAACTAGATAATAATTTTTAAAACTTAGTTAGAGCAAAAAAATGGCGCACAGATTTTGTTCGTGGTGTCTCCTCCATACGTATAGTAATATTATCTCAATGCTTTATCCATGAGTTTCTTCGAGCTTATATTAATAATGGCGACTCCTACCAATTTGAGTACGATTTCCTTAAATAATTATTTAAATCCCGTGAATGAAATAACAGGAAACAATTAGTATTGAAAAAAAAAAGTCTTACCTGTTGGTTGTTTTCATTCTTATCACTGCTGATAGAGACAGACGACTCGGATGTCTTTTTCGCACACCCGGGACACCAGCGGCGGCACATGCATCTATAAACAAAATATTATTTATTTGTAATTGCATTTAAGTATATGAAAAATAACTTATTTGGCCATTAAATTTGGCAACCGTTAAACGTTGTCCTGATAAAAGCTTTGATCACTTTTGTATGAATAATAGATTAGAACCTATTTTCAGACTTGTCGAAAATACATATAAAAATTTTCGTGAAACTCGGTAAAGCCTGCTGCAAGACTGACACATCTTCTTATATATAAAATTCTCGTGTCACAATGTTAGTCTGCATACTCCTCCGAAACGGGTGGACCGATTCTCATGAAATTTTCTGTGCATATCGGGTAAGTCTGAGAATCGGCCAACATCTATTTTTCATATGTACCACGGGCGAAGCCGGGGCGGACCGCTAGTATTTTTATAATTGCAATATGGTTTAATTCAAATACAATAGACGTTAACTGCATTTATTAATTACTCAACAGTAGATATTCAACTATGTATTATAATATTACCTATCGCCTATCACTTTATGAACAACTAGGTGGCATATTTTATAAATCACATATTTTTAACGTACCTACGTTCACAAAACACTGGAATTGTGACAAATCCACCTAAAACTAGAACTTGCAGGAAATTAGGAATCAACTCTCTCAACTCGACTCGTTATCAAACCCAATCGACACTGCTACGTTTTGGCGCGAAGCCAACGTCATCGAAACAGATTAAAAAATATATATGTAGTTAGTTCACAGTTTTTGATGACTGGCAATCAAAACATTGTGCCAACATGTGTGTGGACTTAGATTACAAAATAAAATACAGATGGAGCATGTCAATCATTCATCGCCCTTGTCAAAGAAAATACGAAATCAAAAACGAATACGTTCCTCCGCTAGTGCTATAGCGATTCTAGTGTCATGCAATACGTCAAAAGGGGTTTGATATTTTAGTAAAAAAATGCTGTCTTGTGATATTAAAACGCTGTAAAACTTGTTCCCGAAAACAAACAAAAAGATAAAACATCGTTTTACAGATTTTCTGTAGATTATTTGGCTTATTTAATTTTGTATACAAATAATAATTTTACAAATACGAAGGAATTCAAAACTTCAACGTATGCTGCCAGTATTTTGAAAATGAATTTGCCATTTTTAGGGGTAAAATGGTTAAAAGATATTCGGGGTAGTGCTGTTGGATTTTTCGATCGTGAATGTGATTATTTGTATAGTGCAATAAAAGTTCATGGTCATTATTAGATTATTTTAAAAAGCATTATACATTTTTTTGTTACTTTTATAAAAAGCGTCGTTTTCGCTTGCGATTTAATTCATGTGAACACATGATGGATATGATGAAAATAAAATGTCCCGCATTCTCGACTAAAAACTACCGCTATTCGCATTCATATGTTTTAAATGAAAAATAAAAACTTTTTTAATGTAATTTATTTAATAAATTTAATTAATTTATTTAATAAAAATTGAATAAAATTATTTTGTCCATGTATAACTTTAGTAGATACTAGATAGGTGATAAAATAATTTTTACAATATTATAAAATAATATCAAAAACCCGAATTTATATTATAATAAAAATTAAAACATGACTGCTAATAATCTATGTAGCCTACGTCACTACCACCACAGCTACCTTCATAATTCAGATGATTGCAATGACACCTCACAAGTCACAACTCAAAATCGATCCAACAGTTTATACTGCAGGGCGTGTCAAAGAAATATTATACATACATACCTACACTCGAAAAACATAACCCTCTTTCTTCCGTAGTCGGGCAAAAATTTGGGAAATTTTTCATTATCTGGTAACATAACACGCACACAGAAGCACCGTGTACGTACAGTGCAACGGCGAAATGACAGCACACATAGCTTTATGGAAATGACGATAAATTATTCGGTTTAGTTCGGCAACGCTCCATCTGTCTTTTATTTTGTAATCTAAGTGTGTGGACTTTTATTGCTTTGAATTGTGAACGATGTTTTTTTTTTATTTCATGCTGTATGTAATGTTTTAAAATTGTAATGTACCTAGGTAAGAATTTAAGATCCTAAAAAAGTCCACTAATATTTCTAATGCTTCCTAAAAATTATATAAGTAATTAAATAATAATTAATAGTTATTAATAAAATATTACAATTAAAATTTATTATTTGCGCTCAAGATTTGCGCTTGAAGTTATAAATGGCATATTATAGACTGTAATTTTATATTCTGTGCTACATTTTTTTTCTTTTTAAAGTTCTTCTGTTTTAAAATATTCAACGAATGTGTGATTTCAAAGCGGGATTCTTTTTAAAACAAATTGGATAATGCGATAAAAAAGGCTGACCAAAATAAAAATAAAAACGTAAGTAAATATAAAATCTGTTTCTATTCATAAACAATAACTTTTATTTGTATGTAGGTATATATCGCATTATCACTTTAGTAAAACCCGAGAAGCTAACTGTACCAATATTTGTAGTACACGATTCTTTCTACGCATCCAGTTAAACTAATTGAAGCAAATTAACTTATGCTCCCAAATATACAGTAATTCAATTTGTTACCGAGTGAACCACGGCGGCCATATTGAATTATACCTTTCGTGTTTTCTTTAATAGATATACTTACGGCAGAGTTTCCTTTGTCATATTTTGGTACTGCTAATACAAAAACATCAACCATGTTTCAAGAAGGAAATAATATTATGTGATCCATGTATTTTTTTTTTTATCTATACTAATATTATAAAGCTGAAGAGTTTGTTTGTTTGTTTGTTTGTTTGAACGCGCTAATCTCGGGAACTACTGGTCCGATTTGAAAAATTCTTTCGGTGTTAGATAGCCCATTTATCGAGGAAGGTTATAGGCTATATATCATCACGCTACGACCAACAGGGGTGGAGCCACGGGGGTGAAACCGCGCGGAGCAGCTAGTATGTGATATAATGAAAAGTAACCTGTCGGGTTGTCTGTTACGTTTTATGTAACTCAATGAAGCAATTTTGTTCAGTAAGTAAAAAATGATAATTGTATATGTTAATGTTATTGTTGAAAGAATCTACGGAAGAAATCTTTCGTAGATTCGTGGACAAACATATAGGTATATGTTAATTTTGAAGACTTCATAATATCATGTTATTTATGTGAGTATTTAAACGTTCTCGTGTAAACGAATCAAATTAATATTCTTCTTATTTAAATCTGTGAACTGTATGGATAAACTTCCTTTAAGGTGATGAATTAATTTTTCTAACATTTACGGCCCTTTTCAAACCTTCGTAATTTTTATATTATTAAAGTTGTCGTGATGAAAATTCTTGACAAGAAAGTTCAATAGTAACACAATACGTCTACCGTTTTAGAAACATGATTCCATGATATTTTCTCGATAGAAAAAAAATACAAAGTTCTCATTGTTATTTTTTTATAATCTCTGGCATCTTCAAAATAACAAACGTAAAGTTACGACTTTTTGGATATTAACTATAAAATATACAACCTATACGTCTACCGATTTAGAATTTTGAAATATGCGATGGTTTTGAAATAAACAAGAAATACATACTTGAAATTAGCGCGCGACCAGCCAATATAGCGAGAGCCGCCCTGTACCTTCCTACCCCGATCGCTGCACGAGTCATTCCCGCTACGGCCGTCACACGGGGAACTTGTGTCGCTCGCGCAATCGTAAAAAAGGGTGACAACACGATAAGACAAAATGAGACAAATGGGGACAATAAAGAAAATAAGAAGAAGAAACATAAAGGTTGGAGAAAAAAGAATGCTTACAATTGGAACAAATTAATGAAGAAGTTGGTTTTATTTTAAATTTGATGATAATTGTATTATAGACGATGTTTGATATGTACCCCTGTTTTAAGTACATAACGAATGTGTAAGATTTTTTTCATTTATAGCATAGATAATCTTTTCAGAAATCCGGAATCCAGAAGGAAAATAAACCCACTGATTGTTCACAATGTGAACCCACTCCTTCGTAAGTACCTTTATTCAGTCAAAAATGTATGTTATCAACGTTCTACTGGTTTTATCGCATGATTCCATTTTTAGCAAAAAGCAACAAAGTGCAAAGAAATAAAAAATCATGGTGAACTTAGTGGAAGTATGGCGGACGTGATATGGAACAGGAGCTCATTGGAGTAGTATTATATTTAAAAAAAATACGAAAAAATTTCAAGAATTACATTTCTTAGTAGGTGGTAGATAAGTATGTTGTATAAAGAATTTGATGTTGATATTTATTTCATTTATACTTACTACACCTGTGCGGGAAATTGCTTAGTACTAAAACAGGTTTATATTCATATTTACATAGTAATGTGAGTTTTAATTTCGAAAAATTTTGTGTAAGTATATTAAATTGAGTTCCTGGGTGATCTGGAAACACAATTGGGCCCGGAAGATGGCGCTGCAGTCACTCCTCCTAATCACATGAACCGATTTGGATGAATATTTGTGTGCACATTTCATTGTTGTGGGATGATTGGTTGATTCGTTTTCACATTAGCTAATATTATGTATTTTTGTTGTAAACTTAATTTAATGTTTATAATACATTATTATTGGTATAAATAAGCCAGTGTTCGTCTCACATTGCTGTACCTGCCTACCTACCCTACCAGGGCCTAACTTTGTTCTGGCTATTTTATTTTGATTATTTGTAATGAATAATTACAATTATAATAGAGTGCAAAAAATAAATACATGCGTCAATATATTTTGTGTTTTTTTTAAAACAATTTTTCTATTTAAAAAAATATCATTCCGACCGCGGCTTTGCCCGCTTGGAATTAGGTTATATCGTGAATCCTGTTTTATCCCACAGAAGTGTTCAGTTCGGATAAAAAGTATCATATGTGTAAATCCAGGCAATTAGCTATATTTTATCAAAATTGGTAATGTAGTCTTGACGTGATTAAATAACAACTAACAAAAAAATATACAAATTAACATCCAAAGTTTCGCATCAGTTTTACTGTATTAGTGATATCTTCCACTCTTGACTTTGACTGAGAAGAATTAAGGTTTATAACTTCTTTCAGAAATAGTACCTTTCATTTCTGGGCATGATGTAATATCTACGTCAGCATCAAATTCTATCTAAATCAATTCAGTAGTCCGCGTTATTGATTACCATTTCATTTTTTCAGAGTAACAATATTTTTTATTTTAAAGATTATTTATAACCTGTATTATTTTGTAATAAAGTAAACATTACGAAATAATAATAATTATTAATAATGTCTAAGTAGTTGTTGGAAAGAAGATTATTTGTTTATAAGCAAGAAAATAAAACCAATAAATCAACAATTGAATAAATGTATAACAATATTATAATTTATAACTGTATGACGACTCCATACATGTTTGTCCCGAGTCGGCCAGCGGCAGCGCGGCGAGTTTGCAAGAATGACTTCGCGCACACCCGCGTTCGCGATAGCGAGCTATTAAGCCGGGTATCCACTTAGGTTCGCCGTGGTTTGCGAACGCGCCCGCTCGGCAAACCAAACATAATGGATACGTCGTGATCGCGGAGCGCGACTGGAGCACGATCGGAGCACGGCGGAGCGCTCCGGAAGCGGTTTTTTGCGCGAACTCAAAGGGGAGCGCAGTTTGTTCGTGGACGCGAGCGTGTGTTTGTTAAGTTCGCGAACATGGAGTGGTCCGATGAAATGATAAATATATGCATTATTTCATTATTTCTTCTTCCCTTATTCATATAATCTTGCCAAAATCGAGGAGGTTGTTTGTATTCCATCACAATATAATGATCAAAATATAAACTGCACCTCCTACTAATTCTGGAGGCGGCATGTTTGCACCGACCGTCTGTCGTGTGTCTATAACTGGAGACCGGAGCGCGGAATTTAGCGCTCCGACAGGAGCACTGATGTTGCAGCCTAAGTGTGTACACTGTACACGTTCAGGTTCGCGGAGCACACAGTGTTCGCAATCCACGGCGAACCTAAGTGGATACCCGGCTTTAGACTCCGCCCGCCAAGCAGTAGATTTTTTTTTGTGTATCGTCTTAAACAAAATCCTCTATTTTTGTGATAATGAAAAAATAACATTTTTCTTTCTTTCTCTCTTAAAAAAATTGATGTTTTATTATTTAAGCCATACATCCTTCTTTCTTAAGTGTACATTCAAAGCAATTACATTTCACACCCTATTACGTGCACAGTTATCCGTTAGGGGAAGATAATTTGATACCCGGGTCTACCCGGTCATGGCGGATTATCCGACCCGGTCATCCGGCCACAACGCATTTGCTGTTTCATGTATTGTATAATAGACAATGCAAATTCAGAATTATGGATTTAGCAATTTTGTGTTGATTAATTTATACTTATTGTGGTAATGGATTGAATTTTAATGTGAATCATTTCACATACCATACGTACTTGTACAACATAATTAGTTAAACAGGTAGGTACCTACTAGGGAAGCGCGTACGATCTTAGAGCTAGCGCGCACGAGCAACTTTGTCTCCGCAACTATTTTGTCTCTCCCATCAGTTTGTATGGGAAGTTGCGTCGCTACGTGCGCGCACTTTATACTAGCCCATTAGGTGGGAGAGACGAAATAGTTGCGGAGACAAATTTAAGTTGCTCGTGCGCGCTCGCTCTTAGACCACATCTTACGCCGGTTGCAGAGCTTCACCGACCATCAGTGCGTACGTCAGTCGCGCTTGTCATATGTATGGAAATTAATAAAACCGTTCATAGTGGTACGGGAGCTATAATTAACGTTTTAAAAAAAGTCATTTTAGTATAGTTGGGTTTTTGATATACTGTTTCTCTTGCTATTTCGGTTAGAGTCCGCGCTGTCTGGCTGGCGGTAGTGGTTGCGTTTATTAGTGCGCACAGGAAAATATCCGTAATTTAAAGTCATTTATTAACGCGTAATTTTTAATCTTTTGCCTTTAGATAGATCCATCAGACATAAATTTGTTATTGCAAGAAGTTTTTTTCGTTGTTAAATAGGTGCCATACGCAATTTTTTATTTCAAAATCATTAAAATGTCATGTCAATGTCGGTGAAGCTCTGCAAGCGCTTCCCTAACAATATCTAGTGAACTGGGAATAGCTTGTACCCACTATGGATAACAGCTGATAGCGGATTTTATTTATTTATTTATCTTTCGGAAACAAACAATACAATATTTCATATTCTTATTCTTGTTCGGACGTTCTAGCATCGCCAATTTTGTCAACCATCACTTGTAACTAATACGAGCATTTATCAATACCATAGCCAATCCTACTAATATTATAAATGCGAAAGTTTGTGAAGATGTGTGTGTATGTGTGTTTGTTACTCTTTCACGCAAATTTTACTGAACCAATTACAATGAAATTTAGCACACATATAGACTAGGGTAACTTGGATTAACACATAGGATAGGTTTTATCCCGGAAATCCCACGGGAATGGGAACTATGCAGATTTTCCTTTAGAAACGCGGGCGAAGCCGCAGGCGGAAATCTAGTATTTTATATTTTTAGTTTTGTATTTTAATTTATCGTAATGTAAATAATTTTAGTTTTAATTTATTATGTGGCTGTATATTGTGTTTTTGTATATAAATAAAAAATGTAAATAATGTCTCTGGACAATATTCCAGAGGTGGCGCGAACACCCTGTGATGGCGGGTGCCTTTAAAAAAAATTGGTTGTCTATAAAGTCGGTTTACTGACGATAGTTGAACGAGACAACGTCCGATTGTGCTTCTTTATCGCTCCTTCCGCGCTCTCGCTTGCACTACAAGCCTTACATGGAACGCCTCAGAGCGAGGTAACGCCGCATGAGTCATGTTTTTTCGTGCGTGCAACCGGCTCTATCGAATTATAAGACGTTGTCACGTCAAAAAATAATAGCCTCTGCCTTAGATTAACTTCTTTTATCGAAGCAATGGTCTCAGAGTTGATCTTCAAAGTACGATTCCGTACTCTTATCCATTTGAGTGCTTCCACGCTAATAAGCAAACTGAGCACTCGTTTCGCATTATTTACCGACAATTCAACGTTTTTAATGTTGGAAAAATAACGTAAAGCTCGATTGTAGAACATGCCTGTTCGCTGCGGTGTAGGGCTGTCACTGGTGGTATTTAACATTATTTTTAACGCTAGTAAAATGTGTTAATTTATGCCGTTAGAAGGCGCTATGTAAAATTGAATATTAAAGTGAAACTTTTATTACATCGTCTCAAACTTTTTGGTCTGTGTAGCGCATGTCGCGTGACGGTCGGCTGCCGAGTAGGTATAAAGCAGTGTTCGGAGTCATTATCGTACAAATAGGATAATTTTGTGCCTAAGTTTCATTTTTACCGTGGTTTCATAAAACCACACAACATTTTTTTTTATAATCTGTCGATTATTGAAGCGCTTTAAGATTGTCTTTTTTGTCTAATCCACAGGCAACTCGTTTCATAAATAAATATACAGTTCTACAAATGCATTTATTCATATTTTGAACTAAATATCACAACGATAAATAAACTTAACACACACAAACTTAATACGCAAACATTTTCTACTCTTACAAAATCCATGAAAACATATTTTCCCTCTACATCTTTTTACTTTTGACAACCCTATGCAAACGAATGCTTTTCTATGTTTCAAATTTTTTTACATTTAATTATGAACTCTATAATTGAGAAGTTGAAACATAAATCTCTTGTTTCGAACTACCGCGCATGTAACCTAGTTCATGAAATATTTTTAAAGTTATACAATGCTATTTCCTTGTAAATATGTAGTTACGTTGTGTTATAAAGATTAATCAATTTATTTACAGTGTAGGTAAGACTTCGTCTTGGTATAAATTACTGTGATACTAGCAAGAAGCTTATCTATCTAGTAGTAGTACATATAGTAAATCATTTAGTTGCTTCAAAAAATAATATAACTACTTCGTAAATAATAAACAAAATTACCTGACAAGCAGCGTAGCAAATAAGACGAACAGCAGAGGCAGCAGGGTCCCGAAGCAGGCCAGAAACAGAGTCTGCATATCCGTGAAGCCTGAGAACATAGATAGAACTGCGACAGGTCACATGCCAGGGCACCAGTGGCCCCGTATAGGGAACTGCACGTTGGTAACATGATCCTATACAGGGTACTGACAGTTTGAATGTAATGGTGCAAATCGACAAGGTGCAAGGTTCATGGTCCCATACGGGGTACTGACAGTTTGAATGTAAAGGTGCGAGTGACCCCGTGTGGGGAATGGCACGGGGAATTACGATGGTTAAATGACAGTATCACGACAAGACAAATCATTACATAATTCAAAAAATTAATTTATTAATGTACAGGTCGTTCAAACTGATACAAATCCAATAAATCCATAATTAAATTTTGTACAATTGATACTAATAAAAAAGAGCTTTGGCTATTTCATAAACAAAATATAAATATTGAGCTACTATAAAAATAATTGTTAAATTAGCCTCCATTAGCAAAATAATTAACTAATGGACCTTTTTAAATTCAATAATAATTGAGAAAAAAAAATATTCATGCCATTAATTTATGTAGAAGTAAATCCCATTTCTACGTAAAAGAGAATTTATCACGAGTTTATTTTAACATAAATTCATCCGAATCCCGGAGATTTCCGTTTAATTGAACCGTCAGGGCGTTTGTCCACTACAAGGAATTTTACGGTCCGGCATTCCGATTTTTTACGGTCCGGTATGGCACGCAATTAATCTAAATACTAGCTTGTGCACTATACGTAATTTTACTGTCCGACATTTTACTTTTCCCTATTCCGGATGGTTTTTTGAGTTTACGAGTCGCTGTAGGTATAATTGTTTTCGAGTGCCCACTTGCTTGGATTTTACTCTTTTTATTGCATATGCCAACTGAAAGCAAGCTCTACTTTACTTTCTTTTAGCTGGCAATGAGATTTGAGAAGTCGGTATTGTTATTTTATATACATTGACCAAGCATTGACCTATAATTATTATCTAAGTAAGTGTTGGTAAGTTAAAGTTCAAGTGGGAATAGATTTAGCTCCTCGTCACCGATTAAAATAAATAAGTGAAACACGCATTTTGAATCTCTTAAGGAACTTTACTTTTTATTATAACGAAGTAATATAATATTTTACCTTCTATATTTTTACTCGTTTCTTGTAAAATGCGAAAACAATCATTTATGATAGCATTATACCGCCATACTTCCTTGAACTGTACCGCACTGATCCGAGTAAAGACGGACAGGTGCACAAGCAATTCATCGGTTTTTTCATGCCACACCGGACCGTAAAAAATCGGAATGCCGGACAGTAAAATTCCTTGTAGTGCACAAGCGCCCTCAATGGATAGTAAATGCGGAACGAGATGAGATCTGAATAAATCTAGACTTAATAATAACGCTACAGACTTTGTATATTTTAAAAAGAATCAATACAATCAAAATATATAATTGATCCGATAATTGGTTTGAAAGCAACATTGAATAGATAGAATTAATTTAAAACATTTAATATTTACTCACTTGTGTCCGGAGCAGAATCATTATCTATGTCATGTCCTGTGATATTACCAAGAGTATAAGCACTTTTGTTTTCACTAATTTTCGGCTTCGCAACCTCTACTAACTCCACATAGTCCACCTTTCGAAGAACATCACTAGAGTTCCTATCAACTTTATCTAAATTATTATCACTAAACACAGCAGTCCTGTTTACATCACTCTCGTTAACCCTAGCTGCGATTAGGAATTCAAATCTTGGTCCTTCAATGTATTCTGATTCAGGCCTGAACAGAATATCAGTTAAAGTTTCCTCACGATCTGACTCTGAATCAATCATTGATTCTAACAACGGACTTGAAGTGTTCAATTGTTTTTCAAATGCTTCAGCCTCGTTTTTCGTCATTTCTAGAATACTGACTTGGTCTTTTATGACTTTTTCTGATAGCGCTTCGTCCCTGTCTTGCTCCGCATTCATGATTGCTTCCATTTGTTTGTTGGAACTTTTATTTGTTTCTTCCGGTGTTTCATCGTCGTTTCTTTGTTCATCGTCTTCGTTAGCTACGATAAGAGTGTCCGAATTGGTATCAACTGGTATAGTGTATGTGCTGTTATTAGAAAAGTTCATGAAGAATTCTGTGACATTTTTATTGGAGTAAGGACGAGAGTGCACCAAATCAGCTGATAGGAGCGCGTTCAAGAGGAAGAAAAGTAGTTTTAATTTGACGTTTGTCATTTTGAGTGATCATCAAGGCTTCATAGTAAGTGTTACGCGATTCTTGGAGACATGATGCGGCCCTGGGAACAAAATAAACTACTGAACAAAAGTTTTTACTATCGTTAGAGGAGGAACAATGTAAGCTCACGTTGTGCAAGTCTTGAAGAAGTTACGAGTTGGAAATAGTGAAAAACATGTTAATGGGGAACGACAGCTTGCTATAAAATCAAGAAATTTAATAATAGTTTTATCGAACTTGCAGTGATCGCTATAAAGAATGGTCCTTTCATTCCTTTTCTATTACTAAATTCTTAAGTTCTATACTCTAAGCAGCAATATCGGAAACCAATTTTGTATACCAATAAATATATCCATTTGAATAATTATTTACGAGTAATATCAAAATGCTATTTCAGTTAATTACACACGCGAGCAGCTGTTACAATAACGCCAGTATACTTTGCCGTCCGACTTCTCCCGCTTTCGTCTAAATTTATTGAGCAAAATATCAATATCTTTTTCGCATCGATTCAGTTGTTTTTGAGTATTGTATGGTATAAAAATAACGAACACACTTTGTGATTGTGAGTAAATTTAATCGCATTGAAATTTTATCAAGAACAAAACACTTTTTTTTATAAACAACATCTTATACAAGGTGGTACATACTTTCAATATAGGTAGGTAATACCATAACTAAAAGAATTAAAGTTGCTAAAAATCTAATTCACATAGGTCCTCTACACTACACGTGACTTATAAAATACTAGCTTTCCGCCCGCGGCTTCGCCCGCGTTTTGAATGAAAAACCCGCATAGTTCCCGTTCCCGTGGGATTTCCGGGATTGCGTTATTTTCCCGGGATTAAAAGTAGCCTATGTCCTTTCTCGGGTATCAAAATATCTCCATACCAAATTTCATTAAAATTGTTTCAGTAGTTTAGGCGTGATTGAGTAATAGACAGACAGACAGAGTTACTTTCGCATTTATAATATTAGTATGGATGTAACCCTACGTTTTCACACAGACCAGTCGAACTATCATGTCCGCCCTGAGTGCGAACTCAGAGGATGTTAATGTCATGCATGTTAGGACATTATGCTGAATCTGAGTAAAGCGGTTGTAACTAAACAGTAATTGGTTTGTTATATATTTATTATATTATTTATTTGCTATATATAGTTACTAGCTTTCCGCCCGCAGCTTCGCCCGCGTTTTCAAAGAAAACCCGCATAGGTCCCGTTCCCGTGAGATTTCCGGGATAAAACCTATCCTATGTGTTGATCTAAGTTACTATTTATATGTGTGTTAAATTTCAATGAAATCGGTTCAGTAGTATTTGCGTGAAAGAGTAACAAACATACACATCCATCCTCACAAACTTTCGCATTTATAATATTAGTAGGATTTAGGATATATTAACATTTAAAATACCCTTGCAATGTTCAGGTTTTTATTAGCATACCTCGAATTCGTTTTCTCTTCCTCGATAAATTAGCTATGAGCACATAGTACAGTATCTTAATCTTAATTTAAATTATAAAGGCGAAAGTTTGTAAGGATGTATGGATGTATGGATGTATGGATGTATGGATGTTTGTTACTCTTTCACGTAAAAACTACTGAACCAATTACAATGAAATTTAGCACACATATAGAGGGTAACTTGGATTAACACATAGGATAGGTTTTATCCCGGAAATCCCACGGGAACGGGAACTATGCGGGTTTACCTTTGAAAACGCGGGCGAAGCCGCGGGTGGAAATCTAGTTTTACAATAATTCGAACTAGCAGAACGGATTACTAAGTAGTTACTACCGATGGTTTTCGAGAATAGCGCTATTATCTACACGTCTAGTATTTTATTCTTTATAATGGTAACATAAACTTGCATAAAACTAAAGAAATGAAACACCAGCCAGTTTCAATTAAACAAAGCAAGCTACTATGTAACTGAAAATCCTTATTTGTTTATTTTGACACATTATATTTTTATAAGTAAACCAGACACTAGATAGATTCCACCCGCGAACCCCCTTTTCTCGCATGCACATTGCACATCACGTTATCAACAGATGTTGTCCTTTCTTTTCCGACTATTTTCCCCTTTTAGTTTTGGCAATAAAAAAAACTTTTTAGTAGTCTCGAAGAGCTGTAAACATAAGCAACAGAGGTATACTATTTTATGAAAACAATCTAAATTATCAGAATATAGAGTGTTATACGTAAGGTATTATTTAATTTTTCTATGATCCCAAAAAAGATTAAATATTATATTCATTATATTAATAAATTATTTCACTCACTTAAAAAAAAAAACTAAAGTAGTAACTTTGTAGGTAAATATTAGTATTTATTTAGTCTCTAAATACAAAAACCTATCCTCATATTTCAAAGTTGAACTAACAGTTCGTAGTTTATTCATTCACAACCATTGATTCTGAAACACCCTTTATCCAAAGCTACAATTGAACGCGGAAGGATCCTCAACAAGATAAATATCAAGCGCTTGAAGTCGATTACGACAGCGCTGCAACAAATCTCCTGTATTGATTAACGAGCGCTGTCAGCGCTTTAGAACCTTTGTTAATCTGGCTTTACCATTACACCGATGAAAAAAGGTTTTTACCGCCATTTTTTCTTAAAATGGTGTTTAAATTTATGTGTTTAGATTAAATAGATTCCGGTGGTTAATATAAAATAAGGTTTATAAGCCTACTCTTTTTATTTATATCTAAAGGGGTATCTTATATAACGTTCGGCTTTGACCTACATTTTAATCGCAGTATAAAACTGTTTATCTTTCTATTAATTAGACACAGATTTTTATTTAAACATCCAACGTTTTTAATATTATGATTATCAAACACACACCAATAAATATAAACTTTTACTTTCAAATGAACAGAACTACGTTAAGTCTAGGATCGTAGCACATAAATATTAACATACCAAATCAAGACAAGACTTAAACTAACATTTTTTTTTATATATTTATACCTATATATTTGATATTTTGTTTATTAACAATGGAAACACTCAATTTTCTTCCTTTTTTCATCAGAAAGCTACATTCTTACATAAGCTTTATTTTCTTTTTATCCTAATCAACAATACTTTATAAATAAATATTATTTACTCATAGTTAGAGCTTTCATCTTATTTCAACAACTATTAACAAATATATACTCCTAACTATCACTACGTCTATTTTAAGCTTACTAACCACACCAACCAAAGATAAAACGGAACTTTAAGCTTTCATAAGCTTTGATCAAAGCTCTTCTATTCAATGAATTTCCATTGTTATAGGAAGCGAGTGTCAATCGATATTACCTCAGCTCCTAAGTTGTTACCTACTCATTGCAACTAATTGATATATAGTCTTTCTAGGTAGGCTTTCGCCCGCGGCGTTACTTGCTAGCATTTTACGTAAAAAATAAAGATTGGAGGTAGAAAACGTAAATGAATATTAATTAAAACGGTATTTTTCCCTTCAGCGGCATTTATACGAAAGACAGAGAATAATCCATACTAATATTATAAACGTGAAAGTAACTCTGTCTGTCTGTTACTCAATCGCGCCTAGTATCAATTTTCATGAAATTTGGTATGGATATATTTTGATACCCGGAAATCCCACGGGAACGGGAACTATGCGGGTTTTTCTTTGACTGCGCGGGCGAAGCCGCGGGCGGAAACCTAGTTAAATATATATCTATTATTTAATTATCCAACAAGGATATAATAGTGTCCACCTTTTTTTCTTATAGGAAAATGAATTGTTACAATTCAGTTGTTCATTATTGTAATTATAAAAATGTGGTTGGTGTAAATGTGGTGGTGTTACGTATAATTTTCTGAATGCCATATAAGCTGCTATTTAACCATTTATTAAATAACTAGGTTTCCGCCAGCGGCTTCGCCCGCGCAGTTAAAAAAAACCCGCATAGTTCCCGTTCCCGTGGGATTTCCGGGATCGCATCATTTTCCCGGGATAAAAAGTAGCCTTCTCGGGTATCAAAATATCTCCATACCAAATTTCATGAAAATTGGTTCAGTAGTTTAGACGTGATTGAGTAACAGACAGACAGACAGAGTTACTTTCGCATATATATTAGTATGGATTTACAAATGCCTTTCAAATAAACAAATATACAACGTAAGAAAAATACAATAGAATATAATACCTCCCTTCTTCGTTGGTTAAAAGCTATGCCCAGTCCTCTGTTAAATAGAAATATAAAAACTAATAATCTAGTTTTGCCTTGAACTAAATGGCTTGGTAATTAAGACAAAACTGTGTCGACCTGAGACCTGACCTCAGGGTATTCATGCCTCCTGGCATATAAAGCTTTGTATACTTATTATAATACTAGAGGTCTGCCCCGGCTTCGCCCGTGGTACATATTTCGCAATAAAAGGTAGCCTATGTCCTTTCTCGGGTATCAAAATATCTCCATACCAAATTTCATGCAAATTGGTTCAGTAGTTTAGGCGTGATTGAGTTACAGACAGACAGAGTTACTTTCGCATCTATACATATAATAAAATCGTAGGAAAGTCAAAACTGTACATTGAATATTTTTTTAAAAGAATACATATTCCATGATCTATAATCGATATAGAAGCCAAAAATATAGTTTTTAGAATTTTTGTCTGTTTGTCTGTTTGTCTGTTTGTCTGTTTGTCTGTTTGTCTGTATGTTTGTCCGAGCTAATCTCGAAAAGTACTGCATAGATTGACTTCAAATTTTGCATGAATATTACTAACAGGTCGAGTGAGGTTTTTTTAAACATATAATCATGCTATCACCTCCGGGGGAGGAGCTGTGAACCTTTACTTTTCTTACGTATTCCGTGTACTACGACAGCGTACAATCTAAAGACTCATGTTTAAATGTTGTTTTTGAGTAAGCCATGCTACTATCTAGCTTTACACTATAAAAACTACGTCATTTACGTAATTTGGGCAGAGAAACTGTTTAATGAATCTTAGTACTATAAAGACAAATTTGATTCAGCGCCATCTATGAGATTTCGTAAAAATCAAATCAATTTACATGTTAACACTACTGAACACAATGTTAAAAATTAATAATTTAAATATAATTATGTTAGTTATTTATTTAACTCTTTAACCCATAATAAATCTTCCCTTCCCTATAAGGTGCGCTTATAATTCGTGTGAATATACTACATTTTTAAAAGTGAGGGTAGATGTATATTATTTTAAGTCAAACTAGACACCATTACAGTTAATCTAATATTGATTGTGTTCATTGGTTACATTTTTAAAAATCTTCGTGTTTTAATAATTCGATCACGAGGCGGGACTCTAATACAAAAAGGTTAGTTCGTTGATAATTATTATTCCTTCATCATTTACATGTTGTTAGTAAAAAATAATATACTTTGACTGTTAATACTTTTGTTCAGTATTTATCTATATGATTATTGCTTGGTAATTAATATATTTTCATGTCGTATACCTAATTATAAACATAAGTGTGATGTGAAACTAGCTGGATTTATTTTTACACACTCACAGTCTTATATTTTGTGTTAATGTTAAAATAGTATTAATAATAGTGTAAATCATAATATTTTTTCAAAGTTAAAAATATTTCCTTTTTCTGATGGTGTTGCCATCGAATTAAACCGCGCTGTCGTTTCGTTCACAAAAAGTCATGTTATTAGGACCGAATATGTAGCCGCCTCAACTTACGGAAACGAGAGTAACCTGCGTTGTCTGTTAGTTATTGTATAGTCGAATTTAACGTTACATGGAAATTGGAATCTAAATATATGTATACCTACTTATATTAAATCTGTAGAGGTCAATTCTGCACATGAAATATATTTCCTAAATAACTATTATTTTTCATATTCGTGAGCAGAGCAGCAACTCCATTTTTAAGCTTTCGTCGCGTGTGCGTTCTTAATGCGTGTATCTTAATGGTTAAAGCTACACAGAAATCAAGTATGAAAGAAATGTTCTCCATATTATATAAAAAATATCTCCCGACATCATAAATGTCTATCTTTTATGGTTGAGCTTAGGAGTTCAAAGCTTTCTGATTATATTTGTCTACTAGCTGTCCCCGCGACTTCTTTCGCGTGGAATAGTGACTATGGGACCTATGACCATGGGCTCAGGGTGGGGCAACAATAAAAAATCATTTTTATTTTCATGCTCCCCCTCCCGCGCCCACTCGCACTCCCACGCCATATGCCACGTTCAGTCCCAATCCCACGCCCACGCCCACTCCCCTTCACAATTAGTACCTACCAGATCAAAGTCAGGGTAAGCGCCCCACCCAGCCCCACCGTGGCTACGCCCATGCTGAATTACTACTTAAGATACAATTATTGAGTAAATACGTACTAAAGTCCGGTCGCGAAGCAGAAAGAATTTCGTACAATGACCTCTTTACCTACTGACAGTGGTCACAAACATTTTTGAATGAAGTGCAGTTTACATGAAATATTTGGAGGAGAAAATGTTTTTTACTAATTTATTAAATAAATGTCCTCTATTCATTTACAATACTTATTAGTTAGTTACATTTTAACTTTTTCAATAACAACGATATATTATATAAAAAAAAGTGTGCGTGTACACACATAAGAAGTGAAACTTCTTTATGACCTTATTTTTCAAAAAATAATTTACTATGTAGGTACAATATTACAGAAATACGTTATTCTAACACGCGATTTCGACTTAGGCGGATTTTGATTGGACATAAAGAGTTTGAGGTTTATTCTTATAAATTTTGAATTCACAAAATCATAATTGAACACCTGACACCAATCAAGCAAACACAAACCTTACGCTCTCAGGTTAAAGGTTTACAGTCCCTAAGGACGGCGGTCATTGCACCTGTGCGAGCAAGACACATTATTTTTACAAGGGAGTGACAGTGACAGGTTAATGTACGAAATTCTTCCTGCTCCGCGACCGGACTTTACCATAAATAATTAAAAGAATTGTTATTAAAATTTCTTACTAAACTGAGCTAAAAAACTTACGTACCAAATTATTAAAGAAAATCAAGAAATGAAATGCCTAACCTATACCAAATAGTTACTACATAATGTAATTAAAAATTATGATTAGTATATAATATCGAAAATCAAAAAAGAAATGCCTAACTAATTCTACGTACGTGTACGTCTACGTAAAATTTCTTTTAAATTATGTCATATTATTTTTTAGGAACCATGGGGGGGAGAGGAGCAAATTCTATTTCCTTCCTTTCTTAAACGGATGTTTTTAATAATCTATGGTGTAGCCACTGATCAGCTTAATCGATACTCAGTTTTTATCAAATCCAGCAACAAATCCAAATTAGATCTTTCCTGTCTCACGCACGTAACTAAAGGCTGAAGAGAGAGAGAGCACGTAACTAAACCGTTTAGACGAAGAAAAGTGTATAGAAAAAGGAATAAATAATTTCATAAACTTCCCGACGATCTTTAAAAATAAATTATAACTTTCATTTTTTTCATTCCCACTTTTACCCCTATGTAGGTATAATAAGTGGATGAACCAATTTTGATACACTTTATCTAAGAACCAGCGTCGGAAAATATTCTGCCTAACAAAAAAAACCGCATCTAATTCGGTTTACCTGTTAGCCAGCTACGGTGCCATAGACAGACACACACACACACACACACACACAGAAATACATAGCGGTCAAACACATAACACCAGTCTTTTTGCGTCGGGGGTTAAAAATATAATACGACATAATTTAAAGGACATTTTATGTGGAAAATTTACCTATACACCAGGGTAGATAATTTTTGAAACAAAAAAAAATCGCAGTAGGATGAAACCCATTAGAAAAGGATATGATAAAAATGTAAGGAAAAATAAATTACGGTCAATCGGAGTTCGGGAAGTGGGAGGGGGGGGAGCTTTTAAGAGAAAAAAATGGTTTCTCTCGATTTCTCGATAATAATAACACCTGCTAATTTTTTTCTACATATTTTAATTGTACAGACATCACTTTTCCACAATTTTATTATATGTATTGCTTCACAAGCATTGGCAGACGACAAGCGCTTGTCGCCATCCGTCGCGATTTGAACTGAGCGTTCCCACGGCATGTGTGCGTATGGCAAGCACTGGCGAGCGACAAGCGCGCCGATTCCCATGGCATGTGGTGTGGTGTGGCGCGGTCGGATTTGTGAAGCAAACATGTCGTGGGAATCAGGCTTTAACTTAATTTTTATTCACCCGCATCAGTGCCACCTAAAAAATCTTTATATCGAAATTCGAGCAAAGTTAAGAAAATGAGAAATAAGAGTTCTCAAGGATCGTTAGAGATAAGAGGCTTACTATTGACCGAAAACAACATGTGTTATGCCGAACCTGAAACCGCTTCACAACGAGAATTGCGGCTCACAGCTGACCGCGAACGGCATGTACTATCCTGTGAGACCGAAACTTTCACTGAGAGGGTATAACGTCTCACAGCTGATCGCAAATGGCATATTGTACTATCCCGTGAGACAGAAACCCTCACTGAGAGGGAATTACGTCTCACAGCTGATCACGATCGTCATATTTTATCTCGAGAATCTGAAACTTTTACTCAATATGAAGACCGTTTGACAAATAATAGGGTGCACCATAATATTATTCGATCTCTCGAAGATGAACATGAGCATAAGCAATGACTAGAGTAGGGACGCGAATATTACCATTATTTGAGACAAGAACGATTAATAAGTTTGTTTAATGAAAGATTAAGAATTGAAACTATTGGTCTCTTGAAACGGACGAATAGCGAGAGGCCCGTCTTACTGCAGACAGATTTCGACATAGTCTTAATGACTTAGAGGTAAACATAGAAGATCAATCCACAAATTCGGTGGTGTGGTCCGACAAATATAAAAGTGGGTTTGCTTATACCCTCACAATTGATTACCTACAGATCATCTTCTGTATAGGCGATATTAACGTAGTATGTTCTTTTTGTAATGCTTTAAAGTGGAGTAAGGAGTCGGCTTTCGTTTGAAGATACGCCGGAACCTTTGAAATCACTACTTTTAAGTTTTAGAGGAACATGTGCAATCTAAACAGTTCTTAGACAATATTAGCTCTTATAGTATTGCGTTTTAAATGATCCTTTGGTGCTCAACAATTATCAGATGCTCCTTTCATTCTTACTTTTAAGATACAAGGTCAAGTTTATCATTTGATAGGATCCCTTTTGCCTGAAGGCCAACCTAAGTTTCTTTAAATATATTTTGTATTCGACTACGACGAATAATCGAATACAAGAAATCAATATTTCTCGAATTTAAAACTGAACTCATTTCACAATTTTAGAACATGTTAATTCATCAGGTTAATCCGTATATATGCGTTTTAAATCGACATTAGAAGCTTTTCCTCAAGATGGTGATATTAATATAAAATTGGTATAAATGCCGATAGACGGAAGTCTATTAGCACTCAGGAATTCCCTGAGCGTGTTATAACGCCCAGGCCGCAGTATTACAATTTTTCCTACAGTAGGGCGACGAATGTATTTTCGCATAGCAACGGAGGGGAACTCGTGGGGGGTAAAGTGACGCGGGCCACGTACCACAAACATGCTTAGTTTGTGGTAGCGCGAAAGAAAGTCATCGTGTTTTTAGTAAAGTTACTATGTAAACTAACGTAATTTATTACTTAGGTACATATTCTATAATGGTGCGCTCAAACTGTTAATCTACATTTAATTTAGATTATTATTTTAATTACTAAGAAATGTAGAATTTAAATCACCTTCATTCATGTTTTCCTCAGATATTCGATGTCTATGATTTTCGATGATTTTAAGATTTTCTTATCAGAGTATTCAATTTTAATGTAGTTAAATTTTATAAGAGACAATTAAGAACATTCAAAAATAAAGTGTCACGTATTTTTTTTAAACGACGAATGACGAAAAACGACCGAATCGCGGACGAAGTCGCGGGCAACAGCTAGTTTATAATATTAGTATGGATTCTAGATCGTTTATATTATCTAGCTGTGCCACGAGGTTTCTGCAGACAAACCCACGGGCAAAAGCAAGTTTTTGTTCAGCATATGTGGTATTCTGGTACATAAGCTTACGTATAACTGTCAAGTAGGTATCATGATTAAGTGTGTATTCGAGTAAAAAAGGAACAAACATTCATCGTACATACATATTTTATTAGTGAGGTAATAACAATATTTTCCGCGTATTTAAAATATACTATTATTTTAATAAATGGCTTTCCGTAGTTTCCTTTAGCCAAAGGAAATTCTCATGGGATTGAGATGTTTTATCGCGGCAAAAAACGCCTTTAGTATTCCTCTCTAGCCTTATAACTTTCTCCACACATAAAATATTATAAAACTAGCATCCGCTCGCGGCTTCGCCCGCGTGGGCTTTTGATAAAAGGTAGCCTATGTTCTTTCTCAGGGTCTAAAGATTGTCGGTGCCAAATTTCATCAAAATCGGTTGAGTGGTAACAGACAGACATAGTTACTTTCGCATTTATAATATTAGTAGGGATTGCTCTGTTTAGAAATAAAAGAAAGAAAAACACACTTCCGAATTTATATATTCGTAAGAGAAGAATATGGATGGTAAGAATACGGATGAAGATGGGTTGAAGAAATATAGTTTCTAGTATTTTCGATTAATCTTGAACAAAGTTTGTCCAATCGACTATGCTCCAAGACTCAAGAGCATTTCAGAAGTACTAGATCAAGGGTCAGTTTCACAAGTTGTTGACAAAGTTGCTAATAGCTTATTTAAAACCATTCTTACTTATATTTCATTTATTATTTGACAGTTTAACTGGCAGATACGCCAAATAGAGCGTATACGAAAAATGTTAAGGGGCTAAATTTGGTCTATAATAGCATGTAGTTTAACAATACATTTTTTCTTTTCAATTTCCAAACTGCTATTACAAGAATTGTTTCATTATGTTTTGCAAGAACTTAATTTTACAATTAGATATTACAATAACATGAAGTGTTTCAAAATGTATAATACTATAGATAGATACTCGACATATGCCTTGTTCATCGTAGTTCGTAGACACTTTAGTCTAGAATCAAGATAATAATGATTGACGCGACCTATGTCAAGCGCAGTGTACCTTCTTCGGCCTTGGAGGTTCTTTGCATGCAAATTGTTACCCAACTGCGGGAAAAGAAGGGTTATGTGCCTAGATTATGTGTACGTATTTATTAAACACGTCTGAACTAACGATAGTATTATGAGGAATTCTATTGTGGTACTAAATTACAAACCCATTTTAAACCAAGAGTAGCTAATGAATGAAAATCCATAGAATATTATAGAATAGAATAGCATAGAATACACACTTATTGACGAAGAACCACATGCCCATTCGTTCTACATTTACAACTCTTCTCTGTGGAAATTGCATTGGAAAGCAGATGTAAATATTAATCTATGTATTAGGGCGATTCAAAAAGTACTGACTGGCAAATTCATATAAAACCATAATATATGGCGGGTTATTGCGATCATAATATGAATTTGCCAGTCAGTTCAATTCATGGCGTAATCTGTCTGGTAATAAGAGGTCATAATACGACCCCTGAAAGTCTTTTCAAATAAATAGACACGTAACATATAAAGGCACATTCTCACATACATTTAACCCTTCTAGCTAGCCTATATTATCTAGCCTGTACCTTATCCAGCCCGCGGCCAATGGCACATTTCCCCCAGCATAGCTATGAAAGGCAACAAATTATGTACCGACCCTTAGCTATAAAATATTCACAGGCACACGTGTGTTTGCTCTAAGGGATTTATTAAAGGAATTTACAATGCAAGCGTGTATGTATGAATGAGATGTTGATTAAATAGTCGGTTTTGTTGGAATGGGTTCGAATTAAAGACGAAATTTAATATGGAATGTTATAGAAGCAATTTGAAAAATTGATTATAGGTTTTGTTAATGGAAAATTAATTTAACCAATCTGTACATTACCAACCCGTACGTATATTACGTTCAGTTTAAAAGTTTTTAGAACAAAGGCTTCATCGAAATCGAAAGGTTTAGATGCATAATAAACCTCATAGTTTTATACTACGAAATATAAGTGTGATATAAAAATAGCTGCTGAGTTTTATGAGTCAAAAATCAATTTCAGAAAAGTAGAAAACCAATGCGTTGTAATACATTCGTACTTATAATATTTAGATTAGTGTCCGACCGAACTTTCGGTTTCGGTTTCGGTTTCGGCCGAGTTTCGGCCAAAAATCAAGTTTCGGCCGCAGTTTCGGTTTCGGCCAAAATCGGCCGAAACTTTTGCCGAAACCGAAACTTATTTCGCAAGTTCAGTGATGTTCTAAGATCCGAATATAAGTTGAAATGCAACGGCGTGATAACAGAATGAGACCAATTTTATAATAAATTTAGTGTATTAAAAAATGTATTAAAAATGGGTTGACTGGGAAAATCCTGGACAGGATATTTTTTGTAATAAAACAGCGCTGACATAATTTTTTTTTCATCATCCTATCAAGTGAAAGTAACTGGTACCGACATACCTGTTTATACCTGCCAACCTAGCCGTTTGTCCCGGTAAATATTAGAAAACGACTAGGTATGCCTGCACATTCTGTAGATTTCATACATAAGTCTATTATAATTTTTTTTTATTATGTTGATACTGCAATTAATTAAAAAAAATGTTTTTTTTTAAATTCATTAAAACTGTCCTGTCCAGGATTTTCCCAGTCAACCCATTTGTAATACATTTTTTAATACACTAAATTTATTATAAAATTGGTCTCATTCTATTATCACGCCGTTGCATTTCGACTTATATTCGGATCTTAGACCATGAACTTAGTTCACACACGTTCACGCTCGCCTAACTTCGTTTTCCTCGGCAACGCTTTGACGGACGCTGGTTGGTTGTCCCACGCTGGTGGAAACAATTTTTGATTATCTATGTTGATATTGGAACTGAGTGTAATAGTAATTAATAATTATTATTTTTATATAAGAGGTACCTAAAAGAGACTGATTATTCTTCTAAGTACAAATACCAATCCAAAGTATTAAAGTACTTATTTAAAGTAACAGTGACAATTACTGATTTGATTTAGATTACTGATTTTACTAAGAACTTAATTTAAAAAAAATAATAAAAATAAAAATTGTTGTTATTAATATTTTAAAAATATTATTAAAGTGAAACTTTTATTACATCGTCTCAAACTTTTTGGTCTGTGTAGCGCATGTCGCGTGTATCGCGGCTGCCGAGTAGGTATACCTACTCGGCCGCCGACCGTCACGCGACATGCGCTACACAAAGCAGTGTTCGGAACCGTTCGAACAGTTTCACTTTTACCGTGGTTTCATAAAACCACACAACATTTTTTTTTATTTTATATTAAATAAATGATTACAACAAATTTAATTTACAACAAATTTAATTTAATTTAATTTACTGTGTTTTCATTTCATGCCCTAATTAAGGCAAAATAATAGGTAAAATGCACCAAAGTTCACGACCACGTGAGTTTCGGTTTCGGTTTCGGTTTCGGCCGAAACTGAAGCCACGGCCGAACATTCGGTTTCGGTTTCGGTTTCGGCCTGGAAACCAGTTTCGGTCGGACACTAATTTAGATGGATTAAATTTATTACACATCCTTTATTACCTTAATTACGAAAGTGTATAATCGGTAACACAAGTAAACACATAAAAGTTTCACCTTACGCTGGTTTCACTAAGCTCTAATTAGACAGTAATTAGATATTGAGACGAATACGTCACCTCAACTCGGAGACTGTAATTAAGCTTTTGATTACAGGAGCCGTGTGGAGACCAATACTTATATTTTATTGAAGTGAAACTTCTTTATCGGGGTTAAAAAAAAATTTAGTGTAACATTTTTTCGTTACGCGTGACATTTTTCCGTTACGCGCCATCTTTTTCTTATCCCTAACACGCCTGATTCGACGTATTTCTGTCAAGTTGCATATAGTACATTATTTTTTGAAAAATAAGGTCATAAAGAAGTTTCACTTCTTACGTGTGTACACTAGTACACGCACACATTTTTTTTTATATAAAGAGCTTGGAAAATGTAAGAATTAAAACCCACGTAAGAGACGTTTGTCCTTGGAAATAATGGTCTGATGATTATAATGAGGTTTAATAGATATGTATTCGTTATTGAGCTTTACTCAAATGATATAATATTAATAGCAATATTAAGTAGCAGTATTTTATTCGTCAATATAAAAATATTGTTAAATACAGCAATTTTAAGCGTTCTGTTTAACCATTAACAATAATTAAACCATCTTACTAACAATAATGATATTGTACGAAAAATTATATACCTAAGTGTAGATAAACTTCACACAAGCAAAGAAAAACGTATCTCATATATTTTCGTGGGCAAATTACGGTCGTATAATTAATGAAAAAGCTAGAAGCGGTTTCGTAACGTTGACAAAACTGCTACGCGGCTACGCTGCGTAGACATTTCGTAGCGCGGCTACGAAGCTTTTTAATTATCCGTTTCCTTATAACATGTTTGTTCTAAGTACAGTGCTTTTTACGTATGGTATGTGATATATAATGTTAGTTGAATACGAGCAATGAATATCAAATATACGACTAATCTAAAAATTTAACTCATAATTGCTGATGAAGAGTTGTTCTAAAAATGTTCCGCATATGCGTAGGTGTGCCTGTATATTCAGACCCATCTAATTTTAGGTTCTACTCTCGCTAACAGCAACTTTAATTTATATTGTGTATACATAAATATATATAAACGCAAAAACGGATTCACACTATATGAGCTATAACGATATTTTTAATTGAATCAATGCTTCTTATGTAAAATTGACATGATTTTTAAAGAACAACTACAATAGTTATTTCACTGATAATACTGTTTTTCTTACAGAAACGTGGTAATTGAACTATATAATGACGATTCAAAAGTGCTTCTAGAAGAAGTCTAATTGAATAAGTAAATGTTTGAGTTTGAATTGAATAGGTGAAATACATAACTTCGGATACAGAAATTCTATATGAAAAGCTTTACATAATAGTTCGACAGTATAACAAAACCTTGCTATAGCATAGTTTATGAACGCGTATAAAATTAATTTATTTTAACTAATGTATTCCCGATGATGCTTTTTCTGGGATATCAAAGAAACAATTTTTTTTATTTCATGAATATGTCTTTGGTTGAAAAGAAATTCGTTTAATTTTTTTTTTATTTGGGCATTTTTATAAAAATTAGACCTATGGATTGTATATTATTTCAACGTCTACTTTGCAACGTCGCTCAAAAACATTTATTTCATCGACGAGAAACTGAAAAGCTGTTACATATAAATAAATCACCTACAAAACCTTGGTATTGCATGTAATAATAATAATAATTAACCGAGGATCTTGTTAAGCCGAAAATGCATGAAAATTAATAAATAAATACCCTACAAAACCATACTATTTTCATTAAATAATATTCAACGTAGGAACTTAATAAGCCAAACTTAAAAGCAGTACATGCTAGCTTGCTATTAACCGCGACATTGCTTGTGGTAAGGTTAAACTTGTCACTCCCTACGTGAGGCAGATGTAACGCTACTATAACGTCTTATATGGGTTTAATAATTCCGACTTAATTGAGTACCATACTTACATATATTGAGATAAACATGCGGATTTTCTTTATCAAATTCTAAAATTGATTTGACCATTTTATAATATAGTGAAAGATACATATTTTCATTATTTATTTCTAAAAAATATATATAAAACCCTTAAAATCAAAATGATATTAATGTTAAGGAAAAAGCATTACTAGCGAGCAAACTCTCTTATCTTTATAATAAAAATTGGATGGTGCTTAAATATATTTTTATAAATTGAAAACAAACATAAAGAATTCATTACACCAGATAACAGAATATATTTTATCTTATATTTATACTAATATCATAAAAAGTAACGGTAGACGTAGGTTGAAGGTTTACCCTGAAATATAGGAAAGTCAAAAAAATAATTATGTTTTAATATGTTAAAAAATATTATAGTACCACCAATAACGTTTCTTGTTATGTTATCTTTTAAATATTGTATAAAATACGAACCTGAAAGTCCATGAAGCCAGTGGAAATCCTCAAATAAATTGTTCGGTCACAAATTTGACAATTCACTCACGGGCCGATAAAAAAACGCCTTTGTAAAAAAATAAAAATCTAAAATCCGACCAACGCTCGACGCAACACTGAAACATTATTATTTGATAATTATAACTTATAAATCGTGTTTTTAATAGGACGTGGTTCGACCGGGCTATGCCCTGAGCTCCGGAGGCTGACTCTCGACTACCGGTCGAAGCTTCGTATGCTGCAGCTCCCCTCTTGCGTAACTATTGTTGTAAATTAGATAAACCGTCTGGCGAGCTAATAAAAATGTTTATACGTTTATCACCTCACTGTTATTGAATAATTGGTTAACAAACGACAGCTGTGAAGTGAAAAGGAAAACCAATATGTACATATGTGTTATTTCATCTTACGATTCTAAATAAGGTTCACCTTATGAAGCTGCGAGTGACTCTTCGGGAAAAGCCTTAACGCGCAGGCGTCAAATGGGAAATTCGAAAGAGATAGAGATAGGATCTGTGTATGACGGGAAAGGGAGGGGAAATCGTATAGTGCAGATAATCTCAATTTGTTGTCTAAACACGTTCGAGTTTTAAGATGTGAATAGTGTATGAAATGTGACGGTCGTTATGAAAATTTTAGATTTTTTGGGCCGGTTTAATGAATGAAACCCTGAAAACATACTTTATATGAAATAAAGTATTTTACTTACTCTTTTGAATAACTTTAAATGAACTCTTTTAAAAACTCACTTACCTATAACTGTTCACATACCATACGTATTACATAGGAATAAATTTGGAAACCGATAACATTCAATAAAAAACCCTTTATTAGACTTTAATTATAATAAAAAATGTATTAGTTTCCTAAAGTTTGAATTCGAAATACTTAATTAAAACAAGCTATATCTGGCTATATTTTTGAAAGGCTGCGTCTCTATTTTATCTTTTTATCTCTACATAAGCAATCTCTCTGTCACTTAAAAAGGTCAAGCAGTTTAAGATATTTCACGCCTTTTTCACGCTAAGTCAGTAAGTGTCAATCCTTAAACTTTATAAATAAACAAGCAAAAATAGAGTTACTTTTAATACATAAAGTAGTAGTTAAAATTAGATGGGTCTTAACTCTTATATGTAGTTATAGAGGAAGGCACACCTACGCATGTATGGAATACATTTTTAGAATAACCGCCATCAGCAATTATGCCAAGCATTTTCATCTGTAGATTAGTCGTATATTAAACTAGTATCGGCCCGCGACATCGTTTGCTAAATACTAAGCAAACAAATTTTTGTCTTATAAGACATATCTCTCTATAGAGAGATTGAATTATGAAAGATTCTGAAATAAATTATTCTCAACCATGAACTTATTAAAAACATTATAATTACATTAAAACCTTCTCTGTTAAAAAAACTAGTGCAAAATTATCTAATCCTAATAGTTTTCATTTCAGTCAGTTTGCTTTATAATTTAAAGCGAAGGGGTATTAAAATAGATAAAAAAGACGTGTGGCACTCGGGGACTGCCGCGGTAAAGCTATTGCATGCTATGCCTTCAAGCCACACCTCCACGCCCATCGGAGTGGGGAGCGTGAGGTTTTTCGTTACGTAATTTCTGGATTCGGTCCCCGCGCTCAAGGCCCGCGATATAAGCTATGCAATAGCTTAAAAAATAATGCGTAGTTATCATCACTCCATAATTTTTGAATCATCATAACCGTAACAATCACCTCTACCCGTGACCACGTTGTAATTTGTTCGAAACGCCTAAAAAATTAAAACGTGCGAAAAAAACTAGGCAGAGTCGTAACAACCAGCTAAAAATAAAATAATTGCGCAGAACGAAACAATAAAACAAAGAAGATTTATCTTTTAATCCCCCTACACAACAATCAATCATAAATTATATACTATCATTATTTTTATGGAATTGTTATCGTGTCCCCAATAATCGCCAATTATCCTGAAGGACGTTCACCCCGGGGACATTGCTCCTGAAAGGGGGATATAATTACATTAATTAACGCTTTGCGATGATTGCAAAGACAAAACAAGTATATTTAAAAGCCAAAAAATAAGGGAAATTGTCAAAATACATGTACATTAAGTAGGTATCTTTTCGCAATCAATATTTTCAATCAATATTTGTATTTTTGTAATCAAAATACTTCCAAATATAGTCTTAGAATGATTCGTTTTATATATTATGTTCCGTTAAGATCAAGAAAAACAAAATAATAAACTTTATATTAGAACATAATATAAGTATATTACTGGTTAGCAATAAAATCATTATTGGGAGTGTTTTTATGAATAAAATAGTGTGCTTGTGTTATATAACATACTAGCTGCGCTCCTCGGTTTCACCCGCGTGGTTCCGCTCCTGATGGTCTTAGCGTGATGGTATATATAGCCTATAGCCTTCCTCGATGAATGGGCTATCTAACACCGAAAGAATTTTTCAAATCGGACCAGTAGTTCCTGAGATTAGCGCGTTCAAACAAACAGACAATTTTTCCAACTTTATAATATTAGTATAGATTTATTAACTTATACTTTATTTTATTTTAATGGAAAGAAAGTAATATTCCAGAAGTGCTAAGACTAATTCTTGCAAACTATGAGTCCGTTATAAACATATATTTTATTGAAAACTAGCTTTCCGCCCGCAGCTTCACCCGCGATGTCAAAGAAGAACCAGCGAAGATATCGTTCCCGTAGCATATCCGGGAAAACTATTCTATGTTTTTTTTTTTCAGATCTATTTATCGATTTAATCAAATGATTTAATGCAATGAAGACGAGACAGACAGAGTTACTTCCGAATTTGTAATATAAATAGAGATTAAACTTCAACCTAAATGTATTCGAATCCGTCAATGTTCATAAAAGGCGATCTTCGAGACCATTCTCCGTTATATTTCATTTAATCAATTGACTGGATCCAGCTAGCTAAGTGCAGCGTTTAGAGTTCACTTTACAAACTATGTACATCTATATCTTATATATAAAATTCTCGTGTCACAATGTTAGTCTGCATACTCCTCCGAAACGGGTGGACCGATTCTCATGAAATTTTCTGTGCATATCGGGTAAGTCTGAGAATCGGCCAACATCTATTTTTCATATGTACCACGGGCGAAGCCGGGGCGGACCGCTAGTACATAGGGTCAATGTACCACTAGCTGACCAAGCGCCAATACATGACCGAAATTCAAATATACGCGCCAATTAAGAAAATACGGCAGCCCCAGATGATAGTTTATTGTTTTTTCTTTAAAGCAACATCATCTATAAAATAAAAACAAACCTTGCTGCCATTGGTCAGAAATATTGACATTTTTTCAACACGAAGATGTAATTAAGTAGGTGCCCCGTAAGTAATCACATTTTTTACTAAGAGTTTTTTATCGGGAGTTGATTGGGAAATCTTAATTTATCTTGAATGCAATCGATTACTCTTTATATGTCTTGTTATAGGCATAATGTTGAACCATTCTGTTATAGACTTTCAGCTTCATTTTTGGCATGAACAGTTTTTCATAATTTTTAGCGGCCTGGTTATCTTTTGGAGCAACGAAAACAATTTTTCGCCTATTGTTGACCAGTATGGTCAGCTCTTGGTTCTTTATATTTTGCTAAGAAAGACTTGCTTTGGTTTGTGCTTATACCTACCTAATTTAACAAACCATATAAGTCGTAGTTAAGTCATAGCTTTATGTTGCATATTTCCAAAAGCTGACCACCGTAAGATTTTTATACCGAACTTAGTTGGTTATAGGTTTCGGTGCCGAGAATATTATTAACCTTGAGTTGTCCACTTGATTTCCGTGACCAAGTGGTTTGATTTCATCAACCTATCTTTATTTATTAAATAATATATTTATTTATTAAACAAAACTAATGTTCGAAGAAGGACATTTTGTCCATTTTGAAAATGGTCAACTTTTAGAGTAATGATGGTCAGATATTGGTGATCAGTGGTCAAGTAATGGTGTTTTTAGCAGAAATAACTTTCAGAGTAGTTTTCATAAAACCTTTGAAGGTTATCAAATTGATATTAAGAACAACAGTTACAGTGAGTATTCAACTATCTGTGCCCCAAAAATAACATTGAACGTAAAACAAATAACCCGTTTTTTATATATAGCTAAAGATAAAACCGCTTAAATGGTCAACTAGTGGTACATCCACCCTATATAAAAATGAACCCGTTTCGCGTTGTCACGGCATCACGCGTGAACGTGTGGACCTATTTCGATAATTCTTTTTTTATTATATTCCTTGAAGTACGAGGATGGTTCTTATGTAGAAAAAACGTAAATATGTACCACGGGCGAAGCCGGGGCGGACCGCTAGTATACAATAGTTATAGGCAATGGTATAACTGTGCATTTAGAACATAGAGCTAGAGCAAGAGCATTCTTTCGTGATCTTTTAAACGAATACTCGTATACAGTGTTGTTCAGTATTAGAACATTGCATAGAATGTTTTCGAACGCACGAAAACTCTCTCTTGCTAAGAATGTATAATTATATAAGTTTGGTATTTCAAGATAATGTAATGTATTGATCAACGTATCGTAGCGGCCCCCTAGTGCCACGTTACCATGATCCGCGGACCCCGATCTAAAAAATTTAAAAAATTGATTGATTTCATGCGGTGTTTCTGTATGAAATAGCTTAGCCATCACTTGACAGATTATTCCATCTTAAAACTGAAAAATACAAAATCCGGCCGTCAGAATAGTCTGGCTTTCGTAATTGTCTTGATTTGTCTGCGTACCCTCTGGGACATGCTCGCGCACCCCAGGTTGGAAAACGCTGGTCCATACGAAAAAAAAAGTTTGCAAATAAACTGCACGTATCAAAGGGGTATTTTGTTTTCCCACGGCTATTGTACGGCCTATTGTACTGTGTCTTACATTTTGACAGATAGCTAAGGCTGTATTGTTCAGCAAAGCCTTGTAGCACTTTGATGGATATTGTGTTTGAATTTGTGTTGGATTTTAGAGTATGTATATAGTTTGTCTTTGAAATGTTAGCTTTTCATCTATACTAATATTATAAATCTGAAGAGTTTGTTTGTTTGAACGCGCTAATCTCGGGAACCACTGGTCCGATTTGAAAAATTCTTTCAGTGTTAGATAGCCTATTTATCGAGGAAAGCTATAGGCTATATATCATCACGCTACGACCAATAGGAGTGGCGCCACGGGGGTGAAACCGCGGGGAGCAGCTAGTTAAAAATACGACAGTATGATTTGATCTTTGCTTTGTCGCTTTTGTTGTTGTGTATTGTTTAAATTTAATTTTCAATTTTAATTATGATTTTTTTCTTCATTTTATTGATGATGGATGGATAAGGGATTTATAAAGTTTCAGCCAAATAGTATGGAATGTAAAAAGTTATGTTACCAAATATAAAGTATCTGAAACATTAGTTATTATGTAGTTTGTATTCACGATTCGCGCTCTTCTTTTTCTGTACAACTTTTATCCTTTTGTAGGAAAATTTGATGCTTATGCCTTTTTAGAACATACGTGCGCATTATATTCAAATTGCTTTAGTGTTAGAGACGTGAATATTGCGAATTATAAGGTAATAAGGTTATGTATGAATTTAAAGTAATAATAGCTTTCCACGACACAGAATAATATTATAATAATTCCCATGGTAATTATATGTTTCACCGCAGTGAAGTTATACAAAATTATACCATAAATAATATAATACTAATTATACCAATACAAAATTCATATCATAAAAGCATCCCATATAATAATTCCAATTTATAATATCAGTTTCTGTTAGCTCTATCTGCATAATATAATATAAGAAAAATGAATCGTCAAATGTGTTGCTAAGCGTATAACGCGAGAACGGCTCAACCAATTTCGTTAATTCTTTTTTAATAATATTCCTAGCAGTACGAGGAAGGTTCTTATGGAGGGAAAACGTAAACTTGTACCACAGGCTTCCTTGCACCAGACACCTCAAAGCACAAGTCAATTTCACAGGCGCGTTTCTTTGAACGATCTCTGGAATAGAAAACTGTCCAACAACAAAGTCCATATGACTCGCTTTCTTATTTCAGTTTCTCTTTTAGCGAAACTTTTGTGCTGTTTTTGAAAGGGTATATATAAATATTTTGAAGGACAAAAAGCTTGGTCAAATTACCCATGCAAGTTCATAACATCAACATACAACTAGATACAACAACAACATTTATCATTTATACTTCGCTCATACGAAAAGTGGCCTATCCAACATATGAAACATTTTCAATTCGAACCAGTAGTTCCTTAGATGAGCACATTCAACAAACAAACTCTTCAGCTATGTATTACTTAGCAAAATATATATCTAACTAAAACCTTTCTCGATAACCACGCTATCCATTAGTGACAAAATGAAATCGATGCAGTAGTTTAGAGTTTATCGCAAACAGACAGACAGACGCAACGGAAGACTTTGTTTTAAATATGTAGTAATTCTTATAAATTTAAAAGCGATAGACACTAGAAAGTAGTTTTTACTGACTTCTATTATCAAGTAGAATGCAAGTAAAACCGCATGCTCCAGCTAGTTATATCTAAATCAGCAAAAATTCCACGTCATTGTGTCACAATGCCCTAACCTTGCGACGTATTGGCAAATTGCTTCACAATACACATTGTTGTTGACAAAAAGATCGCAAAATGTATGTAGTGAGTCATGTGCATCTCTAGTGAATAATATTTTGGAATAAATGAATAACGTTTTATCAACTGTTTGGTTGAGAATCTAAACAAAAAGTATCTCGACACTATAATGTTGCAAAATTTATTCTTTAGAATAAATACATAGTATAGTTGTCGAAGTTTAATATTTATGAAATCATTGGCATGATTTTTTTAACAACCTGCTACTGTAGTCATTTTATCTCATAAAATAAAACACATCATAATATATTGGTATTATTTATTAATCTTTATATTAAAGTACCTACATAATATATGAAAATACATTTTCGATCAACTCAGGTTAATTGTTTCTTTATTACTTCACAAACAAACAACAGATACAAATTAATATGTTAATAAGATCATCAATCTTTAAAATTCCTTCAACTACCCACAAAATATATTAAACTAAAGCAGATGTTTTTCTACAGCTTCTTATTTCCATTTTGAACATCCCATTGCATAAATTCACCAAAGTGTCCTTCTTGATCATCACTGTCATCAACAACATTATCTAATTATAGATATTCATCACCCAGGCAAGGTTTTCCAACTGTTTGTCTAAATGCTTGTTACTCAATGTTAATTCTATTAATTCTATACGAATCTCCCACAATACCACCATTATATCGTTGACGGAAATGTCTTTGCATATCAAAACCTTTATCATCATCACCTTCTATAACAGTAGCTACGTCATTTGTTTTCTTTCTTCCCAATGTTAGGTTAATATCAACGCTTTTTATACTAATACTTCTTGATAAAGATTTTGTTCGTTTTACGAGTTTTTCTTTTGGTTTGATGTCGTATATATAGGATTGGTGATACCGATTGTATCATTGCCAGTGATTTTGGGGTAGCGCTTAATTATCTGGAAATAGAAAATTTAAATTAATTATTATGTATTCGTAAAGATATTAAGACTGCAGTTTATAAGGTTTAATAATATTTAATGTTGAAGTGAAGTTCGTACCTTTAATATAAGAACTAATGTTTTATATATAAGTACTAATGTTTTATGAATAAGTACTAATGTTTTATGAATAAATATTGTTAGGTTAACCTAATATACCTTCTTAATAAATTAAATTGAAAATTTTGCCATGTATGAAATATTAAAAATCTGTCGAATGACACGACATTTTCATAAATTCGTCTAAAACAATAACATTACATGAAATAAAACATTCTTCAATAAGCAAGAATTTAATCGGACACGTTTTCAGTTCCCAAAGGAAACAATTCTTGTGACAGCATACAGACAGATTGCCTGCTCCGTGCTCATATATAACGATCGATCAGTCTCTGTTGATTTATCGAATTAAAAGGATATTTTTTATTTAGAGCACCTGGAGAATGTAATTTTATCAATATCGGTTGATAAAACTATGCCAAAGAAGTAGAAAAAAAAAAAAAAAAAAAAAAAATTACTTTTTTTAACGTATTTCTTGTTTCTTATGTTAAACATTAATGTAACTATGTAAGATTTGTTTGTAATTCAAACTCAAACTCAAACTCAAACATTTATTTATTCAATTAGACTACTTTTAGTAGCACTTTCGAATCGTCATTACATAAGTATTTTTAACATTTACCACCGATTCGGAAAGCAGTATCTATGGAGAAGAACCGGCAAGAAACTCCATAGTTGCTCTTTTAAAATCATATTGTCAATATTACATAATCTGTAACTTAAATCTAACTACATAATATATCATAATATGCCAAAGAACTGTCCTGTGGTTCTTACGCGACAACCCTCCATGGATTTTCATCTTCCATATATTCCTTAATGCTATAATAGGCTCTCTGAACTAATATATTTTTTACATAAGTTTTAAATTTAGCATTACCAAACTCTTTAATATTATGAGGAATTCTATTGTAAAAGCGTATACCTTGACCCATAAATGAATTTTTAACTTTAGCTAATCGGAAAAATGGCATTTCAATTCTATTTCTGTTCCTTGTGCCATAACAGTGTCTATCTCCTACTCTTGTGTGTACGTCGGCATTTTTGTGTACATGCAAAATATTATTAAATATATACTGTGATGGTACAGTAAGGATACCAGTATTCTTAAAGAGATCTCTTAGTGAGTCCCGAGCACGTAAATTATATATAGAGCGAATGGCTCTTTTCTGTAAGATAAATATAGTTTCTATATCTGCTGCCCTGCCCCATAGTAGAATTCCATAGGACATAATACTATGAAAGTAGCTGAAATAAACCAATCTAGCTGTATCTTCATCGGTGAGATGCCTTACCTTTCGGACTGCATATGCTGCTGAACTGAGCTTACCTGCAGCGGTGTTGACATGGGCTCCCCACTGTAGTTTCTCGTCCAATGTTAACCCAAGAAATACAGTCGATTCTGTAGGGTGTAATACCTCCCCGTTCAAGGTAATATTTCTGCTCAACTTTTTAACGTTAGGTAGTAAAAATTCAACACAAGTTGTTTTTTTGGCATTTAATAATAAATTATTAGCAGTAAACCAGTCGGATATGTGTAAAAGAGTACTGTTCACTTCGTCAACATTTGGGTCATGCCTATCCACATTGAATATTAATGAGGTATCATCTGCAAACAGAACTATTTCACACCTATCCTGTAAATAATAAGGTAGATCATTGATATATACCAAGAACAAGAAGGGTCCTAAAATAGATCCTTGTGGAACACCAATGTTAATTGACGCACCGCTAGAACGTTCTCCATTAACAACTACAGTTTGTATCCTATCATGCAGGTATGAGGCTATGAGGTTCTGAGCTTGTCCTTTAATCCCATAGTGATTAAGTTTACGCAATAATGTACAATGTTCAACGCAATCAAATGCCTTGGAGAGGTCACAAAATATCCCCAAAGCATTTTTTGAGTTTTCCCATGCCTTGTATATATGTGTTAGTAGTGCAACTCCAGCATCTGTGGTTGAGCGCCCCTTTGTGAAACCAAACTGTTTGGTGTGCAGTAAATTATTAGAAGCAAAGTGACTAGTCAATTGGTTTAATATTAACTTTTCGAATACCTTACTTAATGTTGGTAAAATCGAGATAGGTCTATAGTTGTTACAGTCTTCTTGATCGCCTTTCTTAAATAGAGGTATAACTTTACTAAGCTTTAGTAAATTAGGAAATGTACCATAGTCACAACACTTATTAAATATGAAAGCTAAATTGTTTGCAATATTTTCTATTATATTATTAACTAAATTTACGGACATTCCCCAAAGATTTCTTTTTAAAAGCAACAATTTTCTTTAAATACCTTCAATCTTCATTTTGAAAAAAATCGGAAATGTTTGAAAATAAAATTCAGGAATAAGTTTTACCTCAGTAGAAGTAGATCTTCGAGGAACAGGTGGTGCATGTTCATCAGAGGACGTGTAATCTGGAGGCCGCGCCCGGTACTGCTGGACTGTATTTGATGCGATTGTGTCTGGTAGTTTCCATGTACTAGAGAAATAATAATTATAAAATTATTATTAATTTATATTATGTCAGCTGTTGGCAACATAAGACATTCTGTGTGTGGTAAGTATACCAATCTAGCACACAATATATTTTTCATTGTTATATTCCAATATAATTCATTTTCGTGTTGTTTTGTTTTTAAATATATCTTCGAGTTCGGTGAAATGCTTTTTGGAATGTCTTATAGCCATGATAAGGCAGACAATATATTTTGTACTAACTTTCAATTTTCTATATAACTTCACTCTTTATTCATTGAAGAATGAATTATATTTTATTTTATTTTATTATCTTTGGGAAACAATACAATATTTCTTATAATGAATATAGACATTTAACACATACCTATCAGCCCGCTCAGTACTACGAGCGCGCGAGGCTCTCGCGAGGCGATGTAACGCGAACAGCGCGCCCTCACTCTCGTTCAAGTGCACACACAGCTCTTGGAGCATCTGAAAGTGATGCTTGTTATTGTTAACTTGACCTTATTAGTGGGAGGTAGAATTACGAGTCGTATGGCAAGTGTGTTGGCTTGAAGAAGCACGTGGATGATGATTTTGTAGTAAAGGGTAGTTGAATCAAGAATGGTTACAAATGTGTATGAATTACAAACTAACTGAAAGATGAAACAGGTTACAGACACCGATTAATAAAATGTTTTATCCAAAACAATGATACAATATAACAATAATGTAAAAACTTTTAAAATAGCAAGAACTTAAATCATAATTTTGTCTTTGAACGCACGTGAAGCATTCACATAACTAATAAATAACACGTTACCAACAATTGAACCTTGAGGCACCCCCAGTACAAACTAACCGTGAAACAGCCTCGCCGTATTGCACATAATACCACATCAGCTAGAAGTAGATGCAAACTGTGTGGCTCTTTATCAGCGATGACGTTGAGAGGTGCCACGTGACTGAGCACCCATTCGTCTTCTACGCACCAGCTGTTGTCTTCTATGTCGGATGCTCCAGATTCTTCTACTAAAGATTGTTTAAATAATTATTATAGTAAAAAAAAATATTTTTGATAATTTGTTGATTTTCTCCTTTATATATAACTGTCTCATCTCATTTAAAAAAGTAATTGTATGGATTAGTACCGTTTATATAAAAACAAAATATATTTAATAGAGTCTATTCTAAATTGATCCATGCTACTACTTATCTAATATTTTATTTTCTTCATTTTATTAAGGTTTGTATATATAACTTGTTTTTTGTACTATAAAGTTGAAAAGACAATATATTTTCATCATCATTATTATAAGCTTACCACACAACGCATCCTTCACGCTATTAATAAAATCCATAGTCTCTAACAAACTAGGCCGACTCAACGGCTCTTTATTCTTCACAGTAGACCCAGCAGACCTTGGCCGTCTTCTCATCTCCTTAACATCCACTTGGTCAGAGTAGACCAAGCTTCTTAGCGTATGATACTTTCTTCTCAACGTCTTCACATCTGACTGGTTTGTGATGGATATTTCTGGAAACCCGTAGATTGTAGCTGGTCGATGTTTACGCCTAGATTTAGGCTCTAATGTATTTGATGCTGAAGGAATGATATCTGGTTTGGAGGTTCTCCAGAAGTTACCATTTTTAACGCTGGCTAATATTTCGTCTGTGCTACCGTGGCGTGATATATTTTTGGGTTGGAACCTGTAGGTAAAACATATTTTTTATTAAATTAAAATAGTATAGTAAATGTATCCAATAAAAAGGTTTAAAAGCTATACCTTCATTACAGGCATTATTTATTGTCATTCAATATAAATGCTGTAATAATTGTACTAAATAATAAAGTAGTTAAATGTAAATAATTTATGTTAAAACCCATTTTATTTATATTTTAGATACAATTCCAACAAAACGTAGCAATTACGTTAAATCTTTTCCTTGAAATCTCGTAACATAAAAAATGGAAACCTCGTACAGGATTTCTTAAATAAAATGAAAACTAAATAACCCCAAAATCTAAGCAAGGTCAATCCGATAAATGTGTCTCGTAAATTGCAAGCGGGTGTGTGCTGAATGTTAATAAAACACATCTGAGGTTCGTAATGTACTTTGTCACCTAGTTTTCGCATTTCACGTCTTTCTTTATTTGTAATTTACTTATCGACCACAAATGTGGAGCGTTAAAGGCACAGGTTAAAGTTATTTTTGGGTGTTCGGAAGAAACGGTACGCAAAATCTGTTATTATTTTTATTGTTTGATATATTCGAATACTGGACGTGAATGTTTTTTATATGTATTAAATTTATTTGTTATCTCTCTAAATACCATATTTTGTCTTTACTTTCAGTCAATTTACAAGACAAAAATTTTCTGTCCTGTTAAAATTTTCATCAATTTTTATATCAGTATACCAAGTTGTAGTTAATATATTGAGTAACACATTCATTCATCCATATTCAACTTTCAATATAATTTGTAGCTCAAGCTCAGTTTCAATATAAGCTGTAATTACATTAACATTAAAAAAGTTGCGTCTCAAATATAATTTAAATTATCCTAATAAAACTTACATAACATCAAGCTAAACTATTTTAAGTCCAAACCAAATGAAAATTGTCTGAAAGTAGCTAGATCACGTAAAAATTTTCTCTTTTTAAGTATTCCAGCTATTCCCTTGGCGTTAGAGGGATGTAGAGAATTGCTGTTTCATTATACAGATGTACAAAGGAATTTAAATTGGACGGTTATGTACTGAATTTAGATTTTGAGTAGATTTCTGCTATTGCAAAGTGCAGAACAAAGAAATTCGGTTAAATGTAATGAGGTTTCTGTGCGATTGCACTTATTTAATTGGATTCGCATATTAAAAATTTCGTCATTATTTTAAATAAAATGTAAAAGGTATACTATAATTATCAAATGCCTCCCTAAACTTACTCTTACTTGAATTAGTCATTGTAATAAATCAAAGAATAACCCGCATAGTTCCTGTGGGATTTCCGCGATAGCCTGTGCTTTTTCTGGGTCTTCAGCTACCTACATACCAAATTTCAGTGTAATCTTTTCATAAGTATTTGCGTTAAAGAGTAACAAACATCCATCCTCACAAACTTTCGCATTTATAATATTAGTAGGGTAAATCATAGACTAGCAGAATCCTACCGTTCACCAACCAGAGCGTCATGGAACGCGTTCACGACGCATCGCTTCGCCAGCCGCAACTTCGCCTCCGCTTTATCCCGCCTGCTCAATGTGAGGAAGCGAGCGGAACTGTGCTCTCTCCGGGAGGGGATCTTTAGGGGATAGGATACGGCTAGACCATCTCCGGTGGGGAATACGAGGCGGAATTCTGAAAAAAGAAAAGAATTTCATACGTAGATGATGATGGTGATAATGATGTAGTTTATCTTCATATAAAATCCTGGGTTTTACTTTAAACTGATTACTCTTTTTACCAATAAAATAAAATACTGGCACTTAAATGATAAATCGTTTAAATAAGTACTTAAAATTTACATTTTTAGGTATTTACGTATAGGTATATCAATACACTTCTGTTTTTTAAAGAAACGTCTCTAGCTTAAAATTTACCTTTTTCGGTATTTCACCTGTTATAATAACCAAGTTTTAAAATACTAAAACTTACATTCTTGCAAATTTGTCTGTAATGTTGTTACAATTTAACAGTTGTATAAACATTAACTTAAGAGAAATAAAAGAAGAAATGCAACTTTCACAAAAACAGGCTAAAAGCCATATCAGCTACAGTAACTCCCCTTAGCGTAACTCCCATAACTTTTCAAAGGGAACTTGACCCTTCGGCCTCAGATTTCCCGAGGGCGAGCAAATGGACAGAGTATTGACAAATAAATGATGAGCACAACTCAAGCGTAACAAAAGGGAATCTGCAAATATTTGGCTGTTTTGTTTGGAACTAATCTTTAGAAGTAGCTATGAAGAATGAACTTTACGTGTAAATTACACGGTAATTTCTAAGTTAAAGCTATAAATGGAAATAAATAGATACTTTACTATTTTACACGGTAATTTCTAAAGTAAAGCTATAAAAAAAACTACGATTGTACAGAGAACCTATGTCATTATTCCCTCAATTACATAATATCTAAAAAATACGTAAATTAGATGCTGCATAACTTTAAATAGCCCTAAACAAAAGCAAAACTACACCGTTTAAAAGTGTTACATTGCACGGTAATTTGCTTTTATTTGAAACGCAAAAGCAAAAAGATTTAAGCGCTAACTCTAATAGGTATATCGAGTTAGCCGGTTTCTAACAAAAGTACTAACTCCCCCGGCTTCCAGTCGCCACCGGTTAGTCATTACATCGTATAGATTACTAGATGTGAACTATAAATACTTTATTTATTAGTTATTTGTATAGAATATTAACTTATCAACTTATAGATTGGGGTAGAAGCCTTTAAAAATAATGAAAAGATAAAAAAAATCGCAGTCGGATGAAACCCATTAGAAAAGGAGGGGAATATGATGAAAATGTAAGGAAAAATAAATTACGGTCAATCCGAGTTCGGGAAGCGGGAGGGGGGAGCTTTTAAGAGAAAAAAATGGTTTCTCTCGATTTCCCGCAAAACTACAAGTCCTATAGAAAAAAGTTCAATGGCAAAGTTGTAGGTAATTAAAAGTTCTACAACTTTTGTATTTACAATTTTTTCACATAACCTCAAAATTTAGGTGAAAAATTCAAAAAACCAAGTTTTTGGTCTTTTATTTTTATCTACTTCAAAATTTATTTTTTTTCTACGAAATTTGGTGGAAACTTACTTTATTATGTCCCAAATACACTGTAATTTTTTTGTTTGAAAATATTTATTTTTTTCGCCTTATTTTGAATTAATACCAAAAAAACAACCTAATTTTCAATCGAAAAGTCACCCGTCAAAATATCAGCTTTTTTCAAAAACTTGGGGTGCCTTTTATTTATTGAAATCTCTACTTTCATATGGTGTAAAAAAAAAATAAACACCACCATAGTAAATGTTCTCAGGAAATGCATACAAACAGTGCGAAAATTAGCTTTTACTAAATCAGGCACACTTCTCGAACTACCTGAAATGTTTATATCGACATCATTTTGCTTTTGAATATGCTGTAAAATATTAAACTTAGAACAGATAATTATTTTTCTTTTGAAATATTACCGAAAAGCCGATACAAGAGAAGATATAGAGTTCGAGAAGTGTGCCTGATTTAGTAAAAGCTAATTTTCACACTGTTTGTATGCATTTCCTGAGAACATTTACTATGGTGGTGTTTATTTTTTTTTACACCATATGAAAGTAGAGATTTCAATGAATAAAAGGCACCCCAAGTTTTTGAAAAAAGCTGATATTTTGACGGGTGACTTTTCGATTGAAAATTAGGTTGTTTTTTTGGTATTAATTCAAAATAAGGCGAAAAAATAAATATTTTCAAACAAAAAAATTATAGTGTATTTGGGACATAATAAAGTAAGTTTCCACCAAATTTCGTAGAAAAAAAAATAAATTTTGAAGTAGATAAAAATAAAAGACCAAAAATTTGTTTTTTTGAATTTTTCACCTAAATTTTGAGGTTATGTGAAAAAATTGTAAATACAAAAGTTGTAGAACTTTTAATTACCTACAACTTTGCCATTGAATTTTTTTCTATAGGACTTGTAGTTTTGTCGGAAATCGAGAGAAACCATTTTTTTCTCTTCAAAGCTCCCCCCTCCCGCTTCCCGAACTCGGATTGACCGTAATTTATTTTTCCTTACATTTTTATCATATTCCCCTCTTTCTCTAATGGGTTTCATCCGACTGCGATTTTTTTTTGTTTCAAAAATTATCTACTCTCTATTATAGCGCAAAAGCCCAATAAAAATTTTAAAGCCTTAAATTTTGTATTTGTATTCTAGGTACCTTTTATCTTCTATCTATGTATCTTAGGTATCTTCATTAAGTTTCAGCGATTCACATGTGATTACGTTTATAAGTTTTGAATTATTAATATAAAAAATAATAGTCACATTCACGTTTAGTAAACCTTTGGACACAATACATTTTATTGAGAGCTACTCATACTTTGATTAAAACAATAAATAGTATAATAACATAATATTATAAAGTACAAAATACAAGAAAAATTACAACACTTGAAAAATAAGCCATATCTAGTAAATATCCATCTGTGTAAGGCTATCGCCAGCATTAACTTTTCACCAGAACTGTTAGACCCCTCCATTTAACTACGGATCGAACGTAAAAGTACTTCCAGGGGTCAAGTGCGGCTGGTTTTATTAATTTTAACGTATTCCCGTTTAACCCGCCCGAAAATCCGAGCGCATTTGCGAAACCTTTTAAATGAGATAATTTTTGATGAATAATAAAAAGGTAAATCTGTGAGCTGTGTTTCGTTAAATTATGAATGTTGTTTTATGATATAGGTGGGAAAATATTGCTGTTGAATGGTTTATATATTTTTTTATTCCGACTACTTGATGTTAATTCTAAATTCGTCCTAGGTTAATAACCAATTTTAAGACAAATTCTCATAGGTACAAATACAAATTGAGAAATGTCCGAAAGACTTACTATTCATTAAATTGTCAAACACCAAAATATGCTAAATAATAAAAAAATTAATCATTTTTCCAAGATAACCAAAACCAAAATTGGACCATTAATTTCCACCTTTGAATAACAAAACACAAAACACATACCAGTATGTCGATGTCGATCAACAAAGTCCACCACCGCTTTCGCCCAAGCGTGTTTCTTAGCAGCCCCTAACAACCCCATACAGGGCTCTATGAACCCCTCGTGAACCCCCAAACAATATTCCTTTAAACCATCCAACTCTGAATCACAGTTTTTAGCATCAAAGTCCTCTAGAAACCAAGAATTTTCTAAAGATGAGGTAAAGAGGTCGTCCAGGTAAGGCTTTAAAACGGGCCCTAGATATTTTTTGTCTTCTTTCGCTCCTGAAATTGTTAAAACAGCTACTACAATATAGGTAAAGAATGTATTCTGTTAAAATGATTTTATATAACGTCATAATCATGAAATATTTACCATATTGTTAATCTTTTTCTTATAACACTACAACTTGACAAAATCCCCGCCTTAATGCTATTAAGATCAGTGAAAGTCTTTGGATTATAAAATGAAAAATACTACGTATAGATACTTACACGAAGCATCTAAATTTTTTACTAGAATTTATCTTCAAAAAATATTAAAATCTACCGTTAATGAGTTATAGGTTGTGTTACTAAGGCGATACACTTTTTTACAGATAGATAGATTTAACTGCTTCATATAAAACTTTATAGATGACTATAAAGTAAGTAGTATGAATATGCGCTTACCTTTATAAAGCCAGTGCAACACCAAGCTCATGAGACTAGTCTCATTGTCTTCAAGCTGAAGGTCCTTATCCCTCCTCACAGCATCTATCAAACACGCTGATGATGCATCGTAATAGTCCTTCAATTTGTTCCACTTTTTAGACCTGATTTATTAGAAAAATAAATTCAAAGAAATCTTGACGAAATTCTTAAAATAAACAAAATTAATTGGCAATTATTTCGTAACAACTTTTAACTTTTGGAAGAAATTACAGATACTCCATACAAAACGTCTCATTACCGCTAATTCGAATCGATAGAATCCAGTTTTCACATATTTTTTTTTTATATTTTTTTTATAGAAAAAGATTTATTTTATACATGACAATCAAAGGTAATTATTACCCACCTGTATATTGTTAGCTCTCTATCAAATTCACCTATATTCCTATTATTTATATTGTTCATATATGCATCTCGTGCTTGGTCTAAAATAATGGCCATAATATGTATTAAATCTTCAATAGATTCCAAATGTACAGATGTGACTTGAATCAGGTTAGCTCGGAATGTACTGTGACTTTCCTGTTAAAATAATTATAGTTATTTGTTAAAATTCAAGTTGATTCATGCATGATTTTGCTATAGCCTTTGAATGGGTATTTTATTACTATAAGATGAAATTATTAAAGGCCATTGTTGAATTTGTAAGAAAATTTGTCGAATTGAATGGAATTTTAAAAGCAATTTCGTAGAAAGTTTAACAACAATAACAATAAAAAAATGCAAAAATTTATTTAAGGCGTTCCACAAGGAAGCAAACAGGGACTAACGGATTTCCTTTTATATATTAATGAGCTTTGTCAATTACATTGTATGATTTTAATTAAATTTTCAATTAACATACATAAACAATAGACCTCTTGCATCGAACCAGTTCCGAAGCCACTCTATTTAAATATCGTAACTGTCGTTTTGAATAACTATTGGGTCCCGTACATTTTATTTCGTGCGTCAGTCTCTCCCATCGTGAAAATAATGCTAATTCCAACGTTTCAGATGGTGAAAGAGGTATTTCTTCGTTACCTAAAATTTAAAATGAAATACATAATGTTAAAATAAATTACATAAAAGACACATTAAAATTCTTATTTTTTAGTTTTAATTGGAAATGTATAGTGGAAACTAAGATTATCTAATATTCTAATATACTATATTATAAAGGCGAAAGTTTGTAAGGATGTATGGATGTATGGATGTATGGATGTTTGTTACTCTTTCACGTAAAAACTACTGAACCGATTACAGTGAAATTTAGCACACATATAGAGGGTAACTTGGATTAACACATAGGATAGTTTTTATCCCGGAAATCCCACGGGAACGGGAACTATGCGGGTTTTCCTTTGCAAACGCGGGCGAAGCCGCGGGCGGAAATCTAGTTATATATAAAAATTAACACTAAAAGCAGAATTAATTTCATAGATCAGATTAATTTACGTAAATGACAAGTGAAAACTATTGAAACTCTATTTTTATTTTTATTTTCGGTCACCAACACCCCTACATTACAACACTTACCCGCGACCCGATACAAGTGTCGCACACAGCCAGTGAGTGCGATGACGTCACTCGCCCAGTTCCCGCGCGCCCCGCGCCGCGCCGCGCACCCGCGCTCCACCGGGTAGATGTAGCCGCACCTACCGCCACTTGTTGCGATTTGGAGGAGCCTGGTGATGATGAGCGAGGTAAGGTAAAAAAAGACGTGTGGCACTCGGGGACTGCCGCGGTAAAGCTATTGCATAGCATGCCTTCAAGCCACACCTCCGAGCCCGTTGGAGTAGGGAGCGTGAGGTTTTTTCGTTACGGAAATTCTCGATTCGGTCCCCGCGCTCAATGCCCGCGATAGAAGCTATGCAATAACTTAAAAAAAGTATGTGCCTAGCACACGTCTCAGAAGTGAAACTTCTTTGGCAAGATACAAAGATACCAAAACGGTGACGGTATTGCCATGACGCGACCTTTAGGCGCGACGCGTCTTAATAAGTTTGTAGTGATTTGCCTTTTGAAGTGCAAAAGGCAAATCACTACATGGTATAAAACGTGTGTTTGTAAGTCTTTTTAATTATGCAACAGATTTTGATGCGGTCTTTTTAATAGATAGAGTGATTAAAGAGGAAGGTTTTAGTAAGTATATCATTTAAGACAAAGCAGGCGAAGCCGAGGGTGCAAAACTAGCTATGCATAATTTAATTAAAATAGAAAATAGTAAAATAAATAACAGGGATGTTCCTAATGATAGGAAGATAAAATTTGAAACAGTCTGGTGAAGAATATAACTTACTCATCAAGAACTAGCAGTAAGTGATGCGCCAAGTGCGAGGCGAGGCACGCTCGCGCCACGCCGCGCTGCGAGGCACAGCGGTACGCGCGACGACGGAGCACGCTGCTCGCTGCGTAGCGACTTAGCAGTTGGAGAGAACCCTATAGGTATACAGACAAAAACTGAATCTAAAAACTTCGAACATATGTATCAAAAGTTATTTTCAACTTCAAAACCATAATCTGAAAACTCATATTTTCATAACTTTTACCTTGTGCATAAAATATTTTTACTTGTATTATTATTTTCCAAACTTCAATGACATTACACATACTGTACAAACCGCTACAACTACAATCTAAATACATTTCTTTACCTGAAAGTCTACTTTTCTCCTATCCACAAGAAAACTTATGTTAACGTAAATTGACCATAATATGACCCATATTTTATAGTCCATACGACCATACCTCAAAATGCCCTTCCCTCATCTTATCCACCAGCACGTTCAAGGCCCCAGCAATCCTCGCCACGTTGGAGAGATCAGAACAATGAGCATCTAGGGCTGCCTCTAGTGCGGGGTGCCAGAGCTGCCAGGTGGAGGAGCGTTCTGCACACACCATGGAAGATGGTGGTGCTATTGCCACTGCGTAGTAGCCCTGTAGCAGGTTTAAAGGTTAAATGGGTAAGAATCAGGAGTAGAAAATAATAGATAAGAAATTTTCTTTCTAATTATGATAATATGTAAAATATTTCTAATATGACAATTCATAAATTAAATCTTTCATGATTTCTTCATCAGAATCTTATTATACTATAGCATTTTGAGCAAAAGACTATCTACCCTTTTCGAATGCGATGTGAAACTTGTTATTTGTGATTATAACAACTTTAACTTCGCATTCGAAAAGGGTCAATAGTTCCAGACCTTCTATTAACAAACGAAAAACTCACCCCTTGTCCACAGCTATAATGCAGCAACGCCAAGGGATGTGTGATCGGCACCTTAGTAGTATACGCGTCTGGGCTGCAACCTCGCACCCTTGCTCCAAGCAATAGTTTAGCACTATCACCCCCCACTCCCACACGCACTACCACCCACGCTGACCCCTCTACTATGGCTAGTCGATGTTCTGGGATGGTTTGGTGGGATGCTAAAAGTGGTAAGAAATATATTTCTAAGTGGATAACCGGGTTAAGGAACTTTAGAAGATATAAAGCTGGTCAAAGCAGCAGTTTAACGCTCTCTAAGCGCTATAACTAAGCAATGTTTCGTCATATTTTAGTGGAAAGCCGGTAAAATGGGAAACCACGATAAGGAATTGAAATTAAAAAGATATGGATTATAGTAAAAGACTTAGAGATAATGTCTATGAAATAAAAAACTAATTAAAAAAACATAATATATTAAAGCAATTCGCAACTTAAATACTGATAGTTTTGTTTTAAAGTATCTTAGTTTTATTTACAACATGTTTTAGTAGGTGAACCTTATTTAGATTTATAGTTGAATTAATAAAATAAACATTTTCGGATCAGTGATTAATTTACCTAATCTCTAAAATGTGGCGATACAAATTCGTTTCAATGAAGACTAGTGGAATACATTTCAACGTGAATTAGAAAAGGTTTCGTTAAATTAGGTGTCGCATCTATACTGATATTATAAAGCTGAAGAGTTTGTTTGAACGCGCTAATCTCAGGAAATACTGGTCCGATTTAAAAAATTATTTCGGTGTTAGATAGCCCATTCATCGAGGAAGGCTATAGGCTATATATCATCACGCTAAGACCAACAGGAGCTGAGCACTGCGGGTAAAACCACGGAGCATAGCTAGTTAAAAATATTTAAATAAATCTAATCAAGAATTTATTTGATTAAAATATTTTTTCATCAAAAAATCTCTTAATTATTCAGTAACTTAACTCTTTCGCTTTTTAATTTCAATTAAACCATTAAAATACTTAAAATAAAACTTATGCAACTCAGCATTGCAAAATCAGTTAGCCATGACAGTTTCTACAAACTCATAACTAACTCAGACACGAGTGAGTGTCAACTTGTAAGTTAACTAATTAGTTGGTTGGGATTAATTACTAGTTGTGGACCGTGACTTCGCTTTATACAGGAGGTTCAAAATGTTTTTAATTAAGTAATGAAATGAAATGAAAGGAAATTTTTAATTGTCTTGTGGTTACAAAGGAAGTACTACTATTATAAATTCGAATGTTTGGATGATTTCCTTCATGAGCTTAGTACTGTGGATTGAACTGGGTAAAACTTAGATCAGTGATAGATGAAAATCACACATGTAATTCTTAGTCATTTTCGTACATGTTAAAAAAACATAGTCATTATAATGGAAAAATATATTTTTCCGAATTCTATCAACAAAAAAATTAAACTGAAAATATTTCCAGCACTGTTCAAAACATTCATAACACATTTTGATGATTCTAATGATGCACATAGTATTTATGTTAATAAATGTGAATTATTGACGACGACAACTATGATTTTACATAAGCTAACAAAATTTTGGCCATATGTACTTTAAACACACTGCCAACTTTGACGCACTTAAAATCGGCTATATAGTAGGTACTTCGAAACACCCTGTATAAAATGTGGCGTGACGCGATCAATACCCACTTTCAGCTGATATAATCCATTAAAACTTAGCGAAGTTCGATACACATCACGCCCGAAGCTTACTAACTTACAAATTGCAAGTCTAAAATATTTGATGCGTTCCGTTAAATTTTCGTTAAGAATTATTTCTTCTATCACGTCTTATATTTAAAAAATAGTATAATTTTAGGTGAAATACGGTTAAAGATATATTTATTAAATCCAACTGAAACTACGAGTCTCTACGGAGTTAGAAAGAGTAGAATTAATTCCAATGCCTTAATAAATTCGTCGGTAGCCTTATCAAAATCCTAAATCATAACAAATACTTTCTTTTACTAACACTAGAATAAGTACTAGATACTAATATGGGCCTGCCTGATATAAATAAATAATTAAACATCGAACTGTTTAAAATAATTCAGACAAAAAAGAAATTTATGCAATTAAGAGAATAAACACAAATATAAATACCACACTCACCCCGCTCCACATAACAGTAAGAGTATGGTGCGGCGTGCGCATGTGCCCTTGCGCTCAACACGCGTAACGCGCCACCACCGCGTGCCCGCGCACAACGCGCTACCAATTGCACCCAGCGCTCTACTACCTTGTCTCTATGTAGAGAAAATAAATTAAAGCTCTACGTAGTTATACACCAAGAAGCTTATATCTAATACACTGGAGATTGCACTACGACCATTAACTTGTAACAAGAAAATATGACGTTGAATGACGCCTGTATGTTTTTTTATCCCTTTCACACCTAACTTGGCAAGTGGGTGTGAAAGGGGTAAAAAAACATACAGGCGTCATTCAACGTCATATTTTCTTGTTACAAGTTAATGGTCATAGTGCAATCTCTAATGTATTAGTTACAAGCTTCTTGTTATACACTTTATAGTTGTAGAGCAAAATTATAAGCTTGACTATATGTTAGGCTGCTCTACGTACACAGTTTATAGATGAAGAGGAAAATTATAATCTCCACAATATAGAGCTCTAGATGTAGAGTAAAATTATAATGCTCTACATAATATAGCTCTAGATGTAGAGAAAATTATAAAGCTGTACATTATTTACTCTACATGTAGAGTAGAATTATAACGCTCTAGATTATATAAATCTGGATGTAAAGATTCACACAAATTCTGTTTATACAATCGAATCGAACATTACTATTAATTTTCACGTTATCATAACATGGAAGAGAATCTATCATCTCTAGGTATTCACTATTCTACCAATTTAGGCATCTCAAATGGTCATCTTCCCCTTACTTACCGATACAAATAAATAATTGTATAGCTGGTGTTGTAGAACTTATTGGGAACTAGTAGGGATACTATGGTCACTAGGTATTCTAACCATTTATACAATCAAGAGAATTTAGGCAACTGAAATGGTGATCTACTCCATACTAACCGACACAAATACCCAGCAGGCGTGAGGAACTCAGCCCAGGTCTCCGCCTGCCGCCCTGCCAGTCGCACCTTGCCGAACCCCACGGGACCTTCCTGGAGACGACCCTCGTCATCCACGTTCAGTATTGGCAGGGAATCTATAGTTACCAGATATTCTAGGGATTTGGAACGCATCTGAAATTGATGATGAGAATAACGTTATATAATTTTACAAATAATGAACATCTGCGATTGCAAGTATCTCTGCCTTATTTTCTTTGTCTTTACAAAGTTTAGGCGTGATTTAGGTGACATAACACTGCTTGAAAACAGCAAAGAATTATTACCATACCATGTCTATGTACACGAGAATGAACTCATCTTCTGATAAATTACATTATAAATTATATTCTTCTCTGTAGAATTTCATCATATATTTAGCAATTAGTATTCGTAACTGTTTTATTCTTATACAAAAGGAAAAATATAAAAAAGACTCATTATAACTATAACATACCCGTTTCCCCCTATGCAGTGCTATAAGATGACTACATCTGAACCGCGGGTCGCGCTGTCCTGCACCATCCACTATCCTCTGAACTAGCGCTTCCACCATCATCTCGGTTTCTACTGACATGCGACCTGACGAAGAAGTGCAAAAATATTGTCAGTCAGTATTTAAAATTAATTCTGTTTGGCCACTAATGCAAAAAGTGAAACACTGCAGATAAATAGTCATAGAATAGTAACATACTGTTGTTTTGTATTATCTCGTTGTTAAGTTATAATATGTATAAATATTATTTTAACTTATATTACGAGGACTTTCAACTTATCCCTCGTTTCAAAGTGATAGCTTTTTAGATAGGATAAGTGAGTTCTACAAACACCCCAAAGTGACACCCCAAAGAGAAACGATATTTCATACTAAAATCGTTATAACAATTCTTAAAATATAAGTGAATAGACTACAAAATATGTACATCTCTTTCGCAAAAAAAAAACACGGCAATTTTGCTCATAGGTAAATTTCGAATTATACCAGCATTGAATATTTTTATTATAAGTAGTTACTTACTACATACTACATAATATATTTACTAAAATGTATGCAGTATGATAACCTGTTATATTATTACCTTTCTGATCCTCTTCATACAGTGTATCGACATAGGAATTCAAAGATCTCAACTGATGACTGGTGAAGCGAAGCCCTGACGCCGGCAACCGCAGGTCCCCTCCGGGGGTGTCGCTCACGGCTGATGTGTTGGAGCCCATTGCTATTGCCTAGATATTATTAAGTTTTTGAAACTTTAGAGTTGAGAATGCTTATAGTCTTAATATTATAATTACCGACTTTAAAGAAGGAGCACGTTTCATACTGTATATTTTTAGCATGAGCTGTTATATTTAAGATAATTAAAAAAATATTGTTCAGAAAAATAGAGGCATCAAAAGCTTTTGCAACGGCTGAGCCCAATTTCTAATTAAATTCTGTTAAGGCATGAATGGTTAAAAAATGTCCTTCTAATATTATACACGTGAAAGTTTGTAAGAATGTACATGTTATTTATTCTTTCGCGCAAAAACAGTTGATCGATTTGTATGAGGGAGCGAGATAGAGCTTTTTACAAATATAAATAAATTTGACACGAAGGTACATTCCTTTTTACAGTTATTATTATAATATATAAAGCTACACTACCACTGACTGACTCACTGACATCGGGTTTCTCGGAAACTACGGGGAAAGTTGGGGGGATTTCGACGTGGACGTGTAGAGGTGCTCCCAGTGACCACCGGAAAAATATTGACATCTCCAACACCCTGGACAAGAGAGTGGACCCCTGGAGGTGCGCAAAAACGGTGGTACCTGGAGGGGGGGTGTCTGAACAAAAAATGCTCGGAACTGGTGGCGATTACCAGGGGTGGTGGAAAAATGGCGATTTTCGCGAAAACAAGATGGCCGCCGTACTTTGCCAAAATCGCCGTTTATGAATCCTTACGTCTCAAATTTGGCACACGTGCTCTGTTCGAGCCGGCGAATCGATCTGTGCCCCGTTCGAGTGGCTCCGGGCCCCCGTTTCCAACTTCCATACAACGTAAAATCCAACGGCCCGCGGAAACGGTGCGAGTTGAGTGGGGGGTCCCGGAACTAAAAATGATCACCACCCTGGGACGCTACCAGGGAGCCATAGTGGGTCGCTCGATTTTGGAATTTTTCCATTTTTGGCGCAAACATAAAAACGTAAATTTAGACGAGGTGGCGCAACGGAGAAATACACCAATGATGCATTCGTACTCGCCCAGCTCCCAGGATATCCAGAAAAATACGAAATCTTAAACTTTCCCTCATCTCTCGAAGACGGTCAACGGCCCGCGCAAACGGTAGCAGCTACATCTGGGGTGCTCGAACTAAACTTGTAGTAGACCTCGAGCAATTACCACAGATAGTGAAAAAAATTCAAAATGGCGGAAAAAATGGCCGCCGCCATACAAATGCTAAAACGGCCATCGCTGGTCCGATCGCGCTGAAACTTGGCACAGGGGCTTTAATCGAGCCGCACATTACGTTGGCATACTCATCATCGAGTTTCCATCGCTGGTTTCCGAGTTTCATACAACGCGAAATTCGACGGCTCTCCGAAACGGCGCCAGATAGGTGGGGGGTGTAGAACTAAAAAATGATCAGGAAGATGGGGCGCTACCAGGGCAATGGAGAAATTTCAAATTGGACGCAATTTTTTTTTTTAAAATGGCCAATTTTTCAAAGCAAGATGGTGGCGCCGGTTACTTTACGATCGGTCTGAAAATTGACTTCTATGCTCTAATCGGCCAGATTTACAAAACTACATACTCAGAATTTCTTTCCGACCCCCGGTTTCCATTTTCCATACATCACGAAATTCAATGGTTCTCTGAATCGGTGACAGGTAGGTCGGGGTCGCCGAAGTAAAAAATACTTCAAAACTTGGTCCGCTTCCAGGCATATAATTTTTTTTGTTTAAAAGCGAAATTTTTTTTTTCGAAAATTTTGTATGGAAATTTTCATAGTAGGAAGGGTAATTGAATAGCAACGGCAAAAGACGGCGCCGCGGGCTGCTTGCTGCCCGCGCACCGCGCAACCTCGAAGGTCGACAGCCTCCCGGAGTAGAAAATATTTATTAACTTTTGAACTACCGCACGAGCCAAGCGAGCGAAGCGAGCGAATCACGGCAGCGGCTGGCGTAAATATTCAAACAGGTAGCGAGGAGCGAAGCGACGAGCGATTTAGGTTAACTTTTGAACTTCCGCACTAGCCAAGCGAGCGAAGCGAGCAAGTCACGTCAGCGGCCTGCGTAAATATTCAAAGAAGTAGCGAGGAGCGAAGCGACGAGCGAGTTAGGTTACTTTTGAACTACCGCACTAGCCAAGCGAGTGAAGCGAGCAAGTCACGTCAGCGGCCGGCGTAAATATTCAAAGAAGTAGCGAGGAGCGAAGCGACGAGCCAGTTAGGTTAATTTTTGAACTACCGCACTAGCCAAGCGAGCGAAGCGAGCAAGTCACGTCAGCGGCCGGCGTAAATACTCAAAGAAGTAGCGAGGAGCGAAGCGACGAGCGAGTTAGGTTACTTTTGAACTACCGCACTAGCCAAGCGAGTGAAGCGAGCAAGTCACGTCAGCGGCCGGCGTAAATATTCAAAGAAGTAGCGAGGAGCGAAGCGACGAGCCAGTTAGGTTAATTTTTGAACTACCGCACTAGCCAAGCGAGCGAAGCGAGCAAGTCACGTCAGCGGCCGGCGTAAATACTCAAAGAAGTAGCGAGGAGCGAAGCGACGAGCGAGTTAGGTTACTTTTGAACTACCGCACTAGCCAAGCGAGCGAAGCGAGCAAGTCACGTCAGCGGCCGGCGTAAATATTCAAATAGGTAGCGAGGAGCGAAGCGACGAGCGTGTTAAGTAAACTCTTGAACAGTTTATTATGAAAAGTCACTGCCCGCTATCGATTAGACACCTCAAATTCGGGGATCACATTTCAAGAATTTAACCAATATTTGAATAAGTAATTTATAAACAGTTTCGACTGACTGTAGAATCGCTGTTAGCAGATGTAACAAATGGACAGGAAATTCAAATGCATTTTCAAATGACTGAAGATTTCTGCCCTGGGATGAGCCGCGAGCTGCTTGCAGCTCGCGCACCACGCACCCTCAAAGGTAGACAGCCCCCCGGAATAGAAAATATTTGAATGGGAAATTTATAAGCACTTGCGATTGACTGTGGAATCGCTGTTAGCAGATATTAACAAATTGACGGGGAATTTTTATGCATTTTCAAATGACTGAAGATTTCTGCCCTGGGATGAGCCGCGAGCTGCTTGCAGCTCGCGCACCACGCACCCTCAAAGGTAGACAGCCCCCCGGAATAGAAAATATTTGAATGGGAAATTTATAAGCACTTGCGATTGACTGTGGAATCGCTGTTAGCAGATATTAACAAATTGACGGGGAATTTTTATGCATTTTCAACTGACTGAAGATTTCTGCCCTGGGATGCTTCGCGGGCTGCTTGCAGCCCGCGCACCACGCACCCTCGAAGGTGGGCAGCCTCCCGAAGTGGAAAATACTTGAACGGAGAATTTATAAGCATTACCGACTGACTGTAGAATCGCTGTTAGCAGATGTAACAAATGGACAGGAAATTCGAATGCATTTTCAAATGACTGCCCTATTGCTTCAACCCAGAGGCAAAAGAGGCTCGCGGGCTGCTTGCAGCCCGCGCACCACGCACCCTTGAAGGTCGACAGCATTTCAAAATATAAAATATTTGAATTGGGAATTTATAAGCACTTCCGATTGACTGTGGAATCGCAGTTAGCAGAAAATTATAAATGGACTTGGAATTCTAACACATATTCTAATGACTGCCCTATTGCTTCAACCCAGGGGCAAAAGGGGCTCGCGGGCTGCTTGCAGCCCGCGCACAACGCACCAGCTAGTTATAATATATAAAGCTACACTACCACTGACTGACTCACTGACATCGGGTTTCTCGGAAACTACGGGGAAAGTTGGGGGGATTTCGACGTGGACGTGTAGAGGTGCTCCCAGTGACCACCGGAAAAATATTGACATCTCCAACACCCTGGACAAGAGAGTGGACCCCTGGAGGTGCGCAAAAACGGTGGTACCTGGAGGGGGGGTGTCTGAACAAAAAATGCTCGGAACTGGTGGCGATTACCAGGGGTGGTGGAAAAATGGGGATTTTCGCGAAAACAAGATGGCCGCCGTACTTTGCCAAAATCGCCGTTTATGAATCCTTACGTCTCAAATTTGGCACACGTGCTCTGTTCGAGCCGGCGAATCGATCGGTGCCCCGTTCGAGTGGCTCCGGGCCCCCGTTTCCGACTTTCATACATTGGAAAATTCAACGGCCCGCGGAAACGGTGTGAGTTGGGTGGGGGGTCCCGGAACTAAAAATGATCACCACCCTGGGACGCTACCAGGGAGCCATAGTGCGTCGCTCGATTTTGGAATTTTTCCATTTTTGGCGCAAACATAAAAACGTAAATTTAGACGAGGTGGCGCAACGGAGAAACACACCAATGATGCATTCATACTCGCCCAGCTCCCAGGATATCCAGAAAAATCCGATATCTTGAACTTTCTCACAGCCCGCGGAGACGGTCAACGGCCCGCGCAAACGGTAGCAGCTACATCTGGGGTGCTCAAACTAAATGTGTAGTAGACCTCGAGCAATTACCACAGATAGTGAAAAAAATTCAAAATGGCGGAAAAAATGGCCGCCGCCATACAAATGCTAAAACGGCCATCGCTGGTCCGATCGCGCTGAAACTTGGCACAGGGGCTTTAATCGAGCCTCACATTACGTTGGAATACTCACCATCGAGTTTCCATCGCTGGTTTCCGAGTTTCATACAACGCGAAATTCGACGGCTCTCCGAAACGGCGCCAGATAGGTGGGGGGTGTAGAACTAAAAAATGATCAGGAAAATGGGGCGCTACCAGGGCAATGGAGAAATTTCAAATTGGACGCAATTTTTTTTTCAAAAATGGCCAATTTTTCAAAGCAAGATGGTGGCGCCTGTTACTTTACGATCGGTCTGAAAATTGATTTCTGTGCTCTAATCGGTCAGATTTACAAAACTGCATACTCAGAATTTCTCTCTGACCCTCGGTTTCCATTTTCCATACATCACGAAATTCAACGGCTCTCTGAACCGGTGGCAGGTAGGTCGAGGTCGCCGAAGTAAAAAATGCTTCAAAACCTGGTCCGCTTCCAGGCATATAAAAATTTTTGGTAAAAAGCGAATTTTCTTTTTTCGAAAATTTTGTATGGAAATTTCCATAGTAGGAAGGAATATAGCAACGGAAAAACGGGCTGCTTGCTGCCCGCGCACCGCGCAACCTCGAAGGTCGACAGGCTCCCGGAGTAGAAAATATTTATTAACTTTTGAACTACCGCACGAGCCAAGCGAGCGAAGCGAGCGAATCACGGCAGCGGCTGGCGTAAATATTCAAATAGGTAGCGAGGAGCGAAGCGACGAGCGAGTCAGGTTAACTTTGGAACTACCGCACTAGCCAAGCGAGCGAAGCGAGCAAGTCACGTCAGCGGCCTGCGTAAATATTCAAAGAAGTAGCGAGGAGCGAAGCGACGAGCCAGTTAGGTTAACTTTTGAACTACCGCACTAGCCAAGCGAGCGAAGCGAGCAAGTCACGTCAGCGGCCGGCGTAAATATTCAAAGAAGTAGCGAGGAGCGAAGCGACGAGCCAGTTAGGTTAACTTTTGAACTACCGCACTAGCCAAGCGAGCGAAGCGAGCAAGTCACGTCAGCGGCCGGCGTAAATATTCAAAGAAGTAGCGAGGAGCGAAGCGACGAGCGAGTTAGGTTAACTTTTGAACTACCGCACTAGCCAAGCGAGCGAAGCGAGCAAGTCACGACAGCGGCCTACGTAAATATTCAAAGAAGTAGCGAGGAGCGAAGCGACGAGCGAGTTAGGTTACTTTTGAACTAACGCACTAGCCAAGCGAGCGAAGCGAGCAAGTCACGTCAGCGGCCGGCGGAAATATTCAAATAGGTAGCGAGGAGCGAAGCGACGAGCGTGTTAAGTACACTCTTTAACAGTTTATTATGAAAAGTCACTGCCCGCTATCGATTAGACACCTCAAAATGATGAAATTCGGGGATCACGTTTCAAGATTTTAACCAATATTTGAATAAGTAATTTATAAACAGTTTCGACTGACTGTAGAATCGCTGTTAGCAGATGTAAAAAATGGACAGGAAATTCAAATGCATTTTCAAATGACTGAAGATTTCTGCCCTGGGATGAGCCGCGAGCTGCTTGCAGCTCGCGCACCACGCACCCTCGAAGGTATACAGCCCCCCGGAATAGAAAATATTTAAATGGGAAATTTATAAGCACTTCCGATTGACTGTGGAATCGCTGTTAGCAGATCTTAACAAATTGACGGGGAATTTTTATGCATTTTCAACTGACTGAAGATTTCTGCCCTGGGAAGCTTCGCGGGCTGCTTGCAGCCCGCGCACCACGCACCCTCGAAGGTGGGCAGCCTCCTGAAGTGGAAAATACTTGAATGGAGAATTTATAAGCATTACCGACTGACTGTAGAATCGCTGTTAGCAGATACGTAACAAATGGATAGGAAATTCGAATGCATTTTCAAATGACTGCCCTATTGCTTCAACCCAGAGGCAAAAGAGGCTCGCGGGCTGCTTGCAGCCCAAGCACCGCGCACCCTCGAAGGTCGACAGCATTTCAAAATAGAAAATATTTGAATTGGGAATTTATAAGCACTTCCGATTGACTGTGGAATCGCTGTTGGCAAATAATAACAAATTGACGGGGGATTTTGATGCATTTTCAAATGACTGCCCTATTGCTTCAACCCAGGGGCAAAAGGGGCTCGCGGGCTGCTTGCAGCCCGCGCACAACGCACCAGCTAGTTATAATATATAAAGCTACACTACCACTGACTGACTCACTGACATCGGGTTTCTCGGAAACTACGGGGAAAGTTGGGGGGATTTCGACGTGGACGTGTAGAGGTGCTCCCAGTGACCACCGGAAAAATATTGACATCTCCAACACCCTGGACAAGAGAGTGGACCCCTGGAGGTGCGCAAAAACGGTGGTACCTGGAGGGGGGGTGTCTGAACAAAAAATGCTCGGAACTGGTGGCGATTACCAGGGGTGGTGGAAAAATGGCGATTTTCGCGAAAACAAGATGGCCGCCGTACTTTGCCAAAATCGCCGTTTATGAATCCTTACGTCTCAAATTTGGCACACGTGCTCTGTTCGAGCCGGCGAATCGATCTGTGCCCCGTTCGAGTGGCTCCGGGCCCCCGTTTCCAACTTCCATACAACGTAAAATCCAACGGCCCGCGGAAACGGTGCGAGTTGAGTGGGGGGTCCCGGAACTAAAAATGATCACCACCCTGGGACGCTACCAGGGAGCCATAGTGGGTCGCTCGATTTTGGAATTTTTCCATTTTTGGCGCAAACATAAAAACGTAAATTTAGACGAGGTGGCGCAACGGAGAAATACACCAATGATGCATTCGTACTCGCCCAGCTCCCAGGATATCCAGAAAAATACGAAATCTTAAACTTTCCCTCATCTCTCGAAGACGGTCAACGGCCCGCGCAAACGGTAGCAGCTACATCTGGGGTGCTCGAACTAAACTTGTAGTAGACCTCGAGCAATTACCACAGATAGTGAAAAAAATTCAAAATGGCGGAAAAAATGGCCGCCGCCATACAAATGCTAAAACGGCCATCGCTGGTCCGATCGCGCTGAAACTTGGCACAGGGGCTTTAATCGAGCCGCACATTACGTTGGCATACTCATCATCGAGTTTCCATCGCTGGTTTCCGAGTTTCATACAACGCGAAATTCGACGGCTCTCCGAAACGGCGCCAGATAGGTGGGGGGTGTAGAACTAAAAAATGATCAGGAAGATGGGGCGCTACCAGGGCAATGGAGAAATTTCAAATTGGACGCAATTTTTTTTTTTAAAATGGCCAATTTTTCAAAGCAAGATGGTGGCGCCGGTTACTTTACGATCGGTCTGAAAATTGACTTCTATGCTCTAATCGGCCAGATTTACAAAACTACATACTCAGAATTTCTTTCCGACCCCCGGTTTCCATTTTCCATACATCACGAAATTCAATGGTTCTCTGAATCGGTGACAGGTAGGTCGGGGTCGCCGAAGTAAAAAATACTTCAAAACTTGGTCCGCTTCCAGGCATATAATTTTTTTTGTTTAAAAGCGAAATTTTTTTTTTCGAAAATTTTGTATGGAAATTTTCATAGTAGGAAGGGTAATTGAATAGCAACGGCAAAAGACGGCGCCGCGGGCTGCTTGCTGCCCGCGCACCGCGCAACCTCGAAGGTCGACAGCCTCCCGGAGTAGAAAATATTTATTAACTTTTGAACTACCGCACGAGCCAAGCGAGCGAAGCGAGCGAATCACGGCAGCGGCTGGCGTAAATATTCAAACAGGTAGCGAGGAGCGAAGCGACGAGCGATTTAGGTTAACTTTTGAACTTCCGCACTAGCCAAGCGAGCGAAGCGAGCAAGTCACGTCAGCGGCCTGCGTAAATATTCAAAGAAGTAGCGAGGAGCGAAGCGACGAGCGAGTTAGGTTACTTTTGAACTACCGCACTAGCCAAGCGAGTGAAGCGAGCAAGTCACGTCAGCGGCCGGCGTAAATATTCAAAGAAGTAGCGAGGAGCGAAGCGACGAGCCAGTTAGGTTAATTTTTGAACTACCGCACTAGCCAAGCGAGCGAAGCGAGCAAGTCACGTCAGCGGCCGGCGTAAATACTCAAAGAAGTAGCGAGGAGCGAAGCGACGAGCGAGTTAGGTTACTTTTGAACTACCGCACTAGCCAAGCGAGTGAAGCGAGCAAGTCACGTCAGCGGCCGGCGTAAATATTCAAAGAAGTAGCGAGGAGCGAAGCGACGAGCCAGTTAGGTTAATTTTTGAACTACCGCACTAGCCAAGCGAGCGAAGCGAGCAAGTCACGTCAGCGGCCGGCGTAAATACTCAAAGAAGTAGCGAGGAGCGAAGCGACGAGCGAGTTAGGTTACTTTTGAACTACCGCACTAGCCAAGCGAGCGAAGCGAGCAAGTCACGTCAGCGGCCGGCGTAAATATTCAAATAGGTAGCGAGGAGCGAAGCGACGAGCGTGTTAAGTAAACTCTTGAACAGTTTATTATGAAAAGTCACTGCCCGCTATCGATTAGACACCTCAAATTCGGGGATCACATTTCAAGAATTTAACCAATATTTGAATAAGTAATTTATAAACAGTTTCGACTGACTGTAGAATCGCTGTTAGCAGATGTAACAAATGGACAGGAAATTCAAATGCATTTTCAAATGACTGAAGATTTCTGCCCTGGGATGAGCCGCGAGCTGCTTGCAGCTCGCGCACCACGCACCCTCAAAGGTAGACAGCCCCCCGGAATAGAAAATATTTGAATGGGAAATTTATAAGCACTTGCGATTGACTGTGGAATCGCTGTTAGCAGATATTAACAAATTGACGGGGAATTTTTATGCATTTTCAAATGACTGAAGATTTCTGCCCTGGGATGAGCCGCGAGCTGCTTGCAGCTCGCGCACCACGCACCCTCAAAGGTAGACAGCCCCCCGGAATAGAAAATATTTGAATGGGAAATTTATAAGCACTTGCGATTGACTGTGGAATCGCTGTTAGCAGATATTAACAAATTGACGGGGAATTTTTATGCATTTTCAACTGACTGAAGATTTCTGCCCTGGGATGCTTCGCGGGCTGCTTGCAGCCCGCGCACCACGCACCCTCGAAGGTGGGCAGCCTCCCGAAGTGGAAAATACTTGAACGGAGAATTTATAAGCATTACCGACTGACTGTAGAATCGCTGTTAGCAGATGTAACAAATGGACAGGAAATTCGAATGCATTTTCAAATGACTGCCCTATTGCTTCAACCCAGAGGCAAAAGAGGCTCGCGGGCTGCTTGCAGCCCGCGCACCACGCACCCTTGAAGGTCGACAGCATTTCAAAATATAAAATATTTGAATTGGGAATTTATAAGCACTTCCGATTGACTGTGGAATCGCAGTTAGCAGAAAATTATAAATGGACTTGGAATTCTAACACATATTCTAATGACTGCCCTATTGCTTCAACCCAGGGGCAAAAGGGGCTCGCGGGCTGCTTGCAGCCCGCGCACAACGCACCAGCTAGTTATAATATATAAAGCTACACTACCACTGACTCACTCACTGACATCGCTTTTCTCGGAAACTACGCGGAAAGTGGGGGGGATAACGACGTGAACGTGTAGAGGTTCGCCGAGCGACCAGAGGAAAAATATAGCGATCTCGATCATCTTCGAAAACCGAGTGGACCCCTGGAGGTGCGCAGAAACGGTGACACCTGGAGGGGGGGTGTCTGAACAAAAAATGCTCAGAACTGGTGGCGATTACCAGGGGGGGTGGAAAAATGGGGATTTTCGCGAAAACAAGATGGCCGCCGTACTTTGCCAAAATCGCCGTTTATGAATCCTTACGTCTCAAATTTGGCACACGTGCTCTGTTCGAGCCGGCGAATCGATCGGTGCCCCGTTCGAGTGGCTCCGGGCCCCAGTTTCCAACTTTCATACAACGCAAAATCCAACGGCCCGCGGAAACGGTGCGAGTTGGGTTGGGGGTGTCGGAACTAAAAATGATCACCACCCTGGGACGCTACCAGGGAGCCGTAGTGGGTCGCTCGATTTTGGAATTTTTCCATTTTTGGCGCAAACATAAAAACGTAAATTTAGACGAGGTGGCGCAACGGAGAAATACACCAATGATGCATTCGTACTCGCCCAGCTCCCAGGATATCCAGAAAAATACGAAATCTTAAACTTTCCCTCATCTCTCGAAGACGGTCAACGGCCCGCGCAAACGGTAGCAGCTACATCTGGGGTGCTCAAACTAAACTTGTAGTAGACCTCGAGCAATTACCACAGATAGTGAAAAAAATTCAAAATGGCGGAAAAAATGGCCGCCGCCATACAAATGCTAAAATGGCCATCGCTGGTCCGATCGAGCTGAAACTTGGCACAGGGGCTTTAATCGAGCCGCACATTAAGTTGGCATACTCATAATCGAGTTTCCATCGCTGGTTTCCGAGTTTCATACAACGCGAAATTCGACGGCTCTCCGAAACGGCGCCAGATAGGTGGGGGGTGTAGAACTAAAAAATGATCAGAAACATGGGGCGCTACCAGGGCAATGGAGAAATTAAAAATTGGACGCCATTTTTTTTTTCAAAAATGGCCAATTTTTCAAAGCAAGATGGTGGCGCCTGTTACTTTACGATCGGTCTGAAAATTGACTTCTGTGCTCCAATCGGCCAAATATACAAATCTGCATACTCAGAATTTCTCTCCGACCCCCGGTTTCCATTTTCCATACATCACGAAATTCAATGGTTCTCTGAACCGGTGGCAGGTAGGTCAGGGTCGCCGAAGTAAAAAATGCTTCAAAACTTGGTCCACTTCCAGGCACATAAAAATTTTTGGTAAAAAGCGAAATTTTTTTTTTCGAAAATTTTGTATGGAAATTTCCATAGTAGGAAGGGAAATTGAATAGCAACGGCAAAGGACGGCGCCGCGGGCTGCTTGCTGCCCGCACACGGCGCAACCGCGAAGGTCGACAGCCTCCCGGAGTATAAAATATTTATTAACTTTTGAACTACCGCACGAGCCAAGCGAGCGAAGCGAGCGAATCACGGCAGCGGCTGGCGTAAATATTCAAATAGGTAGCGAGGAGCGAAGCGACGAGCGAGTTAGGTTAACTTTTGAACTACCGCACTAGCCAAGCGAGCGAAGCGAGCAAGTCACGTCAGCGGCCGGCGTAAATATTCAAAGAAGTAGCGAGGAGCGAAGCGACGAGCCAGTTAGGTTAACTTTTGAACTACCGCACTAGCCAAGCGAGCGAAGCGAGCAAGTCACGTCAGCGGCCGGCGTAAATATTCAAAGAAGTAGCGAGGAGCGAAGCGACGAGCCAGTTAGGTTAACTTTTGAACTACCGCACTAGCCAAGCGAGCGAAGCGAGCAAGTCACGTCAGCGGCCGGCGTAAATACTCAAAGAAGTAGCGAGGAGCGAAGCGACGAGCGAGTTAGGTTACTTTTGAACTACCGCACTAGCCAAGCGAGCGAAGCGAGCAAGTCACGTCAGCGGCCGGCGTAAATATTCAAATAGGTAGCGAGGAGCGAAGCGACGAGCGTGTTAAGTAAACTCTTTAACAGTTTATTATGAAAAGTCACTGCCCACTATCGATTAGACACCTCAAAATGATGAAATTCGGGGATCACGTTTCAAGAATTTAACCAATATTTGAATAAGTAATTTATAAACAGTTTCGACTGACTGTAGAATCGCTGTTAGCAGATGTAACAAATGGACAGGACATTCAAATGCATTTTCAAATGAGTGAAGATTTCTACCCTGGGATGGGCCGCGAGCTGCTTGCAGCTCGCGCACCACGCACCCTCGAAGGTAGACAGCCCCCCGGAATAGAAAATATTTGAATGGGAAATTTATAAGCACTTCCGATTGACTGTGGAATCGCTGTTAGCATATATTAACAAATTGACGGGGAATTTTTATGCATTTTCAACTGACTGAAGATTTCTGCCCTGGGATGCTTCGCGGGCTGCTTGCAGCCCGCGCACCACGCACCCTCGAAGGTGGGCTGCCTCCCGAAGTGGAAAATACTAGAATGGAGAATTTATAAGCATTACCGACTGACTGTAGAATCGCTGTTAGCAGATGTAACAAATGGACAGGAAATTAGAATGCATTTTCAAATGACTGCCCTATTGCTTCAACCCAGAGGCAAAAGAGGCTCGCGGGCTGCTTGCAGCCCGCGCACCACGCACCCTCGAAGGTCGACAGCATTTCAAAATAGAAAATATTTGAATTGGGAATTTATAAGCACTTCCGATTGACCATGGAATCGCTGTTGGCAAATAATAACAAATTGACGGGGGATTTTGATGCATTTTCAAATGACTGCCCTATTGCTTCAACTCAGGGGCAAAAGGGGCTCGCGGGCTGCTTGCAGCCCGCGCACAACGCACCAGCTAGTTATAATATATAAAGCTACACTACCACTGACTGACTCACTGACATCGGGTTTCTCGGAAACTACGGGGAAAGTTGGGGGGATTTCGACGTGGACGTGTAGAGGTGCTCCCAGTGACCACCGGAAAAATATTGACATCTCCAACACCCTGGACAAGAGAGTGGACCCCTGGAGGTGCGCAAAAACGGTGGTACCTGGAGGGGGGGTGTCTGAACAAAAAATGCTCGGAACTGGTGGCGATTACCAGGGGTGGTGGAAAAATGGGGATTTTCGCGAAAACAAGATGGCCGCCGTACTTTGCCAAAATCGCCGTTTATGAATCCTTACGTCTCAAATTTGGCACACGTGCTCTGTTCGAGCCGGCGAATCGATCGGTGCCCCGTTCGAGTGGCTCCGGGCCCCCGTTTCCGACTTTCATACATTGGAAAATTCAACGGCCCGCGGAAACGGTGTGAGTTGGGTGGGGGGTCCCGGAACTAAAAATGATCACCACCCTGGGACGCTACCAGGGAGCCATAGTGCGTCGCTCGATTTTGGAATTTTTCCATTTTTGGCGCAAACATAAAAACGTAAATTTAGACGAGGTGGCGCAACGGAGAAACACACCAATGATGCATTCATACTCGCCCAGCTCCCAGGATATCCAGAAAAATCCGATATCTTGAACTTTCTCACAGCCCGCGGAGACGGTCAACGGCCCGCGCAAACGGTAGCAGCTACATCTGGGGTGCTCAAACTAAATGTGTAGTAGACCTCGAGCAATTACCACAGATAGTGAAAAAAATTCAAAATGGCGGAAAAAATGGCCGCCGCCATACAAATGCTAAAACGGCCATCGCTGGTCCGATCGCGCTGAAACTTGGCACAGGGGCTTTAATCGAGCCTCACATTACGTTGGAATACTCACCATCGAGTTTCCATCGCTGGTTTCCGAGTTTCATACAACGCGAAATTCGACGGCTCTCCGAAACGGCGCCAGATAGGTGGGGGGTGTAGAACTAAAAAATGATCAGGAAAATGGGGCGCTACCAGGGCAATGGAGAAATTTCAAATTGGACGCAATTTTTTTTTCAAAAATGGCCAATTTTTCAAAGCAAGATGGTGGCGCCTGTTACTTTACGATCGGTCTGAAAATTGATTTCTGTGCTCTAATCGGTCAGATTTACAAAACTGCATACTCAGAATTTCTCTCTGACCCTCGGTTTCCATTTTCCATACATCACGAAATTCAACGGCTCTCTGAACCGGTGGCAGGTAGGTCGAGGTCGCCGAAGTAAAAAATGCTTCAAAACCTGGTCCGCTTCCAGGCATATAAAAATTTTTGGTAAAAAGCGAATTTTCTTTTTTCGAAAATTTTGTATGGAAATTTCCATAGTAGGAAGGAATATAGCAACGGAAAAACGGGCTGCTTGCTGCCCGCGCACCGCGCAACCTCGAAGGTCGACAGGCTCCCGGAGTAGAAAATATTTATTAACTTTTGAACTACCGCACGAGCCAAGCGAGCGAAGCGAGCGAATCACGGCAGCGGCTGGCGTAAATATTCAAATAGGTAGCGAGGAGCGAAGCGACGAGCGAGTCAGGTTAACTTTGGAACTACCGCACTAGCCAAGCGAGCGAAGCGAGCAAGTCACGTCAGCGGCCTGCGTAAATATTCAAAGAAGTAGCGAGGAGCGAAGCGACGAGCCAGTTAGGTTAACTTTTGAACTACCGCACTAGCCAAGCGAGCGAAGCGAGCAAGTCACGTCAGCGGCCGGCGTAAATATTCAAAGAAGTAGCGAGGAGCGAAGCGACGAGCCAGTTAGGTTAACTTTTGAACTACCGCACTAGCCAAGCGAGCGAAGCGAGCAAGTCACGTCAGCGGCCGGCGTAAATATTCAAAGAAGTAGCGAGGAGCGAAGCGACGAGCGAGTTAGGTTAACTTTTGAACTACCGCACTAGCCAAGCGAGCGAAGCGAGCAAGTCACGACAGCGGCCTACGTAAATATTCAAAGAAGTAGCGAGGAGCGAAGCGACGAGCGAGTTAGGTTACTTTTGAACTAACGCACTAGCCAAGCGAGCGAAGCGAGCAAGTCACGTCAGCGGCCGGCGGAAATATTCAAATAGGTAGCGAGGAGCGAAGCGACGAGCGTGTTAAGTACACTCTTTAACAGTTTATTATGAAAAGTCACTGCCCGCTATCGATTAGACACCTCAAAATGATGAAATTCGGGGATCACGTTTCAAGATTTTAACCAATATTTGAATAAGTAATTTATAAACAGTTTCGACTGACTGTAGAATCGCTGTTAGCAGATGTAAAAAATGGACAGGAAATTCAAATGCATTTTCAAATGACTGAAGATTTCTGCCCTGGGATGAGCCGCGAGCTGCTTGCAGCTCGCGCACCACGCACCCTCGAAGGTATACAGCCCCCCGGAATAGAAAATATTTAAATGGGAAATTTATAAGCACTTCCGATTGACTGTGGAATCGCTGTTAGCAGATCTTAACAAATTGACGGGGAATTTTTATGCATTTTCAACTGACTGAAGATTTCTGCCCTGGGAAGCTTCGCGGGCTGCTTGCAGCCCGCGCACCACGCACCCTCGAAGGTGGGCAGCCTCCTGAAGTGGAAAATACTTGAATGGAGAATTTATAAGCATTACCGACTGACTGTAGAATCGCTGTTAGCAGATACGTAACAAATGGATAGGAAATTCGAATGCATTTTCAAATGACTGCCCTATTGCTTCAACCCAGAGGCAAAAGAGGCTCGCGGGCTGCTTGCAGCCCAAGCACCGCGCACCCTCGAAGGTCGACAGCATTTCAAAATAGAAAATATTTGAATTGGGAATTTATAAGCACTTCCGATTGACTGTGGAATCGCTGTTGGCAAATAATAACAAATTGACGGGGGATTTTGATGCATTTTCAAATGACTGCCCTATTGCTTCAACCCAGGGGCAAAAGGGGCTCGCGGGCTGCTTGCAGCCCGCGCACAACGCACCAGCTAGTTATTATAATATATAAAGCTACACTACCACTGACTCACTCACTGACATCGCTTTTCTCGGAAACTACGCGGAAAGTGGGGGGGATAACGACGTGAACGTGTAGAGGTTCGCCGAGCGACCAGAGGAAAAATATAGCGATCTCGATCATCTTCGAAAACCGAGTGGACCCCTGGAGGTGCGCAGAAACGGTGACACCTGGAGGGGGGGTGTCTGAACAAAAAATGCTCAGAACTGGTGGCGATTACCAGGGGGGGTGGAAAAATGGGGATTTTCGCGAAAACAAGATGGCCGCCGTACTTTGCCAAAATCGCCGTTTATGAATCCTTACGTCTCAAATTTGGCACACGTGCTCTGTTCGAGCCGGCGAATCGATCGGTGCCCCGTTCGAGTGGCTCCGGGCCCCAGTTTCCAACTTTCATACAACGCAAAATCCAACGGCCCGCGGAAACGGTGCGAGTTGGGTTGGGGGTGTCGGAACTAAAAATGATCACCACCCTGGGACGCTACCAGGGAGCCGTAGTGGGTCGCTCGATTTTGGAATTTTTCCATTTTTGGCGCAAACATAAAAACGTAAATTTAGACGAGGTGGCGCAACGGAGAAATACACCAATGATGCATTCGTACTCGCCCAGCTCCCAGGATATCCAGAAAAATACGAAATCTTAAACTTTCCCTCATCTCTCGAAGACGGTCAACGGCCCGCGCAAACGGTAGCAGCTACATCTGGGGTGCTCAAACTAAACTTGTAGTAGACCTCGAGCAATTACCACAGATAGTGAAAAAAATTCAAAATGGCGGAAAAAATGGCCGCCGCCATACAAATGCTAAAATGGCCATCGCTGGTCCGATCGAGCTGAAACTTGGCACAGGGGCTTTAATCGAGCCGCACATTAAGTTGGCATACTCATAATCGAGTTTCCATCGCTGGTTTCCGAGTTTCATACAACGCGAAATTCGACGGCTCTCCGAAACGGCGCCAGATAGGTGGGGGGTGTAGAACTAAAAAATGATCAGAAACATGGGGCGCTACCAGGGCAATGGAGAAATTAAAAATTGGACGCCATTTTTTTTTTCAAAAATGGCCAATTTTTCAAAGCAAGATGGTGGCGCCTGTTACTTTACGATCGGTCTGAAAATTGACTTCTGTGCTCCAATCGGCCAAATATACAAATCTGCATACTCAGAATTTCTCTCCGACCCCCGGTTTCCATTTTCCATACATCACGAAATTCAATGGTTCTCTGAACCGGTGGCAGGTAGGTCAGGGTCGCCGAAGTAAAAAATGCTTCAAAACTTGGTCCACTTCCAGGCACATAAAAATTTTTGGTAAAAAGCGAAATTTTTTTTTTCGAAAATTTTGTATGGAAATTTCCATAGTAGGAAGGGAAATTGAATAGCAACGGCAAAGGACGGCGCCGCGGGCTGCTTGCTGCCCGCACACGGCGCAACCGCGAAGGTCGACAGCCTCCCGGAGTATAAAATATTTATTAACTTTTGAACTACCGCACGAGCCAAGCGAGCGAAGCGAGCGAATCACGGCAGCGGCTGGCGTAAATATTCAAATAGGTAGCGAGGAGCGAAGCGACGAGCGAGTTAGGTTAACTTTTGAACTACCGCACTAGCCAAGCGAGCGAAGCGAGCAAGTCACGTCAGCGGCCGGCGTAAATATTCAAAGAAGTAGCGAGGAGCGAAGCGACGAGCCAGTTAGGTTAACTTTTGAACTACCGCACTAGCCAAGCGAGCGAAGCGAGCAAGTCACGTCAGCGGCCGGCGTAAATATTCAAAGAAGTAGCGAGGAGCGAAGCGACGAGCCAGTTAGGTTAACTTTTGAACTACCGCACTAGCCAAGCGAGCGAAGCGAGCAAGTCACGTCAGCGGCCGGCGTAAATACTCAAAGAAGTAGCGAGGAGCGAAGCGACGAGCGAGTTAGGTTACTTTTGAACTACCGCACTAGCCAAGCGAGCGAAGCGAGCAAGTCACGTCAGCGGCCGGCGTAAATATTCAAATAGGTAGCGAGGAGCGAAGCGACGAGCGTGTTAAGTAAACTCTTTAACAGTTTATTATGAAAAGTCACTGCCCACTATCGATTAGACACCTCAAAATGATGAAATTCGGGGATCACGTTTCAAGAATTTAACCAATATTTGAATAAGTAATTTATAAACAGTTTCGACTGACTGTAGAATCGCTGTTAGCAGATGTAACAAATGGACAGGACATTCAAATGCATTTTCAAATGAGTGAAGATTTCTACCCTGGGATGGGCCGCGAGCTGCTTGCAGCTCGCGCACCACGCACCCTCGAAGGTAGACAGCCCCCCGGAATAGAAAATATTTGAATGGGAAATTTATAAGCACTTCCGATTGACTGTGGAATCGCTGTTAGCATATATTAACAAATTGACGGGGAATTTTTATGCATTTTCAACTGACTGAAGATTTCTGCCCTGGGATGCTTCGCGGGCTGCTTGCAGCCCGCGCACCACGCACCCTCGAAGGTGGGCTGCCTCCCGAAGTGGAAAATACTAGAATGGAGAATTTATAAGCATTACCGACTGACTGTAGAATCGCTGTTAGCAGATGTAACAAATGGACAGGAAATTAGAATGCATTTTCAAATGACTGCCCTATTGCTTCAACCCAGAGGCAAAAGAGGCTCGCGGGCTGCTTGCAGCCCGCGCACCACGCACCCTCGAAGGTCGACAGCATTTCAAAATAGAAAATATTTGAATTGGGAATTTATAAGCACTTCCGATTGACCATGGAATCGCTGTTGGCAAATAATAACAAATTGACGGGGGATTTTGATGCATTTTCAAATGACTGCCCTATTGCTTCAACTCAGGGGCAAAAGGGGCTCGCGGGCTGCTTGCAGCCCGCGCACAACGCACCAGCTAGTTATAATATATAAAGCTACACTACCACTGACTGACTCACTGACATCGGGTTTCTCGGAAACTACGGGGAAAGTTGGGGGGATTTCGACGTGGACGTGTAGAGGTGCTCCCAGTGACCACCGGAAAAATATTGACATCTCCAACACCCTGGACAAGAGAGTGGACCCCTGGAGGTGCGCAAAAACGGTGGTACCTGGAGGGGGGGTGTCTGAACAAAAAATGCTCGGAACTGGTGGCGATTACCAGGGGTGGTGGAAAAATGGCGATTTTCGCGAAAACAAGATGGCCGCCGTACTTTGCCAAAATCGCCGTTTATGAATCCTTACGTCTCAAATTTGGCACACGTGCTCTGTTCGAGCCGGCGAATCGATCTGTGCCCCGTTCGAGTGGCTCCGGGCCCCCGTTTCCAACTTCCATACAACGTAAAATCCAACGGCCCGCGGAAACGGTGCGAGTTGAGTGGGGGGTCCCGGAACTAAAAATGATCACCACCCTGGGACGCTACCAGGGAGCCATAGTGGGTCGCTCGATTTTGGAATTTTTCCATTTTTGGCGCAAACATAAAAACGTAAATTTAGACGAGGTGGCGCAACGGAGAAATACACCAATGATGCATTCGTACTCGCCCAGCTCCCAGGATATCCAGAAAAATACGAAATCTTAAACTTTCCCTCATCTCTCGAAGACGGTCAACGGCCCGCGCAAACGGTAGCAGCTACATCTGGGGTGCTCGAACTAAACTTGTAGTAGACCTCGAGCAATTACCACAGATAGTGAAAAAAATTCAAAATGGCGGAAAAAATGGCCGCCGCCATACAAATGCTAAAACGGCCATCGCTGGTCCGATCGCGCTGAAACTTGGCACAGGGGCTTTAATCGAGCCGCACATTACGTTGGCATACTCATCATCGAGTTTCCATCGCTGGTTTCCGAGTTTCATACAACGCGAAATTCGACGGCTCTCCGAAACGGCGCCAGATAGGTGGGGGGTGTAGAACTAAAAAATGATCAGGAAGATGGGGCGCTACCAGGGCAATGGAGAAATTTCAAATTGGACGCAATTTTTTTTTTTAAAATGGCCAATTTTTCAAAGCAAGATGGTGGCGCCGGTTACTTTACGATCGGTCTGAAAATTGACTTCTATGCTCTAATCGGCCAGATTTACAAAACTACATACTCAGAATTTCTTTCCGACCCCCGGTTTCCATTTTCCATACATCACGAAATTCAATGGTTCTCTGAATCGGTGACAGGTAGGTCGGGGTCGCCGAAGTAAAAAATACTTCAAAACTTGGTCCGCTTCCAGGCATATAATTTTTTTTGTTTAAAAGCGAAATTTTTTTTTTCGAAAATTTTGTATGGAAATTTTCATAGTAGGAAGGGTAATTGAATAGCAACGGCAAAAGACGGCGCCGCGGGCTGCTTGCTGCCCGCGCACCGCGCAACCTCGAAGGTCGACAGCCTCCCGGAGTAGAAAATATTTATTAACTTTTGAACTACCGCACGAGCCAAGCGAGCGAAGCGAGCGAATCACGGCAGCGGCTGGCGTAAATATTCAAACAGGTAGCGAGGAGCGAAGCGACGAGCGATTTAGGTTAACTTTTGAACTTCCGCACTAGCCAAGCGAGCGAAGCGAGCAAGTCACGTCAGCGGCCTGCGTAAATATTCAAAGAAGTAGCGAGGAGCGAAGCGACGAGCGAGTTAGGTTACTTTTGAACTACCGCACTAGCCAAGCGAGTGAAGCGAGCAAGTCACGTCAGCGGCCGGCGTAAATATTCAAAGAAGTAGCGAGGAGCGAAGCGACGAGCCAGTTAGGTTAATTTTTGAACTACCGCACTAGCCAAGCGAGCGAAGCGAGCAAGTCACGTCAGCGGCCGGCGTAAATACTCAAAGAAGTAGCGAGGAGCGAAGCGACGAGCGAGTTAGGTTACTTTTGAACTACCGCACTAGCCAAGCGAGTGAAGCGAGCAAGTCACGTCAGCGGCCGGCGTAAATATTCAAAGAAGTAGCGAGGAGCGAAGCGACGAGCCAGTTAGGTTAATTTTTGAACTACCGCACTAGCCAAGCGAGCGAAGCGAGCAAGTCACGTCAGCGGCCGGCGTAAATACTCAAAGAAGTAGCGAGGAGCGAAGCGACGAGCGAGTTAGGTTACTTTTGAACTACCGCACTAGCCAAGCGAGCGAAGCGAGCAAGTCACGTCAGCGGCCGGCGTAAATATTCAAATAGGTAGCGAGGAGCGAAGCGACGAGCGTGTTAAGTAAACTCTTGAACAGTTTATTATGAAAAGTCACTGCCCGCTATCGATTAGACACCTCAAATTCGGGGATCACATTTCAAGAATTTAACCAATATTTGAATAAGTAATTTATAAACAGTTTCGACTGACTGTAGAATCGCTGTTAGCAGATGTAACAAATGGACAGGAAATTCAAATGCATTTTCAAATGACTGAAGATTTCTGCCCTGGGATGAGCCGCGAGCTGCTTGCAGCTCGCGCACCACGCACCCTCAAAGGTAGACAGCCCCCCGGAATAGAAAATATTTGAATGGGAAATTTATAAGCACTTGCGATTGACTGTGGAATCGCTGTTAGCAGATATTAACAAATTGACGGGGAATTTTTATGCATTTTCAAATGACTGAAGATTTCTGCCCTGGGATGAGCCGCGAGCTGCTTGCAGCTCGCGCACCACGCACCCTCAAAGGTAGACAGCCCCCCGGAATAGAAAATATTTGAATGGGAAATTTATAAGCACTTGCGATTGACTGTGGAATCGCTGTTAGCAGATATTAACAAATTGACGGGGAATTTTTATGCATTTTCAACTGACTGAAGATTTCTGCCCTGGGATGCTTCGCGGGCTGCTTGCAGCCCGCGCACCACGCACCCTCGAAGGTGGGCAGCCTCCCGAAGTGGAAAATACTTGAACGGAGAATTTATAAGCATTACCGACTGACTGTAGAATCGCTGTTAGCAGATGTAACAAATGGACAGGAAATTCGAATGCATTTTCAAATGACTGCCCTATTGCTTCAACCCAGAGGCAAAAGAGGCTCGCGGGCTGCTTGCAGCCCGCGCACCACGCACCCTTGAAGGTCGACAGCATTTCAAAATATAAAATATTTGAATTGGGAATTTATAAGCACTTCCGATTGACTGTGGAATCGCAGTTAGCAGAAAATTATAAATGGACTTGGAATTCTAACACATATTCTAATGACTGCCCTATTGCTTCAACCCAGGGGCAAAAGGGGCTCGCGGGCTGCTTGCAGCCCGCGCACAACGCACCAGCTAGTCTTATATATAAAAATGAATCGCAAAATGTGTTGGTAAGCGCATAACTCGAGAACGGCTGAACCGATTTCGATAATTCTTTTTTTATTATATTCCTTGAAGTACGAGGATGGTTCTTACGTAGAGAAAACGTAAATATGTACCACGGGCGAAGCCGGGGCGGACCGCTAGTACTAAATAAAATACATGATTTATACGATACAAATCGATCACAAAATATTCCACAGACCTCTAAATTACCAGATCATTACCATGATGCGCAGACGCACGCTATCAATACAGAATCAAAATAGTAATTGTTGAGTTTCCGCCGGAAGTCACATTATGTGTCGTCAGTGATGCGGACAGGTGGTCATGTACCATATTATATAAGTACCATAATATAGGTGAGGAGCGAGCGATGATTTTCTTAAAACATCAGATTTTAGTCCGAGCTCTTGTTGGATTTTTTTTATCACCACAATGTATAAAACAATGTCGCTGTCTTTCCGTCCCTATGTTTGCTTAAATATTTAAAACTACGCAACGTATCTTGATGCGATTTTTTATTAGATAGAGTGCTCTTGAGGAAGGTCATATATCATTTGTTTTATACAAATCGAGCGAAGCCGCACGGAAAGCTAGTCATATATAAATATGTATTTCGTCTGCGGATTCAAGAAGAAGTTTCGAAAGATGGATCCTCTCATTTTCGAGTCTGGTTTTAGCGAATAAAATTATCTTATGATGACGCTAACTTTTGTTTAAAGCAGTAATGGAATCTTAAAAAAAATAATTGAGTGTGTAAAAAAATAATGGAGAGTCTCCCCGTGACCACGCTCGCTGTAAAGTGTTCGAAACGTCGCGTCGAGAAAATAATATAATGAATAAATCGCGTTTAAAATCCGTTAAAGTCTTTAATTTCTAAAAATAATTGAGAGTCGAAATGATTTGTTATTTTTTATGTGTGTACTAACTTTTCCTCTTAATAAATGTATCTTCTTTTCAATAATATTTTTCCATCTCTCTACGTATTACAATTATCCACTGCGAAAAGGTATCATAGAACTTAAATATACAAGACGCAGAAATTATATAGTTATCTGCTACTATTATATTACTTCGCACGTGGATTACGTTATTTCTAGGTATCTAAGTTTTATGAGGTATGTTCTCAAATATAAGGAATAATAATAATATTTGAATTCAGTTTTCATAAAATCGATGCATTTAATTTTCAAGTTACATTTATTGTTACGGACGACAACCCCTTGTAAATAGCTTCACCATGTCTTAAGTATTTTTTAATGTATAAAGTTCCTTCGTGTGTTTTTATTGTAGAATAGAGTAACGTTTTATAGTGTGTTTTTGATTATCTTTTTATAATGTTTTAGTGTGATATTATTGTATGTAATTAGAGAGTTTATAATACGTTGTTATTTTGCTATATTTTATTATTATATCGAGTCTATGCAAAGTATAACGTAGTAAATTCATTTCGGTAGACGCACGCGGCACTTTTACCACCGTCGGGTGTATACTGTGTAAAAATGCACCTCTAGCCTACGGGGTACGGCGTCTTACCCACCGTCGGGAGTAATCCCTATAGTTTTGTATAAGAGAAACGACTTTTGACCGCATAATAGACACCACTCCGCACAGTCAAGAGCTCATCACTTGAGCAACAGCAAGAAGCAAGAAGTCTCATGGTCAACAGTCGTCGCTCAGTGTACCTACTACTATTGTATATAGTAATAAGAAGCTATTGTACGTCGTTATTAAGAAGAAATTGTACGTCGTTATTATCAAGAAATTGTACATCGTTATTAAGAAGAAATACAGTCCACTGAATTAAGAAAAGGCGGGTTTTATTACATCCCCAATTGGCCCCCCATAGAGGTTGGCCCTTCGGAAGCCGGATCAATAAGAAACCGGTACGAGCATTAAGAAGACCTGGTTGAAGACCGAAGAGACCCAAGTAACATCAAGATCACCCAACGGTGCGACGGGCAGGCGTTTGCAGTGCAGAGCGGCGCAACGAGTCAGCGCAGCGAGCCAGCACAGCGAGCAACGCAGCAAGCCAGCGCAGCGAGTCAGCGCGGCGAGTCAGCGGCATCGTGGTGATCCAGCTTCAATTAAAAAACGCGGTTTTCACCGCGCCTCTAATTCACAGCACCTAACGGTGTCAAAGGCTGTGAATTCAGAGCTTAACGCTGTTGCAAGACAGTGGTGCAGTGCGTGGTGTGACACTGCCGGTTCAGTCGAAAGGCGCAACGGGCGTCGAACCGAAAAGCACTGCTACGCCGGTAAGGTGTTGGACGGTATTGGGACCGGACTGTAGGTACTGCCAAAAGCACCGGACACTCCCGCCGGTGACAGAGCACCCAGTACTTTCCAGCACTCTCTGCCGGGTAGGCCCTCCCTTTCCTATCCTTATATTCCATCCCTGAAGGAGCATATCTCGGTGCGAGCCGAGCCCTCCTGAAGGTCTGTTAGGGCCAGTTAGGCAGGTAGGGGGGCACCAGCGCCCGAAGAAGATGCCAACAACGCGCAGTCAGACTACGGGGGACGCGAATAGGGTACACGCCGAAGGTCCTGCGTCGGCATCGGCCGACACCTTTGAAGTCCCGGACACACACGTTGGGGTAGGCACGACGACACCCGCGATGACGACACCCGCGACGATAGTAGGAACGCAAGCTAGGCGCACCGCGGCGCCATCGGTTAGATCACAACGCTCGTCGGCGAGCGTAACGGCTAGGATCAAACGGCGAGAGTTAGAAACCGCGGAAAAGCTAGCTGCATTTAGGCGGGAAGAGCTACGCATCGAGGCCGATTTAGAACGAAAACGACTCGAGGCGGACGTCGTCGATATTCGGGAAGAAACAGATAGGGAAAGCGTTGAGGGAGAGATTATTAATCATCGCGTGAACGATTGGTTAGAGCGAAGTATGCCACGGGGGGAGCCGGAAATCCCCAGAGCCGCGATAGGAGCAGAGGCGAAGACGCCGCGGAACCACTCGCCAGAGGCACGGCGGAGTACTACAGGGATTCGTGAGCTGACGTCTCGTCGCGTACCGGATAGGCATAGGGACCAACGATCACCGTCGCCGCGGCGACAGAGCGATATAGAAAAACTCGCGGTTACGTTAGAGCAGCTAACAAGGAATCGACCGACGTCAAGGCAAGCTATGGAGTTGCCAGGCTTTAACGGGGCCCCGGGCGAATGGCTACCGTTTAAAGCAGCGTATGTAGAAACAAACGCGCAGTATAGGTTCACGGCAAGCGAGAATATAGCACGCTTAAGGTCTTGCTTAAAAGGAGAAGCGAGGCAAGCCGTATCCGCGTTATTGTTTACAGCGAACGACCCGGACGTTATACTAAAGACATTAGAGCAATGTTTTGGAAGACCGGAGGTTATTATAGACGGCGCTTTAGAGGACATTAAGCGTCTGCCGCGTTTAGGGACCACGCCCAACGAAATAAATCAGTTCGCGATAAAGTTGCAAAATATAGTTACAATAATATCGTGTCTAGATGAGCGAGGATACTTGCAAAACCCGATGTTAGCGCGAACTGTAGTAGACAAGTTGAGCCCGCACATGCGGTCACGCTGGTGCGATTACGCGGAAGACCATGGAAATTACGCGGAGCCAGAGATTACGACACTATCACGCTTCCTTATGCGAGAGGCGGATAGGAGTCTAAGGCACACTTTCGCGTCCTCGGGGCTCGCTATAGGCGGTCGAAGCATCGGTAGGTATAACGAGCCGGCACAACGTAACGAACGCAAACCGATGAAAGTATACGCCACCGCGGCGGTGGAAAGTAAGGACGTATGCTTTTGTTGCGGGGCGGAGCATAAGACGTTTACGTGTAAAAAGCTATTAGCGATGCCAGTTCAAAAACGATGGGAATGGGCGAAAGAGACACACGTATGTTTCCAGTGTCTAAATAGCAAACACAGACGTTTTCGATGCAAAGCAAAACGCTGTGGCACGGAGGAGTGCCGGGAAGGTCATCACGCGTTATTACATTTGCAAGAAAAGAAAAATAGCGAACGTGAAAGCGAACACAGCGAGGACGTAGCCGTACATACGGCGTCCATCCACGCCACGACGGCTCTCAGTAAAGTACTACTTAAAGTTTGTCCTATCACCGTCAGAGGCGCTGGCGGTGAAGTAGAGACGTACGCGCTACTGGATGAAGGGTCCACAGTCACCTTGATAGACGATGAACTCGCAAACATCGTGCGCGCACAGGGGCCAACGCAGCCGCTAAGTATAAGGGGTATCTCGTCTGCTACGAACGAGAACGAAAGCAGGAAAGTAGAGATTAGTATACGCGGCCGCGGCCAGAGCGATTTCAAACAAATAAAAGCGCATACGATGAGAGACTTGCGTATCGGTAGTCAGACGGTGCGAGCCGAGTATTTAGTACACTCGCACCTAACATCGTTAAGGTCACGTGACTTGTGCTACGAAAACGCGACGCCTAAAATACTAATTGGAACGGACAACTGGCACTTAATCGTTTCGCGACGCTTATTGGTCGGCGGGAATGACGAACCGGCGGCGTCACTTACCCAGTTAGGATGGGTCATTCATGGGACCGCGCCGCGCCGATCGATAACGCGGGACGATGAGAGGGTGTTACACGTCGTGAGCGATAAGGAATTTAAAAGTAACACAGAGGACGAAAACCTGCGCGATAGAGTGGAAGCACATTTCGGAATAGACGCGTTAGGTATTTCAATGCGTGTGAAACCGTGTGAGTTAGATGAACGCGCGGTACGAGCCTTCGAATCGTCGGTCGCGCTGAGGGACGGGCATTATGAGGTGGGACTGCCTTGGAAGAATAGCGATATAATAATGCCACCTAGCTACGAAGCGGCCCGGCGACGATTACAAGGAATCGAGTTGAAAATGGATAGATCGCCGTCTTTTAAAGCGGATTATACGGCGCAGATAGACAGGCTCATCAAGGAAGGATACGCCAAGAAGTGTGAAGGCAGCACACACGCGACGCACGAACTAGATACGCGACTTTGGTACTTGCCGCATTTCGCGGTAACGAACCCGAACAAACCGGGTAAGATGCGGCTAGTATTCGACGCGGCAGCGCGCGTGGGAGGCCGCTGCCTCAATGACGTATTATTGGATGGGCCCGACTTGTTGCAATCGCTCAACGGCGTATTATATCGCTTCCGGGAGCGGCCCGTAGCAGTATCGGCCGACATAAGAGATATGTTTTTGCGAATAAAAATACGTCCGGAAGACGTGGCGGTGCAGCATTTTCTGTGGCGAGGGGACGACCGAGTAGGTCCGCCGCAGAAATACGTCATGACATCCATGATATTCGGAGCAAGGAGTTCGCCTTTCTTAGCACACAGCGTGCGTAATAAATGCGCTCAAGATCATCAAGAATCCCACGCACTAGCTTACGAGGCCATCACGCTTAATCACTACATGGACGACTGGCTGGATAGCTTCAGCTCCGCGGAAGTGGCCGCCCGCACCATACAGGAGGTTAGAGAAGTCTACGAACGCGCGGGTTTCCATTTAGCAGGATGGAGCGCGAACATAGAGGAGTTACTCGTACCTGTATGTAGAGAGGATAGAGCCGGCGCTCCGCGTGAGCTAGGCGCCAACGCCCACGCATATGAAAAAACGCTAGGCATCTTGTGGTTATCGGGTAGCGATGAGTTAGCATTTAATACGGCAATGAATAGGATTCCGGGCGACATTAAGAACGGGCAACGCGTACCCACAAAGCGAGAGGCGCTAGCGACGGTTATGGCGTTATTCGACCCACTCGGCTTGTTGAGCCCGTATACGGTCACAGCCAAGATTATGTTGCAAGGGCTGTGGCGCAAACAAGTCGCGTGGGACGAACCATTGCCTGTCGAGGAGGCGGAAGCCTTCAGCGAATGGTTATCAGATATACGGTACATAGAAGCGTTGAGGTTGCCGCGCTGTTATGAAAAGAAAGAGATAGCAAGTAGGCAATTACATGTGTTTTGCGACGCGAGCGAGCAGGCGTATGCGGCGGTCGCATATTGGCGATTTGTGAACCATGACGGCAGCGTGTCCGTGGCGCTGATCGCAGGAAAAGCCAGAGTAGCTCCCATGAAGGCGCAAACGATACCGCGGCTCGAGCTGCAGGCATGCCTAATAGGCGCACGCCTAGCGGAGTCAATTATGCGCGAGCATCGGGAACCGTGCGAAGCTACATTCTGGAGCGATTCGAAGACAGCACTGCATTGGATTAGGAACGAATCCGCGCGATACACGCCGTACGTAGCGCACAGGCTCACCGAGATCACCGAGTTAACAAACGCAAAGCAGTGGCGATGGGTACCGACAGACAAGAACGTAGCGGACGCCGCCACACGAGCAGGAAATACCGCACTTACGAGCACGAACAGCTGGTTTAGGGGACCGCGATTCTTATTAGAATCGCCCGAGACGTGGCCCCAAGAGAGCGTAGGAAAACCAACAACAATTTCATGCGAAATCGTAGCGCACGCGACAGCAGTAACACCATTGATAGACGTAACGCGGTTCTCAACGTATACCCGATGCGCCCGGGCGTTAGCGCGCGTTTTATTGTTCGTCGCTAAATGCCGTAAGCAAATACGAACTATGGACGTAACGTTGATGGAGCAGGCAGAACGGACGTTGTTGAAGCAGGCGCAACGAGAGAGCTTCGCAGATGAAATCAAGGCGCTCGAGTGCGGCAGAGGCGTCCCGCGCACTAGCCGCGCGTTTAAGTTGAACGTGTGTATAGACGAAGACGGGCTATTGCGCTTGAGAGGACGGATTAACGCAGCCGACGTTCCTGAATTAAGAAAACGGCCGGTCCTACTCGATGGCAAGCACCCGCTCACACGTCTCATCGTCATTAAAGAACACAGTGAAAACGCTCACATCGGTCGCGAACACGTAGTAAATAATTTACGGCAAAAGTATTGGATAATAGGTATACGCGCCGTAGTAAAATCGGTTATAAGTAAATGTGTCACATGCACGGTGAAGAGACGCAACCCAAGTGTGCCCATAAAGGGCAACCTACCGCGGGTACGACTAGACATGTATTCCCGTCCATTCGCGAGTACCGGAGTAGATTGTTTCGGCCCGATGACGGTCACGGTAGGTAGGCGCAGAGAGAAACGGTGGGGAATGCTATTCACGTGTATGACCACGCGCGCGATACATTTAGAGATCTTACATAGCCTGAGTACGGACTCAGCCATAATGGCATTACGTAGGATGGCCGCGCGACGCGGGTGGCCAGCGGTTATAATGAGCGATAACGGCACTAACTTTCGCGGCTCCGACGTCGAATTAAGGCGCGCCTACGCAGAGTGGCTGCCAGAGTTGGAAGGATGCGCACTGGGAAAAAGAACAAAGTGGAGGTTCATCGACCCGGGCGCACCCAACCAAGGGGGTAGCTGGGAGCGGCAAATCCGTACGGTTAAGAGCGCATTGACGGTTGTATTAAACGAGCAGGCACCCCGGGACGAAGTGCTACAAACGTTAATGAACGAGGTCGAGTTTACGGTAAACTCGCGACCGCTTACGCACGTCTCAGTCGACCCTGAGGACCCGGAAGCGTTAACTCCGAACCACTTCTTACTAGGAACGGCAGACGGTATGCCAGTGATAGGTTCCAGTAACCGGTTGGACAAGCGGGCTTGGAGGGTTGCGCAAGCGCTAGCCGACGCTTTCTGGGCTAGATGGGTGAGGGAGTATTTGCCTACGCTTACACCGAGGGGAGACGCGGTACGGTCGACACCGAACGTCAAGAAAGGGGACGTGGTGTTGATAACAGACGGCATATTACCGCGCAACGTGTGGCCTTTAGGGCAAATAGAACGTGTGTACGAAGGGACGGACAAGGTGGTGCGCAGCGCCGACGTAAGGACCAAGGGGGGGATTTTTAGGCGACCCGTTAGGAGGTTAGTCGTCCTCCCGTTAAATGAGGGCTCCGAGGTTCTGCGCCGGGGGGAGGATGTTACGGACGACAACCCCTTGTAAATAGCTTCACCATGTCTTAAGTATTTTTTAATGTATAAAGTTCCTTCGTGTGTTTTTATTGTAGAATAGAGTAACGTTTTATAGTGTGTTTTTGATTATCTTTTTATAATGTTTTAGTGTGATATTATTGTATGTAATTAGAGAGTTTATAATACGTTGTTATTTTGCTATATTTTATTATTATATCGAGTCTATGCAAAGTATAACGTAGTAAATTCATTTCGGTAGACGCACGCGGCACTTTTACCACCGTCGGGTGTATACTGTGTAAAAATGCACCTCTAGCCTACGGGGTACGGCGTCTTACCCACCGTCGGGAGTAATCCCTATAGTTTTGTATAAGAGAAACGACTTTTGACCGCATAATAGACACCACTCCGCACAGTCAAGAGCTCATCACTTGAGCAACAGCAAGAAGCAAGAAGTCTCATGGTCAACAGTCGTCGCTCAGTGTACCTACTACTATTGTATATAGTAATAAGAAGCTATTGTACGTCGTTATTAAGAAGAAATTGTACGTCGTTATTATCAAGAAATTGTACATCGTTATTAAGAAGAAATACAGTCCACTGAATTAAGAAAAGGCGGGTTTTATTACATCCCCAATTGGCCCCCCATATTTATAATTGAGGTTATTTAAAGCTTTTTACGCATGTTATAGATGCACCTTATCTCTACACTATACAATTTTACATCTATACTAATATTATAAAGAAGAATGAAGAGTTTGTTTGTTTGAACGCGCTAGTCTCAGGAACTACTGGTCCGATTTGAAAAATATAGCTCATTTGTCGAGGAAGGCTATAATATATTATCTCGCTAAGACCAACAGGAGCGGAGCAATACGGTTGAAACCACGTTGAAACCGTGAAGCGTAGCTAGTTTTATATATACGTATATGTAGGAACTCTATCTACTTATATCAAATGAAAATCATAAACATACAGTAAAATTGTATAGTTTTTCAAAATTTACTGTTTCTATATTCGCCCTTGTGCACAGATAATGAAAAGTAAATAAAATGACATGTAATTTATGCGCGGGAAGGTCGAATCACTGGTCTGTGACGCTATTTTTATAAAAAAAACACATTGAAATTGTATATTGTCGTAGTAATCCGGTATTGTTACAATACAGTTTCTAACGGTTGCCAAATTTTGTATTCGATTTCATTCAATAGAAATAATACTAAATTATATTGTTATAAAAACTGCCTAGACTAACCATAGTAGATAATAATTATGGTAATTAATTCGTCGTAAAATGATAAGCGATTTTAGGCACATTAATGTTAGTTTTATCGAGAGCATTAAGTTCATATATAGACACCACATAGTTATTAAAAATTTTCTGTTTTCCCATTCATCGTAAAAGGGGAGTTATGTTCATACACGCTAAACTAACTTGTTTAAATTTATTTCTGTTTTCCCACCTATCCTGAAGAAATAGAATAAAAATAAATATAATAAAAGAATAAAAATGACTATCAAAAATGTGTAAGAGTCATGTTGCACAATAAATATTTCTCAACAGGGTTGGCACATATAATTCTTATATGAAAATCTATCATAAATCTATAATTGTCTTTACATCAACAAACTAAATATATCGAAAAATAAACATAGGTACCTAAATACCTACATTGTATACCGCTTGAATTTATCAAGGTTTAAACGCTTATGTTTAATAATGAATACAGGATTGTTTTTTCAACTTGTGCTTTTAGATAAGGCTCATATTAAGTGATAGGTAGTATAATTCATTGAGTATTATTTGTTAATTTGAGTATGTAAATCATGTTATAGTCGACGCATCGAACTTGCTTTGTTTTTGTATGTAATATACAGGGTGTCCCAAAAAGTAGTGATATACTGAAGCTGGGAGGTAGAGGACTTAGAGGGCTATCCGAATCACCCCCATGTGTGTTATGCGATTTTTCGTATTTTCGGAGTTATTACATTTTTTTCAATTTTTCATCTATCGCCGAGTACGATGAGATTTTTATTTATGGTGACGTGAATTATTGCGCTAGATGCTTGATTTTTTTTGTGTGCTAAGCTGAAAGATAGGCCAATTCAGTATGGTAACATTTACTATCGTTAGATCTTCGAATGGAATAAAAAAAAGAATTAAATGCCAAGAAAGATAAAATTACCCAGTATGTTCATAACTTCAAGGGCCCATAAAAAAATAAAATCACATAAAAAAGGATTTCCATTTGGCTTTTAAAAACTTGCTCTATTGATCAGGTAGCTACCCTAAAAATTTCATTTTATTATTCTGAAGGCTTCCATCGAAAAATTGAAATCTAAATTTGGTAAGTGCAAATTTTTTATTAACATGATGATCATTAAAACCAATAAATAGGTGTTTAATTACCAGAATTTTTTTAAAATAGCCCCGCTGTTGCTCAATGCAAGTGCGACATCACCGTAAAAAGTTGTCTTTTAAATGTCTGAATGCTCTTTTATCATTTTTAATGGTTTCTTCTGCTACTATGAATTTCCGGGTTATTTCGTCCAAATTGTGGCAGTCTCTCGTCTTTGTAGTATCCCCAAGGAAAAAATTCAATAGGGTTTATGTCCGGAGACCGTGGAGGCCAGGCTAAAGGGCAAAAATACCCTGAAAGATGGATTGGTCGTTGCAGCCTGCGCATGCGCCGGTGACGCCTGCTTTAAAGCCTGGCCTCCACGGTCCCTCGACCTAAACCCCATTGATTTGTTTCAATGGGGATACTAAAAAGACCTCGGCTACTTGAGAGAATGCCACAATTTGGACGAAATAACCCGGAAATTCATAGTAGCAGAAGAAACCATTAAAAATGATAAAAGAGCATTCAGACATTTAAAAGACAACTTTTTACGGTGATGTCACACTTGCATTGAGCAACAGCGGGGCTATTTTAAAAAATTCTGGTAATTAAACACCTATTTATTGGTTTTAATGATCATCATGTTAATAAAAATTTTGCACTTACCACATTTAGATTTCAATTTTTCGATTGAAGCCTTCAGAATAATAAAATGAAATTTTTAGGGTAGCTACCTGATCGATAGAGCAAGTTTTTAAAAGCCAAATGGAAAACCTTTTTATGTGATTTTATTTTTTTATGGGCCCTTGAAGTCATGAACATACTGGGTAATTTTATCTTTCTTGGCATTTAATTCTTTTTTTTATTCCATTCGAAGATCTAACGATAGTAAATATTACCATACTGAATTGGCCTATCTTTCAGCTTAGCACACAAAAAAAATCAAGCATCTAGCGCATTAATTCACGTCGCCATAAATAAAAATCTCATCGTACTCGGCGATAGATGAAAAATTGAAAAAAAATTAATAACTCCGAAAATACGAAAAATCGCATAACACACATGGGGGTGATTCGGATAGCCCTCTTGGTCTTCTACCTCCCAGCTTCCGTTCATCACTACTTTTTGGGACACCCTGTATAAAATTCTCGTGTCGCGATGTTTGTAGTTAAAATCCTCCGAAATGGCTAGACCGATTTTCATGAAATTTTATGTACATATCGGGTAGGTCAGACCCTATGGTCAGAACTTATTGTACAATATTAATATACAGGCAACATATATTACAACATTGATTATTCAATATCTTATGCCATATGTAGAGCAATGTATAAAATCTTGTAATTCAATTCAAAAAATATTAGTATTATTTACATTATATTATTTTACATAAAAGAATCATTTGTTAATATTTTATATAAATAAAACTCTCGGTTAGTTAAAAATAAAAAAAAAACTCACTCAATGGCTGTTTAAAAAAAATCCATTGCCAAAACACGAAACAAAAAAAAGAATTGTACAACAGAAACGTCAAGTTTTCCCGCCTTTTTTAATGGCGCAGATACACACAACTCCACTCGCCCAGTGAGTGTTTGCTTTGAGCTGTTGGCGCGGTGGAACGGAAGTAGTTTACACCCATTAATTCGCGCCACAATACATTTTACTCGAAACCTCGTCGTAAACATTATGGCCGCTTTATTCTACATTTTAAGGCAGGAACATAGCAATTTTGTAGAGAAGTTAATTAAGATTCTTTTTTTATTTATACTTTACATTGTTAGGACGACGACGACGCGGTTGGCGCAGTGGTAAAGTAGCTACTTACTGAGCTGACGGTCCCGGGTTCGATCCCCGGTCAGGGCAAATATTTGTGTGATGAACTCAATTATTTGTTCTTGGGTCTGGGTGTTATTATCTATATATGTATTTATTAAATATTATATTTATCGTCGCCTAGTACACACAACACAAGCCTTAATTGAGCTTACTGTGGGACTAGGTTGATTTGTGTAATAATGTCCTATAATATTTAATATTTATTTAGGCGTTATTTGAATATCATTTTACAAAGTAAATGGGATGTTTTTCATGTTTAAGATTCTACTGGAATTACAAAGTTCTCTTTCTTTTTGTTTATTTCATTAATAATACGAGAATAAAACATATAAATATGTTCTTAATATTAAGTTCCATGCGGTGCATTTACATCTAACGAGCGAATGCTCATTCTAACCCCACTATGTCAAATTATGTTAGTGTAAACAAGCGTTCATTCTTTCGTTGTTCAGTGCGTTCGAAAAGATTCTATTCCATATTCTAATACTGAACAACACTGAATACGAGTTTTCGTTTACACTAAAAGATCACGAAAGAATCCTGCTCTATGTGCGTTTGATTTAAACTTTTTTTTTTTTTACTTGAATTCGTATATTTTACAATCGTTCATAGAAACACGTAAACGAATTTACACGCGTGTATGTATTTATTGTCTAATGTGCCTACAACAATTTGTCACTCGGAAAGTGATTAGTGCAACCGTTTAGTGAGTAATGTACAGATAATTTAGCGTTCGTCACTGACATGCCTTTACTATCTGTGGTAACTATTCGAGCTATTGTTAAATAGATTTTAGTTAACACAATTACTACTATATATGAGTAGATATAATAGCGTATTATGTACTAGCGTTCTACCCGGCTTCGCCCGTGGTACCTACATAGGGTGAGCACTTTAGGATCACGTAAATATACTACGACTAGCTTTCCACCCGCGACTTCACCCGCGTTTTCAAAAAAAGACCCGCATAGTTCCCGTTCCCGTGGGATTTCCGGTATAAAACCTATCCTATGTGTTATTAATCCATGTAGTAATAATCCAAGTTACCCTCTATATGTGTGCTTAATTTCATTGTAATCGGTTCAGTAGTATTTGCGTGAAACGAAAGAGTAACAAACACACACATACACATCCATCCTCACAAACTTTCACATTTATAATATTAGTAGGATAAAAGAATTTTTGAAATCGGTTGAGCATTTCCTGAGATTAGCGCGTTCAAACACACAAACAAACTTTTCAGTTTTATATTTTTAGTAACCATAGCTTATCTACGGTTAAACCACTGCTCCGATTTGGATGAAGTTTGGAATAAAATTAGTGGAAGACATAAGCTACTTATTTTAAAAATCAACCCCTAGAGGGCCAACACTCTATGACAGTGATCTTATTTCAGCATATAAATAAAGTTATAATGTTTTGATATTATACCAATTCCTATATAATTAACATCTTAAGACTAAAAACCAATTATGTACTTAAATAATTTAATTATAAGCGTAAAACTTAATACAAAATATTTAATTTAGATCAACGGTCAACCTAACTACTACGTTATGTAAGGCTGCATATTATAGCTATAGGTACCTACCTAACTTTTATAGTATCTATGAAATATTCTTGGCTTCACATAGACATTCAGGTTGCCTGAATAGCTCATCTTTAACGTATCATCGGTTTTCCAATAGATAAATTGAGTAGACTACGGATTTTCCTTCAAACACATCATAATACTTTAGGATTTTTCATTTTCATATAGAGTGTACGTGATGATTTATGTAGAACACATACCTTATGTAATCGAACATTTTTTTATCAAAGTATGTTTTTGTTCATATCTCTCTCACGTCAGAACGGAGCAGCCTTTTATCATTAACTTAAATATCCATAATCAAATAGATAATTATTTACCTATTCTAGAAGCTAAAATTGAAACCGAACATGCCGACACTAAGTGACAAATATTATGAAATATGAAATGAAATGAAATAACTTTATTATGGACATATTATAAAAAAAAGATACAATTTAGATGAATTTAATAGCTAAAAGTATAAAGTTGTTTGCAATAGTTAATAGTTAGTATTTTAGTAGTAATACGTCTTAACCCCTTGTAATCAATACAAACAAAACTTCAAAGAAACAGGCGAGCTCATTAAAATAACTAAATTAAACACAGCACGAAAGCGCTGGATTTCTATAATCACTTGTTTGTCGAAGTTTCATAATTGCTGTATTTGTTTGAGTTGATACTGCGAAGACGCGAAGTGTTGAACAAAATATGTTAATAAATTGACGCTCAATTTTGTGTACAATGTACTCTAATATCTAATATATATTATAAAGGCGAAAGTTTGTAAGGATGTATGGATGTATGGATGTTTGTTACTCTTTCACGTAAAAACTACTGAACCGATTACAATGAAATTTAGCACACGTATAGAGGGTAACTTGGTAACACATAGGATAGGTTTTATCCCGGAAATCCCACGGGAACAGGAACTATGCGGGTTTTCCTTTGAAAACGCGGGCGAAGCCGCGGGCGGAAATCTTCTATTATAATATTTGTGTAAGTAATTGGGTATAATGGTGATAATTGATACATGTCTGTGGGTGATAATGAAGCTTTATATGTTAATTTGTCATGTTTTAATATTATGGACTGGGCTAGGTCATAATTCATATTATTACCACAAGGGCCAAACTTTAACTGATAATATTAATCTTCGTAATATTTCGTAGTAGTAAATTTTGACTTTAGAAGTACGTTATTTTAGATTAGAGTTTAGACGTACGTTTATTTGTACCTGCTACTGTTAGACTTTAAATAGAGCTTACAAACCAACTAGGGGCCTTAGACAAAGTAACAATTAAAATCGATAACGAAGTTAGAAAAGGAAAAATGTATGGGATTGACATTAGATAGATCACGTGATCTAACGCGGCGTATGTCAATCCCATACATTTTTGCCTTTTCTAACTTCGTTATCGTTTTTTAATTATTGTTACTTTGTCTAAGGCCCTAGGTATCTACTAATAAAGAATGAATTGAAATGTGAATTATGTAAAACAAATACAAGTTTTTTTACCGTAATCTAGAACCCTAACTTATGAAGTAGGAGACCTTTTCCACTGAGCCATTGCTACATTTATTATTTAACTACATATTATAGCGCTCACATAAATGGACGTCAAACAATATTGATATTTCATATTGAAACATATTAATATTTCATAAACAAATAATAGGAATAAGATAGTTTTCGTATTTACATAACATAATATGTACCTATTTCTACTATTACTGAACGTATTTTGGTAAAATCTTATTCCCTATCCTATAGATATAATCCATCAATATCTAAGGGAAAACTTGACTAATAAATGTTCCTGCATAGGTACTTATAAAGTTAATATTAAATACGGTTTGTCTATGATAATTACTAATAAGGTAATATGCATAATTTCAGAAAATTATGTAGATACCTACGTTACGTTATAAAGCCTGAATAAAGTTCACACACTAGCCAAACTCAAACTCAAACATTTATTCATTCAATTAGACTTCTTATAGAAGCACTTTTGAAACGTCATTACATATTTTAAAATCTACCACCGATTCGGAAAGCAGTATCTACGGAGAAGAACCGGCAAGAAACTCCATAGTTGCTCTTTTAAATCATGTCAGTTTTACAATTTTACAAAATACATATGTAACATCATAATATATTATAATAACACGCCAAAGAACTGTCCTGTGGTTTTTTCGCGACAACCCTAACAATCAATACATACTTAACCTTTTGTAAAGTCGGTTAAATCAGCATTTACCTCGTGTATGCTATCAAGCCTCAGATCGGTGCCGTGCCACGAAGTCGAATGAATTAAAACTTACCACCATTAGTCCAACACGTATATTCCAACTATAGTAAGCCAAGCTGTTATTTAGTTTACTAATGTGTTATTTGTTTTATTGGTTTAGTTCTGAATTAGTTCTGTGATTTGGTTTGGCTAAATCTTATGTACAAAATAAGTGTTGATTCCATTTTTTTATAGTATAAATAAATTAATGAAGATGAAACGGTACAATCTCAAATCTCAAAGGCAAATAACCAACTACAAAGCTGTTTTATTGCATTGAAATACAGAAAAAGAATTCAATCGAGAGGCGGGATTCGAACCCGCGATTTTTCGCAATGCCATGCCATGGCATCTTACCATATCATATCAGAATTTCTTGGGGCTTCGCCCGCGTAGCCAAGAAAATAAGCATAGTTTCCATCCCCTTCGGATTTCAGGAATAAAACCTATCCTATGTCCTTTCTCAGTTTCAAGCTATATCTGTACCAAATTTCATCCAAATCGGTTCAGCGGTTGACGCGGTAAGACTTGAGAATCAGACAGACAGACACGAGTTACTTTTGCGTTTATAATATAAAGTCAGGATTAGCCAAATGAGAACAGTTGCAGTCGACACAAATGTACAATATATTCTGATTAGCCGTAAGTAGCTGACTGTTAAAACAGCAGATTCATTAAAAATAGGCTTTAGGAAGCGTCTCTATTACACGGCTATTTTAACCTGTTTTTATAAACTTCAACTGTATGTTTGTATGTAACTAACCGACTTCTTTAGACTCGATTTTATCCCACTTATTAAGAACCGTTGACAATACAATAATTTCATGGGTTTAAGCGTGTTTTCTAGTATAATACCTTTGTCGTGTTTCCTCATTTATATCATATCATATAATAATTATTTCTTACTAGAAGTGCCGCGCGGTTTCACCCGCGTTACTCCGCTCCTGTTGGTCTTAGCATGATGATATATAGCCTATATTACTCGTGGATAATTCATTGAGATAATATTACTACGTATGGAGGAGACACCACGAACAAAATCTGTGCGCCATTTTTTTGCTCTAAGTTTTAAAAATTAATATTTAGTTAGGTACTTAACGATGAAAGTTATTCCTTTGCACTTTTCCGTATTATTTGTATTATTTGTGCAATATCGTAACACACACGAAGGCATGTTTGATGCGTTTCACTTTAAAACCATTAAAAAATACCGCTCAACATACGTCACATGACGTATGATTTATTTTACTTAAAACTTTAATATTACAGCGTGGCATTTAATAAGTCACTCTAAAACTAAGAGGGTAGGTAAATAAAACACGCATATATTTAGGTACATATATAATCACTCCCAGCGGCTCTTCTTGCCAGAACGTCGCGTGCGCTCGGGCTGTGCGGGCGCGTTCACACCGGGCTGGAGCACTTCGCGGGTTTGTTCCCACGAGTGGTCTGTGGACGCTGTGAACTGGAGAATGTATGATAGAGATGAGTTTAATTTTTTTAGTAGTAGTATGTTTAAAAATTTTATTGTCAAAAAGAATTGAAATTGAAATTTAGACAGAAGCTGGAAGAAAATTAAAGACACCGATGATATTATAATTAATTTATGCTATTTTGAATTATTGTTTATTTTTCAGACTACCTTCGAAAATTATTATTATAAAGTATCCCAAAAGTGAAATAAAATGTCGCTACCGGCAGAAATCGTTCAAAGATCGAAGATAGAAGCTAATAAAGTATTTTTAATAGAATTATGCATTTTTATTTTTTCCTTTTTATTAACTACCATTAAAAAGAATTAGAAATGTGGATCGAAAAGTAAAATTCAAGTGATCACTAGAACAAAGAAAGGAAAACAGCTACTTTATAAAAATAGTACATAATTCAGAAGCAACACAGGATTATTTAGGATCAGTTATTAAATCATTTTAGATAAACTCTTTTTCTACTATTCTTAACAATACACGCTTTATTTTTTAATTTAAACCCTCAAATACCTTTTCGACTTTTTTTCTATATCTACCCTCAATTACCTTATTGTACTGCGAGCGGAAGGCTTGTTTGAGCGACGCCAGGCGGTCAGTGGCCGGCCCGCCGCTGGGAACATTCACTATTGGCTCTTCTGTCACGTTGGGTAGACCGGGCCTCTCTTTGTACCTATGATAAATATAAAAATTATAGAAATTTCTAACCGTAATACACCTCGGTCCTTCGAGCCGAATTCCCTTAATCTTAATTCTGAGCATTTTTTGAGTTTTATTTTACGGGTGACCCTTAGATTTTAACGGATTTTAAACGCAATTTATTCATTATATTATTGACCCGACGTTTCGTTCACAGTGCAGGGATATTCGTTAAACTCTTTAATTTCTAATTGTATAATACTCGCGTAAAATCAATTACAAGAAAATACTACACAAATATAATTTAAATGAGCGCCATCTATTGACAAAGTAAATTCCAAAACAGTTGATCGTGGATTTAAAACAGCGCCATCTTGTGACACACAAAGTAAATTTTAGAACAGCTGATAAGTTGAATATTCGTATATTTAATACAGCGACATCTATTGACATACTAAGTTAACACAGATAGGGCCGATTTTACAATGCTTGGATAAAACTTATCCGTCCAATCCAATAAAGTATTACACGATAATATTAAAATGTCACGTAAACTGTCAAATACGGGCAATTAGAATACGTTTTTAAAATGGTAGTTTTATACATTATTCGACGAATAAGTTTTATCCAAGCATTGAAAAATCGGCCCTAAATCTGCGAACAGTAGATAAATAATTATAGTTTTTTTGATATCTCAAGTCTAACAAACACAAACCATTTTTTTATTCTTTCATAAGTAAATAGCTGCACTACTCTTAATTGATTGAGGGTATTTTTATAACATTTTACTCCAATAAATTGTTAAAATTACAGTAGATAACATCGCAATAACAAAGTAACATTTCTTTTTAAAGTTTCCTAAAACTTACCCTAATCCACAGCCGCCGATATTCAAGTTTTTGCCTTTTCCCTTCTTGAAACGCGACTTTCTGAACCAAGCGGACTGCATCGCCAATTGCGTCAATTCTTCGGGAACTTCCTACAAATTAAATTGAACATTTTAGACTGACAAATAGATGTAAGCAATTTCACAAATTGACAGAAATTCAAGCAAAATACTGCGGTAATTTTTACAATATTTCTACTGCCTTATTTTAAATCAAGTTTCTATTTTGAGCGATTTATCTGTTACAAATAAATATTTAACAAAAAAGTTAAAAGTACAATAACATAATCGTGTCAAAAAACTAGCTTTCAAAAGATGCGTGTCGCTGCGTTTATTTACATAGATCTGCGGTAGGTTTGCACGTCACACAATACACTTGCAAAGAGCTCCGTGTCTGTCACCACTCAGTTGTCTATGCACAAATGCACATGCTTGCATAATTTTTTTTCGGTAATTTTGTTTTGTCATATCCGTTCATGTTCTCGCGGCAAAGATGCGATCATGTTCCCATCGTATAGTGAATTTTTTGCAGCGCCGCAACGCATCATGTGCACCACTCTTAGTACATACGCGTATACGAATCAAGTGAATCATGCTCAAAGTGAACTCCTTATCTTTATCCCTGGCCAGCAGCTCTGTGGCCACCGTATGCTCACCCCTTAAGAACATTAATCAAGTGAATAGTACTAATCTACCTGTTGAGCGCCCTCCAAGTTCCTCAGCAAGTGCCCCGCGAACTCCTTATCCTTATCCCTCGATAGCAATGTATACGCGTCCCCCCGCACCCCCGCGCGCCCCGTGCGCCCCACGCGGTGCGTGTGTGTGTCGATGTCGCGGGCTACGGTATAGTTGATCACGGTACGTATGTGCGGGATGTCGAGACCGCGAGCTGATGAGAAATGTGGTCAAAATTAGCGAAAGACTGAGAATCCGGCTCGAAGGACCAAGCTCTATCATGGTTAGAAAAGGTCATGCTGGCCGTAGGCCTCTCCTAATGCAAGCCACTGAGCTCGGTCGTTGGCTCTTTGCCGTCATTGCGTAATTTCGGCAGAAAAGGTCAAACTTTGTTAAAAAAAATTAGAGTAATGGAATCCGGCTCGAAGGACAATTTTGAAAGTCTTAATAGTAGTTAAATCTTAATATTATATGGTGGAACGTAATTTTAAACTTACAGCAATTTAATATATAACTACTACACATTAAACATTTTTTTTTTTATTAATTTCAGATGGAAACCGGCTCGAAGGACCGTTTTGAAACTATGTTGCACCTTTTTATAACAAATATTATTATTTGATAATATCAGAAATTAATGCAAAAGTTTAAAATGCCAATTCTTATGTTTTAAAACTACTTTTATAAAGACATCTCATATGAAATCCGGCTCGAAGGACCATTCTATAGACCTCATACTTTGATCTGAACCATAAATCTATTCAATACTAATTTACATATTAAACACGATTCTATCATCATCATTACCTGCAACATCAGTAGCAACCAGTATGTTCTGCTCCTGCCGCTTGAACGCGGTGATCACCTTGTTCCTGTCGGCTTGTTCCATGTCGCCGTGCAACAATAATGCGTCATATTGTTGCACGCCCAGGTTCGCTGCTGTTTGTTCCGCTTCTAGCTATACGAGAAATATAATGAACTCAAAATGAAATTGGACCTAATAAAGCCCTATAGGATATGAATTTACGATAGTACGTAACCCGTGTCTTTGTCATTTTTAATAGATGTTCCCAAAAACTATGAAGCTTCTAAATTCGTATTTATTCTTTATTTTAATTTTCTTTTTATTCTAAGTGGAAAATTTATGAGCCTTTTTATGTTTGTCCGTCTTTAAAACTTGACAATCGTGCTTTTTATAAAAAGAAATTGCATAAATAATAGCAGTCCAACACTGATTTATTTACTTCTCTATTGGCTGCTTGGGTTTTTTATGCTTACCTTTTTGGTAACGAATATTAAAACGCTACCCGCCGACAGAAACTCGACAAGGTTGTGCAGTAGCCATGGCCATTTTTCCTCTGGTTTGTTGAATATGCTGGAAGAATTATTTGTAGTTAATTTCAAATAATATAATATCTGGCAGGCGTATATGTTTAGAGAAATAATTTCCCTTTCCTCTAATGGTTTGGCTGACTTGGTGATTGACAAATCAGCAAAATAAAAGTGACACAACAGTGTGATGCTAGAAATGATGTTGATGATAATGTTTGGTATTTAAAATTCTTGAAAGCATTATTTAAATTGTGTTATGTTGCGTTGAGTTGAGGTGCGTAGCAGTGCGGTGCGGAGTGATGCGGTGCGTTTGCGTTTACGTTTGTATATGCGTATGCGTTGGCGTATACGCTTGTATATGCGTATTGCGTTTGCGTATACGCTTGTATATGCGTATTGCGTTTGCGTATACGCTTGTATATGCGTATTGCGTTTTCGTTTGCAAATGTTTATATCGTGGCGTAGCGTGGTGTGACGTGGCGTAGGGTTGAGTGACGTGGCGTAGGGTTGAGTGACGTGGCGTAGGGTTGAGTGTCGTGTTTTGACGTGTCGTATGGTTGCATGGTGTGTGTGGTGTGGTGTGGGGTAGGGTTGCACATACCGCACGTGCTGCGCCACCAGGTGGCACGCCTGGCCGGCGGCGCCGTGCTGCACGCGCACGGGGTCGTGCAGCGCGTCGCGGGCGAGGCGCTCCACGCGGCGCGGGAACGTCGCGGAGAACAGCAGCGCCTGCCGCTCGGGCCGCACGTGCGCGCAGATCGAGCGCACCTGCGGCTCTGCGGGCGAACGACGAACGCACGTGTATATATTGTAGACCATAGACTATAGACTTTTTGACTATTCAGGGTGAATTTTTCAACTTAACGTCGTATTCGAAATTTAACACATAGTTTTGATCGGATAGCTGAAAGGTCGATTTTGATTAAAATTAAAACTGCATCGTCATATATTCTTAGCAGAGAAGCGAAATCGTCGGAAGAATCGCCGGCCTATATTATTACACTTAATAATGATCAATTTTCAGGCGTTCAACAAAAAATACTTGCAAAATGCTGCATATTGCGTATCAACTCACCAACGTGCGTTCTTGCGGGAGCGTTGGGGACGTTATACAATTTTTTTACGTACTCAACGTCTGACTGTACGTTCCATTAATCATATTACACCACATTATAACATGACATAATCATAGTTGCCATACACCTCGGAAACGGCTTTACCGATTTTTATTAAATATAATTTTATACTTCAAGCAAAAAATCCAACAAAAAAAAGCAAGACAAGTTATCTGTTAAGTAAAAATTTTAAACAGGGTTGAGCTAACGACTTGACAAAATCGTAAAAAATAGTTGAAAAAATCTAAAAATTATCCAATGTCTATCAAAATACCCGCAAAAAAAACTGATTATGTGACTCTCCCTAATTTATAAAAAAGCACTTACCAAAACCCATGTCAAACATCCTATCGGCTTCATCTAGCACCAAATACGTGACCCTCTGCAAGTTGGTCGCTTTACACTTTATCATGTCTATAACACGACCCGGGGTACCTACGACGATTTCAGCACCACCTATATACAAAACAACCGTTTATAACGCATTAAAACTAAAAAAAAATAATTGAAAAATTACAAATAGCACAAAAATTCTATCCTGAATGAAGTCGAAGGCTAATAGAAACTATGCTAAGCTAATAGAAGTCAAAAATTATAAGATACTAGCTGCGGTCCGCGGTTTCACCCGCGTGGCTCCGCTTCTGTTAGTCTTAGCGTGATGATATATAGCCTATAGCCCTCCTCGATGAATGGGCTATCTAACACCGAAAGAATTTTTCAAATCGGCCCAGTATTTCCTGAGATTAGCGCATTCAAACAAACAGACTCTTCAGCTTTATAATATTAAGTATAGGGTTTAAGCGTAAAATTTTGAAATTTCATAAAAAACATTATTTTACATCTTATGAATTCTTCTTTTTCAAAATGAAATAATTTTTTTATTATTATAACCTTCTAATGCCTTTGTCTGCTCCCACTTCGATCCACCACCATAGCAACATACGCATCGAATATTATACACTTTGCCGAATTTCTTCGCCTCCATGTAAATCTAGAAAAAAAACAGGGCCATTACATCTTTTTTCATTTAAAACAAATGTTTCTGCATAGTATATTCAATAAAAATATTTTTTTACTGACCTGTTGTGCCAATTCTCTCGTCGGTGCCAGAATTAATCCAATAGGTCCATCCCCTGGTGCTAATTCCTTTTGATCCATGATATGTACCAGCAAAGGCCATAAGAACGCCGCCGTCTTACCAGATCCCGTTCTAGCAATACCTGTTTACATTGGGATTATATTATCTTTAATTAATTATCTATTCATTAATTAATATGAAATTAGAATCTGTGATAATTCATTACTCAATCATATATTAAAGGAACAATGATGGACCAACAATAGACCCTTGAGACACCCCTTGCTTTACATTGTAATTTTCCTAACAAAAACAATATTTATCAAGCCAATTATTAATTTATTACATTTCAAATTACTGACTTATCTATTTTGATTCATACATTATTTCAATATCACAGAAAATTGACCAAAATACGTATAGGCAGTAAATCAAAGGCCTTAATGAAATCTTACGAATATATTTTAAATGTTGTTTTACCAATAAGATCTCTTCCAGATAAAGCGGCGGGTACACCGGCCGCTTGTACAGGTGTGGGTTGTGTGTACTCTGATCGACGGATAGCTTTCATGAGCTGTTCGTCAAAGCCGAGATGGGCGAAACTGCTGACTGGTCGTGGCGGTTCAGGTCCTGATATCTGGATATGACCAAAAATTATAAAAACATCAAGAATCGTTAAAGATATTATATTTATAGCACAAATTTTATTTGCATATTGGGATTCGAACTGATGTAAAATATAATTGAAATACATATTATTATTGGAAAAAGTACACCTTAAAATTATGATCAGACATTCTGGAAGGCAATATTTCATGGAACATTGAGATTGGTATTAGATGGAGGGAATTTTACTATTAAATTGTGCCATTTTAATTTAATCTAAGTTAGATGCAGTCCATCATAAAAATATTTGTTCTAATCAATGATGATTTCAACCCCTTACCTGTACACCTAAATTATTTTTCAATTCTTCAACTTGTTCATGTGTTAGTTTCTCTATATCTTCATGTGGGGTGTAGAAGTTCTTTTCAAATGGTTCATATACAATTTCCGAATGATCTATAGGAGGTAGGGGATCTATGAACTTCTTTTTGGGAGGAGCGAGGGGGTTGCCATCTTCGTCATACTCAATTTCAACGTCTGAAGTGTCATCTGCAGCACTGAGTGGATTTTCTTCCATGTATCTGCAAATGAGGTTCATAAAATAAGTTATATTAAGATTCCATCAACTATTGAACAATGACAATGTGGTAAAAAAATAATTTTATCATAAATTTCTTCATAAACAATTAAAAGTTTAGAAAAGAAACATCTAAAAGAGCAAAAATCTAACATCAAGATACTAAATGCTTTCTAACTTTCTCATCAGCTTTCTAGTGTTATTTATTTATTAAATTCAACAAACAAAATGAAGCATGATTTGTATTTTTGTATATTATCCATTAGATTGTCAAATTACAAGGTACTGTTTCGTTAAATCCAGAGTAACTATAGCAGTCTATTATCCGACAAATTCAATACTCCAACACAGCCCTTAAACCGATTTTTGGAATACTGTGAGTCTACTGTATTTGTTTAAACCATCTTACCACTATCAAGATCTAGAAAACCTTACTTATAATAGCTTTCTTCATCGTCCATTTCATCAATATCTCCCCTGGTGCCTCTGGCTGTTTCACCCTTGCCTGTTGCTTCGTTCTCTTTGCTTGTCTTCATGTCTTTTGCCGCTTGTTGCTCCAAACCAGCCATGTACGCGTCTAGGGGATCTTCTTCTTCATTATCCTGAAAAATAAAAGAATATTTTACTTATTTGGTTGTTACTTTTTACTGTAACTATGTAAGTATTGATTTTAAAGTGAAACTTTTATTACATCGTCTCAAACTTTTTTTGTGTAGCGCATGTCGCGTGACGGTCGGCTGCCGAGTAGGTATAAAGCAGTGTTCGGAACCGTACTATAATTATCGTACAAATACGATAATTTTGTGCCTAAGTTTCACTTTTACCGTGGTTTCATAAAACCACACAACATTTTTTTATTGTTTTATCTTTATTAGATATTGTGTAATTTCTTCATGAAATTGATATGAGGCTTGCTCTGAAATTTACTGTTTATCCTTGACATTCTTTGTAACAGTCATTCCTAATATTATTTGTTAGTACTTTTTACAGTAAAAATAAGTTTATGCCCTTCTCCAAGGTCAAATATCTCTATTATAATATTTAAATACAATGATATTATTTTGATGAAAATTATCATAAAAATGACACTTAGAGCATTAAAAAATCTATTGACTTGCTAGTTTAGACTACAATTAAAATCAATAAATACTGCATTACATGAGACTTAGCCATGTCATAGCTGGGGCTACCGGGTGCCGGGATGTACGCTAGAGCTGGCGTTGGAGGCTCGTCATCATCGTCAAAATATCTGCAATTCAAATTAACTTGTTTATAATATAAATTTCAACTTTATAGATTTGTATGTGCTTCACAACACATGGAAATTAATCTGTCCTATGCCCAAAAAATTATGGATCTTCACTTTTATCAAAATGGTTTACAGATAAAGAACCGGCGGCATCCGCCCATGTCTTTCAATATTTTTTATTATTAAAAAAAAATAAAAATCCTAAACTACTTTTTAATTTATAATCTACTTACTCGTCTTCTGTCTTTGAGCGTTTCTTTCCCAAGGTCCCCCAATTGCCGGTCATAGCATTTTGCGTGATAGCATTCATAGTTGAATAGCCTTGCTTCGACAGCCCCGCCGGTGGAGGAACGCTGTTCATGGCCGTGGGAGGAGGCACTGCGTGTAACGACACATTCGAGGGATTCCGCTTGGGCATCGAGAACCCAGCGAAACCAAAACCTTTTCCTCCATTCCCACTCATTTTTGCTAACAAATCGATTTCCCTTATAACTAATTATATGCACATTACATTACTCTATAAAAATAAACGAATTAACTGATTTATTTCACGATAATCATTTTATTAAAAACAAAAATAGCCAATTTCGCTACATCCAAGCACAAGCACTTGACCATAATTTGACAGTTGACATTTATCGATATGATATTGACATTTGATAAGTGATACCCAACATTGATGCGTTCAGCGTTTGATGATTATTACAAAATAACCAATTCCTGTTTTAAAATATGAACTGATATTCTTACAAAATATCAAATAATTTAATAAATAAAATATAATAAAAGGATGCAATACAGCAGAATAATATTAATATAATTTAAATTTTATTTTGATTTTTGACTCAAGTTGTGTTGTCATGGGACATGGAGTAAATAAATTATGACAAAATAAACTTGTCAAACAAGTTTGGCAACACGTAAAAGTAAACGAATTGAAACTCATTTTCATAATTCGCAGTTGTTTTACAATAAGAACAAAGATTAGATATCTCAGAAACTAAACAATTTAGAAAAAATGTATGTTCAACTATTACTTTTGGTGTTTTGTTTGATTGCCATCACGAAGGTGGAAGCATCACAAGGGTACGATTTTGGCGATTTCCTAGCAACTGTGCTAGGAATTGGTATCGCAGTGACTGGTATTCTAGCATGCTTAGGAAATTACGCTAGGCAAAAGGCGAGGAACGAATTTATATAAGTGTTTAATAATGTAAGTAAGTTATTGAAACGACTGACGAAAACATTCAAAGTAGAAATAAATATTGGGTGGGCTTTGTTGACTAAATATTAATTAGGTACTACCTACACTTTTCAGTTTTAATTAATAATGTTGTTCTTTGCAGAGTTTCTTCTAAGTTGTAACCACAAGGAAATAAAGATAACTTATTAATAATGAATATACCATGGCACCAAAGGAGATGATTATTTGCAAGTTGAAGTGATAGATTGTTTTTGCAGAAAACATTAACATCATGTATTTGTAACTTAATCAGTGATTATATTGTTATCTATTGTACCAGCTGTTTCATTATTCTCATTTCTATAGCATTAAGAATTTAAATACAGAATTTGAAATAATAATGTTTGTAATATATTCAGTAACATAAAACATTACTGTCTATAAGATAAGTGAAAATGATAATAAACTGGCTTGCCATGGAAAATTTCACAAGTTAATTAAATATTTGATAATATAAAGAAATTGTTAATTGTGTAAAATTCACTACTTGAATAAAACTACATTTATCCTGAGTGTCATTTAAATAAGTTTTTATCATACCAGACTGAAAAAATTCTACTGAATAACTTTTGATGTTGTTTGATCAAAATTATTAGTAAACTATTTTTTTGCCTCATAATAACTTTTAAATGTTACCTTCAAACCTAAAAAAGTCACCTGAATAAATAGTGAAAAGTACATCTAGCCATCTATAGCGTGATCGTGCGGGGTGAGGTAAGTGTTTAATTTTTGCGGGAGGCGGAGAGTGTCCGTTCTGTAGCGTTTAGCTAATATTATGTATTCTGTGATCTAGCACTTACAAAACAGTGAAACACATCAGAGATTGTAAATAATTTTATTTTACAAGTGCAAATAAATTTCATGCACATATTTTATTTAGAAAATTAATTAAAATTGAGTAATTTAAAATGTAATATTATGACTCTTTTCTTAAACGCTAGCTTTTTCTAATTCTTGTATTGCTTGAATGATTTCATTTTTCTTTGATAATTTCTCCTTTTGATCTTTGTCGAGGGTCAGGGTGCCTAATTTTATCTTTTCCTCCAGAGTTTCAATGTCTCGGAGCTTTTTTCTAAGATTTTTTATTTTTTTATTGGGGTCTGATGAGGGCTGTGATGATTGGCCGTTAAACGTTGGTTCTGTTATGCCACATTTTGACAGTTTCTCTGCAACTTCCTCTGCACCTGTAAAAATAACATTGTATAAGTATGCACAAACAAACAAGAAATAATTAAATGAAAACGGAAGAATAGATCTAATTTTTCACTGATTGATTCAATTTCAATAATAATTAAGTGATTTTTACGAAGGTAGTTATCGTTTCATCTAATAACAAAATTTTAAAAATTAATTGTACCAATCAAATGCAGTTCCATAAAAAAATGGGTATGGATCCTATTTTTGTAAATTAGCACATTAAAATCTAATAAGATTTTATTTAATTAATGAATAGGTTATAGCTTATTATTACGATTTTCAGAGTATAATATGTAGTTGTATTACAATATTCAATGACAATTCAGATATAAATTTAATTTGAGAGCATGTTTATATTTACATCATTCAAGCAGACAATATGAAATCTGGGTACCACAAAAAACAATAACATCTTATTTAAATAACAAAACCAACCTGTCTTCTTTTTCTTTTTCTTCTTTTCCACATTGATTATCATTCCTGGAATCGGTTGAATAGTTCCACCAGCCTTCTTAGGTTTTCTCGCTTCAGCCACGATTTCTGGAGTCAAACCAACAGGCAAGCCAGTGGTCTGTCTAGCTTTAAACTGCTTTCCTTTACTTTCATACAGTGGAACTTCCTCTTGAGGCACATAGCCGTCTCTAACCCGCCGCGGTTTCCTCCATGTACCATCGGGACGTTGAGTAGCTGGTATAAACTTGCTTCCTGAAAATAGTCTTGATTTAAATCAAAGGAGAACCGAAACGTCACATTTTTTCGCGCTTACCCTGATCTGAGTTGAATTGTACAAGCTTTATTAGAAAAACATAATTATACATTTGAACTAACAAAAACAATATTATGTTAAGTTATGCATAATCTATTTGTTAAAGATTATCAATTGTTTTAAATATACAAACAATCGCGTACCATCTGCATCATGTTGATAACTTGTTGTGGCCATCACACTTCATATATTGTGTATTTTAAAGTAAAAATAACTTCCTACATCAAATTAGATTGAGTTCATTTATTATTATATTTAAGTAAAGTGCTTTTTTTATTTTCAAGAGCTAAATACAGACGTTACAAGAGCAGCTTCCATTATTGAAGCCAATTGACACTTGACAGCACATTGACATTCTATTATTCGTTTAACAATCGAGTCTCAACTTTTATTAAATACTTTTATATTACGGTGTATTATTTTCTGTGATTATTTAGTATAATTGGAGATGGAAATTTATTATATGGGAAGGGATTGTAATCCTGGTTCCATATTATTACACCTAACTTGGCAAGTGGGTGTGAAAGGGATAAAAAAACATACAGACGTCATTCAAAGCCATATTTTCTTGTTACAAGTTAATGTTCATACTGAAATCTCCAGTGTAGTAGATATAATAAGCTTCTTGATACAGGGTGTCTCACTATCGTTTTACTAAGCGCGAAGGTCATTGTAGTCTTGCATTCACTGATCACGTAAAAATACATTAAAAAAAATTACGGCAAAAATTTTTTGCTAAATTTTTCCTAAAAATTCGCGTTTTCTTCTCTAGCTTCACGCAGCTGGCATAAAACGCTTCGCTAATGTGAGCATTTTGTCTATGAAATTTTCATTGAAAACATAATCTTAAACGATAGCTCACGTGCGGGTGGGTGGTGGCAAAGTTGGGCGCGTTGCCTGTTAGGGGTGTACACAAAGAGTTTTCAGATCTATTCGAAAAAAAATGCATGTGGAATTTCATAAGTATTTTTTACGTACTTACGGCGGGACACCCCTTGGGAATGTATTTTCTATGCTGTATAGTCTGTACCTATATTACTTACTCTGTGGTCTGTTCAGTTTGCTTCCGTCACCTGTCATTTCAAAACAAAAAACAAATCAATCTGGAAACTAAATTTTATTTGAATTTAAATTCTTGATTCTGTTTTCGAAATTGTAAAGTAGTGTAAAGTTGTATTATTTAATTTATCAAAATGCCAAAACGTAGGAGATTAACACCAATGAAAAGCAAAAATAAAATAACGACACCCGCAAAGACCAAAGATATAGATGAGCAAAGAGGTAAGCTAATAACTTTAAAGTTCAGTAATTTCCACTATTTAAGTCATAACTTTTTAATTTTCTATCGATCAATGATTATTGTTATGATAATAATTTTTTAGCCTGTACTGCGTACATTTAAATATTACGGTGCAGTTTACTGTACTCTTAAAAGAGTTGTACATACAGTAGTGCATTATTCCTAATATTTAATTCTAAAATGATAATTTCATAGATCAAGAGGTAAATACTGCAAGAGGAAGGCTTAAAGGTGCACTTATGGGAATGATGGAGCCACAGGCGGAGGAGTCGGATAATTCCTCAGACTTTACACCAGCTAAAAGAGAGAAGTATGATCTACACTGAAAATAAGTTTTGTCCTTCATTCTTTATTAATGAAATGATTTAGTAACAACATACATAATGTTAGTAAATATATTATCTATAAAATAAATTGATAATTTTTTTTATTATTTAATAGCTTATGCTTTCTATGTAGTAGCATTTTTTTTTCTAGTTATGACAATTTAACAATTTACTTTTTTGTTAAATAATTAGTGTTACTACCATTAATATATTTCAGAAAGGTTAGTAGCCATGATTCCACATCTGATGAAGAGGACCCCAATAATGGTTTAACTCGGCAGTCCTATGTGCTGAAACTGTTTGACCGCAGTGTGGAGTTATCTCAGTTTAGCGAAGACTCTCCGTTATATCCTATATGTAGAGCGTGGATTGTGAACCAGCCAAGAGCTGATTATAAGAAATTTGCGTAAGTTTATATCATTCTTATTTCTATAGCATGAAATGCAATGTGTAAAATATAAATTTAATGTTTGGAAAAAATTGGCAGCGCATTAAACTTATAAAGTAATCCTCTCATTAATTTTGGTTGTCTTGGTCAACATAGGGTACGCGCAGACAGAGAGCGTTCTGCGTTCCGCGTTCTACGTTCTGCGTTCCACGTTCTTTGTAATGTGAAGGATCTATAGCGCCGGCGCACACAGAACGCAGTTAGACCGCGGCGGTCATTCGGAATGCTTGCGTTCTCGCGTTCTCTGTACAGAATTACAAAGAACTCGCGTTCTCGCTATGGCTGGTCCGTCTTCTCCAATTGGTATCTTGTTTTTCTATTTCAGATTTTACATAGTCATGTAACTCATTGAAGCTATTTATTGACATTCGAAAATAAATATAAAATCTCTCTTCATCTTGAAGCAGCTCAGGGATAAGAATACTAAATTCTCCCATATCATCTCGTTTCGTGTTGATAGGGTGTACCCAACATTTTCTACTTTTTTTTGACTCCTTTATACTCCACAAAAGCAAGGCTTCATCTTCGGAAGATGAACTTTCGAGAGACATGTTTCTCGTGCGGAGAGTCACGAAATGGAACGCAAATGTCTTGAACGGCTCCTGTGTGCGCTAGAACGCAGAACGCAGAACTGACGAACGCAGAACGCAGAACGCGGAACGCAGAACGCTGTATGTCTGCGCGTAGCCATAATGTCTGACTAACAAAACTGTTTAAAAATTTGGATATAATTAAAATTAGTGAAAATCTCCGAATTGCTCATTAATATTTTTTTTTTTTGTTCTATAATTTGTATTCTATTATAAAAACTGAAATAATCTTGAGGAATCTAATGCCAATACAATATTAAGCTTTTGCACTGATATTCCTCATGTTAAAAGAGGTTTTGAATTCATATTTTTTTAGCAATAAGGATGACAAGGAAGACAAAGTAACAGATGGAGTGGAACTACCAGGGCCTGAAGGACCAGTGGTGTCCAGGATACCAGAACTGCTACCTGAACAGTTGGCCGCTAATAAGGATAATATTAATTTGAATTATGTGAGTTTAAAACATTTGTTGCATTTGTTAATCATTATTGTGATAATTTATACTGATGTGTGTGGATGATACTGATGAAATATTTATTACCTTTTTCAAAGATTTTTCGATAAAAAATATTTTTTAAATCACGCTATATCTCCCCTTTTATACTTATTATTACTAAAGTTTGGAACTATCTATTCACGCAAATTATTTTCCTATACAAAAAAACTTATAGCAAGTGTCTTGAATAATCAACTTTCTTTTTCTTATATAGATGAATCTCGCGTGGCACGCGGGGTGTTGGGCGGGTGTGCGACACCCATATACAATTACTTATATACACTATCATATCATATTTTTTGTTTTTGAAGTGAAAACTTCTTTAGCGGCGTTGAGCACTTTTTCTGTAATGGGTATAAAATCTTAAACTCGCGTCAGGACACGTGATCTGATCGAAAAAGCGACGACGTAAGACGGATGGAGAGTAGACAGCTATCCCCTCTCTACTACGCGCGTTTTCACTTCTGCCGGCACTCCCGGAGTGCAACCCGTCTTTTTTTATAAAGAAAATAGTATAAATGTCGCCTATATATATATTATTATTTATTCGATCAAATACATTATCTAGCGCGAACCGCCCCCCTCCCGCGAGCAACTCCTAGCGTGGCACGCGGGCCGCTGGGCGGGAGTACGACACCCTTATATAAACACACTATCATATCATATTATTTTTTGTTCTATCATATCATATTTTTTGTTTTTTATAAGGAAAATAGTATAAATGTCCCTTATTCCCTATATATAATATTAATTATTATTTATTCGATCAAATACATTATCTAGCGCGAACCGCCCCCCTCCCGCGAGCAACTCCTAGCGTGGCACGCGGGTCGCTGGGCGGGAGTACGACGCGCGTGGCTCGAGCAAGCACAGAGAGTACACCGGAGATATGATGCCGCGCAAAACGTGCTGTATAAGATTAATGTCAAGTTAGTTGCCTTTAATAATTATTCTCTCGATTAACATTTTTTCTTTTTTTAATAAGATTTTTTTGTGTTTTTTTCTGATATTTATGTGGTCAATTTAATATTTTCTTCTGTAAGCTATAAAAAAATGATAACACAGGGTAATAGGTAGGTACCCTGTTAATTTTGATATCTCATTATTTATCCCAAAGCATCATTACTTTGTGTAAATAAAAATCAGAATGACCTGAAGAATGTGTATCGGGAATTTTTACTTAAAATGAAATCTAATAAAATTTCTTTGTTTTATTGCAGCGCTCTCTGATCGAAGAAAAAGCGGAAACACCATATGGGAATAAATCGTAGACAAATAATAATTTGTAAATAGCTTGAATCACACGGAAAAAATCTTCATACAAATATTCAATTTTTATATGATTTTCTAATGTTAAGTAATGTAATTTTTTAAGAAATCTTTTAACCATTCTTTTTTTTTATATGTATTGTAAATAGAGATGCTTTACCTGTTTTTTTAAGCTCAACTCATACAGAATAAAAAAAATAATTATCATTGTATTGCTTTTTAGTAAGTGGAATTGGACTGTTATGTAATAGAATTAAACTAAGGTGAAACAATAGAGCAGAATTAGTATTCAATATATCTTTGTCTAACGAATAATCATTTGATATGAAGACCGTTATGCTGATTTTAAAAATAATCTAAAACGTTTTTTATGTGTTTTTCGTTTTGTGAATGATTTTACGAGATTTTTTGTCGTCAACGAGTAGCATTGGTTGCTGTTTTGATTAAATCATGATTGATTTGTAAATATATTGATTACAATAATTGTTATTACATTTTATTAATCACTTTCATTTTATATAATTTTTTTGACAAAATTGTAAAAAAAAAATTAGTCACATCCTTAACAATAAAAAAACTATTTTATAAACTTGAAATAAAACAATGTATATTAAAATAAAGTTTTATTAAATATAAGTTTACTTTGATTTCCGTTTTTTATTGCTGACAGCTTCCTTTTGAGGACATTCTGATTTCTTGTGTCCCTTTTCATTACAATTGTAACACGACTGAAACAAAAATATAACATTTTTTTTATAAATCCCACCAACACTGATGTATTTTGTTTTTTTTTTCAATAAAACCTAAACATAAACACATTTGAAAATTGTACATTAAGCTAACTAAGATCGCGATATTATTTTTAAAGAGAGAAAATATTTACGAAAGCTTTTGTCACGTTTAAACACATTTTATTATAACGAATAAATTAAACAATATTTTTCTTATCCTAAAATTAGCTGAAAAAACTAACCTGCGATTGCACAACCACTCCACACTTGTGTTCCGCTTGACAGCATCTCTCGCACACCTTACAATGCTTGTATGTAGGCTTGACACACCGCTTGCACAAATCACAATGAATATACCTCATGCCATTCTTACTTGTACACTCTTTGCATTTATTACAATGTATATTCGACGTGGCAACCCAGTATTTGCATTTATCGCAGAATTTGTAAGTGCTATCGTTAGATAAGTCAATGGTGATAAATGGTAGGTTAGTGAAGAAACGTACTGGTGAACCGAATTTACGACCGCCTTTGCTGTTTTGGAACTTCTTGTGGTTCTGATATTCTACCTGTAATTGATAAATAATGCGTAGATAATCTATACTAATATTATAAAGCTGAAAAGTTTGTTTGAACGTACTAATCTCAGAAACGACTAGTCCGATTTGAAAAATTCTTTCGGTTAGATAGCCCATTTATTGAGGAAGGTTATAGGCTATATATCATCACGTTAGGACCAACAAGAGCGGAGCAATGCGGGTGAAACCGCGCGGCAAGCTAGTGTTTTATATATGTAAAGTCAGTAAAATTGTATGTTACTTTTATAAAATTTTAACTTTTATATTACCTATTATCACCATGATGTACAAGTAAGTTGACGTAAATAGTTACGAAATTAATAATAGAATATTCAAATTAATAATAGAGGTCATTTTATGAAAATTTGTTTTGTTTAAAAGTAAGTAACTGTGACAAATTTTTCATGATCAATTTTATTTTTTGAGTAATAAATCCATAACATCTAGTTTTTGCACAACATAACATAGTTGTAGCTATAAGTTTCGATAAAAATTTATTTCGAACATCAAATTACCTGATAATCATGCATCTTAATCTCAGGCATCATATTCGTAATGTATGGTTCAGAAAAGTATGGGAACGCCCATATAACTGGTAGAGTGCCTTCTGTGTCACATACTTTATTATAACTTGCTGATAACTCTTTAATAGTATGCACTATGGGCTCCACACGACCTCCGAAAGGAGGGTCCATAACTATACAGAGGTTTTTATTTCTGTAAAAATAAATTATAAAGTTATGTAGCAGGAATATTATGGTAAATTAAATTAAAAAAAAAGAGAGAGGAACTGCATTGATTTAAAGAAAAATAAAATGATGTGCAAAAATCAGAGCTCTTGGTGATGATTAATAAAAATTTTTTGGTAAATAAATTGACTGCTTTTGGAAAATTATTGCCTACATTGAATAAGAACATATTATTATCTAGTACTCTATAGTACTATAGAGTACTCTAATGACTCTATAGTACTATAGAGTACTCTATAGTACTCTAAGTAATAGAGTCATAATACTCTATAATATCTGTGTGTATTCTATAGAGTCAGAGTACTATAGAGTCATAGTTCTCTATAGTACCTACACAATTTAATTCAAGCAAATAAGCAGATATAAAAATTATTACTTTGATGCTTTAAAGAACTTCGTCAGCACTTTTTCATCCGTATTTCCGTTGAACAGATAATTATTGAACATGTTGTACCACAGAAACTTAGTTGGTTCATAGAACTGGTGGTGTCGAGAGTCATAGTCCAGGAGTATGGAATTAAAGTCAGGGTGCGCTTGAGCTGCTTCGTGGATTGATGGTGTTCCAATACAGAGAATATTGCTGGAAGAAATTGGTGGATGATTGAAAATAATAATAGTGTGTGTATAATAGATTAACTAAATAGAATGCATATGAGGACACATTCACATCTTAAAATTATTATGATAAAAGATAAACTTATTGTTTAATCAGAGACTAAACCCTACTTATTTAAAAATTATATGATGCTTTCATTTCTAACAGTGTACATATTTAATAGAAATAGAATTTGGATTGGCTGGTTTTTTTACCTCACATGTAGATAATTGTTCTACCAACCTATTTCTAATCTCTAACCTACCTACCAACCAACCTATTTTTAAAATCTATTATTAACACTTTATTTTCCACTAATTAGTGGCAATCAACAAGCTATCTTGGTATAATCAACTAAACAGCTACAAAAAAAATATGACATAATATGAGTAGAATAAAAGGCCATGTCAGTTACCTAATCTTGTTATTCTTCAATATCCCCAGAACAGTGCTAACAGCTTTTTTAGTGAACAAGTACTGGGCTTCTCTATAATCATTTTCCAAAGTAGGTAACCAAGATGAGGGGTTGCTTAATAGTTCCTCAGTCAATGGGGTGGTAATGCGATGATCCCCTCTGTGTTTCTTAGATTGCGATATTAGGTAGAGTTCCTTGCATGTGTGACAGTAGGCCCTGTCTGATGGATGTCGTGATTTTACCTGTAGTTTTAAAATTGATAAAATGAGTGTTGATGATCAAAATGGTGTTTAGAACAGAGATGAGTTAAGAAGTACATAATTTATGGAATTCTAGGTATGTTTGAAGGTACTTAAAGTTTTGAAATTACTTTATATAAGTTTGCTTTCAGTAAATATGAAATTTATGATTTATTTTTTTTGGAATAAATTAAAGATATGAATTTTATAAATTATTTCGGTGCTTCTATACATAGAAATACTTCATATACATTTATATTTATGCATACCTCATTCAAAGTATTCCAAGCCGCCTGTTTATCAATTTTGGGTATGAGGTTATAGTACTTTTCATTACGTTTTCTAACCCCTTCCTTCTTCCAGTCTTCTTCGTCAATATTTAATGTACAGTCCTTTTTGTCTCTACAAGAGGCGCATGCGAAATATCTTCCTTTTTCGCTTGAAAACAATAAAGTAGGTCCATGTAGACACAAGGGATGTGTTGTTACATCTTCCACTATAACTTCGACTGGAGATGATTTTAATTGTTGCACATTGTTTGTATTGATCTCAGCTGCAGAAAACTTACGTTTCTTGCCCATTATTACTTCAAAATTGATATATTACGCCCAAAAAAATATATTTCGGTATTATTCTGTCCTCGTTCAGTTGCAATTCACACGTGAATCTGACAATCAATTGACATTTGACCAATACTCGCCACTCGGGGGAGCATTTGACATATTTCAAAATTGATGCCACAATGAAACCATCTCAGACTCAGAGGAATAAACCTATAGAGTTCTTATATTGAGACAGAACAAAATACATATTTTCTTATCTACTTACTCTTAGTCAATAACAGCATAAGTCAGATTGAGATAGCGATAGAGTATCTGCACTGTCTTCAAACGTAGCGCGCCGGCAGTCAGTTTGTTTTCCAACCAGCTGGTGGGCTCAGTGCGTCAAGTGTTTTTAACGAAATATTTAGAAAATATAAAGTGTATAGTGTTTCTTTTTACTTGTCAGTGTGCTAAAATGACTATTGTATGTTTAGCTATCGGCTATTACTAGTCGAATGGGAGTTTTGGATGAAAACAATGAAAAAATATCTTTCCATCGGTAAGTGATTTTCAGCAAATTGATAAATATTTATGTTCTAACCCTATTTGAAGGTTTTATCAAGCGCTTTTTTATAAGTTTATGTTGTAACTGTAACATTTACCCACTTTATGGGGTTGTGGAATACAAAAGAATTAAATAATTTTTAAAAAATGTCACAATATTATCAAGTTTGGCATTTTGTTTACCACCGTAGTGTTGTAACACATCTAGCGTATATTATCGATTTATGACAAAAAATCTATTTCATATTAACGTTGATTTATTTATTTTGTTTCTTATATCAGATTTATATGTAGTTGTTGTAGCAAATAATTGATGTAAATTTTCTACAGCAGGAAAATAAAAAATACCACGTGGTTGTTTTATTTGACTTATCTGTTTAGTTTGTTGTTTCTCTTTTAGATTATTAATAAATTCATTTTGTTTTAGATTTCCAGAGCTAAATAAGAAATGGGTATAAAACATGAGACGTGTAGATTGGACGCCGTCGAAATTTGCTAGATTGTGTTCACTGCATTTCGAGCCTGCGTGTTATCAAGATGGATACTCTAGAAGAATTGTGCAATCTTACGCTTACGTTTTTTTTGTTCCTTTAGATAATAAATACATTTGTGTGTGAGTGAATTTTTATTTGGAATTTTTTTTACACATTTACTTTAAATGTGTAACTATGTGAAAATTAAACGGTTGATTAAATGACAGTTCTCATAGATGAGAAACTACTATTGAAATACATACTTAATATACATGCGTTTTCAAAGAAAAACCCGCATAGTTCCCATTCCTGTGGGATTTACGGGATCAAAAGTAATTTTTCCAAATTTCATTGTAATCGGTTTAGTAGTATTCGCGTGAAAGAGTAACAAACATCCATCCTCACAAACTTTCGCTTTATTAGTAGGATGTAAGGAAAATGTTTTCTTAGACTGTCCTTTTATGAACTTGTTAAAATTCATGCTGACTGTGCCTTTCTCCTCACTCCTTTAACTTTATTGATCTTTATTTTAAATTAGTTACATTTCAAGTTTAAAATTTATTTTAAAATATACTAGCTTTCCGCCCGCGTTTTTAACGAAAATCCCGCACAGTTCCCGTTCACGTGGGATTTCCGGTATAAAACCTATCCTATGTGTGTATGTACAAAATTTCATTGTAATCGGTTCAGCAGTGAAAGAGAAAGTTATCCATTCTCGCATAATTTCGCATTTATTATATTCGTAGGATTAAACAAATAATGTATTCAACTGAAATTTATGATTAATTTTGTTTTTTTTTTATTATTTATTATTTCACGAAACCGTAAATGCAAAATGCATTCACGATTTTATCGATTGAAGCACATCCCATCACTATCACCTTCTATCTATCTAAATACGTACCTATAGTAAAAATGGTGCCATGACTATGTTGAAACGTAGCTTGTAGTCTATAGCTATCTCATTCTTTCATACGACGTTTTCTTTAGATAGAGAGAAACAAATATATGTAAATTGTCTCTGAGATCTCAGAGCAATAAAGGGTTTATTCCTCTGAGGAAACCATGATTATTGTTATTTTTTGACCTAGTAACAAATTTGATGATAAACATCATGTAACTTCTAGAAACTTATATTTGTGCTTATATTAGTTTTCATCTAGTGAAATCGTTCCTCAGAATTCGCTTCGATAATCATCTACGATTATCTAAATTCTCAAATAAAGATGGATAACTGTAAACCAAAAAATATATAATTTAAAGCATTTGAGAAAATGAAAAGCATCAATAATTTATACTGGCAACACAAAATACATAATCAGCACGGCCGGTCGGGATTTGTCTTTTGACTTTTATAAAAATTAAAATCTCCGGAGTCCATTTCTCCGAAATATTCGTTAAGTTTTTAGTGTATTTTTAAACAATTAAGAAAATGAGTGGTCTAGTAAGAACAGCTCACAGAGTCCTGCACAGCTGTGTTAAGAACAGCAGCCTCGCCGGTGCAGTTATCAGCAGGACCCAAGCACCCGTAAAACGTGACTTCACGCGAGGAATCTGGCACATGAGCTGTTCCAAGAGACTAGACGGCACATCAGCATCCACCGGTCTTTTGCACCACTCTAATACCTGCAGTTGCGGGTGCGGCTTGAAAGCGCTGCACACGAAAGGTTACTGTTGCATTTATAGGTTATGATTGCGCCACAGTTGAATTTATTTTCAATCTATTCCGAAATTAATTAAGTCTAAGAATTCACGAATGTCATTTATGTTGAAAATAAGTTTTCTGTCAGAAAGATAAATTATTAATACAATAATTTGGCAGATCACCACCAACCTACTACGAAACCAAATGAAAAATCCAAACCCCTTGGTAAGTCCTTTCCCTGTTCCTTGTACCAGTATCCTATCCTTAGATGCTAGATTGTAGATTTGGATGTAATAAAAAATATTGTATCAGGTACTTACTTGCTTTTTAAAAGGCTAAGCAGTACTAAAATTATGCATAGTTGCATTCCCTGTAAAATTTATTGTGTCTATTTCCAATAATTAGACAATCCATTTGCAGGGTAAATTAATTAATATTCACATCCAGTTATAATCTTCTATTGGATTATGTCTGCATAAAAATATTAAACAATTATTTTAGTAAGTTTTTAATTAATTTATAGACATGAATGTAGTAGTATTTAATATTATTGGAGCTAACTGTAGAAAAAATATTTTTTTTTTACGCTGCAATATGGAAGCGCTTGGCCACGATCTCGCCTGATGGTAAGCTGAGATGTGGCCTAAGATGGAGCGCGCTTCCCTAGAATGTACCTGTTCACTCTCCTCTTGAAGACCCCCATATTGTACTCATCAGGGAACACTTGTACTGTTCCTAATTTTCTAATCTTCCTCACAATAAAAAAAGAATGATCTTTGTTTTCTTTTATTACCTTATCTTTAATTCATTGTTTAGATAAATTTGCAAAAATGTTGTTAATCATTGGAAAGCATACAATTAATTAGTTTAAAAATTCCCATCTAAAAAAATTGGTTGTTTGTAAAGTAGGTTTACGATCAAGATGTTTACGTGATAACATCTTATTGGTGGCAGGGCTCGAGATGAGACGGGAGATCGGTCCGTCTCTCTCTCGTTATACCTGCGATCGCGCTTGTGAGGTTTTGGTGTGACACAAGTTTCTGAACATGTCACCCGACTAAAACGATTTTAAGAACGTTATCACGTTATCTTTTATCATTGTATCAATAATTTTTTTTAGTTTATTGTATTATATCCTATACATTAATACATAACTAGGTGAACGGGAGCTGGTGGAATTCCTCACAGAGGAAATAGTTGCGGAGCGTAAAGCGCAGAAGCTCAAGACTCTGCCGACAGAAGTGGAAGGGTTCTCCGTTAAGAGTGATGGTGCTGAGGTGGTGCTCACTAAGCAGATGAAGGATGAAATGTAATAAATATTTCTACTTTTTTATTGTTGTATAATGATAGTTGACTCGAAATTGAAATATAGAATACTGAGAAGTAGTTTTTGAATTCATTTTTCTATTTCATTATCTTGTTTTCATAATTTATATTGTAATATTGTAATATTATTGTTGATTTATAATCAGTTTCACAACTTCAAGATAATGTTTTGTATAACCTCATCTGTTCATTTAAAATGATAATTGTAAAAGGATATAAATAGGTAAATTTATCAGTTAGAGGTAAAACTGACCATTAAAAACAAATACATTTTTTAAAATAGATTTCAAAAAAATAACACAAGCTATTCACCATTATCTATATTCTATACTAATATTATAAAGAGGAAAGGTTTGTATGTATGTATGGTTTTCACTTTTCACGCATAAACTACTTACCGATTTTGATGAAATTTGGCACAGATAATCTTTAGATCCTGAGAAAGAACATAGGCTACCTTTTATTGCGAAATATGTACCACGGGCGAAGCCGGGGCGGACCGCTAGTATATCATAATCTTTCAAATTCTAGTGTCCGAATCACATTCAACGTTAACCACACAGTGGATTCCGAGGACTTTGGGGACGATATTCAGCCAGAGAAGCAGGAGTTTGCGGAGATGAGGTCCAAACCCCAGTTTGAAGTGGACCTTGTGCGAGGGGACACCACCCTCGGCTTCACATGTTCGTTCCTGCAAGAGCCTGCGAATGCTGCTGCTGATGAATATAGTGAGATATTTTGTGTCTTTAATATTTGTACTAGCTGATTGGGTTAAGTTCCATCAAATTTATACATTGTATTGTTACCTCTTGATAATTTTTTAAAGAAACACACAATTCTCTTGTTCAATAAAGAAATTGAATTCGAAAGCTTGTGAAAGTAAAATTTTAAAATACATTTAGTAACTACTGATACTATGACATTACAAAACGATACGCCCACGATACGATTCGTGAATCGTGTCGTGTGTTGTTTAACTGTCGTGTCGTACGCGTTAACGATACGCTTACGAGATGTCTTCACTTACGAGATAAAATGACTGTAATATTGTTGTAGCATACATATAGCTTTTTAAGGGCCGATTTTTCAATGCTTGGATAAAACTTATACGTCCAATAAAGTATTACACGATAATATTAAAATGTCACATAAACTGTCAAATACGGGCAATTAGAATACTGTATACGTTTTTAGAGCCGATTTTTCAATGCTTGGATAAAACTTATTCGTCGAATAATGTATAAAACTACCATTTTAAATACGTATTCTAATTGCCCGTATTTGACAGTTTACGTGACATTAATATCGTGTAATACTTTATTGGACGGATAAGTTTTATCCAAGCATTGAAAAATCGGCCCTTAAAATGGTAGTTTTATACATTATTCGAAGAATAAGTTTTAACCAAGGATTGAAAATTTTATTTATTTTATTTTATTAACTTACAGATGACATATTCGGTATTGATGAAGTAACGCTATACAAAGGAGAGTGGTCTGATAAAGTGTATGCAGTGGCTGGTGATGTGCTTGATGGGGTATGTAGTCTTCAAATATAAAAACTTTGTGCATTTGCTTGTTAAAAGCTGTATGAATAAAAATTGCAAGATAAATCTGTTAGGATTAATTCTAGAGCTTCTTTATATTTTATTTTTAATATATTTAATTAAAACCCTGACAAGAATAGCTGTGCTGTTCGGTTCCACCCATGAACCGCAGAGAAAATAATTAAAAATACATAAGAAAAAAAATTCAATTTGTGATAATAATTGTCTTGCCATTAGTGATTTATCAAAATTGTTATAAGTACTTTTTATTTTGGTTAAAGTCACTAAAATAACAAGGTTTTTAAATACAAAATCGGTTATGTTGAACCATATACAATTTTTGACAGTTCCACCTAGTCACACTGTGGCTTTATGGTAAATCATACCACTTTGATCTCGACAGTCTCGGGTTCAAATCCCGCTATGACCATAGATTAAATATAACCCCATATATCCGCCATACTTGATTCCGTAACTATACGGTGCTCAGGTGCCAATTATGGGGAAAATCAAAGCAGGAATTTGAAGTTTAGTTCTCATTCGTGTGAGGATTATTCATTGAATTGCGACATTTTTATAGGGATTAAAAAAATCTTTTTTATATTTTATCTTGTCTTTAATCAGTTTTTTAATCCTATATAATCGTTGCCAACAATACTGTCAATAGATATGCGTGATTAGATTTTTTTTACAACTTTTTTTTTATTAGTAATGACTCATTACTCATACTTTGATTATACAACATGCATTATTTTAGAAAATAATTTTATTTTTATTTTTTTCAGTATCTCTACGATCTGCTTATGAATGTCCTCGAAGAAAAGGGTGTGAGCAATGAATTCGTTCAGAAACTGTCAGATTTTAGCACCGCGTACGAGCACACCGCGTATATTAACCTTTTGGAGGGAATCTCCAAGTTTACTATTGGCAAACAATAATCTGTTAACCTAGAATAGTCGAAGACAACATTTTGTATCTGTGGAATCTGTACTGCCATATTTTATCTATATTTTATATTGCAGCTCTTCGAAAAAAGCTTTAAAAATAAGATTGTTTGTTGTAAGATTTATTCTTCATATGTCTGTAGCAAACAAAATAAATAATAATATTTTCTCAGTTTTGCAAAAGCACTTATTTACAGATTTTCGTGTAAATAATTGCTTTTCAATATAAAATATTTGTAAGGTTCCACAGAAGAAAGAATTTATTTCTGATTGTTATGAAGAGCATTTATTTTGCTGTAAACAGCTTTAAGAATGTTAGTTTAGTTGTGCAATGTGTTGTTTGATTTAGTTATAATGTTAGTTCTGAATAAAATATTACAATAAGATACTGGTGTTTTATTTAAAAAAATCTTGTCTTTGTAGTTTTTTATCTATGGTTTTTGTTATGACCAAAGGAACAGCTAAGTTTTCTTTGCACTCCTAAATTATTTTTGATCTGATTTGGATGGATTTTGCAAATTTAGAAATGTCGACACATTAATTAAAGTATTAAAAATAAATAAACCGCCACCAAATAGAGTTAGTGCATCAAAAATGTTTTGCAGTAATTGGGCTACCCATTTAGATCGTAAAATTTTAGAATACAGAGCACTTTTTTTGCCGTGAACTTTGCTAAATCACATTCAGTAATCAGTACCTCCAAAGATTGAATGGCAATGAAGAAAGAAAGGGCTCAAAAAATCATAATCGATCTACAGATGAATTGAATACGATCTAAAATAAGATGACCATCGATAAAATCAAAATTAGCGAAACATGAACTTACTTTTTTAAAGTCGGTTAAAAATAGGCTGTGCCGCAATTGACGCATTTTATGTACGTAAGAAGATAGGAGATAAAATTAAACACCCATTTGCACGCCCCCAAACGCCTGTAGAATGATGTTAGCGTGAATATCACGTAAAGATTATAGAAGCGTTCCGTTTAAAAAAATGCATATTTGAAAAAAGTAAGTATTATTTTTACAAAGTACCTATTCAAGCGTAAAGTGAGCAGTGAGGCACCTTCTAGGCTTGTAGCGAAGCACGTACCATCGTCCATCATCCACATCTCAGCTAAACATCAGGCGAGAAAAAAATATAATATTGAACATAGCACAGGGTAGGTACATACTCCTTCAAAGTACGTTGAAAGTCACAGGTTGAAAGTATATGAAAGAAAAAAAATTTTTTTTAATGCGGGTTCAAATTCAAACTTCGAATTCCGCCTCATGATGGCCTCAAGATGTTTTTTCTTCGATTTTTTATATTTTTTCATATTAGTCCGGGATACATCGCCCATTTTTGCAAGTGATTACTATCAAGCTAATTTTTCGTGAGTAGCTTTATTTTGATGAGATGCCCAATAATTTCATGTACGAAACTCTCGATTGTGGTCATATTGTGGTAGCTTACAGAGGTAACAAGGATAAAAATTTTTGATTTGACATGGATTTGACAGCTAATTTTGCGTAATAGCTCTTAGAATACTGTCGCTCGGCTTTGTTTCCTGCCCCTAGTTTCTCTGTTTTGGTCGCCGAGAGACTGAGTCGCCGGCGACTGGTCGACAGTGCGTAATAGCTCTAAGTGCGCAAGCCCCTATTTAAACTATAGTAAGTCACAGTCGCCGGCGACTGAGTCGCCGGCCGCGGCGACTGGTCGACAGTGCGTAATAGCTCATAATGTTATGCATATACCTAGTACCTACCAGGTAAAGTTATTTTAAACTTTATAATTCAGTTTTCATAATATTAACTAGGGAGGTATTAATTTTAATTTAATTAAAAATTTAAATAATTAACTTAAAACTTATTGAATACATACGGAACTTGGCAAATGATAATTGGATTTTAAAAATTTTACACCCACGTAAATTTGCTCATGCGATAAGAGTACAAATGATGTTTTTTTAAATAATCGGACTATAGTTATCACTTTATTATCAAGTTGTAAATAAATAAGATTAAAAAGCATGCTTCTATAAAAACTGTTTCACACACCAGATTTAGGTTGAAATGCGCGGGCGCGGCAGTGCAATAGTATTTCATACCTGTAAAAACTTCGCTGTTATTCATTGGCGATCAGCTGTTTTAGCACAAGTAAAAAAAAGAACAAGCATGGATCCATATTTGTTTTCTCTTTCACACTTGACTCGTTACAATGCCTGTGCATCAACATTCACGCTGAAAAGAAAAACAAATCGATTAATAGTTACAATCTGACCAATTGGTGCCCTCTGCACATTTGAATTAACCAATAGGAGAAACGATTGTAACGTGAACTTAGTTGCGAATCGATTCGATCTGCCAGACGTGATGCAAAATGAAACGAGTACTATTTTATCTCGCCAAGATGGCTGACGTGTCTGCGTTAGTGCGCGTGAAAAAAACACCAAATAGTTTGTATGATTTGTGTTTAACCAGTTTAGTGAACTACTTGCAGAAATCAAAGTGCGAGAAAAATGATTTGCGATCATTGCCGGACAGCATCCTCATGGACGTTTATTTCAAGGTAAGTCACTAGGACCGACCACATTTCTTATCTACAAAAACAGTGACGAAAATTCACCGTTATTTTATCCAATGTTTTATATCATGTGCAAATTACTGGTATGAGGGGCGCTGATTTAAGTACAGTTTGCACCTATGTACCTACTATGTAGTGATTATTTTGTTTTGTGTTGGGTTCACGGTCATGCGTTGCTAGAATGGGTCGTACCTCGGTGGAATCACTTTCACTTGCTAGCAGTGATCATGCTATTGTTACGAAATACTATATCGTTTTGAGAATATTCAATTTTGCATAAAACTCCGTAGGAGAGATACAATTTCTGAGGCTTAGGTAGTATTTTTTCTTTATATTTGATAGGAACCTAACAAGATATTGATTCAATATGAATGGAATGAGCAATATCTTACTTATTTATTAAATACATATTTATAAGTACCTATGCTACATTGGATATAAATCTAAAAAAGCACTTTACACATTGCATAAGATATAGGTATTAATGTTTTCATATTATTATAGTAATAAGCAAATACAAGAAGCAATTGAAAAATTTTACAATGAAATTCATAAAAAATTCTTATTTTAAATCATTCATCTGATTTTAAGCAAACAAAATTCAATAGGTAACTAGTTATCTTGTGTTTACCTAAAATTATAAATTCTTATCAATTCACATGACATAAAAAATAAATAAATATTTATTTATTAATTAATTATTACATACCTATTAGACCGGGAGATACTGACACAAAATTTCGAGTCATTTGTAACAGGATGGCGGTTCTACAGGGGTCTTAGTACGCAATGACAAAAAGAAAAATGATGGTATGAACGCTGGTACCGGTGGGTTAGTCGCGTGGGCGTTAGTCGAACTCGTCAGAAAAATAGCGAAAGTCAAACGATTTGTAACACAAAAATTTTAGAATTTACCGATAGCCCATAAAAAAGAAGTAGGCGGTAGTGTCATGCCATACTTTTCCGGTATGACTTACAGCCCGCCATACCGACGCGAATGTGTTGATTTAAAAAAAACAATTATTCAACCATTTGTACCAAGCTAACTTTTGCACAGGTAACCATCGTCGTGCAGCCATTTACGAAAATCGCCATGCCATACTTTTCGGACGATTCCAAATGGTCGCCATACCGCCGAAAATCTGCAAATTTTTTTTATTTCGCCTATCTTTTTGTACCAGTATTGCATTTGGCTTTTTGGAGAGTATTTGATAAAATGTGACCATTATTATATTTGCCATACTTCTAGTAGGGGGAAAAAGTGCTGTCATACTTGAAAAATAAATTTATTATTAATTTATATAAGTGAAGATTTCCAACACCTAGATCTTTGAAATTTTGTATTTATATTCGTTGATCCTCAAACTTACAGGAAAAATAAGAGCCATACTGTTACAAATCGTTTGACTTTCGCTATTTTCCGACGAGTTCGACTAACGCCCACGCGACTAAGCCGCCGGTACCAGCGTTCACACCATCATTTTTCTTTTTGTCATTGCGTACTAAGAACCCTGTAGAACCGCCATCCTGTTACAAATGACTCGAAATTTTGTGTCAGTATCTCCCGGTCTATATACAATCTGTAGGCTACTGGCAAAAGGCTTGTGTTGTCACTTTTCCATTTTCTAGGACCATGTATCCAGTCCAGGTTTTAGCAACTTAAAAAAAATAACTGATGGAAAAATGTTCCCAAAAGTCAATAAAAAGTACATATTTAATCTTCTATAATCTTTAAAATTCCAATTACAAAACTTATTTTTATTTTAAAGTGAAAGTACATAGTTAATGCAACCTTCTCTTTCTTTTCATCTTCACCTTTCTAATATCTTCAACCTTCTAGAACATTCTGGGACATTCTAGACATTTAACATACTCCATTCATAAGTCTTGGCAACTCCTGACTCCCCATCCGATTAGGGCCCTTCTGGCCTCCTCCACTCAAGCGACAGCTCAAGCCGAGGTTCGTGGTCCCCGTCAAGGGGGGACGCCCTTGTGCATGTCGCTACCAGGGTGAACCTTCAGTTCACCCCCGCCTCCGCGTTAAAATGTAGAAGCCCTTCTGGCTAACATTGAGAGACACCACACAAAAAAAAAAAAAAAACTCCTGACTGATTATTTTGATAATCTACTACTAAATATGGATATTTCATTTAATATTCTCACTTTTTATTGTAATTGTTCAATCATGATAAATTACTACAGGTATATCATAAATTATATGTTGAAAATGCTATATAGTAACTATGTGACAACATAGTTTAATGTTGCGGTAGGTTGCATAGAAACCTTGATGTTATTATTTAATTATCAATGATTAGCATTATAAAGAATGATAATTTATGGGTATTCCTACTTACCATATATATCATTTTACCTACATGTTTTATTTATTTAAAAGCGATAAAAAACTATAATACATTTTTTATTGTGGTAAAAATTAGGAAACACCTTAAACAAGTAAATTGGTAAGATCAATTATCTAAATCTATATTTATTTTGTATCATTGTATTCCGTTCATCAAAGCCTAAATTAGTTTCAAGCCCAAAGGTTTTCATTGACTGGGCGGTACAAAGTTCGCCGGGCCAGCTAGTAGTAAATACAAATATCCAAAAAAGGAGTAATAGCGGGCAAAATGCATCTACAGCTCTTTAAAGAATTGTTAGCATTGTCTCAATTTTTAAAGCACTATAGGAAAAGTTAAATTGAATAATTCACTTGTTTATGTAACAATTTTTATTTACAATGTTATAAAATGATAGATAAGAATCTTTTCTCGCTTACATAAGTGTATATTGTTTAATTTGGAGTTCTATGAAGACAAGCATAACATACATTTATATAGATTCAACATATTGAATGTTTAAAAGCACATTTAAATAGAAACATTCTTCTAGAAAAAAGAAGAATTTTAGCACTTAACTGTTATTAATTTTTCTGACTATTATCTTCAAGTGGAACTAAAATATATGTACTAACTAGATGGATAGAAGGTATAATTTATATTAGTGTCAACTTTGTTTATATTAGTAAGTAGATCAACAGGCATCCTGTTGGAATAGCCTGAATAAAACACCACAAATTGCTATTCCTATATAATATGATTCCCTTCGTCTTCTGCTAATGTTATGAATCATCTTTATTAATTAATAACATAATATTGATATAAATATACAGATTGCTTTCATCTAGTAGAAAATGTGAAGCAACCAGAACAATCTGGTTTTAATGTTATTAGTAGAAAAAGTACTTAACTATGCAGTTTTTTTTATATGATAGAGACACAATTGTAACAGAAAGACAAGACTATTTCATATATTGTATTATTATATTTTAGTATGCTTTATACTGTAGACCTAGATGATACCAAATTCCATCCATTTCATGAGATAAAATGTTATAAATTATTGCTATTTCTAATGACCAATACGTAATAAGTTTTACAAAATATGATAACTGTAAAAATGTTTTACCAAAATAACATCCATACATTATAACATAAGCTATAGAATCTTGCAACAATTGTAACATATCCGTCAGACTACAATGAGCGTCTCGTCTGTTGGTTATTGGGTAACAAAGGACAGCTCACTCGAGTGGCCTGGCTTCATTCGCTATTGTTGTTATATTGCTCGGTCTTTAATGTGATGGTTAGGGTCAGGATGGAAAGTTGAGTGGTAATGGTACCTTTCGTATTAAAGAACAATTCATTGTCGTATGATAACGGAGGTATAACGCGAATCATGTATAAAGAACGCTGGATGAAAGTGATGGGGTGTGTTTTGGCATGTATCGAGTTTAGCACGAAAGTTATTTGCTGCTTATTTTATTGTTGAAGTAGGCTCTCGAGTCGTGGCTTCGCAACTACATATTTGTTATTCTTATACCACCTCATAACACCAAATAGACCAATAAATCGCCAATGCGCAGCTTAACCGTCAGCGTTCTTTTTACATGACCCGACCTATATTCATAATTTGACGATCCCAGTTTTAACGAAATTTGTGTTCAATTCACCATGTTATTTTATTTCAATTATCTCTTGTTAGACTATGAGAGTAGTGTTTGAGTATTCGCGCGTAGCTGTGCACTAAAATATTATGTCTTCTGAATTAGTTGGCCAATCTCAAGAGATTGCCTGCCATAGTTTGACGGGTCTCACGCTCGAGGCTTTGTTTCCTTGTTTGAGCCGAACTCTGGATCTAGATGTACATAATTCTTTTTGTAATTAAAACCCAGTACTATATAAGAGAGGTCTATACGCGATCTATAATAACTGATAATAACATATTATTCTAAAGGATTATGCTAAAATTAATTAGGAGAAAGCAATGTGTCATCGCCGGATCGTTCAACTCGTTGCGCATTACGCAGGCGATGCCGCGGGGCACAGACAGTGCTAAATATTGATCAGCTCACGATAAGCCCCAGGAAGTGTTACATAGAGTGTTATGTGTACTTAATTCTATGTTAGATAACGGAATTATGCCCATGTTATCATTGGAGCGTTGCATTGTTTAGTAAACAATATGATTTACGTGTTTATCGAGTTATTGTTTTATGTGCTATGATGAAATACGATTATTTGTGGCAATTGGAATAGAATGCTTTACGACGTTTGCTATTTGTGTTGCACACATACGAACAATTTAAATAGTGAAAGGATACGATTTTACAAGTAGCCTAAGTTCAGCAAAGAATAAAGATAGATCCAACTGTTTCAGAAAAGTGGGCACTGATACACAAGTTAATAACACAACAGTTGTTATTTTTTTGTAGTTAACGTATAATACACCTTAATATTATTAATATTACTGCTATACTGGAATAACAATTTTTTTTGAAGTGAAAACTTTTTTTTTTTCTGTAATGGGTATAAAATCTTAAACTCGCGTCAGGAGACGTGACCTGATCGAAAAAGCGTAAGACGGATACCATTCCAAAATATCAAACATGCTCAACGTTAATAATCAAGTTTTCACTTCTGCCGGCACTCCCGGAGTGCAACCCGTCTTTTTTTTTTTGAAGTGAAAACTTCTTTAGCGGCGTTGGGTATAAAATCTTAAACTCGCGTCAGGACACGTGGCCTGATCGAAAAAGCGTAAGACGGATTTTTTTTTAGCCCTTATATTCCATGCGTAAGACGGATACCATTCCAAAATATCAAACATGCTGAACGTTAATAATCAAGTTTTCACTTCTGCCGGCACTCCCGGAGTGCAACCGGTCCGTTTTTTTATTTTATTAATTTACACTATATGAACACTATATAACCTTAACAAATTTTCGCCAAACTGTAAAACATAAATTGAAGCATTAACCATTTACACGCGACTGCGTTTTTTCTCAAAAGGTCTGCAACAATTTGTCAGAACACTAATGGGCCCTCTTCACAATCGAGAGCGTTGGCCCAACAAATGATCGACGATGTTTGCCGCCGTACGGCGATTACCTATATGACATCTACAATGATGGCCGTTCGCAGACATTTAGGACATCTACACTATCGTGATTGCCTCTATTCGCCCAACGCTGCCCATTATGAAGAGGGCCCATAACATGCGATCATGGGACCGTGAAAGGTCGCACAATTGTTATTCGAGAAGCGATGGCAAGTGGTATCGAAAGTGCCCGTGCACACTGAATGTTTATCGTCGTCATCTTTGTGCGAAAGTTTGGACTTTCTCGTTGTTTGTTTTTATACAATATTACATTAAATAACTGGATAAAGATACATGTGTCGTGCCAAGAGATGGTGAAAATATGGGAACTGCCTTCAAACTGTGATTTGCAATCATCAATCTGATATATTATTCATATTAACTTTCACTGAAATCGAATGTACCGTTGTGCAGCTAACGAACAGCTGAAAAAAGTAATTTAACGATATTTTTTTATTAAATTGAATTGCCAAAAACTGTGCCAAAAACCATATTTTTTATGAAATATTTTAGCGACAAGACGCTTGCGTTTAAGATACGACAACTACTCTACTCAAATAAAATTCTGATTCATCCTTTATTTTATTTTTTTGTGTTCTGTTAAACCCAGTTAAAAGCACATTTTATATTAGCAAGATAAATAACCACATCGCTCTATTTAAAGTATATTACTCATATTTTTTTAATTCTTATAAACCAGTTGGTTTATATCACGTTTCTATGATTCACAAGCAAAACTGCAGATTTGTATAATTTAACACTAAAAGATTATCATTGTAAAATACATATATACGTAAATTTATCTAAAAATTGTTCACAAAAAAGTAGAACATGAAATTGTAGACTAAAACAACTGTACTTATGTTTGTTCGTAATTTCCGCTATGAATAAAGGGACATACCCATAGACATACCTAATACAGATACGGATCTATATAATGTCCCTTTGATCATAAGAAAACTCTAATTATTGACTAATTACAATGATCCATATAACTATTAACAGGTGCTAATATTAACCCGGCTTTTTATGGTAATTGCAAACGATTAATGTTTAGGTAATAAGTTTTTCGCTTTTCGCACTAAAAAGTGAAGTGGGTACCTAAATACGTTTACGCAAAAAGTATTCGGAAACGTTTTTTTCTACGTTAACAATTACATAATATTTATTATTTAACAATGAGAGAGAATTGCATTATTGTAGCATTGTACAGATTGTTTAAAAATGTTATTATGACATAATGAAGCTACTACCTATTTGGTTAAAATGTTTTATAATGATTATATAAATTGTATATTCTACTAGCGGTCCGCCCCGGCTTCGCCCGTGGTACATATTTACGTTTTCTCTACATAAAAAGTAAAAACCATCCTCGTACTTCAAGGAATATAATAAAAAAAGAATTATCGAAATCGGTTCAGCCGTTCTCGAGTTATGCGCTTACCAACACATTTTGCGATTCATTTTTATATATAAGAAGAAGAAGATAAGAAGAAGAAGAAGAAGAAGATAGGCCGATGTTGTTTGTACGAATTCCCTCTTTATGGTAGTGATCTACTATTTTGAACAAATTATGTACCTACCACATTCAACACCGGACTCAGTTGTAAATTACAAAAAAAAAAATTAATGGCAAGATACATTGGCACAGATTTCTGAAATATGTTTAAAGTTTAAACACACGTTAAAATCAATGATGAAGTTATTACAAGTTAAGGATCCCGGAAGGCGGCGTCTGTCAATATTCAATCACCTCTTTAGTGTGAGCAACGTGTTTGGCCATTTTATTATGTACATTGTATGTACGTGGGTCGGAATATCAAACCGCATTTTATACAATTTTGCGCCGTATTTTTGTTGTATGGAGTTGGTTTTAGAAGAACCTGTGCGACCACCCATTATGCCTGATGTATCGTAGAGCAAATAATCGAATACTACAATGTACTACAATGTTATATTTTGGCGAGACAACGCTACAGTGCAAATTTCTTTGATCCTAGTTCAAAACATTTCTATATCATGTTAGTTTAAAGTGACGTCACACCAAACATGTAAGGTCCTTACAACTTTTGACAAACAAGGAGGGGGAAAAATCCTCAAATTCGTGGGTAATTTGTGATTAAATCCTTTAAGATCTCGCAGTGATTCAATCTATGCCAAGATAGTCATGATTCTCAACGTGGATTCTTTGTTTCGTTAAAATTGAGAAAACTTGGAAGCTGATAGGTAGGTACTAGGTAGGTACTTGAAATATTAATTGATACCTTTAATCCAATTAGTGTTATTTTTTACGTATCTATTGCAGGAAAATATCAAATATTTTATGCGCAATTCGCGTATTCTTTATTCTTACTCATTATCCTCATGTCTTGCATAATTATTATGAACATATGAATACACTAGCGGTCCGCCCCGGTTTCGCCCGTGGTACATATTTCGCAATAAAAGGTAGCCTATGTTCTTTCTCAGGGTCTAAAGATTGTCTGTGCCAAATTTCATCAAAATCGGTTAAGAGGTTTATGCGTGAAAACAATACATACATACATAATTACAAACTTTTCCTCTTTATAATATTAGTATAGATTGAGTTTTCATTAAAAATAATGGTTCGACCGGCGAACAGACGGCAAGGGTTAAAATTATTTAGTAAAACCATACATTACTAAATATTTACTAGGTACATGTAAAATTTTGAGAAGCAGCTTATGTGTTTGCGAATTTTTATACAGACAGGCTGATCTGATTATATGATAATATTACGTTTGGATTACAAAAAATATTATATAGATCGCAAATAATTTTCCAGCTTTGCTTCAATATCTATGGAGGAACTTATTTTCTCATTTCATTAAACATTCAATGAAACCATCTCAAGATGCAATTATCATCAGAACGAAACCCCTCTCTTGGCTATACTGACGATAATTGTCAAATAAAGTCAGAGTACATGCTACTCCCTATCAAAACCGGCACAGAATATCTACATTGAGCTCACATTTATGCTTCAATCTAAAAGCGATTCACAGGATATTCTTAGGAAGACTGCTAAGAAAATACTGTGTTGAAGACGGTTCATTCTCACTAGCTAAAGTTCTGTGCTAAAGAAGACGGTCCTTTCGAAGAGTACAAGACGCAAATGTGTTATAATTTTATTACAAAACTCAGCCGGTTAGCCTTCACACGAATGCTGATCGCTAGCGGTACACAGCGCTAACGGTAAAGGATCGACCAGTTTGACTTGACCCCCGCACGAGGAGTGTGCGCATGCGCTGAAGGGGCCATGGAAAATTTGTTTGTATGTATATGTAGCTATATGATGATTTACAGTTTCAGTAGGAATTTTGTGTTTGCAACGATGTTTTTTTGACTGTTTTTGTTCTTGGTTGTTGTTTGTGGTTTTCGACGAGTCAATGCTGTCCAAAATGCGTTGCCTGAAGCTAAATGTTATGTAAACATAATACAATAAGCTGTGTCCACGTGATTTTGTTTAGATACATATTAAACAAACGAGTTGCGGCCCAAATATTTCTCTAATATAAAAAATTAAAAAGCAACAGCTTTGTTAGTGAATGTCCAGATCTACCAGCGCGGCAGCGTCGGAATAAGCAGACATACAAACATAAGGATATCAGAATAACATATTTTGATACTACCAACAGGTTTTCGTTGTCATAAGATCGTTTGATTTTGAGTCATAAAAGTTTTATCAAAACCCAACCGTCCGTGACGAAAATAGTTATACGAACGGAACAATCGGAGCACAGCAATATATTATTATGTTATCGATATCGTTATAACTAAGTTTAATTGGCACTTGGATGTAGGAAATAACTCGTTTATAACCGTTGCCCGGTTTGGTAAGCGTTATCGCGAATATGAATCGTTTTTGAGATAAAGTTGTATTAATTTATGAGCAGCGCTTCAAGTAAATATAGGCTAAGGACACGGGATGACACGTAGTGTATGATATTATGGTAGTTTTCTGTGTTAATGACGTCAGTCATTCTCTTCTGAACCGTTCGTACTAAAGATGGTTAATTTATTTTTTATATGTAATGAACACATTCAAAAACTATTCCATCGATATTAAAAAAAGGTTATTAGAAAGTTATCGAGTAATATAGCCAATTTTTTTATCACCGGTAAACCAGGGCGAAGTCAGGCTAAGCAGCCTAGATCATTTTATAACTGACGAATTCTGTAAAAACTTTCATAGCAATTACAATGTTTAAAACACAAACTTTCATACTAACATTCTGTACGTGTCCGCAGAGCTTTTTCAGGGCTCACTCAAAATTAGGGCACAGAGTAAAAAAGACGACCTATTACAAAACAGTAACTTCAAAACCCTGCCCTTAATCCAGCGCTAGTAAACTAGGAGTTAGGACATTGCGAACGGATTTTATATCCATTTGTTTCTATTTTGGTGGTTATCCTTGTCTCTAAGCCATTGATAATTGCTTTGGAAATAAATGTTTATATTCCTATTGATTCTAAATTAGATAGGTCCATCTGAAACCTATCTATATGTCTTATACCATAAATAATTGTTGCTTTTTCTGTAGCAGTTTGAATGAAACTCCCTAGTTTCTAGTAATTCATTTATACATTTTAAATTACTCTCAAAAGATTTTGCGGTTACGTCACAGCTCGATTTCAACATTTTTCTCTATTTGCTGTGGTCCAAAAAATTTGCTTTCAGAAAAAAACGGTACTGAATAGATACGTCAATAGAAGGTATTGCAACTATTATAGAGGCTAAGCAAATAGCCAATACAGTTAAGCGATAACTTGTTATTTGTCGAAACTTTGTACGGCATCACTGAGTCATATTTTTTGCGGCTCAATAATGCCAATGTTCGGATTCGCATTAACTGTACATCTGATTTGTTATTGCGATGACCGTTAAACTCTTTACTGTAATGATTTATCATTATTGGTGGTAATTGTGATTATTGTAACTGGTGTCTGTGCTATGCCGATGTTATATTGTCGTTAAGTTTGAGTATCGTCACGATTGTAATCGATTTTCAAAGTTAAAATATTTTAATTGAAGAAGTTTCTGTTTATGTTGGCTTTAGCCATTCTGTAGAGTGTAGACCCTTGGTATGTTGAAATGTTGAGTTACGTTACTGTATGTTTATAAATCCCCATGATTGGAGTTAGTGATGGAAGAAATATTCAACTGTGTATGTAGATTGTAGATGTAAAAACACTTCATACTTGTCACAGTGTTGACTTTTTTTTTTATCTTTATTTTTCAAGGGACTTTGTCGCTTAGCGACCACATCGTCCCGTAAATTCCATTAACAATCAACACTTAAATATAAAAAATATAAGTACAAACTACAGTAAACAATGCAATCAATTTTGTAATCCAACATCGGTCAGTCTGACCAGCACCCGCACCTCTGCCGACGAGGGACAAGTGAGAATGCTGTTCACACAACCGACATTGTTAATACAGCGGAAGATATTATTTTGTTGTCTAAATTGCGCGTTCCGAACACACTCCAAGAGAATATGCTGCACATCTTCTACAAAACCACAATCATTGCACAACGGAGAATCGATTTTCTGCATTAAATGTGCAAACTTATTCGATGGAATATGTCCCGAACGTAATCTTAAAATATAATTTGGAAAATCCAAAAGTGCACGCCTCATAATTTTTTTTTAATAAATATTTATTAATTATTATTTTTGTTTATTTAATAACAATTAAACCACATCGAATCAGACCCTGAAAAATGAAAGGGTTCTATTCCTGAGCATACTCAAGCGTAAGAGAAAAAAAAAGACTCGATTAGTAAAGTATTTCGGTCGCTATCGTGTTAACAAGAAAAAGGATCCGCACATACAGACACACGGACGTCCAAGACAGAACTTTTTTAAACTATTTTTTAACTAGTTTAAATAACAAAAATGACATCAAAAATATCATGAACGTTAAAAATAGTGTTTTTTCTTAATATGTGTGTGTATGTATTATCTTACAAGTGCAATGTATGATACATAAAGACATTTTAAGTTTGAAAAATCAGATGTTTTGCGCGAAGTGACAGTAGTACCCACCTCAACGCTTCGCTTATGAGGCGTGCAATAGTTGTCAACGTCCTCCTATCGCATACAGTGTTGACTTTAAATAATGACATTAGATATTATAGTTTTTTAACAAGAAGATATATGAAAGTTTGTTTAAAGACGCAATCGCGTAAAGTCAAGATGTCTATTCAGGAAACTTTTTTGTGAATAACCACTGTTCAGTTTGTACGGATCCTGTATATTATTATGATCTATAAAATTGTAAGTAGTAAGAAATTAATCAACTTATTAGGTCCAACTTGCTGCTGTGTTAGTATAGTTCCCATATAAATAGTAACCAGCTCGTAAATAATACATGAACTCATACCACATTTCAATTAAATCGTTTAAGTTATTTTGCAAGAGTAAGATCTGCAGATCTTCACAGTTAACCTACAAACTTTCGCATTTATATAAGTAGGATTGAATTATGCATAAAAACTGAAATTAATTTTAATAGCACCGCTAATTTACCTAATATAAAGTAGCAAAACAGGCTTTCTAATTTATTTGAAACTTTTTGCTAATATCTATTGCATTTTGTTAGCTGGATATTCGTATTAGAAAAATGTAAGGGCACATCGCCCAAATTGAATTTCAGGTTCAACTAGTTGAATCTGCTTGATTGGCTGCTATTTGATTGAATGACTAGCGCGTTCATTGAATGACATCAAACGAGGTAGAAATTATGGTGTGAGCTTCATTATTATTGTCTCAACAGTCAATATTTTCTCTCGTTCTTTATTTAAAAGTATATTTGTCTTTTCTAAATCCTCTTACGACCTTGTTTCTATAACCTCGATATTAAATGAAACAGAACTTCAGATTAAGCAATGTTTGGGGACTTAAGGCGCATAGGTATAACATGGAGTATGTACGCAATTTATTCCGCCCAACGTTTTCCAGTGCATTTCGACTCGCTGCCAAAGTGGGCTAGGCCATTCATCAAGATCTAACAAACGCACTTTCATCAGATTTCGATAAACTGGTCGCGGCTGTTGGACAGCCATGTGACTCGGCCTTTCGCTTTCAAGGTGATTTTCACTTCACCAAGCTGGTGTTAAGTGCCGGTTGGATATATGCTATCGAAAATGAAAAGCAATAAACTACTAATATAGGTTATTAGGTGGTCAGGTCAAGCGCAATACAAGTAGTTCGGTAGTTACATGTGTAATTCCATGAAAACACTTAAAACAGTTCCTTCCTGCGCGTAAAAATAAGGGTAAATTATTATTATCAGCGATATAACCCTTGGCTCAGTAAAGAATTATGTTGTGTTTGAGAAGCTAAGGAAAATAACTCAGTTGCTATGTTGGAATATTTCACGTTTAAAAACAAACTTTTTTATAAAAATTTGTAGGGTTTCAAACGGAACTTTATAGAAAGACGTTTGTGTTTGTCGACCAAACAAAACTTGGGTGGAAGTGAAAAGTAAAAGTTTCGACCGAGAAGCCATTATATTCTCCAATTAAATTGCTGGGTTAAAGAAAATAATGTTTGAATCGCGTTTGAAATCTTTCGAAATGTATGAAACCCGACACTCGGTACTACAACTTTTAGAAAATAACGCGGCGCGAGGCCTACTTTTTTGCATTCGCAAGAATTGTCAATCTCCAATGAAAGTGTTGTCGCCTTAACGATTTCACTTTCGCTCGCTTACGTAAACACGACCTTTTATATCAATGTGATACGTAGACTTGATCTTTCGTTATTGTTTGAAACAATGGCGAGATGTAGCCTGCGACAATTGTTCTGTTTACTTTGTTCTGTAAATGTGGGTAGTTTTCTTTTGGAGACGTAATAACGGGGGTATAAAAGTAAATAGAGACTTGATATTTTGTCTGTTGCTAAGTTTTATTAAACCTGTTTGCTCATTAAGTCTTTGTTTATCATACCACTGAGCCTTAAACAGAATCATAAACAGTAATTGTGTTTATAATTCGTTGGTGTTCAGTATTTTCATCTTTGAGGAGAAATATTTAAAATAATAATGAACTTTCGAGCCTAGCACGGATCGAAAGCGACAAATTTCGGTTTGATCAGCGACAATATATTATAGACTCATACCTCATACTCACCTCATATGCCACATAGAAATGAAGTAGCTGCTGAAATCGGTCATATAATTATAATGAGTTTATTTTGTTACAAACATTAAAAAATACAAAAACTGGTTCGCAATATATTTTCCACTAAGAATGATATTTAATATTGATTAAATTATTAGGTTTGTACCTCTGTTACTCATAAAACATAGGCTATAGTCTAACACGAGTTATTAAAAAGTTAATGACCTTAGCAGTGCTGGATGACATCTAACAACCTCTGTTATCTGATAACAATATCGTCGTTACCGGTACATTACCGGTAATGTTAATTTAACACGGTTTACTTCGTGTATTTAAGTTTTTAATCCGATGTCGAATAAATGAACTGTATGTAGGTACAGTTAGTTTAACCTTAATGCAAAATTTCATCATTATTTTAAATTATCCTTAAAAATCATAAGAAATATTTAACTTGGTAAAGCCATGGAGTTTATGTGAATCATATCGGTAACATAGTCATAATAAACAGTTTTAAATTTCTTGATATTAAATTAGAATTATCCTTATATCAGAATATCAAGCTTTTTTTCTTGTTACTCATCTTCCTTACCTGCACAATATTGTCTGTTTTTGTTTAGAATCCTCATAAATGTTGTGTAATATTTGGTTAAAAATAAATATTCTTTTTAACGTTAGTCTAAATACATTATTTAAAAATGAATGTGAACTTTCTAGATGCCAGTAGAACTAGAATATTATTAATTATCTTCTCTGCTATAATATAAAATGTATAGGAAAATGGTTATGCAATGCAACGATGTTTTTATTTGCTATATTATGAATGTGAAAGTTTGTAAACGGGTTTGGATGTTTGTGTGTCAAACGTTAAAATGGCCGGATGGATTTGCATGCAAGGGTCACGGTTCTGATTAAAACAATGTAATCACTTATGGTGCAACCCAAACGGAAAATAATAATGTAAAGTTTATTGTAGGTTTATTATTAACTAGCTTTCCGCCCGCGGCTTCGCCCGCGTTTTCAAAGAAATCCCGTTCCCGTGGGATTTCCGGGATAAAACCTATCCTATGTCCTTTCTCGGGTATCAAAATATCTCTATACCAAATTTCATGCAAATTGGTTCAGTAGTTAAGGCGTGATTGAGTAACAGACAGACAGACAGAGTTACTTTCGCATTTATAATATTAGTATGGATAATAACACTTTGAATAGGTTAAAACTTGGGGTTTCTCGAGAGATGGAGTGATTCATCATAGACATCTCAAAATACATAGGTAGATTATTTCGTTTGGTTTTGTACGCAATACAAATCATAAATTATCTTATGCGACACAATTAATTTTTCCGTTTTTTGTTCCAGGTAAACATAAATTGTTGTTAAATCTGAAGCAGTAAATGGAAATTGGTAAACAGTTGGTATTAACGATACTTACTCTCACTCTTTGGCACAAAAATGAAGATAAGGAAATCATTTATTAAAATATGTGTAAGCCAATTTTTGTGAAGGAAGCCTATATATTATGCACATTTGACTGTATTTCACTAGCATTATAGTGAATAAAAATTTTTTGATCGATTTGAAATTTTATAAAGTACTAGCTTTCCACCCGCAGCTTCGCTCGCGCAGTCAAAGAAAAACCCGTATAGTTCCCGTTCCCGAGGGATTTCCGGGATAAAACCTATACTATTTCCCGGGGTAAAAAGTAGCCTATGTCCTTTCTCGGGTATCAAAATATCTCTATACCAAATTTCATGCAAATTGGTTCAGTAGTTAAGGCGTGATTGAGTAACAGACAGAGTAACTTTCGCATTTATAATATTAGTATGGATTGAATATAAAGTTTTCAACTAGAGGCGGTATTCGAAACCTTATATCCTTCGTCTTACAATGGCGACGTATTAATCTGCTAGCCCACCCATGATCTCGGCTCACCAGTCGAATTTCTTCTACTCTTTCATTAATAAGTGCTTAACTCCTAAAAAATACTGCCGATGGTTAATCTTTTTGACTATTTTGTACTTCTCCCAAAATTCCATTCAATTTAATCCAATTATGGTCATCAGTGCCTAATCTATAACAACAAGATCGCCATAGTCATCGCATGAAACAACCACTTGTTGTCTGTTTACAATTTCTCTATGTTCATTTTGTTCGTACATTGGCTCGTCGCGATAGCGTTGCGTCACACGCACCGGCCCAATTTATATTTTAATTGCAGCTGATATGTGATGACACTTCCGTATGTAGCGATGTGCTCTAGGGTGTGATAGCGGCATCCGTGTGATATGAGTTGTTTACATTTTGTGAAGGAAATAATGATCTTTCTTTTTCGATTGTGTGGGAGTCTGTGGTTGAAATAGTAACGTCTGAAGATCTTAACGTGTGATGTGTTTCCATAACGTCCAATTTCCAATCAATCTCAATTACAAGTTTTGACGGAATTAATCAATTTTGTGTCATTCTATATCATCGTATCATGTCTTAGCAGAAATTTCACTAGTGTAAAGTAGATAACTATAATTTACATCTATGCATCAAACACACCGACTCTATGGAGTCCTATGAGCATCATGACATCGATAGGTACCTAGCACCTACACATGACAAATGCATTATCATACCCACTTCGTTACTGGTGTGTCAGACCTGTAAGAATGACTTTATTAGGTCAATAGGTAAGTAAGTTATTTAAATCATGAGTAACATTGTCTCATTGATGGATGTTATGTAATAGGTAACCGGCCCAATATCGTATAGTTTATACTACTATTTTTTTATATTGCATACAAAAGTATCCCTTAAAATGAAGTAAAATTTTTGCATTTCGAGATCAAGATGAACAAACTTTATTAAAGGAGCTAGAGCTATTTTTAGCTGTAGCGAAGCATATATTATTAAAAAATGCCCTTTAAACATGTAAGGATATTAGCAATTAGCATATTCAAACTTCAAAGCAATATTGTTTCTTTGTTTTGACTTCTAACTTGCTTTCTTTGCTTTTCCTTTCTTAGTCGTTCCTAAAAATCTCTTTCTCAATTTGTTTTTAAGAACACTAGCAAACAGATACACCAAGTTATACATAGTCCGATAGAAGATATAAATAGCCCTAACATCGGAAGTGTTTTCTCTACTGTCCATAAAAAGTACCAATAAACGAACATAAATCAACAGCACAAGTATGTGTTTAGTTATATATCGCACGTCGATTATCTTGAATTCTTGACACACTTACAATTAGTTCGCTCGTCACGAATGCTCGCTTTCACAACTTAAAAACAAATGTGCTATGATGGGATTGGAACGCGATTGATTTATTATTTTACTAGATAGATTATCTATTCTACTATCTAGTAGCTGTGGTTGTAGTAGACTGGTAATGTACTAAACTTCCAAGCTAGAGCTTGGAAGATCTGAAGAAGTACTAGTTGCAGATTTTTGCAATGTTTTAGGCAATTTAAACGAAGCCTCGGGTTGTTTCTTATATAGGAACCTGCCTTTATCTAATGGCTGCAGTGACATAATAGTAGGTATATTGGGCAGAATGTGTGATAATGCAGATACATATTTGTGCAGTGGTGTTGAACAATACCAAAAATACTATCTAATAAAATTAAAGATCTGTTTTATCGACGAGATGTTGTGTAAAACCGTTTTACAATCAATTTGTGGAATTGTTTAGTGTCAAGAATAACACATCCTTACAAAAATATTTAGTTCTTTATCCCGTTTAAGGAGAACCAACAGGTAATTAATAGATGTATGAGTAGAAACACCAGAACATTCCGACGCGAATGTCACAAGCGCAATCAGTGGCTGGTGTCAGATAAAAACGCATGCGCAAGTGTGCTAGGCCACCGGGTTAGCGGGCTAAGACCAGACGAGATACGTTTGGCACACATACGTGGGAACACAGACACGGTGGTAATAAATCTTGCCGTGTTTAGCCATCGGGGCCTTTGGGGTAGCTCGAGTTTCTCTTGTAGCGGTGTTTTTAGATGGATTCCTTAACTTTCTATAGGAGGAAAGCTAGTGTTTGTTGTCTACCCAATACTGGCTCATTCATTGTCCTCATTGTGAAGAATACTGTAGCCTTGAGTGGATATAATTGACTTTGCTTGGGTTGTACCTGGATAGAAAGCAGCTTACATGTTATGTAAGTCAAAAACGAAAAGCTGTCAGTTGTTAAATAGAAACACAGACAGCAACTTAATTATGACTATCGTTTTATAGCTCAACTAAGTCGTTCACTTTCTGATACTTCAGTGCCTGAATAACAAACATGCACGCATATGTACAAAATAATTCGCTTTATGAATTTGATTTAGGTTACTTTTAACCAAACACAACTCAATTTACGTAGGTATATTTATTTACACAAATGTTACAGCGCTAATCGATTGAATTACAATGTAGGTAGGTAATGCACCTTTTTGCGTAGCTTTCACGGTGGCAATTAGCTAAACGGCCCAAATACCATGTCAGTATTTACTGGTATTTACTATTTAGCGTCACATGACAGTGGTGCTAGAGAAGTACGGCCTTATGCAACGAGGTGCGTATACGGCGACTATTAACACCAATACCGAGGAATGCGGGTAGTCGGCGAATTAATTACCGCCATTGAGTGTGATCGCTTCCGCGTATCGTGTGTGTAAACTGCTTGGCGCTTTGGTGTGTGTGCTGGGAAGCTGAGAAGAAAAAGGCTTTTTTTTTACAAACAGTACTGTTTAGACATACCACAAGGTACTGTCAAATTCTTTAAGATAATAAACATTTAAATATTTGAAGAGATGCTGCAATCTACAAAATCATTATTTTCATAGATAATAATTATTTTTCGAACTACTATGATCTGTTTCATTTTTCGAAATTCAATCAGATTCATTTATCGTAGTATTAATTAAAAATACAAAAGTAGTTGAATGTTTTATATTGTCTAGTTTATAATCTGGAGTACTGTACAGAACCTACTTTATTAACTGGTATTATATCACATTTGAATTAATTATGTACAAAACAAGTGAAGAACACATAATATTTTCAAATTGTATGAGAACATAATATAAAAAACTATGAATTAAACAAAATAAATAAATGAATAGACTTTAAATAGGGTTTAGATCAAGTGTCGACTGTCGATAGATTTGTATAATTTGTAAAATATGACTAGAATTAATTATTTTATACATTAGACTTTAGAGGACACTATTAGGGTTGCTAATTTTATTATAATAGAACATTCAATTTTCTATTTCGGTGTTATTATTTTACTAAGTATAAATAGTCTTGTGTCTTGGCGATTCACAAAGGAACTGTGTAAAATACGCAGTTTGTATTGCTACACTAAATACAAATTGACAATGTGTTATTTTTATTTTGTTCTTTTAAGGGCCGATTTTTCAATGCTTGGATAAAACTTATCCGTCCAATAAAGTATTACACGATAATATTAAAATGTCACGTAAACTGTCAAATACGAGCAATTAGAATACGTTTTTAAAATGGTAGCTTTATACATTATTCGACGAATAAGTTATTAATTATTAATTTATCCAAGCATTGAAAAATCGGCCCTATATAATATATTTACTTATTAGCCTTTTTCAATCCTACTACTATTATAAAGTTTGTATGGATGTTTGTTACTCTTTCACGTAAAAACTACTGAACCGATTACAATGAAATTTAGCACACATATAGAGGGTAACTTGGATTAACACATAGGATAGGTTTTATCCCGGAAATCCCACGGGAACGGGAAATATGCGGGTTTTCCTTTGAAAACGCGGGCGAAGCCGCGGGCGGAAATCTAGTTTATACAAATATTGGGAATTCAATTTATTACAAACTATTGGCAACCCTATCACACTGGTGTAATAAAGTATGATTTGTCTTAGGTAATTATGTCAGGTGTAATGATTTATTAAAAATATGATTTATACCTGTATTGTGTGCTATGAAATCGCAATAAATTGAGAAATATAGGTTGGTGCGAAACAACTATAGTTTATTTAGTAGTGCTATGTGATTGTTTGATTGGATGTTTGTTTATCACGCAGTTATAAATGGTTTGACCGATTTGCACTACGATCTACGAATATCTACTTTATGAATTAAATCAAATAAAATGAGTCAAATTAAGATATTTATTGCACAAAAATGTATAAAAACATTGCATAATATCTTTACTTATTAATTGAAAGATAGTAAAATCATCGTTCATATTTTGCCTCATTTTCTCTCCATAATACACGGGTACCACCAGAAGGTAGATACCCGGTCCTTTGGAAGGCTTACGTGGGGACACAGGTCCAACACGCAGAGGCCCTTTAGAGAATTTAATGTGTTGTGGGACACCAGCCGCAGCCTGCCCATGACTGCACTATAGAGATACAGCCCTGGGCAGTCCGCGGCCAATGTAGGACTATTGCAGAAAAATGGAAATGAACAAAACTGGGTTATGGAAGGGGGTGTTAGATGGACTGGTATATTGGTTCTATGGGGACTATGGACGTCTGCCTTTTCAATATTAAAAATTGAAAATAATGGCAGTTATGTCTCATTATTATTATTCAAAAAAATAATAATAACAACATTCCTTATGCATTTAACATCATATTTCCAATACAAATCATCAAATGGAACAAAACATTTGGCTAAAATTGCAAACAATTTTCGCGAGACACGACATGCAAATTTTTGCGAGATGTAACCTTGAAAGTTAATCCGTCCATGCTCTAGCCTGATGCAAAATCGATATCCAATTCTAGGCACCTGAGTGACATCCAATGGCCTGCATAATAACGCGCAGGCGCAACAGGTGGAAATACGGTGGAGTCCTGAATGTCAATAATACAAATATTTTTTAAAGTGGGGAAATCTTGCATGCATACTCACGACCCTCGGGGAAAGAGCCGTGGCCTTACCAGCTAAAACCCCACCGTCTTCCGTACACTCAATAATACAACCTGCAACTGCAACGCATAGACAAGCGTTGGTGGATGAACTTTTCAGGTGAAATGGTGTCGTAGGTATTGTAAGCGATACACATAGGAGGACTAAAGCTTGTATGGAAAATAGACTGTTGATATTCTATTACATAATACATATTATAAACACGAAAGTTAGTAAGAATATGGATATATGTATAATATATGGATGAATGGATTACTCTTTCACGCAAAAAGAGCTGATCTGTATGAAATTTGGTACAAAGATAGATTATTGTCTGCATTAGCACATAAGCTATTTTTTACCAGGGTACCTACCACGCGAGTGATACCGCGGTTCTAGCTAATCCATACTATAATATTATAAATGCGAAAGTAACTCTGTCTGTCTGTCTGTTACTCAATCGCGCCTAAACTACTGAACTAGTCTCGCTCGAACTCGCGGAAAACTAGTTCATAATAATTATGTATACTTTTGTTAATGCACATGTATTTAAATAGATAACAATGAACATAAGTAACTATACTAGAAAAACACAATGTTTATCTTCAAATTACTCTCAAAAACTGCTTAAAAACGATCCATGGGAAAATAATTATACAGTATACAATAAGAACTTACTTTTTGTTTCAAGCCTTAATCTGAGCTGGATAAAATCAAAAGTATCAAAACAATGTTCTATTTCTGAACTCATTATAACGAATATCCGGTGTGTAATTACTGGATATTCCATGTCTTCAATACCCAAGGTTTATAATTATAGAACTATTTCTGTTCTTATCACGGGAATGGAACGGGAAATTCTGTCTTCAATAACTGTAATGTAAGTATCAAATAAGGGTTTTATTTCTGCGTTAATTTTAAAAAGTGTGCAGTCGCGGAAATCTTTTCCATAAATATAATAAATCTTACACACTCATATTATAAAGAAGTAGGTAAAGTTTCCAACATTGTACGTTTGTAGGGATCTTCAGAAGTACTTACTGATGCGATCATGCAAATTATTTTTTTTTACAATAATGCCTATCTTACTATTGAAGATTAATATAGACATTTTAACATAGCGCGAAGTCGGGGCTAGTAATAATAAACTAGTAATAATAAATAAACAATAATAGCGTCATAGAAATTCCCAGCGATATCACATAATCAGTGATAACTGATATAATGTACCTACCATCGATCATGGTTTTGTTTACGATCTCCTAGAATGGGTATCAAGGGCGCACGTTTGTTAGTGGTGACTTGAGTTTGAGGTTTTGCTTTGAGTATGAACTCAAAGTTTTGGAGGTAAGCATTTTTTCATGGAAAATGCGTTTTTATTCGTTGTTATCGTATCTACCGTTAAGGAGAACAGTAAATATTGACTTTTCTAGCTACATTAGTTTTGTTGCTACGTTAGTTATGTAGACACGAATTTGTACGAAATGCAGTGATTCAAAATTAACCTCATTACGAAATTAAAGTGATAAAAGGACATGATTGTGATGACATTATGATAAGGACTCCAAAGCCTACTTTTTTGGTTGAAGGAAACTTGTTAATTACGCCTTTTATTATATGTGCATATTTAGTATTTGAAGCGTTTAAAACTGCATCATTGTTTCCACACCGCTTGCATTATTGCATCCATCATTTAAATAAATGTGTGCTTTGTGCCTTCAAAGAAATTCCATACTAAACAGCTGTTAATCCCGGGGATGTACGCTTCCATGGCACTAATAAGGAAAGGAAACTTACGACTCCCTATATAAGGCGACATAGGAAAGAACCGCCTGAACGGCCAATTTTAACGTAGAACAAAAAACAATACACTAGCAGGTCTTTGCCACCAATAAAAAACTATTAGCAGAGGCATTTTCTACACTTAGTCAGCGGCTACAAAAAATGAGTCTATGTTTTTTGTTACCAATTCTGTGGTTAACCGTGATTCATGGCTCGAATCGAAATCAAATAAAAGTTGAGTCGGCTGAGACATTAAGAGGTCGTTGACCCGCTGCGGTGCGTGACCATCAGGTCAAGGTTGCTGCTATCGTGCTGCGAATTATCGGAGAAATTTTATATCAGATTAGTTTATCTTACTTGATAATGTGCAATAGGCCTATAGCCTGAAGATTAGTGTGAATGTGAGCTGTGGACATGTATGTTGCTCGTAAGCGAAGACTATTAGGTATTGCTATTCAAGCTGTATGGCTGAATAAGGTAGATTGTGATAAAGGAAGCATATGCTATATTTAATACAAAACTATAATGATTTGGATGTGTAAATTGTTTAAGAATTGTTAAAAAAAACGCTTTCTATTTCTATTTCTATAAATTGTCTTCTGTCTACTTCCAAATTATAATAAATTCATCTCATGCAAAATTTGACCATGTCAAGTACCATTACATAATATGAACGGAATTGCTTAAACTCGTTTATTTCTTTTTTTTCAATATTTTCCACTTTTTTATACGTTTTACGTTATTTTAATAAGCTGCCAATGCGCCTATGCTATGAACAATTCCATTGTTTGCAAGTAAAACGCAATTTGAAAGTATGATAACTTCCTTGTTTTACGCGAGTCAATATGAGCGTACCAAATAAATATTGGAATATAGCCGAATCAATAGCATTGCTATTTATTTTGCTTCATAATAATATTTAATTATTAAATAATGAGTTTCATTGAGGATTTTCCAGTCATTAATCCACATGAAATATGTAAACAATTGTTTTGCCCTGTATTACTAGGTTAGCACTCGTATTTGTGCAGTATTTAAATAAAAGAATATTGTGGGCTTTCAACTGAACAAAGACGTTCAAGAGTTCCTAAAGCTACAATGAGATATATTTTTAAAAATTCATTAATTGCTCCATAATTATGTCTAAAATGTATCCTATGCTACGCCTACGCGTGCTACACTAATATTATTCGCGTGATATAATCAATTAATTATTTGGTGCTTAGTATTTAGCAAAGGTCATTAAAAACTCGACTTCAGATAGAACTAACACTTCCTTGTACGTTGATCCAAAGCAAGGGGCCCCCGTATGTTTGGCCTACCTTCGTTTATGTCTACTATCACTAAATATGCATATTTTGACATTTCAAAAGGTTCACATGAAAAAAACGTGTTCCTAAAATCACACGATATTTATTGACTAGCCGTAAATAGATCAAAACAAAAGTTAAAACTTGGCGAACGGCGTGACCTCGCCATACCTCATCGAGCACATGCTATTCAGACTATTATGAGCAGGAGATACAGCTCGTTCTTCCATGCCCAGTTTGTTACACTGGTCATTAATAATTCGATCAGTGTTTGCACAAGTGATAATGAATAATGATTGCCAATTGTTGGCTTTGTGGCTTTTGATTGTAGATCATGTTTAAAGTTTGTTGTTTCGCGATGTTTATGGCTTTGCAAAGGTCGTTCTACTTTATTTACACTTGTTTATGGTACGTCTTTGCAAATAATGTTCTGTTATTTAATGAATCGCTAAACTGTTCATAATATAGGTAATTATTTTAAACACCTAACTCTTAAAGGTTCGGTGGAATTGGAAAAAGCAGACACGTTATTATCACTCATTTCTTGTAGCAGCAATTTCATGAAGAATTTTCTTCTGTTTTTAGGATATGTCTAATAGATTGGCGTAGATTAGATGGCAATTGGCATTACCAACGCCTACACCAGGTTTCAAGGAATTTAACAATCAATTTGCTATGTATAGTTCTAATAAAAGCTACCACTGAGCCTATTGATTAGTATGCACAGAAGATTTCTAGTTTAAAATTGTAAATGTTTTCCGCGTTTTCTGGCCCTATAATACTTAGTTTTTCTTTGAAAAAAGTATAAAAGCGAGTACGTACCTGAAGTATGAACTTCGTATTTGGTCTCGTAATCTAGTCAATTAAGACGTGAAAATACATAGTAATAAAATAACCAAAATTACGACTCAGCAAATTTTTGGTGAAGACCTTTAGTTTAGTTTTAAGCTCTGAAGTTTCCTGAAATCAGATGAAGAAGTTGCCAAAACATATCGTCTCAAATGCTTTCCGTACAGTATTAAGCATTAACATTAATGTAAAGCATTACCAGAAGGTTGTATATTACATAAACATTGATATGACTGATGGTGACGACAGAGTGCAATCGATGTGGGCCATCAGATGCGTGCTCGGCGATCGCGTGTGATTGCATTACGTAAACAGCCTCTGTGGCTGATACATCATGATATGGTGCTTGGCAGTGCGAAGGTCTTCTAGGGCTTGAGTAATTGGCGTCCTTGAGTAAAGTGGAAGGTTCATGAGAAACGGCATTGAAATGGTCTTGGCGATGGAGTTTTAGGTTAGAAAATGTTGTGTGGATTGAAGGAATTTCAAGTGCCTGTTGGTTATAGTAATTGGTATATCGATGCCTCCTAAGTATAATGAGTCAACTGACATTTTAGTAATTTTACAGGAGAGTGATTTGAAGGCAAATCATTTATATTTTAATGAAATCAAATTAATTCGAAACAAAGTAAATGTTTTTTTAATAAAAATTGTAAGCCCTTCCTTTGGTATAAAATGATTTTGCTGATTTTTGTTTTTAAATGGCATTTTTTGTAGATGGCTGGGTATTAGGGCATGCACCCGGGTTTACCCGGTTCCGAAAAACCCGGGTAAACCCGGGTTTTTTGAAGATCTTGAGAACCGGGTCTGAATAGTATGAAACCCGGTTCTCCCGGTTCCGACCAAAATATTAAAATATAAAGTAATATTTATATTTTGCTGCATTATTTTAACTAATTTATTCTATCTGGCAACGTCAGACTTACGTGCATCGCGAATTTTCGTGTCACGCCTCAAGCGTGGCTCTGATTGGTTGTGTCTAACCTTAGATGCTATAAGTTTCCTACGGGTGTATTACCAAAAAAAAATTAGGCTTCGAAAATGACAAAAATTAGGGTACTGAAATATTTTTATTAGATTTGTCGTGAATTTAAAAAGCTGTTGATTTTACTGTTTCATATAAAGATCCAGTCATGTTTTTTGTTATTGGTATCAAGCTGAAATTTATATCGAATACTCAAGTCAAGGCATAAGGTGATTGGGTATGCTGCATTGCATTGTTAGGTGAAGCTGCGATTATCGTGAAAGAAGAAGCGGAAAAGGTTGGACTAAAAATCAATGCCAACAAAATGGAATATCTCCACATGAAACGGTATATACACGAGCTCAACGCCAAGACCTACAGGCTGGAGATACGACCTATAAAAGAGTTGCTATTTTTAGATATTATCTGGGTTGCACTATAACTGCCTCACATTCCAGGGAGGAAGAAATTAATATCCGTATCCAAAATACCCTGAAATGTGGTGCAGCCTTGCATAAGGTGCTCGCGTCCAGGCTTCTGAGCAAAAACATCAAATTGCGTATATACAAAACGGTCATAAGACCAATACTTATGTATGGGTGTGAAGCCTGGACCCTGACCCATAATGAAGAACGCAAGCTCTTAGTCACCGAAAGAAGGCTTCTTCGCAAGATCTTTGGTCCCATCAGACGAGAGGATGGTAGCTGGAGAGTCCGAACAAATGCCGAACTAGAAAAACTAATGGCCGAGCCAAATATACTTGGAGAAATAAAAGCACAACGGCTTCGTTGGCTCGGTCATGTACAACGAATGGGTGAGGAACGAGGTTTGAAGAGGGCATACTTGGGGCTACCCCTGGGCCGACCGCCAGTTGGACGACCTAAGTATCGCTGGCGCGATCGTGTAGGGGTGGACCTGCGCGTGCAACGAGCCTATAATAATTATTGGCAAGAGACCGCTCAGGACCGGGGAATATGGAGAGACACACACAGGGGAATTTAAAGTTACAACATTATAAAAAATAGGTTTGTTCGGAGCCCTCGGAGCGCGAGTCCGACTCGCACTTGGCCGGTTTTTTGCTTTACAGTTTGCAGTTAATGAATATTTGACTTTTACAGTTACTTTTGTTTAGTTTCGTATTTTTTTCCGAGGTATTATAAAAGAACCGGGTAACCCGGTTCTACCCGGTTCTGAGCTCGATTTGGAACCGGGTTTCAAAAACTTGGAACCGGACTCGGTTCTGCATGCCCTACTGGGTATACGTCGGCGGGACTCAATAGTGAAATGGTTTAACTACCAGTTATATTTATGTACGTTGTTCATCAAAATCTATCGTTAACACCAAATTCACATGAAATAATGATTGTCATTTTATTAATTTATTTTACTTTTGTTTGTTTTCGGGTTTGTCTATCTCAATAAATAATAAAATGCTGAAATCATGTCACTTGACTCATTATACTAGGAAAGTAATTAGCAAAGTAAACATTTGAAACCTCAACGTATACTGGACCAATGTAATTTACTGAGGTTTATTTTTAGGTTTTTTTTTATGTAATACCTTTCGATGTGTAGGATTAATAAAAGCTAGGAAGAAGAATATGAATAAGAAACCAATAACAACTCATTTTGAAGAATCACAATGTATTTTTCGCCATAATTAAGTAGGAATATGTTTTTAACATAATAGCTTTACTAAACGCTACAACGTGAACAAATCGCTATTAAAAATATCAATTGGTAACTTACGTTTAACAATAGTGAAAATTATAGAAATTAATAAAGTAGTAATTCAGGCATTTTTAATGCTTAACAAATCAGTCGTTAGATCCATTTAGAGGTCCGCGCCACGCCGGCGTGCCGCCGCCGAGAGACCCCGGCGCGCCGCCGCCGCCGCCGGGTCACAGAAAAATTGGCGCCGAGTTCAAATTTTGCGCGCGAACCATGTGTCACGCACGCGTTGTTGTCTACAACACGGCAACGTCGCATCGATATAGTAGACAATGTATATAATACTATATCGATGCCAGATGTTTTACTCCAAAAGCTAGCCAAAAAACACTCCAATAGATTTATTGATGAGGATGACGACGTCGCTCAAGAGTGTTGGAGATATTTGGCTACGGCTAACCCGTCAGATTTAGGAGATGTAGAGGACAACATTCTTAAGTTCTGGGAACAAAAAAAAGTTGTTTTTCCTTGGCTTGCCGGATAAGCGCGATCGCTTCTATCTATCTCAGCTACAAGCACGCCAAATGAAAGGGTTTTTTCTGTAGCTGGGCTAGTCTTAACTGCGAAGAGATCGCGTCTAAATCCTGCAAAAGTGAACAAAATTATTTTTATCCATGATAATTATAAACATGATTTGTTACAAATCAGTAATTTGCATTGCTATGCAGACGACAGTACGGGGGATGCTCTTTATCCCGGCCGTGCAAACACCTCAAAGGAAAGCCTCAATTAGAGTCGAAACAAACTTGTGTCTGAAGTCGAGTCTTCTCTCCAAGAAGTCTCGGATTAGGGCGAACTTAATCTTGTCGAGTTCAATCCCCTAAAGACACAGGTTTGCGCGTTCACCGCTAAAAAGACCCCATTTGTCGTAGAACATCGGTTTAAGAGTACTCCCCTTAGTATATCGCTGAAAATCGGAATCCTCGGAGTTGAAATCTCGAGTGACGTTCAATTCCGCAGTCATTTGGAAGCGAAGGCTAAATTAGCCTCGAAAAAACTTGGTGTGCTCCGTAGATCGAGACAGTACTTCAAGCCGGCCCACCGACTTCAGCTGTACAAGGCTCAGGTGCGACCGCATATGGAGTACTGTTCTCATCTCTGGGCCGGAGCCCCACAGTATCAACTCCTTCCTCTTGACCGCATCCAACGTCGAGCAGCTCGAATTGTCGATGACCGTAGGCTTTCCGATAGGCTCGATCCCTTGTCAGTGCGAAGAGACGTTGCGTCTCTCTGTATACTGTACAGAATCTACTATGGGGAGTGCTCTGAGGAATTGTTCCACCTTTTACCAGCCGCACAGTTCCACCACCGGACCACACGCCGTAAAAACCAGTTCCATCCGCACCATCTGGATGGTTGGCGCTCCACCACTGTCCGCTTCACCCGCAACTTCCTTCCGCGTACGGTGAAACTATGGAACGATTTGCCACCTGCGGTGTTCCTGAACAACTACGACATTGGGGCCTTCAAGAAAAGAGCTTATTTGTCCATAAAAGGCCGGCAAAGCACCTGTAACCCCTCGTTTTCACCAAGAAACAAGTTAAATACTAGTTTGATACAAAACTTGTAGAATACTTTTCAAAACATAATTATTTGATTTATACATGTATTGAGACTGTCTCAAACATTATTTCGTTCACACTTTGTAGCCAACAAGTATTTATACAAGTATAAAACACATTTGCGTTTACACTGAAGTCTGTGACATGTTAGAACTTGTCTGATCCATTGATAGCGTTCTCACCTACAAAATACAGTCGTGGTTTAGTCATTTTATTGCAATTTCTGTATAATACTAGTAACAAACAAGTTTTAAACTTTATCCATGTTTGTTGGATAAAGTTTTCAACATACATACATCTCACAAAAGTTTTTTTTATTAATAGAAATTATAAAAGTAGGTACGACTGAATTTGTCTCGAATTCTACAAGTATTGCTACAACAAAAACAAGAGATCATAAACATGTAGGCAACTAGAAGTTACACTTCTAGTGTTACAAGTGTTTATGGGCGGTGGTGACCACTTAACATCAGATGGCCCACCTGCTCCTTTGCTTGCTCTGACATAACATTGCCAATAAAATTATTGGCAATGTTTATAAATTATAATTATCATGTTCATCACTAAATAGTTAAGCTACTTGATTTTAATAAAAATATTTTTTTTATTAAACTTAAAGAGAGATTTTTCTACTGCCCGCCCACCCCCTAATAACTTTAAAAATAACTAGCCCACGCCGGCGACGCCGCGCCGCGCCGGGTGCCGCACCCGGCGCGCCGCCGCTGGGCTTTTGGACTGCGGCGCGGACCTCTAGATCCATTAGAATTAGTTGAAATCAATAATTTATTAAAAAGTAAATGAAATTCCTCTTTTTTGCTATAATTAATTACGAATTTCTTTATAGCCTTTCTAAAAGCTACAAGTAAAAACAAATCAACATTTAACAAATTAACAATGTTCCATCATCAAAGAGAAATAAATTAACAACGTAACAGTCTATTAGGCATTTCTAATGGTCAAAAAATATCACTTTTAACAAATTAGATTCATATATCTATAATTATAAGTCAGAATCGCTGTCGTTAGCTGCATTAGAGTTCGTTGAAATCAAATTATTATAAAATAAATGATACTCTTTAGGAATTACCAGTGTCTTACAAAGATCCATCAAATCTTTGAGCTTATTTTGGTCAATAGGAATGGGTATCTGATAAGCTAAAGAAATATTATCTACGTCAATATTTAACTCTTTTCTATTTCGTGTAGCTTTTGATATCTTTACACAATCTATCCACTTGTAACAACATCTTGGTATCTCGTTTTACAAAACAGCCTATATGGATAATCCACTTAAACTAGTTCTTCTGTTACTTTATTCCAAGGCATTTTTGATCCAACATTGGTAGTTGTCCAGTTGTTTATAAGTTATAGCTTTGATTTAAAGTGAGTGAGACATTTTAGTAACTTTGTATGGCTTTTCATCGGATTTGGCAAAACTAAAAGCTGTAGCTGTCTTTCGTCTGTATTTCAATTATAGCGTGCATACTGTCGCCTTCATTTGGACCCACTAATATAAAGCTATGACTAATATCTATAACAAACTTCAAAGTTTGTTATAGATATATTATACATATTATAATACATTAAAAATACAATTCTGTTTCTATTTTGGCCTCCACAGTTGTCTGACCTGAACCGGTAATCTTTGACACCATTACCACCGTGTCTTCTATAAACTTGAAAACACAACTGGAAATTTCACTAGCGCCTCTCTTTGCTGTCTGTTGATGCCATAAAAACAATAACCATAATATCATTAATTCATGTCATCAATCATCATAATATCATCGATTCCTGTGTAAATTTTTAAAAATTTCGCGCCGTGTTTGACTGCATTCTAATAATATTATTAATTTAACATGTTAAAGAACAATTATTACCTAAAGTTGCGTGCTTACTTGCCGCCATTCATAGTCTAATGAGCCGATATAAACTTGTATATCGATACAAGTTTATTGTGTCCTCCCTCACGCCCCGCGTACACTGGTACAATGTTATTTAGATCAGTTTACAATGTACGATTTTAACTGATATTGAAATTGATTTAGTATACGTGAAATTATCTCGGTAATTATTGTACTTTTTTATTTTTTTTTAACACGACCGTTAAGATCACGATTTATCATGTTCGTTTATATAAAAATATGAAAATACCTAAATTTGTTAGTTGACTCAGTATACTTAGGAGCCATCGATATGATGTATGCTTGATAATCTTAATACTATTATAAAGGCGAAAGTTTGTAAGGATGTATGGATGTATGGATGTATGGATGTTTGTTACTCTTTCACGTAAAAACTACTGAACCGATTACAGTGAAATTTAGCACACATATAGAGGGTAACTTGGATTAACACATAGGATAGGTTTTATCCCGGAAATCCCACGGGAACGGGAACTATGCGGGTTTTCCTTTGAAAACGCGGGCGAAGCCGCGGGCGGAAATCTAGTTGACTATAATGCTGTGCTGATAAAGGCAGTCCCTTATCAGCACTAGGTGGTTCTTCCACCATTTCCTCGTTTATCAATGCAAAAAGTTCTGTAAGCAAAGACTGCTTTTCGTTTTGACTAATGCATATTGGGTATTCAGGTTCATCAAACAATTACACTTAAATAATTTTTACTTACATTTTATTTTATTTTAGTAAATCTTGTTTTTCTTTTATTTCCAGATGCTCCAAGAGAAGCGGCTATGCATCCTGGGTGCGGAACTCTCCGAGCTGGAGATATTCGAGCGGCTGCTGCGCTTCTCGGGAGCCCAATTGAGGCTATTGCAATGCTTTCAGGTGAGATCCTAGCATTAAGCTCTATCTGTTGCTACTCCCTAGTTGTTTTACAAGAAGCAGCTAGCAACTGATAAAGGGTGATGCTGATTAAAAAACCCAGTATAAGGGGAAATAACCATGTTATACCGAGGTATTCCGGTTGCTTTTTGCGATATGCTAGCGTTTTATTTGGGTATATTTAATTATTAAGCTGCGCGCCAGATCAAATACTGACACGCTTTTTCCATACATTTCAATGGTACACGCGTATTGTTTATCAATGTCACTGCCGTAATAAAGAATGCATTTAATACATTATATTGTTATTACGCATGCGTTGCGGCCGAGGATGACTCAGCATAAATTGCACTAGATATACGAATGTCTTAGGCCTTAGCGTCATGTTACAAATTACGTGATCATTACTTAATAGCCCCATATTATTCAATTTATACCCGCCCGACTTCGCAATAGCAGTTTGCATCTACCTCTATAAAAATAAAAGGCATAGCTTATGTACGAACACATGTGTTGGCCTAGAAGATTAGAATATTTTTTTTGAAAATATTTAAACTGAAGGCGTGAAACAGGGTGCATCAGCAAAACCTCGGACAAAAGGTTAGTTTAGTTAGTAGTTAAATATAGGAGGATTGCTTAATTTTGCGTTAGTATACAAATATAAAGAAGCACACTGATAAACACATGCTGTACGTCTTCCAGCATGGATTTTTTGCTTCTCTATTTAAATAACATGGCAAGAAGCACTGGGGGCGGATCCCATCCTTCAAGAAAAGAAAAAGAACGAAAGCAGCCAATTAAATAAAACAAAAAGATCACTGCTGTGACTACATTGTCTATCGTAGCTGTACAAACAAACTCATTTGAAACAAACGACACTACCTATCTAGTTTTACGTGAGGTCTATGGCATTGTCGCTCAAATGGCGTGTAAGCGTATTGTTGCAACAATGTGCATCAAATGTATGACAGGCACAGAACAGTAAAGTAGATAGAAGTGTGATGTGGGCGTGGCCCACGTGTCACTTGTAAGGTAAGATCACCTAACTTGCTCTCAGTTGTGCGCAGAAAAATATTCGAGTCGGTTGTCAGCTGTCAAACCTTTTTTCCGTATTTATTCATTAATTAGGACGTGTTGTTCGGTATAAGAGTGCAAAAATGATAGCAAACGAAATAATATCAGCAATGGAGGCATTTCATACCATCGGTAAGTCTTATTTTTATTTATTTTACATATAATATTTTATGTTATATCTTCGCTTGTAATTTGTCAAAATTGTATACAAATATCTAGTCAAAATGAACCTTAATCCGTAAGAAATTAGTACTATTATAGATTGAACAGCAAACAAGAATTTCTGGAATATTATTGCAATAAACAAACGAATGTCGCTTTAGTGATGCTTGTGGCGCATATCGACAGTATCGATACTTTAGAAAAGACAAACATTATAAATATTAAATTTTATTTTATTTTTCCTTAGCCTTCATTTGTCCAATTTATTTACAGATTTCCCAAAGAGGCTAATTTAAAAGAGAAATGGATAAATGCAACGTGACGAGTTAACTGAATGCCGAACAGCACTAAGCAGTCTAACAAAGGCCATCGATACAGCAAACCTACGGCAGTTCCAAGATTTAAAATAATGCATATTTTCTGTTTGTATTTTGTAAATATAGATTAATACTATTCTATTCCGTTTTTTATTTAATAATAATAATATAAAAAGACGTACTTAGTAGTAATAAACATACTCCAAAATGTGACACATTATACTATACTCGTATAATAGAAAGAAAGAAAAATACACAAAAAATATTTATTTTTGAATTATCGATATCTCGATATCGATAACAAGGCTGACATCCCTCAGGGCATAGCATCAGATAAATATCAAGTTAATGTCATTAATGTTGAGTGACACAAATTTCAACCTTATCTCTATGTGTTGAGGTTCAAAGTTATATCTATCGAAAACTAACGCCCTCTGTTGTGGAGTAGCTGAATGTTTTTCGAATTTGGAATTTCTGTGCAATGAGAAACAAAACAGCTAATATACCTAGAGATGTTATACTAAAATAAACCGTAACATGGTGCGTTAGGGTACATATTGAAATGCTGAATTTATAACCTAAGTCAGTTTTTACTCAAATTAAGCTGTCCAATCAAAGGCATAGTTTACTTGTAGTGTACTGTATAACTATCGGTTTAAATGTGTGGGTTTGGCGACACTGGTTTTCATACTAATTATGACATTATCGCACTTCTATTTGTTTTTATTGTTCTGTGATGACAGGCTATGTAGGCCAGCGGGATCTCTTTGTTGAGCTCGTCTCGTAAATACGACAATGTTTCTCGTGATAGGTTTTGTTCTGCACCAGAATTTACATTGAAAATGGTCCTGTTACGCCTAAAACGTCTGAATGTAGATAAAACAATTCTCTAAACAATAGCTTTATCTTTTGAGTGTCTTATGAACTAGCGGTCCGTCTCGGCTTCGCCCGTGGTACATATTTTGCAATAAAAGGTAGCCTATGTTCTTTCTCAGGGTCTAAAGATTGTCTGTGCCAAATTTCATCAAAATCGGTTGAGAGGTTTAAGCGGGAAAGCGTAACAGAGACAGACAGAGTTACTTTCGCATTTATAATATTAGTAGGGATGATACTTAACGCCTTACTAGGCATTCTTATTGGAAGAAATACAGCATTTTAGGAATTCCTTTTTTACTTGTTGCGGTTCATCTATAAGGCTAGACTAACATCATTTCCCCAGATAACCTTACCTAAAAAAATAAAGCGAGCGAATAAAAATTAACTCGGCCGTTTGATCACTCAGCTTCACTTTTACTAGTAAAAGTTGGAAAAATGCAATACTTCTCGTAGCATTCCAGTTTTCTACACAAGTATGTTAAACCATAAACGCATATGTAGAGTGGTTTCTAGCGACACCTAGCACGTAAGCAAAGACGTGACCGTTACGTAACCCTGGTGGCATTGCGTCGGAGCGCAATGTTAATGCACATTCTGTTGACCGAGGTCCGTTATACGAAATTGACAACATTTCATTTTTTATAAGGCCATGAAAGAAAAAAACCGTTTCTTTATTTTGCTATTGCGATTACAGAAAAAAATTTATTTAATTTTTTTATCGCATATTTTAGGAGAAATTAAATAAAAACGAAAAATGTTATGATGACGTCATACATACGGAGGAATAAAAACGCGCCCTAGCCTAATTTTCTATGTTAAAAAAAAAAACTATCAATTTGACGTTAACATGGCAATGGCATGTCCTGTCACCTGTGTCATATTTCTAATGTCAATAGTTGTAGTGTTTACTGTTTACTGTTTGTGATTATTCAAATTTCAAGCTAACGAAGTATTGTTAGAACGTGTTATTTTGTTTTTGTTTTGGATTTTAATCTCACGATGAATCTAAATGAAAAATATACACCTTTTAAAGAGGCCAAATATTGTTTTGTTCCTTCCTGCAAGAACAATTCTATTAAACATAACGAAAAAATGTTTTTTGTGGTGCCCAGTGCGTCTAAGCAAGACTGGTGTAAAGCAGTGGGTGTTGATTGCCCTAAGCGTAGCCTTTACATATGTGAAGATCATCTCAATGTAACATTATTCAGATTTAGAATAGCAGAATTGTTTTTTTGAATAAATTTGTTTACATAGATTTTGATTCTCAAATCAATATTTGTGTTCTCATTAAACTAATTAAAACTATTATAGTATACTTGAATATTTTTCTGGCAATATATTTACAAACTTAGATTTCTTTCAATCCATTATTTACATCAATATTTGTTGCAGTTAAAAGAAGATATAACTAACTACATGTATTGGTCAACTATGAGAGGACGACCCAAACTCAAAGCTTCTTTACCGCAGTCCCTCCTACCTAATATATCTCCATTAAGGGAACCTCAGCCTAGCACATCATCAGCAGCAATTCCAATGGAGATAGATAGTGTCACAGAAAATAAGATGATTTTATTTTGTAATAAAGGTGTGCAAGTGAAACCAAAAATGGCAGATCGCACCACTAACTGTTCTTTGAGTAAAATTAAGACAGCTCCATTATCTTTTTGTCAAGATGATGATGACTTTAATAGTGAACAAATTGATATTGATGATGCCATACCATCAACACAGGGTAGCACTACTACTACAACTTCTGTAGATGTTTCTGACATTACAAACGAAAACATACAAAAATCCTTCATGCTAGAAATAATTGAAAAAAGGCCATTAGATTACATAGGATTACCACAAAATTATTATTGGTTAATAAACTTTTTTGTGTCTCATTTAAAATTAAAATCTATACATATTATAATAACATTATACAAAATTAAAAATAATTTATCATTCAGGCAAATATCAGACATGTTTTGTATATCTCTAAGCACTTTATGGCGTATATTTTATAAAGCTCTTTATGTACTATCTAATTTTTTTAAACAATTGATTTTTTGTCCCCCTATTTTGACTGTAAAACGAAACTTACCATCTTCTTTTAAAACAAATAAAGAATACTCAAATATATATTGCATAATAGATTGTTTTGAAATAGAAATAGAAAAACCATCCAAACCCATAGAGCAATCACTGACCTGGTCTCAGTATAAAAATGCTAACACACTAAAATATTTATTGGCTTCAACACCTGATGGTTTCATTGTTTTTGTATCAGCTGGCCATGGTGGTAGGATATCTGATACAAACATAGTGGAAGTATCTAGATTTTTAGATGTGTTACCACCTAACTGCTCAATATTAGCAGATCGGGGATTCAAACATATTGATACTTTATTGACTAAAAAAGGCATAAAGCTTCTTCGTCCACCAAGTGTTGCAAAAAATGTAAAATTAACAAAAAAAGAAGCCATTCAAAGTAAAGTTATTGCCAGTCTACGCATTCATATAGAGAGGGTTATTAGGAGAATAAGATTATTTAAATTGTTAAAACCACATTCTGTTATTAATAATAAGTTAATTCAATACATCGATGAAGTGGTAACAATAGCATGTGGTTTGATTAATTTACAAAGTTCCATAGTGAAAAATTGTTAAAATAAGTTAATTCAACAGATAGATGAAGTGGTGACCATAGTATGTGGTTTGATTAATTTATAAAGTTCTATAGTAAATATAAATAATGAATATTCTGTAAAAATAATTTTAAACAATGTCATTTCTGTATGTAAGGACATTTAGGTTAAATTTACTAAGAAATTATTAAGTTCAAACTTAAACTTATGTATATGTATGTAGTTTTGTAAAATACTTATTTTATTTAATCTTAATATGCCTATGATTTTCATAATTTCCTATAAATAAAAGACTGTTTTTTATAAAGTTCTATTTATTTAACACTTTCCAATATTTTTGGGAAAATATATGTTTCCCAGAAATTTTCAGCACCCCTTAACAAATGTTGCATATAATCATCATCATAAAGGATCCAGTATTTGTGGATGATTTTGTTTTGTTCAAAATGTGGATCAGCTACACAAAATAATCCTTTTTTCTTTTTAGCAGCAAACATCTGAAGCATAATTTGTGCTTTAAACTTTTCGTTTATTTCATTTTCGTTTATGTACCTTTTCATTGCTTTTTGACTCATTGGACTTTTTACTTCAATGACAAAGTCCTTGCAAATGCCATCTGGGGATACTCCAATTATAGGGGATAGTAAAATTAAGCCTTGTTTTTCGATGTGGATATTTAGTTGTATTTCAAGCTCCTCCTGAATAACTAGATTTTCTAATGTTTTGCCTCTTTTAATAGCTTGAGTCTCTGGCACTTTATATCCCCCTAAAATACTGTTGACTAATGCACCATCTGTAGTTTTGCATTTCACTGCCTCATAAATTTTGGAGCCAGTCACTCTACCCTGACGCATTGCATGCCACAATTTAGAGTCAGCCTGTTTTTTAGTTTTTTCAGCTATTTGGTTTTTGAGGTTGTCTGTAATGATGTTTGCATACCATGATTTAAATGCCATGTAACTGTGATCATATTGGACATCTTGAATAAACTGGAGCATTAAATTAAAAACGGTTAAATCAATCAGTGCAGGCTGCTGTTCTTGGCAATATTTTAAAATCATTCCTTCAGATATATTGCGCAGATTACACTCATTAGTAAATGTGGATAATGTTACATTCACATTTATATCTTCAGGAACTTTCCTTTTTCTTCCCAAATTTTTAGCCAAAACAAACTGCTTATCTGTAACAGCTGCGGCAAGTCTGGGTTTAGTCCAATAGCAAACAGTTGATGTAACCGATGGCTCATCTGATCGTTTAACAAGCCAAATTACAAAACAAATGGCGTGTTTGCACCCTCCTGCTGCTGCTGCGCAGTCGTTACATTCAACTTTTATGATTTTTTCTGCAGTCTCATCTATTGTAGCAGACACGACGTATAGTTTCCCTTTAACTTTGTGTTCTGGTGTTACACGGCATTTAATTATACACAAATTTCCTTCCCGCTTAACTTCGACGTATCCTACTGCTGTTTCGACGTAAGATTCTCGAGATGCAAGTAATGCTTTAGCACTACGAGTTTCCGCAGCATTGTAGCAATCGTTTTCATACATATATTCCATTATCATCAGATAACTAACTGAAGGTAGGTTTCTATTATCAGCAGACTGAAATCCTTCGGAAACTTTCATTGTGTAGTATAAAATTACAACAATCTATGTTAGCTATCAAAATTTAAGATACTCGAAAAGACTTACAAAGCTTGGCGAATGGCGGTTTATTTTAGTGTCAACTGTCAAGAGTGATAAAATGTTAAATGTCAACTGTCGAGTTTTTTTTTTTTTAATCTAAATTACGTCGCAAAGGAAAAAATCTATTCCTCCGTATGTATGACGTCATTTGGCGTTTACGACATTTTAGAATGAGATGATTTTCAAACTCAAAAAGATGAATGAAAACTTTAATATTTTGAAAAAGCAAAAAATACGTGTATAATAATTTTTGATCTAGTTTTGATTAAAATAAAAAAATAAGTAGGTTAAAATTTTGAAATGTTGTCAATTGTGTGTGTAAATGAAATAGGGCATATGCGATATGGCTATGGTAAGACCCGGAAGACGTCATTTAGTCAACGCTTCCTATGAACAAAAGAAAGAATTTCCCAAAAAAGAAGTTGATAACAACCACATATCCCTGGCTAAATGTGGAGACAAACCCTGATGCCAAGCCATGTATCTACTTGCCGGGATGGAAAGTTACAAATACAAATAAAAATCGTATATTTACTGGAACATAAATTTTTGAAGACAATGGAGGCAAATTATTATACAATTGTCATATTATATCATTTAAAGATATTTCATATTAGCGACTAGATAGACTTATCCATCTAATATATGTATACGATTAGCGCATGTTGCAAAGTTACAGATCTTGCGCAAGCTCATCCCACTCACGACTACGTAAACATTGGCGTCTGCCTTTTGGTATTGTAATGAGCAGTTGTGCCAAATTATTTTTTTACTGAAATACTGCCCTTGTAACATGATGTCTGAATAAATTTCCAGTGAGGAAAAGTTCGCTGCAGACTGCGTTTATTTCCCAATTTCTAACTGTTTTATAAGAACAATCAGAGATGCGGGTATCACATATTATGAAGTGGTCTTAAAAATATATGTACTAAGATTAGTAAAATTCAAAATGCCATATGCCACAGGTCGTTAGGTCATGGGGAGTAGTTACATATGACATGAGACTCGCGCATTGTATAGTGTTTGTGATTATCATCGATTTTACAATACAATGACGTCATTATAAATGAATTATAGGAGGAAAAGCTCGGCTTTGTATTCTCTTCGTGGGTTGGAAAATAATACCTCTACGTAATAGACAACCTTTGGAGTGTTGTTATGATATTTCTTGCTTTCTAAAAATAAACTCGTTATTAGAAAAGTATGCATATATAAATTTATTCAGATAATTGAAATATTTCTGTACTTTTCTATTGTGAAAGATTGTCTCGTCCCAGATCTTCCACTCCCTTGCTTTTCATATGAATAAATTACAGTTGTCAGTTTTCATGACGCTGTATTAAGGAGTCCATAATAATATGTAATTAGTGTAACAATAAAATTAACGTCAGTGGGTAATTAGCATCGAGATGGTAATATCATTAATGATAATGAATGCACGGGAATATCCGTTAAGTAATGCTCGAAGGTATCTCGATTAATGTGTTGTTAAGTGCTATAAATTACAATGTGCTACTTATTCGTCGCCTCTTGTTAATTAACAGCTAGTGTCCGATACTTTTACGATAGCTTTATCTTTTGACTCCTCTATTTCCTCTACATAGTAGCACTGGCCGTTCTTGGAAGCATCGCCAATATGTATATTGTTTATGTTTTATGTTGAACGAATATACATTTATCTTATGCATCGATTACAATGTATTAACTTTATTAATAAATGATTTACTATTATTATTCATTTCTCTTGTAACTAAACAGTTTATTATCGGAACTTTTTTTGCTATATTTATTTAGAAAACAAGTTGTTTCCTCCTCATGCCTCCTCCATACACCTCCTACCATGTAACATACGTGATAGTTGACGATGGATAAAAATCTTCCAGTTTCTATATAGACTATAAAATGTGATGTACGGAAAGTCATATTACCTTGCTTCTTGTAAACTGCTAGTGGTTAACGACCCGTCCTTGATGCTCAAAGTTACGGTAAACGGACTAGCTTGTGAGATTTTATCTAATCTAGATATGCATTATACATTCACCCAATTTGTGGTAGCTGTTCTATATGGCTGATTCAGTACCTACGAATTACAGTCGAATTACAAACCAGGTCGCTTAGAGGCAGTTTATTATCACAGGTAATGCAGCAGAGCTCGTGAAATACTGCTCAATTAATTGTAATCAGTTCTACTGAACTGATTACAATTAATTAATTATTTGCGTGAAAGAGTAACAAAGATACATACGCATACATCTAGAGCATCCAATCCCGCATCAAAATCGCGATCCCGCAAGCCTGCGGGATTAAGATCATCAATCCCGCGGATCCCGCGGGATTTGCGGGATTGATTTTAATTATTATTTTTGTTTCATGTAATTTAAAGAAAGAAAATACACACAAATATTTTTAATTATTCTTATCAACATGAAGCAAAGTTACCACTTATATTATAAATTAAATAGATATAAATGTTTAAGACAATACAATATTCACAATATTTCACGTTTCATATTTAGATTTTTATTTGAAATAGAACATATTCATTGGTTTTAGAGGCATTTAAAATCAGCTTATTTTTTTTTTAAAACATTCGAAGAAATGATAAAGTAACGTTTCATCTTTTAGATTTGATCTTATCTTGTTGCATAAATAGCCAGCGGCGGAAAAAGCACGCGCGGCTTCCACACTTGTAGGCGGAATTGACTTTACGTATGTATAAACAGCTTCCAAATACTTCCCCCTATTCCCTCCACAGACCACAATCAAAAAGTGTCAATATCAAATCAGTTGAATTATCTCGAGTGGGTACACGCACAGCAGCTCTAGACTTGCCACCCATTCTGTACGCGCAAAGTTAAATCCCCGTGCGCCGTAGGGGAATCCCCAGTCATAGAGTACTGGAACTGACATTTATTACGTTCCGTTCCGTCCGATAATAGTTCCGATCATCGTCTGAGCCTATTTTTCTTACTTTTTTTCAATCCCGCGAACGTGCGGGATCCCGCATGAGTAATCCCGCATTTTTGATCCCGCAAAAAAGGTGCGGGATCCCGCGTTTGCGGGATTGGATTCCCTACATACATCCATCCTCACAAATTTTCGCATTTATAATGTTAGTAGGATAGGATATCAGATTCAAGATAGAGAAAACTTATCAAAGAAATTGTCTGAATTTTGTCGAAATCCATGAAGCCATAAAGAATATCGAAATTTTCCCCAGTAAATTAGGTGGAAAATTTTGCGAATGTTAAGCGTAGTAGTGTTTTCCAACTCGTTGTTTGTGTAGGTGATGTCGGAGGTATGTCAATAACAACGGCCTCGTTGTTATGAGCTTTGTGTAATTGGATCGCTCCAGTGTTTGTAGGCTGTAGGCTATAGTGCTGGGATAAGGGGCGCTTCACATTGAGCGAGTTTTTGTACTTTGTATGTTCGTGGAATATTTTTTAATTGTTTTTAATGGAATTTTTTGGCTGTCTGTTATGTGGACACTATAGATGAACGAGTCGTAAAAATAGATTGATGATTGTTCCTTTAACTCCTCGAAGAGCATAGGGCCTCAGTAAACTTTCTCTAGTCACGTAGATTTTGGGCTTTTGCTTTGGCTTCTTGCCACGACAGGCCGGTTTTATTTAGTTCAGCAACCACGGATCTCTTCCACGATGCAGGGGGACGACCTTTTCTTCTACGGCCATTCGGGGGCGTCCAGTCTAAAGCTGTTTTTGCTATCTAGATAAAAATAGATTACTTTTGAAATTGTATGTTATTAATTTGATTGTGTGTGACAGAAAAGACCACGAGACATACGAGTTGAGATGATTGAAGATCTCTTAGCCACGATAGAGAATATATACAATTATAATTGAGTTATTTTGTAAGGATCAGATTTGCATTCACCAATGGCTATCATCAAATTCAACACAACAAACAAGACAGTCTCTCCACAACCTAATTTACGCTTTACTAATAATTGTCAGACGTGCCTCCGTACCCATCGCACGTCGCTAATCACATTGTAGTTAAAAAGTAACCACCCCGGCCGGCTTTTGCTCAATTTGTTGCCTGGAATTCCACTTCTATATCCCATTATTGGCTAGACGACATTCCACCAACAATGTTGCTAATATATACTATAGTCACATCACGCGATCACTGCTGCATAGCTGGGGCATCACAAATTACTATGTTGCTACGATTTTTCTCATTAAAATCCAAGGCTTTTTTCACACTTGGTAACTTGGGTTCTATTAGATTGTAATGGGATGGGAATGCGAAGGTCTATAATACAAAAAGCTGTTAAATTAGTGGCATAAATTGATTTTTTGACTGGTCTGTTATGGTTCTTGCTGTGTTTGGTGGAAGCAAATGTAAGGAAATATTTTGCTTCCATTTTAACAAGTGTATGAACGAACAGCTACTGTAGAAAAGAAGTCTTAATATTATATTTATTTTCAGTAGCCTTTTCTTAACCAATTTCTTTACAGAAGCTTCGCAATGACTTATTGTTTCAATTTCATCATTTTTTGTTTTGTTGTTGTATATTTTGTGTTGAGGAAAATAAAACTGATTCGAATTTGTAATGCTTTCGCAGCGCAACATACTCGAGTGGTTTTTATGTCTGCTTTTTTATTCATTAAGTCAAGGCTTCGATATGAGTTATATCACGTTCGCACTAGAGGTTATCACACTTTTGCTCGATACATCGTATGTTAAAAATTACACTCACTTTCTACGACATGTTGTAAACAAAAATATAGAGTTGTTTTGAGCAATAAATTTTTCGTATCTATCTTTTGGAAGATACATAGATGTACATATTCATTTGGTTGAAATTTGTTAAGTCAAAGACCATGTCTGCGTTTTTTTCTTCTGTACTAGTGAATTGATAACATTCCGGCCATTATGCAAAATGAATATGTGTACCTAAATAAAATACAACTTACTCCTTAATTGGAAACGTAAAGTACTGTAAGATAATTGTTTACCGTATTTGCGATTACGTCTAATAAATATTCATAAAAGAATAACAAAAACCGCCTAGCACATAATCCAATTAGCGAGCGATAACGTTACTTTTCTTAACCATGTAATTAAAAATGATAGAAAAAATAACAATTGAATATAATGAAAAATGCAATAACAAATGCAGCTGGTGTTTGTAAATTCGATGAGACAAAACAAGTGTCATAATTATTCACTACACACTATGTATTACAATTTACAATGTAACCCACTTGTACATACATAGTATAAGTTCTCTTTGTACTATGACTGACTTGTTTACATAGCATCGAGATACGCACCATTTCACTTGCAAGTGAAGTGTATGTGACATCGCAATTTATGTTCCTTCAAAACAATTGCATTTAACTTTGATATGCATGATGCAACTATGTTTGATACGGCGTTAACGAGCTGATGGTTTAATGATTCGGTGTGTTTAATGGTGTGGCGATTGACTTTATCAGTGAACTGGTATTGTAAATAGAAATAACTTGATTCCTGCATTTTATTCAAGTTCTACTATTTTTTTGAAAATTCCTTCATTCGTGTTAAATCAATGTTATCGAGTACATAATATTTGCTTTTGCTCCTAGGATCTTGACTTGTTCGGAAGGAACATTGAATTGTGTCTTGTTGTTGACGGTCCCAGGTTCGATCCCCGGTCAGGGCAAATATTTGTGTGATGAACTCAATTATTTGTTCTTGGGTCTGGGTGTTATCTATATATATATATATTTATTAAATATTATATATTATATTTATCGTCGCCACATATATATATACCCACGTATAGTACCCACAACACAAGCCTTAATTGAGCTTACTGTGGGAGTAGGTCGATTTGTGTAATAATGTCCATTTGTTCTAGCAAATAAATAAATAATAAATAAATATTTATTATTTATTTATTTGCTAGAAAAACATGCTTGGCATGCAAGCTATTGTGCCAAGATGTAAATGCAACCAAACTGAATGCGAATTTTGTCCTGGTATAACAGGAAATCTCAATACTTAAATATTCTTCTTTTTTCGTAAAATAACGTAGTTTGTGTTCTTTTCAGGCGGTGATTGAGCACGGCTCGAAGCTATCCACAGAACTGGCCACCAGCTATTTAGCAAGATGCGATCAGAGCAGTCGCCCAAGGAACTCTCTCATACATTTAGGTTTAAGGCTAGGTAAGTATGGCTATCGACTCTGTCTCCGAGTCTTCTTTATTTTATTTTAGTCATGAGTTCAGAATTATAGAAGATTATAATATTCAATTAAGCAATTTAGATCTGCTGTCAGATCTGGTCTGTACCATAAAGTTTTCAAATTGAGAGAAATTTTCTGTAGTGGGTGTTATCGGGTAGTATTAGACAATAGTTTTTAGTGTAGCAGGGATAGTAGTAGAAGAACCTAGATTGGGCATAAGTGAAATAAAAAATATACCCAGTTTATTGAAAAGCTCTGTAAATACATAAATTTGAATAATAGTAAACTCAATTTTGTAGTTCGGGAAGTGTTTAGGAAGCATAGTAGTTCGTAATGGCATTTTGTTTCAATTATACACAACTTGTTTCAGGTGGTTTTCTGAACGAGGCCGGTTGGTACGCGGACGCGCAGCGCGTACTATTGAGGTGTCGGGATCTGTGCCAGTCACAACCACAGTCCACTCACTATAAACGTTTGACACTTGAATGTTGCCATAGGTAAGATAGATTTATTTCTATAATGCCGATTTTATTCATTGTAATAATTGTATGCTTTCGTTGATGCCTAGTTACCTATCAAAGTTTATATATAATATTAGTTTAATAACAAATCTGTTTTCGGAATCAATTATTTGGAGTTTCTTACATTTGTAAATAAAATAATGTTTTATATTGCAGGTTATTAAATACACAATCGGTATACTGCTGCTTCCCTGCGGCGGCCGAAACATACAAATTGGCACTCAAACTGCTCGGTCTACCAGAAGACACGACGGCTCAGCTCCCAGAGGGTCCCATAGCAATTGCAGAAACGTGCTCGAAGGCACTTCAGACGGATGATGAAGAGATTCAGAGGTTGGTGTCCCGCAAGGTTCTATTCTAGGTCCTTTGCCTTTCCTTGTGTATGTTGATGACTAATGAAAAAAATTTTTTTTGTTTGTCGGTTCAAAAGCGCTTCTTAACATAGTCTAGTTGAGTAAATAAATGTTTTGAGTTTGATGTTGTAGTTGATGGTAATGTAATTGTATTGTGCAGGCTAGAATCGTACGCGGAGGAGTCGTGCGTTGGCGGCGAGCGCGTGTGGGGCATGTCGGCGCTGCTGGCGCGGCTGTGCAAGGAGATCAGCGCGCTGTTCTTCGTGCGCTGCGACTACAGCGCGGCGCACGCGTGGGGCATGCGCGCGCTCGCCTTGCTCACGCCGCACACGCCCGCCAAGTACGTGCTGTTCGAAAATAATTAAAATAAATCGTCAAATGTGTTGCTCGATACTCAATAGCGGCTTGATCGATTGGCAATTTTCTTTTAGTGTTAAGGCGGGGAGGTTCATATGGAACAAAAACACGAAAAGGGGTAATTAGACAGAACGTGGAACGTGGTGGTAGGACGTACCTGGGATAGCTAGTTATTTGTATAAAATATTTTAAATGTTGGTCAAATCATGTATAAACAATAAAAATTGGATATTTATTGTTTTAAAGTGTACAGGGATTTGATCAAATGTAGATTTCATCATTTGATTATTGATACATTACAGAATATGATCATTTGACAGATGATAAATAGATTTTATGAATTTGTTGTTTTAGCTTTTTTTCATCAAGCAAGCTGGATCTTGATTTTGAAATACGTTATTTTTTTTATATTTTGCTTTAACTATTTATATTTTTACACCAATTTGTATGCGTGTTTCTCATGCAAGATATTGTTATTTTGCGCATCGTTAATTATTTCGCTACGAGATTTTGTAAAAATTTCCATGAATAAATTCTTACAATATTATAAATATGTCTCCGTGTGTAAGTAAGGTTTTGTTATATTTATAAATATTTTTATTTATTATTTATTATTTTTTTTGTCGTGGGTTCGATTCCCACCCGGGGCAAATATTTGTGTGATGAACATAGATGTTTGCTCTGTGTCTGGGTGTTAATTATCTATACAAGTATTTATTTAAAATTATATATGTATGTTTATCAGCCATCTGGTTTCCATAACACAAGCGAAAGCTTAGTATGGGATCAGATCGTGCCGTGTGTGGAAATTGTCCTGAAATATCATTGAGATACTATACGTACTATAATACTATACGTATGGAGGAGACACCACGAACAAAATCTGTGCGCCATTTTTTTGCTCTAAGTTTTAAAAATTATTATCTAGTTAGGTTCTTACCGATGAAATTTAAGAGTCCTTTGCACATTTCCGTATTATTTGTGCAATATCGTAACACACACGAAGGCATATTTGATGCGTTTTACTTTAAAACCATTAAAAAAAAACGCCATATGGCGTATGTTGAGCGGAACATAAGTGATGTAGGCGGTGTCGTCTCCATATATGTATATCTCAATGTGAAATATTTATGTATTTATTTATTTATTTACAATCTGTGGTACAGGATAACGATCGAAGTGCTCCGCGCGTGCGGCACTGCGTGCGTAGTGAAGCGGCGCTTCAGTGAGGCGGGGCTGCTCGTGCGGCAGGCCGTAGCCCTGGCGCGTCGGGCCTTCGGGCCGCAGCACCCGCGATATGCCGCCGCCCTGCTTGACTATGGGTTCTACCTGCTGAATATAGACTCGATACCGCACAGTGTGGCTGTGTATGAGGTCAGTGCAGTGATATAACTAATAATTAATATAGGGGAAAAAAATATAAAAAACACGCTTAACCTCATGATTAAGCTTATTATTGTATTTTCGCCTGTCTATACTAATATTATAAAGCTGAAGAGTTTATTTGAACTACTGGCCCTATTTGAAAAATTCTAGATAGCCCATTTATCGAGGAAGGCTATAGGCTATATAGCATCACGCTAAGACCAACAGGAACGGAGCAATGTGGGTGAAACCGCGGGGAACAGCTAGTTTATGAAAAATGCGAAATTCAAGCGAAGTCGGTCTGTCTCTTCTCGTCACGCTTAAACTACTGAAGCGATTTAGATGAAGTTTGGTACAGAGACTGTAACGGACAGTAATGGACAGTTTTTATTCAAGTTTCAGTTTTATTGTGGGATTTTCTTTACTACGCGGGCAACAGTCGCGGGCGAAAAGCTAGTGACATTCATTATAAGTTAAAAAGTGTATAATATATAGGTTACTAGCTTCCGCCCTACCACTTTGTACGTGCATCCCCGTTTTTCCCCGTTCCCGCAAGAATTTCACATCTTTATACTCTTACACTGACTTGTAAATATAATTTGTATGTATGTGTAGGCGTCAGGCTCCGAGATTGATTTAAAAAAACACGAAGGTTTCCACAAAATCACTTGGTCTATTTAATAAAAATAAATATTAAATATCGGAAATAAATTAAAGTAAGCTCGTGACAGATGTGCACTGGGCAACGGTCGGCGAAAGAATGCCCGAGTCGTGCGCGCGCGCTGCTTTATATTTATTTTATAACTTTGATGGTGGCGCCAAGAAGCTTATATCTAATACACTGGAGATTTCAGTATGAACATTAACTTGTAACAAGAAAATATGACCTTGAATGACGCCTGTATGTTTTTTTATCCTAACTAACTATCTAGGTGTGAAAGGGATAACAAAACATACAGGCGTCATTCAAGGCCATATTTTCTTGTTACAAGTTAATGTTCATACTGAAATCTTCAGTGTATTAGATATAAGCTTCTTGGATGAGGCCGTCATATGTATGTCTGTGGTCAGGAGGCTCTGTCGACGCTGCGGCGCGTGTTCGGGCGCAGCAGCCTGCACGTGGCCACCGCGCAGGAGGACCTCGCGTACGCGCTCTACGTGCTCGAGTACTCGTCGGGCCGCTTCTACAAGGCGCGCGACCACGCGGAGCGGGCCATACGGATCATAGAGGTGGGTTGTATGTATGTATGTGTGGTCAGGAGGACCTCGCGTACGCGCTCTACGTGCTCGAGTACTCGTCGGGCCGCTTCTACAAGGCGCGCGACCACGCGGAGCGGGCCATACGGATCATAGAGGTGGGTTGTATGTATGTATGTGTGGTCAGGAGGACCTCGCGTACGCGCTCTACGTGCTCGAGTACTCGTCGGGCCGCTTCTACAAGGCGCGCGACCACGCGGAGCGGGCCATACGGATCATAGAGGTGGGTTGTATGTATGTATGTGTGGTCAGGAGGACCTCGCGTACGCGCTCTACGTGCTCGAGTACTCGTCGGGCCGCTTCTACAAGGCGCGCGACCACGCGGAGCGGGCCATACGGATCATAGAGGTGGGTTGTATGTATGTATGTGTGGTCAGGAGGACCTCGCGTACGCGCTCTACGTGCTCGAGTACTCGTCGGGCCGCTTCTACAAGGCGCGCGACCACGCGGAGCGGGCCATACGGATCATAGAGGTGGGTTGTATGTATGTATGTGTGGTCAGGAGGACCTCGCGTACGCGCTCTACGTGCTCGAGTACTCGTCGGGCCGCTTCTACAAGGCGCGCGACCACGCGGAGCGGGCCATACGGATCATAGAGGTGGGTTGTATGTATGTATGTGTGGTCAGGAGGACCTCGCGTACGCGCTCTACGTGCTCGAGTACTCGTCGGGCCGCTTCTACAAGGCGCGCGACCACGCGGAGCGGGCCATACGGATCATAGAGGTGGGTTGTATGTATGTATGTGTGGTCAGGAGGACCTCGCGTACGCGCTCTACGTGCTCGAGTACTCGTCGGGCCGCTTCTACAAGGCGCGCGACCACGCGGAGCGGGCCATACGGATCATAGAGGTGGGTTGTATGTATGTATGTGTGGTCAGGAGGACCTCGCGTACGCGCTCTACGTGCTCGAGTACTCGTCGGGCCGCTTCTACAAGGCGCGCGACCACGCGGAGCGGGCCATACGGATCATAGAGGTGGGTTGTATGTATGTATGTGTGGTCAGGAGGACCTCGCGTACGCGCTCTACGTGCTCGAGTACTCGTCGGGCCGCTTCTACAAGGCGCGCGACCACGCGGAGCGGGCCATACGGATCATAGAGGTGGGTTGTATGTATGTATGTGTGGTCAGGAGGACCTCGCGTACGCGCTCTACGTGCTCGAGTACTCGTCGGGCCGCTTCTACAAGGCGCGCGACCACGCGGAGCGGGCCATACGGATCATAGAGGTGGGTTGTATGTATGTATGTGTGGTCAGGAGGACCTCGCGTACGCGCTCTACGTGCTCGAGTACTCGTCGGGCCGCTTCTACAAGGCGCGCGACCACGCGGAGCGGGCCATACGGATCATAGAGGTGGGTTGTATGTATGTATGTGTGGTCAGGAGGACCTCGCGTACGCGCTCTACGTGCTCGAGTACTCGTCGGGCCGCTTCTACAAGGCGCGCGACCACGCGGAGCGGGCCATACGGATCATAGAGGTGGGTTGTATGTATGTATGTGTGGTCAGGAGGACCTCGCGTACGCGCTCTACGTGCTCGAGTACTCGTCGGGCCGCTTCTACAAGGCGCGCGACCACGCGGAGCGGGCCATACGGATCATAGAGGTGGGTTGTATGTATGTATGTGTGGTCAGGAGGACCTCGCGTACGCGCTCTACGTGCTCGAGTACTCGTCGGGCCGCTTCTACAAGGCGCGCGACCACGCGGAGCGGGCCATACGGATCATAGAGGTGGGTTGTATGTATGTATGTGTGGTCAGGAGGACCTCGCGTACGCGCTCTACGTGCTCGAGTACTCGTCGGGCCGCTTCTACAAGGCGCGCGACCACGCGGAGCGGGCCATACGGATCATAGAGGTGGGTTGTATGTATGTATGTGTGGTCAGGAGGACCTCGCGTACGCGCTCTACGTGCTCGAGTACTCGTCGGGCCGCTTCTACAAGGCGCGCGACCACGCGGAGCGGGCCATACGGATCATAGAGGTGGGTTGTATGTATGTATGTGTGGTCAGGAGGACCTCGCGTACGCGCTCTACGTGCTCGAGTACTCGTCGGGCCGCTTCTACAAGGCGCGCGACCACGCGGAGCGGGCCATACGGATCATAGAGGTGGGTTGTATGTATGTATGTGTGGTCAGGAGGACCTCGCGTACGCGCTCTACGTGCTCGAGTACTCGTCGGGCCGCTTCTACAAGGCGCGCGACCACGCGGAGCGGGCCATACGGATCATAGAGGTGGGTTGTATGTATGTATGTGTGGTCAGGAGGACCTCGCGTACGCGCTCTACGTGCTCGAGTACTCGTCGGGCCGCTTCTACAAGGCGCGCGACCACGCGGAGCGGGCCATACGGATCATAGAGGTGGGTTGTATGTATGTATGTGTGGTCAGGAGGACCTCGCGTACGCGCTCTACGTGCTCGAGTACTCGTCGGGCCGCTTCTACAAGGCGCGCGACCACGCGGAGCGGGCCATACGGATCATAGAGGTGGGTTGTATGTATGTATGTGTGGTCAGGAGGACCTCGCGTACGCGCTCTACGTGCTCGAGTACTCGTCGGGCCGCTTCTACAAGGCGCGCGACCACGCGGAGCGGGCCATACGGATCATAGAGGTGGGTTGTATGTATGTATGTGTGGTCAGGAGGACCTCGCGTACGCGCTCTACGTGCTCGAGTACTCGTCGGGCCGCTTCTACAAGGCGCGCGACCACGCGGAGCGGGCCATACGGATCATAGAGGTGGGTTGTATGTATGTATGTGTGGTCAGGAGGACCTCGCGTACGCGCTCTACGTGCTCGAGTACTCGTCGGGCCGCTTCTACAAGGCGCGCGACCACGCGGAGCGGGCCATACGGATCATAGAGGTGGGTTGTATGTATGTATGTGTGGTCAGGAGGACCTCGCGTACGCGCTCTACGTGCTCGAGTACTCGTCGGGCCGCTTCTACAAGGCGCGCGACCACGCGGAGCGGGCCATACGGATCATAGAGGTGGGTTGTATGTATGTATGTGTGGTCAGGAGGACCTCGCGTACGCGCTCTACGTGCTCGAGTACTCGTCGGGCCGCTTCTACAAGGCGCGCGACCACGCGGAGCGGGCCATACGGATCATAGAGGTGGGTTGTATGTATGTATGTGTGGTCAGGAGGACCTCGCGTACGCGCTCTACGTGCTCGAGTACTCGTCGGGCCGCTTCTACAAGGCGCGCGACCACGCGGAGCGGGCCATACGGATCATAGAGGTGGGTTGTATGTATGTATGTGTGGTCAGGAGGACCTCGCGTACGCGCTCTACGTGCTCGAGTACTCGTCGGGCCGCTTCTACAAGGCGCGCGACCACGCGGAGCGGGCCATACGGATCATAGAGGTGGGTTGTATGTATGTATGTGTGGTCAGGAGGACCTCGCGTACGCGCTCTACGTGCTCGAGTACTCGTCGGGCCGCTTCTACAAGGCGCGCGACCACGCGGAGCGGGCCATACGGATCATAGAGGTGGGTTGTATGTATGTATGTGTGGTCAGGAGGACCTCGCGTACGCGCTCTACGTGCTCGAGTACTCGTCGGGCCGCTTCTACAAGGCGCGCGACCACGCGGAGCGGGCCATACGGATCATAGAGGTGGGTTGTATGTATGTATGTGTGGTCAGGAGGACCTCGCGTACGCGCTCTACGTGCTCGAGTACTCGTCGGGCCGCTTCTACAAGGCGCGCGACCACGCGGAGCGGGCCATACGGATCATAGAGGTGGGTTGTATGTATGTATGTGTGGTCAGGAGGACCTCGCGTACGCGCTCTACGTGCTCGAGTACTCGTCGGGCCGCTTCTACAAGGCGCGCGACCACGCGGAGCGGGCCATACGGATCATAGAGGTGGGTTGTATGTATGTATGTGTGGTCAGGAGGACCTCGCGTACGCGCTCTACGTGCTCGAGTACTCGTCGGGCCGCTTCTACAAGGCGCGCGACCACGCGGAGCGGGCCATACGGATCATAGAGGTGGGTTGTATGTATGTATGTGTGGTCAGGAGGACCTCGCGTACGCGCTCTACGTGCTCGAGTACTCGTCGGGCCGCTTCTACAAGGCGCGCGACCACGCGGAGCGGGCCATACGGATCATAGAGGTGGGTTGTATGTATGTATGTGTGGTCAGGAGGACCTCGCGTACGCGCTCTACGTGCTCGAGTACTCGTCGGGCCGCTTCTACAAGGCGCGCGACCACGCGGAGCGGGCCATACGGATCATAGAGGTGGGTTGTATGTATGTATGTGTGGTCAGGAGGACCTCGCGTACGCGCTCTACGTGCTCGAGTACTCGTCGGGCCGCTTCTACAAGGCGCGCGACCACGCGGAGCGGGCCATACGGATCATAGAGGTGGGTTGTATGTATGTATGTGTGGTCAGGAGGACCTCGCGTACGCGCTCTACGTGCTCGAGTACTCGTCGGGCCGCTTCTACAAGGCGCGCGACCACGCGGAGCGGGCCATACGGATCATAGAGGTGGGTTGTATGTATGTATGTGTGGTCAGGAGGACCTCGCGTACGCGCTCTACGTGCTCGAGTACTCGTCGGGCCGCTTCTACAAGGCGCGCGACCACGCGGAGCGGGCCATACGGATCATAGAGGTGGGTTGTATGTATGTATGTGTGGTCAGGAGGACCTCGCGTACGCGCTCTACGTGCTCGAGTACTCGTCGGGCCGCTTCTACAAGGCGCGCGACCACGCGGAGCGGGCCATACGGATCATAGAGGTGGGTTGTGCTGTACAGTGGGTGAATATGGAAGGAAATGTGGAAAAAAACCATCCACATCTACTAAAAAAAATACTAAGACGACGTGACAGAGTAGCAAAATCTTTCCGTCCTTTAATGCAAATTACAACACTGTCTAACAAGAAATTGTCATTTGACAATTTCTTGTTATTTATTTGTAATTCGATCATCTTTCACTTTTATACAAATTCTTACTTACGATTCCATTGTTCGTTTCCAGAATCTAGTACCACCGGACCATCTACTGCTCGCTTCAGCGAAACGTGTGAAAGCGCTCATTCTAGAAGAGATTGCATTGGACACACCCGCCGGACAAGATATGAGAGGTAATCACAAAATTACTACTTCCTTTAGTTTTATACTAGCTTTCCACCCGCGGCTTCGCCCGCGTTTTCAAAGAAAAACCCGCATAGTTCCCGTTCCCGTGAGATTTCCGGGATAAAACCTATCCTATGTGTTATTCTGATGTATAAGCTATATTGTAAAAAGTTTCATTCAAATCCATTCAGTAGTTATTACGTGAAAGAGTAACAAACATCCATACTTACAAACTTTCGCCTTTATAATAGTATTAAGATTAATGTATGTTTTGGTACATTTTAATCTGGTCTGATTAGTAAGTTGTCATTGATATACATTATATTTAAACAGGGACCTAGAATAGAACCTTGGGGCACCCTGATTTAAATAGTAATTGTGTATTTTAAAATAAACTTCGCGTTATGATAATTAAATCGTAATTATTACGATTAATGAAGTAATACAATTTGTCTCATTGTAATATTTATTGCTTTTCTAATTATCAAGTCTAGTCTATAATATTTCTTTGAAAATTTTTCCCTGTATGGAAAAAATAATAAATTTGAGATGTGACAAGGGACATCCGAATGGAACGAAGTTCTATCAGAGAGAGAGACAGACCGAGAAACACACGCACGCCGCACAGCTTACAACTATATCAAAAAGTGTCGTTACAACTTTTCGTGTTAATTTTTTCCTTCTAGTCCCCTTTCGCAACGCGCGATTAAGAACTTCGTTCCAACAAATTTTGTCAAAATCAAATGTTTACAGAATTCATTATTTAACTTATGTGAATTACATTGTCTCCCTCTTTAAACTACGCTCGAAAGCTAACATTATACATATTCAGAAAGCTAATTACTAATTTACTTTAAAGTACACATTGATGTGGCATATTTATAATAATTAACTACAACATGACTACCTTCCACAGAGCCAAGTCTTCTAGAAGAATCGGAAGCGCTTCACAAAGCTGCGCTAGAGTTGTCTATGATGGCGTTCGGAGAGAAGAACGTACAGACGGCCAAACATTATGGCAATTTGGGAAGGTTGTACCAGTCTATGCAGAAGTTCCAGGTGTGTATACTAGTGGAGCATGTGACTTTGTTCGTGTTAAGTTAATAAGTTTAATTAAGCGCCTAGGCTTATTGTTACATTTTGTTTTATGTTCAATTTCTTATGCACCATTAATGTAATTCCTATATTATGCTATTATTAAATTAAATAGAAAAATATATAACTATATGAAACATACACATAACTTTAAATTTTTAGAGACTGGTGTAAAATAATATTAATACTAAAAATAATAATTTGGCACTCAGTTGAGATATTTCTGACTGTATTTTTAGTAATCTCCATTGTTACATGGATACGAAAAAAACACGTATTTATAAATTGATATTTATGCATCTAAGATTCAACTAAAACTTTCCAGGACGCGGAAACAATGCACCTCAAAGCGATAGCCATAAAGGAAGAACTGCTCGGCGCAGAAGACTACGAGGTCGGTCTGAGCGTCGGCCATCTTGCGTCGCTCTACAACTATCACATGAACCAACACACCGCCGCAGAGAAGCTCTACCTGCGCTCTATTAACATTAGTAAGTGCTGTACATGAATTAGACAATAGTGGTAGTTTCTTCAGACTACAGATTGAAATGGGTTAAAGATCCGGTTCGAAGGACCAATGTCGATCTATAACTATCACATGAACCAATACACCGCCGCAGAGAAGCTCTACCTGCGCTCTATTAACATCAGTAAGTGATTTACTTCAGATTTATATGCATCGTTTATATACGACTAGCTTACCGCCTGCGGCTTCGCCCACTTTGCTTAAAATCTAATAATCTATTAAAAAAAACCGCATCAAAATCCGTTGCGTAGTTTTAAGGGACATAGGGACAGAGAAAGCGACTGTTTTATACTATGTAGTGATGTACCAAGTCGAAGGACCAATGCCACAGTTTTATCGTTCTACAACTAACACATGAATTAATATTTAATATCAGTATAACATACAGTAATTAGTAGTCGAGCTGCTCTAGTCTCTACAGGTAAGTGTTGTTAAGAATAGTGGTAGAGCCGATGTGTCATCTACAGATGTTAATAGGTCGTTATCCGATCCGGATCTAAAAACCAATGTCAGAAATTTGTTAAGGTGCGTACAGACCGTGTAACAATGTTATATATAACACTACAAATTTATGAAAAATGTTATATTACATTGTTATATAGCATGTTATGTCTGTACGCACCCTTTCTCTACGTCCTACGACAACATACGATAAAGCTTTTCACTGGAGCTCTACTTGCGCTCTAAGTTATTTACCCCTACCTGAACTACAGGTGTAACGAGTGACTTTACCGATTTTAACTCTATATATTTCTTCGTTTACGTAGTGACTCATATGTAGAGCCATATATTGAACTAATATAAAAGCAGAAGTAAAAAAGATATTGGTGTCTAATAATAATTTTAATAATGAATTTTTTTCTGTTTCATATTAATAGTGTCTGATAACCGTGCTAAAAATAGTATTTTTCATTTTTCAGGTCTAAAACTGTTTGGCGAGCGTTACTCGGGCCTAGAGTACGATTACCGCGGACTCGTGCACGTGTTCACTCAGCTCAAGCGGCACGACCGAGCACATCACTACAACGCGCTGCTACAGCACTGGCATGGTTAGTGGATGTGTACATGCAAACATACGTACATGTGCATAAATATACACTATACACACACATACACGCAAACACACATATGTAGATACAGGAGGATATACACACACGCGAACATGTAAATACACATCGACACATATACATCGACTATATACCGGGTATGGACCCTGTTAATGCGGACGATTAGCTCGCATACACGCATTCGCTCTTTACCTGCATACACACGCACTAAACCGGTATACGCATCCGCATTTCACGCCCACGAACTGTGACTGCAAACGCACATGCACTTTACACTCCCACGCACTTTAACATCACGCTCATTGTAGTGTACACATGCACACGCACTTTGCACGTACATGTGTGTGTGTACGCACTTACGTACGACCACCACGCACGGTATAATACTCGCCCACTTTCGTACCTCACCATTACTGTAAATCATTTAAACCCTCACCATTCCTGTAAATTTCAAAAACTAATTACAATTTTCTCCAACAGATCTCCGCGAACAATCAAAGACGGAACAACAACCGGCCATAGGGGACGAGCAAGTGATTCCCCTAGAAGAGTTACAAAGCAAGTTATTCGCGCGCTGAGACAAGCGGCCGCGCTGGCGCCGCGTCGTGCGCCGAGCGCTCCGCCCGCTGGGGCGTGCTGTGCGAGTGTGTGGGGCTTGTTGGGGGAAATAGTGGGGGGAGTGTTGAAAGTGTTTCTGGGAGTGCGTGGGGAGTGAAACCATATACAAACTGAATAACAACCAGCCATAGAAGAAGTGATCCCACTAGAAGAGCTACAAAGCAAGTTATTCGCGCGCTGGCCAATGCTGTGCGAGTGATTGGGGCTTGTTGGGGGAAATAGTGCGGGTTAGAAGTAGGGGGAGTGTTGAAAGTGTTTTTAGGAAAGTTTGTGTTTTTGGAAAAGTTGTTTTTTGTTTTTTATCTGGAGACGTTAAATTATGTCCGAAAGTGTTTAATTTGTGAGATATTGGAATTTATTCTTTGAATGTTCCTTCTTCCAGAAACATTTCAAAAGCCAATGGTGAATAGCGACACTTGTTAGAGTTGATTCTAGGAACGTGTAATGGCTGCCAGAAACATAAAATGACTTCCAAAGATGTTAAACTGCTTCTATGTTCTATAAAAATTAGACTTGCTACCGGAAACATTTTAACATTTTATGACGATAATCTAACGGCCCATGAAACTTTTTGAATCCAAGATCGAAGAAAATTTAAAATCTGTGTTTGTGAAGGAATTACTCTGTATCTATGTGTGTGAACCAGCGGATCAAGGACACCTCTATTGGTAGACATATAACAATTTGAAAACAAATGTTTTTATGTACATGTTAGTTTATGTGAACTAGGTAACATTTGTACTAAAAATTAATAGTATTAAATATGTGTCTATGTACTAGTTTCTCGACCCAATGACAAAAATGTATTAACAGAAGTGATTGTTTAAGAAATAGAACTTTTATATGAATAAACACATTAAAATATTGAATTTGAAGATTTTCATGCTAAAAGTGTTTAGGCAAAGCCGGGTCGAGTTGCTAGTATTATTAAGTATTTATTGTGTTCAATGTTAATTAGATGTGAACTTGTTGTGTCAATTTCCTTTGAAAAATGCTTAATTATGTGTCAATGTCTACAAAACCTTGTTGTTTAGAGGATGAAATAATTTTAGTCGTAATAACACATAGATATTAAGAGGTAATGAATTAAGATTATTGGCCCTTTACTATCATAATTTATTCGCTTTTTGTGTAAAATTGTGGTAATTTTATTAAAAATAAAAAATATTTAAACGTTTAAAACGAATTTTAACATCAATAAAGCACAGGTTGGGTGGATGTCGCTCGGTAGCGATCGGTCGCATAATATAATAAATACTGCCAATTTGTAAGGCTTCGCGTTCGAAAATACATACGATTCAAAGTCAAACGCAACGTTAATTTAAAAAAAAATTAAATGACATTCGACATTTTTAATCTGTGGTAAGCCATTAAGACTATAATCTATGTCCTTTGGCTTTGGTATCGTCATAAAGTTATTTTAATATCACGATCTCAAAATGGGCGCGAAGTCGAACCAAAAATATTACGTTTCTTTGTGTGTGAATATGTAGTTTTATTGTATAGTTTTAGGATGTAGTTGCTTATTTATATAGCATTAGGTTATTTGACAAATACCAGTAATTCGTAAATATTACTTATTGTGTATTTTATATTACATATATTACAAGTCGAATTATCCCTAAATACGTGTTTTATTGCTATGTCGATATATAATGGATTAAAATTTACCTAATTTAAAATTTTCTCGAATTGATATTATTACACACATAGGAATCTAATTAGGGTTTTCTGACTTTACAAGAATTATTTGAACCGTAAAAATTTACGCACAATCCCTAATTATTATTCCCACACTCACTTTGAGGGTAAAATCGTAAGTGTTGCTATATATATTATAATAAATAGAATAAAGAAATTAATGGCTACTTAGGTTATAATATGACGTCACACAAGCTCAAAATCATAGTCATGATATTTGGAAAATTGGAATGTGTAGACTCGTCATAATTTCTAATTGAGGTATATACGAATCACAATATGAGATTATGTAGCACATTATGTAGGTATTCAATTAAAATATTATGTAAAAAAATAATCGTATATTCCAATAAATAAAAAAAATCAATGTGGTTTAGAATTTAATGTGTAAATATTAAATAATCATAATATTATACTCATAGAGAAAGACAATTTAAATTCTCTTTATATAAGTCTTAAAATAATAAATAATAGAAATGCTTATTGTATATACTCTTGTTGTATGCTTTTAGTTCCATGTTCCTCGTTTAGTGATTTTTTTTCATATAAAGTTATTTCTTGTAAAAATAATATTGTATGTATGATGTATCGCTTTCAATGTTATTTGTAGTATAATCTAAACGTGCAATGACTGGTTGCTAAATGTATATTGTTCGACACAGGGCTAAAATGTACGAAATTTTGTTTGGTACTTAATGCGAGTGCATAATAATGTTCTTTATACCTTGTTTTATTGTTAATATATATACCTATTCTTAGATTTGTTCTTTCTTATACATATATACTTCTTGGGCGTTTTATACACGAATATTCACTGAAAATCTTTGTTATTTATAAGGGTTTTTAACAGCTTGTAATCCTACAGTTCAACTCAAGAAAAACAATATTAAAAGTTTAAACGAAAACGGCTAGTGAATACGACGCCTAAGAGATTTATTTTTATTTACATTAAGGGCCGATTTTTCAATCCCGAGATAAACAGTCTAATAACTACCCCTCGAATAGATTTATTCAATTATTTATCTAACTCATAACGGCTCGCCTATTTTTCAATCGTGATTTATTTGATGAACAACTATCTGACCAAATATTTCCATATTGGCAGCTCTGCTCTCGGAGTGGCGAAACAAACATATTAAATTAGTCAGGTTAGAGCGGGATAGAGTCAACTCTTGCAATTTGTCAACAACCGTCATTATGACTCACGTCAGGAGTGCATTTGTTTTGCTCTTGTCTTCTATGATTGTTGATTGTTGTTTTGATTCGAGTATAGAGTTTGGTTAAATTTGTGTTTCAATTTATATATTTTACGACGGAAACGACATACTTAAAGGCAGCGTTCAGCAAATTTTCAATGGCATGGTCATCAGTACTATCAAAAACATCAATTTCAATATGATTTTAATTGATAATAATTATATAGAAAGAGGTTTAATTGTCAATAATTCTACGCTCTATGTTATGACATACGAAAATATCCCAAATTTGACGCGTCAGTTGTCAACTCAAACGCCTAACCGTCGAATAGCGCGCTATCTGGCCGTTGGAGCGGCAAATAGATTTATTCCTCAAATAACGTAGTTATTCGATAGATAAGTCATATTCGTCTATTGAAAAATTGAATATTTTGTTAACTGAAGAATAAAGTCTATCTAGCTGTTTATCTGGGCATTGAAAAATCGGCCCTAATATGCAAAAGTAGTGCATTCTAAGTGCGTATATATTTTTATAAAATGATATAGTAATTATATTTTTGCTGCTCACATTGTAAGATCAACGGCGTGTCCAGTAAATGTAAACATATTTAAATGGCTGTAATGTATGACTTGTGAATAAAGATTCATGACGATAATCATTGTTTTATTTCACCCCTTACAATAATCATTACTATATTAGGTAAACGACAGATTTCTATATTTTTTTAATGCTAAAAATATACTTATTCACACTCCACAAAGCACATAATTTTATACATGATAGATGAGAAACCACAGTCTAAATAATTATTCTATAGCTTACTATCTTGCTATTTAGTACACTCATTTGGTTAAAAAAAAGTGATTTTAATACATTTTGAGGCGCTCTTTACGTTTCTACTTTGCCACACGCAGTTATTATCTTTATCGCCATAGAAAAACTGACGAAGTAATGCAGTCTTATGACGATGTCTTCTTTACGAGAAGAGCATCACAAGGACAAATCACCAATTTCAAAAATCCCGCAACACCTTCCGTAAAACTACCAGAATAGAATAAAATACTTTGTCGTTATAGCTATTTATAGTAAACAAAGGAAGTGATCTCGATCATATGGAAAAATACTACTACTAAAATATTATATACGGTCTACTTTCTTGAAAATTCATAGTTCAGTCTCCCCAATATATATATAATATATATAATATCCCCAATATAATATGTAAATATTTTTCGCAAATTTCGACATTCGCAAGGGAATCAAAAATCAAAACCAACATTGTAGTTTGTACTTCCCGTGAACACAGAGTCTTGAAATTTGGTTAAAAGCAATGTCTTATAGCACAGCTAAAGGTAAAATTGCTAAAACATACATTTTAGAGTCACATCATAATTTTATTTTTGGCCGGTTTTATTTTTTATTTCATACGACTATTTATATAATATGTACTTACCTAGTTTATTTTATTGCCCCATTCCTTTAAAATGTTGGTTACACCCCTGATATTAATAGCGATAACACGCTCTTGCGCGTGCAAGGATTTTGTAAGTTGTATGTTATATTTAGTTGCATTGAAGTTTATAAATTGATCTATTAGTAATCGGTGGTAAATGTTAAAAATACTATGTAATGACGATTCGAAAGTGCTACTAAATAGTAGTCTAATTGAATAAATGAATGTTTGAGTTTTGAGTTGAGTTTGAATTGTTATATTAGATGTTTGCTGAAGAACATTTGAATTAAATACTGAATAATTATTTTAATTGATGCTTAGTATTTTTTACTTGAATTTGAATTTACTTTTAAACTAGTTTTTAATTTTGATTCATATTTCTGACTGTAAAAATAATTAAAATTGATGCAGTACTTTATGGGTATCATTTAAGCTATCACCAATTTAATTAGTTTTGTGTTTCTTAAATAATCGAGTTTGTCCTCAAAATAGTAGATCTGTCACCAAAATGTAGTCACCAAACAATGCAAAATCAGTTCCACAATAAATCACCTAAAATCCTGAGATATAAGGTCTAGTACCAAATAAATGTTTTTGTATGTATTATAATAGGTGTGTCCTAATAAGTATTTAAGCATGTCTGGTTCACTACATACAAAAGACGATTAATGCCATCCGTCTACCAATAGATGCCGCTAAGTGTATCATTTTAACCAGCAAAAAATAAAATTAGATTTAATTGCAATTTCATTGCTTTTTATAATTTTTTACATACTTTTGTAAATGGAACCTACCTATTTAATTTAATTTTCACTCGATTTTAACTAATTTTACAGAAAAGTTCATATTCAAAACAACGCCATCTCATGAAACTACTATAAACAAGTTATTCTCCTCCGATTTGGCGATGCTAAACGAATACTAGATGGCACTAAGACGTTTTTACGTTACTTTTCACGTTTTTAACACAGACTAATAATAATATCACAGACCACAGACTAATAATAATATATGTACTACGTTTTTAATACATAACCTCATTGCCTTTGCAGTACCTTTAAAAAATATTGTAAATGGGTTAAAGCCGTTATTAATTATTACTAACTGCGTTCCTGTAGCGGCTTATATTAGGTAGGTACCTAGTGTATTGATCGTTTTCATACGAAAAATGAATTGTCGGAAAACTTGCGAGATTGTGTGAATATTTGATTGCAAGATCTCATTACAAAATAATATACATAATACAACCTATACTTAAACCGTAGTAAGTATATTATTTCTAGTCACATTTAATTATAAGTATATAAATTATAAATAAATATTAAAGGACAATATTACACAAATCGACCTAGTCCCACAGTAATCTCAATTAAGGCTTATGTTGTGGGTACTAGACGACGATAAATATAATTTAATATTTTATAAATACATATACAGGGTTACTTGTAAAACACCGGCAACCTCGCAGGACAAGATAGCTAACATCATAAGTAACAACATTTGTTCTACGACTTTTGATAATTTGTTAGATTTTATTTTCATACAAAAATAAATATTCATTTAATTTTCCGTCTGAATATTATAAACTCTACGCCTCCCAAAAATTACGTAAACAAAAAGCGAACGAGAGGGGGAAGGGGGCGTCGCGTCGTCCATCCGATAATGAATAGAACATAGACTTACAAATGTAAGGAGAGTACAATAAAAGTTTAAAAAATCATTTAAAAATAATTTATTGCGTTATGCCAAAAGTCGTAGAACAAATGTTGTTACTTATGATGTTAGCTATCTTGTCCTGCGAGGTTGCTGGTGTTTTACAAGTAACCCTGTATAGATAACACCCAGACCCAAAAACAAATAATCAAGTTCATCACACAAATATTTGCCCTGACCGGGGATCGAACCCGCGACCGTCAACACAGTAGGCAGTTACTTTACCTCTGCGCCAACCGCGTCGTTAAGAATATCAAGAAATCATCATAATGATAATAAATCGAAACTAAAGTTAAATACCTACCTACGTCATCTTGTTTTATTTTCTAAATAATCCTATCAGATTACCTTTATATGAAGTATGAACCAAAAAGTTTTGAGATTTAAACCGTAGAAAAGGTTTTGAATGATCCTTTGCGTTTTTTTTCTTTATGCGCCTAAAATTAAATATTTCGACATCGATTCCCATAAGAATGAAGTATTTTCCCGTTATAAAAAGTAGCCTATGTTCATCAGGTAGGTATAATTTTTGCTTCGAATGGTGAAATAATTTTTCAAATCAATCCAGTAGTTTCGGATCCTATTCAATACAAACAAACAAACAATCAAATCATTTCTGTTTTGTAGATAAATACGAAAGTTACTCCGTCATAGTAGGACAAAATAGAAAATAGTGGGACCACGAGAAAATAGGTATTCCCGCACGCGTCTGAACCGATTTTGACGGAAATTTCGATATACATACACGGTACATACCTACGTTGAAAAAGGACATCTCAATTTTGTTGCATAAATAGGATTCAAGGTGTAGGAACAGGGATTAAATAAGGCACACGGTTGAAGCCGTAGAATGAAAGTTGGTAATTTATAAGATTAATTTATTGTAAAATAAACTACTTCATTTTACTTAAACATACCTATTCTATTTATCATTCATTGACTTATCATAAACTTTTGAGTCTAGTTAGGTACTAGTACCTATTATGTGAAAATTTTGAAAAAAATGTTTTCTTTAGGAAATTATTAGCATTAATTACCTTGTCTTGTCATTAATTTATTTACCTACTTGGTAATAATCGGTCGAACACTTGTTTAAAGTTTATTTTCCTTGTCTTTTCCAGGTAATCTAAATTATTTAATTTTTGCAGTAGGTAATTAATTCATTTCGGCTTGAACAGACAAGGCCATTAGGTGAAGCGAGATTGCCAAATATGGGTGATCTGTAGATTGCCGTCCTGCTGTCGAGCGTTCGCGGTACGGACGCCGCGCTGTTGCCGCACCGTGCATTTTGTATGAAAACAAACGACCGGCCGTGCGCCGTACGACAAACGCACAGCTTCGGCACTGTAGCGACTAGCGGTCCGATACGAAACGCATAAATTGAAAGAGCCATAAGTGTTGGAACAACATTCCACCACCATTTAACCAGTTTGACAAATATTAATAATTTTCGTTTCCAATACCGGAGACATATTTTAAAATCCTGTTCTAACCCTGCATTTGTATCGAATTACAGTTTACACATAAACTTTAATTAAATATTTATTTTATTTACTGGTTATAATATAACATAACATTATATAGACCGTTATTTTCTGCCTATTTATCATTATAATTATAAACATTGTAAGTATATGTTAACGGAAATGTATGTAATCCGTCATTGTATAAAATTCCCAGGAAATGTATGTAATTCCTAAAATCGCATGGAAATGTGTGAAATAAATTATTTTATAGTACACATTTCCTAGGAAATCCATACATTTCCTAACTAACAGTCGGAAATGTAAAACATCTAAGATATTGGAAGGTCAAGGTACACGGGACGAGGGGTATGTATGTCGCAATCGGATTGTATAATCCGCCGAATTACAAACGGCCGGCATTTTGTAATATGCCGAAAATTCGTAATCAGAATTTTTTGGTTTGGATAAGGGGGTGGGTTAGGTTAGGTTCGTGTTTTTTTTTTTTTTTTTCCCCCCCCATCGTTCCAAGCCTTGTCGTGGCGGGGGGGCTCAGTACCTGGGTTGCAATCCAGCATCTTGGGGAAGCTAATATGGAATACACACGTGCCGCTCCCGATTCGTTTCGTATAAAACTATACGGGATGCGGCCCTGGAGCAGGGTCCTTGGAGACCAACGGCTGCAATACAGCGATGGATGGCGGTTGGTGAACCGCGGCTCGGCGGGCCTAGTGAGAGGATGTCTCTTGCTGGGCACTGGGGCTTAGGCCCTCCGCCGGGCAAACTGTTACCTCTAACGTGTGACGTTGTCATGTCTAGCGGCACGTTAGAGACCAGGGGGCTTGCCTTAATCGGCCGGCCCAAGAGGAAGGTGACCTCAGAAAAAACCCCTCCAATTCGGCGCTGGGGCGCCCCCCCCGGGGCCTACGCGCGGCGTCGAATTCCTGCTTCCAACTGGGTGGCAGGTGGCTTGGCGAGTGGATCAAGTCGTAGCGGCCAACCCCCGGATACCGCCCGCCCTCCGGGGCGTAACAGGGTTACCCGGGTGCAGGGGGCACCGCCCGGGTGGACCGTATACATCCCCCATGCTCGTGGGAACTTACCAAGTACATTATGAAACCCCAACTTGAAGTGGAAGGAGATATGCCGAGAGAATCGGCGATTAAAAGATGTAACGTTGTGTTGGAACGTGTGACAAGCGCTACCCCAACACCAACTACAGCTACTGGTGGAACGGTCAGCCGTTCTTTTGTGGTTACAGATGCTGCCGCAGAGTCGGACTCTCCCAACTCTATGACGAGCATCAACTCGCGAACTGCTATGAGTCCCCTGGCTCGTCGGGAGGCTCTATGCACACCAAACAAGGAGTCACGTTTTTGGCGATGTCGAAAGCGTTCTCGGCTGGATGATGGAAGCTCTAGTGATACTTCCATCCCGTCCTCCTCTGGAAGAAAACCTCGAACAGGCTTACGCAAGGCGCACAGGGTAGAGAAGGATACCCAAGCGGAAGAAGAACTGAGAGTGTCAGGCTCAGGAGATCCAGAGCCAAAACCTGTGCGTTCACCCGCGATTTCACTGCACACCACCGGAGCAAACACAGCGACTGAAGAGGTACGGAAACGAATTGAGGTAAACCTGGCGACGGTGGAAAAGATTGCCAAAGCGTCCAACCACCTAAAGACAACCTACGTGGCTGACCTTAGAAACGCTGCTAAGGCGATTAGGGAAGATGCTGATTCCCTTGCTTTTAGAACGCTAACTGAGGAAACGAGTGCGCTTCGCGCAGAAAATGAGCGGTTGCGCATAAGACTAGACTTTCTCCAAAGCGAAATGAGAGAAATGCGACTGCTCATGCATCGGGGCCCGGTTGCGTCTGCACCAACGACGGAGCTGTCGCGGGATTTCGAATCTAGAATGATTCGCCAACTAGAAGAGCTTATCGATGCGCGGCTTAAGAGCTTGCAGCCTCAACCAAGTCCGCAATCACAACTCTTCAATGCGGCGGATAGGGCGGGAAGCCAGGTCACTGGTATACGACAGGAGAGTTGTTCGGAAGTTTTAGAGGATACGAGACCAAGATTAAGAGCAACCAAAACTCTATCCAAAATTACTCAGGATGTGACAAAAACCAAAGAAGTTGATGGAAAAAAGAAAGGAGATAAGAAAAAGAAGAAGGAGAAGAAAAAGGGAAAGGGAAAGGGTTCAATGATAAATGACAAGGAAATACGTATAGAAGAACCTGCGCCTACTCTGTCCCCCGCAGTCGTGGCTCCCACAAGCCGAGACGTGGAGTCGCCCGCTATACCTACAGCCACCTCTTCTGGTGAGGGATGGTCAGTTGTGGTAAAGAAGGGCAGGGCGAGCGCGAACAAAACTCAACAGGCCAAACGCGCTGGGCACACGGTGGAATCGGGTAAGGCGTCTCAACCAGCCAAACCAAGGCTAAGGGCTCCGAGGTCCGCGGCAGTCGTGCTGACAATCCCAGCTGAGGCTCAGGCCAAAGGTGTTACGTACGCTGCGGTTATCAAAGAAGCGAGATCCAAAGTTGACCTGAAAGAGGCCGGAATTGAATGTGTGAAATTTCGCCAGGCGGTCACGGGAGCCACTGTTATACAGATTGCTGGACCTGGCAGCAGCGATAAGGCTGACTTGCTGTCGGTCAAACTGAAGAACATTTTTAAGGACCAAAACATAAAAGTGTCTAGGCCTGTTAAAATGGCGGATTTACGCGTGTCAGGCCTAGACGCGTCTATTACAGCGAACGACCTGAAGGAAGCCATAGCTATAAAGGGCGAATGCTCGGCTGAACAGATCAGGGTGAGCCAAATTCAACAGGACAAAACCGGACTGTACGCAGCGTGGGTAAATTGCCCTATAACAGCGGCTAAAAAAGTCACCGAGACGCGTTTCCTCGTTGGATGGGTTGCAGCGCGGGTAAGTGTTCAAAAGCCACGGGAGCTACGTTGCTTCCGCTGCCTCGAGGTTGGTCACGTTGCAAACCGTTGCGCTACGGAATGCGATCGTAGCCGGCTGTGCTACCGCTGCGGGCAGCCGGACCATAAAGCCGCAAATTGTACTGCTAAGCCGAACTGCATAGTATGTGCGGCTGCAGGCAGGAAAGCAGACCATCGGTTGGGCGGCAGCGGCTGCTCAGCTGACAAGGCGCCTAAAAGAAGACCCAATAATCCAACTGCGGGCTCCCAGGCAGAAGGAGCAGATATGGAGACTGTAGAAATCGTTACAGCGTAACATGGCCCTACGGTTTCTGCAATCCAACCTCAACCACTGTGCCAGGGCTCAGGACTTATTGATCCAGAGCCTGGCACAGTGGTCGATACATCTTGGAATATTATCAGAACCCTACGCTGTCCCCAGTGGGCGGGATAACTGGATTGGAGACCTGGACGAAGTGGCTGCTATAGTGGTGACACAAGCGGAAGGCACAACCCCAATTCGCGCACACATGAAGGGTCACGGATGCGTGGCTGTTAGGCTCATCGACACGGTTGTCATCGGAACATACTTCTCACCGAATAAAACTCTTCCTGAGTTTGAAGCGTTTTTGGGGGAAGTGGGCTCCCTGATCCAATGGAGTCGCCCTAACCAAATCATCGTTGCTGGGGACTTTAACGCTAAATCCGTGACCTGGGGTTCTGCGGCTTCGGATGCCCGTGGGGATATCCTCGTAGAATGGCTCGCTGCTCAAAATTTGGTTCCACTCAACCAAGGCACCGAAAACACATGTGTGCGCATGCAGGGCGGCTCAGTGGTGGACGTGACTTTCGCGAGTCCCGCTCTTGCCTGCCGTGTCCAGGGTTGGCGAGTCCTGTCGGAGGTTGAGACCTTATCTGATCACAAATATATCAGATTCGAGGTTCTCCCTACGACAGGTACTACGAGGAACATAAACCTTGCACCTGCCGAAAAGAATCCGAGATGGTCCCTTAAGAGTCTGGATGGACATTTACTAGAGTTAGCGTCCTTAATCAGGGCGTGGTGCCCGAAACCCGACGCTATAAATGTAGATGCTGAAGCGGAATGGTTTGCCGAGACAATGATGCAAATTTCGGATGCCGCCATGTCAAGACTGAGAAGATCCCTCCCACAGAATAAAGTTTACTGGTGGTCGAGGGAACATGAGCGGCTTCGATCAGCATGTGTGACTGCTAGGCGCCGGTTTACCAAATACAGGCGAAGAAGGAGACGTGCTGATTACTCTAATGCTGAGGAGACTGAAAGATACACCATCTATCAGAATGCCAAAAAGGCTCTCAGAGATGCCATCGCAGTCGCGAAGGAAAGAGCCTGGATTGAATTATTAGACACGCTGAACTTGGATCCCTGGGGACGCCCTTACCGGCTGGTAATGAACAAGCTGCGTCCTTGGGCCCCGCCTCTAACAGCCACATTGGAGCCAGCGCTGCTGCGAAGGGTGGTGACAACCCTATTTCCAGGTCATAGTTCCAGTGTAACTGATCTTGCGAGCCGAGTCGGAAGCGATCAAGAAGACCGGACCTGTGATGAACTTATTCCAGACGTGTCCCTAGCTGAATTGAATGCAGCGGTAGACCGTCTGAAAAGAAAGACTACCGCTCCGGGCCCGGATGGAGTGCACGGTAGAGTGTGGTCCCTTGCTCTGTCACACGGATTGGACCAGCGTTTCTGTGATCTGTTAACTGAATGTCTGAAGAGCGGGAGGTTCCCGGAGCGCTGGAAGATGGGTCGCCTTGTCTTGTTAAGAAAGAGCGGCAAGCCAGCGGATTCACCATCTGCATATAGGCCGATCGTCCTGCTGGATGAAGCTGGCAAGCTCTTCGAGCGAATTATCTCCAGTCGCATTCAGACCCACCTGACGCAGATAGGACCAGACCTGCACGAGGCGCAATTTGGTTTTAGACGGGGGCGCTCTACTGTGGATGCGATAGCTCGGCTGCGTGACATCTGTGAAGGATCCGTCTCCCAAGGGGGGGTAGCACTGGCAATATCCTTGGATATTTCCAATGCATTTAACACCCTCCCCTGGGATAAAATCTTAGACGGCCTAGCCGGACACGAACTACCACCTTATCTCCGCCGTATTGTCTGCGCATACCTCTGCGGGCGCCAAATTGCCTTCCAAAGGCAAGACGGCTGGGGTAGTCACAGTGTTGCATGCGGTGTTCCACAAGGTTCTGTATTGGGGCCTCTTCTGTGGAACATCGGATACAACCACGTGCTACGAGGAGGGCTCCCGCAGGGAGTCTGCACTATCTGCTATGCCGACGACACCCTAGTGGTGTCCACGGGCCGGGATTTCAGGGAGGCGCGAGTTCGAGCCACGGCTGGAGTGGCACAGGTGGTCGCTCGAATCAAAAGCCTCGGGCTAAAAGTAGCCCTTGAAAAATCTGAGGCCATATGCTTTCACGGTCACCGGAGGGCCCCACCGCCGGGGGAAGAGATCGTCGTGAGCGGGGTGCCCATCCGAATTGGGCCCAGACTGAAATATCTCGGTCTGGTGCTCGATCCGCGGTGGACATTCCAGAGTCATTTTTCGGCACTGACCACCAAGCTCAGCACGACGGCAGCGGCCCTCTGCCGCATTATGCCGAATATTGGTGGGCCGAGCTGGGGCTGTCGTCGACTTTTCGCGGGTGTTGTGCGATCACAAGCGCTGTACGGGTGTCCAATATGGGCAGATAAGCTACTGACGCGTAATACAGTCGTACTGCGGCGGTCACAACGAGTGGTGGCCATAAGAGTGGCTAGGGCGTATCGCACCGTCTCCTATGATGCGGTTTGCGTCATTGCCGGGACTGCACCTTGGCACCTTGAAGCCGCTGCCCTCTCACAAGTTTACTGGCGCAGAGCGGAGGCAAGAGCGAAGGACGAGGGCCTCTCATCCGAAACGCTCCTAGAATGGAAACGAGAAGCCCGCGACGCGGTGTTTCGCCGATGGCGTCGGGAATTAGACTCGTCTTGCGTGGGGGCCTGGACGTTGAACGCTATCAGCCCGGTACTCAGGGAATGGGTGGATAGGCGGTGGGGTACGCTCAGCTACCGACTGGTGCAGGTGTTGTCTGGCCACGGATGCTTCGGCAACTACCTGCACAGGATAGGCCGTGAGCCGGCTCCCGCTTGCCATCATTGTAGCAGCCTACAAGATTCGGCTTTACACACCCTTGCAGACTGTCCAGCTTGGACTGACGAACGTGGACCCCTCCAGAGCCTGCTGGGAGTAGACACCCAGCTGACTCTGCAGACTCTTGTAGAGACCATGGTCTCCTCCGACGGTGACCGCGCATGGAAGATCGTCGCCACTTTCTGTGCGACGGTAATGAAGAGAAAGGAGGACGCAGAGAGGGCCCGGGAAAACGACCCAGGGGCGGATCCTCTGCGACGACGCAGACCCGGCAGGCGCAGGCGTCTATATGACCAGCGCCAGCCGTAAAACACCCTAGAGAGAAATGGCCGGGGGGAGGTTTTCGTAGATACGCGCATACTAAAGCTATGCCCGCGGCAAGGAAACCGGATCCCCCCGTGACGTAAGGTTAGGATAGGTCCGGAATGGAACGGCGATATTGTTTAATATCGGCGCCCATTACACGCTCCCGGGCCTCGGAGGGTCGCCAAGACGCGGCAGTCGCCACGCAGACGGCGGGGGTATAAGGCCTGGCTGTTAACCCCCGTCGTTAAGGGTGATGGACGGCCACCGTTGGGTTTTAGTGGGTATGGCTTCGCAGCGAGTCCCACATACCCCCTTGGACAGTAAAACTGCCGAGGGGGATGCGTAAAAGCATTTCCCAACGATAAAAAAAAAAAAAAAAAAAAAAAAAAGGTTCGTGTTTTTTAGAACTATACAGAACTGGGAACTTTAAAAAATTCATTTTGTTACTTTTATTAGTAGGTACGATCCTTATAAGTATTTTAGTGTATTCAACCAACTTAAAAAAGTGGGACTATTTTACAACAATTTGAATATGAATTGTATTATTGTATACAATATCGAAGCTTTTTAAGAAATGTATAAAATACTTTTTTAAGAATTATTATCATACATAATATTATGTTACCGGCAATATATTAAACCCGGCATTGTATGCAATTCTTAGTAAATGTAGGTATGTTATTCCGAGAAACAGTCGGAATTAAATAAATTAAATTCGTCACATTATCTATATCTTTAAATCTGAACTTTTCCTAAGTAGCAAACACATTTGCAAATGTGGGTGGTTTTTGGGGTAGCTATTAACCAATATGAGGTCAAATCTAAAATCCAAAATGGCGCCGACGAAAATTTGACATCATTTCGTCATGGGTGTCATTTTCATGGTTTTTGGGGTAGCTATTAACCAATATGAGGTCAAAACTAAAATCCAAGATGGCGCGGCCGAAAATTTTACATATTTTCGTCATGGGTGTCATTTTCATGGTTATTGGGGTATCTAATATCTATTAACCAATATGAGGTCAAAACTAAAATCCAAGATTGCGCCGACGAAAATTTTACATCTTTTCGACACGGGTGTCATTTTCATGGTTTTTGGGGTAGCTATTAACCAATATGAGGTCAAAACTAAAATCCAAGATGGCGCGGACGAAAATTTTACATATTTTCGTCATGGGTGTCATTTTCATGGTTATTGGGGTATCTATTAACCATTATGAGGTCAAAACTAAAATCCAAGATGGCGCGGACGAAAATTTTACATATTTTCGTCATGGGTGTCATTTTCATGGTTATTGGGGTATCTATTAACCAATATGAGGTCAAAACTAAAATCCAAGATGGCGCGGCCGAAAATTTTACATATTTTCGTCATGGGTGTCATTTTCATGGTTATTGGGGTATCTATTAACCAATATGAGGTCAAAACTAAAATCCAAGATGGCGCCGACGAAAATTTTACATCTTTTCGACACAGGTGTCATTTTCATGGTTTTTGGGGTAGCTATTAATCAATATGAGGTCAAAACTAAAATCGAAGATGGCGCTGACGAAAATTTTACATCTTTTCATCACGGGTGTCATTTTCATGGTTTTTGTGGTAGCTATTTACCAATATGTGGTCAAAGCTAAAATCCAAGATGGTGTCGACGAAACTCTTACATCTTTTCGGCATGGGTGTCATTATCAAGGTTTTTGAGACAGCTATGTAGGTATTACCAAATCCCCAATGTAACCGTCGATAATTAGGTATATTTTTCTTACTCCTTTAAAGTAAACTTAAATAAAATAACTAAAACGTTAAAAACTACAGTTTTGTAGAAAGTCTTAAAAAAAACAATAGAACATTGAAATGCATATGCATTTCAATGTTCTTTAAAATTGTGTGTTGTGTTTTATATTACATTTCTAAATTCTAAATATTAGAATTTAGAAATGTAATATAAAACGCAACTCTGTGGCAATCATCATCTGTGTTTATATTCTAACAGATATTATTAACTTTAAATATATTCGCTAAACTTTTTTTAAAATAAAGTTTATCTAAAACATTTAAACGAAGATAATAAAAAAAAGAACGTGTGTGCCGAGAAAACGTGTCAGATTCATAGATACCAAAATCGCCGCCTTGCTCCATAACGCGACAGTATTACCATGACGCGATCTTGAAATTCGACGACCATCTTGGATTTTAGTTTTGACCTCATATTCGTTAATAGCTATCCCAAAAACCATGAAAATGACACCCATCACGAAAAAAGTCAAATTTTCGTCAGCGCCATCTTGGATTATAGTTTTGACCTCATATTCGTTAATAGCTACCCCAAAAACCATGAAAATGACACCCATGATGAAAAGATGTAAAATTTTTCGTCGGCGCCATCTTGGATTTTAGTTTTGACCTCAAACTGGTTAATAGCTACCCCAAAAACCATGAAAATGACACCCATAACGAAAAGATGTACAATTTTCGTCGGCGCCATCTTGGAATTCAGTTTTAACCTCATATTGGTTAATAGCTACCCCAAAAACCATGAAAATGACACCCATGACGAAAAGATGTAAAAGTTTTGTCGGCGCCATCTTGGATTAGAGTTTTGACCTCATATTCGTTAATAGCTACCCCAAAAACCATGAAAATGACACCCATCACGAAAAAAAGTCAAATTTTTCGTCGGCGCCATCTTGGATTTTAGTTTTGACCTCATATTGGTTAATAGCTACCCCAAAAACAATGAAAATGACACCCATGACGAAAAGATGTACAATTTTCATCGGCGCCATCTTGGATTTCAGTTTTGAGTTTGACCTCATATTCGTTAAAGCTACCTCAAAAACTATAAAAATGACACCCATGACGAAAATATGTCAAATTTTTCGTCGGCGCCATCTTGGATTTTAGTTTTGACCTCATATTGGTTAATAGCTACCCCAAAAACCATGAAAATGACACCCATGACGAAAAGATGTACAATTTTTGTCGGCGCCATCTTGGATTTCAGTTTTGACCTCATATTCGTTACTAGCTACCCCAAAAACTATGAAAATGACACCCATCACGAAAAAAAGTCAAATTTTCGTCGACGCCATCTTGAATTGTTTTACCCCACCAATCTATTCAACAACCCATAAAAAAGAGCATCTGAAAAGTATCAAATATTTCAAATCACGAAAACGACAGTGCACGCACAATAATGTTTTTCTAATTCGTTTTATTTTTGGGACAAGGAGCGATACACCCGTCCTTCCAAGAGCGCTTCTGAGCGCGGTCTGACGACCCGCGAGAGCAAAATGTATGAAGAAATCGACAAGTATTTTTAATTTAGCTAATAATTGAAATAAAATTTTGATTTAGATACAAAAAAATTATCAGAATCTATAAAGACTATATTACAATATCCCTCAATAATTTATAGGTAAGAAGATAAGAATAAGAATAAGAATAATTTATTTCGCCAAAAGCCAACAACAGATATAATGAAAAGAATAAGGAATACAAAAAACACAGAAAAAGACAAAAGTGTGGCAGACCTTTAGCAAAAAGATAGATTAGGCTTTTAATTTTCTTAAAATTGTACCGTTTTAGAGCCCATTTTTTTGCATTTTATGCGATCATTGTGCTGGGAAAATCGTATTTCAGCGACAATTTTGTATGACGTCGTACAATTTTTATAAGATGATCGTAGATCTGAATATATTATCTTTAAATTAAGATATTACTTTGTTCTCACGTGTAATTGCTTTGAGTTAAAATGGTACCGTAAAATAGCGTTTTTTGTTAAAAATCGGTAATAGCACCCTTTAATAAATGAAAATTTGATTTGATTAAATATAAGTTGATTTAAGAAATGTTAATTAGTAAGATATTATGAACATATTATTATTATTTTACGGTAAGACTGTTACCCGATTGTCTCAATAAGTGCTATAATAAAAAAAATAACAACGTGTTTTATTACAGAAATCATTAATTACTTTATATACATTTCCTAATACGATATTGGAATTATATATAATTCCAAGGAAGATTATACATTTACTAGGATATTAAAATAATTTTTTTTTAATAATTAATAAAAAATATCCTGTCCAGGATTTTTCCAGTCAAACCATTTTTAATACACTTAATTTATTATAAAATTGGTCTCATTCTATTATCACGCCGTTGCATTTCGACTTATATTCGGATCTTAGACCACTAGGATTTGTATAATTAACAATTCCTTGATTTCATACATTTCCGGTAACATATACATAATTTCATTTTATTTATTTACATTAAGTATATACATAATTACATACTGATATTATATCTACCTATACATATATATATATGTATATATATGTATATCATGTTTTAACTGATGTATTTATTTATTAGTATTTATCATATTAATAGAAATATATCTTTCACATAATATACTCATGTTAAATTATCATTATATACAATTCTAGACTGAAACTCCAATAGTCACTTGGGGTCACTGAAAATCAGTGGTGGTGAGGTATTAATCACCTTGCCATCATATACTGAGTTGGCTCCATTTGTCAGGTCACTCACTGCCACATTACAGTTCTTAGGAATAAGATTATTTTTATTTAATTATTTTTCTTTTTATTTCTTTTTGTTTTTCCTTCGTTTATAAATGTATCTCGTCGATCGACCTAGAAAATAAATATGTTTTATTTATTTATTTATTTAATGTCCCTTACTGCATGCTTTTCATGCAGTTGTCCGCACAATATGTATTGTGGTCTTTGTCCATACACACTTTCTCCAAAGCCCTGCTTTGGTCTTGTTTGATGTATAAGCTCCTGTATATTAGTAAAAGTTAATCAAATATTTAATTCTTATTTCTTGAAATTTGGTATAGTATTCTTTGTGTGATACAAATCAAAACCAACAGTCAGGTTAGGTAGACTACAATTTACAAAACTGGCAGGGTTGCCATGCAATGGTTGGTGGTTAATGAAACACTTGACTCGACTGTAAGCTTGTATTGAACTGCTTAAACTGTAGAACAACAGGACTATATATTCTAGACGCACACATACAATAGATTACACACTACACTGTAAACTGTAGAATTAATATTAAAGACATAGTTCACTATATATTTTGTAGTCTTTGATTATTTATACAACAGACTAGAAATAAATACTATGTATGCGATTATACCTATTCTAGCCATCCATTTTCGTGTTCCTTAAAATTAAGTACATCTTAGTCAAAGGGCAACTTATTGTGCCCTTGCCCGTAATGCACTCATAATAATTTTAAGTTGAATGTTTGTCATTCTTTATGTACCAAACACAGTCACGGCCACGGCGCTCATTCCATTTTACTGGTATTAAAACAGATGAAATCCTTCATGATCCCATATCCTTCTTAGTAGCAAATGTAGAAATCCATAATCCATAAATCCATAATTGTGTCTACAATGTTTTTGTGGAGAATCGTATTTACATTTGGGATGGATTAATTCTTCTCCTCTCTTGAACAAATTTGTTATTGCGAACGTAAGCAATAAGTCTGTAATAAAACAATCTTATATTGGGTTACAAATCCAGAAACCAATCATTAAAAATCATGTTTGTAAAAATTTATGTTCAGAGAAAATATCAGTTTACCATATAAAGCTTATTTTCTGCCTGTAGATTCTACATAACCTCACTCCTCCTCACATCAATCATATTTAGCACTTATTTTTAAAATATTAGTCAACAATTAAAAACGAAAACAAACAAAGCTTCTCGTTTTGGTTTTGACAGAATCTCGTAAATAAACTGAACTAAATACCAGTCATAATAATGTAGGTACATACTCTGTGAGTCAGCTTTGTCTAATTAAAAATCCGAGTAGGTACAAAATCAGTGTTGCCAACTTTTTTTTTCGAACCCACATATTGGAGCCTCGTGGCCCACCAGAAATCCACTAAAGTAATCGGTCTTTAAAACCACCAGAAAAAACACTAAAAAATATCCAGAGACATGTAAATATTGAATGCCCGTTGGCGAATTTTTTGCGAGTTATTTGTAAATAACATCTATTTTGAACTAAGTAATTTTTATTTTTGTTACAATATATGTATTTAAAGATCATCTTCAGAAGAATCTTCTTCTAGAGTTTCAGTATGTGAAGAATAAATTTCTATGAAAGAAATTTTTGTGTGGTTTCGGCATATTTAATGTAAAACCCTTTTAAGGTAAAACTATATTACTTCACAAAATTAATTAAAATACGACAAGCTAGAGGCTACCGCGCGGCCGCGGCATTACCAATACCGACTGATTGTTTATACAGATTGTTTTTGTACACAAATATAGAATGTACAATGTACATATAACCTTTTGAATCAAATCATACTTTAGATCAATAGTTATAAAGTCTATAATCAAAAATATTCAAGCAATAGACAAACAACTTTTGGGGAATTCCCGTATGTTCGTTCTGTTACCAACATGACACAAAATCATACCCTTGTTTCACATAGTTCAAGTCGTTCTTTTTGAGTATTTATGTAAATCTTTCTATTGGTTGAAACTCGTACCTTACCACTAATTGAACTCATCTAAACCACTAGGAAAATCCACCAGCCACTAAAACCAATATTTGTCCGCTAAATGGGGGAGCTAAACCACCAGATGTAGTGGAAATTCCACTGAGTTGGCAACACTGTACAAAATATTATGTTGACAGTTGACAGTTGTCAAGTGTGACGCCAAAGACTTGAAAATAAAAGGTACGTGTACATATATTTACATTAGTGCCATCTAGTGGCTCTAGAAGGAAAAGAACATCAAGTCTGTGTTTAACGTGCCATCTAGTGTGTTAAAAGCAAAATACCAAGAGATATAATCGAACATGTAGTACGTTTATTCCCCACTGGCGCTTTAATTGCGTAAATTTATAGTGCATATTTTTTTGTATGGAGTGAACCGTCTGTTGTATACGTAGTATATTATTATTAGTCTGTGATTTAAGCAAACTAATTTAAAGAGATCACCAATAAATCATATTATGTTACTAAAAAATTAGGGTTGTCATCATCGTTTCAACCAAAAGATTCTGCTACTTAACTAGACTCCCAAGGTTCTAAATTTCCACTGGTAGTATAAATTATATTTAAATAAAATTTTTAGCAGAGTAGTAAATAAAACAATTACTAAAGTCAAAATAATCAATATTTATTGTAATAATATAATATAATTATATTTATTCTTAAAAATAATAACCACTGAATAATCAGCTCTGGTTTAATAGCTGGCTTATGGCTAGCATAATTGTAGATAAAACACTTAATTAAAGTTAAAATAATCAATTTTTAAAGCGCGCCAATTTGTCTCCGCCCCTTTGATCATTTTTTCATTAAAATTATAAATTGATGTATTAAATTGGTAACGAATACTATTAATTTAATATCTGAACAAATAAAATGTTACTACTGTATTGGTGACAAAATATCAAATAAAAAGGAGTCGCAGTCAGGGATCGATAATCGATTTATTTGGTGACAGATCTACCATTCTGAGCACAGAGCTATTATCTAAGTAACAAAACTGTTATTATAAGAACGAAGTTTATATTCATGTAATGCAATATAATTTTATTGGTTATCGATCTCTTATTTTACACATATATTAACATTAATTTGATAATTCATACCTGGGAACAATTTCTGTTTATCTGAGAACGAAAATATTTCGTGGTGATAGATCTATTTATTAGGTGATACAAATTGATGACAAATATAAATTTTGGTGATAGAAAATATAGTTCCCGTACTTTATAAGTTAATCGGAGCATTCTGGGTGAAAACACGAAGCGCAGCTACCACTAGCACTAGGACTTTACTACCCACGTAATAAAGTTAAATCTGAGTTTGTATACAGCTTTATTCGCCATTATTGATTTGCTTCTAATCAGTTTAGTAGTATTTGGAGCGTAGCTTACTTAAAATTGATTAAGTACTTTCTTATCAGAATAAGTCCATGACGTTTTGATAGGTAATGAAATGAAACACAATATATCATAATAAATATATATTTAAGAAGAAAACAAGAATTAAAGCTTATAAACACTGGATAAAATAAATAAACGGTGGAATGATTTTTGTCTTGACATGTCAAAAATTATATTTTTAAACTCTAAATAATCTCTTATTCTATTACAACAATCAAAGCACTTTTAGGCTTTTCTAAGGCCACATGAATTGAGGAAACATTACGTACAATAAATATTCTGTCTACAAATATTCCAATCGTAGCTTTAGTAGGATGTTTAAAAGATTAGTACCTTACAAATACTTTCGTAAACATAGTGTATAATAAATATTAAAACAGCAAAAATTTCGAGATTCCTATGAATCTAAAAGCTGCTAAAACTGTTCCTAAAATCTTGTTTAGGCCGGGCCAAGTAGTGCGATGAGCGCCTTTCTGTAGTCGCCCGAAGTTTCTCCCTGCTGTCGAGTCGCGAAACAGAAAGTTCCATTTTCATCCAACAGATGGCGTTATTTTCAAATGCGTGTTTTTGCGCAAAAGTTTTCATTTCATTCCGTGGCGTGTTGGCAAGCGGCGCGGACGTGCGTGTGGAAGAAACGCGACAACGTTAGTGATTGCAAATGGGAAAGATATTTGTGAATATGAATTGTTAGAGAGGGATAAAGCTATTTTAATAAAATATTGATATTCGACTATTGTTTTGTTTGATTCGATTTGACTATAGAAATTTATCTCATATAATAAAATAAAATATTTTTTTATAGAAAATACTAATTGTGTATGTAATTTAATTGCAACTAAACATGAAATTCATAAAAAACGAACTTTGGGCACTTTCTTTTTATTCAGAACACATTAAAATAATTATAGACATGCAGATTGACGTGGAATAGACAAAATTGAATATTTAAATAGATAATTAATATAAATAACAATATATTAGCGTTACATTACCTCCTGATCCGATGAGAAGCAGTTGAAGAGAAATTTTACATTTATTAATACACATTACGGATATAACAAAATAAATTAAAACAAATCTTGTACAACATTTAAAGCAATAATTTTTTATGATCATATTTACAAATAATGCGTATTAATAAAAGTGGTTAAAAACAAATTCTAGCGAAAGCACAAAGCTTCTTGTAAGCTTTAAAGTATTATAGACTAAATGCATATATGTATGTATTATCTTTATTTATTAAGTTTACAAGTTATTTTGTGTGTCAAAACAGTTGAAATAGCTGTCTGTGTCTTTTTCAGCTAAAATTTTTCTGACTGAAAATATTTGATGGTAAGTAAAATTAGTAATTACCATCAAATATTTTCATAATTTATAATTATTCAATTATTATTGAGAATATGCGCAACAAGCGAAATACATTAACTGCACACAATGCTGCTAAAAAGCGACTTATACAAGTATGAAGCAAATTATTTAAACAATGTTTGACCCATTTCCATGATAAACGTGGTTTTGTGATGTCAAAGTTTTTATTTGAATTTTACACAAAATACAATAAATAAAAAAAACGTCGAATTTGCCGACTTTCTTAAACGATTTTGCCCTTTTTAGTGTACTGTCTAACATTTTTTACCATATACAACATTTACGTTACCAAAAAAGTAGGTTTAAATATAATATCATCTATTACTTCGATATTTTTATTTTCATATTTAAAAACTGCAACGCCCACAAAACCACGTACACTTACCGCAACATCGCTGAGCAGCGTCTTATCGTACAGCACTTCATACTCCCGTTTGACAGCCTCGAGATCGATCTCGGATCTATTCACCAGGATCCTGACTAGGATCCGATCCTCAGTGCCCCCCCCTTGCATGGCATCCCGCAACCTTCGCGCGAACCATGCGGGCGCGTTCTCCACGCACTCCACTGCAACAAATACCTACATACAGGAACCCTTCTTTTTTTCTTTTTTTTAAAGTGGGGAAATCTTGCATAGATCCCTACGGCCGGTAAGAGCCGTGGGTTATGTCGGATTCTTACCGACTAAAACCCCACTGTGTTCCGTCGAGCCGCTATCACTATGGGACCGCGGTTGAAATTCTGCGTCCAACACGATATAGGTTGATATTCTGCGTCCAACACGAACGCTAGGATGTAGGACGTACCCTAACTTCGCTGGCCAGGGTTTTGTCGTACAGTCTCTCGTACTCCATTTTGATGGTGCCCAGGTCTAGTTCGGCTCTGGAGACCAGGATCCTGATGAGTCTCCGGTCATCTGTGCCCATCCCCTGCATGGAGTCCCGCAAGCGTTGCGCGAACCACGCGGCCGCGTTCTCGACGCATTCCACTGAAATGTGCCGGATACACGTGTTCCGTGTATTTTGCTTTCCTACTTTGTTTTTAATAACTCAGGCCCCGGAACCACAGACATAATAGAAAATCTATTGTGTCTGGGACCGATCGGGCCGCTTGGGGCTCAATGGGTTATGTGCAGAGTCTCACGAGAAAGTTGTAGAAGTCACACACACGTGGGAACAAAAAGTAAATCTCCTATTCACGACAAGGACCGAAATTGCCTAAAAGCTGTTTTTTTTATTATTATTATTGATATCTTGAAAATATGCTCACGTGATAATCTATACTAATATTATAAAGCTGAAGAGTTTGTTTGTTTGAACGCGCTAATCTCAGGAAAGACTGCGGTCCGATTTGAAAAATTCTTTCAGTGTTAGATAGCGAATTTATCGAGGAAGGTTATAGGCTATGTACAGTAGAAATATTTTTAAAATATTGTAATTTTACGAGAAATTTAAGATCAGTGTATATTCTATTCTTTATTGTATCAACTTTTTCATTAATTTAAACAAGTTACAGAACTCTCTACTTAAATTAAAAAAACTTTTTCACTAAAATAACTAAGAAATCGCTAAAATACAAACCAATAGCGCTCAATGCCTCAGCGAGTTCCCCGGATATCTCCGCCTTGATCGCCTGCTCGATCGTGCGACCCGAGATGTTCTTGTAAGCTTCGAAAATGGCGCGCAATTGGCCGAAACTCTCGTGGGCTAGGATCTGAGTGCAAATATCATCGTTTAATTATACAAAACTAGCTTTCCGCCCGCAGCTTCGCCCGCTTTGTCTAAAACCTGATAAAACCTTCCTCTTGAATCACTCTATCTATTACAAAAAACCGCATCAAAATTCGTTGCGTAGTTTTAAAGATTTAAGCATACATAGGGACAGAAAAAGCGACTTTGTTTTATACTATGTAGTGATGTTGTATAAAACATTTATGTTATAAAAGTGGCTATATTGACTAATTTTTTTATTATGGGGTGGACTTAAGAACATTACTTAGAAGAAGTAAATTTATGAAGTAAGATGGATTGATTTTTGTTTCTTTTACGCGCACTTGACGGTCAATTAGCATTTGCAAAAGCAAACCATGTGAATAAATGTAGCTTTTAAACAGCTTAATCATTTTTAATCATTCAAATAATTTTAGAGCTAGATAAAAAACACAAAGTATTAAGTAGGTACTTTATAAGATTGTCGTCAAAATCGCTCGAATACATTTTAACTTACAAACAAAAACTTTCTACTCAAATCTTTCCTCTTTTAATTTCTCTTACCTTATTAAATATCTCCTCATCAGTGCCCCACTTGGCCTCTCCCGCCTCATACAGTTGCTGAGCAGCCTCCACAGCGCGAGTCTGGTCCACGCCAGCCTCCTCATCTCTCGCGCCCTGGGACGATCTCTACTTACTTCGTGTTGTGTGTTCGGGGCCGTATCGATGTATTGCAATACTTTTCTAGCTACTTTGCTTTTAACCGACTTCAAAAAAGGAGGCTGAGAACTGCCTCCTTTAGGCTTGTTTTTTATATATGTACACCGATTTCAGAGGGATTCTTTTTTATCTAATATGAAAAATACCAGACATTTTATCTATTATGCGAATATACTGGAGATTGTTTACAAAATCTACTGGGCAAAAAGTCAGAATGACTCCTACGCTACTTTGCGAAGTTTTAGGAAAATCGTGAAAATGTACTTAGCAAAATAATACGAGAATCTAGAAAATGCACTTTGCAAAACGCCAGATTTTCAGTGGAAATTATAAAATGCTATATTTCCATTTTCACTGACTTACACTGTGTGACAGAGATTGTTATATGCTAACTGCTATATCGTTCTCTTTCACATACCGCCAGTAGAAAATGTTTTCTGAACAAAGTACTAGAGTCTTTCTGTGTGATGCTATATTGTTCTCTTCGACAGTGTAATATAACTGATAATATAACCTACTACTATTTAGCTGCGCAGTTGATTGCAATAACATGATACGGCCTCTAGTCTCGGTATAGTTGGTATGATGTCAGGAAATGAAAAAGGTCAGGAATATGAAGAATCAGTTTAAATTGCTATTGCGACAAATTAAGATAGTATCTGCTTTACGTGTGGGATAGTTTATAGATACATCGACACCAACTATACCGAAAATCAAATATAGCAGAAGCGATAGAAAGAATACATTGAATATTGATTATGCGTAGAACTTAATTAACTATAAATCTGTTAATTATCTTTAAACAAAAGTTTTACGTTAAAATTATAAATTTTAACGTAAAACTTGACAAAAAAAATTGTTTCATAAATATACAGAAATAAAATCGACCAGTGAACAATGTGTTAAAATTTCGCTAGAAAATTCATATTAAACAAAAACAACACAATATACATGATGTATAACAGTTAAACTTTGTATAGACGTATTATCAAGTTGTTCAAACAAATGTTTGTTTATCCAAGTGTGATGTATTTTAGTCTCAATATTTTATCAGGTTAATATTATGTATTAGTAACGATAAAAGTGGCTCAAGCTGTAATAGGTAATGTTAATCAACTGTTTTGTTAGCCATATTTTATTAAGAATCAGGTGTGCCACAGGGATGTAAACAAGGGCACCTATTATTCCTTAGTTATGAAAATGGTTTACATTTCAGAGGTACTTAATTTTGGTTTAAACTTAAAATTAATATTGGAACAGATAAATTTGTTTGTTTAATGGCACATTCTTATCTAAATTTGAATTTACTAATAAAAGTATGATTTGAAACTTACAGTAACAATAAGAGTAAGTAGTCTGCGGAAATCCCCAGAGGTCTCTGAACACATGTGCTCAGCTAAAGGTCGGTTGTACACTGAAATAGAAAAATAAAACTCTATTTGAATAAAGTAAAATATAAAATAAAAAACGCATATCCTACTAATATTATAAATGCAAAAGTTTGTTAGCTAGCTGAAGACCCAGAATAAGACATATTAGCTACTTTTTATCCCGGAAATCCCACAGGAACAGGAAGTATGCGGGGTTTTCTTTGAAAAAGCGGGCAAAGCCGCGGGCGGAAATCTAGTTAAAAACAAGATTTTTATTTGTTTTTTGTTTAGTTTATGTTCAAAAACAAATTTATACATAATTTTAATTTTTTACGGTGACTCGAAACAATAAATCAAATTCAAATTTAAATAAGTTTGATCAGAAATTTGTACATACTTATGTGACAGTTTGTGTTTTATGGTCTTCAGTCTTCACAATATGCGATAGAGTCTATAATCATCACTTATTATCCGCTATAACCTACCCAAAAAATCAAAACCAAATCAAAAAACTTCAAACCTACATACAAAAAGAAACAAAAACTCACATCTCTCATAAGTCTCAACAATCTCTGCTATTTCCTTCTTAGTGCGAGTGCACAGTATCTCCACGAGCACCTTCTCATCAGTGCCGATGCCATCCATGCAGTGATGGAGCTCCCTGCAGAGGTACTCCGCTGGGGGCAGCATCAGCGCAATGATCACGTCTTCGAAGTGACCACCGAGCTCGGATTTTAGGTCTTCAATTAAATCCTAGAATAGATTGAATTTTATCTTGGAGCGAAAAAAAATATGTACGTTTGACGATATTATTTCAATGTTTATATGTTTAAAGTTACGAATAATGATTCATATTCCTTGAGATGGTTGTTTAATTATCTCAATAGATGGCGTGGGGAGTCCCTTAGGCACATAAAACCGAAAGAGTAGAAGATATTCGATTGCTGAGGCGGATTCACGGGTAGCCGCGAAGCTAGGCGTTGCCCCGGTTTGGCGTACAGGCGCGGGTTCAAATCCCGCCACGTAATCGATGTTTTCTATTCTTTGAAAATTTCTTACACAGATCAAACCTTGGATTTTATGGGTACATGGTCTGTACCATGTACCCATTAAATCCAAGGTTTTCATTAACACTATGCACTAGAAATTTTTATCAACTTCTATATTTTATTGTTGTTGTTTTTTTAAGCCCCAAGCGGCCCGATCGGTCCCAGACACAATAGATTTTCTATTGTGTCTGTGGTTCCGGGATCTGAGTTATTAAATAATAAGTAATCATTAATTAAAGCTCTAAGTTAAATTAATAACATGATCAATAGGAATTGACAGGTTGCATTATTCATTAATAACATGATTAATAGATTATACAATATAATTATAAAACTATGATACAATTACGTTTTTATTCATGAGTCATTTACAGAGTTCATATAAAGTATGAGAAAATGTGATGATTCATTCGGCATTGTTTCAAACCTAATTTGACCTTCATAAATGGTCTTTATTGGATGTGTCTATTGTTCATTGCACTTTTATTTAAACTACCAAAAATTTCTTAAATATATTGTTTAATTATCTGAAAGGTGGTGTCTTTTTTTTCTTTTTATTAATAACTAGCGGTCCGCCCCGGCTTCGCCCGTGGTACATATTTCGCAATAAAAGGTAGCCTATGTTCTTTCTCAGGGTCTAAACATTGTCTGTGCCAAATTTCATCAAAATCGGTCCAGTAGTTTATGCCTGAAAACCATACATACATACATACATACATACAAACCTTTCCTCTTTATTATATTAGTATAGACTAGCTTTCTGCCGGCGGCTTCGCCCGCTTTGTCTAAAACCTAATAAATTATATACTAAAACCTTCCTCGAAAACCACTCTATCTATTAAAAAACCGCATCAAAATCCGTTACGTAGTTTTAAAGATTTAAGCATACATTGGGACAGAGAAAGCGACTTTGTTTTATACTATGTAGTGATTAACCAATTTGTATTGCATAATACAGAATCATTTGTTTAATAAATCAAGACAATCGCTAGTCTTCTCACTGGGGATTCAGTGGATATGGCATGCATAATGAATTTGCTTATTTGTGTATTTTACAATCACAGTGACACCTGCAGAATTACTAATAACATCTATTATAATCAATTATACTTCATACAAAAAATATATTTGAATACTAAAAATATATAAAATATATTTATTAGAAGAGATCACTCTTTAGTGATAAGGCTGCCCTCTGTGCTAGTTTAGCTATAAGTTTTAGTTTTAAGTAATTTGTATTATTAACTAGCATAGTAAAGTGTTATAAATAAATATATTAATTATTAACAGTTTTGTCTCGGAGGCCAAGACCCACTTCGGGGTTTCAGCGCCACAGGAGTAAGTAAATAAGTAAGTAATTATTAACAGTTTAGCATCGGAAATAAAAGAAAGTCTTACCCTCCCATATTCATGTGTGAAGGCCTGCGATATAGCCTGCCTCTGAGCATTAGATCTGCTGGTGAGGATAGCGATGATAGCATTCTCGTCAGTGCCGAAGCCCTTCATGGCAGCGCGGAGGGCTGCTGCATCCTCCACTGCATTGAACGGAGTCACACCCACTACTGTTGGATCACGCTGGAAATGTGTAATGTTTGAAATGTTAATAATGTGCAACATTTTAATCTGATTAGAGCTATGCAACTTTATATGATTAAAAACTTAAAAAAATAACTTTTTTTTTATGTTCTGCTTCGATTGGTTATACCAAGATAAATTTAGTTTTATAATTTTCTTTGATAGCTTGATACAGCACAAAAATAATATTTCAATTCAAACTAGTAGTTTATGTAAGTATTTATGGTATTTTATATAGATAAATAAGTTGTTTCTGAATACTGAATTTATTTCATTCAAATAAACTTTTCACATTCATTATAGTTATTACAATATTTATCAAATTTGATAATGTAGGTATATAACACATGTAAATATTACCAAATACAGGTTGTATGAGTCATGTTTCACATTTAATATTCATAAAAAAATACTGGTATTGAAATAATTCGAGCATTTTTGGTGTGTAAGCTCAAGGGCTACTACATTAACGGTAATGATGCTTCGTCTTCTTTCTAAAGACGTGACCTCAATTTATTAATTGAAGACAGAATGAATAAGTTTTCACAAGGGAAATGACTTGTCAAGGCCAATTCCACACCCTATAGAAAAGCACTGCCCTTTAGATAATTGCTTTTGTCTCTGACATCATCACAACCGCCCTTATTGAACAATTTACTATTTACGTTTATATAAAAAAACACGTACCTATATTTTCGAAATAAAGTTTTACTTACCACGGTAGCCATTATGATGTATAAGAGTAGATATCAATTAAAACAATGATAGCAGCAAGATATCCGTATAGTAGACTTCGAGTAGCACTTTTATTCACACTTTTATTTATAATTTTATAGCGGCAATTAGCAACACAACCACAACCCACACGTATCAAATCAAACTGTTTGACATTGACATTTGACTTCGATAAAGATGACGTTTAAACTGTTGACAGCTGCTTTTTTTATCACGTACTATCTATGCAAGGAGCATACTCTTTTTGCCAGTTCCAAATTAAATATCGGTAGAGACCTCGAAAATAGATATTTGCACATTAGCAATTTATCCACTTTCTCCATACTCTCTTATTTAGCCACTAAAATATAATCTTCATTCGGTTGTTCATGAACTAAAAGCACCAAAAATTATTTGGAAGTCCGAGCAAAATAATTCTGGTGCTATTGGATCAGTCTGTTGTACCTACGCTGTTTAGTATTAAAAATATATTCCTGACTAGCTGCTCCGCGCGGTTTCACCCCCGTGGCTCCACTCCTGTTGGTCGTAGCGTGATGATCTACACTCTACAGGGTGTAATCGTTAAGTGTGCACAGGCCAAGGCACAGGCGATGTTTCCGTAAGTATTACAGATAACAAAAAACTTTAAACTGATATCGAAAGTACTTAACCTAATGAGTAAAATGGCCGTAATAAATTTTTAAAAATAAATCGAGAAATATCAAAAAAATTATCTTTAAACCCTCCCATACATTAAGTATGAAATATGAATATCCCATATACATTTAATATGAAAGATTTTAGCTGTCTTTTTCTTTTTTGGTTTTCTGCTTTAATTACTTCGCAAATTTGAAGTGGCATTTTTTTTCCACGCTTTTTCCGGACATTTTCACGCATTTTCCGGATATTTTTCGGGGATTTTCCGAGCATTTTCCGGGCAATTTCCAGGCAATTTTCCACGCTTTTTCCGGACATTTCCACGCATTTTCCGGATATTTTCCAGACATTTCCCTGGCATTTTCCGGTTATTTTCCGGGATTTTCCAGGCATTTTCCGGGAATTTCCCAGGTATTTTCCGGGGATTTTCCGAGCATTTCCCGGGGATTTTCCGGATTTTTCCCATACATTTTCAGGACATTTCCCTGGCATTTTCCGGGGATTTTCCACGCATTTCCCAGACATTTTCCAGACATTTCTCAGGCATTTTCCGGGGATTTTCCAGGCATTTTCCGGATAATTTCCTGACATTTTCACGCATTTTCCGGATATTTTCCAGGCATTTTCCAGGGATTTTCCACGGTTTTTCCGGAAATTTCCACGCATTTCCCGAGCATTTCCCGGGAATTTCCCAGGCTTTTATCGGGGATTTTCCGAGCATTTCCCGGGGATTTCCGGATGTTTTCCAGACATTTTCCGGACATTTCCCTGGCATTTTCCGGGGATTTTCCAGACATTTTCCGAGCATTTCCCGGGGATTTTCCAGACATTTACAGGCTATGTCAGGGAAATGTCCGGAAAATGCCTGGAAAATTCCCGGAAAATATCCGGAAAATGCGTGAAAATGTCCGGAAAAACGTGGAAAATGTCACTTCAAATTTGCGAAGTAATTAAAGCAGAAAACCAAAAAAAGAAAAAGAAAGCTAAAATCTTTCATATTAAATGTAGGCTAATTAAATGGGATATTCATATTTCATACTTAATGTATGGGAGGGTTTAAAGATAATATTTTTGATATTTCTCGATTTATTTTTAAAAATTTATTACCGCCATTTTACTCATTAGGTTAAGTACTTTCGATATCAGTTTAAAGTTTTTTTTTATCTGTAATACTTACGGAAAAATCGCCTGTGCACACTTAACGATTACACCCTGTATAGCCTTCCTCGATAAATGAGCTATATACTTAACACCGAAAGAATTTTGCACGCCTCATAAGCGAAGCGTTGAGGTGGGTACTACTGTCACTTCGCGCAAAACATCTGATTTTTCAAACTTAAAATGTCTTTATGTATCATACATTGCACTTATAAGATAATACATACACACACATATTAAGAAAAAACACTATTTTTAACGTTCATGATATTTTTGATGTCATTTTTGTTATTTAAACTAGTTAAAAAACAGTTTAAAAAATTTCTGTCTTGGACGTCCGTGTGTCTGTATGTGCGGATCCTTTTTCTTGTTAACACGATAGCGACCGAAATACTTTACTAATCGAGTCTTTTTTTTTCTCTTACGCTTGAGTATGCTCAGGAATAGAACCCTTTCATTTTTCAGGGTCTGATTCGATGTGGTTTAATTGTTATTAAATAAACAAAAATAATAATTAATAAATATTTATTAAAAAAAAATTATGAGGCGTGCACTTTTGGATTTTCCAAATTTTTTTTCAAATCGGACCAGTAGTTCCAGAGATTAGCGCGTTCAAACAAACAAACAAACTCTTCAGCTTTATAATATTAGTAGTTATAGATTTTTGTTTTGAATTCAGTGTCTTCTTTTTATAAAAATTTTCAACTTCATCACCATTCCAAAGTATTTTGAAAAATCAGTAAGTATACTTAGTAAAAGGATTAAATAAAAGACCAATTTTATTATTAAAATATATTTAATACACTATAATAATTAATACGAATGGAATAAATTCATGCGAAAAAATACTAAACTAGAACATGTTAAAGTCAAAATCATAATTTTAAGTTCTAATTTACTAAAACATGTACTCACTGCTCAAATACCAGTTTACACATAATGTCAAACGGATACTTATAAATTTATAATTATTATTATGGTGATTATGTCCTGTAACCGTACAATTTAATCACAATAAAATACAATACACAGATCATGCAGTGGTAGTATATTTTTAATAAAACATGTAGCACTAACTAAATAATAATTACTACTACGTAACGTCTACTTATCTAAATAATAAGATATTTAAAGAATTCATTCACACCGAGTCTCTTTACTACGTTACAGTCGATGGACTTTCGATGATTGCATTGTTTTTACTTACTTTATACTTAAAATTACATTTTAGAAATATATTTTATCAAAGAATATTATAATATACCTACTTATTTTGTGACATTTAAAACACTCCATTAATATTTAATACTCCTATGAGTTTACAATTTGAGATACATTAATTATTGTTTAATACATAAGTACATAACATAATGCATATGTTAAGATTAGTACCTATACACTAAAATAAAATATCACTATTCAATAGATTACTTATTAAAACATTAATTAACTATTAAATTATATCTCGAAGTATGCATAGGTTTTATTTCATTAAGCGTTATAGTATGTGAATATTGAAAATCCTGAAATATTACTACATATTTGTAAAATTTTTAAAATAGATGAGATAAATTATGGCTGTATCACGAATTTATTTTTACATTCTCAATTTCACATTCTATCAAAATAGTCTATAGCTGCTAAAGGATTTTATTGAAAAATAGTCAAACACATTTAAAATGTATACTTATCTGAGTCGTACTATCTGTAAATCTTGCCAAAATACCAAATTTCAAGTTGCGCATTTATATCCCTCAATAATAATTATAAGTCATGTTTCTTCTCACATAATATGTTATCCATACTCAAGTCATACAGATACATGAAATATGCTACTTGTACTACTTAATTTAAATCTAGCGTCAAATTTCTTTAGCGCTGAACCTGCGCAGAAGTAAAAAATAAAGTATCTGTGTAATAATTGAATGATGGGCGCGACAGACCTAGTAATCCCCTCCACATTTCACTTAGCGCTACAGTTATTTGCCGCCAAAAGTACTGTCAATTCAACTTTATTTTTTATCTACATTATGCTACTGCCACACGACGACTCGATAGTCCGGTTCGACGCTATCTACGTAGAAACCATTCATGTATGGACTCGGCAAGATTTCACCTAGCTGGAATAAAATATGGTAAAATAATTAAATATGTAATTTGTTCATAAACTAGTCCTCCCAAAAAAAAAAAACATAATGTTTAATTGTACATTTATTAAGCGTTTCTTCAAAAATATACATCTAAAAAGTATATCTGAGTTGTATGAACTGACTGTACTAATAGGTCCTTTTGTGTTTTTATGGAAGTGATTTAATGACATACACAAGAACTATAATTAGGATGTAATCACATGTAAGATGTGAAATGACTTATTAACACATGTAATATATTTTAACATCCTGTATGAGATAGTTTCCTTCATTTACAGTACCGACTGTAGTTTCATTAATTTACAGTACCTACTGTAGTTTCATTCATTTACAGTACCTACTGTAGTTTCATTCATTTACAGTACCTAATGTAGTTTCATTCATTTACAGTAGGTACTGTAAATGAATGAAACTCATTTCCTTATTCTAATCTTGCAATCTTTCAACTGAGGCTGCTAGCCATTTTATAAAAATATTGCTTTGTGCATGTTAAGCATTAAGGGCGTTCACAAAATAAAAAAACTGTTTTACTACATATCACAGATTTTATTCATAAACTTACATATTAAATTACAGTCTTCACTTAAAACAAGAACTTCTTAAAATTAATAATGAGATTTTAAAATTATATTTATTTTTTTAAATAATTATCAAAGCAAAAAATCTACAAATCTATTATAGAAAATACATAGTTTTTCATTTTATATTATCCAATTATTAAAAAACACTGAACTGAAATAGTACCTAATTGTTATTTTATACATTTATCTGGACAAATCTCACTTCTACTTTAATTATTATATATTAAGCTCTATAAAGTTTTATTTTCATATTAATTAACAAATAATCTGTATACTATAACCTATAATAAAATTCATTGACAAAATTTTGAGCAATATTTATTCATAAGGCACATACGATCAGATGCCAATATCTATATCCATCCCTGTCGAACCCATTGAAATTATGTTAGCTAGAGCGAGAAAAGATGCTTACAATTTTGTTGTTGTGTCTTCTTATTTGTGTAAGAAAGGGACAGATTCATATTTGAATTGTTATATCTTTATGCATAGAACATATTTAGTTACCTGTGACATTAACTGGAATCAAAACAATCATGATATTTTGATATGAGAGACAGAAGTTAATATTTTCTTGTCTCCTTGTTGTATATGGCCTCAAATCTAAATGAACGAAATGAAATGGTATATCGGATATACCATTTCATACTATATCCACCAATTTACTATTACTTACTTCTATGGCTTGAGACAAGTAGGATCATTTTTCATATCTCCCCATCTGATCATCTAACATTCTAACACATTCCTAAAATTTATATAAGTTTATAACACCAAATATCAAATTAATGATGAAAAACATACACAATTTCTCCCTGTCTAACACTATAAATTTAATACAAGTTTCTTTCTTTAAATGCCAACTGTCGAATTTAAGCTGTCAAACCGAAAAGAGAACATTTTTAAAACTCCCGCCCTGTTCAACCATTCAAATGTCTACAATAAAGCGCAAAAAGCGCTGTACATCATATATTATCGCTGCGTACAGCGCGTGCGTGCAGCGCTTTCATCTGCCAATGGCGTCGTTTCATGCCCGATGCGACATTCTGTAAGAGATATTGTACAATTGAAAATGGACCGAATGCCTTGGGTATAAGGATGACATTCGGAAGAATTGGTGTTGTGTGTATTTTGTAAAAATTGTAATTTTTCTTTTTTTATTATAATAATTGTCAAGATGTACGTTTGTTGCTTTTCCCCAAAAACGCTGATCGAATAGTCTGGATAACCATAGAGGCTAGTTTTGAGTCATACAAGTGGTGTCTATGTATCGGTTACTTGTCATGTCAGAATCGTTGTAATTAGATCCATAGCTTATTAGATATAAACATTTAATGTTATTTTAGATATATTAATTTTGTTACAAAATAAATCTCGCTCTAGCGACCAGACCTTGATAAAAATTGTACTATGAACCCAATGGAATGCATAACTAACTTATACCTTAAATAACTAATCACTATAAGTAATTAATTAATAATTTTCATGCTTAATTAAACTAATAAATAATTTCCACACGACAAACGACTGATTGTTTTTAGCTTTTAATTAGAAACGCTTAATTAGGTCACGTTATAAACTATTTTAAGTTATGCATCAAAATAACAGAATCTAATCTATTTATATGATTACCTAACTAGCTGTGCTCCGCGGTTTTACCCGTAGTGCTCCGTTCCTGCAGTTGGTCTTAACTCTTAGCGAGATGATATATAGCCTATAGCCTTCCTTGATAAATGGTCTATCTAACACCGAAATAATTTTTCAAATCGGACCAGTAGTTCCCGAGATTAGTGTGTTCAAACAAACAAACTCTTCAGCTTTATAATATTAGCATAGATTCATAAAAAACAATTATGAAAAAAAAATACTTTGTTCTTTGTTGTTAAAAATACTTCAACCTACCCACATTTTCTACGTGTTCAAAACTACCAATATCTTAATATCTTAATATATATAAATCTCGTGTCACAATGTTTGTCCTCAATGGACTCCTAAACCACTTAACCGATTATAATAAAATTCGCACATCATGTGCAGTTCGATCCAACTTGAGAGATAGGATAGTTTAAAAATGTAGGTACCACGGGCGAAGCCGGGGCGGACCGCTAGTATGTATATATATAAATCACATTAAAATCCATAAAAAATTAACTTCCTATAAATAAATATTCCACTTTCACAACGGCCTATTAAATTATAACATTATCTATAGAAAACAAAACTATACAAAAACAGTTGTTATAATGTGAACGCCCTCAGTCGCGACTAAACATAGATAAAAAAAATGTCTTAGAAACCCCAAGATAAACTAATATGGCAAAAATAGCACGTGACTAAACAATGTTTTTGTATGTTAAACACGAATTAGTATCATTAATTGATAATTTTAATGAGAATAGTATGAGAGAAATGAAAGTACTACCCGTGCTCAATAAAATGGCGTATTATTAGAATTTTTTGTTATATATTCTGATAAGGGGTTATACGAGTTATAGCATGCATGGAGTGTGTGTTAAATTATATGTATTTAGTCAAAACGGCTGCAACGATTATAATTAAATTCAGTCAATTATGTACTCACACATTTATACTTTTTTTTTGGTTTCGATGTGTGCGACCGGAAAATAAAAATCTAACTTTTACAACTTCTTTACGCGACCATAAAATAATATCAAATCAATGCAGCCATTTTAAAAATTGATATGTGTAATCTGATTTAATAGTGACATGAATGATGGATTAATTAATTGTTTTGGTAAATATACAAAATAAACTTACCACATTTGATGCAACTTTTACTGTTTGTAATTCGACAGCACTGGGTTGTTCCTCATCATCGTTAGATACTTGTCCTGGAAAATATACATAAATATATAAACACTAGAATACACATCTTGTTTCATTAATTGTATTTTTTTCCAGTTAAAACATTTTTAAAAAATTCATAGAGAATGTGATTTTGTTTAAATATTATTTTTGCCTTCTGCTTCGCTTGTGTACCAACACTTTTCTTCACTACATAGTATAAAACAAAGTCGCTATCTTTGTCCCTATGTCCCTATGTATGCTTAAATCTTAACTACGCAACGGATTTTGATGGGGTTTTTTTTAATAGATAGAGTGATTCGAGAGGAAGGTTTTAGTATATAATTTATTATGTTTTAGACAAAGCGGGCGAAGCCGCGGGCGGAAAGCTAGTTTCAAATAAAAGTGTCAGCCAAAAACTGTCTAGATATGGAGATATTAAAAAAATCTTTCGTTTTTTCATGAATGTTCTTTGTTATTACAACCAAAATATAATTGAACATTATATGATCTGTAATCCAAAAATTCAACACGATTTACTTTATCTATATTAATAAAATTCTCCGTAATAATAATAGACGATAACCCAAATTAACAGTCACTTCCGAATAATATATTTTAATCACTTGTTTTGAAAAGCGGTGAACAATAATCGTCTCGTATCATCTATTTGTAAATAAATATAGTATCAATACAGAATTTTCCTATTTGGATGTTAACGACCTGCATGTTTCTGTTAGATATTTTTTGTTACAACTACCTACTATAATTGGCCAATATTTTTTTATTAAAACTACTATCTTGAGCTACAAATAGAAATATTTTGACTCTGAAGAATTTTATGATGATCAGGATACATACATACATATAGGAGAACGCATCTATCAAATTTTTATTTTATATTGAACTAGCTTACCGCCCGCGGCTTCGCCCGCTTTGACTAAAACCTAATAAATCATATACTAAAACCTTCCTCTTGAATCACTCTATCTATTAAAAAAAAACGCATCAAAATCCGTTGCGTAGTTTTAAAGATTTAAGCTTACATAGGGACATAGGGACAGAGAAAGCGACTTTGTTTTATACTATGTAGTGATCATCATCATTTCATTTGTCTATTTATAACACCCTGCATAAAACGGCCTAATTCTGCATTTAACCCATTTAGCATCCTTACAAGACTGGCATTACTAAAACAATTTAATATGGTTAAAAAAAAACTAATTATCGTATCGATCGTTGATATATGTACAAAGTTTAAATGAAATCTATCCGTTTAAAGTGGGTTGAAATTAAAATCGAGTGTAAAAGAGTCGGTTACATACAAACATACAGATAAACTAATTAAAGCGTATCAAACTTACCATCCGTAGGCAATGTAAGCCAGAACTGCGACCTGCACATATACCACAACCCTGGCGGTAATGCCGTCTGTCTGTCATTCCTTAACGACGCTGCTAGTATCTTAGCCGCGTCCACTAAAAGCGAGGCGCGCCAGGAGGCAGCGTATATTAGCAACATGCTCGATTGTGCTGCAGTTGAACATAGCATAGGGTATAGCGCTTGGTGCCTTCGCAGGTTGTAGAATGATATACCTGTTGAAGAACATCCTGTATTATTTATTTATATATTTTATATATAACACTTTATTGCACAAACTAAATTATGACAAAAATAACATTAATACAAAAGAAAGGCATAGTTTGTACAAGTGGCGTCCTTATTGCTAAGCAGCAATCTCTAGGCAACCTGATGGGAAAGGAAATGTATGTAGTAAATGGGATAGTGCAAAAAGAACAAAAATATTAAAAGAAGATCGAAATAAATGATGCTAAAGTGAACTTCGATGTTTTATTAACACCATGTATAAAATTCAAACGTCACGGAACTTAACACTTCCACTGTAAGTAATCGCAGGAAAACTGTTCTAGATGATCTTTAAAATTTACGAAACATTTCCGTGTGTAAACGCAAGAAATACCATTTCTATAAAAATATTGCATTAAATCCTTTGTTTAAAATTTTACCAAACAACACTACATTTACCAAACAAGTTAGTTAACCAACAATTTAAAAAACGACACAAAGCCATGCGTTTAGGTCAACTTTTTTTTTCTTATTTAGATCGTCGAATTTACTTAATTTTCATATATTTTATAAGTGGAAACACATAAACCTTTACTCATTTATATGATAATTTTACTGAATATCGAATTGAAAATTTCGTCACAATTGCACAATATGATTATGTACCCAGTACCTGGAAGCTGCAGTGTTATCTTAAACCTGATGAAACACATGTATACGTTACTAGTAGTTTTTACCTCAAGTTAATTATATATCTTCTGTTATGCAACGGATATTACATAAAAATGTTAGATGAGGATAATCCGCGATTTAAAACTATACTAAAAGGTTTAATCTTCTAGTATAGTTTTGAGGATTGATTCTAAACCTAAAGTTTATTTCTTCTTAAAAATCCTGGTGATCATCCTTTGAGCTCGAGTTTGGCTATGTCAGAGGGAGTTTTATGAGTCACAAAAATGCCGATTTTCTGTGTATGAAGTATGTAGTTAAAATGTATTCTAAATGGTATAAAAACTACTCAACCGTTTTTAGTAATTTATTTACACTAATAATCTACTTAATCTACTTTATTCGTTGATTTCGCATCAGCGAATAAAGTAGATTGAAAGGATTAAGTTTCACCAGTTTTAATCAGACATAATTTAATTTAAAACCCTAGTTCCTACTATATCGGCCCTTAATACTCGATAGCTACAATCAAGCCAATGATAAACTAATATATAGATAAACATCCGAGTGGAAACTTAGGGTACAATGTTAAGAGGTTAAGTGCACTTTATCTAACTACAATGTATTTGGCGTCTTATCGTCGCGTCATATTGGACGGTAGTTTTGAAAAAACGTATAATCGCGAAACTTTTATCATCGGTTTAAATAAAGTGCGTTCAATAAAGATCCCAGGCTATTTATTAAACGGCTAGTTTAATCAGTTGTTTGTGACGAACGGCTAGTTTAATCAGTTGTGTGTATAGACGATTAACTTGTACATATTTGTAAAGAATTGATTCCATTGTTTGTAATTCTTTTGACATTTTAATAATCCTCATATAGATAAAACTATAAACACACTACGTATATTGTTATTAACGCGGGTTTATCGCACTTTATCTAGCCACTTCCGTTCCCCTTTTTTTTTTTTTTTTTTTAGTGGGGAAATCTTGCATAGATACCCACGGCCTCCGGGGAAGAGGCCGTGGGTTATGTCGGATTCCTACCGACCAAAACCCCACTGTGTTCCGTCAAGCCGCATCAACGACGGGGCCACGGGTATGTGTAGAATTCATCCGTGACCCCATCAGCGGCAGCCCGTCGCCGGGCCCACTTCCGTTCCCCTCACATTTTGTTATTAGTTATTTATTAGTTAATACCTACCTACATAAAAAATATTGTAATAAGTATTTATTTATTTCTGTTATCATAAATATTCTAACGTATATTTTGCCGTTGTTACACAAAATAATTCCATTTTACTTCCAAACATTTTTTAAGCTATTGCATAGCGTCTATCGCGGGCCTTGAGCGCGGGGACCGAATCCAGAAATTGCGTAACGAAAAACCTCACGCTCCCCACTCCGACGTGCGGAGGTGTGGCCTGAAGGCATAGCATGCAATAGCTTTACCGCGGCAGTCCCCGATTGCCACACGTCTTTTTATAATTTTGAAACATCCTGTATATAACGACTAACTGCCATAAATCATAAACATACGCCTGATTAACCTTGATTGACCGCAACCGAGTGCAACGCATCGACAGGCGCCTTTATCATGACTAACAACATAAAGATTATCATCTATTTAATTTATTACATATTATCATATGTACTTTTTTCCGTAAACATCTATGATGTTCTATCTATACTAGCAAAAACTTAACCCTTAATTTGGTATAGTCCGGTGTGACGGACACTTATTTAAAATAAATCCTGCCAAGTTTTTATTTCATGTTCATCGATTTTTAATCGATTAAATGTTTATTTATACCATAAACAAATAGTAAAAAATTAAGTAATGATTGTGACAACATTGCATATGTCAATTGGGACGTAAAATGTCTGCGAAAATGCAGCCACCTGTTTTGCTCAAGGTATTTATACCTATTTTTCTTATTTTTTGTGGAAAAATGAATTGAATTATATATTTATTTATTAGATAATAAACATTTCAATAATTATTTACAAAAACATACACACTTTATTACATTTTTATGGTGTTTATTTGTAACCAAAATGTTTTGTTCGTCACAGCGGACATTGCTAATTGTATAGAAAAGTACCACTTTATTACTATGTCCGCTGCGGCGGACACCGCCAAAATGTGGGTGCTTCTGCTTGTTTGGTTATGGTTCTGAGTTTGGATTTTTTTTCTTTGCCAACAGCCTAACCGCGCAAGTAAAATTATTACTTTGCACTATTAACATGCACCTTCCGATGCTAGCGAAATATCAGATTCGGAAACTGAATGGCATGATGCAAGTACTAATTCTTCCACCCCTTGTTTTCTCCTGCACCATATTCCCTTGCTAACGTAACAATAGATACATCCGACGATGAAGAATTACACTCCGAAGATTCTGATAGACCTGCTGATGACCAGAGTCTTTCGTGCGTAAATTGGCGAGTCTTTTTATTAAAATGTTCTATCCCTATCTGCTATTCCTAGATTGCCTGCATCGCCTATAACACCAATAGATTGATTAGCACCCCGAAAAATAAGTACTAAGAAACCACCCACAGTCAAAGCCAAAAGACCAAAAAAAAACAACTTTCAGCTGACTTACAATTATTATTGGAGAGTAACTCAATTCCGTCACCAAGCGACAATAGAAGAAGGTGAGGAGGATGATTACATAGACATGCCAGAATCACCTTTGAGTTTCTTTCACCTTTTTTTCTCAAGATATTTTTACTAGTTTCGTAGAGCAGACAAACTTATATTCAGTTCAAAAAACCGGCAAGTTAATTCAACTAACAGAAGAAGAATTTAGACTACTTTTTTAATTTTCATACAAAATAAACATGAATTGTTTTTTTTTTAATTTCCATATAAAATAAACTGTACTTCGGTATCAAATAGTTCTAAAATGTTCATTTCTGTATTTTTCTTTAGTAAAAAAAATAAAATTAACTGTGGTTTTTATTTTCCGTAATTTGGCAGTGTCCGCTGTGACGGACACCAGTTTTCCCAGCAGTGGGCAATGGTAGATTTTTTTTTTCATTTTTCGAGAACTTTATGACATACTCCTGAAACCACAAAATTGTCAAATTCATATATTTTGAATATTTTTATCGGTGCCAAATTAAGGGTTAATAAATAAAATCAATCGCGGAAAACTTAATAAAAAAACAACAAATCGAAGTATTTTTCATTTTGTGTATGTGATGTCCCATATTCGTAATGCAATTTATATGGTAGTAAATGTGTGAATGCGTGCGTGCGTGCGTGTGCGTGCGTGCGTGCGTGCGTACGTGTGGGTGTGTGTGCGTGCGTATGTGTGTGTAGGCGTAGGTGTGTGTGCGTGCGTGTGAGTGCGTGCGTGCGTGCATGTGTGAGCGAGTGTGTGTGTTTGTGCGATGACGTCACTCACCCTGCGCCCGCCGGTTCAAGTAGAACTCGAGCGTGCCCCGCCACATGTCCACGCGCACGCCCACGATGCTGCCCCTGCAGAAGCCGGGCATCTCCCGCATCTCTGTCGCATTGTGTTTCACAGCGCCCGTGTATGAGAAACCGTACGATTCGCCATCTTGGCCTAATAGGGATGTGAACTCGAAGTTCGTCGTGTTCACTTTGTTTGTACCGAGGCCTACCATCTGTGGAAGGTGGGATAGTATTTTTATTATTAACTAATTTATAGAAAAGATCGAAAAACAAACTCAAAATCTGGGAAAAAATTTATCGGCTATTGGTAGTTTGTAAGTTTTCTCATAGATATGTATGTAGATTAAAATATTGAGTAAGTTCGTGTAGACATAAATACTAACATTACTCGCATATAAACATGCAAAAATACAAACAATCATTATTTTGATAATTTGACAAAATTATTATCGTAATTTTTATCTAGATCTATTTTAAAAACATTCAAGTAGAGAGATTACGAATGATAAATAATATAACGCTCTATTTAAATTCACACGTTTAATGTTCATTATCTTATCTTTTGATTGTTATTGACTTAAATTTATTAATCTCGTTAAACCTTGCTTAGACCACTAAGCTAGATTATTAGGGGTAAACAAACTACTATTTATTACGCATGATACACGTGGAGCGCGATTATTACAATAAAATAGTAAATAAACGAAAGCTATATTAAAATTAACAAAAAATTGTAATTTTAGGTAAAATGGTGCTTATCTACTTACAAACTATTGTTTCTTTAAAAAACATAACCCCGCTACGCAACCTCGCACATCTCTGGTAGAAAATCACCATTATCATCATTGAGAACAATATCTTTGACCATCACTATAATCCACCAACCAAAAATACTTCTTCGATAAAACTTCGTTTTAAATGTAGTTGATAATAATTAACCATCAATATTAAACGCTTTTTTTTTATAGTGGGGAAATCTTCCAAAGATACCCACGCGACGGCACCCGGGGAAGGAGCCAAGGGTTATGTCGGATTCTTACCGACTAAAACCCCACTGTGTTCCGTCGAGCCGCGCAGTAAGCCGGGGCCGCGGGTACTCTTAGAAATCGTCCACGACCCCGGCAGGATATTAAACGCTAATACTGTTTGATTAATTAAAATTTATTTCTTACAAATAAATTTAGTCAACAACTGATCGCAGATGACAATTGAAAAAAAGAAAAAAAATCTTTCAAATAAGGAAAGGTATTATAGTGTTGTGTAGGTGTCTCATTTTACACAGACAAAGCCGTGCTTTAACTAGTATTATGCATATAAATAGCATTAAATGACCTAGATATTTAATTGTCAATTGGTGATTTATGTAAACCGCAGACGTCTGGTCACAATCAATTGAAATATCACTCACTCAAAAAATGAGGAAAAAGGTATATTGATTTAAATTGGTTAAAATAAAAGTCAGTCAACCAGATAAAGCTTAAATCTAGAGCAAAACAGAAGATAATAGGCGACTAATATAGGTTTTGTTCAGTGATATGTTAGTAATTTAAGGCAATATAAAGAAAACATTATTTGTGTTAACAACAATAATTCATGTAATATCTAAGGAAGTGCGAGATGTTCTATCACAAGCATATAATTACTTAAAGGGTGTCTCAATTAAAAAAAAAAAACGGTAAATACACAAAATTGCTATTGAAAAAATATTTTTGATTGTGAACTACTTACAATATCAGTACCATAAGTTTCCGTGAGTATCTTGATCTCCCAGTAGTAGTGGTAGTTGTGGAGCAGGGGTGTGTCGCCCTTAACCGCGGCGGTCCCAGAACTGTAGAACGGGTGGAACGTCACTTGCTTCTTGTCTTCGCTGACAATCACCCAGCTGGAGCCGATGCCGTTTGGCAGCTCCCATTTCCATTCGCTGACTGGAAGGATTATTAAGATTATTAGCTTAAGTAGTAGGTAAATGTTATTAAATATGTAATGACGATTCGAAAGTGCTCCTTAAAGAAGTCATACTCAAGTCTCAAGAGTCTAAGAGTTAGGGTTTTTGTCAGTTATTATTTATTCAAATAAATGTTTGAGTTTGAGTTAGGGTTTTTGTCAGTTGAGATCAGACACATAAGTGAAATTTTGTTTCTCCTCTATCTTTTTGTTAGTTTATTTAAAGTAGATGTATAAAAAGGTCTTGTTTCGCCTTATAGGATATAGTCCATTTCACTGATAAATTTTCTTCACAGACATGGCGGTGATTAACCTTCTGTGCCTTGCTAGACCAAGAACTTTTCTTATAGGAAATCAAATATCTTTGGTTCTATGCTCATATATTAACCAATATACGCAGTAAGCGATCAAATCAGCCAATACTATAATAAAATTACTTAAATTTCCTTAAACTACAGCCTGTAGAGTAGTAACTAAAATAAAATAAGATGACGACAGATTGAATGCAAATATCTATCATCTAGTAACATCGATACACAAGCTATTTCAGCCAATACAAAGACAATCTCACTACAAAGCAGTTGAAACTAAGTATGGCGAGATTCCAACTACTTCACTGTCAGGGTCGCACGGGAGGTCGCGCGTAAATCTTCAAGACAAAGTATAAATGAAATACCTCAACTACATAATAGTTAATACATTTTAGGATTCAGTTAATCCTAATATACTATTATAAAGGCGAAAGTTTGTATGTATGGATGTTTGTTACTCTTTCACGCAAATACTACTGAACCGATTACAATGAAATTAAGCACACATATAGAGGGTAACTTGGATTAACACATAGGATAGGTTTTATCCCGGAAATCCCACGGGAACGGGTTTTTCTTTGAAAACGCGGGCGAAGCCGCGGGCGGAAAGCTAGTCTATATATATAAAATTCAAAGGTGACTGATATAGTGATCTATCAACGCACAGCCCAAACCACTGGACGTATCGGGCTTAAATTTGGCATGCAGGTAGATGTTAGGACGTAGGCATCCGCTAAGAAAGGATTTCCCGAAATTCTTGCGGGAACGGGGAAAAACGGGGATGCACGTACAAAGTCGTGGGCGGAAGCTAGTATGGTATAAAACGAAAAATGTCTTTTGCTGCATAACAAGTTTTTTATTTTTGCATTTTTATCCAGTTTGATGACCAATGTTCGACAAGTGAATTTTCATTAATCTTTAAATGCGATTCTATTTCTTTTTAAAAATAAAGAAATATTTCTTTTCAGCGAAAATTTATTATCTCCAGTATTTTAAGTACTTTTCCTCCAGGGCTCATAGGATAAATATTCTCAATCTGTATAACATGCATAATTGCACATTTGCATCCATTTATTTGCGTATAGCTGGTAACTTGTTATATGGATGAAGAGCTTTTGATATGTTTTATATGTATTGTATGATCTATTTTGACTAGGTTATTCCTATTGAATTTAAATTATAAAAAAAATTAATTAAATGCAATAAGAACAACATCAGAATATTATTTTGCGAATCATTGTTTAATAGTTGTGTTAATTTGAACAAAACACATTTATATCAAACTAAAACAACATGATGCCATTGACCCCAAAGCAATGTTTTGATGATAAATCAATTAAATTTAATGAAATTTACTATTTGTGTAGTTTGTGGTTTATAAAATATTATTATTATAATAACAACAAAATTTGCTACACGAGTTTGCATACAAATATATTATATAAATTATAATGTATTTTGTAAATATTTAAATGTTTTTTAGATTAGTTGTTAATTTTGAGAAATATATTTCTGTAAGTGTATTTAATTTTTTCTTGCAATTAAATAAAAATGATTGAGAAATACCTTATAAGAATTTCAAAACTAAAGAAAAAAAAAACCTAATTCTAGCTAATGATAAATGTAATAAAACTAGGTATAAGGTATGGCGAGTGGCCAGACTTCATTCTACTGGAGTGATGAAAACTAAACGCAATTCTAAACATAGTTAACCAGCATAACCACTAAGCTTCAGTCAGCTTATACAATGGTAACACTTGGCTTTTATTTATGAGTACTAATTTAAAACTAAATTGGTATGTAACTAAAAACTTTAAAGCAAAATTCTTTTTAACTTATTGTTATTTAATAACAGCTTCGCTTCATTTGATTACACATTTTTCTAGTTCTATAAGCATTGTAAAAATTGAATTGATTAAAATATTCTTTTAAAGTGTATTCATTTTGCATTTTCTCCAGTAACGAATTAAGCCACAGATTAGATTGAAAATTAATGTAACGCATATTATTTGAATTGATTACTTATTAATATTCATACTTTATCATTAATTACCATAACGATTGTTATTTTAGTAAATCACTGTTCGACGGTGTGCTATTGTTCTATGATATGTGCTAATTTTATATTCAAAATAAACATACCGTCATTATCTTCTCCACAGGTACAAGATCGTTGTGTCCACGACACTGGTGCCTTTTTATTCCAGCACTGGCAGTAGGGTTTGGCACGTCGTTCGCGATCATTAGTCCGAGAAGGTGAAACTGATCGAGCCACCAGCATTGTGCCTCACTGTTCTTGCACTTTACTTGAATATATACTACGTGTTGCAAGTTTCACAGATAGTTTATTATCACGTTATACAAGCACGATTAGTACATAGTGAATTATTAATCAAAATTCGTATTGTTGGGACAATTAACACACAACATAACCGACACAAATCACACAACTGTCGTCTGTCAATTGTCAACACAAATAAATTCTGATTTTTGCCAACTGCCAACCACTAATACCTAATCTGTGCTGCCAACCAGCGAATTGGCCCGTTTCCGCACGTATTTATACACATGTCCGTTATCGTTCAAAAACTTTTTATGTATAGATGGTATGTATAGGTATTTATTACTTTAAAAAATATTTAAAGGACAAATAAAATGCATATATAATATTGTTTAAAGGTTATTGGTGATACTATGTAGTATATATTGTAAATTTGATTAATTAACGTCTTATTTATAATTTTCTTAAATCAAGTTTTGACACGCTTCAAAAGTTTTTGAACGAAGATATAGAATTTTCCGGAAACATTCCCCCTCTACCTCGCTTCGGCCAGAACAATAGAATGTTTGGCGGTAAAGTTAAACAACTTTATTATTGTGACAAAATTTATGGATACAATTGGTGTTTACAATTGAACGTAAGTGTAATATTCTTTTCAAATATAAATACACATTTACACTTAATCTCTGATCGAAATATTACTTGATATAATATGGAAAGTCGCAATGTGAATTGGGAAAATTGCAATGGCAACCCCTTCCTTCTTTCTGACCCCACCCCATCCCCGCCTTCAACAGCTGAAAAGCCCCAGCCCCCAAGTTGAAATGCGAATAATGGCTGTCATAATTCGCGTATATTTCGCTTCTATTTAATAATCACTTAACTGCTTTAAATTTATATTCTTATATGTTTTTATCAATTCCGTGTTATTCAACTACATTATTTCTCTTATTAGTTGTGTTTTGACGGCAAAACTGAAGGATCTATACTGTTGAAATTGTGGTTATTGTTTTTGTGAAATAAAACAATTTAATTGTGAAACTTAATGCTTCCCGTATATTAAATTATTGCTATCGCTATGTGTATCTATAGTAAATATGCTAGTGTTGAGGCTTATCACTAGTTATTGTTAAAATTAAAGCTTATTGTTAGGGTAGGTATAACAAACTTTATTCCAAATGCATTTTTGGATAGATAAACGTAGTCAGTGCTATAGTGGTCGTCATAGAGTGCCGTCTTCTTTATCTGCAGGTAATTAATTTTACAATAGCTTCAGGAAATAAAGATATAATTTGCTATCCATACAAACTGCATTTGACATTAAATTATTTTTTGGCAGTATTAAAGACAGGAATTATTTTTGATAACAGCAATTCATAGTAGACATTCATATAATAAGAATTGTTAGTATACTCAGCAGTCAGGGGTACACCCCTGTATCCTTCCTTCCTATCCTTCTAATATTATAAATGTGAAAGTTTGTGAGGATGTGTGTGTGTTTGTTACTCTTCCACGCAAATACTACTGAACCAATTACAATGAAATTTAGCACACATATAGAGGGTAACTTGGATTAATACATAGGATAGTTTTATTCCGGACATCCCACGAGAAAGGGAACTATGAAGGGTTTTCTTTGAAAACGCGGGTGAAACCGCGGGCAGAAAGCTAGTGCTCTATAAGGCAGATACATTTCATAGTAGGGGAGCCCAGGATGCTAAATGTGGATTTACTCGAGCGTCACGGGAACCTATTAGAATTGGTAGATTAGACCATAGCGAGAAAAAAAGGTCCTATAATGTTTTCACTTTTAGCGGTGGGGAAGGGTTTTTTGATTTTTTTTAATTTAAAAAAGAAAAAAATTGGCTTGGAAATACTCAAGCGCGTTAGATATTGATATTTTGCATGCTCCAGGACGTCACTGAAAAAAAGTATACGTTAATCTGTCGATTTAAGTGGCGATTTAATCGCTATGAAGAAAGGGTAATAAATTTAAGTAATATTATTCGAGCGCGTCAGATTAATATATGGGGGGGTTAATTACAATATAAGAAGTCCCCATTTCGCTAATCTGACGATTCGAGCTCAACCTTAGGAAATTATGGATTTTCCAGCGGGGCCCCTGAGCGCACCCACCAACCATAACTGCTCATATTGACTAGAGGTACTAATGAATAGCTAAGGTACCGTCCCTTATAGTAATCTGACGCGCTCGAGTAAATCCCAAAATCCCCTCTTGGGCTCCCCTACTATCATGTCTGTTTCAATGATGTATCTCTTTATGGTCATGTTTGTAATTAAATATCTTTTGTCTTCTACATATATTTTTTTGGAGCGAACCCATTTCCTCTACTGTGCGCTCATACTTAAACTATTCTATCAATTGGTTGTAAATAAATAAAACATATTTGTTTGAATTTTACTAAGATAGAGTTCACATTTTGTAAGTAATATAGTCCTAACGATTTGATTGCATAGCCGTATGAAGTATAATATCAATCATGTAAAACATTTCTTGAAAATTGATTTCTTTAGACAGTTTGTGCCTTAGGTCATTATGGGATATTACATACATGCCTGTGTGTGTGAATTTGTCCCATGAGTATTTTTTATTTAAATTTGTTGGGATTCTTTTATTTCTTCCATTTTAATTAAATTTCTTCTAACTAGTTGCTACTTATAAATTCATAATTTACAAACTTCTTGGTCATATTTGGTTTTTTCACCATCATAATAGTAAAATTTATAGTATTGAATTATAATTATTTCATTTGCCTAGCACAAAAAGCGTTATAAAGTTTTCGTGAGCTATAGATTATTTATCGAGTGTATCTGGTTATCAGGGGTGGGTAGATCACGCGGTCGTGTGTGCGCGGGCCCGCCGGGCGGCCGCAAGGGCATGGCGGCGCCCGTGCACCGCTTCGTGCCCGTTGACTGTGCGCCCAGGCGACCGCGTACACAGAGACAGTATAAGTAAGTCGATAGTAATAAGTTTTTAAACCGTTTTATTTATGTATCGTGATCATTTTTGCAGTATGATGATGGAATACATTTCTCTTTTGGCAGGCATAAATATTTTTTTTACCACTTAGGTACCCTCTCATTTATACTTTTAACCATCTATAATTTTGATGATTTTTGGAATTAATTTCATGACGATTCACTACTTCTTTCATCGAAAACATACATTCGAAGTGATTCTCAGTATGTATTCATAATCACAATGAATTAATTTCAAATTAAATATTTGAACGCATTTGTGAATATTGCAACCTTGCAACTTAAACAAAACTAAATCCTTTTTCATTTGCTTTGCAATGCATTTGCAATTATTGTTTTCACTACTTATTATTGAATGTTTTTTTTTCTGTCGTGGATGCCTACAGTGAATGTTATATTCCGAACAGCCCGCCACCAGTGCCACCCGTACACACTTCCCGACGGACGGTAGAAGAGCCAAGCATGTACGTGGAGATACCACTGGAACCGCCACAACCAACTATAGCCAGCCTTGCTGCTGCTAGAAGTGTTACCCCAGATACACTATTACGTACTGCTGCTCTTGGCCTACAACATTCGCCCATGATGGCCCCACATTTGAAGTTTGGGATACTAGTGTCGTTGGCGCTCGCTACAGTGTTTATTGCTGGAGCGAAGTACTATTTCGATCGACAGGTAAGTTCTATTGAAAATTTTTATTTAGAAGTTTTAACTTTGGCTTTGAAATCTGAAGTCAAGTCGTTACTTCGAGTCGTTTTTTAAATTTTAGTAAACCAACGAATATGGGAGGAATAATATCTCGTGTGCGTATTTTTAACTGTAGCATCTTCAAATGTTTTCTACACACGCCCATTACAAGTGTGCACCCTATCCCAGTTTAATATCCATATACCGGGCTTCAACAAAAACTTCCGGGCAGTTTTCCCATATCCATATAGTAGGGTTCAATCACAACTTCTGTGCAGTTTTTTCCATATAGGCCACTTTTCTGCAGGTAATTCACGAAGCGGGTAGTAGCGAAGCGGGGGTAATGTACACAGCTATAGCGTGCGTGTACAATATGTGGCGCGCGTATTTTTGACTTTAGAATCTTCAAATGTTTCCAATACCTTTCATCTTCTCATACAGCTTATAGCATCCCCTTATATTTCCGTAGGTAATTCACGAAGCGGGTAGTAGCGAAGCGGGGGTAATGTGCGCGGCCATGGCGTGCGTGTGTGGCATGGGGTGTGCGCTGTCACTGTGCCGTCCCCGCGCACCCCCGCCCCCAGCTTTCCCACCGGATCGAGTGTGCTCTACTGGTACTAGGGATCGGATGGTGAGTGGCCTTATTTACAGAATTTGTTTATCATTATCGTCCTAAATAATTAAAATGATACCTATTCTTAGCTTTCTACGTATAAATTTATACAATTGGCGGGCTTAACGGTTAGATATTCTATACATATTTTGAAAAAATTCTTTTAAAATTAAATATCATTTCTGTGTAATATTTATGTAACGTGATCAATTTGGCCCAGAAATTTATCATAATTGATATTCAAATACACGCAATGCGAAAATTTATTTGTATGTGTGTGTGAACTTAATTAGACGCCACAAGCAAATTTTTAACATGTGGCTTACAAGATAGATATTTTTTAATTATAGTAATATTTTGTTATCTGAACATTGTCTAACACGTGTCTATTCCATTGCAGCCGCCCTCCGAGCCCTCCGAGGACATATCGCTAGCCACTTTACTCCAGGGCTCGGAGCAGGCGGGCCCCTCGTCCCCGGAGGCCCCGCCGCCCTACCACATCGCGGTGCTGCTCCCGGGGCGCGACGCCCCGTCCCCCCCGCCCCCCGCCTACTCGGCCCTCAGCTAGCTACACTCGCCTGTGAGCCAGGAGTTTATCATATAAACGTATTAGAAAGAACTTTCTTTCTTTGTTATGCGAAGAAAGAACTTTCTCTCTTTGTTATACGAAGAAATAACTTTCTTTGTTATGCAAAGAAAGAACTTTCTTTCTTTGTTATGCAAAGAAAGAGCTTTCTTTCAAGTTTATATTGTAAACTTGTGGTGCACTGGCTCACTGTGCTCCCGGGACCTTGTAGTTTTGACTTTTGAATCGATTTTAGTGCGGGTAGTTTCGGATTTTTTTTTGTCTTGCGCCCTGCAAACGAGGAGTTTGTCATATGAATATGGTACATGTCGTACGCTGGCTCACGGAGCCTCTTAATATCATATAATCCTCGATTTTAGTGCGGGTAGTTTGGATTTTTTTCGTTTTACGGCCAAAAAGAGGACTTTTTCATATAAATGTGGTATACGCTGGCCCACGGAGCCTATTAATACTTTATAATACTCGAATTTAGTGCGGGTAGTTTCGGATTTTTTGTGTGTGTGTGTGTGTTTTTTTTTTCTTTTTGCGGCCTGTCAGTCAAATAATTACGCTGACTCACAGTGCTGGGACCTTGTAGTGTTTCGATTTTAGTGCGGGTTTTTTTCGTCTTGCGGCTTGTGAGCAAGGAGTTTGACATATAAATAAAGTATTGGTATACTGCGGCTCACGAGCCAAGTTGTATCCGGGACCTTGTTGTACTCGATTTTAATGTGGGTAGTTTGGTGTTTTGTTTCGATTTTTGGTTTCGTTTTTCTTTTTGCGGTAGTTTGATATTTGGGTTTCGTGTATTAAATTAAATTTGTTATGGTTAAGAATTAAATATCTAAATGTTATATACGCCTAAAATAAAATATACGAAAATCTAGTCTCTATTTTGTTTCTGATTTTGCGGGTAGTAAGATGTTTGTGAAGGATCCGCGAGAGTTGCTCATTCACTTTAATATTGTTTAATTGATAACTTTAAACGTGAAAACTCGTATACTATGACTTTCCATTAACTTTTATCGTATTACGAGGGTAATTAGAAAAAAACATACCCATAGGTATATATTTATTCTATTTCACACGATCTCAATATGAATCTTAATATACGCACAATATGCATTTTAATAAAATAGCTTTTTCCTTTTCTTTTTTTACTTTTTCCTTGAAGAAAGAAATATTTGCTAGCTAGAGATAAGAAGTTGAAAGAACTGATGGAAATGTGTGAGCAGTCGGCTTTTTGGGTAATTAGACTTTTTAGAAAACTATCGATGTAAGTATTACAATTTTATTTGATTTTGAGTTTACCAAAGCTGTTTTGATCTCAGTAACTTATTACAAATTATTTAGCATTTATTCTATTTTATATTTTATTTTTTATTGTTTTTTTACAACTGAACAGAAGGTTCTGTTTTAAAAGTGCACAAAATTACGACAATTTTAAGGATTTTGGATCCTTTTGATCCTAGGCCATAAACTATGCTATGTGTGTTAGATTTAGTACTTGTATAAGTCGGGAAAAACATGTAAATAAAATGTTCGTAACCAATCGTAAATCGTAATTTTTATTTATTAATAATTTATTTTTTATGGTGTAATTTGTTTGTTATTCACATTACTCATTACTAATAGAAATATAACGTACATTTTTGAACATGGTAATAATATACAAGCTTTGTATTATAGCTCTTTTTGTTATGTATAACGTATTTTATACTATAACGGTAGTTATGTGGATAAGTGTGTAGAAAAATAGTTGTGTGTATAAAATTTAAGCTAAATTGGAGGGAATGTAACCATTTATTTTTATTTCTTCTTCTTTCTTTCTTTCTTTCATTTAAATATAATTTGATTGCCAAGTCAAAAAGCGCCGTATTCATTTAACAACTTTTATTGACAAGTGTAATGTCCTTTGACATTTTAAAACTTTTTTTCTTTTTGAATTTTTGACGTTTGTCAAATTTCAAGTTGGAGGGAAAAAGTTGATTTTTCGTTTTTACCATGAGTAAAAACTAAAACTCAACTTGGCGGTTTTTACTTCGAACGGAATATGTGTGCTTTACGGTAAATGTTCGAAATAAAATCACAGAAAAAGTTTAAAGTTCATAGTTTTCATAAAGTCTTAGATATTATGTGAAATTAACCCCAATAGATTTATAATAAACATATTTCAGCTTGTTACTTAAACAACGATGATGAATGCAGCCTTATGTTCCCCATGATTTATACTCGAAATACAGATAATAAACGGTTATTATTATATCCTCATTATTTATTATATGTATAAAATAAGCAAGTATGTATGTATTATTTGAAAAAGTATGCGATACAAAATTTGTTAATCTTTAAAACATTCCAATGTATGCTCATTTGCACATTATTAATAACTTACAAAATAAATTGTTAATTTGTTGTTTGTAAAGTTGAGGCCAAATGTAATATTATTTCGTTCAATTCAAAATTAGATACGCGAGCTTTGACAATGATATTCAAATATAGTTCTTATAGGCAGATAAAATTCAGCAGAATGCCGTCCGTCCTTGAACAGACCCTACACCTATCAGAATAAGGACTATATTTCAATGAGCATTGTTAATGTTGAAAGTATTATACGGCCGATTTACAAATGCATCTGTTTTGCTCACGGTTCATGCTATCCTTGTCTTTCTCTGTATAGATAACAGAGATAGCGTTATTTCTCTTCAAAAAGCTAATGACTTAAAACGGCCAAGGTTATAACAATGTATAAGACTAACGTATATAGTCTAGTCATAGCAAAATAATTGATGTGATGTAATTATTTTAGTACTGTTATTTTTATATTTATGTATGGTATAGATAAAATCGTCTCTGTAACGGACGCTTGAAATAAATTTTAGTACACGTGATATTTTTTATTTATTAACCATTAAAAAAATAAAACAAACAAATGAAGCTCATATTTCCATTTATTTTCAATAACATTAAGTACATTAGTGATATTATAAAATAAATAGATTTTAACATTATTCTATATAATATTCGACGTAATATTAAAAATGCATTTTGTCATCAGGTATACTTTGTTTCAAAATAAAAAAAAGGAATGGAGCCAATATAAGGTTTAACTTTAACGCCGATTTCTACAAAGGCGGGAAAATTTTAAATGGAATGATAATAAATATATAAACAATTCATAAGAAACATTTTAACAGAGATCGAATATATTTCATTGTCTATGAATTAAAGCATAATTGTATGGAAATTACATCAAAGTACACACACACTGAAAGTGACTAGACCTACAAATAATAAGAAGAATAAAGCATAGATTCATAGAATAAATTTAAAATTTTAACACCTTAAAAATCAAAGTAAATTATTCTAAAGTGCCTCAATCATTCACATTCACTTTATATTACTTTATTTAAAATGCAAAGCAAAAATATTTTACTAAAGTACAGGATATAAGTTATCACAAGGATAAGAATTTAGTCTATTATGCCTTTTTAAAATACGTATATAAACAGGTGGAACAACAGTCTAAATTTATATAAGATTTACATAAAAATGGTAGTTTCCTAAGCCACAAAGTAAATTAAAGCGTAATGTGTTTTAACATAACTATAATAATATGTATTATTTTAACATTGTCATAAACCTAATTTAATTTAGTCGCATTATATGTACATACAATATAAATAAAAATGTCATTTTAACTGTCAAGATGACATTTCACGCATATTATAAGTAATGTTGCTGTTCGTCCTTTATAACAATTAAATTAACTTGGTGTTGGTAATTTCTATATATGTATTGTGTTTCATTTTTTGTTTTGTAGATATCTGCGCTTGACTGATACATTTGAGCTTCTTATAAATCTATGAGATGTAAAACTATCCACAACGTGACATTGGCAAAATTGTGGCAACGCAGCACTGCCATTCATAAAATAAAATTGAATTGAATTGAACGATATACGTGAAATGTCAACTTGACAGTTTAGAAAAGTACAATAATAATTACGGAAATCCGTCCTCACTGGGATCGGGAGTTGCCACTTGAAAAAAGAAGAATTACGTAAATCAATTTCATACTTTTCAAGAAGTTACAAGTCTTTCCGCTTTACCCTATTGGCTTCAACATTCCTTCTAATGTCATATATGAATCCACGTAAACTCGCTACCTTAGTTATATCAATCTAGTTATTATTATTTATTTATTTATTTTATTTAATCATTTATTGTACCACACCATTTAATATTACAATGTACAGTATAATATATATCTGTTTGGATGCGGAGTACAAAATATAATTATATAATTATCTAGATAGTTACAGGCTTTTATAAGCATGTTCGAATACATATAATGCGACTAAATAAAGTTGGCAACAACAATTCAATTTGGAAGTATAAAATGAATATTACGTATAAATTGCAACTAATAATATATTCTAAAACTCAACAAAACCAAACATTGGTTGTGTATAGCTGTAATAACATATACATTGTGATTAATAAATAACTACTTGAAATTTTAAATATAATTTATCTATCTCAAACCCGTTGTATTTCGAATAGCTTGACGTCGGTGTCGTACCAAATCGGCGGATCCACGTTTCTGTAAGTGAAAAAAGGCTTTAGTTCTAAAACATGAAAGCATTTGTTGTTCTCAACTAGCTTTTTCTCCTGTATTAACACGACTTATAAACTTTTTCATCAATGATTGAATTTTTTTATTGATTTCAAATTAATTAAAATAGTATCACTGATACAATTAATCAATGAAATATACAAAAAGAATCTTATCATTTCTTGTGTAAGTGTTTTGTGTGTAACATTTTTACTTTCAGCTGCTTTCAAATGTGTAATTGCGGTTGTGTTCGTGCGCGTGTGTGTACGCGTTTTATGCGTATGTCTACGTGCGCGTTTGTGTGTGTGTATGTGTGTATGCTCGTTTTTGTGTGTATCAATACGCACCGTATATAAATAACGCCCCACATATAAGTGCGGAACCAGGCAGCTGTACCGGCATTCGGCTGGTATTTGCGGATGAGGATCGGATGCGGTACGGGCAACAGGCCGACCAGGGTGCCGTGTTGGAGGAAACGCAAGATCTCGGATTCGTCGGTCAGGCCCCTGGAATTTTTATCACATGACATTAAAAAAAATGGCTACTTAAAACATTGCAGAGTTTTTGAAGAAACTGAATTTCTATGTTTTTTTTTGTTGAAGTGGGGCATCGAACTTATTATATTATTCTAATAGTAAGCGATCACCACATTGCAGACAATATTTGCAGACGTTGGACCTCTAGAAATGCGTTTTATGGGATAAAGAATGATTTGAAGACGGGTCTAAAGGAATCGATTGATCGGTGAAGAAACAGACTAGAAAAGTGACGATTGATCCTTAGATCGAAGGATGAAGACCACCTTTCGGGTCTCTTCGTCCTTCTCACTAGAGATACCCCCTGGAGCCACTCACTTGTCAATGCAGATCTTCTCCACCTGCGGCACGAGCACCTGCAGCAGGCGCATGATGGTCTGCAGCGGCAGTCTGCCGCGCCAGCTCGCCACCCACTCGCTGCTGGCCTTCCAGCCTTCTGGTTTTTCTTCGTCCTTTTCGCTTACGCGGAGGCTATCCCTCTGGGGATATTATTAAAATATTATTAAGAATTTTGTGCTGTGCGCATTTTATTGAAAAATCAGTTAATTTATCATGAAATTTGGTAATGAACTAAAATTTAAAACATTCTTAAACAATCAATTCAACATATTATACAACATAGTATAATAAACGGGACGCGTATATTCACAAGTTCTATTGCTACTTATATTAAAAGCGCAGTTCCATTGCGACTTATACTCATTAATTTTCATTAGAAGAGCCGTAATTTCAATTATAATTTTTACAAACTATCTTTCAATTACAATATTGTCTTTTTCCAAATGTATCAAAACGACACAAAACTGCGTTAAAAAAAATTTCTACAGAATAAAGTCATTTACAATTTTTTATTTCCATTATGACTCAATCTCCCCACACTCACATGTGCCACGCTCCTCTCCTCCCGCACGCCCTCCCCCTCCCCCTCCCCCAGCCCGCCCTCCTCCCCGTCCCCCGCGCGGCGCGGCAGCAGCTGTTCGCGCGCGGGTGGATGGGCCGATTCACGCTCTGTCATTGTCGCGATCGCTGCCATAGATATATAGAGATGACGATATAATTAAACGTTTATTCATCGTACTACCATAGATATGTAGAGGAAATCATAGATATGTGGAAGAGACCATAGACATTTAACAGATAATAGATACGTAAAAATAACCATAGAGTTGATAGACTATAGATATGTAAAGCAATTTCCTTACCATCATAGACACGTAGAGAATACCGAGAATTTAAGCATAGATTAAAAGCGTTTACATCGTATGGCAGTTCATACTATGTGTATGTAGTATTTCAAATACTTTTTGAAAATTTTAACTGAACAATTTTGATGAAATTTCATACCTTAAGGGTGCACTCACACACATCAGTCACCGTCAAGTCACCGATGACTGATCGGTGACGGTTTGTGTACGTATCCACAAACACCAGTCACCGTCATGTTGTCCGTCAGTCACGTCGCCGGTTTGACTGAATCATTGAACACATACATCAGGTTAGTCAGTGATTAGACGTGTGTCACGCTAGAGAACATGTAGCAATTGACGGTAGCACGACGCTGACTGAACTGAGACGTGACGGCACCGGGTGAGTGGGGATAAAAGTATGATACATGTATGGAAAGATTATTTGACGTGCCTGACCGGTGACGTCACTGATAGATTTCGTGCCGGCGACTGTCGTGTGGGAACAGAGTCATACTAGAACTATTGATACATATTTTTTTTTAATCCTGTCCGGTGACGTGCCGTGACGGTGACTGATGTGTGTGAGTGCACCCTTAAACAAGATACATATATGTCTAAAAAGTTTGTTGAAAAAATTTTCTTAAAAATAACGTATCTGTTAAATTAGCGTACCTAACTGTTAATAAAAAAAATACCATACTACCAAAACAAAAGATTAGATATTTCGGAGAACATCTTATAAATGAATAAATGAGACCACTAAAAGAACATCAATACATTATACAATGTATCTTTTATCAAGTGAAAAGTAAAATTTCTCACCTGGTATATCAGGTAACGTGGGATTTAGTGTGCCGGGTTCTGCAGGTTGTGCCGGTCTCGAACCTTCCATCGCCGCTTCCACAACTGACTCTGCACTACGAGACCTGAATAAATTAAAGGAATTGAAAAAATCGCTAAGCTAAACGAAAGAAAAGTTTTAACACTGCAAAATATTTACAACTAGGTTTCCGCCCGCGGCTTCGCCCGCGCAGTCAAAGAAAAACCCGCATAGTTCCCGTTCCCGTGGGATTTCCGGGACTGCGTCATTTTCCCGGGATAAAAAGTAGCCTATGTCCTTTCTCGGGTATCAAAATATCTCCATACCAAATTTCATGCAAATTGGTTCAGTAGTTTAGGCGTGATTAAGTAACAGACAGACAGACAGAGTTACTTTCGCATTTATAATATTAGTATGGATATGAGTATGGATGCGAAGCGTTATAAAGTCATTTTATCGAAAAGTACCCTCCAAACTCGACAGCAAAAACGCAACGAAAAAAGGATCGGGGGAGTAAAGAAATGAACTGGGTAAGGTAAGGAAAATAATTTTCTAACGATAATTATTGAACACTATCTCGCAGATACGAAAAGATGGCAAATGGATATTGCCAGGAGACACAGAATAGGAGTTTGTATCAGAATTCATAACATACTTTGAAGACAATTTTTATTAAACTTCGGCAACACGCTCATGGGACATCGCGACACATGCTCATGGGACAGCTTCATCAGCTTGCGATAGACGTCCACGCTCGCTACAGTAGTTTCGGTAAGTAGAAAAATTCAAACATCATATCACGAAAATGCATTTTTACCCCTGTTTCTTGCCTTAAAAATTGCACATTGCCCCTGGTTTCTGCCCTATGTACCAAACGTCACTAAAGTGCTCTTTGCTTCCTGCCCTGTCTCAAAGGCCTATTTTCTACCTTTTTTTTTAAGTGGGGAAATCTTGCATAGATACCCACGGCCTCCGGGGAAGGGGCCGTGGGTTATGTCGGATTCCTACCGACCAAAACCCCACTGTGTTCCGTCAAGCCGCATCAACGACGGGGCCACGGGTGTGCTATTTTCTACCTGCCCTTTGCCCAAAAAGGCACCAATCTGGAAGCTTGGTGACCCGTAACACAAGTATTTTATACTTATCGCGGGCACCAGTCTCTCACAAATGTTAGTGTTATGATATTATATAGATTAACAATAAATATATATATTGTGCATTTGTGATGAGAAAAATAAATAAATTATTAATTATTTAATTATATAATTATATTTTATATATTTATATAATATTATAAATGTGAAAGTTTGTATGGATGTATGGATGTTTGTTACTCTTTCACGCAAAAACTACTGAACCGATTACAATGAATTTTAGCACACATATAGAAGGTAACTTGGATTAACACATAGGATAGGTTTTATCCCGGAAATCCCACGGGAACGGGAACTATGCGGGTTTATCTTTGAAAATGCGGGCGAAGCCGCGGGCGGAAAGCTAGTAAATTTAATAAATTGAATCTGCCCCTGCCCCCTCACCTGGGCAGCGCGGTGTGATCCCTTGCGCGCGAGGCGGCGGCCAGCGAGCGAGCAATGGACGCGTGCTCGTGAGGCAAGTTTGCCAGGTTGTGGAACACCCCCCGCTTGCGTATAATCGTGTACACTAGGTTCGAGTTGCCTGCGAAATGGAGCAAAATTTTTAAACTACCGTCATAAAAAAGGTAAATTTTAAAACTACCCCCAAAGTAATAGGAATATTTTAAAACTACTATCCTCATGTAAAACTTACAAAATTCTAATTTAAAACAAACCATATCGAAAAGAAATAACCAATTACCGCATATGTTACCCAAATGACCCTTAATAATGTTTCCGTATAAAACACTTTAAATTTTTAAATAGAAAAAGAACCCTTAAATTTTAACAAGTTTTGTAAAGGTATATTAGGAAAAGCTGGAACGTCAACACATTTACACATTGCACATGTTAGGCCGGGAGATACTGACACAAAATTTCGGGTCATTTGTAACAGGATGGCGGTCTAGAGGGGTCTTAGTACGCAATGACAAAAAGAAAAATGATGGTCAGAACGCTGGTACCGGCGGACTAGTCGCGTGGGCGTTAGTCACACTCGTCGGATAAATAGCGAAAGTCCAACGATTTGTAACACAAAAATTTTAGAATTTACCGATAGCCCTTAAAAAAGATGTAGGCGGTAGTGTCATGCCATACAGTTACGATGTGACTTACAGTCCGCCATACCGACGTGAATGCGTTGATTTAAAAAAACAATTCAACCATTTGTACCGGGCTCACTTTTGCACAGGTAACCATCGTCGTGCAGCCATTTACTAAAATCGCCATGCGATACTTTTCGGACGATTCCAAATGGTCGCCATACCGCGGAAAATCTGTATATATATACTATTATGCACAAAAACGAAAAGAAAATACCTTTTTTCGGTATAAAGTTTGCTTTTGTGATAGTTATAATAATAATACTAATTTTTCAATTTTTTCATAAATTTTAATTGATTTTAATATTTTTAAAAAGACCGCGCGGTGAGAGTGGGATATTAACGTTTACACTGTGCCGCTAGATGGCACCCGAGTGGTAAACAACCATCAGGTATTATTTACAAGCCCAGAATAACTTAAAATGTTGTCACGAAAGTGCAAATACGATGCTGATGCATTTTGTTTTATATGAGGTGAATTTATTAAAGTTCGAGACGTGAAATATGAACTAAAGACATCTCACGTTCTCTGTGAAGCCTATGAAGCATATTTGGACTGTCCTGTACGGAATCAAGATAAGCCATGGGCTCCACATGTTGCTTGTAGATATTGTAAATGGTGTTTGGAAGGTAAGGCAAATTCCAATTACAAATATTAAGGCCATGGGCTGCAGGATGTCATTAAAAGTTCATATGCTGCATGCTCATTTGGATAAATTTAAAAACAATATGGGAGCCTATTCCGAAGAGCAAGGAGAACGTTTCCATCAGGACATCATGAATTTTGAACAACGCTATCAAGGCCAATACAATGAAAACATGATGGGCGACTATATTTGGGGTTTATTGAGAGAAAGTAGCTATGAACATAAAAGAAAAAGTAAAAGTGTGCACTTTTAAGTTATTTTCCACTTTTCTGTAAGCTAATTTGATAGTAAAACTTAATAAAAATAATAAACATTTTTATTTCAATAGTTTTATTTTCAATCAAAAATTAAAATCCGAGATTTTTTAAAATTTCCTTCAATCAGTCTTCTAAGCACAAAAGCAAAGTTTTTCATGCCATATATTTTTTTTCCGTCTAATTACGACCTAAACTACGAAATTTAATGCTTTGCAATCAAAGTCAAATTTCATGGTGACCCGTTGTAATATTTCTTAGATATCTTTACTCTACCAAAGTCAGGAATTTAATTATTATTTGATAATTGAATGATTATTAATACTTTTATCCAATTGATTATTATTAGAATAAATAATTAACTTCATCAATTGATTTACTTTTAAATTATAATTTTACAGGTAAATTATGAGAGCTTTCATAAGTAATTATATTTGCATACTAGATTTCCGCCCGCGGCTTCGCCCGCGTTTTCAAAGGAAAACCCGCATAGTTCCCGTTCCCGTGGGATTTCCGGGATAAAACCTATCCTATGTGTTAATCCAAGTTACCCTATATATGTGTGCTAAATTTCATTGTAATCGGTTCAGTAATTTTTACGTGAAAGAGTAACAAACATCCATACATCCATACAAACTTTCGCCTTTATATATATATATATATATATATATCTACAACGCACTCATTTTACAATTCAAGTCTAAAATGAAACTAGAGTCGCATTTATTTTTGAACATACTGTAAGTGAAATTGCATAAGTGTGAGTACTGTGAACATGCCAGCTTTCCCTAATTGACCGATATCAAAATTGAATTTGAATTTGATATTTTTGGTTTTATGGCATTCAAATGTTTTATAAATTTATATTTGAATTTCTCAATTTCCACATAACCCCACTTCATCACGGCTCACCATCAAACTGATACTGTATCATGTTATTGAACATCTCGAGCAGAAAGAACACCAGGTGATGGTTCTGCGGCTGCGAGAACAGGAACCAGGGAGTGCTGAAGGCTTCCAGGAGGTGGAGTAGCTTGGTTGACGCCACCATGGATAGCGTCTTGAGGTATGGGGACACTGAAATTTTCATGTTTAATATGATTTTTTGATGTTTCATGCTGCGCCATCTAGTTATAACAAACTGGTATTATTTTTCTATAGTAATTATAGCTATTTCGTAACATAAAGTTAAATTATAAGAAATCTGATGTTATTTATCTATAGTAATTATATCTATTTCGTAACATAAAGTAAAATTCACACAATCGTACCACTGATTATACCGTACCAGTGTGAAATATTTACGCGCAGTGAGAATAACTTAATAAACGTATTAATAACGTTTATGCTCATCAAAATGTTCAAATAGTCAAAAAGTGGGCGAATTTTATATAATTTACGACGTTTTTCGTCTTCACATAGTAAACATACAACTAACTGCTCTTAATAACCAAGAAAAACCTCAGAAATCATTGAAAAACAAACATACTTTAAAACCAAACTACCCTCAAAAAAATCTCACCATTAACCAAAATAGTCAGCAAGCAGTCGAACAGCGGCTGCAGTCTCTGGTGTCCAGTAGTTACAATCTTATGGAACACCACGACCAATAAATCCGCATGGGTTCCCGTAAACACCGGTATGTCCATAGGCACAGTAGCCGTGTAGGGCTTGTTCAGACGGACCCCAAAGTTCCGTTCCCCGGATAGTAAGAGGAGAATAAATACCCCTATGTGCATGAGCCCTACGCGAGCTGTAGGAAATTAAAAATATTTTATGGTTGTAGCTAAATGCCGTTTTATGTTCTGTTCTCTTTGTGTACTTAAAAAAAATGTAAACAATAGTTATTTTTTTATTTTAACAATGAAATTATTATAAGCGTGTTAAAAACGCAGTGGATATTGCAATTGTTTTAACTATTCAACTTCCACGGCATTTTACTTTAAATTGAAAATTACAATAGAAATCATAATAAAACGCAAGGGTGTTCCACAAGGTTGAGTATTTGGGCCTTTGCTATTTATTATTTATATGATTGGTTTTATGTGTAAAAAACGATATCGAATAGTTAAATGTATTAATTATTATCTAGAACGTGAATCTTAAGTTAATATTTAAAGTCAACAAAAATAAACGAGGACTACTTACATTGATCTGCTCTTGAATCGTTAAGATGATATAGTATAGGCACAAGTACTTCTAACACGTCGCTACTCTTCAAAACGTAGTACATGAATTTCTGTAAATGAAAGTGAAGGTCAAATCAGACCATATTCTTTAGTTCAACATTTAATCCTAAAGCCTTGTATTCATGGTAAACATCTATTATAGCAACAGTTGATCAACTTGTTGGTAACTTTGTTTAGATGTCGCTTCTCAGGCGAGTACTTTTCAATGTTCATTTTCACCTCTCAAACACGTTATGTTGCCAGCAACACCGCAACATGTTGATTCAACATTATTGCTTAGCAAATTTTAACCATGAATGAGGCTTTAAGTGATCCTTGTAGTTACTTTTCAGATAAATTGTTAGGTGAAAAAGTTTAAAGTTTATTTTCCTTATATGTATTGCTTTCATATGGGCATTTTTCTCTCACCTTATTATAGTCGCACATCTTCCAGAACAGCCCGAGCAGTTCCTGGTGCAATGCGACCTTCCTACTCGAGTTTGGCAAGTAAGTCTGCTGTAGAGGATTGTTCAGAAACATTCGAACATTATTCATTCATTCACTAACCTTGTTATAGTCGCACATTTTCCAGAACAACACCAGCAGTTCCTGGTGCAAGGCGACCTTCTTACTCGAGTTTGGTAAGTAAGTCTGCTGTAGAGGATTGTTCAGCAATCTGGTGACACCGCGGAGGACCAGACCGAAGTCCTCGTCCCGGTGGATCCGGGATAAATAGTTTATGAATAAGTTGTCCGGGAGACTCTGCGAAACATTGGGTCTGGTTTATTGTCGCCAGGAAAAGGTGTAGGACGCAAAAAATATTAACCCATTGAGCCCCGAACGGCCCGATCGGTCCACGACACAATAGATTTTCTATTGTGACTGTGATTCCGGGGCCTGAGTTATTACAGATATTTAACTAACTCAATTAAATTCTTCTTAAAGCTATAAAGAATAACTTTATTGGAATTAAATATTCAACATTTTACAAAGATTAGAAAAGTGTTGTTTGTAAAGTATTCTCATCTGTCTATCCATAACAAAATTTATATAAAAATTGAATTGAGCTGCATATTATTCACACATACTTACCTCATCTGAATCTTCATTGACTACATTGCTTGTATCGTGATCTAATGTGACGATTAGAACTTGTAATGCTACCTGAAAATAAACAAATTAGTCTCTTGAATACCATAAAAAAAATTGATAGTAAATACAAAATAGTTATGCATATTGTGTTATCCCATACATTTACTCTATTAAAAAAAGGTTTTAAACACTTGATATAGTGGCGTGAATAGTTATTTTATTTTTATATTGCAATAATTGAAACATACACAAAGTATTGTCGTGAATAGCGGTTTTATTTCTAGCTAACCTCAACCAATGGTTCTAAAGTATCAGCAAACAACAAGTGGTTGTAAGGCACGCCCAAACCGACGGGATCGTATGAACACACTGTGTTCAGTAGTGATGTGAATAGCGGTAGTGCGTGACGATTTTCCGAGCTTGTGAGATATCTGTAATAAAAAAAAATGTTTTGTTGGTTTATGAATATTTTTCATTGTAGGTATTTTTTTCTTCTTCATTATGATAAAATAACGATAAAGAACACTGATGTATTATAATATTTTCATATTAGAGCTTTAAATATGTTTTCTTGTATATTTCTAAACAGCAATTCGATAAAATTTTCAAAGCTGTTTCAGTGGTTAATCAAACTGAGATATACTTTACTTAAACTTTTGATTGTTTTATCCGTCTTTCCGAAAATTGACCAACTTTCGCATTCGAACTTACCTTCATTTTTAAAACGCAACAAACATTAATAAATTCTCTAAACACTCACGCGATCCACTTATTATGATGCGTCGCGGCTTGCTGCGGAGGCCTATACACAGTTTCACTGCAGCATGTAAGCAATAATCTCAACAGTTCAGTCCTAGCTGCTTCATGCTGGGCGGAGCTCGCGGGGCTCCGCGCAAAGCCGACCCCGCCCGCCCAGATGTATTCGCAACTGTCGAGCGAGGATAGTTCTTCGGCACGCTCCTGGGTGGGTAGCAAAATTATTTACTTGAGTGTTGAGAAAATTTTTAGTATAAGTACTACAGTAGTACAGAATTTTTGAAGTGAAAACTTCTTTAGCGGCGTTGAGCACTTTTTCTGTAATGGGTATAAAATCTTAAACTCGCGTCCGGACACGTTGCCGAGGTTTGTGAAGCAAACATGCCGTGGGAACCCACCTTAAGGGACACCCCATATTAAAACATTTCCTACTAATATTATAAATGCGAAAGTTTGTGAGGATGTGTATGTGTGTGTTTGTTACTCTTTAACGCAAATACTACTGAACCGATTACAATGAAATTTAGCACACATATAGAGGGTAACTTGGATTAACATATAGGATATATTTTACCCTGGAAATGCCACGGGAACGGGAACTATGCGGGTTTTTATTTAAAAACGCGGGCGATGCCGCGGGCCGAAAGCTAGTATATTTATAAAACATTTGAATGCCATAAAACTAAAATTTAATAGATTGAGTAGTTTTCTTTTTGTAGCAATGGTTTGGAAAGCAGATTCTATATTGGCATAGAAAAATGTATATCTCTCTAATATATAAAATTCTCGTGTCACAGTTTTCGTTGCCATACTCCTTCGAAACGGCTGGACCGATTTTCATGAAATTTTCTGTGCATATTGGGTAAGTCTGAGATTCGGCCAACATTTATTTTTCATATGTAGGTACCACGGGCGAAGCCGGGGCGGACCGCTAGTTTAATATAAGATTTTGAAGATGATAATGATATACTTACTGGACCTGATCTCTTTGTGCTGGTTACTGTGAAATCTGGGCAGAAGAGCAGATCCTAAAATAGAAAAAAAAACAAATACACATAAAATTCGTAAGATGAGCACAATTTTTAAAATATTTATTTTTATAATCATCATCAGACCTTTATGTTCCCAATACTGGGTTACAGACCTCATATTTTTATAATAGCTTTTAATAAATTACATTTATTAGTACAATTTGTAAAAGGACAAAATAATATCACAATCAAATCTAATCTATACTTAATATTATAAAGCTGAAGAGTTTGTTTGAACTCGGTAATCTCGGGAACTACTGGTCCGATTTGAAAAATTCTTTCAGTGTTGGATAGCCTATTTATTCATCAGGAAGGCTATAGGCTATAAATCATCTCACTAAGACCAACAGGAGTGGAGTATTGCGGGTAAAACCGTGGTGCACAGCTAGTAAAATTATAAACTAATTATTTGTTGAGCACTAATATTCTTGTATTTTTTTTCTTATAAGAATAAAACTTAACTTCCAAAACTTTTAAAACATGAAATAATATAGAATCAACACTGGATTAAGTTTTATTTAACAACTTACACAAATAGCATTTATGAGTGACTGGGCAAGTGGTATAGATTCATTCTCAGCGGCGGCTGGTAGTGACGACCAGAAGAAACTGTGCCACTCTGGCTCCTCCAGCATATATGGTAGGACTCGAGTCAGCAATCTTGCACAGTTTAATGCTAGAACAATAAAATAACATGAAGGTAATAAAAATTTGATTTTTTAATAAAATGCTGTAAGGACAGGGGCGTAGCTACCGCCATATCTGCCGTATCAATTATATGGGGCCCACGCGCCAAGGGGGCCCCCAACGTGCGCTTTTGTGAGAAATCTTTACCCTTCCTAAGGGCCCCCAAACAAATTTTTATACGGGGCCCCGCCAAGGCACGCTACGCTTCTGTGTAAGGATATAACAATTTAAATTTATTTGCTTGAAAAATCTTTTAGAGGCAATGATTTTGCAATTTAAAAAGGAAATAGTTCTTATATTATACGAAATAGTATGAATCAGATGATGAATAGGCAATTGTTTTTGTTTAGTAACAAGTTCCTTACAAGTTTATTGTAATCCATACTAATATTATAAATGCGAAAGTAACTCTGTCTGTCTGTCTGTTACTCAATCACGCTTTATCTACTGAACCAATTTGCATGAAATTTGGTATAGAGATATTTTGATACCCGAGAAAGGACATAGGCTACTTTTTACCCCAGGAAATAGGATAGGTTTTATCCCGGAAATCCCACGGGAACGGGAACTATGCGGGTTTTTCTTTGGCTGCGCGGGCGAAGCTGCGTGTGGAAAGCTAGTATTTATATAAAAATACTGAACATGTACCTGTATGTTGATCACGTTGCGTGCGACAGCTGTTATCTACAATTTTAACCATTTTCTCCACAGCTTTATACACCAGCGTCGCCAAATTATTTGGCGATTCTTCACGCAAGGCACGAATCTCCGCTCCCGGAACCAAAGCGAACACATCTTGGACATTCGTCACGCTTTCCGACCAAAACTGATCCCAGAAATTATCATCAGAAGCGTCGATAGGCTGGAAAAATAATCAAAATCAATAAACACAATCATCCATATCTGAGTGGGTTTATCTATTATCATAAGTGCCCATTACTTGATTCTTCGATGTTAGCTGAACTACAGCTTTTCGGAAGTTCAATTTTGTGTCAGCATTACCCATTTTTGTAATGATATATTACAAAACATTCAAAACATTGAACTTAAGGACATTTCATACGTCTACACAAAACAAATCGAATTTGGCAAATATGAGGACAAGACAGGAGATTTATGACAGCTGTGCGATGTAGGATCAATGTCAGATTGACATCAATTTATTTAATTGACATTATTGCAGGTGTTTCTAGACGTAAAAACGGGTATCCATAATTTTTTTCTTGTTTATTTTGATTTGTTAAATTAAAAAGGAAACAAACACGAATAAATTATTTTTTTCTCGCTTTGAATAATTATTAATATAGTATGTAAAATAGGTTCTCATTGAAAATCAAGTGTTTTGTATAATTTTGATATAATTCGAATGTCCTAGTATCTAACACTCAAAATCTTTATCTCTGTGGGAAAAAAGTAAATCGGTTCCATTCTCAATTTTATTTCATGTCAGTGAAAAATATTGAAATTTGAAGCCAAAAAATGGCTGCAGTGAATATTGTCCGAAGTGCTGTAAGTGGATTACTCCGAAAATCCACCACAATTAAAACTCCGGTAGTATGCCGGCTATCCACTGTAGCTTTACAACAAAAATTCCATACCGTCAAAGCCATCGCTAATCTTTACAACAACAACCACATACAAAATGGGGTAAGACATTTTATCTAGTTGAGGCGATATCTTTTCTTAATTTTTAACTGAGATAAAATCATTATCCGGGTGGCTCAAAACTTTTTTTTGCAAGTTCATAATTTGTTTTTTCTCGTAACTTTAAAGCAAATATAACCTCAAATGTATTGCATAACGTATGTGTAAAGAAGTGCTCCAATGTTTAGGTGCATAGAGCAAGTCGACAATATGCAACCGGGCCGGTGCACAAAGTCACTCAGCAGGACATTGCGGACCGAGTGATGAAAGTTATCAAGGCATACGACAAACTAACTAGTGTGCAGGTACATATTCATATATTTTTCACTTGTTTCAGAAGCCGAAAGTGGCCGTACGAAACTACAGCGGTGGCCCACCGCTAACAATCGATCTTATTAAAAGTAGGGTGCTCCTTGTTCTGCAGCTTTATGATAAAGTTAACCCTGAAAAGGTAGTCGCAAGCTATTTCAGAATCTTTATACTGATATTTTTTCAAATATATACAATATACATCTATATATTGTAGCAAATATTTCAATGTGTAGCTAGAAGAACATCAAATAAATACATTTTTCTACAGCTAATCTCTATAAGTTTATTTCATCAATATCGGTTGAGAATACAGCAGAATATAAATAAATTTAGTTTTTAATTTAGCGAGTACTTAGGTATAATAAGTTGAGTTAAGTTATGCATTAATTATTATATTTTGCTAAGTTAAATGAATATTCTGCAATTTCATTGTAATAAATAATAAACAGTACATATAATTTCAGTGGTCATCATTGTTTTCATATTCCTATAAATATATTATATAATAAATAAAACATGTAATAAAATTTTAATGTATTTATTTTATTGCAGCTTTCCCTGGACTCACACTTCATCCAAGATCTGGGTCTGGACTCCTTAGACCATGTCGAAGTTATAATGGCCATGGAAGACGAGTTTGGCTTTGAAATCCCCGACGGAGACGCGGAGAGGCTCCTACGACCTAAAGACATAGTACAATACATTTGCGACAAGGAAGACGTTTTCGAATAAGCTATTAGACCAGTAATATTCCATTTGGTCTACTGATCAGCTTAGCAACTAGTTTTGTTTTAATTTTAAAGAACAAACATCAAACGGCTGGACATCAAGGGATGTAAAAAGTGTAAATTGTTTATCATTATATGCCTGTTAGAGTAGATCATTGGTTTTTTATTTATGCCCCATTCCCTGATACATCACTACATAGTATAAAACAAAGTCGCTTTCTCTGTCATGTCCTTATGTAAGCTTAAATCTTTAAAACTACGCAACGGATTTTGATGCGGTTTTTTTAAATAGTTCGAGACTCTAGATTCTAGAGTGATGTCCCTTTGTACGACACCACTCTAGATTCTAGAGTGATGTCCCTATGTACGCTACAAAGTGACATAGGGACAGAGAAAGCGACTTTGTTTTATACTATGTAGTGATGATGATAGTGATTGTTTAAGACAAAGCGGGCGAAGCCACGGGCGAAAGCTAGTATATGAGGAGCTGAGCAAGTATAAAAATTTGGTTTGTTTATGGTTATAGGGATTTTTTTTTTTATATTTCACATTTAAAATGTTCATTTTAGAATTCGAATCTACAAACAAATTTGTTTACAGGAATATACTTGCATTTTATTATATACTTGGTGCATTTGAAAACTAATTCACGTTCCAATTAAGCATCAGCATAATTCGACATTGTGCGCCACTGAGTCGCATTATGCTCTGTAATTGGAAAACTACCAAGATTTTAGGAATTGAATTGCTCCGATGTATATTTGAATTTGAATAGATAATAGGAAATAAATAAGAATTCTCTCAGAATAAATAAAATAACTTATTAAAATTATCAGTTTTTATTTTTAAGTATTATTTTTTTTATAAGCTGGGATGAACATCTTTACTTATACTTGATTCAGATTACAAAACTTAGGTAGGATTTAATAGCAGCTGTAAAAAACCCGTTAGTTAGGTACCGTTATTTTACTAAATTTTTGGTTAGCTACCCATAAAGTGCGGTAAATAACGGTTAGTTATCCGACTGCGACCTATAAAAATGGTACTGTGTTTTGTTTTTTTGTAAGTTACTTAACAGTTAACGTAAACTAAACACAATTTATGTATCTAAAATATTCACACTACAAACCTATACCTATAATAAATAACATAACATAAACGACTGATACCTACCTACTATACATATTGATTAAAATAGATTCTTTAATCATTGCAACATATTAATTATTATGAAATGAATAGCCTAAAAACGATAACCTTTCATCATTCACGTATTATTTCATCATTCAGGTATTATTGCATTGATAGATAAGTACAGTCCTTATTGGAATACTGAGCTACACCTACCTACCTACCTACCTACATAATTTGGAGAAATGACGCGATGTTGCCGCTTTGATATAAATATAACGCACGTGAAATTAGTGAGGGGTGACTGGCGAGGCGAGGGGAGAGAGACGCCGCCGCCGCCCGCGCCGGCCGACCCGACTGCATTCAACAGTCAACTCGCCCCGCACCTGTGTCCTGTCGCGAGTCGCGACTCGCGACGGGCTATTCAGTATTCCACGGTGAAAAGGATTGTGCGGTTGTCATTTGAAGTGCGGAGCGCTACACTGATTCGCTAACTAAACATGCCGCGTTATATTGGTGCTGTTTGGGATTACTTTTTAATGATATCGGAAAGTGATAACAAGAAGTATGTATCTTGTAATTACTGTAACGTGCAGTATAAATTTGCCCAAGCAACAAGACTTAAAGAACATTTGTTAAAATGTAAAAAATGTCCAATTGAGGTGAAAAAAAAGTTTCGTCCTGAAAAAAGTGATAATCGCGCCAATATTACGGAAATTCCGGTTTTATCACCTGCATCAAGTTCGAGGTCAAGCGCCTGCACATCGACAGCTTCCTCATCATCAGCGACCACATTACTACAAAATACATCGACGTCATCCGATTTACAGTCATCAAGTCGCGACGTGATTTCGTATAGTCATGCAGACGTTGACACTGTTGTAGCGAGAGCCATTTACGCTAGTGGGGTTCCGTTGTCGCTTTTAGAATGTGAGTATTGGAAAGACGTTTTTAATGTCTTAGATCCATCCTATACGGTGCCGTCAAGACATGCGTTAAGTAATCCCCTTTTACAAGCTGAGCATGTCCGAATAAAAGAGGAAATTGGAAATAAATTACAGAAGTCTGTCGCACTTGGTCTAATTTGTGATGGATGGACAAACATTGTTGGTAAAGGGGTGATAAATTTTATGATTGCAACGCCGAAACCTATTTTTTATAATGCCATATACTGCGAGACACAAAAAGAAACTGGTCAATTTTTGAGTGAGCAAATGATCAAAATTATTGAGGAAGTTGGCCCCGCAAAATTTGTGGCAGTAATAACTGATAATGCCGCTAACATGAAGGCAGCTTGGGCTATTGTAACAGCCAAATTCCCTCACATTGCTTGCGTAGGATGCGTAAGTCATGCTTTGAATTTGATTTATAAAGATATATTTAAAATAACTCTGTTTGAGGAGGTCCTACGCGATGTAGTCAAAGTTATCCGATATATAAAAAGGGCGCACATTGTATTGGCATTGTTTGAAAAGTTTCAAATTGAAAAATACGGACGAACCTCATCCAGCCTTAAATTGTTTTCAAAAACCAGATGGAGTGGTGCTTATATTACAATTAAATCGTATAAAGGAAATAGAGAGGCGCTCGAGTTACTTGCCAAATGTCACGAAACCGACATCCTGTTACAAATAAAAACCATTATTTTGGACAGCCAGATATGGATAAAAATTGACGAGGTGGTTAAAGTCCTTGAACCAATAGCCAAGGCTATTTTGATATCTGAAAAGAACAGTGCTCTACTTTCAGATGTGCCTTATATTTTCAATTTGGTGAGTCAAGAGTTAAACAGTGAATTAGAAACAGCAGAGTTTTTAAGTCAAGTGGACAAAAATGTGATAACGACCATTATCCAAAATAGAAAAAAATTTTGCATGAAGCCAATTCACTACACGGCACACCAACTGGATCCGCGCTATTGCGGCGTTTGTCTAACTGATGAGCAGCTAAGTACGGTTGCAGAATATCTACGAGAAGTTTCTACAATGTTAGGCATTGAAGCTGGTAGAGTACTGAAAGATATGGCAGAATTTAGAGAAAAAGAGAATTTTTTTGATGCTACGAAAGCTATTTGGACCCCAGTTAAGGAGTTGGAACCCAGAATATGGTGGAAAACTTTCGCTTCTAATTCGGCCATTGCCAAAATAGCGCAAAAGATTCTGAGTGTGCCCCCATCGTCAGCTGCTTCCAAACGTAATTGGAGCCTTTTTTCCAGAACACACACCAAACTCCGAAATAGGCTACACAATTCAGGAACTGTGAAATTAATATCCATTCGGTCCAATTTAAACTTATTTCGAAGGGAAAGCACAAACAACGTCACTGTTCCTGACTTATTAGATGAAGACAGTGACGATGTTAGTGATAATGAATGCGAAATTACCGACCGCGATCCTCTTTTGTAATATTTTATTATTTTTAAATACAGGCCGCGCGACGGTTTAAGATCGCTTGGCGAAACTGGTGGGGCTAATTTACGATACAATCGCTTCTTGTATGTACCTACAGTCAAGTGCAACTCAACTTACATTTAGTGCACGTCAATCTTTACACTTTTGCACCTTAGTCCTTATGTGAACCGCATAAGTTGCGAAAGTGTAAAGATTGACGGGCACTAAATGTCAATATTAACATGAACTCGACGGTACATTCTGCCTCTTCTGCTTTTCTCGCCACGCGACCTGTAACTGTAACTACACTACAGCCCCCCTAGACAAGTGGCTTTCTATTAGCGTAAAGTTCAATAGAATAGATTATGAATGTATGAGATTGACGTTTGATTACGACGACGACGACGATTGATTACGTCAATCTCATACATTCATAATCTATTCTATTGAACTTTACGCTAATAGAAAGCCACTTGTCTAGGGGGGCAGATCACACCACATCATATCACACCCACATCTCACACATACATACACACCACACATATTTGAGATGTTACTTTATATTACATCATATCACATATACAATATACATACACACTACACATATTTATGTTACTTAAGGTGTACTTGATAGCAATTAAAAAACATTGTTTTGTTATAATCATAAAGTAGGTATATTGATCTACATTATTCGAATAATTATTTGTATCACTTTTTAAGTCTTATCATTATAATTCTAAGGTACTTACTTATCGTAATTTTTTTTATTACAATTATTTTTTTTTTAATAAATAAAAGTTTTAATTTTTCTTTTTCATTGCTTCTGAAAATTTTTTGCATCAAATCAAATCTTTCATTCCCTTCGCATTTATCGAGTTCGTGAGAAATAAACTTGCAAAACATTAGGTTGCTTATCCTTGAAAAAGCAAAAAAAAAACGGTTAATTAACCGTTAATAACGAAAAATGCATTTTAAACCGCACGGTTAAAATCTATAGTTACTAATATTATAAAGCTGAAAAGTTTGTTTGTTTGTTTGTTTGAACGCGCTAATCTCGGGAACTACTGATTCGATTTGAAAAATTCTTTCGGTGTTAGATAGCCCATTTATCGAGGAAGGTTATAGGCTATATATCATCACGCTACGACCATCAGGAGTGGAGCCACGGGGGTGAAACCGCGCGGAGCAGCTAGTCGTTAATAACCGGCTTTACATCTATGGGCCCCTAGGATATACCTACACTAGACTAGAATCATTCTCTAATCATTTTTTATGTAATGTAACATTCTTATTTCAGTCAAATTAGACCTGAAAATTAGTAGTTAAGTATTGAACAAATATTCCGACAGAGCCAAATTTTCACAATTTCTGTTTTTTAGGGTTCCGAACCTCAAAAGGAATAAACGGAACCCTTATCGGATCACTTTGTTGTACGTTTGTCTGTCTATCAACACCCTTTTTCTCCAGAAAGCGTGGGAGGTATCAAGCTGAAATTTATATCGAATACTTAAGTATAAAAAATATAACTTATAAGATATCGCAATCAAAGCATACACCCGTAAATATGCTGAAAATTTCGACATTCGCAAGGGAATCAAAACCTACATTGTAGGTACTTCCCGTGAACACAGTCTTGAAATTTTGTTAAAATCAATGTCTTATAGCACAAATAGAGGAAAAATTTCTAATACATACCTACATTTTAGAGTTAGTTACAATATAATAAATAATAGGTTTGTTCGGAGCTCTCGGTGCGCAGGTCTGACTCGCACTTGGCCGGTTTTTTATTTGAGTTTTTCTCGAAAACGGTAAATTTTATAAAAAAAAGACCTCAAACCAAAGTGCTGATCTTATATTTTATAATTCTCTTCCTAAATGGTCTCAATGATTTATTTCCCAAGAGTTACCATTCCTAGGTACATATGAAATAATAAGTGAAATACAACATACATAAGTAGTGGCAAATTAACATTTACGATCTTTACGATACAGTAATACTGTAACAATCGAATATCGTATCACGTAGTATATTATTATTTAGTCTGTGGTATCGCACAATGTTCGTACCTCTCTTTGCTCGATAAAATATAATAAAGCTGATAATCTACACCGTAAGTATAAACTACATGAACTACACGAAGTAGGAAGTCTTCTCGGATTTATTTAACACTAGCTGCTCCGCGCGGTTTCACCCCCGTGGCTCCACTCCTGTTGGTCGTAGCGTGATATGTAGCATATAACCTTCCTCGATAAATGGGCTGGGTATTTTATAGGTTCTAGCAAGCATCCTATTATGCACATAATATATTAGTCGAATATCTAATACATAATGTAACACCGATGACTCAATAAATAATCACTAAACATTTACACGGCACGGCTAGCTACAGCTACACATAACACAGCACAATATCTACAGGAAATGCCTTTGATGTCGCGCGATGCCGCCGCCAGTGTAAGTACTCACCATCACGCTGCCTCGTGTAAATATGCTAGGGTTGTCACCAAATGGGAAATAAAACAATTTTTATCATTACTATTAATATGTAATTATTTATTCACATGTACTTACATTAAAAATAATTGTGATAATTGAATCTAATGTAATTATTTATACAGAAAGTGTACAGAAACATAGCTTCTATCGCGGGCCTTGAGCGCGGGAACCGAATCCAGAAATTCCGTAACGAAAAACCTCACGCTCCCCACTCCGACGGGCGCGGAGGTGTGGCTTGAAGGCACGCTATGCAATAGCTTTACCACGGCAGTCCCCGAGTGCCACACGTCTTATTTTTTCAACGTTGTCCTTTCTTTGTACGTTAAAACTTATACGCATGTGGACTTGAGTAATAAATATTTAAACAAAACATTTTAAATTCTTTAGATTTTAGAATATCTGTTATTTCTAGAATGAGGTTTTAAATTCTGAGATTGACTTGTGCTTTGACAATTTGACTTAGATTCGGTGATAAGAACTTGTCACATCCTCGTAAGAACTGTTCATAAGTGACGTCCGTCGACTTAGCTTCTTCCATCAACTTTAACTTTGGAGTCTGATCTGTCAATTTTTTTGTAGTCTGCGATGCTTGGGCACTAGTGGATGCTACAACTGATACGCTTACGGAAGCACAAGCGGTCTGTTGTTGAACACCTCTGGTTGTCAAATCTTTTATAATCTCTATTTTTGCAGTCTCAGTTTGGGTACTCATAGGATGTATTGAAGCAGACGGTAAGTTTGCTACGGGAATAGCAGTGCTCTTTAGTTTTTTTTTCATATACATCCATCTTTCAAAGTGTAAACCACATACATACTTGCGATATAATTGTTCAACTGTTTTACTCTTCAAGTCCGGTCTTTGACAAGCTTCTATCCATAATTCGCGCCTGGAAAATAAGTAGGTACGTATAAATTCAATAAACAAACGCATACCTATAAAATTTTAAAGAATAGAAAATATTTGATCACGAGGTGGGATTCGAACCCGCGTCTTCCGCCATTTCGGGGCAACGCCTGACCACTCGGCCACTCGTGATCCCGCCAGATCAATCGAAGGAAGAAAGAGCAAAGAGTAGAAAAAAATTGATTGCCGATTTTGATTAACTTATCTAAGAACCACCGCTGGAAAACAAGTTTTCCAATAAAAAACCGCATCCAAATCGGTTCACCCATTTAAGAGCTACGATGCCACAGACAGGCAGAATAGCGGTCAAATTAATAACACCCCTTTTTAGTCGGGAGCTGTGGTCGGGAGTTAAAAATATGTATAAGGAAAAGTGGCCGGGGGTTAAAAATATAAGTTTAACCGTAAAATACCGTTTATGCGGTATCACGTGGACTTTTTTCTTTATATATTACTAGAGGTCCGCCCCGGCTTCGCCCGTGGTACATATTTCGCAATAAAAGGTAGCCTATGTCCTTTCTCGGGTAGAGATTGTCTAATCTAAAAATGAACGCCCCTCCACTGTGTTTACGCTCACATTCAAAGTACGTGTATAGACGCAATACACACAAATTGGTCTGCCTCATTGGTCGTTCAGTCCTCCAGTCCAATCCATGCCCGAACGACAGGACCAGTTGGCCAACTAGTGCATAAATGACGCGATGCACGACAGAACGGACGTGTCATTCCGTACATAGCGCGCTCTCCCCGCCATACAATGCTAGGCACCTGAACTGATCGCCCGATTAGTTGACAAATCAGTGCGCGAGTGTCAAAGTTTGCAGTAGAATCGACGCGCGCACACATATAAAGTGGTTCAATAATTATTTGTCCTCACACATTGAAACAATTAAGTTTAGTGGAGGGGCGTTCATTTTTAGATTAGACAATCTCTATCTAAATATCTCCATACCAAATTTCATGCAAATTGGTTCAGTAGTTTAGGCGTGATTGAGTAACAGACAGACAGACAGAGTTACTTTCGCATTTATAATATTAGTATGGATATGTAATGAAATAACATTTTATCATTATTCAAATTTGGCGCGCTTCGCGTGTTCATGTTATCTGTGGCTCAGATTGACGTAGCAGAAACCAGAAAGAAAAAATGGCGAAAAAGCGAGAAACGATTAAACTTACGAATAATATTGTGTGCTTGTGTGCAACGCAATTTATAATAAAACTTAAAGATAGAAGGGATATAATTGAGGATTTATTATAGGATTTGTTAAATGTCGTTTCTTTGAAATTGTGAGATTACTATATTGTTGTAGTAACAAACTATTTGTATGTTAACTATTGTGAAAACTTTCAAATAAAAACTTTGAATTTACAGAGAAACATATTGGTTTTCTTGAAAATCCTCAATAATATATCTTATAATAACTTAAAATATGTATATATATAATTGTTACAAAAAATCATTGACATTTTCTTGTCTCCTAGAGACAACCCTATCTTTGATTTTGTACTAAACAGAATTTGAAAAACCTACCTCTCATCGCGAGGAAATCTATGAAACTTCATGTCCTTGGATTTAAATGTAGATTTGCATCCATGAACACAACAGTTTGTGCGCACAACCATTATAGAATACGTAAGTATAAATTATTAGACAAAAAACTGAAGCGTCTGCCCTTCGCGCTAGGTAAGGCAAACTAAGCGTGTTTGCACTTTGCCAGTTGCGCGGCCCGCGTCGCCCGACCCCCCGCCAGTTGCCCTCCGTTTCTCTGCACAAGTACATTCGTCGCCATACTGTAGGAAATATGGTAATACCACGTAATACTGTGACAATATATTGATCGTAGACAGGTTAAGTAAACTTATACGCGGCTAGTTTATTGATGGGTCATCAACTCATTGTGGCTTTATAGAGCGCACTTAGAAAGCGACTATTATTATTGGTAAATTATGTTCCGTCGCATTAGCACAAGTAAAGAAACTTTAGGTATTTGGTTGTATGGAATAATTAATTTTAGGTAACTATGATCTCATTGAAATTTAATACTAACCGATTTTGACTTATATTTTAATAATTGTTATCGAGTTATCATCATTGTAATTTGTAAGACAATTAAAAGGAAAATAATAGTATTCAGTAATAAGTTTGTAAATCAACACAATTTTTCGGTCTCCTCTACCATTAGTCACTTTTGATGTACTTATCTACTAAACTACTAAACAAATTTTGATAAAATTGACACTGTTCCATGAAATGAATCGTATTATTTTTATTACAGAAACTCGTAATCAGTTTTATTTAAATAAATACAAATAGTTCATATTTCATCCACGTAATAAGAATGTTTAAGGTATTTTGAAAATGCTATAATACTTATATGTAGGATGTAATATTTTAGCCGTCCTTGTTCAAGTTCATGTTAGGTTATTTTATTATTTATTTTATTGTATTATATTATTATCCCGAGACTCCCTCGTGACCACGTTCGCTGCGAAGTTTGCGAAACGTCGGGATAATAATATAATGAATAAATCGCATTCAAAATCTTGAGTTTCTTCATGTTAGGTGTTTAGCAAGTCTATTTCGAAGCGAACTAATTTATTTTGTAGCTTATGCCCCGACTTCACCGATATCTATACTACTACACAATACTTGGATTATCTATTACCGCTTTTTTTGGGAATTTTTCGTGATCAATAGTTTTTGATAGTTACAGGAATAAGTTTAACTTTTCTCTAACACAATTCCTAAATGAAAATTAAGCTAGCTTGTGCCAATTAAAAATATTAGTGTATACTTTTCATATATTGTAGGATATAGAGAGGGATAAATAACAACAAATTTTATGAGTAATTATTTTATTTATACAATGTTACTGATGAACTGACAGTAAACAAATTTCATTTCAAGAAAAGCAACATACTTTAAGCATACGAAAACATTTATGTACAGAGTAAGCTCGCTCTTGAGACACTCTTCATACAACCACAACATTTATACTAAATAGATAACAAAATTTCTAAGTATATTATACATATATTTACAACGGCTACACACAGCCTCGAGACATAAATACTGAAACTTTCATACTAAATTAACATTCAAATAATATAGCTCCAGTTTATAAACATACAAAATAAATATATATTTAATAAGTTATTTTTAGGATTATTTCAGATGTTTCAGACAGACATCGAGAGAATGCAGTATCATAAATTGAACTAATTCTAGGAATTGCATGGTATCGAATTATGCCTTCACATATTATTTAGTATGTATGTGGATTCATATTGAAAATACAAATCGGTTTTTTGAATACGCCGACATTTTAATATTAGTCGTATTCAATGAAACAACACAAGTAACAATTGGTAATCTATTATACACAGAAAGTGGAATCTAAAACATTTAGATAAAAATCTTGTGATACTAATCAATATCACAACTTTACAGGAAAAAACAATATATTCACATCGAAATTCAACATCTATTTGTAACGGTAGCAAAAAAAAATGGACACCAATGCGTCTATATAACACAGATGTTACGGAGAACTACACATAAACTGTCAACTTTGTACCGGTGCTTCAACATCTGAAATTCAATTGTCCTAGTCACTTATTTAGCCACTAAGTCTGGTGGGGGCCGGGCGCTATCTGAACTTGCTGGAGCGAGCCCTGCCAGCCGAGCGGAGCCTTCGCCCCGCACTGGGGTCCACTCTAGCCACGCGCACTACTGGCAGCCAGTCACAAAGTCCCTGCAACGCTCGCTTCTTCTTCTTAAAGTCCACTTTCTCCTCGCCTTCAGACGACGTCCGTTTCTCGGATTCCTTCGACGACCGCTCGCTACATTTATTCTCTATTAAATTCTTATCTACATTCTCAGACTTATTCTCTCCCACGTCCATGGGACACGCCAGCTCGAGCTCCTCAGGATCCGACGATTTCTTATTAGCTACGGGTGTTTCTTTAGATTTCGACTCTTCGGTTAGAGTGTTATCGTTTTCAACTTCTGAATGGTTCTCGTCTGCTTCGCTGAGCGTTTCGAGATCTGGTTCAGCCGACGATCTGTCCAAACTGCCATCCACTTTTTCCCCCTCTGTGCTGCTGTTTCGGGAACCTTTCTTCTTGTTCCTCTTCGTCGGCCAGCCGGTCCGGTTCTTCTTTTTGAATTTGCCGCGTCTGTCTCTCGTCTTGACCGTGTCCTGTTTTATTTCGTTCCGGATAAGATCGCAGTTTTCGCACTCTGACACTAAACTGGACATATCTAGGATCGCTTTCGAGGTAATAACGGACGCATCGCAGTCCATTAATTCCTCTGATACATCGTAATCCGACGCGTCTTCGAATACTTCAGACAGGAATTGCTGTAACCTCTCCGAAGCCTCTTGAGTTTCTGTAAGTATTGGTTCTACTTTGGAGTGAGTATCACTAATTGTCTCTTCGGAAGCTGTTGATTTAGAGTCGTCAACATTTTTCCGCCGATGCAGGAGGCCGGCTGAGCCTAAAATGGCTAACGTAGAAGCATGTTCTCTTGGAGATTTCCTGGGATGACTTTCAAGTGCTAGAATGGCGGCTGTGCGCTTTCTAATCTTTTGTTTTTTCATTCCCCTAGTCCCGTATGAACGTGAAGGCCCAGGTTTTTCCTCGCGGCGAACGAGGTCACTTAACGGACAACAATTTGGCTTCAAAGGTGGTAATTGACCAATTTCGTATGGTAACTTTGGTGACTTTGAGTAAAGCGCTGTAACAAAAAAAGGTAAGGTCAATAATAATAAATTTAAAAATATATCTAAGCTTTAATTAACTAAATAATCCATACATATATTATAAATGCGAAAGTAACTCTGTCTGTCTGTCTGTTACTCAATCACGCCTAAACTACTGAACCAATTTTCATGAAATTTGGTATGGATATATTTTGATACCCGAGAAAGGACATAGGCTACTTTTTATCCCGGGAAAATGACGCAATCCCGGAAATCCCACGGGAACAGGAACTATGCGGGTTTTTCTTTGACTGCGCGGGCGAAGCCGCGGGCGGAAACCTTGTACTAATATTCATGCTTTAAAATCCATAGTTAGTAATTCATATTTACCGAAATACTGAGGAACATTCTTAGCAACAACCTTGTCTTGATCCTGCCGCTTGAACGTCTCAAACCAAGGCTCGCTATGTGGCACAGATTCGAAAGCAAACTCCAACTGTTCTACTGCCGGAGTGTATTTCAATTTTCCGTCTTCCCATTTCATACACTTTTCTGAAGGTTCTTCTCTGAGTGGACTGACTTCTGGCTCCGGTTGTGGGGGTGTTTCTTCAGGTTCAGGCGGTTTACTCGGTGGCTGTAATCTTGGTCTACCGCACCCTCTCTTAGCCCTTTTAATCACTGGTGGTGCCCGTCGCTTCCTTCTCTTATCTTCTTCCGGCCAGCTATCTTCTTCTGAGGATTCTTCTTTCAACGCTACCGGCCTGGCAAGCCTTTGCCTTTCGGTTGCGGGCGGAATCTGCGGCGATGCCTTTTTCCTTGTTTTTGTGTTGATTATCGCGTCATCATCATCAGACGAAGTAGAACTAGTGGAGCTGGCCCGTTTTGGAAACATGAATTGTTCAGCCTCATCGCTCAACACTGATAGTTCTGAACGCCGCACTTTCCTGAACTTAACCACTAGTGGTTTTGTTCCATTACAAACGGGCAATTCCTTCTTCTTGGTGAATCCCCCGCTCGACCGTAACTTTGTACTCACGCCGACTACTTTATAATACTGGCGGTCTTCTGACTGTGTGGACTCACTCGTCTTCTTACTGCATCTGGTGTTGTGTTTCTTTTCCTCATCGAGGCCGCCATTTCGTCTAGGGCTTATATTGCCGTTGATAGCGTCTGGCGATTGAGATCTTTTGGAACGTCTGTTTTTTGGTTCGGAATCACCGTTGCACAATTTGCGCAACGATCGTCTTTCACCGTTTACTGGAGTGGCTTTGTCAAGGAAGGTGTTGACATCTGCGCCTGAGGTTATAAGAGAGTCTAGAGCTAAGAAGTTAGCGTGGTTTCTGACGAACGCAAGATGGTGGGGCGTCCGTCGATGTGTGGTGGCGTCTGGGTAATCAACATTGCACATTTCGCAATAACCACCCTTCTCTTCTTTTATTTCTTTTTCTTTTATACGAGGTCGACTCTTCCGCGTCATTCTGTAACAAGACAAACATTACAATAAATAAATAACGAACACATAGAACACTGTTACAATCAAATTCACAAGCCGTAATATACAATTCTTAGAAAAATTTACATTTCATGTTAAAAACTTACTTGTGACCGATATTATTGTTAGAAGGAATTGCGACGAGATTCTCCGGCGACTCTTTTTTCTCTTTCTTCTCCTTGGGAGGGTCTGGCTCTAGTGAGATCTGTGGCCACTCATCAAATTCCTTATACACAGGTCGGCACGGTCTGCAGAAAGAGGGAATTTATAAATACCATTGATCGCACATCGAATTTTTACTTCATTATAGGGGTCCATACTTGTCCAAAAATTCAATCTTGATAAAATGTTTACTGAAGAAGTTGACCTGCGCTTTACGCTGCGTGAAGAATGTGTCATACAGTTTATCCAATAGACTTATAGCCTGAAAGATGATAAATACATTGTAAGGATATATAAAATATATAGCGAAGAGATTGCGTATTATTTCCCAACCTTATACTATTAAAAAACAAATATTAAACTATATGAAAAACGAACAAAAATTATTTTCTTAGTTGTTTATTACTTGCAGGTTGAGAAATAATAAGTTAAGAATATTAGTAATAATAGTTAAGTTGAAAAAGGGAAATATCTAGCACAAAGTTATTTTTATTAATAGAATTAGTTGACATGCAAATTCTTTAAGTTGCAACTATGCAATTTTTTATAGCACAAGAAACAACAATAAAAGAAAACACTCGCAAGGGTTCTTCTATAGCAGTAATATTGCAAAACTACAATAGTTCACATGTATTTTTATTATTTACAAAAATTCAGACATATTGATTGCAAAATCCTTTCCTGAACATTATTTTTAACTTGTCATGCAATAACTGAGTACTTAAGGTTTCAATTGAATATAGGAAACTCTAAATACACCAAAAATTTACAAAAACAACATTAGAAGCACTATGCTCAAGTTTTTAAAACTATGCACACATTTAGACTAATAGAGATTAGACACTTTACTTTACACACGATAGAAGATTGGACACTTTTTTGTAGATTTAATTGTTAAATAAAAACAAAAAAGATTTATAACCACTTGTTATTACATTTTTTTGTATTTTTTAATATTCTTTGTAAATTTCGACGACCAACCAGGACAAGCAGTTTTTGTAGGGTGTAAAACACTAGTATATCAAGAGTAAATTACTATTTGGTGACCATTGATTAGGTGTTGAGTTTAATTTTTCGAAGCGAACATTGGTACAGAAATATATATGTTATGATTTTTTTTTGTAAATGTATCAGTAACACAATTTTCTCTGTATTTTGATTGTTAAGTACAAGCTGGTATATTATAGTGTACAGGTATCACTATATACCTGCTTGTACTAGTCATACATGTACAGTGTATTGCAATGTGTAACTTGTGAAGATATCAGTATTACAGGTAAAGTAATCAGATGACTAGCGCCTTCGTTGAATGACTAGGCTGAACAATGATTTAACTAAAGTAACTCAACGTCCGACTAGTTAGCTGATTGTAACATATTTACATCTCCTTTTAGTTAGTTAGTTGATTAAAACATAGCTCTTTGAACAGAGGAGATACAAAGCTCGGTATATTGTTGAATGCCTAGCGCGTACATTGAATCAAGTCTCCACTAGTCATTCAATCAAATAGCAGATTCAACCATGTGGCGGCGACATGAACATTCCTATTATACCTGCCAAAGTGTATCGCATATGTAGCGAACACCACATACCTTTTGCACGGTGAGCTGCACGTAATTATGTTGCGCGTGCTTCGGCGATTGCGCGCGCAGTCTCTCGAGCATGGCATCGGCGCGGGCGCGGCTCTCACGCCATACCGCCGGCCGCTCGTCCGCGACCACGTGGGTGACGCGCGATGTTAGGAACACTTCTTCGCGCTGTTGGGGGAATTATAGCTATAGAATTGTTGAAATTATGTGTATACTAGCTTTCCGCTCGCGGCTTCGCCCGCGTTTTCAAAGAAAAACCCGTTCCCGTGGGATTTCCGGGATAAAACCTATCCTATGTGTTAATCCAAGTTACCCTCTATATGTGTGCTTAATTTCACTGTAATCGGTTCAGTAGTATTTGCGTGAAAGAGTTTGTATGTATGGATGTTTGTTAAAACATCCATACATACAAACTTTCGCCTTTATAATAGTATATTAGGATTAGGATTAGGATGGGGTGGATTTTTGAGACGGGTCAGTAAGGGCAGGTACCTTTACCGTTACAGCTATGAGTGAAGTTATGGGTGAAATGGTTCGCTTTTATTGTCCTGGATTAAGAACCCGGCGGAGGCCGCTCGCAACTGCAATTCGAAGCGAAGTCAAAATACGCTCGAATATTGTTGTCTCTGTTGCACAATTCCCGCCAGCCCCACGCTTGAATGCGACAGCACGACGACCGATGAAAATTTGTGATTAATTTGAATGTGTGCCGTAATACCAAAAATGATGAATGAAAACTCGATGCTTTTCCAATTTTTTTTGCATATTGTGTAACTTAACAATATAAGCCATGCTTCCAATTACATTATATTAAGAATATTGCCGTTTTTAATACAGAATTGATGAGTAGAAAACATATCATTTATACTTTAAAAATGTGAGAAATACAAATTGTTTACAATTCGTTGTATTTAAGTATTTTGCAATAAAAATCATTTGGGAACCTAGATAGATACTGTCTTATTCCGAATAACAGCACAATAAAGTGGAAATATGCTCAAACTGAAAATGATTTTGGTATTACGTTTGTATGGAAAAATTGTCGTCCGCCGGCCCCTTAACACTGACAAAGCCGCTAGTATTTTTAATAATAATTAAATCAAGACTAGAAAGAAGACAATATTGTTTCCACTGCTTATGAATTGATCATGAAGTTAAAGGTAGATTAGTTATATTAACCCTTTTTTAAAGTACAATATTGTATTCATGAGTTCCAAGTTGAGGGTAGTCTTATCTTTGTAATGGTATTGAAATCATCTTAGGGAAGAGACTGTGTGTTATCTGCTTAAGTTATTGGCTGCTAAGTCCCATGTAAGTAAAATGTGTTAAGACCACAAAGGGAAATACATGTACATACAATCTTCAAATCAATAGTATCATCTTGAAAAATATTATCAAGTCAACCTAAAATGTGGCATAATGATAAAAAAAATTCAAAGTTAACGAAAACTCATGCTAAATTATGGCCTCGAGACTGTCTTTGGGTATAGAATGTGATATAGGCACAAGCTGTATTTTGACAGTAGCGACTTATAGCTTTTATAAAAAAAGCCACCATCTTTAAGTCATTTCATTAATAAAGTCACAGTCTAAGTTATTAATTGTTTATTGTTTATGAATTTAAATTGAGTTTTATCCAGTGTAAACCAGCATGGTGACATATTTGATCTCGTCATTCTCAGTTCTTAAGTAGATATATGAGCGATCTTCTGTTAACTTTGTTCAAACATTATTGATTATTTCAAACTGGAATATTTTATTTCTAAACATGGATAAAAATATCATCTATACTCAGTGAAGATATTATATTTATTACTAGCTGTGCTCTGCAGTTTTACCTGCATTGCTCAGCTCCTGTTAGTCTTAGCATGATGATATAATATAGCCTATAGCCTTTCTCGATAAACGGGCACACTGAAATAATTTTTCAAATCGGACCAGTAAGTTCCTGAGATTAGCGCGTTCAAACAAACAAACAAACTCTTCAGCTTTATAATATTAGTATAGATTTGAACTTATTAATATTATTTTATAAAATTTTCAAATGTTTGGAAATTACCCCACATAACTATCTACTTAAATATTTTCTACAAAAAAGGTCACCAACATTTCTGGAAGTGGTCCACTCCAGGGTTTAAAATGCTAACAAATGACATCACTTCTCTATTCCTATGATTATCAAATACAGAAATAATCATGTCAATAGTTTGAAATCAGAGTTATCAAGTATAATAAACTAGTGGTCCGCCCCGGCTTCGCCCGTGGTACATATTTTGCAATAAAAGGTAGCCTATGTTCTTTCTCAGGGTCTAAAGATTGTTTGTGCCAAATTTCATCAAGATCGGTCCAGTAGTTTATGCGTGAAAACCATACATACATACAAACCTTTCCTCTTTTTAATATAATTTAGTATAGAGAAGTTGAATTGAGTCATTTGAAATTGTTCCAACAACTTACTTAGTAGTTTTAAATGATACATTCATATATTTTAAACTTATAGGTATTGTAAGCATTGTTATAAATTATAATATACTAGCAATGCCCTGCGGTTTCACCCGCTTAGATAGCGATATCGTTACAGTGAAAAGTCTACTATAGGTCGGACTATAGGTTTAATTTTTAATCACTTGAAAATCACCTTTATCCCGTCCCGCACTACGGCCTTTTTTTTTGTTTTAGTGGGGAAATCTTTCATAGATACCCACGGCCTCCGGGGGAGGGGCCGTGGGTTATGTCGGATTCCTATTTCCTACCGACCAAAACCTCACTGTGTTCCGTCAAGACGCATATTGGTAGAATTCCTCCGTGACCCGCGCACTACGGCCTGCTCGAACAGTATACCTACTATTTTCTGTAGATTGACACTTTTAAAAATTCGTTATATCTTTTGAATGGAATATCCAATTCTTTTCATTTAAAAAGTATTTTGCTGGTATTGAAACAGTCTATAATAAAACATCATTTAATGGGATAAGGATTAATATATGTGTATGGATAACATGGTTTGATTACTGTCGGCACTTCTATTTACTTTGAAAACGTAAAAAAGTTGCTGTAGTAACATAACTACTAAAGATGGACATATGGTATCGCGGACTTTCTTGTAGATATTGATCCATTCTTGAATACCGTAGAACATTTTTTTGTTCTATCTTCAATAGATTCCGCAGCGCACGCGATGACAGAAGTTTTATTGAGGATTTTTTTACACCTTGGGTTACATTATTGCATTTTTGGTAAGGATCTCTAATTTTTTTGAAAATGCAATATAGCCTATGTTGCTCAGTAAAGATGCAGCTTTCTAATGGTGAAAGAATTTTTGAAATCGGTCCAGTAGTTTTTGCGTGAAAACCATACATACATACATACATACATACTTACAAACTTTTCCTCTTTATAATATTAGTATAGATTACTGATAATATGCACCAGGTAGATAACCTGACTGACCCATCATATTATGTCTATATGTCTCTGTATATATTTTTTTTTGTTTTAATGATGACTTAAATCATGTTGCTGCAATTGAATATTGAATTTAAATTATTTTTATAGACTTCATATTTTTTTTAATGTAACTGTTAAAAATAATGATTAATCTGTAACAATAATTAACAAAAAATTGCAATTTGTAAAAAATGGATTGGATATGTTTTAAGTACTATTCATAGACCTTTGTAATATGAAATACCTAATTTTTTAATTATATTAAATGTATTAAAATGTACAGGTTTGATAAATTATGTTAAATTAATTAAAAAAATTAAATAACAATATGCTGTGTTTTTATTCACTTTACTGTTTCTTGAAAGTAAATTCATAAAAATATATAAATAAGTAATTTAATTTAAAACAAACAAGTAAGAATTATCATAATTTTTTTTAAACTTCACAAAAGTATTTGCAATTAATAAATAGGAATAAATAAAGATTTATTAGTGAATAAAAAAATCACTGATATTAATATTGATAAATACAAAAAATCAATTTAATATTTTTGACATATAATAATTATTAAAAGACACTAATTATACTGGCAACTCTTATAAGAACTGTCAAGACAATTTGAATTGTTGTGACATATTATTTTGTTTGATAAAATGTAATTTGAAAGTCATCAAAAACACGTATTTTGACCTGAAAGGTGCACGTATGTGATTTCGTAACGTAAGAAAATTCCGTCCAGAATGCTGACGACGACTTTAAACAGACTCGACAACGGACTGTTTATCAAAACAAGAGAATTACGTGTCGTGGCACTCAAGTGACCGATTATTTCTATGCAATCCGAGTCCGTGCGCAATCATGGAGTTTTCCTTGAAATACACACGGCGAAATTGACGCCAGAACGAGCATCGCGCGGTACCCTGAATCGCGCCAACCGTCCCGCGCAAAAAAATAACACACTACCATCTTACATGCTATTTTCATCCTTAGCTTGACAATCTTAAGAATCATATCGCCTTGACAGTCTAAAAGCAATATCAACTGTCAAAAATTAAGCATACACACGCGTTAGCCAAAGAAAACTACATTTCAAACAGCTTTTAAATGGATGTATTGCAACGCAGCGTGATCGAACGCGGCGCGCGGCCTCGGCCCGTTGCATTTCGCTCTGCGACAGCGGCTCTAACGCGAGCGTACAAAAGATGACCTAAAATCGAACGCAAGCTACGCGCCTAACAAGCCGCTACAACAACTTAATTTTAAACTATTTTCTTATTAATTGTAACTAAAACCAAGTATAACACGGCATATGTGGATATTGGTAGTCGCATATACTCACACAAAAGCCGTCCGGAAGGCCCCCGCGCACCGCTTATCACAAAAATAAGTAACTATATACTAGTCACCGAGACGGGACACTTCGTCACTGCTTGAATTACATGGAAACACAATGTACACTTCATACGTCCACTGCACTGAATATTGTTTCCAAGCACTATCACATACAATCGCGTAATAACTACTTTTTAGTCTTATTTATATAGATTTGCCTAATAAAATCGAAAAAGTAACAACAAACACAAATCTGTCATACAAGATGGAGATATTTTGCTGTAGTTTTTGTTACAGTCACTGGCAGCGCTAGTGTCGCTTGGAAGGGGAAAGGCATGCGATTGGCCGATTCTGATTACGTTCCATTCTATGTATTTTTTGTATATGAAATTATGATTCTAATTTTACATTTTAATTATTAAAAATGATTATATTTAATATATTCACATGTTTTTTCGCACTTCATTTTACATTAATTATTTTAAAACCTAATAATTTAGTTGCATGAATTATTGAAAATATAAGTTTTGCTTTTCTAAGAAAAAATATTGTGAACCTGAACGTGCACGATGTTAAGAAGCCAATTCAAATATTCATTTATTTGTTTGAAATGTGAGGAAATTAATGACGTATATTATGAAACATCTTAGTCAGATTGTATCTATATGTATAACCCAAAAAATTCTAGGAATGCATAGCAAGGTTCTCAGGCATTAAAAACAAATTATTTTCGCGCCAAAATGAATAAAATACTTACTAGGCCCATGTCTTGCAGTCTTCGAGATAGAGATCGCGATATAGATGGTTCTTGTATATCCAAATAAAAACAGAAGTTTTTACGAACTGTAACAACAGAAAAGCTTAGGAATCGTTTCTTATGTAAAAATATATCAATGCTATAATTTATTATTCATACTCTTGTTATATTTTTCTTGTAGTTGCAAAGTCGAAACCATCGTGTTCATGAATAATATTTGTCACCAATATCTATCTATGCGTTGCACTACCACGTAGCAATGTTAAACACATGAAATATATTGCACTTATATGCCATTTTATTTACATATTGTAAAACGTTATATAATTAAAAACTAAACAAGACTTTAAAGTGCAAAATTCACACTATTTTTCGAATGACCCTTGTTTCGTTCGACCCTTGAAAGATGAAATGTCAGTGCCAGCTGTGATGACTTATGACAGATAAACAAAAATCGATGATCTATGGCAGATGATCAATAAGACAATCGATATTTATCGATGTTACTCTTTAAAAATTTAAGTATCCAAACTAAATTGTATTTAAATAATTATTTATAATTTAGATCAATACAATTAGGTCATATTGATCCAATTTTAAGGCTAATTTTTAACGAAGAACAAAAATTATGTAAGTACTTGATTTTATTTACAAATAAATTACGTGACTGCATTATTTATGTATAATAATCGTGACAATTGTAAAGTACTTAAGCACTTTCTGTAGGGAATGCAATTGTCATATCCATAAATGGGGCAGCTCCATTCATTTTATAGCCCGTGATTCTGTAGCAAATGCTACACCGAATGACGAGCCCCGGGGCAGAACATAGGTAGGTACATCGTTTATATATACGTGCTTTATTGATTACTCGTGTTCAATGCTAGGCGTTTATGTATTGGAGTGGACGTCTGACGCACCTACACTTATATAGATATATGTAATACCTATGTACTGTTACATGTATACCCGTTATAGACACGCATAGGTAGTTGGGAATATGACCTATTTCGTAACAAGTTAATCTAGGTCATATGAATGTTACACTATAATGTATTCAAATATCAATTTTCTAGATATTTATTTTTAGAAATATGAAATGTTCAAAACAATGTTCATCTAATGAGCGGCAAAAAATTTAAATTAACGTCTCTGACTTTTGGTAATTAAGTTTGGATCTGTCTTTGCATAAGTGAATCAATAGGTACGTATTTCTAATGTAGGATTAATCTAAATATTATGATCGACGTCTCGAATAGAATATTTTTCATTTTTCTTTGGAATTCATTTAACTAAAGGTATTATAAATATAAATGAATTTATACATTACTTCAATATTTAACCAGAATAATAATTGATAATAGGTATAAGTATAACAATATTACATACTTCCAAGGCACTTATTTCTACCCAACTATTTTGGGCTGTTTCTATTCAGGCATACAAATTGCATAGTAACAAAATAAATCGATACTCAATAGATATAGGTAAGTACCTATTTATTCCGATGTCTGCGCCGCGCCAGTGTATTCAAGGTTGAAATATAGAATTCACGGTAGAATAGATGGCGTTTAAACAAATAACAGGGGATATATTTTGGACCACTTTTGGACACATTTTGGAAGATTACCATCACAGATAATATAATAAATACTAGGTAGTAATTATTATTCAATAATTATTGCTAACTTATTCTCTATGGACACAGGACACGAATGAAATAAGTTATTCCATTCTTTGCTCTAAAATGAGACATTATTTTATACTTATATAATAGGAGCATATAAAACACCATTTTTATATTTGTTAATCCTCACCACTGAGCCACCACTTAAGATGTAGGTACTTATAATATAACACTAGCTTTCCGCCCGCGTTTTCAAAGAAAAACCCACATAGTTCCCGTTCCTGTGGGATTTTCGGGATAAAATCTATCCTATTTGTTAATCCAAGTAACCCTCTATATTTGTGCTAAATTTCATTCTAATCGGTTCAGTAGTATTTGCGTGAAAGAGTAACAATAAACAAACACACACATACACATCCTCACACACTTTCGCATTTATAATACTAGCTTTCCGCCCGCGTTTTCAAAGAAAATCCCCCATAGTTCCCGTTCCCGTGGGATTTCCGGGATAAGACCTATCCTATGTGTTAATCCAAGTTACCCTCTATAATTGCGGTTCAGTATTTGCGTGAAGGAGTAACAAACACACACACATCCTCACAAACTTTCGCATTTATAATATTAGTAGGGTTAGTAGGATAGGATTTAATTGGTCAGATTTTTTTTTATATTATCTTTTGGCATAAAATATCAGTTTGCATTCTACAGAAAAGCAGTTATAAAAACAGCACTAGGTATAATATTATAATAATTAGTATATTATAATATGCCTTTTTTATTTAAACATATAATAAATCTGTAGAAGGGTCATTTCTGTACATTGAAAATATTGAAAAAATAAATAGCAGGGGGTGTTACTGGATCGATACCAAACCCAAATATGTGATTAAAAAAAATTTTGTCTGTCTGTCTGTATGTGAAGACATCACGTGAAAACTACCGGTTCGATTTCGATGAAACTTGGTATACCTTATTATCCTGGGCTTAAAATAAGATACTTTTTATCCTGGAAAAATACGTAGAAAAAAAATTAATCTTAATTTTTCAGTTTTATCCATAGACGTTGTTCTGTAGAACCGCGAACACGTTGCGTATTATTATAGGCCTAGCCGTATTTGGGTCCAATAGATATTTATAAGATGTCATTGTCAGAGTTACTCAAAATGGAGAAATAAACCATCCACGCGAAGACCGACATCCGCGCGGACGGAGTCGCGGGCGGAAGCTAGTTCTTAATAAATTTTAATGTAGAGCAACTTAAATGGTGTGAATTAAAACCAAAAATAGTTATAAAATATAAATTTAATATTGCAGATTGATTTTATAAAATTTTCAGGAGAATAAAAACAACAGGTTCTCTTATAATAAGCTTATATTTAAAATTTAAATAAACAATTACAATAATAGTACAATTAACGTATAGCCACTTTGTAAAAACCCTTATAAATAAATATTATAATATTATCATTAAGATGACGGAAGTATAGACAAATCGATACTTTATAAAAAATATACAACAGCGGAGTCACATACAAAAAAAAAGACGGGTTGCACTCCGGGAGTGCCGGCAGAGGTGAAAACTTGATTATTAACGTTGAGCATGTTTGATATTTTGGAATGGTATCCGTCTTATTACGCTTTTTCGATCAGGTCACGTGTCCTGACGCGAGATTAAGATTTTATACCCATTACAGAAAAAGTGCTCAACGCCGCTAAAGAAGTTTTCACTTCAATATAGAGAAATAGGCTTATGTTTCGATGTAAAAATTAATAGTTTTTAAAATATGAATACTATGGTGTTTTAAATAAGTTTAGGAGTATTGTCAATTTTGACAGTGACATAAATGTCTTCAGCCTGTGATTTGGAAAAAAAAAATCAACTTATAAACTCATACATCGAAACACATTCATCAGTATTTAAGGTGGCATAGAAACTAGAGCAGGATATAACAAATCAAATCTTTGGTAAAGATTAAGAAGTTTAGTCGGTATTTTATACCGAAATTAATCTCAAGAGACTAGTAAATATCTGAAGTATTTTATTATAATATGTTCAAATAATAAACCAATTTAGTTCCATAGGCCGTGTAACGGTTTTTTGTGTTTATACACATTGTCCAATAGCGTGCCTTCGTCTTACTTGAAATTGATAAATAATGCACTTTCTTTTTCATTCTTTTGGAGTAACTTATTGAATTTGTTATTTTATTTCTTCTAACTCTTGATTAAATAAATATGTATAAATATTTCTCAACTACAAGTATAGGAATTATTTTTCTATTGCAATAAAATAAAAATATTTAAATTTAATAAATATAAATGTGACTCCGCACTTTTCATAATATATACAATGGAAATTGATGAAATTTAATTTCATTTTTTTTTACTTTTTATCATGGCGTTTTTAACATGACTTAAGAGTACACTCACTTAACATCAGTCTCATGTCGACATTCTGTGACTTCCCTGGCAACCCAAAAAATATATATTTATTTATGCTAAGAAAATATAACATAATCCTGAAAAAATACAATTTTTTGGAATAATAAAGTAAAATACGAATACCCACTGAGGGTACAATATTGAAATTGGATCAATTAAACGTACTTTTTATAAATATACCATATTTAAAATATTATATTATGTATTAAATAGAAGGTCGTCAGGTGATTGAAGTCATATGCCAGCATATTTACCATTCACGATTTATTGGTCAGAAGCTAAAATGATAAACTTGTCTATGGTGATTATCTATCTATGTTAATGTTGATTGTCTTTATCTTCGCCGTTCGTATCGCCATTCAAAATTGACGGGACGGGAGGCTTTATAGGCGGGGCTGGTATCACCTGTAATAATATAATTTGTTAGTTAAATACAAAATCGATATTTTCAAATAATACAAAACCAATAAAACCATAGACACCTAAAACCATCCGCAACCCCACATAAAAAAAGTAAAAGTGACAGATGACAATGTAGGTAAAAAAAGGCGCGAAAATAACTGTCATAATGAATAGAACTAAATATTTGTCAAACTGTGCAATGTGTGTCGTGATTTCTAAACATAAAAAAACTAAACTAAAAAATAAGAAAACCCCATCCAAAATTCACCAAATACCACAAGCAATTCAAATATCCTTGACAATAATGGATGCAAAATATAAACTAAGTGCCCAAGCTTTCCCATTTTGGAAATTCACACGAAAACATCACACTATTAAAAAATTCCAAAAATATCCACATCCGTATGTATAAAAATTTTGAAAAACTTAACTTCAAATGTGATTTCTTGCGATATTCATACATTTTTGTCTACTAGAGAGATGCATTGATACTTATTGTTCTGAGTTTGTTACCTATAATAATAAGCGATAGTGTTTTTAATATAATAGATACTTAACTATATATATTTAGTTGAAAGTATAGAACTTTAAATATAGGTACTAGTTTATATAAAAAAACTTGGTTGAGATCACTGAGCTATTATTACTACGTATAGAGAAGACACCACGAACAAAATCTGTGCGGCGCGGGGCGGCTGTGAGTCATAGATTAAGCGATGTCTTAAACGACATGAACGCAATCATCGCGCTAAAGCGACTGAGTGCAGTGTGGCCGGTTGACCTCTGTTGAGCGGAACATAAGTGATGTAGGCGGTGTCTTCTCCTTACGTAGTAATTGTATCTCAATGGTTGAGATAGACATTAAGATTCAGTACTTAGTATAACGTAAAAATTACAATATTTTGTTAAGTCAATATTAATTTTATGTTATCGTGCAATATATTATATAAAAATACAACACATCTACTATATAAAAATAAGTCAGGTTTTCCTTTCTGACGCTATAACTCCAGAACGCACGAACCGATTTCCACGGTTTTGCATTTGTTGGAAAGGTCTCGGGCTCCGTGAGGTTTATAGCAAAGAAAAGGTGTCTCTGGTGGCGAAACGGAGTTCGCCGGGTTTGCTAGTATTATGTATAATAAACCATAAATACATATATAAAATATGCTAAAAAATATTTTTTGTACTGGATTAATATGTGTTTTGTATTGATTTATGTTATTGTTAGTCATAGCTCATAAAATAGGTAACATTTACTCATTGCATACGTTATTTTCGACGGCAGCGTCGTCTGCATCCTGTTAAATATTGTAAAGTAATGAATGTTTTAGTAAGTTACAGTTGAATTAAGCTTAAAACAATGAAAACAAAACATAAAAAGTTACAAGAATCCATAACCTTTACATTCAAAACATTTTTTATTTATTTTATACAACCAATATTTTGTTGGTTGATAATATTTTATATGCACATGCTTATGTATTTGTTTGTATGTTATTTAAACTGTACAATATTTGATAAATTCTTTTGTCACATTTTGTGTTGTGTTAAGTGTGCTTTGATTGGTCAATAACATATTAAGCTTGTTATTGATTGGTCAATACAATGCCGTCTCTGATTTGTCTGAAATTATGTATTATAAAAAAAACAAAGACGGGTTGCACTGGGGGAGTGCCGGCAGAAGTGAAAACTTGATTATTAACGTTGAGCATGTTTGATATTTTGGAATGGTATCCGTCTTACGCATGGAATATAAGGGCTAAAAAAAAAAGTCCGTCTTACGCTTTTTCGATCAGGCCACGTGTCCTGACGCGGGTTTAAGATTTTATACCCAACGCCGCTAAAGAAGTTTTCACTTCAAAAATTCAAAACATAAGGGATTAACATAGCACATAGGGCAATCACATCGCTTATCAGCGGTCAATAACGTATTAGCTCGTGAATGGTCGATTGATATTGTATGTTGCATATAGTGTATTTTGATTAGTCAAATACCATGTCTTCTTGCTGTTTGTTAATTAGTTTGTTGAAGTGAAACTTCTTTGTGCGCGTTGTGAGTAAAATTTCATGGTCGCGTCATGGCAATACCGTCACATCATGTAGTGGCGACGATTTTGGTATCTTTGAATCTTCAAAAGAAGTTTCACTTCTGACACGTGTGCTCAGCACACACGCTCTTTTTTACATTGTGTTATGATTGGTCACCGCCACTTTAACTTGCTAATTAGTTACTCACAGAGGGTTTAGGCCGGTGTGTGTCCACGGCATCAACGGATAACTTGATGTGTTCTTCTCTACACCCGTAAGCGACCGGTGTGAGCTTGATCACAGTATGGAGTGGTACATGCAGGTAGGGGAGCTCTTCTGTTGATTATGTTATTTAATATTAATATTTAATTTACCAATTCTACTACTATTATAAATGCGAAAGTAACTCTGTCTGTCTGTCTGTTACTCAATCACGCCTAAACTACTGAACCAATTTGCATGAAATTTGGTATGGTGATATTTTGATACCCGAGAAAGGACATAGGCTACCTTTTATTGGGAAATATGTACCACGTGCGAAGCCGGGGCGGACCTCTAGTTACAAATAAGTAAGGTCGGAATACGGATACGGAAATTTCCAATTGTTATATTTTACTAGTTGACTCATGCAAATTTTTCTACTCTCAAAAGTAACTTCAAAAGTATAATAATACTTCCTGATATTATGCTTAACGTTTAATAATAATTAACGTAAAAGATTAAATTGTGTATTTATCAATAAAAATAGCTTCTTAGTAGTACAGTTGAATAAATAAATGTATGAGTAAGATTATATTTTAAATACTATACATTTTTCCACTCTACTAATATGATCTACATATGCATGTCGTGATTGTAATAAGCCTAATATACCGTTTGTATTCTTTAAGTGTGCACAGGCGTTTATTCCGTAACTATTGCAGATTAAAAAAAAAAAACATTGAATTGATATCCAAAGTACTTAACCTAATGAGTAAAATGGCAATAATAACTTTTTAAAAATAAAACGAGAAATATCTAAAAATTTAACTTTAAGACCTCATAATCTAATCATATTGTAATTTATCAACGATCTGTTACCACGACAACTATCACTATCAAAAATGCCCGTATTATTGGTTGCCATCTCACCAGCGGACTTATCCAGGAAGTAAGCCAGCAGGCACCTCATGACCGCCTGGTGGGAGACCACCAGCACGTTGCCCTGCCGCTCCAGCTCCATGATGACGGGCTCCAACCTCGCCACCAGGTCCTCGTAGCTCTCCCCCCGGGGGTACCGGTATGCGAACTTGTTCGCGTCTCTAGCGTTGAAGTCTGTCGGGTATTTTTCCTGGATTTCAGCGTATGTCATCTCTTCGCAGATGCCCTGGATTGATAGGAAATTGTTGTTACATGTTTTTGAAAACAAAAAAATGTAGATGTAGATTTGATGTTAGAAATTTTAAGGTTATCATTTGGTTGGAAGTTATGGTTTGTTACGGTAGATTTGATGAAATTCAGTATTGTTACTTCATAAACGGCTTGTATTGAGTATGTAAAAACATTGATTATATATTTTGTGAACAATTTTGACAAATGATTTTTTTAAATACTTAATTTTAATTAACAAACGTTGTAGAGCTTGAGAACGCAATAAATATAGCTTTTACTAATTCGTGAAAATGTGGGCGTAGGAGAATAAACCTACGCATGCGCACCGCCACCAGGCTACAAACGCAGTAAACAAACAAACAGATGCGTAAGTACCTATGCGTTTCGTCTGGACACGACGAATTTTCAGGTGTATTGTATGGAGTTTGCGCTACTGTCCGCGTATGTACTGTTGGGTCGATTACACCTAACGAGTACAGTGGTGAGTCAGTAAATAAGCTCTCGGCCGATAGAGTTGCCGAACCGAATGGGTGTTTACACGTACATATTTACACTAGCGAGTCAGTTTAGTTTGCAATGGATCGAAAAAAAAGACGGGTTGCACTCCGGGAGTGCCGGCAGAAGTGAAAACTTGATTATTAATGTTGAGCATGTTTGATATTTTGGAATGGTATCCGTCTAACGCTTTTTCGATCAGGTCACGTGTCCTGACGCGAGTTTAAGATTTTATACCCATTACAGAAAAAGTGCTCAACGCCGCTAAAGAAGTTTTCACTTCAATAAAGATTTATTTATTTATTTATTGTACTCGTTAGGTGTAACCGACCCACGTGTAACTGTTAGGTGTAACCGCCCCATGTGTCACTCACCGCATCGATCTCGTTGAGCGCCTTCCACCGCTCCTGCGGCGCGCGCACGTCCTTCACCGTCTGTATGGCGCGCTTCATCCACGAGCTCCACACGCGGAGCCCCGGGATGTGCTGCTGGTCTATGTACCCCGCCAGGGCGCTGGCGTACTGCTGGCCCCGGGTAGAGAGCGAACTGTCCCCGCCGATACGACCCACCAGGTTGTGCATGCTCTCACCGTGCTGGAATATCAATGATAAATAAATAAATGTTATGAAATAAAATTTCATCAATATTCAAATTTGCCGCGCTTCGCGCGTTCATATTATCTGTGGCACGGATTGACGTAGCGGTAAGAAAAAATGGCGAGATACGATTGAAGTATTGTTAGCTGGTGTGCAACGCAATTTATAATAAAACTTAAAGATAGAAGGGATATAATTGGGGATTTATTATATGTGGACTTTAAATGTCGTTTCTTTGAATTTACAGGTGAGATTACATAATATTTTAAGTTGTTGTAGTAACAAACTTGTACATTAACTATTGTGAAAACTTTCTAAAATAAAAACTGAATTTACAGAGAAACAAATTGGTTTTCTTGAAAATCCTCAATAATATATCTTATATAAATATTAAACTATTGCATAGCTTCCATCGCGGGCCTTGAGCGCGAGGACCGAATCAAGAAATTCCGTAACGAAAAAAACCTCACGCTCCCCACTCCGACGGGCTCGGAGGTGTGGCTTGAAGGCATGCTATGCAATAGCTTTACCGCGGCAATCCCCGGGTGCCACAGGTCTTTTTTCTGGACAATTTTCACATACGGCACGATCTGATCCCATACTAAGCTTTCGCTTGTGTTATGGAAACCAGATGGCTGATAAACATACATATATATATATCATCTTAAATAAATACTTATATAGATAGAAACTTTATTGCACATAATTTTTAAATTTCGAGTCAGAACGGGACATTATTAAAATGGAACCAACAGAAAAGCTCTAGCTTTCAAATAAAAAAAAAAACAATGATCAAGATCGGACCTTCCACTTAAAATAATTGAGATAACAAACTCAAGAAAAAAAAAACAAAAACCGTAAAATTGAAAACCTTCTTTATAGAAGTAGGTTGAAAATACATACACATATTCCACAAAGAACCACTATTCAAAAACCTATTTAAAAAATATGTATCCCAATCTGTTGCATACTTTAAAGATCTAAGCATACATAGGGATAATACAAACAGCAACATTCTTATAATACCCTATGTTTTAGAAAAAAGCACAGAACTCACCCTCGTCAAATAAATAGTCCTTGGAACTATGTGTATATTCATCAAGTAGTAAACAATTCGGCTCTGTATATGCCCTTCGTGTTTATGGACCACCACCTTCTCGCCCGTATCATATATCTTCATGAAACTATACTCTGACTCCAGGTTTTCGTCGAGCGGTTCATACTTTTCCATGTAATGCTCTATGCGAAGGAGGAAGTCGTTTAGAACGTTGTCTGTGTTCTGTATGTTTGTGTAGTCTGGACTGCTGACTTTTACTTCCTGAAAAGGTAAGGTTTTTTGATAAATAAAGGATTGAATAAATAAGATGTTTTAGATTTTTGATTTGAACATTTTTTAAGCTATTGCATAGCTTCTATCGCGGGCCTTGAGCGCGGGGACCGAATCGAAAAATTCCGTAACGAAAAAGCCTCACGCTCCCCACTCCGACGGGCTCGGAGGTGAGGCTTGAAGGCATAGCATGCAATAGCTTTACCGCGGCAGTCCCCGAGTGCCACACGTCTTTTTTTTGATAAATAAGATGTTTTAGATTTTTGATATTTTATAAACATTTTTTTTTATTTATTACCAATACATATTTGTAGGAATATTTTATTCACCAATGACTTTCATGGTAATAAAAAAGACAATAGTTTACTTACATATTTTTATTTAATTAACCTTAGTACACATAAAAGTGTTTGAAGATTTGTCAGATTTTTTTTATGTTTTATAGCATTAAATATCCAAACCATATTCGCATCTATATCCTTTACATAAGGTTCAATTTCCCATACTCACCATAATATTCTGCTCAATGATCCTAGGGTCGTCACAGATAGACTCCACAAAGAAGAGTTTAAAGCCCATTTTGTGAACAACGATGTCACGGATCATCCGCCGCCGCTCCATCGTTGAGTTTGTCGCGTCGAACACCTGGAAAGAGGTAATTGCTATTTAAAGTTTTGAGAGATAGAAAAATACACAAAAAATAAAGCAATTTTTTTTTTGAAGTGAAACTTCTTTATCGGGGTTGGAAAAAAAATAGTGTAACATTTTTTCGTTACGCGTGACATTTTTCCGTTACGCACCATCTTTTTCTTATCCCTACCACACGTGATTCGACGTATTTCTGTAAAGTTGCATATAGTAAATTATTTTTTTGAAAAATAAGGTCATAAAGAAGTTTCACTTCTTACGTGTGTACACACTAGTACACGCACACATTTTCTTTTATATGGTGATGTCTACTATTTTGGTCATTATGGTTGGTATTTGACTGGCTAACTGACGTTGAACTGCCGAAATTATTTGGGTCTAGCAGGATATCTCCTACTCATCTATATCAGATGTTTTTTTACAATTTATTGACTACATGTGAAATGCACCTTCTCCATCACCTATACCATCCTGATAGAAACAACATAAATGAAAAAAGGAGCAGTAACATATTTTTAATTCTAAATAAGTAATTATATATTCATGAACATACATAAAAAAATATACCGGCCGAATTGATAACCTCCTCCTTTTTTGAAGTCGATTAATTAAAAATTATTCTAGTCTTAACACCCAAGATTCAACAGCAATAAAAATAAAATCAGTCGACTTCGACTTGTAAGAAAACCTATCAAATTCACATTAAGATAATTACTTAGGCCATTCTCCCATTGCGATACGCACAGGCGATTCAACTACAAGTCTGCAAGTCTCGGAGACTAGTCGCCGCAGAATATCTCACATACATTGTACCGGTAGCGTAGTGTGCGAGCCTACAAACAAATGTGTGTGTGCCTGTGCGTATCGTAATGGGAGAATGGCCTTAGTAAGGATACTCACAGCCACCTCCCCCCCCTTGACCAGCCACTCGCACACATCATGCAAGGCGTCCAACGCACACTGCTGTCTGATGGCCATCGCCTCTTTATTGTCAGCGCGGAAGAACTCATGACTCGTGTACGCGGTGGTCGCATGCCGTCTGTACTCGCCGAGGTTGAATACTGAAATATTTAATAGTAAGTTTTATAGCATTTATTAATATTTTAAGAAACTGTAAATTTATTATTCAATTTGATCATTCTTTATTCTTAACTAGCTTTCCGCCTGCATAGTTCCAGTCCCAAATTTCCAAATCGGTTCAGTAGTTTAGGCGTGAAGGATAGACAGATAAACAGAGTTATTTTTGCAATTTATAAGTAATATTAATAATATTGGGAGGGTAAAGTAGTTTCTATTTTTATTCATTGCCAATTTCGTTATCACATTATTGTTGGATTATCAGTATGTACTTCAAGTATTGATTATCTCATTTTAATAATGCATGTTTTGACTAGATAGCACTGTATTCAAACTCAAACATTTATTTATTCAATTAGATTTCTTCTAGAAGCACTTTTGAAACGTCATTACATATTTTTAACATTTACCACCGATTCGGAAAGCAGTATCTACGGAGAAGAACCGGCAAGAAACTCCATAGTTGTTCTTTTTAATCATGTCAGTTTTACAATTTAATTTTACAAAATACATTTGTAACATCATATTATATTATCATAATATTATGACAAAGAACTGTACAAAACAAGTTATTGAGTCAGAAACTTGAATCTTGTTTATTCTTTCTGGAAATCAATATCTATGTAATACAATATAACATAATATGATAGACTCTATATATTTAACTAGCTTTCCACCCGTGGCTTCACCTGCGTTGTCTAAAAGTTAACAAATCATATACAAAAATATTTCAGAACAGCTCTTTTTATTAAAAAAACGCATCAAAATCCGTTGCATAGTTTAGAAGATTAAAGAAAACAGGGACGGATAGGCAGCGATTTAGTTTTAATAAACTATGTAATGATTTGGGCCTTTATATAGTACCTAAACAAAAATTCAACTTGTTCAATAGAAGATTTTAAAACTAAATTTACTTGACAAAACAATTATTATCGACATAACAACTTACCCCTGGTATTTATTCCAATCCAATTAAGGTACCGTGACAGTTTCTTTGAGATATACGTCTTGCCGCGCGCAGGCAGCCCTACCATCGCGATTACATGGGGAATGTTAACATAGTTGGCCCTTTCACCTGGAAAGAAGAAATACATAGTTAAAATCTGTTCGATTGTCGATTGTTGAGACATGGTAAGTATTTTTTGAACAGTTGATTATTAATGACGCTAGAAACTTCGTTTAAAATATGTTGATGCTCCTCAGGAGAGAAGTTTGATTGTCTATTGGTATATTTTTTGAGCAACAGTTCATTAATAACTAGCTTTCCACCCGCGGCTTCGCCCGCTTTGTCTAAAACATAATAAATTATATATACTAAAACCTTCCTCTTGAATCACTCTATCTATTAAAACGCATCAAAATGCGTTGCGTAGTTTTAAAGATTTAAGCATACATAGGGACATAGGGACAGAGAAAGCGACTTTGTTTTATACTATGTAGTGATATTGCTGGAAACAATGTTTAAACTGTGGGGATCCTCAGGAGAGAATGAAATAAATAATTTAAAAAATCTATTTAATAATATGTATGTTAAATATTAATACAGGTTCATCTTTAACTTTAGTAATGGCTTAGGTACAGAAAGTTAAGAAGAGTTAAGTTTACATAGTTAATTTTCTTGTAATCAGTACTAAAAAACAATGAAACAGAATGCATCAAGCCTTTTTTTTGCATCAACCTTTCTTTATTTCAGTTATTTCTATGTAACATTGGTTGATGTTTAACCCATTGAGCCCGATCGGTCCACGTCACAATAGATTTTCTATTGTGTCTGTGATTCCGGGGCCTGATGGATTAAGCGACATTTGATTATATGTTTATGTTTTCTTTCCATAAGAACCATCCTCGTACTTCAAGGAATATTATAAAAAGAGAATTATTGAAATCAGACCATCCCTTCACGAGTGATGTTGTGACCAAGGAAAACGGGTTTCATTTTTTATATACAGGGTTACTTGTAAAACACCAGCAACCTCGCGCAATCATAAGTAACAACATTTGTTTTACGACTTTGGATAATTTGTTAGATTTTATTCTCATACAAAAATAAATATTCATTTAATTTTCCGTTTGAATATTATAAACTCTACGCGCATCCCAAAAATTACATAAACAAGAAGCGAACGAGAGGGGGAAGGGGGCGTCGCGTCGTCCTTTCGATAATGAATAGAACATAGACTTACAAATGTTAGGAGAGTACAATAAAAGCTTAAAAAATCATTTAAAAATAATTTATTGCGTTATGCCAATAGTCGTAGAACAAATGTTGTTACTTATGATGTTAGCTATCTTGTCCTGTGAGGTTGCTGGTGTTTTACAAGTAACCCTGTATATAGATTAATAAATACACAAGTAAACAATATCACTTTGATATTGAATTACATTATGTATGCAGTAGTTATATCCTATACCTAGATGTGAGTACTAAGTATATACATTTTATTAGCACATTTGACAGGTGTTAAGTCTTATGTATTATTGTAATAATCTAACGTTGAAAATATTCCTTACTAGCGGTCCGCCCCGGCTTCGCCCGTGGTACATGTTTACGTTTTCTCTACATAAAAACCATCCTCGTACTTCAAGGAATGTAATAAAAAAAGAATTATCGAAATCGGTTCAGCCGTTCTCGAGTTATGCGCTTACCAACACATTTTGCGATTCATTTTTATATATAAGATTTCACAGGTGTTAAGTCTTATGTATTATTGTAATAATCTAACGTTGAAAATATTCCTTATTATGATTTAGTATATTTGTAGTTTCCTTTAGGGATTTGTATTTTTCTCTATTAAAAAATTCTATAATAAATTTTTTTTACTGTAAAAAGTTACCAAAGTTAAAACAAATTTAAATTAATATTTATACAAATAAAATCTAGATTTTTCAATTTAATAAACTTTACTGTACTTTTATGAAAGAAAGAAAGAAAGAAAGAAAATACATTTATGGTGATACAATCTTATATGATTTTAAATACAATATGGATTCTTTAAACTTCAAGGGTGTAGTAAGTTCCTATATAAGTACTAAGATTTGGCGATCAATAAAAATCTTTGATGGTTCAAAATAATTTATTGAAAACTAGCTGTGCCCCGCGGTTTCACCCGCATTGCTCCGCTTCTGTTGGTCTTAGCGAGATGATATAGAGCCTATAACCCTCCTCGATAAATGGGCTATCTAACACCGAAAGATTTTTTCAAATCGGACTAGTAGTTCCCGAGATTAGTGCGTTCAAACAAACAAACTCTTCAGCTTTATAATATTAGTATAGATGAATTGAAATCAAGGAAAATTAGTTAAATCACAGCAATGTTCTACATGCTATGCACAAGATTATGTCGAAAAGGTAGTAATTATCTTGTGTACTATATAATTATGTTTGCTTTATTGATAACCATTATATAATAAAATCCTTGATAATAATCACTTGAAAATAACCTAAACAAGGGCTATTATACAAAATTGTACCGTAAATTGTAGGTACATAGTATGGAGTATGTATGTTTAGGAAAGTATAATCAATAAACTAATGAAATGCTAATTATTAAAATGAAAACAACCAATAAGTCAATTATCAGCATACACCCATCTTCATATACAGACTAAGCAGTATTCATGATTAATTACATAGTTTATATGACGAGTAATTAGCGATAAAGACAACAAGCCAATATTGTTGTATATAAGAAGCAGATAGAACACCTTTTTGACCCCGTCTCTATTATTCGAACGCCTTAATCATATCAAAGTCTAAACGTGTATCGTAATGAAAACAACAATTTTCATATAAAATCTCGTAGTCATATCAAGACGGATTGACGAGGAATCTAAATATTTCCAACACATGTCCTTGATATTCATAAATTCCTTGATTACACCTTTCCACTTTTTGATTGATCTCAAATTATACAAACCATCACCGAAATACTGTTTATTTAAATATTTCCAGCCTTCAGCACGATTATCTTCTAGATCCATTGTAACCACTAACTTTATTCGCAAAAGTCTATGATAATATAACTAATTAATTATAATTTATTAATTTAATTCACTGCTTTAATACAACTCACAGCCGTATCACTTGTATACTTATTCGCGACTGTCAAGTGTCAGCGGTCAGCCGATTTTAATCAATTCAGTGTATGTCACATTGACTTAAGACTTTGATGCGTAGACAGAGAAACCAATAGACAAATTGATATCTTATGTCGCATTCACACAAGAAAAAGAGCAACTTATGCCGGTGTTGTGTAAAGAAATGAGAGAGAACGATAAAATTTTTTGTTTCACCCAGCGTGCCACTTTTTTCAAGAAAAGAAACCTACTTTGCTAAACAAAGTTTGACAGCTAACTATCGTCTTCCCTAAAAATATAGTTTTTACATGTTATAAGTTAGAAGTAATTCATTGTGTTTGGTTTTGCATAATTTAAACTTACCGTTAATACCTTATAAAATAATACCATGGTGCGGTGTAGTGTTAAAGGGTGTAAAAGTGATAGTGGAACGAAAATGCCTGGATTGTCTTTTCACTCGTAAGTATACAACTCTTTATCAGTTAATAGGCCTTCATGATACTTTAGCGTGTTAATATATTGTGTATCACGTGCTGTTGACTTGAATACATTGTTTAAAAACCACAAAAATAACAATTATAAATTTTAACCTAAAAAATTTTGTGTTGCCAACTTTTCTACAAATTGTTACCCACTATTATGGGAAATCTTAATATATATAAATCTCGTGTCACAATGTTTGTCCTCAATGGACTCCTAAACCACTTAACCGATTATAATAAAATTCGCACACCATGTGCAGTTCGATCCAACTTGAGAGATAGGATAGTTAAAAACATGTAGGTACCACGGGCGAAGCCGGGGCGGACCGCTAGTAATAATATATATTCTGCAGTGTGTATTTAATTAAATATCTGAAATATTCAATGGCTTTTTCCAGTTTTCCTGGACCGGATAATTTACGAAAAATTTGGATTGTAGCTACAGGACGAACAGCTTGGAAACCAAAACCGTCATCAAAAATTTGCAGCAACCATTTTGAGAAAAAAATGTTGATCCAAAAGAAAAAACTTACAATGCTATATCCTTATGCTGTACCTATTCTGGTAAATATTTAGTGGCATATTAATCTTATCATTTAAAGTCTCAACTTTTATATTATGTTTTATGTTTTTAAAATTTAATCACCTGTAGAAAAACATTATTTTGTGCATTTTATTACTTTTATAGACATTTTATTATTATATTATTTTATTATATATATATTATTTTACATTTATAGACAAATGTTAATATCTAACGAAATTTTTTTGAACTTCCGTCCTTATTGCACATTAAAAAATGTTAAAATAATTGTCGGTAAAATATTTCACTTTTTGGAGCCCTTCATATAAATATACTTAACAAGATCGCGCCATAAAAGTTTAAAAAATGTTAATACTTTGTTTATAATATTTTTTCAAGTTAAGTAACTTGAACAAAAAACTAGAAATTTCTAGTGTTTTGTTAACTTGAAAAATTTTTTTCTTAGAAATTTCTAGTTTTTTGTTAACTTTTTGTTAAGTACATATAACACGCATTGATTATAGGAAGATGCATAAGGCCACCCAGTAAGGACTTGTACCCAGTAACGATTGCGACATCGCGCACACCTGCGGTTCCAGAAAGTATTACGGCAATCACCACCACCGCAACGCTGCCCTGCCGAAGTCAATGGACGCTCTTGGTTCCAACATTGAACCGGAGGGACGTAGTTAATTAAGTTAGAGATAATTTAAATGTAATTTTTTTATTACAATAAATTATTATTAAGTAAATTTCGTTTTTTTTGCGCCTTCGCGGGTTGGTCAATATAATTAAAGTGTGTATCTGTTAATTTACGAAAATAAACATTATTTTATTTATTTTATTTTATAAAAAATAATAAACAATCGAGTTTTCATCTGCATTATCATTACATACACATATTCATATGGGATTATGATAATGATATATGTACATATTATATAATACATAGGTATGTGTAAATACATAATATGTATTACCCATCTAAAAGTAATATGTTTATTATATACTAGCTGCGCTCCGCGGTTTCACCCGCGTGTCTCCACTCCTGTTGGTCTTAGTGTTACGGTACAATATAGCCTTCCTCGATCAATGGGCTATCTAACACTGAAAGAATTTTTCAAATCGGATTTTCAAAGTAGTTCCTGCGAATATCCCTTCCCTACTCACCTTCACCCCGTCCCGTACTACGCCTCCTCATTGAATTATACAGTATACCTACTATTTTCTGTAAATTGACACTTTTAAAAATTCGTTATATCTTTTGAATGGAATATCGCGGACTTTCTTGTAGATATTGATCCATTCTATAATACCGTAGAACATTTTTTTGTTCTATCTTCAATAGATTCCGCAGCGCACGCGATGACAGAATTTTTATTAAGGATACATTATTGCATTTTTGGTAAGGATCTCTAATTTTTTTGAAAATGCAATATAGCCTATGTTGCTCAGTGAAGATGCAGCTTTCTAATGGTGAAAGAATTTTTGAAATCGGTCCAGTAGTTTATGCGTGAAAACCATACATACATACATAATTACAAACCTTTCCTCTTTATAATATTAAGTATAGAAATGTAAGTATGTATCTACATAATATCATTATGTGGATATCTCATTATTATCCACTTATGTGAATAATGATATTGAGAGATTTGTATCTTACAAATTGTGGGGTAAATTTTCCCTCATATGGTAACCCTAAATATTGTGACGTAATCTTTTCTATCCCTTTCTGCGACACGCATTGCCGGTGTCTATTGGATTCTCCGTCTACGCTTTGATGGAAGTTTTTATTTTATGTAAAGATAATAATTACTAAATACTAATTTTGGAATTTTTACTTGATGAATCATTTATGAATACATAAACAAATATCAGCTTTTTGCCTTTTATTCTCATCTTGTTTATAAACAGCAGTGAATTTATATTATATTACGTACAGCTAGGTAGTTTTTAGTAGTCTGTGGTGGCCGTACCGTACCCACGAAAGGAAAAAAACAAATTCTCTATTGATTATTTCGCATTCATACCAGTCTACCCTCACTATTAATAAGTGAGATTTTTCATTTATTTCCGTGTTATAGTATATAATCGTGGAAGCCGTGGAAGAAAGGAAGAAAGAAGGGAAGCCGGAAGATACAATTTCACCTGTGACGTATTATTTATTTAATTTTATCTAATACAGGAAATCGGTTATTTTTAATTAAGGATTCGATAAGACTATCCTGATTCCAGTTCATTATTACAATGAAGATAGTCATTTGTTATTAGGTACAATGTGTAGGACGTAATATCCTCAAATATTCAGTCAGACGGTAGGCGTTTTCATGTGGGACGTCTAGTAATTTTGTTGATGTAGTTTATTTTAACCGGCATTTCAAGTTAATTACCAACGCTCAAACCGACCATGTTTCGTGACGTCATAGCGGTAAGACAAAACGTTTTTTTTTAATGGGAGGCAAGAGAAAATATTCTTTGGATAGACAGGTACATAATGCATAAATAATGCAAAGTTATTGAAACAAGTTGCATAGCCTATATTATGTAGATGGGTTATCGAGTTTCCGATATCACGAGTCTACCGTATGATAGCCAGAGTGAATGTACGCGATGATATTAGTAAATTATTGTTTATATAGATATATGTACTCAGATTATATTATATTGTTTTATAATCGGGAAAACATTCAGAATACGTACTGATATAGTATCTAGTACATAGTATATGTATAGTAACATAGATTAATCTTGTTAGCGATAACATTTTTATTAGTTATTTGATTTTGTTAAATTATATCTATGTAGATGGACATAAGATATATTCCCCACGTATGGAGATGATATTTACATAATACATATTATAATTAATAATTATAATAGTTAATAAAATGAAGGATATACTTATTGTATTATATTTACTACGTTTTTAGTGGGAAGAGGGTTAATCATCGTTTATCATTATTAGTTTTCTGTACTTTATGCCCCCTTTTTACTCTATGTACTACTTAGATTACGTCGGCACTCAGAATACATATTTTAAATTTGAATAGAGTTTCCATCATTATTTAGCAATGATTTTTGTTTACTATCTAAATTCCATGGACGTATAAAAAAAGACGGACGCCGTATTACGAACTAACAACGTGAAGCCACCATAGTAAGCTAGCGATCGTGTAAAGACAATAAACACGCACACACTCTCACCATAGTAAGCTAGTCGGCCGCCATTACGTCGTGAACTACCGACTGATTAACTGCGTCACTGTTTCACAAAAAATATTTATAATGCCGTCTTGCGTGGTTAAATGGTGTCGCAACAGTACAATTTTAAATAACAAATCACAAGGGATTACATTCCACAGGTAAGCAAGTTATTTCTTTTATGTTTAAATGACAAAATTATTACGGCAAAATTTATAGAAAAAAATACAGCCGCCATTGTCATCAACACAGCTGTTGCCATGGCAACATGGCACACACACATGGATGTTTCGCCGCCATTACTAGGCTTCACTCAATGTTTAGGCGATATACCGTCCGTCTTTTTTTATACGTCCATGCTAAATTCATTATAATTAGCATTGTACGGTGTGCTTACATTAAAAACGCTGTGAAGGGAGCGTCCATAAATTACTTGAGGTGTTTTCCGAGCCCCAATCTCACGTGAGATTTTTCAAAATGTGGGTTTTTTTATGTAAAATTGATTTGTCATTGAAAAAAATGCTTTGTGCTTTTATTTACGACCAGTTAAGTAGTACATGGTAGTACCTAGTACCTACCTAATAAAAATTGCTGAAAGTTGTGTTATAAAAATTTTACAATAGAATATGTACTAGTGAATTGAATATGGGTCTTCAATTCATGAAAGTACTGAAAAAATAATTCAGAAAATGATAAGGAAAGTTTTGATAATTCTTCATTTATAATCTTTTATACCTAATCATATTATGCAAATTAAAATAATTTTGTGATAATATATTTTATTGATTAATGGAATTACCGCGCTGATGAAAACTTAATGAAGGAATAACCGGTAGGTAAGTACTTAATTGTTTTTTAATTTGTAATACTGCACAAAGAGGAGTAACACCTACCTACATTAATGTTTTTAATCCTGAGGAGTCAGGGTATTATACATATAATGTAAATATCGCCTATTATATATTATGATTAATCTTCACACTTAATTTTTTTTTAATGTGACTCAATTACCTCAGTTTTTTTCAAATAATCATTTTTAAAACTTACGGACAATATGCTCAAATCTAGAAAGATCCAGAAAGCTCTATGATAAACTTAATTCTTTAAAACATGAATTTGCATATTTATCTTAATAATTTATCAACAACGTAAAAAAAATATTATATTAATTTATAATTTATTTTATAGCAATAATATCAAATTAAACTTACGCCATATGTATTACTTTACTCTTTGACTTACGTCAATGTTGTTTTAATGACAAAATTATTACTCACGTGCCTTGCTTGTTGACCATCGACAATATAGATAAGAAATACATCACATTATGGAACTATATCAATAATTAGAACAGTTTATGTTCTGTACCTATCGTTTTTTTTTTCTTTTTGCTTCCCGCTTTTTTCTTATTCTGTGTTGAAACTTGAAAGTTACCTAAAAACTTTTCGAACCTAGTTAATTTATGTATTGTTTTGTGATATTCAAAAGAAATTAAAATTTGATCATTCTTTTTCATTGGGTTCGATCAATAGATATGTATATGCATGGACGTATAAAAAAAGACGGACGCCGTATTACGAACAAGCAACGTGAAGCCACCATAGTAAGCTAGCGATCGTGTAAAGACAATAAACACGCACACACTCTCACCATAGTAAGCTAGTCGGCCGCCATTACGTCGTGAACTACCGACTGATTAACTGCGACCTGCGTCACTGTTTCACAAAAAATATTTAAAATGCCGTCTTGCGTGGTTAAATGGTGTCGCAAGTCGCAACAGTACAATTTTAAATAACAAAACACAAGGGATTACATTCCACAGGGAAGCAAGTTATTTCTTTTATGTTTTAATGACAAAATTATTACGGCAAAATTTATAGAAAAAAATACAGCCGCCATTGTCATCAGGACAGCTGTTGCCATAGTGTTGCCATGGCAACATGGCACACACACATGGATGTCTCGCCGCCATTACTAGGCTTCACTCAATGTTTCTAGGCGATATACCGTCCGTCTTTTTTTATACGTCCATGTGTATATGTATTTAAAAACACCGGAACATTAGACAAGAAATTCTAGTAAGTACCTACCACAAGATTTAAATATATTCGTAAGGGAGCTAATAAGTAGTTATGTAGGTAGGTATGAATAAATTCTTTAGAATTGATAGGTACCTAAGTAAGTATATAAGATTTAGATAGAATAAATAATTTGAATTTCTAAAGAAGCTGCAGTGCCGGTGTAAAGGGCCACTGACACGGTGACACCCCGGTCGAAAATATTGTGGCGCCCACTTGAGGAGTTCTGAAGGTTTGCACCAGAAGAGGCAAGAGCATAAGAATTTCCAACAACGAGTAGGTATGTAACAATGAAATATAAACATTTAACATAACACGTTTGTATTGTTATTGCAATTTTATGTCTAACTATAATATATAAAATCGATAAGTTTTGTATGTTTTTACATGACCATGATATCAATTAACATTAACATTAACCAAAGATTATTTTAATTGTACCTAACCTATTTGAAACACGTGCTGTTGTCGTGTGAAGGTAGTTATTTTATGTCTTTATTCGTTTTACATCGTAAAGTTGATATGGACAAACGATAATTATTATTATTGCTTATTGAGACTGATATAATATATAGAGACTAGCGGTCCGCCCCGGCTTCGCCCGTGGTACATATGAAAAATAGATGTTGGCCGATTCTCAGACTTACCCGATATGCACAGAAAATTTCATGAGAATCGGTCCACCCGTTTCGGAGGAGTATGCAGACTAACATTGTGACACGAGAATTTTATACTTATATAAGATTAGAGATGTATATGAGATTGCTGTTGTGTGTCGTATGTACCTATGTATATAAACTATCTAACTATTATTATCTATAATCTATATGTTTGAAGTTTAAAAATTTAAAAATAATTTAGGTAGAAAAGATGCATTTTATTATTACATAAATACTCTTTTATTTTAGCAGCCGGCGCGCGCCTCAATTTTATACATTACTAGCTTTCCGCCCGCGGCTTCGCACACGTTTTCAAAGAAAACCCGCATAGTTCCCGTTCCCGTTGGATTTCCGAGATAAAACCTATCCTATGTGTTAATCCAAGTTACCCTCTATATGTGTACTAAATTTCATTGTAATCGGTAGTCGGTCAAGTAGTATTTGCGTAAAAGAGTAACAAACACACACACACTTCCTCACAAACTTTCGCATTTATAATATTATTAGTAGGATAGAAAAATGGGTAGGCAATTTAATATAGTTTTCAGATAGTTAAGCATAACACTATAACATTCCAAAAAAATATTTCGTTTTTGTAGACGATGATGCGGATAAGCCCTTATAATATCGCATATTTATTCACATGGTATGTACGTAGGAGATGAGTTGTCAAGATATGTGGGAAAAACCGCATTTTATATAGGTAGGTAGATTGAAATTAATATGCTTAATTACCTAGTCAGGTAGGACATTTAATAGTTTTGTAGTCTTTCCGCCCGCGACTTCGCCCGCTTTTTCTAAATCCTAATAAATATATACCTACTAAAACCTTGCTCTTGAATCACTCAATTTATTAAAAAAACAGATTTAAGCATACATAGGGGACAGAGAAAACGACTTTGTTTTACACTATTAGTAAGTAATTGTTACATATAGGTAGTGGGATAGATATACAGATTTTATTGTAACTGTGAATAAGATCCGTCTTTGCATTGGCAATGTTTTAATTAATCAAAGGATTTGAATTTCTGTTCTGTGATTTACATATTACTTAATGAGATTTTACTAGTGAATTTTTTTTATAGTCTACATGTAGAATTATTTATTACCTAAGAATTATTTATTTATTTATGGTCCATATTCTTATTTTGTATATAGTGAAACGATTGGAAAATATGTCTTACACAAATACCAGCTTATGGAAAGACCTCAATGGGTGATTTAAATTTTCCTTTATAATTATGATACATTTAATAATGGTTGCTAATTCATTTCACTGACCGCGACAACTTTTACAGAAACAATGATACCGCGACCTTTGTAACGCAAGAGATAATATTATAATTATCTTTATGGGTAACACAAAACCGGTGGTAACTGCATTTTATATTCATTTTTATGTATTATGTAACTCGTAAAGAATTATGTGCAATTGTAAAACACAATATTCAAATTATTATTTTTAACAAATGGAAAACTAACAATGTTATGTAAATAAATATCTATTGAAACAAAAAAGACAATAACCATCGTTAAAAATTGTAAACTATGAATAATAATTAGTATCATTGTAACTACCAAAGTCCATTACATGTCCATTACTTATAAATTATAATACTTACTAGCGGCCCGCCCCGGCTTCGCCCGTGGTACCTACATGTTTAAACTATCCTATCTCTCAAGTTGGATCGAACTGCACATGGTGTGCGAATTTTATTATAATCGGTTAAGTGGTTTAGGAGTCCATTGAGGACAAACATTGTGACACGAGATTTATACAGGGTGTCCCAGCATCGGTATACTAAGTCCCAAGGAGGTAATAGTTTTGCATACGCTGAGTACGTAAATGATGAATTCTTAAAACTCTTTGTGTACACCCCTAACAAGTAACCCGCTCAACTTTACCCTTAGATCATTACTTAATGATCTAAGACTTTACCACCCGCACGTGAGCTATCGTTTAAAATTATATTTTCATAGACCAAATGCTCACATTAGCGAAGCGGTATTTGCCGGCTGCGTGAAGCTAGAGACGAAAACATGGATTTTAAGGAAAAAGTAAGCAAACATTTTTGGCGTAATTTTGTTGTTTAAGTATTTTTTACGTGATCAGTGTATGCCAAACTACAAGTCCCTTCGCGCTTAGTATACCAATAGTGGGACACCCTGTATATATTAAGAAGATAAAAATGTTACCATGTCACTCATGGGAGTCAATATTCGTTAAATCATTTCAAGATAAGAATTAAGAACTCAACATTATAAAAAGAAAATACTTTTTGTTGTACCTAAGTAGTAAGTACATATGGCCGACTATAAGCCGACCAAGCATTGGTTTTTACTTTTTAGCAAAATAATGCGGATATAATAAAAAGGAAGGTTAGACTTTAGGTAGATTAAAATTTAAATAATACCACATTTAATAGAAAAATAGTAACTACATACATAAAATTAGGACAAACAGAAATATAATGTTTCTTTTATGATTTTTTTTGAAGTGAAACTTCTTTATCGGGGTTGGACAAAAATTTAGTGTAACATTTTTGCGTTACGCCGTACGCGTGACATTTTTGCGTTACGCCGTACGCGTGACATTTTTGCGTTACGCCATACTCGTGACATTTTTAAGGTCATAAAGAAGTTTCACTTCTTACGTGTGTACACTAGTACACACAGACATTTTTTTATGTTATATTTTAAACTAATTGGTACTTGGTAGGAATTCGACTCTCTCTTTGTAAAGATTGCTCCGTACTCCACGTATATCGCGATGAAACATATCTACTGTTTTGGAATAATCTGCATTCTACCATAAATAAAATCTATGAATTTAGAACATCTGACGTACAGTGCGACACAAAAGAGATGAAAATAAATGAGGGCGCCACCGTCGCTCATATAGCAACACTGATACTGCGACGCAAGCGATCTTGATACTATAGAATAAAAATCCAAAAATCTATATAATATAATCTAAAATAAATACCGCGATTTAAACCGTTATAATTGTTTCATTGTAGCAATAGTGTAAATTTAAGACAAAAATACATTAGTATTTTAATTGACCTACCTAGGTCAAATTTTACTTATTAATGTATTTGGAATTAGTTATTTTATAAAAATCGGTCAAGTGTTTAGACTGCAGAGGCGCACATAGAATCAAACATACAAACAAACAAGCATACATGCAGCTCAAACACATTACCCTCTTTCTGGGTCCGTCGGGTAGAAAAAAACAAGGCGATTTGAAAACCACATATTTTTATTTTTTTTGTAGATAAATTTTGTACATTAATATAATTCATCAAAATCTAAATATTCTACTCCTTCAAAGGACTGATCATCACTCTGTTTCGAAGTACTGGCAAGAGGGTACTGGGCATCTTCAGTATCTGTAAATATGATACAGTAAATATGATTTTTTTCTTATGTTTTGATTGATTAATAGATAGATAGCTGTATGAAAACAGTTATCACTATACTTTGTAGTAAAATCTAAACTAGGTACTTTATTTGAGGCTGGTTGGATTGGATATAACTTCTTGACTCAAATTGTGCTGGTCGCACTATAAAAACTAGTTTTTGTTTACATACAAATAACCTCAAATTAAATTGCGAAAACGTAATAATCGCCATACATACATACATTAAACACTCGTCACTAATGGAATATTCTATTTTACGTAGTATTGAGCAAAAATAAATGGAATCTCACCGGTATATTCTGCTGTACGTTTGTAAACGTTTTCCAAATCAGTCAATAAATTTCCAGCTTGAAATTCGGACAAACACCGAATAAAAACTTTATACACCACATCACGGACACCGCTACGTTTAACCTTTTTCATGATGTCTCCTTTTTTATTTAAATTTCTTGTTCTAAATAACAATTTTATCTCAATAATTCTCCACTTCACGAAAAAAACAACAAATTTTTATTCAACTTGACAGCTACATTGCCAATTCAGGGTTGCCAGGTAATGAAAAACGAATTAGTTCCAAAATAATTAATTTCATCTCTTTTATGTCGTACTATATTTGCTATTGCGATTTGCGACTAATTGATGGTACCAAAATTTAACTTGACAGTTAGTAATTTTTGGTAGTTGGTAAAACTCTAATTTTGTGAGTTGACAACCCTATGGGAATTTTTGTAAACTAAAACAAATCTTGCAGAACGCTAAGTCTGTATTTATCTTTATCCAAACTTTATCCTAGCTTATCCAACATTAACGTTAAGTCCTTTATCTATCAATCAATATTAATGAATGATGCTAGCAACTACAGTTTATCAAGAGCCAAGTGGCTGCATTAAAAACACCAAGCAAATCGATTAATCTATCGCGATAAAGGACAATCTATCGTTGGACAGATAATGATTATAATCGAATGTATACATTTATTATGGGGCATAACAATATGATAAACTTTTATAAGTAGAAACATTAATCGGAATTTAATAATTTATTCTAATATTTTCAGAGACGAACCGATGAAGTTCATTGTTTCATTGTAACTTAAGTTGTCAATATAGAAATACAAGTTGCCAGTTGCTATACTTATCAATAACGAGTTCCCTATCTGTGTTATCTTTAAATCTTTGACTTTGCCGATCACGACTTTTGTACAATGTTCTAATTTGTTGTAATAAAAATATAGAACATGGCTACATTGTACAGGCATCGACCTGTTACAATTACATAATATGTACGTCGTAATTCCAATAAGAACACTAAGTAGACGATAGTTCTTCCTCACATACAGTACAATACAAAATTATAAATAGCATTGTTTGTTTACACTTAGCCAAATAAATTATAACGGCCTGATAGACGACCACGCGGGCGAACCGTGCCCGTGACTCAAGCCGCAAGCGTGTTGGCGGTTAAATAATTTACATCAAATATTTTATTATTATTTATTTTTTAAACATGTTGTTTTGTCTAGCGATGTTGTTTACGTCACAGTATTATTCTATTAGTCCATGGTATTACAATATTATGTTCAGTTAAACCGGAGTTAGAACGTTAGAACAAAGATGGTTCATTGCTCTTGAATTCTTGATTGAATTTTTTGAAGGTTGGTTGATTTTATAATTAGAATATCTTTAGAATATATATCTCATGGCTACATTTTTTAATTTACCTATAGACTACTGGTAATAATGTACTGTTTTATTTGGCTATTTTTTTGTATTTTGTAAGACATTTTTTTTAACCAAAAAACACGAGTGTCGCGAGTGACGTATTGGAATATATTGATTAAAAATTCGCGGACGATAAACTCACGGTCAATGAACTGTTTATCCCCGACCTATATACATAAATATACAATCAAATAGGATTAATCGATTCGACAAATTATTCAAAATATTCGGTGATGACCGACACTATTGTGGTTAGTAGTAGGTAGTTTTAACTTCCATAATGAACATTCTTGTACTGTTCCGATTTTCGATTGTCATTTTCATCATCTTTAATAAAGCATTAGTAAATCCTATAAAAAAAAAGACGGGTTGCACTCCGGGAGTGCCGCGGCCGGCAGAAGTGAAAACTTGATTAGGTATTAACGTTCAGCATGTTTGATATTTTGGAATGGTATCCGTCTTACGCATGGAATATAAGGGCTAAAAAAAAAAACATCCGTCTTACGCTTTTTCGATCAGGCCACGTGTCCTGACGCGAGTTTAAGATTTTATACCCAACGCCGCTAAAGAAGTTTTCACTTCAAAAAATACGTAAAAAGAAACTTAGAACAATTATTTATCTAAGTATTATTATTTATTTTCCACATTAAATAACAATATAAATTAAGTATTAAATATTTTACTACGACGCGATAGTACCTATCTAAAACAAATTAAGATCAATTAAAAAAGAGATCATTGGTATCTAATTGGTGGGGGCTGAGGTAATTTGTTTCAAGTGACAATTTAAAGTATCATCGTGTTTTCCTATCTAAGATTCGTTCAAATTGATACCTACTCCGTTAAAATTAGCTGCTACAACCAGTTATTGCGGGTTCGTATTTGGTTACACCAAACAAATTCGGTTTCTATTGAAGAGCATAAATATGAGGAATGAGTCTAAACATTTATTGTACGCCAGTATTAGAAATAACAGGTTGAAATCGAAGAATAAACATCACTTGAAGGTATGTATGTTCCTCAAGTGAAGTTTATTCTCCGATAAGTTAAACAATATTAAAGGAACACACAAAAATCTAACGAACTATGTATATGAAATTAAACTAATGACAAATAAGATAATCACTTTGAAATATAAATATTTGTTCATCCTTTGGACTGGATTAGGAATTTTAAATTATCACTACATAGTATAAAACAAAGTCGCTTTCCCTGTCCCTATGTCCCTATGTCCCTATGTCCCTTTGTACGCTTAAATCTTTGAAACTACGCAACGGATTTTGATGCGGTTTTTTTTAATAGATAGAGTGATTCAAGAGGAAGGTTTATATGTATAATAACATCCATTAAATAGTGGAGAAATACTGTTATTTTTGAGGTTTCTAATGTGATGTCGTAAATAATTACATTTTTTCCGCTTAAATTGCAAACGCAGGCTGAACCCTACGAGTTTTATCAAAATATAATGTACTAAGTATTATACACATTGAAAAGGTCTACAGAAAAGTCCGCGATGGTATATGTCTATCTCTTATGGATAACCCACAATAACTTTTTTTTGTCATTTACTTTTTACGACAAATAATGGCTAATTTTCGATGCGATTTTAACCAATACAGCATTAATCCTTAACCAATTAAATACCTTGAATACATTGTTCATTTAATATAGATCTATATGGCCCTTTACACCGTATGATTTAAGTGAATATTTTCGAAGATATTACAGATTTAAAAATTGCGGGACGTAGCGTTTGCAGCGCTACAGGCCGGCCGCCCGGCTATCTATTTTATACCCGTGCGAAGCCGGAGCGGGCGACGCTATGTTTTTATATACAACGTTCACAGTTTTTCTGTAGTGTATTTAGTATCAGCATTGCACCCGTGCGAAGCCGGGGCGGGTCGCTAGTTACTAATAAAGATCGTATTTTTTTACTACACAAGAAATTTAATTTATGGCGGGCGGTGGTTGTCATCACAGATTATCTAACGAATGCTCGAATATACGAGTTGCCATAAAAATGAAAATGCGCGGCAATCACGTTTGACATTCATGATAGCCGAATTTGCTATCAAAATAGAATAGTGTCTAGTACCAGTTTTATTCGTTGCTACTTGCTGCCTATATTTATAGATTTGACTGTGGTATTCGAACGAAAAAAAAACAAATTAAAAGTTCGGGTGAGACCCGCGCAATTTTATTCAAACCGGCTTTTTTGATAAGTATTTAGGCGGGAATCTATTTTATTATCAACTCTAAACCTAAATGAATGTTAGGTACTTTAACTGGCTAATCACATTGTTAAGGTACACATAGTACGATCATTGAAAAACAATTATTATTAGTTGTCATCTTTGCTTCTAAACAGTAAAGTAATAAATTTAGCTTTTCATAGATTTTCCTCTACAAATGCAATAACTTCAGTGTTATTATGTATTCTTGATAAAATGATTATTATTATTATTTATTACTCGACATTGAATGCAACAATAAATTTTACGATTATCTCTCTAAAAATGTAAAAACCACTTATTACTTACTTTTTTTTAATAAATGTTGCCAGTTAAATGCGAAAGTAACTTTGTCTGTCTGTCTGTTACTCAATCACGCCTAAACTACTGAACCAATTTGCATGAAATTTGGTATGGAGATATTTTGATACCCGAGAAAGGACATAGGCTACCTTTTATTGCGAAATATGTACCACGGGCGAAGCCGGGGCGGACCACTAGTATACTACATATATAGTTTCTCGTATCAAGGATACGTAACCTCTCATAATGCTGCACTTATCATGTAGGTATCATGTGACATTTGAGTGCATTGATAATTATGTTTTACTGACATAGATATTTATTTTATATATCCTTAATCTTAAATGTATTGTCATGGAGTGCTTTAGTGGATTTTATACACATAATAAAAGTAAGTATAAAAATTTTCCAAACGTTGAAAATGTTTACTTTCTCTGTGGCACGTTTAAAAAAAATCGAATGCAAAAAAAAATATGTGTAAAAGTTGAATAGATTTTCGAACGCGGTTTTTTATTCAGCCATTTACAATTGGTATTAAGTACTAATTTACTTACGTATATATTCAATGATTACTACTTACTACTACTTATAATTTAATTAAATTTAATTAAATTCGATAAAAGAATAAATGGAATTGGATCCGTGAGTCATGTTCAACTCTAATAATTAGGTAAGTACCTATTCATTCATTTCTATTTGAAGAAAGATTAATTTTTCCAAAAAAACATGTAAAAGATACGCAAGTACATCCGAGGTCGTTAAACTTGTACGTTTAAACAAAAAATAACGTCATTTGATAAATAGTCGATTAGAAAAACGCATAAATAGATAGACTGTGGGTCAAGGAGTAACTGCTATTGAAGGTCAAATACAGCGTGACTGTATCATATCGACGTTATATTAGTAATCGTCTGTAGTCTATAAGTTGTTTGATAATTCAATCTAGATAAGACGGTATTGTTTATTTTATAAAACAGTTTTTTATCGTGGTGTTGGGAGATCTTTTAATTATGGCAAAAAAAACCCTGATTTTAGTACACACTAGCTGTGCTCCGCGGTGAAATTGCAGCATTGCTTCCCTCCTGTTGGTCTGTGTGATGATATAAACATAAAGCCTTACTCGATAAATGGACTATCTAACATCGAAATAATTTTTCAAATCGGACCAGTAGTTTCTGAGATTAGCGCGTTCAAACAAACAAACTCTTCAGCTTTATTAGTACAGATTCTAGTATAGCCACAGTTAATATACTTAAATTAAATTATGATTGGTACAGGCTTCTGGAGTTTTATTTTAGAATAAGCTATTTTATTTTGTAATATTGGCCTATTACGTGCATGTTAATAAAATCGATTAGTGAAACAGATGTGAGATGCACCTGTCCTATTATTTCACAAAGGGGAAACCGAGCTTCACTTTTTGATGAAAATAAAATCATGCAAATAGGTAGTATATGTAACACAAACAGTTTTAAAACACAAATTCCAGAAAATGCTTAGCAATTTTTTTCAAGATAATTTCTTTGAACGAAAAAATATACTTATCATTGATTGATGCATTAATAATATGTACACTAAGGAATATTCAAGTAATAAGTGAAAAAAAAACTAAACAAAAAAATACTTTGATTGACAGGTGTTTAACATAAATAAAAATACTTATAGAATAGTATTCATATCTGATAGAGATAAAGTAAGTTTAGGTTAATAGAAAATTACATTAAATGAATACATAATGCTTATAGGTTTCAGCATTGTTCATTTTCTATAGTGACATTTTATGACTCTACCTGCAACTTAACGAGAGCACCTTTCTCGAAAACATAATTGCGAGCTCTACAATTTACTAATAATAATACACTACAAGCATTTGAACTTGTCATAAATATGTATATAAAAAAAAACCTTCAAGAAGACTACTGTAATAATATTATGTATAATAAAACGGTTTTTGTAGCATGTGTATAGGATATGTTAAGTAGAGATTAAATAAATGTAAAGCGACTTCAGGAAAACTTTTTAAATGTAGAGACAAAATTTAAAGCTTTTAAAAATATAGAGACGAAATGTAGAGACACACAAATCAACAAAAACGATAGAGAAAGACGAAGAGAGAACGACTCTACATTCCTTCAATTCGATCCCGCCTCAATCACAAAACATTTCGAATCGGATCTCACAGATTTCCGCGAACGCACCGCAGCTGTCACGGAGCGCTTTGTATTTTTAGCGGGCGATATTACCTCGTATGGGAAACGGTTTCGTCATGATTGTCTCCGACGTCGGCGGCAGCAGCCGTTGCGTCTCCGGTGACATGGCACTGGTGCACATATTCAACTCATGTTTTTTACTCTCACAGTTTGTGTTGACGCCGCCGCGTAAACGCAGCGACGGGCCGTTTAACGCGTCCATTTGCGCGTGCTATCGCGGCATGACTGACGGTTAGAGATGTAGGAGCGCTCCGAGCGGTCGGTTCGCTCGTCTTTATATCAGCTGATTTTGTGGAATTATTCGTTCAACGCGGTTGATCTGTTGCGCGCTTGCACAAATGCGCAGTTACAAGATTGCCGGAACGTCATGCATACACGCGCGATGCTGTATGCGCCGCGGTCAGACTGGACCGATTTTCGGCAGATTGCCATAATACGAGATAGCAATTTTTACGTCACATTCTTGTGACGTCACTCGATTCACTGTCTGGATTCGAATCAAGGTAGGCTGCTTTATCTATGTGGCTGTGAATTTGGCGGAGTTTTGAAAAATATAGAGCTCTCTATGTACATGCAGTTGTTCCGGTATTTCCTATATCTACAACTTTTTTATGTTTAATAAATATTAGTTATTAGAATATTCAAATTTACTCATTATAATCCTGAATTTCTGTAGCAGTGTGCTGAAAATCAATTTTATTAACCAGCTATAATCGATCCTGAGATCCTTTTTCACTATTGCGTCATTATGTCTGTTAATACAAAACAAATAAAAAATAATCTTTTATGTATTGATGCAAATAAATAAATGGCACAATAAACAATAGAGAAACGTGCCTCGATTTAAATCAATTGATAGACTCTTATTATCAATTAATAATTGTTAGACTGTTTGTCTATTCAAACTCTACATAATCTATAGATAGAAAACATAAACGCTCTATAATTGAGCGTTTATGCTCTATATTCTATATGATAGTCATTATTATTATCTTTTAAAATATGTTTATCCACTGTATCATGTATTTTTGTAATCGTATTAAAATTCAAATTACCTATTTTCGTTACATTATTAGATGAATACAGAATATTTACTATTTAATCATTGTATTACATACATTTGTTATTAAATTTTGAAACGCTGCACTGAATGTGGGACTGCATATTGCATAAGCATACGAAAAATGTACCTTTTTTTAAGTGGGGAAATCTTCCAATGATACCCACGGCTCCCGGGGAAGGAGCCGTGGGTTATGTCGGATTCTTACCGACTAAAACCCCACTGTGTTCCGTCGAGCCGCTTTAATGATGGGGCCGCGGGTATTGGTTGGAATTCTTCCGCGACCCCCTCGGCGGCAGTCCGTCTCCAGGCCAGGCGCAAACCAAAAACAGGAAAGGTGGTTTGCCTGTTCTCCTCTCTGTTGGCGGCAAGAGCGGAACACGTCTCAAGCCGCCTCACCGCAACGGACAATGGATTACATTCCCCGTTCCACCGCCCGGCGACGAAAAATGTACCTAATTAAAGAATACATTGATACAAACCAAATACATATATGTATTTGGTTTAAATCAACAACCAACAATCATTAGGTATATACCTAGCAAATATACAGAATTGCATCAATAACTTATTAGATCTGTTATTAGAGATGTGTTCTGTTCGATTGTAAATACTTAGGTTAAGGTAACTCTGTGGTCGAAATACGAACGTTTTCGTCCACATTATATAGAAAATGATATGTTGGACTGTGTTTTCGTCTCTATTTTTATATGAAACAATAATAAATCATCTTAGCTCTTAAGTATTAAACACGATAGGCAATATCATATGACCTCTACATAATATTATCTTTAGCTATAACCCGCATCTCTCAAACTCAGTCATCATAGGTTGCTGCTTGGCCTGTTTTCATCTGGAATTTCTAATACTCGGCGCTACTGACCCGTTTTAGCTGACTGATTTTAGGTTACATTTACATATAGTTCGTTATAAAATGTAATAATTCGTTATAAAATGACTGACCGGTTGGCTTGGTTGATAGTGGCCCTGCCTTCCAAGCCAGAGGTCGTGGGTTCGATTCCCACCCGGGGCAAATATTTGTGTGATGAACGTAGATGTTTGCTCTGTGTCTGGGTTTTAATCATCTATATAAGTATTTATTTAAAAATTATATATGTAGGTATGTTTATAAGCCATTTGGTTTCCATAACACAAGCGAAAGCCTATTTATGTAGGCTCTCTGATATTTTAGTATAGGTATAGTATCACAACAGAAGGCATATTATAGGCATTAAGTTTCTCTTACAGCATCGATTACAATACAAGCCTTGATAAATACGGTTAGTAGGTACCTACATTATAAAAATGTTCTAGGAAATGACGTTTATAAATAACTGATCTACCTCAAGGTGCCATGGTACGTATCTACAGGAAAATTATAAATAATTACCACTCAAAGGTGGATATTATTTTGCTATCTAGTAAATCTATTGTGGCATAAACGCGTGTGCATGTATGTTTGTGTTTATATTTCGATTGAATCAAAACGAAAGCACCAATATTTAATGAATATAGAAATAAATTTGGGATCTTGAAGAAGGATATTTCATTTGGCATGAAATACTTTATTATAAAAGATGCTGTGAAGGTGAAAAAGATAGGGAGCTCATTTTTTTCCATGACGACAAAATAATATCTTAGTCTTCTAAGTTAAAGTTAAAAATAAATAAAAACATAATGATTTAATTACATTTATTGTGATTGGAAAATACACTTGGATAAGTCTATAATAAGAACAATCATTTAATCCTCTTGGGAGGCTTCGTCTTATGAATCCGTATAAGGTTTCCATTGAAATAAATTCAATCAATGCCACTAAGTCTTTTACAGTCGATTTGTTTAAAAAAAATGAGCGTGTGAGCACATAATATTATGTCAGTAGTGAAACTTCTTTGGACAACACAACACTTTCTCAAGATTAGACACAACAATCGTCGCCATACTCCATGACGTGACGGTATTGCCATGACGCGACCTTGAAATTTTATTCTCATCACGCCTAAAGAAGTTTCATTTCAATAACTTTTATGCAGTAAAAAGATGCCATAATATCTTTTTGCAGGTTGACAATGGACTTGAAGACTCATCAAAGATGAAAGGAGAATTTTTAAGTGGTCTTCTTCATTTACTTGTATCTTCAATCTTCATACTTCAAATTACTGAGATCTTAAAATATATAAGGCCTTTCTTATCATAATATCCATAAGTACCACCGAAAGATATATAAATATATATATATATATTTTATGTAGTCAGCAGTATACATATTATTTGTATCTACCTACATCATGTCTTCTTAAATAATTTCTCTTCTCTGTTAAGAAATTCGTCAAAATTATGATTCTGGATAATGAATACTGTGAATACTGATCCAGAATTAGGGTACTATAAACTTAAATAATTTGGAAAATCCAAAAGTGCACGCCTCATAATTTTTTTTAATAATTATTTATTAATTATTATTTTTGTTTATTTAATAACAATTAAACCACATCGAATCAGACCCTGAAAAATGAAAGGGTTCTATTCCTGAGCATACTCAAGCGTAAGAGAAAAAAAAAGACTCGATTAGTAAAGTATTTCGGTCGCTATCGTGTTAACAAGAAAATCCTCCGCACATACAGACACACGGACGTCCAAGACAGAACTTTTTTAAACTGTTTTTTAACTAGTTTAAATAACAAAAATGACATCAAAAATATCATGAATGTTAAAAATAGTGTTTTTTCTTAATATGTGTGTGTATGTATTATCTTACAAGTGCAATGTATGATACATAAAGACATTTTAAGTTTGAAAAATCAGATGTTTTGCGCGAAGTGACAGTAGTACCCACCTCAACGCTTCGCTTATGAGGCGTGCAATAATAACTTCCAATTTAAGTTATTATTTTTATTATCTAAAATAGCTCTAGATCTCTCAGTCATTATTCAAGTCATTATAAAGAACAATAGGTACTTATTGTATGTTAACTCAATACTTACTCGGGTATTACGAGTATATGTATATGTTTTGTTGTCTTTAAGAAAATAATATTATACCACATCACAACATATTATATTATTTTATTCTTTCTCATTAGCTTGTTATGTTCTTATTTGTTACAGAATATTTGTATGTGATCTTCGTCCACTAGACGAAGTCCAATTAAATTGAAACGTCCTCATATCCGACAAATACAAACAATAATCCAATAATAATTAATTGGAGATAGTTTAGCAACCTTTGGATATGTCCTGTTTAGCTTAGATAACAAATAATGTGTGAAAATATAAGTTAACAGTTTCAAAAGTGTTTTTTTATAATCCAGAATCACATCGTAAAGCATGATGTTTATGATGTTGTTTTTGTTTTCTTCTTTCTAATTATATAATTAAAATGTTGCACTTGTATCCAAGAATTCAAGAGGTGTGTATGTTAATAATGAATGTATTTATAGTTATTGACGTAAATCTAGTTACCTACATAATATTATGTACTACATAGTCACCATATAGTCACAGAGATCGACACAGGGTATGTTTGGCACGCGGACGACGCCCATCTAATTAAATGTAGTAAGTATATGGTGCAAGTATTATTTATAATATTATTATTTAATAATGCAAGTATGTAATTGTATGTTCTATTGATGAAAATTCTGATGACGTAGGTAGATATGCCTAATGTACGTATTTTCAGTTTTAACGATGATATAGAATTTCAGCAATTTTTTGTGGCAAGCGATAGTAACAGTAGTCTATCGCTTGATAATGTGGAGTGAACGTAAACGAAGTCGCGATAAAAAGATAGTTTACATTAACACGTTCACTGCGGCACCTAAAATGCCAAACTTACCGTTGTTGCGGCATGTCTTCAATACTTCACATCGGCAAGTTCACCACTGTGCGTCATGAGCCATTTTTATCACATCGCACCTACTGACTTTGAAGGTTAATAATTTCATGAAATTTCAAGATATTTCAAAAAAATTTTTTTCGGATAATAGTATATATAGTCTAGTATATACCGCATAAATAGCTTTTAGTTTGACTCAATAGTTTAAAAGATATGAGGGAAAATGTAAACCCCTGATTTTGTGAAAAATTATTTGCCATCCCGCACTGCGTTGATACGGCATGTTTATAGTAATAGCGATGGGAAACACTGTAAAATAAAACATCGATATCGATATAAATCAATTTTGTATATTTCAGTCTGTTTGTTGTACAAGGTACTTGATAGAGTACTATCAGGAAATTGTTCAGTAACTTTTGTTTTAATTTGTTCAGTAACTTTTGTTTTAATGTTTTATATTATTTTCACAACTGTCATCACATTTTTGCATTTATGCTACGAAATAAAAGAAAGTAAAAAAACTAAAGCCTCTAAGGTATCATTGTCATTTAAAAATTTGATAACGACGCGTGCGGTCCTGGTACAACACTATGCGAGATTGACACGCGGCGCGCTCGCAGTACAGTGCGGCATGAGGTGCTTGTCCAAGGCAAAATATTTGACATGCCGCACACAAAAGAAACGGTTTCTTTTCTATGCGTGTGTCCAATATTTAGCCATACGATTTTTTAAACGAAATTGAGTCCTACTTCAAACTGTGATCACAAAAATATATTTGTCTCTTTTCTAGTCATTGATTAACATATAAAAAACCTCGCCGCACCACGGTGAAAACTGCGATTTTGGGCGCCGCACTGTGGTGTAGTCGCTGATGGCCCGATACTGGACATGCCGCAGTGAACGTGTTAATACTTAGTAAGTATCATATTAGCTAAGCTAGCAAAACAACGGAAGACTCCCATCTCCTATCAATAAATAAATATGATGTTGATTTTTGAGATAAACGTGGCTTATGTTTCTTTTCGTCTATGATAATAAATCTATAGATTATTCTTTCCAAATTTCATACAAATTGTTCTTGTGAATCCGGGAAAGCGGACGGACAAATTCTCGCATTTTTATTGTACATAGAAGTAGGCATGGATAAATGTAATAATAGCGTATCAACTTCATCTATTATGAAGGTGTGGCTCTGGGTAATAGAGAGAATTATTGTTATTGAGCGTATAATACGATAAAGTAGTGCTTTTAATAAATTGTTGATTAAATTGTACTGACGTCATCGAAGTTCATTGTTTTTATTGTGTGTATTTAGCCATAGCTTGCCAATAGAACACGCCTAATTACTACTAACAGCTTTCGCATTTTTGGTCGTATATCATAATGGTTGAGGTCTTTTCTGTAATACCTTACCTACAGTATGACTGACAACTTTTTACAATCCTTACCAACTATTTTTCCAATCATCGAAATCGAGATGTTTTGTGAAACTGTTGCGTGGTTACGATCACGTATCGACCAAATTTGAAGACGAAAGTCTTTGCCAGGCTTACGTGACCGTTGCCTCGTCTATCAGTTATAAACACTTACGCAAAAATCAGTCCAGTACCTAGGTACGCAGTTTAATGTAAAGATTTAGAAAATCGAGGGTTATTATTTTGTAAGTAGAAATTATTTGTTCTTAGATACCTAAAACTGTAAAATATAAAACGTTACTCTTCTCGAACTTTAACCGGAGTAGATGTGAAGAAAAAATATACAAGTACCATTGAGATATACATATATGGAGACGACACCGCCTACATCACTTATGTTCCGCTCAACATACGCCACATGACGTATGTTGAGCGGTTTTTTTTAATGGTTTTAAAGTGAAACGCATCAAACATGCCTTCGTGTGTGTTACGATTTTACACAAATAATACAAATAATACGGAAATGTGCAAAGGAATAACTTTCATCGGTAAGAACATAACTAGATAATAATTTTTAAAACTTAGAGCAAAAAAATGGCGCACAGATTTTGTTCGTGGTGTCTCCTCCATACGTATAGTAATATTATCTCAATGACAAGTACATATTGTTTATTTACAGCAGTCAATTAATAAATTTACGTAAGTAATAAGTATATGTTGTTATACTATAGATATAAGTATCTATATCGTTGGAATTTGGAAACAATCGTCATGTAAAGTAGAGTTTATAAAAAAGAGAGCCATCATAACTCTAATCGTATTTTAATTTAATTCCAATTCAGGCTGCTTGTCTTAACATATAAAAAATAATAAAATAAACACAGGCGCTGAACTATGGACATGTTTCCATCGCTCCTTGACTCAGTACCTAAAACCAGGTCTCAATTCGTAAATGACCTGGACATACCAGAGATTCCCGTAACACCATACATCTGGACTCCAGAGGTGTCACCAAGGCACAGTATATCGTCACTCAGTGAGGAGGAAGTTAGGACAGAGTCCTCTGACTCAAGTTTAGCTCTGTCCAGGGCTATGACAGACTCGGAGATAGATTATGAGAGGTTTAGACGGGTGAGATTTGTTTAAACAAGGTTAATTAATTACGTATTTTAGTAAATTGAAGTCGTACCTTATACCTAAACAACTTCTTTTAAACAATGAAGATTTTTAAAACTAATAAAAATATATATAATAAAACACCAAGGATGCGATGATCCTACAGGCAAAAGCAAGTATTTATTTAGATGATGATGTGTGTTATTCTGGTATTATAAGTTACATTACTGCAAAGTATCATCAAAATCGGTTCAGTGGTTTCATTGTGAAACAGTAACCATCAAACATAGTACATTCTATAAGTTCTCGTGTTGTAAATGTCGGCAAATAGTAAATTTATAATAATATAAATAAAAATCAGTTTCAGAAGAGAACTCTCAGTGATCCGTGGATAGAAATGAGAAAAGTTTTGAACTCTTTTCCACCTGGATATTTAGATTCACTGAATAAGTAAGAAATATTAATATTTTCTACAATTCTAGACATACCTGGGTGGATTTCCCAAACCGCTTTTTTACGCGGCAAGGCTGAAAACTATCCTATTTTTTCAAGATATTGTTTTTATTTTTTGTTTTAATCGTAAAGCACAATGTTTATAATATGGCCCTATCATTATAGTTTAAAAATAATTATTATTTTCCAAGAAAATGAAGTAAATATAGGCGATTTCCAATTTTGGTGGCTTGTCGCCGACCTACTTCACTCAATATCAAGATCGATTAACTAAAAACTAGACGTAGGATTCGATTTTAATTTTTATGTAGTCGTTTTATAATAGTTGACCATTCAAAATATATCAATTTAATTATATTAAGTACTATAGTATAGTTTTACAGGCACAATAGAGGTCTGTCGCCGAGAATTTTCTAATTTTGGTGTCATTTACAAAACAATATTTCTACAAAACACCAGTGATTCCTAAAGCATACAAATTACGTTATGCACTTCATTTAGCCACGCGCTATCCGGCTTAGCAGGTGGTTGTGTGCTGTGTCGTACCAGTTTCCCGCCAAAAATGTAAGTAAACAGTTTCATTGCAACACCCCCGATTTTATGCAATTTTGGTGTACTTAAATAATCATACTTGTGACAGTAATATTTTATTGTTATTTTGAGTATTAGTAGAGTTTTGGTTTGTTTATTGTTTAGTAAAAATGTTATTATTTTAGTACACGTAGTTTTTTTTTAAGAATTTTTTTCTTGCAATTTCCAATTTTGGTGGGACAATTTTGGTGGTTTTGGTGGCATTTTTAGACCCACCAAAATTGCTTCCTTACACCAAAATTATAAAATTCAAATAAAAATGTTTATTTACTAAAACCAACATTGCTTCATGAGACCAAAATTATAAAATCAATTAATAAATCGAATTATATACAATCATACAATCATACAATCATACAAATCACAAAAAATGCTGATATTTTCACAGTAAACTCTATAACTCTATATACATAACACTATTTTTTTATCCTGTAGATAGATATTTTCAAATTAAGAAGGTATTCTGTTACAGGAATCCAAAGAAAAAAACTAAACAAACTAGAGCAGAGCAGTTACAAAGAAAGAGAGAAAAGAAAACATCAGAAAAGATCCTCTCAAGCTTGAAGAACTGAGAAGATAAGAACGCGAAAGATACCACAGAAAGAAAGCTGAAGGCAAAATTGTACCGTTGTCCGAATTACCACCTCGAGCCCGTAGACTGAAACAGAGACGAAATTATATTAACTTCAAAGCGTACTGTGAAAGAAAAAACGAAGAGGTTTACCTTCAATACTGTCCAGCTACATTCCACTATATATAATTTACCCATCGAAATAACGTCACAGCCTACGTCACAGCAAACACATCAGCCAATTCCAAATTCACCTCGAGTTTTGCGATCCCATAACAAAAGTCTTACTTTTACCGTTGAAGCTGCTCCTGCTGCTCCAATTGAAGAAACTTTATCCATCGATGCTATTCAAAGAAGCACACCCGTTAATGAGACCGCTTCTCCATTTATAAGTCCCAACATAAGCTGCATACACTCTCCCAGTTCTATGTCTGGGCGAAACAGTCCACAGTCAGATATTTCTACAAGTAGCATCTTTAAACGAGAACTGAACAACCAACTTAGAAAATACTGAGAACAGAAAAAGTCCAAAATAAGATTACTTAAAAAGCTCTTCTGAAGGAACAACAACAAAAGTTTTTGTATAGAAAAAGACTTGAGAGGTTGGAAAAAAAGATGAAGATAAGGCCAAAAAAGATTGGGTGTAGCAAACGTATGGTAAGTCCTAAATCAATCAGTCCTAAACAAAAAAGACTACGCAATATTGTGAAAAACTTCTTTGAAGGTGATGAAAATAGTCGAATTTGTCCGGGCAAGCAAGATTATATAACAAGAGGTGGATTGAGAAAGCAAAAACGATATTGGAATGATTCTCTAAGAAATTTACATCGAAAATGTTGATTATCCTACCTTTACAATGAAAGTTTATTTAAAGTATAAGAAGTCCCAGTAATTCGTTATTCTTGTAATAAAAAATCTTTATATACTATTTGTGTTATTTTAACGGTAGTAACTGTGATTGTACTGTGATTGATTATTTGAAGAATTACATAAAATAATTAACATGTTTCCTATTAATTTTTAAGTAACTTACACTACACTCCTTACTCCGTTGTAAAAGAGCTGGACTGTTGAAAATAAAAGACTGTAATTAACTGTAACTTGTGGGAATAATTAATAATAAATTATAATTACAAATTATATGCCCAACATATTATTTCATTCGGTTAGTATCACAAAAAGTTCTTTTATACTTTTATCACGAACCATTAAATGTTAGATTATTAATGGTACATTTTTTTTCTTAATAAAATATGTTGCCCAGTCATGGGATTATCTTTCAAACTAGACAATCATATTAAGATTATATTTTTTTTAAATATGCTACATATTCGGTTAGTCTTTAAAATATATGTATAAGTAGGTACAGCCATTAGGATTCATCTTTATATACTAGTACATGTTCTGTCCATCTTTAAAGCTGCACGCTAGCTTTTACATGACATGAATTTTAAGGTAAAGTTATTCAGGCAGGCAAGCCAGCCAAGGCAGTCAGCAGATCTGTTACCAAAAGGCAATTTTTATTATTATTTTTCATTTTTTTATTGCAGTACAAGGTTTTTTTCCATCCAAATATAATTTTGGTGGGGTGTAACAATTTTGGTGGTATCATTTTCAATTTTGGTGTCAAAAAACCAATTTTGGTGGGAGGTCAATTTCGGTGTCAGGAATAACATGATTATTTAAGGGAATATTCTTATTCTTGTTGATAATTTAATTAAAAGATAGTACTATCTAACACCTAAAATCAAATTGAATAAAAAAAAATCATAAACAAAAATTTCCACCAAAATTAGTAAAAAATGCTAGTTGTTGAAATCCACTCACCTATCTTTATTCTACCAAGAACATGCATTTCAATAATATTTAAATTAAATATTTTAATAAAGGACTTTTAAATTTCCTCTAGACTATTATATCTCAAAACTATATATTATATCTCAAAACCACAAAACCATATTTTAAACTATAGGGAATAGGGATAATTCACATTCTCATAACATTATATCTCATGTTAATCGGTTCAAACCCTTCACAGTTTCAGCTATCAAGAATCAGAATCCGAATGTACCGATACCGATTCAATAATCGGTAAACCCAATTACAATGAGGAATTACGTCTGAAGATGGAGCGGTTCTTCGACGAGGAGTGTCGAGCGTTCAGTCCTGATGGCCCTGGGTACATTGCGCTGCAGGAGGCTCTAGCTGATTCGGAAGTAAAGGTATAATTTTGTCAAGGAAAAAATAAAACACTTTTTGCCAGTATCTATTTATTAAAAAAAAATCGTATGTGATAAAAAAAATAAAACGCTTTAAAATATTTTTATATTTAAATTTTTAAACGTATTTAATATATTTTATTATAACTTTGGTTTTATTACGTTTCATAAACAATCGAAAGAAAACAGATATTTTAAATTTTAATGAACGTCATAAAATTAAAGTTTGCAAAAACACTAATTGCTTATGCAATGACTAATAAATAATTAAACTCAGACTCTAGACTGATCAAAAAAATCAATCAATACATAATGAATCAGAGTTCAATAATCTGCTTTCCTAGAAATCATTGACATCACAAACGAGGAGATGTGACTCGATTCAAATACATTGACCATAGGAACAAAATGAATGAATTTCGCAAGATTTCAAATGAATATGACCAAGAATATGACTCATAGTTTAACTACTAGTATATTATATTATCTGAGATTTAACGTGATGTTGCGTGCGTATGTTTAAAGATTACACATGAAATAAATAATAATAAAACAGCTGACAAGTCTGATAAAAGATTTGTCATTTGTTACGAGAGTTGCTAAGGCTTTCCTATACCGGATGAAATTCAATAATACATATTATTATGAAATCTAACAGTACTTTATGGATAATATTTTTTGCTAAATGCAATTTTAATGGAGCTGTAAAAATGTATTTTTTTATATTCTATTTACCCATTCTTATAATATAATCAGAGAAGTTAATATATCTGTTGAAACTAAATGATGTAAAAGTGTTGTATAACTAGCTTCTGCTGACAACTTTACTCGTACGACCTTTGAAAATATGACTTGTTATTTATAAAACTAAAGGTCGAAAAAAAAAATCCAAAAAATAGTGTTTTTAACTATATTAAGTATTACAGTTTTGCACTATTATTTTATGTATTCATATGCCTAACTATATTTGAGAATAATTATTATGAGGCAATTGATACTATTTTTTTACTTTTCCAGGACTCTGATTTGGAGAGCAGCCTATCGTGAGGGATCGAAACTTTTTCAATGAAGATTATTTTTGTGTAATGTGTGGTGTGTTTATTTAACAAAAGAATTACTATTGAATAAATCATTATCATATATGTATTATATAAATGGTGTCTTTCATTCTATCGACCAACCTTTAAATGAACTTTTTATTAATGCAAGAATATTTAACAGATGGCGCTAGCAGTCGTGTTCATACATATTACCATCTTCATAGCTAATTAATAAAAAACAACTTAAGAAAATGTTCATTAATTTGTGTGTTACATTTAAATGTGATATCAATGAATATTGTTTTAGATAAGCAAAGTATATTGCTTTAGACTTATAATTAGTTAATTGTTTACAACGGGATTCGAACCCATCAGGATTGAATATTATGTTAAGCTAGCATAGGTAAATGAATCATGGTATTGCTACCAGTCAAATAAAAGTAAATAAATGATAAGGTATAGGATAGGGATAGGTATGTCAAGTAAAATAAAACAAAATATATTTTGTGTAAAAAGTATTTTTAATGGGAATGGCTGCCAACATCACAACAACTGTATAAACTGCATTGTACTTCAGTTTTATTAGTTTTCTTTACATAATTATTATATAATAATAAAACTAAATGAGATTTTCATACGAAATACGTCATAAAATATACTAATCGGAAATCCAATGAAAAAGTTAATTGTATTTTTTGAAACATATAAGAGATTAAGAATATTTGATATGAAATTCCAGAGCCCAGATGTGAATTATTACTTATTTATAAGAAATTGTATTTAAAATATTATTTTAAAAATAATTTATACATGACGTATTTCGTACTTTTAGTGTACAATTTTTAACATACAATTTTAGATTAAACTTAACATAAATTCCTTAACCCAAGTAACGAAAAAATCTAAAAAAGAATACATTTTGTAATATAAAAAAAACTTTTACATAAATTTAACCCAATTTCAACATATAATTAAAAAGATACATATTGCACATTTTGTTTTGGATCCAATGAGATTCATAGTTATCTTACAAAGAGTAAGCAGGACGAATATATATTTTCGAGCGACCATTTTAAAGGGTTAGAGTGAAACAGCATTATAAAATCCTTTTTACTTAAAACAATGTGCTTAAATTAAAATATTACACGTAGATTATAAACCAAATCGTGATTAAATTTGTCATTTGTTGGTAATTTTTAAAACACCATAGACAATTTTTTTCATTTTGGTTATTGTTTCAAAAGTTATAGGTACCGTCTGTACTTACAGATGACCCTTAAATAATAAAAAAAGGAATTTTATTTTTCAAAGGCGTATTTTACCGATATTTCTTGTTAAATCAAAATATGTACGCAAACCATTTTGTACCTATTTCGAAAATTGTCTATGGCGTGCTTTGAAATGGGATAGTGATCACTTCTATTTAACATTGATAGAACACTTAAAGCGTTTTGTCGTCTAATCTTGCATTTGTTCCTTAGTGTTGTTTTGTTAAGCTTAAATCTACTAGGATGACCCGAATCAGGAAGACAGAAAATTAAAAGTTGGTCAGTCTACTTCATACAAACATTTACCGCCAAACTTTAAAATTTGGAACACAATGTGACCATAGACAGAATATTTTTTTTAAAGTAGGCACCGACAAATAACCATTCTGCCTTTCTCGTCCGGTCCGAATAAAGCTAATCTTAAATTTACTTATAGAAAAATATTGCCAATCAATTGAATAATTTGGTAACATAGCCTTATGTATAAGTTATCTATATAAAGGCAAAGTAACATACATTCGCTGCCCTATATCATGGACGTGCTTATAAAAGGCGATCTTAACCTAAAATATTACTTTAATATAAAGTAAAATAGTTGTAATTGAGATTTGGTGAATAAACTAGCTGATTATTATTATTTCGTGGATACAAATTTCAACGGAATGTTTTATGAACGTCGGAATGCTCATAAGAGAGATGTTTCAAAAGGCATGGAGCTTTGGCTTATAGAACTTCGTAAATTTCAAAGTTTACGAATATCCTATGAAGAATATATATTAATAATTGGAAGATTTCTGCGTGTTATTTAATATTAATGAGTAACTATGAAAACAACGCGCGAAGATATTACAAAAAAAAAAACAATATCATGGCTCTATAATTGTCATTTTTCTTATTAGAGAAAAATTATAAGCCCCATATGAAACATCTCTTATCTCTAACATATAATTTATAGGCTAGCAACATTAAATCATGATATTTTTTAATATGACAAACGAAAACATTTGTTGCCATACAAAAATTGTTGCGCCTCTGTTGTCTATGCTTTCATGCAATAAATATAATATGTATGTAATTATGTACGATAACATCACAGCGAAAGTATCACTGAATATAATTTATAAACACAAATAATTTGACACAACAATCGTGCATGTTAATTATAAAAATAAAATAAAAAGCCACACGTATTTTCTAAATGGTGGGTTGCTTAAAATTATTATATTACGATATGAGACAAAATAACGTGACGTCGACTCGTTTATATGGATTTATTAAATTAACTAATAATCCATACTTTTGTAATGTTAAACCAGTTATTTTTATGTCCTCAAACAGACAGAAAGACAGGTGAAAAGTTTTCTTGTATGAATGTTTTTAGTGTGTTTTAATTCTCTTTTTATTTGAGTCTACTATTTAAAAATGTCTTTTATGAAATAAATTCATTTGGTATAAGCTTAGAAAATGTGAAATTTTCAGCAGAATTATTTTTCTTCTCAAACATTGAAATAAAAAATGAAAAATACTGTACTATAGATCAATTAAAAAACATGGTTATATTTTCTATGTGCGTTTTCCATAGAGTAATTTACTGTAGAATCATAGACAACAAACGACATTTGCACGAAAATAAAAAAAGGAATTCTATGACACAATTTCACAGCAGCTATGAACACTGTAGGTGTAAGAAAATACTAGAACTTACCTTTTTATAAAGCGGTAAAAAATACAGAGTACTAAAAAGCTACCATTGCCATGTGCAACTACCAAGCCACGTAGCCCCCATGCAAAGTTTTCATGCAACCTGTAAACTGTTGTAAAGACAATAATATTCGTTATCACTGAGGCCTGAAACTAAAAGGAAATTTGAAGAAACGAGGCATTATTTCTATTTTTTAACAGAAGTAATAAAACTTTTAAGCTGTCTTAATCATTTTTAGGTTAAAAGAACATCGCTGTAATTTTTCACCACAACATTAAATTTTTTATTGAAATTTAATTTTGTTAGTTACCTAGTAGTATTTTTAGCTGATTAGACAATTTGCCAAAAAACTTCCCTTTTAGCATCAGACCACAGCATTACAATTTACAAACACCTGTTAACAATAGGAATGCTTTAACAATAACCATTCTGTGTATTCACACGACTACAAACAACATTACTCGATTTAAGTTGCCAGTTACAAAAACAATTTAGCAGCCCACATATATTGTCGCCTATAAAACCTCCCACCGACCCAGTCTTGATTCTCGGGCTATCCTACGTGCGTCTAAATCTAGCGAAAACACCTAAATCTATTAACGATATATTATCTTTATCTAGTATTGTTTTCGCGTCAAAATTTCATTTCGACTCACGGCAATGACGTCACAAGCGTGCCGCAAAATCTTCACAACAAAATTACAAATTATAACGTGAAAACTTACCAAAACATTATACTAAATACATATTTTATATATGGCAAACATATTCATATTAAACATACAACACTTTTTTTATTTAATTTAATTTAAATAATACCAGAAAGCATCGCTTGTAAAGATTGCCATCGTCAAAAATTCAGATTAAAAACTACCAGTACCCAACATTTCACTGATAAACCGCTTAAACTAACCTATAAAAGCCCTTATCTATATGTTAATTACAATTAACAACGCTTCATTTGATATCTTATTACGCTCATACAAAAATAAGTTAATTATGGTTAAAACTTTTAAATATTCTGTTACAAGAGTACTATAGAAATTGACTGGCTCTTTATGAGAACGGAATAGTATATAGAGACGATAGAATGATTTAACCTTAGAGACAGGATTAAAATAGGTATTTAAAAAAAGATAAAGGAAATTTTCTTAAATCTACATTAAATAAAATAGAAGACAGTACATACTATACAAGGAATTCTATTAAAATGTGCGTTTTATACCACACTAGGAAAATATTATATAAACACAGCTAGGAAGTGCTTTTGAGACACGCATACAAGACCGATAGTTTGACCAGAATAATATCATTTATAAAGCCAGCAAGATTAAGAAAAACGAGCACTGTTCACCAAATTAAAGATTTTGTACAACTATTGCTTCATTATTTATAATTTGCCATCAAATATATGAAAATTCTCGATATGATTTAATTTTGCGAACAGCGCATAGTTTTTAAAGGACAGGGTTAAAATTTGATATATTTCATATTCTTTATTCTAAGGCGCTTGTGATATGCTTATGACGTGTACAAAAATAATGCTCTACCAATTAATAACAACCACTTTATATAATATTACAATTTTATACTATTGTTTGCATGTGATGATATTATGCTTCATAAATTTTACTCGTGAGCACATTTAATTTTCCCTACTAGCAACATTTTTAACATATTGTCTCTGGTCGCGGTTCATATACAAGCTGTGGTAACGCGGTCACTCGTTCACATTAAATTCTACTTACATTTTAATATCATAAGCAACAATGACACAAATACAAAAATATATAAGCATATCGTATATTATTATTAAAATAAAACTGCAATAATATTTGGAAGGAAAATAATCACAGTAAAAAATCACAATAAAACATCATATCAATCCATTCACTTGAGATCCATATTAACACTTAAATCCATAACACAAGTATTACTATCTATGTACACAGCTAGCAACATTAACAATTTATTGCGAACGGTAAGCAATATCACTAAAAAACCTCGTGCCAGGGTTGCCACAGTCGAAAAGCCGGAATTTACGTATTCATAACAAGTTGCAATTCTAAAATATATGGCAGCCCCAATACTTTTAAACTTACGCTAAGTTCTCTCTCAGTTTTATAAGCTAAGCCCATTCGAGTTGTTGTTTAAATGTGCAAGTGTTGCTATATCGAAAAATAATTGACTGAATATTTGATTGACATTGAAACGTTTATAGGTAGATAAATTTTAGACATCCCTGTGTATGTTGAAATAGTATAATACGACCATTTGAAAAACAACTCGCAATGTATTAAAGTTAGTTACATTTCCAAAAGTCATCAATCGTTAGGATATTCTATCCGCACCACAATTCACTCTGATATGTCCATTATTACCCTTGCCAAATGCTTTGGACATAACTCCTATTCAATAACTTCGCTACGCAATGCTTGAAACACAAAAAGATCTGGTAACACCAAGTTATAATTTCCCAAATCCCTTTAAATAAAAAACAGCACTTAATAAAAGTTAGCATCGCTCGCAAAATTCCCCATTCCACCATCGTTTTCGGATCATGACAAAAGGCCAGGATCGCTCAGATAGAATATCCTAAGGTTGAGTATGGACGAGAATCAAACGCGCCTGGGTTTCCCGGGGCCGGGGCATTCTGCCGACTTGATGATATGCCCACGCCCCTCCCTGGGCACCGGGTCGGTTTCCATGAAGCCCGGGTTCAGTATAATGTTAGGAACTAGTTCTATGACGTCTTGTTCCTCTGTGAAATCTACATGGAGCAATGCGGAGGGCAAATCATACATACCATAACCAGTGTTAGTGTCCCGCGGTCCAAGCGTGCGATAGAAGGAAAGAAGAAAAATTTTGAATGAATAAAATGAATCAATTTGCGTTTGAGGTTATGCATCATGCTGTCGGGTGTTCACTCCTGTGTGCGGAGTTTGGGACAATGCAAGTAGAGGTTTTTAGTTTGAATTGAAATTATAAACGGTTAGTTGAAGAAGCAATACGTTAAAGAAGAAGCGAAAAATCTGTAGAGCTCTTTTTGTAGTTTTAGACCTAAAGAGTTGTAGTTTTTTTAAGCAAAAAAATCAATTTGAACATGAAAAAATTCAAAAAGCTCGTCGTGAATTCATCCAAGAATGGATACAGTTATTGCTTCTTTAACTATCAATATAGAAAATTAGAAAAAATAAGAACTTGAATACCTTACCTATACCTATACCTTACCTATACAGAAGTTGACGCTTCCACAGGAGTGAACCTTCCCATATTAAAACGCTTTAAATTCTCTTTCGCATACAAATTAGTAATAACATAATATAATATAAAAGTTTTGGGAATTGAATCTATGTCTAATTCTGCTGTAAATGTAAAATAATACTAGTCTATGTTATAACCTGTGCCAAAAAAGAATCCTTTGCAGCTATCTCTTTTCCACCAACAATATAATTATATCTCTATCTCGCACACATATGGACTGTGATTTATTTATTCGATTTGTTTATTTATTGGCACGGGTTATACTTAATTGTCCTTCATTTTGTTCATGTAATTTCTGGTTTAACTTTTTTTGATCTACTTGATGACTATATGATCAGGCTATGACTTTTTATATGTATAAATATACATACATATATACATCCATACTAATACATATTAGGTATAAATGCGAAAGTAACTCTGTCTGTCTGTTACTCAATCACGTCTAAACTACTGAACCAATTTTCATGAAATTTGGTATGGAGATATTTTGATACCCGAGAAAGGACATAGGCTACTTTTTATCCCGGGAAAATGACGCAATCCCGGAAATCCCACGGGAACGGGAACTATGCGAGTTTTTCTTTGACTGTGCGGACGAAGCCGCGGGCGGAAACCTAATAGTAAATAACTCTAATGTCACGTTATTCTGCCTCATGAATTTCTAAATAATAATTAATATTATCTTAATTCACTATCCTTTACTTTTAAAGTTTATTGAATCCGATTTTAAATGAGATTTCACTAAATTATTATGTTGAAATATACCTACGAAGTGTATAATAAAATCTATTAGTGTAAATATATAATGTAGAAATTCCTAAAGTTTAAAGCTGAAATGTGCATTGAATTATAGACTCTATTGTGTAGTAGGATAGGTATATTTTCGCGTGGAACATTCTAATAGGGACTTTAATATTGAAGGCATGTCTTATATGTATATTTTTATGCTTAATAGGTACTTATTAAGTTTGAACTCACGAGGCAAGAGATAGGATAATAAGCTAATCTAAATGTACAAAAAATGTGATTATTAGATTCTATAGAATCGTTTTACATAAAGTTTCCAACCTTTTTTTTAATTTTCACAAATATTTTAAATCGAATCACAGACCAAAATCTAAAAAAAATGTATAGACTGATATGATTCATTTATTTTTACTTCAAAAATTATAGAACATTTGATAATAGTATATTTTTACTTAATAAGTACCTAAAAATGCAATAAATTATTTAATTTTATATGTCTTAGAGCGTATACGCACTATGCGGGTAGCCGCATTGCGGGTAGCCGTCCGGCTGACCGCAAGCACAATTATGTACGTAATATTCATTTCTATGCGCACTGCGATGCGGCTACCGCAACCGCACAGTGCGCATAGAAATGCGGCTACCCGCATAGTGCGTATACGCTCTTAGCTTTTATACTATTAAGGTAATTGTTTGCTAAAAGATATGTGTAAAGTGGTCCTAAGCGGTCATAAGAGTTGGAGTTAGATAAATAGTACCCTGGAAGCTGATTGGTGCCAAAATAGCTTTTATCCTAATATAGATAGAGTCGAATATCATTTGAAATATTAACTTTAGCATCGGAAATGTGATTATGCTTATATTTATTTATTTATCGATTCGATTTATTGCTAAACTCGATTAAAGCTATACATTTTTTTGCAAGGCTTATTAGTTTTCTTAAAAAAAAAATCTAAATTTCACACAAAAAACACTACACATTATTGTTTTTTAACTAATAATTTGGCAAGACCGTCGTATACGCTAATAAAATTCCTACGGCTAGTTAAAACATATTTTTTTCTCATGTCTATGACATTGTTTTTTCTATTTATTATCCTCTAATGGAAGCATAAGCTATTATTGATCTCCAACACCTCAAAATTTATAACTACTCTAGCGAAAACTAGCGAAAAATATTAATTTGCCAAAGGACTGATGTCCAGGCACAAAAAATAATATACATAATTGAAATCTACGATCAGCTTACTACGGTATAATTGACTTTTAGTAGCCGTTGGTCCATGACTTACCTAAGAATATGTTAAGAATTCGTGAAAAAGTGGAATACATTTGATAATAAGTAAAAACCCTAAGCCGTATAAGCGTGCATTTAAAAGATACGCTGTTTCAAAAACGGGAAGGCACAATACTTCGATTTGCGCATTTATTTTATCAAAATAATGATTTGAAACACGAAAAAAAGAACAAGAAAATACAAAAAATATCAACAGAACATTTCCCACCAAAACCTAATTTAACGATTAAATTAGCTTTAAAAAATTAGTTATCTAATTAAAGTATACATAAAGCATATCTTTTAAACGCATTAAATAATCATAATAATATTTGAAAAATTTAATGCAGCCGAATATATTGGCACTTGTCATTTTACTACTTTCAAGAAAAGCGTGCATTTTATCAAAATATTGAAGTGAAGTTCATATATTATTTAGATATGTATAAAAGTTAGTAAGGAATATATTTTAAACGCGAATTTTAAAATAGCGTGTTATAATTGATTGAAAAAAAAAATAATTTTTAAAATAATTTTCATAAGCTCAACGTAAATTTCCTATTGAATATTTTTTTATGAAAGCAAAGAAAGAAAATTATTAACATGAATATTTATTTTTTAGAGAAGCAAAAATATTTATTTTTTATATTGTCTAATTATTTTTTCTCAAATCATAAATAACACGTTATAGGCCACGTTAGTTTAGTGCAAATATACTTACATAAATTTAGCTTTTAAAACCATACCCTAGGTATAAATATAATAATTACTTTCTAGTAATATTGCATTGCTTTTGTATTGCTCATATTATTGTTCTTTTACTTAACGGTGCTTTTACATCAAACGAACATAGAACTAGAGCAAGAGTATTCTTTCGTGATCTTTTAGTGTAAACGAAAACTCGTATTCAGTGTTGTTCAGTGTTAGAACATTGCATAGAATCTTTTCGAACGCACTAAGAACAACGAAATAATGTTCTACGCGTGTTTACACTAAACGAATTTGACATAGTGGGGTTAGAATGAGCATTCGGTCGTTTGATGTAAATGCACCGTAATATCCTAAGAGAGATAAACGCCACCTACAATCTAGATTATGTGAATTGTCTATGATTGTCACAGATGATATAATATGTCAACCATAGACACCAACTATATACAGTGTACAACATAACTATATGTATTAAAGAAATAGGCCTATATGCACCTATAAATTTATATTCCACTCTAATGGGAAAAAAGTCAATTGTAAATATAAAATATCTAATTTTTTATCAGAAAATTTTAATGGAATGTTACCATTAAATATATCTCTACTCATATTCAATGTACTTGTATCCTAAATTAAAGGCTACCCTACATTCCTGCTCTTTATAAAAAAAAAGACTCGACATTCTATTTTCCAGATCTTAGATGAATTATCACTTTTTGCTTCTAATAGCTAAAAACTTAACCATTTATCATCCCAATACTCAATTATATTTTTCCTTATTTATAATATTGAAACTAGGCGACAAGGCGACGATAATTCCTTATTCACAATTTAAATCCCTTATTCACAATTTTCCATGATTTCTTAGAAAAGTTCTTGGTCTTTAGTTTATGGTCCTTTGAGGAATAGTTTTTTTATAATCAATTTATGGGGTTTGGCGGCGTCACTCGCGTCCGTAGGTTTTAACCACCTAATTATAATAGGCTTGCCCTACACGTGCCCCCCGGGTGGTGCCAACCGAGTGACAACTGGCCGGAGGGCTGCTAAATAATACTCCTAGGTGATGGTATGTGCGCAGCATCACCTAGTACTGGGGTTGGGGCCGATGAGGCCGCTGTGGAGCCGAAAGGGCCCAGCCCCAGATAGCGGCTGGCGGGTTTTATCCCGGCAGGCGTACTGCAAACTGGAGGGGAGAGGAGGAGAAAAATGGAAGCAGGTTTTAAAAATGAACTACCCCAGGAGGGTACCACCAAGGGTGGAGAATCCCTCCCTGAGTCGAACTCAGGCAGCCCCACGTATTCTGGGGGGGGCAAAAACTTGCTTAAAGAAACTGTCACTGAGGAGGTGGGATCCCAGGCCTCCTCGGTGTCAAATACTACTGGACCGAGAAACACTATTAGTGCTTTAGGCGCTGGGCCCCCGGGGAAACCCAAGGGACCAAAGCCTGCAAATTTGGGGCGGGGCTCTGCTTCGGCCAAGGTGACGCGACCACCCCCGGGCTTGTGTTGCCGACCTGCGGCTGAGGCGGGGCCTCGTTCTAAACACGGCCATCCTAAGGGAAAACCCAAAAAGTTGGCCAGCTCGGCGTGCGCTTCTCCGCCGAGCTACACTGAAGCCTCGGCTGACGTGGTGAACGAGTTGAGTAGCGCATCAAACCAAAAAACACAGAAACCGACAGCGGAACGAGTTGTTGCGTCAAAGTCGCGACCAGCCGGTGCACCGACGACCATGAACAGAGGGACCTCAGAATACCTGACGGGACCGAAGGAATTGGTTGAAGGAAATCCGGCTTTGGGTGTGACCGAGATGCAATCGTACTCCCGCCACCCTACAACATTACAAAATCCTACAGCGGAACAAGCTGCTGCGTCAAAGTCGCGACCAGATGGTGCACCGACGACCGCGCACGGAGGGACCTCAGAATGCCTGATGGGCCCGATGGAACTGGTTGAAGGGAATCCGTTAGTGGGTGTGACTGAGAAGCAATCATGCTCCCGCCCCCCTACAAATTTGGTTGTCCCCACTGCGCCGAAGGTTGGGCTGCGGGGGACCCTCGACCCTGCAGGGGAGAAATCTCCTGCGGGGCCTGAGTCGTGTCGCCCACAGTCATCGGTCGGTGGTGATCTGTCCTCGGACTGGACCGTTGTTCCCCAACAGAGTCGCAAAGCAAAGAATGCACCAGTTGGGAAACACCAAGAAAGCGACCCATCAGGGAAGCGGACCTCCAACTCGAGCGTCGGAACGACAAAAAACCGATTGAGCAGAAAACGACGACGCAAATTAATGGCTCGTGATCAACTACAATCTGAAGTAGATAAAACTACCGGCCCAAATCCGCATGTGCCCGCGGCTATGAGCGGTTCAGCTGCCGCTGCTACGGGTTCCGGACCAGGGCCAAATCGGCATTCAAAACCCGTTCAGACAAGCTCGAGAGACCATGCTGGCTCTAAAAGATCGCGTCTCGATGACACTATATCACCGAGAGGGGCGAAAAAGAAGCCATGCCTTAATGAGTCCCGGGCAGTCCATTCCGCGAGCTATGCGGATGCAGTTAAAGGTGATCTAATTGTGGCGATAACGTCTGACACACCAACTGGTCACCTCAACCAAGAACAAGCCGACCACATCCTGGCATCACTCCAACCCTTGCTTCATCAGGAAGCATTGAACTATAGGGAAGGAGACGCTCGCATCCTATTTAAGGGCAAACCCATATTTAAAGGGGGCGTCCTTAAGCTATGGTGCGACGATGCGAGGACGGTGGATTGGCTCAAAGCAGCCACCAAGAAGGTTACACTGCCCTCTGGTGACAAAATCTGCGTCAGAAGACTTGCGGACGTGCCGCGTAGAGTGCGCTGTGGCATCCTGCTCCCAGGTGTGTGGAAGGATATGAAGGTTGTTGGCCTTCAACTCCAGTACCACAATGACTGGGCGCAGGTACACCGCTGGTTGCTCCTTCGGGCTGAGGTACAGGAAGCGGAAACGTTTGTTGTCGTCAGCATACCGGAGGATTTGGTCTCTACGGTCATGGAGCATAACCGATGCCTAGGATTCTTCTTTGGCTCGGTCTATATTAAGTTCCAGGGGCCAAAGGGTAAATTTACCGAACGGCCCCCCGTATGGAACAAACCAACGGTGGAAAACGTGACCACGTCTGCAAAGTCGGTTTCTGACTTAAACAAGGCTGCAATACCGCCTAGTTTAACAACAGAAAGTGAGGAGCAAGCCACAGCTCCCTCCACATCGCGCGACACAACTGATGCGCCTATGGAGGTGACGCCTGACGATGAACTCATCCTGCTCTCAGTAGATTCGGGCGACCTAGAGTCGGCTGATTCGGAGAGCAGTGATGAGTACACCAGAAGGTTCGGTGGCTTGGCCCTTGGTCAGGAAGAAGGGGGGATGCTATCTGATGATGGCGAACCCCTCATCTGAATGCCACTTTCTTCAGGCAAACCTCCAGCACAGTCAGAGCGCTACGGCTCAGCTCAGGAAATGGCTGGAGGTAACCACTACGGCCATTGTGCTTATCCAAGAGCCGTGGGTAAGCAACTCTGGCAAAATCAACGGCCTCACTAACATCGGAGGTAAGATTATTTCCATAACAGGTTCTAATAAACCCAGATCCTGTATTTATGTCTCTAATAATCTACAAGTGCATCCACTAACAGAATTCTGTTCTAGGGATGTATGCGCCATCCTACTACTAGGGGATAACAACTACAGGCCCAACATTGTGATCGCCTCGACGTACATGCCGGCAGACGAAGACCCACCACCGCGAGAATTTGCCAGGCTGGTGGAGTACTGCGCGGGAGAGGGTCTGGAGCTTATCGCTGGTACAGACTGCAATGCACACCACCCCCTATGGGGGATGCCTACAGGTAACAACAGAGGCAGAGACCTTGTTGAATACTTATTTACAACTAGTCTTAATTTAGTAAATACAGGTGCTGAACCAACCTTCGTTACTCGCCGATGTAGAACTATCATTGATCTCACACTGGCGACCCCTGGCATCATAGATAGCATTAACAACTGGCACGTGTCAAAGGAGGCTTCTTGCTCCGATCACAGGTGGCTACGTTTTAACCTACAGGTTAACACTATTACACCCATTCCTACAAGGAATCCCAGGAAAACTGATAGGACACTCTATCGGGCCCATCTTGAAAACCTCCTCGCGAATTCATGCTTTCCAGACAGAATAATGCTTATACAGGATTTAGAACGTCTGGCAGAGCAACTAACTACAAATATTATTTCCAGCTATAACACTGCCTGCCCACTGCGGGTAACGAAAGCAACAGGTGCCAAACAGCAATCCTGGTGGGGACCGGAACTTGCCAAACAAAGACAATTGGTCAGAAGATCACTGAACCGTGCAATGAACACTAACTGCGACCACGATTGGAACACTTACAAAGTAAACAAAGCTGAATACAAAAGACAAATAAGATTCAGAAGCAGTGCAGGATGGAAGAAATTCTGTGATGGCATTGAATCCTGTAATCAAGCAAACAGAGTGCGCAAAGTCATCTCCTGCTGCAATACGTCCAAGCTGGGATCGATCAAAAAATGCGACAACACTCTTACAAAAACACCAGCTGAGACGGAAGCTGTTCTGATGCAGACACACTTCCCCGGCTGCAAATTCATACAACGACATGAAAGGAAAGACACAGCAACCCACACACCATGTGAGGAAAACTGGAGTACTGCTGAGCTCATAGTCAGTAAGGAAAAAGTACAATGGGCAATCGACAGCTTTCAAGCATACAAGGCACCTGGTCCAGATGGTATATACCCGGCTTTACTACAATGGGGGGGGCCGGTACTCACGTCTCACCTATCTGCCATTCTGACATCCAGCCTCGCTCACGGCTATATACCGACCAGCTGGAGGACTGTTGATGTTATTTTCATTCCTAAACCAGGGAAAACAGACTACACGGATGCGAAAGCCCACAGACCTATCAGCCTCACATCCTTTTTACTCAAAACATTAGAACGGCTCTGTGACAGACACATTAGGGATACTGCCCTCGTGCGTATTCCATTACATCGGAACCAACATGCTTACAGCCACGGTAAATCTACCGATTCGGCCTTACACTGTGTAGTGTCCAAAATAGAAGAAGCCCTACAAGAAAAATCAATGTGCTTGGGCACTTTCGTAGACATTGAGGGAGCTTTCGATAAGACACACTACTCAAGTATACAAAATGCCCTATCACAGCATGAGGTTAACCCCACAGTAGTCTCATGGATTATAAACATGCTAGGCAGTAGAGAGATACAACTTAGCAAGAATAAAACAAAGAAAGTGCTGGTCACCAGAGGCTGCCCACAAGGGGGAGTTCTCTCACCGCTCCTGTGGAACCTAGTTGTGAACGACTTGATCAGCACACTAAACAAAAACAAATTCCATACCATTGGATATGCAGATGACCTAGTAATACTTATCTCTGGTAAGTTCACGAGTGTTGTCTGTGAAATTACACAGAGAGCTCTATCAATAGTTGAGCGCTGGTGCAACAAATATGACCTTTCAGTGAACCCGCGCAAGACGGAACTTGTTCTATTCACTAACCGACGCCTTCTAGGAAGCTACCAGCTACCAAAGCTATTTGGCTCCGTACTTCAGTTATCGAAAGAGGTTAAGTACCTCGGGATTACCTTAGACGATAAACTCAACTGGAACAAACACCTTGAGAATAAGATCGAAAAAACAAGCATTTCTTTCTGGCAGTGCCACAAAATGATTGGTAATAGATGGGGGCTCTCCCCGAAAGTCACAATGTGGCTCTACAAAACTGTCATAAGACCAATGCTAACTTACGGCTCTGTGGTTTGGTGGCCAAAGACACAACAATCGGCGGCTATAAGCAAACTGCAGAGATTTCAAAGACTCGCCTGTCTGGCAATCACTGGCAGCATGAGCACAACACCGACTGCTGCGATTGAGGCAATGCTCGACCTGCCACCCCTACATCTTTTTGTAAGACAAGAAGCTCTAGCGACAGCTGTAAGGTTAAAGACACAAAACCTATGGAGAATGGTGCCTACAGCACACAGTAAGATCTTAACTATGGCAGCTGAGAAGGAGTCCTCACTCCTTGCCATAAGTGATAAGATCCCAAAACAATTCATCTTTGACAAGAAATATAAGATACAGCTACGTGAATACACGTCAGAACACAACGGCGTTGAAGACCTACTAATCTTCACGGACGGGTCTAAGACTGGAAATGGCACGGGTGCTGGGGTCTTCTCTGAGGACCTAAACATTAACATCTCGCACCCCTTGGGACCCCATAATACAGTCTTTCAGGCTGAATGCCTAGGACTTCTACTTGCAGCTTCGGCCATAATTAAAAGAAATGTAACAAACTATTCGATTCGGATCTTATCGGATAGTAAAGCAGCACTCATGGCAATCAAAAGCCATGAATTCACTTCAGGGTTGACCCTTGAGTGTCACTTAGCCCTCACTAAGGTATGTGACCTGGGAAATTCCCTAGTATTACAATGGATAAAAGGACACAGTAGCTCACGTGGAAACGATGCTGCTGATATACTAGCCAGAAGGGCATCTGAAACACCGGTCATGGGACCTTTTCCCATTATACCGCTACCTGCTAGCTGGACCCGGATGATGATTACCCAGCTCACTAGCACTGCTCAGAGAGCGGAATGGTCATGCAGATCTGATTGCAAGCAAGCCAGAGAAGCCCTACCGGACATTGACTCGAGACTTGCACGTCGGCTTCTCAACCTACGTAGAGTGCAACTACGCGTAATAACAGGGACCCTCACAGGGCACGGCCCCTTTAACAAACATCTCTTCAATCTAGGGATCACAGACAGTCCGCTATGCAGAGCATGCATGGAGACCGAGGAAACGGCAGCCCACGTCATCATGGAATGTAAGGGGGTTGCGGAGTACAGGGCAAGACACCTGGGGTCTCCCGGGTCCCTCCCCGAAGCCTTTGGCAGCCCTCACAAGCTGCTTGGCTTCATGGAGGAGCTCGGGTGGTTTCAATTTTAGCTGGTTTCCCCCACCTCCCTCTCTCACGCAAAATAGGCGCTTGACGTCGAGTTGCGGAGAAATGCCCGTATTATTATTTATTATTATTATTATTAATCAATTTATGAAAAACGCGAAAAAGCCTTTTTTCCTAATTTTTCTTAGAAATATGATGGAAAATTGTGAATTCAGCTACATACACAATAAATGCTAACTCTCGACGTACTCAGTAACGACCTTAACCTTTGAGACAGTGTAACGATTTTTTTTCGCTATAGCTATAGCTTCGAAATAACGTTTGAGATTTCCATCCGTTTTCTAGATGCCATCAATTACCTCCTGATAACGGATTAGGGTCGCTACCTTTAGGTATTAATCTATCTATTGCCTAAAGGCGCCCTTTAGCTACCAGTTCCTACTCGTTTGGTATAAAAACAGGCGTGTGTAACGGCTATTATAAAGACTATGTAGCTCAATCACTACTTCTACGTAGAAACCGAGAAATAACGACGCCGAATTTAGCTCTATCACCGTCTCTACATATGAAACAAAGTTAGAATCACACACAGACTCTATCGCTCTACCACCATTTACCCGCTACGTATATTTAGAAAGTAGAGTCGCGCTTAGTAGAGCTTTTATCACCCTACCACCATTTACCCGCTACGCATAACTAGAAAGTAGAGTCACGCCTAATGTAGAGCCTATGTAGCGCTATCACAAACTCAACGTAAAAAGAGAGCCACTCTACCACCATCTGCCCGCTATAAATAACCAGGATATAGAGTCACACACAAACTCTATCACGTTATAGAGCCGACTCTACAAATAGAACAGAAAGTAGAGTCTCGGCAGCGGCTGGGGCTACAAGGCCGGCTCACCTGAGCGCCGCCACTCGCGGCACAGCACCGCGCACGTGCCTGCAGCGAGCACAGCGAGTGTTCCCATCACAACGCACACCGCGGCCACCCACGTGCGTGTGTCGAACGTTTCAGCGCCTTCCAGGAAGTGCTTGTAGAGCTCTGTGGAGAGATGGTTGGATGTGTTTGCAAAATGTTATATAATGTATATCAATATCATTAAACAAGCAAGCGTTCCCATGACCACGCACACTGCGGCCACTCAGGTACGCGTATCGAAGGTTTCCGCACCTTCCAAAAAGTGCTTGTATAGCTCTGTGGGGGGAAATTGTTGGGTGTGTTTTATATAAAGTAACTCTATTGAAAGGTTTGTTTTACGGATGATGTGTTTAGAAAAATTTATAAAATGTAAATAATTAAACGAGAACAGCGTTAACTAGCGTTTCCATGACAACGCACACAGCGGCTACCCAACTACGCGTGTCGAATGTTTCAGCACGTCAGCACCTTCCAGGAAGTGCTTGTAGAGCTCTGTGGGGAGAAATTGTTGGGTGTGTTTGGTATAAAGTTAATCTGTGGAAAGGTTTGTGTCTGGAAAAGCTAAGGTATATAATGTAAATCATTAAACGAGCACAGCTAGCGTTCCCATGACAACGCACACTGCGGCCACCCACGTGCGTGTGTCGAACGTTTCCGCACCTTCGAGGAAGTGCTTGTAGAGCTCTGTGGAGAGATGGTTGGATGTGTTTGGAAAAAGTTATATAATGTAAATCATTAAACAAGCTAGCGTTCCCATGACAACGCACACTGCGGCACCCACGTGCGTGTGTCCAATGTTTCAGCACCTTCCAGGAAGTGCTTGTAGAGCTCTGTGGGGAGAAATTGTTGGGTGTGTTTGGTATAAAGTTACTCTGTGGAAAGGTTTGTGTCTGGAAAAGCTAGGTATATAATGTAAATCATTAAACGAGTACAGCTAGTGTTCCCATCACAACGCACACCGCGGCCACCCACGTGCGTGTGTCGAAGGTTTCAGCGCCTTCCAGGAAGTGCTTGTAGAGCTCTGTGGAAATGTTTGTTATGTGGAAAGTGTTTTTGGTAATATAGTAATGTGATGAAGGTCATTAAATAGTTTAGTTTGTAAAAGATTTCGAGTGAAAAGCAACAGGAAAAGTGTAGACCCGTGTCTGTTTTGAAATATGTACAAGAGGATATGGTTAAATTGTAATAAAACCATAGTAAATTGTAAGTTATCAGTTTGGTTAGAAATAAATTTATATAATATAGAGTGAATGAATGAGCTGTATTCTATTATGGTCATTACGAAGATAGAACCTTGCTATGACGGTCGATTATTGAACCATCGAGCGTTTAGAGTCACATGACATCATCCATCACTATCATCACCACCGGTAACCATAGCAACGGTTACTATGGCAACACTCACCAGCCTCCTGGTCGCTAAACAGCGTAGTGGCGAGCACTTCTACGGGTGGTCCTGGACCAAGCACATTGTTCGCCCATACACGGAACCAGTATGATGCGTTAGGTTCTAGGTGGTATACGTCGATTTGGCGCTGAAATGTTATAAGGAGGTCGATTATTACAAAAGAAAAAGTTTGGCTAATACATTTCGGCTGAAATTAATAAAATTAAATAACCCCTCTATGATTTACGATAAATTTTATTCCCCAAAATTGTAGTATAGTGAAACTATATCAACATCGTCAATTAACTGCAAAAATGTGACCATACACACTTTTTAGTGCCTGTTATTTATTTTTATTTCATAGTAGTAATAATTTCATTCAACTAGACATCTTTTAGAAGCTTTTTAATCTATATATGGAGATAAATTAATCGGCAGTTTCCCAACTGCCGATTAATCAGCTTTTACGGAAACGAGCCGGCAAGGAACTCTGTAGAAGCTATTCCTAGCCACTCATATTCTAAACTTACCGAATTAGGACTAATATGGTTGGGGCTGATCGGCCGCCACGCCTCCAGGCTGCCGTTCACAGGCATCGCGGAGCGGTACTGTGCTGTGAAGTCTATGATCGGATGCCCACCGTCACCAGCCACGTTCCATAAAATGATGGCCAGGATGGTCGACGCGTGGACCGTCACATTCACTAACGGGGGAGGTTCCGCTGAAAAGGAAAAAGATAATATGAGTATTATATTATTCACTAATCGGGAAGATTCTGCTGGAAGGAACACGTTTTGAAGTTTAAGATTGAAGATGGTAGTGGTCTTTTGTTAAGTTATGGGCCGATGCCATGAAATATGGTTATTTTACCAATGTTGTTAACGATAACATAAAAGTATTTTGTCTATATTTCCGTTTTATAAGTAATAAGTTTTCTATGTCGGTAGGTTTGAAGCAGATAGAGAGAGAGATATATTATGACTTATTTATTAGATATGGAAGTTTGCCTTGCCTTTGGTGCATTCATTATGTTGTTATCTTTAGAGATAAGCATACACACCAAAATGAATAAGCAGCACATCCGTAGATATAGAATGCACCAAAAATATATTTCAGCAGTGAAATATTGACGTTTCTCATAATTAACGAGATACCGAGAGCTACTCAAAATTCGTTAAGCATAGAAGTACTTGCGGTTTTAATTACAACTGCTACACAGAACCCGTGCATGCCGAAAAATTAATGATCTGTTTAAAGGTGCTGACGTTTTTTATCTCCGCTCGATGTTGAAGCTGTCCCAAATTAAAAAACGCGTAATGACCTAAAATTTAAGAGATCCGGATATTGCTGAATATGTTATAGTGGACCCAAGAAACTCTACACGGACAAGTATTTATTTGCCCTTAATCTTTTTCGAAATAAGATTGTTATAATCTATATTCCTTTAATTTAAATGTGTGCGTGTACTAGTGTACACACGTAAGAAGTGAAACTTCTTTATGACCTTATTTTTCAAAAAAAAATTTACTATAATTGCAACTTTACAGAAATACGTCGAATCACGCGTGGTAGGGATAAGACAAAGATGGCGGGTAACAGAAAAATGTCACGCGTAACGAAAATATGTTACACTAAATTTTTTTCCAACCCCGATAAAGAAGTTTCACTTCAAAAAGAAAATTAAACTTTTCAGTCTTTCATTTTCTAAGAATTGTTATGCCCAGTTACAGAAACAGTTTTTCTGCGGTGGATATTTAATTTCTTTTGTTTTAGCGAAGCAAAAGTATTTCATATTTTTCAACAAACATATATTTTTACATGATCTTTTCTCGTATTGCAATAGGGCCTATAAAGTTTTTGAAGTAAACTTCTTTATCGGGGTTGGAAAAAAATTTAGTGTAACATTTTTTCGTTACGCGTGACATTTTTCCGTTACGCGCCATCTTTTTCTTATCCCTACCCCGCGTGATTCGACGTATTTCTGTAAAGTTGCATATAGTAAATTATTTTTTTAATAATAAGGTCATAAATAAGTTTCACTTCTTACGTGTGTACACTAGTACACGCACACATTTTTTTTAAATATTACAATGCAGATTTTTCGAATGTATGTTTTTCATTTTATTCATCATTTATCCAAGACAGTTAAGTCTTTTAATAATTTTATCAGCGACCCAACCCTGTTGGATTAAAGGCAACATAAACAATTTAAACAGGCACCATTAAAGTACAAAGACAATTTATTATAATACTACCTCATTGCATGTAAATGATGGCCTGATGACGGGTTTCGGATAATGCGACATTGCATAATGAACGGAAAGTCAATTATTTGCCGTATTATTGCTGATGCGTTCTAGAAACAACTAAATATGCAGTTCCACTTTGGTACTATGTAACAAAGAATTGTATTCATTTCGATAATTTTATACAGGTATAGCTGGAGCCTGCGCTTTTAATGAAGTGGTAATTGGTATCTTTACAATGAGAAGTAGCTTATGGGCGTACTGCAAAACCAGACTATAGTCTAAATCTGTATTAAATTTTATATTAAGTAATCTCTCATCTCACGTAGGTATTCATTAGTAACATTAGAAAATAGTATAGTATAGATAAGTATACATTTGAAGTGTAACTACAAACAACAAACAAATAATCACATCATAATAGCCGCAATAACTATCATTTTGTACATAAGAGACTTTAATTTTCAAAGAACTTAATTTATTTCAATCTTCTCTTTGACAGAACCCTCCTTATATCCTCCATCCACTTTTTCTAACTCATTTGCATCATAGATTTGGCTTCCCCTAGCGTATCCTGTAAGGCAGTATCGATCGATCATCAGCAGCGCTTGTATGCAAATTCACGACCAGCACGCAAGGGCCCACTGTATTTGCATTCACTTATCCGTTATTTTGATTTGTCCGGGATTTCCATTCCACTCCCAACTCTACAAAGGCTCAGTTCAATGAAAAAAGATATTGTAGATAGTACCTTTGTTTAGTGTTAGCCGGATTTCTTTATTTTCAGTCTATTCCTGGTCTTACAAAGGTTCTGTTCAATGGAAAATGTACCTTTGTTTTGTGTTGGCTGGATTTACATTTTCCAGTCCATTCGCGGTTCTACAAAGATTCGCTTTAACTAGGGGAATTACTTAAAAAAGTGAATGGACGTATCTGTTAATTTGATTTTGCTCGAATTACCATCCATTGTAGTGTAGCTGTTATTTGTTGTATATGTTTAAAAGCTAGTAAACAGTATTTGACTAGAATACTGAATGCGTTGAGCGAAATTAGTTTGGTGACGGTCGGAGCAGTTGGTTAACATATTACAAGATAGTCGGTTTGGGTTTGATATTTCTAATATTATTATATTTTATTAGCTATCTCGGCTCGGTTGTTCTGTCTTACTCCACTTAGGTTTTAGGAGTTTGAAAAATAGATGTTGTGCGATTGTTAGGTCTACCCGATAACCACGAAAAGTAAGCAGTTTCGTGAAAAGTATGCTAAAAATAAGAAAATAATATAAAAGGACTAACATCGATCCGTCTAACATAAATCTATTTTAATCACATTTATTCCTGCGATACTCCACCTTATCAAAATAGAACTGTATGAATATTTTAATCACGCTAATGTATTTCTGTTTACGAATCAATACTAAAACGTTCATCTGCAAATTGTGTGCTTGGAAAGGGAGAAGGTACTCCACTGACGCCGTTTTTACCTAACGACATAGCGACGATGATATATCGGTCATTTATACTTGATGATATATCGTGATATGGTAACTCATAACACAATTTTGTCATTGCATTTTTGGGTGTATCAGTTATTACATGTATCAATGTAAAGACCTACAAGTAGGTAATTCATTTGCCAATTTCATCAAATTCTTAAACTATATTATCTAAACATATAATTACAAATTGATAATAAATATAACTAGCAGAATAAAACTAAATAACATGTACTATTTATTATACTTATATCTACATATCAAGCGACTTTCATGTCGATCATTTTGATTGGAGCCTTATCCGTCGTTCCTTTGAGAAATATCTTTTATACGCCGCGCCGCTTCATATTGACAAGTGAGTCGTGTTTGCATACGAGTTATACAAATATTATACGGAAATAAATACTTCTTTCCCAGTTATATTCATATTGATTCGTTTAAAATTAAGTTTACCTATTTTATTTTCTAGACATTATCTTAGACTTCTGGATAAAAATTACTATTTCATAATAATATTAATTTTTATCCAGAAGGGTTTGAATTTTGTATTTGCTCTAGTGAAAAAAAAAATTTGTACAAAAGGAAAAAAAAAAGTTCAATTAATTTTAACTTATTTTGTAAGCGCGTCACGTTTCACCCTTCTCTGTACAAATTTCCATATCCTATTTCAACTATGTTAATTGCTTTGTCCATCTCCAAATTGAAATTCTGTGAATTTTATCAAATTCATCCATTAATAGCGAACGTACCTTTACGTTTACCTACACACTTTTTCATCAAATAAAACGCTTTTATTATACAAAAGGCCTATCTATACTAATATTATAATGCTGAAGAGTTTGTATGTTTTTTTTTTGAACGCGCTAATCTCAAGAACTACTGGTCCGATTTGATACATTCGATGTTGGATAGCCCATTTATCGAGGAAGGCTATAGGCTACATATCATCACGCTAAGACCAACAGAAGCGGAGCCAAGCGGGTGAAACCGTACCTAAGTATGGAGATAGTTAAGAGACTAAAGAGTCATATAGGCCTCTTATGACCGAGGTGAAACATCGTATTACGACAGGAATTTCCTCTTCCAATTCGGACGAGGTCGGTAACATCCAGTTCACCATAGACAAAACAAATCACTATCATCAGGGAATTGCTCTCATAGATTGATAACAAGACAGACTCTGTCTCTACCAACACATGATCAGTGGTTACTGGCTGTAAACCAGTTACATCTCCATATTAATTGGCGACAGATGTCCCATCTGTTACCCTAATTGCTTTTTATTGTCGTTAACGAAAGTAGGCAGCCTACCTCAACGTCTAATGGGTAGTTAAGGTCAATTTGTTTGGGCGGGAATATGTTCTATGTACAATTCGAAGAGTGCTTTTGAAGGAAGACTAAACTAGTCGAAAATGCAATGCGTAGTTTTCGTAACATTTTTAATACCTAGTTTTCAGGAGTTTAAATAGCTTTGATTCTAAGATTATAGAAACATTTTACTAGAACCATAGCAGTGAAATAGATACATAGTTTTTTCAAAGATAATGTTTTTGAAACACTGCCTAATACACCCGCAATAACATCGAACCATCTCTGCCGTTCTTATCAATTACAAATTTACCAGTAAATTTCACAGTGATCTTTTTCCTATAGAATTCTTAAAAGGTACATGTTCTGTGTGATTGAATAAAGGAGAGCCTTACAAATTGATATTTGTAGGATCGACGCGCACTGCCAAATATGAAAGTCGATGGAAAGGGGAGTTTCCTAATTACTTAGTGGCAATCAGATACCCTTCGGCAAATTCAATAACGCTTTGAAAAGTATTTGGCAAATGATGGCTGGTATGTACCTACATATTTAGGGAATGGTTCATTAGGCTGTCTTTGAGTTACGGAAATATCATTATTTGTGTTAGGTTTGTCTTTTTCTTAATATAGGTACACTGTCTTATATGACTGTCCTTCCAATAAGGGGTTTGTGTTTGTATGAATAACTTTGCACCATCTAAATACCTTAAATCTGAACATATCATTCTAGTTATACAAAATACACCTTCAAAATCTAAAATTAACAAAATTATTATTATGTATATTAATTTCTACGCAAAAATACAACATGAACGGGAAGACGCGAGAAAATATACATATCCACACCGACTATCTGGCTTATACTGAATAAATAACTACTGAAAATTTCAACACACATAAAAGTGTTAATAAAAACACCCAACACTGAAACTCTTGCATTCACCAATTAAGTGCAGCAATGCACTCAAACGCCTACAAAGATATGCTAACTCTTTTGAAAGTGTCGTTACTCGTTGCATATGCAAGTGAGGCATTAATATTATAAATGGATGGAGATTGTTAGGAAAAGTAGGTTCTTTTTTTCGAAAAACGTATACTTAGTCATATTTGTTATACGGATAGTTCGTGTTCTTCTTCAGAAGTATAGTCAACTAGAAAATTGTAGTATGTAGTAAATCGTAGTTAAGAATTTACTTCTGTATAAACTGTATAAATAGATGTAAGCTGGAAGAGACTATTCTCCACAACACAGGGAATCCTAGTGTGGAGATTACTGCATTGTATTATTTTCGGAATGTTTTAGTAACAACTAGCTTACCGCCCGCGGCTTCGCCCGCTTTGTCTAAAACCCAATAAATTATATACTAAAACTTTCCTCTTGAATCACTCTATCTATTTAAAAAAACCGCATCCAAATCCGTTGCGTAGTTTTAAAGATTTAAGCATACAAAGGGACATAGGGAAAGAGAAAGCGACTTTGTTTTATACTATGTAGTGATAATGATTTTTGTATTTTTTCTTGCTTTGGGAGAGGAACATAATTGGTAACAATGTATAGTAATATCAGTAATACGATATAGTTTGTCCTCTCGTAAGTTTGATCTCTATCAATTCCTTATGTAGACCGCGAGGACTTAGGTCGCTATATGGTCAATTTTAATCCTGTGGTCAATTTTCTTCTTATAGCATTTACTGAGGATTAATTACAGATTACAGATGAAGAGTTGACCTCTTAACGGAGTTAATAAACTTATTGGGATTAAACGAATTCCAATAGCAGATCAAAGTCAGAAAGTTGGCTTAAACAGTTGGGAACTAACCACTTCGAGTATCGCATCAAATTCAACTACACGAATGACCAGCTTCGATTGACCCCTTTTAAATTTTGATCGTTGTTCAAACGATTCATCATTTCAAAACTAAATATAAATATGCAACACTTGCTTTAAATATATCTTAAAAATATTTAAATATGATTGAAGTACTCCGGTAAAAAACATATACTTGTACAAAAATACAAGACAAATAATATTGAAAAAACAAAAAACACGTTCTACTACACGAAATGATTTTTTATCGCCTAATGTGTGTGTAAACGTGATTTTACGTTTAGGTTGAAATTGATTTATATTTTGATAAGAAAAACCATAAATATTTTTTTACTATTAATTTTACTACTATTTCATAACTACGCTACTTATCTTCGGAAATTAAGATACAGTAAAAATAAAATAGTTCAGAAATGTCACAGGAAAAGGGGTGGATCCAGCCCTTTGAAATAGTTTTAGGTCACAGTGATCGGTCAAGGTCAATCGATCAGGATTTTGTGATGGTCACAAGTCTATACCGATTAAAGGCATATCCATCTTGCCCAAGTGTGAATCTGCCCTTGCAAGAACAATACGATTTAAGGAAATACATTCTCTTATAATCTATACTAATATTAGCAAGTTGAAGAAGTTTTTTCTTTGGTTAAATGCATTAATCTCAGGAATTACGGGTCCGATTTTAAAAATTCTTTCAGTGTTAGATAGCCCATTTATCGAGGAAGACTAAAGGCTTATATATCTTTACGCTAAGAACAATAGAAGCGCAGCAATGCGGCTAAATCCGCGAGACACAGCTAGTACATAATGTTTTGAAAATTAAACGCTAATGTCCGCAAAGTAAATTAATGGTTGCACATGTCCACGCGTCAGATTCTGCTGAGCAAAACCCCGGAAGATTAATGGCTCTAAGACTTACTTGACGGTTAACTTCTTGGTAACGAGGACTTTCTTGGTAACTGGAAAGTTCTTATGGGATATAGTGGGATTTCTTAAAGATTTTGTTCATGTTATAGCCATTTTTAGAATGTCGAAATTTTCAGCGTTTCGGTGATGGCATTTTGACAACAAACAGTTGAAAAATATTGTAGGCTATATGGTGTTAAATATCACAAAATGTCGTCAAAAGTGGAAGATGATCGACGTGAAATAGTTGCATGCGAATGCTTGTTTATATTTTCATAAACAAAAAACATATACAAATATGTTCATCAGTTTTCTTTACTCTTTGTTATAGAAGTCCATGCATTCTTCTTTACTGTACTATCACAATAACTCTCAATACCATACCTTTAAAATAACTCAAAGTAAATAACTTATATAGCCTGTATATTGATCGGATGTACTTCTAATAATCGTACCGCAACAGTGTACACGATACGTATAAAGGAAGCCAGTGTCATTGCAATCAGGGGGGCAACGAAGCGTGTATGATCACTGATGTTTTATATCTACATCTAGATTATAGATATCTATAGTTATGCTAGCTGTCCCGGCAAACGTTGTTCTGCCTTACTCTTATCACTAGAATCATAACAATGATATTTATTAAATGTGGTTTGGGAGCAGCTGAAGATTTGAGGAATTGAGTTACTATTTAATCACAACCCCTATGAAAGATCGATTTCCTTTCGTATGTGCACAAATTGTTATTTTTTTATTATTGTTTTTAAAGGTTAGTACGAGTATTTTTTAGAAAGAAAAGTTTAAGTACTTGTTATGTAAACATAGATCATACTCTGAAATCTGAATAAATTAAATACAAATAATGCTTAATACCGTTACTACTGTTAAGTAAAAATAGTCAAATATAAAAATTATGAACGAAAAGATTAATAACTTCAGTTCTGCACTTCTTACTTATTTCTAGACTGCTTTGGACAAAAAAGGGACAGCTAAGTATATTAAAAAATATGAACAATATAAAAACAAATACCTATTTCAAATTTATTATTTCCCAGCGGGAGTTTAGCGAGATTTTAGTATCAAGAAATGAAATCCTTTTTAATTAAAACCAGACTTGGTTTGTGCGAATTCAAAGTTAGTAGATGTAATGTAGGTCAACAAGTATTATCTCTAGGAATATTAATGTATTGTACATTTATTTTCTTGAGTTTGTTTACGAATGGCAAATACATAAGATTAACATTATAACGGTTTAAAAACGCGATGTATTAGTGATTTCATCTATACTAATATTATAAAGAGGAAAGGTTTGTATGTATGTATGTATGTATGGTTTTCACGCATAAACTACTGGACCGATTTTGATGAAATTTGGCACAGATAATCTTTAGACCCTGAGAAAGAACATAGGCTACTTTATTGCGAAATATGTACCACGAGCGAAGCCGGGGCGGACCGCTAGTATGATATAAAAACTAACTATGTACCTACTTTATTTAATCATTTTTTTAACTAGTAACGAATAAGGCCGCCAATTGAATGATATATATATTTTACATCTACCAACTTTGTTTTATATATTACTTAACTCTTATACAATAAATAACTATAAATTCAACTAACGAAAGCAGGAGCAGCAAATACGGATTTTACGACAGGGTATTGCCCCTCATTTACCGGAAGGATCGATTTTTATATTTGTGTGAGTAGAAAAACTCTTAAAACATAGGAGAAATCCACAAAATATTTGTATACTAGATCTCCGCCCTCGGCTTCGCTCGCGATATCAAAGAAAAACCCGCATAGTTCCCGTTCCTGTAGGATTTCCGGGATAAAAAGTAGCCTATGTCTTATTCTGGCTACCTATATACCAACTTACATTGGAATTGGTTTAGTAGTAAGAGTAATAAACATCCATCCATCCTTAAAATATAAACTTTCGCATTTATAATATTAGTAGGATATATCTATAAATGAAACCCGTTTTCCTTGGTCACAGCATCACGCGTGAACGGTTGGACCGATTTCGATAATTCTTTTTTATAATATTCCTTGGAGTACGATGATGGTTCTTATGATGTAAAGAAAACGTAGATATCTACCACGGGCGAAGCCGGGGCGGACCGCTAGTATTTTTCATCAGGTCATCTAGTCATAATAAATATTTTATAGAGGTAGATATTAAACAGCTATTTCAAGGACGTGAATATAATAATTTCACGTGATACTGTCGCTATAGAATAAACACAATGTCATTAACACGGTATTGTTTTTACTATTTATTATTTATTTATATCTTTCTGACGACTTTGTATATTTACCAACGTAAATTATTATTTTTTGTATTTTAGAGAATAATTTATAGTATTTCTATGTGCCTTTAAAAAGATTTCTTTCCATATCTGGATGTGTTTTTTACCATTTTGTTTTGACACCTTCCAAGCTGGTGAGTTTGAATTATTAAACGAATAAAAATATCTGGTACAGAGTCTGAACATCTAACAAAAAATGCATTTTTTGTATGCTCTATGCACGCACTGTTACTTTGAAACTTGACGTTTAAATTCAAGTTACTCTACTCACTATAAACCACAATATAAGTCCTTAAAATCATTTTCTCACTCTACACAACCATTTATCATTGATCCCTCCTCTCCTCAACTACCCGCAAATCATTTCACGGTAGTTGGTACATCCCGGGGCTCAAGCAAGTCTGGTCGTTATAATGATAGTCATTACCCGACCTTCACGTTATGCGTTGTATGCATGTGAAAATTGCAGTTGGATGGGCGTTTTTCTATTTTTAGCTTGCATTATTTTTAACCGATTGTGAAAAAGGAGGTTATTGTTGACATGTGTTTGTATAAAAAGTTTATTATTTAATTACAAACAGACAGCTCACAACATAATTTAAAATATAAGGATGATAAGATGAAGAAAGTTGATACTTTAATAAACAGGCTAGGCCATTAATTAAATGGCTGATTCAGCTCCTAGTAAATAACAGTGCAACCGTCTTTATTAAATAATGAACCAGAACCTGCTCACCTGTACCTATAGGTATCAAAGAAACTACCCAGTCCACACTTTTATATCATACCTACTAGCGGTCCGCCCCGGCTTCGCCCGTGGTACATATTTCGCAATAAAAGGTAGCCTATGTTCTTTCTCAGGGTCTAAAGATTGTCTGTGCCAAATTTCATCAAAATCGGTTGAGAGGTTTAAGCGGGAAAGCGTAACATACATACATACATACATACATAATTACAAACCTTTCCTCTTTATAATATTAGTAAAGATTGGAGATTCATATAACTCTTGGTTTATAGACCCTTGGCACTAGAATATTCGACATTTTCTGCTGGCTTCCAGCCACATGAAATACGTTAAACTCATAAAAATTGATCGTCCTCTTGAGTTGTTCCCGTGTGAACGTGAAACGATTGGATCCCGATGGTGATGGATACTTTAAGAATTTTCCAGAAGACTGATCATTTACTTGGTAATAAAGAAATTCGATCAATGAACTATGAAGTCGATGTGAAAAGCATCTGCCCTATATCCTAATAACGATGTCATTATTTATTATTATTTGTATGAAGCAGTAATTCACTTCAACACCTTTTATAATTTTTTTTTAGATATTGGATTTGACCACTATTGGAAAATATTTCTGATGATAAATACATACCCACGAGTGATGCGTTGATCATTTCATTTACTAGTTTTCCGTTCGCTTTTTAAAGACTAAAAAAATATTAATTATTAATTAATTTATAAAAATAATTATACTTTTCTCAAGAACCACGCTATTCGTTAGTGAAAACAGAATGAAAATCGTTGTAGTTGATTTTGATGTTTTCGCGAACAGATAGACGCGACAGAGGACTTTTTATAATATGTTGTGATGTCTGTTCTTCCAAAATAAGGAAACCTATTAGTCGTTAAGTATCCACTACAAGTTTTTCTCATTTTAGAATTTAAATGCTCGTTTGTGAAATAGCCGGAAATATTAATTACTGACCCGCAAATTCATAACAGAGTGAATGAGACTCGCCATTTCCTCTTACAATTTCCAACATTTTTCATTGATGCGCTGCTTCTACGACGTGATGATACAAGAGTCATCTCATTCACCTCGTTTGTATGGTAATCCTACAATAAAGTGTGTTTTACATTCTTCAGTAGTTTCTGATATCAGCGCACTCAACCACACTAAACTTTCAACACTGAAGTATGTTCTACTGCTTCAGACCTTTCCAAATTTTGCACCTTCCAACAAACTCTTCTGCCATAAAACCTTAGTGCTAAAGAAGAACTTACTTCTGACAGTGACGTTAACTCTATCAACGAAGGAAGTTTCGTTTTCCACACCGCACTCGTAGAGGCCCTCGTCTTCTACCCCCACGTGGGGTAAAAGCAAGCTGCCGTCCACCTGGGAAAGATATAACAATTTAATATTTTAGCCATATCATTAGTGTATCCCTTGCTGTTCTTAGCAATGGTTTAAGACGTCGTTAGGTTTGGATGTGTCTTATTTTTTTCCCCTCAAAAATTTGTAAAGAAAAACAGAAGCCTGAACAGTGATCAACTCAGACACTTAAATAATTTTCTAATAATTTAGATGTAGTCTGAAATTTCATTATAAATTTTCTCTTTATCATTTGATTCATGCTGAAGCGACGTTACGAACACTATTAAAATCCAAGACCCAGGAAACATTTTTAAATCATTCTTTTCATAATAAAACGAGCTACTAAAAATATGAAGCCGTCCGTATATTCTTTCCTGCAAATAGATTAACCTAAATCAAATTCACCTACAATTTACCGGCATACTAAACTACAATCACCGGAGACATTTTACGTATTCATTCTATGCATTTGTGACAGGGGAAAATGACACTTAGACCCCTGTAATAGAACTGCATTTCCCGTATCCTCCCTTTTGCTTTTACTACCCGTTTTGCCCTGAAGAAATACACTTTTATGGCACCCGAATGACCATCGGTCTATATGATTAATAGGCTGTAATATCCAACCCCATTTCAGTTTCATTTATATGAATTAAACGTGAATCACGCCGGTTTCTGAATGTAGAGATTATGATGATTTTGATAATTTCTTTTAAATTTGTTTTTGACTGACTTAAAAGATTTAATTTGAATTTGTTTAGTTTGTAGGTAACGAAAATATTCTTAAAGATTAAATTATTGTGATCATAATTATTTTAAAGTGTATTAGATTTTTATTAGATCTCATATTATAAATTTTAGAAATGAAAATGCTAAACAGAACGCAGAGATAACGCTTAATATTTAATGTATTTTGACTTTAGTACCTATGTAATAACTTATTTACTCTTAAAAAAATATTTCCTATTTTTAGCGTGTAGGCGTTCCAAACGTAGGATGAGATTAGATGTGACGGACCATCTAAATTAATTTTACAGCTGTTAAATGCGTAGGATGGATAAATCTTGTTGGAGATAATATTATGGTCTGGTAAATTTATACTACGTTAGCTAAGCAAATTAATTTCTACGTTATCTCTGTTTCCTTTTAGAGGACAGCAACACATCCATCTCCTAGTGGCGTGGATGCTTATGGTCGCGTGTATCGCTTAACACCAGGCGACACGTCTGCTCGTTTGCTATCCTATAACATTAATTGACGACGCGGTTGGCGCAGTGGTAAAGTAACTGCCTACTGAGGCACTGAGTCCCGGGTTCGATCCCCAGTCAGGGCAAATATTTGTGTGATGAACTCAATTATTTGTTCTTGGGTCTGGGTGTTATTATCAATATATGTATTTATTAAATACTAGCGGTCCGCCCCGGCTTCGCCCGTGGTACATGTTTACGTTTTCTCTACATAAGAACCATCCTCGTACTTCAAGGAATATAATAAAAAAAGAATTATCGAAATCGGTTCAGCCGTTCTCGAGTTATGCGCTTACCAACACATTTTGCGATTCATTTTTATATATAAGATTATATTTATCGTCGCCTAGTACCCACAACACAAGCCTTAATTGAGCTTACTGTGGGACTAGGTTGATTTGTGTAATAATGTCCTATAATATTTATATTTATTTATTTATTTATATTAATAAAAACCTGTACGGATAAAGTACCTAGTAATGGGAATCCGAATAAAAAACTATCCCTATGCAAAATTTGCGTGAAAGAGAGATACATAAATAAGTTACGAGTCCATAACAGTAATTGGCGGATAGGACAGTAGGATATTATAGCCCACTCAACGGGTTTCGGGTTTCCCAGCTAATTTAGGGTAGGGCTATTATTATTTTGTTTTACTCTTTATAGCCACACTTGAGCAATAATGCCTACCATTATGTTTGAGAACAGCTTTTCACGGACGTAAATGCTGTTAAATTGTATGCATAGTGGTCCGTTTTTGGGTGCCTTTTGCTCTTTTGCGGAATTTTCAAGTAGTTGCCGTTTGTGATAATAATAAAACAGGTCGGTGTATAGCCACAGAAAAGTACGACGAATTAAAATTTTGTTGAATAGCTGTTTATACATAGAATTGAAAATAATATGTAGAATAGAGAAGAATATGAATCTCCAATAGTTTGGGAATCCAAGATAATAAAAATCCTGAGGCATTCTCAATCCTGACACTCAGTGGCGTGCCTAGGGTATAAGGACTGGGCAAGCCCAAATTTTTCAAAGTGTTTGTTGGGTACCCTTTTCATGAATAAGATACCTACCTAGGTATACTGTGTAATTATGTTCGTTATAAAACTTATAAAAAAACGTGAACATATTACCTACATACCGAATCAAATCTTTTAAATTTTCACGCGCGCCCTCAAACAGTTGAGTCAAACGTTTATCATTAAAATCGATAAATTATATAAAACTGTATGACATTTAATTATATTATTAATAAAATTGTACAGATCATTTATATTCTAATTCAAAACGCCAATCTTTCTGAAGGAAAGATTTTATAACATCGGAATTATAGAAAGTAGGTGTTTGTTTTAGAATTCAATTAAGTAGGTACCTAACAGCTACTTTTCTATGGCAATTACCTAATACAGAAAGGCGTTCTTGGCCAAATAAATACTTATACGTATTTCTTAATAATTAATACGTACCTATGAATACGATTTAACGATGAGAAAGCACGCTCCGTGGAAGAACTACTACCTATTTACTAGCAGGAATCGTAACTAACAAAATATGTGCAAGTTTCAACAGCTGGGGAAAGGCTTCTTCTAAGTTATTCTCATTCATGAAATCGTTCGTAAACATTACAATTAAAATTTCGTTTATGTGACTTACTAGTTTCGGTAATGCACAAATCGGGAGTTGGTTTTGATGAAGAAATTAATAGTTTTTCAGTAAAGTTTAATGATTTTACCTTTCCCCCGCTGAGCACAAAGCAAACCACCACAATTTACAACACAATCTGCTGTCGCGACACGTATTTTACCACAAAATTCGAAAAACTTAACCTAAATTACACCGATATAATCACCCGCTCAAACAAACTATAATTTAACAATAATATTCACGACGTTCGTTCGCGCAATCGTAACTATCTTCACACTGTTAAAGCCGGGCCTTTTTTCCCTTAGAAATTGCTATAGAGTTCTATAGCTAGGTATGTATCTGTCGTGGCCATATCGTAGATTTGCTCATTTCATGATATGATCGATCATTTCGTGAAATGGTCGCATTTCATGAAATGCTCGAATGTCTATTGGCCACATCATGATGTGGTTTGGGCAGATCAATGATAAGAAATCGTTTCTCGATATGGCCAACTAAACGCGCGGTTTTTTCATGAAATGATCAAAATTATTTGATCATATCGTAAAATAGTTACATTAATTATTGGTAGAGGCGCTGCAAGCGCTGTGTTTATGTGATAAGATGGCGGCCGCTGGCAAAAATTTAATTATTCGCAATTTAAAACTTCATAGTTCGTTTTATTACAATATGAAGAAAGTCATAGCAAATAATTTACGACGAAGAGGTTCGAGTACTATGGAAAATGCGGATATCTTATATTGAGGAAAAAATGCGTCTAAAATCCTTTACATAAATATATTTACATATCCTATGTTATTATAATTGTTCCTTTTTTTAAAAAAGCGATTCGCTTCTGGCACTCGCCGGCCGCTGCCGCGGCACGCTCGCTTTGCTCGCTCGGCTCGTGCGTTCTTTATTAAAGTCTAACCTAACCTAACCTAAATGTTTTCTATTGCAAAAACCATTCGCTTCTGGCATTCGCCGGCCACTGCCGTGGCACTAACTTATATGACAATAAACAAGTTCTAAAAATATTCAGAATTTTTTAATGTTTTATGGACTTTATATATTTTATACGATCTGGCCAAATGTGGATGACCATATCGTGAAACGTTGACGATTTAACGATCTGATCAAACCATGTTGGCCATTTCATGAAATGCGACCATTTCGTGAAATGGCCACTCATATCATGAAATGATCAAATCTACGATATGACCACGACATATCTACTCCGACGAAATTTCATACGTTAGAAGAGATGAGCGCAAAGCCCGGTAAAAGCCCACGCGTGCAAGCGAGACACCGCACTGTTTATAATCCATCGAATTTAGGTTGTAACGTCCAAATAAAAGGTACGACCTTATTCCGATAGCAAGAAGGATGAAATTAAAAAGTTTACTCGAATTCGTCATTGTTTTATGCTAGGCGTATTATACGTATTATATTATATTATTGTAGGTGAGTTTTCATTGAATTCGGAGCAGATTATGAATTGCTCATTGCGCGCGAATATTCAAACGTGAATATAGGTATTTTCCTGTCTCGTAGCGAATTTCTAAGGCAAGCCGGGCTTTTCGGCTTGTATGAATTTACCGCCACTGCTGACACTAATAACGAAAAAATAAGAAGCTTTTTAGGTGAAGGTCATTGAATATCCTATAGACCATCAAGGAATTACGAATCTGGATAAATTGAGCGATAAAACTTATTTAATCAACGTTTCAATTAATCACATTTTTGATTCTTGCTTCCGTAAGTCAGAAAAGTTGAAAGTGAAGGACAGATGAACTGATTAAACGAATCAGTGACAAATTATTTTCCATAGATAGGGACAGTAGATTCTGTTTTTCTTGTGTTATTGTTGACAATATTTTTAGCAAGCAAAGTTAAAAGTCAGAGAAACTTTAATACATAAACTTTTAAAGAGACATAAAATACGAACTTACTACAATAATAACATGAATTATTATTATTTATTAACCAAAGCATTAGAACAATTTATAACTTGTATTAAACTTTGGACAATACAATACAATATTTTTCGATTTATATGTATCTAAATGTTTTATCAATTATTAATTAATTAGAAATGAAGTATATTATATTTTAATTTTTGTATAATAATTTTTGACATTGTTATAAAATGCATGTATTTTTGAGTTATTTTTGATTTTGTAAAATGATAATTTTTTATTCATATGTAGGTACCTAAATTTATTTACTATGGACTTCATGTGTCTGCAAATAAATGATTATTTATTTATTTAATACCAACATTTCAGAAAGGACTATCCACAGAATATTAACGTTTTTGAATCACAAAGAAAACAAAAACACGAAAAGGGGGTTAATTATAATTAAAGGCTTAATTTTTCACAGAAAGTGAGTAGGGCGTGACTGGGGTGTGCTGAAATATGCTACCTCATGTTTTACCTCCACGTCGTGAACGTCGGCAACGCGAGGAGGGTGACAGACTGTTGTGGCTGCAGTCTGTTGCAGTGATAGGCATGCGCGTAGGGTAGTCGCGACTACATACGAGTGGATTGCCAATGGCAGGCGCGCGAGGGGTACCGTGAGCGTTCCTACCGGAGATCCCGGGATCCCCTCTTTACTTGCGCGGTAGTAGGCCACCGTGAGGTTTTAGTCAGTAGGAGTCTGACATAACCGTGCTGCTGCCCCCGAAGCAGTCGGTATTCATGATGAATTTCCTCACGTTAAAAAAAAAAAAAAAAAAAAAAATGTTTTCATACCTCATACCTATAAGCAGTGCAGAATTAAGCAGGCGCGGAGCCCTAGTAACTAATTCTTTCACGGGGCCTTTGATCTACTTAGTGTTCTTAAGTATAAAGTGGTAAAAAATAATTCAGAATATTTTTGGTTAAAGTTAACAATGTCTACACCACATCTTAATAGATTTCGCTATTGTTAAATCAGGGATGTTTATTATGATTTTCCAACAATAATTTGCTAGGAATATGTTTGTAAAGAACCAATCCTTTCTTTTCATTTAGTTTGAAGTTTTAGCGAAGCGTTTAGCTTTTGAAGCAATACTATTGGTTATTTAAAAATACATTCCACGCCTTACATCCTCACACATTATTGGTGGAAAAGCAACCTTAGGGGCCCTATACGGCGCCCTTTTCGCGCGGGGCCCGTAGCAGTTACTCTTGCTACTATAGTTAATCCGACACTGCCTCTATGGTATGTTTTTGCGGCCAAGCATGAATGCTCTCGCATCCAATTTTGGAGTTTCCCAATATCAGCCTTAGCGTAATCCTGTAAAGTCTTTATTTGTTACGGTCGATTTATTCGATATGCAAGGGTATGATTACAATATTTTGTAAACAATTTCGACGGTAATGTAAAGAGGATTAAACATATTTAAATATCAACAAACACAATACACAATAGGTCACTGGCATCGCTACAGGAAGTATGAATTTTATTTATCTTTTTCCCGATAAATAAAGGTATTTTTCTGTCTTTCAAGTTTCAATGGAGCATTTTCTTTCAAGTAAAATTTTGGGTAAATGCAAGATCATCCAGAATTGTTATAAATTTTATGTCGTCATTCATTAACGCGCTTTTATTAGCTTCACCTGTATGACACATGACAACACAATAATTTCATGACCGTGCTTTTTTTTAGTTTTTTTTAGCACATTATTAATTTTTACCTGCTTTCCAAAGTCAAATAAAGCCTAGTCAAAATGCACATATCGTGTTTCGATCTAGGTTCAAGTGGATAGGTGACCTGGCCTTGCGGTGTGGCTGCCTTGAACACCGATCAATATGCCCGTCTCCTTTGTACAAAGTCGAAAACTGTGTAAGATTTCATTTAAACTTTATCAGACTGCATTCGGTGTGACGTGGGGAAGGGAACGGAACGGCTGGATATATTTATGACCTAGTTTTGGGTGGTATCTTTTTAGAAGTGTTGTAATTTTTTATGTAAGTATAGAGCGATTTTGGTGAAGTTCGATGGACGGAAGGACTAAATAAAATTTTCATCCAATAACGGGTCAATTACAGGAAGTTTTGAGCAGTTTTCAGCGTAAGAAATGTCAAATGTGCTTCGTGAAAACTAAAAGTAATTGGGTTATTGTTATCTTAACGAAATTTTGTATTTGTTGTAGACAGCTAAGGTATGTTTTTAAACAAAAGTTCTATATTGAAAATGAAATTTTCAAAGATTTAATAGCATCTCTACTATAGTAGTTCATATTTAAAATGTTCCTCTCTTGTTCTTTTTAAAGTTAGGTGTTCTTTTTGAATATTAAGGCGAACCGCAATCGCCGGTACAGCCTGAAAATCAGCGCTGCTTTTGTGCAGCATTTTGCTGAGGCTGTATCCGTTTGCCTAATTTTAAGATAAATTTTGTAATGTTTTTTTTTTGCAATAAATTTCTTTTCTTTCCTTTATTCCCCATTAATAAAATTTACCAATCAGATTTTTTGACAAACAAACGTGTAAAGAAACGTTCCAGAATCTTGAAAGCCTCCATAAATATCTTCAGGCGCTTCTCCGATAGCGTTATAAAAAAAATTAACACAATAGGTACTCTCACAAAATGCGTTTGACAGGCGATTTATAACACAAAGAGCTGAATTATTATCAGCGCGGTATGCTGCATAAGCAAATTTCGATCGGCGTGCGATTTCATCCCCTTGTACAATACAATAACGTCTAATTTCCTCTGGAGGGGAAACACCTATATAGGAAAACCGTAGTTTACGAAGTTATTTTAAATTCAATTATTTGAATTAGTATAATTTGACAGGTTCTATTAAATTTTATGGCATTTTTATGCAGGGTGAGGTATGTGGTCCGTGGATGGCACTACCCTCATAATCAAGATCTTTAAACATGAAGGTTTGATTATAATAAGAAAATATATACGACCATACAAGTTAGGTACTCATAATTGCTATTTGCAAGTTATCCACTCCTAATATTTGCCTAGCATACGATACTACAAAATATACATAAATTAAAACTTGAATTTTAAGAATGTTTCAACTTTTCATGTTTAATAACAACAGTCGAAATACCTTAAAAGAAAAGTAAATAAAAATCTTAACTAATCTGAAAACTTATTACAAAAGTTCCCTGAATTACAGTCGAATTGAGAAACTTTAAATTTAGTGCAAGCGCAATTATTTCACGCGAGTGGTCCGACTTTAGAGTCAGTTAGTGACTTTCAGAGTTCCATGAGATTTAAGTCCATAGACACTTTGTATTGAAAATATATAAATTACCGTTAGAGTAATTTCACGAACAATCACAAAGAGAGAGCATTTATAGAAGTATTCTTTCGAATGGTGATAAAGGGCAAAACTATGTAACGACGATTCGAAAGTGCTTTTAGAAGAAGTCTAATTGAATAAATAAATTTTAGAGTTTGAGACTTGAGTATGAATTTACTAAATTGTAAGTAATTTAGACAATGGTGTTTAATAACGATTCATTGATGATATAAGTCGCTTCAGCGATTTGCTTTTTCCTCCATATAAAATGTTTTCCAGTCAACATAAGGAGATGAATATATGATATCCTATTAATATGATAAGAAAAACTTTGTTAGAATGTATGTTTGTTACTATTTATACACGAAAAAACTACAGGAGGGATTTGGTTTCACCTTCATAGGCAATATGGGTTATACATCACAATAACACAATCAAGATTACTAGATTTTGCCGGGTTCGCGTGTAAAACCGCGCGGCACAGCTAGTTCAACATAATACATACTGTAAAGTGTAAACGCATCTACGCAGCGATATAAACAACATTCACAGACGAAGTTATCCATAGAAATGTTTCTATTCCAATCGGACTCGGACGCTAGGTCCCCTAGACATGAGTCAGGCGAGGGGAGACATTTTAATGCGACACGTCACGCAGCCCGGCGTTACTCATAGGGGGAGACGACTGCGTCTTATTAAAAAGTTCTAAGTATAAAATATTTTATTTGTCGTTTTGTCGCATTGCGTTTAGAAGGGTTAAAGTTTTCAGACAATTTTGTATGAGCATGAAGATATTGAATGTTTGTGAAAGGTTGTTTATTCGTTAGTTCTTTGAAATGAAACTTCTTAAGACGCGTTAAGGGTAAAATTTCAAGGTCGCGTCATGGCAATACCGTCACGTCATGGAGTAAGGCGAAGATTTTGGTTTCTTTGAATCTTGCCAAAGAAGTTTCACATCTGAGAAGTATGCTGATGCTCGGCCCACACGCCCTTTTTTGTATTATAAGAAGTTATTTATGAAAGGGGAAGATAGTTTTGTATGTATGCATTATAGCACAACGTATTTCATGTTTTTCCATTTAAGTTACACAACGCGTAAAGGTAGCATTTTCAGCTGGATAGTTTTCAATAGACACAGTGGCTTGCAACTTTTAGAGTACCTTATATTCTGCTATATAATACAATTCGACATTGTTTTTGGGTCAGACGTGAAGCTTCACCAACAACCAATACTTTTGATTTAAAAATATTAGGCGTTTTCCGCCCGCCCATAAAATTAATAAAGATAATTAAAGATATAAGCTATCTTTTTTGCCTTGTTTTCAAAAACTAAACATTCTTTCTTTTTCATATTCGAGTAACAAACATCAAACACATAAATGGGATGCCATTAGCAAAAACAAGGCAAGCCCGAAGCCACAACAAGAGGCAATAAAGTAAAAACTTTTACACCTGTACTTCAGACGGGAGACTCATAAGTTATAAGACTCATAAGAAGCTGGTGCGTCCGACTCGCCAGACCGAAAGAGTTAACTTATATCTTATGCGTCTGGCATTTCAGGCATAAAGCTTGCTTTAGTGTTGGTAACGATAAACTTCTTTCATTAAGCTAAAACTTGTAACAAGTGAATTTTTCATGTGAGCGTGAATGAAATTAATTAAATTCGGAAATGGCACCAATAATTCCAATTATGTGGCAGATATTTTCACTGTTATTTTTAATTATTTTCTCAAAATATTCATTAATATAAACACATTGATAATTTTACACTAATAGTAACAAGCATACAGGTTTATTAATAAGGTAACAGTAGCAAGTAACTACGTAGAATTTATTAACTACACATCGGTAATTAATCAAGTAATAAATACATATCCCAATGGTTCCAATTCAGATAAACGATCCCTCTCAAAGCTTGCACTATACATTCGAATGCAGTCATGAATCCAAAGAGCGCATTTAATCAACTGTGCATATTGACTTTGTAAACAACAAGTCAATATGCACAATTTATATTATTTCCGCGGAAATTTGATTTGGATTTGAGTACCTATTGATAGTTGATTAGAAATTTTAAAGAATAGGTATAATAGGGCAGTACCGAGATTCAAATCACGCCTTGTGATCAATTTTTCCTATTCTTTAAAAAATTCGCATTTGAATGCTGTAAAACTAATTATTATCATATTGTTAATTAATAATTTATTAACAGTAGGTCTGATACATTCTGAAAGAATTCACTGACATTTGACAAATCTCATGTTATCTTGTACTAGATCTGTGCATGTTATAATGAAAATATGGAGTACTGGGTAACGGTCCGCAAATCTATTTCTGACCACTAAAATAATATTAAAGTACCTAATTTATTATCAGACAATAATCCTTACAAGCAATGTATACTAATAATCCAGCAAATGATTATAGTGACCTCATCTACGAATCATTAAGGACTACCTACATCGGATACAATGTATCAAATTAAAGCTTTGTGGACACTCCCATTCATTATTATTGCTAATCTATTTGTGTACGTGCAGGAAATAAATAGGTTATTCAATTTATCTGCGCATGTTATAACATCACAACTACTCGAACGGCGAAGGAAAACATCGTGAGGGAACCGACATGTCTTAAGCGCGTCACACACGGTGAAGATTTTATCTTAAGATACTGTTATATTTTATATTACAGTATCTTAACGCATCCGGTATCAGCGTTCGGACCATCATTTTTCTTTTTGTCATTGCGTACTAAGACTCCTGTAGAACCGCCAACCTGTTACAAATGACCCACAAAATTTCGCGTCATTTGTAACAGGATGGCGGTTCTACAGGGGTGGGTGGTACGCAATGACAAAAAGAAAAATGATGGTCCGAACGCTGATACCGGAAGCGTTAAGATACTGTAATATAAAATATAACAGTATCTTAAGATAAAATATTATAGTATCTTCACCGTGTGTGACGCGCTTTAGAATCAAAAGTTCGACGACATTGACATCCGCCGATTCGCCATTATTAATTCTTGTAACATTTAAAATCACCTAATTATATTCTTATCTATTCATCGTTGTTGTATAATAACAAGCGGAAAATTATATTCAAAGTACATTGTAATCCACAAAAGGCGAAATTAACATAACACTGAAGCGTACAAAAATACCTTTTAAATTGGGCATACGTTAATTACTTCGCATAATATGTGATAAATTCTGCGGAAAATACACGTTTTTTGTGAGGATACTTCATCATACTAAATCAATATTATGCCGTTCGAATAATTTCGTTCATTCTTCAATTTTGTACAAAAATTTAATGGAGATAGTTTGTTACCTACTATTTAGTATCCTACTAATATTATAAATGCGAAAGTTTGTGAGGATGTGTGTGTGTTTGTTACTCTTTCACGCAAATACTACTGAACCGATTACAATGAAATTTAGCACACATATAGAGGGTAACTTGGATAAACACATAGGATAGGTTTTATCCTGGAAATCCCACGGGAACGGGAACTATGCGGGTTTTCGTTTGAAAACGCGAGCGAAGCCGCGGGCGGAAATCTAGTCGTCTATATTGCTAAAATTCACGAAAATAGGTATAGCACTTATGTCGTCAAAACGGTAACTTTAAAAAGTATAAAATTGTAAATAAGTATCTGCATTATGTATAAGTTGGTATGGAAACGATATTTTAATAGTGATAAGATTTTCCTATCGGAACAAATACTAGGAAATACTTTATCTAAAGGCAAGCAAGAAACACCTATAAGTTTCACAACGTATCCGTATAGGTAATAATTATTAATTATTAATTATTATCCATTTTTACCCTCTATTTCTGCATAAATAGGATATAAATTCTTTAGAAAACACTTAAATTGACTTGGAAAACATGTTTTAAGTACTTTCAGTTTTAGGTACTTTTTTTTTTACTTAGAATTATTGTACCTACAAAGAAAAAGAAAAACAAAATCGATCTGTCAGAAGCATGTTTTTACAGGATATTCAGAGAAAGATAATACGTTATTGCACACAAAATTAACATAAGAAAATTGAAGGAAAATACACAAAAAATATGTACAAATGACGGATGTAATTCATTTCCTATTTTTTCAAGTTCAATCGATAAATCGATTTAAATTACCATGTTTTATTGTTTTTAACCGACTTCAAAAAAAGGAGGTTCTCAATTCAGACGGTATATTTTTTATGTCGTCTTAAAGGAAACACAGCTTTGAATTGAATACCGTCACGTCATGGAGTAAGGCGACAATTTTGGTATCTTTTGAATCTTGCCAAAGAAGTTTCACTTCTGACACGTATGCTTGGTACATACGCTCTTTTTTTCAATATGTCACATCATTAGCAAATATCTTAAGTATATTCGATGTCAGTTTATCCCAGTTATTCGTATTGTTACTGTCCACTGAAACAATCCATTCTGCGTTGACTAGACACTTTTGTATTTAACCGCAGCGGCCGATAAACACAAAGAGCACAATTAAGACAATATTCTTTTTCAAACTCTGTTCTAAACAGACTTCTTTCTTGTCAATTCTTTTAAGAACTCGCCTTTTCATAAACTTGATATCATTCCATTAGGATTATTTTACAAACCAAATCGTCAAATTACACAATCATTAAGAACCATAGATGTAACTAACAATTACATATTTGCCATATGCTAAAAGGTCTTTCAAAGAAGCAACAAGAAGTGGAAATAACTCTTCCAATCAAACTAACAGTTTCAGATTCAAAGACGCTCTTCACAGGCCGGTAAGAAAATCGAATTCCCGAAAAAAAAAAAAAACTGAGTCACAAAAAGGCGCCAATAAGTACATTCATTCATTAGAGCCGTGATACCGCCTGAAGCGCCCTCATCTCCAGTGCATTATAGTGCGCCTTTTCGTGATGGCACTTAACATTGCCCTCGTATCGTACATGCTAGCCTTTTTATGTTCATAATAAGTTTAAAAATAGCGTTTTGTCATTGATTTTAGATTATGCTCTCGATGTTTAGCAGAATTTGATATACAGCCTGCTTTGAATTCCATCATTCAAAGACATGATGATCACATAGACTGTCATATGAAAATGAATCATATTAAAACTCTTTAGATAGAAGGAACTATGCCCATAAGAATATGATACAAGTGGTTATTGAGCGATAGTGCCATGGAAAAGCACTGCTTGAAATTTATTTATTTATGCTCCAAATAATTTATATTCGGCATTCGTTTTGATTTCACATTATGAAGGTCTTTAAGATCGTAATTATGAAGACATCGACCACATCGTTTCGCTATTTTAAGTATTTATAATATTGCACTGTCATTCATAATTAAAATGAGTTTATAGTTCTCAAACTAGAGTCTATCAATCTATTAACGCCACAGAACTGACCAATGAAATACATACACATACATTTACCACAATATTAAAGTAAACTAGAAACACAACCCTCCTACCAATCGGGTAAAGAGCCACTCAAAAGAATTGGTGACACTTGCATATGAAACTAGAACCAATTACCTTAACCCTTCGCCATAAAAAATCTACAAAAAAACCATAAATTCAAAGAGACACAGTACATTTTTTTAAATCTTAATTTAATTATTGAGTACGTTATTTTAGTCCTTATAGCCATAACAATCTACGGAATACATCAATTTAAAGGGGGATAAAACAAAACATTTTAAATCTGTATATTATTAACGAAGGTTTGATCAACCATGGTATCAAATCAAATCATGATATTTCCACTACCATTGGTAAACACAAAACTAAAGGAAAAACTGAAAGAGGACCACCAAAAATCTAAACTCATCCAGAACATCATTCAAATCCACGTTACAAAGCCATTGTGATAGTACCGAGTTAAATTCGCCACTATTCCAATGTTCCAATTGTACTATATTATTTATTTGATGTCACGGTCATATACGTTAGCGCGGATGTGAGCAGTGAAACTGGCTGCGATTTAAGATTTATCTATTTGTTTAGTAACTGCTTGGCTTTGAATAGTTCAATTTATTGTTCCGTTAATAACAACAAGGATTTTCTTCAAGTAATGGTTATTTAACGTCTTGGTGTGGTTAGAATTCCACAATGTAAAAATTGAGAATATTTTCAGTTTTGCTACCTGGGTATTATTGTGTATTTATGTTCTGGCTTCTGGTATACATGATTGATGATATACATTGAAATTCTCATCGACTCAATCCTACAGAAGAGAAGAGCCTATCTTTAGTCTTTTTTCATCAAGTTGATGAAAACTGCAGAATATCTTAATTTCTCATGCTTACGATTTTAAATACGAAAGCTTTTTGTATGCTCCGTTTACACATTAACAGATGGACTGATAAATAAATGCGAAATTTATAGATGCTAGGGCCACTTCTAGATGACAAAACAAAATTTTATAAGGTACAATGTACAGCGTACGCAGTACACATAAGAAAATTTTACAGAGAACTTCTATCACGTTTCCACGCGCAGTACATACTTCAGAAGTGGCGAAAGGAAACTTCCTATATCAAAATCCCGTATCAGTAAAACTTTGTTTACTTTCCGTGCATTGTCTACATTAGGTCAAGACCGGGTTTGTCGTCACTGGCCATGCCGTTGAAAGTCAAGTGACCTTGACGGTGATTCGCGTCATTTCCTCATTTTTCTTCAAGCCTGACGGTCTGGACAAGTTACAATCTTGTTTAATTAATCGAAACATGTTTTTTATATTGGAGACTTGGAGATTTTACGGTTGAAATTTCAAGACGTAAACAATAAACATAGAGCTACTTTGGCGTCAAAATGATGTTTTGGTCATTAGAATAAGTAAAGAAAGAAACAAATATTTTTGTAGATACGTCAATTTAGATAAGCAGTTAAAACTAGCTTTTTACTAGGTTTTACTAGGTTTTGTTCTTATTATTTGAATATAAGATGTAGTCGAACGTTTATGGTAATTGCACTTAACAGTCATTGTAATTATGTGTGAAATTGTTCCTCAGTTCATTTTCATGATTTATAGATTTGTTATTACTGAAAAGTGAATGTAAAGTTATAATATAACTTGGTGACTATAAGTGAACGATTTAGTAAACTACCGTGTACAATTTGAACAATATAATAAATGTTAATGAAGAAATGAAGAACCTTATTAACCAAGCACAGAAAAAAATGTATTCAACATTAAAACAATTAAAACACGCACACATATTTTTCTCTATCATGAATCACACACACCTTACTAGATTCTTTGAAAACATACACAGCAACACCTAACAAATATTTCTCTAACGAGAATCAAACCCATATCCCACAGTAGGCAGTCATACCAGCTACAATCAGGTCGACATGAATATCTTTGAACAAACAGAGCGTACAGATGAGAAGCTGTAACAATAGCTTCTCGTCTAGCTTCTATACATAATAGCGATCCCACAAACTACCCGCAACGAACTATCTTATACATGAGTAAGTGCAATGTGGAATATTATGTGGGAAATAAATAGTTCACATGTTTCAAATACCTTCTGCTTGCGACTGAACGAGTGATTTCTGAAGAAATATGGAATTTCAGGAGGGAAGTCCAAGACTGTGTGTCAAAATTGTGAATGTTTTGTAGTATCTATTAAAGTGAAAAAATAACCTTTGAGATCCATTAATAAATTGGTGATTAGCAATACTGCGTTAGAACAGTTATTTTAATTATATTTTTAAAGAAAGAAAGAAAAATGTTTTGATGCGAGATCGCGAGTACTAGTTCTGGGAATATATCTTCACGTTGTGCCATCATAAGAAATTCGTAACAAGCTCCTCCTTAATAAACTAACGAAGTTTTAATTGGTCTAGCCAATACCGAGTCACAACGACGATTCCAATACTGTATGTATTGGAAGAATGTACCAAAAGTCCCAAAGAGTTATGTCCCAAATCTACATCACTACCTATAGCTTCTAACGTAAAGAACTTTGAAAAATAAGCCGCTACAAAAACCCAGCATCACAAAAGGCATAATTTCTCTTCCAATTAACGAGAGCACAGAGCTCATATAACAAATAACAATGGGGCAATCTCCTCAATCCGCAGACACGTTGTAATAACTGACAAACAACCTTCATGAACTAACTGTTGGACTAATGACTGAATTACGTGAACGTTTTAGCACTTAAATGCTTGAAGCTACTCTTGTTGGTTTAGTTTTTAATAATGGGATTTAGATTGCAGGTGCATTGTTAGATATATGCAAATGCTATTTGAATACATTTGTAATCATAAAAATGATTCTTAGTTGAAATAATTCAATTTCTGCTATATGCTACGAACACGAAACATTTATTAATATTTAATTCGACTAGCCTTCTTCTGGAAGAGATATCGAGTCGAATATTTTCAATAAAGGGTACAATCTTCAAACCCTTTACTCTCTCTATTTCTCTCTATTTCTCTATTACAAGTGAGGAGGATATAATCACCAAATAACAGGAAGAAATTTGTTTTTATAAAAATAATGGATAAAAAGTCACATGTTATCATGTGTTCGCGACTAATATAGAAGATCAAAGGTCATGACCGTAACTTGTAAATACCCGTACGTAAATTTATCAAAATCATCTTATCTGAATGCTCTTTAATATCCTTCAGAAGATAATCCTTTTCAATAATGTTCAATTATACTCGTCCAGCGTCCTTCCTAATATTAATTCTCTTCTAATTTTTTTCGCATGTATATGTTCATAAAACTTATTGTGTAACTTTTTTCTATAAGCCAAAATCCTTTACATATAATACAATTGTCCCAGTTATTCCTGCACGATCATGATTTTCCGGGTGACTTCATCTCATACGGATTAATATTATTATAAACCCATCCTGAAATCATTCAATAAAAACCCAATCTTCATCCCTAGCAATTCATATAACATCATTGACCCTTCTTTTCGGAGACATTCGAGAGCCCAAGTGCAATTTGCAATGGACGCAAAATACGATCCCGCCAAATCTGAACCGAACTGGTAACGCTTTGCCGATTCAATTGGAGATAATCAACGAGCAAGGAGGCTATTTGCCATCTCCCTCATCGCTAAGGAGAGGGAAAGAGATGATGGTACTTACTGGGTGCTCACAACGGGTCCGTCAAATTTCACGAATGAATTATTTTTTCATAGCTACGATGCTTCAGCTGAGGCTTTGGGTTCATTAACCAAATTCGTGTTAAAAATTCAGTGGCTTGCCCAAGGTTTCGTAATAAATTGTAATCATTGGAAGCCTTTATATGAATATTTTATCTGGTACACAAATAGATATACACGATAAAGATGGTTAAGGAATATTTGGCACTATTTCTTATATTTCTTAGATTACCTTTCCATATTTATTTCCCTACAGTTTTAATGTGTAATCTAACTGTGTTAAGACTTTTCCACTCAGAGGAATTATACCTACGTCTGAGAATCCTAATTCTGCCAATTAATTAATTTTACGATTTAGCCAGTCGAAGTAATTGCAGAACGGCATTAATTGCACATAAAAACCTGTTTTGAACGACGATTGTTTACTATCATGTCTAAATCTAGAATTTTAACGACCTTGTTTGTTTTTTGGAGATAAATGGCAAAATCAATATTTAAACTTCTTATTTGAGAATCGATCACTTGAGATGTTTTGTTTTGGGAAGGTTTGATTGTGGAAATTTGCACAGAAAATTATAAAGAATTTATTTCAACACCAAGGAAACAGTTAATGTTTCGTTTTAAATACTGTCGTACCTATCCTACCTCCCCTAACTTTCATTCTGGTGATACGACTTCCTCTTAGCTACAACAAAATAGGCACAGCCTTAGTAATAAAATCAGCATTTAATTAAAAGAAAATGCAATCAAACTGACATATTACGGTTATTTACAGTAAACAATACTCTTCTCTCTCAAATCTTAACGATAGCATCAACAAATGAGCACTTAATGGCTATTTAAGACGAATTAACAGCATCCATCCACTTAAGTGGATATCTTGCTACAATCTCAAGTGGCTAACATTCTTAGTTATTTTTCTTAGCAATTAAGTGTTCCAACGACCCGATGTTTTGACGGTCACTTGAATTGGACATTGTGTATTTAATTTACTTAAAGCGAAGAATTAACGAGATTATATCTTTGATATACGATAGCTACTTGTTTTCAATTAAAATATCAAAAAATTATGTTTAAAGTTGAGGTGTTAAAACGAGTAAATAAACGCAATGTTATAAGTAAATTAACATTATGCTTATAAAGCGTTTAAATGGCATTTCAAGTATTTTCTTAATAAACTTATTTCAAATATGTTTTTTTGCATACGAATTTAGCACGACCTAACTTCACTTACTTACACATTTATCAAACCACAAAAAAAATTCTAAAAAACGTTTTAACCACTCTTTATAATACCTAACCTAACCAACAAAAATAGTCAACAAAGGCGAATCAATTACTTTCCCGCGTCAAATACAAACTCTATTGTTTTCCAACGCTTTGGCAAGAGATGATCAAAGGAGTCACATCCGTGACGGGATCGCGGTGTGGGGGATTTTATTCTTCGTACAGACGCAATATAAACGTAATAGAATTTTTAACCTCACAAAAGATGGAAGATTTTCCACACGTATTTTTAAGGGTTGATCGGATTAGTCTCATGTCTCATGTGGGTTTTTTTACGTTTTACGCTACATTTCAGAATTATTTCAATGTATTTTGAAATCTATATGAATTTCTATTTCAGCCTGTTCGTAGACAGTATGGAGCAGCCGAGTTTCGTGGTGTCCTATGTATAGTTGTACATATATCTATTTAGGCTAATAGGTAGATGGCCATTGCTAGAAAAGGCCTCCCGCAAATAGTGCCCAAGTATACGGTCATTAGCAAGTGTCACCCATCTACCCCATCTACTATACCTACTGTAGAATAGGAAGAATAAATTCGATCTAGATTCTATATGGTCATGGCTAAATTAAAGATGGCGACGATAAAGTTTAGAATATAATATCATACACGAGCTTTTTTGACCGTACGAATTTAATTTTTAGTCTCTGTCGTGTCTATCTTATATTTCACTAGCTGTGCCCCGCGGTTTTACCCGCATTGCTCCGGTCTTGTTGGTCTTAGCGTGATGATATATAGCCTTCCTCGATAAATGGGCTATCCCCGAAAAAATTTTTCAAATTGGACCAGTAAGTAGGACCTGAGATTAGCGCGTTCAAACAGACAAACTCTTCAGCTTTATAGTAGGTATTAGTATAGATAGACATATACAACCTAATCTATAAAATCGATATAACTCCACGTGTTCGTTGCAATTCAATAGTTGATCGATTTTTCCATTGCATGTAATCTTATTATCAACCCGTTGACCTGTGTTATATTATATAATGTTCCTAACAAACCATATAAAGGTTATGTAATATTACTGTCTGAAATTAGATTCAATTTCTATTTATAGAGCTTTAGAGGTGATGAATAAATAAACATACTCAGAATAATATTGCTATTGTCTTAGTTGCATGATTGTTTTGCGCGTGTAAAACCATTTTGACATACCTACAATATAAGTTTTAATAAAAAAATATTACGCTTAAAAATAGGAATAAAGATAAAAGTTTTATACATTTAACATGAATTTTAATGGGCGGCCTTTTGCTTTATAAAATACTAGCATTCCGCCTGCGGCTTCGCCCCCGTTTTCAAAAAAAAACCCGCATAGTTCCCGTTCCCGTGGGATTTCCGGGATAAAACCTAGCCTATGTCACTCAGAAATGATGTAGCTTTCCAACAGTGAAAGAATTTTTCAAATCCGCCAAGTAGTTTCGGAGCCTATTCAATTCATACAAACAAACAAACAAAAAATCAAACCTTTCCTCTTTATAATATTTGTATAGACGATGTATTTTTCATAAACATGTTTTACTACAAACTATAAATATCCTAATTGATTGATAGAATTGAATATCCTAATATCCTGAACTATAACGTTATAAAATATACAAAAGCCTTACAAATCTAGAAAAGATATTCTCACAACAAATAAACTATAACAGCCGTACGATTTATCACATCTCATCAAATTAATACACCTGAAAGCTTTCGAATGTGGAGACAAATATTGAGTCACAGTATTCACTTCAGCATCCTTCAATTTATTAGATTTACTTTATTTTTGATGCGTCATCTGAAACGTACAGATTTATAGCAAGCTTTTCCATAGAACGCGTCAGAGCGCTAACCTGACGACGCGCTATGACGGCGAATTGTGTTGTACTACGCGGTAACATACCGCCAAACGACGTTCTGATGCACGTCAAGTGCGCTTTCTATCTGACAGAGCCAATAGCGCGTAGTAAATTACACCTCGGCGTTATAGCGCTTCAGGTTAACACTCTGACGCGTGTTAAGTATTCAATCTATCGGTAAAGCCAATATGGCTCTGTCAGATAAAATGCATATTTAGCGCGCGTCGGAACGTTGTCGTTCTGTAACCGCGTAGAACAACACAATTGTGCGTCATAGCGCAGCGTCAGGTAAACGCTCTGACGCGTGTTAAGAACTCGATCTATCTGTTAAAGCCATTCCATAAATTCCCTTAAAGCTTTCCATGAAATCAAAGGGAATACTCTTTAAATTTCATTGATTCAGTGTAAATATTTCCTTTATGTATTTAAAGTGAGATCCAACAATTGATTCTTAACAAGAGCACCGATGACTAATAAACTTTAAGCCTTTGTAAATAGTCTGTCTTCGATATTACGATGTACATTTTAATTGTGTTTATATTTACCTACTGACATAAAATTAGATTTGCTACAGATCATTTTAAAGCATTTTATGGCACTTTTACGCAAAATTACGCAACCAAATAACTGCAGTTAAGTGCCCAGATAGTCCTATCTCGAACAATGAATATTCTATTAAGCTCATTCATGAAGCATGTATGATGTAGAAGCACCTTCCTATATGCATTTGCCCAATACAAGTGTTCTACAATATCACCTTCAAATCCAAACAAAACACTAGCTCGTTAAAATCAATACGGACACATTGTCTCGTAGGACTATAAATAGATATTCTGGTGAATTAAGACATCGGCCAATTCATTTTACGACCAGCGGCAATTTTTTCGCAATCGTAGCGACAAGCGACTGATTGGACGTTATGGGAACGATTTGAAGCGAACATTTGTATAGCATATAATATGTTTTGTATGTTGGACAGACTATCATATAGAGATGGTATTTCTGAAAATAGGTACCTATGATGCATTTTCAGGACAGAATTAAACAGAAATTTATGGAAATTGGCGACTATATTATGTGCCAAAATCACTGAAGGAATGCCATAAAGTTAACTGCAATTCGAAAAGAATATGGTTTTGCGTAAGAGCCACTGATAAAATACTATTTTTTTTTAATATAAAAACTTTATATTTGCATACATAGAAAAGTTTTTCAACTTATCTTAAGAAATTTCATAAAGGAATTGATATATAGGTAGGTACTTTATATCCTAACTTCCAGACAGCTTTTATAAACTATTGTAGGTAAGAACGATTGATAGAAATTCGACAATAAAAAAGAACTACGTTATGATCGAAAAAGATTTCATACTTTGTCATCTCAAATAACGTAGGTCCGCCGTCCGGCACTCACACGGGCAAATAATAGACGTGATTTAGGGTTCTCGAGCCATATAGGAATAACACTTGAGGACATCCTTTGTTATATTTCTCAGCATTATAGGAGATACTTATAAAAATCGGGACTTTACACTATTTTTTTACTTTGCTAGGCTATATCCGTTTCCATTTTTTTCCTATTAATAAAACTTGAACATATTTAAAAATGTTGAAGTGTATGAAGAATATCACAACTTAATATATAGCTAATTATATAATTACTTAGATCAGGGAAACAATATAAACTACTAGCAAACCCGGCGAACTCCGTTTCGCCACCAGAGACACCTTTTCTTTGCTATAAACCTTTTCTTTACGGAGCCCAAGACCTTTCCAACGAATGCAAAACTGTGGAAATTGGTTCGTGCGTTCTGGAGTTATAGCGTCAGGAAGGAAAACCCGACTTATTTTTATATAGTAGATATAGCTAGAAGAATAACAAATAAATAACGCATCTGCAAAATCTGCTTTTGTCCTAGTAGAATGGCTATAGAAATGAAAATTTCGCGTAGAATTGAATTTATTCACGCTATAAGCTCTATTATAATACGCAAAGCAGCATTGTTGTGTAATTTAGAAAATGAAAAAATACAAAAGAATATACTGCATTGAACTGTAAGAACTTTATTGTACTAAGTATATGTAGTAGATACCTAAAGGGATGATAGATGAACCTGTTAGTTAGAGCACAGATTAACAATTTAGAGTATGAAGAACTATTTTTTCGCATATAGTCGACAGGAGCATATACCCGGAGGCTCGGGTCCCAGCAGTGGGAACGTAAATGGTCTGATGATGATGATGATAATCGACTAAATACATTTAAATATATCCATAAATAAATTTATACATCTCAATTCGGGCCAATCCAGCTTTAAGCTTTTCGATTTTCATAAGTAAATAACTTTTATAAAATACTAAAGTATTAGAAATAGCTGTAGATCAATACTACCCTACACTATCCTGTCATTTAATTCGTGACATGCAATATCCGTCTCCCAAAGTTGGGGTTGCGCACGTGACTCAAACAAATATGCCCAATCGGGCGAATCTAGCAATTTCCACGCAAGAAGCTATGCTATCGATTATTTAATTAGTTCAGAATACACAAAGTATAACAGAATGCGATTGGGAAAACTTTTATTTAATGTGATTTTCTTTCTTCTTTAATATAAAAAGTTTTGACAATAATTTTGCGGGTCTATTCTAGCCTCCATGAAGGTGGTGATCCTTCAACCAAGATTAGATCTCTTTCTAAGTTATTTTAATTGATTGAATACATCCTTAGTGATAAGACCCATACAATACGTGCTTGCATGCTTCATGCCAGACACTGTATCAAGGAAGTTTTAATGCCCTTTTCTATAAGAATCGTTATCTAGGACCAAAATTACAGATTATACAATTAATTTATCACCTGCATTTTTTATCCTTCAATATTCGTACAGGCAAATTCTTCAGTACTTCAAAACTTTCCTGCATATTATTATTTCCATAACCGACACAGCAATAAGAGCCAAACCCATAACTTCTCGTAAACCAGGAAATCTTGGAAGTTCGTAACAAACGGTCACACTTCACTTGAGAGCCCCACGAATGGAAAAGCTTAATTGTGAGGTGCGAATATAATAATTGTCTGTGATTGAACGATTTGGCGCCGAATTACTCTGTAATTGTTTATGGTTTGTTTGAGTGTAGGTACTTAAATAGTATACATAGCTTTGGATATGCGGGTAAAATATTTAATGCTATTTTGTTAAGGCTAAAAGGTTAAGGCGCCCTTGTTCAAAATGTATGTTTCTAAATCATGGTTTTTGGATAGAAATCATCATATTTAAAATCCTAAAAAAATATATAGCACAGATAAACGTTTGATCTAGTGACTTTTTTGGATAAAAACACAATATTAAACATTTAACTCGATCAAAAAAAAATCAGAAGTAACATCGATTTTGAAAGCATAATCAGTTTTATGAGAATTAGGGGAACGCTATGTTTATGAAAATTTTACATTTCATTTACTAATCAGGTTTTACAGGGAAATTTTTGGATAGATTTATAATTTAGCCCTTATTTTTTTCTATATAAAATATAATACGTAAAATGCGACTCGCGCGCACCACGTCAGTGCCGCCAGAGTCCAGCCGGACGTCATCGAAGGAGGACCTGTGCTAGTTTTGCTCCCGACCACGTTGTAGTCGCCGCTCGCGTATTAGAACCGAGCGGCGAGTAAAACGGCGAGCACGTCACGGTATAAATAAATCAGTAGTTTGATTTTATTACCTATCTTAGGATTGTTGGTGTAAATAAATTAACTTCTTATTCTATACTATTAAACGAGCAATATTTGCATATTTATATATTTTGTTTGTAAATACTAAATACAGTGTGGAAATTTTCGATGGGCCCTGGGTGAAAGTACTAGAAATACTGGAGATAGCAAATTTTGCTGAAAGGAAACATTCCTTTATTTTTAAAAAGAAATAGAACTGCATTCAAAGATTTTCAAAAATTCATATTGTTCGACCGGGAATCAAAAGAACTAAAAATGTAAAAAAATAAAATTTTCCATTTTATTCTTCAAATCAACACAAGTTTCATATTACAATTACCAGAAAGAAAGAAAGAAAGAAAAAATGTTTATTTGTAATTTAAAATTATTATGTTTTAAAAATTACCTTGCCTGAGATCCTCTATATTATGGGTTGTTGAATAGGAATAGCGGCAAAGTTTTGAAGTACTAGTAGGAAGACTATTATACTATTATGATATTGGTTCATCTGTATGAGTATGACAATTATTATTTTTATGAAACAACAATCCAAGATGGCGCCGACGACAATTTTACATCTTTTCGTCATGGGTGTCATTTTCATGGTTTTTGGGGTAGCTATTAACCAATATGAGGTCAAAACTAAAATCCAAGATGGCGCCGACGAAAATTTTACATCTTTTCGTCATGGGTGTCATTTTCATGGTTTTTGGGGTAGCTATTAACCAATATGAGGTCAAAACTAAAATCCAAGATGGCGCCGACGAAAAATTTGACATCTTTTCGTCATGGGTGTCATTTTCATGGTTTTTGGGGTAGCTATTAACCAATATGAGGTCAAAACTAAAATCCAAGATGGCGCCGACAAAAAATTTGACATCTTCTCGTCATGGATGTCATTTTCACGGTTTTTGGGGTAGCTATTAACGAATATTAGGTCGAAACTATAATCCAAGATGGCACTGACGAAAATTTGACTTATTTTCGTGATGGGTGTCATTTTCATTGTTTTTGGGCAAGCTATTAACGAATATGAGGTCAAAACTATAATCCAAGATGGCGCCGACGAAAATTTTACATCTTTTCGTCATGGGTGTCATTTTCATGGTTTTTGGGGTAGCTATTAACCAATATGATGTCAAAACTAAAATCCAAGATGGCGCCGACGAAAAATTTGACATCTTTTCGTCATGGGTGTCATTTTCATGGTTTTTGGGGTAGCTATTAACGAATATGAGGTCAAAACTATAATCCAAGATGGCACTGACGAAAATTTGACTTATTTTCGTGATGGGTGTCATTTTCATGGTTTTTGGGCAAGCTATTAACGAATATGAGGTCAAAACTATAATCCAAGATGGCGCCGACAAAAATTTTACATCTATTCGTCATGGGTGTCATTTTCATGGTTTTTGCGGTAGCTATTAGTGAATATGAGGTCAAAACTATAATCCAAGATGGCGCCGACGAAAATTTTACATCTATTCGTCATGGGTGTCATTTTCATGGTTTTTGCGGTAGCTATTAGTGAATATGAGGTCAAAACTATAATCCAATCTCAACAACCTTGAAAATGACACCCGTGACGAAAAGATGTCAAATTTTTCGTCGGCGCCATCTTGGATTTTAGTTTTGACCTCATATTGGTAAATAGCTACCCCAAAAACCATGAAATAGACACCCATGACGAAAATATGTAAAATTTTCGTCAGCGCCATCTTGGATTTTAGTTTTGACCTCGTATTGGTTAATAGCTACCCCAAAAACCATGAAAATGACACCCATAACGAAAAGATTTCAAATTTTTCGTCGGCGCCATCTTGGATTTTAGTTTTGACCTCATATTGGTAAATAGATACCCCAAAAACCATGAAAAAGACACCCATCACGAAAAGATATCAAATTTTCGTCAGCGCCATCTTGGATTTTAGTTTTGACCTCATATTGGTTAATAGCTACCCCCAAAACCATGAAAATGACACCCGTGACGACATGATGTCAAATTTTCGTCGGCGCCATTTTGGATTTTAGATTTGACCTCATATTGATTAATAGCTACTCCAACTCTTTGAAAATGACACCCATGACGAAAACATTTCAAATTTTCGTCGGCGCCATCTTGGATTTTAGTTTTGACCTCATATTGGATAATCGCTACCCCAAAAACCACCGACATTTGCAAATGTGCATGCTACTGAAGGAAAGTTCAGATTTAAAGATGTGACGAATATAATTTATATCATTCCGACCGTTTCTCGGAATAACATACATTTACTAAGAAGGGTTTAATATATTGCCGGTAACATAATATTATGTATGATAATAATAATTAATAATTCATAAAAAAGTATTTTATTCATTTCTTAAAAAGGTTCGATATTGTATACAATAATATTCATTAATTGATTATTTTGCCTTTTTTATTTGTTTTACTTTTAATTATTATTACCAATATTTTCAGAAGAAAATAAATTAATGTACCTATCCAGAACGAGAGTTTCATTTTAAATTTTAAATGTATTTATGAAATAGACCAAAAAACCAGTAGCGTTCTTTATGTTTACATATGATGTTGATGCCACAATAAAAATGTTCGATTCCATGATATTTTTATTTCTAAGAGCAAATATTTTTACGATAAATAAACAATAAATTATCTTTTATATTGTTTCTATCGATTTGAAAAATAAAATTAGATTTTTCGTTTCCCAGTCGAAGCAAGTGAATTTTAGATACTCTTTGAATTTAGTTCTATTTTTTTTAAATAAAGGAATGTTTCCTTTCAGAAAAATTTGATATCCTTAGTATTTCAAGTACTTTCCTTTCAGGGCACATCGAAAATTTCCACACTGTATGAATACAAACAAATATATGTATATAAATATACAAATATTGCTCGCTTAATGGTATATGTAGTGAATTTATTTATCAACAACATTCCCACGATAGCAAATAAAATCGAACTACTGATTTATTTATACTGTGTCGTAATCGCCCGCCTTCTTAGGTCACCGGAGTTCATGTCGCGCCGGCTCCTGCGCAACGCGGGCGCGAGCCGTCTCAGTGCCTAAAATGCCTAAATTGTCAGTACAAGGGGGCCTTAAGTAACCTAACACGACTTTATGAGCAAACACGCTCAGCTTTTTGGAACACTTTACAGCAATTAACAATTTAGCTAAGCAATGCTGATGTTTGTGTACACATTATACATATGTTTTGTGTACCTAGGTGTGTATGCATATGTGTTAGGAGTTTAGGACAACATGTTTTCTACTCTCTCAAACGGAGTTGGAAATACTAGAAATATACTTTACTTACTATATATCTTGAAAATTTGGTAAGTACTATCGAAATCAAAGTTGTAGAACACAAGGAAGTTTTTATTGTATTCTTTAATAAAATTAGTTTGTTAGATATTAGCTATTATGTTTAGTATTAGGTAATTATCTCGATTGTACATTCCGTTCAAATTGAACGTCACAATAAAGCTGTCTATGTCCCAGATCCACTGATTAAAGTGAAGCCAATGCAATGTCTTTAACCAATTTAAATGTTTACTAGCGGCCCGCCCCGGCTTCGCCCGTGGTACGTACATATGAAAAATAGATGTTGGCCGATTCTCAGACTTACCCGATATGCACAGAAAATTTCATGAGAATCGGTCCACCCGTTTCGGAGGAGTATGCAGACTAACATTGTGACACGAGAATTTTATATAGGTATATAAGAAGATTATGCTTTGACTGTGTTGTGGATATGACAGGTATTAAAAACATAGATATGCGAAAGTTCTCTTGTTTCTTTTATCTTAAGGGCTTGGTCTAGTAGTGCAAACAAATGCATCCTGTCATCCTATATGTAAATAATACAAATGTAGAGGGAAAGTTGCTCCACTTAATTTTTAAAAATTAAATCATTCGTATGCATAATTTAATATTCGTAATAAGTACCAAAAATTATAATTTGAAACAATTTTCGTGAAAATTACACCGGGTGATTTTTTTTTATCAGTACACAAAATTTGCGAATACTTTCTATTGATATCTTCAACTTCATGTTTATATAACTGATCAACTTTTACAAAGAAATTTGGACGAAATATAAAAAAAAATAAGCTTTCCATACAAAATGCATAACTCTATACATTTTTTTTCGACCTAAGTTTCTTAGTGAAAGTTGTTCAGTTTAACTAATAAAACGGATAAACAAATTTTGTATATAATAAAAAAAATGTAATGTTTGTGTTAAAAAATTATAAAATAGAAAAATACGCAAATGAAAACAAAAGATATTTATTTCTGACTAGCTTCCGCCCGCGACTCCGTCCGCGCGGATGTCGGTCTTCGCGTCTTCTACAGATTTATTATATTATGTATAATATATAGATTTATATTGATAAACCTAATAAATCTTTTGCTAGCATTCTGATGCTTTATCGGTTGCACTGGATTTATCTCTTTTTTTTTCAATCGCTTGAATGATATAGGATGGGTCCTTGATGGGCATCGAATGCTGAAGTCTCGAATCAATCAATTCTGACAGTAGGCAATTTATGTAAAATCTTGATAATGGTCCATCATTTTATTTTGCCTGAACGTTACATAATTTTTTATATATTCTATTTTTAACGAATGATTCACTCCAGTCCAAACAGCAAATAAGCAGACTTCTGCTTCTGCAACGTTTAGTTGCAGAAGCAGAAGTCTGCTTATTTGTATTTCAAAAGTGTTATTTTTTGCATTGTATTTCAAATATTATTTTTTTTATTTTTAACCGCATCTTCCGCATTCATGTCTTTTGCCGGAATTAGACATTTAACTTCTACTAGTCCCATTTTCCCTTTTTGATATGGGAGTGTATAAAGTAAATTTTTTAGATATTTCTCGTTATACTTTTAAAAAGTTATTATTGTCATTTTGCTCATTAGGTAAAGTAATTTCGATATCAGTTTTAAGTTTTTTGATACCTGCAATAATAACGTCATAATCGCCTGCACATACTTAACGATTACACCCTGTATACAATCCACCATCCACATTCATAATGTTTTCCTGTCCTCCTCTACTTTACGCTGTTCACCGATACATTTTAAATGAGTAAATCTGCTACCACTGAAGGATGTTTCATTGTGATCAGCAAATTTTCACCACTGTTGTCGATTATTTGTTTTTCATTTTTAATCAGCAATTGGGAATCATCAGTTTTGTTTTTTGCAGATTGGTGATGCACCCTAACAATATGTCGAAAAGGGAAAGCATCAACGAATTATCGTTTTCGTCCTCTTTTTTTATTCTTCGCGTCTCTGTTACTTGTGTTTGTTTAGTTCTCAACACCCACTGAATTTTCTATGTTATTGTGATCTTCCATTACATCTGAGTTTTGATGATGTGATGATAATCCATTCGTTTTAATATTGGTACTTAGAGTTGGTGGACTAAACTAGAAATGGCGGACTAAATTTGTCAGCGCGTCTGTAAGATCAGAATATAAAACCAACATCCTGTATTTAAGTTACAAAATTAATAATCAAACAACATGCCGCTACGTTGAAAATGACTAGAAGAAAAAATTAAAACACCTCGGCATATAATTTTGGAGTAAACAAATCATTTTCCCCGTATGGGGATTTCCCCGGATGAACTTGGGAAGTTCAAGTTCTCAATACAAGTTTATATTATATTTCGTATTTCTGAAACGAAAAATAAACATTTTTGGAACGTCAAAAAAAAATATATTATAAGACAATTTATGAGCTTACTTTAGTTTTAAAGAAATATACATCCCTTTACTGACACCCCGTAAAATAAAGAAATTGTTGCCAATCACCTTTGCAATCTATTTGGTTTCATTAACTTTATGTTCGAAGATAATTTTTTTTCTAGTAGTTACACGCGTATTTTTTTCGTTTATTTTCCATATCGAAATCAAATGTTTAAAAATACGAATATTTGCACAAAACTAAGATAAAAATAATCAATTAACAAAAATATTAAATTTAATGAAGTAGAGCAACTTTCACTTCGGTATGAAGGAAAATCGAGCGTAGAGCACACGTCAGAACGCTCCGGCCCAAGGAGCGCGACTAAAGAAATTCGCTAGGATTTTTCCTAATTATTTTAAATATTTTTTTAATATTTAAAGAATTATCAAAATTCAAAAAAAAATTTTTTTAAAGGATTAATACTCATTGGTCTTCAACCAACTCGAATAAATTAATGGAAAAAATAACTTTTAGCAGTATTTATCAATAGATTTTGTAAGGCAAAAAATGGGAAATTTAATGAATTTATAACGTTCTAATTAGGAAAATCATAAGTTTTTCGGCAATTGTATTAAGCAGTTTTTAATAACGACTATATAAGGATAATAATGCGCTGATCAGATTGTGTAAATTGTAATCGGTTGCAACGTAGTGAGTGCACAAACTTAGCTCGAAATGTCTTTGGGGGAAAGAGACTTATCTTGAAGGCCTGATTAAGGTAACATAAAGTAACTTTATAAATGTGAAAAAATTCACGCGCATTGCGTATATAACACTTATTGATAAACAAGAAAAAAAAATTCAGTTTATCATTTCATTAGCCGGGAAAAAATTGTCAAATAACTTGTTGAAAACGCAATTTTGCTAGACTGCAGCCTTAAGTTAAAACTAACTTTCCTCGTACGGCTTCGTCCACTTTGTCTAAAACTTATATATTTCACAATTGCTACTTAAACAAATTAAACCTTCCTCGAGAACCACTATCTATTTGAAAACCGCATCATAATCTCTTATATAAAGACAACGGAAAGCGTTGTACAATGTACATGTGTAGGGTAAAAGTGGGATAGATGCCCCACTTTTTGAAATAGCCTCATAATTTTAAAAACATGAATCTTATACGAACACTTTGTATGAATATAGCTAGGTTAATTATCTGTTTTGAATTACTATATATATTTTTTGTCCTATCATTTATAGATAATGTGTAATAAATATTTTTGTAGAACACCTTTTTTGAGGATAGATGCCTACCTAGTTGGATAGTTGCCCCACCATGAAAATACTAAGGAGGATAGATGCCTGCAGAGTGGGATAGATGCCTTACATACTCTATAAACGCGAAATCTAATAAAATTTATATGATAAACCAGCAAATGTCATGTTAACATAGTTGTTCTGTTGTCCAAGAATATACTTGCGCTCGCACTCCTTCTTTTCTTTTGTATTTTCGTGGCGTGGTTCTCCTACAATCAGTATAAGGGCAGGTCATTAATAAGTAAGTATACATAACAAGAAAAAGCAAATTAAACGAGTAAAATCGGTTAACATAGAGAAAAATTCTGACGCAATCAGGTAAAAATATAAACAGTACCTGTGATTATCGATAATAACATGTACATATGTATTGAGGGATAGATGCCCTTAGAGGCTCCTAAGGGCATCTATCCCTCGAAAAAAAAGGGGCAACTATACTTTTTGGTAAGGATAGATGCCCCAGTATTTTTTTTTAATAAATAAAAACAAAAGAGCCACTATTTTCACTTAGATTTGTACTTAATGAACCAGTGTATAGACATAATAAGAAATATAGTGAAATTTATTAATACTTATAAAGTAATACAAAGGCAAATATCAACCTTTTTAAATTTTAACGTGTTCGTGAAGTTCGCCGCCGATATTATAACACGCACTAGCGAAACACGTCTTCACCAAACAACAGCTCATGCGTACCCGAGGTGCGAGGTGATAAGAGCTCCTATTTAAATCATTAATTCGTAGTCAGGACTCTGGGAAGTGAGGTTTTTTGAAAATGGGGCATCTATCCTAGTGCGGCATCTATCCCACTTTTACCCTATGTGTACGTACAATGTACTACTGATAATAAAACGAAAAATACTGAGCCGCTCTGAAAGGCAATAATGGATAAGCGGAAAAAATAAGCCATGAAAATGTATATAGTCAAGTATTAAATGATAATCGGTACATAATCCATATTATTATTGCTCAAACTGAACAAGGGCTTATAGTTGTTTCCGATGACGCTATACTTACACGCATATACACACATTACACTATATGCGGGTATTAAGGTTAAGCTTAATTTTAGGTTACAAATTAATTATTATCAGTAGGTCAAGTTATTTTTTTTGTACCTATTGCTAATCACACGACGATAAAGTACTTATGTGAAAATAACTGTAAATATAAAATTATGATTTCGTTTTCGTTTGACGTTTTCTATGTTCATTTGGTTTCTTCGTTAAATTAACTTAGTAAAAAATTGTTGGAATTTTTTATTGGGCCTTTGAAGCACTTGAAATGGTTCGCACTTCGCAGTAGGTACATACGACAATTTTTTTAGCAATAATATTTATTCGTTTTCAAATGTGGGGATCGAGTAAAGAACTTGGAAAAACCTAACGTAGGTACTCTGTCAGGTAGAAAAAAGAACATAAATTATTGTCGCAGCGGAAATAATACTTACATCGCGCAAAAAAGATTATTATTCCATTATAGTGAATGAAGTTTTTCAACAATAAATATTTAGTGATTAGTGATGCCGGCCGGCAACTAAAAAATCTATACAGAGTTTGTTTTTTTTTGTTTGTTTGAACGCGCTAATCTCAGAACTACTGGTACGATTTGAAAATTCTTTCGGTGTTAGATATCCCATTTATCGAGGAAGGCTGTAGGCTACATAATATCATCACGCTAAGACCAACAGGAGCGGAGCACCCGGGTGAAACCGCGGGACGCTATAGTCGTATAGAAAAGTGACACTGTATTTTAATTGAAATGAAGATATTTGCGTACCTAATTATTAATTACACATATTATTTTAACCCTTACACAGGGGTTAAGTCAAATCTAACAGGAAAAACATTAGATTTGATTCGTGAGCGATATAATTTATTCAATAGCACTTACATTAAGCACATAGCAGTATTTATTCAGGTGTTTTATAGACAAACACAATATACTAGAACAGGTTGTTTAAGTCAATAACATCTAAACAAGATGGGATGTTTACATTAGAATATGGGCATGCTAAAATACGCTACGAATTACGAATTGAGAACCTCCAACGTTTTTGCGTAAAAGTTGGTTAAAAAGGTGGTCAATTTATTTCTATTTACTAATTTTTGAAATCTAAATTAATAACTTATCTCATTCAAGTCTCATTCCTCTTTGTGTCATTTTTTACGAAATTTAAATGTTATCGTTATCAAAATAAAGTCATGAATAATTCATTAGTTCAATTTTTAAAATCATGTAGGTAGTTATAAAACGCATTTGAATAATAAGTTTAAGGGCCCTTAGTAGGTGAAAACGGCAAAATGGACTGTTTTCTATGAGCTATAATTGAAAATATTGAAGTTTTTTCGCACTGAAATTTCTAATATGTATTACAGAACGTATGTGTGATGGGATGACTGTTTCCAAAACACGATTGGAAAAATTTTGCTCGATAAAAAAAAATCCTGAAGTTACCTGTAAAATATCATATAAATGCTCATTACAAGCGTATTTTACGATAATAATTCGTATAAAATCACAAATACATAGGTATTTTACCTTCTCGATTTCGTGACTGTTTTAGATTTAGAAAATACTAAATATTTTCATTCACTTTTTGATAAAAATGTGAATGGCGCTTACGATTTTTAGTTTCGAGCACGTTGATTCCATACTAAACGCGGACCCCCTCACCGCTTACCTCAGGCCCGAATAGCTGAATTTTCGCTGACCGCCTAACCCCCCTTAATACCTACCTGTTTAGTTTTTCATACTACTTAATTACTTATTCGTAGGTTGGTGGTATTATTATGATTAGGTAACACCCTTGTTACTTCTTATAGATTTCTCTGTTTGCGAAATAATTGTTTAGAGATGCATGAGCCTCTGTATTCAATGCAAAATTGGATAGGATAAGTAGCTTTATGTTTTCGGTTTGTGTGTTTTTAGCAAAAATATAGGAAAACTCAATTTGTGTGTCCCCTGGTGGTGACACTTACGAAGATAAATATCTAGAATTTTTTTTAAAGATGTTCCCTCTGCATTTTCTCTTGAATCATGAATATTTATAATATTTCCGGTAAGAAAGACTGTACCAGTATTTCGTGGTGTGTGCGGTTGCCTCTGTGAACCCACTGGACGTTGACTGCCGGCGAGAGGGGCTCGGTTCCACAAGGAATGGTCACATTTATTGTTCCCTTGTCTGATGCTACCTGGCGAATTTCCACTTCCTCGCCAAGTACGCGCCCGAACACTAAATAAAAAACAAACAATATTGAACCACCGGGAGACAAAGGCCAAATAGTTGTACTTCGATCAATTCAATTATTTTACCTTCTATTCCAAGGCAGAACAGAGGCACCAATATACGTTCCAGTAACATCCTACTATTTCTACATCTAAACCCTATGAAAAAATCTCACTAACTCTACCTACTTGTAAAGTAAAAAGATTTATTCAAACTAGTTTATTTACATTACACCGATTTTTTTAAATGACGGAAGGCGAAATAATAGGAAACAAAATTCACAACAAACGTCTTCACTCCATTGATAAAATGCATAGACTATTTTTTTTTAGCTGCGGGCTGCCTGACATTTGATATTTCAAAATAATTGCCATGCTAAAAGATTGTGACATTTATTACCCGTACAAAAAATTGAACAGCTGTCAAAAACTGTCTATGACAGTGTATTGTCATAGAGAAAAATATAGATTTTCTTCGGACATGGCCGCTGTATCGGCAATACAACACTTGCAATGTTTTGTATATTCATATTCATTTTTTATAATGAATAAGTTGTTTTATACTTACAAGTAGTGATTAGTGGTTTGTGTAGAGTGCTGTGATATTTGTAATGGATGCAGAGAGCGGATATGAAATCAAAAGAGCCCGTGATGCAATTCAGATGATAGAGACCATACAGTCAATGATAGATGTTTCGGCTGATAGACTGGAAGGTTTGAGGACACAATGCTTAACAAGCGCAGAACTGACGCAGCAGGAGATTCGGACTCTGGAGGTAGGGCCGGTGCAATCATTTTATTATGACATGTAGTTAAAAAAATGAGTTATGCCCTTGAAATACTTGCAAGGCCTAAACTTCAAGGCCTCTGGGCTCAAGGATCCTTTCAATGCCGATAGTAGAAAGTGTAAGCGTGCGCAGTCCCTGTTGCCTTGAAATAATATAATCTTTTTTATCGAATTTCTATTTACTAGTAATTTATTGCTTAAAAGCCACATTAGATATATCTGATGATTTCATACATAAGATTACTGTTTTCTACAATGTCTTGACGTAATTCTATACTTAGTTTCATTTACAAAAACTATAAAAACAAACATTTAAACCCCAACTCACAAATTCCAAGAATTAAAAATGGAAACTGAACTTTATATTCTCATTATTTTTAATTAGATTTAATGCATGAATGTATGTTCCGTATGAATTATTATAAACTAGCGGTCCGCCCCAGCTTCGCCCGTGGTACATATTTACGTTTTCTCTACATAATAACCATCCTCGTACTTCAAGGAATATAATAAAAAAAGAATTATCGAAATCGGTTCAGCCGTTCTCGAGTTATGCGCTTACCAACACATTTTGCGATTCATTTTTATATATAAGAAGAAGATATCAGATTATTATAATACATGTCAGTCTTTTTGGATAGTGTTAACAATAGTTATTTAACAATTCAATATTTTATATGTGATATTGTAATACAATAGTTTTTCTTACCATTAAGGGATACTATAAACACTTGATGACAAAACTGATTATATTAACTTATTAGAGCTTAGCTTGGGCATGTGACTCAATTTCATAACTTAAACATACCCTATGTTCTGTATCTCTGTTAATAAGTAAGTAAATAGAAAATGTAAATTCATTACTATTGATAAAAGTAGTAGTAATTCACATTAAAAATTTGGTTAAAATGACCTATTTAACATAAATTAAAGTACTTTGATTGTGCATTCCTTCTCCAAATGAAAATTTACAAAGTATCCAATAAAATCTATAAAAATAAAAATAATCTCAATCTTAATAGACAAGTAATGTTAATCTCAATCTCATTTGGTGAGTAACATGTTTATTTTTAATGTAATATGTGTTAACAAACATGAGTCTTTTAATAGACACTATAACTAAACAATTAGTAATGCAACGCTATGCATCATTCAATACAAACATTACTAGAAATGTGTATGTAGGCCTGCATTTGATGAGAAATAATATTAATTCTTTATAATGCCGGGTCCAGACTGGTGAAACGTAACATGCAATGTAACATTCTGCCTTTCATTGCATGTTCGCTGCTGGTGTGGACGCATAGCGCGCTCATAACGCGCATTCACTACGAACCTCCCTTAGTCGTGTTCCTTGCCCCTTTGTGTTTGTCGAAAAACCGACAAATTTCGGATCGCTCCACGCGCGGCTTGTAATGTTCGTAGCATGCGCGTGTAATGCACAATTCGCGCGCGCAAGACGTCCAAACTATGAGAAATTGTTACAAAGTGTGTTACCTTTCATGATACATTGCAGCAATGTGGACGGTGAATTCTTTCATTGCATGTTACGTTTCACCAGTCTGGACCCGGCATAAGATAATTGGACACTGTTCTCTGTAAGAATCTTTATATTATGTTCAATGTACAAAAATGCAGTGATAAATGCTTTTAGAATTATTATTCTAGTAAAATAAAATTGAAATATTGAAGTGAAACTGCAAAATATGAATTTATGTGATATTACTTTTAGGGATGTTAAAATAATTATTAACTTACTTTTCTCAAGTTCAAAGCAATCTATACTATTTTGTTTCCAAGACAGAAGTATTGATTGCTATTGTCGAGCCAATTTAATAGGCAACATTTGACGTCTATCAATTTTATCTTCGAAGAGAGGTAACCTGCTTAAAAACATCGATTAAAGTGAATTAATCGATACGGATTTGAAACATTTGTCAATCGAATTTATTAATTTATGATAATTTTTATTCACAAGTAATCAATACATTCGATTCTAGATGTCATATTTCGATTTTTAGAGTAACGTCTCTGGTATTTAAAAAGAAAAAAGGTTTATTGACACAAAATTGTAGTGACGTCAGTTCTTCAATTCAGAAATTGTTTATTATGTTTAAAATGGTTTATCAGTAAAATGAAATCTTAAAATTACTTGTATCGGTCATTGTTATTATAAATATGTAGTTGTAATTGAAAAAAGTCAAGCAAATGTGCAGTTCTAACAAAACGAAATATCATGTTATTCTATGTCGTCGTTACTAGGTTACGTTCTTGAATTTTGTTGAACTGTCAAATGTTGCCTATTAAAATGGCTCTACTATAATCCATACTAATATTATAAATGCGAAAGTAACTCTGTCTGTCTGTCTGTTACTCAATCACACCTTAACTACTGAACCAATTTTCATGAAATTTGGTATGGAGATATTTTGATACCCGAGAAAGGACATAGGATAGGTTTTATCCCGGAAATCCTACGGGAACGGGATTTTCTTTAAAAACGCGGGCGGAAAGCTAGTTGTGAATAAAACAAATTATCATATACATACTTATTTCTTACTGAAATATTCAAAGTAACAAAGTTTGTATGTGTTTTTTTTAAATAATAGTTAATATAAGTGGTGTTGAGATTTGTTCAAGTATCTATTGGGAACAACTAAGGGCATTTTGAGTGCTTTTTATAGTAGAGATTATTTGAATAGTCAATATATAAATCTTCAAATATTTACAAACCAGATAAAGTTTTATAAATGAATTCTTTACTTTCTTATTACATAATACAAATAAGTAATCCATAGTTTTAAGTTTAAGAGGTTGAACACAATTTTATATGAAATAGATTATTAGATTATTGTGTTTCTGCTCCACTTCATATCATGAACAGATAAATTTCTTTGTATACAGTATTTATTATTAATTTGAAAATACTTCAACAAATATTTACTTAATTCTAAACAATACTTGAAAAATCTATTAGTAGTAAATATAGAGTTAAATATTAAATTCAATATTTTAATTTCCAGGGTAAACTAGTGAAACATTTTTCTCGGCAACTTGTGATAAAGGCAAAGTTTGGCGAGGAGCTACAGAGGGAGCTACGGGATGTGCCGAGTTTGAGACAGTGGCTGAGGGTCGTGGGGCTTAGTGTGGACGCTATTGAGGTAAACTTAGATAGAAATCGTTTATTTAATGGCATATAGCCTTAGAAGAATAGTGCAGAAAGACATTGAAGTGTACTGTCTGTGAAGTATAATGCACTTTCATATTTAACTTGCATAGAATATTTATTTTATTACTTTAAGTAGGTAATAAGTTGCATATAATTCACTCTCATAAGTAATACATATGAGTAAAGTCTTAAAGGTCTTTTAAACGCTAGGTTAGGGATTTGTTGCCATGCAGTTTAAACTTTAAAGTATACTGTATCAGTTGTTTGTAAAGACTCAGATCATAATTTATTTTTCTCTCAAATTTGTGATACAGACTACAACAAATTAACAGTACTTTCTATAACAATAGTCTTGATAGTCAGATGAATGATGTTGTGCGATTCCGAGATATTTCATCGATTATCGAAAAAATACGTCAAACGTATATTATACACTTCCATATTTTTAAGATTCTGTATAATCTATACTAATATTATAAAGCTGAAGAGTTTGTTTGTTTGTTTGAACGCGCTAATCTCAGGAACTACTGGTCCGATTTGAAAAATTCTTTCGGTGTTAGATAGCCCATTTATCGAGGAAGGTTATAGGCTATATATCATCACGGTAAGACCAACAGGAGCGGAGCAATGCGTTTGAAACCGCGGGGAACAGTTAGTAATAAATAAAGTGACCGCAAATGTTATACAAAGTAACATTAGAATGTCGTAGACACGTTCAGCGGCGAATGTGTATTACGTCACGTTTAAATTATTTAGCTAGCGTTGCACCTTAATATAAACAATAATGTAACAAAATTGCATTCCAGCGCATAAGAGCTAGGTAATAAATATTTATTTTATAATAATTGGTAGCTTGTAGAATTTTGTTTAGAAATAAAAGTTGTTTTAATTTTCTTGGTCTGTTTCTATTATTGTTAACATTTAGAAATTCTAGACTTAAAATATATTTCACCTTGAATCAAACAAAATAAAATGAGATCAATAAACATTCTTTAGTCTTATTTTAATTAAATAATTGTTTGCGTTCATGTTGGAAAGTCATAGTTAAATTAATTTGAGGATCATAGATACATATACATACTTAGGAATAAAAATTATGTATGATCTTTTTTCGAAATTATCTTAGATAAAACCATATTTGCTATCTTGTTGTAAGTTCCAAGATCTTTTAAATAAATGTTCACTTATGCCTCATAGGCATTAGCAAGTGGTCTGGTAGAAATCACTTGTAAGTGATAAGACCGCCTTTTGTACAATGTTCCTATGTGCTTTTTTCCTTCTCTGTTATTTTATTTGATGTGCAATAAAGTATTTACTACACTCAAATTATGATCAATCATATCATAAAAATAAACACTCCCTATACACATCTCTATATGTAGTTATATCACATAATTCTATAGCTATAAAATCCAATATTCCAGGCGGTCTGTTCCCGCATATCGTCGCTAGAGGCGCTCCGCGAGCGTTCGGAACATGAGTTACGCGCGATACTGTGCGGCGCGCGGGATGAAGAGGTGCGCAGGCTGGGGCGGGCCATGCAACGGCTTAGGAGTTATACAGGTATTGTAGAAAGTGGTAAAAAGGTAGTATTATTTTTAAGCTATTGCATAGCTTCTATCGCGGGCCTTGAGCGCGGGGACCGAATCCAGAAATTCCGTAACGAAAAAACCTCACGCACCCCACTCCGACGGGCACGGAGGTGTGGCTTGAAGGCATGCTATGCAATAGCTTTACCGCGGCAGTCCTCGAGTGCCACACGTCTTTTTGTTCATTTCATGTTCACATTTGTTGTTTATCTTATAGATGTGAATGTTAATGCTTGGGGGCCTGGTGACACAAGTATTTTATACTTATCACGGGCCCCAGTCTCTCGAAAATGTGATTGTTCATTTGTGATGAGGAAATAAATAAATTTATTAAAGTTATTATTTAGAGATTGACTTGCCTTACACCTAAAATGAAAACTAACTTTTGTTTTTTACAGAATATTTGCAAAAATTGAACTGATTTAATTTATATGAAAGAATTTTTACAAAATGATTGACTTGCTAATTTTTAATTTGAATTTGAATTTCCTGCGATAACAGAGTCTTTGTATCAGACAATTCCGAGATTACGTCATTTATCGAAAAATTCTTATATATAAAAATGAATCGCAAAATGTGTTGGTAAGCGCATAACTCGAGAACGGCTGAACCGATTTCGATAATTCTTTTTTTATTATATTCCTTGAAGTACGAGGATGGTTCTTATGTAGAGAAAACGTAAACATGTACCACGGGCGAAGCCGGGGCGGACCGCTAGTCTATAATATAAAAATGAATCGCAAAATGTGTTGGTAAGCGCATAACTCGAGAACGGCTGAACCGATTTCGATAATTCTTTTTTTATTATATTTCTTGAAGTACGAGGATAGTTTATATGTAGAGAAAACGTAAATATGTACCACGGGCGAAGCCGGGGCGGACCGCTAGTAATAAATAAAAATGTGTATAAATGTTTTCGAAATTTGAAATGGCCTAAAAATTTTGCAGAGGCCCTAGCGCGGGGCCATGAAGCGGTGGAGCTGCCCCTGTACTGGGACAGCTGGGAGCGGCACGGGCGGGGCTCGCCGCGCACGAGGGACGAGCGGAACCACAGGCGGGCCCCGAGGGCACAGGGCAACGGTGAGTGGGGCACGGGGCAACATTGCAGGGGCCCCAGTGGGGGCACGAGGCGGTGGAGCTGCCCCTCTATACGTAATAACTCAGGACCTGGAATCACAGACACAATAGAAAATCTATTGTGTCGTGGACCGATCGGGCCGTTCGGGGCTCAATGGGTTAACAGATCTATATAAAACTAAGTGTCCAAAAACTATAAAAAGATAAACTTGGGTCTTTTTAAACAGTGTATTTAAAACATTTTGGTTACCGTTGCTCTAGACAAAGACGTTTTATGAATAACTAATAAGTAATACAAATTTCAATTATCAACGAAAATAAAACTATTGAATTAGGATAAATAAAGTTTTATAGTCACGGCCACAAATAATTTTGTCATGCCCACATAACAATAAATACATACATATATTAACATTCAAACACAACAACAACAACATTAGAATTTGAACACTAGAATTTGAACACTACCAATATTAACATCTTCGTATACCATGTTTACTGGCAAATATAAACTAACATACTAAATCGCACACGTTTCCACACAATTCCAGGCGGCAAATCTCCCACGACCCCGGTGGGGAAACGGAAGCAGAACTCCCACTTGCCCGCGCCGGACTCGCTGACGAAGTCGCGCTCGCACGAGTCGCAGCTGTCCGTGCGACCGGACGCGTCTGATCATAGGTGCGTTTTTGCATAAAAAATTAAAATTTATTCAATACAAATCAAATTATTCTTCTTGGAAAATATGATAACTTTAACTTAACAAGATGTACAAATTTATACACTGCCATTTTTATTTTAAAAAATCTAGATGAATCATTTTCAGCTTCCATTATGCATTTTTATGTTATGCATTATCAACAATCAAATTGTTGTTTTACATATTCTACATTATAACATTACTGTACAGATTTTCACTAATTTTAACTATACATACAGTCAAAAAACACATTAATTCCATAAAAATTATTTCCAGTGACAACAGCCAATCATCAGCGGTAGGCAATACAGAGACGAGTCCGCCCGCCTCGCCGCATGAGCACGAACACCCACAAAGGATATATGATACTCATCATGTAAGTTATTGTATTTATATAGAAAAAGAATTAAAATAGTCCATTCTGTATGCTTATATTTGACTGTAAAGTATTCATCTAATTTGATTCCAAATTTAATTCAATTTAACATTTCCAAAAATAAATGAACCAAAATAGCTTCAATCATTCTCTAGTTGCAAGTTCACTCGATTATACACTATCTTTAACCCATCTTTTCGCTCAAGTCATTCTCGAGTTTTAGCAAGAGCTCCACGTCAGCGTAGCACCGAGGGGTCCTGGGTTCGATTCCCGGTGGAGACGAAGAAAAAAAAATCTCGGTCTGGTAGGACACAGAAGGCTGATCACCTACTTGTAACTAAAGAAAATTGATCAGTGAAACAGATGTATAGTGCATCTGCCCCTTACCCCACTAGGGGACATGGGACTTTACTACTACTATACTTCTCTACATACATACATTACCTTTAACCTTTATTTCCATTTCAGGGCAGTCCCGCTATGAGCGTGGGCGGGCCTCGCTCACCGCGAGTAAGCACGGTCACGCCCATGACCGCGAGCATGGTCACGGTCACGGGCACGGGCGCGGTCACGGGCACGGGCGCGACCATGGGCGCCGTGGGCGGCTGCATGGCCCACGATATAGCGCACCGCTTCACGAAGACCTTCAATATGATCGCCACTTGTGACTTTTGTGATAAGCAAATGCTGTTCGGGTCGGGGTTGAAGTGTAAAGAGTGCAAGTTTAAGTGTCACAGGTAAATCTTATATACATATAAAATTCCCGTGTCACAATGTTAGTTACCATACTCCATCAAAACGGCTGGACCAATTCTCATGAAATTTTCTGTGCACATCGGGTAAGTCTGAGAATCGGCCAACATATATTTTTCATATGTACCACGGGCGAAGCCGGGGCGGACCGCTAGTAGTATTATAAATTGCCATTGCCACAAATGAAACTACTAGATATTATTATTATTAAATTTCGTAAAAGAAAAAGTTTTTGTGTAAATTGTGGACATGTATACAGTAATAGAAAATTAAAAATATTATTGCATTGAAACATGGTCCACTGTGAATGTAAATCCATTATAATATAATAATTATAAATTGCAAGAATAAACTAATAAATGGAATCAATTATTTTAGTTTTGATTAGACAGTAATTAAAATAGACTATTTATAATCGTGTTAGTTTCAGTTTTAAGTAGTGAAGTAGTGAAAAAAAAACTAATTAATTTGTGTAATGATTTATTGCAGAGATTGCGAGAGCAAAGTGCCACCATCCTGTGGACTGCCGCAGGAATTTGTTAATGCGTTCAAAGAAAAGTTTCATAAAGACGGTATGTCTATTGGTAGTTTTTGCTGAAAAATAAAATTTATGGTAGTCCGTAGAGTTTAAAAGCACTAAAAATAAAAATTAAAAGAGTATTTTTTTGAATACACACATGTTACATACAGTAATATTTTCAACATTATTTTTGAAAAATTTTAACATTTTGCAACGTTTCATTCCATCGTAAACATACTTAAATACGAAAAAAAAGGAATTGTAAAACAATGTGATATTTGTTTAGGTGGTTACTATTTATCATCTCCGGGTCGAATTATCCCGCCGCTAACGCCCAAGCGAAGACAGAGGCCGCCAGCACATCATTATTCGGTAAGTTACACTCACTATAATAATTATTTTATCTGTTGATCTTTTATGCATCTGGGGAAACCTGTAATAAATGATGTTTTGCTGTATTCAATATTATTAACGGTGTGAATAAATATGTAGTATAAAAATTAAGATATTATAATTGCTGTTTTCTACTACATTATGACATTTTTATATTACCGTCTAATACTTTTTCATACAAATAACCGAGGAATGAATAATCGCCCTGAATTAAAAAAAAATGTGTACTAGTGTACACACGTAAGAAGTGAAACTTCTTTATGACCTTATTTTTCAAAAAATAATTTACTTTAGAAATACGTCGAATCACGCATGGTAGGGATAAGAAAAAGATGGCGCGTAACGGAAAAATGTCACGCGTAACGAAAAAATGTTACACTAAATTTTTTTCCAACCCCGATAAAGAAGTTTCACTTCAATAATAAAAATGTATTTCATTGCTGTTTATAAAAAAAAGATATATGAAAGCCAATTAGGCATTAAAATTTAATGCTATTCAATGCACACAGGGCAACCCCGACTCATCATCGAACACATCATCGTGCAACAGTTCGACCCCCTCATCACCGGCTCTAGCCCCGCCTGCGCCAGTTCATCACCAGCATCATCACCAGCACCAGGTGGACAGGAGACGGTTCCACTTTCCCGGTAAGTGGGTGAAAAGTGATTGGTGAAATGTACTCGCATAACTTCCAAATGACTGAAGCAAATTGGATTACTCACTACATATAATTAGAATTAAACAAAGACAGTCAATGATAAGATTTTTTAAATTTTATGAGATTTTTTTTATAATTCAAAAGAAAGAATTATTTGTCTGGTGGTAAACAAAGCGGGCGAATCTGCGGGCGTAAAGCTGTTTATTTCATATTTATTAATATGGATTAAATAAATGTCTTTGTTAGCCGAGTGAGCAATGAGCATGCCTGCAAAATGTATGTCAGTTATTGATAGAAAATATTTGCATAATGTAGAGAAGAGAAAACTAGGTCGTCTGTAAAGTCGGTTTACTGACGATAGATGAACGTGACAACGTCCGATTGTGCTTCTTTGTCACTCGTTCCGCGCTCTCGCTTGCACTTCAAGCCTACATGGAACGCCTCAGAGCGAGGTAACGCCGCATGAGTCATGTTTTTTCGTGCGTCCAGCCGGCTCTATCGAATTATAAGACGTTGTCACGTCAAAAGGAATCTGTGAAATGTTTGTGCATAACTCCCAAATGACTGAACAAATTGGATTACTCACTACATAGAAGTAAACAAAGTAGCTATCCGCCGTCTATGTGTCTGTATGCTTAGATTTGTAAATTACGCAACAGATTTTTATGGGTTTTTTTATAGATAGATCAAGAAAACGTTATTTGTCTGGTGGTAAACATAGCGGGTGAGGATGCGGATGTAAGGCTTTGTTGGTCTTAGCGTGATGATATATAGCCTATAATAGCCTTCTTCGATAAATGGGCTATATAACACTGAAATAATTTTTCAAATCGGACCAGAAGTTCCTGAGATTAGCGCGATCAAACAAACAAACTTTTCAGCATTATAATATTAGTATAGATTTATAAATATGGATTAAATAAATGTCTTTGTTAGCCGAGTGAGCAGTCCTGCAAAATCAGTCAGTTATTGCCTGGAAAATATTTGCATAATATAGAGAAGAAGAAAAAAAATCCCTAATAAAAATGTTACTTACAGACGTGAAACCAACAGTATCAAGTCCAAACCACACATCGGCTGTGCAATCCCCAGCGAGGACGATAGCGGACTCCAAGCATGATCTCACTTGCAGTGTAAGGAGTGGTGAGTGTTGGATGTACATATAGACAAACATACAGAAAGTTTATATTTACATTGCATGTTTCGATCGATAATGGTGCTTAGGAAGGTAAATAAAGTAAAGAATGCAACATAATATTATGTGTTTAATAAAAAGCAGGATGTATTTGAACATAATAATATGTACTGTCGTTCAAACTCAATTTTAATGTATTAAGAAATATATTAGCGAAAACTTATTAGTTATTAGTATTATGGCTATAGTAGCTGTAATAATCTCTAAAATTATAGCGAAATAAAATTAGGTCTGCTACAAATTACTTCATACAATGAAAATCGCGTAATAGTTTGATGAATAATTTCTCTATCTTTTTGTTGTATTGTTTTTACCACCTTTTGAGAGATATAGTTATTAAATTCAATATTCTATCTATTATTACAACATTCAGTACTGTTACAGTTCGCTTCAAACTTAATGGCGGTTCGGAAGTAAGCTTATATGTATGTGCGCGCAGGTATCAGTCCCTTAACGTCCCGCTGATTGGCTGATATCTAAAATTGTTTTCTGCGCATCGAATCGTACGATGTTCCGAGCCGCCATTAAGTTTGAATCGTACTGTACGCTTCTATTGTTCGTAACGTGATGTATTTTCTGTACCAGGGCGCCGAGACAACCGGCAAAACGCTAAGGAATAAAATACGCTATCGATACAAATTGACATAAGAGTATGATGTTTAAACATTCAAACATTTTAACATTTTTATTTATTTTAACCATTACTAAAATGTCATGAGCTTATGTCAATAATAATTATTAGCGATAGCAGTTTCTATTCCTTAGCGTTTATTCTATTCTCTGCCGTTAGTCTTGGCCTGCTGTTTTTTCAAAAATAAACTTGTTCAAACAATCAACAAATTCAGTTAAGTCGTGTCAAATGAAAACAAAATCTTTATAACATATATACAATTATAGAAGGTTCGGGGCAAGTATCGCTGAGCGGTTCTGGTTCGACTGACAGTGGAGGTCCGGCGAGAGACAATTCCGTGGATCTCGCTTCACATGACGACCGGTGGCCGAGGCAGAATAGCGTGAGTTTATTTTTAAACAAAACCTAAATAAAATATTTATGTGTGGATTATAAAAGTGCAAGAAACAAATTCTGAAATGTATTTATTGTATTTGATATCAAAATATATTAATATTTAACAAAATAGAAAAAAATATAATTGGACTAAATTACTATATTATATTATTTATATTTTATTCGTTATTAAAAAACCTGGGACAGGCAATAAAGACAGACAACACATTAAAAAAACAAAACTTTTGCACGACTCATGATGCGAAGCATCAGAGAGTGCTTTACGATCGAAAAATTTTTTTCGCCTCATTTTTGCAGCTATTCTTATTATTATAGCCTTGTTAGTTCACGGAATCAAGATATTTTGCATACTATTGTAGAGTACTTTTTAAAAATTGATTTACTTCAATAGAATGGAAAAAAACACCGAAATAGGTCAAAAAATTTTCCTGTCCGTCATGTGTGAAACCTGAAAACACTAGAACTTGTGAAAAAATCCATCATTTGAGTTAAATTTTTTTTAAATATTCTAATCGACGATTGTAGGTCACTGAATGCGAATGATTAATTAATTCAGTGTCGTTTAATTGCAATTAATAAAAAACGAAAACTACAAGACTGTATATCTATATATATCCATGTAAAATTAACATGGATGGTGATATATCTATATTTATTTTTATATTTCATAATTAAATGAGCATTATGAGTCGTGCACTTTTGGATTTTCCAAACTTTTTTTTTATATTTTCTTACGCCTGAGCTCTGACCTCATAGTTCTGTGTATAAATCTTAAACCCTTAGCCAAAGAGTTTAAACAAAATAAATGATTAAAAATAATTAAAGTCCAACACACAACATGCAATTTATTTGTAAATAAATAAAATACGTGATTACGCCGAAGCTTCGAACAAAACTTTCTTATCAATCTGCCGAGTTATAATTCATAATATGTAATTCATTTCCGAAGTGACGTTACTGATAAGAGAATGTCATAGTGCGAGTTGAACCTTGTAGCTTTGTAGTGTTTTTGTTCAAACTTTGGTTTTAAATAAGATTTAAGCTAAAATGTCGACTATAATACATCGCAGGAGGTTGTTTGAGGAAGTATGTGATTGAGTTGTGTTATTTTTTTATGAAATAAGGAATTTTTTGTGTGAAATAAGGTGTTTGATTGTTGAACTATAAATTACTTTACTTGTGTTATGGGTTTGGGTTATGCCGATTTAGTATTTATAAATGCGTTTTATATAAAATGCAATAGTTAGGATCATTTTTGAAAAATGTGCATGTCACATCGTCTGTTTGATGGTTATAGGTAATTTTAATGTATTTTTTTAGTTTAAATGTGTGAAAATAAATACCACTGTCTATATTTACGAATATTTATTCGTATTTGGTCAAAATAATATCCGTAAAGATAGAGAATAATGTTCCAAATTTGCAAAAAAATATTATTGAACTATATTTATACAGTCCATGGTGATTAAGTAGCGTTCTAAAATCAATTAGACTCACAATCAAATTCGCAAAAATAATTCCGAGCAACATTCTATAAATCATTTACTCAAAATTGCATCTTATTTCTTGTCTTTAATATTCGATATAAAACTCTGCCCAATAGACGCATAGGCAGAGTTTTGCTTCAGACAATTTTTAAACACAATTGTGAGTGTAGTCATTCATTGTATGTCAACGAGTACTATTGGCAGATAACTCTTCCACAGCTGTCCATGAAAGAGTGGGACATCCCGTACGACGAGCTGAAGCTGTACGAGGTGATCGGCGCCGGGCGCTTCGGCACCGTGTACCGCGGCAGCTGGCACGGAGCAGTCGCCGTCAAGCTGCTCCACGTGCACGCGCTCAGCGACCACTGCGCGCCGCTCGACACCTTCAAGCACGAGGTGAGTGTACCGCGGCAGCTGGCACGGAGCAGTCGCCGTCAAGCTGCTCCACGTGCACGCGCTCAGCGACCACTGCGCGCCGCTCGACACCTTCAAGCACGAGGTGAGTGTACCGCGGCAGCTGGCACGGAGCAGTCGCCGTCAAGCTGCTTGACAGCGCTGGTTCGGTCTACACAAAGGAAGCAGGTTGAAGCAGACCAAGACAAATTTTATATGGCAGCGCCCAGCGCTGAGCAGCGCGGGTTGAAGCTTGTCGGAACTTGTCGGCGCCGTTCAGCGCTTATCGGCGCGTGTTCATATATTTTCCGCGGGTTACCAGCGCTGTCAAGCGCCGGTAAGCGCTTATAAGTTTCCAGCTTTCTTTCTGCATACGCCAACACATGAAACAGCACGAGACGCTCACCAACTTACTTAACAGAAACAAAAGTTCACTGTGAAAATAGACCTTAACACGTGAAATACAAGGTTAAGAATCAATTAACGGTTGTAATTGGCGCGCTGCCAAATTTGACTTTACTTAGTGCTATTTATATTATAGACTCTAACCCACTAAACATAAGACAAAAAATCACGAAGGTCGCGATTCGTGACTTCGTAATCTTCGTCAACTTTGTGCTATTTTATTATAGACTCTATCCCACCAATCATAAAGTCTAAAATCCCACACATGGCGACATTCCGCAACACGCCTCATCCTACGCATGAACTTTGTGCTATTCCATTATCGACCCTATCTTACTAACGATAAAGTCTATATTCCCGCAGGTGGCAACATTCCGAAAAACACGGCACGAGAACCTAGTACTGTTCATGGGCGCGTGTATGAAACCGCCTAGACTTGCGATCGTGACGTCACTGTGCAAGGGCATGACGCTATATACGCATATTCACCTGCGAAAGGATAAATTTACGGCGAATAAAAGTGTGCTCGTTGCGCAGCAGATATCGCAGGTATATTTGGAAATGAATAAAATTAATTTGTTGTTGTTTTTTTTTTGTTTTTTGTAAGTGTGAATACTTGCGTAAATATACAATTTTGTCAAGCAACCAACAATATTTTTTGTGGCATGAAATACATATATGCATATCAAGACACCAGATATTCTTGACATGTTTTTTATTTTTATTAAATGCTTTAGGTAAGCTATAATTCTTCTATTTTCTATAATATCAATAAATTGGTGATCGACATTTAGATATTTTTGAAAAATAATTGTCCCTAAAATTTGTTTATGTGTGTATTTAAGATATAAGTTGATGCGTTATTTTATTTTGAAACGTCAATGAAAACTTTTTAACTTATATTTTCAGGGTATGGGCTATCTACACGCGAGAGGCATCGTCCACAAAGACCTTAAAACGAAAAATATATTCTTAGAGAATGGCAAGGTGGTGATCACTGATTTTGGTCTGTTCAGTGTGACGAAGCTATGTTTTGGGAACAAGTGAGTTGTTTATCTTTTGTTAGTATTACAGTATTAAGGAGCACTATCCCGATAGAAGCATGTTCTCATTGCAAATACAAACTTTATTACTATATCACTAAAGTCAACATTCGTTCACAACGCTCGCAGCAACGAGCACGGTGGCACTGCGCTAAACATCACACGCAATACAAACTTTATTACCAAACTACTTAGATTGACGTGCATCAAAACAATTTACTAAATACCCTTATAACAATTGTTATGACAACAATCTCCGTATCCCATCTACGAATATCACCCTTATAACATACTAGCGGTCCGCCCCGGCTTCGCCCGTGGTACATATTTCGCAATAAAAGGTAGCCTATGTTCTTTCTCAGGGTCTAAAGATTATCTGTGCCAAATTTCATCAAAATCGGTCCAGTAGTTTAAGCGTGAAAACCATACATACATACATACATACAAACCTTTCCTCTTTATAATATTAGTATAGATGTACGAAAGGCCACTTTCATACACAGCCCCTGCATCGACATATACAACCAATATCAACCTTAACACCACGCCGCCAAATTTCACATTCGTTCATAACACTACCGGTGGGCGGTGACGCGATAGCACATCCCTGCCCAATCAAAACATATTGTCGACCGTATTAATATATCGACATCCACCCTGTACTACTAAACACTATCTTAGCATAATAATTGTCTTAGCAATATCACCCTTAAAGCCAAGCACATAAAGCTCACAATTCCGCAGCCCCCGCGGCGACAGTCTCGGCATTCCATCCGGCTGGTTATGCTACCTGACGCTCATTACTAATACAAACCGTATTACCTAACCATTAGGGTTGAAATTGACGTGCATGGACCATCAAAACTTTGTACTAATATCACCTTTATAACAAGTCCACTAAAATCCAAATTCGCCCACAGCCCTCGCGGTGACAGTCTCGGCACACCATCATGTTATCTGTACTACTAAACACTATCTTAGCATAATAATGTCTTAGCAATATCACCCTTAAAGCCATGTACTTAAAGCCTACAATTCCACAGCCCTCGCGGCGACAGTCTTCGCATCCACCCTGTACTACTAAACACTATCTTAGCATAATTGTCTTAGCAATATCACCCTTAAAGCCAAGTAAATAAAGCTCACAATTCCGCAGCCCCCGCGGCGACAGTCTCGGCATTCCATCCGGCTGGCTGTGCTACCTAGCCCCGGAGTTAGTACGTGCGCTGCGACCGCACGCGTCATTGCATCTACCGTTCTCGAAGCACACGGACGTGTATGCTTTTGGGTATGTTAGTTTATCTATTTATAAGTGATTTATTGTAACTTCAGAATAGACAAATGTGTGTTTGTTATGGGCCAATTTTTGTAATAAAATATGTTGTGATTTTATGATTTATAGCTAGCTTTTGTGTTTATTGTTTTCTATCTTCCTTTTCCTTAATGCCTTTCTTTATTAACCCATTGAGCCCCAAGCGGCCCGATCGGTCCCAGACGTGGTTGGGGGCCTGAGTTACTACACAGACAAACAAGATTTGTAATTTTTTATACTGAATAAATACAAAAGTATTAAGGTGATTTTTAGAATTCTCTTTGCTACTTAGAAGTTTTTCCGAGGCATAACATAACACCAGTTGTTTATTTCACTATGTCCTAGAATTTAATATTTATAATCAATATGTTACATTATATCCTAAATAATAATATACCTCTGAACATTCCAGAACTGTATGGTACGAACTACTATGCGGCGAGTATCCGTTCAAAGGCCAGCCAGCGGAGGCGGTGATATGGCAAGTGGGCAAGGGGGCGAAGCAGTCGCTCGCTAACATGCAGGCCTCTAGAGATATTAAGGTGAGGCTTATTACAAACTAGTATTTTAATAATTGAATGGTTATTATATTATACTAGCTGTTGCCCGCAGCTTCGCCTGTGTGGAAAAGATTAATTTTCATGGTACAAACTTTCATCCCCTATTTGATCCCCTTGGGGGATGAATTTTCTAAAATCCTTTCTTAGGGGACGCCTACGTTATGACATCTACCTGCATGCCAAATTTCAGCCCGATACGTCCAGTGGTTTGGGCTGTGCGTTGATAGATCACTATATCAGTCACCTTTGAGTTTTATATATATAGATTGCAATAATAACAGGTAAAATACTGCTTATATTTAAGTTTTTTGTAGATTATTACTGCTTCATAGAATACTGAAAGAGCTTCATTATAAAATATGAGTCACTTGTAACAAAATAACAGTCACCAAGAATGAATGATTTATGAAGTTATTACAAAAGTTTCAAATAACAACGGTCTATAGAAATAGAAAAGCATGTTACCCTAATAAAAAACCAGTAAGATTATTTTTACCATGATAGATTTATTTTATATACACAGACAAGCCTGTAAAATTCCAAAAGGATTGACATAACAACAACTAAAAATACAATTTTTTTTACTTTTCCAGGACATCCTTATGCTCTGCTGGTCGTACAGAGCGAGCGAACGACCAGACTTTCCGCACCTGCTCTCCACACTAGAGAAGTTACCCCGAAAGCGTCTAGCTCGCTCGCCCTCACACCCTGTACACTTGTCTCGTTCAGCGGACTCGGTGTTCTGAGAGCGGCTCGGCGCGCTGTGCGTACGCCCGTAACAGTGCAGTGATGTAACAGTGATTTGTAATAACAGTGAAGTGATGTAACAGTGCAGTGATGTAACGGTGATTTGTAACAGTCATTTGTCACAGTGATAAAATAGGGAAATGTCACTGTGATTTATAACAGTGATTAGTAACTGTGAAGTGATGTAACAGTGCAGTGATTTGTAACTGTGAAGTGAAGTAACAGTGATTTGTCACAGTGATATAACAGGGAATTGTCACTGTGATTTGTAACAGTCATTTAACAGTGGAGTGATGGGACAGTGTTTGAAAGTGGGATGGGATGTGGTAAGTGGGAGCGGTTGATATTGGATCGAAAATTTAGTGTATTTAAGCAGTTTTGAATGTTTGTTTGTGCAATTACATTTTCTGGTATTTTGTCATGTTTTTTTTTTGAAGTAATATGGGTCAGATATAATTAAAAAATCTTATTTAACAAAAATATATTATCTGTCTAAAGTTGTACATTTTTTAAGGTAATTGTATGGGAAGCCTAATTGCACAAATAAATGTTTGAGCCCAATGTTGTCTCACATTTATTGACCAAATGATGAATTAACTCATCAACAAGAGTGCCTAATTGTACGCAATCCAGTGGTGAACATCTCAAATGTCTTTGGTAAAATATTTTGCAATAAAAAAAAATCTATTTTATAATCTGTTGCAAATAAGTGTCAAGATTTAGAATTTGAAAACGCAATTGAAATTTATTATTATTTAATAATTTCATATTGTCCAACAATTATTAAAGATAAAAGCAATTAGCGTTCAATGAAGAAATTCAATACTGTAACCGAGGAATAGTAAATAAGTGTAACATAAAATTTATAATTGTTTAAAATGCATATTTTCAAAAATTTGAAAAAGAATGTTATACATACTGCTGCAAGAGAAAATGTTTTAAATATTTAAAATATAAACAAAACTGCATGCTAGTTGCTACTAAATTATAATTTTTTAAATGTGTACATAGTCATTTATTAATAACTAGCGGTCCGCCTCGGCTTCGCCCGTGGTACATATTTACGTTTTCTCTACATAAGAACCATCCTCGTACTTCAAGGAATATAATAAAAAAAGAATTATCGAAATCAGTTCAGCCGTTCACGCGTCTTTCCAAACTATACAAGGCCAGTACGCAACGGTGTGAAACTAATCACGTATAGTTTGGAACTAACTTTTTTACAAAGTTCTTCCAATCTATACAACAGCAGTACGCAAATACTCGCGTATACTTTGTAGTGAAGTAAGTAAGAATAGCGCTCCAAAATATACAGCGCCAGTACGCATGCGGACTAATCGTGTATGTTTCGGAGTAAGCGCGGCGTCTTTCCATTGCTCGCGCTTATATTATTGTATTGCTGCTTTGAAATCTATTATTAAAATGCATGTGTATTGTGTATGTAATGTTACGTACTGATCGTATATTTTTTGTATCGAGGATGCTTGTGTCTTCGTCTTGTCTGCACGACTTACAATTGACAATAGTGCTAAAATGTAAGAATCTAATAAGTCCAGAAGAAGACGGTTGCGAGGCGACGGTATTTAACCTATTTTTGTGTAGTTAAAAAAAAACACGAACCTAATCTAACCCAACCTAACCCTTATATCTGTTACCTATTTATTTTTCTAAGCTCAGCTAATAATATTTTACTGAATCAATCAAGAAGAATAAAAGTAGATAGATATAGCCAGATATAGCTGTACAAGTCTTTGATTGCCTATATATTTATTATTTCCCTCAAGCGTAAGTGGTGTAGTAGGTATATTTATATTTTGCGTACTGCGTGTATAGTTTGGAACGAAGAAGCAAGCATCCGCGTTACAAAGTATACACGATCAGTACGCAAAATTCGTGTATATTTTGTAATAACAAACTTAAAAACAGCATTACAAAGTATACATGAGCAGTTTCCTATGGTTGCGTTCTGGCTATGTATAGTTTGGAAATACGCGCCGTTCACACGTGATGCGGTGACAACGCGAAACGGGTTTCATTTTTATATAGATAGATAGATAGTGCGACAGACAATGTTTATTTTAAATTGTAGTGACAAAAATCTTCACTATTTTAACGAAATAAAGGGCTAAGAGCCCAAAATACATGGTAAATATAATAAATATTCGAGTTTTGAATTTATTACTATACAAGATATAGTTTTAAAATTCAATGTAATAATTTTATACAAAGATTGGTAAATGCTATCGAAAATTTTATTTTATTTCTGTATTACGCAAGTAACACTTTAAAATAAAAATATTATAATGGGTTCCAAGTCCAGGGAAATTCTTAGTGAAATAGCTCCATCTCCCCTTGTCTAACTAAGGGGTTTGTATGATTATCTAATTAATAATTATTAATAGAGATAAAATGTGAAAAATACGGATTTTGGGGGTCTGTTTCTCAATGTCTAAGTAAAAGTTGTAATACATTTCTAACTATTTGTTACATTTTTAGACATAGTTACATTGGATATTAACAAAAGAATTGTAATATTTATTAAAAAAAAACTAGCTGTGCCCTGCAGTTTTGCTTGCAAAGAAAATCACAGACAAAAAGACACTACTAATCACACTTTACGTTGAAAATGAACTATTTTGATTACAAAATTCATCTGAATGACAGACGGACTGGCATTTTCCCATTTATAAATTATTACTATGGATTACTTGATACCTGAGAAACAGACCCTCTATGTCTTAGGGCGTATTCAGAAAGAAAGCTGGAAACTTATAAGTGCTTAGTGCTTACCAGCGCTTTGAACGAACTACGAACCAGCGCTGGCAAGCGCCGGTAAGCGCTTATAAGTTTCCAGCTTTCTTTCTGAATACGCCCTTAAGGGCAATGCTCATTATACTTTTTAAATATAATGTTAAAGTAAGAATCGAACGGGTACTTGCTACTTAGTATTGTAACAAGAAAGCACCTTTAACTTGTTAAGCTCTGATCTCTGATGTCAATAGATAGTATTTTCGTATTTGTAAGTAAATACCGAAAATCCGACTGCATAATATAATTGTACATAGCGTGTTGACTTTTTGTTGTGTGCAATGCTTATTTTTTATGTTATAAAGGATTTTTTTAAATAATTCATGGATTTTGAAATAATGTTTACACATCAAAATGTTGTTACAATATTGTGAACTTTGTCATAGAATATTATTTGCATAATGTAAAAGTTTTAACCATAGGACGTTATTTTTTTATCTCTATCTGTTCATTTTCCAGTAAGTTATTTTAGGGCTGATTTTTCAATCCTTGGTCGTATTTGACAGTTTACCGGTGACATTTTAATATATTGTGTAATACTTTATTGGGCAGATAAGTTTGAACCATGGATTTAAAAATCGGCCCTTAAAATAATAATTTTATAAGTAAATGCATAGATTTTAAATTGCACACAACAAGAATTTTTAATAAAGTAAATAAGGGTTCTTTCAAGGGAATTGTATCTTAAAAAAATACCTAGATAAGACTTCAAAGGAAACATTGAGTACTAATTTGTGAATTTAATGTAAATATGGATATGTTATTATTATGTATTTCTTATAATAGAATATTTAATGAATACCCACATTTTGTGTGAATACATTATTTGTATAGAATGTAGATAAAAAAATTGGCACCTTGAAAAATATTAAACTTTGATTTCATCAATTATAATACAATATATTATATAGATTTTCATAACTTCATTACAATATCATGTCATTTTCAAACTTGTATTATAAATATAATAATAGTATGTATCTTTCAAATTAAATTATAATATAAATTTATAAAGTAATGTGATTCGAAAATCATCTCTTATACAGGGTGTCCCACTGTTGGTATACTAAGCTCAAAGGAGGTTATAGTTTAGCATATGCTGAGTTTGTAAAAAATACTTATAAAATTCCAGACGCATTTTTTTTCAAATAGATGAATTCTTAAAACTCTATGTGTATACCCATAACAAGCAACCCGCCCAACTTTGCCACCAGCATGTGAGCTATCGTTTAAGATTATGTTTTCATAAACAAAATGCTCACATTAGCGAAGCGGTATTTGCTGGCGAAGGTAGAGAAGAAAACATGGATTTTCAGGAAAAATGTAGCAAAAAATTTTTGACGTAATTTTGATTTTTTACGTGATCAGTGTATGCAAAACTACAAGTAACTTCGCGCTTAGTATAGTGGGACATCCTGTATAATAGAATGTTATTTTTTCAAGAGGCTTTTCTAATTAAGGTGAAATTGTAGCTTTTAAAGAACATGCAATTAGTATTTATTTTCCTAATAATGTAAGTAACTATTGTTTCCAATGAAATGTAAAAATTGTAAAAACATGAACATAGCTTAACTAATGTATAAAGATAATAAGAGAAATAGCTCATATTGTTATTTTATTGTTTACTAAATTATTATTAAATAAGATAGAAATTTATTCTGGTCACTCAGCTCCTATTGTAATAATTGTTATGTATTGATAATGGAGTGGCGGCCACATTGATGTGTATATAGTGCAAGTGGCGTGGCTTGATCAATTATTATTATTCATAGTTTGACACATTTGGTTTTTCAGTTTTGATATATGGTTACTTTTGCTTATCGGCAATCAACTTTATAATAAATAATAAGCTCCATCATAAGTAAAATTGTGATTTGTACTCATTGTATTTAATACATATAAGACAGGATTACCCCACCTATTTTTATTATTATCATTAGATAATTTTGCATTAGATAGATTCTGCTTTACATGGAGTAAAATGAAGATGATACAATAGAATTCAAAGCAATTTTACTTCTTTGCTATTTCTTAACTCAAGGAATGTTTTATGATTTACTGTGAAGATAATAAGCCAAATTTAGAGTTCCTTTGAAAGTCAAACAATTTGTTTCATACTGATAAGCAAAAGTAATCATTGAATTGAGTTCAGACATTGTACAGTTTGATGTCTGAGTAGTTACACATGTATTGAGATTTCCGTTACTAGGTTAGTTGCATTTGCCAAAATAAATCTCCCATCACTGTTCTTGTCTTTTTTATTTAAACCTTATATATACTACATTATTGTTATAAAATAAGTATTATGATATGTGACCAGCCAGAATTGTAGCTATATTAGTACAGATGCTCTTTATTTCTTCATTGCTAAGGTATTCGGCGCCTAGTATAGCATTTCCTACAGCTATAGTTTCTCTCATTGTGTTTGCTTTTATCCAAATTCTTCCGTTCATTCCTGCTGCTAATTCAAAAGGCCACTCGTTTTTTATAGAATCTAGTAAGGGACAACTCGGATTAAGTATTTTCCTTATAAGATTTAATGAGCATTTAAACACAAATCCGTCTGTTAAAACGCCAAGACGTCCCTTTTTGCCGTGCGAGTCTACACAAACTAGCTCTGGTTCCATATCTTTGCTTGCAACTAACATTTTTGCATACACGACATCTCCAATTTGAACTTCTGGCCGGTTTTTCTTTGTAGCACCTTCGAAAGATAGATATGATAATGCTGCGGTACAGCTTCCTCCAACATCGACTCTGAATATGTCTCCCGCCTTTTGAACAACTACGCCGATGACATTTTCTCCCTTCGAAGGTACGTATCGCTTCTGGTAACTGTCTACCCAAAAGGTATTTGGATTTCGCTTCCTTAAAACTCCTGGTTTTGTAACAAAAACATGGTCAGTTTCTTTCCTTAACCCCGGACCGATCACAACTTTTGACCTGGCACCAACGGCACATATTTCATCGCAATAATCTCCCGGTAAAACAACGTCACCGATTTCGACTTTCATTTTTACAAATTAACAGTTATATTCTAAAGTAAAATGTTCAATTCAATTCAATTTATTTTATAAATGGCAGTGCTGCGTATGTTATTTTCTATCAAAATAAATACACATGTCGCTGAAGTTGTACTTTTGACGTCAAAATAATGACATGCACAGGCTCACACAGGCCATAGACCATGATATTATATTTCATGTAATCTGTCAGCGTTGTTTATTTTTTTGTCTGTATCTAAATAATGAACTCCCAAAAATAATTAAATGAATTAGGTAAGGTTTCCCTTATCTATTCATTAATTAATTTGTTAAAATGTGTAAATTCCCAGAGTTTATCTTCTGTCTGTCTTTATTTTATAAGCTGTACAAAAATCCTGACAGATACACTGTCCGAACTCCGATGACCGGTCTATCAATGTCAGCTTTGTTTTGAAACTGGTCCCACGTGCGGTTTCAAAGTATAGACCATGTTATTTTGTAAATATTGAAAATAAGACATTATAAAAACTAATTACAATGCCGGCTGTAGTTCAGAATGACGTTCTCATCTATAAGGGAAGCAATTTTTTCCGCCAACGCCTGTTATTATCAACACTAAGTGGTCGGTCAGTGAGGATCGAGGATATTCGAAGTTCGAATGACGATCCTGGGCTCAGAGAGTATGAAGTGAACTTAATACGGCTGCTTGATAAAATAACTAACGGTACACGCGTAGAGTTGAGTGAGACTGGTACATCCCTTTACTTCCAGCCCGGACTATTAATTGGTGGCCAGGTTACACATACATGCTGTCCTCAACGAGGCATAGGTTAGTTAACGCAAGTTATTTAAATTTACTAGCGAACTAAATTATTTGTGTATGTTTTAAGTGTTTAAAATATATTAAAAAAATAGATATCTTACATAAGTAGCAAAATTTATTTGTTTTTCATTACATTTCAGGTTATTATTTGGAAGTTCTATTAGCCCTTGGCCCATTCTGTAAGGAACCTCTAAACGCAGTATTACAAGGAGTGACCCACCATGATTTAGATGTGTCTGTAGACAAGGTTAAAACTGCAGCACTGCCTATACTATTGAAGTTCATACTTGTAGATGATGGCTTGGAATTAAAAGTAACTAGAAGAGGTAAGCTGTTTTGGTAATAACATGCTAATTGTAAAAGAATTCGTACAAACACCTGTTTGTTGTCTTTTCTACATGGTATGTGAATAGCATTCTGATAGTGTAGTTTTCATATAAAAATTAGCTGAATGAAAAGTAGATTAGAATCTACATTTATATTAACATTTTTGTTGAACCAGTCCATTCATTTGTCTATAGAAAAAAATCTATTTCACACTTTTAGCTTCTAATAGAACTAAGTTTTAATAAGCATGTCTATTTTGTATATTGTTGTGCTAAGTATCTATTTTGTTAATTAAACAACGATATAATTTTTAATAAATAAATAAATGCATAATCATGGACGTATAAAAAAAGACGGACGCCGTATTACGAACAAACAACGTGAAGCCACCATAGTAAGCTAGCGATCGTGTAAAGACAATAAACACGCACACACTCTCACCATAGTAAGCTAGTCGGCCGCCATTACGTCGTGAACTACCGACTGATTAACTGCGTCACTGTTTCACAAAAAAAATTTAAAATGCCGTCTTGCGTGGTTAAATGGTGTCGCAACAGTACAATTTTAAATAACAAAACACAAGGGATTACATTCCACAGGGAAGCAAGTTATTTCTTTTATGTTTTAATTACAAAATTATTACGACAAAATTTATAGAAAAAAATACAGCCGCCATTGTCATCAGGACAGCTGTTGCCATGGCAACAAGGCACACACACATGGATGTGTCGCCGCCATTACTAGGCTTCACTGAATGTTTAGGCGATATACCGTCCGTCTTTTTTTATACGTCCATGTGCATAATAAATAAATTTTATTTTCAGGTGCACCACCTCTAGGTGGAGGTGAAATAGTATTCAGATGTCCAGTCAGGAGGCATTTAAGACCATTGCAATGGACTAAATGGGGCCTCGTCAAGAGAATAAGAGGTGTTGTGTATGCGCTGAGGGTCTCTCCTACTATGGCCAATAGGGTTGTTGAAGCTGCTAAAGGGGTAAGCAAATTTAATAAATTGAATAAATAAATATAATTGATAATTATTTTTATAGCATTCAAATGCTTTACAAATGAGAAAATTTTAAAGATTAGAAAAAAATTGATCAAGAGGCGGGATTCAAACCCCTCGTCTTCCACTTAGCTGAGACAAAGTCAATTTTTTCATTTACTTGTATGTACCTACTTCTTAATTTTAAAATAGGTTGATTTTTGATTTCCACAATCTAAGATATCATGGCAATGTTGTTATTATGACTATGGAACAGTGTAGCTTCCTGTTTATTTTAGAATTTTAGAATTTTCATCAAATCTCTTAAAAAATTTGTAAAGCTTGAATTTTAAATTAAATTATAGATTTTTATTTCAGGTGATGCTTAACTTCCTTCCAGACGTGTATATAAATACAGATCAATGTCGAGGATCTAACGCAGGCAAGAGTCCAGGGTTCGGCATCAGTCTTGTAGCGGAAACCAATGATAAAACATTTTATTGTGCGGAAGCTGTAAGTATTTTTATAAGCCTTTTTTAAATGTAAGTTTTGCAGTTATATTTATAATAAAAGAATTAAAATATGTAATGGAAGTTTCTAAATCTGCATTTCGTGAATTTTACTATTATTATTTAGGCCACAGTGTTGCCAGAGTTTAAGTAGTGAATATTTATTTCATTGCTTGAGTGCAAGTTATAAGGTTTAATTAAAACACGCATATTGTTCCATAAAATTTTAATGCTCATACATAACATTAGAACATTTTTACAGAAATCAGTAGAGGCAGGTACAGGAGACAGCACACTACCAGAGGACCTCGGCAAGGAGTGTGCGATGAGACTCCTAGATGAGATCCACAGAGGGGGAGCAGTGGACTCCTCGCTGCAGTGGTTGCTTGCCTTGTGGATGGCGCTCGGACAGAAGGATGTTAGTGAAGCTGTGGTGAGTTGTTTTTGATATTAGCATGTAAAATGTCTTAAAATAAATGACCATAACAGAAATCAGAACCATAACAGAATTCGAAACCATAACAGAATTCGGAACCACAACAGTAATTGGAACCATAACAGAAATCGGAACCATAACAGAATTCGGAACCATAACAGAAATCGGAACCAAAGCAGAATTTGGAACCATAACAGAAATCGGAACCATAACAGAATTCGGAACCTTAACAGAATACGGAACCATAACAGAATTAGGAACCATAACATAAATCGGAACCATAACAGAATTTGGAACCATAACAGAATTCGGAACCCTTAATAGAATTCGGAACCATAACAGAATTCGGAACCATAACAGAAATCGGAACCATAACAGAATTCGGAACCATAACAGAAATCGGAACCATAACAGAATTCCGAACCATATCTTAAAATTATTACACACATATAGGGTAGCTCGGATTAATAAATAGGATAGGTTTTATGCCGGAAATCCGAGGACTATGCGGGTATTTCTTTGAAAACGCGGGCGAAGCCGTGGTCGGAATCGGAAAGCTAGTATCATTATATTATTAAACACACTAACTACTACATTAACAAGTCATTCATTCCATTGAAATGTATAATTTTATAGATTTTATGTAAAATCTTGTTATTTTGGATTCTCTTGTCGAAGATTATATGAATAAAAAAATGTTTTCCAGGTGGGTCCACTATCAGAGTACACGATAAAATTCCTGCAACATCTAAAAGAGTTTTTCGGAGTGATGTTCAAGTTGGAAGTGCTCCGGGATGAAGATGAAGACTCTGATGAAGAGCTGGTGGTCTCCCAGAAGGTCAAGATGACGTGTGTGGGCATCGGTTATATTAATATTAGTAAACGGACGTTGTAATAAATTGTTATATTAGAAATTGTGTTTTATTTTCTTTCTCTCATCAGAATTTTACGTAATAAGGCAATTTGTAGAAAATAATACAAAAATTACATGAAATAAATTTAGTAATTCTTAATTTATAGTTCTACAAAAAGAAACATGACGTAACTATTGATTTTAATGTTTTATCTATAATATGTACATATTTGTTATATACTCCATTGAAATGTTACATTTTTTAGGCCTAACCTTGCAGTGTTTAGAGGACGAAATTTTATGTTTTTGATGTGTAGGGGGGGTCAGTGAGTAGCTAAAACCAAGTTTGAGGGGTTGCCACCCTTGTCCCACGGCCGCCATCTTGAAAATAGCGGTTGAAATGGTTTTTACGATATATCTCTTAAACTATTTATCTGATAAAAAAAATTGTTAGCATTATTTGTTGCAAATTAAATTTTCTACAACTTTTGTCCAGTAACTTTTTGTCGTAGAACTATAAATAAAAAAGTTATAAGCGAAAACGTTCAGAAATTAGAGCTTTTTATATTTTTCAATAAAACTTTTTTTTATCAATTTACGAAGAAATGATATCAGACCATTTTTGTAGATTGTTTTTCGAGGAACAACTTTTATATACAACATTTTTTCATTACGTCAATAGCTAAGGTTTTACAGCGCTCTGAAGTGAGTACTATTTTTCAGTACTCCTAACTATACATATACATATTAGCTCTTTTCCCAGACTCCAGAACAATGGAAGCACACTGCAGAACATTAATTCAGCCCTGCTTTTCGACGTAAAAAAAAACGCGCTTCCAGGGTTCAAGTCAGTTCAGTCAATAATTAATTATTAATAATATTGCAAAATTAATTATTAATTATTAAAAACATTAAAAACAATTACTGATGACAAATTATTATTAGTACACACATAATATATGTATACTGTACAGTAAAGAGTACTGAAAAATAGTACCTACTCACTTCGGAGCGCTGTAAAATCTTAGCTATTTACTTAATGAAAAAATGTTGTATATAAAAGTTGTTCCTCAAAAAACAATCTACAATAATGGTCTGATATCATTTCTTCGTAAAATGATAAAAAAAAGTTTTATTGAAAAATATAAATATCTCTAATTTCTGAACATTTTCGCTTATAACTTTTTTATTTATAGTTCTACGACAAAAAGTTACTGGACCAAAGTTGTAGAGAATTTAATTTGCAACAAACAATGTTAACAATTTTTTTTATCAAATAAATAGTTAAAGAGATATATCGTAAAAACCATATCAACCGCTATTTTCAAGATGGCGGCCGTGGGACAAGGGTGGCGACCCCACAAACTTGGTGATAGCTTCACACTGAACCCCCCTACACATCAAAAAAATAAAATTGCGTCCTCTAAAAAATGCAACCCCAAATGTAACTTTTCAATGGAATAATATTATTTGTACTCTGCGTATGATTTCGTATGTCAAGTCACGCCACCTAGCGCCCCTGTTGATGGCATTTAGAGAAAGGTGTGCTCTTATTTTCAAATTTATTTATCTTATGGCGGAGGCTAATTGAATCGCTTAAAAAGCTTACCTATAAATTATTGATAAAATGTAAAATATAAGTTAGAACACAATTAAGGCGCTGTACTAAATTGGTAATTTACCATCGTATTCGCATATAATTATGATTCCATAAATTCTCAACATGTAATAATTCTAGCTGTGACGGTCTATGATTTAAAAAGTATCAATATAAGTTGTATACGTAGTATATTATTAATAGTCTGTGATATAAGCTATCAATAACACAATGATTTTTATAGTAGATGTCGATAGGTGCGTCCTTTATGATTTTTCAATGTTAGGTAAGTAAAAAGATAGGTATCTTTTGTCATTCTAGGATAATGAGTAGTAAATCGGAGGCATAGAAAGGGCATGAAATAATAAAACCGTATTTAATTTTATATTTTATTTGTCTAACTATAAAATATCTTATAGCTATAATTGTATATAATAATTAAGGCACATTGTGAAATATTTTACAATATTTCTTTGATTTAGATTTAAGAATACGTACAATAATAACTTCATTTAGGTGTATAAAATTTAAAATAAAAAACGAAGAAAATGGCAGTGAATACATGAATAAAGTAGTAAAAAGGTAAAAATAATAGGAAACCATTTGTTTTATATAAAATATAAAAATGAGTATTAAGTTTCTAGTCTTAAAGATAAAAATGTACATAATTTTGACTTAGTTTAAAAAGTAGATAATCTTATTGTTGCAAGATTGTGGAAAGAATGGATAACATTAGTCTGGAATATCACAAGGATAAAGCATAAGATTATATTACAAAGAATTTAAGTACAAATTACAACAATATAATTTCACAGGGCAGTATTATTTTATTACAGAGCCCTCTATCAACAAAATAACACGTCGAAGAGATCTTGTCAATTCCAATTTGTCAAAAAAGTCAAATGATTTCGTTATTCAACATTTTTAAATTTTTAACGAACTGTGTGTCGTTCATTAATATCAATTATTTAGGTGCGTTTTCAACACCAAGTTAAGCTTGATTTCGCTTAAATATTTCGTTCCAACATGGTTCCAACATAATTTTACAAGCACACTAGACATTTTTTAACAATTTATTGTATCGATTGTTTTGTTGTTATTATTGATCGAAAAAAACAATTTTATTTAAATATCTTTCTCCTGGCATCCCAACCCCGCGGACCAGTTACAAATGCCTCCAACGGGATCGAACGAGAGACCTTTGGGACAGATATATTCCCAACCAAGCACTGAACCGCCGCGGATTCGAGCACAAGATATGAACTTCTTACAAGATGTTGGGTGAGCGAAGTTACCGATGTCGAGACATTCTATGTTACCTGGGGAAAAAGATTATATTATGAAATTTAAACATCGTGAAAGAGAAAAGCAAATAAAACAATGAAAGGTTAAAAAGGTTTAAATACAAAAAAGGGGGTGTGTGCCGAGCACACGTGTCAGAAGTGAAACTTCTTTGGCAAGATGCAAAGATACCAAAATCGTGGCCTTACTCCATGATGTGACGGTATTGCCAAGTCACGACCTTGAAGTTTTACTCTCAGAACGAAAGAAGTTACACTTCAAAAATAATTCAGTTTGCAAAGCACTGTTGTAATAAATGGTAGATAAATATCGATATTTTTTTTATTTTTTAGTGTTTTTTGTGAGAGTAGGTTAAAAATAAAGATCAAATAAGTTTACACTTATTTAGAAAAAGAAAATATTATGTTGACCTATATAGCGTTATTGGTTCGTTATATTCATATTCTTACCTTTGCTGTCTATAAAGACTTGGTTCTCTTTCTCATATTTGACTCCAATCTTCTCTTGATTATCATCATAATAATCGTATTCGGATATCGGCTTGATTCTATTAGGAATATCTGCTTTCGTATTCTTTACTATTTCTTTAGTATCTTTTTCAGTAACTGGTATTTTTTCAAAAGGTTTTCTTGTAGTTTGTCTCGGTTTAATAGTTTCTGGGACTAAAGGTGAGGTGGGTCGGGGTGTTGTGGAAATCCTTCTGTAGACTGTTTTCCTTCTTGGAGGTTTTCTGGTTGTTGTTTGTGGTGTCGTTATTGGAGATAGGTATTGGTATTCATCTGGAAGAATTTATTTTGAATTTAATAAAGTTATTTTTTGGGTTGTTTTCTAGGTACTTCTATTATTTCTTATAAAAGAACTTAAGGCTTGTTTTGTTTTTCCAAGATTTTTCCATTTTTACACCCTTTACACATTAAGAAACATTTTTTTAAACTCTTTTTCGTGTCTACTCATATGAATATAACGAATTTAATTGAACGAAACAAATCCATAATACGAATAACATAATACAATTTCAAAGTAAATGTCAATTTATAACCGACTTACCATCATAAGCCTTAGTCACAGGAGACTCCAAAAGATATTCTCTTGTAAAGTAAGAAGGTTCTTGACTTGGTCCATTCTCAGTAGAAACTGGAATCTTCGCACTGGACCCAAAGTACCTCGCAGTAGACGGTCCGGGGTTCGAATCCAGTCTTAACGTCGACTGACCATCAGTTTCAAAGCCTAGGCTTACTAAATTGGGAGAAAATCCAGCTGGTCTTGGGAATTTATTGGCAACTGTCGAAGGATAGCTTGAAGCTCCCGTAGTGAATCTTGCTGTAGGTACATTTATGTCACTAACTGTAGGACTTATTGTAGTGGAAAGTCTTGGTCTAGTAACTCTAGTTTCGAAATCACTAAAAGTAGTAGACGGGAAAGTATCATATGCAAATTTAGCTGTAGAGTCTCCGGAATTTTCTGACCCAACTGTTATTGAAACTCCTGAAGGTCTAGGAGGGTTGGCATATGTTCTAGTTCTGGTGAAGGCTTCTGGGGTATTGTATGTCGTTCTTGTAAATGTTTCTGGAGTATTACTGTATGTGGTTCTTGTATTGAAAGCTTCGGGAGTTGTGTATGTTCTGGTGTCTGTGTAGTCTGTGTTTGGTCTGGTGTTTGTGTAGTCTGTGTTTGGTCTGGTGTTAGTGTAAGTGTCTGGTGTGTTTGTGTATGTCGTTCTTGATCTAGTGCTCGTAGATTCTGTAGATGGTATTCTAGTGTCTGTAAAATATGTGGAAGAAATTTCAGATTGGTAGTAGGGTGTTGATGTTTCTACGAAGCCTTGTCTAGTGGGAATGTTAGTTGTTCTATAATATTCTTCAGTGAAGTCCTGATTTTTATAATCTTCAGTGTAATACGGGCTTGTGTATTTGTAGTCGACGATTGTTTGTGTAGTTTTTGGCTTTCGCGTCGTTTTTGGTTCTTCGTAATCTGGCACTATTGGTACCGGGGCTGCGAGGAGCTGGTGCGCTGCTAAAGCTACAGCCGTTTCGGAGTTGTAATCTGGAAGTAAAGGGGAAGTTGAAATCATTGAAGACATTGGAAAAAAATATATATTTTTAATACAAACTTGAAAATTTATTAAGTAATTTGTAAATTTATTATGTAACCTTATGGTTTAAGGACTTTTAACAAGTCTATGAATAAAATATAAATATGGATAAACATGTAAACATTGTTCATTTCGTATATGTTGCTATTCATTTAATCAATAATATAAGATCAATTATCATGTTTAGCATATTGTATTTGACCATAACATTTATACCATCAATATTCGGTGTTGATGTCATCCGAACTAGCCTATTCCCCAGCTGCAATGCCATTTATATCTAGTTATTCTTTACCATTAACCCATTGAGCCCCAAGCGGCCCGATCGGTCCACGACACAATAGATTTTCTATTGTGTCTGTGGTTCCGGGGCCTGAGTTAATAACGACCGTCCTCTCCATGGTGACGTCACCAGCACCAACCTAATCCTGCTCTAAACTAACACTCACCATCAGCGACACTCCTCTCAGTGCCATCGATCTGGTTGCGGAAGCTGGCGCTGTACTTCTTGCTCTGTCTCTCGCTCGCGTCGTCAGTACTGGCGGCGGGGTTCTGGTCCGCGCGGGGCAGTTGGAGCGGGCGGCGGTAGTGGAGGGTCGAGTTCTGGGTACTGGGCTGGATTAGGGATGGGTCTTCGAATGTGTCTGGGAAGAGATAGAGTAAATTGACAAGATATACTTATAAAAAAAACTGGTATGCGCACTATGCAGCCTTTTCTTTATTCAAAATATGATTGTTTTCGTAAAACAGAAAACATAATCGAGCAAGAAGTTCAAGACAAAGAATTCATTGATCTGCTAAGATTAAAGTTCAAAATAAGTAAAGTTAAAATGAAATTATTATAAATTTTCTATTCCGGGACCTAAAATTTAACATTTCCTCAAGTTTGCCGGTTTCGTAAATTGAATCATGATTATAATAAGTTTAACTCGAATTTCATGAAAAATCTGAAAAAATACATCTAGTTATAGGTACAGAACCATATTCTGTAACTTCATTATCTTCTCCATTTACCTGTATCAATCTCTTGCAAAGACTCTTCGCTTTCCAACACTTGTGTGGTAGCTTGCGTGGTGGTAGTGGTACTGGTGGTAGAAGGAGTGAAGGGTCGTCTGCGGCTGGCTACACGGAAGGGTCTGCGTGATGGCGCGACCGTTGTTGATGAAGTTTGTACTGAAGCGGTCGTAGTGGTAGTAGCTGGGAAAATTGTAAAAGAGGCTTAGTTATTTAAGATTTTAATGGTAAATAGATTCAGACTACATAGCTTTGTATGTAAGGTTTTTTTTAAGAAAAGGCAGCTTTTGGGTTCTTTATAAAAGTTTGCACATTTAAATACAGAAGGACCAAAGGTTGAATTGTGGAGATACATACGCTGTCTATGGTCAAAAAGCGTTAATAATAACTTACTCTACTTTTTCTACAATAATAATTCTGTTAACACAAAATAGAAATTCAACTATCCATCATAATGTTTTTTATTTGAACACAACGCAATTAAATAATGCGACATTATTTCTACACATTCATTACTTTAATTATCTCCATCAAGTTACAACTAATAAATCGTCATAACGACTTCCTAACATAACGCACGCAGTTGAGTAAAGAATACATTTTCATTATTTGGTAACCTTCCGCGTTGTTATTTTGTTTCTCTGATGTACAATGGATACCTTCACCAATGATTGTTGGAAACACTTGAAGCGGTAAACAACAGGAAACGAGTGTCCTAATGCTTTGTGCATCACGATGGTTGAGAGTTGAGACGAATGCTTTTAGAAATAGACTCTAATGACGACAAAGTTTATAGATCTGCGTATTGTTATTTCTTGATATAAGGGTTAGCTAGGAGAAGGATTACCTATTTTGATTTTTGTCGCAAAAACAAAGAAGAGCTAAAGAAACAGAAGCTATATAGATTGTCAAAAAATAGGGCTGTTGCATAGTGGCAATATACAGTACCAACGAACAACGAACAGTAAGAAAATAATTACAAATAGGTTGTCATCTTTAACAGAGAATAGTGTGTATGTTAATGTTATTTATTTTTCTTCAACAATCGTTGAAAATGCACGCGTGTGCTGATTGCTTTTCATTAAAATAAACAACAGATAGACTACAATTTATATTAATTATTTTACTATGATTCGTATTGAAAATTAGATCGTCAAAAAGCACGCAACAACTATTGCGATAAACTCTTTCAATGTTTGCATTGTAATCGTTATCAAAATTCCATTCTAATTAGAAAATTTATGGGAACAGAAAACAAACAATTAACAAAACAATAAAGTTTTGACTCTATATGGTAATAATAAACACAAGCAATAGAACAACAATCAGGTGATAATTGAATGAATAAAAAGATAATTATTGGAAAAACTATTCAATAAGATTTCGAGGTGGGAATAAATAGGTATGTGAAATTGTTCAGACAATGTATATTAGAAATTAATGGGGAATGAAGTAACTTCATTACTTGGAATTGTGAAAGCGCATTGATTTTGTATTGCATACTCGATTATTAAGTTTATTTTAGTTAACTCATTAGATTGTTATTTTTAAAGTAGGTACTATAGATAGTAACTTTACAATGCTAAATGAAATTATTGAAAATTTAACCGTTTCTGTATTTTCAGTGAACTTGCGTTTAAATTTTACTATTCTATTTTTGCCCAAATCGGACGCGTTTGAACTATTTTTTGTGGTGAAAATAAAAGGGACAAAATAGGAGATGGAAAGGAAAATTTTGACGAACGCTTCTCGCATGACAATGTGAAGTTTACACGATAAAAGCTTTGAGCTAAAAGCTTATCAATGTAAGCTTCATCGAAATATTTGATTGCGGTAAGGAATTCGTTGTTTAATTGGACATCTTATGATTTGTACACGTATCTTTTAATCCACCATTCAAAGTGATTGAAAAACAAAAGAACATAAATATCTATATATAAATTTGAAGAGAATAAGAATTCCATGGCGAAATTGTTAACTCTTTATGTGGTACAACATGAAGGTCAACCATTTAAAGAGATTTAATTGAATAGCTTCACGCTATCAAACAGTTAATTATAAACGTATTGCACATGTCACACAACAACACCATAATGTTATCGACTCTAGTTCGCTCCAATTTCTTTCACGGCGTTTCGCAACATTCGTGTAGCAACGCTAAATTGGAGCATGCAGCATATAATGATTTTAATAGTAGCTGTTATGTTAGACTAAGTGTATTGACAGTGGCTATTTGCTGTTTCCACTTTATAGTTAATAGACACCTTTTACGACATTGAATATTAAACAATTTTTCGTTAATAATTTAGAAATAGTAGGTCTTTTTTTATAAATAACCGTTATTTGTGTGTTTGTATTGGTATTCGTAATCGACTTCAGACTTGATTTAAACTCACTTTAACAGAGAGATTTAATTCAAACTTCGGTGAGCATAATTAAAGCCTATTTTTAAGTTTTATTAAACTAATTATTTTATCATCAATAATGAAGTCGTTTTGGCATTCATTATATTGTACAGACAAGACTTTCCATTCCTTCTTATTTCTAAAATATTTATATAGTATTGGTAGCATGCGTGGTTTACTGTGAAATTTTCCCAAGAGAAAATGAGAAATGCGTCAGCGGTATGAAAGGTACCGGTAGTATCGAAAAATGGGTCATTCTCACGGTTGGTCTTAATTATTTGCGACATGTTTTGGCGTGTGTCTATCTATTATTGAGCAATCTTTTGCTATTAAAGGCATTTATTACGTGACTATAAAAATGCCACAATGAACATTTTAAATGACATATTATAATTTCGTTGTGATTGTTATAAAATATCAAAATTTCAGGCAATGTTCTTTTTTTAATCGATGGATAATATGATGGTAACAGTTCATAAATTGAAATTTAAGACAACATTGCTATGATTAAATACTTTCTATTTCATTCATTTAAACTAACAACCTAGGTACTCTATCCTTTAAAAAAGGCTAAGTGCTTTGGGAAAAGTTTTAAACAACCGTCGTTTAAAATTTTACCTCTTATTTCCTTCACTTAAATTAACGACAGTCAACAATAGGCGTCTTTTCTTTTGTAAACAAAGTACCATTCTTTTTCATGGAACCAAAGTAGGGCATTGCGTGTAAATATTTTAGCAATTATCCGATTCTAGAGCATGTAACACGTTACGATACTTACATAATATGTAAAAACTGTCATAAATATAGCTGTTATATAACTATGGAAGAAAGTTGACTACAACTGGTTGCTTTCACTGGGCGAGCCGACCTCTAGTGTTAAGTGTAGATCTAAGTTAAAGTTTCAAAGATGCGGTATTTCAGTTATGTTGAACCTTTTGTTTATGTGTAAACTATAAATATTAAATAGTCTTTTTTACGTATAATAAAAAAAAAACTTGCAAGTCTCCAATTTTTATGATAAAATTATTAAATCCAATTTTTATGGTAAGCATAACATGTATAATTTGATATCAAGCCTAATACACTGAATCAACAGTTTTTAATGTTATATCATTACTTTATTATCATTGATCATAAAGCTTTTTTATAACTACTTGTCACGAAAATAAAAACCGAACACTAACATGTAAAAAAAAAATATATTTTAATGAAAACGCGGTAATACTAAAAATAGAATCTTGAAAAAAACCAATAGATTTTTATTAACATTCCTTGTCTAAATACGCGGCATATTTCTAACAAACTGTTTTTTTCTAATTGATTTTACCGCATTCTATGGATACTAGAGTATATTTCGTTTAAATAATTTCCGTATCGATTTTTAAACATCAATTCTATAAATATATATATATCTAAATATTAATTCAACATTTGAAATTGATTGTTATAAGTAAATTCTTATATTTTATACAAACGTGATGTTTTTATAGATTGAAATAATAAAGATAAGCTTTAAGCTTTTTAATAAGATTTCAAAGCATTTATAACGACACTTTATAGTACATACAATAAACTATTTCCTAAATGCCTCCGAGAATATTTATTTAAGAAAGAAACACAAATTATAATTTACTAACTGTAGATCGTAATTTTGATAAGATCGGGAGCAAAGGTTATCGGATTTAGGAATATCGTAAATCAGAATGTAAAAGCTTGGATTACGTGATTCAAACCGAACTGTTCCACACAAACCAATATAAATTGTATTCATTGAATAAAGATTACAAAGGGCAGATGATAGCGATTGATTTAGAAGAATATAATAAAATCGTAGGAAAGTCAAAACTGTACATTGAATATTTTTTTAAAAGAATACATAATCCATGATCTATAATCGATATAGAAGCCAAAAACATAGTTTTTAGAATTTTTGTCTGTTTGTCTGTTTGTCTGTTTGTCGGTTTGTCTGTTTGTCTGTATGTTTGTCCAGGCTAATCTCAGAAAGTACTGCACGGATTTACTTCAAATTTTGCATGAATATTACTAACAGGTCGGGTCAGGCTGTTATATACATATTATCATGCTATCACCTTCGGGGGAGGAGCTGTGAACCTTTATTTTTCTTACGTATTCCGTGTACTACGACAGCGTACAATATAAAGACTCATGTTTAAATGTTGTTTTTGAGTAAGCCATGCTATTGTCTACCTTTACACTATAAAAACTACATCATTTAAGTAATTTTGGCAGAGAAACAGTATAATGAATCTTAGTAGTATAAAGACAAATTTAAAACAGCGCCATCTATGAGATTTCATTAAAATTAAATCAATTTACATAATATTAACGCTCCTTGGAAATTCATAATTTAAATATTATGATGTTGGTGAGTTTGTTTTTTTTTAAAGTTAAATAAATAATTCATATTTCCAGAGTAAATTTCAGGTGCGCTTATATTTCATGTACATACTAAATTTTTATAAGTGAGGGTAGATGTTTATTATTTGATGTTAGTTACAGTTATATAGGTAATAGACGTAGTATTTGTATTCTCTTTGGGTAATAGTAGATAACAGTGATTGTGTTCATTGGTTACATTTTTAAAAATCTTCGGCTTTTTTTAATTTTCGCCTTCTTGCGTTCCCACAAAAGGTAAGTTATAGCTTTTATATTTATTGTTTATTATAATTATATAGTTAGACTCATGTTTTTAATTAGTTAAAGTTATGACAAAATAAGAAAATGATGAAATTTTATTTTTATCATGTACATATAACTTTTACAAGACTATATTATACGCCCAAAGAAGGTCACTTTAGTTCTTGATAAAACTTTATTTGTTAGTAGCTTTTTATTAAAATTAGGTACACTTATCTTTTGATTTTTTTTTTATTTACAGATTCAATGTTCATAAAAATTGACGATTTGCGTGAGGATGTAGTGGAAATTAGTAACCTTGCGCGTGGTCAATCAATATTCAATACATATTATAATAAAATTCTAGAAAAGTGATGTCTGTACAATGAAAATATGTAAAAAAAATAGCAGGGGTTATTATTAAATCGATCTCAAACCCAAAACTGTAGTTATAATTTTTTTGTCTGTTTGTCTGCATGTTTGTGCACGCTAATCTCAGAAACGACTTATCCGATTTAGATGCGGTTTTCACTAATATATTTTGGTAATCTTCATTTAACATTAAGTGTTTATTTCATGTTAATCGTTTTGTAAATAAAAAAGTTATGACCATTTAAGTATTCACGGCGAACATTTGCAAAGGCATTCTATTGTACACTATACAGTGTACGATAAAACGTAAGTTATCTGTTATACGCTACAGTAATTATTCCTTATAAATGTCCAGGTGATCATATCGAAAGTCCCCAAGGATGGGGGGGTAAGCTGAGGTAGTAGGGGGGGAAGGGGTCAAATTAGAATTATGCTTACTTCTAGGTAAATTTTATACATAAAATGTCCTTTAAATTATGTCGTATTATATTTTTAACCCCTTTTAACCATTTTTAACCATCAAAAAGATGGGTGATAAGTGTTTGACCGCTATGTTTGTCTGTTTGTGCCACCGTAGCTCGCTAACAGGTAATACGAATTAGATGCATGTTAGGCAGCATATTTTCCGACGCTGGTTCTTAGATAAAGTGTATCAAAATCGGTTCATCCATTTATTATACCTAGGTATATAGAGGTAAAAGTGGGAATGTGGTAAAAAATATTAGTTATATTTTAAAGTGAAATTTTTATTACATCGTCTCAAACTTTTTGGTCTGTGTAGCGCATGTCGCGTGTATCGCGGCTGCCGAGTAGGTATACCTACTCGGCAGCCGACCGACACGCGACATGCGCTACACAAAGCAGTGTTCGGAACCGTTCGAACAGTTTCACTTTTACCGTGGTTTCATAAAACCACACAACATTTTTTATCCAATTCGGTTTATCCATTTATTAGATTACAGCGGTGAAAGTGGGAATGAACAATAATCGAATGTGGTTAAATAATATACTCAAGCGGCATATCAAAATATAAAAGAGCAACGTGTTTTATCGAAATCGGTTCATCCGTTTATTACATTTAGGGGTGACAGGGGTTAGATAAATAAACCAAATGGAGCATCAAACGACAGGATATGACGTGTACATATAGGTATAATTAGATAATATGGTTTACATCAAAATCGGTTCTGCCATTTACTAGGTGTGGAAAGAGAAGGGTTGAAAGTCTGTGAAAGAAGAGGGGGATATGGGAGCGAGAGGATAGCCACACCCTGGAAATTTTGAACTCTACTCAAAGCCACATAGGCCTGGCTCTTGGCAATTTTTTTTCCTAAAGATACCACTTCTTTTGCCACTGTGATCCATTACAATTTGTGCACGGTTACGGCCCAACTTAAAAGATGTCAAGGAGCAACAAACTTATAGATATCAATATGATGTAGGAATGTAATATGGAGGTAGAGGTAGGTCTCGCTCACTTGAAAATATCACATGAAAATAAGAAACCGAAGTTAAAAATTTAAAAATTAAAAAGAAAAACCCAACGCAACGAAGGAAAAGGAATAAATAATAATTTTACAAACTTCCCGACGATCTTTAAAATTAAGTACCATTATAAAAAAAATATAATTGTATATGATATGATAATGATGGTATGGCAGCCCCGATGACTTTGTTTTTTTTATTTTTATAAATATTTAAAATGGTATTTATTTTTAAAGATCTTCGGGAAGTTTGTAAAATTAGTGAAACTTTTATTACATCGTCTCAAACTTTTTGGTCTGTGTAGCGCATGTCGCGTGACGGTCGGCTGCCGAGTAGGTATAAAGCAGTGTTCGGAGTCATTATCGTACAAATACGATAATTTTGAGCCTAAGTTTCACTTTTACCGTGGTTTCATAAAACCACACAACATTTTTTCCTTTTTCTATGCACTTTTCTTCGTTGCGTTGAGTTTTTTTTTTATTTAATTTTTATTGCACGGTCTAAACGGTTTAGTTACTACGGCGTGAGACAGGAAAGATCTGAGCGCTGAGACAAACATCAAAACGCAAAGGAATAGAATCCGCTATCGATACTAATTATTGTCTTAAGCGTATGATGTTTTGATAAGGATTTGTTCATCTTACCAACGACGACGACGACCACGAACAAAATTTTCATCCAGTCGTAATTTAACAAAATTGTGCAAAACACAATTAAAAATAAATTATTAAAATTTCCTGTCGTTCTGGTGATTGGAATTTTTATTTTTGAGATCAACGAATGAAAAAATAGATTTTTCGTAGAAACGGTTATACATATATATTGTCAAAAACATCCATACAAGGAAGGAATTTATTTTTATTTTTTAGCTCAGTTTAGTAATAAATTTTACTAACAGTTCGTTTAATTATTTATGGTAGTACGTGTTTATTCAATAAAAGTTAAGTAGTAACTACCTACTATGCAGTCACTATTCCACGCGGACGAAGTCGCGGGCACAGCTAGTTTAGAAGATAAATTAATATTTCTTAATTAATAAAAAAATCTAAGTATTAATAAGTTAAATATGAATATAATAGGTATATCGATAGATAAGCTACCATCTTTCTTCGACTAAACAATTAGGAATTTTAAAGATGAAAAGAAGGGAAATCCTAGATTTAGAAGTGTAATATTGCAAGCTGTGTTGGTCTTCAATAATTCACTAGCTAGCTATGTTTTTATCTTTATTACTTTCTAGCTTCGCCTGGGTGGTGTTTTTTCACAATAAAAGTAGTTTCTCAGTGCCTAAAGATTCTAAAGTAAAGTCTGTGCCAAATTTCATCAAAATCGGTTGAGAGGTTTAAGCGGGAAAACGTAACAGACAGACAGACAGACAGAGTTACTTTCGCATTTATAATATTAGTAGCGAAGTAGGGATACTTATAAATTGTGAAAAAACATATTATGTTAACAAACACGAAAAAAGTTGCATAATTATACACAGAATTGCTATCTACGTCGTTAACATACTATTTAATATATTTCGTATCTAAAATCGAGTATCAGACGCTACTGTATAATAATTCATGGTGTGTGACAGTAAACCAAAATGTTGCAAGCCAGTGTTGCCAAATGCGTAAACGTTCGTGAGAACCAAGCGAGGGGCATGATACATTGCCATCATCAAAAATTCTCATTACTTATGTCTTCCCGTAATGGTCGAAGTAATTGGTTTCAAATGTGTTTTATAATTGAAATATTGAATGAAGGTTGTAAATCAATTACGCAATATTTTATTACTACACTATCACAGACTAATAATAATATACTACGTATACAAACACTATTAAGTGGAATTAATTTCAAATTATTGAGTGAAATATTTATTTCATACAATTTTTCGTCAAATGAAAGATACAAACTATAGTGGATTTCGAAACAAGCAATTAATCTACTTTAATTTTATCTATTAGATATGATTAATATTAATGATTACATGCAATAAAAACAGTTTCAGGTTTATTATTGACATGCTTATCATTAAAATTCATCCATCCGGCCATCAAAAAGAGTGAAAAGGATGTGAAACAGGTGTGAAAATAAACTTGTTCTGTGTTAGCATCTTGGCGACCTCGAAAGAGGACAATTACATCCTTTTTTGATGGGAATTAGTAGCACATGTTTGACTACATATTTTCGAGAGAACAATTCTGTTTCTGAACGTTTAATATAGTAGTTTGCAGATTGCCTAATTGATTTTTTCTATAAAGTTGTATAGGTCTTGCACCTGATCTTGCCAAGATATTGCGAGTCTATCCTGGTCTATCCCATGACCCATCGCACTAAGCTAAAGAAACTGTCAGTTTAGTATAGTCAAGATATAAGAAAAGGTCAAAATCTGTTCCTTAAATATAAATATAGTAGAAAAAGATTCTCTATTGCTTTTTGCATTTAGTTAGGTAAGCTGTCAAACTATGAGAGCAAAGAAAAAACATCATCACTACATAGTATAAAACAAAGTCATTTTTTCTGTCCCTGTGTCCCTTTGTATGCTTAAATCTTTAAAACTATGCAACGGATTTTGATGCGGTTTTTTAATAGATAGAGCTTTTAGTATATAATTTATTAGGTTTTAGACAAAGCGGGCGAAGCCGCAGGCGGAAAGCTAGTACAACAATATAATATAAAGACCTGCAATACAACATATAACCACGTGATAATCCATGCGTGTTTACAAACTTATAAGGTAAGGTCACGAGTAAACATTGTCACGGTCGATTCATAAGGGATATAAATGAACCGTAATAATATAGGAGAGGTCGGATCGTAAGGACGAATTGTGCAATGATTTCGCGTTTTCTTGTTATTTTTTGTATTGGCTTGAGACTGAGAATCTTTTTAGGGATGTGTTATGTAAAATATACTACATATTTAACTAGCCGCTCCGCGCGGTTTCACCTCCGTGGCTCCTCTCCTGTTGGTCGTAGCGTGATGGTATATAGCCTATAGCCTTCCTCGATAAATGAGCTATCTAAAACCGAAAGAATTTTTCAAATCGGACCAGTAGTTCCCGAGATTAGCCAGTTCAAACAAACAAACAAACAAACAAACTCTTCAGCTTTATAATATTAGTATAGATGTGATATTTGGAAGCAGATTTAAGTATACTTGAATTATGGAACAGCATCATACGATATAATACCTACTAATAAAAATCTATTACACAATAATACACATCCAGATATCTTGTTTAAAACAGCTTCCCTATGGTTTTGCAATAGTCATATTAACCTTTTGACCGCCAGAGCAAAAACGCATCGCCGTGCCCTCCACGCCAAGCCACAAATTCAATGAGATAACCTTGAAAATAGTAGGGATTCCAAAATGTTATCGATAAACATAATAATTCACGTCTGAATATTTGAATAAACAGCTTATAACACAAAAATTATATTTATTTAACCTCATCTCCTACTGTAAAAACTTAAGACCACATTTATAGCAACTATCAACAAAAAAAATCAACCTTTTGAGATACAAAAATACATATAAAATTGCAGCAAGTTACAGCACTATTCTCTATCAGTTACGCCCCATTGGCATGTATACATGCCAATGGCGCGGGCAACCATCCTTTTTTTTATAATCTCTCGCTTCTGATTAGGGATGTGTAGCTGTATATTATTATAACTTATCGAGTTTATTTATTAAGTTTATATGAACTATAGGTATTATTGTGGAGTGTTTATTTGTAAATATCAAAACAACTATTACCTTTAAATAAAGGGAATTGCATTAACTATATATTTATTTTCCAATCATTTAGTTTAATACTTGAGTTATTACAAATACTAATTATATGTACCTACATATAATTAGTATTTGTACCTATTTAGGTCAATTACCATATTTTGATATGACATAGCGACAATTTGTATCATAAGAATATTCTAATAAAGGCACTCACACTCTCGGCAATACTCGATAAAATATTTTTACAACTTTCCGCACTTAACAACACGGCACGCGCTTACGACGTCACCAGTCCGACATCTATTCATGTCAATGGCGCAGAAGGGATTGCATATCGATACTGTGCTAGGGATGCGCATGATTGGCGAAAAGGAAAATATTCAAATCAACAATATCCACAATATAGACAATATGGTATTATACCAAAGAATGTAGTATTTACCTTTTTTCTCAGTGACTAAGCTTATATATTTTTTTTGTAGTTATTACAAAAATTAAGCGAATTAGAGTAATTTCGCTGAAATTTTAATGAAGTTACTTGAATATTACACTACATCACTAGTAGGCACGTATACATGTCATTGGCGCGAGAGAACATGCTTTTTTAGCCATTAATTAAGTTATTTTTTGTCATCAAATATTTGAATAACTACTTGGTAATTTTGTTTACTGTGTACAATTATGTAATAACTGGGGATTCAGTTCATAAACTGTATAAATAAAACACGTAAAAGTAAAGGTTTAATATGTTTATTTTGTATTTATCTATGATCTGTTTCTTGGCATGTATAGGTGTCGCTGGCGCACAGGGCACGATTGCGCATGACATCTATAGATGTCATTGGCGTTCAAAAGGTTAATCATAATTACAACTGTATTTTGAACTAATTGTTACAAATTTCAATATGAAACTAAAACCCCAAAAATAATTTTCCCTCGTTTTCATTCAAACGATGTCAAGTGAGACCTATAATTTTCATGGTCCATAAAATAACTTTCCAAAGCGAATTAGTCATGCTACGGGCTGAGGTTGTTCGTTAAGGTTATTTGAGCACTATTTATAAGAAACTATTAACTGATTTTGTTTTATTTAAGTGAAATTTTAATTAAGAAAGACAATATTGTCGCAAGGTAGGAAAGAGGATCGATCTTTACCTTTACCATAGTGATGTCTTGACCATGAGCTTAATGAGTAATAATTGATTTTTAACTCTAAAATGTAGAGTTATTTCAGGAGAATTATTTTGTCTATTCTGTATTGACGCCAAACTATTTAAATCAACAGAAGCAAGATCAGCATCAGTATACATTAGCTTACAATTAATGAATTAAGTGACATCTGTATTCTAAAAATGTTTTGTAAAATATGTTAAATCCTATCTTGAAGTTTTCGTGGAAGCTTTTCAACCGGAATATAAATATTCGACGTCATGACAAGTTGTTACAAAAAATATGATTATCTGATATGATCTCGTTGGTCGTGGAATGCATAATACCTGCTAGTGCCTTGTAAATCCAGTCAAATTCAAGTTATGGCTATGCCTTGTATCTTTAGAGGATATCTAAATTAGCATAGGTACGCAACCTCTTCATTTCTGCAAGGAATCTTAAGAAAAGCTCTAAGTACAATTTTCTTTTCATAGCCAATCAAATGAGTCACTATCGTGTAATCATTAGATCAACATACTTGTAAGTCAATTGACTACGTGTCCATAACAAGGGCATAGTAATCACATTGATACAATGCATACAACGGCAAAATCTAAATTGCGCCGTAGCTATACATTCTACCAATTAATATACTATCGTGATCTGTTCTGCAAAGGAATTTGAGTGTGTATTGTGTGTAAGATATAGTGTGTAAGGTACATAATCGTGTGCTAATAAATGTGAATGTAACTTACAGCTTGCCCCACCAGGCCGGCGGCGTACGAACGAGCGCTGCGGTTTCTCACTCCGCGTCGGTTTCTCCAGCGATGGCTTGTCTTTATCACTCGCATCTTTTTCCGTTTTTCGGCTCTTGAATTTATTGTTCCCGCGCCTTGTGAACTTGTTTGTTGTTGTTTCGACGTCCAAGGATTCTGTTGTTGTTTCCACGGAGGGCCGTGTGCGACGCAGGAAGGGCCGGCGCTCCCTCGCCGCCTGAACAAAATGGTAAGTCAATGTTTAGTTACTTAGGAGAATAGACTGCGTAATTTATCAAGATGTATTCAATTTCATAACGCTCTTCCTTATAATTTATAACTTACAGTTTATCTTGGAAATATAGGATTGGTTTTGTACGAATTATTTCTATTAAAATACACCATAAATTATAATAGATTTGTACCGATAAAACTATTGTTACCGTATACGTTGAAACCTATAAAATATTTAATACCTAGCTTAAAAATAACAATCCAGTTTCAATGCCGGATCTTTTCACATCTAAATGTTAAATTTAAATAATAAATATAAGTTAGTAATGGATAAATATCACGACTGCGAAATTCTAGAAAATTTATGCCATGTGTCTTTCTGGTTTCCTTGCGGTTTCATTCGAAAACTAATATTATGTGGCGAAGTTTATATTTTATTTATACTGTATTGCAATTAAACCTGATTTCAAAGTAATTTATCAAAATGTTGATTATTTTCCAAACTAGTTGTACAAGTTGTTTTTAATACTTGTAACATTAATTAGATGAAAGAATGCTGATTGAAATTCATTTTTTGTTTATCTTTATTGCAATTAATATGTTTTATACAATTTTATATGAATTTATTCAAGAAATACACTACGTTTTTCTATAAACCACATTTTTTACGCTACAATGATACAAAAATATAAATAATCATCTACTAGGTACTACATACAGGTAACTTGTATATTACAAAATATGTATTTACAATTAAAAAATAACAGGTCTATTAGATTGCGTTCCGGGCACATGCCATTAAGAGCTTTTGCACATATGATGGGTAAAATAGAGTCTCCTTTGTGTATAATTTGTGGAAAGACCGAGGACGTGCATCATGTGCTTGTGGAGTGTGTCCGGAATGAGACGAAACGTGTGAAATTATTTCAAAAGCTAGATGCTTCGCGGGCCAATATGGGAATTTTTTATAGCTCGTTATCCAACCCTTGCTCGGAGGAGGCAGGGTTGGTGTATGGCATGGTGGGAGATTTTCTTTCAACGTATAGCGCTGGCTCCTAGGCGTTCTCATTGTTATTTAGATATATATTATGTTTATTAATTTGTGTTTAGTTTGTAAGTTGATTGTTACAATGGGGCTGCCATGAACATTCGTTCAAAAGCCTTGAATAAATGATTTAAAAAAAAAAACAGGTCTATTACTTAAACTAAGATCTACGATAAAAATAATACATCAATTTTATGACTACAGATAGACTAGTTCTAAAAAGATGTTACAAAATTGTATAGATTTATCACTACATAGTATAAAACAAAGTCGTTTTCTCTGTCCCTAAGTCCCTTTGTATGCTTAAATCTTTAAAACTACGCAACGGATTTTGATGCAGTTTTTTTTAATAATTTCAAGTGAGTGATTCAAGAGGAAGGTTTTGGTATATAATTTATTACGTTTTAGACAAAGCGGGCGAAGCCGCGGGCGGAAAGCTAGTTAAATTATAAACTTTAAAAATATGTTTTACGTAATAAAATTATTAAGAAAATCTCGAAGTGGCGTAATATTTAACAAAACTCTCACATAATTTACATAACGCTCTTGTAAATACATATATTTGGAATGTGTTGAAAACTTGATTTTAAAATATTCATTTAGTTATCTTCGTTCTCTGTGACATTGTTTTATGAATATATTTATTTAAATCGAGCTTTTTGGTTATTTTGAAAATTATACTTAATCGTCTGACCTGAAATCATTTCTTTAGAACATATAAAAATATAAGCTCTTGATTTAGCTCGAAGATATTCAACGTATGTAACAATATATTTTTAGTCTTTTCATTGACTGGATTTAATATTTTATTATATGCGAATGTCAAGATAAATCTTAAATATTAGATCGTTCATACTTCACTATTAATTAAACTATCCGTATGATAAATTTGCTTCAAAATGGTTTATCATTCAGTAATACAGACATACATTTACAAAACTTGTTTTTATACCTAAGAATAACTTAAATATCTATAAAATATTTTGCCCTAGTGGTATTTAAGGCTTCCGGTCACTAACCCTAGTGCATACTTTCAGTCGACTACAATCTAAGCTAATTAGACTCTATGTAGCTTGAAAATGTACGCTTTGTGAAACCGTATTCACTCAAATGTGAAAAATTACTTTTTCTATATTATTACGCGATGAGTTTTATGCTTTGTGACTTTGTATGTATTGTTATTGTTTATTAATTTAAAATATTAATTTAGGTTTTTATGTCTATTCTTTCTCCGAAATACAAAGTTTAAGTATATACTTAGTCTAACGGAATATATTATATGTATAAAATATAAATTTTGGTAGATACAAAGATTTTCATTTCACATCAAATCATCTAAATAGTGTTTAAAAATCTCTATAAAAGAGGTTATATTTTTTCTCGAAATCGTTATAAATACCTTAAAATCAAATAACATTAGACATAATTTAGATAGATTTAGTAATAGATACTTAGAGGATTAATTATTAATTGATATTTAATGAGTTTTAGCTATTACGAAGCCATTACTTAAATTAAGCTTAATCAGAACTTATATGTCCAATAATTATTATGAAGAAACTAATGAATTTAATTATATAAAAAGCACACGTTTAGTTGGCTAAGTTTCATAAAAAGATATCTACTAGTAATAATTTACTCTGCATTTTTTGCACGGAATTATAAATTAAATTATGAATCGGTACACAGATATCGATCAGTCACACGTATTGAGACATATTTTATCTAAAATTGCGGGCAATTTTCTTATCTAATTTTATATATACATAGTTCTAACTTCTAAGCAAAAAATAATGTACCTAGGTAAACTAATTTCCTATAAAAGTGAAGTCCCGTGTCCCCTAATGTGGTAAGGGACAGATGTATTATGCATACATCTATTTCACTGATCGATTTTTTTCTTTAGGGACAATAAGGTGATTATAGCCTTCTGTGTCCTGCCAGACCGAGACCTTTTTTTTTCGTCTCCACTGGGAATCGAACCCCTCGGTTCTACGCTCATGCGTCAACCACTGTACCAAGGAGGCGGTCAGTTTCTTATACATTCTTCTAAACCTTAGAACCCACGTTTAGTCCCTCTACATGAAGCAACAACTATAATTAAACTAAATTGGTGAACACGAAGCGATTACTGCGTCAACGAAGATTAATCAAACGCAACTATTGCTCCTGACACCAAACCAGTTATACGTCAATTATTTACAACAATAGCTATCAAGTGTTGCGTCACACATTGATTGTTGGTTCACAAAGATAAAAATACGTGGGATGGGCCGGTATTGTACGAAAACTCACAAGGCTGTGCATAAGCTTATTGGTATTATCCTTATATGTTTTAGTCTAATATTTCACTCTTTCAAGTTTTGACTGGCTTTTTTTGTGTGGTGTCTCTTGATGATAGCTAGGCCGTTTCTACATCTTAATGCGTACGCGTGGGTGAACTGAAGGTTCACTCTGGTTTGATTGGCTAGCGCGTAGACTATTATATACATCTAGCTGTTCAAATTATTTTTATGTTAACATATCTATGTAGGTATCTGTACGCAAAAATTAATCACAATCGATTCAGAAGTTCTGACGTAGAAAAGAAAACCATTACGATCCTACTTGTTTCGGACTATTCTAGAAGCTTTTGTTCTCCAGACAACCAAAAACGGTTATAATCACATCAATCAGTTTTAAAAATCTATTAATAACAATGACGTTTTTGTATAGACTTAAGCCTACGAATAATTTAAATTAAGTTCCTTACATAACCCACGCGATTCATAAATAATTCAAGAGTGTTTTTGACGACCTTGTGTTCGGATATTAGCAAATAATAATTTAATCGGTGTTATTTCTATATAAAACTATTACTTAATAGTTCTTAAAATTTAGACTTAATATTTGCATATTTTAACGATTGTAATTGCAAATTACCAATATATTCTTTTTTATTATTGATTAAAACGGATGTACTATATAATTACTCGTATATGTTGATGATTTAATGTTTTTTTTTAAATATAGTTCAGTTAAACGAATTAATGAGATTGTTTTGGTTTGTTCTTTATAGGAGCTTCACAAAAACACGGGAAGTCAATTGTAGGTTGTACGTAGGTCACAAGTCTTAAGGCTTTATAGGAATGTAGTCAAGGTGAACTGGCCGCTTCGTACTCGCAAGAAAATATTTACTCTGTGTAAATGACCACAGATAATTACAAAAACAGATTAAAAATATGCCGCCAATTCTCACTAAGTACGGAGATATTTATAATCCTACTAATATTATAAATGCGAAAGTTTGTGAGGATTTGTATGTGTGTGTTTGTTATTCTTTCACGCAAATACTACTGAACCGATTACAATAAAATTTAGCACAAATATAGAGGGTAACTTGGATTTACACATAGGATAGGTTTTATCCCGGAAATCGCACGGGAACGGGAACTATTCGGGTTTTTCTTTGAAAACGCGGGCGAAGCCGCAGGCGTAATGCTTGGCTTTATATTTGGCAATGTTTCTTAGGTCAATGCTAATTTTAATGCAATGTCTGATAATTTGATAGTTTAGTTCTTGTATTTTACGTTATTTCCAATAAACCGTATTGAATAATAATAAACAGCATGAATAATAATCTGTACGAAATTGTCACAATAAATTGGTATACCATATTTAATCGCTTGTTAAATTCATAGCTAAATTAATTTCGAATATACAATTCATTTCACAACAAATTATTGTTTTAATAATACTAGTATGTAAAACTTAATAGAATACGCTTTCCGCCCGCGGCTTCGCCCGCGCTTTCAAAGAAAAACCCGCATAGTTCCCGTTCCCGTGGGATTTCCAGGATAAAACCTATGTGTTAATCCAAGTTACCCTCTATATGTGTGCTAAATTTTATTGTAATCGGTTCAGTAATATTTGCGTGAAAGAGTAACAAACACACACACACACACACACACATCCTCACAAACTCGCATTTATAATATTAGTAGGACTCGTTTTTATAGCTGTATGATAACAACAAAGACTGACATGTACTTTTTAACGTTACAATGGCCAATATTAGCAATCTGCAAGTATACATCGAATTAAAACGATCTTTAAAAGCATCTAGAATAATAAATGAGGTAAAACTACGTGATACGACTTTATATAGCTCTATCATCTTGAGTTACTCGTAGCAAAGGTCATATTCGAAGTAGAATTACAATTTGTAGGTCCATTACGAAAGCCAGGTGCAGTTATATCTTTGTGTATTTTTAATCTATATTATTATGTATATTTGAGAGGTAATTTTTGGTTTGCGATTTTGTACGTAATTATGATAATATATGATTATGGTAGGGTTCGAATGGCTAACGTGAGTAAAGAAGGTCAAATAAATAAATAGTCAATAATTTTGGACATGCAAAAGAATAAGTTGAAGTAATAATATGAAAATATGGGTTTTTACGAGTTGGTAATGACTAGGGTATGAGGATGAAGGAGGTTTAAATGTCATGGAAGATTTGTAGAGACGAAAATTATACCCACAAAATAAGATACTAATCATAGTTTATTTTAAATCCGTCGCCTACCGAGTTTATAAACCAAATCAGTTTTTCATTACAGCAAAAAACCGCAAAACATTACGAATAACCTTCGTTTTTTTATGAAACTCCTACTTGATACATTTCAATATAAACGTGGATAGACTTTGTGGCTCCAAATAATACGTATTTAATTTTTTGCACGTACTTAGTATACTGTATTTACAGTTTATTTAAAAACGTGAATAACTGAGTAATATATTTTTGCGATGTGTACAGTTACTAACTAGTAGTTCTTTAAAGAGTTCTGCCTTGAATACATAAATATTTCAATGACTTAAGTTTAGACAAATTGAACTACATGACAAAGAAATTATATTTATTGATTACGTGCATTTATACTAATACTAGCTTACCACCTGCGGCTTCGCCCGCTTCGTCTTAAACCTTATAAATTATATACTAAAACCTTCCTCAAGAATCACACTATCTGTTAAAAAAACCGCATAAAAATCCGTTGCGTAGTTTTAAAGATATAAGCATACATACAGAGGAAATATACTTTGTTTTATACTATGTAGTGATACGTATTATACTAATAGGAATCGCATAGAAACAACAATACGACTTTGAGAGTACGAAATATACCAATAGATATACCATAAAAACAAAACGACTTTGAGAGTAGGTACGAAAGAGATATCGAAATCCGGTCTTATAAATTGGTATTATAACAATGACTAGTTAGATTACATTCCATATAAACACCTGACAATAGGTTTGTAATCAAAATATTGATTAGAATATTCGAATAGCATTCTAATACTAATATTTATTTGAGATGGTTATAAAATGATTATAAACAGAAAGATACTCTATTTAAAAGTAATATCTATAATATATTAATAATATATACTATGTAGAGATTATAGAGACTATATAGAGATTGTCTAACTATGTATGTTTGTAAGGCATAATATTCGGAAAATCATGAAAATTCTCACTTATAGAACGCGGACTATTCAGGAGTTTCATAGGCGATTTTATATCTCTGTCGACCCGGGGGAACCGGGCAAGTGGATAATAATTCATATAATCTTATACAAAAGTAATTTGCGCCTAGTTAGCCAATCCAAAGTACACCATATCACGCATGGTAATCTTAAACTTGTCCAGCATGTAAGGCTGTGTCGACACGTCAGCCTTGGCTCGAATTGGAAATTAGCATTATTGGCTCCCTTGAATCATTGGTACTTTGTATACTAAACGTGACCTAAGCGTTTGCGTGGTCACCTTGTGTACTCCTAATGTGTAATCATTTATTTGGGCAATTCAGGGGCGGATAAAGAATCGCGTTGTTCGATAACTGAGAAAGAGGTGTGATAGTACATAAGTAAGGTAAATTTACAATACCAACACAATTTTTTTTCCAAAGAATAGAGCTTAAATTTACTTTTGTCCCTGCATAGAAAATTCTTACTTACAATAAGGTAATCCGCATAATATATTACTTAGCAAGACATGGAAACAAAACTTGATCACATTTTCCGACAAATTCATGTCTTAAATTTTATGTATGAAACTTGAGATGCAATTAATTTCATAAGGTACATTAACATTAAAAACAACAAGTACATCAGACGGACAACGCAATATATTTACTTATATTTTCACTTAAACTAATACTATTATTTACTTATTTTGATTGCTTTAGCTCTAAACTACCATTTTAAAAAAGTATTCTAATCGTCCGTATTTGACAGTTTTCGTGACATTTTAATATTATCGTGTAACTTTATTGGACGGATAAGTTTTAACCAAGCATTGAAAAATCGGCCCTTAGGCCATTCTCCCATTGCGATACGCACAGGCGATTCAAGTATCCTGCAAGTCTCGGAGACTAGTCGCCGCGGAATATCTCACATACATTGTACCGGTAGCGTAGTGTGCGAGCCAAATGTATGTGAGATACTCTGCGGCGACTAGTATCCGAGACTTGCAGGATACTTGAATCTCCTGTGCGTATCGTAATGGGATAATGGCCTTACTGTCATGTCTACGCGTATCATTACTAAACCATATTTACTCGGGCGAGTTATGCGGTATGTTTGTATTGATCTTGAATGACATAACCGCATACCAGTTTCGCAATGGGGTTTCTTAATAGCTTTCTCTAGCATTTCCTATTTGGGGTTTATCTTTGGTAATCTGAATGGTTCCTTTTGTTATTGTAATAAGAATCTTTTGTAATACTAGCTGTGCTCCGCGGTTTTACCCGCAGTGCTCCGCTCCTCCTGTAGCCTATGCCCTATAGCCTTCCTGGGTGAATGGGCTATCTAACACCGTAAGAATTTTTCAAATAGGACCAGTAGTTCCCGAGAGCGCGTTCAAACAAACAAACTCTTCAGCTTTATAATATGTATTAGTATAGATTACTTCTACTGAGTAAGATATAGCCGACTCGAAGGATCAATATGACAAGGAAACCACAAAGAAAACTAATGTAAAGTAATGTTAATTTATCAGGACACATTCTGTCATAGAATTATGTGTACTGCTTAAAAATTATAGTTTTTTAACCCGAGATTGTTTAATTAAAATACTACTTATAAAAGAATTAAACGCGTGATAGAGCTCTACAATTATTATGTTCATGATCTTGTAACTCCATTATTGAAGCATTATTCATTCATAAATTAATAAACAAGACTAAGAAATAATAAATAATTCAACAATATAGGTATTATTACTATTGTTACTAAGAATCTAGATGCCTTTTGTGGTAAATTAAAGTATTACTCATACAATTAGAATTTTTATTTTTTAACTAAACATTACGCCCACTACAGTGATTTTACATAAAATTTACATACAAAATGTTCTCTAGAACCGGATTTCGTTACTCAACATACCATAATCATAAAATTGTGATGCCACAGGGTTTTACGTCGCTATGCCTTGTAAAAAATTATAATGACATTGTTTTTTTTTAAGAGACGTTTATTTTATGAGGAAAAAGAAACGTCGAGGAATTTCAAGTTATTTTAAGATTGTTGTTAACAAGATTTAGTGATAAGAAGCTTTGGTATTGTTGAAATGTAGGGTTTTGTAGAAAAGTGTTGAAGTTTCATTTTAACTCGGTACTGGCAAATAAAGAGCGAAAAATAACGAACACACATTATATTTCAATGTGTTCCACATCGTCTAGACTCTAGTCCAACATTTCATTCTTATCTATAAATACATAAACTACGAATGAAAGTCGTGTTACACCACTTAGGTATAACTAATGAATGAACGAATTCGATTTTTGCTTCATTGCATTTATCTCCGCTTGGATTAGGATTTCTATATAATTGAAAAGCTAATAAACGACTATCCAGGCATAGCGAGGCGTAGCAGCATTCGCTTTTTATTTTAATTGTAATCATAGTCATCGTCAACATGATTAATTTATCAAACGCTCATCGCGTATTATAAACTAATAATTAGATAAACATTATATAAGAGAGACGGTAACAGAGAAAGTAGTTTTCACTGATCGGATGCTGCGAAGTTTTTATACCTGTTCCCCGTCAATGGAGAGAAACCGAATGTTGACTTAAGCCCTTCGCTCATGGAGCTACTCAAAAAGAACTAGTCACAAACGCAAATTACTAACGAATTGCCTGAGTGTCACAGCCCATACATGTTCTATGGAGATTCGCACACGACGCGACTAGTTACTAACTGGTGAGTAACGCGTTAGCAACAAATCACGCGCGACGCGTCGTGTCGGTCTCCACGATACTGGTTTCCCGAGTTTCTTTGTTTTTTATGATAAAAATGAACGAGCAAACATTGACAAGTGACTGAAACCTTATAACTTGAGTAGCGTTGTATGCGAGATACAATTTGTAACTGGTTTGTAATCGTAATTACTGATTAGTTCAGTCATTTTTGAGTAGCTCCATGAGCGAAGGGCCTTAATCTCTCTGCGTTTCGTCTTGACTGACAAGTTGTGAATTATAATTAAATCGGTACGGATAAACAGATTTTACTTTAAGATTACGTTTTATATGTAGACTACTACGAACTAAGAAGTTACTAACAAAGTTTCTTATCGGCTCTCTGTAGGAACTTTTTTCCGAAGCGTAGTAAATGCAACTGTGTTATGACGATTCGAAAAAAATGTCTGTGTTTGACCTTTGAGGATGAAGTCTATAAATTATCTATTTTTAATTGCCCACAAAAGCATCTGTACCCTATGATATAACTTATAATATTGTTCTATATTAAAATATGCATACTAAGGTATACTTTTTTAATTACAGGTCCGGCAAAGCGGAATCGAGTTTGGTGCCAAAGAAGATGAAAACTAGGTTAATCTTAAGGCTAAATTTATCGAAATTGTAAAATAAAACAAGCATACTTTTGTGTTTTATTTATAAACCTTTAACACTAGATACTATTCCTTTAGACTATTTCTTTTACTTCCTGTCATATAATTATCAATTTTTCTGTCACTAACATAATATAATTAAAAGCATTATAATTTGATGAACATAAGGTAAGATTACCTATAATATTCAATAAACTAATATTTCATAAATAATGAATTTAATTTGTATAAATATATAAACGAAAGAATATGAAAAAGTATATAAACAGTTGACAAGATTGAATAATACAGTTTCTTTTAAAACAAAAGAGCGTAACCAAGTTTTTTCTCAAAAGTGAATGTAACCAAATTTCAGTCTGAATTAAGAGAATAATAATTATGACTATGTTACACAACGTGTTAATCTATTCCTCTTTCTTATGGTAATTATCGTTACATATTCATTAATTTAAATGAGATTATGAATAATGTTTTTTAATTATCAACAAGTATGAATTAAGATGTAGTTATGTATTCAGAGTAATAAGTACTTTCTCAGAAGACATCTGGGAATTAGGTAGGGAAGATAAAAATCTCGACAATATACATATAGATTGAACCGAGAACTGAAAAATATATACCTCCAATAATATAATTGGTGCAAATATTAATTAAATAGTCTGCGAGATCATAACTAGGTCAATAAACACTTACGTAGAATAAAGAATAAGAAGTAAGATAGTTAATCCTTATCTTCTCTAATGCTCTAATAAGGAGAGAAGTCAAATTATTATCAGTATACCTTAGCATGACCTGTTTCCATCAGATGCACTTTGTTTCAATGCAATGAATTAATTTTAATAAGTAGTTATAATTTTAACACTAGAGACCTAGAATTAAAATTATTATTAGTATACCTGTTTTCATCAATGCACCTTGTTTCAATGCAATTAATTTACTTTATTAGTTATAATTTTAACCGTACATAGTTACGTAATAATAAAGGTTTGGAAGAAGAAGCTCATTAACCTACTAATTTATTTCACACGACAAAATTAGTAGCATTATAAGGTTTAGGGCAGTGGCGCAACTGTTTAATGAATTTTGTCTGTTTTGATAAAATTGGATTGCCTAGTACGTATTTTGCAGTTTGAACTTGTTTTTAACTGTTATACATATTATATTATAGTTTCATTTTGTATTTGTGAAAATACAGGCGATTTCGCTACATATATTATGAATGTAGATAATTTACACAACACCATAATATAACTTCACAAAACAAAGTTATTTGCTTCTAGGGTAATAAGACAACTGAAATACAGAGTATAACATAACCTATGCATTTATGAACATCAAAACGATTAAAAGAAAAGCTCTCTAAAACTACAATATGTAGAGCATAAAGTTATACAAGAAGTTAATTTAATATTAAAAATTAAAATTCGGTTTTATTATTTTTGTAGGAACACCATATTTTTAAGAGAATTATATATATGTACAATAGATTTAAAATAGGACTTCCTATCTATCTATTCGTGATCACGAGCTCAGTAAACTGTAATATATTTATACGTATAATATAAAGATTAGAAGAGAAGAGTTTGTTTGTTTTGTGAAACGGAACTGCCCCCCTAGACAAGTGGCTTTCTATTAGCGTAAAGTTTAATAGAATAGATTATGAATGTATGAGATTGACGTTTGATTACGACGACGACGACGATTGATTACGTCAATCACATACATTCATAATCTATTCTATTCAACTTTACGCTAATAGAAAGCCACTTGTCTAGGGGGGCTGAACCGATTTCAAGTGCTAATATGTGTTGTGTGGCTGTAATATGTGTACCCGGGCAAATGGGATTTAATAAAGACACCAAGTTTAAGTTTTCCTATAGCTTCTCAAATATTGCACGCAACCTTTTATATTTTTTATATGCCAGCATATTCTTCTATCAATAACAAGCGCAATAATAAAAAATTTGCGAAAACGTTTCACACTTGCCGTGACCACGAGAAAAACAGATTAATTTAATTGATATTTAGATAATGTAAGACTCCTTTGAAATAGAATTTATAGTCTTTAATTTCTAAATTATGAACTAGACACAAATTAGGTTTGTATACGAATAAAATTAACATTATACCTGAAGGTGGTCACAATAATCTTTTAAAAATATGTTGTGAGTATGACTCATTGAATGGAATGTAAATCCGCCACGACGACATAACGAGATGTGTCATAACATTGTATAATAATTATTTAATAATATTTATTTATATGAGATTTTTTCTATAAAGTTTCGTTCTTCTGAAGCAACGCTTTCTATTTTTATTTCACTGATCGAACTATCACGACCAAGAACTAATAATTCCTAATTTTTATTCTTAACAAATTCTGTTCTTTAATCATGTTTAGCCTAATTAGGATCGGGAAGCATATTGTACATAGTACTATCGTTTAAAATGAAGAAATAAAAGCTGTGAGAAAATCCTTAACAAAATTTTACGTGTCTGATGTGAATTTCAAAGTATTTTATATATGGTATAATTGATATTATCTTATTTATTTTACACGCGGAATAAACACGAAAGTTTGGATTGTACTGATTAATATCATGATTGATCAGCCCAGAATAATAATACTTATAGAGGAGGAAAAACCCTGATTTTTAAGGAGTAGATACAAATGTATCTAATAATTGTTTAGGCCCCTCAATCTCTATAATAATAACAAGAGAATAATAATAAACATATTATGTACTATATATGTATACATATAGTTATAATAAATATTGTGTTACTATTGTTTACGTATAATGCAAATTATTAGAATGAGATTATATTTTTCGGTACGTGCAGTGGAAATCTGTTGAAGATAAGAAAAAAAAAATATTAGCAAATTTTAGATATTCGGTTCACAATTTTGCTCTGTTTTCTGAACTAGGTTGTTATCTGTGTCTCAGAATACAGTACTTTCCCTTATGAGTTCATACAATATTATTAAATACGTAAACACTAAAACAGTATAGTTTTTGATAAATTACAATTAAAATATTGATCCTTGATAAATGCAATTACGAATAATGCCTATAAAGAATTTTATTATGAATGAAGCAAGCATATCTTTATATAATAACGATGATAATCGTCATGAAAGTGAATTGTCTTATAAAAGTTAATTGTCTACTAACAGTAAATGTTTTAAAGTCTTCCTGATTATTACAACATGATATTGCAAGAATTTCAATATATTTTACGGAAGAAATTATGTTTGACGAAATGGACACTAAAATATAAGTTGGTAAGTAATTCTTCCTGAAGTTCATAATTATGATAAATGTATAAACACTTTTACGGATAAATGTAATGGTAAGTAATAAATAATAATATAATGAAGTTCTAGTTATTTATGCAGACGATGAAAAAATTTAATGCAATTTTTTTAAGAGCATGTACATTTTTCAGTAATAAATTGGTATATTATATAGATTTTATTTCATTTCTAATCCCATAAAACGTACCTCCTTATCGATCTAGTATTAAAAATTCTGACACAAATATCTTCTTTCATAGCAATTGATGTAAGTAATAAAATACACATCAACTTCAAACATGACCATTTCGATCTTGAATAAAATCACTAGATGAATTTACGCGTAAACGCCTCTTTTCAAATTATGGCTCATAAAACTGGTCCACGGTCCATAAAATCAGCCTTACCTATTTGGAAAATAGATTGACTATTTATATGTTTGATCCACCTACATTTTAATTCTATAAACTACAAATATGGAGCTAGTTTAAGGATGGATCGAGCTTCATCTAAAATATGATGTAAAGCACAAATTTTCACGTAATATTATGAAATCACTATCCGGTGAGGCGATGTTTCTTAAGAAAACGTGTCATGAAATACGTATTCATATCATACTAATATTATAAATGCGAAAGTGTGTTTGTTTGCCTTTCGTTCATGTCGCAACAGGACGATTGTATGATATGATTTTCTGTCGTGTGAGTAACACAGGCTATTTTTTACCGGGGTGGAATATCTCATTGCTATGGGATATCCCTATAAATACGCGGGCGAAGCCGCGGGTCCTATGCTAGTAAATTATTATTAGTGAATTTATAACGTTGTTCATCACTTGATCTACTGAACCTATAATAAAAAATCACCAATGAAAGGCCACGTATCGAGTCGATCATATATTTTATTTCGTTTATATCCCGGTCAACCCGGGTAAAGCCAGGATGAGCGGCTAGTTCATCATAATGATGGATAAACCACCATACGAGAAAGGCAACGGTTTGTAGAGAAAGTAATATGATGCTTATTGCTTTATTAATATTGCAAATGTTATGATAGAGATGTTTGTGAAAGTTTATTCAAAATGAAAGAAAGGAAAACGTGTTTTGCATGTTTATGAACTGATGGGATTTTATTTTGATGGAAGACACGAAAATATATAATACGAAAATTACTCGAAAATATATAATATGCATAATAATTGGAAATATAAGATTTGTTAATTGCATAGTCTACTACTTCGTCTATTAAAAAACTGATACTTAATACTACAGTGTGTCCGGACATGACATACCGATATTTGAAGGCGCTATTCTCCAGGTATTTTTATCGACAATTCAAACCCTCTACAGTCCCCTACCTCACCCCCCTCAAAATGGTTTTCCAATTTTTTAAAGTATGTTTCATCACTCTTATCAATTAAATTTGTTTAGTGGTCCCAAGAATAACTTGTTATTGTTCAAATAAAACAATAAAGTATTTTGTGACACTCACTTTCGAATTTATTACAATTTTCATAAATTCACTATCCGAATTGATAGGTTTGCCATTTTGAGGGGGGTGAGGTAGGGGACTGTAGAGGGGTTGAATTGTCGATAAAAATACCTGGAGAATAGCCCCTTCAAATATCGGTATGTCATGTCCGGACACACTGTATATCGTGGGTTGTTTGTTTCTTATGTTTATACATACTTTATTCTTATTCCCGCCAGTTTAAAGAAAATTTGTACTTACCTTCCTGTAGTGTTTCTTTTTTATCACAAAGTCCTTCACTTTTTTCACCATAAATATTTGCTTTTTTAAATACAATGTACGGTTCTTAAATTATACAATCTTTTGCGCAACACAAAAAAGCAATACAGTAAAAATAATTGAAGATGTCATTATAAAATATTATTTATTCCAATTTTTTTCGAGTTACAATACAATTATTACAAAATTCCCGAATCACTGCCTATATACATGGTAACAATTTAAAATATTAGTAAATTACACAAAAAATTAAATATCATTTATTCTAATTAATCTACACGTTTGAAAGTCTCCGACCAAAACGGGCTTACACAACAATATACAATATTTTTGGTAAGATAAACTTTCTAAACACCTAAGTTAAAGCTATAAATCTCCACGTGACTACATTAAAACCAATCCTATATTTACAATAAACAAGATGTGAACCAATTTCTGATTACAAGCCAAGATGAAAATCTTGCTAACTTTCATTTCGTTAATGTCAAAACATCAATCTTCTACATTAGTTAAATGTTTAAGATTGTATCCGTTACCCAACGATAAATCTGGAGACTAATTTAAATTACTCAGTCAGTTAAAAATAAGTACTTATGGTATATAACTAACTATCGTCATTTGTTGAGGGTGTGGTTAATCTCCGCGGGACAAACGCGGGCCTCGTGGGTCTGCTCGCTTTAATAAAAACTCGTCTTTCAGTTGTGGGTTTAGGAGATTCCGTCGAGAAAGTTCTAGACGATTTTGTTGTACTCTTTTTCCTTAAATCTACTGGTACGTTTTGCGCTCTGTTCGCCGAGAAACGTGATTTGCTCGGGCTAAATGGAGCTTTTGTGGTCGTTGTGAATGTGACGTTATTCTTCTTTATAGGTCTTTGAACTGGGTTGTATCGTGTCGTGTTTACACTGATAGGTTTGATCGGCCTTCGTGGGAAGTATTTGGATCGTTTAGCATCGAGGGGCGATAGTTTTACAGTCGTTATTTCTTCAGTTACTGTTTCGGTTGTAGGGGCATCAGTGACGAGCGTTGTTGGTGACGTCATAGGTTCAGGTTCGGAAGATAATTCTGATGAAACTGTCGTTTGCACAGTTGTTAGAAGTTCTATTATTGGGCTAGTAGGAGTTTCTGTCGTCGTACTTGTTGTCGATGATAGTGTAGAAGTACTAGGAGAAGGATTAGGAGTAGAAGTTGTGGCAGTTTCTGTTGTTTGAGATATTACTGAAATATTTATTGGGTATTTAATGGTAGCATCTTCGCTTACAGTCGATCCTTTAAATTCTTGTCCTTTCGCGAATGTCACTATGCTACGGCCCGTTTCTGGTTTAAGAACTTGCAATTTTACAATATTAGCATCTTCGTTTTGCGTTGGCACTGATGCCGAATATACGACAAATGGATGATTATTATTTTGATAAGCATCGTTTATTTTTCTTGCCATTGTGGGAGTTTCCGTTTTGAAAAGTGCCTCCAAAGATAATGTGGATGGATCTGTAAGTATTGCTCGCGGTGTAACTATATCAAAATTTTTGGCAGCCTTATTGAGTCTGTTTTGTTCGTTTTCATAAGCAGCAGGAATGAATTGCCAGTTTGAATAAGAGCGATCCTCGTCAAACTTATCTGATTTCTTATCATCCTCGTTTATAAAACTTAAAAAATCATCGTCCTTTATATGTTCAACGTGGCCTTTTCCAGCGTTCTCTTCATCAATTTTGACGTTTTTCGCTATTTTGTTCACATGTCGGTAAGCTTCGTTCATGCTTTCAGAAGCTACAAGGTTTTCCTTAGGTACATCTGAATAGTCAAAAAGGGCTCTCGCGTTTCTTGCTTCATCAATACGAATTGGATTATTTGGCGGGTTATCTACCGGATAAACATGACTGAGTTTTGTAAGATAAATTGGTATTTCGTCTTCGAATATTTTTATAAGACTGTATCTACTAACTTCACCAATTTTATCTACAGTTGGTTTCTTTTCCACTACAAGTTGTCCTTCTTCAATGAGTGTTGTTTCGTTGTTTTTATTTAATCTGTGTTTTTCTGATTTTGATGATACTTCAACAACTCTGCTAATAGAAAATAGTTTATCAAATTGCGTTTTAATAATAGGTGATACTTGAGGAATATTAGTGGTAGTTTCCGCTGAAGTTTCAGTTGTTGTAATTTGGTTTATATCTTGTTTACTCGTTATAAATGTATCTATGGAAGTTGCTTTTTCAACGTCAACTTCAGTTTGTGTGTAAACAGGATATTCTTGGGTACTTGGATAATTAGTTGTATATTCTAAGTAATCATCTGTACTGTTATCAACTTCCATTTCAGAGGTAACCGTTTCTAATTCTAAGGCATTTGTCGTAGAATCATTTTCAATTTTATTATTGTTTACATCAGATGATGTAGTAGTAATTTCGTCCATAGTCAAATAATCATCGTTATCAGTTGTTGTGGGATTAGTTTTGGGCTCAGACGAAACAGTAGTTTTTATTGTTGTTGGTGACGATTCCTTTTCACTTGGAGTCGATTTAGTTATGTTCAATGTGTTAAGTGCTGGCGTGTTGGGCTTCGGTGCATTGTATCCTATTGGAACATTTTGTACGCGTTTCTTAGTAGGATCAATTGGTTGATTAGCAATCCTGCTTACTGTTCCAGTTTTATTTTGGTTTGCAATTAGTGGTTTAGGTAACTCGGTGGTCGATGTAGAAGCTCTAAATGTATTAGAATTTACAAGCCTTGGTTTGAAGAATGGTTTTCTAGTTGAAGGAACAAAGCGGTTTACTGGTGCTGGTTCATCTTCGTAATTTTCTTCCTCACCCTCTTCCTCATCTTCTAGAGCAAGATCTTCCTCTTCATTGTCTTCATATTCTTCAGAGTCAGGTTTTCTCGTAAACAACTGGCTAGGTGGAACAAGCACCAAAGGATTTTCTGGCTCTTCATCTAAAATTTCTTCGTCCGAATATTCTTCTTCTTCCTCTTCTTCTTCTTGATACCTTGGAGTTGTTCTTGCTGTGGGGAAAGTTCTTCTTGTAAATGGACGTGAAAAGAGCGGCCGTTTAGTAGTTGGTCTTCTGAAAGTATTTGGTCTGTCTACTGTTGATGGACTTGTATATGCACCTGGATTGTATTTACGGCTAAACGTTCTACTGCTGGAAGGAACAGAAGATTCTGTTGTAGATGTGAATAATCTTTTAGATGGACGATAAGGTAACCTTGATCTTGCTGTTGATGATGTGAGTTGTGTTGTGCTTACTGTCGTTTCAGTTACTCCATCAGCATCGGTAACTGATGTTTGATTTTGATTTGATTCATTTATTGTATTATTTATTGAAGAATCGTTATTTATATCACTTGAATCGGAAGCGTTTTCGTTATTAGTAGCATTATCTTTATTTACCACTTCATTGTCTTCTTTAATAACAGGACTAGCTGGAGCGGGTTCCGTAATTACCTCAACAGTTTCTGTCTTTTCTACGGGAGCTGTTGTTTCCTTGGCAGGTTCTTCGTCATCTCTTACTAATCCTGCGTTTGACTTGTTATTATTTTCTGAATCAGATAAATTAATTGTTTTATCTTCTTCTGTTACTGTTATGTTAGGCTTTTCATCAGAATCTTTATTTTCTGAAACATTTTCATTATTCAATTCGGTATTTGTATTTTCATCTTCAGATTCATCATCATCATTATTTTCTGTGTTTGTGTTATTTTTCTTATCTTCATCATCACTTTTGTCATCATCACTTGCCTTTAGCTTAACCAAATCAAAAGTATTCTTATATGCTGTTAAAATAGTGTCTGTGATATAATCATCATTTTCTGTTGTTGTCTCAGGTAATGCTGTAGATGTAGATTTTGTTCTTTCTCCATAGTTTGTAACTTCCGCTGGAACGTCTTTGAAACCAGCATTTATTATCGGTACATTCGTAGGCCTTATCTCCTCTTCTTCAATAGGTTTAATTTTTTTCCTTATAATTTTACGTATTCTTGTTGGTGGTGTTGTAGCTGGTTCTGTTGTTTCAATTTTAGCCGTAGTGGTTGGTCGTCTACGAATGACTCTGAATTTTCTTTTACCAGTTTCGTCAATTAAAGATTCATTAATAAGCCCGCTGTCGGGGTTTTGGTACTTTTTAATCGTTACACGTTGTCTGATAGGAGCTCTAGTTGTTTCGATTGGTTCATCGTACTCTTCATCGTGTTCTTTTTCCTCTATAGCACTTTCAGAGAGAGCTATATCATCTTGACTTTCTAATTCGTCTTCATTTTTATCCGGTATCGGTATTGGTGTAGTTGTAGTTGAACCTCGGGAAGGGAAAGGTAGTTTCCGGGCTTGTATCACTGGAGAGTTAGAAGGTGCTCCGATTCTTGGGCGTGTAAAAGATAAGCGAGCACGGTTTCTTGTTCTTTCAGTTTGAGCATTGTTCGAATCATTCGGGTTTTCTGTTGAGGGGGAATTCGTCACTGGCCTACCAAAAGGTCTGGGAGTAAATCTTGTCAACGTTGGGCGTCTTTGTGGTGCTTCAGTAACAGCCTGTTTAAGTGATTCTGTGGTACTGCCATATCTACCGCGACCTCTTGATAAGATAATAGGCCTTCTCTCGTCAATTGTGGCTGCGGAAAATACACTATCTTCTGCCTTTTCAGCAATAGTAGTTGCACGACCACGTGGACTTACATCTTTCTGATCATCTTCTTCTGAATCTTCATCATCTAGAATTTCTTTTTCCTCTACGTCAATAGGTGTAAGAGATAGAACTTCATCTTTAGTTAATTGTGGTCTAAAATCACCCCTCGGTACTTGAGCAGCAGCCGCTGGTACAGAATCATCACTTGTCGTTTGGAACCTACTACGGAATCTCCTGATTTGAACATTACGCGGACTAGGTTTTTCAGTTTCTCGACTATCAGGTGTAGTTGATCTTATTTTCCTACTAATTTCGTTAACTTCCTGCGACTCAGATATATCGTTGGGTTGTGATAATGGTCTACGGCGGCGGATAAATGAGTAATTCCTAGAGCTTACCTGAGTTGTTGTCGCCACTGTTGTTGTAGGTGTTGTTGAACCGCGACGACGTAATACGTTACGTCGAGTTGTTGTAACTGCTTGAGTTGTTGTTGATTGTGTTGTTGTTGTAACTTCGGGTTCTGTTGTTTGAACTGGTTCTTCGGTTTCAGTGGGGTTTGGAGAGTTCAGTAATGAAGATATTTGAACAGATAAAACGGTTGTAGGTTCTGGAGTGTTAATTTCTTCTGGTGGTGAGAATGTCGTGGATCGAGTTCGGATTATCGAAGAGTATTGTGGTTGAGGTGCAGGGGAAGAGATTTCTCTTTCAAGTATTGATTCTTGTGACTCTTCCTCGTCGGATTGTCGGTATCTGTAATAGAAAATTTATTTTTAAAATAATGAATATAGAGAATATATATTTTTTTTGTTTGCATTTTTTTTTCAATGGCATAAAATATAGTTTTACTAAAACATATAAAATGTTCTCGAGGAATATGGGAAAGTAACTACATATTACTCAAATTTGAAAATTACAAAAAAAAAGATTATTATTCTGTTATTTAGGGGTGATTATCAATCCTTTTACTTATTTGTTTTATAATAACAATTTCAAAAATGCTTTCTATTGTCCAATTTTTGACATTTACAGATAAAATTGTTATATGATTGTGTTCTACTTAATTTTGCAGATAAAATACTAAAAATAAAAGTAGTATTTATTTCATGTGAAGAAAAACTTACGGCACAGTAGAGGTCTCCTCCGTAGTGGGTCTGGTGCGTCTGATGGTCACATACTCGGGAGTGGTCTCCCGCCGAGAGCTTATGTCCAAAGATCCGGTAGATTCTGCCACAGCTACGAATGGGTCGCGGTCGAATAGGGCGTTTCTGGAAAGATTGGGTCTGATTATTATATTATGTGACAACTGACAAAGATATGAATATAATCAACAATTGTTATACTTATTTTACGAAGCAATTCTGCAAAGCTCTATACATAGTCTTTCTGAGCTTATACCTTTACATGCCTCTTTAATAATCAAATTTGTCGAATTATTAATCGCACTAAGTTTAAATAGAGCTTTCTTGATTTGTTTAATTTTGAGATGTGAGACAGATGTAAGAGTTTAAAAAATATATGAATTAAAACAGCCCATCAGGTCACCTTGCAATGGAAATAATTATTAAACTCATGTTGATAGGGATATAATATGATGATAAATATAAATAAAGATAATATAAATAAATAATTACCTAGCAGGTACATCATCACTCTGTGTCGTCGGTCTTGTTCTTCTAATATTCACATACTGCAGCGGTTTAGCAGTTCCCCTGGAGATAGAGCTGGTCTCCAAGTTCTCCTGCCCCCTGAAGTTATTCTGCCTGGAACTGGTCTCCGAGCTGGTTTCTATCGGATCCTGGATCTCGTCTGATTCCTCTTGTTCTGAACTGTCTGGTTCTGGTGTTGTGGACTGTCTGGCGCGGTTTATTGTTACGTATCTGTTGAATTAAGGTATTGATATAGATTTGTATATATATTCTTTATTTTTGTAGGGTAGTTAGCATTAAAAATGGTTTTGTTTTTAGTTATGTACTTAGGTGGTATGTTTTTTAGTAATTTTTTTGCGTGATATTTTTTTGTGATATAAAAAATGATTTACCTACTCTCTTTTATTTGGATCATTTACAACTTTTGATTCAAGCATGAAAACAGAAATAATTAAAACATATTTGTATAATAGCAAATACAATACTTGAGTTTGTTTGTAAAAATAATCAACTAAAATTCGTTGAATTTAATTTAAAATTAGATCTGACAACAAACATAATTCCAATACACTTATAATTTGTAACTTACTGTGGCCTATCCTTTCTGTAAGTTTTATCAGTATCGGTAGAGGGTGGTAGCCCCGCGTTCTGTGGTCCGCGCCGACTGTTTTGAACACTGTTTGTTGGTATGTTGTTGTTGTTGTATCTGGAATAGATGAAAAATATTAAACATTAATAAGTATTTATAGTATTTTTTTTCGAAATTTTCACAAAATTGATCAATGTATCATCTCATCAATGTATGTATATCTATCTCATATAAGCTATAGTATGAAATAAAGTCAAAAACTGTTTTATCGAAATGCATTTTTCGATTATTTTTAATAGATAACTCTTAAGAAATCAAATCAACCCATTAAGCGAAATTTTGTGTCAGTGTTTCGGGTCATTTGTAACAGGATAGTGGTTCTACAGGGGTCTTAGTACGCAATGACAAAAAGAAAAATGATGGTCAGAACGCTGATACCGGCTGTAATATTTTATATTAGAGAATCTTAACATAAAATATTATAGTATCTTCACCGTGTGTGACGCGCTTTAAATCAATAATTAAATATCTTTAAAGTATTTCTTATTCCAAAAAAAAAATTTTTGTTCAAAAAATAGCATTTTACCACAACTAATATAATATTATACTACTAACTTGCTCTGTCCTCTAGCACGTTCTAGAACCTTCTGGTACAACTTCTTGTTGAAGTTGGAAGGTGTTGTTGTAACTACGCCGGGTGGACTTGCTCCTGATTCTGATAAGTGCAGATGTTTTTCTAATTGTTCTACACCACCTGTGGAAGAAAAAAAACATGAAAAAATAATACAAATAATCTGTATCTATAATTTATTATACAGCTGATAATGTGCTTATAGAAAAAAATACAAAAAAAAAGACGGGTTGCACTCCGGGAGTGCCGGCAGAAGTGAAAACTTGATTATTAACGTTGAGCATGTTTGATATTTTGGAATGGTATCCGTCTTACGCTTTTTCGATCAGGTCACGTGTCCTGACGCGAGTTTAAGATTTTATACCCATTACAGAAAAAGTCCTCAACGCCGCTAAAGAAGTTTTCACTTCAAAAACTTTATGGTTTTAAGGTTTACTTACCAACTTTCTTAATAAGATCGATCAGTTCCTTGATAACCTTTGGATCCTCAGCTTCCACGTCACTAGCGTCATCTGCTTCTTCATCTGAGAATTCCTCTTCTTCTTCTTCACTTAGCTGTTAAGTTAAATTTAATTGTAGGTATTAAAATATATATAAGACTATTTATTATACAAACAAATGTTATATAGTTACAGTGAGTGATGTCAATAACTGCAGAGGCTCCCAAAATGTAGTATTTTTGATATCATTCGCATTTCTCGGACCATTAGGTCCCACCCAGTGCCCCGCCTGTAGTTGCAGGCGGCGTTGCCACCACTGAAAGGGGCCGTCGCCCCGAACAGTTACCCCGAGGCCTGTGAAGGCCTGCGTGGAAGACCCCGCGATCGATCGATTTATAAGTAAATTAAAATAAGAACAGCGATAGCTTTTATACAGGGCTTTAATAGTTTTAAGAAATGTGTAAGTTTCCCAAACAAAAAAAAAACTATATTAAACCAATAGTTCCTCAGAGAAGCACGTTAAACATAAAAAAATACATTTTTTACTTCTCTAGCATTAGCATTTTTATTTTTAAAATATTAATTATTTAGCCATAAAATATGTATCAATGTCGAAAAAAAATACCTCAGGTTCCTGAGTAGTAGTAGAAGTCCTGAATAACACGGAGCTCTTGGACGTGAGTCTGACCGGTCGCTTGGTCGTGGTCGTCACGGTCGTGGTCGTGGTCGTGGGCGCATTCGTGGGCGCTTTTGTGGGCGCTTTCGTGGTCACAGCGGGTTTCTTACAGAGGACGTTGCGAGCAAAGTCACAGGAGTCAGCTGCTTTGTTGAAGTAGAGGCCTGGGGATAAATGTATTGATTATTATTATTGGAATTTTTGTTTAGAAAAAAAAATATTGGTGAATTGAAAGTCTAATTGAGACTATTAACTGTGTAATTTGGAATCATAATGTAAGTTGACTATTGTCAACAAACAAACAAATATTTTATATTATTGGTACATTTTCACGGAATATAAATTTTTACCTATTTTTTTGTCAAAAAACAAATAAAACAGCGTGTATGCCGAGCACACGTGTCAGAAGTGAAACTTCTTTGGCATGACGCGACCTTGAAATTTTACTCTCAACGCGTTTAAAGAAGTATCACGGAAAAAAAACAAATAAATAATAATATCCATACCAGAAGGACAAGTAAACTGATGTGCCACAATGCCGAGGTCGGAAGGTCCGGAGTCGAGACACCAGAAGTACTTCTTACAATCGCGCGGGTGCGGGAAGAAACCCTCGTCTGTGCACTTGAAGTCTGAAAATGTATTAAATTATTGTAGATAAGTAAATTTAATTAAAATTTAAAAGTATAAACAGACAGACTCATAGCGTTAAACTTATAATATTATGTCGTTTTATGTCAAAGGTAAAACCTATTTCAAAGTAATGTAGCGATTTCCACATGTATTATTATTTTACCTACTTTTTTAATTGTAAAATGGGATTAAGTACAATATTTTAAGTGAAACTTTTTTTATCAAATTTCAATGATACCAAATACTCTCAACGCGCTTAAAGAAGTTTCACTTCAACAAAGATAATAAATCTTATAAAATATATCAAGCCCTTGTGAAGTTATTAATAATTAAACGTTTATAAAATAAAATAGTTACCGGATCCGGGATCCGGAGTGGTTGGTGGTTCGGGTGTGATGATGTTCCACGCGGGAGTCGAAGTCTGAACCGATGTCTTTTGCCTGCTCCTGTAAAATAATTATTAAGCTATTAAATATAAATAAAAAATTTTGTCTGTGTCTCTTACTAAATTAAAGGGAGCTATTGAAATGTTTTTTAAGTATTATAGGTATATGTGAGAGAATTATAACAGAGTAGTTGTTATGTGGCTATACCTTCCTATTACAATGTACTCTATGGTGTACAACATAATGTCGATATTGAATTGATATGAAATGCATCGAGCTCTGCTATGGTTTATATTCCTTGAGTCAGTAGCTCGATGATATAGTCTCGGTACTACCATCGACCGCGCAAGGTGTGCGCACTGAGTCATTATTTAATATTATTTCACATATGTACCTAATTATAATTAATTATGGAGAGTTATTTAAATTCTCCTATAAGTGTAATGAAAATTATTATTTCTCAAATTACACATTTTTAAGCTCATAAATAAAAACCACTGCTGTCTATTTTTAAGCTGGCTAATATTTTTATCCCAATTTAATCTATATTTCTTGACGTACTTTTTACTACAAAAAGCAATTTTTGCGTATTAAACATATATTTATTGTAAAAAATATGTGATCTACAGTTGTAATATTATTTTTTATTTAAAATTGTAATATCTTACTTCGAAGATGGTTTAGGAGTGGTAGTGGTGGTAGAAGAGCGAGGTTTTGGTCTCCTCCTCCTGGACCCTGATGATGATGGTCTGGAAGACTCTGTTACTGTGTTTTGGGTTGAACTGTAATAGGAAAAACTATATGTATAGTATTTTGAATTTTATCAGGATAACATTTTTAGCAATTTTTTTCCGCTCTTAAAATATTTTTTGTTATTATTTTATGTGCCGTTCAACGTTTGCCTAACAACCACTTTGTTTCCAAACAAAAGTGATGGTAAGTTTTAAAGATTGTTTGTCCCTCAAGTTAGAATGACTGAACAAATAGGGATGAAATCGACTTAATTTTAATTAAAATTAATTTTAGAATTTCCCTTTTACACTAGAGAAGATAATTTTTGAAACAAAAAAAAATCGCAGTCGGATGAAACCCATTAGAAAAGAAGGGGAATATGATAAAAATGTAAGGAAAAATAAATTACGGTCAATCCGAGTTCGGGAAGCGGGAGGGGGGAGCTTTAAAGAGAAAAAAATGGTTTCTCTCGATTTCCGACAAAACTACAAGTCCTATAGAAAAAAGTTCAATGGAAAAGTTGTAGGTAATTAAAAGTTCTACAACTTTTGTATGCACAATTTTTTCACATAACCTAAAAATTTAGGTGAAAAATTCAAAAAACCAAGTTTTTGGTCTTTTATTTCTATCTACTTCAAAATTTATTTTTTTTCTACAAAATTTGGTGGAAACTTACTTTATTATGTCCCAAATACACTGTAATTTATTTGATTGAAAATATTTATTTTTTCGCCTTATTTTGAATTAATACCAAAAAAACAACCTAATTTTCAATCGAAAAGTCACCCGTCAAAATATCAGCTTTTTTCAAAAACTTGGGGTGCCTTTTATTCATTGAAATCTCTACTTTCATATGGTGTAAAAAAAATAAACACCACCATAGTAAATGTTCTCAGGAAATGCATACAAACAGTGTGAAAATTAGCTTTTACTAAATCAGGCACACTTCTCGAACTACCTGAAATGTTTTTATCGACATCATTTTGCTTTTGAATATGCTGTAAAATATTAAACTTAGAACAGATAATTATTTTTCTTTTGAAATATTACCGAAAAGCCGATACAAGAGAAGATATAGAGTTCAAGAAGTGTGCCTGATTTAGTAAAAGCTAATTTTCAGACTGTTTGTATGCATTTCCTGAGAACATTTACTATGGTGGTGTTTATTTTTTTTACACCATATGAAAGTAGAGATTTCAATGAATAAAAGGCACCCTAAGTTTTTGAAAAAAGCTGATATTTTGAGGGGTGACTTTTCGATTGAAAATTAGGTTGTTTTTTTGGTATTAATTCAAAATAAGGCGAAAAAATAAATATTTTCAATCAAATAAATTACAGTGTATTTGGGACATAATAAAGTAAGTTTCCACCAAATTTCGTAGAAAAAAAATAAATTTTGAAGTAGATAGAAATAAAAGACCAAAAACTTGGTTTTTTGAATTTTTCACCTAAATTTTTAGGTTATGTGAAAAAATTGTGAATACAAAAGTTGTAGAACTTTTAATTACCTACAACTTTGCCATTGAACTTTTTTCTATAGGACTTGTAGTTTTGTCGGAAATCGAGAGAAACCATTTTTTTCTCTTTAAAGCTCCCCCCTCCCGCTTCCCGAACTCGGATTGACCGTAATTTATTTTTCCTTACATTTTTATTATATTCCCCTCCTTTTCTAATGGGTTTCATCCGACTGCGATTTTTTTTATCTTTTCATTATTTTCAAAGGCTTCTACCCCAGTCTATTTTACAAATCATACATTTTGTATTTACATGATATTATTTTGACAAATTTCATCAAATACCAAATTCATTATCGTAATTTATACAAAGTTACACCAAGTAACTTAAAAGCAACTTACCCTAACTTAGCGATATAAGATTCCTTCGCAGCTTCAATAAGCGGGTAAGGTTTGCCGTAACAAGAGCCTCGGAAGTCATCGTTATCGATAGACCAGAACATTATACCTGAAAATATTATCATATTAGTATTTGAATAAAAAATATGTTTGATTCTTTGAATGAATGAATGAAGAGATCAAGATTACAAAATAAGAATGATACAAGTTCTTTGTTACTGTTTCAGACGAAAGATCCATTGAATGATAATGTATAAATTATTAATTTTAATACGATTTTAATTGATCCTTTTATAAGAAGTTAACATTACAATTTCTTGTACAATATAAACAAAAGAGCTAAAAATCAACATAATTTATAACTTAAACATGAATGTCAAACAGAATCAGAATCCTTATCAGAATAAAGATTAGAATTGGAATCAAAACCAGAACAATTATAATCAGAATCAGATTGAATTTGAATTCTCTACAATACAAAGATTAAACATACCTCCAAGTCCATTCTCAGCGACATATTCTCCCTTTTTCTTGACAATATCGATATCATCATAACCAACCCACTGATTGCCCTTATAAGCCACTGGACCCATCGCATCCTTGTTGGGATACATAACTGTCCATTCTTCGTCTTCTTCCTCTTCAGAATCTTCAGAGTCTTCGTCAGAATCTATGGCCCGCTTCTTGCTTTTGGCTTTTAACGCTTCGCAGATCTGAAATTTTGTTAATGTTACATTTGTATTCAAATGCCGGCATAATCTAAGACAAAATGTATTGCTATAAAGTTTGTGAATCAAAGTGAACAGCAAATACTAGAAAATGAACAGTGCATAATAAATGAACACTAAACAGTGAAAAATGAACAATGCATAAATTGTTAACAGAAAACAGTGAAAAATTAATACATATTACACAATAAATGAACAGCAATGTGTAAAAATGAACAATTCGTAATAAATCGTGAACAGACCACATTGTAATGAAACAATTAAATAACAGAAAATAGTGTAAATTAACATTACACACTAAATAGTGGATAACAAACACTGAAAAATGAACAATGAACAAGAAATGAACAAAACACAACGAATAATGAACAAGGCACAATTTAAAACAATAAATGTTAAAATACAAACCTCATAAAAAGCCAAGTATCCCTTTTCCCGGGTAGCTTCCCCCTGTTCCCCGGGCCCATCAGCCGGGGAACCGATTTCCACAGCATCCGGGTTAAACAAAGTGTAGGAACGACCATATGTGGGGATACCCAGGACGAGCTTATCCCGGTCTGCCCCGTTTTCCAGATAGAACTTTATTGTGTAGTCCTGGAAGAGATGTGTATAATAGTTTAGGAAATAAATATATTTTATTTTATTTCTTTACGTATTCAGGAATAATTGGATAGTAAAAACATAGACAAAAATACATAAATAATAGATAAAGTTTAAACAATAATTACTTTTCATTTCAATTTCATGAAGTTTAGAATTGTTTTTTAATTAAAAAATATTTCAATCACTGAATGGAACTATAAACCTCAATTTAATGAATATTACAGTTATAGTTTATACTGAAATACGAGATAGCAAAACCACAGAATACATATATAGTAGCTAAACGCTAGAAAAACTTTAACTCCATACTTACAATATTAAGTTCGTTATCCACACTATATTCATTAGGCTCTTCAAGAGGGTAGAGTGGTGCGTGGTGGTTCACAGCTGGTTCGAATGCTGAGTGGTAGTCGTATGTGAGAAGATTCATCCAGTCCAAGTATCTGGAATTATTCAATTTTATTAATATTCATGATAATATTAATATTGAAAAGCAGATGAATTGAAAATTATATGTGGTACACCTGCATATTTTAACTGGATTCTTGTAAATAAAATTTAATTTAGTAATTATTATAGCTAAAATTTAAATAATACGTTATAGTTTCATTTTTTATTATTAAGATCCAGTTCCAGATAATGTCGATCAACAATAACATCAAAATTTCATAATTTAATCGTGTTTCATAAAATGGTATGATGCTAATCACGTGTACATATCTCCTAACAACCATATTTTGAGTGTAAACAGTTGACGCGGTTATTGTAGCCAAATAACAATAACTATAAATAGTTATTTTAGTACATAATAGCTTCTGCTACATACTATATTTTTAACCCTACACATAATCAATTTCAAAACCTAAAATAATAGTTTTAATTTGACATATCACGGTAACCACTGTACAAACGTCTTGTATTACCACATTTGGTATAATATAATAGATAGCTTGAAACGGTTGAAACACGTTTAAGTTAAGTATAGCTTACATCTTATTTGGAAGCCTCGACGATTACTGTTTCGCCTACGGATTGCACATACAAGGAAGTGTATCAATTTAGCAACGATAAGAGTAAATGTTATTTTTAATTAAGAGCTTATAAAATTCCCTTATTGATTGTTTATTGATTTTTATTGATAGTGGAATCACTTGTAATGATCATGTAGTTAAATATAAATGTAAAAGTGAAGTACCATGTCCCCTAGTGGGGTAAGGGGCAGATGCATTATACATCTGTTTCACTGATCGATTTTCTTAGGGACAAGTAGGCGATCAACCTTCTGTGTCCTACCAGACAGAGACATTTTTTTTTCTTCGTCTCCACCGGGAATCGAACCCAGGACAACTCGGTGCTACGCTCACGCGTCAACCACTGTACCAAGGAGGTCGTAAGGGTAAACGTTTACTTTAAAAATAACTGCTAATAGTTATGTGTGTAACAATATTTAAATACAATAATATAACTTATCATAAAACCATTTTATGATACACCACTAGGTAACAAGCTTTGACGATTCGTGTATTGTTTTCATCTAGGTGTGAAATCATATTCAGGCATAATAAATATTAAATAATATACATAAATACCTAATGATTCTAGTCATCGTATCATTTATTTTTACAAAAATGGATAGATGATGTCACTTACAACACGTTATATGAGTAGGCCTATTAATTATTTCTAGCACGATGGACATATATACATGGACGATGCTATAAAACCATAATTATAAAATACATATTTATTTTATTCACTTTATATGTCAAAATGGAGGAAGTTTAATTTACTATAATATTAGACATGCGTCGTTAAGATAAGGTAAATAAGATTATTTAATCGAATGCTAAGCGACGGAATGTGTACCAAATGTAATCATTTTTGAAGTGAAACTTCTTTATTCGGGGTTGGAAAAAAATTTAGTGTACATTTTTTCGTTACGCGTGACATTTTTCCGTTACGCGCCATCTTTTTCTTATCCCTACCACGCGTGATTCGACGTATTTCTGTAAAGTTGCATATAGTAAATTATTTTTTGAAAAATAAGGTCATAAAGAAGTTTCACTTCTTACGTGTGTACACTAGTACACGCACACATTTTTGGTTCGATGGTTGTTATTTTCAGGTCATAAAGGCAATAATAATAAATGGTTCGAGCTTAAGATATTACAAATGATTCTGAGAAGTAAATAAGATATTGATAATTCATATCCTTTTAACTTTTCAATGCAATGTTATTATTTTATTCAGTTAATTGTTACAAAAATAAATATTTTCAAAGACTGTACGAGAATTAAGAATATACAAATTGAAAAAGCTTTTTTTGTTATTACAAATCCAAATTAAACATTCTCTGCGACATTCTTAAGCTGCCAAATGATTGTGCATGCAAATTTCATACACCCATTGTTTGAACGTTGCAACAGGATTGACTCACTCATCATTCACATAATGATGGCTGCTGTAATGATGTGTGATGAAAGATAATCCCCAGAGTATATGTAGAAGCTGCATTTTAATGTATGGAGCGTGTTGATTTTGTCATACACAAATGATATGATTCGAATAACTGGGAGCTTACTCCCTGTCGTATCGAGATCTAATTCAATAGAGGTCGATTTGATTGAACGCTGAATTGGTACTATTGTAAACTAAGACTGCTATAGTGTAATTATATTAAAATCAATCTCAATTGCCAAGTTTGACAATTCCATTGGATCTGGATATAAAGTCGAAGCAGTTGCAAAGCAAATGTTAAGCTTCGGGGATGAATCAAAATCGAAAAAAAAATCAAGATCGAATCAATTTCAGTCGCAAGACTGTACAGAATCAAAGATTTTATAAACGACTAACTTTACCACGCAACTTCGTCTGTCTAATAAATGATTTAACTACCTAATTGTAGCTATGTCATGAAAAGCTTAAAATCTGTACTAAAGCCAAATGGAAAGACATATAAGTTCAGTTACCAACATCGATTTTAAACAACAACATTGAAAAGACCGTTAAACAATTACTATCAATGTTATTTAACATACATAAGTTGTTAACAGTATTAACATTACATATATCTATTACCAAACATGACATTGTATTGAAAATTAAGGTGTCACAATTTCGCAAGTGACCACGGACGGCGTCGCGTTAGATTTGTAATTGCTAGTGTCATGCATTGGCCTGTATCAGTGACCATGAAATGGTTATTGGCACATACGTCGTGATGGTATTAACAATTGTAGGGCTGGATTAGATTGCGTTCGAGTTCACATGTGTGAAATAATGTCATAGTAAGGTAAGTACATAGTGAACCGCGTGAAACAGCTAGTCAATAATATGTTGTAAGCTACGATATACATCGCAGACAGACCTGAGCGTCACCTAGTGGTGGCGTGTTGCAATAACATATCTAGATGTTGGTTATGTCGTAAGGTTAGTAAATAACTTGAACATAGGCTTATATGTAGGTATGTTTGCGTTGTTTTCATTGACTTGTAGAAATAAATTATACAAATAGTATCTTGAAGATAAAGATCTCGTAATTAAGTTATATTTTAAATTATTTGATATTAAAATATTATCATAAGAATAAATTCGAATTGGATTTTCTTATTGATTCTTAGAGTTGATAGTGATAGAGCCAGTTTTAAGTCACTCTAGCTAGCTAGTCTAGCTTTTATACGAATTCCTGTAATAGATTTCATGAGATATTATTTACTTATCTATTGAATAAATAAAAAGACACAGAATTGCTACCATATTTATATCATTTAAGCTTATATTTGATATATGACGATGCTAGCTTTGATGTAGACAATAGTAACTTTAAATATTAACTCTATCAATAGGCCTTAAATAATATAATATCGACAATCGACAAACATATTATAATATCAATGTCGTTCATCTGATACATTAATATGATACTGCGTTTATATTTCCGGCACACACAAACAAGATTGCACTGCAGACTACCTTGACCTTAAGACATCTTTAACATTTACTTAACCAATGCAAATAAAAATAAAACCAATATTATAAATGTTAAATCTTATTACTAAAAAATAATATCTTTTGTCTATTCGAATAATAATTTTTGTAAAGGTTACATAGCAACAGTTTAATATTTTTATTAGTTTTAGTCAAGCTTAATAATTAATAGAAGAAAAATATTTATGTAAATTGGTTGAATAAATTAAAACATATTGAATTCATAAATGTTGCCACATTTTTTTCACAGCTCCATGGGCTGATGATCCGATATCAGTCAATGATGAAAAAAGGGAGATGCGTGAACACTTTTCAAGTCATAAGTCGACGATAAAATAGTGAAACTCGTGTCATTCTCATTACTCATAGTTTGGTTACGTTACATCGAACAAAATAAATATACACATACAGACGGAATTTTGGTTACAAATTTTAACATTACCTTATACCTTATTATTGCATTTATTGCTTACGTGCTATCGAGTATCATTTTCAATATTATTTCAATCCATTATCAATTAAATTTCATAATATACATAAACGTATTTATTTTATTAAATATGCAAACAAAATAAATAAATAACACTTACTTGTTCAAAGTCCTGACGTCAAATCCCTTCTCAATATATTCTATACCAGCTGGCACAGCCATGGTCAGTAAGAGACGCGGCTTCCCAGTCTTTTCGGACTCTCTTTCGAACTCCTCTCGTAACTCCTTCACGAGCTTAGCGTAATTTTCTCTGTCTTTAGCCTTGCCGCCATCACGGAACGCTGGGTACTCCCAATCTAGGTCGAGACCGTCGAAGTGGTTTTGTCTTAAGAACTGGAAATAATGTTATTAAACCCAAATTAAGAATAGAAATACACATATTTTTATACGATTGTAAAAATACAATAACGAACAATGAACAAGTTATGACAAAAGTTTACGAATAGAGATAAAATCCAAAAAAAAAATTCAAATTGTTCTCCCGCGCTATTCTATTCGCATCGCTATTTTTTTTTACGGAAAGAACACATCTGTCAAAACTCATACAGCCAAAGATGTAACAACTGGCAACACTATTAAAAAAAACATTGAAGAGAAGAATAACATTACCTTCAGTAAATTATTTATATTCTATTACAATACAAACTTGGTGCGTAATTTAAAAAAATATTTACATACACATGATAGCAATTTAAACCTACGTAAGTGTTTTCTGTTTTGGAATAATCATTGAACATTATTGTAATACGCCAGTGTTTAGCTAATTACGTCTTGTCAATTCTAAATGCTCTAAACAACCAGATATCCGTTCCTCTAATAACATATAATGTGTAGAAAGTGCTTTCATACTTGACGTTTTAATGTAATATGTTGTGGGAAAAGTGATTAATGTTGTTCAACGTACACAATCTTAAATAGAAGTGTAATTAATGGATTTATGACAGTCATAAAATAAACAAAATGAATAGCTATTCATAAAATACAATTAAACACATAGAGCACATTAGGAGAAAACAGTATTATTAAATCTGGCAATGTCGCTGATAATTGAAATATAAGAATTCTTATAGAATATTTTTTAACAATACCTTTGGATAAATATTCCTATCTCATTTAACAATGAGGACTGATGAAAGAACAATAAAGCAGAATGTCAAAATGTGCATTATATTTTATTTGGAAAAGACGCCATATTTAGTCGAGATGTCGATAGAATGTCAAGGAAACTATTATTTTTAATGGACTATGGGCGTATTCAGAAAGAAAGCTTGAAACTTATAAGCGCTTATCGGTGCTTGTCAGCGCTGGTAACCCGCGCAGGAAAATATATGAACATGACAAGCGCCGATAAGCGCTTATAAGTTTCAAGCTTTCTTTCTGAATACGCCATATGATTTTAAGAAGTGAAAGTTATTTATAAATGCATTAAAAATATCATCGACAAAAATGAAACCTTTGTCCATATCTTCTTCATTAAAAAAAAAAGACAGTTGTCAAAATTTTTCTTAATTTTTGAATTTCGAAGCAAAGCAATTGAAACCCAAGATTACCGCGAAAACACATGTCATTACTCATTTTGAATTCAGAACAGTATCTAAAGAAGTTTTAACTTGGCGCTGGCATAAAGTCTTTGCTCATTGCCATAATCGAAAAAAATTAATAACGTCAAAAACTTACCTTTATAACATTCCTTACGAATTCCTTCCTCCTGTCCTTGGAAGCGACCATTGGTGAAAATCTGGAGGAACCTTCATTCCAACCACCGATCGCGAGAATTGTCTTCAAATTCTTGTTGTACGTTTTCAAACCAGTGAATTTGGCGTAACCACCTGAGAAATATTGATTATTATAGAAAATTATCTAGTTGAAATAGTAATGAAAATTGCATTATGATAAATAATTGACTACACCCTACGAGTCGACTGAAATCATTTTTTAATTGTGTTCCATTTGTTGTAAGTCAATTCTCATTTATTTTTACGAAAATAAAACAGCAATGTAACAGCTTAATTGGTTTTAGTATATCAAATTTAATACATGCAATAGTTGAAACTGAATCTCATCGTCAAGTTTCTCAAAACTTTTAAAGAAAGATGACCTATATTTTTATTCCTATACCTATTTCCTTTGGGACCTTACCCTTACCCATATAGGAAACGATATCTTGTATTTTTCTCGGAATTCATACTTCATACTTTTATTCACATGACAAATATTCAAACTAACCTTTTTCAATATCCTGGTACTTATCAAAAGGCTTCAATGTGTTGTCCTTAGTGAACCCTCCGAACGCGTACACAAGATGCGTGCAAAGGTACGGGTTGATGTTCTGCGGGTTGAATTTAGCTGTGCCCGGCCGGTAAACCGACCAGTTTGTGTAGTAGCAGACCACGCGTGGTGAACTGGAGAGTGCTGTAAGAAAATAATATGGTTAAGGCCTATGCAAATGGGTCGGGTTATACCTTTGGGTATGTATGGGTGGTAAGTGTATGATGGCTGTTACCTTTATTAAGGGTATCTGATTGCTATGAAAAAGATGATTCAAACTTGCTTCTATGTCAGTCCTAGTAATCTATACTAATATTATAAAGCTGAAGAGGTTGTTTGTTTGTTTGAACGCGCTAATCTCAGGAATATGAGGCGATAGCCTATTTATCGAGGAAGGCTATTTATCATTACGCTAAGTCCAACATGAGTGGAGCCACGGGGGTGAAACTGCGTGGAGCAGCTAGTGAATAAAAAAGTAATTACTGAACCAATAACTCAATGAATTCAGATTTGAATAAACTACGTTTAGAAACACTCGTTAAACTCCGTTTTCACTTAATAGATTATTTCCTACAAAAAGCATTAAGGTTTTACGAGAGACGTTGAACAATGCTCTATTGTGGGCGTCCATTGGAAGTGCATTGGCCTATACTTGGCCTCTACTATAGAATATACGACTAATTTATATGTAAATACTGAAATAACTTTAAACCGCGGCGATGCTTATTTATGACAAAACAAGTTCATATTGTGATCAATATGTGTAGTATATTTTAAGTCTATTGTAAATAATATAAAAGACAAGATGACTCACAATAGCGATACATTCAAAATAGTGTAAATTATATAGTATCGTAAAAAACCCACGCTCAATAAGTTATACGTCGTAGAGTTTAAATATATACCAAATTAGTGGTATCATCATGAGTCCATTAATGTTCCCACTGCAGGGACACGGGCTTCCTATGAATGTTCAGAGTTCAGACCATTATATTATCACTAGTTGTGCCCTGCGGTTTTACCCGCAGTGCTCTCTTGTTGGTCTTAGCGTGATATATGCCCTCCTCGATACATTTATCGGCTATCTAACACCGAAATAATTTTTCAAATCGGACCAGTAGTTCCTGAGATTAGCGCATTCAAACAAACAAACTCTTCAGCTTTATAATATAAGTATAGATGAATGGTATTTTCATACTTAATTGAGGTTTAATAATAGCTTTACGTATTTTTAATCCGTAACTATCTGTACCAAAACAGTCTGTGTAGGAAAAACATTTTTGCAAGCAAATCGCATTGCTTCATTCTATATGTGGCCGGTCCATATATGGCCACGATTGTCTCTTTTGTTCTAGAACAATGGACTTCTTGATATACGGTTCCCGATTGTACTGGCTTTTTGTCGGAATTACTATTTTAGTGTCTATTTTTGTAGCGAATGAAGATGTGAGTAGGAAGATACGGAATTATTGTTTTTTATTTGGTAGTAAATATAACATTTTATATGTATAACGTTTGAGTCATCTCTTAATAACGATCTGAATAAACGAACATATAAGGTTATATTTTGTAGACGATTTTTCGTAAATGTTTTTGTTTTCTAACACAGAGACATCATACATGTTAGGTAGGTACATAATACTATTAATATAACCTACTAAAATTAAACAGTAATGTATTTTTTACGGAATTAGAAAATAATATGTTCAAATTGTAGAATATTGTTTAATAAAGTTCTTAGTTTTTTATTTTATACAAAAAGCAACTCACCTGGTGTGGCAAATGCGAAGACGGCCGCTATTAAAGCCAGCCATGTTGTGTTTCCCTGTGGACAAGCAAACACAATTTACAGAAGTTTCATACTAAATTAGATTAAAGAAGAATAAATGCTGGTAAATCTTTAAAACCTTATAACAATTGTTTCGATGTTTTACATATCTTAAAAAGCCTTATACATGATACCTTATTCAATATGAAAACTGTGAGCAAATCATATTAAAAATCTGAAGGAAAAACTAGTGGTCCTTCGAGACTAAATTAAAAATTGAGCTAAAACCATTTTGATGAAATTTGGCATTATTATCTTCTTTATATATAAAAATGAATCGCAAAATGTGTTGGTAAGCGCATAACTCGAGAACGGCTGAACCGATTTCGATAATTGTTTTTTTATTATATTCCTTGAAGTAGGAGGATGGTTCTTATGTAGAGAAAAAGTAAATATGTACCACGGACGAAGCCGGGGCGGACCGCTAGTATGAAATAAATAGTTTATGAAATGTTTATGTTACGAAGGATTAACAAATTACTAAGTTCTCATTTAATCACCTTTTTATTGGACCTTTGGATCCGTTTTAAAGTATGCAACGATGTCAAAATAAGTAAACATGACGAAATATTTAAGGTCGCTTACATTAATATTACATAATTGACAATGTAGTGACCCCTTGTTGTGTCACTGAGAATTTATGTATTTACAAATTTTATTTGTATATTTCCCAATAAATGCATTTTCCATTCTTTTCTTGACTAACTTCACGTTATATTATCATTAAAAATTACGAATTTTATACTCAAAGACTTTTATTTTGTGTAGTATTTCTCAAATATATGTTTGAGTTTGAGTTTGATGTTACCTAGAAGGGCTGCTACATCTTAACGCGAACGCGTGAGTGAACGGAAGGTTCACCCTGGTAGCGACATGTGCAAGGGCGTCCCCTCTTGACGGGGATATACCAAAGGCTGTGAAATACGGCATAGAATTTTACGTCGGCTATCATAAACGCAAGCTATAGGCTAACAATATATGACCAATATTACGCAATAACATTATTTAACAATTCTCTTTTGCAAGAATTATAAAACATCAATGACATCTATTCCCCAGACGCACAAATACAATAAAGTTCAACAACATCAGAATCAATATTCAAAAGGCTTGAACTAATTCATACCCGTTAAACTAACTGTTTCATAATTGTTTCGTGGCATGAATATGTAACATTAAACAATAGACGCGGTATGTAGACCACACCGAGTATGGAGCTTCCGATGCCTCTTCTATGGTGTAATTGTTATGCTCCAGTTTGGTGCTAAATTTGGGATGGTTAGGCCCGTTTTGCATGTTACACATTTGATTATGTATCTGCAGCATCTTTTTGCAGTAAAGATGTGTCTTTTTGTATTTACTCTTGCGCAAAGTTTGCACCATGCCGTTTGTCTCGATGTTTCGAATGTAATTTAATTAAGAATGGTATTTTATGAAAGAAACCAAAATTTAGTATATACCTAGTAAGTGAAATTGGTAAAAAGAGCCTACATAATTTGAAGTATAAATAAGGAAATCTAACTTAAACGGAAATTCTCTTTGAGAAACCGTCTATCTCTATCCATTAACTTTATTAGTTACAATAATACAATCAATCAATCAATTTAAGTATTAGTCAATCTGAGTAATACTAAAATCGTGCTTGTGAAAAGAGCCTAAGGAAGTTTCGTCTATAATGTCACCAATTTGAGCAAGCGGATGCAAAGCCTTAAACATTTCAAGGTCACGGTACAGTCTATAAGAAGTAAGTAGATTTGTAGCACTCGCTATTTTAGTACAGTATCAAATACTACGACTGTATGATGCCCCACATTGATCAGTATATAAATGTTGTAAACGCTTTTTCTAAACTAAACATACAGTAATACAATGACTTTTATCAATAGTGATGCTTTTATATTGATAAAGTTATCGCCTTAACAGTTTATCTTATATTACTTGCATGATGATTTAATGGTATTTGATACACCTTCCACGAACAAAAACCAATGCTCGAAAATTGTTTCAAATGCGAAGTGGTTAACATAAAAATAATTAGCTATATTGTCCCCTAACATAATACATAAGCAATGGGAAGGAAACAATGTTCTAACTCTGATGAAACAAATGTACATAACTTTGTAATTTTACATAACTTAACGACGCAAACACCGTGAAGTGATAACTTAGGTAACCAAGTAATAACTAAGTGTTCCGTATAATTTCATGGTTTTTGGATAATCTGAACCACACTGAACGCTTCCGTAAGCTTTCAATGTGGAATATTGCTACATATGTGTATAACAATGGTTTGCACAGCGATTGTCTTGGACAGTAGATATGCAACGAATTGTTTAAGATTTACTAAATATACATTTTTAAATCTACACTTGCATCAACTATTATGACGTTATAATCTTTTTAAGATGTACAGAAAATTAAATGAATAAATAAATAAATAAATATTTCGGGACAATTTTCACACACGCCACGATCCGATCCCTCATCCCATACTAAGCTTTCGCTTGTGTTATGGAAACCAGATGGCTGATAAACATACATATATAATTTTAAATAAATATTTATATAGATAATTAACACCCAGACATAGAGCAAACATCTATGTTCATCACACAAATATTTGCCCCGGGTGGGAATCGAACCCACGACCAGTGGCTCGGAAGGCAGGGTCACTACCAACCAAGCCAACTGGCCAGCAATAACTATATGTATACATATAATGGTATTTTATCTGGTAAATTAGCTACACACAACATTGCAGTTTGAACGTATTATGTATATTTTAACGATTCGTGTACTCCTTTATAAATTAAATAACATGTACGCTTGGTTATGATTAAAGCCACTTAAATTAGATAATTATAATTTATATTAACCATTCAAAAAAAAGCTTAATTTATTAAAATGCGTATCACCGATCACGTTTTTTCTCTCTTCATCGAACATCATCAAAACAACACAAACCTGTTAAACAAAAACACATTTAAAGCAAGCATAATTAAAAATACTTCCTAATGAGCGCGATCTAGTTTTTATACACAGAAATATCTCGGTATCCTAAAGATTGCGCCTGCGCATTACAACACGGACATTGCCACACGCTCACTGAGACGGTATACGAAACTGTTCCATTCCTATATCGTGGTGTAAGTGTATACTGTATATCAAGAGATTTTATTTGTGTACTTTATTATCTTATATTGATGATTATAGATAATAACAATAAAGTGAATCATCTACACTAATATCAACTAATACTATGAAGCTGAAGAGTTTGTTTGTTTGCTTGATCTCGCGTATCTAAGGAACCACAGGTCCGATTTGAAAAATTATTTCACTGTTAGATAGTCCATTTATCGAAAAAGACTATAGGCATCATCACGCTAAAATCGAGTATCAATACTTGCCATACGCATATAAGCAAATTATTACGTAACTATGGTAACACTAACGGTATGATTCCTGTACTGTAGCATTCTCTCCACGAAAGTGTTCACTTTCTATGTAGTACGCACGACTGGATTGAGTGATTTTTTTTTCTATTATTTCGAAGAAAATATTAGGTATAAATTGGAGTAATAGTTTTAATCTTATCTGTGGTCAATTAGGTATTCGCATACGCTTGAAAGTCTTTTGAATAATGTATAAAGATATATTTTTTATCTTTGAAAATGTTTTTAAAAAATAATCATAAAAAAGCAATTACTGGAAGAATTTTAAAGGCCATATGAATTACTCATATGATATTTTGACACTATACAAATTTATAAAAAATACAAAAAGACCACTATAATGACCAATGAATAATAATTTAATAAAAATATAAAGTCATCTAGAACAAGTATTTAAATTGAAAGGTATTTATTACCACATACCGATGATATGAGTAATCTATGATTAAGCTCCATGCAAATAAGTTATTCCAAGTTAAATAAGCTTATCCTTAAAGAACTTTGCATATTTTATAAGTTGAAGTACATCTTATTTATCTATACTAATATACTAATAATATTATATTGAGGAAAGGTTTGTATGTATGTATGTATGGTTTTCACGCATAAACTACTGAACCGATTATAATGAAATTTAGCACACATATAGAGTGTAACTTGGATTAACACATAGGATAGGTTTTATCCCGGAAATCCCACGGGAACGGGAACTATGCGGGTTTTCCTTTGAAAACGCGGGCGAAAACTAGTATGTCATTATATTATATACTTCTTGCTGGTTCTTATCAACATATACGTGTAGAAATAATTGTGTATTTAAAATAGCTCCGTGACTTAGCTAAAACAAATGAAATCTAAATGTTCTAAACCACACATGTAGTGAAATTATTTTATCTTCATAATAATTTTGGGTATATATAGATAATAAGTGTGGGTTTATGCCAGAGATATGACACATAAATCATAAGCATTGATATAAACAAGATTAGTAACCATTAATATTAGCAATTTCGACATCAGTATGTTATTAATATTTTATCAAGACGTAGTTAATTATTTACATCCAAGAAATCTTGACCTGATTTGACAGAAACGATATATTTTCACTACATCATACATATAATTATGCGCAAGAACAGGAATTCCTGTGCCATATGATTGCCTGTAAGTGGAGCGTGACAGCGTCTCGTAGCGTGACGCGTGACGCACTGACGAGAGTGTATACGATATATAGATTATAAGGCATGGCCTTGTACTATTTCTGTGTAATGTAAAATGTAAATTATGTGTTTAAGATCCTGCTTAATTAATTTAAGGATGAAAAAAGGTAGCTGTTGAGTAGTTTTAAATTCCTGAATATATATTAGGAGAAACAGGAAAAAAAATAAATAGATCGATTATTGAAAAGTATTAATGCTTTAAAAATGGTAAACGCTGAAAGATTTAAAAAAGAAAGATTTAAATAAAATAAATTCAGTATTTTCGTATAAAAAATAAATAAAAATGAAATAAGCTCTACCAAATTATACTTTTGAAAGCACGAAAAAGAGTTCACATTTCCAAGATTTCCTTCCTCCTTAAAAAGGGGCTACAAAAAAGAAGTTAAACGTCATAAGTATTTAAAAAAGATCGTTAACTACTATTAGATATATTATTCTCCACACATCACCGTTAGATTACCCATATAAAACTTAGGTCATAAGATATTTACGAAACACTCAAAATGCAATCCTTACCAAAGGTCACGGTATTAGCTAAAGGTCATATTACAAAATAGACCGCTGTTCGGAATCTTAATTCTTTATTCATTGAAAAGATTCACGAATTGGTATTTAATATTTATATATATGCATTGGCTATCGTCAGGCTTGCAAAATTATTTTTAATGCGTTAATAATTCTCGTATTACATTTATAAAGTAGAATGTAATAAAATTAGTAAATTACTGAAACATAATTAATATTATTTTTGGAAATAACATTTTCGAATAAGATACTCATATCTTAATTATTATTCTACAAGTATCTTGATTCATAAATAGTAATTTTAATCATCTTTGAAATTTTAAAGTAGCTCTTTGGTTTTATAAATCCTGAATCTTTGTAGGTTCAACCTAAATCGTGTTATTTCCTTAATACTAATACACATGTCATTCATACAGTACAATATTAAAATGTAACATACAACGTATAAAATAGTGAGAAAATAATAATTTCCTCAAGAACCTGTTCGTACAGAAATTTAATGAAAAGTGAGAGTGTAGACCGGTTTCCGCAGCCTTTGAAAATGAAATCGAAATTGTTATAACATTCTTGATGTAATACGCCGCTGTTTGTGAACTATTTCTACATCCTTATAACTATACTAGCTTTCCGCCAGCGGATTCGCCTGCGTTTTCAAGGAAAAACCCGCATAGTTCCCGTTCCCTATGTTTTCCGGAATTAAACCTATCCTATGTCCTTTCTCCAGTCTTAAGCTATCTCTGTACTAAAATTAAAGTAAATCTATGCTGTACTTTTTGAGTTTAGGTCGGACATACATACAAACAAACATAGAGAAATTCATATTGAAACGTGGTATAAACAACAATATTTGATTATTTTTTATAACAATAGTTAAAATATTCAATTCCAAATAAACGATACAGAATAACAGTCATTAATTTTTATCACATATTACATGTATCACTTTCCTAGGTCACAAATATCTTAGAAACCAGAACTCCAGACCGAGGTCACTTGCACACGACCTGGCTCACAATGACATTGTTCGAATACCACAGAATAATTATATTATATCGGTCTACAAAACGTGGTCATAAAAATTTTATAATATGATTCAATAGCCTTTAGAACACTACACCAAATCTACCTCCTGTAAGAGATTTCGCACTCTACCATTTAATTTGGCCAGTAACATTTCAAATTGGTCAATCGACAGGACGTTGTTGTTTATTTTGTTTATAGATTAGCTGCATCAACGTTTAAGACAAATTGTCAATAAAACTAAAATTTAAAACCTCTTAATTGCCACCACTTAAAAAACACAGCGCTTAACACATCCGTTGTCTTTTATTTCTATATCATCTAGCATTTGTGACAAAACAAAAACAATTATAATATCTTTGGTATTTAAATTATAATTCGTAGCACGAACGGAATCTATTTCGGACTTGTATAATGAGTAAGGGACAAAAGCACAAACAAGAATGTGATATCAATGTCAAATGTATCACGTTTGAATCCGTATTGACTCATTGATGGACATATTTTTCAATTCTTTGAGAACACCTATAGTACAAAAAATAATCTCGATATTTTGTAAGTTATACTAAGTATTTATTTCCAGTGATTTGCATACATTGAATTAAGAATTGAACCGAAATTTCGAAGATTGATGATTGATCGATTGACCGAAATTTACTAAAAGTAGGTATAAGACTATCTATACTAATATTATAAAGCTGAAGAGTTGGTTTGTTTGAACGCGCTAATCTCAGGAATTACTGGTCCGATTTGAAAAATTCTTTCGGTGTTAGATAGCCCATTTATCGAGGAAGGCTATAGGCTATATATTATCATCACGCTAAGACCAATAGGAACGGAGCAATGTGGGTGAAACCGCGCGGCACAGCTTATATATTATGTTATATTATAATCAGCATAGTCCATTCATATCCATCAAAAAATTATTTTATTACGTAACTAAGGGACCAAAACAAGCCCCATGAGATTAATGGCCTTGTCATAATCGCTGGGAGCAGATGGATAATTATTAATAGCTAACAAAAGAATACTTTCACACTCTTTGTCTATGTCCAACAATGGAAAACCATTAGGTCTTTTAAACTCAAATTAAAAAAAATATTTATTCAATTAGACTTCTTTTAGAAGTACTTTCGAATCGTCATTACATATTTTTAGCATTTACCACCGATTCGGAAAGCAGTATCTATGGAGAAGAACCGACAAAAAACTCCATTCCTCCTTTCATTAAGTATATAAATATTGTGTGTTTGTATGTGTTGAAATACAAGCTTTCTTTCTTTGCAAATTAATATATAATAGGTACCTTGACAAAAATCAATTATGTGAATAAACTTTTTATAAATAAGCTTGATACACCACGCTTTTCGCTTTCCATCTGGCGAAGTGATGGTCAAATATTTATCTCATAATACCTCTATCCGATAACCTCCTCCTTTTTTAAAGTCGGTAAAAATTAAATGACAAACCGACATCAAGGCGCTCTAAATCAGATCCTGCATACATTACCCTTATTATTTATTTTTTAAGTTAGTTAAATATTCCTATGACACATACACGTTGCAAGAGTTCAGAAGCAGACAATACAAACATTACAACATTTCATTGCTCAATATTTTTTCGCACGCATTTGACTTTTAACGCAGTTTGAACCTTATTCCTTTCAATTAAGCGTGATGATCGTGATAATGATTTGTAATCTTAATAATAGAATTGCAAACAATTATAATTCGATTTGAATAACGGTCTGATAATTATGGAATTAACTAGAGCTGTATTGCAATAGTTCGGATTTTGATGATTTACTTCCGTGGGGAAACGTTGCCCTCAAAATTCTATAAATAGTCCAATTTCTACTAATTTACTGTATTAAATATCTTTTTTTATTTAAAGCAGTAGCAACAATATTTAATTTGAACGTATATTATTAACAATTTCGTAAAAAAGTAAACAACGAACACCCTTTAAAACCCCTTCCAGACGACACAATTTAATCAGCCGATTTGATTGCCGATGAAATTGGGCCCAATTTGATAGTCTATCCACACGTACACAATTAAATCGCCAATTTTAGTTCTGCTCCGTTGCCGTTACTGACTGGACTTTTATTTTGCAACATGCCTCTTAGTAAAAAACAAAAATTGGGGATGATTTTGGCTGTAACTACAAATTTAGAAGAAAGAAAAAGGAAAACGATATGGAGCAAAGAATGGTTGCTTAAAAGAAATCGCATATGAGCTAATTTTTCAATGCTTGGATAAAACTTATTCGTCGAATAATGTATAAAACTACCATTTTAAAAACGTATTCTAATTGCCCGTATTTGACAGTTTACGTGACATTTTAATATTATCGTGTAATATTTCACAAATTTTATGCGGATGGACCATGAAACTTTTAATGAATTATTATCTCTAGTAAGCCCATACATTACTAAACAAGACACTGTTATGAGAGAAGCTGTTAGTCCTGAGGAGAGACTTAAATATCTAGCATCTGGAAGGGATTACAAGTAAAAATTGGCCAATTAGCGTCCACACCACCCAATTTGATCGGGCAATCCCAAGGCAATCGCAAATCGGCCGATCCCGACCACCCAATGACCTTCAATTTCATATTTCCGTCTAGACGACCCAATTTGATTGCCAATCTAGTCAAATTGGACGAAAAATTGTGTCGTCTGGAAGGGGTTTTAAGAATCTCGTAGGCTTAAAGAAATCGATATTATTGCCAAAATAATGTCAATATCTTGTAGACTTAAAAGTCACTCTTTCTTAAGTTATTATCCATCTCACATAATACGTGATGTAGCATGACAGTATTGTGTTACAAAAGACTTCAACGCGCTTCAGAGACGCACGGTATAAATTTTACGCACTTGGTCGAGTGTATAAATCTTGAGAATATAACTAAATATATAAATAAAACTATGTGTAATTTTATAAGGTACAAGTGCAATAGTATTCTCGTTAGTGTATATCAGTTAACGGTGGTTATCAACAACAGCACGATTTGAAAACTGATTGAACTGTTGAATATTTCTATGTAGTTTTTCCAAATGCTTTAAATTAAATAAAACAGGTAAATTTTTAAGCAAAAAACAACAAACCAACATCCATTAAATATTAATGTAAAGGTCAGTATTTTGTAAATTTATATCGACTAGGTATATGCAAAAATAATAAAACAAGAATATAATAAGTCTATCCAAGTGTCTCTCAATCATCCAACTTTCAATTACAATCAAGTATCTTTACAAGTAATTAAACAGGAATCTACATCATAGTTCAAAAGAATCTATAGTAGCAATTACACATGTAAACCTATAATGAGTTCCACACCATAATTATATATGTATATACATAATACGACGTCTGATCGTCCGTCACATAGAATAGAAAGCGCGCCCCGCCCGCCTTGCGTCATCGATATCACTTTCAAATATTATTTGTTTATCTGATGTCAGCAGGTGTCAAGGAATCGATGCGAATGTTATGTCACGATGTTCTGGTGAAGACGGTATTTTCCTTTACTTATAGTTGTCCCAACTAATGTTGATAAAAAGACGTGTGGTATTCGGGGACTGCCGCGGTAAAGCTATTGTATGCTATGCCTTCAAGCCACACCTCCGTGCCCGTCGGAGTGGGGAGCGTGAGGTATTTTCGTTACGGAATTTCTGAATTCGGTCCCCGCGCTCAATTTAACGAATATAGTGAATATATTATAACTTGAAGGAACGTGTAGTATGAAGTAGCGATAAACGCGATAAATGTAAGTATCTAAAATAATGCGTTAATCTCAATGTCAACTCTAAATTATATGTGTGTAAAATGGAATACGTTAAGTTTATAAGTAATGTAATTTGGTAAAAAAAACAAAAACTTTAACGTATGTCAGAAGTAATTGACAACAAAAAGGTTAAAACCGTAATTGAGCTATACAAGCAAGATATTAATGACAAATAATTAAAGAAAAACCTTTAAAACATTTAAACAATTCGTAAATCGTTACCGCAATTCAACACTTGCTAAACGGCAGGTATATTACCAGATTCTTCCTGACATTTTTAGACTAAACCAACGAGGAAGGAAAAAATGTTAAAATAATCCGCCTTATACCAAACTTTTATGCTAAATGCACCAATTATAGATGTAATGGCTGCATTCGTTTATGGTCACTTGTAGAGGTTTGAAGTTATGTAAGGAAAGTTCTGTACTCATTATAAAGGGGAGTGTCATTTGATTTGTTTGTAAGAATTCTTTTGAACCGTAAATTATTTTATAATATGCAGAAAGCTGCATTGCTCCTTATTTTATATACCGAAATATATATATTCCTGAGTAGCATAGTATTTTTGAACGAGCGACTTATACGTGAAACATTTTTTGATTATCTAAGGATTATCACAGACTTTGATGTGACGCGAGAGTGGGAGTATATAGAGAAGAGCAATTTAAAAAAAAATAAAAGGCCGTATCGTAGTTCACTAATATATATAACGAATAATCAATCTCAGTGTCAAATGCATACTGATTTTATCTTTTAATCACCACTTGAAACATATCTATCTATCACAACTTTCCTATTTATTAATGAATGTATGAAATAATATAATAGTATGTTCCTATAATATATTACTTAACCATATGACGAAGAGATTCGACATTTCATTGGAATGTTCATATCACGGATGTGTTTTAAGATTTAACGTTTAAATAAGGTTTCGATAAATAATTATAATTTCAACCGGACTTTTATACCTCATATGGATTTCAATGCATAGTTACAAACAACTTTCTGAGCTATTGCTATTTTCTTTAACGAAAAGGAACTTAAGAAGTGTAATTTCATACGGCTACTAATATTATAAATGCGACTATTTCAAAATTTGATTATTTATTCTTACTAACTCGAGATTTTGTAAACACTACCTGAGTCTCACCGCTCCATTGGTCTAAGCGTGATGATATAATATAGCCTTATAGCCTTCCTCGATAAATGGACTAACAGTGAAATAATTCTTCAACCAAATCAGACCCGTATTTCCTGAGATTAGCGTGTTCATGCAAACAAACAAACTCTTCAACTTTATATTACTTATAGAAAACTGAAAGAGATATAGTAGAGCGTCGAATTTTTGTATAAGTACAACAAAAACAAAGTCGTAGGCTGAAGCTTAGTCATCGCAGGCACTGCAATATTTATGTAACGTTAATTTTTCTTGCGGTATCAATAACAATTGACAGCTGCACTTTTATTACAATATTTTCTGTTACAAAACATTATCTTTTAAATACGGAAGACATTTAAATGTAAATGTTTACTGGTATTGCAGATTCATACACAATCAATTCTTTCTATATTTCAGCCAGACTGCATGCTCATTCAAAATGTTCCATCTATTACTTTACTAAATTCATAAAAATTATTTCAGCAGTTCAGCTGTTTTTTTTTTTCTTTTTCAAGTGGTGTCTCTCGATGTTAGCCTGAAGGGTTTCTACATCTTCACGCGGACGCGTGGGTGAACTAAAGGTTCACGTACCCTGGTAGCGACATGCGCAAGGACGTCCCCCCTAGTTAAGCTGTGAACATAGTCGCATTAAGTATAATTTTACTTATTTATTTTCAATAGTTGGCTTATGTACTACCTCTGTAGATTAGCTTGACAAGCTCCTTGACCCATTTTAATGTATAAAAAGTAGATATATGAATTAATTTTATGTTTTCCATACTATCTTATAAAAAATATTTCACGTGTCGAATTTAAACCGTATCTCAAATACGGTGTGTCAATAAGTTTTACGGTTTCACCTCGTTAGCGGAATGCAAATTAGCGATACTTGTAAGTACAAGGTACCGTTGGCTCATAGTTTGCTTTGTTTCGTAACGTTCATTGAGAGAGCTTCTATGTGCGTATTGACGGGGCGTATACATTCTTGTTTTACGCAGTGAACTTACTACTATTATGAATAAATCGCGTTTAAAGTCCGTTACTTTAAACGCGATTTATTCATTATATTATTTTCAGTCTCCCCGTGAATCGAATAAATCGCGTTTAAAATCCGTTAAAATCTTTAATTTCTAAATGTATAATACTCGCGCAAAATCAAACACTAGAAAATACTAGTAAACTTACTTGTTAGAATAGAACAAATTCGATTTCGAGGCGGGATTCGAACCTGCGTCTTTTTGCCATGCCGGGGTAACGACTAGCCTCTTACTATATTAAACTAGCTTCCGCCCACGACTTTGTACGTGAATCCTCGTTTTTTCCCGTTCCCGCAAGAATTTTGGTAAATCCCTTCTTAGCGGATGCCTACGTCCTTACATCTACCTGCATGCCAAATTTCAGCCCGATACGTCCAGTGGTTTGGGCTGTGCGTTGATAGATCACTATATCAGTCACCTTTGAGTTTTATATATATATAGATTATACTACGTTTATAATTTATATCATAGCTTTTTGATACAAACGACACGTCTTGTATCGTGTATCGACTATTTATTAAAAAGCAGTTGTCTATCTATGGATTTTAACGTTCCCTCCACGTATTGAGATGATATCGTTGTTTTTGTATTAGAATGTAGATTTAATGAATATGTATTACGTGCAATGGAATGCAGGTGGGAGTTATAATGAGAAGGTCGTATTTCGGCCATCAGGCGTGTCATTAATATCTCTTTTTGATTCAGAAGGCTATGATATCAAAACAAACCGATGAAGAGTTTCATGAGAAAAAGACAAAGCAAATATGTCTCGAATTTCAAAAAAAAACTGGAAAGTATTTTTGTGCGTATGGCTATAAACCCATGGAGGGTTGTCGCGTAAAAACCACAGGACAGTTCTTTGGCATATTATGATAATATATTATGATGTTACATATGTATTTTGTAAAATTAAATTGTTAAACTGACATGATTAAAAAGAGCAACTATGGAGTTTCTTTCCGGTTCTTCTCCGTAGATACTGCTTTCCGAATCGATGGTATTGGTTTCAAAAGTGCTTCTAGATGAAGTCTTATTGAATAAATAAATGTTTGAGTTTGAGTTTATAAAAGATTTTCTCTTCAGATACCATTTAACCCATTGACCACCGTAAGGCCCGATCGGGGCGCGACACAATAGATTTTCTATTGTGTCTGTGATTCCGAGGACTGATGGATTAACCTGTGGCAAAATAAAATATGAATACGCGAAAGTGTGATTAACTAATCTGTCACGAACATTTATGAAAGTTTGCATACTTGCAGCTTGTCTCGATTGCAAGGTCAATTGCTAATATCTCCGGTCCTTGCTTAGCGGCTATCATTTAAAATTTCTCCTTTTAATAGTCTTTGAAGTAGTATATTTATTATTGAATGAACAGGGCCTTTGCCCTTGCAGTGAATGAACTGAGTAATGTACTTGGAATACTGCCATCTCATGGCTACAAATTCTGCTTTTCGTATTATAGTGTGCTCAATTAATTATCAACTATGTAAAAAAATAAAGACGCCGTGATTACTAATACAGCGTGTTTTGTATTATATTAGGTGCACTCAAATATTTTTTTACCTAATAATTGTTACATTTAAGTTTAATCAAATAAAATAAGCATTAACTTGGCACAATTATATAATAGCAGTAGCCAACGCTCTACTGCGCATAATATTTTCAACGACTGAATATTATGTAGACTGAAAAGATGGTTATATTGATTGGTCTTGCACAAATTTACAACTAAGTATAAATGACTGTTTTTTTTTTGTACAGAAATAGACTTAAGTTTAGGTTGTCAATGCATACTTTTTACCTGGATCACAGATAATGTAATACTAACCTTCGCGTTTTAGCATCGTACATGTTCTTTATGTTTATGGTTGCCTGGAAGAGATTGCTTTACGCAATAAGGCCGCCTATTATGCGCTTACCATGTTCATGTGTTCCACGTTAAATTATATGTTTTTATTACTGGTACTGTACAATTGTGTCATAAATAAATGAATACTATACTAGTACCTGGATCATAAGTAGATACCTACATGGGACACTAGACTTTATTTAAAGCTATAAATCTGAACTGATACTTAAATACTGAACTGATTTTAAAAATCGTTTTACTCATGAGGACAGGAGAGGACATTATTTGTGAGCATTTTTTTATCCCGTGTCATCACGGGCGAAGCTGATGTTGATGGTCACTTACGAAAATATCTACATACAAAGCAATCAAATACAGCAGCAATAGCGTGTAACGCGAGTAAAGATAAACATTTATTTCGCAGGTGACCTCTAGATGCCGAGAAAGTAGCCGGAGTTATATAATCGTGAGGTTCCGTTTATTCACAATGTACGCAGTTTTCATATTGAAGATCCCGTCAATATTAATCGTTGATCAGTGTTTTATAGGGAAAATTAATTTCCTGTTAACAGTTAACAAAGATATGTTATTAAAGTGTGTTATGGTTGAATTATAGATAGAGATAAGGCTTTCTTCGGATATAGAGAAAGTAAATAGGTAGAATATGAAATGACTAGCTGTGTCCCGCGGTTTTACCCGCATTATTACTCTGTCCCTATTCTTCTTAGCGTGATGATATATATAGTTTTTAGCCTCCCTCGATAAATGGGCTATCTAACACCGAAAGAATTTTTCAAATCGGACCAATAGTTCCTGAGATAAGCGCTTTCAAACAAACAAACAAACTCTTCAGCTTTATAATATTATTTAGTATAGATGCATATTCAACTTTGATTATTCAAAGCCTAATAAATTTCGCGGATTCCTTTTGAGTTATATTTTATCTCTATGATGATTTGCATCCAACTCCGACTAGCAATTTGTTATCAATCATACATCTAACTTCACAACTTTACGCATTATAACAGTAAAATAAAAACAGATAGCAACAGGTTAATAACAGGCAAACAAATGAACGTCGTTTATGGAGCAATTCATTCATCCCAAATTGCCCAACCAAGCTAGTGGTAATAAAAACAATAAATTTCCAAATAAATGGCGTTAAACTATTACGCGGTTACTGGACCAGATCCGACCGCAATGAAATCATGCTGGCCTAATCTAATAAACTACATGAAATAGTATTGAAGATTTATTATAATAGGAGGAAATAAACATTCGTAAAGTTAAGATAATTGAAGGAAACTTTATTTGTTTTGTTGATTAAATAATTATGGATCTAAGCGTAAAATAATGTATGTATTGATGTTTAGTGTACACACGTAAGAAGTGAAACTTCTTTATGACCTTATTTTCCCAAAAATAAATTACTATATGCAACTTGCAAAAAATGCAAAAAATGTTATACATACTTAATTTTTTTCCAACCCCGATAAAGAGCTTTCACTTCAAAACATTATTAGGTAACAATTTTAGATGCATTTCTAAAAATAAACAAGTCATAAATATTGACTTATATTAACTTAGACAAAAACTTCAATGATATTTTACAAGTAAACATCTTATTCTAGGATTAAGATGACATGAAAACAATCTCGAGGCACTTAAATCGAAAGAGTAAAACAAATTCGATCACTGAGATGAATTCGTGAGTTGTCTAGTAGGTCAAGGCGCCATTACGCTAGATGCGAAAGATGCAAATTCGAATCCCCTTTTCATATTACTTAATACATAAAGCTGAAAAGTTTGTTTGCTTGCTTGCACACGCCAATCTCAGAAACTAATGATTCGATTTGAAAAATTCTTTCAAAATACATATCTCATTCATCGAAGATGGCAATGCTGTAGTACATTATCACGCTAAAACCAATAGGAAAGGAGTCCAATACTTAGTATGTATTGTAAGTTACTATTATACTATTACACTATATGTTATATAGGTATAATAATATTTCTATTGTAATCACGAAACTTAGTGGGATCGGACCTGTATGAAGCTTAGTAGAGATAATATAGATAGTCTTGATTGATGACTTCGGGCGTTAACCCAGGTACTACGGCGCTAATAAAACCACGAGTGTAAGCTAGTCTAATATATATAAGTACTAGCGGCCCGCCCCGGCTTCGCCCGTGGTACATATGAAAAATAGATGTTGGCCGATTCTCAGACTTACCCGATATGCACAGAAAATTTCATGAGAATCGGTCCACCCGTTTCGGAGGAGTATGCAGACTAACATTGTGACACGAGAATTTTATATATAAGATATCAAACGTGAAACAACAACTCAATTCGATCGGAGTTAAAAGCACTATAAATATTTATCTAAAATAATGTATATTCAATTCTGTTATATCGTATACGTTATACTATTATTGATTCACAAATAGTTTCACACTTTCATAACGTTATTACAATGTATCTACGTATCGATCTAAACATATTCTATGGAGTTACAAAATCGAAATGCAGACTTCGTAATCGATTAGATACGATGGCTAGTGCTAAATATTTGATTTGGTAGGAGAAAGTAAATATTTACGTAGAAAATTCTAATATATGTACATATTATAGACTAGACGTAATAATCATTCTGAATAAATGTTTTGGAACATTTATTGAAAGCGATGGTGTCGTTTTAAAATTTGAAGACGAATGAGAACCAGCAACCAGAAACAGAACCTGAACATTCTTTCAGTGTTAGATAGATCATTTATTGAAGAATACTATAGGAAATATATTTAAACGATTTCGATAATTATTTTTTTATAATATTTCTTGAAGTATGAGGATGGTTCTTCTGGAGAGAAAACGTAAACATGTACCACGGGGGAAGCCGGGGTAGGCCGCTAGTTATATTTTAATTATCTACGCTAAGAACAATAAGATAGTAGCAATGCGGGTCAAACGCAAACAGCTAGTTAATAATATCCCTCACAACCATTATCAGTTATACCTACAGTAGCATTTTCATAAAATTATGATTAAATTGATTACCCTCGTTAAACCACATTTAAACTTAACCACGTTAACTGTTTCGCAAAGACGACCGCTTGTAATGTCAAAGGTGACATTTGCCTTTCCGACCTTGACAGAGACCACTACTGTGTGCGATTTTGAATCTTATTGAATTAATTTTAAGTATTATTTCAGATGACACCTATTTAGTTTAATATGAAATTCCGTTTACAAGTATGGCATATTAATAATATAGATGATGAAATCACGGTAGAGCTTTGAGGTCAATTTTTTACATGCGTGTACTTATATGGTACTAGAACAAAGCTATTATTAATAGACAACAAAGAACTATTTGGATTGTACGCAATCAATACTTATAAAAATATACCACTACTAAATAAACTATTTTTTTATCATTGATTAGTACCAAGTAATACGCACAAATGAAAATTATCTATTAATTGATATATAATAATATTATAATGATAATTAATAATCACCATTGCAAATTATAGACGATCGAAGAATCCTTGGTCAGGATTGGAAATTACGCATAAAGAATGGTTAGTCTATAAAGGCGTGCTCACACGAACTGGTTTAACGAAAAGTCAAAGTCGTGAAGTGCTCTAACCTTTGACATTCATACTAGTGAGATAGACAAGCTATTAGCGATGTTGTAAAATATACTGCTGTATACTTCCTGCTGTGAAATTGATGGCACTTTGAATATGTTTTGAAAGTACATAGTTTTATTTTTCTGATTAGTTGTACATAATATGTAAAAAAAAGCTGGTCATTATTATCTGGACTGGAAAAAACTAATTATGTGATATGTTTTTTACGGGGTTAATTTTTGATTTTTAATTTAAATACCTTCTTGCGAGATTGGTTAATAAAATAATTATATATATATATTATATACCAAATTTTATTTTGGGCTATAATATTTTATTAATCTATTGAAAAAGAAATTAAATGGCATAGGTCCAGTAAATTCCACTCATGTCTTATCTTAAAATTATCTTCAAAATGCTATAAAAATTACCTTTTTGTTTATTTGACAGACCATACAATTCTACATTGTTTACTTGTATCTATACAAATGTTCACACTATTAAATGAAAGCGTGTTCGCTAAACTATCCTTCCTTTTCCGTTCACTCTTGAAAGGAACTTGTCCACGGAATGGTCAACCTTGTCGATATATCTACACGTTTACATACAAAATAATATAATGGTATGAAACCTAAAGAATATACTTATATCAGAAATCATCTGTGTGTAATAATAATCCGGCTCGAAGAACCACGATGTACGGGGTTGTAGGGCCCGTACAGAGTAATTATTAAAAGAATCAAGTACAATATAGCCTTTATTGCCTTAATTCTATATGGTTAATGTTGATGGTAATGAGTACGCGCGATTGCTATGGTGATCGAATGCGAACTAATGAAATACTAAAAATGCTGACAGCGCGCAACGTGATGTATGAACACCATACAGTTACGCAATTAACAAAAAATGCTTTAACACCATTAAGAATTTGAAACTGTAAAAATGGAATGTAGTTTTGAAAGCTTTTAGTGGTCCAAATCGAAGGATTCAGCTAAGCATTTTTATTTATATTTTATGTTTAAGAAGCAATTTAAAAATAACAAACTAAATAACTCGAAAACCAGAAAATATATCGTAAAAATTCTCTTACATGAATCATTATACGTAAGGAAAGCAATGCCAAAAATGTATTAAATATATAAGTACTTCAATATTGTAATGGAATTCAGTGAGAGGAATTACAAATTCGGTTGCACAGGTCCGACCGTGGGAATGCTATTATCTACTACTTGCTGTACGAATAATTGATTTAAATTACTAATTGTAGTACCTAAAAACAGTGCTCCATATTATTAAGCAACTAGAATGACCCCACTGGGCCATTTCAATATAATAATACCTAATGTTATTTCACAACATCTTCCTACAAACTTACAAAGTTAAAAACATTTACTTTTTACTTTTCATTTTTCTTTTATAAAGAACCTTCTGAAAACCATTGCTCTAAATAGAATTGTAATATATTTTTACTAATTGTAAAGGACGAAGCAAAAGGCCACGACCACGACATAATAAGTCATAAGTAGGTATCTTTTATATAATACGTTCCATCAAATCCTATAGGAATCACAAATACCTACTACAATACAAAATAATCAGAAGTTATCATAAACCCCTAAATATCAAACAAAACCAAATAATTCCTTCACAAACCGTCATACCAAAATATTTCACAACTTACGGTGTCAACAACCCCGAGATCACGGGCTACATACTAATACGATCATCAGGTAATCACACAGTACATGAGAAAGCATACGTGCTAAGACTACCATACAACGCGTCTTTCACTTCGATTTTTTGCGACATCCAAGCCGGTATTGTTTTCGATTTCTACTTTATTACGTATTTCGAGGGACTATCACTTTCATTGCGATATGATCTTATTACGTTTAGGATGTTTTTAGTTTGTGTTAGGTTTCTTTGTTAGAGATAATTTTTAGGTGAGCTGAGATAGTATCTAGAGACTGGTTAAATCTAGAATAAATGATTTATTGTATTTAAATCGTGTGGCAAAATAAAACACTTAATTACCGTTGTTTTTGAAACACATCTCCTATACAGTTGAGTTGTTAATCTGTTTATCGAATATTAATTTAATGCAATGTCGTTTCTAAGAAAAGTTTGTTTATACATGCTTTAGAATAATTGTACTTTTTTAAGGCTTTTTTGATAGTATCAAATATTAAAAACAAATCAAACTAACTAACAAGTCTATAACTAAGAGCCAGTCATTTAAAAAAAGGACAGTAATAACATACTAGCGTTCACATTATATTTTACGTAATAAAAGTTAGTTCTACAAAACGACCGAGCCTATTAATAGTTTCAATTGACCTAGAAAGCTACACCAATCAGCCAGGCAATTTATTTACTTGTCACTGGTATCTACTAGAACACTTATAAAATACAAGTTGAGAGTATTAGATTTCTAGGATTTATTTTTTAACTCATTAATTTAATATATGTGTATTCATTGATATTATCACGATTATAAACGACACAGATATAGGATACATACGTTAGTATTCATAACATTTTAATTACATATTATAATTATATTCGATTTGAAGGCCTGAGGAAAACCTCAAAATAAAGTTCAAAGCAATTTTTAAACCAAGTATTATTAATCATTAAAAATGTACTTTTCAAATTACTACGTTAACAAACTAATATTTACCTTAATTATTATCAAAACAAACACCTACAAATTAACCTTATGTGAAGGGAAATAATCTAAAATCAGCAAGGTCTCCCATTCAAAGAGCTTCCCATACTAAACATTCACCTTACATTGTCTATTGTTTGACCATCATTATCTTAAACCTCGATTTCCATAGATAATACACCAAGGTATATTTATAATCTGCGGTGGATATAATCTCAATGCGTAATGGCTGGTTCACACTTTGATTAGTGCGAGTGCAGGTGATTAGTGCGAGTGCAGGTGTGTAGTGCGAGTAGTGTCCAATTCAACTGCGAGTGCAGGTGATTAGCGCGAGTGCAGGACAATGGTGAAATTTGCGACGCTACACACACTACGCTAAACACTAAACACTAAACACTCCTGTCCAGACGTGTGTAGGCAGGCACACTGCGAGTGAGGGGGAAGGGAGGGCGCGCGGGACGTGGCTACTCGCAGTCCACTCGCAAAAAAATAGAACACGCTTCTATTCACTTTACTACACAGCCTACTAAACACTCGCACTAAACAGTCGCTGTCCACACGTAGTACTACTCATCACCTGCACTCGCACTAATCAAAGTGTGAACCAGCCATTAAAGTGACCGTGTATGTATGTATTTATGAGCTGTTTGCTAGTTAGATACATATATATTTTTGTGCTAGCGGTCCGCCCCGGCTTCGCCCGTGGTACATGTTTATGTTTTATTTCCATAAGAACCATCCTCGTACTTTAAGGAAAATTATGAAAAAGAATTATCGAAATCGGTCCACCCGTTCACGCCTGATGCCGTGACCAAGGAAAACAGGTTTCATTTTTATATATACGTATATACCTATATATAGTTTCTTTAAATCTTTCTTACTAATATTCTAAATGCGAAAGATTGTGATGATGTTTGTATGTGTACATGTATGTTTGTTAAAATTGAGATATTTTCAAATATTTTCACTGTACTACAATTCGCTCTAAAAATATTTTATCCGACATAACTTATGATTACATTATCCTAAATCTATACTAATATTATAAAGCTGAAGAGTTTGTATGTTTGAACGCGCTAATCTCGGGAACTATTTGGTCCGATTTGAAAAATTCTTTCGGTGTTAGATAGCCCATTTATCGAGGAAGGCTATAGAGTATAGACTATAATATAGCATCTCGCTAAGACCAACAGGAGCGGAGCACTGCGGGTAAAACCAGGGAGCACAGCTAGTATTTAATAAATAAAAGAATATCAATAGAAAGTTATTACGTACGAATGTCGTAAGATATTTGACATCAAATAAATGAACGCAAGCTGACATACATCTAAATTACGTTTTATAATTATTGTGTTTGCATTTCATAATGGTGAAGTTTTTAAATATGTCACCAGAGTTTAGAGTACCGCCTTTGTATGATAAAATATCCAATAAATAGTTTTATAGCATTCAAATGCTTTATAAAAGTCGCGGGTTTGAATCCCTCCTCGCCATCGATTTTCATTATTAGTCAAATGTGTATTCTATCATTGTCTGTGTTTATAAAATCAGTGCAAAGCAATTATTTATTTGATACTAGGTTTCCGCCCGCGGCTTCGCCCGCGCAGTCAAAGAAAAATCCGCATAGTTCCCGCTCCCGTGGGATTTCCGGGATTGCGTCATTTTCCCGGGAATCAAAATATCTCCATACCAATTTTCATGAAAATTGGTTCAGTAGTTTAGGCGTGATTGAGTAACAGACAGACAGACAGAGTTACTTTCGCATTTATAATATTAGTATGGATTACAACTAAATGATAGCCAACGTTTAATGAAACATAGAAGATTGATAAAAATATCCTCTGAACTTTTATATATTTAATTTATAATAAATTATATCAGAGTACAAAATTAATCATACCTATTTCATTAATTTTAATTAGAGAAGGAAGAATTTATTATGAGCGCACTAGCTGTGCTCCACGGTTTCACCCGCATTGATAAATGGGCTATCTAACACCGAAAGAATTTTTATTTCGGACCAGTAGTTCCTGAGATTAGCGCGTTCAAACCAACTCTTCAGCTCTAAAATATTAGCAAAGATTAGTGCAGTTTTTGGTACTGTATTGGCGCATTCAGAAACGCTGTAAGTCTTTCACCAGCTCATTTTAATAGCGCTATGTGAACATTGCTAACAATAATTCGCGATACCAATTTGTATTCACTCAACATTCACCACACAATTTACATAAGTGCTAAAAATTTCTTCTTTATATAATGTCAATGATAAAATCATGTAGATAATTGATTTTCAACGAGCAATGCAAGAGTGAAACGTGTATAAAACTTTTACGAAGTTTATTTTGTGTGTAATTGGTCGTTATTTATCAAATTATTAAGAAACCACTGATTGGAGTCTGCTACAGTTGCAATTGCAGAAGTGAAAGACAATCTATGTGAACGTAATTTACAAATTTGAAACTAATGTCTGTAATTATTATAGACTAGCTGTACCCCACGGTTTTATCAGCATTGCTCCATTGCTATTGGTCTAGCGTGATGATTATAGTCGATATTATCCTTCCTCGATAAATGGACAATCTAACACTGAAACAATTTTTCAAATCGGACCCGTAGCTCCTGAGATTGGCACAAACAAACTTTTCAGCTTATAAGTAAAGATAAATAAACCATTGACTTGGGTCTGTTAGCTAAAGTTAAAGTTGCAGAAGTGAAAGACAGTCTATATGAACGTAATTTACTAATTTGAGCCACCAATGTCTGTAATTATTATAACAAGAACTTATTACTTCAACACATAGAAATCTAATAAGCAACTTGTACCTAATCATATTTAGAAGTTCTTATACAAAATAATGTTATACTAATACTAAAAAGCTGAAGAGTTTGTTTGTTTGAACGCGCTAATCTCAGGGACCACTGGTCCGATTTGAAAAATTATTTCAGTGTTAGATGGCCCATTTATCAAGGAAGGCTATAAGCTATAATATATCATGGCGCTCAGATCAACAGGAGCAGAGCACTGCGGGTAAAACCGCGGGGCACAGCTAGTGAATGATAACAATAGACACATTTATTAGTTCTCAGTATTTATACATACTTTTAATCAAATGGAATGCTCGTTCATTTGTTTTCACACACATATTTGTTATTTGCTTCCTTTAACTAGGTAGTTTGTTGGTATCGAATGTCACCTTTCAATAGTTTTTCAATGAATTGTATTCAAAGCTATTTCAACAGATATTAAATTTTAATTAATAGAGTTAAAATGCACTTTAATAAATGTGAATAATTTACTAAAAAAATAAATAAAGGTTTATTGATTTATTTAAGTAGTTGAAACGTACAAAGGTTCTTCAAGGAAGACGGGCGAAGTTATTTTGCGACACAAACATGTTTCCTCAATGCTTTCTAGTTTTTGTTCGTGCAAAAATGCAAATAAAACAGGAATATTGTATTGAAAAACAAGCTTATGGTAAAAACATTTAAAATAAGGACTGATATATTAAATACAAGTTTTTAATGTAGCAAAAATATTAAATTAACTTTTAGCAAAAATGTTAAAGTTATAAACACTATTTTTTTGTATCTACATTCTACACAATATTATGTTATAAAAAGCATATATCATATATTTGAGTGCGTAGGTATTACATAGTTTACTATTTTAGTATTTAATAAAATACTAGTTTAAATATTTGGATAGATTACCAATTACATATTATTACCATTCTTTATGTCCAGTATTTTGTTATTCAAAATATTTGTCAAGTTTTACTCTAAATATACACAATCACTACATAGTATAAAACAAAGTCGTTTTCTCTGTCCCTATGTATGCTAAAATCTTTAAAACTACGCAACAGATTTTAATGCGATTTTTTGTAATAGATAGATTGATTCAAGAGGAAGGTTTTAGTATATAATTTATTAGGTTTTAGACAAAGCGGGCGAAGCCGCGGGCGGAAAGTTAGTTTATTAAAAAAACATACATATTATCTACTAATTGAAGTAAATAATACCTACTACGAATAACTTATACACAAGAATACAAAAATACGGTTTTATACTAATCCTTACTAATATTATAAATGCGAAAGTAACTCTGTCTGTCTGTCTGTTACTCAATCACGCCTAAACTACTGAACCAATTTGCATGTTTGGTATGGAGATATTTGGATACCCGAGAAAGGACATAGGCTACCTTTTATTGCGAAATATGTACCACGGGCGAAGCCGGGGTGGACCACTAGTAAGTAATAAATATTAATATACTAAATATAAATAGCTTTACAGATAGTATAAGTTGTATATGTAGTATATTATTATTAGTCTGTGGTATAAGACAAGTATCAAGTAGGTACCAACTATCAGAAGGTTTTGAAACAAGCTCATATAGATACAGACAGCGAATTTAAAACCTGGTAGCATGCTTACCTTGACGAATCGCAAAGGAATTTATACACGAAAGTCGTACCTACATGACAAACATCTACGTTGTTTCTTTTGTTTCATGTACCATAAAATTAAAAAAACCGGCCAAGTGCGAGTCGGACTCGCGCACGAAGGGTTTCGTACTATGTATCTATAATAGAAAATCATTTATTGTATGTACCCTTAGTATATTATTTTTATTTTTAGTATTTGTTATTAAAACGGCAACGAAAATACATCATTTATGAAAATTTCAGCTTTATAGCTATCACGGTTTATGAAATACAGCCTGCAGACATACAGACAGCGGAGGCTTATTAATCGGGTCCCGTTTAACCCTTTGGTTACGGAACCCTAAAAAAATGTCACCCGCGAAATATAGGCATGTATTTAACGTTTTTTTGATCCAACTGACACATAATAGTCATTTAATTAGACCTACTTATTAAATAAAACCACAATACCTGTTCACCTCAGAATTCTTAGCCAGATCAGCCGACATTGCTGCTGACCGTGGCCTTGGTACAACCTTTCTATGTGGTGTCATTACAGCTCTTCTTACTAGATCATGTGTCAATCGTTTATACCTATGCAAAGAGCTGCATTGAAAACGCTCTTCTATCATTTAACACGTTCGCTGCGGCACAGATATATCTGTACTTTCCATTACTGCGTTACGGGTCGTTTTAAACCTTGTCCTATACCAGAGATTGTGGCGGCACGAGGCATATTAAACCCCACCGCCCGTAGGAGACCAAAATCCTTTTTTTGGCGCCAAATAAGACAAAGTGTGCGGCTTTTGTCGTGATTATTATTAACAATGAGTTCATTAACCTAAATCTACCGCCGCCCGTGGTTAGATTAGTTAGTTTAGATTCTATGGGTAAAATAAAATGTGGGGTCTGATGTACCCTGTATCGCACTGAACAATAGCAGTTTTTCATATAATTTAGTGATGGGAAAAGAAATATCGATTTTATTTAATTGTATTTATTTATCAAACTTATGGATGTTTTTTTATTAAAACAGGCCAAACCAGAATATTGTTTGCAACCAGTGCATTCTGTGAGAATTTCCTTTACTTTTTTTGTCGGCCTCACGACTTGTTAAGAATATGCGGAGTTTTTCGTAACATCCTACACATCTCCTCTTCTTTGATCCCTTTAAGAGATGATGTGCCTTGTTTGTTGGCTTGTTGACTTGGGCAAGAGTTAAATTTTGATGAGCCATACACCGATTGCCGGGTGTTTTGGATTTGCCGCTAGTTGATTCAATGAACAAACACACTAATAGTAATCATCAGTATCAACCTATTTGAAGAAAGTTACTCAACATGTCACATTCACGTTTCTATTAACGATATTTATTATAACGAGTAGTTTGAAAATTAGGTACCTGTATCCACATTCAAGTCCTTCTTTGTAAAAGCTTCAATAAGTTGTTCCACAAATAGTCTCGAATGCGTTGCACAACACTAACCGCGTGAAGCTAGCTTAGGGTGCGGTACGAGGTGCGCGGTGGTACGAGGTGTTCGCAACCTCGTTCCGCACTGTGTTAGAATTTTTATTTGTTCAGTGCGGCACGAGGTCTAAGAAACCCGGTATTAAGGTCGGTATACCATTGAACTAGGAATCAATAGCACATCTCAGATATATAGATATTACTTTCCTACACTGAACCAGATGGAAGTTATGCCTCCCGCACGACAGAGAAGTTTAAGTTTTTTCCTACCGCTATAACGACGAGACACGGACAGGGTGTTTCAAGCCCTGTTTCGCAGCGAACGTGTTAAGTTAAAATTGAAGTACTGTAGTAGATATGGTTACATAGAATTTTGACTCAAAAATATTTAGAGTGGGTATGATTATTATTGACTACGTTGTAACTATAAATTTATAAAGAATAGAAAAATCGATTCGATCACGAGGCGTTTCGGCGACTATTTAGTAGTCGGTGGATATGATACGACTGAATACTTTCAATTAAATTCATTTTGAAAATTATTAAAACGTATTTCATATACAAATACTTCTTAAACAGAATATCCAAAATCCAAATGCTGAATCTATCTACGAGTATATAGGTATCGCTTACGATACGTGCAACAATTTTAAGACTCGCAATGTAATAAAATCCTTATTTCAATCATGGTTTTGTTATGCGTTAATTTTATATGTATATTTTGCAAATGAATGACTTGATAGATCGCTCAATCGTTTGTTACGACTGCATTTGTTACAGTTATAATGAAACTGTTACGTACGCAGTAACTATGTCAGTTTTTACGCACAAAATCAACGGACATAGCCAGTGATCTAGAGCCAATCAAACAACAGCATTTTACATAGAATGTTCTGGAATACATTTACTTATCTACACTAATATTATAAAGAGGAAAACTTTGTTTGTTTGATTGTAATGAATAGGCTCATAAACTACTGGACCGATTTTAAAAATTCAAATGGTGAAAACCATTCGAAAGCTACATTATCCATGAGTAATATAGGCTAGGTTTTATCCAGGAAATCCCACGGGAACGGGAACTATGCGGGTTTTTCTTTGAAAACGTGGGCGAAGCCGCAGGCGGACAGCTAGTATTTTATAATTTATTAACAAACATATTACACATTTACCAAATAAAGCGGTTAGTTTACAGTTAATTAATAAATAATCGTACGTTCAAATTTTACAGACTGAAAATTTTAATTAAATTATTTAGGTGTTACTAATTTTCCCAGATCTGCGTATACTTCGACAGCGAATAAAGACAATTGCAAATATAATATAAATAGACTATTTAGGCGTTTCTTTTACCATATTAGCATAAAACCATAATACCTTCACTTTCTATATTATTTCCCAAACATAACGCATCAAACTTTCTTGAAACAGAATATTCACACAATAATAAGAAACAGAGAATAAAAAACAGAAAGTGAAGCTTGTAATGAAGTCTCTATAGAGTATTATAGCGTAGAAATAATGTCATTTATAACTAAGTGAACTTGGCTCAATTAAAACTGTTTCATTCATTTAGTTATTTGTAATTACATCTCTATATTTCACAGCTGAGTAAATTTTTGTAACACTATAAAAACTAAGCACTATTTTACTAATTAGATTTATTTTTTAGGTTATGTCTGTTTTTGTTAAGCTTTCACAACGAAATCAGTGAGCTAGTTTCGATGAAATTGGTTATGGAGATAGTTTAGAAGCTAGACATATTTTTCGACTAGTTTATTTTATCATTCAATTGAAAGCCTAGCCTTTTCATTAAACAGCCGTTTACCTCGACTTGAATGATATTCAAATAATCAAAAGAATATTCAAATAACCAACAAACAATGTGAAACAGCTGTCGCTGAGTCATAAGAAAATATGCTGAGACTTTATCCTTACTAATGTATAAAGTATTTTATTACACTGGTCCCAAAGTAGTACCCACTTAATATATCAACTCTAAGATCTCTGTGTGAAATTGTTCCTCTCAAATCACAAATGTAAATTACATTACATTATTGTACATTTTTCATCTAGGACTTCATATAAGGTCAAAAAATTAAGAAATGGTGTAAAAAAAGTAATAATCATTCTTATTTTTCTATTCTTCTACAAAAATATATTATTCGCTTGTAAACTTGGCTTTTCAGGCTTTCTAACTTCGATGTGTCTAAAAATGTTTCACAATCTACTCCCAGACCAAAGTTGTATCGGATCTCATATACACTGGTATTTTATATTATATTTTATGCTAAAGTTTTCAATGTACGTCTCTAGATGACGCTACAGATACAAGCATGCGGAGATTGTACATTCAAGGACGAGCTGAGATATTGTGTCGTGGGTACGCTAGTATTCGAACAATATAATGCCTATTTTGTGACTAGAATTCGCTTTTAAATACTAAATAATATACAGATTTCGAGGGAGAAGTTTTTTTTTTGTGTGGCTTAGGGAAATTATTTTGATATTAACTCGTTATTTGAAATTTATTCAGCTATTTATTGACGTACGAATATTTTGATTTTTTTATAATTAATATATAATATACATCCTAATTTATATTGATGAGTAAATTATAATATATTAATTCGAATAAATCTTTAATCAGGAAGTTTGAAGGTTCTATATCGCAACACATTATAAAAATCAGGAAAATTAAGATGCCTCTCATTAAGCCTAATTAGGTCAAATTAAATGTCAAAAATTTGCAAATTGGTATCGCACACGGAAATGGATAATTAATTATCATTAAATAAATATATTTTTCTTGTAAATAAGAAGTTATTTAGTCTCTGATTGATTGGGGTTATATTTTATTACATTTTAAATCAATCACTTAACGAGGTCAAAGCGTTTGATTAAAATTAAGGACTCGATCAAGTTTCGAAGGCAAAATTATAAATTTATGAGGAGCAAATCGTATTACAAAATCGTGCCTGGTCACTGATAATTTGATATAATTATTGGTGTAAATATGAACATTATTTTTTTTAAACTAAATATGGTATTTGCTATGAGTATCTTTTAAATTATTTATCGTATATTCCTTTTGCGTTGTCTGCTACTTGTTACCCGTGACATCGTCGCTTCTAGATCTACCATTATTTAATATTCAAATTTAATCTCGGTATGTATTAAAGAAAATTTATGCAAAGAACAATCTACTTTGATCATGTTGTACCTACACCCATTTTAATATGCTCTAAACCTAACCTATGTGTTTATTCAAGTTACCCTCTATATGTGTTCTAAATCGGTTCAGTAGTATTTGCGTGAAAGAGTAACAAATACACACACATCCTCACAAACTTTCACATTTATAATATTAGTAGGATTTAAGTCTCGTAAGTTCTCTTAATAGAAACTACTAACATGCAAGATTCAAATTTTAATATTTTATTCTTCCAACTATGTATTTCAAACGTCAAGTTATTGACCCACCACTGGTTCCGAAAGTTTCTGCACAGAAGAATCTTGTTCCATGTTCCATCAATATGTATAATCGAATTTTAATATAACAGTTCAATAGATGTTTATCTAACAATGAGTCAGCATATTTACTATCAACATTCCTTGTTAAGAGGAGAGAGTGTACCGCTTTTCACTACGTAACTGTATTGAAAGGGATATCTTGTATATTAGTCTGGGGTCTTTCCTGTTTGAACCATTTGGCTTTATTATACCCCATTATAGGCATGAAGAAAATGAAATTATTGTTTTCTTGTCGATGTGTTATATGGACAAGTGATAAATCATTTTCGTTGAGTTAAACTTACGACTGGCTTCGACTTCTGCAACTATAATTTATGCGAACATTCGTCAAAATTAGTTCAATGAAATAATAATTTAATGTGCCTATTTATCATCCAGATTCTATACTAAATATTTGTGAGTTTGTCCGTTTTTGTAAGTTTGTAACAACGAAACAAATTGATTAAATGAAACGAAAATATTATTTTTGTGGTTGCTTGGTGGTTGTTTTGTTTAATGATTGATAAATAACTTTTACAACTTTTATTCAACATTGGTTGTTCTATAATTGGTCTAAGCGTGAATATATCTACATATATATAAAAGAAAGTCGTGTTAGTTACTCCACTTATAACTCAAGAACGGCTGAACCGATTTAGCTGAAAATTGGCAGGGAGGTAGTTTAGAGCCAGGAGAAGGACATAGGATACTAAATATTATGTACCACGGGCGAAGCCGGGGTGGATCACAAGTAGCCTATAAAAGTGAAGTGAAGTCCCATGTCCCCTAGTGGGGTAAGGGGCAGATGCATTATACATCTGTTTCACTGATCGATTTTCTTTAGGGACAAGTAGGTGATCAGCCTTCTGTGTCCTACCAGACCGAGACATTATTTATATAGCCTATAGCCTTCCTCAATAAATGGGCAATTTAACACTGAAAGTTTTCAAATCGAACCCGGGGTTCTTGAGATTAGCGCTGATGATTGATTAGCAAATTCTTCAGCTTTATAATATTAGTATAGATTCAACTAGGTACTATAAATACGGTTGATATTACTATAATATGATACTAGCTTAATTCATATATTTACTTCAACGATCCACCAGCTATTATTCGATAAATTGGCGTGTTTTATAGCAGTGGATATGATATCATGTCGACATGCACTTACGCGGTGATAGCTAATGCAATACTTCATACACTGACACAAAAACAAACATTTCACTGTTAATTATCTGTTGAAAATGAATATTGTAAGGAAGGATGTGTATGTGTGTCGTGTTGTAATTTTTGATGCTTTTTTAACGTGAACCCGGCTGAATACGAAATAGTAATCTTACTATGGAATGTAATTAATAATGAATACTGCTATTTGTATCTTAGGTCTACACCGAGAATAAGCTAGGCATTCAACGAAGCAGAAAATACCTACAGTAAATGTATGGACGTATTTAATACGGAATATTATGAAACAAAGATAGTTATCATTGTTCTAAGAAAAGAATAAGACTATATTTTTCAAACTTATTTAATGTTGTATTTTGAAGAATATTTCAATACAATAAATATTATTCGTCAAAGTAGCTTACTAGGTTAATTATAATTATGTCGTGATTCAGGTCATTTTAAACTGCAATTACTTGGACGTATTTATTTAGCTATACAGACAAGAATGTCGTAGGTATAATATTTTTCATTATTGTCACATTCCTGCGTATTTACTTACCCATTGCGACGGTATTTACGAAACGATTAAGTTAATAGAGAGAAATTATAGAAATGCGACGATTATGCATGGATTGGATTAACCAGTTTGTTACCAAACAGATCCGGGTCCAAAACTTTCAGCCTTGAGTAAAAGTAGCGAATGATACCGCGATATATACCCATAATATCTTTAATTACCATAATGAATTTAAAACGTAACATTTACATTAATTTTATAACGCGTAACATGATAAGTATACATTTCGTTACATAAAAGTGATCGTTCGTCATTTTTTACAATTCATCTGTAAAAAAAAGAAAAAAATATTAACACTCACCATTTTTGAAAGGGACGGTCTCCGATCGAAATTCCCCATAGCAATACCTTAACTATTAGATACAAATATCCTTTTGAAATCACAACAGTTTCACATAATTCACAATCATGACATACGTACACAAATTAAAAAGTTAAATTAAATTAAAAATAAAATAATAAATAAGTGTCACTGGCTGCACGCACTTTTTAAAAAATAAAAATTTGACAGGTGACAGTTCGCGGTTTTTCGTTGGGCGGGAAACGTGATGTCGCGCGGGCCGTTCGTCATAGACTGGCAATATGGCGGGTTTTTTTGAGGGTTCACACAAGTCGATTCACTTTCTACGACCTTACGTTGTGTGCTTGTAATTAAGCGCTAAGTTTTACGTAATATGACGATGTAACTTGTATTTGGTTTCCGTAAAATTCTTTGGAAACGTTTATTTAATCGATCCATGGAAACCAACCAATAAAATAATCTCCACAACTATTTCTATAGACAAATGCTATTTTTTGCTGCAACTCGATAGTTCGAAATAACTTGTTTTTATTACCAACCTGATAGTCTTTAAAAAGATATAGTATTTCAGACGTTTGTCTTGTTTTTGTAACATTCTTTCGATATAAACTTCGGTATTACAAAATTTGCATGAAAATTGCCAATCCGTTTAAGTTTGGAAACGTATCTCATCTTTACCAAACAATAACATTTTGCTGAAATAAATAATAACAGATCTTAAGTGTTTATTAAAATATATAAAATAACTATATAAAACTTTCCAAAACTATGTTATATCTCAGAAACATGAAGTTTGCGAAACAACGAGTCATCATAACCTGTAGCCTTGAGGACGCGACGCGTTGAATTCTTTTGCATGAAACACCAACACGAACATCAAAAGCTTTATCGAATGCATTTGCTTAAATTATTAATTAAACAATACAATACTTATAACGAAAAACAAATATGGTACATAACACTACTAAACAAAGTACATAATTTTACTTAAAGTATGCATCGCTGATCGCTTTATCAACGTCAATCGATATTTTATAGACCGGGAGATACTGACACAAAATTTCGAGTCATTTGTAACAGGATGCCGGTTCTACAGGGGTCTTAGTACGCAATGACAAAAAGAAAAACGATGGTGTGAACACTGGTACCGGTGGCTTAGTCGCGTGGGCGTTAGTCGAACTCGTCGTAAAAATAGCGAAAGTCAAACGATTTGTAACACAAAAATTTTAGAATTTACCGATAGCCCATAAAAAAGAAGTAGGCGGTAGTATCATGCCATACTTTTCCGGTGTAACTTACAGCCCGCCATACCGACGCAAATGTGTTGATTTTAAACAAAACAATTCAACCATTTGTACCAGGCTAACTTTTGCACAGGTAACCATCGTCGTGTAGCCATTTACGAAAATCACCATACCATACTTTTCGGACGATTCCAAATGGTCGCCATACCGCCGAAAATCTGCAAAAAATTTTTTTTTCGCCAAAGTTTTGGTACCAGTATTGCATTTGGATTTTTGGAGAGTATTTGGTAAAATGTGACCATTATTATATTTGCCATACTTCTAGTAGGGGGAAAAAGTGCTGCCATACTTCATAAATAAATTTATTATTAATTTATAGAAGTGAAGATTTCTACCACCTAGATCTTTAAAATTTTGTATTTATATTTGTTGAATCTCAAACTTATAGGAAAGATTAATGCCATACTGTTACAAATCGTTCAAAATACGAATAAAATCATACAATAAAAAAAAATCTTATACACATTTGCCACCTCCCACAGGTATGGCATTATCACACTTCTATTTATAATCATTCAGGAGTTGTTGAAAAAAAAATTTAAGGTGTTACAAATGGTTCGGCGAAAAAAAAAATTTGCAGATTTTCGGCGGTATGGCGACCATTTGGAATCGTCCGAAAAGTATGGCATGGCGATTTTCGTAAATGGCTGCACGACGATGGTTACCTGTGCAAAAGTTAGCCTGGTACAAATGGTTGAATTGTTTTTTTTAAATCAACACATTCGCGTCGGTATGGCGGGCTGTAAGTCACACCGGAAAAGTATGGCATGACACTACCGCCTACTTCTTTTTTATGGGCTACCGGTAAATTCTAAAATTTTTGTGTTACAAATCGTTTGACTTCGCTATTTTTCCGACGAGTTCGACTAACGCCCACGCGACTAAGCCGCCGGTAGCAGCGTTTACACCATCGTTTTAATTTTTGTCATTGCGTACTAAGACCCCTGTAGAACCGCCATCCTGTTACAAATGACTCGAAATTTTGTGTCAGTATCTCCCGGTCTATTAATCGTATCGTTGATTCTTTAGACATCTTACAAAACTATATAAAGGAGAACACATTAAAACGAAACCGTACGTTATCCGATTAAAGTCATATTATGTTCGAAAAATGCACCTATGTAACGGATACGGTTTATTTTCCCTTTGGAAAAACATTAAAACGTCTAAAAATATTGGCTGAAGGTTATTTATAATTCAAAGCTACATTATATTTTTCGATTGCTTACGATGCATTCAAATTATTACGCTATAGCCTACAACTATTCCCCAAAGGCACATAAAAACCAACTCTTATTATCTTCCCATCAAATACTATCCTTGTCCTTTGTTTCTCCGTATTTTATATCCGTTAATATGGCCATATCTGTCTGTGTATCAAATTTTATTATAATATACATATGTTTGGAGGTTTAGATGTGTAAGCGTAGCATCTATTTTAGTTACATTAGGTATTTGCGCATATAGGTAAGGATAAGCATAGAAAAACGTATTAATTATATTTAATACACCGATTTACATCAACTTTTCGACATTTATAAATTCCATAAATTTATGTATCACACATTATATAAATTAAAAACAAATCATTGCATTCCTGATCATAATTATTATGGCAAATATTTTTCCCAATGTAGACTTAACATCAACTAGCTGTGCTCCGTGGTTTTACCCGCAGTGCTCCTCTCCTGTTGGTCTTAGCGTGGTGATATATAGCCTACCTTCCTCGATAAATGGGCTATCGAACAGCGAAAGAATTTTTCAAATTAGAGCAGTTACCGAGATTAGCGCGTCCAAACAAACAATCTCTTCAGCTTTAAAATATTAGTACAGATTCGACTATTTAAAGTCATAGACACACATGGTCTAGTTTTCTAGATTTTATGCGTGGACTCACAAAAACTCGAGCGTAGGAATGTAGTCCACCACGCCTTGTGATCACGCACATACCTATCTAACTTATTTTTGCGTAGAGATTACAGAAATGGTTTGAGTACCGTAATAGAATTAATTTTATGATGTAATGGAACATTTTTTACGAATCAATAAAGGTTTTAAATAATCCGTTTCTACTTTGTTGATACACATTACAGATAATCTGCAATCTAGTTGAAAAAATTCCCAATTTATGCTATACTAGCTTTCCGCCTGCGGCTTCGCCCGCGTTTTCAAAGAAAAACCCGCATAGTTCCCGTTCCCGTGGGATTTCCGGGATAAAACCTAGCCTATGTTACTCGTGGATAATGTAGCTTTCGAATGGTGAAAGAATTTTTAAAATCGGTCCAGCAGTTTATGAGCCTATTCATTACAATCAAACAAACAAACAAACAAAGTTTTCCTCTTTATAATATTAGTGTAGATGTAGATTTCTATTCAACTCCAACATATACATCAAAGCTTAATTTTATTAAACAAAGATTATTATCTTAATATATATAAATCTTGTGTCACAATGTTTGTCCTCGATGGACTCCTAAACCACTAATAATCCTAATCGGTTAGATTATAATAAAATTCGCACACCATGTGCAGTTCGATCCAACTTGAGAGATAGGATAGTTTAAACATGTAGGTACCACGGGCGAAGCCGGGGCGGACCGCTATAGTTACTTAATAGAAATATCTCTAAAGACAGCTAGTAACATGATATGCATATTACGTTACGCTCAATTTAATATTGCTTCAGATAACTAAATATAGGTACTCTTTTTATATTTACTAAGTACTACATTAATCACTATATTTTATAAAATTGCATTCATTCATTCACTTTATCGACAAATTTCATGTATAATCTAAAAGTCAAGCCAATCGAATCAAATACTTTATGTTATTTATTGTGTGCAATAAAACTAGTACAGCTAGCTGCAATTTAAATTATCTGCTTGCTAAATTTAACAGTTGGCTGTCTAGCAGGTACCTACGCTTAGTACAGTCACTTTTTCTCAATTTAGCCAAAGATTTGATGTAAATCTATCTATATGTACAAGACCTCATGATGAAAACTTGAACCCGACTGCTCACATTTTAGTTTCATTTTAATCGTCTTTTAGATCTTGTATTTGATATCCATATTTAAGTAAAACAAAGCAAAATTAATTGTATAATTTCATCTACAAATATGTATGTGCATACATATATGTGCATTTAATCAATTTTTAATAAAGTAAACGATACGTGTGAATTGAAAAGGTTATAAAAGGTCATCATCATAATCAATTTCTATTACCTGTTATCTATATAATTCAATATAATTAACTAATTATTAATGTACTATTAAATAATAAGTCACAAGTAATAATTACGAAATGATTTCTTGAACTCCGTTATCGATATAATGTTATAATTAAATAATTAATATTCTGCGAATGTTCGTGTAACCGGTGCATCTATCGAAAGGAACCGGACGTCCGATCACCGATGGGACAATATGCGTTTCATGAATATTTTATTTCTATTGTAATTGCAAGAAATTGAAATTATCTTTTTTTTATGCTACTTTTCCAGACGCAGCCTATACTTAGGCCCAATTTTTCAATATTTGATTTAGGCCCGAGGTTTCAATCATTTCACTTATCGGTCCAATAAAGTATTACACGATAATATTAAAATGTCACGTAAACTGTCAAATACGGGCAATTAGAACACTTTTTCAAATGGTAGTTTTGTACTTACATTATTCGACGAATAAGTTTAATCCATAGAAATCTAAATAACAAGACACATAGAAGTGCTATAATGCCATAATTCGTATGAAAACCGCTGTCGCCAAAATCAACACATTCAAACCGAAAGCTAAACAGTACACACAAGTAAACTATGCCTTTTATTGGACAGCTTGATTTTAGTGAAAACTAACTTATCTATTAAATTAAGCTTTTGAATATGTATCCTAACGCACGAATTTACGGTTTATTTTAGAATAACATCCCTAAGTATATGAGACTTTTTGCTCCAATACGAACAAACGTGATAATAAGAATGGTCGACTGTGTCATTCATTGTTATTTCGATTACTATGGTGACACTCGTAATACTTGTAAATATTCTATAATTTTAAGGAAAAACGGCATTATTTCTAAAAAAAAATATTTTCCGATGAAATATTATTCCTTTATAAGTATAATTACAACTTGTGGAAGAATTTCCGCAATGGGAATTGCTGAAACACACCATGTATACACTCATAGGTCTCCAGAGCAACTGAACAGTGACGAATGCACTGGTGATGTGCAAATCACCTGAGTGGCGACAAGGTCACGCACGCTTACGACTTCTAGTGTCTTGTTATTTAGATTTCTATGGTTTAATCCAAGCATTGAAAAATCGGCCCTAAAACTTACCCGTCTAATAAAGTATTACCTACGCGATAATATTAAATGTCAACTGTAAACTGTCAAATACGGGCAAGAAGAATCTCGAAGAATACATTTTTGAAATGGTAGTTTAATACGTTATTCAACGAATAACTTTTAACCAACGATTGAAAAATCAGCTTAGGGCCGATTTTTCAATGCTTGGATAAAACTTATCCGTCCAATAAAGTATTACACGATAATATTAAAATGTCACGTAAACTGTCAAATACGTTTTTAAAATGGTAGTTTTATACATTATTCGACGAATAAGTTTTATCCAAGCATTGAAAAATCGGCCCTTAGTGTGATAAACTAAAAGAATATTTTAATTCTTTAACAAATGAAATATTGAAAGGGGAAAGATTTTTTTAATTCTATTTATTTCTATATATTTTATTTAGTTCGTTGAGAAAATAGCAAGCAATTCGCAGCTTTAAAATATTATTAGTAACATTTAAATGAATTTGAGTTTACAGCGCATTAGTAGCGACATAAATAAATATCATAAAAATATAGCGAAAACTTATCTCTAAAAATTCCCCTACGAATAAAATTGCGTCTCGGAAAAACGTATGCAGGCATAAAAAGTGGAACATTACATTTCAGTGGACTACTACTACTTATAAAATATTGAAATATGAATAGGAAAGTGACATGAAACGGTTTTTGATTCTTCCTTTTGAAAACAATGAAAAAGCCCAAAACAGAATGAGAATTACATCCATACTAATATTATAAATGCGAAAGAAACTCTGTCTGTCTGTTACTCAATCATGCCTTAACTACTGAACCAATTTGCATGAAATTTGGTATAGAGATATTTTGACACCCGAGAAAGGACATAGGATAGGTTTTATCCCGGAAATCCCACGGGAACGGGAACTATGCGGGTTTTTCTTTGACTGCGCGGGCGATGCCGCGGGTGGAAGGCTAGTATTAACCCATTGACCACCGAGCGGCCCGATCGGGCCGAGACACAATAGATTTTCTATTGTGTCTGTGATCCGAGGACTAATAAACTATTAATCATTTTAGCATTTAATAAGCGCCATCTAGTGATCGATGCAGAAATTTAAAATGAATGCGCTCATTCTCAGTAGTTACATTTTTGACGAATAGACAGGTGGCGCTAAATACAAAAACGGAATGGTAGTTATTTCGTTTTTATATAAACAATCAGATAATCCAATGATTAGATGTGTAAGCATAACATTAAAGTATCAATAATTCAATAATTCATTCAATTATTCCATTGATTTTACAATTTTAAGTCTGTAAAATTATTGAATCTGTCTCCAAGACTCGACAACGTCAATGTTGACGTCAGTACAATGTCAAATCTCGGACGTCAGTAAAATTCATTTTATAGTCTGTAGCGCGATCGTGTGTTCGAGTGTTCGTATTCGTACATTGGATTTTGTGAAACGAAAATATTACGCGCATTGATCGATTTATTTACATAGTTCAATTTTATAAAATTAATGATATGTTGTGAGTTTGATTAAATAATCGTAAGTGATAAATCAACATTCCACAATGGCTAAGTAAGTGAAATTCAATTTGTCCTAATGAAAATTGATCATTGCATTTATCGCTTGACTAGCCGTGAAAAGTGTAGTGGAAAGCATGAATTTTGAGAAAGCTATTATCTCCTAGATATATTTAGGATGATAGGTACTTACGTTTTTAGTTCTAAAATAATATGTACCTATTCTGAATTTTATAAAAATATTGTAGGTAATATTTTTGTTTTAAGGCGCAAACCGATATATTATTTTATCATGGATATATTTTCATAGTACACCTTATATTTTCAGCTTAAATATAAAATGTGTGTGTACAAACGTTTTTGTGTAGGACCAAATGTTTTCATTTTATTAAAAAAAATTAATGAAATAACAAGAGACCAGATAATTATTAATCTCTATTACCACACTTATACCATTTTTATACATTTTATATAGAAATGTATCTGTGTAATTAAGCACTATAAACAAACAAATCGAAGATTGTAATACAGTTTGTACATTGAAAATAAAAATTCCACTATTAAATAAATAAATATGGGTATAATAATTACATTTAGTTCAATTATTGATGTAAATTATATGCAAACTAAATAATGAATGACAATCAAAAGAGAAGTCCTTGAACCTCATCCTTTTATAGATCACACTTGACCATGAACATGTCAACATATTTTATGATCTTATCTTTAACCGACTCTTAAAATTAGGAGATTTTCAACACACAAATTGTGTTTTAAATAATCTTTGAGTATTCTTAGCATTATTTTGTTGATATAAATCAAATCGAAATATAATCAAATAAATCATTTTATTCATATTCCTTGTATTTATAAAAAAATGTGTAAATGCTATGCAAAAAAAATGTATAGATTTTATAGACCCAAATCTTAATATACTTTTACGCATTAGTGAAAAAATTACTACTGTATTGTTCTATTATATCTGATATAAACAATATTTTAATCCTAAATATAGATAGCTAATCTCAAATCTAAGCCGCATTATAAAAATGAAGTGTTTACACTAATTATTAATCTACATATTCTGTTTTTATGTTGCAACTGATTATAAAAATAATAACCTTGTCTTATTTATTCAAGAACTAGCTTTCCGCCCGTTGCATCTAAAACCTAATAAATTATATACTAAAACCTTCCTCTTTAATCACTCTATATAAAAAAATTGCATCAAAATCCGTTGCGTAGTTTTCAAGATTTAAGCATACATAGGGACATACGTATAATGATAATATGCAATATAAAAATGCTATTGTATGATTTATTTCATAGTTATAAGGAAAATAGTTAATTAATGCCAAATGCATGTCTATAGAATATAAATCACTATAATAAAAGAGTAATTAAATTATAACACCTGAATACGCTCCAATGAAATAAAATTTTATAATCATTAGCTGTGGTATTTTAATTGTATGTGTCTGAAAATAAAATTGTTATTTCAAATAATAAGTGTTCTATTCTTAATTAAAATTAATAAACTGGAGATAATTGAAATAGTCTATTTATTTCTGTTCATTAGCAACATTTTACTATGTGATGTGTATTTATTGTTTTATTTATTACTAGCTTACCGCCCGCGGCTTCGCTCGGATTGTCTTAAACTTAACAAATTATATATTAAAACCTTCCTTGAGAACAACTTTATCTATTAAAAAAAGCTTCAAAATTTGTTGCATAGTTTTAAAGATTTAAGCATACATAGGGACAGACATCCTTGTTCTATAGTATGTAGTGGTTTTTAAAGAAATAAAAATTTGCATTTTTAAATGCACTATTACACTTTACTATTTTACAATATGCCAATAAAATAAATTAAAAGCCTATAAGAATGAGCAATTATCCAATTTACCACCATTTATCAAGTAAGGGTGTTCGCCCAAGTGTGTAAATATTTCAATTAAGCTTATACCTGTAGTTGGTAATTGCATAAAAAAGGTATCCGTGGCATATCATACATTGTTAAGCCATTCCATACATTGGAATAAATAAAATTACATCTTTTTATAGTTTCAAGTTATACATGAAGATAACATTATCAACATAGGTAAAGTAATTTATGTTTGAGAGCTTGTGAATTTCATTAAAAAGATATTATTTTGGCAAACTTATTGCTCATGGTTTTTTGTAAATGTTTCTTCCATTTTGTTATTAAATGAAAGTCGTATTAGTAACACCACTTAATAAAAAAGAATGGATTGCAATGATTTCTATTTTATTAGATTTCTCTAAAAAATATTATAACTGCGAGTGCACAGTGAGTCTAAAATATATCTATTTTCTCAGGGAAATGATGATAGTGTTTGTGTACGACACGCTGTGCTGCGTGTCGGAGGAGGACGACCCGGCGGACGCTGTGCTGTACTTCCACCCCGGGTGGGTGTCTGACACCCAGAGACACGCGCTCGCTGGACAGGTCAGTAGCTAATACTCGCGACACACAAATTATAATAGTGTTCGTGTACGACACGCTGTGCTGCGGGTTTGAGAAGGACGACCCGGCAGATGCGGTGCTGTACTTCCACACAGGGTGCTGGGTGGGTATCTGACACCCAGAGACACGCGCTCGCTGGACAGGTGAGGAGTGTTGGAATAACGTCGAGAATGATGATGGGTGTACATGGTCTATCGTCTACTGTTAAGTGCATTGCCTTTTTAGTTGGTACTAAGGTGGAAATGTTAATTTAATAATGTAATAAGTGCCTTATATATTTTATATATATAAAATTCTCGTGTCACAATGTTAGTCTGCATACTCCTCCGAAACGGGTGGACCGATTCTCATGAAATTTTCTGTGCATATCGGGTAAGTCTGAGAATCGGCCAACATCTATTTTTCATATGTACCACGGGCGAAGCCGGGGCGGACCGCTAGTATTATATAAATGTATGGGTCGCAAATTAAATAAGTTAGATGTGATATCTCGATTTGGTTGTTTAATAAAACAAAAAAATACTGATAGGATATATTTCGCTTCATAGCTTTTCTAAAAGTAGTACTTGTAGTATGGTTGGACTTAAAAGTACTGAATTGCAACATAACATAACATCTTAAACTTTTTATTTTTGCAAATGATAATAAACAATGTTGGTATTCCAATACAACAATTATAACAAATAAATCCTGAATAGGTACATCATATTTATCTCGATTGTATGGCATTGGATTGCTTTTAACTGTCACAGTTATCGTTATCCAAATCATAAATAACGATTTACGATGTATTTCCCGCCCATCGCTTCTGTCGTAATATTGCCTGAATAAAAATGACTAGAAAATCTTTAAAAATGTATATTATTTACTAGCTGCGCTCCGCGGTTTTGTAAATTGGTAAATTGGATTTGATATCAAAATAGTCTAATCTAGTTTTTCCATAATAATTTGTCCCAATGAAATAAAAATCACTATAAAAATAACTAAAAAGAACTAATAAAGTCATTCGTTAAAATATAGGTATATGAAATGGACACGTCTTTATAGTCTTCATGTATAAACAATTGAATAAAAAAATGTTGTCCAACAGGTTTATTAGCGAAGTAAGTGTAATGAAATTAATTAATTTTTCAATATGACAACATTGTTGGTATACTGGTATTGCCATCTTGGGATTAGATAGCGATCTATGAGGTTTTTGAACTGCTATAAAATATAAGTGCTATGAACTTAACAGTAAAGCAGCGTTAAGACAAACACGAGGTTATTTCCTTGTATCTTATTACCTAGTTGTTTAATTAGTATATTGTGTACTTATACAATCTGAATAATTTATATAAAACTAGCGGTCCGCCCCGGTTTCGCCCGTGGTACATATGAAAAATAGATGTTGGCCGATTCTCAGACTTACCCGATATGCACAGAAAATTTCATGAGAATCGGTCCACCCGTTTCGGAGGAGTATGCAGACTAACATTGTGACACGAGAATTTTATATTATATAATATATATATATATATATATATATATATATATATACTTATATATATATTATTCTTGAATTTAAAATATTACCTACCTACATATGAATCCTCGACGCAATGTTCTATCAATTTTGATTCTAATACAGCTATACCGATTTTGATACAATTTTACTTGCGAGCGAGATTTTTTTAGGAAATTGTGCCTACCTAAGAAAAGCAGTTTTCTCACATAAACTTATATTTTATAGTCTCGTTTTCCCGTGTGGGGAAGGTTTATAAGGCAAAATTTACTCACAAGCCCTTCCTCTAAAGGTGGTGGGAGCGGCCCACTGCGTCAAGTCGCTGTTCTCCCAGCCAACGGCTATCACGCTGCAGAGCGGCAAGTTCATCATCAGGGAATATGGCAGATATGTTCTGGTGAGTTGCTTTTATTTTAACTATATCCTTTTCCTTACCTTTCCCTTCTTCCTTTGATAAATCCCTTCCTTAGTATTTAGAAGAGGCCTTTGTCAAAGGACAATCTATTTAGATATTGACAACATAATGAGTTGTAAATTGTAAACAGTATCTAATAAAAGTTTTTTTTCCATACAATAGCTGATGCATCAAATCCTTTGACGATCATGACATAATACATACCTACCTATGAAGAGATCTTTGAAGATTCGTATGTAGTGACTATGTGTCGATTAACTCTACGGGTACCTACATTTGCGTTGTGGTTTCTTTGACCTTTTGAATTGTACATTGATAGATTTTTATCAATCAAAAAATTTGGCTTTCCCGGAACGTAAACTAACTTAAAAAAAGTCCAGATGGTCAGTAAAGAACGTCATTCAAAATTAATCAGTAAACGTTATGAGTAATACTCATACATATTTCTCTCCAATGGCAAAAAAATAAATAGGTAACAATTTCCTGTACCTTTTTAAGGTATCTTCGATAAATAAATTGCTTTAGACACAGTATACGCCAAATAGCTTTTATTTTATAATAATACTAAGAAACATTCTTACGTATTCTTCACAAATGATTGCGAAACATTACAAAAGTTAAATAATAATAGTTTAAAAAAACTAAAAAACACGCTTTTTATAGAAACCGAACTAAAAAATGGAATAATTTTATCAAATTAGTGTATTGTCATCGGTCCTCAATAAATCTGCAAAGTTTGAACGAAATCTGGCCGCTTAAAGTGGGTCAAAAGCGCGCCCAAAGAAGTTGGTTACAAACATACAAACATACAGGTGAAGCTAATATAAAGCGTGTAAAAATACATTGACAACAAAATATGTTAATCATTCACCCATTATACTACTATAATAATTATCTTACAACAATATTAATTCCATGATGCCTTTACTACCGTAAAAGCTATATAATACGGCATTAATTAAGGTTTCCAATAAAACATCTTATGAAAGCGACATTGCATAACTCCACAAGGATAGCCGGTATGTAAAGACGGTAATAAATTAGTCATTTGTATCGGAATCAATGAAGTGCCTTGTTGTCGAGTATAATGCGTTGTTTCCAGTCTTATCTTCATTATAATTAATTTATTATAATACGACAATGATAGGTACTTCTTCTACGTGAAAACGGCTAATTGCATCTCAGTGAAATTTTGTAGAGATAGATTTTAGTATTTTTTATATGACCTACGTTACTCGTGTCACGGACTGATGCTAGCATTAATATAATATTAACACATTAATGGCCGTTCCCAATATTCAAACTACGGTTATAGATAGACAGCTATCTCTGATAGAGTAAGGTTCTATACTTGGTTTTAAACGATATTGGGAACGGCCATTACTGGCTGACAGCTGTCAAAACGTTATTGGGACGCTCAAATAGACAAATTCAAAGAGAAAAATATACCTCTAGTAAGCAGTTAGTCCTCCAGACGATAGATAGCGATCAGAGATAGGTTAGCTTTTCGCTAGTAAGCTAATTGGGACGCCAAAACAAAAGATAGATAGCATTTTCTATCTTTAGTAGGGTAAAACAGAAGATAGATACGATATTGGGAACGGCCATAAGACTGTTGGATCTGTGTCCCCACGTAAGCCTTCTTTTTGGATGGTATTCGTTTAAGTTTTTTTTTTCAGGAAATGTAACCTCTTATATATGATTATTACTTCCAAGATTTATGATTTGAGTTGCAAAATATCAAGGAAATCCAGAGACAGTGTTTATTATTATAAAAAATACAAGATTTTATTCATGATATGTAATGCCATAAATTATTTAAAAACATCAAAATGTCAAAAAATAAATAAAAATAATAACGGTAGGCACATTCAACGAATTCTTCCACATACTACGGTAAATAAACTAATATATTTTCATATTTTACCAGGTACAATATACCAGAAAATAAATAAAAATATTATTAATTTTTATTTTGTATCTCGTCACAAACAAATTCTCAATATTAATCAAAGAACCTTCGAAAAGGCTCGCCCAATGAACCGTAACTACTTATAGTACCTACTTCATTTTCGCAATAATTTGGTATAATTTTTACGCTTGATTGATCCACATGCAATTTTTTGGACTTATTAATGAGTTGTAATTATGAAGAACAATAGATTTTTTGTGATTTTGTTTATCAACTAATAATTATAATTTATAAATGATGTAGTTTAGGCAGCTTTAGATTTCCCAACGTGAAATATTATATTAATGTCTTTATTAGATGTTTCGTATTTTATGAGTTCGCGTGCATATGGATTCGTGTTGTTTTAGCTAAGCAATGAATATAATGAAATGTACAATATCATAGAAAACTAAATTCTTCACGGATACCTTCACCTATACTATACCTTAGTTTTCTGTGATAATTTATCAAACCAAGTTATTTATATTTGAGCTCAAAGCTCCATAGGTTTAGGCTCACACGTTATCTATCGTACCTAGAAGTTAGAAGGCTTTTTTTGCACGCCTCATAAGCGAAGCGTTGAGGTGGGTACTACTGTCACTTCGCGCAAAACATCTGATTTTTCAAACTTAAAATGTCTCTATGTATCATACATTGCACCAGAGGCGGCTCGTGACAAAATTTTATGGGTGTTCACTTGAAATAAAACACTGAAAATACATGGTGTAAAGCAGTACATTTATCAAAAAAATTACTTATAAAGGAAATACATACGTCTTTCTTTTTGGTGTGCAAAAATATCTATAACTTAAAGCGACAAGACATTCGTAAATGTCTGTTGTTGCTTTCATCACAACCACACAACCACGGTGTTTTCACATAATATTGTTCGGATTTAAACACACGCGTATATGTTTTCGTTTTTGTCGTACATTTTTGCGTAAGGTCAAGTTCAGGCCGTGGCAGTCCCTTAGCTTTCAATTCAAGCCGAATTTGTAACGTTTTAACACACTTTTTAATGAACGCCACATTATAATTGTTCTTTTTCACACTCACAAGTAATACTGATAACTAAAGACTATTTCAACACGTATCTTATGATTTTAATTAGAAAATTCCCGAATTTGCATTCGCGCGCGTGCATTGAAGTTGACTCGAGAGTCGAGTGTTTGTTTATAATATAAGGCGCGGCGGTAAAAACGAACCGGCAACGTTTGCGGGAGCGGCGCTCCGAATTTTGCTATTTTTCCATAGAAAATCTTCTGTTTCACGCGCGCAGGGCACTGGCAAACCCTCTCTTTCACTCCTATTGGATTTCGTATTAGGAAATGTACTAAATATTTTTTCATTGGAGCGCAATCGTGAGCGCACCGCTTCGCGCGTTACTGTTTAATACAGTATTATTCAGGTGTATGGAATGATGGAATGATGGATATATTCATTGGTATTGACAGTAGTTATTTACGATTACGATTGATTTTAAATAGTAATAATTACTTAATATTAATAATGAAATTAAGGAGTATGATTTTATTATAATTATTTATGGGAGTTCATTGCACCAGCGCTCCTTAGGGCGAGCCGCCTCTGCATTGCACTTGTAAGATAATACATACACACACATATTAAGAAAAAACACTATTTTTAACATTCATGATATTTTTGATGTCACTTTTGTTATTTAAACTAGTTAAAAAACAGTTTAAAAAAGTTCTGTCTTGGACGTCCGTGTGTCTGTATGTGCGGAGGATTTTCTTGTTAACACGATAGCGACCGAAATACTTTACTAATCGAGTCTTTTTTTTTCTCTTACGCTTGAGTATGCTCAGGAATAGAACCCTTTCATTTTTCAGGGTCTGATTCGATGTGGTTTAATTGTTATTAAATAAACAAAAATAATAATTAATAAATAATTATTAAAAAAAATTATGAGGCGTGCACTTTTGGATTTTCCAAATTTTTTTTTATATAGTAACCCTAGCAATAGGGCAGGCGACTCACTTGGTGGTAGGTGATAGACGCCGCCCACAGCGTTAGGAACACTGCGATCGTATTGCCGGCTTTAAGGTGGAAGTTGGTTTTTCAGGAAGGTGTAGGCTCTTTGCTTGAAGGTTCCCATGTCGTATTGGTTGGGGAACACGGAAGGCTATTATAAAGAAGGAAGGTTCTCAAGCTCGTACAGTTGTTTTTCCACAACATCTTTGCATAAAAATACAAGTTTGAGGTATGATTATGTGCAATTACTAGGAAGAATCAGGAATTAAGAACCTATCATATTAATTAACATACATGGCACAGGACTATCTAGATTCTAGGTTCACTAACAGGTTTCGCAAGTGATAAAACGAATCTAAATACCTCGTTTTGATAAAATCTCGATTTACATATCTGTGAAATCTTAAAATGCATTCGAATACAAGAATTTCGTAAATATGCTTGTACATATTTTGTTTACTTATAAAACGAAATACTTGCTTCAACCTGCGGTTTTGAATGCGTACAAAATCACATCGTTGCGTGATTGGAAGACAAATCAACAAAATTACGCTTGTAATCATGAAATTGATTTCATTTTTTATACTGTTTCAAAATATTAAGTTAACGAAATATAATCAGAGCGTTATTTACCTACTGACGACTCTATAAAACAGCCTAGAGTCGACTTTCGGTTATAAAAACGCACTCATCTCTGTCAATCCATTTTCATGAGATAGAGATACACATTCAGAAACTCACGTGTTAACTTCACGTGGGTATAAACCCCAAGTAAACTCACATACAAGTTATATAGCTTAGATGTGAGTATACGTCGGAAGCTCAAATCCATGGAACCTTCGATTTTATACATTCAAGAGCCCATTCAAATAACTCTCTATAGAGTAGTCTCTCGAATCTCGGAGCGCTAATATATAACTAATTAATGCCCGGCTAGAACAAACCACTTATCTTCTTATGAATATTGGAGTGCCCTCAGCTTCTCGTTCCAACGTTAAGTCGAGTTTTATATGACTGATAAAAATAACCAGGGAATATTCTAGAAGTGGTTAGTGGACTTATTTTTGTATACAGTACTCCAAATGAGATGCATATCCTATACTAATATTATAAATGCGAAGGTTTATGAGGATAAATGTATATTACTCTTTTACAAAAAAACTGCTAGACGAATTCGAACTTTTAAGAAATATAAGTATACATCAGATAGTACGAGATCCGGCTGCAGGATCAGTGCGTTCATCGGTTTTTTGCTGAAAACCGAATTTTTATGTATATTTATAATTAGGAGAATATATATCGACTAGGTTGCCAGTCAAAATTTGGCCGCAAGCATGTTTAATTAAAATTTTTCTAATCGATTTTTGGGAAAAAAATTCGTTCACTTGTTTTTTGAATAAAATGTAGTCTACATCACGTCAAATGATATAAAAATTCTAAAAAATCACGGTTGCCGCTTTTCACCTGGCCGCAACATCTTGGCAGCCTGGTGCAAACAGGTATGATTTCGATTTATTTTTACGTTCATAACGCACATTTATGAATTATATATCAAATTAAAGCTATTTTTTTTCTATTTATTATCATATATGGTTGCCTAATTAAATCCCGCCGCAAATAAGGGTTGCTGGCTTATAAAAATTATAAATATAGGATTAGTGCGTTCATCGGTTTTTTGCTGAAAACCGAATTTTTATGTAACTATATGTATTTATAATTAGGAGAATATATATCGACTAGGTTGCCAGACAAAATTTGGCCGCAAGCATGTTTACACTCAACCTTAAATATTCAACATCTTTAACAGCCGGCAACCCTTATTTGCGGCCGGATTTAATTAGGCAACCATATATGATAATAAATAGAAAAAAATTAGCTTTAATTTGATATATGATTCATAAATGTGCGTTATGAATGTAAAAATGAATCGAAATCATACCTGTTTGCACCAGGCTGCCAAGATGTTGCGGCCAGGTGAAAAGCGGCAACCGTGATTTTTTAGAATTTTTATATCATTTGACGTGATGTAGACTACATTTCATTCAAAAAACAAGTGAACGAATTTTTTTCCCAAAAACCGATTAGAAAAATTTTAATTAAACATGCTTGCGGCCAAATTTTGACTTGCAACCTAGTCGATATATATTCTCCTAATTATAAATATACATAAAAATTCGGTTTTCAGCAAAAAACGATGAACGCACTAATCCTATATTTATAATTTTTAAAAGCCAGCAACCCTTATTTTCGGCGGGATTTAATTAGGCAACCATATATGATAATAAATAGAAAAAAATTAGCTTTAATTTGATATATGATTCATAAATGTGCGTTATGAACGTAAAAATGAATCGAAATCATACCTGTTTGCACCAGGCTGCCAAGATGTTGCGGCCAGGTGAAAAGCGGCAACCGTGATTTTTTAGAATTTTTATATCATTTGACGTGATGTAGACTATATTTTATTCAAAAAACAAGTGAACGAATTTTTTTCCCAAAAATCGATTAGAAAAATTTTAATTAAACATGCTTGCGGCCAAATTTTGACTGGCAACCTAGTCGATATATATTCTCCTAATTATAAATATACATAAAAATTCGGTTTTCAGCAAAAAACCGATGAACGCACTGATCCTGCGGTGGGATCTTAGACTAAGAATGTCACATGAGCTATAAAATACTTGATTTTGCCCGATTTCTCGTTTTTTATATAGTAACTTATTTTTTGCATTGACTCTTTTCTCAAACTAGTGCTATGTGAAAGTTTACCTTCCGGTTGCATTCGCAGAATATTTAATTAAAACCTGTTAAACTATGTCATATGTGAACAGCTAGCACTGTCTGTGATTCTGCTTGCGTGTGATTCGCGATTGCAGTTTCCTCTTCATTTTTTCCCTTCTCTCTTTCGCTCCCTTCAACTTATTATTTCGTGAAAAAAGTTACATATATCATTGGTCAAAATTGGAACGCTACAATACGTACAGACATACAAAATGTAAACCTGTAATCAACCTCACCACACTTTAATCTCAGTGACCAGTGCCCACAAAACTTTAACAGCCCCTAAACAAGCCAATTGCTTCAAATTAAACAATTCCTCAGAGTACAGGTAACGAATGCAAAGTGTGCATAAAACTGGGAGCCAATAAAATTTGCTGAGATATTCGCCGTGGAGATGCTATCGGGAAACTTTAGTGTTACGATGGTCTATTGGAATTTTAAATTTACATTTGAAATGGTATACAGCTTACTGTATACTGTATACTACTGTTGAAGAAGGGATAAAGAAGACTATGTTAATCCAGTCTGTAATCTGTCTCTCTACCACATACGGCATACCTACAGATCCGATTAGCTGAAATCTATTTTGATGTATTACGGGTAGTTGAAGCCGGGTCTTCTTTTATTGTCAACCAACATTTGTTTACAGTGATTCTTACAATATAAATATTACATGCATCAAGATATTATGTTCTTGCCGAAAGTAACAAATAATTAAAGGTTAACACAGCATGCACCAATTAAACAGAGCTATTTCTTAAAAGTAATAGCGATAAGAGCTTCTTGACCAGGGGCCGTAATAAGACCTCTTATACCCAGTCAGTTTATTAAACTGACTAGGAAATTCATATACATAGGCGTAATCTGTCTGGAAATAAGAGGTCATAATATGGCATGTGTTAATCCAGACCATAATATTTATATCCGTATTACATATACCTACAGATCCGATAGGCTGAATTCTTATGAATATCTTTTTAATGTCTGATTCTAAATACACGGTAAATAGCTGAGAATTTGCCACCGATAGAGTATTAATGTTAAAATAAAACCAATCAACTTTGATCCTACAGCACAAATGCCGTAGACAAACAACAAACTTATAAGTTATAACCCCTCCTCTATTCCCCTTTATAAACAGTAGGAATAATTTGTTCGTTAATTTATAGGGACAACAACTTGAACTTATGGTTGAGAAAGTGTTTGTGCTTTGAATAAGTGATTCAAGTCGTTTTTAATTACGGTGTTAATTTATTAATTTATTCAAGAGTTCTAAATTTATTCGGTTTTTGTCTAGAGGGCGTGACTCGTGAATCGTGATGCTTTTGGTTATTTGTTAATAATAATAATCTTATTGGTGTTATAGATCGAATATTAAAACTACCTTGTTGGAAAGCAGGAGTGTGTGAAGACTAAAGACTTTAAATTCCTTATATTTTATTCAATACCGTAAAAAAGTTTTAATAATTTATTTATTTATTTACCAATAGCAGTCTGCAATTCATAACTTTTACAAACCTTTTTATATTGTCAAAAATAGTTTTGCTTATGCTTAAAATACAGAAATAATAATCTTATAAAATAATAGGTACTAAAACTTAGTTTAATACTACTTGTCGAACTTATTCATTTTTCGTTTATAGCAAAACAAAATAATAGGAATGAGAAAACTTAGCGATATTAAAACCATCATGAAACAACTTTCCAGAAGTAACTGGGTACGAAGGAGTTATTTAAAAACTTTTCTGGGAAACAAAGTTTTAGTAGAGAAATTATCTTTTGGAATATAAAGTTGTTTATTACTTTTATAAAATGAAGTTATTGAATAGTGATAACTAATGAGTTAATAAGTATAGCTTGATATAGCGAAAATGTAGAGTAGGTAATTGTCGTGACATTGTAAGACGAAGGTTAGAGCGCAAAAACGTAGCAACGCCGGAAGGAAGAAATGCAATGATATTGAATTTAATAAGTTAACAAGTATGTTTACAAGTATTACAAGCTGCATTGAGATAATATTTAGACATCCTTCTTCTTGGAATGAAAATTTTACAGATTAACAATGCGTACTAGTGTATGTTCTGAAAATGAGAGTACCTATTGTATAATTTGGGGCCCTGAAGTTGACCGTTAAGTTTTTATATATATATACTAACACTATAGGTACAATAATCCACAAATCGTCCGTCAGGAAATATCCGACGTCGGGCGAGATCTAGCTCTATGTGATCTAATAGTTCGATCTTTATAGTATCAGTTTCATACCTGTCACGCTTTGAGGCTATGACCCGTTAGACACCTCGCTCACGTGACCATGTGACCACAACACTCGTGAGTGTTGTAACTGTTCAATGTATTGATCAAAGATAAAACTCTATCCATATCATTTACGCAAAAACAATAAACAACTATGTAGACTCATGCTAAAAACTGTCCGACACAAAACTCTACCCACTCATATATTAGGCAGAGTTTTCTAATGAACGTATACAATAGACTTTAGACGTTACCGCACCGAAATAAGGTGTTAATTTAAATTATATTTAACAACGGTGCTCAGAAATTTTGACGACCTTTTAATCAACGATTGTATATTGTTTATAGTCTACTAGCTTACTGCCCGCGGCTTCGCCCGCTTTGTCTAAAACCTAATAAATTATATACTAAAACCTTCCTCTTGAATCACTCGTTCTATTAAAAAAAAACCGCATCAAAATCCGTTGCGTAGTTTTAAAGATTTAAGCATACATAGGGACATAGGGACAGAGAAAGCGACTTTGTTTTATATTTTGTAGTGATGATCCATCCCTATCCCACATAGAATATCTAGTCACACTACGACCTGTTAGACACCTCGTGGATCACGTGACCAGCTCGGCTGCAGGGCTTCAATGGTCTTATGGTTTAATACCTCGCCGGCCTTAATTACTTGTAAGGCTGCATTGTGTAATGGTGTTTATGTTTTGCGAATAATTTCAGAATTGGTATCGGTTTACGGTTCACGTGGTAAAGAGTTAATCATACTTTTATGTTTAATATGATTTTATATGTTTTTAGTAGATGCGTATTAGATTTTTGGTTTGAAAGGCATATATCCAGCAGTGGACATTTATAGGCTGATAATCACTACATAGTATAAAACAAAGTCGCTTTCTCTGTCCCTATGTCCCTTTGTATGCTTAGATCTTTAAAACAACGCAACGGATTTTGATGCGGTTATTTTTAATAGATAGAGTGATTCAAGAGGAAGGTTTTAGTAGGTATATAATTTATTAGGTTTTAGACAAAGCGGGCGAAGCCGTGGGCGCTAGCATTGATGATGAAGTCGAAACTAATAACTGTCCTATCGTCAAGTCGACGTTTACATTGTACAACTTGTACACGTCAATCATAAAGGTATAAAAAATTCTAGTTATGAAAATTTTAAAACGCGGGAATTTTACGAGCCGCGTGCGTTAGTACATTTATTGTTACGTTGAACGTCAAAGCAAGGACCCGCAGTTTTAACGATGCCACTCCAATCAGGAATTTTATATGCTGGGGTTCATTTTTTGATGGGTTTGGAGATTGCTTACAAATTTACAAATTACGATTGACATATAGCAGGGTCTCTGATTTTTTTAACCTCTATTTTCGTATTGCTATGAAAAAATTATGGTTTTAAACACGTTTTAAGGTTGTTCCTTGTTCGTTGTTGGAGTTTTAAGGTACCAAAAACAAAAAAGAACTGATTTATGAGGTACCAAATAAGTTTTTGGAAATTATGCTTGTTAAGTTTGAGTATAGGTCAATAAAAAGAAGCTCTAATAAATGAATAAGTATTCCATATAAATACGCAGAAACGCCATCACAGTATTCTAGATTTAATTTAGAAATTATTCTTGTATTACTTTTCTTATTCCAACTTCCAAATTGTCAACAGGCGATAGGCAGTGACAGGAACATACCAGACTGGGTGCTAAAGAATCGAGCCAACCTTCTTACGTCCATTATCAAAGTGTACCACGGGGACCTGGAATCATTAGCTGATTCTATGGAAGATCAGAAAAGGCTTGCTGAGAAGCTGTATCAAATCTTTGAGACGTACCTCCCAGTGCTGCAGTATGGATGTCATATCTTTCAACGGGTGCCAATGTTGAGTCTTCCGAAGGTAAGGTTTTTAATGTTTTATGCTTGTTAGGGCGGGTATATTTGTGAATGTTGGTTCGGTTGGTTGGATGTTAGGTTTTTACGTAAATAGCTTATTTTGATAAAATTTGGTACTTAGGTTATAGTTAGGCACCTAAAAAGGCATTTTTTGTAGAATGGTATATTATAGTAGGCTTACATTGTAAATTGTTAACTAGTTGCTTGCCCAGATTTGACCCGAGATGAAAAATTGTTTACGTAACTTTTTCGATATTTCTAATGGTCGATAGAAAATCGTTACAGTACTACTGTATAATGCTAAGTAAAAACCTTTATACTAGTTTAGACTACCTAGCCTCAGTAAAAAAACATGACAATAGACAAAGAAAAATTGTAGTTTAAACATGTTTTTATAGAAAATAGATTCAGGGACTTCCTTAGAACAAAGGAAGTAGCTGTAATAAATTGTTTTCATTACAGTAAATTTGTCGTCCGTATCGTAGCGAATAGCGGACGATTATTTTCCTAATAGCTTACTTTCTTGCGAATTGTTTCCATAGTAACTAATTACTTAAGAGCAATTAAAAGGAAGACATTTTATGACTCTACCGTTTTTGATCGATACAACGACGTCTTTAAGGAAAATTAATTTCATACAGAAAGAAAACGAAATAAATACCATTTGTACCAAAATGTCGACGATACGAACAAATATTTATATTTGTTCGTATTACCTCGTTCTATCTATACACTAGGTCTGCCCCGCGGTTTTACTCGCAGTTCTCCGCTCATGTTGGTCTTAGTGTGATAATATATACATATATTATAACCTATAGCCCTCTTCGATAAATGGGCTATCTAACACCGAAAGAATTTTTCAAATCAGACCAGTAGTTTCTGAGATTAGTGCCTTCAAACAAACAAATTCTTCAGCTTTATAATATTAGCATAGATGAGTAAAATATGTCCAAACTTTACGAAAATACATAATTTCAAAGTATAATATTTAATCTTATTCATAATCTTTGTCTTCAATACAAAATCTTCATTCATATTTATTCCATAAAATAACGTTACAATGTTTATCCTGTCGTTGCATAAATTAAACTATAATAAATATTTTATTATGAAGCAAAATCTTGCAAAAAATATTCTTCATAACGTAAACTCAGTGGAAAGAAAATTTTCCATAAGCACTCCCAAGTTGTTTATTTAGGAGCGGCCATTTCAGGACAAGTCGAGTTGTTTCTTATCGTACGTATACAGATAAATAGCGTACTTATACAAATATTATATGTTACTGGATTAAGGTATATACACACAGGTATATATTTTATAGATATACACACACATGTACAAACAAGTGCATAATATTTCAAATTCTCTAGATTTGTGAAATTTTTAAAAAGCTCACATTTAGCTTTTTAGGTTAGTTAATTTAGTTGTGTTTGTTAGATTATTTAGGTATTTCTTGATTTTGTACGTTATAGAATTTTCGATACATTTAAGTACATTTTAAAAGTATTCCATGCTTTAAAAATAATGTAAAAATAACATGAATGTCTCAGTTTATCAGGTGCTTTGGTTTTGGTTTTAAAAGCTACTTTTATCCAACCCCACTCGAAACGCTAATACATATTCATTCATTACTTAATTATCAAGATTAATGACCCAAGTCTTATTTAAATTAAGTTTGGAAAAGTGTAAGAGTGGCAAATATATTATATTTTTACACTAGAGGTCCGCCCCGGCTTCGCCCGTGTTACATATTTCGCAATAAAAGGTAGCCTATGTCCTTTCTCGGGTATCAAAATATCCCCATACCAAATTTCATGCAAATTGGTTCAGTAGTTTAGGCGTGATTGAGTAACAGACAGACAGACAGAGTTACTTTCGCATTTATAATATTAAATAGTATGGATTTCTCGTAAGTATGTATTTTTTATTTTTCCTACAATATAAATTTATTTATGTACTAGCGGTCCGCCCCGGCTTCGCCCGTGGTACATATTTACGTTTTCTCTACATAAGAACCATCCTCGTACTTCAAGGAATATAATAGAAAAGAATTATCGAAATCGGTTCAGCCGTTCACACGTGATGCCGTGACAACGCGAAACGGGTGCGGACCCGCCGCCTTTTTATAGCTCCCGCCGCGAAGCGCGTCGAACGCGGCATCTGATACACAAAAATAATCCTTATGGCATGTAATTCACGCGCGATGACTTATAGCGTATTTCATGTATAACTTTGGTGTTTCTACACCGATTTACATGATTCTTTTACTATAACCTGCCCAGGAGTATGAAGAATAATTGTGCCAAATTTCGTTAAAATCCGTCGTGTAGTTTTTGTTTCTATAACGAATATACAGACAGACAGACAGACAGACAGACAGACAGACAGACAAAAATTTTACTGATTGCATTTTTGGCATCAGTAGCGATCCCTTATCACCCCTTCATAGTTTTTTTTTAAATATATTTCATGTACAGAATTGGCCTCTCTACAGATTTATTATAAGTATAGATTTACAGTTAAGGGCGTTTGTCCACTACAAGGAATTTTACGGTCCGGCATTCCGATTTTTTACGGTCCGGTATGGCACGCCATTAATCTATATACTAGCTTGTCCACTATACGTAATTTTACTGTCCGACATTTTACTTTTCCCTATTCCGGATGGTTTTTTGTGTCTACGAGTCGCTGTAGCTATAATTGTTTTCGAATGCCCACTTGCTTGGATTTTACTGTTTTTACTGCATATGCCAATTGAAAGCAAGCTCTTGTTTTACTTTCTTTTAGTTGGCAATGAGATTTGAGAAGTCGGTATTGTTATTTTATATACATTGACCAAGCATTGACCTATAATTATTATCTAAGTAAGTGTTGGTAAGTTAAAGTTCAAGTGGGAATAGCTTTAGCTCCTCGTCACCGATTAAAATAAATAAGTGAAACACGCATTTTAAATCTCTTACGGAACTTTACTTTTTATTATAACGAAATAATATAATATTTCACCTTCTATATTTTTTACTCGTTTCTTGTAAAATGCAAAAACAATCATTTATGATAGTATTATACCGCCAAACTTCCTTGAACTGTACCGCACTGATCCGAGTAAAGACGGACAGGTGCACAAGCAATTCATCGGTTTTTTCATGCCACACCGGACCGTAAAAAATCGGAATGCCGGACAGTAAAATTCCTTGTAGTGCACAAGCGCCCTAAGTATGATAATCTTTCATGTCTTCTCCGGACATCGAACTCAAGACCTTTAGGTTAAAGTGCTTACTAACCACAATACCATGGAAGTATTTAGCAATAAAAATCATTATTTATTACTGTAAATATCAAATAACAAAAACAAATTGCTCAAAAATATTTTATGTGAAAAAACGAACAAAACTACATACATAAAATGAATTAAAAAGAAAATACCGTTTATGTTTTATATTGTTTAAATAAATGTTTATTTAGGAATTAAATAAATGTAAATGTATTTTTTTTTCCAAAAAAATAATTTCAATAATATTGATTAAATATGGAAGAATGTGAGTGTCTCAAGCATTTACAAAATACTCGGAATGTGTCCGTTGACGTCATTGAAAAAGTTGATTTTTATCGAAATGTATTGCAAAAAAATGTAAAAATTTCGTAATGGGAGCCGAAATGGTTGTTTTTCTGTGTATCAATAACACATGACGAGGTTTTTTTTAGTCTCGTTTCATGTTAGCGGTATTAAATTGATTTCATAAATGATGCGAACGAAAGAGCGGACTTATTTCATTGTCCTATGAGTGAATTCGCAAGGGTGATATTACAGTTAATCTGTTATTTTTAGAAAGTTCTTTCAATTTTCTATGTCTATGTTAAGTTATGTTTGTAATTTTACTTTAGTATTTAATTGGGCATTGTCCTATAAGTAATAGCATGTGATGGTTTTTAAATAAATAAATAAATAAATGTTTTTCTTATGTTTTACAAGTTTAAACGCAAAACCTCAATTATAGGGAATTTGGAAATTAATATAGAAATTATAGGCTTTACAATAGTTTTGTTCAGTCCAATATTGTCCTAATTTAATAATTGAGATCAAACGAGCGAATGCTCTACCCCATTTTGACAAATTTTTTTAGTGTAAACAGGCGTAGAGCATTCTTTCATTGTTCTTAGTGCGTTTGAAAAGATTCTATGCAATGTTCTAATACTGAACAACACTGAATACGAGTTTTCGTTTACACTAAAAGATCACAAAAGAATGCTCTTGTTCTAGCTCTATGTTCGTTTGATGTAAATGCACCGTAATGCGAAGACGAAGCAGAAATAACGAAGATGGAAATGCCCTTATTACAAACTTAACTTTCAAATATATATAATACTAGCTTTCCAACCGCGGCTTCGCCCGCGCAGTCAAAGAAAAACCCGCATAGTTCCCGATCCTGTGGGATTTCTGGGATAAAACGTATCCTATTACCCGGGATAAAAAGTAGCCTATGTCCTTTCTCGGGTATCAAAATATCTCTATACCAAATTTCATGCAAATTGGTTCAGTAGTTAAGGCGTGATTGAGTAACAGACAGACAGACAGAGTTACTTTCGCATTTATAATATTAGTATGGATTATATATATGCACTTATATTGAAAGCAATTTTATTAATGGTATTTATGTTATTTGTTTATTTTCATAGCCTATAGTCTCCCTCGATGAATGGGCTATCTAACACCGAGAAGAAGAATTTTTCAAATCGGACCAAGTAGTTCCCGAGATTAGCGCGTTCAAACAAACAAACAAACTCTTGAGCTTTATATAATATTAAGCATTAAGCATAGATGAAGGTAGCATTCTACTAGTGATTTTGTAAATCGGTTTTTGAAAATCCAGATCTCCACTGCAGTCCTAGGTCAATAAAGCCCGTATTATTAAGATCAAAGACTGTTGTTTGTTCGTTACGATTCAACTCAAAAAATAAGTAACCAATTTCAATTGGAAAGCTTCACCTTACCAAATAACAAGAGCCATTTTTAACTCGAGTAAACAAACAGTACACAGTTAGTATATAAATATGTATATACAATCCGTCTACAAATATAATACCATTAGGCTTAGACAGGTTGTATCGATCTAGTAACACGATACGGTGCGGTTGTGAACAATAGACACGAAATTATAAGTACTACACGTATATTTCTATGACTAGATGCGGTGGTGTTGCTTTGAAAAATCTATTTCTTTGACTAGATGAAACCTGTGGTGTTTTGAAAAATGTATCTAAACATGGGAATGTTGCATTCTTGCTGATTACCTACTGTGTGATTATTTGTGTAGTATCTTTTTTAAATAAGAATCTGAAATAAAAAATGGAATAGAGAAATATAATCTTTAATCATTACCGACTACATAGTGAACCAAAGTCGCTTTCCTCTGTCTCTATGTAGCATTATATCTTTAAAACTATGCACCAGATACTGAACCGAATTTTTAACAAGTTTTGGACGTGGGAGGAAAAGTAGTAAGCGATAAGAAGGAAGATTTTTTTTATGCTATGATTCTAAATCAAACTCCTGATTTTAACTTTAAACATAATAAAACCAAGTAATAGGCTATATTTTTTTATTTACTGTGAAATTATCACGTAAATATTTTTACGTACAGTTATCTAAAATGTGTTCTTAATTCGTTGAAACTAGGCTAAGTGCGACTAAGTAGACGGATAGAGCCTGCGATTTATATGCCACGTTATAATTACGCCTTTATATAAAGACTGATTCGCTCTAAATATTATGTCGAGACCTTTTCTAAAAGACTGGGTTACAAGTTGTGTAGGCTAGGTTAAGAATGGTTTAATTCTTACTAAATACTGCCTATTTGGTACAGTGGTAAAACTTAGAAGTGTGAGTTGAATACCCGGTTTTTAAAAGGGTTGAAGAATCCTGGGTTTCGATTCCCGGATATAAAAAGGGTTTTAAATTTTGTTTGAATTTGCAACTTAGGGTGTTTTACTTGTGTTTATAAAAATGGCTAACCATATTTCGCTGATATTTGTTATGGTAATAGATATTTGCTGTGTAGATAAAAAAATATGAGAAAAGCCACACAGTGCAGTTCGTTTCTATATTATGTATAGAGATTTAGCAAAGTACCCTCACTTGAAATAGGTTACATAATAAGAATGTTCTGGAACAATTTTTTAATAAATGTTATTATGTCATGTTGTGGAATATGACTGGGATCTCTTTGTACGGGGAAAACGGTTGTGATAGGAATTCTATAACATTCTTTAATGTTGTTAACTCATGCTTTTAGAAATGAAAGACTTTGTAATGGATTCGAAATATAATTTATCCATTAAATGCCTTTTTACGAGAATGTTCTTCGCGCTTCGCCCGCGTGTGTTTTGCGTGTTATCTATTACTCAAGTCATCAACATTTATTCAGTAGTTAGAACGCTTATCTATACTAATATTATAAAGCTGAAGAGTTTGTTTGTTTGAACGCGCTAATCTCAGGAACTACTGATCCGATATGAAAAATTCTTTCGGTGTTAGCCCATTTATCGAGGAAGGTTATAGGCGATATATCATCACCCTAAGACCAATAGGAGCGGAGCAATGCGGGTGAAACCGCGCGGCACAGCTAGTAAAAAGATAAAGCTCTCTATACATTTAAAATTCAATAATTTTTCTAGATAAAAAAAAAACTATTCTACGAATTTTGGATATTCTTTTAACTTCTTGACAGACTACCTATAATTTTTTTAGTTTATTTCAAAGGGCAGAGCCATGACAAATGGCTTATTTTCAAGAAGTTTTATGTATTTATTGATCAGTGTTGAATAAAGTATATTTAATTTATATTATTTTGTCAACAGAGTGCCACATCAGTGTTCATGGAATCAATGCAGATATTAGAGCACTGCCGAAGGAATACAGGCGTTCTGGGCGGAGTTATTTTATATAATAATAAGTAAGTATTGCTATATTTATCTGAACCTTATTATTTGTGTTCACTCATAATCTGTGAGGTAAGAATCTCTAAATCCATTTGGTAACAAATATATTGAAAAAATTGTCTTATGGTCTCTTTTACAGACACGGTTTTTCACCGTGAAAATGTACGGTTAATTCGCCGTATGCAAGATTCTACAAGCTCCCATAGTGATCCATACAAAACTGACGACCGTGCTTACACACGGCGAATTAACCGTAGATTTTCACGGTGAAAAACCGTGTGTACCAGAAGCCTAAGGGACACACTGTTTTGGGAAGTCTGCCTCTATAAAGATTTATTAGGTAATTAATTTTGAGAAACTACATTATAAAAATACAGTTTTAATTATGCCGTGTAACTTATAAAATGCTTATAACCTTTATAACACCAATATACATTTCCTTTTAATTAAAACTTAATGAGTAAAAGACAGCATTAATTTTGGCATCAAAAAGGTAACAGGTTCAGAATGTATTTTGGGATACAATTTGCGTACAAAGTTATTTTTGGAACACGGAAATTCTTAGAGATAACGGACACAGATCATACAAGAAGACGTCACATCATCACTACATAGTATAAAACGAGTGATTCAAGAGTAAGGTTTTAGTACCTATATAATTTATTAGGTTTTAAAGCGGGTAAAGCCGCGGGCGGTAAGCTAGTATATTATAATGTATCGAGTTATGATTTGTAGAGAGAATCGCATTAATTTGAGTGTTATGTTATTACATAGTTAATCATCAATCATACACTTTGCCTCGTAAACCTTTTATTTTATCCGGTGAAAGAGGCGACTTTTAACAAAATTAACCAAAAAGCGAATATCGAATATATTTTGGAAACAGAACCTGTTTGAGAAGTTATTTCTGGAGATAACACGACCTTTTTTAGGATACTCGGATTATTGACTTGATGTCGATATTTATAGCACTAAATAAATATTTTGGTGTTGAAAACGCCTGTATTTAGAATTCTTGTTTGAGATAGTTATATGATAATGATATAAAAATGAAATGGTGTACTTTTGTCTCTTCGATGTAGATGTATTTAGGGTTGTCAATATAATAGACTTAACAGTAAGATATTGTTATAGATACAGTGGAGGTTTTTATTATGATTGTGCCAATACATTTTTATTTTTTAGAAGTACTCAATTAAGTGTGGGTGGCGGTTATTATAAGGACATGAGATATATAATTAGTAGTCATAATATTACGCAACAAAATGAAATAAACATCATCTCATTTTGTTTAGATATTCCAGTTTTACCTTGCGACATTCCCAAACCCGTTTTGTATATCTAATCGAATTTTATTATTTTGTTATTCTGCCTTTGAAAGCTTTTTAAATATTCATGTGTGATTACATTATAAGTTTTACGTTAAAGTGTTTCTGATTCAACATCATCATCAGCCCATTTACGTTCCCACTACTGGGACACGGGCCTCCTATGAGGGTATGGGCCATAATCCACCACGCTGGTCAAGTGCGGTTTGGCAGATGGCACATGTCGTCGAACTTTGATTCTTCGACATGACGGTTTCGTCACGATATTTTCCTCCACAGTTTAGCAGTGGCCATGTAGTATAATCAATATTATTTATTACTAGCTGCGCTCCGCGGTTTCACCCGCGTGGCTCCGCTTCTGTTGGTCTTAGCGTGATGATATAATATAGCCTATAGCCTTCCTCGATTGCTATCCAACACCGAAAGAATTTTCAAATCGGACCAGTAGTAGTTCTTGAGATAAGTGTGTTCAAACAAACAAACAAACTCTTCAGCTTTATAATATTATTATAGATTTATTATAATTTCTTATAATTAGAATGATATAGACTACTAGACCTCGAAGATAAGTGTCATTGAGTTATAATAACGCTTTCAAAGCTGCTGAATACAGAGAAATCGAATCGCAATTTTATATTGATAATATTTTTTTCTATTTGAATAGACGGCGACGTCGTTATCAATCACTGCAATCTGAATATAATCTGAATATCTATACTAATATTATAAAGCTGAAGAGTTTGTTTGTTTGAACGCGGTAATCTCGAGAACTACTGGTCCGATTTGAAAAATTATTTGTAGGTGTTAGGGCTATCTAAGGAAGGTGATAACTTATAGGCTATATATATATGTATATCATCACGCTACGACCAACAGGAGTGGAGCCACGGGGGTGAAACCGCGCGGATAATATAAAACACAAACATAATTTTGCTCGATTATAACGCATTGACTGTATTCGAAAAAGATTTTAATAATAAATAGCAAAGAATTTTAATTCCCAGCATTCGCAGCTCTATTATATTGCATTGGTTAATGTTAAAAAATAATATTAGAACACCATATTTAACAAAACAGTGTCCAAAATGGCTCAGAATTAAAATGTCCTTCACGATAATTCCTAAATAATCGTCAATTCATACACATGTACATGAAACATTATTGTTCATAAAATACTTGTAACAACATTAACAGTATTGTACAACTTATTGAACATTCCATTTCGTCGAATTTACAGTAATCTCTCTCGAGCCAAAAGTGGCCAAAGTGACCGTGTTTATGGCCCCCTTTAGTGGTTTTGATCAAAAACGAGTTTTGGGAATGGTCGATGTTTTGGACGCAAGGAATTTTATGTTGTACAAGTAGTTATTAATTAGCCTTCAAGTGTTATTGGTTTGATAGGGGTGATTATATTAAATGTATGAAGGAAGTTATATCGAATGCGGAAATACGTTAATGAATCTAATACGATTGAGAAAGATTATACGACTATTTCTAAAACACTATTTAAATATAAAATTCCGGACGTAATTTATAGCGTGATGCTAATATTGTAAAATGACAATTCTACTACGTACGTTTTTAGATTCACACACATTATAACCATATTTAATGATCTATTCCAGGATAATCGCAACACAATTACCACCGAGTCTGACCTCATACCTAACAGTAGTAGATCCGTATCGAATAAAATCCCCAGCGGAGAGCTTAGAGACCGATACACCTTTGCCCCTAGGGTCACAAGTATTAGTTGTATACGTGGGCAGAAAGACGTATAATAGTTTGAAGAAACAAGCCAATAAGTTACAGGAATTTGCGAAAAATGGAGAGGAACTGGTCAACGGGTTTAAAAAGGTAATTTTCCAACACGTTTCCTTATAATTTGGTACTTAATATTGTTAATTTTATGCTTATATGTGATTCTTTACAGGCACAAGAAGCAGATAAGGACAGAGCTCGAGAATTCCCACAAACAGGCATGAAAAGAGACAAATCGCTATTATTTACAGCAGTACCTGAGGAAGATCACACAATGATCTCTCCACCCAATAGAGAAGAAATACCAGGAGAGAAACGGAAACCCAGTATGCCAGATGTCGTTCCCTTTGCCAATAAACCCAGACCGCGACCCAACAAACTATCACTTAGCTTTAAAAACCAAAAGTCGTTAGAGGAAGACGTAAAAGAAGACGAAAATGTCTTCACAGGACAGACGAGTGTTTGCTCAACACCAATGGTCGAATACAAAAGATTACACGGAAACATGCTATCCATCTGCCAAAACCTCGATAGCCAAGAAAAAACTGATGTGGAACCAGACGTTCTGAAAAATATCGAAAACTGTAAAATAGACGAAAAACGCGACACGAAAACGATCCTAAATACCGACTGTGTGGCCGAACATTTTATTAATAAACCCGAACCGTTGAGGAAATTATCTAGCGTCACGGATTTGCATGATACAATACAAAAAATAACTAATAAAAACGGATCGAAAATAAAGTTAAAAACGTCCAAAGAGGATATAGATGCATCACCGACGGCGCAACGTAAAAACCAGAACACAATAACTATAAACGATCCATCCTTCCCAGTATTCAGAAACGACGGTATCGCGATATCCGAATCGCTTTTCAATCAGTATCTCGAACAGTATTACGCGGACATGAAGGACAAATCGAAGGAAGATAACATGTTTAATTTCAACCTCAAATTGTGCGAAATGGATAAATTCCAAGACTTCGACTCGGAGTTGGCGAAATCCCCGCAAAGGACGCCCAAGAAAATTGCCAAGGACTCGACTAAAACTTTGTCGATTACGGACCAGTCGAGGCGGAAGTCTTTGTCGTTGCCTTTGAAGTCTTTGAACACGGATTCCCAGACGGAGACGGATACGATAAGCTTTAAGAAAAAGTTGACCGGAGTTCAGCTGACGCCGTTAATGGAAAAACTTAGCCATTTAGCGTTCTCGGATAAATCTAGCGGGTACAGCAGTCGAGTGATGACGCCGTTGGAGTTGAGGGACATTCTAACGCCGGGCTTGGAGAAACCGATTAATTTTTCAAATAAGTAAGTCATATCCATTGTTTGATATTTTAAACTTACTTAAAAAAATAGAAAAAAGAGTATTAAGTTTTTTTTATTGTCTTACACAAAGTGTGAAGTATTAACTATACTAAAATTGCATTACAATCAATGATATTTTATGTATAGATACGTTATATACTCACAATATATCCAAAAAAATGCTTCATATGCAGTGTCAGGCACACACAAATACAAGTATCATTTTACTTAATTTATTACATTCACAGACTGTATAAGAGAGATGGCTCTAATAAAATGATATAAACAAAAAAAGACAAAGATAGTTTGTCACTTCCGCGCAGGTGTAAGCAAAAGTCATAAGAATTCACCAATTAAATATAAATAAACAAATAGTTGCCATGGTAATTGGCATAGACTAACGACACAGAAGGTTCAATGTTATAGATGTTACAGTTCCTGCACAAGTAAACAAATGTGACAATTTCATTTACTATTGTATTAAAATGAAAAAACTTTTTTGGAGATACAACTGTATTAAGTATTTATTACTAGCTGTGGTGTTCGTTTTCGGTCATCATCATTTACCCGATAAACACCCACTGCTGAGCATAGTCCTCCTTATAGAATTCCATAAGGACCGATCTTACGCTATTCGTTTCAAGGCAGTTCCCGAAACCCGTACAAGGTCATCACTCCAACTTGTAGAATATAATAATAGTGGTGCCTAGATGAAAAAAAAGGATGAAATAAAAGAAAGGATGAAAAAGCCTTTTTTATCTAAAACACAAATAAAATTTATGTTCAATTACATTATTATTATTTACAGAAAAGCAAATAGCATTTTTCGTCAGTAGCGATAATCTTTTCTTTAATGTATACGTATATTCAACATCATTTTTGCAAAAAAACATTTTTGCCATCACGATTTCTTTGTATATAATAAATAGATATATTTGTTAATTACATGCACTGTGTGGATTTAAATATAAAAATAATCAAGTATTTACCCAAATCGAAATTAATAAAATAACCGTTCTATTTTCAATAATCGTATCTACATGATAATCTTTGAACACAGTGTACGCTAGCTTTGTCACACTAGTGATTGAAGCAATGTTTTATCCCTTTCATTATTTCAATACAAGTGTCAAGCATGTGTCATTCATAAAGAATTGTAAATTGTTATTTTACTCATAAACTGTAATAATTTAATATATTTTCCTGTGATATGATATTCCTTTATCTTTTTGCACGAATACGTGCACTTTCTGAACACACAGGAAGGCATTTTCGACAACTTTAATGTACCTATCGGCACATGCGCTCACTGGGACCGGTGACAATCTGACTGATTGCATTGGTCCCAAATAGGACCAATTCACGGAAGCAATTTTGGTGCGTTGATGACGTATCTACCTCTTGTTTCTATATATAATATCATTGATTACAATAATGAAATTATTCTTTTCACCAAGTCCATTATTTAACATTAATAAAACAGCTACATATTTTTAGTCTCTTTGTAATAACAATGTATTGAATAAAAAAAAATTGAATATCCACAGACCAAAACCAGCACAACGCGAGTGCGACAGTGACAGCGATAGCGAAGCGAGCGAAGGCGAAGCGAACGTCAGCGGGTTCGCTTCCCGCGCCGTGCGATGTGCGCTCTTTGTTAGCGGTCTGCACAATGTTGCTCTGTTGGAATTACTTGATTTGGAAGCCGCTAACGATGCGGATATTATTAATTCATTGGTGAGTAAAGTAAACACAATCTTAAAATAAAAAATATCACAATATAAGTGCGATAGCGAAGCGAGCGAAGACGAAGCGTGTTCGCGTTTCACGCATTTAGTGAATTGCAGTATTTTTGCTATGTTGTCATTTAACTTGTAAAGGCGAAATTCTATCTTTATTTTTTGACTTATGCGAATATATTTTTAAGTGTAATATTGTATTCAATATTTCGTATTTATTATATTATATTGACAAAGTTATTCCAGTTAATACAATAAATAAATAAATAAATAAATAAATATTATAGGACATTATTACACAAATCGACCTAGTCCCACAGTAAGCTCAATTAAGGCTTGTGTTGTGGGTACTAGGCGACGATAAATATAATATTTAATAAATACATATATAGATAATAACACCCAGACCCAAGAACAAATAATTGAGTTCATCACACAAATATTTGCCCTGACCGGGGATCGAACCCGGGACCGTAGGCTCAGTAGGCAGTTAATTTACCACTGCGCCAACCGCGTCGTCGAAAATACTTTATTGCATCGTTGGAGCGTGCATTAAGGTACAAAAGAAACTGGACCATGCATACTATATAATAAAAAATAAATATTTCAGGACATTTCGCCCGCGTGGTGTTTTGATAAAAGATAGCCTATGTACTTTCTCAGGGTCTAAAGATTGTCTGTGCCAAATTTCATCAAAATCGGTTGAGAGGTTCAAGCGGGAAAGCGTAACAGACAGACAGAGTTACTTTCGCATTTATAATATTAGGTAGGGATTTATAATAAGGTACCTTACAGCTAGTGATACAATTTTTGAAATGAATAAATACTAAGATACTATCCTATATGATTATCTATATATGATTAGGTTCAGCAATTTCCTTTTCTATTATTCTAGTGGGAGACATCCCTTAACGCGTTGGGCCCCATAGAGCAGCAATGTGTGGAGCCCCCCTTGGCAGTGCCCGAGTGTAGTGACTATAGTTACTTGCTGTTGGACCCCGACTGGGGCACGGTTAAACGTGGAGGGCCCTGGGCTGCGGTTGATATAGCCACTATGGGACTTATACACAATGAATTGGAAGAAGATCCCGATTTGGCAGAGTTTATGCTAAGGTGAGTTATAAGAACTATAATTTGTGCAGTTTATTGTGCCAGACAAAGTAAATTTGAAGAAATAATTCGATTATTTTTGTAAATATTGCCCATCGATAAATTGCGCTCTCATTTTTGTTTTAAAAATAAAGTACAAGCTTTTAAAGGTAATAAAGAAAGTGCCTTAAAATGTTTGTTGTCCTTCAGAGCCGGTTTTACCCAAAATTGGATTCAAACTTTAGGACTTCTAAAAATAACTTTTTACCTTTAAGGTGATTGCAACGATCTGTTCCCAGCCAATATCCCGCTAGATGGCGCTGAATTCTACATTTCTAGTTTATTTGAGTTTTTGCGTAATTGGAATAGTCATCAAACCTAGGAATAGTCATGGCGGTTACTGAATATTATATTTTATTGAAATATGTTATATCATTGCCTTAAAATCCACCCAATTCGGTAAAATTATGCGTTTTAACATCTGTCATTGCATACAGGGTCGTTTACACACACAGACGTATACAAAAATGATAAAGATTTAACTCTAGATGGCGTGAATGTAAAGCGCGTCACACACGGTGAAGATACTACCTATAATATTTTATCTAATCTAGTAATATTTTATATTACAGTATCTTAAGGTATCCGGTATCAGCGTTCTGACCATCATTTTTCTTTTTTCGCTGTAGAACCGCCATCCTGTTACAAATGACCCACAAAGGAGAATGACCACGGGTGGTATCGGTAAAATTTTAGTTGTGCCACGTATTCGTTATATTGTTAATTCCTATTTGTATTTATAATGATCATATGTATCAATATTAAGTCTTAATTAAACCGGATAAATTGAAATAATAGTAAAAGTAAAAGTTTTTCTTTTGAAACATGTATGACTACGTATGGAATCGGTAAAATACTAGTTGTGTCACGTGTTCGTGATATTGTTAATTCCTATTTGTATTTATAATGATCATATTTATCACTATTAAGTTGTAATTATACCGAATAAATAGAAATAAAAGTAAAAGTTTTGTTTTGACACATACCTATATCTATCTCTCTTGCAAACGTCATATGTCATAGTTTCTATTTGAAATGTCAAATGAATGTGTTCGACGCATTGTTCGATGTTATTTTGAAATAATGTTTAAATTACGATTTACTTTTCACATTTGTCTTGTAAATTAAAATATTACCTATGTAATAAATGTAAAACTTAACGTTCATCGTTAGTTTAAACTCGATTAAGTAGTTTTTTGAAGTGTTGAATAAAACTATTGTTTTATTTTTATTGTCGCGAACTGCGGCTTATTTACATAAAAACTTTAATCATATCTAAAAGTACTAACATCAAGCTTTAAATTGAGCTATATTTCATCTTGACACAAGAAGTTTGATTGCGATACCAAGTGCCATAGTCACTTGGGCAATCTCCTGTGGTTTTCATTTTTCTGTAGACAAAACTTCAAAACGCCACCTGCTACGGTTTATATTATTATGAACGATTAGCTTTCCGCCCGCATTTTCAAAAATATATATATATATAGTTCCCGTTCCCGTGGGGTTTCCGGGATAAAACCTATTCAATGTGTCCAAGTTACGTTCTATATGTGTGCTAAATTTCATTGTAATCGGTTCAGTAGTATTTGCGTGAAACACACACATACACATCCTCACAAACTTTCGCATTAGTAGGAAGTAGGATTGTTATAAAAATAAAAGTTATATTTGTTGGCGTAAACTATTTTATTGTAATTTTGGGAAATAAATAATGTCAAAATTGATTACCTACAATAAAACGCAGTTTTATTTTATTACCTACATTACACTATTGTTTTTTTTTTATCAAAACATGTATTTGAAGTAGCAAATATGATATTATGCTGATCCAAGCATTTTCACTCAAAACTAATATCACTAATGATTTGTAAAAGTAAATTATTTCAAAATACATTTCATAACCAACAAGTAAGAATAATTATTCATACAACAACAAATCAAAAACACTATTTACTATGGAAAAAAAACCAGGAAGGTGAAAAACATATTTACGATTTCGATGCACTCGACTTTTAGTAAAATAATAGGTAAAAATATTATTATGGTTTTGATCACAGACATAATATCTGTGGTTTTGATTTTAGCTACTAGTATCAGAAAGCTGCGTGTTCAATGCACGTCGGGGTCCCACAACTGTGGAGGAAGGAAGGTAGAATACCTCCATCGAATAAGTGAAGTTTCTCGACATACTCGATTTGCCGGCCGGCCTCAATGAAGATTGTCCGAAAGTTGTATATGTGCTCTGTAACGAAAAAATTTCGCTAGCGCGATTCAGAGTGAGGTGTCGTACAATATACCTAATGAAGTTTTTCATCTTTTTATTTTACTGCAAATACAAAATAAAAATTAAACAATGGTAATGTAAATTCTAAACAAACTACTACCAAAATACAATTAGAACAAAAATCATTTGACTTGTTTATTTCACCCAGAGGCCAGAGGCGGCTCGTGACAACTGACAAAATTGTATAGGTGTTCACTTGAAATAAAACAATGAAAATACAATAGCGTTCGGGATGATTTATTACAAAAAAATGAGCACCACATTTTATAAATGTCTATAACACTAAAAATTACAAAGTACAGGCTATTTCAAAACGAATTCAATGACTAGGTATCAATAATTAGTAAATCACCGAATTTGCATTCGCGAGCGTAGGTATCCATAGTGTTTGTCACTGACGGTCACTGACCTCTATAACTTATAGTTATAGAGGTCAGTGGTGTTTGTTGTGTAAACATGTATGTATTTGAGTAGTTAGTAGCATATTATATTCTGAATTTCTGATCCATGCCTATTCACTCAAAACTAATAACACTAATGATTTGTAACAGTAAATTATTTCAATAGGTAGGTATTTGAACATTTCCCAACAAGACGTAAGAATAATTATTCGTAGGTATACAAGATACAATAACAAATCTAATACACTATTTATTATTTTATTATTTACTAGCGGTCCGCCCCGGCTTCGCCCGTGGTACATGTTTACGTTTTCTCTCCATAAGAAGTAATAGCTAGAGAGCTAGCGCAAAGCTACCTGTATGTATTTGACCAGACCTGGATTTTTGTGTGTTGATTCCCCTATACCTACTATACATGAGATGAGGAGTCACTAAGCCCAGAGTGGTGGACGGGGCGCGCGCTTAGGTAAGACAGGTGGAAATTTTTGGCGAACTTTGAAACCATTTGACCACGTCTGCCATTTTGATATTTGAAAATAGATTATTATTACTATCGGAAAATAACAATGGCAGACCATTATCACGCGGATAACATTCTGGCAGACACTTATGAAAGTGCTGAAAAAAAATACAATTTTGAAAGTATTTGACCAGATCTGCCATTCATATATTTTATTTATTAGGGTCTTAAAAACTTATTTTCGAAACGGCAGACATTTTCATTGCGTACAGACTTCAGCAGACAACAAAACTTTACAGACTTCAGCAGTCAACAAGACTTAGCTTCTACATGGTCAGATGTATATATGTATTACGTTCCCTGACCTTACATCAATGATTTACTTTATTAATGTTTTTATGGTCATTTACATTTAATTTTGAAAACTATGGAATAAAATTTATAAATTTGATGATACAAAACTAAATATACATTTGTAAAGAATCTCAAATATAAAGTTGTGTTGCAAATAACAAATCATCATTTAAATATTTAGTTTATTTCTTTATTTAAGAAACAATTAACAATTACAAAACAACATAAAAAAACACGCATGCATTTGTTGAAATGTTCATTCATCATCACTATCGTATCGTATATTTTATTTGAATCAATAAAATAAAAAAAAAATAAAAAATAATAATAATACAAAAATAAATTCACAACACAAGAAAATCCGCGCGCAAATCATAGCGCGTGACAATGAAATCAAGAACTTTCGAGCCGACGCGGACGACGAAGGAGCCTAACAAAAGTACCTACAATCATAGGCGGCTCGTGACAAAATTGTATGGCCGTGTTCACTTGAAATAAAACAACGAAAATAGGTACCTACAATAGCGTTAGCAGTACAAAAAAAATGAGCACCACATTATAAATGTCTATTTATACACTAAAAATTATAGAGTATTTCAAAACGAATTCAATTATTATTTAGCAATAATTAGAAAATCCCCGAATTTGCATTCGTGATCGTATTCATAGTGTTTGTCTACACTAATATTATAAAGAGGAAAACTTTGTTTGTTTGTTTGATTGTAATGAATAGGCTCATAAACTACTGGACATTTTACCAATGTTTGCAAGTTTGTGATTACTTTGATAGTTTACCGATTTATAATAATTGTATACTTATATCATTGTTTAAAAATATTCAAACACAATATGATATAGGTACTGATTTATCACTGGTTTCAGTGATGAACTGATGAGTCAATGTTAGCTACAATACTAATCACTTTCGTCATACATGTGTATGAACTATGATTGATGTGATTTGCAATGTGGTGAAATTTCATAAAAATCACGGGCCAATTTTTTGTTTTGAATCCCACCAAAAATACATATATTACTAATTGCGTTATTAGAATAATTAATTACTATACCCACGATCAATTATTACAATTTACAATATAGTCTCAAATGCATACTAGAGAAACATTGCAATTTGAATCAATTAAAATGCATAGCATACAAAAATAAATTCACAACACAAGAAATTCCGCGCGCAAATCATAGCGCGTGTCAATGAAATCAAGAATGTAATTTTATATCAAGCCGACGAGCGACGACGCCGAACTAAAGTACCTACAGTACCATTTACCTTCAGTGTACAATACAGTTTACAGACCTACGACGGACGAACAATAATGAGTAATAAATAAAAAAAAACATAGTTTCTAAGGTCATTAGTTTTATTTTATTTTATTGTTATTTTCTTTGAACGATTGGAAATGAAATTACTCAATTTTTACACAGAACTTTGATTTATTAGAATTATGCTCATTATGCATAAGATAACGAACGCGAATGCACGACATCTAGCGCGTCAATGTCTAAACATCGCCTTTCGTTTAGACATTGACGCGCTAGATCTGTAATAAGTATATAGTCTATGCGCTAGATGTCGTGCTTTATGTCGTGTTTCGCTTGGCAAAAGTCACGCACACTACTGTAGAAGTGTCAAATTTTTCCGGTATTTTACTGTTGTTTTTCTAAGTAAATATTGTAAATTATTGATTAAAAAGGTCGAACGCGCACACATTTCATTATAGAGAAGTGATAAAATGATTAGTTTTAAAGAAATAGTGTCTGTGTTAAGTGTTTAGAGGTAATCAAAAATGTATGGAGGGACAGTCGGAACATCAACCTTAAGAGATGTAATATTATGAAAATAAATTTGGAACGGTCCACCCAAAAATGATAATTTATTATGTACTGAATTTTATGTAAATTTTTGTGCATCAAGATGCAGAATTAACTGCATAAATTGAAAATTTAATTAACGCCTTACGAATTAAGAATGTTTTTACCATAATACGTAATTATTATAGAGTTATTTAAAACTTTTAAAAGTGTGTACCCTAAATTCTACTAAATTCTGTTTCTTTTAGTGCAGTTCTCTTGAAGCAATTAAATAAAACAATAAATTCTATTGCGAAGTTTCTTTATTATTATTGACGCCACCTTTTATATAGTGTATAATTCTTCCCTTTTTATTCTTGATGTTAAACACAGCACATTATTTCTACATCTATTTTATCCCAATAATCCTATAAAGTGTAAATAATAATCACTATCTCTCCCCAGGAGCGACGACAGCGTAGTACTAGGCGCTTCATGCGGTCGAGCACAAATGTTCTACCAAGAGAGCGGCCCCCGGCCCGCCGGCCCGCCGCCCCCCTCTGATATACTCGCCACCGCACCGTTACGGGCCCGCCGACGGTTGCATAGAGATCATTGTGCGTTGCTAATATAAAATGGTCCATATTGTGTGGGAATAGGGTTCAGTTTCGTGTGAAAAAGTTATGGATAGTGTGGTGTTGTGGACTTTATTGTAAAGGAAGAGTTCTACCAAGCGGGCCCTCCGACATCCTGGCCACTGACGTTTGTAAAGATACATTTCAATCATTGTGCGTTTCTGATATAGACCTTATGTTGTGGGGGTAGGGTTGAGTTTGGTGTGACAAGTTATCGACAGTGTCGTTTATTTATAAGGACTATTGTAACGGAATATGGACTTTATTGTAATGAAATATGATTCAATTTCTATTGACGTCTGAAATATAAAAATACGCGCTGCTTTTATAGAGTACATCTTTAGTAGTTTATTTTTGCCATAATTTGGAGTGGCAAATTTATGTTATATGAGGAAGTGATAATGTAGTGTGCTATGTATTGACCTTTAGAGCTATTACGCACTGTCGACCAGTCGCCGGCGACTCAGTCTCTCGGCGACCAAAACAGAGAAACTAGGGGCAGGAAACCAAGCCGAGCGACAGTATTCTAAGTACATTCGTGCTGAACCCGGTCCCTACAAGAGTCGCTACGACAGTTGCTTGCAGTGCGAACGCTCCCATTTGAAGCCGTGCTTCTATTGGTCGCCGGCGACCGCCAGTCGCCTGTGCGTCGCCACAACGCGGCGAGTCGCCGAGTCACCGGGACGACTGACGACTAAGTGCGCAAGCCCCTATTTAAACTATAGTAAGTCACAGTCGCCGGCGACTGAGTCGCCAGCGACTGGTCGACAGTGCGTAATAGCTCTTATTGTCATTATTTTATTATTATTGTCATTAAGAGCTATTACGCACTGTCGACCAGTCGCCGGCGACTCAGTCGCCGGCGACTGTGACTTACTATAGTTTAAATAGGGGCTTGCGCACTTAGTCGTCAGTCGTCCAGGAGTAAGTCCAGTCGACAGTGCGTAATAGCTCTTAAACTCTTATTCGATTGACACCTCGTAAGAATTATAAGATCTATAGTGCCACAAACTTATCTGACCCGGTGACGGTGTCACTGATGTCGCTTTCTTTTTATTTAAACAAAATATTCCGTATGAAAAGTCTGTGAAAATGTGACATTTCAAAATGGCGGCACGTAGTTCCAGTTTTTGCCACCGGGTCAGATAAGTTTGTGGCACTGTAATTCGATATCTAATTTTGAACTGACATTGAAATATTGGTGTTGTTCTAAATTTGTTCGTAATGTGTGCTAATAGATCTCAAATTGGAGTGACATCTTAACGAAACATCTCTGCTGTGTGCTATTGTGAAAAATGTGGTAATAGGATTGCAAACGTGACCTTTTTCTATTGGAATATGACTCATGAATTCTTTTGATATGAGGTTTTCAAATCTCAAATTCATGTGAAATCTTGACAAAACAAAAAATCCGCGCTATAACTACTATAATATATGTATCGATGTGTAATAATGTTTTCTTAAATTATATTTTCATGCTATGATCATGATCATTGCATGGTGTCAATGTAATCTGAACCTGAGCTTGTGGTTTATATGTAAAGCAAGACGAGAGTAACCATCTACGTGTTTCATGTGAATTGACCCTTATTTCAATGTTATAACTTATAAGTAAACACTGGAGTAAACAAGATGTCATAGTAAACTGGGCCAAAGCGTGTGTCAAGTTTTGCAATTACATTTTTTTTTTCATTTCATTAACTAATTTATACTCTTGTCATGCTAAAATGCACCTTATTGCAAATGTATGAAGCTGATATTTGCTCCACAACCAGTGATAACCAGGATAAAAAACGTAGTTATTACATAAATTAAGACTTAGATGACGTCAATTGAAACTAACTTAAATAGAAGATTATTTCTAAAAGAACTTCAACATTTGCAGTTTAAAGCAAATGCGAAGGCGTTATAAAAGACACAATCTTTAATATCCTGACCCTATAATTAAACTATACTATAACTTTGCATATATATGCAAAGTTATAGAAATCTCCCTAGCAAAACATTCCTAATATGGATCTCATGATTTTTTTACTCTTGTTTGTCAATAACCTTTAAATGAACTTTGAATATTTTATATTTTTAGTCGATCGATTTGAATGACAAAGCTTTTAAATTTCAAATAATTTAAGGTAAGGCGCGTGTAGAACTTGATTTGTATTAAAATTAGGTCCTTTTTCTACCCAAAAAATAACAACATATTCGAAAGAAGAGCTACAAATTATTAAGCATTTGAATATCTTTTGAAATGAAATGAATTTATTCGCAAGAAATTTTATCCAAAATAATCATCTTTTACTTTTAATGTGAATTGATGTAATGGTTTATGTACACTTTTTTACATTTTATCATTCCCAAAATTATTGTATCTATTCAGACAGAGCCTTATACATGGCAGCACTATTATCTTATTAATCTGTTATAATATTCTTAAGTTTTTAATCTGTTCAGACTTGGTAGACTCTGGACAATAAATGTAGACTTTCAACATTGAAAATGTATTAATTCCGTAATTATACCTAGTATTAGTTGTAGATATTCGATTAGTATTAAAGTAGGATTGTTATTTTTCGTTGTAGACGTAACTATAGATAGTAGAGCGACAGTTGTCCTCTTATCGGACGTTAGAATTTTTATATATTCGCTATAACATTTAACCTTCTATCTATCCACAATATAACTCCATATTAAAAACAGTCAACTAAGTAGCCGTAAGTTTACATCCGTACATATCTTTGATGCCATCTCGAAAAGTAAATATTTATTTACAATATTTCGCAACAATTTAGAATTTTATTGCAATGCTCGTCTGATCTGTTTGACATAGAGTTGCATTTTGGCGGTAATTTTTATGTCATACAGATTAGATATAACGTATGGCGTCCGAAACAATTTTAATTATCTATATTCCAGCCATAGAAATGAAGCTATACTTATCTATGCTACGCTAGCTTGTAATGTCCGGCCATATATCTACAGCTAGTCATGCTCAATCTTGCCGTCTGGTAGCTTCATATTTTTAATTTGTGGGTCTTAGACCTTACCTACTTTATGTAAGGTAGATGCCAAATAATATGCTACAAGCTTAGATCGGCGTTTTGATGTCTTAGCCTTTATCTTAAATATCGAAGCCGTCTATTTTGTGTCAGTATTTAGGATTTTTTGCATTCCATATTCGTTGCTTTAGATGTTTATTCCATATTTTTAACATGGGATTCTTGCAATATGTGCTGTAATATGTTTGTTATGCTTATCATGATCGTTTTATATGGTACTATTACTTTTAATAATTTTGTAATCAGAATGAGATATCCACATTAGAAGATTTGTAGTATATATTTTATTGTCAGATTATTATCAATTTCTTAGATTGTTGTTACATTATAATTTTGAATAAGTACTGTAAATTATATTATCGATGTCATAGAATCCTGTTAATTTATTCCATTGTTACTTATATTTTGTTGTTTTTGTTTATTTCAGTATTAGTTATGGCATTTTATATGCGAGCGTATGTTTTTACCTATTTATACATTATCTAAGCATTGTGTAAATCTAGAATGTAGCATCAGTTTTTATTGTAATCATTACCATTGTTTTTATGACTTGTCCAATTATGTATAGCTTGTAAGTTTGTTTTTAAATCTTTAACAAAAAAAACGACCATTTTATATGAAATTTGATTTGTAAATACGACATACTTTCAATTCGGTATACAGAAAAAACAATGAATCTAATACTTAACCGTAGAAAACTGTCTTCCGATTGCGCAGGCGCCGCTCGTTCCACACTCCATATGTTATGTTGAAGCAATGGTGATGATTTATAGTAAAATTTGTATAATTTTCAGTTTGTATCTTTTCAAGTGTTATAACATGTATTGTTAAGATTTTTCCCAATTCTAAGTTGTACCAGAATCTTGTATGTATGTAAGCAAATAATTTGTAATTTTCGATACCAACTCGTTTACTCAAATATAGCAACAGGTGTTTTTGCTTTGACTTTATACTGGCAATGACTATTCTTTTGTATTATATTCGTCCAAAACTATTTTGATCAAAAAGTGTTTCTTCGTTTTGAACCGCTGCGCAATGCCATCTTAGAAACAAGTGCCAATACAGAATGCGGTATTTATTTATACTTATATACATAGATATTTTTAAGAACTTTAAAAAAACCCGATAGTGAGATTTTTTTGTTAACTTTACTCGTACGTGTAATACAATATACTGAGAATAAAATATTACAAATATGTTGTGGTTTTATTTCATACTTATATATCATGATGAATGAAGTGAACAAAAGTAAAGAGATTACTTTTACTAAGGGCCGATTTTGCAATGCTTGGATAAAACTTATCCGTCCAATAAAGTATTACACGTTAATAATAAAATGTCACTTAAACTGTCAAATACAGGCAATTAGAATACGTTTTTAAAATGGTAGTTTTATACATTATTCGACGAATAAGTTTTAACCAAGCAGTGAAAAATCAGCCCTAAGTGTACAAAATTACTTCTTATCATTGAGGTATTATTGATACGTATAGAGAGGACAGACACCACGAACAAAATCTGTGCGACAAGCGCTGTGGCGCGGGGCGGCTAATGAGTCATACACTTTGTTGATATTCTGCCTCTTATTACTTATAAATTAAAACTCAATGAAACAAAAAAAAAATTGTTTATCTTATTAAAAAAATATGAATAAACTTATCAATTAAAACCAATCAATGTAACAAAAATTGGTTTGAAACGATTGGCTCTAACTCGTTTTACAAATATCGCTACTACACGATGTCCTCTAGTACGTAGTACATAGTAACTCAATGCTTCTTATTCAGTATAATAAGCTACATAGTATGGATGAATGATCCCAAGATATTTAGATAGAAAATTAGGTTTCCCCCAAACATGAAAGTGAAAGATATTTATTGCTGTTATTCATCATATTTATTATGCAATTCCTTCAGAAATATTTATGTAGATATATTATTGTTTACTACAGATAAAATGTTGAAAGGATAGATAAGGTGGGAAAGACTACAATGAAGAAGTACCACTGTTATTTAAAAAAATCATTATTTATTAACAACTCGTTCACAACACAAGTCTACACTAAAATACGATATCATCAAACTAAATAATAATAATTACATATATATAAAATACAAATTCTACGGAATCGAATAGAAATACGTACGAGTCACTCAAAAAATATCTGTGTAGGGTGTGTTTAATTTGTATTGGAACAATTTGTTGAAAGAATATGATCTGATGGCGGATCTTCTTGGTATCGGAGCTTGCACAGACCGATCATATTCTTTACAAGTTCGCGAAACTTCGGTTCTCAAGCCGGCGGCCCCTTCTTTCGGCGACCAATATAGATTTCAAAATGCAAAACTTCAACACAGTTAGTTTTTCAAGGAACTTCATCCTTTACTTCTTGTTTCAATACCTTTTCAAAAAAACAAAATCAATATTAGACTTAGTTGTAAATCTTTTATTATCATCTAACGTTTGCGTTACATCTAGTGGCTACCTTACATCTAGACCCTTATCTCGCGAGTTACACTATGACTGTTTAGCCGTTCGCGACATTTCTCTATAAATGCATATCCGGCTACATTTGGGAAGTGGTGGTGTATAAAAAATGTCTGAAGTGACGTCACCGTCGCGAGACTAATACCGACCTGCAAAGTCAAAGAGCAATGTAATCACGCGGCACTTCGGGAACTGCACACGGCACGTGGTCGGGCCCGTCTGTAGACGAATGGAGGGCACACAAACGGAAAATACTTCGTTTATATTACTCAAATATTACTTTATTAATAACGCCCACAAAACTCAAATATTATTTTATTAATAACGCGAACAAAGGTTACGAAATTCCAATTAAAAAGAACATAAATTTTACGCGAATCTGCAGAAACATACGCAACGTTATAGTTACTAACAGGAAATTTAAGAAATATTTTGGTAAAGTAATAGACGGCAGTTATTTTCAATTTTTTCTAAAAAAACAAAGTATTTCGAAATAAAATAGCATTTTCCATCACACAAAAACAATAATAGTGTCATAGAAAATGCACATCGTAATTTTATATTCCTCTCCATTCCTCTAACATAAGGGATCAGACCAGTATACAATAAAATCGGGACATCTTCAGACCAAATGCTTGAAGAAAAATATTACAACACAGATAGAAGATATTTACCACTTCCTTAACACTTTCTGAGAAAATTTTAGGGAAACATATTAAAGAACATAGTAGAAATACATACAGTAAGATAACACATTTAAAAATGACATAGACATACATGCAGTGCTTTGTTACATATAAATACTTACATTTAAACCAACATTGGGAGATTGAAGGATTTTTTCCATCCATATAAATTGTCTCGAACAACATTCACGGTATTTTTTTATGTAAATGAAAATAAATAAAATGATCGATATATTGAATTGACTGTAGTATTTAGCGTAAATAACATACTGTTGCTATGTGAATTTATTATCATTTACATATCGAAAAACTAAAGGGCAAGCGTAAAGCGTAACTTACTCGGGGAGTAGAACATCATACTTCGCGACACCAGAGATTGACAGCATCACTTGTTTTTGCGTAATGACCGAGACCGTACGATAGTGCGGTATGGCGGTATGACTGCGTGGTAATGCATGGGCGGTATCATTGCGAGCGTTACTTACGGGTCGAGTAGCAGCGTTTCTTACAGCACTGCTGCACTAATGCTGTTGTATTGAGCACAAGCGCTGTGTTGCAGTATGACGGTGGTGCGGTATGGCGGTATGAATGTTCGGTAATGCGTGGACGGCATTCCTACGAGCACTGGTGTTACTTACGGGCTGAGTAGCAGGCGCTCTCCACAATACTGCTGCACTAAAGCTGTTCTAGTGTTGTGCACATACGTTGTCTTGTAGTAGGGCGGTAGTGCGGTAGTGCGGTATAGCGGTGCGGCGGTACTGCGGTATCACTTACGCGGCGAGTAGGAGCGCTCCCGCTCGTAGCGGCGCGAGCGGCGGTAGTGCGGCGAGGGCGAGCGGTGCCGGTAGTGCGGTAGTGCGGTACAGCGGTGCGGCGGTACTGCGGTATCACTTACGCGGCGAGTAGGAGCGCTCCCGCTCGTAGCGGCGCGAGCGGCGGTAGTGCGGCGAGGGCGAGCGGTGCCGGTAGCCGCGCGCGTAGTAGTCGCGCTCCCGGTAGCCGCCGCCGCGGTAGTAGTAGTCGCTGGAAAGGGACAACAATATATAAGAACACTGTTCAAGTGGTGCCGGCAGTGATAGAGCGCTATATGAGCACTGTTAAGGGGCAGCAGTAATGATAGAAAGGTATGAAGTACTGTTGAAGCGGTGGTAATGATAGTAGTGTCAAAAATGTGGTGATGGTAACGATAGAGAAATACCGATAGAGAAATAAAAGCACTTAATAAAACACAACTTACTCTCTGTCGCGACCGCGTCTGTCATATCCATTGTCACCTCGTCCAAGACTGAAAAAGTAATTTACCAAATTAGTTTCCACAATAAAACAATTTTCTCATAATTCAAAAATATCATGATTTCAATCATTATTTAAGCATGCACTTTCCTTTCAACATAGTAGACAAAGTCACTCACTGTGTAGGTTTCCCCATATAAATGCCGGGTGTTGGCGTATGCGCCCTCTGTGTGATCGAGAAGTCCACTCTGATCCGCCTGCCGTCAATCTCCATTCCCGTGCACTCGTTCTTCGCCACTTTGGCGTTTTCTTGCGATTCGAAGTATACGAAGCAAAAACCGCGCGAGCGACCGGTCTGTGAATACAGTAGATAAAGATTAAATACTATGATTTAGGTAAATAATTCAACATTAAAATGTAACATAACAAGAAATAGTTTGGAAAATCCAAAAGTGCACGCCTCATAATTTTTTTTTAATAAATATTTATTAATTATTATTTTTGTTTATTTAATAACAATTAAACCACATCGAATCAGACCCTGAAAAATGAAAGGGTTCTATTCCTGAGCATACTCAAGCGTAAGAGAAAAAAAAAGACTCGATTAGTAAAGTATTTCGGTCGCTATCGTGTTAACAAGAAAATCCTCCGCACATCACGAAAAAAGTCAAATTTTCGTCAGCGCCATCTTGGATTATAGTTTTGGCCTCATATTCGTTAATAGCTACCCCAAAAACCATGAAAATGACACCCATGACGAAAAGATGTAAATTTTTTGTCGGCGCCATCTTGGATTTTAGTTTTGACCTCATATTCGTTAATAGCTACCCCAAAAACCATGAAAATGACACCCATCACGAAAAAAAGTCAAATTTTCATCAGCGCCATCTTGGATTATAGTTTTGACCTCATATTCGTTAATAGCTACCCCAAAAACCATGAAAATGACACCCATGACGAAAAGATTTCAAATTTTCGTCGGCGCCATCTTGGATTTTAGTTTTGACCTCATATTGGTTAATAGCTACCCCAAAAACCACCCACATTTGCAAATGTGTTTGCTACTAAGGAAAAGTTAAGATTTAAAGATATAAGTAGGTAATGTGACGAATTTAATTTATTTCATTCCGACTGTTTCTCGGAATAACATACATTTACTAAGAATTGCATACAATGCCGGTTTTAATATATTGCCGGTAACATAATATTATGTATGATAATAATTCTTAAAAAAGTATTTTATACATTTCTTAAAAAGCTTCGATATTGTATACAATAATACAATTCATATTCAAATTGTTGTAAAATAGTCACACTTTTTTAAGTTGGTTGAATACACTAAAATACTTATAAGGATCGTACCTACTAATAAAAGTAACAAAATGAATTTTTAAAGTTCCCAGTAATCTTCTGGAATCAATTTCAATAAAAATATAAAAATTCACTTCAAAAAAAAAAAAAAAAAAAAACATCCGAGATTTTTTGTTTATTTAATAACAATTAAACCACATCGAATCAGACCCTGAAAAATGAAAGGGTTCTATTCCTGAGCATACTCAAGCGTAAGAGAAAAAAAAAGACTCGATTAGTAAAGTATTTCGGTCGCTATCGTGTTAACAAGAAAAAGGATCCGCACATACAGACACACGGACGTCCAAGACAGAACTTTTTTAAACTGTTTTTTAACTAGTTTAAATAACAAAAATGACATCAAAAATATCATGAACGTTAAAAATAGTGTTTTTTCTTAATATGTGTGTGTATGTATTATCTTACAAGTGCAATGTATGATACATAAAGACATTTTAAGTTTGAAAAATCAGATGTTTTGCGCGAAGTGACAGTAGTACCCACCTCAACGCTTCGCTTATGAGGCGTGCAATAAATTTGCAACTATTCAATTAAATTTGCTTAAACCAAAGTAAGTTAGTTAAATTATGACTTAGTAAAGAGAAATTGTAAGTGTTAACAACTTTCGCACATGATAAATACTTTTTTAATAACACACACTTAAAAAGTAATTGATAACAGACTTTCTAGAAACACTTAATCAGTACATTTCTAACACGACAAATTAATCAGTATTACACACCTTTGCATCAATAACAACTTGTACTTTGTCAACTTGTCCGTATTTGGAGAAAATGTGATGAATCTGCTGTTCCGTAGTGTAGAGACTCAGGCCGAAAACACCGAGGCATCGGGATGGCGTTGGGTTCTCCTGAAAAAAGAGAACACTAAAACTTGTGGTATGGCGCCTCTCTACATATAACAAAACCGCAAAGAAGCTTAAAAAAAATTGACATTGCTTTTTAATGAATAAAAAACAAAATAAAAATAAGTAAGAAAAAAAATACAGTCACTACTACTAGTATGGTCATGATATACCATTTTCAAATCATTTAATGTACAGTTAAATTTCATGCTCAATTTTCATAACATTATTCTTTTTGAGAGTATGTTTATCAAGACAAATCGTAATGGTATCAATCTGGTTAGCACCTTTTAAATGAGGTTATTGAGAATGTTACATGCATGCATTACTAACTAAACCCTTCCAAGTGGTCGGGTGGACCCAGCAAATTAATTTTAAGCAGTGTTTTGTTACTTTTTCTACACTATTTGTAACTACATAATATACATACATGAATTTTACCTTCAAAGCTCTCTTTAGTGTGATTTATGTAATATTAAGGTATTATATTAGAATATGAATATTAAAAGGTATGTGCAAATGGGCCTTTAGTAAACTAACATATTTTCCAGTTAGCTCACTCTAATTCCACTCTTTACTCTTCCAACATATAGGATACAAATACGAATAAGTAGTTCGTACAAGCATTTCTGTGTTGGAAAATTCAAATTCAATTTATTCTGTACAAAATTAAAACTCTATGTTTATTTTCTTGCTTAAGTTATATATTTGCATGTTAAACTAATGAAACATCATTAGCTTAAGTACCTACTAATTACATTAACATCATTTATTGTACTAATTATAATTTACAAATATATCACTTAAACTACATAAATAATGATAAAATTAATAGCATGTAATGAACTATTATATGTATAATGTATATAGCAAACAAAACTAGCCGTTAAGCCAAATTATGTAATTGTAAAACATGACTACAAAATTTAATGTGAATCGGTTCAGCTGTTTTGGAGACATATGATAACTAACAATGTGACATGAAAATTTATACAAAGAGAAAAGATGATACAAAATAAGGCAATTCTCCCATTACGATACGCACAGGAGATTCAAGTATCCTGCAAGTCCTCGGAGACTAGTTGCCGCGGAGTATCTCACATACATTTGTATATAGGCTCGCACACTACGCTACCGGTACAATGTATGCGAGATATTCCGTGGTGACTAGTCTCCGAGACTTGCAGGATACTTGAATCGCTTGTGTGTATCGCAATGGGAGAATGGCCTAAGTCTACTAAACAAAACAAAACACTGCATATCCCCATCTCTACCTACCACCCACCCACAACACTTAGCACTTAAAACTAATAAAGCATGCACGTAATATGGTTTGGATACAATCAAACTTACACCACTCACCCTGTCGCCCGTGTGCCGCCGGCGCGACGACATCGGGCTGTGCGAGTGCGAGCGGCCGCGCGGCGTGTACGAGCGCGAGCGCGAGCGCGAGTAGCGCGCCGAGCGGTAGCGCCGCGGGGACACCGAGCGGGAACGTGTTCTACAATGATAGATATATATTTCAGGACGATTAATAATTAATTTATGTTTTAATTCATGCAAGGAATCAATACTAGGGAGTCCCCTTAATACAGGTTATACCTAGTAAGGGGGCCTGAACCCCAATCCAATAGGACAAACTTATGTATGAATTCAAATGAAGATTTTATGTATTTATTTATTTATAATTTTCAAACACGGCACGATCTGATACCATAGTAAGCTTTCGCTTGTGTTAAACCAGATGCCTGATAAACATACATAAATAAATACTTAATAGATAATTAACATCCAGGCACAGAGCAAACATCACACAAATATTTGCCCTGAGTGGGAATCGAACCCACAACCTCTGGCTTGGAAGGCAGGGCCACTACCAACCAAGCTAACCCAGTCAGTCGAATGAACCGATGATAACTGTTGTTTTATTTACATTCCTAACATAACATCTTATATTATATAGATACTATTTATAAATCCAATGTTTAGCACATAAGATATAGACTGTTGGTTTGATTTGCTTGACACTGAGCGGGAACGGGTGCTGCATGTAATCATCAAATTCAAATTATATATTTGCAAGAATGTAGTTACAAATTACACATGTTTTGGTTACAATGTTTGGAATACATTCTACTCATTGATTGGATGTGCAAATGTTAAATCATCATCTGACATCATCAGACCATTTACATTCTCACTTCTGAGACACAGGTCTCCTGTGAAGGTACAAGCCCTAATCCACGACAGTGGCCAAGTGCGAGTATATTTATTGCCATTGGTATATTTATTAAGTGTTCCATATTATACAATAAACTGTTTAAATAGTGTTAATGCAAAATTCAAATTTATAATTTCCCCTTTCACAAGGCACAGCTATTGCTATAAGTGCCGAAATATATTGTGCCAATTCAATTTACTCACATAGAAATATTACCAAAATGCAATCGCATACAATATTTTCAATATGCAGTTGCATAAAGTGCCGTACACATTGTCAAAATTTAATTTAGAATAATATTTAGCAACTACAGTCTTTTATAAAAACTGAACATGAACCTGCACATGAATCATTTCCTTTTTTAACAATAAAATATTTTCTCCTAAACAAATGTATTTGATAACTCCACACAATAATTGTATATTCATAAAACCATATGGCAATTAATCTTAATATATATAAATCTCGTGTCACAATGTTTGTCCTCAATGGACTCCTAAACCACTTAACCGATTATAATAAAATTTGCACACCATGTGCAGTTCGATCCAACTTGAGAGATAGGATAGTTTAAACATGTAGGTACGGTGGACCGCTAGAAAAATGATAGAAATTTGACACTCAAGTCTTCGCTTTTATTTACAGTTACAAAGCTTATTTTAATAAACATCTGCCTGACCTAAATTCTTTTGTATTTCGCATATTGTATACTGTTTTGATGACACTAGAATGTGTTGCATTAACCAATATACCTACTTCCTTGTAGCACTTTGCATGCATTCATAACAGGAAAGTAACGCAAGAATGGCTATCATTCTTCACAACAAAAATGTTTTGAATGTGACGTTATCACATAATATCCTGTACATTTTTAGCGTGTTTATTATTTATTTGCCATTTACATCAAACTGAATTACATTTTTTATTTATACACATCCTCGTAACATATTTATTGATAAGACTTTAATTAAATTGTTAACAAATAATTAAAGTCCATTGTAACAATAGCAAAAAAAATTACTAATTGTAGATTTGTAGATGTAGTATGAAATGAATGGAAACATGTTCATCATTTATCGTAATAAATGGCAAACTTTACAAATTTTTCTTTACTTTTTCATATTTCATTTAAGCTACATAAACAGCAAACAGTCAGCACAGTAACAAGTTTGCAATTATCGTAAAAACGAAGCACGCATAAACGTTATCAGCAATAACGTTTCTGTTATTGATAAAACAATGTGTGTTATATTGATCAAACACGCAAGCTGCCTAGCATTGTATACTTTTTGAGCGGGCATATCTACAATACAGTGTATATTATAAATTATAATTTACATCATGCTATGTTAAATTTGTAATAGTATCTCATTATTTAAAAACATCTCCAGTAGGCGTATGATTATAGAGGTCACATAATTTACATCAAATGTTCAAGTTCTAATAATTTAATCAAAATTGCGGTATCGTTTTTTAATATATTATTGCGCAACTCGTTGCCTTGACAGCAAGGTTATATCGATAAAAAACAACTACGGAAATGCTATTATATCTTGGCAAATAACTAGAAATCTCTACTTTTAACGACTATAATCAAAACAATGCTGTAATTGTAGACTTACGGGCTCCTATACTTCCGGCTTGATGCTTTTGGCGGCGGCGGTGTTCTCGACCGGCTTCTGGTGTGTCCCCGAGACATGGTTGGAGGCTTTGGTACTGGCTCCCTAGACCCGTTGCGGGTCCTAGAGCGGCTCCTCTGAAATTACCAGAAATACATTCGCACCAAATAACCTCACGCGCCCCGGCAAAATAAAACGTACAAAGCTTCAACCAATAACTAAAAAGTCAAGTTAATTATAGTACCTCTCGATCCGACATGTTGCACAAAACGAAAGAAATAACAATCGTTTACTATTATTAAATAAGCACAATTATTCTAATTTTAGATCGCGGTTAAAAACAAAACCGATCATGCGAACGCCGACAACGCGGTCGAGAAAGAAACAAAATGGCGTCTTTTTACCGCATTCACAACTTGAATCGGCGCGAGGCGTGCAACCACAGACTACATACATTTTTTTATCTATGCCAAAATAAAACTTATAATTGTAATTTAAATTATTTTGAATTTCAAATACATAATAATTAACTTATAAATAAACTTTTATAACTTCCAAATGGTTTAAATAGTTGTATATCTTTTCAACTCATTAAAATAAGTGAGCAATTTTAATTTTAATAACTCTAAAGTTTCTACCAGGATGTTTTGTAGATTGTAGTAGAACGAATACAGTATAACATATTTAATTACTAATAAGCATTGAATAAGTTTCATTTGCACGCAATAATGAAAAGTGTTGCTTAATTTTAAAAATGTTGCAATCTTTTGTGTTTGAGTCAGTATAGTCAGCAGTCAGCATAGTCAGTGGTCAGTAATCAGTATACACAGATCTAGTCTCAGAGGAATAAACCTATAGAGTACTTGTATCGAGCGTATACAATTTACATATATTTGTTTCTCTTTATCTAAAGAAAACGTCGTATGAAAGAATGAGATAGCTATAGACTACAAGCTACGTTTCAACATAGTCATGGCACCATTTTTACTATAGGTACGTATTTAGATAGATAGAAGGTGATAGTGATGGGATGTGCTTCAATCGATAAAATCGTGAATGCATTTTGCATTTACGGTTTCGTGAAATAATAAATAATAAAAAAAAACAAAATTAATCATAAATTTCAGTTGAATACATTATTTGTTTAATCCTACGAATATAATAAATGCGAAATTATGCGAGAATGGATAACTTTCTCTTTCACTGCTGAACCGATTACAATGAAATTTTGTACATACACACATAGGATAGGTTTTATACCAGAAATCCCACGGGAACGGGAACTGTGCGGGATTTTCTTTAAAAACGCGGGCGGAAAGCTAGTATATTTTAAAATAAATTTTAAAACTTGATATGTAACTAATTTAAAATAAAGATCAATAAAGTTAAAGGAGTGAGGAGAAAGGCACAGTCAGCATGAATTTTAACAAGTTCATAAAAGGACAGTCTTAAAGAAAACATTTTCCTTACATCCTACTAATAAAGCGAAAGTTTGTGAGGATGGATGTTTGTTACTCTTTCACGCGAATACTACTAAACCGATTACAATGAAATTTGGAAAAATTACTTTTGATCCCGTAAATCCCACAGAAATGGGAACTATGCGGGTTTTTCTTTGAAAACGCATGTATATTAAGTATTTCAATAGTAGTTTCTCATCTATGAGAACTGTCATTTAATCAACCGTTTAATTTTCACATAGTTACACATTTAAAGTAAATGTGTAAAAAAATTTCCAAATAAAAATTCACTCACACACAAATGTATTTATTATCTAAAGGAACAAAAAAAAAACGTAAGCGTAAGATTGCACAATTCTTCTAGAGTATCCATCTTGATAACACGCAGGCTCGAAATGCAGTGAACACAATCTAGCAAATTTTTATTTAGCTCTGGAAATCTAAAACAAAATGAATTTATTAATAATCTAAAAGAGAAACAACAAACTAAACAGATAAGTCAAATAAAACAACCACGTGGTATTTTTTATTTTCCTGCTGTAGAAAATTTACATCTATTATTTGCTACAACAACTACATATAAATCTGATATAAGAAACAAAATAAATAAATCAACGTTAATATGAAATAGATTTTTTGTCATAAATCGATAATATACGCTAGATGTGTTACAACACTACGGTGGTAAACAAAATGCCAAACGTGATAATATTGTGACATTTTTTAAAAATTATTTAATTCTTTTGTATTCCACAACCCCATAAAGTGGGTAAATGTTACAGTTACAACATAAACTTATAAAAAAGCGCTTGATAAAACCTTCAAATAGGGTTAGAACATAAATATTTATCAATTTGCTGAAAATCACTTACCGATGGAAAGATATTTTTTCATTGTTTTCATCCAAAACTCCCATTCGACTAGTAATAGCCGGTAGCTAAACATACAATAGTCATTTTAGCACACTGACAAATAAAAAGAAACACTATACACTTTATATTTTCTAAATATTTCGTTAAAAACACTTGACGCACTGAGCCCACCAGCTGGTTGGAAAACAAACTGACTGCCGGCGCGCTACGTTTGAAGACAGTGCAGATACTCTATCGCTATCTCAATCTGACTTATGCTGTTATTGACTAAGAGTAAGTAGATTAGAAAATATGTATTTTGTTCTGTCTCAATATAAGAACTCTATAGGTTTATTCCTCTGAGGATCTAGTACAAGTAGATTTGCAATGCTGTATTGTACAATGTTGTACATACTAGATCTGTGTCAGTATAGTATTATATTATCTGTGGTCAAAACCATAATGAAGAATGTTACTAGGTATGCCAAATCCCTTGAAATTGTGTCTCAGTAAAGCCTGTATGTATACAAATACACTAGTTTTTGTCGTAGTCAAAAATACCAAGTAGTTTTGATTTTATACGCATTCAAAGTTTCGAAAAATATCGAGTCCCGCTAATAGTCTTCTTCTTCTTCTTTTTAGCAAATGGCTAATAGTCACGTGACCGCTTGTGACGTCACGTCACAACGCACCGCGCGGCCGCGTCCCCGCGCGGTGTGTATAAAGCAAAATTACCAATCTTCTATTGGATGATACGTGTAATATTCAAGACCAAATCTAAAAAATAAAATATATATCAAACTAGATGATATGTTCAACGATTCTGTTTAATCAAAAACATAAAATATTAAAATTTACTCGATAAAAAAAAATTACCAAGTTAGCTCTAATTTCCACACTTTTACGTTTTCTACTTGACATGGTAATACTTATTATGATTTTTTTTTCATAAACAATTATATTAAAACATTTGCAAGATATTCGTCAATCATTTTGTGTAATTACTTTTAGTTTTGGTTTTATTTTTGGCGCTCTTTTTTTCTCGAGATAAACGTTTGGTTTTGTCACGATAAAAGTGGTTTATCGCAGATAAAACCAAAACTAAAAGTAATTACTCAAAATTCTCTGACAAATATCTTGCAAATGTTTTAATATAATTGTTTATGAAAAAAAAATCATAATAAGTATTAGAGTTATAGCGTGCGCAGTATTTTGATGGGTTTTCGTCCGCGAATTTCGTTAATAGTCCAATAATAGTAATTATTATTCGTTTAATAAAATAACAGTCATACCAAAGTTTCATCTTTATTTAATAGTTTCTCAAAATATTCTATACGATTGCGTTTTTGCACTGCTGATCTCTGAGGTTTATCTTCATTTTCCTGTTGACATTTGAATTTGTGTGGAACTATACCCTGTTTTTGTTTAATTCTTCCCCCGACCAACTTATATTTTAGTATAGTTCTCCATATCATAAGAAAAAATCTTACTAGCCATCTACCTATACTTAGCCCATACGAGCAGAGGAGCAGCACAGTCTAGTAGGTATAGAATATAGATTAAAACTTGTATAGAAAACAAAGGATAACGCAAAACAGCTGCAATGTTCTCAAAATATTATAATATGTAGCTTACTTCCTTTGCAACTATAAAAAACAACTTATCCGGCGAATTGGTAGTTGTATTTTTACATTTAGGAACAACACATGATTTTCTGGTATTTGGATTGGACATTTTTAAAAGTATTTAATTATAATTTCGACGGCGCGGGCGCGCGATCGCTAGCGGACTGAGTGAGCCAGATTGAGCGTGTTGTGGTGTGACGTCACACCATCACCGGGCGTTTACAACTTGTTTTACTTCTAAATCGGAAAATAATTGACGTATCGAAGTAATTTTTTCACTAGTATTATTTATTTTTGACAGAGAATATGGAGTGCTAATAATCAAAATTAGTGAACATTCTCCATTGTGTCATCATAATATGTCAATGTCATTAATCATATGTCTGATGTCAATTGTCACAATAAATTCGAAAATCGGGAATTATTTCGCGTGGACGTGGAAATGCTCATTATTTTATTAAATTAGAAATAGAAAGAATTATAAAATCATGAGTGACAAAGATGCCGAAAACTGTCCCTCGGGCGACCAACCACAGGAAAAGACCGCTAAACAGTTGGAAAAAGAAGCTAAAAAGGCTGCTAAGTTAGAAAAACTGAAAGCCAAATTGGATAAGAAGAGTACTGCGCCAGCTGCACCAAAAGATAAACCTGAGGTAGATTATGCAGAAGCTTAACTCTCATAAATTTTCCAAATGATACCTGACTTTTTATGCATTGTTTAAAAAATCAAAATAAATAATGCAAATTGTAGGTTAGAAAATGTTTAGGTGAAAGGAATCTTACGTGTATTGTTTGAACGTTGCATCATTTCCTGAATACATGCGTTTATCCCATATGCTTCTATCGTTTCTACTCTTATACAATATATTATCTATAATATCTTATAATGATCTTCTAACTCATTGTTATTCATAGAACCTCCATACTATTCAATGCACTATAATTGAAACTTATTAATATCTAACAGTAAAATTCTATTTTATAGAAAAAAGTAAAAGAAACAAAGGAAAGCGCAGTATATACAGCAAATACTGCACCAGGAGAGAAAAAGGACATCAATGGACCTATGCCAGATGCTTACAGCCCCAAGTTTGTGGAGGCTGCATGGTATTCCTGGTGGGAAAAGCAGGGATTCTTCAAACCTGAATATGGGGTTAGTGATTTATTTTTAATGGCAGAGTCAGCAAAGGGCCACCTTTTTTTTTTTAAGTGGCGAAATCTTGCATAGATACCCAGGGCCCCCGAGGAAGGAGGCGTGGGTTATGTCGGATTCTTATTGACTAAAACCCCATTGTGTACCATTGAGCTTTTTTAATTATGGGGCCGCAGGTATTGGTTGGAATTCTTCCGCAACAAGCAAAGGGCCACCTAATGTTAAGTGACACTGATAGTGTTACCGGTAAAAGAGAAAGTTATAATGTGTACATTTAATTTATGTTATGTTAATTCAGTTAGTTAATAAAGTTTAAATATAATTATTCTACTTGCATTATCACAAAGTCTGTGATAAGAATACAATAAACAAAAATTGCAATTTCTTATTATTAGCTGTAGTAAGATATAACAATCTATATTGATTTTTAAGCTAACATAATAAATAACTACTAAAACACTGTCATGTGTAAAATAATATTATTAAACCATGTATGGTATTTTTTATTTTCATTACATTACATACAGTACTTTAAAGTAAAATAAATTGTCCCCATACAAAAGAAAATTGCCACAAGCTATGTGAAAAATCTATGTCATTATCATCATTCCATGCAACTTCAATTTAAATTAAAAAAAAACATGGCAATCGTCATTCATCTCCACGCAATTAAAGGAAGAATTAAAAATTAAACCAATATGACATATACAATATAATACTCAGAATTTTAAGGAGACATCTTTTATCTAATATTATTTCTATATATATATATCTATTTCAGAAAAAATCTGTATTGGAGCCAAATCCCAAAGGCCAGTTTATCATGGTCATTCCACCACCAAATGTGACGGGGAGCTTGCATCTTGGCCATGCTCTCACCAATGCTGTTGAAGACGCTATTACAAGATGGCATAGGTAATTTATTACAAATCTTTATTTGAATTTAAATTTAAAAATTTATTACGAATTTAATAAAAAAAATTAATATATAATAAAAATTTTTTTATATGTATTTACAATTTTTTTTATCACAAATACAGCCATTTTAAATGGCGTACAAAATTTTTTTTACAGATGAAATCGTAAATTTGTCTGTTTTAATTAATATTTCGTGATATACATCATAGATTGAAATTGAAGTATGAACTCAGTTTTTCTGTGTTTAAAAATTTTGTAGCTACATGTTGCAAGTATGCAATATTGTTGTACATATTTGTTTTTTTGAGAAGGTCTTATGTAAGAAACACTGAAGAAATCGATGGCCAAAAATGAATACTTCACGCGTTTCAGTTTGCGCGAGATAGAACAAAGTCTGGCGGTTCACATATTGTTATAGTCACATATTTACATTTAAAACATTGGCTTCAAATTTATAACACATACAATTTATTTTGCCAGAATGAACGGTCGAACAACACTTTGGAATCCGGGTTGCGATCACGCCGGTATCGCGACGCAAGTGGTGGTCGAGAAAAAACTATGGCGGGAGGAAAAGAAGACGAGACACGATCTGGGGAGAGAGGAGTTTATCAAGCGAGTTTGGAAATGGAAGGAAGAGTAAGTTTGCGTTTGATTACGTGATTAGTCACTTCTTGCTATGGTTCATGGTAGAAGATAGAATAAATTTTGAAACCGATTTATTATATTGTTGATCTATCTTATTTGCTATATTGTTTCATTGATGTATGGATTTGTGACACTAAAATTAAACAGTGGTAAATTCAAAACATTACTTTTAAAAAAAAGAAAAAAAAAACATGGATCGCTAGCATTTCCATAATATGTATGTGAATTTAATATTTACTTTTATAGCATTCAAATGCTTTTTAATTATATTTTTTTAATAATAGAAAAAAATCGAGGCGGGGTTCGAAACCTTTCTCCTTGAATACGCGGGTTTGATCGGTTTTTTTTCTATTCTTTACAAATGTACCATCTCCATATGTGTTGAATATTTTCTTCGCATTCTAGATAATTAAATATAATATTAATTAATAAATCAAATCCAGAAAAGGTGGCCGTATCTACGAGCAACTACGCTCTCTCGGCTCCTCTCTAGACTGGTCTCGAGAACGGTTCACAATGGACCCAGTGATGTGCCGAGCTGTAAAGGAAGCGTTCATCCGTCTACACGATTCCGGGGATATCTACCGGGCTAACAGACTTGTGAACTGGTCGTGTTCGCTGAAAAGTGCGATATCGGATATTGAAGTGGACAAAGTGGAGTTGACTGGACGTACTATGCTGTCTATACCGGGGTATGATAATAAGGTATGGTATAAGTGACCTTATGGTGGTTGGAAGAAGGTTGAATTTGGAATGAGAGGGTGTGATTGGTGGAATAATGTAAAAAAAAACAATGGTTTGCTGATTTTGGTAGAAAAAAAGTAATTTCCATCAAACTCAATGCAGAAAATTAATTTTATAAATTAAATGTGATAAGTACAAATTATGCAAAATAAAATACAACGTTTTTTAATTTAAATTTCCTTACATTAATAATGGACTCACCCTTATAATATGTAAGTTTTTCATAGTTTATGACAACTACTACTACTACTACAGTTAATCTGTGCAAATCCTTATCAAGTATTTAACCAAAAAAATTCAACAGGTGGAATTCGGTGTGCTAGTCCACTTTGCGTACAAATCCGAAGATGGTAGTGGTGAAGTGGTAGTCGCCACCACTCGTATAGCAAAAAAAACTAGCTGTTAAGCAAAATTATGTTATTGTAAAACATGACTACAAAATTTAATGTGAATCGGTTCGGCTGTTTTAGAGACATATGGTAACTAACAATGTGATATGAGAATTTATGCAAAGAGAAAAGATGATACAAAAAAAATTGGTTTTCTGTAAAGTCGGTTTACTGGCGACAGTTGAACGCGACAACGTCCGATTGTGCTTCTTTGTCGCTCGTTCTGCGCTCTCGCTTGCACTTCAAGCCTTACATGGAACGCCTCAGAGCGAGGTAACGACGCATGAGTCATGTTTTTTCGTGTGTGCAGCTGGCTCTATCGAATTCTAAGACGTTGTCACGTCAATAAGTCTACTATACAAAACAAAACACTGCCCACCCTATCTCTACCCACCACCCAGTACACAACACTTAGCACTTAAAACTAATAAAGCATGCACGTAATATGGTTTGGATACAATCAAACTTACACCACTCACCCTGTCGCCCGTGTGCCGCCGGCGCGACGACATCGGGCTGTGCGAGTGCGAGCGGCCGCGCGGCGTGTACGAGCGCGAGCGCGAGCGCGAGTAGCGCGCCGAGCGGTAGCGCCGCGGGGACACCGAACGAGAACGTGTTCTACAACGATAGATATATATTTCAGGACGATTAATAATGTATGTTTTAATTCATGCAAGGGGTCAATACTTGGGAAGGAACAGGCCCCCTTCCAATAAATAAATAAATAAATATTATAGGACATTATGACACAAATCGACCTAGTCCCACAGTAAGCTCAATTAAGGCTTGTGTTTGTGGGTACTAGGCGACGATAAATATAATATTTAATTTTAATAAATACATATATAGATAATAACACCCAGACCCAAGAACAAATAATTGAGTTCATCACACAAATATTTGCCCTGACCGGCTGCCTTATTACGGATCTTGCAGACGATCAGCAACAACCAAAAATTGCACAATAGCTGTTGTCAATCGTCTATTTCTTATTACGTAAAAGCAGACAACAAGCAGATAATCTGCCGTCAACAGTGCTGCCTCTGTCGAGCAACTGAAAAACTAAAAATGCAGTTGTCGCTAATGTAAAGTCAAAGGTTGCTTTGCAAACGGTATTATCTATGACTTGTGACAGCAACACGACAGCAACAACTTAGCAATTCATCTATTAAATATGCGACAGGTCTAATGCTTGTTGTTGACTAGTTGCTGCTTGTATTATCATCACTAAAGTGTATAAAAACGCCAAATTACTCCCAAATATAGTGTTTTTTATTGATTGTTAACTAAGATTATCAAATATTTATAAATATAATTAAAATATATTGCGGTAAGTGTGCAAAAGCTTTTAGGTTAAAATTTTCGACAAGTTTTCGAACATAATTGTAGCATTGTACCAATAAGGAGGTATTAAATTTTGTCATCGCATACATTAATAATATCTTAATTTACGATTTTATAAACAATGGCACGAACATGTTTATTAATTAATAAATGTTAGAGGGAGAACTACGAGTGTCTGTGCTTGTTTATAAACATACATAGTACCAACAGTTGCCACTTGATTGTGAGTGGCGCTGCTTTCCATACAAAATCAAGTGCATCGGTCGAAGAAAGCAGATGTTGTGCGACAGCGACGCAACAGCTTACATAATACGAATTTATTTGACGTTTTGCGACCAGTCGCGAACCTGTCGCGCTGCTGTTGCGCGGTAGTCGTTATCTGCTGATTTTTAGCTAATAAGGCCGCGGGGATCGAACCCGGGACCGTCGGCTCAGTAGGCAGATACTTACCACTGCGCCAACCAGTGTGATTGGTGGAATAATGTAAAAAAAAACAATGGTTTGCTGATTTTGGTAGAAAAAAAGTAATTTCCATCAAACTCAATGCAGAAAATTAATTTTATAAATTAAATGTGATAAGTACAAATTATGCAAAATAAAATACAACGTTTTTTAATTTAAATTTCCTTACATTAATAATGGACTCACCCTTATAATATGTAAGTTTTTCATAGTTTATGACAACTACTACTACTACTACAGTTAATCTGTGCAAATCCTTATCAAGTATTTAACCAAAAAAATTCAACAGGTGGAATTCGGTGTGCTAGTCCACTTTGCGTACAAATCCGAAGATGGTAGTGGTGAAGTGGTAGTCGCCACCACTCGTGTGGAGACCATGCTTGGTGATGTGGCCGTGGCTGTGCATCCTAATGATGAAAGGTTTGTAATTTATGTAAAAAATATTTTGGATTGAAAAAAAAAATTATAAGTGTCGAAAAATTCCATTTAACTTTAGGATTCTTTTTATGAAATATTTAAGATATTTTTTTTTTAATTTTATTTACGAGCAAATACTTAAAACCTATTGCGAGGGTAACACAAGAATGTCTAGGAATATTTTTCTACACTAATATTATAAAGAGGAAAACTTTGTTTGTTTGTTTGATTGTAATGAATAGGCTCATAAACTACTGGACTGATTTTAAAAATTCTTTCACCATTCGAAAGCTACATTATCCACGAGTAATATAGGCTAGGTTTTATCCAGGAAATCCCACGGGAACGGGAACTATGCGAGTTTTTCTTTGAAAACGCGGGCGAAGCCGCAGGCGGAAAGCTAGTTTTTAATAACTAAACATGCTAATAATATATAACTTGGACTTGGACCTAGAATCTTGAACTAAATATTGACTGTTATAAACTGGTCCTTCTGGATAGATTTCCTGCTTGCCTATAAAAAAATAGATCTACAAGATTTATCCAACTTTTTAACATGAAAATGTGTTTCCAGATACAAGAATCTAATAGGCAAGAAGTTGGTACATCCAATACTGAACAGGAAATTGCCTGTTATCGCCGATGAATATGTCGATATGGCCTTTGGAACTGGTTAGTTTTATTTTTGTATTTTTTATACAAAAACATATGATTTAACCGGGTTTTAAGGTCAAATTATTTCATAAATTAGAAGAATAAGAATAATAAATAAGAATGTAAAAAATATTACTACAAATAATACAAATTTTTTGTCTCAACTGTCTCACAAAGTAATTATAAAATTATTCAATACAACACAAAAAAATGTTATTTTTATTCTTATTTGTCAATGAAATAAATCAAAATAAATTAACAATATTAAATAAGTGTTATCAAATCAGGTGCTGTGAAAATAACACCCGCCCATGATCAAAACGACTATGAGATCGGCAAACGGCATAATCTGCCCTTTATCAACATTTTTGATGATGAGGGTAAATTGCTGGACAATTGTGGACCTTTCTCGGTGAGATATTGAACCTTATTACAAGTGCCTAAGAGTTGTATTTGTTTTCTTTTGAATAATTGTAACGTGGTGTACAAAATAAGTGCTGTTGTAAACATATTTACAAAATTAATTAGTATTTTGTACATATAGATTAATTAATTTGTAACAAAAGTGTTAATTGATTACTTATAATTTAATTGCTATTATGAAACTTATTAATTGACTTTTTAATGCATTTGTATAAGAAAAGTCTTTTCTAACAATAACCTAGTCGACTCGTGTATTTAAGAAACATTTACCTATAATTATGACACACCGATCACGTACATTATTGAAACGGCAGGTATCTCAAAAAACGAAAAAAATATTCAAAAGAAAAATCATGATTTTTTGTTAGAAATACTCTTTTTATATAAATGACATTTTATAATATTTAATGCATTAACAGAATAACCTTTTTTCATTCACAGGGCAAAAAGCGTTTCGACGTCCGCCGCGAAATAATCAAAGTGCTTGAAGAGAAGAAGCTATACCGCGAGACGAAAGACCACGCGATGGTGGTGCCGCTCTGCAGTAGATCGAAGGATGTGGTGGAACCCATGCTGAAGCCCCAGTGGTGAGAGGAATTTCCGCGAGCAAATTATTTCCGACCGGAATTTCCGTGTGGAAATTTGTTTAATAATCGGAATTTCCGGATGGAAATTATATCTGTGGTGGAAATTTTAAATTTTTGCAGTAAATTCATAGAATTTCCATTTGGAAATGTGTTTGTCAGGGTGTTATTTATTACTGAAATCGATGAATAATGTTTATTTGTAATATTTAATTATGTAATAAAATCTAAAATTGTTTATTATCACTTAGAATTGCGTTAAATATAAAATAGTTAACGCAATTATTATATTTATTCATTTATTTTAAAATAAAAAAAATATCTCTTAGGTACATACGCTGCGACAAAATGGCAGCTGATGCGATTCAAGCGGTCAAAAATGGCGATCTAAAAATAATCCCAGACAGCCACGAGAAGACGTGGTACCACTGGATGGAGAACATACGGGACTGGTGCATCTCCCGCCAGCTCTGGTGGGGACACCAGATACCCGCGTACCGGGTTACTGTGCCGGAAAAGGTGAGGTTTTGGTGTAGTAGTAGGTTCTTATTAAGTATAGACGTGCTAGATGAGAAGAATTCTCAAAAATCTTTCCTGGTCTTTGAACTATTACAAAAATAAAGTGCTAGGAAGGAAAAAATGTGTTAAAAATATTTTCTTGTTTTTCGATCTATTATAATAACAAATTCTAATTCCGAGGATCTTTCTTCTCATTACTTTTTTTCCTAAATCCTCTGTCTGTTAGTTTGCTACTAAAACAAAAACAGTTTGTTATAAAATACTATCATTCTGTAAGGAGGTCTAAAAAACTGCCAATCCAGTCGCATATCTCACTGGTTGTTGATTTTCTCGACTTTTGTATATTATGATTCGCTTAGTATGAAATATTTAGAAATTATAAAAAATATCTAGGGCAGATTCGGTGCGTTATAACTTATACATTGAATATTTATAATTGTATAAAAATGAATAATTAAAATAAAATGTCGAAGGGCAGTGACGTAACAACGTACCCACGTCCGCTCCGGCGCCGCACGCGCTCGGGGCGGCGCAAGGCTGCGCGCCGCGGGCCCGCCCGCACACAGACCGCGCACGTATGTACGCACAGCTTTAGGAATCCTGCTTGTTTTCGTGTTCTTTTTTCTTATTTGAGTTGTGTTTAGGCAGCGTTACGATCGTTTGTTGTAATTTTTTTCTTTTTGTATTATATTCGATTTTTCATATTTTTTTAAATGGAAGTTGTATATTTTCATTTTTCGATCGATATACCTAGTGATTCTTGTTTGCGTGATGACGTGATGCTTGATTTTTGTAATTTTTCCTTTTTGTTCGATTTATTTTCGATTTTCATGTTAAAAAATTTATTAAACTGTAATGATACATAGGTTAGTGACATGGCTTCGCACACCTGACCGCACCGGCGCTGCGTCGCACTACCTTGGAATGCGTGTTATAACCCAATGTAATATAGTGGTCCTTGCAGCATGTTCTTACTTTTGTTTTGTCGATTTTAATCGAAAAATGAGTATGCATACCTTTTTCACGTAACTTTTTGCAGTGTTTATTTTTTGTACCTGTGTGCATGCTAATTAGATATTAGTTTTTTTATATTAAAATTTGAACTTCAATCCAATAGACTGAAGAGCTATGGGTATCAGCGCATACGCAAAAGGAGGCGTTACAAAAAGCCGCCAAAAAGTACAATGTACCAATAGAAGATATTAGCGTGAAGCAAGATGATGATGTACTGGATACGTGGTTCTCGTCAGGCCTGTTCCCCTTCGCTATATTCGGATGGCCAGACAATACTGATGATTTGAAGGTGAGGTTTCTCTTAAATAATTTTTTACCATGTTTCAAGGTTACACAATTATAATAATATATCCAATCAGTCTGGAATATTTTTTTAATGGTATCCCTTACAAATTCCTTTGTCTTTTAATGAGTCTTATTAAAATCGGCTCAGTGATCCTGGAAGCAAAAAAAGTTGTCCCTTTTAAAGTATTGACTCAATTTGTTTAAGAAAATATTATGTAAGTACCTTTAAAATTACAGAAACAAAAAAAAATTAAATTCACACTTTTACCATCCTTCCTGTAAACTTTATTTTTTTGTCAATTATTTTATGATTACACTAGGAAACCGGGCGAACTCCGTTTCGCCACCAGAGACACATTTTCTTTGCTATAAACCTCACGGAGCCCGAGACCTTTCCAACGAATGCAAAACCGTGGAAATCGGTTCGTGCGTTCTGGAGTTATAGCGTCAGGAAGGAAAACCCAACTTATTTTTATATAGTAGAAGATTATACAGTAGTCATTTGAGGTTGTTGTTTTATAGGCGTTCTACCCAACAACACTGCTAGAGACGGGTCACGATATCCTGTTCTTCTGGGTGGCGAGGATGGTGTTCTTTGGCCAGAAGCTTATGGGCAAACTACCTTTCAAGTGAGTTTTATAGATTTATGCTTAATTTAATTGGAGATATATATTCTTAACTGTTTTATGTATGTAGTTAATTAAACACACAAATTACTGAAATAATATGAGGGAAGTGACACTTTACGGTACTTGTACTCATTGAAGTGCACAGTCACATTAATTTATATTTTCAGTGCAATTTTTTTTCAAAGGTTTGTAGGGTAGTTCTAATTTCTAACTACCCACATAATATTACAGTAGTTTACATTCAAATAAGAACTTGAAAATTCAGCGAGTTTTTTCTCAAAATACTGTGCAGTGCTTCTTACACTATTAACTATGTTTTTGAATACAGCTGTAGAATATCGATAAACAAGAAAAAAAAAGACGTATGGCACTCGCGGGGGATTGCCGCGGTAAAGCTATTGCCTAGCATGCCTTCAAGCCACACCTCCGTGCCCGTCGGAGTGGGGAGCGTGAGGCTTTTTCGTTACGGAATTTCTCGATTCGGTCCCCGCGCTCAAGGCCCGCGATAGAAGCTATGCAATAGCTTAAAAACATTTCCCACAAAATTTTCCAGGGAAATCTACCTCCACCCGATGGTGCGCGATGCCCACGGCAGAAAGATGTCCAAATCCCTGGGCAACGTCATCGACCCAGTAGATGTGGTGACCGGCATCACACTGGAACAGCTCCACGAACAGCTGCTGGACTCGAACCTGGACCCCAAAGAGGTGGAGAAGGCGAAACTGGGCCAGAAACAGGACTATCCTAATGGGATACCGGAGTGCGGGACTGATGCGTTGAGGTAACACTTGTGTTTTAGTTTGTCAAAATACATAATATTATACATTGGAGACGAGAGTTAATCAGGTATTACCAGTATATCTTTATTTATATATTTTATGTTAAAAATTATGTGTATTTATCAAAAGTAACATTATAATAATATTTTTGAAAACCTACTTGACCAAATATTAAAATTATGCGTCCACAAAGCTGCAAATTTACTGTGCGAAAAAGTTATATTTTATTATCAATTTTTTTTGTTTCAATTAGCAATCTGATTTGCGTCTGGCTTATATAAAAAGTTCCAATAATACATAGAAAAATTACGACCCAAGTTTTTTGATCAAATAACAATTTTTTAACACAAACAAATGTTTATAACAAAAATCTAAAATAATCCAGGTTCGCACTGTGCGCCATGACTCAAGGGCGCGATCTCAACTTGGACATCTTGCGGGTGCAGGGTTATCGTTTCTTCTGCAATAAACTTTGGAACGCTACCAAGTTTGCGCTTATGTACTTCCCGAAGGACACTGTTTATGAGGTAAGTTTTGTGTTCAAAAGGAAAAAGAAAATAAAAAATAATAAAAATAGCCGCAGTTTAATGTATGAGTAATGTGTAACAATTTTGCTAAATGTTTGATTACATACATACATTTAAAACATCAGATTTATTTTGTAATAAATTAGATTTATTTAATACTTGTAAAAGTTTATATGAATAAAAAGATTTTAGGATTAAGTTCATTTTATATTGTTTAGATTAATTCTCAAATTGTACTGCATTTTTTAATAACATTTTAATAACACAAACACACTCCCCTGTGACATGTTCATATTATTACCAGATATACTTTACAGACAATTATTTTTTTTTTAAACACTAAATAAAACCAGAAACACACGTGTTTTTTTTTCATAATATTTTTTTTTCAGGTACATACGCCTGGTCCCCTCCCAGATGATCTATCAATGATCGACAAATGGATGATGTCAAGATTAGCCGTGGCAGTGAATAAAGTCAACGAGGGCTTCAAAAACTATGACTTTCCGTCAGCCACTACGCACTGCTATAATCTGTGGCTTTATGATCTGTGTGATGTGTATTTGGTGAGTTTTTTTTAAACAAAGTATCAATATGATTAAATTTTAATTTTAAAGCAAGACTTGGTCAGAAGAGTAAAGTAAGACATGGAATGGAAATTGCATATCGATTTTAGATAACTTTTTTTAACCCATTGAGCCCCGAACGGCCCGATCGGTCCACGACACAATAGATTTTCTATTGTGTCTGTGATTCCGGGGCCTGAGTTATTAATATACAATATACATATTCTAGTATGAATTTATTTTCATTTATACATTGACATAAACATACCTTTATTTAGCAAAACAAAAATAGAGTAACAGAAACATTTTAATTGGACCGTTTAAAACGGAGAGAAAACTTAATTTGTTATTTAAAATGAAAATGAACAATTCAAAATAGAATATATATTTGCACAACTTCTTTTAAGACAATAAATTTCGTTCTATTTTTAACGAGCAGTTTATTTTTTACTATAAGCGAAGAGTGAACCGGTACCTACTAGGGAAGCGCGTACCATCTTAGACCGCATCTTAGCTTTCCATCAGGCGAGATTGTGGTTGTCATATCAAAGCGCTTGAGCGCTTCCCTATCTAGAGTAAAAAAAAAATAAGTTGCTGATAATAATTTTTTCAATATGTATAATAATTTTCCAGGAATACCTAAAGCCCGTATTCACGCAAGGCTCCCCACACGAGCAGGCGGCCGCTCGCCGAACGCTCTACACCGTACTAGAGTATGGACTAAAACTGCTCAGTCCGTTCATGCCGTTTGTGACTGAGGAGCTTTACCAGCGGTTGCCGAGGAGCGATGCGACCTGCCCGTCCGTGTGTGTCGCGCCTTATCCCACTGTGAGTACTGGCTTATTATCACTATGTGTACTGTCTTTTGTAGCACTTTGTGTACTGTCTTTATAGCACTTTGTGTACTGTCTTTATAGCACTTTGTGTACTGTCTTTATAGCGCTTCGTGTACTGGCTTTATAGCACTTTGTGTACTGACTTTATAACACTTTGTGTACTGTCTTCATAGCACTTTGTGTACTGGCTTTATAGCACTTTGTGTACTGACTTTATAGCACTTTGTGTACTGTCTTTATATCACTTTGTGTACTGGCTTTATAGCACTTTGTGTACTGGCTTTATAGCACTTTGTGTACTGTCTTTATAGCACTTTGTGTACTGACTTTATAGCACTTTGTGTACTATCTTTATAGCACTTTGTGTACTGTCTTTATAGCACTTCGTGTACTGTCTTTATAGCACTTTGTGTACTGTATTTATAGCACTTCGTGTACTGGCTTTATAGCACTTTGTGTACTGGCTTTATAACACACACCTTTTTAAGTACCTAAACTTCCATTTAATATTAAATTAAATGTCATATCAAAACCTCTGTAAAATTTGAATGCGACCAATCCAAAACTATATACAGTTTTAAAACAAAATAATTTTCTAACCATTTAATATATATAACCATATAATATATTTTCAGGACGAAGACACGCCATGGCAGTGCAAGAAGCTAGAATCTGACGTAGAGCAAGTGATGAAAATGGTCCACGTGATCCGGTCCACTAGGTCCGAGTATACCGTGCCGAATAAGACCAAAACGGACGTATATCTGGTCCTTAGCGACGATTTGGAACATTTGAAAGAGGTAAACAAAATTATTATCATGATATAAGAAATAAGACGCTAGGCCGGATTAAATATTAGTTTGAATGTAATAAGAATGTACTGCGATTCTACACAACTACCTAATTGACGTAGGTAGTTGATAACAAAACGCAGCAAGTCAACGACTATTAGCAAAGTGAGGTAAATCAAAAGTTACGTCTAACAATGAAAATATAAATAGTATATAGTAAAAGCACATTAAAGTGATATCACCATTCTTGTCTTTAAATCTGCATGTTTGTATGTAACCGACTCCTTTAGACTTGACATGACCCACTTCAAACAGACAGATCTAACACAAACTTATCAAGGATCCGTGAAACAACAAATTTAAATTGATATATTAAAGTGTGTTTTAAGTTTTTTTATCTTGTATATGATTTCAGGTGTTCAAAAAGATGGAGTGTCTCGCAAATAGTCGTTTCGTAGCCGAAGCGCCGCCGACCGGCTGCTCGATTCTTCCGATTTCGGATAAAATTGAAGTACATCTGTCCTTGATGGTGAGTTTTTTAACAATTTCAATGAGAAATTAAAAAAAATATTGATATTTTTGAAAAGTATAACGTATTTCAAAACAATTGCATTAAAATGCATTTCTTATTAAAATCCTATGGGCTTACTTATTTATGTGAAAGGCAAAAAAGGATAGATAATAAGCACCAAGTATCTTTAGAATGTATTACTTTCAGTTTATAAAACAATTTTAAAAGTCAGTTTAGTAGTTTTTTTTATTAATAATTTATTACTATCTGAGAGTGATATAGCCCAGTTATTTTTTGAGGGACATACATAATATTATATTTACTCTTTATAATAATATTAAGGAATAAAACGAAATTAAGACTACTTATAAATTAAAATAAAATAGATAGTTTAAGCGAATACAACTAACAATAATTTATTTCCAGGGTCTCATCGACGCGGAGAAGGAGATACAAAAAATAGTGAAGAAAGAACAAACATTAGAGCAAACACTGAAAAAACTAAACCAAGCGATGGCCGTAGACGACTACGCTAATAAAGTTCCCGCTGACGTTCAAACGGCCAACTCGGAAAAACTCAAACAAATCAAAGGAGAACTAGAAAAACTTAATAAAGCTATGCAAACGTTGAAAAATATTATGGAAATGAGTAAAAACTGATCTTTATGTATATTTGATATAATATATCACTCGCATATATTTGTTTAAAGTTTAAACATTAATGTGTTCAAGGTCACGATCTATGTAAGCTATTTATTTCCGTTTTATACAATAAATGATTTTTACGTCTATGTTTTTTTATTTGTTTCCTTTTTCTATCACCACATAGTAGGTATGAAACAAAGTCGCCTTTTCTGTCCCTATATCCCCATCAATGTATGCTTAAATCTTTCAAACTACGCAAGCAGTGATTCAAGAGGAAGGTTTTAGTATATAATTTATTAGGTTTAAGTCAAAGCGGGCCAAGCCGCGGGCGGTAAGCTAGATATAGAATGTAGTGGATTTAGATTTATTTTCATTTTAATGTTCGAAAATCTAATAATAAAAATATATATATATACAGTAACTCTAAGACAGTAGCGCACAGTAACGTGATCCAAAAGATCCGTGTAGCATGGTGTATGTCACAGAGCAAGGTGTATGCTATGGTGTAGCACAATGTAGCACTACATATTCAAAATGGGAAAAATAAGCCCACCGCTGTATACAACACGTTTACGTGAACGCATCGTAATTCGTAAACGTGAAAAAGCAAACAAAAAGATATGTCAAATTCAATGTCAAATTTACACATGGACATGTGTCACTTTTGACAACAACACAGATGATCAGCTGTGATGATCAGGCGAATTTAAGTAAACAAGAAATATTATTGCAATATATATTTGTTTGGATAACATAAATACAATATTTTTACAATTACTACAAAATGGAATTCCCTGATCTCGGTGAACACTGCCAGTATAAGGATTGCAACCAGACTGATTTTCTACCTCTTCAGTGTAAATGTGGAAAGATATTTTGTAGAGTTCACTTCAACGACCACTGTCTTTCTGGTTTATGTGAAATGGCGCCAAAACCTCGGGATATAGTGCCTAGTAATGATGAAATATACAGATGTTCAGAGAAAGGATGCAGGAAGGGTAACCTTCATGAGATGCTGTGCACTAAGTGTAATAAACATTATTGTATAGAGCACAGGTTTCATCCGTAAGTAAATAGCGTCTAATTAATAAATTGCACACATAACTCGATCTCCGTTTTACCTGAAAATGCAATAGAGTTCAAGATAAACACATTTTCTTCTGTGTTTGTGATGAAATATGTACCAAAAAAGTATTTTCAGTTATACATATAGATCTATCTGGCTAGCCCTTGTTTATCTGCATCCAGTCATCGCAGTGTTATTATTTAAATAGACTATTTTATTGAATTGAATGCTTATTTTTTAGGTCATGTCCAGAAATAGATGATGAAACAATGGCATTCAAAATTGAACAACTTGAAGCTCCTAGAAGGCAGTTTCATGAAGCTAATAAGCATTTACAGGAAAAGGTAAAATAATACAGAATTTAATTATTTATCTCACTATGACAAGAATTTTTAAATGTTTTATAACTTTTTATATTATAAATGTAGTGTTCAATATTATTGGTTGTTGGTTTTGAATGTATCATATTCGGTTAATATAAAAATTAATTTGAGAATGAAATATTTTTTTAGATTCTTAGACCTTTGATCTTAAAAACAAATCTTTATAAATATAATTCTTAACATTACAGATAACAGAAAACATAAGAAAAGCATTGCAATCAACAGCAAAAGTGAAGACAGCGTCTAAAATACATCTAATGAGAATAAAACAAAAAGCTGTAGGACCAAAAAGTGTATCACCATCAGATAGGACTTATTTTGCTATCAAAAAACCAGCAAATACTGATCCAAAAGATGTTAAAATTGTACATGAACTGGAAAATATTACCCAAATAGAAACTGTTACTTTAGATCCAGATTTAAAAGGCACTGTACCAGTATTTATAAGTTCTAAATGGAGCCTTGGAAGAACTATAGACAGTATATGTGATTCGTGTGATATTAAAAACGAGAATAATAAAATTGGTTCAACAAAGCTCAGATTGTTCCGGCAACTTGATGGTTATTGTATAAGTCCGGGGAAAATGGATGTGGGTATCCAGGAATTGATGGAAAAAGAGATTTTATTAGAAGACGATAAATTGGTTATGGAATATGTTAGCACAGATGTGTTGAATAGTGTTAATGACGGTCAGATGTTTTTATGTTAAGGAAATAAATTTGTAAATTTTTTAAACATTTGTTTTATTTTATACTAGCGTCCGCTCGCGGATTCGCCCACGTGGTGTTTTGATAAAAGGTAGCCTATGTTCTTTCTCAGGGTCTAAAGATTGTCTGTGCCAAATTTCATCAAAATCGGTTGAGAGGTTCAAGCAGGAAAGCGTAACAGACAGAGTTACTTTCGCATTTATAATATTAGTAGGGACTAACTCATTACTTTATATAAATTTATTAAATCAAATCGAATGTTGAACTACCTATACTGGGTTTTGAATTAATTTCGATTTATATACCCTACCTACTACACCTACTATGTATAATATGGAATCTTGGATAGGGATGAATTAATGATTTTTTTCCAAGTCTTATTATTTCCATCATTCCATGAATTTAAATTATAATAATTTGTATAAATACTTTGTTATACATTCCTACTATCATAATATTCCATTGAACTGAATTGCTTACACCTGATTCGATTGGGTTTAATTCTATTGCATTCAAATACTACAAGACTTCTTGTATCATAATAGGTAACAAACATCAAACTAGGATAGGGAAGTAGGCAAATGAGTTCGTAGTTTTGAAATAAAACAACAAAATATAAATAAATTACAGCTATAATACAAATAATATCACTAATACAATTAAAGCATCGCCTCCCCGTTCTCTTTGACTTGGGACTGTGACCTTTGATAATCGACCAGCGGTAGCAGAGGTGCCGGCATCGACGGGTTCGTATGTGCTGTTGGCGGCGGCGTTCCCAACTTATACTTCTCTATCAACCAATTACATTTACCCGTCCTCGCTATCAACGTTAGAAGGTCCTTACGATACTGTTTCGTGAGTATCGCGTAGAGAAATGGATTCGCACAGGCGTTCAATGGATAAAAGAATACGAGGAGCACTTTGCCGTGGCTGACGTCGACTAGAGGAATTCCAGCGAGGGCCGTCACTCCAAAGAAGGCAACAGGTGCCCAGCAGAGCAAATCAGTCCCGATTAGTAAAGCCATTTTGTTCGCAATCCGTCTCTCAGCCGCTGCCGCTGCCCCCCTCCCGCCATACTTCTCCCCCCCTCCTCCCAAAGACCTGTATATTTGCACATAGCATATCACTATCGTTACCCACGCGATTGCATTCGTCGCGAATAAAGATCCTTGATACACAGCGACTCCAATGTTTTCGCTTTCCACCGGAAGGCAAATAGATGTTGATGAGTAATCAGACACTCCTGCTAACGGTAGCCCAGCCATGAGTAGAGAGAATAACCACCCTCCGAGCATTATCTTCGCTGCAGCGGACAGAGTAATGCGTCTTTCGAGATATATTGCGTATGTGATCGCGAACCATCTTTCTAAAGTGACGATAGTTAGGGTAAAGACGGAGAGTTGGCCAGAGAAGACGGAGAGAAAGCCGGCGACTTTGCATCCTGTGCCGTATTGCCAATCGTACGCGTAGTTAAAGAATTCTCCATACGATCTGAGGTCAACTACTGCGAGCATAAAGAGGTATAACCCGGTGCAGAGGTCGGAGAACGCGAGGTGGCACATGAGGAACCTGAAAAGATATTATATGTTTTAATTTTATATGGTTGTCTTCTTTCAATGAGGATCAATTATGGAAAATTATATGGTTTAGTGCCTAAAAAAATCATTTAGTTATAGTTAAATATTGATAAAAAAAATTATTATAACAAATGCCTTGATGATAAAAATGCATGGAATACACTAGACACAGAGGCAGAATTGTGCTTCAGACAGTTTTTGAGTGTGATTGTGTGTCTATTTATCTATACTTATGTATATAATTTTATAAAGCTGAAGAGTTTGTTTGTTTGTAGATTTGTTAGTTTGAACGCGCTAAACTCAGTAACTACTGGTTCGATTTGAAAAATTCTTTTGGTTTTAGATAGCCCATTTATCGAAGTAGGCTATATAACTTATAGCCTACTTCGATAAGTAGGTACTACAATGTAAGATAAGATAAGATAAGATAAGATAAGATAAGATAAGATAATACTTTATTGCACACACACAAGATTTACATAAAACACAGAAAAAGAACAAACAGATACACGTAATGTACTAGTACTACAATGCACTTAAAAACAATTACTCACTGACCTGGGCACAGTGAGCTCCGTATGGTTGGTGAGCAACACGAGCAGCACGGCGACATTGCCGACCACCGCGGCCGCGACCACGAACCACACGCTCGCGCGGAGCCACGACCAACCCATCACGTCTTCGCACGGGTTTAGAGCGTCTGGTAGTGGCGTGCACTCTACTTTCCGACGGCTGGAAATTGTTATAAGTTTTATGTTTATTTTTAAGCTATCGCGGGCCTTGAGCGCGGGGACCGAATCGAGAAATTCCGTAAAAAGCCTCACGCTCCCCACTCCGACGGGCGCGGAGGTGTGGCTTGAAGGCATAGCATGCAATAGCTTTACCGCGGCAGTCCCCGAGTGCCACACGTCTTTTTATTGTCATAGACCAAAGCGCTCACGAGACGTTAAGATAGATATATATAGAAAAATTTCCATCTTGACTGCCATGCTATTCGACCAACATGCAATGTGCATAGTCAGCTACGACACGAATTTTCCAATACAGTCTTTCTATCCAAGGTTGACACAACGCGTCGTGTCGTGGGCGTTTTTAACCGACTTCAAAAAAAGAAGGAGGTTATCAATTCGGCTGGTATATTTTTCATTAAAGCACGACACAAAAAATGCAACATTTTACTATGACCACAACACGTTGTGAGCTTTTTTTTCCGTCTGAGGTTGTAATAAACGCTGAAAAGATAGAGGTAAGTTAATTATAGACTTGTTCTAACTTATCTTACCTCTTGCTAAAATTCCCGCACTCCGCAAACAAGGGTACTCCAAAAGTATTATTAACAGGCGGATGAAAATAGTCATTGGTCTCAAAGCTGGAAGAATCTGAGAAATATTGCTGTTCACTCCAGCCGTCGTATTCCTCGCTGTTTGTTGTTGTTTCTTCTTCTTCTGAATATCTGGAAGTATAATAATTATTGTGAGGAAAGAGAGTAGGTACGTAGGTAGTTATAGGCGTATTACAATTATTTAATTTACTTTTTTTTATTTTTGAAGTGAAACTTCTTTAGGCGCGTTGAGAGTAAAATTCAAAATTTGATGGCAATACCGTCACGAATCTTGTCAAAGAAGTTTCACTTCTGACACTTATTTTTTTAATTTTATGTATAATCGATTTTGACAGACTAAGTACTATCTACTATAGTTACAAATGCGAAGTATCTAGTGGTTTTATTTGGACAAAGAAAATTCTTTGAAAATATTCAAATGCATATTCCAAAAAATATCTTATTATATGATAAGACAATAGAATTTATAACTTACTCTATTCCAACTGTTGATATCTCCATTATTTCTTCAGGTGGGAGCGATCTTCGTGATCTGTTCGATCCATTCTTGTCTTTGCCGCATCTCTGTGAGCAGATAATTATTACCTATAACACTATTTTTAATTTAACTAATTAAAATATCTGGAACTCGATTTATCTCTATCGGTTACAGTTTATAACTAAAAATTATTTACGAGGCAGGGGGAGGCAGCTTTGAAAGGAAGAGAAAAATACCTAATTTAAAAACGTATGAAGACATCTTATAAATATATCAGGGTATTCTGAAATAACAAATAAACAATACAATCTAATTGTTACATTTATATGAATAATGCAGAAATCTTTTAATAACTCAGGCCCCGTAATCACAGACACAATAGAAAATCTATTGTGTCGTGGACCGATCGGGCCGTTCGGGGCTCAATGGGTTAAAATGTCTTTAATTTTTTTAATGGCACCTACCATCACAATGTCTTCGCGTCACCTCTGAATTAATGTCCAGAGACTTTTTCTTTAGATTTATTACCGAATAATATTTCACAACAATAATGCACGAGTTATATTCAGTTAGTTGAATAAATAATTATAATAAATACCTGAGCCATAATAGCCAGTTGCGTTTCATATAGCGCGTGTCTCGCGGGGTTGTGTCGCTCGGGGAACGCGAAGGCGCAGCAGTGGAAGTGGTGGGTCAGATGTGCCCGCTCTAAGTTCTACAAGTACAAAATTTATGCTAAGTGATAGGGAACTAATTATACCGTGTTTTTGTTTGAATACTATTGGTATTTTTTGTTGTTAACTAAGTACAAACATTTATTTTATTGAAGAGTTAAATAAAAACTAAATAACTACGTAAGTATATAAAATAAGGTTTGATCACCACTCAGACAAAAAGTATTTATCATACATAACGAAGTGATAAAAAGCCTATAAAATACAGAATATGAACAGAAATACCTAGGTTGACTATCCTTTCCAGATCTTATTTATAAGTTACTAGCTTTCCACCCGCGGCATCGCCCGCGCAGTTAAAGAAAAACCCGCATAGTTCCCGTTGGATTTCCGGGATAAAACCTATCCTATGTCCCGGGGTAAAAAGTAGCCTATGTCCTTTCTCGGGTATCAAAATATCTCTATACCAAATTTCATGCAAATTGGTTCAGTAGTTAAGGCGTGATTGAGTAACAGACAGACAGACAGAGTTACTTTCGCATTTATAATATTAGTATGGATCTGTATTATATACAGGTAATAAGAACTCGAAAAATATATAGACAACCTAATTGTTACAAATTCCATACGTGGTATTTCTATCAATCCGTAGAAGATTGAATTTAAGATTCTATACGACTTAAACAAAAAAGTAGTCCTAAGTCCATTTATAAATCATAAAGCTATAGCCTATATCTGATAGTGCATATAAACGCATATCAAAATACAGAAATGCCACTCACTTGAAATTCGTAAATAGACGGAATGTACTTCAACGAGGGTGTCTTTTCTATCTTCAATGTTTCTAGTTTCTCCAAACCCTTGGTAGGCAATGATGTTATGGCGGTGTTACTTAAATCTCTGAAAATAAATTAACAATTAAAATCTAATCTTGTTAAATACAATACTACAACACTAAAAATAAATAAATCTTAACTATTAATATAAAGCTGAATAGTTTGTTTGATCGCGTTAATCACCGGAACTCTTGAACCGGTCAAGGTGATGAATTAATTTTTCTAACATTTACGGCCCTTTTCAAACCTTCGTAATTTTTATATTATTAAAGTTGTCGTGATGAAAATTCTTGACAAGAAAGTTCAATAGTAACACAATACGTCTACCGTTTTAGAAACATGATTCCATGATATTTTCTCGATAGAAAAAAAATACAAAGTTCTCATTGTTATTTTTTTATAATCTCTGGCATCTTCAAAATAACAAACGTAAAGTTACGACTTTTTGGATATTAACTATAAAATATACAACCTATACGTCTACCGATTTAGAATTTTGAAATATGCGATGGTTTTGAAATAAACAAGAAATACTTGAAATTAGCGCGCGACCAGCCAATATAGCGAGAGCCGCCCTGTACCTTCCTACCCCGATCGCTGCACGAGTCATTCCCGCTACGGCCGTCACACGGGGAACTTGTGTCGCTCGCGCAATCGTAAAAAAGGGTGACAACACGATAAGACAAAATGAGACAAATGGGGACAATAAAGAAAATAAGAAGAAGAAACATAAAGGTTGGAGAAAAAAGAATGCTTACAATTGGAACAAATTAATGAAGAAGTTGGTTTTATTTTAAATTTGATGATAATTGTATTATAGACGATGTTTGATATGTACCCCTGTTTTAAGTACATAACGAATGTGTAAGATTTTTTTCATTTATAGCATAGATAATCTTTTCAGAAATCCGGAATCCAGAAGGAAAATAAACCCACTGATTGTTCACAATGTGAACCCACTCCTTCGTAAGTACCTTTATTCAGTCAAAAATGTATGTTATCAACGTTCTACTGGTTTTATCGCATGATTCCATTTTTAGCAAAAAGCAACAAAGTGCAAAGAAATAAAAAATCATGGTGAACTTAGTGGAAGTATGGCGGACGTGATATGGAACAGGAGCTCATTGGAGTAGTATTATATTTAAAAAAAATACGATAAAATTTCAAGAATTACATTTCTTAGTAGGTGGTAGATAAGTATGTTGTATAAAGAATTTGATGTTGATATTTATTTCATTTATACTTACTACACCTGTGCGGGAAATTGCTTAGTACTAAAACAGGTTTATATTCATATTTACATAGTAATGTGAGTTTTAATTTCGAAAAATTTTGTGTAAGTATATTAAATTGAGTTCCTGGGTGATCTGGAAACACAATTGGGCCCGGAAGATGGCGCTGCAGTCACTCCTCCTAATCACATGAACCGATTTGGATGAATATTTGTGTGCACATTTCATTGTTGTGGGATGATTGGTTGATTCGTTTTCACATTAGCTAATATTATGTATTTTTGTTGTAAACTTAATTAAATGTTTATAATACATTATTATTGGTATAAATAAGCCAGTGTTCGTCTCACATTGCTGTACCTGCCTACCTACCCTACCAGGGCCTAACTTTGTTCTGGCTATTTTATTTTGATTATTTGTAATGAATAATTACAATTATAATAGAGTGCAAAAAATAAATACATGCGTCAATATATTTTGTGTTTTTTTTAAAACAATTTTTCTATTTAAAAAAATATCACTCCGACCGCGGCTTTGCCCGCTTGGAATTAGGTTATATCGTGAATCCTGTTTTATCCCACAGAAGTGTTCAGTTCGGATAAAAAGTATCCTATGTGTAAATCCAGGCAATTAGCTATATTTTATCAAAATTGGTAATGTAGTCTTGACGTGATTAAGTAACAACTAACAAAAAAATATACAAATTAACATCCAAAGTTTCGCATCAGTTTTACTGTATTAGTGATATCTTCCACTCTTGACTTTAACTGAGAAGAATTAGGGTTTATAACTTCTTTCAGAAATAGTACCTTTCATTTCTGGGCATGATGTAATATCTACGTCAGCATCAAATTCTATCTAAATCAATTCAGTAGTCCGCGTTATTGAGTACCATTTCATTTTTTCAGAGTAACAATATTTTTTGTTATTTTAAAGATTATTTATAACCTGTATTATTTTGTAATAAAGTAAACATTACGAAATGGTAATAATTATTAATAATGTCTAAGTAGTTGTTAAAAAGAAGATTATTTGTTTATAAGCAAGAAAATAAAACCAATAAATCAACAATTAAATAAATGTATGACAATATTATAACTGTATGACGACTCCATACATGTTTGTCCCGAGTCGGCCAGCGGCAGCGCGGCGAGTTTGCAAGAATGACTTCGCGCACACCCGCGTTCGCGATAGCGAGCTATTAGACTCCGCCCGCCAAGCAGTGGATTTTTTTTTGTGTATCGTCTTAAACAATATAAAAACTATTGGATAGGCAGATGGTCTTTGGATACCATGAGGGTACATTTTCTTAAGGTACTAGATGGAAATCGCAAAAATATACCACCTCACATTTAAAAGTGTATTTTCTGCCAAATTATTTCAGCAGTTTTGGCGTAAAAGTGCATCATCAAACACCTTTATATCAACCCGAAAATAATAATTATAGAAATTGAATTAACGGTATTTGAGAAACAAGTTAAATTAGATTCGTACTTAAACATAACTTACAATTGTCGAAGCAGGAGATTACCAGCAAAGGCAAGTTCGTCCAGTCTTCTTAAATTCGGATTACCTCTAAAGCTACTGTAATAAAAAAAAATATTTTTAAATCTTCCTTTCTTTTTATAAGTCTATGAAATATATAAAAAAAAACTTAAAAGTTTACCTACAGCTTTGAAATTTGAGCGTTTTTGAACGCATGCGCCGGGACCTCTTCTAAGAGATTGTAGTTGAGAGATCTGAAAGAAAAATCATAATAATATATCTGAAATTACGATATGAAATGAAAAAAAATTAAAGAAAAATTGGTTGTCTGTAAAGTCTGTTTACTGACGATAGTTGAACGTGACAACGTCGTAAGAAAATACTGATTTCTTTGTCGCTCGTTCCGCGCTGTCCTTACATGGAACTCCTCAGAGCGAGGTAACGCCGCATGAGTCATGTTTTTTCGTGCGTGCAGCCGGCTCTATCGAATTATAAGACGTTGTCACGTCAAAAAGAATTATCGATATTTCTAAGCAACAAGGGAAAAAATAATAATTTGGGTTCGGATAAAATAAAAATAAATGGTTAAACATGTACCTAGTGACTTACACTTGATCTGCGCGGACTCTGAGCGCGTGCGCAGGTAAGCGCTTTATGTGGTTCCCTTCGAGATCACTGCAAACATTAAAACTTATAATAATTGGGAATTTAAAATGCAAAAGTGCAATGAAAAATATGAGAGTGAGAGGAATACAAAGTAAAGTTTCGAATTTCTTAAAAAAAAAAATCTGGCAATGGCCAATGATAGTTGGATTAATTACATTTTTCGACAACGACTGTCACTAAAGGTGGTAATAATTCGTCAGAATAGCATTTTCTTCCTTTCATAAAATGCTTTCCCAGTGTTGATTAAAATCCAAGGAAATGGCTTTTAATATACAAGTTCAAATATTATGACAATAGTAAATAGACATGATGATAAGCAATCCAAGATGATCTTGGATGGAAGGTTGACGCGTTTAGATATAGGTATAAGCATATTTAACTATTATTATGAGTCAAACAATATAATCAACTACAGGCAGAGGCATACAAAACTAACAATGCATTGAGTTATTATTTTTCAAAATCATACGAAATCCCCAGAAGTAATAAGGACCAAAGATCATGCAACAGCATTTATATTTTTTTTTGTCAGGACAATTTTCACACACGGCACGATCTGATCCCATACTAAGCTTTCGCTTGTGTTATGGAAACCAGATGGCTGATAAACATACATATATAATTTTAAATAAATACTTATATAGATAATTAACACCCAAACACAGAGCAAACATCTATGTTCATAACACAAATATTTTCCCTGGGTGGGAATCGAATCCACGACCTCTGGCTTGGAAGGCAGGGCCACTACCAACCAAGCCAACCGGCCAGTCGCACTATGTGTTTTTAGGCCCGAAAAAGTTTCATTCTTGTTTGATTGGAAATATCTAAGGAGCTTCTCTTTTTAAATGCACGAGTAGAACACCCAGAGTTTTATTTCAAAAACACAATTTTAAAAAAAAAATATTTAAAATATTGGAATTTTCGCGGCCGACTGAGCTAAATAAATTCGTATAAAAAAATAGATACACTAGATAATTTATTATGTTGCTAATATATTATGTAGTGATTACAGGCGCAAATTATCCCTTTTTGAAATTTTCGATATTGTCGATAGAGGCGAAAGTATTGTAATTTTTACTAATTTTCGTTTTTATTTTTTTATATTATATGCAGGCGTTAGTAGAAGCTCTGTTTAGTACCAAAAGAAGCCTTGAACTGAGGGCTACATATGACAAAAATACCACATTCTAACCACAAAGTTATTACGAGATATGGATTTTCAAATAATTCAATGTCAGGGTTGACCCTAGTAAAGAAAAAGTCAAAGCTTTTTTTTAACAATTATATATATGTATATCATCTATCTATTACCAAGTTTTTGTTTATGTTTTAAGTCGTTAGTTATAGTCGATATTTTAATATTATTCAATATATTATTATAGGTAGGTAATCCATATGATATGTAATAAATTAACTGAATAAAAAAAAATCTTAGATTTTTAAGACAATTCAATAATATCAAATTAATACAAATAAATCTCCTTTTTCGTCAATATTTTGAGCATTGATCATAGTAATCTCATTAAAAGTCAAACGGAATTAACAGTAAAAACATTGACAACCCTATCTTTGAATTCTTTGAAAATCTATATCTCGTAATAACTTCGTGATTAGAATGTGGTATTTTTGTCACATGTAGCCCTCAGTTCAAGGCTTTTTTTGGTACTAAACAGAGCTTCTACTAACGCCTGCATATAATATAAAAAATAAAAACGAAAATCAGTAAAAATTACAATACTTTCGCCTCTATCGACAATATCGAAAATTTCAAAAAGGGATAATTTGCGCCTGTAATCACTACGTATATTAGCAACATAATAAATTATCTAGTGTATCTATTTTTTTTTATACGAATTTATTTATCTCAGTCGGCCGCGAAAATTCCAATTTTTTAATATTTTATTAAAAATCGTTGAATAATATTAAAATATCGACTATAACTAACGACTTAAACCATAAACAAAAACTTGGTAATAGATAGACGATTTATATAATTGTTAAAAAACAGCTTTGACTTTTTCTTTATTAGGGACAACCCTGACATTGAATTCTTTGAAAATCGATATCTCGTAATAACTTCGTGGTTAGAATGTGGTATTTTTGTCACATGTAGACCTCAGTGCAAGGCTTCTTTTGGTACTAAACAGAGCTTCTACTAACGCCTGCATATAATATAAAAAAATAAAAACGAAAATCAGTAAAAATTACAATACTTTCGCCTCTATCGACAATATCGAAAATTTCAAAAAGGGATAATTTGCGCCTGTAATCACTACATATATTAGCAACATAATAAATTATCTAGTGTATCTATTTTTTTTATACGAATTTATTTAGCTCAGTCGGCCGCGAAAATTCCAATATTTTAAATATTTTTTTAAAAATCGTGTTTTTGAAATAAAACTCTGGGTGTTCTACTCGTGCATTTAAAAAGAGAAGCTCTTTAGATATTTCCAATAAAACAAGAATGAAACTTTTTCGGGCCTAAAAACACATAGTGAGACGGTACTATCGCTCGGTATATTATGTACTTACATAGCTTGTAAATAAGATAGTGTGCTGTTAGACCGCTTCCTATGGTGGTCGTGGACGTGACTCAAGTTGGGCACCTCAAGTAGTCCAGAAGTGGTCACCATGCTGTGAATATAACTTCTTTCAATTGAGCAGTAGAGTAGTTTATTATGCTGGATAACCTCGTAGTGCCACAGTTAATGCGGTGTGTTAGTAATTAGTTATTTTATAAATAACTAGTGGTCCGCCGCGGCTTCGCCCGTGGTACCTACATGTTTAAACTATCCTATCTCTCAAGTTGGATCGAACTGCACATGGTGTGCGAATTTTATTATAATCGGTTAAGCGGTTTAGGAGTCCATTGAGGACAAACATTGTGACACGAGATTTATATATATTAAGATTAGGAATTCATTGTAAAGAATACTAACAAAAATTCAAATAGTGCTCGCCAACATTTTACACGGTAGTTAGATACTAATTAAGGAAAATATAATAAGCATAAAAATTGTATAAATTGCACATTTCTGTAATTTGAAGTGGCATGTGCATATAAGTTACAGCAATAACAAATTCTTCATTGAAGCACATGACTTAATGCACGTAAGTTTTGCATTTCATAATAAACTCCCCTTGTACCTACAAAACTATGAATAATCTATCGAAGTATCCCCTAAACCTTCAACAAAGTGGTAAACTAGCTTATTTAAAACATCAATTAACAACATACATACGTACAATGTGCGCAGTTCAGGCAACGCCGGCAGCGGCGCTAGCCTCTGCAGCCTTGGTGCTTGTGTTATAAAACTGTAACAAATAGGTAAGCAGGTACGATTAGATGTAATTTTCTTCTGATTTCTGAACATCATTTGACTCTGGTAACAGGATATTATTTAGGCTAATATAAAATAATTATTAGGCAGATAAACATTTGGTAAAAAAAACTACACCCAACATGTGCCATTGGCAAAATGATTACGATTATGAATTTTGTAAATATTTCAATACGATTATCTTGATTATCAAGCTTTATAAAAGTAAAAGTTAATTTCCGAGTCTATTTGTTGGATATAGGATAGGTATAATCCATACTAATATTATAAATGCGAAAGTAACTCTGTCTGTCTGTCTGTTACTCAATCACGCCTTAACTACTGAACCAATTTGCATGAAATTTGGTATGGAGATATTTTGAAACCCGAGAAAGGACATAGGCTACCTTTTATTACGAAATATGTACCACAGGCGAAGCCGGGGCGGACCACTAGTACATATATAATACGCATGTGTTTCACTGATAGATTTCTTATCAGACAAATAGCTGATCAGCCTTTTGTGTCCTTCCTTATAATAGTAATCGGAGGAGCGAATAGCGATGGTGGTTAAAATTTAGCATATTTCGGAAATGTGAAATGTCTACATATACTTAACTAAAACCTAATAGACCGGGAGATACCGGCGGCTTAGTCGTGTGGGCGTTAGTCGAACTCGTCGGAAAATAGCGATAGTCAGACGATTGACCAGCGTTCACACCATCATTTTTCTTTTTGTCATTGCGTACTAAGACCCCTGTAGAACCGCCATCCTGTTACAAATGACTCGAAATTTTGTGTCAATATCTCCCGGTCTATAAGCCTAACACTGTTGTTGCTGTTAGTTACCACTATCAAAGCATATAAAATTATACTTAGGTATATTTAAACTTGTACAAGGTAAGTAAGTGTATCTTTTGGTGGTTTTGGTTTATATTCTCAGATTATGTTGTTGGCTTGCTGATTATCACCAACCTCTTACTGACTTCGGGATTTTATATTTTTATAGCTGTGTGGCTATGTGTGTATTATATGGATAATTAACACCTACAATTTTATTGTCGTCAAGTTATGTTATCATCTTTGTAGGTATTAAAAAAAGTATAGAAAAGTAGCAAATAATTATGTGTAGGAAATTATGATTGTACCTATAGTTAAGTAGTTGATATAATAATTTAAGTGAACGGTAATTTTTTGAAGTATTGAATGTGATGATAAATTCCTAATAAAACAATAGTGCATACTATATTTATTGATTTTTATAGTTTATTTTGTATCATGAACTGTAAACTTGGCCTGGTGAATTGGCATCTGGCGATGTCAAAGTATTGAACAGTCCTAGGTAATTTGGATTTCAATATACATAGTTAATTTTCTTATATTTTATACACTATGAAGTATGAATTAGCTTCATTGATACTCATATTAAAGTATAATTAAACGTCCAATTACATAAACTATGAATAATTATAATCGTACGACTGAATTATCTTCACGCATTCCTTGACTTGACACTAACAATTTATATTTGTTTTATAATTTCTTGTTTAAAATAACTTCTAGTAGATATATTTTTATATCGATGGATATTGGATATGTTACCGGCCAAACCCGATTTCAGGACAGCCTTAGCCTTAGCCTAGACCATAGGCTATACTAGTTCATCCGATCGTCTTTAGGACGAACTAGTTTAGCCTAGGCAAAACTAGTTTGTCCTGACGGGTTTGGCCGGTAACAGATACTTACATAAAAAATCTAATTAAAAATACATTTTTAAATAGGTAACTTATTGTCTGATTTTCCTTTGAAATTACTAGACATTAGATATATAAAAGTAGACGAAGTGTAAAAAGAATAGGTACATAATATTTGAAACAATATATTCTTATTAGCTCGCTACCCGCTGGTCAATTGTAATTTATTTGCATAAAACATCGAAAATTAAAAACACATGTTTAATTATCTCCGGTAATATATTTTTTTAATGATACCTACTCTAACGCAGAAAAAAATCAGCTTTATTGCTCTGAAAACAGCTTTGTATCATAATTCATGAAAATTATCATAATTGCACCATTCATTATATAATTTACAACGGCAGTAAATACTTCAAGACGTTTAACATGTTGTAAATGTAATCTCTATTGTTCACTGCTTGTTGCTATGATTACTGTGGATTATAATTTATACTAAACCACAGATAGTATTATGCTAAAACGCGATTAGAGTGAAACCAAAAAGATTAACTGAATTTACATTTCATCAAAATATTTTCATTCTTCATCAAATTATACAGGGTGTCCCACTATTGGTATACTAAGCGCGAAGGAACTTGTAGTTTTGCATACACTGATCACGTAAAAAATACTTAAAAAAAATTTTGCTAAATTTTTCCTGAAAATCCATGTTTTCTTCTCTAGCTACGCGTAGCCGGCATATACCGCTTCTCTAAAGTGAGCATTTTATAGCTCACGTGCGGGTGGCAAAGTTGGGCGGGTTGCTTGTTAGGGGTATACACATAGAGTTTCAAGAATTCATCTACATATTTGAAAAAAAATGCGTCTGGAATTTTATAAGTATTTTTTACGTACTCAGCGTATGCAAAACTATAACCTCCTTTGAGTTTAGTACACCAACAGTGCGCAGTGGGACACCCTGTATAGTTACTGTATTTTTCATAATTTGAAACATGGAGTGTCGTTAGAATGGCCTCTAACAACATTGACATTGGTTAATTAATAACTTCAAAACAATATTTTTACTTATAACTTACGATACTAAAATTAAATTCACTATGGCCACTAAGATGGCCACAGATTATGGCGCTATAGGTAGTAGGCCGAAGTATTATACATTTTTGGAGAACTTTTTATAGTTATTTTAGAATTAGCATTTTGACCAATTTTACTAACTTATAATTCAGTTAATAAAATATTTTCTTCGCTTTTAAGAATATCAATTATGTACTTATAACCATTCTTCTGAGATAAGCAATGCTCAATAAAGATTAGGAAGATGTAAGAAGTTTATCTGTGTAATCTTTCTGCAGTTCAAATTTCAATATAATGGTAGTATAATTTAGTATCAGTAGGATTGTTGTAGTAACTTTGTTTATTGTTATAATAAACGGTATTATTTTTTCCACAAGGACCGAAATATACGCGTTTCTAAGAGGATATAAAGACGCCTTAATTAATTGTTTTGTTTAGTTTTACTACTGTTAGAATGCACTTCAAATTTACTATGTCTAAATTCTAAATAGTACTTCCTATAGTAGTATATTATTATTAGTCTGTGCTATAGGTATATAATAGAATTAATGAATTTCATGACCTACAGAGTCCAGACAATGGTTTAGTTATTAGTAGGTATATTACCTACTTCGACACGCTTCATTGTGATTGTTTTACATTTTGTATTGATTAGAAATAAAGAACGATACGATATTTACGATTACGATTACGATTTTATTTATAAGATGATTACGATATTTTTATGTTGCTTTCTTTTATTATACCTGCCTACCTATACTTTTTTATTGGAAACAGTTGACCCGGGAGTAAACAGTAAAGAATATGTCACAGGATTCTAGGAATACAATAACTTTCTGCTGAGTGAAATCATTTTTCAAATCGGTTCAATATTTTCTGAACGTATTCATCAACAACAACCTAAATAATTCCTCTTTTTAATATGATTAAATCTATAGTACCTATAGATGTATAAAAGAGAGTACTCACAAAGATTTGAGATTAGGCATCTTAGTCAGATCTTCAACGGCGACGTGCTCCAAGTTGGGCGCGTCCATCACTGATCTGAAAGCGTTTTATTATAAAAATAATATTGTCTAAAAGTCTATTATGTCTATTGTAGTCGTAATTTATTAGGCTAAGTAGCAAAGCTTCCACTTGAACAGAGCAAGACCGCTCCACCGTTCATACTGAAAACCTTTAGAGAGAAAGAAGGAGTTGCGTCCACTGCATCCTCATTTGGTTGGTTATAGCGTATAGGTATTTCTGGATCCCTAGGAAATGTAATGAAGATTCAAAAGTTTGAAAAAATCGTAGATAAAACTCACAAATGTTCAATAGTATGTAGATGGTAGCCGGCCGCATGGATGGTCCTCGCCGTCAGCCGCGTGATGTTCGTCTTCAGCAACACCACAGACACTGCGTCTGTTTCACATGGCCGTACTGTAAAATGTAAAATAAATTATAAAACGTAATAAAATAATCGTTGTTTTTAAAACGTTAGATGAAATGGGGCATCATTCTAAAGGCTATAAGTTATAACCTGTTTTCGTCTGTAGTTATACTAATGAAACAAAAATTTGGAAAATTGGCATTATAATTAAAAGATAACTGTAAAACATATAAATAATATGATAAATAATATGTGTTATCGCGATATATGCACTAAAGACACCAAGATACATACGAGAAGACAATCTACTATTTATCAAATAAATAATTAATTAATGCTCCGCCTCCAAAGTAGAGTCCGCAAGGCCTAGGTAATTTATCACATTTTGAACGCACTAACCTTACCTACTTGAATTTATTAACGTATTGTATAGATAAAAGATAAGCGGTAAAAATAGCACAGTGAAGTTTATAACAACAATAAATGTAAATATCAAAGGAAGTGAGCCATTTCGTATTCAGTCGAATTAAGCATTTGCATTTCAAACCCTATTCATGAATTAGGTTAAATACCTACTCCTTATTTTCTCAATATTATCTCATTTATACTTTGAGGAATTCCTTTCAAGTTTCTGGCACTTTCTGGTCTGGATACAATAGAATGTATTTCTGAATACCTATAAATATATAACGGAATTCATCCTGCCCGTATCCACAGTATAGATACGATTACTGATTAGTATCTTTTTTACTATTTACTGATTACGTATCTCTATCCGATACATAGTCGCTCACTTTCTCTGATGTAGAAACACTTTTCATCGTGCTATGTAAATATTTTTTACAGAAAGTGTAATAGGTATTGCCCTAATAATATTATTTTTTTTAAAATTCAGTAAAAACCTTAGATCATGAAATAATGATCTAATTCTAAGTAAAAACTGTCTAAGAGCCTCGATCAAAACCACTTTTGAGGATTTGTTGCGTTGATTTGTAGTCAAAATTGGTTTTGATCGGCAATGTGTATAGCAAAATTGTATATTCCAAAAACTAGCGAATGTATAACAAAAACTGCTTATATAAATAAATAACTACATTATAGCCACAAAACGTACTTTACGCTCGTCACAAATACATTACAGAAACTTTGTACTTTCTGTGATTTATATTGACGAAAATATGTTCACATACAAACGTGTCACAAAGAACTCAGATGAGTCCACGTGTAGGTATTGGTAAGTATTTATTGCGTCGTTTTAAACAATATCACTTGTCGTGTATTTCAATTTACTTAATTGCTTGTTTACCAAGTTTCATACCGACTTGTGTAAGTATACGCTTCTTACGCTTTTGTAGTAAATTAACAAACCGACGCCCCCCGCGAATAATCCGGTAATCGTAAAAGTGAAAATGTTCAGGAAAAATAAAAAACCATTTTTCCTTAATAACTCCATTAAACAACAAGTATCAGAGACTCTTAATATCGCATATGGAAGCTAATTTTTTCAGCTATCTGGTTATTTCAACAAAATTTAAGTAGTCCCAAGGGCTTCGTTATAATTTAGCTGGATGCATTTTACTATACTAGTGTAGGTCAAGCTCTGGTCAGTAATGTCACTTACGATATTGTTCGTGTAAATTTATATTTTCGACGGCAACAGTAAAATCTTGTTGCGCTAATATTCGTGTTATTTGTTTTGTATACTGAACATTTGTAAAAATCTATTATTTGGTTATTCGATTGTTTAACAGTAACGTACATTTTATTGTTATAACTATTACTGTTTATTCGAATAGTTTACTTAAGTATTATTTGATGATTATTATAGTATATTTTATGAAATACAGGACATTTTATTAAATGAAACAACTTTGGATTGTTTCACAAAACACGATAGTTATTATTATTATAAAAAATAGACACTGCACTGAAGACACGACTATTACACATGATTACATAATCATGAAAATTATACTATGGTCCTATTACAGTTAAAAATTTAATCAGAATCCTCATCAGAACCTCACAGAATGCGAATCCACCGTGACCAGTCAGTACTTGTGTGGTGTGGTGTGTGATGTCTTTTTCCCGACTACCTTGTATGCAGTAGCAGCGCTTGGGAAAAAGAGCTTCGTGACTCCGGCCGTTCCTCCTACATCGTATCTCCTATCCCATTCGCTGATCGTAGCCTGTCTCAAAATACGCTTGACGAATGAAACAGGACACAGATCGTAATCCGGTTTCCTCCTCAACCCCAAAGCGGCCTCCTTGGCTAACTCGTCTGCCCTTTCGTTCCCCGCCCTGCGTGCGCCTTAATCCAAAACAGGGAGACCTCCCGCCTCTGCAATGCAGCTTTTCGGAGGGCCGCCCGTGTTTGTACAGTCAGGGGATGAGGGGAACTCAGGGTGACCGCCTGGAGCGCCGATCTGGAGTCAATAAGGACACCGACCTTTGCCGCTCCACTCTTGCAGGCTATGTCTACTGCTCTTTTGAGCGCTAGGAGCTCAGCCTGATAGACGGTACAATACGGTGGCAACGCAAGCTTAATGGCCTTTGTCTCGGCATCACCTTTCCATACGGAAAGGGCGGCTCCGACTCGACCCTCAATCTTGCTGCCGTCCGTATAGACCCTGTGGACATGGCTGTTAACCACGTCAGCATAGGTGTCCTCATTTATCAAGCCGAGCCCCAGCTCTACCTGCTCTGCCGGATGTGGGTCCTCAATCTCAAGAGCCATTCGTTCCACCTCCCTGTCCCTCAACACCGCCGGGTGCGACACACCCCTCTTGATCTCATAAAGCCTCGAAGCTTCGAGTATCCTGAGGTCAAGAGGGAGAATCCCAGCCAACAGCATCGCAGATTTCAGGGAGACAGTCCGATATGCTCTGCAGATCTTCTGGGCAAAACCCCGTTGAACGGTGTTAAGCCTCTTTTGGACCCCCATCTTTTCCGTAGTGGGTGCCCACGCTGCTGATGCATACAAGATAGTCGGTTAACTGCGATATATATAGTCTTAACTACTTGGGGGTTAAGCCCCCAACTTACTCTAGCTGCTCTTGCTAATAGCTTATAACGGGCGATTGCCTTTTTGCAAACGCTCCCGACGTTTCGGTCAATGTCAGGCCGCCATCAATAGTAAGGCCCAGTATCTTAATACTTTCGAAATATTGGATGTCCACACTCCCCATTACAAGTCGTGGCATGTCAAATTTTAATTTTTGTGTCGAGAGCAGGGCACATGTCTTGTGTGGTGCGAATTTTTGTTTATTTCTGACACCCCATTCGTCAATTTTCCTCAATGTGCAGTTTGTCTTCGTCTCTACTTCTAAAGCAGTATCTCCATCAAACACTAGCACAATGTCGTCGGCAAAAGCCTGACAAAACACATCCATCTCCTCTAACATCCACAGCAGAAGATCTAGCAAGAGGTCCCACAGGAGCGGCCCACCTATGGAACCCTGCACGCACCCCTTGTTGGTCTCTCTACTCACTTCACACCCGCAGGTATGCGGGGGACAAGAGGTGTGAAAGTTAGGTAACTTTCACACCTCTTCCACTCAGGTATCTGCTGATCACCCGCCTTACGTTCCCCGGACACCCAACTTCGGCCAACCGCACCTTTATGACTGGCCACCAGGCGCTGTCGAAGGCTCCCTTTATGTCCAGAAATACCACAACAGAAATCTTCTTCTCCTCCCTCTTATTTCTGATGTGGCTCACTAGTCTATAGAGGGCGTCCTCGGTGCTCCTCTGTGGCATGAAGCCATACTGATGTGGGCTTATTGTGGGCAGCAGGTAGAACCTGAGTCGGACGAACAGCATCTAATGAAGATGAAGATGAAGGTTTCGATGTGGTCTATCCTGATGCCTGCCTCGTTTATCTATCAAACTTTCATTTCTTTTAATTTTTCTAAGGCCGTGTAAATCATTTGCTCAGTAATAGAAAGTGTTTAAAAAAATACCTTGCATACTTGCACTCCATAATGAATGTATCTGGAAATCGATTTCTTAATAAAGCCCCGAATAAGCCTGTACTAGCACTTACTTAAATAATGTAGAAAACTATTTACCTGAATAATATCGTAACAATGTTTACTGTCGAAGCATATTGATATTATTTTTCGTAAAGATCTAAAACCATATTATTCGTTTAAAATACATTTTAATGTTATTTTATGGAATATACGCGTAATTTTTCATATCTTCGTAAATAAAGATAGAAAAATTCTGAAAAAAATTCACATGGTGTATTTTAACTTCTAGATGCCGAAAAACGCATAACATGAAAAACCCCGTAATAGGTCATTACCGGATTATTCGCGGGGGACGTCGAAACATATCAACTGTATGTTTGTATTGAAAATGAAACTTGAAGAATTTTTCATATAATTGTATACTAGATACCTACTACTAGTACTAGTGAAAGCCTATCCTTTTCATTGTAAAATGCTGAACGGTAAATGGTAATCCTCTTAGCATATGTAGGTGTAGATTGTAAGTACATAAAGTGTTAATTTTAATATTGCCTACCAGCTAATAAAGAGTTTATTATTTTTTTTTTATTATGTACCTTTAGGTGTCACTTTTAATCGAACTTACCTTATGAATCATGATTTATAAATCAGCAAGAATGTTATAATTATCATAAATAAATGATAAACGAACTAGTGGTCTTTATTAATATGTATGAATATAAATACCTGAGATATAATATCTAATATCTTTGTGTTATCGTATAACGCACTGAACAATTATTTCCAGAATTAGCAGTAGGTACTTAATAGTTAATACAATCCTGCAAATATTACAAACTGAATGTTATTTTAACGCTGCATGGCTCTCCGAAAAAATTACGCACCGAAATATTTTTTTTTCGATGACAATGAAAGTCGCGGGCTGAAGCTTCTAAATAAAGATGTCATCATAATGGCATAATTTGATACCTAAATTTTTTCGATGCAATGAGTAATTCGCGCGTCTGTTGTCTGGTTGGGCCCTGAAAACCAGCGCTATGCCGACCATACCAGTGCGGCATAGTATAATATGCTGAGTGGTCATGAGTGGTCTGAGTGACCCTTTAGGTCACCAGTCGCCACACAAATATTTATATTAGTTTTTTAGCTCTTAATTTTTTATCTCTGTTATTTTCAATTTTGTTATTGTTTTTTTATGTGGCGGGTGGTACTTTGGTGATTCCAATAAATTTATTTTATTCTTCTTATTCTATTCTTATTCTAATAGATTTAATTTTTCTACAGTTGTCTACAAGTTACATTTGGGACTTGCAGTTGCATAAGTAGTATGGAAACAAAGTACGATTTATATCATCAATAAGCTCTAGAGTCTATATACATAGTACGTAGTATATTATTATTAGTCTGTGATAGTACCTATAAATCTTTAAAACTACTTACAGTCTGCAACCGGCTACCGTTAATAACGCACGCCTAGTACATCTACCCCCAGTTATAATAAAAAATAAAAAATGTCTAAGTGTGACTCCTGCAAAAGGAACCTATCAAAATCTTCTCCGGGACTAGAATGCTGCAAGTGTGAACGGATAGTGCATCTAAATCCAAAGTGCGCGGGGCTAACAAATAAACAGATTACTGCCCTAAAAGCGGCCCCCAATCTGGAGTGGACGTGTCACGAATGCCAGCAAGAACTCCCAAGACGTACATCAATTATTACGCCTGAAGAGGACGATGACGAAAGTGATGCACCGGTTCAAATCGATGCAAAAAAATTACTAAGTAACATCTCAAAAGACGTAGAAAGAGCGATCAAAAGCGAAATGGCGCAGCTACACGAATCCTTGCAATTTCATAGCGCAAAACTCGATGAGGCTATGGAATGCATCGAGGGCTTCAAAAAAACAATTAAAGCTCTCGAGAGGAAGAACACAGAACTTATAAATAAAAATAACAACCTTGAAACACGTGTCGGCGCCCTGGAACAAAGAATACAGGAGGCGGAACAGGAGAAGCTAGGAAAATACATCGAAATATCAAATATACCAAACCAAACAAAGGAAGACATTCAATTAATTACTGAAAATATCGCAAATAAACTTAACCAGCCTAAACAAGACATCAAAAGTGCACGGAGACTACAGGGGCGGAAGGAGCAAACAGCAAATATACTAATTGAACTGATTGACGAAGAAGTGAAGGAAAAATGGATTACAGCAGCTAGAAGTACAAAGTTAATAGTTGCAGCATTAATTCCGAACGAAAAAACTAACAACAACGTTGTCTATGTACGCGAAGCCATGACAAAGCATCATAAGCAATTGTTCTGGAATGCCAAACAGGAGCTGAAAAATAATCTCAACTACAAGTATGTGTGGTTTAAAAGGGGACTAATCAAAGCACGCAAAGGAGACAATGATAAAATTATTACTTTACGGTCCATTAAAGACATACATGCATTGACTAACAACAAGGAATAATTAAGTAAGAAATTTCATGTCTCTGCACTTATATTATTAACTTTGTCTATAAAAATGGCTAATTTTTGTAATGATATAATCGAAATCAATGATTGTAGTAATGTCAATAACTTTTTAAATTGTATTCCTCACAGTCACCTCAACTTATTATGTATACATATTAATATACGATCGATTATAAAAAACTTCACCGCACTTGAACAAATTTTAAGTAAATCAAACAAATGCATTGATATTGTAATTCTAACAGAGGCTAATGTATCAGAAAATAATAGTGTATTATATGAAATAAGCGGTTACCGAATGTACAAAGCTCTTCGTAACTATAGAAAAGGCGGTGGTATAATACTATATGTCAATAACAATCTTAAATGTAATATTATAAACGCAAAAACAAAATACTTTGAAAGCATCTTTTGTTCTATAACCACAAACACTAACTACACTGCCAACATATGCGCGGTATACCGCCCGCCTAACTTAAGTAAAATTTTATTTATTGATGAATTGAAATGTACACTTAAAAAATTCACTAACACCACTGAATTATATCTACTAGGCGATACTAACATAGACCTTAAGAGTGAAAATCCTGTAAAGCATAAATACAACAACATGTTATATGAAATGGGCCTTGTATGCGGGATCACTGTACACACTAGACTAGAATTAAATAATGGCAAACTAAGTAAATCTTGTATAGATCATATATTTGCACGATCCCGCTCACAAGACCTATTCACGGCGGCACTCGGTACTACACTGGCCGATCATCGCGCGGTGATACTCGCTTGCATTGGTACACGAACACAGGATGTTCCCAAAAAAAAGATTTGTATTAATAATACAAAACTTCTTAACTATCTCGAGCAAATTCAATGGGAGGAATCGTATGATACTAACTGTCCAGAAACATTATATAACTTTATTAATTCTAAATTTCGGGAGTGTTATAAAAAATCTGAATATACAATTAAAATAAAAAACCGATCAACACATCGCAATAATAATTGGATAAACAAGAAAATTACGAATGCTTGCAAGAATAGAGATACATTATTTATAAAATGGATAAAAGATCCCAATAACCTAATATTAAAGCAAAATTATAACAAATCGAGAAATTACGCTAATAAATTAATTAATAGAACTAAAAATAATTATTACAAATCAGAAATAGTTGCAAACGGGAATAATACTAGACAATTATGGCAAATACTAAATCGAATCACTGGTAGAATTAAGAGGTCGATTGATGATACAATTAATAATGCATTTCAAAAAACTAACGTGTCATACAAACAGATTGCAAACAACTTTGCACAATTTTTTAAAAATAGCACAAAAAATATTACCCCTAACTGCTCAATGCCATTACTTAATAAATCACAATACAAAACTTCGGCCCAGGTCACTATGCGACTAAAACCCGCGAAGCCTGATGCAGTCAAAAATATAATCATGAGCTTAGACAATAATAAAGCCCCAGGGATAGATGGTATTAGAGCCTGTGACTTAAAAAAAATATGTACAAGAATTCAAACAGTCATCACAAATTTAATTAATTTATGTATAAAATCCTGTAGCTACCCATCAGTGCTTAAAACCGGCATTGTCCGACCGATTTATAAAAAGGGATCAAAAACAGATTATACCAACTATAGACCGATCACAATATTGCCTACTATTGATAAGATTATTGAAAAATATATTGCCAAACATATATATGAATTCTATGAAAATAATAAAATTTTAACCAATCATCAATATGGATTTAGGCCAAACAAGAACACAACACAACTTCTGTCAGCGTTTACCGACAGCGTCCATTCACATTTAAATAACAAAAAACATGTACTAGTAGTGTTTATAGACTACTAGCGGTCCGCCCCGGCTTCGCCCGTGGTACATATTTACGTTTTCTCTACATAAAAACCATCCTCGTACTTCAAGGAATATAATAAAAAAAGAATTATCGAAATCGGTTCAGCCGTTCTCGAGTTATGCGCTTACCAACACATTTTGCGATTCATTTTTATATATAAGATAGTAAGGCGTTTGATACGCTTTGTCACGATAGACTATTAGAGTGCCTGCATGACAGCGGTATTAGAGGCAACCTATTGGACTGGTGTTCGGACTACCTCAACGATAGAAGATACACTGTTAGAGTCTGTAATGCGAATAGTGACATTGTTATTGCTACGGAGGGCACTGCGCAGGGCTCGGTCATCGGGCCATTGCACTATCTCACGTACGTAAATAGCCTTACAAATGTCATTAAACACAGTGAGACTTATCAATTTGCCGACGACACCTGTCTCGTTGCTGCTGGTAACAACGTAAGCGAAGCACTCGAGAAGTTACAAGAGGATTTTAACTCATTGTTACGATGGTCACATGACGCAGGTCTAGCTGTTAACGAGAATAAGACAAAATTAATGTACATAAGCTCTAGTCAGAACAGAAGCTCTCATATACCCAGACTAATAGCTCACGAACACCAATGCTTGCACGGAAATCAGAATTTTAATAACTCACCACATTGTAACTGCAACGCTATAGACATTGTAGATTATCAATCATACTTGGGTGTTACTATTGATAGCAGACTGAACTGGCAAGAACATATTAACGGAGTGTGTGATAAATTGAGGTGTATCCTGGCTAAATTTTCGAAAATTAAACACAAAATTCCCTACAAAACTTTATTATTGCTTTACAAATCACTAGCCGAATCAATAATCGCCTATGGATTGTCTAGCTACGGACGGACTTGTAAGACCAATCTTGACAAAATTTATACACTCCAATTAAGATTACTTAAAACGATCGTTCCATATAACATTAAGGCTAAATATAAAAATGACTATCGTAAATTATTTGAACTGTGTAAAATCATACCGATACATGAAAAAATTAATCTAACACTTTTAAAAGAGGAATTCTTTAATATTGACATAAACAAAATTAAAAAAACGCCTCATAATAATATAATAACTCGTAGCGTCACAAACGCTACGCTAAGACTTCCATCTTTTACAAACCTTCACGGGAAGAGAACGTTAAATTATATCGTACCCTGTCTCATCAACAAATTACCTTTATCTTTAAGAGATTCAATTACTCACAAAAATCTAAAATTCAAACTAAAGCAATACTTTTTAGTGAATATAAATAAACTATCATAAAAAAAAAAAACCTTCTAATAACTCTTGAATAACTCTAAAATATAATTAAACTATTCATTCATAAAATAATAAGAACTTATTACTAATTTTATCTAAATATAAATACAAATAATACAAAATTATAGATTCACGGAAGGATCATACTGTATGTTTACACGGCCAGCAAGATTACCGATGTCGCTCGTCACTAAAAATTTTCTAAGTAGAGGGTACTTAGAAAATTTTTATTAGGATTAAGAACTAACAATAAGTATTAAAACATATGTAGCGGTTTGTGGGCTTATGGTGCACAGAAAAACTTGAATGAGTTTATGATTGCATCAATGTAAATTAGATCATAAGAATTAATATTATGTTAAATAAATAAAATAAATAAATAAATTACGCAACAGATTTTGATGCGGTTTTTTTTAATAAATAATGTTATTAAAGAGGAAGGTTTTAGTATATAATTTATTAGGTTTTAGACAAAGCGGGCGAAGCCGCGGGCGGTAAGCTATAGTTTTCAAATAAACCTTAAATTTTGTAAACACATTTTTTTCGCGATTCCGCCATGTTTCATCGTTCTCTATTGCAAACTATAGTCAACTGTTAATATCATCTGTATATTTGTTTATTTTATAAATTAGACCACAGCAGCACTAACTCCATATATTATAATAAGTGTGTCACGTTGAACTAAATTGTTGGATAAACAGTCACAAAGTCACGATCATGACATGTGTATAAATATATGTATATAGAGAGGATGTTTCTGGTGAAAAATATGAAGCAATTGAATCAATCACAGTGACTGATTTACAAAGTAAGAAATTCAAAATTAGTGTATATTATGTTGTTAATGGCGTGTATTTCTCAGTTATGTAATTTCCTTTTCAATATATCTTCTCTATAATAAAAATGAATAGCCAAATGTGATGCTAAGCGTAAAACTCGAGAACATTTACGGGTACCTATTTTAAATTTAGGTATTTAACGTTTTTGGTAAAGCAGAAGGAAGGTTCGTATGGTAAGAAAACCCAGAAAAGGGCAGAGGGAACAAGAACGGAAAATTGTGCATATTATTTCAAAATTTCTGAAAATATACAACGATTAATTATTAAAATTCAAAAGTTTTAAACGACGCGAAGTCAAGACTTTCTGGACAACTACCTAGATACAGCTAGCACAAAATAAAGAACATTTCAACAAAAACACATTCAAATCTAAGATTCAAATTATTTTAGGTGCGGATTTTCTTATAAAAGTATGTTGATTTTATCTTTATTTCTTGCAGATTATTGTCCACTTATCTACAATCTAAATTTTGTCGGCACTCTCAATAGTCACGTCATATTGTAGTCACGTATAGATTAATCTTTCCATGAAAAATTATTCGGTACTTTATCCTATCCTACTAATATACAAACGCGTATGTTTGTTAATTTATCACGCAAAAATAGATCGATCGGATCTGTATAAAATTTGGTACAGAGAGAGATTATTGTCTGGACTAGAATATGGGCTACTTTTAACCGGGTACGTACGGGAGTGACGCTGCAGGCTCCAGTTAGTTTATTGTTTCCAAACTATCCTATTTTTTTTCTTTTGCCAGATGACATGCCAATATCGTTAATAACAAATTGGTTTCGTGGGCGTGTAGATACGAAATTCGTCTGTAATTGTAAGGATTCCTTGTGGATACATTACGTCAAGTCTTTATTTGATGTCAAATAACAAAGTAATTTGCAGCAAGGACTCTGAACTAATTCATTTTTGTTGATAAGTAGGTACGTGAATAGCATTAAAAAAAAAAAAAAAACGTTATAATGACCTTTTCTCCGTGGTGTTATGGTGTTTACTAATTTCAATATTTTATGTACCTAGCTGTAATCTAGAAATTTGGTAATTATTTTGATTATAATTAGGCTTTTCACAGTTTTGTTAGTGAACACATTAACATGTTTTGTTTTACTATAGCTATTACAATTTTCTCAACGTACTTACCTATATGTATCTATTATCTAAGCTTAATTTTATTTGAGAGATCGCTTCCAACGATAATCCACCCCCCACGTCTCATTATATTTGTTGTGACTGTCATTTACTTTGTATTTGTCCAAAAACTATCAGATTTTTTTTCTATTCATGTTTTTGTCTATCGTATATCCCAATATCTCTTTATTGGTAACAGAATTATGTAAAATCACGAAAGTTTGTGTGTTATTCTTTTACCTGAAAAACACTCAACAGATTTCATGATACTTGGAAGTGCTGTAGCGTATTGGTATTAGAAATAACACTTAACTATGTGATATTTGATAAGTTATAGAAGTAATTCTTTGTATTTACCACCGACTTCAAAACAAGGCGGCTGGAGGAGGTTCTTAATTCCACTGTATATATTATAGATATTTTTTGGGATTTGTTATAATATCAGAACTCTCGACTGGGTTAGCCGATTTTGATAATTCTTTTATTTGAAAGGTAGTGCCTTCCGGTTGGTCTTATTCAAATTAAGTCCAATTCTGACAATGAGAAGGCGGTTCATTTTTTTGTTAAAAACAAGCATTGCTGATATTTTTTTTACACTTCTCGACGCAAAATGTATTTTAACTTTTAAGCTTATTAAAGGGGTAATTTCAAAGCTTTCGTTAAAGCGTTAAGAGAGTCATTAAAAGACTTTGTTAAAACGGCCTTTTAACCATCTCCAATTCCAACTCCCGCACGTTAATTGTAAGCTTGTTGGAATATCGCCAATTCGTTTGGAGATTCATCAAGGAGCATGTCATGCATGTGCCTCGTCAAGCCCTAACTGGGCCACGTAAGAAAATAAATAAGTAATTTTAGCCTTTATGACCTGTAAAATAAATACGTTAATTGGTTCACTTGATTTGAACCATCTGTTACTCTGTATTCTGTGCATGAAATGCGTCAATATTGCTTCGTTGCAGTTTGAAGGAGAGCAAACAAACACTTTATATGTATTTATAAGTATTTTGGCTAGAACAACTATTCAAAACATAGCATCTGGCTTTCATTTTTAATTTGTAAATTTGTCAATAAAGCTTATAAAATAGTTGCCATGAACAAAGATATACAATGAAGAGAGATGGCAGTCAATTATTATCATGCCAAAACCAAACAATGAATTTCATTTCAAACATGCATTTATACTTTCAAATTTCAATTATCGTTTTTAAATAAGAAGAAGTTCGTTATTTTATCTAATTTATAGATGAGATACATACTTTTAGTTTTTACAATTGCCTTTAACAAGGGCAAATTTCTGTCATATACCTACAAGTTATTCGCATAAAAAACTAATACTTATTCATTGAAAAGTTAACTCAGAATTAATACAGTTATTTACTGCGGAAACGGGCACTTGTTTAACTGCATTATATTAATATTTGATATCAAAAGACACCTCCTTATCACATAATAGATGGCTGATAACATGCCACTGTAGTGTACCTATCAACGATGTTTGAACTACATATGGGATAAGGCTTTCTAGACACGACATTTATTAATAAAATTAGTGGCAGTGTTAGAGTAGATCTTACATACACCATAGTCCAGTAAATTATATAGTAACATAAAAAAGAGCGTGTGTGTGCGCACGTGTCAGAAGTAAAACTTCCTTGGGCAAGAATCAAACATACCAAAATCGTCGCCACTCCACAACGTGACGGTATTGCCATGAAATTTTACTCTCAACGTGCCTAAAGAAGTTTCACTGCAATATTTGTTGTTGTACAGGGTATATCACTTCTTCTTGGGTCACTCTGTATGTGGCCAATTAACAAAAAATGCCGGAAGGCCAAATTACTTATAGTGTCAAAATCGATCTCTGTGTTTGAATCGTGGTAATGGATCAAAATTTCGGGTTCTTGAATATTATCTATTTTATGTTATTTCAATGTTATTTTGAACGAACTACAAGCCGCAAAAAGGTCACCATGGACATTTCGTTATGCAGGGCATGCATGGCCGATGGCGACTGAAGAACCAGTAGCATAAGAAAGGACAGCTTAAGGAAGTCAGGAATAATGGAGCTTTATATGCTGGTCTATAAATTTTGTCTGCATTTCTGCAGGATTGAGGCACAGTTTGAAACGACAAAATTAGCGGTTTTTTAATGAGATAGAGAAAAGTTGCAGTAACAGCGGTTCAGAAAAAGCAGTTATAAATACGTAGTTATTTACGTATGTTAAATAAGTAGGTATTCAAAATTCAGTCGCAAAAACAGACAATCTTTAGTTAGCCTTAAAATCTCTCATTCGATTTTGTTTTAATAATCGTCAAAAAAATTTAAGCCTACTCCGCTGTTATAAATTGAAAATAGCTAAAACTAATTTAAGACTGTTACACGTGGTATTAATCAATTTTAAAAGCCGACATTATAAACACTAAAAAAGCGTAGGTGATATTGAAATTGTAAACCGCGCGTAAATTCATAAACAAGAAGTATTAACCACTCAATAAGTTTAAAAAAGACACACGAAATTATTGTATTACTAGCCGTCCGCCCCGGCTTCGCCCGTGGTACATGTTTACGTTTTCTCTACATAAAAACCATCCTCGTACTTCAAGGAATATAATAAAAAAAGAATTATCGAAATCGGTTCAGCCGTTCTCGAGTTATGCGCTTACCAACACATTTTGCGATTCATTTTTATATATAAGATCACGTATGCTTGATAGGTGTGCAAACTTGCAAAGTACAAAGTTTGAATTAAATCTGTAAGTTGGATGTGGTAGATGGAAGTGGATCAAATCTATAATAATATTATAAAGCTGAAGAGTTTGTTTGTTTGTTTGAACACGCTAATCTCAGGAACTACTGGTCCGATTTGAGAATTTCTTTCGGTGTTAGATAGCTATAGGAAGGCTATAGGCAATATATCATCACGCTAAAACCAACAGGAGCGGAGCCACGTTGAAACCGCGGAGTGCAGCTAGTCAAAAATAAAGGCGGCGATTTTATACAGTTTCATAACCCTGTTAAAATACCTTATTCTGAGATTGTTCAATATTGCTCAATTGTCGTTAATCGGTTAAGCAAACAGACATTTTATAATAACCACTCTTGAACTCTTGAAGGTGTAATGTTTGATATTGATAACCAATAGACAGTACATATTGAAATTGGTCAATATTTGCCTTCAGGTATTCGGTAACTGTTATTTACATTTTGTTATTAGACTTGTGATCTGAGCATGAGTATCCACTTCATAAATAAATTATTAATTAAATATTATTATTCAGTCACAATATAAAGTAGCAAGAATTCTACTGATAGCTCGGTAAGAGATATTGCAAAATTGATCAATTTTGTCGAAAATAAACGTGCTTTCCTTTTATAATTAAGAATCAAGAGCCTATTGTGCGAAGCCAGGGCGAAAAGCTAGAAGAAGAAAATAATTCAGTTCTAATCATCATAATTTGAAAAGCAGTTAAAAATATACTAAAGTCGCCTCGTCATAAATCAGCCTAGTTTCGAGAGCATCAATTATTGAATGACTCACTCGCGGTATCTTTACAAATTAACCTATTTAACCGTAATCGAATAAATTCTTTTCCTACAATAATATGTCTCAACTCTCAACTAACTTGTGACTTTATAGTAAAGACTTTTCAACCGACTTCAAAAAAAGGTTTTCAATTCAACTGTATTTTTTTGGGTTTAGTACCCCAGAACAACATTTTTATTTCACATTCATGTCATATATTAAATTTTGTCTAGCTCTGACCATTTGAATAAAAGATGAAGGATGAAGAACATCACTATGTCCTACTACTTTATTTTATCGCGACATTGTTAGATTTTTCGTTCAAGTTTGTTTAAAAACACGAAGCATACATAATTTGTAATTAATCAGGAAGTTTTGAAAATTAAAAATTCTAGATATTACTATCTCTATATCTATAGTATCAATTCTTAATCAACTTACACAATGATAGGGTGCCAAATTTCTTGATAATGCTAATAATAATTTTATTAATCCTATTAAATGCATAGTTTTGCAGGCACATAGATAAAATGTCACCGTTTTTAGACATTTTTTATCACAAAGCAAATGTGTTCATAATTAATGCTCTAAGTCATAATCAGAAGGTAGGTTTTCGTATGAACCCTCATTTTTTTTTGTGTCAGTCTTATGTTTTGTGTATTTTTATGTTTTGTGTAAAACGGAACCCTATAACTAAGATTTCGCCAAATTATAATACATATAGACTTTACAATTTCATACAAAATATTCTTCTCTACTCATCGTCGTCGCGTCGTCGTCGTTTCAGCCGTGGGACGTCCACTGCTGGACAAAGGCTCAAGGATTTCCAGTACGAGCAGTCACCGGCGGCTTGCATTTAGCCGCTCCCTGCCACTCGGACCAGGTCTTCTATCCATCATGTGGGAGGTCGTCCCACGTCTCTACTCATATTATGTATTACGGCTATTACCTATATTCCTAATTTCCATTATCGAGGGCCACACTTTAGCAACTTCGGTGTTTGCTCGCTCGCGACGCCGCGGCCGCGCCGTCGCTAATTAGTAGATGACGCCTGTCTTTGTTTGCTGTCGCGTAATTTGACAAATGTCGTTCTAATCAAAACAAAATGCTTCAAAAATAATACATGTGTTCAAAAACAAAATAATCGTGTAGAGAATTGCTGATAAGAAATCTAGAGTAGTTTTTGTGTGATTTAAGTATGAGTTATAGTTACTTAATAAACCAATGATATTGCAAGTAAAAAGGAGTAGGTAGATACCAACCGTACTGCAGGTTACCACCAAAACATTCGTTCTTCAAAAACGGCACACGATCGCACACACGATTTAGATGCCAAAGTGAGATGGTAACTTGGTAAGATTCAACTATTGTGAGCGAAGAGACAACTGAAGTAAAATGTGGCTATTATCCACATTTCGATGTGCTGCTTCCGGAGAATGGTTCACATAATTTAATATCATCGAAATAAAGTGACAAATTGATACCATGTTGCATTTGGTACCAAATATTATATGTGACGTTGATTTATAATGACGAATTCTACAACATGTGTGATGTGTATTTTTATTTTATTTTTATCCACTCTACGGCTTTCCATTTTAACTGGGAACTAGTTTACGTTCTAAAATTTTATCAGTTCTACTATGTAGGACGTAATTACACTGCAACCTGCTTTAGATGTGGGTGATAATTAAAACAATAGATATCTACGACATTCGTGGAGTCAACGACCGTGGTAGGTATTGAGACCACAGAACATAATATAAATTGAGACAGATTTAATTTGAAACAATTACTATAACTACACGTAAATAGTTTAAAGAATTTTCACGTTCCGTTGTAGAGTATAGGAGTACTAACTAGAAACTAGAAAGTATGATTGATGCTGCATATCAGATATTATTCATATATTAATTATTATTATACTTAATTCTTTTGCTGTAAACATTAATAAGTATAAAGTTATTAGAAATAACATTTTTATAAGCTATTGCATAGCTTCTATCGCGGGCCTTAAGCGCGGGGATCGAGAAATTCCGTAACGAAAAAACCTCACGCTCCCCACTCCGACGGCCACGGAGGTGTGGTTTGAAGGCATGCTATGCAATAGCTTTACCGCGGCAGTCCCCGAGTGCCACACGTCTTTTTATTTTAAATGTAGCCGTTGTAGATTAAAGATAAGGTAATAAAATGTGGTTGACAGGGATTAAAAAGTTGTTAGGAAATATTATGTCGAATTTAAAGCAATGTCGTGAAAATGCTAAAAGTTTTCTCACGTTTATCAGAGATATCTTATCAACGATTGCCTATATTTATCACTCAAGGCGTACTCAATATAAAAAACAGCAATGGTAATTAATGGATCGACGATGCATTAGTAATTAAGTAATTATCTAAAGAATTTAGAAGTACATAGATGACACTCCTATAACTACTGAAAATCAATGCTGTATTCATTGGGCCATACGTTGAGTTAAATCATGAAAAATGTAATTTCTAAAATTAAAAAAAAAATGCTAGCTTTGCCGCCCAATTCGGACAAAATCAAATATTTCTATAGCTCATGTGTTATCCTGATGTATACCCCATATTTCTGTAAAGTTTAATCCAAATTTGTGCAGAAGTTTTTTAGTGAAAGAGTACGAAACTCGCAAACTTTAAACAATAATAAAATTTTCATACAAGCAAATGTTGCACTATTAAATAGTTAATACAGTTCTTTAAGAATTTAACTTTTAAACACAGAGAAACGTCCATAAATTTCAATCCAATCAACTGAATTTATTTAAATAATTCATATTAAATACATCGCGATCGTTATAAAAGTCAGTTTGATGAACGTAAAGCACATGTTTTGATACAGGGAACGGTTAAACATTTCAATCGAGTCTGCCAAGTTATTTATGTAGTTTTATTACATTCCAACTACATAAAATATATGTTTTATTGTCGGACGCACTTTTGAGACGATCGACCTTTTATAAATGTAAAAAATGTATTTTTAGATCAAATTGATAGAACAGTGCAAGGGCTGGTCATAGATAATTGAAATTTTATTGATGTTATTACTAGCTAATCTACTAGGTACTACCGTACTAGCTATCTATTAAAAGGGGTTAGTTATTAGCCCTGGTTTTGGAACATAAAAACTAATGAAGAGCTTCTTATTTAACTCGGCACATGCAGAGCGATGAAGTTGCCTTCTTGATTGTCGAACCCACAAAAAAACATACGATTTCAAGAATATTCCAAGCTTAAAATAAAAATCTCCAGTCATGGATATAAACACGTTTATACTCTTAATTGAAATTATAATATTACGGACACATTAACGCTCAATATTTATAAAGACTAAACACGATAGACAAAATATTAATTATTGAATTTATGTACGCACGAAAAATGTAGCTCATGCGCATCTACGTTTTTTAATTTTCAATCTAATAGAAAACCATACCAGATGATTTCAATCCAATAAAATCCCTAAACGTTTACAAATAAGGTATATTTTCCCAATAGACCTGTCAGTATTTAGCTACGTCGTAACTCGTAGCACCACTACAAACCTCGTAAAAGCTCTAATAAGGAAACTCGAGTTAATTCACCGCCCGTAGTTTCACGGCCTTTATTCACTGTAACGTAAATATATTGTAGTAAGGTGAGGCAAATATACTAGAAACTAGAGATAAATGATAATATATAGACGTCCTGTTGTGTGTGAAATGTTTAACGTTGAATTACCTTGTGAAAAAGAAAGTAAGTACAAGATGCCCCGGTAGGTACAACTTCGTATCACGCGTTATTTTTTCGTGTTACGTTTTTTCTCGGTTACAACCTTTCATGTAGGTACGACAAACACTTCAGAACTAAAATCAGGTGAATCGGTCCAGCCGTTTTCGAGTTTTATCAAACTAACGAACCAGCATTTGATTTGATTTTTATATATATGTAGAAAGAAGACAAGTAATACATATTTATGTTGTATGTTACACGTGTAGTACATAATATATTGTTGTTGATTTATTCCATATTGTAACAATAATAGTTGTACTTTTCATAAAATAATTATTGCACAAATAGATACGTATTTGAGTTATGAAAAATAAACTAATAAGCAGTCTCCGGAATCACTACATCTAAATATTTTTAATCTATACCTACTTTTAATATTATAAAGTTCAGAGTTTATTTGTTTGTTTGAACGCGCTAATGTCAGGAACTACTGGTCTGATTTAAAAAAATATTTCGGTCTTAGATAGCCCATTAATCGAGGAAGGCTATGAGGCTATAAATTATCATGCTAGGACCAACAGGTGCGCAGCACTGCGGGGAAAACCGCAGGGCACAGCTAGTATTTAATACAGAGTTAGGTTTGAGACGTTATTTGTAGAGCTCGCAAGACAAAAATAAATGTTGAATAAATGTAGAAATACATTTTCATTTGCAAAACATTTTTTTATGATCTACATCCGACGATTAAACGAAAGCCAATAATTGTCTAGCAAACGTAAATTGTAACTTTATTACAATTATAAATATACGCGCACGTGCTAAAGTAGCACAGTAGAAATTAAAACTAATAGTATTATTACAATGTCCTAATACTATTATTCTAGTTTTTATTTCTACAATTTATTTTTTATTAGGTACCTACAGTTTTTAGTGGTTTAACCGTAATTACTAAAATAAGCGTGCAATATTGGTATTCTTTGCGCAAGCTTTGCTGAGCTTTTTCTCAGTGACTGACTAAATAGCGCTCTACACAAGATTTCTTTTATACTACCTACACTTACTTATAAGTATGTCGTTACGCATTATCCTGCTTCAATTAATCCACAAAATTTTTCAACTACAATATGTTTTTGTATTCATGTAGTTAATATGTTATAAGTACTTTGGTCGGTTTCTTTGAACGTTATCGCGTTGATTCTCTATAATATGTCAGTCACGGTGTGTCAACACAATTTATATACGAAAAACAAACAGACACACAAATTTTGTAACTACGCAGTTTACCGCGGATGTAAGGGTTTTTAGCTTAATAAAATAAGTTCATATGTATTACGACTTATAGATAATATTACTCGCTCTGCTACTGGAGACCAGTCGATGGATGTATGTATGTATGTATGCTTGTTACTTTTTCTCGCAAATACTACTGAACCTATTACAATGAAATTTAGCACATGTATAGACTATAGAGGGTTACTAGAATTAACACCCGGAAATCTCACGGGAACTGGAACTATTCGGGCTTTTCATTGAAAACGCGGACGAAGTTGCTGCAGATTCTATGGGAATGTAGAATTAAAGCTAGTCAAGTATTTGCTTATTTATTTTATCTATCTTTTAGATACATGCAATACTGTATTTAAAACTCCATAAATAGAATGAGCTGCTATTCATATTATATTAGCATGTATTATATTATTACTTATGACTCATTTAATAGTGCAGGTACCGGCGCCATTATATCTTCATATTAATTATATAAAATATAATTATGTACATAATAATTATAGCCTAGCCTTATTTAGTAAAACCAGAATCAAAATAAGTATGTGATAGTAAATAATTGTTTTACTATAATTGCTTTGGTATTTGCTGTGGACTTTTAATTCATTTATTTTTACAACAAACATATTTTTGTTTGTTATTTTATAAACATCTAGATTTCCGCCCGCGGCTTCGACCGCGTTTACAAAGAAAACTATAGTGCCCGTTCCTGTGCGATTTCTGGGATAAAAAGTAGCCTATGTCTTATTTTGGGTCTTCAGATACCTATATACCAAATTTAATTGTATTCGGTTCTGTAATATTTACGTGAAAGAGTAATTTTCACAACATTCTTTCACCCAAATATTACTGAACTTGAAAACGCAGGCGAAGCCGCGGGCGGAAGTCTAGTTTACAATATGAGTAGGATAGTTGCAGATAAGACTTCAAAGCGAAATGGCATGATTATGAAATATCGGGATCGAAAAGGGACAATTACTGAAGTAGAATGTTGCTAATTAGCCGCATTTCCGCACGTACCACTTCCGGAGCGTTTAGCTTAATTCTACCTACCTTTTTACTTATACATAATATCATTTAGGCTACATAGCAACTGCAACGTTATAAAGATAAATCTCAGTACTTAAGATAGTTGATAACGCATATAATTGTAAAACCAACAAGGATTAAAATACTTTGAATTATTTTTTTGTCGTTATTTTCATCACACATGTTATTTCTGTTTAGATTAAAAGATTAAATTATAGATGTTTAATTATTTTAGAAGGAATAATAAATAAAACATTTAAATTAAGAATACCAAAAATATAAGCATAATAAATAACAACTTACCGAAAATATAAATACACGCCACCAAAATATGCTTCCAAGAAGGAAATAAAATGTACAGAAGATTCATTTTCACGCACAGTCTGTTTAATTCATATTTATTTGTCCCACCAAAATAACCAATATTATCACATGTCTATTCGATTAAATAATAATTCCCGCCAAATAATAAATTTTAAAACATGACTTAAAAATACTCTATACTTATTTTAATGTGAAAACAAATATAATTCGTAAGCCACTAATTCCGTTTAAGCGTTTTATTATCGTATTTATCACAATGCTATAACGAGCGACGTGCATTCGGTAACGCGGATGGCGGAACACTGAAGGAATAAAATATAAATTTGTTTTTTTTCAGACGTCCTGAAAGCCAAGCACAAGTAATTATCACTTATGTGATACTATTAATATTATCTGCGCAAATGCGGAGGATTTATTGCGGTTTATTTTTAAATAATTAATGTTTTTGAATGGTGTATACATGGACGTATATTATTTATCTGTATTCGCTGATGTGAAGTGATGTTGATGATTGACCAGCTTTCGCGCTTTTTAGAGTAAGCTTTATGTTTATTGAACTAGCTGAAAGCCGCGACTTCGACTGCGTAAAATGAGTTTTTCATATTTCGACGGTTTGACCTTTTTTGTTTTAAATAGGTACCTATTATGTAGGTAGTTAATTATTAATTATTATGCTATACAATATCAGTATCGACATTTTGTCAGTAAATGTCCTATTGGACTTGGTATTTGAGGTTAAACAGATCAAACATAGAGATTACAGATATCAATCAATAAAAATTTAGGGTTATTCATTTAAACAAAAGAACCTTTGTTATTTTTATCTGTAAAGTTATTTGGATTCCAATGTTATTTATATGTAGGTAGGTACATACGTCCATTATGATATATTATAGGGACGATGAACTATAATCCTCGATCAAATCTAGATTCAAAATAAATATTAAATACCCAACTTTGGATAGGTACTTTATTATTTCTATAAATATAATACTTACTTACTTAAATACGTTTATTTTCTTTAATTGTTTATGAATTGCATAATAACAATATCAGCCCATATAGCCCTCTGCAGACACTGGCCTCCAGGCCATAGATATACCTAGTCTGTTTTCCCTTTTTATGATTAAATCTTTTTCTAATTTTTGTAAAGCAACAGAAAACAACATCATCTCTGAAAAATCCGGGCGGAGCCGGGACCAGCGGGTAGGTATAGTTTATAAATATTTTATAACATTTTTTACAAGCAATACCAGTAGAATAATACATTCTTATTCAACATTCCTAGGCAACAAAATATTTAGAAAGTAAATTCTATCCAAATATCTCATAGAGATAGGTAAGTAATAAATATTTTACGACTCATAAAATAACAGTTTTTTACACCACATACTTCATAATTGAATACAGACCACAGTTTACATTACAGGGCTTTGGAAGATATCCAAAAAGATTAGTGAGAGTGGAAATTTTATGGACGTCTGAGGAATTCGTATTAAATCATATTTTTCGATATTGATTGATGATTAACGCTCTAGTGCTAAAATAAAACTTATGTTTATAAATATTTATGCATTGGCAATTTTGTATCGTACCTACTTCTTAAGCCGGCTACTCACGTACCTGCCGCTGGGTCAATATTGGAATTGCACCCTTAATGGCCTCCCTTATTGTAATGTGTATAGGTAACGTTAGTTACTCGATATTACATATATTATTGTAATACTGTGATATTATTCTGTGGCAAGCAGTTGCAGCCTTAGTTGCAGTAGTGGTTTTTTAATTGCTCCGACTGCCGTGCAACCGGTATTGCCCCTGCGGCAGGTGTGTGAGTAGCCCTCTTTATCCAAATTATCTGAAATCGTTTCCTTGAGTATGATGTCAAAATTATTACTTAAATACATTTCCAAACATTACATAGTAACTAGATATTATAATGATTAATTTGTATTTAGAATATTTTGAAAACATAAAAATAGCCTTGTGTGTGAAATAGCTGACAAATTCCAAGATAATAAGCGTGCCTAATGTATTATTATTATTTATTAATTGTAATTAGACATTTCAAAATGTACAAAATAACAACTCGCATTATGTAAGTAGGTACATAATATCTGCAATTTTATAATTACCCCATGCACCTGCATACGACTGTAAGTACGTAACAATAATAAATATTATTTAAAAACCCTAATTGAGTCTGATTATTCTTAAATCCCACAAAATAAACTACCACATAAATTAATAAAACAGTTTATCAAACGCAGTTTATCTTTTTATGGCGTGCTTTCTTATTTCCGACATTATATTGAAATGTATGTCGTATTGCACGCCTCATAAGCGAAGCGTTGAGGTGGGTACTACTGTCACTTCGCGCAAAACATCTGATTTTTCAAACTTAAAATGTCTTTATGTATCATACATTGCACTTGTAAGATAATACATACACACACATAATAAGAAAAAACACTATTTTTAACGTTCATGATATTTTTGATGTCATTTTTAGGGTTCCGTAGCCAAAATGGCAAAAACGGAACCCTTATAGTTTCGTCATGTCCGTCTGTCCGTCTGTCCGTCTGTCCGTCTGTCACAGCCGATTTACTCGGAAACTATAAGTACTACAGTGATGAAATTTGATGGGAATATGTGTTGTATGAACCGCTACAAAAATATGACACTAAATAGTAAAAAAAAGAATTGGGGGTGGGGCCCCCCATACATGTAACTGAGGGATGAAATTTTTTTTTTCGATGTACATACCCGTGTGGGGTATCAATGGAAAGGTCTTTTAAAATGATATAAAGTTTTCTAAAAAACATTTTTCTTAAAGTGAACGGTTTTTGAGATATCAGCTCTCAAAGTCGTAAAAAGTATGTCCCCCCCCCTCTATTTTTATAACTACGGGGTATAAAATTCTAAAAAAAATAGAGGTGATGCATGCTAATTAACTCTTTCAACGATTTTTGGTTTGATCAAAGTATCTCTTATAGTTTTTGAGATAGGTTGATTTAACTGTAATTTATTATATTTGCTGCTACGGAACCCTTTGTGCGCGAGCCCGACTCGCACTTGGCCGGTTTTATTGTTGTTATTTAAACTAGTTAAAAAACAGTTTAAAAAAGTTCTGTCTTGGACGTCCGTGTGTCTGTATGTGCGGATCCTTTTTCTTGTTAACACGATAGCGACCGAAATACCGTACCATAGAAATCAAAATAACAAGGCACTGTTATTTAGATTTTTATCTATGGGTCGAACATAGTCTTCAGGAATGTTCCTGAATACAAATCTAAACATTGGCACAGAATACTTAATACAAGCTAACATAGGTATGTAGGTACCTACTTATATAGAAACATGCGCTTTTTAATAGATATAAGTAAATAGGCGTTACAGAATAAATACTTAAATATTTACATTTACTTGTAGTACCTATCGTACGCGGTACGATGCGATGTAATTTCATCATTTGTTTTCGCGTCGAATTCTGAAACACAATATCCATATTTGAGACTATTTGCCTTTTTTTCTTCCAACTGGATAAGAAAGTTTTTATCAATTTATCTAGGTTTCTTTATATTATATAGATTACCTGTTTATTATATGATTGATAATGAACTCTAAGTCCTTATAATATCAAGGTCGTATTACTCATTTTAGATTTTTCACAAAGAAATAATATATATGTATGGATTTATTTTTGTAGACATTCACAAATTCGTGTTATCATTGATAATATTTATAAATATAGATTCATAATATTAATATGTGATCACAGTATGTGATAATGTACATATTTTTATTTTAATTGTGCATATAAATTCATTCACGTCATTGCATTGATTGCACGCAAATCTACCGTCGCCCGTGGTTAGATTAGTTAGTTTAGATTCTATGGGTCTAAAATGTGGGGTCTGATGTACCCCATACCGCACTGAACAATAGCAGTTTTTCATATAATTTAGTGATGGGAAAAGAAATATCGATTTTATTTAATTGTATTTATTTATCAAACTTATGGATGTTTTTCATTAAAACAGGCCAAGTAATAAATTTTCAGATTTCAGATTTTAGAGATTCACCACCCGGTTTTTCTTCATCTTCCTCCTTGATTAACTTTTTTCGGCAACGTTTCGACATAATCGGCAGGCGGCAGCAGTCGTACTTCGTCGCGTGCTCAGTCTCGAATGCGTTGCACAACACTAACCGCGTGAAGCTAGCTTATGCTAGGCGTCCATTAGAGACGGATCGGGCCGGGTCGCATCGCAACGGGCCGTCTCTAATGGACGCGCTGTTTGCTCCTGCGTCCACCTGTACGGGGCGCGGCGGACCGACTAGGCGGATTTTATCTAACAGACGCTCGCCGCTCACATCCGTCTGCCTGCGTCCACTAGACGGGTCGGGGCGGGCCGGGCCGCAGCGCACCGCCGCGCCGGCAGAAATCCGCCTGCGAAGCGATATCCGCCAATGCGTTGCGGCCCGCCCCGACCCGATCCGTCGCTAATGGACGATGTTTCATACAAAACATAGGCCGGCGTATTTTTGCGTTGCGATGCGGCCCGGCCCGATCCGCCTAGTGGACGCCTAGCATTAGGGTGCGGTACGAGGTGCGCGGGGGTACACTGAACCAGATGGAAGTTATGCCTCCCGCACGACAGAGAAGTTTAAGTTTTTTCCTACCGCTATAACGACGAGACACGGACAGGGTGTTTCAAGCCCTGTTTCGCACCTAACGTGTTAAATTATATTTTTAGAAGTCATAAAAATATAATCCAACATTCCACATCCACATCTGACGTAAAAATTCACTTCCGAACTTCGCCGTACCGCACAGAAGCACAACATACATACTTTACATGTTAAAAAACATAACATTAGTATATTTCCAATCTTTCACGCTTCACAGCCTGTAACTATACACCATGTTTGCTGCTTAATTGAGAATCAATCTTGATGAAAGTTCGTCGGGACAGAGATTAATTGCTGGCCGTGACGCAACGGCGCGCAAACAATTATTTTATGACACAATTTCATAATCTTTGACAAACAATATGGATATCATCTATGTTTTAGATATTCAAGAATATATTGATGCGAAGAACTGGAGCACATGTGTCAGAAATGAAACTTCTTTGGCAAGATTCAAAGATAGGTACCAAAATCGTCGCCTTGCTCCATGACGTTACGGTATTGCCATGACGTGACCTTGACATTTTACTCTCAACGCGCCTAAATAAGTTTCACTTCAAAACTTCGAAAGACTATGTAATTTATTTTGCATGGTTTTTAAGAGATTCTCGTAGGTTTATTTAATAACTCAGGCCCCGGAATCACAGACACAATAGATAATCTATTGTGTCGTGGACCCATCGGGCCGTTCGGGGCTCAATGGGTTAAGTACAAATATCGTGGAATTGAATGCTATAGATATGTTAAAAATAAACATACCAATGAGTAGGTGTCTCTGTGGGCGCCTAACCACACGATCACGACCATCAATGTGCTAAATGTAATATTTGCTGACTTTGCTGTCCTTCAGAGTGTTCACTGAACAAGCAGAAATGAGTTTGAAAATGTTCTTCACATTATTATTTATTATATTTTTTATAATCATCATTTTCAACCATGTGTAACTATTGTAAAGTACCTACGTATTCTGTGGTGGTGACTGGTGGGCCTGTAGGTAATTAATTGTTCGTTTGCCACGTAAATTTGTAGCTAAAGAAGGGTCCGTTTTATTTATTTTTGTAACATTTAATTTTGCTATTTTTCTTTTTTTATCTAACTAAGTACTTTCTGTATATGTTATTACCTGTGAATTTAATTTAAAAAATTATTCACACTCTAAAACCCAATATTAAGTAGTTACGAACTGAAATGTGCATCTCATAGGGAGTAGTCAGTTTTATAATGCCGGCTACTCACGTACCTGCCGCAGCTGCAGGGGCGATATTGGTACCTACAATCTCGGTTGGTCGGCGGTCGGAGCAATTTCGGTTGTTCTCTAAATTGCCCCTGCTTGCCTATACACATAACAATTAAGGAGGCAATTAAGGGTCCAATCCCAATATTGCCCCTGCTGCAGGTACGTGAGTAGCCGGTCTAAGTTTCTCCTAGTTTGTTTCTCCTCATTCGATTCAATTAATCGAACTTCGATTCGAGACTCCATGACATTATTATACAAAATCTTTGTCAAAATTAAATGGAGGCGTCCCGGCATACGTACATTATCATTCGGTCAACGGTCCAAGTACTTGTAAACGATAAACCCGCCATAAAACAAAGTCATAACAGTTTTATAACACCCTTTAAAGGAGTTATAGGGCTGTTATCGTTTATGGACTTCAAAACAATTTTCGGCCCCGTTTATTTATCGTGAAATTAAAGTGTTTGTCTCTAATATCAACATATTATTATTTTTCCTATCAGAATCTTAGTTTTCTGAATTGCAACATCTTGCTTATCATGCAATTTTATTTTTCTTTTTGATTTTCAGTGGTCAAACACGATGGTTCAATTCTAACCATTACTTAATGAAATGAAATGAAATGAAATGAAATGAAATGAAATGAAATGAAATGAAATGAAATGAAATGAAATGAAATGAAATGATTTATTTGTATGAATTGTGGTTACAAAGCAAAGTTATAATAAATTTCACGTCCGCACAATTCGCCAATTGGCATACAAATATTTAAATTTTATAATTTAAACTAATTCACGTGAGTTATTATTTAAGCAATATATTATTTACATTAGTTCATTTTACATTATAAATTATAATATAGCAATATGACAATTTGATTATTACATTCTATTACATTATAATTGTTTTCTTACGTCAATTTTGTCACATTTTTATTGTTTCGGTAATTATAATCTAAAAAATTCGTTGGAATATAAACAGTGATTAATAAGCCACGCTTTTAATTTTTTGTGCATTAAATTTTTTGGTAGTTCCCTTATATGTTTTGGTATATGGTTAAAAATCTTTACACACATTACACTTGCATTCTTTTGGTAGAGTGCTGAACGGCAGTTAGGCATCATTAAACGTGTGGGATCTCTTAGTCCCAGTATAGAGTGGTCTTTCATGCTTTTAAAAAGTTCACTATGTTTTTTGACAAATATACAAATTTCCAAAACGTATAATCCCGTGAGTGTTAAAAGATGGTGCTTTTTGAATAATGGTCGACAAGATTCTAAGGGACCAATATTGCACATAGCCCTTATGCACCTCTTCTGTGCCAAGAATACATTTGTGACGTCCGTCGAGTTGCCCCAGAATATAATTCCATACCGTATCAGTTATCACAAGGTTATCACAGATGTAACGTATCCGTAATATGCGGTAAGCGCAGCATTAAAGGACACTGTTTTTCGTAGTCTTCTTAATGCGTAGACGAACTTATTTATTTTTCCAGTAATCATGTCACAATGTGCTTTCCAGTTGCAATTTTGATCTACATTTAACCCTAGGAACTTTATGTAATGTGTTTGTTCGATAGTATGGAATTTGTCCGTTACATTAAGAGGTGTATGTCGAGCTTTATAATTTGAAAATAATTTGGAAAATCCAAAAGTGCACGCCTCATAATTTTTTTTTAATAAATATTTATTAATTATTATTTTTGTTTATTTAATAACAATTAAACCACATCGAATCAGACCCTGAAAAATGAAAGGGTTCTATTCCTGAGCATACTCAAGCGTAAGAGAAAAAAAAAGACTCGATTAGTAAAGTATTTCGGTCGCTATCGTGTTAACAAGAAACAGGATCCGCACATACAGACACACGGACGTCCAAGACAGAACTTTTTTAAACTGTTTTTTAACTAGTTTAAATAACAAAAATGACATCAAAAATATCATGAACGTTAAAAATAGTGTTTTTTCTTAATATGTGTGTGTATGTATTATCTTACAAGTGCAATGTATGATACATAAAGACATTTTAAGTTTGAAAAATCAGATGTTTTGCGCGAAGTGACAGTAGTACCCACCTCAACGCTTCGCTTATGAGGCGTGCAATTGAATAAATTTTGTTTTAGTCATATTAGCCGATAGATTATTATCATTAAACCATGTCAATACTAATTCTAAATTTTTATTAATTGTCATGTTATAATTTATCTCTTTGTGATCGTCAGAATAAATTATTGAAATGTCATCTGCAAACAATATACACTTTTGGTCCATAATGTCAGGTAGGTCATTTATGTAAATTAAAAATAATAAAGGCCCCAATATGCTGCCCTGTGGCACACCGAAACTATTAGGTAAATAGGGGGACTTGTATGTAGTGAACTCTAGCTTGGTATTTATTTTATTTATTTCAACACTCTGTTGTCTCTGAAACAAATAATCATGAATCCATTCAAGAGCAGGACCTCTAATGCCATACTTCTCACATTTATATATAAGTAGTTTGTGGTCCACAAAGTCAAAAGCTTTTGACATGTCAAAGAAGATTGATGCAACAGGAATTTTATTATTAATGCATCTCGTTACTTCCTCAATTAAACAGAACGTAGCCAATGCAGTAGATTTATTTGCTTGAAACCCCGTTTGTTCTTTTTTAATTATACTATATTTGTTTAAAAAATTTATGAGTCTGGCACTCATAGCTTTTTCCAGAATTTTTGAAAAAATAGATATAAGTGTAATCGGGCGGTAATTTTTTATATCCGTTTTGCTGCCTTTTTTGTAGAATGGCTTAACAATAGATACTTTCAGGTTTTCAGGGAAGACGCCTTGCGAGAATGATTTATTAATTAAATTAGCCAATGAGATTTTAACAAATAAATATCTTAATTTTTAATCATATACCTATGTCTTAAGTACCTATGTCGTTTCTCTACCCTCATTGTTTACAATTATTATTTCATGTTGGATGCTGCAAGCATAAAATATATGAGGGTAGTTTCAGAGAATAAGTTTCTTACCATTTGTCAAGGTAATTAGTATACCGTAGAATTCTGTGACCATGGCGCACGTTGCCGTGTCTAAATATCGCCAAATACCCAAAAAAGTCAACCGTGGTAAGGTTTAAAAAATAATATTGTAATATAGTGTAATTAATACCGTGGTATGTAATCAACAAAACAACTGTTCGGAGTGTTATTTTTCTTTCAGGTAAGGTTAAGCATAAGATTAGACTTGGCGATGAATGCAAGGACATTTTAAACATGACTATAGCAAGTATGTATGAAACTTTTATTTGACACATTATGGTCTAGTATTTATAATTATATTCATAAGTTTTAATTGTAAAATGAGATTTTGTTTTGTTGTTTTTGAACCTAGTCATTTTCTATAGTGTACTACAATTATTGTTTCTATCAATTTGCACGCTTTTTGTGTCATTGCAAAACATACGTTTATTCATTATCACTACGATCACTACATAATAAAACAAAGACGCTTCCCGCTGTCTGTCTGTCCATAAGAGTGGAGAGATCTAAGGAATAGATATGTAAACCAACGATATGTACCGGATTGTAATATAGTTTTTTGAAATACATAAGTACTAAGATAGAGTTTTCAATTTATTTTCGATGAAGGTTTTCGCATAGAAAATGTTTTAGTAACTAGGTACTTAACTATGTAATTTATTAAGTTCTAGACGAAGTGAGCGAAAGCGCCAGCGAAAAGCCAATTTCAAGGATAAAAATATGTAAGTTTTCGCACATTCAGTGAAATAAAATACAGAAAAATGTTTCTTTTGTCTGTTAACTATACCTAAAATTAGCGTTAGCTACTATTAATTAGTAGGTATTCTGTGCTAAAATAATAACAAACATCACAACAAACAAAAAAAGTACGAAAGAATCACAACAAACAAAAACAATACGAAAATATATTATAATGGAAAAGTGTGGAAAAGTCATTCTTGCGCCATCTTTTGACAATTATAGAAACTCTTTACTTCAGTTTCAACGACATCTAGTAATGGTTTTCAAAACTGATTGCACTTGTTTTGTTTGTGGTACAGATAGATAAGAATTATAATGAAGTTAGCTTGAATCTTAATATGTATCGACTTTTGTTTTAAATGATATATCTATAAAATATCAATTAGAATTGTAAATTTTTGAATAAGATAATTTGATTAAAAAAAATATGCCAACTTAACCCTATAATTGTCATTTAATAGCTATTTTGTCTATGGTTGCTCTATTATTTTGCGCCTGCGCACTTGACTGATGGTCTACGCGACGTACAATAAAATCATATTGTAGAAAATTTGAAGTTTGTTGTTTTGGTGACAACATATCCATATTTATTTATGAAAAATTCACACTGAATGCAATTCCAGGTGCGAAACAGAATCATTCTGTGATTATCGCCCTGGATGCGTTCAGTCATTGAGAGTTCGAGCGGTGTACGGTAGCCATCTTGGATTCGAACAAAGCTTCAGATGTGTAGATTGACTGTTTATCAATAATTTTAGTGCATTTCCCTGTAAATAGTTTGTATGTTTAGGATATGTACGGAACGTTCGTCCACATGTGTAAATAGCTATGGCTGCGACAAGGAAACTCCAAGGTAATTTGTTATGTTATCAGGTTAGGGATTGATTGACCCCAACCTATGTAGATACGTGTTCTAGAGTTCTATTGTCCGTCCGTTGGGAACACGGCCGTACTGTCGACACTATAAAGTGCAATAAATTTACTACTATATGTCGTGATTTCTCGATTTATACGTAATATTTGTAAAATTGATTGATGTGTTAATCGCGTCCTACGTGCTTATATTCGTAGATTTTCTCCTAGTCTAACGTGATAATTGTGTGTATTGATACGCTGAGGATGCGAAAACAGTACAGTTGAGTTGTGTAAACAATGTTTCGATGGAAAATCGTCACGTTTAGTGCAATGCATCTGCGAAACAGGTTTTAATTCTTGTTATTGATAGCAATGTTGTTTTCAGGTGAAATAGATAGGTGTTTAAAAAAGGTCACAGAAGGTGTGGAGACGTTTGAAGACATCTGGCAGAAGGTGCACAATGCGACGAACAGTAATCAGAAGGAGAAATATGAGGCAGATCTCAAGAAGGAAATTAAAAAACTCCAGAGGCTACGGGATCAGATCAAATCGTGGATCGCATCTGGAGAAATTAAGGATAAGAGTACACTTTTAGAATATAGGAAACTAATAGAAACAGTAAGTCAGTTTATTTTTGTTTACAATCATTTGCATAAATGCCTTGAAAACTGATAATGCATAGATTATACTGCTTATTTTCCTTAGGTTTTATCAATATAGAATAATAAATATATAAAGTGACATATGGTGCTGTTTATAGGCTCAATATAATGAGATAATCTCAATTAAACATTTCATTTGTTGTTTATGAACCCTCAATTATAGTTTTCTATATGAATGCTGTGGGTTTTATCTCAGAAATTTTAACCTTAGTCAGAATTTGATATAACAAGCTAAATATCACAAGATAATTGGTATTATGTTAGTTATAAAAGATTAATAAATATTTCTATAGGTATATAAAACCTTTCAGACTGTAAAATTTTCCATTTTACTTTGCCGTTAGTTAAATATCTTCATAATTTCTATTGTTTGAAATCTGTTATTAAAGTAATCTTCTCATACTTTATGTAAATAGTCTCATATGATTATAATCATTGTATATACCATTTATATACAGTGTTCCTTGATTGTGTGTAGTTTAGGTTTAGTGTTCTTGATTAAAATATGTTATATTATTTTCCCTTTATTATCCATGGGCAATGTAATCAATTGTTCACATTATAAATAGCTTCATTTCAAATATCTAGGCTAGCAAACAAACTATTAATACAAAACTCATATTTTATGTGTATTTCAAATACTTCATGTTATTCGATAATGATATTTCACACATACACTGTTTCATTTTGTAGAATACAATTTAGTTTGCTTGGTTACTCACACCACTGAAATAACCATTTGATACTCAATCTCTGCTCTGCAATTTTCAGTACACGTCGTATTATTGAATAGTCTATCTTAACATTAACACTTTATTACAGTAATTCAAAGCAGCAGCCCATCTTTACTTTTATTTATTAGTACCTATTCTGCCCCAAAAAGTGTAGGAACTTGTCCCCTTGTTGTGTATATAATAGATGCATCCATGTTTCACTGACTGATTTTCTATTGAAAGTAGGATCATACTTAGTGCTCTGTGTCCTGCCAGTCCGAGACATTCTTATTTGTTACTAATGCAAATTAATACCAATGTCCCTTGGTTCTATGCTCACCTTTTTACCATTTTAACAGTTTCCCTATAAAATATTAGATTTCCCTACAAAATATTATATAGAAATATCTGCTATCACACAATATTCACAACCAATACAAGATTTTCATACATCCCACCACCATTCAAGATTTGTGTCATCCCTTTTCAATATTCCGCCTATCTTAATTCTAAGCTCAGAGAAATTAATTCAGTAGTTTAGCTAGGATAACAGACAAGCAAAGTCCGTTTTGTATTTATAATAATTTATTCTTATATATAAAAATGAATCGCAAAATGTGTTGGTAAGCGCATAACTCGAGAACGGCTGAACCGATTTCGATAATTCTTTTTTTTATTATATTCCTTGAAGTACGAGGATGGTTCTTATGTAGAGAAAACGTAAACATGTACCACGGGCGAAGCCGGGGCGGACCGCTAGTATTACATAGAAATATCTGCTATCACATAATATTCATAACCTATACAAGATTTTCATACATCCCAACACCATTCAAGTTTTGTCTCATCATTTTTCAAAAAGCAGATCAAGGTATACAGATGAAGTTATTATTAAATCAAAGTTTTCTTAATGTGATGTTATTAGTTACAGTCACACATGATTGAATTTTTTACTTAGTAGATTATTAAATATTTGATAAATATTTATATTTTATTTATTTCTTACACATTTATTTCAAGTAGCTTGGGCCTATAAAACATATAATTTATTAGTAATTTTATTTATAAATTTTTTTATATTATATTATTTATGATTGATACTTTCTATAGTATGATATGTACATTATATTGTGTATTATTTTGTAGTCAGTTTGATTCCGTAAAGTAAAGCATTGATACAAAACAAAAATTATGAACAAAAATATGTAAACAGTCCACTCAATCATGGATGATATGACCGAATTTGAATAACATAGTATTTGACACAAAAATTACGTTTGAAAATTCAGTAAACATCATATTATTGGGGATATTGACTCGTGTAAAATGACCTGGATAAAAGTGCAGTTATATTGTAATTTGTAGCAATATAACTTTTCCATGAGGATGGAAAATCTGGAGAATATAGGTCCAGATTGAATTTGCATTACAATTTATGTTATGTTCTTATTGTACATGTGTTTTGTTATATTTCCCATCATTACTTGTATCTTATTGTAAAACTTTATTGTATTAACTGTCCCTTATAAATTATATACAATATTTGAAAAGTATACAAAAATTAAGTATTATTAGAATACTAGTGGTCCGCTCCGGCTTCGCCCGTGGTACATATTTCGCAATAAAAGGTAGCCTATGTCCTTTCTCAGGTATCAAAATATCTACATACCAAATTTCATGCAAATTGGTTCAGTAGTTTAGGCGTGATCGAGTAACAGACAGACAGACAGAGTTACTTTCGCATTTATAATATTAGTATGGATTAATATGAAACAAAATCTATTCTACAAATTTACACTTTTGTGTCATAATGTAAACTGAAAATGAAAATTGATCTTGCATTACTTCATGCTATATGTTTAAACCTACCAACAATATCTAAACATTACCCATATCGTTTCAGCAAATGGAAAGGTTCAAAGTTGTCGAGAGAGAAACAAAGACAAAGGCATATTCAAAGGAAGGATTAGGAGCTGCTCAAAAACTTGACCCGGCGCAGAAGGAGCGAGAGGAGATGTCATCATGGCTCATATCCTCTATTGACGCACTTAATTTACAAGTGAGTTGTTGTTTTAATACAAATTTCAAATAGAAACACACAATAGTTAGATTTCCCATAGTATTTTTGAAGAGAAACTTCTTCAGACGTGTTGTGAGTAAAATTTCAATGTCGTGTCATGGCAATACCGTCACGTTATGGCGTAAAGCGACGATTAAGACGAGAAGATACCCATATCTTTGAAACTTGCCAAAGAAGTTCCACATCTTACATGTGTGCTTGGCACACACTTTATAGATGGCTACAGTATTTATACAAAAACTCATAAAAGTTATTATTTGTTAGATAATATTATATTGAAAAGATTTTCTTTGTTACATTTCCAAGCTGTACCATGCAATGTTCTGTACATTGCAATGACAATGTGCATGAATCTAAAGAAGAAATTAACTACAGCTAAATTATGCAATTTTAAAGCAAAAAAATTGATAAAAAATATGAGAACATCTGTCATTGCACCTGCTGCTGCTTATGTATATTGTTTTAATTTGGTTTAAAGTTTAATTCTATGCTCTATAGTTTTGTAATGAGCATTTATATTATTGTTAAATATTTTCCCCTTTTCTAATCTCAACATTAATTAGATTTCTCTGTTATTACTTGTTGGTTTTATGTTCAATAGATAAAGCATTTCCCATCTCTCTATGTGCTCATTGAACAAGTTATATTTGCCTTATGCACTATATTATACCCGCGGCGTGACTCGCGTGGTTAAAAGTGTTGTACATGCTAATGAGGGCTACTATCTATTACTATCTGTATTAGCTTACCAAAGCTCTGTAAAAAAATTCCTACAGATATGATCAGCTATTTTGCCTAAAACAGAAACTAATTTACATCCATACATTCTACAAACTTTCGCATTTATAATATTAGTAGCATATTAAATATTATGGTCACCTTCATAATATACTAGCTTTCCGCACGCGGCTTCGCCCGCGTTCCCGTGGGATTTCCGGGATAAAACCTATCCTATGTATTAATCCAAGTTACTCTCTATATGTGTGCTTAATTTTATTGAAATCGGTTCAGTAGTATTTGCGTGAAAGAGTTACAAACACACAAATACACATCCATCCTCACAAACTTTCGCATTTATAATATTAGTAGGATTAGTAGGAAGTAGTGTATTAATTATTAAATATGTATTATTGTTTCAGATTGATCTCTTCGAATCGGAAGTGGAGTCACTATTAGTGGGTAAAAAGAAACGACTAGATAAGGAGAAACAGGACAGGATGGAGGAATTAAAATTGAAACTCGAGAGGCATAGGTATCACATAAAGAAACTCGAAACGTTGTTAAGGATGCTCGACAACATGTCCGTCGAAGTTGAACAGGTGATTCTCAATTCTTTGTTATTTTTAGATGTAGTACACTCAACACAACACACTTGAAAAGTAGTGTCTAAATTCTAGATAATTACGGTCATACTAAATTTCATCAAAATTATGTAGTGTTTGTTTTATTGAATAAAATGTACAGTTTTGGCATTTGTAATATGTGTGTGTAAGATAGATGAAATATTTAATGTATTTGAACTTCTTATATAGTTAAGTTATAATTAGGTACATATTATTAAATTTAATTTCACATGCAACAAAATGCCCATAAATTTCTAAATGTGTCTTATGAATATTATATACTTAGTTGTTGTTTTGATGAAAACCAAGGAATGGTTGCCTAAGACATGACTACTTTTAGTACAATATGTTCTTGTATTTTTCTTATGTGTTTGATTATATTTCTGAAATGTATATGTGGTAAATTAATTAAAAATTGATTGCCTTCTTGGCACAATTTCGATTTAGTTCAATAAGATTGATTCCCTTATTAAAGAAGGACTTTGTTAAGCTTGTAAAGCACAGAAAGCAGATAATGAGTCAAAAAATACCCATCAGAAAATGTTATTCTTTCCATTTATAATAATGCTCTACAAAAAGACTTTTCTTGTTTATTTAGTAGCGTATATTTAGCTTTATGTAAGAAATTTAATCTATATAAGTTTGTCCCATAATATTTGAATGTTCCTGGGTTCGATTCCCAGTGGTCAATACAAAATTCTGCCTTACAGATAATTTATTTTATTCTCCTCACAAATTTCCAAAAGCAGAAACTGAATTTTATGAAATACTAGTGTTCAGTCCCCTCTAAGTCGCTAAGACTTCTTACTGTAAATTATTTAGCTATATCATAAGCCCCGTATTCATGGTAAACATTTTATTACCAAAAAATGTGTCGGAAAGTTGATAATACTTGTCGAAAAGTTGGCATCCTTTGAGTGCCAACATTTAGACAAATTGTGCAGCAACATTGTTAATCTTGCTTTAAAATTTTACTTTTACCGTGAATAAGAGGCTTCATTATCATAAACAATACTCTACACTCAACAAATATTAGTATAACGTTATATATAGCGTCAGTGTGCTCAATCGATAGCTAGATTTACGTAAAGAAAAGGCATCCATAACCTCCCAGATAAAGAACATTCGAGAGGACGTCGAGTACTACATCATGTCGTCCCTAGAGCCCGGTTATGAGGAGAACGAGTACATATATGAGGACATTAACGGCCTGGAGGAGGTGGAATTGAGTGGGGCTGGTGTACCCTCATCGGCAACGACGGATAGTAACAATAGTAATGACTCACCTGGATCACCGACAAGCATGCTGTCAGGTATCAACACTTTTTTTATATTATTATAAGATAATATAATTGACTTGTTAAAAATGAATTAATTGAGTCCCTTTTTCTAACTTAACGCAAATACTTTTGTAATTATTGATGAGGCAAAAATAAAAAATTACTGCTAAATTTTGAGCTTTATGTATCAGCTGATTTGTAAAAGTTTCATTATTTTGAATTTTCACATTAAACTGCAAAACCAAGTATGTAATACATTACATACATGAAATTTTATAAAGAAAGACTTGTCCAAAATTCTAAAGAAAAGAAAGAAGAGAAACTTGACAGTTTTGAAAATTTTAATTGATTATATAATTTCTTTAATCTATGATATAATTAACCAATTTTCAGGCACGAGTCCGCCCACGTCGCCCGCGTTAGACCTACACAATCACACGTCAGACTCCGTCGACATCATAGACAAGAAGAAGAAGGACGACGTAAGTAAAGTGAGTACAACACACACGCGCACACATTCACAACATTAACATCCGATATCATCATTAACTCCAATTTTATACCTCAATTATAAAGTTGTAGTTATGTGGAGTATTGATTTTTTTTTGAACTTGCGTTGTCTATGGTTAGTTTTAGGTTCTTTGGCAATAGATAGGGAGAAAAAGAAAAAATTATTGTTATTAATCGGCTTGGATAAAAAATGTCCGTAAGCCATTTTAACAATTATTAACATTTATCGTTTTGGAAATTGTGACTAATAATTTTTTTGATAGTTAAATTGTGAAAAAAAAATGATTAATATTTTTATAGAACCTAAAACTAACTCTATCCAGTTAATAATTTTAATTCTTGATATTTATTTTATTTTAAATGCTCTTCAATATCAATTTAGAACAACGTAAATATTGAAAACAGAGCTTATTTTATTTTGTTTGAATATTAAATTAAATATATTTAATATTGTACAGAGAACCTAAAACTAACGAGTTAACGTCCGTGTTTCAGCCGGTCAAGCCGCTACCGCTCCGTGCGGTGTCGTGCGGCGCGGCCCCTAGTCCGGCTAACCTTACCGCGCTCAATCACTCCGCCACAAACAATAGGTCAGTCCCGCGACACACACCGCTAACACTTATCTCACACGTAACTCACCAACTCACACCATTCGCTCGTTGTAACACACACTCACACTTCCCACGCTCGTCGTCACACACACTCACATCGCTACCACTACTCTCACACACTCACACCACCTACGCTCGTCATAACACACACTCGCACCTCCCTCGCTCATCGTTGCGTCTTTCCATTCTATACAAGGCCAGCGCGCAACAGTATGATCGCGTACAAATTGGAAATAACTTTTTTTACATAGTTCTTCCAATGTATATAATAACAGTACACAAATACTCGCGTATACGCGTATACTTTGTTTTTATTTAACAACATAAAAATAGGAGCCTCGCGCCTCGCGATCATCTTCTTGTGGACTTATTACATTTTTAGCACTATTTTCAAGTGTAAGTAAGTCTAGAACGAAGACGCAAGCATCCGCGGTACAAAGTATACACGAATATTTCACAAAATTCGTGTATATTTTTTAATCTTCATCTTAAAAACAGCATTACAATATACATATACACGAGCAGTTTCCTATGTTTGCGTTCTAGCTATGTATAGAATGGAAAGACGCCTCGTTCCGTAACACACACTCACACCACCGTCGCTCGTCATAACACACACTCACACTTCCCATGCTCGTAGCGCACACACCCACAATTCTTTTTTAATTTACACACCATTGCGCTAATCATGCATCATGTTCATTTCATAATATACTTCATATTTCGATTTGATTATGTCGATATCATTTTATTGCTATTCCATTGTATTTTTTCATTTTATATTTCAAAATCGCAATTTTTGCACCCATAAAAATATTGCATGCGCAGGTTGATGCGATGCATGGAATTGTTTTCATTCGGTAAACGCCAAAAGCTTTAGGGATGTTTCGTGAACCGAAAATTTAGATACATCTTTAGAGACTAGCTTTTGAAATTGCTTTTTTTTTGGAAATGTTTATTTATAGAATGTATTTTTTAACGTATTTATATCCGCAGTATAAACAACAGTACGGGGGCGTCAGGCACGTCGACGCCGATCAAACCGCCCGCGCCCAGTTCTCCGCATCAGCGGCCTAATAATACGGGTGAGTGATTTTTAATTTTTTTTTTTTTTTGTAGAGTATTGGTGACAAATATACCCCAAAGGAGTGTGTACTTTATACAAAAAAGAAAGCAAAAAAAATGTTATATATAAAAAAAATGTGATTTAATTTTTTATCGGTATAAAATTAAGAATTTAGTAGTAGTATTTCATTTTTTATAACAATAAATTATGCAAAAATTAAGAATGAAAAATTATAATTTAAAACCTAATACTTAAAACGACATCAAATTTAATATAAAAGTATGCTTTGTACACATTACAAATCTCGCTAAATTAAACTTCATTACATTCACTAATTAGAAAAAAGACCGTATCAAATTCGGTTAACCGCACGCTACATTGTTTACAAAACAAATGTGCGTTATCACGAGTGAATGGGCTGAGAAGCATTCACGTATAATAAAGTTGGCGCGATGCCAAACATTTTACGAATCTCTGTCAAATTGGCGCGGATCCAACCCCGATGAGACGACGATTCCGGCCAGTCGCGATTCTGATTTCGACGCGCGTTCTGTGCCTTGTGAAAATTAAAAAAAAAAAACAAAAGTAAAATGCTTTCCCGCGCGAATGAAGAATAAATATGGACGATGGTAATTTGACGAGTGCATGTGTAAATCGTTTTTGTGTGTGTGTTTTTTTTAATTGAGTCATTTTAAAAATTGCGTCGTTTTAGTTTACGTTAAATTCATTATGTAATTAATATCATTGTTTTGATTTGAATTCGAAATGTGAATTACTTATTGTTTGATAAAATGTTGTGGATGCGTACATATTATATTAACACGACGTTCTGCGTAATTAAAGTGTATTGCGCCAACAAGTTTTGTTCTTATATTTGTGATTGGAAATATTAAATGAATTAATAATATTTCATTTATATATATTTAATTAAATTTATTTGATTTAACGAAGAAGTTTTTGAAATATGTCGTGATTTTCGTGTTTCATCTTTCGAGATGTATCATAGAAAAAATATATTTCAATAAAACTCGTTATTTGGTGTAAGAAAAAACATAGAATACAGATGGTTTATAGGCATGAATAATTGCCTATACAATCATAAATAAACATATTTGTTACGCTTTACTTATGTGAATATTTTAATTTCGAACAGATTTATTTGCATAGTTTTAATTCTATTTTGAATATAATAATTTTATTTTCACAATAATTTTAACGATGGTTTTATTTTCGATTAATTATATTGGTAAGTAATAATTATAATAACTCTTATGTTTATAATGTTTCAATTATTATGTATATTTGATCATGTGGCATATAATTGGATATCCTTAAAAACGAAATCAACTAATAATTATTATTTCAGTTTGCTTTAATACTATTCCGTCTTTATAACATATCCTGGGATAAAATAGCCTACTAATTTAAAAAAAAATCTTAATTCAATATATGTATTGCATAGATTGTCACACTACACACACACACACACTATATCCTTGAGTAAAGTGACTATTTTATCATATAAATAGCGAAACGATTGTTGCAGAAGTGTTGGAAAATGGTCCAGTGTCGAACACGCCCGTACACACGGCGACACACCTACCGCCGCCCACAATACCAGCCCCTGTAAGTTTACAGTGCACTTGTAAGGTCGATTGATGATATGTTTTTGTTATAAATGTATGTTCTTTATTTTTTATTTGAAGTATTTCAGATTTGTAATTATTGAAGTTGAATTAATAATATTTTTAGTCTCAGCATTGTGCAGTTATTTAGGATTTTTTTGAGAAATTACTTTTTTTACTAGTTTATTGACAAGAGAAATATACCTGAATTTAGGAGACATAATTTAGTTTTAGTAGCTAGTAGTGCTAACCTTGGAATTGATGTGGATATATTTTTGTGTTTTTGAAAAATATAATAAATTTTCTTACAATTAAAGTTAAAGTAATTTCAAATGCATACTTTTCCCTCCGCAGACGTCAAAAAGTTCGTCCGCGACGACGTTATCGAGCGCGATCGCGAACCCCAACCCGAACGCGAGCACGAACGCGAGCGTGAACGCTAACCCCAGCGTGAACGTGAACGCGAACGCGAGCGTGAACTCGAACGCGAGCGTGAACTCGAGCGTGAGCGCGAGCGTGAACACGAGCGCGCGGAGCGTGACGCCGTCGCCCCCGTCGCCGCTCGCGGTCAACGGGCCCGTGCATAATGCGCACCACACGCCACAGCATATGTTGAATAAGTGAGTAGTTTTTAGATTATATATTTTTGTGATAATAATTTAACTCGTCAATTATAGAGAAATAAAATATGTGTGTAGTGGTACTAATAGATACTATGTTTATTGTATATGAAAATTTGTAAAACCTAGCAATGATATAAAACAAAAATGTGTGAACTAATGCTTACTCATATTATTATCTACATATACTATTTTTGACTTACCGGTTGGTTTAGTTGATAGTGACCCTGCCTTACAAGCCAGAGGTCGTGGGTTCTATTCCCACCCGGGGCAAATATTAGTGTGTTGAACATAGATGTTTGCTCTGTGCCTGGGTGTTAATTATCTATATATAAGTATTTATTTAAAATTATAAATACATATGTTTATCAGCCATCTGGTTTCCATAACACAAGCGAAAACTTAGTATGGGATCAGATCGTGCCGTGTGTGAAAGTAGTCCTGAAATATTGATTATTATTTATTATCCTGTAAATATATATTATATATTATACTGTACATTTTAATATTAAATGGTGTGGTACAATAAATGATCAAATAAAAAATAAATAAGGGCCGATTTTTCAATGCTTGGATAAAACTTATTCGTCGAATAATGTATAAACCTACCATTTTAAAAACGTATTCTAATTGCCCGTATTTGACAGTTTACGTGACATTTTAATACTATTGTGAAATACTTTATTGGCCGGATAAGTTTTATCCATACATTGAAAAATCGGTCCTAATAAAAATATCCACAGCGGCAGAGTGAGCGAAACGCCGAGTACGGGCGCGCTGAGCGGCGGCAATGGGGCGGGCGGCCCCGAGCGGCCCACCACCGCGTCGCTCAAGAGCATGGCGCAGGAAGCCGTGCACCGCGCGGGGCTCGACGCGCACCACACGCAGGTGGGCGGGACGACAGGGAATGTTCTAGAAGCTTCTGGAATGTTCTAGAACGTTTGTGACGAGCGCGACGCGTGCTGTGATGTTCTAGAACGTGTGTGACGAGCGCGACGTGTGCGTGAATGTTCTAGAACTTTCTAGAACGTTTATGCCGTGCGCAATGTGTGTTGTGATGTTCGTGTTTAACGTATAACGTTATTGTAGTGTGCGTGTATGTTCTAGAATCTAGAACAATGAAGTTAAGAACATTTCTGATTTGATTTGATTTAATAAAGAAAGTAATGTTCTAGAATGCTAAAACTAATTTGGTTTAGAAAATGATATTTAAAAAACTCATAGTATGCGCTAGTGTGTCTAGAATGTTCTACTTCTATGTACAGTTAATTAAACCTTATAACCTCGAATTAACAATTAAGAAGGGAATAGTCTTTATAAAAAAAGCATAAAAATATAATTTCAGAACACAAGAAGAGGTGTCCCCCTATCTCAGGCGCACATCCCACCGTTATTAGGAGTCGCGCCGCTGGGGCCCCTGCCGCTTAACTCGGTACGTGTATGTATTGTTTGCTGTGCCTATTTATTTTTATTTTTAAGTTGTTTAAGGGCCGATTTTTCAATCCATGGATAAAACTTATTCGTCGAATAACGTATAAAACTACAACTTCAAAATGTATTGCCCGCAATTGACAGTTTACAGGTGACATTTTAATATTATCGTGTAATACTTTATTGGATGGATAAATTTTAACCAGGGATTGAAAAATCGGCCCTAAGTGTAGAATATTGTTCGTATTATTTGCTCAATTAGGTTTTGCTAGTAATGTTTAGTGGAATTCCTAATTATATAGATGAAAAATATTTAAAGTAATATTTTTTTTTTCATTATTTTTATTACTCAATGTAGTAGATATGCATAGGTATCTTATTGCATTTTTTTATATTCTGGTGAGAGTACTCCTTTAATGAGGCATCAGACATCTTCTAGCTATGCTTGCTACTAACTATGATATATCAAGGCAATTATTAAATTAATCTTTTTGCCAAGTAGTTAAAAAAAAAAATTGGTTGTTTGTAAAGTAGGTTTACGATCGAGATGTTTACGTGACAACGTCTTATTGGTGGCAGCGCTCGAGATGAGACGGGAGATCGGTCCGTCTCTCTCTCGTTATACCTGCGATCGCGCTCGTGAGGTTTTGGTGTGACACAAGTTTCTGAACATGTCACCCGACTAAAACGATTTTAAAAACGTTATCACGTTAAAACAATAATTTTTACGTTATATTTTGTCTTTGCATCTAGATTTTCATTAAGCTAAATATTGTTTCGAGTGTACAGCTGCAATGTAAACCCCACCCCCTTTCCCCAGGAGCACCAAGTGCAGTTCCAGATGATGGAGGCGGCATTCTACCACATGCCGCATCCATCAGACTCGGAGCGCACGAGGGTGTACCTGCCAAGGAATATATGTCAGACACCCGCGTATTATAATCAGGTAAATAATACCGATCAACATAATATTTATTTCAAATGCGATAATACTAATACAGAGGACGCCGAATCTGTAAACCCCTACAATAAAATTATTAAATTAGGGCTAATTTTTCAATCCTTGGTTAAAACTTATTTGTCGAATAACGTATGAAACTACCATTTCAGAATGCATTCTTATTGCCCGCAATTGACAGTTTACAGGTGACATTTTAATATTATCGTGCAATAAAGATTGGACGGGTAAGTTTTAACCAGGGATTGAAAAATCGGCCCTTAATATAGTTTTGATGAATAAATGTTATTGTTTAACAGCAAATCATTGTTGCATATCTATTTTTGAAAAGTACTGTGTTCGTAAAGCTTAAAAAGTTATTAGATTTGTTAAGTAGGTTAAGTGAATATAAAGTAGTTAAGATGGAAAATAAGTAATATATTTAAAAATAATTTAATTGAAATGTATCTGACATATTCACATAGTTTTTCTTAATGATAAAGAACACTTAAATAGATGACTTTTAAAAAATGCTATAAAAGTAAATATAAGAAACAATTGTTAAAGCAATTCACCAACATTCCAGGTGCTCTTACCCCACTCAGACACGGTGGAGTTCTTCCAGCGTCTCTCTACAGAAACGTTATTCTTCGTGTTCTACTACATGGAGGGCACGAAGGCGCAGTACCTCGCGGCTAAAGCGCTCAAGAAACAGAGCTGGCGGTTCCACACCAAGTATATGATGTGGTTCCAGAGGCACGAGGAGCCAAAGGTCATCAATGAGGAGTATGAGCAGGTGCGGTTTGGTGTTGATAAGTATAAAAAAAAAATTAGCACTAAGAAATTATTTTGCATTGGCATTATTAAATTTTTTAATGTTGCAAATGAATATAGATGTTCTCAAGAAGCTTATTATTAGATTAAATTTTAAGAGTGTGTTAAAGGGTTGAAACTTATTTGAGAAAATTTTCATTTTAACTTACATACAACAGTTCTCAGATGAGAAAATTGGAATTTTTGATTGTGTTATTTACGTAAAAAAATTTACAATATAATACAATTGTTAAAAAATGTATTCCAGGGCACATACATATACTTTGACTATGAGAAGTGGGGCCAGCGCAAGAAGGAGGGCTTCACGTTCGAGTACAAGTACTTAGAGGACCGCGACCTGAACTGAAGCGCCTCCGCCCTCGGGCTCGCGGACTCAGTGCTAGTGTGTGCCACAGTGTGCCACAGTGTGTGTCACAGTGTGTGTCACAGTGTGTCTCAGTGTGCACAGTGCGTGCTACAGTGCTAGTGTTAGTGTCAGTGACAGTGTGTGAGCGACATCCGTGAGCCGCGCGGCCACTACGCACCCATCCTCGTGGCATTCCATTGTAAGTATTAACCGTTCCCGCTTATTTCTGTGATGAAACCGACGCGTTCGACACTTTTGTATGTATTGAGAGTGCGCATATTAATTTATTCCGTTCGATGTGACGCGCTCCGGCGAACGCCGGACGCCACTTTTGTAAAATATCTTTTCGCTCTTCTGGCAGTTTGTAATGTTGTACAGTAGAGTAACGAATTTGTAAGCGATCGAAATTGTGAATCATTATGATGAGACTCAATAAGTATAATAAAACATGTGATATCGGTTTAGGGCCCTCAGCGCACTCGGAAATCACGGTTTTTTCAACTTAATGGACGTCAATCTATGTCGGAATATATATTATATTAATCGTGCTTTACTGAATCTCATTTACTTCTAAAAGATTTGTCAGTTACATTATATACATTGTAATTGTTTACGAAAAATTCTCATAGTGTAAATCAATCAAGCAAACGTCTATTAAGATATGTATCGAATGAACGAATACCTCTGTTAAAGCAATACTTAATATAGTAGAGAGCATAGGTCCAATGAATTTTATGCTAGTCATGGTTCAGTGCAGCAGTGATCTTGCTGTTGGTTTAGGATCTATTAAATAAATTATAAATTATGTAAACGAGGTATGTACTCGTCAACACTGTCAATTGTTCTATTAGAAGTGTGTGTTAAGACAGTATAAAAACTTAGGCAACTTTAGATAATTAAATTGGGTCCCACACTAACTCACAAATTATTTTAACATGTATAGAAATAATGGACCGAACCTCAATATTTTTGTAATTATTAGATCCAAAACTCAATGGTAAGAATCACAATGAAATTGAAAAGATTAAATCTGAGAGCGCTTTGGGCATTTGTTTTTAAAGTTTATATAGAGACTGGTTTAGTTTGAAATTATTAAAGTGCTTGTTTGTTTTACCACAAAGTATTGTCGATATGAGCATGGCAATTGTTTATACGCATTGGGAGTGTGATTGGCGAATTAATTATGGATATTTATTTTATTTTAAAACCTTATTTAAAATTGTAAGCTAAATCTTAAATTGGATGTGAAATTAAGTTTTAATATTTGTTAATTTTCATTTTATTTGTAAAAAAAGGATATGAAAACTGATTCTGAGACAATTTTGTAATAGAATTTATATTATATAATATTAACTCTTAAGGTTACGGCATAATTATACACACAAATGTGAAAAGCTCAAATATATTTTCCCAAAGCGACTAAATTATGTGTAATTTGATAAATTTTATATTTGCCGGGGATGAGACATCTATATGTAACTATTTAAATTATATAAACGACGCCACGGAGGCTTTAATCGTAGCACGGGCCAAAGGTAACACAATATATTGTTATACTGAAACCTGCATATCACTATGTACTTAAAGGCAATCCTTACATTTACTTCGTTACAGCATATTTTATGTTTTGTCAAAACGGAGCGCGCGAAACGCTCCTTGAAATAGAACGTGCTCGTAATGTGCCTAAATTATTTCTACTAAGAGAAAGATATTCTATACTCAGTTATGTTTATTAAATGTTTATTCGAAATTGTGTAAATTATATTTGTGGTAATTCAAAGAGCACTCGTAGCTAAGAATCGAATTTGTGGTCGCAATCTCGCACCTCGCCCAGCGATCGAGGGGAAACATTACATCACTGCCATCGCGTCGATCAGGGGAAAGCTTGTCTATTGAGCGTTTAAAGTATTATGGGACTCGTTTGAAATTATTAAAGTAATGTTGTGTGAGCGGGACGGCTCCGGCGGGCGAGGTGCGAGGGGACGACCGGACGCTAGCACAATAGGGCTGCCAGATTGTCAATAATAGTGTAACGTCAACGAGCGAGACCAACATAGTTGGTGCCCGCGTGCGGAGCGATAGCCGGAGGGAGCGGGGGGCGGGGGCAGCGGGGAGCGGGGGGCGGGGGGGGGCAGAGCGGGGAACGGGGGGCGTTAGTTTTCAGTTTTTTGTAAAAAGTCTTATCGTGAAAGCTGATGAAATGTGGTAAATAATTTAAAAAATTATCTGTACAGTTCTATTTGTATAGAAATAATAAATAACGATTAAATAAATTAAAACCATGTTGTGATTTCTTCTTAACGCTTAGTTTAAGTGCGCGGCCGCGACCCCTATTGGGGCCGCTCGTCGCATTTTTTATTTTATTTATTTATTTTTATTTTGGAAGAGATGACTGTTTACTTTGTAGAATAAACTGTAAGAAAGCATTGAATGGCGTGTTTGTTTATGTCGACTGATTTACAGGGTGTGTTCCTTACAAATTTGATCTGATTACTGAATCTAAGAGTTTAGGTAAATGGCAGAGCTAAACTGCTAAATGGCCCTTTAATAGATAATTCCTACACTAATAAGTCTTGAAAACTTCCTAACAACAAAATTTTATAAAACAGAAATAGGCAATTACCTTGTTTTATTAGACAAGTTGCACATAAGCATTCACAGTAATTAACTATTTATTAATATAAAGCATAAATAAATACTTGATGGTCAATAGAGAACAGTGGATCATTTAAAAATAAATATGATACATCTACATACTAAAAACAACTGGATCTATTTTAGAACAGAATATATTGCCAAAATGGAAAGAAAATATAATATGTAAATAAGAAATTTACACTAGGAACCATTGTTGTGTTAGAGCCTGGACCTAATCAGTTCAGTAACCTCTCTACATATTCTCTACATATTTTTTTCAAACCAATAACTTAGTTTACCTTAAAATAAGAATGATTTTGAACCGAATTATAAACTTTTCAGCTTTGATTCATCTATACATATTCCATCCAATTCGCACCTGCTGCATGAATTTTGAAAAAATGTATGAAAACAGCAAATTGGAGAGGCCTTTAATTTTCTGAATACAAGCCAAAACAGTGATTTCACACACAAACAAAATTCTTAATTTATCGAAACGGCTAAACCGATTTAGAAGCACTCCTTACTATATTTTTCCTCTTCAACTGTTAGCAGTTAACTAACTTGCTTGCAGCATTAACCTGACTGTTATTGTAGATGTAAAAAAAGGTTTTTATTACTTCAGAGCAAAAACTACTGAACAAATTTGGCTGAAATTTAACCAGATGGTTTTAGAATACAGTTTCCTGAATATACTTCTTTTCGAGGAACAACAATCGTCGGGCTGGAGCTAAACAATAAAGGAGAAGACGGGTAAGGGTTTATTTATTTACAAAAAATATGCTTAAAAATATTCTAAACCAGAGAAGAGTCAAATTCTGAAAATTGAATAAAAGAAAAAAAAATATTCACGTCAAGGCAAAAATTAATATTTTGAAATATTTGTTTTTCGGCGTTAACGCAAAGACTACTGAACAGATTTTTATAGAACATATCATAAAGCTATGCTATTAGGTACTCTTTTGCAAAATATAATTCCTACCTAATCGATTTTGAAGATTTGAATTTGTATAACGAAGTAGCGGGCACAGCACTTTTATAGACTAAGACTAATATTATAAAGTTGAGCTTTGCTTTTCTGTTTGAACGAACGAATACAAGGAACTCGAATTAAATAATACGTTGTTCTGGATACCTAGGTACCTACTTCAGTTATCGGGGTTGGCTATGAGCTTAAACATAAACTAACACCAATAGGAGCGAGCGGGAGGAGCAATGAAAAGTGTTGCTAAAATATTCCTTTTGAGTGCAGACGAAGTTGAGTGGATCAGATTTTATCGATAAAATTAATTTCTAGCTACGCATAACGCATGCAATGATCCAACAACTCAAACATTACACAAGGTGAAATTCAATTAAGAAAAGCAATGGAGTAAGCATTTAGTGCCTAGTGTATCCTCGACACGATAAACAATTCAGTACCTAATTTAAAAAAAATCTGTTCCTTACCACCCCACCTGTAAAATTTAAGGCTGGGTTGCACCATGTTACTTTAACAATAACAAAGATGTTAGGGAAAAATATAGGAGTTCTAAACTACTAACTACTAAACTAAACTACTAACTACTTAACTATAGTTAAAGTTAGTTATAACTAAAATAATATGGTAAGATAAATTTACACTGTTTTTTTTAATTATTTATTGTAGTTCGGTAGACTTATTGCCTGTTGCGAAGATGTCGTCACTGCAGAGAAGAACAGAATAATTAGGTAATGGAATCCGTAAACACATTGAAAGTCGAAATCGTCGGTCGAACGATGATTTTAACATGGAGACAGAAACTACATTATAATATGAACTGCTCTAGATAGAAGATTTTAATGTAATAAAAATGTTAATATTGAATTCTACTTTTATAATTGAAAGGCAATTTAAATCTTTGATTTAGAATCTGTGAAAGAAGAAACCTTAATAAATATTTATAAAAAAAATGTGTTTTTCATTTTAAACCCTATCTCTTTATCTAAGCTTACTATTAACTACTTATTTCCTCACGTCCCTCCATCCATCACTCTCTAAGCCCTTGATAAATTAAAAACCTAGCCGGGTATTTTGTATAATTTTAATGTTTGTATATACCTACTATTTAACGATAACAGTATACCTATATTATCCTAATCTAAGCAGACACAAATGCAACAAACCAAAAATCATTAAAATCCGTTCAGTCGTTTATAAGAGTCGTCGAGTTTTCAAAACTTCAAGCTTTTATGCATCATGATGCAATTCTCAATTTCACTGGTTGATATTGTTTATAAAAAGTAATTAGCTGTCTGTACAAGAACACTACTAACAATAGAGCGGCGAGATTTCTGAATCAACTAGGAATTGAATAATACTTAACAAGAATCTATCCATTACTAAACTGAAAACTCACATAGTGTACTAGAACTACCACAAAGCTACTGTAGAATTACATATGTAAGCAGTAAAGTTAGCGTTTTCCAACTTAAGTATAAAGGCCTAATAATTATAATTTTTGATTCATGTTATCGCTTGTGTGTTAGAAAATTCACTAATTAAAAAATTAAAAGGAAGCGTGAAGAATGTTCGCTTCATCACTAACTAGTTAAATGATATAAAACAAAGTCGTTAAGTATATATATTCACAAGAAGAAGGTTTTAGGACAATATTATTAGGTTTTATTATACAAAGCGGGCGGAAAGCTAGTATAATCTGCACACTATGAATCAAATAAAAGCCAATCCCATACAACAAAGGTCACATCCACACTTAAAACCACAAGTATATCAAATCATTTATTATAATCCCCATATTTATCAAAGGTTAGGATATCCACAAATAAAACCACAATAATTTAATAAATCATTTATTATCGTCTCTTCTTCCCGCCATGTTTGCCGTGTTTCCCCTTGATGCGTCGCCGCACCCCGGCCGCCTCCTCCGTGTCGTCGTCCGACTCGGCGCCGCGCTTCTTGCCTTTCGCGCCTTTTTTGTCTTCTAGTTCCTTCATTTCCTGTGAATTGGGATTTTTTTAGTTATTTATAAGTACGAGAAACACTATATAATTTAAAGTTATATTTATATTTATGAATGAAAAATATATTATAGTTATGGTTTTGAAGTGAAACTTCTTTAGGCGCGTTGAAAGTAAAATTTCAAGGTCGCATCATGGCAAAACCGTCACGTCATGAAGTACGGCGACAATGTTGGTATTTTTGACACGTGTGCTCGGTGCACACGCTCTTTTTAAATTATTACATGGAAATTACAGTTTTCAAACTTACAAAAGTATAGATACAAATTATTTTTAAACCGAAAATAAATAGAACCTAACTCATTTAGGTAAGAAGTATGGCAGAAAATGTTCAAATTTAAGTGTTTTTCTAAGTTTATAAGCAAAAAAACCACCTCATTCCTCACTATAACATAATACTCACAATCTTAGTAAGTCGCTGAGCTTCAGCCACTCGTTCCTGCAGCACCATCACTTCGCTCTCCTCAGTTTTGTACAGCGGCAACTGTTTGCCGATTAGTTGCTCGATACGTTGGTATAGCTCTACGTCATACTGTGGAAGTTGTAAGAGATATATGAATATGCATATTTGAATAAAATTTGAAGTAAAGGGAATATTTGGTATTATTTCGTCCTTAACAAATTGCGTGCGTTTTTCCAAAAATATGTAAAATTGAATATCGAAAACATGTTCAAATTGCGCAATTTTAAAAACAAAGTATTTTTCAAAGGCTCATCAGCTAGATGTAGTTATGTTAAAATTTCATTTGCGTAGTTAAAATAAATATGAAAACAAGATTTTATTTAGCGTACTGAAACACTCGATATTATAAAAATTAATGTGTTTATCGCGATGGATAGACGATAGCATTTTTTGAAGTGAAACTTCTCTAGGCGTCACGTCATAGACTAAGGTAACGAATTTGCTATATTTTATAATTGCCAAAGAAGTTTCACTTCTGACACGTGGGCTTGGCACACACGCTCTTTTTTTACTCTGATACATTTTTATACGTTTTTTTTCCTTAATCCTAACACGGGAAAGTATTATATTCATACAAACAGATAAACAAACACACAAACCTGGGAAACAAAAGTGATAGCCTTGCCCGCTCTCCCCGCTCGAGCGGTGCGTCCCACACGATGTATGTAGTCCTTACTGTGGAGGGGAATGTCTAGATTCACCACCACGTCTACGTGAGGGATGTCTAGACCTCTGCAATGTAAATATTGATTAGATTAGATTATTTCTAAAAGTTTAGACGAAAGCATAGAGTTACCATGTACTACGTACGTAAAGATGAATAAAGACTGAATTTAAAATTTTAAAATGGAGTTTTTTTTTCTACAAGATCCTATAAGAGCAGACTATATTTTATGTCTCTTGATATCAAACAAAAGAATGGCCAACGGCATAGTTAATAAATCTAAATAAAAAGAGTTTCCTTGTTGCACACACAAATAAACCAAAATAACTGGAAATAGTCGAATATAGTTAGGTACATAAAATGAATATTATTCTTGTTTAGAACGGATTAGTTTTGCAATTAATGAATTTATTGAAAAATAAAATCATGCTAAGATTACATCTTTTTAGTTAGGACGTCAAAATATTATATAGGTAATGTATTTCAAGGATAAATAAATACTTATCAGAAATCTAAACCAATATTATAAAGCTGAAGAGTTTGTTTGTTTGTTTGAACGCTCTAATCTCAGGAACTACTGGTCCTATTTGAAAAATTCTTTCGGTGTTAGATAGCCCATTTATCGAGGAAGGCTATACAATATACATATATCATTACGCTAAGACAAACAGGAGCGGAGCTACGCGGGTGAAACCGCGAAGTGCAGCTAGTTTTAAATAAAGTTTTTTAATTATTATCTAATTAACACGACCCTCGAATAGTCACTCACCTAGACGCTACATCAGTACAAATAAGCACAGATCGCGCTTTACTCTTGAACTTATTCAGCGCCGCCAATCGCTTCTGCTGCGACATCTGACCATGAAGCGGTACTGCAGCAACACCCAGCGCTCGGAGCAATAGTGCTGTGCGGAGTGCGTTGGCACATGTCGCTACGAACACTATGAACGAATTGCCGGCTAGCTCGTTCAAAATGTGCACTAGGTATACGTCCTGAAAGAAAAGGAGGCGATAGTTGACTAGGACATAGCACTTCTTATCAAAGAGAATGACTTGATTTTGGATACAGTTAGCGTGGCAAAATCCAGCGCATGGGCACATTGTTACGAACACTATGAAAGAGTTGCCCGATAGTTCGTTCAAAATAATGACGACCTGAGGGCAAGAGTACAAAACATATTTACTTGCTACAGTAACCCAATTATAACAAGATATTTTTTCCATAAATCAATAAATTCACCTATATTTTCAACTTTTTGCCAAAGAACCCTAAACAAAGACGACGTTAGGCTTTAGAGGGAGCCTTTTAATTATAAGGTCGCGATGACAGCTGAGAATACATTTTTTCAACCAATAAACAGAATATTTAATGCTTATTTGCTATTCCTCTGATATTTTGAAGGTAGTAATTAGTTTTCGTTTTAGAATTAACCCATTATATTTCTCATTATCCTCCCAACCATCTTATAAATAAGTTCATTTATTTTGTGAAAATCCTTAATATGGCATCAAAAAATGACTTCGACGATTCTTTTAAAATGACCAGATTTGCGCTGCTCGTTTCGGGAATAGACGTATACGAAAAATCTGATAGAAGATGGTTAAAGTTATTCTCGTATTTATTTCATATCAATTTAGTGTGGCTATATACAGACGTAGTAGGGGAGCTATTCTGGCTTGTAGAAGGGATCAGAGTAGGAAAGAGTTTCGAACAATTGTCGATAATAGCCCCCTGCACTACCATTTGCTTATTGGCCACGGCTAGAAGTTCCCCGCTGTATTTGAACAGGGATTCCATTTTGAATATATTCAATAAACTCCGACAGTTACACCCTGGTACTAAAAATGACGATAATACACCAGTTGATGGCACTGACAAAGCAAATGAACCTTACAGTGAGATCGAAAACAAAATAAAGGTCTCTACGACGGATATTCTGAACAAATTGACTACTTTCATGAGCATATCCAACCTCATAGTCATCATTGCGTTTTGTTTCCTTCCCCTTTTTTCGATGTGGGTTGAATATAATCAAACTGGAGTACTGAAATTGAAGCTACCCTTTCTGGTGAAGTACTTTTTCGATCCCTTCACGAAGACGCGTTGGCCTTTGATTTATATTCATCAGATTTGGTCTAGTAAGTATTGCATTTGGTAACTTGTCATGTTCCATTAAAAGTTTTGTTAACAGTTTCATATACGCATTTTGTACACGTAGCTTATCCATGAAAATAGTAAATGCTGGGATTTAGACAACAGAATTTAGAAAAAAAATGGACGTAGTTCAATAAATAAAAAATAAAATATCCTTTATTGAATTATTATGTACATTAATGGACGACTAAGATCCGTTAGGCAAAAATAAAAATACAAGAGTTACATTACATTACACAGTTATTGAAATAACACAAAAAAGTATCAATTTAGAAGTTATTTAAATATTAACGCAGAAGCCGGGCATAAAATGCCAAGATGCTGCTACCAAAATTCGTTAAAGCATTTATAATCGAGTTACTAGAAGTAAAAAGAATATTCCTAAATCTAGCAACGCGATGCCTGATCAATGCATCGAGAACCGGCACGCGGGCTTCCGCGAACATGCTAGACGCGCTACACCAACGCGGTAGTTTGAATAAAATTCGGAACGAATCATTGTATTGTATTGTACCCTAAAAATTCGATAATTTTCTTTTTTATACCTTGTCCACAGTTGTGGAGTATATAGAGCGGTGCAATAAGCTTTGAATAGTAATATTTTTGCATTTCTTTCGCACTTATTAAACTTTCTTCCGATCATGTTCGCGCGCGCAGCCAGAGAACGCCTCTCTCTGTCTATATCGAGGTCATCTGTCAGATCATACGAAACTATATGTCCCAGGTAGCGGAAAGAATTAACAAATTTGAGCGGCTGGTTATACAGGTAAACAGGCAAATGGATATCCTTAGAGGTTGCGCCAAAAAGCATAGCAACCGATTTATCTACGTTATAGACAAGGTGATGCCTTTCAGCATAATTTTCACAGATGGTGAGGAGCTTACGGAGCGCGCCGACCGAGGGGCTCAGCAAGACCATGTCGTCAGCATAGCTGAGGTTATTCATACAAATACCATCGATGTAGCAGCCGACACCGGTCTTGCTGAGCTCCTCGATCAGCTGATTAACATACATTAAGTCCAGATGTCCAGAGTTAACACCTACTTCGAATTTAGCCTACTTAACTTATAATGAGTTAATTCTTTAGAATAGATTCAAGGTTTCTACTTTCTACTCATATTTCTTTTTCCTTCTAGCATTCATCGTCTGCTTCAACATCTTCGGCGCAGACACCACATTCCATGCGTTTTGCTTGTATTTGAGGATGCATTTCGAAATTCTTTGTCATCGATTCGAGGGAGTGGTAACTCCTTGTGCACGGGAAACGAAGATGGGTATACGAAAGTTGGTACAACGTCATCAACAGTTGATACAGTAAGTATGCAATTACTCCTGTGTTCTTCTAAGATAGTACATAGCACATACTATTTGACTAGTTCTAATTTTTTGGAGTTTTAACCCAATTCTAAGGCATTTAAAAAAGTCATGGGTTTTTGGGTTGGTTGTATATTTTTTGGCCTATTTAATAGCGTTTGCTTTAATGTTTTTAGCTTGAGAGAAACTGTTCTTTGAATGACCTTATTTCAATGTTATTATTTCATTATCGTATTTTTGTTACAGATTAGTTGAAGAAATCGAGGCATTATATTCTAAATCTACATTATTCAATATCGTCGTGAGCTCTGTGTTGATATGCCTCAGCGTGTTTAATATTACGGTATAAGTTTTATATATTGTATTTTAGGATAGTTCCTAAGCAGTCCTTAGTCCCTTTCTAGTACAAATATTTTTACCGGCTAAGTTCGAATTCTAAGAGTACTAATATAGTAATTAATCACATTATTTTTTTTGTCAAAGTTTTCTACAATCGTTTTTAGTCGACTTTCAAACACAAAAGGGGGACATTTTGTATGTACATGATGTCAGTATTTTACGTAACTATATTTTTGAAAATTCCAGTTCATCGATGATTTCGGCGCCGTTTTCTCGTTCTCAAGTTTCCTAGTGATGAGTCTGTATCAGATATTCATGTCGTGTTACTTTGGCGATATGATTGTTACTTCGGTAAGTTAAACCAAGTTTTTTATAGTAATTACCTATTACTGTATATTTGGCATGGGTATTGTTTTAGATATTTTTTGTGCAATCCCTACCTAGTTACTAATATTATAAATGCGAAAGTAACTTTGTCTGTCTGTCGGTCTGTTACGCTTTCCCGCTTAAACCTCTCAACCGATTTTGATGAGATTTGGCACAGACAATCTTTAGACCCTGAGAAAGAACATAGGCTACCTTATATTGCGAAATACGTACCACGGGCGAAGCCGGGGCGGACCGCTAGTAGGTCATAAATTCTTAAAAGTATTATAATTTCATACAATTCTTCAGGGTTGGTATCACTATTTTTTATAACGTTTTATTTATTTATGTTCCTGTTACTGTTAGAATGTTCCTCTTTATATTAGTAACAGACTGTTTCAGAGCCTTCAAGTACATGCTGCATTATACAGGTGTAAATGGTACGACGCGGAGCCATCGATTAAAAGAACCATTCTCATAATCATGCTGAGGCGAGTTTTTCTTTAATTTTTCGTTTTTTTTTTACCAGAATTTGATGAGCATTACATTTTCTATATGTATTGAACAAATTTATAACACATTGAAACGTTTTTTAAATTGTTCCATGTGTATGCTGCATACAAACTAAAAAATGCTTTGTAATATTGGAATAAATAAATATGTTTTATTCAGATCACAGAAGCCTTGTTCGGTGACGGCGGCAAAATTCGCGACTTTAAATATCTCAGCCTTTACAACGGTATAATACTCATCATTTTTTATGCATAATTTTTGATGATTCTTTTTTTCGGAAAATTTATCAATATTTTATTTCCATTTCAGATACTGAGCCGATCATGGTCGTACTTTGCATTATTGAGTACAATGTACAAGTAATTCTCAGGCATCACACCATTGCCCTAGAATAAAATTATTTAGAAAACCAGCACATAGAACGTAGAAGAATTATTTTCAAAAGTTTCACTGAAGGCAATATGTATGTTATTTAAATTGATAAAATGTGTATTGTGATAAATAAATATTAGTATGAAATTATTGTTTATTATTTTATACCTACTAACTGTGTGTGTCTTTGCTAACATGGATTTTTATGATTTTTTCAATCTATTTTGATAAAATGATATTAAGTATATCAATGTAAAAATCAGTTTAGCCCCTAAAAAGGCAAAAGTTGTGATATAGCTAATATTTTTATTGTTATTTATTATAAACAATAAACAACAATAAATAGACGCAAACGGTACCTCTATTCCAAAACCAATAATTTCAATCATGAACAATATTTCGATCTATATCTCATCCATTTTGACTGACCGGTTGGCTTGGTTGGTAGTGGCCCTGCCTTCCAAGTCAGAGGTTGTGGGTTCGATTCCCACCCGGGGCAAATATTTGTGTGATGAACATAGATGTTTGCTCTGTGTCTGGGTGTTAATTATCTAAATAATTATTTATTTAAAATTATATACATATATTATATTATTGCATGTTTATCAGCCATCTGGTTTCCATAACACAAGCGAAAAGCTTAGTATGGGATCAGATTGTGCCGTGTGTGAAAATTGTCCTGAAATATTTATTTATTTATCAACTTACCTTATATTTAACCGGTATGAACACATAGTACTGCTGCAGTTTTTCCACCGTCTGGTACTTAGTGGAGACTTCGATCTTGACTGGATCCTGTAGCGAGGCCCTCTGTAACTTCTGCACTTTCTTCGTCATGGTAGCGGAGAAGAGATACGTGCGTCTCTCGCGCGGTATCACGCGAAGTATCTTATCCACTTCTACTTCGAAATCCATGTTGAGGATGCGGTCCGCTTCGTCCATTACCTGGTTGAGTAGATTCAGAAAATGAAGTTGAAAATTTTTGAACATGAGGCAGGATTCAAATTGCCGTTAAAAGTTAAAAGTTTTTGCTCTCTAAAGACGAAGCGTAACCACTTGGTTACACATTATCGCAGGAAGTGTATTTGAATGCCACAATATGATCTTTCATTTTTATGCAATAGAAAAAGCAACATTTTACTGGTTTTTAATTTATTAATCCTAAGTACGAGTAAATAGCTATTCATTCCTATTTTTCTGCATATATATTCTGATTTAGAAAATTGATTGGATATCATTGATTGGACAAGGTACAATCTTACAATTCCTGCTATAGAGTAATTAAAGGGTTTTCAGTAATTTAAACAACTTTTAACAAACCACTATTCTATAAAATGCTTTATTTTCTATTACACTATACTTACAAGATACTTCAAAGCCTTGAGGTTAAATCCCTTAGTGTTCTCCAAGTGGTCAACCAATCGGCCAGGTGTTGCGATAATTATGTGCGGCTTCTTTGAAAGTGTTAGTGCTTGTGCTACCATATCCATTCCTCCCACTATTACTGCACATTTTACACCTATACTTGCACCTAAAAGTTAATTGTAAGTAGTAATATTAACTAGTAGGATATTAACTTTATAAGTGGGACGGAAAGTTGCTTAATCCGTCAGTCCTCGGATCACAGACACAATAGAAAATCTATTGTGTCTCGGTCCGATCGGGCCGCTCGGTGGTCAATGGGTTAAAATAAGATGTTGTGTTCATCAATAAGTTCTATGAGCCTGCTTATGTACGTCAAAATTTTATCATGTTGGTAATTATGAAGGCTATTATAAAAATATTGCGCTTATTAATGAATAAAAATAAAATTGCATTTCAACTTACCAAGTGCTTCAAATTGTTCTGAAATCTGGAATGCTAATTCTCTAGTAGGTGTTAGAATTAAGGCAAAATATCTCTGTGGACTTTCTAGTAATGCTTGTAAAATCGGGAGCGCAAACGCTCCGGTTTTTCCTGACCCTGTTTCTGCTAAACCAATAATGTCTTTCCCTTGTAAAGCTACCGGGATGGCTTCCTTTTGGATTTTTGAAGGCTTCTTCCATTTTAATTCTAAACACGCCTCGCATAGAACGTCGACTAATCCCTGAAAAATATAAACACCATGTTAAACATTGATAGGTTATGTCTGTAAACTAGTATCGTATTCTGTTTAGAACGTTGAAATACATTATGTATTACTTAAATTAAGATTGAGAGTTTAAGATTTTATTGTTATTATTCATAAAAGTACGATTTTATACCAAATGATCATGAAATTACCAAATCTTTAAATGTTCCACTATCTTCTTCTACTTCCTCAGTTTTTTCTTCTATTTGATCTTCGGCCTCGGAATGCTGACTTTCATTCTCACTGTTTTCTGTTTCTTCAGACATTGGTAGGCAGAAAAGGTTTTAAATTAATTTAGGAATTAATCGGTTTGAAACGCAACACACCATACAAGCACCATACACATGGTTTTGACAATGACAATAATTGACAACTATGATTGACAACGACAAACTTGACTAAAGCACAGATAATGTGAACGCACAGATGCAAACGTCCGAGAACGAATCGAAGTCAAGGGTGGCAGCGATTCAGAATAAACGGAACGCATTCTAATGTTGACACTTGACATTTACTTCTGACAGATTTGTAGTTGACGGATGCGGACGCGGTGTATTTATTTTATATTTGAGGTTAATTGTGATTTGTGTTTAATTCGGCATTTAATTATTCCTACATTTGAAACTTTCTGTATCTAGAATCTGTTTAAAATACCTATTTATAATGGCTAAGCATCATCCTGATCTGATTTTCTGCAGAAAACAGCCTGGCGTCGGTAAGTCTAGTGATTTTGTTTTGTTGTGGCCTTTGGGATGAGAATTTTGCAGTTTTATTTCATATAAATTGTATTTTATAATTATTTCAGCTATTGGACGTTTATGCGAGAAGTGTGACGGTAAATGCGTAATCTGCGACTCGTATGTACGACCCTGCACTTTGGTGCGAATATGTGATGAATGTAACTACGGTTCTTATCAAGGAAGATGTGTTATTTGCGGAGGTCCTGGAGTTTCTGACGCGTATTATTGCAAAGAATGCACTATTCAAGAAAAAGACGTAAGTTTATCGAGAATTTCTTATTCTTATCCTATGTCATATACTTTCTATAAAGTTGTTTTATGTTGCTTGGCTTTTGTAAGCTTTATTAATGTATTAACATTTAATTTTCAGCGAGATGGATGCCCGAAGATTGTGAACCTCGGTAGTTCCAAGACTGATCTCTTCTATGAGAGAAAGAAGTATGGTTTTAGAAGGCACTAGCAGTAACTTTTTTCTAGTTTGTGTAAACTAGAACAAATATGGACTGATGTGTTTTTTTATGTGTGATTAAGATTCATAATGAATGTATCAAGTGGAGAAGTATCATTTCAATGTGCTGTATTATTTTTAAACATGTCTAAAATATGAGGAAGAGTATCTATCTCGCTATACTAAAATTTCTCTCAAGGATTTACTATTACTTGAGACTATGTACTACGATGTATTGAGTTTGACTAGCAGTTCTAGAAGTAATGTTCTAATTACATAAAATACCGCAAATTAATAAAGAACTACTTTCAATGTCATCGTTTAAAAGTCAGTGAAGACAGTATATTATCAGGATTGATCTATTACATATACAAAGCTAATATTTCTATATGAATTTAGAAACTCCTAATTTACTACCTGTGTAACCTTTGCCTGTAATATATAACTGTGTTAGAATAATTTTTGAAATGATGTAGTATAATATGTATTCTTAAATAAGACAAATTTTAGTGTAAGGAGCATTGTCACATTGAAATAAAACAAATGTTTAATTCAAATATATTTATTTTTATTTTTAACTACAATTTTTCTTCCTTAATGACTTATATGAGACTAACACTGTGGAAAAATAACTCTGTTATATTTTTAAGATAAATTAAAAAAGCATTTGTAACTATTTGAAATTAGTTTCAAATTTTTACTTTAATTATAGGATATGACATAAATAAATAATAGGATATGAAGGCATTCTATGATTTATGTTTGAAACATAACCGAAGGTATACTCTTTTTTATTATTATTATTGTACAATAGGGGAGCGCTTGGCCACAATCTCGCCTGATGGTAAGCTGAGTAGTGGCCTAAGATGGAGCGCGCTTCCCTAAAATGTACCTGTTCACTCTCCTCTTGAAGACCTCCAAATTGTACTTGTCGGGGAACACAGATTCAGGAAGCATGTTCCAGTCCCTAGCGGTTTGAATAAAGAAGTGACAATCCGAACCGCTTCAACTCAAATAACTTCATATTTACATAACACATCTAACAATTTGTTTATAAACCAAGTTTTGTAAATTGAAACTGCAAAACTGCTGATAGTAAATAATACTGCTGTCTGTATTGTAGACATTAACAATTTTGCACCTAAATAATATTCAAACAAGGTATAGACATTATATCAATATCTGGATAAAATTAAAATATCTACTGTTATTCACACAAGCACAAATATGTCTAGAAAATAGATATATTATTGTCTTTATTGCCATACTTAATTTATTAAACTAATATATTTTACTTCTTCTAATTAATGTAGGGTAGACGCAAATTTATATACACAATATCATCATTTTACAAATAATAACACAATAATTTCTTAATATTGACATAGTTAATTTAATTGAAAGTTATATTTTCACACTTGTGGTGTATTTTTCACAATATACTTGATTATCTTTATGAGAATTTTGGAAACATTTCCTCTTAAGGAATGAAATGGCCTCTTAAGGAATTGTGCATCTACCTATACCTAATATAAAATAATATACACAAATAAAAAATATGCATAATTCACTTATCTATCTTCACTGGTAACACTATTGGTAGAACTTGCTGTGTTCGTCCAGATATTCGATTCATTTGATCCAACATGGGAGTACGCTGGTCGAGCAGGTATTATTGGAGATCTGATGCAAACGCTAGAGGATAATATAATTGTTTCATTATTGTGTGCTATAGTTTCAGAAATTGATATTTTTGGTTTTATGGCATTCAAATGCTTTATGTTCTTTATAAATTTATATTCATTCGGAAATTCATAGCTGCGAATGAAAACATCTATGTATTTGTGCTCTAATAACGAATGGGCTTACATAGGTTCTTAAATATATTATATGAGTATGGTATTGATCTTCACGTTTGAAATACGGTTTGGATATGGACCAATTAATATGCTTATTATAATATGTATATGTATAAAAAAGCTATTCTTTGTATAAAATACGGTGCTAGGAAGTTTTATAGTCATTGTATTGATAATAATTTGATTTATTTACAATACTATAATTGTTTAGAATTTTAAATGAACCTGTGTAACATTTTAATTTTCATGCAGTGTTGTACATGCTGAAATTCCACTGGTCATTAATTATAATTTATTTTAAAATTTTATTATAATAGTTTAAGATTTTAAACCACAGAACAGTAAAGTAGATAGAAGTGTGATGTGGGCGTGGCCCACGTGTCACTTGTAAGGTAAGATCACCTAACTTGCTCTCAGTTGTGCGCAGAAAAATATTCGAGTCGGTTGTCAGCTGTCAAACCTTTTTTCCGTATTTATTCATTAATTAGGACGTGTTGTTCGGTATTAGAGTGCAAAAATGATAGCAGACGAAATAATATCAGCAATGGAGGCATTTCATACCATCGGTAAGTCTTATTTTTATTTATTTTACATATAATATTTTATGTTACCGTCAAATGTGGCTACTTGACCTTTACTTGGCAACTTGACCACACCTTCCGTTTAACAACAAAATATCAAATTTTGTAGAATTGAAAACAAATTGACCTAACGTATCGATGTTGGTAGGTTTTTAAAATATTAATTGGCAACATATTTTAATTTTAAAGCGGTAACGCTGTTGGTTCTCGCAATATAACGTATCGAAGTGTGACTGTGACTAAGGATCTTTTGCCGGTGTCAGTATTATTATGTTTGTAGAGCTTAAACTGCACATCTCAGGTGAGTACAGTTTTGATATGTTGTGTAATAAACCCTAGAGATTGATTTTACAGTGGGAACTATCCAACTTTAGGCTCATCTGTCGAAATATTTGCTTGGGCATTGATGCCTCAGGTTAGGTCAAGTTGCCATTGACGGCTGCGTGGCAACTTGACCTACGCCTAGGGTTGACACAAAAAATAACGTGACTGCATTTTTTCCTTTTTTTATCTGTTTCGAGTTTTGCATAGTAAAATCAATAAATTTGCTGTAAATTTCGGACAATCCAGATACTTATACTCTCTTTGATGACAACGATTTAGCATATTTCTAATGAAAAATAAATGTTTCCTTACCTATTAATAAATACCTATGAGTATTAAGTAATATACATATACATATGTATTAAATTTAGTTTAATAAATAAATAGTTCATTAAAATTTGTGTCTTGTTTGTGACAACCCTATCCGATATGTAATGCTTTGTATGAAATCATTACAAATCCCGTGGCAACTTGACCAGGTAGCCAGAGCCTAACAGTTTTTTGTAAAACTTCGGGCTGCAATATTTAAAAAGTCGAAGAATTAAAAAGTAATAGCAACTTAGCCTAAAACAAGAATGTTAAGCATCTACCTATGAAAACTGATGTGCAAGGTCAAGATACCACATCAGTGTCAACTTGACCTGTATTACGTTTATTTGTAAATAATGTAAGATTCAATATATTTTAAAGAAATACCTAGTAAAAGTGAATGATGAAATCATTCATGACATGAACAAATCATAAAATGTTAATAAAAGTTTAATATAAATAAGTTAGCTAAGAAAAAGTAAAAAAATGTGGTCAAGTAGCCACATTTGACCGGTATATCTTCGCTTGTAATAATTTGTCAAAATTGTATACAAATATCTAGTCAAAATGAACCTTAATCCGTAAGAAATTAGTACTATTATAGATTGAACAGCAAACAAGAATTTCTGGAATATTATTGCAATAAACAAACGAATGTCGCTTTAGTGATGCTTGTGGCGCATATCGACAGTATCGATACTTTAGAAAAGACAAACATTATAAATATTAAATTTTATTTTATTTTTCCGTAGCTTTCATTTGTCCAATTTATTTACAGATTTCCCAAAGAGGCTAATTTAAAAGAGAAATGGATAAATGCAACGTGACGAGTTAACTGAATGCCGAACAGCACTACAAACCTACGGCAGTTCCAAGATTTAAAATAATGCATATTTTCTGTTTGTATTTTGTAAATATAGATTAATACTATTCTATTCCGTTTTTTATTTAATAATAATAATATAAAAAGAAGTACTTAGTAGTAATAAACATACTCCAAAATGTGACACATTATACTATACTCTAAAAAATATTTATTTGTGAATTATCGATATCTCGATATCGATAACAAGGCTGACATCCCTCAGGGCATAGCATCAGATAAATATCAAGTTAATGTCATTAATGTTGAGTGACACAAATTTCAACCTTATCTCTATATGTTGAGGTTCAAAGTTATATCTATTGAAAACTAACGCCCTCTGTTGTGGAGTAGCTGAATGTTTTTCGAATTTGGAATTTCTGTGCAATGAGAAACAAAACAGCTAATATACCTAGAGATGTTATACTAAAATAAACCGTAACATGGTGCGTTAGGGTACATATTGAAATGCTGAATTTATAACCTAAGTCAGTTTTTACTCAAATTAAGCAGTCCAATCAAAGGCATAGTTTACTTGTAGTGTACTGTATAACTATCGGTTTAAATGTGTGGGTTTGGCGACACTGGTTTTCATACTAATTATGACATTAAAGCACTTCTATTTGTTTTTATTGTTCTGTGTTTTAAACAGTGTATGTCATGCAGTCCAATCTCTTGACTAACCTGTTTTATAAACAGCTCATCCAAATAATGTCCTATGGAGAAATATTCGAAACAGGAATTTTAATAATTATTTTTAATCTTCAATTCTGAATCTGGGTTAGATATTATTTATTTGAAAGGTAAAATTTAGGTACATAACATTACTAAAGACTCCTTGAAAAATAAGAAAATTCTTTGAGGGTAGATGATAAAAGCAAACCATACAATGAGATAATTTTTTAATGGCATAAAGTTGGACTTAAACTTCAAAAAATGAGGTAACTTAAAGACGAAACGGAATCCATTTAATGCATTTATTAGATTAACAAATTAACTCACATTCTCTCTGCTTTATCGAGACGCTATTGTACACATAACAAAATAGCAATTTAAAAAATCAGTTCATACTGAGCTACTTACGAATTAACGTCTTCCAATTGGTCAATATCTTCTGTGATTTTACAAGCTGGTTCCATACCGTCTAAAATTGCCTATATTTTAAAGTTTAAATATACTTATTAACATCTCCAACATCTTCAGCAGTTTCTGCTCCCTGCTCAATATCTTCTAGGTCCTTACTTGGTTTCATGTCATCTAAAATTGTCTATATTTTTAATTTTTTATCTACTTACGAATTAACATCTTCCAGTTTCTTGAGCAATCTTTAGTTTTTCCTGGTCAATATCTTCTGGGTCCTTACTTGGTTTCATATCTTCTAAAACTGCCTATATTTTAAAGTTTAAATTTACTTACGAATTAACATCTCCAACATCTTGAGCAGTTTCTGCTCCCTGCTCAATATCTTCTAGGTCCTTACTAGGTTTCATGTCATCTAAAATTGCCTATATTTCTAATTTAATATCTACTTACGAATTAACATCTTCCAGTTTCTTGAGCAATCTCTCGTTCTCTCTGCTCAATATCTCCTGGTCCCTCGCCAGCTGGTCTCTTATCGAGAAGAGTTCTGTGTTCTCGTGTCGCAGTGCTGAGTTCTCTTCCATGTGCAGTTGGATCAGTTCGACTAGTTCTGATTGTGGAAGTTGGTACAGTTTGTTTGGTTCGATTGGGAGTTGGCGTTTTCTTTGGCCTGTGGGCGTTTTGATTTTTGTTATGTTTGGTAGAATTTTTTTGTTCTGTTGTGGTAGAATATAAGGTTAGCAAGATTTAGTGGTAGGGATTTTATTTAGAAAAATGTTCTAACGAAGTTGATGTTTTTTTATTTTATATTTTACCGTTGAGTTCAATTTCTGCTTTTTTGTATTTAATTTGGCAAGAATATATTTTATCTTGTAAGGGCTTATTTCGAAAATTTCCAGATTCATATTAAAATACGCTAATTCGATTAAAAAACTTACCGTAAGCATCCATATTGTAATCTGTCTGTATGTGAAGTGCTGTGCGGAGATGACTATTCTCGGCTTGTAGACTTTCTACTTCTCGTTTCAGACTAAGGATCAAAGCATCTCTTGCATCCTACATGAATAATAACATCATCATCATTACTATTTGAGATTTTTGAAGTGAAACTTCTTTAGGCGCGTTGAGAGTAACATTTCAAAGTCGCGTCATGGCAATACCGTCACGTCATGAAGTAAAGCGACGATTTTGGTATCTTTGCATCTTGCCAAAGAAGTTTCACTTCTGACACGTGTGCTCGGCACAAACCTTCTTTCTTCTGATAATTAATTCTATTCACCAAGTTTTTCACAAAATTATTTTCAGAACTTCTCTATAACTAACCCTTACACCTAAATTATGCATAGCTTCTTTTAAAATATCCAATACATTTACTCCTAGATAAAGTTCAAAGTCTACTACAAAACTTACCATTTTTACAATAGGTTTTGATTTGATCTTTTTAGCTCTTGCTGCGTATCGTAGTGTGTTTATTGTCTCGCTCAAATTTGACTTCGTTGGGGCTATACACGCAATCTATAAATTTTAAGGATTTGTTCAGTAGCATGAATAATTCTATTTTCTTCAGAGGTTTCTAATTTATTTCCTTCAATTTATTTTTCTTACTTAGTTATTTTAGGAAAGTAATTTTTAAAACTTCAAATATTGAGGATAGTAATTTTTATAAGAGTTCCCAGTTGACATTATTTTAAACTCTTTGATCGAGGTCAGTCTGGTCAGTTAATTCTGAATATGGTAATTTGGTTAATCTATATCGGAACAATTATTATTTATGATATAATAATTGATAACCTTAGTCCTTACCATAAGTGTAACTCCGTTCCCAGCAAGACTGTCAGCCAGCAATTTGGTCAGCTTACTGTCTCTGTAGGGTATGTGACCACGCTTCTTGCCATCACTTAGTTGAGCTATACAATATCCTGAAAATTGTACAGGAAAATAATGTTAATGTTATCGTAGCTTTAGTGAAAATGAAATTTCAATCGTCTCTGTTTTTATTATGATGAAATTTTAAGGGACTTAAGTTCATCAACACCAGTAAAGTGTTTCAAGCGTGATGTTTTGAAAACCAAACTTGGTAGATCAGTTAAATTATTAGTAAGTTCTTAATCACGAAATAGAGTTTTTAGAAAAAATGCGAAGGCTTTAAAAAGTTACCTATGAGATTTTTATTTACCTACTTCTCTTTTGAGGATTTTTTATAAAAGGCGGGCAATTCTGACAAGCAACGGAATAAATACATAAACTCACTAGAACTAAATAAATAAGTATTTTACTAATTCCGTAATATTTTAGAAAATGTACTCACCCAAAACCATCAAACTCCGATTAATATTATTCGCCTCTTCCAAAGTCTTTCCCGTACTATTGGTCCGTTTGGTCATCTCACTGCCCGCAAGGTCCACGAAGTTGATCTTCCCGTGTGTAGAGCATGTGACGTCACCGTCAGTTCGCACGTCCCGTCTCACTCGCACACATAGTAATGTGTGTGAGCGGGAAGAGTGCGAGTTCATTGAGTGAGAACCGACTGCGCGGTTACGCATACCTATACAATAATAATGGTAGATTTGGTAGAGGGAAGTCTAAATCTTTACAGGTCTATGGACGAAACAATATGGACTATGGAGCAAAGGTAGAAGTAGATTTAGAAATGAAGTCTAAATGTAGAGACGTCTATGTACAAAATTTAATTTCGTTAAAATTGAGGTCCACGAAGTTAATATTAATTGTTATTTATTTAACACGAAGTTAGTTCATATATTAGTAACATTATCCAGCCTCGTACATGTCCTTTATTAATATGGTTGCCTGGAAGAGATTGCTTTAAGCAATAAGGCCGCCTTTTGTGCACTTACCGTATTCATGTTTTCTTGTTAAATTATGTTTTTATTACTGGTACTTGTACAATAAAGTGTCATAAATAAATAAATAAATAAATTATCTACACGTACCTACCAAGTACCTAACTGCTACGGTACTGAGGAGATTTTGAAATGAAGCTTACCTGAGGGAGGTCTAAACGTGCAAAAGGTATGGAAGGTATGGAGTTTGTGAGCGAGCCAATTGTTTATTGAGTGAGAATGGAAAATCTTACAAATATTTTGCTAGTAGGTATATGTACCTACTTCTTAATTAATTCTCATAAAAATCTATATACCTTCTTCCAGTACAGCAAATAGATCGTCTAACTCTTCACAGTCTACCATAAACAAGTTTTCTACGTAAAAGCTTCGACTCTCTTTTGACCATCGCACTTGGAGCGGTTTTCTTGCACTGCCGGGGTTTAGTAAATCTATCACCTTGAAGAAATCAATATTGTTAAAATAAATGAATCTAAATTACTAATTAGTGATATAAGTATATAAAGTCAAGCTATTTAAGGTTATAAAAAAAAATTGTCTGTCTGTCTGTATGTTCAGGCATCACGTGAAAACTAACGGTTTAATTTCGATGAAACTTGGTATAATTATACCTCATTATCCTGGGCATAAAATAGGATACTTTTTATCCCGGAAAAATACGTAGGAAAAAATTAATCTTAATTTTTCTTAATTTTTCCGCGCGGACGGAGTCGCGGGCGGAAGCTAGTATTAACTTAATTTAGAATTGCAAATAAAAACGAAACAATTTTTATACCTTTTCATTATAAATCTCCAGAAATGAAGCTTTTAGCACAAAATGGCTCTCCGGCTGATCTCGTATCAGACGGAACAGATACACAAACGATCTGACAACCAGACCGTGGTCTGGCGCGTATGGACTCGCACCACTTTCTACCTGAATTGGAAATAATATAATAAGAATTATATTTTTAATAGAGGTATCAAAAACAATGAAGAATGAAATCATGCTATTTTCGTTATTGTTACCTATTTCCCTATTTGTATCACACCCCATTCTGAATTCATTATAAACTCAGATCAAACATTTATTTATTCAATTAGACTTCTAGAAGAAATTATCATCGAAAGAATCGTCATAACATAGTTTATCCATTTGGCATTTACTAACGGTTTGAATAGCAGTTTCTACAGAGAAGTACCGGCAAGAAACTCTGTTGTTAATTTGGATATCTGATTCGTCAGTCCTGTCATGTTTATGAATTCAATAATCTATACTAATATTATAAAGAGGAAAGGTTTGTATGTATGTATGTATGGTTTTCACGCATAAGCTACTGGACCGATTTTGATGAAATTTGGCACAGATAATCTTTAGACCCTGAGAAAGAACATAGGCTACTTTTTATTGCGAAATATGTACCACGGGCGAAGCCGGGGCGGACCGCTAGTCAGGTTATAAAAATGTCTATAATCAGTTATTCTTTAATTATAAGAGGAATTTAATATGTAGTAAAAATGGAGCAGGAAGAATAATTTCGTCGCTTTCTGGGAATAACCTATAGGTACCAAAAAAATTTCCATCAATTATTTTGATTCCAATCAATCTAAATTAAACCTCGTTATTGTTTACGTAACAACATTAAAGAAAGGCTAACAAAAACAAAGTGGTAAATCCGTAGATAATATTATCATTAACATACCGTTGGATACACGCGAAGAGCTTTTAGTTGTCAGGTCAATATCAAATGCAATTACTGGTATTATCACATACTGAGTGATTTTCCTGTTATTTGTTGAAAAATTGATGGCTTTTTTCGTAGTGAAGTAAACGAAATGTTAAAACTAGGCCTACGCTCAAAATACTAAGTTAACGTACTTAAGGGAATTTTCTCATTTTGTTTTTGGAATGTTCTGGAAGTTGAGCCAGAAATTGGGTACCTATCCATAAGTATACAAACAATATCTAATAATTACGATAGTAACTTTGTCCTGGTTAGTTCTGTCTACTAGGTTTTGCTAGACTCCGAACGTAATATTGAAAATAAAGATGAAACCTTGCTAAAGTTTGTTAGAATACCTCTTAAAGTGGTTGAAAGAGGGCTGGACATTTTTTATTTGTATATGAGAAACTAATGTCGCGTGTAAAGGTATTACATAAAATGTCATGCTTATCAGCTATTTTTTATCAAGAATTTAAAATAAATTTTATTTCATGCAAATAAAGTTCAATTTGTCTTGTCGAATAATTCGCGGTTATTTGTCTATACCTCGCGTATGAAGGTGACAATCGATCCGATTGACCATTGATGTCGTATGCAGTGAAAGGTTATGATTATTATGTGGTAGGACGATTTTTTAAAACTTTCATACATTTTTATAAATGTATGGAGGGTAGTTAGTTCTTAATGTGGTTATCCAGAAATGGTTTCAGAAGTCTCCTACCCACATATACCTGAAAAAAAAAGAATATTCCTATCAAATCCACTTACCAATCCAGGTGGTCCAGTAAGAGTGTGAGTTTTCCCACTACCAGTCTGTCCGTAACAAAATGCAGTACAGGAGAACCCCTCTACCGCCATCTCTAATAACCGCTTCACACCGGAATATTCTAGAACGTCTTCCTGTTGAAATGTTTAATTCTACTGAATTTTCAGGAAATATTATAATAGGAGAAGAAACTACCTGTTGGTACTTTAATAGTAAAATATGAATGACATGATGAAACAAAACGTGTCTCCAAATTTCAAGATTTCAAAAGATTAACAAACTCGTGATTCTCTTTCGAGAAATACGTATACATAATATTATATATACATAACTAGTTCGTAGTAGCTAATTACAAAGATTTTTTTTAATTTAAATTCAATTTCAAATCATCCAATTCCTTTTGGAGTATGTACTTAACGAAAATGTAATTAAAAAATTAAACGAGAGAAGGATCAACATAATAAATGAAATATAGGTACCTAATCGACCAGTAATAAGCTAGCAAAATTCATAAGAAATGCAAAAAATAACTAGGGTCCATTTAAAATCCTACATTTACAGTATTTTTACATCATTTGTTTTACCTGTGTTGCTGCCGGTTCAAAAACAACATTATAGGAGAATACTTTAGGCTTCTGCCCGGGTGTAGTTCCGTGGCATATGATTTGTCCTTTCCCGGGGAATTCGAGCATATTTACCTCCCGCACTGACCGCTCTTTTTCATTCACTGGTCGTACTCTAAAAAAATATATTTAATGAAAAATGATATTTTTAATGAAAAAATGGAACATGTAAAAGTACTCCATCTTTTCTGTTAATATAATCTCTTTCTTAGTATAGTTCTAATTGAGTTATTTTTTAAACTCGAAGACGTATTAAATCCCTAGAAGACTCTACGTCTGGTAGAGACACAGATCTCCTACTTATTGTTGCAGTCATTTAGGTATGAAAGGGAACTTTTATTGAATATAAAGATTTTCATAATAACTAGAAAACACTTAAATTTTTCGGTTAAAAAAGGTGACACTACAATGATATTGCAGAGATATAAAATAGGTGATACTAAAGTTAATACACCTGTATTCTTATCTAAAATAATCCCTTGACAGCAAGAGGGATATATTTTGTGCTTTAATTGACAAATAAATAATGAAATAAATGAACTTTTTTTTGTTATTACTGAAATATGTTAACGCAACATCTATTTTAATTGACGCCACCTCGTTAACAGCGGAAAATCGATAGCATTTTATTAGTCAATGTCAACAACCTTCCTGGACATGCCCACATGTGGGGTGTTTTGGAAAAACATTCAATTAAGTTTCTTTGTTAATTTTGTATATTTTCCAAACGTCAGAATTATTGTTCTTATATGTAATAAGTTTCTGTGTTTATATTCAAAAAATATCTTGTAAATATTTGAACCTTTCTGAAATCTGACTGGATACATTATTTAATTGCGATATTCTTGACATTAAAAATCTTATTAAATAATATTAACGATCCCATTGGTGTGACGAATATTATGCAATTTTAATTAAAAATTAGAATTAAAGAAATTAGTAACCACGACTATATTTTTAAACAAATTGTTATAAAAAACACCTAGGTACTTATATTTGCTTAAAATACTATGATAATTTATTTTTCTTTTTATTTGCATACTTTTATTACCTTTCAAAATGGAAAAAACAATGACTAAGCTAATTTTTGCGATGTCGACTACAAGATTAGTTCGATCATTTGTTACATGAGAATCTATTCTGTCGTTCTTCAATGTCTTTTTGCTGTATAAATTATATTAGTTTTTTAGAAAAAAATTGGACCGTTTGGGCAAATTTATTTTTATGAAGTTTAATATATTAATCTATAGATACTAGATAGGTACTAGATTAGCACTGTCCACTGAACTAAAAAGTTACAAGTTCAAGCAATAAATAATACCAATTTGAAGATAAATACAATAATAAGACAAAATATTTGAGAACCTTCAAATCAAAATATTTTATCCTTGTTACCTCTGTTAGCTACCACAGTTTCTGTTATCTGTGGCTACCACAATCGAGAGTTTCGTACAAGAAATTATTGGGCGTCTCATCAAAATAAAGCTACTCTTATTTATTAGCTAGCTATTATCTTGATAGTAATCACTTGCAAAAATGGGCGAATGATTCTGGACTATAAATATCGTACCTTTATTTATATTACTCTTACCTTATAACTACGTTAATATTATCCTCGTCAGAGTTAAGAGTAGTGCTGGATCCTCGAGTGCTTCTATCGACGCTGCCGGTTCTACTGCTACCACTTAAAATAATGAAATAGGTAGTTATAAATATCATATAAATAATTTTATTTCGTTTTCTACATTCTTCTGAAACCTAATTTAAGTTGGTTACTTTAAAACCTCTGAAAAGTATTCTAGAATATTTGCATTGTTTTCTCCTCGTGGTTTTTTGAGCATACCTACTAACATCTACTTAACTTGTAACCTTTTATCTTAGGTACAAGAAGTTAAGTAGATGGGATCGTTTTTAGAACGACCTGTTAAAATGGCCCCAATGCAAGTCGTAACTAAGATGCAAATTTAATTTGCTCAGATAATAATAATACAAACATATCTAACCACTCATTTTGAAGTCAAATAAAAAGGAAAATAAATATTAACAAAACTATAAAGTCCATAATAAATAAAAGCTTAGAGAAATTATTTCATAAGTTACATAATATATAAAAGCGATATTCCTGTACATAGAAAACATGTTTGATAGACATATTGGAAGCTATTATTTCCTCAAACACCAATCATTGATAACGATCGAGGCCCGTTGTTTTGATTGTACATCAATGTCAATATATAGGCACATATAGGTATACATATTCGACCTTCTGTGAAATCGGTAAATAAATGTTCCAAGAAAAAAGTATGTGTGCCGAGCACACGTGTCAGAAGTGAAACTACATGGCACGATACAAAGATACCAAAATCGTTTCTTTACTTCATGACGTGACCGTATTGCCTACGCGACCTTGAAATTTTACTCTCAACGCGTATAATAAGTGTCACTTCAAAAATAATTGTTACTTGTAAAAGAATGAAGAGAAAGGAATAGGTAGTTAACTATGTAAACATTTATCAAAAAAATAATTTCTGGTAACTGCTAGACAGTTGTCAATATAGCCTTGAAACTTCAAAAGGTCACATGTTATGTATTAATTAATAGTTAAACATCAATTAAAGTTAGTTTTGCATCTGTTGTATTTCAGGGCGATATAGATTTTAAAGAAAATTGGGTCGATGATGATAATATTTAGGTTAGAAAAAATAAAGAAAACACTTTCAATAAGATAAATCAGATCACAGATCCTTGATAAGTGTATAAAAATATGATAAAAATAAATAGTTTGAATTAAATCTGCCGGTCAAAACGCTTCTACAGGCGTCGCTTACCTACGTACAAACGTCAAACATACAGATTACAGCCTACAGGTGAAGCTAATATAAAACAAGTGTATTCAGACTCATCCAAAGGGTTAAGAAGGGTTAGGCCCTTCTTATGAATGGGTCAAAAAGCTGTCCATAACACATCAATGTGTTTGTGCATGTGTGCGTGAAATTGTCTATGTATTATTTCTGACTCGTGTAGGGTAGTTAAGAATTCATATTGTCAATACTTTGTATTCATATAATTTTATATGGAGTTTTATTTAGTGTTTATTATTTTTATTCAATTCTGATCATGCCATATTCAATCATATTAAATTAGTATTTAAGGCTAATTATGATGAATGATAGTAAAAGGCCAATAGGAATAATATATTGTACCTATTAGGGTTTTATCGAGTGATTGATAAGATCGAATAAATTCAATATAATTGCACGCCTCATAAGCGAAGCGTTGAGGTGGGTACTACTGTCACTTCGCGCAAAACATCTGATTTTTCAAACTTAAAATGTCTTTATGTATCATACATTGCACTTGTAAGATAATACATACACACACATATTAAGAAAAAACACTATTTTTAACGTTCATGATATTTTTGATGTCATTTTTGTTATTTAAACTAGTTAAAAAACAGTTTAAAAAAGTTCTGTCTTGGACGTCCGTGTGTCTGTATGTGCGGATCCTTTTTCTTGTTAACACGATAGCGACCGAAATACTTTACTAATCGAGTCTTTTTTTTTCTCTTACGCTTGAGTATGCTCAGGAATAGAACCCTTTCATTTTTCAGGGTCTGATTCGATGTGGTTTAATTGTTATTAAATAAACAAAAATAATAATTAATAAATATTTATTAAAAAAAAATTATGAGGCGTGCACTTTTGGATTTTCCAAATTATTTATATTTTATATTCCGAGAAAACTGTTTTAACAATCAGGTATTTATATTTAACATTTAGGTATACGTTTACGTTTGGGAAAATTGTTGGACGATTTCTATAAATTCGATTGGTTATTGGTTGGGTATTGGTTGATACAAGTTATCAGTGTGTTTTTGAAAAGAAAATAACGATAAATGCAAATCAATGGTTTCACATTAAAAATATACCTAGGTAAGTACTTATGTAAATATTGACATTGAAAATAAATAGAATAACGTAATAATTTTCTACACATTGGTCGTGAAACTTATTAAGCCATTATATGAATTATAATAAACAACCAAAATTACTAATAAGTAATAACTAAAGGTTTTATCATCATTTCAATTTAATAAAAGCTCTACAAATTGGAAAGCCTACATGCAAGAATGATTCATTTGGTTAGTTTCCAAAAACACTATATTATCACAGTATTACAATATTGTTTGTGATATTATGTTGATTTGGTTAATAGCCATTAGCCAATAGGCCCTGGAAGTATGATTCATGGAAAATAATGAATAAGAAATTTTATTAATTCTGTGTGACCATACGGAATGAAGTAACTAATAATATGATTGTAAGAAGATTTGTTAATAGTTAGATTGGTAAACGAAAGCTGTTAAGTTTGGATTGCATATTTATTATGGACTGATATCATAAACTAAAGAAAAAACTATGAAAAAAGGAAATTACAGTTGCTAAAATAATCGTTTTTCATTCATTATTATTGACATTACGATTAAATAATTGGTGGATTAAGATAGTAATTAGCTTCAACTTTCAGTAAACCAAACTTTAATGCCTCTTAGGGCTAATTTTTCAATCCTTGGGTAAACTTATTCGTCGAATAACGTATGAAACTACCATTTCAAAATGTATTCTTATTGCCCGCAATTGACAGTTTACAGGTGACATTTTAATATTATCGTGTAATACTTTATTGGACGGGTAAGTTTTAACCAGGGATTGAAAAATCTGCCCTTATAAACATAAACTTGTTACAATATACTATTAAAATTAGTTGATATTACACACATAAAATTCAACCAAAAAACGTCAACCAAAATTCCTAGAAAACAAAAATTGAATCACGTATTTCGTCATGGAAACACTGCCCTTTGGCCGTCCATTTACCGTATTCCATTTACAAAAACGGAGGGTTGCGTGCCATGTTAGGGGTGCTAGTGACTGATTGCGCATTTAATATTTATTAGGCAATCTTATACACTTTGTGGTGATGGGTTCAAGGTGGGATTGCGGTTATATGCATAACTAGCTGACAAGATAATGCCTGCAACAGCCTTCTTAAAATTTTTGGGTATGAAAAATAGATGTTGCCCGATGAATAAAAATTAGCAGGAGTATCGGTCAAGCTGTTTCGGAGGAGTTTAATTCCAAACACCATGACAGAAGAATTTTATTCGTAAACTAACTATATCAACTTACGTTGTTCTGTCTTATTTATATATATACTAGCTTTCCGCCCGCGGCTTCGCCCGCGTTTTCAAAGAAAAACCCGTTCCCGTAGGATTTCCGGGATAAAACCTATCCTATGTCCTTTCTCGGGTATCAAAATATCTCTATACCAAATTTCATGCAAATTGGTTCAGTAGTTAAGGCGTGATTGAGTAACAGACAGACAGACAGAGTTACTTTCGCATTTATAATATAAGTATGGATATATATACGTATATATACCTACGGCTTTTTTAAAAGTTCCATTGCAGTTAGTAGAAAAATATAAAAATAGTCATGCAGTCGAGTTTTAATATTCATTTTCACACGCAGTTATAACCTTGCAAAAACTATTTTAACACGCTTTTACTTCATCTGCATGTTTGTATGTAACCGACTCGAGATCTCGATTTTGAGACACTTTAAACGGACAGATTTAATTCAAACTTTGTACACCTATCAACGATCAGGGACAATACAATAATTGCATGGCTTTATGCGCGTATTTTTAACAATATTAATCTTCGTATAGATTAATTTATCTGTTACCTACGTACTTATTTATAAGAATAAACCTATTACTATTATTTACTACTGACAAATCTAAAGAACCTTACCTGCCATTCCTAGATCGACTGCGAAGGCTGTCATCATCTCCAGTCCACTTCACTAACGCTGGCAGCCCCACAGTACTGATGCCTTTTGAGAGCCCTACTCCAGGCTGTTCTGTGCTCCTTGCTTTGCGGGCTTTCAGTTCTATACCTGTTTAATTAATTAAATTAGTAGCTAGGTACCTGATTGGGTTGTAAGTAAAAACATCTATATATTTAAAAATGAAACCCGTTTCGCGTTGTCACGGCATCACGTGTGAACGGCTGAACCGATTTCGTTAATTCTTTTTTTATTATATTCCTTGAAGTACGAGGATGATTGTTATGTAGAGAAAACGTAAATATGTACCATGGGCGAAGCCGGGGCGGACCGCTAATATTTTATAAAATAGGCTTTCTTTTTTAAAAATCCTCGCTAATGTATTGCACATTTCAAAGTTAGTTATTAGTATTACTATTAGATAACAATATAATACTTATTATGATAAAATCGATTCCACATTCTTCAGTTTTGAATTTAGTCAATAGTTTTTAAAGAATTACTTACGTTATATTTTCCCGCAATCAAAAACGTTCGAATTATAAAATTAATTCACACAAAATTTAACACACATTTGATTGCGACTTACTTTTCAAATTGAAAGAGACATTAGGACAAAATTTAAACTTACCGTACTTTGTTGATCCAGCCAACGTCTCAGCAGATTTTGAAATGCTTCTCGACAAAGCAGAAGGAGGCGCTTTCATAGGTGTAGCATGTCTATGGTGGTATACCATGTTTTGTGATAACGGTTGAAACAATTGTAAATTCTTCAACGACATACTCTTTTTTGTAATGTGACATTTTTTTCGTAAAACACAATTTTTGTCATAATACACCCATTAACTTATTAACTGTGTTCTTCAGGTGAAAGGTATTGCTAAATTGTCACTAGTTAATTTTACGACGACTTTTATAGACTAATTTGTTGTTAAATTTTGATAACAACGTTAAAACTTATGCGGGTTTTAATTTCAAACGTATTAGTTTTCTCTTTAATTGCGTATTATAATTTAACTTCACATATGTATGAATGTCCTAAAATATTAATTTAATAATAATTTACAATAGTATTTATTGTTATAATATTTCCCGCGCACAATGACGTCAATTTTTGTTCACAGGATAATTGGCGCCAGTTTTTTCTTTTTCAAAATGGCGACGCGACCGTGTAGAAACCACGCGCGGTTACCACTGATGATTCGATTTTCCCTTACAGACAATAAAGCCAAGTATACACTATTAGTTTTGATCGAAGTTCAATAATAATATGCGAGTAGAAAAATAAAATTTTATTTTTTATGTTTCAATAATGCACATTATTGAAACGTACAGTTGAAACAAATATGATGAAAATTCTCAAATGTTAAAGTTTTTAAACATCGTTTTAATTTCCCAGTTTTTACTTTTGATAAGTCTTTATTTGATTGTGTTTTTTGTCTAACCTAGCGATTAAAATTGTAAAAAAAAAGTAATTTAAACTCCTTGTTGGGGTTACAATAAAAAAAAAAACAACCCGCACTCTTCTTCCACAATATTTCAATACAAAATTCCCTTATTGATTTCCACAGAACATTTTCGGTAATAAATAAATATACATATATTATGTAATGTTCAACATTGCTTCCTTATGTCTACACAGTCCACCCTTAAAATAATTACGGCATGTTCATATTTCATACGTAGGTTGTCTTTCACACTACGCTCTTATGGGTATGAATTGTTTATTAGACAACAGTGAAGTTATCGTCAAATTGATTTATCAGTTTATTTTCTAAGTCAAAACTGAAATCGTTCTCGGTAAATCTTTTTTTTTTCTTTTTTTAGTTTTCAATGTTTTTCTAGGAATTTCTAGTCGATAAATCTTTTGATTGATAGTTTATATCAATGAATATTAATGTTTTAGTTTATTTTATCTATAAATTATTGGAAAAGGACACAATTTAGGTAGGGTGAGATAGCTGGTAGGCAAGGGCGGATCCAGCTTTAGTGCCAGGGGGGGGTCACATAGACGTGGTCAATTTTCAAAAGCTATATTTTGGTAATTTAATTGATACGTAGATTTAAAAAAAAATGGTCAAGTGCGAGTCGGATTGGCGAACCAAGAGTTCCGTACAAACATTTTTATGTTTTAATATTAAATTTATGCTTTTTGCGATTTTTCCTTTATCTGTGCTATAAGACGTAAGGGCGTATTCAGAAAGAAAGCTTGAAACTTATAAGCGCTTATCGGCGCTTGTCATGTTCATATATTTTCCTGCGCGGGTTACCAGCACTGACAGGAAAATATATGAACATGACAAGCGCCGATAAGCGCTTATAAGTTTCAAGCTTTCTTTCTGAATACGCCCTAAGTTTCTATTAAATAAAGATTAAATATCAAGATTCTGTGTTCACGGGAAGTACCCTGTAGGTTTTGATTCTTGGCAACACTTGCGAATGTTGATAAGCATGAAATGTATGTTTTAGCAATTTTTCCTCCGTCTGTGCTGACATTGCTTTTAACCAAATTTCAGAACTCTGTGTTCACAGGAAGTAGTACAATACCTATAGATTTTGGTTCCCTTGCGATAATGTCGAAATTTGCGATATTTAAGGCATAAATGGCTGTAGGTATCTTTTGGTTGCGTTGGGTTATAAGTTTGATTTTTTCACAGCTATAAGGAACCGTAGATTTGAGTATTCGGTATGAATTTCAGATTGATACCTCCACGCGTTCCTGAGAAAAAGGGTCTTCACAGGCAGACAAACTTGGAAAATATATATTTTTTGCAATTATTCCTGTATCTGTACTATAAGATGTTGCTTTGTACCGAATTTCAAGATTCTGAGTTTACGGAAAGTACCCTTTAGGTTTTGAGTTTTGATTCCCTTACGAATGTCGAAATTTGCGAAATTTTTCGGCATTTACGGCTGTATCTTCTGATTCGTTGACATAGAAGTTTGATTTTATTATAGCGTAAAGGTATTTTAGACTTGAGTTTTTGGTATGAATATCAAGTTAATACAATATGTCAGCGTTCATGTTGTGTGTTTAATGTTTAATATTTTTTTATATTATAATGTAAGGAAAAATTCATGCTTTTCGCAATTAGTAAACAAAGTCGTTGTCTCTGTGCCTATGTCCCTATGTATGATTAAATCTTTAAAACTACGCAACGAATTTCGATGCAGTTTTTTTAAAGATAGAGTTATTCAAGAGGAATGGTATATAATTTGTAAGGTTTTAGAGACGCTTTCTCTCGCGAAGCCGCGGGCGGTAAGCTAGTCTGCGTTATAAGACGTTTGATTGTACTAAATTTTATGACTCTGTGTACTCGGGAACTACCCTGTAGGTTTTGATTTCTTAGGGAGTGTCGAAAAATTTCAGCAATTACAGCTGCATCTTTTGATTGCGTTGGCTAAAACGTTTGAATTTTTCACAGCATCAAGGGACCTAGACCGAAGGATTTCGACATTAGCAAGGGAATCAATACCTGCAGGGAGCACCCTGTCCCGTAAACACAGTCTTGAAATTGAGTAAAAAGTATCGTGTTATAGCACAGATGTAGTAATAACTGCAAAAACCCTAAAAAATATATTTTTAAATAATTTTAAACTTACAATCCCTTTACTCATGAACGTCTACATGTATTTAATTGATATTCACATCAGAACTCGGGTCTATAATAACTTAAATCTGTTATTTAATTCAAATTCTATGTCAACGCAATCTGAAGAAAAAGCAATTAGAGCCGCATATTCTGTAATTCGCAACTACTTGCAAGGGAATCATCAATCAAAACCTACAAGGTACTTCCCGTGAACACAGTCTTGAAATTTGGTTAAAAGCAACGACAAAATTGTAAGATACAACTTAATGAAAAAATATGTTTGCTTGGAGTCCTCGGTGCGCGAGTCCGACGCGCACTTGGCCGATTTTTTGTTGTAACAAATTACAGTCAAAACTGTATTTTATAGTATTCATTTGAAAAAAAATATTGCTATTTTATTTCTTATCCACGAACTGGGATATTTCGATATTTGAGGTTTTGTGTAAAAAGTGTAACAGCAAAAGTTGTAGAATAAAAAAATAATTACATACAACTTTACCATTACACTTTATTCCGCAGTTATAGTTTTTTTTTAAATCGAAAAACCTGTTATTTGTCCTTAAATTACGACCACAGGTCGACCCTAATAAACTTTTTCTATAATTTTTGTTATATTCTCTTCCGTTACCGTTTGTAATTGATTTCATTGTTCTATATTACTTTTATGTCTCAAAATTCAATAAAAACATCATATTGAACAGTATTAATTTGTTAATTTAAAAAAGTTAATATTAAATTAGTGGTCCACTTAGGTCGTGGACCTAGCCCAGGGGGGGGTCATGACCCCGTGACCCCCCCCCCCTGGATCCGCGCTTGCTGGTAGGTGTCAAATGGTGAAATACCACAATGGTGATGATTTTTCCAATCTCTGGGTAATTTAATAAATGTTTTAAATATTTTAATAACTGACTTCAATGACTTGGTCCTTATCTAACGCGATAAATTCTCCCAGTGGCAAGTTTAATAAATTAAAACACAAAGGTAATTTATGTAAACTGGAAGGACTCGACAGATTTGAATAAATTTTTTTCCTTGGTTTAAACATAACTGCCATTTATTTCAATTATAATATGAAATACAACACAACAAACATTTATAATGAGTCGAATTACGGTAACAGTAAAAAACTTATAACTGTATTTGACCTTCCAAGGAAATAAGTAATTAGGGAAAATGGGTCAAAAAGGCTCTTTTTCAGACACTAGACAGATTGGCCAAAATCCTTGAAGCAAATCTAGATCGTATTCTATAGGGGCTTCAATTCAACGTTCATATTAATTTTTTAAGCTTATTTAGCACCCAAAACCAATTTGTGCTAACAATAAGCAAGTCATTTATCATTTTTATCGTGAGTTAAATTAAAGTTATCGTTGATTATAAGCCAATATAACCTTAAAGGTAGTAACTAAGTATAATTAATGAAAAATGTAAAAATTAAAATTACTTAATTAATATTTAGAATGCCTAGGTGTACTCAACTACAATATTTTTTACGAAAAGAGGAGAAAATGGAAAATAAAACTGAAACTACTGATTTCAATAAAAATAGTTGAAAATATCGAGTGTTTTTTTTAAACCCCAAACACAAAAATGATCTGTCATGTGTGTTATCTGTTTTGCCTTAACTGTAACCTATAAAAAATTCCTCTTTCTCTGAAACAATAGGTGTAAAAGTAAATGATAATGCTATATAAATCTTTTCCGGTCTGACCATAACAAAATGCTATTAATGGGAAATCGATGTTACGAATCACAATATTGTCACAAAGGAATAATTTATGAACTTAACCTTTTATATTAAAACGTCACACTAATCACTATCTTCTATTAAAAGTTGAGAAGATCGATGATTTTTTTTAATATTACCCAAGTAGGTATTTCACCTAAGAATGGTTCATGTTCATCGTATCTATCTGAAAAAAGTTTGGCATAGAGATGGATTGTAGGCACACATAAAATAAACGGTAGAGCAAGATCGCCATCATCATCGTCCTCGTTTTAGCCTTTTCAGGTACTTAATTAATATACGAATGAAAAAGTACTTTTTATTTCGTTAATATTTTTTTTATAGATTCCGTTAGACTAAAGTCTTTGAAAATAACATGTATATTTTTATTGTTTTGTATAAATGTTACCAGCAGAATTTTTATAAAGATATTAAGTAAAGGTATGTCCTACTAATATTATAAATGCGAAAGTTTGTGAGGATGTGTGTGTGTTTGTGTGAATGTGTTTGTTACTCTTTCACGCAAATACCTACTACTGAACCGATTACAATGAAATTTAGCACACATATAGAGGGTAACTTGGATTAACACAAAGGATAGGTTTTATCCCGGAAATCCCACGGGAACGGGAACTATGCGGGTTTTCCTTTGAAAACGCGGGCGAAGCCGTGGGCGGAAATCTATTACAATAATATATTCCGGAAGAAAGCGATTATAGTGCCCTTTGCTGCGTAACAGTGAAATATGCTTGAATTGCGTACAAAAATACATTTAATGATAATAAAATCATATGTTGGATTGCAAAGGATGCTCGTTATGCATAATTTTGGATGTATAACTAATTTAAGACACTAATAATGGAGGATTAGATGAGAGTTGCCTTGAACTATTTTCCCTTTGTTCGAACTTAAAACGAGTATCTAGGTATAGTATGTACCTACCGCAGATTAGCCTTCAACATAAGATCCAGATAAATGTTGATTATTAATTAATAAACTCAAAGGTGACTGATATAGTGTTCTATCAACGCACAGCCCAAACCACTGGACGTATCGGGCTGAAATTTGGCATGCAGGTAGATGTCAATTGTCATAACGTAGCGTAGGCGTCCCCAGAAATGATTTTAGAAAATTCATCACCTAAAGGGGGAAATAGGGGATTAAAACTTATACCATGAAAATTTATCTTTTCCACGCAAGCGAAGCTGCGGGCAACAGCTAGTATTAGAATATAATAAATGCATTGTATTGATTGTACCTATAGTTACCTGAAAAAATATAAAAAAAAATCATAAAAAAATAAGTTGATAAAATATAAGTTTTTCCTGAATTTCCTTTACGTACGTTGATGTTAATCGTAAAACTCGTGAAATGCTCGATCAATTCGGATGTTTTTAACGACTTTAAGGCACAAGGTTCTTATGGAGAGAAATCATGAAAAGGGGCCAATAGGGTACAACAACGTATTCAGAGTTAGTTTTCACATAGAAATTAATAAATAATAGATTTCAAATATCCACTAAATACACAGATAAAGCACAAACTATGTGTATGTGATAATTATGCATAACAAGGGTGACGCGCACAATGACGTGTCAGATGCGGTTCGCTGATCCTCAATTTTGGTTCAACTAGATTATAAATCGTAGTTTCCATTGTATTACGTCACGGGAATTTATTGTTAATTATGGATGAGGTAGCGGTAAACCTCGGCTTCATAATAGCTACAGACATAAAATATCAAATTTGCTATCATACCAAAATAACCTTTATTTTATATCTATTAAGTCTTATTTTATTTATTATTAAAATGTTGATTTCCACTCGGCTTTACGGAAGTAGTATGGACATTGTACACGGATAAAAATTTGAACCAGATTTCATACAAAATCGAAATCGTAATTTTAAGATGTGACACTTCCATATATCTAGGACAATTCTAGGACCTTCGTCATTATGTCCTAACTGCAGTAGGATTAAATAAAACAGTATAATGGAAACAAACAAACAAACAAAACAATAGCACTTCCTCTTCCTACATATTTAATGCATTTGTTTAGTTATAGTATTTAGATTCGATCAACATTATACGCAAAAAGTTGAAGAAAAAATTATGAATGTTACTTTTGATATGCTTTTGATTAAATGCATTGTTACTACATATAAGAAACTAGCTTTCCGCCCGCGGCTTCGCCCGCTCAGTCAAAGAAAATCCCGCATAGTTCCCGTTCCCGTGGGATTTCCGGGATTGCGTCATTTTCCCGGGATAAAAAGTAGCCTATGTCCTTTCTCAGGTATCAAATTATCTCCATACCAAATTTCACGAAAATTGGTTAAGTAATTTAGGCGTGATTGAGTAACAGACAGACAGACAGAGTTACTTTCGCATTTATAATATTAGTATGGATTGTATGTAGGTTGGTTTCTAATAGAGCAATTTAAAAAAATTGATAGTCGTATTGATTTTAAACTTAGATCATTAAGTAATGGATGGAGCACGCTGGCAAATGTTCTAACTAAACTTTCTGCCGGTTTTGGTGCGGGGAGGGTAACTCACACTTTGAAACACAATCACACATTCACAAAAATAATTTGTGTCTTTACAAACTCAAACTATTACAAAATGGACAGACTAGCATGTTTTTGCACACATACATCGATTACACAGAAAAATCTCTATACATATACGTAATAATACAACCGCTCTAAAGGGATGTAACCATATCGATATTACAAAAATTATAATTTTGTTGAAATTAGAAATAACATTAATATTATATTCATAAAAAATACTACACAGGTCATTTGTAACGTTATCATCATTATTATATGCATACGAAAAAACAATAAAACGCCATTTTATTTGTATTTGAATATGTACATTTATTCAACACATCACATATTATATTCAATAAAATAAATATCGGTCCAGAAATTTTTATTATTTATGTACCGAGGTGTCCATTCTGATTTTCTCCCACAGCATTCAATCCACCTTAGCCTTAAAGCAGGATTTTTTGTAAATCTGAAATATACGCAATATTCGTACATACATATAAATAAAGTAGCTGCTCCGCGCGGTTTCACCCCCGTGGCTCCACTCCTGTTGGTCGTAGCGTGATGATATATATCTTCCTCGATAAATGGGCTATCTAACACCGAAAGAATTTTTCAAATCGGACCAGTAGTTCCCGAGAATAGCGCGTTCAAACAAACAAACAAACTCTTCAGCTTTATAATATTAGTATAGACTAGCGGTCCGCCCCGGCTTCGCCCGTGGTACATATTTACGTTTTCTCTACATAAAAACCATCCTCGTACTTCAAGGAATATAATAGAAAAGAATTATCGAAATCGGTTCAGCCGTTCACACGTGATGCCATGACAACGCGAAACGGGTGCAGACCCGCCACCTTTTTATAGCTCCCGCCGCGAAGCGCGTCGAACGCGGCAACTGATACACAAAAATAATCCTTATGGCTGCATGATTCTGTATTCACGCGCGATGACTTATAGCGTATTTCATGTATAACTTTGGTGTTTCTACACCGATTTACATGATTCTTTTACTATAACCTGCCCAGGAGTATGAAGAATAATTGTGCCAAATTTGGTTAAAATCCGTCGTGTAGTTTTTATTTCTATAACGAATATACAGACAGACAGACAGACAGACAGACAGACAGACAAAAATTTTACTGATTGCATTTTTGGCATCAGTAGCGATCCCTTATCACCCCTTCATAGTTTTTTTTTTAAATATATTTCATGTACAGAATTGGCCTCTCTACAGATTTATTATAAGTATAGATTACATAATAGAAAGGTTACAAGATTAACATTACAAAAAAAACGGCTAAATGCCAGTCGGACTCGCGCACGAAGGGTTCCGTACCATTAAAATGTTCTGCCAGTTAAAAGTAACCGAGCGTAAATTTTAATAAATATATACAAGACTTACAAAATAAACATTATACTCCTTTTTATGCAGTTGTGTAAAATTTTAATATAATAAAGATTAATTCTCATCTCATTTCAAATTATACTTAGAAAAATATTTTTTTATCGACGTTCAAGTTAAAAGCAGTCCGTCACTAAGAAAGTCGTAAAAATTAACGACCTTTTAAGCGACGAGTTTTTAAATTCAACTCTATCACTAAGTTCATAAAGATTAAATTTGAATTTCTCTTCAAGATAGTCTCGCTACATCACTTTATAGTCTCGTGGGGAGTGCGGTTCAATATCGCGTTCTAAATTCAACTTTATCGCTTAGTTCATAAAGATTAAATTTGTATATTTTCTCTTCAAGATAGTCTCGCTACATCACTTTATAGTCTCGTGGGGAGTGCGGTTCAATATCGCGTTCTAAATTCAACTTTATCGCTTAGTTCATAAAGATTAAATTTGTATATTTTCTTTCCATGATAGTCTCGTGAGGCCGCATCAATGATCGAGTACACACATGACTCGATTATTTGTCTTGATCATATCGCTAAACGATACATCGACGATTATTAGAAATTGCATTTAATTAGAAATGTACGTTAAAAAAATAAAAAAATATACAAAAATGAAAGGTTTTTCCATCTTTTTTAATATTCGACATGTTTGAATTGCTTCTGCAAGACTTGACAGTGCAAAACGGCATTTTTAGCGGAGCACTCGCAGACGTCCTTTCGATGTTTTACGAATACGCAGAGTGTTCGTAATCGATTACGCAAGTAGTTTTTATGAAAGCATAAGATTTTTCGATTCGAATAATCTTATACCTCGGCAAAAGGGGAAACGCCTGCGTGTGTTATCCATTACTTAATGATCTAAGATTTTAAAAGATATTCAATTTATTTATATTAGATATGTAAAAAATGGATTAGATGATATTTATGTAATTAAATTTAAAAAAATGATTCAAATTCAAAAAACGTTTTGGGTGAAATAAAAAAAAATATAGTCGATATTATATAGGTACATAATTCTCCTCGACTGTAAGGTTAATATTACAGTCGAGGAGAATTATGTACCTGTAATTTAAAAAAATGATTCAAATTCAAAAAACGTTTTGGGTGAAATAAAAAAAAATATAGTCGATATTATATAGGTACATAATTCTCCTCGACTGTAATATTAACCGACCCTGTGACCGACCCTAATATTAATAATTAACAATTGGAATTTGTAGTTTGACATGATACATAATAAATAAGTTCCTTATAATAAGTATTTTTCCCAAGCTATTTATTTTAATTTTTAAATCAAATGTACTCGTTCCACAAATGCACCAGTAATTTGCGTAATTCGCATAAAACCTTAAATTACTTACATATCTCAATCGAAAATGGAAATTGCGAAACAAAAAGTAAACCATACGAACCCATGGACATTATCTTCGCACGCACCATCAATAGCCTTGTTCGCTATATGGCCCTCAGTCAGATGGACGGATGGACACAAAAAAACCAACCATATAATTATTTTAAACCGCCAACGTAACTTGTAACCAGTCCAACATAGACGCCTGATCGTGCCGCACCGGTTCGAAATTAAAAAATTGAAATATAGTCGTCTAAAAATTTTTTTTATAGATTAAAAATGTAAAGCTGGCTGTTCACGATCTATAGGGTTTTATTTATAGAAAACTGGTTTTGTTTGTGCGTTTTATTGCATAGGATGCGCTGCATAGGCTGTTGAAGATGATTCGATTGATAACTAAGGTGAGTGCTATTTTATTATTTTATAGAATTAACAATGTAGAATTATATTAAAATCTATGAATACTAATATACTTAATGTTGAAAATGAAATGCTGATTATTATTGTCATAGATTTATTGTTAGTTTGTAGAAAATTATGGAGATTATACAAACACAATACTAATTCAGTATGAAATTACTGAAGTTGACAAGATAAATGAGATTAATGAAAATATAGTATACCTAATCAAGATATGAACAAATAAATGCTTATTTATAATTTTTGCTGTGATAATAAAATAAATCTATAATCTCTAATTACATAATTTAATTTAAAATTTCTTATTAAATATTCCAAAAACTATAGTTAAGTACTTAGTGGAAATAAATTAATTTGCATTTTTCCTAAACGTTAACATAAATAAAATAACACAAAACACATTGCATATCAACCAAATGTTAAAGAAATTTAATGTTACTAATTATCGATTTCTTTAGGCGTTGAGAGTAAAATTTCAAGGTCGCGTCACGGCAATACCGTCACGTCATGGAGTAAGGCGACGATTTTGGTATCTTTGAATCTTGCCAAAGAAGTTTCACTTCTGACACGTGTGCCGATTAGTTAGAAACTATGCAGATTACGATCGCATTATTATCTCTGCGTTTCAAGTGTATTATTATGCATTATAATTTACAGAATACAATTACTCTACAAGGCAACTTCTCCCATTAAAACAGCAAAGCATAATATAATAATATAATTTAAACGGTTTTTGTATAGGAAATAATCATAATTACCCGGCAGTGAATTAAGATCTGTGCAAATGGCAAAAACGCATCTTCCTAATCTAAATTAGTCGAGATCATGATTGCATATTTTATAAGATAACGTTGCATGTTTATTTTTAAAATTGTATTGTTATTTTTTACATTTATTCATTTAATTTTAGTTTTCAAATTTTATATATACTTACATCGAAATATATGAGTAACATACATAAGCGATTCAGATGTGAAAATGTAGCTAATTAAATGAGAAAAAGACTAATTACAAGGATTACTGAATTTCGTTTTATTTTACTGTAATATTGTTTAATCAGTAATATAGAAGTATTAATAATATCAACGAATACTACAAAACAACACCCATTGCCAAAACTGGCCAAAACCGAGAAAAAACTACACAACAATTCTGTAAAAAAAGTAATTGACCCACATGTCAATTAATAAAATTTATAAAAAAAGATGCATATCTATGCAAATTAATAATGCCTAAAACAATTGCGCCTGACCTCCGTAGACAATGGTGTTACATCACATAGGGCGCAAAATGGCCGCCACCAAATAAAAACCTTGATATAATTATTGTTTTACCCGCGTAACTGATTTGTTTCGAGATTTACATCTTAATATAATGTGTTATAATTCTTATCAATGTAGGTCACTGCCAATAATTAAGCAAAATAGCATGGGAGCATGCTAAGTATGTTTTGTTTTTAATATAAACAAAGCAATGATTCGTGTCACTTCATGCTAAGCGAGTCATTACTTATAAAATAATACGCATTGTTTCACAAATTTGAAGCAAATGTACCATGTAGAGCTTTAAAAGTTCATGGAGACAAACTCGAACAATCACTGAAGCCAAGATATTGTAATATTGTTTTTTTTTATATTATTCCCAGGTATTACTCGTAGCAGCTGCTGTATTAACAACTGCAGAATCAGAAGGCGACAATGAATCCATTTTATCCTCAGTACTCCTACCGTCAAACCAAATCCGATCAGTAAGAAGTTATTACGAACGTTATGGCTACGGCCGACCCTACGACAGAGACGACAGACCATCAAGATGCGGCCGATGTGACGATGATGATGATGATGATTCTGATGACAGAAGATCAAACAAACCAACACACGGCAGTAGATATGACAGGAACAGAAACGATGATGATGATGACAAACGCTACAGTGATAGACGTAGCAGCAAAAATGAGACAGACGATCAAAGTGACGATAAGCATAGGGACCACGATGAGAAAGACAGAGACAGAGGACGGGACAGACCGAGGAACAAACACAGAAATAGATACGACGACAGGGATAGATATAGCCCAGATTATTATGACAGGTTCTTAAGGGATAGAGACAGATATGACGAACCCTATCCTCGCCGACCGTTGTATGATAGAAACCCTTACCCAGATCGTTATGATGACTATGGACGATATGGCTATTCTGGATATCGACGACCGTATTATGACGATAGATATGATAGAGGCGCTTATGATGATGGTTATGGAGGATATGGCCCAGGAACTGGTGGTGGACCGCATGATAGGTAAGCTAATTGGTATACTATTGTTATTGTTAATAAAAATTTGTGTGGGCTTGAAAGTAAAAAATGTGTTTACATATAATTTTGCTACTTTAATTTTCTGTGAATCTGGTTTTACAACCTGGGTCTTGTACTAAAGTATCAGTTTATCAGATCTTAAAAGTTTTATGTATCTACTTTCATAGACTCTTTCAACTCTCTCAACATCACGTTGTCGCACTGCGCGCAATAGATGTTCCCAATACTATTTCTAGAAATCTATGACAATACTTTTCCATTCATTCATCCCCCATTTCACAGCAACAAATGACACATAGCTGGTTTTATTTACCGCTATTAGTAAATACACATGCTCACAAAGCCAAATTTACTGTCATAACGGAAGTCAAGGCCTCTATCAAATGTTACATACAAATAATTCTATCGAAAAGGCTACCGTTACGCAGCAATTATTGAACAATACAATACTAGATACCCATTTTCAGTAATTTGTTCACGCTTTCACCTGAAATTCTATAAGCCAAATGTCAATACACTTTATGGGATGTAACAGATAATGAAAATTGTTTTATTGAATTGACATTGTAACTGTAGACTGCTATAGTCTGTATGTAATGGCGCAATAAAAAAATTGAAGGTTATGGCGGGAAATGTTTTTGAGTGATCGATATTTGATAAAAATATAAAACAAAAATACTCATAAAACGACGTAATCGTATTTATCAGTAGATTATTTAAAGCTCTAAGCTTAAATACATTTTAATTACCAAAACAAACGGTTACCTACTAATTAGTGTAAAAGTTAATTTGTTTAAAATTCTTCAACTTTTTAGTCATTAGTTTTTATCATCTATTTAAAAATATTAACGGTAACTTTTTAACAATAAGTACTAACGGCTTTGTAATTTCTGAAGAATGCATTATTTTTGTTTTTATTTGTCGCTGTCCAACTTAAGTATTTTGATGTTGTGCGTATCATACATTCTTAAAAATAGATACTCTATTGATTATAAAAATTAAATGTATGTCTTGATCTTCAGTCAACAAAAATTAACGGGAATTTTTAAAACAAAAAATAAATCTGTCATTTCTGACAATAATTAATTCGATACATGCACCTATAACTGGGAAGGTAATGATGGTTGATGAACTCTTTAACAGTTTTTGTTCCACTACGAGTAGAATGGTTCTTGATTTATTATTGACAATTATTATTTTATTTGAAATCAAAACATTATTTATGTTACTAGATTAGGATAAGGTACCTCAGAAGAGTTTTGAAAATACATAACGAAATTATTTTACCACCGGATCTAAATAAAATTTCATCAGAGCAGATTCAGAAATGAAACGGTATAGAAGTCTCTTACTAATATTAAAAAAAAAAACAATAAGTGTAAACAAAGAGTTGCTTTTCAGGTTAAACTATAAAAGGCACAAGCAACAAATCAAATCTTTCTTTTTTATGAATTATAATATTACCTAATACATATAGAAAAATACTTAGAATACATGCCCGCTTCTTTCATACATTTAATGGATTGATCTCCTATTTGAAGTCTAATACAGTTTCAGACCATGGGACGAAACATACCGTGGTCAAGCAGGCTGGGATGCTGGTGGTCGAGGGTACTACTTCGCGTCAGGTAGACCTGACTCCGCGGCGTGGACGCAGAGGGATTATGCAAGGTATGATAATATAGAGTTATAACTTATACCGCTTTTGATAATAATTATCAAAATTTTCTTTCATCGTTTTCAATAAATGTTGACTATTTATGTACATTTAAAAAAAATCAATTGTTCACATTTCTTCATAATATATTTTGATCTTCATTGATTGACATTTCTTTACACATACAGATCATGTAAAAACATATTGAAATGAATGATATTATACATACAATTGACTTAAATATTATAATAACTAATAGCTGAAACTCGCGTGGTACCAGCTGTTAAATAGCATATGTGCTAGAAATTAAAGACTTTTTAACGGATTTTAAACGCGATTTATTCATTCTATTATTTTCCCGACGTTTCGAACACTTTACAGCGAGCGTGGTCACGGGGAGACAAAGTCTTTAATTTCTAAATGTATAATACTCGCGTAAAATCAAACATCAGAAAATACTAGCCTATGTGCTATTTCAGACTGTTTTTTGCGTGAAAGAGTAACAAGCATCCAGACATTCTTACAAACTTTCGCGTTTATAATACATTTTATATATGTTTTATTAGTAGGACAGTAAAAAAATTGAAATCTATAGCCAAAACATAAATCTCTAACTCATATTTTCAGACCGCAATCATCCAGTTGGCAGAACGTTGGCTACCAAAGCAACCCCACTTACTCCGGCGGTTACTCCAACGGTTACTCCAGCGGTTACTCCGGTTACGCCACGGGTTCCCGGGACCCGTACCGCGCGGTCGGTTATCAGGATGGTTACGGTCAGAGTGGTTGGCGCAATGTTGGTGAACGACGACCTTATAGGGATGAAAGGTTAGTATTATCATCATCAGGCCATATACGTTCCCACTGCTGAGACACGGGTCTCCTATGGGGGTAAAAGCTGATCCACCACGCTTGCTGTAATTGTCATTATTAAATCTAGTCCATGGCTTTACTTGCATGAAACGCGGGTAAAAAATAGCTTATGCTACTCCAGATAACAATAATCTATTCTTGTATCAAATAGAAAAACTTCCGATTAGGTCATTTTGCATGAAAGAGTAATAAACATCAGCTGGAAAAACTTACATGCTAGCTTTTCAGGGCTATGCTCGATGTTAAATGTCCGAAATAGCTTTTTTGCTGACTCTACCGAATTATCAGGACATTGCCGTGTGCATGTATTGAGTGAATCTTATTATAGAAAGGGAATATAAAGTATTAAGAAAGTAGAGCTAAATACAAAAAAAATCGCCTAACATACCCATTAAAACTGGCTTAGCTTTCGGCTTAAAGATAATGAATTAATCATTATAAATTCAACAAAACTTTAGCTTTTTCTGTAGAATATTCATTCGTATTCTTTATTTATTCACATTAACATTGCGGAATGAAATATTCCAGTTCCTACACTGGTAACTTCGGCAAAGACCCGTACGGATCGAGTTTTGGTTACCAAGATGTGGTCTATGGTCAGTCTATCAGGAATGTAGGAGAACGCCGACCGTATAGGGATGAGAGGTAAATGCTTCTAGAAGCTTATAGAATGTTGTTGATGATTTTTATAGGGATACATGAAAAACAAAGAAATTCTTTGTAAGACTGCGATTGAACTTTAAATGCGACGAATACGACACAAGCAATGATCTTATGACACAAAAAAGGTTTAGGAAAATTTTTGAGTTTAATTTTCAATAAAAGTCGGTTTTGAAATGGGTACTATCAAGTGTTGCCAATTTGTGACTTTCAATAATATAGTAATTATGAGATAGAATAAGCAAAAAAGTAAATTAAAATAGAAATAAAAAGTACTAAAATCAATGTTTAATTCATATACACTGAAGGACTAATCTTCCTATCTTCAAAACTGAATAAAAAAGAACCTATTACATACTTTAATACTTAGATAGGTACAGTATCACGTGTGATTTCTGCGAAAGCATAGATTAGCTCTGATATTATATTCATTTTATCATAAAATGACTAATTAGATTATTATAATATGTATGTACAAATATCTTTAAAAATTATTTGTTTAATTTTATAACAGTCAAATAGGTACAATAAATAATTAATAAAAGCATTCGATCACGGGGCGGGATTCAAACCCCTGTCGTCTGCCTTACCTGACCAGTGACCACCCGTGATCCTGCTAGGCTTCGCCCTGGTAAGGCGGAAGACGCGGGTTCGAATCCCAAACAATTTTTTCTATACTCAAACAATCGAATCAACCCGGACTGAACAACAACAACTTAGGCAACTATCTAAGGCTTTGTGGAAAACTAGTGCTCTCTTGATCTTCATTAAAAGTACCCGTGAGTTAGTTTCGATTCTGAAAATGTAACATATTATACTATAGGTACCATACACATATACTATAGGTAATACTAGATTATAGTATAATTTTGGATACAATAACCCTTAGTTTTGGGAGTGAAACTTATTTATCGGGGTTGGAAAAAAATTTAGTGTAACATTTTTTCGTTACGCGTGACATTTTTCCGCGTCCGCGTCATCCCTACCACGCGTGATTCGACGTATGTCTGTAAAGTTGCATATAGTAAATTATTTTTTGAAAAATAAGGTTATAAAGAAGTTTCACTTCTTACGTGTGTACACTAGTACACGCACACATCTTTTTTCCTTTACGTAGACCTTTTCCATTCCAATATCTAAATTATTTCTTATTTTGATTCCCTTTTATTTCAGCGGGGTAACAAAACTAGACAGCCAAGATAGATACAACAGGGCGACTTATCAGCCAAGTTCGTACCAACCATCTAGCTTCAGTCAAAGCACTACTCCAGAAACCAGCTACCTCCATCAGAGAGACGACCATGTGGTCAAAGTAGAGGATTCTACGCAAGCTCAATAGTTATTTTAAATGTAATATAATGTCTTAGTATCTTCTTGTGTTTGTACTCGAGTATTGTTTGGATATTACAGGTAAGGGATTTGAAAAGAGTTTCATTCATTACTAGCTGTTGCCCGCAGCTTCGCCTGAGTGGAAAAGATAAATTTACATGATACAAATTTCCATCCCCTATTTTACCCCTTTAGGGGATGAATTTTCTAAAATCCTTTCTTAGGGGACGCCTACGTTATGACATCTACCTGCATGCCAAATTTCAGCCCGATACGTCCAGTACAAGTGTTCGTTAATTGACTTACTTGACTCATGTTCCTGTGTCCCCTAGCTGGGTCAGAGGGCATCCACAGTGCTCCGCCAGGTGTGTCTATCGCTCATCGTCATCTTTTGATCTCGCTCCAAGTTTTCCCAATTTCCTTGGCTTCTCTTGGCTTTTCTTGGCTTGGTTCGATAATTCGTAGTACCTAATTACATACGATTAATATAGATTTAAGCACACACATTTGATAATCTATAAACATATTAATATTCCCCAATCTTTTACGTCAGATTGATGAAATCTGATGTGAATTACCTTGTGAAGTTTTGGAAGTACCTAAACAGTTTTCATAATAATTTAGTTTTTTATTTAACAGAAAATTTTGCAAGAGCAATTTATCATGACGAGGTTTCCCAATTCTATAATAAAATACACATTTTTATTTTTCTACTTCATATTTTAAGTTTCTTGTATTTTGTCATAAATGTGTCATTTAAAATACATTAATTAGGTAATAAGCTGTGTTTATATAGTGTTATTTTGCATTTTTATTTGTAGATAAGTATTTGTAATACGGTTTCATTGTAATAATAATTAATTGATCGAATTAAATATTTTTATAAATATATTGCGTTTTATTCCTTACTTTACCAAAGAATTTTCTTCAAGATCAAATTTCATTCAGATCGGCTGAGCCGTTCTGTGATTGTTTTACTATTAAAAACAAATATTCTTTTAACAATGTACTATATTCTTGGTTATTAATGTTATTTGAAAGCATATTTAAATAAATATTTTTTACTATTTAGTACCCACTGAAATTACATAAATAGTACACATTTAAACTTATCTCAGGTATTAGTAATTACATTTTATCGAAGTATTTACAATCAACTTATCATATGATTTGAGTGTAATCTAAAGACAATAATATGAATTATTAAATGTGAGTTATTTAATGATGCGATAAAACACACGATTATTTCATTTTATATCTGATAATTTGAAGAACATCGATACACCATTTGCTTTCCAATCCTTGTGTCCTCAGCCACGTAAGCAATGTTCTAAATTTGAAAATTAAAAAGTTGAAGTTCGCGCGTAAAGAAAAAATAAAAAGAGGTTTTATATCCCGCGAGTTAGTGTTTGGAACTTTAAAATGGCGGATCAAGATTCTGTGAAAGTTGCGGATAATTCCGAGCAGATACAGGTTGCTGTTCCTCTTCTCATGGTGAATGGAGATGCGGAGCCTTCTAAGTCGGAGCAACCTGAGGTGGAAGGAGGAAAGTAAGTAATACATAATAGCCTTTTGAATAAAATACCGTAGATGCAGGAGGCATCGTCCTCTAATTCTGTAATAATTTATCTAGATAATATATCGGTCAGTAGTATGTCACTGCAGTCCCGTCATCATTAATCCTATAATATATTTTCTTCTACGTACAAAATTGCTCAATTGTATTGTATCAAGCAGCTGTGAAGATCCATCGACTTCTTATCTGTTTCATTTATTGATTGATAAATTTATTAATCTCATCAGTTGTACATGGTTCTATACCCTCGCAGGTTACTCTCTGATTTACTCTGAAGGTTTTAACAGTTTATTAATTATCATGAATAATTTATTGGCAGAATATATCAGTTTTACCCATTATTTTACCTGTGATTTTACTAGGTTGTGTTTGGACGATAGTCAATAGATTTATATGACAAGATCTATAAATAAAATTTATCAGAATGAAATGCATATTCTTATTTCACAAATTATTGTGGAGATGTGTTTCATTTACGATAAGAGGTTCATAATAGCATAGACAAATATATTATTCGTCCATGATAATAGTACTTATAGGTCTTAAATAATCATGATATAATTTAAATTAAATTGTTTGTCCAATATACGAATATGTATTTCGATTTAATAAAATATGTTTAGAAAAAATATGTAATTAATTTACTACATAACGTATAGGTATAATATAAGTACGTATATTATAAGTAGGGAAATTAGTAATTTGAGACACTAGATAGTAGATACCTAAGCTATTTAATATTAAAAAATTCACAACTGCTTGTTTTTTGATACAGAAAATGTCAAAAATTATACAATGTTTTAGAAATAGAAATTATCAATTATGGTTGGATAATCAATAAGGGTAAAAAATTAAAATCCGGTAAGGTATAGGCGTTACCACAATTTTAGGTACAAGTTATATTAATTATCTATTACTAATAATATTTTGATTAGATGTCTGAAATTTATCGATTGATATAATAATTACGTCAATAAAGCATAAACTGAACATTTCACTAAAGATTCAGGTTGTCTTGGACCCACTTAATTTAAATGCATTTTTATAATGTAGTTATCTTTACTAATATTATATTTAAGTTATCATTACCTATAGTTCAAAACATAAAAAAATTATCTTTATTATTTTATGCTTTTAAACTTTATTACTTATGCCGAATCGAAGATACGTCCATTTCAATAAAATAAAAGCGCCTTACAGTTATAAATAGCAAATACGGATAAATGTGTAATTTAACTATGTATTGTAGGCGTTAATTTTTATAAGCTCCGTCTCTACCGTTCAACTACCGTTATAAATAGAGAAGAATCTTATGAACATAAGCTTTAATGTCAGTCGCCTTTGTCAGAACAAGTATTATAGAGAATTTGAAGAGTGTATACGATGTAACTATCAATGGTCCTACATGTAGGTATATAATGTATCTACTTCTATGATGATGGAGACCTAAGATCCTAAATGCGAAAGTTTGTGAGGATGTGTTTGTGTGTGTATTTGTGTGTTTGTTACTCTTTCACGCAAATACTCATGAACCGATTACTATGAAATTTAGTACACATATAAAGGGTAACTTGGATTAACACATAGGATAGGTTTTATCCCGGAAATCCCACGGGAACGGGAACTATGCGTGTTTTTCTTTGAAAGCGCGGGCAAAGTCGCGGGCAAAAGCGAGTAAGCAATAAAGCTAAAGTTATTTGATCTACTTTTGAAACACTTATTTGAACATCAATTTTAGATTACAATGCCCCAATCTGGATACAAATTCATATATTAAAATTAAAATTCATCCTATTTATTTAAACACTAGCGGTCCGCCCCGGCTTCGCCCGTGGTACATATTTACGTTTTCTCTACATAAAAACCATCCTCGTACTTCAAGGAATATAATAAAAAAATAATTATCGAAATCGGTTTAGCCGTTCTCGAGTTATGCGCTTTTTGCGATTCATTTTTATATATAAGATTTATTAAGTTAATACAAAATAAATGTTATTACAAAATCATAAAGTGCACATATTTATTAGTATTATCCGTAGTATATTATTATTAGTCTGTGGTATTATTGACAATTGAACAAAACATCAGTTCTAATTCGTTCTAATTGGCCAGCCAATATCTTTGATTAGATTGCGTTATGGAGCCAATGTACCTACTGCAGTTATCATTGAGTTCATTTGGTACTTTATTTGAGAAGTAGGAATCTATAAAAATACATGTTATTTTTAAAATTATTCTTGATATATCTTGTATAGTATTATATTGTCTATGGAAAGAGGATTAACTCCTTTTTTTTTTCTTTTTTTAATAAAAATCTATAAATAAAACAAAATCTTATTCACGTTTATCTGAAAAATCCAATTAAATTCGATAAAATATTATAAATACTGCAATGGCTTTTATCCATTACAAATTTTAAAGTAATTCTAAGTTTTAATGGAAACTAATTTGAAACACAACATTAAAAATTATTGCACATCCACATATTATTACTGTGCATTTGTTTGCGCAAAACCTTTTAGTTGCACCATCTTCCATAAGAATGTTACTTTCATTATACATTTGATATTCTTTTAAGTATTACACACAGAAATTAATTCGGAATCGGTGTATTGTGAAAATCTGTGTTTTAAACGTTTTTTGGAAACAACTGGAAATAATAGAACTATCCATTGCTTGATATGAGGGTTTCCGTATAGTTTTCTTTTTCTGATGGGAGCAGTACCTAGTGGTTATTATAATCAAAAGATAAATTGACAAACAAATTTCTTGTTACCTATACGTTTTTCGCCAGACCAGTATCTCCGACTTTTTGATGTATGTCTTCACCTCTGAGGCATCTCTACTTCTTTATATACGTAAGCGGTTGGTCTAACATGTACCTATAATCATTCTTCAGCTCTTTGCCCAGTAAACAAAACATGAAGCATTTGTAAAAAAATATGATAACGTTAGTAAGATCGCAAGGGGAAAGCTATTAAAAGTTAAATTAGTGAGCAACCTCCAATATTTCAAAGCAAATCACTTTATACAATGAAGGTTACTATTTAAAAGGATGTTTATAGTAAAATGTGTGTGTTGAGGAAAATCTCAAGGCGCTTGAATAACTTACCTACTCTAAATTACTAAACATATGAACACATCTGTGCAATATTATGTATTTTAATTATTGTGTGTTAAAAGACGTATTTTGTAGAATGTCCCACGAGAAACAAAATTTTCCAAATTAAGTAGCTTTTTTTTCGAAAATACAAAAATATAGAAAGCAGGATGAGATGAAGGACTTTATTGAGAGGATGCAACAAACAGACCACTACCTTCTCTACTATCATCTTTTAAGCAATAGTATCAAAATTATCTAATAAAAAAGAGCGTGTATGCCGAGCACACGTGTCACAAGTGAAACTTCTTTGGCAAGATTCGAAGATACCAAAATCGTCGCCTCACTCCATGACACGACTTTAAAATGTTACTCTCAACGCGCCTAAAGTTTCACTTCAAAAAAGTCTTAAAATTAAACAAAGCACAAATCAGACCATACCGCGTCTTTCCAAACTATACAAGGCCAGTACGCAACCATAGGAAACTAATCACGTACAGTTTGGAAATAACTTTTTTACAAAGTTCTTCCAATTTATACAACAGCAGTACGCAAATACTCGCGTATACTTTGTAGTGAAGTAAGTAAGAAAAGCGCTCCAAAATATACGCCGCCAGTACGCATGCGGAATAATCGTGTATGTTTCGGAGTAAGCGCGGCGTCTTTCCATTTCTTGCGTTTATATTATTGTATTGCTGTTTTGAAATCTATTATTAAAATGCATGTGTATTGTGTATATAATGTTGCATACTGATCGTATATTTTTTGGATCGAGGATGCTTGTGTCTTCGTTCCCGACTATACTGCACGACTTACAATTGATAATAGTGCTAAAATGTAAGAGTCTAATAATTCCAGAAGAAGATGGTTGCGAACCGACGGAGCCCCGCTTCGGGGCTGCTATTTTTGTGTAGTTGAAAAAAAACACGAACCTAACCTAACCCTTATATCTGTTACCTATTTATTTTTCTAAGCTTACCTAATAATATTAATATTATTCCATATTTTACTGAATCAATCAACAAGAATAAAAGTAGATAGATATAGCTGTACAAGTATTTGATTGCCTATATATTTATTATTTCGCTCAAGCGTAAGTGGTGTAGTAGCTATGTATATTTAATTATACATATTTATTATTTTGCGTACTGATCGTGTATAGTTTGGAACGAAGAAGCAAGCATCCGCGTTACAAAGTATACACGATCAGTACGCAAAATTCGTGTATATATTGTAATAACAAACTTAAAAACAGCATTACAAAGTATACACGAGCAGTTTCCTATGGTTGCGTTCTGGCTATGTATAGTTTGGAAATACGCGACCATACCATAATAATGTTTAATTCTTATGCCTTCACGATTAGCCTTATCAATGATATTGCTCAAGCTATCGGGATTAACATCACGACTCTACAAGGCCACATTGTGTGAGATGAGTTACAAAACAACCGACATTAAGCTCTCTTTTACCTATTGTATATTGCACTACATATTATGCTAATTTTTTTAAATTCTTGTATGTATTTGTAGATAAACAAACTCCTACGCAGCGGCTTCACTGATTTTTATGATTTTTTGGGCATATTCAATATGACGTATATAGGTGTAAAATTATTTTTATATTGGTAAAAGGTGTCTAACGAAATTTTAACGAAATTTGCAGAATCACCATCATCTTTCGCGGTAAGTATGTAAATGAGCTTTTTTCGAAGACCACACTATATCAATAAAAGCAAGTCGGTTGAAACCCTAATTATAATTGTTCCAGTAACTTCTTATTTATTATTTTCTCGACTTTGAATACTTGTTTCTACATATTTATTGGCAATTTTTCAACCGCGATCCTGCAAGTGTAGGTATTTTATGGAGATTATTTGGTTGGTGTAAAAAAAACTTTCCACTTTATGATGTTGGTAATAATAGATTACAATGTCAATAAAATAAGCCCAATGGAAGAGATTAGCCTACTAACAGTATGTAACTTGACCGCGAATATCGCCTGATCATCTGAATGGAATCCTATCATAGTTTAATGCCGCTGAAGACTTATATCAAGGCATACGTTTAGCCATAGAGTTTATAGGACTTAGATCATTTTTCTGTACTTTGTACATATTATAACCACAAATAACTTATCTGTGGTATAACTAAATACCTAAAAAAATAAAAATATATTCTTTTATGCCACTAGCTGTTGCCCGCAGCTTCGCCTGCGTAGAATAGATAAATTTTCATGGTACAAAATTTCATCCTCTATTTTATTGATTTGAGTTTGAGTTTGATCCGTTCAGTGGTTTGGGCTGAGCGTTGAGTTACATATATTAAGATTTCTAGGTCATAAAGCTTAGCGTTTCACCTGACCTATAAGGACAAACTGTATTATTTCCTTGATTCGTCATAAAATTGTTAAAGATAAGTGCGTCAGAGACCTGGCTAAACAACACATCATGACGAATCATGATATATGTATAATGTATATGGCTTTGATTTTAACTCTAAACCAGAATAGTAAATAGTAAACATATAAAAAACTAGCTGTTATCCGCGGTTTCACCCGCATTGCTCCGATCCTGTTGGTCTTAGCGTGATGATGATGATGCCTATAGCCTTCCTCGATAAATGGGCTATCTAACACCGAAATAATTTTTCAAATCAGACCAGTACCTAGTTCCCGAGATTAGCGCGTTCAATCAAACAAACAAACAATCAATCAAACAAACAAACTCTTCAGCTTTATAATATTAGTATAGATTAATAAATGTTTGTTTGTACATTGCCTAGGTCAGCTTACAGTCAGTCAATAATAAGAAGTATTTTTATACGCTACGAGTAATGTTAATGCAATCTGAATGCCTAGATTATATCGGCTTTCAAACAAGTCACAAATGTAACTTCCCAGGCTGATTTCATATCTAGAGTACTCCAGAGAAAGTAATTTTATCAGCGTATGATAAACCTATCATTCAAAATGTATGCTAGATAAGGGTGAATGTTATTGCAATTTGTTGAGCACGTTTCGACCGACAAGGCACTTTATTGTGACATCATAAAATTATAACAATTCTTAGAAATTAATATGCAGTGATAATTTGCAATTGGAATATATTTTTATTTATTTACAAACATAAATAATCCATCTTTAAAATTGTATTAGAAAATATATGTATTATCGTATATAAGTGAAAATAAATATTCAAAAACTAAAAAAGAGCGTGTGTACCGAGCACACGTGTCAGAAGTGAAACTTCTTGGCAAGATTCAAAGTTACCAAAATCGCGGCCTGACTCCATGATGTGACGGTATTGCCGTCATGGCAAGGTAATCTTGAAATTTTACTCTCAACGCGCCTAAAGAAGTTTCGCTTCAAAAAAACTATTTTAAAAACTTAAAAACTACGAATATTTTATCCGTAGGTATGTTTTATTAAATATTAACTGCATTGTATCTGCTTATAATTTGATAATTATTATAACTAGTCACTTTGTAGAATGGCATGCGCATGCTAACAAAAAATAACATTTGACTCTTGACCCCGTTGAGTTTTGACCCTAGTTAGATCTAAACACAAATTATTCAGATAGATTAGCCAAATCATATTTCTGTTGACCTATGGTTTCATCTCAAAATGGACCAATCGTATTGTTGTTAATATTGTTACTTTTGATTTTTGATTTGATTTTGATTGTATGAATTTTCTATTTGATAGAATTAATATAAATCAACGGCTCGTCCCGGCTCCGCCTGGGGGCTGGGGTAGACCTGCGATATTCTTTTGGTGAAATTATTTTTTAACCGGTTCCACCAACCAGTGGTTTGTGTACTTCTTTAAAATGTTAGCATAGAAAAACATATGCTAGAAATCGCATCCGTGTTATAGCCCTTGTAGTGAACAAAATTATATTTTTTAGAGAAAATTGTCTTGTAGTTATTTTTATTGTTTTCATTTTTATTTGAGGATTCCACCAATCTAAGTACAGCTGTTAATGTTTGACCAGTTAAAATTCCTTCACTCATACACTGAATAAGGAACACACATAAACTTTTATGTTGCATTTTGTGTGGAATGTAAAAAGCCTCATGCATTTATAATTAATTTGCTCTACATTCTATGGAAGCAATTAGAACCATCTTCCCCTTGGACGATTATCATTGCGATACAAATAAATTGTTCTTTTCTTAGTTCTAAGGCTCTTTCAAAGCTATTTTTAAACAGGCAGGAGTTTCAAATGTCGTCTTTTAAAGCATTTATCAGGTCGATCCAATTGAAAAATACGCCATGCTTTTCCAAAGTTTCCAACCTGAAATTAATGTGGTACCTACCTACTAAATTATAATAAAAATTACATCTATTTATAAATTATAATGCCTGTATTGTTCAAATCCTTCCAATAAACCTGAACACAGATGCTCTGTGTCAATAACTGGAAAACATTTGTGTCCGTTGACCGGTCTCGCATATGACGGCAGTTAACCGCGAACTCTCACAACGGTCTCATGTCAGTCGCACGCATTGGCGCCAAACGAAACGTCAAATCGATTAAAGTTTGAAATTGGAATTCGAAAAAAAATTAACGCACGTTCGGAAATTTAATTTTATGTGACAAAGTGGTAATTAAAAGAGTTAACAAGTTTCAAAGTTCAGTGCTAGTTTTTGTGGGATGCATTGTCGGCATGTGCATTGCCGAATGTGGTGATATTTTAATCGAGTTTTCGCCACAAGGTGAGTTTGATGGGTCGATGACACCAAAATAAAACAAGTTCTTAAATTTGTTGTACTTACCTATTGTTATATTATGTTTATAATAATTATTCAGATTAATCATATTTTTTTAAACGGTTAAATTAATGAAAGTTTGACTGTATCACCTGTCCATTGACGTCAGATTATGTTTTTAATGTGCTTAAATAATCAAGGTCGGGATCGAAGGTTGGTTTTTAAAGGTTCGCTTCTATTTTTTTTTTAATATAAAAAAATTAACTTTTATAACTAGTTAGGTTGTTCTTAAATGTATATTTTATTTATTTTGTATAAAAATACCTAAAGACTGAGAATATTGAAATTTAAAACGATGTTGTAATTTTAATTGGTTAAGGTAGGTAGGTATACCTATTCGTGAAACTTTTTCCAGGATAATATTTTTTAGAGCCTGCAAATGTAGGATGCAATTGAAAGTTAAACATAAATAAGTCAGTTAGGCAAAGTTTTAATACATACAGTCTATGTTATGATCTAAGAGAAGGTGAACAATTTTTATTTTTTGCCCATCAATTTCTTTTTGGTCTCTTGGGTAAAGTTAAGTAATGCATCTACATACCTATATGGATAATCCAAACTTTATAGAATCTAATTAAATATTAGCTTAATAGCTGATATTATAACGATGCACATTATGAAATTACTAACAATGACCACCATATTACATACTAATATTATAAATGCGAAAGTAACTCTGTCTGTCTGTCTGTTACTCAATCACGCCTAAACTACTGAACCAATTTGCATGAAATTTGGTATGGAGATAATATTTTGATACCCGAGAAAGGACATAGGCTACCTTTTATTGCGAAATATGTACCACGGGCGAAGCCGGGGCGGACCTCTAGTATTACATATATATCTAAGTATAACATTCACGTACGTAGCTAATTAAAATATTTACATATATGAAAATAAACATGATTCAACGACCATGTTTGTGGTTTATACGGTAAGGATTGAGGAAATAAACACGTAGTCGTAGACGTGCATGATGATAAAATAAAGCCTTGACGTGCAGAAATAAGCTTTATTTTAAACTAGCTTTCCGCCCGCGGCTTCACCCGCGGTTTTAAAGAAAAGCCCGCATAGTTCCTATTCCCGTGGGATTTCCGTGATAAAACCTATCCTATGTGTTTATCCAAGTATGCGTCTATATGTGTGCTAAATTTCATTGTAATCGGTTCAGTAATATTTGCGTGAAAGAGTAACAAACATACGTATACATATTTCTCATTTATAATATCAAAAAAAGGTGGATAGGATAAAAACAAAAACACTTCACTTAAAACACAATAGAAATAAAGCAAAAGTAGAGTGGGAAATAAAATTCTAACGTTAATTTAAAAATAAGGTTATTGAAGACTTTCTTTGTCACTGCACATGATTCTAAAATAATTTTGTTGGCAAAAAATGTACGAGTTAGATTTTTCTTTGCAACATGGCAAGTCTTTTAAAAATAATATATATGTAGTTAAAAAAAACTAAAAAACACGCTTTTTATAGAAAACCGAACTAAAAAATAGAAAATTTTTATCAAATTAGTGTATTGTCATCGGTCCTCAATAAATCTACAAAGTTTGAACGAAATCTGACCGTTTAAAGTGGGTCAAAATCGCGCCCAAAGAAGTCGGTTACAAACAAACATACAGGTGAAGCTAATATAAAGCGTGTAAAAAGAATGTCACCTCCAGGTTTAGGACCTGCGTGTGAATTCAGATTTATAGGTATTTTCAGATTTATATTTTTAGTATAAAAACGTTTATTAAATTTGTCATTATGGTAATGACTATTTAGTTTTAATAGGTAGGTTTTATAGGTAATTAATTATTTAATTGATGAATATTAGTAGTCATCGCTTTGGTCACACTACGTAACTCTAATATTTGCAAGTCCTTCATTCTATAGATTCTATACGACTCCTCAAAAGTAACTGTACCTACCTATATAATAATTTAAAGTAGATGTTTGTCGTTTATTTATTCAATCATAACTTAAATCCAAATTAGTTTTACATATGTTATGGTTAACGTATTCTCATTGTAGACATCATACATAAATAACCATTTATTTTTAATAGCAGTTTTGTCTTTTTGTTTTGTATAATATGTCGTTTAGTCCATTCCAAGCTCTGGAGCAAATCATTTAGACTTCGCAACCCTCACGTAAAAAAAACATACTTACAGATAAACATTTAGAACCTCTTTCTTTGTTTTGAAGTCGGTTTAAAACACGAAGACCACAGATAATATTATAATACCTACGTAACTTCTTCAAGGTTTTGACGCAGTACTCCAAGCATTGCTAATCGTTCACCACTGACTTATCATCACTACATAGTATAGCCCCTATGTCTCTATGTATACTTAAAACTTTAAAACTACGCATTCGATTTTGATGCGGTTTTTTTTAATAGATACGGTGATTCATGAGGAAGGTTTTAGTATATAATTTATTAGGTTTTAAACAAAGCGAGCGAAGCCGCGAGCGGAAATCTAGTACTATATGTATAACTAGCGGTCCGCCCCGGCTTCGCCCGTGGTACATATTTCGCAATAAAAGGTAGCCTATGTTCTTCCTCAGGGTCTAAAGATTATAATAAATTTAATTTCATCAAAATCGGTCCAGTAGTTTATGCGTGAAAACCATACATACATACATACATACAAACCTTTCCTCTTTATAATATTAGTATAGATACGTAACTTCTTCAAGGCATTGACGTCGTACTCCAAGCATTGCCAGGTTATACCCCTAATATAATTCATATATTCCATGCTAATCACCACTGACTCATAATGATATAATAAGTCTTTATTCGAACACGTTTGTATTGATAACAACTTTTATAGCACAAATGAACTGTAACGACCAATATTATTGCCAAGGAAACGTATATTTCATTCGTATTCGTAAATAATTTAATTTGAAATGCATGCAGTGTAACTGATTTATTTAAATCGTTTTATGTAGAAAGTATGTGGAGTAAATGAATAATTGTATGCACCGTTAGCATTGATCGAACGAATTTATTGATATGTTAAAGATTGGAACTGTCTTTTTGATTTTAGCGTTTCGGGTAAAATTAATGTTTTATCGGGTAAACATATCGTGAGAAAGGTTTGAAAATAACAAATGCATAATATGTATTATAAAATTTATATAAACAATATTAACCAGTTAAATTTCTGATAAATATCCATAAACTTTTTGGTTATTATTATTTATTTATTTGATAAAATTTGACTATTTACTCCTTATCAAACTACAATATTATGTCGCATCCACACATGCCCATTAGCATTTGCATCTTTTACCTGCGGCACGCGCGGTTTTTGGTTGCCGGCGGCAGTTTGCTTGCGGCTTCTATACGGAGTGGTAGGAGTACGGACTACGGAGTGGCAGCCACCGGTAAAGCCGGCCGCGGCAGCCTGCATTCAGCGGCAAGGCGGCATAGGCCATAAGCCGGCGGCGAGTGTGGATGCGCCATTACTCCATAAGTAGAGGGCAATAAACACGTCATTTATGCCAAAATATGTGGCATGACAAACAAAAAAACTCCAAATTTGCAGCCAAGCCGATGTTGTTGCCATCTAGGCTCTTCGTACATCAATTACTGCCACGGACCATTTTCAGCCTACATCTAAATAAATAATAAAACCTGAGAAAACGTGCTTCGTAATTAGCATAGTATGTAATAGCACAGACTATTATACGGCTAATCTGAAGAGGTCAGGACCCTACTTAGATTTTAAGTTACTCCAATCGGAAATCTCTTTTATCCGGTTTAATACATTATAAATATTAAATTGAAACTCTTCCGCATATTAGTGTATTATTTCTTTCCGCAAATTAAATACATTTAGGCATTAATAAATATTAATGAAACTTAGAAATCAACTCTTCATCTAATCGCTAATTTAATAACTGTGTTTTTTTTTTAATCTATATACCACAGTATAATATACTCTAAATTAATATTATAAATCTGAAGAGTTTGTTTGTTTGTTTGAACGCGCCAATCTCAGGAACTACTGGTCCGATTACAAAAATTACTTCGGTGTTAGATAACCCTTTTATCGAGGAAGGTTATAGGCTATAATATATCATCACCCTAAAAACAATAGCGGAGCAATGCGGGTAAAACCGCGGGGCTTAGCTAGTGTGTTCTAAATTATAATGGCTTAAAGAAGTTTGTAGTTAAAAAACTTTATAAAAGTTTGTGTTAGTTACTATCTCTCGTACATACAGGAATTGTGTATTGCAATTAAAACATTTCCTATAGGTACTTAGACAATATTTACCGCGTCATGGGAAAGCATTTCATTTCACAGTGTAACGTTCCCATGATTGTAGTATTGTACAACGGATTAGCAAATAAGGAAATCCAGCAAATGATATGTAAGTGGGAAAAACTAACTGATTTTCTAGAAGTTTCCGCGATTGTGACAAATGGTTTTATTTTTGCATCGGGAACTGTTTCCTATTCTGCTTTTCAAACGCCTATATTTAACTCGAGGATGTAATAGCTGTCACTGTTTATATTTTCTATGGTAATAGCTACTTTAGTGAAATTAATAATACAGAAACTTATTGTTTATTTACCGACGCGACGTAAAAAAATGAAGATTCTCAATTCGTACTCGCAGTGTACTTTCTTTTTAATTTTTATTTTATGTCCTCTAGCTATCATTAACAATGTTGTTATCTCTTCACTATGTGCATTATCATGAATTTTACAATCGCTCATTAATCATTAAAAATGTAAATTTAACCAAATATTGATTCTATTTACCGCCACACAATAAGTATTATACTACGGATTAATCACATTACATTGTTTGTAAAGGTGATCTAATATATGACTCATATTGACTTTAATATTTCTTTGTATGTCTGGTAATGCGTAGGTGTTAAATGAGTGAATGTCAGTGGTCTTTACCGTAATCAAATTCAAATTCAAATTTAAACCATACATTTTATTGACCGTGATAAATTTCCCATAAAAAGAGCAAATATATTTTTTTACAAGTTTTTTTCTTTAGTCGAAAATGTATTCTTGCTCTAACACAAAATTATTTATAGAAAACATTTACGTAAATAAAAATATGTGAAATATGACATAGTGATAACTGATAATTTATCTCTTTTCAGTTTGTTATCAAAATCAATATAATATTTGTAACATCACATGTAGCATAGATATTAGATACCATAGAGATTAGAGTCACACAGTTAAGTGAAAGAAATGGATCAACTTCGAAAGAATTAATTATTTCAACATAATCAATTTGTTATAACTGGACATAATTAACATTAGACATCTATAACATAAAACCTAAAATATATCAACACAAAAGAGCAAGGCTTGTTACAAAAGTTCGCATAAATTTTGTATCGAAATCAAGTCGAATAGAAAATTTTAATGGCACGATGTTTATAAATTGCCAAATTTCGAAACAGATGGTCAGACATGAGTTAGACATGTGTAACACTATATTGATATTTTGTATTGATAATATATACTGTGATTGCAACTGTCTAGAAAAAAATATCCTCAATATACTGACTTCAGATCACTGTGGCCAGAAAGTAGTTTTGGAATGGGATTGCATACCTAAGTTTAAAAGAATTAATGTTAGGCCTATAACTAAAAAAGGCATTGATAAATTTAGAGATAATATTAATAATAAACTGCCTAACCTGAATGATCAATCCTTTTATAATAATCCTTGTGAAATGTTTACAAATCTTTTTAATTTAGTTCATAATGAGTTTAAAAAAATATTTAAAGTTAAATCTTTAAGTATCACCAAGGATTTACCATTTAGTCAATGGGCAACACCTAGTATACACAGATGCAGGAACATTCTATATGAGTTATATGGCATGAAGCAATATAACAAAGACTTGTCATTCCATAATTATGTTAGAAATTATTCAAAAACTTTTAAAAAAGTTTGTTTCACTGCCAAGTGTCTATATGTCAGAGATAAAATACGCAACTCTGATAACAAAGTTAAAACTGTTTGGACAATTATTAATGGTGAAATGGGCAAAAGCCGGACAAATAGTACCATAAAACTTGTAAATGCTGGCAGGGTAATTGACAAAAGTGCTGATGTTGCGCTTGCTTTTGAAGATTTCTTTAGTAGTGTCCCTGTTAGTATTACTAAAAAATTAAATTCATCATCAGTGCTTGCGGAGTCCTATTTGAGGGACCATGTTGCGGAGTGTAATGTATTATTTGAATTACGACATGTGACTGCAGATGAAATTGTTAAAACTTTTAAAACATTAAACTTAAAAAAAACATGTGATCTCTGGGGAATGTCTGTGAATTTAGTAAATAATATTATAGAAAACATTGCCAACCATTTAGCGTTTATATTTAATCAATGTTGTGACTGTGGTATATTCCCTGATTTATTAAAGTTTAGTAAAGTTATTCCTTTATTCAAAAGCGGTGACCAAGAAGACTGTAATAACTATAGGCCTATTTCTATTTTACCAACTTTGAGCAAAGTCTTCGAGAAATTGATTTTAAACCAATTATGTAGTCATTTTGTTTCAAATGGTTTACTGCACGCCAAACAGTTTGGTTTTACAAGGGGGCGCTCTACCACTGATGCTGGAATAGCTCTTTTGTCACATATATATAAAGCATGGGAAAATTCAAAGAATGCTTTGGGGATATTCTGCGACCTTTCTAAGGCTTTCGACTGTGTAGAACATTCCACTCTATTACGGAAACTAAATTTTTATGGTATCAAAGGTTTATCTCAGGACCTCATAGCTTCATATCTTCAGAACAGGGTACAGACCGTTGTTGTTAATGGAGAGAAATCTTGCGGTGCGCCGATTAACATTGGTGTTCCGCAGGGATCTATCTTAGGACCGTTTTTGTTCTTAGTGTATATTAATGACCTACCTTATTATTTGCAGGATATGTGTGAAATAGTACTGTTTGCAGATGATACCTCATTAATATTTAATGTGGATAGATATGACACAAATGTTGACGAAGTAAACTCTGCTCTTTTACGCATATCTAATTGGTTTAATGCTAATAATTTATTATTGAATGCAAAAAAAACAAATTGTGTAGAGTTTATCCTTCCAAATGTAAAAAAGGTCAAAAGGGATATCATTTTAAACGGGGAGGTATTATACCCTGTCGAGTCTACTGTTTTTCTTGGTTTGACACTAGATGAGAAGCTACAATGGGGGACCCATGTTGCCACCACCGCTGCTAAGCTCAGCTCAGCTGCATATGCAGTTCGAAGAATAAGGCATCTCACCGATGAAGATACGGCTAGATTGGTTTATTTTAGTTACTTTCATAGCATTATGTCCTATGGAATTCTACTATGGGGCAGGGCTGCAGATATAGAAACTATATTTATATTACAGAAAAGAGCCATACGCTCTATATATAATTTACGTGCTCGGGACTCACTAAGAGATCTCTTTAAGAATATTGGTATCCTCACTGTACCATCACAGTATATATTTAATAATGTTTTACATGTACACAAAAACGCGGACTTACACACCAAAGTAGGAGATAGACACTGTTATGGCACAAGGAATAGAAATAAAATTGAAATGCCATTTTATAGGTTAGCTAAAGTTAAAAATTCATTTATGGGCCAAGGTATACGTTTTTACAATAGAATTCCTCATAGTATTAAAGAGTTTAGTAGTGTTAAATTTAAAACTTATTTAAAAAATGTATTAGTTCAGAGAGCCTACTACAGCATTAAGGAATATATGGAAGATGAAAATCCATGGAGGGTTGTCGCGTAAGAATAACAGGACAGTTCTTTGGCATATTATGATAATATATAATATTATGTAGTTAGATGTAAGTAACATGTAATGTAAAATTATATTGTATATGGACATGACTTTAAAAGAGCAACTATGGAGTTTCTTGCCGGTTCTTCTCCATAGATACTGCTTTCCGAATCGGTGGTAAATTTAAAGAATGTAATGACGATTCAAAAGTGCTTCTGGAAGAAGTCTAATTGAATAAATAAATGTTTGAGTTTGAGTTTGAGTTTGATAGAGTTTCTTATTTCTACCACATGCTATAAATACAACGATAAATTTAAAAGTTTTTTTTAAGTGAAACTCTTCAGGCGCGTTGAGAGTAAAATTTCACACATTGGTCAATTTATTCTTTATTTTTAATTTTTATTCTTATTTTTCTTATAACCACCATTAACCTATTGCAGGTCACATTTCTGGGACACTATATATCCACGAAGGACTATAATATAGCTGTTATATATACATATATAAACACACAAACAGAACGGGTGAAGCAAGGTGTGTTTGGGCGCGGCGACCCACATACCCCGTCACGTCCCTGGCCATAAAAATACACACATACACACTGCATTACATACAAAGTACTCTAATTAAGTTCAAGGGACAAGTTCGTTAAATATTTTACTATTGAGAATATCGTGTAATACTAATTAGCGGTTAGCTGTTAATCAATTAAAAAGTTCGATGATATATGACATCTCATCGAACTTTTAGTCATCGAAAGTTTAATAGTTCGATGATATGTGAGATCTGCCCATCTATAATTATATACTGCTACAGATTGTGATGTGATCTAAATAAGTAAAGAAACATTCAACAAATTTTTTAATTCCGAAATATTGGCAACTCAATAAACCTTCCTACCAATATTCCTACATCATCATTATAGGACAAAAAAATGTCACTTTGTGATTTTTCAGGATAACAGTTTTCATTTATGTATATGTATTGTTTTGATTCTGCTCTGGGATGGTGGCATCAAGAACAAAAATATAGAAAATTAATCCAGGTACCTATAGATTACTTATCATGGAAAGTGTCTTCTTAAATTACTTCGATGTATTAATAAAAATAATTAGCTCGTATATAATTATTATTCTATCATAATTTAATAATTTTAATTATTAATATACATTGCACATGGACCAACTAAAGACCAACTAAGACGTTATTGAACGTAAATCCGTATGAGTGCTTCCGATTTATTCAAATAAAAATTATGTAACATCAAAGGTGGTCACTGAGTCATACTGCGGCATGAATGAAATATAAGAGTCGATATCAAGTTGCAGTAGATTGGAAAATAATTAAATTATGTGTCGAATATTTAACACTTATTTGTGTGTATGTCTGTTACGGAACGTATACGTGTACGGTGTAACGGAAGATTGAATGCGTATTAAATACCTACTAGCTGCCCCGCGGTTTTACCCGCATTGCTCCGCTCCTGTTGGTCTTAGCGTGATGATATATAGCCACTAGCCAGGCTATATATCCTCGATAAATGGGCTATCTAACACTGAAAGAATTTTTCAAATCGGACCAGTAGTCCCTGAGATTAGCGCGTTCTAACAAACAAACAAACTCTTCAGCTTTATTATAATATTAACTGTAAAGATTAATAATTGTAATCGAAAGTATATCAATTGTTTTTCCTGAGTGCATTACAATTTTGATTATTTAAATCACAAATTCTTATGTTGAAATCAGTTCATCATGTAGTTAGCGCAATGACTTGAGTTAGCGTGAAATAAGAAATATTGTGGATTTTTTTATATTATTTATCTGATATTTCGAAAGAACGTTTTATCACGATAATTCCACTGCGGAAAACATCTAATATACATGCCAAATTTTGACCACTACGCGAACTATTTTGACCACTAGAAGTGACTAGAACTTAGTAAATAGGTAGGTATAATAAAAACGAAGGTAACAATTTATTTGGGTAAATAATAATTTTAATTAGGGCCGATTTTTCAATGCTTGGATAAAACTTATCCGTCCAATAAAGTATTACACGATAATATTAAAATGTCACGTAAACTGTCAAATACTGGCAATTTATAGAATACGTTTTTAAAATGGTAGTTTTATAGTTACATTATTCGACGAATAAGTTTTATCCAAGCATTGAAAAATCGGCCCTTAAAGTAACAATATCAAACGGTGTTACAAATATTACGTCATACCTTATCAACAATGGGTGCATATATGCATAATAAACAGAGCTGATATTAATGATAATGTCCTGTGTTAGTGGAACTAGGGGACGACCCTTGTCAGTTGGTTATTTGCAACCTTTTTGTTTAGAAATAGAATTTCAGCAGTTTTTAACGGTAAACCGTTTCAAACAGTCACAGACAGTTATAATAAGTTCAAAACTTTAGGGTAGAATATAGGAATAATTTGAGTTTTAACTTTTAACTCTGTTTGTGTGTAGCAAGGTTTAAAATTTCATCGACTAGGTAGGTGTGTGTTTATGAACATAGCGACACGGGCATTTTTTGACAATCTACATCCTGTAAAATAATACATTTATTACTTAAAAATAATTAATAAGGCCTTCTGTGCTGTTTTTGAGTTCTGTTTTCAATAAATTAGGTAGGTATTGTATTTTAAAGTTAGCAGTCACATAGAGTCATACCTAGAGTTAAATAAACAAAATGTATAAACGAAAACTTTCAAATTTACAATTGAATAGGCAACATATCCGACTATATTCGGGTTTACCTTGAACCTCATAAGTCGTAAGAGTGACTAAGTGGACGTGCTTTGAACTGATAATCTGTTGACATCATCGACACTAATCATAAAACGAAATTTGTTTTTTCTTCACTTATAAGGAGAAGGTCAATGGAACATTTATCTTTATGTATGTATCCCTGAATACCAAAACGCCTGAATTAATTTGAAATAATTCTTTTTCTTTCTTGAAGGTTAGATATGAATTTGCAGATTACAGAACAATAACTAGATGATATTTAATATTTCTTCCGTAAACAAAATAGTTCAGAATATTAAATTAAACAACTTTTACTACAGAAGAACTACTTCCTCTTATTATTTTATTTTTCGACTTTGTGTTAAATATAATTTAATGAAAACAAATCTATACAAAAATAAGGATATAACTAACCTCTTGGATACAGGCTCGGAAATATAAAGCCTAGTGCTCAAATACATTATACAGGTCATGTATCCAGTGTTAGATAAAGCACGATCTACCTCTTTCCGTAATATGATTATGGGGACTATTCTCTGAGCGTTCGATAATAGAGTTAATATTCTGCATTCGTTAATAATAAGGCATTGGTGACATAGTTCAATTTAAGTAATAAATAATACCGAAAGCAATATCAATAACATCAAGGAAATTTGTAGTAGGTATTGGTCGACTATTCTTCTTCGTCTTAGATACAGCTATCAGTATACTTACTTACTTTAAAATCTTTTAACACTTGTGTTTGCATTTCCCAGTAAATAAAGTTGTGTATGTAAATGGGAATGAAACCGGAATGACACGAGCAATTTATTTTGATTTAAACACTTGATTATACAACAAAAGTAAATAAACGTGTTCACATATCACTTTTAAACACGTGCAATCCTACTGCGTACACCATTTTTGATTTTCATCTGACCTATTTATACCAGTAGCATTTTGTTTGTGAAAGAATTTTAAGGATCGTATTAGCTTATCTATCTGTGTTATTCAGTTTCACACATTCTGTGTTTTACAGTTTCGAACTCTACAAACATACAAAGTTAAGAACTTATAATATCAGTATAGACCAGAACAATAAATTCTGAAAAATTCCGGAATATCGAATGCTTTCAGAATATTCCACTCACGAAGTTTTTGTTATAGTCATGGTGATATCTGATACTGTTGCAGTTGTAGCGTAGGATCAAATTGCTGAAGTTAACACTCAAAGCAAACCGAATTATTCGTTTGTAAATAAAAAGTCGATGTAATAAAATACATTATTGTTATTGTATCGTATGACTTTAAACTTTCGAATATACATTATTATTATTGTGTTGTTGTATAAAAGTTAACAGTGGAAGAATGCAGTACACAAAAGCTTTAAAAAATTTAATGAAAAGCTTTGACATACATACATTCGTGTGTAACATGCAATATTCATGTTGTACAATGAAATTTTTATATTTATCTAATAATAATATCACCTATGATCGTATTAGTTGTTTTAATGTAAGTTCTTTCAATTTCTTTCAATATAAATCTTTTATATTTTCTATAATACGGTTAGTTTAACATTAAGTAACTGATTAAAATTCGCCGCCATATTTTATCGTCAAATGCTAATGGTGTGTCAACGAATTTGGAATGAGTAACTGTCCCATTTCCCGGATTTGCTCGCAGTGGTTTGTGCTGGAATAACTTGATGTTCATAGGTAATTCCGAAATTATTAATATACCTCTATTTTCTATTTTCCTTATTTAGTTTGTTATAATGATTGAGTTTGTAAGTGCATCACTTGAAAACGGCTGAAATTGGCCTTCCTTACGTAGGACGTACTATATCACTCGTTTACTTTTTATAAAGAAATAGAAATAGAAAGTGTTTTATTTGCCACCAATTACAAAAATATAAATCAGATGCTTTATTACTATGCATAATAATTTATAAGTAGATGTATTTTATTAACATGCTAAATAGTGAACGTTTCAAAATGTTGCGTAGTTTAGAAGTTGGCGGATTAAAAGGCAGACAAAATATATATTTGGCAACACTACATAAAGTTCGCAAAGTGACCTTTTACTTACGCCCTTTCACTTTAATATTACAATGAGATATTTTGCAGCGGAACCTAAAAAGTGGTTTAATGGTTTTGAAAGTAGTTATTTATCTTTATTTTTTAAACTATAAATCAATCCAAAATCTCTTAAAATAAATATAGGAGAAAGTTGTTATAAAATTTGGAAGAATAATGCCTAAATCTATTTGTTTGTTCATCTATCATGTCAAAACCAAACGATGGATGGATTGGATTTATGTTAATTTTAATAAATACCGGAAATTGATATGATAGCCTACATATGCACGGGAAATTAACTCATTCTCACGGAAAAAGTAATATTATCCATTAGATAGGTAGCAGGTACTGTGCGGTCTGCGGTAGCCGCATCGCAGTGCGCATAGAAATGAATATTACGTACATAATTGTGCTTGCGGTCAGCCGGACGGCTACCCGCAAAGCGGTTACCCGCATAGTGCGTATACGCTCTAACAGTTAAATATTGGATGTATAAACGAACTGATGAATAAATAATCTTAATTATATTCTGAGTTAGTTCTGAATTTCTGATGTGTAAGTATACCTAGATAGGTATTATGTCCTTGCAAGTTGCAAGTATTCAAACTTATGAGTTAGCAAAACCTATTTCATGTAATTTTAAATAGTCATTTCTTCATAGCTTAAAATCTATAATACTATCATGAAGTTTGTTAGTAAAATACCCTGAAGCAGCGGCCAGTCGGTAGTGACGTCATACCTGGATAAAACAAAATTCCAATTTTAAAAAAAATAGCTTACAAATCAGTTCAAACGTCAGTCACAGACACTTCAATTTCAAAGCCTAGCATAACGGTCCCTATCACGCAACGTTGAATGTCTTTTGTTTTCATTATTAAGACTGACAAACAAAGATATTTCAATTCGTACCGTTAAATATGTTTCTTATATTTATTTTTTTCATAAAATCGTTAGGGAAACAGTATATCTGTAGGAAATACATTACAGGCTATTTTCCTCATCATTTTACATAAAACAAATAACATTTTATTTTCGTAATATAAAGTCTATTTATTTTGCATTTTACCCTAAATATTGGAATATAACGTAATTAATTAACTATGAGAATTTAATTGAATTCGACTTAAGTATATGTCCTCATAACAAAACAATGACTAATTGTTTGTACGTTACAATAAAATTCCACGCTTTGACATTCCTTTTATAGATAAATGACCCCTTAGAATGAGCCTTTTTGGTACTGGCAGCAAATTCAGTTCAAGAAATGGAAATAATATACTATATGCAATCTCTTTTTAATAAAATTGTGTTTGGAGTCCAAATTCCTCAAAAAGGCTTGACCGTTTTTTGTGTCAGTAATATTCGTAAGATCTGAGAATTAGTCATAATATATTATGCATTCATAAATCATACCCATAAGTTATGTTACGGTTACGGCAGACGAGTTCGGATCAACCGCAAAAATTACGAAATTTTAGGTTCAAATTTTACTGCTTTTTATTAAGTTGAACGCTTTTACTACCAATAAATGATTAATTATTGCCTTTTAAGGCTCCATGACCGCAATCGTCAAACCAAAACAGTCTTGATATTTGAATGTCACCTAGATGACATTATCAAATAGCGCGACGTGCCACGATATATTTTCAAATAGGTACCATCTTTAGTAATTTTGAACAAAATTGGATAGTTTAGACTTAAGGGGATTTAAGAAATAGTTAACACTATATTTAAAGCTAACCAGGAATTTTGTTTAGGTGAAATTAACGATTTGATAGAGTTTTACTCGACCAGATACTTAATTTTTTGTTAGAAATAACTTTTGTATATAATCTTTACCTTGGATTAGCAAAATGGCAAAATTAAATATATTCATCACGAATAAAAGACGAGGCGTGGCAAATATAAACAATTTCCCGTTTCAACTGAAACTCCGATGTTTATTTAACTACCTTCATTAACACTAATATTTAGCTATACGCTAACAAGCGTGTCAGTAGGTCAGTGTCAGCCGAGCGGATAGGATGTGCATGCGTTATGACTCAATGCAATTGAATGACATCATATTTGTATATTAGATGCAAATGTACGCCAATGCATATACCTAGTTTAATACTAATTTTCCGCTTTGTGTGATATGTAGTTGTCTCCCATATACCTACTTCTTCTTTCGTTTCTCCCACGTTTCTCCTATTCTTAGATGTTACGTGGTGCAAAATAAAGCTCGTTTTTATCAAATTACACCCATGCAGTCATGCCAAATCGATCATCAAATTCAACTCTGCATCTCGGCCGTTTTATAGTTTTTGAAGTGAAAACTTCTTTAGCGGCGTTGGGTATAAAATCTTAAACTCGCGTCAGGACACGTGGCCTGATCGAAAAAGCGTAAGACGGATTTTTTTTAGCCCTTATATTCCATGCGTAAGACGGATACCATTCCAAAATATCAAACATGCTGAACGTTAATAATCAAGTTTTCACTTCTGCCGGCACTCCCGGAGTGCAACCCGTCTTTTTTTTATTATTAGCCTAAGTTATAAGCAATTTACATTAGTCTCTTCTTTATAAATTGAAGGCTATAACAGCTTTCCAAAAATTCAACAATACTTAAAATGCACATTCAAATTTTTATTTTCATCTTATGACTAAGTAAATACAGACAGATCCGCCTCAAAGAAATTCGTCACACACCTGACTCATCTTGTAAATCTTTTATTTTCATAAAAACGTGACAATTCGCTACACTCGTGTGTGGAGATTTAAAAAAACGATTAAGATTGCAGCCATAGATAATTTGGAAATGCATAGACTATAGCGTTTTTTCAAGACCCGTGAGAGCGTCATGTTTGAATTTTTTGCGCAGTTTGAACTTACTTATTTCTATACAATATAAATGAATCGCCAAATGTGTTGCTAAGCGTAAAACTCAACGACAGCTCAACTACTTAGTACCTAATTCGGCTATTTTTTTATTTTTGTCTAAATAGCATTATTATATTATTTCTGGTTAAGGCAAGGAAGGTTTTTAATTTTTATGGAGAGAAATTCGAAATACGGGCAATAGGGCAGTCGTCTGATAGATAGCTAGTTAAAAATAACTAGTTAGATAGTTTAAAATAAAATTCATAACCAAGTATTTTATTAATTGAATAACTGAAATACTTTGTACAGTTCTGAAATAAAATATTATCCAAAAGTACTCAAATAATAAATATTATATGAGGTATATTTAGAGCATGAAAAAATAAACTTAACTTTACCTGATAAATTGAAATGTAGTAGTGTAGGTAATAGTGAAGGGGTTTGTACTTTTATTATATGTTTTTATTTTTAATCGATTTGTTTCGTAATTGAAAAAAAATATCTAAAAGAATTAGCTAACAGCTCATATCAGTTACCGCTAAATATATCGTCAACCACGATAGGGCTGTATATCACACATCCGTCGTAATAGGGCTGTCAAATATATGGAAACATTTTTAAAGCAACAGGTATTAAATAAACATAAAACCTTCTTAGAAGAATTTACGCGCCAAAATAAACATCTTGGCTAACGTTTACAGATAAAATAAAATTTGTGAATGGATATTAAACAGATTTAATTTATTTAAGTGTTGTTTAAATATATTTCAAAATTATTAAAAAAACTATTTATTTTGAATAAAAAATACGCCTTGTTTTTATAGATAAATTTATGTACCTGGCACATAAGAATCATAATTATTACCACCAATATCTTCTATAATATAAAAATGAATCCCAAAATGTGTTGGTAAGCGCATAACTTGAGAACGGCTGAACCGATTTCGTTAATTCTTTTTTTATTATATTCCTTGAAGTACGAGGATGGTTCTTACGTAGAGAAAACGTAAATATTATGTACCACGGGCGAAGCCGGGGCGGACTGCTAGTCTTATATATAAAAATGAATCGCAAAATGTGTTGGTAAGCGCATAACTCGAGAACGGCTGAACCGATTTCGATAATTCTTTTTTTATTATATTCCTTGAAGTACGAGGATGGTTCTTATGTAGAGAAAACGTAAACATGTACCACGGGCGAAGCCGGGGCGGACCGCTAGTCTTATATATAAAAATGAATCGCAAAATGTGTTGGTAAGCGCATAACTCGAGAACGGCTGAACCGATTTCGATAATTCTTTTTTTATTATATTCCTTGAAGTACGAGGATGGTTTTTATGTAGAGAAAACGTAAATATGTACCACGGGCGAAGCCGGGGCGGACCGCTAGTTAAAAAAATAAATATTATTCAAATTTAAAATAGAAATGCGTGTGTTTTCGGATTGATACTCATACACCTAAAAGGTAAAATAAACAACCCTATTAGCATCAAGTAATTTTTATATTATCGTTGACTCATAAAAATACGTCAACAACCCTATTCATAATATTTGCACTTCCCAGGCACATTAATAATTATAATGAGTTTATTTTTCTCTCAGTAAACGATCATATTTAGTAAAGGATAGTTAACAATATGGGATTCAGTGGTAGTGAACTCAGGCTCTTGTGTCGTATAGAGAAATTTCGGTGAGTCATTTTGCAAACATAACCTCAAAAATTTCCCGCGTTTTTTACTTTCCGTTATCTGTGGGTCGAAATAAGTGTTTATCTATTTTTGAATTTTGAACACTAGTTTATTTTTAGTGGGAACTGCTTGTTAAGTTAAATTAAATATACAAATAGTTCTTTACAGCTTCTTTATTTCATAATATGCTCGAAACCGACTAACAACGGTCAACTGAACCGCCGTCAAATCCCGCGCAATGTAGGTATTCTAAATACTTAAAAGATGTAACCAGAACTTATTTGAATTTCAAAAGACTAAGGTTAATCTTTATGATAAGTTTACGAACTTCTTAATACTAAACGACTAATGTAATTTTTTTTTTGTAAAATAATCCATACTAAAAGTACAATTCTCTTCAATTTCACTGATTGCAAATATTCTTACTAAAGTCTCAAACAAATATTTAAGTAAAGCAAATATACTTACACTATTATCTATTAAAAAACTGTGTAAACAAAATATACTAACGCGCCACCACATCTGTTTCTACGTAAAGCAAATTTACTTAACCACCGTAACGATTTGTATTGTAAAGTGCTAAAGCGACATCAATGAATAAAATAGCGTATTTTGAGTTGCTGAACGAGCTCAGTGTGGCTAATGTCCGGTAATATAAATACTTAAACGACAAATTTTAAAATTCAAAGATAAATTGTATTATGTAAGCATTTCTCAAAAAAGCAAAGTTATGAAAAACGTCCGACATTTGAGGTGCTAAAACGCCACAAAAGTCCTCAGATCGCCATGAAACCTAGACCATTAGACGCGGAATAAAAAATCCAATCCATCGATATATATAACTCATTTTGGCCAAAGTGGCGCTTTAGTAGTTTTGGATTTTCACTGACGATATATAAATTTAGAAGGTAGTATGTCTATTAACTGTTTTAAATATATTTCCAAAGATTTCCAAAACTATATAGGTACGCTTTGAAAAAAGTTACTCTAATAACATTACTGCCGATCGTTGATAATAAGTAGGTACTTACCTAAAAATAAATAATAAATAATCAATTGATAATAGTTTACACAAATTAAAGGAAAAATAATAATTATGCTTATCTAATAAAGTTAAAAATACAATATTTTTATCTCGTGTGGTCCGTTAAGGTCATGGGATTATTGGCCGGTCAGGGCGAAATAAACAGATTTTTTGCGATAAAAAGAAAGTGATTTTTTTACGGTCACATAATTTTGCCTTTTAACATTGTTTTCCTTGTTTTTAATAAATTAAATGTACTTATTATAGGACTTGTCAAAACAGCTGTCAGAACTCAGAAGCTTCAGCTTTAGGGACGGCGCAAATATGCCTGAGCCGTATATAAGTTCTGTGGCCTGAGCGCAGCGCAGCGCAATTTTTATTGTCAAACTATTATCGACAATGTTCTCATTAAAATAATATTCAAAAACGCAGTGCGCTACCTTTCGCATGTGACGCTTCGAAACTCCTCTGGAGTAAATCATTGTTACATATTTGATTTTGAATATTATTTTAATTAGGATAATGTTGATAATAGTTTGACAATGAAAAGTGCTCTGCGCTTCGTCCGCCATATCTGCACCGGCCCTTATTCTACGTCCGTGTTTTTTTGGGGTACATAGAACAATATTTTTGGAAATTGTGAACCGATTTTTTAATATTAAGTATAGATGCAATATTTACTATAAATTATAATTAGCTCTTATATTTTTCCCCAGGCTCCAACGCCCAGTATCCGTGCAAGGCGTGATGGAGCACGCTTTACAACACCGCGAGCGTGTCGGCGTGCAGGATTTCGTCTTGCTCGAGGACTACCGCTCGGAGGCCGCGTTCATAGACAATTTGAGGAAGCGGTTCAGTGAGAATATTATCTATGTGAGTGGAGACATTTTGTTTATGAAATTAACTATAAGTTGAGTAATATGTGGTAGTTAATCGCAACTACCACATATTAGTGCAACTACGCCATTAATTATGTTCAATTTTTGACGTGACAACGTCTTATAATTCGATAGAGCCGGCTGCACGCACGAAAAAACATGACTCATGCGGCGTTACCTCGCTCTGAGGCGTTCCGTGTAAGGCTTGAAGTGAAAGCGAGAGCGTGGAACGAGCGATAAAGAAGCTTGAGTTAAGACGTTGTCACGTTCAACTATCGTCAGTAAACCGACTTTACAGACAACCAATTTTTTTTTAATAAATAAATATCCATCTAACTATAGCTGTAAAAAATTAATGTTATCACTTCTAACTGTATGATCACATATTACGTTCTATATTAAAAATGATAAAAAACAACAACATAAAAAAAAACATCCAACAACACTGTTCATCAACTGTTGCCTGTTGCCCTGCAAATGTTTGTCATGATGCAATCTAAGGCTTAATACCACATATATTTGTAGCCTTCATATTTTATAAGGTCTATCACAAAAAATAATTAAAAAAAACTCGCCAAATATTAAAATTTTGAATACATTTCCAGACGTACATCGGAAACGTGCTAATCTCCGTAAACCCGTACAAATCCCTCCCGATCTACACAGAAGAGAAGACCAAGCTCTACTACAAGAAAGCCTTCTTTGAAGCACCACCACATGTGTAAGTTATTTTTATTTTTGTTTTTTTTTTGGCATTTCAATCTATGATATTTTGTCCTAAACTTAGATTAGCCCACGTTTTTGTTTTTAAGACGAAAAATTATGAACGTAAGTAAATTTTTTTTAAGTTTTGAGTAATATTCTTCGTGAACTCTATTTAATTTCATTTCAAACAAATACCTAGCCCCAGGAAAATGTTAAGAAATGAAACCTCTCTAGTTTCTTAGACACACTCCTCTTCGTCTTTTGAATTCGACAAAATAAATATTTTATTTTATTTTACCAATAACTTTTTTAAACTTTTAAAGTACCTACATCCATTAATTAAGAGAAGAAGAAGTACATACATACAACATAATATTATAAGTACATAGTTTCATTCTAAGTTTTCTTTTTTACATATTTCATACTCAAATTTCGTCTTTTCTGATCACTTTCCATTGTTATTAATTAACATAACATTCCTAAACATTAAATAACTTCGAATCTACAAATGATTATAACACTACATTGGCTTCATCCTTGAGCTACACAATATCAAGCTATCACAGATCGATAGAGATAGCAATATCATTGATAGCGATACGATTAGTTTGGTATCCGACTGTGCTAGGAAGAGTATGGTTTTTAAATGTATGTATTTATTTATTTATTTATAACACTTTATTGCACAAACAAAATTAGGACAAAAATTACATTAAGATACAAAAGGAAGGCATAGTTTGTACAAGAGGCGGCCTTATTGCTAAGCAGCAATCTCTACCAGGCAACCTGATGGGAAAGGAAATGTATGAAGTTAATGCCTAATGGGATAGTGCAAATATGTATGTATGTATAGTAGAGGTGTTGATTCGACTTTATAGTGAATCTAGCGTCGAATAAACCTAATCTAAATGAAATCAATTTTTTTTCTTACGGTGCATTTAGATCAAACGTGAGAATGCTCATTCTAACCCCACTATGTCAAATTATTTTAGTGTCAACAGGCGTAGAGCATTATTTCGTTTTTCTTAGTACCTACTATATGCAATGTTCTTATACTGAGCAACACTGAATACGAGTTTTCGTTTACACTGAAAGATCACGAATGAATGCTCTTGCTCTAGGCTCGAGCTCTATGTTCGTTTGGTCTAAATGCACTGTTGCAATTTTGCAATGTCTATTACGTATATAGTGTGTTTCCAAAATATCAACTAACGCCGAATTACAGTAAAAAAATTCATACAACGTTGTCACTGGCACCAGCTTGTCCAGAAATATAATCATATTTCTGAACAAGCTGGTGCCAGTGAAAAAAAATCCAATAAAGTCTTAAAGGGTGAAATTACTATGATAGTATAGAGTTTTATCAAAATTTCTATGAATACCAGATAGATTATATTACAATTAATTATAATATACCTTTTGATAAGATTGTACCTAGGCGATAATATTATATTTGTCGCTACCCAATAACAATTTTGTTTGCAAATATAAGTACGAGTCAGATTGGAATATAATTAGAGAGACATCATAAAGCAGTTTTATTTCTAACTAGCTGTACCCTGTAGTTTTACCCGCAGTGCTCCGCTCCTGTGGTCTTAGCGAGATGAGATGGGCTATCCAACGCTGAAATAATTTTTCAAATCGGACCAGTAGGTAGTTCCCGAGATTAGCACGTTCAAACAAACAAACTCTTCAGCTTTATAACTTCACTAATACAGTGATGATGTGGGAAAGTGATGGAGCTAGACGACCTACATAGCGCTGTCATTTTTCAACACTGGAAATAATACTGCTTTAAGAAATCAAACTACGGGGCAGAGGCTAGTCCAAATTTTCCTACATCGTCACTCGCGAAGTATACGGAAAAGAATCAAGTATTATTAAATATTAGAAGTTCAAAAAATATAAGCAGGTCTTCTAACGCATTTATTTCCATACCAAACTTCATTGGAATTTCATCAATTTCTTTTTGTACGAAATTGTATCAAATTTCCAAAGGAGAATGGCAAACTCCCATAGGACTTTGGGCCTGATCGTTACACTGATGATTTATGTGGGGTTAAATAGATAAAAATATACAGATTCTATATATATAACAATTAAAGATCTGTTCTATGGGATAGCAGAGATATTGAGCATGTAACGTCACTAAAATTGAGGTTAGGTTTGCTCGAGTTCAATGAATAGCTTTGTTTCTTTCTAAGTAGAGGTAAGTTTATATCCTATAATATACATTATCTAGATAAAGAGTGTAACAGAAGAACAGTTAGGTAATAGAGATATTGGATCGAACTTTTATTCTTTTAGATTACCTACCAAAACATCGTAGGTACTTATATATAAAATAAAACACGTTTTTTCATAAATCGTTTATTCATCATTATCATCATAAACAATTAACACATCATCCAGAAACTGTGCTGGCAGCATTAAATCTGGTTGATACCTTGCCCAGCTAAGGTACCATATTATGCACATAACGTGACAGCAGCAACCTACAGTTCTTCTTCCTACTAAACAATTACAATAATAAACTGTTATTGCTTCCCTTCCTATGAGAGCCCTCACCCAGCAAGAATGACATAGATATGTTGCTCTATTTCCAATCTGTAAAGAAATACTTTGTTAAAACACCTTTTATTTTTACTTTGAGATTTAAAAAGAAGATTATTGGCAACTTTTTACTTAAAATATTATCAAAACACTCAATAACTTAAATGACGAGGTAATATCCACTCTAATATCACTGGCCACTGCTCTTTGATCTGCTCTTTGCGCTTTGATCGCGTTGAGAATCAGTTCTTAGTAAATGAAACCGTGTGCGCAATACAGAACGTCCACAATAAATGCATACACGTTGATGACCAAGAGTTACACTGTCTTCTTCATGATTTTCAATCCTCAAAGAATCATTTGCAAGTTTCCAGCATGCATCACATATGTGATCAGAGTGAGTGATCTACAAATAAAGAATTAATATTACAATTGGACAAAAGAAAGTGAATATTGCCGGTGTTTTACAAGTAACCCTGTATAAATCTCGTGTCACAATGTTTGTCCTCAATTGACTTCTAAACCACTTAACCGATTATAATAAAATTCGCACACCATGTGGAGTTCGATCCAACTTGAGAGATAGGATAGTTTAAACATGTAGGTACCACGGGCGAAGCCGGGGTGGACCGCTAGTATATATATAAAACAATGTGTGTTTACGTTTTTGTTTGATTTCAATAGCTAGTTCTAAATACCTTAGATAATACTAATCCACTAACCGTTAGAGGAGCAGCACACCCTTGTATAATTGATATTATTGCGTTATCTTGTAACAAATGCATACGTATAGCATTGTTACGATTAGCATTAATACCACAGTTGATGCAGTTCATATTTGTAAATGAAAAATCGGATGCAAAGTCGGTGTCCAGGTAGGGTAGCAGTAGTGAGTCGTAAAGGCAGGTAATCAAAGTCCGGTGTGCAAGCGTTGGTTGGTAGTAATAACAGAGATCGTCAGTGTCCGTAATACGTAGCGAAAGTCGATAAAGATGAAGAAAATAAGTTAACCACGAAACGAAAAACCTCAATCAAATGTCAAAAGTCAAACGACAAACATGACATTGTAATTAAAATTGAAGCGGCCAGCTACATTTCAGAAATATTCTTACAAAGTGCGGCCGCCATGAGTAAAAATGTGTAGAATTACCTAAATAAATAGCGTGCTAAAAAGTTAAAAATAAAATATGTATCGCAGTTAACTTATATTTCTGATTTATAAAGCATTTGAATTTTATATAAAACTAAAAATGAAAATAAATATTCATTCGTTTTAATCGATATATCGACTATTTTACTCCTGACAGCACTGACAATCTCTGCTTGATAAGACCGGTAGTCATAGAAATCTAAATAACAATGCCGAGTGAACACATTATCTTTTTTTTCAAACATTTGTTTTCCCATAGAATCAGAAGTCAATATTTTACCAAGAATTATTAAAAATAACATAATGAATTTTAAATATATTATGATTTCTGTAAGGCCCTAATTTTGTTAGGCCCAGTTTCGCCATTCTCCTTTCGCGTTTATAATATGAGCAGGATTAGGCAGTGACCCTAATTATAAATATTTAGTAAACTAATTAATTATAAGCCTAACATTGACCCCTGCCTTGGCCCGACGTTAATCGGGCGAGGCCAGTGAAATGACGAGGTTTATGTCCAAAACTTATGCAATATGTTAACTAAACTGTCTCAATTCCACGTCTTAAATTATCTATAATCTTCATATAAATAAAAGGAAAGTATCTGCATCACTTGTAGTAAATTCTTCTACACTTTTTCATCTTACCGACGACCTTTTTAAAAGACGTCTAAGGGCATTAAGCTTATGATGATTTGAGCACTCTTTCCTTTTCATTGTATGTTTTGAGGTTTCGGCAACTGTAAATAATGTTAAAAGTATGTACTTATTTCTTTTACTGGAAGATAGAGATGCCTGTGCTTCATATTTCATCAATAACATCATTTCTATCGCGTATTTCCACGAGTTAGGGATAAAAAAAAATGTTAAAATACACAATATTATTATTATTCTTAGAGCCGATTTTTCTGTCCTTGTCCAATAAAGTATTACACGATAATATTAAAATGTCACCTGTAAACTGTCAAATACAGGTAATGGAATACATTTTTGAAATGGTAGGAATACGTTATTCAACGAATAAGTTTTAACCAAGGATTGAAAAATCGGCCCTTAAACACATACAGCCGTACAAATAAAAACTTGCTTATTCAAACCTTATGCAATGCATAGATATGATAAGAATAAATAAAGAATAAGGATGTCATAATTTCTTACAAATAAATTTGGAATAACGTCGATGTAACTATGCTCACGCTATGCAATAGGCGCGAAGCGGCAACGTCGCAATTCATTCACAAAATTATGAAAAACATTGAAATTGTCTACGGTTAAGCCTTGGTGCTGTCATTTTGCTGACGCTCGTTTGACTTCGTCGAATTTGTTGTGAAGTTTCATCATACGATGTTCTGTTTATTTATTTTTTAAATATTTATTGGAAATAATTTAAATATATCATTAAATATGCAAGCAAATGATAGATAACGCTATCCAATATTTGGAGAACAGAAGATAAACCCACCTTGAGATAGAGAGTTGCCAAATAACTGGTACTCAAAACATACAACTCCAGGCTTAGAAGATTTATATTTTCAACGAAAGTGTATATTATTGTGATAAGTTTATAAATAAGTTTTATGTATGTATGGTTTGGCGCATGTTGTAAATAAATAAATCATTATAAATATCAAAAGGGTTTTTCATAATTTCGTATATTTTGACATTTCATACAAAATTTTCCATTTCAATAGGTACGTAATGAAATTATTAATTTGCTCAACTTTTTCTACTTCTCGTATTACTCTCGTTGCTATTATCTCAAATTTAGATTGAAAATTGCTTCTAAAACTTGTAAAACATAGCACAATGTACTAAAAGATATGTTATAACTCGGTTATGTCAGACTTATACTAGGGTGGTAGCCGTAATAAGGACGGAATAGCATTAGTATGAATACTTATTACGAAGTTATACTAGGTTACATTTATTTCGTGTTTATTTGTATGATTTTTCCTTATTTTTAGTTTATTCTTTGCATAAAATGTTATAACTCGTTTATTTGTACGGCTGATAAATATTAAACTTATCCTTCATCCTTTTTAAATAATATTATATTTAATTTACAGATTCGCGATCGCTGACAACGCGTACCGCTCTCTTGTTTACGAGCATCGTGAACAATGTATTCTGATCTCAGGTAACGATTATACGATAATTAACTAATTTATTTCTGTAGCAATTGTTTGTTGACATTAATTATAACTCTGAATAATTTGTTTGTGAAACTGATCTGCTTTTAATAAATTCTTGATTGCTCTTAATAAATTCTAGGATTTTTCTACGACTACTTTTAACGGTTAACAAACCTACCTAGTATTTAAACTCAGATGCAAAAATAATATCGTAAAAAAACTAAGAAAATATTAAAGATTATCCCTGAACCAAAGTTGACAAACGAAAATTATCTACAAATATTTCCGCGTGTTAACGAACCTTAAAAGTGACGCAAAAACAATTCTGGTACATTTTTTTTTTCATTTTATAGGAGAATCCGGTTCCGGCAAAACGGAAGCATCAAAGAAAGTTCTAGAATACATAGCAGCTAGAACGAACCATTTACAAAGCGTGGAAAATGTCAAAGACAAACTGCTTCAAAGCAATCCTTTGCTCGAAGCGTTCGGAAACGCTAAAACCCATAGAAATGACAATTCCAGTCGTTTCGGGAAGTACATGGATATTCAGTTTAATTACGAAGGTGCTCCAGAAGGAGGTCATATATTGAATTATCTCCTGGAAAAGTCCAGAGTTGTGAGCCAGATGTCTGGGGAGAGGAATTTCCACATTTTCTACCAGTTGCTGGCTGGAGCCGGTCCGGAGTTGTTACAGCAGTTGAAGCTGCAGGGCAGACCGGAGATGTACAAATATACTACGGATATTGTAAGTATTGTAAAATTAATAAAGACATTTTGTATTTAATATTGCATTTATGTAATAATAGGGAATTCTGAGAATTTGTTTATATAATGGATAAAATATTGAATATACTATAGTGACTAAACATTTTTTTTGTAAATTGCTAATGTTGCTAAGAAAATCCTGTTTTAAATTAAACGTATCTGTTATATGATCAAATTAAATTGCCTTTATTTGAGTACCCATCCAACTTTACCAATACATATCAGTTTTTTATATCTTTTTCCTATCTTCTTATATATAAAAATTCATCAATTTCTAAAACGAATTATGATAAGCCTAGAAAACAAAAATAATATTTGTGCTATATTCATGGACTTGACGAAAGCATTTGACTGTGTGATTCATAAAATATTACTAGATAAACTAGAAAGGTATGGAATAAGAGGTAACATTTTGAATCTGATTAAATCATATTTAACTGATCGTAAGCAATATACACAAATAAAGCGAATTTGTCCTGATACTAGGGTCATGAGAACATATAAATCAAAACTTGACACTGTTAGATATGGTATACCCCAAGGCAGTGTACTGGGACCGCTATTATTTAATATTTACATAAATGACTTCCCTAAAGCCACTATAAATAGCATAGTTATGTTTGCTGATGATAGTACTGCAATTTTCACTTCGGAAGATATAATAAACCTCAAAGAAAATGTGACAGACTCCCTAGACAAAATGATTACATGGCTTAAAAGGAATAATCTGACATTAAATTTAGAAAAAACAAAACTAATGACATTTACTAGAAATAAATTGAGTAACCCCCTGAACATAATGTACAAAAACAAATTACTAACGCAAATAGATGAAACAAAATTTTTAGGTATATATATAGATGAAAATTTGAATTGGAAGTCTCACATTGACCATATTTGCTCGAAACTAAGCAAACTGTCTTATGCCCTTTATATGCTGAGAAAAGTTGCAGTTGCAGTTCCATATTACGCTATGGTATAATATTCTGGGGTAATAGTACAGATATAGAAACCGCATTTAAGTCACAAAAACGGTGTATAAGAGCTATATCTGGTATAAAGCAAACAGACAGCTGTGTTCCATATTTCAAAAAGTTTTTTCTATTAACTCTACCGTGTTTATATATATATGAAGTTATAATGTTTGTAAAATGTAATCTCAGTATGTATGAACATTTAAAAAGTAAGCGTAATGATCATAAAATATGTATGTTACCCAGTAAATCTAGGCATTTCTCTAAAAGCATTTTTGGTATGGGTCCAACACTGTATAATAGACTACCTAAGGCAATAATAGATATAGAAAGTGTAATTAAATTCAAATGCAAATTAAAAGACCTTTTAATAAAAAAATGTTATTACTGTATTAAGGACTATATTAATGATAAATCACTTGCTGATGTGTAATAATGATTTGCTTATAATTGTTACATAACTATTGACTTATTAGTGTATATTTATTTTATTAATGTATTTGACTTAAATTTAAAATAATTTTGGACTTTAAAGATAAAATTATTATTTGTTTAGCTGTAATATGTATTTGTAATTTCATATGCCTAACAGGCAGGATATGGCGGGACTTATGTTTGTATAAGATCTGAATTGTACCCATATTCATGAATAAAAATATTTGAATTTGAATTTGAATTTGAAAAATGAATCGCAAAATGTGTTGGTAAGCGCATAACTCGAGAACGGCTGAACCGATTTCGATAATTATTTTTTTATTATATTCCTTGAAGTACGAGGATGGTTTTTATGTAGAGAAAACTTAAATATGTACCACGGGCGAAGCCGGGGCGGACCGCTAGTTTCATATAAAATATTAATCCAAAAACCAATTTTTCCTGATTCAGGTATCAGGCACCCAAAAACTAAATGACGCAGAACAATTCAGAGCAGTTCTAGAAGCAATGAAAGTTATTGAAATATCTGCTGAAGAACAGAAGGAAATCTTCGAGATCGTTGCTAGCGTGTTGCATCTTGGTAATGTGAAATTTGTGCAGAATGAAAAGGGATACGCTGAGATACTGAATCATGATGCTAATAGTGGGAATGTTGCTAGTGTGAGTATTTTTAATGTGTATGAGGGTTTTTTAATGTGTCGAATAGGGAGATCAAGTAAATTGAGTAGTAACCATATAAGAAAAATGTGACTGTTATGCAAATTTTATTAAATTAAAATGTAACTGAATTCGTAATTAACTGGCAATTTTATTATTAGTCTACAGATATCAAAAATATTTATATAAAGACTATAAAATATGTCATAGAAAGAGACCTTTCTCGGTACAACTTAAAAATTATTGTTCAAACACCTTCACTTTAAAATTTTCAAAATATTCTCATTGCATTTCTTTATTATATTACTTATACTTAATTATGATCTACACTTTGTTCTATTATTTCAATTTCACTAAGAGGATTCATAGTTCTTACTCTACTTTGCCTAACTAACAATGCTTCTTCTTGTTCTTTTTCAGCTCCTCAAAGTAGACCAAACGAAACTTCGTGAAGCTCTAACAAGCAGAACAATAGACGCCCGTGGTGATGTGGTCAATACTCCCTTAGATTTGGAACAAGCACAATATGCTAGAGATGCTTTAGCCAAAGCTATATATGAAAAGCACTTTAGTTGGCTGGTCTCTAGGCTTAATTCTTCCTTAGCACCTAGGGATAAAGAACCTAATTCTTCTGTTATGGGCATTCTGGATATCTATGGATTTGAAATCTTCCCAAAAAATAGGTGAGAAAAAGTAACTACGCAAGATATACTGCTTGCAGCAGCTTAAATTTTACAACTTTATTTAAACAATCTAAAAATAAGTACCTACAAACGCAATTGATATAAAACTAAAATGTCACCAAAATTGTACAGTATTTAAAGCTTTATTTTTCTTACTTTAATAAATTATCGTATACCTTCTTAAAAGTAAATCGTTCTTTTGATAATCAGTTAAGTAGTTTTGCTGTTCAAGAAGACAAATAAAATTCCCTTATTTCCCAGTTTCGAGCAGTTCTGCATCAACTTCTGCAACGAGAAACTGCAGCAGTTGTTCATCCAGTTGACTCTAAAACAGGAACAAGAGGAATACCTCCGAGAGGGTATAGAATGGGAACCCGTGGAATACTTCAATAATATCGTCATTTGTGACCTTATTGAGGCTAGACATCAAGGTGGGTATTTTTGATATTTTTGTATCAGTTTTATACCTACTAAAGCAAAATAATTTATTTCACCAGCTAGACTTAATATAATTGGTTGAAAAATTTAATTGTTTAATGAAAAGGTTTTGGTATACATATATTTTTTTTGAATGTGTTATTTTAATGGTTTAAAAGAAAGACTATAAGAAAAGACAGTACACAAAAAATAGGCAACAATAAAGAGGATCATAACATACACTAAATAGTTGTTATAAACAAATATTTCACATGTTAATTAATTTTTTACCCCTAGGTATTATTTCAATACTCGACGACGAGTGTCTGCGTCCAGGAGACGCATCAGATCTCAGTTTCCTGGAGAAGCTGAGCCAGAAACTCGACGGACATGCGCATTACAAATCGCACAGAAAGGTCGATGTTAAAACGCAAAAACTTATGGGCAGAGATGTGAGTAGCGTTTGATTTAGTACACATGTAATATGTTAATTTATATAGGCAATGCATTCAATTTTTTTGTAATATATTATGTTAATAAACATTAATTCATTATACTCCTTAAAATATATTGTAACTTAAAATGTTAATATTATCTATCAGTTGATCGATGAATGTTTTGGGGTTGCACAAGGTTCCGTCTTTGGACCAGAATGAATCAATCAAAAATAATTTACATGTGAATAAAGTTGAATTATCGCATATTACGTTTAATGTAAGTTGAATAACCTACTAGAATGTACACTTATGCAATACTTTCGATCGACTTCCAAAAAGTAAAAGAAATATAAATGTGACATATTATAAACTTTTTTTAAATAATAATCAACTAAATTATTATCAAACAATTAATAAATTTTATTCTCATCAGGAATTCTGTCTGGTCCACTACGCTGGTGAAGTGACATACAACGTGAACACGTTTTTGGAGAAAAACAACGACTTACTGTTCCGAGACTTGCAAGGGCTTATGGCGGCGTGTGGTAATGCCACTCTTGGGACTTGCTTTAAGGTATTTTTTTAAGTAATATTATTCTGAAAAAACCTCGAGAGTATCTTAAAATTAAGATGATAAATTCTTACACACAAATTCTAATTAATTTTTAAATTTACAAATTAGATCAGGTCTATCTTAAGAACTGATGAAGCCGAGTTTTTAGCTTCTTTCGTCAGTAAGACTTACGAAACTTACAACGATAATTCATTAATTTAATCTATTTATAATATTTACGCCTTTTCCATTTGGTTCATAAGATTCAAAATTTAATAGATAACCGTTTTCTGTTTTCAAATTAATATCTGGAACCTTTAAATCACCCGCGATCTTTATTTATTTATTTATTAACTAGCTTTCCACCCGCGGCGTCGCCCGCGCAGTTAAAGAAAAATCCGCATAGTTCCCGTTCCCGTGGGATTTCCGGGATAAAACCTATCCTATGCTATATCCTATCCTCGGGTATCAAAATATCTCTATACCAAATTTCATGCAAATTGGTTCAGTAGTTAAGGCGTGATTGAGTAACAGACAGACAGACAGAGTTACTTTCGCATTTATAATATTAGTATGGATTCTCAGTATACCTTCTAATGGTTGAAACAGAACATTATATTCATATTTTCATTGGGAATTGAGGGTGAAAATAAATAATATTTTTCTAATTATCCAGGCACTAAACCTCTCGAGCAAGAAACGTCCCGAAACCGCAATCACACAGTTCAAGATATCTCTCAACGAACTCATTAAGATCTTGAGTAGCAAGGAACCTTCGTACATTCGGTGTATCAAGCCAAATGACTTCAAAATGCCAAGTAAGTTAGAATTTATCATCATTATTATAATATTATCTATGATTATGTATATTTTTACCCTCTGTCACATTTCAAAATATGTCTTGATGTTTTTTGTGTTCTATGTTTTTTTTTATACATATAAAGCTCTTATATACACTACCTATATCGTGGTCGACTTCTTCGTGAATAAAAGACATTGGTAGAGTGTATGTATACTAAAATTGATACAGATGACAGACTTGAACGAAATTTCCTATGTATTGTTTAATATCTTTAGAAATAAAATACCACCGGTCTCCCCGTGACCACGCTCGCTGTAAAGTGTTCGAATCGTCGGGAAAATAATAGAATGAATAAATCGCGTTTAAAATCCGTTAAAAAGTCTTTAATTTCTAAATAAAATACCAAGAAAATATTACAAAAGCGTAAGATCATTTAAAAACAATTTGACTATTTTTAAAAAAATTATGACATTTTTCCTTCTAAATTAAATAATTTAAATTATATTAAAATACTATTTTTTTATAATTCCAGTGCAATTCGATGACAAGCTCGTGTCCCACCAAGTGAAATACCTCGGTCTAATGGAGAACTTACGTGTGCGGCGTGCCGGCTTCGCGTACAGACGGACTTACGAAGCTTTCCTTGAACGGTGAGTCTTATTTCTATGGAAATAGGGATCATTTTTGAATGGAATGTTCATTTTTGGCTTATGTATGTATTTAGGTAACTTGACTCTTATTGTTGTGTTGGTAAGGTTAATTTTTGATTGGCTTTTGTATGTGTGAAGTCTAAAGGTAACAAGGCGTCGGCTTTGTGTACAGACGCACTTACGAAGCTTTCCTTGAACGGGTAGTCTTATTGCTATGGGAGTAAGATTCAATTTTGAATGATACAGTTTGAAGATTACTTGGAATGGCCATTTTTCGAACGGCTTTTATGGATGTATGAATGAACGTTCATTTTTTTAGTGTTATCTGTGTATGTATTAAGTTTGAGAGTATCTTGACTCTTATCGGTATTGATATAAGGTTTATATTTGAATGGCTTTTGTGTATGTGTGAAGGTTACTTGATTCGTATTGCTATGGATGTGTGGTTTGTTTTTGACCGTATTTTGTATATGTATGAAGGTAACTTGACTCTTATTGCTATAATAGTAAGGTTCATTTTTTATTGGCTTTTGTGAAAATGTAAAGGAAACTTGACTCTTATTGGTATGGTGGTAAGGTTCATTATTTGTTGTTTTTTCATGTTTGGTTTGTTCTTTTTCAGAGACTAAAAACAAACAAATTGAGTAATTAATTGATACAAATTATCGAACCAATTATATTTTCAGTTACAAGTGCCTAAGCAAAGAAACATGGCCGAACTACCGCGGACCAGCGCGTGATGGAGTCCAGAAGTTGGTTGAAGCGCTACAATACCAAAGAGAAGATTATCGTATGGGCAAGTGAGTATGGGAAAATTAATTGAACAGGTTCAATGAATGTTATTTAAAATTAAAATTAAGGTTCATTAAATTAATAAATTTCCTAATGCTTTTTTTTACTAGCGAAACAAACGGTATCGTTATTATTCATATTAAAAGAAATGCAAATGAGAGAATTGAAGTTAAGAATTAATTGAACAAATAATGATAGTAACGAAAAAAAATAAAAAGCTCGTATATTTTTTTTAAAATGAAATTTCTTTAGGCGCTTTAGCTTTAGGAGTAAAATTTCAAGGTTGCGAAATGGCAATGCCTTCACGTCATGGAGTAAGGCAACGATTTTAGTATCTTTGAATCTTACCAAAGAAGTTTCACTTCTGCACGTGTGCTCGTCACACACGCTCTTTTTTAAATACAGAAACACTTTTTAAAAATAAAATCATGCCAAATTTTTCACAGCACAAAAATCTTCATCCGTTTCCCTAAAACTCTATTCGAAACGGAAGACGCGTTCCAAATAAAGAAGAACGATATCGCAACAATCATCCAAAGCCGTTGGAGAGGATATTGGCAGAGGAAACAATACCTCAAGATGAAGGAATCTGCTATTATTATACAGAAATGGGTCAGAAGGTATCTGGCGCAGAGGCTCAGGGAGAGAAGGAGGAAGGCTGCTGACGTCATCAGGGCTTTTATTAAAGGTAATTTAGCAGAAAATTATAAAAATATATTACGAAATATTGCAGAAGAAGACGTACTTCTAGGGGGTTTCTAGAAAAAACATGAAATCTGTGCTAATCAAATCAGTGAGAAAAGACAAAAAATGTTACATTTCTTTGCATTTTTTTTATATTTCTGAAAACTGACATTTGTAGGTATATCGTTCTATCGTTATAAATAATCAACTAAGATATATTCCTGTAATGTTTCTAAAATAATTCCACTAGTACACATTACCTAAAATTACCATAATTTTTAATAATTTATTTTGCTACTACGCTTTATTTGAAATTACCTTCATTTTAATGTAATCATTCTTTATCAAATTCCAGGCTTCATAACCCGCAACGGTCCTGAAACGCCCGAAAACCGGCGTTTCCTCGCCATTGCTAAAGTCCACTGGCTCAAACGCCTCGCCACAATGCTACCGACCAAACTCCTCGATCTCTCCTGGCCCACTTGCCCCGCGACCTGTGTGACCGCATCACAAGAGTTGCAGCGGTTACACAGAGCCCATCTAGCTAGGAAGTACCGTTTAGCACTTAGTGCGACGGATAAGAAGCAGTTTGAACTGAAGGTGCTGGCTGAGAAGATGTTTAAGGGTGAGTAAGAAGATAGGAAAGTTCTAGGACAGCTTTAGGAAGGTGGGATTCAAGATGGGATAGTGGGATTATGGATGGGATTGGTCTAATTTTAGCTACATGGCCTTTAGTCACATGGTTCAAGCTATAGACACTAGCTTACATAGTGCCAGGTAGTAAAGGTGGGATACTGGGTGGGATTGGTTCCATAATTTCCTACCTACATGGTCAATAACTTGGAATATTTCAAGCTATAGACACTAGCTGAGACGACTATATGCCACATGCCTATACGAAAATGCACCATATTCTACAAACAATAAGATAATAACTGCATGAAAGCATTATTTGAACATTGTAGAAACATAGATTCAATATATTCAAACTAAATTGCACCTTATTCCACAGGCCATAAGAACAGTTATCCGAGCAGTGTAGCGGAGCGGTTCGTAGAAGACCGTCTTTCCGCTGAACACCGTGTACTGCGGGATACATTCATGGCTTCACCTTCTTGGCCCACTGGCGAACAGCTTATTGTGAGTTATTTTGATAAAATAACACTAAATAAGTAATAAATATCCTTCTCTCTTTTTTTCAATCTGTGACGATAACTCAAACTGAAACTGTCATTAAAGTTTTAACAAACTCAAAGTGTAACACTATCTCAAACAGTTACACTATCTCAAACAGTTACACTATCTCAAACAGTAACACTAACTCAAACAGTAAAACTAAAACTGTAACATTAACTCAAACTCTCACAACTTTAACTTGAACTAAAAGTTAAATTGAAAACTCAAGCTCAAACACAATTTCATGGTTATTTTTTAATACTGTAAAAATTGTATTTTCCCAATGTTCATAGCATACAATTGAGATTCGTATAAATTGTTTGAACACTTTTACCTCAATAATTAAAAATGGGATAGTTAGTGTGTACACCATTTTTTTTTTTTCAAAATTCTCACACACTATTTATAATTACATAGGTAGTTTAATAATCCCACCAATATACAATTATGATATATCTAAAATTACAGTACTCCTGCGAAGCGGTCAAGTACGATCGTCGCGGATACAAGCCTCGAGAACGGGCGTTACTCGCTTCTGATAAAGCATTATACGTATTGGATGCATCTGGTCGAAAAACATATAAATTGAAACATCGTCTGCCTTTGGATAAATTGAGGGTAGTCGTCACCAACGAAACGGATGGACTCATTTTGATTAAGATACCGCAAGAACTGAAGAAGGATAAGGTAAGCGTATTGAAATAAAATTTGAAGTAGGGTAGTTTGAAATTTTGGTTTTATCGACTATAATTTTAAACATAGTTATAAAAACTAATACCGCCGGTATATTGTGAAATCATTTAAAATTAAACGCTTTCAGATTTTTTTTAGTTATTTGGGAGTAAGGTAGTACTATTAATTTTATTGAAAAAATATATTTTTATTTATATTTTATTAATTTGTTAATGTATTTTAGGGAGATCTTATTATTTCGGTTTCGCACGTGATCGAAGCTCTGACGATCGTTACAGACTACACCAAGAAACCGGAACTGATTGAAATCGTTGACACTAGGACGTAAGTATTGCCATATCATACAGCCACTTCCTGTATAATTTTAATGTATTATTATATTGGAATGACATAATAAAATCCAAGTATTTAACCAATGAACAAAGTTTTAAGTTTGTACTCAATGTAAGGAAACCACTTTTTTCTAAATAATGAGAGGTTCTATATACTTCAATATTTAGGTGATAATTATTTATCTAATTACTAACTACTAAAATTACATTATAGTAGCTATTTTCTATGACATAATCTGCAAAGGAAAGATGAAAAGTAACTTTTTTGCCGACAAACCACCATACTAATAAAAAATAATATATTTTCGATTTTGTTTTATTTTATACTTATGTGAACAAACAAAACAATGAATATACTGATAAATAGATAGATAAAATATTCTTAAAGCAATAAAAATTAGTACACACAACACACCACTTATTTTATTAATTATTTTTATCTATCCATTGCAGCATAGCCCATAACTTAGTGAACGGCAAGCAAGGCGGCACCATCGAAGTGACACACGGCCCGCAGCCCGCCATACAACGCGCTAAGAGCGGGAACTTGCTTGTTGTAAGTATTGCCATACGCAAAAATTATTGAAATTACCTATGAATAAAAACTGATTTAGGTGATAAACAATACACATACAGTACAAGAATGTACAAAAGAATGAGACAGATATATTTGAACTCAACCATTTGTATAGTCAATAAGACTTCCTCTAGAAGCACTTTTGAATCGTCATAACATATGTTTAACAATTACCACCGATTGGGAAAGCAGTATTTATGGAGAAGAACCGGCAAGAAACTCCATACTTCCATAGTTGCCCTTAGTTGCAGTTTCGAATATAACACTATAAAGTACACAAAAACGAAATAACTAAAAGATAATATGATATAGTGATAATCATTTCAAAAGAAACACTATGTTTTTATGCGTAGGTTTACATAAAATATACAACGCACGTACACGCGTGTAGTCGCATACATTCCTTGAAAGCACGTAGGCTTATAAACATATAAAATAATATGTATTATAATCTTTTTGACGTGACAACGTCTTATAATTCGATAGAGCCGGCTGCACGCACGAAAAAACATGACTCATGCGGCGTTACCTCGCTCTGAGGCGTTCCATGTAAGGCTTGAAGTGCAAGCGAGAGCGCGGAACGAGCGACAAAGAAGCACAATCGGCCTTAAGACGTTGTCACGTTCAACAGCTATCGTCAGTAAACCGACTTTACATGGACTTTACAAACAACCAATTTTTTTTTCTTTTATTCCAGGTGGCTGCGACTCCCTAAACCAGTATTTAAAAGGCAGTGAGATAATGTGACGACATCGAAACATTCTATTGCTATTACCATTTTTTATTGTTATTAACTATAATTTATTACTAGTCCTAAGAAGTGTTATCAAACGGCATTATTTTTACGTGGTTAAATAAAAGCATTTTACAAATCATGACAAAAAGTAAAATTTCCACAACCTTCTATTTGTAATAAACTAATGACAGATGTTTACAGCTTTTATTATACAAATATGTATACATGACGTTATTTAATTTAAAATTAAATTTTTTTATTATATGTACTTATAAGCACTTGCGTAATTTTATATTATTTTTATACATATAAGTACACGTTTTCGTACAAAGTACTTAGTTTAAATGCCATAAGAATGTTCCACATGAGCGAAATGTGTCGATTTACGAAAAAAAGAAACCACAGAAAGAAACGATGCAATAATAAATTAAAAAAAATAATTTATTAGTTTGCAATTACAAAAGGAGAGGCAACATTATTATCGTTTGACATTTGACAATTCGACATAAATATTGGCGCCAAAATTAAACACATATTAGCTCTAATTTGCGAAATCAATTAATTTCAATACGTTTTGAATAAAATAACTTAAATAAACGTACTTAGATATTTAGTTGAGTTTTACAGTGAGAATTTAGAGGTATATTTATATATATAGTGACTACATGTACAAAGTAATAATTGAAGCCAAGCTACATTTAACCGACTGGGATATAATTTATCGTATTTTTTATCTAATGGAAAAGGCAAGTTGATAAATAAAGTTTGGCTTCAAAATAAGAATCATACTTAAATATTTTAACATATACGTGTTGTTTTATATTAAATCAAATTTGGATAGATTTATTTAAAATGTAGGAACAAATATTAATTGACACATTTCCTTATGAATTTCTGCTGTAAGCTGAATCAAAGGTGCCTATAAGAATGAAATGTAGACTACAATTTTTGTACAAGATAGAAAAATTATTATTTACACGCAAATCAATATAGAAGAAAAACTATTTTCTTGTAGAATATGTGAAAAATTGGCCATAGTATTATATAGGCGAATATGTGCCTTTTTGTAATTCATGGTAGTCATTTTTATTAAATAAATATATATGGAAAAAATCGTTTGTGTATTTATTTACCCTTCTCTTATGTCATGGTAATTAATATTACTTTAATAAACTACTATTTCACGACCAGACTCGAGTCTTGGCTTCCAATAATAAGAGCCAGTACATTTTCTATGCATTCAATTTATTCCTAGTAATTAATTAATATTTAGTAATCTGTGATAACTTATACCTTAACTACGGAAATAACCTAGTTGTTATACATTAACATGTTCGTTCAATGAACCCAATGAATGGCTTAGTTAGTAAGTACATGTTTATTACTCAGAAGCCTATTCAATTTCTTATCAACATACCAATGACCCCTTTCAGTTTATTATGTTGTTTACATCCAAATATTTATATTTAACACGATTTTATTATCCTCAACTGTATATTTGTATGTAACATTAGAATAATTTCATGAGATTTAGCGTGGTAGGGGCAGTTTGTACTAGCGGAGAGTGGAAACGCATTGAAGCGTCTATCCAAAACTGAACATTTAACAAAATAATTCAATCTTAACTCGTCAGCGTACATATTATATGTAACGCATACATTATTTCTCAGATTTAAAAAATCGCGCGCATTCGCTGGTTTGCTCGTGAACAACGCTGTTTGGAGTGCGTGCATTTGCGCGTGTCCATGCGCTCACTAGCGAAACTACGCGTCAATCCAATTCAAACACCGCTTTTGATACGTTCGTTCGCGTTGCAAATAATTTAATGCTTCGACTCTGCGCTTGTATAAATTGATCCAGTAGTTATTTTTAACTATACTAAATAATTTAAAGCTTTGTATCGGAAAAAGCATTCTACATGTTTCACTGATCGATTTTTTTACGGATAAGTAAGGAGATCAGCCTTCTGTCTCTTGCCAGACAGGATGTTTTTAGACCACTGGGAATCTCGCTCTACACATGTGATAATGCAGAGCATATAGAAAAATGTGGGTTACTGTGCTGTTATTTTATTTTAAAATATTTTAGGTACAATTATTCGCACAAGCAATTTCACATTAGAGTATTCATTACTTTGCATAGAATTGTGTGTAGCTTTCCATATGATAAAAAAATAATAAGGAATAATAAAACCACCATTTCGCTTCAATGTATTTTATTTTATAAAAGGTAGGTACATTTATACAATTGCATTATAATATATTAACAACAATCCAGAGTTACGGGGACATCAGTCTTACCTGCACACAAATAAATATATTGCATAAAATTGTGGCTACGAGTTTCAAGGAACATTTCAAATATACACCTACATCCAACTAATAAATACAACTTCATTGTCGTTCGCCTAAACTCTGGATTATTTGATTGTCCAAATTAATATGTTACATGTCCGATACGTTCGGCTGTACAATTAGTCTTTTTTACATATAAAACTAGCAGGTCTTTACTTCGCTGTAAAACCTAAGGCAATGCTTGAACTTTAAGATCTATGACAAGGCCACATATATATTTGGGTTATGGAATAACGTGAATAAAACTTTGTGGAATCCGAAGCCTCACAAATCTACACATATATATGATTTAGCTTTGGATTCTACAATATTTATTTTACTCACACTTCTACATTTTACAAACAATAATTATTTCCATTCACATCGGCAGTTATTCAATGTTCCTAGGAAAGGGCTGAGCTCTGCTCAACACCTCTTGTGAATGCAGTTAAAAATTTAATACTTTAAAATTATAATGCAGTAACATATCCCTGTAATAATTTTATTTTTGACTTTGACAAAGCCGATTTCACTATTCATAAAATATTTTTATCAATTTACTAAATACTTTTAATACAATGTACATTTTATTGAGAATGTGTATATGAACATAAGATGAATGGATTTTCGTTACATTATACTTATGTTAAACTGTTATACAAATTATTAAAAATAATTAAATGCAAAATATTGTCACATAATTGACAATTCATGACTCATCTACAAATCCTAAAATATATTTAACTAGAGGTCCGCCCCGGCTTCGCCCGTGGTACATATTAGATATTATTTCGCAATAAAAGGTAGCCTATGTCCTTTCTCGGGTATCAAAATATCTCCATACCAAATTTCATGCAAATTGGTTCAGTAGTTTAGGCGTGATTGAGTAACAGACAGACAGACAGAGTTACTTTCGCATTTATAATATTAGTATGGATTACGTTAAAAAGACAGATACACCTTTGGTACTATTTAGTATGCCTGATTAAAATTTGGAAAACTACTACATAGACCGGGAGATACTGACACAAAATTTCGAGTCATTTGTAACAGGATGGCGGTTCTACAGGGGTCTTAATACGCAATGACAAAAAGAAAAACGATGGTGTGAACGCTGGTACCGGCGGCTTAGTCGCGTGGGCGTTAGTCGAACTCGTCGGAAAAATAGCGAAGTCAAACGATTTGTAACACAAAAATTTTAGAATTTACCGATAGCCCATAAAAAAGAAGTAGGCGGTAGTGTCATGCCATACTTTTCCGGTGTGACTTACAGCCCGCCATACCGACGCGAATGTGTTGATTTAAAAAAAACAATTCAACCATTTGTACCAGGCTAACTTTTGCACAGGTAACCATCGTCGTGCAGCCATTTACGAAAATCGCCATGCCATACTTTTCGGACGATTCCAAATGGTCGCCATACCGCCGAAAATCTGCAAATATTTTTTTTCGCCGAACCATTTGTAACACCCTAAATTTTTTTTTCAACAACTCCTGAATGATTATAAATAGAAGTGTGATAATGCCATAACTGTGGGAGGTGGCGAATGTGTATAAGATTTTTTTTTATTGTATGATTTTTTTCGTATTTTGAACGATTTGTAACAGTATGGCATTAATCTTTCCTATAAGTTTGAGGTTCAACAAATATAAATACAAAATTTCATAGATCTAGGTGGTAGAAATCTTCACTTCTATAAATTAATAATAAATTTATTTATGAAGTATGGCAGCACTTTTTCCCCCTACTAGAAGTATGGCAAATATAATAATGGTCACATTTTATCAAATACTCTCCAAAAATCCAAATGCAATACTGGTACAAAAAGTTTGGCGAAAAAAAAAATTTTTGCAGATTTTCGGCGGTATGGCGACCTTTTGGAATCGTCCGAAAAGTATGGTATGGTGATTTTCGTAAATGGCTACACGACGATGGTTACCTGTGCAAAAGTTAGCCTGGTACAAATGGTTGAATTGTTTTTTTTTTAAATCAACACATTTGCGTCGGTATGGCGGGCTGTAAGTCACACCGGAAAAGTATGGCATGACACTACCGCCTACTTCTTTTTTATGGGCTATCGGTAAATTCTAAAATTTTTGTGTTACAAATCGTTTGACTTTCGCTATTTTTACGACGAGTTCGACTAACGTCCACGCGACTAAGCCGCCGGTACCAGTGTTCACACCGTCGTTTTTCTTTTTGTCATTGCGTACTAAGACCCCTGTAGAACCGCCATCCTGTTACAAATGACTCGAAATTTTGTGTCAGTATCTCCCGGTCTAACAGGATTTTTGAAAACGTAATTTAATTTAACTAAATTTAAAAAATCCTAAAAACCCTTTAAAAAAAACGAAAACAAACATTTACATAAAAATTATTACCTAATAATAAACAAAAAAATTTTTAACTGTTTAAAAAAACAATTTTCAACAATCGTAATATATTTTCACTAGCTTGGTTCTGTAGTTAACCAATTTATTCTCAAATCCTAAAGCAAGAATTGTCAATTGTGCAAAGTAATCAAAGATCACAGACTCTTAACTACATAATGTGATGTTCTTGTACTGGAATAAGTTATATTCTGTTTAAAATATTGTTGATAATTCTCTAATAGCAGAAGCATTTTCAAATACTGACTCTTGGCACCATCACCAAAATATAACCAACACAATTGGAACAACAAGGGGCTAATTTAAAATGATTTTATTGAATTTAACTAACACGTCAACATATTATTGCATCACTAACAAGTTGTTCGTAACACTAAATACAGGCTACACTATATTTACACCGTTATATACACTTAGATAATAATTATAATAAATCCTTGCAGGTAACAAGCGCAATGCTCGATGCTTTGGTTTATAACTTACTTTTTATGTGCATAAAAGCAATTTTACAAATCATTTAAAAGTCTCCGTGTACTTATTAGATTCACTTTCACTATAGTACAATTGTTTATCAGTGCTACGTGCATTTTTCACTAAATATCACTTCATATATCCACATTTATCGTCTAAAATTCACTTTTGCAACAAACCAACTCAACAGGCTCCAATACCATACCATTTTTAGGAACATATTAGTAAATCATTCCGCATATTTAGATATAAACGCTAAATGAGCATTTTATATTTTATTTATAGAACATCTATTATTGCAATATGATAAAGCATCATACTATACATGATTATTACACATCAGTAATTTACATATAGCTCCTAATATGATTTCTAATTATTGGCAGAATTTGTAGCATCCACATAACATCTCAAAAACACCATACACATCACGCACTCCCAAAATAGTTTATCGTTTTATATCTGGCAATTTCACTATATTCCACTGTACTGGCAACACTGTCACTTCAAATCCATTGGACCACGTTTCCATTCCTCATAGAGGCGACTTGAACACTACCGGTAATAGCCGTAATAGTAATACTCCAAATACTATTTCACTTGTCCAGTCTCTTGCGGGGGGTCGGGTTTGAACTCTTTGAAGTCGCTTTTAAAGCTCGAGTCCGATTGGTTGGAGGATTCGTTCTGTTTGAAGTCTTTCTCGTCTGTGTAGCCCTTGGGCTTGCCTTGCTCTTGTTCGCGCTGTTGGCGGCGCCGTTGTTTAGACCAGAGCTCATGGCAATCCTGCCAGGTTGGCAATTCTGGAGCTGGCATTCTGGAAAATTTACATTGACATTTAATCAATTGTTATATGTAAATAAATCATATAAGTTCAATCTTAATTGGAAAATTGCAGTGCCTGGCGAGTGCCATAGGCCAGAAAACTGAACTATTTGTGTGAATTAAAAAATCAATTCAATCCTGCCTAATATTTTGAAAATAATATGTTAATTTGTTACAATTTTAATTGTAATGGATGGACATTTTAATTGTAATCCATCTTCACAATCGATTTGGCCTAACAAATTATCGAACCGCCATTACGGCGATTACGAGTAAACATGAAGAGGGCCTATAACGCTAATCTATTGTATTGTATATGATACTAAATTTATTGAGATTTTACACGCCATTACATACATACACATACAAAAATCCCACAACACCTTTTTTTTTTAATTATATGATAGGGAAGTGCTTGACCACGATATCGCCTGATGACCTAACATACTAGCTACAAAAAAACAATCAACTCACTGGTCCGGCACCACGCTCTTCAACCACTGGCTCTTCAGCGCCTCCTCAGCCGTGATCCGTCTATCCGGGTCCAACTCCAGCATCCGGTCCAACAGATGCAACGCTGGGGCCGGCATGAACGCAAAGTGTTCTCTCACACAGCGCTTGTGGAAGCGTTTGGGACGTAAAGTGTGCCAGAGGGGCAAGTTGACAACGTTCGGCCATACTCCTGGGACGGGGGTGCCGCAGACTCGGGATATCATCTCGAGTTGCATCATTTCCATGTTCGCCTGGAATTTTCAATGTTTATGTATAAAACATAAGAGAGTGAAAGAGAAATAATGATCGGAAGTCAGTCTCGCATAAGACGTGCACCGTTGCACACGTTAACTAGGCCTTATAAAAAATTAATTATAACAAATACAGTTCATTTAAAGTTTTTGTGTGGGCTTTTATTTCACCAAAACCAGCGCCTGCTCACAGTTTTACAGGTAATTAATTATGGCAAGGTCTGTGTATTGTAATAATTATATGTAATCTGGATAAGAGTTTAAAAATGAATATGAGTATATAGCTTATAGCACACCAATGATTTAAAATAAAAAGATAAACAGCATAATCTAATTGCATACAAAAGACCAACAAATAAAATGAAGCTAATGAACTAATGAAGAGAATTTAAAAATAATATTACCTATTAATGACAAATTAATTTTTATCACACTTTTTTTTAGAAACATATCTCACCCTCCATATTTGGCTTTAACGCTTTATTGTACACCATTACAAACAGGAAAAAGACATACATATACAGAAGAGAGACATGCACAAATGGCGGCCTTATGGCTTTAGTAGCCATCTCTTCCAGGCAACCAAATATATTTTAAAAAATTGTATTTTCAAAAATATTTTAAAAAATATATTTGAAAATACTATTTTTGCTAAAGATAAGGCAAAATTTCAGACTATTAACACCATTACCTATCCAACTATCACAAATAAATTACCTGAAACAGCGGGTGCTTAAGGAACAGCTCCCCCAGTATGCAGCCCATCGACCACACATCCACGGCTGGCCCGTACCGCTCCTCGCCCAAAAGTAACTCCGGCGGTCGGTACCATAGTGTGATTACCTTTAATTATTTATATATTATTACTAGTGGTCCGCCCCGGCTTCGCCCGTGGTACATATTTCGCAATAAAAGGTAGCCTATGTTCTTTCTCAGGGTCTAAAGATTATCTGTGCCAAATTTCATCAAAATCGGTCCAGTAGTTTATGCGTGAAAACCATACATACATACAAACCTTTCCTCTTTAAAATATTAGTATAGATATTGAGAAAGCCAAATTCTATTGTTAGAGATTTTGTAAACGAGATTGTATCGTTTTCATTGTATTAAAACGATCATTGTATTAAAATAAATGGTGTTTAACGTTTACGATAACGTAAAACGGATCCAAAAAAATTGCCCTAATATGAAATGAGTACCAAAAAACTAAAATAAGAGAACTTTCAGAGGTGAATCAGTTCATAATGAAATCTCTTACAAGTAAACTTACAAATAATTATTCCTATCAAATAATTACCTGTTAATCATATTAAAAATGTTACATTACTATTTACTATACCTTGTTAGTGTAGGGCCTCTGCCGGTCCTCAGCGGACCACAGCCGCGCGAGACCAAAGTCACCTAATTTCACTTCACCCCTGTAAGCGTATAATTTAACTGAAACCCTTTCGTGTAAATATTATACAAAGGATTTTATTTTATGAAAAAAAATATCAAAAAAGCAATCGTAAAATATGATTTAAAAATCGATGAAAAAAAAACAGATCTCAACGTCTCCACTATATGTCGACTCAGGCTTCCTTCGAAAAATAAGACTTGTAAAATTGTAAAACATAAAAAAAAAATCATCAACATCTGACATTTATTTACTCCACAACACTTCTAAACACTTTGGTACGGGAGCTATTAACGTTTAAAAAAAATCATTTTAGTATATTAACATTTAAAAAAAAATCATTTTAGTATAGTTGGGTTTTTGATATACTGTTTCTCTTGCTATTTCGGTTAGAGTCCGCGCTGTCTGGCTGGCGGTAGTAGTTGCGTTTATTACGGACTCTAACCGAAATAGCAAGAGAAACAGTATATCAAAGAATCAACTATACTAAAATTCTCTCTTGTCAACGTTGGTAGCTCCTATACGACTTTTTTTGGGTAAATAATCCTACAAACATTCACTCACTTATTATTCATCAATATATTACTGCACTTAATGTCCCGATGCAGAAAGTTCTTGCGGTGACAGTAAGCCAGGCCATCGAGGAGCTGTCTCATGATGGACGCATTGTGGGACTCCGTAAAGTCCACCATCTTGGACTCTAACAAGCCCATGAGATCGTGGTCCATGTACTCAAAGACGAGGTAGAACGAGCCTTTATCCTGGAATCGAATATTTTATCATAATAAAAAGAAAGACAGGCAAATATTATCATATAATTAATAATACATCGAAATTTAATGCGATAATATTGATGAATAAAAAATATAAGAAAAGCATTTATCATTTTTTGGTTTGTAAGCCAATAACAATTTCAAATAATTCACATCAATTCACTTTTTTCATAATGCTCATAGCTCTACTCAATTCCTGTTAACAGATTTAAAAATTATGATACTTTTCGTTTTTACGTCAAGTATAATTACAAATATTTGAGCAAAAAAATTTTAAAATCATTACACACATACAGCACTAAACAAACGCTTATAATATTACCTACTAGATTTCCGCCCGCGGCTTCGCCCGCGTTTTCAAAGGAAAACCCGCATAGTTCCCGTTCCTGTGGGATTTCCGGGATAAAACCTATCCTATCTGTTAATCCAAGTTACCCTCTATATGTGTGCTAAATTTCATTGTAATCGGTTCAATAGTATTTGCGTGAAAGTATTTAATTATAATATTAGTAAGATTGGTATAATTTGCTGAAAGTTTATCCTATGTAAAAATATATTTTGTAGCATCTGACTGGTAAAAAAAAATTTAAGAAAATCCTGCCGTTTAAACAAATGAAAAAAAGAAAGTTTACAAATAAAATAATTATAAAAAATATTAGAAATGTTTCTGTTGGAAGGAAAAAATAGGATAAAGAACAACTCTTCCAGATTATAATTAAAAATCATTAGGTATATTATACGTATGTTGTGCGTTATTTTGACCGCTACATTTTAGCAGTTATCTGCAAAAATAATAATTTTATTTACAAAACCATAATAAAAAAAAGGCTTATAAAATCTCACCTTCCTAAAGTCCAAAGCGTCCTGCTTATCCGTGACAATCTCTCTCAAATTAACGATATTCTTGTGGTTCAGCTGCCGCAGAATCTTGATCTCTCTCACCGCAGTGATCGGGAAGCCTTCCTTCTCATTTTCGAGCCGAACCTTCTTGAGTGCGACCAGTTGACCCGTGTTCTTGTCCCGAGCTTTGTACACTTGGCCGTACGTGCCTTCACCGATTTGGGTTATCACCTAGAAAAACATGTTCTATAGATTTGGTATGTCATGTATTAAATTAATTGGATGATTCTAGAGATATTTTTGTGAATACTACTACAAACTGTTGTTTTTTTTCTTACTTCTGATTATTTATTAGGTTTTCAAACTCAAACTCAAACATTTATTTATTCAATTAGACTTCTTGGAGAAGCACTTTTGAAACGTCAATACATATTTTTTACATTTACCACCGATTCGGAAAGCAGTATCTATGGAGAAGAACCGGCAAGAAACTCCATAGTTGCTCTTTTAAATCATATCAGTATTACAATTTAATTTTACAAAAATATGTAACTGTATATTATCATAATGGGTTTTTATCTTCCATATATTCCTTAATGCTGTAATAGGCTCTCTGAACTAATACGTTTTGTGGCATTACCCATATAAATCATATAAAAGCAAAATTAATGCATTAATTATTGGTAATATTTTAGGCCTAAAAATCATTTTCTTTAATTGATACAATTAGATCTAGCCACAGTGTGTAACTTAACGTACCAATTTTTGTAATTCATTCAAGATTATATCAAAGACATAATATGCAGGGTGTAATCGTTAAGTGTGCACAGGCGATTATTCCGTAACTATTACAGATATCAAAAAACTTTAAACTGATATTGAAAGCCCGTGTTTGATGTAATTTTTTTGGATATTTCCCGTTTTATTTTAAAAAAGTTATTAATGTCATTTTACTCATTAGGTAAAGGGCTTTCAATAACAGTTAACGATAATTTCTTACCTGGAAGCCATCAACACATTTCTCTCCCCAGTCTTTCGCGTGATGCGTAGCAGTTACTACGGGCACCACTTTCGAGCCGCGTCGTTTTAATATGCGTGGCCTTTTTAATTTTGCACCACTCTGGTAGGGATATTACTTATTAATAAAGAGATTATTTTATGATAGAGTAAAAGAATGGATAATGGAAGGATACATATAACTTTACTGATTTTGTCACCATGGACTTTGGTATTTAATGTAAGTAAATCTGCTATAAAAACAATGAGTGTAATATCATTCATAAAATTTTGTTAAACAACCAAAACATACTTTTCAGACAACTAAAGTCTGATGAAATCATCACACAATAAAGAAATCACTACGAAATTCCTTATTTTTTAATATTTACTAATTTGCACTCCAATCCACTTCAATATTAGCCAACAGTCATACATATTCATTCAAACTTTTAACAAACACATCATAATATGATATAAATAATACTAGCGGTCCGCCCCGGCTTCGCCCGTGGTACCTACATGTTTAAACTATCCTATCTCTCAAGTTGGATCGAACTGCACATGGTGTGCGAATTTTATTATAATCGGTTAAGTGGTTTAGGAGTCCATTGAGGACAAACATTGTGACACGAGATTTATATATATAAACTAGCGGTCCGCCCCGGCTTCGCCCGTGGTACATATGAAAAATAGATGTTGGCCGATTCTCAGACTTACCCGATATGCACAGAAAATTTCATGAGAATCGGTCCACCCGTTTCGGAGGAGTATGCAGACTAACATTGTGACACGAGAATTTTATATATAAGATAATATGTAAAACATACATTACTGTCCTTTTTCCTGGTGAACACATGCGAGTATCTATCCGAATGGGACACGGGAGGTGGTGTTGAACCCTCCACTTCATCCCCACTTAGTTCCTCTGAACCCGGTATCACTATAAATTTAAAAATAATAAATTATACGGCTTGTTTATAACGTTTTTTAAATTCAATGAAATAGAATAAAATAATTATGAAAGAAAATACATTAAAAGAGGCGTTTACTATTTCTGGAATGGCGCGTTAAGTTATGTACCTATAAGTGAAAAAAATACAAAGAAATTGCGAATTTTAATTTTAATACCTATGAAACCAGTTTTTATTTATATTGAACTCCAAATCTTTGATTATAAACCTGTACCCCGTTTCAATATTATTTCATCTTGATAAAATTAATATGAATTAAGAAGAATAAGACAATAATAAATTAATAAAATCCACAGTAACAAACATTATGTGACGTGAAATTATATTTTTCTTAAACACCTAAACAACTTATTCTAAGGGCCGATTTTTCAATGCTTGGATAAAATTTATTCGTCGAATAATGTATAAAACTGCCATTTTAAAAACGTATTCTAATTGCCCGTATTTGATAGTTTACGTGACATTTTAATATTATCGTGTAATACTTTATTGGACGGATAAGTTTTATCCAAGCATTGAAAAATCGGCCCTAAAACATGTAAATAATGTAATACATACCAGGTGGCATAGGCAGATTCATAATGCCAGTTTTCTTGGGTTTTTCCGGTTTTTTCACGGGACTAGGCGAGGGAGTGCTCAGTGGACTCTCGTTAGCTAGAGTTTTTATATCTTCTACCTGTAAAACATACAAATAAATTTATATTTGAACTAGGTTATAAAAATTAAAAATGGCATACTTAGTAATAATCCATTTTTTTTTGATACATTATTTTATTTACTGATGTAATAAATAGCACAACTAATTAATAAAGAGCTATTAAACTTATCTGTATCATTATATCTACAAAAACTTATTTTTATAACCTACTAGCTTTCCGCCCGCGGCTTCGCCCGCATTTTCAAAGATAAACCCGCATAGTTCCCGTTCCCGTGGGATTTCCGGGATAAAACCTATCCTATGTGTTAATCCAAGTTAACCTCTATATGTGTGCTAAAATTCATTGTAATCGGTTCAGTAGTTTTTGCGTGAAAGAGTAACAAACATCCATACATCCATACTTACAAACTTTCGCCTTTATAATAGTATTAAGATAATAGGACTATGAATAGGAGAAATATTTTCAAAATATTTCATTTTACATAATAATCATTTTGTATGTGTAATAAAGGTTTATTATTCCATATTTATATATTTAATTTAATCACTACATAGTATAAAACAAAGTCGCTTTCTCTGTCCCTATGTCCCTTTGTATGCTTAAATCTTTAAAACTACGCAACGGATTTTGATGCGGTTTTTTTTAATAGATAGAGTGATTCAAGAGGAAGGTTTTGGTACATAATTTATTAGGTTTTAGACAAAGCGGGCGAAGCCGCGGGCGGTAAGCTAATAATCGATAAATACCTGAGTATTAGGCGGCATGGGCAGTTTTGTAAGGCTCTTCGGCTTAGGCAGAGGTGGTTGCTGACTATTTAGGAGCACACTTTCTACCACGCTACCACCTTTTACCGTTGTATTGGTGATCGGTGGTGTGGATGTTGGCTGAAATAACAGTTGCAAATGTTTAAATAGGGGTGAAAATATCTATGGTACTTTAGTTTTATCATTCGGCCGCGGTTCTTGCGGTTGTGAAATTGGTGGTTACTATGCGACCTTAGTGACTTCAAACCGACCTCAGTGACTATAGTGACCACTGAGCGACTATAGTGACTTGTATTAAATTATATTATTATATTCATATGGGGCAAATATTTGTGTGATGAACATAGATGTTTGCTCTGTGTCTGGGTGTTAATTATCTATATAAGTATTTATTTAAAAATTATATATGTATGTTTATCAGCTATCTGGTTTCCATAACACAAGCGAAAGCTTAGTATGGGATCAGATCGTGCCGTGTGTGAAAATTGTCCTGAAATATTTATATTTATAGTGCCAATTTAACGACTTTAGTGACCACTGAGCAATCCAAATGCCCATAATGACCAATATGCGACCTTAGTGACCACTTGCCATGCTATTATGCTATTACTTACCTCTTCCCCATTAGTCTCCGCATCCCCATTAGCAGTGACTGACTGACTGACTGGCTCGTCTGGTGGTTGCGGTGGTTCTGGTGGTGGTTCCTGTGGTGGTGGGGCTGGTGGTTGGGGTTGGGAGTCTTCAGCGAGTGGCATAGGAATGTCCACCACGTCCTGGCCCTTGGGGTGAGTGTCACCGTTCTCTTTGGACGCCTGGAGTGTAATAGATATTTAGATCATAGTAACTTGACATTCCGATATTTGTGTTATTAAGGGCCGATTTTTTAATGCTTGGATGTTTTATCCAATAAACGTAAACGTATTGCGATTGTTCGTCGAATAATGTATAAAACTACTATTTTAAAAACGTATTCTAATTGCCCGTATTTGACAGTTTACGTGACATTATAATATTATCGTGTAATACTTTATTGGACGGATAAGTTTTATCCAAGCATTGAAAAATCGGCCCTAAAACTGTGTATGGGATAGAAACATTAAAATAGCTAACTAGAAGAAACAATCTAGGCATCAAATTATATAATTTATTATTTTTCTACTGTTATAAATATGATTTTTTTGCAACCTTTAGATACTCCACTTAACCAATACTTTTGCAATGACATTTTTAATACTTCTACATATTTTTTTTTATATTTTATAGTCTCCGCATGCAATATCAATTATTTGCACAATGCAACACTAATCTATACCAATATTATAAAGCTGAAGAGTTTGTTTGTTTGTTTGAACGCGCTAATCTCAGGAACTACTGGTCCGATTTGAAAAATTCTTTCGGTGTTAGATAGCCCATTTATCGAGGAAGGCTATAGGCTATATACTATCACGCTAAGACCAACAGGAGCGGAGCAATGCGAGTGAAACCGCGGGGAACAGCTAGTATTAATTATAAATTTCCACATTACCTGTGTAGAACTATCAGCCGTTGCATTGGATAGTTCGTCTATAGTCAGAATGTCCGCGTTATTGATGGACGCCGTGCTCGACATCGCACCCTGAGACTCCTCCTCCTTTTGGTTCAGGATCTCTTCCAGTTTCTGGGTAAGAGCAGATTATATCTTTAAGCAAATCTATAAATTTGCTGTTATTGCGACATTCTTACAATAGTGGTTCTATATTATGTCCTTTTAAATTAGAAGACCACTTAGCTTGGTAGCCTTTCTATCTTTTTATTAAAAATTCCATATTTTTATGTTTCTGTAAAATTTTAATGCTGTAAAATTGTAACGCTTTGTACCACGAAATAGAAATTAGATTATTGACAAAAAGTTTATTAAAAAAAAACAGAAATTTGACGTAAGAATAAGTAACACCTTTATCAATTTATTAGTGTATCCAAACTACCTTAGCCCTCTTATGTTTGTCCTTAACCAATTCAGCAAACAGACTTGTATCGCTGATCTTCTCTTTAAAGTCTATCCTGCGCTGCAGAACGTTAGTAGGTGGGCTCGGCGAGTCGTGCCTGCTTCTGTAATTAACATACAGTTGTATAGAAAATTAAAGAAAAACTTCATTTTAGGAAATATGTTTTGTTTTTAAAGTTTAAAGCTTGATTTGCAATAATTACTTCAAAGGTCAATAAAACAAGTTGTTCGTAAATGTTTTTAGAACAAATAAAGTGTTTAAAACCCCTATTGTTCACTGAAAAAAAAAATTTATAACAAGAATGAGGTGGAATGTGGCCGAATTTTTCAAAAAGTATGTTTAAAAATTGTGTCATGTCAACCTCTATTTCCTAGAAAATTGATGGCACTTGTATTTAATCACGTAAAATAAGTTGACTAGCAATTTTTTTATATAAACATAAAATCATGATAATCAGTCAAATCTTTTTGAAGTGAAACTTCTTTAAGGGCGTTGGGTAAAATTTCAATGTCGCGTCATGGCAATACCGTCACGTCTTGGAGTAAGGCGACGATTTTGCTATCTTTGCATCTTGCCAAAGAAGTTTCACTTCTGACACGTGTGCTAGGGCACATGTTTTTTTTTTTGTAAATTCGTTTTATTCGCAAATTAAATAATTATTTATATCTTGAGATAATATTACTACGCATGGAGGAGACACCACGAACAAAATCTGTGCGCCATTTTTTTTGCTCTAACTAAGTTTTAAAAATTATTATCTAGTTAGGTACTTACCGATGAAAGTTATTCCTTTGCACTTTTCCGTACTATTTGTATTATTTGTGCAATATCGTAACACACACAAAGACATATTTGATGCGTTTCACTTTAAAACAAATAAAAGATGAGCGTGCAGTTACGCCATATGGCGTATGTTGAGCGGAACATAAGTGATGTAGGCGGTGTCGTCTCCATATGTATCTAGATAATGTTACCTATGCCGATCCCGACTGGGCTCCTTATGCCTGGTCCGGTGTCGTGGCGGTGACGACGAGCGTCGCTTAGTGCGTGACGCTGAACGGCGACGCTTGAGCGAACTGCGGCTGTCCGACCTGATGAGTACAATAGTTTGTATGTTTTATTATAAAGTTGGGTAGATATAAATGTTATTGTAATATGTTCTTGGTGGTTTTAGTTAGTTAGATATTAGTAGGTTAGGATATAGGAGGGTATAGGAATAAAGGATTGATTCTCATAAATCCTTAAAAAGGAAAGAATTAGGAAGGAAGGACTACATTGTAACTGTAACTTATTTTATTGTAACATTTTATATGCAATAAGTAAATGTATTGCAGATTGACGTGTGTAATGCTGGCAGTGGCGAAGCCAGGTAACAAAATAGTGCCTACTATTTTGTTATGTGTCCCAAGACCCTCAAAAAAGGCAGATTATCACTCGTCAAATAACAACCCGTCATATTAATTTTGGCAATGGGATAAATTTTTGAAAGCTTAGTTCAGTCGAGATTTTCTGGTAGGAATTGAGGGCCCTTGGGCAACACCACCTAGTCCTACGTCCTCCATCCTTAGATAGCTACGCTACAGAATTCTGGTTATTTGTGGTGGGGTGGTACATATATGTTTCGTATGTACATGTTCTGGAAAGAAATAAATAAATTATAAATGATTAGTATACAGTTACCGGTGGTGCAGGCGATGGTCCCGGTGGCGCTCCCGCTCGCGGCTGCGGCGGCGGTGCGGGCTGCGCTTGCGGTGCCGCCGCGGGCTGTACTCGCGGCTGCGCGACTCGTGCACCGGCGAGTCTGTGCATGATAATATACATTTAATTATTGCACGCCTCATAAGCGAAGCGTTGAGGTGGGTACTACTGTCACTTCGCGCAAATCATCTGATTTTTCAAACTTAAAATGTCTTTATGTATCATACATTGCACTTGTAAGATAATACATACACACACATATTAAGAAAAAACACTATTTTTAACGTTCATGATATTTTTGATGTCATTTTTGTTATTTAAACTAGTTAAAAAACAGTTTAAAAAAGTTCTGTCTTGGACGTCCGTGTGTCTGTATGTGCGGATCCTTTTTCTTGTTAACACGATAGCGACCGAAATACTTTACTAGTTAATCGAGTCTTTTTTTTTCTCTTACGCTTGAGTATGCTCGGGAATAGAACCCTTTCATTTTTCAGGGTCTGATTCGATGTGGTTTAATTGTTATGAAATAAACAAAAATAATAATTAATAAATATTTATTAAAAAAAATTATGAGGCGTGCACTTTTGGATTTTCCAAATTATTTAGGGTATTGTTTCAAGGCTATTTCATTGGTCAATTCAAAATTCATTTGTTTTGATTTTTTTTAAGTGAAAACTTCTTTAGCGGCGTTGAGCACTTTTTCTGTAATGGGTATAAAATCTTAAACTCGCGTCAGGACACGTGACCTGATCGAAAAAGCGTAAGACGGATACCATTCCAAAATATCAAACATGCTCAACGTTAATAATCAAGTTTTCACTTCTGCCGGCACTCCCGAAGTGCAACCCGTCTTTTTTTTTGTGTGTGGTGACTGTCGATGTTAGCCAGAAGAGCTTTTACATCTCAACGCGAACGTGCGCAAGGGCGTGTTTTGATAAGAGAGAACAGCTTAATAAAGTAGTCAATAATCTTATTCTTATATGTATATAAAAATGAATCGCAAAATGTGTTGGTAAGCGCATAACTCGAGAACGGCTGAACCGATTTCGATAATTCTTTTTTTATTATATTCCTTGAAGTACGAGGATGGTTCTTATGTAGAGAAAATGTAAACATGTACCACGGGCGAAGCCGGGGCGGACCGCTAGTATCTTATAAAGTTGATTTTTCCAATACGGCATATTAAATCATTAGAAGTATTATTTACAATTATGCTCAACACACATTACCTAATCTTATATATAAAAATGAATCGCAAAATGTGTTGGTAAGCGCATAACTCGAGAACGGCTGAACCGATTTCGATAATTCTTTTTTTATTATATTCCTTGAAGTACGAGGATGGTTCTTATGTAGAGAAAACGTAAAAATGTACCACGGGCGAAGCCGGGGCGGACCGCTAGTTTAATATACAACTTTCCAAAAAAATGTCTCTTGCGAGCTAGTCCCGATAATAATCTCCAAGATTTTAACAAAAAGTAGCAAATTTTTACTGTCTTACCACAAAAAAACTTTAGACGAGGTTTAACTTTAAGCTTACTCTTTAATCTGGTTTTGTCGTATTTCACATAGACAACTATTAAAGAGACAGATCCCTGGTTTAAAGTTCGTCTGTGTTTGTTTTGTGGCAAGACCACTGTTTAGAATTAGCTATACACCAAAATCATAATTTTACCTGATATAACCATAACTTCATTAGCCAGCCTGTGCTGTTCATGCCAGTATTCCCTGCGACGGCTCTCATATTCCTCGTTATCTGAATCTATAGTCACAGTATCATGGTACGGTGGAATAGAGGGTGTGTGTGGTGTGGAAGACTTCTGCCGCCTTCTGCTTGTGCTGCAAATAGTCGACAATTTGTAAGAATAATTCTAATTTAAAGTAATTAGAACTAATCTACTAATATTAATCTACTAATATAATACTAGTCAATCGGCCCTCAGGGAAGATTTTTTTATAATTTTTTAACAGTTATTATAATAATCCAAGCAGACTCAAAACCAAATCCATTCAAAAATTCTGAGTTATAAGAGGTAAGATACACAATGTTTTTATAAATCTTATATATAAAAATGAATCGCAAAATGTGTTGGTAAGCGCATAACTCGAGAACGGCTGAACCGATTTCGATAATTCTTTTTTTATTATATTCCTTGAAGTCCGAGGGTGGTTTTTATGTAGAGAAAACGTAAATATGTTCCACGGGCGAAGCCGGGGCGGACCGCTAGTATATAATATAAACAGAGACTGGGAACTATTAAAAGACATAAAAACGTAATTGGTTACTGTTAAGTTGTGTAAATATGTAATATGTTTTTATATTTTCAATATTTACACAAAAATATAAAGACACATTACAATTGAAAAGTGCATAATATTAAACAGCTCAAGTTATGACATCACGGACTCAAGACTTTAGATTTGACTCAAGATTATCGATAACCTTTCTATTCTCCTTTATGCAAAATAAGTTTCAAAATGCATTTGTTGGTATAACAAAGCCAACTTAACATAATACAACGCTATGAATGTATCTTAACCCCTTATTGAGTTTTTTTGCGTTTTATCAGATAAAATCAGTCAATAAGGGTTTTGACCGACACCTTTAGTCAATAACCTTATTGACTAATTTTACCGGTCAATAAGGTTTTTGACTGGTTAAGGGTTTTGACTGTAACACATATAAGTAATAGAAACATCTTTAAAAGATTTCATATACTATGAAATAAATAATCTTACAATATCTAACTTAATATTAACAACAAACAAATAATAAAAAGGCTTACCATAAGTCAATACTGATTGCATGAAAAAAAATTAAATTTGTTAATGATGAGGCACTATAAAATGATTGTTACATACACAGTTTCTTATTCCAAAACAGCTTTTCTTGAAGTATCTAAAAGCTTGGTAAATAGAGCTTCAACTGTTTTAGTTATTAGCATTATGTCTAAATATAATTTGTACCAAGTTATAAAAAGTGGATTTATTTGACAAGTTTAAATTTGCTCTATGAGTAAATATGAACCTATGGGTAATTAGAGATAGAAAAACTAAAATAGAACTTAAAACTTCTTGACATAAAAGTAAAACATATTTTTGGTTTTTAATTTAGTTGGTTCAGTAGAGTTATTATTTATAGTGCAAAGTCTGAGATATTGCTTGTTTACATGATGATAAGATTATCAGAATATTTAAGTTAATACAACACACACACTATGCATTTTAAATGTTGGTAAATGCTATAAGGGCATTAATAAAGAGATAAATGGGTGATTTACCTGATTAATGGAGATCTCTCATGTAGTGGAGAATATGGTAATAAATTGTGTGGTTCATGATGATCAATCCTATGCCTCGGTGACATATCATGTCTGTCCCGCAATATTGGCGGAGTCGTAGGGGAGACAGGAGAACATGAACCGTTATGGAGCGGTGAGGACGGTTTCTCCCATTCGCTAATAGGCACTTGTGTGTACCGCTGCGGCGTCGGCGGCCTAGCGGTCTCGGTCAGCAAGCGGTCGTCTGGCGACACGCTCTCTAAGCTTGCAGACCTCGACCGATGTTTGGACTTTTTCTTTTTCTTCTTCTTGTCCTTCTTTCTCTTCCCCTTCTTCTTGTAACGATCGAACTCCAGCTCATCGTCGTAGTCCAGGTCGCGCTTCTTCCTCGCTGCCGAAGAAGAATCACGGATGAGAGCGTATTCGTCCGCGGCCCGACGGCTCGTGGTCGTGACCGATATCTTGTTGTCGAGAAACGTGCGGACCGAGTGGGATTTCCTGGTTCTATCTAGGTCGTCGGCGATGTGCCTTCCGATCGAGCTAGCCTCGCTCTCGATCTCGCCGGCCTCCGGGGCCGACAGATCCTCGGAGCTCACATCGGAATACTCCACCAGGGGTTTAACTGAGTTACTAGTAGCATAAGATTGATCGTGGGTACCGCTGGAATGACTCCTGTGCTTCTTGTGCGAATGTTTCTTATGTTTCTCCTTGTGGTGCTTGCTATGTCGCTTGTCGTGGCTCCGCTCCATGCTGGACGACGGCTGCTCCACGGTGTCTGCCAGTTTTATCTACATCAACTGGAAACCAAAAAATAATTTTTCACTAGGCAGGCAAAGACACATTTTTTTTTTTAGAAATCGTTTTACAATAAAATCTGTAATATTACAAATATATAGGAGTCAAAATTAAAATTTAATTCTATTTTTATTATCAAAGCCAAAATAATGAACAGTTACGTGTGCTAAAAATAGACCTCATAAATATCTATAAATCTACTTAATTGCGTCTAATATAAAGACTAGGACAGAAAATTACATGCAACTACACAAAATATAAATAAAAATGACTTACCTCAAAAATAAACGGACGTGGGTCCATGGGAAGCACGATTTTGATTTGCAAAAATACTAGGACTAAATTGGTTTAGGCAGGACTTTAGTTCTTTATATTATGGCTATTTTATGCAGCCAATATTATTGTATTCTAATTCTTTAAAGCTTTATGAGCTTTATTTTGCTAATCATGATCATAAAAAGCGCATTATTCATGTAATAACATCGGATTATTTTATTACGGATTCAAGAATGTCGATTTCTGGTCAGCCATTTGCTTTTGCATTTCATCATAGTTTTGTGGTGTTGTCATATGACGACAAACAACATCAAACTACTCGAATGCCGAGAAGTCGATTTTAAACCGATTCACTTGTCAATATCTCAAATTAATATTTTTGCTATTATTTATTTTTATTATTCATAACTTCTGTAATCTTACTGATTATCGGTACGAAATTGGTCTAAGTTTGCAATTAAATAATAATCTGTTCTCCGTTTAATGTAATTTTTAATCACTTCAAGTTCAATAGTTTTATTTTTTATCAATTCTCAGTTCTCATCGTGAAAGATATTTCATAAAATCGCCAATTAAATAAATAAATTATAACTAATTTCATTGATTTCTAATACATTATTTCTTAACTTATTTATAAAATCAAGAATCGATTTGGAGAAAATCGTGTACAGTTTATTCCATTGTTTCATTAAAGTGTGCTTAAATTAGAACTCAAACAATAATTGTGTTGTGTTGTTTATTTTTATATAGTTTCTTTTTATATAATTATAATCAGTAAGCAAGCCAATTCACATTTTATTACTGACTTAATTAACAGCTAGAATACGGACATAACTCAAAAGACCGGAATCATGAGAAATGAGAATTGCAAAAGTCAATATTTTTTATCTGTGACTGCGTGCGATTGCTTTGCGTTAGGGATGATCGATATTCGAAAAACATCGATGTTGACATCGATGTCATAATCGAAAGCCCGACATCGATATTCGATATTTATCGAAAACTGAACATCGATGTTGGATATCATCGATGATTTATGCAATAATAACTGACAAAAAAATAAAACACAGTGTAAAAGTTCGGAATTTATTAAGAAAGAGATCAAATGATTACATATTCCAATATTTTTTATCAATTGACTGCAGGAAGAGTAATTTTGATAAAGAAGAACCTTTTAATCTATTTATTTGTTGATAAAAGGAACGACCGGTGCGCCCTGAATGAATGAATACGCGTTCAAAGTTCAAAATAAACTTTGTGTTGTGGATGCGTTCATAAAAGACATATTTTGTTTCGTAACTTCGTAAGTTGCATTGGTCGTGTCGTGCGTGAGGCCGTGAGTTAACATCGATGACAGATGCCGTTAACATCGATGTTACGATATTTTTCGTATAGCAATATCGATGTTAAAACAGCGATGTTTTTGCTTTCAACATCGATGATCATCGAACATCGATGTTCATCGAGCATCCCTACTTTGCGTCCTGTGTTTGCGTCCCTGATACAGAAGCATTATTTTTTGCAATAATCAAAGTTAAATCTAGATTTTTAGAAGAATATATTTGTTTGAAGTTAATTTGCAAACTGCAGTTAATAACGTAATAAAGTCGCAAATAAATTATATTGGTGTAAAGTATATATACCTTATAAATATATTTGTGTGCACGGCTTGAGTTCATCGCGAATTTGTGAAGTCTCCCAATATGGGAAAGAGATTTGAAATATTTTAGTGATATTAATTAAATATATATAATATTAACGCAAGAGGCGCACACCTGGTGTATTTTACTGGTTTTGTGGTGCATAACTATGGTTATGATTGCGAGTCGAAGTATTGAGAAATATTCGGCATGCTGACACCGTAACAAATTCGGAAATATGTAAATAAACATGAACGATATAGATATTAAAATAGTGGATTCACCGAAAGACCGGTTAGTGGGAGCTGCGGAATCGCCCTTGCCGGAGAACTCGGGTGAAAATGAAGTTGATCCATTGTGCATCGACGAAGAAATGAGCTCCGCGAAAGAAGCAGAAGACACCGCTGATAATAAGGCGGAAACAAATGAGAATGCGGGTAACTGTGATGATAATGCCAAAGAAGAGAGTTTAAGCGAGAGTGCAAGCAAAGGTGGTGATTTGGGAGAGCAACAGGAAGAAACAAAAGGTAAGATCTTTTTTCTTATATAGAATTCAGAACTTGGCTTGGTACACTTCTATTTTATCCATAGTGCAGCATTAATTATAGTCATGATGTTCATAATTGATATTTGTTTATTTTTATTTGTGTATTATAATGTTAAATACACTAATACAGTACATAAGTAGTATAATTATCTAATGTTTGTGTACTAAATGTGTAAGTGAAACGCGAATGAAATATAATGGTGTAAACTCTCTAAACTAAGTACATAAAAAATAGGGAAGTAAATAATTAACTGAATGAATTAAAAAATGTCCATTAAAAAAAAATCAAATTCTACTATGCTAAGTTGATATCACTATATGAGCTAATTGATGGAAAACATTTACTGCAAAATAAATATTTAATATTTTTGTGATTGAATAAATAGGACTAATTCATAAATAATTAACTGTCCAATTAAATGTTTTCTTGTGTATTATTCTACCCAAGTGCACATAAATTATGTACATACATTTAAGAATTTTTGACTGACCGGTTGGCTTGGTTGGTAGTGGCCCTGCCTTCCAACCCAGAGGTTGTGGGTTTGATTCCCACCCGGAGCAAATATTTGTGTGATGAACAATGAACATAGATGTTTGCTCTGTGTCTGGGTGTTAATTATCTATATAAGTATTTATTAAAAAATTATATATCGACGATGAAGTGTCAATATATGCTAACTACAAAAACTACATTTTTCAGTAGACGAAAAAAACGTTTTATTTCTTTTTCGTTACTGTTTTTAATTCTTATTTTAGCTAACGTTCATTATAAAAGGATATTAGATATCATGGAATCATTTATTAAATGTAACTTCACAGCTTTTTAAAAAAACATGGAGATATTAGATATTGCTTGTAATTGTATTTAAACAGGAAGCCGTATTTTTAAGATACAATTTATTGCCAATATACTTAGAAGAAATTGTTCTAAAGATTACAACATTTTTTTATTTCAATATTAGGTTTTTGTATCAATACTATAGTAAAATGTTGATTTAAAATCCTGTCACTACACGTGATTATGCTCGAAGATAGTGACTTGAATATAAAACATTATTTCAATTTGTTCAACTTCATATTATGGACGAGATGTTCTTGCTGCTTTGGTTATAGTAGCATAATCACTTGGAACGTAAATTGCCTTGTTCTTAAGTTGGCGTTCAAGTCAAGAAATATAAGATACAGCTAGATGAACACACGTCAGAGCACAACAGCGTCGAAAATTTACTCATCTTCACGGACGGGTCCAAGACTGAAAATGGCACGGGTGCTGGGGTCTTCTCTGAGTAATACGGTGTCTGACCCCATAATGCAGTCTTTCAGGCTGAATGCCTAGGACTTCTACTTGCAGCTTCAGCCATAATCAAAAGGAATGTAACAATTTTTCGATTCGGATCCTATCGGATAGCAAAGCAGCACTCATGACAATCAAAACCCATGAAATCACTGCAGGGTTAATTCTAGAGTGTCACCTAGCCCTAACTAGGGTATGTGATCTGGGAAATTCCCTAGTACTACAATGAATAAAAGGACACAGTAACTCACGAGGAAACGATGCTGCTGACATATTAGCCAGAAGGGCATCTGAAACACCGGTCATGGGACCTTTTCCCAGTATACCGCTACCTGCAAGCTGGATCCGGCGGATGATTACCCAGCTCACTAGCACTGCACAAAAAGCAGAATGTTCAAGCAGATCTGATTGCAAGCATGCCAGAGAAGCCCTAACAAACATTGACTCTAGACTTGCACGTCAGATTCTCAACCTACGCAGAGTGCAACTACGTGTAATAACAGGGACCCTCACAGGGCACGGCCCCTTCGACAAACATCTCTTTAATTTAGGGATCACAGACAGTCCGCTGTGCAGAGCATGCATGGCGTCCGAGGAAAAGGCAGCCCACGTCATCATGGAATGTACGGGGGTTGCGGAGTACAGGGCAAGACACCTGGGGTCTCCCGGGTCCCTCCCTGAAGCCTTCGGCAGCCCTTCCAAGCTGCTTGGCTTCATGTGCTCGGGTGGTTTCAGTTTTAGCTGGTTTCCCCCACCTCCCTCTCTCACGCAAAATAGGCGCTTGACCTCGAGGCTCGAGTTGCGGAGAAATGCCCGTATATTATTATAAGTTGGCGTTCAATGGTGCTATGAGCTGAATCGCATTCCATTTGTGTGTGACCGGGTTCTAAAAACTTTTGAGTTATGGTAATATTATACTTTTAACTAAAATATAATAGTGCGTTCGACATAACTGCGTTGCGATTTTGGTAAGTGCATCCGTCAGAAAATATAATAATAGGCAGCTGTTGGCTAACACAATGCTTTACCAGGTAATTAATTACAAACGAAACAAAAGTGCTAGACGTCAGGTCAGCAGCTGTTTCGTCAAACCAGTAACATGTACAATGCTTAGTAATTTAATTGACTCTACGAACAATTTGTTGGTATCTTTACGCGCATAATGCGATGGTAGTTTTGGAAAAGCATCAAAAAACTCATCAAGAATGGCAACTTTTCGATGGTTTGTTGAGTTTGATGGAGAAGCACGTGTTAGGATACTTTCTTCTTGGTTTGAAAGCATGCCAAACTCACCACTTTTAAACCAGGAATAAACTGTAAATGAGCCCAAGGAAAGCGTGCTTAAAAACATAGAGCGGACGCGTCAGGGTGTACTTAGAATATATTGCCAGCAAAAATGACGCAACTTTTGTTATAAGGTATTGCTACACTTTAATATTTGCTCAAATTGACTGTTTACAGAGAAATGATCTTTATGGGCCTATGTATTACTCTATTTTAAGTACGAAAATGCAATAAAACGAAAATCGCTAAAATGTTAGTTAGGAGGTATTGATACTTCATCGTCGATATGTATGTTTATCAGCCATCTGGTTTCCATAACACAAGCGAAACCTTAGTATGGGATTAGATTTTGCCGTGTGTGAAAATTGTCCTGAAATATTTATTTATTTATTTTTATAGAAGAGTTTGCTTACATTATTTTTGTCTCTTATAATTAAAATCTTATTATTTTAAATTATGTCTATTATCTACTTAAATATCCAACATTGTTCTTCTTTATTCTTCAACTAGCTTCCGCCCGCGGCTTCGTCTGTGTGGTGTTTTGATAAAAGGTAGCCTATGTTCTTCCTTGCCTTGCCTTCTCAGGCTCTAAAGATTGTCTGTGCGAAATTTCATCAAAATCAGTTGAGAAGTGAAACTTAAAAAGTAGAAAGGGTTGAATAAATTTTCATTGCCAAAGATCATGATAATATATCCTTGGGTAGGTAGGCCTAGTTGTAAATCAATTAAAACATGAAAATTATATGGATACATTATTACAGTTTCTCGTATTGTTTTAGAAACTACTAAAGAAGACACTAAAGTTTTAATTCCACAAGAGAATGCAAAAACTCCAGAAGTTGTTGAAATTAAGAATGAAACAACGGAGCCTGAGGTAGCAATAGTTAGCGAGGAGAAAGAAGAGCCACCGGTAGAAGTGAAAAGCAAAGAGGAGAAAAAGCAAGAGAGAGAGAAAAGAGAGAGTGAGACGGATGTTCAAATGTTGGAAGCGCCAACTGAGAAAGTAGATAAGGAACCAAAAAGTACGCAGCCTGTTAATGGGGATATTAAGGTAAGATTTCTTGACCATTCTAATGTACATTTTTTTCTTAGATAGCACTTAAATTACACAAAGTAGGTTTTTGTCTATGCCATAACAGGGTTGTTACGAACTACACATAGTAGGTCTTTGCCATAACAGGCAGTGGCGGTACGTTCATACAAGCTGAAAAGCCCGGCTTGCCTTAGAAATTCGCTACGAGACAGAAAAATAACTATATTCACGTTTGAATATTCGCGCGCAATGAGCAATTCATAATCTGCTCCGAATTCAATGAAAACTCACCTACAATATAATATATGTATAATACGCCTAGCATAAAATAATGACGAATTCGAGTAAACTTTTTAATTTCATCCTTCTTCCTATCGGAATAAGGTCGTACGGCGTACCTTTTATTTGGACGTTACAACCTAAATTGGATGGATTATAAACAGTGCGGTGTCTCGCTTGCACGCGTGGGCTTTTACCGGGCTTTGCGCTCATCTCTTCTAACGTATGAAATTTCGTCGGAGTAGATACATACCTAGTTATAGAACTCTATAGCAATTTCTAAGGGAAAAAATGCCCGGCTTTAACAGTGTGAAGATAGTTACGATTGCGCGAACGAACGTCGTGAATATTATTGTTAAATTATAGTTTGTTTGAGCGGGTGATATTTAGGTTAAGTTTTTCGAATTTTGTTGTAAAATAAGTGTCGCGACTGCAGATTGTGTTGTAAATTGTGGTGGTTTGCTTTGTGCTCAGCGGGGGAAAGGTAAAATCATTAAACTTTACTGAAAAACAATTAATTTCTTCATCAAAACCAACTCCCGATTTGTGCATTACCGAAACTAGTACAAGTCACATAAACGAAATTTTAATTGTAATGTTTACGAACGATTTCATGAATGAGAATTGCTTAGAAGAAGCCTTTCCCCAGCTGTTGAAACTTGCACATATTTTGGTAGTTACGATTCCTGCTAGTAAATAGGTTTTAAATAGGTAGTTCTTCCACGGAGCGTGCTTTCTCATCGTTAAATCGTATTCATAGGTATGTACGTATTAATTATTAAGAAATACGTATAAGTATTTATTTGGCCAAGAACGCCTTTCTGTATTAGGTACAATAATTGCCATAGAAAAGTAGCTGTTAGGTAATTGAATTCTAAAACAAACACCTACTTTCTATAATTCCGATGTTATAAAATCTTTCCTTCAGAAAGATTGGCGTTTTGAATTAGAATATAAATGATCTGTACAATTTTATTAATAATATAATGTCATACAGTTTTATATAATTTATCGATTTTAATAATAAACGTTTGACTCAACTGTTTGCGGGCGCGCGTGAAAATTTAAAAGATTTGATTCAGCATGTAGGTAATATTATGTTCACTTTTTTTTTATAAGTTTTATAACGAACATAATTACACAGTATACCTAGGTAGGTATCTTATTAATGAAAAGGGTATCCATCAAACATTTTGAAAAATTTGGGCTTGCCCAGTCCTTACACCCTAGGCACGCCACTGATAACAGGGTTGTTACGAACTACACAAAGTAGGTCTTTGTCTTTGCCATAGCAGGGTTGTTACAAACGCCCCCTAAATAATCTAACATTTGTAATATTCCGATTATTTTCCAGTTATCATTGTATATCAGCCCAATATATTACTTTATAACTTTAATTTGCAACATCTAAACCTTTTAAAAACAGGAGGAACCTGTAAAGCGGCGATCCAGCGAAGACGTGGACACGGAGTCGCCTCTAAAGAAACTGTGCCAAGAAGTCGAGAAAACGTTTCCACAACACGATATTATGATAAACGATTACATTCAAACGGCAACTAAGAACAACGTGGACGAAATACAGAGGCATACGGAACAACTGCTCTCGGAAATACAGACGTTACGCGAGTTAGCTCAAAAGAAGGAACATGAATGGAATAATATATTACATCTTAAAAAGGTCAAAGAGGAAATTCTACTACGGCTCTTAAGGCGAAAACAAGTGCTATCCTTCGAGAAGTCGGCTGACATTAATGGAGCAGAGAGAACTGATCCATTCGACTATCTGAACCAAGCTAAGAACCTCGCTATAGATAAAAGCGATGAAATATCCGGTTTAGCGTTGAAACAACCTGGATCACTCAATCCCATGATGCAACCTGTAATGCCAGTAACAACGCATTTTAACTTGATGTCAGGGTTGCCACCGCCATATGACAAAACTGCGCATATGCAGCAGATGTCAAAACCGATGTTCCCTCAAGGTTTAATGATGCCTGGACCATTACCAGGGTTTCCTAGAGATATGAACGGTCAGTTACCGTCTAGTTACGGTATGCCGATGGGCCGTCAAGGACCGACTAAAGATGTGAAGTCAATAATAGCGGATTATAGGCAGAGGAATCCGGAAATAACTCCCAGAAGAGGCAGACGAATGAAGTCGATAGTGAACCCTAATATCATGAACCCAAGGCCGATAGCGCCGAAAATGGATAGTGTCAATAATCTAGGAAACCTAAATATGCTGTTCAATAATTTGGATATGGTAAGTGCCTCAATCTATTTATTAGATAATGTTTTTCTTTTATTTTAAAGAAGTTTAGTATGTTTCTTTCAGTTAAGGTTCAATATTTATGAATTGATGAATCAATATATATATGTTTCGATCCCACAAGTATATCTGCTGTTATACCTTCAACCAAAAATGTACCTATTTTATTATCTTTACACACAAACAATAGTGTACAGAACTTTGTCTATTACCAAATAATACCTAAACATACTCATGTAACAAATAATACATGGTTTTCGAATTTGCATGTGATGCGAAATTTCTTCCTGCATATTTTTCTCTTGATTGATTCTTTATTGATTAAATAAACTTTGGCCCTTTAATCTGTGATGTACTTCTGGAATATTCAATGAATACATATGGGAATGATTATTTTAATAGTTATTGTTATTATGTAATACACATTCGTAGTAATACGTAATTGCGCACATTCTTTTCTTTATTCTTACAAATAAATACTTGAATTATCGAGAAAACATTTAATGGACTTCATTTGAAATGATATTAAGTTCCTTGAAGGTGACTAAAGTCATAATTACGATTTTTAAAAATCGGTTTCTTTTATTTTATTTTTTTACGTATGTACTGACGTTCGCAAATTATAGAAAACTGTACGTAAAGGTTTACGTAGTTTTTATCAGAATTTTCAAGTCTGATCAGTATTTCTAACTTGTAATATTTTATTTTATACAAAAATCCAACACATTATGCTCTATTACTAAATATCTGCTCATACTCCAAGTCTACTTTAATTATCTTTCGCATCTTATAATACAAACACATCAAGACATTACATCTATTTATCCTAAATATCACCTTACATCCATAAAGCATTACCTCATATTCAAATATAACACAAACTTCCACACTGAAGTGACACGAACACAATTCCAGAATCAAAAGGCGATGCTCGAACGGCTACAACAAATGCAAGTGGGCAGTTTACCCAACGGCTTATCATTTAAAGACGTGCTAGTTCAATTCGCGAACATGCAGCAACCAGGCATGATGCCCAGTAGAATGGATATGCCGCGGCCAGAACACATCAGGCCAGAGAGACGAAGACCAGAAAGGAACGAAGAACACATACAGAAGCAAGCGGAGAGAATGGCTTCTCCGAGCCCAAGATTGCCACCTCCACCGCCATATCCAGAAATTTCGTTGTTGCCTGTCACCACGAGTCACGATACCGGACAAAGCCAGCAGAATTCGTTGTTACACGGGATTTTGACTAAGGTATGTATGGTGAAGAAAGGAGTAAGGATCAAAATGGAATAAAACTATTTTGATGGTTGAATCGGATTGAAAATTTTGTGAATGAGGGTAGGTATAAAAATTGGAGAATAAATAGGTGGGAAATAATGTTTCGTTATTCGGCTATCAGTATAATATTATATTGTTTTTTATGGGATTAATTGTAAATAAACAATTTCTATGACTCCAAAGATAAGTTTCTGAGTATCTATGTCAACATAATTATACATTTTCTTATAGAACGAGTTTCCATAGATCCATTCATGTTTTTGAAATTCATTTATGTTGACGAAAACATTTTGATACTTTGAACAAATCGGTGAAGGTAAATTATTTAACTGCGTCAAAATAGTTTTAATTCACACATGTTACTAATGCCACTGCTTATCATTTTCATTTAGCTTGCAATATTATCGTACATATTTAAATGAAACCATTTAATCTATTTAGCTTTTATAGATCCTATATTTAGCATGACCAAGAAAGGGCGTACTCTGAATACGATTTAATAAAAAAATGTTTTATAATCTGGCAAAGTCGAGCAAACACGTCCATCCCGCAACGCATTCCAAGTTGAAATGATTGGATTAGCTTGAATGAGTGTTGCCAACCTTCCAGCAGGCGTCCCCTGCGTCTCAGAGTTACTCGCCGACGTTGGCAAAACTGCTTACGTCACCGGACGGAACACAGAGTGCACCACCGTTGCCATCTTTCGGTCAGGCCAAGGTACCTTATGACGTAAGGAAATAAGACGCAATTGGTGTACGAATTGGCCTCGATCATTCCAAATTCTAAATTTCTAGTTTTAAGACAAAATTATATTCAGCCTGTGTTTAGTTTAGATGAGTGAGGTGTTTCGCGCGGTTGCGATGTTGTTGTTTTTTTGGTAAATGGCAATACTCATTGATTAACAAAAGCATTCGAAGCCACATTTTCATATTTGTTGCAGTACAACACTAGTTCTTAATGTCGAATCACTTCACTAAATGTTAATCATAGCATAGTGCACTACAGTATTAAAAATGGGGGTCGATAATGACATAAACAGTTTGTTGACGAAATGCTTGTGCATGCTTATGTATGCATTGCGACTGATATAACTGAAAATTTGGGAACGATGTTATGATGTTTTTTAGTTATTGTTATGAAAAGCTGTAAAATTTGTGCAGAATTGTGGCGAAATAACGATAACACCGGTGCAGCCGACACCCCCACCGCCGGAACCACAAGCACAAGATAAAGCGGAAGTTGTGCAGTTGGTAAGTTTCATTGACTATTATTTTTATTTTTAGTTTTTCCGATAGCAAAGAGCAGGTAGAGATTACTATTAAAGGTTTACGTATTATTTTTCCATAGATCTATCGAAGTGACCGTCAAATTTAAATCGGCTTGTAAAATTTTCAACTATCCGAAGGCCATTTACGAACGCGTGTGTGCGTGAGTCATTAAGAACGTTTGAATGAAGTTTCCCTTTTTTAAGTGGGGAAATTTTGCATAAGATGCCCACGGCCCCAGGGAAGGAGCCGTGGGTTATGTCGGATTAATGTATGAAGTGTCCCTACTGGTTGTATCTGTATATTGTGTGCAGTTTGAGAGTAGAGTTGCATTTTATTTCTACGTTGGTTTTCTCCCTCCAATTCCAGGACGACGAAGAAAGCCCCGCGTCCGAAGGTGAAGCAGCCGGATCCGGCGCGTCCGGTGCGTCCGGCGCGTCCGGAGCGTCCGGAGCGTCCGGCGGCTCGCCGTCCGGCGCCGGACGGCTCGTGATAGACGAAGCGGCGGACGACACGCCGCTGTGCCAGGGATGTAGGGCGAGGGACGCGCAGTTCGTGTGCGCCGGCTGCGCCAACCAGTGGTACTGCAGCCGGGAGTGCCAGGTGCGTGTACATACACATGGATACACGTACGAACAATATGCACACACATACGCATACACACACGGGTATACACATACGCACAACATACGCATACACATATTCACACATATACGAAGACACTTATGACTAACATACGCAGACACTTACGCATAACATACATACACATATACTCACGCATATACGCATACATACGCAAACACGCAAACACGCTTAACATACGCACACACACACGAACTCATAACCACTCCTTCAAGGGAAGGGCGGGACAATATGGCGAGGGAGATAAAGTATATCTCGCTAACAAACGTGTTCTAATCACCTATCATACACAGTCTTTAACTTGTGTGACTGTGCGTACCATGATTGTGGGTCACTAAACACAAAACGAAAAAAATCACAATCAATCTGATTCCCAAATGAATTAAAACATAAGAGCCTGAATGATTAATAAATATGACAAAACAATACTAATTAGTTTTGATTATAATTAATTTTTAAAATAACATTTTCAGGTAGCAGCTTGGGACGATCACTCAGAAATGTGCTCCGGTTGAACGGCATGAGTTGTTTAAGGTAAATAAGTTAGAACAAATAGGATCGCGTACTCGGGCGGTAGATTTTGCCTTATATATTTATATTGTAACGTGTTTTCATTGTATTCGGATAGATAATATAGACAAAGAATGTCACAATTTTTATGTATATTCTTCTGAAAAACTTTCTGTATTTATTAGTTTATACTCAAACTCAAACATTTATTATTTTAACTAGACTTCGTTTAAAAGCACTTTTGAATTGTCAAAATACATGATTTAAAATTTACCATCGGTTCGGAAAGCAGTTCCTACAGATAGGAGCCGGCAAGAAACTCTGTAGTCGCTCATTAAAATCATATATGGACTTAATGTCTGGTCAAACAATTGAACATTTCCTTCTTTTTTGGTCTTTTACCTACTTATTGTTATTAATAATATTTTGTCCGTCTGAATGCAATGAAAATACTCGAACTTTTACATAATGGGTGAATCTCTCTAGTATACAATGGTTCCTCGCGTAAAAGGTGCACGATTTTGCGTGATAAACTTTAGTCATTTTATTATTATAGAGAAAATTTAATTTGTAACACCAAAAGTTGTAAAAAATCTCAATATTTCTCAACATTTTTGTATATCAGTTCAAAATTAAGCAAAATTTGTATCATAGAAAATAGACAATTAAGAAATACTACCTTATTCATATTGTAAAATAATATTTTTACTTCTTTTTCATATTTGATTAAAGTTAATTACGCAAAATATCGACATCTCATACGCACAATATAATAGTTTCTGTTTACGCCTAAGATAGTATATTTCTCGATTTTAATGAAATATTCAACTTTTTATCGATTCGTTTTAACTTAAAAGACAATATGGGAAGCGTAATATGCACATAACATTAATATATATGAAGAAACAGTTAATTTTTATAAATAATGGCTATACATAAATAAATAATATAATAAACATACTTTCAGTATTTCATAACTGTTTACAAACCCTTTCCCAGTATTTTTCATTGCAAATAAATGTCCTATATGTGTGAATATGAAAAAATGAGTTTACATTCTTTTTTTTCAAACTTAAATGGCGGGAAATTTTGACGTATTGACTTTTTTATAACCTTGCGCGTCACTTTTTTGTTTTACATTTTTTACGATAGAAAATTGAATAAACATTTGTATATACTATGTAACAACGATGCTTATTTTTGTCATAATAATTCGGAGTTAAGCTTACCTTAATTAGGTCATTCCTTGAATATGCTAGAGTAATAAATTATTTATGTATCGATTTAATTTATATTTTACCAACGAAACACTGAGGGGGTCTTATTTTTCGAATTATAGTCATGCGTACATTATAGCAATTCATCTAAAAAAAACATTTCTATATAGGAATGAAGTCGGTTAAAAAAAGAATTACTTAATTTCGAATCATTGGTATTCATATCCATGCGAAATTTACTTTTTCCATAAGTACTATACAATCACTCGAGGATTAACAAATGCCTGATCAATAATTATACAAACAATTTGAGAATTGCAGTAAAAATGAATTACCGAATCACAATGTCAAAATAATATTATAACTGCTTCGAGAATCATTTATTTACAATATGTATATGAAAAAGGTTTCACTAAATACAGATTACATATTAAAAGACAATTAACTCATTTTGACAGATATTTCTCATTAGACTAATATAAAAACTCAACTGTTCATTAAATGTAGTTTTAGATGTAAGCGAATTGAAAAATTTATTACTGTCATGTAAATAATATACATTGTCCTATTTATTTAATGTACATAAAACAAACAACTTTTTTATATATATGTACTTAGTTACTGGCTCCATTTACTAAACAGATATTTTTAACTGTAAAATCAAGTAGGTATATATATATTATGTATATGTAGGTTTTAAGTATGACTTTATTAAAAAAACGTTTGAAATAAATAAGACAATGTTATTATGAAGATGGGATTTAATTTTCATACGAAACAACTTCACCAAATAGTTTGTGCCTTTTATCAACGTAAGCAATATATATTTTATTTTAAGGCGGTATTCCGGACACTCGCCTGTAATACCATTGTGATATAACTTTAACTAACTATTTATGTACTTATTAAGATTAAAAAAGCGAATAAAAATTCATTAAAAATTCATTAATGTCTTTGCAGAAATAAATACGCGCCAAAACATATTACTTTTATAATCTGCATTTTATTAAAAAAAAGACATGTGGCACTCGGGGACTGCCGCGGTAAAGCTATTGCATGCTATGCCTTCAAGCCACACCTCCGTGCCCGTCGGAGTGGGGAGCGTGAGGTTTTTCGTTACGCACTTTCTGGATTCGGTCCCCGCGCTCAAGGCCCGCGATAGAAGCTATGCAATAGCTTAAAAATAAAAATCAATCATTCAGTGTTGATGACATGTAGTTGTATTACAATGGTATACAAGGACATGTATTATAATTTCACGAAAACAACTAATCTAATAGAATAAGAATCAGATCTAATGAAAAAAAGTATTTCGTTCAACCTCGCTCAACCGCAGCAATATTAGAACTGCTGTAATAAACCACTATATTTTTTTTCTTTTTTATCTATTTTACACTAAAATACGTTCCTGTTTACTCTATGCTTTTGGCTGTATGGTAAAACGCCCTAGTCTAAATTTAAATAGAGTATTTATAACAGATAAAAAATATATGCAACTAATTTGTAATCTGTGGTTTATTAGCGCAGTAAGGATTTAATAATGTAGTTAACTGTAAAATAATATACTATATAGCTTGCTTAAATTTCGATATATTGCGTGGTTGAGCACTGTTACTTTAAATCTATGTGTATAATAATATTGACTTTCAACATTTTTGAATTGAAACTTCTTTATCGGGGTTGGAAAAAAATTTAGTGTAACATTTTTTCGTTACGCGTGACATTTTTTCGTTGCGCGCCATCTTTTTTTCTTATCCCTACCACGCGTTATTCGACGTATTTCTGTAAAGTTGCATATATAGTAAATTATTTTTTGAAATAAGGTCATAAAGAAGTTTCACTTCTTACGTGTGTACACTAGTACACGCACACATTTTTTTGAAATAGTGTTTTAGTAACGATCAAATCTAACTAGAGTGTCACAACTTGGCGTAGTTTGTTTAGTTTTTAATTTATTTATTTTATACATATTTTTTAAATGTATATCGTTAGATGGTAGCATTTATTCCTAACGTTATAGCGTGTATATTTGAATGACATTTGCAATACACTGTTTTTTCTAATTCTCCTTACGGTATATACAATATATGTAGTTCAATAAATTTGAAATTGGCGCCTTGTCATAGTATTAAACAAAATAATAAATATCTTAATTTTTTTTTTCAAAAAAAAGCTAAATCAACAGTTTAAAATTAAGCCAAAAACTAAATCGTTATAAATTAATCTTTATATGTTTTTGATGATTAATGACGGGATTGTTTTTCAGTACCAATAAATTAAATCGCGCTTAAATATCTTGTTATTATTATTTTTTATTTATTATTTCGCCATTGTGCCGCTCGAGTTAGTAGCATTATGTTTCCGACCGTGCCAAACACTATACAAGCTATTCTTGTGATTATTATTTATACGCAGCCGATATATATTGAAAATGGTTCTATTTTTATATAAATGCTCTAGACGCTTGCTGTTTTGTGTAAGACAACGCTTTTATGTATAAGGTTTGATTGTATTAAGGTGTCGAAGCGAAATTTGGTTTCTGCATGTCAGAGGTTGAATGAAAAAATGGAATGACCACGCGCCATCTTTGTTTTTTGAGTTGGCGCGAATTGAGTTTTTTATAAATATGTGAACAGTTTTTTTTCGTCTTTCACCTCTGATTTACAGATATTGTCTATGGATATTTCTATTGCATACTACAGATGTTGTAAAACAGAATTTACACGGATTAGTTGTATTGATTTTTCTGAATCAAATAAGCTTGCGTATACAAATAACTATTTTGCCTTTAATCAATTTTGTTCATATACAAATTATACATTTTTTGTAAAATCTGCAAAGATCAAATATGCTTTGTTCGACAATAAATACGTTTTTAAATTACTTGTGACTGTTTTGCTTAATATTTATATAATTGGACTGGTAAGTGAAGGCCTGTAGCATGCAGTGGGTGTGTTGGCAGACTTGTTTCGTCTTAAAACGCTAGTCAAGTGTTTTGTTACCTACAACTGTTTATGTATTTTGTAACTTATATAATGTTATATAAGAATATTAAATCAGTACTGTCTTTCAATTGGTGTCTTATTTTTACCAAACTATTTTTAGTAATTAATATTTTTACAACATCACAGACACGCTTTCTGGGCTCCGAACCTCAAAAGGAAAAAACAGAACCCCTATAGGATCACTTCCGTTTGTCGGTCTTTCTAAGGAACGCGTGGTCCCTTGAGCTGTGAAAATCTTACTTGTAAGGTAACGCAATCAAAAGACACATCCGTTTAAAAAGCAAATTTTCGCAAATTTTGACATTCGCATGGGAATCGAAACCTAGTGTTACTACCTGTGAACCCAGTCTTGAAACTTGTTAAAAAGCAGCGTGGATATCGACATAGCATTAATTGTATAGAAATGGAATTATAGATGTCAAGCGTTTTGCCATTTGTCTCGGCCCCCTTATCTTTGTCGAAACTTTGTCATTACGCACGGTGACGGTAGTCAATGATATATATTATAACTAATGGTACGTTCAGACGCATAGCAAGCAGCCTGGCAAGTAGCCCATGCGCTTACGGTACAAACGAACAAACACGGGCGCATGCACAAACAACATGTTTACACGCTTGCTCGTTGAATGTCACTATGAACGCAAGCTTTGAAGAGGTTACCAATATAACATGAATACAACATTCAATATTTAAAAGCGGCACACACAATTAGGCGTCCAAGCAAGATAGCATGATTTTGTGAACGTGATTGAATGGTTTTAGAGACAACTGATACCTACACATTCCGATGCTCGCTCCTGGAGCGCTAATAACCTTACTTTTTACTAATAAATAATCATTGATCATAGTATTTCTTTAAACGTGCAGTTGTTCTATGGATTTCTACTCAATATTACAGATTCTATCTTTATAACTAAAAGTAGGTTCAAGGGGCATCATTTATTTAGGTAAAATTAAACAAAAGAAGTGAATAAAAACATTTATTTGAGTTACAAACAAGAATAAACATTGTAAATATACTTTACACGTCAATATATTTCCAAATCAATAAACTAGGACGAACAAGTTAAAGCAATAATCTCTTAAAATATAAACAACAGATTACAAATACATACACTTATACTAAATTCACTTAAACCTAAAATGTAGTCATTTTTCTTATTTTTTTCAGTACAAATTCATAGTAAGTAAATAAAGCGATCTCATGAAAAGTAAAGGTTTAACATATAATTATTGAAAAATGAGCTTTAGTAAATAAATATGGCTTTTCTTATGTTACATTTTGTTTTCATAAATTATTAAAGTACTTATTTGAAAAAAATAATTTCAACATTTTTAACATCAAAGGTCTTTCTATATAGGTTAGGTATATGAACAAAATATGTTATTAAATATTAAATGAAGTAAATTACATATAAATAGATTACAAGACAATGATTAATATATTGAGAATCCTAGAACATACCTGAAGTTCCTAACATACAAATAACAACTAAACATCTAATAATAATAACAAAATTTATAGACACTTATTTTTTTTTACTAATTTTGGAGAAACAAGTTATATTTTTTATTAAACAAACACTGAAAGGTATGTTTCTTATTAAATAAATGCGGTTATTAAAAAAATGTGCCTTAAAATGTCTCCTTTTAAGTTTCTACTTCTATTATAAATAAAAACATTGTTTTGCATTGATTCGTTCTGACTAGGCGCCATTTAAAATATAGACTAGACAGACAGAAAAGTAAATAATAATATCATGTTATTTAGTTTCACTTTTGGTATATGTATTTACAATGATGACTTAAATCTATAAAAATGTATTTTTTATTTATTAATGTTATAGAAAAATAATTATAGAAAAAAATTATAATATGAAAAAGTCAGTTTGGCGAATTAAATTATTTTTATTTTTTATTATTCTGGAAAATGGTGTCAAAGTGATAACAAAACTAAAATTACATAATAATATTTTAGTTAAATGGGACTTTTAATGTACCTATTGAAATAATCAGGTACAGTAATAAAAACTTATTCCTAATATTTCACAATAATTTTTACATACTTATACAGGGTGTCCCACTATTGGTATACTTAGCACGAAGGGACTTGTAGTTTTGCATACACTGATCACGTAAAAAATACTTAAATAACAAAATTACACCAAAAAAATTTTGCAAAATTTTTCCTGAAAATCCATGTTTTCTTCTCTAGCTTCGCTTAGCCGGCATATACCGCTTCGCTAATGTGAGCATTTTGTCTATGAAAACATAATTTTAAAAGATAGCTCACGTGCGGTTGGAAAAGTTAGGTGGGTTGCTTGTTATGGGTGTACACATAGAGTTTTAAGAATTCATCTATTTGAAAAAAAAACTGCGTCTGGAATTTTATAAGTATTTTTTACGTACTCAGTGTATGCAAAACTATAACCTCCTTTGAGCTTAGTATACCAACAGTGGGACACCCTGTATAACTATGAATATTTAATTTCTATCAAAAAGTACGTACTAAATATATAAAATAAGCGCTAAAATATACAATAATTACACAAAAAAAGAGTTTAGAAATCCCATGTAACAAAGAATGCCCCTATAGGTGACTCGGTGGGACTAAGTCTTCGGTAAAAATGTATAAAATTTAAAACATTTCCAGGCTCCTGAAAAACAGTTCTTATTACCTAAGGAGCCTGGGTCACTTTGAATTATTACCTATTTGAAAAAAAATGGTTTATTTTATTTAAGAAATAGCACCTTCATTATGTACACAGTGTTTGATAATTATAAAAATATTTTACGACTAATATTGAGCATAGACAATATAATAATGGTGCGGAAACACAGTATTGCATGTGTCAAGCCTAAACTTATTCGAGTTTAAATTAGTTTAGTTGTGTTCCTTTGCAATTATTTTCTTATACATACATATAACATTATACAATACATAATTTACACATTTAACATTTTTAAATAAACTTTCAAATATTATTTTAAGTTTCTCAGAAGTTAGCTGTAACTCTATATTAGACTTATGTAACTAATTTCCCATTTATGCGTCTAGTACAAATTCTTAAGTAAATATAAAATGGATATCTAAGTCACATGTCAAAAAGTTTTGATTTTAAATATTCAAAAAAGGCCAATAGAGTCCTAATATGTATTAACTAATTAAATCACTATTCTTTATGGTCGTATTTAATAAATTCTAATTGAATTACGTCACAAGTTTCATTACATAGTCTTCTTTTACAACCAAAGTCTATATATTATATAATATTTTTGTCACTATATATATATGTATATATATCCTATGTTTTTTACGAAACATTCATATCTATATATTTTCCAAGAAAGCTACACACCACACTATTAAAATCTTCTACTATTCTACTCATTCTTGATTACCGCTAACAATTAAATTCCAAAGTCTTATCTTTTTAAAACTAATTATACAATAACCTGACCAATATAAGAAGCACTATTTAACAATGAACACAACGCACTGACTATTCATATACTGCTCGTTGAGCGAGTCATAATAATCCGACCATTTAAAAAGCACTACATATTTTTCTATCTGTTCCTCGAAGGACCAGCCACTATAATCCGACCAATTCACAATAAAGCCGTTTGTTGTATAAATAGCGAGTCCACGAAAAGGTCCACCATTCCTTGTCACTAAAACTCGACTATTTCAAACGTCCATTTTTATATCCCTTGTCATAACCCGACAAGCGCACTACTGTCCCTCTCCATCTGGTCCTCCATGAGCGAGTCACTATAACTCAACCAATTTGCGACGTACTACCAATCTTTGTCACTATAACCGCACTAACCGACCATTTCAAAAGGTCTGTTTAAATCCCTCGTCACTATAACCCGTCCGCACTACTTGACAATAAACACAACATCGCTGTCCCTCTCCATCTGCTCCTGCAAGAGCGAGTCTTCACATCCTTCGTCACTATAATCCGACTAACTTGAAACGCACCACCAACAATAACACGACCATTCCAAAAGTACTACTTCACAATGAACACAACATCGCTGTCCCTCTCCATCTGCTCCTCGATGAGCGAGACGGACACACCGCTCTGACAGCACAGCTCGTCGAGACACACGAGCCCGTTGTACGAGCGGCCGCACGCGCTGGGGGCACTGCGGGTGGAGGCTGAGTCGTTGTGGAGTGTCACTGGGTACTGGAAAAGTTATATTATTACCCCAATTAATTATTTTTGATAACTAAAACTTTAATTTACAGTCACTCGTTTAAATATGGACTATATTTAAATATGGATATGGAATGAAGTTCTTCAAAAGTATATCATTTAAGAGTACTTGCTTTTGTTCTGATGAGACATCTCTAAGACTATTGGATAGTAAAAAAACGAGGAACTTCATAACTAAATATAACTAACGTCATCTATAATTTATATGTTCTTTTTTTTATATCATATGTAATGTTCTTATTTCAAATAAAAAAAAGAAGTTTAGGCGCTATTTTTTGCTTCCATCTTGTACCTACTCAAAATTTTTACTGAACTGGATCTCGCCTGATGTTAACACAAATGTAGTCTATTTACCTTGCCTATACAGAGTGCTAAAGTCTATCAAACCTTGGGCAAGTCCAAATAGATTGTGTAGAAGCTCACCTTATAAACCCTTCGTATCAGACCCTCTAGGACACCAAATAACACGAGTTTCCTCTCATTAATAGCCAGTTCTTGCGGTCGCACCCGGCGGCACAGGTCGCGCACTGTGCTGCCGTACGTCATGCCCGCGTACATGCGGAAAAGGTCACTCACTTTGGGCAGTTGCCGAGCTGTAAGGGGACGTTTATTAATTGAAAATTCGTTGGATTTATAAGAAACTTTTAGTTATGGGTGAGCTGGATTAGGTGAGATGTTTATTGATATAGGTGAGATGTTTATTGAGAATCAACGCTGGAACACACCATTAATAGACAGCTCTTTTGTTGTCTTGCCCGCGTACGTGCGGAAAAGGTCACTCGCTTTGGGCAACTGACGAGTTGTAATGGGGAGATAGTTTAGTTGGTAACGTTGGATTATAAGAAAGGACATGCTTATTATTAGGAATATTGGCGAGCTGTAAGGGAGTGTTTATTCAGAAGAAACTATAGGTTATGGATGAAACGTTTATTATTGAGAATCGACGCTGGAACACAACATTCAGTGGACTTAGATAATAGCCAGCTCAGGCAGTTGCCGGGCCGGGCAGTTGCCGAGCTGTAAGGGGACATTTTGATATGATTTTTGGTTTGGCCAGTTTAAGTAGGTGTATTTGCTTATTCCTAAGCTGCAATTTGGAATTCCATGTTATCTAAGCGCGGGGAAACAAGTTTGATTGATGGGAAGAGATTTGGTGATCGCTTAAACATGAATAAGTCTCAGCAAATGAGTTACCTACTTTTTAGTTTAATAAGTAAAAGATTGACACCTACAGTAAAAGAATGAACTGGGAAGGGTGGGCAAAAAATACAGCACCACGGAATGTTAGAGATGAGACGTTTATTACTTTAAGTAGACGCTTGGTTTGACATTTCGATAACGTTCAAGATATCGTTATCCACAGACTGATGGTAATAAAATTTAAGAAAACCTTACGTGATCTAGCGCAAAACTCGACGCATTGTTTCTGCAGGCCTGGGCATCGCGTCAACTGCCTCAACTTGGGCGTCGCACTGTACACCTGTAAGTAATTATACCTTTTATAAATGCCCATAAATACAATATAATAATTTAAACCCGTAGATATATACTGCATAAAATTATTTCTTGGTTTATACTTTTTAACCGACTTCAAAAAAAGGAGGAGGTTATCAATTCGGCCGGTATGTTTTTTTTTTTTTTTATGTATGTACACCGATTACTCCGAGGTTTCTCAACCGATTTACGTGATTCTTTTTTTGTTCGATGCGGGATGGTGTCGAATTGGTCCCATAAAAATTTTATTAGGATAGGCCCAGTAGTTTTTATTTTATGAGCATTTTTGTCTGTATTTGTAAATGTTGCAAGTGCAAGTTTGAAGTCGGTTGTTTTTAACGCAGTTATCACTTGTCAAGTTTTAATTTAATTCCTCCTCCCGTACCCGTACTGCTTACTTAATATCTGTTTAAATTACATCTAGATTATTATTTAATTCGAACTCAAAAATTTAATCATCCACATCATTATAACACAATTAGGCATCACCAACTCTAAGAGCAGACATCACATGGACAATAAATTATACATTTATTTCCAATAAAAATATGCAAAATTTCTAGAAACAAATAATGCTTCCAGTATCACTACATAGTATAAAACAAAGTCGCTTTCTCTGTCCCTATGTTACTTTGTATGCTTAAATCTTTAAAACTACACAACGAACTTTGATGCGGTTTTTTGTAATAGATAGAGTGATTCAAGAGGAAGGTTGTAGACCTTGTAGTATATAATTTACTAGCGGTCCGCCCCGGCTTCGCCCGTGGTACATATTTACGTTTTCTCTACATAAGAACCATCCTCGTACTTCAAGGAATATAATAGAAAAGAATAATCGAAATCGGTTCAGCTATTCACACGTGATGCCGTGACAACGCGAAACGGGTGCAGACCCGCCGCCTTTTTAATTTTTATAGCTCCCGCCGCGCAGCGCGTCGAACGCGGCAACCGATACACAAAAATAATCCTTATGGCATGATTCTGTATTCACGCGCGATGACTTATAACGTATTTCATGTATAACTTTGGTGTTTCTACACCGATTTACATGATTCTTTTACTATAACCTGCCCAGGAGTATGAAGAATAATTGTGCCAAATTTAGTTAAAATCCGTCGGGTAGTTTTTGTTTCTATAACGAATATACAGACAGACAGACAGACAGACAAAAATTTTACTGATTGCATTTTTGGCATCAGTAGCGATCCCTTATCACCCCTTCATAGTTTTTTTTTAAATATATTTCATGTACAGAATTGGCCTCTCTACAGATTTATTATACCTAAGTATAGATAAGGGGCGAAGCCGCGGGCGGAAAGCTAGTTTGTAATATAGAGCTAATAGAGCTTACAGCTTACTTATAACTATGAAGCTTATATTTCTTAATGTAAACTATAGAGCTTACTCTACATAAACTACTAGCGGTCCGCCCCGGCTTCGCCCGTGGTACATATGAAAAATAGATGTTGGCCGATTCTCAGACTTACCCGATATGCACAGAAAATTTCATGAGAATCGGTCCACCCGTTTCGGAGGAGTATGCAGACTAACATTGTGACACGAGAATTTTATATATATAAGATTACTTACCGCACAATACTGAAAGATGGGCACCAGAGTAACAACCCCATAGTAGACCAAATTCTGGACGCACGCTCTGACCAGACTGATTTCCACGTCAGTTAGCGCCGCAATCTTGGAAACGTGGTTGAAGCCATCAATGTATGGTAATATCTGTAACAAGGAGATACAATAATTATTTATTTGATAATTACGTTTTTTGGTATCAGTTCGATTACTTATACATAAGCACATAAGCAAGAGCACTGACAAGCATTATTAAAATTCGGTCAGTGGTTTTCCCATGAAAGAGTAACCAACATTTTATATCCATTATCCAAACATCCTTACAACATTTTTGAGTATATAGCATTAGTTTAAAGTAAGATTTTAGCACCATCCAATGATTAAATAACAAAATTAAAGGTCTCCTTTTCCATTTCTCATAATATCTTATAAATAAATTGACTATCCTACACCCTCAACCGGTACTCTGTCGACTTTTTTCTAATAAGCAAAAAGATATCAATTGCTTCAGTCTTCTTCATTTATAATATAACTAGCGACCCGCCCCGGCTTCGCACGGGTGCAATGCTGATACTAAATACACTACAGAAAAACTGTGAACGTTGTATATAAAAACACAGCGGCCCGCTCCGGCTTCGCACGGGTATAAAATACATAGCCGGGCGGCCGGCCGGTACCGCCGCAAACGCTACGTCCCGCAATTTTTAAATCTGTAATATCTTCGAAAATATTCACTTAAATCTTACGGTGTAAAGGGCCATATAGATCTATATTAAATGAAAAATGTATTCAAGGTATTTAATTGGGTAAGGATTAATGCTGTATTGGTTAAAATCGCTTCGAAAATTAGCCATTATTTGTCGTAAAAAATAAATGCCAAAAAAAAGTTATTGTGGGTTATCCATAAGAGATAGACATGTGCCACCGCGGACTTTTCTGTAGACCTTTTCAATGTGTATAATACTTAGTACATTATTTTGATAAAATTCGTAGGGTTCAGCCTGCGTTTGCAATGTAAGCGGAAAAAATGTAATTTTTTACGACATCACATTAGAAACCTCAAAAATAACAGTACTTCTCCAATATTTAATGGATGTTATTATACATATAAACCTTCCTCTTGAATCACTCTATCTATTAAAAAAAAACCGCATCAAAATCCGTTGCGTAGTTTCAAAGATTTAAGCGTACAAAGGGACATAGGGACAGAGAAAGCGACTTTGTTTTATACTATGTAGTGATATGAAGAAGGTGGTTTGGTAAATTTCAAATTAAGTATGTATTTTGAGGATTCAAAAGCGCTTCTGAAGGAAGTTTAGTTGAAAGAATTAATTTGAGTTTGAGTTAAAAATATGGTCCAGGGTAGAAGACCATTATGTTCTTATCTCAACAATATAGGTATATCTATCTTAATATTATAAAGCATAAGAGTTTGTTTGTTTGTTGTACGCACTAATCTCAAGAACCACTGGTCCGTTTTGAAAAATTCTTTCGGTATTAGATAGCCCATTTATCGAAGAAGACTATATAGCTATAGGCTATATATCATCACGCTAAGACCAACAGGAGCGGAGCATTGCGGTCTGCGGGTAAAACCGTGGGGCACAGCTAGTTTATGTGTATAACATAGATAGTTTATTATCTTAAGTGCATCTAACGATAGGATACGATTATATCCCAGGGGGTTGTAATATCCCGTTGCGAAAAATCTTCTCATTAAAAGTGCTATTGCTGGACTGAACGTGCATGCAACCGTTTTAAATTTCCGTGTTATAATAACTGGCTAAATAACAAACATTATTGAAATTAGAAATACAGTACAATTATCGTAATAATACTGAATGTGAGGAAAAATCTATTTTTAGAATAATAGGGTATTCGTGTAACTTGGCATGGTAACAATCATCCTTCTGGTAAGTAAAAGATTCTCCTCGGTATCAAATCAACATTAATTGAAAAAAAATACTCTACATTGACAACAGTGGGGCGAGACAAACGTCAAAACGAAAAGGAATAGAATCCGCTATCGATAATAATAATTGACATAAGCGTATGATTTCAGCTGGATGAGAATTTTGGTCGTGGTCGTCGTCGTCGTTGGCAGTGTGACCGACATTAGTCTCAGCCTGCTGCTCTACATTCGTTTAAACAAGTGAAGTCGTTTAACTTAAAATTAAAACAATCTCGAACAACTAGCCCATCATAAACCAAATTAATAGCATAGTATAAGTTCTCTTTATACTATTTTAATGGTCTATAATATTTAAAACACGGCATTAATAACGTTTCAGTTAACGGCCTCATCAATTATGCATTACTATGGAAGATACAAATTACAATATAATCAATAATAATAAGAAACAAGACGAAGCGAGGCGTATCGGAGTTTTCTTAAGTACCTCCTACACGGTAATGTAAGCATGACATGCTTTATGAGAACTGTCATGCTGCATAACTGCCTAAAAATATCAAATCATGCTTTTTGAAGTGTGAATTCTTTAGGCGCGTTGAAAAATTTCACGGTCGCGTCATGGCAATACCGTCACGTCATGGAGTAATGCGACTATTTTGGTAACATTGAATCTTGACAAATAAGTTTCACTTCTGACACGTGTGCTCGGCACAAACCCTCTTTTTATTCAGTTCGCGGGCAGTTTATTTATAGGGCATGAAATGCTCTAAGCTTTTGCATGACAGCATCCGAGCAGTCAGTCTAACTTGCACGATATAAAATAGAATGTATTCATAGTTTGCATGTCATTCATTTCAATATTTAAACTAGTTTTGTGCCCGCGGCTTCATCCGCTTTTTCTTAAACCTAATAAATTATATACTAAAACTTACAATATATCTATTAGAGAAACCGCATAAAAATCTGTTACTTAGTTTTAAAGATTTAAACATACTTAGGGATATAGAGACAGAGAAAGAGACTTTGTTTTATAGTATTATTATTATTTAGTGACTGTGAATGATCATTCATGCACGACACAGGTAACGCATGTCTGATGTCATGCTGCAATACCGTCTAGGATACCCTTTATTTATACACTGCATATATAATAATTAATTGTGTAGCAACAGCAATTGCTTTTATGTGTTTTTACTTTTAATAACGGATCCAAATGCGAATCAATGATTACTAGTTGCTTATCGATAAAATGTAAATGATAATTATGTTGCATGTCGTTTCATTTAGAGTTATTTTTACAAATAAATAAAATTGACGTCTGTTTATAATAAAACTAAAACATTTTGCGTTCAATGTGCGAAGAAGTATTTGTTATAGATTTGGATGAAACTTCCACTGTAAATTTAAGTTTATAAGTATATAAAGTAGAAAATCTAACTTCATCGAATGACAATAAACAAATTTTTCAAATATTCTGAATTTTTTAAATATTTTATCGACCCTATATTTTATACGATCTGGCCAAATGTGGATGAGAAAATCGTAAAACAATGACGATTTACTGATACGGTCTGGTCAAACTTTCTTGACCACATCATGAAATGCGACCACTTCACGAAATGATCAATCATTTCATGAAATGAACAAATCTTCGATATGGCCACGACATATACATATATAAGTAAATATTTTTGAAGAATTATTCAGTAATAAAGTCACGAAGGGTCCGTCATAAATAAAGCTTCTAAATAAATAGGCCATCTTTTGTGTATTGTTGTTTGTTCTCTATTTACTATTCCATATAATACCTATGTCGATATCTTGCGAAAGTTTCTTGTATCGAGTAGTTTCAAGAGATATTGCTTTAATATTATTATTACAGTTTATATTGTATTCTTCATAACCTTGTGGTATATTATTTTTTCAATGTTCAATAAAGTATCAAACTCAAACTCAATCGTATCTAATATTTATACTTTCATACCTATAGTATCCATCTAGATATAAAAATACCAATAACTACAATTTCATTATGAAAAATAGCATATAATAATATCTATTTTGTATATTTACCGTAGGTAAAGATGAAGAAAAAAATACTACAAACTTTTTGTTATGATCATAAGAAGGAATGATCTTTAGACCAGCTCGGATACAAAAATATAAATTATACAAACATACCGGTCAAGTAACCTTTCCCTTTAAAGTTTAAACATAATATATTACTTACATAGATTACTTTAATAATCTTTGAATAAGATCATCACTACATAGTATTAAACAAAGTCGCTTTCTCTGTCCCTATGTAATATGTATGCTTAAATCTTTAAAACTACACAACGGATTTTTATGCGGTTTTTTTAATAGATAAGAGTGATTCAAGAGGAAGGTTTTAGTTTATAATTTATTAGGTTTTAGACGAAGCGGGCAAAACCGCGGGCAGTAAGCTAGTAACTAATATTCTTCTGGTACGTAGTACTATTATATATTCTGTCATCTGTGCTTCTGGTTCGAATTGAAAAACTGTTATTGTGTTGGATATTCTATTTTTCGAGCGATATACATGATGTTATAACCTATAAATGGAGGATATGTGAGAAAATTTAATATTGTGGTCTAATTAATGGAGTATTTAGAACCTACCTGTTGTTAATAGTTTCGTTATCAATTCGTCTAAATCTCAAAAAATAACCAACACTAAGCCATAAAACCTTAACCACTTTACATTAGTATATTCCGGTAATCTTCACTTAAAATCCGCTCATAAATCCAAGTTAAACGTGAGCGAAGTCGCGTGGTACAAGTTGTATATAAAGGTCAACATGAAAACATTATAGTGGGTGTTGAAGTTGGCGTTGTGTTTAATATTTATGTGAGTGCTAATGAGCCGCGAAAGGGAATGGTTAGGATTGTTTCACACTGGCGCATGTATATAGAAGATAATATTTAATTTAAATAAATAGTTCTATTTAATTAATAATTTTAAATAAATACTTAGGTATATAGATATGTATTATGTAACACCAATAGCTTTGAACATTTTTATTTCTATTTTTAAAGCTTACAAAAGAACGTTTAAGGTTCAAAGATCGGTTTGAACCTAGCTGAGATGCTAATTCAATTCAATTTTTTTATGGGCAAAAGATTCATCCTATCCTATCCTACTCAAATCCAACTAATTTTATAAATCCGAAAGTTTGTGTTTGTTACTCTTTCACGCAAATACTACTGAACCGATTGCAATGAAATTTAGCACACATGTTAAGGATAACTTGGATTAACTCTCCCGGAAATCCGACGGAAACGGGAACTGTGCGGGAACTATGCGGGTTTTCCTTTGAAATCGCGGGCGAAGCCGCGGGCGGAAATCTAGTAAATAATAAAATAGAAAGCTAATCTGTATAATGTTTACAAACACTCAATGACGTTAACAACTATATAACCATACTCTACAAAGCTACGCCTTATAAAGTATCAAGAATACAGGTCAAACACAAGCTTATTCTGTCAAAATATTTGCGGATCATTCTCGAGGGCCACTCCTGCCAACAAAGCCTTTCTTTTTGGTAACACGACCGTTTATGCAAATATATAGCTTTACGACTTACTGTTGCCAGAAGCGTAGTTTATTACACTTTTATATGGTACTAGCTTTCCACCCGCGGCTTCGCCCGCGCAGTCAAAGAAAAACCCGCATAGTTCCCGTTCCCGTGGGATTTCCGGGATAAAATCTATCCTATTTCCCGGGATAAAAAGTAGCCTATGTCCTTTCTCGGGTATCAAAATATCTCTATACCAAATTTCATGCAAATTGGTTCAGTAGTTAAGGCGTGATTGAGTAACAGACAGACAGACAGAGTTACTTTCGCATTTATAATATTAGTATGGATTTAATATTTATGAAAAGCTGTTATGGTGAATATAAGTTTTAGGAAATATTTCCTTATATGCTAAAACCTTCATCCAGAATCACTCTATAAAAAAAAACCGCATCAAAATTCGTTGCGTAGTTTTAAAGATTTAAGCATACAAAGGGACATAGGGACAGAGAAAGCGACTATGTTTTATACTATGTAGTGATGATTATAGTTAAAAAAATCAATATTAGTATGTTTTATTGTTTAGCTAACGCGTCAGCCAAAATCCGTTGTTTATAGAACTCTATTTCTATCCTGTGAGTAAATTGCTAGGAAAATAATCTTCTTATATATAAAAATGAATCGCAAAATGTGTTGGTAAGCGCATAACTCGAGAACGGCTGAACCGATTTAGATAATTCTTTTGCACGCCTCATAAGCGAAGCGTTGAGGTGTGTACTACTGTCACTTCGCGCAAAACATCTGATTTTTCAAACTTAAAATGTCTTTATGTATCATACATTGCACTTGTAAGATAATACATACACACACATATTAAGAAAAAACACTATTTTTAACATTCATGATATTTTTGATGTCATTTTTGTTATTTAAACTAGTTAAAAAACAGTTTAAAAAAGTTCTGTCTTGGACGTCCGTGTGTCTGTATGTGCGGAGGATTTTCTTGTTAACACGATAGCGACCGAAATACTTTACTAATCGAGTCTTTTTTTTTCTCTTACGCTTGAGTATGCTCAGGAATAGAACCCTTTCATTTTTCAGGGTCTGATTCGATGTGGGTTAATTTTTATTAAATAAACAAAAATAACAATTAATAAATAATTATTAAAAAAAAATTATGAGGCGTGCACTTTTGGATTTTCCAAATTATTTTTATTATATTCCTTGAAATACGAGGATGGTTCTTATGTAGAGAAAACGTAAACATGTACCACGGGCGAAGCCGGGGCGGACCGCTAGCCTATAGTATAAAAATGAATCCCAAAATGTGTTGGTAAGCGCATAACTTGAGAACGACTGAACCGATTTCGATAATTCATTTTTTGTTATATTCCTTGAAGTACGAGGATGGTTCTTAATTCTTATGTAGAGAAAACGTAAATATGTACCACGGGCGAAGCCGGGGCAGACCGCTAGTAACAACTAAATATACATTGTTGTATATAGACTAGAGTAGATAATTTTTGAAACAAAAAAAAATCGCAGTCGGATGAAACCCATTAGAAAAGGAGGGGAATATGATAAAAATGTAAGGAAAAATAAATTACGGTCAATCCGAGTTCGGGAAGCGGGAGGGGGGAGCTTTAAAGAGAAAAAAATGGTTTCTCTCGATTTCCGACAAAACTACAATTCCTATAGAAAAAAGTTCAATGGCAAAGTTGTAGGTAATTAAAAGTTCTACAACTTTTCTATTCACAATTTTTTCACATAACCTAAAAATTTAGGTGAAAAATTCAAAAAACCAAGTTTTTGGTCTTTTATTTCTATCTACTTCAAAATTTATTTTTTTTCTACGAAATTTGGTGGAAACTTACTTTATTATGTCCTAAATACACTGTAATTTATTTGATTGAAAATATTTATTTTTTCGCCTTATTTTGAATTAATACCAAAAAAACAACCTAATTTTCAATCGAAAAGTCACCCGTCAAAATATCAGCTTTTTTCAAAAACTTGGGGTGCCTTTTATTCATTGAAATCTCTACTTTCATATGGTGTAAAAAAAATAAACACCACCATAGTAAATGTTCTCAGGAAATGCATACAAACAGTCTGAAAATAAGTTTTTACTAAATCAGGCACACTTCTCGAACTACCTGAAATGTTTTTATCGACATCATTTTGCTTTTGAATATGCTGTAAAATATTAAACTTAGAACAGATAATTATTTTTCTTTTGAAATATTACCGAAAAGCCGATACAAGAGAAGATATAGAGTTCAAGAAGTGTGCCTGATTTAGTAAAAGCTAATTTTCAGACTGTTTGTATGCATTTCCTGAGAACATTTACTATGGTGGTGTTTATTTTTTTTACACCATATGAAAGTAGAGATTTCAATGAATAAAAGGCACCCCAAGTTTTTGAAAAAAGCTGATATTTTGATGGGTGACTTTTCGATTGAAAATTAGGTTGTTTTTTTGGTATTAATTCAAAATAAGGCGAAAATATAAATATTTTCAATCAAATAAATTACAGTGTATTTGGGACATAATAAAGTAAGTTTCCACCAAATTTCGTAGAAAAAAAATAAATTTTGAAGTAGATAGAAATAAAAGACCAAAAACTTGGTTTTTTGAATTTTTCTCCTAAATTTTTAGGTTATGTGAAAAAATTGTGAATACAAAAGTTGTAGAACTTTTAATTACCTACAACTTTGCCATTGAACTTTTTTCTATAGGACTTGTAGTTTTGTCGGAAATCGAGAGAAACCATTTTTTTCTCTTTAAAGCTCCCCCCTCCCGCTTCCCGAACTCGGATTGACCGTAATTTATTTTTCCTTACATTTTTATCATATTCCCCTCCTTTTGTAATGGGTTTCATCCGACTGCGATTTTTTTTATCTTTTCATTATTTTCAAAGGCTTCTACCCCAGTCTAATATATGACATTGACTAGTCATATTAGTCCGTTTTCTTATGGGAAAAGGTATACCGTCAAATGTGGCTACTTGACCTTTACTTGGCAACTTGACCACACCTTCCGTTTAACAACAAAATATCAATTTTTGTAGAATTGAAAGCAAATTGACCTAACGTATCGATGTTGGTAGGTTTTTAAAATATCAATTGGCAACATATTTTAATTTTAAAGCGGTAACGCTGTTGGTTCTCGCAATATAACGTATCGAAGTGTGACTGTGACTAAGGATCTTTTGCCGGTGTCAGTATTATTATGTTTGTAGAGCTTAAACTGCACATCTCAGGTGAGTACAGTTTTGATATGTTGTGTAATAAACCCTAGAGATTGATTTTACAGTGGGAACTATCCAACTTTAGGCTCATCTGTCGAAATATTTGCTTGGGCATTGATGCCTCAGGTTAGGTCAAGTTGCCATTGACCGCTGCGTGGCAACTTGACCTACGCCTAGGGTTAACACAAAAAATAACGTGACTGCATTTTTTCCTTTTTTTATCTGTTTCGAGTTTTGCATAGTAAAATCAATAAATTTGCTGCAAATTTCGGACAATCCAGATACTTATACTCTCTTTGATGACAACGATTTAGCATATTTCTAATTAAAAATAAATGTTTCCTTACCTATTAATAAATACCTATAAGTATTAAGTAATATACATATATATATGTATTAAATTTAGATTAATAAATAAATAGTTCATTAAAATTTGTGTCTTGTTTGTGACAACCCTATCCGACATGTAATGCTTTGTATGAAATTATTACAAATCCCGTGGCAACTTGACCAGGTAGCCAGAGCCTAACAGTTTATTGTAAAGCTTCGGGCTGCAATATTTAAAAAGTCGAAGAATTAAAAAGTAATAGCAACTTAGCCTAAAACAAGAATGTTAAGCATTTACCTATGAAAACTGATTTGCAAGGTCAAGATACCACATCGGTGTCAACTTGACCTGTATTACGTTTATTTGTAAATAATGTCAGATTCAATATATTTTAAAGAAATACCTAGTAAAAGTGAATGATGAAATCATTCATGACATGAACAAATCATAAAATGTTAATAAAAGTTTAATATAAATAAGTTAGCTAAGAAAAAGTAAAAAAATGTGGTCAAGTAGCCACATTTGACCAGTACATTTTTGAGTAAAGCAATGCCATTTGGTACGAATGTTGTACTCGTCCACCTAAGCCCAAATCGCCTGGTAGCCAGTGTCTACTCCCCGGCAGAAGGGAGGGAGGGGGGGTTATAGAACAGAGCGCCCGGCGCTCGGAAAAAAAATTCTGGCGGATTCATTTGGCCCTTTGAGTCGAGTTTGGTGTCGTTATCAGGTAACTAGATGATGCCCGATTCATTCCCCATACCAGTTTTTTAGGGTTCCGTAGCAAAATATGTCACAATCTTTAAAATAATAAACTTTTGGCAGTGGCAAAATCCAAACAAACCAGTATATTTTTATATTTTTGTATCAAACTTGGTTTATAAAAAAATACTATCTGAAAGGCCATTTCATGTAGATTACAAAAACATTAACATGTAACATATATCTTACCATTTTCAATGTGAAATAAATTATAGAAAGTACAGGAACGTTCGTCAGCGCAGCGTAGGGGACGGCTAATAGAACCGAAAAATAAGCAATAACATAAAACAAAAACCAGTCAAGTGCGAGTCTGACTCGCCCATCGAGTGTTTCGTATTTATTTGTCCTATACCATGTTATCTTGTCTGGTAGGACCTGGTTAACTGATACACACACACTTTCATCTTTATAATATTAGTGTGATTTTTAATCATCTTTAAATTATAAACGAAGTCAAGTAACATTGTTAAAAATAAAGATATATAATAATAGAACGTTTTTGTATTAATAATAATGACAACCACCTCCACAATTACATAATTCGGTACATTTGAGCTGGCGTATAAAACACTTCAATCTGGAATTGCAAGATTTCACGCACCGACATCTTATCAATTCAAAGCTTCTCTTTTCTTTGTATTTTAGATGGGCAAGGAACATTTTGATTATTTTAGGTCCCTAAATATATACAGCCTGTAAAACTGCCCTTAAGGTGTGTTGTTTAAGGGCAGCTTCTGTGGGAGGCAAAATTTTGATTTGCCTGTCCGTTTTTGTTAAAAATTTGTTTGCGACCCTCATTTACTGTCACAGTGGGGTACAATTTAAAAAGCAAACATATACTTATAATAATTATAAAAAAAATATAAGTTCTGGATAAGAGTATCCTTAAAATATCGTGACCGTCCTTACCTATCATGCATTGTAATCACAAACTTTTCAATTTCACTGTCTGCATATTTGCCACTGTAAAGTGCTTCAAATCCTCGTATGACATTCGGATATGCATTCTATACCTTAAATGCAGGTGTACCTATAGTTCTTCTAGACCTTCTAGCTTTGGAACACACGATATAGTAGTAGTAGCCAAAATAATGTTAAGAACAGTCTACAGATATGGCTAGTACAGAATATCATGTATTCCAAGGTAGAAGGTCTAAAAGAACTATAGGTACACCTGTATTTGAGGTATGGAAAGCATATCCGAATGTCACACGAGGATTTGAAGCACTTTACAGTGGCAAATATGCAGACAGTGAAATTGAAAAGTTTGCGATTACAATGCATGATAGGTAAGGACGGTCACGGTATTTTAAGGATACTCTTATCCAGAACTTATATTTTTTTTATAATTATTATAAGTACATGTTTGTTTTTCACATTGTACCCCGCTGTGACAGTAAATGAGGGTCGCAAACAAATTTTTAACAAAAACGGACAGGCAAATCGAAAATTGGCCTCCCACAGAAGCTGCCCTTAAACAACACACCTTAAGGGCAGTTTTACAGGCTGTATTATATTTAGGGACCTAAAATAATCAAAATGTTCCTTGCCCATCTGAAATACAAAGAAAAGAGAAGCTTTGAATTGATAAGATGTCGGTGCGTGAAATCTTGCAATTCCAGATTGAAGTGTTTTATACGCCAGCTCAAATGTACCGAATTATGTAATTGTGGAGGTGGTTGTCATTATTATTAATACAAAAACGTTCTATTATTATATATATCTTTATTTTTAACAATGTTACCTGACTTCGTTTATAATTTAAAGATGATTAAAAATCACACTAATATTATAAAGACGAAAGTGTGTGTGAATCAGTTAACCAGGTCCTACCAGACAAGATAACATGGTATAGGACAAATAAATACGAAACACTCGATGGGCGAGTCAGACTCGCACTTGACTGGTTTTTGTTTTATGTTATTGCTTATTTTTCGGGTCTATTAGCCGTCCCCTACGCTGCGCTGACGAACGTTCCTGTACTTTCTATAATTTATTTCACATTGAAAATGGTAAGATATATGTTACATGTTAATGTTTTTATAATCTGCATGAAATGGCCTTTCAGACAGTATTTTTTTTTAAACCAAGTTTGATACAAAAATATAAAAATATACTGGTTTGTTTGGATTATGCCACTGCCAAAAGTTTATTATTTTAAAGATTGTGACATATTTTGCTACGGAACCCTAAAAAACTGGTATGGGGAATGAATCGGGCATCATCTAGTTACCTGATAACGACACCAAACTCGACTCAAAGGGCCAAATGAATCCGCCAGAATTTTTTTTCCGAGCGCCGGGCGCTCTGTTCTATAACCCCCCCTCCCTCCCTTCTGCCGGGGAGTAGACACTGGCTACCAGGCGATTTGGGCTTAGGTGGACGAGTACAACATTCGTACCAAATGGCATTGCTTTACTCAAAAATGTATACCTTTCCATACAAGCATGCCCATAAGAAAACGGACTATATTACTTATTAGTAAATAAGCTCAACATATTCCATATTCTTGCCAAAATGGATGAAAACATTGTGATTTAAGACGATTTTTATATCTTCGTATCCACTGGACCTTGAGAAAGGACAATGGAGATATGTCTGGGAAATAAATCAAAAAATGTAAAGCAGTTAGTCGCATATAAACATTATACTAGCCGCACATACCGGTTCCGCCCGGGTTGAGTCGAAATAAAAACGGATAAACTGAAACATTTATATATTCAACTATACGTCTTTTATTTCTTTTAAATTGCCATAAAAATAGATAAATAACTACCGGTACGGAAAGCAGTTTTTACACAGAAGAACGGGCAAGAAACTTTGTTGTTGCTATTACATAATAAATTTCAATGCAGTCGACATTGAATGTAAACTAGAATCAATTAAATACCATTCTTATGTCTTGTCTCATATTTTCTATTAATATGAAACTGCCATGTTCTAGGAACCTTGAGAACAAGAGTACTTACTTGATAAACAAAACTATTTTATATGAAAATATATTAAATATATAATATGTATGTTGATCCACGTGTAGGAAACAATGTTGCGCGCGCGCATGTAATGGAGTCGGCTAATAGAAGTGTACTGTGACTATTCAATTTTAGATAATTATATATTAAATATATTTAAAACTAGCTTTCCGCCTGCGGCTTCGCCCGCGTTTTCAAAAAAAAACCCGCATAGTTCCCGTTCCCGTGGGATTTCCGGGATAAAACCTAGCCTATGTCACTCAGAAATGATGTAGCTTTCCAACAGTGAAAGAATTTTTCAAATCTGCCAAGTAGTTTCGTAGCCTATTCAATTCATACAAACAAACAAACAAACAAAAAATCAAACCTTTCCTCTTTATAATATTTGTATAGAAAAGCAAGTAAAACATAATACGTGTATAGTTTCACAACAAGTTAAAGTATAGATTTTTAAGAAAAACTATATAAACTATATATTCGAATAAAGATCGTGACGGTGAAAATTTTAATTGGATAAATAAATGTCACCAATATTATTAAATATTTTTATTAATTAAAGCGCTAACCCGGCTTAAATACAACAGGCACATAAGGTTAACTAAAAGTAAATAAAGTTCATATATGTATCGATAATGAAAAAAAAAACTTAATTAGAAAATTCCATCAAAATCATAATCCATGTTCACCCTATCACTATATGTATATTTATAAACAAACGGCGCCTCGTGCAATTATTTACCACGTGGTAACGGGCTAATAAAAACTATTCGCTACTTGAGAATAATAAATAATAACGTAATTATATTATATTCTATTTTTAATTTATTCTATTAAATTATAAACCCGTCACGTTTTCCGTATCCAGTACTTATATGATGCCATTCCATTGTTATAAGCTAAAGCTTGTTGTGTCAAAACTTCATCAAAAACAGTATACGGATTTCGATTTACACACAAACATATTATAAAGATGTTCTATATTTAGTATTGGTAGAGAAATACCTATAAAAAAAGTGAAGTCCCATGTCCCCTAGTGGGGTAAGGGGCAGATGCATTATACATCTGTTTCACTGATCGATTTTCTTTAGGGACGAGTAGGTGATCGGCCTTCTGTGTCCTACCAGACCGAGACATTTTTTTTTCTTCGTCTCCACCGGAAATCGAACCCAGGAGTCAGGACCCCTCGGTGCTACGCTCACGCGTCAAGCACTGTACCAAGAAGGCGGTCAAGAGAAATTCCTATACTGTAGGCAGTAGGAGCTAAAATTTGTAATGCATACAGCATTCGCTCCCGTGATATCCTCATAATATACATTTAAAATTTTAAAGCATAAAGTAGCCCATATTATAAACTATATTATAAACAAAATCTCACTCAATTATGTTCAGTGCTCATCATATAAACATCAAAAATCTTCCCATACAAACTTGCATATTAAAATATTATTACGGTCATAATTATGTTAATCTTTCAATTTATTAAACAAGCTAGAACCACGTAGGCGGGCAAAATAATCATAATTTTGTAATAATATAACATACCTACTATTTATCATATTAATGGCCGATAACGTTAGTTTTTTAACATCTGTTCTTTTCATATCTAAATGTTTTTAAAGAACTGGTGTTCATGCATCTAAACTCTATAATCTATACTAATATTATAAAGGGAAAGGTTTGTATGTATGTATGTATGGTTTTCACGCATAAACTACTGAACCGATTACAATGAAATTTAGCACACATATAGAGGGTAACTTGGATTAACACATAGGATAGGTTTTATCCCGGAAATCCCACGGGAATGGGAACTATGCGGGTTTTCCTTTGAAAACGCGGGCGAAGCCGAATGTGGAAATCTAGTATTATTATAAAGCTGAAAAGTTTCTTTGTATGCTAACGCATAAGCATGCAACTTGCAAGCAAGTTAATAGTTTCAACGCTATTTTTTTCAATTACTAAAACAACTAAAAAAACTTTTCAAATAGTTTCCGTAAACACGCAGCATACCGTAGTACTTAGTATAATATGATTACCATTTTTATTACCATTTTTACTATCATGTTGTAGTTCAAATTTCAATGCCGTAGTACTATGACCTTGTGTTTTACGCTGACCTTTCCTATTTCGTGCTGTGGCCCTATGTTTTTGTTTTTATCACGCTTTAATAAGCTTTACTTGTATGTTTGTATGTAACCGACTTCACTATCACTACATAGTATAAAACAAAGTCGCTTTCTCTGTCATAGGGACAGAGAAAGTCCCTATGTCTCTATGTATGCTTAAATCTTTTAAACTACGCAACGGATTTTGATGCGGTTTTTTTTAATAGATAGAGTGATTCAAGAGGAAGGTTTTAGTACATATATAATTTGTTATGTTTTAGACAAAGCGGGCGAAGCCGCGGGCGGTAAGCTAGTAAGTAATAAAATATTATAGTAGATCGCCAATCAAAACGTATACAGGGTGTCCCACTATTAGTATACTAAGCGCGAAAGGACTTGTAGTTTTGCATACACTGATCACGTAAAAAATACTTAAACAACAAAATTACGCCAAAAATTTTTTGCTAAATTTTTCCTGAAAATTCATGTTTTCTTCTCTAGCTTCGCGCAACCGGCATATACCGCTTCTCTAATGTGAGCATTTTGTCGTCTATGAAAACTCACGTGCTCAGATAGCTCACGTGCTGGTGGCAAAGTTGGGCGGGTTGCTTGTTAGGGGTGTACACATAGAGTTTTAAGAATTCATCTATTTGAAAAAAAAAATGCGTTTGGAATTTTATAAGTATTTTTTACATACTCAGCGTATGCAAAACTATAACCTCCTTTGAGCTTAGTATACCAACAGTGGGACACCCTGTATATAATTCAAATATTATAATTTATATGTAATCGTAATATAATTATGTAATCGTAGTGGCTGAAAATATATATGTATTATATATATATATATAGTATGTTAGGTAGGATATAGATAAAATACTATATCACAGAATAACTACCCATGTAACTATTTTGATGCCCAAATTATTTCAGTGGCTAATACCTAAGTATATACTATAAATTTAAATTGGAGACAATGTTAATTTGTAAGATTTTAACGAAAGAACGAAGATGTGCTCTTAGCAACAACATCTTAAAATTCAACACACAATCGAATCGTTTTCACAGTTCAATTATACCTATTTTCATGTACTTAACTTTTAATTATAGATATCTATTTGTATTACATCAACAGATCGCGATATCAACAGTCAACACCCAGTAATAGTATTCTGTGATCAACACGTTGTGAAGTCGTGCTCACGAATAATCCACAGATAGTATAATTATATAATACTATATAATTACTTAGATATATAGACTATCGAGTTCCCGACACACGTGGACGAATCTTGTATTTATAGCTGCTACTATATAACGAAATTATAAATCTATATTTAAATTAAAGAAAGTAGTGTAAACACCACTTATTATTCAAGAAATTTTTGATCCAATAAGAAGGAAATTTTTAAGATGTGTAGCTGTTGGTATCTAGTTTATTTTCTTTATTCTAAACGAGGCCAGGGTATCATATTTTATAATAATTTATATTATATTATAAATTATTATAAATTATAATAATAATTTATAATAATTTATAATAAAAAACAAATAAAAACATTACGCTAGATTAGTATTGATGAGTAATCTATACTAATGTTCTGTGAATGTTATAAAGCTGAAGAGTTTGTTTGAACGCGCTAATCTCAGGAACTAACGGATCCGATTTGAAAAATTCTTTCGGTGTTAGATAGCCCATTTATCGAGGAAGACTAGGCTATATAAGACCAACAGGATCGGACCAAAGCGGGTGAAACCGCGGAGCACAACTAGTTTATTATATTATTTAATTGATTCAGTCACTTGAGACATCATTCTTCAGCTTAATGAAACTCATCTCTATCAATATCAATACCACTTATATTGAGTGGACCAATTCACTCCGTGGTAGAGTGGTTATATCCAAGAACGCTAAAAAGGTTTTGGGTTCGATTTTCTGGGGTATTTATTAATTACTGAGAAAAAAAACATAAAAAGGAAGGAAAATATTTATATAATAAATATAAATAACATTATATTATTGAAAACATTAAGAAATACATAAGTAATCCCTAATAGGGAGAACAGTGCCAGTGCAATTATCACTTTCTAGCTTAAAATATCATCCCTAAATTATTTTAGATTTTAACTGACAGATAAGCTAAACAGAACATATCCAAAACTTGTGAAATTGGCTATTAATATCGTAATTATTTTAAGAAATCTATAAGTTGTTACCAACCCGATATCTGCTACGGACGAATGGGTGATCGTAAATATTTATAAAATTTAAAAATAAACACCCACAATGCGTCGGACAACAAACTATTAAATTAAATTAAATTAAATTTATTTATTTTCTCATCACAAATGCACAATCAACACATACATTGTTAATCTATATATCTTAACACTAACATTTGTGAGAGACTGGTGCCCGCGATAAGTATAAAATACTTGAGTTACGGGTCACCAGGCCCCCAAGCATTAACAATCACATCTATCAGATAAACAATGAACGTGAACATTAAAGGAGAAATAATAATTAATTGTGATTAAAGTTAAATGAAAAATTAATATCGAAAAATTACCAATGGATATATTATAAATTATTATAGATGAGGTGAAGAGTTACTATCAATTTATGTTAATAATATTTTACTAGTGTACAGGAATAACACTCGTATCTGTTTAAATAAATAAAGTTTATTGTAGCGTGAGGAAAATGTTGTTTTGATTCTTTCCACCGAGATCACTTTCAATAAATTGGCAACTAGCTTTTGCACGTAGCTTTGCTCGTTTCCTCTTTTAGTTGTGGAAATATGGTGGAAGGTGGAAATATTATAAAGCTGAAGAGTTTGTTTGTTTGAACGCGCTAATATCAGGAAATACTGATCCGATTTGAAAAATTCTTTCGGTGTTACATAACCCATTTATCGAGGCAGGCTATAGGCTATATCATCACGCTAAGACCAACAGGAGCGAAGTACTGCGGGTAAAACCGCAGGGCACAGCTAGTTTATAATAAAGCGGATGTTAACGAAGAAATAGGCCCATAAAAACGCATCATAACACTTGCACGTTGATAACGTTATTTTATCGTATCTTTCTTTTCATAATCCTCTATATTTACATGTCATTACATTGTCGCGATAAGATACAGTGCTACTGGATAAGTTCCTAAACAGATATTTAACAGAATATCCATTATAAATTTATAAAGAATAGAAAAAATTCGATCACGAGGCGGGACTCGAACCCGCATCCTTTCGCGCCATTCCAATTTATATTTATAAAGCATTTGAATGCCATAAAACCAAAAATATAAATTCAGAATATCCATTTTTATGGAACCTTCTAATAAGAGTTATGTTTGCTTGATACTTTCGCGAAGTCGGAAAGAAAAATAAAATTGTCGTAATTTTTTTCAGATAGGTGAGACGGGAGACGAGGCCTTGATAAAACTAGACATTTCGTAATTCGTCAGTTTTAAATAGCATTCGTAGCATACCTAAATATAAAAAAATTGTTTGACATTTTGGGAACAGTCAATGGCCCTTAATCTAAGAGCGAGCGCGCACGAGCAACTTTGTCTCCGCAACTATTTTGTCTCCGCAACTATTTTGTCTCCGCAACTATTTTGTCTCTCCACCCATGGGCTAGTATGAAAGTGCGCGCACGTAGCGACGCAACTCCCGGTCGACTTTTTTGTCCGCGGGTTCGGAGACAAGCCCGCGACGCAACTGTCGCCCTATCTATTGGTTTCAATGCAAGTGCGCGCACGGCGACAAAAATGTTGCCGGACGGAGGCCGCCGGCCAGTTGCCGCGTAACCGGCGTAGCGATAGTACGTATTTATGTCATCGTATTTATTCTCGTACTCGGTAGTTTTTAACCGACTTCAAAAAAAAGGAGAAGGTTATCAATTCTGCCGGTATATTTTTTTATGTATGTACACCGATTACTCCGAGGTTTCTGAACCGGTTTACGTGATTCTTTTTTAGTTTGATGCGGAATGGTGTGGAATTGGTCCCATAAATTTTATTCGGATAAACCCAGTAGTTTTTATTATGTGAGCATTTTTGTCTGGTCTCGATGACTTAATTGAAATGTTGCAAGTAACTTTGATTCATTTCCAGGTAACCGATTGAGCTGAAATTTTGTATACGTATGTAAATTGGATAGCGATGAAACATTATTATGACATAGCGCTGATTTGATGATGGAATCGGAAGGTGGCCATAGGAACTTAGTAATATGTATATTGACTCAACTTTATCGAGTTTGGGCTCGTTTGATTCGTGTTGAAAAATAAACTAAAAAGTATTAAATAAAAATAACTTCGTTAAAAACAACCTACTTCAAAAACGGAAAAGTAAAAAATAAAAAAGGTTTGATATTATTCATTACTACATATTATTTAGATGTGTTATTTACTATTTAGATTTGTTATTTGATGTCGGTGCACGGGCTTAATACTAAGTGCTTAGTGCTTGGCACCAACTTCAAACCTATTTAATAAATAGCACATCTAAATAATATTGTTTTTAATGAAGTTATTTTTATTATTAGTAGTTTTTCTGTCTATAGTAGAGCCATTTTAAAAGGCATCATAGACAGTTCAACAAAATTCAGCAACGTAATCTAGTAACGACGCCATAGAAAAATATGTTATTTCGTTTTACTTAACTTTTTTCAATTACGATTACATATCTATACTAATATTATATAAAGAGGAAATGTATGTATGGTTTTCAGTTTTCACGCATAAACTACTGAACCGATTACAATGAAATTTAGCACACATATAGAGGGTAACTTGGATTAACACATAGGATAGGTTTTATCCCGGAAATCCCACGGGAATGGGAACTATGCGGGACAAGAGCACAGACCACAACCGTCTCTTCGAAATCCATGTTGATAAATGCAGAAAATTTTAAAGAAAAAGTTGCGTTGCTGTCGCTTTCGTGTGCGCATCGTTCAAAACTTTGCGAGGAGACAGCGACAGAGACAAAATAGTTGCCGGGCAACTAAGTTGCTCGTGCGCGCTCGCTCTAAAAATGATAAACAATATAACAATTCGATTTTAAATTTTCCATTTTGATAAATAAAGAAAATTGATATTACTTAATTAATATGTAAGTTTAATTTTATGAAATTAATTTTACCTAGCGTAAATACGTGGATGGTCAAACGAAACTAGATTGACCGCAAAAACAAAAAAGGTATTAAACATTGTTTTTTTGAAAACTAGTGAAAAGGTTTCAACCGTGCTGATTTTGAGAAAAAGAAAACTGTTTGAGACTTTCTCGACAAGAATTTTTGAAATAGGACCAGTAGTTTCTGAGATCAGCGCGTTCAAGCAAACAAACTAGTTTTATAATATTGGTATAGATTATGGATTAAACTGCGATACAAGTTTGAACCCACATTTTAATGCAAACCACTAAACCGAGGCAACAAACATGCTAATAATTTATAATCATTAGAGAAAAATTGTAAATGAGATTTATACATACGAATGCAGTGATAATTTCATTAGAGCTATTAAAGCGGTATACATTATGTATGTTTGTTCATTGGTGCGTGGTACGAGTCGAGAGAAGACACATGATTTTTATTATCATTTTTGTTTCAATTTCATCCAAAAAAGGGCTCAAATTCATTATACTTATTAATTTTTAATAAGTTTGAAATAGTTCTTGATGTTAAATCACGTGAATGTTAATAATAAAAAACTGTACCTACTGTAAAATGTAATAAAAAAAAATTCAACGTTTTTAATTCTTCTCAATTCGCGAGCAGTGTATTGAAGATTCTCAAAATCATCGATTTATCGCTATTCCGTTGTGTTCGGTCCACACTCCACACCACAGAATATTTATAATTCTACGTTAGCTTGCTCTTGAATAAAGGTTTTCCTACACGATCACAAAAATGTTGAATCCACACAGTACTTTCATTACAAATTACATTACAAATGTTGTCGTAAATTTTAAAAACCATATTAAATTTGTGTTTAGTATATATGTATAAATAGCTAGCTATAATAACTAGCTTGTATGCATATTATAATCAATAATACTACGTAATATTTTAAAATAGTTGATAAGTAAACAAAAAAAATTCTGTATTTTTTATCAAACTATGTATTTAAATGATATGTAATAAGTAATAACTATATAGTTTTCCTATGAAAATTAGCTTCATTGGTGTTCAATTTTCTACATTATAACCATAACGAAACAAGCCGAATTATGTGAATATAGATACCTAATTTACATGGTGCGCAAATTACTTTTTTATGTTTATATTAGGAAAACAAACTAGAACGGGCAATTAAATATATTACGATTAACGATCAATATAGAGATAGAGGCATATTTACAAATAATTTGTACAAACTGTATGCACAAACTTATATAACATGTAGACCGAACATAATCAATTAACATGTAGCTAGCTGCTCACAATGGAAAATTCTCAGTCAAAATTTATTGATTTCATTTATTGATCCATTTATTATGCATGATTCATTGTATATTTGGAATAATTATTCCACACATGCCGATACCTATAGATTTTGATATCTATAGGTATCGACATGTGTGATATTTATATTATCTGTGATATTTAAAGTTGGTAATATCACAGAGTTCAGTATAAAAATAAAAAAATAAAATGGGCAACATATTATAAAGGGCCCTCCACACAATGGGCAGCGTTGGGTGAGTAGAGTCCATCACGATAGTGTACAGTGCCAAAAACTTAACTGACCCGGTGGCAAAAACTGGAACTACGTGCCGCCTTTTTGAAATGTCATATTTTCACAGCCTTTTCATACGGAATATTTTTTATAAATAAAAAGTTACTTATTATGTTAATTTACACCATTGGCAATGACATTATTTTTACCCTTGCATCCGGGGAAATACTATTTAGCGGCACTAAAATCGACATCAGTGACACCGTCACCGGGTCATTTAAATTTGTGGCACTGTAGAAGGCCTAAATGTCTGTGATTGGCCGACATTATAGATGTTTATTCATAATCACCGTAATGGCGGCAAACATAGACTATCATTTGTTGGGCAAACGCTGCCATTATGTAGAGGGCACATAATTAAACAACAAAAATAAATGACATATTGGCACTATCAAAATATTGCGGCAACACTCGTTAAAATAATGCATAGAGTTGTCATGTTGTAATTATCATCATCAAATAGTTCAAGTGGTCAAGGTTTATCTAAAAATAGTATTGTAAGATAAATAAATATTACATACATATTTATTACTTATATGTATAAGAATCTCGTGTCGCCGTGTTTGTAGTGCAACTCGACCGATTCGCATAAAATTTTGCGTGCATATCGGGTAGTTCTTAAATTTTTCATCGAACTTCGTAAACAAAATTATGTCATATTGAAATCGATTTCCGTGACAAATTTATCGCGCATTGTTCAGCCGTTACGCATGTACGAATAACAAACATTTCGCTGTGGTGCATTTAATTTAATCGAATTACAATTACCTACTAACATAAACAACAGAAATTATTACTATATTACGTACCAACTTATCATGAAGTATTGTTTCTCGAAAATGTTTTTCATGCAACTGGAAATAAATTGTATAAAAAACATCTGATGATGATAATATTTTGACTTTTAAATAGTTTGTATTCCTATTTACTAATAACTGAGTACTTACAATATAACGTGAACGTTCCTTTATATTTTTTGCGATACAACCAAAATACGTGTACATAATATCTTTCAAAATGAAATACGACACATCGTAATGCCTAATCAAATCCATACTAATATTATAAATGCGAAAGTAACTCTGTCTGTCTGTCTGTTACTCAATTACGCCTAAACTGCTGAACCAATTTGCATGAAATTTGGTATAGAGATATTTTGATACCCGAGAAAGGACATAGGCTACCTTTTATTGCGAAATATGTACCACGGGCGAAGCCGGGGCGGACCACTAGTGACCTATAAAGATTTAATTAAATTATAGTCTCTTTTAAAAACATTCCTATATATAAAGCAACAGTTATTCAAATAATTGAACTAAATAATTCACATCACATCGAGGTCACACAAATAAAGGGCTCGCCAGAATTAGCCGACAAGTGGCCGAAATAGCCAAATAGACCCATTATATGCTTAGTAGGTGTCGGCGAGTTGGCCAATTGGGCAATTGAAGTATTTCATTAGCTTATAAATTAGTTTCAATTACACCTCGGTTACACTAGGGGTAAAAATCATATAGCAGTACATACTACATATCTATCTAGCCAGTAGATGATTTTTATCCTGATTTTAGCCTATCCATTTATTTTGATGAAATTATAAATAATGTATTAAAAAACTAAAATAAGCTACATATTAGATACTTGATCAGCAAGTCAGTAACTGGCGCTTGTAAATGCAAAATTGTGTCTTCGTATTTTTATCTTTACCACGACACGATGCCTAAAGCGCTGAACATGTATGGATGTTTATTATTCTTTTACATAAAAACTAGTGAACGGATTTGGATGAAACATTACAGGAATATAGGTTAAACATCAGAATAACGTATGTGCTAGAAATACTTGATTTTGCATGCAGGTTCTTCCGCAGGTGTAACCGCATGGCACAGGTAGTCCTACATTAGTGCACTACTTGTTTCAGATTCCCTAACTATTTATATTTGATCTATTAATGACCATTGATCTATTAAGCAAATATACTTGCGGTAGATTAGCATAATTTGCAACAAAAACATTCTGAACATTATAATTTCTAATGCTAGTATGACGTTATCTGATGCTAATGCTATGCCATGAATTCTAGACGTATAAACATTTAAATTTTCAATTCATACATCCGAATATCATTGAGAATGTAGATGCATCTGATAGCATTTGTAACATATTACAAATCGATTGACATAATTATTTATATAAATTATATTATATACCTATATCATAATATATAATATAATTTGACATAATTATTTATATAAATTATATTCTAAATATCATAATATAATTTGTATAAATAATTATGTCAATAGTAAAGTTAATGGGAATCCACATCTGTAAATATATTTTGTGCCTTTAAACAGCATCTTATGCCACAGTTTATTTAGTTTCCTCCGTCGCATGGCCGTGAAGAAGACGTGTATTTAATTAATCTTATTGTTAACCTGCGATGAAGTCTTATTCCCTGAGTTACAAGGCAGATACATTTCATATTACTTTAACTGATCGATTTTCTTTACAAGTGAAGTGTCCCCAAACTTTATTGTTCCTGGACATTGATGTAGGTACTATAAACAACTTATGAACTCATACATTTCCAAAACATATCGTCAATGTTCTTGAATAGTTTTTTATCAAAATGTTCGTTTTCAATTACTGGAGATGTGCTGTGAATTTTTCGAATTACCTTTTAAGCATTAATTTGCTTGATGAAATACCTTCCCTTGAAGAAAGATTTAACGTTACCTTCATATATTTTCTAAGAATGCTGACATTTGAAACAATTACATAAAAAAATATAGAGCCAAAATTAATTCCGCCCAAACTTACCAAAATAACAATATAAAAACACAAATTCTACGCTGTTTTCAAACATCAAGGACGGTAACGCATTTGGAATCAGTGTGACTCAATAATAAATACTTGAAACACGCAATATTTTACGATCACCTTAAATTGTTGGCAACATAAAAAAAAATATGTGAGAGGAAAAACAAACAATTGAGTCTATTCTAAACTTGGATTCTAAATTATACATTTAATTACGGTTGTTGTTTTGATTTATAGTGTTGTTACCTATGATGTGGTGATATTAAATTGTAATGTTAGTTACCTACATCTTGATGTTTTTATGGTTTATCTTGTAATAAAGAAATGTGTTTATAGTTAACTAGGTTTCCGCCCGCGGCTTCGCCCGCGCAGTCAAAGAAAAACCCGCATAGTTCCCGTTCCCGTGGGATTTCAAGGATTGCGTCATTTTCCCGGGATAAAAAGTAGCCTATGTCCTTTCTCGGGTATCAAAATATCTCCATACCAAATTCCATGGAAATTGGTTCAGTAGTTTAGGCGTGATTGAGTAACAGACAGACAGACAGACAGACAGAGTTACTTTCGCATTTATAATATTAAGTATGGATTTCATTCACAAGTGTTGTTATTATTGACGCCCTGCAATATTAGCTCATTTGTGTTAAATCATCCTTGTAATTTTACCGTACTTTAAAAAACACCTAACATATTTTTTCACATGTTTTTCTATACTAACGTTATCTACGTATTTAAATTGTTATTGTAAAGTCTTATGTTTTCAACTCATTTGCATAAAAATAACGTAAAACAAATTGAATTTACATATAAAATAGCAAATAGAGGTTTATTCGTAAAACGAGTTTAATGCTATGAGCAAGAGGGCGCCATATTGGTCATAAAATAGTTATTTATTTCGTCTAAAAATATTAGGTATATTGAAATCCATACTTTAGACATACTGTTTATTAATTTTTTGTTAATAGAAGTTTATAATTTATATACAGAAGTATTGAATGCCATTCTTTAAAATGGTATAAAAAATCAATAAAAAAACACTACACGCTCTGCCATGCATTTGACATACATATTATATAACATCCGTACTAATATTATAAATGCGAAAGTAACTCTGTCTGTCTGTCTGTTACTCAATCACGCCTAAACTACTGAACCAATTTGCATGAAATTTGGTATGGAGATATTTTGATACCCGAGAAAGGACATAGGCTACCTTTTATTGCGAAATATGTACCACGGGCGAAGCCGGGGCGGACCTCTAGTATTATTATATATTATACCTACTCCTTTGTTTATGGTTATTGACTATGGTCGAATTTCAACCACTGAGCGACCACTATTATTGTACTACTAGCTGTTGCCCGCGACTTCGTCCGCGATTAGGTCGTTTTTCGTCATTCGTCGTTTAAAAAAAATACGTGACACTTTATTTTTAATGTTCTTAATTATTGTCTCTTATAAAATTTAACTACTTACATTAAAATTGAACACTCTGATAATCTTAATATCTGAAGAAAACATGAATGAATGTGATTTAAACTCTACATTACTTAGTATCAAAATATAATAATCTAAATTAAATGTAGATTAACAGTTTGAGCACACCATTATAGAATATGTACTTAAGTATTAAATTACGTTAGTTAACATAGTAACTTTACTAAAAACACGATGACTTTCTTTCGCGCTCGGTACCACAAACTAAGCATGTTTGTGGTAAGTGGCCCGCGTGACGCGTCACTTGACCCCCCGCAAGTTCCCCTCGTTGCTCTATTTTAGGAAAAATTTGTAATACTGTGGCCTGGGCGTTATAACACGTCCAGGGAGTTCCTGAGTGCCGATATCACCATCTTGAGGAAAAGCTTCTAATGTCGATTTAAAACTGCATACATACGAATTAACCTGTTATAAAATTGTGAAATGAGTTCAGTTTTAAATTTGAGAAATATTGATTTCTTGTATTCCACTATTCGTTGTAGTCGAATACAAAATATAGGGTAAAAGTGGGATAGATGCCGCACCGGGATAGATGCCTCATTTTCAAAAAACCTCACTTCCCAGAGTCGTGACTACGAATTAATGATTTAAATAGGAGCTCCTATCACCCCGCACCTCGGGTACGCATGAGCTGTTGTTTGGTGAAGACGTGTTTCGCTAGTGCGCGTTGTAATATCCGCGGCGAACTTAAAAATTTAAAAAGGTTGATATTTGCCTTTGCATAACTTTATGAGCATTAATAAATTTCACTATATTTCTTATTATGTCTATACACTGGTTCATTAATTACAAATCTAAGTGAAAATAGTGGCTCTTTTGTTTTTATTTAATAAAAAAAATACTGGGGCAGCTATCCTTATCAAAAAGTATAGTTGCCCCTTTTTTTTCGAGGGATAGATGCCCTTAGGGGCCTCTAAGGGCATCTATCCCTCAATACATATTATGTATATGCTATTATCGATAATCACAGGAACCGTTTATATTTTTACCTGATTGCGCCAGAGGTTTTCTCTATGTTAACCGATTTTACTCGTTTAATTTGCTTTTTTTTGTTATGTATACTTACTTATTAATGATCTACCCTTATACTGATTGTAGGAGAACCACGCCACGAAAATACAAAAGAAAAGAAGGAGTGCGAGCGCAAGTATATTCTTGGACAACAGAACAACTATGTTAACATGACATTTGCTGGTTTATCATATAAATTTTATTAGATTTCGCGTTTATAGAGTATGTAAGGCATCTATCCCACTCTGCAGGCATCTATCCTCAAAAAAGGTGTTCTACAAAAATGTTTATTACACATTATGATAGGATAAAAAATATATATAGTAATTCAAAACAGATAATTAACCTAGCTATATTCATACAAAGTGTTCGTATAAGATTAATGTTTTTAAAATTATGAGGCTATTTCAAAAAGTGGGCATCTATCCCACTTTTACCCTATTTAAACAAACTTAGGTTGGCCTACAGGCAAAAGGGATCCTATCAAACGGTAAACTTGACCTTGTATCTTAAAAGTAAGCATGAACGGACCTTCTGATAATTATTGAGCACCAAAGGATCATTTGAAACGCGCTACTATAAGAGCGAATATTGTCTAATAACAGTTTACATTGCACAGTATGTTACTCTAAAAGTAGTGATTTCAAAGGTTCCGGTGTATCTTCAAATGAAAGCCGACTCCTTACTACACTTTAAAGCATTACAAAAAGAACATACTACGCCTTTACAGAAGATGATCTGTAATCAATTGTGAGGTTATAAGCAAACCCACTTTTATAATTGTCAGACCACACCACCGAATTCGTAGATTGTTTACCTCAAGTCATTAAGACTATGACGAAATCTGTCTGCAGTAAGACGGCCCTCTCGCTATTCGTCCGTTTCCAGAGACCGAATAGTTTCAATTCTTAATCTTTCATTAAAGAAACTTATTAATCGTTCTTGTCTCATATAATTGTAATATTCGCGTCCCTACTCCAGTCATTGCTTATACTCATGTTCATCTTCAAGAGATCGAATAATATTATGATGCACCCTATCATTTGTCAAACGGTCTTCATATTGAGTAATGTTTCAGATTCTCGAGATAAAATATGACTGTCGTGATCAGTAGTGAGACGTAATTCCCTCTCAGTGAGGGTTTCGGTCTCACGGGATAGTACAATATGCCGTTTGCGATCAGCTGTGAGACGTCATACCCTCTCAGTGAAGGTTTCGGTCTCACGGGATAGTAGGGGAGACCGGGTTTGGTTGTCTCACGGGTTGGTTGTCACAGCGGTCTTAACACAAAACTGAACTATCGAATAAGTCTGTTGAACAGCGTGGCAAGAGCGATACAGTGACAACGCTGTCCCCACTTCGCGTCAGACCGCCCCGATCTGCCGTGAGGGCCTCACACGTGTTTATTGTTTTCGCACAGATTTTTTATGATATGAGGACCGAATATGCTCCTCATAACATCACTTTTTGTGAACGAAACGACAGCGCGGTTTAATTTAATGCCAACACCATTAGAAAAAAGGATTATTATTAATTGTGAAAAAATATCATGATTTACACTATTAGCACTCTTTTAACATAAAATATAAGTCTGTGAGTGTGTAAAAATAAATCCAGCTAATTACACATCAAACTTATGTTTATAATTTGGTATATGACATGAAAATATATTAATTACCAAGCAATAATAATACAGATAAGCAGTGGTGGCTCAGTGGTGAGACCTCGGACTTCGAATTGATAAGTCCGGGGTTCGAGACCAGGCGAGCGCGCAGGAAATAAATTGATTTTTCAATTTATCTGCGCATGTTGTAACATCACCACTGCTCGAACGGTGAAGGAAAACATCGTGAGGAAACCGACATGTCGAAGAATTAAAAAGTTCGATGACATGTGTCATCCGCCAACACGCACTTGGCCAGCGTGGTGGATTAAGGCCTGTGCCCTCATAGGAGGCCCGTGTCCCAGCAGTGGGAACGTATATGGGCTGATGATGATGAATAATACAATATAAATACTGAACATAAGTAGGTATAATAGATATTAAGTAGTATTAGTTAAAATATACTTTGACTGTTAGTCAAAGTTTATTTTTACTAACAACATGTAAATGAAGAAGAAATAATAATTACCAACGAACTAACCTTTTCTATAATACTTAACGCGGCACATTTTTCAAATTATCTTGCTCAACCCTGCTCAAAAATTTGAGGGTTTTGTTGGAACTTTAATATGTCAAAACTATGATATATCTAAACTACGATACAACTTGCTTGCGGAAATGCTCATTACAATTGTGAATCTAAAGAAAAACTAACAACATACTATTCAATTTTATTGAGCTGATGAATATCTTTTGCCTGGAAGAAATCACCGTCGCCTAATAAATATACTGTGTTTTCTTATAAAACCGTTACATAATTTATTTTAACTACTTAAATAATGAAAATGATATTATATTTATAAAATATAAAACATATTATGTAAAATGATTAAAAATAAATAAATGAAGCAACTACGATTCAAAGAAAACATCTTTTTCAGTGTTAAAATGCTCTTAGCAATCCTGGATGATGAATTGTATCATGTACTCTGATCCCAGTACGGTCGGTACCTCGATAGCCATAACGATAAATATTATAATCAGATAACCGCAAAGTCAAAATAAAAACATTACTTGTACAGTTGTGAGTGCAAAATTTACGTTTCATTTGGAATAACATTTTTTTCGGTACTAAAACGTAGTAGTTTGATATGTGGTTGGCTGCCCCTCCTCTCCTTCCTGAAAAATATCCTCCAAAATTTCCCGAGATACTTCCAATGATTGAACCATTGGACGTTGGACATTAACTTCAGTCAAAAATTGACGAAGCGGATGATTACTAATTTCCACTTAATCCTCGCTACTAATCTTTACCATCAAATCATCAATTTTCAAGTGGTGTTGTAAAAATATCAGCAGAAATCGTCTTCCAAAGGCGATATAATTTTATGAGCATTGAGTCTGTAAATAACAAAATCAAAAGTTAACTGTAAATCTATAAAAAAAGCTACTTACAAATAAAATTTTATCAAAAACTACTGTTCCCAATGCACCTCAAAATAATAAAAGAATTCATCATTTTATTATTTCATTCTAAAAGTATAATATAATACCTACCAACAAAAAACATGAATTGCTATCATTATAAAAAATAAATACCTATGAGTAACAACTTACTTTTTGTGGGAACGCATGATGGTGAAAATTCACAAAACACGAAGATTGCATTTGATATTTTTGGTTTTATGGCATTCTATTGCTTTATAAATATCACTACATAGTATAAAAAAGTCGCTTTCTCTGTCCCTATGTCCCTTTGTATGCTTAAATCTTTAAAACTTCTCAACGGATTTTGATGCGGTTTTTTTAATAGATAGACTGATTCAAGAGGAAGGTTTTAGTATATAATTTATTAGGTTTTAGACAAAGCGGACGAACCCACGGGCGGTAAGCTAGTAAATTTATAAAATACGAAGATTTTTAAAATTGTAACTAATGAACGCAATCAATATTAGATTAACTGTAGATAATGGCACAGACTAATAATAATATACTACGTATACAATGGTGTCTAGTTTTACTTAAAATAATAAACATCTACCCTCACTTTAAAAAAATGTAGTATATTTATTATTTACACGAAATATACCTTATAGGGAAGGGAAGATATGGGCTAAAGAGTTAAATAAATAACATAATTATATTTAAATTATTAATTTCCAACTGTGTATTCAGTAGTGTTAACATCTAAATTGATTTGATTTTTACGAAATCTCATAGATGGCGCTGTTACAAAATTAACATTATACAACTTACATTCTTTAAACTATGTTTCTCTTCCCAAGTTACTTAAATGGCATAATTTTTATAGTGTCAATCTAGATATTGTCAAACAACATTTATATATGCGTCATTTGATTATTAATTTCTAATAGTTAACGTGTGTTTGATTTTTCTAACACTTCATAGATGGCGCTGTTTCAAATTTGTCTTTATACTGCTAAGATTCATTTAACTGTTTCTCTGCCCAAATTACGTAAATGACATAGTTTTTATTTTGTAAAGCTAGATAATAGCATGGCTTACTCGAAACCAACATTTAAACATGAGTCTTTAGATTGTATGCTGTCGTAGTACACGGAATATGTAAGAAAAATAAAGGCTCACAGCTCCTCCCCCGAAGGTGATATCATGATAATATGTTTAAACTATCCTCACCCGACCTCTTAGGAATATTCATGCAAAATTTGAAGTAAATCTATGCAGTACTTTTCGAGATTAGCTCGGTCAAACATACAGACAAACAGACAAACAGACAAACAGACAAACAGACAAAAATTCTAAAAACTATATTTTTGGCTTCTATATCGATTATAGATCATGGATTATGTATTCTTTTAAAAAAATATTCAATGTACAGTTTTGACTTTCCTACGATTTTATTATATGTATAGATGTTTTTACTTATACTAGCTGTATAAGTTTTTAACCCGCTTTGCTGTTTTACCCGCATTGCTCCGTTCCTATTGTTCTTGGCGTGATGATATCTATACTAATATTATAAAGAGGAAAGGTTTGTATGTATGTATGTATGGTTTTCACGCATAAACTACTGGACCGATTTTGATGAAATTTGGCACAGATAATCTTTAGACCCTGAGAAAGAACATAGGCTAACTTTTATTGCGAAATATGTACCACGGGCGAAGCCGGGGCGGACCGCTAGTACATAATATAGCCTTCTTCGATAGATGGACTATCTAACAGTCAATAATTTTTCGTATCAGACCCGTGGTTCCTGAGATTTGCGCGTTCAAGCACACAAACAAACAAACTTTATAATATTAGTATAGATTATAAGTACTCACAGTAAAACCACAGTAAATAATTCACTTTACCATAGAACAATGCATTACTTATCGAGCAAACCCTTTGAATTAATTATAACCGGTTCCAAACGCGAACTGTGTCAACTGTACACTTGATAATGTAGCAAAAACTAGTTTTATACCGCGACACCGTCTGTTAAATGCAAGTACATATTTTGATTTATAGCATGTGTTAGTTGTGTTACTATGGGAAATTTTATCAAAGTTAATTCAGCTGTTTAGACGTTATTAAGGCGCGAATATACAAACAATAACGCTATATTCAAATTGTGTTAGCATTTTCAGTTCAATTCTTTTTTTCAGTAAATATATAAAATGTTTGTTTTATATAAATCTTCTTCTTCTTATATATAAAAATGAATCGCAAAATGTGTTGGTAAGCGCATAACTCGAGAACGGGTGGACCGATTTCGATAATTCTTTTTTTATTATATTCCTTGAAGTACCAGGATGGTTCTTATGTAGAGAAAACATAAATATGTACCACGGGCGAAGCCGGGGCGGACCGCTAGTTATATAAAAAAATAGATAAGGGCAGGACAAGTTCGGTACGATATAAAGATGATAGGATACAAATGAAAATAAAACTTTAAAGTAAAAAAAAAATCCGATCATCTCACATTAATTGTCTTATCATTTAATTTATATGTATCGCAAAACTAGTATACAGATAAGTCTATAAGGGAATTTATCAGTTAATGAATATTACATAGTCATCAGCCCTGACGTCCCTTGTGCATTTACCTATATGACAAACAGGACTTCCGCTCATAAAAGGACATTAGCTGAATCCATTACTTATTCGCTTTAATTAATTAATTAAATGTTACATCGTAAGTGTAACTAAAAGGGAAAACGTGTTTTTTCTTTGATCATGGTACAGGAGAAAACTTGGTCACGCACTTTCCTATTGCGAAGTAGAAAAAAACTGTCTGTATTAGTAAAAAAATGTAGATATTGCATCATTTCTTATTCAAATGTGTATATTGTATAAATACCGTGTATTGGTGTATTCTAATAAATGTCTACGGGTTATATGATGCGTAGTTCAATTCTCGTATCTTGTAAAGATGTAACACAATTTTCTGCTTGAGAAAATCTTGAAATAAATTGGATAACATGCTAGAAACAAAATACTTCTGAAATCCCGTTTAGTATTAGAAATCCTACTAATATTATAAATGCGAAAGTTTGTGAGGATGGATTTATGTGTGTGTGTGTTTGTTACTCTTTCACACAAATACTACTGAACCGATTACACTGAAATTTAACACACATATACAGGGTGTCCCACTGTTGGTATACTAAGCTCAAAGGAGGATATAGTTTTGCATACGCTGAGTACGTAAAAAATACTTATAAAATTCCAGACGCAGTTTTTTTTCTAATGTTTGAATTCTTAAAACTCTATGTGTACACCCCTAACAAGCAACCCGCCCAGCTTTGACAAAAGACAAAATGCTCACATTAGCGAAGCGGTATATGACGGCTGAGCGAAGCTAGAGAAGAAAACATGTGGATCAATGTGTAATCCGTTGTACCCAAAAACAGATTAACAGAATTTAGGGAACAGATAAGACCACGGGTCTCTAATTCCCTTAGGCGACTTTTTGTTGAAGAAAAACCGATCCCGGGAGCTTTGAAATAAATAAGGGAAATTTTATAAATCTCTAAAAGGATGGAGTGATAGAACTTTTAATAGGGTGCAGCAGTGCTATTAAATGAAAAGCTGAAGTTTGTTTGCTTGAACGCGCTTATCTCAGGAATAAATGGATCGATTACAAAAATTATTTCAGTTGGATTTTCACATGAGATAGATATTCAAGAGTAAGGCTAATTAATGAGGTATATAGGTACCATACTTATACACCTAATTTATTAAGTTTTCTACAAAGAAGGCGAAGCTGTGCGGTGAAAGATAGTAATTAATAAGCAGTCATCTCAAATAAAGCAGCGCAATCTCTTTCAATATCATTTCACACACAATAGAACTTCCTTTCAAATGCCGCCAATAAAAATAGCAGTAGATAACGATACGAGTTTATCGACCCGCCTGATACAGCGATCTATTTTAGCGTGGACGCTGCCCGCGCGCAACGTTATGATAACGCGAACGTTACAAGTTACAACTGTTTGCAATTCTTGTTTTTATTGATAGGAACCATTTTAAAACTAACAGGTGATATATGAGTGTGGATTAATGTGTTGTTTTGCTAAAAGTTCGTTCACGTATCGTAGCTGCATTATATTGCATATCTATATGTACTAATATTGCAAAGCTAAATTGTTTGTTTGAACGCCCTAATCTCAGGAACTTCGGGTCCGATTATAAAATTTCTTGCAGTGTCAGATAGTCCTTTTATCGAGGTAGGCATATTCACGCTAAGATCAATAGGAGAGGAGCAATGCAGGTAAAACCGCGCACACAGCTAGTTTTTATTATAAAAATATCATTCAAAATCACACAAAAGGTTTACGAAATTGTCCAATCGGGCGGTGGACGGGGAATGTAATCCATCGTCCGGTGCGGTGAGGCGACTTGAGACGTGTTCTGCTCATGCCGCCAACGGGAGGGAAGAGCAGGCAAACCACCTTTCCTGTTCTTGGCTTGCGCCTGGCCTGGAGATGGGCTGCCGCCGAGGGGGTCGCGGAAGAATTCTAACAAATACCCGCGGCCCCATCAATAAAGCGGCTCGACGGAACACAGTGGGGTTTAGTCGGTAAGAATCCGACATAACCCACGGCTCCTTCCCTGGGGGCCGTGGGTATCTTTGGAAGATTTCCCCACTATAAAAAAAAAGGTGAAGCTAATAAAAGCATGTCAATTAAAAAGTGGTAACCCTTTTCGTCCAGACCAAATGTGTAATTATTCTAAGCCAAACCTATCATAATTGACATCACATAGATAATAAATAATTAAACAATGCCAGGATCCACACTACTAGAATAAATAATGTCTGATTATAATTCAAAGCGTAATCAGTGGCCAATGTTTGTTTGTGACGTTACTGCCTGGTTAATATTGTAGATAAGTATTCTTGATTTAGTTGTTAGGCCAGTTTTTGGTTTTGGATAATCTGTTTTAGTAATTTACATGCATATTTTTTATATTTGACTGACCGGTTGGCTTGGTTTGTAGTGGCCCTGCCTTCCAAACCAGAGGTCGTGGGTTCGATTCCCACTCGGGTCAAATACTTGTGTGATGAATGTTTGCTCTGTGTCTGGGAGTTAATTATCTATATATAAGTAGATATTTATTTAAAAATTATATATGCATGTTTATCAGCCATCTGGTAACACAAGCAAAAGCTTAGTATGGGATCAGATTGTGATGTGTGTGAAAATTGTCCTGAAAATATTTTATTTATTTATTTATATGTGAATACTGAATATATTTTCTTCATACTTTTTTACCTGCATAATTACTGATACTGTCAAACTTAAACATTTATTTACTCAACTAGACTTCTTCAAGAAGCACTTTTGAATCGTCATAACATATTTTTAACATTTACCAGCACTCTGTTGTATTACACATTTTCGTTTATGTCATGTGTTTGCTAAAATTTTCTAACAGATTATACCCAAATAATGTATGTAATTCCAAATGTTCTAATGTAATGTAATCCGCGGCAATGTTAGCTCAGCTATTCATTATTTTTAACATAAATTTGATAACAATTAATAGGCACACAGGCACATATTATGCAAATAGAGATGTTTATTATTTATTTTGGTATTTGCACAATTAATATCGAATATTAAAAAAGGAATAACTTAGTTAATAAATGGATAACTATAACATTCCACTAAGTAAGCTTTTATATTATACCACGTATAATAAATCAATTCACAAAACATTCCCTAGATATCGAAAGCAACCCCAGCTGATATCGAAGTCAACAACTTATTTCAATACATATATCTAATTATGCACTATTCAAACATTTGTTCGGACCGGTATGTGGAACCCGCAGCGATAATTATTCCATTGTTCCACTTCAATATGCGAATATTTAACTGATCTATAATGTATTCATGACAACATTGGAAACATTGTTATTAATTAATGTTAAGTCTGTACAAACATTAGTTTTAAATTGAAATAAATACAAATTCACTTTACACTATTCGTATAATACATGGCTTATCAATTCTTAAAATAAATTATGTATATCATATTTTTACTACATATTATCCCGGATCAAACCGGGGCGAGCTAATAGCATATACAGTATATAATTCACAATATTTTATCGGATCATTAAACACAAGTTCCGATGAAAAAGCCTTATAGGTAGGTATTCTTTACCTATATAATATTTGGAAATAAAGTTTCAATTTGAAAGACTCCTTATACCTATGAACTAGATCGTTAGTACGAAACTACATATACCACAGAATATATAATAGTACTACGTAACTATACATCCAAACATTAACCACCATGCACTCAGCACCAGCCTTACGTTCTAAACTCTATCCACAATGCAGCAACCTTACGTACCTTACTCTCTATCCATTCTCCATTCAAAGTCACTAACCTGGTTAGTAGTGAGATCCCACTGGTCAGCCACAAACGACTGGCGGCTATACAGGAACACGGGCACCTGGTGGTCCTTCACGGGCGCCGGGTCGCTGTTCACGCGGACCACCGTCAGGTGCGTGGTGGTCGTGCCCACTGTGAGATGGAGATTTGACGTGAAAACTCTTTTATTTAATGACGAGCAGACTCGTCACTTGATGGTAAGTGTCGCCCAAATATACAAACACTGCTTTCTTTCACAAACTTATTTATTTAAAGATTTTTTTGGAAAGGAAAAATCTTAGGGTTCGCGTCCCGGCGTCAAGTTTAAGGATTGACGACGGGAATAAAGGCCAGTGAGGAAAAGGATACGTGTCTCCGGTTTTGCTGATAGTGCTACAAGATTTGGTGGATGCTGATCCAAGATTTTGAGATTTTGTGCTGAGCCGAGGTGTCAGGTGACAAGACAAAACTGTATGGGGTATACATATTGGTCTTTAAATAACCAAAAAAAAGTGCTCTACCTAAACCGCGTAAGAAGTGCAAAGCGGAATGAAACTTTGTTCTTTAAGTGCTTGGGTAAGTTAATCAGAGAGGTATAAAAGTTTCGAAACCAAATGAGGTTATAGCGTAATTTAATATCCAAAGTGAAAAGTACTCCGTGTACGAAATAATTTTTCAGTAAGACATATTACAAATACAAGTTGGTAAACTATACTCTTTTTACATCAAGACTACTGAACTAATTTGGCTGCATTTTGGTATGCAAATAGTTTATGGCCTGGAATAACATATGGGCTCATATATACCGATACGGGTTTATGATATTCTTATTATTGGTTATTATTATGACTCTTGGTGAGGTTAAGACCATTATGTGGTTATACGATGTTATTACTCCTGTTGGTTTTAGCGTGATGATATATAGCCTATAGCCTTCCTCGATAAATGGGCTATCTAACACTGAAATAATTTTTCAAATCGGACCAGTAGTTCCTGAGATTAGCGCGTTCAAACTAACAAACTCTTCAACTTTATAATATTAGTATAATAAATAAACTGAATTTCGGATGGTAAAAATTACTGACTGAAATCACAAGTCAGATGAAAAAAAATGTAAATTCTTCATAGCTATTCGAACACTTGTTTAAAGTCTACGCGTTTTTTCGGGTTAAACGACCCCGTTATGGTTGTCACTATAATGGTTTTATAAATTAGCTTATATAAATTCAACAATTTACTTATCTTTTAGAATCTTAGCATACATTAATAATTACATTGATATTAATTCTATAACAGTCAGACGCGAAATTTCAAGTCTACTTCATAAATTTTGTTGAACTGTCTGAACTAATTTACTTTATTCACTACATAGTATAAAACAAAGTCGCTTTCTCTGTCCCTATCTCCCTTTGTATGCTTAAATCTTTAAAACTACACAACGGATTTTGATGCGTTTTTTTTAATAGATAGAGTGATTCAAAAGGAAGGTTTTAATATATAATTTATTATGTTTTAGTCTACTCGGGCGAAGCCGCGGGCGGAGAGCTAGTTATTATAAAGAGGAAAGATATTTTGTTCGATTGTTTGTTACGAATTTAGTAAAAACAACTCGATCAACAAAAAAATTATGACATATCTTTACGAGCAAGATTTACACCAGTCAAGATCGAACCCCGAACCTGTCTGTCATAACTCCTGATCCAGAGGTAAGTGGACAGTATAAAGAGCTTAATTAAATACATAAATCAACGTCAAAATCTAGATTAGATTAGGTATGCACACATTTGATAACTAATCTACCTCTATAAAGGCTTATCATCTATCGATGCGATTTTTCTAATTTTGTTGCTTTATTAAAAAGGATAAACCGCTTTAAAATTATATTTAGATTAATATTGTTAATTGAATAATTATTAATTGAAACAGAGTGATTACTCTGTTAATTAAAATTATTAGAATCATCATGTCTGTTTGTTGATTTGGTTAAAACTTAAAACATATTATAAACAGTAGCAAAAACATTGAGGAATTTATTGTAGGTATTTTTCTATTTTGCCTATTTAGAGCAAAATTTAAGGAATGTTAAAATATTAAAATTTCTTATATTTTCGTAATAATATACCTAGACGTTTATTAAAATCCATAAACTCGACAACTCTACACGGACAACTGCTCGAGCCGTCGGTTGTTGACCGCTCGAGCCGTCGCTACCAACCGCTCGAGCGGTTGATTTTTTTGACTAGTCGAGTCATTGATTTTCAGGGGGGGTGGGAGCCGTCGACGGCTCTAGCGCAGTCAACGGCTCGAGCAGTCAGTGTATGCCTCACGACCGCTCGCGAGCCGTCAACGGCACGGTGGAATTTCGTCATGCAGTTGACGGCTTGAAGCGGTCGCGACGGCTCGAGCCGTCACGTTTACGGCGGTGAATGAATGCCTATAGTTCACCGCGCGGTCGCGGCTTCAAGCGGTCGGTCTCAACTGCTTGAAGCGGTCCGTGTACGGCCGCCCTTATATTCAAATGAAAACTCGCAAATTTGAATTTCTATTTCACTGAGTTTCATTAAGTTACCTAGCAACCGTGTTAAATTGATAAGATAATGCTTAGAGAGAATGTATGAGATTTGTGTCGCCGTGTAAAATATGTTTTTAAAGCACATTTGTTCATTATTTTTATGCTAAAGTAGAGCTCAATTTTAAGTCTGGGTGACGAGAATAAGAAACATTGGGTAACAAAAGATCAAAGCATTTTGCTAATAAAAGAAAAATAATGTACAAAATCGTTTTGGTTTCGCACCCTATTTGGTACAAACAATTTTTTATTATACAATCTTTCCTCTTAGTAATATTAGTATAAATGTAGAAAAGCATTAATAAATATTTTAAAGATAAACAATAAACGACCTAATTTTAATTAGTAAGTAACTACTTCGATAACATTGAATAGTGTAATTAAGTTTTAATACCTGTGTAAATATAATAATTATTAGGTTATAATAATACAAATAATTATGCGTTGTCATGTTTTGTAAATAGGTTGATAATTTAGTTTGTAAACAAGTTTTAACACGACGCTGACAATTTCTGTTAAATTCATAAACTTAGATAACATTAATGAATAATGTAAATTAACTTATGATTTAGAGCTAGCGCGCACGAGCAACTTTGTCTCCGCAACTATTTTGTCTCTCCACCCATGGGCTAGTATGAAAGTGCGCGCACGTAGCGACGCAACTCCCCATACAATTGATGGGAGAGACAAAATAGTTGCGGAGACAAAGTTGCTCGTGCGCGCTAGCTCTTATTTGTGGAACATTCTGGAAACATTATATCGGTAACGATTTATCATTTTGTTATATCTACAGCAACAGTGAATTTGCCTTGGGATATTTTAATGACGTATTTTTATGCACAGTTTGGCCTTTCTTGTAGAAATTTTGTACAATTTGATTTAAGAAGCATCTGAATTATTTCAATAAAACATTTAAGGAAAAATATTTATCTCAAATACCCAAATTTTGAAAAATATTTAGAAGTGTTATCATACCCAAATGTTGTTTTCTAATTTCGACTTTATTTGCTGACTCTACATTCCAAACATTATTATTTTTAAATAAGATATTTTTAAAGTATAGAATTTTACCTCTACCTTGTAGCGTCGGCACAAATAACGATTTTATTAATTAATATCATTGATTTGTATTTAAAGTAACAACTCGTGACACCGGATTTTCTTATCCAGTTTTTATGTAACATTGAGAAGTATCAACCAACATCTATGTAGCAATTTGCAATAAATGCTACGAAATACTAAACTTCGTAAATTGCCTATGAAAGAATGAAGAGGTAAAGTTCTATAATCGATGATATATTTTCATTGTTTTTGCGAACTTATTTACGTAGGCAAGGTCGCATGGAATTATTTTATTTTTGCGATTTGGAATTATTTTACTAAATACCAATGGGCTAGATGCAGCCTGCGGATAAAAAGAAGCCTATGTGCTACACAAAATTTTACCTATCTCTGTAAGAAAAGTTCATAGAATTGAGGTCAGCTTTTTTTGAGTGAAAGAGTAGCCATGAATCCTTCTTCAAAAATTATTTTTATAATATTAACTGTACATAGTAGATTTATTTTAATGTAAATTTGTAGTGTAGTTTATTTAATAAATCCTACTAATATTATAATTGCGAAAGTTTGTGAGGATGGATGTGTATATGTGTGTGTTTGTTACTCTTTCACGCAAATACTACTGAACCGATTACAATAAAATTTAGCACACATATAGAGGGTAACTTGGATTAACACATAGGATAGGTTTTATCTCGGAAATCCCACGGGAACGGGAACTATGCGGGTTTTTCTTTGAAAACGCGGGCGAAGCCGCGGGCGGCTAGTATAATATAATAATGAAGTTAGTTTTGATTGTATACCTTAAAATTAATGATATATTCAGGCTATCTATTGAAATAAGCCTTATTAATTATTATACCAATATTATTATCTGATAAACTAACTCTGAGTGATAGTAAAATTATCTGATAATTCTTTCTATTTGGGAAGTTAGGATTTTTCTTTATAATTTTTCCTAATACTTATATAGACAATATTTTCTTGTTTGATTTTACCTGTGTGTTATACCTTAAAAAATTTTAAATGAAAAGTTTTTAATGGACTTTTAACAGCATTTTCATCCTTAATCACATTAAATAATCAGTTTTAAATCCATTAAAAATTATTAAGCTATTGCATAGCTTCTATCGCAGGCCTTGAGCGGGACCGAATCTAGAAATTCCGTAACGAAAAACCCTCACGCTCCCCACTCCGACGGGCGGAGGTGTGGCTTAAAGGCATAGCATGCAATAGCTTTACCGCGGCAATCCCCGAGTGCCACACGTTTTTTTTTAATTGGCCTTTGCCACAGTAACAGCTAGATATAATTCTAAATACTTACCAGTAAGTGTACACATTCGTCTGCTATTTATATCTTGCATCACCTGCCTCATGAGACCGCTGAGTGCTTTCGCGTCACCAGATAGTGACTGCTTCGAGAGCCATTCTGTTTCTAATTCCATTGATAGCTGTGTGGAATTGTAGATTATTTGATATTTTTTTCACTAAAGTTTTGTTTTATTCATGCTTTCTTATTTGAATTAAGTAGAAATATATTATGTAAAGATATTGTTATGTGTGAGAAATGGATTAATACATATTACTAGCTTCCGCCCGCGGCTTCGCCCGCATGGTGTTTTGATAAAAGGTAGCCTATGTTCCTTAGGGTCTAAAGATTGTCTGTGCCAAATTTCTTCAAAATCAGTTGAGAGGTTTAAGCGGGACAGCGTAACAGACAGACAGAGTTACTTTCGCATTTTTTATATTAGTAGGGATGTAGTAATTCCTTTTCAGATGTTAATCAACCCTAAATTATTTGTTTGTTTGTTTGACACTTCATTACACACATTATTTTATAAAATATAAAAGTAAATAATAAATCACAAAGTTACAGCTTTAATATGTGTAACGGGGCGGCCTTATCACTTCAGAGTGATCTCTACCAGGCGACCCCTCAGGCAAAGGACAAGTGTTTGCTGTATAAAGGGAGGCATCAAAATTTATTAAAGGAAAAAAAAAAAAAAAAAAAAAAAAACTAAACAATATTTTACAAACATACATATTACTTAATAATTAATAATATATACCTACTAAATGATAAACATACACATATAAAAAAAAATAGTTATTAATATTACTTAAAGTATTAAGGTCACTACTCGGAGCCATATTCCAGATCTAAATAATATTTATGTATTAGACGTTTATAAGAAGTTAAAGATTGTGCACGTCTTATATCCACAGGTAAAGAGTTCCACAATCTTACAGCGGTTGAAGCAAATGAATAACTTAGGAATTCAGTTTTTCGAGTAGCCACACGCAGTGTGAGTCTTTCTTTCGACCGTAGAGTATAAGTTTCATTCTGGAGGAATTCAAAGTTATTCTTAAGATAAGCAGGCGATTTAGGGTCAAAAAGTACTTGATACAAAAGACGGAGAAAATGTATATTACGACGAGAACGGATTGGCAGCCACTTGAGTTTTTTCCTAAAATACGAAACATGATCGTACTTCCGAAGCCCAAAAATGAAACGTATACAAAAGTTTTGCAGTCGCTCCAGTTTATTTAAAAGCTCCTGTGTAAGATCCGGACAGCAAGCGTCAGCGTAATCGATAATAGGCAAAAGAAGAGATTGTGCTAATATGATTTTCGTGGAGAATGGCAAGAAGTTACGCAAACGCCTTAGCGAGCAAGATGCAGCATAAACCCTACGACTCACCTCTTTTATGTGATCACGCCAAGATAAAGTTGTATCAAGGTACACACCTAGGTTTTTAACAGTTTTGCTAAAAGGTATAACAATGCCATCAATAGAAATAGGTGTGAGGTTCTCCCAGTCAAGCCTTGAGATGAGACGGGGGCTACCAATGATGATGACCTGACTCTTAGATGGATTAATGGTAAGGCCATAGTTTGTGCTCCATTCAACAATCCTGGCTAAATCAGCATTAGTTGAGGCTATAGCATGTGATATATCTTCGAGGCTTGACTGAGTGTATATTTGCAAGTCATCGGCGTACATGTGGTAGAGAGAAGTTAAATTACTTGTGATAGAGTTTATAAATATCGCAAAAAGAAGAGGAGACAACACGCCACCCTGCGGGACACCATCAGTAATGGATGACCAGGATGATATTTTATCATCAACTTTTATGCGCTGTCGCCGTCCACGCAGGTAACTTTGAAACCAATCAATCACCTCTGGAGATATATTAATTGAACGAAGCAGACCTAACAATACTCTATGATTGACACTATTGAAAGCATTACTAAAGTCTAAAAGAGTTAATACGGTTAGCTGCTTATTGTCCATACCTGATCTAATGTCGTCGGTAAATTATATATGTATTATATATAATTATGCCTTTTATAAATAAATTTCTGATATAAAATTAATCATGCACAAATAAACTAATTAGAAAGTATAAGCTGCATATCTTTATCAGGGCAAAAATATTTATCTATGTATATTGCATTAACCAGATAATAATATTCTTTGATAGTATTTGATTATCTAACATTAATATACAGAAATATACTTACAAGATATTCAGTAAGTTTCTTGACTAGTGGCTCCAAGTGCACTGTCCTGGCCCAGGCGTCGCACACAAAACAGAGATTAAAGTAGTATGCATTACGAGCATATTTCTTGTTATCTATCCGCACAGGGAATCCTAATATCTTTGACCCAAGTAGAGTTCTGGAATAAACAAACAGTTACATTCAAATTTCAATTTCAAGTTTTTTTTTCTTTTTCTTGTATAAATTAGAAGTTAACACTTCTATGACAACTTTATAAATTAAAATATTCTAGAATGTGAAATATTCAAATTTTTTGTTATTGTTGTATATAATTTGAATAATTTTATTTTTAATGTTATTGAATACAAAACTCGATTGTTTGTGACGAAAATTCTAATAAGGAAATATAATTTAAATAGGTAGTTATGTTATCTGTGATATAAAATTTGCTAGCGTACTTACACTGTCAAAGTGCATCGCTGCAACTGCACTTTTGGTATGATGTAGTGGCTAACTGTGTCGAATATTTCTTTGGAAATATAATCTTCGGGCACTTGGCATGTTATTCGTGGACCAGCTGTTGGGTGGAATTCACATAAGAATATGCACCGAATCGGGCCTTCTTGTCCGCAGCCCTCGTAAAACTTTGAATTTCCATCCATTTTTGAAAGCACTCACACGAGTAAATAATCACACGTATTGTTTAATTTACATGACAAACGAGAGAAGTTAAAATACACTTTTATTATGAATTAAATGTTTCGTAAATAGCAGAAGCTAACTCAGAACCACACATACTCTACTACATTCCACAATAAACTGAAGTTTTTGATGAGTTTTTGTAACAGTCAACAGTGTTTGACGTAAATACATTGTTTTGACAATTACTGACTTTGACGTAAGAGCGTTTTCACATTATCCGATCCGATATCGGATATCGGACGCCGATAGCCGATATCCGATATCGGATGCAATTTTCCCTTTCACATTGTCCGATAAAATCCTTCCGATATCATCATGAGTGTTGCCAGAAATTTTTAGAGAAAACTAAACTAAATTGCCGGTTGATAAAAAAGGTATAATTAAAGAAAATTCAAATGATAGATCATAGTTGTACATTAGGGTGGAGTGATAATGTATGAAAGAAATTTTTTTTTGTTTTTTTCAAAAGGCATAGCGACAGAAAGGTGCCTTTTAATGAGTGAATTCAGCATACAAAATATTGTTTACCTGTCTTGATGTTTTGAGGTGCCCCAACCCAATTGAAAATTAGAAAAATATGATTTTTTCGTAAACTTTGATTTATTTTTTAATCACAGTATTTTTATGGCCTTCAAGTCTATTATATAACAAACTTCTTTGTGATACACTAAATAATAGCCTGATTAGTTGTTTTAACGTATTTCATTAATGAAAATGATATTATAGAGGAATGAAAATATCAGAAATACGTAATTATTTAGTACTAGCTGCGCTTGCGGTTGCCTCGCGGTTTCACCCGCGTGGCTCCGCTCCTGTTAATCTAAGCGTAATGATATATAGCCTATAGCCTTCCTCGATAAATGGGCTATCTAACACCGAAATAACTTTTTAAATCGGACCAGTAGTTCTTGAGATTAGCGCGTTCAAACAAACAATATCTTCAGCTTTATAATATTAGTATAGATTATAATATTAGTATAGATAACGCTGTTTTTTTTTCAAAATTAGGCATTAGCAGTCGTGATACTGATGCTCTTGCCATTATAAAATCATTTTGTTTACTTTCTCAGCAAACTGCACTTGAAGCTTATGTCACCAATTTGATAATATGCTTTACGGCCTGGGCAAGGCATAGAAAATCTTTGATATTCTGAAACGTAGTCAAACCGCTTTTCACGATGTCTTTTAAGGTTTCTTCAGATAAATTAGAAGTCAGAGGCTCAGTTTTCTTAAATTCTTGCCACATAGTTAAGTTGGTATAATCTTTTGAGCAAGTACAAGAGAATTAAAAAAAATGCATTTGCAACTTCAAATATCAAATAACCTTTGGTACTGAGTGACAAAATACTTAAGTTATCTTTTCTTGTTCTTTTTTGTTAGTTTGTCGGTCTTCATAAGGTTTTAATAAGCGTCTATATTCATCGAATATGGTGTGTCGAATAAGTTGTAGTACTCTATTAAAGCTAATAGTGGGAAGCGATGCTTTTCGCCACACATCAAACATTTCCGTAGCTAATCTTTCGGATAAATCATGAATTTTGTTATTTTATCAGGTTTAAATTCATATCTAATAAATAAGTAATAGTTTCTTAGCATCAGTATAAGTTGGTAATTGAGACACTGGGTACTTCTCTGGCAAACAAAATACAGGACAACATGTCGTTTGTCGTATTTTGACTTCCAACACTTTACTGTAACAAAGCGAAATTATAGATAGAACTCACATCAAAAATATTAAATTATGATCTTAATTGTATTTACGCATTAAATATAATTAAGAAATATTACTAACATTAGTGTTATTTCCTTAACGGCACTGTTCAACATCAACGTTTCCTACAATAAGAGTCGGCGCAAACGGGCCACCGACCAGAGCCACTGGTAGCCAGCGATAGCCACTTTTTTATATATTGAAATATTATGTATTCTGTGTCTTCCCGTTGGCAACCAACGAGATAACACAGAATCTGATTTAGAGTTAATTTGTCAAAATTAAACTTTAATGATTTTCGACTAAATTTTTTGAATTTCTGAAAGTTCATGATGTTGGGGGCACCTCTAAATGTATCATCTGCAAAGTATAATTTTGCATGTGTATTTATGAGCAATAATGACATCTTTTTACAGGTATGCCGAAACGAAAATGAAAAAAAATATTTTTCACTCCACCCTATTGTACATACATTAAAAATAACTACGTAAAAAAAAACAACTTCAAAAAAAGAAAAGTAAAATGTAAAAAAGATTTGATATTTAATTACTGCATATTATTTAGATGTGCTATTTACTAAATAGTTTTGAATTTTGATATCGGTATTTGTATAGTATATGTTAACACATTATAAATTAAATAAATTTATATCAATACCTACTACAACGTAGTATTAGTTAATAGTTTTAGTAAGACATATTATGTATCAGTAAATACCTTTCAAAATCTATTAAATATATTTTTAACAAGACGTACCTAGTCATTTAGTCATTTTTTCACTATATACATTTATAAAAGTTCATGTAGTACCTAGGTATGATAAATTTATTAAGTGATACAATCTTTGTTCACATTTTCTATTCTTTTTCTTATTACACTGTAAATAATATTGTCACCCGTTCAAATATATATTTTATAATATGATTGTTGTAATTTCCTGTAAGTAAAGATACATAAATTATTTTATTGTCATAAGCAATTATTTTAGAATTAAGAGTTTTCAAATATTCTTTGTTGTTAATTCAAAATAAAAATAAAATCGGTGTGAAATCTCCTCCTTTTTTTGAAGTCGGTTAAAAACAAAGCACTCAATGACAACAATAGGTGCCTACAATAAACAGCACAACCAACATCCGAGTAGGAGGAGGAGCGAGGCAGAATGAGTTAAAATAAAGATGATAGACACTAATATTTTCGAAGATAGATATTTGAATTTAAGAACGCAATATATTTTTGTTTACTTCAGTTCAGCCAATTGCCGTATATTTTAATACGGTAATTAAAATAGCTGCCGTATAAATCGTATTTTTAATGCCTATAAATACTTAAATGTGTGTTTTCTTAATAAAAAAAGGTTTCTTTTAATAGAAAGGATTTTAGGTTAAAGCAAAGAATTTTTTTAAATATTTAGCGCCATATAAGACTGAAAATACACAAACTAGTGCTTTTTTGCTGTTGGTATACTGCCTTTTCGAAAATTGAGTTGGCAACACTGAACATTATCGTCCGATAGCTCACGAGCATATCGGTGTCGGCTCCGATATCCGATATCGGATCGGACAATGTGAAATACAGGTACATATTTCATACATTTTTGCTGGGGTTGCCGAGATACTGCAGTGCGTCAGGAATGTTTGCGGAGGCGCGCACTGACGGATTCCACGCAATCATGCGAAAAAGAGCGGCATCCATGATGCGCCGTGTCCGGCAATCGTCCAGCAGCATCCTAGCTGTCTTCGTGGACAGATGGGATACCAATGTCTTGAGGCATTGGGTCAAAATCCATGTCTCAAGCAGGTTGTGATATAAGATTGTTTTTAATATTAGATAGAATTATAATACTAACATAGTTTTTTAAGGCCATTTTACTAACAATTATATGGATACTTTATCTGAAATAAATGAAATAAATAAATTAAAAAAAATACATTTTACTTCCCTCCGATATCGGATATCGGCTATCGGCTTCCGATATCCGATATCGGATCGGATAATGTGAAAACGCTCTTATTTCTATCAACGATAGTAATAATTAGCTGTGGTATGACAGCTTGTCACACGCACAGCTGATTTTTGTTTGTTGTGACTTAAGACTTTTGAGTTTGAACTTTGAATAAACAACTGTTTAATCGTCTGATAAAGAAAAATCAGTCCCCGAAACATATTTTAATGCCTTGTAGGAGTAAAATACTCTACAGAGTATTTTAGTAATTATTCAAACACCCAATCTACGAGACAGACTCTGTTTATACATTTAATGTTTAAAGTAGGGATGTAACGATACCGATACAGATACCGATATATCGGCCGATATATCGGCAAGCCGATATATCGGTATCGCCGATAATAAATCAACCGATACCGATATTTTTTTATTAAATTATTTCTTTTCTTTTATGTTTTTGCATTGTATTTATTCATATTGTTTTATTTCTGTTTCTGTAATAGTGTTAAGGAAGAGCGGAACCTCCTGACACAAGCATTTTATTTGCTTACTAGGAGTGTTCCAATCACAACTTTGTTTATGTAAAGGAAAGAAATAAATAATTTTGAATTTTTTTAATTTTTAGCGTGATAACGTTTTTAAAATCGTTTTAGTCGGGTGACATGTTCATAAACTTGTGTCACACCAAAACCTCACGAGCGCGATCGCAGGTATAACGAGAGAGAGACGGACCGATCTCCCGTTTCATCTCGAGCGCTGCCACTGCATTATGTTATCACGTAAACATCTCGATCGTAAACCTACTTTACAAACATCCAATTTTTTTGATATCAAATAATTCAAAAATCCGCGCCCAATGAACGATGAGGGAGGCCGCCCGCGCGTGCGCACTTTGTTTTCTGAAAAAACTCTACCAATACTGCCGTCCTTTAACTAAAAGCCGTTAACCCTCAAATGGTCAATTTTCAGTTTTAAATGTAGGGTGATAGAGTTCAGAATTCTCTATCTTTCTGTCTAAGAATCATTTCTCTAGCATTAATAGTTATAAATATATGAAAATATTGTAAGCCGTTAAGTAACACAATTTTCAGCGATTCCATAACTTGAAAGCGTCTAACCAACACTACTTCGCTAAATTTCCTTAAAAGTACCTTAACCGCCAGATTTAATAATTATTTTTTAGCTTTTTACTTGACTAAAAGTACGTTATCAGATTATACTTGACTATAGGGACGCAAAAGGACTATAACTGCTTTATGATATGCTTTCATATAACGATTCCAATGGAAATCCTTACCTTATTTGCAGTTACTCGCCCTTAACGCTTTTTTAGTTAAGTAATTTTATTTAGGAAAAATTCTAATAACACTTTTTTGCTTAGCTACAAAGCAGCTAACCCTCATTTTTAAGCTAAAAGGCAGTTATCCGATTCTGGTGATGCATCAGTTTTGGGGATGAGAGTGATGATGAAATAATGTCGCTCCCAAGCAGAGTACCGATTGTTTTTGATTTTCTTTTACAAGACGTATTGTTTCTGATCAGGTTTACTAAGTTTTAAACAATCTAGCAGCTAAATTACGGAAAATATAACAAGTCAAAGTTACGAAAATTTGGTAGGTAATGGTTACGACAGTGCGAACTTTCAATCGTACTTCTCTGTTTAGACTCTGATTTGTCTCTGTAACCGAGAAAGAGAAGAAAGACAGTCTGTACTATTTAATTTTTAAAACTATTTATTAATTATTATGTAATTTACCCCTTGGGTGGAATTAGTAATCGACTGTCAAGCAATGTACTAGAGATGGTGATACAAAAATTGTTAGGAGTACACTACCTTTGACCCGCTGACGGGGAGTCCATTTTGCAACTATTGCTATTTTTTCTTATCTTTATATGTATTAGATTATTAAGATTTGTATTTTTTACATAGTAGCAAATAAAAAGTTTTCTACCTCCTGCTATTTTCCACATATTCTGGTATATTATATTTTCTGAATGTGGATGAAAGAGTCTTCTAATCATTTGATAAGCGGTTCTACATTATTTATTAAGAGCATCCCACATGTAAGAGCTTGAAGCCCTATTGAAACCAGGGTTTTATTTTTTCAAAAACCTTGTGCACAAGTCTTAATTTTTTTTTCAGGAAACGATTTATGTTTATATGTTTGTGGTTCTATATGTACTCACATATCCGTGACTCGCAGAAGAATATTTATAAAATAACGTTAAAATTGCAATTCTAAATGAATATACGGTTCCAAAAAAGAAAAGCGAGAAGATTTATCTCAATCTTAACCCCTTAATGAGCCTCTGTAATGAAATAAACGTGAACATGACGAGAAATAAAGGTTAATTTTATCGAAAACTTAAAAGAGTCATTTAGTAAAAGAGTAAAATACTTGTTACTCACAATAAGACGCTAAAACCATTAATTTAGATAGTGTTTAAATCCTTAATACTTAAACCTAAAAGCTTTTGATCCTTTTCCTTTCCATTGGTTGATGGTTGACCTAGAGGATGTAATTCCCGAGAGCAAAGCCTCAGACAGCAGCAAATTTTTAACATTAGTAAGATTAAAATTTAGTACAACTATATAGAATCATAGTACAAAAGCATCCAAAAACCCTTAAACGCTGATTATAAAGTTTTTGAAATTTAAATTAAAACGAAAGTCATAGCTTAAAAGTAGTTATAGTAGCTTAACGACGTTTTAGGTAAGCATTTTATTACTAAATAAAAAAAAATCACAAAATGAAAATAAAAATACTAAATTACTTAGCTAAAAAGTCGCTATGGTATGTAAACGGCCGTCTTGTCCAGTAAATAGTTAAAATTTTCAGATTATTATGCTGAACTAAACGAGAAAAAGTGAATTTAAAAATAAATTATAACAGTTTCTGGGTAAAAACTAATATTTATATATAATTAAATGTCGATCGATGTATCTCACAATAATTATTGTAAGTGTCATAATTTTTAAGAAATAACGATTTCCGTGTTTTTTTCCCTTTACTCGAAACTCACTTCGTGGGCTTAACGGCTTTCTAGTTAAAGGACGGCAGAATAGTAAACTTTTATTAGGTACTGATTGTATGTGTATTACTTAAAGTTTAACTGACTTCGTAAAATAATAATACTAAAATAAATGGTTTTGTTGTTTTTTGATTTGGCATTTTTATTTAAAAGAATACGATTAACAGTTGTCTCTGTTAAATGTTGGTAACTTTTTATGCATAATTCACTATTTATTTTTCTACCAAGCCATCGATATCGGTATCGGTATCGGTATCGCCGATACATTACTACAAATATCGGTATCGGTATCGTATCGGCAAAATCATGTATCGTTACATCCCTAGTTTAAAGATATTATTGTCATCTTCTTTTTGCATTTTTTCTGACAAATGGCTAAAAATACGTTTAATATTATTATTGGAGTAACAGGTAGTGTTGCTGCTATTAAACTACCAGTCTTGGAACAAGCTCTATTGGACTTAAATGAAAATAATGCAAATTATAAGTTTCAGGTTAGTTTCTAGTTTTGCCTTATTTTATTGAAGATAATTTGCTTCTTTAATAACATGACAATTTACTTTAGACTTTTCTGATAGATGATTTCATATGAGTAAGTTAAAGAGTAAAAACATAAAACATTAATACGATCGCGATGTTCGCGATAAAGCATTTTCCTCATTTTTTATTCTTTCTAATATAAAATGAATTTCCTACTTTTCAGCTCCACATTATCTCAACTGAGCATGCCAAACATTTCTTTGATAAGAAGCAATTGAAGAGTGATTTCTATGATGACGCCTCTGAATGGACAACTTGGCAAAAGCGAGGAGATCCCGTATTGCATATAGAATTAGGAAAACAAGCGGACATGATGGTCATTGCTCCACTGGATGCTAATACCTTGGCTAAGATATCTGTGGTAAATATATTTCCTAACTCTATTTAAAGTATGTGATTTATTATCTTATCTAAAATAGTGTTTATTGATATTCTGTGATCAACTGTCTACTGAATTTAATAAAGTCTTTGCATTATATAATATTAAGTAATATTTTATGTAATTTAAATGTTTTTTATTTGTTCAAGTAAATTTGATTATTTCATTTTATTACGAGATTAAGTTTATCATAATTATTTTCCATTTCCACAGTAGGAGGATATCATTGTAGTTCAAACTTCAAAGTCTGAAGTAGATAATATAGTTAGATATCATTGAGTCTGTTTGCATGTAGATTAAGGAATTGTTAACTAATTTATAAAAAAATATGTTGATTTAAAAAATTAATCTAGAGTCTGGAATATAGTTTGGAACACTTTCAATTTTCTTATAAATTGGTTTTAGTAAAAGAAAATATGATTTACAGGGTATATGTGACAACATTCTAACAAGCACAGTTAGAGCATGGGATATGACAAAACCATTGTTATTCTGCCCAGCCATGAACACGAGAATGTGGGAACACCCCATCACAGCCAAGCAAATAGCAACTCTAAGAGAATGGGGCTATGAAGAAATTCCTCCGATAAGCAAGCTGTTGATGTGCGGAGACACTGGGGTAGGGGCAATGGCTGAAGTCGAAACTATTGTTGAGAAAATTAAGAGCAAAGCTGATCAGTTGTACAAAGTTAAAAAGTGATTTTTAAAGTGAAACTTTTATTACATCGTCTCAAACTTTTTGGTCTGTGTAGCGCGTGTCGCGTGTATCGCGGCTGCCGAGTATACCTATGGAGGTATACCTACTCGGCAGCCGACCGTCACGCGACATGCGCTACACAAAGCAGTGTTCGGAACCGTTCGAACAGTTTCACTTTTACCGTGGTTTCATAAAACCACACAAAAATTTTTTATTGTTATTATTGTTGTAAATTTTTATTTTTCTATGATTATTGCATATTTTTTATATTTATATGGTTATTTGTTAAATAAAGAAACTGTTTAAATATGTTTTGTTTCTCATTAAAGTCAAGGTACCTATATCTTTTTATCATACTGCTTGATGAAGTTATACTTTAAAATGTTTCAAAATCTATCATATTTTAGTAAAACTGTGTAGTGAGATACACAGGTAATATAATAACTATACTGTAAACCTTGTAAATTTTTTGAAATAAGATGATTTGCCAATTAAGACAGTCAATTTATCATTTATCTCAATATTATCGCTTTCACATCTACATTACACATTACTTCCCAAATAAAAAAAAAAATATTGTTAAATCGACAGGTAAATAAAAAACAATATAATGTAAAATGTTTATTGCATCACTGAATACTGTTCTAACTCTAGCGCACATGCAATGAGCGGAATAGAAAACTCATTTATACATCACATACAAAAGGTACAGGGATAATTCCGAATTGTAATAAAGCAAATCAATATCTTCATTGTAGATTTAATATTATGGCAAGTGTTATTTGTATGCAATTTAAGTGAATAAGAAAATCTTGGTAAATTTTGAATTACAATAAAAAAATTATGTTTAATAAGATAGCAGGTTTAAGATTAAATTTGCATGTCTGTTTATCAATAAAATAAGACCAAATCTACAATGAATATAAATCAATATTTATGTAGGTAGGTAATTATAGATACAATATTCACCAACCAATGAAATCAAATTTAAAGTTTTTTCAAAACTACGTTTGGTGCTATCAGCATTATTGTTTTTCAACCGACCCTGTCATATACAGAACCAACATTTCAAAAACGACTTAAATTTATAAAAAATTAATAATAGAACTACTCAATAACGTGCGGAAAGCACCTAATTTAGGACAAGAACACATTATCTCTTGCCTTTTATTTTTTATATTATTTATTAATTATTTTTTCATTTTTTCTTTGTGAAAAAGAAAATTCAAATTGTATTCTGTATTTATAATAAAGTAAAGAATAAATTCAAATATGTATCGTTAAAAATGAAATATGACACGTAAAATTTAATCACTGGGCGTGAAAAAGTAAGGTATAATGTGTTCTTGCACTATTACAACTGTGCAAAACTCGAAACAATATATTATTTTAATTCTCCATTAAATAATATTAACTTATCGTAAGGGCATGGCGACACCGACACAAATTGTATACTAGATACATAAACTAATAGATATCGTGTGTCTAAATCCCAAGTTTCTTGAGTGATATATAAAAATACAATATTTACATTCTTCGCGTGATATTTGTGTCGGTGTTGCTATGCGAATAAAATTATTTACAAAAAAAAATATCGGAAAAATGAATAACACTAATCAGATCAGTTCCATTCAGCAATCCCAATTTTGTTTAAACATATAATAAATTACGTCATTAAAATTTAAAGTGCAACAACTAAATGTCATGTGTTTGTCCTTCGCGGTTGGCCGCCATATTGAAGTGAGAATAACATAAAATAAATGAAGTATTATCAGTACTGGTATATGTGGACATTAACTTTAAATTTGTGCGTGAATTATACGACAAAAAATTCTATAAAAAAGCAATTCTTTTTTCTTACTGTAGTAGTCTGTTCAAATTCATAGTCATTAGTATATATTTAAAAATATCTTTCACTTCAATATATCAGTCAACCGCTTTTAAAAACCATCAAACCCGTCTCAGTGTTACCAGTGTAAAAATGGAAATATTTCTATCACTAATAATATAAGGTACAAAATGCTTAATGTAAATGCACAAAAAATCGTTCGCGCGCATCACAGTATCAACTTTCTCGATTAATTATTATTATTATTAATAATAAACCTACATTAATAATATCATATATTAAAAACCTTTATACATACTGTCCGTTACATCGATACAAACGTGTAAAAATTACATGACGCTACAAAATATTTATTTAAAAACTGTGCGTATAAAAGCCAATAATATCTAGCCAGACTATAAGCCATAGGAGTTGGGGAAAATCAGGCCCAGATACGATTGCTTCGTCATTTCCTTTAATTTGGTCTTGCGAATATTATCTTAAACTACAAATATTGCTGTAAAATTTAGTTTTTACTGTTATCACATAAATGCAATTATAATCTACCGAAGGGCATTAATATAGTCAGATCAAATTTGAACTTTAAATACAACATTATAAGGCATATTATTTTTAGAACCTGACCTCCCAAGCGTAGCATATCAAAACCTTTATCTGATTCGCTTCAGTAAAATGTCGGCTACAAAACCCCGATTATTACAATGTATAAAGTCAAAAAGTGTATATTCACATAGCAAAATATTGCTTTAGCGTGGAATGAACTGTGGGCGTAACAAACTGTTTTGTCCTTACTTTAGTGGAGCATTGCGTATTGTTCACGTTCCGAGTCTATAGCGAGTTAATAGGTTCGATGTATATAAATTACAGTCCTTATTCTAAAACCGTTATCATAAATATAAAAATGCACAATATATCAAAAACACACGTGATCGATGTGCAATACTCCCCTGAAGGCAACAGATAAAAAAAACTAGGCACTCACACGACGGTTTCATTCTGTTTATCGAACATGGCGCGCGTGTACTTAGAAATGGCGTCGTATGTAGATTTTATGAGTTCACACCTTTCTTCCACTTGATGGTCTACAGGTGCCACTCTGTATGTCGAGCATTTCGGTTTCCTGCCTGTGAAATCGCAGAAGTCGATATTGTCCTCTATATTGTATATCGCGATCGGTTTCTTGTGCACCATCTCTAGATCCTTGCGGCGTTTCGTCACTCCGCACTTGCGATCTATATTATTGACCGCATCTCTAACCGAGAAATCTTTACCACGACAATCCGTCTTATTCTGACTGGAGAAGGTCGAGTTTCCTTTATCCACGTACGAGTCCAGCGTGTTTCCGCTCGAATGTTCCAGAACGTTCTGGAAGTCCCCACTTGGGGGAGTTTCGTATCAGAGGTCCAGGTCATCTAGACCTTTGGAGAGGCGATGGCTTGTGATGCGACGTCTTTGAGACCGTCGCACTGCGTCCGCGCGACGGTAGGGTTCACTTCTTAGCCCATGTAGTATGTCTTCTAATGCACCGTTGTAGACTTCGTCCTGGTGGAGCAGCTTCTTCTCGCCGACCGTTTGCGACTTCGTTTTCAACTCGTTTATTACAGCCTCCTGGAGATTTAAACATTCATTTATTAGAAGAGGTGTCAATATTATATTTGATAACTTAAGAAAAACAGTGTAAAAGAACATTTATCAATTTATAAGTACCCTTTCAGACAACCAACTACAATTGTGTTAACAAACAGAAAGAAAGGAAATTTTAAATTTGTAAGACGCTAAACAATAATCTTCACGAGGAAAGCTATTTATATTATACTGAGAATTGTGTAATAAACACATTTAGAATAATATTTATAGTCGCCTTGACATTTAATATTGGTACAGGAGAGTATATTAATTTAATAAAAATATTTAAAGTAGCAAAAAGCGTATGAAACAATGACAGAAGCAGTAACTCCATGCAATAACATTTGCCATCAAATCATACGCAGTTTAATGCTAATTTATTAGCCTTTGTTCTAAATTACCAAACTATTGCATAGTAAAGATATATGTGTTTTTTTAAATGATAATATGTAGACAGGTACCATTTCAGGTACAGAAATATATTCTTTGGACCAAAATCTATCCACAAAATATATAGTAGCAATGCAGGTTTGCAGATTATAATATTATAAGACCATGACGTTTAAACCTATAGTTACAAAGTGCAAAAACTGGGCTAAAAACAAAGCCTGTAAATATGTAAATGGCAACTCTAAATCTAGCTTACACTATATACATATTGAATTGCACGATATATCTACTTGAATACTTTGTGAAAAAAAATCATAATATACAAGATATACCACACTAGCATTTTACAAAAGTAGTAAAAACAACATGCCCTGTGTAATGTATTTCCATGCAAAGTGCAGCCTAGGGAATAAGATAAAAAAACAGCTATTAGAAAACCAAGTCGATTCAATAGATTCGTGTGAATTAGTCATCTTGAAATTGAATGACTTTGTAGTGCAGAAAATATATTTGTTGCTCTCAATACCTGGAAAATATCGTCTCCACCCTAGGGCAAGATATTAAAACACAAAGTTGTACGAAAATAATAGCCCAATCTTGAATTACTTGTCACTTTCGGCCTCTAGAATTATTATTCTAGAGGTAAAGGAAAAGTCAATACAGCTGCTTTCCATACGATTGACCGTTCTAACTTATGGAAAGCAGCGTAGATGGAAGAACGCAGTACCCTATCTGACATTAGGGACGTAATAAACGGTTAAGTCTAGAGCAAATACGATAGCGCAATATTTATGTTGGTTAGGGAGCCAGGTGCAAATTTGGTTAACTATTTCCTCTCAAGAGATAATTCGTCAGACGCATGAGAGTATAGTATTATAAAGCCTCGTGAACGTCAGCTGGCGCTCGGTTGGGGGGGTGAGCGGTTGTAGCCTCCCACGCACATAGGAAAAAAAATACATTCATTCATTCATTTCCTCTCAGCTAAAAATTTGTCAAATTGTAGCTAACCCAATATCTCAACGAAAAAAAATAGTCAGCTGGTTACAACATGGTGTATTATACGTCAGCTGGTGTCTCGAACATGAAAGTTAAATTTAAAGAAAAATTTATTTTCCGTTATTTCCTCTCAAACAAAAATTTACCTGATGATAGCTTATATGTAACTGTGGATAAATATATATGTCAGCTGGCTGTATCTTGGTGGAAAAACCGTCAGCTGATACGGGAGGCTACAACCGCTCTTCCCCCCAACCGAGCTCCAGCTGACGTTCACGAGGCTTCATAATACTATACTTTGATGCATTTTACTAATTACCGCTTGAGAGAAACTTGGTCATAAAATCTGCTGCTGGCTCCCGGACCAGTATTTCTATGCAAGGAACTAGTGGAAGTCTGACTGCTGTTCTATAAGAGCTCGATCAGACATCTTCTATTAGCATTTCTTATGTTCATCAATCGACGCCTAACGTGAAAATGATTATGTATGGATGACAATAAGTTATTTTACCACATAAGGGTTTGTGTGCATGCTCGAACCGCGTGAAGTTATGATAAAAGCAAAACTCCCATTGATTGTGCTCAGAACATGCTTCGTTTTAGTCACGATTTAATTGGTGTTGATATTTATCCCAGTTTCTATTCTACCCATTGTGGAAATATTCGTATCCAAATCATTAATATCAATTTACTTTTACTGGATTCGAGGCGTATTATAAACTGACCCAGGAATATATTCTATTTTTTAAGACATTATAATTGTTAAAAAAATAGAATTTGGAAAAGCAATCCTACAACAGGCTTCAGGAAAATGTTTTATCTTTACTGTTTTAATTTAACTATATCATAAAACAGATTATTGGATATTGTAAATTTCACCGTTGCGTTGTATTTGTGACATAATCATAAGATATTACGAAAAAAACTAACATCGATAGGAAAAAACTACAAATCATTAAAATCTATAACAAAAAGGGAATTACAAAAAATACATCTCACTTAAACACCAATTAAAAATCACAATCAAAACCGCCCAATATTAAAATTTAAAAGTTAGTACACGCACACACAGTGAAAGGGCCCGTAACATCGACTTACGTCAATATCTAGATCATTATCTAGACCAAAACTAGACTGAGTCTAGGCTGTGTCTCAACTGAGACAAGTGTTGCTGCAAGAGCCCAGCGCTCACCGCCGCGTAGTTAAACCTCTGTGAGAATTAACATGGTGTTACCATCACCGCGTGATTGCCGTGTAAATATGGCAACACTATGTGGTGTGTCAAATGTTTATGTGTATATAATGTTATGAACCCAACTGCAAAGCATAGAAAAATGCAAAAAAAACTTCAGAATTAGTGCAAATTTGTCTATTGCCCACTATTGCTCAGAATTTTAGAAATTCTGTAAAGAATTTTGATCCAATAATTATGATAATATGGCATATACATGTATTTTCAACAATAGAAGATTTGTATCTATTATAAATCAAATCTTTTCAATTGCTTTAGCTGTGATATCTTCAAAATTTGTAAGTTCAATCGATCTCTTTAAAATTGTGAAAGTACTTCAAATTCATTTGCAGTTAGGTTAAAGTTAATAAATAAACTAAATTAGTGTATTTGTACTAGAATGCTGACATATTTACACATGACCGTCACCGTACTAATGCATCAATGAAATCACTCAAATTCAAGATGACAACAAAAATTGATTTTAAGGAAATCAAATAACTTAAAAACGTCTCTTCTTTACGTAATTTTGTATGTAAGTAAAGAAACAAAAAAAAAGTGATATTTTTATGAACAGAATAAAAAGCCAACATAATTTTAAATTAATTCTCATTTTTATAATTTCCAAAAATAGAGTATTTGATATCCTCATATAATAAATGATAAAAGATGTGAATCAAACATTAGTAGTCAAAACTTGGCAGCACTTACAATACTTATCTAAGTATAATTGTAAACATTGCCATATAAAAATACAGATTAAAAATATCTACAGTTGATAAAAATAAAATGCAAAATACCAAAAACGCACGAACTCCATTCACCAGAGAAGCATCACACAGTCTAAATAAGCGAGAATCCATTATTTGAAGTAGAAAATAGTGCTAAAAATATATGAACTATAGAATTCTCTTTCTTGTTCAATACATAAAAAATAGATTATTTTTTACTCGTCAAATTAAATAATAGAACTAATAATGGATGTATGTTAACAAATTAACACGTCTACGCAAGACAAAAAAAATATCATTTAACTATAAAAAATGTCCCATCTTTTTTCTTCAAAAGTAAATTATTCTTTTAATTCCTATAAAGCAGAATTAAAATAAAAAATCACACACTACCACATAGACAAACCAAAAACACATACATACACACACATACACAACATATATTATAAAATATAAAAATATACATTACCTGTTGTTTTTTCTGCACAATCTTATTTTTATTGGTGTCGGCGCTGTCTGCCAATTGGGCAGCTTGCTCGAGCCTGCGGCGTTGCTCGTTTTCCGCATCTGCTTGCTGGAAATCGAATAAATAAATATATAAACACATTGTCTATGATAATATTGCTTCAATCGATGGAGGAAAATATGGTCATAAAAAAAATAGATATGACATGTGACACCTACGTGTGGTTTCATGTGTATAATTGTATATAATATGGTATCTTTAGCATATAAAAGCGCTTCTACAGACTTTACATTTTCGATATATAAAAAAAACTTGAAAACAGTGACGTTTCTAGGTAGTTTTCGTCCAACTAAAACGCTGTATTATTTCTGAGTGACGAAATATTTTTTGTTTTTATTCCAGACAGAGCCGGGCCACGCGGCAAGTAACTATATTAATTTACCTGTAAACAATAATAATTATAGTACATACCTTGAAAGCTCTCGTAAACCGTACAAGCAGAGAGAAGAACGTATTAGCGTCGCAGCCGCGCGGCGCTTCGCCGAAGTACTCCACGCACGATGCGAACGAGTCCTGGAAACATTACATTATATTATTACTACAATGAAACATACAGGCGAGAACTTTTAGTGTCAGGACAATAAAATTTCAAGTAATAGATGATAAAAATACTATCACCTAATACAACTTTAATTCGATTCCAATAACACGTGAATGTCAAGTGGATCATTAATATAAAGTAGAAATAGAAAAGGTCCCAACATACTTCCTTGTAGCACACCTCATATATTATGCAAAATTTAAAACTACCAAAAATTTAATAAATTTGGTTTGCACGTTGTTTTCTATAAGATAAGTATAACAAGTTCCTAATTAATTTATAAACATTATATTAGTTAACAGGCTGTCCAACCGTCATTTTGCCTGCGTAATTAAAGGATAAGTCATATTGAATATTAAAATTTCAAAGTAAGAAAACACACTTTGTCCTTGCTCCCGCGTTATATCACTCCTACTTCGCTTACGCTACCGTGTTATGTCTGTTGCGTTCGCGAATGTCACGTCTGTTGCGTTCGCGAATGTCATGTCTGTTGCGTTCGCCCCCCTTTAAATTTCACCCCCCTTCACCATCACCCACCATTCACCATCACCCCCTCCACTTGTACACCACCCCCTCCCCCCACCCACCTGCGCGTGCTTAGTCTCGTGCCGCAACCGGCGCAGCTTGTCGTGTGCGTTGGCGATGAAGTCGCGCAGCACGTGCGCGTGCGCAGAGCGGTGCGCGTCGCGGGCTTCACTCTCGCGACGAGCGGCTTCCATACCACGCTCTAGTTCAGCCACGTCGGCTAATACGTTCTCTAGCGACACTGGAAATGTATGTGAAAAATAGGAAATAAGTCAGCTGAAAATAACAATCAAAATTGGCACCAAAAGTTAGCCACAGTGTCTTAGTGTCAAATCTCTATCTCATGGAATAATTATTAGCAAATTAGTCAGGAGAAAATAACAATCAAAATCTGGAAAAGAAAAATTGACGGCAAAAGTTAGCCACAATGTGTCAATGTCCAAATCTCTATCTCACTCTCGCACACGCACGCACACAAATTCAAATTCAAAAACATAATTACATAATTCTTTTTAAAAGAACACCCAAAAATTTAAATGAATTGAAATTTCGAAACGTCAATTTTTTTTAATGTCCACCACAAATGGCCAATTGATTAGCATTAAAATATTGAATCACTTCATTAAAATACTATCACCTAATACGATTTTAATTCAATACCAATTTCAAGTGAATGTCAAGTGAATTATTAATATAAAGTAGAAATAGTAAAGGTCCCAACTTACTTCCTTGTGGCACATGTATTATGCACAATTTAAAACTGTCAAAAAGTCGATAAATTTAGTTTGCACATTGTTTTCTATTAGATATCGGGTTTCTAATTAATTTATACACATTGTATTAGTTAACAGGCTTTCAACCCGTGATTTCACTGTCGTAATTAAGGAAAAGTCGCATAGAACTCACCTTGCGCAGCTTTGTCGATGTACAGTAACTCCGTATCAAAACTCAACAACTCCGGGAAGTTCTGTCGGATCGTCGCCACGATGTAATGCAGTAGAGACACCCTTTTATCCGTCGACTTTGTGTCCATTAGAGTATCTAAGGACTGTAGTTTAAATCCGTACGCTGGGCCACGTTTACTGCTATTCAAGTAGTTTCCGAACGCTAGAATAATTTCTAGAACATTCCGGAGTTTTTGTGAAGATTTTACTGAGGAGGAGCCAGATATTATAGCGTGTATTTGGGGCGTTATTAGGTGTATGTTATCGAAGAAGTTGCCCATATAGCTCATGATGGACAGCTTTGCGGATATCCTCTCGACCTTGGCCAATTGCATGAGGAATTTGTCTTCTTCGGTCAATTGGTTGATGTTTTTCTTCTCTGCGACGTATTCTTTGTACGCTTTCTGTTCAGCTTCTGTGGGCACCATGCGTTGTAAGATTTCTACGCTTTCAAGCGGTAATTGTTTTAGGTCGAGATTGTTTATCGCGGCGATTACTTTTTCGACTGGCGTGTCGAGTTTTCTTCTCGAGATGGCTGAAAAGATAAAATGTGGGTTAGAAAGCTTTCTAAAAACAATAATTTTGTCGTAAATCACTGGTATCTGTTATGCCAAATATAGATTTTGCAACTATTTAAAATGTGCCCAATATAAATAGCTTCTCTATTTGTCTTTGTTTAAGAAGGTCATGAATCATAAAATGGTGTTGGTTGCTTTAAGTCAATATTTAAATGTACACAAAATTGATCTTGATTTTTTTCATCCTTCTGTACAATATTCTCAATTATTTAGCTTTGTGGACCTGGTCCCCCCGCCTGTCTGTTGCTGCAGCTGCAGCTCTTACACATCGAAGTGCTTCCGCAACTTGTTCGGTCTGCCCCACTGCCCCTGCCCTGCCCCACTGCCCCGTGCCCCTGCCCCCTCTCCTCCTATTGCCCCACACTCACCAATGTTCCTCAGACGCGTGTGCTCCAACAGCGAGGTAGTATCTGCCCTGCGGAATCGCTTGCTGGGGAAGGACGCGAGTTCGTCCGCGGCGAGCGGCGCGGCACACGCACTGCCGATGCGGAACTTCTCCTCAAACTCGGCAAAGTTTATGCGCCTGCGCGGACGCTCTTCGTCCAATTCGTTGAATATCGTACCGCGGACCTATAGGTGTTTATATGGACGTGTAAAATTGCGTACGGTTACGGTACAATTTGGTTTTAACGTTTCGGAAACTCAACCTATGAGTATCCGAAATATAACTTTTAAGCAGAACGCGTCAGTGCTATGTAAACTACACTAGACAGTAGACACGTAACAATTTAAGTGAAAAAAATAATCTGGGGATATTAAACAATATAAAAGTTTTTACACAAAAAAAGGGCGTGTATCGAGCACACGCGTCCGAAGTGAAACTTCTTTGGCAAAATTTAAAATGAAACTCAAACAAAGTAATACTCTAAGTAATAATTCTACATGTGACTAGGAACACAAAACTTCGACAATTATCTGCATGTGTTACCAGTATTATAAAACGAATTCATCTTTTTTACACGTATTACAAAACAAAATAAAAGACCCGTTCAACAGTTCATGACCATGAAGATCTCAATTTTTTACCGATAGAAATGTTCTGAATGTAAACACATTGTTCATTGGTGCGAAATGCCCACTCAGCTAAGCATATACACACTATTTTTTATCACTATGGCAGTATATGTGATAAAAAATAGTGTGTATAACACATTTAACTAACCATATACGAGCAAATAAACATTGATTTGATAAAAATTCTCACCTGATTAGGCTTGAGCGCGATCCAATTCAACGTCGGCAGCTTATACTTCGTGTCCACCTTCCTTTTGATCGTCATTGCGTCCGTATGGTGCGGGGGTTGCATGAGGCCGGGCGCGGGCGGGGCGGGCGGCGCGGGGGGAGGGAGCAGCACCGGCGGGGGAGGGGGAGGGGGAGGGAGCGGGGCGGCCGGCGCGGCGGGGGGAGGGGGAGGGGACGGCGTGTGCACGTCGCCGTTGAGGTGCGCGTGTGTGGGCGGGGGGAGCGTGTGTGCGTGCGGCGGGGGAGGGGGAGGGGGGGACGTGTGCCCGTTTGTGGTGCCGTTGCACAGCGCGTGGGAGGAGATCGCGCCCACTGTAATGTATTGCGATGTATAATGTAAAGATATGTTTCGTGTATTATATTATGTGGTGAGGTATGTACACAGATTACTAAATAGTTACTACCAGCTGCAGCCGGTAGAATAATCTGTCGATGACATTACCAACCAGATGTAATCGTTTGAAATCAATATCAGATTTATTATAATTATATTTAAAACTCATAGTTTACTACAATATAGATTTTCCAAATTATATTTCAATTAATGTCTTTACCTTTTACTTCATATAGATCAATACAAAATCATTTTCTTAAATACTTGAATATAAATTTTAAACTAATAAAAAACAATAGTAACAAAGTCATTTTCTTAAATACTAGAATAAAAATTTTAAACCAATAAAAAACAGTATACTCACTAGAAGCACCTCTCGGCAAGGATTTGGTGAGCGATTCGAGCTCTTGCACTTTAGACTCCAACATGGATTGTCTGTTACGAGAATCCTGTTGCGCCCGCCGTAACGTTGACACCTATAAACGATTTAAAATAAAACATTTGAAGCTTCATAATTCCATTAAATTTCTATAAATATTAATATAATCGCCTGTTAAATGGTCTAAGTAGCTTATAATTTATTGAAATGACCATTTTATTTCGTGGCACTAATGTTCAAGGTCTATTGTATTGCTTATTACAAAACTCTGCTTTATATACGGGTAGGCAGAGTTTTGCTTCAGACAATTTATGAACTAGTTATTTATTGTATGTAAATGTAAAATTCTAAATTTATGATATATTACTATGGCATTTTGTAATAGATTAAAACGGGCGTTTTAGCCGAGTATTTGTTTTATTTCTTTGCTTTAGCTTTTTCTCACTCTAACAAAACTTTTTTTTTTACTATAGATAAAAAAAACGAATTACCTCTTCAACCACCTGTCGTCTGGCCTCAGCTAGTTGATCTCTCTCCTGTCTCACTTGCGCCAGTTCAGATTCTAGTGTAGCTAGTTTCGCTATTGCATCTCGCTCTAACGCGGCCAGCCGCTCGTGCGCCTGAAAGAGATGAGAGAGATGAGATTATTATATGTTTATTCAAGTGCCTGAAATAGATGCCACGATTAATAGTTTTATTAAATTGATTGGGTAAGTTTACAGGATTCATATATTATGATCATTTTAGTAACCAAAAAAATTACACTACTACTTGTTTCGGTAATATATAAGTTATACTCTGTATTGTTTCAATAATTGAACTACATTATAGACGATTAAAAACGACTTCCCTAGTTATTTATATGAATAATAATTGCATACTGTCTTGTACTTTTAACACATAAAAATTACAACCGGTTTCGAACGTCTTATATTCATTTTAAAATCTAAAAGTTTACGAATCACAAATGTATACATATTTTTCCAGCCTATCTATTCTTTTCTCCCAAACAGCTAGCCCGATTTCGACCAGACTTCCACTAACATATAGCCAATTTCCCCTTAGCCTTTATTCCTCCACATTTAAATACAAAATCTCCACTCACATGCCCCAATTCATCCTCAAGCTCATTGACCTTCTCCAGTGCTGCAGTTTTAGTTTCACTGTCTTCCATTAACGCGGCGACGTCAAACACGTTGTCTAGGTATGCTGATATTTGGACCTGAATCAAATGTGGAATGATGGAAAAAGGGATTAATTGTTATAAAAAAATTGGTTGTTTGTAAAGTAGGTTTACGATCGAGATGTTTACGTGATAACGTCTTATTGGTGGCAGCGCTCGAGATGAGACGGGAGATCGGTCCGTCTCTCTCTCGTTATACCTGCGATCGCGCTCGTGAGGTTTTGGTGTGACACAAGTTTCTGAACATGTCACCCGACTAAAACGATTTTAAAGACGTTATCACGTCAAAAATATGTAAAAAAGCATCAATCCTGTGATTTTTTGTAATTTTTTTGACCATATTTTCCCTACTTTTAAAGAGGAACTTAATTTTTTAAATGTTTTTTTAAAAGGCAAAGACAGTTTGAGGCCTGAGATGGGGATAAGGTAGTTTTTATCCCGGAAATCCCACTGGAACGGGAATTATGCGGGTTTTTTTTCAAATTCAAATTCATTTTTTTATTTATAGTCAAAGGTTTTTAATTTTTATTTAACTACTCAGCTGAAACTACCATTGGAAAGCTCAAAATATATTGCTAAAATATATCACTTTGGCCAAATTAAAGTTAAGTTTTAAGTTAATTTTATAATTTACAATATTAACCTGCAAATCCTCACTCTCGCACATGCGCAACCTCTCCAGATAATCATCCAACTTGAGTGCTGTGAACTCGTACTGTAGATGCACTCTAAAGTTCATATCTTCTACGGAGTGCACTATTATGTTTACGAACTGCATGCACGCCACCTGGTGGTGAAAAATTTAGTTTTAATTCACTTTGTAATAGGTTAGGTTCCTGTGTCGAGCACTCGTGTCAAAAGTGAAACTGCCAAAGAGGCAAGATTAAAAAATACACAGTATATACTCCATGACGTGACGATATTGCCATGACGCGACCTTGAAATTTTACTCTCAACGCGCCTAAAGAAGTTTCACTACAAAAATATTTGAAATTCAACAATAGACTATATTTTCTTAGTATTTACCATAAATTCAATATGGAAGGTGTCGTAATTCATAAAGTACTCCATCAGAGTGTGAAACCGTCGCGGCTCGCCGACCACCTCCTGAAAACATAATCAAATATTATATAGGTATCAGATATTAATAAAATTACCCAAAACAATGTAAAGGCTTTTCGTAAAGAAAACATAGCATTTATATTTTATTAATTCCCAACATTTTAAGGTGTTTATTTTTTTTACATATTTTTGCGCTCAGATTATAAAACAAAAGGAAGAACATGTGTTCCGAACGCTAGAACGTCGCTCCCTCTATAGTTGTGTGCGTGACAACAAGCCGTTGTCATAGTATAACCATGTCTGGTTCACTACATACAAAAGACGATTAATGCCATCCGTCTACCAATAGATGCCGCTAAGTGTATCATTTTAACCAGCAAAAAATAAAATTAGATTTAATTGCAATTTCATTGCTTTTTATAATTTTTTACATACTTTTGTAAATGGAACCTACCTATTTAATTTAATTTTCACTCGATTTCAACTAATTTTACAGAAAAGTTTATATTCAAAACAACGCCATCTCATGAAACTACTATAAACAAGTTATTCTCCTCCGATTTGACGATGCTAAACGAATACTAGATGGCACTACAGACGTTTTTACGTTACTTTTCACGTTTTTAACACAGACTAATAATAATATCACAGACCACAGACTAATAATAATATACTACGTTTTTAATACATAACCTCATTGCCTTTGCAGTACCTATAAAAAATATTGTAAATGGGTTAAAGCCGTTATTAATTATTACTAACTGCGTTCCTGTAGCGGCTTATATTAGGTAGGTACCTAGTGTATTGATCGTTTTCATACGAAAAATGAATTGTCGGAAAACTTGCGAGATTGTGTGAATATTTGATTGCAAGATCTCATTACAAAATAATATACATAATACAACCTATACTTAAACCGTAGTAAGTATATTATTTCTAGTCACATTTAATTATAAGTATATAAATTATAAATAAATATTAAAGGACAATATTACACAAATCGACCTAGTCCCACAGTAATCTCAATTAAGGCTTATGTTGTGGGTACTAGACGACGATAAATATAATTTAATATTTTATAAATACATATATAGATAACACCCAGACCCAAAAACAAATAATCAAGTTCATCACACAAATATTTGCCCTGACCGGGGATCGAACCCGGGACCGTCAGCACAGTAGGCAGTTACTTTACCTCTGCGCCAACCGCGTCGTTAAGAATATCAAGAAATCATCATAATGATAATAAATCGAAACTAAAATTAAATACCTACCTACGTCATCTTGTTTTATTTTCTAAATAATCCTATCAGATCTAGGGGCACGGCAGTGCCCCCGCCAAGTCGAGCAAAAAAAAAGCGGCACGGCCGTTTACCTTTATATGAAGTATGAACCAAAAAGTTTTGAGATTTAAACCGTAGAAAAGGTTTTGAATGATCCTTTGCTTTTTTTTCTTTATGCGCCTAAAATTAAATATTTCGACATCGATTCCCATAAGAATGAAGTATTTTCCCGTTATAAAAAGTAGCCTATGTTCATCAGGTAGGTATAATCACAGACTAATAATAATATACTACGTATACAAGTATAATTTTTGCTTCGAATGGTGAAATAATTTTTCAAATCAATCCAGTAGTTTCGGATCCTATTCAATACAAACAAACAAACAATCAAATCATTTCTGTTTTGTAGATAAATACGAAAGTTACTCCGTCATAGTAGGACAAAATAGAAAATAGTGGGACCACGAGAAAATAGGTATTCCCGCACGCGTCTGAACCGATTTTGACGGAAATTTCGATATACATACACGGTACATACCTACGTTGAAAAAGGACATCTCAATTTTGTTGCATAAATAGGATTCAAGGTGTAGGAACAGGGATTAAATAAGGCACACGGTTGAAGCCGTAGAATGAAAGTTGGTAATTTGGACGTATTTATGCAAAAAGGGACCAACCCACATCTTTTGCGAAATTGAGTTAAGTACACAGATAGTGTTAAAAAAACGTTTTCTACCTTCTCAAAAAATTTGGTAGAGCTTTGATAACTGTAAGTACAGTTTTTTACATGTCAGTTGCGGAACCAACCCAATTTCACCAACTTTCATTATGCAAGATGGAACCAAAATTGGTTGGTTCTATTTTATCACAAAAAGCTTCATTAGTTTTCAAGGTAACCAGAACCAACTGACTTTGGTTCTTGTTTGCATAATGAAATTTCTCGGCCTTTAAGTATGCAAGGGGCTTGGTTCTATGTTGAATTTGGTTAATATGTTCTATTTTTTTAACTTTAATCATGTTTTTATTATAAAAAGCACTAAATAAGAATTTACAAAATGATTTACTACAATTTTACAAAAAAAAAATGTATCTACTTAAAAGTAAACATCTATTACTTCAAAATCGGGAGTCGCGGAAAAGCCATTGATATCATCTTCTACAATATCCTTGGTCTTTATTTTTATTTAATTTTTTTGTAAAAAATTTGAGCGTTGTTCGGGATGAGATGCAAAAAAACTTTTTAAATCCGGTAATTTCTCCTCGGAAGTACGTATGGTTTTGGGCCAGAGCAAGCAGAGCCCCGCAGGAGTTATTTCAGAATATTAAACGCTCAACACCATTTTTTAATCTTTCCGTGATCCAAATCAAACTAACGAGGATGCTTAAAGCATTCATGATTGACCATCCAACAGTAAAACAAATCAGTCATAATTTTTTTTGTGTCTGGTCACAGTTTTTTATCCAAAGCTACCGATTTTGGCCGATTGAGTACTGAGTACTGAGCTCAATAAAACAAAGACTGTTTATATCCTGGAAAACTACATATATGATATAAATCATTAAATATGTAAAAAGACTTAAACAAAAGACTCTGTCTTCACAAATCTCTTCTAAATAAAAAAAAAACATAATGAATCATCACTATCATGAAGACAGATGAAAGCAGAAGATGGGTCTACTGTATCTTAGTTAGATACAAAAGTAGTGTCATTAAAGTGAAACAAATATATATGTATTTTGATATTATTACAAAATTATCGTGACCTTCGTGTCCTTAATCCATGTTATTTGGAGTCGGTTTAACACGGTTTATTTTTCTATTCTCCTGACAAACATCAGGGCATATTTTACTCATTATTCTTTTTTAATATAACTTTGCACACTTACACCTCTTTCCCTTGGCCTTCCTCTTGTTCTGCATCCATCAACATTCATATCCATCACTTTCTAAGTCATATGCGTGTCATCTATCCTCACCACATGTCCATACCAAGACAGACAATTCCCTTTCAATCTTTCTGTAATAAAACCAGTTTAAATATTCTTTTTATATATTCATTCCTTACTTCATCCATTCCTGTCAACCCACACATCCATATCAACATTCTCATCTGCGCTAAATGTAATCGTTTTTCTTCCATCTTCTTCACTGCCCAGCTTTCTAATCCATACAGTACCTACGACAAGTCTAATCAAGGATTTTTATATATTTCCTGTTAACTTTAAGGGCATACGTAAGTTGCAATTAGTTCCAGCGAACTGTCGCTGCTTTATTTAGCCTGTTTTGATTGGATGCTTAACTTTTTTCTTTAATTATGGCAACAATAAAAACCAAAATAATTTTGCTATAAAGAACCAACCCACAAAAGTGTTTTTTTGCAAGACGGAACCGGGCGGTTTTTCAAGGATTATTTTGTTAAAATTTAATAAATATCCATGTATCTGGTATCCCTAGATAGGATTCGATATGATACATACGCCTAACAACTTTTTTTCCCCAAATTTTACAACATATAGTTTTTGCAAACGATTTTCACAAAAACCTCATTTTCTCGAAATTGATTCGGTGTGGGTTGGTCCCTTTTTGCATAAATACGTCCATTTATAAGATTAATTTATTGTAAAATAAACTACTTCATTTTACTTAAACATAAGTACCTATTCTATTTATCATTCATTGACTTATCATAAACTTTTGAGTCTAGTTAGGTACTAGTACCTATTATGTGAAAATTTTGAAAAAAATGTTTTCTTTAGGAAATTATTAGCATTAATTACCTTGTCTTGTCATTAATTTATTTACCTACTTGGTAATAATCGGTCGAACACTTGTTTAAAGTTTATTTTCCAGGTAATCTAAATTATTTAATTTTTGCAGTAGGTAATTAATTAATTTCGGCTTGAACAGACAAGGCCATTAGGTGAAGCGAGATTGCCAAATATGGGTGATCTGTAGATTGCCGTCCTGCTGTCGAGCGTTCGCGGTACGGACGCCGCGCTGTTGCCGCACCGTGCATTTTGTATGAAAACAAACGACCGGCCGTGCGCCGTACGACAAACGCACAGCTTCGGCACTGTAGCGACTAGCGGTCCGATACGAAACGCATAAATTGAAAGAGCCATAAGTGTTGGAACAACATTCCACCACCATTTAACCAGTTTGACAAATATTAATAATTTTCGTTTCCAATTTATACCGGAGACATATTTTAAAATCCTGTTCTAACCCTGCATTTGTATCGAATTACAGTTTACACATAAACTTTAATTAAATATTTATTTTATTTACTGGTTATAATATAACATAACATTATATAGACCGTTATTTTCTGCCTATTTATCATTATAATTATAAACATTGTAAGTATATGTTAACGGAAATGTATGTAATCCGTCATTGTATAAAATTCCCAGGAAATGTATGTGATTCCTAAAATCGCATGGAAATGTGTGAAATAAATTATTTTATAGTACACATAACAACGTACACAAAACAACAATGTAGATGAATAAGTTTATTAATATTAATTATATAATAACATTTTTATATAATATTAAAACTCACTATTATCAGCAAAAATGGATAATTCCATTTGAATTTTACTGAATATCTTTATTTAGGCATAAAGGACTGAATTCGGCTTAAATATTATGTGAATATAACTAGATTCACATTTTATACTTTTCCTTGAAATATTTTGCGGGATTTATATTAAATCTCGTTCTAAATTTCGATACCAATACATTTATCGTTGCCGTTCGGATCGCCATATTGGAATTGTATATGAAGAAGCCGTTGTTTTCTTTGGACATAATAATATCTCCTCCAATTGATTCTACAGCCAGAACATGACGTGTTAGAGACGTTTTCTCATAAATTGTTATGTAATTATTATGTTTTATCTTCCTTATAGAACAGTCATTGGGTACATATTGCAAATATTTAGTCACAAATCACAATAATTATTACACACAAAGATTTTAACATTGTTTGGGTACACAATATAACACTTTTTCTTCTTTTTTCACTTTTGGCAGAAATATTACAAATTAAAAAATGTACTGTACATTAACTGAGTAATTATCTAAATTTACGATTTATGAAGAACAAACTTTGTAAACATCCACCAAAACAATAAAATAAAACGCCATTTTGAATTCAAATTTCAAACAACAAATCAACATCAAGACGTTGTCTATGCTTAAGTCTTAACCATTGACAAGAAATTGAAGAAAGAAAGAAATAATTTATTAATGTACTAGCTTAAAATTAAAATGTACAAAAATAAGGTTTAAAAAAAAAGAAGAAATAATAATAAATAATTAAAACTAAAATATTAAATCTTTTATTATATGATTACATCGGAGAGGCCAACATTAGAAATATTTTTATTTTTTCTAAATGTTGGCAAGCCAGACTTGACCTTAGGTCTTGGAAAAGTACAAAATAATTTGAACTCTATGTCAATTGAATGAAGTTTAAAATTGCTTGATAATGGAAGCCTAATCAAAACGATGTTCTAAGTGTCGACCCACTGAACTGAACTAAATACCAGTCATAATAATGTAGGTACTCTGTGAGTCAGCTTTGTCTATGTCTAATTAAAAATCCGAGTAGGTACAAATAACAAAATATTATGTTGACAGTTGACAGTTGTCAAGTGTGACGCCAAAGACTTGAAAATAAAAGGTACGTGTACATATATTTACATTAGTGCCATCTAGTGGCTCTGGAAGGAAAAGAACATCAAGTCTGTGTTTAACGTGCCATCTAGTGTGTTAAAAGCAAAATACCAAGAGATATAATCGAACATGTAGTACGTTTATTCCCCACTGGCGCTTTAATTGCGTAAATTCATAGTGCATATTTTTTTGTATGGAGTGAACCGTCTGTTGTATACGTAGTATATTATTATTAGTCTGTGGTATAACATTAAGATCAATAAGGCAACTAATTGAATCATAGTGTACTGTGTAGTTAATTTTTTGATATTGTTTTTTCTTCAAACATTTGATTCTGTAATCGAATTGAAAATTGTCGGACTAGTCGCGAATAGCACTGGCACGGTTTTTTATAGGCATATAGGTGTATGGCGCGCTCCATCTGCCTTTTGTTTTATAATCTGAGTATGTGTTTATTAACAAAAAAGGCCTTGTTTTATAAACTGAATTTGTCCTTTTTTTTTCACAAAAAACTACCCTCACCTTAAAATTATCAAACGCCGACAATATAATCTGGTGTCCGCCCTTCACCAAACAGATGGCCGCGAGCAGCTCGAGCACGAGCGCCTTCGTGCGCAGCGAGTGGTGCACGAGCGACAGAGCGATGCTGTTGATCGCCTCGCGGTGTTGGATCACCATGTTGAACCCGTACTGTTGGCGAGCATAGAGTTAATAAAGGTAGAAAATAATATCTGCAGCACGACCTGCTGCCGTTGAGCTTGTACTGTTGAGAGAGTTAAAAATGGCAGAAGATAATATCTGCAGCACGACCTGCTGCCGTTGAGCTTGTACTGTTGACGAGCAGAGAGTTAAAAATGGCAGAAGATAATATCTGTAGCACGACCTGCTGCCGTTGAGCTTGTACTGTTGACGAGCAGAGAGTTAAAAATGGCAGAAGATAATATCTGTAGCACGACCTGCTGCCGTTGAGCTTGTACTGTTGACGAGCAGAGAGTTAAAAATGGCAGAAGATAATATCTGCAGCACGACCTGCTGCCGTTGAGCTTGTACTGTTGACGAGCAGAGAGTTAAAAATGGCAGAAGATAATATCTGTAGCACGAGTGCCGTTGAGCTCGTACTGTTGGCGAGTCTTGTGTTGGTTGGTGCTTGCTAGTATTTTGTGTGTGAACTGTGACGTGGCGGAAGGCAGTTCAGTTTGTATGTTTCTGAGTTCATGCAATACAAAAATATACGGTGTGGCGACACAAGGTGTTAAATTAAACTTAAATATTATAATCTAAAAATTAATACATATTCAATTCGAAAGTAACATAAAAAAATATCAACTGGACTCACGGCACAGATGGTGCCGAAACTTCGTTCGAATCGATCGAAACGCCGCCATTTTGACCTAACACTTAAGACAATAATATAGTGCATTTTAAGTTGCCCTAACAAGTTCCTCACCTTATTGTTCATAATAGCACGCATGCACATAATGCACACGTGTATATCGTCCGTAGAGGCGCCCATGTTAAGCCTCGCCGCGTGTCTCGTGCGTCGCCTAGCAACTGCTGGACTCGCGGCGCCGTCCGCCTCGGAGTCAGCTGACCGGGCGCGTCGCCGCCATGTTGATGTTAGTGTTGAACTCGCTTCCGCGCCGCTTATGTCGGATGTTGTTGTATTTGCTTTTCGAACACATTAATTTTTGAATTACACTTCTTCACATATAATTTATAGTGATAAAAAACACGATTAAACAAGATAAACTCGTAACATTATAATATGTACTGTCACCAATCCTTATAAGTGTATAAAGTTTGAATAAAATGTATCCGTTTAAAATGGATCAAAATCGAGTTTAAAGGAGTCGTTTACACAAAATATAAAAGCGTGTTAATTACCTCCCTCCCCCTCCCACATGACATCGTGTAACAAAACATTTAGTGTAGCGTTCATCTTTGTAAGTTTAACGCCAAAAATAAAAAATTTGTGATTATAATAGCAGCAATATCCCACTAGACGACTAATACAACGTCTTAATCATACGTATTCAATATCCTGCAAGATCTTCCTTCATTATAACATAACATAATCATATACAAAATTCTCCATACCCTGGTGTATCCCATCGCTGGACTGGCTCCTCGCCAGCGCGATCCGCTGCTCGTGCCGCATCATGCTCAGCCTGAAGCTCAGGTAGTCGATCAGCACGTCGAGCCCCTGGTTCTGCTCGTTCAGGAATTCGCGAACCCATCTGAAATAATGAATCTTTAATTTAGACTAGCTTTTACTGCAAACTGCGTATGAATATGTGGATATTCAAACTATGCTACAATATTGTTTAGCTTTATCTTGTACGTACTGTACATACATTTTAAAATTAAAAGTCACGATAAGATTTCATACTGTGTGTTAAGTTGAAAACATCTATACATTCTAAATAATAATGATTAAAACTGATATTTACCATGAATTCCTGGTGCATAAAATAGAACAACAAAAACAAAGATAGAGCCACAAAAAGCTGTCTAATTTAGTTTCCCTTCTTCAGAATTTTGAATCACTTAAATGGCAAGATGTCCACCTTATGTCCAATTCAGTTGCCAAGTTCCTTGAAAATGGCTATCTTTGCTAAAAATCTGCCAAGAGGACATTTTAACTGTTCTTTTTTACGTAGATGGGTTTGTAGACCAAATAATTGAGTATTTGAATAAAATTTTTTTTTGTGCTAAATGGAAAGATTATATATTAGTTTTATAACAAAACTGTTTTTTTTTTTAATTTTTTTTGCAATAATTCAAAATTTATTTCAAAATAAAAATTAGTCTTTGAATCCAGTACCGAAAACACACCGACAACTCCCGAAGCGTCACCCGAACGCGTGTGACGTCATAATGTTAGTTTTCACTCATTGCAGTTGATAGAAAAACGTATACAACTATAACATTTTGACGTCACATCTATCGTGACCAGTCATGGCGCGTTTATAGTCACGTGACTTTAATTTAAATTTCATCAATTTTTAATTGCTTATAATTAATTGAAAAATAATTTTTTTGGAGATTTTTGCATTGAATATCAATATTATTAATAATAAAGTTTTAAAATACATAAAAAAAATCAATATTTTTTTATTATTCAAATACTCAATTACCTTGATTTACATACAAAAATGGGTTTTAAGGCAATAAATTAACCTTAATTGGCCACTACATATGTCAATCTAAGTTTCTCTAATTAATAAATAATAAAAAAACACATCCAACGCTCGATTCTTGTAATATTTAAACTAGTTTATCGCTCTACTTTGAAATAGAAAACATTGATGAGATATAAATGACGGGAGATAATGAATGTAACATATTTTAAAAAGCTGAAATAAGATAAAACTGATTTAACAGGAATTTTATTGAGTAAGATAATATTTAATCTGTAAAAGGATTTCCTTTGTTACTCATAAATTTGTGGTTACCAGAAATTATTTAGGCAATTTGATCAGTTCTTATAATTAATATAACATGATAATTGTTAAATAAATTTAAAAAATTTAAAATGTTACGCTTACTCTATGTGATTGGTTCGTAGCGATATTTCCAAATCCCGTAGCACTTGTGTCGACGTCGAATCGCCTACCATTTTTCGTTTCTGTAATTGAGAAAATAAATGATATTTAGTTAAATTCAAGTAGTCTACCCAGCCTCATAGGTAATTAATTAAATAGACTGTTATATCCCTGATAAAAATGCCATTTTTAATTTGCCTTCATCGGCGATTGAATCAAGTAACTATCCGTTGCAGAACTGAGTACTGACACACTAACCACTTTACTTGAGGCAAACTACCCATTAATATCTCTACCTAAATCATCATGCTTAATTATCATTAAACCTTCTGTAATAAAATAACTGCACCAAACCTCAACAATTCCGAGCATACCGCATCCCACCGCATCGTCATTACAAAATCGATTCCATCAAAATTTATGTTACGAGAAATCATTCCAACGTTATCGCCCATACGATCCTGTCACTCACGACTCAGCAATAACTTGGTATAATAAACCGACCCGGTTTCCACAGAATAGTATGGTCATAACTACGCTTGCTAATTTGGCGCATCGCCTTATAGAGAGCATTCCACCAGTATGCTATATTTTTTTATGAGATCAAGAGGGGCGTGTCGCACCCGGCGGTGATGAGGGACAGGGAGGTGGAACGAATGGCACCCGCGATTGAGGACCCACATCCGGCAGAGCAGGTAGAGCTGGGGTTCGTCTTGGTAGATGAGGGCACCTATGCCGACGTGGTTGACAGCCACGTCCATAGGATCTATACGGACGGCAGCAAGATTGAGGGTCGAGTCGGAGCCGCCCTTTCTGTATGGGAAGGTGCGATCGAGACAAAGGCCATCAAGCTTGCGTTGTCGCCGTATTGTACCGTCTATCAGGCTGAGCTCCTTGCGCTCAAAAGAGCAGTAGATATAGCCTGCAAGAGTGGAGCGGCAAAGGTCGGTGTCCTCAGCGACTCCAGATCGGCGCTCCAGGCGGTCACCCTGAGTTCCCCTCATCCCCTGGCTGTGCAAACACGGGCGGCCCTCCGAAAAGCTGCATCGCAGAGGCGGGAGGTCTCCCTGTTTTGGATCAAGGCGCACGCAGGGCTGAAGGGGAACGAACGGGCAGACGAGTTAGCCAAGGGAGCCGCTCTGGGGTTGAGGAGGAAACCGGATTACGATCTGTGTCCTGTTTCATTCGTCAAGCGTATCTTGAGACAGGATACGATTGGCGAATGGGATAGGAGATACGAAGTAGGAGGAACGGCCGGAGTCACGAAGCTCTTTTTCCCAAGCGCTGCTGCTGCATACAAAGTAGTCGGAAAAATAGACATCACACACCACATCACACAAGTACTGACTGGTCACGGCGGATTCGCCTTCTACTTGAACAGATTCAAGCTGAAGGATAATCCGTCGTGTCTATGTCAGCCCGGAGTAGAGGAGACGGTTCCTCACCTGTTACTCGAGTGCCCTATTTTTGCAAGCAATAGATATGCTATTGAACAAAAATTAGGCATGGCGATGACGGGTGAGAATCTACCTTCCGCCCTGGGGGATAAGTTTAGGGATACTTTCTTTAAATATTGTAAATATATTGTAGAAGTAGTCAATAAGCGAAATAATGGGGTGTGATGTGATTCTGTGATATTAGGGATAGTTTCAATTGTTGTAGAATTTATTTTATTTATTTTATTTACCAGTATTTTGATATTTAATTTTGTATTTGTAATATTTTTATTTTGTAATAATTCTATTTTTATTATGTGGATATAAATTGTGATTGTAAAGAAATAAAAAAAAAAAAAAAGAAAAAAAAATGAAAATAACGTCTCTGGACAATATTCCAGAGGTGGCGCGAACACCCTGTGATGGCGGGTGCCTTTTTAAAAAAAAAAAAAAAAAAAAAAAAAAGTATGCTATATTTCTCGTTTACTTTATAGTACATACATGAATGATGTGAGGACGTTCATTTCTTTTAATCATGTCATTACAGCATAAATTACGCATTCATGAGAATTTATTAACGTCGATTGTAAAGGCCTTGGTGTTGTACAAATATAGTTTACTGGGAAATAAGGTAAACACCACTTCTATCTATATCTCATTTGCATAGGTATGTTTTTGAATTCTTATAATATTTATTATTACGAATATTTGTTATCATATCCTAATAATTAAAAACGGATTTCTACTTTACTGCCTAACAAACTGCAAATTCAAAATGCATAAGTAAACTCCGATGGGATAGTGTTATAATTCTTGACTCTGAAATTGAAATTAGGATCACATTCTTATTGACCATCGTCAGTATTTAAAGTGAACTGAGGAGCTTATCCTTAAGCACAATAACTTACTTAATTTCTCATCATATATCTTCAACCATCTTCGTTCTTCCATCTCCCTTCTCATTAAGATCGTAATACTGAACCATTATGCTACATCTACCTTCAATTCGACGTATATGAATCAACGATTCCCAGATCCAAATTACCGACCTGTTGACCTAACCGTTTGTTTCCCTTCAACCAGCAATTACCATTGACCCGTGGCTCGATTACAATTCAGTCTCCGTCCATCAGATACGATCATGATATTGATTTGCGATCGCATAGATACGGAAATTGCTATTCATTGTATCGCCTGGAGCTCAATTCATACAGTAATGGAGGACAAAAGGGCGCCGTGGCTTTTACTCGGTCGCCGGATGGCGCGACACGATCGCAATTTTAAACGGTGCTGATGTGCGATTGTGTGCAAAATCTCGCGATGCTAATCGATGATCGCCGTGCTTGTGCGCACGTCAAGGTGATACGGGAAGGTAAATGTATCAAATGCTACTACTGAGTGGATCTTGGAGGTGCTGGAGGTATCTGAACTCGCTTAAACTTAAACTCTACTAAATTGGCTTACAGACAGACGGTTGAATAAACTAAATCTTATTTTTCAAACGGTTAGTGCGTGTTGCACGTTAATGTTTCCTTATAAGTACTGTGAAATAGTATTGAAGAACTATACCTATAAATACGAAAGGAAATTTAGCCTGATCACGTTTTGAGAGGAGCAATCCTTTTAGGCTTCGAGAATCTTTAGAATAAGAGCAAAAGAAATAATCCAAGTAATAAAAATCAAGTTCAACGTAGATCAACATTGGTTCTACGAAATTCCCGTTGAACGGGTTTGAACTACGCATTTATGCACAGCTTGCATACAGTTAAGTGCCAAGGTTAATGAGATGACAGCAAAAAGTAAATTGCCTTCAGAACAATTAAATCTTTACATAGCGAACCGGTTTTTATAGCAAACACCATAATAGTCGTTTACTCATCAACAATACATGACGCAACGTCTTCAATCAGTTTGATTGGTGTGAGTCACGAGGCGAATTCGATATTGGGCTGTTTAGGGTTTAGAATGCCTTGTAGGAGTTAGGTGATAGGGCACATCATGAAACCTAATGGAGAATATAGCTACGTGTTTTGAAATTATTACATTTCAATTATCAGGAACGACTGACGAGACAGGAATTTTGAAATAACTAAACAAATACTAGATTTTCCTATAAATTTATAAAAACGTCAGTAAACAATGTTTTGCTACGCAGAAAATGCCAGTGATGTCGTCGACGAAAATATTAAATCAGCTTAACATACTAAAAATACTATAATAAATGCATCATGGAGCACTTTATAAATAGTTATTAATACAATTTTACGCGAGATTAAGTAAGATTATTAAAGCCTGTGGTAATATGATTATGATTCTGAAAATAAACAAGATGACTAAAATAACCTAATGCTCCTACTTTGTAAACTGTGTCAGTATCCATATATCCTTTCACAAGCCATTCATTTGTTTATTAAATGCACAGTCGCTTTGCATCATATATATAGAGCAATTGTAAGACCGTGTACACATACACAATAACGGCACAATGCACCATACATCAGCCGGGTGTACACTGCCGATGTGCAATTTGCGGAGACAGTAACTAATAGTGTAGCCTGGGGATAATTACATGCGGGCACTTGGCTATGCTTCTAAACTATTTAGGTCCTTGAATTGACGATCGATTTAAGGGAATGAGAGCTAATAGGGGTGTTGTAAACTTTATGTCTAGTTTTAAAGCTGGTGTTTTTATTATTATGCTTGAGAATTAAAAAAAAAAAGGGATTTAAAATTAAAATGGCAGGTTTCCAACCTCTGCATTTCGCAAGTTGATTTTCTTGAGATAATTGAATTTGAAAAAATAATGAATGTATTTGTTCAAAATACAGTCTGCTTCTGGGATCAGTTTAACAATATTATCATTAGTGCCATAGCGCAATTGCCAGAGATTTTAGACATGCAAAATTAAATTTGATTTCCGTTTTGCTAATGACGTTAAAAGTGCCGGTAAAAAGTTCGCTTTGATGGTATACAGTGTTTTTATACGAGGAGAGAAATAAGGGTGCTGTTCAATGATTTTTACTTCTCGTTAAATTAACGTCTCGTGTCCCGCTGTGTACATTTTACGCATTTTTTATTTCCTTTTCTTACGAACTAGTAATCTCGCAAATTCAAGTGGGCATCATATTATTTTTCATCAAATTCTAGTAACTGGTCATTTACAAGGAAATTCGTCTCTTCCGTTGCCACCGCATCCGTCCTTAACTAATATTATAAACAGTATTTGTCTGTCTATCTTCCATCACCTCGTAACGGAGCGTTTTTTTCTTGGCTGGGGATGGTTGGATGGCTAGATTGTGACATGCTACTTATTACTGCAATGAAATATCTCATTCCCATGGAAACTTCCTTTGACCACGTTCGCGAAGCGGCCTGAAAGCTACAGTACTGAATAAAATCTTTCGCAACTCAAAGGTGCTACATAGTACATACCCTGTGACTTCTAGACGCCTTCGGGTCCAGGTACGTGCGCAACTTGTTCAGGTAGTGCGCGGGGGAATCCTTCGCCTGCACCATGTCCTGGTCGCAGATGATCTCCCACTTCTTCTCGAGGTCGTAGTTGCGCAGCAGTTTTGCTTTGTCCGGTGGCAGGTCCATTGACGCCTGTACAGAGAATGAGGATTAGTTAAGGAATTTAATAACTTCAAGAAAATAGGCTTATTTTGAGAACAAACAAATTAAACGTAAAGAGGTTATTCTAAATGGTTATACATCTAATCCTAATAGTATATTACATTATATCCAGGAAGAAATTCGCAAAAGTGTTCGTTTACACATTCCCCTCAATCGAAATAAACAACATAATAACACTTTTTTCATCGAAAGTAACACGAAATCATAAATCAATCCGAACAATTTGTTCAACGATAAACGACATAATAATTGAGCGATTAAAGAATATGCATCACGAAACCTATAAGCAGATAATCGGCTTATCTTTGCGTGAGGATTCATTCTACACGCGTCTACTTACACGTCGAGGTGTTAAGGAAAAGTAAGCTTTAGTACAACAGTGTAAGGATGAAAATGACTTGATTGTAGTAGTTGTAATAATTAAGATGGATCAATTGCACAAACATGACACTGAGGTCTAACATAAAACCGTACTGCGTATTTGTGAATGTGGTAAACTGTAAAGGATAGCTTTACTGTGGTGTCTCGTAGATACACTTGGTGGTCTGAGTAGTTATTGTGCTGTGGTAATAAGAGCTAATGTTGTGTTCGTATTCTTAGCTTTAAAAGTGTTTCGTGGTTTACGTGCTGTTATTCGAGTACCGTACCTATAGATTATGCTCGTTTTATGGGGTGATACTTGATATTTAGATGTGTTTTATGGGAGTGCGAAATTGAGTTACGTTGTTAATATTTATGCTTTCAGTTAACGGTATTCAGCATTTGCAAGGAAATTGTACATTATAGAAAATGTTTTAGAAATCAATTTATAATGGAGAATGCTTTTCTTTGATATACCACCAAGCAGTATTCCGTGATCTTAAATTAAACTACCCACTATTCTTATCCTTTACATTAACTGAATGAATTTTTTATATATTTAGCTTCACCGAGGTTTCACCGAATATTTATTCAACCAAATTAGTATCATCAAAAATAAAATAGCCACTGACGTCACAGCGGATATCCCGACCATTGTTGTCTACCATCGCTAACCAACCATAGAATAACCTTCACTTTTGTTTTCCAAAAATTTGCTATGGTTTTGTACAAAGAATTCACTTTTTATGGTGTGAAAGAAAAAGGGAAATCGTAATCCTAAATTTTCCATAATAATATTTTAAGCGAATTCATAATCATTGTTTTACTTTTATCGTATCTATTTGCCTATAAAGTACATATAAATTAATCTAAATTAATAAACGTAGGTAAGCTACGAATTGAACTCTTCCGCCGATTAATAAATACCCTAACGTACACTATCATCTAAAATTCAAAATGCAAACCTAACCCAAACGAAACAAGGCTCAAAATCCAATTCCATAATGACCCAACTTTACCAGCAACCAATACTTAATCTATAAGCTACACCCCAAGGGCATACATCGAAACTGCAATATATCACCTCCGTGTGTCGTTTCCATGCAGTCACACGGGTGGTCCCTGGCACTAGCGACCACCCGGGTCAAAGGTGATGTACCTGCATGCCAATATCAATCTTAACAATTCGACAAACGAGTTACAATTGAATGAAGATGTTGGAATGGCAAGGTGTGATGGAAATTATGAGCGAACTGTTTTTTTCTTAAAGCACTTCATGGAAGAAAGCCCTGATACAAGTAGACCTCTTTCTTATTTCATCCTTGAGTCTTACTCTAAAATTCATTTCAAATATATTACAATGCCATTAATTTATGTTAATTTTTAATTCTTTAATTCGAAATAGCTGTGTTATAAGTTTCGATGTTATGAGATATATTTAGTCACCCTTAAAAAAATAATTAACATTCCTATTGTACAATAATGATACAAGCTAGTGAATATTTTCTTATTATGCACGCAACGCAATTTTGAATTTAAGCTCGCATAGTGATAGCACAAAAGTCTACTTCTATTGCAATGAGAACAAATAAGGATATTAAGGTGAAGATACTATAATATTCGATCAAATATTATCTTAAAAGAGGCCTTAAAGCATTACCTACTTACTGGTACACTAATAACCATAACTAAATTGGATTATTCAATAACAAGCCCATCCCTTCCATACAAAATTCTCCATAAACCCTTAAGATTTCTTCTATTTATAAGACAATAAAAAAATGGCTTCACTTAATTCCGTTGTCATGTTTAAAGGCGTATCGTCAATGGGAAGGGATAGCTGAGCTATTTCTGTATCACTGACTCACTAAGGAAATCGTTATATCTCTTCCCACATGCTTGAATATGATGAAAGGGCTTATATGTCTATAATGTAATAGCTGGTGTCTGCGATTTACGTTTCATGGTTTTTGGAGACTAGAGCAATAATCAATACCAATTAATGAGGGTAATCTGAAGTTCAGTGACAGACCGTTGCAAATATATTTCCAAATAGTACACCTACCTTCGAGCACCTTTTATTCTACCTTCTAGGTGAGAATGTAAGAACTTGGCATGTCATATAAATTCTTATATGACATGCCAAGTTCCTTAAGAGCTATGGCGGTATCGGTCCCATTGATAAGAGAAAATTTGTAAGTTTTACCATTAATTCATCATTATTGGCAATCCAGTATTTCACGAGTAAGAAATTCAACAGAATTAAAACTTTTAGCAATACACAGCACGCTCAATTGAATTACTCATAAGTGAACTCAGACAACTACGAGCACTGGGCGGGAACAGAATCGTAAAGCGGTATCTACACGAGATAGCTGAGCAGTAAACTTTTTACTGCCACCCGCGTGTATCTTCATTAAGTGAAATTTATTGGAAGATAATAGAATTACGCCGGCTACGAATAGACGGCCTATCTGTGTATCCTTATCTTAACGATTCAAATATGAGGTTATGGAGTTCCAGACGAAATGGTATAGTGGCGGTCACGTGAGAGAAAGCAAGAACATGTTTTATTTGGTGACTCTAATACATGATAATGCAGTGAGAAAGCAAGCAGCTCCATATCCACAACTCTAGTGACATATCCTCATAGATGACTTCTTTAAAAGAAACACTCAGTTATAAACAAAGAGGAACATCAACAGATTTGTAATCTATCGGTAAGCTGTATCAGACAACACGCCTGAGCTTAGAAAAAACCTTACTCTGCTTCCCTTTTCGGGCAATCTTTCCAACAAATTACATAAAAGTGTTTAAATCAATATTTGCGTAAGTGTTATTAGGGCCTCTGTTACAATGATGCGTCCCTGCTACACATCGTGAGCGTCATAGGCATAGAATATAGATTATGAAAATAGTCATATTCATGCGTACATTTATATTGTGAAACATACTATTATTACGATCGTTCATCAATTAGTAATTCATGATAACGGTTTCTAGCGTATCGAGTGTTTCGGAGAAACGGGAAATCAATATTTATTTTGAAGTTTATTTCAAGTTTTCGCCCCTCAAATGTGTTGACTCAGTCGAAGGCCGCTCTATATCCACACACTATATTATAAACCGTCCGATTAGCTCGTTCTACTTCACTAGTGATGGGCAAATGTCGATATTTAGTTTCGATTAAAATGTTATTAGTGTCGTGCAGTTTAATTAATGTTCAATTAATTTCATTTACTTTTCTGTAAACCATTCAAGGTTAAATTATATTACGCAAATGTAATTGCGTGATTAAATGTCAAAAGTCTACACCATAAAATTAACAGCTAAATTGAGAATTTATCACAAAGTTTATTGCATTTAGGGCCGATTTTTCAATCCTTGGTTAAAATTTATCCGTCCAATAAAGTATTACACGAACATATTAAAATGTCACCTGTAAACTGTCAAATACGGGCAAGTAGAATACATTTTTGAAATGATAGTTTAATACGTTATTCGACGAATAAGTTTTAACCAAGCATTGAAAAATCGGCCCTAAATATCCTTAACATGTCTTTGCCGAGCTAACAGAGAAAAGAAGAAATTGGCGACTTTCAGACTCATTCAGTTGCAAGGTAAACGCATTATGATTTAGATATTCCTACTTCGAAAGCGTAACGCAAACTATACCTAGACAGTAGACACTCTCGTTCATTGTGCAATACATAAACAAGTTCCTGCATACATCTATTGTATCTAATAAAGTACATGCATTCTCAATTCGTTGGGGACAAAAGATGAACTTTCTCACAGCGCATATTGAATACGGATAACCCACAGATTATCACTCCTAATGGACTGTCATTAGTGTGATGTCGTGTGAAAGCAAATAAACACTTCCGCTCTTATGCAAGTAAATAAATTCTCTAGTAGGAGTGATAAATAATTAAGTGGTTACTCTTTCATTGATAAAGTTGTTGTCGATGTAGTGAACACGTAGGTAGTATATGTTTATTTCACAATAATAACATTCAAAATAACGACAACGGGGATGAAATATTTTATGGAAAGGCACACTATGCTATACGGAAATATATTACATTGCCGGATATTATCCATTTTTTGTGACCAACAATTTGTAGGAAATTTAATACTATAGGAAATAGAACTTCAGTAATACTTCAATTTAACTTCGCAATAATACATAACATAACATTAGACACAAAATTCTCACTTTACCTCATATGATAAACAAATTACATTCATCTTGCAATTGCACTCTATTCTACTATCATTAATAATATTACTATTAGCCAAATGGTCCATAGAAAGATCAAAAAGCAAGGAGTACCAGGATTACATACAGAAGTTACTTACTACATACTGCTACAGGTCACTTCCTAGACGCAGTATGAAAATCTGTTCCTTGTCAATCTTAAGTAGTAATTAGAACAGTATTGTTTAGTCTATTAAATAGTAATTATAAATACGCTAACTATCAGTTGACTGGCGCCGACGCTGTTATCGCTCGATAAGCTTACTCAACTTCTGTTACTGACTTGAGTTGAACTCTACGACATTCTAATGTGAACGCTACTAATAAGTTCAAGAGATTGAGTTGTTTTTTAACTTTTCGAAAAATGAAAAAGGAGCAAACTCTTAAGATTTATAATAAACTAGAGGTCCGCCCCGGCTTCGCCCATGGTACATATTTCGCAATAAAAGGTAGCCTATGTCCTTTCTCGGGTATCAAAATATCTCCATACCAAATTTCATGCAAATTGGTTCAGTAGTTTAGGCGTGATTGAGTAACAGACAGACAGACAGAGTTACTTTCGCATTTATAATATTAGTATGGATTTTCATTCATTTATGACTAGTTTCGAAATCTGCAATAAATTTACAACTAATCATAAAATGTATATCGATAAAATCAAAGCTAATTATTGCAATTAAATGATAAATGTATATAAGTTTATCTCAGCTGAGATTTAAACAATCAAAATCTCACCATCGTATTGCTTAAACGGCAATAAACAGAAGCCCATAAGAGCCCATTCAAATGCTCTATAAAAATCAACATAACGACACCCAGTGCGATGATCTCACTTGAATTCTCTGTACTATTACGCAAAACTCCATAATAACATTGAAATCAGTAATTATCATTCAAATGGCGTGCTCCATTGGTGCGTTGTGATTCACCAATCACTTCACTTGTGGGTTTCCTTGGCCTAAAGTATTGAGAAAAACATTTTATACAGCTATAAATAAAATAAAAATTGTGATTCATAATTTGCTTTATCGAGGTTAATTGTTCTGGTTTTTCTGCTATTGATGCTCTGCCTCTATCAAGTTATCATTATGTCTCATTGTTTGTTATCTTTGTTATTTAAATACTTGGAACTAGCTATTGTCTTAATAAATATGATCGATATAAACTGCGCATTTATTATCCGTTTTTCTATTGCGTTTTTTTAAGTGTTTTCAGCTTGAAATTTTGATGTGCTTGATCGCAAGCGTATCTTTATTTTTTGAATAAATTGTTTACGAATACTCTTCAATCTTTTAAGCATATAACATATGCTTCGTTTCAAATATGTTATATTAAAATAAAGCCTACTAATAATAACATTAAAATGTTTATAGTCTTACCATCAAACCGACCACTTTAGTGAAACCGGTATAGAAAAATTTATTGTTTTAATTTATCGACATAAGTGGCCTGTGTAAGTGGCACATCACTACGATTAAATAAGAATTCATTCACGACTACCAAAATACCACTTGATCATGACTCAGGCGCATCATTTAGAGATTTATATTTGTTATTCTCAAACTATTTTTAGTTTTATTATCTTATGCTAGTACTTTGCTCCAAATCTTCACAAGGGTTTGGTATTGACTCATTCATTCATAATCTTTTTATTTTCAGCCATCGTTTTTATAGGTATAGGGTTAATCATGCACAACTGTTTTAAGTCTATGTTGAACATACTTCTTCAAATTGTTCTGGTTTTTTGATATTCATATCAAACTATTTTTAAAACTTACAGATCATTAAATTCTGCTTGATTACAGTGTAGTACTAATCTATATATATTTTTTACAAAGCACAAAGAGTGACACATACGAATCAACCGCAAAAAAATCTGCGCAAAAAGAACTAGACATGGTCCCATACTAACCAACTATGAATCAATAGTACAAAATTGAAACCACGTTCAGCAATTTAAACGAACAACTTCTCAATACCACAATCTCGCTAGTAGGTATATATAATTTAAACAACAATCCAACCAAATAAATACATTACATTACAGTAAAACAATTTCGATCGAAATCTAATCCCATTTGAAGACCGTTAGTACAATTGATTCGCATCCACAACAGTACAATCACATCGTAAGGCGCTCGTAAACAAAGCCGGGTCGTAAAAAGGACACTTGTATATGCTTGAATTGTCGTTTGGTGGATTTTCATTACCAATTGCTTTGGTGATGAAGGCGTTATGGTGATAGGGCGGATACATTGCGTAATAGATGTACCTATTTGTAATAGAATAGTAGATATGAATTGCGTGTCGCGGGAGAATTCCAACCAATACCCGCGGCCCCATCATTAAAGCGGCTCGACGGAACACAGTGGGGTTTTAGTCGGTAAGAATCCAACATAATCCCAATATTGTCTTCACCAACACCCAGATCCTTTGACACACCTCTACTTATAATTTATTTAAACACTAGATTTCCACCCGAGGCTTCACCCGCGTTTTCAAATAAAAATCCGTATAGTCCGTGGGATTTCTGGTATAAAAAGTAACCTATGTCTTATTCTAGGTCTTCAGCTACCTACGTACACAACTTCATTGTAATCGGTTCAGTAGTTTATACGTGAAAAAATAACAAACATCCATTCTCCAACTTTTGCATACTAGGAGGAGTAGATGTTCAAATAAATCATCCACATTCACATACATCGCTTTGAGCTTTCTCGACGTGCATCGTGTCCGCCGAGGCCCTGGCATTAAGCGGTGCGGTCTATTCTGACCTTACGCCAACCTGCAAGGTCACCGGGACGCGTTAAAGGCCACGGCTGAGGAAACGTGTGCAAGTGTGGGTACTTTAACTGATCTGAAGAGATGGTGGTGCTGAGAAACCACGTATAGAACGCTTTACAATGTTTACAATAAAAAAAATCGTTTTTGTTGTTTACGATATGCTTTTAAACTTGCTCAGTTATCAATCCTTTATCTCAAATATCCTTGAATGATAACTTCCTTCCTTTTCAGTCATTAAACTCCATTCCTATATGAAATGGTATATATTTAATTTACCTCTAAAATTATGATTTTCACGAGCTCGCAGTAGTGAGTACTTTTGAGAATTCCATTACCTACTCTCGAATTACTACAGACCTATATGACCTATATCTTACAAAAAATCCCATCCCGCTTGAATCAAGTCGAAATACTCCTTTCACTAAAGGGTCTGATAGAAAAGTTTTCATCTAAATAGCACTTTAGATGCAAGATTGTGACTATACCTTCACTAAAACCGCATTTATTACATTACAACCGGCTCGTTTGCATTTTTCGATACGTCAACATAAATTGTACGTTTTTCAAAACGTGTTTACCACAACACGTAGCAATACACACATGAAGCGAACGTTTTATGAATATAATCAAATTTATGTACAGAATTCGAAGATACGGGATTTAGCAATAACAATATTCGTATACGAATGAGAGAATTTTATCGCCAGGAATTGAATAAGACATGTAAATAATCTCGGTAGTCGGTACTGATAAAGGGTTTTCGGAGATAAATTTTATTTCATTGAATTAGAATGACAACTACCGAATTACACATAAATAATGTAGGTGTGTCAACCAAGTGTGATAACTGCACGATTTAAATTCAGGTTTATCTTGAGTAGGTATAATATTTTTGTTGTTTAAAAAGACGAGAGAGAGAAGTAAATTGTACTATAAACAAATGCTTACTAGAAATATCTCTTACCTAGATCACATATCTCAAACCCCTTCATCAATATCATTAAAAAGTTTTTTTGTAGGATCACGCAGTACAAATCTAAATGGCCATCACGGCAATATAAGTAGGTGTAGCATGAATAGACGATTGGTCAAACCCAATATTTGCTAGCGGGTCATTCACCTTCTTCAAGGACTGTTTTTACATCACACATGTCACGTGACGTAAGCAATGAGCTTTCAGAGATGAAGACAAGTGAATTCGGAGCTATCGAAAATGTTTATCGCATTAGATTCTATCGATATTTTTAGGGCTCCTTTGATGTACAACAAAAATATCGTCGAATAATAAGAAAACAAAAGAAAGGCAATTTCCAATAACATGTCATCATACGAAATTCACTAAATACACGATCAACTTAATTTAAAAATGATACGATACGATCGATGATTTATAGCTATAATCATAGACTCAATCATATCGTCATGTACTTTGGTCTAATATAAAGTAAGAAACGTTCAAACCAACAAAAAGCACTCATTGATATGTATTATATTTACGACGCAATGCCCTCATCCAAAAAATAGACTCAATAAAAATTCGTGTCGTGTTTGATGGGTATGTGTTCAAAATCCTCAATTTATTAAAGTACATATTATGTTTGTACCAAATAAAATATTAATTCGCAGTCGTTTGTATCGAACTATCAATCATTACCTAATTATATTTTTTACACATATAATACTAGGAAATGAAAGAGTTCTATCGACCTCTATCCAAACATTAAATATCAAAATCTAAACATAACTAGTTTAAATATGAACACCATATTCGGCCACCAAAGGCTTCAACGGTACTTTATAATAAAACACGTCTCTGAAACAATAGTTAGAACGCAAACAATATGATTTGTCCAATTTCTCCGAATACGAGATGGTATCAAACTATCAATGTAACGATAACAGGCCAATCGTATTTGGGGTCAAATCTGTGACCTTTTAAATACTCCGATTTAATTCGTGACGGGTCAACGTTCGTAATTACAGATGGACATTAATTTGAATTTAGATTTTTTACTCTATACGATGGGTGAGTGATAACTGTTTAGTCTGAGGTAGGGATGTAACGATACCGATACCGATACCGATATATCGGCCGATATATCGGCAAGCCGATATATCGGTATCGCCGATAATAAATCAACCGATACCGATATTTTTTTATTAAATTCTTTTTTGCATTGTATTCATTCATTTTGTTTTATTTCTGTTTCTGTAATAGTGTTAAGGAAGAGCGGAACCTCCTGACACAAGCATTTTATTTGCTTACTAGGAGTGTTCCAATCACAAAGGAGAATAGGCAAATTGGGCCTGAAACTTGGGCTAAGACCAATACACACGAAATATTGTTTTTGTGATATATCATTACACATACCTTAAGAAAAAAATAAAATAAATAAATAAATCAACCGGGTTCTTGTAAAGTCAAGGCAAAAAGTTTTATTTATTTGGCTATTATTTTGCGCACAATAACGGTGTTTTTAATTCGAGTGAAGAAAATATAAATCTAAATGTCACTGGAGTGACTGAGTTTAACCACAAAGAACGTCTAACTATGTTGAATTATAATAAACACGGTATAGGTACCTGTTACAAAACATAATATGTATTAGTGTATTTCGGTTATTAGAAGGCTTAAGATTAGAACGTATTTGTAAGTGAAAGTGAATTGGAGTAACATAAAGATATTGTCATTGTCTTATAACAGTTATTTATTGCAAAAAATAAATATTATACACAAAGAAATAAAACTTTATATGACTGTACAAAAACCCGGTTGATTATTTTTTTATATATATTTTTCCCGTTATGTATGTGTTATGATCTATTATAAAAACAATATCTCATGTGTATTGGTCTAACTCAAGGGTTCAGGCCCAACTTCCATAGTAAAATGCCCATTCTCCTTTGTTTATGTAAAGGAAAGAAATAAATATGTAATTTTGAATTTTTTTAATTTTTAACGTGATAACGTTTTTAAAATCGTTTTAGTCGGGTGACATGTTCATAAACTTGTGTCACACCAAAACCTCACGAGCGCGATCGCAGGTATAACGAGAGAGAGACGGACCGATCTCCCGTTTCATCTCGAGCGCTGCCACTGCATTATGTTATCACGTAAACATCTCGATCGTAAACCTACTTTACAAACAACCAATTTTTTTGATATCAAATAATTCAAAAACCCGCGCCCAATGAACGATGCGGGAGGCCGCCCGCGCGTGCGCACTTTGTTTTCTGAAAAAACTCTACCAATAGTAAACTTTTATTAGGTACTGATTGTATGTGTATTACTTAAAGTTTAACTGACTTCGTAAAATAATAATACTAAAATAAATGGTTTTGTTGTTTTTTGATTTGGCATTTTTATTTAAAAGAATTCGATTAACAGTTGTCTCTGTTAAATGTTGGTAACTTCTTATGCATAATTCACTTCTTTCTTTCTTCTTTCTTTATTTTTCTACCAAGCCATCGATATCGGTATCGGTATCGGTATCGCCGATACATTACTACAAATATCGGTATCGGTATCGTATCGGCAAAATCATGTATCGTTACATCCCTAGTCTGAGGTAACTTGTCAAAATATAGAAAAAAGTTGAATCTCAGAATTGATTAAAAAACCACTCGATAAAGCAAACACGTTTTAGTATCAGATGTAATGTTAAATGTACAAGTATAATTATTAAATTCCTAGTTATAAATTAATTAATAAAATTACTAAGAAACTATGTAAAAGTTATTTAGACTATGGGCGCCAATACTTTCTGATTAATGAGAATAACGAAACTGGTAAACTTAAAGATAAAACCCTCAATATGCGAGGCATTTTAGCACTTAATTAACTCATATACCCTTAGTTTACTTACTTTTGTGTACTTTTACATACCTATATGTATGTAAAAGTAGAAGCAGAATAACAAGCGCATTTCTGGAGATCCAGTACAATTTCACAAAATTTCAACGATATCAAAATAAATAATAAACAAAATTTTAATAGCATGTGTCAATTAATTCCACACCCGCCCAATCCTTTAGCTCGCACCACAATAATATGCAGCATCACGCAGCATCATAATTGAACGGGCCATCTACAGATCTATGCTAATGCCGACACCACCTCATTTACATTTCATGTACAGCATTATAACACTTACACAAACATACATAAGAACCAAATTACCAAACTTGGACGCAAAGCTCGGAGGAACCGTTTTATAGGCAAACAATTTGTGATCAACTAGAGTACTTGTAAACTTGTTTCAGTTAATTGATTCATTTTTTACAAACTAAATGGAGCATTAAATTTGTTAAACGAGTTTTAGTAGCAACATAGATCTGTCCATATTATTTAGATAAATTATTTCTCTAATCACAGTGCAGCTGGAAGATCGTTTATCATGTCGTCAGTTTTTGTAAGGACTTCCCATTAAATATGTATTCCATTTTATGTCTGCAAACGTTCACATTAAGATCTTCACTGAATGTTCACATTGATAAAATGAAAAATACACAATGAAAAATATTTGTCGCTACAAAATCAAAGAAACCCGCTAAAACTGTACCACATTGTAATCAACAGTACAAATAAAACAATACGAGATACCGTCCCGTTACCCCATACACACGCGATCAATTCCCATGCCTACATTTCAACTGCACCCATACAATACGAGACAGTGAGGCACAGATCAACTGTCAACCGATACCACTGACTTGGCAAAAAGACGAATTCCCTGGGGAATGTAGCGTAATCTGAGAAACGACAACTTGAAGACTAACATACATTACATGTGCATTTCCTGTTGTCGCCCACACGTGAATTTGTATTCAATGGCCAATAGCATTTCAAGTGAAACGGTAAGATGTACGACGAGTGAAGATTTTGAAATATGTGTTCAGTTCGAGTGATTTGGTTTTGTTTCTTTTCTGATTCCCAAAAATATCGAATTACATAATGTAATCATGTACTATGAGGAGCAATAGATTACGTGATTTGTGTTTCGATCAGAAGTACATATTGAATTGAGAGCTCCGTCGCTTTGATCTAAAAATAGAACAGTGTGTGAAGTATTCTGATAAATTCGAATACTTGCTTGTGCATGAAAATAAAAATACTTGCTTGTGCATAAAAATAAACGATTATCAAAATTACATTGAAATTATCATCACATAATGTTTCTAGGGAGCATTCTGTTATCTGAGGCATTCAGGACAATAATACTATGTGTTAGCTCATAAAATTTCACCCATGCGGCAGATGATCGACACTTTTTTACACCCCAACTACAACTCAAGGTACTCAACATACTTGCAGGTTGCACCAAACTCCCAATAGATGATAAATTAGGTAATTCGATCCACCGCGAAACCAATACAGTAATGAAACGCGGCTAACCCAACCGCAGAGAGGCTGTGCCGTTAGGCGACGACAGCGTGTCGCAAACTGGTTTAACTTCAACACTGAATAATATGCCTATTTAGATTCATTTCAAGGGAAAATAGAGACGTAAAAATAGTCGAAGGTGAAAGACATGGAGCAGTTACAAGGGCCGGTTTCACACTTTGTTTCTTCGAACCTTTAAAGTCTACAATACCTCTACTCACAAAGGTCATAAATAATACCGTTATCCGCAACCCTCTACGCATACAAAATAAAATTAATATGGAATTTTCACGGTAACAAAAACATTTCCCGGCCAAAACATTGCGGGCACGGTCGTAACGATCATGACATATCATTAATCAACCAAATCCGCCGAGCCATGACCATTTGTAAAAGACAAAGGAAATTCCGTCGTCACTTTAACAAAATACATGAGGCATTCAGGACAATAATACCACATAATACTACGAGTACAATCGACATTGCATTGAGAAGCTTTCTCTTTGTATGTTAGATTTGACTTAAGTGTAGTATAATTACTGTACATTTACTTCAAATATTTTAGTTAGTGTAACTAATATGACTCGAAGGACCAATTCCAATACACGCCAAGATTTGGCAAATTGTTAAGGATGTTTAGAGAAATTAACTATATCGCAGTAAATGAAATTTATTCATTAACTAAGCTTAGGTATAGCGAAAGATATGGATGTGAATCCCGATCATCATCCCCTGCATATAAAAACCCCAATAAAACATCACATATTGACGAGAAATTAGTGTTCTTTACTGCAAAACAACAATGTATGAATATTAAGTACTCATAATGATTTGAAGCAGTGTCGAATATTTAGAATCCTTTGGGTTTTACGACACCCATTATTTCGCATACAGACTGCGTCGTTAATATTCCAAACCTCGACGGTATTAGCCAAGCCGCTTCACTTAATCTCAGCGGACACATTACGACCGCTACACTGTATTGAATGTTAATTATTGTGTGATCAGTGATGGTGTGTAAACTGCTGTAAGGTGTTAGCCGAAATGAGGACAAAATTCTAACAAACTAGGCTCTCTGCACATTCTAGGCTGAAATAGTATATTCAACTGAAACCTTTGGATTTACAATGATCACAATTTTAATAAAAACAAACAGTAACAAACAATCAATTAGACCAAACTTTATAGATTAATATAATGTTTGATCGGCAGCAATCAGCATTCATCTATCTTGAAATAACATACATCCTCAAAGTTTAAGTACTCCATTCAAAATTCTGCGATTCATTACAACCTTTTTTTAGACAAGCACAACCTAAAACAGCAAAACTTCTACTCTTCTATATAATAGACTGGATCATTTATCCGAGTCACTTATCCAACCACCCTTGGTAGCCAAGCAGACAAAGCTTTGAGTGCCAAAGACAAGTCATTTTCAACTTTAGAGCATAGAACATAAGATTTATTTTCCTCTATTAATTCGACCCTTTCGTAGATCGTTGGGTCTAAGAGTGATAGTATAACGCGTAGTCTCAGCGGGGTAAACAATATGTGCCAAAATAAACACGACGCTTTTGTATTCCTGAAATGTAGGCGCGTCTTGGTTTTGTTTCTGAAAATGGCTTTGCGTTAGTACAACGCCGTTTACACCTTTTCTTGTGCGACTTGGCAAGAAAGAATTACAAGCTGCATTTAGTTAGTATATTGAATAAAAGCAATAAAGCTCTATAAGCATATTATGTTGTAAGTTAAGCAGTTATCTAGTTAGTATTTTTTAAAATCACAATAAGTTATGCTTTAAGAATTGTCTATCCAAACTATATTTTTACAGTTCTTAGACATGGCTAAGTGTTTCCTTTTAAAGATTGCTTAACTGGCATTTTAATCTTTAAAAAATAACTCTTGACAAAAAATCTGCTGCGTAATCACCTTTCACCGAGACACTATTCTTACAATATATGTACCTAGTACCCGCTATTATCTAAAATAAAACCTAATCCATTCGATTTCAGAAAATAAAAGTCATTTCGCACGGCTCGTTGCGCACCGGAATCATGCGCATTTGATTCGGACCGATAGCGATCGGCGTGTGCGCACACAATGAGTGAAAGCAACGTGGTCGAGCTTAATCTTGATAATTTGGAAGGGAAACTCATATAGAGGGCATATGCAATATGGTACTTGAGAACAAATAAACGAGGTTACAAACGTTTCTTAAGAAATAATTTTCCTAATCTCATACCAATCAAAATCAGGCATAGGCATAGTTAATCAAAGTTATAATATAATTTTAAAAGCATTTCTAGAAATAACCCAACAACTTTTGTAATTACATATAAGCATACGCATAGGTGGTTGTTAACATGGAAGCCTGGCAGTTTTCTTTCCCAGACTCAGTTATTATAAGGAAATTTAAACAGACCTAAAACACATCATTGTGTGTCACCAAGGATTATAGGTTTCAATTGAAAAAATGCTTCATGAATGATGATAGGCGGTATGCGTTATGCATTATGACATAGGCACGATGATTCATATAAGAGGAATACTATTTTGTAAGTCACACGTAGGTAACCGTGAACACTTTTGGTCATAAGTTTTACACAATCCTTTTTCCTGAGTATCTCCATAAATAAAGAACCCACATCTTCTATTGAATTATCTACCCAACTGAACAATTTGTTAAGTAGCTAAGTAATATGATGAACTACATACGTAACCTAACCATTTAAGAAAATCTAACCCAAAACACATTCAATATCCTCTAAGACAAGAATAAGTCTCACACCAGAAAGATTTAATAAAAGCATTCTATCAGATCCAATGCAAACAATAAAAGCATCGATCCATGTATTTGCTCCAATAATTGGATTGAATTCGATAAGCTCGTCTGAGAGGATTGCTTGTACGTTAGTTCGTTGACAGAGATAGCCGTAGCGTATAAGCCACACGGTAATGTCACGTAAGGTATGTATACCATTGGAAGTGATAAGCTCTGGGATAAAAGCTAGCATAGGAAACTATCTGATAGTATAATTTGCGTTGCTTGTATTCAAAGTAGTTCTTTAAATATTTATCATCGTCTAGAAACCTGATAAGTTATCTTTCAATAGATTGAAACAACATCAAAGATGTTAAGACGAATTAATCAAAAGTTGTCCACAGAAATAAAGTATCTTAGTGGAACCCTCACGATTATGGACTTGTATGATTTGAGAATGAAGTCTTAAAGCTCCTCTTCATTTCTGCCACAAATATTCTAATAAAATAAGCCTCGCTTCCTAGCGGTGTAACAATAACTTTAACGATAGCAATGTCGCTTTAGTTCCGCGTGCGCTAAACGGCTTATCGTGCCAATGCAAGTAATGTGAATAGTATATTATCTGTAATGTTTAGTAAATAATCGGACATGAGACGGATGAGAGTGGATTAGAGACAATCACTCCGCGTCAACGTCTCACTCGAGCGTGTAACTATTGCACTTTCAATCTCTTTTCGTTGTTATTTTTTATCGCAAATTGCAGGTAATACATTATTAATGTGTCACGAGCATTAATAAATCTTTAGACTTTACAAATTCTACTTCTAGGAAAATGGTCATTAAATATTATAAGTGCTGCGCTGTTGGCGTTATAATTGTTCTATTTATCCTTGTATTAAGTCATTCATCATTCCACGAATTTTCTATAACATTTCACTCCTTTATGTTATCACAGGTGAACCAGTTATGCACATGACTTCCAAAAACCAACCCCATATAATACCCTGTTACAAAAGTATAAGTACTTTATTTTCAAATCACTCTTCCGTCATCACATTCCACACAATGGGGGAACCTTCTTGAAACTTCGAGAACAAGTCATGTAGGAACATCATTAATGCTAATCGGTAATGACAGGCGAGTACCAGCCGTGTGGGCAGCGGGTGCGTCGGCCACATCGGTTTGTCGCGCCGTTACCCGCCCACCTTACTACATATATGTATCACCTAGATACTTGTATTCTTCTTAGAGTATAGTTATTCCAAATAAATAATTTACAGAATAACGGTGGAAATCCTCGCTATTCAACCATGCATCTTTCTGGAAATCTGTCATAAGTCAGTCAGTATAAATACGAATAAGTAATAAACAAAGTACTAAGAAGGAAAGCTGTTATCCATATTTAAAATCAAAACAATCATAGCTTGCATAGTTTATATTCAGGTCTCCCCATTCTATAAATCTTTTATGTTAATTTAAGTTATATAGTGTCTAATAAGATAATTTCAAAAGCAAAGCCTCCTACTTGACTATCATTATACCTAAATCGAAATCTTTGCATGGGTGTAAAGATTTATGTCATGTGAACTGAGAAGATTGTTGATCTTTTACGTAAAAACTACATGGTTGATTTGCTTGAAATTTGATACGCAGACAAAACTTAAGGTGATATTTTATTGAACTTGAAATGAACAACTTAGTTTCCAAAACACGGATCAATATGTAAGTATGTAAGCCAATTATGCAAAATTAAACCAAAATAAACCAACTCTGGACCTTCTTAACTTCAAGGTATTCAGATAAACCAAAAAAGGCCCCTTCCCTAAGGTCTAATGTCTAAACATTACATCCAAGACTTAAAGTGTTAACATTATAACATTAACATTCAAGCGATGAATACCCCAGTGATTACGAACACTCCAAAGACAAAACGTTACTCGACGCCAAACGGTCCATTGCTCTCTTCAGCCAAACAGCCATATCCATAGAATATTAAGCACACTATAAATGAGCATAATTCACGACTGGTCACGATATGGGTCACCAAGCAGACACCATTCGTCGAGAGCTCACAGACGATGACATAATTCTGCAACTACGCGAAATGGAGCCGGCGTTGTATTTATTACAATTATTATTATAGCCTAGAATTTACAATGCTGAATCCTACTTTGTTTTATTCGCCATCTTGCACTATGCATAATTAAAATTAGCAAACTGATGCAAATTTTAAATCCTTACTATCCTTACTAGTTAATATAATAAATGCGTAAGTGTGTTCATTTGCTTGCGGAGACAATCATAAAATCGTTGCGATGCGACCTGAAAGCCTTCTTTCACGACAATTTTTGTATCTATGAGTATCGCCTCAGCCCTCAATATTGTTTATCTTTGGCAAATAAAGTTTCTATGATTGTGTTTTCTATTCTATAAGAGTGCCTTCTTCAAATGAAAATATAAAAACATCATGTTACAATCGAATACAAACTGGTGACGGAAATTGGAGTCAACATCGGCGAACCTAACGAGCTGAATGTGCACGATTATAATAAATATAAGGAATGCATGTGAGAACCATGCGAGACATCAAGATAAGCAGAACATAATTTAACAAACAACTTTTTATTTTTGTTAAGAATTTTATTGTAGAGAGCATGCAAACTTTGGAATTTATATCAAAGTTTTTATCTCAATGGATGTCTCGTTTTTCATAAACTAATCTATACTTAATATTATAAAGCTGAAGAGTTTGTTTGTTTGTTTGAACCCGCTAATCTCAGGAACTACTGGTCCGATTTGAAAAATTCTTTCGGTGTTAGATAGCCCATTTATTGAGGAAGGTTACAGGCTATATATCATCACGCTAATACCAACAAGAGCGGAGCAATGGCGGGAGAAACCGCGGGAAACAGCTAGTGTCTTAATAAATAGTAAACACATTCACTACTATAACAAATGCCACCCATTAACAATATAATATTATAAATTACTAGCGGTCCGCCCCGGCTTCGCCCGTGGTACATATGAAAAATAGATGTTGGCCGATTCTCAGACTTACCCGATATGCACAGAAAATTTCATGAGAATCGGTCCACCCGTTTCGGAGGAGTATGCAGACTAACATTGTGACACGAGAATTTTATATACAGGGTGTACCAAAAAGTAGTGATGAACGGAAGCTGAGAGGTAGAGGACCTAGAGGGCTATCCGAATCACCCCCATGTATGTTATGCGATTTTTCGTATTTTCGGAGTTATGACGATTTTTTCAATTTTTCACCGATCGCCGAGTACGATGATATTTTCACTCATGCTGACGTCAATGATTGCGGAAGATGCTTGATTTTTTTTTGTGTGCTAAGCTGAAAGATAGGCCAATTCAGTATGGTAACATTTACTATCGTTAGATCTTTGAATGGAATAAAAAAAAGAATTAAATGGCAAGAAAGATAAAATTACCCAGTATGTTCACCACTTCAAGGGCCCGTAAAAAAATAAAATCACATAAAAAAAGTTTTCCGTTTGACTTTTAAAAACTTGCTCTATCTATCAGATAGCTACCCTGAAAATTTCATTTTATTATTCAGAAGGCTTCAATCGAAAAATTTAAATCTAAATGTGGTAAGTGCAAAAATTGAATTAACATGATGATCATTAAAACCAATAAATAGGTGTTTAATTACCAGAAATTTTTAAAATAACCCCGCTGTTGCTCAATGCAAGTGCGACATCACCGTAAAAAGTTGTCTTTTAAATGTCTGAATGCCCTTTTATCATTTTTAATGGTTTCTTCTGTTACTATGAATTTCCGGGTTATTTCGTCTAAATTGTGGCATTCTCTCAAGTAGCCGAAGTCTTTTTAATATTCCCATTGAAACAAATCAATGGGGTTTAGGTCGAGGGACCGTGGAGGCCAGGCTTTAAGGCAGGCTTCACCGGCGCATGCGCAGGCTGCAACGACCAATCCATCTTTCAGGGTATCTTGGCCCTTTAGCCTGGCCTGCACGGTCCCCGGACATAAACCCTATTGATTATTTTCCGTGGGGATACTACAAAGACGAGAGACTGCCACAATTTGGACGAAATAACCCGGAAATTCATAGTAGCAGAAGAAACCATTAAAAATGATAAAAGGGCATTCAGACATTTAAAAGACTACTTTTTACGGTGATGTCGCACTTGCATTGAGCAACAGCGGGGTTATTTTAAAAATTTCTGGTAATTAAACACCTATTTATTGGTTTTAATGATCATCATGTTAATTCAATTTTTGCACTTACCACATTTAGATTTAAATTTTTCGATTGAAGCCTTCTGAATAATAAAATGAAATTTTCAGGGTAGCTATCTGATAGATAGAGCAAGTTTTTAAAAGTCAAACGGAAAACTTTTTTTATGTGATTTTATTTTTTTACGGGCCCTTGAAGTGGTGAACATACTGGGTAATTTTATCTTTCTTGCCATTTCATTCTTTTTTTTATTCCATTCAAAGATCTAACGATAGTAAATGTTACCATACTGAATTGGCCTATCTTTCAGCTTAGCACACAAAAAAAAATCAAGCATCTTCCGCAATCATTGACGTCAGCATGAGTGAAAATATCATCGTACTCGGCGATAGGTGAAAAATTGAAAAAATCGTCATAACTCCGAAAATACGAAAAATCGCATGACATACATGGGGGTGATTCGGATAGCCCTCTAGGTCCTCTACCTCTCAGCTTCCGTTCATCACTACTTTTTGGTACACCCTGTATAAGAAGAAGATAATGGGTAACCCCTTACGAGCCCTCATAACTTCTATCAATTCCATTTCGAATACGTAATCATATTTACACACGATTCCGACTTACTAGGTACTATATTTACGTTACACTATCAAAACAATTACAAACATTATCTCATACACTGGAATATAAAACAAACCGTATATAGAGCAAGATCTGAAAATGTTTATACACTAGAACAAAACTAAAGCGACAGATACAGGAGTGAGCGTGACCTATCATTGAAAATAGACAATAGACCTACATGCAATACATTCCTTGTTGCGGTGCATTTACATCAAACGAACATAGAGCTAGAGCATTCTTTCGTGATAATTAAGTGTCAACGAAAACTTGTATTCAGTGTTGTTCAGTATTAGAACATTGCATATAATCTTTTCGAACGCACTAGGAACAACGAAAGAATGCCTCTACGCTTGTTTACCTACACTAAAATAATTTGACATAGTGGGGTTAGAATCAGCATTCGCTCGCTTGATGTAAATGCACCGCATAGCGATGCAATGACTCATGTTATGTTCCGAATAAAACTGTCATTTGGACCCCTATTGTTTGCTGAAAAATGTTATGCCATACATAAACAATTGATGTACTTATACATAACTAGTAACGACACATAATTAGGTTTTCTGTGATAATTGTATGCAAAATAATTGTAAATAATTTGGAAAATCCAAAAGTGCACGCCTCATAATTTTTTTTTAATAAATATTTATTAATTATTATTTTTGTTTATTTAATAACAATTAAACCACATCGAATCAGACCCTGAAAAATGAAAGGGTTCTATTCCTGAGCATACTCAAGCGTAAGAGAAAATAATTTGGAAAATCCAAAAGTGCACGCCTCATAATTTTTTTTTAATAAATATTTATTAATTATTATTTTTGTTTATTTAATAACAATTAAACCACATCGAATCAGACCCTGAAAAATGAAAGGGTTCTATTCCTGAGCATACTCAAGCGTAAGAGAAAAAAAAGACTCGATTAGTAAAGTATTTCGGTCGCTATCGTGTTAACAAGAAAAAGGATCCGCACATACAGACACACGGACGTCCAAGACAGAACTTTTTTAAACTGTTTTTTAACTAGTTTAAATAACAAAAATGACATCAAAAATATCATGAACGTTAAAAATAGTGTTTTTTCTTAATATGTGTGTGTATGTATTATCTTACAAGTGCAATGTATGATACATAAAGACATTTTAAGTTTGAAAAATCAGATGTTTTGCGCGAAGTGACAGTAGTACCCACCTCAACGCTTCGCTTATGAGGCGTGCAAAAAAAGACTCGATTAGTAAAGTATTTCGGTCGCTATCGTGTTAACAAGAAAAAGGATCCGCACATACAGACACACGGACGTCCAAGACAGAACTTTTTTAAACTGTTTTTTAACTAGTTTAAATAACAAAAATGACATCAAAAATATCATGAACGTTAAAAATAGTGTTTTTTCTTAATATGTGTGTGTATGTATTATCTTACAAGTGCAATGTATGATACATAAAGACATTTTAAGTTTGAAAAATCAGATGTTTTGCGCGAAGTGACAGTAGTACCCACCTCAACGCTTCGCTTAAGAGGATTTAAAATCTGTTTCCATCTCTATACGTGGTATACGCGGTATACCTATCTGTAAGTCACCGGGGATCGAAACTTTACTTGTAACTTAACTGCGTTCACCACCACTGTACCATGGTCCATGGAGGTGTTCAAAATAAGTACTTACAATTCGTTTGGAAATAACATTTCTTCCAAGGATTATCCATTTGTAGTCGAAAAAGCTCTGTTAAAATTCCTATACATATTAAAGAGGGTAATATTTCTTCCTTTTGAACTATTTTAGGACATTGTATTTGTTAAAAGAATGAGGCCCATTAGTCCATTACGTCTACATTTGGCTTAAAACTTAATTTCTATAAATGTAGATGTTAGGGTTGTCACTAATATTGTTTTTTGTTTATATCTCATTAAATTCACTACTTTTTTATGAATCGCATTAAAAGTAAAGTACCTGATACTTAAAAGTTTATTTAGAAGTAGTGAATTAAGAAATAATAAGTGCTAAGTGTATTTTAACACGACAAGTAATAATAAAATTGATTGTAACAAATTCGAATTCCAATCGAATTATATTTTAGTGTCAACATAATTAATAGTGTACAATACGATTAAACATCCTAATGTATGTATAAAACAAGTGTACACATTTTAATGAAACTATTACTAGGTATAGATATCTATTTAATGTTTTTAGGATTAACTTAGTGGGGTTGTATTGACGTGAAGAAGTATTACATATTAAGTATAGGTACCTAATTTTATAACGATTAAGTATTTCTTTAGAAATAATTACTATTTCAAAATTTCCACCCAACGCCATCCCTTACGTTTCCACTTACGCATTGAAACAGCTGTTGAGGCGGGGTCATCGGCCCGTGCAGTGCGCCCGCCTGAAACTGAGCTTTCAGCGACGAGGCCCCGTTGCGACGCCCTGGTTTACGCTTGTTTTGTTCAATACTGGCTAGTTGTTATGGGCCTACTCGGTAATGAACTAACTACTAATATAATAATATAAGCTTTTATTTCCTTACTTTTACAAAAATTTACACTTTAACTTAATACTAAATACTTTATATAATAAAAAATCTTAAAATTAATATAATTATGTGTATTGTTAGTGATATTTTATATTGATAATTTTAGTTATTCTAGATAATAATAAGATAAATACTAACATAGAATAACTAAAAATATCACTAACAATACTAGAGGTAATATAGTACAGAATATGATTTGACTATGACTATGATTAATGGTAGGGTAAAAAAAGTAAATATTGAATTTTTTTAATTTTATTTCAATAACGCTTTTAAAGAAAGTCATGTTGAATAAAAATTTGAGTTTAGTAAATGATAGAAGTTTCACAAACTTATAATGTTAAGCTCTTTTTAAATGGACACGGACATTGTTATCAGTAAAATTATTTTTTAACCAGAACGATAACATCAGATGAAATATACATTTAATCGAAGCCGCAACATAAACCTTTACTTACTAAATGTTAGTTCAAAGTTCAAACTACCGCAAAATTATAAAAATTTAAAATATTAATTTCTGTTTACACTTAAACGCAACAACAAACGCAGCTTACAAAATATAATCATGAACATATCCTTGGTCCGCTTGCGGTCACTTGATACGGCATAACCTTAATATTTGCCCCACTTTGAATGGCAACGCATAATTAAATTCGCCGATAAAGCTCCAATCGGCACTGTCGAGGCTTATTAACATTGCACTTATATAGGAGACTATAATATCCCTTTGAATGCGTATGCGCATTACGACAATTAACCTGACCTTAATAAATGTAGTTATAAATAACACATAGTTACTTGTAATAAATAATATATTTTATTTATCCTGTACAATATTTATATTAAAGCATTTAAGGGTATAATAACCGATTCGTTCAATTTTGTAAGAGTAATTCTCGTCAGAAATGTTTAATTACAAATATTTATATATTTACTAGCGACCCGCCGAATGCTGATACTAAATACACTACAGAAAAACTTTTAACGTTGTATATAAAAACATAGCGGCCCGGCGCGGCCTGCCGGTGCCGCCGGAAACGCTACGTCCCGCAATTTTTAAATCTGTAATATCTTCGAAAATATTCACTGATTTTCGAAGATATTACAGATACAATCATACGGTGTAAAGGGCCATATAGATCTATATTAAATGAACAATGTATTTAAGGTATTTAATTGGTTAAGGATTAATGCTGTATTGGTTAAAATCGCTTCGAAAATTAGCCATTATTTTATTTGTCGTAAAAAGTAAATGACAAAAAAAAGTTATTGTGGGTTATCCATAAGAGATAGACATATGCCATCGCGGACTTTTCTGTAGACCTTTTCAATGTGTAAATACCTAGTACATTATTTTGATAAAACTCGTAGGGTTCAGCCTGCGTTTGCAATGTAAGCGGAAAAAATGTAATTATTTACGACATCACAATAGAAACCTCAAAAATAACAGTACTTCTCCACTATTTAATGGATGTTATTATACATATAAACCTTCCTCTTGAATCACTCTATCTATTAAAAAAAACCGCATCAAAATCCGTTGCGTAGTTTCAAAGATTTAAGCGTACAAAGGGACATAGGGACATAGGGACATAGGGAAATAGGGACAGAGAATGCGACTTTGTTTTATACTATGTAGTGATTAATCAACAAGCAAGTAGAAAGTTCTTTCATCATAGAAAATTAAATGCATCTTGTTAATGAAAACATAACACTGATAATAATAATTAATAATCATTGTTTTGTTTGTAGTATGAATTTTTTCGTATTCGATTTAGATGCGATTTCCCAAATATACAGCGCGCTCATTCCAACTGCAACATAACATTTTCATCAATTCATAAAGTGATGTCCACATGAATTCATCCACGCGACAGCTACTTACACAATATACATACAAGTAAAGAGCCCATAAACCTGAAGTCCACGTCCTTTGATCATATCACGACCGCGATGGTTCTTCGATAGCACCCGACGTGTTCAAGTGGCATCTCGAGGTTTTAAAGATAGGTCCTCAAGCTTATCATATTGCAGATGGCTGTATAAATTGGCACAGTTTTGTTTTTAGGAGTATATTTTTTAACTTGATAACCTCTGTCGTATTTAACACTGATAACATTTTAAACTATAAGCGCTACAATCAAAGGTCGGGGCCAATTCCTGGTGGAACTTCATTTCCTGATAAATAAAAAATAAAAACAGGGTTATATATGTATATATCATTTCAATATAGGTCTCCTAACCAATTTCCCTTAAAAAGGAATTTCCCCTTAACATAAGAATAAACAAAGGCGACTCTTTGAATAAATAAAATAAAACCTGCATTAAAGTTAACCTTCACTTTTATCGAATACTAGCGGTCCGCGCCGGCTTCGCCCGTGGTACATATTTCGCAATAAAAGGTAGCCTATGTTCTTTCTTAGGGTCTAAAGATTGTCTGTGCCAAATTTCATCAAAATCGGTCCAGTAGTTTATGCGCGAAAACCATACATACATACATACATACATACATACAAACCTTTCCTCTTTATAATATCAGTATAGACAACATTGCAAAACGTAAAAACTACTAAGGTTAAATTCTAAATATAAAACACCAAACATATTTTAGAGCTTCATAAATCTATTCGAAATATCCTTTTGAAATAATAAAGGAAAACGATCGAAAGCAAAATTCAATTAGCACTTATCGAAATGTCGAGAAACGACTCCAATAAAAACTCAATCAAAATACTGAAATGAACATTACTTGAAATCGAATAGGTACTTAAAAATCCCTTGGCATAAATAATAATTTTAATTTACTCTCCATTTCAAAACTCGTATAAAAACCAAGGCAATAAGTAACCAAGGTAATAAAGGGTATTGCAGATACTGTCTAATAAGCAAATTAGATTCGCGGAAACAATTACATGCTTCGTTTCCCGCATTTTGCCGCCAAGGCTGAAAATATTAACGAACGCTATGATAAACGACTGCGAAACTCTTTAATTGTTACGGGAACTACGTCGATATTGACCTTAGAGTTAAACATCTAATCAAAACTAACTATACAGTAGGTAATTCCTTGGAATTTGGTTTGAGTGACTTTTAAACAGATTTAAAAGGAATAATTTAAGTTAAGAAGAATTTTTAAAATAAACTGAAACAGACTGACAACAATAATAAATTTTATCAAATCAAAGAAGAATCAACTTAACCATGAAAATACAATACTCCTATAACACTATCCAGGCCACCTATCAAGCAAACCCCTATTACCCAATCAACCAAAACTAAAACAAAACTAAACAAACCATATACAGGCGTACAGATTACAATAGTACAGAAGCATGCGTCAACCGCGTCTATTCCAAACGCCCGTGACCCAACCCCGCCGTGGCCAGCACCGAAATAGCAATACCAAACATCCTGTATCCACGTGCCACGTGTTCTTTACAATGGCAACTTTTAACATTGTTGTCGATTCCCAATCTGAACGAGGAACTTAAAAAATTTTAAGCTAGTCTCTCATTTTTACAAAATATATCATACACGATTTCTAGTAAATTCGCTAATATCTTTGGGGTAATAGTTTGAATTCCATTATCAAACGTAACCTATTCAACCGTATTCCACAATGTGTCATTTAACACATTAAAAAAACTAGCCTACCAATCTGAATGGATGCCCATCTACACGACCCTATTACACACCAACTATAAGTGAAACCAATTAGCATTATTTCACCAAACAACCAATTAATATACAAGTTACACATGACACGAATGCATTACGCAGTCGACACATGCCCGTCTCTTCCTTCCTGCGTTCAAAGACCGCACCGCCGCGTTTCAATTATCGGAATAGCCTTTTTGACGATTCACGGAAATATACTTGTAAATAACAGAACTGAGATGGTAAAAGCACTTTTATCACCACTTGGAAGATTTCAAAGCTTCACCTCAATTGGATTCTGAGAGGTTTACCTTTTATGTGTTTCTAAACCAGCTTTAGAGATGGTATTTTTTTGATGTTGAGATTAGATTATCTAGATAGGTTTCATGCAGAAGACAAGATCATTATCATGTGGAGAACTGATACACACGTTGGACCGGTTTTGATGATATGCGTTAGAGAAATGTTGGTAACAAATGAGCGCATCGGAATAAAATTATAGCGCATTTATGCAGTTAAAAAATGAAACCTGCAAGATACACAGGTACTTAGACAGGTGTGAATTTTTTCAAGGCATTTCTCTTTTCAAACATATCCCTAAAATATTCTAATGAGAAGTAATTTAATCCAGAATAAAAAAAGATGGATAGTTAATAGTTATTAAATCACACGTGAAAGTCCCCAGAGGACACCGTAACAATAACCCAACAAACAACAGCAAAAACAATTCACACAAAAACCATCCGACTATCGATAATTCATAAATAGCATTTATCAGTCTCCACGACGGTCTACCCTTACACAATGCCCGTCAATGTGCTATTGAAAGTGATGTAAACAAAGTGGCCGATACGATCGGACGGACAATAAGTCGGTTGCGCTGGCGGTGACTCACCGGTAAGCCGACGTGATATGATAATATTTGGAAACAATGCACACGGCAGTCAAAGACCGTTGTACTGGGAAACGAACGCAGAATTCAATGTTCATGCCCGATTCTCGATATGAGATAAAACAATATGTATTGAGTCAATTGTTTATAGAAACCAATACTAATCCTAACACAAATATATAAAATACCTTCTGTATTTATGTAATAATAATTGGCTATATCCTCTTATTTACAAAACATTAAACTAAACAAAACCACAGTAATCTAATTGTATCGCTACCTAGGGCTGTTAATATCCAAAGCTTTTTTGTTTGTTAAATAAAGAAGACAACAACACCCATTGACCATAAAATGAAACAAAACGTTTTGTCCAAAATCCTAAATTCTTCTTGGAACTTTGTAATGGTTAACGCAGCTATATACAAATTTCAGCCTAGAAGATTCCTACTAGATTCCAACCCACCCATCATCCAAACCGCACAGGAAACGCACAAAAACGACTCGTGTCATCAAAATGCAGGCCACTAAAAATAGAACAATGATATCGATTCAAACGCGTCCATCCGTCATTCACAGTGCCTTGCCCCCGCAACATTGTGTCGAAATTAGAAATACTCATTGTTGTATCGTGAAACAGTAAAGCCCTGCATTCATCGTAATAAACATTTTGAGCAACAGCCGATCAACAATGTTTTATGTTGCTGGAATATTTGTGGTCCTCCGGCAAAAACACATTAACATGCGTCATGAACTTTGCACCACGTATTGCCAGAAACTCTTCAAAATGTTGCTGGTAAACATTTTACCATGAATACGGGACTTTATTGTTGGTCCCCTGCGAGACTGGCAATTGGCTTATAAAGTATGGCTAATAGCGGCCATTTAGCTTTATCTGATTGTAGCCTAGGACGGTATAAACATGGAATATAATAAAGGTCAGTATAGATTGAAATCAATGAGCTGACTCAAAACAAAGATCCCGTTTGGAACATAACAATGTATTTAATGTGACTACATTTGAATTTTATGTTTGTTTTGTTAATAATGCATAGAAAACAGAGATAAAGTATAAATATTGGATGATTTGATGACTATTTTAATATGTACAATATTCTGAAATTAAGTTGAAGAAATGGTGTGATAAAAATATATACTTCCCTTTCTTCTCTGTAATTTCCATAACACATAAACTGCACGATGAACTCTCATCTATTACCCATCCAACATCATAACATTTGACCTGGAGCTGATAACATTTCCTGACTCTTGACGTTTTCCCATTTCTAAAGTTACATAAGCCGCTATGAATAAAAGAAAATACCCCAAGACATTGCGGATATCGATTTCATAGCAGTCACTTTCTCCTTCGTTCATAATTACTTATGCCGGTAAAGTCTAGGTACCTATAAGGACAAGGAACATGTATCACGTCCAAGTAAATCTGTGAATGAAATATTGAATTCAAGTCATTCAAGGTCAAAGCTTATTATAATCATCACGCATATTTTATGGAACAAACAAATAAGTAACTACCAAATTGGAAACCACCGTCGCGTCGTTCTTATGAAGTCACCTAGGCAAACTTAAACATCGATTTTTCAATGTTCATAAATCATTGTATGATTTGGTCTGATACCCACAAATAAACCCCTGCTTATAATAAGGACTGCTAACATTTACTACCTACCAGGTATTCCTAGTAGATAGTAAATGTAAGCAGTCCGGAGGATGTGACATGACTTTAAATCCTTAAAATCTATTCCTATTTTCGCCCTTTAGCTAAAACCTTATAAATCAGTAAGAAAACTACTTCACCACACAGGAACCAAACAGCCAATTATCGTAAGTAATGTTAAGTAGATTCCTACCGTTTAGCACCGCCGGTTCCGCAAAGCAGAGCACTAACTTAGGTAAAAAAGGCAGTTAGCACACCGTTTATCATCTTGTATACATTCAACCAGTCGACTGGATATATTTATAGCGCGTAATCGCGGATTACCGATTCGTTTATAATCGAGCGTCAATTTATTAGTAGTAATGACTGTTATAAAGTGACATAGCGTGCAACGTCCTCTGCAGTACCACGGATAAAATGTTTTTTGTTTTTTTAGCCCTTATGTACAAGACAAATAGCAAAACTATTAGTTTTATAAAAGGGCGATCAAACTGCTAAAAGGTCTTTCAGGCAACCTGGTAGGATTTGATATTGAAATAGAAATTACGTGATCAAATTGTTCTTATGAGTAATAAGTCTTTAAATCTAAACCTAAATGATTGTAAATAGGTACTAAGAAAAAAGTATTTTGGTCAACGTTAAAATTATCATTGTTGGAACGACTTCTATATTTGGTTTTATCGTGTTGGTTTTGTAATACGACAAGCAAGGACATTTAGCTGGTTACATAGCGCTTACATATTTTTATAGCAGAACATCAATACATATATACATATATCCATAAAAATGTTCTTGTACTATTGAAGGTTATCTGAATTAAGTTTTTGAATATTTGATTACAATGTTACATAATAAAATAATTCAGTAACCTCTATAATAGAGTTACGAGATTCATATTTTTACGTATTTTCCATGCAAACAAATCGCATATAAATATAACAAAGATAACATTACAACTTTCCAATTACAACAATACCATTGTTGACAGTGCAACCAGCGTGACGGTACATAGTACAAACATACATAATTATAATGACAGTTTCACAGATTTCGCAAAAGCCACTCTGTCACGCCATCATTAATATAGGACAGTAATTATACAAAATAATCATAATTCCAACTAAAATATTACTTGGGTGTGTCTCTAATTATCATTCCTACGAGTAAAGGGCACGCGACATTAGAATACGTAGGATAGAGGTAACTATCTACATTAATTAAAACATCGAGGTACAGGATTGCTTGTATGCGGTAAGGCAATGCGGGTAACTATTTTTAACTAGTTAATATTGTAAATGCTTTAACGAATGGAAAATGAAGATATATACATTTTATTAATGGGAACGGAGAAGAAGTATGAATCTAAGATGCTGTGCTTTGAATAACAAGTGTATATGATGTTGATATAAAACTAAAACCCGGTACATTGCAATTTTAGGAATGTTTGTCCCATAATATACCTTTCCTGAGCCAAGAATGCTCAATTCGACATCACACAAAACTAAAAAAGGTTAAAAAATAGTTGCATCAAACAATCCCACTATAAGTTCCCCACACCGCGACAATGACTTGCCAAATTAACCGGCAGTAGCGATTAAACAATAGATACTATAAAAGTCCTTTCTACATCTGACCCTGGACTGCATAGCGGCGTCAATCAAAAACCCATCCATCTCAATGTAGACCACATCCATGTGAGATCCAAAAAAGAGAACTGCGAAACGGCAATCCGATAGTCGCGTCTGGGCCGGCAGGGTTGCCACAAAGCTGAGAATCCCTTTGATACTGCCGACTTGAGTGACTAATAAAATCATAAACATTCCCTTAATCATCGTCATGTGTAATAGTTATTGCTTCTAAAGATCACATGTGAAAACAGTGTAGGTCGTTTATAAACCACACACTATTCGCTTCACTATTTAATCAAAGGTAATGCAAAAATAAAACGAACAAAATCTGCAGCAAAAAATGAATATGTACAATTTAATCCTGTTTTTCCACTTAACTGACAACCCTAGCGGCGACGGCCGGTTCCAATTACGTTGAGTGTTTCGAATAAAACCTAGATTATGCATGTATCTTCCACTCAAAGATGCCCGCGCCAATGGAAATATTTTTTGCCATTTCTAACTGTATCCAATAAACATAATATAAATGCAAAAATGCTTATAAACCGTGAAATAGCACTGTCCCTATATAGATTGGATTAGGGGTGTTTCACGGCAGTTCGTCGATATTTTTTTACAACTTTTCTTTACCATGCAGGGGCCCAAAAGTCATCTTTGAAATGGATTAATTTTCACCACCATTAAGTTGAACACAAAATTATATGAAAAAGAATGTGCATTATCACACTCGTACTTCATTCATGTGCAGTACAAAATATCTTTAGTACAGTAATTACGCATTTTACGGGCTGCATATGGTTCCGTGTGTCCATATAGGAAGACAATAGTTGCCAGTTAACATTATTAATGACATACCTTAAAGGGTGCCAGGATTTAACGGCGCACCAGCTACTCGACTGTGACTGATCACAGATGATCAATTAAAAATAAATAAAGTTTTAAATACGAAAAAATACATACTTTGATAAGAAAAGCTCATGAAAATAGTGTATTTTCGGCGATTCTTATAAGTGAACACATAGTTTGAATTAAATCCGTCATTACTACGTGAGGCAAATATGGCTTTTAAAGAGTTGGTACAAACATACAGACGAAGCTAATATTAGCGTATTAATAAACTATTTCTTAAAGAACAACCAGTTATATCTACTGATGGTAAGGAAGTTTAGTCTGTGACAATTAAACGCGATAAGAAAAACAGTTTTATATTGTGCATTGTTTTCAGACAAGTTTTTCTACGTTGCTCGTGACAAAGATGTATCATGCATCAATGTCTCAATTAAGATAATGAATGTGTAGGTATTATGTTGCTATTTCACGCAAACAGACTTGTTTGTTAAATTGAAATATGGCATTTACTGTGAAAATTAAAAGAGGAGGTAACAATAACGAAGACGAGCTAGGTTAAGAATTTTTTTTAAATTCTATTATTTGTTTTCGACCAAAAAATACCTTTCCCTATTTGTTAGCATGTCTGAGAAGGTAAGACAGGGCTAAATATAATATGCATAACATAAAATATGAAAGCAGGATCTTTATGAACGCTAATGCTTAAGATTTAGGTAGCATGTCCCATCTAACATCATGAAAGCAGCTGTTCAACAAAAAAGCTACAAGGAAAAACCTCATTTATTCGATTAACGTCATACATAAATTGAAGTGCATAACCAAAAAGTACCACCAGATGTTCCACACAAGTGAAGGCCACTCAATCTCACTGACCAAACATGGAAACCGGTGTGCGTCGTACGAGTGCGCAACTCCCGTAATTGAGACACCTTAAAATCGTCTTGAGAATTCGAAACATTCTGATAATACATCTTGAGAGCCATTTAAATTATAAATACCAATCTCTCTCTGCAAGCTGTCTTTGACCATGTTCTTTATCGTGTAAAAATTGCAATGGAGCATCCTTTAGACTTATAGCACCATTAATTGGGAATGGATTTGTGCAAGGGATTTTTTTGTAGGTACTTTCTGTAAAGTATTTAAAATCTTCCCATGTACAACAACCATAACTATTCGTACAAAGCCTAAGTTTATGAAACAGTTTACAAAATAATTGATATTATGTACAAATCTATATGATATCTTGCACCTGTTACTTCTCTTTAAATACGTGAATTTCCTGATAAAAATTATATTTGCCGGTTCCATACGAAACTATAACAATTAGTTACATATACATTACATATACTATATCCACCCACATAAATCTACCAACCAGCCCTACTAAAACGATCAAAAGCATGCAACAAAGTGGTGTCCCTTCGTCCAGCATACTCACCATGGAATCCTGATATTTCATGAATGTCAAAAAACTGTTCTGAAATAGTGCTAAATAACTAGTGCCCAAAGGAAAAAAATAGTGCTCTTGTACTTGCGAAGTTATAGCCATAGTTCGATGAGTATGCTGGACGAAGGTTTCGCCCAGCATACTCACCTCCGTCCGGAGAATCTGTATACGCTTCAAACATAATTCATACTTCAAAAAATAGTTCCCAAATAGTGCCAAACGGTGCCCAAAAAGAAAAAACAGTGCTCGAATAACTTCGGAGTTATAGGCTTCGTTCAGTGAGTATGCTGGGCGTAGGTTCTACGCCCAGCATACTCACCTCAGTGCGCGAATATCGAACGAGCTATAGGTATAATTTACGTCTCAAAAAATTGTGCTTGAAATAGTGCCCAATATCAGTCCAATTTTTGCTTGACTTTTGACTTAGAAAACCATTAAATTTTAATGTAAACTTCTACATACTAACGTAAAACGGGGTACAGTCGTCGACACATGTTTTTGGACAAAAATATTAAACTTTCTAATTGTAGATTTCATATTATTGGAAATAATTATGGTATTTTCTCACATGTCAAAAACTTTCGATTAAATGCAAAATAATCGAAAGTTAATGAAGTCTATTACCACAGACTACTATTACTTCATTGCATTGTGTGTTTGTCTGAATAAAAACCAGTAGAATTGGAGGATAAAACCAGGCCTCCGCAGAAGTAGGTATATAAATAGGTATTTGAGATCCAATTAGATAAACAAACAAGTTACATTACGTTATTATGTGTGTACCTACCTACATCAAACCTTTAAAAAAGTAACTAAGTAGGTACCCATTTTTAAAACTTCTTAAGCATGTCCTTAATTTTAAGTGTACAGTGTCATATTCAACGTAAAAATGAACGTGTTTTTGTAAAAAACAACTCGCTTGCTACCTAGTTTTACAGTGCAATTAATGAATGAGTGTAAAATCAATTTAGTTAAATGCCACTATTATAAATTGAAATATACTTACTGATTTGGGTGCAGCTCCTATATTGATTACGTACTAGATACACAATTTTATATATTATATTTAGGTAATAATAATATATATTTTACATTTAGGTAAATAATGACATCACCAACACATTGTTTGGTTTTGCAACCCACTATGTAGTCAAACTCAAAAGCCGGCGTTATTATAATGATGTGCGACGAAGTAAACATACAAAGAAACTGAGAAGCGCTTGTTCGTTTCGATTGCTTTGTGACACAAAATGGACCCTTATCACCTTCAAAATACAGATCAGTCTTGTCTAATAATCGTAAGATGTTAGGGCAGCGCCATCTAGTATTTAAACATAAACATATTCATTTGCGTCGCGGGCGCCGCGCGTCGTAAGCCCCATACCTATTGACCGTACGTGCATCCATTACTGCCACACTATATTGAACTTTATCACATGAGGAATACAGGTCAATTCCGTAAACGTTGTGGTACCGTCCTTGATCCGGAAAATGATTATTTTGAATAATTTTGTCAGTTGTAATGTAAGCATTAATAACAGCAACTTTATTTTTCATGCATGATTTACTTCATTTGATATCTTAATCCTTCAAGCGCCGTGATCTAGACAAAATAAATAAAATCATTGTTCCTAGCTACCGGGGTCCCATGCGACGCGCGAAGGCTTAATCATATTATTATAAAGTATTATTAAAATAATGTGTAATTAATAATATTGCGATTCTAAAGTAAATACTCCCTTACATAGACAATTAATAATTTACTCAAGACAAAAATTGTTAGAAAGAAAGTTAATAATATTGTATTCGACTGTACTCAATGTAATGTATGTAGAAGTTTACAATCAAATTTAATGGTTTTCTAGGTCAAAAGTCAAGCAAAAATTGGACTGATATTGGGCACTATTTTAAGCACAATTTTTTGAGACGTAAATTGTACCTATAGCTCGTTCGATATTCGCGCACTGAGGTGAGTATGCTGGGCGTAGAACCTACGCCCAGCATACTCACTGAACGAAGCCTAGTAACTCCGAAGTTATTCGAGCACTGTTTTTTCTTTTTGGGCACCGTTTGGCACTATTTGGGAACTATTTTTTGAAGTATGAATTATGTTTGAAGCGTATACAGATTCTCCGGACGGAGGTGAGTATGCTGGGCGAAACCTTCGTCCAGCATACTCATCGAACTATGGCTATAACTTCGCAAGTACAAGAGCACTATTTTTTTCCTTTGGGCACTATTTAGCACTATTTCAGAACAGTTTTTTGACATTCATGAAATATCAGGATTGTAATACTCACCATGGTGAGTATGCTGGACGAAGGGACACACAAAGTGCAGTGAGAACGTCAAAGCGTATGCACTTCATGTGTTCCCAAAGGATGCACAAGGCTGGGCGGCACATGTGCTGTGACGTCATCGCCAGTCAGCTGTGAGACGATTGTAGTGTTCTCTGGCTATGCGTGTTAGTAAGTAGCTCGTGTGATAAGACTTTATGTATGTCTAATGTTCTGTGTTATGTATTTCCCTTGAAGTATTACGTACATATGTGATTCAAATAATCCACACTTAATATTATAAATGCGAAAGTAACTCTGTCTGTCTGTCTGTTACTCAATCACGCCTGAACTACTGAACCAAATTGCATGAAATTTGGTATAGAAATATGTATTTTGATACCCGAGAATGGACATAGGCTACTTTTTACCCCGGGACATAGGATAGGTTTTATCCCGGAAATCCCACGGGAACGGGAACTATGCGGGTTTTTCTTTGACTGTGCGGGCGAAGCCGCGGGCGGAAAGCTAGTTCTTAATATTTTGGTAATGTAAAGCAGAATCTTATTGCGTAGTGTTTTATGTAGCGTTTCTGTTGAGTTGGTAAATCCCGTAGTTACCTAATTTAATTAAATTTATTTTAACAATGAATTGATTATTATGTATGTAGACAATCTGTTATTTCTACTTACCTAACTAACCCTATTGCAAATAGTCTAGACACCCTAGCAGTTACATTAAGCATACTTTTATGATTATGTACACAGTTATAAATACATTGATCAATCAAGAAACCACATAAGTACATAGCAGAATTAATACTTCTATTACCTACATAGAGTTATAAACAACACATTACTAGACGCGCCCACACCGATATCTTTGCGAAATCACTAACTACATAGTATAAAACAAAGTCGCTTTTTCCTGTGCTTTTTCTGTCCCTATGTCCCTATGCATGCTTAAATCTTTATAACTACGCAACGGATTTTGATGCCCTTTGTTTTTTAATAGATACAGTGATTCAAGGTAGGTTTTAGTATATGATTTATTAGGTTTTAGACAAATAGGGCGAAGCCGCGGGCATAAAGCTAGTAGTTATAGGTAATCAACACATTAACTAGACGCGCCCACACCGATATCTTTGCGAAATAACTAAATAAACGATTATGAAAGTGTGTCAATCTGTCCTTTAATCTGTGCAGCGATAAAAATGTCAATTACACCGTTGTCGAACCGAAGACATTTCGCTTTGCGGTGGTATATTGACATTTTACGGGAATCGGCACACTTGTGCATTGAGCATAAAAAGTCAAGTGGAGCCGGATAGGCTTAATGTATGTGCTATAAATGACAGCATGTACAAACTATATGTATGTATACAGTATATGATGGTAGGAAATTGATTCTCGCCGTTTTTATTTGCACTGTAGCGGGGTGCGTAACAACAAACAAAGTTTGAACAAACTGTGATAAAAGCACGCATGTCTATGTGTACTTAGAATATACATATCGGATGATATAATTTAGCAACTTATCAAGCAATTCCAAAAAAAAATTGGAATTTCTTAATACACAGAAAATCGCATGTAATTTTATATACTTACACGGTGTTAAAAAATACATTTTTTTGTTATTAGTAACAACACAATACGCAATACTTTCCCCACCACTAACTAAGATCATTTCAACATTTTTTACATCTACCTCTAAAAACCGAACACCAAATTTTTCCTCTTTTCTCCCATTACACAAACACCTTATCCATAAAGTAAATGAGACTAATTCATATAATTCATCAGTTCACGGCTCGTTAGTTGCGACTGTATTAATTTCGGATCGTGTTAAAAGCCGATGATCGTCACGGCATGATATTTGAGGCGTGGGAATACAATTTACATTGGGTAAGTAGGTATTTGTTTTTTATTTGTTGTGTGATTGGTGAAGAATAGCGTATTTAATTTCGTTTAATTTGTTGGATTTTTGTTTTAATTATATTTTGAACGTTTTATACAAGTATTGTTAACGAATTACATTCCTATTTCCTACACTAAGTATTATATTTTTAAAGCTATAACATACAACCGGGAAAGTGATAGACTATAGCCTAGCATAAAACAAAGTCTATATTATATATCATATTATTATACTGACGCAAGCAAACTTCACGCATACGCGATACAAAAACTACATGCGAATAAAAAAATCACTGAATCACCATACGAAGTGGCACAACGATCGTTTAACCAAAACATCGAAGCACAAGTTCAACGACCTCCAAATCCCGATAATTAAACTGAATCTTAACTTGACGGGGCATAAAAAGTTATCGATGCGCCCGCGCCGAACATGTTCTATTGTAATTTGTTACAACTGTAATAACATTACGTATAATTAATTGTACGATTTAGTTTATTCACATTACGGTTTGGTAGAAGATTTTGTTATCAATGTGTTTCATAGTATAAATATTACGGTAAACTGTGCTTCTAAATCGTTAGTAAGTACATAGTTTTCATGTAGGTATGTCTAAAGGTTCCTATTTGGTTCATATATGAAACAAGCTTTCCCGGCAAACGCTGTTTTGCCTTTCTCTTATCACTTAGGCGTATGAAAAAAAGATTTTTCTCGATTTTCAAGACTTACCCGATACTCACACAAAATTTCATGAGAATCCGCCCAGCCGTTTCGAAGGAGTGTGGTAACTAATTGTGACACGATAATTTTATATATTTAGAAAAGAGAAGAAGATATGGTTCTAAAGGTGGCAATCATCCCTGTTTCTACAGTACATAATATGGGTTAGTACAGTGGGTTAGTAAGACGACCTTGTGCGTCGCGCGTCACGGTGTACGCACGAACGTTGTTACACGCCGCTCTTCACACCTAAGTCACTTTATATCTGTGTGAACAATGTTTGGTTGGTATTAAGGAAAATGGAATGTAATTAAACCCCGATTTTTTTCCCTATTTGTCAGCGCTCGAAGTTACTCTGGACGGCGGAGGTGGAGTACCATTTATTTAGAAAATATTACACGTTATCTTAGTTAAGTCTACCATACCCAAACTCAACTCAAAAAGTAAAAAATGTATCTGTGTATCGACTATCGATGTCTTACTAATGTCATTATTGAACCGTTTGCCCCGGCTTCACCCTGATTAACACCGCTTTTGTGTAAAATTGCGTATGTTACTCAGAGAACAGCAAAAACTTCTACTGTGGCACAGAATACTCAATAGTAAGTAGTAACTAAAACTGTGGTTACAAATCTTTTAAATTTTTAAAATCTATCGACTCATTTTTAAGTTTAGTAGGTATGGTATATCATGAAACAATAAAGAATCATCTTGGTTTAGAAGTACCCTTATAAATTGCAATATCCAGCAGTAATAAGATAACACTTGAATATCTGCACTATTCATATTGGATGGTTCGTAACTAGTATGGTATTATAGTATCTGTGGTTCGTAATATCCGGTAATATCGACTGGATCTGCTTCCATTAATCTTACGACTGGCATTGTGGAGTGACCACGCTTTTAGTTCATAGCGGTTATTTTATTTATGAATTTTTTGCATATTCAATTCATAGATTTATGTTAATTAGTTTTTAATGCATCAATTAATGCTGCTCTACTTAAATTAATGGTAGATAAAATATTGTTAATTTGGTAAATTTGCAATTCCTTGAATCTCAAATCTGTATTCTGTATACATAATTCATTTAAAATCTGATGAATATAAAATAAAATAAGTTCTTTCGTTAAGTGCCAAAGACCCCTATCGTATGTGGACAAATTATATTAATTTATATTATCTTAGATTCATTTTTAAATTCGAAAAACGTGGTAAACTATGTTACACAAACATATTAATTATGTCAACACAATGTAATTTCTATTTGCTCGTTTAATACAAGTATATTAAGGGTCTATACGTCTCTCTAATAAATAAAGAAGAGCCACCCTTATTGCTCTACAAAGTACCAATATTCATATAAGAATTTCCAAGTATATCCAACAACCTTCTAGTACACATATTATACAAAAACAGCACATCAACCGAACCGCGTACACACTAGCGGCTGCATTCCACAACACCTATGCCGCGGCTACTGCGCATAAATATTTTATACCTAATTACATTCCCGGGTGAATCGACGCGATTGTCCGATAGACTGTTTTGAGAAACGCTAGAGTAATATTACATAGTGTGGTGGTTGTTTAATTACGTCGTAATAATTATCGAATAAAGCAACTTTGTATAAAACCTATAAAATAAATTTTATGTCATTCCGTATCTTATGTTTTCACCATGAAAAATGAAAAAGAGATAGGTTGTACATTTAATCGCTGACTCAATAATATTAGTTAAGTTATAAACTAAGTTCAATTCATATTGAACACAATAAATAAACCCGAAATGATTTTTTCCACAGATATCAAACAATAATAAAATACAAAACCTAATGTATCTACATCTCCATACACTAAGCAGCTAATATCCCACCGAAGATGATAAACAGCCCAAAGCCGCGAGTGCATTACGTAATGCGTCAAAACACCATTGCTCGCATACACAGCGGTTATACCCATTACCCACCTACATCTACCGGCCACTATAGTCTATACTCTATATCTATTATCTAACGCGTCTGCAAGTTCCATGGTGCATTGCGGTGCAGATTCCCGATTCGATATAACTACAACATATCCAATCGATTCAACTGTACGTTTCGTTGAGATCGTATAAAACAATAATCGATTAACATTGTTATCTTTATCTACGACATTGAATTGTAAGTATTGTAATGGTATCAAGTGTTATTTAAAAGTAATTGCATTTGAAATACGTATATTACTTTTAATATGCAATTTACTCACCATTTTGTGTGGAATGTTAATAATGGATAGATAATATAATAATATGGCGATAACTAAGAAATACCAATACTATTACATTCTTATTCATTAAGTGTAATTATATAACATAAAGTAACTTTTAAATGCCATACAACAGACAAAAACAATAAGGAAACGGTTCATTTCACTTTATTGCACTGATTGAATTGTGTCCCATCCGATTCAGCAACTGTACATTATACATGTAATCACTAATGTATCTACATGTATTATGCATACAGCTCCATAAATTGTACATCTACTTCGATAATAAACAAAAGTACCTATATCACAATCTTAAAAACAAGCTCGTAACCAAGTAAATATTGCCACATGCCCTCTACGGTCTACCTAAAATATAATTTAATACAACACAAAATAACTACACATTACGAAAGATGCAATAAACCTTCAACTTTTAAAGCTGCAATATTTGTAACCTCGGCTCATCCACGTCAAATATCGTTTCGAGTCGTAGTAAAGTCGAAAAGCCCATTACATTGAATTAACCAAGAGGTGCTATATCAAAAGCAATCATCGACCGTCGAGCGCTTGCATAATAAAACGCAATTAAAACACGCGATCCGACGTCTACACTCTACAGACTACAGACTATAGCTATACAGACTATAAATAGCGAATAATATTGTGAATGATAAAAATCTATGGTCCTTCGAGGACTTAACCAACTTGTATTACAAAAACAAAAGTCTGTATCGGTGGTTTTGTATTTATGCATCTACGTGTTTTATAATATTTAATATGTACGCAATATGCATGCTAGGGCTGAATTAGTCAGTCGGTTAAATAAATTACAATCGCATGAGCGTAGTTTATTTCAAGGCTGTCAGAAAATTTTATTTGTTGCTTCATTCTAAAGTTTTCTTTCCAACATCTTGCTCCTTAAGTTATAATACACATAGGAAATTGACTCTCGTCTCTCACCCTCAACAAACAGCACATAGCAATAGCAAATCAGTATAGCATTCTAAACAAAATTATGCATGCAACTCGATTGCAGCTAACATTGATTGAATATATGTAAAGTGTAAACCTTTTATGCACTAGAGGAACTTTCAATCTAATGCATTTTAAATGCAGGAAGCACATTGTGATCAATGTATGAATCAAATTATTTATTAGCAGAGGATTTACCGTGTTATATATTAAAGAAAAATTTTGCATTATAAATTCGGAGTAACAACGTAAGTATACAGTATTGAATTGAACACATAACTTTAATAATTTCTATTGACATTGAATTCAACTAATTTCCCGTTTTATTTTTAAAAATTTATACCGGCCATTTTACTCATTAGGTTAAGTACTTTCGATATCAGTTTAAAGTTTTTTGTTATCTGTAATAGTTATGGAAAAATCGCCTGTGCACACTTAACGATTACACCCTGTATATCATCACGCTAAGACCAATAGGAGCGGAGCAATGCGGGTGAAACCGCGGAGCACAGCTAGTCTATAATAATATGTAAGACGATTATGACTAAGAACATAATGCCTTATGCAGTTTACAGCGTAATGAAGAAACCTTTACCTTGTAGTGTTCAACTCGTAATAAATTACCTCGAAGTTTTTTACGATATGACGTTGTTAATTGAAATACTTTCAGTAATGTTTGTTATTAAGATAACAATGTTGTAATTTTTTATTTATGCACACAACATTTCGATTTCATTTGCATGAATACTTCTTTCTATAAAATGATGTACTTATTCTTTAAATTCTTGACTTGATACAGAGTCCAATACGAATTAATATTTTGCACGCCTCTTGAGGTGGGTACTACTGTCACTTCGCGCAAAACATCTGATTTTTCAAACTTAAAATGTCTTTATGTATCATACATTGCACTTGTAAGATAATACATACACACACATATTAAGAAAAAACACTATTTTTAACATTCATGATATTTTTGATGTCATTTTTGTTATTTAAACTAGTTAAAAAACAGTTTAAAAAAGTTCTGTCTTGGACGTCCGTGTGTCTGTATGTGCGGAGGATTTTCTTGTTAACACGATAGCGACCGAAATACTTTACTAATCGAGTCTTTTTTTTCCCTTACGCTTGAGTATGCTCAGGAATTCCCTTTCATTTTTCAGGGTCTGATTCGATGTGGTTTAATTGTTATTAAATAAACAAAAATAATAATTAATAAATAATTATTAAAAAAAAATTATGAGGCGTGCACTTTTGGATTTTCCAAATTATTTTTATATTATATTCATTATTCAGTTGATTCAGTGCATTCGTATGTAGCAAGACCTAGGTAAGCATTATGAGAAATTACTCCTATAAATAATTTACGCATGCTACAACTAGGTAACCACATAATTTTCACCATGATAATACCACCATGAACGACCTATTGGTTAATACAATAGTGGCGTGCAGCCAACCATGTCACCAAAGCATGTCAATTATTATGTGCAAACGTATACACATCGTCGCGTTGTAATTTTGGCATAAATCATGAGCTTGTTACAAGCTTTTATTTGCATTTTAGGACAACATTTTTGTTGTTGCTGTCTGCTTTCAGATTAAAGAAGTAGAAATAAAGGTTGAGGAAGAACAATACTCTGCAGTAATCCTGAAAGTATCATCACAGATCCGTATATAATATCATGATGTGGCCTGAAGTTCGAGACTCTTGCCCCTTACATTACCTCCTATACAGTAGAATGACGCAGTAGAATAAAAACAGTTTGTCCCTAAAGAACACGACACATTATCTCCATTATTCAAACCAACCAACTGCTTGCAAAATACGAATTAACTTGTTCTCGTTACCTACAACAGTTCCCTTCCTGATTGCATTACGGAGGTGTGCGCGCACCTTTATCTAGGATCAGCGCCCAACGGTAAATCGTAACAGTGGCATGATCATGCCTTGGATTAGTCTGTCACTAGTAACTAATTGGCATCTTACTCGAACGCGAAACCAAAGAGATCTGGAGAGTGGAGTGAAACCTGTTTTTTGTTCGCTACTGTATACTTGTAAGGTTACACTGTACACTTTAATCGGACGAATTTATCTTTTTATTTTGACTTTCTATAGAAATGCTTTTCTTTGAAACGTGCAGTGGGTTACGAAATCGCTTTCACGTGATAATTTTGTCGCTATTATAGCATATTATTATTTTCCGTTACAATATAATTCAAAATACAGAATTCATTCTATCTAACTAGCAATGAATCAGACATTGTACTGAAGTCAAACCAACTTCGTTGATATGATCATTCTTTAACAGCATTACTGCTTATTACAGCTTATTCAGCATAATTAATAAAGGTATAGGTACTTAGATAACTAATACAATAAGCATATCAAAAATATGCATAAAATTTAATTAATCACTAATTGCAATATAAAAACTAACATTTCTATATTAAACTTGAGATTTTGCATTCATATTCACCCTTTTTATGAGTGTCGAGATAGGGGCATATTAATAGAACCACCAAGGTCAGTCTGACTAACCGTGAGTCACTAACAGGAAACATACAAATAAATAACAATGGCTAAAACTATTTAAATATTCACAATATAGTGTTGAATTATTACAGAATATTATTACTATTAATCATGTTTAATTTCAAGTGGATTAACTTTGTTTTTAATAATTTATAATATTTTTAATCTTGAAGTATAAATTGTTTTTATTGTCTTTTTTCCTCAGTAGGATAACTTTTTGTCATTGTAATTTTATTAGATTTTTTAAAAATTCACGTACATATTTTCAAATGATAAATAAACATTGTTACGGAACTATGTAACAATATGTTTATTTATCATTTGAAATCTTAATCAGGACTACGACTTTTCCAATACTACACTTAATCAGGTATCTCTCAGTCAACTATATTCCAAAGTAGTTAGTTTAAAATTTGAACGAATTTAACTAAAACTAATTGAAGTCAAGGTCATAGTTTAACCCTATTTCTCAGCAGGTCAGATGACGAATGCTGGACCAAATTACACCAATTTGCCTATTACAATTGGTTAAGTATCCAGCATCTCAGTGTTTCCTGTTCATAATGCTACTTGATGATTAAGAAGCCTGTTATTTTGTATTAAGTCACACTTTAATATATAATATGTACGTATATTATGTATGGGTTTGCATGTTGATTTGCAAGTGTTAATTTTAGTTAATTGTATCCTTATTTGCCATAATCTATACTTAATATTATAAAGCTGAAGAGTTTGTTTGTTTGTTTGAACGCGCTAGTCTCGGGAACTACTGGTCCGATTTGAAAATTTATTTCGGTGTTAGATAGCTCATTTATCGAGGAAGGCTATAGGCTATATATCATCACGCTACGACCAACAGGAGTGGAGCCACGGGGGTAAAACCGCGCAGCAGTGGGTTATATTTTGATAAAATTATTTCAATTTCTTATATGATAGTTTATAACATTGAACAATGTCTGTAACATTAAATATATTTTTATTTTATTCATTTTAATACACATTATATCGTAAGATATATTAATTTAAACCATAACATTTGTTATGTGACATTATAGTAACTGATTATTTAGCTATAGTTTTAATAAAACTATTGGACACAATATGTTAACTGCCTTGTGTGCTACTGTAAATAACTGACCTCTAGATTACATATGTTATTTCAAATTAAAACGAACTAAGCGTTATTTGATAGTGTTATCAAATAACATGCGTAACACATGTTTATTAGTTACATAAAGAGCCATTATGTATGCAAATTAATCCTATTTAAATGAATGTATGAAACATTATGTTGTAATAATGACCTTTAATTTTATGTTAATACTTTTTACCAATGTAAGTCACAGTGAAAATAATATTTTTGAATTTTTTTTTATTGGGAACAGGGAAGCGCTTGACCACAATCTTGCCTAATATTAAGCTGAGATGTGGTCTAAGATGGAATGCGCTTCCCTAGAAGATACCCGTACACTCTACGCTTGAAGACCCCCATATTGTACTTGTCTTTAACACAATAATAAGATTACATTTTCTTTCCATTGTTGATTCTTAAATATTTATTACCATTTAATTATCAGCATTTACAACAATAATTTAAAATAGGAAATAGAATTGTATAGAAACATCTTATAAAGAATATTCAGTCATCATTAGAACATTTATCGAACCCCTTAAACGATTGAACAGTATAAAACTAAGTTCAGATATTCAATACAATCAGTGAACACACTATTTCTAAGTATACAAGCACAGAGATAAAGACAGGAAGTTGTATTCAAGCCCAACTGCTCTCATTCACCACTATTGATAAGATATTACGCAGGAAGACATTTTGTGATCGGAAACTGTGATCTAGAAAGAGCAAATGGACGGGAAGATAGTTCATAGAATAGTATGTTTTAGGGTATGTAGTTAACTTATTTAAAGGAAGTAAGCTTTTTAAGTGTATATAGAAGTTACTACGAATATATATTAAAAGTTAAGATATATTCTACTGATCCAACTACATACTCTAAAACATAGAATATTATGTTTTAGAGTACATACTTTGCCTTTAGAATTGAAAAGCTTTTTAAGATGTAGATAGAGTACTTACTACAAATATGTATTAAAATTTATAAGAAGTCATTACATACAGAAATTAAAAGTGAAAGGAAGCGTAAAGAATGTTGATTTTAAGGTTCTATGTACCTACATGGCGTACACCATAAGATAAACATAAAATAATAACATACATATAAAATAATAAATAATATTATTGTTGTAAATTATAAGACTTCATAACACTGATTTGCAAACTGCATTGTGAACTATTACAAAATAACATATTGTAATTACCTAATTATTTAAAATATATGATTTCAATAGAGCCTCGGTTATATATTACATATATTATTTACTTTATTTACTCAGTTGATAAGATTTACGTAAAATAATAAAATTCTTTTGTAGATCAGAATTATTTTTGTTTAAATAAATAAAGAATAACATTGTGAATTTCCACCACAATTTAAATTTTAAACGCTTCATTTTAACCAAGGGCATTAACGAAAAATTGACATTAATAAACTCATACACTTCCAATTGAACTAATTTCATTGACCTTCCATGTTTGTTAGCGCAGTGTGCGCTTCGGTATAATTTCATCATTTCTCAATTAAAATAATTGTTTTCTAAAAGACAACATACAATTTTTGAATAATATACAATTTTAAACAGAACTTCGTTACAGGTACATGAATTTGGACCAATATTCGAACAATATTGGTCCAAATTATAAAAAATTATAAAAATTATAAACATCCGATACTGTCCATAATGTTAACATTCGTGTTTGTAAACAAAAATGCCGGTTACTGTAATAAATCAAAAACTCACCAAAACTTTGATAAATCTATTCTCCAGTTCATCTCTATCGGGCATCGGAGGTTTAGTCCGATTTCTTGTGGACGGCTGCCGTACATGGTGGCTTTTTGTTGTTCCCACCGGTCCGTCCAACATCGTTTGTTCCCTGGACGTAATTAAACCCATTTTACACTACACTGGCTAATCAAACACTCATCACGATTTGATTAGGTCATTTTTATCACAGATTGCAACACAACTTCATAGAAATCTAGTCACATTACACGTTCAAAACAATCACGATTTATTGTACCGCACTGGACAAAGCAAAGGCGAGGCACATCCGCACGCGCACAAACGTTTTTCGATAAAGAATAACACTGGCGACTGTCAAAGTCAAACTATGAAACAAAACAAAAACACCACACTTAACTTTTTTTATTTTAACATAGTGGTAGGCTAGATACAAGCATATTTGAAATGTATCACACATTATCTGTCGAAATACTGTATTCCTAGATTAATTTTATTCCAATGTAATTCCTTCTAATGGATAGTCGCGGCTCTGTTGGTGCCTAAAATAATGTTCCTATAGTATTATCTTATTCAAATGCCAAATATATTAGAATGAAAATACTAAGGAAAATACCGCTTCATTGTTTGCGTTGAATATGGGTGTAATTATTTATGCATGCAAGAGTAACGAATAAAATACAGGGAAGAAGATTATGTAGTAGTCTTTTTATCTATTAAGGTTTTCTACCTGTTTATTTAGCAGTTGTATACACATGTGTGTGATTGCATTTGCATTGAAATAATATATAATTAATAATAAATAATATTTCAAATTATAGACCGATTTCAATCCTCTCTTCATTCGCTAAGGTTTTTGAGTCTTTGATCTGTCCTTTTATTCAACGGCACTTTAGGCAGTTTCTGAGTGATCAACAACATGGCTTTATTCAATCAAGATCGACAACAACAAATTTGTTGACATTTACTGAATCGCTTGTGCAATGTGTTGATGAGAATAAACAATTCGATGTAATATACACCGATTTCAGTAAAGCTTTTGACAAAATCTCCCATCCCATACTATTACAAAAACTTTCAGCTTATGGAGTTACTGGCTCGTTGCTACATTGGCTACAATCGTACATAACAGGTCGAGAGTTTTTTGTTGTCGTAAATGGCTTCACATCAAATGTCCATCATATTACGTCTGGTGCTCCGCAAGGATCCCATTTGGCACCAATCCTTTTCAACATTTATGTAAATGATCTACCCCATTGTTTCTCTTTCTCTGAGGTTTTTTTATATGCAGATGATCTTAAATTTGCCAAAAAAATCGATAAACCAAGTGATACCTGCCTTCTACAGGAAGATCTTAATCGGCTTATTCAATGGTGTGCACTCAATGATATGCAGTTGAACCCCAAAAAATGTTACCATATGAAATTTTCTAGAAAGAACTCTGCAGTGCATTCAAAGTATTACATTGGAAACCAGGTAGTGCAGGAGGTAGACACAATCAGGGACCTCGGTGTCCTGTTTGATAAATCCCTGACCTTTCTACCTCATATTGAGAATGTAACAAAAAAAGCCTCCCAAATGCTAGGGTTCATTTTAAGAAATACAAAAAATTTTGGTTTGGTCCGAACTAAAATTATTTTATACAACTGCTTGGTACGAAGCGCCTTGGAATACTGTAGTTCCGTTTGGAGACCCCACTATGCTACTCACATGCTAAGACTAGAAAGGGTACAAAAAAGATTCCTATGGCACTTAGCTTTTTCCGAAGGGAAGCTGAGACAACTACCCACATATAAAACACGCTTAAACCATTTTAAAATACGTGCTTTGCATATACGTTACAGCATTATTGATGCATCGTTTCTATACAAACTTCTAAGAAATAAAATTGACTGCCCCAGTTTATTGAGCCAAATCAGATTTCGCGTGCCATATAGATATCCCCGTAACTGTATCACACCTTTTTACCCTCCAATACGACGAACTGTTCTTGGTTCTAATTCACCACTTCTTAAAATGTATAAAATTTTGAATGAGTGTAGTGATTTAATAGATATAAACTATGATAGCCTCAGTATATTCGTGAACAAAATCTCAGAACACTATATTAATTTAATTTAGGATCGCTTAGCTTATACAAATTTAAAATGTTTAGTCAATTTAGATTTATAAGTTAAATATTTAATTTTTTTTTTTTGTTTTCTCATAGATATCTCAACGTAAAAAAATAATTTAGATGTAAGATACTATCACTGTTTTCTTTTTTAAATTTTTTTTCCAATTAATCCTTGTATTGTCATAACATGTAACCGTTTTATTTCGCATGTGGTGTTAGCCTTTAAGTAGTTATTACATCTATGTAAGTTATTTTGTAATCTTTTTTTCTGTATGTTTGTATTGATGTAAATAACTGTTGGCTGACCTTAAATAAATAAATAAATAAATAAATAAAAATAAATAAATACATACAATGAATGTTCATTGTGTATATTATTTCAATGCAATCCTTCGTTTCAAAGCGCCCATGATTATTCTATAGGGTTGAAATCATAGTTGTAAAGGGAGAACCAAGGGGAGAAATCATGTCCATATATCTAAAAAAAAAAAGACGGGTTGCACTCCGGGAGTGCCGGCAGAAGTGAAAACTTGATTTAATAATCAAGTTTTCACTTCTGCCGGCACTCCCGGCACTGCACGGCGTACCTAGCACGGATGGATATCAAACATGCTCAACGTTAATACGTTGAGCATGTTTGATATCCATCCGTCTTAGGTACGCTTTTTCGATCAGGTCACGTGTCCTGAGTCCTGACGCGAGTTTAAGATTTTATACCCAACGCCGCTAAAGAAGTTTTCACTTCAAAATATGGCCGATCCTTAGGCCGATCTGACAAATATTTTGTAAAGAATAAAAATATTCTATAAATATTATTTGCTATGTTTACCGTGGGACTTTTTTGGTAGCGATACAGATACCAAAAAAAAGTGAAAATTCATTGATAAACTGGCAGCACCAGTCTTCAACCAGCAGCTGTCATCTGTCGAATGTAAAAGTTTTAAATGTCAAAGTTTTCAATTTAAATTGAACCGCGAAGGGTACAAAAACCACAGTACAAAAACTATTATTCGCGAAAGTGTTGGTATGGTTGATTTTGTTTTTGGTGTCGTTTTCTCCTGTTTTGCGTGATTTTACGTTCAAAGTGCGTTGAGTTGAGCCTTCTCCTCCGCCTTTGCGTTGAAAGCAGCATAAACAAGCAGCATTTGTGTTGTGTTTCGAGCCAAGTAACTCTTTATAGAGCAGTCTCCAAGGAGATGTTCGTTTGCATAAATAGCGGACCTAAATCTGACTTCTGATATATATATTGTATAGATCCCAGACATCCTATAGACAGATGTTGCCAACCAGTTTTGTGGTCCCCTTTCCCGCACCCCGCGGTAATTAAACCCGGCGCGGCCTAAGATGATCCCTATGACAGTTCGTCTTAGTGATTGCTCGTATGATGGATCGTGTCGATACTTTACTATTTTATAGGCTAAGGCGTGGTTTACATTCAGCCACGTCGGTAAACATGTTTTTACAAATATTATAAAATGAATTTTTAACGTCTAATATGTAAACGAAACGGTAAGTAAAACGAAAGTTTTCCAAAACATAAAAGCACCTTAACATTTTCTCGTAATCTTTAACCCGTTTAACACAGTGTATATTATTTTATCATGAAAATGGAATCCCTCATTTAATTTTTCTAAAAAACTTATATTATCATAGGTAAGTAAATTAACGCGAACGGTAATTAATTAATTAATTATGCTGCGATCTTCTGTTCCATTCAATAGAGAATGAACTATAGCTTAAGCATGGAAAAAATGTTAACTCGTTTCCATTATCGAAATTTGTTTATCGATACTTTCCGCACTAGTCGATAAATGCCAACGATGTAAGTTTTGAAGGACGTAAACGTAAAGTCAGATTGATATAATTTCTCGTAAATGTTAAGACGATACACAAAAAAAAATCCACTGCTTGGCGGGCGGAGTCTAATAGCTCGCTATCGCGAACGCGGGTGTGCGCGAAGTCATTCTTGTAAACTCGCCGCGCTGCCTCTGGCCGACTCGGGACAAACATGTATGGAGTCGTCATACAGTTATAATATTGTTATACATTTATTCAATTGTTGATTTATTGGTTTTATTTTCTTGCTTATAAACAAATAATCTTCTTTCCAACAACTACTTAGACATTATTAATAATTATTATTTCGTAATGTTTACTTTATTACAAAATAATACAGGTTATAAATAATCTTTAAAATAACAAAAAATATTGTTACTCTGAAAAAATGAAATGGTACTCAATAACGCGGACTACTGAATTGATTTAGATAGAATTTGATGCTGACGTAGATATTACATCATGCCCAGAAATGAAAGGTACTATTTCTGAAAGAAGTTATAAACCCTAATTCTTCTCAGTCAAAGTCAAGAGTGGAAGATATCACTAATACAGTAAAACTGATGCGAAACTTTGGATGTTAATTTGTATATTTTTTTGTTAGTTGTTACTTAATCACGTCAAGACTACATTACCAATTTTGATAAAATATAGCTAATTGCCTGGATTTACACATAGGATACTTTTTATCCGAACTGAACACTTCTGTGGGATAAAACAGGATTCACGATATAACCTAATTCCACGCGGGCAAAGCCGCGGTCGGAATGATATTTTTTTAAATAAAAAAATTGTTTAAAAAAAACACAAAATATATTGATGCATGTATTTATTTTTGCACTCTATTATAATTGTAATTATTCATTACAAATAATCAAAATAAAATAGCCAGAACAAAGTTAGGCCCTGGTAGGATAGGTAGGCAGTGTGAGACGAACACTGGCTTATTTATACCAATAATAATGTATTATAAACATTAAATTAAGTTTACTTTCTAACAACAAAAATACATAATATTAGCTAATGTGAAAACGAATCAACCAATCATCCCACAACAATGAAATGTGCACACAAATATTCATCAAAATCGGTTCATGTCATTAGGAGGAGTGACTGCAGCGCCATCTTCCGGGCCCAATTGTGTTTCCAGATCACCCAGGAACTCAATTTAATATACTTACACAAAATTTTTCGAAATGAAAACTCACATTACTATGTAAATATGAATATAAACCTGTTTTATTACTAAGCAATTTCCCGCACAGGTGTAGTAAGTATAAATGAAATAAATATCAACATCAAATTCTTTATACAACATACTTATCTACCACCTTCTAAGAAATGTAATTCTTGAAATTATTTCGTATTTTTTTTAAATATAATACTACTCCAATGAGCTCCTGTTCCATATTATGTCCGCCATACTTCCACTAAGTTCACCATGATTTTTTATTTCTTTGCACTTTGTTGCTTTTTGCTAAAAATGGAATCATGCGATAAAACCAGTAGAACGTTGATAACATACATTTTTGACTGAATAAAGGTACTTACGAAGGAGTGGGTTCACATTGTGAACAATCAGTGGGTTTATTTTCCTTCTGGATTCCGGATTTCTGAAAAGATTATCTATGCTATAAATGAAAAAATCTTACACATTCGTTATGTACTTAAAACAGGGGTACATATCAAACATCGTCTATAATACAATTATCATCAAATTTAAAATAAAACCAACTTACTTCATTAATTTGTTCCAATTGTAAGCATTCTTTTTCCTCCAACCTTTATGTTTCTTCTTCTTATTTTCTTTATTGTCCCTATTTGTCTCATTTTGTCTTATCGTGTTGTCACCCTTTTTTACGATTGCGCGAGCGACACAAGTTCCCCGTGTGACGGCCGTAGCGGGAATGACTCGTGCAGCGATCGGGGTAGGAAGGTACAGGGCGGCTCTCGCTATATTGGCTGGTCGCGCGCTAATTTCAAGTATTTCTTGTTTATTTCAAAACCATCGCATATTTCAAAATTCTAAATCGGTAGACGTATAGGTTGTATATTTTATAGTTAATATCCAAAAAGTCGTAACTTTACGTTTGTTATTTTGAAGATGCCAGAGATTATAAAAAAATAACAATGAGAACTTTGTATTTTTTTTCTATCGAGAAAATATCATGGAATCATGTTTCTAAAACGGTAGACGTATTGTGTTACTATTGAACTTTCTTGTCAAGAATTTTCATCACGACAACTTTAATAATATAAAAATTACGAAGGTTTAAAAAGGGCCGTAAATGTTAGAAAAATTAATTCATCACCTTAAGAATTGTTATAATTCCAACGGAATATCATTGTAATGGCATAAAGCTACGTAAAAATTAATAAATGCCATTTTTAGACGCCTCCAATACGTTTCTAATTTAATGGTGACGCCATTACAAGTTTGTCTCTTGAGAATAACTGTCAGTGTCATAGGGATCATCTTAGGCCGCGCCGGGTATAAATATGACATATAAAGAAAAAAATAAACATTTCCAAAACATGCCGCGTGGGGTATCAAATGAAAGAGCTTATTGAGTAGATCACGAATATATAGCATACTATAACATTTCTTACACTTTCTCTAAGATTTTTTAGAAAATTTACGAAAATGCTCCATTTTTGAGTTAACTTTAAACCACTATAGATTGAAAACTCATGAATATATTTTTTAAATTATTATTTTAAATAATTAACAATAGTCCATTGTTTACGATTCAATAGTTCGTAGAGTCACAGACTAATAATAATATACTACGTATACAAGTACAGTGAAATAGTTGCATGGGGGAGTGGGGGGAGCATTCAAAGATGGCGAGTATATTTTCAAGTTTATACCAGAAATAAAGGCCTAATACAAAAATATCGGTGTCAGGGCTTGGAATAATTATCTCTGCACTGTCGTTGTGTTTGACAGAATGAAAAATATGGCAGAACATTCTTGAATCAGCCTCTTAACTTCATCAGCCTCTTCTAAACTTAAATATACTCGCCATCTTTGAATGCTCCCCCCACTTCCCCATGCAACTATTTCACTGTACGAACTATTGAATCGTAAACAATGGACTATTGTTAATTATTTAAAATAAAATCAAATAAAAAAATCTTAGAGAAAGTGTAAGAAATGTTATAGTATGCTATATATTCGTGATCTACTCAATAAGCTCTTTCATTTGATATCCCACGCGGCATGTTTTGGAAATGTTTATTTTTTTCTTTGTATGCCATATTTAATTACCGGTGTGCGGGGAAGGGGACCACAAAACTGGTTGGCAACATCTGTCTATAGGATGTCTGGGATGGGATCTATACAATATATATCAGAAGTCAGATTTAGGTCCGCTATTTATGCAAACGAACATCTCCTTGGAGCCTGCTCTATTAGCCTAGTGACCTATCCTACCTTTCAAGTTTGATGCTCACGGGATGCAATAATTCTCCCGTACCATATATAGTTCATTGAAATGTTACATTTTTTAGGCCTGACCTTGCGTTTTTTAGATTATCAAATAAATAGTTTAAGAGATATATCGTAAAAACCATTTCAACCGCTATTTTCAAGATGGCGGCCGTGAGACAAGGGTGGCGACCCCACAAACTTGGTGATAGCTTCACACTGACCCCCCCTACACATCAAAAAAATAAAATTGCGTCCTCGTGATATAAGACTATTTTTGTAGATTGTTTTTCGAGGAACAACTTTTATATACAACATTTTTTCATTACGTCAATAGCTAAGGTTTTACAGCGCTCAGAAGTGAGTACTATTTTTCAGTAGTAACTATACATAATATATTGGCTATTGGCTCTTTTCCCAGACTCCACAATAATGGAAGCACACTGCAGAACATTTCAGCCCTGCTTTTCGACGTAAAAAAAACGCACTTCCAGACTCTACCTCCTGGGTGGTGGGGAAAAGATTTAATAATTAATTATTAATAATATTGTAAAATTATTTACTAAAAATATTTTACTGGTGACAAATTATTATTAGTACACACATAATATATCGTATTCTGTATAGTAAAGAGTACTTAAAATAGTACTCACTTCGGAGGGCTGTAAAACCTTAGCTATTTACTTAATGAAAAAATGTTGTAAATAAAAGTTGTTCTTCGAAAAACAATCTACAAAAATGGTCTGATATAATTTCTTCGTAAACTTATAAAAAAAGTTTTATTGAAAAATATAAACATCTCTAATTTCTGAACATTTTCGCTTATAACTTTTTTGTTTATAGTTCTACGACAAAAAAATACTGAACCTAAGTTGTAGAAAATTTAATTTGCAACAAGTAATGTTAACATTGTTTTATTATCAGATAAATAGTTTAAGAGATAAATCGTAAAAACCATTTCAACCGCTATTTTCAAGATGGCGGCCGTGGGACAAGGGTGGCGACCCCACAAACTTGATGATAGCTTCACACTGACCCCCCCTACACATCAAAAAAATAAAATTGCGTCCTCTAAGAAACGCAACCCCAAATGTAACTTTTCAATGGACTAATTGAAGTACATTGGACCTTCTAAATAAATTCGTATGTTTGTATATTGGTCCATGGATCATTGAATCAGCAAAGCATTGCCTCAATTTTTACGTTAGTTAAAATCGCGCCGCTAGGTATTTATACATATGGATAGGTAAAAAAATAAAACAAGATTTGCTATATAATTTTATGCTTTATTTTGTGTAAATATAGAAATACAATTGTAACGAGAATTAATGTTATTGCCCGTATCCGATAAATTAACTAAAATATAATACACCAATAGTCTTGTTAGCACCTTTTTTTATTATTTTTTCTTTTTTATAAAAACGTATTGCAACTTTACAAATTGCTATTATGCAATAAGACGTTCTATATGTTAATTCTTAAAAATAACTTCACATATTGATGTAATTTGATCACACATTATTTTTAAAACTAAACATTACAAATATTTTCAGGCTTACAATATACGTTTTATTTGGGAATACAGGGTAATGTCGTATTTAATTGAGGAAAACTGTTGTTGAGGAAATATTTAAGATATTTTAAAACTCTTGTTATTTCTCTCAAGTATATACGACATTAGATAACACAAGACAATTTGGTCCAGCTTCAACAACAAGTAGGTACTTATTTTACAACAGTTTGTTAATAAAATTCAATTGAAAACCACGTGGATACAGTCTTTGGTTAGGACAGAAAGATTCAGATACGCCTTAAATTTATAATATCACAAGCATAAACATTCTCATATTGTAACTCAGTCAAAACAATTTTTTTTTATAGATTTTTATTATTTAAAAGCACATAAATATTTTGCATGTATATATCAAATTGTAAATAACGCATTATTATAATTTCAAGTGCGAATAATATCTTATAACGTAACAACTACCAAGGGAAGCGAAGGTAGGTAGGAAGCAAAGTTATCAAATCCTACATAAACTAAAAACTTTATAAACGACAAAAGGATACAATGCACGAAGTACTATGCGAATATCGTACAGTAATGTACATCGTTAATTTGTCAATAACTACTTATTTTACACGTACTCTGTAATACTTTTAGGCATATATCGCTCATATATTAAATTTCACCTTAAAACTAGGTATTTATTAAACCTACGATCAACTTCACACTTTCAATATTTTTCCCTTGAAGTTTTGTTAAAACGCACATTCAGTGGATGAATGGGAAACTCCACTTACATTTTTGAAAGTGATGAAAATGCACAACCTACATTAAAAGGCACTATATCATGAGCTTATGGCAACACTTGCCTACAATTATACGTTATAAGTTGTATTGACCTGAATTAAACTAACGAAATACTACGAAGATCACAATAGTAAACCAAATCAAACCGTACGCTAACAGAAATGCTTGTAACCTTTGTATTTAGGCATTTATGTAAACTATAGAAGAATCCACCCCTCCTCAAACAATATCATCATTAATTACGATTTGAAATCAAACCAAAACGATACTTTAATAGATGATACAATCATATTATCAAATGTATGTACAATCAGCGAATATAAAACAGACCTTTATGTCAACAAATATCCGTCATGTCACAATTTGAGCTTGATAAAAAATGCATTAAAACGCACTTACACCACACTACAACATCGACACTTACTAAAAATAATTTACAAACATCACTGATTCGTATATAGACGACATGATAGCATTGGATGGTTGGTTGGATTGCCTTTGTCTTTATTACAAATATTTCAACTTTGTTAAAACCAATCACTACTACCTTTCGTAACTGAAAAATGAAAGTGACTGATTAATTGAAACAAAGCTGAAAAAAATCCACCACCCCTTTACTCAATGTTAAAAGATGCTTTTAGCTCAATGTAATTCACTAAGGATTCAGCTAAACAGCTTGAAAGGGGTGGTTCAGACAGAAGCTTTTATATCCGCCACCGGCAATCTCACCTAGTATACCTCGCAAGACTTCCTAGACAACTATTAAGAGGAGGGGCAGATGTACAATACTGCCAGCACGACATCCCTAGATATCAACTATTTAAAGAAGAGTGAGTAGTACACCATCGCGATTCCCGTTAGATACCAACGCGACGCGCAATACCATCATCATCATCATCACCATAACAGCAATGAACTACTAAACAGGCCGCTAGAGAACGTCGGCGATAGCTTGCAACTCAAACTATGGGCTATTTAGACGACGGATAGTAGTACAGTACCGTGCAGCCCGGCAGCTGCCAGCGAGACACATGGAGCTCAACTACTCCCGCTTTAAAACGTAGCTATTAAGACGACGGATAGCAATACAGTACCTTCCAACTCGACGGAAAACTGAAAGATAATAGTACAGAACCGCGCAGCCCGGCACTTTCCAACGCGACACATTCAGCTCAACTACCAAACGGGTATCTAGTGAACGTCGGCGGTAGCTTGCTAGGTGCCATCGACTATGGGTTATATGGACGACGGATAATAAAACAGTACCGCACAGCCCATCACCTTCCATGCAGCTCAACTACTTTACAGGCTGCCTTAATACATTGGCTATTTAGACGACGGTTACGGGCTGCTTTGATACATTGGTTATTTAGACGACGGATAGTAGTACAGCACCGCACAGCCGGGCAGCTGCCAGCGAGACGCGTGCAGCTCGATCAGCTGCAGCAGCGTGCGGCGGATAGACGGAGCAGCTGCAGTGTTTATAAACGCGTCTCGTACAGCTGTTAGCAGCCGCTCCAGGTCACCTGGTAACTGGGTTTCCAGGTCCCGACCAATGTAGGTCAGCACGAAGAAGAGGTTCTCCGTCTGTAATGTATAATACAAATAATATATAAACTAGATTTCCGCCCGCGGCTTCGCCCGCGTTTTCAAAGGAAAACCCGAATAGTTCCTGTTCCCATGGGATTTCCGGGATAAAACCTATCCTATGTGTTAATCCAAGTTACGCTCTATATGTGTGCTAAATTTCATTGTAATCGATTCAGTAGTTTTTTCGTGAAAGAGTAACAAACATCCATACATCCATACTTTATATAATATAAGAGCCCACGACGGCCAGACTTTCCTTTCTTTCGGAAAGTTGAAAGTTTCTCTGTATATGTCTCCGATACAGATAAGAACGACTAGCGATTATCAAGTCTGGGTTGTGGTTACTTTGGCAGGAAACAGGTAGTAAGGGTGTATAAAATTGTACCTAACTTTCATTATAGTTTAAAAGCTAAATTTTATATATGTTACTTGGGGACCTATAAAAAGATATTACCTTAAGAGCCAGACAGTTTTCATGGTTCTTACATCTAGCCAGACACATTTAAAAAATAACTAACATATCATCAAATTCACATAACTACCTAAAAGCGTAACAAATATGAAATAACCCACTAAAACATTAGTTAACTATAATTATTAAAAAAATAAAAGTATAATATATAAGAAATAAAGTTATTACTTATCTTTTACGGGGGCTTATGTTGATGGAATTTCACGTATCTCGATGACACAATAAAAAAGTCATCGGGATACGTGTAATTCCATCAACATAAGTCTAAGTAAAAGATAAGTAATAACTTTATTTCTTATATATTATACTTTTATTTTTTTAATAATTATAGTTAACTAATGTTTTTAGTGGGTTATTTCATATTTGTTACGCTTTTAGGTAGTTATGTGAATTTGATGATATGTTAGTTATTTTTTAAATGTGTCTGGCTAGATGTAAGAACCATGAAAACTGTCTGGCTCTTAAGGTAATATCTTTTTATAGGTCCCCAAGTAACATATATAAAATTTAGCTTTTAAACTATAATGAAAGTTAGGTACTATTTTATACACCTTCACTACCTGTTTCCTGCCAAAGTAACCACAACCCAAACTTGATAGTCGCTGGTCGTTCTTATCTGTATAGGAGACATATACAGAGAAACTTTCAACTTTCCGAAAGAAAGGAAAGTCTGGCCGTCGTGGGCTCTTGATCTAATACATACATAAGATTAAGATTAAGATCTCGTGTCACAATGTTTGTCCTCAATGGACTCCTAAACCACTTAACCGATTATAATAAAATTCGCACACCATGTGCAGTTCGATCCAACTTGAGAGAGATAGTTTAAACATGTAGGTAGCACGGGCGAAGCCGCGGGGCGGACCGCTAGTACAAATATAAAAGTGTGTATTGTATTTTGAATACTATGTAAACTTATGAACTCAATGTAAATTGAATAAATTATACAGAAATATGTTATGTGTTTCATTTACACCAAATCTCACCAATTTTTTAGTAAACGGTCAATAAGCGGTGTTATTGTTAAAAACAAGACATTTTTATGATTCTTCTGTCCCACACACCCTGAAGTTTATTCTTAACAAATACCCTACAAGTTATAAAGTACATTTTTTTAGAAACTTCATATAGTTATAGACTACTGCTATAAAAATCAAGTTATATAATTTTTATGATATAATATATAAAAATATAATATACATACATCACTGGGCGACGGCACAGGTTGTCGGATGCAGTCTTCGCAGCACTTGCAAATTAGCGTGAGCAGAACCTGAAATATTTAAACATAACACTAGTAAATAGTTATAAAAGATCACGACTCACCATAATCTTGTTAGAATAGATTTGACATGTAGGCAATTGTTTAATGCAATGCATGCAAATATTTTTCAGGACAGGATTACACATATAAGTAATACTAGCGGTCCGCCTCGGCTTCGCCCGTGGTACCTACATGTTTAAACTATCCTATCTCTCAAGTTGGATCGAACTGCACATGGTGTGCGAATTTTATTATAATCGGTTAAGTTGCTTAGGAGTCCATTGAGGACAAACATTGTGACACGAGATTTATATATATATTAAGATATGAAGATTTGAAGATGTCAAAATCACATGACACGACCTTGAAATTTTACTCTCAACGTGCCTAAATAAGTTTTACTTCACACGCTCTTTTTTAATAGAGTTGTTTTAAGAGTAATTCACCTGTCCCGGCTGAGCGCTGGCCCCGCGGCGCTGTATCGCACGACGGCGCAGTTGGCAGTACATCTCTAACAGGAACGACAGGAACGCCATCAGACGAGGCCGCCCGCCTCCCACCATCGCGCCCAACAACTGTAAAATATAATTTAATTGGTATTGTAAAGCTAACTGAAAGTAAAAAAAAATAAAGTTTGCATAATGTCGGGTCATAAAAAATGGTAATACAAAATGTCAAACAAAATATCGAATTGAGTGAGATGTTGTACATACTGTCCTTTTTATTCATATTAGTTCGCGTCTGTTAGTATGTTTCACCGTCATCTCGCGTCTGTCAATATGTATGACCGTCATCTCGCGTCTGTCAGATTAGATCACTGTCATCTTGCGTCTGTTAGTTTAGATCGCTGTCATCTCGCGTCTGTCAATATGTATGGCCGTCATCTCGTGTCTGTCAATATGTATCACCGTCATCTCACGTCTGTCAGTATGTATAACTCATCTCGCGTCTGCCACATTATAAGTTTGCTAGTGTCACGTAGTGTCGCGTGGTGTTATCTACAAACCTTGTCCCGGTCGTGGTACCACTGCTGGCACGTGTTGAGCAGCGACTCGAGGAACGTCTCGCCGTGCTCGCGCTCCACGACGGCGATGCAGCGGCGCGCGGCCGGCAGCGCGTACCGCGGCGACTCCACCGCGCGCCCCACCAGGTGCCCCACCGCGTCCATCAGCGTGCGCGCGCACACCGCGTTCGGGTCTATGCACCACGTGATATATAACAATTACACGTTATGTACATTTAATTGATTTGCCAATACCATGTTACGCGCAAAGACCGATAACGCTCATTAAAAGTGGGTGTAGAGCAAAATTAATCTTCTTAAATATAATATTCTATACGACGATACGTGAAATATTCAAGACCAAATCTAAAAAATAAAATATATATGTATACATATATGATATTTTCGAGGATTCTGTTTGACTCGATAAAAATCCCGAAGTTACCTCTAATTTTCAAACTATTACGTTTATATATTTTATTTTTTAGATTTGATCTTGAATATTACAAGTATCATCTAATATATGATTGGTAATTTTGTTTTGCTTCATACAAACCCTTAAGCGAAAAAACTGATCACAACGTATTGTGGTAAAATTTTAGATTGTCACAACGCGTCGTGAGTCGTTGAGCGTAAAATGCACTACAGTATAAGTAATTATAATATACAAATCAGTCGAGTAAGAAATTTGATATAACTTTAGGCAATTTATTTAATTCCCAATTAAAACTGGATGTTCGAAGGATTTTTGAGCATCTATTTGTATTGGCATTAAAATATGTTCAAAAAACAAATTACATAATATTTACATCTTAGACCTAATGCAATTTGCAAAAACAATTTATAAGAAATAAGTGCTTTAGTTACAAATTTGCAGATCTATCAAATTTAAATGCGAATTTACTGCATAGTAGCAAAGTCTGAAAAATTTGATTTAAAAGTAGAGTGCACTACAGATTTTTTTACAATTTTCACCACGAGAAGCCACAAAACAGAAAATAAATTTAACCAAATCCTTGTAAATTCTTGCGTATGCTTCGTTCACTCATTAATAATCTGTATTAGATTCCCGTGGTGACAAAAATTAAGATAAACTTAAAAATTAAAATAGAAAAACTTGAAACAAAAGCGCGTTTCGCCAACTCCGACAAATTGCTGAGTACCACCTCGATAGAAGCCAACTTAACCTACAAAAGTATAAAATAACCATCTTCAGCTTTCGATCATTAATAATATCTAGATACACAAAATTCGCGATAAAAAATGTCCTCACCGGGTAGAGTTTTGGTCATTTGTAAATTCGACTTCAGCTCCTCAGAATAAGGTTGAATTTACCCCTAACTTAGGAACTATTTTTAGTTGTGTATATGTACCTTAAGTGATAGCAATAAGTTTGATTTTTCTTTAACGCTCATTTTCACGCTTCTTTACGCGTGTTGAGAGTAAAATTTCTAGGTCGCGTCATGACAATACCATCATGTCAAAGAGTAAAGCGACAATTTTGCTATCTTGCCAAAGAAGTTTCACTTCTGACACGTGTGCTCGGCACAGATGGTCTTTTTGAATTTGGTATCTTTGAATCTTACCAAAGTAGTTTCACTTTTGACACGTGTGCTCAGCACAAACGCTCTTTTCGTAATAATTATCCTTCTTTTTTCTATTCATTATAAATTTATATTTATAAAGCATTTGAATGCCATAAAACCAAAGATATCAATTTCAATAATTATCCTTTTTTAAGTTGTGTTATTGTGTATCTAGTTATCAACAATCGAAAGCCACCACACCACTTATCCAAATACCACCTATACACCGTGACCTCCCTCGCCCGTGCGCGAACAACTAAAGGGTCGTACACACCGTCCCGCTCACCTTCCAGCGCCTTGTCGATACACTCCTGTATCTCTGGCGGGAAGGCGCCGAGGTCGCCCGCGTCGGCCGCCAGCCCGAGCGCCGCCATGCCGCTCGCGAGCGCGTCCGCTGACGTCAGCGACTTGGAGCGCTTGAGCCCGGGCGTAAAGGATTGTGGACGCACGCTCTTGCCGTTCCCGTTCGAGAGGCTAGAGGGGGGCGATTTCTTCTTTTCCGATATGAGCTGCTGCGGTTGGAGCTTGAAGTGGACGCGCGGGCCACCCTGGAATCGTAAACATTGAAATTTAACAAATTTTGAATAGGTAAAACATCGTATTCATTGTATTACTATTAGGGTGCTTATCCACCAATAATGTGCGATGTGTTTGTAAAGACCAATCATATCGCTTCATTTAGTTTGAAGTGTGTAGCGTTTGTAGCGATACTATTGGTTATTTACAAACACATACCTCGCTACACATCCTCGCACATGGTGGAAAAGCACCCTAATACATGAAGATAATGATGCAAGATGTTTTACGTGTTCACAATTTGTTAAATTTAAATAACGTTAAGAATGGAATAGAATCTTTATTCTCTATCTATATTTCAGAGTTGAGAACAACTTTTCTCCACTTGTCAACTTATTGCTGAAAATAATCCATGAATAATTTGTAGCACTAAGAGTTGCTAAAAGAGCTGAATAACTATCACATTATGACAGCATGAAGCGATATACAAACTAGTAATAACTGCTAAACCTATAAAATTCTAAAAGAGACAATCTTCCATGCAACCTCATCATTGTAGTAAGAAAGATTCAGTAAGGCAACTAATACACTAGCGTACCGTAGCGTGCGGCACGTTCCCGCTCGAGGCGCTGGCGAGCAGCGCGTGCGGCGGCATCACGGGCCGGTAGTGCGGCGGCACCTGCGCGTGCAGCACCGCCGAGCGCGAGTGCTGCAGCCCCACGCTCGCGAACCCCAGGCCTACTGCCGACCTGCAATTGTTATAATTAGCCTTTATAATTATAAGTTAACAGAACATGAGTACAAACAAAAAAAATGTGTGCGTGTACTAGTGTACACACGGAAGAAGTGAAACTTCTTTATTCAAAACCTTTTTTTTCAAAAAATAATTTACTAGGTATAATATACAACTTTACAGAAATATGTCAATCCCTCGTGGTAGGGATAAAAACAAGATGGCGCGTAACGCAAAAATGTTACACTAAATTTTTTTCCAACCCCGATAAAGAATTTTCACTTCAATAACACCACAAATGCGTAATAAAATTTAAGACACAGCAGCAATAAAATAACTGCACTTAATAAAAATAACTTGAATATGATGATGATGTAACAAAGATTTCATCATCATTCATCATCATATTCAAGTTCAGTTATGTTATTGCTGCTTTTTTGTAAACAGACTTAGTCTAAAAAAAAATCAATCTAAAGCGCGAGCACGAAATCTATCGACAAAGTATTCGAATCGGCATCGAGAGCATATGTATGGGATTTTTAAAATCGCCCCTGCCGTATGCAAAAGAAAAGCTCTATCGATGACGATACGAATACCTTGACGACAGTTTTCGTACTCGCGACACTCGCGTTTCTGAACTTTAGTTAATTTCTTAGTGTGACTATGCCATGTTATATCATATCTTATTAACCTACATATTTCGTTGATAACAACAATTAAACATATGCAAAGCAGTGCCTGAAAACCTTCGTTTAATTGAAGAGCACCTACAGATTACAATGAGACGAGATCTTATCTGAGTATATAAATAAATGTTGATAACGTTCACATCTAACTAAGCTGCAATAATTCATACCATTGTAGAGCCAATGTACTTGTTGCTAATTATAATTCATTCGTCAACATTGTTATATATTTATGGCGAACAATAGTTGCCAGGAGCGATGATATCGACGGAAGTCTAATTCAAAAATTAATTTCGTAATATATGTTAAGAATTTTAACATGGTGGCTTAATAATTTGTTTGCGTAATGGGTACATACTTTACCAAGGGCTTAAATAACTTCGTTATTATCAACAACTATTTTGATAACCATATGAGTAAGAAAAACCTGATAATTAACGTTTGTTTTCTTTAATTTATGATTTGTTTTTCTTTGTCTCTAAACATAAAATTCAGAATCTAGGTCAACTTAATAGAAACCTTTACTGAATTAAATACATATATTTTTATTACTTTTCTACAACTATCCAAGTTGTCCTTTCCTCCTATTTTTTGGACAATGGATAATTATTTATTATCCAACATATAAATTCCCGTCACACTCAACCTTTCCCAGTTATGGCAACGAATCCATCATAGCGCACACTCTACATGCAAATAGACTTCGAAATTAATCCGGAAGTATGCAACATACTGATGAAATAATTCGTGCTTCAAAGTTTTGTCCGTTCCGATTATGATTTATATTTAAATTTAGAGAACTCTTTATATATTCGTTTATAAAGCAAATGAAATCAATTAAAAACTTAAAAATTGATTTTTTAAAGATACCAAATCATGCCGCTAGATGGAATCAAGAGTGACCTTTCCAAGATAACCCACATAGAGAAGAAAATTATGTATCAACCTTAAATTTAAAAGAATATTTAGGACTAATGAAGACATCTGAAGCATTTCTTTTGTTAAGAAAGGCAAACCAGGAAAATACTAGAAAGAGACGGTTATTTACACTATGTATTAAAAACATGTTATTTACAGCAGGTATGAGACATACCATAAAGTAATAACGTAAGCTAACATTCCAGATAGCCCTATTACAGTGTGACGACCCAAAGTGAGCATACACAAAGAAGCAAGCGACAGACAGAATGTAGACTGGTGGAATTGAACAATTGGCGTATCCTGTCTGTGACGGCCAGTTAGCGTTTGCGTACTGACTTTCATCATATTGAAGCAAAATATCATAAAAGAACTGAACATAAATATAAATGGCATAAACTAATATTGTCTGTAAAGAAATCTCATGAATATTCGGATCCTCTCAAGTCTAATATAGCATTTCTTTCCAAAAGGTTTATATGAATTTTCTCCTGAGTGATTTGTTTTCATCGCAATTAAGCAAAATATTATGGAAACTTTAGAATGTTATAATCATAACATATGCTAAATGTGAAGCTACTAATTGTCTTTTAAGTATTATTTATGAATATTTATCGCAAATATGCTGGTTGTTACCAAAACCAAAGCAGGTTTAAGAATAGATATAACAAAACGATATTTCCCAAGAAGCTACTAATTGTCTTTTAAGGATTATTATATGAATTCGCAAATATTTTGTTGTTGTTACCAAAGTAGATTTAATATAATTTATATTTCCCAAGACTCTATAAATCAATTTATGTTAACATCGCAGTAGTTAATACCAATGTAATAAACCTAAATACATCATCTCGAAACTGGGCTTCAATCAAGTGGAAATAATTTTGATTGCAGTTACTTCGATTCAGGAAAATCGTTATTACATTTGATTTAGCTGCCAAATTATTATGCGTCGAATTTGAGCATCAACCCAATAAGTGTAGTGATTACATCAGGTTGCGTGTTAAAACAACTAGATTGGAATAGATCAGGCTCATACTAATATAGAATACTAGCGGTCCGCCCCGGCTTCGCCCGTGGTACATATTTCGAAATAAAAGGTAGCCTATGTTCTTTCTCAGGGTCTAAAGATTATCTGTGCCAAATTTCATCAAAATCGGTCCAGTAGTTTATGCGTGAAAACCATACATACATACATACAAACCTTTCCTCTTTATAATATTAGTATAGATAAATTTTGCTGTATTGTTTTTCATAATCAATAGTTTGAGTACCAAGAGGTATATTTCAACTTCGAATTTGCAGGATTGGTCTCCTATATAGGTATATTAAGAAGAGCTGGAACGTCAACACATTTACACATTTCACATGTTAGGCCGGGAGATACTGACACAAAATTTCGGGTCTTTTGTAACAGGATGGCGGTCTAGAGGGGTCTTAGTACGCAATGAAAAAAAGAAAAATGATGGTCAGAACGCTGGTACCGGCGGACTAGTCGCGTGGGCGTTAGTCACACTCGTCGGATAAATAGCGAAAGTCCAACGATTTGTAACACAAAAATTTTAGAATTTACCGATAGCCCTTAAAAAAGATGTAGGCGGTAGTGTCATGCCATACTTTGACGATGTGACTTACAGTCCGCCATAACGACGTGAATGCGTTGATTTAAAAAAAACAATTCAACCATTTGACGACGCGGTTGGCGCAGTGGTAAAGTAACTGCCTACTGAGCCGACGGTCCCGGGTTCGATCCCCGGTCAGGGCAAATATTTGTGTGATGAACTCAATTATTTGTTCTTGGGTCTGGGTGTTATTATCTATATATGTATTTATTAAATATTATATTTATCGTCGCCTAGTACCCACAACACAAGCCTTAATTGAGCTTACTGTGGGACTAGGTCGATTTGTGTAATAATGTCCTATAATATTTATATTTATTTATTTTATTTATTTGTACCGGGCTAACTTTTGCACAGGTAACCATCGTCGTGCAGCCATTTACTAAAATCGCCATGCCATACTTTTCGGACGATTCCAAATGGTCGCCATACCGCGGATAATCTGCAAATTTGTGAATTTTTTTTCTCGCCAAACGATTTGTACCACCCTACATTTTTTTTTCAACAACTCCTGAATGATTATAAATAGATGTGTATAAGATTTTTTTCTTATTGTAAGATTTTATTCGTAGTTTCAACGATTTGTAGCAGTATGGCACTAATTTTTCCCTCTATTAAAAGTATGGCAAATATAATAATGGTCACGTTGCATCATATACTTTCCAAAAATGCCGTACTGGTACAAATCGCCAATTCTTTTCATTTTTTTTACGTCTTGGCTGAAGTCTTACAATCATCCGCCCCATGTTTGCATTCTGCGATATTTTTTTCTAGGTAGAATTGTATACAAACAAACAGACAGTACAGTCGTATTTTTGAAACGTGACGAATAAATTAATTTTTCAAGTATGGCAGCACTTTTTCCCCCTACTAGAAGTATGGCAAATATAATAATGGTCACATTTTATCAAATACTCTCCAAAAATTCAAATGCAATACTGGTACAAATTGTTTGGCGAAAAAAAATTTTTTTTTTGCAGATTTTCCGCGGTATGGTGGCCATTTGGAATCGTCCGAAAAGTATGGCATGGCGATTTTCGTAAATGTCTGCACGATGATGATTACCTGTGCAAAAGTTAGCCTGGTACAAAAGGTTGAATTGTTTTTTTTTTAAATCAACGCATCGCGTCGGTATGGGGGGCTGTAAGTTACACCGGAAAAGTATGGCATGACACTACCGCCTACATCTTTTTTATGGGCTATCGGTAAATTCTAAAATTTTTGTGTTACAAATCGTTTAGCGAAAGTCAAACGATTTTATATATAAAAGTTGTTCCTCGAAAAACAATCTACAAAAATGGTCTAATATCATTTCTTCGTAAAATTATAAAAAAAAAGTTTTATTGAAAAATATAAATATCTCTAATTTCTGAACATTTTCACTTATAACTTTTTTATTTATAGTTCTACGACAAAAAGTTACTGGACCAAAGTTGTAGAGAATTTAATTTGCAACAAATAATGTTTCTCAATGTTTTTCATCAAATAAATAGTTTAAGAGATATATCGTAAAAACCATATCAACCGCTATTTTCAAGATGGCGGCCGTGGGACAAGGGTGGCGACCCCACAAACTTGGTGATAGCTTCACACTGACCTCCGCTACACATCAAAAAAATGAAATTGCGTCCTCTAAAAAATGCAACCCCAAATGTAACTTTTCAATGGAGTATATTACGTACTTACTACAAATATAATATTTCTTAGATATCTTTACTCGACCAAAGTCAGGACAAGACTGCTCCGCAACTGCAGAAGACGTCCGTTATTTAAATCATTATCAAAACAACCATCCGTGTGTTAGACCGGGGTCGATAATTTTTGAAACAAAAAAAAATAGTAGTAGGATGAAACCTATTAGAAAAGGAGGGGAATGTGATAAAAATTAAAGGAAAAATAAATTACAGACAATCCGATTATCACACTGTTTGTATGCATTTTCTGAGTAAATTTACTATGGTAATGTATATTATATTTTAGACCATAAGAAAGTGAGCGCACGTGTTATTTGTATTGTTTTTATGACCTGAAATTTAATTATTATTTGATAATTGAATAATTATTAATACTTTTATCCAATTGATTATTATTAGAATAAATAATTAACTTCATCAATTGATTTACTTTTAAATTATAATTTTACAGGTAAATTATGAGAGCTTTCATAATTATATTTGCATATATTTATCTACAACGCACCCATTTTACAATTCAAGTCTAAAATGAAACTAGAGTCGCATTTATTTTTGAACATACTGTAAGTGAAATTGCATAAGTGTGAGTACTGTGAACATGCCAGCTTTCCTTAATTGACCGATACTATCGTGATGAGAGAAAGTAGCTGTGTTTGATAATCATCACATATAATAAATCCAATCTTGAAAAATGTAACTTGCATATTTTCAATCTTGCCTAAAATTTATAGTCCTAACTAATACAATTTTGTTATAATCGTGAACCTCGCAACATCGTTCAAGGTAACGCTAAGAGAAACTAAAAACCTATTGCACTGCACACGTAATGCATCGACAGGAAGCACACACGTGCATTAAACACGCAATAAATGTATGAGCAAACCGAACTAAAGGGTATATGCTTATAATATGGATTATAAACAATACAGGATATAAATCATATTTTATCTCTTGTAGGCTAGGTTGTGTAGCAGCAGTAATTAGGACTTGATGTTACTAGCAGAATTCAAATAGAAATGCTGATCTCACAGGTTTGTAAGAAAACTTAAGACAACTTATCCTATACACTTGTCCTAAACAATTTCAAATAAACGTTCATCGATTTCGTTAAAGTTGGGTCGAAACCTTACTTAGCTAAGCGTCAAATCAAAATCAGAATCCAATTACTAAACACGCTTAAGAGCTAGCGCGCACGAGCAACTTTGTCTCCGCAACTATTTTGTCTCTCCCATCAATTTGTATGGGGAGTTGCGTCGCTACGTGCGCGCACTTTCATACTAGCCCATAGGTGGGAGAGACAAAATAGTTGCGGAGACAAAGTTGCTCGTGCGCGCACTGTCTAAGTCTTTATGGATATAAAGACGTAATGCGGAATTAAGAAATATAATCATAGCACTATTATGAACATCAATCTATGAAAGCTGAAGAGTTTTTTGTTTGCTTGCTTGAACGCTCTAATCTCTGAACTACTGGCCCGATTTGAAATATTATTTCAATGCCCATTATATCATCAAGCTAATACCAAAAAGAGCGGAGCAAAGCAGGCAAGACTGCGGCGCACAACTAAAATTAATACCTTCTAATATGCATGGACGCAATGCATTGTGAGGATACCTTCATCGCGGTCTATTACGACGGCCGGCGGGCCGGCTTCTATTACGGCAATTTGTATGATTCATATTTAATGCCCGAGTTCTGTTGCATACAATATATTGCAAACTATATTTTTTTAAAACAGATATTCCATGGAGAAAGTTTGATGGCTATTTTATTTCAGTGATTTCAATTAAAGATCTCTTGTCTTGTACTGTCTTGTACTCTTTTTAGGCACTAATGATGATGAGTATATTGGTTGCCTATATTTAAAATTTATCAAAGAGCACTTTCGATTTATCCTTAGTTACATACCCCAATATTAAGGCAACCTAAATATCATAAAGTATTACGAATTCCATACAAGACGGGACAAAACCGCAGTACCTCAAACAAAAGGGGCAGTGTGTCGACAACTTTATAAAGTTACACTATAGTGCCATTGTCATTGATGGATCCATTAGTGATACCTACTTAAAATTCCTACCACCTATCCAAGCGTCAACGCTCTTAAAACGGCTAAAGTAATTAATATCCAATTATTCCGCTACATACCTACAACAATTATATAAAGAACTGCAATTGCTTCTAACAACTGTTATGTTTTGGTACGCAATGTTCAAAAGTCAGGACGCAAGATCCCAGCAGTTGCATATAACTCTGGTACTTATGCAGCATACATATATACATTATATGAAATTGACACCAGCAATGTTAACAATTTCCTCTTTGTGGTGTGAGGGTAATTTTCCTAAATTCATTGTTGAGAGTTCGTCGCCGTGTGAATCATGCATGTGGGTGGAAATGTACGGGTCATATTGGTCTGAACGATCTTAAAACGAGTCATGTTCATAGTGCCATAACTTCTGTGTAATAAATTGGATATAAACAAATTATTTTGAGATTTCAATAAATAGTCAAATAATGATATCTGTTTACTGTCGTATAAAAAGACGCTATTCATCTTAAATAATATTCCTTGTGTGTAGTTGTTACCTTTGGAACAGTAATTATTCCTTAGATCTTCATTCAAAAAATTAGACCAGACTTGATTTCAAAATGACAACACAAAAAAAACTGAAAAATTTGGGAAATAAACACGAAAATCTTTGCCCTATCAAGTCAAACCAATGATCATAAAACCCACAGTTCATGCTGTGACATTTATCAGGATAAAGGTGCACTCACACACATCAGTCACCGTCAAGTCACCGATGACTGATCGGTGACGGTTCGTGTACGTATCCACAAACACCAGTCACCGTCATGTTGTCCGTCAGTCACGTCGCCGGTTTGACTGAATCATTGAACACATACATCAGGTTAGTCAGTGATTAGACGTGTGTCACGCTAGAGAACATGTAGCAATTGACGGTAGCACGACGCTGACTGAACTGAGACGTGACGGCACCGGGTGAGTGGGGATAAAAGTATGGTACATGTATGGAAAGATTATTTGACGTGCCTGACCGGGGACGTCACTGATAGATTTCGTGCCGGCGACTGTCGTGTGGGAACAGAGTCATACTAGAACTATTGATACATATTTTTTTTTAATCCTGTCCGGTGACGTGCCGTGACGGTGACTGATGTGTGTGAGTGCACCCTTAACCTCGCTTGACTTGCTCTAAGAGCGTATACGCACTATGCGGGTAGCCGCATTGCGGGTAGCCGTCCGGCTGACCGCAAGCACAAATATGTACGGAATATTCATTTCTATGCGCACTGTGCGGTCTGCGGTAGCCGCATCGCAGTGCGCATAGAAATGAATATTACGTACATAATTGTGCTTGCGGTCAGCCGGACGGCTACCCGCAATGCGGCTACCCGCATAGTGCGTATACGCTCTAAGTGCTTCATTCTCATTCAATATAAAAGTTACATAAATTCCACACAGTGGTCACCTATTTGTTTCGACTTACTATTGTAAGGTTTCATGTCTTTCGCTAAATGTCGCGTCGTAGATGGCACTGTAAGGTCATCGGGGTACAATTAAAGGCATTCTCTATGTAGAGTATTAGGATTATTTTTATAAATATGAGCTTTTCTAAATACAAAGCTGTATGGAATAAACATAATAAATGCAAAATACATTTCGAATTACAAACTATGAAAGATCTAATAGCCAAGCATCAAAACAGGACTGCCGGAAAGTAGGAAGAGGAGCTACTCTTTTACACAGAGTTCATAGTCACTTCTGAAACATTGAATGAAAATTATCCTTCGGTCGCCTGACTCACATTTATAAATGGCAAACGCTATTCATCTAGCTATGGCCTTGGTTTGTTTTAACGAGTTTGTGGACAATACCATGGCTGTAGGTTCGCTATAAACAATGTGTGACGCAACAGTTCAATGAATTTTGTCTACTTAGATGAGAACAATAATTAGGTATTATCAGGTAAATTTGCTCGGGTTTTTTAACCTTGATGTGTATGAAAGTGTTTATAATGAGGTCCCGTCTTTGAACCCTTATCAACGTGTACGGATAACTTTTGACTTTTAAATGAGTAAGTACTATAAATCTAATTAGGTTCGGCAAAAGTCTATACCAATTATATTATTTTAAATAATTATTGTGGAACTGGTATTAAATTGGTAGTTATTATGTTTAAATATAAATCTTTAAAGTTGTAGCTAAAATATTAGACTAAATGAAGTAGCAAAGAATTTTCAATACAAAATATTATTTCACCCTATCAAAGTTCAACATAACCATTACACCAAAATAAACCAGTCAATGACAGGAACGGGAAAAACAAACCAGCAGTGTTGCCACAACAAAGCGAACAACTACAACATCTCACGTATTTTATACCAATTTAAAGTGAAAAGAAAACAATTTATCATAAAATTAATTATTTATACATAGCTCGACGTAGTTTCTAATTTAATAAATACTCACATATCTGAAGTGGAATATCTTCCACGAACCATTGTAACAAACGTGCAAATAAATAGAGTCACACACTATTTAATTCACCACATTAATATAATAAAGATAACACTCGTGTTTTCGCACAAAATATCGCACTCACTCATAAAATCCCTATGCAAACTTGGCAGTCTACGGTAGAACTACGTTTCGACACAATATTAAAAATAGAAATCCAGCTGGCCAAACAGAATGCGCGGCTAGAAAAATTGTACCGACAAGGATTTCGTTGACTAAGCGTGAATGAAAAAATCGCGAGGACAGAAATCGGTTCGTTCGTTGCGTTCGTTTTGTTTGGCTGCGTTCGTTGGGATGTCGTATCCCCGAGCGCGTGCGCAGTCCGTGCGCTCCGGCGTCACGCTGCTGCAGCTGGTACCGAATTGGCGCGGGCGTGCTCACGTCATCGCAGCCGCGAACAAAGTGATAACAAAAAGTTACAATTGATACTACGCAACTACGTGGCCGGCACCGGCGGAAACATCGCTATCTGCAGATCCTCCCGCTGCTTGGAGGGCTGCCAACGACGCCGGCCCTAACTACCGCCTTTGACGCGACGCGCAACAAGGTCGCTGCGAAAGCTCGCTGTGCGAAACGTAAACATTCTCAGCATTCGCTGATTGCTGAAAAAATTATATTCGAGACTAATTCATAGAGTCAAGGATACTATGCATGTGTTTATATCATTTGAATACACGTACATAGTTCCTAGTCCGAAACACATAATGTGTTCAACATTAATTTTTAACGTCCCTTTCACGATTAGAATCACGGTTACAAGAAAGATACAAAGATATATCAGACAGAAAATAATAATTTTGAGGATAATACCCAAATAATTTGGAAAATCCAAAAGTGCACGCCTCATAATTTTTTTTTAATAAATATTTATTAATTATTATTTTTGTTTATTTAATAACAATTAAACCACATCGAATCAGACCCTGAAAAATGAAAGGGTTCTATTCCTGAGCATACTCAAGCGTAAGAGAAAAAAAAAAATTTGGAAAATCCAAAAGTGCACGCCTCATAATTTTTTTTTAATAAATATTTATTAATTATTATTTTTGTTTATTTAATAACAATTAAACCACATCGAATCAGACCCTGAAAAATGAAAGGGTTCTATTCCTGAGCATACTCAAACGTAAGAGAGAAAAAAAGACTCGATTAGTAAAGTATTTCGGTCGCTATCGTGTTAACAAGAAAAAGGATCCGCACATACAGACACACGGACGTCCAAGACAGAACTTTTTTAAACTGTTTTTTAACTAGTTTAAATAACAAAAATGACATCAAAAATATCATGAACGTTAAAAATAGTGTTTTTTCTTAATATGTGTGTGTATGTATTATCTTACAAGTGCAATGTATGATACATAAAGACATTTTAAGTTTGAAAAATCAGATGTTTTGCGCGAAGTGACAGTAGTACCCACCTCAACGCTTTGCTTATGAGGCGTGCAAAAGACTCGATTAGTAAAGTATTTCGGTCGCTATCGTGTTAACAAGAAAAAGGATCCGCACATACAGAGTACAGACACACGGACGTCCAAGACAGAACTTTTTTAAACTGTTTTTTAACTAGTTTAAATAACAAAAATGACATCAAAAATATCATGAACGTTAAAAATAGTGTTTTTTCTTAATATGTGTGTGTATGTATTATCTTACAAGTGCAATGTATGATACATAAAGACATTTTAAGTTTGAAAAATCAGATGTTTTGCGCGAAGTGACAGTAGTACCCACCTCAACGCTTTGCTTATGAGGCGTGCAAAAGACTCGATTAGTAAAGTATTTCGGTCGCTATCGTGTTAACAAGAAAAAGGATCCGCACATACAGACACACGGACGTCCAAGACAGAACTTTTTTAAACTGTTTTTTAACTAGTTTAAATAACAAAAATGACATCAAAAATATCATGAACGTTAAAAATAGTGTTTTTTCTTAATATGTGTGTGTATGTATTATCTTACAAGTGCAATGTATGATACATAAAGACATTTTAAGTTTGAAAAATCAGATGTTTTGCGCGAAGTGACAGTAGTACCCACCTCAACGCTTCGCTTATGAGGCGTGCAATATGTAGATGAAACCATAATGATATAGATTAGAAAACTATTGCAATTACATTTTAAAGCTATAATAGCCTCAGTTGAAATTGTCTGTTTACATCATGCGTTATGAATATCATCCAATATTATAAATCATTACATCATAATCGCTACGTAACACTTTCGCGGTGTAAATATAACAGATCATACCGGCCAGAACCTTCTGCACGTGGCTACGAATTATATCGTATTGTCACTTACACCCACTGTTTGTAATCAAATAAAAGTTTTTGTTTCGGAGTCAGGTGTATTCCAATACAGCTCCGTTTATTGCAAGTTCAGCTAATAAGTGTTCCATAATGTAACTATAAAGTGGGACATCGGGCAAAATGCAACAGGTCTTTATGAAAGATTTCCGGGATATAAAACAGAAAAAAGTATCAGAGCTTTCCCTTTTTAGAGTCCTTCAAGCGCTAAATAAAACGATATGATTGTTTCTTTACAGACACATCCCTCGCTACGCATCCTCGAACATCTCTGGTGGAAAAGCATCTTGAAACTGCTCAAAACGTTGCTATTAATGATTTTTTTTTCAACAGTCACCAAAACCAACTCACCTATTTTGCAGATCAGACGGTTTGGCCATGGTGAACTCCTTGGCGTGCACGTTCAGCTTGTTGGAGGGCGTCGTCGGCGTGGTGGCCGTCGAGCCCGTGGTAGTACCGCTGGTCACCGCCACGGCGTCTGTGCGTACACCTGGCGGTCAACGGCGGTCGTCAAGAGAAGAGGCGATAGGACAGGCGAAATGTGCCGGAAATCGTGGTCTGATATGTAATGAGTGGAAAGTGTCGGTCTGTGATTATAGATTGTGCTCTATAGAAAGTGCGTACCTTTGTCCCAGTTTAGGTTCAGTTAGTAATGTGGCTCGATGGTGGTGTTCGAGTTTATTGTTAGTATTAACGGTGAACACATTCTTATTACAATTGTAATGCAGTCATGTGATGAACAATGTCAGTTTTAATCATGAATAGAAAGAAGAATTACAGAGCAAGATACACTACTATTACAGGAAGTATTTCATGCAAGGACGTTCAATTTACATGCAATTTTTATAACGTTCTTAAATAACATGAACTGATTATTTAAAAAAAATTTAAAACATATATATTAATTAAAATATACTCTTTATTTAATACCTATTATCAAGTTGTTTTAATTCCTTCACCTTTATTACTGTCAGTACTTATCATGTCCAATTAATACTACTTTCACTATATTTATTACTTATTACCTACTTTTCAAGCTCATATTCGCACGGTATGGAAATGCTGGCTTAGAAATGACATTATAACGAATTATACAAAGCTTTCTATAAAAAATAACATTATTTTTTAACAATGGAAGGACATTTGTATGCAGTAAATAAACAACTCTATCAGCCGTACAAATAAAAACTTGCTTATTCAAACCTTATGCAATGCATAGATATGATAAGAATAAATAAAGAATAAGGATGTCATAATTTCTTACAAATAAATTTGGAATAACGTCGATGTAACTATGCTCACGCTATGCAATGGGCGCGAAGCGGCAACGTCGCAATTCATTCACAAAATTATGAAAAACATTGAAATTGTCTACGGTTAAGCCTTGGTGCTGTCATTTTGCTGACGCTCGTTTGACTTCGTCAAATTTGTTGTGAAGTTTCATCATACGATGTTCTGTTTATTTATTTTTTAAATATTTATTGGAAATAATTTAAATATATCATTAAATATGCAAGCAAATGATAGATAACGCTATCCAATATCTGGAGAACAGAAGATAAACCCACCTTGAGATAGAGAGTTGCCAAATAACTGGTACTCAAAACATACAACTCCAGGCTTAGAAGATTTATATTTTCAACGAAAGTGTATATTATTGTGATAAGTTTAGAAATAAGTTTTATGTATGTATGGTTTGGCGCATGTTGTAAATAAATAAATCATTATAAATATCAAAAGGGTTTTTCATAATTTCGTATATTTTGACATTTCATACAAAATTTTCCATTTCAATAGGTACGTAATGAAATTATTAATTTGCTCAACTTTTTCTACTTCTCGTATCGTCTCATTGCTATTATCTCAAATTTAGATTGAAAAGTGCTTCTAAAACTTGTAAAACACAGCACAATGTACTAAAAGATATGTTATACTCGGTTATGTCAGACTTATACTAGGGTGGTAGCCGTAATAAGGACGGAATAGCATTAGTATGAATACTTATTACGAAGTTATACTAGGTTACATTTATTTCGTGTTTATTTGTATGATTTTCCCTTATTCTTAGTTTATTCTTTGCATAAAATGTTATAACTCGTTTATTTGTACGGCTGTATGGCTCTATACTATGAAATAGAGCTATCTTTACTACCTATATATATATTGTATATCAACAAAACTCTATTTCTTCTAAGGCTATTATTACAGATTATCTAACTTAGATAATCTTCTTATATTTATTATATAGGTACGTTTTTAATTAAGAAATAATAAACCAGATAAATAATTCAAAGTTTCTTTAATTAGGCCTCACTCTCTAGCACTTAGAAGATATCGAATGGACAGCACAACTATCTAGAAACCGAATATATAAGTGACTTATTTAGAAAATATGCACAACTCTAATTTACTGCAATCTAGAATATTCTCAAATTAGTTTCGGATTAACTAGCTCTTAGCCGTGCGTGTGCAGGCGTCTCGGTCAAATGCACAACTTTCTTATAGATTTACAGCTAACTATTGCTAGAGAATGATAACCAAAATCTATTTTCTAAGCCTGTGATGAAGAGGCCTGTGCATTCTTCTAATTAAGTAAAGTTGTATTATTTTAAGTGTATTAAGTGTAGAGCGCAAGAGCTGTTTTTTGCTTGAAGCTTTTTAAAGAACGGAATGAAAATTTGGACATCTTTTCTGACTTTAGTCATGTCAAAATTTAGATAATTGAGGTTATCTTTTATCCTCCAACAAATTCATTGAAAACTCTTTCATCTACATATTGTAATAGAATTAAATTTGTGACTCTAGCTTTTTAGCTTAGGAAAAGAGATGCAAGAGATTCTTATATGAATAGTTTTTTAGCTTACGAAAAGAGATGCAAGAGATTACTTATATGAAAAATATTTATAGGTAGTTTCCATACACTAAAATGTGGACTACAAATTAATTTTATGCACTATTTATCGCCTTTTTCTAATTTTTAGTTCCATATTTCTACACCGCCTAGATGCTCCAGGAACATCCAGCTAAGATCTGGCATATCATATTATGTTTACAAACCTGTCGCATCTGCAGTTTCTGTAACGGGGGGAACTACCGGCGGTGGGGAAACCGACGCGACAGTCACGGGGGACACTTGGCTCACCGGGCTAGGCACAGGCACCGCTTGTTTCACTATGACCCGCGACATTATCCACAATTCACATTGAAACTATCGGGCGTCACAAATGTCGCCCGCCGCAACAAACATCAGACTGTCGACTCGTTCCAAATATGAAGTTTTGTTTATTTTTAATTTTGGCGCCAATTGCTCGTGGTGACGCTCATCAGCCAGCATTTCCTATACCGTTTATCGATATATGGGATCGCGAATATCGATTTTTTTGTGAATACTTCATAACATAGCTAATTATAATAGTAATTTCCTAGTTATACTAAATAGCATACAAAACATCAGTAGGAGAATATAGAATAATATTTTAGAAGTGAAACTTTAGGCCCATTGAGAGTAAACTTTTAAGGTCGCGTCATGACAATACCGTCACGTCATCAAATAAGGCGACGATTTTGGTATCTTTGAATCTTGCTAAATAAGTTTCACTTCTGACACGTGAGCTCGGCACACACGTTCTTTTTTTAGTTACCTGGTGGTCTATAGATTTCCAGAGTAGGTTTTCCTTTTGCGTTTGTTAAGATCATGCTCCGCCGTTTCCCATTATTCGGAAACTGTGGAAAGAGATTTTGTTTTTATTGAATATCGAATTCTGAATGTAGGTAAGTATATAAAAAAAATACCGCCCAATAATTTTCACAAAATCACAATAAAAAAAAATATTTTCTAAACTATAACATGGAAACAACAATTATTATTATATCAAAACATTAGATCGCTATAATTGGGCCATCCACAGGGGCCATCTGAAAAAGTGAATTAAATTTCCCGCCAACATTAAATCTTGATGAACTGTCACGATTTATTTCCAAGCTATGCACAAGACTACGCATATCTAACATCATCGACGAATATAAAACAGAAATGAGTAAGTTCAACCAAAATATTTACTCTGTTATTCGTGTGATATTTCATATAAAAATTAGTAACATCAGCAGATGCAAGTGACTCAAAACTTTATGATAGAGCGAAGAGACATCTCTACATGACTATACCCACTTATTTGCTATTAGAGTGTACATACGATTTATTACATTCATTTTCATATCATTTACTTTTAAAGAGAAAGCTAATCTATCATGTTTATGTTAAGAATCTTATCGAGGTGTCTGATTATTTTGTTTAGGTATCTAGGAAAATAAATTAGGTATTCTGACAAATTTATTCGCAAAGCAACAAGACTATGAAATACGAAGGTCCTGTTCACAGTTATCCCAATACATATTGACCTACAGATTTATCTTATTAATTTGGTCAAATATTTCATAACGACAGAGGCCATCGAGTCTTATAAAAGGGACGTAGGCGTAGAATTGTGCAGTATCATATCACCCACGTCTAGATTACAATGCCAATAGACATTTGAATATTCTATGACCTAACTTTTACTTTTCGTCTTGTTTAATTACGTTTTAATTTGGTTTTTACAAGCTCTAGTCAGAAGTTGGGCTTTGACAAATATTAAATAACCATTTTATAAATCGGCCATAAAGTCCATTTATTTCGGTAATATAATCTATTGAAATCGATTTGAATCGAATTAGAACAATCAATAAATGATAAACTAAAAATAATTTAGTAATTTCAGTATAATTCGTAATTGAATCGAATATAAAATCTATATTTACCTGGTTATGATGCATATTGTGATGCGATTGTGGCCGTACGAAACTCCGCTCCCGCATGATAACTCCCGGGGAGGCGAAGTCCTGCACCCGGTAGCTCCTCTGCAGCTCCCCGCCAACACCCATTTGTGTCTGCATTTTTAATCCTGGCAGAATGCCGCTGATCCTTTGCCTCAATTCTTGGCGCGTATTTTCAAATTTACGCGCGAAATGGACGGTTTACACTCTTTGGTAGTTACAGATAAGATATTTTTTTAATAAGAACCACGCATTTTTTTATTATTTTTTGTTTTAAATAGATTAATTTAAATAAATACACTAGATGAATGACTAGTATTATAGTTATAATGTCGTAATTTTAAGGTTAATAATTTATGCAATATTTACACTCTGTAAACACTAACTAGTATGTAATATACAGATTAAAAATGCGGATTAGTTTAACCTTTTTTAAAGATTATAGAAAAAAATATTTAAGAGACGTGACGTCACGTTAGAGATCTTTTCTCCTTAAAAATAAAACCCCTCCTGTGGCCACAAAGGGGGGTTTGTTCGAGAAATTTCGTTTTAACGATTTTTAAGAGCGGTGCAGGATAACTTGGTGCCTGACAGTCACAGAGCGATATATTTCGAGGGGCAAAGTCCAAGAGGTACAACGCCTGTCTCGAATCGTTTCGTTATAAGGGATCTTCGATACCCCTGATCTGAAACAAACAAAAGAACTTTAAAAATGTACTGTAACCCCTAAAATTGCCTACGAATCATTATTTTGGCATATAATTTACGTATTTAATGTATTTTCACAGCCGAGCAATTTGGTAATCACAGTGGCTCGTAATGATACCTCTCGACTCTCGTGGTCGAACTTACATAACAACAAAAGCACGTAAAAAGCGGTCATCTAATTGTTGTTTTTGTCCCACACCGTAGAGCCAGTCGATAACCTTAAGCGAGTTACTGTTATGTAGTGATGAGTCAGAATTACTGGCATTTTTATATTCCTTCAGGAATCAATTTCGATAATAAGACCAATAATTATTATTAGTGGAACAAATGTTATGTCAAGTCTATACTCTATACATTTTTAGAGGTATGGAATATAGAGAAAATCTAAAATAAAATATACAAGTAGGTAGTAATATAATTAGGCTATGTCTGCAGTTTTGTTTAAAAGTAAGCTTATGAACTAATCGAGATTCGAGTCCATAATAATAAATCTCTGTGCCAAATTCCATTCAGATTCATTTATGCATATTGCATACTGACCTAATTGAATTACCTACATCCTTCCATTCATTTAGACTTTCTGATTAGGTACCTATTTTTAGGTAATACAGAACTCAGTTCTGGAGGATCAAGTGATATTTCTGATCAAATAATTTGAGTCTTTTCTCTATTTTATAAAAGAGCAATCGAATTTATTCTTCAAAGAACGGTTTAATGTGTCCAAGGGACACCCGACGAAAAAGTATCAGTCAATGTCTATGGCTCTAACGATTTTAAAAATTATTTTAGCATTAAGCTTCTTTTTTATTTTGGGTCAATCCGAGTGAAGCCACTGGCTCCAGTAATAAATAAAATATAGTTTACCGCTCTCTCGTTGTGCGGGTCTGTCGCTCACTGCACTCGAGACTCGTTCACTTTACTCGTATTGGTTCACTGGAACAAAAGGTTTCTTTAGTATAGAGTATACAAATTACAGTTGTAATTATATTACAATGTTCACGGAAGCCAATGCTTCTAGTTTTTCTTTTAATGTTTGTTTGCTTGGACTCTACTTCGAATGAGTTGTTGCAACTTTGCAAGTGACTTTTCATATCATTTTTCACACATTCCACAAGTGTTCTTGTCGATTATTTTTAACTGTATCATATTATATCTAAACTATGCATCATCGAAAAAAACTATATATTTAAACGGTAGTACCTACATATAACATACCTACTAGAGGTCCGGCTTCGCCCGTGGTACATATTTCGCAATAAAAGGTAGCCATGTCCTTTCTCGGGTATGAAAATATCTCCATACCAAACTACATGCAAATTGGTTCAGTAGTTTAGGCGTGATTGAGTAACAGACAGACAGACAAAGTTACTTTCGCATTTATAATATTAGTATGGATGAACATACTTTATAAGATGCTCCTATTCCGCGATTACAGTAATAAAAAGACAAATTTGCAATTTGTCATTAACTTTTAACATTAAAAATGTGATCAATGACCCCAAAGCAAGGATAATCCTGTGTTATTCAAGTCGAATACCAAAAAAAAAATTCTACTTGTGTTATTAATTATTATTCGTGTCAGTTCACTATGGTGTCACTTTACCAAAATTGCATGCAAACAAACATGCATGAAATATTTTAAATATGGCACAAATGAGTGCAAAGTAAAAGTGCTTATCTGATTTTAGGCAAATTTACGTCAATGTCAATGAATTAGATGCAATCTTATCTCAGAAAAGATAAAAATTATAATATAAATTATTAATTGCTTTAAACATGTCAGATCTCATAATTATGTTCAAAATCCGGGTTTTTTCATGTGAGAATTTAATGTACGTAACTTCAAAAAGTTATAAAAGAATTTTCATGTAAAAATACATGAGATTTGTTATATTATATGTATTTTGTTGGACCTTTAAGTTGGACCCATGTTAGACCATTGTAAATATTTCGCAGTATGAAGATATAGAACAGATAATAGAGCATTTACGAAAAAGTGACAGTCGGCTTTCGAAATTTAAAATTATAATTTTATTTCTTAAAATTCTCCAAATATAATACGAGTCATTCTCAATGGACCGAAGAGACTTCGACTAGAAAATGCAGTAGGCGTTGCCGTATGACATCACCATGTTTACCGTGCACGTCTGACACAAGTACACGTAACATGCGACTTTTTGCACACAAAAATAGCCTTTACGTCCAACGACAGTAGTCACAAAGTCATGTGAAACGATATTAATGTACCATGAACATGTTCGCAGTATTATATGCCGTATGTCTCAAGGATAAAGGCTAGTTTACAACGATGCAAGGAGGAATGAAAACCATCTGTGTACATACAAATACCGAGGTTCTAGGTCAGTGGGCACGCTTTGTTTTTCATCATCAATTAAAAATTAAAAAAGAGAAGAATTTGTCTATCATCCCATCGTACTAATTTAATAGTGCTTTTATACAAGCACCTATTATCAAGGTATATCGTGAACGATAAAGAATAAAAACAGATGTAGGAATCAATAATGATGTCACAAAGATCCATATATTTTAAAGCATCGGTTCCATTGAGAAGCAATGAGCAACGATTCCATTTTTTGGTTCATATAAATTTCGATTTTTATCTCTATCATTAATTTATAAAGCATGTATATTTTTATCAAAAATACTCATCACCTATTCAGAATTCCTATCAAATCGTCTGTTTGCTTTACTGACCCAAAATTCATTTTTGTTTTCATTTTTATCTTATCAATCATTCCAATTCACGTATGAATTTTTATGAGCTAAGATTATACACTGGCAGAGGTAATTATGTCAGCGAAATAAATTTAAAATTAGCTATATGTATTAGTAATTCATAAAATAAAAGGAATTGGTGACGTAAACGATAACTGCTATATAAATGTTACACCTTAACTTTTTCAGTGATGTTTAACTCTCACTGATTCGCTTCTTTCCTTGTCCAATAGCTTGAGAATGAAAAGGATAGACTAAATACAAATTACTTTAGTTTTACGAGCATTTTTAGCAGGAAAAATATCGCTATGAGAACATTATGAAAATTTGAAAAGCGCCCGCCCTTGCCGTGAGTAAAAAAAAATCATTCGTTTTCGGTAGTAAATTCCTTTGAAAGCTGTAGGTAGGTATATTATCTGTTTGATTTCCCCATTTAAAAAATGTTTGTTTGAAATTTGAATGTACATATAAATTTAGTTTTAATTGTTAAATTTATAAGTATGTATTGTAATGAGGTTGCAACTTAGTACCTGATACCTATTCGGAAAATTTCAAGGCTACTTGTGTTATCTAAGTGAGGTTTAATTTATTTTATTACAATTTACAGAAACAGTGCTAGTTGCTTTTGAATAAATTATTTAACTTGTAGCGGAACTTGTATACTTATTCAAAAAATAGTAAAACTATTTTCTGAATAAGTAGGTAGCAATACACTCTGGAGATGAGAACATTTTTTAGAGATTTTGATTGCATAAATAAATTTTAAAAAGTTTTATTAAGCTACTAAAATAATTAATAGAATCGTTTTGAAATAAAGTAAAAACAACCAAATAGGTAGATAAAAAATAGAATGTAGTTATATTATTATCATATTTTTCCATTTTCATTTTAATATTTTGTCTGCTGAAATTACGTTATAATATGACCCATTGTGTTTGTCTGCAAATTTAAAAATATATGTAGATACCCGATTGAATAATATAAAGGATTATAAAACAACTATTAAATCATCACACATCTGCCAATATTTTTAACCAAAATAAATAAAGAGGTGCAAACTTAAATCTCAGGCAAGGATTACCAAACACGGTGAGTCACAAACTCGTTTTGCAAAAAAAACTTAAGGATATCGAAAGTGTAATAAATTATGAGAATAAGGTTTGGTTTTGGAGTCAAGTTAATTAAGTAGTTATTTGACCAAGTAATATGTTTTGATCATAATTTGGAGACAAAAAGTCATCTCTAAAATAGATAGGTAAGTTCAGAATAGTTACAATTTAGGTCAATCTATTATCAAGAGCGTGGTAGAGCCAAAGAGAATTAAACTTTTTTTTCAAATTATTATTTTTTTCGTTACAGCGACCCTGAATATAGGCCCGACTGTCAATATATAGACTCACATTGCTAAAACTGATTCTTAAATAAGCATGACCTTGACTACCAACCAATATAACGCGAAATGCATTTGAGCAACTTATTTGATTATTGTCTGGATCCTTGTGAGGCATATATTAGCACATTATGAATAGTTATGACAGGTGCAACGCGCGTCATGGCCGCGAATGCTTCGCGCCTTTTTCGATTCCCGCGCCCGCCTGCGCAACGCCGCCATTTTTAAGGGCGCGTATAAAGTCAAATCACCAATCAACTTTTAGTTGATACGTGTAATATTCAAGACCAAATATAAAAAATAAAATATATGTAAAACTTGATGATATTTTCGATTATATTGTCAGATCAAAAACATAAAATATTGAAATTGACTCGATAGAAAAAATTCACGAAGTTACCTCTAAATTTCACACTTTTACGTTTTTTACTGGACATGGTAATACTTATTATGATTTTTTTTTCATAAACAATTATATTAAAACATTTGCAATATATTTGTCAGAGCATTTTGTGTAATTACTTTTAGTTTTGGTTTAATCACGATAAAACACTTTTGGCGCTTACTATATTTTTAATTACGCAAGAAATCATCTTCCATCGCACGTTCCGGGAGCTAAAAACATAATTCTATTTCATACATCAGACGCTATCGCTCCGTTGAGACGAGTAGACCACGCTAAAATTGCTGCGCCGTGTTTTATAATTACGCCGAATATTGATTTGTTGAAAATGGTAAACAACAAAATGAAAAGACTTAAGAAACGAGAACTAAAGAAGATTCAAATTGAAAAGATAACTAAATGTCGAAGGTAATAATGTATATAATATATAATATAATAGTATTGTTATAATATTAATAAATAATAATTATAATATAAAAAGATAAGTCTTGATTTACCTATTTGAGAAAGTTTAGTTTCTGTAAAATAATTTCCGCGGGCTGAGTATTGACGCGATAGCAGCAGCAACTATAGATAGGTAAATAAAATTCATAGTGGTACCTAATTCTTACAGTCGCGGTGCAATCAATCAAGTCAAGAAAGATTTATATTATTATTATTACTATAGGCAGATCCTATGTTCGCTCCAGTAAATAATAATATCAATAATATGTAAACCGGTTGTGAATAGTACATATATATTATATTTACAATCTGTATTAGATAATCATACATAACATCTATACATAGGTATAACAAATTCGTACGAAAGTCAAAATTGTACTTACATTGAATAGGTATTTTTTTATAATATACATATGTATATGTATATATATAATATATTCATAATCTGTATTACATAGTAATATGTAGTACATATCTATACATAAATATAGTTTTTAGAATTTTTGTATGTGTGTCTGTATGTAGGTATGTCTGGGCTCTAATTTTGGTGCAGATATAGCTTGAGACCTGAGAAAGGTCATAGGATGAGTTTTATCCCGTAAATAAAAAAAACTGTCTGTGTTTGTCTGTTTGTTTGTACACGCTAATCTCCGGAACTACTGGACGGATTTGAATGAAAGTTATTTTGTTGTGTAGGTACTATTATATTATCCGGGAAATATAAAATAATAATTTATTTTGAAAACTGAAACACCTGATGCAGAACCGCAACAGACCACCTAAACTATAGATTCATTTGAGAAAGTTTATCCAGGCGAGTTTGGATACTTATTATTATTTGTGTAAATTCTGTAAATTCGTTTCCGCGAGTTGAGTATTCATGCGACGATATTTATAGATACCTACATTCATAGTGGGTACCTACAATTTACAAAGACACTTTTTATACTTAGTTATGTAGGTACCTAATTCCTACGGTCGCCTTGCAAATGCAATCAATCAAATTGACCCTGTTTGAAAGTAATTTACTAATTTCACAGAACAATTTTAAATTTGGAAAATGTGGACCCTCACTCTCAACCTGTGTCTACTGACTATTGCCACGCAGAAAAAAATACTCCAGAAAGGTACCTGCTAAAGTTACCAGCTCTCGATAAAATAATACCTAAATTTCGAAGAACTTTGTAATATTTTATAAAGGATAATTTTTATTTTTATTTTTAGAATAATTGCTGAGTCGAAAAATGTCGTACAATCTAATAGTCCATTGAATAAAAAGTTCTAGAGTGCGTGAGTTAGTAACGTAAGATGTTTCTTCGGAAACATGTCAAGAGTCCCTAGGTAATAAACATACTAAAACCCCGGGCCACTAGGAGGAGCCCCGGAGTGGGGGGAGGGGGAAAATGGGTCCATTTTTTCATTTTTCGCTTAAATCTCAAAAACGGTACATGTTAGAGAAAAACTTTCAAGGAAAAGTTGAAAGGCCATAAAATTATCTACAAGTTGTACCTGAATCATTTTTTCCTATATCCTACCGTTTCTGAGTTATACGCAGTAAAACATGATTTTGGCTCAAACAATTTCCACATCAATCGATCAAAAAATATTTCTTTCTTCCAAAAAACTCAAAAGTGCTACTTGTGACCGGTACTGATAGATTGCTCTTAATTAGGTCTATAATTGGTAAAATAAACACATTCCTCCATGGAAGCCTTTAGGAGGAATCGATTGTCAAAATATTATATTATGGTAGTTTGAGTTACTGAACTTGATCTTTTTATTTTTTTCTTCCAAAAAACTCATAAGTGCAACTTGTGACCGGTACAGATAGATTGCTCATAATTGGGTCTATCATTGATAAAAATACCAGATTCCACCATGGAGGCCTTTAGGAGGTATTGAATTTTATTAGGGTAGTTACGATACATGAACTTTTTAACTAACTACCCTAATAAAATTCAATTCCCCGTAAACGCCTCCATGGTGGAATCTGGTATTTTTATCAATGATAGACCTAATTATGAGCAATCTATCTGTACCGGTCACAAGTTGCACTTTTGAGCTTTTTGGAAGAAAAAAAATAAAAAGTTCATGTATCGTAACTACCCTGATAAAATTCAATTCCCCGTAAACGCCTCCGTGGTGGAATCTGGTATTTTTAGCAATGATAGACCTAATTATGAGCAATCTATCTGTACCGGTCACAAGTTGCACTTTTGAGTTTTTTGGAAGAAAAAAATAAAAAGATCAAGTTCAGTAACTCAAACTGCCCTAATATAATATTTTGACAATCGATTCCTCCTAAAGGCTTCCATGGAGGAATGTGTTTATTTTACCAATTATAGACCTAATTAAGAGCAATCTATCAGTACTGGTCACAAGTTGCTCATTTGAGTTTTTTGGAAGAAAGAAATATTTTTTGATCGATTGATGTTGAAATTGTTTGAGCCAAAATCATGTTTTACTGCGTATAACTCAGAAACGGTAGGATATAGGAAAAAATGATTCAGGTACAACTTGTAGATAATTTTATGGCCTTTCAACTTTTCCTTGAAAGTTTTTCTCTAACATGTACCGTTTTTGAGATTTAAGCGAAAAATGAAAAAAATGGACCCATTTCCCCCCTCCCCCCACTCCGGGGCTCCTCCTAGTGGCCCGGGGTTTTAGTATGTTTATTACCTAGCGACTCTTGACATGTTTCCGAAGAAACATCTTACGTTACTAACTCACGCACTCTAGACCCCCCTTGGAGGGACTCATTCAATGGACTATAACCAAATTAATCAAAATAAAGTTCTGGAGGAATGTGTGTCGTCGACTGCGTATGTTTATTTAAAAATAGTATCTATACTCGCTATTTCGACAGACTTTTTTTACGGATTCGTGCTCTATACTGTTTCCCTAATATTGTTTTTTTTTTATATATTACATACAGACAGTTTTTACTTTTTTTATTGTTTTATAATATGTATAGATTATCATTAATAATTATATAAACAAATAATAATAAAAAGACATATTACATAATTTGTGATGATTTCAACTTCACTGTTTTATACAATTATTTTAGACAACATACCTACTAACTACCGAAAATACGCGTTGAACGAGCGAAGAATATTGTGTATAATTTAGCGTGCGATGAACTTTACGTACGTTGGATGAGCCGGGTGTATGAGGGTATTGTGAGGGCGCGCGGCATGGCGCGTAATGTGCGGGGCTTAATCGTAGAATTATCTGGCTTTATACGCCCTCTTAATTTATTGAATTATTGGCTATAATTGTAATTATTAGTGCATACAATTAGTAATCGGAAATAAATGAATGTTACATACTTGTTGTTTATGAAGTTAAATTCAATAGTCTTTGAAATAACAAGTTGGTCTAATTTTCAAGCATCGTGGATTACAATTTTCCATCAGTTACCTATTTATTACATATGAAAAGAAAAACTGTAACTACATACTCCAAATCCTGAAGCCAGTCTGCTGTAATACATTTCCGCCTACCGTTTCGTTCTGCTTTGAAAACAGATCATGTACACATTTATTTTCTTTACTAATAATCGTTTTTCAGCAATTTATCAATTTTATTTACCAAACGGCAACCTTTACACTTTACAGCAATATATTTACCTATCTAACAGTTTCAAAAGGCCATTATCACAGTTACCTAGAACTCTCGTAAATTCCACGCAATATTTAACTAAGTAATATATTCATACAATAAGTCGCAAATTTAACTAAATAGTACGTCTTTAAACAATGTAAAATGCAATCGTGAAAGCAATGAGAACGGATGATCGTAGTACTTTAGCCGGTTCGGGGGTGAGTGACCTCACTCAATGGAGTGTTGCGAACCGCTCACCGTCCAACATTGTTCAACAGTTCTCTGAGGAACGTGGTTTAACAGTGTTTTAATATTATCTAGATTTATTTATGCCTATTTTTATATATACATGTATATACGGGGGATTCAGAATATTTTTTGGAAGGTGGAATGATGTTTGGTAGAGCATTTAATTGGTAGAGTACCTATTAAGTTAAAAACAAATCAAGATTAATATTATTTTATTTCTACTTATGTACTGAAAATAAAATATGTTTTCACATTTGTACTGCCAAAATTTGTATTAAATTACATTGTATTATAAATGTAAAACGGTTCAACCTGTGGGTTCAACTCTCTACTAACTCTATATTTTCTGTTTTTAGTGAATTTGCTCTGTCTATAATTATTTAAAGTCTGTGACAAGTTCATTACAACCAACTTTGTAATCATATACACTATGATACCTACTAATAAAAACAAATTATTATTTTTTTCAAATTGCAAATTGCGATACATATAAGTAGTCATTCCTTCAATCAGAAATTGGTTTTAACAACATAAACAGCAAGTTCAAATTTGTCTAATAAGTTTACGAGTTACATATTATTTACTTGGTAACAAAATTAAAAGAGAAAGTTACGCTGAGAATATATGAAGATAGAAATATAAAATTTGCATTAAAATGAATGAATATATCAAAATTAGACAGGTAGAACTGGAAAGTGCAGTGTATTAATAATAAATAACTATATTTTTATTGATGGAATGTGAATTAGTTTTCAGTATCTTCTTCTCAAGTTTTAAAGAAATATGAAGTCGGTTAAAAATGTTAAAGGTTACGACGATTTTATTCTAAATTCAAAGTACATGAAACTATTGTCTATACACAAATTACTGGCTGATAGAGCTATACTACCTCTTTGTAGAGATTGAAAACAAACTTTTTTTTTCCAAAAACTTCGTCCGAAAACAATAATGAAAAATGAAACTACATATTTGCGTCGTCTCCAAAATTATAAATCAACAATTACCACATTGTTCAAGTAACTTATAAGTTGAATGCATGTCACACTGCACACATGTCAACACAACCATTATTTCTCGCAGAATGAAACTTGCGATTTAGTAATAAAAACACCATTTTAAAACGTACCTACATTATTGAAATCTGAACCTAGACGGTTTATAGCACTGACTCACTGCAAAAATATAACTAAAGTATATATTACAATAGTGTGACCGGCCATTCATATGTAGAGCCTTGAGCAATGCGTAATAGGATTAGAATAATGAGTTGTTATAGGTGTTTATTTAATATTACAAGTATTCTTGGATGGTATTTCTACAAGTGTAAGATTCATGTTGAATATTCTTTTTTTTTTCACAGAACTTCTTTTTACTGTCCACAGACAATAATTTAATTTTTTAAAAAGTAGTCATATTTAGAGTAAGACCTTTTTAGAAGGTTGTGCCACGATGAATGCTTGTTGTTTAAAAAATGACAAAAGTTACACGAGTAATAAACACTTAGGTACATACAATTATCTGAATATAGAGTTTTCGTTAGGTAGAGCAACAAATTTAACCTGTTTTTACGATTTATAAAGTTTAAAAGAAACAACAAATTTTATACTTAAAGAATTGAAGAAGATTGAATTAAAATAAAACTAAATTATATTATAAAGGTTCTTTAGACTAAAACGAGATTATGTCGACAAATGCATTGATGCGTGCGACGCGACAAAGCGGTCTGTTTTCGTTAATTTGTTTCAACCTTAATCTTTTTTACTTTATTTATTATATAATTGCGCTACAATTTCAAACGAAACATTATAACTATAAGTAAACTTGGCGCAAATTATTGTAACACCCGGAAGTGACCACCACTTATGGCGGCAATATCGAATAGCGGGAAATTCGAATTTCTTTTTAAATTATTTATCTTTTAAATTCAACCTTGAAGTCTTTACATAAGAAATAGGTTTTATAATAATGATGTCACATTGTTAGCATAATAGCGATGACAAAAACTACCTACGACGACGCACACCACAATCTAACATTACATTTTGTACGCATTTAAAAGGAAGGAATAATATAAACAATCCCGCAGAACTCTATTTTTAAAAATCAGGTTAATATCTATGACTCTATGTTTCCGTATAGAGTTCATTAATACATGAATTAGGTATCATTATTTATTTGGTTAACCGAGAAAGTTATTTTTAATATGTAGTATAATATATTATAAGTAACGTAATATACAGTTGGTACTCCAAGAAGAATAGAGGATTTTCAAGCACGTTGGTAAAAGCCGGGTAACTACCATGCGGGTCGCCAATTCAAAATTATATCAACACTGATTGTAAATTGCAATAAGATTTGATACAACCCATTAATTGGATAACATCATTAACTAGTAATGCGAAGCGCGCTAAAAGAATCGGTATTTAGGCCGACCGTCTGACGGAAGCTAAAGAAAATCTATTTTGTCTAAAGCAATTAGTAGAAACTTGTAGGCGCGGCGCTGCAAGCTGCACTCGCTTTCAACCTGCGGTGAAACTATTGCCCATACGGATTTGAATGAAAACTGTAACTAGGTAGACTGAAAGCGTAAACGCATAACCTCTTGCAGCGACCGAAAATAACACTAATTAAAAATAGATTTAGTGAATATTTGCGTGTTCGTAATAAATATATACTTACCAGAATCGTGCGCGCGCGTGTTATCAATAGTGTTGTGTTCGCGTTATATTTCACTGAAATTTTTATTTAATCGCGAATGTGTCGCTCGCGCAGATTCCGGTCGTATGGCGCCCGCCCGGGCGGATTGCCGACTGGTGCGTCGCGCGCGCACCCCGGTGTTGCTACATCGATCATTCTGATTTCCCTAGTGCTGTTAATACTTACGGATTATCTTAAAGAGCTATAGCTTATTTATGTAGTACCTACTTGGTTCAGATATCTGGATTTTATTGATTCTGGATTGAACATATTGAATCAATATATGTATTATCTATTGCGACGCATGCAGTGCGTCATTCTAAGATATAGAGCGTAATTAATTCATTAAATTCAAGACTATAATGATATGAGATTAATAATACATACAAACATATTAAAATAATTTTGTTGGACTCTATTTGAATATTTTATAAAGTATAAATACTTTAAAGGTTTTCATATTTATCTCCCTAAATGATAAAATATTTTTCTATATAAATAGTTGTCTCTCCTCCTATCTCTCCTTTTTTCCTTCTTCATGCAGTGATTCATAAATGTACCACCACTACGGGATAAAAGTAAGAAACATTGCCTTAATTTTACACTTAGGAATTACGATTACAAAGTTTTATTTGTAACTGTGAAAGAATTAATAAAACCGATTTAGTCGTTTTAGAACATTAAAAAACTTTCCTATTTATAATATAAGTAAAAAAAAACATCATTCGATTGAAATGTAAAAAATTCCAAAATTTTCCTGTCATTTGTGGAAATATTGTAACCTGGCCACACCGAGCCAAACTCTACGTCCGATCAGTCTACACCGGGCGGTATTCATCCGCATCTACTTACCTATCTACAAAAACTCTGTAGGTAGATATTAGCATTCGTTCGGAAACAGCGACTACTCAAGCAGTGAGTCAATGTTTGCTCTATAAAGTCTATATCATGCAATAATATTGCACTAACACTCGTCTTGGGGTTCGCAATGAAATTGGAATTTGGTTAACCTGTTACCACCCTTTTTGCGTTAAGAAATAAAATAAGGTGTGATTTTTACAATCGTTTCGCAGTTGCATTGAGATTTGAGATTACTGTTTTATTTATAAGTGAATGCAGTGCAGTTAAAGCGGTACTTTTGAATTTAAAGATTCAAAGGCGACTGAAAATTATAACTTGAAGTGCGAAATATATTATGCTCCATTACAAAACCCAAATATTTTTAAACGATTTCAGAAAGGAGGTTTGCGATTCGCCTTCTATTTTTTTTTGTTTAAGTTACTCGATTCACTCACTTGAAGACGCTGGATCACATCGATCTGGAAAATAGCTGATTTGAAATAATAAATTTCTCTATATTCATACATCAGTGATTATTCAAATTTTGTAGAGATAGCTACAAGTATTCTGTGGTAGAGTTCAAATTAATAATAATTAGTTTCTAAGAAATGGAAACTATAAGATAGTCTATTATTTATTTATTTTTTATATAGGTTATACTTACTCAGAGACAGTACTGACCGTCATAGAGCAAGTAATATAGGTACGGCCGTAGCTCGCATTGAGGGAAGACTCTAATACATATTCTATAATTAGTAGAGCCGAAAATTATCATGACGCCCTTTGATTGAGGCGTTTTGCATTTAAAAAATAAATTATTAATAATAAGCGACGTATTTTGATGGTTTAACCTTTTTTGAGATTATTCGAAATTGGGATAATAAGTCTATTATTATAACTAATAAAATTTTAATTTCGAACAAACGACTATACTAATATTATAAAGCTGAAGTGTTTGTTTGAACGCGCTAATCTCAGGAACTACTGGTCCGATTTGAAAAATTCTTTCAGTGTTAGATAGCCCATTTATCGAGCTATTGGGATATATATATCATTACGCTAAGACCAACAGGAGCGGAGCCACGCGAGTGAAACCGCGAAGCACAGCTAGAATAAAATAACATGCAATAATGGAACATGATTATACCTACGACTTATATAACTACCTAATTGTAAACCATAATATGTTTTTAAAAACTTCAATTTTTTGTTCAATTATGTTTCATTATTTTGATTGTTCATTTATAGAATTTTGCATAACATTAATACATAATTAAAATATTTCTCAGGAAAAAAATACGAACAATTATTAAAATATGCACAAAAAATTCTCCTTATTAAACATCTAACAAGCTTGTGTTGTGACCGTGTATGTAGGTACGTATTATGTTGGTAGGAATTCTTTTTTTATTGTACTCAAAAATGCTTTAATGTAGGTAATTATGCATGTATATTTTCTTCGAGTTTTTGCTCTATTTCAGGTATCGGTCAATTAGGGAAAGCTGGCATGTTCACAGTACTCACACTTATGCAATTTCACTTACAGTATGTTCAAAAATAAATGCGACTCTAGTTTCATTTTAGACTTGAATTGTAAAATGGGTGCGTTGTAGATATGTATATGCAAATATAATTACTTATGAAAGCTCTCATAATTTACCTGTAAAATTATAATTTAAAAGTAAATCAATTGATGAAGTTAATTATTTATTCTAATAATAATCAATTGGATAAAAGTATTAATAATCATTCAATTATCAAATAATAATTAAATTCCTGACTTTGGTCGAGTAAAGATATCTAAGAAATATTATATTTGTAGTAAGTACGTAATACCTACCAATACGCGCTAACAAATATGTGTTACATGTTTATTGTATAATTTTCACACTATTGGTTTTAAACTCAAACTCAAACATTTATACAATTAGACTTCTTCTAGAAGCACTTTTGAATCGTCATAACAGTTTAACAGTTTTAACATTTACCACCAATTCAGAAAGCAGTATCTATAGAGAAGAAGAAGAATCTATTTTAATCATAATCGTAATCTTCTACTTCACTGTAACTTTCATCGCTCGAAGAACTCGATGTTTCGTTGTCGGAATTTCTTAATGTTATTATAAATGAGTCAGTGTAATTATCTACTTTTGGTTCTAATTGAATATATTTTTCCTCGTGTTCTCGCGTCTTTCTCCAAACGTCACTAAACATATCCAGACTAATAGCATTTGCTTCCTTTCTAAATAATTCTTACACAGTTTTCAAGTTAAAGTTCACATTTTGTGATGCTACTTTCCCTTTAATTATGCCCCATAGTAACTCTATTGGGTTGAGATCTTTGAGGATTGCATCAAGAAGGTAAAAATTGTGTATAGTTTGGCTTATTTTTTTTAATAATGTGATAACTCTGATTATTAATTAGTTATTTGATTTTTGAAAAAAAAAATGCCGATTTTAGTCAAAATTTATATTTTTCTAACAAGATCCTTATCATCCAAATTTCCACCTTGGTGAGAAAAATTGACATTTCTAATGAAAATGAACAAAAAATTAAATGATTTTATTAAATACTGTAAAATAGTCTATAATTCTTCCATTTCCTGTATCACAAAATTCTTCATAGATTTTTAGATATTCGTACTACACCAATTACATCACCCTGTATTTATAAACAATTGCAAAATATGACACATACATAGGCCGGGAGATACTGACACAAAATTTCGGGTCATTTGTAACAGAATGGCGGTTCTACAGAGGTCTTATTACGCAATGACTAAAAGAAAAATGATGGTCAGAACTCAGAACGCTGGTACCGGCGGACTAGTCGCGTGGGCGTTAGTTGAACTCGTCGGATAAATAGCGAAAGTCAAACGATTTACAAATCGTTTGACTTTTCCGCGGTATGGCGACCATTTGGAATCGTCCGAAAAGTATGGCATGGCAATTTTAGTAAATGGCTGCACGACGATGGTTACCTGTGCAAAAGTGAGCTCGGTACAAATGGTTGAATTGTTTTTTTTTAAATCAACGCATTCACGTCGGTATGGCGGACTGTAAGTCACATCGTAACTGTATGGCATGACACTACCGCCTACATCTTTTTTAAGGGCTATCGGTAAATTCTAAAATTTTTGTGTTACAAATCGTTGGACTTTCGCTATTTATCCGACGAGTGTGACTAACGCCCACGCGACTAGTCCGCCGGTACCAGCGTTCTGACCATCATTTTTCTTTTTGTCATTGCGTACTAAGACCCCTCTAGACCGCCATCCTGTTACAAATGGCCCGAAATTTTGTGTCAGTATCTCCCGGCCTAACATGTGCAATGTGTAAATGTGTTGACGTTCCAGCTCTTCTTAATATACCTGTACCAGGTTCAAAATAAAACTTCAACATTTGCTCAAGTATTCTTCATTTCCATAACAAAATATACTTATACATTAAACATATTATTATAGTGTTACGTTTTCTTAATAATTGCTTAGAATTTAAAGAGACACGACAAACTCGCATTGGGACCCTGTAAGTACTATTGCAATTTGTATAAATGAATTAGTAAATTGAAAAGATGAATGTCTATGGAATGAATCTATAATAGACCAGTAATTGTAATAGTTATTTTATCAAATTCTCAAACAATAAGTTTTAGATTTAGGATTTCTAAAGAACTTCTTTATTCCACCTCTCTCTATTTCCTCACTAACCGCTTTCCGCTCAATGATATTATAAATAATATGGTGAAGATAGGTTATTGGTGCTCCAGGCGCATCTCAAAATGAGGCTCATTAATCACATTTTACTTCAATTATCTCTTTTTCGCTCACGATAGTTGAATCATGCCATCTCACTTTGCCGGCTAATCGCGTGTACGACGTACGTGCAAATGTTAGTGTGCCTTTTTTGAAGATCGAATGTTGTTTTGGTAACCTATCATCACCTTTTTACTTATAACATCATTGTTTACCTTTTTAAGCTATTGCATAGCTTCTATCGCGGGCCTTGAGCGCGGGGACCGAATCCAGAAATTCCGTAACGAAAAAACCTCACGCTCCCCACTCCGACGGGCGCGGAGGTGTAGCTTGAAGGCATAGCATGCAATAGCTTTACCGCGGCAGTCCCCGAGTGCCACACGTCTTTTTTTATCTTTTTTTCCATCTTCTATTTCAACTCAATGTTCTTCCATTAATGTAAATAATTAAATATTGTTTCAGAATTTGATTCATTTGTAGAGAGAGCAAGAACGTAATAACTGGTGTCATCATTAAAATACACTAAGCAATTAGTAATTTGCTTGCGCAAGTTGCATGACAAGCTTTCATCACAATTTTGAACAATTCCTGTACATAGAAATGCTATACAATCTTAATATTATACAGTATACAGTCAGTTGCAATTTTTCATTTAACAGTATATTAGTTACCTTATTATAAATTTGTAAGTAAATGAGATTATGAATTTTTATACAGAAAAAATTCTAATTTTGCTTTTGTTTATGAGCGATTATAAGCAAAATAGTACAGAAAGAAAAAGTATTTTAAAAAAATTCATTAGATAAACTTGTTATCAAATTGATGAGTATTATGTCCAAATTTGGAATAGCTAGTATAAGATTTCATTGACCTGTTTTGGTTCTTTTTTAGTAAGAACCCTTGCACATATTTCAATCATATAGTAATATACGTCTTATAACACGATAATTAGAATTGTAAACCAAAGATAAAGCTTTTGTGCAGTAATAAAAGAAAAGAAAATATAATTACATTCGAAAAACACTTAAGGTGCACTCACACACATCAGTCACCGTCACGGCACGTCACCGGACAGGATTAAAAAAAAATATGTATCAATAGTTCTAGTATGACTCTGTTCCCACACGACAGTCGCCGGCAGGAAATCTATCAGTGACGTCACCGGTCAGGCACGTCAAATAATCTTTCCACACATGTATCATACTTTTATCCCCACTCACCCGGTGCCGTCACGTCTCAGTTCAGTCAGCGTCGTGCTACCGTCAATTGCTACATGTTCTCTAGCGTGACACACGTCTAATCACTGACTAACCTGATGTATGTGTTCAATGATTCAGTCAAACCGGCGACGTGACTGACGGACAACATGACGGTGACTGGTGTTTGTGGATACGTACACAAACCGTCACCGATCAGTCATCGGTGACTTGACGGGGACTAATGTGTGTGAGTGCACCTTTAAGCATTTTGGGAAATATATTTCATTACATATTTTTATAAATATGTGTGTTAAATGAAATGAAAAAGAATTTATAGCTATTATAATTTATTTTATAAGTCATATGTTGTTTCAAAACAAAACAGTATCATTTCCCAAATAACAAAGATGTCAAAAAATAAGAAACTAATACAAGAATTGTTACATAAAGAAAAAGAATATTTCAATAATAAATCTAAATCATATCTACTAAAAATAAAAAAAACTAAGTCTATATTGCTAAAAAGCTTAAATAAAATTGTACTAAATCTAATAAATTAAGGAATGCAAACTATTAAATAAAGATTGATCTACTTAAGTAACTAAATATTAGTGAACTTAAGCAACAGGCGAGATTTGCTTAAGAACTGATAAATTTTAATAAAGTATTAATTTCTAACAAAATTATAATAAGAATGAGGCAAAAGAAATCATTTTATATAGGAACAGTAATACGAAAAACTAAGTGTCACTTTGGTGGTCAAAATATAAAAAAAAAATATTCTGTTTTAAGAATCAAAATACTATTTAGAGAAATTACCCTTTTAATTTGGGTTGCCATTACTAAACATTTAAATTTAATTAAAGAATTAAATGAACTCAGTTTTTGTTATAATTCTGTGGATAAACAACTGAAATTGTGTCCATGAGTTGCATTTTATACTTAGAAATTATCTAGAACTTATTAATCTTTTTTGTCTATGGAAATATATGTTAACACAATTTTTTTAAATATCTATTATAATTTCATAGCACATAATAACTGGCTTAACCAAGCCTGAAGAGACACGGCAGTAGTTCAAAATTAGCAAACACTTTTAATTATACTAAATCTACCATAGAAAAACAAGATGAATAATTTCAGCGTTTTATTACCTTATTTACCTCACTTTACACTACACTTGAACTGTCACTTTTGGTGGGAACATCACAATTTTTCACATATGTCAAATGCACAAGAGTTATTTAAAATCCACTAAACACTTGGTCTAGACTCTAGTCAATGACGATGACACCTTTGGTTGAACATCATTTGTTTGGTGACGTCAAACCAAGCGCGGCTGACAGGAGTCGCACTACGTTCTTTTGTTCTGTTGGTTCATTTTCTGTAATGATAAGAATGGTTTAGAAATAAAATCGATTAATCTCTCTTTTCTCCTTATATAATCGAGATATAAGGTAAAAAAACTCTATGCAGGATCCGAACCCGCGAATTCCGCCTTGCCGTGGCCTGACCTCGCGAGCACCCTTAATTATATTATAAACAAAATAATGTGTAATTATTACACTGTACATTAGAAGATTGCAATAATTCAAAAACAAAAACTAAAAGAGTTATAGTGCATCGGGGGAATTTCAGATGAGGGGTTATTTCAGAAAATTGTGAATACCAAGTATCAAGAAGGAAGAGTATAAAGATATATAGGTTTGATAATATTAGCATACATATTTGCTTAATTTATCACTAGTTATGTATTAATTGAACTTATACGTATTTACCCCGTGGCCAGAATTACCCCAATGCACCTTAATGTCTTGAAAATTGGATAATGTAAAGCAACATCATTAAAATTCAAAAGAGATTGAAATAGGCATTCAATATTGCATTAGTGCACAAAAATATATTTTAAATTAAGAATAGAAAAAAATCAATCACGAGGCGGGACTCGAGCCCGCATCCTTTCACGCCAATCCGGGGCGGATGCTATACCAACTCAGCCACTCGTGACCCGCCAGAGCGATTGAATTTATTCATCCGCCCCCGATTGGCGTGAAATGATGCGGATTCTTTATAAATTTATATCTTTAATTCGTTCTTATAAGCATTTTTCTACAATTTCCGTACTACGATTACGACCACAATAAAGACATAGAAATAATAATTAAACAACTCTCACCATCAACCCCAGTGACATGTTTCTCCAAGGTGAGCTTCTCTTGTGCCACCTGGTAGATCCCCTCCTCAATGGTGCCCGCACTCAAGAGACGGTAGATTGTGACTGGACGGGTTTGACCCATGCGGTGACATCTGTATGTGTGTAATATAATAATAAATATAATCCATACTAATATTATAAATGCGAAAGTAACTCTGTCTGTCTGTTACTCAATCACGCCTAAACTACTGAACCAATTTGTATGTAATTTGGTATGGAGATATTTTGATACCCGAGAAAGGACATATGCTACCTTTTATTGCGAAATATGTACCACGGGCGAAGCCGGGGCGGACCTCTAGTAATAAATATAATGTAATATAATATTATGTAGTTTCAGTGGCGTGCATTCCATAAAGACATAAAGACACTGCCTACCCTACCATTTACCAAACTCTGATCAATATTTAAAATGCATAAATGAAATTCACAGCGTCATTAAATTTTATTAATTGCGCAATGTAGTTATGAAATAAAAATATATTTCAAATATATTTTAGATCCATCTATCGGTATTTTGGTAGCATTATTATCTAATTTCTATAACACCGGCTCGGCTCAAGTCACTATTCATGCGCTGCACTAGCGCCGCCACAGGACCCAGTACGTCACGGGACGGCAAAGACACAAACTATCCGTGTCTAAGTTTTTATATGTGAGCTCTGCGTGTCTACGCATATTTTATATGTGTGCGTGCCTATAAACACGGCACACTGATGTAATAAAACCACGCACACAAACACACAAGGTAGGCAGTGTCTTTTTACGAAGATATACGAATTAGGTACGAACCGAATTCGGAACTACATCGAAAGTCGAAACTGAAGTTGAATATGCGACCAATTTAAGAAGTGTGATAATGTATACAATTTTGTAGCGGTAAAGACCATCTGCAAATAGTATCATTATTCGTTTGTTTTGTTTTGGAAATAACAAACGTTTACTTTGAGGTTAAATTTGTTTTTTGAGAAAATTAATAATGTTTACTACGACAATTTGCAAGTGAAGTGTTTTGAGAGTAACTAAATAGATTATGTATATCATCAGTGTATTTTGTAAGATAATAAGGCATATCTAATTTAACGAAAAATTCTTATTTTTGTTTTATGAATAAACTTTTATCAAACAGAGAGTGATAGGAAAAAGGCCGATCCATAAATGGATCTATACCGGAATTTGTAATACACAAAGGTAAAGTTAATCATTAATTACATAATATAGAATAGGTATAGATTGTCTAATCTAAAAATGAACGCCCCTCCACTAAACTTAATTGTTTCAATGTGTGAGGACAAATAATTATTGAACCACTTTATATGTGTGCGCGCGTCGATTCTACTGCAAACTTTGACACTCGCGCACTGATTTGTCAACTAATCGGGCGATCAGTTCAGGTGCCTAGCATTGTATGGCGGGGAGAGCGCGCTATGTACGGAATGACACGTCCGTTCTGTCGTGCATCGCGTCATTTATGCACTAGTTGGCCAACTGGTCCTGTCGTTCGGGCATGGACGGGACTGGAGGACTGAACGACCAATGAGGCAGACCAATTTATGTGTATTGCGTCTATACACGTACTTTGAATGTGAGCGTAAACACAGTGGAGGGGCGTTCATTTTTAGATTAGACAATCTCTACTAGTTAGGATATCATACCTACTTTGACAATTATTATTTTATAGATAATAATATGACCTATGTTCGTGATATGTTTTCCATTATTTTGCGGAAATACTATGTATCTCCAATCAAATATCAGTACTGCAATATGAAATACTTATTAGTTTTTATGACTTATTATCATTGCAATATTTCTGCCTACCCTGTCCAAAAACTCTGTGCACGCCCCTGTGTAGTTTGGTTTATAGTAATTTGAGTTAGATTTGATGAGATTGCAAAGAAGTGACTGGTTGTTGCTTCTTTTTTTTTTTGTTGAATCTTACAAATACAAAATAAAGAGCTAAATAATTATGTCTTGGAATTGTCCACTCGACATTCAGTGATATAGTAATAATAGCACATAATATATATTGTAAATTGTAACTACATTCTTGCAAATAAATAAAATTTGGAATTAGAAAGGGAGAAATGAATCAAATTAGTGAACTGCAGATCCAAAATCAGTATCTTATAAATCTTACTACTTATGTCAAATATTTTTTACAGCATATTTAGTAAAAACTTTTTTACAAATACAAAAAATGTTGACAAAAAAATTCAAAAAACTTTGGTTAAATACACTTTTTGTGAAAATATTTTAAAATAAACCCAGCCATACCTGTCCTCAGCCTGTTTATCGTTATAAGGGTTGAAGTCTATATCGTGTATAATGACTGTGTCTGCCGCAGTCAGGTTAATGCCGAGTCCACCTGCTTTCGTTGATAGCAGGAACACAAATATATCCTCTGTGTTGTATTGGTCTATGAGATCTTGTCTGAAATAGATAATAAAGTTTTGTTACATTCTATTTGTTTTTTTATTTTATTGAAAAAATTATGGAAAAATTACTTTTCACTGCTCTAACATAGTGATATGCTATTTCTATATGGATCAAATAAAAATCACATTTATTTAATGGCAAGACAGTACCATATTACAGTGAAACCCTTAAATTAAGTAGTATATTTCTATACTTTACATTCAAGAATTCATAATTATTTTCACTTTAAAATGTCAAAAACATCTCTGAAAAGTTTTTCATTTGAATTTATTATAAGAAAATATGAAATATACATTTCAAATTTTAGGGAATGAGACCAATGATATTTTATGTATAGATACGTTATATACTCCCAATATATCCAAAAAAAATGCTTCATATGCAGTGTCAGGCACACACAAATACAATTTTCATTTTACTTAATTTATTACATTGACAGACTCATGACAGACTGTATAAGAGAGATGGCTCTAATAAAATGATATAAATAAAAAAGACAAAGATAGTTTGTCACTTCCGCGCAGGTGTAAGCAAAAGTCATAAGAATTCACCAATTAAATATAAATAAACAAATAGTTGCCATGGTAATTGGCATAGATTAACGACACAGAAGGTTCAATGTTATAGATGTTAGGTTTCCTGCACAAGTAAATAAATGTGACAATTTCATTTACTATTTTATGATTATTATGATGTCGTATAAAAATGAAAAAAAAAAATAAAAAACTTTTTTGGAGATATAACTGTATTAAATATTTATTACTAGCTGTGGTGTTCCGTGTTCGTTTTCGATCATCATCATTTCACCCGATAATCACCCACTGCTGAACATACTGCATATAGTCCTCCTTATAGAACTCAATAAGGACCGATCTTACGCTATTCGTTTCAAGGCAGTTCCCGAAACCCGTACAAGGTCATCACTCCAACTTGTAGGATAATTATAATAATAGTGGTGCCTAGATGAAAAAAAAAAGGATGAAATAAAAGAAAGGATGAAGCCTTTTTTATCTAAAACACAAATAAAATTTATGTTCAATAGCTATTTACAGAAAAGCAAATAGCCTTTTTCGTCAGCAGCGATAATCTTTTCTTCAATGTATACGTATATTCAACATCATTTTTGCAATCAAACATTTTTACCATCACGATTTCATTGTATATAATAAATAGATATATTTATTGTATATAATAAATAGATATATTTATTGTATATAATAAATAGATATATTTGTTAATTATATGCACTGTGTGGATTTAAATATAAAATTAAATCAAGTATTTACCCAAATCGAAATTAATAAAATAACCGTTCTATTTTCAATAATCGTATCTACATGATAATCTTTGAACACAGTGTACGCTAGCTTTGTCACACTAGTGATTGAAGCAATGTTTTATCCCTTTCATTATTTCAATACACGTGTCAAGCAAGTGTCATTATTAAAGAATTGTAAATTGTTATTTTTACTCTTAAACTGTAATAATTTAATATATTTTGCTGTGATATGATATTCCTTTATCTTTCTTTATTTTTTTGCACGAATACGTGCACTTTCTGAACACACAGGAAGGCATTTTCGACAACTTTAATGTACCAATCGGCACATGCGCTCACTGGGACCGGTGACAATCTGACTGATTGCATTGGTCCCAAATAGGACCAATTCACGGAATCAGTTTTGGTGCGTTGATGACGTATCTACCTCTTGTTTCTATATATAATATCATTGAATGAGACAAGGATAAGATGTTTTTAACGAAAATTTAAAAATACCCTCAACACCCTACCAAAACTACCCACCGTTCATTAACAGCAGTACTCCCATCGAGCCTCAGGTATCGGTAGTTCCTCAGCTGCATGTAGGGCTCCAGGATGTCCAGCATCATGGTGAACTGGCTGAAGATCAGCACTCGGTGACCCTCCGCTTGCAGCTTTGGCAGCATCTCGTCTAGTTTCAGGAACTTTCCGGAGTCTTCTATGAGGTGGGATGGTACGGCAAAGGATTTTATACACTGGAATGGATTAAAGAAAGAGATTAGTTCCGTTAATATTAATTATTAGTTTCTAAGCATAGTAATGATAATGGAGCTTCATGTTAGCAAAAATAACAAAAATATCAAATTATTTGCACTCATATATACATAGCGCTTCTGAAGTATGTAGTAGGATAAACTTTAAACAAACATTTGTGTGATTAACAAGTTGTAAAACTGATTATCATTAAAGAATTACTATATCTATACAAACATAACAACTACATCTTTTATTCAGATTTATGCAGATTAAGAATATCCGACATATCAGTCAGATATTGTTTTTTGTTGCAAACAATCTTGAACAGTCATTTCATCTGATTCAACCTACTTCTAAAATTAATATCAACTAGCTTTCCGCTCGCGGCTTCGCCCGCGTTTTCAAAGAAAAACCCGCATAGTTCCTGTTCCCGTGGGATTTCCGGGATAAAACCTATCCTATGTGTTAATCCAAGTTACCCTCTATATGTGTGCTAAATTTCATTGTAATCGGTTCAGTAGTATTTGGGTGAAAGAGTAACAAACATCCATACATCCATACTTAAAAACTTTCGCCTTTATAATAGTAATAGGATTTAAACACTCACCGCATACTGCCTAGTCAGCTGGTGTATCTGAAAGTCAGACATGCACAGTAGATCTTCAAACAAATACTGTTCGTTCCTTTCCTTATAGTCCGGGTCTCTAGCGAGCCTGGTGGCAATCTTCCTTAACTCTGGTTCCCGATAATGATATCGGAGAAGTAGGGGATGGTTGGCAAGCTTTCGCATGTCCATCATCATTGACATGCCGCTTTGTTCTGTTGTTGCGTGTACCTGCAAGTTTTTATTAGTTATTTGGTGATGAGTAATTTATTTTAGAGGAAACTAGCTTACCGCCCGCGGCTTCGCCCGCTTTGTCTAAAACCTAATAAATTATATACTAAAACCTTCCTCTTGAATCACTTTATCTATTAAAAATCACCGCATCAAAATCCGTTGCGTAGTTTTAAAGATTTAAGCATACAAAGGGACATAGGGACAGTGAAAGCGACTTTGTTTTATACTATGTAGTGATATTGCAAATGTTTAAGAGTTTCAGCGATCTAATAAACGCGTGGAATTACGACATACTTTTCGTAAATGTAGGTTTTTTATAATAGGATTACGAAGTGCTTGAATCCGAATCTTTTATAAATTAAATTTCATTCCAATTGAAATAAAGCAAAACAGAAAACAAATTGCAACATGATTCTAATAACACAAATAAATCAAAGATGGCTTATTAAAAAGAACTTTTTAAAGCGATTTAAATCTCTAAAACACTAAAAAAAAAATGTATAAGCTCAATTAAAAGATGCCAATTTTACCGAAGCATGTATGTCACAGGCTGCTTAGAAATAGGCACCGTTTAAGACAAAAAAAAAAACAAACAAAAACCATCAAACACAATAATCATAATAATTACCATGCCGTCCGTAGCCGAGAACGCAGCGATGAGATTCTTATACAACGATTGCTGTCTCTCGGACATTGGACACAATTCCTTATGATTAGTTTTCTTCGGCAGATCTTGTAGAACGTCTTGTTTAAGCCTTCGTAGTACAAACGGCTTCATGATTCGTTTCGCTTGCGTGATCTGACTTTGTTCGAATGCTGGCACGTCTTCCTCTGTGTTGCCGCTTGCTTTTTTTGTGGTTTTCGCTTTCTGAAATGATGGAATAATAATTTATTATAAGTATTTATGTAGATGTTAGCCTGGTTTTATTGTGTTAATTGGTTTTTGAAGTAATGAAGATAGAATCAAGTGTTTATTTTTAACTATAGATACAAACAATGCACAATTTAAAAAATGTATGCGTGTACTAGAGTACACACGTAAGAAGTGAAACTTCTTTATGACCTTAAAAATGTCACGAGTATGGCGTAACGCAAAAATGTCACGCGTACGGCGTAACGCAAAAATGTTACACTAAATTTTTGTCCAACCCCGATAAAGAAGTTTCACTTCAAAAACTATAAAATAAATTATAAAAAATAATATGTTAATCAATTTTCAAAAGCTGACTACTGTTCATGTTGATTGAACATGTTGTAGTACATAAAAAAAATAAAAACAAACAATATAAATTGATATAAATACGAAAAGCTACTTCCAAATTAAGACACACAAAAATTATCCAATGTGGTTATCACAATATTAGCATAATATGATTATCCACAAAAAATGTGTGCGTGTAATAGTGTATACACGTAAGAAGTGAAACTTCTTTATGACCTTATTTTTCAAAAAATAATTTACTATATGCAACTTCACAGAAATACGTCGAATCACGCGTGGTAGGGATAAGAAAAAGATGGCGCGTAACGGAAATATGTCACGCGTAACGAAAAAATGTTACACTAAATTTTTTTCCAACCCCGATAAAGAAGTTTCACTTCAAAATATATTCATTTTCCTATATCAAAATTATAATAACTCACAGCGTTCTTTTGGAATAAATTTTTCAAATCATCAGTCTTTCCGGAGAACATGTGCGGCATTACGAAGCATAGTAGTGACATTAATTCGATGAGATTGTTCTGCAGCGGAGTCCCAGTTAGCAATAGCCTATGTTTTGACTGAAATTAAAAAAAAGTATTGTATAAAAGTATGAAACTAATCCTGAACAAATGTATGTGATGCAAGTTTAATGACATGTTTTAATTGATATTTAGTTTTTTTGCATTCGAGTGTCATAAATCTTTAAAGAATAGGAAAATTTCGATCACGAGGCTGGGATTCGAACCTGCGTCTTTCGCCTCGATTTTTTGCATGTTATAATTTTTTGAAAATTATAATGCAAGTATAGAACTGTTTTGTACAGGACTCAAAAAAGAAATATCTTCAGTTTGACCCTACTAAAGATAGAAAAATGCAATCTATCTTTTGTTTTGGCGTCCCAATAAGCTTACTAGCCATAAGCTAACCTATCTCTGATCGCTATCTATCGTCTGGAGGACTGACTGCTTACTAGAGGTATATTTTTCTCTTTGAATTTGTCTATTTGAGCGTCCCAATAACGTTTTGACAGCTGTCAGCCAGTAATGGCCGTTCCCAATATTGTATCTATCTTACGATAGATAGAACTTTACTAGCTATCGGAGATAGCTGTCTATCTATAACCATAGTTTGAATATTGCGAACGGCCATAAGACACATTTTCTTATTAGTTCACCTTTCAAGAAGTGCAACAGATTTTTATATACTTTATTTGATTAAAACTATTCCTATGTATGTGAAATAAGTACTTGTTCTTTTTTTCGAAAATAATGTGTTTTTTTGCCTACACTGTAAATACATATTTTTTTAATATTGAAAAGGAAGTTCCTTTTCACACACTCACCTTAATTTTTAATAAATTATCGTATCGTTGTGTAGACATATTTTTGAGCATATGCGCCTCGTCATAAACAACATAATGCATTGGTGTGATGCGGAACATTTTGCGTTCTTCCGGACAACTGCTCACCATTGTGTATCTGGAAATTTTGAATATATTTTGAGAATATACACTTTTATATGAGATATTTATTTCTAAATATCCATATTATTTTCTTGATTATTTTCAAATATCCGTAAAATTTAAGTCAAAATAGAAAGGACATAACGGGAATAATCAAGCAAATATTTACTTAATAATAATAGATAAAGGTAATGCTATTAAAAATAATCAAAACCAATCATTCAGAATGCATAGTTATTTTTACTACATTTTAAATCCAATTTCTATCCACAAACAGACAAAACAAACTTACGTGGTTAGTACAATATCATAATTATGTAGGTGCTTCGCGTATTCAATACGTAGTAAGCGTCTCTCTTCGGGATGGCCGTAGTATTTGCTTACTGTGAGGGATGGACACCAGCGGGCTAATTCACTGCTCCAATTATCTGTAGAACAAGGAAATAAGTACTATTAGTTGGTAAATCACATTTTAAGCAACTATATAAGATGGCGCGTGTGTCCCTTAGACACATAAAACTGAAAGAATAGAACAAATTCGATCGCTCTGGCGGGTCACGAGTGGCCGATTTGGTCAGGCATCCGCCCCGGATTGGCGTGAAAGGATGCGAGTCCCGCCTCGTGAACGAATTTTTTCTATTCTTTATAAATTTATAACTATAAAAGAATTACTGTACTAAAGTAATTTAAATCGCGAATTTTTTTACGCCAAGTATAATTTGGAAAACTGTTATGGAGAAAACTTGTTAGAACATTAAATAAATATTAAATAAAGAGCTTATACAAAGATCAAGTTGACCGAGTCGTAAACGATGATAGCCAAACTAGCTTTATATAGAAATTTGAACATGGTTTTGTTATAGTAAAAGTGAACTACAAAAGTGAACATGGTTTTGTTATATAAAACTTTCATTAAATATATTCAACTAACTGCGCTTCGCGGTTTCACCCGCGTGGCTCCGTACGTGGTCTTAGCGTAATGATATATAGCCTATAGCTTTCCTCGATAAATGGGCTATCTAACAACGAAATAATTTTTCAAATCAGACCAGTAGTTCCTGAGATTAGCGCGTTCAAACAAACAAACAATCTCTTCAGATTTATAATTTTAGTATAGAAATATTCATTACTAGATTTCTGCCTGCGGCTTCGCCCGCGTTTTCAAAGGAAAACCCGCATAGTTCCCATTCCCGTGGGATTTCCGGGATAAACCTATCCTATGTGTTAATCCAAAATACCATCTATATGTGTGCTAAATTTCATTGTAATCGGTTCAGTAGTTTATGCGTGAAAACCATACATACAAACCTTTCCTCTTTATAATATTAGTATAGATTGTTAATTTATATTGCAGTTTATAGCAGACAAGAAACACTATAAAATGAATAAATAACACTACATACCTAAAGTAGAAGCAGGCACGACAATCAAGTGAGTGCCTTTAGCCTGACCAGTTTCCTTCAAGTGAGCGAGGAAGGCGATCACTTGCACCGTTTTCCCTAACCCCATCTCGTCTGCTAATATACCGGAGACTCCTTGCTTGTGTAGTACCGCTAGCCAGTTTAGACCCACTAGTTGGTAGGGGGCTAGTTTTAAACTGAAAATTAATTTAGTTGAATAAACAAAATGAAAAAAAAACACTATTTTATCTACACTAATAACCTGTCACCAGTTACAATATTATGTTTTATAGTTTGCTATTATTTTGTTTGAATGAAATAAAACTGAATAAAAATAGAAAATAATCTGTATGTTGAAGTCATTCTTTAAGTATTTAAGAAACTGGGTAAAAATAACTAACCAGAAAACTTAAGGAGCACTCCATAAACATCGCGCTTTTCGCTAGTTTATATAATAGTAGATTTCCGCTCGCTTCGCCCGCATTTTCAAAGGAAAACCCGCATAGTTCCCGTTCCCGTGGGATTTCCGGGATAAAACCTATCCTATGTGTTAATCCAAGTTACCCTCTATATGTATGCTAAATTTCATTGTAATCAGTTCAGTAGTATTTGGGTAAAAGAGTAACAAACAAACACAAACACACATCCTCACAAACTTTCGCATTTATAATATTAGTAGGATCAAATATTTAATACATGAAAGACACTATATTTAATACGATGAAATAAAGATAAGACATGAAAACTTACCTAGAATCCAATATACCAGGTTGTTTTAGTCTACCAGCCCCCGCAGCCACCGCCGATTCGAGCTGCTGCGCCAAACCCACACACTTCTTCATTAAACGCTGTATATTGTTCCTTGTGCAGAGCAGTTCTTGTGTTGAATTTAGCAGCTCTGTACTTAACATTTTGTTGTTGTTAAATTTTTCTACCTGGAATATTCAGAATAAATTAATGTAAAAATCACTAGACTTCTTCAATCAAACCCAAGACCAAAACAAAAGTCAAATAATAATGAAAAATAAGAATTAGTAAGTGTCCAGATGTCAATAGGCTTTTGAATGGGCATCATAATATTTATATCCATCGCAAACATTCATTAATTAAACTAAACTTACTTTAATAGTGCTTTTGAATCGTCAAAATATAGATAAATAATAATTTACCACTTATTAATTAATAATATTAATAAGTAGTAGACCCAGGTTCATATAAATATTCAAACATTTATTTATTCAATTAGACTTCTTATAAAAGCACTTTCGAATCATCACAACATTTTTTAACATTTACCACCAATCATATCAACATACACAAGCTTACCATATCTAACCATCCCTTAAACGGTCGTTGTGCAACAATAGCATCGGCTTTCTTCTGCGAGCACCCACTGAGCAATAACAGTTCGTTGGGACTGCTTGTATTGAGGAACTCGAACACTTTGCGCTTATCGCCCACAAGGTCGTCTGTCACTTCATTGTCTGAATCGTCACTGAAAAATTGGTATTTGAGTATGAATTTTCACAATGTCTGACGTTTGATATTTTTGGTTTTATGGCATTCAAATGCTTTTTATAAGTATACGAGTGGCTGAGTTGGTCTAGCATCCGCCCCATATTGGCGTGAAAGGATGCGGGTTCGAGTCCCACCTGTCCCACCATGATCGAATTTCTTATATTCTTTATAAATTTATATTCAATGTCTGATATGTGTATAAAGTATTTTATCATATCAGATATTAAAGGGAAGTAAATGTTTTTGAATAAAAAGAAACAATTCTTTTCTATTAGTGTATCTGTCGCAGGCAAATTGCATAATTTCGGCCAATCACAAAGGGCGATGTTGACAAGCACTTGGCATTTTGAAATAAGTTTAGAATTTACTTCCACGAGGAGCTAGTCACGGGCCGATAAAGTCGCTATGCGTGACTCCTATTTCTATATAGTTAAAAAATACAACAATATACCCCCTGAATCAAACCAAAAACTTCCTATTCTCTGCTACCATGTCTGATATTTTAGCCACAAATTCAAACTAATCCTACCTCTTATTCATAATATTTACGTAATTATTTAACAAAAACGCTTCTCTACATACCTATCATAAACTTTGTCGTCCTTCCCTTTCCTAACACCATAGTCGTCATCCTCGCTACCACTACTTCCCCGTCTCGCCCTGCCACCCTTCGCTGCTAAAGGTTTCCGTACAATCGCCGTCGGTCCACTCGTAACACGAAAAATCGTTGTTCCGTTAACTCGCGCCAAGCCCGTGAAACCGGGCCGAGAGCCAAAAAACTGAGATGTCGCTGGCTTTTCATTGCTTTCTGGATCATGCTTTAACAACTCATCACGAGATCTCTCTTCGTTCCAACCGTGTTTAACTAGGGTGTTTTTTACAAACTGAAATAGGTAAATTTAAATTAGTTACTATATGCAATGGCTGATGCAATCTTCAACAGTATTTGAATACAACTTTAGTTTGGAGAATGAGTGCGCTAGGAAAATTATATCCATTGATCATTTATTGGTGGGTATATCAACTGTTACACTATTAAAGTTTTTAGAAAACAATATGAATGCATTTACAGTATAGATTAGTGACCAATACATTTCTAAACCAACCATTACAAATCACATTCTTTATATCCACTTTAAATAACATGATACCAGCTAATCTTTACTAATATTATAAATCTGAAGAGTTTGTTTGTTTGAATGCGCTAATCTCAGGAACTACTGGTCTCATTTAAAAAATTCTTTCAGTGTTAGATAGCCCATTTATCAGGGAAGGTTATAGGCTATCATTACTCTAAGACCAACAGGAGTGGAACCATGCAGGTGAAACAGCGAAGCGCAGCTAGTTAGTATTATTATCTATCTTACCAAAGGTGAAATATCAGGGAACATTTCCAGCATATTCCTAAATCGTCTCTCCTTAACGGCAGTTGTTAGTTCTACAGTGGTCGGTTTCTTAGCTGGTGTGCCTGCATCATCGGAATCTGAGCTCATCACTCTGATGCGTTTGTAGACCACTTGTCCGGTTGTATTTGACGAATTTGGTGCTGGCATTCTTATCTGATTTTCTGTAATGTTAAATTTAATTAAAGTTAATTATTTATACTTAAATTGAATGAATGTATACCTTATTTAAGTTAAAATAAACTGGGCTTTAATAAATACAATTCTTCTAACATTCTAAATGCAAAAATTTATAAGTGTGGATGTTTGTAACTCTTCCATGATAAAACTAATAGACGGATTTGGATGAAACTTTACAGTAACATTGGTTAAAAATTGGAATAACACATGAAATATAGAAATACTTGATCTTATCAACTGCTTATTAACAAATAACAAGATGCTTAGATCTGCCATATCATGGGACCTTAGTTTATAAATTTATTTAAAGCATATATAATTTCTTAAATAAAATTAATAGTAGTGCAATTTCCTCTATATTTTAATGCAACAATGCATCATCAATCATTTTAAGCATAGTTTATGAAGCTTGCTAAACAATGCTGATGAAGCATTATGCAACAAACAGAGGTGTTAAGATGTGACAATTGATTTTTATTTGCACGATACATTACAGACGTTGTAAATAAATTGAAAAAGATAGATTCTTGTATCATTTTTCAAGTACACTGGTGCTTGCCATGTGGTAGAGGTGTTATTGAACCTAATCGTGCCTCCGACATAAAAAATACACATCAAATCTAGTGTTTTTTGATCGAGAAATTTTCTCATAAATTTAATTGTACCTAATAAGAATTAAATCTAAGGGTGAAATCCAAAGCCTTGAGTCCTAACGTGGTCCAACATAAAAACGATTACGAATATATTTTTATTTCATGAGTTTTTCCAGTAGCATGTTGCTACGTTTTTATTCACCTTGACGTTATATTTTTTACTTACGAGAACTTGATGGTGTTACGACTGTGACCGTTCCACTGGAGCCAGGTGTAGGTTTTCTCTGGAACCTGTACTGCCTTAAATAACTTAAAACGCTAGGGCTAGTACTATCAGACATCGTGTCTATCTACACGTTTCAAATATTGAAAGATTTTATGTGATAAAAAACAAAACTTTTTTGAAGAACTTTTTATAAAAAACGGGAAAGAAGATTCACACCATACCGTTTGACCACGGAAACAACACTGCGGCCATTTTTATCCGCGAGATTGTCTCGAATATAAAATTAACCAATAATAATGAACTGAAATTGACATATGATCATTTCAGCCAATAAAAAGTTTTCTTTATAAATTTTTATTATCTATGTCAAAAAAGAAACCAATAAAATGTATTGATTTATTTTAACTTTTTGGTACGTATGACGTCATAAAATAATTTTGACAAGTTGAAAATTATTTTTATTTATTTTTAATCAATATATATATTATTCGAATAACTATTGAATTCATTTAAAAAAAATTCATTTTATTACTCTTAATATTCGTATTTCCATCTTAATTTAGATATTAAATTATGATTATGTATATGTTATATTTTGTCACACGTAAACTGCTAAGCATATTTTGATACAGTTTTAGGTTTCTTGGACACAGATGAACACATCTGTGTCCATATTTAAATTTTTAGATCTAAGATTTATATGTACATATTGTAATAGTATTCATATTTTACTGGAGTACTGAGTACATTTCAGTATTTCAAATGCGTACTTTATCAAATAACATTAAACATGGACATATTTATTACATTTAGTACATAATATGAAAAACGGGGGGGGGGTATTAAATAAAATTTATAAATAAATAAAGCAATACACAGGAATACATATTTTTTGTCTCCAACACAGGTCTGCAAGCATGTAAAAAAAAACCTGCTTTTTCATTATCTGAATGGAATTGCAAATTATTTGAATAATCTGTTTCTAATCAAGATACGTCAAAGTCATTAATGCCACACAGATTTTCTATCTGTCACATTAATAGGCGCGGCCATGTTGGTCTGTAGTGAATAAAATTCATTTAATTATTGCTTTTAGGAAAATAAAATTGACACAATATGCCCAAATGCGACCTCAAAACGAGATACATCCCCGCGACATTCGCCTGGACATTACTGTTGGGCACGACGTCCCTGTTTTTTTATTATCCGTAAGTATACATTATGTTCGCAAGGTATGAATCTCTTAGATTTGACAACTTTCACATAAAGATTGTAGAATTGCTGCTATTAATATCCTCGGGCTACCTTTGCCCTATTTGACTTTACAAACACAGTTTTTGTGCTATTGCACCAGTTATTTTAATTGCGTGAAACTTAATTTAATTGTTTGTCAGCTAATTATTTACACTTTGTGAGACCACTTTAAAATTCGTATCAGATTGTTTTTATCCTTTTGTGTTTCATCAAACACTTTAGGTGCATATATATCTTTAAATGGTGTAAACAAAACCTTGTTCGTGATATGATTAAGCATTTGTGGTTACCATTTGATGCAAATTATCTTGTCAAATGAAGTTATATACTGATTTGCATACATGTACTGAGGTTTTGTTTGTGGTTTATCAATAGCAGTGTTTATAATCTATTCCTGTATATAGTTTAAGTTATTTTTTTTTAATTTATATTTCAGTTGCCAGTATTATCTCTACAAACACCCATGGGTGCCTGCATATCAAGGTGTCATAACATTTTTTGTTTTGGCCAATTTTACACTGGCCACTTTCATGGACCCGGGGGTGATACCAAAAGGTACGTTCATTGTAATTATACATTTCAAGTTTAATGTAAATATTCATACATAGGTATTATGATTGAGACCTTAGTTCATACATTGTTTGTATGGCCTTGGTCAATATGTACCTTAATTATTAAATTGTTTGCATGGAAATCACTGGTATTGATAATTTAAAAACAAATGGAATATAAAAAAGTATGTATTTATTTAATTTACACAATGTAGATACATTTTCATTCAAAAAATTAATCCAAATAAATTAGTGAGAAAATTGTATCTTACGCCCGACTGGATAAGAATGTTACATTCTTTTAACCCATTGACCACCGAGCGCCCCGATCGGGGCGCGACACAATAGATTATCTATTGTGTCTGTGATTCCGGGGACTGATGGATTAAGTATTTCATTATATTTTAAAGACTTTTTTAATGCTAATTACTTGATACAATGGTCTTGTGAACTCTTACAGGGCATTTTACCAATATTAAGTAATTTTAGTACTCTAATATAACAATAATATTTATTGACAGTTGTTCCTACAAACTCTGATATTAATCGCTCAATCCTTTTAGCTAATAATATGCATGATCTAAAGATCTTCTGTTTGATAGATAATTTTGACATTGAACAAAAATTGATTGCTCACCAATTGTAAAAATCGTATTACTTATATCCAAAACAAATTTATACTTTGTATAAATAAACTTTATCTATACTAATATTATAATGGTGAAGAGTTTGTTTGTTTGAACGCGCTAATCTCAGGATCTACTGGTCTGATTTGAAAAACTCTTTGGCTTTTAGTTAGCCCATTTATTGAGGAAGGCTATAGGATATATTATATCATTATGCTAAGACCAATAGGACCAGAGAAATGCGGGTAAAACCGCGAAGCGCAGCTAGTTTATGATAATATTCACATAGTATAAAAAATTAGCTTCACTAATCCAAGTCTATTATTAATTTATTAGTATGAAAATTTATGGTAATAAATAATCAATATTGTGAATCATATAATAAAGTGTTAATTAATTATCCAAACAATTATATTGTATCTATTAGCTTTATTTGACTGATCATCTCCTTGGTACAGTGAGCGTAGCACCAAGGGGTCCTGGGTTTGATTCCCGGTGGAGACGAAGAAAAAAAAATGTCTCGGTCTGATAGGACACAGAAGGCTGATCACCTACTTGTCCCTAAGGAAAATAAATCAGTGAAACAGATGTATAATGCATCTGCCCCTTACCCCACTAGAGGACATGGGACTTCACACTTTTATTAGCTTTTATTTGTTTTCAAAATATTATCATGCAATATTGGATATTTGCTAATATTTGAAATTTTCAGTTCAATTTTAACCGTAATTCAATTTTAAGAATTGTATTTATAGGATTGCCAATTGATTATAAAGATGAATAAACAATTACGAGAAGTAACAGCCAGGATAAAAAAGTGACACGTTTCTTATCCACAAGTGCTACCAAACAGCATAATATAAGCTTTGAAACTATTGATCCAAAAACTAACCTGCGGAAACTGCACAAATGTAAACAAAAGAGACCTGTGTCTATTTGCATCCATGCATGATTTAATTGTGTTGTAAAGCTCCAATTTGCACATTCAATATAGCAGTTGAGCAGTCAACAGTGTAAAGTTTAAATTGACTTTGCTTCTCTAGTGTTAATTTTGTTTTGTTGACGTACAAAGACCTCTCGATGTTCACAATTGAAAGAGATTTTTTACGGATGTGTTTAATTTGTAGAGTAATTTTAAAATTACCTCAATTATACTTTCTTTTTACGTAAAGGGAAAGTTTTTATCACCTTTCTTAATGTTTCTATCTTTATTAATTATTTTTAAAAATCATTTTTGAAGCTATATTTGTGAGGAATATAGAAAGTAGAAACCCATTAGGTATATATTTTACAATTCGATTTAATCACGTGGTTTTTAATTGGACAGGACATTAACTAACCAGTGTTATAACCGCCATAAAGTTTCTTAATTAGGTATATTCATAAAAACAATGATTAAATAGTACGTAATTAAAAAAAAATGTTATAAACTCAGGTAAAACAAGTACAGGGCAAATATATTTTGTTTATTTTCCGAAATCTTATTTTAACCTTGTCCGTCGATCTATATAGAATATAAAATACTTATTGCGAATATTTTCAACTCTTTTAACTCTTAAAATACGTCACAGTTTTATCCACACAAGCAAACTTATTGCAGAAGTACTTTTAATTGGTTCAATAATATAAAAACTGATAGTACAGTTTGGAAAAACAGTTTTTGTACAATATACGTAAGTGAAATAAGTTGGAGGCCTAAACTCAAACTCAAATTATTTTATCTGGAAAAAAGTGAGAAGCGTTACGAGGTCGAGGTTATAATTTGTCCTCATAAAACTAATCCAATTGTTCATTGCTGATCATTTCAGTTTAAGCCTAAGCCGAATTTATTGCATAATTCGTTCACTATTATCGTAAGAACTAAATAGCTTAACCAAAAAAAGTAAGAAATGTGAGTATTTTCACGTTATTTCAAAATACATAATATGTTCTCTATACCATTAAAACTTCGAAACTCGATGAAAATACTTAAGCGACATTTTTTTATAGGAATTTCTTTCATAAGTATGATTTTTTGCCTACAGTTGACACGCACTTTTTTACCCTCAAGAAAAATAAATTTGTACAACCGGCAAGGCGAATTAGCAAAGCATTTATCACGTAATAATAAAAAAATACTATGACAAATTTTAACGAAACGTGACTTCAAACCCTGCAATTTAGATCCTTTGAAATTTCGATAGAATTCGATCCTATAGCGGAGGTCGAGTTCCCTAACAAGTACCCTCAGAATTTGGTCACCTTCAATTAGCTAATTACACGGTCCCATTAATTAGATGGAATTTGTATAAGAATCGCATTTTATCAGTGTATTGACGTAATACGGATTTAAGGCGGGGTATATTGCGATATAAATATTGTGGGTCATATTGAAATATTTGTTTTGTGTATTTGTAACTGTGTGGCGTAGAGTTTGTCCACTTTACGTGACTATTATTTAGTAGAGAGCTAAAGATCAGAATATTACCAATCTAATCATTGCGTTCGATTTCAATATTCGGCATGATATTTACAAAATAATGTATTAATCAAAGAAGAATTTACCAGTCTGAAAGTATATACAGACGGATTTGAACAATTCGGATTTATATATCCAACTAGAGGTCCGCCCCGGCTTCGCTCGTGGTACATATTATTATTTCGCAATAAAGGGTAGCCTTATAGCCTATGTCCTTTCTCGGGTATCAAAATATCTCCATACCAAATTTCATGCAAATTGGTTCAGTATTTTAGGCGTGATTGAGTAACAGACAGACAGAGTTACTTTCGCATTTATAATATTATATGGATTAATTAATCTTATATCTTATATACTCAATGGTCGCGCCAATATAAAAATATACGTAAATATATTCTCGATATGAAAGTGGACTGTATTCAGATCTACGTGGTGTTAGCAAAGAGGGATAGACAGGATACACACGGCACGTACCTCGTCGGAGGGAGTAGCGTCCAGAACACACGCGCCGCCACGCGGTCAGGGTCCTCCAGCTCGCGGCGGGCAAGAACGGCGTCCAGTCCCACACTCCACACAAACACACACGCGGCGGTGAGCGCGACCAAGGGCCGGGGCACGGGATACCCCGGTGATGTTACAAGGGCACAATGCCTGATGATCTAGAGAGCCTCGTGGAAGCTCTCCGGCGGTGGCCGAGTCCCGAACCTCGCGAAGGCACGGAGCGAACCCGACTGACAAATCTTTTGTATTATTATTATTATTATTTATGTTTTTTTGTATTTTATAAGTTCTCTCATAATCGAGGACTCGAACATTTTGCGGGCTTTTGGCCAAACAAAGATGCCTATACAAGCTTATATTTAATGGGTGGGACAAACAGACAAACTTAATTAATCTAAAGATAAAAATTTGCGAACTATACGGCACGTGTTTAAAATAACGGCCTTTTGTAAAAGAATATGTGTGTTACTATGAATGCTTAATGTTTTGAGGCTTAAGTGAAGTGATTTTGGTATGATTCCTGTAGTGGAGATAACTATTGGGACCGTTTTGACTGTACTGACTCGCCATTGAGTTTTTATTTCAATGGAGAGATCAGTATACTTAGCAATTTTGTTGGAGAATGTGGATGTTAGGTTGTGTGTATTAGGGATAGCGATATCTATTAAATATACAACTTTGTTTCGTTTATCTAGGAGGGTAATATCAGGTCTATTGCTTTGTATTGTTTTATCCGTGATAATGGTTCTGTCCCAGTAGAGTTTGTAGTTTGTGGAATCTAGAATTATTTTAGGGGTGTATTTATAGTAAGATACTTTTTCGGTGATGAGATTATATTTGATGGCCAGATATTGATGTATTATAGACGCGACTTGGTCGTGCCTATGCTTGTAGTCTGTCTGAGCAAGCGACCTGCAAGCACCTGTAATGTGCTGGATTGTTTCGGATGCGCTGTGACATTGTCTACATTGGTCTGTAACTAAATTTGGGTCTTTCCGTATGAACTTCCTATAGTTTCTCGTATCAATTATTTGGTCTTGTATGGCAATCATAAAACCTTCTGTCTCTGGAAACAACTCGCCGCGTTTGAGCCATGTGTTCGATGCCAGCTTGTCGATGTCAGTATTCATCAAATCGCGTCGGTGTCTGCCATGTAGGGATTTCTGTAGCCATGCATCTATTTTCTCTTGTGGTTTTCTAATTTTTTCATTTTTTTGGGTACTTCTGTCTGATAGGTTTAGAGGTGTGAGTTTTTTGTCGGTGTGAGAGATAGCCTTGTGCAGTTTGGAATCTAAGGTTTTATTGTGAAAGTATGACCGTAAATTAGTAATAATTTTATTATGTAGGTTTTGTATATCGATAATACCCCGTCCTCCTTCGGCTCTAGGTAGCGTCAGACGTTCTATTGCAGATCTTGGATGGTGTTTACGGTATTTAGTGCTTAAAGTATTTATAATTCGTTGAAGCTTTATTAGTTGTGTTTGAGACCAGTTAATTGTTCCAAAAGAGTAAGTTAATATAGGTATAGCAAAGGAGTTAATGGCTTTGACAATATTTTTAGCGTTAAGATGTGTGTTCAATATTTTATGTAATCTAGCTCTAAAGCATTTTTCAATTTCGATTTTAACCTGTTTATGGAGAATATTTTGATTTTGGTAGAAGCCTAGATATTTATATCCTATTTGGTTGTCTACTGGCTGGATAACTTCGTCATTATGTAAAGTGTATGAATTCGATTCTAATTTACCTCGTTTAACACTCTGTATCTTACATTTATCAATACCGAAATTCATCTGTATGTCGGAAGAGAAAACTTGCGTTATATCTGCTAATTTGTTGATTTCAGCTAAATTTGAAGCGTATAATTTTATGTCATCCATGTACATTAAATGTGTAAGTGTGAATTGATTATTGTTATATTTTAAACGGAAACCTACATTAGCCTTGTTTAATAAATTAGAAAGCGGATTTAATGCTAAACAAAACCAAAGAGGGCTAAGAGCATCCCCTTGAAATATACCACGGCGAATACTTATGGGCGCTGTTTCTGTAAATTTAGTTTGTGTGTGGAGTCTTAAAACTGTCTGCCAATTATTCATAATGGTTCGTAAAAAATTTATAAGTGTAGGATCTATTTTGTAGTGTTCGAGTATATATATAAGCCAACTGTGGGGGACCGAGTCAAATGCCTTTTGGTAATCTATGTACATTGTATATATATTTCTTTTCTTGTTGTATGCCTGCTTTGAAACCACTGAATCAATAACAAGCTGTTCTTTACATCCCTGAGTCCTTTTACGACATCCTTTCTGCTCTTCTGCTATTATGCTATATTTTTCTAGGTGCTGATACATTATTTGACTTATACATGAAGTGATAATTTTGTATATATTTTGTAGGCATGTGATTGGTCTGTATTTTGCGGGATTTTTTGGGTCTGATTTGTCTTTAGGTATCATGACGGTTATTCCTTGAGTAATATATTTAGGCATTGATTCGGGTGATTTAATAAAAGTGTTTATATGAGTTAATAACAAATGGTGGACGGCAGTAAATTTTTTATACCAGTAATTGTGTAACTTATCAGATCCAGTAGCTTTCCAATTGTGTGTCTTTCCTATGACAGACCGAAACAATTCAATAGAGACATCTTCATATTTCATGTCTAATACGTCGGTAAGACTGTCTTTTTCATCTTTAATCCATTCTGCGGGGTTGTGTTGAATTGGTTTCGCCCAAATATTTGACCAGAAACCATGGACATCTTCAGGATTCGGTAGTTCATCTAACTCGTCGCGTGGCTCTGAAGAAGATTGATTAAAGTTCCTGTAGAAAGATTTTTCATTCATAGTGAAATGGGTATTTTGAGATTTCCTCAGTGTAGTTTGCTTATACCTACGTAGCCTATTGGACAGAGCGCTAAGTTTCTGCTTCAGAGTATCTAAGAAATGTGAAAGATCTGTATTTTCATTTTCATGCTGAGAGTGAATTTTATAGTTGCGTTTAATCGATTCAATATGTCTTTTTAATCTTGGGCTGCTGTTTCCTTTAATGTATTCGGTGAGTCGGCCAATTTTAACTCGGAAGTCTTCAATTCTTTTTTCCAATCTAACCTGCCAGAGTGGAGTTTTATGCTTATGTGGTGTATGAATGGGGTTATTAATAATTTTCGATCCATTGTGTGTAGCGGCTGTGTATGCTGCGGAGTAGATAATTTCTTGGAGGTTGGGAAAGTCTGTATCCTGTCGACAGTACTTAGGTAGTATGGTGTGATTAATGAAGTTGACTAAATGAGCTAGTTTTTTGGTTATTTTTTGCTTAGGGATTGATGGTCTTTGTGTAGGGTCAGTGTTTTTAAATATATCTAAAGTATTTATAAAAGTATTTTCAACATCTGAAGAAACAAACATTGAAGTTTCTTTATGGGCCTCCGCTTCATTTTCTGCGAGTAAATTGCGAGAAAGAATTGTTTCATCATTTGTTAAAACTCCTTCAATACTAGCAGCTGTATTAATATATTGATAGGAAACTGGTGTTTCATTAGTGATTTCATCTTGTTCGTGTTGTTGCTCAAGATGCAAAAGTGTACTAGCTACTTCGTTTCTTATTTCTTGCAATCGGGTATCAGATATGAGTTTGTTATTAATTATGACTCTACGTTGATCAGATATACGTTGTTCGGATACATGCGAAATATTAGGATGTTTAGATATTACAGCTTGATGCAGAGGTTGAATGTAAGACGTTCTATTGGTTTCTAAATTAGTGATTGCATAGTAATGATACATTATACTTTCGTTTATTGCATTTGACCATCTCATTCTTTGACCTGAGTTCTCTCTGTTAAGTGAAACGGGATTAGCTGGAGTAGTAGAATTGTTTTGACTTGATAAAAATACTTCAACCTCTCTACGGATTTCCTGTACTTTATTTTGATTAAGTAAGTTGTTGCGTATAATAGCTCGGCGTTGGTCGCCTATACGTTGTCTGCTGACTTGCATTTGTGGGAACTGTTGTATGAATGATGTGTGTAATGCTGGTAAATATGTGTTCGTATCAGATTCTAATAAAGTAAGAGTAAAATATGTGCGCAAGATAAAGATATTCATTTCATCTGTCCATTTCTTGCGGGCACGTTTTTCAACGTTGGTGGGTGCAGGTATTTCGGCACAGGTTGCCTCCTGCACAACATCCTCGGTTGTTATAGAACTTGAATAGTTAGATGAGCATGATGAGGGTGAAAGATGATTGGTATAAGAGATTGGGGATGATTGGAGGGAGGAAAATAAGGATTTTGGGGATGATGCAGATGATGAGGGATTTTCATTTGTTGTGTTGTTACGGAGAGGGCTTCTCCTGTTCAGCCCCCTGTCGCCGATGGATCGCATGCTGTCACGTCCAGCATCGGCTCCAGACGCGCCCCGACGCCCTCCGGGCAGCGACCGTAGGTTATATCTTTGTCTGCCTCCTACCTCCTCCATTTTTTACATTGTGTTCCCACGAGTAGCTAGGGACGATCGGTCCACCACGGCAGAGCCCCGCGTTCACCGTGGCAAGGGTAATTTAAACCGGATTTCCCCTGGTCTCCGGAGTTCGCAAACTAGCGACTAAGCTCCCCTTAGCCATGCATCCTTCGGCGCTTGCTGTTCCACCTTGGATTGGGCTGTATCTCGCTTGGTCTGGTTTCTCGTCTTGGGCCTATCCGGCATGAGTAGCTCTACCGGCTTAGCCCCGAGAGTCATTGAAACACACAAGCCCCATCACGTCGTCAACGTAGAGATACGGTGATGGGGTTATTATTATTATTATTATATATAAAAATGAATCGCAAAATGTGTTGGTAAGCGCATAACTCGAGAACGGCTGAACCGATTTCGATAATTCTTTTTTTATTATATTCCTTGAAGTACGAGGATGGTTTTTATGTAAATTTGTACCACGGGCGAAGCCGGGGCGGACCGCTAGTCTTATATATAAAAATGAATCGCAAAATGTGTTGGTAAGCGCATAACTCGAGAACGGCTGAACCGATTTCGATAATTCTTTTTTTATTATATTCCTTGAAGTACGAGGATGGTTTTTATGTAGAGAAAACGTAAATATGTACCACGGGCGAAGCCGGGGCGGACCGCTAGTCTTATATATAAAAATGAATCGCAAAATGTGTTGGTAAGCGCATAACTCGAGAACGGCTGAACCGATTTCGATAATTCTTTTTTTATTATATTCCTTGAAGTACGAGGATGGTTTTTATGTAGAGAAAACGTAAACATATACCACGGGCGAAGCCGGGGCGGACCGCTAGTTATGAATAAAAACTTGGATTTGTTTAGTCAGTGGAAAAACTTCAACTAGGGCCGCACTAACACTCAACATTTAGAATATGGTGCCTAAAATTTGCGTCTTTCAGTCCAACGTAATATACAGGCACGTTATTAGTATTTTTTTGTAAGTACTTTATCATTAAAAATCAAAAATTCTAACACCATCCATACCTAAATTTAATCGTATTTATCTGTTGATGGAACTTTACCATTAACAAAAAATACTACCAGCCTGACATGTTCCGGGGTTTTCTCAATAGAATTGTACCATGGACAAAATAAATAAAATATTATATATATTTCGCTTTATTCTTCACTAAAATCATAGCATAGACAACAAATGATTCCAGCCCCACCTGACGAAGACCGCGAGGACGACTTCCGCGCGCCGCTGTACCGCAGCGTGGAGATAAACGGGATAACCGTGCGCATGAAGTGGTGCGTCACGTGCAAGTTCTACCGCCCGCCGCGGTGCTCGCACTGCTCTGTGTGCAATCATTGTATAGAGGTTAGTCTATGGTCCAATCATTGTACTATATTATACACGAACCTCTAGGTTCGTGTATAATATATTATATAGTGTAGTAGGCTCTAGGCGCGGTCGTGGCCTAAATTTTGGGGGTAGTGAGTCCGTCAATTAGACTTTATTACCAGAGTACACAATTTTATTACTTTAGAAGTATTCCACTTTATTGACGAAAATTATGGGCAGAAAATAATGTTGAAAATAAACAGTTGAGAGAATTACTTTACGAATATTTATCATCGATAACTATTATTTTTATTCCAATGGATTATAATTTATAATGGTCGAGAATTATATTATACTGACATTTAAACTGAACTGCTTTTTCTGTTGTAAGATCTATTTCTAAAATAATGTATCTAATCACATAATATAATCTTTCGTTCTTTTCTTTCCAGACATTCGACCACCACTGCCCATGGGTGAACAACTGTATAGGTCGACGGAACTATAGGTTCTTCTTCTTCTTTCTAATATCGCTCTCAATACACATGCTGAGCATATTTGGCCTCAGCTTATACTACATTATGAACAACAACAAAACATTGACACAGGTCGAGCCTATAGTGTCGTATCCTTTTTACAAACGATCTAGTTTTATAAAGTATATACTTTTAAATATATTCATACATATTTTTGTGGCAAAAATAAGCTACGGGTTGGGAGCAAAATAAGCATTTTTCTATTCCAGAAAAATTTGCTATACAGAAAATACTAATTACTTTTCTGTGAAAACTTACAGCCAATTTCTTATCGTTACCATCTTTTGTTCTACCCAAAAAGTGATTTATGAAATATTAATATTTATTCTCGCCAATACAACATAGTAAAGTTATTTTAAAAATTAGCCAGGCTTAGACTTTAATGCCTCATTAAGACTAAGATTTAGTCATTCAAACGAAGCCATAATAACTTTATTACATGGGATTATCTCCATTCATAATGTATTAGACTTGTTACAATTTAGCTCTAATCCCGAATGAATAATCGAATTAAAAGTAGACTAGAATGTATCGAATAATAACTTGAACTGTACTTAAATACTTTTTTAGAATTGGATAATTTAAAAATCAAGAGAAAAGAATTCAAAGTGAATTTAAACATTTTTCCAAAATATTGTTTATGTAATGTGGGATAATCGTATAACATAATATACATAAAACTTCGCATCTAGAACTATACGGTACTCTTACATGCTTATTTCAAAAGAGGAACCTTACAATTTGATTTCTGTTTAATAATTAGTAGTTCTACTACATAAATTAGCAAAATTACCCCAATAACCTTAACCGAAAACATCAGAATGGTGATTATGGGCATAATAGCGTTATTAGCTATACCCATATTCGGTCTGACCGGCTTCCACATGGTGCTTGTGTCCCGGGGGCGCACCACGAACGAGCAGGTCACGGGCAAGTTCACGGGCGGGTACAACCCCTTCTCGAAGGGTTGCTGGTCCAATTGCTGTTACACGCAGTTTGGTCCGCAGTATCCTAGGTAAGTTGGGGTTTTGATAAGTTTGTGACCTTTCCTGCGAAACAACGATACAAGGAGCTTTCCATGGTATTGGAAGTCAAAATCAATTAGTAATTTTTCGAGTCCTTGCTACTTTTTTTATCGTAACGTTCAATGTAACATTAATGCTTTTTTATTAGGTTGTTTAAACGAAGTAATAATTATGATGCTCACTGAAGTGGAAGGAAAGAAAGCTCGAAAAGTTAGTAATTCTATTTTTATATTATTATGATTGGTATGAACAATAGTAACTTACTTCTAGTCGTGGTATAAATCTTGCTTTTGAAGAGCTTACTCATTTATAATATTGATGTATAAACATTTTTTGTCACAGTACCATCTATCATAAAGTTGTAATTACTGTTCATTAATGTAACAAATAACTGTATTTATTTGTCAAAGAAACCCACTTTCCAGCCTAGTCCTTCTATCTCTATTATGCACTGTGCATAATAGATATGAAACGATTGACATTCAACCTTCTCCGACGATCAAAGAACATATAGCACTGATATACAACAGTTATAACACACTTCTTACCAATTAATCACCGATTTCAGCCTAGCCCGACCCTCAAAGTACATGTACAAGGGTGGGAAGAAGCGTCGCGACGGTTCCTCAAGTATGGGCGTGGCCACGATAGCGGCCGGCGCCGCGCAGGTAAAGACGTACACCGCGGACAACGGCGCCGCGCACCGCCCGTTGGGTGCCCACGCGCATTACAATAAGGTGAGGGCCAGACTTGCTTGATGCTTGGTGGGAGGGGGGGGGAGGATTTGGGGCTTTGATGTTTGGAGGGGGTGGGGATTATAGAGGATGGTCTATAAAAAGGAGTAGGAATTTGTACAGGGTGGGCTATTTTTTAAAGTTTGAGGTTTGGTGGGGGGTGGCTTTACAGGTGGTCTTTAAAAGTTGAAATATATGGGGGTAGTAATGAAATTGGAAAGTTCTGGGGTTTTCTGTAAGCTGTTTAAGGATGAATTAATAGATCTAATGTAATATTTTATCTAATGTAATAAATATTGTAAAATAATAATAAAAAAAAATTGGTAGGGGATATCATTGTAATGTTTATGATTTCGATGTTATTGTGGTGATAAATGAAGCATTGTTGTTTCATTTTTTTAAATATGTACTATCAATTAGTAAACCCATCTATCAGCGATAAGATCATAATATATTATAATGACAAAAATATATTATGTACATTTGAATAATGACCTCCAAACATCAAAGATTCCAAACAGATATAGCTAATGTCCACTGATACATTTTTTGTAAATAATGACTCTAATTCTATTGGTGGCTATTAGCGTATAAGGTTTTTGTTAGTAAAGTGGTTATAATATAAAATAATCTTATCTAAATGTGTTTAAAGTGACCACATTATTACTAAAAATCTATATTTTCCATTACGTATATTTTCACAGCTAGTATCTCGTATATCCAATTGAAGAATAAAGAAATTGGACACCCAGGACAATCCATAGAAAACTATTTTATAAAACCTTATCCTAAATTATGTCATAGACAAACCATAGAATACCTGTTAACATAACCAACCTAAATAAATTTCAAACCATAGACATTATTCACAAGCTAAGTAGTATTTTTTATTTGCTCAAAATAGTACAACTCCATCTAGTGTCCAATAGATTTCATGCTTGTAGAGCGATTACATACCTTCAATTCACTGCCATAAAGTTTATTTTTCTATGCACAATTTCTTGTAATATATGGTGAATTGAAGACATGCCGTATGTCTGGCTCTCCAGTGTTCAAAAGATGTATGTTTGTTTCAAAGCAATTTAATTATTATACCTAAATGTTTATTAAATTTATTAAACAACAGATTTTTATAGAAAGAGAATATTATGGAACTTGGATTTAATAACTTTATTTTTTTAAATGAATAATTGGTCTATAAAAAAATTTTCCTCGTTGAATACAAGTACACAAAATCAGCTGCTATAAATTTCTATAATTGTTTAAGATCATATAAAATTATTTTCATTACAGATGGTTTTTTAGATTATTTCGTCGAATGGATTATTAAGATTTAATGTGTCTGATTTTATCAATGTTTACTTTCTAGAGCGACGTGCGCAGCCGGTATATAACCACTCTAAGATCTGTACTATTATGTAATGTCCCATAAATACGAGCCCCGTTTGCAGCTGTCCCCCGGGCGGGAGGAACACGAGGGCGAGATGGAGGGCCCCGGGGCTTCGCAGTCGGCGGACTGCGAGCCGACGCCTCCGCCCCTGCAGCGGCGGGGCTCCTCCACGAACCTGTTCCCGGAGCCCCACCACCACCTGCCGCCAAGGCCGCACCACTACCCGCGGCTCAGTCCGCTCTCGAGGAATACTAGGTGAGCGTTTTAGTGGGTTTTTTGTTGGTTTGATGATGTGAGGTTAGAAATAGACGTGCTTGTTCGCGGTGGTGCTATTCATTTGCAGTTTTTTTTGCAATGTTGCTCAATATGGCTTTTTCATTCTTTAAACAGTTAGGACAAATTATTAAATTTTAGATGGACAGTTCGAAGAATTTAAATAAGTTGAGGAATATTTTTTATCAATCAATTTTAGTTACCAATTTTATAACAAACAAATCATTTTTTCATGAACGGCGAATATCACTTTAACGTGAACCATACTTAATGCTAACTTTTTTTTATGATCGGCTCCTTGACTCCAATTTGGTCTTGGCTGTTACTTATAACTTATGTACGAAAACGGTAACTATTTTTTTTGGTACAACATTTATTTATTTATCTATTTAGTCAAATGAGAGTTTTAAATGAACATTTGGTTCGCCAGTCACGGCGGCACAACGACGTCCGGCTACCGCGTGGTGATGGAGCCGCTGCGGTACGACACAGGCGCCAACGGCGGCGCTCGGCCTTCGCCCACCATGCAGCAGCGGATCAAAGCGCTGGGCGTGCCCACACCGCTCGCGCTCAGTAGCCCCGTGCGCAGGTATGTGGCAGTGTGACGTCATCGTGACGTCATCTTGACGTGAGGTCTGCGTGACGTCATTGAGACGTGAGCGTGTGCGGTGGGAGCGTACGTGTGTGCGGCGTGACGTCATCGGACCATTGCGCGCGTGCAGCGGGAGCGTGACGTCATTGAGACGTGAACGTGTATGAAAGGGACGTTACTGGCCGAGGTGCGTATGAAAAGTGAGCGTACGTTGGGCAAGAGTGCATGTGCAGCGCGACGTTGCCGGACCGTGCAAGGTGCGTGTGAAACATGACACTAGTTAGTTAAGGTTTGTGTGCTTACACTTAGCGCAGCTGGATGCAGGGTTATATGTGGAGTGTGGGCGACAGCGTGACGTCATCGGACGCAGTTAAATGCATGCAGAAGCAGCTGCTCAATATAAATTGTTTTTTTACAATATAATTTATTGTATAGGTTTGTATGGATTGACAAACGAAAATAAATCTTTGACAAAATTGTGATTTTAAATGGGTATACGTTGTTTAATGAATCCATTCAATACGTATTTAAATCACAATTTTTTCTATAGCCATATAATATTCTTAAGAAAGTGTTATTTTATAAACTGTGTCAACACTATGCTTAAGCTCAAAATTGTTATACACTTAATTGGCCCAATATATATTTTATAAAGTATTCCCCATTTCATGGCCTCTTCCTATAGCATACAACTGCCTTACGAAGTTAAATTTTTTTGGGTATGGTGTCAGAATTCGAAAGGAAACAGTTACCGTTATATTTTAAATGTAAATATTAAATAATTTTGAAATAAAACTTCTTTAGGCGCGTTGAGAGTAAAATTTCAAGGTCGCGTCATAGCAATATCGTCACGTCATGTGACAATTGTATCTTTGAATCTTGCCAAAGAAGTTTCACTTCTGACACGTGTGCTCGGCAGACACGCTCTTTTTTATCAATGGTTTGTCAAGAAATCTATAAAATTTGACACGCCATAGACAAACTTCGTGAGACGGTTAATCCTAAAATGTTGTCAACACTAACTCCCGTCTGCATCGCTTACTTTTCAGTGTTAGATAGATTTATTATTTGCATGTAAAATTGTTTGCATCATGGGTAGTTTTGGTTATTAACTGTATACATTTTTCGCTTGGGACGGGGACATTGGATCTTGTACAAAGTATCCTTATGGTACTACAAATTTTTTATGGTAGAACCCTTGCATTTCATTTAGTAGCATTATTTACCAACACTTGTATAATATGTTTCAGTAATCCTCTTCTGATGTTTAAAAACCCTTAGTTTTTATTTAGTCTATTTTCTGTGTTCAATCTCTCTAGAATTCCAAAATGAAGTTTTTAAAGGTTTTAAATGAATTGCTATTGGGCATAAATGCTTGATTGAATATGGAATCGATTCTTTTATACCTTCATATTTCATCCCTTAAACAACATTACAAGCATTACAACAATTATTATTGAAGGGAAGAGAAAATGCATCTTCTTCATATAATCGTATAGTTTTAGTTTCTCATATGTTATTTAAAATATTGTTGATGGAAACTGAAAGCGAAAAGTTAAATTAGACTATCATTTTAAGGCGAACAATAGTTCGGTTTTAGTGAAGCCTTAAAATATGGGGATCTTAACAAAAATATTTTGTCCATTCAGTAGTACAATATAACAACGGACAAGTAATACAAGGTATTGATTATTTACTAAACGTCTTTTCAGTCCACCGTAATATGGGTATATGTAAGTTTAGATTGCATAGGCTAAACTCCATTTAAATATGTCCCATGAAATGCAAGGTGATAAGGGGGTACCGTTTTGGGCACTTTTATAACCGTGCTCATAACGTCGAAAATCGTAGACGCTATATCACAATGGGGCATGCTTGATTTTCCTTTTGCAGTATTTATATTGTTTACAAACTTAACAAATTATTATTTGGTTCATTAACGCTTTTAATATTCATTATGATGATATATTTATGTAATGTCTAATAATCTATTTGGTAATACAGTGTTTTTATGGTTGAATTGTAATGTTCGAAACTTTTGTTTTTAATTTGACCGTAAACGCAATGTACTTAGAGGACAGGCATAAATTTTTACTACACTCGATTCTATGAAGAAATAAAGACAGATTTTCAGATGGATACTTTTTGCCACGCAACTTTGAACTTTATATCGTGTGTATAAGGTTTATGTCTGTCCGAAGTTTATAGGTTTGTGGAATATGTATAAAGTGTAAGTTTACCGCTTACCGCGGCAGGTGGACGTAGCGCATAGAGCCGACGTGTGGACGGTAAATGTTTTGTTTGTTTGTGTGTCGTATGCGGGATGGAATGCGCTAGAGTTTTATTACGTCATCACCATTTTTCATGTCATCAAATGAGTTTTAAGTTGCAAAATGGAGCTCTATTTTGCTCTTTTTGCAATTTATTTGTAAATGAATAAGATATATTGAAATTATTTGAATATTTTACCTTACGGTCCGTTTCATTCGGATCAAATTTTTAACTAATAAATCATTCTTATGAAGTTGATTGTAAGATCTTGTATTTGTTTTATTATTAAATATCAATAGTCAATTACTAATGGAAGTACGCAGATATTTTGTTTTTATTACAGTCAAATCACGTCACAGTTTTCTTTCATCTCTTTTGGTAGTTTTTCTTATTATACTGAGATATTTTTTAATTGCACACTTTAGATGTGATTTTTTAGTTGAAATAAGACACATTGCACATATAAAAGCATATTCGATTTACAGCATGTAATGGATTTAGTTTTTTAAATAATGCATATTATATAACATATTTTTATTTTTTTATAAGGTACAAGAGCCCTTTGTATAGCAATTTATACTTTATTGCTATGTACATAGAGCTCAGTTTTACTGCAAGCATGTACGGTAGCGGGTGCAATATACAATGGCAGTTATTCTTTGGTTTATTTATTTTTTGCTCAAGGTTTATTTTTATAATTATCAATTATAAAGGTGTTTCCACACTGGTTTTACTTACTGCGATAATTTTATGTCCCAGTACATATTCTCGTTGTGTGGAAGTACCTTTATGATAACATACTTTCTCACTCTTATAATAGCAGTTAAGAGTGAGATAGCATGATTATTTTCAATTTAATGCGTAGATTTAGGTTCTAGTTTATGGGTTATTGACATTGTTATTTTAGAATTTTGCTCAACTACCCTCAAATCCCAGCCATTGTAGGCGCATCGGCTACGGTACACATCTTAAGGAGCATTTAAATTTATCTATAGAAATCATAGAAAAGTTGATAGAATAAGTGAATATTTAAACTAAGATGTGATATTTATAAATGCTCCTCGGTGCAATATTGGTTCACTGGAGTACATTTCTGCATGGATTTTTATTACTTAGTGTACAGTGAAAAGCACTTTGATTTATGTGGCCAAATTGCGAGGTATTTCTTTGTATTCTGATGATTTGTTTTACAAATATCCTTACTTTTTCTTGTTTTATTTTCGACTGACATGTTCAATTTATAGATATTTTCGTCAGGATACAAAGGTTAAGATGTAGCTTGCAAATCGTAGTTAGTGTATAGTTGGCATGGCGTTGGCATGCTCTCCGTAACCGCCGTTTCGACTCGGGCACGTTCAGAACAAGCTAGCTATTGGCCATACAGGTGCTGGTTTAATAATGTTTCCATTCCATAGTTTAGTCGAGGTATACGAGGTTGTTTCCGCTTGTAATTACCGCCATCCAGTAGTCGTTTAGTCCCCACGAGGCGCGGTGTTCGAGGCGGTTCGCTTTGCGCTGGACTCGTCCGCGTCGACGATCCGCAATGAACGATACATTTTCTTTTTTCCCTCTAGATTCGGCGAGCGCACGACGTCGACGTTTTCGGCGCAAAGCGAACTAGCCAAAAGCGTCCCCCCTCGAGGCCCCCGGGGATCGGACATTGTAGACCGGTGAACCGCGCGCCGTATAGTCTGTCAGCTCGTCGAAACGCGAAAGCGTAATCCGTTCTGAACGCGAGTCGAGGGGCGTCGGACGCTTCTCCCCGCAGCTCCCGTCTCCTTCTGTCCGTAGGCCGTACGATAATAGCGAGCGCTCGGACGAGCTCGCGCGATTAAACCCCTGACGTGAGCGCGGCGCACAGGTCCAACCCCGGCACGCCCACGCAGCCGCGCCGGCCCGACTTCATCGGCGTGCGCGCCTCGCCGCAGCGCCGCTTCCTGTCCGAGGGCGAGCTGCTGCAGGGCGCGCCCGACGACATCCGCGAGCTGGCGGCCTCGCCCCAGCGCGGCGGCTACCTGTGGGCGGACCGGCCGCACGTGCCGCACCCGCCGCACGTGCCGCACCACCCCGCGCCGTCCCCGCTGGCCCGCCGCCGCGCGCCGCACGCGCCGCACGTGCGGCCCGCGCGCCCGCTCTCGTTCGTGCGCGCGCTCGAGGTGCAGGAGCAGCTGGAGCGCGCGCCGCAGAGCGAGCCGCCCGACCGCGCCTCCGTGTACGACTGCAACTACGAGATCTCCGTGTGAACCCCCCCCCCCAGCCCGGTGTTATTCCAAAGACTTACGCACAATGAAACTCGACGCGGCCGCCGCGTCGGCGTTTCGCGAGATCGTGCCATACGACTCCGAGTTCCGAGCGATTCTGATGCGAATGTCGAATTACGTGTATGTATATTTGTGAGCGATCCGTGAGGGTGAATTCAGTTGTACATAGCCCCCCTCCCCCCGCGTTGTGACTCAAAGATGACATAATAATTTTTACAGTAGATCCGTTTAGAATAGACTGTGTGTATATTGTATTTATATTTATTAGGTTCGTTTCGCTTCGACCGTTTGAAATTATGCGACGGCATTCGACTGATTGTTTAGTTTGACGTGAACGATAGAGTTTTGACTGACCTCGAGACGATCGTGCTTCGCGATCAATGTCAATGTACCCGCATTATACAAAGAGTCGATTGTGACTCTATGTGAAAGGTCCATCTGACAAAGTTCGTATAGGTCACTCGTCCACCAATGAGTGATTCTTAAAGATATGTGCCAAATATTCCGTAGCGAAGGTAGATCAAAATAAACGATACTAGTTTATTTTGCTACATATAAAAGTAATTGATGGAAATTTTTAGATAGATGGCAATTTTTTTTATTAAATTTTATTATTTTCCTTATGAGTGCATTTAACGAAATCCAATGAATACAAATTAACAAATAGAATTAATTTTAATAATGATTGAATTTTTATCTGACTTTTTAGGTATATTTCAAACGGAATCTTAAATTTTCTTATTTACTGCATTGCTAGACGAAATATTTTATTTTATGTGGCATGAATGTTGTGCAATAGATATAAGATCTCAAAAGTACCGAATTCTGTTAACGGCCCACGGTAAGTACTTAGGATGTGTGACTTGAATGTAGATATGAATAATGTCGAAAAAGAGATATATGATTTATTGTAAAATTAATTAATGGTTTTAAAAAATAATACTGTAAGGTCAATATTTTTCAGTTAAATATATAAGAATAGTATTATTTGCATATTATTTTTCTATTATATAAAAAAGAATGAGTGAGTTTTATTACTTTTCAATACCATTATGACATTTTTTACCATAGTGACGTAGACCGGTGTGGTTAATATTGCAATAGGTTGTAAATAAGTATATTTATAAAGAATATATAATTATTGTAACAAGTGATTTATGCTATTGTAACTCGCTAGTGTACTATTTGTTACTTTGAAGTGAAACGTAGACAAAGTTTTCTATTGATTGTTCATAGCATAGACTGTATATACATTTATTTATAATAGAGTACGAAAACGTACAAGGGAGGACGAAATTAGATAGGGATCAGAAGTATTACATATATTATCACTATATTTATATGCCTTGGTAATGTACAGCAAAATCACCGTGTTAAAAGTGTCTAACGTTAAGTTTGTACATATTTAGTTTTAAGGCGAAACTTGTAAATGTGTTTTCGTTATGAATGTTACTATATGTAAAAATTGATGACGTTTGTTTATGGTGCGAGTAGACTTCCTTGTTTGACATATCAGTAGCGCGGTGTCAGTTAGCGTCGGTTCTAGTGTTGCCATTCCATAGCGAGTTTGTTTGAATAAAAGTACATTGCAATTAAGTTTTTAAACCAAAATCGCCGGTTCGATTTTTTTAATGGTTGTATGATGTAACATAATGACACTGAGCTATGACTTGAAATTATTTCTCTATGCCCACATTCCGTCTATTCTTTTGTCTATGCCACGCGAGTCACCGGGGTAATGTAACACAAAAGTTGCCACGCTTTACACCTCTTGAGTTTATTCCGCTACACGCGATTGTAACAATTCTTAACTTTATTAATTAATTCCAAAGATTGTTAATATTATTATCACGTTTTAATTGTACGTTTCTGTCTTCCGCAGTGTTTTGACCTCGCCTTGTGATTAAAGTAGTATCGGTGTAGACTTCGGCGTACTTAACTCTACGCATTTGTTATGTGTTAGCGAAATTTACGGAATGTCATGTAAATGACGCTTAAAACTGATTCAAGCTAGTCTTGTGGGACAGACCGTCGAGTTACCAAGAAATTAAATGTTGGTTGTGTAGCACGGACGGTGTATAAATGAAACACTTGAACAAAAAATATGGTACTTATAATATTTTTCATTATTGCGCTTTAAACAATAACCTGGCAATTTATACATATAAATTTTCATCAAAATTGTTGTTTATATTTGGTTGACTAACAAGTAACCAACGGAATGCAGTAGAAAGTTGTATAATTTAGATTTATTTTTTCAAAATATTACGATGACTATTGACTATACAGTCGCAAATCGTGCTATGTAACATACAGAGATTGTCAGCGACGCGTCTGGATCCCAAACGAAGGGCATGTTGTAAATCTTTAAATGTTGATTTAATTATAAATGTTTTGTATAGTAAGTTGTCCATTTAAGTTACAGATTAGGTTTAGTACCACGTTATTTAATAGCTCAAAGTGTGTTTGAATGAACGATTGGTTATTGCTCTGTACCACACAGATAAGACTAATGTGTATTATAGTACCTCCTCATAAATCGTTATTACCTATGTGTACGTGACAGTGTTTTATTTTTGTATTTTGATAAAATTTGTGTAAATAATTTTCTTATTTTATTGATATTAAACTCAATTAATCAAGATCTGTTTGCATTTTTTTTTTTGTTCAACCCAATTATTGTATGTCTGTGTATATTTTATAGGTACATATAGGAAAAATTTGTGGAAATAGGTATAACTCCTATTTGCATGGTGGTTTATTAATTTTTATCTTATATTTATTAAAACAATAAATTCAACAATACCTTATTGGATGCACTACAAGAAGATGAACTATGAGAGGAAAAAGGCATGATCAGTTCATTAAAATTGAACACATGGTAAATGTTAATCAAGAAATACTAGAGGGTCGAAAGCCAAAAGCACAAAGCTTAGGCATTATTAATAATAAACAAATCCGTGAAGCGATTAACGTTTATTTCAAAGAATATAGATTTTCAGCGGTAAAGAGAAGGAACACCTTCATAAACTCGGATAGGTATTTAATTATACGAAGCCAGCTGACGTTTACTGTGTTGTCAGTTTTTGATGAAATAAAAATAGCGTTGTTACAAACTGAATGATTGAAAATCAGGAATGATTAATGAATGAAATTGCCTCGATCGTCTAGTGAATATTTAGTAAGTGTGTAACAATATAACATCACATAAACACAACAATGACAACAAACACCGTAATTCGTTACAATTAACAAAAAAATTACAAAAACAATAACGTAAACAGCGTACTTAACAATAAAAATAAAAAAAACTGATTGTAATAATTACATTCTACTACTTAGTAACTTATATCTTTTAAAACTTTATATATTATAAATAGAAATAATGTTATTTTATAGTTTGAAATGATGAACTATTCACACTCATTGTTCATTCAACTGATTGAATGAATAGTATCCACTATTACACACACACACACACACACAAACACATACACACACACACGCACACACACAATCACACACACAAATACACACAACACACCACACACAGTCACACACACAAATACACACAACACACCGCACACAGTCACACACACAAATACACACACATTCAAGGCCTAAACACTAAAACACATGCATGCCGGAAAAAACAATTTCTACTTTTATTTTTTTGTTTGTTATACATTTTTATTTTTTGTTTTTCTTATTGGCATTTCTTGAATATTCTCTGGAAGAGGGCGCTGACTCCTGACATACAGGTTTTACCTACCTAGTTTGGGAGTCAGAGACTTCAGTATTTCAAAATGTTGTATTCTATTGTCAATAAAGATTTTTTATTTTTAATGAGAACTGAATTCCTCACTATTACTTTAAATATGGCAACATTATTTTACAAAGTGACATTAGCTGCTGTCAGGTAGCTTCGTCTGATTTCATTGGTCTGATTTAAAAATCCGAGTATAGCTGAAAGTCAACACGCAACTTTTCTCTATATAAACCTCGGAGCAATTAACAAGCCTGGAGAAGTAACAATTAATTGAACGTTTCTTATATAGTGGCTCTCTTTTATTCAATACCCTAATTAATGCGATAGAAAGAGACAACACACTGTTATCTGCTTGGCATTCAAATCCACATGTAGCCACTTTTTGTTCTAAAAAGGTAGTGCTTGCCTTTACTTTATCGAATACTAAAATATCGATAAATAAAAAAATTAAGTTATAAAATTGCTTGAAGATAATTTAAGATTCGTTTAATTTTGAATTATGGATAGGTAATTTCAAATTTTAAGATTCGTTTAATTTGGAATTATTCATTTACGATGCGTATTGACTGCCTTGCATTGTATGGTAGTGGTATTTATAAAAAAATATTATTAGGTATTTCGGTTTAGGTTGTTTTTATGGTTTCGTAAAAAGGTAGGTACGTATTTTTTCCTGTTTTCATAGATTCATTCATAGTATTTTTACATTATACGGAACCCTTCGTCCGCGAATCTGACTTCCACCTAGTTGATCTTTTTACAAATCAATAGTCGTATCCTACTAATATTATAAAAGCAAAAATATATAAGAATGGACATATTTTGATACTCTTTCACGTAAACACTACTGAATGAGTTTTATGGAACTTTACAATTATATAGTTTAAACATCAGAATAACATATAAGCTACAATTTACCACAGGAAAATAACTCATTCCCACAGGAAAAAATTGGTACAAGTTTAAAATAAATTGCTTCAAATAAAACAAATAAACAATTATTTTTTTAACAACATTTTATTTCGATACTTAATTACCAAATTACAATATTTATTATTTAAAATAGATGCCACCTTAAACTTGTGGCACAGCATCTCTGCAAAGCACTTTACTTTTCTTCCCGTCTGATTCGAAATGATTTGAACAAGGCCGAGAATGTTTTGAAGGCTTCCAATTTTTCCTGTGCTATAGCTTTAACTCAAACATCTTTTAATTGTTCTCAAGCCAGAAACCTGCAAATAACAATAAAATCCATACTTAAATACCTTTTTTTTCTCCTAACCTAAAGCAGTCATTATCAATGAAGTACTTCGTTCCTACTCAAGTATCGATAATTGCACAACACTATGGAAGTAATATTTTGCATTTTTTCTAAAAACTAAGCTGATTATGATTTCATTTCAATGATTACGGTTAGATAAAACATAGATGATTAAGAAAATAAGGTAAATTAACTTATTTATCATACAATTAACAAAAAAATTGATCAAAACACTAACCTGTGAAATGACAAATTTCTATCTTCGTCCGATTTCACATTACTACGGCTTTTACAGCCGTAAGCATCACAAGCCATGTTATCTTTAGTCAATTGTTTTTTCATAAAATAACAAATTAAACTAAAACACTCGTTTTTCACTTCAAAAATAATAATTAAAATCACCATGCGTCCGTGACCAGACTGGTCACTGAAACAAATTGACATGGGCACATGTCATTTCAAACTGTCGAACTGACATATATCTGTCCTCTTTTTTCGCTTGACATTTTGCCATAAGCCAAAAAGGCCCAACTAGTGCTATATTGTTCAATTAATTGTTACTTCTCCAGGCTTGATAATTGCTCCGAGATATAAACAGTAAACATATGCAGGTAACATCACATTATCCAATTTTAACAATTTTTAAAATCAATGAACTATGAGCATTGGCGTGTTGGTTCCGACCCATAAAATCATTATTCAGCACTCATGCAGCAATTCATGAGTTACATATGACTTTTAACTGTAAATATAATTTTATTCAAATTATTATATGATTATTCAACTGAAGAGTAAACGTTTTAAATTTAAAAACGTTTATGTAAAAATATAGAAAATCCATTAATAATTAATGGATTTTCTATATTCCTTAATCCCTTAAAAATTAAAATACTCAAGTCTCAGTTCGAACGATATTTTAATCCCATTAATCCTAATTATTGCTTATGGTTTTGGTTTTGTTTTATTATATATTTTTTTAAATTGCAACATATTTGTATGTCAATGTCAATGTCGTTGGTCTAGTATGTCTTTTATATCTATGGTCTTTTCTTGTTGACGGGTAAAGAGAATGTGAGTTTCGGAAATTGATGAAAATAAATCCAAGAAAATCTATATAATATAAGTCAATAAAGTTTATGCGATTTTATCCTACTTTTAAGTAATAATTAAAGTTTTGGTACGGTGAATATATTTTACGGCACGACCCCGCAATTAATGTTAAAAACTTGTAAATTTGGAAGTGTTTAGGGGTGTTTGTGTCAGTAACCAAATATTGGCAATAATTATGAATTTGTAAATGAAATGCCTTGAATGGAAAAGTCCGAGTGCAGTAATAGTGGAAAAACAAGTGATTCAATATTGTTTTTATGGTAAAACAAGACGTGTTATATTGAGGTTATGTTTTTTCACAGATCCATCCAAGATGGGTAAGATTATGAAACCTGGGAAGGTAGTGCTGGTCCTCAGTGGCCGGTACGCGGGCCGTAAAGCCATCGTCGTGAAGAACTACGACGAGGGCACGTCAGAGAAACCCTACGGTCATGCCTTTGTTGCCGGTATCGACAGGTACCCCAGGAAAGTGCACAAGAGGATGGGAAAAAACAAAATCCACAAACGTTCCAAAGTCAAGCCTTTCGTTAAGGTAAATGAGAACTTTTTATTCATATAAATTAAGATTTTAAGGTTATGTTTATATTGTCAACATTTTAAGTTTTTTTATTTTCATGAAATAAATACATCTCCAATAGAATCAAAATCGTACACTACAAAATTAAAAAGCACCCATAATATTATGAATTTTACGAAGTATTACATTTCTGTGCATTTTTTATAACAGCAACATGTGTCAATCTAGAAACAAATAACTTATTTTAGTAGATCTTATAGAAAATAGAATATTAATGTATAATATTATATTGTGGAATTAATGTACATATGCTAAGAAGTATTTCATAATTGATATACTTTCAAGTTTGTATTTTCATGCGTTGTTATTATCTTATATTCAATCCAAAATAAGTGCAGATAACAGTGCCATAGTTTCATTTTACATTTTCTTATTTAGATTAATTTTTATTGTTACAAACTCATAACACTAGGTTTATGAAGCAATAATTATAAACTAAGTGCGTAGGTACATAGTTAAGGACCGATTTTTCAATCCTTGGTTAAAATTTATCCGTCCAATATAGTATTACACAAACATTTTAAAATGTCACCTGTAAACTGTCAAATATGGACAATTATAATACATTTTTGAAAAGGTAGTTTAAAACATTATTCAATGAATAAGTTTTAACCAAGGATTGAAAAATCAGCCCTAAATAAAATAAGTTTATAACTGTCTTAACTGACTGCCTGACCGACTTGATGACCAAATTGATTTGCATTTTATTATTTATGCTGGTTATGGTACAGATGTATTGCCTCTGTTTCGCTATATATGTACAATTCATTTGTATTCAATCTGGTGATTAGCCTTCTCTGCTAGATAGACCAATCTTGTTTTTATTACTTTCATCAAAATAATGATAAAAATCATAAAAAATGTTTTGTATGTTCTTCAGTCAAAAGTTCTGTCGTATCAAATACAAAAAAAAAATACAGAAAATTGTGTTCCTGTTTATTTTTTTGAGGTCGATTCAATATAAGGAAATCAACTTCATGTCACATAAACATTATACAGTATACTAGTTAAGATAAACTCGGATCTAGTTAATAAAATGTATGTTATTCTATTTCAGGTTGTAAATTACAATCACCTGATGCCCACAAGGTACTCAGTAGACTTCAGCTTTGAAAAGTTCAGTGCCAAGGACTTGAAGGACCCCGCAAAACGCAAGAAGCTGCGCTTCAACACCAGAGTGCGTTTTGAAGAGAGATACAAGAGTGGAAAGAACAAGTGGTTCTTCCAAAAGCTTAGGTTCTAAGGTGTACTTTAAATAAAAATATCAAAAGCAATTTTTGTTGTTTTATTGTTGAAGGAGCGAGATTTGTGGTATTTTACTAGTATTTTGTATATTTCCTAATAGAATAATTTAGATGTTAACAATTGATAGCAATACAGACAAAATGGTTACCAGTCATATGAAAGAAGCATACAGAAATTTTATTTTTAATCAGATCAGTGTCATTTTGGTCAAAATTATTATGTAGTAGTGACAATCTACTTCAAAATATCATAGTTTAAAATATTTGTGAATATCTCCACATTAGTTACATACACTACACATAAATTATTTTTAGCAAATGATTAAACCCTGATAAAGTAAAAAAAAAATATTTTGTAGATTTAGATTATTTTGTAATGGGAATTTTATTTATAAGAATCTACCAAAAAATCAAGCCTTAGTATCTATTCATAAGCAAAGAATTATACACCTCAGGGCAATTAGTTATTGCTCTGAATAACTGAGTTATACACGAAAAAACAAATCTGAAGTTATGATTGAATTGAGAAACCTTTTGAACCCGGTCAAAACACCTGTCACAAATTTTCTATCACCACATCATCTATCAGATTTATTAAAAAACGGGCACCCCCTAGTATATGATAGATATAAACTATTGAACAATCTTGAACATAGAAATCTAAATAACAAGACACTTGTTATTAAGATTTCTATGACCTTGAATGTACGCTATATTCTTTAGAAAACTTTATTGGTAGCCATAAATTAGTTGACCTACGTCCTACATGACTATTTTCAAAACTAAATCGATTCGATTTCGATCGCACAACGCTCTTGTCCGGAAGAAGCCAAAACGTTTCGCATTCGATAATCTCGAAAATTCGAAAGTCGCACGCTGCAGCTGGTGAGGCTCCAATAATGTTACGTTCAAAACATCGCTATAATTCAAAACTCAAAAAATTCGCCAGACCCTCGAGATTACGATACGATATGGTACGGACTCATTGTTGCGTTCAGTTTAACGCGCAAAGTCTGACCTAAGTCACAGAATAATAACTAGTAGCCTAGCTATCGAAGTGGACTGAATTCATCTCCAAATGCTCGCGCGTTGCTACGCTCTTTCGGACGCAATGATCGCGATTCGCACGAGAATCGCGACAAATGCCATCATGGTTTGCGTCTCAGTGGTCAGTCTCGCCGAATTTGCATAGCTTCGTGAAAGAAGGGCCTAACAAAAATATACGCATCGACGAGTTTTAGGAGTAATTCAAGCGGATGCCCGCTTAGGATTCTCGTCGATACAATAATTTTACTTTTTAGGATCTGGTTACGATGCAAAAAAGGATACTTTACGAAAGTTAAATGATTGCTTTGCGATACTGAATTTCGAGTTATGTAGTATAGTCAGAGTGTAGTGTTTAGAACTGTGTACTCTATAGAAATGGTTTTATTCTAAATTTTATTGCAGTCTAAGACTATAGGTAGGGATGAAAAATAAAACGACTGGATAGGTATAATAATTTCTTTGTATTAAATAAATTATTTTAACCGATAAGCAGTCTAAACTTATACCTAGTGATTTTATACAATAAAAAACGTTCTATCGTATGGAAAAATTTAGCATTAAATACTGCATAAATATAGAGATTAACACAAGCAGATAATGTTGTTACATTTGCATTGGAATGATTTATATTACTCAAAATTTTCAATTAAGTATAACAGTATTTCTGTGTGAAATTTAACATCTACAAGTAGAATTTTCTAATTGATAAATAGTGATTTGTTTAGCTATGATCAAATTAATGATTTGACTATAATAATAAAAGCGTTTTCACAACAATAATCAAAGTGTTGAGCATTCAAATCATAGTATTAAAGTTATAATTAAAATCAATAAAATCATTTCTGCTAGCAAGTATAATAGCAGCCACAGTACATAAAATGCAAATATGTCATTCATAATATTCATTGCCCTTTAAATCATGGTCCATTTTCAATTACTTTAGGCGACAAGGGTTATATTATTTTTTATAAAATGGTAATACAATTAAGCCGCCATTTTAAAGTGACATTGACAACCGAGATACAGATAATAAATAAACCAAGCTTGGGTTAGATATTTTTAATCTGTTCTATCACGCGATGCTGAGTTTCCCGATCCTTTCGTCTAACTTTTTAATTTCTTTCTGTAAGCTGTCGATGTTGTGAGCGAACACTTCTTGCACACCTTGAAGTAATTGTTTGTTATTTTGAACGCCATTAGCGATTGTGCTTTGTAATGTTTCTAGTTCCGTGAGCGACTTGCCGAAGTTGCTGGCTGTAATAGGAATGTTTGATTAATGAAAATAATTATTTATTTAAATAACTAGCGGTCCGCCCCGGCTTCGCCCGTGGTATATATTTCGCAATAAAAGGTTAGCCTATGTTTTTTATCAGGGTCTAAAGATTATCTGTGCCAAATTTCATCAAAATCGGTCCAGTACTTTAAGCGTGAAAACCATACATACATACAAACCTTTCCTCTTTATAATATTAGTATAGATGTAAGCGATTGCTGTACATATATTTATCTTACTAAACAGAGAATGCTGTATAAATTTTTGTTCTTTCTTCTTATTTTAGAAATTGTAGAGTTGTTATACGGGTTTTAATTGATCCAAAATACGAAAAACCAAGAGATGATAGAAGAAGCATTTCAAAACAATTGTAATTGGATGAAAATTGAAAATACATAAGTTAATTTTTTTTTATTGAAAAATAATTAAAAATACACAAACATGAAATTTACCTTGATTGTGAAGAGCTTCCAGCGCCTCCATCCGTTCGAGTATTTCCGAATGAGAAATGCCGTCAATTTGTTTCAACAGATTGTGCAATTCAGTCACCTGAAACATACATCAAAAACCATCAAGACAAATATTATGGCGCCACTACAACGACATGCCCAGAAAAATAACTATATTTCATACTTTTAATTAAAATTATAGTTAATTATTTATTATTTCCCGGCCAACAAAACCTCAAACAAACACATTCTAAGCTATCCTTCTTATCTCCCTCCTCCTTGTAGTTGTCGTTTGTATTTTACTTCATTAACAAAATGTAATCTTTACATAATATCATAAAATCGTGCGTGATCTACAATCGATATCGAAGGCAAAGATATAGTTTTTAGAATTTTTGTCTGCTTGTCTCTATAAAATTTGTATGTCCGGGCTAAACTCAAAAAGTATGCATAAGCATGTATTTAAAAATTCGTTCAAATTTCTTCAAATTTTGCTTGAATATTACTAATATTTTATGTTTTGTTTAAAATAAACGATTTTCATTTATTTATCGGGTCAACAAATATTATATCATAACGCTAAGATCAATACGAGCGAAGCAATACGAGTAAAGCCGCGGGGCACAGCTAGTCAATAAATAAAACTTACCTTAGCCTCGAGCTCAGCAGGTCTAGCGGCCTTCAACGCATCGACACTATTCAACAACGGGGCTACACGTGTCTCAGCGGCCGCTACATCAGCCGTATCATAACGCTAAGGAGCAAAGCGAGTAAAGCTGCGGGGCACAGCTAGTCAATAAAAAAAAAATTGGTTGCCTGTAAAGTCGGTATACGGGCGAAAGTTTTACGTGACAACGACTTTTTATGTCTGTCTCTCTCGCTCTTAGGCGGGCTAACCATGCCCGAGTGGAAGGGACGCGTGCCTCTCACTCGCTCTCATTGTGAGCGCATAACGTGAGCGGAGCGTAACGCAGTTTCTTGAAGTGTCACCCGGCAAACCAATTTATAAGACGTTGTCACGTCAATAAAACTAACCTTAGCCTCGAGTTCAGCAGGTCGAGCAGCCTTCAACGCATCGACACTATTCAACAACGCGGCGACCCGTGTCTCAGCGGCCGCTACATCAGCCGGCCGTAACAACGCCGCTTGGCTCGCGAGCGCCGCGGCCGCACCGCAGAGCGACGCCTGAATGAAGTTGAAAATGGAATGTTGCTTTTTTTTTCTTGAAAGCCATAGATAAAGCAAAGACAGTGTTTGTGGTTGGAAAATTTAATGTTTTTTTTTGTAAGGCGTAGGCAAGAAGTTTATAATATCTAATACACTGGAGATTGCACTATGACCATTAACTTGTAACAAGAAAATATGACGTTGAATGACGCCTGTATGTTTTTTTATCCCTTTCACACCTAACTTGGCAAGTTGAAAAACATACAGGCGTCATTCAACGTCATATTTTCTTGTTACAATTTAATGGTCATAGTGCAATCTCCAGTGTATTAGATATAAGCTTCTTGACCTGGCCGCATGATGAAAAAAAAAAAAGAAATTCTGGAGGAGCATAGATAACGAATAACATTGTGATTTTTTTATGGGAAAGTATAGATAAAAAAGTGTGAGCCAGCAATGCTGCTTATGCTATGAAATTAAAAAAAAAAAAACAAATGGAATGTCAAAATAGTTTTAAAAATGAAACAGCTTTATATTCATAATAATTTTAGAGCAAAGAAAATGTGCAACTTTTGCAGTGGAAACCGGAATTTTAAATACAAAAACTTATGTTTACATGTTAAATATGGCACAATATTCATGAAAAGCATACTAAAATTAATAATATTTTATACTTCTTGCATACCTCTCCAGTGGCTGTTTGCAATCTTCTGAATGCTTCTTCATCCCTCACACCCGCTGCTTGTTCCAATTTATGTAACCTGGAATTATCAACAAATAATTTATTTATTTATTTATAATCTTTATTGCATACAAAACAAATACAAATTTCACACACACAGACAGGACATTTGATGCAAAGGGCGTAAATAATGTAAATTTTATAAAATAATAATAATTTATTGCCACTCGAAACAATAATTTCATAACATAAATCTTTATTACTAGCTGTGCCCCGCGGTTTCACCCACATTGTTCCCCTCCAGTTGGTCTTAGCGTGATGATATATAGCCTATAGCCTTCCTCGATAAATGGGCTATCTAATACCAAAAGAATTTTGCAAATCGAACCAGTAGTTTCTGAGATTAGCCCGTTAAAACAAACAAACTCTTCAGCTTTATAATATAAAGTATATTTTTTCTTTTTTTTCAGGACAATTTTCACACACGGCACGATCTGATCCCATACAAAGCTTTCGCTTGTGTTATGGAAACCAGATGGCTGCTAAACATACATATATAATTTTTTAATAAATACTTAAATAGATAATATAGATTTAAAATATAAATTGACCTGTGTTCCAACTGAGCGATCCTCGCAGTTTGAGCCAAGTTGACCTCAGGCTTCAACTTAAGATGTGCTGTCACCAGCTCACCATGCTTTTTCTTACCATTCACTGATAAATACTCCCTGTAAAAATAATTAAATTCTTATAGATTTAATTCTGAAAGAATATTCAATACTTATAAGTTCCTGGTGATTAAATTCTATTGAGAAATTATATTATGTTTGTAATATTAAATAGTTTATTTTTTTAATTTTATCATATTATATCTTAAATCATAACTATTTTGTGAGTAATTCTATTCATGAAATCTTTGTAGAAATATTGAATTAACCAAAAAAGAAAAAATGTTGACTAATTGTTATTTATACATATTCAATACTGATTTACTTTGCCTACAGTAAAGACATTACAGTGATAATAAATAGATGCTTACAAACATTACCAATACTATACTATACTAATAAAATACATGCCTCATAATATATTTTACTAGGTTTCCGCCCGCGGCTTCGCCCGCGCATTCAAAGAAAAACCCGCATAGTTCCCGTTCCCGTGGGATTTCCTGGATCGCGTCATTTTCCCGGGATAAAAAGTAGCCTATGTACTTTCTCGGGTATCAAAATATCTCCATACCAAATTTCATGAAAATTGGTTCAGTAGTTTAGGCGTGATTGAGTAACAGACAGACAGACAGAGTTACTTTCGCATTTATAATATTATTGTAATTATTGTAATGTAATATATATTGTAATTGTAATATATTGTAATATTGTAATTATATTTTGATACTAACTTTAATTTCTCAGCCTTAGGATCAACTTGGTCTCCCTCTTCCAATTTAAGTTCCTCCAAGAGTTTCTTTGTGGTAATTATTTGTGCAGCTAATTTAGAATGCTCTTCCTAAAATTAATTGAATATTAAATTATATTCAAGGAAGTTCCTTATTATTATGAATCAATACAATTATTACAGAATATCTGGTAGCTATTAAAATACACACAAACACTACAGTTATGGGTATAATTTTAAATTATATTATAAACTAGCAGTCCGCCCCGGCTTCGCTCCGTGGTACATATTTACGTTTTCTCTACATAAAAACATCCTCGTACTTCAAGGAATATAATAAAAAAAGAATTATCGAAATTGGTTCAGCCGTTCTCGAGTTATGCGCTTACCATCACATTTTGCGATTCATTTTTATATATATAAGATTTATGGATCAATTGATATTGTTTCTTGAAATGAAACATAAATAAAGTTATATACTGTTATAAAATTTAATCTCTATAATAATAATAGCGGTCCGCCCCGGCTTCGCCCATGGTACCTACATGTTTAAACTTTAAACTATCCTATCTCTCAAGTTGGATCGAACTGCACATGGTGTGCGAATTTTATTATAATCGGTTAATTGGTTTAGGAGTCCATTGAGGACAAACATTGTGACACGAGATTTATATAGAATATCTGAGTTTATCATGTAAATAATACTTACCTTCTCACTCTCAGTAGCCCTGTTCTGTTGTTCCGTCACTTGCTCGAGCAGCTCTGAGAACTCACATCTCAAGCGGTTGTACCTCTCTAGAGGAGTCTCTGGTTCGCCCTCCGCAGCTAACTCCCATTCACCAGATCTATGATATTTATTTTTATATTGCTACAGATTACTAATTGCTAAAGCATTATGTAAAACTTTTTAAGTTGAACTTATTTACAATATGCTTCTAGGGTATTTAGTGTACAGAGGCTGGGGTCTTCAAATTAAATACAACAATCACATAATAATGATGAAGTATTTGCCTACATAAATATTCATGCATATCTGAATGTATTAATATCACATTAAAAATAAACTGGAAACATAAAAATAATACATGTTAGGATAATAATATGTTGCATAGACTACCTATTAAAAAATGTTCAATGATTTTAGAACTTACCTATAACCAATTCTTGATTTTCTACTCAAACGATCAGAGAAATCAACATTCCCAGTCAGAAATTTTCCTCTGAACTTGTTGAAAGAATCTTTAACAGAAAGGTGCAGTTGTTCGATGCATTCGTTTTCTTCGTCTTCGTATGGCTCAGGCTGGTCAGCTTCCGGCAAGTCACCAGTTTCATAAACATCAGGTTGATCGTAGGCCTGAAAATATTTGCCCAACGTAATGTAGGTTATAAAAATCAATAATTCCTCGATATTCGTTCATTATACTTACAATTCCCGGAAGATTTTCGTATTTTGGATCAGCCATTGTTACCTACTTTTATCGTTTTTTAGAGAAAGTCGTTTTATTGTATTGATTTAACAATTTTTAATTTGTTTTACTCATTCATTTATAATTTTATAACAAAGATGACGTCAGTGTCGTCAGAACTCAGAATTTTCAAGCCGTCAATAAAGACATTGACATTGAAAGCTCTCTTCATTAAAATAATTTATGGTAGGCCGCCTGTCCATCTGTAAGAAAACTTCCGCAAGAAATGTCCGACAGTCTGTCTGACAGTAGCTTGCAAGTCTATTCCGCGTTTCCACCTGCAGGCTGCAAGTAGACTTGCAAGTTGCTGTCAGACAGACTGTCGGACATTTCTAGCAGAAGTTTTCTTGCAGATGGAAACGCGGCCTTACTTTCTTACGAATATGTACCTAATTATTGCTAATGCTAAGTGGGTTATCACTCCCAATAATAATTATTTATTTTAGACGTCCTTGTGTAAGTATTTAATATTAAAGAAAAGCATTTTAAAAACTTTCCTTTTTGAAAGTAGGTTGAAAGAATTTTATCATGTGTATTGCGTGAGATTGCGTGACTACAAATTGCCGCAAAATGAAACTTTTAATTTTTTATATTTAACTATATAGGTAAAAAGATTTTAAATAATAATTATGATAATCTATGGTTTTATAATTCTGGTTTAGTTTGACATGTTTTTTTTTATCATTCAGATTTCAGGTACACGTCATGTCAAACAAAATTGACTTTGCACTTTGAGAGAAATGAGTCATTGATATTTTCGATTGCATACGATTTCGTGGTCTCTTTAGTATAAAACTAGTGTGAACGTGTGAACTCAATTATATCGTAAGTAGAACCTATACAGACGCAAGATGAGTTTGCAGTGGACGATAATCGCTACTTTTCTGTACGCTGAAATAGCGATCGTACTTCTTTTGACTTTGCCAATAGCGAGTCCTTCAAGATGGCAAAAGTTCTTCAAATCGAAGTTTTTAGCGTATGTAAGTGGCCAGGCATCCATATACTTCTTGGTATTGATCGGAGTTTTGATCCTATGTCTCCTAGATGCTATCCGTGAGATGCAAAAATACTCAAACATGGAAACGACCGACCATCAGCACCTCGACGCGGAAATGCAAGGTAACATGCGGCTTTTCCGTGCGCAAAGAAATTTCTACATTTCTGGATTTGCATTGTTCCTTCTTGTTGTAATTCGTCGTCTAGTGCAAATGATCTCTGAATTGGCAACTTTATACGCGCAAGCTGAGGCTAACTTCAGGCAAGCGCAAAGCGCGTCGGCGGCCGCTAAGAGCCTCCTTGCGCAACAAGGCTCCGGTGATGAAAAGAGCAAGAAGGATCTGGAAGAACTTGAGACCAAGATTTTGAATTTGGAAAAAGAACTGTCCAGGGAAAAGAAGGACAAAGAAGCTGTCAAATCTCAGGCTGAAAGCTTAAACAAGGAGTACGACAGGTTGTCAGAAGAGTACAGCAAATTGCAAAAGAAGATCACAGTGGCGGGTGGTGATAAGAAAGATGAATAAGCATTTAATATCATGTATGTTAAGTCCAGCTTTTAAATTTCTCTACATCTCTCTTGTTGAGCGAAATCAATTAATCTTTAGAATGGCAATTGTACTAAACGGCAACTATGTCTAATCTGTAAATTATTGTTATTGCATCAATCATCAATGCTTTATTAATGTTATCATATCAGTCATATAAATAAATCAAGAATGATTATAATTATTTTTAAAAATGAATCAGCTCTGTGATTCATTCTCGCCTTGAACAAATGCCTTTTGAAAAAAAATGTTTTCCTATAATTATTTAAAGATGTCTTCTGTTTCTGTTTGGTTAGTATTAGCTGAAAAAGTCTGATTTAGTTGTTTTGGGGCATTTTTATTAGATAAGTGTGTACTGTTGAATTGTTTAAATATTTGAGTTGCTTTTATTCGTTAGTTTCTATACACAACTTTTGATTCTTACTTTATTTTATTATGAACATTGTGCTTTGGTTTATTTAATTACATTTTTTGTATGCTATATGTTTGATTTCCTTTGAAATAGCATTGTGTGCCAGCTGATCATGTTCTTTTCATCATATTATTGGAATCATCTAATGTATAGAAACAAAATTGTCATAAGAGCATTTGTTGTTCTCTAAAATTGAATAATTCTCTCTTTAATAATTTATATTATATAGATGTATTTTTGCATTTTAACCTATAACAAAATTAAAAGGATTATATGGGTTAGGTTAAGATATTACAACTTTGTTTATTGTGGTGTTGTAATGTGAAAATAAATATTTTTTATAAATTTGCTGTTTCAATTTCAACAATAAATAAGTCCATAAATAAAATTATTATTGTATATCAACATTATAGATACTGAGGTTAAAGAAATAATAAGAGATAATAAGTATAATTTTAACGGGCAGTAAATAAATTAAACAATTTTTAATAACATTTAATTATAAACAGTAGGCATATAACTCTAAACATGATATTTCACACAAGAAATATTGCAAGAATTACAACTCATCCTTTATATTAGGATTATAATTTTCATTTTCAATAAACCCAAGGCTGTCCCAAAATGATCTGTGGCCGAAGTCAGGACAGGCTTTCATCTCGATTTTATCTGGTCCGTTAATTTGTAAGTAGTTCAATTCCGGTGAATTTGGTTTGATAGCTAGCCATTGCGGACTGTTGGATAGACTGGGTTTCCTGTAAAAATACATAAAATTACGTATGTTTATGGACAAAGTTATAGATAAAAATATGAATAAAAAAAAAAGACGTGTGGCACTCGGGGACTGCCGCGGTAAAGCTATTGCATGCTATGCCTTCAAGCCACACTTCCGAGTCCGTCGGAGTGGGGAGCGTGAGGTTTTTTCGTAACGGAATTTCTCGATGCGCTCAAGGCCCGCGATAGAAGCAATGCAATGTTGTTAAAAGATCTTTATGTTTCAGAGTGAAAAATTATGTACTAGGAACTTATTGATGGACAAAATCGTCATTGGTGACGGAACATTGAATAGATTTTTTCCACTAATTTAAATTTATTCATGTATGCATAATATTTGGTTTTCGCTTACAATTGTTTACGTATTGTATTCTATCAGTACTCATTGCGTAGGTATTGGCAGTATGAGCGGTATTGCTATTTTATTTCAATATTTATTATAAACTAAAATAGACGTTCAGTAAATATTATGCAAAAATGCTATTTTGATGCTGTCGCTGTAAGAATGACGTGGCTTTGGCTTCGTCTCCCGGTAGATAACATCTCTGAGTTCAAGGTTAATCAATATTAATTATTCTAATTTAAAATTACTTTTCTATTATTTATTAAACATCTTCCCCCCTAGTCAAGTGGTTTTCTGTTAGCGTAGCGTTCAATAGAATAGACTACGAATGTATGAGATTGAATCTCATACATTCGTATTTCGTAGTCTATTCTATTGAACGCTACGCTAACAGAAAGCCACTTGACTAGGGGGGCTTGTTCCCTACACTGTATCTATAATTTAAAATACATAAGTTTACAGATATGTGGTTATGTACCTATTTCTTAAAAATACCCGCAACAAATGACTAGACAGACGTCATTTTGTAGAAAAATAAGCTTATACATAGTAAAGCTCATCAAATTAATTAAAAGAGTATTTTTTCTCTTCAAAAATTCAGCATCATGTATTGTTTAGGATTATGACACCAAACCACCACATCATTATAAAAACTCGACTGGTTTCACATTTATATAGGTATTATTTACCTTAATTATTACAAGGAAAGGGGAACAATGAAGTGAAAGCCATACCATTATCATTAAAAAAAATATTCTAGTTATTGTACTTACATATTACTTACGGAAAATAAATAAATAACTTACCCAGTACTAGCGAAACTGTAAACCATATCAAGTAGAGCTTCTCTTATCTTACTGTCTGGTACATTGGAGGAAACCGGTGTTGATTCGAAGTTAAATATTAGAAGCACGTCGTCCGCGTGACTTACGCCTGGATAAAAGGTTTTTTTAATTATTAATATTGTTTTATCACACACAATAGGTATGTTTAACATGTTTTTAACATAATTATACACTGGGTGGATCGAAAAGAACAGATTTTATAACAATATACTCGTTTATGGAGACAGTTGTAAAAATATTAGAAATAATAATTATGTAATGTTTTCGTAAGTTATATTGTAATCATTTATGAAAATAGGAATTTATATTGAGGAAAGTCGCTACATATTTGAAAAACAATAATTTTAAAATAGCGATTTCCTCAATTTAAATTCCTCTGTTATTTTCGGACAATCTCTTGATAAATATTCCTAGTTAAAATGGGATTATTAATTTAGAATCAATTTAGAATGATATAGTTATAAGTTTTATCGACCTTATCATAGATATGATATAAATATCCGTACTGGAAAAAATATACCTAAGTAGTTTAGGCTTGTAACTATCGTAAAATTTCCGCTATTCAAGTACATGTAAAACTCTATGTTAAGAATCTTATATAAACCTGCCCGGGGCTACTCGGTTATACATATAAAGTTTCTTAGAATAATGGCCCAGGGCAAAGCCTAAATCCACATTTGAGCATATTGATATTACAAATGAATTTCACCCGTTTTAATTTAGGCATAGGCTTTTTGCTTTCAGAGAAACGTTTTATAATAAGAAGCAAATATGACTTGAAGTTAATTTTCGGCTTTTACCCGACTTTTGAAGTAAGTATTGTGTTGTAAAATTTGAATTGCTTTTAACAGAATATTTTGTTAGTTGTTACGTAACTTTAAATTGAAGTTGTGGCTAATTTGAAAAAGAAAAGTGTGAAGAATTCTGTTGTATGAATAGAATGTACCTGTCGCAGGCAAATTGTATAATCTCGCCGTTTACAAAAGACGGTCCCGAGCCGACGGGGCCCCATTTCGTGGGGTTCCTATTTCTGTGTAGTTTTAAAAACACGAACCTAACCTAACCCACCCCCTTATCCAAACGAAAAATTTCTGACATACTCTATGTGTACACCCATAACAAGCAACCCGCCCAATTTTGCTACCAGCACGTGAACTATCGTTTATGATTATGTTTTCATAGATAAAATGCTCACATTAGCGAAGCGGTATACGCCGGCTGCGCGAAGCTAGAGATGAAAACATGGATTATCAGGAAAAATTTAGCCAAATTTTTTTGATGTAATTTTGTTGTTTAAGTATTTTTTACGTGTCCAGTGTATGCATAACTACAAGTCCCTTCGCGCTTAGTATACCAATAGTGGGACACCCTGTATACAAAAAAACTCACCATAATCCTTATCACTACCAGTCATCAATTTGGACAAACTGAACTCAGCTCGATGCGAATATCTATACAAGTAGGTCGGTTGTCCTGTTGTAGAGGCGTGCATTTGGACCATCTTGCCGACGTCTACTGCGAATAGACGGTCCCCGAGTGCCTGGGAATTGTTTTTAAAGGAGGGTAGAAATAAAAACGAAAAAAAACGTGACAAAATTCATAAAAAAATCTCCAAAGAAGGGAAGGCCTAGTAGGTAAATAGAATGAGTATTTTAAGCAAGTTTCTGAAAATGGAAGTTTGTTATTAAAATATATACTTATTGACGTAAAATTGGCGATGGGATATATTATGTATTATGTGAATTTTTGAACCTCATAAAATTAAAATTAGGATTAATTTGTATGCCAGCACAATAAAGTGTTAATAAATAAATAAATAAATAAAATTTTAGATGCGATCTGCTTATAAAATTTTCAAGACTCCACATTACTAAATGTGGAAAATTTGGTGCCAAAATCCGCCATATTTTTATTTTTGACATTTATCATGTCATCATGGACGTATAAAAAAAGACGGACGCCGTTTTACGAACAAACAACGTGAAGCCACCGTAGTAAGCTAGCGATCGTGTAAAGACAATGAACACGCACACACTCACCATAGTAAGCTAGTCGGCCGCCATTACGTCGTGAACTACCGACTGATTAACTGCGTCACTGTCTCACAAAAAATATTTAAAATGCCGTCTTGCGTGGTTAAATGGTGTCGCAACAGTACAATTTTAAATAACAAAACACAAGGGATTACATTCCACAGGGAAGCAAGTTATTTCTTTTATGTTTTAATGACAAAATTATTACGGCAAAATTTATAGAAAAAAATACAGCCGCCATTGTCATCAGGACAGCTGTTGCCATAGTGTTGCCATGGCAACATGGCACACACACATGGATGTGTCGCCGCCATTACTAGGCTTCACTCAATGTTTAGGCGATAGTCCGTCCGTCTTTTTTTATACGTCCATGCATGTCATGCTTCACAAAAAAGCTTAATCTAACGACACTGTACTAATTTTCTCACTCGTAATCTGTTAAAATCTAGACGATAATCTAAAAATACCACTCTACAGACTGTTTGGCGTCCAACAGTTAGATAACACCAACTATAAATATCAGCTGTTAGTTTAACTTATGTGCGCGCTCTGGGACTTTCAATAAATTTCACTGAAGCGACACTTCTTGAGTAATTATGTGATTTAAAGTGCGAAAGAATATATAAAGGTTTGGTATTTGATGTCGCGGTGTTTTTCTTCTGATCTTTTCTATACATGGCCTGATGCAATTTTGGTATATTTCTGTTTTGGCTGGTAAGATTAAAATTCACCAGGAATTGGTGAAACTGGCCCATAATATTAATATTATAATGTGCATCATACTGTGAGTTTTGATTTCACAATTATAGAAATCAAGTCGACTTTTGTCCCGAAAACAAAACTTGTAGCCATTTTTATCAGTTACTGATGGGACAAAAGCTTTGTTTAATTCGTGTGAATAATTTCGCATTGTATCGAACTTTCTATAACTATGAGGTTCAGTCTCTTAATCGAAAAATGTCTCAAATTATCAAGATAATTTATCGCAAAAAATCTAAGTATTTTCTGTTAACACCATATACTTAATTAAGATATAAATTCCCTAGAAAAAAAGAAAATTCAGGGCCACCTTCGCCGCCGGTCGCTATTTCATCAACTAGCCTGAACTTATTACCAAATAACAATATTGCACTTATTAAAATATATACATATATATGCTTAATCCTTATGTTTTCTGCTGTCCCAGTATGACCAATTACCTGTACTAGTTCTCCAAAAGTCTCCTCGCTAACAGGTTTGCCTTTCAAGTAAAACTGTTTGATCTTATTCGCTACAGCAGTTCGGAGGCTGAGAGGTAAAGTGTCGTTGTACTCGAAGATGTTACTCGAAAGATGATCCCATCGGGCTTCTAACTCGGGTAGAATGCTGGGGTCCGTGAGGTATGCTGGGAAATAGGAGAAATAAATAAATAAACAATATTTGTAATAGATAAAATAAATTTTTTTATGAAGATGGTAAATAGAACATGGAAGGGCAAGCACAAGCAAATTTTGTAAATGAAAATAGTTAACTGAAGATTAAAGGGGAAAAAAATAGGCACTGTTTTCTCGTGGTGTGTTAGCAAAATTTTGTATTGATAAGGCTCGCTATCTCCTGAAAAGAGATTGCTATGAAGGCTATATCCTCCATGGTATGGTCGGTAAAAATTTATCAGACTTTATGGCAAAAAAGGAAACATACGATAAGATCTCAGGATTTAGACTCATATGTTTAGTATATGTTTAATTCTTATTCGTAACTAGCTTTCCGCCCGCGGCTTCGCCCGCTTTATCTACCTAATAAATTTATACTAAAACCTTCTTCTTGAATCACTCTATCTATTTAAAAAAGCCGCATCGAAATCCGTTGCGTAGTTTAAAAGATTTAAGCATAAAAAGGGACAGAGAAAGCGACTGTGTTTTATACTATGTAGTGATAAAACTCTCGAAAAAAACTCGTTATAATATAATTAATAATTTTCTCATACAAAACAATTTCCATTTTCTTTTAAAAGCGCGATTTATAATAAATTTGATAGCAAGAGAGTTCCGAAGAAGAAAATATAAAGCAAACAAAAATTTCTAATAGTGTCTGAGATTTATAGACCATTATTTTTCTTACGTTTCAAATAACATGGCGGAGATAAAAACGTGGTTTTATAGTGTTTTGGTATTAGGTAGATCAAGATGCTTGTTTTATAGATCCTTTTTTTTGTTATAAAAACAATACTAGTTAGTAATAAATGATTATGCTTTGCTTATTAAAAGGTAATTATGATTAGCCTAATACAAAATAATGTTTAAAATAAATAAAAGTAATTCAAACTCCATCGGGTCCTGAATTCGATTCCCAGTGAAGTCAAAAACACTCAATTTTTCAATGGATAATTAAAACATAGACATATTCATCTGCCCACTCTTATCGACGTTATACTTCACCTAAAGAAATTAAGAAATAGACGATTTTTCTATTAAATATGTAGGTAAAAATATGATTGCCATGTTTCTTATTTTCTCTCTAATTTCATATACACATTGTAGTATAAAAAAAGACGTGTTGCACTCGGGGACTGCCGCGGTAAAGCTATTGCATGCTATGCCTTCAAGCCACAGCTCCGTGCCCGTCGGAGTGGGGAGCGTGAGGTTTTTCGTTACGCAATTTCTGGATTCGTTCCCCGCGCTCAAGGCCCGCGATAAAAGCTATGCAATAGCTTAAAACTTACATAAAGAATTCACACACAAAAAATTATAGTTACCTGCAGCAGGATACAAGCCCTCCTCTGAAGTAACAGACCCTATAAGGGGCACGCTATTAACAGACCCAGATTTGGCCGCATGGTACGGGTACTGGGTCAAAAATGGGTACTTAGAGCCCACCTCAGCTGTGGGAGTGAATGGTGTGAACATGTGGACCTTCCAATCCTGGAATAAATGTTAGAAAATGTTAAATATTTAATTTTTAAAGAATAGAAAAATCATGAGGCTATTCGAACCTGCATCTTTCGCCTTTCCGGGACAACGCTTGACCTTTCGGCCACCAGTGGCCACAGCCAGGTTATTTAGTTTTATAGCATTCAAATGCATTGTAAATCGATCACAAGGCGGGGTTGAAATATGTGACTTTTTGTATTTTTTTTTCATTTTTTTTTATGTTGAAGATATTTTAATAAAAAGGCGATTTAATCATTAAGTACTAGACGTATAAAAAATAATCTTTTTATTCCTTAAAGACGTATTCAAATGGTAAAAAAATGGATCGAGTTTTTTTAGTTTAATCAACAATAACAACAACAACACATAAAAACTAAAATTTTCCACTTGATATTAGATACGATCATTTAAGCTGACGGGATTTGAATTTAAAAAGGTTAAGTTAAAGTTTAAGATCATGTTAAACAGTTGATGGATTAATAGGTAGTTGGTTAAACTAATAAAAACAAAAAAAAAAAATGTTGCGTGTTTTTTTGTTGTTTTTTTGTATTTATTACATGGAAAATTATATTATAAGACTATACATCCTAATAATGTTATGTCAATGTTTGCACGTTTGTTTTTTTATGTAGAACAGATATTTTTTATACTGAACTCGTGTTGATTATTTATAAAATATTTTGAAGATCCGCATGAAAACAACAATTTTTTTGTTTTCACCAGCCAATTAATTTTTGATAATAAACAGAAATACTATACAAAGCGACACAATAGATTTACATAACAGTGATGCGGATAAGATATTATACCTAGTATCTACCTCAGTAATTTAGGTAAATTTGGCTCTAAATTATCATCAAATCTCATTATCAAAATTCGTGCTGATCAATCATCCGCATTTACGTGACGTCATTTAATTTTTTTTTCATACTTCTCAATTTTTATATGTTTTTTTACGGAACTTAGTAACGAACCATTATCTAATTAGGTAATTACATAATAGTCACGATTATTTAGTACGATAAGAGTTTACAACTACAAAAAAGCGCGTGTGCCGAGCACACGTGTCAGAAGTGAAACTTATTTGGCAAGATTCCAAGATACCAAAAACGTCTTTTTACTCTATGTGACGGTATTGCCATGGCTCGAACTTGAAATTTTACTCTCAACGCGCTTAAAGAAGTCTCACTTCAAAAAATTGTAGCAATATTGTAATTTAGTTGTTACAACACAATTTAACAGTTGACGTAAATAAAGAAATAAACTGCATCCTTTGTCACGCGAAACAATAATCAAATACTTTGTAATTATCTATAGGAATTATATTTGCAATTATTTTAATTATCGGTTGAGATCTTTCAATATGGATATTTCCTGTTTTTTTATCAAGTTTTGTATAATTTATACTTCCACGTGTTTGTACCGAGTTGAATTATAGAACTATGCGCTCTCATTAATTCCCCCCTTCTTTGCTAGAAGACCGCCTCCTTGGTACAGTGGTTGACGCGTGAGCGTAGAACCGAGGGGTCCTGGGTTCGATTCCCGGTGGAGACGAAGAAAAAAAAAAAATGTCTCGGTCTGGCAGGACACAGAAGGCTGATCACCTACTTGTCCCTAAAGAAAATCGATCAGTGAAACAGATGTATGAATAATGCATCTGCCCCTTACCCCACTACGGGGACACGGGACTTCACTTTTTTTCTTTGCTAGAAGGACGCAATGATCTTTTGATCATTCCTATATTTTAAGTAGTATTTTTAAAATCAATCTTATGAAAGAATTGGTTATATTCAATTCAATAAAATTTATGTAATGGGCAGATATGGAGCAGCAGGACAAACAACTATTTATTTTATAATATGGCGTAATACTTGATACTTTTACTTTTACGAGAAGGAATTAGGGATTGCAATGGATTTAGTTGAAAATGATTCATCTTTTGCGCTACCTATAGGGTGGAAAACGCGCAGTTACAAAAAAAATATCGCCAATTAAGAGCGCATATTCTATTTAACGCAAGTCAAAAACTCCGCGATCTATTACGATAGATCGCGGCTTGCGCTATCCTTTTACTATGAACAGCATAGGTCCACAGGAGAGCGCCGAGCAACATGTCCTCTCTCTGGAAAGGCTCGCTGCCGACTGATTTTAATCGGGTCGCGCGCAGTGTTTTATAGTACTTTAAAAAAAATTGTAGAAAAATAATAGAGGTACCTTAGTTGATTTTTTAAATTTTATCTTATAAGTAAGACATTCTTTTATTGCAATATGTATAAATTATATTCAATAAAGTCAAATATCTTGGTGAAAATAATCATTTTGTCGACTATAATTTCTAAAAAAATTCACATTGTTCGGATTTTAATTTCGTAAGTTAGGAGTCCAAAATAAAAAAATCTTTTAACTAACTATTTTAATAAGGATTTTTGCAGTTAGTTAAAAATAATTGTGTGTTAGATCTGTCAGCAATTTCAGATATTTTTAGCTTCGAAATTGACACTAAAAGTGAAATCAAGTAATCATCGGATCAGTTATCTTGATGGTATTCAGAAATACTGTATTAATTGAAAAAAACTCTTAACTAACTACATAGACAATAAAATTTCCTAAAATTATTAGTAATTCATATGTTTGTAAGATAAGTGGTTGATGGACAATCTGGTTTGAAAAATCACATATTTGAGCCAAACAGCGCACGGACCGCGTACACGGCCTTAAGCGAAATCCATAACCTATAATAACGATAACCATTGACGTACGATATTACATACTATGTTGTTTAAATAGTCTACTTATAAGTTAGCGCTTTGTGGACTGTGGTCTATTACATAACATCAATAGGTACCTTATTTTAATAATATACTACATAGTAAGCAGTAACATAATATACACATACTATGTTTGTGTTTTTTTTAATTATTGTATTTCACATTTCTATGCTTGGTAGCCTAAAAGATACCCAAAATACTCACATACATCTCGATCTGTGCCTTCACAATGACCTCAGCCGGCCTGTACTTCATACAGTCCACCATTTCCTTGTTATTATTTGTAGGACAGCCAACTACAGCAGCCAGGGCCTTAGCCTTCTCTGCTGGTTTGATAGAATGTGTCCAGGACGCGAAGGATGACCCACTGAAGGCTATGCCGCGGTGGAATTTGTCTGAAATAATGTTAATATACATGAACAGTTAACTTAAAAGAACAAACCAATAACATTTTTTCTTATTACATTTTGTCTGAACAGAAGCGTAGCGTGCCTTGGCGGGGCCCCGTATAAAATTTGTTTGGGGGCTTAGGAAGGGTAAAGATTTCTCACAAAAGCGCACGTTGGGGGCCCCCTTGGCGCGGGGGCCCCGTATAATTGATACGGCAGATACGGCGGTAGGTAGCTACCGCCGTATCTGAATAGGTCGTTTTTTTTACAATAATTGTGTTATGATCATGTTAGTTTTGTTTTTTCGTTACCTTGAACGTATATTTAGTAAAATTATCATTCTCGGAGTATATAATACATATTATTATGTATAAGTTCTATATTCGATTAAATGATCCAGGATATTTTGTACCACTTAAGACTGATTTGATTATATTTTTTTCCAATTTTTCCTGAATATTTTCCTGTATTGCCCTATATTATATATAATAACTATAGCGGTCCGACCCGGCTTCGCCCGTGATACCTACATGTTTACGTTTTTTTTTTCATAAGAACCATCCTCGTACTTCAAGGAATTCCGCAGCGCACGCGATGACAGAATTTTTATTAAGGATTTTTTTACACCTTGGGTTACATTATTGCATTTTTGGTAAGGATCTCTATTTTTTTTGAAAATGCAATATAGCCTATGTTGCTCAGTGAAGATGCAGCTTTCTAATGGTGAAAGAATTTTTGAAATCGGTCCAGTAGTTTATGCGTGAAAATCATACATACATACATAATTACAAACCTTTCCTCTTTATAATATTAGTATAGACTAGCGGTCCACCCCGGCTTCGCCCGTGGTACATATTTCGCAATAAAAGGTAACCTATGTTCTTTCTCAGGGCTTAAAGATTATCTGTGCCAAATTTCATCAAAATCGGTCCAGTAGTTTATGCGTGAAAACCATACATACATACATACAAACCTTTCCTCTTTATAATATTAGTATAGAGTATAGATATGGGGAAATATTCAAATTGCTATGTTGTATTATGTAGCACGGTATACATTATTAAAATAATATGTACGTCACGTTTACATAATACGAAGATGAAGGAAAAATTTATATGGTATTATTGTAAGAAAAGATAAGGAAGAAATATAATATACCTAGTACCTACATACTAACTGTGCCCCGGGGTTGCACTCGCGTACACAATTGGTCGAAAGTTTCATCCCCCATTTCACCCCTTTATGATTGATTCTTTAAAAAGTAGTTTTAGTCTTACCGTGTTTCTTCGACTAAGTAGGTATTTCGTTCCAAATTTGTTTCAAATCAATGCTATGTTTTAGTCGTAAATTATACGTATATAAAAGAATAGAAACAGAGGGATAGACAGATAAATTTTCAGATTTAATTATTATTTTTAGATTTAGTTAGAATTTTTAATATTGTAGATACGTAATAATGGTAATGAACTTTGTATAGCAATGTCAATAATCGTACGTAGTTCAGACATGATTCAATTAACCTCGGATGCAACTAGTCATAGTTGCAATTGTTAAATGGATGCAGTTAAATATTTCCTACAGATTGATAACAATATTTTTTATGTTATTTTTATTTTTTCGATACCGGCCGAATTTTTTAACTAGTGGTCGAAATAGGACCGTAACCATAAACAAAACAGGAGGTATGTATTCAAAGGATATAATCTGCGAATTGGCGACCACATTTCGATAGGCAAGCAATTACTTAAAGGCATATTTGTTAATAAAAAATATTTAATAAAAAAAACCCTCTCATCTGGTCATCTGGTTATCAGATCGGTGAAGGACGATCTCCCACGGGCTCTCCTACAATATCAAGTTTTTGTTCCATGTGATTCAAATGTTATTTCAATGCTTTTTTTCAATGATTATTTTTATGCCAGTAAATAGCTTTGCGAGCGGCGGAACGAACTTCAAAGTAAACAATAGTTCTCAACTTTTATAAACCTTCAATGCAATTTTTTTATGTCTTTAATGTCTCGAAAGAATTGAAAAGACCAGAAACATGCTTTGATTTTTCCATAGAAAGTTCCAAAATGGTGTACAACAAAACTATGCATACCAGTGTACGCTCAATCCGCACCTTTACACTATTATATCCTTGTTACTTCTAAATAAATAATTTATTTATTTATTTATTAACTAGCTTTCCGCCCACGGCTTCGCCCGCGTTTTCACAGAAAAACCCGCACAGTTCCCGTTCCCGTGTGATTTCCGGGATATAACCTATCCTATATGTTAATCCAAGTTACCCTCTATATATGTGTGCTAAAATTTAATGTGATCGGTTCAGTAGTATTTGCGTGAAAGAGTAACAAACATACATACACATACATCCATCCTCACAAACTTTCGAATTTATAATATTAAGTAGGATAGTAGGATATCGGTCTTCATATTATTGCTACCTATTGCTATTAGTATAACCAAATCTATATGTATGTACCCAGCGGACCCATTTCACCGACTCCAAAATTCCAAATCACGTGGCTATTGTGAAACTTAGCCGGTAAACATGCAAATACCCGCGGGCGTTTATTTACTCTGAGATGGGTTTGTTTGACTCTGTTAAATGCATTTACATAATTAAACTTGGAAAATTTTAACTGGTAGGTACCTCTTGTTTGTATATTGGGTTGGTACTGTCTGGTTTTGGGATTCAATTGTGTTGGTACATGTTACATGTTGTTTCGTACCTAGATGTTATGTGTGTTGTATTAGCGAAATAAATGTTTTATCTAAGTATAAATATTGCAAAAATCTTCAGGGAGTGTGGAAATTAGATGAGCAGGATTCGTTATATGTATAGTACATAGTTAATTGATTTAGTTTCGTGTTGCATAAATGCATATAGTGTATGTTAAATTGACGTGTAGAGTGTAAGCAGATTCATATAATTTTCTACCGATTAGATATCTTTAGAAACTGAAGTACTGAAATGGGTCTGGATAGATTATAAGCAGCAAAAAGCCCGTAATTATCATTAGAACTGTTTTTCAAAAAAATATCTAACTTATTAAAATTTATCCGTTCATGAGTTCCAATAGATCTAGATGCTCTTTTTTGGAAGTTAGTTAAAAAGGAATATCTATCGGAGATATCAATATTATAGTTAATAGACATTGTTGCATTCTATTTTAATTATAAATAAATAAATATTATTGCATGTATTATGCAACTCAGGCAACACCGGGTCGTAAACAAGTATATTATACAGCACATCTCTTGTAAGTTTATCTAAGTATGTTCAAACATGAGTCCCTAGATAAATGCTTTAAGGTACATATTTATAAATCTAAACCAATATTTAGTTAGTTTGTTATCGTTGCATTGTGAACGATTATATCTAAGAATAGAAAACTTGTTCTCAATAATAGTTTTGTTTACTTTGTATGTTACAAATAGATGAGAATTTTATAAAGTAAATACGCGTTATTATAAAAAATATGTGAGTGACTGCTGACGTATAGCCTCGAGATTATTATGGTAAACAATTTTTTTGATTGGTTTTGTGTTAAACCATGTTTATCTATCGACGTTAAACTTAAGTTTTATTTTTTGTTGATGTTTTAATATAATAAATTTTATGGAAAAAAAAACAATTCTTATCCTCTTCCTATTCGTGAAACTTAATTCTCATAATCCTCGACCGAAGGTTGCCTGGAAGAGATCATTATTTAAGCGACACGGTCGCCTTTTTGTGCGTAAATAAGCATACCGTATTTGTGTCCTTTTATATTGGTGCATTTAAAATGGTATCATTATTGCATTTATTAATTAAATTGTCAATACAAAAATATTCTCTAGTCATCATTATTGTTTATTTACTCCCAAAAAAAAAACACAAGCCATCACGGTGATCATTTTTCAAATCAAACTTCCTTATAAATTTCTTACAATACCTACACAAGGCTATAACAAACATGAAGGTATTTAACAATTTAAAACGTTCACATCAAGTGCACGCGCGGCCGGCGGCAGTTGAGTGACATTTCATTTCCGACCGCTGAACGGGAAACACGCTCAATAAGATATTGAATTAATAATCATACTTCTTGGACGTTTTTCAATTTTATGATATCAATACAGTGGTTTGAAAAGTTGATATAAATAGATACATGTTGCATTTATTGGTAATAGAATAATTATTTGAAATACATACAATATATTTGTATATATTGTATGTATTTCAAATAATTATTCTATTAGTATTGTAGAAATATGTACGTATATTATGTTTTTTAACTGGTGTCGAAATATTCGATTCGATCGAGGATTATTTATTTGTCATTGTATCTGATTATCTTAACACTAGCGGTCCGCCCCGGCTTCGCTCGTGGTACATATTTCGCAATAAAAGGTAGCCTATGTTCTTTCTCAGGGTCTAAAGATTATCTGTGCCAAATTTCATCAAAATCGGTCCAGTAGTTTATGAGCCTATTCATTACAATCAAACAAACAAAGTTTCCCCTCTTTATAATATTAGTGTAGATAACACAGACAGAATAATATATTATAAAATCGATTCTAAATTTCCTTTAACCGTAACAGTAAACTCAACACTTGCAGAATTTGCAAAACCGGCCATTCTATCACTTACCTCTAGACATAGGTGACAAATAGTGATAATGCACACTAGCGCCGCCAGCGGAGCACCCAGTTAATGTGACACTGTCCGGGTTGCCTCCAAACATCATGATGTTCTCCTTAATCCATTGCAGGGCGAAGGACTGGTCCTTGAGACCTATGTTCCCTGGGGCTGCTTCGTCGCCTGTGCTGAGGAAACCTGTAGAACAATGTAGGTGTAATTTACTAGTGTATACGGAATATTGTAAGTCCAATAATTCTGATGATGATATTATAAGTAGAAAGTTATACATAGGTTTAATGCCCTCCGGAAGCGGCGGAAATGTGGGTAATTAGCCAGAATTGATTTCTCGGTCTTTAGGCTAAGATAAAGTGTAGTGACTAGTGACTGCAGTTATCTCTTTTTTGGATCACGAAAATTGAATACTTATCAAACTGTGTGTGCGTTCGGTGTTAGTGTGCCGTTTTCGAAGATCGAATGTTGAGTTGGTAACCTAATTAGACCGTTTTACTTATATAATATCATTGGATGTAAATGCAAATAGCGTATACATAAAGACAACAAAATATAAAATGAAGGTAGAAGCAAAATTAGTATGCAGACCTTTAATAGAATTTTAATCTTAGGCGAGGGTCGTTATGATTAATGAAAGCGGTTAAACACCACCTAGTGATATTAGCTCTAATAAATCAGCTGTGTAAACTGGGATGAGTTTATTTTGAGCACAGATTAACAATACTCCTACACCTGGGTACATTATCTATGACAACCAATAGTTTAGGCAATAATGACCAATCCAAGTACTTTGTCCAAGAATAACAACGAAATAAATAGTACAAGGCACTTGGCTTGACTAGCTGTTAGCTGAATCAATTGCATGTTTTTTTATCACATAGAAGTCATACTTTTTCAGAAACAACCATGAGATATCGAATTTCTGTATAATCAAATATCTCAGCTTACCTGACCCCGTGTTCGTGGAAAACGAAACAAGCATTACTGGTTGTATCGTTTTAATAATAATAATATATTTCGGGTTTTCAATCTTGTTTAAAAATAGAGAACAAACAAGCAATAATTCTATTTTCCAGGAATCTAATACATAGTGAGTTACTTCGATTTACAAAGCGAACATGATTTCAGTAATCTGTATTAAAAATGTTGGAACATAACAATTTATTATTTGTAATAAGTGCTGCTTTATAACAAACTAGCTGTGCCGCCCAGTTTCACCCGCGGGCAAGAGAAAGTATTTCTACAGCGATCTGGTACGCTACATCGCTACATTATTAAAATCCGTTCAGTGTTTTCTCGTGAAAGAGGAAGAAATATACATCCACCCATCCTCACAAACTTTCACATTTACACCATTAGGAAGATAAAGATTTACGTCATCGTCAGCAAAGTATCTGTGATCAAAGATCTTGTGGGTGCACCTGATGGTGAGCCCTTATGAATATTTGCAGAGGCGTAGGATCGTTAACAGACTTTACGCCTCTAGAAATGGCTTAGTGGTCGACATTAAAGAAATGAATACAGTGGACTAGGAAGTAAGAAACAGGCCTTGGGCTATGAAATCTTACCAAGTGGTCCGAGCCTGTAGTTAATCGTCACTAGCACGATATCTCTGTCCATCAAGTTGGCAGGACCATACACGGCACCACTGCCATACATGAAGGCACCTCCATGGATGAATACCACCACCGGGAGATGGGTCCCCACGGCTATGTTGGGCGAGTATACATTCAGGAACAGGCAGTTTTCGTCACCTGTGGAAATGTTTTAGAAAGGTATTACACTCATATTTCATGTTTAAGGTTCTTAATTTATCTAAAAATGAATTTATAAAATTCACGTTTTTAAATTTTTATACTACTACTATCTACTACTGCTGTGGCTGTGGTAATTTTTGTAAAATAACAATTTAATAAAATTAAATTTAGGTATTTGTTTGTTATCTCTTCTCTCTGGACGATGGATCTGGACTTTCCATTCGTTCTGTAGGGCCAGTTTAATATGTTCCGAAGATGTTCCGTTTAGCTTATCTGCCGGTTAAGGTGATAATCATGGACGTATAAAAAAAGACGGACGCCGTATTACGAACAAACAACGTGAAGCCACCATAGTAAGCTAGCGATCGTGTAAAGACAATAAACACGCACACACTCTCACCATAGTAAGCTAGTCGGCCGCCATTACGTCGTGAACTACCGACTGATTAACTGCGTCACTGTTTCACAAAAAATATTTAAAATGCCGTCTTGCGTGGTTAAATGGTGTCGCAACAGTACAATTTTAAATAACAAAACACAAGGGATTACATTCCACAGGGAAGCAAGTTATTTATTTTATGTTTTATTGACAAAATTATTACGGCAAAATTTATAGAAAAAAATACAGCCGCCATTGTCATCAACACAGCTGTTGCCATGGCAACATGGCACACACACATGGATGTTTCGCCGCCATTACTAGGCTTCACTCAATGGGCGATATACCGTCCGTCTTTTTTTATACGTCCATGGTGATAATATGTAATGTTTTAAAATATACATCAGTGTTAAATGAGGCTATCAGAGACTTTATCCGCTGGTTGTGAATTTGGTCCTTACTTCATATTTTTAAGTGATTAATGTTTCACTATTATTTACATACTTTGACATAAAATTGTACGAGTATATATTGTAATAAAATTAATGTATCTGCAAATAAAACTATTGTATTCAATAAACTTTTATAACCGCTTTTATGTTCATACTATAGTTATTTATTAAAACGGAAAAACATAAAATATCTTGTTAGTGCGAAGTTAATTAAATTTGAATTATGTAAAGAATAAATTAAAAAATAATCTTCAAAAAAATTTATTCGCCTATTCGTAACTAATTAATAAATATATTCCTAAAAAACTAAAAAAAAAACTATTCTTTCTATTATTATAAACGGCTGAGCCAATTTTGATATATTTAAGATGGAAATAGATTGTTATCTATGTATTTATAAATAATAATATATGATTTTTTTCAGCCACAATTATCTTAAGTCTTATCTTAATATAATTGTGGCTGAAAAAAATGCAATGTCATAATATTATGATATCTTCCTTACATCAGCTTTACGCTTAGATAATAGATTGTTTATACGTATTAGGTTTTTTCTGTAAATTGTGATTATATTTATATCAAAGAAAGAGTACAAATACCGAATGAATTGATTGATATTAATCAATCATCAATAAATACAATAATAAAGAAGATAAGAATATATCATGAATCACCCAACTATGACTAGGAATTCCAAAAATAATTACGAGCATATAAATTCGCGATCAAAATATTACAAGTTTTTGATAACGTTAAATTACGCAAATGAATGATATTTTATTTATCATCATCACCATCTCCTCCAGATATTTTGATTGACTAGCTTGGAAAAAATGTAAAAATGTTGTATAGCTACCTATCGCCCGGCAAACTTCTTGGCCAAAAAGTAGCGTGGTGGGGGAAGCTTGCGCATATAAAAATGTACTAAAACTTGATGCGCAAACTTCCCCCACCACGCTACTTTTTGGCCAAGAAGTTTGCCGGGCGCTATACCACAGACATGTATATATAAGTAGACAACGCAAGTACCGCGATCTGTATGAAAACCAAGCGTGTCATATTTTTTGTACTGACCTTGACGCGTTATGACGTCACGAGCGCTTTTTAGTGATGTTAATTTCATTTTACGCTAAATCGATTAGGCCGCCACTCGCGCGGCGATTCTAGTATCGTCCTATCCCATCGAAGTAAATCGAAAGAAATCAGATCAAACTAGATCTATGTCTAAGAGGTAGTCAAATAAATGAATCGTAATCGATTACTAAATCGATTCAAGACAGAAAAATGATAATTACCATAGACAGAGGGATGATAAAATAAAGTTATAAACCTTTTAATATTCTAACAAGTAAACTAATGTGTTTTAGCTTTTTCTTACATATGCCCATTGAGTTACCATGTACTACGTACTAGAGAGGCCATCGAAAGAAAGTAATGAAACTGTCAATCAATCAATCTTTATGTCCCGTTGCATCGATCCATTTTCCTTTTATGTTCGGGTTACTTGGAAAACTGAAAAAACAAACATAGTCTAAGCAATAAGGAGTTTTCTTAAAAAACTCCCAAGATGACACTTTAACTAATGGCGTCCATGTCATAATATTTATTTTTAGTACCTTTGTATTAAAATACTTAAAAGTTCTAGGTCAAGTCGTATTAAATGACAAAAAAAATCTATGCCTTTTTTTCTGAAAAATTGCTCCTTCTAATTATCATTTATCTGTTCGATTATAAAATCGATTAGAATCGAGAACTGTTGCATCAAATGAACATCACTAACCACAAAATTGGACAGAAAAATGAGAACAGAAAAATGAGAAGACGCTATTCATTGCTTGTTATCATACGACGCGATCTTTACCGTGCCAAGTAAAAGCCGCAATGTATTCCGAATCATTTCGTATGATTTGGTATCCGTGTTTGTCACGATCGTTTTCCACAGATATTCTTTATTTGATTTTAAAATAAATAGTGCATATTCTGATTAGAAAATTACTTACCGGTGGAAGGAAACATCTCTGCTAACTCGGCCACTCACAGCTGTGGAGTTTCTAAAGTTTATAACGGCGTAATTCGGCATTTTACTTTATTCAGCTTCACGTCTTTCCTTGGCGAACTGCAAGCGCGGACTGAGTGTAGGCCAGCGTCAAGTAAGTTTCATAATCGTAGTTTGGACACGGGAAGTACATACACTCGCTTAGTCTATCTTGATATATGTCCGTGCCTATATTCATTTAGTTATTCAACGACTGAAAATCAGCGCTGTCTAGAATTTAAATTATGGACAGCAATCGCTGAGACGAAGCCTTTTGCTCCCTTTTATGTTGTAAGAAAATGATTAATGTATGACGAGCAATAAATTATTTTATTTTAAAGCTGCAATAATTATATAATGGAAAGGGTATAAATCTTTATGTCAATGGTTTTATTGATATGACATTGCTACAATTAAATTTACGATATTTTGAGTAGCTATTAATCGAAGGTATAAGGAAACGCCATGGAAACGCAAATAAAATAAATAGTAAGGAAGTAAAATAAATGGCATTTACACCTATCTATTTCTAAACAAAGCAAAGATTTTGATATTTTAGTTTTATAGGATTCAATGATTTCATTAATATAAATTAAATAATAGAAAAAAATCGTTCACGAGGCGGGATTCGAACGAACGTCTTCTGCCTTACCGGGGCGCGCGACGCCTGACCACTCGCCCTCTGTGTTCCCGCAGAATTTATTATATTCAGTATTCACATTATACTAAAATAAATGATTCTTAATTGGTCTTTAATCCTTTCAGGCATAGCGAGAATTTGCGAAGAATTATGACGAGTAAAGCCGCAGGCGGAAAGCTAATACACATCTTTATATATCTCTACTAGCTGACTCGGCAAGTTTTACCGACACCCTTATCATTGAGAGGTATAAAATAGTTTACGACCGCTCAAAACTACAGAATATACATAAAAACAATGGGAAAACTCGGTCAAACTGTTTCAGAGGAATTTGTTAACAAACACTGATTTGAGAATTTTGTAATTTACTAGCTGTGCCGCGCGGTTTTACCCGCCGACGAACCTGTGTGCAAAATCAAGTATTTCTACAGCTCATGTGTTATTCTGTTGTTTAAGCCATCTTCTGGTAAAGTTTCATCCAAATCCGTCAAGTAGTTTTTACGTGAAAGTAACAAACATCCATACATCCATCCACCATACATCCATCCACCCATCAATACTTACAAAGCTTTTGCGTTTATAATATTAGTATGACATAGGTTACAGGTTTATGAATGTAGTGATGACCTCATCAAAATAAAGCTACTCACGGAAAATTAGCTTGATAGTAATCACTTGCAAAAATGGGCGATGGATCCTGGACTATTTATAGGTATCATCTATATACAATATACATATATATATAAAAGAAAGTCGTGTTAGTTACTCCACTTATAACTCAAGAACGGCTGAACCGATTTAGCTGAAAATTGGCAGGGAGGTAGTTTAGAGCCAGGAGAAGGACATGAACCACGGGCGAAGCCGGGGCGGATCACTAGTAACTGATTAAATGAGATGATTATTTAAGAATGACCTGTCCATTTAGATAAACATTAAACATGTCATTGTCTGTATTAAAATATGTAGATAAGGAAATATCTGCAATTTTTTTCAAATGCAAAACTCATGAAATGGTTTTTATTACGAGAATCAATATAAATATTGGTCGCGTAATTGGTAGACCCCAATTCTGTGAATTTTTCGATATTACGATATTTTATATTTTAATTGAATTTAAGAGAAGTCAAAGCAATTACAATCACAAGGAACAAATATCAAAAGGCAATTTATTTTACCTACACAATTTTTGGAAATAATCAAAATGTTTATTGAGTTAATTTTTTATTCGGACCATTTTTTGTATCAATCGTTACCAGGAAACTGGGAGATAAATGCAAAATATTATTGTAATTTTAATATTTTCATTCGCGAATGTTTTTGATGATTAAAGTTATATCGAATAATTTAGGTAGGTACCTACTGTCTAAATTATTATTAGGTAGGTAGTACCTAAATTATTAGATATAACTTTTATCATAAAAGGGGAAGTACAGCGGAAAGCGCCTTGTTTATACTATGTAGATAGTGATGAACATAATATGTAATCATTTAATTAAACTAGCTTTCCGCCCGCGGCTTCGCCCGCGTTTTCAACGAAAAACCCACATAGTTCCCGTTCCCGTGGGATATCCGAGATAAAACCTATCCTATGTGTTAATCCAAGTTACCCTCTGTACGTGTGCTTAATTTCATTGTAATCGGTTCAGTAGTATTTGCGTGAAAGAGTAACAAACACACACATACACATCCTCACAAACTTTCGCATTTATAATATTACTAGCTGTGCCGCGCGGTTTCACCCGCGTGGATCCGTTCCTGTTGGTCTTAGCGTGATAATATATAGCCTATATTACTCGTGGATAATGGAGCTTTCGAATGGTGAAAGAATTTTTAAAATCGGTTCAGTGGTTTATGAGCCTATTCATTACAATCAAACAAAGTTTTCCTCTTTATAATATTAGTGTAGATTAAGTAGGAAGAAGCCAGAAGGTTATAATTAATTTAATTAAAAGCTCATTTAAAACTACCCACCAAATACTTTATTGTAGATAGGATCGTATTGCAGGCAGTCTGAGAGCGTGCGCGTCGCGTCCCATGTGCCCAGCCATGGTTTCATTGATTGCGGTTCCTGTGGGGTAATATTATAAGTATGACATGAAAAGAAAGATTAAAACTATTTGAACATTTGATGAATAACTTCTCTGAAGCTATTCATATATATTTACAAACACTTATAAAAAAGAGCGTGTGTACCTACCGAGCACACCTGTCAAAAGTGAAACTTCTTTCAAAGGTTCAAAGATAGCAAAATCGTTGCCTTACTCAATGACGTCTGTTTACCGTGTCTATAGATGGGTCTCAATAATAGATTTTTTCATTAGAAGTTAGAAAATGCTGAAATTTTGATGTCGTTTCATCAAAACTTTTTATCTCAATCAAGTCAATTATTTGTTTTGTAACTGTTATAACTTTAATCTTTTATCAGCTTTTCTTATCTGGAAAGCTTTGCTTCTCGAGGGTTATCTTGACCAAACAATTAAAGTTAATCTACTTCGTAACAAAACCTCTACAAGAGTCAATTTATCATTGTACAAACTAAGACAAAATACAGATCATTAAAAATACACGGTGAAAGTAAACACTACCTAAGTAAACAGTACCTACAGTTACGCTACAATATAAATCCCACATTTGTTTATAAATATATAATTTCGATTCAGGCTCACGTATTCCCCCAATTACGTGTAAAATGTAAGTAAATACGTACATAATTAATTGGTTGATTCAACAGAAGTAACGATTGTCCGTTACCACAATATCAGTGATATTTGTTGCCTAATTGGTGTGAAATTGTCATAACGAACTGAACATTTTCAGCTCATTACGTATTCGAAATACCAACAAGGCAAGGGCTAAGAGCCGCCATGTTGTTTTTTTGTGTGGAGCTCAATTTGAAAATTCTAGAACATCCTAGAATGTCATCGAATAAAAGAAATACCAAAAAGGCAAGGGCAAAGTGCCGCCATGTTGTTTTGTGTGTGTGGAGCTCAATGTGAAATTCTAGAACGTTCTAGAATGTCATCGAACAATGGAATATCGAGTTTCGAAGTTGTAGATGTTGTTTGCCCTTATCTTGCCGAACTGACCAAGGCATAAAATAAAAGAGATTGTTTTCAGTTTCATAGTTTCTACGGTATTATTTGTCTATTCAAAAAAAACTAGTAAAAATAAAACAAAGTCATTATCAAGTTACGACGTGACTAATGTAAATACAAAATACCGACACATCAACAATTATAAATTGATGACAATCGATATTATTTTCCATATTGCTCCCCAGCTCTTAGACTAGAATTCTATGCGTCACTGGATTGGTTACCATTTCATTGGAGTAATTGTAAAAGCGAGACACACCTACATGAAATATACAACGAAATTTAGGCATAGCAATATTTGGAAATGTATCTAATGATTTAGAATTTTAGAGCATGAAATAGTACCTACATTTGTGGTAATGTCAATATACTCATCATATTTTCTTCATATTTACAATTATTTGCTTTCTGTTTATATTTTGTAATGCCTTCTCATAATTGGATAAGGTTTTTAACTAAATACAGCAAACACACATATTAAAAAGGCAAGGCATTATTAGTGAAATTTAATTGAAAAATACCTAGTTTTGTTTCTTATATAAAAAGCCAGACCGATTTAACTCACATAATTTTTGTTCTGTTTTACGTACATATAACACTTTATTTTATTAATAATATTATTTTAATATTATATTACAGAAACACACAATTCAATAAAACTGTATATATGTATTAGTAGGTATACCGTTTTCCCTTGAAACGTTATGTCAACGATACGGGAAAATGAAAACACCACGATATTTCATTTCGATGAAATTTTGGATCCCTTTTGGCTTAAGAAAAATGTCGTATAATTTTGTAATACATTATTTTCATATATCTAGCTATATTGGTTTTTGTTGCGCACGTAAAACATTTTCCGATATATTTGCAAATATTGTTGTCATATATCAGCCAATTTATATAAAACCTTCATGAATTATACACCACAACCTTCCTTATGAATGATTCTACAGGATTCTACCAATTGATGTAGGTACCGACTTATTTGTACTATACATATTATAATCTTCTTATATATAAAATTCTCGTGTCACAATGTTAGTCTGCATACTCCTCCGAAACGGGTGGACCGATTCTCATGAAATTTTCTGTGCATATCGGGTAAGTCTGAGAATCGGCCAACATCTATTTTTCATATGTACCACGGGCGAAGCCTGGGCGGGTGGCGGGTGGCGGCGGCCGCTAGTATTTAATATTATTACACAAATTAAATTAAACTAAGACATTCATTAAACAATACATTTTTTATACGATTAAAAAAGTTTTCACATGTAGGTACACCAAATATATTGAATTAAAAATAAATAATTATTTGCATTAATAAGTTGTTTTTACTATAAGACTTGTTTGTTATTGTAAAACAAAAACTTATGCGAACCTTGAATTTTTTTTGGAGATGCGGTATCCTATTCACATATCGTTTCTTATGGTGTTGAGAACGTTCGTGATGATTAAATTTCACGAAAACCGTGGGAGCCGTTTCCGAGATAGCTAGCAGAGCGAAGAAACAAATTTATAATATCTTAATCGGGTAATTCGTGTTGTGGTAGTAAAGAAAAGCCATGACGCATTCCTTAGAAATTGTTTAAGTACCTACATATAGTTTCAAGATTCTTCTTTGAAAACGCGGGCGAAGCCGCGAGCGGAAAGCTAGTGTTTATAATTTAAATATTATATAAATATAAAAAAACTACGGAAGTCATTTGAATGAAAATTACTATTCATAAAGATAACTAACAAACAATAAACGAAGATGTATGTATCTTCTATTTTTTATATCAAATAAAAAAAAAAATTAAACTATCATCTTAAATAATAACGATAACATCTTTCCATTGTTATGTTGTATCATTGTATGTAATTTAAAAAAAGTAATGGTATTTCCTTATACTTATCGGAAAGTGCGGTAGTTTTTTACGGGTATTACCTAGCTGTTTTATTTATTTAACTAGCGGTCCACCCCGGCTTCGCCCGTGGTACATATTTCGCAATAAAAGGTAGCCTATGTTCTTTCTCGGGGTTTAAATGTGCCAAATTTCATCAAAATCGGTCCAGTAGTTTATGCGTGAAAACCATGCATACATACATAATTACAATTCTTTCCTCTTTATAATATTAGTATAGACCATAGAAATCTAAATAACAAGATATAGACATAATTATAAGATTAGTAGGCGTAAGAGATTTGTTTATAAAATAATTTTAGTTGTGTTATTAAAGAATGTTTGGAATCTAATTTATTTATTAACAATAAATATTATTTAATGGTATTTACAATAACATAAAGCTACATCTTATTATTTTTTATTCACTTTACTAACAGCATTTATTTAATTAATTATTTGTTAAATATATTATGTAGTCTGAATTGGTCTTTTATGTTATTACCACAGACTAATCCATACTAATATTATAAATGCGAAAGTAACTCTGTCTGTCTGTCTGTTACTCAATCACGCCTTAACTACTGAACCAATTTGCATGAAATTTGGTATAGAGATATTTTGATATCCGAGAAAGGACATAGGCTACTTTTTACCCCGGGACATAGGATAGGTTTTATCCCGGAAATCCCACGGGAACTGGAACTATGCCGGTTTTTCTTTGACTGCGCGGGCGAAGCCGCGGGTGGAAAACTAGTAATAATATATGTACTACGTATATAATTATTACTTTTCAATTTGCAAATTGTTTACCAACACTATTGTTAATTATTGATGTCGCGGCAATCAATTATGTATTATTAAAATATAATTATTGTTACATAATATTATCATCGTTGTAAAAATATTTATAATTAATCTTATCTTCTTTCTTATATATAAAAATGAATCGCAAAATGTGTTGGTAAGCGCATAACTCGACAACGGCTGAACCGATTTCGATAATTCTTTTTTTATTATATTCCTTGAAGTACGAGGATGGTTCTTATGTAGAGAAAACGTAAATATTATGTACCACGGGCGAAGCCGGGGCGGACCGCTAGTATTTAATAGAAATTGATGTATTTTACGCGAGGCTATAAAATAAAATGTAAATTTATGATGAAATAAACATATTCTGTGTAAAAAAAATAATAATGTTATTTTAGTTCAAAATATAATGAACGGGAGCGAAGTCGCGGGTGGAACCATAGCATTATAATGATTTCGAAAGTACTGTCTCTCTTTCTATAATTAAAGGTACAAATAAAATACAATAATTATAATCATTATAATACTGTAATTAAAACCGTAAATGAAGGATAATTTGCGGTAAACCGAAAAGTATTCAAGTTACAATTATAAATGTTAAAATTAATTATTTCTCGTAACTACGCAAGTCATAATGAATAGAGCAATATTTTTGGTTATTTCACATCATTTTTTCCTAATTGATGAACATGTTATGAGACATTTTATGAGAAGTTAATGTGTTTTTAGTGTACATATTTAAGGCTTCGTCGATAGTTTCGTACTAGGCTGAACAATTAGAAAGCTAAAAATATGTAATGTAATATGTAATCTTTAATCTTAATATTATAAAGAGGAAAGGTTTGTATGTATGTATGGTTTTCACGCATAAACTACTGGACCGATTTTGTTGAAATTTGGCACAGATAATCTTTAGACCCTGAGAAAGAACAACCTTTTATTGCGAAATATGTACCACGGGCGTCCGTCCAATAAAGTATTACACGAACATATTAAAATGTCATCTGTAAACTGTAAAATACGGACAATTACGATACATTTTTGAAATGGTAGTTTAATACGTTATTCGATGAATAAGTTTTAACCAAGGATTGAAAAATCAACCTTGAGCAACATTAATTTATTTCTAAGTAAAAGATAGACTGAATAGACTGAGAAGCACTGAATATACTGATGTTTTAAAATAAATAAATCAACCCTTCTTACATAATTTAGGGGTATTGCCATCTTATCTTTAATGTTAAATTATTCTTGAAATGAATTCTAAAAAAAAATGGTGTATGAAACATTTATTTTTATTTTTATACACATATTTTGATCGACGACTAGGTATAGACCGGGAGATACTGACACAAAATTTCGAGTCATTTGTAACAGGATGGCGGTTCTACAGGGGTCTTAGTACGCAATGACAAAAAGAAAAACGATGGTGTGAACGCTGGTACCGGCCGCGGCGGCTAAGTCGCGTGGGCGTTAGTCGAACTCGTCGTAAAAATAGCGAAAGTCAAACGATTTGTAACACAAAAATTTTAGAATTTACCGATAGCCCATAAAAAAGAAGTAGGCGGTAGTGTCATGCCATACTTTTCCGGTGTGACTTACAGCCCGCCATACCGACGCAAATGTGTTGATTTAAAAAAAAAACAATTCAACCATTTGTACCAGGCTAACTTTTGCACAGGTAACCATCGTCGTGTAGCCATTTACGAAAATCACCATACCATACTTTTCGGACGATTCCAAATGGTCGCCATACCGCCGAAAATCTGCAAAAATTTTTTTTTTCGCCAAACTTTTTGTACCAGTATTGCATTTGGATTTTTGGAGAGTATTTGATAAAATGTGACCATTATTATATTTGCCATACTTCTAGTAGGGGGAAAAAGTGCTGCCATACTTCATAAATAAATTTATTATTAATTTATAGAAGTGAAGATTTCTACCACCTAGATCTTTGAAATTTTGTATTTATATTTGTTGAACCTCAAACTTATAGGAAAGATTAATGCCATACTGTTACAAATCGTTCAAAATACGAATAAAATCATACAATAAAAAAAAATCTTATACACATTCGCCACCTCCCACAGGTATGGCATTATCACACTTCTATTTATAATCATTCAGGAGTTGTTGAAAAAAAAATTTAGGGTGTTACAAATGGTTCGGCGAAAAAAAAAATTTGCAGATTTTCGGCGGTATGGCGACCATTTGGAATCGTCCGAAAAGTATGGCATGGCGATTTTCGTAAATGGCTGCACGACGATGGTTACCTGTCCAAAAGTTAGCCTGGTACAAATGGTTGAATTGTTTTTTTTAAATCAACACATTCGCGTCGGTATGGCGGGCTGTAAGTCACACCGGAAAAGTATGGCATGACACTACCGCCTACTTCTTTTTTATGGGCTATCGGTAAATTCTAAAATTTTTGTGTTACAAATCGTTTGACTTCGCTATTTTTCCGACGAGTTCGACTAACGCCCACGCGACTAAGCCGCCGGTACCAGCGTTCACACCATCGTTTTTCTTTTTGTCATTGCGTACTAAGACCCCTGTAGAACCGCCATCCTGTTACAAATGACTCGAAATTTTGTGTCAGTATCTCCCACTGAACCTTTTTGGTTTTCCTTTTATAAGTTGTTAATAGACATGTATTTTGTAAGTACGTATTTTGTAATAGTTTCATGGAGTACCTAGTGGGATCCGAGCTCAATTATTATAAATAATTGTAAATAATCAATGTAAATTATAATAATGGGTATAAATACATATATGTATATTATACATTATATATATATATAAACAGCGTAATTATTATGTACTTATTAAAGAGTAAAAAAATGATAGTACATGATTAGTTTTTTTTATGTTCCGGTGTTTATGACCATCTCATCTTGTAAGTAATAACTCAAAATTGGTTAATTACTTGAACCATAACATTACATTTTTTATGCAATGTTATATGAAAAAGTTTTGTATTAGCATCGTCACAGAATAATAACTAGTAGGAATCGTTCGACAAATTAAAAAAAAATGGAAGGTATTCGAAATTCAAACTTACCCTGAACCTATATTTTCCAACCGGCGGCCTCGCATACGGGATCCCTTGAAAACTGGCAAACATTCGTCCATTGGTAGACTCCTTCCAGGTGCCTTGTAACATGCCATGGTGCACCCGTACAATGGGATTTGCCCGTTGACCCGCCGCAAACGCTACTAGAAACGACGTTAAAAATAAACACAAATTTGACATTTTGAATCTGCGTGTAACGTGCGCGCGCATCAATCTCCCGCGCTTAACTAATAGATAATAGAGATCTGAGATGAAGTGATTTATTAGTTACGATTTGACAGCTGTCATTAGCTAATTGTTTTTTTTCTATTGTGTTAGTGGTTAAGGTAAATAGATGAAATTATTAGCGGCATAATAAAATGTTCATGTTGATATTTTATGATGGATAAGGACGCTTAATTGCTGATTTTCATTTATGTTTCTAATGATATTTAATTAATTGGTACAAATTTTTGAATTATAATAAATAAATAAATAAATAAAAATAAATAAAACCTTTATTTGTCTCTCTCACAAGGGTTAAAAATGACAATTAAAAATACACATAATATATTAGGCAACCTTATGAGAGCTGGTGCCCGAAGTGGGTTCTGTAGAACCTGTGGTACGGGTCACCAGGCCCCACTTAGTATATCCAAAATACAATGTAGCAGTCGTATGGATAAAATTTGCAGAATTTGCAGCAAGCTTGTGGATAAAACAAAAGAAACAGTAAAATAGTATAAAAATAAAATAACTAAAAACAAGTAAAAAAAAAAAAATAGATGGTTGTTGTGTGTGTGTATGTGCGTATGTGGAATGTGTATATGGGTGTGTGCGTGTATGAGTGAGTGTATAGTGAGGTCTGTAATGAAGTCTGGGCTGATGAATGAAGAATGTCTTTGCTGAAGTCAAAAAAAAACGGGGATTAATTAAAGCGGAAGCAAATAGTTTTTTTTTTTTTTATATAACGTTGCACAAAAGTTTTTCTGTATCATCGTAGTTTAAGGTTTTCAGGTACATAGAGATTTTGATTTTACAATTGGATCGATTGAGAGGGTAAATATTGAGAATTTTATTTAATTTATTGTAAAGATCATTGCCGAGATAACAATAGAAGTTCCGAGATAATCTTATATATAAAAATGAATCGCAAAATGTGTTGGTAAGCGCATAACTCGAGAACGGCTGAACCGATTTCGATAATTCTTTTTTTATTATATTCCTTGAAGTACGAGGATGGTTTTTATGTAGAGAAAACGTAAATATATACCACGGGCGAAGCCGGGGCGGACCGCTAGTTTTGAATAAAATCTAACCATGTGACAAACTGTGTCCTTTCGCCTCTTATCTTTTATCGAGTCAGGATTATACGTAAGTTGCTGGTGTTTCTTAAGGACAGTTTGGAGTATAAAAGACTGTCTTACAGATAGAACGTCCCAGAATCTGTACAGGTCAAAAGTGGGAAAACGATAAGGAAAACCTCCAGCTACTTTCAGTACCGCACGTTGAGCTCTCTCCAATTCGAGTAAGTATGTTTTAGCGGCACCTCCCCACGAGGTAATGCAGTAATCCACTAGAGACTGGCACAGGCTACTGTATACAATCTTAATGACACGACGATCAGCAACGTGTCTAAGTGACTTAAAAATATAAATAAGTTTACGCATTCTGGACACTAAGGCATTGATATGCGGTTTGAAGGTAAGACATTGGTCAAGTATTACTCCTAAATATCTTATACTCTCAGTCCTTTCAATCGGAGAACAAAGGCACAGGGGATTTTCTTGGTCACAGGTATGAGCTTTTAGAGATAAAGAAGGCGGTGGAAGCACATTTGACTTAAGTGCGAAACATATGTATTTAGTAATAATATTTCCTCGACTTCGGTATTTTTTATAGGTAAAGTTATTTTTCATCAAATATGTTTTTTTTTCGTCATAGAAGCATCTTTATACATGATACAATTGTTATTCAATATTGAAATACTAAAATTTAATTGTTGTAGCAATTAAACAAAGGCTAGTCCTTTTAAATTTTATAGAATTCATAAAGTGGTAAGTCCATATTTAAACTTACATTGTTCTTCTTCTTTTTTGTTTATGGAACTTACATTGTTTTCATGTAATCTATGGTGCTAAGAATATCTAAGCCATTCACCAAATAACCCTTGACGTGATCTTTGTTGGAAGTTCAATGGTTAGGGCGTGGGTGCAGTTCGATCCAGAGGTTAAATAATATATGATACTAAACTGACGTTTAGATAACAGACAGGGAAGTTATACCTAGTTAGGAGTTTATCCATACTAATATTATAAATGCGAAAGTAACTCTGTCTGTCTGTCTGTTACTCAATCACGCCTAAACTACTGAACCAATTTGAAAAAATGATAATTTTAACTAGTAGGTACCTACTACGCATTGATATTTTATCACAATTTTAAGAATATTCGTAATGAGTTATGATGAATTGACAATTTGTTATTTGACCAATTATGAATGAATGAATGAATGAAAACGCTTTATTGTACACCATTACAAACAGGAAAAAGACATACATATACAGAAGAGAGACATGCACAAATGGCGGCCTTATGGCTTTAGTAGCCATCTCTTCCAGGCAACCAAACACAAGAAAAAAAAACATAAAATCATGACAGAGGGTGGTGGTAAAGCTATATTAGATTAATAATTCAAAAAACAATATACCTACACATACACATACATAAGTACATACAAATTATTATAAATAAAAACATACATACACACATACATATATACACATATATATATATATATATATATATATACATAAAGCATATATTAAATAAATATCATAATAAAAATATATACCTAAATACAATAAGTTATCACTTTTTATTGTAATGATTATTCAGTAATCGTTTGAAAGTCTCGAAAGTTTGAGCTTTTCTAATTGTGACGGGGAGATCATTCCACAGTTTAATAGCTTTCACAGTAAATGAAGAATTGTAGAAAGATTTGTGAGTAGGAATACATAGAGATAGAGTTTCATGAGAGCGCAGGTTCAGTCCGTGAGTACATAAATACTGAAATTTATCTTTGAGATATGAGGGAGTGTTACGATAAAACAAAACTTTGTAAAGCAAATGGAGTATGTGAGTATCCCGGCGTAATCTGATAGGGAGCCATCTGAGTCTAGCACGATAATCGGATACATGGTCATATTTGCGTAACCCAAATATAAATCTAATGCATAGATTTTGAAATCGCTCGAGCTTATCCAATAGAAGTTCGGTGAGATCGGGATAGGATACATCGGCATAATCTAGGATAGGGAGAAGGAGGGATTGAGCCAGCAAAATTTTAGTCGGAATTGGAAGAAAGTTACGAATTCGTTTAAGCGAATGTGATGCGGCATATATTTTCTTACTGACCTGCTTTACCTGTTCATTCCAAGACAGAGAACGATCAATGCAGAGACCTAAATTTTTAACATTCTTACTGTACGGAACCACAACACCATCAACAGTTATTGGCGGCAGATTTTCCCAATCTAATTTTTGGATGTATTGTGAACTACCGACAATTATTGATTGAGTTTTTATTGGATTCACATGTAATCCATGCTGTTTACTCCAACTTACTATTGTGGCCAAGTCAGTGTTTGTGGTGGAAATAGCCGATGAGAGATCAGAGATAGGAGCTTGAGTGTATATTTGAAGGTCGTCTGCGTATATGTGATGCTGTGATAAAATGTCTTTTGTTATGTTGTTGATATAAATAGCGAAAAGAAGAGGAGAGAGGATGCCGCCCTGTGGAACGCCAGCAGTGAGATTCGACCAGGAGGACAAAGAGTCATCAATTTTAATTCTTTGCCGACGACCACTAAGGTAGCTGTGTAACCACTGCAATACTAACGCAGACATGTTATGAGAACTTAGAATTTTCAGAAGTATGTCGAAGTCAACGCAATTAAACGCGTTGCTAAAATCTAGCAGTGTCAATACGGTAAGCAGCCTGTCATCCATACCAGCTCGTATGTCATCTGTAATTTTAACCAAGGCAGTAGCCGTGCTATGGCCTGGGCGAAAACCGGATTGTAAGGGATTAAGGATATTGTGCTTATTTATAAAAGTGTTCAATTGCTGGTGGACAAGACGTTCAAGAATTTTTGATAGGAATGGGAGAATAGATATGGGACGGAATTCGGAGAAGGAACTAGGATTAGGTTTCTTAGGTAACGGGATCACATATGCATCTTTCCAGACTGAAGGGAATACGCCAGAAGAGATAGAAAAATTTAGTATATGTGCAATTACAGGGATAACAATATCAATTATGGGAAGGATCATAGCACGGCTAACGTTATCACAACCGACTGCTGTAGAAGATATGGATAACAAGCTCTTTTTCACATCTAAATCACTGAAGTGTTGGAAAGAGAAGGATGGGAAAGAGGATGTAGAAGATAAGTTATTTAGTGTCCTAGCTTTAGTTGCACTGTCAAAGTTACATTGTATGTTAGAGAAATGTGCGTTTAGCTCGTCGGTGTTAATTTTGGATACAGACGAGGAGTGTTTTTGCTTGCCAACACCCAGGCTCCTGAGGAATTTCCAGATTTTACATGAATCACTGTTCTCTACTGAAGTATGTATGTGTCGTCGCTGAGCATCCCTACATAACGTATTGCAGCGGTTCCTAAGTCTAATATATTTCTCTCTGGCATCATCAGAACCACTCGATTTAAACTTTCCTTTTGCTTGATTTTTCCTATTGAGAAGTGACTTGATGTTTTCAGTGAGCCAGGGAGCTGGTAAATGTTTTAATTTAATAGGTTTAACTGGAGCATGAACATCATAAAGCTGGGTAATTAGAGAATTAAAAATCTCAACCTTATCATTGACATTGTCACACTGGTTAATAACGTTCCAATCAATTTTTTTGGCATCAGAGCAAAGGCGTTCCAAGTCCATACGACTAAAATTTCGCTGGAGAACAACTTGGGGTTTTGATTTAGGAGGACGAATATTATACGAAAGGAAAATTAAGTTATGGTAGGAAAAGGCATCAGCACTACATTGCCCATGATTAGAGATAAAGTTAGGATTAGAAATAATTATCAGGTCAAGTAAGGACGGAATAGAGTTAGGAAAATGGTGAGTGGGTTGGAGAGGAAGAATATGTAGATTATAGGAATCAATAATTGCTTCTAATTTATAAGATCGAGAATCGCGTTTTAATAGGCAAGTATTAAAATCCCCCATTATTATTGTGTGGCTGTATGAAGGTGTGAATTGTTCCAAGAGAATATCAAACGAAGGAAAGAAGTCAAGAGTTGAAGATGGACTATAAACAACTCCGAGAAGGATCTTAACATGGGACACAATAATTTCTAGGAAAAGGTGCTCCGCTGAATCAGCAGGGGTGGGTTGAGGAGATGAACTAAGAATTGTGAAAGGAATTTGGGAGCGTAAGTAAATGGCAACACCACCACCACCCCGACCAATACGGTCGTTGCGGATCAGACGGAAACCCGGGAGGGAGTAGGAAGAGGAAGGAAGAGAAGGTTTAAGCCAGGATTCGGATACACAAATAGCTTGAACATTACTAGACTCAAACGATGCAAGGAAATCAGTGTAATGCGCCGGGATACTCTGTGCATTTATATGGACAACATTAAATTGTTTTGAAGAAGCAGGGAAGCAGTTGTTGAGAAAGATATTAATAGGAATATATTGTGAAGCAGTACTATGAAAACTCTCCTCAGAGGATGACGAAAGTGAGAAATAGTCGTCATTAATGAGACTTTCGTTCAGAGACATTATTTATTAGACTTAAGAAAAATATATATATATAAGTATATATAATAATAATAATAATAACTATAATATATGTGTAAGTATATAAATAAATTAACCTGTATATTTATAAAATAAAAGTTAATAAACAACAATACTTAGTAAGTAACAACAATAGTAATAAGTTAATTGCAAAATAATAGATACTAACAAAATTAAACAATAAATTACAAATGCAAAACAAAATAATGGGTATATAAAAGATGCAGTTACTATAAAAGACTAATAAAATATATATGTATATATATATATATATATATATTATTTATTGCAATACTTAACTTGATTATGGTTTTCTTTCTTAAATTAAACTTAAAATTTTGAACATACCTTTACCAGAACCTTCCAGTATAATTAATAAAATATTACAACACCAAGAACCCTGTACACATTGTCAAATAACAACTGACATATAGCAACATTATCAATTTAATAAGTTTGACTGTTGACAGCACTTGACATTAGACAATAATAATATACATACACTTGCTCAATGTAAATAAACAATTTACAAATGAAAATGAGTAACAATTATAAACTATGCTTATGATTTAAGAATACTAATATACTATTTTATTTTGTGCTCGCAGATTTGAAGAATTTTATCTATAAAACTTCGGCCAGATTACAGCATCTTTACTTTTAACAATTTTATTAACAAATCGCAATGATTGACAGTGATAGTGTTATAATCAATTAGTTAGTCGTTGACCTATAATATGGTGATAATTTTTTATCTACTTTTAATTAGAACTTTTAAGTGACTTAAAAAGGTTATCAATACGATGCGTTTGTCAGTTTGTGTGTAATATTTTTGAATATAGGTCTTTGGTGTTAGTTATTACGGGGTGTTTCACCTAATTATTGCCCGCTTTGTCTAAAACCTAATAAATTATATACTAAAACCTTCCTCTTGAATCACTCTAGGTATCTATTAAAAAAACCGCATCAAAATTTGTTGCGTAGTTTTTAAGATTTAAGCATACATAGGGACAGAGAAAGCGACTTTGTTTTATACTATGTAGTGATGTAGATGTACCCATATATACTTACATTCACAGAAAGTCGGTTGTTACACAAATGCACAGCGATTTTATAAAGAAAAGTTACGAAAGATAATAGATATTTTATCAGTTTTAAAATTGAATAAAGTTATAGATAACACTAAAGAAAGCTCACTATGATATTCTAAATTGTACTTGACTAGTTTTTATTATTCAGTTTCAAGTTGACATCCTTTTGAACCTTTGTTGTCTGAAATCTCGAAGAGATACAATAATTCATAACAAATAATATTAATTTGTAAAACAAGAATTTCGAAACAAATTTAATTTGTATATCTCCGATATTCATGAATGTACAATAAAATGACGATTATGTCCCAAACAGATTTATAATTGTGAGGACGTTTTGTTTTCAAATTTATTCCCTTCATAATTAAACATAATAAATAATAGAGATGAGAATAAAATAGATTTCAATTGAATAAATTCTGATCGAATTAATTTGTGTTGTTGACATTCCCGATGTTCACTTTAAATGGATTGGTAGCTTTGCCAAAATTACTTTGCCGCGAAAATTATTTGAACTGTCATTCGCAAAGCTGTTATTATTTATGGTACAAAATTTTAGTGGAGGCTGCGAAAAGAATTAATGAAAAATAGAGTTGGGTAGTTAATGTACAGTTATGGGCAATGACAAATTATTTTCAAGTTTAAATCGTGAAATGTAGTTGAAACAGGATTTTTGGCAAGCATCTACGCTAAGTTACAAGTTCAAGAAACTTATGTGACATAATGAAAATTTTAGTGGTTTGAGTGCGTCTAAGTATAGACATAATTTGTTTTTAAATCAATGCAAACAGCATTACATTATTAACTTTTTGGGATATAAACATAAAAACGTCATATTTTAAAAGCTTCTGCAATACTGGTACATCAGAAGGAGAACACATTTCTTTCATATTGTATTGTTGATATTTGTACCAGAGTATCAGCCTATTCAAAGAGATGATGAGCAAAATCAGTTTTATGAAGGTTCTATGACGTCATAGATACCTTCTGGAAGATTCTTCATACTGTACATTAAAATGACGCAATTGAGTTCTTTGCAAATATTTTATGGTCCCGTTGTCTGTACCAGGATAGCAGCCTGTTGCTAGAGATGACAAGCGCACCAGATGTTACACCTTCTTGTATTTTCTCTACAAAAGAACTGTGTAACAGTTTATGTGGAGTTAATTTATATAAGTCCGCTATAAATTAAACAGGTAAAATAATATTATGTAATATTGATGTAATATCATATCATCATTATACCACAATACAGCAAGACAGTAAGTAAATATGCTTTTTTATTTTTTTATTAATTTTAAGGTAAAGATTTACACAAATTGACAAAATATATAAAAAAATCTTAAAACTAAGTGTAAAATTTTAGGTATGTGGGCGAAAATGTAGTGACGTCATTTTGAAAACTGGAAATAGGTGTAATTCCAAAACCATTCCAAAACAATTCGCAGAGTAAAGTTTATGTACTTTCTTCTATAATTAAAAATATTTTCATTGCCCTGTATAATACATTTAATGATCGGGGATACAATAAAATGGTCGCTAAAGCCATAAAACTGAGGTAACAGTCGTTCTAAAAGTAAATAATTTATTGTTATGTATTGTTTCCTGTTAATATATGTTAGTATCAAATTTAACTCATAGAACAGTTATTTATAGCCTTTTACTTCATTCATACTGAATACAATAAAGTAACTCAATCGGAAATAAATATGTTCGATTTTTCGAAACGAATTGGGATATATTTGGAAATAAAGCGAAATGTACAATAATTGTTCACGCAAGTAATTTATTTATAGATAATATTGAATATTTTTTGCGTTTTGTTGCTTCAAATTTGGAACGTGGAATTCTGGAAAACGAATCCTATGAAATGCGAAGTATTACCACAGCTAACATAAGAATTGGTGACGTTGGATATATTAATACTTAGTGTACATAATATTGGGTCACTTACTTAAATTAGTTTAATATTTGATGTATAAAGATTTTATCGTTAATTAATATAAATTAATTAATTAAAACTTCCTACTCAATTTTATGCATACATTTTGTGTAACTATTAATGTAATAAGTTTAATTAATAAATATTGTAATTTCCTTTCATTCATGAATCTATTAATAACGCTTCAATTTACAATTTTACTTCGGAAAATTATACGAACTTGATGTATTGTAGGTTTTATTAACTCGTATTTTCAAATTACATTTTTCGAACGCTTTGGAAACTACTTAATTGCCGAATATTAATTAGAATTTAGATAATAGTTGTGCCCCGCGGTTTTACCCGCTTTGCTCTGCTCCCTACCTCGATAAATGGAATTACAACGGTGAAATAATTTTTCAAAACGGACTCGAGGTTCCTGAGATGAGCGCGTTCAAGCAAACACACATATCTACTTATTAGCTTTATAATATTAGTGTGATATTAGTATAGATTTAATACAGTTGAAAATCACAATGCAATATACTTTTTGAATGATTTTCTTATATTTTGTTCTCTACCATTTTAATAATTGAGTTTAGAACAAACTGAGTTTAGAACAAAATTAAACTGGCTCCCCGTTCGCTTCCGCTGGAATACTCACATTCTTCATCTCCTGTATTGTATTTTATTTGATCCTAAAACACCGTCCTATTTAAAAAACAACTTTAACTATCTTAGCTCTACTCACACTCTCACTCTTCGTTCTTCCAACCTTTTATTATTATGTACTCCTGTCCATCGGTCAAACTTTTATGACAATTCGTTTACTGTTCGTGCCATTCAGCTCTGGAACGCCTTGCCGGAAAGTATCCGACGTGCACAAACGCTTAGTTCTTTGAAAGCTCATTATCTAGCCATGCAATAGTTGTATTAGTAATAATTTATGTATAATTATAATTTTTGTATATATTGTTATATATATATATATATATATATATATATATATTTATCCCTCAAACAAACAGCCGTCCTCTGAAGACAAAAATGCATTTAAACTGGCGTCCACCTGCTTTTGGCGTCCGAATACTGGACGCCACTTTGATAGCCACGTGCATTTACGTCCTATTGGTCCTAACAAACCGTAGGACAAATATCGATAGATGCCAAAATATCGCTTAAATGGCTGCAATAATATATTAAAAAGTTCGAGAAGAAATCTTAGCGCAGATGAGGCGCTGCTGTCGCGCGTATATTTACAGTCGTATAACTCGGGGATTTCCTGACTCCGACTCCGCGTATTTGGCGTCCACAACTGCGACGTTGCCAGCTCGTTCGCAACAATAGATCACAATCATAATATTTACCACTGACTGCAATATTCGCCGTAGGAGGTGTACGCGTTGCGTATCATTAGGAGCCCGAGTTTGCTGATGATAAAGCTGCCAAAAATGTTTAGTAAATCCATATCTATACATATAATAAAAAACAATATGGGATTTACATGCCTGAAATAAAACAATTTTAAAGTGAAACTTTTATTTTTGGTCTGTGTAGCGCATGTCGCGTGACGGTCGGCTGCCGAGTAGGTATAAAGCAGTGTTCGGAAAGTTTCGCTTTTACCGTGGTTTCATAAAACCACACAACATTTTTTTTTAATTCATTTATTTTATTTTATAATAAAATCGTAGGAAAGTCAAAACTGTACATTGAATATTTTTTTTAAAATAATACTTGAGGCGTGATCTACAATCGATATAAAAGCCAAAAATATAGTTTTTAGAATTTTTGTCTGTTTGTCTGTATGTACGTCCGGGATAAACTCAAAAACTCCTGCATGGATTTACTTGAAATTTTGCATGAATATTACTATATACTATCACCTACGGGGCAGAAGAGTTCGTTTGTTTGGTTGAACGCGCTAATCTCAGGAACTACTAGTACGATTTGATTAATTTGATTCTTTCAGTGTTGGATAGCTCATTTATTGAGGAAGTCCAAAAGCTATATAATATCACGCTAAAGCTAATAGGAGTGGAGCAGTAATGAAAAATGTTACCAAATTGGAGGAAATTTAAGCGACGGTAGTGGGTGAAATTCTTTATAAGCCATAAGATTTAAAGCGAAAAGACCACGAACGTAACTTTCAGTTAATATAACAACATAAATAATATGTTTATATTGAACGGACGTACAATAGCTTTATACGGACGGCCAATAGCTATATACGGACGCTCAATAGCTATATATACGGACGTCCAATTGCTATATTATACGAATGTTCAATTCAAATCTAGTGGGATATTCTCAAAATCTTTCTTCTTCTCTCTAAAAATATTTCTTCCTACTAAATGCCAATAATTCCCATTGATCCCTGGGAAATCTGTGGGGACAAATGGGAATAATCCAATATGGTGCAAGTGATGCAACACGATTGGTAACAGTATTTCCATCATACAGTAGCTTGTTAGTAGCCAAACAGTACTGCCGCAAATAGTGCCGTATTTTTACAATTAAAGTAGTCAGGTTATTGAACGTCCGTATATAGCTATTAGGCGTCCGTATATATAGCTATTAGGCGTCCGTATATAGATATTGGACGTCCGTATATAATATTTGACATCCATATATAATATTGGTTCAGGCCATGGTAGGATACAATCCCGATTTTTATCATACCTATATATACCTATTGACCCACAAATGAAGTTATTACCTACCTACTTGTCTTAAATTTATAAAAAATAGACAAGATAAACATGTACATAATTAAATGCTTGTTATTTTAGCAACTACCTGCGATTTTTCATGTAAAAATTACAGACAGGAGCTTAATTTTCTTTATCTTATTATAAACTACTAGCTGCTCCGCGCGGTTTCACCCCCGTGACTCCACTCCTGTTAGTCGTAGCGTGATGATAGCCTATAACCTTAATCGATAAGGTCTGTCTAACACCGAAAGAATTTTTCAAATCGGACCAGTAGTTCCCGAGATTAGCGCGTTCAAACAAACAAACAAACTCTTCAGCTTTATAATATTAGTATAGATTTAGATAGATTATTTTTTAATGATATAAAAATAATGTGCAGACGTATATGTATAGATCTGACTAAATTGGTATAAATGAAAAGACAAGCGTTAATAAAAGAAAGATATAGTAAACCGAAATCTGGCAACGTCGCACTCACAAATGCCGTTCATGCTATCAATGAGGACGCTAGATAGTCGATGCAATAGGTAAATCACGATCAATATATCCAGGACGCCTATAATTTATGACCATGGTTCGGGGCTCAAAAATGTTGCGGCACGAACGCAAGAAGAATATCGCGAAAAATTTAATTATCCGAAAATGACGTACCCCACGGAGCTGGCTATTGAAAAACTAAGCAATATTCATTAACACATGTTAAAAAAAGCAAGCGAAACTGGGGGACGTCGTAATGATGCACGACGTGCATGACGCCAAAAAGATTGTATGATGTAAATATATATATATATATATATATATATATATACATATATATATATATATTTACATGCACGTCGTGCATCATTACGACGTCCCCCAGTTTCGCTTGCTTTTTTTAACATCTGTTAATGAATATTGCTTAGTTTTTCAATAGCCAGCTCCGTGGGGTACGTCATTTTCGGATAATTAAATTTTTCGCGATATTCTTCTTGCGTTCGTGCCGCAACATTTTTGAGCCCCGAACCATGGTCATAAATTATAGGCGTCCTGGATATATTGATCGTGATTTACCTATTGCATCGACTATCTAGCGTCCTCATTGATAGCATGAACGGCATTTGTGAGTGCGACGTTGCCAGATTTCGGTTTACTATATCTTTCTTTTATTAACGCTTGTCTTTTCATTTATACCAATTTAGTCAGATCTATACATAAACGGATGCACATTATTTTTATATCATTAAAAAATAATCTATCTACACGTATTAGTAACAATGGATTTTGATAAAGTTTAGTACACAAATCTATACTAATATTATAAAGCTGAAGAGTTTGTTTGTTTGTTTGTTTGAACGCGCTAATCTCGGGAACTACTGGTCCGATTTGAAAAATTCTTTCGGTGTTAGACAGACCATTTATCGATTAAGGTTATAGGCTATCATCACGCTACGACTAACAGGAGTGGAGTCACGGGGGTGAAACCGCGCGGAGCAGCTAGTAGTTTATAATAAGATAAAGAAAATTAAGCTCCTGTCTGTAATTTTTACATGAAAAATCGCAGGTAGTTGCTAAAATAACAAGCATTTTAATTATGTACATGTTTATCTTATCTATTTTTTATAAATTTAAGACAAGTAGGTAGGTAATAACTTCATTTGTGGGTCAATAGGTATATATAGGTATGATAAAAATCGGGATTGTATCCTACCATGGCCTGAACCAATATTATATATGGATGTCAAATATTATATACGGACGTCCAATATCTATATACGGACGTCCAATATCTATATACGGACGCCTAATAGCTATATACGGACGCCTAATAGCTATATACGGATGTTCAATAACCTGACTACTTTAATTGTAAAAATACGGCACTATTTGCGGCAGTACTGTTTGGCTACCAACAAGCTACTGTATGATGGAAATACTGTTACCAATCGTGTTGCATCACTTGCACCATATTGGATTATTCCCATTTGTCCCCACAGATTTCCCCGGGATCAATGGGAATTATTGGCATTTAGTAGGAAGAAATATTTTTAGAGAGAAGAAAAAAGATTTTCAGAATATCCCACTAGATTTGAATTGAACATTCGTATAATATAGCAATTGGACGTCCGTATATATAGCTATTGAGCGTCCGTATATAGCTATTGGCCGTCCGTATAAAGCTATTGTACGTCCGTTCAATATAAACATATTATTTATGTTGTTATATTAACTGAAAGTTACGTTCGTGGTCTTTTCGCTTTAAATCTTATGGCTTATAAAGAATTTCACCCACTACCGTCGCTTAAATTTCCTCCAATTTGGTAACATTTTTCATTACTGCTCCACTCCTATTAGCTTTAGTGTGATATTATATAGCTTTTGGACTTCCTCAATAAATGAGCTATCCAACACTGAAAGAATCAAATTAATCAAATCGTACTAGTAGTTCCTGAGTTTAGCGCGTTCAACCAAACAAACGAACTCTTCTGCCCCGTAGGTGATAGCTTGATAATATGTAGCCTATAGCCCGACCTCTTAGTAATATTCATGCAAAATTTCAAGTAAATCCATGCAGGAGTTTTTGAGTTTATCCCGGACGTACATACAGACAAACAGACAAAAATTCTAAAACTATATTTTTGGCTTTTAAATCGATTGTAGATCACGCCTCAAGTATTATTTTAAAAAAATATTCAATGTACAGTTTTGACTTTCCTACGATTTTATTATAAAATAAAATAAATAATTTAAAAAAAAATGTTGTGTGGTTTTATGAAACCACGGTAAAAGTGAAACTTTCCGAACACTGCTTTATACCTACTCGGCAGCCGACCGTCACGCGACATGCGCTACACAGACCAAAAAGTTTGAGACGATGTAATAAAAGTTTCACTTTAAAATTGTTTTATTTCAGGCATGTAAATCCCATATTGTTTTTTATTATATGTATAGATATGGATTTACTAAACATTTTTGGCAGCTTTATCATCAGCAAACTCGGGCTCCTAATGATACGCAACGCGTACACCTCCTACGGCGAATATTGCAGTCAGTGGTAAATATTATGATTGTGATCTATTGTTGCGAACGAGCTGGCAACGTCGCAGTTGTGGACGCCAAATACGCGGAGTCGGAGTCAGGAAATCCCCGAGTTATACGACTGTAAATATACGCGCGACAGCAGCGCCTCATCTGCGCTAAGATTTCTTCTCGAACTTTTTAATATATTATTGCAGCCATGTAAGCGATATTTTGGCATCTATCGATATTTGTCCTACGGTTTGTTAGGACCAATAGGATGTAAACGCCACTGGCTATCAAAGTGGCGTCCAGTATTCGGACGCCAAAAGCAGGTGGACGCCAGTTTAAATGCATTTTTGTCTTCAGAGGACGGCTGTTTGTTTGAGGGATAAATATATATATATATATATATATATATATATATATATATATAACAATATATACAAAAATATCCACCCAAAAAAAAATATCCATCCAACAAAAATATAACTACAATATATATATATATATATATATTGTAGTTTGTGTAGTGTATAATACAAGTATATTTATATAACTATGTGGTATCTATGTACAGTTTATGTAGTATGTAGGCATTTTTTTTAAATATATTCTTTCTTTTATTTCTTTTTTGCGCTATCCTTATTCTTCTCACATTTCCTTTCCTACCAGGTTGCCTGGCAGAGATTGCTGTGTAGCAATAAGGCCGCCTATTGTGCAAAATTTTTGTACCTCACTAATTTGTACCAAATTTCCTATATTGTTTTGTACAATGAAGTGTTATAAATAAATAAATAAATAAATAAATAATTTTGTAGAAGTTTATAATGATTGTCGCTAATAAGTACTACGTTAATCGGGCTAATATTTACACTAGAATTATGATTATTTAGTTTTCTTATCGTCCAGTTTATATAGTGGACATTGACCCGATGGTAAATAATGATAAAGTACTAACTACAACAGCTATCCTTGGATAGAGGTAAAATAATATTATGTTAGACTAGTTTAGTTCCATGGATTTATTTATCCGTAGATCATCGCCACACTTTCTTTTTTTATCTATATTTTATTTATTTTAAACAATGCAGGCAATGCAGTGATAATTTCTGTACAATTATGTTATTCAATGCTCAGTAACTAAGGATTTTTTTTTAAATATTATTTTTAAATATTATAGGACATTATAATATCTATAAAAAAAGGATATGTGATAATTATTTTTATTAAGTCATCAAATTGTCAGAAATTGACCAAAAAATAATACCGAAAAGAATCGTCAAAATCGGTTCACCCGTGAAAGTTCTAACGTGACAACACCAAAAAAGTCAAATTGAGAACTTTCTTTTATATGTATTTTAGGTTTCGTTTTAATTAGAGAGATAAATCTCTGAGGAAATTAGCAAAAGCAACACTTCTTTTTCGATACAAAACACGCTGTTCCTAGCTGTAAAACGTTGGTCGTCTTTTATAAATCGTGATTCGTTCAGTATATTTATTGATAGACGTCTGCTTTTATTGATCAATTCGATTACATTCATCTACGCTAGTTACAAGTCACATAAATACAATACACTAGTGTTTATTGGAACATAGTTTAATACTTTACGTATTATAGGCGTCTAACGCCAATCAAAACATAACAAAGGCGTGTTAGAATTATGTTGGTTTAGGACACAGGTTTAGGATTATCAAAAAAAGTGATAGAAATCTTGAAAAACCGACCTAACTGTGTTTTCACGATCGGGTCCAGTATGAATAAGCTTAAATTTTCATACATATCGTTAACATAACATAATATAATAGTTTAAAAAAACTAAAAAAACACGCTTTTTATAGAAAACCGAACTAAAAAAATAGAAAATTTTATCAAATTAGTGTATTGTCATCGGTCCTCAATAAATCTACAAAGTTTGAACGAAATCTGGCCGTTTAAAGTGGGTCAAAATCGCGCCCAAAGAAGTCGGTTACAAACAAACAAACATACAGGTGAAGCTAATATAAAGCGTGTAAAAATATAACATAATTTCAAGTTTACAAAATTGAAGATATTATGCCTATGTATACCTAAATTCAAATTTTTATATTATCTTTATCAAAATTTGTCATAAAACGTTCCGTTTCATTTAACTCGAAGAGAAAAAGAGTAATGAATTTTGAATATCATCCTAAACAAAAGCAAAGGAATATCAAAGGTGTGAAATTACTTTGATATTTTCATTATTTTAATCAACGAAAGAGATTCGTACAGGATAAGACGAAATCTCATCTCTTTTGAAAGTGCTAATAACGCTTGTGGAACGAAATTTTCTTTGAAATAATGTTTGAATACTGTCCTTGTTATAAGGGTACATTTATGAATATTTATCATCTACGTAACAGTTCACAGTTCACTTAACGAGTATATAAGCATTATTATGTCATACGTTTTGTTAAAATGTTAAAAAAAATACTAACAGGAAAATAAGTATTTATTTTGAGAGCGTCATAGGTTTCTACAAGAAAGTCATTTTTTTTATGAAAATGATGTTTAGTGATTACTATACTAGCTGTGCCCTGCGGTTTTACCCGCATTGCTCCGCTCTTATAGCTATACATATAAGTAAATTGGCTAACTAACACTTATATTTATAAAGCATTTGAATGCCATAAAATCAAAAATATCAATTTTAACTAAAACTTAATGTTTTTTTAATTATTTTTTAATATTAGGTAATATAGATCAATGTTTTAATTATTTTTTAATATTAGTATAGATCAATGTTTTATTTAATTACCTATGTTCGTGAGTGTATAATCCGTCAATAGAATATTGACCGTGGCTGAATTAATTTATAATAATAAAGGGCCTCTGCGTGTTGGACCTGTGTCCCCACGTAAGCCTTCCAAAGGACCGGGTATCTTCCATAAGGCGATGCCCGTGTATTATGGAGATAATAATAATAAAAATTCTTTATTGTACACAAAGAGAGAGGATAAAACAATTATACAGCAAAAGTACAGAACAAGTACAGAGGGCGGTCTTATAGCTTCGAGCGATTTCTGCCAGACAACCACAGCAAAGGAAAGCTGCAGACAAACGGAGTAGGTGGTGCACAACTGAAAGTTGAATTTTAATATACTTACCTTTAAAATAATTTCTATTCTCTTAACCAGATAAGCTATATAAAGTCTAGACACAGCATCAGATTGTAATGCAAACATGTTAATTTGCATTGAGTAATATTCAATTTATATGTATGAGTGTGTAGGTAATGCATTGTAATGTGCATGTAGTGGTATGAATACTTATAAGTTATAATGCATCCCTTATAACTATGTGCAGGTAGTTTCAGTAATAAATGCTTTGATATTTTCTTTTCAGGGAAAAGCTTGCATAGGTACTGAAATTTTCTTTTTCAGAACAATTTTATTCTATTTAGTTCCTAAGACTGAAATCTTCTTAAAATACGGAAGTTTCAAGAATTCTAAGGTGATCTGGTAAATTTTTAGTAGTTTAAGAAGATATTTAATCGATAAGAAGCGATATTTAATCTGCGTCTTTGCTTTTCATTTCTGTGAAAAAGATATAAAAATAGGTACTTAGTAAAATCTATTAGAATTTTTAATGCTTTGCTTTTTATTTTATTGAGATAGTGAAGTTGAATATTAGTGAAGTAAGGTTGAATAAAAACAAAGGATTCTGCGTCTCTGCATGAGATGTAAAGTTCTTTGTGTTTTCAAACTAGACTTTAGAATATAAACAACAAAAGTAAGTCCACGTTATATTTTATATACATTACTATATTATAATATTTTTATTCTTCTACATATTTTTGTTCATAAACACTGTACACAGTTAACGATACGAAATAATGTACGAACCTAATTATAAAAATTACCCCACTTGTATACTTCGCTTAGATAAACGTAAACTTTTCAGCTACCATTTAGAAGGAGAGTCGATCTCACCCTTCAAACGCCCTCATCACTACATAGACTTGAACTTGGTAAACGTCCAATCGTAACCCATTTTTATCAACCCAGCACAAGCGTGTTTGAGCAAAAAAGAAAGTAGAGACGTATTAACCACTTCCCGCCAATAGCGTACATAAAAAAAAGAAGTAAAAGCACCGCACACAACCATCCAATGATTGACCGAATATAAATCAGTTTCGTGCGTATGTGTGGAAATGCACACAAGCATAAAGTTTGTAGCATTTATCGTAGCTATTAACCACAGAATAAAAATAGGATTACTATGGGATTACTATCAAGTTTTGTCTGTACTTTTTTCTTGTTTTATACTATCTTTTTATATAGTGTTACCACGTGTATTTAACAAATAATAAAGCAAAATGGTCGCACGTATGTTCTAATATTTGTCAGGACGATAGCGCCTGGATGGACTCCAGTATCCAGCTTCCAGTATACCAAGTAATACCATGGAACTGTGTGACGCAATAAATCGTGGCTAAGCTAAATTTATCGCTATACATTAGTAACGTGCTACGTACAGGCAATGATGCTCTAATTGAAATAGACTACAAAATATATCGTAACTTGTAGCTCTAAATTCGACTCGTTGGGCTCGTGGTTAGCAAATTACGGGTTGGACTAGATCGATCCCGATTTTCTATTGAACTCAGCTTCAACTAGACGCCAAAGAGATCTTGGTATTGAAAACGGAGTAGCAAATAGTTAATTGCACTCCTTCAGAATACTCTACGATGCAAAAAAGGTTTTTTTTTTGTAATAATAACCATTTTAATTTCTAAAATAAAATAGATACTAAGTAGGTACTACGTACTAACCTTAAATACGTTGAATTTAGATTTGTATATACGAACACTAGCTGTGCCTCGCGGTTTTACCCGCATTGCTCCGCTCCTGTTGGTCTTAGCGTGATGATATAGCCTTCCTCGATAAATGGGCTATCTAACACCGAAATAATTTTTCAAACCTGACCTGTAGTTCCTGAGATTAGTGCGTTCAAACAAACAAACAAACTCTTTAGCTTTATAGTATTAGTATAGATATCAATGTATACATAATTATAATATTTATATTGCTCAAGCTACTTACGAAAATCCGATAACTTGTCGATACATTTGTTGATCTTTTGACTCAAGAACTACTGAAACAATTACCGGAATTACCATATTGATGATGATACGCAATAACACACAGGGTTACATTTCTGAGAAATACAGAACCATGGCCGCGGGTTGCTATGAATAATTAATTTCACATAAATATGGGAACCGTTATCTCCCAGTGGTGTACTTTCTTGAGCTTCGAAAACATCAACTAATTAACTTTTCTATAAAGTATATCTAAGTATTCTTTTATCATGATAATTTCTTTAATTTATACTAAGACTATAGTTCTGGAAAACGTTATTCTGACTTATTCTTATCACTGCGAGTATGAATACTAATTTTGTTCGATTCTTTCTTACCCGATACACATACAAAATTTCATGAGAATCGGCCAAGTCGTTCCAGAAAAGTTGACTTAAAAACACCGTGACCGGAGAATTTTATACATTAGATTTATGTGCAAGATATTTCTACCTTATTTTAGTTGCTACTACTTCTTGAAGAATATAGTTTTAAGTCGAGATTACTAGCTAGATTGAAACAGTAAGCCAAGGGTGAATTTCTTTGGACAAGCTTATTCTATCCCCTTTTATCCGAGCTGACTTGTTATCTAAGAAAATAAGTTGACGATTTACTCACTTCAAAGGAATTGATTAAAATTGTGTTTTTGTCATGTTCTTTGCGTTTTAATTACAACTTCAAATTATAATTATAAGTTTTAATATTGTTTCAATTATACTGTAAGACCTGTCTGAAAACCTGCGTTGTTTGATTTTCTCAAGTTTTGACGGCAATTATTGAGACGAACCTTTTGACAAAAAATGGGTAAGTACATAAGAAAGTAATGTATTCTTAAGTGGTTATTATACGAAAATATATGATTTTTTTGCGTAACAAATGCCTATGATATTTTGAAATTACCATTGATTGTGAATGCCAGTTTTTATAGACACAAAATTAAAAAAAAAATTAATTTTGTATGTCAGTGAAATATAAAGTCATTTTAAAAGGTAGATCTATTTCTTATTTGTTCTATATGTTTATTGTGTCTATGGTTAGGTCTTGATTGTTTTGAAAATTGAGGAAATAAAGCAAACATTTAATTGCACTTATTCAGAATAAACAACGATCTTCGATTCTGTGCTCTGATACACATTTAGTTAATTGAAATGTTCACATTTCACTATTTAATATTTATATTGTTATCTTTCAAAGACCGCCTCCTTGGTACAGTGGTTGACTCGTGAGCGTAGAACCGAGGGGTCCTGGGTTCGATTCCCGGTGGAGACGAAGAAAATACAAAAGTCTCGGTCTGGCAGGATACAGAAGGCTGACCTTGCACATTAAACTACTTGTACATAAAGAAAAATTGATCAGTGTAACAGGCGTATGCATAATGCATCTGCCCTTTACCCCACTAGGGGATACGGGACTTTATCTTTCAACATGATCCTTTCTCTAGTGACGAAATAGTCCAAAAACCTCAACTATAATTAAAACATAAATAAAGTTTAAAAATAACATCATAATTACAAAATAAACGACGAATTAAACTTGTATGAATTTCTATGTTTGACATGAGTCCCTGAGGAGTGAGGCCTAATTTGTTTAACTAAGTTGTAATGACCACTGAGGTGCTTTTTTATGTGTTGAGTTGTACATTGTAAACATAAAATAATAAACGATTATGTACTTTTGGATTTGGTTTGGTTTTTATTGTACTGTATTTTTGTTGCCTTTGTTGATTGTTGTTGTTGTTGTTGATGTATTTACAAAAATTATATTAGAAGAGTAAGCACAGATAATATAATACTATATGTTATACAAGCTATCCGCCCGCGCCTAACTAAAACCTTCCTCTTGAAACACTCTATCTTTAAAAAAAACCGCATCAAAATCCGTTGCGTAGTTTTAAAGATTTAAGCATACATGGGGACATAGGGACAGAACAGACGACTTTGTTTTATACTAGGTATGTAGTGATGTAATAGCATAGATGCAGCAGATCTTTTTAATTCATTTCCCTTTTTTTCAAGAGATGCATTCATTTGCTAGGAAAAAAAAACTTTAGGCATCGAATCCGTATATTCTTTTTAATTTTTACAAACTTTTCATTTTGTTTTCTGTTCCGTATGTTGTAACAGCTGTGACCATTAAAATAAAACAAGGCCATGTTTTTTAGCGCGCTTTTAAAGTCAGCATTTTACTCTATTTTTGAAAGTATTTTTTAATTAATTGGGTGAAAAAATTAGGATGAGAATTAACTTAGTTATAGTATGAAGCCATAAATACGCTGTTAATAGTATTATAGTCAGGACTTTCAGATACCTTTTTGTAGTGAAACTTCTTTAGGTGTGTTGAGAGTAAAATTTCGCATCATGGCAATACGACATGGAGTAAGGCGACGACTTTGGTATCTTTCAATCTTGCTAAAGAAGTTTCACTTCTGACAAGTGTGCTCGGCACACACGCTTTGTTCATAAGAAAAGCTTCTTTATTGCGTGCTCGATTCTCACGTAGGTAAATATTCCTCACACTCTTACTTCTAATAAATATTATGCACTATGATGAATGAAGAGAAGCCATTCCTTGTTTTTATTATAAACTGTAGGTCCCTTATATTATGTATTTCGAAAAAATATGACGTAGGTATAATAATAGGACTTAACAAATGTCCAGTTTCAATTTAAGGATACAAATAATTAAATGTTCCAAATAGCCGTATTTCATAACTTTTAACCTGTAATTACAGTAAGAGGTACATTTATTACAACCCTAAAGTTTCACCCTTTATGATATACTACATTTATTGTGCCATTCGGTTTTATTATTAAAGGGTGAACATTACATTGATAGAACTTTTTATAGTTTTCTAATGGATTATGTCAATTTTTATTGTTAGTTACACAATAGCTGTGTTTTACCTGAAAATAAAACACATATTAAATACTTACCTATATTTGAAGCTTACTTCATTGAGAAGGTACCTAGCTTTTTCCGCCTATTTTTCCCTCTCTTTCCGTTGTATATATGCTATCTCTCTCGCACACCTCTCCACCAGGTGGCGGGGCGCACGATAATGTCGGGCGCTGGATGTTTTTCATTGAGTCGAAATCCACAACAGGTGGACGTTAAGTGTAAGCTTCAAATATAGGTAAGTATTTAATATGTGTTTTATTTTCAGGTAAAACACAGCTATTAAACACTTGACCGTAATTTGAAGCTTACTTCATTGAGACCTGTTTGTTACCCACCTGGTGTACAATATATGGACGCCAATGTGAATTTGAATACATAAGTAATTACTTATTTCTTTATTTGAAAGAGTAAGGTGTGCAGATAGTATACCTACCAATAAATCACACAAATTTTTATATTATATAATATATTAACAATCCCAGATGAAAAGTTAATCAAATAAGAACCAAAAAGTTAATCATAATGATTAAAAGTATTAGAACTTATGAGATTGGTTCAAGCGTACCTTAGTTAACCTTTTGGGCTTGAAAAGTTAAAGTTACTACAATTTTCACTATCTTTAGCGTAAATCTGCGAAAGCGCCAGTAACGACTTTCAATTACGCATTTAGATGTTACTTACAAAATGAAGCAACAGCTGATCCCGACGAGGCAAAAATACCTCAAACTCAAACCTTTATTTATTCAATTAGAACTCTGTAGAAGCACAATTGAATCATCTTTACATAGAATTACCACCTGTCTCAACTCACACAGTTTTAACCCAACCTGCTACAAGCGGACAAGAAGAGAACTTGGTCCTTACTTTTGGGGTCAGAAATAAATTTAAAAGGTCACCCCTTGAATAAGGCAATAAAATATCAAAACAGGTAAACGGTTTTAATTATAATACAGATTTTTAACATCAAACCAAACCGTGCGGTATCTATTAATGTTTAGAGCCAACGCCACCAATCATAATCTAAACATGGCTAGTACTTTCAGTACAATGCATGAATTATTTATTTAAAACTGATAGGTCATAAACTCTGTACTGGAAACAAATATACTGAACCTCTTAAGAGACTAAAATGATAAGGAGCTTATCTGTGTCCCAAAACTGCAATTACTACAGCCAAGTACGTTACTTTTAATCAATTCGGTTTTAAGATATAATTATGATTTACATAAGAACTTATATACCGAAAGCCTCGGGACTACATAACGTGACTTATCTTCTTATATATAAAAATGAATCGCAAAATGTGTTGGTAAGCGCATAACTCGAGAACGGCTGAACCGATTTCGATAATTCTTTTATTATATTCCTTGAAGTACGAGGATGGTTTTTATGTAGAGAAAACGTAAGTACCACGAGCGAAGCCGGGGCGGACCGCTAGTTTATAATAATAGTGTTTGTGCACAACACTAGGCAGTCAACAGCTATATGAACGTCAGATAGGAAAAGAGCCAAATTTATCCAGTCAGTAACAAAGGATTTTAACTATAGTTACTTTATTCTAATTCAACCAACTACTATTAGCTACTCCGTATGTCTTTTGGATAGACGGAGGCAAATAGGATTTTTATTCCAACTATATCATTTGATATTTTGAAAATGTACTCCACATTTTCATACCGTCAGAGTCATTTTGCAGATTATAGTGGTGCAGCACTGAACACTGTCTATTAGGTGGCTGATGCTGCTGACCGGGCCTTCAGTTCCGCTTTCCAGAATACCTTCACCCTTCTAGGTGTTACTACTACTGAAATAGCGGTACTCTATCGCGTCGTTCAGGTCTCTAACTGACTAGGATTTCTCATATTATCGTAACAACCCTCGCTCGTTCTAACGAGGATAAATTATCGCCAAGGAATTCTGCTGCAGGATAATGGCAAGAGAGATTATAAGCTTAACTATGCAATATTATGTTAAGGAATATGGTGGGTTTTGAATACTATCGTCGTCTGAAAGTATCTCCTTTCGATTAACTGCATTAAGGATGCAGATCTGATCCCATCTTTGTTCCGTAGGAATGCTACGACAGTCTAAACGTTACACTGAACAAAGAAAATTGCCCTGAATATAGTCGGTTGTTCCAACATCCGTAATATGGCTAGCCTAAGGTTAGTTATCCCTTGATTGTAACTGCTACCAATGGAGGCATTGCTCTTGTGTTGTCCACAGTTGTGCGAGTGCAAAAATGAAGAACTGAGCTCGTGGGGAGCTATGTCGAATGAATCTGTGTTAAGATTATGACAGTATAGGACAGTTAGCTGTGGATGCGAAGACAGGACATTACTTTATTCATCCGTAAACACGCGAGGCAGCCACGGACAGCGATATAGCAAGAACTAAACTAGCAAAGTTTAGTTCGCTTACCAGACTTTGTCATGTTTTAAATGCAGTATATCCTCTGAATAGCATTGCATTTATGACTATTGATAAACTTAATTCACCCGTAAACACGAGAAGCAGGCACGGATAGCGATATAGCAAGAACTAAACCAGCAAAGTTTAGTTCGCTTACCAGACTTATATTTTAAAAGCCGTATAGCCTGTACATTTCATTTATTGCCCCCCCCCCCCCCTCAAAGCAAAGAAATGAGAAGTCATTTGGCAGAGCTTTCTCGTTAAGGGTAGGGGTTCCAAGTAATATCTAATAATAAGAGGCTTTTGTTTGGAAAGATTGACTTTCCGTTATTTATCCTCTATCCTATGTAACTCAACAGTCAGTATTCTCAGCATTCGTTGAGTACTTAAACGTTTTACGTTAATAGTTGTATATAACTTTATTATACAATATAATAATCCTGGTGGGATGACAAAAAAAAACTTGTCTAACAAACGATTATCCTAATCCCTCAGCGATTTATTGTTTGAGCCCCGAAGAAAAATCTCATGGGTGCAATAATGAGGTCAAATGGGTTGAAAAACGAGTCAAATAAATTGCCTACAAGACCGGGCAACTAAAATAGGCCTATGAGAGGTCAACTATACGTAATCAATCGTCATTTGTTACATTCAATCGCTTTGCGATTAAAAAATCTCTTCCGATGTTTGTATATGTAAATTGGTCGGCTAGTGCCATTTAATTACGATACCAAACATACCGTTGACACAAGGCTTGGTGACAATCCTCGAAACCACCGCCACAAATCATCTGCGAGATGATATTTGATCCGACTCGCCTTCCTTTGTTGTGATTAGGCTTTGCATTGGTAAATACAATTTGTTCAATTCCAATTTCCATAATTGGTAAACCAATGGTGGTTTCCTGATTCCTGAAGCGTAAACTTTTAGGATACGAAGTATCAATTTCATGCGCCCATTATTTGACGTATCTAACCTTTATTGTATTTATTAGGTCATTTACTATACTGCCCACTGTGAAGTAGATTTCAAAACCTTTTTCTACCTACCTTAGAAGAGTGAAGATCCGATACGGTCATATCCAAAACTTCTTTCGTGGGTCCTCGTTGACAAAAGCAAATATCTATGATCATTTTAATGATCAATCCTTTGTATATTTGCACCAATCGCCATTAAAGCCCCGCGAGGGCTGATATATATTTGCACCATTTCCCCGTGGGGACGGTTGTTATCAAAGCCCCGCGAAGGCTGATATATATTTGCACCATGTCTCCGTGAGGTACTGTTGTAATCAAAGCCCCGCGAGGGCTGATATATATTTGCACCATTTCTCCATGAGGGACGGTTGTAATCAAAGCCCCGCGAGGGCTGATATATATTCGCACCATCTTTTCCGTGAGGGACGATTGTAATCAAAGCCCCGCGAGGGCCGATATATATTTGCACCATTTCCCTGCGAGCGACAGCTGCGCGAGGGATGTTTGTAACTAGAAATAAGTAGGGCCTGCCAAAAAATGCTTAAGAGACACCCTGCGAGGGTGAATTTGACCTGGCTAACCCCTGCGAGGAGTAGTGGCCACATTTATGTATTCTGCTTCGAGCAAGAATACACCTTAGTGCTAATATAAAAATAGCAGTAAATAATCATTTAAATAATATAGCAATTAACAAGGTCCTTTAACTTATTTTCCAATGTTAGCGACATTTAATAAATTCATAATTCAAATCAATTCACTAAATTTTAAAATGAACTTCGATTCATATTTATTTTTGTTCATGCAATCGATGTAACATTTAGTTGCTTTATATCCGTTAACATTCCTTACGAACGCAACCATACCGTCGTAGGACGTTATATTTAATTGCACAAAATAATCTCCACTCACCCGCAATTTTTTACTTTTTGTCAAGGTGTACAAGTTTATAATATTATTCTAAAACGTTAGAAGTGAATTGTAAATCCTTTGAAATAAGTGTATCTAAATCTAATTTATATTAAGATATCTCGATAATTATTATACGATAACCCTTTCAGCACAAGTTCAGTAAACCAAAGAATTTAATTGTAAAATTTTGGTACTTACTCGTTTTAACAAAAAAGTTGCATCATTTGAACATAGGAAACGTAATTTTCAATCAAATTAGCCGTGTGTAATATGTCTATTTTCACATAAAAACGGATCAGAATAATACTCATAAAAGGACACGTATAGACTACGGATAGTTTTGAATGTGTGGAACATTCATGGTACGTATCTACTATACATGAGCGAATTCCATCATTATTCAGTTGAGCGGTAACTCCCGTACGATTTATAAAATAAAATCACAACATGTTCTGACATGTCGTGACTTCTTGGAGCTGACTCATCTCGTTCGATAATTTTTAGTAATAAACTATGATAGGAATTCCGAACCGTTCCTAGCGATAACGACAATGTAATAAAGTCGTAGCAATGGATTGTATGCCTGTAAAGCTTTGAGTTGGCTCATATCCATACTAAGTATTAATTGTAATTTTTCCACGAAAAATTCACTTGTACCCTTGTAATAAAAACACATTATTAAAAATGAAATAAAATATTAAAAATATCTATATACAAGAGAGGGTATTTGATATATCTAGTAATATCAAATAATCACAAAAGTAATATTAACGATTCGAGTAAAGCCGAACGGTAACACCGTTAAAATAGCTTTACTCACAGTATTAAAAATTCAAATATTAATTAGTACATATTGCATAATGAAATATTTCAAAAGAAAAGTTACTATTTCAAGTAAAATGTAACGGTTGTATCGTTAATTTTAAATATCTTTATTCATGCTATTAAGTATTTAAGCATATTGAAAAATAAACTATTGCTGAAGGATTCATTAAAAACCTCAGCATTTTAAATAAAGTCCAACGATTATACCGTTGACTTTAAAGATTTTTACTCATTTTTAAGTAAAATATTATTAGAATAGATGTAAAAATAACTCACTGTACCGATCCGACGGGATACACTTTTTAACACTTTTAGCACTTGCTTTAAGCAATACTTAATACTTAATAGCACCAAGGTTGTAGTCTTGTAGACAACCTTCTCGCGGCGGAAGCTAGACGCCAATGAAAAACATCCAGCGCCCGACATTATCGTGCGCCCCGCCACCTGGTGGAGAGGTGTGCGAGAGAGATAGCATATATACAACGGAAAGAGAGGGAAAAATAGGCGGAAAAAGCTAGGTACCTTCTCAATGAAGTAAGCTTCAAATTACGGTCAAGTGTTTAATAGATCGTAGAAAACATTGGTGATAAAACTTTGATAAAATGATAACATGAAATTCGTCATTATTTCTTTATGGTATCTACAGATAAAACAATATAATATATTATGTTTGAGTTTTACGAGTTAAAGGTTTGTCAATCTAACAGAACAATATTTCACAGTAGAAATTAGAAAAATTTGGAAAATCCAAAAGTGCACGCCTCATAATTTTTTTTTAATAGATATTTATTAATTATTATTTTTGTTTATTTAATAACAATTAAACCACATCGAATCAGACCCTGAAAAATGAAAGGGTTCTATTCCTGAGCATACTCAAGCGTAAGAGAAAAAAAAAGACTCGATTAGTAAAGTATTTCGGTCGCTATCGTGTTAACAAGAAAAAGGATCCGCACATACAGACACACGGACGTCCAAGACAGAACTTTTTTAAACTGTTTTTTAACTAGTTTAAATAACAAAAATGACATCAAAAATATCATGAACGTTAAAAATAGTGTTTTTTCTTAATATGTGTGTGTATGTATTATCTTACAAGTGCAATGTATGATACATAAAGACATTTTAAGTTTGAAAAATCAGATGTTTTGCGCGAAGTGACAGTAGTACCCACCTCAACGCTTCGCTTATGAGGCGTGCAAAACAATCTATGGTAGGTACCTACCTAACGTGTAACATAGATTTTATTTAATTTAAATTAGGGGCAAATCTCTTAATAAAAATCATAAGGGTGCTTTTCCACAAGAGATTTGCTATGCTACAAAAATGATTAAGCTATACTGTGAAACTATATGACTTTTTCAACTTATACTAAGCTATGTAGCGGTGCGAGTAGAGTCATACGAAACAAAAGCCCTAGTTGACAGATAAATTATGATAAAACACTCCACTCCTTTAAAAATAAAAAAAAAAAATGTATGCGTGTACTAGGGTACACACGTAAGAAGTGAAACTTCTTTATGACCTTAAAAATGTCAAGAGTATGGCGTAACGCAAAAATGTCACGCGTACGGCGTAACGCAAAAATTTCACGCGTACGGCGTAACGCAAAAATGTTACACTAAATTTTTGTCCAACCCCGATAAAGAAGTTTCACTTCAAAAATAAAAAATCACCCAACACATCCCTATATCTTTTATTATCTACATAAAACTTAAAAGCATAAAATATGAAGGCAATATACAATCATTCGTCACATTCACAATTGGTCGGGTTATACCTTTGTTTTCTATTTGCTATCAACGCAAAGCTATTCGGTCTCACGTCCGTCGATTGAATTTTCCTCATTCCTTTGTTTAGAAAAGTTTAACTTTTAAATTTCCTAAAGGTTTCGTCTATTTACTTTTCATCTTGACTCCCATTTCATTATAATTTATGCCTCAGGGCATTCGGTTTGAGTAAATTCGTTTAAGAACTGGATAGAATATGATTAAGTTTTGTTATAATATGTATGTAGAGTACAATGGGCATTTTTTTAACATTCACATTAAAAAACATTTAAGAGAAGATTTTAATTACATATTGAATAATCGATTTGTACATTTAGGGCGCTTTTCCACTAATAGTATGCGAGGATTGGGAGCGACATGATTGATTATTTTAAACACATTCCTCGCACATTATTGGTGGAAAAGCATCCTAAAAAACCTCTAATAAAACACACCTACGCAGCACTTAAACAAAATAATAGGTCCCATTATATACATATTACATACATTTCCGTAAATTCCCAAACATCAGTACATCGTCTCGGTTTAACAATACCTCGACGATATCGTTGCATGGATGTTGCATAGTTTAGGAACAGGGAACAGTCAACTGTTCAAATATTGTTAAAGTTTAGGAATCTAGTAGTTTCGCTACAATATCGTTGTTCACCTGCTTTCCTATTTGAATGTCTGCAGTTTGTGAATGTTTTAAAGCAATTGAGATTTATTCTATCTCGTTTTGTAGTTGAATGTGATGTATTTATTTGAGAAACTCTATATAATATATTACATAAATAACTATGTTATAGTATTATATTATCTGTGGTTTTAGTATCATTAAATTATGCGTGTGCTGGTAATTAAATACATATAAACTTATATATGTATTATCATATATGTCATAGTATAGCTGTTATCATCATTAATATCCTATTATGCCACGCAGAGAGCCTATGAGGAGGAGATATCATGGAGTAATTTATTTTTTAATCTTGCGAAGGCGTTTCACTTCTGACACGTATACTCGGCACAGACGCTCTTTATATGTTACATTCAAAATGTATACAAAAAACTTCTCTCTTTTTGTAAAGCCAACCAACCAACGCGCTTGATTTAATTTTAACACAGTTATAAAACGGCCTGTAAAACCTTCGCTAACTTTTTAAACGTTAAAACAAAAAAGTATTAACTATGCCACTATTGACAACCCCAAATTGCTAGCAGTTTTAAATGTCATATTTTTAACACTTTTTTACCCGATCATGCAAAAAGGAGGGTAAAAAAGTGTTCTAAGTTCTTCGTGAGTGTGTATGTAGTTATGTATATTTCGTTGGCACGCCCTACCTCCGAAACTGTTGGACGGATTTTGTTTTATAAGCCAAGGTGTCGTTGCAACCATCAGAATTGTGATAACATAGGCTACATTAATTAGCAGTCAGGTTTTTTTGTTTGAATAATAAAATTATAAAGTTCTTGTCCAATTTTAGTTTAAAGTTATTTTTGATCTATTTTTTTCATTTCTTCATTTGTTCAGTTTTAAGTCCTTGCTTTTCTATTATACATATATGTATGTTTATCAGCCGTCTGGTTTCCATAACACAAGCGAAAGCTTAGTATGGGATCAGTTCGTGCCGTGTGTGAAAATTGTCCTGAAATATTTATTTATTTATTTGATTTCTTGTAGAATAAGCTTTTTTTCTTTCAATTAAAATGTATTCCATCTTGTATAAGTCACAAAGACAGTTAAAAATTCATCTGGCTCTTTGCAATGAAACAAACCACGATACGCCTATTTTCGTCAAAAGCCATTCTCTGGTGTCAAGGTTGGGTATATTGATGTCAAATAAAACTAAGCTGCCTCTCCACTGTTGAAAGGTTAGAATTCAATATCTGATACACTGTTTGGAAATAGCCTTATTTATAGGTTAAATATTGTCTGAGTTTAGAAATTTTGAAGGGATATTATAGTGTACGGGAAATTGAGTTTCTTTGAAGAGTGATATCTTGTAGGATCATACTATTTTAATTCAAAGGTAGAGTCGTGTTTTAGTTATGTGCTCGTACGAGAACCATATTTGTGTGAGGATCGTCGATACCACAGATAAAAAATACCAATATTTTAAGTAAAAAAATTATAACTGTGAAATTAAAAAGAGAAAATATAAAACACTAGCTTTCCGTCCGCGGCTTCGCCCGCGTTTTCAAAGAAAATCCCGTTCCCGTAGGATTAAACCTATCCTATGTCCTTTCTCGGGTATCAAAATATCTCTATACCAAATTTCATGCAAATAGGTTCAGAAGTTAAGGCGTGATTGAGTAACAGACAGACAGACAGAGTTACTTTCGAATTTATAATATTAGTATGGATTACATGCATTAGCATTTTACCAGTTGATTTCTGGCTTATATTATACTATGGTACTAATGTTCGGGATAATTAAGTCGAAAACCAGCAGAAGCTAAAAGTAATATGAAGTAAATGTACCTTCTAATTGATAGCCATGAAAGTCTGGATGTATAGTCTCCACTTAAAGTGGGCTGCTGTCTTTATTTGACGCTCCCGGGCTCATCCTCGCCATTATGTTTATTCGTATTATATTTCACATAATATATGGTGATTTGTCTAAGGTGATATATAACTTCTGCTTAATTAAATTAGAAGTCAGTATTTTTATTATGTTGTTGTAATGGTATGGGCCAATAAGGTACAATTATTGGTCATTAAATTTTTTTACGTGAATGTGTGGCAAATTCATTATCAAATATAGAATATATTAATTTACATATCTATGATATTATATAAATTAATATAGATTTCGATTTATAATTATTCAGCTAACAGTTCAATTTATTGGTAACAGCCCTAGCTTACATATGAAAAAAAAGGAAAAACACTCGAAATTTACAAGTTTCCGTCGTTTTTTGGATAGTCTGTGATAAAGTACCTATGATTTAATTTGTCAGAACCATATTATGTCGGTTTTAGTGCCGTAGATTGCGGAAAAGAGAACTCGGTCCATTCATAATTTATTACGTAGCAGCAGCCCTACTTTCCAGCGAACACATACGCCAATAACTTTAAAATTATAGACTTGACAGCTGCGTGTAATATCTTAACCCTATCATAAATTATAAGTCCCAATGCGTATAACATTGTTTAAAATTATAGCTTAAATTAAAAAAAACGCCACTATAATTCTGGTCAAATTTCATCACGGGGTTGGTCCGGCGTTGTCCTTGCTCTATAATATAATGATACTAGCTGTGCCGCGCGGTTTCACTTGCGGATGAACCCGCTTGAAAATTCATTTATTTCTAGCTCATGTGTTATTCTGATGTATCTATACTAATATTATAAAGCTGAAGAGTTCGAGTTCAGGAACTACTGGTACGATTTCAAAAATTCTTTCGGTGTTAGATAGCGCATTTATCGAAGAAGGCTATATAATATCATTACGCTAAGACCAACGCGACGCCACGCGGGTGAAACCGCGAAGCGCAGCTAGTAACCTATATTGGCTATATTACTGTAAAGTTTCATTCAAATCCGTCGAATAGTTTTTTCGTGAATGAGTAATACACATCCATTCTCACAAACTTTATCATTTATAATATGAGTAGGATATGATCACGATTGAAATATTCTGACATGCTCTGGCGTGCTATTGATCGTTTTTGACCCGGGAATTTGGACTCGGCGTCGAGGGTCGTGCCGTTTCTGAGTTTCAACTTTATAGTGACTGAACTCGTATGTTAAGTTAAATTAATGTTTTGATCCATTGGGATGTGATTACGGATAGTTTGTTTTAGTCTGTTTGAGCGATTAGAGATATCAGTAATGTAAATTTTCCCCTTCCTTAAGTTGAAAGTTGGTATAGATGATGTTACTACTTATTTATATATATTTTAAGTAACTGCGCTCCGCGGTTTCATCCGCGTGGGACCGCTTCTATATAGCCTTCTTCGATAAATGGGCTTTCTAACACCGAAATAATTTTTCAAATCGGACAAGTAGTTCTTGAGATTGGCGCGTTCAAACAAACAAATAAACTCTTCAGCTTTATAATATTAGTATAGATTAATTTTTTGTATTCCTTAAGTTAAAAATAGAAATTGTATATCAAATTTTAAATTAACTCGATCTAAAAGGTATTCTATGTACCTTGTTAGGTACTTATAAAGTACGATATATACCGTAAGTGCATATTCAATATCGTCTAGTATAGTCGATTATATCTGTGAACATCAAACCATAGGCTTTCTAAGTTTATTATATGACACGATCATTAAGCATAATGTGTATAGTTAAGGTATTTGTTTGTCACTTAGGAATGTGTTGGGGGAAAGAGGTTGTTTTCCGTAATTATATAGTTAACGATATAAGGAAGAATTAATGGTAAAGACGACAAGATCTAAAGGGTCGGTAGAGTTTTGAGAACTTGCTTTGACTAATCAGCTTTTCAACTTATTATGAGCTACAAGCACAGTTTTACAATATTAAAATATATTGTAATACTGTGCTACAAGTGCAAAGTCATACTTGTAGCACAGTATTACAAATTACAATATTGTAATACTGTGGTACAAATATGACTTTGCACTTAATATTATTTCTGACAGCAAAAACATTGTAACATCTTAACACCATGTTAAGAATAAACATTAATTTAATTGTCTACTTTTACATTATAATTTAGTTAGTTTATTATGTAAATGTTTTTGGATTATATTCTGTAACTGTGCCTTCTATCTATACTAATATTATAAAGAGGAAACGTTTGTAATTATGAATGTATGTATGGTTTTCACGCATAAACTACTGGACCGATTTCAATGAAATTTAGCACACATATAGAGGGTAACTTGGATTAACACATAGGCTAGGTTTTATCCCGGAAATCCCAAGGGAACGGGAGATACGCAGGTTTTTCTTTGAAAACGCGGGCGAAGCCGTGGGCGGAAAGCTAGTAATTAAATAAATAGATCTTAGATTAAATATTGTTTTATACCAATTCGATATAATGTAGAAAAGACTTACTAATGTAATAAACCTTTTTTTAATCAAAATCAAAAGGTAGGTTTATGTTAGATTTACAGAGGCAAAGGAGAATCGATTTATGTGATTCTTTTCGGATAAAGATTCTTATTTGACGTAGCGATTGTCCCAGAAAATTTACGGTTCCTTTGACACGGATTTGGGCCTAATTCTATTGACAAAAACTCCTATAATTCTATTAAATTACCAAAGACAGAAGCCTCAGAGAAGATCTAATTATTTATTAATTGCTCACATCAAAGACAAATAATGCTCAGAATTCCCAACTAGCTTTGAAGAGAGGGTTTCAGACAAGGCCGTGTATAGCTGTATAATATATAGTTTGTTTATTATAAACTAGAGGTCCGCCCCGGCTTTGCCCGTGGTACATATTTCGCAATAAAAGGTAGCCTATGTCCTTTCTCGGGTATAAAAATATCTCCATACCAAACTTCATGCAAATTGGTTCAGTAGTTTAGGCGTGATTGAGTAACAGACAGACAGACTGAGTTACTTTCGCATTAATAATATTAGTATAGATTATATTATAGAGACGAATTTATTCATAGAAATTTAATATAAGAACTGGGTTGCTTGGAAGCTATTGCTTTTACGCAATAACACAGCTTTTCGTATATATGTACTTTCGTATTATTTTCTATATTAAATGATCTTTTTTCCACTTTTAGTATATTTCTTCAGTTTTACAACAAATAATAAATAAATCTTGTTTAGGTGTATATTAGGATAAACTGTGATGAAAAGTACACTGCTTACAGCGTTTTATGTGAACCTTAAAATTAATAAAGTTCCTTAAATAGCAAATGTGTACATGGTCACGTTTGAGCAATTACTTTAGGCCGCGTTATCTACGTACCGTAGTTACTTTGATTATAACATTTTTAGTATTATTATGAATTAAATTTTAAATTATTTTATATTTTACTAAACACCGTAATTCAACTATTTATGTTTTATGTAACTTGAAAATACCTATCAATGTTTTTATTTATCTTAACAAAAAATACTTTATAAACCAATACTGCTTCTAATAAATATACTATACTCGATTATAATATTATACTCTATTGTAAACAATATACCTACTGTTTGTTTTGTACATAATATAAAGACTTTCAAGTAGTTCAGGAAATTTAATGTTATATTTTTCTAACGTTATATTTTTAAGCTAGGATTGGAAGTAGAGATTACGTACTTGAACACAATTCTTTAAGCTCCACTGAAAAGATTAATAGTGATATATCGTATCCATGTGCTTATACTCTTAAACGTTTGAAGCGATTTAAACGCAGTTTTCAATAAGACTGTTAATAGCATTTTTTTGAGGAAATAGGAACAACTTCTTGCTCTCATTGAAACTTGTGTTTATAATCTAGCAAAGCATTCAAACATTTCAGTCTACAATTAGTTATAGTAGCAATTTTATACCATTACCTGCCATTTTAAATTAATGTTCATTAAAAACATTTTCATATTATCAAATCCTATATTCTGGTAGGTTACGTCGTACGGTCAACTATAAAAAGTTTATCGATACTAAAAATGCCGTTATATTTCTCTCATAAGTTACTCACGGCGAAAGATTTTTACGTTCCTACGGGAGTGTTATTTTGTATGAAAGAAATTGCGGAAATAGGACGGTGGCTATTATAAATAAATTATTTTTTAGGGCCCGAAGTCGGAGGCGTGGAATGAAAGATGAATCCCAAAGGATAATTTTACTGCAGGTACGTTTAGGAATCTTGTTTTGAGGAATTGGAAATGTGAACAATGTTTTAACAGTGAACTTACATTCTGCATGCTTTATAGAATAACTAGGTTTCCGCCCGCGGCTTCGCCCGCGCATTCAAAGAAAAACCCGCATAGTTCCCGTTCCCGTGGGATTTCCGGGATTGCGTCATTTTCCCGGGATAAAAAGTAGCCTATGTCCTTTCTCGTGTATCAAAATATCTCCATACCAAATTTCATGAAAATTGGTTCAGTAGTTTAAGCGTGATTGAGTAACAGACAGACATACAGAGTTACTTTCGCATTTATAATATTAGTATGGATATATTATGTAATGTAATAAATAGAATATTGATATTATAACCTTTAACTCTACGCGTCTCCTGCTAAACTTGAATTTGTTGCACTATTAATGTTATCGATATTTATGCCATAGGTAATTTCATTAATAATTAATAATTTAACAATAATAATATAAGGTAATTTCACATTTAAGGTATAAGGTAATTTCACATCGTAATTTAATTTTCAAATTAAATCCTTATCCTTTCAGATGTTTTAATCTGTTCTTCAATAAAAAACTGGATACCATAAAGACTCCACGAACTCGGCCAAGTACTTATTCTTCTTTAGAGAAACCTGAGAAGCTGTGAAAAAATATTTCATTTATTATTGTTTGCAATGTAATCAAAACACGAAAGAATCCGAGCAATTCAATATGTGTTTACACAATTCTTGACTTCAGTTTCTTGAGTCTTCGTATAATTTCCAAAGGAATTATACTAAAAGAAATGATGGTTGAGATTCTGCGACACGCTTACACTTAATTAAAGAAATAATTTCTTTTTAGCACTCCGACTTTTCGGAGTTACGAAAGTTTTGCGGGGAACTCGTATAAATTTTGTTGATGAAAGCGTGTCGTGAAGGAAAATATTGGACAAATAAAGGGTACCTTTGCTTTTGTGTGTATGAATTGGGAAATATGATGGAATGGTGAAACTTTCTGTGTTATGTATTCGCTTTGAGATTAGGGTTAAGTATCTACTGTATAATAAACCAGTTATATACATGGTTTTCGTTTGATAATAAGTACTTGTATTACGTATAGACAAAATAATGTGCTTTTTTTCTATTCTACTCTTACATAAATGTAATATTTTGGAAAAATTATATGTCATGTTGTCAAATTATTTTTCTTTTGCGAAAAATCTTGATATAGAAAACTAAAACTAGGACTATGTAGAGTGGTCGCGGAAGAATTCCAACCAATACCCGCGGCCCCACCATTAAAGCGGCTCGACGGAACACAGTGGGGTTTCAGTCGGTAAGAATCCGACATAACCCACGGCTCCTTCCCCGGGGGCCGTGGGTATCTTTAGAAGATTTCCCCACTTTAAAAAAAAAGGTTTATGTAGAGTCATAATCTATAGCTTTTTTGTTCAAATTGAATTCATAAACTTCTATAGTTACGTAAATTATTATTCTGCATAACATCAAAAGTTAGCAGACAAAAAGTTTGGCAATTTGATGAACTCAGTGTCTATGGATTGTACGTTTATCGGATAGTGTTAATTAACGTTTTTATTTGAATCTATTGACTAATAATAAACATTGATTTTAAATAAAAAGTAAGATTATAATTTTTATGATTGGAATTAAGAATAAGGTTATTTTAAAAGATAAGTTTAAAGAAGAAATTGTTGTGTTAAAGTTAAAAGGTAAGATTAAGGTAGCCTCAGCTCTTTTCGATATGAAAATTAATAAAACCGGCCAAGTGCGAGTCGGGCTCGCGCACAAAGGGTTCCGTAGCAGCAAATATAATAAATTACAGTTAAATCAACCTATCTCAAAAACTATAAGAGATACTTTGATCAAACCAAAAATCGTTGAAAGAGTTAATTAGCATGCATCACCTCTATTTTTTTTAGAATTTTATACCCCGTAGTTATAAAAATAGAGGGGGGGGGACATACTTTTTACGACTTTGAGAGCTGATATCTCAAAAACCGTTCACTTTAAGAAAAATGTTTTTTAGAAAACTTTATATCATTTTAAAAGACCTTTCCATTGATACCCCACACGGGTATGTACATCGAAAAAAAAAATTTCATCCCTCAGTTACATGTATGGGGGGCCCCACCCCCAATTCTTTTTTTTACTATTTAGTGTCATATTTTTGTAGCGGTTCATACAACACATATTCCCATCAAATTTCATCACTGTAGTACTTATAGTTTCCGAGTAAATCGGCTGTGACAGACGGACAGACGGACAGACGGACAGACGGACATGACGAAACTATAAGGGTTCCGTTTTTGCCATTTTGGCTACGGAACCCTAAAAATCGAAGAAAAGATAGTACCTATTAGATTAGTACCGTACATTATATGCTAATTAGTTATGCAAAAAGACATTTCACTGGGTTATAAATCATCTCCTATACAAGCTTAAGTAAAGGAGTCTAAAAATTCTGTCCAAAATGTCACGATAAAGCAGTTACGTTAACGCATAAATTTTATATGGAGATCTTTAAGTAATAAATGTTTTATAGTTATTATCGATGATATTATTTAAGTAAGAAGGTGTAGGTGGGGGGCACGTCCAAATGTGGCTAATTAGCCAGACTTTATTTCAGTTGTCTCTTTTTAGCATACGATAATTTAATCATGCCATCTTACTTTGTGCCGTTTTTGATTGAATGTTGTGTGGTAACCTATCTATACCTTTTTAATTTGATTATTATATTGAAAATAATACCACAAAATTGGGTGGGTATGTTCGTACATATTGCAAGTATAAAGGTAAATCCTATCCTACTAATATTATAAATGAGAAAATTGTATGTATGTTTGCTACTCTTTCTCACAAATACTACCGAACCGATTACAATGAAATTTAGCACACATGTAGAGGGTAACTTGGTTTAACACATAGGATAGGTTTTATCCCGGAAATCCCACGGGAACGGGAACTTTGCGGGTTTTTCTTTGAAAACGCGGGCGAAGCCGCGGGCGGAAAGCTAGTAGATCTAAAATACTTCAGCGAATGACGTAGGCTACGTTTTGACGTGAAAACAAAACTTGAAGATTGTGAAATGGGTTATGGAAATTTGTATGGGAACGGTTGAGCAAGCGAAACCTTGTAATAAATATTATTAAAATATGAGAGGGTTCCGTCGTATTTTACAAAATTAACTCCATTTTTACTTTTACTGAGCTGTATAATGTATATTATTCGAATTGAGAATTTTTGATCTTTATTATGGAAGTAAGGATATTTTAAATATTAATATTAACGATGTATTTGACGAAATTACCTTAACTTCACTGTTTATTAATTACCAAATGCAAACATAAATCATCATTATAACGAGTAAAAAGTTTTTTAAGTGTTTTTCAGGTTTCATTTCGGTGTTTGTTTGGAGTTAAAAGGCACGTGTCGTTAAAATGGACAATAATTTTGTACGAATAAAAGTTGAACCGAAAATATTTCATACTTGACCAGTCTCCGCTGTGACAAAGCTTTGTGTCGGGTTTTACTTTTATTTTCTACAAAATATCTTTCTGTTACAGTTTTGTATAACTTTTTTGACGCTGTTTTCAATAAAACAAGTTTGTGTATTGGCCAAAGGAAAGTATATGATAAATTTTTGTTTCTGACAAATTTTGTATTAATATTTTCGATGTTTTCTGATTAGAAGATGTATTGTCGTTGATATAAATTCATCATTTTACATTTTCATTTTGATACTATATAATATAAACTCTCAGAAATAACTTCACTATAATGTGTAAAGTTAAAAATTTTAAGATTTTTATATGTCTTAGAATTAAAAGAGAGAAAGTATGTTTGTATGTTCTTTCAAAATACGATTTGTTTCAATAATGAACATTCTTCTGCATAAAGATTTTAAGTATGTCCAACGTCTACTTTTGATTGCTTCTACAATTTACCAATAATTGTACAATACGTATCATACTATCATACCCAGCAAAAATGGAACGTATTTCAGTTTATAAAATATTTATTAAGCTCATGTGAATAATTTTATTTAGTTTAGAACATAAGAATATAAGTATGTATGCGGAGCGAAAGCAGGCGGTTGAAAATCTAATCTTAGAAAACATTTTTGATATGGGTATGAAATGTTCTTTTCCATTTTGTATACAAAATAAGAGGATAATATAAATTTGAATCCTTCAAAACACTTTTATAAACCTTCAATGTTTGCCGTTTTCGGATAATGTTATTTCCCATTGAAATAATGCTAAATGTAGCGAGGAGTTGTTCAAAAGGTTATTAGCTAAAACAGTATACAGCAAAAGGGTTATTAAAAATGTATGTGGTAAAATGTTTAGGAGAGCACAATTTTAATTAAAGCAAAAAGAGTCATATTACGCTGTTTTTAATTACTAGTAAAACGGACTTTTATCAAATATTCTACATAAAACATTATTTGTTCATGATATACAAATAATGTATCCAAAACCACACACAGCGAACATTTGGCATATTTCCATACACCAAATGTGTATTTAATAATAACAAATGGCTACTTGAGACTCTTAAGCGTGCTCTGTTATAGGGCGGAAATTCGTTACGCTAATAAAAAATTCACTTTCAACAAGTAAGCCATTGCGTATATCTCTATACTATACGCATAATGTTTGCTCGACCAAGTTCCTCGCCCGGAGGCTGACTCCATTCATTTTACGTCAGTTTTGCTCAGACTCCTACGGCAGGCGCACGTGTTTGCGGCGTTCGCAAAATTTAATGAAATGCTGTTGTTTTACCATAAAGTATTAATTAAAATAGCTCTCAAAACACGCGGCGTACCATTAAATTAACGAATTCAGTCTAAAATGTGGAATATACATTATTCGAACGCTTTATGGGCGTAAAGTTTTGAAAATAGTGTCCTTGGTTCAAATCGTTTTGCTGTTTACAAATGTGAACATCTGAGTAAGTATTTTTGTGGTACGTTAGTAGGTAGTCCTAAGTAATTTATGGCCAATCGAATTAATGATTTCATTTACCTTTGCCATTGATTGGGCTTATTTGATTTGGTGAAGTAGTTTGGTGTTCTATTTATAAGATGTAGGTTATTTTCGTGTGTAACAGTTTGAGAAAGCGGGTTTTTGAACGGCGTTTAAGCGTCTGCAATTTTTAGCTGAATGTGAATCCGTTTAATATTTAAAAAGCTTTGTGAGGGGGAAAAGATAGTCGGTGTGTCTTCGCTACGTTTTTTTTGTGTGGAAATTGTTGTAATGTTGAATGAAAATATATTGTAAGTGAAAAAACAAGAAGTGGTTATTCTTGAATTTCAAAAATGCTGAAGCTGAGCTGAAGGGTTTCATGATTATTTTGGATTATTTGATAATTTAAGAATGATTAATATAATAAGTTCGCTAAATTAAGCTTTTATGGTTTGTTTGATAATAAATTACATTTGATATATTGTACGTTGAAATTTCATCTAATTTTATAAACTTTGTTAATTATCGGTTTCCCGAGAGACAGGGAGATCTGCGAGGCGTGGCTTGTATGTGCTATGAATTGTTATTGCAATTTGATGACGTGAATATTCGCTATTGCTAGCGACCGGAACGTTAACTCGAAATACCCAATGTATAATATTTCATGTTTATTTTGACACAAAATTCGAGTAATGTGTTTACTTTTTTATGTTATAGTCTTTTTACGCTATTTAAGAATGTTCTCAGAGCGATCTTATACCATAGGTATATCAAAATAAGCATTCTAATTGATTCACATAGACAGCCAATTAAAGCGATTGGTTTTATGAATAAACTAGTGGTCCGCCCCGGCTTCGCCCGTGGTACATATTTAGTATCCTATGTCCTTTTCCTAGCTCTAAACTACCTCCCTGCCAAATTTCAGCTAAATCGGTTCAGCCGTTCTTGAGTTATAAGTGGAGTAACTAACACGACTTTCTTTTATATATAGATGTGTGTTGTTTTTAATTAATGTAAGGATGGTGGAAGACGAAAAACAAAAATAATAGCAATTATTATTCCTTAGAAATTCATTTTTTAAACCTCATAATGTTATACATGAATACCTTTTCATTGAAAACAAACATAGCAATCATGTCTGCGAGCTACACACGAGTTTTCACGGAAGTCGGAGATATTACCGCTAAGTCATCTTTTAGAAACAACCACAAGAGAAATTGAATAGAAACTATAATACAAACATTTACAGCTACGGAGCTACGCGGCTACGAGCTACGAGCTACGCGATCGCCTACGATGATCAACCGGCTTTATCAACTTATTAATCCCTGAGATATCCTTAAATTAAAGTGATAAAGTCTGCTGAAATTTTGTAATACTTTGTTCTTATAAAAGTCTCTTCAAACATCATTTTTCTTTCGCAACCATGTTTCGAAATCAGATAAAGGGAAAAGAAAATTTCTTTGCCGTTTCGTAATTGGTTGTTAGAACGGAATTTTAAGGCTTCTTTCGCAACCTTTTTTGCAATCCGTCCATTATTTAGTCTTTGTGAGAAAATGGAACCTCAAATGATAAGAACCCTTATCGGTACGTTTCGCCCGCCAGTCTGTCATGACCATTTATTTCAAGGCTTGCTAGATGGCATTATATTTCATAATTTAAGGGATAAGATAATTCCAACCTTAAGATAGTGTGTTGTTCTTATAACATGTCTTGACAAATAGCAAATGACTTGCCATATATTAAACGACACGACCATAACAAGAACATTCACAACCTTATTTTCGTGTTCAAAAGGCAATAGGCATTATTTAGAAAACAGCGTGAAACAGGAAGGTTGGGATAAGGGTTCGTATCATTTATACAGTGTTTGAAACGTGACAACACATGTACCAAATTGCTGGTTGCTATTATAACGTCAATCAAGAGTAAGGTAGCCTCCTTGGTGTTCACGTGACTCAAATCGTGACGAAGCATCATATCAGAGGATTTGGGAGGTAAAAGGAAGGGCATTTCGGACATTGATTGGAATGCGCAATTTATTGTACTATGTATTCAGAAAATATTTGATGTTCGATAGCTTGTTTGGGGTTGTGTTTAGTGAGCATAAGCTTTATTCAAAATGTCGAATGATTTTTGTTCATTGACACATAACTATCAAATCAAATTTGTTGAAATTTAAAATAATATTGTGTAGAATTGAGTTAAGACTACTTTTTGAGATACAATGCCAACATGGTGACTTAAATCTTCTTCTTATATATAAAAATGAATCGCAAAATGTGTTGGTAAGCGCATAACTCGAGAACGGCTGAACCGATTTCGATAATTCTTTTTTTACTATATTCCTTGAAGTACGAGGATGGTTCTTATGTAGAGAAAACGTAAACATGTACCACGGGCGAAGCCGGGGCGGACCGCTACTATTATATACATCTAGATCAACTTTTGTTTAAGTATTCTACTTTCTATCTTAATATGAAAACCGATTTTCTCGCTATCAAAGGTAATAGTAAAACATTAAATAGTATTTATACAATAATATGAATCATCGCCAGCCCTAGAAATGTAACTGTAAATTCAATTCAAGCATAAATTTTGATACAAGGCATTTTGCCAGTTCAGCTTTGATAAAGCTTTCTAGTTTGAAGCAGAAATTTAATCTTAATTAAGTTAAAGATATTTCAATGACTGCCCCATTATATAGGGGCAAGTATTTAATAACTTAGTTCTAAAGAGCTAATCACTATAAGCAATTGCTTATATCTATCTATAGACATTGTTTACTTGCGTGATTTTATTGTCTTGCAAACAGAAGCAATATCTCTATTTAAAGTAAATATCTCTAATCTATATATTATTTTCTGGTCTCGATTGAAAATACTCATTTAAAAAAGTTAAAATCCGATTTATTCATTATATTATTTTCCCGACGTTTCGCACACTTTGCAACGAGCGTGGTCACAGGGAGACTGTCTCCCCAAACATACAAATTAATATAATGAATAAATCGCGTTATAAACCCGTTAAAAATCTTTAATTGCTCAATATATCGCGTAAAATCAAACACTAGAAAATACTAAGTTTAAAACCATAAAGGTTTTCTTTCTAACGTATAATGATTTCACATGTTAGAGACAAAAATACAAATATATATAAAAATCCCCATTTATGCGGGTGCGTAAAAACCATATCCTTACTCTCATTATAAATACAAAAGTAACACTGTCCGTTTGTTATGATTTCACGCTAAAACCTCTGAAGGGATTTATGTAAATTTTCATAAATTGATAAAACATTCATTTGTGATATAAGATACTTTTTGTGGCAAAAAAATATCAAATGAAGGAAAGAAAAATGGCAAACAATGCCGGAGGGGTAGTAAGTTAATATTATATAACATTGGTTGTTTTCTTTTACAATATGGCATCTCGTATCACAGTTAAAAAGAGTATCTAAATATACAGGGTTAACGTTTCGTAATTGATTTTGAATAGCATTCCCTTCATGCATTTGCATCATAGTGTATTTTCATGCAAATAAACCTATATTTAGACAATTACTATTCTACAATTTAGGTGGAAATTGGACGATCGAGTTCAATGCGTTTTTGGTATGGCTCTGAATTATTAAAAACGGCCGATTTTTATAGGAAGTATTCCTTTTTTAATATTTTTTGGCAAATAAAAAATGCTTTATATGTTTTATGTAAGACTATATGCGTTGCATATATTTTTTACGCGTCCAGTATCAACCACCCGCTGTTTACTGTGATGAAGTTTGCACATTAATAACCAAAAAGTGAATCCTTTCTTATTTATGTCTATCTATTTGTAAAATACCATTCAAAACCAACCAGCCGTTTAAGTATAATTAGGTCAAACATTATCGTAATAAATATAGCAGTATCGTAAATAAAACGAACTAATCTCATTCTGAAATTTACTCCAACATGTTACGAAGTTAAAAATTGCGTGTCACAGCATCTCGTAGCACATGTAGTAAATAACTCTACGATACGTCTACGATTTACGTTCGTAACGCCTACGTGCCGTAGCCGATCATGAGTTCCTGATCACGTCCGCTTTATATTAGAACCTTTGACATCTTTCAATACCTATTAGTGTGAATATGCAAGAGGTTAGAAGCCTTCTCATTGCTGAAGGTAATTGTTCTTAGGAAATGTTAAAAGTTTAACTTTTTTCTGATGTTAAGTATTATTGATTTTGATGAGATTTTTCAGTTCTTTTTCTTGTACGCATCTTCAATCATCTCAATTTCTTTATTCAGGTTATTGGGATTATGGATAGTGGTGTGATTAATTTTAGTAAATAATTCAAGCACTTTGTTGTAGGAAGATAGTCACTTTATTTATCTTCAAATAGAGTATCGAAGGTATGTCTTAACAGTCTGAAGGATACGAGTGAACTACACACAAAGAGCTATATAACTCAACTGTTTTAGGGTCTATACAACACTCAAAATTATACCTTTATTTATGACTCTCTTCGAGTATTTCTTACCCGTACTTCTAGGAATCTATACAATAAATATTCACAAGGTTTAACATGTGTTACCAAGTGTTGAGTGTATACAGGACTCACAATAGGTTTACCAAATGTGCATGATAAAAAAAAAGGTCGTTGCAATAAATCACACGTATAGTGTAAGAAACGTAATTGCTTTTTAAGAGAGAAACTTTTGTAAATGAAATCAATATTTCAACACGCCCCCTCAAAAGTTAATCTCTTTTCCAAGTTACAATTTTAATTGCAATTACATATTAATACATATACAATTATATTAATACATCATGATAACCAAAATTCTAAAGTTGAATACAATACTCTTAATACTGATCGACATACCTTCCGCTTACTCTTTGTCTGGGACGGTTGTTACTAACCGTATACATAGTGATCCGACATTTGTCTTCACGATAAGGGAAACCCAGGAAAACCTTATCAGATCATTAAAAATATATAAGTTTACATCAAGATACAACTTATTTACTAATCAATCTTCTGATGCCATTTTCGCTCTTAACTTCAGGAACCTCCCTGGTAGTGGCTTTGTCAGCATGTCTGCAATTTGAACACCTGTTGACATATGTTTAATAATTTTAGTATTATTTCTCATATTGATCCCAAAGGAATTAATATTTGATGTCAATATGTTTGGATCTAATAAGGCTTGTTGGATTGTTAGCTAGTACATCCATTTTACTATTCATATATTAAGATAGGTTCTTTAGTTTTCAGGTTTATACCTGCTGCTAAAGTTTTTCAACCATATTGCATTTAACAGCTTCATACAGAGCCATATATTCAGCTTCTGTAGAAGAACCTGCCTTATTGTACTCCAACATATTGTACATCAATCATACAACTAGAAGAATTAACCCGTTGTACTTTTCTTTTCAAATACTAACTCGAATCAATTATCTTATCAATTTGTCTAATTAGAATCAAGTATCTTATCAATTTGTTCTTATATGTTTCCTTTACATATTTAATTTTAATCTACTTGTTTTTAAACATTACCGAGTTCTTGTTTATTTTCATTCACATGTCTGCTTATAGTTAAAGTCAGATCATTGTACATGAAATTAAATACATTAGATTTCCAATAAGAATTCGAAATGGAATACCGTCATTCTCATTGGATTCCATTGCCTCAAAATCTAAATTGAATTTTATGTAAGTAGATTTTGATCACCCATTGTACTAAGTTTATTTCATACGGTTTTAATATTTACTTATGTGCTTTGATCTAGTGTTACGACATTATTTTGTCTCGTGATTCTAAAGCTAAATAAGAATTTAACCTCCTTTTAAATCACCCATTTTAAATTAATTCATTAAATTCTGCATCGTTTTTCAACAATAGTCACTCACTATAATCACTAGATCGTCCACATTTAATTCAGTATAAATATTATTAGAGATATCTCATCTATTCAGTATGTACATGAATCGATCCTTAAAATCATTTGTAAAACCTTTGTCTAATAGTCTTTTCAAATATTTCAATCCAACATCTGGCAACTTTCTTTAAGCAATATGCTACCTAATGCTTTGTTTAATTTACAATCGGGGTTCACAAGTGTTTTCACTTTTCACACCCTCAAGTATTTTAATATACTGTACGATTAACTGACCACTTAAAATGCAGTTTAATCAATCTGGTAAACTAACAAGCCATGCTGCTGTTAAAAGACTTAAGTTCAAAATTGTTGCAACCGATATTTTTACTAATACCTCTAGCAACTAAACGGGCTTTACACTTTTATGGATTTCCGAACTCATCGTACTTTATAAGTTTATAATATCCATTTTCATTATATACAATATTTGTACTAAGTACTTGGTTTTGATACTAAAGTCCAAGCTTTTTATTTACAAATAAAGAATACCTATAGTTCATCATTAATTGCATTTTTCATTGTTTAGCATCATTCCTATTTTCAATTATCTCATGTGAATTAGGAGTAAATATACAATGTATTATGCGCACAGTAAATAATGAAACGGCTAATAATCATCTTCATTAGATGAAGTTTGGCTTTTAATATCTATCTGATATATCGGTTTCATTGTCAATACTAATTGTCTGTGTCATTAAATTTTAGGCACTGTATTGTTTGTATTTTCAATACTTCGATAGCCTTCTGCCTTATTATTTTATTGATGACTAGCTACTGAGTTTAACGCAAAGTTATTGACTACAGTTTTTCGTCTAGGTACTGAGTTTAACGTATAGCTGCTATTTACTTTCAGTTTTCACCAACTGAGCTTATCACATAGCTATTCATTCAGTTTTCACCAACTGAGCTTATCACATAGCTATTCATTCAGTTTTCACCAACTGAGCTTAACACATAGCTATTCATTCAGTTTTCACCAACTGAGATTAACACATAGCTATTCATTCAGTTTTCACTAACTGAGATTAACACATAGCTATTCATTCAGTTTTCACTAACTGAGATTAACACATAGCTATTCATTCAGTTTTCACCAACTGAGATTAACACATAGCTATTCATTCAGTTTTCACCAACTGAGATTAACACATAGCTATTCATTCAGTTTTCACCAACTGAGATTAACACATATAGCTATTCATTCAGTTTTCACCAACTGAGTTTAACATAATATAGCTATTCATTCAGTTTCAACCAACTGAGATTAACCCATATAGCTATTTTTAACTGAATATATAAGGTTGTCAACTGAGTTTAACGAATCGTTAGGGACTTCAGTATTTAAACCTGAATCAACCTCGTCTCCCTTTGCCTTCGATTTAAATTTACATCTCTTTCTACCACATATTTATTACTCTCCACTTTATACGCTCTATACCCATTTTACCTTTGATGACTTTTCATCAAATTTGTTTTACTGGTTTCAACATACGGCTGATTCGAAAACCTAAAGGTATTTTAAATATGGAGTTCGTGGCAATGTGAGATGATAACTGATACCTTTATCTACCTTTTAAGTAGTAAGATAAATTCTCTTTAACATGATCAGTAAATAGGTTTACAATACATCAGATTTATTTCTCATAAAATATGTTACACTCTTATGAGTGAATTCATCATTAAACATTACAAAATAATTTTATTATTATTTATTCATTTCTTTTAATCATGGGAACCATAAACATCTGATTTCAACATTATTTTATTAAATGACATTTACACTTGTTTATTGTTTATACAAGCTTCACACAAACAGGTAATCTACCTTTTCATTTAATGTCATCTATTAGCTACTAGATAATTTAACTTTATCAAACTTCTAATAGATAATTTAAAATTTATCTTTTCTTATTTGACCTCGTCACTGATGCTAATATTTTTATTCGGAATTAGAATCTTTATTTTAATAATTAATAAAGTTTAACTTACCGAAAATTCCAGAATAGATATATTGTATTTCGGCTTACCAGTCATTGCCGTCTTACCATTCCACCTCACTGTCAGCTGTCTTACTAACTGCTAAAAGGATATTTCACTTCCTTCATTTGTTAACTGAAAATTTCCAGCCATAAATGCAAAGCTGTCTTCAATCACTGGCTCAGCTTGAATGGTTTGAATTGTCCTTTGTCTTTCTGTACTTGGTTTGGACTTAAAGCGTTTCGAGAAGTTACGACATTCATTTTTATAATGTCCTCTTTTTCCACAATTGTGACACTTAATGTGCCCTTTATAGTTTATACCATTTTGTTTCGGCTTGACGATTCCACGACGTATTTTCGATGATTTTCTAAGCTCCTTATTATTTCGTTTTCTTTCATTAGTTTTCTGTTCAACATGTAGAACCATTTTACTTGTGTCAAGACTTTCATTAACAAGTTTAACTTCATGATCTAATAATCTTGTTTTCACGAAACTTAACGTGATGTTGTCTTCTGACAAAGTCTCGATGGCTGTTATAACACCATTGTAAGAAGGTGGTAAAGTAAGCAATAGTTGAGTCACTTTATCAACCTCTGAGATAGTCGCACCGGCTGATGCTAACTCCGATATCAAAGAATCGAACATCATAAAATGTTTACACAAATCTGTGTCTTCTTCCAACTTCAAATTAAATAATTTCTTCCGAGCTCCAATTTGTTTTGCTACACTTTTTCTTTCGAAGATATTGTTTAGTACATCAAAAATTTGTTTTGTCGACGATTCTGGTTTCACGTAACTTAAATACGAATCGGACAAATATTCAATTAACACATTCTTTGCGGTTGACTCCGATTTCTTCCACTTGCTGTCAGGATTCGCTGGTGCTGGTTTATCGATTACATGAATCACTTCAAGTTCATTTAAGAGACTGCGGATTCTGAACTTCCATATATTATAATTTTCACCGTTGAAAGGTTGGATGTTTCTTTTAGATTTTATAGTTTCCATATTGTTTATAAAATCTTTATCTTCACTCTGAATGTTTTACTTACGATACATTCACTAATTTTCAATTGCACTTTGAAATTTTAATTTTCTTCCTCTCAATAAAATTTGTATTTAAATTAATCAACAACGTAGCCTGGGCCCATAACCTATTGGGATTATGGATAGTGGTGTGATTAATTTTAGTAAATAATTCAAGCACTTTGTTGTAGGAAGATAGTCACTTTATTTATCTTCAAATAGAGTATCGAAGGTATGTCTTAACAGTCTGAAGGATACGAGTGAACTACACACAAAGAGCTATATAACTCAACTGTTTTAGGGTCTATACAACACTCAAAATTATACCTTTATTTATGACTCTCTTCGAGTATTTCTTACCCGTACTTCTAGGAATCTATACAATAAATATTCACAAGGTTTAACATGTGTTACCAAGTGTTGAGTGTATACAGGACTCACAATAGGTTTACCAAATGTGCATGATAAAAAAAAAGGTCGTTGCAATAAATCACACGTATAGTGTAAGAAACGTAATTGCTTTTTAAGAGAGAAACTTTTGTAAATGAAATCAATATTTCAACACAGGTCATAATTGAATAGCTATCGTGGGCATTTTACAAGAAAATTGGTGCTATTTCACTTATGTTTTTTTAGTTTTCAAGAAAAAAAGACTTACACATGTGCTGTAATATGGTAGCATATGTATTGCAAAGTATTTCTTCACATGGTCAATATAATGATCGAGTTTCAAATAGGCTATGCAGGAACATCTCAATAGGCCTGACCTTTCATTCTATTCCTCTAGTCAATATACTAGTAGGGTCTTCAAAATAAATACGCGTCTTCTCAAATCATCATCATCAATCAATACATATAATAAAATTCTAGAAAAGTGGTGTCTGTACAATGAAAATATGTAAAAAAAAATTAGCAGGGTTTATTACTAAATCAATCCCAAACCCAAAACTGTTGTTAAAAAAATTTTTGTCTGTTTGTCTGTTTGTCTGTTTGTCTGTATGTTTGAACACGCTAATCTCAGAAACGGCTTATCCGATTTAGATGCGGTTTTCACTAATATATTGTGGTAAGCTTCATTTAACATTTAGTGTTTATTTCATGTCAATCGGTTCATAAATAAAAAAGTTATGACCATTTAAGTAATCACAGCGAACATTTGCTAAGGCATTCTATACATGAATTACTTTATTACGTAAATTATACGCTAAAGTTATTCCTTGACATGTCCAGATGATCATATCGAAAGTCCCCAAGCGTGGGGGGGGGTGGTTATGCTGAGGGGGTAGTAGGGGGGGTCAAAGGACCTTTATTTAGATTTTTGCTCATAAGTCTAAAACCTGCACATATATGTAGCATTATGGTTACTTCTAGGTAAATTTTCTATATAAAAGGTCTTTGAAATTATGTTGTAGGTATTATTTTTAACCCCCGACGCAAAAAGAGGGGTGTTATGTCCGCTATGTGTGTATTGCGTGTCTGTCTGTGCCACCGTAGCTCGCTAACGCTAACGGGTAATACCAATTAGATGCGTTTTTTTGTTACATTAGTTGTTTATTATATTATATAGGGGTAAGTGGGAATGAAAAAAACGAATGTTAGTTGTTAATGTAGGTTGTTAATGTAGGTTATACCCAAGTGATATATCAAATGAAAATAGACGACATGTCAGAAACAATTAGTCAAATTTTATCAAAATCGGTTCATCCATTTATTTGATATAGGGGTAAAAGTGGGAATAAATAAATGAATTTTATCAAATATACTCAAGTGACGTATCTAATGAAAAACATGACGTGTAAAGTACAATAAGACATATTTTATCAAAATTGGTTCATCCATTTATGGGATAAAAGTGACAATAAAAGTTGTCAAATATACCTAAGTGGCATATCAAATGAAAGGGCATGACCTGACGTGAGAAGTGTAATGAGGCGTAGGTATTTAATCAAAATCGGTTCATCCATTTATTATATAGAGGGGTAAAAGTGGGAATGAAAAAAACGAATGTTGTCTGTTATACCCAAGTGATATATCAAATGAAAAAAGACGACCTGTCAGAAACAACAAGTCAAATTATATCAAAATTGGTTCATCAATTTATTTGATATAGGGGTTAAAGTGGGAATAAATAAATAAATTTTATCAAATATACTCAAGTGACGTATCTAATGAAAGACATGACGTGTAAAGTACAATAAGACATAATATTTTATCAAAATTGGTTCATCCATTTATTGGATATAATATGTAGGTATAAAAGTGGGAATAAAAGTTGTCGAATATACCCAAGTGGCATATCAAATGAAAGGGCTTGACCTGACGTGAGAAGTATAATGAGGCATATTTAATCAAAATCGGTTCATCCAATAATTATATGTAGGGCAAAAGTGGGAATGAGAAAAACGAATGCTGTCTGTTATACCCAAGTGATATATCAAATGAAAAAAGACGACCTGTCAGAAACAATTAAGTAGTCCAATGTTATCAAAATCGGTTCATCCATTTATTTGATATAGGGGTAAAAGTGGGAATAAATAAATAAATTTTATCAAATATACTCAAGTGACTTATCTAATGAAAGACATGACGTGTAAAGTACAATAAGACATATTTTATCAAAATTGGTTCATCCATTTATTGGATATAGGTATAAAAGTGGGAATAAAAGTAGTCAAATAATATACCCAAGTGGCATATCAAATGAAAGGGCATGACCTGACGTGAGAAGTATGATAAGGCATATTTAATCAAAATCGGTTCATCCATTTATTGATTTATAGCGGTAAAAGTGGGAATGAATAATCGAATGTGGTCAAATAATATAATCAAGCGGCATATCAAATGACGTGTGAATTACAATTAGTCATGTTTTATCAAAATTGGTTAATCTGTTTATTACATATAGGGCACCTTAGGGGTGATAGTGGGGATAAATAATCCAAATGGAGTACCAAACGAAAGGATATGACATGTACATAATATTATATAGGTATGATTAGACATGGTTTAGATCAAAATCGGTTCTGCTATTTACTAGGGGTGAAAGGGAAAAGTTGAAAGTCTGTGAAAGTAGAAGGAATATGGGAGCGGGAGAATAACCACATCCTGGAAATTTTTAACTCTTCTGTACCTAAGTTTTATAGCTCAGTTTAGTAATAAATTTTACTAACAGTTCTTTTGTGTTATTATTTATTTTATTTCTTAACTTTATAATAATGTGTAAGTACTTATAATTTAGTTGTATATGATAGTACGTGTTTCAAGACGTGTTTACTCAATAATTGTGTGTTAAGTAGTAACTACTATGCAGTCACTATTCCACGCGGACGAAGTCGCGGGCACAGCTAGTTCCCAATAAATCAAGTTAAATTCATGACACTTTAACGAGCGCCGTGACGTCACGTTTTATAATCAAATAGCCGGGATTCAGTGATAATTTGAATGAATTTTGCTAATCTGGTTTTCGTGAATGCTGACGGGAAGTTCGAATAAGGTCAACTTTTGGGTTCAAACGTGAAGGATCGGTCACTCGCTGGATACTTTTGTCGTGTGTTAATTAATTTTTGCTTTATATGGGGTAATTATTTAAAACGAAACGTACGAATGGGATTAACTCGGTATTTGTCTTTTAAAATAGAGACTTTTGAAGATAAATACCTATATCAATATTTGGTCAAACATATTATGTAGCTAATGGTAAAATAAAAAACCAGCACAGAAACATAAACGTGAAAGCAAGAATTTCAATGTCGTATCCTAGATAACATTATTAACCGTTCTATTAGCTTTTGCACGCCTCATAAGCGAAGCGTTGAGGTGGGTACTACTGTCACTTCGCGCAAAACATCTGATTTTTCAAACTTAAAATGTCTTTATGTATCATACATTGCACATGTAAGATAATACTATACACACACATATTAAGAAAAAACACTATTTTTAACGTTCATGATATTTTTGATGTCATTTTTGTTATTTAAACTAGTTAAAAAACAGTTTAAAAAAGTTCTGTCTTGGACGTCCGTGTGTCTGTATGTGCGGATCCTTTTTCTTGTTAACACGATAGCGACCGAAATACTTTACTAATCGAGTCTTTTTTTTTCTCTTACGCTTGAGTATGCTCAGGAATAGAACCCTTTCATTTTTCAGGGTCTGATTCGATGTGGTTTAATTGTTATTAAATAAACAAAAATAATAATTAATAAATATTTATTAAAAAAAAAATGATGAGGCGTGCACTTTTGGATTTTCCAAATTATTTAACATTTAATATTAAAAGACAAAGTTTAAAGATTCATTTAAAAATAAAATATAAATCTACACTAATATTATAAAGAGGAAAACTTTGTTTGTTTGTTTGTTTGTTTATTTGATTGTAATGAATAGGCTCATAAACTACTGGACCGATTTTAAAAATTCTTTCACCATTCGAAAGCTACATTATCCACGAGTAACATAGGCTAGGTTTTATCCCGGAAATCCCACGGGAACGGGAACTATGCGGGTTTTTCTTTGAAAACGCGGGCGAAGCCGTAGGCGGAAAGCTAGTGTAAACATAAAGTGATCGATGAAAACAAAACAGGCCTTAAAATATATTTTATTTATGTCAAAATATTAATTGAAATAATTTTGACCTACTTAAAAGTATTATTTTAATAGTGACACAGATTTACCCAAACTCGATTACTTATATTAATATTGATGAATTCAGTACCAAATGTCCATAATAATTCCTAAATTCCACAAGCCTAATTAATGCTAATGCCGTCGTGACTCTCAATTGAATATACATAATTGCTATTTGTATTGATTTGCGAATCAAAATAGATCTCCAAGTCGATGACATAATTTAAGAACGTGTTACAGTGATTTGTAGGTACTATAATAAGTTATATTGTATCTTATATTAGTAGGAATAGGATACATGTAAACGAACAAACTCAAAACCTACGGAAACGATACCAAAAATATTTCTCATTTGACGATGAAATATGTAAAATTAATTAAAAGGGTGTCAAGCATGCTGTTAGTAACACATAAAGAATCAAAGGTATGTGTAAAATTGACAATCTAAATGGGATGGAAATGTAAGTGTTCATGAGATTTCGCGAAGGAATTGCGAAGCAATCAGCTTCGCGAAGCAATTGCTTCGCGAGGCTGCTCGCTCTGTTGGGACCCGCCAAACCACAGACGTCAACGTAGAACAAATCTAGAAATGTATTATTAAAAATACTGACATCAATCATCCAGCTATTCAGTAAACCACGATGCATTAGTATTCATTGGCGGTACATGGCAATTACTATGTGTATCAGGTGCCTTAGTTGTAAACATTAGTTAGGATAGGTAGGTAAGTTCAGTGTCCTTTGTTTAAGAATAATTGTTAGGCTTATTTATGTTAATTCAAGCTTAAGAAGAATACAATTAAGATATCAAAGTTACATAAATATAACAAAACGAAGTCTATCAAAGAAAGTACAAATTTGGACAGCCCATAAACATTCTCAGAAATATTTTGCTTTGTAAATCATGCCTATAAATAAACTCAAAGTCAAACAATTATTTATTCAACTAGACTTCATTAAGAAGAGCTTTTGAATCGTTAAAATACAGAAAAATAATAACTTACCAGCGGTTCGGAAAGCAGTTTCTACAGAGAGGAGCGTGCAAGAAACTCTGTTAAAATCTCAATGAAACAAGATTTACATGTTTAAATAATAATCATCCTTGGGTACAGTCATGTGCTTTAGCGACATCATGAATTACCATCTTCTATAAATCCATAACTGCTAAAACATCCAGTAACTAAATAAACATAAATCTCATCAATGTTTCTTATAACCACGACCATATCACCCTCTTAGGAATACATGCTCCCCTGCGATCGATTCGCCAAATTAATTAGAAAACTTTCTATACATTTTGTTACAAAGAGATAACGATTTTAAAGGACCTTTGTATGTGTGCATGTACTATTATAATCTATTTATACACACACATGTATATCTAATGCTTCTTGAGCACAGCTAAAGCACTAATTACATTCCCTTGTGGATATGGCGTCTTGAAATTTGAATTACGGTTTCAAAGGAAGCTTAGATCAATAATGTTAGAATTTAATCTTCGATAAAAAGGGGGATTTTACATTTTTATTTCATGTTATGTGTCCGTTTGGCAGAAATAGATGGAAATATTTGTTGAAAACATTTATTCCTAACTATTTTTAATATAAATAGTGTACAGTGCAGAAGTCAATACTAAAACAGAAGCAATCAAAAAGTCATACACATTCTATTTACACGCTTTGTGTTTAAATACATAAATATTTACTGCCACTCTTATATTTATTGGGAAATAAAACGATCGTTCAATGTATGAAGTATACCATAAGATAATATTTTTACAGATACATATATGATACACTAGCTGCGCTTCGTGGATTCACCCGCGTGGCTCCGCTCCTGTTGGTCTAGCGTAATAATATTATATAGCCTTCCTCGATAAATGGGCTATCTAACACCGAAATAATTTTTCAAATCAGACCAGAAGTTCCTGAGTTTAGCACGTTTAAACAAACAAACCTTTCAGCTTTATAATATTACTTATATTATATTACTTAATAACTAGATACTATGATTGAGAAGTCCTGTCCCCTCGTGGGGTATGGGGTACATTTAATTCGCTCTAATGATTGATATACCTAACGGGAAAGTAATCAGCTTTCTTTGCTTTTTCGTAGATTTTCCTGGAAGTCGATCCCGAGTTGGTAAAACTTTATCCACTTTGTGAAGAAATTCTAAGGGCTAATCCTTCTGCTTGTAAATCAAAATTAGAGACTGTATGTAGCTATCTAAAATAATCTTTAACATTACTTTATTAAATTAATTGAAGTTGAGTGTGAATTTCTTACACTTACATAGAGCAACTTTTTTTTTTTTATCGCTTAAGCAGGCACACGAGCTGGCGGGTCACCTGATGGAAAGTGATGCCCGCCGCCCATAAGCATTCGCGATGTTAGGGCCACCGCGAATGTGTTGCCGGCCTTTGAGGTACAAATATGCCCTTTTCTTGAAGGTCTCCGTGTCGAATCTGTTTGGGAACACTGAGATATTTACATAATATATGCATTTTAGTTTTATAGCATCAAATGCTTTATAAATGAGAAAATATAATTGGAACAAAGTTCCTAATTATCGCGCGTTGTGAAAAAAAAATTAGACTAGACGGAAAAAATTCTTACGAAAAGTTGTCACGACACTTTTTGCTAGAGTTGTAAGCCGTGCGGCGTGCGCGTGGTTCTCTGTCTGTCTCTCTCTAACTTAACACTTCGTTCCATCCGGATGTCCCATGACTTCGCTCAAGTTTTTTTTTAAAGAATTTATAGATTTAGGTAATAAACCTCTACTTTGTTGAACTATATGTACATTAAAAAGACAAACGACGGAGGTAATGTATATCTTGCGAGAATATTGTAAACTACTTTTCTTGTTTCTTTCTAAAATTGTCTCTTCGATCAATCACAATTTGACGTGATGGAGGCATTTTATAGACAAACAAAACCTTATATAGATAAATGCGAAGTTCAGACATTAGTCGCGAAAGTTCAGGTATTTTTCCTACTTTGTAACTATAGATATATTTTATAATGATTACTAGCTGTGCCCCGCGGTTTTACCCGCATTGCTCCGCTCCTGTGAGTCTTAGCGTGATGATATAGCCTTCTTCGATAAATGGGCTAAAGAATTTTACAAATCGGACCAGTAGTTTCTCAAATTAGCGCGTTCAAACAAACAAACTAATCAGATTTATAATATTATAGATTAGGTTTCATTTGTAAGAGAAATCGAGACTAGAGGGTATCCTCTCTATAGAGAGTATTTATTACAATAGTTTTAAATTGATTTCATAATAGAATTAATAACTTATTTTCACGAAAGGTCACAGTAACTTTTGTTCGGAATATTTTCTTTTTTATATTCGTGAAATTTGAGTAGTTTTTATCCTAATACAGGGGTACGATTTCATTAACAAATAAGTAAGAAGTCTTCAGAATATACCTACATAAAAATAGAGAACAAATATTAGGGTCTTTTATGTAGAAATAATTTTTTAAGTAAAATTCATACTAATATTATAGCTATTTAAGTCGATAATGCCTAAAATGGATTCATATTATATTTTTCTATTAAAGAACTTTATTACACTTATAAATTAACTGCAAATCTCGACAAACACATGAGTGGACAATAGTCGAGGAACTAATTGCACATGTGTGGGTGACATGATTTATGATAGTTTATAATTCCTTGCAAGTATCTATAGTATTTATGGTTGTGTGGGTGGAGTTTTATAGGCTTGAATAAAATAGTTTTGTATGAGACTGGATTTTTTAATTTCAACCAAAAATTATACTGATTAATCTATACTAATATTATAAAGCTGAAGAGTTTGTTTGTTTGTTTGTTTGAACGCGCTAATCTAAGCAACTAATGGTCCGATTTGAAAAATTCTTTCGGTGTTAGATAGCCCATTTATCAAAGAAGGATCAAGAAGGATCAACAGGAGCGGAGCAATGGGGGTGAAACCGCGCGACATAGCTAGTGACTGAATAAAACGTTATTCAATTTTGCAAAAAAAAAATTTACATAGATATTTGTAAAATATTTTGAATACAAATGTATTATTTTATTATCTTTGATAGTTTCAAAATAGAACATCAATTTATCATAACATAAATCTTACTTTATATAAATTCAGATTTTAACTATACGAATACTTATGAAATACAATATATCAGTTTCCGAACGATTTTGTCAAGAATTTTGTCTCGAAAAATATTCACAACGTTGTTAATATTTTATAAGATTCCCAACGAGCAGAATGTTACTACCGAAAGATATTATCTTTCGGTAGTCCAATAGTTATATTCGAAAAATGTTATCATCATCATCAATCAATCATCATCATCATCATCATCAATCAATCAATACATATAATAAAATTCTAGAAAAGTGGTGTCTGTACAATGAAAATATGTAAAAAAAAATTAGCAGGGGTTATTATTAAATCGATCCCAAACCCAAAACTGTAGTTAAAAAAATTTTTGTCTGTTTGTCTGTTTGTCTGTATGTTCGTGCACGCTAATCTCAGAAACGGCTTATCCGATTTAGATGCGGTTTTCACTAATATATTGTGGTAAGCTTCACTTAACATTTAGTGTTTATTTCATGTCAATCGGTTCATAAATAAAAAAGTTATGACCATTTAAGTACTCACGGCGAACATTTGCTAAGGCATTCTATGGTACACATACAGTGTACGATAAAACGTAAGTTATCTGTTATACGCTACTAACAGTTATGTCCAAGTGATCATATCGAAAGTCCCCAAGGGTGGGGGGGTAAGCTGAGGTAGTAGGGGGGAGGGGTATTTCTAGGTAAATTTTATACATAAAATGTCCTTTAAATTATGTCGTATTATATTATATTTTTAACCCCCGATGCAAAAATATTGGTGATAAGTGTTTGACCGCTGTGTGTGTGTGTGTTTGTGCCACCGTACGGTAGCTCGCTAGCAGGTAATCCGAATTAGATTATGTTTTTTTGTTAGGCAGCATATTTTCCGACGCTGGTTCTTAAATAAACTGTTTCAAAATCGGTTCATCCATTTATTGTAACTAGGTATATAGGGGTAAAAGTGGGAATGAAATTAACTAAAGTTGTCGAATATACTTTAGTGATATATTAAATGAATTAAATGAAAGTGAACGACCTATCAGTAAAAATAAGTCAAATTTTACCAAAATCAGTTCATCCATTTATTTGATATAGGTATAAAAGTGGTAGATAATAAAAAAAGTGAATTTTTACTCAAGTGACATATGAAAAGTATAATTAGACATATTTAATCAAAATCGGTTCATCCATTTATTATACCTATATACAGGGTGTAATCGTTAAGTGTGCACAGGCGATTTTTCCGTAAAAATTACAGATAACAAAAAACTTTAAACTGATATCGAAAGTACTTAACCTAATGAGTAAAATGGCCGTAATAAATTTTTAAAAATAAATCGAGAAATATCAAAAAAATTATCTTTAAACCCTCCCATACATTAAGTATGAAATATGAATATCCCGTATACATTTAATATGAAAGATTTTTAGCTTTCTTTTTCTTTTTTGGTTTTCTGCTTTAATTACTTCGCAAATTTGAAGTGGCATTTTCCACGATTTTTCCGGACATTTTCACGCATTTTCCGGACATTTTCCGGGGATTTTCCGAGCATTTTCCGGGGATTTTCCAGGCATTTTCCACGCTTTTTCCGGACATTTCCACGCATTTTCCGGATATTTTCCAGACATTTTCCGGTTATTTACCGGGATTTTCCAGACATTCTCCGGGAATTTCCCAGGCATTTTCCGGGGATTTTCCGAGCATTTCCCGGGGATTTTCCGGATGTTTCCCAGACATTTTCCGGACATTTCCCTGGCATTTTCCTGGGATTTTCCACGCATTTCCCAGGCATTTCCCGGACATTTCTCAGGCATTTTCCGGGGATTTTCCAGGCATTTTCCGGATATTTTCCGGACATTTTCACGCATTTACCGGATATTTTCCGGACATTTTCACGCATTTTCCGGATATTTTCCTGGCATTTTCCAGGGATTTTCCACGGTTTTTCCGGAAATTTCCACGCATTTTCCGAGCGTTTTCCAGACATTTTTTGGACATTTCCCCGGCATTTTCCGGGGATTTTCCAGACATTTTCCGGACATTTTCCGAGCATTTCCCGGGGATTTTCCAGATATTTACAGGCTATGTCAGGGAAATATCCGGAAAATTCCTGGAAAATTCCCAGAAAATGTCCGGAAAATGCCTGGAAAATCCCTGGAAAATCCCCGGAAAATGCCTGAGAAATGTCCGGAAAATGCCTGGGCAACATCCGGAAAATCCCCGGGAAATGCACGGAAAATCCCCGGAAAATGCCTGGGAAATTCCCGGAAAATGTCTGGAAAATCCCGGAAAATAACCGGAAAATCCCCGGAAAATATCCGGAAAATGCGTGAAAATGTCCGGAAAAATCGTGGAAAATGCCACTTCAAATTTGCGAAGTAATTAAAGCAGAAAACAAAAAAAGAAAAAGTCTTCATATTAAATGTATACGGGATATTCATATTTCATACTTAATGTATGGGAGGGTTTAAAGATAATTTTTTTGATATTTCTCGATTTATTTTTAAAAATTTATTACGGCCATTTTACTCATTAGGTTAAGTACTTTCGATATCAGTTTAAAGTTTTTTGTTATCTGTAATACTTACGGAAAAATCGTCTGTGCACACTTAACGATTACACCCTGTATATAGGTATAGTAAATGGATGAACCGATTTTGATTAAATATGTCTAATTATACTTTACACGTCAAGCCCTTTCATTTCATATTATGTCACTTGAGTCAAAATTCACTTTTTTTATTATCTACCACTTTTATACCTTCTATATCAAATAAATGGATGAACCGATTTTGATAAAATTTGACTACTTTTTTAGGGTTCCGTAGCCAAAATGGCAAAAACGGAACCCTTATAGTTTCGTCATGTCCGTCTGTCCGTCTGTCCGTCTGTCCGTCTGTCACAGCCGATTTACTCGGAAACTATAAGTACTACAGTGATGAAATTTGATGGGAATATGTGTTGTATGAACCGCTACAAAAATATGACACTAAATAGTAAAAAAAAGAATTGGGGGTGGGGCCCCCCATACATGTAACTGAGGGATGAAATTTTTTTTTTCGATGTACATACCCGTGTGGGGTATCAATGGAAAGGTCTTTTAAAATGATATAAAGTTTTCTAAAAAACATTTTTCTTAAAGTGAACGGTTTTTGAGATATCAGCTCTCAAAGTCGTAAAAAGTATGTCCCCCCCCCTCTATTTTTATAACTACGGGGTATAAAATTCTAAAAAAAATAGAGGTGATGCATGCTAATTAACTCTTTCAACGATTTTTGGTTTGATCAAAGTATCTCTTATAGTTTTTGAGATAGGTTGATTTAACTGTAATTTATTATATTTGCTGCTACGGAACCCTTTGTGCGCGAGCCCGACTCGCACTTGGCCGGTTTTATTTACTTTACTGTATAGGTATAAGTGAGAATGAAAGAAACGAATGTTGTCAAATATTGTGATAGTACCTACCTAAGTGATATATCAAATGAATGTGCATAGCGGGTGAATTACAATTAGTAATGTTTTATCGAAATCGGTTCATCCGTTTATTACATATAGGGCACTTTAGGGGTGACAGTGGTTAGATAAATAAACCAAATGGAGCATCAAACGATAGGATATGACGTGTACATATAAGTACAATTAGATAATATTATTTACATCAAAATCGGTTCTGCCATTTACTAGGGATGGAAAGGGAAGGGTTGAAAGGCTGTGAAAGAAGAGGGGGACAAGGGAGCGAGAGGATAGCCACACCCTGGAAATTTTGAACTCTTCTGTAACAAAGTTTTATAGCTCAGTTTAGTTTTAATTTTACTAACAGTTATTTTGTGTTATTATTTTTTTTATTTCTTAACTGTAAAATAATCTGTAAATACTAATTATAATTTAGTTGTTTATGGTAGTACGTGTTTCAAGACGTGTTTACTCAATAATTGTGTGTTAAGTAGTAACTACTATGCAGTCACTATTCCACGCGGACGAAGTCGCGGGCACAGCTAGTTACAAAATATAATTTGACATTGATATTAAAAATAATTGTTTGAGTCGGGATTTCATTCCCATTTTAATGACCAGGGACATCTTATCTAATCGTATTATCATTTTATCCTGTTGTTTAGAAAATATTAAAGTCAGTGTTTTGTTTTACCTAATTGGAATAACTTTGGGTTAAGGATATGAAAACACTTTAAGTATGTTATTAATTAACTAGCGGTCCGCGTCGGCTTCGTCCGTGGTACATGTTTACGTTTTCTCTACATAAGAACCATCCTCGTTCGAGGAAAAAAAAATTGAAATCGGTCTACCCGTTCACGTGTGATGCCGTGACCAACGGGTTTCATTTATATATATATATATATATATATATATATATATATACATATATATATATATATATATATATATATATATAGATTATACCATCAATAAACATTAGAATTTTGTCTCCCGGGTATAGTGTTTAGCTCATTCATATTTCAAAAAATTATTAACATTACTTTATTAAATTAATTGAAGTTGAGTGTGAATTTCTTACACTTACATAGAGCAACTTTTTTTTTTTTATCGCTTAAGCAGGCACACGAGCTGGCGGGTCACCTGATGGAAAGTGATGCCCGCCGCCCATAAGCATTCGCGATGTTAGGGCCACCGCGAATGTGTTGCCGGCCTTTGAGGTACAAATATGCCCTTTTCTTGAAGGTCTCCGTGTCGAATCTGTTTGGGAACACTGAGATATTTACATAATATATGCATTTTAGTTTTATAGCATCAAATGCTTTATAAATGAGAAAATATAATTGGAACAAAGTTCCTAATTATCGCGCGTTGTGAAAAAAAAATTAGACTAGACGGAAAAAATTCTTACGAAAAGTTGTCACGACACTTTTTGCTAGAGTTGTAAGCCGTGCGGCGTGCGCGTGGTTCTCTGTCTGTCTCTCTCTAACTTAACACTTCGTTCCATCCGGATGTCCCATGACTTCGCTCAAGTTTTTTTTTAAAGAATTTATAGATTTAGGTAATAAACCTCTACTTTGTTGAACTATATGTACATTAAAAAGACAAACGACGGAGGTAATGTATATCTTGCGAGAATATTGTAAACTACTTTTCTTGTTTCTTTCTAAAATTGTCTCTTCGATCAATCACAATTTGACGTGATGGAGGCATTTTATAGACAAACAAAACCTTATATAGATAAATGCGAAGTTCAGACATTAGTCGCGAAAGTTCAGGTATTTTTCCTACTTTGTAACTATAGATATATTTTATAATGATTACTAGCTGTGCCCCGCGGTTTTACCCGCATTGCTCCGCTCCTGTGAGTCTTAGCGTGATGATATAGCCTTCTTCGATAAATGGGCTAAAGAATTTTACAAATCGGACCAGTAGTTTCTCAAATTAGCGCGTTCAAACAAACAAACTAATCAGATTTATAATATTATAGATTAGGTTTCATTTGTAAGAGAAATCGAGACTAGAGGGTATCCTCTCTATAGAGAGTATTTATTACAATAGTTTTAAATTGATTTCATAATAGAATTAATAACTTATTTTCACGAAAGGTCACAGTAACTTTTGTTCGGAATATTTTCTTTTTTATATTCGTGAAATTTGAGTAGTTTTTATCCTAATACAGGGGTACGATTTCATTAACAAATAAGTAAGAAGTCTTCAGAATATACCTACATAAAAATAGAGAACAAATATTAGGGTCTTTTATGTAGAAATAATTTTTTAAGTAAAATTCATACTAATATTATAGCTATTTAAGTCGATAATGCCTAAAATGGATTCATATTATATTTTTCTATTAAAGAACTTTATTACACTTATAAATTAACTGCAAATCTCGACAAACACATGAGTGGACAATAGTCGAGGAACTAATTGCACATGTGTGGGTGACATGATTTATGATAGTTTATAATTCCTTGCAAGTATCTATAGTATTTATGGTTGTGTGGGTGGAGTTTTATAGGCTTGAATAAAATAGTTTTGTATGAGACTGGATTTTTTAATTTCAACCAAAAATTATACTGATTAATCTATACTAATATTATAAAGCTGAAGAGTTTGTTTGTTTGTTTGTTTGAACGCGCTAATCTAAGCAACTAATGGTCCGATTTGAAAAATTCTTTCGGTGTTAGATAGCCCATTTATCAAAGAAGGATCAAGAAGGATCAACAGGAGCGGAGCAATGGGGGTGAAACCGCGCGACATAGCTAGTGACTGAATAAAACGTTATTCAATTTTGCAAAAAAAAAATTTACATAGATATTTGTAAAATATTTTGAATACAAATGTATTATTTTATTATCTTTGATAGTTTCAAAATAGAACATCAATTTATCATAACATAAATCTTACTTTATATAAATTCAGATTTTAACTATACGAATACTTATGAAATACAATATATCAGTTTCCGAACGATTTTGTCAAGAATTTTGTCTCGAAAAATATTCACAACGTTGTTAATATTTTATAAGATTCCCAACGAGCAGAATGTTACTACCGAAAGATATTATCTTTCGGTAGTCCAATAGTTATATTCGAAAAATGTTATCATCATCATCAATCAATCATCATCATCATCATCATCAATCAATCAATACATATAATAAAATTCTAGAAAAGTGGTGTCTGTACAATGAAAATATGTAAAAAAAAATTAGCAGGGGTTATTATTAAATCGATCCCAAACCCAAAACTGTAGTTAAAAAAATTTTTGTCTGTTTGTCTGTTTGTCTGTATGTTCGTGCACGCTAATCTCAGAAACGGCTTATCCGATTTAGATGCGGTTTTCACTAATATATTGTGGTAAGCTTCACTTAACATTTAGTGTTTATTTCATGTCAATCGGTTCATAAATAAAAAAGTTATGACCATTTAAGTACTCACGGCGAACATTTGCTAAGGCATTCTATGGTACACATACAGTGTACGATAAAACGTAAGTTATCTGTTATACGCTACTAACAGTTATGTCCAAGTGATCATATCGAAAGTCCCCAAGGGTGGGGGGGTAAGCTGAGGTAGTAGGGGGGAGGGGTATTTCTAGGTAAATTTTATACATAAAATGTCCTTTAAATTATGTCGTATTATATTATATTTTTAACCCCCGATGCAAAAATATTGGTGATAAGTGTTTGACCGCTGTGTGTGTGTGTGTTTGTGCCACCGTACGGTAGCTCGCTAGCAGGTAATCCGAATTAGATTATGTTTTTTTGTTAGGCAGCATATTTTCCGACGCTGGTTCTTAAATAAACTGTTTCAAAATCGGTTCATCCATTTATTGTAACTAGGTATATAGGGGTAAAAGTGGGAATGAAATTAACTAAAGTTGTCGAATATACTTTAGTGATATATTAAATGAATTAAATGAAAGTGAACGACCTATCAGTAAAAATAAGTCAAATTTTACCAAAATCAGTTCATCCATTTATTTGATATAGGTATAAAAGTGGTAGATAATAAAAAAAGTGAATTTTTACTCAAGTGACATATGAAAAGTATAATTAGACATATTTAATCAAAATCGGTTCATCCATTTATTATACCTATATACAGGGTGTAATCGTTAAGTGTGCACAGGCGATTTTTCCGTAAAAATTACAGATAACAAAAAACTTTAAACTGATATCGAAAGTACTTAACCTAATGAGTAAAATGGCCGTAATAAATTTTTAAAAATAAATCGAGAAATATCAAAAAAATTATCTTTAAACCCTCCCATACATTAAGTATGAAATATGAATATCCCGTATACATTTAATATGAAAGATTTTTAGCTTTCTTTTTCTTTTTTGGTTTTCTGCTTTAATTACTTCGCAAATTTGAAGTGGCATTTTCCACGATTTTTCCGGACATTTTCACGCATTTTCCGGACATTTTCCGGGGATTTTCCGAGCATTTTCCGGGGATTTTCCAGGCATTTTCCACGCTTTTTCCGGACATTTCCACGCATTTTCCGGATATTTTCCAGACATTTTCCGGTTATTTACCGGGATTTTCCAGACATTCTCCGGGAATTTCCCAGGCATTTTCCGGGGATTTTCCGAGCATTTCCCGGGGATTTTCCGGATGTTTCCCAGACATTTTCCGGACATTTCCCTGGCATTTTCCTGGGATTTTCCACGCATTTCCCAGGCATTTCCCGGACATTTCTCAGGCATTTTCCGGGGATTTTCCAGGCATTTTCCGGATATTTTCCGGACATTTTCACGCATTTACCGGATATTTTCCGGACATTTTCACGCATTTTCCGGATATTTTCCTGGCATTTTCCAGGGATTTTCCACGGTTTTTCCGGAAATTTCCACGCATTTTCCGAGCGTTTTCCAGACATTTTTTGGACATTTCCCCGGCATTTTCCGGGGATTTTCCAGACATTTTCCGGACATTTTCCGAGCATTTCCCGGGGATTTTCCAGATATTTACAGGCTATGTCAGGGAAATATCCGGAAAATTCCTGGAAAATTCCCAGAAAATGTCCGGAAAATGCCTGGAAAATCCCTGGAAAATCCCCGGAAAATGCCTGAGAAATGTCCGGAAAATGCCTGGGCAACATCCGGAAAATCCCCGGGAAATGCACGGAAAATCCCCGGAAAATGCCTGGGAAATTCCCGGAAAATGTCTGGAAAATCCCGGAAAATAACCGGAAAATCCCCGGAAAATATCCGGAAAATGCGTGAAAATGTCCGGAAAAATCGTGGAAAATGCCACTTCAAATTTGCGAAGTAATTAAAGCAGAAAACAAAAAAAGAAAAAGTCTTCATATTAAATGTATACGGGATATTCATATTTCATACTTAATGTATGGGAGGGTTTAAAGATAATTTTTTTGATATTTCTCGATTTATTTTTAAAAATTTATTACGGCCATTTTACTCATTAGGTTAAGTACTTTCGATATCAGTTTAAAGTTTTTTGTTATCTGTAATACTTACGGAAAAATCGTCTGTGCACACTTAACGATTACACCCTGTATATAGGTATAGTAAATGGATGAACCGATTTTGATTAAATATGTCTAATTATACTTTACACGTCAAGCCCTTTCATTTCATATTATGTCACTTGAGTCAAAATTCACTTTTTTTATTATCTACCACTTTTATACCTTCTATATCAAATAAATGGATGAACCGATTTTGATAAAATTTGACTACTTTTTTTACTTTACTGTATAGGTATAAGTGAGAATGAAAGAAACGAATGTTGTCAAATATTGTGATAGTACCTACCTAAGTGATATATCAAATGAATGTGCATAGCGGGTGAATTACAATTAGTAATGTTTTATCGAAATCGGTTCATCCGTTTATTACATATAGGGCACTTTAGGGGTGACAGTGGTTAGATAAATAAACCAAATGGAGCATCAAACGATAGGATATGACGTGTACATATAAGTACAATTAGATAATATTATTTACATCAAAATCGGTTCTGCCATTTACTAGGGATGGAAAGGGAAGGGTTGAAAGGCTGTGAAAGAAGAGGGGGACAAGGGAGCGAGAGGATAGCCACACCCTGGAAATTTTGAACTCTTCTGTAACAAAGTTTTATAGCTCAGTTTAGTTTTAATTTTACTAACAGTTATTTTGTGTTATTATTTTTTTTATTTCTTAACTGTAAAATAATCTGTAAATACTAATTATAATTTAGTTGTTTATGGTAGTACGTGTTTCAAGACGTGTTTACTCAATAATTGTGTGTTAAGTAGTAACTACTATGCAGTCACTATTCCACGCGGACGAAGTCGCGGGCACAGCTAGTTACAAAATATAATTTGACATTGATATTAAAAATAATTGTTTGAGTCGGGATTTCATTCCCATTTTAATGACCAGGGACATCTTATCTAATCGTATTATCATTTTATCCTGTTGTTTAGAAAATATTAAAGTCAGTGTTTTGTTTTACCTAATTGGAATAACTTTGGGTTAAGGATATGAAAACACTTTAAGTATGTTATTAATTAACTAGCGGTCCGCGTCGGCTTCGTCCGTGGTACATGTTTACGTTTTCTCTACATAAGAACCATCCTCGTTCGAGGAAAAAAAAATTGAAATCGGTCTACCCGTTCACGTGTGATGCCGTGACCAACGGGTTTCATTTATATATATATATATATATATATATATATATACATATATATATATATATATATATATATATATATAGATTATACCATCAATAAACATTAGAATTTTGTCTCCCGGGTATAGTGTTTAGCTCATTCATATTTCAAAAGGGTCTGAGGATCGATACTTGAGATCTGAACAAACAAACCTTAGGCATTTTATTCATAAAGAAAAACAATAAGAGAAACAAATAATTTGGAAAACCCAAAAGTGCACGCCTCATAATTTTTTTTTAATAAATATTTATTAGTTATTATTTTTGTTTATTTAATAACAATTAAACCACATCGAATCAGACCCTGAAAAATGAAAGGGTTCTATTCCTGAGCATACTCAAGCGTAAGAGAAAAAAAAAAGACTCGATTAGTAAAGTATTTCGGTCGCTATCGTGTTAACAAGAAAAAGGATCCGCACATACAGACACACGGACGTCCAAGACAGAACTTTTTTAAACTGTTTTTTAACTAGTTTAAATAACAAAAATGACATCAAAAATATCATGAACGTTAAAAATAGTGTTTTTTCTTAATATGTGTGTGTATGTATTATCTTACAAGTGCAATGTATGATACATAAAGACATTTTAAGTTTGAAAAATCAGATGTTTTGCGCGAAGTGACAGTAGTACCCACCTCAACGCTTCGCTTATGAGGCGTGCAATAAAACGCAGATAGCGTTGTTAAGACAATAAAAAAGTTCTAAAGAAATAATTTAGTTTCAAAATTATTCTTAAATTACACATTATTGAACAGTTTGAAGCGGGAAATGAAGAATATATTAAAGTAAATGTCAATTTTGTTTGAGTTACATTTCCATTTTCCAGAGGTAAATTTAAACTTTGTAAATTCAAAAAGTTTGAAAGCGCTATCAGATTTAAATAGAGGCGCGAATACTTTTCACGTTATATTTTAAAGGAAAACAATTAAAATATGTTTCATGTTCTTGTGTTTTGATTTTAAATGAGTTTTATACATTTACAAATTTAAAAACATTGTATATATTTCGTATGGAAATTCGTATGAAATGAATTATAAAACTAGTTGAACACAAAATTTATTACATTAAAGCAATCAAATATTATAACTAAATAAATATTATAACCAAAAATTAAAATTAACATGAAAAAGTTAAAGGAGAATGGGCATTTTACTATGGAAGTTGGGCCTGAACACTTGAGTTGGACCAATACACATGAGATATTGATTTTATAATAGATCATAACACATACATAACGGGAAAAATATATATAAAAAAATAATCAACCTGGTTTTTGTACAGTCACATCAAGTTTTATTTCTTTGTGTATAATATTTTTTGCAATTAATAACTGTTGCAAGACAATGACAATATCTTTATGTTACTCCTATTCACTTTCACTTACAAAGACGTACTAATCTGAAGCCTTCTAATAACCAAAATACACTAATATTATGTTTTGTAACAGGTACCTATACCGTGTTTATTATATTTCAACGTAGTTAGACGTTTTTTATGGTTAAACTCAGTCACTCCAATGACATTTAGGTTTATATTTACTTCACTCGAATTAAAAACACCGTTATTGTGCGCAAAATAAATAAAACTTTTTGCCTTGACTGTACACGAACCCGGTCGATTTATTTTTTTATTTTATTTTTTTCGTTAGGTATGTGTAATGATCTATCACAAAAACAATATTTCGTGTGTATTGGTCTTAGTCCAAGTTTCAGGCCCAATTTGCCCATTCTCCTTTCATAATGAAATAAATATAAATCCATTTCACGGTTATTACGTTTTGATAAAATTTGTTCAAAAATCAATGCCTTATTGAGGTGAATGCCTTTCTCAATATGTCGATTGTCGGTCCCATTCTACACTAAAGATAAACGATTTATGAGTTAAGGTCAATGTATGATAGGAGTGAGTATGTACATAGTATAAAGAGAGCATATTATGTAGACGCTAAAAGTCTCTAAAAATAAACATTTTAAATGTATTGAGTTACAGTGTGACGCAGATGTAGTTACCACAATAAGAAGGTAGTTTATTGTGCATTACGGATTACCACAGATACAAAATGAGCTAATATAATATAAAGTTATAGAATAAAAGCACGGATATGAAATATTTCATTAATTGATAAGAAAAACATGGATTTTAGAGGAAATGCAATCTTTTAAAATAATGGTTTACTTCAGTTCAAGATGATTTTCTTCACCATTTCATTTTTAATGGCTATTCAATTATTTATTCAAATGTCAACTGTAATTTTATTATTATCAATCTGTTGTTGTCATATTGAATTTTGTTGCAAGTCGAATAAATGTCGTCTTCAGTGACGAGAATAAGATTGACACGCCCATTTGAATACGCTTTATGCTTAGGCTTTATGTCTCTAGGATGCTGCAAACATACACATAAACATACTGTAATGTAACAACTTTAACTTTGAAGTTAAAGTTATTTTAGTATAGAGTGCTTAGAAAGTAGTAGTAGGAAACTATACTAATTGTACATTTCGTATAGTGTACTAAGACAGTAACTAGTATTATAGGAGTCGCGTTACAATTCTTGTGTCTGAATTTTTCTTGAAATGATATGATGATAATTTTTCTTGATAGTTCGGCTCGCGGCTTTAATAACGAGACGTACGTGCTGCAGTCTTTAATTGTTTAAAATAGTTAATCAAAGTTATCAGTTCTACAGAACAGTTAATTATATTATTGGTGAAGTGAACGATATTTCAAGTGCATAAATAGTAATAAAAAGTGTCTCAATTTTAAACAAATTACGAAAACAATTATATCAACATAAACTTTTTTGTTACCCTACCTGCAAACCACTTTTATAATTGTTTTGTCACGGAAGAATCGTTTGTACTTACTACATTCAAGTTTAAAGGATCAATTTTAAAGTTTATTTATGTGATACATAATTGGCTTTATAAATATAATCACAATAATACATTAAGCTACAAATTAACAGAAAACAGCTGAAAGAATTACATGACAGCGCCATCTATTGAATAATTGAGGTATTATTTTGTAATAAATCGATAATTGCAACCACAGATAAAATGACTAAATGCAATGGATGCGGTAAATTCGTCTCATCAACAGAGAGCGTTAAGTGTTACAAATGTTCAGGTGTTTACGATAGAATTTGTATAAAATTATCGAAAACTTACAAAGTCCCAAACGACTGGTTGTGCCCGGGATGTGTAAGTAAGCTCCCCAGGCGGGACAATACTGAGACACCCATAAAGTCATTCGGAACGCCAACCGCAAGAGCAAATTCTCCATCGGATTATAATCTTTCAACTATTCTTGAAGAATTACATGCATTTAGGTCAGATATGAGATCGCAACTAGCTATGATACGCGAAGAGATTGCGGGTTTTAGTGACAAGATGGAAGAACTATCCAAAACAGTCGACTGTGTTACTCAACGCTTGGAAACAATTGAACAAAAAGTTGAAATATTAGAAAATAGCCAGATTAACTCGTCTTCAAACACGGAACTCCAAAATACTATTACACAGCTAAAAAAGGAATTAAACGAGCGAGATCAGGAATGCTTGCTCATGGATGTAGATATTACGGGCATCCCGGAAACTCCGGGGGAAAACCTACAACATGTTATAAGTTTAGTTGCCAAAAAGTTGGCCATAACCCTGGATGCAAATGATATCGTGCACGCTCAAAGAAGCGGTCCTCAACGTTCGCGTGTCGGGACAAATCGTGAGAACTCACCACGCCCTATATCTGTTCGCTTTGCAAGACGCTCACTACGTGACAATTTCCTAAAAAATGCGCGTGTAAGAAGAGGCGCAGATACAACGGACCTCAGCCCTGGAAACAATCCGCGGCGTTTCTATGTGAATGAGCGCTTAACTTATATGAATAGACAATTATTTCACAAAGCGAGATTAGAGGGAAGTAGACTCAAATGGCGGTATGTATGGACCAAAGACGGTCGTGTATACGCTCGCCGAGACACTGATACGGTGGTTAAACGTATACGATCTGAGGCCGATTTTGAAACGATTTTTGGGTCTGGCTAGTTTTCGTCAATTGTTTTTTTAATGTTAAATTGTCAACCTTTATTTCATGTAGTTTTTGTCATGTTTCAAAAAATCATACATTGTTTATAGTAAGCTTCTTATTGTTTTATGAAATGTCAAAACTCAACCCTAATTTATCTTTGTTATCATTATTTTTCTCGATTTGCAATGTGTTCGTTTTTGTTGTGTTTTATGTTTTTTACAGTTTATTTAACCGCTTATATGTACTATCCAGACTAGTCTATTATGTGATGCCAAAATATCATAATGTGGTTTTTTCATTGATATATATACTACTACATTATGTTAATAATGTGTTATTAATAATAGTAAAAGTAATTCTGGTCTTAAAAATGATAAGTAGCCTTGCCGGTCAATTAACCCTTTTATTTAATATTATTTTATACATGTGTATTATGTTTAATTCCATACGATACATATTATCAACTTTTTTGTATATATTTTTTATTATGAATTATAAAAAAATATTCCATTTCAACCATTTAGAAGTACTATTTAATATACAAGTTTTATATTGTGTTAGTATCGTAAATTCTGTGATATATAATGTTTTAAACTTTATCACACCCTTTTCTATACAAAATATATTTGAATTTTTTATATGTGTAATGTCTGTACCTTGTATTATTTGTGTTTTGAAACATGAATTATATTTAAGTCACTTCTTACAATATCGTGTTATATTATTACACTAGCGACCCGCCCCGGCTTCGCACGGGTGCAATGCTGATTTTAAATACACTACAGAAAAACTGTGAACGTTGTATATAAAAAAAAAAATAGCGGTCCGCTCCGGCTTCGATAGCCGGGCGGCCGGCCGGTACCGCCGCAAACGCTACGTCCCGCAATTTTTAAATCTGTAATATCTTCGAAAATATTCACTTAAATCATACGGTGTAAAGGGCCATATAGATCTATATGAAATGAACAATGTATTCAAGGTATTTAATTGGTTAAGGATTAATGCTGTATTGGTTAAAACCGCTTCGAAAATTAGCCATTATTTGTCGTAAAAAGTAAATGACAAAAAAAAGTTATTGTGGGTTATCCATAAGAGATAGACATATACCATCGCGGACTTTTCTGTAGACCTTTTCAATGTGTATAATACTTAGTACATTATTTTGATAAAACTCGTAGGGTTCAGCCTGCGTTTGCAATGTAAGCGGAAAAAATGTAATTTTTTACGACATCACATTAGAAACCTCAAGAATAACAGTACTTCTCCACTATTTAATGGATGTTATTATACATATAAACCTTCCTCTTGAATCATTTTATCTATTAAAAAAAGCCGCATCAAAATCCGTTGCGTAGTTTCAAAGATTTAAGCGTACAAAGGGACATAGGGACATAGGGACAGGGAAAGCGACTTTGTTTTATACTATGTAGTGATTCTTTAAAAATATCCTATAAAAACAATGTAGATGTACTATATAGACAAGCTTTACATTACATTGATAACATTAATTTTGTCAAGAATCGAATATATTATGTTTTAATTATAATTACTGCACCCTTTTATATACAACATTTATTTGCGTTTTTTATGTGTGTAATGATTGTACATTGTACTGCTTGTGTTTTTAAAGATGAAATATATATTAATTATTTTTTACAATATTGTGTTCTATTATTATATTACCAATACATTATTCTACTTTATATGAATTCATTTATAAATTTTATTAACTTTTTTAAAAATTATTTGAAAACTAAATATTATAAAAACATACTTTCTACATTTAATACATATCATTGCTATCTAATCACGTATTCACTTGAGGGTAACAAGCATATAATAATGTTATTATGTGGTTTTATGTTGTCTGTCATTGCATTATGATGGTCAAGAAACATGTTAAAATTGGTCTACTTAATCCTGGCTCACTGGCAAATAAAGCAGATGAACTAGTACCCGTTGTGCATAGATCCAATCTAGATCTTTTATTTATAAATGAAACATGGATTCGTTTACATGAGGAAGGCCTGGCACCTAAGTTGATCGGATATCATTTTTGGAATATCCCTCGTCCACAGAGCATACGTACCCGGGGTGGTGGCGTGGGCGTTTATTTTAGAAAGGGAACGCATGTACAAAAATTGAAACATCCGCTGCACGTGAATGTTGAGCAGCTCTGGGTAAGTCTTAACATTGGAAGTTTCAAAATTCTAATTGGCACAGCGTATAGACCGCCATGGTTAAATATTGATACTTTCTTCGACGCACTTACCGATTCCATATGTTCTTTTCCAAGATTTGAAAAAATAATAGTCTTGGGCGATTTTAATATAAATCTGCTTCAAACCAATCAACAGTCTGCTAAGCTATATGAATTCCTCAATTACTGCAATCTCAAACAACATGTAGATGGGCCAACACACTTTACTGATCACAGTCATTCATTAATAGATGTTATAAGTAGTAATATGGACATAAATAACGTAGATATAAAGCACATACCTGAACTCAGTAGTCACGCATTTCTCTCATTTAATCTTCCTATGAATAAAGTAGTAAAAATCAAACCTTGCTGGAAAATATACAGATCGTTAAAGGACATTGATATTGAACATTTTAATAATGATTTAATGAATATAGATTGGAATAGTATTTCGTGCCTACCTAATGTAAATGATACAGTAAATGTGTTTACAGATATTTTGATAATGTTGTTTGATAGTCATGCCCCATACAAAAGAATATTTTCTAAAAGTTCTGTTTCACATCCTTGGATTACCTATACGATAAAGGAAATGATGAAATTAAGGAATGAAGCTTATGACAACTATCGTACTACTAACAGTGACACACATAAGGACTATTATAAACAACTAAAAAAAATTACTAATACAGCTTTATTTAACGAGAAACGTGCATTTTTTAGTAAAAAAGTTAATGACCAGTTTACTAATCCACGTATGCTCTGGAAAAATCTCAAAAAGTCGCTCAACATAAATAAAAAACCAGAAATAGAGATCCCACCACATTTAAATAATCCAAATCTTATAAATGCGTCATTTCTTAATGCTCCCGGCAATAATGTTATTGGCATTGACATTATTCAGAAGTTCAGTAATTGTAGATATGGAGACTCTAAATTTGACATCCGCACAGTTTCCCAAAATGAAGTAAAAAAGGTTATTGATTCTTTACATTCAAATGCGACAGGTATTGATGGTATTAACTTGCATATGGTAGCTCTAACTATGCCTAATAGCCTCTGTACTATAACTTCTATAATAAATAAATCAATTGAATCACACACCTTTCCAGAATTATGGAAAAGGGCTATAGTAAAACCATTGCCTAAAAACAATGAACCGGTGAATGTGAAAGATCTAAGACCAATCAGCATTTTGCCATGTTTATCTAAGGTTTTGGAACGTTTAGTGTACATGCAGACGATCTCATATTTGGAAGAAAATAATATTTTACCGTCACGTCAGTCAGGCTTTAGAAAGCGTCATGGTACAGCCACTGCACTCTTAGATGTTACTGATAGTTTGCTGACTGCTCAAGATCGCGGGGAAGGGTCCATCTTAGTACTATTAGATTTTTCGCGTGCGTTTGATACAATAAATATTAATCTGCTGCTTGCTAAATTGCATTTTTATGGATTCGAACCTGGGACTATTGAGTGGTTTAGGAGCTACCTGTGCGGTCGAACCCAAGCTGTGGAAGTTCGTGGAAGCGATGGAATGGCCGTTAAATCAGACCTACAGCCGCTTATTAGAGGAGTGCCGCAAGGCTCTATTTTAGGCCCTTTGCTTTTTATTCTTTATACAGCAGAGGTAATAAATGAAATTCAATATTGTCAGTATCATCTCTATGCAGACGATATTCAAATATATTTGTCCTTTAATCCTAATGATACACCCAGTGCCGTGGTAAAAATTAATGAAGACCTGGATAGGATAGCAGCCTGGGCAGATTCGGTATCTTTAGCGTTAAATCCTAGTAAAACAAAGTTCATGGTATTGGGATCTAAAAAACAAATAAAAGATATCGTCAGTAATAATTTGGACATAAAGGTACAAGGTGTTCCAGTGGAAAGAGTTTTAGAGGTTCGTAATCTAGGACTTATTTTTGATCAAGAGCTTCGATTCGAAACCTACATACAAAATTTAGTCAGGAACTGTTTTTATCGCTTAAAAATTTTATATCAAATTCGTAATTTTCTCAGCACTGATATTCGAACTAGGTTATGCGAGGCTCTTGTTCTTTCTAAATTTAACTATGCTGACTGTGTATACGGGCCTCGACTTCTTGCAAGAACAGAGCGAATAGTGCAGCGAGTGCAAAATGCTTGTGCAAGATACTGTTTCGACATACCTCCTCGCACTCACGTGACACCTTACCTCAACGAGAGAAACATTTTAAAGATGTCTCTCAGAAGGGAACTCCACATTGCCACTTTGCTCTTCGGTATTGTGACCAGTAAAAAACCAACTTACCTCTACGAAAAACTGGAATGGTGCAGCGGTATTGTTAACACTCGTCTGGTTAGCAACCCGGCACTGCGCTTGCAGCGGTATAGCACGGCGGCTTTTCGTGGTAGTTTTAGATACGTTTCGTGTAAGTGTTGGAATAACATTCCACCTCCCATTCGTAATTTAGGATCTGTCTATACATTTAAAAAACACTTAAAAATTAAATTAAATAATCACCAAAATCAGTTTCCTCCTGGCTCACGCGTTCTTCCCACTTACACGGCGTATATTACATAACTGCTGTACCTGCTTGCTTCATCGGTGTCTGCATGTTGTCGGCGTACTTATTTGTTTCTTGTGTAGTTGATAGTAGTGAATGGTACTTGTTGTATATATAATTATATATGTTTGTATGTATGTATATTATATATGTGTATGTGTATATGTATTATGTACTTATAAGCGATTATTTGTTGTACAATATATTATATAAATATTATATTCGTTAAGGTTATATTGACTGGCAGTCGTACTCTGTTATTTGAGCCGCAAGTTATCATTAGCACCGGTACTCACTGAAAACCAGTGTTACAGAAACACTCTGTAACTTTTGCTGACGTGGGGACCGTTTTGGCATCACACTAATTTTATCTATTTTTTTTTTTAATTTTAATTTTATTTTGTATTTCTTCTTTTTGTTTGTTTTTATATAATTACCTTATTTCTGTATAATGTGGTGCCAAATAAATGAGTTTGAGTTTGAGTTTGAGTTTGAGTTTGAAATCTTCATTAGATACACAAGGCTGATAAAGATCAACACCCCTTTTGACGATCATTCATCCTACGCGGGTTACGCATTTTCTTTATAGGGGTTCAACTTTACAATTGAAGTTACTCCTTGAACCATATTATACATGACTGAAACATAAACCCCCAAAAATATGTCTGCGAATACTAGTTTACTCTATATCCTAGCACACCTATAGAGGGTAACTTGGATTAACACATAGGATAGGTTTTATCTCGGAAATCCCACGGGAACGGGAACTATGCGGGTTTTTCTTTGAAAACGCGGGCGAAGTCGCGGGTGGAAAGCTATTATTTCATAAGTCAAAGAAAAACAGACATATTTCGCTATTTTCGACCACCAAATATGCAACAAAGTTTGAAGTCTTTTTACCTGGTTAATAAAAACATATTGCAAGGGTTGCTACTGAATAAATCGTATAGATTACGCAATGATAAGCTTCCAGGTCACTCACTAGATATATTTTTATCGCGAACCTGGCGACGGATTGACGGCATCTGTCTGCGATCTTGTCTAATCTTGTTCCTTATTAAATAACTATTTAGTACACCTTTTTTCTTATGAAATTGTTTATTTTGCAATAACAGATGTGTACTGCTTTTTCTTAGTATTTTTGTATTAGGTAGAGCGGGTTATTTGTACAATGAAAGATAACAGATTCTTTCTATCAAGTTTTATGTTATCAATGTTTGTGAATTGAATAACAAATGTCGAAATATAACTTTCATATTTATATATTACTCTTGTTGGTATTATCACAGTATTACTATGAGACGTGGAAATGTTTGAGTATAAATGAATAAGGCATACACATAAAAGTTTGTGCAAGATAAGTTCTTACTTCTCGTCCTCAGTTCCCGTGGAACAAAATGCCACTCCGCTGTGACATTTTGCGAAGAATGTGAAAAAAGGGTGAATATTAATCGATTATTTATTGAGTACGAGTCGTTCACTTCCTCTTATCGCATTATAGACGTTCCTTTACCTCGTATTACGTTTTAACTTACATTCCATAAGTCGTGTGTGTTGATATTAAAATTTATCCAAAACAGTACATTGCATCAAACTGAAAACGTAAAGGTAGAGAGAGATACATTTACATTTTCAAGAATGTACGGTAAATGTAAAATCGTACACGATAACGTCTATTATAGAGAAAAAATTATAAATTAAAATCTATACAATTGGTATTGAAACTGCTTTGAAATAAGCTCATATACATTCATTTTTCAGTTAGAAAATAACATTCATATACTAGAACGATACATATAATCAAAAATATCAAAATACATGTTTGCACTTTTTATCTGCTAATCTCTGAGACGGTTTTATCGACTCGACTGAACTTTCAGAGGCAGTTAGCTGATGTTCTAAAAACAGAGTTACACTTTTACGAAAACAAACATGCGTTGTCAACAAGATAACACAATATATAACACAAACAAAGTCACATCATAAACTATAACTAAATACCACATACACACTCGGTGTTTAAAAAACATATCCTTGGGAAAATCGAGTTATTTTATGTGCAAAGTGTGTTGCGAACTGTATGATAAATGTTCAAGAACTGTGGCTTACATGGTAAAATATTTACGTGTGAATTTTACATTTATAGGAACATATGTTTCTTGTTAAATTATTTACAACTATATTACAATGATGTTACAATCATGAAGCGACTTGGCTCGGTTTCGTAGGAAGTTGGATACATTTTATGTCATTTTGCGCTTAGAAGATTGATGTTCACAGTGATTTTTAGTGATAATTATCATACTAAAAACAGGTATACTGTCAAATTAAGCTATGAAAAGAAAGGTCAAAGGTTTTCTTAATTACAATTTAAATTTAATAAAAATTAATGCAAAGAAAGCAAGTTCTTATCACACACGCTGAAACAAAATTCTGTACATACGTATATATACATATATGTTACATAAAAATGAATTCATAGTAAATCAGATTCAGGGAATTATAGCAACACTGGGTCGGTGAACTATTACTAATTACTACCAGTTAAAACCTCTAAGGTTAAAACCAACCGCACACTTTAGTAATATGGGGAAAATATTTTGATGACGTTCTGGCAAACATCTTTAACATTCTACTGATACAAACTCAAGCATATTATACAACATCGTAGTTTTACATTAAATCATTTAAAAAAAAAATGTGAATATTTCTTTTTGATACAAACGGGTCAAGTTCATCGCACGCTTCATTTTTCACAAAGTAAACGAACTCAGAGCGTAGTTTCCTTTACGCCTGCAATTTTACAATACAAGGGCAGTTATACCGCTAATTGTATAATTCTATTAATTGTATTGTTGTATAATTGTATACTAAGCAATTACCGCTGTAACTCCATAGTCCATTCATTTCATTGCAATTTTGTTGTTTCACATTTGGATCATTTGTACATGCAAAATATTTAATTAATACCAGTTGTATTTTATTTTTTTATTTTATTAGTATTGATTAAAGTTTTGTTAAATGAAAATCTAGTCACACATTTTATATATATTTTAACTTATGTTTATGTTGTTAACGGTTTGAATTTAAGCTTTAATTATAAAGTAGTAAGGCATTAATGCTATGTATTTACTTATGATTTGTAATCATAATTGGTATATTAAGATTTAACTATTTATACCTATGTCAACTTCAAAGGAAAAACCGCATAGGTTCCCGTTCCTGGAAGGTTTTTGGGATAAAAACTATCCTATATGTTAATTCGAATTGTCCTCTATTAAATGCCAAATTTCAGGAAAATTGGTTCAGCAGTTTTTGTGTAATAACAAACAAACAAACTTCCACATAAATAATATTAGTAGGTCATTAGGATATAGCAATAACATAATCATTAAGCAGCTTGGAAATAGCTACATGCCTTGGAGTAGTGTAGCTAATTACTATATATTTTGTTATATAAAGTGTATTGTAAGTAAGTAAGTAAGTGTATTGTTGCTTGTAATATGTACATGAAACAAAATTATTTTTTGCTACTTACCATGAATTCGGAGCGAAAACGACTAGCCAGGAGTAAGAGCCTTATAAACTTGTACAAAAACATAAAACCGAGCGGGTTGTAGGATGAGTATGTAAATTGTTATTGTTATTTGTAATTTAACAAAACAAAACAGTATAAACGCGAGACTCAAGACTAATAAACATTAAGTTTGTGAGTAACTGGCAGTTTTCCATTGAAAACAGCAGATGTAACGTAGTATGAAGAAAATTAGAAAAGTTAATTGTATGATTGTTGTTCTTGCTTTCTTTCGCACTTTATTTTTCATCCTTGGTTAAAAATTATTCGTCGAATAATTTATAAAACTACCATTTTAAAACGTATTCGAATTTCCCGTATTTGACAGTTTACGTGACATTTTAATTTTATCGTGTAATACTTACTTTATTGGACGGATAAGTTTTAACCAAGCATTGAAAAATCGGCCCTTAGTCGGATCTTCTTTGTTTTTTAGGCATAATAGGTTCCGGATTGACCTGGGACTTGAAGAAGTTTGTAAGATATAGTTTTTATTACAGCGCTTCAAGGGTCTCGTACTAAGCTGTGTTGCAAGGATGAACGATGAATTTTTTTTATTATTTATTCCTGTAAATAATTTTTAATTTAAGAGTAACATATTTCGTTTAATTTTACCGGCATAAATGTTTTTATTGATGACCTCTTTAACGGATAGTATAGATTGTAATGACTAGCTGTGTACGCCGGCTTCGCCTGTTTTGCATTATCGAATACTAGCCCTGCTTCGCGGTTTTGTCCGCATTTATGAGCTTCTGTTTGTCTTAGCATAATGATAAATAGCCTATAGCCTTCCTCGATAACTATCTTACACTGAAAGAATTTTCCAAATTGGACCAGCAGTTCCTGAGCTTACCGCATTTAACCAACCAAACAATCAAATAGACAAACTCTTCATCTTTTTAATATTAGTATAGATATAAAGACCTCCTCCATTTCGTAACTTTACGTCGTACCTGATATTCGATAAGGAGTACCATTTTAAATTCAATGCTAAAGTGATATTATATACCAAAGAATATCGGTAACTTTCAAACTGTATCAGTATAGTAGAAACACGTTTTCATGACATGGATATCGAAACTCTCGTATAATATATATGTACATATACAGGGTGTCCCACTGTTGGTATACTAAGCTCAAAGGAGGTTATAGTTTTGCATACGCTGAGTACGTTAAAAGATACATATAATATACTTATCCAGACGCAGTTTTTTTTTCAAATAGATGAATGTACCTACACCCATAACAAGCAACCCGCCCAACTTTGCTACCAGCACGTGACCTATCGTTTAAAATTATGTTTTCATAGACGAAATGCTCACATTAGCGAAGCGATACATGCCGGCTGCGCGAAGCTAGAGAAGAAAACATGGATTTTCAGGAAAAGTTTAGCAAAATTTTTTTGATGTAATTTTGTTGATTAAGTATTTATTACGTGATCAGTGTATGCAAAACTACAAGTCACTTCGCGCTTAGTATACCAATAGTGGGACACTGTATATTACCTACATGTAGTTTCAAAGTTAATATAATGTTGTTCAAATGTAGATATATATTAAACATTAAACCTATTTTAAATTGTCAGAACTGAAAAATTTTATGGGACCAACCAGAAGACACTCGTTTTCAAATAAAAAAAGAATCTTCAAAATCAGTTCACCCAGTACAAAGTACTAAGGTAACAATCCAAAATAAATACAGTCGGTTTGAGTATCTTCTCCTTTTTTGGAAATCGGTTGAAAATTAACCTTAGACTGAAGCTGAGTTAATTTATATATTATAACAAAACAACTCCCACTAATACCAATTTATCGCTTCGCTTATTTAACACCCTTCAGCTTATTTCCTCCCTTCAAAAACCCATTGTCCTTTAAAATTCATTAAAATAGGTGCAGCCGTTCTAGCGTGAACACAATGAAGTACAAACTTAAAAGTTTGTTTTCGGACCCATATAATGTTTTCTATTACTCAACCCCTACAAATAAAAACCAGCCGTGCCCCGCGGTTTAACCTGCATTTTTCCACTTCAATTGGTCTGAGCCTGCATGCAGCCTATAGGTACTCGATAAGAGTATATTACCTAACACTGAAATTAATTTTGAAATTATACAAGTAGTTCCCGAGATAGCGCGTTCAAACCATCAAACAAGCTCTTCAGCACTATACAGGGTGTCCCGCTTTCGGTATACTAAGCGCGAAGGGACTTGTAGTTTTGCATACACTGATCACATAAAAAATACTTAAATAACAAAATTACGCGAAAAATTTTTTGCTAAATTTTTCCTTAAAATCAATGTATTCGTCTCTAGCTTCGCGCAGCCGGCATATACCGCTTCGCTAATGTGAGTATTTTGTCTATGAAAACATAATCTTAAACGATAGCTCACATGCGGGTGGCAAAGTTGGGCGGTTTGCTTGTTGGGGGTGTACACATGGAATTTTAAGAATTCCTCTATTTAAAAAAAAAAATGCGTCTGGAATTTTATAATTATTTTTTACGTACTCAGCGTATGCAAAAATACAAGTCCCTTTGCGCTTAGTATACCGAAAGTGGGACACCCTGTATATAAAGATATAGATAGTATAGATAAGTAATACCGAAAAAGTATACAAAATGAAAAATAAATGGTCATTGAATTTAACTATTTAACATGTAATTCGAAGCAAAATATTATTCAAATTTGAATAACTGGCGCTTCGCTGTATAAGTCCCGCCATTAAAGAAGATACCTAACTTAAATGGCTTCTATTTCTTGCTGTACGGTTAGCAAAACAGGTATTATAAATTATTATTTTTATTAAACACTAGCGGTCCGCCCCGGCTTCGCCCGTGGTACATATTTACGTTTTCTCTACATAAAAACCATCCTCGTACTTCAAGGAATATAATAAAAAAAGAATTATCGAAATCGGTTTAGCCGTTCTCGAGTTATGCGCTTACCAACACATTTTGGGATTCATTTTTATATTATAGATATATATATTACTGAGATTATGATGATATATGATTAAATTTACTTCATTTTAATTTAGAACTATGTATATTCGCTATATTATATTCAAAGTATATATTTTTTTACTATCTATACCTATATTAAAGCTGGCGAGTTCGTTTGTTTGAACGCACAAATCTCAGGAATTAATCAAGTACGACGGATAGGAGAAGAGCATCAATGAAAGTTGTAAGCATTGAAAAAATAAACCTTTTGAGAACAGTTGTTGCGTAGATATTTTTATTACATTACTAGTGGTCCGCCCCGGCTTCGCCCGTGGTACATATTTCGCAATAAAAGGTAGCGTATATTCTTTCTCAAGGTCTAAATATTATCTGTGCCAAATTTCATCAAAATCGGTCCAGTAGTTTATGCGTGAAAACCATACATACATACATACAAACCTTTCCTCTTTATAATATTAGTATAGATAAGCAGAAAATACATTAAGAATTGGTGTCATCACACAAATAATATATTGATTAACGATTTATTCAAGTTCAAGGCAATAAGCATTACAAGACAGAAGTCTGAAGCCGTATATTGTTTCCAAATTATATACTGAAAGATTCTCATTGTAGTGTTTCATAATAGTATGAAAATTATATTTAGACTTACAAAAGGGCCTCCATAGGAAAGGAAAAAAGAAATAAAACTTCACAATATTCTTATAAGTTTCTATTGTACAAAATTGTCTCTTTATATTTGGCTCTAAATATTTCATATAAAAAGGAATATGAAACACCTTTAATAATTTTATTTATTTATTTATTTATCAATACTTTATTGCACTTAAAGAGAATAAAAAATAAATACAAATACTTAAATATAGCTTAAACTAAGTACATGGCGGTCTTATCGCTTAATAAATGGGTAGTGCAATAATAAATAATAATAGTAGGGAAAACATACACATACATATTTATATTGTTATTGATAATAAATAGAGAAAGGGGAAGAGAAATATAATTTAGGTACGAATACTAAAATAGTCAAATAATTAACAATCACACTGATTCCAAGAATAATTCAGCCATGTTATCAAAACCTTAACCACGTTCCCTTGTGAATTCATCTTTGGTTCCAATCGTACTAAATTCCAATCTACAGTTGACAAACGCAGGCTTGGCTTCGACTGTAGAATTGATTTCTCCAAGTCTATGATTTTCAATTTAGAAATGATTTCACCATCTTGATGCTTTAATGAAGGAAATGTACTTTTATTTAAAAATCAGGTTATACCACTATCACTACATAGTATAAACAAAGTCGCTTTCTATGTCCCTGTGTATGCTTTTAATCTTTAAAACTACGCAATGGATTTTGATGCGGTTTTTTTAATAGATAGAGGAACAGGAAGGCTTTAATGTATAATTTATTGGGTCTAAAGACAAAGCGAAGCCGCAGGCGGAAACGTAGTAAGGTATGTAGGTAACAAAGTCACTTCCCGCTGTCTGTCTATCTGTCTGACCCTATTTATGATTAGATCTTTAAAACGACGCTACGGTTTAATATTTAGATAGAGTGCTCCTTGAATGTTTTTTGTATATAATTTGTTAAGTTAAAAGACGGGCGAAGCTACATGCGAAAGGCTAGTGAGAAATATATGAAATTTAAGCAGTAATTGAGTAACTTTCAATACGCGATGTAATTTAAAAGCTACGTTGCAGGTAAACCACATAAACGTTCTAGAAATATATGGAAGTTTCTCCCTTCTACAATCTTAGTATTGATATAAATTTTGTGCAATGTAAAGTTAGTTTGACATCTTATCGGTTGTCGGAAACGAATGTTCATTGTTAAATGTTTAGCAATTTTCGTATTTATTATGTTTGTTTGTGAGATTTTATTTTCGTATACGTTCTATAAATATGAGCAATTCCTTTTGTTAACGGTAGGTTGGGTTTTAATATGCCTCGTAGAAGGTTATTATTCAACTGTATTTATGGTTTATAAATCTTTACAATATAAAAAAAAAAAACATGGTACTAATATCAAATATGTGTTGGTAATTTATTCGTAATAAGTTTAATCTTCTTTCAGTATTTAGACAAATCACTAAACAAATCTGACATTTTGAAAAGTATTTTTAGAATATTAAACCCCGTTTTAATCCTGTTATAATGATGGTCGTTTTACATATTCCATGGATTTATTTCTGTTATTTTTTCTTGCAACGCTTTCCATATAACTTTTAGATTGGACAGCCACAAATACTCTCTCATTTATATCAACTTTGATTGAAGTTTTCTATCCCTATTTCCGCCATATTAAATCCGGAAGTTTGTCAATTTGTCCCCTGTTCATAGTAAAGGAGAGTGACGTGGTTTATTGTGGTTTTCGTTTATTTTGTGAGATTCCATGAATTAAATTTATATTGCTGTTTATTTTATGTCACTCGTTTCTTGTTTCGGAGTCGTTCGAATAGACGTGTTTTTAGGGCTAGGGTTAAAAGAAGAGGCAAACCTGTTAAAAAAAAATACTACGGGTGTAGGTACTAACTAATCTGACTTTCTCTTTCATGTGATTTTGTGGACAACTGAAAGAATGGAAAGGAAAATGTTTTATAATAATTATAATTAATTATTTGTTGTTGATTTAAATTAAGTTAGCGATGTATCGTCCTTTACACCTGTTTTGAAGTATTTTATTTTGAAATATTGTAAACATATTAGGTAGGTATGTATTAAAAAGAATGTCTAAATCTTAATGTACACGAGTTATTCTAAAAATGAATATAGAATTAATTATGAAATTATAGAATCGTAAACAATGCATTTGATGATGTGATGATCTTCAGGAAAGTGAGTAGGTACACGAATGCTTCTTAGTTGGTACGACAAATCTTCAAAAGTATACAGGTGAAGCCAGGATACACAGCTAGTCACCTATAACAAAGATTGTTTAGCATTTGAGATATTGCACTTAAAACGTGTAAAACTCTACTAATTGTCTGTTAGATGTCCTCTTAATAGGCTTGCAAATATAACCAAGCATATTATTAAATACTTTCATATGAGAGCAGATAATTTCGTACATAGAGACGTCTAGGATATTTCATAATATCGTGACTACGTGTGAAAAATATAATTGAATTCTTATATTCCGTCTAGACCAATTTATATGATACAAAATCTATTTTATCTTCCCAGTCTAGTACTCTGAAACAATAAATGAATTTAAAAACATCTTAAACCGACAAGTACAATAAAATTTACTTGAAATAATTGTCATTTCTTAATGTTGGAGAGGAAACTTCATTATGTACTTTTTATTGAGAAATAATTTTCATTCAGAACTTTGAAATAGTTAAAGATTGTGAACCTTTTACGGTATCTTACTAGTCTTTCTTACTAATATTATAAATGCGAAGTGAGGATGTGTGTGTGTGTTTGTAACTCTTTCACGCAAATTCTACTGAACCGATTACAATGAAATTTAGCACACATATAGAGGGTAACTTGGATTAACACATAGGATAGGTTTTATCCCGGAAATCCCACGGGAACGGGAACTATGCGGGTTTTCCTTTGAAAACGCGGGCAAAGCTGTGGGCGGAAATCTAGTATGTAATAAGATAGTTTACTCATTGTAACAATGTACCTACGTATAAATGCTACGTATAAAAGCTAATACATTTCAATACATAGAGTTTATAATAAATTAATATAATCTCGGGTTGAGAAATTTTAGAAACTTGCTGATTGTGTTTTATCTGCTGAATATCATCTAAAGCCATTTTTACGTATACTTTGTTGTAGATACCTAAAATATGTTATTTTAGGTTTAAATATTGTTATTTTAGGAACTTATTTAGGAAATTTTAGGAACTTCCTGATTAAATATTATATTCTCTACTGATATAATCCTCTAAAGTATATTTTAATAGCCTCCGCGATAATATAGATACTTTGTACCTAAAATATTAATCTAAAGTTATCAGAGTAAGCCAAAACTCGTATAAGAACGTATATTTTTCTTACAATGTGTATTGAAAGCCAAAGCAATTATTGGTTGAGGTAGAAATATAGGGTACAAGCTGCTCCGCGCGGTTTCACCCCCGTGGCTCCACTCGTGTTGGTCGTAGCGTGTTGATATATAGCCTATAACCTTCCTCGATAAGTGAGCTATCTAACACCGAAAGAATTTTTCAAATCGGACCAGTAGTTCCTGAGATTAGCGCGTTCAAACAAACAAACAAACAAACAAACAAACTCTTCAGCTTTATAATATTAGTATAGATTAGTAAAGGGAAGTAATTTTAAAGAAAGCTGTATACTTATCCTCTTTAGATCTTTAACAATGGGCCTTTTAAAAGTATATAAAGGTAATCTTTATATGGGAGTGTTGTATTTATTACAGAACCTATTTTTTGTGGTACCAAACAAAGAATACTATAGTGTTATATTATCTGTGGCATAGGAACACATATCCATACTAATATTATAAATGCGAAAGTAACTCTGTCTGTCTGTCTGTTACTTAATCACGCCTAAACTACTGAACCAATTTGCATGAAATTTGGTATGGAGATATTTTGATACCCGAGAAAGGACATAGGCTACCTTTTATTGCGAAATATGTACTTACCACGGGCGAAGCCGGGGCGGACCACTAGTACAATATATATTATTAGAATTATCTAAGTACTAAAAAGTAAAACTCACGATTTTGTGAATCTCGATATTCGCTGATTATGTAGATTACGATAGTAAAAATAATCTTTAAAATTGTTCCAGATAATAAAATAAAGTTTTAGTTTAATAATGGCAATAACACTTTATAGTTCTTTCTCTTTTATGGCCGAAGTATTGTAGGTTGTGTGGGTTTAAGGTGAAAAATTAAAATTGGCTTGAGGAATTAATCTCTACATTTTATATTAGGTATTTCTACAAGTAAAAAGAAAATTATTTTTTCTTTATATAATAATACTAGATTTCCGCCCGCGGCTTCGCCCGCGTTTTCAAGGGAAAATCCGCATAGTTCCTGTTCCCGTGGGATTTCCGGGATAAAACCTATTCTTTGTGTTAATCCAAGTTACCCTCTATATGTGTGCTAAATTTTATTGTAATCGGTTCAGTAGTATTTGCGTAAAAGAGTAACACACACACACACATCCTCACAAACTTTCGCATTTATAATATTAGTAGGAAGGATTGTATAAAGATATTTATTTTAAAATATACGTTCTATCAACAAACAATATAATGGCAAAAGAAAGAGTCGACATCTTGAATAACATTGAGAAGCGGTGGTAAAATCAACTTTTAAATATTTTTTTGTATGAACATTGAACAGTCAGGATAAAAAAGGATGTGTGGCACTCGGGGACTGCCGCGGTAAAGCCTTGCCTTCAAGCCACACCTCCGCGCCCGTCGGAGTGGGGAGCGTGAGGTTTTTCGTTTATACTCAATTTCTGGATTTGGTCCCCGTGCTCAAGGCCCGCGATAGAAGCTATGCAATAGCTTAAAATTGCGAAGGTATCTGAATATTTTGGTTAACAACTCTCTACTTCTGGCTAAGTGCTGATTGTAATATTTCCCATGTCAAAGCTTTTAGTTCCCCGACATACCCATTCACGATGTTTTTTTTTACAGATAGCAGCGGCGGTAAAATGAACTTTTTAATATTTTTTTGTATGAATAAATAATAATACGAAAAATTGTAAAATGTGAAAATTTCACGTGATAGAGGGGATGGTTTCTAGAGCTAATACGTTAGTTTAGTGAAGATCTTTGTATCCCAGCCATACCATTGATCATCAGTTAATCATCCACTAAATAGCATTTAATAATTTGGCTTCTTTCTGGCGTATATACGAAAAATTGTTACTCGTAAAACATAATGAAAAATTTGCTCTTTTTTGGCAGCTTCAATAGATTGCAGCAAGATTCTGTCATATTCGGAGATTCTGTTAGAAATTCCAAAAAAATATATAAAAGATTGTTTGAAAATAATCGGCACTGTCACAGGGAGTGACACAAACAAGTTCCAGACAGAGGTCTTAAATGATGAATAATTCAAATACGATAAGGATCTTTATAATTTGATTGGAAAACTTGTGAGGATTCAACGTGAAATATTACTTATTCATGTGGACTTTATTTCCAGCTTTTGCTGTTTTGCTGTGCAATAATAATGTAAATAAATTATAATATAATTGTACCTAATACTGTTAAATCGTGTTAAAACTACGTTTGTCACCAAAGGAATATAAATTTTACTAAAATAATTAGTATAATTGTCTATTTACATTATTTTTTTAAGAATGTGTTTTCTAAGATTTTATAGATGTTGAAGTAATAAAAAAAAACGCACGACTAGTAAATAATTTTCGCAGTTTATTCTACACATTTTTTGACTCGATTTATTTTTATAGTATTTTATGTTACCAATATTGAATGAAATGTTCCTAAGTAAAATGGTTAATATTTTGTAGCTAGATGCCTTGAATATCATCGGTATTTGAATTGGCTCGTTACCAAACAACGGTTAAGCCAGAAAAGCGATATGTAACCAATGCATTAATCTAGAGCTTAAAATGAACTAGTGTTTACTAAGTTTACACGGATTAAGATCGTACACGCTGAAATAAAGCGATTTTCTATTTTAACATGCGAATTAATTACTTTGAAGTTTGAACTAAAAAATAATGATATTTGATAAATGAAACTAGTTTTGGAGACATGACTTATACGTATTTGATGTATTTATAGGTAACTAGCTTTCCACCCGCGGCTTCGCCCGCGTTTTCAAAGAAAAACCCGCATAGTTCGCGTTCCCGTGGGATTTCCGGGATAAAACCTATCCTATGTGTTATTCTGATGTATAAGCTATATTGTGGTAAAGTTTCATTCAAATCCATTCAGTAGTTTTTACGTGAAAGAGTAACAAACATCCATACATCCATACTTACAAGTTACAAACTTTCGCCTTTATAATAGTAGTAGGATTTATTCATATTGTTTAAGTACATTATATTAAACAGTTTATAGAATTTTCATTATAATATTGTTGAATTTGATCTTAGGAATACTACTTATTACTTATTTAGACGTTCGACTTTCGCTGCGTAGGCTACTTAGCAGTTTTGATGTAAAACATTAAAATACTGATTGTTTACAACAGCTTCAAGCAAATGCATTGAATGCAGTTTATATCTATTAGAATTTATATTTTAAATTGGAGCGCCTATTTTCTGATAACAATGTCTGCAATATGAAGCCCGACATTAAACACGGTATAAATCACATCGTTTCGTAGAAAATAGGCCATAACGTTCGCATTGATTTATTTTATTTGTATTGTGACTTGTTATATATTATTGAGTAATTTAATGGTCATATTTTAAGGTGTTATCATTGGTTGAGGTATATGTTTGATATTGGGCAAATAACATGTAGTCCAATCGTTATATTTTGTACATCTTAAATATATGAAACTCACAGGTGACTGACTGACTGACATAGTGATCTATCAACGCACAGCCCAAACCAGTGTACGGATCGGGCTGAAATTTGGCAATCATGTAGATGTTAGGACGCAGGCATCCGCTAAGAAAGAATTGCGATCAATGCTACCCCCAAGGAGGTACAATAGGGGATGAAAGTATGTACCATGAACATTTATCTTTTCCACGCAGGCGAAGCTGTGGGCAACAGCTAGTTACTCTATAAATTGTCATTTTAACTGTGAAATAAGCTAATCAGAATTGTATCTTCTCTAACGTTAAGTAAACAACCGCATTTCTTGAAATATTCACTCTAACAGCGGTACTCCAATGTTTAACTTTTCCGCTTTCTAATACGATATATATACATATATAGAAATTTTATATACTCAAACTCAAACTCAAATTATGTATTCTATGTATTCTATGTATTCTCTAATGGGCGGTTTCAGTAACAGATATTATCCCAAAATCTATAGATTAGATAGTTTGGTGTACAAAGCTTCCTTATTTAAACGTGTAAACGAGAAAGCGATCAAAAGAAACAATGCATTCGAAACTATATCTTTAATCTAGATTACGGATTGTTCGATATTGAAGCCACAGATAATATAATAATTTACATAAAACACAGCGTATACAAACTATACACTACAAATACCAACTTGTTAGTAAGGCCAATTTAAATCATAGCTTTATAGCGAGATACAACGTAAATATAAAAGTAAAGTTGCCCTATTGCCATTATAACAATAAACATGTACATATTTTATTCTGAAAGTAAATTTACAATTTGAAACAGAATTGTAAATTTGATTTTCTTTTAAGAGCTAGGAGCACTTCGTTACAAGTGAATTTTGATGCGAGTTAAATGTGATGTATTTAACTTTATTTTTTTCTTGTGTGCAAAATATGCTTTCAATAAACAAAAAAAAAAAAAAAATCCCCAAACAAAGAGTAGAATTAAAAGCGTGAGAAATTTGACATCATTATTTGTGTTTGCTGGTCCGAATTCCTGGTGTGTACTGCATTTTCTTAAATCGTTTTGGCTGAGCGTTTTAGAGTAGGTACAGTGCTATAGAAACCCTTACAATTTGTAGTTGCTAGAACTAGAGCATTTATTTGTGGGAATATAGTAGAAAAAAAGAGCGAGTGTGCCGAGCACACGTGTCATAAGTGAAACTACTTTTCAAGATTCAAAGATAACAAAATCGTTGCCTAACTCCATGACGTGACAGTATTGTCATGACGCGACCTTGACATTTTACTTTTAACGCGCCTGAAGAAAGTTCACGTCAAAAAATGTTGAAAAAATGCAATTTTTAGAAAACATCTAAACATACTTTCTATTCCTTACAACAAACTTTCTATTCCTTAGAAACACTTTTAAGACAATTTAAGAAACTTACATTTATCTTCAGCTAAGCCTTTAATAAAATCCGAATTTTGTTTTATATAAAAACAATTTATTCATTTCGTTAATTAAACGAAATGTAAATTTTTACGTGTGTATTAATTATTATGTTCGAACTTATTCTCTTTGTCATAACTAAAATCAGTTCCATATCGAATGTTTTTCATTTTAATGAATAAAGGATAATTAAACGTTCTGCACATTTCCGAATTTGGATCACGAATATGTAATATTTTCACTAATTGTTTTACCAATTCACAACGGATATAAATTACCTTTTGGGAAATTTCGAATATTCGAGAATGCGAATGTCGATTTCAATGAAATCACGTTTGGCGCTCCACGTGTGAAAAAAATCTATTTGTGTGTTTAATCTTTGAATGGATTTGGCAGGAATTCCGGCGGTTTGTGAATGGCTTCTCTATATTATTTAAATTGCTTGCACTTGTATGCACTAGTTTGCATTTACAGTGTGGATTCATATTGTTCTGGATATAGGGTTATTGGCCATTGGGTATTGTCATTAGCTGATGCCCGCGCTTTCGTAAAGAAGATGTTTGTTTGCGGGACTATATTTTGTATTTTCAAATCTATAACGAGTGTAGTAAACTGCCGCCGGCTTGGTAGAGAGCTAAGCCTCTCGGTTAGAACCTTGAACCTCGGGTTCAAGTAGTGCTACTAAAAAAGTAATAAAATGTCCCTAGGTATAGCAGAAGGCGCTAAAGGTAAGCTACGTTCATGAAAATTGCTCAATGAAATGGAAGCGAAACACATTTGTATTCTGCTCCAAGAATGGCAGCGATACTTATAAATGCCCATATAACCATTAACTCAGTCTTTAGCTATATGTCTCGTTCTTAAGATTTACCACTTCAGTATTGATCGGATTACCTTCTCTAGGTCAGGAACGATTTTCAGCAAGTTGTGTTAGACCAATCGTAGTTTGTTGGTTGCTATAATGTGATTAAATAATTCAGGTTTCCAGTATGCTATTCTAAACAGGATTTGCATTACGAAAGCTAGTTTTTTTAACTCCAGTTGGTTTTAAGTTTTTCAATATGAATGGTATAAATGACATATCAATCGGATACGTTTTTGTTTCTATTCATTCATTTTATTAACTTTTCTGTATTGAGTGCTCGTTGAGTTATAGTTAGCGTTTTGTTTTGTTAGGGAACCTTAAGCTTTACTGATTGTTTTGATAGCTTTTTAGTTGTTTTAAGATTTTTAGTGATACTCTTATAAAGTATGGGATAACAATTTAGTAGAAAGAAAGAAAGATTTGTTCTTTTCTATTTTTCTGTCTATTTATAGTAAGCAATTTTTTAGCTTTCGATATTTTTATGTTTACAGATTATTTAGTAGGTAGGTATACTGTCAAATTATAAATGGATTATATTATATACTATAATATTATAAAGCTGAAAGCTTTGAAAAATTATTTCAGTGTGAGATAGCCCATTTATCAAGGAAGGCTATATATCATGCACGCTAAGACCAACAGGATCGGAGCACTGTGGGTGAAACCGCGGAGCACAGCTAGTATTAACTTTGAAGAGTACAATTACGTAAAATTGGTATTTAAAAATGATAGAACTAAATTGTTAAGAGAAAATTGTTCCAAGGATGGGATTGCATACTTCACCGTTAAGTCGTATACGAGCCGAGCGAATTAACATTAATTACTAGGTGATGCATTTGACGTGATGCTCCCATCTTGATGTTAGGTAGGTACATTAAGGTATGGGATATGGGATTAGGAGACTTTTTAATGTTATAGGATGGTATTATTTTTACGGCTTAGTTTAGCTGTAGTAAATATTTCCAGACAGTGGTGGGTTTAATTATTATTAGAATGAAATATAATTATTGGAATTAATAAAATTTTATTAGAATATAATTATTGTTAACAAAAATTAAATCGCCTACAAATTGTGAGAAATAGATGAAATTTAAATGGTATCATATCAACATGGGAGGCACGAACTTTCTAATAAAAAATAATCATTAGAATAGGTTCATCTAATTAGAGGTCCTGAGGTAACAAAGCCAAAACAAAAAAAAAATACAGTAGAATCGATGGAAAAACATGTTTTCTGCATTCCAACTAATATGGAAAAACAGTAAGTGGGTGTTATTTTCTTTTAAGTAGATATATAAACTTCAAGTCTCGGAAGTTTCAGGGTTAAATTGATTTACCTTAGCATGTTTGTAACAAAGTAGAAAACATTTCTCGATTCCGTATCACTGCAAAGTCTCTGAAAGTTTTAGCGTACGACAGGCATTCGCCATAAATTTCCACCCTTTATTTAAGTAAAAGGAAGCCTATGTTTTTCTTCAACGACTAATATATCTTCAATATAAGTATGCTTATGTATATGTAAAGTATAAGGTTTATTATACAATAAAGTGCGTCACACACGGTGAAGATACTATATGAATGAAGATACTAGATATTTTATCTTAAGATACTGTAATATTTTATATTACAGTATCTTAAGGTATCCGGTATCAGCGTTCTGACCATCATTTTTCTTTTTGTCATTGCGTACTAAGACCCCTGTAGAACCGCCATCCTGTTACAAATGACCCGAAATTTTGTGGGTCATTTGTAACAGGATGGCGGTTCTACAGGGGTCTTAGTACGCAATGACAAAAAGAAAAATGATGGTCAGAACGCTGATACCGGATAACTTAACATAATGTAATACAAAATATTACAGTATCTTAAGATAAAATATTATAGTATCTTCACCGTGTGTGACGCGCTTAATGGGTAAGAAAAGGGACATGTTGTCATGAAAGCTTAGTGCGAAGATTTTAAAAGTACGGTTACCCTTTTTCGTAACGTACGTTATTCCTTCATAATATCCTATGAAGAAAAAGATAATAAATGTTCCGTATTTTCAAATCAAACATATGATTTTACTTATTGGAAAACAGCCATACAATTTGGCGTTGCTATATCCATACTAATATTATAAATGCGAAAGTAACTCTGTCTGTCTGTTACTCAATCACGCCTAAACTACTGAACCAATTTTCATGAAATGTTATGGAGGAAAAAGGTATGGAGATATTTTGATACCCGAGAAAGGACATAGGCTACTTTTTATCACGGGAAAATGACGCAATCCCGGAAATCCCACGGGAACGGGAACTATGCGGGTTTTTCTTTGACTGCGCGGGCGAAGCCGCGGGTGGAAACCTAGTATTCGTATAAAACCACCTACACGAGTTTTTATTGAGTGATTTCTACAAGTTTAATACCCCTTGACATACAAATGTGTCTCATACAGATTTACATATATATATAATATCACTAACCTAAGGCTGCGTTTCCACCAGAGATTTGCGAGGATGCGAAGCGAGGGATGTGTTTGTAAAGAACCAATAGTATCGCTTCATTTACCTCGCCTCGCTCAGCACAGCTCTTGTGGAAACGGCTCAGCGGTGCTAGGTTTTTGCACATACAAAACAAGCGAGAGATGTGTGCGAGGAACGTGAACGAGGTATGTTTATTAGTTGTATAATTTTGAGCAATGAAATATATTTCACAGCTTCGCAACGCATCCTCGCACAGCTTTGATGGAAACCCGTCACAGCACAGCTAGCCTCGCACGACAAATTTCGATCGCTCTCTGGTGGAAATGCACCCTAAATATATGCCGTCTGCTCGTTCGGTTAATTGAATTCTGGGTATAATGACCATACTGACAGATGTTAACCATTATCAAGTTATTAGCAATAAGCAAGCAATATTCCACCGTGCGAATGGTCTACATCACAGAGGAATGCACAAAGAATTTTTAATTAAAACTCAAATGTTACGAAGCCGTCTTTCATTAGTGATTTCCCGTAACTTTGATATTTGCGGGATTCTTGACTGTTTTGAGATATTCGACATCAAATCGAAACGGCCATGATTAGTCGTACTTTGGAAATATAAGGCTGTATGATTATTGAGGAATCGATAATTCGTTTGAATGTCTTGAAATAACTTTATGATGATACTCGTATCTGTTGCTTTCTCAAAAATATATTTATAGATATATATATATATATATATATATATATTTTACTGCTTGAAAGTTCTCTTCAATATTTTTCGCCATTTAAGAGCATTATGTAATATGTTATATATTTCATAATTTTTGTTAATGTAGCTTATTTGATATTTAACTAAAAGATAATATTATTCTCTTAGGTCTATCTTTATTGCTCTAAAAATAACTTTTCGCATATTTTAGGAATATAATAAAAACCTTGTTACATTAAATAAATGAGAAATCTTTGGTCTACATAATAAAATGTCTCTGTGACTTGGAAGTTGTAAAAATAGCGCTCATTAAATGTCCAAGTTTATTCTAGGCATCTTCCACTTGAATTCAAGATGTATTGTTTTAGAGAAATGATGTTTTTAATGTGCTTTTTTTATTTTTAGTCTGTGATTGTTGTTATTAATTGAAAAAAAAAGATAATTTATTTCCCGTATACTGTATTTTTGAAGTCTTAGTTTCGTTATTTGATAAAAATAATATTTGTTTAGTTAGGAGGGTTAAAATAATCTATTTACTGAGTATTATTTCAGTCACAATATAATAAGAAATAAATAGCAGTATATAATTGGATTTCGCATATAATAGAATGTGTTGAATACCGGTTCTTGAAGAGGTTTCACCATTATTTTACGGTTTTCCCTCACAATGTAAGGTGAGATTTTCACAATAGTTTAACCCTTTGCCAACAGACCGTACAAACCCTTACGATCGTCGTTAAAAATAACGGGCAAATGTATGACAATTTATATGTAACTAGTGGACTGCCCCGGCTTCACCCGCGAAACATGTTTACGTTTCTCTCCATAAGAACTATCCTTGAACTTCAAGGAATATTATAAAAAAGAATTAACGAAATAAGTCCAGACGTTCTCAGTTTTGCGCTTACCAACACATTTAGCGATTCATTTTTATTATATATAGAAAAAGATAAAACAAATAGGTAATAATCTTTGTGTACATGAAAAACATCTCATAAAACGCTACAACTTTCATGTTATTTTATTGCCAAGTTATTTTTGGAAAAAGCTTTCGTATAAAAAATAAGAGGGACTGTTGAAACAAAAAGATTTTAACATCCTTAAGGAACAGAGGGTATAAAGAGTACTCAAGTGACCCAGCTTAAAATTGGCCTAATTTGAAAATCTCTTTGCTTTATAAAATATATAAAACAGGGCTCTTGGCTTTCTCTCTAATTGTTATATACTGCGATATAAATTATATTATATCATATTATAATCCGTAATGGTTTATAGTTTCGTATGTTTGAATCTTTTTTTTTAATTTTACTCACATGTACTTAAGTTTGATTTGTGATTCACGAATGAAGACGACTTATTAGACTATGCCTTTCTTGTATTGTTAATAATTGAATAGACAACGGTGACATTTTAGTCCTTATACAGCTCGTATTATACTAGCTGTGCCCCGCGGTTTTACCGCATTGCTTCGCTACCATTGGTCTTAGCGTGATATCTAACACCAGTATATTATTATTAGTCTGTGCTAACACTGAAATAATATATCAAATCGAACACTTCGTTCCTGAGATTAGTGCGTTCAAACAAACTACAGCTTTATAATATTAGTATAGATATGGATGTTGGTGGATGATGAATGTTTGTATTGCATCATATGGGGGAAAGTTTCCCCGTGAGATGAAACATAATGTATTTGTTTTGTATATTTTGGGTATGAGTCGAAAGGGATATTATTTATGTCAGATCAGTACAAGGGTTGGATGTCACTATGGTAGATATTTATTTAGGTATTATAGGCTGAATTATCGTTAAGTACATTATAAATAAGTTCACTTTCTTTACGTGCCTAAAAATAACTTTTCGAATAAAAGTTAAAACTTAGTCATTTTATTAACGGTAAAACGCATTATACAAAATGCGTAGGCTTTATTGCGTATGCAATTTGACTAATTATTTTGTCCATGTATTGGATTAAAAGCTATGTTCTAGTGTATATTAATGCCTTTGTCATTGTTAAATTTGAATTTTAATATGAGGTTAGAGTGGAGTTTAGTTTATTCGTATTTGCGGTTTTATCATATTGAGAGAATAATTAATAAATGATACTTGTATTTGTTTCTGTGGGTGTAATTTTACAGACAAAAATCGTGTTACTATTTAATGATACTTATTTATGTAATTTATTATTAAAATTCTAAGTTGTTTTATTTTAGAATCTTAAACAAGTTAAATCCTTTTTTTGAAAATAAGGAAGAATAATTCATGAACAATGCTAATATGAACTTCATAATCCTCAAGGTAGATATTTAGTCTTCATTTTAGATTCTTTAAAAATATGTTTTCCCTTGTCTTTGAAAATATATTGCGCTAATGTTTTTTGCCATAATTCAGTTTATTCTTTGTCTTCTTTTAAGATGTATCTTCGGTTAAAATAGTTATTTTAAATAATTTAAAATATTCGTTCTTGTTACTTTTATAGCTGCAAAATTGAGAAATTCGTACGTGCCACTAGCTAACGTAAGTTTAGTTCATTGGTTGAATTTAATATTTGATGTCGAAGCGATTTCGAATCGAGTCGTAGAGGTAACTTAATGTTATATATCGCTGTCTATACAAGTCATTCGAATTTAGTTCTTTTCGTGATAGATCCAGACTTATATTATAAAAAAATATAATGGGAAAGTCTATATGTTTTCATAGCCAAAACCGCAGCATTGATTTGATGAAATTTGGAACGAAAATAGGTCAACACCCAGGGTTAAACATAGGCTACTTTTTAATAAAAATGGGAGGTTTTTTGTTCGTGGTAAAACCACGGTTGAAACCACGAACTTTATACTAATACTAGCTTTCCGCCCGCGGCTTCGCCCGCGTTTTCAAAGAAAAACCCGCATAGTTCCCGTTCCCGTGGTTCATTTTCGGGATAAAACCTATCTTATGTGTTAATCCAAGTTACCCTCTATATGTGTGCTTAATTTCATTGTAATCGGTTCAGTAGTATTTGCGTGAAAGAGTAACTAACACACACACATCCTCACAAACTTTCGCATTTATAATATTAGTAGGATTATAAAGCTGAAGAGTTTGCTTGTTTGTTTGTTTGTTTGAACGCGCTAATCTCGGGAACTACTGGTCCGATTTGAAAAATTATTTCGTTGTTAGACAGCCCATTTATCGAGGAAGGCTATAGGCACGCTAAGACCAACAGGAGCGGAGCACTGCGGGTAAAACCGCAGGGCACAGCTAGTATAGTATAAAATAAAGTGGATGAATTTTACGCAATGCTCGGCTATTTCCTGGTCCGTTTGGTCCATTCATTTTTATTGCTTAGTAATGATGATTCAATTAAAAATGTTTCGGTTGAAAATTATTTCCCATTCAATAAGCTGTTATTCTTTAATTTGCAATTCTTTTACAATTGTAATGGATAAATACGATTTAATAAAACGTTCAAATTGAAAATTGATTGCATAGAGCAGTATAAAGGTTAATTATTATTTATGTAAACCATGCCGTTTTTTCCCTAGATAAACACGAAATTTAAAACGATAGTGTTTGTTGTTGAAATATGGAAAATATTTTTAACCGACTTCAAAAAAAAGGAGGAGGTTATCAATTCGGCCGGTATTTTTTTTTATGTATGCACACCGATTACTCCGAGGTTTCTGAACCGATTTACGTGATTTTTTTTTTGTTCGATGCGGGATGGTGTCGAATTAGTCCCATAAAAATTTTATTCGGATAGGCCCAGTAGTTTTTATTTTATGAGCATTTTTGTCTGTATTTGTAAATGTTGCAAGTAACTTTGATTCACTTCCCGGTAACCGATTGAGCTGAAATTTCGTATAGGTATGTAAATTGGATAGCGATGAAATATTATCATGACATAGAGCTGATTTGATGATGGAATCGGAAGGTGGCCATAGGTTAACTCAGTAATATATTGACTCAACTTTATCGAGTTTGGGCTCGTTTGATTCGTGTTGAAAAATAGGTACACTAAAAAGTATTAAATAAAAATAACTGCGTTAAAAACAACCGACTTCAAAAACGCAAAATTAAAAAATAAAATAGATTTGATATTATTAATTACTACATATTATTATGATGTGCTATTTATTAAACAGGTTTGAAGTCGGTGCCAAACACTAAGCACTCAGTATTAAGCCCGTGCACCGACATTAAACCTTTTTAGTAAATAGCACATCTTAATAATATGTAGTAATTAATAATATCAAATTTATTTTATTTTTTACTTTTGCGTTTTTGAAGTCGGTTGTTTTTAACGCAGTTATTTTTATCTCTATATAGAAGTTTAGAATTTCACCCGCGGCTTAAAGTTCTCGTACCTGTGAAGTTTTTGGGATAAAAAGTAGCCTATGGCTTATTCTGGGTCTTAAGCTACCTACATACCAAATTTCATTGCAATCGATTCAGTAGTATTTGCGTGAAGGAGTAACAACCATCCAAGCATTTATAATATTAGTAGAAGATATAATATTTTTGTACGATATAATATTAAAACAATCTAATAATTATTACAGATTCTTAACTGCTGTAAAAAACAATTTTTATTTCCATCTCAGCACTATAGAATAGACGATAACATTTTTCATAATAAATAACAACAGAGTGCTTTAAATAAGAATTATTTATAACACTAGATATCTTCTTCCATTAGCTTGCTTGCAGCCGTAAATCTTAATTAGCCATTGTGATCGGTCATTATTTTATGACCGTGTTATGGGCCGTTAATTTTGCATTGAATATTATTAATTGCTTCGCTAATGCAATTGAAATTTAACTATTTGATTATTACCTGTATTAATTTTAAATAGTAATTTGTGTTACTTGTGGTTTTGCTTATATTACTACTAGATTACCGCCCGCGGCTTCGCCCGCTTTGTCTTAAACCTAATAAATTATATACTAAAACCTTCCTCTTGAATCACTCTATCTATTAAATAAAACCGCATCAAAATCCGTTGCGTAGTTTTAAAGATTTAAGCATACAAAGGGACATAGGGACAGAGAAAGCGACTTTGTTTTATACTATGTACCTAGTGATTATGTGCACTGGTTTCATTTTGTAAAGTTTGTTGTATTTTAGGTAATTTCGCAGTTGTTAGCGAAAGCAGAAAATAAATTATTACAGATATCAAATAGATACTACGATATTATGTTTTTTATAGACAGCTAGCTTTCCTCCCGCGGCTTTGCCCGCGTAGTCAAAGAAAATCCGCATGTTACCGTTTCGTGGGATTTTTAGGATAAAACTTAATATGTAATTTCTCAGGTCTTAAGCTATCTCTTTAACAAATATCAACCAAATCGGATAGTAAAAATTTAGGAGGCCAATAATTATAAATTAATTAAAATTATTTCATCTAGCAATAATATAATAGTTACATTTACAAAACCAAACTCGTGAATACGTCGCAGTATAGTAAATATTTTAAATATTTACTTCAGAATGATTATGAAGCTCATTTTATGCTACATAATTTTCAAGTACTATGTTGACTATCTCTGGAATCTATTGAAAGCAAAGCTTATGTTGAACGTTGTACTAAGCCTCTGATACTGGTTGGCAATCTAGATATTCTTTATTGAAATATACTCTATTAAATCATATTCTATATCTTTTTCTTGTAAGAAAGTGGAAAATTTTGCAGTGAGCATATTTGATGCCATACATAATATAAATGTACTAGATTTCCGCCCGCGGCTTCGCCCGCGTTTTCAAAGGAAAACTCGCATAGTTTCCGTTCCCGTGGGATTTCCGGGATAAAACCTATCCTATGTGTTAATCCAAGTTACCCTCTATATGTGTGCTAAATGTCATTGTAATCGGTTCAGTGGTATTTGCGTGAAAGAGTAACAAACACACACACACACACACACACACATCCTCACAAACTATCGCATTTATAATATTAGTAGGATTAAATCAAAGTTTACTTACTGATTTCAATATTGCAAATGGCGATTCGATTCCTTAAATCTTTGCCAAGTTTCGTGATCAATGTATAAAACATTAGAAATTCATATTGTAACAGAATCGCTTCGCCAGGTGGTAGAAATTGTATCTTAATGTTCAATGTTTCAACTAGAATTTGAAATGATGATATTAAGGTTTACAATAATATTCCAATGTCCGCCCCGGCTTCGCCCGTGGTACATGTTTATGTTTTCTTTCCATAAGAACAATTCTCGTACTTCAAGGAATATATTATTATAAAAAAGAATTATCGAAATCGGTCCACCCGTTTATGCGTGATGCCGTGACCAAGGTAAATAGGGATACATTTTTATATGTATATTATAGAGATAGAGATAGATAGAGAAGATAGATAGATTACTATACATTGTCCAATGATAAAACTATATTTAGTAGCTATCATGAGCGATATGTATTAGTTACCAATATGTTCATGTCACTCTAGTTGGACGTTGACTTTTGAGTGACGTGTGTTAAATCAACGTTCGGCATAGTCATTCAATTAAATACCGTCATTCAATGAAGGCACTAGTCATTCAATCAAATAGGGAATTCAACTAGAAGATTGTGACATTGATTGTGCCATTCATAAGTATATGAAGGAATAATTAATTAGCAAAACTTCAAGAGTACGGTATCATATTATTATAGGTAAAAGATTGTAACTGACTTAAATTACCATTCAAATCAGCCATTAATTGAATGCGTTGCTAACAGCTGCTAAACGAACGGTGTAATTTGAAATGGCGTTGAATTTATGAAATGTTTTATTTTTCGCTCTTTTAAACAATTATCTTTATAATTTACGACTCGTTTTGTGTAGGGGTAATTTGACAAGTGGGTGTTGAAATCGAGAATTGTTTTCCTTATTCATTTTAAAAGAAAAAGTGGTGAGGTTTCCTCATGTTCCCGATATTGCAGAAAATGCAAATAGTAGGTATAATTTTTGTTAAAAGATGATATTATGATCTTTGTATATGAGTTGATACCGTTGTACGTAATTACAATAAATAAATAAATATTTCAGGACAATTTTCACACACGTCACGGCACAATCTGATCCCATACTTTCGCTTGTATTATGGAAACCAGATGGCTGATAAACATACATATATATAATTTTTAAATAAATACTTCTATAGATAATTTACACCCAGATACAGAACAAACATCTATGTTCATCACACAAATATTTGCCCCGGGTGGGAATCGAACCCACAACCTCTGGCTTGGAAGGCAGGGCCACTACCAACCAAGCCAACCGGTCAGTCGAAATGTTAATTATTTACTTCATACATACATTCAATTTTAGTGTTAAAACTTGACTTTTTATCTACAACAAGTTTAGCGTTGCAAAAATGCTGTGCATGTACATTTTTTAACGTCAGTTATTAAAAAATAACATTGCATGCGTTGAATTCTGCATGCTAAGCTCAAAAAATGTAACATTTCAATGTATTCTGTTTGTCACGGGCATTCTCGGCATGTGGATTTTACGAACGTATAAAATTCGATTTTTCAAAGCTTTTTGTTAATATTTTTTAATAATTTGTGTGCATATTTATAAAGGCATTTCTTATGTTTGGTGGGAATATTGTTGATTAAGAATTCCTTCTAAGTGTTCTACACTGTCCTACTATTAATAATTAATTAATTAATAATATTATAAATGCGAAAGTTTGTGAGGATGTGTATGTGTGTCTTTGTTACTCTTTCACGTAAATACTACTGAACCGATTTCAATGAAATTTAGCACACATAGTGGGTAACTTGGATTAATACATAGGATAGGTTTTATTCCGGAAATCCCACGGGAACGAGAATCATGCGGATTATTCTTTGAAAACGCGGGCGAAGCCGCGGGCGGAAAGCTAGTAGACAATAAATGTATCATTATTAATAAATATTTTGGCTCTGTAGATTTTATTTTAATACACATATATTCATTCTATGCGTAACTAGTAGTTACTAACTACATATAAACAATCTTTATTTCTCTTTATTTATCTCTAAAAACATCATAAATGCTGAAACCTCCAGTATTTATATTAAGTCTAAAGTTTAAGTAGAGGCACACTTCAGAAATTCTTGAAATGCCGCGATTCAAGTTATTTCAACTTAATAATGAGGCTTGTTAACTTAAAGACCATAAAATATTTATATAATACGTAGAATTTATTCAAATCGGATAGTGACGTCATTTTGACCTTTAAATTTTGAGATTCATCTTCTAAGGGAACTATGCTGAAATAAATAAAATCAGCAGTATCCACTTGAAAACGTTTTTTTTAATTCATTATTGGATTTGTTACATATATTTATTATAAACTGAGTAACTTACATTTGACTCTAACTATACAGGGTGTCCCACTAATGGTATACTAAGCGCGAAGGGATTTGTAGTTTAGCATACACTGATACCGTAAAAAATACTTAAACAACAAGATTATATAAAAAAAAATTTGATAAATTTTTCCTGAAAATCCATGTTTTCTTCTCTAGCTTCGCGCATCCGGCGTATACCGCTTCGCTAATGTGAGCATTTTGTCTATGAAAACATAATCTTAAACGATAGGTCACGTGCTGGTAGCAAAGCTGGGCGGGTTGCTTGTTATGGGTGTAGACATAGAGTTTTAAGAATTCATCTATTTGAAAAAAAAAACTGCATCTGGAATTTTATTAGTATTTTTAACGTACTCAGCGTATGCAAAACTATAACCTCCTTTGAGCTTAGTATACCAACAGTGGGACACCCTGTATATTTAGCAATAATATACGAGAAGCATTTTTTACTATTTATTTTATGAACACAACCAAAGCCACGAGTTATAAGTTGTATGTAAAAAAATAGCAAGACTAAGTTTTCTCAGAATAAAAATATTTTGAAAACTAATGCGATTTCATAAAGCGAAGGCTTAATAGATTTACTTTATAACAAAAAATGTATAAAGCCTAATTACATTTTTGCTTCGTAATTTACATGCTTAATTATAAAGAGAAAGACTTTTGCTCATCATAGCTTTTCTAGAGTATTTATATAATTTTTATTATACCATAAAAATATTCTTTGCTTATAAAATATTAAAATTTTCATAAACAATTGTTACGTTGCCTTAAATGAATAGAGACCGTATATGCCAAATGGTTACTAAGTATATGGAACGACTAAATATTAATTACTACTTTTGTTCTACTTTGACGTTGACTAAAGAAATCTCAACTATGTTTGAAAGTTAAATAAATTTTCAATCTAGTAGGGCACACAAACTTAATTAGTTCCTACTTCATGTATCCTAGGAGTATAAAATAAAACCTAAACCTTATTATTTTAACGCACTTCTTAAAATCGAATTTACCAGTAGGTATTTACTTTATTCTCAGCTAGCATACCTCGGTTTTACCCGTATTAATCAGCCCCTGTTGGTCTTAGCGTGATGATATATAGCCTATAGCCTTCCTCGATAAATGGGCTATCTAACACAGAAATCATTTCTTAAATGGGACCAGTAGTTCTTGAGATTAGCGCGTTCCAACAAACAAATTCTTCAGCCTCATAATATTAGCAATATTAGTATAGATTCAACTCGGTATTTTTTCATTCTTCAATTTTGATATTCCATTTGTTGTTCAGCGTTCGCCCATTAAGCAAAAATGTACTTAACTCTATTAATTTTAAAACTCTAATTTGTTAAAGCGTCTCATGAACTGTAAGATGAAAATAAAATTCTTTCAGTAAGATTTTTAAGTAACCGAGCGAGTTCATAAATCTCCATTATCCCATGTCGAGATTGCTCATTACGAAAATACATTATGTAACATTTATTTTATACTGCAAAGATAAATTTCTATTGGTTTTTCTGTATAATCAGTTTGGGAAGTTTTTTGGGTTGCGAAAATTGTTTTTTTAATTGCAATCCAATATATTTTGTTATTATTTTATGTTTTATTTGCGGTTTGTTAAATGAAGCATGATAATATTATTACAGGTAGTAATTTCTTCTGTTCGATTATATGCAAGTATTATATTATTTAGTCTCTCGGTAACCACGTGTAAGAGTTCGAATCATCGCATCGGGATAAAAATCATCATGCATAAATCGTGTTTAAAATCATTTAAAAAAATGTGTGCGTGTACTAGTGTACACACGTAAAAAGTAAAACTTCTTTATGACCTTATATTTCAAAAAATAATTTACTATATGCAACTTTACAGAAATACGTCGAATCACGCGTGGTAGGGATAAGAAAAAGATGGCGCGTATCGGCAAAATGTCACGCGTAACGAAAAAATGTTTCACTAAATTTTTTTCCAACCCCTATAAAGAAGTTTCACTTCAAAAAAAAGACATTTAGTATTTCTATATTTGAGTAAACCAAAGTAAATTATAAGGATAACGTATGAGTGGGTTAATAGTATTAGAATAATTTGCAAATAAAATTTGATGCAAATCACGTCTGCGTGATTAAACGACAAATGACACCATTAAAATGTTCTTAAAAGAACCCAGTTAATGACGCATTTTTGGTTAAAAATTTCCTGTTAGAGCAAAGGGACGTGAATTTTCCCTCATTCTTATTAGTTGGTTACTCCCTGTCTCATGAGTTTCTTAAAATTACCATAAACGACGTTTAGTACTAGCATTTATTACGTAGATTAGGTACTCTACAAAATAAACGTAGGTACAATACCTTAGTAGTAACGTGACAATCTAAATACATACGTCTTTTTTCAAATTTACGTCATAACACTCACTGTGCGCCCGCGGCTACGCCCGCTTTGTCTAAAACCTAATAAATTTTATGCTAAAACCTCCTCCAGAACTCCTAAAACCGAAAACGACTTTGTTTTATACTATCTTCTTATATACAGGGTGTCCCAAAAAGTAGTGATGAACGGAAGCTGGGAGGTAGAGGACCTAGAGAGCTATCCGAATCACCCCCATGTATGTTATGCGATTTTTCGTATTTTCGGAGTTATGACATTTTTTTCAATTTTTCATCTATCGCTGAGTACGATGAGATTTTTATTTATGGTGACGTGACTTATTGCGCTAGATGCTTGATTTTTTTTTGTGTGGTAAGCTGAAAGATAGGCCAATTCAGTATGGTAACATTTACTATCGTTAGATCTTCGAATGGAATAAAAAAAGAATTAAATGCCAAGAAAGATAAAATTACCCAGTATGTTCACAACTTCAAGGGCCCATAAAAAAATAAAATCACATAAAAAAAGTTTTCCATTTGGCTTTTAAAAACTCGCTCTATCTATCAGGTAGCTACCCTAAAAATTTCATTTTATTATTCAGAAGGCTTCAATCGAAAAATTGAAATCTAAATGTGGTAAGTGCAAAAATTTTATTAACATGATGATCATTAAAACCAAATTAAAACCCATAAATAGGTGTTTAATTACCAGAAATTTTTAAAATAACCCCGCTGTTGCTCAATGCAAGTGCGACATCACCGTAAAAAGTTGTCTTTTAAATGTCTGAATGCCCTTTTATCATTTTTAATGGTTTCTTCTGCTACTATGAATTTCCGGGTTATTTCGTCCAAATTGTAGCATTCTCTCAAGTAGCCGAGGTCTTTTTAGTATCCCCATTGAAACAAATCAATGGGGTTTAGGTCGAGGGACCGTGCAGGCCAGGCTTTAAGGCAGGCGTCACCAGCGCATGCGCAGGCTGCAACGACCAATCCATCTTTCAGGGTATCTTTGCCCTTTAGCCTGGCCTCGACGGTCCCCGGACATAAACCCTATTGATTTTTTTCCGTGGGGATACTACAAAGACGAGAGACTGCCACAATTTGAACGAAATAACCTGGAAATTCATAGTAGCAGAAGAAACCATTAAAAATGATAAAAGGGCATTCAGACATTTAAAAGACAACTTTTTACGGTGATGTCGCACTTGCACTGAGCAATAGCGGGGTCATTTTAAAAATTTCTGGTAATTAAACACCTTGTTATTGGTTTTAATTTGTTTTTATTAATCATCATGTTAATTCAATTTTTGCACTTACCTCATTTAGATTTCAATTTTTCGATTGAAGCCTTCTGAATAATAAAATGAAATTTTCAGGGTAGCTACCTGATAGATAGAGCAAGTTTTTAAAAGCCAAATGGAAAAATTTTTTTATGTGATTTTATTTTTTTACGGGCCCTTGAAGTGGAGAACATACTGGGTAATTTTATCTTTCTTGGCATTTTAATTCTTTTTTTTATTCCATTCAAAGATCTAACGATAGTAAATGTTACCATACTGAATTGGCCTATCTTTCAGCTTAGCACACAAAAAAAATCAAGCACCTTCCGCAATAATTGACGTCACCATGAGTGAAAATATCACCGTACTCGGCGATAGGTGAAAAATTGAAAAAAACGTCATAACTCCGAAAATACGAAAAATCGCATAACATACATGGGGGTGATTCGGATAGCCCTTTAGGTCCTCTACCTCCCAGCTTCCGTTCATCACTACTTTTTGGGACACCCTGTATAAAAATGAATCGAAAAATGTGTTGGTAAGCGCATAACTTGAGAACGGCTGAACCGATTTCGATAATTCTTTTTTTATTATATTCCTTGAAGTACGAGGATGGTTTTTATGTAGAGAAAACGTAAATATGTACCACGGGCGAAGCCGGGGCGGACCGCTAGTGTAGCAATATAAATGTATCACACATTGAATAATTAGATATTATAATTGGGTTTAGAGATAATTTGATTATGTATGTTTAGATATCTATACCAAAAGAATTGTGGGTTATCTTTTACATCTATTTAAAATTACTTAAAAAATATTATTGCCGTTGAAATGCTGTCGAATATTTAACATAATATGCTGTGTATTAACGCGTAATTCGTACAGTACATTTGAGCGTTGTTATATTCATTAGAATATGTTTTCAACAGCGACATTATTATCTATTTTATTTGCTTATATCATACTATATTGTTATAATTGTATAATTTTTGTTCCAGCACAATGATATCAAACACGCTTCGGATAGATAACTCGTCGCACTGTACCACGCCCTCAGATCGAAACGGTCCCCAACTGGTGCCCGTCAAAGTTGGTTGTATGCACATTAACCTAGCTACCGAGTGAGTATTACAATCATATATTTAACTAGCTGTTGCCCGCAGCTTCGGGTGCAAAAGATAAATTTTCATGGTTCAAAATTTCATCCCCTTTTTATCACCTCGGTGGTGGAATTGATCAAAATCCTTTCTTAGTATTAGATGCCTACACGACCATGCCAAATTTCAGCCCTTTTTCGCCTTATTTCAGCCCAGCCTTTCAGTGGTTTGAGCTGTGCGTTTGTAGATCACTATGTCAGTCAGTCAGTCAATCACCTTTGAGTTTTATATATTTATATGTAAGATTAATTCAATGGTATAATTTACTCGTATAATATAACTAGCCGCTGTTGTAGCTTCATAAGGAATAGAAGCAAAATTAAAATACGACGCTCAGGAAATATTATGTAGCTCTCTGTTAGCGAAGGACTCAAAAATATTTGCGATTTGGTACTAGCAAGAAGAAGGAATGATTCCTCTTTTTATTTGTAGCATAGTTAAAGATTAGGTAGGTACTAACTTGTTGAATAGAAAATCGAGCGAGGAAGTACTTTTTGAGGTTTACAAGTTCGGATAGTTTTTTATTCACGGTAAACGAAAATATTAGGATAGGAAATGCGCTGTTTTTGTACTTGTACTAGACTATTTTTAACCGACGTAATATTTAAATGAAACAAAATACATGAAATTTAGGAAATCTGAGTTTTCTACTGTCTAAACTGTTTTTATATTTTCCCGCCATTTTTACCACAGACAACAAATGCTCAACGTTTTGACGTTTATCTAAAAAAAACTCTCACATTTTAGAAAATACGTCCACTAAAGTGAATTTAAATTATACAAAATGGAAATCCTACCTGAAATCCAGCAGAGTGAATATTGAATTATCTATTTGCTGTACCTACTCGTACGTAGCCAGAGAACTGACGGAATGTAAATGCACCTTGGAGATTTGAGCGAGTTTAATCTTATTGAAACAGCAAGCATTAAAGCATTTACACTTTGTACTTGTTATGTTAATTTTAATATTTCAAGGAAAGGGAAATTTGGCACTTGAATAAGTGAATATTATAATTTGAAATACTTGTATTTATCTCAAATTTATCCAATAAAGATGTACATTTTACTAGTATAAAATCTAAAGTCTATTTCTTGTTATTTGAACATTATATTATAACAAGGTAATAAATGACTTGCCATAAATAAAAAAAAACCCCAACATGTATAAGCTGTTGACCATAGCTTATAGAATATCATAAAAAAACAAATATTTAAAATAGGAACGTGTGTGGAATACAAAGAGGTTTTCAACCTCTTTTATTTATTTGGTCGCAGAGGATAAGGCTGAGTGGACATTATCTCAGGCGGGCAATGTGCCATTATACGAAATAATGTGCACGCAATCGGTTATTTATTTATCAGAAAATGGGCCTGTGGGCTATTTTTATCGTTGCAGTGCAGGGAACTGATGTTTTTATATTTTGTGTAAAAAATATATTTTAAATTGTGCATCATTATATTATGTTCTCAGTAAAAGTATATTGTGTATTAATGATATATTAAGAGTTAAAGCACAGATTGCTAAATAGTTAGTTAAACGTTGAGGTAGTTTTCATGCTAATCCATACTAATATTATAAATGCGAAAGTAACTCTGTCTGTCTGTCTGTTACTCAATCACGCCTTAACTACTGAGCCAATTTACATGAAATTTGGTATGGAGATATTTTGATACCTGAGAAAGGACATAGACTACCTTTCATGGCGAAATATGTACCACGGGCGAAGCCGGGGCGGACCTCTAGTTGTAAATAAATAAAAATCAACATGTAGGAAAAATAGAAGCTGGATTAAACATTGAACAAAGAATATCCTTTAGCCATTTTTATTTTAAAGCAAACATGTAATTATCAGTTTTCTCTTCGTTTTCTGCGAATTCAATTTGGTTTTAAAATCTTTTAGTGTTCACTAAGAGGAAATCAAAACTCGTTTGATATTTGTGCTTGAATATTGTTGTCGTGATTAGGGCTTTAATCTTTAGGGTAAGAATTCTGTTTCTTTTACTTAGAATTCTCTTTTTCACAACGGATTTTATTTTTATTACCTATTTAATAACACATTTTACTTTAAGCTAGTATTGACATTTAATTTAATAAGAAAAAGAAACACAATAATTAAATTGACAATCCATGTAGCTGATTTTATGTTCATGTTAAAATATTAAATTCAAGTTCATTTAAATATAGAATGTAATAATATTAATTAATTATTAATATTTTGTTTTCATTTATGAAAGCATCCGATAATAATTAATTAAAAAGTAAAAAGAAAACAAAATTCCAGCTCCTGGCTGAAAAGATATTCGAAATTCTAATTTCAAATTGACGTTGCTGTCAAATTGATTTTTTTTCACATTCTTTTTTTGTTTTTCATTTTTGTAACTCAAACTTTTATTAGTGTTTAAAAGAAATATTTTCACTTATAAACTGACAAAATATATATTTCCGGTTCATTTATTTTATATTTTCTTTACTAGGCGCGGTCGAAAGATATTCCTCCTGCAGATGCTGGTCCTTTGTTTCGTGCCACACGCGGCGCTCGTTCTACAGAACTGTACAATTATGGCCCATCTTTCGCACACGGTGGACGCTTCACTTTTCTTGGACCATAAGGTAAGTTTTCATTAGAATATAATTGTATATACATGTCACTTGGTGTGGCAAATACAACTGATTTACCTAATCTACTGATTTTTGTAAATGAAAGGTTGTAACTCTTCCGTTGACTTTTTTCATGGGTTAAAATATGATAAATTTCTTACATATTTACAATTTTACATATTATCGTAACAACATTTTGTTCCTATATTTAAAACTTTTTTTCGCTGTGTGATTTTTCTCTCTAATGAATGAAATTCGAAAGGAGATAAATTACTTATGAATTTGCGCTTGGCTCTATTTTTAGGGTTCCGTAGCCAAAATGGCAAAAACGGAACCCTTATAGTTTCGTCATGTCCGTCTGTCCGTCTGTCCGTCTGTCCGTCTGTCACAGCCGATTTACTCGGAAACTATAAGTACTACAGTGATGAAATTTGATGGGAATATGTGTTGTATGAACCGCTACAAAAATATGACACTAAATAGTAAAAAAAAGAATTGGGGGTGGGGCCCCCCATACATGTAACTGAGGGATGAAATTTTTTTTTTCGATGTACATACCCGTGTGGGGTATCAATGGAAAGGTCTTTTAAAATGATATAAAGTTTTCTAAAAAACATTTTTCTTAAAGTGAACGGTTTTTGAGATATCAGCTCTCAAAGTCGTAAAAAGTATGTCCCCCCCCTCTATTTTTATAACTACGGGGTATAAAATTCTAAAAAAAATAGAGGTGATGCATGCTAATTAACTCTTTCAACGATTTTTGGTTTGATCAAAGTATCTCTTATAGTTTTTGAGATAGGTTGATTTAACTGTAATTTATTATATTTGCTGCTACGGAACCCTTTGTGCGCGAGCCCGACTCGCACTTGGCCGGTTTTATTTATTGTTGCAAATTGAATCAATTTATAAAATAGAATTCAACGATAAGTTTTCAGTTGGGTTCAAAAATACTTTATTTTCTTCGCCAGACCTAAGAATGATATTATAACTAGATGCTATTGAATTCGACTATAAAACCGCAGTAAAGCGGATTCATTTTGGACCGATATACATATTCCACAAGTATAATAAAAGGCACAGTTCTTATTTCTTGGTCCATACAGATTTTTATTTTCTCTAGCACTTTCATGTAACTTACTGGAGATAATAATTCAAACTTGTTATGTGTAACGTTATTTTCACGGACACATGCACTCTTGTATAAAAAACGTAAAAAAACTCACGGGATCTCCGTAAAATGGGAATACTTTTCCTAAAGCTTTTTGCAGGTGGCTGCGATTCTGTCGAGTTGTGAAGCCGTGTTATCCATACAGGATGAACGTATTGCAGTACAAAAATTTGTCATGAAGGTAGCGAGCGAAGCGAACGCGGAGCGGTGAGTGGATAGCGTGAATAATATAGGAATGGGAATAGGGTTTTAGTAAGATCGAAGTTTTAGTACAGTAATATACCTATTAGTCCATTGAAATGTTCATTTTTAAGGACTTAGCATGCGTTTCTCAGAGGACGCAATTTTATTTTAAATTCGACTTCAAGTTTTTGGGGTGACAGAGCTTGTCCCGCGGCCGCCATTTTGAAAAAAAAAAGAGATAATGCTGGGGGTCAATTTCGCACGAATAAATAAATCAAAAACAATTCGTAAATCTGAATTTGCGAATCTATTTTAAAATTTAGCTATATTGATCAAAAGCCAAAGAAGATTCAATTAGATTATGAGAAGTTTTATACTTTATTCGTATTTAACTGTTTAATTCATTGTTAGAAAATTGCATTTGTAAACTTTAACATGGCTTCAAATAAATAATTATTTGAATTATTTTCAAAGGTAACAAATTGTATTACAGGGTACCGTTCGAGCGAGTTTTCTCAATATCAGACTCAAGATTACAAGAGTTACAGTTTAGTATACCGGAGCGATTGAAGTTGATACTATAGTAAGTATTTATTGTTTTATTGAAGTGAAACTTCTTTATCGGGGTTGGAAAAAAATTTAGTGTAACATTTTTGCGTTACGCCGTACGCGTGACATTTTTGCGTTACGCCATACTCGTGACATTTTTAAGGTCATAAAGAAGTTTCACTTCTTACGTGTGTACTCTAGTACACGCATACATTTTTTTATATATTAACTAACTTACCGCCCGCGGCTTCGCCCGCTTTGTCTAAAACCTAATAAATTATATACTAAAACCTTCCTCTTGAATCACTTTATCTATTAAAAAAAACCGCATCAAAATCCGTTGCGTAGTTTTAAAGATTTAAGCATACAAAGGGACATAGGGACAGAGTAAGCGACTTTGTTTTATACTATGTACCTAGTGATTAAAGATGACGAATGACTCTGTTATCAGGTTTTTTATGGATTTTATTTTTAAAATGAAACTTCTTTGAGTGTAAAATTTCAAGGTCGCGGCATGGAGGGCAACGATTTTGATATCTTTTAATCTTTCCAATTAGAAGTTTCACTTCTGACACATGTGCTAGATACACACGCTCTTTTTTAATAGAACTAGTGTTTGTTTCATGATATTAACCATTTGCCAATAAAAATCTCACTAAACTGTTTGGAAAACGCTTTTACTGACTCGAGTAGCCTCATGCAAAATGGTTTCCGGAGCGGAAAGCTTTCCTGTGCTTATGATATTTAAAATTGCAATAAATGTGTGTTGTTTCATAAAGAACAATGCCCATTTTTCACCTGAACATGTATAGAAATGAAACAAATCTTAAAATTTAGCTTATTTTATTGTGAACTCATTACGCTTATCATTTTTTTATCAGAGACGTAGGAAAAAAAGATTTTTGTTATTTTTCTAAACTCGTACAAACTTCTTAAAAAATGAAATTATGGTTTTTGAACGTTATCTGTAGAGTTGCTACGTTCCGTTTTACTTGCTGGCGAGTGACGACTGGAGACTGACTTTTACTATTTTAACTAGTTTTATTACTGTTTGTTATATTTTAAGTACTTAATTCTTTTACCTAAATAGTAAAATATTATGAACATTTATTAAAGTCAAGTAAAAAATAATACGAACATTATCAGTTTACGTTTAATTATGATGATGATAGAGTGAAACGGATTGTTTTGACGTTTGACAGCCGCCTGTCATATTCGAATCGGCGCAGTCTCTTTCGTATTATGTATATATTTTAATAGAAAACAATGTATCTAGTAGAGCTGGCATCATTGAATATTGTTGTAATTGTTTGGTCGGGCGCAGAACCATTGGGTGTTGTGCCCACATCATGACATTGGTATGGTACCTTGGATGGGCTAGATACGAAGAGAATATATCTGCTCCTGCTGAACGGTTGGATGATGTTGTAGTAAGAGATATAGATTTCGATTTATGAATAAAAATATACCTTCTTATATTAATGTTTCATTTATGATTCCTGTTTTACCCAGATAAGAAAGTTGCTTTACTGTAGGCAAGACTGTAGGTCAGTATTTGATCCACATTATTTTCTTCGCGAGCGAATAACTAGTTCAGAATAAAGTATTGCAATCCTTTTAGTGATTACTCATAAAAATATATTTTTACTAAAATTAGGTAGGTTCTTTACAAAATGTAGTGATTACCTAACCTACATACTCATTGGCACTACCAGCATAGGTACATTTTGCCTGAGTGAAAGCTCTCTGTAATTAATAGGTAGAATGATATAATTAATTAACTTTTAAATACCTACTTGGTACATATGTACTGCCTACATATTTCCATAGCTATTTGTGTTGATAATTTGCCCGCGACAATTCCTAACCTACAAAGTAGTAATTCGTATTTTTTAAAATTCCTGGCGTTTAACTGGTAAAAGTGAAAACAGGGAATTATTCCCTAATCAAGCACGCAGTATTCCTGCTATACTTGCGGTCTATACATAAACTTTCTTTATCAGGTTTTCAAATGTATGGAAGGTGGGTATTGTCCTTTCAAAAGATAGCAACTATAGTAGAGCCATTTTAATAGGCAACATTTGACAGTTGAACAAACTTCAACAACGTAACCTAGTAACGACAACATAGAATAACATGATATTTCGTTTTGTTAGAACTGCACATTTGCTTAACTTTTTTCAATTACGATCACATATTTATAATAATAATGACCGATACAAGTAATTTTAAGATTTCATTTTACTGATAAACCATTCTAAACATAATAAACAATTTCTGAATTGAAGAACTGACGTCGCTACAATTTTGTGTCAATAAACCTTTTTTCTTTTTAAATACCAGAGACGTTACTCTAAAAATCGAAATCTGACATCTAGAATCGAATGCATTGATTACTTGTGAATAAAAATCATCATAAATTAATAAATTCGATTGACAAATGTTTCAAATCCGTATCGATTAATTCACTTTAATCGATGTTTTTAAGCAGGTTACCTCTCTTCGAAGATAAAATTGATAGACGTCAAATGTTGCCTATTAAATTGGCTCGACTATAGTGTCTTTATTATATTAACAGTACTGGATTTTATAGGTTAATTAACGCCCCCGGCTTCACCCGCTTTGTCTAATATGTATTTATATTATTTTTTATACCTTCCTTTTAAAACACTCTATTAAAAAAACCGCATCAAAATCCGTTGCGTAGTTTTAAAGATTTATGCATACAAAGGGACATAGGGACAGAAAAAGCGACTTTGTTTTATACTGTCTAGTGATAACTAGACCACAGACTATACAATACAGGAATATAAATTTGTTTATGTTTTTTGTGTGAAATTCTGCTATTCTCTAGAACTTTCGAGAACTTTCTAGAGGGTTTATATAGAGGGTGTATTTTTCCTAAGGTGTGAACTGAAATTGGAGCAATGCTATACGTAAATGATAAGATACCTAATAATCGTTATTATTTATGCTATTTTGCGCCATGTTTTGTTCATCATCTTGTATAAGCGAGTTGTTTATCACATTACAAGCAATTCATACAATATTCATATAATTACTTCGAAAAATAAGCAATTGAATTTCATTTGATGACATTTTTTGGATTGGTAGGTACTATTAGATTATGCAGTGTTTATTAAGTGAAATAAGGAAATTAGGTAGGTTCTGCCAATTTGAATATGTTAACTACGCTTATATTCTTTATGTAAAACATATAAGGAAACAAATAAATAATTCTGTACTAGAATCTACCAAGAATATATACTAACTTTCACACAAAAATTTATATATATAATACATGGAGAAGTTCAATTTGCAAAAAGATATTTTTCGACTACACAGTTACTAAAATTATACACAAAATAACATAGGAATTTATTGGTTCCAAAGACATTAAGTACCACAATCGACTTCAATATTCGGTAGTGATGATGAAACTTGTTATATGGTAATAGTGTTTCTTGTATTATGAATAGAATCTCTGATCGAAGGTGACATATGAATGAAGAATACAATGCGAGAGACAATCGACGAATGAATACGAATATAGGACAATAGCGGATTATTGTACGAAGTAAATAAATGTGCGCAGAAGTAGCTTTTGTTGTTTATTCGTTCTGTAGGATTGTGTTATTATTATTATTTGTTAGGAATCAAGAAAATTTGGACGTGGATGGATATATTGGATTGATAGCGTTACTTAGCACTCTAAAAGATATTATAGATGATAAAAGTAAATACTACGATTAATTATCGCTACATAGTACAAAACAAAGTCGCTTTCTCTGTCCTTATGTCCCTTTGTATGATTAAATCTTTAAAACTACGCAACGGATTTCGATGCGGTTTTTTTAATAGATGGAGTGATTCAAGAGGAAGGTTTTAGTATATAATTTATTATTAGGCTTTAGACAAAGCGGACGAAGCCGCGGGATGTAAGCTAGTATGTCATATTTATGACCAGCAGTGCTTTTGGCCTCGACTTCGTTCATTTTTTATCTCAAATAAACACTAACATTCAAGACATTATTACAGTATGTTCTCAAAATCACCAATTCGGTACTCTCTCACATTATCTACGAGTCTAAGATTCACTTTCTTATATTGTATTCTTTACCTTTTTCCTTTCCTTTTGCCATAATAAAGAGTTTTTTAACGTCCAGATATTGAACAATAGCACAGATTAAGAAATAGTTTTTACGTAAATAATACAACAATAGAAAAAGCTACTAGTAACAATATAAGTATAAATCTCAAAGAACAAATGGCACAATAACATAGCCGGTTTCAATACTACAGGTAAATCATAAATAGGCCAATTTTAGTAAATTGTAATTATTGAGAGTATAAATCAGTATTAATAGTTAATTCGAACGGGGACTTCAATACAAACATAGGTACATTAACAAGCTCTACTAATTTTCTGTTAGAAATTATTGATTAATATTGTTAATATTATGTTAGAGTGGATTGGTTCCTGTTATATTTGACACAAATTTGTATCAAATGTGTCAACACATGATACAATTTGATACAAATTTGTTAGAATAGCTTATAAACGTAGATTTTACAAAACCAGAAAACTTATTTCATTACTCCCGCTACAAAAGTGTTGTCATGCGAATATATTTTTCACTATAAAGATATGAGAACGGAGTTGTTAGGCGAATGAGTTTCAAATGCCTTTCAGATAAGTAGAAATGTAAAGGCAGACTTATTGAGAAATATGTGGACTTTGTTATATTCGAAACTATTTGAAATGGGTCTACATTGTGTATTGTTTTGTTGACGGCTATGAGTTTAGTTTTCGGCTTTCGCATACTTTAGCTGGTGCCGAGCGTAGTAATTGAGTGGATTGGGGTTTATTTTTAGTAGATATTAATGAAAAAACTCCATAGATACGTCTATTATTATATACTTAATTTAAAATAATAATAATTAAGAAGTTAAATAGAAGATAAGAAAAACAAAAACAACTTTATTCCCTCGAGGATGTTCAGTTTATAATAAAACAATTAATTTGTTGTTTTCTTTGAAACGAAATGAAAGAAAGTTTGGATCGGTGTGAATAAAAAATATTAGATTGTCTAATTTATTTTAAATTCAGTATGTAAATCTCACTTGCCTAAATAAATTTCGCATGACAAAGTGTGTTTATTAAATTAGGCGTAGGGTTCATGGATGTTAGAATTAAGAATGTAAGATATTTTTTTATGTGGAATTGTGTATGTAAAATCATAATCTTTTAGATGGTAAAAGTAAGGAAGTTACATTACTACCATCTTGAGTGTGGGATTTTATAATAATTTACAAGAGGCATACTTTAGGCGTTATTGTTCCTCTAAAAGGTAAAAGAGAAACGGATAAGTGTAAAATATGTTGTCACAAGGCAAATTAGACATACAAGTTTTTATGAAAAGCATATTAATTATAATGTATAAAATATGCATAGGCAATGCATCGTTTTATTTTTATATCATTGGAATTGTTTCCTATATCTATGTAGAAGATCACGGAAATCAATTTTTTTTATTAAAATTCATTGAATGCAGTAGTTTGTAATCGTTGTTTTTATAGAAATCTTTTTATATTACATGCAGTAACTTTCGACAAGATGTTTTGGATATGGTGTAAGTATGCAATTCGTTAGTAATTGATATGAAAAAACTATACGTTGGGCCTTCTTCACAATGGGCAGCGATGGGCGAGTAGGGGCAATGACGATAGTAGAGGGCCGAAATGTCAAATGATCGGCCGTAATTGTAGATGTTTATTTATAATCTCCGTTATGACGGCAAACATCGACGATCATTTGTTGGGCCAACGCTGCCCATTGAGAAGAGGGCCAATAGACAATCTCCGACTCCTAAATAGATATGTCTTAAACAGAGCCGTAGGTATACAGTTTTAAAACTAGAGCTAGAAAAATAACTCTATGATTTCTGATACCCAATATTAAAAAATAATTCACATAAATTAGCATAAAGTGTAACGTTGCTTTAATATTTTGAAGTTAAGTTAGTTTAAAAATTAAGTGTAATATATTATGAAACAAAATACGTTTTTACGAGTACAAGCTGTCCCGGCAAACGTTGTTCTGCCTTACTCGTATCACTCAGGCGTATGAAAAATAGATATCCGATTCTCAGACATTCCAGATATGCACACAGAATTTCATGAGAATCGGTCAAGCCGTTTCGGAAGCACTACAAACACCGCGACACGAGAAATTTGTATTATACTAGCGGTCCGCCCCGGCTTCGCCCGTGGTACATGTTTACGTTTTCTCTACATAAGAACTATCCTCGTACTTCAAGGAATATAATAAAAAATAATTATCGAAATCGGTTCAGCCGTTTTCGAGTTATGCGCTTACCAACACATTTTGCGATTCATTTTTATATATAAAGATAATGTTTTATATTATCTATATGTTATGTTTCAGGAAGTCGGAAAAGCCGGAGCAACTAAGCCAAGCGTCAGTATACGATCAAATCAATTCAGTTCTTCTGCTGCATATAATGGGGAGTGTTAAAGCTACCACTTCTAATATATGGAGGTGAGAGAGTTTTCATTATGTTCAATATATTATATAGATAAATAATTTTAATGTAAAATAAAACAAAAAATAAAATTTTGTATTAACCATCATAATTGTAATCTTCAAGTTATTCTCAAAATATGTTTGCTCTATGAAGTTTGCTTCTTATCAAAAGATTTAAATGTTTGTGATAAATTACTGCTATATTTATTTATTATATGTTTGTTGAATATAATATAATGTTGATAATGACCATATCACCGAAAAATGGATAATTTTATATTAACAATTATCAATCTTAAAATATATAATTTAATTACGAGCTTTTCATTAACGGCCAGTAACTACATTTAATATCGACATCAAAAACAACACAATTTAATATAACGATAACGCAACGAAACATGTAATTAACGTAGAAATTCATGTTGGATATGACATTGCGGCTAAAATATTGTTGAACGCATAACTTGGAGGTGGAGCTTTAAATTCATTTTATTTAATATTCTAGTGTGCAATGTAAATTGTATTTCATGTTTCTAGCGAAAAGTTATATGATGATGTAGGTATATTACCTACACGTATTTCAATTGCAAAATAAGGAGACTAAATCCATGTTATCGTCAACCAATCAATCCATTTTATATCCCATTTAGCGAAAAGAAAATATACACTCATGCAGTTTAAATAACACAATTGAGAAGTGAATCCTCAAACACGTATTCCTGTAAAACATATAGGATTACACCACAGTTTTTAAAATGAAAAATAAAAATAGGAAAACAAGATTTAATTTTTAATTCAGATTTACGACCGTTCAGAATAATCTCAGAAGAAACATCTAACAATATTGCTGTTATTTAAGAAACATTGCTTTTGCGGCCTCGTGAGATTTTATAAGATAATGACCATGTCAAATAGAACGCGTTTTTAGCGCATGTGAGAGCTCTAAACTTATGCTGCTCTATGAAATAACATAGAGGGGATTGCTAGATAGAACGTTTAAGTAGCACGCGTTATAGCGCTTACCTGACTCCGCGCCTTCATGTCCAATTGTGATTTACTACGCTGTAATCATGGACCTACTTATAAAAAATAATTTTTTATAGGTCCATGGCTGTAATATACCCTCAGACAGAGCACCAAGGCTCTGATGCTCGCTAAGTACGCGTTTTATCTGACAAAGCTGATAGCGCGTGGTAAAATACATATTGACGTCATAGCGCGGCTTCAGGTTAGCGCTCTAACTTGCACTAAGTAAACGTCCTATGTGACCAAGCATTGCATTGTCAGAAAGACCGTAAACTCAGCACGCGTCAAAGCGATATGCCTCTGTTTGACGGTATCTTAGTACAACACAATTTGACGTCATAGCGTGGCGATAGTTTAGGGATCTGATGCGCGCTAACAACGTGTTCTATCTGACAAAGCTTTAAGCCATCCGTCCACCCGTCTCTCACATTACTAAAAGACGCTGTGAAACATAAGAAGTTATTTTTTCAACAAATTGCCTCGTGTTTAAAACTTAATGCCCTCTAATTGGTTTCTACTTTCTCGTCAATAATTGCTTTGAAACTAGACTTATTTATGGTGTTTATTTTCCTTCAATGTGTGGTATATGTCTATCTCTTATGGATAAGCCACATTAACTTTTTTTTGTCATTTACTTTTTACGACAAATAATGGCTAATTTTCGAAGTGATTTTAACCAATACAGCATTAATCCTTAACCAATTAAATACCTTGAATACAATGTTCATTTAATATAGATCTATATGGCCCTTTACACCGTATGATTTAAGTGGATATTTTCGAAGATATTACATTTAAAAAATTGCGGGACGTAGCGTTTGCGGCGGTACCGGCCGGCCGCCCGCCTATATTTTATACCCGTGCGAAGCCGGAGCGGGCCGCTATGTTTTTATATACAACGTTCACAGTTTTTCTGTAGTGTATTTAGTATCAGCATTGCATCCTTGCGAAGCCGGGGCGGGTCGCTAGTTAATTATAAAAATAAGGAATTGTACATTCTATTTAAAGACTAGCTTTCACTCAAACTATAAAAAACTTTTCTCGAGAATCCCGCTATTCATTTGTGAAAACAAAATGAAAATCAGTGCAGTAAATTTTTACTTTATAACGACATGACAGTCAGTCAGTTTGTTTACCTTATGTATAAAACAAATATATGAAACGGATGTAACATCCTATCGCATGATACACGAATTACGTGGTTCATGAATGTTATACGTCCTTTTATGTACGTCCATTCACCAAAAAGCTATTTATAGTAAGTAATCTTAATATATTTACGGTAAAGTCAATTGTTTATGAAATTCAGGCATTCATTTGTTATATTGTGGTTATTAGTACTCCTAATTGTCTTAGTTTACACCTTGTTTACACATATTACTATATTATTACATATTTTAGTCTTTTCTTGCATTAAAATTAAGTATTAATTTATAGGTAAATCACGATCAAGTAAATTTTACTAGTGTTGTTTTCCTGAAGTATTTTGTTTTGTTTTTAAAATGTAGGTAACAAGGTTAAAGATGCCAATGGCCAACTAAATTAACGCGTAAATAGTAAAATCAGCACAAAACAGACTCTATTTCGGAAACCATTATTTTAATTGTTGTTCAAAATAGCAAGCAAACTTTAAACTGAATTGCACATTTCGTCGCTTCCAAAATTTATACGGTTGTGTACATTCAGGGGATTCTTGCCTTTGTTCCGGCTACCGAATATTTTATGAGATATTTTCTCTTTTCTCAAATTTATGTGTTTACACTTGACTTCACTTTTGAGGTAGCCATGTTGTACACATTTTGACTACGTGAGGTTATTCTAAAGTTTGACGTCAAAGGATGTTTATGAGAGTGGTTTTAATAGGAAAAGTATACACTTAAAATGTATGTATGTAAGTTTTTAGAACTGTAAAGGATACCGTACAAACAGTTTAACCAAATTTGAAAGGCAATAGTGATGTTGTTTGTTTGTCTTTCTTTCGCGTCGAAACGGAGCTATCTGTAAGCGTGATTTTTGTGACTGGAGAGTGTAATGGCCAATATTCATAAGCGCGTCCATCCGCTGGATTTGTAGCTGGCGACAAGTCCGCGGACAAGTGTATAGTGTACTTTTACCGCGATGAATTATTTTATTTATATATCATGTCAGAGATAACAGGCATAAAAACTAAATTGAGCATAATTCTCAATTAACTCGATAAAGACGGAAAACAACTTTAACTATACTTACTACGGAGAGAAGTTTATATGTAAGAAATTCATCCAAAGTATCAAGAACTTTGGTTTAAAACTATTGAACAAGAAATTAACGAGGGAACTGAGTCTTTGAATAAAATACAGATGGTTCATTTTAAATACTTAACGCGGTTGTTAAAGAAAGACTTTATTTAAATAAGAAGTGCGGAACTTCACTTTCAACTAACTTTAAGGAGAAGATTCTCAATTATTAGACTTTTTTAAGGTTTATTACCTCAAAACTTTCGACTGGGTCAACCGATTAAAATTTTGCCCAATTCTGACCAAATGAAGGCTGTTTAATATGTGTTGAAAAATAATTATTTAACGTAGGAGTTGAATTATTTGCGGTCAGCGGTTTGGGCTGTAGAGCGCGCCAAAGAAGACACAGATACACTCGAAAAACATAACCCTCCTTTCGCAGTCGGGTAAAAAAGGACTGCATTAAAAATAGTTATTTTCAATTTCAACAGAGCTATTGTGTTGCCCAAACAATCTCGGACAGGGTTCTTATCCCGAATTCCAGCTGATTGCTTACATTTTGATAGCGATCTGACCTTTATTTTGTTAACATATTGTGATACGTAGCGAGCAGAAAATATTGGTGAGGTCTTTTAGTGGAATGTACTTGAGTGTATGTTATGAGTAAGAAGCTTAAGTTTATGATCAGAAGATCTAAGAGGGTACAATTGACCTATAAATTAAAATTAAATTTTTCAGATATATGTAATGTGCGTTTTATATTATAGAATCGTAAATATGTGCGGCAATTTTATTATCTAAATTGAAAAATAAGAAAATTGATTATGCGTTTAATATTTCCACATTTTAAAAGTAAGCTTGCTTCTATGGTTTATATTTGTCCTACACTCAATAAAGTACTTTTTCAACTCTGCCTTACCTTTTGATCGGAACACCAATCTCTTCTGTAGCACTGAACTATTCACAGTAGGTATGTAATTTATCCGAAATAGGCATACATTGACACCTCACACAATACCTCAATAGCTCAGCAACAATCAATTCTATTGCCCATTCAAAGGGTATATTTTGCATTGCGTCACAAAATGATGAACGGCCAGTGATTTGGGCCATTCATCAAACAAATAGTAACTGAATTACTAAAGTTTTTGATTAGAGACGAACTCGTGTGTTTTGGAACAAAAGATTTCTATTAAGGTTAAGTGTAAGTGCTGAACGATACTTGTAAAAGTTCAGAATGTACTCCAGCTTGGTGATAAAATAGTGGTGTTGACGGGAATATAAAAGGATGCTCGTTCGAAATTAGATACCAGCAGTCAACAAAAGGGCTATAATGTTTAAAGCATTATTTATACTATATCATCTTTACTTAATATTATAAAGATGAAGAGTTTGTTTGTTTGTTTAAATGCGCTAATCTCAGAAACTACTGGTCCGATTTTAAAAGATCTCTCGGTGTTAGATGGCCCATTTATCGAGGAAGGCTATAGGCTATATGTCATCAAGCTGAGAAAAGCAGGAGGGGAGCAATGCTGGTAAAAAAGCGCGGCAAAGCAAGTTAAAGAATAAGATCACTCGATGGTCGAAATTTGACCTTCACTTTGTAATATAAATTACCTTCGTTTAACAGCACAGCTATGTTAATTATATTTTAAAAATCTTTACTTTTATGCAAAAAATGACGTGTGATTTATTATGACGAAAGCTGAACATTCTGCAATACATTAAATATGAATTTAACTATGCAACGTATAAATGATTGTTCTATTCCATTGAGAGTTTTTACAATTTTTATCCAATCAATGTAAAACTATGCAACGTATAAATGATTGTTCTATTCCATTGAGAGTTTTTACAATTTTTATCCAATCAATGTAAAAGTTAACTTTGATAGATGCTCGATTATAACTTTATTTCCTAAAATTAGGAAGATGAGAATTTTTTAAATTGAATACCTAAAGTGAAATTGAGCTTACGTTTGAAACTCCAGTGGCGTTTGTAAACGAGCTTTGAATGCGATTCTTTATTCTGATTACAAATTCCTCTATTTTTATTCAGAAAGACATTTTTGAAATAGAAAATTTTAATCGTATATCGTTTGGCTATCTTTCTACCAAATTGTTAAGCTGAATTCCATATGACAGATTTTTTTACTTATTTTCCTAAAGATTATTTGTTTTCTGTAAAAATTGTACGAATAGTACGGATCCTTATAGATCACGAAGTTATTCAATGATTTATTTGATTATTTCGTTTAGATTAGTTTTATTGTAAGCGATGACGATTTAAATTATTAATTGCTCCACATGATTCTTGAGGGCTACATTAGCAGCAAATCTTAGGTTAGTTTTATTTTTAACCCCTTACCGCATCATCTTATATCAGCTTATATTCCGGGCAGACGAAGTTTTCAACGTTTAACTTGCATTATACATATTAAAATAATATATTATAGAGTTAAGATCTTCAAAACATGTCTGTCCCGTTTAACGAGACAGTATTACCATGGACTAATATATATTTATTAGTCCATGGTATTACTAAATACCCAGAATGTATGGCATGTTAATTAACAAGGGATTTACTATCGAACTAAATCCTAATGAATCTTCTCGAACATTCGACGGAAATGAGATTACAATCATGATAGTAATGGTCAGCTTTATATGAAATAGGATATAATTTTGATGATCTGTTCGCATTATGTATTGTCAGTTTGATTATTATAGTCCTAGAGAGTGTCGGTTCGATTCTGGATACAAATAAATGCTATTTAATAAATATTGTGTAATATTTTGGTATTCATAAAATTATGTTATTTACTGAATGAATAAAATTGTTTGAAGGTTAAGCAATTATCTAGTTACCATCCCATCAGATTCGTTGAATTTGTAACGAGAAAGCAATACGTAAACATTGAAATGTCCACATAGTTTATAGTTATATGTTATTTAATTCTTCTATTAATGTAAATTTTATTCTTCAATAATTAATCATATATTATTTAATTTCCAGACAGTTAACAGCCTGTTACGAGATTCTGAAGACAAGAGAGGAACTGTCAATGGCGTTCCTTCAACCAATTGTGGTAGATGCTCAAACAAAGAACTTTGTGACACAGTTACATTTGAAATTATCTATGGAATATTTAGAGTCTACGAAACAGTACCTTAAGTTAGAAAATTTGGACGTAGATGTGTTAGAAGATGTGTTGTTAAGGTCAGTATATAGTGTTGCTTTGTATTTTTGTTTATTATTTGATGAACAATAAAATTCAAGATTCGATTCCACGTTAATATTTCAATATCTACGATTATTTTTTATTTTATTGAATAATTATACTTTTGGATTATACATACGTCATTATATCTAAATAGACTTGGAAATACAACAAAGCTTTTAGAAGCGTAAAAGACTTACAACAAAAAGATAAACCTGTGCTAAACACATGTCTTACAAAAGTGTCACCACAAAATGGTTTAAAAAGCTATTATATAGATAGGCTATTTATTTTAAAACTTAGATGAAAGATTTAATATTTAGATGAAAAACGAAATGTTGAGTTATTCAAAATATTGAATACGAAATATGACACTAATAAGGGTAAGTTAGATGTAAAGTACACGAATAACACGGATTATAAAATATACCCAGAATATGCAAATAAACGAGTAGATTAAGAATTTACAAAATAATAAAATAAAATTATACGCAGGCTATTAGTTAGTAAGGAATTCCGTTTGGAAATACCCATGCGCCTGACCTATCACTACACTAACGATATTTAGTATTATGTAATGTTACCTATATCTATAATTATATCTTGTGACACTGACTATATTTATAAATAATTTGGAAAATCCAAAAGTGCACGCCTCATAATTTTTTTTTAATAAATATTTATTAATTATTATTTTTGTTTATTTAATAACAATTAAACCACATCGAATCAGACCCTGAAAAATGAAAGGGTTCTATTCCTGAGCATACTCAAGCGTAAGAGAAAAAAAAAGACTCGATTAGTAAAGTATTTCGGTCGCTATCGTGTTAACAAGAAAAAGGATCCGCACATACAGACACACGGACGTCCAAGACAGAACTTTTTTAAACTGTTTTTTAACTAGTTTAAATAACAAAAATGACATCAAAAATATCATGAACGTTAAAAATAGTGTTTTTTCTTAATATGTGTGTGTATGTATTATCTTACAAGTGCAATGTATGATACATAAAGACATTTTAAGTTTGAAAAATCAGATGTTTTGCGCGAAGTGACAGTAGTACCCACCTCAACGCTTCGCTTATGAGGCGTGCAATAATGATACTGACTTTGAAGTAATAATAATAACAAAAGTTGATATGAGTATCTAATATGCATCTATGAGCTATCAATGTATCACAAACAAACCAAATTTTATTTTCTTATATTTGACGTTTTAATCATGTTCTGAAATGAATTTTACTTTACGACGTATTTACCGAACTAACGAAGATACTATTTTTTATACAAATCGATCAAGCCATCCGTTTCGAGGAAGGTTGGTTACCCTATGACACAGAAGTTTCATATCGTATGCAAATACATATTATATAGTAAGGTAAACTTAACTTTAACTGCAAGTGCAATTTTCTCTGTGTAAGTCAAAACTAAAGGAATCAAACTTTGGCTTACATTTTTGAATCTAGAAATTCCATCTAATCTAAAGATCTAGACAGATAAATGTATGATAATTAAAAATGTGACTAATTGTCATTCGCTGGGAAGACACTAACGCACCTGCGAGGGAAATATCAAACATAAATTGCAACAGTTTTCCTGTTCGAAAACCTATTACGTTGTTGCATGTGTATTTTTACTTTAATAAAATCTTACAAACTTAAGACTTTTTAAGCACTATATAGTGTTTTTCAACAATTATTGTAGCTTGTGAAGTTTGAAATTTTTCGAGAACTCTCTAAGATGCAACAATTTCGTTGTTGGTTTTGCGTAGATGTTTCCCGCGCTTTTATTTAGTCCTTTCTCCATAAATTACGACTATTATACTTTGTAGTGTTGTTAACAATTTTATTATATTGTACTTTGCGTCAAATTTACACTTTCAAGTATTTTACAAATGCGTACTCTACATTTTACAAATACCTAATTTCTATAGAATAAGAATTAAGAGTACAAATATAAGTTTAACAATACGTATTTCTTTATTCATTACCATTAGTGTTTCTTTAGTTTCCTTCTTAAAGTGCGCTCGTTCTTTATAAGCATAGTATTAATATAAATTGTTATATCGGGTAATCAGGCTTTTTCTTTTATTTCGTAGTTAAGTTTGTATCGTAATACTATCGTTATTCGCAAACAATACCCATTTTAATTAATACTAACAACAAAACACATTGACTTTCAGTTATAAATCGCAAGAGGGATTAAAGTTTAACGAAGAGGGCACAGAGCAGTATCATCTAGAGACGGCGTTGAACCACTTAGATCGTCTCCGGACTGTTCAGTTGGATCTGTGGACTTATGTACGGTAAGGAAACTTCACTTGTTACATAATATAATGTAATCCTCGTTGAGTCAGGCATTCTGTAACTAAGGGAATTGAATGTAAATAATGAGGAGTTCTGTTATTTGATTTGTTGTATGATGTCCACGATTAAAGATCAAATAAAAGATTAAATGTAGTCGTATTAAATGTATTGCATTTTACTTATTTACGCCTTATTATTATTATTATACAAGAACTTCATGAGGGCACACTTACAGCTCTTTTGCACTGCTATAAAATCATGAAATTTTTGTATCATCATTACATAGATTTTAATTTAATTATCTAGGTAGAAAGTTCAGTTTGTTTCATTTTGTGTTGATAAAAAAACATACATACACGGCTTTATAATATCAGAAATAACAAAATAATCACTACAAATTCACTGGTATTATTTTTATCATCCTGTTCAACATTATTTTTTCCCATTTTCAGGTCATCAGTGAACCGCGAAGTGTGGTCAGCGAGGCAGACTCTGGTGTTTGGGATCGTTATTCTTATATTAGTTCTTCTTGTTTCACCGTTGTTAATATTGTTGTTGAGATATACTATAAATACTATACAGGTGAGATTTCTATTAGTTTCTTTTTATATTATAGTACGAGTTCATTAAGTTCAATAATTTTATTAGTTTTCTTAGTATGTACCTATATTCACTAAGAAATCTCCATAATATAGAACTACCGTATTTTTTAATTACGCGGGCGACTCCGCGCGTGAACCCCGAGGGTTATAATATAATATGAATTATATCAAAAGTTAATGTTGATGTTAATTAAACCTTACCACCCTTACCAACTTACTCGTTTCCTTTCCAGAAATTCACAGAATCAATAGAAATAAGTACATACCTCCTCTCGTAGCAGGGAAGCAAAAATCGACCTGTTCCTCTCTCGCATGATCCCCTTACGCGTGCTACAACTATCTGGACTGTTATTACTTATTAATATGGCCATATGTGTTTAAAGAGCCTTTTCTAATTAGACGTTTAGAAAAAATGTGTGCGTGTACTAGTGTACGCATGTAAGAAGTGAAACTTATAACCTTATTTTAAAAAAAAAATATTTACTATATGCAACTTTACAGAAATACGTCGAATCACGCGTGGTAGGGATAAGAAAAAGATGGCGCGTAACGGATAAATGTTACGCGTACGAAAAAATGTTACACTAAATTTTTTTCCAACGAAAAGAAGTTTCACTTCAAAAATATATTCAATAAACCTATTTTGCTTTCAGAAATTCACACAATCAATAGAAATAAGTACCCAAAAGCTAGTAGCAGAAAAGATGCTCTCTCTCGCATGCTCCCCCTCCCCGTGATATTACCTATTATTAATTATTTCCAATGTTATCAATATATTATTATCTATATACTAGCGGTCCACCCCGGCTTCGCCCGTGGTACATGTTTACGTTTTCTCTACATAAGAACCATCCTCGTACTTCAAGGAATATAATAAAAAAATAATTATCGAAATCGGTTCAGCCGTTCTCAAGTTATGCGCTTACCAACACATTTTGGGATTCATTTTTTTATTATAAAGATTTGCTTGAATATTTGACGTTCATATTAATACTCTTGTTCCAGAAATTCACAGAATCAATAGAAATAAGTACCCAAAAGCTCGTAGCCGAAAAACAAAAGAGCGACTTGCTCCTCTCCCGCATGCTCCCCCTCCCCGTGCTGCGGCGGCTCCGCGCGCAGCGCACCGTGCCCGCGGAGGCGTTCGACGCTGTCACTATATACTTCAGTGATATTGTGGGATTTACGAACATAGCAGCCAATAGCACACCCATGGAAGTCATCAATATGCTCAACATGCTGTACAAGTGAGATGAGTTTTATAATTTATTGGCTCTTTGTGCATGTTGTGTTTAGATGGTCTATTATACTTTAGTGATATTGTCGGCTTTATGAATATAGCCGCGAATAGCACCCCCATGGAATTCATCAATATGCTCAACATGCTGTACAAGTGAGTTGAGTTTTAGTAGCTGTTTGTTAATGTTCTGTGTTACCATGCTGTCAAGGGTTACTTGTAAAACACCAGCCTCGCAGGACAAGATAGCTAACATCATAAGTAACAAAATTTGTTCTACGACTATTGGCATAACGCAATAAATGATTTTTAAATGTTTTTTTAAGCTTTTATTGTAGTCACCAAACATTTGTAAGTCTATGTTCTATTCATTAAACGAAAGGACGACGCGACGCCCCCTTCCCCCTCTCGTTCGCTTCTTGTTTACGTAATGTTTGGGATGCGCGTAGAGTTTATAATATTCAAACGGAAAATTAAATAAATATTTATTTTGTATGAAAATAAAATCTAACAAATTATCAAAAGTCGTAGAACAAAATATGTTGTTACTTATGATGTTAGCTATCTTGTCCTGCGAGGTTGCTGGTGTTTTACAAGTAACCCTGTATACATATAATTTAGTGATATTGTCGGCTTTACGAACATAGCCGCGAATAGCACGCCCATGGAAGTCATCAATATGCTCAAGATGCTGTACAAGTGATTTGAGATTTATTGGCTCTTTGTGCATGTTGTGTTTAGCTGTTGGTCTATTGTAGCTATTTGTCACTATATTCTTGTCTATATGTTAACTAGATGAGATGAATGACGTGCGAAATGATGTGCGAGATGCCTCATAGCTAGCTATGAATTGGTTCGCCCCGGTAAGGCAGAAGACGCGGGTTCGAATCCCGCCTCGTGATTGTTTTTCTATTCCTTAAAAAAATTTATCGACTCGCTTATTTTTATATTTCTGTGTTAAAGATATTAAAGTAAATAATTGACACGTTATTGGTTTTCTAAAATTGTGGAAAAAAACCAATACCTATTATTCTCTATTTCAGAATGTTTGATGACAAAATAATGCAGTACAATGTATATAAAGTGGAGACAATAGGAGATGCATATATGGTTGTGTCAGGGCTTCCTCAACGAAACGGTAAGCAGATTTACTTAACTTTACAAATAAAAATTATTTTAAAAATCAAGAAAAATAAACAATAAAAGTACCTATTATTAAAATTAAAACACACAGAACTAAATTTTTATCACAAAAATAATTACTTATCAATCCACATAATATCATTTTTGTGATTTGTGACTAAGAAATAAAGATTTAACAAACACAGAGTAAATTACAAACTTAGCTAGTACAAGAGATAGGATTATATCAACTTATAATATTTACCCCAATGCCTTCTTATAAATAAACAGATTGCTATATCAAGCACTTACAAGAAATGACGTTTATTGTGCCGAATACAAAAAAAAATATTTTATGTATAGTAACAATATTTTTAGGTCTAATTCGAGTAATTATTTGCGGATACCATCCATTTGGAATACTAAGAATATTAATTATATATACAAAGTCTAACGTTTATTAAAATCACGTGTAGGAATGTCGAAAACGGTCGTGTCGGATTGTTTCGTTGTTTTCCTTGAATTTACTAATAACAACAATTTTGTGCTCTATATTTAGATTTTTGTACAGGGCCGTGTTTCCTTTTTAGGCATTTTGAATTCTTATTAAAATTTACTTAAAAATACAAATCGGTTAGTTCGTATAATTATATACTACTACTAAGTACTTAGTTAAACTAAGTATTTTACACTAGGATTCGAAATTGAAAAACTTTATAGCCTGTGGTGTCCAGCCCAGTTAAAAATAAGCAAAAATATCTCCATACACAGTAAATTTTATAGATGTTTGTAAGATTACAATTGCCTAGAATACCTATATATTGATTATAAATTAGTTTTAATAAATCATAAAACAATCCATGTAGACAAAATAGAATGGATTTTATCGGCTCTGTTAGTCCAGTTTAAGGACAACGACAAAGAGGCATATAACGCATTGCAAAAAAATTTGACTTAAGTATTTTGTATTGGGTTTTTTGTATTCTATGCAAAGTTCTGCTTGTGTGAGTTTATTGAACTACGACGATGTTGTAACACATTGAACTTTGACCCTTCATACCTACTTCACTAGGTCAAAGACGTACAATTTCAACCTTCCTCAAGGAAAAGAGTTGGTATGACATATTCCAACCTCATGACGTTTTCTTAGTGACGTCGTAATATACCAAATTGTTGCTGTGCAAAAATCTTTACCATGTATAACCGCAATGTAAGGCTTCGTTATTGCAGCACTATTGCCTATCAGAAATTTATTAGAGACATTTTTAGATTCAGACACAGATGAACAAATAACTTATAATATGTAAATTTAAATTAGTTATCGAGAACTAAAATAATGATATTGGCGTTTGAAGTAATACAAGAAGTTGGATTAAATTACATGTACATATATGATTTTTTTTTAATTCATCTAGTGTTCGCAATACTGGATATGTGATTATTGATTAAACGAGTTCTGAATATATTATATTAAACTTGCTGTGCCCCGCGTTTTCTCCCGCGTGGTTCCGCTTCAGTTAGTCAAAGCGTGATGATATATAGCCTATAGACTTCCTCAATAAATGGGTTGTCTAACACCGAAAGAATTTTTCAATTCGGATCAATAGTTCCTGAGATTAGCGCGTTCGATTAGGCTAATCACGCTAAGACCAACAGGAGCGGAGCCACGCGGATGAAAACGCGGGGCGGCACTAGTACAATATAATCACTCCGTTGCGTTGAGAAAGAAGAAAAACAAGAAGATGAAAGTGTTTTTCTTGTTTATAATATTAAGTAAGGATTGTAATTTGTTCTTAGAATGACAGTGAATGTGTACTTATGCCCATTTATGTTCAAACCGTTACCACAAATAATTTAAGTTGGGAATTTGTTAAAAACAGCATATTCACATTTCAAAGTCCATTTCCTCCATTTCACCATGAAATTAATTACTCACATTTGGTTTTTTTAACAATGGTCTATGAAAGAGGACGATGACTCGTGACGTACAGGTTTTTCCTAATAATTGTTGTCAATAGGTAATTTATTATTTTTTTAACACGGATGACATTGCAATAATGTGAAATGAAAACTCTCTTTCATAATATTATTTATTCATAGAATTGCATATTATATGGTTTTTAAAATTTTAGGAATAGGTACAATAATAATGAATTGTAGCGTAATATCTAGATCACATTATGTTAGATTATTATTTACTAGATACTTATCTACTATTAAAATAATTGTGCAAATTGCATATTATTACACAGTGCGAAAGTTTGTGACGAGTTTTTTGTTTGTTTTTTTTAGATAGATGTATGTATGTAGGTATATTTGATCATCGAATAAACATATTTAAAGAACATGTTTGTCAAATAGTGAAATGATGTCCTAGTTGTCTAATTTTGTAATTTTGTTATTATTGTATAAGAAAGCATTATTTTAATTGTCTTTCTTTTATATCTAATATTTAATTATTGAATTTTTAATTATGATTTTATTGTAACACGCTTTAAATAACTGTAAGCTGTATCTCATTATAGTAGTAATTGTACACATTTTGTTGGGTTGCGATCTGCTCCCGAAATTGATATGTCGCCTATGGGTCCGGCAAGATCGTGACCTGTTGTGTGTATTTAATTTAAATAAATAAATAAGTATGTTTGTTACTCTTTCACGAAAAAGCAACTGTAGAGTTTTGGGTGAAACTTAACAATAATATAGGTTACACATCAGAATATGTGCAATAGAAATTCTTGATTTTTCCCTGAAACCACCACACCACGCTTGTCCTACTATCCTACTAATATTATAAATGCGAAAGTTTGTGAAGATGTGTATGTGTGTGTTTGTTACTCTTTCACGCAAATACTACTGAACGGATTACAATGAAATTAAGCACGCATATAGAGGGTAACTTGGATTAACACATAGGATAGGTTTTATCCCGGAAATCCCACGGGGACGGGAACTATGCGGGTTTTTCTTCGAAAACGCGGGCAAAGCCGCGGGTGGAAAGCTAGTTAGTTATACATAATTGAAATAAATTCCTACCATCTTTTTACCAGTTTTACTGGTTTGACCACGAGCTCATTTCTTTCCTCGTATCCTCCTGTATCTTATTAATTACGACACTGTACCAACGTCATCCCATACCCACCGTCGTGTGTTATTTAATAAAATAACATTGCCCATTTATGGTTAATGATATTCATTTATGACATATTATGTTGTTCAAATTCATGTTGCCTTGTTTTGTTTAGGTATATAATCAATGTCAAATTTGTATTGCTTTGGGTTGTTTACAGCAAAGTTGTTTTGAGTCAAATTAATTTATCACGATATTTATATACAAAATGACGTTAAGAAATTGACTCTGTAGGTACTTATTTTTGAAGTGAAACTTCTTTATCGGGGTTGGAAAAAAAATTAGTGTAACATTTTTTCGTCACTTGTGACATTTTTCCGTTACGCGCCATCTTTTTCTTATCCCTACCACGCGTGATTCGACGTATTTCTGTAAAGTTGCATATATGTATAGTAAATTATTTTTTGAAAAATAAGGTCATAAAGAAGTTTCACTTCTTACGTGTGTACACTAGTACACGCACACATTTTTTTATATCTGTGTATGTATATCACTACAACACTGTTCTGTGACTACAACAACCCAACATAGTTTGAATATACATACTACTTTCATAATTTGTTCTAACCCACACTTCTTATCTTCGTGTCAATTATCCTACAGCTTCGTATTGTTGTTTTTGTCAATACATTCTGACATCCTCAATATCCTAATATTAGTAGGATATGAATAGAATCTTAATATTAATAGGATATTAATTAGGAATTTGTGGCAAATTATTCAGACACTAAAAGAATATTAGAAGGACATAAAGTTTAATATAAGTTGGTTATAAACTGGACATTTGGTACAAATGAGAAGGATATGAATAGAATATAAGAAGGATATGAGATCAGAAGGGCGACACAATATACGTACATTGTAGTTTGTAAGTGACAAGGCCGCCTTCTGTGTTGTATGTACCTAATTATAAGATATGTTTTTGTTTTACCTTTTGTTCATAATTGCAGCACGATAAAGTTTTCAAAATAAATATGTAAACATAAGATAACGTTCAAGGTAACCTGCACGCGTCCGAAATAGCGGACATGTCGCTGTCGCTCATGCGCAGTCTGGAGGGCGCGCGCGTGCCGCACCGGCCCGACGAGTTCCTGCGCATACGGGCCGGCGTCAACACGGGCCCGTGTGTCGCCGGCGTGGTGGGCACCACCATGCCGCGCTACTGTCTGTTCGGCGACGCTATCAACACGGCCAGCCGCATGGAGAGCACGGGAGAGGGTGAGTCACACACAATAGCGCTACGGGCCGGCGTCAACACGGGCCCGTGTGTCGCCGGCGTGGTGGGCACCACCATGCCGCGCTACTGTCTGTTCGGCGACGCTATCAACACGGCCAGCCGCATGGAGAGCACGGGAGAGGGTGACTCACACACAATAGCGCTACGGGCCGGCGTCAACACGGGCCCGTGTGTCGCCGGCGTGGTGGGCACCACCATGCCGCGCTACTGTCTGTTCGGCGACGCTATCAACACGGCCAGCCGCATGGAGAGCACGGGAGAGGGTGACTCACACACAATAGCGCTACGGGCCGGCGTCAACACGGGCCCGTGTGTCGCCGGCGTGGTGGGCACCACCATGCCGCGCTACTGTCTGTTCGGCGACGCTATCAACACGGCCAGCCGCATGGAGAGCACGGGAGAGGGTGATTTAAACAAGCTCTACTTACAATGTTTGACAAAAAAACCTATATAGCGTTTTTATGAAAGCTCTGACAACGTTTGAATAAAAATATATAGAGCGTTTGTATTGAAGCTCTTACAACGTTTGAATAAAAACATATACAGCGCTTGTAGTAAAGCTTTTCTTACAATTCTACTTTACTTACTTTACCTATACTCGGGAATTGGTTAGGAGCATAAAAAAACAATTCTAAAATTGCCAGTAATTATTTTTTAATTAAAAAATGTACATCGTTATAAACATTGATAGGAAGTTTTACACTTTTTAAGCTTAAAGTTTTTATTTTCTTTTTTACAGCCATGAAAATACACATTTCACCAACGACCAAAGAAGCATTAGATGCGATAGGAAATTATATTGTAGAGTCCCGAGGTCTTGTTGATATTCAGGTATGTTTATCATCTTCGTTATTTTACTAACGTGACGTTTCTACAAAAATACAAAATTTTTAAATAAATAGTTCAACTTGCAGAGGCCTTTTATATAATTTTAGTTTTACCCGGCTCTATCTGGATTGACCCAATATATAAAAAAGTCTATAATACTCAGTAGAGATATAGCTTTCAAATGGTAAAGCATTTTAAAAATGGATAGAGCAGTTTTTGTGTTTTCTGGTCTTAATTTTTTGCTTTTGTATAGGTTAATATCATTGGTGAGGTTCATTGGAAAACGTTCGTTTTTAACAAGCTTTTAGAAGCTTATATGTTTGTATGTAACCGACTCCTTTAGGCCGGTTGCAGAGCTTCACCGACCATCAGTACGTACGTCAGTCGCTCTTGTCATATGTATGGAAATTCATAAATCCGTTCATAGCTAGACCGACCATACGCACACGTTTTTCCATACATATGACAAGCGCGACTGACGTACGCACTGATGGTCGGTGAAGCTCAACAACCGGCCTTAGACTCGATAATGACCCACTTTAAACGGACAGATTTAATTCAAACTTTGTACACTTATCAAGGATCGGTGACAATAGAATAATTTCATGAGTTTAATCGTATTTTTTGAAGTGAAACTTCTTTAGGCACGTTGAGCATAGAATTTCAAGGTCGCGTCATGACGATACCTTCACGTCATGAAGTAAGGTGACGATTTTCGTATCTTTGAATTTTACTAAAGAAGTTTCACTTCTGTCACGTGCGCTCGGCACACAAGCTCTTTCTTAATTATTAATGGTTAATTTTCAGGGTAAAGGGATTATGGAGACGTTCTGGCTCGTGGGACGGACAGACGAAAAGATTGAGAGCCCCAGATGTGTGCGGTTGCAGGATTATGATCAGAATGTTCTAGAATTATTAATTAGGTCATAGTTTAAGATTTTGTTTCAATAAACAAGTTGAAAATCTATGTGTTTTTCATTTTTAATGATTTATTAGTTTCAATATTATCAGTTATCACAAATAAATAAATTGGTATTTATTTATTTAGATACATAGGCAATGCTGTACCTTGATCCAGGTACTATGTTTAATAACAATAATTGTACATAAAAAATACACTGGTGCCATTCAACTCAACTCAATTCAATCATTCATTTATTCAATTAGACTACTATTTAGTAGCACTTTCGAATCGTCATTACATAGTATTTTAACATTTACCACCGATTCGGAAAGCAGTATCTATGGAGAAGAATCGGCAAGAAACTCCATAGTTGCTCTTTTAAATAATGTCAATAAATTTACATAATATGTAACTTATATCTACCTAACTACATAATTATATGCCAAAGAACTGTCCTGTGGTTTTTACGCGACAACCCTCCATGGGTCTTTATCGTCCATATATTCCTGAATACTGTAGTACGCTCTCTGAACTAGTACATTTTTTATGTAAGTTTTAAATTTAGTACTACTAAACTCTTTAATATTATGAGGAATTCTATTGTATAAGCGTATACCTTGACCCATAAATGAATTTTTAACTTTAGCTAATCGGAAAAATGGCATTTCAATTCTATTCTTGTTCCTTGTGCCATAATCGTGTCTATCTCCTACTCTTGTGTGTAAGTCAGAGCTTTTGTGTACATGCAAAATATTATTAAATATATACTGTGATGGTACAGTAAGGATACCAGTATTCTTAAAATGATCTCTTAGTGAGTCCCGAGCACGTAAATTATATATAGAGCGAATGGCTCTTTTCTGTAAGATAAATATAGTTTCTATATCTGCAGCCCTGCCCCACAGTAGAATTCCATAGGACATAATGCTATGAAAGTAGCTGAAATAAACCAATCTGGCCGTATCTTCATCGGTGAGATGCCTTATTTTTCGGACTGCATATGCAGCAGAACTGAGCTTACCTGCAGCGGTGTTGACATGGGCTCCCCACTGTAGTTTCTCGTCCAATGTTAACCCTAGAAATACAGTAGACTCAGTAGGATGCAATACCTCCCCGTTCAAGGTAATATCTCTGTTCAACTTTTTTACATTAGGAAGTAAAAATTCAACACAAGTGGTTTTTTTGGCATTTAATAATAAATTATTGGCAGTAAACCATTCAGATATGTGTAAAAGAGCACTGTTCACTTCGTCAACATTTGGGTCATGCCTATCCACATTAAAAATTAATGAGGTATCATCTGCAAACAGAACTATTTCACACCTATCCTGCAAATAATAGGGAAGATCATTGATATATACCAAGAACAAGAAGGGACCTAAAATTGACCCCTGTGGAACACCAATGTTAATTGACGCACCGCTAGAACGTTCTCCATTAACAACTACAGTCTGTATCCTATCATGCAGGTATGACGCTATGAGGTTCTGGGCTTTTCCTTTAATTCCATAGTGATTAAGTTTACGTAACAAAGTACAATGTTCAACGCAGTCAAATGCCGTGGAGAGGTCACAAAATATCCCTAGAGCATTTTTTGAGTTTTCCCATGCCTTATATATATGTGTTAGAAGTGCAACTCCAGCATCTGTGGTTGAGCGCCCCTTTGTGAAACCAAACTGTTTGGTGTGCAGTAAATTATTATTTGCAAAATGACTACTCAATTGGTTTAATATTAACTTCTCGAATACCTTACTTAATGTTGGTAAAATAGAGATAGGTCTATAATTGTTACAGTCTTCTTGATCGCCCTTCTTAAATAAAGGTATAACTTTACTAAGCTTTAGTAAATTAGGAAATGTACCATAGTCACAACACTTATTAAATATGGAAGCTAAATTTTTCGCAATATTTTCTATTATATTATTAACTAAATTTACGGACATTCCCCAAAGATCACAAGTATTTTTAAGATTAAGCGTCTTAAAGGCAGTAACAATATCATTAGCAGTTACGTGTCGTAATTCAAATAATGTACTGCACTCCGCAACATGGTCCCTCAAAAAGGTCTCTGCGAAAGCTGAAGACGAATTTAAACTATTAGCAATAGTAGCAGGGACACTACTGAAGAATTCTTCAAAAGCAAGCGCAACATCAGCACTTTTGTCAATAACCCTGTCATTATTTACAAGTTTTATGGTATTACTTGATTTGCTTTTACCCATTTCACCATTAATAATTGACCAAACTGTTTTAACTTTATTATCAGAGTCGCGTATTTTTTCTTTGATATACAAACGCTTTGCAGTGAAACAAACTTTTTTAAAAATTTTTGAGTAATTTCTAACATAACTAAGAAAAGATGGGTCTTTATTATATTGCTTCATACCATATAATTCATAAAGAATGTTCCTGCACCTATGTATACTAGCTGTCGCCCATTTACTAAATGGTAAATCCTTGGTAATATTTAAAGATTTAACTTTAAATATTTTTTCAAATTCTTTATGTACTAAATTAAAAAGATTTTTAAACATTTCACAAGGACTATTAGGATAGGATTGATCATTTAGTACGGGCAGGTTTTTATTAATATTATTCCTAAATTTATTAATTTGCCTTTTTTAGTTATAGGCCTAACATTAATCCTTTTAAATGTAGGTATGCAATCCCATTCAAAAACTACTTTCTGGCCACAGTGATCCGAAGTCAATGTATTGAGAATATTTTTCTCTAAACAGATGCAGTCACAGTATATATTATCAATACAAGTTGCAGAAGTAGGTGTAATTCGTGTGGGTTCGTTAAAAAGTTTATATAGATTAAATGACTGAAACAAATTAACAATTCGTGTAGCCGTTTGTGTTTGTAAAAGTAAATCAATATTAAAATCACCACATACTAAAACTTTTTTTTTACTCCTGCTTAGACGCTTTAATATTTCTTCCATGACTGTTATATTATAACTAAGGTATTAAAGTATAGAGAATCTTTCAGTTTTCACTCATTTTATAAGTTTGATTAAATAGGGTGTTTTGTTATATTAGGTTGAGAAAAAATAAGAAGGTAAATTATCTAAGAAGCAAAATATAGAGCGCCTTCCTTCCTTTGTAGAAAATCTTATTAAATAGTATAATGAGGCTGTTTTAATTAAATAGAAGTCATTTGGCCTTATAAGGCATATTAAATTGATGCTTAAAATCGAAGCAAGCAAAAATCAAACAACAGAAGTATTACATAATATGTTTAACAATATTAATGAATATTTTAATTCAATACTCAAATGCACATATTTGGGCTTTCCCCAAAATACGTCATCAATCGTAGTATTACAACAGTACAAACCTAATATATGTCGCTATAAGTGACTCCTGCACATGAGTCAACGCTGATTTAAATACTCAATCAATTGTAATTTCGTTCATACTTCATTGATCATTCAAGCGCCGGCTCTTGCACGATGAAGACGTGTATTCTAATATTGGTCGTGTGCGTCGCGATCGCACACACGCGGTATATAGATTCTGGTAATTCTGGGTCCAGTGCGATTTTCGTGGACCATAATGTTAGTGCAAGTATACGACTATCTAGTGTGAGAATGAAGAGAGGAATAATAATCTGTCATCTGTCAACGGACTGCGTAAAGTGTACAAGTATATTTTGAATGTGCTAATAATTGGCGTGTAAACAAGTCTCACAGTGATTTACCGAGTGTAATTTGTGACTCATTTTGATCCCACGTTTCGGACTTTTGAGTGAGTAAAACTTATAACACTGCTCACACATTATAAACCTGAAAATTATCATAGTTTCACTATATAACATTTTCAAGAAGAGGGTAAAAACAGAAGAAGAAACTTTGAACAACCTAGTTTTTCAACAACAAAATAACAATAACATCTGCAACTGTCATAATTCACTGTCAAGTGTCAACTGCCAATTCACACAAAAGTTGCCATAGATAAAAAAATTATATGAATATTTTCTGCTAATGCTGTGTCTACACGATCATTGATTAATTATGGCTGGAGAATGTTTGGCATGTAATTTGAACGTATTAGTGACGCATAAGAGAATCAAATGCACTAAATGTAGTGCACTTTATCATACGGAATGCGTTCTATCAACCAATTCTTCACAAGTGGCCCGTACTAATTGGATATGTCCCGCTTGTGTTGCTGCTTCTCGAAGGGGTGGTGACAACACAAACACACCTATTAGGCCTTCTCCTCGTGCAGTGACGTCCCCTGTGGCTGCTTCCTCCATCGGTGACTCTGCGAATTTTTCTACCATCTTGTCGGAGCTCAAATCATTCCGTAGTGATATGCAATTGAGATTAGACAAACAAGAAGAGAAGATAGACACTTTCAGTGGGGCTCTTGATTGTTTACAATCTGAAATAATCGAAATGAAAAAGTGCTTTCAGTCACTTCGCACCGATCTAGACTCTGTAATGGAATGCTCCAGTAAATTAAAGGATATGAGCAATCGTAACGAGGCCGCTCTGAAGTGTACGAAGAACTCAATTGTGGACATTAAAAACAAACTAGTTGAACATGAAAGCTCACTAGAATTTCTCTCGAAGAAGTTCGACGATATGCAAGCTGATTCCTCGTCACAGACATTAACTACAACTGAATTAAAAGTCAGTACTTCTACTATTGACAATAATTTGAAAACTCTTCAAAATAAGGTTAACCAATTGGAACAAATATCCAGAAGACATAATTTTGAATTACATGGCGTACCTGAAAAAAAGGATGAGAACTTAAATTCAATTGTGTCTAACTTGTTGGATAAAATATCTGTCTCGCTTCCCAACGATGCTGTTATTTCTTGCTATCGTGTGGCCAAACGGGTGAAAAGTACCGACCGCCCGCGCACTATTTTGGTTACATTGATGACTCCTAGGCATCGCGATATGATATTATCAGCAGTGCATCGCTACAACAAATCTAACTCCAGGAATGTATTGAACTCGCTTGACCTCGGTGTTGTAGGTGAAGTTAAACAAGTTTATGTAGCTGAAAATCTCACACCAGAAATGAGACATATTTTCATGGAGGCTAGACAAGCTTCTAAGACACTTGATTACAAGTTCGTGTGGGTTAAGTTTGGGAAGGTCTATATGAGAAAAAACGAACATTCTCCAGCTGTAATCATTAATAGTCTAGATAAGATTAAAAATCTGCCTTAGTCTTTACATAATTATTTGCATCTACATTTAATTTTTATTATTATTATTTTTTTTTTTAACCGCTGCATTATGCTAATTTTTTACCAGAATGTAAACAGAATTAGAAGTAAGCTTCAGGATTTCTTTTTAAATGTATTAAACTGCAATTACGATATTATCTGTTTAACAGAAACTAATCTCGATCCTTCAATTAAAGATAGTGAAATATTGGATAATCGCTATAGAATTTTCAGGAGAGATCGGGACAAGTGCACTAGTCATAAAATTTCTGGTGGAGGTGTTTTAATTGCAGTAAAAAAAGATTACATAGTTAATAGAGTTTTCGAATGGGAAACTAATGTGGAATGTATTTGGCTAAGCTTAATTAACTTTAAAAATAAACACATTAGCAAAATTATAAAAATATGTCTAGTGTACTTACCACCGGATCTTTCCATTGATAAACTGAAAGCTTTCTATAATAATACTACTGAGATTTTGTCAGGATCCGATGATTCTTTTATTTTACTGGGGGATTTCAATACTCCTAACTTAGATTGGATTAATTGTAACGCGACGAAAACTGCTACTCCTAGACCTTTGTTTAATGACGTTAAAGTCAACTTAATTTTAGACTTGATGACTTATGGCAACCTTAACCAGTACAATTTTATCAAAAATGACAATAATCGCACTCTGGATTTATTTTTTGCCCGTTTGATTCCGGTATCACTTGAACCCTCAATCGCACTTAGTAAAATGGACGTTCATCATCCACCTTTTGAAGTGTGTGTGAATGACATTCACGTCCCGTCCCTCGAACCATGTAAGAATAATAAAATCTTAAATTTTAGAAAATGTGATATAAATAAATGTAAAGATGAACTTAGGAATATTGATTGGAAGGTTCTCCTTTCCTCCGCGGATATAAATGAAAATCTGACACAGTTTTATGACACTCTAAATCTCATCATTAAAAATAATACACCTTATAAGCAACAAAGAAATTCATCAATACCTATTTGGTTTAGTAACTCTCTAATCAAATGCCTACGGGAAAAAGAGAAATTTCATCATAAATTTAAAATGTATAAAAACCCACGTGATTATGACACTTTCTCTCTTTTGCGTAAAAGGTCTAAAAAGATGATGAAGGAGTGTTATAACAATTATTTAAAAGATGTTGAATCGTGTCTACATAAAGGTAACATTAAATTATTCTGGAATTACGTAAAGAGTAAAAATAAATGTTCAAGTTTTCCCCAACTAGTTAAATATAATAACATTGTTGCTACTAAGGGTAGTGATATCTGTCAAACTTTTGCTAAATATTTCCATTCTGTATATGAAAATAATGCCATTGTTGAGGATCCCGTCCACAACAATTGGTCTAATTGTCTTAACAAAGTAGTAATTGAAGCGCATGATGTTAAAAAACTTCTTAAACAATTGGATCCGAACAAGGGTCCTGGACCGGACGGTATTCCATCTCATTTTGTTAAATCTTGCTATAACGAACTCACCTTACCACTTTATATAATTTTTAATAGATCTCTATCTACAGGCATCTTTCCTGACTTTTGGAAGATCGCTCACGTAATTCCAATATTCAAATCCGGCGATAGATCGGACTGTTGTAATTACAGACCTATCTGCATACTAAATTGCTTTGCTAAAATATTTGAACGTGTTATTTACAATCAAATTTACAATTTTGTTAAACCTTTACTTATTTCTGAACAACATGGATTTGTCGCGCGTAAATCAACAACATCTAATTTAACTGAATATGCTGACTATCTCCTAGAAACTTTGGACAACAAAGGACAAGTGGATGTCATTTACACCGACTTTCAGAAGGCGTTCGATAAAGTCAACCATGAGCTCCTGATTAAAAAGCTGATGATTTGTGGCATACATGGGAACTTATTGCGTTGGATCATCTCGTACATTAAAAACCGCACTCAAATAGTTGCTCTCAACGGCTACCTATCTGAACCCTATTCTGTTCCTTCCGGTGTTCCCCAAGGTTCCCATCTTGGCCCTCTTTTGTTCGCGGTTTTTATAAATGATGCACCCTTACGATTTAATATAGGTAGTAAATGTCTACTTTATGCGGATGATCTGAAACTATATAGAAAAGTCGATAATATTGCTGACTGTCAGTTGCTTCAAGAAGACTTAATTGCTCTTCATGCCTGGTGTAATAGAAATTTAATGAAACTAAATACCTCTAAGTGTCATGTTGTCACATTTACTAATAAAGTAAACAGTATTAACTTTTCGTATCAAATTTCAAATATTATCTTAGGTCGTAAAGAATTCATACGGGATCTAGGGGTGACATTCGATAAAAGTTTATCATTTATCGATCATGTCGAATCTACTGTCAAAAAAGCCAATCAAAATTTAGGCTTTATATTACGAATGTCCAGATCTTTTAAAAATAAAAATAGTGCCCTAATTCTTTATAAATCTCTGGTCCGTAGCACCCTTGAATATGGCTCCTCAGTGTGGTCTCCATTCTACAAAACACATATCGACAAGCTCGAATCGGTACAAAAACGATTTTTACGTTCTCTATGCAATCGTGAACACCTTAGAAGATCCTTGCCCACCTATGACATTCGACTTAAATATTTCAATTTGGATTCACTTGAAATGCGACGTAAATTCATTGATTTAACTTATATGTATAAAATTATCAATAACCTAATTCACACTGATATGCTTTGTAAATTCTCTTTATATTGTAACGCTCGTGTCACTCGGAACGCTAAACCCTTCTATATACCCGCCACTCGCTTATATATTTCTTATAATAACCCAGTATATAGGTTATGCCGACTATATAACGAAATAGTTAATAAAGATAACACTATTGACATTTTTTCAAATAGTCTAGCCAGTTTTCGTCGCCTAGTACTTACTGCTCTGCGTAGCACCTGAAGCATACGGATTTATGTCGAATCTTGTTAGCCTAAGTATATCTTTTATTGTATTTTTTTTTATTGTTGTGGTAACAGTATTTTTAATTTTTTTTACATCTTTCACACTCTAAACATTTGTGTATCCATAGAATAGGCTTATACATAGAACGTTATTAATTGTACTTGAATAATTTGTTTGTTATATTGTTGTATAAGCTGTTTGGAAACTAATAAAATAAAATAAAATAAAATAAAAATAACTAATGGAGGAAATCCCTGTCCCAAAGGACAGGTGTGGTACAAAATTAGATGCGTGTAAATTGTAAGTAGTTTTTCTTATTGACAATACTTTCAATATTGCAATCAAAATATTTCATAAACCTAACTTATGTGTTTTTAGATAGTTACGTAAAAATAGTCAAATGGCAATAACTTTAGATTCGATTACGGAACATTATTTTCCATGACAGATTTTATTATTATTGCTTCGTTCGTTTAGTACTTTAGTTCTTTGATGGCTTAGTAAGAATTTAAGTGCCATGTTCTTTTTATATGAAGGTATTACAAATTTGATGTTCTATATATATATATTCATTGGTGCGTTTCTTCTTCCAGGTACCAGAAAAAACAACAAGAGAACCTTAGCACCACCTCCGCGTATTCAAATAAATGCCGACCTTTAAGGTTTTTTTACACACAAATTTTTAAGATTGTGTCATGATTTATCATCGTCAAACGGAAGGTTTAGGTACTATGAATATGTTTATTATACTTATACAATTAATGCGACGATAAAAAAATATCTTCTGGAATATTGCTGCGCCCAGTGATCCAATGCCGATGAAATCTTTTCGTCTAGTCAATTACTTTGTTATTTTTTTATTTTATTATTTAAGTTATTTATTATAATCATAGACGGGTGATGAAGTAATCGGAAGTATTATAAGATTGTTTTTTCTTTACTTTGTGTAATGCTAGTTTGATACAAACGCTAAATGTATGTACTATTTAGATTTCTATAAATGCAAATGTGATTTGTTTACAAGATACCTAGTAATTATTGTTAATATTTAATTGGACCGCCTTCTTGGTACAGCGGTTGACGCGTGAGCGTAGAACCGAGGGGTCCTGGGTTCGATACCCGGTGGAGACGAAAAAAAAAAAGTTTCGGTCTGGTAGGATACAGAAGGCTGATCACCTACTTGCCCCCAAAGAAAATCGATCAGTGAAACAGATGTATGCATAGAGCATCTGCCCCTTACCCCACTAGGGGACACGGGACTTCACTTTTTAATATTGAATTGACTATGCTGTAATGGATTGTTAAGTGTTATTTATTATTTATTTTGTAATAAATAAGTAGCTAGGTAAAACTGTAGTAAAACTAAGTATAAAGTAATTAAAAGGCTATTATTTAAGTAAATAATATAACGTGTAAATATTACGGGGAAATTTCTAAGAAATTCCTACAGGTGTGTAAATTATTTATTAATAGAATTAAGTATTGTGATATTAAATATAGGAAATCGGTATTAAATTGTTAATAGATAGAGTTGATAAGTTTTAACGATTCGCAAACAAATGTTATAGGTAGTAACAATACAACAATATTTATTTATTTGAAATAAAAATATGTGAGTTTACTTTTTTGTCTTTATTTATAAAACATTCCTAAAATATATAAGAATAATTGGTGATTGCTATTGAAACCTATTTATATCATGGACCAAGACGTGATAAATGTCTTATAATACATGCTGCCCAAGCTTTGTGAAAAATGATCAATGTGAGATGACAGATTCATAAAAAAATATTCAAGTAATTAAATTATACATATTTTCTACTACGCCTACTGGGCACAGTAATTAAAGCAAGTTTAATTATAATTCTCTTTATATTTGTCAATAAGCCTTAAATAAAAATGCAAATGTATTCCTTATACAAACACATAACTACATTAAACCAATATTGGTCTAATATTGGTGGACCAATATTGGTCCAATATTGGTGGACCAATATTGGTCCATGTTTAAACACAACATTTGTCTACTCATAGTTTGTTTCCACATTTCTTTCTACATAGTATGTTTCCGTTTGAGTGAGAAATGCCCTAGAGTCGATTCTGGTTGCTAAAATTATTACAAATCTATCGTCAGGTTCACAGATAGCCTAACACGTTCGTCACTTTTAACTTATCTGTTTTTGCACTAAAAACAATGCTGAAAGCAAATTTTGCAATGATTATAGTAATCCTTAAAAGCTGTATATTATGGAAAATAATGAAATTTAAATAATAATTAATAACTGGTTCGATAATACTCGCCAATCTTCAAAATGTCCTCATAAATCAAGTGTCTATAACGTAAAATCTTACGTCGAGAATCTATATGTTACAATTATCTATACAAACATTAAGTCATTTTTGATACTTAACTATAATAGTAAACCTTCAACCACCCATTTTATATAATAGGATTTTCATCGCTTATTTTCTACATATCAAGCTTTCAAACTTCATAGTTACCTAGAAAATAAACGCAAAACATCACTACCTAGTATAAAACAAAGTCGCTTTCTCTGTCCCTATGTATGCTTAAATCTTTAAAACTACGAAACGGATTTTGATGCGGCTTTTTTAATAGATAGAGTGATTCAAGAGGAAGGTTTTAGTATATAATTTATTATGTTTTAGACAAAGCGGGCGAAGCCGCGGGCGGAAAGCTAGTAATAGGTATACTAAAGCCTTCCTCAAGAACCACTCTATCTATTAAAAAACCACTATCAAAATCTTACGTAATTTAACTGCAAGTGACTTTGTTCTATACTATGTTAATTTTCCTCTGAATAAGAATCCTGATTTTCTTGAAAATCAAAACTCAAGCCCATGGTTTGGCACACACAGTTTTCATTCGTCGTACATACCTACTACTGGATTAGTATATAGCACCAACATTATTTTATTGATTATTTTAAAGCACCTACACGAAGTTAATGAATATTAAGTTTTTTTTTTCCGTAAATATTTTACGCACATAACTAGTGGAAGCCACCGTACGATAGTACGGTAATTCCCAATTTAAACTTATAAAATGTATTTCATGTCTATAGTTTTCATCGAGAGGAAACCACTCTCTTCTAATATTTGATTGTTATTGCTGCTTTGAGAATTTTTTAATTTTTCCTGTGGAAAATTGTCTATCTGCGTTTTATCTCTACATACGGCACAAAAAATTTTGTACCAAAATAATAAAACAAGTAAATATTATAAAAGAGTATCTAATAAAGTTATATATCTTTTCTTCTAACAAGTATCTTTCACAATTTATTGGATAAATATTTGTTATACCTGGTGTTTTTAGTTATTTTCACAGTATAAGGCATTCCAATTTTTAGAAATTAAGAAAGAAAAATCTTGACCTATGAATCTTAATCACATTTAATAATATCGTTATATTGGTCCTAACATAGTCTTAAAATATGCATACATTTAAGTGATTGAATAACATGCATGTACTGGCACGCTTTTGAATTTTCCTCAAAGATTTTATCCCCGTGCTACGCCAGATTACGTATTAGTAGTTTGTATTTGCATGTGTAGTGAGTCAATGATCGTATAAATATTTGCATGAATTGAGATTTCATTCATTCACGTGTTGACTCTCGCACGATGAAGACTATTCTAATATTGGTCGTGTGCTTCGCGATTGCGCACACGCGGTATATAGATTCATGGTCCAGTGCGATTCCCGTGGACAACGATGTTAGTGCAAGTGTACGACTGACCAGTGCCGTGAGAGTTAGGAGACAGATAATTAATAGTGGAAGCAATCCCTGCCCAAAAGGTTATACAAAGTACAAGATAATGTGCATTAGATTGTAATGTAAGTATAATTTACTCGAAAACCCCATTAAATTTTAAAGTACCTAAATTTTGTTTATTTAATTGAAATTTTCTTCCATGTTTGTTAAATTTTACCACGTTATATTTTGTGATCTAAAACTAATTTACAAAAAAGACGGGTTGCACTCCGGGAGTGATGGCAGAAGTGAAAACTTGATTATTATCGTTGAGCATGTTTGATATCCATCCGTCTTACGCTTTTTCCATCAGGTCACGTGTCCTGACGCGAGTTTAAGATTTTATACCCATTACAGAAAAAGTGCTCAACGCCGCTAAAGAAGTTTTCACTTCAAAAATAGTTTTAAACTTTAATTACTTATGGCAAAATAAATGTGATTCAAATTTTAATATTTTGAAGTCTGCATTATTATATTAGGGCTTTTACTTTTTTTCAGAAACCACGAGCAATGAAAACCCTTCTAGTCAACTTATTTATTATGACGACGGTTATCAAACCTGAAGAAGTATTATTAGTTATTACAATAAGGAGAAATATTACAGTACTTATAAAGTATGCGCATACGGTGCCGAATGAAGCCTGCATACTTGTATAGTAAAAAATTCGTGAAAATGTCTATTTTTCACGTCGCTTCGGAGTGAAGATGCGTACATGAGCTAGTTCTAAATAATTAAAGTATTTGATAACTAACTTTCTTAGAAATTAATGTTATTCATTACAATAATGAATTGTGATATTATATTTATGAATTATCTAGTTAATTTATTGTGTTATGTTAAGACTTAAGATGTTATTATAACTAACCTTAAAAATATACAAAAATTGCGTATTTATAATGGTTAGGGAGCCAGGTGCAAATTTGGTTAACTATTTCCTCTCAAGAGATAATTCGTCAGACGCATGAGAGTATAGTATTACAAAGCCTCGTGAACGTCAGCTGGCGCTCGGTTGGGGGGGTGAGCGGTTGTAGCCTCCCACGCACATAGGAAAAAAAAATACATTCATTCATTCATTTCCTCTCAGCTAAAAATTTGTCAAATTGTAGCTAACCCAATATCTCAACGAAAAAAAATAGTCAGCTGGTTACAACATGGTGTATTATACGTCAGCTGGTGTCTCGAACATGAAAGTTAAATTTAAAGAAAAATTTATTTTCCGTTATTTCCTCTCAAACAAAAATTTACCTGATGATAGCTTATATGTAACTGTGGATAAATATATATGTCAGCTGGCTGTATCTTGGTGGAAAAACCGTCAGCTGATACGGGAGGCTATAACCGCTCTTCCCCCCAACCGAGCTCCAGCTGACGTTCACGAGGCTTCATAATACTATACTTTGATGCATTTTACTAATTACCGCTTGAGAGGAACTTGGTCATAAAATCTGCTGCTGGCTCCCGGACCATAAAATTAATTATTTCGTGGTAGATTTGAAATAAATATACAGTGAAACTGATTGGAGTATTTTTATTCTGAAATCCTTTATAATCTTATGGAGCTAAAGAGTTTCCTTATTTAACTAAATACGTAATGTTCATTCATACAGGAAAGTTATACTACACAATAAATATATATAAATAATAAATAAAACCTTTATTTGAATTCATACATTAATTTGTCACATTAGATTGGGGTTCAGGCCCCCTTACTAGGTATAACCTGTATTAAGGGGACCTGTTCCTTCCCTAGGATTGATTGATGTAGCACCACTCAAATAATAGGACTGGAGTAGTCAGGAAAAAGTGCAAAAAAAGAAAAATATTACTTTTGAGAACAGACGAAGTTGCGTGGCACAGTTAGTAATATTACATTATAGAATAAACTTATTATCTTTTCGTTGTTGACATCAGCAGGATACTCGTCCGTAGGTATTTTGTCCGCACTTCATAAAAAAAAAATAACTTGATTTCGATGAAATTTTTCTCAGTATAATTCCATTGATATTCAAGCTTGTTGTCTTCATCAGTATAGTTTAATAATCGTTTAATTTTCGACTGGAAATCACAAAAAATAGTGGAAATAGATACAAGTAATAACTGTCCAAAATTTGTGATACGTAACTTTAGACAATATAACGCATTATTTTTCAAATAAGTACATATACAAATATAATTTTTCTATCAATGTGAAATCGTTAAATTGTAAAATGAGCATTCCATCATGAGATGGTTGGATTAGGTTCGACTTAAAAACTATACAGACGTAGATAATAGCTTCGCAAAGTTGACCTTCGTCAACTTAACCAGCATTTGGGACGCATCATGACTGACGCAAGCATCAGAACGTTTGGGAAAAGTAAATCCTACTAATATTATAAATACGAAAGTTTGTATGTTTGTTTGTTACACCTTTACGCAAATACTGATGAACCGAGTTTCATAAAATTTGGCAATCACATAGAGAGTAACTAACTCAGATTAAAATATAGGATAATTTTATCCTAAAAATTCCACGGGTACCAGAAATGCGGGTTTTCCTTTGACTTCGCTAAGCTGCGGGCAAAAAACTAGTTCTAAATATAAATGAAAAATGGTTCAATAAATTGCATGCAAATGTAACGGATCTTAAATTTGACAGCTTGCAATTTCAAGACTCAAGAGAGATTATATTCTTAAGATTTTAACATCTTACAGCGTAACATATTATATCATTGAGCTTTTCGTTAAACTTGGACATTTCAGTTACCTCATGATATTCTCTTTTTATTTATTATCCTGACGTTTATCAAAAATACTAGCTGTGCTATGGTTTTACCCGCATTGCTCCGCTCCCATTGATCTGAGCATGATGATATATTATAGCCTATAACTATAGGCCCTATAGCCTTCATCGATAAATGAATATAATAATTTATACAATCGGATCCGTAGCAGTATATTATGTTCTATGCCCATGGTTCCTGTGATTAGTGCGTTGAAGCAAACAAACTCTTCAGCTTTATAATATACAATATCTCAAAATATTGTATGTTGTGTGTATATTATAAAAGACCAGGAACTGATTTATGATTTAAGTCTGAAATCTCTTTTTGTGGTATCTCTGTCTCTGCAGTGGAAACATAATATAGACTGATTATAATAATGTAAAATTAAAATATGGCCAAACCACATTAAAAGTATTTACAACATATTCATGTAGACATTTAAGAATTTCGTTATTATGTAAAAATTTTAACTCCATAATTCCTTTTGGTGAACTTTTAGGCTATTACCTCCTCTGCATACGTCAACCCCATTTCAACCAGGCACGTGTTACCGGAAAGAATGCGAATTGACGAACAAAACGCCAGTCAATGGTCACTTAGTGTTCGGTGTTCGGTGTTCGTTGTTCGGTATTCGTTGTTCGTTGTTCGTTGTTCGGTGTTCGTTGTTCGTTGTTCGGTGTTCGTTGTTCGTTGTTCGTTGTTCGTTGTTCGTTGTTCGTTGTTCGTTGTTTGTTGTTCGTTGTTCGGTGTTCGTTGTTCGTTGTTCGTTGTTCGTTGTTCGATGTTCGTTGTTCGATGTTCATTGGTCGTTGTTCGTTGTTCGTTGTTCGGTGTTCGTTGTTCGGTGTTCGGTGTTCGGTGTTCGGTGTTCGAATTTGAATTTGAATTTGAATTTGATCGTGTTCGTGTTCGTGTTCGTGTTCGTGTTCGTGTTCGTGTTCGTGTTCGTTGTTCGATGTTCGTTGTTCGTTGTTCGTTGTTCGTTGTTCGTTGTTCGTTGTTCGTTGTTCGTGATCGTGTTCGTGTTCGTGTTCGTTGTTAGTTGTTCGTTGTTCGTTGTTCGTTGTTCTTTGTTCGTTGTTCGTTGTTCGTTGTTCGTTGTTCGTTGTTCGTTGTTCGTTGTTCGTTGTTCGTTGTTCGTTGTTCGTTGTTCGTTGTTCGTTGTTCGTTGTTCGTTGTTCGTTGTTCGTTGTTCGTTGTTCGTTGTTCGTTGTTCGTTGTTCGTTGTTCGTTGTTCGTTGTTCGTTGTTCGTTGTTCGTTGTTCGTTGTTCGTTGTTTCATGTTCGTGTTCGAATTTGAATTTGAATTTGAATTTGAATTTGAATGTGTTCGTGTTCGTTGTTCGTTGTTCGATGTTCGTTGTTCGATGTTCGTTGTTCGTTGTCGTGTTCGTTGTTCGTTGTTCGTTGTTCGTTGTTCGTTGTTCGATGTTCGAAGTTCGTTGTTCGTTGTTCGTTGTTCGTTGTTCGTTGTTCGTTGTTCGTTGTTCGTTGTTCTTTGTTCGTTGTTCGATGTTCGTTGTTCGTTGTCGTGTTCGTGTTCGTGTTCGTTGTTCGTTGTTCGTTGTTCGTTGTTCGTTGTTCGTTGTTCGTTGTTCGTTGTTCGTTGTTCGTTGTTCGTTGTTCGTTGTTCGTTGTTCGTTGTTCGTTGTTCGTTGTTCGTTGTTCGTTGTTCGTTGTTCATCAATGAGAATATAAATTAAAAATTAAAAATTAAAAATTAAAATTCTTATATGACCGTGGTGATTTGATCTTGGGTTCGTCGAGTCGCTCATTGAAGTTCGTCCACAGAGCTATTCGGCAGTTACTTGCTGAGGTGAATTAGACAATCATATGTGACTTACGTTCTTGAATACTACACGAATAGATGGGTCGTGGACGAGAATTATTTTTAGATCCACCTCCAAGTTGTATAAAAGTCACTTACATGTAAATTCAGTGTAGTTTATTCTTCGAAACATAAACAAATCAGTGAAGTGTTTACTTAAGTGAATATCACAGTTTCATAAACGGAATTTAAACTTCTAAGTGAACAACAATTTATTACGATTGAGGTAATTTAAACTATTAAAATTGAATTAAAACAACGAGAACCGTGTACACACTTTGACAATTTTTTGACATTGTTCGCTGTTCGTTGTTCGTTTTCATGTTCGAGTTTGTGTTTGTGTTTGTGTATGTTCACATTCACATTCACATTGTTCGGTGTTCGATGTTCGATGTTCGATGTTCGATGTTCGATGTTCGATGTTCGGTGTTCGTTGTTCGATGTTCGCTGTTCGTTGTTCGTGTTCGTGTTCGTGTTCGTGTTCGTGTTCGTGTTCGTGTTCGTGTTCGTGTTCGTGTTCGTGTTCGTGTTCGTGTTCGTGTTCGTGTTCGTGTTCGTGTTCGTGTTCGTGTTCGTGTTCGTGTTCGTGTTCGTGTTCGTGTTCGTGTTCGTGTTCGTGTTCGTGTTCGTGTTTGTGTTCGTGTTCGTGTTCGTGTTAGTTGTTCGATGTTCGTTGTTCGTTGTTCGTTGTTCGTTGTTCGTTGTTCGATGTTCGTTGTTCGGTGTTCATTATTCGGTGTTCGGTGTTCGGTGTTCGGTGTTCGGTGTTCGTTGTTCGTTGTTCGTTGTTCGTTGTTCGGTGTTCGTTGTTCGTTGTTCGGTGTTCGTTGTTCGTTGTTCGTTGTTCGTTGTTCGTTGTTCGTTGTTCGTTGTTCGTTGTTCGTTGTTCGTTGTTCGATGTTCGTTGTTCGTTGTTCGTTGTTCGTTGTTCGTTGTTCGTTGTTCGTTGATCGTTGTTCGTTGTTGATCCAAAAGTAATGATAATTGGGTATTTCCTGTGCACATAAAAACAAGTTTTTGGTTTTTTATTTTTATATAATTCAAAATTTATTTTTTTTCTACGAAATTTGGTGGAAACTTACTATATTATGTCCTAAATACACTGTAATTTATTTGATTGAAAATATTTATTTTTTCACCTTATTTTGAATTAATACAAAAAAAAAACAACCTAATTTTCAATCGAAAAGTCACCCGTCAAAATATCAGCTTTTTCAAAAACTTGGGGAGCCTTTTATTCATTGAAATCTCTACTTTCATATGGTGTAAAAAAAAATAAACACCACCATAGTAAATGTTCTCAGGAAATGCGTACAAACAGTGTGATAATGAGCTTTTACTAAATCAGGCACACTATATTATACACTTGACAAATAAATTTAAAAATTACATTACATAGGAAATTATCATATTGAACATAAAATTTACTTAGAAAACATATTTATTTACATTACTTAAGCAATTTGTGCAATACGCTCGCTCTATACATATAACTACTGTAATATATACTCTAAGCAGTAACTTATCTTCTACTTATGATATTGTATTAACCTAATCTAACCTAACCTATGACTATCACACTTAGTATGGCCTCATCCCATCTCGGCACAATTCAAATATACGTACATAAAAGTACAGCTCAGGTTTTTTCATACTACTGTTAAAAAAAACTATCTAATGCGGACGAAGTCGCGGGTAAAAGCTAGTATATTTATAAAATTAATTAATAATTTAACTCTGTATATTTTATTGATTGTGATAAAAACATACTCTTATAACTATATGTATGTCTTGTTGTAGGTATGTATGTCATAAATAAAGTTAAGAATCAGTTTAAATGTCGTTTATTTCAAATATACATATGCATAAATACATTTTTAAGATTAGTTTCTTTAGTTAAAATCACAAACACATGTTGTGGCTCTAGATACAATAATTTAATAGCTATAGGTAATAAAAATTGTACATTGTTACAGTTGTGTTACAGCTTTACTAATAATAATACGACAGTACTGTTTATTTGTTTGTATTTCTTCACGTCACAACTCGAAATTGGTTGTCTAATTGTGAGTATATAGGCTATTTTTTAAAACAGTGAAACTTCTCGTGATTCATTCCTATAGGAATTCCCTTTCTCCTCGTTTGGTTTGCGAAGCCAATTTATTATTATTTACATTTTACATTACTATCTCGAGAAACATCTCACTTAAATAAATACTATAAATTCAATCCTAAAATATTAATTAAATTAATAACATGCTATAAATATAAATTTATAAAGAATAGAAAAAATTCGGTCACGAGGTGGGACTCGAACCCGCATTCTTTCGCGCCATTCTTTCTATTCTCCATTTTTTTCTATTCTTTATAAATTTATATTTAAAAAGCATTTGAATGCCATAAAGCAAGAAGTATTAATTTTAATAACATGCTTCTTTTCCAAAATGCTCGTCCAATTAAAATAATCACGTACTTATTTTGAAATTAAAAACGTACAATATTGCTTTATATGCATTCATAAATTGCTATGATAAAAAATACATTCTATATAAAAAATTATGTCACATATGACAAAGCTTTCCCCCTACTAATGCGACAATTTTCGCAATAGGGGGAAAGTTTATGCGTTTAAAAAATTTAGGGGATGAAATAAGGGATTCATTTTATTTTTTAAACAACTACATAAATAAAAGAAAAGTAATCAAGTGAAGCCAGGCGTAAAAATGTGGCTTTTTACAAAACAATTAAGTATTAAAATATTACACATATTTACACATACTTATAACTACAAACTAAAATTCCGCCCGCGACTTCGTCCGCGTTTTCAAAGGAAAACCCGCATAGTTCCTGTTCCCGTGGGATTTCTGGGATAAAACCTATCCTATGTGTTAATGCAAGTTACCCTCTATATGTGTGCTAAATTTCATTGTAATCGGTTTAGTTGTAGGTATTTGCGTGAAAGAGTAACAAACACACACACACACACACACACACATCTAAACAAACTTTCGCATTTATAATATTAGTAGGATTTAACCTATTGACACTTGCTTTATAAGCTCTTTTCTCCTTCTTTCATATTATTCTAATAATACTTCAATTGACTCCACGTACTCTTCTTTAAACAGCCGATTATTCCTATTTCATTATTTAGTTATTCTGAAATAAAGAAATATAAAATTAACATATTGATTAACGCCAAACGTAAAATATAAAAGGACTTTCTGATGAATGTTTGATTTCAATAATTTTAAAGAAATATTCTATAATCTATTCAAATAAAATGATTTTATTTTTATCAAATGGTATAACTGATAAGGTTATAGAGATGACAAGAATGATAAGTCATTGATACTTACTCAATATGAAGGCATCTGAAATACACCCGTATGAAATTAGTGGGGCATTTCTTTACAATTGCTATGCTTCGTTTAGTCCTCACGGCACTGGAAAGTCGCACACTGGCACTAGCATCATGGTCCACGGTCAGAATCGTACTGGACCCAGAATCTATATACCGCGTGTGTGCGATCGCGAAGCACACGACCAATATTAGTATAGTCTTCATAGTGCGAGCGTCGACACTTGACTAAATGAAATGTCATATCATGCATGTATTTAAATGACCCGTAAATAAATTCCAAATAAGGCAAAGCTATGTATTATGGCTCCCGCACACGGGCCACCGACCACAAAACGCCGCCACAGGCATATTTCCTGTACTTTTAATACATTTTATATGGACTCGCCGCACACGGTTGACGCCGGTGCGTGGCCGCCACACGATACACGCTTCTAACTTCTCGTGGCAGCGCTTGTGGCTGTCGCGAGTGGCTCGTGTGCGGCGACACTTTAGTAGTTACCTACTAAAGTGCTCGGGCACGCGGTAACGTGTAATAGGAAAAGCAGTGAGATTTTTTTATGTCCATATAAGGTTTTAGAATATTATATTTTAGGCCTTTAGGCATAATTATAAAGTTCATGTGTACCTAAATATCTATCTATACTAATATTATAAAGAGGAAAAGTTTGTAAGTATGTATGTATGTATGTATGGTTTTCACGCAAAAACTACTGGACCGATTTCAAAAATTCTTTCACCATTAGAAAGCTGCATCTTTACTGAGCAACATAGGCTATATTGCATTTCCAAAAAAATTAGAAATCCTTACCAAAAATGCAATAATGTAACCCAAGGTGTAAAAAAATCCTCAATAAAACTTCTGTCATCGCGTGCGCTGCGGAATCTATTGAAGATAGAACAAAAAAATGTTCTACGGTATTATAGAATGGATCAATATCTACAAGAAAGTCCGCGATACCATATGTCCATCTTCAGTAGTTATGTTACTACAACAACTTTTTTACGTTTTCAAAGTAAATAGAAGTGCCGACAGTAATCAAACCATGTTATCCATACACATATATTAATCCTTATCCCATTAAATGATGTTTTATTATAGACTGTTTCAATACCAGCAAAATACTTTTTAAATGAAAAGAATTGGATATTCCATTCAAAAGATATAACGAATTTTTAAAAGTGTCAATCTACAGAAAATAGTAGGTGTTCGAGCAGGCCGTATTGCGGGGGTCACGGAGGAATTCTACCAATATGCGTCTTGACGGAACACAGTGGGGTTTTGGTCGGTAGGAATCCGACATAACCCACGGCCCCTCCCCCGGAGGCCGTGGGTATCTATGAAAGATTCCCCACTAAAAAAAAAAAAGGCCGTAGTGCGGGACGGGATAAAGGTGATTTTCATGTGATTAAAAATTAAACCCACAGTCCGACCTGTAGTAGACTTTTCACTGTAACGATATCGCTATCTATGCGGGTGAAACCGCAGGGCATTGCTAGTACTTAATAAAAAGCTAAAGAGTTTGTTTGTTTTAACGCGTAAATCTCAGGAATCACGGGTCCTATTTTTTTTGATAATTATTTCACTGTATCATGAAAATAAGTACGCTTGCACACCAATAAAAATATTATTTCCGCTATTACCTTAACGTACCAGAGACGAGCACAAAAATACATAAGGTGCATGCGCACAGCCCATCCTGTTAAAAAAATATATTTAATTTCGGACAAATAGATGCAACGGGGACGTTCTATAACATACAGACAAACAGACAGAATTTTTTAAAACTATAGTTTTAGCTTAGATATCAATTGTAGATCACGCTCGCTACGGTAAGGCCTAAAAAATGTAACATTTCAATGTACTCGTATACCTAGATATAATGATTTAGATTTTAGAGATAGAATTATTGATAGAGTAGGTAATATAAAATATTATATAGGTAACGATAAATCGCATTTTTTGTTATGTGACGAAGGGTTTTCCGAAAGGGTTTCTCATAAATTCACACAAACACAACTTTATCACAACAAATGAACTTTATTATGGTTGAAAATCTATAAAAATACATTAACTTATCCTAAATTGTTTAATCTAAATTTAATGTAATAAAACAATTTACTTTATTAAGCTGGTATGGGGAATTAAACTAATACAGATTCCATATTCAAATAGTTCTATTTATACAAGCTTTTTATTAACTTGCAATAACTTAACTAAAAATATTTGGGATAATAATTTCAACTCTATTTGAAGCATGAAAAAATTTCAGATGAATCGGTTAAGGACATCTTAACCGATTCATCTGAAATTTTTTCATTTCAATTCATGATGCCTATATAATATATATATATATATATATATATAGGCATCCAAACTGAACTATAACCTTCCGTATCCGTAAATATGTGATCTCATTCTAAACTAATATGACAGAGAACCAAAATAAAAGCTTGTATTTAAAAAGGTTTTTACCTTAAATGTATTTATCAATTAATGTTACTCATACAACAAAATATGTGAATGAGTGTTCAATGGTCTATTATGATAATATTAACAATAATTTAAGGTTCTAATGTTATAATAACGCTTTATTATTTCAATTGTGTCCATATTTCCTCCTAATATACTTTGGTGGACGTGTAATTAGAAACACCTAACACGATGAATTAGTCATCAAATTTAATTAACATTTTTGTAACAACGTATTAAAGATCCATTTAAAGGTTCCAATTCTATTAGGAAATAACTTTTTGAATAAAATGAAGCAATTTATTATGAAATTAGATAAACGAGTGTTCTATCATATATTATGATAACGCTTAATCTCTAATAAGTTGTTATAAAAATGTCATTAAATTTGATGACTAATTCACTGTGTTTGGTGTTTCTAATTATACGTCCACTACTATATATTATACCTATATATACATATTTCATATAAATTATATTTAAATTTGATTATAAGGAAGAAGGATAATACCAAAAGCAGAAATATTTAAAATCATGTTATAATTAATTTCACGAATTATTTCCGACGAAAATTTACAATAGGCAAATTATATTTTTTGACATAATATTGTATAATATACACTTTAAAAATAAATAATAAATGAAGAGATAAACTTTAAATTTTACAAACTATTTTAACAAAAGATAAACTTAATATTACTTATAACTTTTAGTTTTCTGTATTTCATTCATAATATACTTTATAATGCCACACCTTAGGTACTAAAAGAAAATACTTCAACTAAAAGAAAATCTCATAAAAAAGTCTTATTTAACAATAATATCTATGTCCTTTGGGTTATCCTACATCTATAAAAATATATTGTAAAACAATTCTAAAAAAAGAGAGCTTAAAAAAACCAGGTATCTCGACTTTCGCAAATGTGCCCATGTCCATGTCCTGCAGAAAAATGTTCTATAGCAAATTTGCACTGCAGTAAAACTATCTAGTGTAATAACAAATTAATGCACATATCAAAATTAAATTTACATGCTATATATTATGGGTCCTCTTCACTATGGGCAGCGTTGGGCGAATAGAGGCAATCACGATAGTGTAGAGGGCCTTAATGTCTATGATCGGTCGTCATTGTCGATATTTATTCATATTCGCCATTAGGGTGCTTTTCCGCCAATAATGTGCGGGGATGTGTAACGACTAGCGAGGAATGTTTATAAAGAACCAATCATATCACTTAATTTAGTTTGAAGTTCGAAGCGTTAGCGTTTGAGTATTGCTTCAAATTTTATTGGATTCTAGCAGTCTACCCCGGCTTCGCCCGTGTTGCATGTTTACGTTGTCGCCATAAGAACCATCCTCGTACTTCAAGGAATAATATAAAAAAAAAAAATGAGCCGTCATGGGACGCCTGGCAGATGTGAAACATCGTTCGGTTTACAAGTGAGCCTATAGATGTGTATAGCGTGGCGACCCGTCGCCATGGCAAGCGTCGCCACGTCAACAATTCGGTTTACAAGTGAGCCTATAGATGTTTCACATCAAAAGAATTATCGAAATCGGTCCAGCCGTTCACGCGTGATGTCGTGACCACGGGAAATAGGGAATCCTTTTTATATATATAGAGAATTACAACACATTCCTCGCTACACATCCTCCCACATTATTGGTGGAAAAGCAATGGCCAACATCAACGATCATTTGGGCCAACGCTCTCGATAGTGAACAAGACCCATAAAATGCTATAAAATATTAATAGTTAGTTTGGTAACGTGGCGACGCTCGTCCCTGAGAGTGTATTCTCTCAAGGAACGTGGGAGTGCAGTCGAGGGCCGCGCTCGGTCGCGCCGGGGACGGTCCCGTCCGGCCTTCTAACCAAAATGTCATCATTTCGCCTTTACCCTAGAAAGATATGAAAAATTGTATACATTAAATGCAATTTATTACTATCACTACACAGTATAAAACAAAGTCACTTTGTCTGTCCCTATGTCCTTATTCCTATGTATGCTTATCTTTAAAACTATGCAACGGAATTTGATGCGGTCTTTTTAATAGATAGAGTGATTCAAGGGGAAGGTTTTAGTATATGTTTTATCAGGTTTTAGACAAAGCGGGCGAAGCTGCGGTCGGAAAGCTAGTATAGTAAAAAAAAGTCACTTCCCGCCGTCTATGTGTTCGTATGCTTAGATCTTTAAAATTAAGCAACTGCAGATTTGATGGAGTTTTTTTGGAACGAAGTTCCTTACTTGAAAAATGAAGATTTAAGAATATAATTTGTAAAGTTTAAGACCAAGCAGGCGAAGCCGCGGGCGGAAGGATAGTATTAAGTAAATTTAATGTATATTGACATAAAATCTACTACTAACTATACTACTAAACCAGTTGAAAACTGTGTTTCGGTTGTCGGTGGCTTCTCGTTTACATGTTACGATAAATTTTATATCTAGTAAAACATAATCTGTATTCCAAACCAGTCATCTTCAATTATTTTCAATAGGTATATATATATAATAATTTTTTCAATATAATAATTTTCAAATAATACCAGGAGCAATTCAGAGCGGTTCACAAGAGTAGGATGACGTCACACGATCACAATAATTGAATGATGGCGTGTGACGTCATTCCTCATCACAGGAAGATGTCATTTTGTCGTTCGTCAGAAAAACATGTCATAATGTAAATACGTTTGATATAACTTTTGTGGTTATCACATTTTGTTAATACGTAACTTTTATGCCTTAAGTTATTTAATTAATGTAATTTCCCGTAACGTCGGTTTATAAATAAATCGGATAAATCTCTAGGGAAGAAATAGCATACTAATAATATGAAAAACTAGCTTTTCGCTTTTCGCTAAGGAAAATCTGCATAGTAATAATAATAATAATAAGGGCGTAGGGATGTGACGACCCCATCGCCCACGGTTGGAATATCTATTGTCTACGTGACAATAGATATTCCACCCGTGCAATCAGTCAACCCGCAGGACACCTTGTGGCGGGGTGTCGGGGAGTAGCGACCCCGCGGGAACCGAGTGCTCCCGGGGGAGGCCCCTGTCTTCATCTCCGGCTCGCCTTCACCGGCCGGTCGGAGTGAAGCCTGACGAGGACAGGACCCCCACCTCTGGCTTGCCTTAACCGGCCGGCCAGAGTGGAGTCGCGAGAGCTTTTAGCTCGAAGGGTGGATGCGAAGCGTAAGTGGCGAGTGGGCACGTGATGCTGGACCCTCAGGGAGCGCGTGATCGTAGTTTAAAGTCCAGGGACGCCTCTCCACCCTTAGCTGCTCACAATATGTTGCCCCCTTGTCGCACTATTGCAGCGACTTATTTCGGGGGCCCATACAGTGAGAGGGCGAGTCACCACCTGCCAACAATTTTTTGCTATATCTTAGTAGAAAGGCAGGTGCCATAGTCTTCCATAGTCCTTAATTCCGGTCCATTAACATCCCATTCCATAGCCCAGTTTATTTTATTCCCTTATCTTGCAATAGTCCTACATCGGCCGCGGACTGCCTAGGGCTGTATCTCTATAGTGCAGTCATGGGCAGGCTGCGGCTGGTGTCCCACAACACATTAAAATTCTCGAAAGGGCCTCTGCGTGTTGGATCCGTGTCCCCACGTAAGCCTTTCAAAGATCCGGGTACCGTCCTTCTGGTGGTACCCGAGTATTATGGAACAGAGAAACATAATAATAATAATAATTTTTGCGTGAAGAAGTAACAAACATACAAACTTTCGCATTTATATTTTTTATTAATTTCGCAGTAGGATTGACTACGACTGATAAAATATATAAATTTCATAAAAATCACTACAATTTTATGTATAAGAAATATAAAAAAATAGGGATTAAAAAAGCTCTTTAATGTCGAAGTTTGGCTATTCCTATAATTTTGTCCCATTTACCTTGACATCAACCATCCCTCGCGGAGTTGTGACGAAGTAGCCGGTTCTGTCAAGCGCTCGTTTCACATCTTCCGATATTTGTATCTTCATTGCTGTAAAATGTTATAATTTTCAGCTCACTTAAGAAATTAAATTAACCACCTGGATGCGTGGACATTTACAGTGCGATTCTCGAGACACTTGTGCCGAGCACACGTGTCAGAAGTGAAACTTCTTTGGCAAGATTCAAAGATACCAAAATTATCGCCTTACTCCATGACGTGATAGTATTGTCATGACGCGAACTTGAAATTTTACTCTCAACGCGCCTAAAGAAGTTTTACTTCAAAAATATAAATCATTCAAAGATGAGAAGAAAGAGTGTATTTTTTTATAATATAAATCATAAAAAATACAATAACATCCACAACAAAGCTAGTGAAATATACTAACGTTCTCCAGTACTCTCCATCCTGCTTGCTGTATTGATGGTATCTCCAAAGAGACAGTACCTCGGCATTTTGGTACCAACTATACCGGCGACGCATGGACCGGTATGGATACCACTTCTCATGCAGAGAGTCTGGAATTTTATACAAAATTAGCCTGTTGTTCAATGAATTTGTTACTTATTAAGTAATGTTAGGTACCATGAGGGTATTTAAAATTATATAAATACATTAAAGTAAGTAAATTCGAATGTAATAAGAATAAACGATAATTTAGGTACTACTTCATAAAAGTGACCTAAAAACATTCAAGGCATGTAACATTAGTTTTTTGGCAATACATATTTACAAACAAAATGTTTTAAGGATAATGATGAACTGAGTCTTGTAAATAGACCAGATAATTTTTCCACTATTTATGATTGGAAAATTAACACAGGATTAATTTTTACACAAAATTCCCGGTACATAGATAGCTAGGAGGCGAAAGGTGTTAAGAACTCATGCAATAATTTTAAACAATATATGTAGCCGAGGAATATATAAAAAATGCTCACATTGAAGCGAACCAAAATTCTACAAGCAAAAATGTTTCAAAAAAAGAAATATATCTAAAAATGCTCTTACGCTGAACCCTAGAAACAAACGAAATAAATAAATAAAAAAAGCAATAATACAAGTTTTACCTATGTTACCTGTTCAGGGCGGTGCGGCAGCCGACACATCGATGTGGCTTCTAGCAGTTCTAGTGCCATACTCGCTATTTCTGTTGCATGTCTATTGCCTATTTAAATTGAAATATATGAATTATTGACTAACATTTACAAACAGATAACGTTTTATCCAAACGTATGAAAATGTACAATTATTATTAATAAACAAATATAAACATACAGGTCACGCTGTTCACTAAGGGACCAAGTTTAATGTTAAAACCCATTGGTCTAATAAATAGTTTTGAAAATAAATTAACTTTGCAATAAAACTATTTCCGCAGGAGAAGAAAACCCGTAAAACCTTTAACCCTCCCGCCCTCCCATTTCCCGGCCTCAGATCGACCTTTTTCCTCCTTTTGCAATTGGTTTTATCCTAATTTAAATTTGTTGCTCTTTTCACACTTACCAATGCTGTGCTTTGATTTATAAACATGAAAAAACATAGTAGATGTACAATAAATAATCCAACAGTGAGCTTTAGTATTATATTAGCCATATTTTTTTTTAATTATATTTCCGCTTCATCTAAATATACTTATTTTATAAATAAAATTCTTACCATTCCTCACAGGCAGCCCTGACGCAACCATATACGAATCTCCAATAGTTTCAATTTTGTAAACATCGTAACATTCTATTCTTTCATCGAATAGCTTATACACCGAGTTTAGAAAACTTATAACCTGCAAAAGATAATCCTTTCGAATCGTGTAGCTTTGCAAATCGGAAAGTTTATGCTTAAAATTCCAATTTTTTTATCTTTCATAGAGTCGCTTCCAATAATTAAAATAAAAAAGTTAAAATTATACCGGCTGATCCATGATTTAGGGCTGATTTTTCAATTCTTAGTTAAAACTTATTCGTCGAATAACGTAATAAACTTCCATTTCAAAAATGTATTCTAATTGCTCGTATTTGACAGTTTACAGGTGAAATTTAATACTTTATTGGACTTGGCCCTTATAAATTTATAAAGAATAGAAAAAAAATCGATCATGAGGCGGGACTCGAACCCGCATCCTTTCGCGCCAATCCGTGGTTAGGCATCCGCCCCGGAGTCCCGCCTCGTGATCGAATTTTTTCTATTCTTTATAAATTTACATTTATAAAGCATTTGAATGCGATAAAACTAAAAATATCAAATTCAAATTGGCCCTTAGTATAAAATCGTCTTAAAATATAACACCTATAATACTATAATATACCTATAATAAAAACTAATTTTTAATACATATAATTATGTAAATCGACCCTATCAAATTAAGCTAACACATTATGTTTTTCTTTAGTAAGATATTATTATGTACCTGATATGGGGTCGAGACAGCGGCGATCGCAGTAAAGCCAACTATATCACTGAAGTATACAGTGACTGATGCGAAAAATTCCGCTGGTACCTGGCGTGAAAAATGGAATAGGTTTTAAAACCATTCTTATATTTTCGTGTGCTTTCTGTTTTTGTTGCTGCACTACTTATATATGTAGATAGGTATATACTGATAGATATAATGTGTATTCAGATATACAGACGTTCGTATGTATGTAATCTATAATTATTAATGAATTGAATGCACAAATTTCCTTTTGATACTATTTTAATTATGTGGAATATAATGCGGTAATACATAATCTAGATATCCTTTCTTTGAATAACATTTATTTGTATTTCCTATAAACGGTAAATTAAGTAACAACTCTGTTGTTTTGTACTAAAATTAAGTTAACAATTTATTAATTACCGATTTCTCCGAGGTTTCTGAACCGATTTACAGGATATATTTTAGTGTGCTCTATCCTTAGATAGTTTACAAACACAGAATTCCATCTTCAAAAACGGCACAACGCACATATAAGACACACGTTTAAAAAGATGGCATGATTCAATTATCATGAACGAAAAATAGAACTGTAGTGAAACCTTGCTAATTAGCCACATTTTCTTTTAACCTATCTACACCTCTTTACTTATACCTTAACGTGACCTTATTCATTGGTTTCCCGATTTTTGATCGAGTATTGCTCAACATAGTATGTTTATTGTGACTTTACCTGCTGTGTTTGTTTCAACTGTTTCGCAACACTCGCCGGCAACATTTGGTAGAGAAGGGAGTCGCTTAATTCCTTCTCGTATTCTAATTCCCTTGCTTTTTCTGATAGGTTTCTTGCGTATACCTAAAAGTATAGGGTTAAATGCCTTAAAGTAATTAAAAAATACACTATCATTTAATAATGTAAACAAATATTAAATGCAAAAATTCAATTGTAATATTGGATGATCGTGATAGTAGAATCAACAAGGGCTTATAAATTGAAAACGGTGTGATTGATTATGAAGAGATTATATTATTGATAGAATATATTATTATGTAGTCAATGCTGTACGATCTATTCCTTAGAATCTCATAGATAGCTATTTCTATAAAAAATGCCGTAACTTCGAAAACGTTTAGCGATCAAATACTCAACTATTAAATGCAAGATGACGACATACGATGGTAGCTCAAATGGCATTATTTACATGATTTACCTCGTTTACAAGGTCAAATCTTGGCGCCATCGCAGTAGCGGTCAATGACACGATCAGCTGTTTTCTCGTATTTATATATCTTACTTACGTATATGGTTATACCGAGCGGCCCGATCGGGCCACGACACAATAGATTTTCTATTGTGTCTGTGATTCCGGGGGCTGAGGGATTAATAAATAATATGTTTTTTGTTTAAGGTAACGTAGACTTGTGATAGTTCTATATTGTCGTGTTATTATTCAGAATATTGAACAAACAGTTTTAACTATCTACCATCTTTAAAATTTATCCCTATATTAATAAAATTATAATATAATAATATTAAATATTAAGTAAAGACCTTAGGTGTCCAAAAAAGGGCGGTAAAGCCACAAAAACAACACCACTAATTTTGCCAGTGTTTGAGCGGTGATAACCTATTAAAATAAGCCTTTGCTTGCTCTACTATAAAAAATATATTTTTTCCTTGTAAATATAGTACATGATTAATTACCTGTATGGTATTAACTGCATTTCTAACGAGTACTATGATGATAGGCGATATAACACACACGAGAACCAAAATGGCGGCACACACGGCTTCGCTTTGCCGCGCATTTCGTAGACTTTCATTGACGCCATTTCTGAAAACATTGGTTGGTTTAACATTCCATAATTCTTTATCGTTATAGTGTGTAGTTTCAGAAATTATGTGGAACAAAGCGTAGGTGTTTATGGAAATTTATTGTTTTATTATTTTTTTTTGTTTTTATTTGCTCTATATAAAGTTGCTATTTTTATTTATTTATGATAACATTAGAAATCTATGGCATGTAATTGTAATGCAGATTACATTTTTTAATTTTCTCAAGAAAGTACGATATCCTATTTTTCAGTTAAACTTAAGTTATAATATTATTATGATCTTAGTTATCTTTATTTTATAATTATTTATATGATCAACCAAAAGTATTTCAATGAGCAAGGTACACACACGCTAATGAACGTGATTCATAATTAATATATAAATATAAATATATATTAATAGATATAAATTAATTTTTAATACAAATTATAATAATATTATATCCATATACGGCGAACGCGAGCGAATTAGCTCCAACCACAAAACTGTATAACTACGTACACTACGTCATAGATACATTTTTGGTCCTGTAACAATTATTTATGTACCAAACAAACACGTTTTGACAATTGTAAAATCCCAATTTTCAGGATATATAAATATATTTAAAATATTATGTAGATATAGTTAAATATAGTAACAAAGGGTGGCGGCTTCATTGCGCATTCATCTCTGACTAAACTTTAGTCAGAGACTTTAGTTTAGTCACTAAAGGATCATCTTTAACTCGACAAACCCTACTCGGTCACTAAATCATCTTATACAGAGATTTTGAGCTTTTCCATAATAGTTTCGATGTCGCTATTAATGTTTCAGTGAAAAAATAGAACAAACGCCACGAAAAAATAGACAAAAAGTAAGTAATGTAGTTAAACGTAGTATACAAAAAATAGTATACAATAAATATAAAAAATAAAAAAAGGAAAGTAAAGTATCGCCTAACGCTTTCGTGTTTTTGGCATGCCTTGGCGAGAGCTATCTTTATGAAACAAAACTATCACTACCTGGCTAGAAGTGAATGAAAGCACTGCATTTAATTTCAAGATTGATATCGTAATTAGTAGTTACGTACAAAAACTTTGTTATACTTTGTTAAACTTTGTTAGAAGTTATTTTGACTCGTCAAATATAGAAATATTTTTTTCATCGGTTCGCACAAACTTTGAATGCAAAGGTCACATTAGGTATACATATATTAAGATACTAAAAAAAAGTTTTTTAATATAAATCTAGATTTATTTACCGTATATACTCCCTTAGCTGCTTTTGCACCGCTCGAAGTTTGAACAGCAGCGTCGCGGTCTGGTCGAAGTATTCTATAGCATCCGTGACGCTGCCTGCGCGTTGCTTGTTGTCAACTATTTGCTGGTTTCTGAAGAGAATGTTATCATTAGTGGGGTCATTATGTGCTATAGCAGTAATATTTCCAGTGTGGGAAAGAGATGGCGCTACACAACGTATATAGCGCTGTCTTTTTTCACTGGTTCACGTTTTTCAATGTAGCATATCAATACGATGGATAAGGGCATTAACGAAAGTTGCGGTTGTTGTTAAATCTTTTAATATTTTGTCTTTTCGAATTGAAACTTCTTTAGGCGCATTGAGAGTAAAGTTTCAAGGTCGCGTCATGGCAATACTTCATGGAGTAAGTCGACGATTTTGGTATCTTGGAATCTTGCCAAAGAAGTTTCACTTCTGAGACGTGTGCTCGGCACACACGTTCTATTTATAAGAATGTATGGAATCTTATATATTCACATAATCCATACTAATATTATAAATGCGAAAGTAACTCTGTCTGTCTGTTACTCAATCACGCCTGAACTACTGAACCAATTTGCATGAAATTTGGTATAGATATATTTTGATACCCGAGAAAGGACATAGGATAGGTTTTATCCCGGAAATCCTACGGGAACGGGTTTTTCTCTGAAAACGCGGGCGAAGCCGCGGGTGGAAAGCTAGTCAAAAATAAAATTGAACTAACTAATTAGTAATTAAGAAAATATCACAGTTCTTAGCTGTTCTTTAGGGAGATTAAAGAAATAAATTAATACAAAATATGTTGTGATTCAGAAAAAAGAAGCGGGAGAGTAAGGGAATTTACGTTATTCATGATTTCAGTCGTCAACAATTAGGCAATTAGTCAATAGTTATTTTTATTATACACTCTATATTTATAATGTGATAACGAACTGGTTTCGAAAGTCTAATTTTAGAATCCATACTTATATAAATAATATTATAAATGCGAAAGTAACTCTGTCTGTCTGTATGTTACTCAATCACGCCTAAACTACAGAACCAATTTGCATGAAATTTGGTATGGAGATATTTTGATACCCGACATAGGCTACCTTTTATTGCGAAATATGTACCACGGGCAAAGCCGGGGCGGACCTCTAGTATCTATATATAACAACAATATGAATAAATTGTTTAATTTACAAACGACGATAAAATATTATGTAGGTAGGTACTAATAAAACAAATATTATGAACCAATAATTCATGTTCATTCATATTCAAGTCATGATTTTTTTCTAATTCTTGTAGCTGATACAAAAGTAAGATCATATAGTTGTAATATTGGCTTTGAATAAACATTCCTCTATTATGCTGCTTAAATAACAATATCCATAATAAATAAGAAAAAAATATTGAAATCGTAATAATAAACACGAGCTTTTAATTTTAATAATAGGTCAATTTATAAAATGTTAAGGCCAATTATGTTATCTATTATAATAAGACAGAAGTTAAACAGGTTTTAATAACTACGTATTTCCCGATAGACTACATTAATATGCAATAAAAAGATGGATATATTATTTCAATAGACATAAGTGGTATTTTGTGCGAAAACCTCAGTTCGTTTGGGGTAATCCCAATCGCTTGTAATGTTATCCTCTCCTAGTACATCATTCTAATTTTATGCACGTAAAATTCTGCATTATATTTATTTTTTTTTCACGGAAAATACAGATGATAATATTTGGGAAGAAGATAGATTATTCTTATTAGTTAACATATAATACGCATACTGCCAGCTAGTAGATTTATGCACCACATACGACTCATATCAAATCATCTGTTTTCTATAAAAAAAACAAACATTATTCATCCATACATTCTTGCAAGCTTACCCGCTTATAACATACTAGCTGCTCCGCGCGGTTTCACCCCTGTTGGTCGTAGCGTGATGATAGATAGAGGAGCCTATAACCTTTCTCGATAAATGGGCTATCTAACACCGAAATTATTTTTCAAATCGGACCAGTAGTTCCCGAGATTAGCGCGTTCAAACAAACAAACTCTTCAGCTTTATAATATTATACTAGCTGCTCCGCGCGGTTTCACCCCCGTGGCTCCACCACTGTTGGTCGTAGCGTGATGATAGATAGAGGAGCCTATAACCTTTCTCGATAAATGGGCTATCTAACACCGACATTATTTTTTTCAAATCGGACCAGTAGTTCCCGAGATTAGCGCGTTCAAACAAACAAACTCTTCAGCTTTATAATATTAGTATAGATAAGTAGGATTTAGATTATAATCTGTATAGTACACACGTATTAACTATTTAGTATTTAGTAATCTGTGGTACCTATCTACTACGCGAATGAAACCGCGTACTCCAGCTATCATACATTTTCGTACGCACATGGAATACGAAATTGCATACCTAAACAATTCGAGATGAAAATAGATAATACATTTGAAGGTAAGCAAATAAATTCGGTGCACGTTTGCGAAACAAATTCAATTATGGGATTGTTTATATTAGACGCAGGTCAATGACCGTGAGATAGCCTTGACACGCATTACTGAATTCTTTCAGGGGCATTTACTTTTTAATTTTTATAATATTGGTTAATGTTTATAGCTCGTTTCTTTGTATTATGTTCTTTATTAGTGTTATTTCTATACTTTAACAGAAAAAATGTTTTGTCTGTTTGTTGATTTAATTTTCTCACATGATAGTAATTCAACTGATATTTGATGTATTGGGAAGTCTGTTATTTAATGTTCATAACATAAAAATATATTACGATATCTCGTAAACATAATTATTATGCTTATCTAAAGAAAATCCGCATTTCGCAATCTTATATATTACGTGTTTTAGATTTAATAACCTCTCTTTTATTTATACAATATTGTACAACATCCATCATCGTTGATCGTAAATCCTAAATCTAATCTTATTATAACATTTATATAACTGGGGACTCCCAGTTGTATACAGTTGATTTATCTTAAATGCTAAATCTAAGCGCCTTATTATAACATTTATTTAATATGGAGACTAACAGTATAATTGTATACAGTAGGACATAGATTTTTCCTCATCAAAACGTCACAGACCGTTATGAATGAAGATCAGCTATTTACAGATATATGACTCATTTGAATGCAATTGTTACGTAGTATTACGAGTACTGAATTATGCTTTATATGACGTGCACTTGAAGCACGTGCTATTGAAAATGTAATTTTTAGATAATTCGCATATTACAAAATATGTAGAATTAATAATTATTAGTAAGTAATTAATTATGAACTTCCTATATCAGCTGTAAAGAACGTTTTATGAAATGATTCGTTGAAGAGAAAAAAATACAGCAGAAAATTTTAGTTTTGCATATAAATGAATTTCTTAAATCGTTCTTGTTAATGTTAGTGTACAATATGTAAAATTATTAAATGTATTTGGATGTTTTATCGTATGATCAGATCAGATCAGATCTGTAGTAGAAATGTTCTACCTATGTAGTCTAAATAAAAAAAGACGTGTGGCACTCGGGGACTGCCGCGGTAAAGCTATTGCATGCTATGCCTTCAAGCCACACCTCCGTGTCCGTCGGAGTGGTTTTTTAGTTTTGAGGTTTTTTCGTTACGGAATTTCTCGATACGGTCCCCGCGCTCAAGGCCCGCGATAGAAGCTATGCAATAGCTTAAAAAAACCTGTAATCACTATCACTATCACTACATAGTATAAAACAAAGTCGCTTTCCCTGTCCCTATGTCCCTTTGTACGCTTAAATCTTTGAAACTACGCAACGGATTTTGATGCGGTTTTTTTTAATAGATAGAGTGATTCAAGAGGAAGGTTTATATGTATAATAACATCCATTAAATAGTGGACAAGTACTGTTATTTTTGAGGTTTCTAATGTGATGTCGTAAAAAATTACATTTTTTCCGCTTACATTGCAAACGCAGGCTGAACCCTACGAGTTTTATCAAAATAATGTACTAAGTATTGTAAACATTGAAAAGGTCTACAGAAAAGTCCGCGATGGTATATGTCTATCTCTTATGGATAACCCACAATAACTTTTTTTTGTCATTTACTTTTTACGACAAATAATGGTTAATTTTCGAAGCGATTTTAACCAATACAGCATTAATCCTTAACCAATTAAATACCTTGAATACATTGTTCATTTAATATAGATCTATATGGCCCTTTACACCGTATGATTTAAGTGAATATTTTCGAAGATATTACAGATTTAAAAATTTCGGGGCGTAGCGTTTGCGGCGGTACCGGCCGGCCGCCATTGCACCCGTGCGAAGCCGGGGCGGGTCGCTAGTACATTTATAAAGGATAAAGTTCAAATATTAGTATTTAAAACTAATGAAGTATGACGTTTTTTATAAATTGAAACATACTTGGGAAAACCGAAGAAGCCACAAGTAATTACGTCGTCGAACAAAATTGTTTACTGAAAACTTGATACATGAATGAAACTGTAGTGTAAATAGAGTTATTTATTTATCCTTTAATGCTTTATATAGTAATGAGATTATTATGAACTAGCTGTGCCCGCGACTTCGTCCGCGTGGAATAGTGACTGCATAGTAGGTAGTTACTACTTAACTTATATTGAATAAACACGTACTACCATAAATAATTAAACGAACTGTTAGTAAAATTTATTACTAAACTGAGCTAAAAAATAAAAATAAATTCCTTCCTTGTATGGATGTTTTTGACAATATATATAACCGTTTCTACGAAAAATCTATTTTTTCATTCGTTGATCTCAAAAATAAAAATTCCAATCACCAGAACGACAGGAAATTTTAATAATTTATTTTTAATTGTGTTTTGCACAATTTTGTTAAATTACGACTGGATGAAAATTTTATTCGTGGTCGTCGTCGTCGTTGGTAAGGTGAACAAATCCTTATCAAAACATCATACGCTTAAGACAATAATTAGTATCGATAGCGGATTCTATTCCTTTGCGTTTTGACGTTTGTCTCAGCGCTCAGATCTTTCCTGTCTCACGCCGTAGTAACTAAACCGTTTAGACCGTGCAATAAAAATTAAATAAAAAAAAAAACTCAACGCAACGAAGAAAAGTGCATAGAAAAAGGAAAAAATGTTGTGTGGTTTTATGAAACCACGGTAAAAGTGAAACTTAGGCACAAAATTATCGTATTTGTACGATAATGACTCCGAACACTGCTTTATACCTACTCGGCAGCCGACCGTCACGCGACATGTGCTACACAGACCAAAAAGTTTGAGACGATGTAATAAAAGTTTCACTAATTTTACAAACTTCCCGAAGATCTTTAAAAATAAATACCATTTTAAATATTTATAAAAATAAAAAACAAAGTCATCGGGGCTGCCATACCATCATTATCATATCATATACAATTATATTTTTTTTATAATGGTACTTAATTTTAAAGATCGTCGGGAAGTTTGTAAAATTATTATTTATTCCTTTTCCTTCGTTGCGTTGGGTTTTTCTTTTTAATTTTTAAATTTTTAACTTCGGTTTCTTATTTTCATGTGATATTTTCAAGTGAGCGAGACCTACCTCTACCTCCATATTACATTCCTACATACATCATATGGATATCTATAAGTTTGTTGCTCCTTGACATCTTTTAAGTTGGGCCGTAACCGTGCACAAATTGTAATGGATCACAGTGGCAAAAGAAGTGGTATCTTTAGGAAAAAAAATTGCCAAGAGCCAGGCCTATGTGGCTTTGAGTAGAGTTCAAAATTTCCAGGGTGTGGCTATCCTCTCGCTCCCATATCCCCCTCTTCTTTCACAGACTTTCAACCCTTCTCTTTCCACACCTAGTAAATGGCAGAACCGATTTTGATGTAAACCATATTATCTAATTATACCTATATGTACCTACACGTCATATCCTGTCGTTTGATGCTCCATTTGGTTTATTTATCTAACCGCTGTCACCCCTAAATGTAATAAACGGATGAACCGATTTCGATAAAACACGTTGCTCTTTTATATTTTGATATGCCGCTTGAGTATATTATTTGACCACATTCGATTATTGTTCATTCCCACTTTCACCGCTGTTATCTAATAAATGGATAAACCGAATTGGATAAAAATATAACTAATATTTTTTCCCACATTCCCACTTTTACCTCTATATACCTAGGTATAATAAATGGATGAACCGATTTTGATACACTTTATCTAAGAACCAGCGTCGGAAAATATGCTGCCTAACACGCATCTAATTCGTATTACCTGTTAGCGAGCTACGGTGGCACAAACAGACAAACATAGCGGTCAAACACTTATCACCCATCTTTTTGATGGTTAAAAATGGTTAAAAGGGGTTAAAAATATAATACGACATAATTTAAAGGACATTTTATGTATAAAATTTACCTAGAAGTAAGCATAATTCTAATTTGACCCCTTCCCCCCCTACTACCTCAGCTTACCCCCCCACCCTTGGGGACTTTCGATATGATCACCTGGACATTTATAAGGAATAATTACTGTAGCGTATAACAGATAACTTACGTTTTATCGTACACTGTATAGTGTACAATAGAATGCTTTTGCAAATGTTCGCCGTGAATACTTAAATGGTCATAACTTTTTATTTACAAACCGATTAACATGAAATAAACACTTAATGTTAAATGAAGATTACCACAATATATTAGTGAAAACCGCATCTAAATCGGATAAGCCGTTTCTGAGATTAGCGTGCACAAACATACAGACAAACAGACAAAAAAAATTATAACTACAGTTTTGGGTTTGAGATCGATTTAATAATAACCCCTGCTATTTTTTTTACATATTTTCATTGTACAGACATCACTTTTCTAGAATTTTATTATAATATGTATTGAATATTGATTGACCACGCGCAAGGTTACTAATTTCCACTACATCCTCACGCAAATCGTCAATTTTTATGAACATTGAATCTGTAAATAAAAAAAAATCAAAAGATAAGTGTACCTAATTTTAATAAAAAGCTACTAACAAATAAAGTTTTATCAAGAACTAAAGTGACCTTCTTTGGGCGTATAATATAGTCTTGTAAAAGTTATACATGATAAAAATAAAATTTCATCATTTTCTTATTTTGTCATAACTTTAACTAATTAAAAACATGAGTCTAACTATATAATTATAATAAACAATAAATATAAAAGCTACAACTTACCTTTTGTGGGAACGCAAGAAGGCGAAAATTAAAAAAAAGCCGAAGATTTTTAAAAATGTAACCAATGAACACAATCACTGTTATCTGCTATTACCCAAAGAGAATACAAATATGTACTACGTCTATTACCTATATAACTGTAAATATAACTGTAACTAACATCAAATAATAAACATCTACCCTCACTTATAAAAATTTAGTATATTCACATGAAATATAAGCGCACCTGAAATTTACTCTGGGAAGATATGAATTATTTATTTAACTTTAAAAAAAAAACAAACTCACCAACATCATAATATTTAAATTATGAATTTCCAAGGAGCGTTAATATTATGTAAATTGATTTAATTTTAATGAAATCTCATAGATGGCGCTGTTTTAAATTTGTCTTTATACTACTAAGATTCATTATACTGTTTCTCTGCCAAAATTACTTAAATGATGTAGTTTTTATAGTGTAAAGGTAGACAATAGCATGGCTTACTCAAAAACAACATTTAAACATGAGTCTTTATATTGTACGCTGTCGTAGTACACGGAATACGTAAGAAAAATAAAGGTTCACAGCTCCTCCCCCGAAGGTGATAGCATGATAATATGTATATAACAGCCTGACCCGACCTGTTAGTAATATTCATGCAAAATTTGAAGTAAATCCGTGCAGTACTTTCTGAGATTAGCCTGGACAAACATACAGACAAACAGACAAACAGACAAACAGACAAACAGACAAAAATTCTAAAAACTATGTTTTTGGCTTCTATATCGATTATAGATCATGGATTATGTATTCTTTTAAAAAAATATTCAATGTACAGTTTTGACTTTCCTACGATTTTATTATATGTATAGATGAACGTCAATACGGATGCATGAATTGTTTTTTACTAACAAATTACCTCATGACAATGTTTTCATGTCACTGAAACTGGTCTGCCCAAGAATCAGAAAGATGAACAAATTTTGATAAGAATGTTTATATTTCAATTTAAGTAGTTAAAAAAATGAAAGTTATTAGTTAAAAACTTCGTAAAACCTATTGATATCTATACTTATGTTAATAGGTACCTACCTATTTACGAAGTTTTTCCACCTGTCGACGGCAGCCAGTCGACGGGACGGCTAAAGTAGCCTCTGCCGTTCACAACTTGCCGTTCGTCTGTAAGGCTGGCCGTACAAGGACTGCTCGAGCAGTTAACGGCTGAGCGACGTACACGGACTGCTCGAGCGGTCGGTCGTTGACTACTCGAGCTGTCACTACAAACCGTGCAGATGACGGCCTGAAACGGTCGCGACTGCTCGAACAGTCCGTGTATTGCAGTGAATGAATGCCTATAGTTCACCACGCGGTCGCGGCTTCAACCGTCGCGATCGGCCACAACTGCTTGAAGCGGTCCGTGTACGGCCGCCCTAAAAACTCTGTCGATCAAAGTGTAAAAATTTGCAGGTATAAACTAGAGAGAAGATATGTTAAAAATGGTGGGTGTTACTACTTACTTCTTTTCAAGAACCTGATATTCCGGACTGTCTTCTTTTATATCCTTGTGTAGGGGGATCAATGCTGGTACCAGGTTCAAAGTATTATCCAAGAGATCTCGGCCAAGGACCATGTGACTTATATACCTGAAGGAGAAATTTAAGAGTTATCTAATAACACTAAATTTATTTATTTCAAGACAAGCATCCAGTATGTATATCAATGTATGGCATAGAACTAAAATAATACATTCGACTAGTCATTGACTGTTACAATTAATTGGTATTTTCGATTACCTATGAACTTAATGTTTATTATAATCAGTAGTTCAAAGATGGGAGGATGAAATTAAGGCTATAGCTGGAAAAACATGGCCAAGGAAAGCACTTGGAAAGATGGCTTAAATTATGGCTAAAGGCTTATATTATTATTATCAGTATGATTTAGAGCATGTTTTTTGCAGCAAAGAATACTTACCTATTTAAAAATACATTCAAAACAAATATGAAAATTGAAAAATATATCTACGAATTTTAAGCTTTTTAACTTTAATAGCTTCCCTGTTTTTTTATTTTAATTATTGTACATACTAGCATAAAATTTTTATTAGTGTACCTTTCATGAGCTCTGGACTGCAGGTATCCCCATGCGAAGTAATTTATACCAAGCACTGATGCTATGCCCTTACACTCAATACTTCGCAGAAGGTTCTTGAATCCAACCAGATACCTAAACAAACAAAATAATTACATAAAAAGAACGTGTGCACGAAATGATTTTGAATTTCGAATTTCGAATTCTCCTCTACGTTATTTTTCTTTTCTGTGCCAGCTTTTTTATTTATTTTAAATTTTAATTTGTAACAACCACGCTCTACGGTAAGCGAAATAATTTTGAATTTCGAATTCTCCTCTTTCCTTTTTTTTTATGTGCCGGTTTTAATCATACCTAGAAATATTATATAAATGCTAATAGAAAGGTAATTCCCGTTAGAACAAAATTGTCCCCACAAATGACGACATCTTTATAAAACGTACTTATTAGTCATTTAAATAAACTCTAGTAAAAAATACAATACCCTCAAACTTTGACTCACACAAATAATTTTAATTAACGCGTACATGTCACCAATTCATCAGTTTAATAGTTCACTCATAAAGAGTAAACTAATTTAAACGGTTCACTCATAAAAAAATCAAATTAAACGATGTGTGACATTTCTTATTCACAATACTTCGCGAAATCCATTCAATATGATTCATGATTTTGAGATGAATCATTCTTATGTTAGCGATGATCACAAAATCTAACTAATTTTTATGAGAAATTTACTACATAGCCGGTGTAAGATTTATTTTTTATTTGAGTGTTGCCCGCAAAATATAATTGACCGAATATTACATTTGCGGGGTGATTCTGTTTTCAAAGTAAAATAGTCTAAAAATCGTATATTTTGAAAAAGACAGTGAATGTGAAAACGTGCAGGGAGATTTCTGCATTTTTTTTAGATTTACAACAATAATTATAACCAAACTTCATTTTGCATAATATGTTACTCTAGCAACAATTTTGCCAAAGTGAAATGTCACTGGGGATAAAACCCAAAATTTAAATATAAATTAAAATATTTTCATGAACACTGAAAGTTTTCAAAGCTCATAAATTAACTAGTTTTAAAATATTATTAATAGAATTATAAATTTGCCAAATTATTTACATATGCCTGTATTATTAGTCATACAGTATTGTATTATCTGTATGCTCTAAGATCTGTGGTCATATATTAAATAATTATTGTAATCTGTGTCCCTGCTACATAATTTTTTTGATATTATTCAACTCGAATTATAATGAGGTATTTTATACGTAAATATTTATAACAGTTGTCAGAACCATTACCGTTATTAAAACCATTATTCAAATATTTAAGGAGCCACATATTATGTATTTGAACTATATATCTTATGAAAGAAGGCATCGTATAGTACAAAAGGTAGAAGGTAGGTCGGTACGCATTTTATCAAGTACTAGCGGTCCGCCCCGGGGTACATATTTATGTTTTCTCTACTCTCCTCGTACTTCAAGGAATATAATAAAAAAAGAATTATCGAAATCGGCTCAGCCGTTCACACGTGATGCCGTGACAACGCGAAACGGATTTCATTTTTATATAATATATAGATATTAATTTAAATACCGTTTATTTTTTGAAAAGGCGTGGATTATTTACTTAAAAATAAATTTTAAAACTTCTTAAATTAATGTAGATAAATAATAATTATATTCATAGAATAACTTTAATCTACTTTGAATATGTGTAACACCCTGTGATGTTGACTGTACAGTGTACTCCATAATAATATATTATAATTATTATTTCTTAATAATATGTACCATTATGTACTAATATGAGTGTAAATTGTAATACTTCATGAATGGGATGTAATATTGTTTATTCTTTACCTTCACAACAAATAGCGTGTAATAATTGACGTATTTAGCACGTAAATTCTGAAGAGTCATTGAGTGCGTAATTTAAGATTTTCTATTAATGGTTATTTTCAGACACATAATACATACATACCAATCTAAATACTTAATAATATATTTGATACGATTGCCAAATAAATAATTCATTGAAGTATCACTCGGATAATTATTTTTTACTTACTGTATCATTTGCTCATCCTCACCAACGGACAAAAACGCGGGAAATTTTCAAAAATCGTTTTTCTAATTTTGTGTAAAAATTCTGCATGCTTCATATTTATTTATTTTTGTCCTATTCGGCGATAAACGTAAAAGCGTTGACATCCTACTATATTTGAAAGTTTTTATTCCTTCAAGAAAAAACTACTGGATGTATTTAGATGAAACTTTACAGTAATATAGGTTATACATCAGACTAACACATATAGAGCTATAGAAAAACATGATTTTGCCCGCGGGTTCGTCCACAAGTGACACCGCGCGGGATCTCTAGTTTCTTTTATAATCATTGTAAAATAGTTTTGCCCGCGGATTTGTCCGCGATTGCGACCACGCGGGATAGCAAGTCTGTAATAAATCATTATAAATTAGTATAGATATAAAACAGAAGTTTAACAATTTAACAATATAAACATTAATTACCCGATCAATCATCGGTAACACGAAACTAATGACATCAAATTATTTACATAAGCGAGTTGATTGCATCGCAAGTATTGATTATGATAATCATAGATGCATCGATGGATTAACCTCATTATTCAATGGTGTGGATATTGATTTATAATAAACTAGCGGTCCGCCCCGGCTTCGCCCGTGGTACATATTTACGTTTTCTCTACGTAAAAACCATCCTCGTACTTCAAGGAATATAATAAAAAAAGAATTATCGAAATCGGTTCAGCCGTTCTCGAGTTATGCGCTTACCAACACATTTTGCGATTCATTTTTATATATAAGAAGATTATACTTAACTTTTGAACTATGTTTTACTAGATGACTTGGTGAATGTTAAAACTCAACAATTTTTATATCCTAAGTGAATAGAATGTCCTTTTTACTTGGGTAAAGCTCATACAGTTTTAAGTTGTACAGTTGAACCTTACGAACATATTCACAAAAAAAACGTACCTGAACAAAATCTTGTATGATAAAAACCGCAATCTATACTGATATTATAAAGAAGAAAGGTTTGTATGTGTGTATGTTTGGTTTTCACGCATAAACTACTGAACCGATTATAATGAAATTTAGCACACATATCGAGGGAAACTTGGATTAACAGTTAACACATAGAATAGGTTTTATCCCGGAAATCCCACGGGAACGGGAACTATGCGGGTTTTCCTTTGAAAACGCGGGCGAAGACGCGGGCGAAAAACTAGTTTACATTCCTCCGATTCTATTGGTCTTAGCGTGATGATATAATTATATAGCCTTCTTCGATAAATGGGCTCGATAATTCGAAGTCCTGACATTAGCACGTTCAAGAAAAAAATAATTTCTTCAGTTTTAAAATATTAGTAGTAATTGTACATTGAATAAATAATAAACAGCGGCCACCCATCAATACACTGACCGCGCATCAGGTTTCTTAACCGTGTAACAGCTCAAGGGGTCAGTAACAGTAAACAAATCGAAAACCGCTACGCAAATATACGCAAACAGTAGCGGTTACAATTTATTGTAGAGTGATTAATAAATATTGTGCAAGATTGTGTATTAATCAAAATTGTGTAATAAAAATGTACGAAATCAGAGAAATGATTTTTTTAAATATTATGATTAAGGAATTAATTGGGCCAGAAAATGTATAAATAAGAAAATTACATAATAAAAAATAGGTCAATAATTATGCTACTATTTTAAACAAAAATTTTTGGGTAAATAGATTGCTCTGCGATTGCGATTGATACTCTCACGCATGACGCAACCCTATAAAACGGCTTAGCAGGTAATATGTTATAGACCGGGAGATACTGACACAAAATTTCGAGTCATTTGTAACAGGATGGCGGTTTTACAGGGTTCTTAGTACGCAATGACAAAAAGAAAAATGATGGTGTGAACGCTGGTACCGGCGGCTTAGTCGCGTGGGCGTTAGTCGAACTCGTCGGAAAATAGCGAAAGTCAAACGATTTGTAACAGTATGGCACTTATTTTTCCTGTAAGTTTGAGGATCAACGAATATAAATACAAAATTTCAAAGATCTAGGTGTTGGAAATCTTCACTTATATAAATTAATAATAAATTTATTTTTTAAGTATGACAGCACTTTTTCTCCCTACTAGAAGTATGGCAAATATAATAATGGTCACATTTTATCAAATACTCTCCAAAAAGCCAAATGCAATACTGGTACAAAAAGATAGGCGAAATAAAAAAAATTTGCAGATTTTCGGCGGTATGGCGACCATTTGGAATCGTCCGAAAAGTATGGCATGGCGATTTTCGTAAATGGCTGCACGACGATGGTTACCTGTGCAAAAGTTAGCTTGGTACAAATGGTTGAATAATTGTTTTTTTTAAATCAACACATTCGCGTCGGTATGGCGGGCTGTAAGTCATACCGGAAAAGTATGGCATGACACTACCGCCTACTTCTTTTTTATGGGCTATCGGTAAATTCTAAAATTTTTGTGTTACAAATCGTTTGACTTTCGCTATTTTTCCGACGAGTTCGACTAACGCCCACGCGACTAACCCACCGGTACCAGCGTTCATACCATCATTTTTCTTTTTGTCATTGCGTACTAAGACCCCTGTAGAACCGCCATCCTGTTACAAATGACTCGAAATTTTGTGTCAGTATCTCCCGGTCTAAATTATATTTGTAAGTTACATATTATAAAATATACGTACTGCCTACTGGTTACTTATACTGTATTCAAACTGAAAATACACTAGCCGAAAAATTGTAGATAATAAAATATTCTCCTTAGAAATTACAATCTCATACAAAACCCGACGCGGACGTTCCTAAAAAATACGGCTCTCATTTGAAATTCACAAGGATACGGAATTCGGAAAGACAAAGTGTCTCGTTAAATCATACCTCCATATAGTACTGCTATCGGTGTCCTTTATTTCCTTAGTAAGGTGAGTCAGTAAGGCAGCATTCGCGTTGGTGTACCATTCGACGACTTCCGACATCGAAGTACCCGGATTGATCTTGGCCCTGGAACAGATTGCGTCAAATTGCGTCAAGTATGTCGAAATGTGTTAATGTGTGACAAGTGTGGGGTTCCCTACATCCGTGTACCGTCAGCAAATATAAACGGATATTAAAAAACAAGAAATAAGAGCACCACTTTACGTATATTTCTTTTCTTGTTCATGGAGCTATGTGGTAAGTGATCAAATAATTTAATTGAAATGAGTTTTTATACAATTTATACGGCCATGTTATGTTTGCAAACTTTACAAGAATAGACGCTATGTCAACATGATCTACTTGATATTATTACTATGCAAAGACTGTGAATTAATATTGTATATAAGCAGCATTAAGGTCCGTAATCATACTGAACGCAAGTAAAGCTGGGCCGGTCCGCTAGTATAATAGGAAGCTAGTATTTTTATTAACTTTCTTTGCTTACAGTACGAATAGGATAAAAGAAGCCAGGAAAACACCCAAAGGTTTAATCAACAATTTTCCTGTGCTGACCAGAATACTAATTTTTAATTAATCACCTTAAACGGATAGCACATTGGTATTACCTACAACTAGACTGTTGTGATTGCTTAAAATATAGTTTATTATTATTTAGCCATGGCTGTTCCACTGCTGGGCAAAGGCCTCTCTTCCCTTTGACCACTAACAATAAAGAACTTACAAGTCGACGAAAATATAGTAGAGTAGAAGTAGATACTATTTTTATAGGATTTCATCATTGAAATGTCGGATCTCATGATCACACACAAAGTTTTCCTCACGAATCAATATTTTATATTCTCTCAAGTTATCTTTGTTCCGGAATTTAAGGGACTTTAAGTCCAAAATTAATCAGTGCACTACAAGAGGCTCTATCTTTCTGCGTAATTATGAGACTGTGTAAACTAAAATATAATTGATTTAGTAGTTTTTAAATGTAACCGATAAAGATATTGCAGTCTTTCGACGTTAAAATGTATAGTTATAACAATAGATGCACTACTTAAGTATATCTAGGAATAAATAAAAAAAAAGAAATAAAAATATTATTATTACACAATATTGCGGTGCTGTGGTTAGCGCGCAACAAAAATAGGTAGGAATACTCACTTACAGAGAATGTGGTATTAAGCAATAATTACGTGTTCACCCGACTCATCTGGTTTTTTATAATAACCCAAGTTGAATCAACCCCCTTAAAATGTAGCTTTTAAAACACATTACTAAAATGCATTTAAACCATCTTTCATGCTTTACAAAAAATATAAAAGATCTCAGAAGGAAAAACTTTTTATTCATGTAAACTATTAAAAGTATTTGTGATTTTTTTAAACAACGGAACGAATTCAACAATCATCAGTTTAAATAACACAATCAAAAATATTTAAACCTTTTATTATTCATGTTAATGCTCGGAGCAATTATCAAGCCTGGAGAAGTAACAATTAATTGAACAATATAGCACTAGTTTGGCCTTTTTGGCTTATGGCAAAATGTCATGCGAAAAAAGAGGACAGATATATGTCAGTTCGACAGTTTGAAATGACATGTGCCCATGTCAATTTGTTTCAGTGACCAGTCTGGTCACGGACGCATGGTGATTTTAATTATTATTTTTGAAGTGAAAAACGAGTGTTTTAGTTTAATTTGTTATTTTGTGAAAAGACAATTGACTAAAGATAACATGGCTTGTGTTGCTTACGGCTGTAAAAGCCGTAGTAATGTGAAATCGGACGAAGATAGAAATTTGTCATTTCACAGGTTAGTGTTTTGATCAATTTTTTTGTTAATTGTATGATAAATAAGTTAATTTACCTTATTTTCTTAATCATCTATGTTTTATCTAACCGTAATCATTGAAATGAAATCATAATCAGCTTAGTTTTTAGAAAAAATGCAAAATATAACTTCCATAGTGTTGTGCAATTATCGATACTTGAGTAGGAACGAAGTACTTCATTGATAATGACTGCTTTAGGTTAGGAGAAAAAAAAGGTATTTAAGTATGGATTTTATTGTTATTTGCAGGTTTCTGGCTTGAGAACAATTAAAAGATGTTTGAAAAATTGGAAGCCTTCAAAACATTCTCGGCCTTGTTCAAATCATTTCGAATCAGACGGGAAGAAAAGTAAAGTGCTTTGCAGAGATGCTGTGCCACAAGTTTAAGGTGGCATCTATTTTAAATAATAAATATTGTAATTTGGTAATTAAGTATCGAAATAAAATGTTGTTAAAAAAATAAATGTTTATTTGTTTTATTTGAAGCAATTTATTTTAAACTTGTACCAATTTTTTCCTGTGGGAATGAGTTATTTTCCTGTGGTAAATTGTAGCTTATATGTTATTCTGATGTTTAAACTATATAATTGTAAAGTTCCATAAAAACTCATTCAGTAGTTTTTACGTGAAAGAGTATCAAAATATGTCCATTCTTATATAATTTTTGCTTTTATAATATTAGTAGGATACGACTATTGATTTGTAAAAAGATCAACTAGGTGGAAGTCAGATTCGCGCACGAAGGGTTCCGTATAATTCTATGAATGAATCTATGAAAACAGGAAAAAATACGTACCTACCTTTTTACGAAACCATAAAAACAACCTAAACCGAAATACCTTATAATATTTTTTTATAAATACCACTACCATACAATGCAAGGCAGTCAATACGCAGCGTAAATGAATAATTCCAAATTAAACGAATCTTAAAATTTGAAATTACCTATCCATAATTCAAAATTAAACGAATCTTAAATTATCTTCAAGCAATTTTATAACTTAATTTTTTTATTTATCGATATTTTAGTATTCGATAAAGTAAAGGCAAGCACTACCTTTTTAGAACAAAAAGTGGCTACATGTGGATTTGAATGCCAAGCAGATAACAGTGTGTTGTCTCTTTCTATCGCATTAATTAGGGTATTGAATAAAAGAGAGCCACTATATAAGAAACGTTCAATTAATTGTTACTTCTCCAGGCTTGTTAATTGCTCCGAGTGTTAATGGGTACCATTTTCGTAATAGACTGGTTTTTTTTTAAAGTTCACAGCACAGATTATAATATGACAATGACGTACGCAACAGATTAAAAATATTTTTTATCTATATTTTAACAATTTGCAGACAAGCAAATGATGCAATACATATAGTATTATAATTTATATTATCTGTGCAATATATAGAAAAGAAAAATCTATCTCTTTAAATAGAAACAGTATTTGTGTTTGTCATACAGTTTGTTTTGCTCGAAGCTTCGCACGAAGTTTCTCCACGTGTATGCAGGCGTCACAAATTTGAATTAGTTATTTATAACTTTTATAAATAACAATTTAATCTTTAAAATAGTTATTATTTAGATTGTATTAAGGCCAATAACACAAGGGAGTATTAAAATTTCTTACTTATTGCTTGATCATCAATATTTACGGTAAATATAAAAATAACTATCATAAACACATTTCGAAAAATTTATTTTATGACAATTCAACAATAAGATTAATTAATATAGCATTTGCCCAGACACTGCATATAAGAAGATACACCTTTAAAATAACGTATGATTAAAATATATACATAAAAATATCTTATATTTTGGTCCCCTATTCAAAAAGGAAATGTTAAATCCCCAAACCATTATATAAGTGATTAGAAATGCATATGTGTGCTATAGGACCTAAATAAATAAAAATATTATCTCAAGCTGCTACCTACAGCTACGCGGTAAGAAAAAGACACTTTATTAATGTTTGTTCGAAACTTTTGCTTCCCTGCGAGAGTTATTTAAGCATTAGGTATAGAGACACGTGTATTTTAAGGTCATTTTTTATGTATGTGATATTTTACATTACTAGGGCTACTTATAACCCATTTTTATTTATCATTCATTTGTACCTTTCTCTCCTCTGCTTTTGCCGAAACACATATTTAAATGATGAAAGAAAAGATGAATGTTTAGCAATTAACAACTCGTTATTTTTTTTTAATAAAGCTCAAAAAATGTTTTTTCACCTTTGAATGATTATTTTTACCTATTACTGGTTTATTATTATCCTGGGAAAAAATAACAACAAATTTATCCTGTTTATTCATTATTATTTTATTTATTCGTCTGGACAAACTCACAAAGTATAATTCAATTTAAATTTTCGATACAACTACAAATTACTTAATTTCGTTTCCAATTTTCATTTTCAGTAAATTCACTTTCTAAAAGTGTTGGATGGTGTTATTTGCTGATGCTTATTAATAATACAAATATACAATTATGCGAAAACATTAGTAAAATTAATAAAATAAGTATAATTTTTTTTGCAACGATGTCAAAGGTCGAAAAAGCAAAAATTTCATACAGTTAAATTATTGGTACTAAAAACGGTTTTTACGTGTGAAACCACAAAGAGGTCCACATTTGAGAACGATGAATAACATCTCCAGTAACTACAGGGTCCTTTGATTCATCAATTCCTGTTTAATATGACTCATTAGGTCCCTTACCTGGTTGCTATGTAATTAATTTGCTTTCTAAGTTCTGTGTAAATTGCTCCCGGGAAGTGCGCACTTTGAACGTTTGCATGCTACGTTTGAACCTGTTATTACGTCTCTCTATATATAATTATAATATATTATATTATTATATAAACATTTTATTTAAATATATTTAAATTAAACTGATGTTCAATTCCTATCCTGTGGATAATGGTCAAAGAGAAAGAAGTTTTTTGTATTTTGAAATAATATTTAAGCTAATTACGGTATGTAATTTAAAATAGAATTGAAGCTGAATCTGGTCATCAAAAATTAAATAAAAGAGAAAATATATTGCGCATTTTTAAAGAACCAAAAAATATAATTACCTATCAAAACACCACTACAATTTATGATTTATTTTCGATTAAGTTCATTATGTTATTATGCCAATCAAATTATATCTCTCTCATAGATGATAGTCCCATAAGTTTGGCTACAGTGGAAAATTCTGGAAGCCAACGCGCCAAACTCATAAATTGTCTTCCAGCTACTTCAATTTCAATTAAAAAGAGCCCTTGAAACGAAAGCAAATAATTGTAAGGCGTGCCCTATTGAAGTAGCAACTGAAGATTTTTTACGACTGGCTCCATAAATATACAATAAAATCTATAATGAATGTTTTATGGGCAGGTGCCGTGTCCTCGATAACAGTACTTTTTTGTTATTAGTAGATAATGTTATTAGTAGATAGAAATAAATTTGACTGACCGGTTGGCTTGGTTGGTAGTGGCCCTGCCTTCCAAGTCAGAGGTCGTGGGTTCGATTCCCACCGATTATCTATATAAGTATTTATTTGAAATTATACAGGGTGTCCCGCTTTCGGTATACTAAGCGCGAAGGGACTTGTAGTTTTGCATACACTGATCACATAAAAAATACTTAAATAACAAAATTACGCGAAAAATTTTTTGCTAAATTTTTCCTTAAAATCCATGTATTCGTCTCTATTGTCGAGCCAATTTAATAGGCAACATTTGACGTCTATCAATTTTATCTTCATAGGGTGGTAACCTGCTTAAAAACATCGATTAAAGTGAATTAATCGATACGGACTTGAAACATTTGTCAATCGAACTTGAAACACATGTCAATAATTTATGATGATTTTTATTCCCAAGTAATCAATGCATTCGATTCTAGATGTCAGATTTCGATTATTAGAGTAACGTATTTAAAAAGAAAAAAGGTTTATTGACACAAAATTGTAGCGACGTCAGTTCTTTAAATCAGAAATTGTTTATTATGTTTAGAATGGTTTATCAGTAAAATCAAATCCTAAAATTACTTGTATCGGTCATTATTATTATAAATATGTAATCGTAATTGAAAAAAGTTAAGCAAATGTGCAGTTCTAACAAAACGAAATATCATGTTATTCTATGTCGTCGTTACTAGGTTACGTTGTTGAATTTTGTTGAACTGTCAAATGTTGCCTATTAAAATGGCTCTACTATAGCTTCGCGCAGCCGGCATATACCGCTTCGCTAATGTGAGTATTTTGTCTATGAAAACATAATCTTAAACGATAGCTCACATGCGGGTGGCAAAGTTGGGCGGTTTGCTTGTTGGGGGTGTACACATGGAATTTTAAGAATTCCTCTATTTAAAAAAAAATGCGTCTGGAATTTTATAATTATTTTTCACGTACTCAGCGTATGCAAAACTACAAGTCCCTTTGCGCTTAGTATACCGAAAGTGGGACACCCTGTATATGTATATTTATCAGCCATCTGGTTTCCATAACACAAGCGAAAGCTTAGTATGGGATCAGATTGTGCCGTGTGTGAAAATTATCCTGAATATTTATTTATTTATTATTTAATGAACGGAAGAGGAAAGTTTTGCTTTGAGAATATGGAGAATAAGGTTTTATAAATGAATCGCCAATTCCCTTTGTCACGGCATCACGCGTGAATAGCTGAACCCATTTCAATGCTTACTTAGTACTTCTAAGTAAGTAATTCATTTTTTGTGGTGTTTTTTTATTGTCAGGAGAAAATTCTTATGAAAGAATATGATAGAACTTGGTTAACACGTTCACTGCATTACGAGATCTATCAGATCCCTTGCAGGACTTTTGTTTTGTGCGTTGAATATAATCGTGTTTTTTCACTCCATGCGGGAGGATCTAACTTGTAAAGTTCTTTAAGTATGAGTAGGACAAATATACATATTTGCTTCCTACTTAAAGCTGAGTTCAATAACATTAAAAAATAAATTAGAGATGGATTAGGTCCCTAACGCACAGTACTGTAATTATATTCATTCCTTGCGTTAGGAGATATGTCGGTACTCGTGGAATCGTAGGCCTCGTAGACGCAAGAGAGGGAAGGTAGGCGGCGCGGACGCTGCGTGATTCGGTTTAGTGTTGTCCTAGCATCGATGTGGGAGCTCGCTCGTTTTGGAAATAATATTTGCTTATCTAGGTGTTGATTATTTTTTATAAACTAATGAGTTCTTTTAAAAGAAAAAAGTGTAAAAAATCTATTTATTTTGGTAAGATTTCTAACAAACTCAAACTCAAATATTTATTTATTCAATTAGACTTCTTCTACAAGCACTTTTGAAACGTCATTACATATTTTTAACATTTACCACCGATTTGGAAAGCAGTATCTATGGAGAAGAACAAAAAATGTTGTGTGGTTTTATGAAACCACGGTAAAAGTGAAACTGTTCGAACGGTTCCGAACACTGCTTTGTGTAGCGCATGTCGCGTGACGGTCGGCTGCCGAGTAGGTATACCTACGACATGCGCTACACAGACCAAAAAGTTTGAGACGATGTAATAAAAGTTTCACTTTAAAAAATCAAAGCCGGATTATACTACTGCGGACTGCCTCGTCCAGTATAATAAAAATTGGAAAATGTTCGGAAAACGAATTGTTACTATATGCGCGCAATGCAAGCAATCAATTTGCTTACCATGTTTTAATGAAAAACACTACACACACTGCATTATTAATAAAACTATTTCAATCGATAACTGACATTCCCATCACTACTTACTACACATATTGAACTATCTTCGGTTGCGGTACGAGATACAATCGATATCTAATTTTTTTTTGGTATTTGTAGTTTATTCAAATGTCATAACTGCGTGCGAACCTAGCAAAATATAAAACAATAGACTATCTTTCATCCACAAAAACTTCAAAGTATATGTCATTGTTTTCTGGAAGATATAAATTATTTTCAAAACTGTATCTTTAGGAGACTGATTAGGTCTCAAACGCACCAAAGGATTGGTAAGTTTCGAGATCTTTTAGGTCTCCAAAGCACCAGCTGAAAGTTCTTTGATAATGATGGCGCAGTGAACGTGTTAAGAAGCTTGCTTTTTAAAAGTTCTTACGTTTGGGCGTATTCAGAAAGAAAGCTTGAAACTTATAAGCGCTTATCGGCGCTTGTCATGTTCATATATTTTCCTGTCAGTGCTGTCAACCCGCGCAGGAAAATATATGAACATGACAAGCGCCGATAAGCGCTTATAAGTTTCAAGCTTTCTCTCTGAATACTCCCTTTGGCAGTTCGAGCGAAATGACGTCCGTCGTCGGCTCTTTATAAAGTTGTCAAACTTATTCAGTACCGTACATTAATACATCAAATTTTGAAAAATATTCGGTTAGGAAGATAATATATAATATGTCCATAAGTAAATGCAAAATAGGCAAGATTTATTACTATTAGATCAAAAAATAAATAAATAATATAGCAATTTTTTTAAACTACGTATAATTTTCACGAATAATTAAGAGGGGTTAGGCGGTCAGCGAAAATTCAACTATTCAGAAGAAGAAAGAAAGAAGAAGAAGAAGGTAAGGTATGTATTTGTAATTTTATAGGAATAATTATCATAAAATACGGTTGTAATGAGCATTTATATATGATATTTTAGAGGTAACTTCAGGATTTTTTTATCGAACAAAATTTTCATCCCATCACACATACGTTCTGTTAACACATATTAGAAACTAGCTGTGCCCGCGACTTCGTCCGCGTGGAATAGTGACTGCATAGTAGTTACTACTTAACACACAATTATTGAGTAAACACGTCTTGAAACACGTACTAAGTATCATATACAACTAAATTATAAGTACTTACACATTATTATAAAGTTAAGAAATAAAATAAATAATAACACAAAAGAACTGTTAGTAAAATTTATTACTAAACTGAGCTATAAAACTTAGGTACAGAGGAGTTCAAAATTTCCAGGATGTGGTTATTCTCCCGCTCCCATATTCCTTCTACTTTCACAGACTTTCAACTTTTCCCTTTCACCCCTAGTAAATGGCAGAACCGATTTTGATCTAAACCATGTCTAATCATACCTATATATTATGTACATGTCATATCCTTTCGTTTGGTACTCCATTTGGATTATTTATCCCCACTATCACCCCTAAGGTGCCCTATATGTAATAAACAGATTAACCAATTTTGATAAAACATGACTAATTGTAATTCACACGTCATTTGATATGCCGCTTGATTATATTATTTGACCACATTCGATTATTCATTCCCACTTTTACCGCTATAAATCAATAAATGGATGAACCGATTTTGATTAAATATGCCTCATCATACTTCTCACGTCAGGTCATGCCCTTTCATTTGATATGCCACTTGGGTATATTATTTGACAACTTTTATTCCCACTTTTATACCTATATCCAATAAATGGATGAACCAATTTTGATAAAATATGTCTTATTGTACTTTACACGTCATGTCAAGTCACTTGAGTATATTTGATAAAATTTATTTATTTATTCCCACTTTTACCCCTATATCAAATAAATGGATGAACCGATTTTGATAACTTTGGACTACTTAATTGTTTCTGACAGGTCGTCTTTTTTCATTTGATATATCACTTGGGTATAACAGACAGCATTCGTTTTTCTCATTCCCACTTTTGCCCTACATATAATTATTGGATGAACCGATTTTGATTAAATATGCCTCATTATACTTCTCACGTCAGGTCATGCCCTTTCATTTGATATGCCACTTGGGTATATTCGACAACTTTTATTCCCACTTTTATATCTACATATTATATCCAATAAATGGATGAACCAATTTTGATAAAATATGTCTTATTGTACTTTACACGTCATGTCTTTCATTAGATACGTCACTTGAGTATATTTGATAAAATTCATTTATTTATTCCCACTTTTACCCCTATATCAAATAAATGGATGAACCGATTTTGATAAAATTTGACTAATTGTTTCTGACATGTCGTCTATTTTCATTTGATATATCACTTGGGTGACAACTAACATGCGTTTTTTTCACCCCTATATAATATAATAAACAACTAATGTAACAAAAAAACGCATCTAATTCGTATTACCCGTTAGCGAGCTACGGTGGCACAGACAGACACGCAATACACACATAGCGGTCATAACACCCCTCTTTTTGCGTCGGGGGTTAAAAATATAATACCTACGACATAATTTCAAAGACCTTTTATATAGAAAATTTACCTAGAAGTAACCATAATGCTATTTGTGCAGGTTTTAGACTTATGAGCAAAAATCTAAATAAAGGTCCTTTGACCCCCCCTACTACCCCCTCAGCATAACCACCCCCCCCCCACGCTTGGGGACTTTCGATATGATCATCTGGACATGTCAAGGAATAATTTTAGCGTATAATTTACGTAATAAAGTAATTCATGTATAGAATGCCTTAGCAAATGTTCGCTGTGATTACTTAAATGGTCATAACTTTTTTATTTATGAACCGATTGACATGAAATAAACACTAAATGTTAAATGAAGCTTACCACAATATATTAGTGAAAACCGCATCTAAATCGGATAAGCCGTTTCTGAGATTAGCGTGTTCAAACATACAGACAAACAGACAAACAGACAAACCGACAAACAGACAAACAGACAAAAATTTTTTTAACAACAGTTTTGGGTTTGGGATCGATTTAGTAATAACCCCTGCTAATTTTTTTTTTACATATTTTCATTGTACAGACACCACTTTTCTAGAATTTTATTATATGTATTGATTTTATACCTATATCCAATAAATGGATGAACCAATTTTGATAAAATATGTCTTATTGTACTTTACACGTCATGTCTTTCATTAGATAAGTCACTTGAGTATATTTGATAAAATTTATTTATTTATTCCCACTTTTACCCCTATATCAAATAAATGGATGAACCGATTTTGATAACTTTGGACTACTTAATTGTTTCTGACAGGTCGTCTTTTTTCATTTGATATATCACTTGGGTATAACAGACAGCATTCGTTTTTCTCATTCCCACTTTTGCCCTACATATAATTATTGGATGAACCGATTTTGATTAAATATGCCTCATTATACTTCTCACGTCAGGTCATGCCCTTTCATTTGATATGCCACTTGGGTATATTCGACAACTTTTATTCCCACTTTTATATCTACATATTATATCCAATAAATGGATGAACCAATTTTGATAAAATATGTCTTATTGTACTTTACAAGTCATGTCTTTCATTAGATACGTCACTTGAGTATATTTGATAAAATTCATTTATTTATTCCCACTTTTACCCCTATATCAAATAAATGGATGAACCGATTTTGATAAAATTTGACTAATTGTTTCTGACATGTCGTCTATTTTCATTTGATATATCACTTGGGTGACAACTAACATGCGTTTTTTTCACCCCTATATAATATAATAAACAACTAATGTAACAAAAAAACGCATCTAATTCGTATTACCCGTTAGCGAGCTACGGTGGCACAGACAGACACGCAATACACACATAGCGGTCATAACACCCCTCTTTTTGCGTCGGGGGTTAAAAATATAATACCTACGACATAATTTCAAAGACCTTTTATATAGAAAATTTACCTAGAAGTAACCATAATGCTATTTGTGCAGGTTTTAGACTTATGAGCAAAAATCTAAATAAAGGTCCTTTGACCCCCCCTACTACCCCCTCAGCATAACCACCCCCCCCCACGCTTGGGGACTTTCGATATGATCATCTGGACATGTCAAGGAATAATTTTAGCGTATAATTTACGTAATAAAGTAATTCATGTATAGAATGCCTTAGCAAATGTTCGCTGTGATTACTTAAATGGTCATAACTTTTTTATTTATGAACCGATTGACATGAAATAAACACTAAATGTTAAATGAAGCTTACCACAATATATTAGTGAAAACCGCATCTAAATCGGATAAGCCGTTTCTGAGATTAGCGTGTTCAGACATACAGACAAACAGACAAACAGACAAACCGACAAACAGACAAACAGACAAAAATTTTTTTAACAACAGTTTTGGGTTTGGGATCGATTTAGTAATAACCCCTGCTAATTTTTTTTTACATATTTTCATTGTACAGACACCACTTTTCTAGAATTTTATTATATGTATTGATTTCAGTGCGAAAAAATATTTTCAATTATAGCTCATAGATAACAGTTCATTTTACCGTTTTCACCTACTGGGTTCATACGCACTATGCGCCCTTAAGGGCTCTTAAGACGAAATTATTGACACCCCTTAAATAAATATAAGACAGGCCGTTTAGGGCTCCCGCACACGGGCCACCGGCCACAAAACGCCGGCCGCCACCGGCATATTTTATGTACTTTTCATACATTTTATATGGACTCGCCACACACGGTTGACGCCGGTGGCTGCTACACGCTTCTAACTTCTCGTGGCAGCCTCACCGCTTGTGGCTGTAGCGAGTGGATCGTGTGCGGCGACACTTAGACTGGTTTGTATAAAGGCGACAAAGGTATAGATTATAATCCATACTTAATATTATAAATGCGAAAGTAACTCTGTCTGTCTGTCTGTTACTCAATCACGCCTAAACTACTGAACCAATTTTCATGAAATTTGGTATGGAGATATATTTTTGATACCCGAGAAAGGACATAGGCTACTTTTTATCCCGAGAAAATGACGCAATCCCGGAAATCCCACGGGAACGGGTACTATGCGAGTTTTTCTTTGTCTGCGCGGGCGAAGCCGCGGGCGGAAACCTAGTATTATATTTATAAACCTACACAATCATCATAATTGTGGGCATTGCTGTATATATACTGTATGTCTGTATAGTCATACATATTTATATATTAGCTTTCCGTCAAGAACGTAGTCTAAGGAAATTCCCATGGCAATGACAATTTTTAGCGCGGTAAACACTAGCCTTTAGCTATCTCCAGACTCAAAAAACATAGGAAAAAATCGCTCCGTTGCGATGGAAAAGAAGGAGAAACATACATTCGCATTTATGAGCTTTATTACAGTTAGTGACACTCTTTTATGGAAAGTACCTAATAAAAAGTTAAATAAGTCTCAAAAGACTTAAATAGAATGTCTGAGAAGTAAATCAAACTATCGTTTTTTTTAATTCTATAATTTTTCACAATGATAGATCGCTTTTCGCGAACATAAATCTAGAAAGTTTTTCTAATTCAGCTGACTGATTTTTATCTGAACAAACTTCGCAAGTAAAATAAAAGATTTTAAAATGCGAGTCTTCTCAATATTTTACAACTAGCTGTGCCCCGTGGTTTTACCCGTATTTCTCCGCTCCTAATGGTCTTATGGTGATGATTTATCGTATAGTCTTCCTCGACAAATGGACTAATTTTTCAGTGAAATAATTTTTCAAATCGGACTCGCGGTTCTCAGGTATAGCGTTTTCAAGCAAACAAACAAACTCTTCAGCTATATAATACTAGTAAAGTTTTTACATTTTTATATTACTATTGTCTAGTCACAGAATATATTCTTATCTCTAGTGTTAAATATCATGCAAACTTACATTGTGTTATGTTGAATTTTTTACCCTTCCCTTTTAAATAATTGAATACCAAGACCTTTGTACGTGTTGTAATTTAACTAGAAGCGCAATTATTTAATTATAATAATGAATACTGTGAATAAATAACATGCTTGCAAAGTATATGAAGTTTTTGCAAAGTGGAATTGATGATAAGCTTTATTTACATATTGAAGTGAATTAAACATATAAAAAGGAGGATTAATACCTGGTTAAAGTGTTTATTGACACTTTAAAAATAATATTATTAATCCATACTAATATTATAAATGCGAAAGTAACTCTGTCTGTCTGTCTGTTACTCAATCATGCCTAAACTACTGAACCAATTTGCATGAAATTTGGTATGGAGATATTTTGATACCCGAGAAAGGACATAGGCTACCTTTTATTGCGAAATTATGTACCACGGGCGAAGCCGGGGCGGACCACTGTCTAGTTAAATATATATTTACTTGGTGTTTCATTATAAAAACTGAGCCACAAAATGAGTACCTACAATACATGAATAGAATCAGATTCATTTAATTCATTTTAACTACAGTAAGTTAAAATTTCAAAATATACTGGTTACCATAATATAATTATTTAAAAGTAACTTTTATCCTTTGGAATGCAGAAATAACCGGGATGCGTTATTAAATTCCACATCTTTGACGATGATGTGTCATGTGACTAACAAACCAGTCTCAGGGATAGAATTTGTCTTACTTTTTTGTTTGTTTATGTTAACACATTCCGGATTATCTTTCGAGATTTTCTAAGGCCTATGTGCCTTAGTAATAGTTTTGTCTCCTGATACTCTATCGATGAAGTTATTTAAATATTTTTGTAGAATTTACATTTCTATATTATTTTACATTTGAGATAAGTAGATAATACCAAAAATAAACATCTCCATCTTTTTCGGGGATTTTTTTTTCTATTTCACATAGGTACTTACGTAACTTAGCAATTTCATATTCATAAAATTGTACTTTTTTAATTAAGTAATGGTATTATTAAAGCTTGCGTATCTTTAATTACGTAATGAAACTTTTAAGCAGTTTAAAGTATGTTAAAATATTTCACTTTAAATAATAAATACCGGGTAAAGACGGGATAAATGTGTAGTAAATAATAAAGTAATATAAGCTAGAACGTGTTTACTTCAAGTGCATGAATAATGGATTGGAAAGCTTTCCAGAAAATTCTATTATCTTGTAGATTAATATAATATGAGAGAGCCATTTATGTTGTAAATAGATTTGTAAGAAAATATCTTTATTACATTATATTTTTTTTATAATTGAGATTGAAAGCTTATACTCTTATCCCAGATTTTGTTTTTGAAGTGAAACTTCTTTATCGGGATTGGAAGAAAATTTAATGTAACATTTTTTCTTTACGCGCCATCTTTCTTATCCCTACCACGGGTGATTCGACGTATTTCTGTAAAGTTGCATATTATAGTAAATTATTTTTTGAAAAATAAGGTCATAAAAAAGTTTCACTTCTTACGTGTGTACACTAGTTCACGCACACATTTTTGTTTCCCTTAAGTTATAACTTTTACGCGGCTGTATTCGACTTTTTTATTTAAAGAAATGTGCTTCATAAACTCTTTATATCAAGAAACAGAGATCGAAGATAAGAATAATGAAAAGGGAATTATCAATTATTTATTCAATATTTTAGCATAAGATACTTTCTATTCAAAAAAATATTGAATATAAAATGTCATTATTTATTTTCATAGTAAGAATTAAAATGTGGAATTAGGCAATAAATATGTATTAATTGTATAACAGACGTAGGTAATTATTATTAAATACATAACCCTGTAACTGCGGTACAGTTGATAACAACACAGTCAAAACGATTAGCAAATGTTCCAATATGGGTAAAACAACGTCCGAGAATCAAGGCCTAATCGCTTCAATAAGTACGGTGGGACTCGAACTATGGGACTTTGACAAATTGACCAGTAACAACAAATGACATTTGTGTCACATGCTGTTTGTCACGAAATCACCGGCTACTTCCTATTGCTTTTATTCGCTAACTCGAATAATAATAATAACTAACAAGCATTTTAGGTTGAAATTTTCAGTAACGTGAAAAAAGTTATCCATGGAAACACAGGTTATAATATTGCTCTGCACTTGTCTGTTTCTATTATGTCGACATTCTTTGTCTTAGAAAATATGTTTACGTTACTACGTGAAGAAAATTGAAACATTGTAGGTACCTAATCTTGTTATAATGTCTGATTAATGTAATAAATAATGTGATCGTTCTCTAATTTTGAAGAGTTAGATTACTATAAGCCATGTATAACGATTTTCATATACCACATGATTATTTTTTAGCTTCATTATAATGACGTATGAAATATTTTCATGTTAAATTTACATAATTTGTAAAGAGGTTTTTGCCAGCTCTTCTCTATAGCTGCTTTAAAAATCTGTGTAAGATTCAAAAGTAAAGGAATAAATGAATGAATTTGAGTAAGATTATGACCTAATTCTTCAGGAGACTTGTCTACCTAACGTGGGAATCTCGCTTTACGACAATAAAAGAAGAAGAAAAGTAATATTCACTTGTTACTGAAGTGTTGCCCTGCCTTTAGTTTATTCTACGTATCCAATACACGGCTAACGACACAAACCCATTTGCGTAGGAGTGCCGATAATTACATCCATTACGAAGGACTAGAAAAATTCCATTATGGAGGTTAGAAAGTCGTTAACTATAAGGTACTTTATATAGCCTTGTATTATATCAATTTGACAATTAAAGTGTGGACACACCTTTAAATGAGAATTCATAGAATTACGATGAAGAAGCTTACTTACAATTTCGCTAGTAAAATATAATATCTGCTTTTCTCTATGTATTTTATATTTATTCTGCTTGTTTCAAAAAACTAAACATATAATATATTTTAATATGCGTGCAACAACTAAACGGCTTAGATTTAAATCTGTGACATATTGAATTAAAAGAAAAAGGAGCCATCTTTTTTTCTTTAATTCATTACGAACCATGCCACAAACTCAAACTAGTATAAAGATATACTCGTCATGTTTTCATGTTCGAATTTGTTAAAATATCAATAATTACAAAAAACAATACTCAGTAATAATCTAACAAGATGACAAAAACTTTTGACGCTTGACTTAGATGGATTATACTGAAATTGATTAAGAAAAAAGCTTTTTAATTGTATTAAACACCATTAGAATTGAGTGCTATGAAATAAAAATATGAATTTAAAAAGCTTTTAAGATATTAAATTATTCAGTGATTGACAGTAGCAGATAGTCAGGACGAAGATGTAGAAATATCTCTTATTAAAGATATTTTGAATCATGTATCATGCATCTATTAGTTATAATCAGACTAGATTTCCGCCCGCGGCTTCGCCCGCGTTTTCAAAGGAAAACCCGCATAGTTCCCGTTCCCGTGGGATTTCCGGGATCAAACCTATCCTATGTGTTAATCCAAGTTACCCTCTATATGTGTGCTAAATTTCATTGTAATCGGTTCAGTAGTATTTGCGTGAAAGAGTAACAAACACACACACATCCTCACAAACTTTCGCATTTATAATATTATTAGTAGGATAGGATTAGTAGGATTGATTCCGGCTTATTAAACAGAAGAGTAACAATTAGCCCTATTTTTATTGTAATGATGCCCTTTTTACAGTAATTAGCGTTTGATTTTCTATGTATTAACTTTACATAAATAACTTACCATATTATTAAAAAAAATAAAAAAGACGTGTGGCACTCGGGGACTGCCGCGGTAAAGCTATTGCATAGCATGCCTTCAAGCCACACCTCCGTGCCCGTCGGAGTGGGGAGCGTGAGGTTTTTTCGTTACGGAATTTCTCGATTCGATCCCCGCGCTCAAGGCCCGCGATAAAAGCTATGCAATAGCTTAAAATCTATAAATAAACGTCGCAGGTAGCTACATAATAATCTCCTGTATGTTTACAAGAAAGCTTCAAGATTAGCTCGTAAGCGTAAGTCCGCACGTACCAAGATTAATTACTAGTCCACTATAGCACTTTGTTTGCGTTTGATTCAATTGAAAGTTATTGCTCGATTGAATTACACGGTTGGCGACTTGGAAAAAAACGCTATTGACTTCGGAGTTACTAAAGATAGATAATTAGATGAACGTTCTGTTTTAATGATAGGGATGTATAAATTAATGAAATGAATGTTTCGATTAGAAATTACGATAATTAATAATTGGCTTAAAGGTATCGTTTCCACGCCATTAAATCTTCAAAAAAAAAAGTAAAACATGAAATTTTGTGACAGAAATAAAAAAAATAATGTCTGATTTTTACTAGGTACCTACTCTTAGATTTTGTTTTAATCGAAGTAAGTACTTCAGGTATTTTTGAAAAGATCTTAATCCTCTAAATAAGCACTAAATACATTATGATAAATTATATCGACTAGACAAGGTTACAATTTCATGTAATAATGTGCTAAAATCTAATTAAATTTAATTTGAAACGCCTCCTTTGTCAAGTAAGTGGCGTATATCAATAAGGTCTTTTTAATTCCCAGCAGAGCCTTAAAAATGTCTTAACTCTTAACCTGAACAAAACATGACAAGCCAATAGAAACTCGAATTGAAACAGGTATAAAATGGACCCCTTGTCCCATTAGGGAAATTATTAGACTTTATTGCGTTTCATTACTTCAAGATCCAAACTAGGGTCACCTAACATTGAAAATATAAAGTTAGGAAACTTTACAGAATACCTATTGTACGAGAAACCCAATTTTTAATATCCTTCACATCTCTAGAGAGAATTTATCGTTTACGATAACTTACTAAATGCTCGTCCCGGGTTTACCCGGGATAAAAACAAAATAAAATATGACCTGGTCACTCAGAAATTATGCAGCTTTCTACTCGTGGAACAATTTATAAAATCACTTCAGTAGTTTTTGAATTAAATCGTTACAAACAAATAATCCAACTCTTTCTCTTTTTAATATAAGTACAGATTAATATTGCGAATTTATAAAATCTTCTTAATCATTCTCAAAACATATTCTTTCAGAATCGATATGTAAACTGACCTTAAAGCAGATAATTCTCTCAAAAAGACACTCCCATTGATAGGTTTTGCCCGATTCTTGAACACCAGGTTAGGGAGTTCCCCCATCTGATCCAACGCACTGTCAGTCGCTGCAAAGCGCTGGGTTAAGTTCGACCTGCGTACAGAATATTATATCATACCTTTGTTGACCAGTACCAAAGTATACTTAGGACTAGAACCGTGTCCAGATCGAAGACAATTTACATTAAACTATTTTGGTAGGTGACTTATCCCTACGTAAATGAGGCATCTATAAAAGCTAAAAATGTTTAATGATATGCATCCACAACATTGAACACAGGTCTCAATTCTTTTATAACAATAACAAGAGATGGAGCCGACGAAACCTGCCATCTACTCCTATAAGTCAAAATTACAGAATATTCAAATATATATTAGGTTTTTTAGATATATAATATATATTAGGTTTGATCTCTGATTCAGAATGTAAGCTAAGCTCTCAATCTTGCAAATAAGAATCACATGTCACTCTCTGACTCTCATCTGTGAAACAAACAATGAAAATCTGTGTTATATGATAACCAAATTTCATCTAAATCCTTTGAAACGTTTCCATTTATATTATTTGCACAGTGCTCAGTTCACGAAAGGATTTAATGGCAAATTAAAATGAAATCTTGCGTAATTCAAAAGTTCCTTCTACGCTGATATAATGGTAAAGTAAATCTTGTTTCGATCAAAGTTTACGGCTTTTATTTGTGTCTAAAATACTTCTATTATTTTGTTTTCATGGATGAACCTCGAAGGGTTTATCCTTTAGATAAAACGTCTGTTTTATTTATTAGATGTGTTTATTTATAAATCTGTTGCGACAAATTATGAACAGATCGGTAAGCAATTTAACTATAGCTTAATTCTTTAGAGAAAAAGGGTACAATTGCGTTTAATTTATTTTGTTATTCAATGTTAACTCTCTAAAGAAGCTTATACAGCTGTAAGCTTGCAAAATTTGCATTTATTAAGTTCATGAAATAGCTACATTACGCTTGTATTGTAAGATATTTTGTATTATGAAAAATATCGACCTGGGAGTAATAATTGATGAAAGGACTGTAATATTATAACAGTAATTATATTCTAATGTACTTAAGAACCTCTTCATTAGCAAATAGAATAAATACCTACATTAAATTATTGATTCTACTGATGTCTATTTATATTTTTATAATCTGTAACATATCTCTTTATTTTTTACCGAAAACACTGAAGGGAAAAATTGGTCTATAAACTAATGAATTGATTGTAAATCTTTGACATGTTTTTCTGATAATTCGATACGTAAAAAAGTGTAAAGTGTGTTATATAATAACTAGCTGCTCCGCGCGGTTTCACCCCCGTGGCTCCACTCCTGTTGCCCGTAGCGTGATGAAATATAGCCTATAACCTTCCTCGATAAATGGGCTATCTAACACCGAAATAATTTTTCAAATCGGACCAGTAGTTCCCGAGATTAGTGCGTTCAAACAAACAAACAAACAAACAAACTCTTCAGCTTTATAATATTAGTATAGATTACCTTAAAGTACTGCCATTGGTGAAAATAAAGAAGGCCACCTCAGATCTCTCTTGTTGCAGTCTTGTCACCAATTTACCAAGCTCTGTTGCTCTGCTAACCTATCAAAAGAAGAAAATACTATATAATATACCATATTAATACGAAACAAAAATTAAGCAAAGTAAGTGACTTTAAGCAAAAAAATATAATACGTCAGAACATGCGTACACAATGCGTATCATCTATTTAGGTACAGTACTCCTAAATTAATAATGCACATGCAAATCTTCGCTAATTGTCGTATTTCCGAAAACACTCGAATCATTGAATCGTAAGAGCCCTAAACAATGCACTTGCATTTTACACCTTGTTCAAAAGAAATATAAGTCAATTCACGGTCAAAAACAAATCGGGCGGTAGGTGACGGTAGCCTGTCAGTCAAAAAACTGAAAAATCTGTCAGTCGTCTTTACATATTGGTGGTGACTGCACGTGTTCTCTCTGTGTGGAATTATATAGAGCTGCTATTACATACCCTTCTTGGTTTTGTTTTTAAAGATGAATTGAATTAACCGATGAAATGATTTTCACAGATAGGAAGGCGAGTGGTGAGTAGGAAAAGTGAAAATGAAGAAGAGCATAATAAAAGTTCTGATGTATCTAAAATGTCAGAAATAAAGATAATCCCTGATCTTTATTGTTTTTATTATTTTTTTTTTAATGTGATTATTTTGAAGAATGATCAGTACTTTAAATACTTTTGAGCTGAGATTTTAATTATTAGATTTTTATGGTTTAAATGTAAACCTGTGTTTGAAAACAATATTTATACAATAAAATGTTGTTTTATTTTAACCTTGTTTTCTTCCATCATTACACCAGCTTCAGTAAGACACTTTAAAAGTACTATAAAATTTTACTTTAACCTCCTGGAGCCTGCGGTCATATATATATTACATAAACAATAAAAAAATATTTCAACGCCATCTTTTGCGTATATGCGGGAATAATACCTGAAATCGATGTAGTGGTATGTCATCCACTATACTAAACGGTTTTTGGTTTTATAAGTGACAGTGATTTGAAGTATTCTCATTTCGAAGTTGACGGTGGCTGTGCGACGGCAAACACGTGGTCAGTAATCTTACATTTCTAGTGGAACCATTCGTATATTGCAGTATATCTTTGTATATCTAATGATAATAGATATTATTTCTGCAACCGCAATAGTTATTTTGTAAGATAAATCTAAAACTTGTGAAAAATATGAATGTTTTCTTTTATGTCATACTGGTAAGACATTTGGTCTCAATTCTTGCCAAATTGGTATTGGTTACTAGGGCCCCATGTATTACCAATATGACATTCTTTAGTTTATGTTACAGATTTTATTATAATTTTCAAGGATTATAAGATACTGAGATCTACCAACACCTGCATGAGTCAAATATTGACCTATATGATGGACCTATGGAGTTTCTTGCCGGTTCTTCTCCATAGATACTGCTTTCCGAATCGGTGGTAAATGTTAATACTGTTGTGACGATTCAAAATTGCTTTTAGAAGAAGTCTAATTGAATAAATAAATGTTTGAGATGAAGATAATCCCCCAAATGGTACCGATGAAGCCGCCCAAATACCAGAAAATGATTCTTCTTCCATTCGTCCAATGAGTATGAGTCATTTCAGAACAGAATCGTCACTATGTATGTCATCTTCAGTTGTTGGCAGACCATCTGGGGGACGCACATGACGTGGACCAAGCATAAGAGGAGGCTGACCGAGAGGATGGATTAGAAATAAGACCTAGGGATGGACGTGACAATATAAATACACCGCCGCGCCGGTGCAAAATAATTGAACTGGTCGTTTATCACCCTTATAAATACCTATCTTTGAACCAAGGTACAAGAAATAATAAATATTTCGATTCAAGTTTAAAAATATATAATAAGTAAAAAAACATGTAGTTTTTCTTCATTTTCATAAACTTATTACACTTGGAACTGGGACCCCCTGTAATATATACTTACATGACATAAAGAAAATCCAAGTTTTCCACGAAAGATTTTTTTTACTATTTTTTTGAATATCTATAATTGCATTAGAACAGATACAGCTAATTTTTATTAAAAAAGAAAGAGAAAAAAATCCTGGGTCTCAGGAGGATAAAGTAAATTAATCCAACAAAGATATATTCGCAATCGTGGGGTTATCCTCGCTATTTACTTACAAGGAATTATCGAAACAAAATCGTCACTTACAAATCAATATTAATCTCTTTTTGCACAAAACACATAATTTGACTAAATTATGCATGAAGAAAATGCATTTAACCACTCTATATAAATATCATCTTCGGACGCTCCGGGAATATGACAGTTGCCGAACAGTGACGAAGATTTCTATGCGCATTATTACTTTTGGAATACTGTTTAATGTTTGTTATATTATTATTCAACTGTTACTTCGTTTCAATAACACTACAGAATAATATATTCCTTAAAATAAAAGGAACATTATATGGACTAACTAGGATCAAAAAGGCTTTTTTAAATAAAATATATGCAATTTGAAAACGAATGCACAGGTAAAATACGAAATAGCCGAGATTGATCAAAGTTACGCAAGAAGCTGCAGTGTTATATAACACTTCAAATAGCTTAGCTTGCGAAATTTTCCATACTACAGGTGAAATTGTAGGTGACATTATTTTATTTTTTTCTAGCTGCTTGCTGCGGCTTCGGTGCCCGTGCCCCGGCCAGTTTTAGTATTAATCGCAATTTAGATATAAAATTTCCTATCATTTAAGTTGGATAAAACTGAATACATAGTGAAAATTTATTACAATTAGGTTTAGAAGTTAAGAAGTCCAAAGCGGACAAACAAAATGACACAAAATAAAAAAGTAGATTATAATATGTATTACGTATGACGTAACGTTCAAGAATCAGTCGTAATATCACAAAATAGGGTTGTTATTTGAATGCGAGATTTTCATCGTAAATCGAATTCATGAAATACCAGCAACGGTTTCCTATTCACATTTTCTGATAAAAAATATGCACAGTGTTAATCTACACCAGCGAGCGAATAAAATCTGCATACCAAATTCGTCTAAAACGGATAGAGTTATTTCGTCAATTCCACACATATTGCTTTTAGATTTGTATAGGTATGTGAGATTTTCGATACAAATACATATTATGACAAGGTAGTTCGTAGTTTCAATTATACAAAGAATATTGCGTCGGATAAAATATCAACCGACAGTAATATTATAATCTATACTTATGTAAGTAATATTATAAAGCTGAAGAGTTTGTAGGTTTGAGCGCGCTATTCTCAGGAACTGCTGGTCCAATTTAAAAAATTATTTCGGTGTTAGATAATCCATTTATCGAGGAAGGCTATTTATTATAATTACGCTAACAGGAGCGGAGCACTGAGGGTAAAACCGTGGGGCACAGCACAGCTAGTAAGGTAATAAAAACAATAGAAACTACGTCAGTTGCAGTAAGTACAATAATTTTGTGGCAAAGATGCTATGAGAGTGTCTTTTTGACAGTGGTGTGTGACAGTTTTGCTCTGCTAATATTTTAATAGTAAAAATAGTAAACTTACCTGATTACACTCATAAAGTACACAAAACACTTATTTGATATACAGTTTACAACGTGTAGTGTTATCTTGGCGAACAATTGTGTTTATAAACTATAGTAAGTAAATTTTAGTGCACAACGGACGATCAGCTGATTTTACGATACCCGCACAGCTGATTCATTAATTGGAGACTTCAATCTATAGACCAATTTAAATCACTGCCATCTAGCGAATTTAACTTGTAGCATTGTGTTAAAACTGATAATGACAAACAAGTGCAATACCTGCGGAAAGTTCATTGCTTCGGCAGATGGCGTTAAATGTATTAAGTGTAATACATCTTATCACAGACAATGCAGTAATCTTAGTCCAGACGCCCGTGCCAATACCAAATGGATGTGTAAGACTTGCAAAGCGAAAAACACTTCAAAAGCAGTTGAAATAACTCCCGCTCAGTGTCATGATGCTGATGTTTTCTTGGATGTCGTATCTCCCCAACAAAAAAATTCCCCTTCTCTAATAGACGAGATTAAGCTGCTTCGTACTGAAATATCAAATTTTAGAGTGGATATGACTAAATTAACCACCTTAGTTACCAACTTCGCTAGTCGATTGGATAGCATAGAGGAGCGTGTCTCGCATTTGGAGGCCGGGTCTGGCGCGGCGGCCGATAAAGACAATGAGCAGTTGCAACAGAGTCTTGACTCGATCGACCTTTTAAAAAAACAGCTGAATGAATCCGAGCAAGAAAGGCTGTTAAATGATGTAGAAATTACGGGTATTTCGGAAAATAGTGGCGAAAATCTACTTCATATTACTATAACTTTGGCTCAAAAACTAGGTCTAGCTATAGACGAGCGCGATATTGCGAACGTACACAGGCGCGGCGTGCGCAGACGAGGAGAGGGCGAGGGAAGCGGGGCGAGCGAAGCGCCGCAATCGCGCCCTATCGTCGTGCGCCTCACGCGGCGTCACCTGCGCGACGAGCTGCTGCGCGCGGCGCGCGTGCGGCGCGGCGCGGACACCGCCGGCACGGGGGTACAGGGCGAGCCTCGCCGCTTTTATGTGAACGAACATCTCACGTACAGTAACCGAAAACTGTTCTTTGCAGCGCGTGAGAAGTTAGGGCGGTCTAAGAACTGGCGTTTCGTTTGGACTCGCGCGGGTCATGTGTATGCTAGACGGGATAATAAATCTAAAGTAGTTAATATTAAGTCGGAAGACGACATAAATAAGGTTTTTTATTCATAATCTTTTTGAACTCGCAATTATCCCCAACCTATACGAATATGTTTATTTCATATTTATATGTACTCATTCTTGATTTTTGTTATAATATTGCAATAATTGTGAACTGTGTTATGAGTGATTTACTTTGCCTATATACACTTAAATTTTATTGCAATAATTATGTGGTTCTACTTATATGTATAAATGTCACTATGGTTTGTCGCCTAAAATGTAATGCTGTTAAATGTATGCCTTATAAGAACATATTGCATAGTATATTATTATCTGTTATATTACTAAAAAATCTTTTGTATTGTTTTTGTATTCTATACAAACATGAAGCATATTTTTATCACCAACTTACACCTCCTTTTATTGGGAATGAGCTTGTTTTGTATAATGTAACAATTTTATTTATTATTTCGACGTATAATATGTTTTTGTCGTGGTTGGATAAGATGCATTATTTTATATTGTTATACTTAAACAGCAAATTTTGTTCATAATATATGTAAAGATGTTGTCTTGGGTGTGATAATTTATTTTACAGTTAATTTTAATTATTATTTAAGCATTACATTCACAGAAATAGAAATAAAACTTAGGCTTTATAGTGTTTATTTTGCATTTGTGCTTCCTGGAACAGTTTATAGTGTGTTTATAATTTGTTTTATACATTCAAAGATGTTTGCAAGTATCCTTATTGTTGTACCTTCGTATGGATTTGCCTTATTGATGGTGGTGTGTATTATTCGTGTTTCAAGCTTTTATATGTTTTATTTTATCTATTTTATTTTTTGGCCAATATATTACATATATGTACTTCATTTAAATTATATATTTAATGTATTTAATTATGGTTAAGTCAAATCTCGTAATTGGTTTAATAAACATATGTTCTCTTGGTACTGGTCACGAGGAACTTATTGCTGCAATGGAACACCATAACGTGGACGTACTGGGTATTAACGAAACGTGGTTAAAGGAAGGGGAGGAGGGTCGTGCGCCTACAATCTCTGGTTATCGCCTTGTTCACAAGCCTCGACCGCCCCATGTGCGAGCTCGCGGCGGCGGTGTCGGGTTTTATGTTAGGAATAGCTTGAATTTTAAAGTGTTAAAACATCCTTGTTGTTCTAATGTTGAACAAATGTGGATAACGTTTAACATAAGATGTAAAAAACTCGTAATAGGAACGGCATACCGCCCGCCATGGCTGAATATCGACACATTCGTTAATGCGGTTTATGAGTCGGTTGTAAGTTTTTCGTGGGCTGACAATATGATTGTAATGGGTGACTTTAATATTAATTTTACAGATACAAGCACTATGGGATATCGCAAATTAACCGAATTTTTAACGATGACGAGTTTATCGCAGATCGTAAACGAACCCACCCATTTCACTAATCATAGTGAAACCATCCTTGACCTTGTGTGTACTGATATAAGTGTTAGACGGATTGCAGTCAACTATATTAATGATCTTAGTCACCACGCCTTGGTTACGTGCGAACTTCATATCGTTAAGGATAAGCCCATTCCTTTAAAAATAGAACATAGGTCATTTAAAGATATAGACATGGATTTATTTGATACCGCTATGACGAAAATTAACTGGGATATTGTAATTGATCACCAAGACATTGATAACTTCGTATTTAAATTTAATTCAACTATTCTATCAATTTTTGACTGGCTTGCTCCTTTAAAGTCTTTTTATGTAAAAAATCACAACTACCCTTGGATTACATATAATATCAAGTTGTTAATGAGACGCAGGGATAGTGCTTATACTAGAGCTAAATTGTCTAAACAAGACAGTCACAAATCTTACTACTTAGAGTTAAAAAAGGTAGTTGCAGAAGCCATTGAACGTGAAAAAATGTGTTATTTTGAAACTTACGTAAATTCAAACTTGAATAATCCTCGTATGTTGTGGAATAATATAAAGAAAAATGTTAACATAAATGTAAAAAATATAATTTCGTTGCCAGATCATCTTAGACACCCAGATGATATAAATCGTCACTTTTTGGATATTCCAGGTAAATCTGGTGTGTCTAAAGAGGAATTAGATTTATTTGTAAATAACAAAAAATACATTTCACAGTTTTCTTTTGCGACTGTCTCTAAAGACGAGGTACTTAAGTACTGTCGGTCTTTGCATTCTAATGCCATTGGGTGCGACGGAATTTCACTAGACATGCTTAAATTAACGTTACCCTATACTGCTGAAATAATTACAAGTATCATAAATACATCTTTATCTACTTGCACCTTTCCTTCTATTTGGCGTAAAGCGCTCATCAAACCGTTACCCAAAATTAACAACCCAAATTGTTTTAAAGATCTCAGACCAATAAGCATTTTACCGTGTCTATCAAAGATTCTAGAGAAAGTAGTGTGTGCGCAGGTTAGGCGGTACCTGGACGAAAATGACATATTACCAACAAGGCAATCGGGCTTTAGGAAGCAAAAAAGCACTACAACAGCACTGTTGGATGTGGTAGACAATATGCTTGAGGCTCAAGATCGAGGAGAAGGAACTTTTCTGATTCTCTTGGACTACTCTAGAGCCTTTGATTGTATTAATATACAATTGCTTCTCAGTAAGCTGTCTTACTATGGCTTTGATGACAATACCTTGCACTGGTTTAAAAGCTATCTTTCTTGTCGCTCACAAATGGTCGAAATAAAAGGGGATAGTGGACAAAGGGCATGTTCATCTGCATGGGCGGAAGTTTCTAGAGGAGTACCGCAGGGCTCCATTCTTGGTCCCCTTCTGTTCATACTGTATACGGCCGATGTGACACAATGCATAAAATATTGCAAATACCATCTCTATGCGGACGATATTCAATTATACCTTTCGTTCAAGGTCAGTGAGATGGATATGGCTCTAAAAAGGCTCCACGAAGACTTGCATCGCATATCAGTATGGTCAGAGTCGAATTGCCTTGCTCTTAATTCCAGTAAAACCAAGTACATGGTCATAGGTTCACCTCATCAAATTGATTCAATAGTAGCTCAAAAACCTGCTATATTTCTAAATGGAGAACCTATCGAAAGAGTAACGGAAGCGCGTAATCTCGGTGTTATATTCGATGAGGGTTTGAGATTCAACAAGCACATCTTAAACATATCAAAAAATTGTTTCTATCGGCTAAAACTGCTCTATCGTATTAGACATTCATTAAGTGTTAATGTTAGAAAATTGCTGTGTGAATCACTTATATTATCCAAATTTAATTATGCTGATACGGTAGTTGGGCCTAGATTGCTTACATCTACGAAAAAAATTGCGCAACGGGTGCAAAACGCCTGTGCCCGTTTTTGTTATGAAATACCCTACCGTGATCATGTAACACCATTTTTGTCGAATAACAATTCTCTAAAAATGGAGTACCGTACCCACGTGCACCTGGCCACGCTTCTATTTAATGTTTTAAAGTACAGAGTGCCTGTGTATTTGTACGACAAACTGAAATGGCTGGCGGATCATAATACAGCCTACCAGACTCGTCACGCAACTTCTTTATTAGAAATACCTCTTCACAGAACATCCGCATTTAGGGGGAGTTTTAGATACCAAGCTTCAAAATGCTGGAACGACCTACCGCCGCCTATTCGTTCCCAACAAAGCGTATTCTCTTTTAAAAACAAACTGAAGTCTTATCTTCTTGACATTCAAAAGCGCAATCAGAAATTTTAACCCCATCCAATTGTCCTTTATTGATTAATTTTCTTTGTGTCAAAATACACTCACTTATACAAATTTCATATAAATATAAATATGTATGTATCAATATCTGAATATATTATATTGCTGACTTTTATCTATGTACCTTATTAAATGTGCACAAATTTAATTTAATACACAATATATTATATATTATTCATTTACTTATTATATTTATAAAGTATATATATCGATTCAATTATATTTATACTTGCATATTGTTGGATACCTTAGTCTGAACGGAAATACATCTACTGTCAATAAGACATCCTAAGGCGGCCACTGAAAATCAGTGATAACACACTGAGTGGTTGGCCTAATTATGGCATACGTATATCTTTTAAGTTCCTTTTTTTTAACTAAATTGTATCTTTTTTTTTTGTGTCCATAATAAACTTATTTTCATTTCATTTCATTTCATTTCATTTCATTTCATTTCATTTCATTTCATTTCATTTCAAGTATATCCGCTTTTATTTAATTTTCACTTATAATACCACAAGAGCTTCAAAATTATCGGGTATTTTCCGATAAGTTCGTTGCAAACAAATGAAGGAGTCAAGTTTTTAGTCAAGGTTAAAAAATCACGAGCGCGAAGCGCGAGTGATTTTTCCTGAAAAACTTGACGACTTTATTTGTTTGCAGGGAACCTTGAAGGAAATGCCAGATAATTTTGAAGCTCGTGTGGTATTCGGGGGATTATTTTTCCGTCCCAAATGTCGGCCAATAATTTCACAATTGAATTCAACCTGTCAGTTTGACGTCAACGACCAGAGAAAATTTTCAAAAAATGATCAGTATACCATGTAGTTTGTACCACGTGACGTCGAATGGTGCAATTCTATTGGTCGATATTTGGGTCGGAAAAATAATCTTTTGTATTTATTTTCCCACTAAATATGACAAATTAATTTAAATATTCAAATTTTCTATTAATCTTTATAAACCTGTGCTATTAACACCATCATAAGTCATAACACATGCAATTTATTTAAAATTTAAATGTACTCGAAAGATAAATAGAAAGCCTTTCCAATCAACAGACGCTAAAAGAAAATTGTGTTGTCCGAAGTAATACATTTTTCATGAATTCCTCTCAGACACTATGACGCTCACAGGGCAAATTAACATCAGAGAAGATGGGATAATTTTAACGGGCAATACACATAGAATTCTGAAGTGTACTAAATGTATGGAATATTTTCACAGAAAAATAGATATTGGTTTATAAATTAACCTCTTGCCAATTTTAAATATTATTCTTTATAATGATATTTAACAAAACTTGCATTTTGCATCGACGTACTTGGTAGTTCAATAATGAAACGTAACATTTAATCGTTTTTAACTTTGTTTTCAAACACTTTTATTTATCCTAAGATTTTATCGTTTGCATAAATACCAAAAAATGTCATCAAATGAAAGCGTTTCGTAAGAGACGAAATAGTTCTATTTCAGTAACAGATAGAAAAAAATAATATGAAATGGAGAACCTCCTCCATTTTTTTGAAGTCGGTTGAAAATTAGCCCCGTACATTGTACATTATGTGACATAATATATTATTAACATAGTAATATAATATGATTCCAAATGAAACAGACCCTGAGTAAGAGCTACCTTCAACATAACTGATTTGAGCCCACTTAGATGAGGCGACAGGTGGAACGAAATAATAAAATTTATTTTATAGCACTTAAACTGTAAATGGGTTATTTTATGTGCGTACATAATTTGGAATATGATAATATAATTCAGATGGAGATTTTATATTAATGCAATGGAAACAATAATATTTTTATGGGTTTGACCATTCTATAATGATTTTCATAAAATAATTATTATTTTATGAAATATTATTCGTATGGTGGCCTTAACATGGGAAGGGGTAATGGGCAAAAGGGGGGGTTTCTCCCACATGACCTGAATCGAAAGCTTATTAATACCAACAAATCTTTCAAAATGCAAAGACTATTTATTTCATGTATTGTAAAGTAAATTAAATAACCAAATACCATCAGGTATTTGAAATGCCAAATTTACTTTACAAACGTCTATACATATATCTATATACATATATAAAAATGAAACCCGTTTCGCGTTGTCACGGCATCACGCGTGAACGGGTGGACCGATTTCGATAATTCTTTTTTTATTATATTCCTTGAAGTACGAGGATGGTTCTTATGTAGAGAAAACGTAAATATGTACGGGCGAAGCCGGGGCGGACCGCTAGTTTACTATACAAACATAGTAAATATATTAACTAGTGTTGCAGTAATCATCTTTCTAGTAAAACATCGATATAAAATTTTATTTGTAAATTTAGAAACTGAGTCCTCTTTGTTAAAATAAGAATCAAGGACCACATATGTTATTATGAGGTAATAGAATTTTACTTAAATATAAGGTACATAACTGAAAAATAAATAAATTGCCATCGTTATAACATGAAAATTTTATTACCTCAATTTAAAGTTTGACACTTGTCAGAAAAGATGTTGCTATAATAATTTTTCTTTTTTAATATGACGAGGGCAAAGGTTCAATCCTGTTACCTGATATCGGGCGATAAAAAGGCTCATAGCAAATCCTCTATAATATATGGGAAACAAGATAAATATTTGGGCGAAGGTTGACACAAGTAAATTCGATACAGCAAAACCACTCCATTTATAATTTTGCATATGGATTTTATACTTGTTATGTTCTTGTTATGTTTACCTTAAATCATGATTATTTTTCATCGGTTTTGTATAAAGTGAGAGTAATATTTTTGATATATTATATAGTATCAAAAAAGGCAATATTGACGAACGTTTTCTTTTCGTTTATGAGTTGTTGTTTATTCAAATAATAATTCGTGCCGAGTTTTGAATGTAAAATGAATTTAAAGATTTGATGTGTAATAAAAAACCTGAGATGAGGAGATAACAATACCAATTAAAATTTTAAATTAATAATTGAATAGCAGTCTCTGTATGATTGTTACTCTATGCCATGTCAAAGCGTACAACACAAGCTGACATCGAATAATTACATTTTCCATTGTAAAAATTATCTTCATAGGTATCGTTCCAAATTATAAAAACAACCCTTTTTATTTTGATATTGCTTTTAAAATTTGACATATTTGTAATAAGTAATAACCGTTTTTTTTATAAGAATTTGAATAAATGTTTGTTGCTTTTTTAATTTTTTATATTAAGTATTACATACTATGAGTTCGTTAACTTAATAAAAGTTCAACAATTATTTGACCGTTAAAATCAATCCGTGTAAATATCCTTCTTTTAATAAAGAAGCGTTGAGCGGATTTGAGCCAAGTCTATATGAATAAGGTCTTCCGGGTTTTAAAGAATAAATTTAATAAAATAGGAGAGAGTAAAGTTGGCAATGTTTGATTGTGAGAAATTTTAAAACGGAGAACAAATACTTTTTTTTAGTAAACAATGTACCTACCACACATTTTTTTTTTATTTAAAGTAGAAAACGGTTTCTTTATATTTCTTTAGCGTGTTTATTTTGACGTTCGAATTGCGCCTTGGTGTTTCAGACGTTGTTTATTCAATGTACGACCCAACTACCCTCGCTTTGTTAATAATCTTTGTGACTGGCTGTCATCTGGCTGTGATTTGTTTTCAACCACTTATTAACTAACCACATCAATTGGGCAGTTGTGTTCACATCAACAGCAAGTAAGTACATTATTACGTTAAAACTATTCAACACGTTCCCCCTTTTGATTTCTAACATACCAAAATCAGCATAACAATAAAAACTTTATTTTGTAGTCTTTGAATTTCTATCCTGTAGAATATTACTGGAATAACAAAGGTATTGTTTTCTATGATAAACAATATTACATAAGTGTTGCCCTATTGCATCTATAATTATTCTGTATAATATACCTACCTATACGTACATCCCTTTTTTTCATGAATTATTTTGCTCAATTACATTTTCTACTCATTTATACACAACCACGAATTTGTTAACATGTTTAATTTATTATATTTTACTACTTTTTATCAACGAAAGTAAGTTCATCATAATTTATCTAACCTGTTCTTCAACATCGGCGACTTCGAGCCCGTTAGTCAGGCTGTTATTCAGCGACAGCGTGGTCTGGATGATCAGCGCGAGGATCGGGATGAAGGGCAGCAGCAGCAGCCGCCACAGCTGGCAGCGCCGGCTCTGACACCAGCGGCGGAAGCGAGGCCGACAGCCAAGCGTGTCGGAGGTTTTGAGGACTGGAGATTCTAGAAAGAAAGGTGATGTTATTCTTCTTACTAACTGTTAAGCATTGAAACTTTGTGTACAGGGTATTCGGAAACTTTGCTGATGATATTTTTTATATTTTTATTTTGGCCAACCGATATTTATAATTTTTATTTGGTTTATTTTATCTTGTTGGTCCCCTATAAATTTTGCCCAGTTTTGATAATTTGAAGGCGGATTAGTTATATAGAATTAAATGGATATTCCAAGGTTAAAAACTGTTCAAAATCTTCAAACCTAAATAAATCTACTATTCTAGGTTTTTCATCAGTATTTATCTAAAGACATTGACATCATTCTATTCTATCCCAAAGTATACAATTACTAAATACCGAAGCTCAGTACATTGAAATCTTCTTAATATGTATGTATAAATCTCGTGTCACAATGTTTGTCCTCAATGGACTCCTAAACCACTTGACCGATTATAATAAAATTCGCACACCATGTGCAGTTCGATCCAACTTGAGAGATAGGTTAGTTTAAACATGTAGATACCACGGGCGAAGCCGGGGCGGAAAGCTAGTACTTTCATATAAACCAGTTCTATTTACATGACAGGATGTGTTTCCGGTCTGCCAATACGATTGACGATGTTGAGCAACATACCCGCTAAGCTACAATTGTACACCATATACATATGTTTGAGTATCCTCAGAAATGATCCAAATACACGCATATATTAAAATTATTTATGGTGGGTTCAGACGCTTGCCTTCAAAGTGACATTAAGCACGGGCACAAGCATGTAAACATGTTGTTTGTGCATGCGCCCGTGTTTGTTTGTTTGTACCGTAAGCGCATGGGCTGCTTGCCGGGCTACTTGCCGGGCTGCTTGCCAGGCTGCTTGCCACGCGTCTGAACGTACCAACACATACACAATACACATTCATCAACGGTAAACTCATCAGATTTTTCTACATAATATATTTATGGGCGGATGGCCATAATCATCAGAATCACCCATATCTTCAGTAAATTATAATGTTGGTTATTAACGTTGAGCATGTTTGATATCCATCCGTCTTACGCTTTTTCGATCAGGTCACGTGTCCTGACGCGAGTTTAAGATTTTATACCCAACGCCGCTAAAGAATTTTTCACTTCAAAAATTGTAATATGTTTCATTATGATAGAACTGAAAGCAGAGCAAAATTATTCCCGAAATAAATCATATAAATAAAACATATAGGTACTCAAAAAGATATTAAATATGTATCTAGAACTTATTCCATAGATCATGAACTTTAACCCTCAGAATATTATGTCGCAAATGCGTAACTTATATGAATTTATGAGTAAGCTGTCACCAAAAGTAATAATACCTACAATTTCTTAGAAAATCATTTGCAATGTTAAATATGGATTTCTTGATTATTTAAATATAAAAATACTACTATACTACTACTGTACTGTTGTCTATTCTTTTTGGCAACAATATTGCTGTTCTTAAAAAAAAATTAATAAACCCGTTAAGCATTTGAAACAGCGTGGGTGTAGGTACCTACTTGATATACACTACTGTAACAATGGAGGTAATAAAATTCACACCGAGCATCTTAATATGATCCTGCACAATGTATTTTGTAAGTTAAACAAATGAAAACATTTTATGCAAAATAAACAGAATTTAAATGAGGTTTTGTTTAAACAGACTAAGATACAGAGTGGGCGTCGGTTATCCATAGAGTTAGAGACTGTATAATAGTCATAGAATTTGACTTAGGTTTTGAAAAAATAAATTTAGTTTGATGACAAAATAGAGAGAGGAAATAGATACTAGAGTTTTTGTGTCATAACGTTTTGACTGACCGGTTGGCTTAGTTGGTAGTGGTCCTGCCTTCCAAGCCAGAGATCGTAGGTTCGATTCCCACCCGGTGCAAATGTTTGTGTGATGAACATAGATGTTTGCTCTCATGAACTCAGAACATGTATATGTTTATCAGCCATCTAGTTTCCATAACACAAGCGAAAGCTTAGTATGGGATCAGATCGTGCTGTGTGTGAAAATTGTCCTGAAATATATATTTATTTATTATTTATAATGCTTTTGATTATATTTGTTCTTTCATAAACTGTTTATAGTTTAATGATTTCTAATTCTAAAGTTTTTGAATAATTTAAATTCGTTTAAACCACAGTTAATCGTATCTTAATTTTCTTTTAAGTTTGTAAACAATGTAAAAACAAGCTCACATGTAAACTGTCCGCTAAATTAAGTATTCCTAGTGGAGTGATGTTCGTAATAAATGGATTTCCGTTATCGACAATGGCTAGATAGACTGCATTTAAGAAACGAAATCGCTGTCTTTGCTGTGAAATATTTTGCTTTCGAATGCATTTGAAAATGTTTTCCGAGCCAGTGATTATACTAATGTAACACCCACGGAATATAGGGGTCAACTGCTCCCGTTGAAGGGGGAAGAATGCGTCCATAATGCTTCTAAAGCTGGACATGGATTAACTGTTTTTTGGTTGTTTCATAATAATATCTTGCATATAGGTAGTAGTGGGTATAGTATTATTATCTGTTGCCTCTTTATTGAATTAGTACAGAGGTAGATAATCCAGTGAATACACAATATCACTGAATAAATAGAAAGAGTAGTAGCATAAGAACTGTATGAAACTATACTCATAGCGATTATTTCAGTTTTTGTAAGCTACAATTGATATTTAGATGGACAATGGAAAATGACCCCCTTTTCCAATTGTTATACGTATATGCGAATTTGATTTTTTTGTGGGTCTGTAATAATATTATTTTTATATTAGTTAAAAACTAATAGCGGAAAAAGAACTACCTACCACTAAATAAACATTTAATTTTGAAAATTATTAACGTATTTTAGCTTTTAGTAATATTTATTCAGGTAAGCTAGGCACTATTTCGAAGAAAAAGCTCTCAACATCGCGACGGAAGGACATCATATTATTTTTATATTTACCGTTCGAAAAACTTTGATCAACGCTAAAGGAAAATACCGCCTTGAGTTTTCAAGTTTCTTTGGGGGCCGAGTCACCTTCGTCCGTAGGAGTATACCCGGAGTATGGATTCCCTACACGTGGCCCCTGGGTGGTGCTAATCAGGTGACATGGTGGGAGACAATCGTCGCGGCTATAATGACCACCCATCAGCTGAAGCCGTGTCGCCAAGCGTCCGCGTTCCGACACGTTGAAGCTGATGTAGCCCATGTGAAGACGGGTCGAATCAGTTGCGCTTATACAACCTGGACGATTTGACGCACACTTATGTTGTTGCACATGGAGACTAGTCATGGAGGGTAGCGGGATCCGAGGCACGGTTCACCGCTGGCCGACCGCTAGTCAGTAGGGGGCCCAAGTAGCGTGCTAGCCACATGTGAAAGGCTGCCCCGCCAACTAGCGAAAAATCCCAAGATGCGCCATAGTGCCGGTTGGCGACCGGACGAGAGGGCCCTATGGACATCCTTGGGGGGGCTCGGGCGTCCCCGCAGTCTCCAGACTAGTCCCCATCAGTGTAGCTTCTGAGTGTGTGTCTCAGGTCTAGAAGTATAGCGCCTCGATTCACTGCCGTCTTCACACCTACTTCACTCTTTATAAACAACATGAAAAAAGCAAGGTACAAGAGAAAAGTTGTACAGCGGCAGCACTCCCTCTCGCTGAAAGTAGACCTCACTAACATCAGAGGTCTACACTCCAACCTCGCTGCAGTCCACTTCCACCTAGAGACTAGCAAGCCTTGTATCTTGTTCCTCACGGAGACGCAGATTAGATGTCCGTCTGATCAGGCGTACCTATCGTATCCCGGCTACACCCTGGAGCATAACTTTAAAGCTCGGTCAGGTGTGTGCGCGTACGTACGTGACGACATCTGCTGTCGGCGTCTCCGTTACCTTGAAGACCCCCATTTCTCTGTACTTTGGATGCTGGTGGACACAGGCCTAGAGAAACTCATCTATGCTTGTGTCTACCGAGCGCACAGCGGAGACCAGGAGACGATCAGGCTCACAGAGTACCTAAGTGAGGCGGCGGATGCTGCTCAACACAAATACCCTTCCGCTCAGCTAGTGCTTCTGGGGGATTTTAATGCCCACCACCAGGAGTGGCTATACCCATACCAGTGCACTGACCTCGCTGGGAGAGAGACGCGTAAACTCGCTATAGCGTTAAATCTCACCCAGCTGGTCATAGGAGCGACGCGGGTTCCTGATGTTGAGAGCCATACAGCCAATTGCTTGGATCTTCTGCTGACAACCGATCCAGACCGTTACTCGGTAGCGATTTCATCGCCGCTTGGCAGCTCCGACCACTGTCTGGTGAAATCTGTATCTGTCTACTCGCCGCCCGATCCCAGTCCCAGGGGCTCTAGGCGCGTGTGGCGATACAAGTCAGCAGATTGGGACGAGATGCGTTCTTTCTTTGCATCTTATCCCTGGCGGCCTGTCTGCTTTTCTTCTGAAGACCCTTCAACCTGTGCGGATGCTGTGACTGATGTGCTGCGGCAGGGAATGGAGTATTATATTCCATTCTCCGATGTGGCCACGTCCAGCAAAGCTCAACCCTGGTTCAGAGCCGAATGTAGACGCGCTGAAGCGCTTAAACATGAAGCATATCTGGCCTGGGCTGATGCTCGACGCCGCAAGGCCAAGGACGTATCTGAGAAGAAGAAAGCCTTCAACCGGGCCGCCAAGTCCTGCAAAAAGGCTCTACGGAAAGCTCGATTTGACCACGTTAGCCGTATAGGGAACAAACTGGCTTCTTACCCCTCTGGTAGTAAAGCGTTTTGGTCCCTGGCAAAGTCGGTTGAATCGAATTTCTGCCGCCCCTCACTTCCTCCACTGCTGAAACCAGATGGGTCGCTGGCTCACACTGCCGCAGAGAAAGCGAACCTACTTGCTACTCTGTTCGCAGAAAATTCACGTCTAGATCCCGCAAGCGCCAAACCTCCCAGTCTACCTGGATGCGAGGTGAGCATGCCAGAAATTCGCATCCGACAGACTGAGGTTCTTAAAACGCTGCGAAGTCTTGACGTGAACAAAGCTAGTGGCCCTGATGGAATTCCAGCCATAGTGCTAAAAACCTGTGCGCCTGAGCTCGCTCCTGTCTTGACACGCCTCTTTCGCCTTTCGATGATGACTGGAAAAGTACCGAATTCATGGAAACTTGCCAACGTGCAGCCTGTGCCCAAAAAAGGCAGTCGTGCCGACCCCTCCAATTATAGGCCAATCTCAGTCACGTCCATACTCTCTAAGACTATGGAGCGTGTACTGAACAGCAGGCTTATGGCATACCTAGAAGCGAACGATCTACTCAGTGACCGCCAATACGGATTCCGCCGAAATCGGTCCACTGGGGATCTTCTAGCGTATGCCACCTACATCTGGAGTGAGGCCATAGAGAATCATGGTGAGGCGCTTGCAGTCTCCCTTGATATCTCGAAGGCCTTCGATAGGGTCTGGCATGATAGTCTTATCGGCAAGCTTCCATCATACGGTCTGCCTACCGGTTTTTGCGCATGGATCTCAGATTTCCTGAGAGATCGGTCGATTCGAGTAGTCGTCGACGGTTGCTCGTCCGACCAAATGGCTATTAATGCCGGGGTCCCTCAGGGATCAGTTCTCTCCGCAACACTATTCCTGCTACACATAAACGATCTGCTGAAACCCGGTATCTATGGGTATGCAGACGATAGCACCGTTGTGGAGAGATACGCATCCAGCGCGCGAGCCAGTACGGCACAAATCCAGTCTCTACGGGAGGCGATGGTCGAACGCATGAACTTGTCCTTACAGGCAGTCTCCGAGTGGGGCGAAGCCAATCTGGTCAAGTTCAATGCGACCAAGACCCAGGCGTGTCTATTCACCGCAAAACGGAGTCCATTCAACCTGACTCCGTCTTTCCAAAGTGTATCCGTACCGATAACTGACCACCTCGAGCTTCTTGGTATCACCTTGACGCCTACTCTCAATTTTGGTTCATACATTGAATCCAAAGCCCAAGTGGCCTCAAAAAAGCTCGGTATACTGGCGAAGGTGAGGCAGTATTTCAGTCCGGGACAGTTGCTCAACCTTTATCAAGCACAAGTCCGATCGTGCATGGAATACTGCTCTCACCTCTGGGATGGATCTGCCAAGTACCAGCTGGAGACGCTTGAGGCGATAGAGAGGCGCGCCAAGAGGCTCATAAACGACGATAAGCTAGTAGGCAAAAAACTCCAGAGCCTCGCTCATCGCCGCAGAGTGGCAAGTTTATCGGTTTTCTACCGGATACACTTTGGTGAGTGCGCTGCGGAATTGCACGACCTAATTCCGCCATCCCCGTTTTTCCTTCGTTCGTCGAGGCGCACAGATTCTAGGCATCGCCACATGGTTGATGTTCCATGTACCCGGACAAAGCGGTTCGGATCGACATTCTTTATTCGAACCGCTAGGGACTGGAACATGCTTCCTGAATCTGTGTTCCCCGATGAGTACAATATGGAGGTCTTCAAGAGGAGAGTGAACAGGTACATTCTAGGGCAGCGCGCTCCATCTTAGGCCACATCTCAGCTTACCATCAGGCGAGATCGTGGCCAAGCGCTCCCCTATTGTACTGTAAAAAAAAAAAAAAAAAAAAACATTAGCGCCGTCAAAGGAGCAAAATATGATTGCTTGTGTGTCTACGTTTTTTCCTGGCATTCACTTTAATAAACTTCAGTAAGGTTTAGAAATTCATCTAATCTAAAAGGATTTTGGTGTATTTGTCTGCGTTTGTTAAAAGGTCAATGCCCTTGTCCTATTTTCGTCTAGAAATGACATTTCAGAATTTGAGAGAGATCAAAAAGATCATAACATACATAATTCATAAATTATAAAGTTTAACTTTTTTTATAAAACTTCTTGATCACCTAAAATCGATATTTTTTGGTAACTTCACTACATAGTATGAAACAAAGTCCCTTTCTCGGTCCCTATGTCCCTATTTCCCTTTGTTTGCTTAAATCTTTAAAACTACGCAACGGATTTTGATGCGGTTTTTTTTAATAGATAGAGTGATTCAAGAGGAAGGTTTTAGTATATATAATTTATTAGGTTTTAGACAAAGCGGGTGAAGCCGCGGGAGGTAAGCTAGTAATACAATATAACCGAAAAAAGAGCAAAATAATTGTGTAGACTGTAGACGCACGCACCGGGTAGTAACAATAAATATACATATGAGATAATATTACTGTCCAATAACGCAGAGTGACAAGTAATTTATGCAAAAGAAATACGTGCGTAAAAATAGTATTTTTAGCCGTCAACGCAAATAGGGGGTTGTTTTAGTTTGACGTCGATGTCTGCCTGTCTGCAGTGGCCCTGTAGGTGTGTGCCTGTCTGTGGCATCGTAGCTCTCAAAAGGATGGACCGATTGCAATGCGTATTTTTCATTGGTAAGTCAATTTAGATTTTCAGCTATGGTCAAATTTCATTGAGTATTTGAATCAATAAAACGGGACATTATTAAGCGTACAATTTCAGTCATTTAATTTAAAATTTGTTATTTTGATCACCTAGAGCTTTGCTCTACATTTGACGAATCTAACCACACTTATACTATAAAATCAAAATGACCTATATAATCTATCTATTATAATAAAAAAGACGTGTGGCACTCGGGGACTGCCGCGGTAAAGCTATCCTAGCTAACTAGCCGTGGGGATCGTTTTTCGTTACGGAATTTCTGGATTCGGTCCCCGCGCTCAAGGCCCGCGATAAAAGCTATGCAATAGCTTAAAAACATAACCCCTCTTCTGATGAAGTCAGTTAATTATTTATTAAAACGGAGCAACTCATTATCTGGATATAATCATGCTCTGCCAATGACAAAACCCAATTGGAAAACTTCTAACACAAAGATATTCATTTTCTATAAACGGATGAATCTTTAATTAAAAATCTCATTAGTATTATCGTTAATTAAAACAGTCAATTATTTTTTTTTGTTAGATTATTATTTTCGGGAAAATTGCACTTTGGAGTAAAGAAAATCGATATCTGATTTTCCGATTTTCATGTTATATTATTTTATATTATATCGTATGATATTTATACTTAGGTAGGTATCAAACGTAATTAGATAATTATTATAGTTTGATAAAAAAATGTATTTTTGTTATTTTACATTTTCGTTTATTAGGTACGAAATAAAACAAGTATATGCTGTATATAATTATGTGACGCATAAGTTTTTCTTCATAATGTTGAGTTTATAATAAGGGTTTTTTTTTCATGTATCAATTGAAGAACCCTAAAAGCTAGCGCATTAAGAAGCTCAGAAATGGATTATAAAATATATGAACATTGAACATAAACAGCAAGTGTGGCTGTAAACTTTTAAGTATCAAGGCGTATCCCTGGTTTTTTTTGTTTTACTGCTTTGAATTATGTGATTAACATCGTAGAGTAATCTTTTTGTCAATTATTGTTGATTAATTTTCTTTAATTTAATTATATTTAATTTTCTGACCAGTTGATTTGGTTGGTGGCCCTGCCTTCCAAGCCAGAGGTCGTGGGTTCGATTCCCACCCGGTGCAAATATTTGTATGATGAACACAGATGTTTTCTCTGTGTCTGGGTGTCGATTATCTATTAATTAAAGTATTTATTTAAAATAATATATGTATGTTTATCAGCCATCTGGTTTCCATAACACAAGCGAAAGCTTAGTATGGGATCAGATCGTGCCGTGCGTGAAATTTGCCATGAAATATTTATTTATTTATAATCCACCTGAGAAGACAATGAATTAAGAATTTAATACTTACTTATCAGGACATTATGTATTTTAAAACTCCGTACATAAATATATATTAAAACCGCTCACTGTATTTACGTCGTAGGTATAATACATTTTTATATTTCTGTTTATTCTGTTTATTGTCAAGAAATTAATAGACAAACAAACAGGAAAATAACCCTTAACGATTACGAACTCAATAACAATCAATCACTTGAATATAAAGCCTTTATTAATAATATTGTTTACGGTTTTCGAACGATGTTTAAAAGCTTAATACTGTGGAAATATTGTAGATGATGTTTTATTTATTTTTATTTATTTATGCTTTATTGTACATACATACCAGGGCAAACAAACTTAGACTATAATTTTATACAATAATAACACACGGGCACATATGCACGAAAAGGCGGCCTTATTGCTCAAGAGCAATCTCTTCCAGGCAACCCTGATTGTAAGGAATGTTGAACGAGTACGCGTTGGCGCAAATTCAACAGTAAGTGATTTAAAATAAAATGTTAATATAGGAGTATATAACTTTAACTCTTACTTTTGAGGTACGTTATAGAAGATAAACAACCACAAGACAACCACAGGACAGTTCTTTGGAATATTATTATAATATAATAATATGATGTTACATATGTATTTTGTAAAATTAAATTGTAAAACTGACATGATTTAAAAGAGCAACTATGGAGTTTCTTGCCGGTTCTTCTCCGTAGATACTGCTTTCCGAATCGGTGGTAAATGTTAAAAATATGTAATGACGTTCAAAAGTGCTTCTAGAAGAAGTCTAATTGAATAAATAAATGTTTGAGTTTGAGTTTGATAGTCGAAACGTTCCAATGAAAGTCAAATCAACAATGCATAAAATACATAAACTAAATAAAAAAATGTAATAAATATTGATCATATATTATATAGGAGTTAGTCAAAAGATTTCTTAAAGATAAAAGCTCTCTTTCCCATAATTTTCTCATCAAGATTTATAAAATCACAGATTCCATTCAACTTTCTAAGACGTATAAAGTAACTCACCCATAATATTAATATCACAAGCACTCGATATTAAAAAAAAACTTTTTCAGTTTTCTGCACGAAAGACGTACACCCCTGTCGAGGGTTGAAACGATACTAACAAATAAGGGTGGCTTCAGTTTTATTCACAGGTGGAACTTCAAATTTAATTTATGTTTCATTCATTTGTTGACAAGTTTTTATATTATAATGAATGCCGGAGTTTCAGAGTGAGGCCTTATAAGTCAAAGTTCTTATTATAATTAACTATACTTATTGTGCGCCCGGAAACTCATTTCCGTTATATAACCAAATTAATAAACGTTATTTCAATTAAATGATTTTTAATTAAAACTTCACTTTTCATATTTAAATAGTGTGGGACGTGGATACAATATTTTTGTTTAATTGAACCAACGTCTACTTTCACAATACTCCAAAAATTGGAAGTAATTGTTTGGCAATGATTAATCATTACATATTGTTCTTTTCATATTAATTTATCTCACTTTCAAATATTTCCTTAAGATGATCTGTCTTAGGCATCCTGCCAGAAGTTTTATAAGTTTTCTTCAGAATCCATTTCAGTATCTATGGTCATAATATTCGAGTGGAAATTGCTATACTGTGTCATATTATCTACTGTAGCTGTGCCCCGCGGTTTCACCCGCATTGCTCCGCTCCCGTTGGTCTTAGGTTGATGATTATAGCCTATAACCTTCCTCGATAAATGGACTATAGCACCGAAATAATTTTTCAAATCGGACCAGTAGTTCCTGAGATTAGCGTGTTCAAACAAACAAACAAACTCTTCAGCTTTAAAATATTAATATAGTATAGATATTAAAATTGTATACATTAGTAAGTAATTAAACTGCAGTTTAAACTTTCCAATATAATAGTAAAAGTTTTTATCGAAATATAACGTTAATTTTAATGCAATCTCTTTGGAATTTGCTAATAAAAGTTCGTAATGATAGTTATCTTTATTATAATACTAGCGGTCCGCCGCGGCTTCGCCCGTGGTACATGTTTACGTTTTCTCTACATAAGAACCATCCTCGTACTTCAAGGAATGTAATAAAAAAAGAATTAACGAAATCGGTTCAGCCGCTCTCGAGTTATGCGCTTACCAACACATTTTGCGATTCATTTTTATATATAAGAAGAAGATTAGAGACAGCTAATAACATACTATTAAGGTTTTGTTAATAACAGGGTGTCGTGTTTCAAATAGATCAATGAACGTATCGTAGAGATGTTTATTCTAAAGGTCTTGCAAGATAAGGAAACTACACGTTTCAAATTTCCTAGAAAAGGTTTAGTTTGATTGCTGATTGCTGAAAATTCATGTATCTACTATATATCGGATGGGTCTAAATGCAATAAGTAGTAATTTATTTAATATCTATTGAAAAAAAAAATTATTACAACTATAATAATATGTTTTATTATGAATCTCCATTCATAAAAACGAGAGAGATTTTGAGATTTTTATTATCATGTGCTACTCGTATTATGGCTAATTCAAAAGTAAAAGTTTTTGAGTAATAGAACTATTTAATTTTTATAATTTTTTTCCAGTTCGAGTAGAATAAGAAGTCTAATGAATAAAGACTTCGTGGGTTCGAACGTTCGAAGCCTTTTGAGATCTGACAGACGTGTTACCATTCATATTTTTCACACTTATTATACAGTATATAATATATTGTATTGTTATTGACACTTAATTCATTCTACCATCACTACTATTTAAATATTTTTGTTTTGTTATCCGTAAGAAGGAAAGAGTTCAGTGACCCCTCCATTGGGCGGCGAGACAACACAGTGGGGTTGTAGGCTTATGTAATAGGCGCCAACAACTTAGAGCGATATAAGCAACGAATTGTGCAATTTGTGTTAATAACTAAAAGTTGCCTATAATCTTATATATAAAATTCTCGTGTCACAATGTTAGTCTGCATACTCCTCCGAAACGGGTGGACCGATTCTCATGAAATTTTCTGTGCATATCGGGTAAGTCTGAGAATCGGCCAACATCTATTTTTCATATGTACCACGGGCGAAGCCGGGGCGGACCGCTAGTTATTTTATAATTATTTCGCAAAGAAAGGAAATAAGATTTAATCAGTTTGAACATCGACTGAAACTCTTACATTTTTTAACTTGTTAAGTCAAGTTGCTCCTTTGTTTGCTGTGACATAAAAAAATCAAAAACATCTACTTCATTTATGCCATTTAGGAGATGTTATAACAAACACAACTATGTAAGCTTTTTCCCTAGAGTCCTGTATCCTTGTATTTCCACTCATTAAAGGTATTAATTACATCAGTATTGTTACAAACTGTCCCTCAGTACACTAATCGCGAACTCCCTAAAGAGCGATACGGACGTTAGCAATGGACTCTGATCGTAACATCAATCCCATTTATTAAGATTGCGTAATGCGTATATAGTAGTTTTGACCCCACTGACCTAGTTTGGTGATTTAGCTTTTAATGCCTGTTATATGAACGGCTGATTTATTTTTATACATAACTATGTTTTACATGCATCACTACATAGTATAAAACAAAGTCGCTTTCTCTGTCCCTATGTCCCTATGTATGCTTAAATCTTTAAAACTACGCAACGGATTTTGATGCGGTTTTTTTAATAGATAGAGTGATTCAAGAGGAAGGTTTTAGTATATAATTTATTATGTTTTAGACAAAGCGGGCGAAGCCGTGGGAGGAAAGCTAGTAATGTATAAAAGCTACCTATGCTATAAGTATAATGCATGATTGGAAAATCATGTTTCAGAAGATGGTAAGTGTGGCCCGAAAATATACCTACCTATATTAATACAACCATGTTTTTGGACAAAATTTTACGTTGGGAAATAATAATTTTCATTCCAATTGGAGTTAATATTGAAATGTATGTTTAGTTTACTGTGTAAAAATTGCATTTAATCTGGTGTCCATTGTATAGAAAATAAAAATAAAAGCTTAATGCAAACTTATTTCATCTTCCAAATATAAAGAGTTTTCACCTGTATATTTTGGATGAGGTAAGAATACGTGATATATCTTCTATTGTTATTCAAACAGGCCACTTCATCTTTTGTTATGCTGTAATCTAAAATATGTTTAAGAAAACACACCAAAGACACCTTTCTACTCCATTGAACACCGAACTGTTACATAAAGGAGAATATCAACAATGTCGTCATCGTCCCTAAACTTAAATCATAATGATAAAAAACACCAAAAAACTTTTGAGGTCAAAAATATTATACATGAAAAGAAGACGGTAAATAATTGAGTAAGTAACGTATCTACCTATGGTCGGAATGTCAACCTTCATATGATTTAATAGATTGTTTGAGTTAATAGACTTGTTACCCAAATACACCTCATTTATTATTCCTTCCTCCAATACTCAAACTCAACTGTCTACGTATGATTTATAAATAGTATTTTAGTTTATTTTGCACTTTAAAAGCTGTATTACCTGACTACTTTAAAAATTATGAAACGGTGAAGGAAAACATCGTGAGGAAACCGACAAGTCGAAGAATCAAATTCGACGAAATGTGACATCTTTCTGCACTTGACCAGCGTTGTGGATTATTGCTTATGACCTGAACCCTCATAGGAGGCCCGTGTCCCAGCATTGGGAACATAAATTGGGCTGATGATGATGTTAATTATGATAAATGCAGTTACATATAAAATAAATTGTAATACTGGCATGATTTAAAAGAGCAACTATGGAATTTCTTGCCGGTTCTTCTCGATAGATATTGCTTTCCGAATCGGTGGTAAATGTTAAAAATATGTAATGACGATTCAAAATTGCTTCTAGAAGAAGTCTAATTGAATAAATAAATGTTTGATTTTGAGTTTGAAAGAATAAATGTCAAATGAAATATCTAGATTGATTCATAACTCAAACACATTTATTTATTAAATGCCCCTAAAATATCGATCCGCAAATATTAGATTATCATGAGTCACAAGCCAAAAATCAATAAGTTACATAAAAAGATAAAACTTGGCGCCATATTGCTAACGAGGTTAAGATTATTGGTATTTATATTGTGAATCATGATATCATATCTTCGTACCTTGGGTAATGGGTTGGTATTGTAAATTCAATAAATATAACAATATACCTGAGTCGGTATTATAGGTGAATACCTACCTATAATTCAAGAGTTATTATTATAAGTTGTAAGTTAGGTACGTCCTAACTTACAACTTATATACTATTACATATCTGTGGATATGTAATAGTACATCGGTTTATCCAGGATAAAACTTAATGAAGATGAATCTTTCAAAATGGTAGTATAATTTTCCAAATTCTGTTTCAAACAAAGTGTTTATAAGATTAGATAAGTTATAGAAATAAAATTATTTTAAATTTATTCAAAATGATTTAATACTTAAACTTTCAACTTATAAGAATTTTCAGGCTACTGGTAACATGTTCATTTTATTTAAAACTAGCTTCCGCCCACGACTTTGTACGTGCATCCCCGTTTTTCCCCGTTCCCGCAAGAATTTCGGGAAATCCTTTCTTAGCGGATGCCTACGTCCTAACATGCATGCCAAATTTCAGCCCGATACGTCCAGTGGTTTGGGCTGTGCGTTGATAGATCACTATATCAGTCACCTTTGAGTTTTATATGTACATAGATGATTAAAAACTTGTTATAGCTGTTTCAATCCAAATATTCAATAACTAAATAAACTTATAACTGAATATTACTACTAGTGACCTAAAAAATTAACAAAACAAATAATAAATTACACATTGGGAAACCACGTCATAATCAACGTAATCAGTTTCTTTAATTGAAATCAAAAAGCACATCCTGTCTATTTAGATTACGTTTAACTAAACACACAATATTCTGGATTACCCAAAAAAGGGACTGATATACACTTCGACGAAATTCAATGTCGTGATCAATATTACCATTATACACTAATGCGTAACCGAATTATCACTACATATTTATCACTACATAGTATAAAACAAAGTCGCTTTCCCTGTCCCTATGTCCCTATGTCCCTATGTCCCTTTGTACGCTTAAATCTTTGAAACTACGCAACGGATTTTGATGCGGTTTTTTTTAATAGATAGAGTGATTCAAGAGGAAGGTTTATATGTATAATAAGATCCATTAAGTAGTGAAGAAGTATTGTTATTTTTGAGGTTTCTAATGTGATGTCGTAAAAAATTACATTTATTCCGCTTACATTGCAAACGCAGGCTGAACCCTACGAGTTTTATCAAAATAATGTACTAAGTATTATACACATTGAAAAGGTCTACAGAAAAGTCCGCGATGGTATATGTCTATCTCTTATGGATAACCCACAATAACTTTTTTTGTCATTTACTTTTTACGACAAATAATGGCTAATTTTCGAAGCGATTTTAACCAATACAGCATTAATCCTTAACCACTTAAATACCATGGATACATTGTTCATTTAATATAGATCTATATGGCCCTTTACACCGTATGATTTAAGTGAATATTTTCGAAGATATTACAGAATATTTAAAAATTGCAGGACGTAGCGTTTGCGGCCGCCCGGCTATGTATTTTATTATTTATACCCGTGCGATGCCGGAGGCCGGAGCGGGCCGCTATATTTTTATACCTATACAACGTTCACAATTTTTCTGTAGTGTATTTAGTATCAGCATTGCACCCGTGCGAAGCCGGGGCGGGTCGCTAGTAAAATTATATAGCTGAAGAGTTTGTTTGTTTGTACGCGCTAATCTCAGGAACTACTGACCCGATTTGAAAAATTCTTTCGGTGTTAGATAGCCCATTTATCGAGGAAGGCTATAGGCTTTATATCATTACGCTAAGACCAACAGGCGGAGCAATGCGGGTAAAACCGCGAGGCACAGCTGGTTAAATATAATATTCATAGCTATACGTATGATTCATATGAAGGGAAGTCAGAATCAATCTAACAATGAAATCCTGAGTTAAATCGTTGATAACAGATTGATAGTACTTTGAGTCACCTTTAAAAATAACTATCGTTTCACCGTTAGTAATAAGGAGCTTACACATTTTGCTAGAAATCAATAAGATTGGTAATAATTTTCAGGTTAAGATTTTCAAACTCGATACGCAAATAAGGTGTTTTTTTTTAGTTTAAACATAATATAGTACAAGTTTCTATAAAAATATTCGTAGCTGCTATAATAATTCAATCGATTCGATTATGATTTTTAACAAAAGCCACATGTTTTTGTTCTATATTTTTTTCAAATAAGAGGTCGTACAACAGGGAATTCTTTGAATAAGTTCCAATACCGTAGTACCAATTTTTTTATTAATTTTTTCGCAAAGATTACAACACATCTTTGATATTACAACTGTAATTAACAAGCGTAAAACACATTAAAATACATGTGAATGAATTAAAACAAAGATTATTATGAAAACAGATACTACGAATAATATTATGTAATGAATAAATTATTCGTTACTCAAGGAATTTACTTAACAAGCTGTTGTTACAAACTCTTCAATCTTCTATTTAATTTTGCTAAAATAACAATCTCAAGAGTTTACTGTTTAAATATTAGTAAACAGTTATCATCAAAATACAGATCAAGGCTTAGTTAAATTAAACACAAACGACAATAAGGGCTGATTTTTCAATGCTTGAATATAACTTATCCGTCCAATAAAGTATTACACGATAATATTAAAATGTCACGTAAACTGTCAAATACGGGCAATTAGAATACGTTTTTAAAATGATAGTTTTATACATTATTCTACGAATAAGTTTTAACCAAGGATTGAAAAATCAGCCCTAAATAAAATTATTTTGAAAATAATTAATCAATAAATCCATCACTGGAAGATATCGCATTTCGTATTTCCTATGTCTTACTTTTAAGTTTTTATACAGAACTAGCTTTCCACCCGCAGCTTCACCCGCGCAGTCAAAGAAAAACCCGCATAGTTCCCGTTCCCGTGGGATTTCCTTGATAAAACCTATCCTATTTGCCGGGGTAAAAAGTAGCCTATGTCCTTTCTCAGGTATCAAAATATCTCTATACAAAATTTCATGCAAATTGGTTCAGTAGTTAAGGCGTGATTGAGTAACAGACAGACAGAGTTACTTTCGCATTTATAATATTAATGGATACGTCTTCATAATTTTATTCGCTCATCTTCATTCAGTCATCAATCATCATTCTTTTACGATATTGTACTCAGCGTCTTCCAGGAATTGGAAGAATTACTTATTTACAAATAAAACTCCCCTTAAATACTTGCTATAGAAGAGATTTTATGTGTACATGTACTCATATTAATGAGATACAATATTACTAAGGACCTACAATATCCATCTTCATACTCAAGCATTTATTTATTCAACAAGGCTTTTATAAATTAATTTGAAATGTCAAAATACATAATCATGTGCCACTGGAAAGCAAACTCCACACAGAAAAGGCAGGAAGAACTCTATAGTTGCTCTTCTAAACATTAAATCTAGTTCTGCCTTGAGCGAGAAATGTTCGATCATTCGCGGATACAAGTGACATTTTCGAACCATGAACGCATCAGCTCATTAAATCTTTATATATTATCCTTCAGATTTACCACAACATAATGGTGGCTCTACATTGATGCCGTGAAGCTCAGTAAACAGGTGTGAACGTGACTGTGGACGGTATTCGCGATGTTCACGCGCGTTCGCGCCTGTTCCCAGATCAGAGTCGGTATCGTGTCCCACGATAAAGGATTCGCGCCTCCTTCACGCAGTGTTCACGCGTAAACATAGTAACCTATATAGTAGTAGTAATATAGTGATTTTAGCAGCAGTTTCTAGGTCGATTTCACTCTTATTTAACGGCGGGTTTCACGAACGACTGCGAGCATCCTGTGAATGTGGAAGGTACAACTTTTGCTGCGATTTTACAGCACGAATTTGCGAGTGAATTCACGGCACTAATGTGGAGCCACCTTAATTTTTGTATTAAGTAACGTGAAGCACGAATCAATACGGGAAACGGATTCTCAAGATTAGAGGAGTGACGTCATCAACATTCTTCGATGGTTAGTGTATGGATTGATCGAACAATAAATTGATCGTTAAATAATTTCTTTTACTTTGTAGGTTGCATTCCTGGGAAGATTCATCGTGTTTTTTTTTATGTAGGCCGTTAACGGAGTAAGGAATTTTTAATAATTTAAATGGCTTAAAAATATTCTAATTTTATTGAGGTTCTGCTTTTGTCTGTATTGTGTATGTTCATCTGTATTTTCAGTAGTTGTGAAACGATTAGTAATCATTTTAAATATTTTGATTTTATATATAGCATATAGTTGCTTTCTAAATACTGTGTATTTTTTCAAAGAATAGAAAAAATGCGATTACGGGGCGAGATTCAACGCACAAATCATTTATATTTCGAAAGATGTTCCAAGTTGGTCCCGTTAGACTTCTAATTAACTTACTAACAATGTACATTGTAATTAAATCTTATACAATTTAGACCCACTTCCCGAATTTCCTATTGAGCTAAAATTTTGTATACTATTATGTAACAATACAATACATTAATCGGAATTCGCTATAACTTTAATGAAGGGATTTGCATTGTTCAATAGTCTACAAATAAACTGCATTAGTCTTAATTGTTCATCTGTGATTAGAATTTAGTTAAATATTATATGAAACTAGCGGTCCGCCCCGGCTTCGCCCGTGGTACATATGAAAAATAGATGTTGTCGATTCTCAGACTTACCCGATATGCACAGAAAATTTCATGAGAATCGGTCCACCCGTTTCGGAGGAGTATGCAGACTAACATTGTGACACGAGAATTTTATATAATATAAGATTTAATAACGAAGAAAGAAGATGATTTTTCATTTTCTTAATGATGAAGATGTTTGATTAAAATTTCTTTTAGCTATTATATGTACTTCCTATTCTATTTATAGGACACTTATATTTATCACAATTTTATGAAAACGATATAAAAAGGACGTAATAATTCTATAGACCAAGGGTTTTATATAAATTGAAATTCTGTCTGGCATTGTGATCCTCATCCACCTACGTCAGCAATTTTCCTTATAATTTTTTAGAAAGATATCGGAGTAATAGAAAAAGAAGGAAATGAATAAGTTACATTTGGTAATAATATTACAGTATATAATAATATTACGGTATATTAAAACTTTTACTTGTTCTGAGTATAAACATATGGGCAATTCGTCATTGGTCGGTTTCTTAGAGTACCTAGGTGTATTAAATTTGTTTATAAGAAGTAAAAGCTTTGAAAGAAAATTAAATTTATTAAAAAGTAAACAGCTACTAAATCTCCGTATTCATGGTAAGCATTTATATAGCAACAAAAATAAATCGAAAAGTTGAGTAATTTCTGTCATTATGTTGCTGGCCACTCTTCATTCTTTCAGCATGCTGAAATGGCGCCGGAGTCGTCGATATATAAAAAAATACTGTGCGTGTACTAGTGTACACACGTAAGAAGTGAAACTTCTTTATGACCTTATTTTTCAAAAAATAATTTACTATATGCAAGTTCACAGAAATACGTCGAATCACGCGTGGTAGGGATAAGAAAAAGATGGCGCGTAACGGAAAAATGTCACGCGTAACGAAAAGATGTTACACTAAATTTTTTTTCAACGCCGATAAAGAAGTTTCACTTCAAAATTCCAGCAAAATTTTTGACTGACTTTTATTCTTTACCGTTGCATATTAAAAAGTTTAGGCGATAATTAATATCCATTTATAAAGTTGATTGAGCATGCCTACATTATGTTAATGCAACCCTATATTATGTTCGATATTTTTCGTTTCATGTATGTGGTGTAGTTTTTTGTTTATAAAAAGTTAAGTATGTACGAGAACAATGCTCTTAAAACCTTGACTCATAAATGATGTAAACAATTGGGTTTTTCATATTTTCCGTAGAAATTCAGATGCAAACGGGTCACTGTCTAGTGACAAAGAAAACCATCCAAAACCGCAACTCTGACACATTATTATAGTGGTACGTTCAGGCGCGTGGCAAGCAGCCTGGCAAGCAGCTCGGCAAGTAGCCCAGCAAGTAGCCCGGCAATAAGCCCGTGCGCTTATTACGGTACAAACAAACAAACACAGGGGCATGCACAAACAACCGTGCTTGTGCTGGTTGAATGTCACTTTGAACGCAAGCGTCTGAACCCACCATAATGTTAAACTAACGCTCACCCCGGCTGTACCCGTGTAAAACCTAAAATAATGTAGCAAAGCACCCCATGATCTCTAAAGGCAGTGTTATTTCCACTAAGGAAAAATAACAGCGCTTTACAGGCCGTCGAGTTTTACTTGAAATGAAATGAAATGAAAATTTATTTGTTTGAATGACTACTTCAAAAATTTAAGTTGGTAATGGTAATCGTTAGGCTGAAGTGGGTTTGTCCCAGCTAGTATTTCAACTTTAAATGAGAAGGCGTGTTAAATTATATATTGATATCGTTACAACCAATAAGTAAAAACTATGAAAACATACGTGAGACAAAATACCTTAGCACAATTATACCTATAATGTGTATATTACAGAAATTTAAATCCTTCGTATAACCTTAAATATGATCTTGTTTTCAAACAGTGCAATATCAGTTGCCATAAAATGTATGAAGACCATCTTTAAAAATTTACCCTCCATAAAAGTAACGAATCCAAGAAGTTATCATTTGTCTCAATTAATTCCACTAAGGTTCCCAATTTTCCTTACGTAAGTAGGTATATGTACTATAGGGATCAGTGTTCGATACTCCTACGGGAACACTCATAGCGCTAAAACTTTTATATGTACTGTAGGGATCAGTGTTCGATACTCCTGCGAGAATGCATAGAAAAGCCAGTCATAATAATATAATGATACCAATCGAATTGACCATATTATGTTATCGTGGATCTCACACTGGTGAGTCATTATATATATTATAAATTATCACCACACACCTGCCTCCGCTCAGTCGAAAGGTGACTGCCGCAAGATGAAGTCCATATACTTAATATTCATTTTGTTCATTCTGAGTGCGTATTGCAGAACTATTATTGATAAAAGTGAGGTTTTAAGTCAAAATAGTGTTAGTGTAAGGACAAAACGTAGTGTTATTGTTGATTATAAATGTCCTGTGGGATATATAAAAGTGTCACCACGTTTGATGATTTGTGTGCCGTGTCAACAGTAAGTATTTTGTATGTGTGTGTGTGTGAGGTGTTTGCCATTTAGTTGCGGTAAATATTATGATACTATAATTGGCCATAGATTTTTTGTATTTTATTTTATGATGTTTTTAGAAGAATTGAAATGTTTTATGTGTGGATTTTTTGTCGTTTTAAAGGTCATTTGTGTTTTGGTTTGGTTTCTGTTGTTGTTTTGAAAGGATCGTCGTGAATCTTTGTAGATAGAATTATAACGTGTTAAAATAAAATACTGGATTAATCAATTTCATATAAAACAACCTCCCCTACATTAAATTAGGATTTAGCAATATGTAATACATTGAATGAAGCATATAATTTTGTGAATAAACCTATTTCTACTATCCTTAGCTACTAGGTATTAAGTATTCTGTGCCTACCTACCTATACGATGAAATAAAATTGACGGCATGTATTAAATTGTATTTATTTAATTACCTACATATCTACATACTGTTCTGAAAATAAATTTTACTGCATTTTGAGTTAGTGTTTACAGCAAAAGAAAAAAAAAACACTATGTATTGCTAAATCGTAATCCAACATATCTTATTTTTTAGTTATACCTATTCCTATTCCGTGAATTCTATTATTATTCTGATTTGGAACAATTAGAATAATAGAAAATCTAGTATAATATTTTTAGCGACTGGTTTTGACTTTTGACTTTTTGACTTTACGTTTGAATACAATATTCAAGGTCATTTGTATTTGGATTAATACAAAATTTATAGTTATTAAAAAAATGTATTTTCATTGGAAACTTATTGAAGTATTTTCGATTAATTTGCAAGTTCTTAGCTAATAAATTAATAAACATTCAGAAATGAGTAACAAAATTTACCAATTAATATTATGCCACTTCCTAGTGATACAAAATTTTTACAAAAGTCACTGATTATTCAAGCTTTTGACTTTTGGGTTCATCACAATATGAAGGAATTTAAAATTAATATAGAAATACATATTTTAAATACCTAAATACTTTTAAATATCTGGTAGGAGTTAGGACACAGAAGGCTGATCACCTACTTGTCCCTAAAGAAAATCGATCAGTGAAACAGATGTATAATGCATCTGCCCCTTACCTAAAGGTATAATATGTATGTATATAAGAACTTCAAAACATTGACCACAAAAGGTAAGAATTATGTAAACCTCAGTAATGAATTAGTCGTGACCGTGAGTCACTTGTTAAACATTGACTTAATTGTAAAAGTTGGATTAGTCACACTAATATTACCTATAATCTATATGGCGGATTATTAATTCGCGAGAAAGTCCTACAATATGTAACTAAACATTGTGTTTAATAAGAAAGAAAGAAAGAGATTATAGTCTTGATGAAGTTGATAAGATCTATTTGTATGGATAAAAGAAAAGACATACTAATTGGTCCTGTGTTCATTTACTGCATGTAGGTATCCTTTCATGCAATTCCAAAATACCTACTATCTACAAACATAAATAATACAAAATAGGTACTTGAGGTCGCGAAATATTCGTATGCAACATACCAAATCTTATCGTAAGGAACTGATAAACAGTACGATATTTCACATAGACATAAAAAAAGCCCAGGCTCTTTTGAATTTATATTACAGTATTCTTCCAGGAATGAAATCCAATTGTCGAGAGATAATCAAAATCAGTAAATTATAGTGCATAAAATGCTATGAGTCGAAGCAGATTTACACTAGCAAAAGTATTAAAATGTATTCTAAAATGCCCTATACATCATCCTTGTTTGTTTGTTGAAATGACCGATACCTCATACGGAGTAAGAAGGCTTTGCAACACATGACGCATAATATGTACTAACGTATTACATATTATAATTTATTTTACACATAATTTGTTTTCAAGAATCGATAACGTATTTATGAAATATTGCTTGCCATAAGTCAGTTTTTATAATTAAATTCAGTGTGTTGTTTATATATTAATAACATTTGGAGATGTCTTCTTAAGGCAGGGGGTTCTTAAAAAACATCGTAGTATGTTTATGCTATTGAATACTTACTGTTTAGTCACTACATAGTATAAAACAAAGTCGCTTTCTCTGTCCCTATGTCCCTATGTATGCTTAAATCTTTAAAACTACGCAACGGATTTTGATGCGGTTTTTTTTAATAGATAGAGTGATTCAAGAGGAAGGTTTTAGTATATAATTTATTATGTTTTAGACAAAGCGGGCGAAGCCGCGAAAGGAAAGCTAGTTTTCACTAAAATATAAATGTCAAAATAAGAGGTCAATAATGATGAGAACAAAAAATAACAACTTTAACAGCTGTTCAATGAATTTATACTCGTTTTTACCTCTTGATGGAACTGAATTTTCATGTAAAGTGTCCAATGATTAATTGTCAAACAAATATTTAATTTTTAAGTACTTCTCATAAGAAGTAGGTCCGTTATGTTGCATCTTACTTTGCGGTCAAACCTGCTTGTGACTCAGTCGGTGAATTTGTATGAAGCGTAACCTACATGGTGCATTTCTATTTGTAGAAAAGTACTTTTATTGTACTTATTTAGTCATACTTTTGTTTCAAAAAGCACAACATAACTTGCATAATTGGTTAAGAACCTAAAACAGAATCATTAATAATTCGGATGAACTAATAAAAAAACGGGTTAGCAAGAAAATAATAATTGCTTAGGACTTAGGTAATTAAGTATTAACTTATTGAAACTTACATAAAGTTTTATGGAAAAAAGTTTTGTTCAAAAAAGCTTTCATGCTTACAATTTCCCTATTATAATTTCGGCCAAGTATAATGAAAGTAAAAGGCATTCTTAATTACTTCTTGGAACAGAGGTCAGTGCATTAAAAATTCCAGTTGCCGTTATTTTAACTAATTAAAAAAATTAGGATACCTACATAAATAAAATTAAAAAAAACTATATTCCTAAATAAAACCTATCAGTGAAGCAGACTTATAAGAACACTTTCTCTAAATAATTTTTACTCGTGATAGTTTTAATATTTTGTTTTTGACTGTTATTATTATAAAAGTATTTCTATCTGTCTGATTACACTTTCACACTCAAACCACTGAACTCATTTTGATGAAATTTGGTTCAACGATAAAACTAGACGGGTAAAGAAATACTTTTTGGATTTCAAATTGAGTAAGCCGGTTGAAAAGATGATTGTTTATAATTATATTTCAATCGCGTTTCAATAAAATGTGACACAAATGTGACTCATACAATACAAAAATGTAATCAATTCTTACAAATTGCAGTCAATAATTCGGGTTTCGATCTTGTATATCGAACATCGGTATACTATACCTGTAGGTACCGTTATTTATGAGAAAAGACCTTTATTGACCTGATTTTGTACGATATTTTGAAGGGACATTCAAATTATTATTAGCATGTTAACAAAATGACATACATTTTTTATAAGTGACTAATAATAATAAATAATTCTTCCTGTTTTTATGAATTCAAGAGGGGTAGGCTCACTTAAAAAAAAATACTCAATTTTTTATGTCTTTTATCAGTTCAGTTTACTTCAATTTCTCCAACTTTAAATGTTTATTTAAATTCTTTTTACGGCCTAATAATATAATCCTACAGTCTGTTGCCAATTCTTGGTTAATTTTGTAAACATTGCAGACAATAGCTGTTTATTAAATTACGTATAAGGTATGTTTGTAAATATCTCAATTATTATTGTGTCACATTGCAGACTAAACTTCCATTATACTCGCATTTGATCATTCAGTTCGTAATATACGTTAATTATCCATTGTCTATGTTTTAAAGTCATGTGGGTGTTGTCTTTAGTACATATATTTCGTATAAGTACTTCAAAGCAATTTATATAAGTTAAGTTAGATTTATAGTGAACTAGCTTCCCGCCCGCGGTTTCGCCCGCGTTATCAAAGAAATACCCTCATAGTTCTCGTTCCTATGGGATTTCCGAGATCCTATCCTATGTGTTAATCCAAGTTATCCCCTATATGTGTGCAAAATTTCATTGTAAACGGTTCAGTACTAAGTATTTGCGTGAAAGAGTAACAAACATACATATAATTATGAATGTATGTGTACATACACAAACAAACAAGTTTGTTATATTAATATAATGTTTGCTTATATAACGTGTAAGTAATTTAATAAACTTCTATGATCTTTTTAACCCTATAAAATACTGAAATCTTATAAATTCTGCATCTGATTGTACCAGAATGTACCGAAAAAAGCTTTGCACTTTTTACTAGCATAGTTTTATATCTGTGATATTACTTTCTGATACAAATATCGTGAAAGGAGCATTGGCTGTCCCTGTTTTTACTTTCACTATTGCTGACTCATTCAACATTAAACCTATCATAAGGCAAATAATAATATAAGCATATTTCATTTGCAACAGGATTCACAATCACTATTGAAAATTATTACTCACAGATATATCCTGAAGTCTATACACCTATATCTATAAATTAATTTCTACCTGCATCATTTATCGAATTGTCAAACTAATAAAGGTTGTTGTAAAGAACTCGAAGTATCTATTGAATGAATGAATGAATGAACTCGAAGTATCTATTCAATCGACTTCAAAAAAGGAGGCTCTCGATTGGAGGTTTTATTTCACTATGCTACCTCAGAAAATCTGCCTAGGCCCGAGGTGAACAGATATTGATGATTTTTTTTTATTTGAAAGACGGTGCCTGTTTAAAATTTAAATTTGGTCAAGTTCTCCCAATTTTAAGGCAGTTTAATTAAAAAAAATAATAATGTTAAAATCTATAATCGTTTCTATAATAATATTGCAGTAGCTCATAAATATTCATACTTAGAAAGTAGGATTAAACTCAAATGTCGCATCTCATAACTTGTTTACTGGTTCTAGGCTTCTGAGAAATGAAGGCATCGACTGACATTTCGAAGTTATTTTGTTCTAAAATAAGCATAAAGAAACCTTAATTTATAACCTTTAATTTGTAGTTAATTGGGGACTAGGTAATGAAGGGCTATAAAATCTTTTAATAGTGTAATAATATCATCATGCGTTTTATAAGGATAAAAACTAGTTAGCAAGGTTTGACCCTCATAGTAGCTGTTTCTAAGAAAGTAAGTAAAAATTTTCATACACGTAGGTAATATGTTCATTTATACATACAATCACAGAACTATATCGAGATATATTTCTGTGCATACAATATTATAGATAGATACACAAGCATGCTATAATCTATTCCATTGTTTTCAACATAAACTTATTCAGGTGTGTTCTATACAAAATAGCATTACCCATATAAAACAAACACCTACGTCAAATACACGCAAATAAATGACTATACATAATATATTATGCTAAAGTAGGTATAGATCGTAAAGTAAAGAAAACATCGTAAATTAAAATAAAACAGAAAGTAAACGTCATTAATCTTAAACAAATATTGCCACTTGTGTCTTATCAGTTTAGACAATGATAACAATGCACCGAGTTTTCTATACGCATTATTACTTTTTCATGTGGCCTTTGAAGTAATTTTTACAACGCACATTCGCTTCGCTTCCGTGAATATGAAATGAAAATTTCTTTAAACAATCACATCTTCAAAGTTTGTAGAAGCTTTTGAATAAATATAATTGGTAACAGTTTTAAAGCAGGAGGTTATCAATTCAGCCGGTATATTTTTTATGTTTGTACACCGATTACGAAGAGGTTTCAGAACCGATTTACGTGATTGTTTTTTTGTTTCATTTGGAATGGTTTCGAATTGGTCCCATAAAAATTTGATTCGGCTAGGCCTTAATGACTAGGCCTTAATGGCCGTAATTTTTATTTTATGAGCTGTTTTTTACTCTTTAACATATTGTAAGAATTGCTTTTCATTTTGTGCAAGTCAACATTGCAGTTTGCAAACAAGATTATTGACCTTCTGATTTGAGAGGCGCGACAAGGTGCTATAAAATTTATTACTAAATTATAGCAGTATTTAGTGTTCTTATAAAAACGTTAAATGTCACCTTTTAACTAAAAATAGTTTAAGCTGTGTAAAGTATTTCTTTATTATATTTTATCGATTCTGATGAACAAGACGGCAAATCATTATTTTCTCAGAACAAATAAAGTACAATGTTATTATCTTTAACAATGGAGTAATAAATAATAATTGCCGTCAATTTCATGTTCCTTTCATTCATCATTTAATTCGTCATTTAATTATTTTACAGTTTTACACGATGAACATAAATGACATTGATTTTCAATTAGCAACTAATTATTTACACATTCATTCTTTATATTATATTGAAGATACATTTTATAAAGAGTATAGTTCTAAAAGTCCACTATCTGTAAAAAATCTGATAAAAAATGGACTCCTGGTAATAATTTATTCCAAACATATTTTAAATAACATTCTTATTAAATTTACTTTTTTTTATTTTCAGGCTCAAAGGGAGTTTGTGCTAAAATATTGCTCAATGAAGAGGAACCACGTGGGACTGAAAATTATATCACTATTACATTTATAGTTTAATATAAATATGGCGGTCTGAATGCAGGAGATACCCGTCTATTTAAATAAAGCAGGCATTTATCTATAGTTAATAATTTGAGATGATTTTCAATCTTCATATTTTATCGAGAAGATAATGAACTTGCTATCCATCTCTTTCTTTTATATTGAATGACATGGGATAGCATGTGTGTAGTTTTAATTCTTGTTTGAAGATTGAAATTGCAAACGATTGGATCATAGAACGAAAACGTGATTTTTGTAATGTTTTGTATGTATTTATTTATTGTTATATCCTGTTAACATTAATTATTATTTAAAACGGTTGATTAGCTCGCCATTTTTGCCATATTTGAATACTTATAGGTATCTATAGTTAATTTATTGGTCACATCCTGTCCAATACTTTAAAAAATATAGTCATCGCAGTATATATGCATCACGTAAGGATGACACATTTTTTTGTAATTTGTACCTAATTGAAAATTTTTCCGTACATTCCAATAAGCGACAAAATACAGATATAAAAATAATGTAGCGTGAATCGTAAAATTGTAAAAATGTTAACAATTAAAAAGATGTTAATTTTTTTCAGTTGAAAATCAGTTGTTTTTAACTAAATAATTTCTTGCCTCTTAATATATAAAAAAAATATTTTTGAGTGTAGATCAATTAGTTAGTAACCAAAGAAGTAAAACATCACATTTCTATGTTAAAATTCCTACTTTAGTAAATATTTAAACTTTTTTTGTAAATTATGAAAATATAGAAAATTGTAAGTGTTAGATTTAACACTGAATAAAGAAAATATACTTTTTGTATAATGCATTGTGTGTTTTATTTATTTCATGGAAACAAGGTAAATGTTTTGATTTTTTTATTATGTTCATGTTATCGGTTTATCCGGCTTAAATTGGATAAATTGGCAAGCAAATATCGATTCATAATGAATTTTTTTCTTCTTCTTTTTTATGCTTTTGTGTTTAACTCTTGAACTACTTTACCGATTTGATGAAAGTGTTATTTTTATATATGGCTATATTTCGTGAAGTCTTTCGAAAAAAAGTTGGCCTAGTATCTCGGGAACAGCTGAACCGATTTCGTTAATAATTTTTATAAAATACCTATGCTTTGATGTACGAGGATGGTTCTTATGGAGAGAAACCGTAAACATGTACCACGGGCGTAGCCGGGGCAGAGCACTAGTTGTTAATATAAATGAGTTGAATGGGTTTGTATCATGTTAGTATAATTAGTACACTCATGTAATTATCACCTTACGAATATTCACATTGTCCTTTATCAAATTATGACAAAGTATGAATAAGGTATTCTTGACTAATTTTAGTCACCTGAGGCGATCATCCATCAATCATATTACTCACTTATGACTAAATGGAAAAAAGTCGATTAGGATTTGTCGTTCATTATCTTGAACAAGTATTTAGATTGACGTTTATTCTTGCTAAATGTGTTTGTAAGGGCAAAACTCAAGAACGGCTGAACCGATTTCGTTATTTCTAATGTTCCTTGAAGTACGAGAAAACGTTAACATGTATCACGGGCGAAGCCGAGGCGGACCGCTAGTTGTTATAAAAAGTGGCATGTAACAAGATTTTAATAAAACAGATATTTGGTTTCATCGTCATTTTGGTAACTGATTTGTGAATGACTTGCCTAATCATACGGATATGTTAAAGTTAATTTCAATGACAATAGTTAAATTGTACATTATAAAATTCATTTCAGGGTAAAATAAATCAGGTGGGTAAATAAAATAAACTGTATAATTTGTTAACTTATGTTTTATTCGACTTAAGTCTATTAGTTAGGTAGTTATAATAATAATTAATACAGATCATTTTCTTTCCATACCTACATCATCAATCATTGGTAAAAACTAATACATAGATACTGACATTATTATCTTATCATTAAATATTAATGTTAATATCTTACTAGTTAGTTACATCAATTGAATCTTAGAAATGTGGCTAGGTTTCCTTTTTAACAACAATTTAACAAACAATATCATTATGATTCATCGTATTGATAACACAAGAGAAAAGCTACTTTTATAATATTTGTAAAACTTAAGTAATTTTTATGTAATTTATACAACTATTATAAGGTTAATATCATAGTAACACTTTATGGAACATCTTAAATAATTTCCATCAATCATTCAATACAATCACAGACAAAAGCCTAGATTAGAATTGTCAATCCTAATTAATCATTTAACCACAACAATAAACAACATATTAATCTATACTAATATTATAAAGAGGAAAAGTTTGTAAGTATGTATGTAGGTATGTATGTATGTATGTATGGTTTTCACGCAAAAACTACTGGACCGATTTCAAAAATTCTTTCACCATTAGAAAGCTGCATCTTTACTGAGCAACATAGGCTATATTGCATTTTCAAAAAAATTAGAGATCCTTACCAAAAATGCAATAATGTAAACCAAGGTGTAAAAAATTCCTCAATAAAACTTCTGTCATCGCGTGCGCTGCGGAATCTATTGAAGATAGAACAAAAAAATGTTCTACGGTATTATAGAATGGATCAATATCTACAAGAAAGTCCGCGATACCATATGTCCATCTTCAGTAGTTATGTTACTACAACAACTTTTTTACGTTTTCAAAGTAAATAGAAGTGCCGACAGTAATCAAACCATGTTATCCATACACATATATTAATCCTTATCCCATTAAATGATGTTTTATTATAGACTGTTTCAATACCAGCAAAATACTTTTTAAATGAAAAGAATTGGATATTCCATTCAAAAGATATAACGAATTTATAAAAGTGTCAATCTACAGAAAATAGTAGGTATACTGTTCGAGCAGGCCGTAGTGCGGGGGTCACGGAGGAATTCTACCAATATGCGTCTTGACGGAACACAGTGGGGTTTTGGTCGGTAGGAATCCGACATAACCCACGGCCCCTCCCCCAGAGGCCGTGGGTATCTATGAAAGATTTCCCCACTAAAACAAAAAAAAAAGGCCGTAGTGCGGGACGGGGTAAAGGTGATTTTCATGTGATTAAAAATTAAACCTATAGTCCGAGCTATAGTAGACTTTTCACTGTAACGATATCGCTATCTATGCGGGTGAAACCGCAGGGCATTGCTAGTAACTAATAATACTACAAACCTACTAAGTATAGCTAGTTCAACTTACAAAAAAATACAAAAAAGATTGGGCTATAAAGTATAAAGCTCATTTGCTGAGTGTGGAGAATATTATCAAACATACAAGGCGGTTTCATACGGTCGCAACCCAAATTGAAACAAATTACAAGTATTACCTCATATATCCGAATCAGTAAATGTAAAGTTTTATATAACAGGAAAATTAAAGTGTTTACAATTTGAAAAATAATTGATATTCTGTGCGTCTTCATCCTTCACTTACTATAGTTTAACTAGTGCGTTAAGGTCACAAAGATACCTACTGTTACTTTTGTTTAAATACAATTAGGTAAAGAAAACGATTCTCACACTTATTTAACAATATTGTTTACAAGATCCTAAACATCGTATGTGCATCATACCTCATATAAATATTTTTAAAGTTTAAATAATTAGTCTGTAAATAACACTGATATTGATCTTCTAGCAGAATAAAAAAGGACCAGAAAATAATAAATTTTCATTAAACTTAACGACAATATTTACAATTGAGACAAAAAAGTGTCTGTGTGCCAGCTAGTACCAATAACATAATATAAATGTGTAACTAATGACATCATCTCGCCCTCCGGCTCGACGCTCGAGCAGCATCTCGGAAGGAGTTGTAAAACCAGGCATGCTGAACTTTCTTACCAACAAAAACCTAACCAAAGCAAGCAACAAACAGGAGGAAAAAAACAAGAACGCATAGCAACTAGGCCCCTCCTCCAAAAAATATCGCACAAACAATCAAACAGGAACACATAATAAAAACAATCTTCCAATCCGGCCGGTCACCGTGGAAGATAATGACCACAACCCTCCAAAGACAAACACAGTAATAAAAAGCACACAAAGTAGCAAATACAACAAGCAAACCAACCAAATTTATATCGCAACATACAACACCAGAACTTTATCAACATACGATCGCCTTCTAGAATTAGAAGAGGCCCTAAGTGGAATAAAATACGACATAATTGGATTATCTGAAATGAGACGACTGGGAAACGAAATAAACGAACATGAAAACTTTATACTATGTCATATAGGACTTACACCAGGCCAATATGGAGTAGGTTTTATAATAAAAAAGTCCCTAAAACCCAACATTGAAAGTTTCAATGGAATTTCAGAACGTGTCGCAACACTTAATATGAATTTTCAAAATTACAAGCTATCTATCATACAAGTTTATGCACCAACCGAGGCAGGAAGCAAAGAAGAAATAGAAGACTTTTATACAAGTATAGAAATAGAACTGGAAAAGGCACATAAAAATATTATATTAATGGGAGACTTTAATGCAAAGATTGGAGCCCCCAAGCAAGATGAGTACTTAATTACGAAACAATATGGATATGGAGAAAGAAACGATAGAGGACAGAGGCTAATAGATTTCGCACTTGAACATAAATTAACGATAATAAATACATGCTTTAAGAAAAAGCCTAGCCGAAGATGGACATGGCGATCGCCGAATGGGAAGCATAAAAATGAGATAGATTATATACTCTCCAACCAACCAAGAATATTTCAGAACATAGAAACTTTGAATCTTAACTATCCGTCGGACCACAGAGCACTAAGAGCAACAGCAAAACTTGTTAATCAAAAAATAAGTAGAACAAAATTCATTAAAAATCAATTTAGCACACTGAATAGTAAAAAAGAAATAACTAAGTACCAAGAGAATCTAACTTCCATGCTATCAGAAAGTCATTTTTCAGAAAATACCTCGGCACAACTTTTTTACAATACAATACTAGAATCTATTACTCAAAGCTTAACATACGCAAGAATAGAGCACAAAGACACTAATAGAATACATAAAATAATGTCAACACGAACAATAAAACTGCTGCAAAGAAGAAAGGAACTACAAAAAATCAAAAATAAAAATCGTTCTATGAAAATGGAACTTTCCGCTCTTTACAAACTAGGAAATAAATATATAAAAAAAGATTACGAAAACTATAGAGAAGATACCATAAAAAAACAATTACAATATACTGGAAGTACGAAGAAAGCCTACAAGGATCTCAGAACAAAGAAAAGCTGGATAAACGAATTGAGGGGGCAAGACAAAACTATATACCAAAGAAAGGATATTATAACAGCAGCAACTGAGTTCTACAGAAACCTATATAGAAATCCGCAGACAGAATTAACCGGCTCTTCTAACACGATTAACACGAATAGCAATGAGATTCATCCAATTAATGAAACAGAAATCGGTCTGATGATAAAGAAACTAAAAATAGAGAAAAGCCCAGGTTCGGACAACATTACAAATGAGGCACTAAAATTAGCACATACAGCTCTATCAACACCCTTGACTAAACTTTTTAATCTTATTCTAAACAAATCGGAAACACCAAAGCAATGGTCCGAATCAAACATAATACTTCTCTATAAAAAAGGGGACCCAAAGGATATCGGCAATTACAGACCAATAAGTCTACTACCTTGTCTCTATAAACTATTTTCATCTATTATAAATACAAGGATCAGCACGACGATACAAGCAAAGCAACCAATAGAGCAGGCAGGTTTCAGAAGAGGCTTCAGTACAGTCGACCATATTCACACCCTAGAACAAATTATTGAAAAATATCAAGAGCAACAGAGAACGTTATATATAGCATTTATAGATTACCAGAAAGCATTCGACACAGTTTCACACGTAAGCATATGGGAAAGTTTGAGAGAACAAGGAGTCGAAGAAATATATATAAAAGTCATAAAGAATATATACAATAATAATACAGGCAGAATCAAACTAGAAACTCTCGGCCCGAGTTTTCCTATAGCAAGAGGTGTAAGACAGGGCGACCCGCTCTCTCCAACCATATTTATAGCCGTTCTTGAATCTATCATTAATAAACTTAATTGGAACAAATTGGGCTTGAATATAAAAGGCTCATATCTAACTCATCTCAGATTCGCAGACGACTTAGTTTTACTGACGGAGACAAGCTCTCAGTTACAGCTTATGATCGAATCCTTACATCTAAGCAGTACAAAAGTAGGTCTGGAAATGAATACCACTAAAACTATGGTAATGACAAACGGCTGGAAAAGACCAATAATAGTTAACAACAAGCCATTGGAATATACGCAAGCTTACGTATATCTAGGAAAGAGAATTAGTTTTGACAAAAGAAATAACGAATTAGAAATAGACAGAAGGGTTAAATGTACTTGGAATAAATACTGGAGCCTAAAAGAAATTTTTAAAAGCAACATGCCAACAAATCTCAAAACGAAGGTTTTGAATTCAAGTCTACTACCATGTTTGACGTATGCCTGCCAAACATGGAAATTCACTTCAAAAATAAAAAATAAAATAAATAGCTGCCAAAGAGGGATAGAACGTAGTATGTTGAAGATAAAGAGATTAGACAAAATTAGGCACACTAAAATAAGGTCGATTACCAAAGCAACTAATGCTTTGAGTCATGCACAAAAACTGAAGTGGAGGTGGGCAGGACACGTCGCCAGACTTACTGATCAAAGATGGACAGCGAGAACGACAACGTGGAATGGCCCACTAGGCAAAAGGTACAGAGGGAGACCGTTAACACGCTGGGACGACGACATCAAGAGAACAGCCGGCCCTCTGTGGTACCAAATAGCGCAAGATAGAGACGGGTGGTCAGCTTTGGAGGAGGCCTTTACCCAGACAGGGGTTCATGCAGATTGATTACTTTAGTTCATTACGTTAAATTAATTTCTTTTATTTATTTACAATAACTAAATAATTAATATTAGCATTGGAATACAACAAAATTACAATTACTAACACTATTAACAATCAAGTTTTGTATACACTTATTTTTTTTACCGCGTAAGCGTTACTTTGTAAAAATGTCAACATATTTGCATGAAATAAATAGGCTTTTTTATTTTTTATTTTATTTTTAATGACATTAACAACAGATTAACTACATGCATAATATCGTTACATACTTTGTTACAAACTTAATTATTATAGTATCTTCTTATATATAAAATTCTCGTGTCACAATGTTAGTCTGCATACTCCTCCGAAACGGGTGGACCGATTCTCATGAAATTTTCTGTGCATATCGGGTAAGTCTGAGAATCGGCCAACATCTATTTTTCATATGTACCACGGGCGAAGCCGGGGCGGACCGCTAGTATTATATAAATTTCTACCTAAAATCTTATTTCCTGAGCCTACATTATACAGCATTATTCTAATACAGTATACCTAATTTTTTCCCCATCATTTGAGCACAATATCAAAATTCCATAAATTAATTACACCTATCCAATAATGTCTATCATAATTCACACATGGTCAAGCCCGAACCGATGCATGCTGCATACGCTATGGCATGAGGAATGTAGTTCTGTTCATAATTCCCGCTAAAAATATGGGACCAGGGACCAATAGCGAAGACAGCGACGTCTTCACCCCCGTGGGTCTCCCGGGGTATGGGGACCAGTGACGGGTATGTGTAGTTTAAACTGTCTGAAATTAGAAGAATCCTATTTACTTTCCGATCCTATTTATTTTAAACTAGCTGCGCCGCGCGGTTTCACCCGCGTGGCTCCACTCCTGTTGATCTTAGCCTGCCTTCCTCAATAAATGAGCTATCTAACACAGAAAGAATTTTTCAAATCGGACCAGTAGTTCCTGAGATTAGCGCGTTCAAACAAACAAACAAACTCTTCAGCTTTATTATATAAGTATAGATAAAACATATTAAATCTACTATTACAATTTTGTCTTATAAATGATGTCTTATAAAATATAATAATGTCTGTATATTAACCTACTAGCTGCTCCGCGCGGTTTCACCCCCGTGGCTCCACCCCTATTGATCGTAGCGTGATGATTTATAGCCTATAACCTTCCTCGATAAATGGGCTATCTAACACCGAAATAATTTTTCAAATCGGACCAGTAGTTCCCGAGATTAGCGCGTTCAAACACACAAACAAACTCTTCAGCTTTATTATATTAGTATAGATAAAACATATTAAATCTACTATTACAATTTTGTCTTATAAATGATGTCTTATAAATAATAATGTCTCTATATTAACCTATTTGAGATATGTATATGAAAATGAAGTAATTATAGTAACTTTGAAAGTAAGAAACATAATATGGCAATTAAGATGGAAGATGCTTAATACTGATGATAAAATAAATGGGATATACTATTTGGCATGTACATGTTATCGCCTCAATTACAGCTGGTTAGTTCATAGAAGTTTCAAAAAGCAGTCTCGCTATACTAATACATATTATAAAGCTGAAGAGTTTGTTTGTTTGTTTGTTTGTTTGAACGCGCTAATCTCGGGAACTACTGGTCCGATTTGAAAAATTATTTTGGTGTTAGACAGCAAATTTATCGAGGAAGGTTATAGGCTATATATCATCACGCTACGACCAACAGGAGTGGAGCCACGGGAGTGAAACCGCGCGGAGCAGCTAGTAACAAGATAAATAGAAGACTATAAACCAAGGACTTACTCATATCATCTAACATAAGGTTGTGTCTCCTAAAGGATTCGTGGGGTTTATAACCAGGGCCATTTGCGTAACTCAGAGTGGTGTAGGGGAGCTCGTCTGAAGCGTTCACCTGGAAAACAAAGATAAGGAATAGACTAATATATTGAAATGTACACTTACATTGAAATGTTATCTAACATACCTCCTAGGTATAATGTTCCAGCTTTGTACCAGTTACCTTTTTTTTTTTTATAGTGGAGAATGCATTTAGGCATACCCAGGGCACTCGGGGGAAGAGCCCTGGGTTATGTCGGACTCACCCTGCTGAGTGCAGGGTCCTACCGACTAAACTCCACTGTGTTCCGCCGTGCCGCTTTATTGACGGGGCCGCGGGTTTTCGGTAGAACCGCGTCCGCAGACTTGTACCAGTTACTTAGTCTAAATGCAATTAAAGATGGATAATATCAATCGGGTTTCTATCCGATATCTGAATAGTAAAGTTTAGATATCAATAGAATTAGAATTATTCAAATTAGGTAGTCATAGGACTAATCGTCTTATATTATATTGATTAATTTTTACTTATGGAAGCAATAAAAATCCTTGGTAAGAAGTCCTTGGTAGAAAATAAAATAAAACTGAAACGAAACTGGAAAACTACTAAAGTTCTTTATTAGAGATGAAACGTTTAATAAATCCGTTTACGTTACGTCGATTTACGAAGAACAAACCATAAATATCTCAGTTATAACAAACATAATGAACAATCTAACAAAAAATTGGCGCCGTACAACATCTGTTTACATACACACTTACCTTATTATTATTAACAAGGCCCAAAATATCAGTGCCCCGTTCACTATAACCACTATACGTCATGGTGTGACTATGGTCTGACGTCACAATGACGAGGGTGTCCTCTGTATTCACCAGGCGGAGGGCCATTTCAACTGCCTTTGCGAATTCTGCTGTTTCGTCGAGAGCTTTACGGGCTTTGGTCTCGTGATGAGCTGTGTCTATTCGACCGCCTGAAATGTCAAATATAATTCTATGATTAAAAGAAATGAAAATAAGTTAGGTAATGGAATAAAAAAGCAATAGTTAAGACGGGCAAGTATCGTTAGTTTGTCAGAAAGCATAGCGTTCTTTCCAGAGAATATTAGAAAATATTCGTTCATCGGGAATTTCTAAATAGTCGTTCATCGAAAAAAATATATGATATCACAATGGAGCCTCCCGTATCCATAAAATGGATCACTACTTTCGCGATCAAAGTTCAAGACCTCATCGATTTTATCAAACTTTGACGTTTAAAGTTTAAACCAACCATGTTGTTGCAGTATACCCTAACATAATAAATAGGTTATAAATCTAACCTTCAACAAATAGGAAGTATCCATTCTTATTTCTAGACAGCAATTCAATAGCTTTCTGTGTCATTTCACTGAGACTTGGATCATCATCATCAGCCTCTAGATGATATGGCATGTGATCATGTGAAAATAATCCTAAAACACTATTATATTTATCGACATCTAGGTTGTATAATTCTTTTCTGTTCCTTATATACGTGGGTTTGTATCCCAATGATTCCTTTGTAAGGAGCCATTCTCTTATAAGGTTTTTGTTATCACGCCTGTATCCGGGTTGACCTTTGTTATCCTTTTCTGTTTTTGGTACGAAGTTCTTTCTACCTCCACCAAAGACAACCTGGAATAAGATAAATGTAAATAACTAAATGCGATTGAATAGTGCTTATTTCATTTATTTTAAAGAGAAACGTCTACAATATTCTTGGTTTAGGATAAAAAAAAAATTTGCAGCAACAAATATGATGTAGCGGAATTTTTAATGGTATTATAATTTTTTTGTAATAACGCAATACCACTCATTGTGAAATTGATATAATAATTTGCCGGTATTGAGTAATGAGTAATTCATTCAAGAGCAAAATATTACAAATTTTATAGTAGACTGAAGGAATAAATGCATTGATTAACATCATTTAACATTGAAAACGTTGTGAATGTGTTTTAATTTCCTACTTTGCTCCCAGTTTACCTTGCATGTCAATCCTGACGTATAAACCGACGAGATCCGGGACCTGTTATATGCATTTTATTAACAGCAGAATATATTAAAAGTAATTGGGAATCCATTTTCTTTAGTGCAGTTGACACTGGTTTGAAACCTTCATATTTATGCATTCGATAAATTGTATAACTACATGAGAAAGTAAATCTGTCGTATGTTATGATATCGCTCTATTATGGATTTGATCATTGGGAAATAAAAATGTTGGACAGAATATAATATGTTTGACGTGACAACGTCTTATAATTCGATAGAGCCGCGTGCACGCACGAAAAAACATGACTCATGCGGCGTTACCTCGCTCTGAGGCGTTCCATGTAAGGCTTGAAGTGCGAGCGAGAGCGCAGAACGAACGACAAAGAAGCACAATCGGACGTTGTCACGTTCAACTCTCGTCAGTAAACCGACTTTACAGACAACCAATTTTTTGTTTAAAAAATAAAACTTAAAGCGAGAGAAATTGCGGATTTCATTTATACTATGATTGGGAAATATTAGTATAATAAAAAATAAATATCGATGAAAATAATTGTCTTCTTAAACAGCGCGTAATCCATTTATTACCTAGCTTATGTCATTACACAAAATACTATTTCCTGGACTATTCCTATCAACTCTACACTCTATAAATCTTCATATTCTATACAAACCAAGGTTATCCAATGAAACTTACATCAACATGACTGCCAACCCGGCCTCTCACGAGTTGCGTCGCGATGTCGTCACAGCGCAGGCCTTGCTTCGGCAGATCAGCGTCTGCCTCCCACCGTCGGTCAGCGGAGTGCGCATACGCAGATGCCGGCGTCGCGTGCGTGACCCGCGTGGTTGTTACTATACCTGGGGATTTAGTACTTGATTAGATTTGAATATTGTTATTTATATCCTTAATTAGATTCTATTTTTTAAGAGTTATAAAATGAATAGAATTATTGTAGAGTTATAAGAATTGTTGTAGGTACTCATTGCTAGCTAGACAATTGTTTTTTTTTCTAGAGTACCTATAATTTTGTAAATTAATAAAGATAGTTAGTTACTTGTTTACAGTAGCGTATTAACTTTACGAATATCAGTATTTATTTCTATTTTACTAATGTGACCTAGACATGATTTTTGTCTCTCCAGGTATGTAAATTTAGATATCTGAAAACTTCCGTATTTTTATAGTCAAATATTAGTATAGATGACTTCTAAATTATATCCCAGCACTTGACCATCTTGGCCAGTAAAACAATAAGTAAACGTGCTTTATTTCATTCTATTAAAAACACTTCCTGGAAACACTAACGGATGCTCACGTTATACTTGAATATCGATTCATGATTGTTTGAATTATAAATTATCGAACAAATAAGCTGAAATCTCAATATGGTAATAATCATTTCTTATAAATAATTTTCTGGCTCTAGTTCATAGAAATCATTACTCTTGACCGAGTTTTCTTTCAATTGTCTAGATTTAGTGTCAAGGAGTTATTTTTATGATCACTTCATGTTTTTATTCTTTCATAATTTCAAAATAGATTAGTACCGATCTAACAGTCTAAAGGCCTTTAAATTGTAATCAATGTTAGTGATAATCAGTTGATTCTATTAGGAAAAGTCTGATACAGATTATGTTGAATTATTACCAAGTAAAAAACATTAACTTAATGTTCATAAAACAATCAAAGATACTACAATTGGGTCATCTAATAATCTTCATTGTTCATATTAAACTCCAGTCAAAATTTTCTTAAATTTATTGAACTCAAACTCAAACATATTTTATTCATTCAATTAGGCTTCTTCCAGAAGCAATTCTCACCTTCTCCTTATACCTCCGTAAGTATCGTTTACCTTATAAGTTATAGTTACCTAATAGTCATACCTAATGTTACAATACTGAATCACAAGTTAAATTTGCATCTTCTAAAACATAAAACGAATAATTTACGAAGTTAATACCTGTAGCCTTCCCGGCCATCTGTGCCCAATCAGTCAAGCCAGTAACAGAATTAGCAGCATTGCGCTGTCCCTCACAGTCACCTCGTTTGACAGCAGCACTAAGTCCTACAGTCTGACTGTTGGCTTTCACTCCGCTTAAGTAGGCTGTTCCACTGCAAGCTGAATCTGCTACATTGTGATCTACACAATACGTCTGCAGAAACAATATTTGATTAAATTACTATAAATATAATCATTATTATTTATTTTCTGTGTATTTTAACACGCTTTTATTAACTTCATCTTTAAGTTTGTATGTAACTGACACCTCTAGACTCGATAATCCACTTTAACTTTAAACTTTGTAACACTTATCAAGGATCGACGACACTATAATAATTTCAAGAGTTAATCTAATCCTGAACCAACAAAAATAGTATAGTGTGTTTGTGTTTCTTAGATTATACTATGATTATATTATTATACTATGATTTTTTATTATCTGTGCTAGTTATTGTAAGTTTTCGTTTGATATGCAGACAAAATTAACAAGCATTTTCAATCCAATGTCGAATTCAAATGAAATCTTTGCCGTTTAATGCGATCGGAGCCTTAATGAGTTTGTATATCGCCTTTTAAGCAAGAGAAATGGATTTCATTTTCTGTTGTGCACGTGTAGAAGAAAATGTCTAATTTTAACCTCAGAAATAGCAATTAGAACCCTAAGTCTTTTCGTTTTTATATAGTTTCGATGCCTAAAACTGTTTATATGTCGTTATGAACTACAATATTACTTTTGTGTAGGTAGTAGGTATCTTTACCAATGCCAAATTAATCGACAGAAACGAGTCAAAATTATACTTTTAACTTTTTAAATTAATCAAGCACTTTTACAAGCAAAATTAGTAAGGATGTCTTTTTTTTTCTTTATTTTGTGTTATACGAGATCAAATTGACAAATATATACTTTATTACCTTAGCTAACCCAGTATGCGGGAACGACTCGAAGCTTAGTTTCACCTCCTCCCCCGTGAGGCCATATTTCCTCCCCAGGTAGACCCTGGTAGCCGCCAGGGTCGTGATGCTCATACCATCACCAAGGAACAGGATTACGTTCTTGGCTATGTTTTTGTTTTGCGGTTTTGATATCTGAAAGCAAATAGCGGTTTTATTTTAGCTTAAATTACCAGTAGGTGAGTATTTTATGCTAATTTCATTTTTCTACATTGGGTCATTTATATTTGATAGTATATTTGGTATGATGATGCTTTATAAAAATAAAAAGCGCATTGATATCGATAATATAAACACTGTCCATGGGTAACCTTTAAATCTTATGAAAGGAATTGACTATGGAGAACTTTCCGAAATAAAGCGAATGAATCATGGTACCTAACTTTCTTCGAAAAACTATTAAAATAAAAATAATTAATTCAAGCTTTTAAATTTATATGGTTTATACCTATTTTAATAATTTTGCTTGATACAAATAACATTTAAATATTTACCTTTGATCTTAAGGTCCATTGCGCCTGCAGCCTCCAGTGATCTTTGTTTTTCTCGTCAAATGGTGTTTTAGGTACGCCATCTGTAATAATAATTATCAATATTAAGAACTATTTTTGCTCCGCGGTTTTACCAGCAGTGCTCAGCTCCTATTGATCTTAGAGTAATGATATATAGCCTTCCTCGATAAATGGGCTATCTAACACCGAAAGAATTTTTCAAATCGGACCAGTAGTTCCTGAGATTAGCGCGTTCAAACAAACAAACAGACTCATCAGCTTTATAATATTAGTACAGATTAGTTCATAGTTAGGTATTTGAAAAAATATTCTAACAGCAATGCCATTTCAACATAAGTGGTTTAAATAAAAACATTTGGTTTATTATTTCAATAAAAATTTAATATTTATTCTAAAAATGATATTTCATTTTATTTTTTATATTAATTGTGTAATACATAGTGCAACATAATCCATACCAATATTATAAATGCGAAAGTAACTCTGTCTGTCTGTCTGTTACTCAATCACGCCTTAACTACTGAACCATTTTGCATGAAATTTGGTATAGAGATATTTTGATACCCGAGAAAGGACATAGGCTACGTTTTATCCCGGGAAATAGGATAGGTTTTATCCCGGAAATCCCACGGGAACGGGAACTATGCGGGTTTTTCTTTGACTGCGCGGGCGAAGCTGCGGGTGGAAAACTAGTATTATATACAATGTCACGTTTTGAACAAAACATATTTGCATGTATCAAAATAGTCTTTGTAATATTATTATACTATTACTTTGTATATATTTTTTAATAAATTATTCCCTTAAAAAATACAGCACATTAGGGCAAGGTTGTATTGATTAAAAACATGTAATATTGCAAAATGGCTATTTAATTCTCGTTAAGTCATTTGTATAGAAAGGAAACCTTGGCCCAGGCGCCTAGTGTCATTGACACTAGGAAACAATTTCCACGTGATATTCATTACGAAGCTAGATATATAGTAAAAAAAGGGATCCTTTTATATGTATTGCCGTGCTCTTTATATGTTTTACCTTGTCTCTATCTAACACAATATATTATGAATCTGCTATTATAATGATGCTGTATTTTTTTTACGCTGCAATAGGGGAGCGCTTGGCCACGATCTCGCCTGATGGTAAGCTGAGATGTCATGGCCAAAGATGGAGCGCGCTTCCCTAGAATGTACACTGTACAGCCTGTTCACTCTGTATGAAAAGAAAATGCGTCGATAACTTCGGCTGATAACCAAAATAAAACAATGTTCTTATTTAGAAAAAGAGCGTGTGTGCCCTGCACGTGTCAGAAGTGAAACTTCCTTGGCAAGATTCAAAGATTCGCCTTACTCCATTTCGTGACGGTATTTCCATGACGCGACCTATAAATTTTGCTCTCAACGCCCCTAAAGAAATTTTACTTCAAAATTATGCTACGGATTGAGTACCTATATCGAGTATTTTCATATACATTAGGTAATGATATTTCATAAACAATTTATTTTGTTATAAAATACACATAAACATAATCAAGCGGATAAAATAGTTATAAATAATGTAAGATTAGAAAATAAACATGTATGTATAAACAAAAATATTGGAAGTAATGTAACTACATTCATTTCACAATAATTCATTTCTTCTATATTATGACAGATCCGACACAGCATATTATTTAAATTACGCATGAAGATATAAATATTGATTTATATTTTAATGTTATTTAAAATCAATCACATGTCATAGTTAAAGTGAGATAGTTATAATATTATGGAACCGATAATTATAATTAAAAATATTATTTAATTATGTGAATTATATAATTTCTAGCTGTGCTCCGCGGTTTTACCCGCAGTGTGCTCCTGTTGGTCTTAGCGTGATGATAAATAGCCAGCCTTCCTCATTGAATGGGCTATCTAACACCGAAATAATTTTTCAAATCGGACAAGTAGTTCCTGAGATTAGGTCGTACTAACAAACAAACAAACAAACTCTTCAGCTTAATAATAATAGATAATTGTCATGTCATTCTAATGCAAACTGTTATTTAACGTGGACCTAATATTAATCTCACACTCTAGCGATCCGCCCCGGCTTTGCCCATTTTCACATAATATCAAAACCTATAGTTAGAATCTGAGTTCTTCCTATAGGTTAGAGATGAATGTTATAGATTGTAATATCTGTGAAAGAGTTTTTAAAATTGAACCTGTAGATAATAAGTAGAAACAAACAAACAAACTCTTCATTTTTACATTATTAGTACCTACAAATAAAAGCGCTTGTGGTATCGTGAAAAAATAAATTATTGTTTTGGAGATTCCATAAGTTTTAGCTTTCATTGAATTAAACCTAATTATTGATTGTTTAACAATATTGAATATCCATTTCCTTCTTTAATTACTACATTGTACATTGTAGGTATATGCAAATTATAACATATTGTGACTCATGAACTATGGCCATTTTGCTATTAGTTATCAGTTAGGCGGAAGCTCTTTGTTTAGTTTTTAATCGGATAAGTATTATCAAACATTTTTTGCATTTTGAGATTATTTAGTTTGCAATGTTTGAGTCAATCTAACAGTCTTGGGTGAAAATAAGGCCAGCTAGGATAGAAGAGAACACAACAAACAAGAACAAAAAATGTATCTATCAAAAAATGTATCTATGTAAAAATGAATCTATCAAAAAATGTTTGTAGGTAGGTACGTTATACTATGTAATTAATTATGAACGTGTAACTTTCGACCTAATTGAATTATTCTATTTTTTTGTGTACGATTGTGCAAAAGTAAGATTAATAAAAAAGAAAGAAAAATTCAGCCCGGGGAGAAGCCGGTTGAGCGGCTAGCGTTATTATATTTATGTTTATACTGTCATAATTTACCTAAAACCACCTAATGTGTAGGAAACATTTTGGATATAAATATAGCCTATATTTTCAGCTGAACAAAATTCGAATCATATTTTAATTTCGCCGTTATGAAAATATTTATAATTCAATCAAATTAAATTCTGAGAATCATTATTGTCTCTTTGTCTTGTACCTTTATTCTCAAAACAAAATGACATAATATAATTTTGGTTGTTTGTTCTTGAAAAGTCTTTATTGTTAGTTATTACTGACTTTTTAATATAAAAATGAAAGTGCCATTCAAAAGAGCAGATAATAATTAACGTTTATTATACATTGTAGAGATTTACGCTTAAAATTTATTATTTACTAAAGACTCACCTGCTGCTTCGCCCGCTTTGTCTAAAATCTAATAATTTATATACTAAAACCTTCCTCGAAAATCACTCTATCTATTAAAAAAAACCGCATCAAAATCCCTTGCGTACCTAGTTTAAAAAATTGAAGCATACATAGGGACAGAGAATGCGACTTTATTCTATACTATGTAGTCATATTATCATTCGAAAGTATCAACTATTTGTATTTACCTAGTTGTAAATTGTAATTCCTGTAATGATCTCGATCTCAAACGCTCTATATAATATATCCCTATATCTATACTATCTTCACGACCCACTTTCGTCCGGATATCCATTCATTTAATTAGCTTAGAGCTATTATCCTTATACAGGTGGATTTATCTACCTGTATAGGATGAATAGTTTTATCGATATAAAAATTTTATATCGATAAAACTATTCATCGAATAGTTTTATCGAGTTTATAAAAATCGATAAAACTATTCAGCCGTTCTTTGTAAATAACAAATTTATTGTATGGCCGCCCTTTACACGGGTAAAGTAACCGGTACAGTAGAGCTGTAGAGTACCAACTGTCCTACTTACTATCCTAATGTAGCATTGGTAGAGTAGAGAACTAAAATCTCTACTAAAACTGGTAGAGTAGTATGCTAGTTCACTCTACCGATTACTCTATCCGTGTACAGGAGCCATAACAAGCTATAAATTTAAAAGATTATTCATAATATTGAATGCAACGAAAATTATATTAACAACTAGCTGCGCTCCGTGGTTTCACCCGCATGGCTCCGCTCCTTCTCCTTTCTCGATGAATGGGCTATCTAACTCGAATATTTCAAATCGGACTAGTAGTTCCTGATATTAGCGCGTTCAAACAAACAAACTCTTCAGCATTATAATAATATATTATATTATAGATTTATAGTCCTTCATCGTCAACCTAATAGGTAACATTCCTAAGACGTTCTCCTGGCAGGTTGATTAAGGTCTCATACCTTTCATCTAGACTTAATATACACTACTTTATGTTTTATGAACCAGTTAAGTGCAAAATGTACATTACAATAATGTTTTTATGAACCAATTAAAGCTGTGTCATAATAAATATTGTAAAAAGATTTACTTTCCTTCGTTTGTTTTGAAATTTTGTATTTTTCGAGACAAATTTCTATCATAATTGTTTATTTCTTGCTTAATCAAAAATTAAATAAAAAAACTACATTGGTTTATACTTTATTTCATAAAATTACTTTTAATATAGTAAAGTAGTATAATAAGCTTTTAAAGGTAGTACTCACTTTTATTATTTACACTTCTTGATTTTACGTAAACACAAGAAATTAAAACAAAAATCAGAGAAAACCTCATTTTCATCACTTTTAACTATAACTTTAATTTTATTTATTTATTTATCATTATTTTCTGTTATTACATAAATATAACAAATAATTAATTATTATACAAGAAGTTTATTCTACTGCGGTCGACATAATACTAGTCATATTGCTCTTTCATATCTCTTAATAATGCAATTTCGGTGGCACAGAGAAACGCATGGAGTTGTCATTGAACATACAATTATGTTTTTATAATTACCTTACTAACAATGTACACAATGTAGAATTTGTTTGTGGACGTGATGGTACGTGCTAAGTTTTTTTAAACATATCCTTGAAATTATAACTGTATATAATATTATAGTAGCCAATCAATTTCTTTAATAGTTAAATGAAAATATGTAAAGATAACATTTTGTTTAAATAATATTGTATACCGTCAAAGTAATGCATGTTTAAAAATCATAAAAAATAACGAGAATTTAGTCACGCCATCATTCATTTGATTTAATTTAAACACTTCTCTCGTAATGTTTTCGAAAGCAAACATTAAAATATTATTCGTGGAAAACTCTACCTACCAATATTTTGTTACCAGTTATTTTAGAAAACAGTATATCAAAGCTTTTCATAAGTCATCCATAAAAACCCACTACTTTTAATATTTGTAAGTGTAGCTTAATCTGTTAAGTTAGTGTTAATATTATTCCTTGTCAGGAAAATATTTCTGCTACATTTTTATTGAATGCATAATACCACTCTATGCATTTTTATTCCATTTCAATATAATCAGGCGGTTGAGAACCAACCTGTGTGAAAGATTCCTTAAAATCTGAATAATAATAATCTTTTATTTCAACAAATTTGCTGAACTAATTTCGGTGAATACATACTATTGTCACATACGAATTTAAATATAAATGAAATATAAGAATAGATACTTATTCAAATGTATTCCACACACACAGTCTCACTTTAAATATCACAAGTTAAAGCGATTTTTTTTTGAGAAGCACATTTGAAATTTGTTTCTTTATATATTCGACTGAAAGCCAGTTAACTTCTGAACAGCGCGCCTGAATACGTTTTGGGTAGAAAATCTGTCTGCTAAAAATATCGAGGAATATACTTAAATACAAATATGATCTTAAGTATCTATATCTACAGACGAACGTAGAACCATCGTATTTTTATGGAAGTCGGTTAAAAAGAATAATGTTATATGACAATGAATATAAAAGTTAAAAAGAGTTAAATATCAGCGAATGGAAAAACCGCCCTTAAAGTTCAAACTGCTATTACTTTTAAAGAATATAACCAATTCAGAATCCATGAACCTATATTTAACAACACAAGAGAAATGAACATAATATTATAGCGAAAAAATAAATATTTATATACTAGTTACTAGCTTTCTGCCCGCGGTTTCGCCCGCGTTTTCAAAGAAAAACCTGGGGTAAAACCTGTGATGTGTGACCATATTACGCTCTATAATATTATGTGTGCTAAATTTTAATCGGTTCAGTAGTATTTGTGTGAAAGAGTAACAAACATACATACACATACATCCATCCTCACAAACTTTCGCATTTATAATATTAAAAAGCAGGAAAGGATTGTCTTATATCTCTTTCAAGTTTTGTTTGATACAGGAAAAACTTCATTAACTTTACCGGTAAGTAAACGAGGCTATGAAACCAACCGGGGAGATACCTAGTACAAACATTATGTGTAAATAAAACCTACACATAGGGATAACGCAACGAATAAGAATTTTGACATTTATTCCTTATTTTTTTTCTCCCATCATCTAGATTGTTTCGGCTTGTGATTGTTCATCTAGAATGTATGGTAGGTATAATGAAAGTAATTATAATAAAATGTTATGTCTGTATTATTTTTATTATTTCCTCAATCCATTTCAGCATTTGCTTATTTAACAGAGTTAGTTTATTCGGTACAATAACCTATCTCTGTTACAACTTCGTTGCAAATCATCATCATCACTACATAGTATAAAACAAAGTCGTTTTCTCTGTCCCTATGTCCCTTTGTACGCATAAATCTTTGAAACTACCTACGCAACGGATTTTGATGCGGTTTTTTTTAATAGATAGAGTGATTCAAGTGGAAGGTTTATATGTATAATAACATCCATTAAATAGTGGAGAAGTACTGTTATTTTTGAGGTTTCTAATGTGATGTCGTAAATAATTACATTTTTTCCGCTTACATTGCAAACGCAGGCTGAACCCTACGAGTTTTATCAAAATAATGTACTAAGTATTGTACACATTGAAGAGGTCTACAGAAAAGTCCGCGATGGTATATGTCTATCTCTTATGGATAACCCACAATAACTTTTTTTTGTCATTAACTTTTTACGACAAAAATAATGGTTAATTTTCGAAGCGATTTTAACCAATACAGCATTAATCCTTAACGAATTAAATACCTTGAATACATTGTTCATTTAATATAGATCTATATGGCCCTTTACACCGTATGATTTAAGTGAATATTTTCGAAGATATTACAGATTTAAAAATTGCGGGACGGCGTTTGCGGCGGTACCGGCCGGCCGCCATTGCACCCGTGCGAAGCCGGGGCGGGTCGCTAGTAATTATTAATTTTACTTTTTACGACAGATCTTTAAACTGTTACTAATCTCAACATTCAATAGACAATTTATATTTTGTCTGTTGAAAGACAAAAAAGTTAGCTTTTTTCTTAAAAAAATATTTTGAAGTGAAACTTCTTTATCGGGGTTGGAAAAAAAATTTAGTGTAACATTTTTTCGTTACGCGTGACATTTGTCCGTTACGCGCCATCTTTTTTTATCCCCACGCGTGATTCGACGTATTTCTGTAAAGTTGCATATAGTAAATTATTTTTTGAAAAATAAGGTCATAAAGAAGTTTCACTTCTTACGTGTGTACACTAGTACACGCACACATTTTTATTTTTTTCTAGTTTAAATGCAATGCAACAAAATGTAAGCATTCCTGATATCAGAACTACTATAATATCCTACGCATGACAATAGTTTCTTTGAATTTTATAAATTGAACAACACCAATTATTTATACCTAACTGCAGATCTGCTGAGCGGATTTCAATACTTTAATTTTTTACCCAACTACGGCAAAGCAAAAGGAGGAACATGAAAATGTATCTCTACAAAGTGGAATATTGCAAACTTCAGAATAGTATTGTATGACATTATTGTCAACTAGCTTTCCACCCGCAGCTTCGCCCGCGCAGTTAAAGAAAAACCCGCATAGTTCCCGTTCCCGTGGGATTTCCGGGATAAAACCTATCGTATTTCCCGGGGTAAAAAGTAGCCTATGTCCTTTCTCGGGTATCAAAATATCTCCATACCAAATTTCATGAAAATTGGTTCAGTAGTTTAGGCGTGATTGAGTAACAGACAGACAGAGTTACTTTCGCATTTATAATATTAGTATGGATTTACAACGAAGGCATCTTGGTAGAGTCTACTGTGTCCATTTACTACTTGCAACTATACATTAGCAACTTTGTTCAGTTCAGTATTCTGAAAATCTTGTCTTATACTTTTTCAGCGCCGTTTTTTGTTGTAGTTGGGTTTTAGTTTTTTGTTCTTTTTATTATTGAAGTTGTCCAATATTACAAGCAAAATAGGGATTTGTGAGTGAGAGTGACACTTTTCCTTGGGTATGATTGTAGTTCCAGAGAAAAACCAAATAGGTACCTAGTATGAATAAGGTGGAAGATTCCCTATTAATTAACATACGTAATAAAATGTTTATTATATTACTATAAAATTGTTTTATGTATGAACAGTCACGTAAGCTTTATGTACTGTTTGATGCGGAAGGAAAGATGTGGTTAAGGTATCTATATTCTTTCCTCTTTAGCGCCTTTTTTGATGCTGGTATTATCTTATTCTGATCAAGACAATTCTCAATGACAATGCGTAAATACTACCAAAGCATTTCTTTTTTCATACAATAAAAATAATTACATATTGTATAAAATATATCGAAAGGAAAGGAAAGCACTGAAACACAGTCTGTATACGTCAAAATAATTTATTAGTATTTCCATGGTCTAAATATTAGTTATTAGGTACAATTATTATTCAATAAATTGATTCATTCACAATTAATTACATGAAATAATTCGTACATTAAAATTCGATAATATTCATATAAGGAACTATCAACTATTATATAAAACACAATACATATATAAAAATAACAATGATTAGTTACTACAATTACAATAAAATATTTACAAACTATTAGGTAAAAACTGAATATAAATTTAAAAATATTTCTTTTCTTTGATATTTTGTACTAACAATGAATGAAATTTGTTATGTACATAAATATTATGTTTTCTCAATGGCTCAGCCAACATTCTTCTAATCTTCTTATATATAAAAAAGAATCGCAAAATGTGTTGGTAAGCGCATAACTCGAGAACGGCTGAACCGATTTCGATAATTCTTTTTTTATTATATTCCTTGAAGTACGAGGATGGTTCTTATGTAGAGAAAACGTAAACATGTACCACGGGCGAAGCCGGGGCGGACCACTAGTTATTATTATAATAATATCTCGATGATGTCTTGTCAAAACAATAAAAAAAACTTTGAATCTTTTCTCTTACAATAAATCTTTTCTTTACAATAAAACAAATTTCACTGCAGTAACAACAATTTTCTCTATTTTAGATTATTACCATTAGTGTTTAAATTAATCTATAATAACAGTAGTGGTATGCAGCTATATTTTTATTAATTTGTAATTATAAAAATATAAATTGAATGGCACTTGTATAGAAAATGTTTACAATTTATCAAAATTGGTAAGTAAATATACAGATAAAACATTATATTTTGCTTTCAATAACCTTTGTCTGGCTATTTATTAATTTCATTTGATCTTTTACTTTGGCCAGTTATTACAACCTTTTTGGTGATCGAACGTGAACGCAAGTACTGGCATAAAATAAAATAAGAAAAAGAAGACCTAAACAATAATCATGTTTAAATTGCTACGGAATCGTTCGATTAAACAGCTTTAATTATGTAAATCGCAATTTAATTAAATAAGAAATTTGTCAAAAGAGAAATGGAAGGCAGTTAATAGATGAAAAAAGAAAATTTTCAAGTTAGAACTTCTAGGTAAAGTATGGTACCAAAGAATAGTGCTTAAGTATTAGAAAAAATAAATACTTGTACTTACTGATAAAGATTGATATTTGATCAACAACTTACTTAATTACATCTAATATTCGTTTATTAATTATTTTAATACTTAGGTAAATTATGCACTTAGTGCAATGTTTTTTCTATATTATAACTTTGCTATACGTATTTGATGTACCTACTACAACAATTTAATATTTTACAAAGAAATGAATAGTCACAATTGTACATTGCATTTATTTTTATGAAGATTTTTAATTATAATTTATAGAAAAATTAGTACTCCTGAGAAAAATAATGGCAATTTACTGTTTAGTTTAATTTGCTCAGATTTTTTCTGTAGGAACATTGAAAATGTTTTGATGAAAACAGTGTATTTAATAGTTATGTTTTCAGTACCTATATCATAAATTAATGATTGGGATCACGTATTATCTAATTGCAATAATAGTCACCCATAAAACTACTTAAAATTACTTTGTGTCAATTGATAATAAATATGATTTAGGATTGAGATGCATAGCAAAAACAAAACAACAATTCATTTCAACAACTTGAGACGGCCTGTTTCTACAAAATGTCTAACTATATAAAATAATTGTAGCTATTGATAAATTCGTTTTCCTAACCTCTGCTTATTCACATTTAAGTAACTCTGCCGCCATTCCTAACCTATTTAATACCTAACACAGCCAGCTATCACAGCACAAGTTAACATAATATAATACTCTGGTTTGTGGGTTGTACCACTGGAGGTCCAGAACGTTCTATGCCTGGACTTCGGTTTGCAGTTCTCGTGTTTGTCGTCTGTAAGGCACATGGCGTAGGCCATGAGGTGCGGGACGACGGATTGTTCGTAGCTGGAAGTGAAGAGGTGCTGCCAGGGGCCGAGCGCGAATACCGCAACGTCCTCCCCACCGTGGGTTTCCGATTCGAGCGGAACGAGGCTGGGGTAGGAGTAGTCTAGTGCACCTGGAGAGATAACGTATTATAATGTAATGGGATTTTTGTTGATGTTTGTTACTTCAGAATATTTTATTTTTGTATTAAAGTATATTCTCGTATTGGTGCAGTAAATATTATGTGAAAATGAGCATGGAAGATCGTTAAATAAACAGACAAAAGTAAAAGTAATATATTTTATCATTTGAGTGTTTTTTTTAGGATTTTAAAAAGTAAGCTCACTTATAGCCATAGTAACTACAGGGAAATTGGTTAACCTATTTTAGAACCTTGTTTTTAGAAATTATTTTTATTTTATTAATTGAAACGCTCAGATACTTACGATTAGAGAACTCGCTATGCAAAGTGACGTCAACTCGTCCATTCTCATTGATCGAAGTGGCTTTGCCATTCGCATAACTAATAGTGGTGTACGGCTTTCCATCCTGACCACCTGCTGTATCCACTACACCGAGGATATCGTTACCCCTTGAAGGATACCCTGCTACTGTCATTGTATGAGCGTGATCAGAACTGACTACTATGAGAGTTTCCTGATCGTTGGTCATGTCTCGGGCCTTTTTGACAGCTTTGCTGTATTCCACTGTTTCATCTAAGGCAAGATGGGCATAGCTGTCGTGGTGGGCATGGTCTATTCTGCCACCTGAAATGGTTAACCATTCATTTATTAGTATGCATCTTAAGATATAAATGTTAATGGAATATGAGTATGAAGAGAAGTTTTCGGTATAGCACTTGATTTCAAATGAACACAAGAACAAGGACAGAAAGTAATGATACATTACATCAATCTGCAGTTTAGCATATTGGCTTGGGGAAAATGATAAAAGAAAAGATAACAAGCATTGGTAATGAATAAATTAAAGTGCTTCCTACTCCACAGTATTTGTAATTATATTTTTTACGTTAAACATAAGAAATACTAAGTACTTATTTCGACATAGATAACTGACTTGGCTGTGTTTGTGCATTATCAGTATTTCCTATTTTTTACAAAATGACTGAAGCAATATCTTTTCAAACAATGGCTTTGAAATACTACTGTGATGCGGAAAATAAATTCTTTGAAATAGTCGATAAGCCATTGTAAACTCTAAGAACGTGAAAATTGCCATCGTGCGAAGAATATTAAACATAGTTTTATATCCTATAAGTTATATTATCTGAATCATCAATACGGACCTTCAACAAAGAGGAAATATCCTTTCTCGCTTCTGCTCAACATTTTGATGGCCACTTCGACCATTTCCTCCAAGGTGGGTTGGTTGGAAGCCTTCAGGTGGTAATCCATGTGGTCATTCTGGAATAGACCTAGCAGATACTCTGGTAGGTCATCGGAATTGAACACCTGGAAAGAAAAAGATTTAAAATATTATCATACTTATCGTGTAAACTATTGTTCGACTACAGGACTCCCCAAACTAAATCGGTATCCCTAAGATCTGATAATTTTTATCCTTACCATACCGCAAATCCAATATTTCAAACCTTTTTTCGGTTTTTAGTTATTTTGGCATTTCTAACTCCACCAGTAGATGTACTTTTAGCTTTTTAACTATTTAAGTGAAGTATTTGCTTTCTAAATCAAGTAAATCTAAAGATCCTGATATCTCATCAAATTTTTCAATTCGTAAATGCAGTACTTATTTAACTAATCAACCAGTACGAAAACTATATATTATATATAGATATTATATATTATATTAATTATCTTACCTTCATAAGTTCATTCCTATCTGTAACATACTGATGGCTGGCATTCTTCTCCATCTTATCTACATGCCACATATCTGTAAGGTCGAGGCCATCGTTCCGCCTGCCTGTGTTGTTGGTTAGAGGTGATGTGATGTTTGGCAGAAATTCCCGCCGACCACCACCCAGTATTACCTGGAAATAAAGACAGATATTTAGAAAATACTTGCGTGATTGTATGTGCGATGTGTATGATGCTATGTGGCTTTACTAGGTTCACTATATTTTTTTTATTTTTAATTAAATAAACACTTATTGTTAAAATTTATTGTTCAATTATTCTGATATAAGTAAGTACATAACATTATAAATATAAATGAAAATTATTTTATTTTTACAAAAAGTATTGCAACAACATTTATCGATACAATATTGCGTTGCTGATGATAAATGAGTGATTAAAATTGCAGGTAGAAATATTAAATTAAATGTAATTAAAATTAAGATTTTTGAACGTTCACAAACAATTTACATTGATGATTGATATTATTGAGACATCTTTGTTCGCGATTTCTATACCCACTTGACATAAATTGAAAGCATGTACTTGTCATAAATACAATAACATTGTAGTAGGTACCTACAGTTTAAATGATGGTTGATGTCTTGTTACAAGTGCGCAGATATTAAAATATATGCAGCTGTTTTAATATTTATATAGATATTTCGCATTTAAAAAGAAATAAACTGAAACAATTGTTTCCAAAATAGTCTACTGTTCGAAGTATTTCTGACAGAATGAATGAAATCAATCAATATTATAACTATTTGGTTAATCAATATTATAAGAAGATAGACTGGTCTACAAATTCGCAAAAATAGAGTCACGATTAATATAGTTAATATATTTTATAACTATACTTATATAAGTTACAATAATATCTCAATTAAATATTTTATGCCTTCTGATAAAGATAAAAGAAAGATTCTTCTGATAAAAGAAATTTCAGTATAAGGGTGCATCCTTGGTGCTTCGGTTCGCACATTTGATATTTAAACATTTGGCCCTCATTCAAAAATACACACATTTAATTCAAATTATTCTACATGCAGTTTAAATATATTTAAACTGTTCATTTTAAAACGTTTACTATCAACGGCCTTGCTTGCATCAGGTAGTACTATCCCGATAATGTGCCGTGAAGTCGCGAACACCGTCACACCGTAAAGTATCCAATTTACATACTATTTAACTGATGTGTCATTGTTTAAAAGTTAGAAATTCGGAACTAATTGAAGATGACGTTGAGATAAATGTAATATTCATTGCTTATTGAATGCCGCTTTTCGCACGTTCGAAATAGCGTCATCGAAGCAAATGCGATACATTCAAATTCATAGCATGTAATATTTTGTAAAATAATTGTAAAGAATTAACAACTCCAAAAATATATAAATGGTCTCCTACGATTACTAATAACAGTAAAAGAGACACATCTAGTAAAATTAATTAAATCAATCTCCCAAAGATTAGGTACAGTCACGAGCAATAATATATGCCTAGGGGGCGATGTGCAAAAATATCTGTCACTAGAACTAATTCAATAATATCTGTCTGCCCGTATACAGCAAAAATATCTGACATTAGTAGGCAGCATAATAAAGTGGCATCAAAATTATATGACGAAAATGTAGAGCAAATAATTGTGACAACCTCTCGAAGCATAAATATGTGACGTCACCTAGGAGGCAATAATATCTGACACAATTTTATATTTCTGTATTGTAAAATATAATCTATTCCTCACAAAAAGCATAAATATGTGACACTAGCTTTCCGCCCGCGGCTTCGCCTGCGTTTTCACAGAAATACCGCATAGTTCCCGTTCACGGCATAAATATGTGACATCAACTAGGTGGCAATAATATCTGACACAATTTCATATTTCTGTATTTTGCATCGATTCCTCACAAAAAGCATAAATATGTGACATCAACTAGGAAGCAATAATATCTGACACAATTTCATATTTCTGTATTTTGCATCGATTCCTCACACAAAGCATAAATATGTGACACCAACTAGGTGGCAATAATATCTGACACAATTTCATATTTCTTTATTTTGCATCGATTCCTCACAAAAAGCATATAAATATGTGACATCAACTAGGAAGCAATAATATCTGACACAATTTCATATATTTCTGTATTTTGCTTCGATTCCTCACACAAAGCATAAATATGTGACACCAACTAGGTGGCAATAATATCTGACATCAACTAGGAAGCAATAATATCTGACACAATTTTATTTTCAATTTAATTAATATTGAATTAATATAAAATAAATAAATTTTATTTTAACTACGTTGTTTTAAAACATGATTACCATATTAATTAATATGTGCCGTCGTTGTATACTACATATTGTATGTCTAGATATTATATCCTACTAGCTTAACACCCGCGGCTTCGCCCGCGTTTTCAAAGAAAAACACGCATAGTTTCCGTTCCTGTGGGATTTCCAGGATAAAAGCTCTCATAAGCGTTAATCCAAGTTACCTTCTATGTGTGTGCCAAATTCCATTGTTTTGTCTTTTATTTGTGTGAAAGAGTAACAAACATCCTTACATGATACGAACTTTCGCATTTATAATATTAGAAGGATATCATATCATGACAAAATTAAAGTATTCATATACTTACATGAATACCCACTTGGGTAGATCTATTTTATTTGAAGGTTCAGTGTAACCTTCGTGTATTATTTAGAAATTGTTTTGTTATATTTGACGTTAGCGGCGTTTGACACGATTGCTCCGTTATTCATTTTCATTTACCTATAATATTGCTATTATTTTATTGAGTATCGAAAATTATGGCAAGTTATCATATTATCGTAATTTCATTTAAATAAAAAATATTATACATATTTACAAAATATAATGTGTCTTTTGTTCATATTCTTACCCCAGCAAAATACAAAACACTAATTCAATAAAAAAACGTTTGGCCTTTTTAAAATCCTATCCTATCTTATCCTACTAGTCCTACTATAATCCTACTTCCTATCCTACTAATCTAGTATTATAAATGCGAAAGTTTGTGAAGATGTGTATGTGTGTGTTTGTTACTCTTTCACGCAAATACTACTGAACCGATAACAATGAAATTTAGCAGACATATAAAGGGTAACTTGGGTTAACACATAGGATAGGTTTTATCCCAAAATTCCCACGGGAACGGGAACTATGCGGTATTTCTGTGAAAACGCAGGCGAAGCCGCGGGCGGAAAGCTAGTGTCACATATTTATGCTTTTTGTGAAGAATCAATTATATTTTACAATACAGAAATATAAAATTGTGTCAGATATTATTGCCTCCTAGGTGCCGTCACATATTTATGCTTCGAGAGGTTGTCACAATTATTTGCTCTACATTTTCGTCATATAATTTTGATGCCACTTTATTATGCTGCCTACTAATGTCAGATATTTTTGCTGTATACGGGCAGACAGATATTATTGAACCCGTTCTTATGACAGATATTTTTGCTAATCTGCAAATGGTAATATATTTATGCTTCTGACTGTACATCAACATCATTAATTTCATCATTCCCTTAATTTCAATAAGAGTGCAACGCTATTTGCAGATACATTAATTCTGCAAATATGGACGGTGTATGTATTGGACGAAATATGGACGGAAAATGGACGGTGTTGGTCGCTTAAGATCAAGTGACCCATCAGATCAGTTGACCACTAGGACAGAACAAAATCTACCTCTTACCTTGAACTGCCGTCCAGGGTTGTTCATAACCAGTTGATAGGCGATATCCCGGCAGCCCAGGGACAGGCAATCATCAGGCACATCAGCATCCGACTCCCAGTTTCTCTCAGAGCTATGTGCGTACATCCCCGCGGGAGAGGCGTGGGTCACACGCGTTGTTGTTACTAATCCTGTAAAAGATATTACAATTTCGTTATAGGAAGTAATTAGTTTAAACGTTAAACTAGCCTGGCTTTATTATTATTTTGTAAATTAATTTCGATGTTCCGCTCGTGGTAGATAATATATTATAGCAGCACAAAGGAATCATGTTTGTACGTTAAATAATTCTGGAAATCGTTGATCAGGATTAGTGGGTCATATAATATTATAAACAACAAACATAAGCTATAACCACAGTATTACCATTATTTCCTACAGTAGTGCGACGAATGTACTTGTGCAGAGAAACGGAGGGGAACTGGCGGGGGTCGGGCGACGCGGGCCGCGTAAAGCAAACACGCTTAGTTTGCTTTACCTAGCGCGAAAGGATGACGCAGTCGTATTTTTTGTGTAATAATTTTATTATACATAGGTACTTACATATTCTATTATGGCGCGCACAAACTGTTCGGTTTACGGATGTAAATCTACATTGAAATCCCAGAAGGAAACAATATTTCAGAAAGATTGTATTAATCGTATCTGTTGAATTAAAATCAAAGCTATGTATATTATGTTGTCCTCATTATTTTCTAATCAGATTGTACATCCCAATGCGAATGCATTACTTAGTTAAATGTTATAATATACAATTAAGAACATCCAAAAATAAAGTGTCCACGTAAATAATATTTAGCAGTGCAATATATCTGTAATTATATATTTATGAACAAATAATTACATCTGTTAATAATCGCAATTATTTTGAATGTACATATGAATAAAGATTTCATCATAATATTAATAATCACAATTGTTTTATTTCCCACTAGCGGTCCGCCCCGGCTTCGCCCGTGGTACATGTTTACGTTTTCTCTACATAAGAACCATCCTCGTTCTTCAAGGAATATAATAAAAAAAGAATTATCGAAATCGGTTCAGCCGTTCTCGAGTTATGCGCTTACCAACACATTTTGCGATTCATTTTTATATATAAGATTTGTTGCAACCCTAGCGTATTTTCGTGTGGCAGCGTAATAACCTACGCTGGCGGCGGCATCGCGCGACATCAAAGGCGATTCCTACTGTAGGAAATAATATTGTAATACAGTGCTATAACTTTTTATGATTAGTACCTATAGATAGCTATATCTATTAGGTATATTTATGAAGGCGGGTCTATACTCTAAATGATCATTTCTTGCAGATCCCTTTCCTTTGTTTAAATAATACTGAAATTAGTTTGAACTGTTTCTAGAACATTTTTAAAGATTGTTCTTTGAGTTGAGATCTTTGTTTCACAATTAATTATTTACGTCAATAACTCAATAGAGTTATAATTTATTCAATGGTGATTTATTTGTAAAATTTTATTGCTTTTCCTCCATTTTCGTATTTAATGTTTCATTGTTATTTTTATTAAATCATAATTAATGATTTAAATGTATTGCAGGTGTTAAGACGTCACTATTCTCTTATAATAAGAGTTTAGGAATAATTTATTATTGTAAAATCTATACTAATATTATAAAGCTGAAGAGTTTGTTTGTTTGTTTGTTTGAACGCGCTAATCTCGGGAACTACTGGTCCGATTTGAAAAATTATTTCGGTGTTAGATAGCTCATTCATCGAGGAAGGCTATAGGCTATATACCATCACGCTACGACCAACAGGTGAGGAGCCACGGGGGTGAAACCGCGCGGAGCGGCTAGTCTATAATATAATATTATAAAGTTTGTGAAATAGCCCATTCATCGAGGAAGGCTATTATAGTCTATATATATATCATCACGCTAAGACCTACAGGAGCGGAGCCATGCGGGTGAAACCGCGGAGCGCAGCTAGTCTATATTATTGTTTTACGTAAATTAACAATAAAATTAGCGAAAATAATATTATATAGGTTTTATTGTTTAAAAATTGATAATTTTACTTAAAGACATGGACTAATAGAATCTAATAGTCTATGCTTAAAGATAAGCCTAAACCTTGGCTTCATTTTTCATCAAATATTACAAAGTTAAGATAATTTTTTATCATTAAAAGTTTTGTAATTTGAATTCCATTTCAAGGGTATGTTTGTACAAATAAACACTCCTTTCAAATAATGATAAGGGTTTGGAATTAATGTATATTTTAAGAATTTATATTACAACATAAATTTCAATTATTTGTAGATAGGTAATTTAAACCCTATTTTGCAGATGATTTTGTAATTTACATAAACCTTGAAAATTTAAATGTTTTCATCTACTAGTTATCTAAGTACCATATTATAGATAAAAATATGTCTATTAAAGGTAATTAAATAATAAAGTAAGGCACATCTAGGTGCACTTAAATATAATATTTTCCTTTAATTTGAAGTAATTATAGTTGTAAGTTTTCAAATGGACACATAACTAGGAGGAAAATGCAGTCTTGTTTACACTAATTTTATAGTGTTTATTTTATGTGGTCATTTTAATATTCTTACTATAGCTATATAGGGCTACTGAGGTACATAGGGGCATTCACAAGAATTTCTATCTATTCCATGATTACAGGTTTAAAATTAAAATTCAGACCATTTATGAATTTTTAAAAGTACAGTACACACTTACTTAGATACTTGGGTTGGGATCTGGACTTTACAGTTAAGGAAAAGAAGATGAAGAAAAAGATAAATTCATAGAAAGTGATTTAAACTAAATCAAATACTCAAAAATCTCGTCCTTCACTTCTAAGCAAAATTGTGTGCATTTAATAGACTATCATTCACCTTTGCCGGTTCAAAAGCATTCTTTAAAAAGTATAAAAGTTTCGACTCACCAACATCCAGACCATTCGCCAATGCCCATTGGCCAATAGATGGCGCCCAATTGGCCTTATGCAGTTGTGAGTAACATGACCCCCTTGTAACATTGCCATCCAGACCAATCACACCATACTTCGTCTTCACACCAGTGAGGTAGGACGTGGCAGTGCACGCGGAATCGGGGACTTGAGCGTCTATGCAGTACGTCTGGGAATAAGAAGGAAATGTATTTAGTACGGTTAAATTATGCTTCATATTATGGTGTCTAAAATGCAGAAGACATTGTTGACATTGTAGTTGAAACAAAAACGTTGTTGGATCAAAAAGTACCCTCATTTCTTTTTTCATTAAGACAATGTTAATAGGTAGATCTTTAAAGTAGTTAGGTAGGTATTATACGTTAGACAAGGAAAGGAATGCATCATAAGGGCCGGCGCCCACTGCCGGCACGGCACGGCATGGCACGGCAGAGCATCCCGCGGCGTGCAATGGCATCCCGCGGCATGCCGTGGCATCCTGCTAAAAGCCCCACTAATGCTGCATAAGTTTCAACCTTATTTCAACTAGCTAGCAATCATAATTCCTCGACCCCAAAGCAAGACACGTCATACCGCCGCATCCTGCGGCGTGCCGCGTCATGCTGCAGCATCCTGCGATACGTCGCAGCATCGTGGCATCGAAATAAAGTAACTTGAATTCTAAACTGATTGAAATAAGATTCAAAATAACTTCATTAGTAATAAAATCCTCTGCCCTGCCATGCCACGCCGTGCCGGCAGTGGGCGCCGGCCCTAACGGTGTGATGATTAGACCTATAATTACATAAATCATTAACTATTTGTAATTAAATCCGTTATCATCTCAAAATTAAACAACACACTAAATTGTCTAAAAAAAAAGAAATAAACAACGCAATACATATTATATATTTGCATATATTTGCTTTTATTTCACACATTTGCTCTGTGAATAAAAGTCCATCAACATGTTTGAGCAAACACATTTTTTGACATCTTGACAAGTCCAGATAAATAACGTCATGAGATGTCACTGTCACCTTGACAAGACCATTGTTTTATATTTCCTATTTAGCTTCCTTCCTTTGATTGTTCTCTTACTATTGATAAGGTAATTCCAAATGACTTGGTTTACGTGTTAATGTTGTGTCACGTTTTAATAAAGTATTTAAGGAAATTACTCTTGTAAAATTTTATGTTTGTTTTGAATTTAGTTACTGAATGTAGTAAATTAAATGCCTGCCTTAAAAATAATTCCCTAATACCTAGCTTACAAATTAAAGCCAACAAATATAATTGTAAAAAAATATAACGAATTGAGAACCTCTTCCTTTTTTGAAGTCGGTTTTTAAACTATATTTTTATATGAAACTGCTTAAAAAATCACATTAATCACCGATCATCGGAGGTTATCTATGTAATCTTTATGTGTTAAAAATATCGATACACTGATGCAAAGCCAGACCAACACTAGTTTCTGAATGACTATATTATGACGTCATCAGTCGCCAAAATGGCTCCTTTCACGCAATGGTACAAAATCGGAAGACAGTACGTGCGACCTCCTGCGCGTACGTTCCCTTGAACGTGACACCGGTCAACGCATTTTACCAACTAATGACAAGTCACGCTTGGCTTCTTCTGTACTAATGTTATAGTATTACTTATGACAGATTTACGAGCACTAATGGTTAGTACTGGTACTAGTAGCGAATAATTGACTATACATTCAGTTGTGAAAATGCATGAAAATCTTCGTAACAAACGTTTCCGGATTCCAACTGATTTATTCATTACATGAACTTTGAATTGGAAAAGATTTAAATGAATAGAAGAAGGAGTTAATAAGTCACTCTATGTAAGGCTTCACAAAACATGTCTTCAATTTGTTCAGTTAGGTCAGTAAATTTTATTCAATCCGGAAGCAAACACGGTCATCGACCTTATAATAAACACATAGATAACGTCAACAAATTGAATTTTAATAAGATACAGTGTGTATACTCTGAATGTTTATAATGTCAGCATCTTAAAAATAATATTGAAGTTAAACTTTGATACTCCCAATAATAAGTGAAAGCATTTTTTTTTAATATTGGTTTCTGTTTGAAAGTCGATTCCGTTCATTCAATTCAAAAATTCTCCTTTATTATTTCAGAATTAATAATTTTCAATTTTCATATGGTTCAATGAAATATAGGTCGTTAAAAATAAAAATACATTTTGTTTACAAATAGAAAACAATACTTCACCTTCCATTCGATTTTTCTTTGTGTCGTTTCCGGACAAAACAGGATAAATATGAAATTTTCCTTAAAACATAGGTAACATATTATAATTTACACTCTCACGGTCGTGTTTATTCGACATGGCATAGTAACAATTAATTACAATTACTTTATTATTTAGCTGTATTAACTTTATCAGTACACAAATTACCATTTATTATAATTATTTTTGCGGTGTCATTTTTAGTATAAAACATTCATTTTTTTTTTAATATTTTTGCGTGATAAAGTTATTACACTTTTCACACATCACACGTTACGGTTGCCAATCTTTATCATGATTCTTTGACGACGCGGTTGGCGCAGTGGTAAAGTAACTGCCTACTGAGCCGACGGTCCCGGGTTCGATCCCCGGTCAGAGCAAATATTTGTGTGATGAACTCAATTATTTGTTCTTGGGTCTGGGTGTTATTATCTATATATGTATTTATTAAATATTATATTTATCGTCGCCTAGTACCCACAACACAAGCCTTAATTGAGCTTACTGTGGGAATAGGTCGATTTGTGTAGTAATGTCCTATATTTATTTATTTATTTATTAATGATTTTCAGTCGATTTGAAAATGCGAATAAAACCTGTAAAGTATATTTAATACCGGTAGGTGTGTAAGGGTGTCCGAGCGTAGTAATTGTACGTTGTCTTACGTTTTCCGGGTCAACTAGTTCTGTTTATATTTTTTACTTATTTGAAATTGTAGCAATAAATCACCAAAAAAAGAACCGTTGCGTATTGTACTACATTGTTCAGGTGTAATCGTATTACAAGTCATTGACATAATATTATAATGATAGTGAAACTTTGTGAAGAAATCTGCCGAAAAGAAGTATCTACAGTCGTCCACAAAATGAAAAGTGCGTCGGATTTATTTGTATTGGGTACCTAGTAGTCACATTTTCTAAGAGCTAATAGAATTTTCAAGGAATAAACAATCGCAGCGCAAAAATAATTTTACTTCTACTTTCTAGATTTACTTTTATACATATTATAACCTTTATTTAACCTCAGACGTGTTCATAAAACGTCTAACCTTGATCTGATCCAATCAGTATAAAACGGTACCATTAAATTAATTATTTTATAATATAAGCTTTAGCATTCGACTGTACAATAACAGATTGGTACCGCTTCAATGAGCAAAGAGATCAGTTTTATTGTGAGCAATTGTGCAGTTTTTGTCAACTCTTCCCGGATATTGTAACTTGTAAGGCACGACAAAACTTCAATTACTTTAAGCCCATTTTTTTTGGCACTTTATCGCTGCTTAAACAATGATTAATAAATGGGAATTAGTAGTTGTATTTATAAATTTACTAGCTGTCCCGGCAAAAGTTGTTCTGCGTTACTCTAAGGAAAAATAGGTGTTGGCCGATTCTTAGATCTACCATTAGGCACACCGAATTTCATGAGAATCGGTTCAGAAGTTTAAATTTAATATTCGGTTAGAAGTCAGAAGAAATGTTTCGAAGTATGGTAACTAATATTGTGACACGAGAATTTCATATAAACTTACTATAGAGAATAATAATATGATAAATAAAATGAATTATGTATTAGACATTTAACGTAAAATATTTCATTCAATTATTGATAAGTATATTTTAATTACTACTATATAATTGCATTAACACTTGTAGTGGTTACGTTATATATACGAATACAAATGGAATATTAAAAAAAATATATAATTAATCATATTGCAAGCAATAGAGTCTTTTTTTAATAAGTATTTTTTATGAATATTATAATATGATAAAGACATACTCAATAGATATTTTTATATTGAAATATTATATTTTATTTGAAATATGTTCAATATTAAGACTTAATGTATCTACCTATATAATATTAATAGGAATTCTAGGAATTGATTATGTACAAATACAATCAGATAGCGCAAATAAGCATAGACAATATTCAATATTTCGCGCAATACTTTGTAATACAAAACATCTAATGGATGATAAAAAAATTACTATCTACGTAAAAAATATATAGATCCCAAGCGGTTTTGGCATTTTTGTCGCCCAATAAGTGCACGGTGTTTAAAAATTTTGTTTTGTTTACTTTTTCCAAAACAATCCATATTTTTAGAATAAAAAACCAATTGCACATAAATTCGAATGCTTAATGAAATTTCACTTGCAAAATTTTAGTGCTTTAGCATTTAAGAGATCTTATGTAACAACCGGTTAGAACTTTTCGTTTAAAAATAGTCCAAATTGAATCTGCATTAATTTTATGCAACGTGTTGCAATTCTTAAATATGTCTTGTAAGATTAATATCTCGATTTCGTTTAGTCATTGTTTAGTATTCTGTATTAGAACATTATAATTACCTGTGATAGAATTTTAATTGACATCAAAATAATCTATGTATAATGTGCATAGACATTATGTAACATTTTTGTTTTATTTTAGATGGTTAAATATAAAGGAACCTATCTAATGAATAAATATTAAATATTTCAAAAAATCGACTAGGCACTCAATTCTTAGCTCGAAACAATTCCGTATTTCCAATCACGATGTTAAAATTTAATAATGAAATTAAACATTACCCCAAATTAAAAACCAAGACATGTTACTGACCATGTTAAATTTTGAGAAATGCATTTTTTTCCTCAATTGACAACGTGAAGGTACTAACAATTATAACACAAATAAAGACAGGGTAAAATGTCGACTGTGGGACTTACCCGACATAATAGTGTTCTTAATAGTAGTGGTAGGGACATAGGGACAGAAAAAGCGACTTTGTTTTATACTACCTATGTACCTAGTGATGATGGATATAAAATTCATATTAAATAATACCATATGAAAATAGATTGCTTTATATCGAATACTAGATTTCCGCCCGTGGCTTCGCCCGCGTTTTCAAAGGAAAACCCGCATAGTTCCCGTTCCCGTGGGATTTCCGGGATAAAACCTATCCTATGTGTTAATCCAAGTTACCTTCTATATGTGTGCTAAATTTCATTGTAATCGGTTCAGTAGTTTTTACGTGAAAGAGTAACAAACATCCATACATCCATACATCCATACATCCTTACATCCATACATCCATACATCCATACATCCTTACAAACTTTCGCCTTTATAATAGTATTAAGATTATTTATTACAACAATAATGAATAACAACAACTGCCTATTAATATAACAGTAAAAATATGACGTAGTTTGGTTTAAGTAGGTATCCATTTAATTAGTCAAAAAATTAATTAATATAAAGTTTGTTCTCTTAGTTATGTCTTTTGTTTGTTTTTATAAACAAAATTTAACACACATACTGACACATATACACACACATGTAGTATCTACCTACAATTACTATCTATTTTACAAAATATCACTCACCCTAGCCAATCCAGTAACCGGGAACTTCTCAAAGTCCAGAACGTTTTCCTCCCCCAAATTCCTCTCCAGCTGTCCACCGAACGTTCTAGCAGCCATGATCGTCGCTACCGACATTCCATCGCCAATAAACAGAATGCCATTTTTAGCTTTATTCGTATTAATTTTCTCCTGGAGCTTTGACTTGAGAGTCTCCGCAGCAGTCTTCTTCCAATAGGAACCGTGTTTCTCGTCAGCTGGGATGTAGGATGGATTCATGACGGTGTCTAGAATCTTCTTTGATTTCGGTGTTGGTACATTTTCTGTAAAAGATGGTTAGGGTTAGATACGTGTTTTAATATAGATTACATGAAATAATGCCCATGTTTATGAAACGCAACTTATGAGAGGTACCTAATATCAATGTTATGTATATTATTTTATGTTTTAAACTTACAGAGTAATTAACGTTAGTAACTTCTATGTGTTATATATTACTAGATTTCCGCCCGCGGCTTCGCCCGCGTTTTCAAAGGAAAACCCGCATAGTTCCCGTTTCCGTGAGATTTCCGGGATAAAACCTATCCTATGTGTTAATCCAAGTTACCCTCTATATGTGTGCTAAATTTCATTGTAATCGGTTCAGTAGTTTTTACGTGAAAGAGTAACAAACATCCATACATCCATACTTACAAACTTTCGCCTTTATAATAGTATTAAGATTAAGATATAGGTTCTAGTGTTTAAAACATTAGTACAATGACAGGTATTTTAGATAAAAATAATGTACTGTACGAGTACATACTAACCTAATAGTTCTAATTCGTTATTCTTCTTTCGTTATCTTATTTTTTATTTGAAAAGTAAATTAATATTTTAAATAATCAATATACTTACTTTATTAGTTTTTGTTAAATGCATTGCAGTACTTTATGCTTTAAACGTGCAAGTTACATCGTAAATTTAATAATATTATAGCGATAATTCATAGCGATTTACTAGAAAATCGATTTATAAAGAAATCCTTTTTCTTGAAACGTGTACATTATGCTAATGTTTTAATAATATTATGAAATAGTCATGTAAGAGTGTGCCATTTAAAATATTGCAGATTTCTCATAAAATATAGATTTTATCTAAGTAATACCACATAACGATGAATTTGACAGGTAGATAATAATCTTATTATTGTATCTTTTTTAAAAGTGTGCGATGTTGCAATCATAAAATCTCGCTTCTAATGTTCTTGTAATCATAAAACATAGTTCTTTTTGTTGTTTTGTTCGATTTATAATATTTTAAATGTCATTTAAAAATATCACGCATGCATTTGGATGAAGATTATATATATTTTTTAGTAATAACTTAGAAATAATATGAAGAAAACCGATGAAGATAACCGATGGCTGAATACATACCTACAAGATAACTTATGGATAACTTGCATTTGGACAAAGTATAGTAACTTAAAAATATACTATCTTGTAAGTAATAAAAATTGTTTCACAATGTATGTCTATGTAATTAAATAACAACCAATTATCAACAGTTTTTCTACAGATCGTCACGTTCGGTTTAAACCAAGATTTAATCACGTTTACCAGCCTTTTATCTTTTAAGGTATTACTTACTAAAGAAAATGAGATTTCGTATATTCGGTTACAATTCGACTAAAATACCTTTGAAACTTAATATTGCAAGACATTGCAGCCCATCAGAAGCATAATAAGTGGTAAATAATGCATATAAATAAATTAAAATTTATAATATTAGATTGAAATTTCTAAATTAATATGTCTGAATTACAAAATATACTCTACTAAAAATATGAAAGATTCGTAAACAATCCATAAATTATATAAATATAAAATATTATGTAAGTAATGCTCCCGTTTTAAAATCACCTTAAAAAATAAGGAAATATGGGGCAAGTAGGTATATTTTACATTTAAGCTCATACTTCTTCAAAATTTCTATCATCGATATCTATCTAATAACTGTAATAAGACACGTGTTACATTAACATTATTCATATAAAGTATAAGTGATTTTTCCATACAATAAAGTAACAGGTATTATCCAGTTATACAAGGAACAGGTTTAAAAGCACGTGATTTCTTGCAATTGCACATGTACTGTCACTGTCCAAATGTAATAAGGCCCACTCTTTAATATTATTTAATATACTCTTTAATATTTATTATTTATCTAGTAAAGTTCAGAAAATTTTTGTTAATAATAATTAAATAATTAAACATGCTTGTAAGCAGGATAAAAGCTTTTTGCACTTTCATTAAAAATAGGATATCAAAATCGGATCTGTCGAAAATTCTAAGATAACCAACCAGGTACCCAATGCTTTTTAGATAGGTAGTTATTACTAACTGTTTTATTGTATTATATTATTTTACCACCGAGTAAGTAATTGAGAAAGCTAAAGGATTCGCATTAGAAATTTAAATTTAACAATATAATGTATCTTCAGACTTCATTAAAAGTCTACAAAAATGTGGATAAAACTGAAAAGTTTCAATGAACTTCTATAAATTCACGTGTTATCCAGTTTCATCCACACTTCATTCCAGACATCCTAATTAGAGGCGAATTATCTACGAGAATAAACAATCCTAGATTTTATAATTTGATCTTATAATTTTGTAGCTAAATTTTAGAGGTACCATAATGTGTGAATGTTCTGTATTTATTGTGTTATTTATTTTTAATACGCTTGCTAATTGCTTGGATATTTATTCATTCAAATGTCACCTGCATTTTGTATTTATATAAAGGGCTCTTGAGCAATAATAATTAATAACGAAAAGGAACAAAAAGTGGGATGTCTTCATATTTCTGCGTAATCTGTGCTTATTTTAGCAACGGTAAAAGAAGAAGCTTCTCAATTCCTACTTCCTAACGCTTTATGATGTAGGTATTTAAGAAAATATATATTTAAGAAAATTGTTTGTTATGATATTTTTCCAATCTTTTTTTTATTTTTGATTGGGAAAGTAGGTTCCTAGTATAATAATTAATAGTAATGGTGTTTTAATGACACAACGATACGTTAACTAATTAACAAATCGACATCAATCGAAAGTTGCTATAAATTTATATTCTTACCTCGGTTTCGTTAATTGAAATAAATAATAGCTTTTTACACACGTCATTATTACTTTTTCAATTACATTTTGATCAAGCAATTATTTATTAAATAACAAAAAATAGAAAAATAGATAAATAATCATATTTTTTATAATAATTAATCGTTATTGACGGATCGCTTAAGACATTTCCATAAATTAAAATATTATGAATAAATTAGAAGTTGTGAAATGCTTCCTCAAACGCGGAGTAGTTATAAAATTGAAATTCAGAATGTTAAAGTAAGTTAAATTATAAATTATGTTTTTTGGCTTCTGAAGAATATTAATTTGACATGAACGTAAATAATTTAATATTTGGGTCAATTTCCATTAAGTAGGTAATTGTTTTTGAACTATCGTTTCTACCTACATTTATTATAACTAGGTAAACGAAATACCTACATACGATATTTTATTTCATAAATGTCAATAATTATTGGTAGGTAACATATTAATTCAAGCAAAATGCTTACAAATTTCCGTCTCTAAAATAAAAAAAAAAATTCCGTTGACATTTTTAACGCAAAACTCAATTCAGTTAGGAGGTACTTAAACATAAAACCACATAAGTGAAATAATTTTTCGTCATTAAAAATATTTTGAAAAATGAATCCGTTGATATTTTCAAATGCAAAAAACGAACTGTCTCGAATTAATAAAATCACACAAAGCACTAAAAACTAATATATTACTAGAGTAAACACTAAAAACTATTGTATTACTATTTATATGTATTATATTATTAAAAACGAACCTGAATTAACAGCGTAAATTAAAAACAAAACTTGCAACACAAAAATTCGCGCCATCGCGTATCGTGCGCGCGCCGACGGCCGTGCTTACCAACTGCTTCATCAGATACCGCGGGTTAGTTTTTACAAAGTTTTGAATGCAATTAAACTGATAGGTTCATCTTGACACTTGTAATGAAGTTTGTTTGAATTCATTTTAAAATAAAAGTATTGGTAAATAAATCTGAATAGTTTATTTGAACGCGCTAATCTCAGGAATTACCTACTGGTCCGATTTGAAAAATTATTTCGGTGTAAGATAGCCCATTTATCGAGGAAGGCTATATAATATCATCACGCTAAGACCAACAGGAGCGAAGCCCTTTAGTTTCTGTGATCTTTAGTTATTCTTTTTAGTTAGAGCGAAGCACTGCGGGTAAAACCGCGGGGCATAGCTAGTTATAATATAAAACTGTAAAATCCATTTAGTTCGATAATTAAACCCGAAACCGATTTTTTATATAACAATAATGTCAAACAATAAATATGTTTATCCTTTCATAATATTTTAACTTAGTCGTCCATTTATGTACATAATAATTCAATAAAGAATATTTTATTGAAGTGAAACTTCTTTATCGGGGTTGGAAAAAAATTTAGTGTAACATTTTTTCGTTACGCGCCATCTTGTTTTTATCCCTTACACGCGTGATTGACGTATTTCTGTAAAGTTGCATATATAGTAAATTATTTTTTGAAAAATAAGTTCATAAAGGAGTTTCACTTCTTACGTGTGTACACTAGTACACGCACAATTTTAAGCTATTGCATAGCTTCTATCGCGGGCCTTGAGCGCGGGAACCGAATCCAGAAATTCCGTAACGAAAAAACCTCACGCTCCCCACTCCGACGGGCACGGAGGCTTGAAGGCATAGCATGCAATAGCTTTACCGCGGCAGTCCCCGAGTGCCACACGTCTTTTTTTTATTTATTCATTTAACTGTGAAGTTGAACGCTCGCACGGTAAATTATTGAAAGTAGACAGATAAGAACAGCACGTGCTGAGAGATCGGTTCCTTATCTCCAATGTTGTAATTGAATACAATACGTTTATAGAGCGATTATGATGGTTTATCTTTTTAATATTTATTAATAGATCATCTGTTAAGTTAAAAGTACCAAATTATTATAAATATGATTATGATGGTAATAGTTTTTTAAATAGACGCAAATTGCAGTCCCATTAAGCTAATTTAATTTTTAATCAACAACACCGTGAAACAATAAAAGCATGTTATAAAATATAAGCCTTGTTTTGTGTATTAGAAGTAAAAATAATTTGAAAATAGGAGTCTATTTACTTATCATGAATTTTGTGGTTTTAAGCAAGTGTATTATGATGGTACATTCACACTTTACAAGGCATCAAGAAATTTGCAATAGATTATACAGGCGATTATAAATGGGTCTTCCACAAAGAACAGTAAGCAGTGTGGATAATAAATTCTGTGTGTCCAAAAATCAAAAGTTTTTGTACAGATGTCGATGAACTTTGAAACGAACGCCCGAAGCATGTAATTACATTTGCAATGCAGTTTAACAACTTAAAAAGTGTATTATTCCTTTGAATTCCCGAAAACATTTATTGTTTATTTTATGTGAAACTAATTGGCATTACATATAAGTAGATATTTAATGTTATAGAGCTATTTATCTTTGATTAAATAATACATCAAATAATGTTTCAATAACGTAATTTTCCAAATTTTAAGATCAAGGTCTATATACACAGTTTGGCACATATCAAACGCGAATTGGTGATAATTGATTGATCGAACATTTTATAATGTATTCTTGCACATTTTTATCCAGATAATAAGAATAAATAGAATGCTGTGTAGTGGCATTCCACACATATAATGATTATTTGCTCGGCGCAATCTGCACGCGAGAAGCACGTGGTCTGATGTAATATTATAATCCATATGGATTACAAATTAAAGACAACGGATTTTAACCTAACTAATGTTATAAAAGTAACTCTGTCTGTCTGTTTCTTCTTCACGTCTCAAACACTGAACTTGTTTGGATGAAATTAGGTAGGAGATAGCTTGTATCCTAGAAATCCCACGGGATCACAACCTATGCGGCTTTTTCTTAGACTACGCGAGCGAAGCCGAGTTGAAAAACTAGTTTATTATATATTCAAATTAAAATATAATCTATTTATATAGTAATGCATGAAATGTAATCCAGGGTAATTATTTATATTATTTAAATTTATGAAGCTCTTTCTTTTTAGCGTTGCTTACTTTGTTATTAAAATGATTAGTACCATTAATATAGGTACCTATTTAAGTGTTGATTTGTAATGATGTAATTTAGTTGATATTAGAGTGGTGATAATATTGTTTTGTCTGTTATATTTAGATAATATTATGTGTACTTATAATTTTCATTTCTTTTTTAATCGCTTAAATTACATTATTTGTTTTAAATATGTAAAAAATAAATATGTAGAATAAGCATTGTTACTGATGTAGAGTTTGTGTGAAAAATAATATTGGGTCTAATTCATTATTTAAAGATATTAAAAAACAGGTATTTGTCGGAAAATAATTATCATTCTATTAGCCTATGCACTTCCTGCGTTTATAGTTTATTCTGATCAATTACCTAATATCGGATAACTTCGACTTCCTAATTTATCCAAAACCATGAAATCAAATCAAAATCATACCCGGTCCCAATATTCAAATTAACTACCCCTTAACAAAAGATAATGATACTAATTTATTAGTGAGGTCTCACAATGTAAACACGGAACTTATCTATTTTTAAACTCCCTCCTACATTTTCAAATAAACGTCTGATTTTTAGCAATAAATGCACTATTGCATATATTTTTCCCAAAAATGTCTCAAGGGTGTGTGTATAAAATGCACTCACCGTACAACCCTTGCACAGGAATAATTGAATAAATAAAGAAAAGCCACAACAATGACATGTTGTATGGGGGCGTGGTCCACGACTGTGCGTTATCTTACGCAGCTTCGTTTTATATTTAAGATTATTATAAACAGGATGATAATTGTTTTAATTTGTCTACTGACTTCAAACACAAACATTTATTTAACCAATACTAGCTTTCCGCCAGCGGCTTCGCGTGCTTAAAAAAATAAAAAATATACCGGCCAAATTGCCGAATAACCTCCTCCTTTTTTTGAAGTCGGTTAAAAATTATACAACTAAAACCATCAAAATCTGATCTTAGCATACAGGGACAGATTGCGGAAAGCGAGCTTTCTTTTGTACTAGGTACATATATAAAAATGTAGTCAAGTCTTCTTGAAGCATTATTGAATCGTCGTTTCATAGCATACCATTTACCACCAGTTCAGAAAGTATGTTCTACAGAGAAGAGGCGGCAAGAAATATTTAACTTCAAAATATATCCGTCTTGCCCGGATCAAAAACAAGAAAATACCGTAGGCTATTACCTATTCACACAGAAGGTAACACTTTACCTGAATCCACTTTATTAATTGAAATTGCAATTAAAATCTCAACTAATTACGATATATAGATTACCAAAGACCACAAGGGTCAATAAAATATAAAGGAGCACCCTGTATAAATGTACCACGCCCAAACACCGTGGGACAATGCTCTGGATAAGCACTGACGCAAATTCTTATCTATAATATGGGTTTATCGAATTTATGAAAAATAATTACAGTTTAAACCTTTCTTAAATACCGTCTGAGTATCATTACTTGAGAAAACATTAATCTCTATCGTAAATACAAATAAACTACTTATTACCGCAATAGTATCGTAGAACTATAATAAAAAAACAAGGAAGTCGATATCTCTTCCTGAAGTATGCTAGGTAGGTACTTCAGTGATAATTAATAAGATATTTAATGCAACCGGTATCGGTGTTGCAGATTTATCAGCGCTTTTAATTGTAAATAATGACGTATTCTGTGATAAGGGTCAGGAGAATCTCCCTTATATTTCTGAAGAGGCAGTCCAGGCAAAAATCAAATAAAGGTTAGTATTTGGTTAGTAAATCTTGCACTTACTATCATGCAACCTTTTTCTTTCATTAAAATATTATTATGGAAAAATATGTATTAGGTTTAAAATAGTTCTGCAACTGACGTAGAATCTTACCTAAATATCTGTTTTTTCCATGGAAAAATAATGTTAATTTTTTATATTCTATTCATTACATTAATATTTAATAAAAAAAAATAATGTAAGTGAGAAAATTTTATGTTGAAATAAAGCGTTTTTTTTATTTATTTGCATAAAATTGTATGAATTAATGTCTCGTTCTTATCAACCACGGTTTCATCACCTTATGGTTTGTTTGAAGTTGAAGTTATTTTTTGTTTCCGCTTATTTTGGATACGTCGTTATCATTTCTTAGTTATAAAGTTAACAATTTACTTCTCATTTTGCCTTATCTTCGATCTATCTTATAAACAATATATTTACATATTATATAAAAATGAATCTCTATTTCCCTTGGTCACGGCATCACGCGTGAACGGGTGGACCGATTTCTGTAATGATTATTTTTTTATAATATTCCTTGAAGTACGAGGATGGTTCTTATGGAAAGGAAACGTAAACATATACCACGGGTGAAGCCGGGGCAGACCGCTAGTAAACAATAAAATTATTTTATTGATTCCTCATAAATAATCCATTTCGCATTTCATATATTCCGAACCTTGGCCATGAGCTAAAAAGAGAAAATATTCCAACTCCAATTGGAAGCTATTTTATTTCTTGGCCGTGCTATTGTGTGGGCGCCATTCATGCTAAGAAGGATGTGTGTAATTTACGATACTTCAGTATTGTGATTGTATTGCATACTGCAAGGAAATACGTGATACGATACCGAAAATAAGACTTGGTGACGTAGCGTAATATCGTGTTGTTAACGCGAGTAACTGAGGACAAGGGGACCATGTCTTAAAGGAGTGCTAATTCTTGTGTGGGTAGTGATGGCGCTAGACGACCTTGTGTTTCTTGTTCCACATCGGAAGTAATATTGCTTTAAGACATCATGGTAACCCTCAAGGATCATTAGAAGATTAGGGGACGCTACAAACTAACCGTTTAAGAGATAGGTATCATTAGTTATACTCTCTCCTTGTCTGAGACGGTTTTTACTATGGTAGTCTACGGTTTCATGCTAGTAGCCATCACAATGTATCCAAGCTAAAAAAAAAAAACAAAAACACGACAATATCCGGAACGCAACTGTCAAACTTCATTACGTTTTTTTGTGCGCAAGCCATCACAGTAAAATTTTGTTTATTTTTATAAAAATGAAAATTTCATTTAAAAACAAGTGTATTAATTACTAATACTAAGTTTTAATATCATGTTCCACTGTAAATTGAATAAATCAAGTGCTACAAGCTTATAAATGCAAAGGAAATCTTACAATGACGAGTGCATTAAAGGTACATAAATGGATTGAATTCTTACTAACGTTCAAGGGGTAAGTGATACATAGCATAAAAGTTTTTTGGTAGTCAAACGAAGATATTAACGTCGTTTTACCATAGAATATCATTAAATATCGCGTATGTACCGGTTTAGAGGTTATGTTTATGTTATGTTTATGCATTGCAACCTGTTTGTACATGTCAACATGACATGAGTGTTTTTCTGAACGAAAAAGCGGGTTTTTTGTTAGGTTCGTTATATTCGTACACTAGTCATTTCCGTTTCCTGAAAAAACTTTCTCATTGTACCTACGGATCGCGCGTGTTTTATCTCTCTTGTGTTTGCGTTGCAAAAATCACTGTCTTAAAATAATTGTGAAGTGAAAATGGGGAAAAGAAAAAGATCAGATTCCTATTCCCAAGAAGATTTGTGGAAGAAATTAAAAAAACTGGAAAGAAAATTGAAGAAATGTGAAGGCAGAACTGATAGAGATAGAGAGTCAAGTCCAGGGACTCCTCCTCCTCCTCCTGTTGAATGCACTGAAGACTTGACAGGTAATATTGTTAACCCAAATCTTACCTACTTCAAACGACTGGATAACTGTGGTAGATTTAGTACCTATTAAACTAGTGTACAGGCCCAATACTAATTTTTGACTTAGCGCTACCACTAGCAGGTAGACAATGTCAGTTATATATTATATACATTTCAGCGCTATCACCTAGCGGATAGACAGTGTCAGATATATACATTTCAGCGCTATCACTTAGCGGATAGACATTTTATTCTTACTTTCTAGTGCTATCACTTGTGGATAGACAGTTACAACCACAGCCTGACAGAAATGTTTGTTCCCTAAATAAATAAAATCATATAGTAGTATGAGAAATGAATAACATTTTGTTTTATATTATTTACAGTCGAAGATATCCCAGAGGAGCTTCTGTTAGCCCTGGGCAAGGAAGGTGAGAAGGAAAACATTGTTGGTGGGGAGATACAGCAGCAGCTGACAGAACGATGGACAAACATCATTCATCAGGGACTTGGAAAAGAAGCCAGAGAAAATTTAACAAAGAAATACCCCTCACCAATAAATTTTATGGCAGCTGTACCGCCTGTCTTGAATGAAGAGATAGCAGCGGCTATGAATGAAGCCAGTAAGAAGCGAGACAAACGAATAGTTTTCCGTCAGGCGTTAATAGGTAAAATGATGGTCGCATTAGGTAAGGCACTTACCTGTGTCCTTAAGGGTAATATAAATACCAAAGAAATTGTAGAACAACTGAATGACTCCGCAAAACTAGCCGCAGAAGTTCTCCACCAAGACTCCGAATCGAGAAAATTTTTTGCTCTTGCGGGAACAAGTCCAGTTATAAAGGAAGCAGTCAAAAAGGTAAAAACAGACGAATACCTTTTTGGTAAAAACTGTGGGGAACTTATTAAAGCGGCCCAGAGCATTCAAAAAACAGGCTCCCAAATTAAAAGACCTATAAGACAGGAAAACTGGAAGAGCCCGCTGCAACACCATTCTCAACCCCGCAGCGGGCAAGCACATCATCAACCTCGCAGCGTGCCAGCCAAGCAAATTCAGACTCCCCAGCAAGCCCAGGGCCAGAGGCCTCTACAACAGCGGAAGAGACCTCAAGCCCAGCGCCCCAGTCGACAACCCCAAAACAAATATCGCAGATACTAGAGGTACATGCCGGTAAATTGAAATTTTTTTCTCATAACTGGTTAAAAATTACTAATGACCCGGTAATCTTACAATGGGTTCAGGGATACAATATCCCATTTAATTTTATCCCTCCAGAGCATACAGGACCCCATCAGTCTTGGTCTAACAAAGAAAAAGAAATTATTGAATGGGAAATTGAAAAATTAATAAATTTGGGTGCTGTATCTCAATGTGAATATATAGTGGGCCAGTTTATATCACCAATATTTGTAATTCCAAAACCAAATGGTACATTCAGGTTTATATTGAATTTAAAAGAATTAAATCAATACATTGATACATGTCATTTCAAATTAGAAGACATGAGAACAGCATGTAAATTAATTACTCAAGACTGGTATATGGCAAAATTAGATTTGAAAGATGCATACTTTAGTGTGGCTATTTCAAATGAATCAAAAAAGTTTTTGAGGTTTAAATTTGACAATAAGTTGTATGAATTTAACTGCTTACCTTTTGGTTTATGCACAGCCCCTTTTGTATTCACAAAACTTATGAAACCAATATGTACCTACCTTAGAAATAAAAATATTGTCCTGACATCTTACTTAGACGATATAATATATTTTAACTCATCAAAAGAACAATGTAGGAAGGATATAGAGATTTCGTGCACTTTGTTTCAAGATCTAGGTTTTATTATTAACCTTGAAAAGAGTATTTTCACACCTAAAAAGACTTGTACTTACCTGGGCCTAATTATAGATTCAAGATCAATGTCCTTATCAGTACCTCTAGAAAAACAATTATCTATAATAGAAAAAGTTAATTATTTCAAGAAAATTAAGTCTTGTAAAATAAGGGAATTTTCTCAACTGCTAGGAAAATTAACTTCAGTTTGTCCAGCTATACCTTATTCATGGGTATATACAAAACTTCTAGAAAGGGAGAGATATCTTGCTTTAATTAAAAAGGATAACAATTATGATGAAAAAATGGAATTATCAAAAATAGTTACTTCCGAATTAGAATGGTGGACAAAGAACATAGATAGGTCTAACCCGATTCAAAATTATAATTTTTCTCTAGAAATTCAGACAGATGCCTCAACCACTGGCTGGGGAGCAGCTTGTGGTATAGAGCGAGCTTCAGGTTCATGGTCTTCCACTGAGAGGCAAAACCATATCAATTTCTTAGAAATTAAGGCAGCTTATCTAGGACTTCAATCTTTTACAAAAGACCTAAGTCATTGTGAAATCTTACTCAGAGTGGATAACACAACAGCAGTAGCATATATTAACAAAATGGGTGGTGTTCAATTTCCTCATTTAAATGAAATGGCTAGGATTTTTTGGCAATATTGCGAGAGAAAAAATATCTGGGTGTATGCGTCATACATAAATTCAAAAGATAATTTTGAAGCTGACTTTGAATCAAGGAAAATAAACATAGAATGGGAACTTTCAAATACTGCCTATGATGAAATTGTACAACAATTTGGCTGCCCAGAAATTGATTTATTTGCCTCTAGAATCAATAACAAATGTAAGAAGTTTATCTCATGGAAACAAGATCCTGAAGCGTTTGCTGTAGATGCATTTACTGTTAAATGGAGTAAATATTTTTTTTATGCATTTCCTCCTTTCTCATTAGTTTTAAAATGCATTAGAAAAATACAATGTGATAAAGCAGAAGGTATCTTGGTATTTCCTTTATGGAAATCCCAAGCCTGGTTTCCCACATTACAGACTCTTCTAGTTGGAAAAATGTTAATTTTCGAACCCAATCCAAATTTATTATCTTCTCCTTACAGAGAAACACACCCCCTTCATCAACAACTTACCCTGGCTGCAGGGCTGCTGTCAGCGAGGCGTTCGTGAGACGGGGCACTCCAAACTCAGCCTTAGGAATTATGTTAAATTCACTATCTAGCAATACTATCAAACAATATGATAGCTCTCTTAAATTATGGTGGAGTTTTTGTAATAGGTTTAAATTAGATCCTTTTCAAACTTCAGTCCCATTTATTTTAAATTTTTTAAGTGAACGTTTTAACTCAGGTGCCTCATATGGTACCCTTAATACCATTAGATCAGCTATTGTATTAATAATGGGACCGAAAGTTAGTGCAGATGATAGAATAAAAAGATTCTTAAAAGGTGTGTTTAAAATGAAACCACCTAAACCAAAATATAATATGACTTGGGACCCAGGCTTAGTATTAGAATATATAGGTAAAAATTATACGAATAATAATTTGGATTTACAAAGGGCTACTAAAAAACTTGTTATAATGTTAGCTCTTACTACGGGACATAGGGTTCAAACACTGTCCCTAATAAAAGTATCAAATATTAAATTTACACAAAGCGGAGTTCAAATTAAAATCCCAGACATTATAAAAACGTCAAATAAAAATTCATTTCAACCAATCTTACATTTGCAGTCGTTTACGGAAAAAGAAATCTGCCCTGTAGAAATTATAAAAATTTATTTAAAAGCCACAGAAAAATTAAGGCAAAACATAGATCACCTGATTTTAACATTTAAAAAACCATATAAGAAGGCTTCATCTCAAACAATAAGTCGTTGGATAAAATCCGTATTGTGTGAATCTGGGATAGATGTGTCTGTTTTTTCTGCCCATAGTACCAGACACGCGACTACGTCGGCAGCAAACAGGGCGGGTCTTAGCATAGACCTTATCCGTAAGACTGCTGGCTGGTCTAGAGGTTCTTCTGTATTTGCTAGGTTTTACAATAGGCCTATAATAGAAGATCCTTTATCCTTCTCTGATACTATTTGTAATCTGAGTACAAATATTTAAGAAAAACTTGTCTCTAGTTATAAGAATATTTGTAATATTTTGAAATAAATAAAAAATTCATTTGATTTATTATAAATGGTTTCATTCACAACTCATGAATCTTTAAACATCTACCATAGTAAAAACCGTCTCAGACAAGGAGAGAGTATAATTAAATGGTTAAACGAACTTACCTGTAAGTGAAGTTCTACCATAATTATACGAAGCTCCTTGTCTGAGACGGTACCTGTTCCCACCCTACCCACCTCTGACCAAGTCTGAGTTGTTCATGAAACTTCTTGCTTTAAAAGTAATGAAGTTTGACAGTTGCGTTCCGGATATTGTCGTGTTTTTGTTTTTTTTTTTTAGCTTGGATACATTGTGATGGCTACTAGCATGAAACCGTAGACTACCATAGTAAAAACCGTCTCAGACAAGGAGCTTCGTATAATTATGGTAGAACTTCACTTACAGGTAAGTTCGTTTAACCATTTAATTATCCTTCATAAAATACGCTATGGGAAGGGTGCATCATTAAGCCATGACCCTGAAGTTACAATCGCTCAGGAAGCTAGTAGGTACTTTTAACAGCAAGAAATTGAAAATTTGCCATCATTTCATAAGACGTAAACGCGATATGAGTGTTTATCTTTCTTATGTATCGGAAAGTCCTTCTCCTGTCACGGTTATGTGAGGCAATTATTTAAAATTGAAGGTAAGGCATGTTTGGATGTGATAAAGTTTACAGGGTAAACGTGTCCCAATTTTTGCTTTACTGATAATAAGAATATATTTCATATATAAGGGGGCTACTCACCTACCTGCCGCAGGGGCTATATCGGTTGCACGGCGGAGGAACTTCGGTTGTTCTCTAAATTGCCCCTGCTTACCTATACACATCACAATTAAGGAGCCAATTAAGGTGCAATTCCAATTTTACCCCTGCTGTAGGTATGTGAGGTGCCCGCATTTACTATAATAGTGCATTTATGGGCAGACTGCGGCTGGTGATCCACAACACATTAAAGTTCTCTAAAGGTACTGCATATTGGACCTGTGTTCCTACTAAAGGCTTCCAAAGGATCGGGTATCTTCCTTCATATATACTACATATATTATCTGAATAAATATAGGTTATTGGTGTAGGTAATAATAGGTTTTTAATTAATTTTAAATTAAACATCACCGCAAACCTTAACGATTTGAGTGGAAATTAATTATTCTTGAACGTGGTATCTAAATTAAGTCCTAAATGTAAACAATCAAGGACAGCAATATATCTAAAGTTTTACGACGATAGTATAAAACCTTGCTATTATTACTCTGAATATAAACCACAGAACAATAATATTATGCTCGCAAATAAGACTTAGTAAAACTGCAATATTTATATTACAGTCTATATTCAAAAAACTATTTATTCTAAATACTTATATGGATATTGAAAAAAATCCCTGATCTAGTTCACTTAGAAGCAATTACACACTTAATAGTTATTCATTTCGTGCGACCTTATATGGGATATGACTTTGACCTGGTCAAAGTATTTAATAAAAACTCTTTACAAAAAAGGTCAAACACTTCTTCATACCTTCTAAAATGTACTAAATAAGTTTTTGTATACAATATTCATTTTCTCAAACAATGTCTTTGATACACTGAATGGGTGATGGTATATAAATAAGAAGGAAATTTTTCGCTATCATGTAGGTACTTAAGTCATTTATTATGACGTCTCACAAATAGGTGTCTGTCAAAAGAAAACAATTATTAATAGATAAGCTTTATAGTTTATACATATATATATAGAATCTGTTATATAGGGAACATGACTTTGGAGAAAAAAAGGAAACGGTATTTAAATGAAAGAAAGTAAAAATTCGCGAAGCAGTTTAGATGTATCGATACTACCGTTGCGCTTTGAACTAGGCCACTCACGTACCCGCATCTCAAATCGAATTAGTTCTATTGAACCTAAGATGATTTGAAATTAACTTTGAGCACTTTTAGAATAATATCTAAAGACTTCATAATATATCTAGTTTTAGCCATCGATATTTGCAAATATAAAATATATTATACATAGGTAGAATGTAGGTACCTAGATACGAGATTCAGATTTTTCGTTAAGTTTTTAGATCTTTTTAAGTTGAAATTGTTTTTACTTTCTTTTACTTGTAAATTTAAAAACATTTGGATTAATATACTAAAAGATTTGGAAAAATTATAATTAAAGGTATAAAATGATTTACGAAAATCTATAAGGGAACGGTGCTTATGTCTTATTGCAAAGAGCATAGGTATCTAATTTTTAAAAGTGTAACATCCAAAAAAATGTAATAATGTTTGTCTTTGTATTTCTATGACCACGTATCACGCCTCCGTGTTTTGATGCTTTTCATTCACATGTGTAATTTTCATCTTAAATTTATCTATTAAATTTAAAGCCAGTGTGTTACATATATACATGGCTTTACCATACGGTAAAGTGTAAAATAATGTATTCTTTGTGATATACATATGTTTATGATTCATGGCGCGATTCGTGGCTAAACAATGATATTGAAATTGTAGTATTATGTTTATTTTATTTGCTGAGGTTTTGAGTTATCTCCTTATTGTTATAGGAATAAACGGGTTTATTAATACGGAGCCAATCTTAATCTATGTACCTACAGTTTATTAAAGAGTTGAGATAAATTATGTAACTATTCGTTAGTTATATTACAATCAATGTTTTTATATGCGATATAATATGTGTGACATATTTTGTGATAATTGCCTTTCAATAATACAAGTACTCTAATAAAAATTAATAAGGTAGCGAAAAAACTTAGTTGTGAATGTTCAAACTGTTTTTCTGAAATAAAAGTGTAAGAAATGTATTCACTTTTTGAGGGAACGAGTGCTACATGCAGAAAACTGTGTATATATACTTTGTAACTAGGTATAATCTACAAGGTCGCGGAAGAATTCTAACAAATACCCGCGGCCCCATCATTAAAGCGGCTCGACGGAACACAGTGGGGTTTTAGTCGGTAAGAATCCGACATAACCCACGGCTCCTTCCCCGTGGGTATCTTTGGAAGATTTCCCCACTATAAAAAAAGGTATAATCTACAATATACATTATTAATTGTAATAAATAAAAAATTATTTGCATAAATTATCGTATTTCCTTCTTTCAACATAGATAGTGATAAAAATAATGATGTAAAACTTACAGACAATTTACCATACTAAAGGATATGTCTAATTGTTATCTTAAAAAAAAACAGAAATAACACTAATTGTCATAAAGCCAAACAAAGTAGAATTTGTTCTGGGTAGAATTTATTGGGTGCAAAATTATAATGGATAGCAATGCAGTTTTAGCAATGCTAAATAAAATAATAATTACTCTATACCATAAAATAGTTTTATATTATTATCTGTGATATAGATATACATAATATAACTATAGAGCTTCTATAGAGCTAATATAAATTTGTATCAGAAAAAAATACTTTACAATTGTGCAATTGCATCCGCTTTCTAATCTTAAATAACAGTTTACTAACAAATAAGTGTTACCAGCCGCTAATTGACAATAATATATGTCAGAGGTCAACATATATTTTTACCCCACACCGTTGTTTGGGCACTTTATCAATAAATAATAAGATAACTAAATAAGTTCAGTTATCAGCCCCCACATCACAGGCGCATGACGCGTGACAGGCGTGTGAGAACGCTGGCATGTGATTGGTCGAGGCGGATTGGCGCGTGCGCATGACGTCATGCATGTGTTTTTGATTTATCTTGCAGTGTTTGCTTTTTAGAGTTCCATACTCAAAGGGTAAAAACTGGACCTGAACGCTGGCTTGTGATTGGTTGAGGCGGATCGGCGCGTGCGCGTGACGTCATTTGTTTATGATTTGTTATGCAGTTAAAACTGCAACTGGTTCCGTAACCAAATGGTAAATGGGATCTTTTCAATGAGAGTTCAGTGGCCGACTGCCTGTCTGTCCGCCCTTCTGGCACCAGACTGTATCTTATGAACTGTGATAGATAGACAATTAAGATTTCAAAGACGATGTATGTTGCCACTACAACAACAAATAATTAAAAAGTGAGGGTAAAAAACGGTTGACACGGTTTTAGATTGGATTGGTGAACTGTTTTGCATTTGCTTTTTAGCTTATTTGTACGGAACCCTTACTGTAGCGAGTCCGACTCGAACTTGACCGATTTTATTTTTAATTAACACTCGTTAGTTGTTTAATAGACATGTAGAGTATTTTTAGGTTGGACAATTAAAATATTTTGTGCGCTGTATGTTTTATAAGATAGGTAGTACGCATGTGAATTTGTATAATTTTTTTAATGATATTACATTGTATTTGTTTGTATTTGATTTGGAGCAAGTGTTATACATTTAGAAATAAAAGTATTGTTAAGTAATTGAAACGCAATTTATTCATTATAATATTATTAAGTGTAGGTACACGGGGAGACTCACCCTGCATCCACGCACACTGTAACTGTAGAGCTTTCTTTAAAAAGCTCTACATCAAACAGGGTTCTTTAGAACTCAGTGGTGTTTTTGAAAGGAAAATCACGTTTAAATTTAAATGCTTTACTTTTCATAGCTTAGCATATTTATTATAACTGCTATGTATGTACGCTATCTATAGTAATTCAATCTTGTTTATACTTTGTCTAAAAAAGGAATAATAAAACACAAATCACGTACCAATTTTATTAAAATCTTTCCATACGAAGCTTGTATAATCATCTAGACAATTACATTGATCTAACGCATAACATACATGTATAACTTCGTAATAATATTACATATTTATACACTTTATTATTTCAAACGTTCAATCCAAATTTTACCACCAAATCAATATTTATTTGAGCTATATGAGAGATGATAGCAAGTTTGTACTTTTAAATAACTTTTAAATCTTTAATTCTTATAAGTTAAATAAAATAAAATATGTAGTTTTCTGATAAAAATACATTTTAACGAAATAGGCCATTAGAATTTGGATTAGTAACAAATATGATCATAACTAACTAACGTAAATATAATTATTAACTTACACATACACTGCATACACATACTTGATTATTTAAAACAGTTTGTAATCTTTGATTATTTATTATTCATTTAAATAACTAATGATTTTAGATCTTTTAGAATTTTTTTTATGAATCCATCAAGGCTTAGGTTTAATTGCTTATAATATGTATATTAAAATCAATTCATTAATATCATGAATGCAATTTAAAAAATAAGTAAACATTAAATAACAATTTTTTAATGAAAAACTCTAAAAGATCTAAAATCACGTAAAAAATATGTGTGTATTTATAATTAATTATACACCTAATTAATTCATAGTAAATAATCTTTATAACTTTTTCAAAATAAATATTGTAAATAATTTGTATTTATTGCTTGTGATATGCTCGAATATAATTTTAATAATAAAATATAATTTAAAAGTTTCGAGTAAAATAAACAATTTTCAAAATTGACTTGACAAAATGTTTTTTATTGTCGATCATGTAATGTGCTATTTGGTTATATTTTAAGCCAAATGGAAGCCCATTTTAGCTTTCGATTCTAAAAATATTAATGAATTTTACGAATAATATTATATACAGTTATACATTGATATTACATAGCATACAGATAAGCAGAATACGATATAATAAATATCAATGTATTTTACTCGTTTCGAATTTATTCTTTCCTAAGCACATATAACTTAAATTTAGGTTTTCGTCATTTCCTATTGTTAAACCGCGATCACATTGATGTTACATTCAAACATATAGAACTTTAAACATGAATTTGAATTGATTTGAAATGCTATATTAGCCACTGTCTGTGGTAAACCATTACAAAACTCAAAACTATGCTCTTTTTTAAGGATGCCGTGAATTCAAAAATACTTTTCTAAGGATATTATGATAGTGTACTTGAACATTATACCCACAATTATTCTTTATTTATTTTTGTATTATGTAAACGTAGTGTTTACTATCATTAAGCTCTACACTGCAGTGTACTGTGCACTGTGACCGCGGCGTATTTTGAGATGACTCAAAAGTTACCTTGAAGACGTTACGCTGGAAATCAAGTCTTCCAACTCTATACATATAATTCTTAGTGACATAAAATTGTATGTGTTTGAAAATTCGACGCAAATATGAATACAGTGCTTATAATAAATGTGTTGGATTAAAGCGTGACGATGTTAAAAGATACGTCTCTTTCACACATAGCAAAAGTCACACACGCCATCTTAACATGTATTTTGAATAACATTATTCTCTCGATTTCATAAAGTTACCCTTTTCTTGTAAAATTGTTAAAATTACTTATAACATTCATTAATAAACCCTAGCTTCACAATCAGCTGTATGCTAGCCTTTCTTGTACCAAACTCTATAGTTAAATAAATTTGTATCATTAACGGTTAAGTAATTTTGCATGTTTGTAAATCTAGGGCTTTTTATATCAATGCTTTGTTACATTAAACACTCAGCACTAAATCTAAACCTATATAATCTTTCGCATTAAAACCTTAATGAACTTTACCGCCTTTCTTCAGTCAACCTTCGTTATTGGAAGACTAACTAAAAATCTTTTAGATCGTTGGATTATACAAAATAACTATATTCATAATATAATTCTGGGAAAACAGCTCTACCCTTTAAATTATTATTTATAATTTTTCTTTTTCTATTGTTTTCCGGCTAAGAGCGAAAACTGTGTGTGTATTAAGGATTCCTTAAGTAATTAAAATTAGCCTTATACAAAATACTTTATTATTTTTCTTCTATTAGCAACTCTTGTTGAATAAAGATATTATTATAGATCTGTATCGTCTTAATTTAGTTAATATCATCATATTGTATAGAAAACAACAGCACAGGAACATCTACCCTAATAATTAATACAAAATACGGTTTAAAATTGATTATTATTGTTAAATATCTGGTACCTAACGCCTGGCTTGATTTTCCCAGAATTATATCAATATTCAATACCACATTACTCTTCTTAAAATTTCGATACATCATGATCTAACTTTTCTTCACGAATAAAATACACAACCTTTAACTACTTCAACATTTTCGGGTACAAATTTGAATTATTTACTCTTTATACAATGCTAGAATATGTCTTCGTTATATTATGTATTCGCTAAAAAAATTGTTTAGTAATTTTGTACACAAGACATTTCTTGAAATCGTTTATTTCGTTAGAGTTGCTTAAAAACATGTTATGAATCAGCTAATAGGTAAATTATTAAAATCTAAAGAATGCTTTGATACAATTTATATTATAACATTCCCATACGGTTATTCATTAGTTTTAAACAAATAAAAACGCACAAAATCTGAAAAACTTTTCAATATAGACGAAAAATTAAAAAATGTTGTTCCTTTTCGTTTAGTACGTTTACGTTGTTTGAAAAAATACATGTAAAGGAAATTGCTTCAGTTATCAATTTCCTGCTGATCAAAAAACCTTCAAATAACCTTTTGAATTACTTTTTAGTCACAATAAGTATTTATAACAATATCATTACTTGAAATTTACAAAAATTTTATTTTCTGTTTCTGAAACAACATATTAGTTAGTTTAGTTAGTCATTATAAAAAAGTTAGTCATTATAAAAAATATACGGGCCGAATTGATAACTTCCTCCTTTTTTGAAGACGTTTAAAAAAGGCTACCAAAAAGTAAACAGATGACTCGTAATTATTACGATTTCAAGAAACGTAAAGTATACTGTACTATCTATATGTATATTGGACTAATATAATACATTTTAACTGGACCTGGGTTCAGGACAGTCTAGATCTATCTAAACAGTAATAAATAAGAAAAGATTGGTTTAGGTAAAGTATCCTGAATCCAGGGTTGTAACAACATATAAAACTAGCTTTTTACAGCAACACTTTGCAAACATAACAATAATAAAATATTGTTTTTGCCTTTACAGAAAAAAGGTATAATAATATAGAATTTATTCAAGTGAAGAAATAAGTTAGTTGTAAGAATTTTAAAATCAATATAAAAAATGTAATTTCAGCATGAAATTTATAAAATCATTTGTAAATAATATGCCTATTATTATAATATTATAATGTTAATATTTTGTACATACAGGCTAACAGAGAGAACAGAAAACGTACCTTCTTACAGATAAAAATAATAGGTGTTTCTAGAAACACAATATTTTCAACGATACTTTTAATAATTAAGCTTTTAATTTTAATGAATACAAGATGGCAAATAAATGGAAAACATGACTAGATAATTAAACATAGCGTAAAGTGAATTATACATTAAAAAAAACATAAATTTACAATAACGCTTATATTAAATTCTCCTTCAAAATATTTGAACACTTTGATATTTCTATATTATTCTATCGCGTACACACAGTTCAAGCAAGCTATGATGTACAATTGGTAGCAAATGTACTCGGTGCTTTATTTAGTTGTATATTTTATTCAAAATCAAAGAAAAAACAATATACTTTAGTCCAAGGTTGTTCTAGTTTTATAGTTACGTGAATTAGGTTATTAGGCTCCTCACAAAACATATGATTACAAACAAACATACGACTTGTTTCAACTTCAGAGAAATTTAGTTATAGGTAACTAAATTTCTACAGTATCCATATAATATACTGTAGAAAGCAAGCTAATTATTACAATTTTTTTCATTCTGTTTCAGGTAACATCACCTAAGCCCACATAATACAAGGGTTTGTGGAAATCTGCATTGGAAAACTAATATTTTCAAAGTTTAAGAATCTAGAGTGGTATGAAACGGAATATTATACGCGATCAATATTATAATAAACAATAGCAGCTGAGTATACCTTTTATTGCACCTTTACTTTATAACCAATTGTACATAACATTTATACGAACACACATCTAATTTACAGATTGGTCAAAATATTTTCTAGTCGAAATTGCCGCTTGCCGCTCTCCTTAGGCGCGGGTCAAACACAAGCGGCGCGGGCGCGGGCGTGCCATAAGCGCGCCTCTTCAATCTGTTTTGCACCACGTCCTTCTTCTACATTTTGTATGAAAGAATTTTGGAAAGGCGACGAGGCGGCACGCCACGGTTGCGCCGCGGGCGTACCGCAGGCGTACCGCAGGCGCGCTTCCCCCATCGCATCCAAATAGAGGTCAATTCACGGTCATACACAATCAAAAACAAATCGGGTGGTAGGAGACGGTAGCCTGTCAGTCAAAAATGTGTTCTCTCTGTGTGGAATTATATAGAGCTGCTATTACATACCCTTCTTCGTTTTGTTTTTAAAGGTGAATTGAATTAATCGATGAAATGATTTACACAGGTGATGGCAGTAGGGAAAGTGAAAATGAAGAAGAGCATAATGAAAGTTCCCATGTATTTACAATGTCAGAAATAAAGATAATCCTGATTTTGATTGTGTTTTTTATTTATTTGTAATTGTAATAATATTGTGGAATGATCAGTACTGTAAATACTTTTGAACTGAGATTTTAATGATAAGATTTATATGGTTTAAATGTAAACCTGTGTTTGAAAACCATATTTTATCTATACTAATATTATAAAGAGGAAAGGTTTGTATGTATGTATGGTTTTCACGCATAAACTACTGGACCGATTTTGATGACATTTGGCACAGATAATCTTTAGACCCTGAGAAAGAACATAGGCTACCTTTTATTGCGAAATATGTACCACGGGCGAAGCCGGGGCGGACCGCTAGTACAATATAAATTTTGTGTTATTTTAACCTTCTTTTCTTCCATCATTACACCAGTACTACTTTAAAATTACTTTAAAAGTACTATAAAATTTTCCAAGTAAATTCCAACATTTCCAACAAAGATATATTTGCAATCGTGGGGTTATCCTCGCTATTTACTTACAAGGAATTATCAAAACAAAATCGTTACTTTCAAATTAATGTTAAACTCTTTTAGCACAAAAAACATAATTTTACTAAATTATGCATGAAGAAAATGCATTTAACCACTCTATATAAATATCATTTTCGGACGCCAACAGCGCGCCCGATGCGCGCCGGCAGGCGCGCCGGCAGCGCGCCCGAGGCGCGCCGGTAGGCGCGCCCACGGTGCGCCGGCAGGCGCGCCCGCGGTGCGCCCGATGCGCGCCGCGCCGCTTGTATATGTCCCGCGCCTTAATAAGTATATAACATGAAAAAGTGAAGCTTGAAGAAGTACATTTCAATTTGCCCTTATACAAAATTCATAGCAAATTTATTGAAATGAAAAAAAATCATTTTTGCTATTTTTTATAAATAGGCGAACAATTTTTATGAACCTACAAATAATATTATGTATATTTGTCTTAAATTTTAGATAAACACTTCGATAACAAATCTGAAAAATATCGCAATACATTTAAACATAGGTAAGTTACACGAAGTTTAAAAAAATTGTTCTTAAAATAATAATAACAACTTAGATTAAGAATAACAACATTAAAATATAAAGCTTAAACACATATAATTATAATAAACTCCATCACACAAGGCTCAACAGTCGTTAACAATCCATAACCTAAACAAAACGCTTACCTAAATATTGTTCCATCGTCACGTCATATCACTTCGCTACACATAGAGCATCACTAGAAACCACTTGAACCAATCGACAAGCACATCACTAAGTCAGTTGCTAGGCAACTAGATAAGAGTTTCTTTCCCTCCGAGCTCAGTCAACTCCTTGTGGGGAAGCGAGCGTGGTGGAGGGCGATCTCTTCTGGGTTTATCTGCATACTAGTTTTTCGACGTCAATATTGTCACAAATTCTGGAAACATACAATGTTCATTTACATTGTTTTCAAGATTGAATATTTTTTCTTTATCAAGAAGCTTATGTATAAGATCAATAATTCATGGCATTAGAGAAACAAAATTGCATTCATGAATGGAACCCAAAATACTGGCCTTAAAAATTCTCTTAATACTAATCTTAAGAGAATTTTGAAGGCCAGGCTATTCAAAAGCTAGATATAACCTAAGTATATCTAGCATTTGAATCATTATTAAAACTAAGACAATCATAAAAAGGTATCGCTGTATTTACATCAAGGACGATGATTTTACTTTTCAGTGTCATAGTATGTGCTTTTAGAACTTCACTTGTTTTCATTAAATGAAGACTAAGTCTATAGAAAAGGATAGAAATTATGTAATTCAAAATAGATTGTAAGTATCAAAATATGTAGTTTTACACGCAAAACCACCAGTTAAAACAAGCTTCTCATTGACGACCTAAAAATTTGTTTATAGAAAAGTCTAGACATTTTATATTCAAAATCCCCATTGCTAGTAAAAAATCTATTACAACTATCAAAATAGTTTTACACGCAAAACCACCAGTTAAACAAGCTTCTCTTTGACGACCTTATCAAGAAGACAAAGGAAGTATGTAAAATATACGGCGACATGGAAAGTAGAATAAATTGTGGCGAAACCCAACCCACCATCGTAATTGACCATGCCGTCACCATCGAGGTCAGCCTCGCGGATCATGTCGTCCACCTCCTCCTCGCTGAGCCGCTCGCCGAGGTTCGTCATCACGTGCCGCAGTTCTACTGATGATATAAGCCCGTCGTTGTTCTTGTCGAACACTCTGGAACGTTTAGGAGGAAAATTTATTGGGTTTGAAGTCATCACTTCCTAAAAAACGTAAGTTGATGAATCACAGGGTTGATTTTTAGGTTTTCATTTCTGGGTGGAAATTAGATATATTAGAGAATTGTGAGAAATTAAATTTTTTAAGTTGATGTGTGTGAGGTACGGGAGGATTGTATGTGAAGTTTCATTTTTAACTTTCATATTAGTATTTTCAGCATGTAATAAATAAGCCTACGAATTACGATTATTCTACTTTGAAATATAACCTGGAATTTAATGATGAATTATAATAAAATTGTTATTAAAGATACCCAGTAAAACAGCACAGAGATTATGTAATTGTCTAGTTGACAGCTGAAATAAAAAAAAATAATGTATCCATACTAATATTATAAATGCGAAAGTAACTCTGTCTGTCTGTCTGTTACTCAATCACGCCTAAACTACTGAACCAATTTGCATGAAATTTGGTATGGAGATATTTTGATACCCGAAAAGGACATAGGCTACCTTTTATTGCGAAATATGCACCACGGGCGAAGCCGGGGCGGACCTCTAGTTCAATATAAGTGAATACAATTAGTATGTTTTACCTGAAGGCTTCTCTAAGCTCATCTTCACCATCTGCCCCCCGCATCTTCTTGGACATCATCTGCAGAAATTCATTGAATTCGATCGTTCCGTTCCCATCCTGGTCCACTTCTTTCACCATATCTCGTAGTTCAGTCTCTGGAAATATTAATTTTAATAAAAGTTAATAAAATAAATGCATTCATATATTCCACTAGCTTCCCGCACGCGGCTTCGCCCTCTTTGTCTAAAACCTAATGAATTATATACTAAAACCTTCCTCTTGAATCACTCTATCTATTAAAGAAAACCGCATCAAAATCCGTTGCGTAGTTTCAAAGATTTAAGCGTACAAAGGGACATAGGGACAGAAAAAGCGACTTTGTTTTATACTATGTAGTGAAGTGATTAGGTGGGAATGTAGTTTATAAAAGCTCTTATGAAATAAAGTACCTAGGAGGTGAACGCTCAGTTAATAAAGTTAGTATCTATCCCTAGAGCAATTGCCTGATTAACGATCTCTTAGTTAAATAAGTATGCTGCAAAAGGAGATTACCGCAATGAATAGGTAAATGAATAAATGATAGAATCTGAAACACAAATCTACAAACTATATAATCTCTTCGAGTGAAAATTGAAATAACACATCTTTTCTTCTCTCTCACCATAAATATGTCAGAGTACTGCATTTAATTCCAAAGAGTAGGCAAGTTAATTTCGTTTAGGACAATGCGTGAATACGAGCCGCACCATGAATTCTAAGTGACCATTTTATGTAGACCTCCCTACTTTTTATATTGTTTCAGATGAATTTGGTAAACAGGAAGATTCTACAGGAAATAATAATAAACATGAAAGAAGCAGAATAATTATTATAGAACGTTTTTTGTGAAATTAAAATATTTGTGGATAATATGTTTTATAATTTATTTTTGTTTTCATAAAGAACTAACGAAAGAATGATAGCATGAAAAATTTCAATCTGACCCATTCATGGTGCCGAATGTTAAACCGTAAATTGTTTTATTATTTTTGGCATGGGAACATATAACAATCTGTTTCATAAAGCATCATTGTAATCAAATTAGGTATTCACTAGTTAATGTTAGATTACGTAATAAGCTTAAATATGAACACGGCCGCATAGAAGACATACAAAAATATGCATTTTAATACCAACCGGTCTAAAGCCTGCTCTACGTCGCTTATCCGGTTTTTATTTCCCATAATCCCACAGACTATCGTAAGCTCTCGAAATGAAGGAGGGGTTGAATAGGGCTGTCACCATTTAATTTTTTAGACCTAAGTTTTTCTAAATGAGATCGCTGAAGTGTTAGTCACTGACAGTGTTTTTTTTTCTATTATATTTGTTACACTTACCATTATTACCTTATATTTGTTTTCGTAATTGAGAAAGCTGTATGATAATATTAATATATTGTTATCTCCAAGTGACAACCCTAGGCTCAACTTAATATGGTCGTGGTGTAGTAAAAATTCATGAAACACATTCATCGCTGGTCGAAAATTGAAATGTCTATGTGTATTCATTTATTCACGTTTTCATTCGTATTCCAATATACTTATAAATAATTGAACCGGTTAAGTGGGTTATAGGAGAAAATGACTTTTAATTTATTTTTCTTTTATGGTTTGCGGTGTTATGCGTCTTAACTATTTATATTGACACATTCTTACTTGATCGTTGATTCTTTAAATATATTACGGGCTGCTAAATTATTTTGGTCACTAGTGTACAAATACAACGCGCTAGGTACGTTAATATAATATCAATGTTATTGCGGCAGAGTAAATTAAGATTAATATTTCAACTAATTTTTAATGATTTTATTGTTATTTCAGAAAGCTAAAAATGCCGTAATAAGTAGGAAAAAAAATTATTTTATTCAATCTGTAATTAATATTTAAAGTACATTCGCATAACATATTAAAGTATTAAAATTCATACTTCATTATTTATCTATTTAATATAAGTTCTTACCTGTAGGTCTCTGTCCCAAGGATCGCATGACAACCCCTAGCTCGGCCATCGTGATCGTGCCGTCCTCATCTTTGTCGAATAACATGAACGCTTCTTTAAATTCTGTAAAGCGTACAGATAAAAAATATTATTACTTTTTTTTAACGAGCATGGCACTTGCAATATTTAAAAAATTGTTTTTTTTTATAATTTGTACAAAGCGCTAACATGAGCTAAAGATATCACAAGACGTAAATACTTTATATATTTTTGCTAGTGTGTTATAAAATGCTTATGAATATACTCTATGACCACTTGTATTTAAAAAAGCTAAGAGTAAAAATTTGACTCAACCAATCGTATTTCCAACTACACATTATGAAACGTACCTGCAACTTGTTCTTCTGTAAGGCCATATTCTGACTGAAAATTATAAAAATATCAATTAGCGTTTTTTTAATTTAACTCTACATTGCAAACTTTTAATGTAGGTAAAACAGAAGAAACTGACAAATAAAATAGTATAAAATAATGATTTCAATAATGTAACGTACACCTATACTTAATATTATACACATTTAGAAAAAGAAAAGAAATAATAACTAAGTACATACTTCATATTAAAACAATACACATGCTATTATATTAATTAAAAAACAGTTACGATAATTAGATAAAAAAAAACCTTTAAAAGGTATTTAATTAAAAGACCAACGTATGTAAAGTTACACAATTGTACAAAGTCGTGAGTAGGTAAAACTCATTGGCAATTAAAGATAATTATAGCATTGGGCGGGAAAATGATGATGAGTCAAATGACATTTGATTTGGCATGGATCTGGGCTATTAGTAATGCGAAATAAATAGGAAAACAAAATATTTGCCTAATTATAAGATATCTTATTAGCTTCCTTTCCAATAAAAACAAATATTAAATTTAAAAAATAACAATTTGTATTAATATGGTGAACATGAAGTGTTTGTTTTTAATGTTTTAATTAAATAATACAGTACACACAGTACAGTACGTACGGAAAATTGTCTTGTAGCAAAATCAGAAGTTAATCGACGAATCCTCCTGTATTCCTTAGTATAGATCTCATCCCTCTTCGCCATATTTTAATACATACCGATACTACAACCGTTTACAACTCAACAATTTTTACCGGCTTCAAACTTATATCGAGAAAACTTTTTCCAATATCCACTACAAACTTGGCTGTTTGGATCTTTCCTTTGCCTATATTGCAACAGATACGCTTATTTATTTTCATTCGAAATTCAAACTTGTGACGAAAACCGCGCGAATATGTTTCCAAATGGCAGCAAATCGCGAACAGCTTTTCACAATTTTACGCTTTGTTGAGTTTTTAATTACTTCTCTGCACCGAAAGGCACTTTTAAATTCAGTTTCGCTTCATGATTATTTTCCCGCCACTTATATGAAGAACACTTCTGTTTGACAGTTTACTTTTTAATTATTACTTTTTAATATCGGCCATTAAAGAACGCTAGTGACACGCGCGTCTCTACAATGACAGCTCAGTTATAAGTAGATTCTATATTTAAATTAGATTTTTGCGCTATAATGACAACACGGGGCGCGCTATAATGGTGTCAAGTTTACGCTTTTATATGGGTCTTTCTGTTCTAGAATCATTAGATTAGGAAGAATATCGATAAATCTTATGATAGCATTTTTCGATACCATTACTAAAATAACAGTTTATAATCTTAATCGTAAAATAGTTTCAAGGTATTCAGTTTTCACTCGACTGATCTATCTTACAACTTTTATAAATGCTCAAGTTTGAGAGGACGAATTGTGAGTAAGGACGAACGGACCCTTCCTGCGCATACAATGCGAATAATTCCGCTGCAGCTGGCTAGATACTACATTTAATATTATAAAACAAATATTATACATACCTATAACAATGTTAAAATAAAACTGATTATAATAATTTTCACACTGAATATATTTCTGGTCATTGTGGAACGCACAAATAACTTCGTAATCTTGGCACGAAACGATCATTCGGAACAAAATACTTTTGGCGGGAAAATAACAGATACATCAACAAAACACGAGGTGCTTCGAACGGATCAATAAATAATATTTAAACCAATATAAAATTAAATTTAGGTTTTAACACATTGTTTGCTTAGAAATTTATACTGATATTGTAAAGCTGAAGAGTTTGTTTGTTTGTTCAGGAACTATTTGTTGTACTTTTTATAGGTCAATGGACATACATTTTCACAGATACTATACGGGAATTAGATAATAATCAGTATACTGTGCGATGAGAAATCGATCTTTTATAGTCCTATCTCTATATTGACTATAAAATATATAGGGTGTAAAATTTAGACCAAGAAAGACGCAACCTGTTTATCTCTACTAAGAACCTATTATCCAATTATTATGAATTAAAAATAATGACATATTAACTGTGTTAACTCAGGGACAGATGTGTTGACGAAACAATATGGTGACTCCATAAATACTCGGTCTAATAAAAGCAGAGCCGTAAGATGTGTGAGTGATTACAGAAACGTCAACATGTTCACACCTTGTCTAGAGGGATACTGGAGCGTGTCAACTAATATTTTATTCTGTGATTTATTAAAGAAACTCGATAAAAATATTCAGGGTTACTGAAAAATGGTGCGCAAAATGTTATTGCAATTTAATTATTTCGATTTAAATACTTATTGCAAACACGTGAAAGAGATAGAGATCTCTATCTACCTATGTATTAACATTTTCTTTCGGTATCAAATTAAACAAATGTTTAACTTGTAGATACTATATTTTTATAACGAATAGCTGATTTACCGGACTATAAATTGGATATTGGTAAATCATTGATTAATCGACCTCGTAGAAAAGTTCTGTTTATCGTTAATCTATTTAACAAGTCTACACGGCTTGTCTCATTTGACGAAACACTTCAAAGGGCCTGCTTTTCCTCTACTACAACTGAATTTTTATATAATAAAAAAAATATTTATTGACAAAACATTTTACTTTTTGTGATAAATAAGTCTCTTAGTCCCAAACTAGGTATAAACTTGCATGTCAGGAGTCTGCTATATTTATATTATAGCTATCGCTATTATACATTTAAACCTTTATATCTATTATCTGTTTAATCTTTATAGGTTCCATTTGAATCCTCGTACCGAACTACCAAAATCGGTCAAGTGCTTGTCGAACTAGCAACGGGGAAAAGTTCCAGTTTGGAGTTCGAAATCGCGTATCGCAGAAACTACGATTTAAACATTCCCTTTAGAGAGAACTTATATAAATTTTCATATAATTTGCTAATATATTTTATATTACTTTTATATCTCGCAGTATCGTAAAATGTATCGTTACCTTTTTTCGTCACATGGTTTCTTGCGTTCTGAATTATTATTAATCTTTGAGAGTGACTGTTGTATATGTACCGACATGACATAATGTCTAATACAAAAATTTCATACACAGACAATTTGAAATATTCAAGCAAAGATGTTTCCAGAAGCAATCACAATATGGCCTCGAGTACAATTTTATGTTCAAACATTTTTAAAGTCAACTAAAAATCAACAGATCTTAAATTTAATGTAGTCAGAAAATCGCTGCAAATTTATTTTCCTTGGCTCAAAGGGCTTCTTATAAGGTTACTTTAAATGTGCCTGAAGGCTGTTTTTACGGCATATAGTAAAATAATGCTTCGAGCGAGTTTTAAGATTGGATCATTATCTAGACGCTTATGTTCTGACACTATAATAATATTAAAATGTAGATAAGGAGATTACCCTAAAGAGAATAAACGCGCTAGATATAGAGTTTCTATTATAATAAAAATATCTACAATGATTCATAAGGTTTCTTGATGTTATATTGGGTATGTTCTAATACTAAAATAGTATATGAATTAAAAAATCATAGATGCATTATGGGTTTCAATAATTTACCGAAAGCTGATAAATTATGAAATTCTGCTAAAATTTTAATTGAACGTTTAGAAATTTGTGCTTTAGCGTGTGTAATTATTGGGGAAGTATGCAGTATGCTCTATCGCTATGAATTTGATTGACTTTACTCATGCTTAAGAAGTTAAGCATGAGTAAAATCATACATAGTAATTTCTTTAACTATTATTCGTTAATCATACTAACAACACAGACTTTTAGAAAATTTATAATTATTACTACTTACCAAATTAATAGTAACAATAAGTTCATACTGCTGATGTTTGTGTCCCTTCTTCTTCTTTCCCTGGGGGGTTTTGACGGCCGCGGCCGCCGCCTGCTTTGGGGGTGCTGTCTTAACTGACCCCTTTTGCGCTGATGGCTTGACTGGTGTTTTTGGTCCACCTTTTATAGACAAAAAAGGTGGTTGTTAAGGTCAGAAGCAAGCAGAGCTTATATTATTATGCTTCGAGAATGTGTGTGAAAACGCAACCATGTTGAATGTAAATCATTTTTGAAGTGAAACTTCTTAAGACGCGTTGAAAGTATAAATTATTAAAGCTCGCGTCGTCGTAAGGCGACAATTTTGGTATATTTGAATCTTGCCAAAGAAGTTTCACTTCTGACAGGTGTGCTTGGCACACACGATTTTTTTTAATGAAGTAAGTTATTGTAACTAATACCTATTTATACAATAAAGCTTTATCCAGAGCAAGCCCAATATTTTTTTTTATAAAATTATCGATTACTAGCTTTCCGCCTGCGGCTTCGCCCGCGTTTTCAAAGAAAAACCCGCATAGTTCCCGTTCCCGTGGGATTTCCGGGATAAAACCTAGCCTATGTTACTCGTGGATAATGTAGCTTTCGAATGGTGAAAGAATTTTTAAAATCGGTCCGGTAGTTTATGAGCCTATTCATTACAATCAAACAAACAAACAAACAAACAAACAAAGTTTTCCTCTTTATAATATTAGTGTAGATGTATAATTGATTAAAAATTTATTGGTGTATTGTTATTAAAACAGACCTTTTTGACATGGTGCCGACGATTTCTGTCCGGCGGAATTCTTCTGATTGACATGACTGCCATCTGCTGGCTTATTTCTGGCCTGGAATATAATTAAAATCTAATTAATTTTACTATTTATACGCAATAAAACGACATAAATGAAAAGTTACCCTGTACCAAAGCAAATAAAACAAATCAATCAGTAAAATTGTCAGTATTATTGTGATGGGCATAAACTATTTGATGAGGTTTTCATTTCTTATTCTATCTAGTTAAATAATAACAAGTGCAATATGAATGTAAATTTTTACACGACTTGATTAACAATAATATGGGTTGATACGCATTCTATCAAAGAAAGTTTATAAATTTAAGCTTTAAAATAAAGTGTAATATCTAAAATATTCAACTAACAAATTAAATTAAAATCACTGTAAAAAACATTTAGAATATAAAACCAACTAACAATCTAATTTTATTCACCTTCTTCAAAATACCCACGAATTAACAATGCGAGAAATTTTCAACACTTCGCGGTTAAAACTATTTCCTACATTTGATTACTTTGGCTCATACCAGTCGTTAAATGTACAAATACATCGTTTACTCACTGGTTAAAAAGCAGTAAAGCCTCCACTTTGAAATCAACTATAACATGCTGTAAAAATCGTACGACAGAAGTGACTTTGTTAGGGCGTCCGTTTTATTTATTTTTTATTTCATGAAACGGTTTATTGTACTTGTTTTGCGGTTATGTTTTATGAGCATTATGACTATGAACTTTCATTATAAAATGAGGGAACGAATGTAGACCGTATTTTAAAATATGATGAGCGATGGTTCTTGATATGTAGAAATTTGTATTCTATAGCATAATTTTATTCAATAAAAACAATGATAATTGAAAGAGTTCTGTACTGTACATTTTTATAAAAATTTAAACAGAAAATTCTGTAAAAACCTTTCATTTTTTGCTAGATATATCTAGAGCTTATTAATACATAAGAACAACTGTTCATTTAGCTTTCAAAGCTCTACTTTCACACGAATACTTAAACAAGCTATTAACCGCTTAAACAAAACACCCCAACAAATAATGGTTTTACGATAATAACTTCATTATGCTATAACTATATCCCTATAAAGTTTAGTCAACACACATTTACGTCGAAATCTGCGGGACTGTACCATCTAATCTCATAACAGCCAGCGCTTTAGGCTGCGTTTCCACCAGAGCTGTGCGAGGAAAATTTGTGGTGAAATCACAGACATGTATATATAAGTAGACAACGCAAGTACCGCGATCTGTATGAAAACCAAGCGTGTCATATTTTTTGTACTGACCTTGACGCGTTATGACGTCACGAGCGCTTTTTAGTGATGTTAATTTCATTTTACGCTAAATCGATTAGGCCGCCACTCGCGCGGCGATTCTAGTATCGTCCTATCCCATCGAAGTAAATCGAAAGAAATCAGATCAAACTAGATCTATGTCTAAGAGGTAGTCAAATAAATGAATCGTAATCGATTACTAAATCGATTCAAGACAGAAAAATGATAATTACCATAGACAGAGGGATGATAAAAATATAAAGTTATAAACCTTTTAATATTCTAACAAGTAAACTAATGTGTTTTAGCTTTTTCTTACATATGCCCATTGAGTTACCATGTACTACGTACTAGAGAGGCCATCGAAAGAAAGTAATGAAACTGTCAATCAATCAATCTTTATGTCCCGTTGCATCGATCCATTTTCCTTTTATGTTCGGGTTACTTGGAAAACTGAAAAAACAAACATAGTCTAAGCAATAAGGAGTTTTCTTAAAAAACTCCCAAGATGACACTTTAACTAATGGCGTCCATGTCATAATATTTATTTTTAGTACCTTTGTATTAAAATACTTAAAAGTTCTAGGTCAAGTCGTATTAAATGACAAAAAATATCTATGCCTTTTTTTCTGAAAAATTGCTCCTTCAAATTATCATTTATCTGTTCGATTATAAAATCGATTAGAATCGAGAACTGTTGCATCAAATGAACATCACTAACCACAAAATTGGACAGAAAAATGAGAACAGAAAAATGAGAAGACGCTATTCATTGCTTGTTATCATACGACGCGATCTTTACCGTGCCAAGTAAAAGCCGCAATGTATTCCGAATCATTTCGTATGATTTGGTATCCGTGTTTGTCACGATCGTTTTCCACAGATATTCTTTATTTGATTTTAAAATAAATAGTGCATATTCTGATTAGAAAATTACTTACCGGTGGAAGGAAACATCTCTGCTAACTCGGCCACTCACAGCTGTGGAGTTTCTACAGTTTATAACGGCGTAATTCGGCATTTTACTTTATTCAGCTTCACGTCTTTCCTTGGCGAACTGCAAGCGCGGACTGAGTGTAGGCCAGCGTCAAGTAAGTTTCATAATCGTAGTTTGGACACGGGAAGTACATACACTCGCTTAGTCTATCTTGATATATGTCCGTGGGTGAAATAATGTGTTGCAATGCTGTGAAATGTCTTCTATTGCTCAAAATTATGGAACTTCTATGTTTATTAACACACATTCCTCGCACACCTTCCTTGCACAAATCTCTCCTTTGTTTTTGTATGCGTAAAAATCTAGCACCGTTGAGCCGTTTCCACAAGATACGACTCATGCATCCTGGCACATCTCTAGTGAAAACGCAGCCTTAAGCGCCTAAACTTGTAAGTCGTTTAATTAATGCAAGCGGAGACGTGACATTCAGTCGGGGTTCATTTGATTCGCTCTGTCAGTGAGAAATGGGGATTATGATTGTTTTAGAAAGTTTGTAATATTTATGTGATTTATGGTTTTTGGTATACCTTAACATTTCTAATTGGTTGATCTTTATTAACTATTCAGTCAATTAAGATACAAATAGTTGATAAGAAATGTATTTAAAATTTTATAGTCATCAATATCGATTATTACATTTTTAAAGTACCGAGTAAATCCTCTTTTTTGTAAATTCGCTTTTAAACAAACAATACTCTACTTAACTTCTGAATGAAATAACTTTTATATTGTAAGAAAATATAAAACTCTCACTTGGTTATTGGCACTTATTGGAAAATCAAATCAAATCACACTTGCAAAAGTAAGTTATAATACTGCCGAAAGGAACTGGCAAGTCGTTTATTGATCTTAGGAAATGTTTAACCTGCTGACCTATCTGATTTTTAGCGCAAGACGTGAGCCGAGTTTGGAAGTAGTTATATGTAAGGCTTTCCTTCTATAGTTACTTTTGGGTTTTCCTGGTAATAGGGTAGGATGTTTTGGTTCGATCCTAAACCGTCCTTTGAGTTAAAATTGGGATGTGTTAGGGCGTAAAATAATTATAACTAAAAATACTATTGACTCTACACTAAGACTGAGATTTTTTTTAATTTCCAACAGAAAAATATGTGTTTAGGTAAGCGATAAAACGTTTGTCAACTATGTTTAGTGAATCACTGTAAAATATTTTTTGTGCAAAAACTATTTTATTAGTTTTCTAGAAAACGCGTGAAAGAACGACAAACTTTTTCTATGAAAATTGAATTAAAAGGAATTGAAAAATGTGATGACAATATTATTATAAATAAATCTGTGGTTATTGTCTATTCTAATTGTAATATTTCAATCAAATACATGAATGGTCTCTCGTAGTTTTAAGTTTGTATAGATCATAATTATGACATTATATTTTACTGCTATCATAAAATTTAATTGTCGCTAGGCCGTCTTTTCAAGCATATGTGTTGGTCTGGATTTAGATTTGGGGCAATAAAAGTAGACGTTTATTGTGTACATTCCGTATTTCCAAACATTCTTCATAGGTTTCGATTTCTCGTCAGCAGTAAGCTGCTTCGTCCAGTTGGTGTCGGGGTGCGCGCGCAGTTTGACAGCCCGCGCTTTATCCTGTCATTCCTTTTTTTTAAGGATAGCGTTCGAATTTTAAAATGGTGTGTTTTTTTATTATGCCAGTGATTTAAAGGAGTTGAGAGGTTGTGATTATAAGTTTATTTTATGTTACAGAACAATCAAATTGACGACGAACAAATAACGAGTAAGTCTTTCTTTAATTAGCTTTTTTAATTGTTTAAATTAAAGAATAGCGAAATATAATACATCTAATTTTTATTTTTAATGGATCAGTAAAAATATGCGATTTCCCGCGCTTTCAAATAAAAATAAAAACAATAAATACTGTGAAATGGAAATGTCGTATCATGGCAACTAAAAAAAAAACTTAAACCGAGGCAAATTGCTAGACCGCAGGGGTGGGAGCTATTAGCATATTATTTATGTACCAAGAGTCATTTCACGGGGCGCTTGCCAGCAGAAAACCTCAGTATTCCGTGCTATTGTTAATTTGCGGCTTTTTAACATGGCTAAATATTTAATAATTTTATATCAATTATCTTTTACAGCAATTAATTTAAAAATAATACTTACAATATTTATTAGGGCGTAGTTTTTTCCTTATAAATAAATTTAGTATCAATATGAAATGGCATAATATGTAATATGTATGGTGCCGAGTATTAACCCTTAATTTGGCAAAGAATAAAATGTAATAAAATCAATTTTATTTTTATAAAAATTTATTGTAGACATTTATAGGTGTTACAAAAAAATGGTAAAAAAAATATAGGAACTTCAGATTTCCTGAAAAACAGTGTATGTCACAGCATACATTGCCAAGTGCCGATATTCATTGTTGATACCGTTTTAGAGACATCAAATCGGCTATGGGATCGTATCTGTACCGCAAACTCCAGTAATCGGTGTACGATGGCATACTAACAACACCCATTATAATATGAATTGCTAAAAAATCTCGCAATTCATCTTCGGTCAAGCCAAGAGAGCGCCCAGTTTTGAATACTGCGTATGAGTTTGTTTGCTCTACGATGTCTACTAAAACGTCAGGGGAAAAGAAATTATAGAAATAACTAAGTGAAGTTTCGTTTAATATGTCGGTAAGATCTGAGTCTTCTTCTACAGTTGCCTTGTGTCGAAAAACCGTTTTTTTCCACTGATAGTTCAGAGTGAACTTGGTGATTCGTCTAGGTCGTCTAACAGCAGAAACAGTGGGCCGTTGCGATCTGGTATTTCTGGGACGCGACTTGGAAGAAGCCCTTATGCGAGCTGCAACTAAGCCAGTTATGGAGCCACTTGCTGTTGGTTCAGGCGGTGCGGGGGGTTCAGGAAGTGCAGGGGTTGCTGGGAGTGACGGAATGTCACTCAGGATTGGAATTTTTTTACAATTTGGTTCTAGGGACGGGCTTGAATACACGCTTCGAAAAATTGGTGTGAGTCGAACATTCTGGTCGGGGGGGGTCTTCATCATCATCTAAAAAATTGAGCCTTTCCATTGAGCTTATCTATAGAAGGTGCAGAAGAAGATGTCGCGGAAAGCGGGGTGCGCACACGTAATTCATCGCTACCGTTGAGGGTGCATGCTCAGCAGGCACAAGCGCTAAAATTCTACCACCACGAGTTAGAAATTTTTGCTGCCGACAAAGAAAATAAAGCGTGCTATAAAACCAAGTATATAAAAAAAGCATCCTCAAATTGGCAATGTATGCCGTGACATACAAACAAAATGGCGGGTGTTTCGTTACAAACTTGGCAGTGTATGTCACGTCATACATCATGTTAGTGATCAAAATAGAACCATTCAATGTAATAGAAACATCACAATTATTATCACACTTATTCCATTACACAATAAAGCATACATTTTAGTCATTACACCTGTCCTAAACTAAGTAATATTCATAATAATAGAATAAATACCTTGGACAACGCAGTTGACGTCCGCCGGGTAGCCATTTTTTTCAATTTATGTCAAAATAAATGTTGCTACATGTGTGTTTATTTTTTCCACCCAATAACAGTTAGTGTTGCAACATAAGAATGTTAATTTTCCACACGGAAGATGTAATTATTTTAACAATTTTTTTTTTTCAAGTTCATGTATGACGGTACATACAGTGCCAAATTAAGGGTTAAAAAAAGACGTGTGGCACTCGGGGACTGTCGCGGTAAAGCTATTGCATAGCATTAGCATGCCTTCAAGCCACACCTCCGTGTCCGTCGGAGTGGGGAGCGTGAGGTTTTTTCGTTACGGAATTTCTCGATTCGGTCCCCGCGCTCAAGGCCCGCGATAGAAGCTATGCAATAGCTTAAAAATTATTGAATAAATACAAATTCTGGAAAATGCTATCAAAAAAAATTAATAAAGACAGCGAGCAACAGATTCTAGGAATTACATACAATATTTCCTACTAATTGTATCAATGACGGATTTAATACATTTCCGGTAACATGTTATTGGATATACATAGGTACTCACACATTTAACTTAGTTGTTGCATTTGCGATCAAATAAAATGAATAACAAAAAATGTCTTAATAATTAATAAACAAATACCAAATACCTAAGTATCGTATTAAAAACATTTATGTATAATGAATGTGATTATGAAAATATTGAAAAGGTAAAAAACCCGTATAGCTCTCATTCTTGTGATATTTCCAGACTGCCTATGTCTTATTCTGAGTCTTCAGCTATCTACGTACCAAATTTCATTGTAATCGGTTCCGTAGTATTTGCGTGAAAGAGTAACAAACATACATCCATCCATCCATCCTCACAAACTTTCGCATTTAGGTATAATATTAGTAGGATAAAAAATAGCTTATTATAGTGAATTATAATGAAAAAAAAGACATGTGGCACTCGGGGACTGCCGCGGTAAAGCTATTGCATACCATGCCTTCAAGCCACAACTCCGTTGCCGTTGGAGTGGGGAGCGTGAGGTTTTTTCGTTACGGAATTTCTCGAATCGGTCCCCGCGCTCAAGGCCCGCGATAGAAGCTATGCAATAGCTTAATAAAATGTTAAATTCGATCTAATTCCCCATATTATTTCAGTGCTGCGCCGTGCGTTCAGCATGTTCGACTCCAGTAAGCAAGGAAAGATCGAGAAGGAGAAAGTGCGGACGATCCTCAACACCATGGTGCATAGCTTTGACGATAACGAGCTTGATCAGAGACTGGACAATGAGGATGTTGATGGTAAGTGTTGTTATTTGAGAGATTTAAACTTGTAATTCGTTTGTAGCCTGTAGAATACCTATGTGATGCTTTTATATTTGGACAATTAGTATATTTTATTCGTCTTTTTTCTCGAGTCTTGTAATATTATTATAATGTATGTTCTAGTTTTGTTTTTCAATAAATCTATATTGTTGTGTATAATTTATGTCGATTATCTATATGTAATAACGTTAAAGTATCTAAAATTAAACATATTCAATTCATTTCGCATCGTTCTACATAATTTTAACAGGATCTTTTAGTTTTGCTGTAATGTATGTATACAGGGTGTCCCGCTCTTGGTATAATAAGCGCGAAGGAACTTGTAGTTTTGCATACACTGATCACGTAAAAAATACTTAAAAAAAAAATTACGTCCAAAATTTTTTGCTAAATTTTTCCTGAAAATCCATGTTTTCTTCTCTAGCTTCGCGCAGCCGGCATATACCGCTTCTCTAATATGAGCATTTTATCTATGAAAACATAATCTTAAACGATAACTCACGTGCTGGTGGCAAAGTTGGGCGGCTCGCTTGTTATGGGTGTACACATAGAGTTTTAAGAATTCATCTATTTGAAAAAAAAATGCGTCTGGAATTTTTGAATTATTTTTTACGTACTCAGCGTATGCAAAACTATAACCTCCTTTGAGCTTAGTATACCAACAGTGGGACACCCTGTATACATGCATAATATAATATTAAAAAAATATGAATTTCACATCTATTTTACTGATAGTCGTTTTCAGCCAAGATTTTAATATTTTATTAATATCCATCGGGTATTGAATGAAAACCCTCTCGGTTCGCTCACGCGCCAACGCCCGGCGCCCGTATCAAGGAGCTTTTTAATTTCTATGAATATATTTTCAAACTAATTAATATATCGATGTCTTTTGAAGTAAAATAAATACAAGATATATCTATAATACATACAACATTGGTTTTCCTTCACAAAATATATTATGTCCATATATCCTATAGAGATTATTGCTTGCCTGGAAATTTTTCGTTAAAGAATATTTAATAATTAATAGTAGGTAGCTATTAAGTACCTACACGAAATAGCAAACAAAATACAATACGTAACTACAAGAACGTAATTTTAACTTCCATAGTACCTGTCATAACAATTCCCGTATCCAGTACCTAGGTGTCTAATTTAATATTTTCATAGTATCATAGCAATTCCAGTAGCCGACTCTAATTTAATACATACACTTTTATAACAGGAGGTACTTTTTAAAAACCAGTTTGCCGAGTTTAAAACTAATAATTTTCACCAACGCGAACGTCGCAAAGTTGTCGTACCGTGGAATTTAATCTTGCCGCCATCTTGTAAAACATCAAAGCACCTTTGAACTAAAACTGTCTTCGATTGACGTCTCGTAAAAATCACACTTTAATATTGTAGCGATGAAACTATGATTGGAAGTAATGAGTTCACTGTGATTCGATTAATTATCCTTTATTAGAAAAGTATGCGAATGTTTATTTTGAACTGTTTAATGGATTACTAAACTACTAATATACTGTTTACAATATTAGATACCTACGTAGCCAGTTAGGTATAAAGGTCACAATTATGGAGTACAGAGATGTTTTAGTAATTTATCATTCGATTTGAAAATATGTCAAGAATCTAGGAGTTCAATCTTCTCACTCTATTCATGTTTTTATAGATTCCTCATCATTAAATTATTATTATTATAAAATTTAAAACAATAATTGGTAAGCATCAAAATAAGTAGATACCTATGTATGTAAAATTACAACTAGTTCGTTGAAGAACTTTTATTTTTTCTCGAAACCGGGTCCTTTAAGAGGATAAAATCCGATGTCATTATGGTCTGTTGAATCTTAACTTTTTTTCAAATAAAAGACAGTCTAGCTAGACGGGTGAAATTATCCGTTCATGAGATCTTTTAACTGGAAAGGCTTAATGTTAGAGACAAAATTTTAAATATTATACGTCTGTATTCCAATACTATGTAAGAAGTGAGCTATAAACGATTCGTAAAAATAAAATAATATAAATAAAAGAAGTACGTTTTTCTAAACAGCAAATTATTATTAATTAACTGTTAGGTAATTAATAGATTTTGAAAATTTTTAATGAAACTTCAGGCGGGGCTCGAAAAAAGAATCCATTGTAAAAATGATTTGATATTTCGTAATTATTGAGCTTAATAACTGCAATAATTAAATGAAAAAACATTGAAATTAATATTCTCTACACGTATGAAAGTGTAAAAAGACCTTTAGAAGAAGCAAGGCGTAGAGCCTTTCTTTTCCCTTTTTACCGGAATAGCCCTGGGGATAAATTTAAAGTGAGCATAGCCATAGTTAGACTAATTATAAATAATGTCTGTATTATAACTAGTCATTTTCAGAGCCTCGTTTAAAAGTTTAAATGAATTTTAGGCATTTTAATTAAACTTTTTAAATGATGCTTCAAATAAAAACCCACGGGAAACATTTTTCTGACGGAAAAGGGTTATCACACGTGTGCAAATAACAAGTAGTAAAAAAATTCGGATCATATTTTTGTACCTTCTATTTACAAACCTCACGACTGTTTGTGAAGTTTGTAAATAACGTTTCTATATACATATAAAGTGAAATGCTATTTTATTCTAATAAAAGGTAACAATTAGTGTCGTATAACCACTTTAACAAACAGGATGACAGGATGCTGGATGAGTCAAAGACTCAGTTTTCTAGACTCTGACTGAAGGCTTTAAACTATTTAATATATTTTATAAACACTTTTAATATCTACTGACTGCACGTCTGTGCTTGTTTATTTAAATCTTTAAAATTTACAGTACACATAAACTAATATTATAAAAAGAAAAGATTCAATTCAATTCTCTACGTTATAATATTATTCTTCAATTCTGCTTAAATCTGGGGGAATCCGGTACAACCGTACAAGCTATATATATTTACTGTATGCTTTATTTAATATTATCTCCGAGATATAACAATAGGAGTATATCTCTGCCACATTCAATCCTGCACAAAGTTTAACAAAACTTGCTCCACTTGTGACGAGTTCGTCGCAAATAATACAAAACTGTTTGTTAAGAATTTGTACCAGCATTGCGCAGTACCTATGCAATATTAATATTTGTTTATATTGTGATATCAGAAATTACGGAAATATATTATGCCAATTGTCCTAATAACCTAAATTTCGGATTTAAATCCGAAATTTCAAAGTTTCTTACAGTTGCCGTAAGAACGTAGCTACTATCTCACTACTACATAGAAAAAATTGTTTTCTAAAGCGCAGCATATTAGGATATTAAAGTGATCTAAAATATCATAAAAAAGTGAAGCCCCCCGGTGCTACGCTCACGCGTCAACCTCTGTACCAAGGAGGCGGCCGTGTACTCGCTTCGGATACTAAAATTTCATGGTTTATTATAAATTTTATTTCGACCTAAAATGCTGAAAAAAGCAGGCCATCATTATAGCAAAACGGTTATCAAGACCACATTCTAATATAGCATATATTATTATCCTTATTACTATGTACTGTTCAAGAGCATTTGTACAAATTAAGCTTCCAGATTTCGTGCTCGGAGATTCCACAAAATTAAAGCTACCAGAGAATAATATCTCTTCTCGAAGTATTACGGGAATGCAAAGCAGTTTATAATTGTAATGTTTTGTTTGAACCTGGGAATATTATGTAAGATATATTTGTCAGAAAATGGACGGTATATCACTGTATGAATAAGTAGCAATAAAACTATCATATTGGATATATGTTTAGGTATTTTGAGTGTATTTTATTTGTAATAGAATAAACAATCTAAGTGATTATCTGGAAATATGACTGAATAAACAATCTAAGTGTGATTAGTGATTTTTTATCTAATTATTAGCGAATAAATTTTGATTATTCAGTTTGCAGCACCAATAATGTAATTAAATTAGTCGATTACACTGAAAAGCGCCATAATTTTATTGGTATATGAAGAACGGCACTATTTATACTTTATCGAAACCATACTTTAAGTCAGAGAACCAACGTTCGTCAATACCCAAAGAAATGACTAAAAAAAGCTCTATCCCTTCATAGTTATGAAAGAACACTTCTATTCATTTTACATTTTAGGTACGCCCCAATACATTTTATTTATCACAAATCTATTTTTATTCCAGGATCAGGCAAGCTGAATTTCGATTCGTTTGTCCGAGTTGCGACACATTTCTTGGACGAGGACGACGAAGCCTTACAAAAGGAGCTTAAAGAGGCTTTCAGGCTGTATGACAAAGAGGGTTTGTTGCTTTTCATGGGAAATAACAATTACAATACTTTTGTTGAGAGCACTTATTATTATTAAACGATATTTTTTCAAAATGAATTTTTAGATGGTTCTAAATTTATTAAACCAAGACAGCATTACCTAATCTTAGAAGTGAACTGCTAAGGCATTTTTAAAGTGAAACTTTTATTACATCGTCTCAAACTTTTTGGTCTGTGTAGCGCATGTCGCGTGACGGTCGAACCGTACGATAATTATCGTAGAAATACGATAATTTTGTGCCTAAGTTTCACTTTTACCGTGGTTTCAAAAAACCACACAACATTTTTTAATATAAAGACAAATGTAGAAATTTATATTGCTCAAAATAACAAACAAAGCTTCAATACCCGATAATTTTTCATTAAATTAAACGTTCATTTCATGAACTTTACAATATAGTTATACGAAAGAAAATATTTAAGATCAGCCAATATCTGGTTACTAAGAGAACTCCAAATTTATAACAAAGTACCACTTCCAAAAGAAAATATCGAACATTGTTCTGGCTATTGAAAATTTAAACTTGATTTAAAGATATTACTCGCAGATAAATTATTGCCTGAAGTGGCTGGTTGAAATGAAAATGCTATTATATTTCATATTAAGCATCGCGTGGGAGCAGAATTATTAGTACTCTATTTAAAACTAGAAACAAATGTAAGAATTGTTGGAAACAATGTATTTCTTATTATCAGAACTAGAAATTTTCTTTGACTAGTGGGAATTGTGAAGAATTTTAATCAAGCTTTGCGGTCTTTAATAATCGCAGATTAATCGACACAGTTTTGCTGTTGGGAAAATAGCGCTTACTTTTGTGAAAAAGTTGAATACTTATAACTTATGTATTGTGAATATGTGCCTGTTAATATTCCAAAGAAATAATTAAAAACCAGTGACACAAATTGACATTGGAGAACACAATGCAAAAAAAATCCGCATTATTGATACAAGAAAAATGTAAATGAGCGAAAATTTTGGGATTAAAATCGTATGATTGTTCATAGGAGCCGCAAGATCACCAAGCACCAATATTTTTGACAATAACTCTTGCTTACTCTGTTGCAAATTCAGTTACAAACTATACAAATTTATATTTAAATCAAAATCAACGTATTAACCCACTGAGTTACCTCCTCTATGAGCCTTTGAATTAGGATTCCGAAACTTTTAAAAACGTAATCGCCAAAATCAAAATATGGTTCAGTAGCAAATAAAATTCAAGATCACAATCTCAAAAAGCTTCCAACCAATCGATACGATTTCGATATTGGAAATGCAATTTTATATATAGGCATTACGCAACGCGCGAAAATCTAGTATTCTATTTCAGCACTAATGTGCCCTGCGAACATATTTATCGGGAATTCCATTACTGCACTTCCATTGTCAGCTCATCAATTCTGAGCACGTTTTATCGGCCATTATTAATTACAGCTAGCTAAATGCATTTTAAAAATAAAACAGCATTCGAGTTTAACGGTTTGTTCTGGAATTTCGATTTCAAAATTTGGGATTATTGGTTTGTTATCGATTTCATGATTCACATTTCAAGTAACTGTTTCTATTTCTGCATCTATATTGTAAATCCTTTCGAAAAAGTTTATTTTGAGATCACCTTTCATGCACTGTGTTCTACGTAATTTAATAATGAGTGAAAATTGGGTAACATGTGTTTAAATTATCTTCTGATTTTAGAAATTTTATTCACCAGCTTATATTTTATGTTGGTATAATTTTGTATTAGTAAGAAAATAAAGTAAATAGTATTAATATATGACTTTGGTAGTTTTGAATTTGAACTTTTTAGTTTTGAACACTTTATAATATTAACGTAGATAATTATTCACGTATATCTTGAACAGATGGTAATAATTCCACCTCACAAAAGTGGAGCACACAACGCAATAATCATTTGACTGTCAGAACTTATACCCACTGATATGAAAAGTTAGTGCTAATGTCTAAAGTTACGGCCGTCACAATTATTAACTACAAATTACAAGTACTAACGACAATTTTGGTTTCTGAGAATTTCTAAATAATCTGATACCTATAGAGCTTAAAAAACCATATATGACGTCATCTCTTCTGCCCTTTCTGTTTCATGTCATGTCATCATGTTTTATTGAAGCGCCTAAAGAAGTTCTTCTTGGGAGTCAAACAATGTCGCGTCATGGCAATACCGTCACGTTATGGAGTAAAGCGACTCTGTATCTTTCAATCTTGCTAAACACACACGCTCTTTTTATATGTATCAATTACGCACGATTCTGTACTTTTATTAGTTGTTAAGATCTAATCTGGGCTCTGTTTTGTCTCAATTAAAATTCTGAAAACATCAAATTATTCACAAAATCAGCAGATAATAATATCAATATTAATGATATTTACGTATAAGAAGCACTAATCAAGTATACACAATGTTCAGGTAACGGCTACATTCCCACATCGAGCCTCAGAGAGATCCTTGCTGCGTTAGATGATCAGCTCACACCAGACCAACTCAATGAGATGATCGCCGAGATTGATACAGATGCATCAGGCACTGTGGACTTTGATGGTATGTACGGAATATACATAATTGTTTTCTAATCCTGGAAATGAAGGATGTTCTAAATTTTGATCTTTGTTATTGTAGGTCTTAAATGCATTTTATTATTATCTTTAATAGGTAGTGTACTCATCTTTCTGCCATATTGCACGCCTCATAAGCGAAGCGTTGAGGTGGGTACTACTGTCACTTCGCGCAAAACATCTGATTTTTCAAACTTAAAATGTCTTTATGTATCATATATTGCACTTGTAAGATAATACATACTCACACATATTAAGAAAAAACACTATTTTTAACATTCATGATATTTTTGATGTCATTTTTGTTATTTAAACTAGTTAAAAAACAGTTTAAAAAAGTTCTGTCTTGGACGTCCGTGTGTCTGTATGTGCGGAGGATTTTCTTGTTAACACGATAGCGACCGAAATACTTTACTAATCGATTTTTTTTTCTCTTACGCTTGAGTATGCTCAGGAATAGAACCCTTTCATTTTTCAGGGTCCGATTCGATGTGGTTTAATTGTTATTAAATAAACAAAAATAATAATTAATAAATAATTATTTAAAAAAAATGATGAGGCGTGCACTTTTGGATTTTCCAAATTATCTTATTTTGTTACAGTAGCATTTTCTATATTCCTGACTTGTCGAGGTATTTTTATATTTTATTTAATATGAATTACAAGTAAACATTTTATAATTACTTTATTCGTTTTTGCACTGCTAAAGATTAATAGGAATATTCTCTGAAATTTAAATAATTTTACCATACCTAGTTAAATTTAATAAATGATTTTTATTTATTTTAACTGAGTACGTGCTCATTGAAATATATTTTAATTGGCTGCAGTAAGATTAAACTTTTCTTTTCAGAATTCATGGAGATGATGACTGGCGACTAGTCTTCTAACTGCAAAGAATAATAAAAGTTGTCGAGGGAGATATTCTAATAAACTTTATTTATTAATTTAGAAAGAATCTTTCATTTAAATTCAAGAATATTTTTACTGTTGCAGCAATTTATGTTCTAATTAAATGAAAAATTCATTGACAGACGCGGAGTCGTTTTCCAGGAATTTGCATCAGAACGTCAAAACACGAACCAACGAATAAATTCATATGAAATAAAGAGTCACAAAATATAATAGTACTAGCCTTATTCTAAACAGTATAGTAAACTGTGTAAGTTCTAAATATTAGATAATTATGTGTTTGAAGAATGGACAATATTTTCACCCGTAGATTATTTCTGTGAGACATTTTTAACCCTAGGTTGTGATTCAGCCCACCCAAAGTCGGGTTGAGTGTCTAGTATTATATAGTAATAAATCCTTGTTAAACTAGCTGTTGACTGTTATGTTACATTGATTTAGTTATTGTTAATTGATGTTATCTTCAGCATCCGGTATTGTACCGGAAATCACGTCATGTGATGGATTTCAGATCTAATTTATGTCTATTCTGTCTATATGTGAATACATTCAAATACATAATATAGCAACTACCAAACACAATATATTAATTTTTATTTAAGATCCCTTACAGTTATCCTCCTACTAATATGATACTTTATTATAGAACCTGTGGCCTGTGCACGTTATTAGACTTTAAGTTTTAAGAATTTAATCCATAGTTTCCGACCTTATAACTCTTATAATATTAAAAATACATTATTTAAAATCAGTACCTACTTTAATATCCTCGTTTCATTATCATTCTGATTTAAAACCATACATAGGAAAGAACCACAAAGCGGAGTAAAATGAACAAGTAAAATTACCAAAGGCATTCAAAGTAATGCGAAAAACTTTCATTTTAACTTTTTGTACGGTCAGGAGAGCTGAGTGCGGAGTCCGTGAAATTTCTGCATTTTCAATTTTACCAACGAACAAAATAACAATGCCTTAAATGTATTACTATATGATAGATAACCTTCTACAGTATTTTAATACCTGAAAGTGATTAAATGCATGCTTGAAAATAATGATTGCCTACTCGTAATGTCAACGACAGATATTTTTATTATTTTGTCCTTTATTTTAATTCGTGAATTTTACAGATTGCTTTTTGATGATGATTCTATGAAATGTAGATTTAATTTAGTATGTTCTTATACAAATATTAATATTCTAATCGAATAGTAATCGTAAGCTAAAAATATATATTATATTGTCACATTTTGTTCAATTTGAAAATTCTTCTACTCGAAATATATCAATCATATTTTTTCATCATTTCCCTAGATCCACAATAATAGTTTGAAATGATAACGATTTCATAATCTTCTCCATTGTTTAAATGACAGTGAAATATGGCAGTTCACACTTAACTTGAATTGGGGACAAAAGTAGGTTTCTAGGTCACAGGACGTTATCTATAATGGACCAACTCCTTCCAAGATGTCGAATGGTTTTTATTGATAAAAAATACTGAGTATTCTAAAACATATAGGTATATTTTTAATGAAAATTAAGTGGTACGTAATGTTTAAGTAATCGTATTTGAAAAACTAGAAATTAATAACTCTAGAAACTACATCTATAACGATATTCAATGATGTTTTTGTAATTGTCGTCTGTTCAGAATATGTATACACTTATGGACATAATATAATATGTATCTTGATAAATTATTCTTCCCAACTTTTCAATAGATACCCATTTCCCATGTATTATACAGGATCAATGGACTGTTCAAGAACACGGATGAAGTCCAGATTTATATTCATGTTCTCATGTAAATAAAATATGGTTTTCTCACACTTAAAAACTAAAACAAATCTTCTTTCTACATATTATGAATTAATTTTGTTGTCCTAAGTTAAATGTGAAGAAATTTGCTATACCAGTAGCATTTCATAAATTTAATTGTATTGACGAATTAATTGTTCGTTTAAAACTGTCCATGAGTGTATATCTTTCGAGTCGTGTATGACTTACCTTGATCGCAGTCTAATACTCAGCTAGTGGTAAACTACTGAAAATGCAGATGGTTGACATGACACAAAACTTTGGCAATGTACCTCCACATTCACATAGCAATCCCGATACATTGCCAACAAAAGTAAAATAACAAAATCATCCAAATACAAAATCATCATGAATGGTCAGGCATGATCAAGCATTACATTGTCATTACCTGACTTACACTCCTAAAGCTACTGGTGCTAGCGCTCCGGGCCTGCAAGAAGAAACATTGGTCCTATACACCAAGCACACATAGCCTTTGAGAAGACCAAGAAGATTGACGTGCCACCACACTTGATAATAACCTGGTCACAAATCATAAGAGCGTAAATGATAGACAACTTTGAGTTGGGCAAATATATTTTATGTAAGCTGAGCCTTTGTTGGATATAAATCCTAAAGAACGTTAAATTGCTTTCAGTTTGTGAAAAAATAAGTATAATTAATAGGTCTTATACAATCCAGGAAAAAAAACAAAAGCTTTATCAGCAGATAATCATTAGGCTACTATACTGTGTTTCTCATACTGTGTACTTATATAAATTGGTGTTAACTTGCCACAAGCACTCGCAAGAAATTAAATTTTACTTGTGACAGACAATTTGACAAAGGTCTGACAGTTACAACAGACATGGTTGTTGGTGGAATTTAATAAAAGGAAGTTCGTACTAAAGAGATTTGTGACCATATTACTATCAATATAATATATTGTGCAATAGAGTGCATAACAGTCAAGAAAGAAAGTATTCGTGCAGCATATCGACCTTTTTGGTCTAAAACACATAAAACTGTTATTTATTATACATACACACATATATTTGGAACTGCAATTAAACAATCATGCTAGTAATATGACAATACTCATCATTTACAGTTTCAATAAATACAAGTCCCAAAACACGATAAATAGTTTTGCAAGCAATACTTAAATAGATATAGAAATATATAAGACAGTCATAGATCATTTATTAGAGGAAATCTAAATAGAATTTGCAAACGTACTCTTTACAGCTTATGAAAATAATAGGTTCAAATGAAATAGCATTAGCGTTTGTTATTACTTTATTAATGTAAAGAGCACTTAAACAGTTTTGTAGAAGCTTTGTTTGCATACATTTAGCGAAGTTGTACACTCAATTAATTATGGTTTTTGTAGGAACCATTACAAACAATACAAAAGCAGGTAACACTTAAAGCGTTTGCGTTCAACCAGCGACAACATATTTACAACACGTACATTAGTGTCCGTAACAGTGTTCAATTGATGTCAATGATGTGCGAATGTGAAATAAATTGCCAATTTTGAACAATCCTGTTAACAGTTAGTGAAGTGATTAACTGCTTCGTATTTAAAAAGCAATTTGTAGCTCCATAAAAATTGTTATCTCCGATCGGTAGGCTGTTGTAAAATTTATACACGACTTTACGACAAATAATACAGGAACAAATCTTGGTTTGAGTTCCTATACAACCAAACAAACCCTCCGATATATTTCCGTAGGTTTTCCTGATTCCTATTTTACGATCACTTTTGGGATATTTTTTCCATATATTACATGAAGGACGCTGTCGCCTATGAGGAAGTTGTATAGCCTTCAAAGAATATATGAATTGTTTTCATATTTTTTACTGGAGAATTTGCTTTCACTTGAGTGGATTTTTATACCCTAAAACAATTTCATAAATGAATTGCACAGAGCTTATTACAGACATTTAAACATTCAAAGTTTGCGATATAAGATTATACTCTGGTCGATAAAGATAAATAACAACATTCTGTAGTTTATTATCAAATTCTGAGAAAGGTTTCATATAATTTTATCAATAAGTTGTATCTCTCAAATGGCATCTACATCAACTTAAGAATAATTTGGTTATTGAACAAAATAAAATCAATTTACTAATAAGAAATCTCAAAATTATATAATAACCTAATCCGATTTGTACATACTCGTTTACCTTCTCATTGAATCAAATGTTTTACAAACCCATAGTAAAGAAAAACAGAAAAGTCTTTTCATTAAAAATCTTCCTCTAATAAGAAAATGTTTTACCAAACATATCGGCCTGCTAGCTAAATAAAAATCTTTAGACGTCGATAAATTGGGATAAAAGGTGAAAGGAAGTCGTAATGAATTATTCATGAAAAGTTATATGCCTTTTTAAATTTAATTTATTACGCCGGCTTTTTAGGGTTATTTAAAAAATAGAGATACATAATGTGTTACCAAATGGTTAAATTTCGATATTTTTTAAGGGAGTATTATAAGTTAAAGATTAGTAGCAATAAGTTTTAATTAATTATAAGTATTTTTATTTCTGTTTTAAATACATTATAATTCCCGTTTTTTATATAAAAGTGAATCCAATTGATTTAAATGTTTGGTTGTTAATATATATGGATCCAATAATTAATGTACATTTTACTGAAACAGAATATTAATAATTACAATCGTTAAATTATCCTTTTGAGTCAGTTTAATTTAATGTATTTGCAGTAAATGTTATTTATTACTTATTTGGTTTGAAAATATATTGGAATATCATTGAGATAATTTCGACTCAAAAATACATGTATGTTTTACAGACTTGTAAATATTTGTAAAAAGTAAATCAATCACTTATAACTAACTTTGAACACATCAATACAATATTAACTTAAAATATAAGATTCTTTTGAAATTTATTTATTTTTATTTGACTTTTTATATATTATAATACAAAATTTAATCCGAAACTAATCAACCATGTTAGCGTTATTGACATGTGTTCGTTTAAAAGAGAATTTGATAGTTATTATTTTAAATACAATTAGTTTTACCTTATAATGACGAAGAACCCGCTTATATTTATTTATTTATTTATTTATTTAGACATACCAACAGAGTATACATAAAAATTATAACAATTAGATCTAAACAACTAACGAATATTAATGTGATGTATACACCAATTACAGGTATGCACAAGAAAACTTATACATATAATTACGTTACTGTTATTTTAAGTGCTTAAATAAATTTAATTACAAAAATAAAAATAAATAAATCGTTAAACATCTTTTTTTTACTGAATTTTTGTACTAAACAAGAATTTAGTAATTTTTTTGCGAAAAACTACAAGTGAATCAAAATTTATGTCTATTATACCACCCAACGACTTACATAGGTCATTAAAAGTACTAGGTACATATACGAGTTACTGGAGAGTTTATATTGTAAAGGTAAATAATTCATCGTGAAGTAGGTAATATTTTTCGGCCAATAATAAGGAAGTAACAATAGTACTGGCCGTTCCACGTATTCCTTGAGAACCAATTTCCTCTCTTGGGCCACTTCCGTACTTGGGTACAATTACGATCTTGAAATAGCTGATTTTTTGGACGCAGGGTTTTATACTCGAGCTACGATTACGATTTTTAATAAATTGTGTTGTCAATTGTTTATTTTACTTTAATTATATTAAAGTAAAAATGTGTTATTTTTTTACGTACTTAGGAAATAACAATGATAATGCCTTTATTAGGAAATAACACAATATCAAATGGAAGTTACTTTCGCATTTCTTTTTTTTTGTTTGATTTCAAAATTAAATAGTAACCCTCATCTTTTCGAAAACTGAAGATTTCCAAATCTACGTATTTTGTTTATCTTGGTACATGTAAAACTATTTCCATTTTAACTAACTTCAATACAGATAAAAAACGAACAATAACCTACACGGCACACCGCACCACTGCGTTTACCAATTTCCTGCACGAAGCGGTTCCGGCTGAAGTTCTGATCAGCAATTATATCCCTTTGTTTACTTTACATTGCGTGTTTTGGGTAAACAAATGTTTTTTTTCAATTCAACATAAGCGTATGTAGTGGGAAATAAACGGCTTAAGAATTAATGACCATATTTCTGTTTTTGATGTGATTGGTTGTTAATTGAAACCTTATGTATTTTAATTCAGAAAAAATAATATTGCGAAAGGCACATAGCAATATTATGCTCTACTGTAATACTAACCATGTTTAAGACACAATTTGTACTTTTATTTTGATAGTAATATACTTCAACGAATATTATAGAAGTTATAGCAAGAGGCTATTAGGTAATCTGTGATTATACCTTCTCTTCTTTTGCCTTCTCCTTTATTTCGTAGGTTTATTTTAGCTTTTAGCAACTTATGTTTAGAATATTAATTATCAAAACATTATGTTATTTAATATACCATCTGAATTATATTGAAATATTAGCGATACTTTGAATACAGAAGATATAGAGATACAGAATGAGGTAAGGTTATTCAACTTCCTACTGTCAGGCAGTGTGGCACCTATTCTAAAATCTTATCTTTCCCCCCTCCCTCTCACGCCTATCTCTCGTTCCCCCCTCCTTTTCACGGGAGGTGAGAAACATCCGCTTCGAGGATTACATACTATTGTTAACCCATTAGGAGTACGTCACATTCTATCGCATAGGTTATTTGCGTCTTTTGGAAAACAAATGTTCCTGCAATTACTCTGGAATTTAGGGAAATAATTTGTGGTAAGGCAATAAGTTCGACCAAAAGGAGTAACAAGTATTTTTTGTCGACCGCACCTGGGGCCTTAGACAAAGTAACAATTAAAAAACGATAACGAAGTTAGAAAAGGCAAAAATGTATGGGATTGACATACGCCGCGTTAGATCACGTGGTCTATCATTAGATAGACATTAGTCAGTCCCATACATTTTTCCTTTTCTAACTTCGTTATCGTTTTTTAATTGTTACTTTGTCTATGGGCCCTGTTTTGGGAGGCATTTAGACGTAAACGCTAGTGTAGAGCTTTATGACATTAATTAAGTACCCTCCTAGATACCTCCAATTTTTTTTACTTCATAAATAAAATGGCTGTTGATTTTATAAAATGTATTAACAGGTACGCAATTTTAAACATTCAAGCTTACCTACCTAATTAATATGAGACACACACACACACACACATACACCGACTCAGGTTTCTTTTTATTTTATACTAGCTGTTGCCCGCAGCTTCGCCTGCGTGGAAAAGATAAATGTACATAATACAAACTTTCATCCCCTATTTTTTTACCCCTTTAAGGGATGAATTTTCTAAAATCCTTTCTTAGGGGACGCCTACGTTATGACATCTACCTGCATGCCAAATTTCAGCCCGATACGTCCAGTGGTTTGGGCTGTGCGTTGATAGATCACTATATCAGTCACCTTTGAGTTTTATATATATAGATATATTTTTGACTTTTAAAATATTAAGGTAATAATAAATTATGTGAACGTGAAATGGCAAAGAATAACTTAACACAGTACCTACGAAGGGTCCCATAGAGGCGAGCCGGAACACAACTCGACGTCCCTTTTCCCGCAGTTCTACAGGATTACCCTACTAAAAAGGTCTCAATGGCTGTTGTAACATTCCTTGTAATTGTATTAATTAAGGGAGTGTTTTATTGATATATTTTTATTACATTCTATTAATTGTATTACACAAAGTTTATTACAAAGAATCATCAAAGTCCCTACAACAAATTAAACTAATATAAATAAAATGTTAATAGATATATACCTAATACAAAATTAAAAAACGCAATAAATAATTATTTTTCACAAAGAACAAAACCACCCAAGACATACATAATTACATAGGTAAGTACAGTCCAAGGTACAGTCGAATTCAGAAGGAACCAACCACATTTTTGAAAGTCGAATGAAAAAAAAAAACATTTAAATAAACGATTTTTCTAGGAATAGTTATTCCTCTAGTGTTTGATTTTACGCGAGTATTATACATTTAGAAATTAAAGACTTTTTAACGGATTTTAAACGCGATTTATTCATTTTACATATTATTTTCCTGACGTTTCGAACACTTTACAGCGAACGTGGTCACGGGGAGACAACGGTCAGAAACGTCGGGAAAATAATATAATGAATAAATCGCGTTTAAAATCCGTTAAAAAGTCTTTAATTTCTAAATAGTTATTCCTTGTTTAAACCAAACAATAGTACCTATCCGTAACATCTACGTTATACTCCTAACTCTGGGAAAGGTTTAAGCTCCTACATGTTTATACGCTCGAAATTTAGGATTATACAGATTTAGGCGTTTTCTAACGGTTAACCCTGCGAAGTTTAATTTATTTGTGTAATCGTATTTAACAGTAACTTTTTGCTGGGTGTTAGGTTTCTGTTTTGCTCGTATTTATTTGTTTTGAGTTATTTATTGTTCGAGTAAGTTTTGAAGGTTTAAATTACGTTTTATAAAATAGATTGAAATGTAAAATTGCAAAATGTATTGCATTAAGTCGTTTACTGTCATTTAAAAGATTCTGCCTACAAATAAAATATTACTCGATCATTTAAATAAAGTTTTACCATGGAAAGCCTACTTTTTACCAAATAAAAATAGGTTTAAAAATAACAAGGATAACTAAGAACATTTAATTAACGCACGAAAATACTGGTCATGCGATGACAAACAGAATATATATACGGACTAGCGGTCCGCCGCGGCTTCGCCCGTAGTACCTACATGTTTAAACTATCCTATCTCTCAAGTTGGATTTTAGGAGTCCATTGAGGACAAACATTGTAACACGAGATTTATATATATTAAGATTACTATAGATGCTATAAAAGTTTCACTTGTTGTTTTTATAAAAATCTAATGGTTTATATTCGTTTGTTTTCTATAATAAATCGTATCAGTTAAACCAACACAACGAACTGTCAAAAGTTATTATGGGACTTTGCTTTGTACGAGGAAATTTTTCCAATTTTCTTTTCGTAGAAGGTTCACGATCCAACTTCTTATTTTTTATTTATTAAGATAGATGTTAGGACATGTACGGTATGTTATTTTTAACGATATGTTATTTTTTTGTTACTTTAAATATTCATACAATATTTGTCCTTGCAAATTTGACAACTTGATTTACAAAATATTATGTTATTCCTTTTTTTATACTAATACTAGCTAACCGCCCGCGGCTTCGCCCGCTTTGTCCAATACCTAATAAATTATATACTAAAACCTTCCTCTTGAATCACTCCATCTATTAAAAAAAACCGCATCAAAATCCGTTACGTAGTTTCAAAGATTTAAGCATAAAAAGGGACATAGGGACAGAGAAAGCGACTTTGTTTTATACTATGCAGTGATGATGATACCATACGAATATTCTATAACTATAATAATAAAAAGTAAAAAAACTAAAACCCAACTACGACAAAAAACGACGCTGAAAAAGTATAAAATAAGATTTTCAGAATTCCACTATGTAGAGATAAATTTTCATGTTTGGAAAGGCGTAGTCACACGTTACATATATCTACCGTAGCACTTTGACAACGTGTGACTACGCCTTTCCAAACATGAAAATTTATCTCTACATAGTGGAATTCTGAAAATCTTGTTTTATACTTTTTCAGCGTCGTTTTTTGTCGTAGTTGGGTTTTAGTTTTTTTACTTTTTATTATTTGTACTATTTTGGTGTTAAAGTGTATTTGTGGCGCATAATATTAACAAAAGTTAAGTAAATTGATGAACTAATAAAGAAGCTATCAACGAAAAGATGTGAATTATATGCAATCAGCCCATGAATACAGGTAAAGTCACAAGCAAATGCTAGTAATATATATATATATATTCAAAATATGCAAGTAAAAAGCTTTCAAATGATACCAAACACGGCATATTTATCTTAACTTTATTTTTTTACTCTGTATGTTTTGTCCGCTAGAGGGCGCCACATTAGATTTTGTAAAAACCCCATATAGCCTATAACCAGCGGACAATTAAGACGCTTCTAATGATATGTCATTTGTCGAATTCTGATAAGTAGTTTAGAAGTTACGAGGGAACAGATGAACATACATACATACATACATACATACATACATACATACATACATACATAGCCTGTCAAAATCATAACCCTCCTTTTGCTTTGCCGTAGTCGGGTAAAAAAGGTTTGTGATTTTTTTACGATTAAATTTTATTTTAAACATTATGAATGAATGAATAAAGAATGAAACATTCTTTATTGCACACAAAAATACAGGATTACATTCCATACTAATATTATAAATGCGAAAGTAACTCTGTCTGTCTGTCTGTTACTCAATCACGCCTAAACTACTGAACCAATTTTCATGAAATTTGGTATGGAGATATTTTGATACCCGAGAAAGGACATAGGCTACTTTTTATCCCAGGAAAATGACGCAATCCCAGAAATCCCACGGGAACTATGTGGGTTTTTCTTTGACTGCGCGTGCGAAGCCGCGGGCGGAAACCTAATATAAGAGCGATACATTATGTTTATTTTAACAAACACAATATTTAAAATCAATACGATTACTACTTATCGAAATATAAATCACGCAACTACAAAAAACATTACGTACATTCAATTCTCAATTAATTTATTGACCATCTATTATTATCCTAGACTTAAACACAATTGGATTAATATAATATGAATGGAATAGCCAGTAATTCGTGTCAAGATCCCTGTTAAATTGTACCCCTTGTTAGAGTAACATGACCTCGACGTTGGAATCCAATGGATTTATGTTTTGCCTTTATACTAATCTGGTGCTATTTGTGTTTTCTTGCATTGATATTTATTATTTATATTAATTAATTTTTCTAGTATTAATAAGGTTTTTTAGGGTGGAATGTTAATTGCTACGCGATCTACGTGACAGCAATTATTGTCAACCAATATTTTCAGTTTCAATTGAATATTAATACAATATATTCATATATTTAAAATGTTTTATTATTTCATCATTCCAGCCTTTCAGGACGTCCACTGCAGGACATAGGCCTCCCCCAAAGATTTCCAAAACGACCGATCACTAGCGGCCTGAATCCAGCGGCTCCCCGCCACTTTGATCAGGTCGTCTGTCCATCGCGTTGTAGGCCGTCCCACACTTTTATTATTTATGTTTTAGAAATATTATGAATAAGATTGAAAAGCTAGTCTATTATCAAGTCGTTTCTTAAAGCATTTTTTCCCGAACAAATAAATCATTGTGTTATTTTAATTACACGAATTACGGAAAACAATTTTCACGACAAAAAGCTCCAATTCCAGTTATTCAAAAAAAACAACATCAATACACTACATATTATTTAAATGTCTTTACTAAAAGCTTTCAAGCTTTTTCACTTGAAGCTTTTACTTCACTTAGTTACTAAAAGTAGACAATTTAAAAACCAAACTGTTTAAACGGTAGCTTTGTATATAAAACCATATTAAAGCTTAAAACTCATAGTTTCAGAGCGAAAATTAAAGTAGAAAGTAAAAAAAACTCATTAAACACAAAGTCTGTAATGGTTTTAGTCAGCCCACGACCGGATACGGCGGCGCTTGTTCATATAGCGGCCGCCATATTACACCGATGCGTATCAACTTTTCAATTAATTTGGTTTTATTTTTTGTTTGGTACGTTTTACTAGTATATTCTACAGTATTGGAATGTACGTTGTTATTAATATGAACGTATTGATCGCATAAATGTTAATGTTTGTTATTTTGTTTTTTAGGCAGGTGTATGATTTTTATCTAGTTAGAAAATTACCTTCTTTTGATTCGATCCTAGGGTTTCATAATATCGTGATAGTTTATTACATTATAAAGGAATAACTATCATTCATTTTAATTAATATTTTTAAACATTCGTTTTAAGATATTTAAAGACATGTGAGAGAGGGACAGTCTTTTTATAATCTTACAGAAATCTAATCATTAATATTGTGCTTTCTAATGAATTATTTATTTATAGTTCCTCACATTACTAAAACGTCTACTTTACGTTGCATTTACGTTTTTTTTTATAAAAAATCTTTGTTTCAAACCGAAACATAACTGAAAAAATGTTTTGTTTCAACCAAAAGCCTTCTCTGAATTACGGTGTGAGCGACTGCCCATAATCACATAACGTAAGCGACGTGGCTTAATGAGCAATTTCCTTACGAACTTAACTAATGAACTGTTCTAGAAACCTCTTTATATCGTCCACCGTTTTTGTAATTGAAAGGCGATAAATACATTGAAAATTAATATCTATTTATAGGTAAAATATGAATAATAGAGTATGATGAAAAAATGATAATATAATACTGTCACACGATTTGGGTTAATCTTAAGAATATAAGTTTATATTTTCTTATTTTTTCTTCCCGCAATGTCTATATTGTCCACAGTTTTGTTTTTAGCTACCTACCTACATTTTTTGTAGCATTATAACTCAAAATAATACGGTAGGATAGTTTTCTTACTGCAATAATTTTCGCTGCTATAATATTGTAGCTATTTTATAATCAGAATAATGCAAAAGTATTTTAAACTAAAAAGAAGAGAAGAACAAATGTATTGTATCATTTAAAAACTCTTTACCTACTCTAACTCTAGTGTTAAAAAATAAAATTATTCTATTATTGTTTAATTTAACTTTTAAATCCTGAATGCAGTAACAGCTGGACTCAATCAAGTCTAGACATTCTTGAATTCAAAATGTTACACCCAGAGCGTTAAAGTTTAACTGGCGCATCGATTTTACCTAAGTTAACGAATAGACTGCTTATTAGTTAAACTTAGATTAACGAACAAATTCCGAGTACCATTTAAAATTATAAGGAGTATTAAGACAAATTCACACACTATAATAATCGAAGTTCCTATATTTAACGTCTGTTAAAGCTCTGCGCCATCATTTAAAAGAATTTACTGTACTTATGGACATTTATTAGGACAAAATAAATGAACAAATCCGAGTAACATGTAAAATAATCAGGTTTATTAAGGCAAATTTAGAAACTATAACTGAAATTCCTATATCTATAGTCTGTTAAAGCTCTGCGCAATTATTTAAAAGAAATTGTCAAAATCTCTGAAATCAAATTTTAATTAATTGATAAACAATAAAATCATTCATTTTAATGTAATATTCACATTCATTAGGAAATAAACTAATACATCCGAGTAACATGTAAAATAATTAGGTTAGTTTATTAATAGTGACAAACAAGATATTTCGACGCTACAAAAACTGAAATTCCGATTCGAAAAGTCCGTTAAGCTCTGTGCAATCATATAGAAAAAGACGGTCCAAATATTTGAAATAATATTTTAATAAACCCATTAACAATAACATAATTCATTTCAGTATAATTTTCACATTCATTAGGATTAGTGGCAATTAATCCTGAGGATTATCATTTGATTGAATGATAATTTTAATTAAAATATCCTATTTGTTTCTACTAATGATGCTGAACATACATTCCCTAAAGTAAAATTATTATTATTTTAAACACTAATAAGGACTTTTCACACATTGGCATATTATAACCAGTGAAGAGTGTAATTAAAGATTTAAGACACAATTTGCATCTAGTAAATTATTAATTTATAGTGTACGATTCAAATAGAGATTATATTTTTAGCATTAGTATTAATTTCGCTTCAGCACTTCTATTACCACCTAATTTTTCACAATCCCAAAAATAATCACAAATTCATAACTTTTTGACACACAAAAATATTACCTATATGGAATCTGTTTATAATAATACCTTGCTTCTATTCCTTGGATCTCTGAAATCTTCCTTAGATGCCTTCCGCCGCTTGTCTTTCAAGATCATACGAGCTGCTGCGAACGCCATTTTGTTTACACACACACACAACACTATATAATATATACGTATCACAGACGAGTTTGAATTGACTAACAATTGATTGATTTACTTCGATGTTGCGGTTCTATAACTATACTTTTACGATGGTTCGACGTATTGTTATTTGTTTGTTTTAGAGATTTTATTGCTTTCTTTTGTGTCTGTGGAAAAATGTTTGTTAATGAATAGTGATGGAGATATCATGTGAAGCGTGCCTTTAATTACAATAATGGCTTGCTGCATTTTATTGTTATAGTAATTCGGTTAATTAAAACAATCAACTCATTTTAACTGAAATATTAAATATAAACTACCTTAATCAGATTCCTAGCTAAAGAATTAATAATGACGTCAAATATATGAATGTCGTTTTGAACTGAAAAGTCTATCATAATATTACCACAGACTAATAATAATATACTACGATATTACTATTAAATAGAACACAGACGTTTTGAATGCTTTTCAAAGAATGTCCTGGCACGAGTGGAACAAAAACCCTCCACAAAATGGAGAAAACATTAAAATTGTGCCTCATTCACGAAAATAATACATCTTGAAATAAAAGGCACTAATTTTTTGTTCATTTTGATATTTCGTGACCGCGCTCATTGAACAAGCCATCACGTTAATTATATTTATGAATAAATCGCGTTGAAATTTCGTTAATATAATATTTTCCAAGGTCTTATTATGGCTTGAAATTTATATTATTTTCATATGCGTGCATGATGTAATCGCTTGGTTCAAACTTAATCATAATAAACCGTTATCAGAAAAAGTTTTATAAGGTTTTCGACTTCCGCATTGTTGGTAAGAACTTACGTCAAAATTGATCAACCCTTCGGCTTCAATTCAAAGCTCTTTTGCCGCTCTATAATGTCTCATATGACACGGGTATTTCTGACTTTTTATATTTTCTTGGGAGTGCAGAAAAGGCAGAAATTGACTGACTTCTAATACTATGGAATTAACAATTCATTTATTAATCTAAGGAAGTATTTGCAGGTTATTTGGAAAGAAACCGGTACCATTCATATCGTTAATTCAGTCTGAGTTAATATTTACACATTTAAGATGGCTCTACAAGGATTGTTAAGCTTATAATTAGGTTAATTCTTGTAAAATGTATCTAATAACACAATGTGCCTATAACAATTTTTATATTTTCAGAATCATGATTGTCTCGCGGAGAGACGGGTTAGTTTAATTGAGCGTATTTTTCAACCTCTTTTTTAATTATACTTGTATACACATAGTCAGCTTATTCTGTGTTTACTTCAACACAATTCTTGCTTAACATTCTAGTTAAATTGACAACAATATGTTGAGATGTAACAAAGGATTACACTCCATTAAGAGGCGACAACAGCTTAACTAAATTATACTCAAGATAGGCTTCTCAATAGATAAGCATAAGGATATACTGACGGAAACTACGCTAATCTACTAGTTATCTATTTTCGTTCTGTAAGGATTTGAATTTTGTTTGTTTGTAGTAAGCTACGAAAATATTTAAGTGGTTTTGAAATTCTTCCATTAGGCAAAGATGTGATATAGGCAATATTTTTAAGCTATTGCATAGCTTCTATCGCGGGCCTTGAGCGCGGGGACCGAATCGAGAAATTCCGTAACGAAAAAACCTCATGCTCCTGACTCCGACGGGCTCGGAGGTGTGGCTTGAAGGCATGCTATGCAATAGCTTTACCGCGGCAGTCCCCAAGTACCTAACACGCGTCTTTTTTTTATTTATTATTTTCATCATGGGACCTGGATGGGTTTATTATAACAACAGCATAATAATAACACGTATAATCATCAGAACAAATAAAAATAAATTATTGCATTGTGAAGTAATGTTTTATAGTGGAATACAGTGTTTTAAAATTTAAAATATGCGAGGAATATTTGTATAAAAGTTAAGGATTTACTAATATAGTTTAGCCCATGTGTTGTTTGTTAGTGTTAGATATCATATTATTATAGACAGCACAGAAAAGTTGCAGGCTCAGAAGACCAGAGTTTTGCTCTTAAAATAAATAGTTTGCATAACGCTGACTTCATATATCTCTTGTCTTATTACATCCACAATTCACAAACACTGACTCTTCAAAATAAGAGAGACGTAGGAAAACGAATGTAGTATTTATTTGGCCATGCCAAATTGTCGCTTGCTTTTAAGATAATTACAATTTTTGTTGTTTATTATATCTATTCGTTAGTGTAGTAAGTACCTACATACTTGATATACGTATATAATATGTAGTTTTATAGCATGTGGAGAATTATAAGTAATATAGCTTATGGCAGAAAAGACTGCTCAATTACATGTTCATCTATACTTATTTTTTAATATTATAAAGCTGAAAAGTTTGTTTCTTTGTTTCCACGCGCTAATCTCAGGAACTACTGGTCCGATGTGAAAAATTCTTTCGGTGTTAAATAGCCCATTTATCGAGGAAGTCTATAGGCTACATATCATCACGCTACGACCAACAAGAGCTGAGCAATGCGGGTAAAACTGCGGGGCACAGCTAGTAAAGAAATATAGTCAGTCCAATAGATTTGAAATGCATTTACCCCATGTCAAAATGGGTCACAGAACTATATTTTATGATACTAGTAATAACAATGAAAATATAAAAGGTGCCATAAAGTATTCGAGAAAAGGCTATTTGCTTGACCTCTTTTCATAAGTGCTTCGCGACTAAGTAATGAATATTGAGTATAAACGGCAGATTGACGGACTATAAAGGCTATAGTAATGATCTCATGTCATGTTATTTAATATGTTATCATGTCATGTCATGTTATTTAATATGTTATCGGTACAAATATTATTTGCATTTTCTTTCTATGTTATAATTAAAAAAAAAAATTTGTGTCTGTTTTCAATGTTAAGCCTAGAATTTACTACTCTAATTTTATTTAAAGATGTTAAATTCCCGTAAGTACCAAACAAATACCAAATGATAATTGATGTGGCATAACTAAATGTAGACAGATATTTTCTAATATTTTAGATATGAAAAAGAGATCCCACCAAAAACATTTTCATGTAAAATGTTGCCAAGACGAGCCCATATGACTCGCACTGTCAAAAAGTTATCAGATCTCATGTAGAGCCAAGCTTCTAACACTACACGCCCTAACTCTACAAGGCCTAACTTCACAAACTCTACACGTTAGTCAAAATATGTGGCTTGGCCATTTCGCTACATTCACATCGGCGTAAGGTGAAAAATTAATTCACTGTTCATTACTTTTGTGTTATACAATAGTTCTTGTAGTAACGAACGGCCAAGCCACATATTTTGACTAAGGTGTAGAGTTTGTGAAGTTAGGCCTTGTAGAGTTAGGGCGTGTAGTGTTAGAAGCTTGGCTCTACATGAGATCTGATAACTTTTTGACAGTGCGAGTCATATGGGCTCGTCTTGGCAACATTTTACATGAAAATGGTTTTGGTGGGATTTCATTTCTTTTTGTAGGTTGTTTGTAACAATTTTTTTTTAACAAGGAGTACCTATACATATATATATCTAGGGGAACCAAGTTTTAGATTATTAGATTAGACCTCTAGCGTCATCAAAATTTAATTTAAAATTACAGGTCTCATACAAACTCCCATCCCCTAGTTTAAGGGGTTGGGGGATGAAAGTTACAAGTTTTATAATTTTTTTGTTGTTTGTGTGCTAATACTAGCTTACATACAAAATTTCAGCTTTCTAGGACATTAGGAAATACCTTAAGAATTTTGATGATCATCAGTGAGTCAGTGACGAAATTAGCGTTTTTTAGATATAAATAAAATCTGAAGTATAAAAGCTAATGTAATTAAAACTTAATATGTTCAATAAGTCCGCTATTGACAATACAGGGTTACTTGTAAAACACCAGCAACCTCGCAGGACAAGATAGCTAACATCATAAGTAACAACATTTGTTCTACGACTTTTGGCATAACGCAAAAAATTATTTTTAAATGATTTTTTAAACTTTTACGGCGGGGGCACACGATGCGTTGCGGCGCCGCACCGCAAAGATTTCACCGTGTCAGTGAGCACACGAGCGGTGCGGCGCCGTAACGTTTTTATGTCGCAGCGGCGTCGTAGCAGCGTTGCACAGCGTGTCCTTCCTTGTAAGGCGCGGGTCAAACACAAGCGGCGCGGGCGCGGGCGTGCCATAAGCGCACCTCTTGAATCTGTTTTGCACCACGTCCTTCTTATAGATTTTGTATGAAAGAATTTTGGAAAGGCGACGAGGCGGCACGCCACGGTTGCGCCGCGGGCGTACCGCAGGCGTACCGCAGGCGCGCTTCCCCCATCGCATCCAAATAGAGGTCAATTCACGGTCATACACAATCAAAAACAAATCGGGCGGTAGCCTGTCAGTCAAAAATGTGTTCTCTCTGTGTGGAATTATATAGAGCTGCTATTACATACCCTTCTTCGTTTTGTTTTTAAAGGTGAATTGAATTAATCGATGAAATGATTTACACAGGTGATGACAGTAGGGAAAGTGAAAATGAAGAAGAGCATAATGAAAGTTCCCATGTATTTACAATGTCAGAAATAAAGATAATCCTGATTTTGATTGTGTTTTTTATTTATTTGTAATTGTAATAATATTGTGGAATGATCAGTACTGTAAATACTTTTGAACTGAGATTTTAATGATAAGATTTATATGGTTTAAATGTAAACCTGTGTTTGAAAACCATATTTTATCTATACTAATATTATAAAGAGGAAAGGTTTGTATGTATGTATGTATGTATGTATGTATGGTTTTCACGCATAAACTAGGTACTGGACCGATTTTGATGAAATTTGGCACAGATAATCTTTAGACCCTGAGAAAGAACATAGGCTACCTTTTATTGCGAAATATGTACCACGGGCGAAGCCGGGGCGGACCGCTAGTACAATATAAATTTTGTGTTATTTTAACCTTCTTTTCTTCCATCATTACACCAGTACTACTTTAAAATTACTTTAAAAGTACTATAAAATTTTCCAAGTAAATTCCAACATTTCCAACAAAGATATATTTGCAATCGTGGGGTTATCCTCGCTATTTACTTACAAGGAATTATCAAAACAAAATCGTTACTTTCAAATTAACGTTACTTTCAAATCTCTTTTAGCACAAAAAACATAATTTTACTAAATTATGCATGAAGAAAATGCATTTAACCACTCTATATAAATATCATTTTCGGACGCCAACAGCGCGCCCGATGCGCGCCGGCAGCGCGCCCGAGGCGCCCGCGGTGCGCCCGATGCGCGCCGCGCCGCTTGTATATGTCCCGCGCCTAACGCAAAACAACTGAGCGGTGCCGCTCCGACGTCGCACCGCATTCACCCCTCCCCGCCTCGTCTTGGTGGTTACAAGTCCGGTGCGGCGCCGGAGCGCATCGTGTGACATGCCACAGATATTTCTATGTAAGACGACGCAGCGACACCGCTCCGGCGCCGCACCGCCGCCGCAACGCATCGTGTGCCCCCGCCCTTATTGTACTCTCCTTACATTTGTAAGTCTATGTTCTATTCATTATCGGATGGACGACGCGACGCCCCCTTCCCCCTCTCGTTCGCTTTTTGTTTACATAATTTTTGGGAGGCGTAGAGTTTATAATATTCAGACGGAAAATTAAATGAATATTTATTTTTGTATGAAAATAAAATCTAACAAATTATCAAAAGTCGTAGAACAAATGTTGTTACTTATGATGTTAGCTATCTTGTCCTGCGAGGTTGCCGGTGTTTTACAAGTAACCCTGTATATCCCGAAAATTTTGTTGATCTAGCATAATCCAAACCCAAGTTATGAGGGTTCAAAAAAACGTGTCGAAGCGCTTCGAGAAAAGGTAGGTAGTGCCCGTGCGCCTCGCTTGGCTTGTCTTGGCGGGGGCACTACCGTGCCCCCAGATAAACTTCAATAGCCAATTATCAAGATGCATTTGCCTCTATTCCCGTTAAAGTCATAAAAATAAAACAAATTGTTATTCAGCGAATATTTGATTGAGTGTGAAGGCATAACAAAGAAGCCGAGTCAAGTATGCCTTTCACGTTGCTAAAGTGAATTAGAACCTTACTAAATAGCAGTATAGTGCAATTTTGTATAACACATATACCTACATACTTAAATATTTAAATATAATATATATTATATATATTTCTGCATTCATGTTGTCTGTTCAGTGGAAATGTCCAGGAACGTGACGTGGTACGGAAACACTTTTGTTATCAACTGCGTAATTCAAATATTGCATTAAGTACATTAGATTTACGTACTAAATACAGCATACACAAGCAGTGGTAGAGCAGGAATGAAAATGGGAGATTCGAGACTACATGTAATAGAGGATAGATTTTTTTCAATTTATCTGAATAAAATTTAAATCGCCACTGCTCTAATCGTTGAAGGAATTTCAAGAACCAAAGCGATACCTACTAAATAAATAACGAGATGAGATTTATGTTTTTTTCCTATAGTCTCATGTGTCGCTCATTAGCGACACATTTGTCGCTTATTGTTATGGTTCCAATTTATACTTTAAAAACGATAATTGAGTACAATTATTTCGATGAACCGCATTCATTATTGCTATCATTTTAAAATCAGCGGTAAATACTAACAATTAACCAAATGGCGAAATTAATTAAATACCACGTACAATCTACATACAATATATTTAAATGGGAATATTAAATATAAATGGGGCCATACTTTGTCAACTTCTATAATATTATAAGGTTCAATGACGACGCGGTTGGCGCAGTGGTAAAGTAACTGCCTACTGAGCCGACGGTCCCGGGTTCGATCCCCGGTCAGGGCAAATATTTGTGTGATGAACTCAATTATTTGTTCTTGGGTCTGGGTGTTATTATCTATATATGTATTTATAATATTATATTTATCGTCGCCTAGTACCCACAACACAAGCCTTAATTGAGCTTACTGTGGGACTAGGTCGATTTGTGTAATAATGTCCTATAATAATAATATTTATTTATTTAATGACCGTCGTGATAATATGTATTAATAATTAATATTAATGAATGAAAGCTGTTACAAATGTTATCGTTTCCCATTCTAGGCTTAAAACTATGAAAATTTAATATTTTCAGGGGATTATAAACGCGTGTTCTGCAATAATATGTAGGTATATATTCTTTCAGATATTACAAAAAAAATGAATTTCGTTTAAATGCATTGTGATTACGTAAAATAGCAGAAACCCCTTACATTAAAATATTATAACACAAATGAAACATTACATTCAAAAGTATATTATTAACTAGCGGTCCGCCCCGGCTTCGCCCGTGGTACATATGAAAAATAGATGTTGGCCGATTCTCAGACTTACCCGATATGCACAGAAAATTTCATGAGAATCGGTCCACCCGTTTCGGAGGAGTATGCAGACTAACATTGTGACACGAGAATTTTATATATAAGATTACAGTAACATCTTGACAATATTCTCTAAATATAACAGTACTAGCTGCTCCGCGTGGTTTTACCCCCGTGGCTCCACTCCTGTTGGTCGTAGCGTGAATCGTGATGATACATAGCCTATAACCTTCCTCGCGAAAGAATTTTTCAAATCGGACCAGTAGTTCCCGAGATTAGCGCGTTCAAACAAACAAACTTTTCTGCTTTATAATATTAGTATAGATAAAAAACAGTATTTAAAACATGAACTGTAACAGCAAATCCATTAGTAAATTCCATCAAACAATAGTTTGAAACCTAAACCCATCGATACGAATCGATTTTCCAGCACTCTATTTAATTTTGCATTCATAATGTGCATGCAGTTCAAACAAATTAGCCTAAACATAGGCTTTGACGCTAGAATTACTAATGATCTAGAATGTGTAATGCCCTTTTTTGGATACACGTGTAGTGAATATAATCGGTAAGCTTTACAATTTATAGAGACGACATTGTTATATAAAAACTGGTAAATCAAAAGATAGTTTACTATTATTTAAACTTGTGAAAATGTTGAAAATGAGAATTCTTATGAACCTATTATAATTTAAAAAACTTATTTAAAAATAAAGAAATTCCCATTATTAGTAACGGTTCTGAAGTAAACTAGATGAAAAAAATGATTTAACATTTATGTTAAAACTAGATTTCCGCCCGCGGCTTCGCCCGCGTTTTCAAAGGAAAACCCGCATAGTTCCCGTTCCCGTGGGATTTCCGGGATAAAACCTATCCTATGTGTTAATCCAAGTTACCCTCTATATGTGTGCTAAATTTCATTGTAATCGGTTCAGTAGTTTTTACGTGAAAGAGTAACAAACATCCATACATCCATACATCCATAAATCCTTACAAACTTTCGCCTTTATAATAGTATTAAGATGTTAGAGATTTGCGTAGCGAAGTTATCTTTACAAACCAGTGCTTCCAAAAATTATGAAGGTTTTAAATACGTAGCCTCTTACCGTAGCCTATTCTCATCAATAAAATTCTCTGTTATTGTAAGTATTTAAAAGGACACGTTTTATTGCCTCACTTGTATATGACTCCTTAGACTCGATTTCGACTCACTTTAAACGGACAGATTTAATTCAAACTTTCAACACTTATCAATAATCGATGATAATACAATTTAAATCGTTTTTTTTTAACTGTATTTCCGTTATTCGTAACGTGTTTTGTAATTTCTCTTTGGAAACTGAAACAGGTTATATTATGTATTTATTACTACATTTCGATAGCGAGCTTTAGTACTGTTCATTTGGCTATCAAGCACCCTTCTGATGTTCATCAGATAAACGTGACCGAGTGTGGAGATACCGACCCTTCAAACGGAACCTTAATGACGTGGAGTTTCTAATATCTTTGTGATTGACAACGTTACCTTTGTAGGTATTAAGACATTTGATTGAAAGATAATTCAGTATAGAGGATCGTTGTAGACCTTTTGTAAAAAAACAGATAAAAGAATGTACATCTATAATTGTTTCCATAAAATACTGGTTCATCTATAGCTGCTGTATAGTTATCATCCCCGCTTCACTTACAAACGTTAGAAACAAGAAACGTTAGTAAATTACGCTGATTTTAGAACAAGTAAAAAAGCTCTATAGGCCAGCGTTGAAAGTATTTTTACACAAAGTTTATAGATTATTTTGTGACCTGATGATTGTTGATTTTGCCTTTGTCTATACTTCTAGTTCATAATCAGAGCTATTTCCAAAATATTGAAATTCTGATAGATCAGGCTTTTTAAAGAATACGAAAACATTTCCTCTTCCTTATATAACGCCACACGTTTCATCTCAGTGATTTGATTTCCATTCCACATGTTCAATCACACACATGTGTTAGCAAAAGTCTGTGATTTTCATTTCCCTGCCATCTGTTCGCTTTTACCAACAATTTTATAACGAACTCCAATCTTCTATAATATATGTATATTGTATATAAAATGCAAAAGGTGACTGACTGATCTATCAAGGCACAGCCCAAACTTCTGGACCGAGCCGAAATTTGACATGCATATAGCCACTGTGATGTAGGCTGCTAAGAAAGGATATTGATAAATTCTACCTACAAGATGAATATATAAATAAATCAGAGATGGAAGTTTGTACCATTAAAATTTTAAACCACACAGACAAAGCTGCGGGCAACACTATCTTATATAATAATGTCATAATGTTTTCCGAAAGAAGACATTGGACAAGCGTGTAATAAAAACTAAATAGAAAGTCCGAAACTGTTTATCCAAAAGTTATAAAGGATAAAGTTGAGGCATTTAATCAAAAGTTAAAGAGCACATGTGTTGTTATGAGGCGGTATGTAGTACACGCTGTCCTAATTGGCAAATATGAAACTATATGAAGGAAATATTTCATTTTGGACGTAGAAAACTTGTAAGAATGATTCTCTGTGCTTTGTCTTATTAATGATAATATTGTATGAACGATGTGCTACGGTATATGTATAGTTCATACTCTCCTTCTACATAAACTGGAAGGAATTTAAAATACAATGTAATAAAATAATGTTTATTTGACGTATAAAACATTTCTCACTATAATTATTTGGATATTACTATTTGAGTTATTTTCTGATTATCTATTAAATTAACTCTACATTTTCATTTTCCTTTTCCGCAAGTTTGGATGTTTCAATAAATGTTATGGTGTTGTTTTTTCAATTATGTTAAACCTACTGATAACGAAAAATACTTGAAAGTATAAAATTATCAGTTTCAGATATTTCATATTAACTTACCAATAGTTGTCTAAATGTAAAAAATAAATGCGAAAGTTTGTGAGTACATATGTATGGATGTTTGTTACTCTTTCACTCCAATACTATTGAACCGATTACAATTAAATTTAGTATTTCAGTAGCTGAAGATCCAGAATAACGCATAGGCCACTTTTTATTTCGGAGTTCCCCATATCAATATAGGGTAGGGTTTCCACCCAGACGAAGTCGCGGGCGGCCTCTAGTTTATTATACAAACTATATAGGTTATTATACAACCTATGTAGGTTGTATAATGTATCGTCTAATCACATGTGTTCCAATTGCGAGATTGTTAATCAAGGTACAAATGCGTATCAACTACTGACGGCTGTGATCAATTACTGTACATAGCTAGTAATTACAATTTACACCAAAATAGCAACGCGGGCGAATTTCTTCGTTTTTGCTTATTTGTGAAATATATTAATTACATTTTCAGCCACCCGCGTTATATTAATTATTTGTATTATACATATATCTATCCTCTACCTTAGGTGGCCTGGAAGAAATCGCTTTAAAGCGATAAGGTCACCTTTTGTACTTTACCTCGCATGTACATTGTAATGTTAGGTGGTGTGTTACAATAAATTGTTAAATAAATATATTATCGTTACAGACTATTGAATTAATATTCAGACCAAGTGTGAAGTCCCATGTCCCCTAGTGGGGTAAGGGGCAGATGCATTATACAATATCTGTTTCACTGATAAATTTTTGGAGTGTCCTACCAGACCGATACATTTTTTTTTCTTCGTCTCCACCGGGAATCGAACCCAGGACACCTCGGTGCTACGCTCACGCATCAACCACTGTACCAAGGAGGCGGTCAATATTTAGATGAAATGAGATAAATAAACCTGACTTATTTAATTATTTAAAAACTTTAATAGCCGATGTTATTTTACTGCATCTGATGAGAAAATAATGGAATTATTTTTCTATCTAATGTTTTCCGGTAAACAGAGTTTCTATATAGTTATTTTTTCTTTAGAAAAAAATTAACAAATTGTAATAATATAATATTGTTCATTTGTTATGTTTATAGAGATCATCATCTTATATGAAACATAACAAGATTGTTTTATTCAACAATAATGTTAAGAAAGGTTTTGTTAACACAACACTAAAGTTACATCAACCATGGATAATATCTATGATCCTTAAGCATTCCGACACAGATACAAAAAATAAATATCAGAATACAAAAAATCTCTTTCCACACGACTGAAGTAAGCCCTCTTTGTGTGAGGACCCTTCACTCATGTGAGACTTAAATATTATTTGCGTTTAAGTTTTATGAGAACTTTTTTATTTGAATTTTTTTGAATTTTTTAGGTACGTATGTTAACGGCATGTATTTGGTCGGTTAAGTTTTGAGCAATCTGTTGTTAGTATGTAATAAGACTGAGCTCTATGGCGTGCCTTAGGAGATGCCTATGTCCAATAGTAGACGGAAAAAGGCTGAAGAGAGAGAGAAGAGAGAATATTTTAGGCTTTATCTCCAAAGTTTTCACCTGTAAGTTTTAATGAAAACGTTAATGTTGATATACAAGTATGTTTTTTAAAAATGTACTTATATCCAACTGTATTCAAGGTATGAAAGGGCTGAAACCATAACACAGATAAAACAGAGAGGATACATTTTTGCAGTTACTTAAGTTTGAAATATTCCATATCATATTTACATTACCATAATTTATATAATTATTATTCTAACTGCACATGACTACACTCCTTTTTCAACTAAAATTTTTGTTCGAATTAAAATAAGCGTGATGCCTGCAATATATCGTCGAGATGTTATGTGGGTGTAAGCGGCTAAATCGTGAAAACCGCAGAAACTACAATACAGAGTCGCCGTCGTGTCTCCGCTTGGAAATCTGGAGACCAGCCAATTGTAAGATGCAGCCGTGAACGAGTCTAGGTGGATCTAATTCTATAGAAAATTACGATTTTTATGTTAATGTTTACTAGACTAGGCGGCTTCACCCGCTTTGCCTAAAACCTAATTAGTTAAATATACTAAAACCTTCTTCTTGAATTACTCTATCTATTAAAAAAATGCATCAAATCCGTTGTGTAGTTTTAAATACGTATGTTTATAAGCAGCCTATAATATAGATCTTTTATAAAATTAACTGATGTATCTATATTTCTGGTATGATATCGAAATAAAGATGTAGCGTCTTATGAATATGTAAGTGTATATGACGAAAGTATAAACTATGCCTACTTAATATTTTACATGCGAGAATTTTCTACGCCAGCTGTAAGCAGAATTTTGATAAATACGCAGCTGAAACAATGAAGAAGGAAATAGGTACGACATTTTTATCGCGAAAACAAAACTGGAAGGGCGTGAAATAGAGGATGTAAATTTAGAAAACGACGGACGCGTGATAATACTCATAAATAAAGTATGAATGAACTCGAGTAAAGCCACAGTGAAAGCTAGTGTTGCATAGAACGTTACCCTTATGGTCTAAGATCCGAATATAAGTCGAAATGCAACGGCGTGATAATAGAATGAGACCAATTTTATAATAAATTTAGTGTATTAAAAAATGTATTAAAAATGGGTTGACTGGGAAAATCCTGGACAGGACATTTTTAATGAATTAAAAAAAAACATTTTTTTTTAATTAATTGCAGTATCAAAATAATAAAAAAAAATTATAATAGACTTAAAGTATGAAACCTACAGAATGTGCAGGCATAGTCGTTTTCTAATATTTACCGGGACAAACGGCTAGGTTGGCAGGTATAAACAGGTATGTCGGTACCAGTTACTTTCACTTGATTGGATGATGAAAAAAAAAATTATGTCAGCGCTGTTTTATTACAAAATTGTTTTATTATCTCGATACTGCAATTAATAAAAAATGAAAATAAAAGATTTTTTAATAATTAATAAAAAATGTCCTGTCCAGGATTTTCCCAGTCAACCCATTTTAATACATTTTTTAATACACTAAATTTATTATAAAATTGGTCTCATTCTATTATCACGCCGTTGCATTTCGACTTATATTCGGATCTTAGACCATTATGTAAAACAATCGAAAAACCCTCTCAAAATCCAATATAAAGCGCTTGTAGTTCACGCAATGTGGTGTAAAAAATCGTTTGAAACTATTGTTGACTCTCCCCAAATATCTTTGTGTGTCACTGTGAATTTTCTATATATTCCGACGCCATTTTTGCAAGGGAAGTGTTTTCGATTGCGAGCGAAGTTTGCATTTGTATTAGCAAAATATTGTGATTTATTACTGCATTTTTTAGCGTTCAGTGGATGTGCAAAAATTTGTAACATAATATAGATCAAAAATATTTTTATAAGCACTTTGAATTAAACTTAATTTCGAGGTCTTGATAAAGGAAAAAGTTAGGTAACATGTTTTATGTCTAATGAAACGAATCCACTTTTATGAATACTGTTAATATAAACCACAGATTTTTTTACCCGTAAAATGCCTTTCATACAATTTTATATCAAACCTCGTATGTGTGGCACTGTATCAAGTAATCTGTCTTATTGTTTTACAAAATAAAGATATTACTAAAGTTTCAATAAAAATTTCTCGTCTAATTCTTCGCATTAAAGCCTTATTATTTTTGCCTACCGAATCTGACTCTTATGAAGGAAGCATCAGGGTTAAATTTCAATCGTTTAACGCTATCAAAAGGAATAGTCATTCCATTGCTTAAAAAGAAGATGTGAAACATCAAAGCAAAAAGCCACAAACCGTCGCAGTTACTAAAACAACAATGTTTAACAGCTAATTTCGGTGTTTTGGTACTAAGTATATCACTTTCATTTAGAGATTGAACATGTACATGTTATTTTTTTTTTATTATGCAGGTTTTTTTTTCGAAATTCGAACTTCCCTTTCTTTCTTCCTTTCTAAGGTCACTAAATTGTGTTCAACAGTACGTATAGTAACAAAACATGTACCTATTCGTCAAATATGCATTGTAATACGAACACAAAAATAGAGAAAAACGTATAAAAAGTGACCCACTGCGTAGTGACATAGATTGGTATTTGTTATATTATTCAGTTTTTATTAAAGTGCTGATACATTTAAAATATACAACTATAGGTTCACTAAATTTATTTTATGGCAATAGGAGAAGAGCGGTTTTACATGTAGGTACCTACTCTATGTATTTGTAACTTATGGTAAAATTAAATTAAAAGCTTGTGTGCAAGTAATTACTAGCAAATTGTTGTCTTACTTTAGACATAATCAAGAAACGTATTGCATAGAAATTATAGGTACACGCGAAAAACATCCTTATCGTCTTCTACAATAACCACATAAAATTGCAATATCGTGTAAAACAAAACGACAGAAACCATATCCACTGTGTTCATTGCAATTCAATTATCAACGCTATCGATTCTCAGTGGAAAGATGAAACGAATTTCTGGTTACAACCGATAAGGGAGGAATTTTAACTGACTTTAAATCGAGTTGAGCTATCGTATAGCTTAAGGGGATTTTCATTTTATTTTTCCTTAATATATTAAAGTTTATTCTCACTTTTGTTATATTGAACATCTGAGGGTTTGCAATATTTGTATTCAATTTGACCGTAGGACTGAAACTGAAACTGTTTTAATTCAAAGCTACAAGTAGCAACAGGAAAGACTATTATCCCCTATGAGAGCATATATTTGAAATAAGTAAACAATGACTGACCCTCGTACTCTAGATATATAATAAAATTTGTGATTTAGCCATGATAGCGAAAAAGAAAGCAAAACTTTCGCTTTCATAACATTAGTACCTATATATTTGAAGCTTAATCCTCACACTCTTCACATTCCTGCAATCAATCAAAAATCACCACAATTCGCTTTCACAACTATAGACAATTTAAAAAATGTTGTGTGCTTTTATGAAACCACGGTAAAAGTGAAACTGTTCGAACGGTTCCGAACACTGCTTTGTGTAGCGCATGTCGCGTGACGGTCGGCTGCCGAGTAGGTATACCTACTCGGCAGCCGCGATACACGCGACATGCGCTACACAGACCAAAAAGTCTGAGACGATGTAATAAAAGTTTCACTTTAAAAATTCTCACTTTATAAAATAGGAATTTTATTCCTATTTCAAATAGTCGAATCAAGTGTTTGCTAATCGATGCACGTTACATTTGCTAAGCTCTCCGCTTCTGCTGATTTCGAGTGTGTACTTCATATGGTGCTTGGTTTCGATAATATAGAGATAAGATGTAAAGTCAAGCGTTATTAGATCGGCAGTTTTTGAGAAAGAAAATCTTCGGCTATCGTCATAATTTTATGGCCGGTTTTGGGAGAAATAACTGCGGCTATCGTAACTGTATCGTATCGATGACATTTTAATTATTTTGAAATAAAAAATTGCGTATGGCACCTATTTAACAACGAAAAAAACGTCTGGCAATAAAAAATTATGTCTGATGGATCTATCTAAAGGCAAAAGATTAAAAATTACGCGTTAATAAATGACTTTAAATAAAGGATATTTTCCTGTGCAGATAAGATGCGCACTAATAAACGCAACCACTGCGGCCAGCCAGATAGCACGGACTCTAACCGAAATAGGAAGAGAAACAGTATATCAAAGAACCAAGTATTCTAAAATTCTCTCTTGTCAACGTTGCTACCTCTTATACGATTAGCGTTTAGAATTAAAATGAGTTCATAAGCAAATATGAATCAAATTGTTATAATCACATTTGTATATTTCAAATTATTACTTACTAGCTGTGCCTCGCGGTTTTACCCGCATTGCTCAGCTCCTATTGCTCTTATTGTGATGATATATAGCCTTTCTCGATAAATGGACTATCTAACACCGAAATAATTTTTCAAATCGGATCTTTAGTTCCTAAGATTAGCGCGCTCAAACAAACAAACAAACAAACTCTTCAGCTTTATAATATTAGTATAGATAAATACGAAGCCCATATTGCAATAAAGAAGAACTAAACCTACAGAACATTTAAACTGAAATTAAAAACACAATCTCAGAAACTCACCACTTGTTCAGAATTGCTCAATCCCAAAGGCATTGTCTTCGCAGTAGTTTATAAAGTGCAATTAACCAAAGTTACGTGTAAAGGTTATACCATTACTTTACACTTACAATTGTGTTTTACTTGAAACTTAATGCATTTAAGACTTAAGTTAGTGTTAAAACTTCTTAGTTTTAATTATGAAATTAGCTTTTATTGAAACCATTTTCATGTAATTTACAATTGATATATCGATTGTTTATAGTATAGAGAAGGAGTGTACAATGCTATGATTTTTTTTGATGAGTCATAAAATACCTTAACTAGGAGAAACATTATACACTTTTTTGTTTAAGTATTCTTATTATTAAATAATCATCAATCCATAATCGACCATCTTAAAACGTAAACGTACGTAACGTACGAATTCATGGGAAAAATCCATTCAAACGTGAAAATGGAAACGCTCTCTGTAACTTTACGGTACTGTCGTACACATGGTCCAACCTATTTCCTTATATTTTATGTTATTATTTCTCCTTATAGCCCTATTCTTACCAACTTCTCTTCTGTTAAATGTTTCCCTTCAAAAGAAGTTACGTACATAAGTGTGTATATTTAAAGTAATCAATAAATAAACCATATTTCAAAATATTACCGCGAAGGGTAGAAAATGAAAAACGATATTTAGATGTACCTAATAATTAAATTGATGTTTTGTAAATTTCATAGTTTAGAGTAAATGTTTGTATCTATTAATTACATTAATGAATTTTATATTCAAATACACTTTAATAACTCCGGCCCCGGAATCACAGACACAATAGAAAATCTATTGTGTCGTGGACCGATCGGGCCGTTCGGGGCTCAATGGGTTAAAGTCCGATCAAATAAACATAAAAAATAAACATAACAACACATAATAAACTAGATAAACACAACAACAGTTATTCCAACATTGTATGCATTCTATTCAAGAATATCGGTATATCGTTTGAAGCGGGAATCAATTTAGCTGGACAAAGACGTCGCATGCTGTCAGCTGAGCCCTGATAGATATTGCACGGGAACACTTTGTGATTAACTATTTTAATGGATATTTTATATCATACTAGATGTTTACACCGGCTACATCTGGATAGATACAGTTTAGTTTATACTAGCTTACCGCCCGCGGCTTCGTCCGCTTTGTCTAAAACATAATAAATTATATAATAAAACCTTCCTCTTGAATCACTCTATCTAGTAAAAAACCGCATCAAAATCCGTTGCGTACTTTTAAAGATTTAAGCATACATAGGGACATAGGGACAGAGAAAGCGACTTTGTTTTATACTATGTAGTGACTAGATGTTTACTCCGGCCACATGGAGGATAATAACGTTAGTAACAGTTATTATCCTCCAAATGAACATAAATCGAATAAACTCAAGAAAGTCGTAATGTAATGTAAAAAGTGGTGTAACTAAATGTGTAACTAAACAGATCTGAAGAGTTTGTTTGTTTGTTTGAACGCGCTAATCTCAGGAACTGCTGGTCCGATTTGAAAAATTCTTTCGAAGTTAGATAGCCCATTTATCGAAGAAGGCTATAGGCTATATAATATATATTGGTATTAGCGTAATGATATTATCATTACGCTAAGACAAACAGAAGCGGAGCGACGCGGATGAAACCGCGCAGCGCAGCTAGTCCTGAATATATTTCAACAAGACTTTATTCATTTAGATTTATCAAAATTAATCCATTCAAATTGGTAACTCGTAATTATCGGAAATATTCCAGTTCAATGATTTCAATATTGAATCGTTATATCTATTTGTTCAAAATTATCAATTATAATTAAATGTAAAAGATATTTTCTCATAATCTAGAAATATTATTTTCTTATACACCATTTGAATTGTTTAAAATAAATAAGTCCTAATAATATTACAAATGCGAAAGATTGTGAGGATGGATGTGTATGTGTATGTTTGTTACTCTTTCACGCAAATACTACTGAACCGATTACGATTAAATTAAGCACACATATAGAGGGTAAACACATGGGATAGGTTTTATCCCGGAAATCCCAATTTTTAAGCTTCAACATATTTTTTTTGTATAGGTGATAATGATGAATATTAGATATATATACTACTAGTGGTGCGCCCCGGCTTCACCCGTGGTACCTACATGTTTAAACTATCCTATCTCTCAAGTTGGATCGAACTGCACATGGTGTGCGAATTTTATTATAATCGGTTAAGTGGTTTAGTAGTCCATTGAAGACAAACATTGTGACACGAGATTTATATATATTAAGATTAAATATAAAACAAATATTCATCAAAATAAAGCCACGTAACAAGAATAAACAGTAAAAGTAAATCGAGTCATCAATTTCCAACTTTTAATTGAGTTCGAACGCGATGTAACGCTAAATATTTACCCTTCGATCAACTTGTATATTACCTATACAATTTAAAAGAATAACTTGCTAACTTTATTTATTTACTAACTGTATCCCGCGGTTTTCCCCGCATTGTATTCCACTCCTATTGGTCTTAGCGGGATGATATATAGCCTCAATAGCCCTTCTCGATCAAATGGACTGTTTGATAGTGAAATAATTTTTCAAATCGGACCCATGGTTCCTGAGATTAACATATTCAAGCAAACAAACAAACTCTTTAGCTTCATAATATAAGTAGGTAAAAATTATAACAGTTGTAGCTACACAAATGATAGCTTACTACAACTTACAAAAAAGAAAGGATTGTATTTCGACCTTATCATGATACAAAAACAGTTTATCATAATTCATAAAATACAACACAACAAAAGATAATAATACTTTATAGTAATTTCCTATGTGGATGGCTGCTGAATTTTAGACTTCTTCTATCTCCCGGGATATTATTCTCCAAGACACACCTGCGTCTTATACTTTGTCGCGGATGCATTGTCCAATGGCAGTTATTTCTTGACTTTTTCTTAAAACAAGAAGAAAAGTATTTGGTTACAAATTCTCACATTTGAACGAATTGAGTTTCAATCCAAGCAACGTAATTTTGACAAAATATTTCAGCATTAACTTGTGAAGAATGTTAACATAAAATAACAACAAATCGACAGATAAAAATCACTTCATGAGTATAAGCAAAAAACTAAAGAAACTGTATCACTTTTAATTTTTACTTCTAAATAATAAATAGTTATTTATAGAAAAAACATACGACATCGAGATTATGAATATTCTATGATTTCTAAGCAATATATCTTTAATCATCAAAATTTAAATCGCTAACCAATCTACACAAAACTTAAACCTTTTTTTACCTTTAAACCATCTGATATCTCGATTTAACTGCACATTGTCAAAGTCGCATGAAAAATGGCCGCCGAGATTGCCTCAGCCATGTGAACGTTTGATAAATGTCGGGACGGAAATCCTAATAAATGATTCAATTTATGCCTACCGGTTTGTTTTGGAAGGATTTTGGCTAAATGAGCGGTGCGGGAACTAATTTCACCGCTCATTGGAACCGTTGCATGGACTTAGGCACGGATTTCGGGCGATAATTTTACCTTTTAGCCTGGTATTAGGAAATATCCTGTAGTTAAAATGGTACTTTTAATCAATTAGAAACCATTGAGATTCGAATTAACGATATTGTTTTATTTTATTTTATAATAAAGTAAGAAACTGTTGGTGGTGTTAATATTTTTTATGGTTGGAATTTAATACGACAAAACTACTGAACCGATATATTTTATAACATTATGCATTTTTTTTCTCTAGATTCGACTTATAATATGTTATTACAAAATATCATAATATTATATCGTTATTCTCTACATTACAATATTCCCAATACGTATTCAAAAAGCATGACTCAATTCCATAATTATACACCAAACTTGTTGATATCAACACATTCATTTCATTAAAACACTACAGACATGACATAGAAATTAAAACTACGCAACTTTCGCGCGATTAATCCTCATCCAATACATGCTGAGAATTCGCTGCGTTGAGGTTTCGTTCAGTAATTGCCAATTAAACTACGAGATTCAGTGCCAAAGGTTTTCTGCATCTGACTTTCCTGAAACTAACATTTAAACGAACGCTTTTCCAATTTACATGCACGCGTGAAGTGAATGTATCATGAGTCTTGAAGGTTGAACGTCTAGCCTAATCGGGAATAATTAGGTTTTAATATGTGTCTTATAAGTAAGTAAGACTCAATGTAGATTAGACAACATTCATATTGAAATACGGGTGTGTTTGAAATGATCAGCTATTAGATAGATGAGCAGGCCTAACTAACAAATGTTTTTGTATTTTACACATTGTCAGTACACCTATATACATTTTTTTTCTTATTTTTTTGATTATTTTTATTTCAAATACAATCTTTTTTACATTTTTCTAACTCAGTTTACGACGACCACACGACCTCACCCACGACCAATGCCACTCGTGACAATTAGGTATTTACTACGAACTTTAAATGGAAACTAACTATCACTAATATTAATTAATCATACTACCGTGACTAAACATGTTATCACGAAAACTCCAATATCTAATCACATTACAAATCAAGATAAACAATAGCGGAAGATGAATCAATAACAACTTAACGGGTTTTTCGCACTTAATATCGGCTCCATACATCATCGTTAGTTCTGCTGAATCACGGACATTAGCGAAAATGTAATGTGAGGTATTATTTTATGAACAACTAGGTATACCGTGACTGTTTATACCTTGTGATTACCAGAGTACATTAAAAGGTGTACAACTATAAGCGAAGTTATAAGAAGGAGATAGAACGACAAAATTGTGGCACGGAAAAAAGTATTTTGACATTCAAAATTGTTGGAATAATCTTTTTGAAAAAAGATTTATTTTTTCGAGATAAATGGTAAAAAATACCTTATACCCATTTACTTATTTTTAAAACAAAACATTAAACCGACATCAAAAAGCCATATCATACATCGTTCACTTATCCTGCAAACTCATTCTAACATCTCTGATTTACGGGTAAGTTTCGGAAGTAATTATTACGTGCTGCATCAGGTTAAATGTTTAGAGGAATTTACGTAAAGGAGAATTTAGTTTGATCTCCAATTTAATTAGCTATTTAAATATTTTAAGTATTTGATGAATATTGTAAAAAATAATTAACAATTATGTAAGTATCTATTTGAGAAAATTTTATGGTCAATAATTTCATGTAGGTGTACACCTGGGTACAATGATATATTTTATTTTATTTTTATAGAGTTTAAAACATGTGTATAAAATCACAAAGTGTCGCCACAGAATGGCTGAATTTGAAACAGTAAAACCGTTGAAGGCAAGTTTTTAGTATAGAATATGTCGTTTCAGAAAAAAAAGTAATAAAATTTCAAATATAGAATGTTCCAGAGCATTCGAGGCACTCGTTCGATTTTCAAATATATTCTAGAACTCGAACACAGCGTTAAATTCCGATACATTTCAAAGCCTTGTTCCTAAATCCTTTTCGATTGTTCGCAAAATACTACATCTTAATGCAAATGTAGTGCCCGTGGAGTAATATCGTTTCAAATACTGCCCTCATCTGAACGACCACGCATTTATTGTGCTTCAATCAAAAATGTGCTCTATGCGGTTGGAATAAAGCACAAAATTTGATGACCGTTGAATGGTGTATCCTGACAAAAATGTAGGTCAATGAATTTAGAACTCTAGGTATGAGAAATTTGGGTGAAATTTTATTTATTTGAATACTTATCGTTTTATGGAATGTCGATTTATTTTTTGTTGTTATTGGATTTATAATTTACTTTGTTATATGTTTGTATCAAAAGAAATTTAATCAATATCCAATATTATATTTGCTATAACCTCCCCAGAGAAATAAGTTGATTCATAACAATATTACAGGCCAATGATCCAAACGTCTACGTTCTAATATTAAAGAGTCTTTAAATTTTTATTTCTCTTCTCATAAGATTTTAAAAGAGCAATATAAAAGTGAGCATAAGTTATTATAGACTCAAATCTCGAAACGTATTAGGAACAGAAATATTTGGTTTTGTATTATTCATTTGCCTAGAATCTAGATGATTTATTATAAGATTTTTCTGAGTTTTTTAGGATTCTCCTTTATATATTTAAGAATTATAATCAAAACGATGTATATGAACGCTTATATACACAATATATTGCTCTTTTAAAATATCCAAGTTTCATCACGTCATGTCCGTGAAAGTTCAACACGATGCACTAGCCCATACAAAAGTATCCAATCCTCTTTAATGATAGTTCTTACTGATATAGTAATCCAATAAAAACAGAAAGCCTACCATAATTAATATCTCAATTTATAACACCATTGTTTATCACCTTAAAAACAGCAGTTTATTTCGGGCCAAACTCATAACGGATAATATTTTCGTATAAAATTTCCATTTGACATTTTTTTGCTCCTTTATCCCTAAAGCGACCTAGTTCCTTAGCGTTTGTAAAAGCAATTTTAATATACTCACTTAATCCATACTAATATTATAAATGCGAAAGTAACTCTGTCTGTCTGTCTGTTACTCAATCACGCCTTAACTACTGATTACTGAACCAATTTGCATGAAATTTGGTATAGAGATATTTTGATATCCGAGAAAGGACATAGGCTACTTTTTATCACGGGAAATAGGATAGGTTTTATCCCGGAAATCCCACGTAACGGGAACTATGCGGGTTTTTCTTTGACTGCGCGGGCGAAGCTGCGGGTGGAAAGCCGGCCGCCATATTTGCGATAATTTCTGATACATGTTACATTTTAATTTTAATGTTTAAAAATTAAAGTCTATGTTAATGAAGAGGTATAGTAATGATGAGCTATAATTGATAGTCGGTACTGCTGACAGATAGCAAATAAAATTTTCGTGTCTGAACTGTGCCAAAATTGTCCTAGCAATGGTAATAATTAAGAAGGCTGCTTCGTTTCTTGCGATATTACTACCAATCTTTACTTCTCATATTTTCAATCAACATAATATATTCTATTACTTCTCAATTAAATAGTTAGATATTGTACTAGTGAATGAATATTTAGTGCTTTAATTATGTTAACACCTATTCCTTTCCACTTCCTTACAACACGGGGCGTCATTCGACTGAACTTTACAGGTTTCCTGCTTTAAAAGCAGATAAGAAACACTAATAAAAACTAAAGTTAAGCCGAGAAGACAGGAGTCAAGTCATTCTGATAATAGGAAGCTTTATTTTAGCCAGCGCCGTTAAAAAAACGACCGCCTAATCGGTTCAAATAAATCCCTAACAACCTCCTAAAGAGTGCTATAAATTCACTCCAACGTGGACCTTTGTTTTTGTCATTTAATTATACGAAGTTTAAGTAGATGTCTTGCTGTAGCTGAGATTTAATAGTCTTTCTGTGTAAAAAATGTTGCAATCAATGAAGGACAAGACAGAATGAACGGTCTTAATCTTAAAAGTTTTATTCGAAAATGTGCTTTAAATCCTGGCAACATCATGAAAAGTAACAAACTTTTTTTGAAGTGAAACTTCTTTAGACATGCTAAGAGTAAAATTTCAAGGTCGCGTCATGGCAATACCTTCACGTCATGGAGTAAGGCGATGATTTTGGTATCTTTGAATCTTGCCAAAGAAGTTTCACTTCTGGAGCAAGACACGTTAAGACACTATTCGGCACACACGCTATTTATTGCTGAAATCTTCAAGTATTGATCACTTGTTTCAATTATTACATTGATGATTATATTATCATGTATGTATAATTTCTATTTTTCACAAGTTTTATGAATGAAGCTTGTGATAATCATTCTATAAAAAATTAGTTGCAAAATTTTGCTAAACTCACAGTAAAATAGAAGCAACAAATATGTTTGTTGTGTTTATTCATGTAAAGTTAATGCTATTAAATTTCGTGCGGTGTAGATAACAATTATAATAAATAGAATTATTTTACCAAATAATATAAGTACATATTATCACGCGATGTTTTACAAGGAAATTCCGTGAGATATGTAATTATCCACTTTACAAGGTTTGCGATCAAGGTCTGTTCGGACATTTGAACATTTGGATAAATAGTTTATTAACGGGTCAGTATACATATTTTATGTTAGTATTATTATTTACCTACGATGATTTGATGATTTGATAATTTTTACCCTACTCCGCAACCATTCTAGGATTTCATGATATTCTTTCGCTAATTATAATGTGTATAGTGTTCAGTATTTACCATCTATAATAATTTGCATCGATTTGCTTCCATATTGTATCCATATACCTATTAACTTTCTTTATTTGAATATTAAAAACTTTTATCGGAACACAATCGGTTTTAATTTCATAAATTATTTGACAAAATTGTCCGCAAATACCTGTAAAAATAGTCCTATCAAGTATGTGATTCCTACAAGAAAATAACTCACTCCCACATAATCAATTGACCAAACAAGGAATAGATTCGACCGTGGGCTGCAAGCACTCTCAAGTCTAAGCCCTCTTAAGATGGGATAATTGACTGAGACAGGAACACTTTTAATGACGTCTTCGGGCTTCAATATTTCTCAAGTGGACAATAATCTGGCTTAGGTATAGAAGTGTTTATCTGGGTAGATACAGGTGAGACGTAAAATACTATTCGCAAAAGGTTTGTTTAAAAATACGTCAAAATGATTTAAACATTATTAGGGTGGTTTTATAGAAGTTTAATTTAAACCACTTCATTGTCTCTTAAAAAATGAATACGATCTAAAACTTATACAGCCAATTACTTCGATTGAAAGAAAACATGCCGAATAATTATAGATTTTCATACATACAAAGAAAAACATTGCTATTCCTTTGACACAAACGGATTATAAAATACGTTCTAGTAACTGCTCTACATAAATAATAATTAATCTTATTGTTCCCTTTGTTTATTTTATGACGATATTTTCCTCTAAGCAACCTAGTTTGTTATACAATAAGTTTTACAATACTAACTTCTTATTATGTATATATGTAGAAGTTTTTATTTGAACTTACAGTATGCTTTGTATTGTGCTCTATTATTACATTTTCTTAAAGTTTAAGTTAGAAAGCTTATTTTAACTTTTTCTACTCTCTAACTTAAGATTCTCGCTTATTCGTCTTGAATTATTGTTACTATAACCAAACTTTTAAACGATTTGACCTAATAACATACTGAAATACTATTTTTAATTTCTTTGGTTTATTTCCCTAATTTATATTTATTCCTTATTATCACACATTAATATTTAAAAAAAGACGTGTGGCACTCGGGGACTGCCACGGTAAAGCTATTGCATGCTATGCCTTCAAGCCACACCTCCGCGCCCGTCGGAGTGGGGAGCGTGAGGTTTTTCGTTACGACAATTTCTGGATTCGGTCCCCGCGCTCAAGGCCCGCGATAGAAGCTATGCAATAGCTTAAATTCAATTCAATTCAAAACAATACTCTTTATTTATCATCAACAAAAGAAGAAAAAAAGATATTTAAAATATCAAAAAGTATTTTGCCGGATAGATTAATCTCTTTATGCATGTGTTCAACAACATGATAACAAATGCAATGTAACTATGTATTTACAGTAGTTTCAGGAGAATAAGTCCTTCACCTACTAAAATGTAGTTAATATTATTTTAAAACGAAATTTTTATAGAAAGATAATACAATTCCGTAGTTCCACTGGAATAGTTTTAATCTGGCGAGTCGCCAATATTGAGGCTGCTTTGTCGATTTTAATTTGTCGACAATATAACGGATGACCATTCTATCAGCAAGCGTTTATTGTTTATAAATAAATTCATTAATTAAAAACGGTAAGGAAAACTTCGTAAAATACCGTTTTTATGTATTAGTAGCTTCCGCCCGCGGCTTCGCCCGCGTCGTGTTTTGATAAAAGGTAGCCTATGTTCTTTCTCAGTGTCTAAAGATTGTCTGTGCCAAATTTCATCAAAATCGGTTGAGAGGTTTAAGCGGGAAAGCGTAAGAGACAGACAGACAGAGTTACTTTCGCATTTATAATATTATAAGTAGGGATTCTTAATTATTATTAAATTAAGTTGGCTGTACAATAACAAATCATAATGTTTGCTTAGTTTCAAAAAGTGTTCTTTAATGTAAGTATACAGCATTTTTATGAATTTCCTAATCCTGATAAACATATAAATTATCTTAATTATTAACTACTAGATTTCCGCCCGCGGCTTCGCCCGCGTTTGCAAAGGAAAACCCGCATAGTTCCCGTTCCCGTGGGATTTCCGGGATAAAAACTATCCTATGTGTTAATCCAAGTTACCCTCTATATGTGTGCTGAATTTCATTGTAATCGGTTCAGTAGTTTTTACGTGAAAGAGTAACAAACATCCATACATCCTTACAAACTTTCGCCTTTATAATATATAAGATTAGATTAGATAACATTCCCGCTATATTCCAATATACTTTTTACATTAATTTTTAGTAAGCTTATTAATTAAAGCTGTATGAATATCAAATTCATCGTCCATTTAATGAAATGTTTACATTTTATATAATAGTCCTTGAAAGTAACTGCACAAATATGTTTTGATATTCTACAACTAGGGTACCTACTTGAAACTAGGGTAATTTCTCTACCACAATGCTATATTTGATTCAATTTTGGCACTTGTATTGACGACAGCCATTCCAAACGGTGCTATCGGAAGTCAATAGGTTAAAGAATGCATCGCAAAAATATGTTACTCCTAATAATAGCTTTTAAATATGTATATCTATGGGACCTTGAGCAAGCTATAACAATTACTTGGAATGGAATTACCACTGTATGCTTAATTAATGAACTGTGACATGACGAAGAGTTTGTTTGTTTGTTTGAACGCGCTTATCTCAGGAACTACGGGTCCGATTTGAAAAATTCTTTCGGTGTTTGATAGCCGATTTATCGAGGAAGGCTATAGGCTATATATCATTATGCTAAGACCAACAGGAGCGAAGCACTGCGGGTAAAACCGCAGGGCACAGCTAGAGTTTTCATGAAATTATACTCTTCAAGTTTATTAATCATCTTGTTGCCTATGATGATAGTTTGTAAACTGAATATAATAAAGCTCCTAGCATAAAACGTAAAACTATCCAAATCGCGATTTCATCATATATGTATAATTGTGTATATTTGTCAATAAATATATTTCCATACAGTCAGAGAATGACCTTATTCGTAAAAAGCCTATATCGATATGTATCGAATGCCCTCTTGAGAATTTTTAATAGCTCATAAAATACGATAGTAACACCTTATTGAATGTTACAAATCGTAAAGATAAAAAGATTCAGTAAAAAAACTGAAATAAAATTGTATTTTTAAAGAGTTATCTTCTAGGCCTTTCGATGCATAGGTAAAAAGTATACGTCACAATTTGAGGTAAACGCATCTATCTTGAGTAGGTACTTCTAAACTTTTTTTTCTTGTGTTCAAAGTTTATTACTTTGCAAAAAGTTCTATTTTACGCTCAAGCTAGACTATTGTTAACATAAAACGTATCCTATTTAGTTAAAAAAAATATTAATTTAAATAGCAGTATACGTAACTGAACTGTTATTTTAAATGCTAAAGTTCATCTAATTGTTGATGTTTATGTAGGAGCAGTGCAATTAAACGCAAACAGTAATTTGCATTATCTTACCCGCACTTGGTTGAAACTAATATTTGTACAGTAGCTTTGTTGAAGATAGCCAGTTTAAAGTAGGATTTGTTCAATGTCAACTTTTCAACCTACTTAACTCCTTGACTTGCCTTATTTTCCTTTTTATGTTAACATCTGAACACTTTATTGAGAATTTAGGTTAATTATGTATCTGTATAAAATTACTAGCTGCGCTTCACGGTTTCACCTGCGTGGCTCCGCTCATGTTGGTCTTAGCGTAATGATATATAGCCTATATATAGCCTTCCTCGATAAATGGACTATCTAACACTAAAAGAATTTTTCCATTCGGACCAGAAGTTTTTGAGATTAGCGCGTTCAAACAAACACTTCAGCTTTATACTATTAAGTATAGATTGATAATATCTCTTCTTCTTCTCTTTCTTTAATCGCAATTACTCAAGTAGGAATAAATTACCCATCGTAGACAGGTATCAGACATTATGTAATAAAGTATTTCCTCATAAATCGTTCCTATTTGTTACGAGAAGGCAGATACCGTGTTTCTATTACAAGACATCTGTGTAATCTAGAGATATTTCTACCTACCAGTATCTTTTACTTATGCCAGTTGATATGTATGTAAAAACAGCCGAAATTTGATAAATAAGTACCTACATCATAGATACTGAGATTTTCTCTTTTTTAATTTATATATCTGATTCAACAATAAATCTTAGATTTTAGACGTAAATATCAGCTTGAAAACTACCTACATCTTCATATAGTACCTAGCTCCCTATAAATTGCAATACACAAGGTTGCTAAAATGAGTGTCCAAATGTATTTATATGCAATAAGTGTTTTGAGTTTGAGGTCAAAGATCGATATTCGTCATCCTTTAAAACATTAGCTTCGATCGCTCCATAAAAATGCATAATGTTTAAAGCGTTACGTAATGAAGGCAATAAATCTAGTTGGCGGGAGCTTTTAGTAAATTGCATTCACTACGATACCTCTGCGTAATTTTTCAATGGAAAATGCTGGACTTTTGGTACAATGTGTCCCTCGTTGTGCTCATTTTTTGGTAGATAAGCATGTTTCATTTTGGCTGATTTAACGGTTTTTTTAAAGGCGTGTGAAGCGAACAAAATTGTGAAGGTAAAAACATCGTGAATATTGTACCAAACACTCCTTTTTATTAAAATTAAACTAGGAAATATATGCAGGCGTGTTCGTTTAATGTTCGAATGCAAATAGATTTTATCAAAACATTATCATATAAAGTAATTTAAATTATCAATACAGTAACGAACATAAATATCTGAATAATAATCCTGCCTATATTTTAAACCGCCATTAAAATTCGTGCAAAATACCGAAGAGCAAAGTTATCGAATAAATTTGGAAAATAATATTTTTCCACGTTTATCAGGACTCTCCATCAAAGTTGTTCAGTGAAGCATTCCGATGCACTTGGAGTCATTCCAAGGATATGGAGATAAATACATAAACATAAAGTTCTATATTGAAAACTTTGTGTTTATTGTCTGTGGTCTTAAAATTACAGGATAATTTGGCGCTTCTTTTTTACTACTTTTTGTCAAAGCTCATGTCGTATTAGCTGTGTTAATTTAAAACGGATAAGTAGTTACGAAATTAATATGCTTCTGATTATTTTCTCAAGTCATTTTACATGAAAATGGGAATTATTAATCGTTTGCAACTTTGAGTAACTACTATTTATATATCTGAATTTATTTATGCTTGCACACCGCAGATACATGTGATATTATTGAATGTCACAGTTCAGTATTATTGATGAATTGTCACAGTTCTTGAAAATCTATGGGAATTTCTTTTATCAGCGCGGGCGGAATTTTGGATTGGAAATTGGAACCACCTAACATCACACCACAATGCATTCAACAAGACGACCCATTGCCAATTGAAACATCAAAATCAAAATCAAATCAAAAATATTTATTCAGTAACAAATATGTTTACAATTATATCAGTCATTGAGACATCCTTTTAAGCATTTAAATGCATCTCGCTCTTCCTAGAGTACATTACCATTTATTGTTACACGAATAACATTTTCTTCAATAAAGTAAACATAGATTGAACAACTTTATACCATTATTTTATAGATATTAGAGAGATCATATTTCAGTACATTTACAGTGTAAAAGATACTCACAAATATTCTGTATTCACATAATTACGTATTGTTTGTTCAAGTGCGCCTTCCAAACAGAGAGTCGAAATTAATTCGTCAACTTGCAACTTGCTTAATAAAGCAGCTTGGCGGATCGCCAGCTCCTGCTTACAATTCTTGAAGTATGACAGGCTGGTGCCCGTGGGTTTACTTGCTTTTGATATTTGTATTATTATATTCATATTTCCCTGTATATGATGGATTCCTTTGATGTTGCGTAAGATTAAATTTATTTTATGAGAACATTATCCATATTAAATCGTTTAAATTGAAAGTTGCTTTAGTTTTTGCCAATGAAGAGATTGAAAATACAAAAATTATATTATTATGTTCATGTTCAACGAACATTGTAAGTATCTCCAAAGTGAGAAATAAAATCTTTAATGTTTGGTACTAGAAATAATTTAATAAAATTTTCATCAATAATATTACCTATAGGTACTGGTATATCAATATATACCTAAGATTTACTGGCTGTTTCCCGCGTTTTTTGCGGAAAAATCTTGATTGAAATAGTTCGACCTGTGAGGGGCTCATTTTTCAAAATGTACCCTTCAATCGACACTGAGTCCTCAACTATTTTCATTCTAAATTCCATGAATTCCAATATTATCTAGGAAAACATAACGTCACATAATATTGGGATTAAATTGTCTCAACCGTACTCAAACTATTACCTTCATCATTTCAAACATATCTTTATTAAATTTCTTGATTCCATATATGTTTCTATCACAATTATATAGTTATATTGAATCTTAATTTCTTTGGTTATAATATACTTTTGACGTGTTGTTAATGGAAGTAATACATGTGATTTAATTGGATTTAGTTAATGTTATTACTAAAACACGTTATTTTCATAGCATTATTGAAGGCTTCAAACATTACACCTATTTAAATGCAATTAAATCTTGTTAACAAATATATTATGTCGAACCATCTCATCAGTACCTTTCTGCATTATTTCTGTTAATTTTCTGTTTATCTCTTTATTAGGGATTGCTGCATCAAAGAGAGTTTCAAAGTTTGCTATTGAGATTTCAGATAAATATGCATTAATTTACAGCTCTTTCTCGTTTCTATAACGTCTGACCACTATCAATAATAGTTTAAAAAGATAACAAATATGATTATTATTATCTATGTTTCTCTTCCATAATACTTATATCAACGATTTAGAGTAGGTACAACTTATTAGGCGGCCTTATCACTTATAGCTGCTCCGCGCGGTTTCACCCCCGTGGCTCCACTCCTGTTGGTCGTAGCGTGATGATCTATAGCCTATTATAGCCTTCCTCGATAAATGAGCTATCTAACACCGAAAGAATTTTTCAAATCGGACCAGTAGTTCCCGAGATTAGCGCGTTCAAACAAACAAACAAACTCTTCAGCTTTATAATATTAGTATAGATTAGTGATCTCTTCCAGGCATCATGGTGTTATTGTTATTTTATTTCAACAATGTTTACAGGATAAATCTCAGCCAAGTAAAGTTACGCACTGCGCTAGGTTACGTTTTTAGTATTCTAGCTGTGAGACGTGTAAGGTGTGATAAAGAACCTTAATATAGGGTTGCCAACATAAAGTTATGGAAAATTAAAACATGGTCTTGTTTATACCAGGAATATTGAAACAAAATATCGCAAATTGTAATTAATTTAGTATCCAATTTTAGATACTCTCTGTGTATAAAATGTGTGTGAAATAATTGGGTCTACGTGGTTTACATAGCCTATTCAGATATAGAGATTGTTTAAAAATTCATAGTCAATTAATATTAAAAATTCTTGCTTTTTTAATAATTTGCTATACTGCCTATTTTTATAAATGTTTCTATTTAAATTTTGTTATATTTACGTTATTGCTTTTCTTTGCCTTTCTCGCCCTTCGCAACAATGAAACTGATTTATTTTTGCATAATCCAAGTCATTATCTGAAGCCATGCGACAAAGCATATAATACGCTTATTGCATTAGTATTATATGGATTTAAAAAACCTCAACAAAAATGCCGCATAACAAAGATATTGTTCATTTATAATGAACGCGTTATCATTCCCAACCGTTTTCAAAAAAACATCCATCTGACAACCCTAATCTGAACTTTCGATAAACGATAAGACCAACCCTTTCTTGTTTCTTTATTGCTCTGAATGTTTGTCGCAACGTACTGCTACTTTTCATTTGTTATTGCTTTATTACGTGTGTATTTCATATCCTGTAAGACCGCAATCCGGTATGACTTACTTGACTTATGTTCCTGTGTCCCCTAGCTGGGGCAGAGGGCATCCACAGTGCTCCGCCAGGCGTTTCTATCGAGAGCTTCCCTTTTGATTTCGCTCCAGGTTTTCCCGATTTTCTTGGCTTCGTCTATGATTGTCCGCCGCCAGGTTTGTTTAGGACGACCACGCTTACGCTTTCCTTGGGGGTTCCAGTCTAAGGCTTGCCTTGGTATATGATCAGTTTCCCTTCGGAGCGTGTGGCCAATCCAGTTCCACTTGCGGCGTTTAATTTGCTGGTCAATCGCGATCTCACCACAGCGTACCCAAAGCTGGTCATTGGATATCGTCTCGGGCCAGTAGATACCGAGGATTTGACGAAGGCAGCGGTTCAGGAAAACCTGGATTTGCGAAGAGATGTTCTTTGTCACCTTCCACGTCTCGCAGGCATACAGCAACACGGTCTTGACATTGGATCGAAATATCTTTAGTTTTATTTTGCGGGTAAGTTTCCGTGATTGCCATATATTTCGGAGCTGTGCAAAGGTTCCTCGGGCCTTGGAAATCCTAGTGGCGACATCTTCTTCTGATCCTCCATTTTCCGACACTACACTTCCGAGGTAAGTAAACGAGTGAACGCGTTTAACGGTGTCTGTAGATATCAGTAACGGGGAAGAACTTGTTGTCCCGCATCTCATCTCCTGGGTCTTTTGTGTGTTCACCCTTAAACCTGATTTTGCGGCTTCTTTACGTAAGTCATCTAGCTTTGCTTGCATATTCGCTCTAGTATGACTGAGAAGGCACAGATCGTCAGCGTAATCTAGGTCCTCAAGTACATTTGATAGTCCCCATTCTATACCTCGACGCGGGTTTGTAGCGCTTCGCATAATGCCATCAAGGACAAGCAGAAAGAGAAGAGGCGAAAGGAGACATCCTTGTCGGACGCCTGCATGTACCATTATATCCTCCGACACTAGTCCTTGGTGGGTGACTCGACACGAATAGTTCTTATAGATCGCTTGAATCATAGAGATTATCTTCCCTGGGACACCGATTTCACGTAGCCGAGACCAAATTGAACTCCATCTTACCGTATCGAAAGCCTTTTCAAAGTCAACAAAGGTTAGGTATATTTCCCTCTGCCATTCGGCTGCTTGTTCAAGAATTATACGGAGTGTGTTAATCTGGTCGGTACAGGATTTGTTAGGGCGGAAGCCAGCTTGTTCCTTCCGGATAAGGGGGTCAACCGATTTGAGCAGTCTATCCAGAATAATCCTACATAAGACTTTGGAGGGTGTCGATAGAAGAGTGATGCCTCTCCAATTACTACACTGACTGCGATCACCTTTCTTCGGTACTGTAATAAGAATCCGGTATAATGTATGATTATTAGTACATAGTTGTTTATGAAGATGTTGTGTTATGGCCACAAGGAATGATATTGCGAATCCTTTCTATTTTGATTTCCTTCACCATTACTTTTAACGAGCGCATTGTAGTTACTTTGTTATTCTATTTAAGCGTCATGTTTTTTTAGTCTGAACTTTTATGAATGGTGTATTCATTTATAATTATATTAATAAACTTTACAATAAAATTAGCGCTTTTGCCTACTGAGAACCATTTATGTCACCACTGCCCTCAAAATTTAATACCACCCTTCATCTTATCATTGAACGAACAAATTAACTTCCTTAAATTTTGTTCCCTCATAATTTTCCGTAATATTTTTACTTTTTCTTCTTTTGCCACAGCACAAATTGTATGGCATTATATATTTATTTTTATTTACAATGCATAAATTAGTTAAGATCAGAATGGCTGAATTAAAATGGATGCAATATTTTAGATTTTAACCCGATCTTCAACAGTACTAGGTACTACGATTCTACGACTGAGATACTAGACTATACATAAGCAATTACATTTTATATAATAACAACACGCTTATTTACCTTCAACTTTAATACCTAAATGGTCAATCAAATTAAATCGTTTTACAAGCTAATCCGACTAACGTTTAATACGAAAAATGGCGAGGCACTTCCATAATTTCCTCAAATCTTTATAGGTGTTATAAAATACTCGTTTAGTCATGTAGCCGGGATCGTTAGTTGAGGGAGCCTCTAATGAGATGACTCAGCACCTACTTAAGATACTCCTTGGAAATTAAGTGCGATGTTTCGTTCAAAAATCATATTTTCGTTAACGCTTTAGGGACAGCAAAGCTTTAGAGTATAGAGGGGTAGGTTGTGAAAAATGTTTGATCGTAAATGAGTTAAGAATGTATATTTATTTATGTTATCGACAATTACAGTGATTAAGATCATTATAAAAGAGATAATTGTATTTAATCCGGTTTAAGCACATTTTTATAGACTTTATTACCGATTTGAAATAATTTATGATTACAAATAGGTAGTATTTTAAATTAAAGTTTCAATGATATACTTTATTCGTATTTAGCAGATATAAAAATAGTGTTAACAGCCATATAAACATGAATATTAGTTAATTTACCATCTCTCACAAACATTTTGCATTATAAAGTCATAAAGCAATGAATTTTAACGAAGCAATAAAAATACCAACTGAAAATGAGCAGTAAATCAACATAATATTTCAGTGATCTGTCTGTGCATGTGAATAACATGAATACTTGACGCGCATTGTACAAGAACATCCTATTTCATTCCTGATAGCTGTAGCGTCAGCAAAAACATCACTACGTTCTTAGAATAGATATATTTTTAAACTACTAGCTTTCCGCCCGCGGCTTTAAAGAAAAACCCGCATAGTTCTCGTTCCCGTGGGATTTCCGGGATAAAACCTATCTTATGTGTTAATCCAAGTTACCCTCTATATGTGAGCTAAATTTCATTGTAATCGGTTCAGTAGTATTTGCGTGAAAGAGTAACAAACACACATACACATCCATCCTCACAAACTTTCGCATTTATGATATTAGTAGGATGTATTCTAGGACCACGTTATATAAAACGATAAACAACCATATTATGTTGCAAAGCATGCAGGTATTAAATTTAAATACGGATTTAAGAATATACGCCAAGAATAGACGAGGAATATTCCAGAATAGGATATTTAGGCTAGATAGAAAATATACGATGCCATCGTTCTTAGTTTAGGTTGCGGGAATTTTTAAACATTCGACTTTTCACTACGGATCAATAAAAATTAGAAACAGTAATAGGAGAAATCAACGAATCTTTGTGATTCATAGAATGTAAAAGAAATGTAATAAATAAGAGAATTTTACTCTAAGAAACAATTTATTAGACAAGACAACAACATAGACACTGTAAGAAGTAAAAATACATAAGTAATATATACAGAATAACTTCCAACCAATATCCACAAGAAAATCGAAAAGCATTATTTGCTGTCGATACACTAACATCAAGCTACAATCACAAGATGACATTGCATGACAAAGAAGAAGCGAGTATAAACAACATCACTTCGAGTGCAAAGTAATTGCCTTCCACAAGAATCTACAATAAACATAGTGCTTTGGATAGACTTCAATCAATGAAAATTGGCTATTATGTGTGGTTTCAACATAATTTGCCGTATTATTTTTAAGATTTAATGTTTTATTTTTTCGTCTAGGCAAATCCATAACTTCTTCCACATTAATGGAAGATTTTTCCCAGAAACCAGGTAAACATTTTTCCAAAATATAAGTATTTTGGAAAAATAGAGCTCCGGATACCAGTTACTAGATATTCTTTATAAATTAAATTATGTGTAAGTGACAGCTGAAGACAAACGGTTTTGAAGATCAACCAGATCAAAAGTACACATGAACAGAAAATATTCATTATTATCATAATTTATTCATGTATCAATGCTAACCGATACTTTCATTATATTTTTCTATAAAGCTTACTGTGATTGTAACTCTTTGAATAATATTTCTGGACATTATTTGAATACACTCGCGTTGTGTTATTACTTTTTTATGATTTATCTTTTCATTTATAGATAACTAGGTTTCCGCCCGCGGCTTCGCCCGCGCAGTTAAAGAAAAACCCGCATAGTTCCCGTTCCCATTGGATTTCCGGGATTGCGTCATTTTCCCGGGATAAAAAGTAGCCTATGTCCTTTCTCGGGTATCAAAATATCTCCATACCCAATTTCATGAAAATTGGTTCAGTAGTTTAGGCGTGATTGAGTAACAGACAGACAGACAGAGTTACTTTCGCATTTATAATATTAGTATGGATCTTTTAATGTACCAATTCTATAAATATATTTGCCTATGAAAGAAAAAGAAAAATAGCCAACACCCACGCCCTTATAATGTTACACATGAGGAAATGAATTGATTCCTACCCACTCATAGAGATTATCGTTTTATCGCCATTCAAGTCAAGGAGAGCCTTTGTCACTTGTCGTCTACAAATATGTAGGTTTATCAACCCTCGTTCCGTTTATACTATCGTAAAATACCACGACATTCACTTTAAGAAGCCACAAACATAATATATACTCGAGGATGTTGTTCTGAGAATAAACCAATAACATTTTACCTCAAAATCCTGGAATTGAAAGGTTATTCCCCTCTAATTTCTTACTTAAAATAGGTTCCACGTAATAATATTTCTATTATTATCAACCGTTTAGTAGAATGCTTTACGAAATTTGTTTTCAACTCATCCAAAGACTCCAAAATGAGTGCACCGTTTCGTAAAATGACAAAATATAATTGGAGCCTCGAAACTGAGCTTAAAGCTGGTTATTTGAAATGAATTATTCAAATTGTTCTGAAACTTGGCAATCCGGATTGAAAACGTATTTAAGTTGAACCAAATACTCACTCGCGAGTTAATTTCGAAAAATCGACACAATATCTATGAAACAATACTATAGGAATTACATAAAATTTTTGCGTCTTTAAAATTTCCATTTTTCCGGGCGTCAATCTCCGTGGAACGTTTAGAGCGGACGTTTCATTTTTCATCCTTCCGTAATTCAAATTGTCAGATAAAAAAGTGAAAAATCATCGACTCCCCCTCTAAATTTTTCTACACAATTTATAATAACCCAAATCCATGTATAAATTTACTAGCTGCGCCTCGCGGTTTCACCCACGTGGATCGGCTCATTTTGCTCTTAAGCCTTCCTTGATAAATGGGCTATGTTTTTCAAATCGGACCAGTAGTTCCTGAGATTAGCGCGTTCAAACAAACAAACTCTTCAGCTTTATAATATTAGTATAGATACTACCAATAAAATGTGCTTGTAACAAACTAAAAACTTTAATTACACCGCACATTCTTTAAAGAACCATCTTGGCACGATGTAGCGTGGGGTCTGTTAATGATTTCTTTGAGGGGGTTCGATCGACCCCACCCAATGCACGCTGATAGCCTTTGTTTCCTCAGTCCAGCCTTAATTGTCCGTTAAAGAACGCTTGATTAAAACCAGCGGGTCTTTTTTATTCAGTATGAGTTGGAAAAGCTTTTAGATTTTTGAAACTCTCAATAACAAATTAATACAATATCATTTAACGCGATAAACTTTGATTAATACGCTGAAGGGACTGAATGGACGTTTTATTAAAACAATAGTAGAATTTTACATCTAATCTATTCACAAAAATTAATGACATGAAATTATAGAAAATACTAGCGGTCCGCCCCGGCTTCGCCCGTGGTACATGTGTACGTTTTCTCTACATAAGAACCATCCTCGTACTTCCAGGAATATAATAAAAAAAGAATTATCGAAATCGGTTCAGCCGTTCTCGAGTTATGCGCTTACCAACACATTTTGCGATTCATTTTTATATATAAGATTTCTCCTTAATGTTTTTGATAAATTTACATTTAAGCTTCTTTAATAAGGACTTACTTATGCTTTCCACTTTGTGATGAATACACGTCATAAATTTAGCTTATTTTAAAAGCCAACCATTTATTAGAGCCACAAAGCTTAAGTACTTATACCTCCTCATTTTTACCAAACCAATTCGTCTCAGCCTAAATCAAGGTTTTGAATTCGTCTAAAAATAAATTCTTTAGTCAATTGGTGCGATTTATTACAGAATCCTTGCGAATTTCGGACTCAAATCAAGGATACGGTTAGGAGGCCAATTTTGTGAGACTGATTCACTTAGATTTATCTTTCTTGTTCAGGGCATGACATTTTCGGTGATATGGGTAGAACTAGGCAGACTTTTAGGTGTATTTGGTAGACTTTCTTATCAATGATGGAATCTATTAACTATCAATATCGACTGATATAATCAACCACCAGTAAATGTTTATATTATACGGATTTTCATAATGTTTTTGAAATCATCAAACAGATAAGGAAATATGTTTTACACCCGACCTATTTCTCATTTGAAGTGATAAATAGCGGTTCATTTATTGAAAATTCAAATACCTACCGAAATATGGAACTTGTTAAAACACATTACAAATTAACGAATTTTCTCTTAGAATACAAATATCTTTTAATTCAAGAACTTAACCTACGCTCTATAATACACTCTACACACAAAACCTTACAAAGCAACCTCGAAACATTTAAAAGAATCTCAAAGATTTCATACATTTAAAATCTCAGAATCATGACAAAGACGATGGAGGTAAATTACATATGCAAGAAGTCATGGCTTCCAATCTTAAATGCGTTTTCACAAACTTGACATATACTTCAGCTTTCTTAATCCCCTTCCTTAATTGCTATGTTAACGTACGCCAAGCAAAAGGCCTGTCGTTTTAAAATCTCCACTTGTAAATGTAGGTTAAGATAATAACATATCCTTAGAAAATTCTAGAAGAACATGTGAAACTGCAGAATTTCAAGAAGTTAGTAGCGCACGTGTATACGCGGAAGGAAAGTTTTTATAGACGGACAGAATGTAATTTTGTGTAAAGAAGTTGTAGGAATATCTGAAATTTACAGTAAGTACTTCTACATCGTACAATTATACATTTTTAAAGAATATACAAAATTCGATCACGAGGCGGGATTTAAAAAAAAATAATATCTTTGATTGAATGCCATAAAATATCAAAATCGTACTACTATAGTGGAGCCAATTTAATAGGCAACATTTGACGTCTATCAATTTTATCTTCGAAGAGAGGTAACCTGCTTGAAAACATCGATTAAAGTGAATTAATCGATACGGACTTGAAACATTTGTCAATCGAACTTGAAACACATGTCAATTTTCAAATTCATCAGGGGAATCCCTATCCCAGTAATATACTTTCTTTCGTAAATTTAAGGAGCAAAATAAGACAAGTATAATACTTACATAATTAAAAAAACACAACGCATTTATTAATTTATGATGATTTTTATTCACAAGTAATCAATGCATTCGATTCTAGATGTCAGATTTCGATTTTTAGAGTAACGTCTCTGGTATTTAAAAAGAAAAAAGGTTTACTGACACAAAATTGTAGCGACGTCAGTTCTTTAAATCAGAAATTGTTTATTATGTTTAGAATGGTTTATCAGTAAAATCAAATCTTAAAATTACTTATATCGGTCATTATTATTATAAAATATAAGTAATGGTAATTGAAAAAAGTTAAGCAAATATGCAGTTCTAACAAAACGAAATATCATGTTATTCTATGTCGTCGTTACTAAGTTGCGTTGCTAAATTTTGTTGAACTGTCAAATGTTGCCTATTAAAATGGCTCTACTATAGTTTTCAGAAATATATAATAATTGAAGTTCCTTGTTAATCAATCAAACAAATCTTTAAATGATAAATTCAAAAGAATTTATAGGAATAAAAATATTATAAGCATTTTAGGCAACGTCAATTCCGTTTAGCCTAAATCTTATTATAATTAGGGTCCAGATTTCTAAGGACTAAAATTCTAAAAATACCCAACCTCATTTACTATAAAGCCCGGACATACTGTGAAAAGAGTAATCAGATTTTTTACCAAAAGGAAGCCGTGGCAAAATCCTGAGGTTGACGTAAAGAGAGTTGATCCTTGAAATACCAGATGTGATAGTGAACCTGTAATTCCTATAGCCTTTTTTATTTTATAATTAAATATTCGTAAATATTTAAAGTGATAAGTACTTTAAGTGTGGCAAAGAAAAGTAGCGCAGGAACGTGAGACAATATTACTAAATTTTCAATTTTCGTTTTATCAATTCTTTAAAATATTTTAACACTGATTGAAAAATCTTTGACGAAAACCTTCAAACATGAATTCTAGTGAACTACAATAGATTGCATCAAGCACATGCTAATTGAAATCAAAGTAAAAACAAAGGATCGTTTAAAGCATCAACTAATAATACTGGGGTTAACGCCCAGAACCATTCGTTGGCTTTCTCAGTATTAAAAGTGTACTACTGATCAACATATTCTGTAACAGAGGTGAATATGCTAATAAATACTGAAAGATATATTTTTTAATAAAGTACATCTGTTCTGACAAATCTATGAACTACTTGCGTGAAGTTGTCAATATTATATTTATTTATGATGCAATTGAACGCATCACTTTTTATCACCGTGAAAATAACAGACATTCATCTTACATTTTTGTATCAATTTATATTAATGAGTAACGTGTGACGTAAACGCAATTAAAGTAATTTTAGGTGAATCTACATCTTATGCAAGACATTTTATAAGCTCTATGAGACTGAAAATTTGCCGTGTAAATATAAGAAAAAGTCAGACTCTCCAGAAATATTTAGGATTCATACCCCATTTAGCTTCCTATTAGTTCCATTGACGTATCATTGGAAATAAATAAAACAGTATACCAATAAATAAAATAACTCTCATGTCTCGTAATTATAATTTATTATACGTAGAAATGACGATCAATGTCCTTTACCAAAACACCAAACAATTTACAACAGAGGCTATCAATGTTCGTGACACATGCGACCCTAATTAAGATTTATTTCTCTGAGAAATATCGTTCAACTTTAGGTAACAAAAATATATTTCATGTAATGATAGTATACTATATTGTATACATATACTTTACACTAAATGTATTTAACTTGAATACTATGAGGAGTTTTCGTGATAATGATACGTGTGTTTTTTTAATGTGTTATTCTTTAATGTGAAGTGTAATGTCAGTGATGTAGTGGTCCTAAATTAATAGAGCAACAAATACATTTTAATTATGTCAATCTTTAATTTATATCCATTCCTTAAATATCAAGAGCTTTGATTACGTTGTATTTGCTTTATATTAGAAGTGCAAGCAGTAATCTGAGCAAAGCTTTTTGTTTTCTTTTATGAAGAAAAAAAAATCGTAGTACTTGCAGCAAAAAATGCATTAGGTATAAACGAGCATTCAAGACGTTTGACAAGGATTTCTTTAAAAAAATGCACGGTACACATGATATTTTTGAATTAAATTAGCATAACTTTACCTAAATTTACTTCCTTACTGAACCATATATTACAGCTCTCCAAAAACGTAAAAAAGCTAACGCCGGCGACAGTCTCACCAAACGCTTTATAACTGTCTCAACTTACGTAAGCTTACTCTAATATACTCACTTAACGACGAATTTATTTTAATAAACAATATCGTCGAACCACCTTAAACACTAAATAATAGCACAATTTATTGCTTCTCGTTACGAAGAAATGGCGCGAAAGCGTGCTGTCAAATGTCAGTGCGCGGTTTTTTTTTAGGCGAAGGAAATCGTGCATCCAGCCAGGGTCGTGATTTGTTTTGGGTTGTTTACGTGAAGGAAGGAAGCGTGTGGCCCGGCTGGCGACTGCCGGCAGAGTAGGACCTCATGGTGGATATTGCGCGCGCACTCCGGCTATAACCTGCGTCAATTTTATTACGTAGGTGTAACTTTTGAGCGCATTAGGTGCGTTAAGTTTAATTACTTGGTTGTAAAAGCGCTTCGTGTGACCATAAAGCAGTCCACTCGTTGTCGGCTCGTGTTTACGTTGTTTTATCGGCGATGAAATCTCGAATAATTGGTAGAATGTTTTTCTTGTTATGTCTTTTTTTTCTGAATCAACAATATGTTAAAATTATTTATAAATATTGATAACCAAATTTATGCCCTGATTTTTTTTTTCATAAAACAGAGCATGGAGAAGAGATATTATACCCTAAATATTATATTATACCCTAAATAAATTTATTTTTCTGCCAAACTTCTAAATGAAGAACTAAAGTCGTCATGAGAGAAGTGGATAGAAAATCCAATGTTCGATAAGCCGTTGACACGGCTGACTTTGCCAAGCCTTCAATAGGTTGGTCTGAAGTTCAGCTGTGATGAATCAGTCGCTGTTAGTCATAGTCATATAGTATTCTGGTTTTCTGGTGAATCGGTTTGATGCGTATGTTTATTTTTTTATTAAAAGTGTATGTTTCGGAGATTGTTTTTTTAAATAATAGGAAAATTACTTGTAATAATCGGGTTTATATTTTGACAATTTACAGAGGATTTGAATAACTAGGTACCTTCTTTATTATTCAGGGTCTGTTTTATAAATAAGGCTTTAGATTTCTGTAATGGCTTCGGGATCGGTACTCTTTAAATTTCAATTTACCTTATTACAAAAATGTGTAGGTACCTACGTTATTAGAAACAGTTCTCTATAAATTATATTTATTGTCAAATAGCTAAATTCTTTCTGAAGTCGTGTTACCTACACCATATTATATATTGCTACGAATGATAACCACAGGATGGCAAACTAGCGTTTATCAGTAATTTATTGGAACAATCTGTGTCTAACGTAAACAGTATGTTAGGGTGTACGTCCACTGTGATATTATATGGTGATATAGCTAAAGGTGTATAAAAGTTTGAATGTAGTTTAATGTAATATCCCACTTTTGAAGTGAATTGTGAAAATGCTCCTTTTAGGTAGATTCAGATCGCATTGGTCAAACGTCTGCCTATTAGAAAGCATCTAAATTAGAAAGCATAAAGAAGAAACCATAAATTAAGTTTTGTATTTTTCAATATATTGGATATTGTGATATCCACTTCTTTATCTGATACAAAAATAATTAAAGCTTATAGAATGGAAATTACATATTATTATTTTATTATTCTATAAAAATATACATAGTTATATCAATCGTTAAAAAAACACACAATTACCTACTATTAACTAGATAGGATCTCAAAATTCTTAGAAGCTTAAAATCCCAAACTAATTTCAGATGGGTTTTATATTATTTAATATCTTTAAGTGGATAAGAATCTTAGTACTTGTGACCCATTTGTGCGTAAGGTCACACTGAAACTAGAAACATTGAATGTGAAGTCCTAAACTTTACTACTTTCAATGATAATGTTTCTATTATAATAAATTAAATGGATAATATTATAAACTTATGCTGTACATATTCACATAAAAATATATTAGATTACAGTTTTCCCTTTTTGACGTATTATTCATAGTTATAATAATTTGAAATCCACATAAAAATTCCTGCAACTTAAAAATTTAGTTTTCTTTGATGTCGCATCGATCGGTATCATATGTTTTTATAACAAGTCTACATCCGATCTATATTAATAAACTTTTCATATCTTTTCTTGAAAAGCCATTCTTTAATATTTTTATAAATAATTACTAGCTGTCCCGGCAAACGTTGTTCTATCTTATTACATAGGGATATGAAAAATAGATGTCCTATAGGTACACAAAATCTTATGATAATCGGTCCAGCCGTTTCGGAAGAGTATAGTAACTAACATGTGGCACGATAATTTTATATACATATATACCTAGAGAAGAAGTACCTATTGAATAATATTTGAATCACATTTGAATGTATTTTTGTCCTCTTACAAAAATGCAATATGATAACTAGGTATTTAACTATTTAGTAATCTGTGGCAATATTATAATTGTACAATATTTATCTGCTGTATAATATGAATTCTCTTTTGAATTTAGGTGACAGCTGATAAGGATCGGGCATATTCAAATAAGTTGAATATAATAAATTCCATCTATCAATATGACCTAGGTACTCGGGCACAATATATCATCAATCTTCTGGACTTTTCTATACGGCATAGTATTTTGCGTGACAACGAAATAAATGAAGGTTTTTTTGCATTTCTACAATTATTTGTCCAGTATTAGCAGTAGGTACTTTTTAAGTTTCAGAAAGATAACAAATGTTATAAGGATGTTATTATCTGTCTATAATTCTATTTATATGTGATGGATGTCTTCGAAAGTACCTACTTTGATTTAAAATTTTAATAAACTTTATGATGTAGTTCTTGTATTTATTTCTGTGTGATATAAAACGGACTGCCATTATTGAATAACACTTACATTTCTGGTAAAAAAATAAAAATAGTTTTTGAATCAATTTCTCGAAAATCACTCTACATTCAAAATACATAATAGATTTTGTACAAGTTTTACAAAACAATATAATATGTGTTCAAACAATTTTTTATTAATTTTTCGGAATTTTTTAATTAGATTAACTTAACTTATCCAAACCTATATAAGGCAGCTATACCATTCAATGTGAGTTTTACTTTAGTTGATTTCCAAGTGCTTCTATTGCATAATATTATTTATTTATTTATTTATTTATTTATAATACTTCATTATTATGATTATTATGTATTCGTAATACATACAATTCTTAATCATCTTCTTATATATAAAATTCTCGTGTCACAATGTTAGTCTGCATACTCCTCCGAAACGGGTGGACCGATCCTCATGAAATTTTCTGTGCATATCGGGTAAGTCTGAGAATCGGCCAACATCTATTTTTCATATGTACCACGGGCGAAGCCGGGGCGGACCGCTAGTCTTATATATAAAATTCTCGTGTCACAATGTTAGTCCGCATACTCCTCCGAAACGGGTGGACCGATTCTCATGAAATTTTCTGTGCATAACGGGTAAGTCTGAGAATCGGCCAACATCTATTTTTCATATGTACCACGGGCGAAGCCGGGGCGGACCGCTAGTAGTTATATAAAATTATGGTCCAATTATGCATCTAACAATTCTAAGAGGTTTCAAATCGGAAACCTAATAATAACTATTGTTCTTATCTCCATAAGTTTTTTACGTTGGTATTTTCATCGTATCAAATTCCTATTGTATCTAATATTTTAAAGATTTAGCTCGTAGATAATTTATGTGGTATCACTTTATTTTTTATGTCAGTGTTATTATGTTACCGGAAATGTATGAAATCAAGAAATTGTATACAAATCCTAGGAAATGTGTACAATTCAGATACCATTTAGGAAATGTATAAAATATTGTTTAATAAACTATTTAATGCACAGATATCCTAGGAAATTTACAATCTTCCTCGGAATTGTGTATAATTCCAATATAGTATTAGGAAATGTATAAAGTACATGATTTCTGTAATAAAACACGTTGTTATTTTTTTTATTATAGGACATAATGAGTCAATCGGGTAACAGTTTTACCGTAAAATAATATTAATAATATGTTCATATTACCTTATTAATTAACATTTCTTAAATAAACTTATATTCAATCAAATCAAATTTTCATTTGTTAAGTAATCAGTCCCTTCGTCCCGCTGTCCCCGTGTACATGTCGCAGTCGAATTGTATATTGTAAACGGCCGGCATTTTGTAATACATATGCCGAAATTCCCGTGCGATTTTAGGAATTAGGTACATACATTTCCTAGGAATTTTATACAATGACGGATTACATACATTTCCGTTAACATAATATATTATATTATTTTATTTATAGCATAAGCATTTATAAATTATTAAAGACTTTTTATCGGATCTTAAAGACAATAATATACCTAATACACAAAAATAATATACCTTTCGTCCGTTTTCTTCATATTATTCAAGAGATATTTATCTATTTGATTCCTCATTATTTTAAAATTTACCTACGGAGTTTTGGGTCTTATATAGTTTTATTCGAAGGAATTATAAGTGGATGCCTACAAGTTCTGATTTGTCGTAGCGGCGTAGCCAAGGCGTAGCAGCTACGAAATTCATGTTTCTTATTATTTTTTCAAATAAAGGGATTTGAAAAACTATTGTAAGTTTAGGTACGACGTTTAGATCTCAACATTTTCTTATGCTTCGAATTTAAAAATTACTGATTATTATTTATTTGAAAATTAATAATTATTATTAATCTGTCACGTCGAAGAAAATAAAGGACTATGTGAAAAGACTTATTTTATTTTAATAAGAATGTCGAATAAGAACGTGTTTATGTCAATGTTTTTTAAGTAAATTATATACCAAATATAAAAACTAAGCCTAAAAATGAAAAAGAAAACGTACCGTATGTTTTAAATATGCAGCGAAATTCTTAAATACGACCTCTATGGATCTAAATTTTTTGATGGCCGAAGTTTTCACGTACCTGGAAAATAAAAAAATAAATAAGCTTGTTAATGTTGATATACTTTTTAACGATTTCTATTTTCATTTTGTGCAAAAAAATTAGACTGACTTAGTCTTGTTATAGTCTATTAGTTAAAAAAAAACATATTTTCAATTGATTTATGTAGTATGTGTTAAAATGTTTATGAATTTAAAATAATTAGTCATGTTTTAAAATAATAAAATGCAGTTTATAATCATTTTGATTACAGCGCCATCTGTTATAACAGGACGTAACTAAAATCCATACAACATACGCTGACCCCGGAAGTTTGAACAACCATAATAGTTTCGTTATATTGAACTAGATGGCGCTAGCTATGAAATTTTGGAACAATATTTTCAGCTCTGCAGCGGAGAAATATAATGGAGAATGTTCACTAATTTTGATTATTAGCAATCCATATTCTCTGTCAAAAATAAATAATACTAGTGAAAAAATTACTTCGATACGTCAATTAGTTTCCGATTTAGAAGTAAAACAAGTTGTAAACGCTCGGTGATGGTGTGACGTCACACCACAACACGCTCAATCTGGCTCACTCAGTCCGCTAGCGATTTTTCGTATATGCGAATTTTCCATGTTCTTACATAGTACTACATATTATAATATTTTGAGAACATTGCAGCTGTTTTGCGTTATCCTTTGTTATATATATATATATATTTTAATATATATCTGTTATATATAAAATTCTCGTGTCACAATGTTAGTCTGCATACTCCTCCGAAACGGGTGGACCGATTCTCAAGAAATTTTCTGTGCATATCGGGTAAGTCTGAGAATCGGCCAACATCTATTTTTCATATGTACCACGGGCGAAGCCGGGGCGGGCCGCTAGTATATATATATATAATTGTGTATATATATATATATATATATATATATATATATATCCATACTAATATTATAAATGCGAAAGTAACTCTGTCTGTCTGTCTGTTACTCAATCACGCCTTAACTACTGAACCAATTTGCATGAAATTTTGTATAGAGATATTTTGATACCCGAGAAAGGACATAGGATAGGTTTTATCCCGGAAATCCTACGGGAACGGGTTTTTCTTTGAAAACGCGGGCGAAACCGCGGGCGGAAAGCTAGTAAGATATAAACTGACATATGACCTCACTTATGCTTGTATATTACATAAGTAATTATGAATGGCAATAAATAAATATGTACATTCAGACACATTAAAATATTAGATAAATTGATTTAATATGTAACGTAAAAGTTACATCTTATATTATACTACTGAACAAAATAAACTGCATCAAATCATTTGGAAAAATAACAATGATATTTTTTGGTTATTTGTTACAAGTATTTATAAGTTGTTAGTAGTTAATATAATCCTAATCCTAATCCTAATCATCACTACATAGTATAAAACAAAGTCGCTTTCTCTGTCCCTATTTCCCTATGTCCCTTTAAAACTACGCAACGGATTTTGATGCGGTTTTTTTTAATAGATAGAGTGATTCAAGAGGAAGGTTTATATGTATAATAACATCCATTAAATAGTGGAGAAGTACTGTTATTTTTGAGGTTTCTAATGTGATGTCGTAAATTTTTACATTTTTTCCGCTTAAATTGCAAACGCAGGCTGAACCCTACGAGTTTTATCAAAATAATGTACTAAGTATTGTATTGTAATGTAACACATTGAAAAGGTCTACAGAAAAGTCCGCGATGGTATATGTCTATCTCTTATGGATAACCCACAATAACTTTTTTTTGTCATTTACTTTTTTCGACAAATAATGGCTAATTTTCGAAGCGATTTTAACCAATACAGCATTAATCCTTAACCAATTAAATACCTTGAATACATTGTTCATTTAATATAGATCTATATGGCCCTTTACACCGTATGATTTAAGTGAATATTTTCGAAGATATTACAGATCTAAAAATTGCGGGACGTAGCGTTTGTGGCGGTACCGGCCGGCCGCTCGGTGCGTTGTGACGTGACGTCACAAGCGGTCACGTGACTATTAGCGGGACTCGATATTTTTCGAAACTTTGAATGCGTATAAAATCAAAACTACTTGGTATTTTTGACTACGACAAAAACTAGTGTATTTGTATACATACAGGCTTTACTGAGACACAATTTCAAGGGATTTGGCATACCTAGTAACATTCTTCATTGTTAATTTCAAGAAAATATAAATGTTGCTTGTGTATTCTGGTATATTATGTAAAGTAAATACTCCAATTATTCATGTAAATGATGTTAGACCTATATTTTAGCAATTCTATATAATTGTAAATGTAAATTTGTTCCAAAAAAACTTTCGGGTATAAATTATAATCCTTCAAAAAGGAAATGTTTAATTTGTAAAATTTGTATTAGAGAGTATGAAGTGTATGAAGTGTGAAGATAAGACATTTGCGCATTTATGAAGAACATACATAAGTGTTATATCAAGGTGTGTTTGACAATGTTTGACAATTTGACAATTGATCCCTGTATTTACCTATCTAATAACCGCTAAATATGAAAAGAACTTTGAATGAGGTACCTAGGTTAAAACCTATATTACGATTTCTATGATTGTTGGCTGTATTTCTTACGAGAGAAAAGTATCTACATTTATTTGTTTATTGAACCAACCAAAATTTCACTTTCTGAGACGTAAAAATATTATAACAGCTGTAAATTGATAATTTAATCCTTTCAATACTTATGAAGTAAGTAACTATGTATAAATCCCTGAACCATTCAGCAAACAAAATTCATGCATCTGGAACACGAATGCCCGTGAACAATCGAAATCGTAGGTAAATCTAATTTGCATGATCGGATCAGGCTGCGTTGTAGGCTTTCATGTGCCAGCGCTATTTGTTTTATAGGAATAATTCTGACGTGAATATTTAGTGAAACGTGTCAAGCGTTTCAAATTTTAGTGAAGGGCCGGTTTTACAGCTGATATGTATGTAAGATTATCTATCAGTTAAAATAAAAATAAGACGTGTGGCACTCGGGAACTGCCACGGTAAAGCTATTGCATGCTATGGCCTATGCCTTCAAGCCCGTCGGAGTGGGGAGCGTGAGGTTTTTTCGTTACGCAATTTCTGGATTCGGTCCCCGCGCTCAAGGCCCGCGATAGAAGCTATGCAATAGCTTAATAATTAATATTATGATAGTAACGCCGCACTGTGTTTGTTTCTTGTTTTGAAGTGAAAGTTCTTCAGGCGCGTTGAGAATAAATTTTTTAAGTCACGTCTTGGCAAAACCGTGACGTCATGGAGTAAGGCAATGATTTTGGTATCTTTAAATCTTGCCAAAGATGTTTCACTTCTGATCTGTATACTTTTGTATACATATAGTAGAGATAGTTAGGAGGCTAGACATAGACATAGGCAACTTTCTACCGGGATTGAACATCTCATTCCCATGGGAATTTCCTTTGACTGTTCGAGTCAAGCCGCAGGCGTAAAGCTAGTAATTAATACGGACGAAACTGTAACAAACTGTATTGAACCCGTTTTCAACTAAACATATTTACTGATTACCTATAACATGTTTGACTGATGTAGTATTAGCGTTTAGTATTATATATTATGTATTATGTATATGTGTATTATGTATTCTGTGGTAGTATATTAATATAATTTATATAACTAGCGGTCCGCCCTGGCTTCGCCCGTGCTACATATTTCGCAATAAAAGGTAGCCTATGTTCTTTCTCAGGGTCGAAAGATTATCTGTGCCAAATTTCATCAAAATCGGTCCAGTAGTTTATGCGTGAAAACCATACATACATACAAAGCTTTTCCTCTTTATAATATTAGTATTAGTATAGATAATGTGTCGTACATACATACCAAAAATTTGTATACACTAAGACATAGTTAATAAAACCATGAAACAGAAATAGAAGAAGGCTTTTAAGTTAAAAAAAAACATTTTCCATTATAAAAGAATCGAGAGGATAGATATTATTATGTGGATGTTAGATATTATTATGTGGATGTTAGTTACTCGTATACTAAAAAAATATGAATGGATGTGACGAAATTTGGCACGAAGATAGATTTATGGAAAACCAGTAGGAAGCCGTCGTCTCGATATTTACTCTCAAATTCTTCTCTAGAGGTATTTTGTTAGATTTAAAATAAAGTTTTGAACAAATTAAGAACTTCCATCTTTGAGATCGTAGTTTAACAAGATGTTTCTCTTTCTCTTTAATTTATTGAAGTTCTGAGGCGAGTAATCATTGCAAAATGCAAATAGTTACAAAGAGAACTAATTTATCAAGTGACGCTTTCGTTCCTAGAAAGAAACCGAGTAGAATAAATAAATGAATGTATATTTTTTTTGCGATTTTTTCGTGCCAGTGTGCATGTTTCCTGATCGAATCTTTTTTTTTTTAATTCACATTTATAAAGCTTTTGAATGCCATAAAACTAAATATTCAATAAATGAAGTTTATTAGATGATAGATGATAAAATTGTTCTATCGCATTCTAGATTTATTTTTACGTTCATTAAGTATAAAAGAAGAGCTCCATCTTGCAAATTCCATTAAATAAAGCAAATATACAATATATCTGAAGAGCGCGTACACACGAACCACAAAGGCAAGTAATTTAGCAATAAATTTCAGATATAATCTAACAATACCGACGCAATTTTGACAAATCCCCAAGCTTCAAGTAATTTTCTTTGCCAATACGCGAAACAATTAAAAATGTAGTCCTTTATTGTGAAAATCGTTAATTGAAAATACTCTCAGAGGGTCACTATGGACTATCAATGTAAAGAATTCAGATGAATTGGCAATATATGCTATGTATGTTTTAGAGCAAAATAATTTGAAATTGTTGTGAGTTAAATTTAATTATTTTGCCAGAATACATAGAATTCATGAACGCTTTATTAAATTAAAAGAAGGAATGTCACCGTTTCACGGTTAATATTTTAATTATTATTTGTTATACACAAGCACCTACTAGTTATATTTCATTTAATCGATTGGGTATTAATTATTAAAATATATAATAAAACATATTACTCTGTACGAAAATAATTTGGTATTAAGTTTTTTTTAAGTACATAAATAACAACCACTACGCACTCTAAATTTGTAAATTAAATGCAATCCAATATTCCATTGAGACGTCTGACATTGACATGATTATATTTGTAACTAGCTTCCGCCCGCGACTCCGTCCGCGCGGATGTGGGTCTTCGCGTGGATGGTTTATTTCTCCATTTTGAGTAACTCTGACAATAACATCTTATAAATATCTATTGGACCCAAATACGGCTAGGCCTATAATAATACCCAACGTGTGTACGCGGTTCTACAGAACAACGTCTATGGATAAAACTGAAAAATTAAGATTATTTTTTTTCTACGTATTTTTCCAGGATAAAAAGTATCCTATTTTACGCCCAGGATAATAAGGTATAATTATACCAAGTTTCATCGAAATCGAACCGTTAGTTTTCACGTGATGTCTTCACATACAGACAGACAGACAGACAGACAGACAAAAATTTTTTTAATCACATATTTGGGTTTGGTATCGATCCAGTAACACCCCCTGCTATTTATTTTTTCAATATTTTCAATGTACAGAATTGACCCTTCTACAGATTTATTATATGTATAGATTCTTGTTTATTTGATACCACAAACATTGTTTACTTGACTGGCTAACAAATTTAGCGACGCGTGAAATACAAATTGGATATATATTTCTGTACCATTTTAGTTTAACCAGAAAAATTTGGACAGCCTCAAATACTTATCGGTTATTTGGAAAAACGCCAAATAATTTCAAGGATGGATACTAGGGAATCTAAAACAATGTCAACACATAAATTATTTTAACTCATTTATCGACATGTATTTTTGTAGGTTATATAGATTTTGGGTAATAATATCAGTTTTCACTATCAGTTTTAATTATCTCTGATAATTAAAATTGATAGCCACCTACGCATCTCCTCTTTTTAGAAATGCATTGTTCGCATACTCCAAGTTGAACTCAACATTTATTCTTTCAAGGAAACTTTTCTAAAAGTAGGTAGTAGATTTTGAATCGTCGTATAATATAAATAAAGCTTCGGCAAAAAATCGAGTAGTGCCAACATTCAAAGTAAGTAGATTAACTTCCACCTTTTATTTGTATCAATGAATTAATACAAAAAGCTGTGTTTTGCGAATATAACAAAAATTGTATATATTTTATAAATTGTCAGAAGCTTTTTCTTTTATTATAAATCTAATCTTATGGCAGGACAAAGATAGCATACGTAGAGTTTTATGTCCTAAGCACAGTCCTAAGTGTGTACGTGTACGTATGTGCATCTCTATCTCCATTTTTTAAACTTACAACAACACACTTACAATCCATCTATATAATCAACATCTATACTAATATTATAAATGCGAAAGTAACTCTGTCTGTCTGTCTGTTACTCAATCATGCCTAAACTACTGAACCAATTTGCATGAAATTTGGTATGGAGATATTTTGATACCCGAGAAAGGACATAGGCTACCTTTTTATTGCGAAATAACTATGTACCACGGGCGAAGCCGGGGCGGACCTCTAGTTTAATATAAAATGTTATTCTATCTCTAATTGTTTGCAATATATTCTCTGCGTACAATAAATTTCTACCGTTCAAATGTCAGAGGTAATCAATCAGTAGATTCTGGCGCTGAGCGACACCATCTTTTACTACATTTACACCTATATTCATACACCTACAGTCCTACACCTACAGTCCTACGTCTACAGTCCTACACACAGGTCTCACAGGTACTTATATAACTGATAAGTTCTTTGATCGCCATTTACCTGTTCGTAAGTTATCATAAACTTGGTTATTTCCCATGACACCGGAACTCATTTCCTCTTCCCTCGCCACGTCTTGCAAGTGTTAATACCTTTTTGATGGCAGGTGATTCGCGTTTTGATAACGTATACAAACCTATATAGAATGTAATAAATGTGTGTGTGTGTATGTCTTTTCTCAGGTGGTAACGGAGAGATTTAGAATATGTATTTGTATCTGCGGATGGCGAGAAGGGTAAAAAGCTATATATACTTCTTTTTAATCGCGGTGAAATGTTTAATTTTATGGCCTTTGACTACCAGGGCAGAACCGCGACAGGAAAACCTTTCTATATCTGTCTAGTGTCTAACCTAATATACAGATAAATAAAGATATTATGTATTTTTTTTTGTATATCACAGTTTTAAAGTATAGAGTTTGTAAGAAAACTCCGCCGAAACAGCTTGACTTGCATTTTTTAATATTCTGTATATATTCGATAAGTCTGAGAATCGATCCTAAACTATTTTTTACTCTCCTTTCCAACATTGATAAGGATGTCCTGATAGATCAAGGCTTGCTGGGTCAGCTCGTTCTATACAGGGTGTACCAAAAAGTAGTGATGAACGGAAGCTGAGAGGTAGAGGACCTAGAGGGCTATCCGAATCACCCCCATGTATGTTATGCGATTTTTCGTATTTTCGGAGTTATGACGATTTTTTCAATTTTTCACCTATCGCCGAGTACGATGATATTTTCACTTATGCTGACGTCAATGATTGCGGAAGATGCTTGATTTTTTTTGTGTGCTAAGCTGAAAGATAGGCCAATTCAGTATGGTAACATTTACTATCGTTAGATCTTTGAATGGAATAAAAAAAAGAATTAAATGGCAAGAAAGATAAAATTACCCAGTATGTTCACCACTTCAAGGGCCCGTAAAAAAATAAAATCACATAAAAAAAGTTTTCCGTTTGACTTTTAAAAACTTGCTCTATCTGTCAGATAGCTACCCTGAAAATTTAATTTTATTATTCAGAAGGCTTCAATCGAAAAATTTAAATCTAAATGTGGTAAGTGCACAAATTGAATTAACATGATGATCATTAAAACCAATAAATAGGTGTTTAATTACCAGAAATTTTTAAAATAACCCCGCTGTTGCTCAATGCAAGTGCGACATCACCGTAAAAAGTTGTCTTTTAAATGTCTGAATGCCCTTTTATCATTTTTAATGGTTTCTTCTGCTACTTTGAATTTCCGGGTTATTTCGTCTAAATTGTGGCATTCTCTCAAATAGCCGAAGTCTTTTTAATATTCCCATTGAAACAAATCAATGGGGTTTAGGTCGAGGGACCGTGGAGGCCAGGCTTTAAGGCAGGCTTCATCGGCGCATGCGCAGGCTGCAACGACCAATCCATCTTTCAGGGTATCTTTGCCTTTTAGCCTGGCCTGCACGGTCCCCGGACATAAACCCTATTGATTTTTTTCCGTGGGGATACTACAAAGACGAGAGACTGCCGCAATTTGGACGAAATAACCCGGAAATTCATAGTAGCACAAGAAACCATTAAAAATGATAAAAGGGCATTCAGACATTTAAAAGACAACTTTTTACGGTGATGTCGCACTTGCATTGAGCAACAGCGGGGTTATTTTAAAAATTTCTGGTAATTTAAACACCTATTTATTGGTTTTAATGATCATCATGTTAATTCAATTTTTGCACTTACCACATTTAGATTTAAATTTTTCGATTGAAGCCGTCTGAATAATAAAATGAAATTTTCAGGGTAGCTATCTGATAGATAGAGCAAGTTTTTAAAAGTCAAACGGAATACTTTTTTTATGTGATTTTATTTTTTTACGGGCCCTTGAAGTGGTGAACATACTGGGTAATTTTATCTTTCTTGCCATTTAATTCTTTTTTTTATTCCATTCAAAGATCTAACGATAGTAAATGTTACCATACTGAATTGGCCTATCTTTCAGCTTAGCACACAAAAAAAATCAAGCATCTTCCGCAATCATTGACGTCAGCATAAGTGAAAATATCATCGTACTCGGCGATAGGTGAAAAATTGAAAAAATCGTCATAACTCCAAAAATACGAAAAATCGCATAACATACATGGGGGTGATTCGGATAGCCCTCTAGGTCCTCTACCTCTCAGCTTCCGTTCATCACTACTTTTTGGTACACCCTGTATATAGACTTAAATCTTCACATAATAACTACGTTTGATGATACAACTTCCACACAAAAAATGTCAAACGTTTCTAAAAGTAACAATGTCGATTGATTGAAAAGATCAAAGGTCATTTTTTATAGGAGTATCACAAGAAGGAAAATATGGACGGGAAATAGATTTTATCATACAAATAACCTACGCTATAAAATCAGAAGATATTAAAGTAACAAGAAGAAATTATAATATTAAAAAAATTTGGAAAATCCAAAAGTGCACGCCTCATAATTTTTTTTAATAAATATTTATTAATTATTATTTTTGTTTATTTAATAACAATTAAACCACATCGAATCAGACCCTGAAAAATGAAAGGGTTCTATTCCTGAGCATACTCAAGCGTAAGAGAAAAAAAAAGACTCGATTAGTAAAGTATTTCGGTCGCTATCGTGTTAACAAGAAAAAGGATCCGCACATACAGACACACGGACGTCCAAGACAGAACTTTTTTAAACTGTTTTTTAACTAGTTTAAATAACAAAAATGACATCAAAAATATCATGAACGTTAAAAATAGTGTTTTTTCTTAATATGTGTGTGTATGTATTATCTTACAAGTGCAATGTATGATACATAAAGACATTTTAAGTTTGAAAAATCAGATGTTTTGCGCGAAGTGACAGTAGTACCCACCTCAACGCTTCGCTTATGAGGCGTGCAAAAATTTGTTGTCTGTAAAGTCGGCTTACTGACGATAGTTGAACGTGACAACGTCCGATTGTGCTTCTTTGTCGTTCGTTCCACGCTCTCGCTCGCACTTCAAGCCTTACATGGAACGCCTCAGAGCGAGGTAACGCCGCATGAGTCATGTTTTTTTGTGCGTGCACGCGGCTCTATCGAATTATAAGACGTTGTCACGTCAAAATACATTAACATCACTTTACCACAATTACCTACATTTCTAATAAACCTAAATAGTCTTTTTAAAAGATTTTGTTAGCAAATATTTTCTTCGCTTAGAGAATTAAAACACGAAATCATAAACGTTTTCGTTATATTAAGATTTATTGCCTTTGTTATAAAAACAACTTTATCACAACGGAAAATAGCTATTATCCGAGTATTTCGAGATTTTTCCTTTATTTTATTGGAATAACTGAGAAATAAAGCGCTTCTTTCATATTTCTAAGAAATGGACATTTATAATAAAATCCAGAAATATTAGTAAAAACATAACAATTTTAGTAGGTAAGTAATTGAAATGTATTTTCAGTATGAATAGTTTTTGTAGCACTTTGTATTCTTGTTACTTGCAGACTTCATAAACAAACTTACCTAGAAAACATATTATAGTATTAAAGGGTTGATTTATTGTTTACGAAAAAGGTTATTAATTATAAATAATCAGTGTGGAGTAAAAGCCATCAAACAACTTCACACATCCTGTTACGAATACAAAAATATATTTCCATGATTACGTTCCAAAAATAATTTTATCTAAATATACAGTAAAAAGTAACATAAAATCTCTTCTTAAGAAGACGACCCTTTGCCCCAGTAAATTGCAAGACTAATTTAAACTCAATATATAAAGTTATTAATATAATCTGCCCAAAATAGCAAAGTCAATCAAAACTCTGGGCCTTGCGAGTAATTTAAAGTTCAAATAATCGGGGTATGAAATTAATATTTCATGAGTCGATAAGCGATAAGCTTTAATAATGTTTAAAAAAGAAAAAAAAGAAAGAAAAAGCATTAACTAGGAAACATCACATTAATCTACACTAATATTATAAAGAGGAAATATATTATTGAAGTGAAACTTCTTTAGCCGCGTTGAGAGTAAAATTTCAAGGTCGCGTCATGGCAATACCGTCACGTCGTCGAGTAATGCGACGATTTTGGTATTGTGCCTATCAATATATTTACTTATGTCAGCAATATTTGTGTTACCATATTAGGATTCGAAACCGATCTGCGAATCTTAATACATAATATTATGGTATCCAGCAGCCAGTCGCTAACCAACCACCCAAATGTAATCACGTCTCAAAATAATCAATGTAATATCATTTATACATAAATATATATATACATCCATACTAATATTATAAATGCGAAAGTAACTCTGTCTGTCTGTCTGTTACTCAATCACGCCTTAACTACTGAACCAATTTACATGAAATTTGGTATGGAGATATTTTGATACCCGAGAAAGGACATAGGCTACCTTTTATTGCGAAATATGTACCACGGGCGAAGCCGGGGCGGACCACTAGTAAATATATATATGTATATACTCTTCTAATTGCCTTTTCATTCTACAACAACCACCAACGTAATAGGCAAAGTATCTTAATCTTGCCAAAGAAGTTTCACTTTTGACACGTGCACTCGGCACACACGCGCATTTTTTATTGGTTTGCTTGTTTTGGTTGGTTGACAAATCTTTTTGGACCCTTGAATCTCCTTATAACCATCACAAATGCATAAAAAGAAATTCGTAGTCAAATCATTCACAATCAATTGCTTTTAATGTAAAACGACATCCCTTTATCAAAAAGTATTTACCAAAAATATGTTGATACAATTTTCCAACCCTTGCGAGAAAGAAATTGTTGACAGGAATGTTCACAACTTTTCCCTACCTTATCTATACCCTTTTCTGATGATTACAGACTATTCTTATTTATATATGTCACGGCTAAAGGTAGGTGAGAACATAAACTTAAGATTAGCCGGCTAAACTTAGGTTTATTTTCGACGAGGTGTTAATGTTAGTTTGTTCTATCTTTAGCCGGCTAAACTTAAATGTAACCGCAGGCCCGTGGCTAAAAATGTCGGGGTGGGTAGATTTGGTTAGCGCCGGGCCGGTGGAGGGCTTGAGGGGCCCGCACAGTGCCAGAAAACACTCGCCCTGTTCCTTACATGTATTATAGTAACCAAATCTACCCACCCCGACTCAGGGCAGAAAGCTGGTGGCTAGGTTAGGTTAGGTTAGAACTCTTAAGACCCGCACGAGCCGAGCGAGCGCAGCGAGCGTGCTGCGGCAGCAGCCGGCGAAGTGCCAGAAAACACTCGCCCTGTTCCTTACATGTATTATAGTAACCAAATCTACCCACCCCGACATTTTTAGCCACGGGCCTGCGGTTACACTTAAGTTTAGCCGGCTAAAGATAGAACAAACTAACATTAACACCTCGTCGAAAATAAACCTAAGTTTAGCCGGCTAATCTTAAGTTTATGTTCTCACCTACCTTTAGCCGTAACATATATATTTCACCATACTGATAAGTTTTAACTAAATTACTTTCATTTGCACATATTGCTATGCTCTCTCTACAATGTTTCTAGAAACTTTTCCTATATTCATATATTGCCTGGAAGTCTTTGCAAAAAAAATAGTTTTTTGTATAATAAACATACAAACGGCCTTTAAAATATATGTTTAATATTAATCGATACATTATCCTTTTGTATGTTATGTAGGAGTTACTTAAAGCAATGAAAACACTATGAAAATACAAGTTTTTGTTCAAGAAATCGTAAAACTTCACATGAAAAGAAATTTAGGCATGCAGACATGTATGTTACAAATGGAACACTATGAATCACTAAAAGAGCCATATAAATATTTCTTATTTTACTTTCATTTACAATAAAAAATGCTTTCTGAGGGAATATAAATTAGGATCATTAAAATGCTTGCGGTCCTTAGCTCAACGTAAGGATGTAAGTACCTAAGCATCAAATTATGATTTCTTGTAGTCTAGAAAATATAAAATATTTAATGGTAAAATGACTTATTCATACTATTTTCATTTGCGATTTATTCTTTAGAAATCTATGCAAGTATTGGTAAGTTACCATTTCAAATTAAGTATAAACTTCATGCATTTATGTTATTTATATACTAAAGTGAATGGTATGCATTATAAAGTATAATTCAAGATTACAAAAATGAGCAGAAAGATACATTTAATATTATAGCTCGGTATAAATCAAAACACATCCAATATGAACCCTTTTCAGATCTACTGAATCATAAATTAGCACAAAATATTGTGCTTTTTATCAGCTCCTACACGTTGATTTATATCCCTTTAAGATGCTAAAAACCAAATGTATAGAAATCCTTTTATTAAAAAGTAAACCTATTGTATTTGGTGTAACCAATTCTGCGAAATGAAAATTAACTCTACATATTTTTTCAATTTAAATACATCTCGTGAATCTTATGTGAAGTTAAACTCAAATGTATCTAGCTAATAAGAATTACTATACTTTAAATTATATATGACGGAGAAAGGGCCCAAAGGCTATTTTTAAAAAGGGTGACGTCAGCAATTCTGACATCACCATCATCAGAGCAGACGCTCATACTCGAAGTAGAACGCCCGTAGGTATTTTACTGCCTTTTTAATTCACGTCGAAATTACTAATTTTAGAGAGAGCTCCGAACGCTCCGACGGCCGGCGAGTGAATGTGCTCTGTGCCGTCGGTCGCTCGTATTTAAAGAAAACAATGACTCACAAGAATTAGTTTGAGTGTTGCCACTCGAATTTTTACAATGAATTTTCATCAGTTTTAACAAACATTAATTATTTCGTTAATTTAATTATTTCATTAGTGGTTGATTAATGAATCAACCACTTATTTAAAAAGATCAAAGTAAACTTTAGCTAGTTATAATTATTTAGTAGTTTGAGGGTAGTCGTTTATCGTCGTTGCGCCGACATATACCATAATAAAAATTAATACATATATAAAATTGCAGTTGCTTAACTTGAATTAGTTCATCTGTGTTGTGTCTATCAATCCGAAACAATAACTTTATTACAGTCTAGTTTGACCTTTACCTTAAAAAGACACTCAATATAAACGGCCTCATTATAAAAAATTACTAACAATTCATTGCACCGTAGCTATGAAACACAATTCCCACCTACACTAGAATTCCAATTAAAATAGCAATGTACAGCAAATCGCTCTTGATGATAACCGACGTGGCGTCCGCTGTGTGCCTTAATACAAGGCTTTCGCGGTAAATGGATTAAGGTCCTTTCATTCCTCTGACGTGCCGCAAATTTGATTACCCCATACTCTTGATGGAAATTACATTTGACTAGACAATTTAATGTAAAACATTGAGATGTATGTCTATTTACATGAAAGAGTGGCTTTCCATTCTTATGAAATATTATGGTAATTGTGTCAGGAGATAATATACACAAAAGCTTTTAAAAATACACAAATAATCATGCTATAGGTATTAAGATTGGTTCAGGAATAAGTCTATTATACAAAAATAACTTAAAACTTATTTAAATTACTTACTTAACCCGTTAATCGGGTATAAGGGAATGTACAATGAACATATATATATATGCTATTTGAAGCCATACCCTTTTATAATTAAGTTTGATTAATGTATAATCGGGTTGAATACATGTTACTACTGACAGAATAAATAATTAAATAAATAAATCATTTATTTTACACAATTATATGTTACATAAATTTATTGACCCAGGCTCCTAATGAGGTAGTATAAACAGCTGTTTTCAGGAGCCTGTGTTCACACTAAGAATTATAGAATAATCGCTTTATACACAAGAAAAAGAGCTTTTCATTATGAAGATATCGTCGTTTCAGTATATTCATAAGTACTAAAATAACTAAAGGTCATTTGTTTATAGCAAAACTTCGTGTAATATCATAAAACTTTAGTATTATAATAAAATTCGAGGACTCGCTGTCCTTGGTTGTTTCGGACAAAGTGTACCTTCTGGATATTGGAAGGAAGGTACATAAAAACCTTATAGTTTAAGTTTGTAGACTAAACTTCATGTTCACGGTTCTCTTGCAACGCGTAATGTTTATTTTATGTGACGGTGTTGAGAATGTTATGTAATGAATCGAGATACCGTATGTTCACTGAAGATAGCAGGAGTACATTATTTAATGTAATCGCTGTCATTGAGGTGGATTTTTCACTGATGTGATATAAGTCTACACCGTTCGCAAGGTATGGCTGTCAGTTTTCAGTCTAATCAGATAGGTAATTTTAATTAGTCTCCTCGTGGGATCGAACTCAAGATCTGTCGATTATAAGCTTCCACGATATCCAACATCTCTATCGTTTTCCATGAAGAAATTCATGGAAAACGATAGAGATGTTTATAGGATGATTATAGTTATAGACTAGAGTAGATAATTTTTGAAACAAAAAAAAATCGCAGTCGGATGAAACCCATTAGAAAAGGAGGGCAATATGATGAAAATTAAAGGAAAAATAAATTACGGTCAATCCGAGTTCGGGAAAAGGGAGGGGGGAGCTTTTAAGAGAAAAAAATGGTTTCTCTTGATTTCCGACAAAACTACAAGTCCTACGGAAAAAAGTTCAATGGCAAAGTTGTAGATAATAAAAAGATCTACAACTTTTGTATTGACAATTTTTTCACATATCCTCAAAATTTAGGTGAAAAATTCAAAAAACCAAGTTTTTGGTTTTTTATTTTTATCTACTTCAAAATTTACTTTTTTTCTACGAAATTTGGTGGAAACTTGCTTTATTATGTCCCAAATACACTGTAATTTATTTGATTGAAAATATTTATTTTTTCGCCTTATTTTGAATTAATAACAAAAAAACAACCTAATTTTCAATCGAAAAGTCACCCGTCAAAATATCAGCTTTTTTCAAAAACTTGGGGAGCCTTTTATTCATTGAAATCCCTACTTTCATATGGTGTAAAAAAAAATAAACATTACCATAGTAAATGTTCTCAGGAAATGCATACAAACAGTGTGAAAATGAGCTTTTACTAAATCAGGCACACTTCTCGAACTACCTGAAATGTTTTTATCGACATCATTTTGCTTTTGAATATGCTGTAAAATATTATACTTAGAACAGATAATTTTTTTTCTTTTGAAATATTACCGAAAAGCCGATACAAGAGAAGATATAGAGTTCGAGAAGTGTGCCTGATTTAGTAAAAGCTAATTATGACACTGTTTGTAAGCATTTCCTGAGAACATTTACTATGGTAAGGTTTATTTTTTTTACACCATATAAAAGTAGAGATTTTGATGAATAAAAGGCTCCCAAAGTTTTTGAAAAAAGCTGATATTTTGACGGGTGACTTTTCGATTGAAAATTACGTTGTTTTTTTGGTATTAATTCAAAATAAGGCGAAAAAATAAATATTTTCAATCAAATAAATTACAGTGTATTTGGGACATAATAAAGCAAGTTTCTACCAAATGTCGTAGAAAATAAATAAATTTTGAAGTAGTTAAAAATAAAAAACCAAAAACTTGGTTTTTTGAATTTTTCACCTAAATTTTGAGGTTATGTGAAAAAATTGTCAATACAAAAGTTGTAGATTTTTTTATTACCTACAACTTTGCCATTGAATTTTTTTCCGTAGGACTTGTAGTTTTGTCGGAAATCAAGAAAAACCATTTTTTTCTCTTAAAAGCTCCCCCCTCCCTTTTCCCGAACTCGGATTGACCGTAATTTATTTTTCCTTTAATTTTCATCATATTCCCCTCCTTTTCTAATGGGTTTCATCCGACTGCGATTTTTTTGCACTTTTTATTATTTTTAAAGGGATCTACCCCAGTGTATTAGCTAAACATCTAATTTTAATTTAGTTTAACTTTTAAACCTCTCTTCAAATAGGTAATACTAATGTAATATAAGTTTAGTATTTAGACTTTATCATATTCAAAAATATAAGAATTGACGAACAGACGGTTAGATTAGACTTTTTCATTCTAGCGACTCTCATCTACGTTCCACTTCACGTATCGCAATAAAATATACATTCGACAAATTTGTATTGTCGTATGAAAATGATATATTATGTATTATCGTTACACACCAAAAGAAACGGAAAACACGAAGAAGACCCCTTACCAAATTATATTAAACAAATAAGCTATTGCGGGCCAAATTTAATATCTAAAGTTCATTAGTTCTAAAACAATATTCTTACAAAGCTTCTAAGTTCTATTCATCATCAACCCATATATTTTGCCACTATAGAAACACGGACCTGGTTAGGCTTCAGGCCATCCACCATACCACCACGCTGGCCAAGTGCAAGTTGGTAGATGTCACATGTCGTCGAACTTTTGATTCTAGTACATGCCAATTTACTCACGATGTTTTCCTCTACCGCTTAAAGCACTGGAAATCTTAAATTTACCGCTTCTAGCAGTAGTAATAAAAAATTCTCAAAGCTCCTCACAATTATGTATTTAATAAATCATACTGTATGAAAAAAGCAATTTAATTTATCATACCACTTCTGGAAATCCTCAAGGAATTGGTAGGAATTAGCGGTATAAATCACGGCGTATACTCCGTAGTCTCATGAATTATTTACGTAACGTATTGCGAAGATACACACACAAAATTATATTAAGCGTTTGTTCAGAACAATGAGACCTTTTAGGCTACATCTGTTGTTTCAAGTTCTTTGACATGTATTCCCACTTTCTACTCACTTGAAACTTGTATTTAGGTACATTAAAGTTGTTACAACAATCAAGTATGAATTCCGTGGATATGTAATTCTTAAGCGGACTTGGAATTAGTATTAAACTAGCTTACCGCCCGCGGCTTCGCCCGCTCTGTCTAAAACCTTATAAATTGTATACTAAAACCTTCCTCTTGAATCATTCTATCTGTTAAAAAAGACCGCATCAGAATCCGTTGCGTAGTTTTAAAGATTTAAGCATACAAAGGGACATAGGGACACAGAAAGCGACTTTGTTTTATACTAATATATCCATTTTATACTATACTAGCATTCCGCCTGCGGCTTCGCCCGCGTTTTCAAAAAAAAACCCGCATAGTTCCCGTTCCCGTGGGATTTCCGGGATAAAACCTAGCCTATGTCACTCAGAAATGATGTAGCTTTTCAACAGTGAAAGAATTTTTCAAATCTGCTAAGTAGTTTCGGAGCCTATTCAATTCATACAAACAAACAAACAAACAAAAAATCAAACCTTTCCTCTTTATAATATTTGTATAGATAGTGAAGATGATATTAAAATAAACATTACTATTGACATAGTCGTAGTTGTAGAAAAGTCTACGACATATTATTTTCTACATATAATTTAACTAACAACGTCTTATATCTTGTTTGTAAAGAAATTATGTATAACTGGGAAAGTAATTCCCTTTAATCGATTAAAACGCGATTATTCTTTTAAATATAGGTCTTGGCTGTTATTTTTACCTCATTTTAATTTAATTTGTATAGACTTGTAAAGCCGAAATAAATAATAATATAATGTGAGTTCCTTATTATCCGCCTGCCTATATTTCTAAATGAATGGTAAATGTTAAAAATATGTAATGCCGATTCGAAAGTGCTTCTAAAAGAAGTCTAATCTATACTTATAATAAATCTGTAGAGAGGCCAATTCTGTACATGAAATATATTTAAAAAAAAACTATGAAGGGGTGATAAGGGATCGCTACTGATGCCAAAAATGCAATCAGTAAAATTTTTGTCTGTCTGTCTGTCTGTCTGTCTGTCTGTATATTCGTTATAGAAACAAAAACTACACGACGGATTTTAACGAAATTTGGCACAATTATTCTTCATACTCCTGGGCAGGTTATAGTAAAAGAATCATGTAAATCGGTGTAGAAACACTAAAGTTATACATGAAATACCGTACGCTATAAGTCATCGCGCGTGAATTACATGCCATAAGGATTATTTTTGTGTATCAGTTGCCGCCTTCGACGTGCTTCGCGGCGGGAGCTATAAAAAGGCGGCGGGTCCGCACCCGTTTCGCGTTGTCACGGCATCACGTGTGAACGGCTGAACCGATTTCGATAATTCTTTCCTATTATATTCCTTGAAGTACGAGGATGGTTCTTATGTAGAGAAAACGTAAATATGTACCATGGGCGAAGCCGGGGCGGACCGCTAGTTGAATAAATAAATGTTTGAGTTTGAATTCAATCGTCATGTTTAATTATTTTTATTCAGTCGAATATTTAAGTATTCAATGAGCAAAAATCTATATTTAACGTCATAATATACCTCTATGAAATACCTTTATAACATAAAAAAAATGTGTGCGTGTACTAGTGTACCCACGTAAGAAGTGAAACTTCTTTATGAACTTATTTTTTCAAAAAATAATTTACTATATACAACTTTACAGAAATACGTCAATCACGCGTGGTAGGGATAAAAACAAGATGGCGCGTAACGCAAAAATGTTACACTAATTTTTTTTCCAACCCCGATAAAGAAGTTTCACTTCAATTAGTTAATTTATTCAATGATTCCACATCAGCTAAAGTTTTAAAACGATTACAAAGTAAGAATATTATAATTAAAATTAAAAAACTCATAGTACCATATTATGAGGTCTATAAATTAGAGTTATTATCATAAATAGCTCGACTGTACCCTCATAAACTTACAGCGTATGTTTTATCAAATTTTCCTCATAAGCCGCTCGGTCAATATTGTACATGTAATAAATGGAAATTCCTTGGGTAAATTCAGGCTCTAATATTTTTATATGGGTACATATTTCAAGTCCACATTCTATGTACATAACATATTAATATTATTACGTGTTATTACCTTATTAGAAACTAAATTAGAGGTTATTTTGTCGTAAATGATTCATAAGCCACATTCACTCTTTATCTGTTCTATAATTAAACAATTAATTAGACGACTGAAATTTTATAAAAAAAAATATGATGAAATATAATTATCAAGACGCTACATAGTAACTGCACATTTAAAAGAAGTTCTCCGTTCATTACAAAAAAAGAAAAAATCTATTATAAGCACTTGTGAGTGAAGTCGCTCAAACTAGTTTACACAAATTCTTTACAATACTTCCTCTTAAACTTCCTTCCATAAGAACTTGCCATAAATACTATCACGTGCATACTTAACAAGTGCCTTGACTAAGTCCTAATTCCTAACTTAGTTCAGAAACGAGTCTACTTGCCTAACTGTGAACTGAAAGTCCCAAGTTCAAGACCTAGCAAATAAAAGAGCTATCTTTGAACACTATCTATATATGATAAATGTTAGTTTAGTGACGGAGGTAGTTCTTAATCAGATAAAGAAAGAAATAATACCCTTTTTTGTTCAGCGGTTATCATTTATACAAAGTTGACAAAATGTTTTTCTGCTTAACAATGCATTTGACAAAATGATTAATTATCTTTTAACACCTTTAGGCAAAGAGAGCAAGTCGTTTTTAATATTGTTAGCTTACAGGTATAAAATATAGTTTACGTAAACTCAAAAGCCATGTCGGAAGTATTTGGTTGGAAAGTAGAAAAAATTTGTAATGTCTGTGTCGGTGTACAAAATTATTTTTTCCGAATTTGTGATCGTTACAAAAGAAAACTACCCTTAATTTCCATATCTAATCAATCTAATAAATAACGTCCAATGTTCTAAGTAAACATTAGATATGCTTAATAAAAATTTAAATCTATAAAAAAACACAGTGTTCACATTTCAATCTTCATTAAAGGAAATCCTTATAATAAATAAAATAGACATAAAAATATTTTTGGTCCCTTACGTCAACCCTCATTTTTCTTTACTAAGTTAAATGTGCTTTACTGTAAATATAATACTAGTCATAAATCTTCGCTAAAGGAACTATACAAAATAAATCTAAATAGTTATCTATTTGGTTTTCAATCTTAATTTCTTATACTAAAATATTCTCACTAGGTTTGTAAAATTCGGTTTTACGCACAAACAAATCACGGACAAAATATTTCTATAACTCGCGTAATGTAGCTTATATACACACACGTGTACATAAGCTACATTACTGCTAAGTTTTATCATAATAGGTACAGTAGTTTTGACTCTTATAATATTAAAAAGGGTTGTTTGGTGTATTTTAGTATATCATTGTATAGTTTTAGTTTTCTCTACATATAAGTAGAGCATCCTTCTTAAAGGTACTATGTATAAACATGTAATATGTCACACATATTTGCTCTCAAATAAAATCTGAATAATCATTGTCATACATTATCCAACATTAATACATAATAAACATCAATATTCCACTCAGCACACGTCAAGAATTAATTAATTATCAACAAATATATTGTAACTGAGACTGAGTAACATTTTCCATGTAATTTGTTCTCGTATTGAGTAATTGCGACATCAATCATTGATACGAAATCACGCGTGGACTGTTAAAAAACGTCGCAAATTTACTTTTAATTCAGTTCAATTGAAATTGAATTGTAACGTAATAATAATAAAGTCTAATATCGTAGTTAATGAAGAGTTTATGCTTGTTTTGATTCGAAATTTAAATTACATTCATAATATTTGTTTTACTAGTTAGTTAAATACTTAATTAATAACTTTGTAAATTAAATGAATAATATAGTGAAAGCTTCTATTTATTAGGTATATAGTTACATTCCTATAGATAACAACATGCTTTTCAAATTAAAAGATTTTATTATAGATATCGTAGGTATAAAGTCGTTTTTACGACTTATTTCTATTACTACGTTAATATCCACGTTTAATGGTATAATTTGTTTTATAACTAATCATATTGACATAAAAGTAGGCACTTAATTATAAGTAAAGTTTGAAAAGTTCATTTAAATTTTTCATGCAATTTTCTTTGGCAATTTGTTTAAGTAATTAATGGGACATTTAGTGCTAAGTGCTGATTTCCGAACTGAGCTGAAACTAGATTGTAATATAGGTACTTACTTAGCGCATAGTATAATATACTAGCTGTTCCCCGCGGTTTCAACCGCATTGCTCCGCTCCTGTTGGTCTTAGCGTGATGATATAATATATAATCCTCGATAAATGGGCTATCTAACACCGAAAAAATTTTTCAAATCAGACCAGTAGTTCCTGAGATTAGCGCGTTCAAACAAACAAAAAAACTCTTCAGCTTTATAATATTAGTATAGATTATCTGTGCTATAGTTCTTACAAACGGAGAAGTGTTTAAAGTCAATAGCTATGTTTCTTCTTAACCTAAGTAACTGCCAACAAAGTTCACATTAAATTGAAATAACTCATTTTGAATTCAAATGAACCATGAGTTTAACAATGTGTTATATGCAAATCTATTTCTAAAACTTTTCGTATACAATAAAATATGTAAAATGAGTATCAGTATTATCAAACTTCACAAGACATGATACTTGCTATGCAATATAAAAATATAATAGATATACATGCGTACAGCTTTACTATATTTTAATGAAACCATTATTTAATTGTCTTTCTTATTATGTTCAAGTAACTAGCTTCCCACAAACGTAGCATGGCAAGCAAATTAGGATTCAGTGTTCCGGCCGTGGTCTGTGCAGTTGCAAATGTAAATTATAGGTAACTAGAGCTTGAAATTTGTACTGATTTTTACAATTGTGCAAGCTATTTACCACTTATTGTTTAGTTAAATTCGTTTATTCTTGTTTAAAAGTTAATTTAATTTTGTATTATTCTTGTTATTAGTGACCAATTTAATGTTAAATTTTCAAGCAAAACTTTTAGTATTAGCATGGACCAATATCATGGTATTAGTTAAAAGAGTCGTAATATTTTCTTATAGAATTTCAGTAGAGTATTTAGGTATTATAATATTTTTACTTATATGTATTTCTAACAAACTGACAAATATATTTTTAATCTTCCTTTCTACATTATTATACAGTTAAGATAGGAATAGTTTTCTATTTAGATTAATGACAGTAATAAATCACGTAAAACCGAAGGTAAAGAGCATTATTATTTCTTGAAATATATCGCTATTCATTTGAAACGTGGTATTAATTTGTCAAAGGGTAATTTGAACCGAAACTTTAGCTACAATCAATCACAATCACAACAATCAATCAATTACAACTATGACTTAAACTAACCTCGTAGGAAATATACACATAAACACAAGTACATTCTCTATTCCAACATTCTCATATAGACCACGGGATTTAGTTTGATCGAGTAGTGAAAGTGGAAAAGTACTGGCGTAGAAAACTATATCGCTCTCATTTTTACACGTAATCAGGGGGGTTAGCATAATGTCTTATGGTACGTTCAGACGCGTGGCAAGCAGCACGGCAAGTAGCCCGGCAAGCAGCCCGTCCTCTTACGGTACAAACAAATAAACACGGGCGCAGGCACAAACAACATGTTCACATGTTTGTGCCCGTGCTTGTGCCGTGTGTGTTCAATGTCACTTTGAACGCAAGCGTCTGAACCCACCATTATGTATATTTCCAGTCCAGTGTGGAAAAGTACTGCAATTAATACTACAAATAATGATGCTTACTTGAAAACATCTTCGTACGGGGGAAGGTTTTACGTGAATTGTGGTTACAAATAACGTTTTTTTCTATTTTTATTATATTCGATAACTAGCGACCCGCCCCGGCTTCGCACGGGTGCAATGGCGGCCGGCCGGTGCCGCCGCAAACGCTACGTCCCGCAATTTTTAAATCTGTAATATCTTCGAAAATATTCACTTAAATCATACGGTGTAAAGGGCCATATAGATCTATATTAAATGAACGATGTATTTAAGGTATTTAATTGGTTAAGGATTAATGCTGTATTGGTTAAAATCGCTTCGAAAATTAACCATTATTTGTCGTAAAAAGTAAATGACAAAAAAAGGTTATTGTGGGTTATCCATAAGAGATAGACATATACCATCACGGACTTTTCTGTAGACCTTTTCAATGTGTACAATACTTAGTACATTATTTTGATAAAACTCGTAGGGTTCAGCCTGCGTTTGTAATGTAAGCGGAAAAAATGTAATTATTTACGACATCACATTAGAAACCTCAAAAATAACAGTACTTCTCCACTATTTAATGGATGTTATTATACATATAAACCTTCCTCTTGAATCACTCTATCTGTTAAAAAAACCGCATCAAAATCCGTTGCGTAGTTTCAAAGATTTAAGCATACAAAGGGACATAGGGAAATAGGGACAGAGAAAGCGACTTTGTTTTATACTATGTAGTGAAGAAGCTGATGGTTAAGGTCGTTAAAGACCTTACGCCTCCGGGAATTAATATTTACAATTCCTCCGCAGGCACGTTTAAGCCTGACTAACATTATATGTGCAAAAATGTGTTTGCATCATTGCATCGCTCTTTCTCGTAGCAACGTAGCAATTTTATGGAATTTATTTCAATAAATATTTAGGAGGCTACAGGGTATTGAATGTTATATCTTCCTTTAACCATACAAACGAAACCGCTGGTAACATAATAATAATTTTCACAATATCATCACAGCTAGTACTGAATACAGTAGATTTTAATCGGGAGTTCACTGTCTTCTGTGCAATGGGAGTTTAAAGATACTCATAGTTCAACGTTATTGAATTTATCTTTAGCAAATAAAAATGAAAAAATGTGATTGATTCAAAGGTTTGTAAAAAACTAGAATTTAATCACAATCTTCTACATGAGTACAGAAAATCTAAATATGTAATTTTTATAGTATTTAGAAATCGGCAAAAATTTAGTGATACGCTTTTAAAGAAATATAAGTACAAAATTTTGTTTCACAGTATCTGTGATGACCTATTTGTTTCACATACTTTATAGCATATTTTATTCTATTTTTCTAATTCGTAAATAATATTTTTAAACGACGTTATTTTTTTTACCAACTAACTGTACATAGGAATCACGAAGATTAATATATTTTTCCAAATAACCTGTTTATACATGTTCAAGAATATTATAAGTATTGAAAAAATGTCATATTTTTTAACAAAGCCGTCTTGAACAGACTCAATCATAAAATTTTGTTCGAGTCACGCCGTTATTAGACTTTACTTATTAGACAAGCAATTTATTTTAAATTGGGACCTTCAATGGGAGTTTTGATTGAAAATTATCTTCAGGAAAAAATAATTATTGTTATTACTTATATAAAAAGAAAATTTACACATTTTAAGAGGCTTTTTCCTTAGTTACTCAACAAAAGATAACATTATTATATTTATAGGTATTTTCATTCGTCATAATTAAACACTTGGTTATTTACCGACTACGTATTTTTTTTTCAAACACATAATCTATATATATATATATATCTTATATATAAAAATGAATCGCAAAATGTGTTGGTAAGCGCATAACTCGATGAAGTACGAGGATGGTTCTTATGTAGAGAAAACGTAAAATATGTACAACGGGCGAAGCCGGGGCGGACAGCTAGTACACAAAAAAACTACAAGCTAACCTAAAACTGAAACACGTAAAACCTAAAATACGTAATTACTCTTGACAGTCGGATCGTCGTTAATTTTTAGTAATTAATATATGTAATATTGACGAAAAGCATTATTTCTATAATATAATCTATCACTTCTCTATTTCCAATTTACATACATTCTAAACATATCCCACTATTTGTACAACCTACCATCGCAATCGTGTATTTAATCAAACGCCCATCATGCCCAAATGAATCCGAACTAAGCTGAGCAAATTGAAATACCACGTGTGTAACTGAAAGAGCTATCATATGAATTTGCCTATTTGCTTGTGGTTACTTTGTCAAATGTGGATATTTTCAGTGACATACTTGATGCAAACATGAGCTTAATTGAACAATACAATGATGTTGATTGCGCAAATGCTAGGTCAGTATTATTTTGTAGTATGCGTATCAGCTGACTTTGCAATCGATTTTGCAATTATTGATCACAAAATGGTATCATGGATCACATTGGTTAGAACGTGAAAATATTCACATAGCATTATGTGTTTTATAATGATGGATATTATCAACTTGTTATACATATAGCATGTATGTATACAGTTTGCATACAGCGTTACATAATTAAGTTAAAACGTTTCGAAATAAAAACTCAATACGAATGACTTTATTCCAACTATAATTTATAATTAAGCACTGTATAAAACCGCTTTTTCAAAACACTTCCGCTCACATAATAATTAATGGACAAATATTTACTAGAAGGCAATTTTCTCAGGTGCCTTGCCGTGGCGTGACGACAACCAGTTAAACATTGCTATGCAACAGTAAGGCTTCATAATTTACTTCCCTTCACCGAGTTTCAAAACAATGGCTTATATAAATGTAAATTGCTTGAATAATGCATTTAGGTAACATTTTTGTAAATATGGGAAACGAAATGTACGAATATAAGCAAGGTTAGGAAGACAAACAAAAACATTTTCAAAATTCAAATTTGATTTAATTGATTTGAATTTGAATAAGACAAACAACAACATTTTACTGTAATGACATTGAAATACTTTTGTATGTATTTATATAATGCAATATCACTTGTTTAAAAAACTATGTAATTTACTTTATCCTATGACTTCTTTCAAGTCGTACTCGAGTATTGCGTGAATGAAACAAATTAAAGCTAGGTAGTTTATATTACTCGAGCTAAATTCTAACTGTTTTAAAAGAAACCACGAGAAGCAACTAAAAATTAATATTTCATATACATACAAACCTAGATTTATAATTTGGATGTAGTATTTTAACATCACCTACGTAATAAATGAAAAACTCACATGTCCAAAAGCACGCTTTTTATCTCATATTAAAATTAATATTACTGAAATCCATCATACATTTTAAAAAGGCCGCCATTTAAAATATATTTAAAAGTGACTAAAATTCCGACGAAACTCATCTAAGTTTAACATCGCGTAAAGTATTCAATTAAGCGAAGTGCTTACGAAAGGCACATTTAGGTTAGTCAGGTTTTAGCTTTTAACTTATTTTATTTTATCACTAGCTCCGATCTAAAAGTTTTGCCTGAACTGACATTTCGATAGAGTCTGATATTTTTATAAGAACAAAGTCTAGTCAAAGTCTCTACATAACAGAAAAATAATTAACCAGTGAATACCTACTTATGCCCATGAGAAGTAGCAAAGCGGCCAAGCCACATTTTCGACAGAAGTGTAGAGTTTGTTACGAATTGTAGAGTTGTAGAGCTTGGCTCTACACAAGGTCTGAAAACTTTTGGATAGAACAAGTCTTATGTTCCTTTTGGCAAGATTATACATAAATGTTTTTGGTAGGATTATCTTATTCCTGATATCGTTTTCATTGGAATAGATCAGCTTTTTTTAATGTTTGATGTTATTCACTAACATTGAATTTACAAAACGTTGAAATTGATGAAGCCTCGTTAATAATATTGTATGTAGACAATTCTCACATATTATGACATCATTTTGTTACATCGCATGTTTTTAATTGCTTTTCATGATAACTATGTCAATTATCATCTACCACATTTGTACAACATCTATAATTCGAACCATACATTCATAGAGTCGAAAATTCTTGAACTCTGCCATTTCTCATTTCAGTTAAGAACAAAATAAATAAATATTACTATCATGTCCAATAAAATTACTTCTAATTAAAAAAGCCAGTAACTTAAACAGATGAAAGTACACTCTCACATCTGTATGTCTTTTTCTAGCTTATAAAAAGCCAGTGACAAACAGCTTTGACATAGCGCAGGTTTAGCGAGTGATATGTTGGTATAATAGACTACAAGCCCGCATAGGAAAAAAATATGGGTCAAATGAACCACCAGGGGACATATCTAGAACGATAGAAGAGCATAAAATAATAAGATTCATCACTATGCCGTCACTTGTAAGCTGTCCAACTGAGTGCAGATGAGAATTGAAAAGTACAGGTAGACTCGGTAAATTTTGGTCATATATTTTTGTACGGCATTCTTAACCATCGATAGATCCATTAAAAATAATAAGAAACCGCTCAGTGCCGTACAAAAATGGTGGTCCACCAAGTCGGAATTTTTATTTAATTTCCGAGAGTTACCGGGGGTAAATTTGGTCATTTGACCATGTACGGCATCTGTGTCATACTATTGCTATACTGCTTTTAATCCATTATTCCGCAACGCCGTACAAAAATCATGGGGACAAGGGGAAAAAATCGATAGTTGCAATCCCCTCTCTTTCCCCACTCCAGGGGGTCATTTGACTAAGTACGGCTTCGGTTCCAAAACATTATCTAGCACTCAAAAGTACTATTAAAAGCAATGCCGTCAAAAAATAATTGTTCTTTTAAATGTATACCAATAATCATCTTAATTTCATCGAATTCTTGATATAAAGAGCTGTAAGGTCATTTGACCCTGTACGGGAACTTTTTTTTTAACATGATATTGTAAAATTCAATTGTTGTATGGTATTGCCGTTCAAAAGAAACCGTTCTAAAAAAAGTTATAGAGAAATGCAAAACCAGAAATTTTGTTAAAGTTTAAACATCGTAGATTAATGAAATATAATAGTTTTCTACACTTTATTCGTTGTTTTAAATAGTATTAATATAGATAAATTAGGAAAAAACGATGCCGTACATTTTTGTGCAGACCACATCTTTTAGGCTGATGAAAGCGACGAAAGCTACAATTTTAAGGGTGCTTTATGGCCATTTGATACAGTACGGCATTAACATATTTTTACCCAACTACGGCAAAGCAAAAGGAGGGTTATGGTTTTGACAGGTCATGTATGTATGTTCATCTATTCCCTCGTAACTTCTAAACTACTTATCAGAATTCGACAAATGACATATCATTAGAAGCGTCTGAATTGTTCACTGGATAACCAGCGATCAGCTAGCTAAAGGCTATATGGGGTTTCACAAAATCTAATGTGGCGCCCTCTAGCGGACAAAACATACAGAGTAAAAAAATAAAGTTAAGATAAATATGCCGTGTTTGGTATCATTTGAAAGCGCTTTACTTGTACATTTTGAATATGTATATATTACTAGCATTTGCTTGTGACTTTACCTGTATTCATGGGCTGATTGCATATAATTCACATCTTTTCGTTCATAGCTTTTTTATTAGTACATCAATTTAACGGAGTCCATTCCACCTGACTCCGACTTTCCAAGGTGATAATTAACCACCTCGAGCTTATTTTTAATGGATCTATCGATGGTTAAGAATGCCGTACAAAAATATATGACCAAAATTTACCGAGTCTACCTGTACTTTTCAATTCTCATCTGCACTCAGTTGGACAGCTTACAAGTGACGGCATAGTGATGAATCTTATTATTTTTTGCTCTTCTATCGTTCTAGATATGTCCCCTGGTGGTTCATTTGACCCATATTTTTTTCCTATGCGGGCTTGTAGTCTATAACACAAATTCTTCGGTTACGTGACCCAGCGTAATACAATTATTGTAACGGAACTGTCAGTCAATGTGGAACACGTCACATAATTCTAACATCACTATAATGTATGTAGTTTATTTCTATAGGTACTAAATATGCGGCACAAGGTTAGTGCAATATTTGAATGTAAAATGTGTACCAAATTTCGTCAGATTTGTCAAGTTTTGGGTACAAAATCTAAACAACGTATCTTTCTTCTAATCTAAATCATTTAGGTATAATCTTAAGATTCTCATTATGAGATTTCTTCAATTTACATTATATTTTAATATTATATGCTTGTGAATTAGATTGTACCTCTTTGTTTTCAGTGATCATCTCAATGTTAATAAACTGTAAGAAATGACCACTTTTGTAAATTTCAATTCTACTGAGAACGCTCGTTTCACATTTGGGACTATTTTAGATATCAAATTACTGCTAAATGCCATATTTTCTTTTAAAAGGGTTAAACTCAGCAGTCTTCTCTCCTAAGGGACTTGATGGCAGACTAATACGATTGACCATTTGCAATAATCAACTTTGTTCAAAGTTAAAAGTAAATACTTTCTATAAGACATTGATTTCGAACGTTTTAATACTTTTGATATTCATATTTGTTATTTGTAAATTTAAATAGTAGTATAAAGTTACATTGTTTAGCTTTGATATGCACCATATAACCTAAGTTGTGGTTATAAATATTATAGAATATATAGATATTATAGAGAAAAAAATCAAAACTTATTTTCTGTTATACATATATCTACTAGTGGTCCGCCCCGGCTTCGCCCGTGGTACGTGACACGAGATTTATATATATAATATTAAGATTAGAGTGTAATAAGTATGGATTGCTGATGGAATTTCCCAGAACATATTTACTTTACATAGTAGTTATAACAGTAAATAACGTGATTTTCCTCGAATCATAGTTATATGTAGGGTTGTAACGGAACTCCGCCTCCGCCTCCGTTACTGCGGAACTTCCGCAAAGAATTTAACCTCCGCCTCCGCATCCGCCTCCGCAAAATTTATGCGGAGTCATATCGGAAGTTCATTTACGATCACAAACAACGCGCAAGGAGCGACGCTAGGCGACGCGGCCGCTCGGCTGCGTGTTTTCAAGTGAAATGGTCGGGAGTTTGCTTAAAGTTAAACCGCGGGAACAACAATTAAATTGTAATACTGAAATGATTTAAAAGAGCAACTATGGAGTTTCTTGCCGGTTCTTCTCCATAGATACTGCTTTCCGAATCGGTGGTAGATGTTAAAATTATGTATTGACGTTTCAAAAGTGCTTCTCGAAGAAGTCTAATTGAATAAATAAATGTTTGTTTGTTTGTTTGAACACGGCCAAGCGGGTGGTGGGAGTGTGAGGAATCAACTTGTCAAAGCGTTCGGTACCGCGTAGTTGCAATTGAGCCGTGATTGTTTTAAGTAATATTGTGCGTAATTATTAGTTATTGTTATTTAAATAACGTGATGAAGCCGAAAACTAATGAAATTTGGCAGTCGTTTGTAGAAGTAGACGATAATAATTATAAATTTTCCCAACAAATTTCACCTCCGCCTCCGCCTCCGTTAACCTCCGCATCCGCGGAGGCGAACCTCTTCACCTCCGCATCCGCCTCCGCCTCCGCTAAGTAGGCCTCCGTTACAACTAGGGTTGTAACGGAACTCCGCCTCCGCCTCCGTTACTGCGGAACTTCCGCAAAGAATTTAACCTCCGCCTCCGCATCCGCCTCCGCAAAATTTATGCGGAGTCATATCGGAAGTTCATTTACGATCACAAACAACGCGCAAGGAGCGACGCTAGGCGACGCGGCCGCTCGGCTGCGTGTTTTCAAGTGAAATGGTCGGGAGTTTGCTTAAAGTTAAACCGCGGGAACAACAATTAAATTGTAATACTGAAATGATTTAAAAGAGCAACTATGGAGTTTCTTGCCGGTTCTTCTCCATAGATACTGCTTTCCGAATCGGTGGTAGATGTTAAAATTATGTATTGACGTTTCAAAAGTGCTTCTCGAAGAAGTCTAATTGAATAAATAAATGTTTGTTTGTTTGTTTGAACACGGCCAAGCGGGTGGTGGGAGTGTGAGGAATCAACTTGTCAAAGCGTTCGGTACCGCGTAGTTGCAATTAAGCCGTGATTGTTTTAAGTAATATTGTGCGTAATTATTAGTTATTGTTATTTAAATAACGTGATGAAGCCGAAAACTTATGAAATTTGGCAGTCGTTTGTAGAAGTAGACGATAATAATTATAAATTTTCCCAACAAATTTCACCTCCGCCTCCGCCTCCGTTAACCTCCGCATCCGCGGAGGCGAACCTCTTCACCTCCGCATCCGCCTCCGCCTCCGCTAAGTAGGCCTCCGTTACAACCCTAGTTACAACCCTAGTTATATGTTGGTTTACATTATCCCTGGCTGTCAGGTTGAAGGAGCGATCATAACATTGAATAGCATCGTTAGGTAACCTGACGTGCACTGCATTTTCAGCGGTGAACTAAAAGTGAATTTATTTATTTAATATAAGTATAAAATGTTTATTGATTATGTAAATAAATGAAGATGAAGTTTGAAGTTACCTACTCCTTTCCTTTAATTTAATTTCCCTCCGTACGTCTGGTTGTCTGGAAGAAATCGCTGCATAGCGATAAGACCGCCAATTGTTTGAATGTATTCCTAGGATAAGTTTTATTGTAACTTTCAATAGCAATTATAATATAGTTTCGGTTTCTTTTAATAGATAAAGTGATTCAAGAGGAAGCTTTTAGTATATAATTTATTAGGCTTTAGACAAAGCGGGCGAAGCCGCGGGCGGTAAGCTAGTATTAAATATACTGCTCAATATCATCCAAACAAACACGGTATCGTTATTTTTAACAAAATTCAAAAGTGGTCTGTTTGATTTATCGAATTTTTATCAGCCATTGTTAATTCTATGAAGTTAATCTTACCAATTCATTCGAAATCAACTTATCATCTATTAATTATATCGATGAATGTACACAAAATACCTACTTCAAACTACGGAGGGTATTCTCTTTATACTATGATATTAGCCAGCGAAATGCCGAGTCATTGTAGCCTATTCAAGCCTTCAAGAGCCCTTTTTCATTTTAATAACTACGGTTTTTTCACAATATTGGTGTACCTTTATAACTACAATTACAGAAAGTGTTTTGTAATTTTTATTTAGGAAAAATATAAAGAACTCTAGATACAAAATAACGGACCGTTATTAACTAATAATAAATTAACGAAAACTTTAGTTAATATTATATGAATCACTACATAGTATAAAACAAAGTCGCTTTCTCTGTCCCTATTTCCCTATGTCCCTTTGTACGCTTAAATCTTTAATACTACGCAACGGATTTTGATGCGGTTTTTTTTAATAGATAGAGTGATACAAGAGGAAGGTTTTAATATATAATTTATTAGGTTTTAGACAAAGCGGGCGAAGCCGCGGGCGGTAAGCTAGTTATAAATAAATTATAGAGATTAATGTGATCAGAGATATGTGCAATACTGAATACGATAAATTATAATTTAGCGGTCATTTTAGTAGTGCATTAATATTTGTATTTGCTCTGTATCAATAATTTTAGTGAGTATTAATAATTCATGTCCAATATTCACATTTTTTGTTTAAAATATTGAAGTATATTTTTCAATAACAGTTATTTATAGCAATATAGTATAACCGACCGCCTCTTTGGTACAGTGGTTGACGCGTGAGCGTAACACCGAGGGGTCCTGGATTCGATTCCCGGTGGAGACGAAGAAAAAAAATGTCTCGGTCTGGCAGGACACAGAAGGCTGATCACCTACTTGTCCCTAAAGAAAATCGATCAGTGAAACAGATGTTTAATGCATCTGCCCCTTACCTTACTAGAGGACATGGGACTTCACTTTCACTTTATGTAATAAAGGTGTGAATAACTGTATTAAAATAAAATTAATCGTATCGTGCCCTCTTTAGATATGCTTAGATTCAGCTTTACATTGAAGCTTTGGTGTTGATTCCACGTGGAAACAAATAAAACACTGTGAATAAATGTTTACTATTGTTCTGTGTGCAGTATGCGAGATCGCTATCTTCATATCCAGAAATATCAAAACAAGTGAAATACATTCAGTAATAAATTCATTTTGTAGTATTATTACAATAATGTTTATTTATTAGTTATATATAAGCATAAATCAAGTTGATAAAAATACATTAAAATAAGATTAAATAAAATATCTATATCAAACTTTTTCAATTTTTTTTCTTGACTTAAAAGTCATTGCCAATAAATAATCTGTAAAAACACATACAGTTTAGTTTAAATTTTCTCGTTTCATACATCATTTATGTAATTGAAACACTTAAACAGGTTTTGCTAACGCTAAAGCCAGTAAAAGTACTTCAAACCGACTTTATTACTGTCTGAATAAACAATATTGAGCCATAACTTGAGTTAATTAAAACGAAGAGTAATGTCTAATAAAAATCGATTGCCAAATACTTCACCTATAAGCAAATAACAGCCAATTTGGAAATACTTTCTTAAAACATCTTTCTTTACTTCATTAAGGGCCGATTTTTCAATGCTTGGATAAAACTTATTCGTCGAATAATGTATAAAACTACCATTTTAAAAACGTATTCTAATTGCCCGTATTTAACAGTTTACGTGACATTTTAATATTATCGTGTAATACTTTATTGGACGGATAAGTTTTATCCAAGCATTGAAAAATCGGCCCTTATAATATTAGAAAGCTGAAGAGTTTGTTCTTTTGTTTGAACGTGCTAATCTCAGGAAGAACTAGTCCGATTTGAAAAATTATTTCGGTGTTAGATAGCTCAGTTATCGAGGAAGGCTATAGACTATAATATATTATCTTCACGCTAAGACCAACCGAGGGGCGCAGCTAGTTATTATTATAAAAATATTACATCGAACATTACTATTGTGTTTATTATGTGTACATAATACACATAATGACGACCACAACATAACAATATTAACCTGCATAATACATTTCATTCATACCAAATCAGCATCTCAATCTAGCCAAGTGCCATCAACTGCAATCACTCAAAGCGTCCACAACTGATTGGTGTCACGGTGCCAATCCTTCATGTGTTAAAGAGAGATTGACTTTGGTAATGGATTCTATGATCCAGTGTTGAAAGGACAACGATTTAAGCTAGCATTATAACACCTTTAAACTAGCATATCTAGCAAACTAGCAATCAACAGTTTATTCATATACAGGGTGACTTGTAAAACACCAGCAACCTCGCAGGACAAGATAGCTAACATCATAAGTAACAACATTTGTTCTACGACTATTGGCATAACGCAATAAATTATTTTTAAATGATTTTTTAAGATTTTATTGTACTCTCCTAACATTTGTAAGACTATTCATTATCGAAAGGACGACGCGACACCCCCCTTCCCCCTCTCGTTTGCTTCCTGTTTACGTAATTATATTCAAACGGAAAATTAAATGAATATTTATTTTTGTATGAAAATAAAATCTAACAAATTATCAAAAGTCGTAGAACAAAATATGTTGTTACTTATGATGTTAGCTATCATGCCCTGCGAGGTTGCTGGTGTTTTACAAGTAACCCTGTATAAGCTTGTTGGCAATTTTGTTATACACATCCAATTAAATATCAACATATCATTTTGCATACCTACTTCTATGTTATTGTCGTTAGACATATATTTACATGTACATTTTTTAATCTTTAGACTGGTTATATTTTTCTCTTAATTACGTATGTCAAACCAAATAATTTATTGAATTGTATAAGATCAATAACGTACCATGTGATTAGCTCATAAAATATAACTGATAGTCATAGTTTTTAACATATGTACAACACCATTGTCTTCTTCTTTTTTCACGATCGGTTTTCAACAACAAATCCACGCATGACTGATATTGTTTAACACTGTTCAAATACAACTATACAAGCGTAGTCCTTTAGCTAAAGTTTCTAGCTACAAGCTTATGTATACCAAAGCGTGGCTTAACAATCTTGTTTTAGTAAGTTAAACTGCACAACAGTTTGCTAGTATATTCGGAATTTCTTTAATAAGAACTTTCTTAAGTATTTTCAATGTTTAATCTGCTTTTAAGCAAATTTACTGGAAAGCTTCCTAATTAGTGGACAGAGAAATGCTATTAAAAAGAAAATAAGGGCTACTTCTAAGGGCTTTTTCCACATTGGCTGAAATTTACTTTTAAACTTGAATGTAAATAAAAACGTCATTTATCCAATTAGAATCTGTTTTATATATATTGATTACTTTATTTAAATTTGTTTTAATTTCAACTGCAAGCCACACATAAAAACAATAAAACTTCAATCAATAAACATAGTGATCTATATTCAAACGATGTACATAATAATACATGCTAGTATTGTAGGGTGTAAACAGACATTACACTGGACAAAATAAAAGGCACATGCTATTAAAGCCACATGCCACCTTGCATACACGTAATTATAAGCCGGTCCCTTATTTAACCGGCTTAATAAACCGGTAGTCTTTTCTACCGATATAGAGGTAATGAAACTACTACGTTATTTGCTGTAAAACTATACGACCAATTCGCGAATAAAGGTATAAAGACAGGGGGATTGTGTTTTATAGAAACATCTTTTTTCAATATGGTTCAAACAGTATTGTTTGAATTGCTAAACTTTGAACGATTTTTAACAAAAAATGAATGTTACAGATATCTTTACTAAATTGTACAAATTTTAGACATGGCTATCTATCTCTATTAAGGCTACCAACAAAATCTTTACAAATTTTGATAACTTTGGACATGGCCAATTAAGACTAGCAAAAGTACATACATAATACACGTAAAACATAATTAATGTTTCTCCATAAAGTATAGTTGATTATATTCAAAAGAAGTGACATACGTTAGTCTATATCCAACTTAACTTGTAAATGAAACCTTAGCACAATAGTAATAATAACGATATTCAAATAGCGATGCTAGAAACAACTAGTTCGTAATAATTCCTCGACCACACGTTATTATAATGAACCACAGTCCACTTCTGCTCATTTGTATCATTATTTATAGATATGATCTCACAACTATCGTACTACAGTGTTATTGGAAAAAAACCTCTTGAAATGATAGAAAAATATTGTTTATTGTGGCTCGTAAATAAAAATAACACGAGCACGGATTGTTAAACAAACATATATTTCAATAAATTGTACAATTGATAATCATGTGATCATATTATTCTTTAATTGAATTCTCTTTTATTTTATGTTTGCTGGAGATCGCAATTGTAATCTACTGTGTTTTTTTAGGTATAGACAAGAAAATGTAGATAGAACTACCGTAACATATTTTTTGTTGCTAAATATAGTAGTTAACTGCTGATACTGTCTATTAAAAGACTGTTTGTAGAGTAATATCTAATAAGCAATATACTACGTGTGTTTGTATCACTACATAGTATAAAACAAAGTCGCTATCTCTGTCCCTATGTCCCTATGTATGCTTAAATCTTTAAAACTACGCAACGGATTTTAATGCGGTTTTTTTTAATAGATAGAGTGATTCAAGAGGAAGGTTTTAGTATATAATTTATTATGTTTTAGACAAAGCGGGCGAAGCCGCGGGCGGAAAGCTAGTTTCTCAATATAAATCTATTTAATTTAAGCAACACACAAGTAATGCGTATATTCCGTTTAATTTCGGTAAAACACTCGCATCGAATCTCTACGCTTCAACCTCTACGGTGCTACGACGTAGCACGTAGTGAATATTTAACACGTAGCATTTGCTATCAAATAGCAGTCGTATTGGAAATAAAAAGCTTTTGAAGTATGATGTACCTATTTATGCCATTCCGCTGTGTATTTATGTTCAAAACTATGTTTCAGTATGTTATTTAATTGTAGCGTTTAATATAAAGGTTTGCCTTTTATTATCGACTCGCCGGCTTGGTTGGTAGTGACCCTGCATTCCAAGCCAGAGGTCGAGGGATCGATTCCCACCTAGGCCAAATATTTGTGTAATGAATATCGATGTTTGTTCTGTGTCTGGGAGTTTATTATCTATATAATTATTTATTTAAAATTAATGTATGTTTATTAGCCTTATTTTGATTTCCATAACACAAGCTTAGTATAGAACCTAATTCTATACTACACGTGCCGTGTGTGAAAAATGTCCTTAAATATAATTTATTTAAATATACACAGAAAATTCAAAAATAGTCACTTGACTAAAATAAACCAAAAAGGCTGTAATTAAACCCATACGTCTATTTGAGTTAATCTGGTTCAACAAAACTTTTCAACTACATGTTATAATTTGACAAATGGAGTATTGTTAGAAGCGTCTTTATTATAGGCTGTCGACGTTATACTTAATTCAATAGGACATCGTCTGGAGGGCATCTGTTCATTAAGACCGCGAATTTTCTACATTCATTTTTGGTGATATCTATAAGTATACTCATAATATTAAGCTGAAAAGCTCATCTGATTGTACGTCTAAGAAATCAATGGTTTGAATAGAAAACATATTTTGACGGATGCCTGGAAGAAATGGCTTAGAGCCATAAGGCCGCCCATTGTATATCTTTTATTTTGTTTCGTTTTCATTTTTGTATTTCCTTAGTGTGTATAATCAATGAAGGATAAATAAATAAATATTTTTTCGGATAGCCTATGTATCGAAAAAGACTAAGTTACATATCATATACTTACCTCAAATTTAAGCGAGTGAAACCACGTGGCACAGCTAGTTACTTACATAAAACCTCCTCAATAGTATATTACTACCTCCATAGCAATTGAGAAAATAATAAAAGGCAATCTCGCTGATACAACTCATCCATTTCTGTTTACACTGAGCCGACTACCGTGAAATTGACATCTTGGAGGTTATTTTAGATGTTGAAGCAGTGTTGGTGTTTAACCTTCTCTTATACGTGTACGTATTACGTAGATACTAGCTTTCCGCACGTGGCTTCGCCCGCATTGTTAAAGAATCGTATCATCATTGTCAGGTATAGTTTTGTTTAAATTAATTAAAAAATAAATAAAAGCGGAACTAGTGAATTGTGTCCTTTATTTAAAAATCTAAACTGTGACTAATCTGAACAGTATTATACTCCAATAAAGCATCGCTGTACCCTACAATGTGTATTTATGACTCAATAATTCCCGGCCCTTACAATCAAAAGCGACGTCAACAAATGAAAAATCCATAAACCTTTTCAATAAAATCTGAAAAACCAACTCAAACAAAACACCCTGTATTCGGTAGGTTAAATAAATAAAGATGTTAATCTTTGTTTATTGACAACAGACTTTGTTATAGGAAACATTTATCGGCCATGAAATTGGACCCAGACTTATACACAGTCGCGATAAAGTGAATATTGCTGGCATAAATTCGCTGCTATTTGCGAAGGTGACCCTATTTGATTGGGAGTTTTAATAAAGCTATACAGGGTGTTCATTTATTAACCTAGCTTTCCGCCCGCGGCTTCGCCAGCTTTGTCTAAAACCTAATAAATTACATACTAAAACCTTCGTCGAGAATCACTCTATCTATTTAAAAAAACGCATAAAATCCATTGCGTAGTTTTAAAGATTTACTATGTAGTTTACTATGTATGTATGTATGTACTGTATTTAAAGATTTATTTACTATAAAGTGCTGCTGATTTTTTAGCAACAAAAACAAACGATTAAATTTTTTTTAAGGTAGGGTTACATAAACACGGAATCTTCATTACACAAAACATTCGGTCTCTTTACAAAATGTTAAAAAAAAGACGGGTTGCACTCCGGGAGTGCCGGCAGAAGTGAAAACTTGATTATTAACGTTGAGCATGTTTGATATCCATCCGTCTTACGCTTTTTCGATCAGGGTCACGTGTCCTGACGCGAGTTTAAGATTTTATACCCAACGCCGCTAAAGAAGTTTTCACTTCAAAAACTATGAATGACTGTTCTTACAAAACATGTATTATTTTCTATATAAAATTTAATATCCTTCAATGAACAGACATTGGTAGTGTTGCCGCTCGATAGTCCACTATCGATAGTCTATCGATTAACTATCGATAGTTGGGGAAAAGCAATAGTATCGATAGCACTATCGATACTATCGATAGTGTCGATACTATCGATAGTATCGATAGTCCTATAAGCGTAAATACTATCGACACATAGCAATACCATCGATAGTATCGATACTATCGAAGCTCAATATCGAACGAACTATCCATACTATCGATAGTGTCGATACTATCGAAGCTCAATATCGAACGAACTATCGATACTATCGATAGTGTCGATACTATCGATAAACTGAGTCATAATATGGGTCGGTGGCACTGACTGACCCATTATACCAAGAAATCGTGAACAATACTATTGCACAATTTACTACTATCGATAGCTCAAAACTATCGATAGTATCAGTACTATCGATAGTATCGATTGTAGTTGCAATATTCAGTAGCAATAGTATCGATACTATCGACAGTATCGATAGTATAGCAACTATTGGCAATCAATACTATCGATTTTATCGATACTATTGCAGTTCATCAATAGTATTCCATGATTAACGCTATCGATAGTATCGATAGTATCGATAATATCGATACTATCGATAGTGCTATCGATATTCTGACTTATTTTCAAGGTCAACTATCGATAGTCAAACTATCGATAGTTCGGCAACACTAGACATTGGCATCATTTTTTTATATGTATATACGTATGTATAGATAAGTTAATGAAATGTCACCAACGATCCGTCGTTTAGATTCTGATAAATATTTCGGATCAGTCATGTGAAACCAATTTCAGTATAAGGATTCAGCGCTGTGCGAAAGAGACAATAATAAATCACATTAAGATAAAAAGAGACAGCAATGTTCATTTCGATAAATTATTATGAATGAAATAACGTAGCTTAAAATGTAAGTTTATTGAATGTGTATTCTCTTATTGATTCATTTTCAATGTAATAGTTTGTAATATGACAAGTAAAAAATAAATTAAATTATGTATGACGGAAGAAGGGCCCAAAGGCTATTTTTTAAAAGAGTGACGTCAGCGATTCTGACTTCACCATCATCAGAGCAGGCGCTCACACTCGAAGTAGAACGCCCGTGGGCTACTACTGCCCTTTTTAATCTAGGTGGAAATTACAGAGAGAGCTCCGAACGCTCCGACGGCCGGCGAGTGAATGTGCTCTGTGCCGTCGGGCGATCGCATTTAAAGCAAACAATGACTCACAAGAATTATTTTGAGTGTTGCCACTCGAATTTTTACAATGAATTTTCATCAGTTTTAACAAACATTAATTATTTCGTCAATTTAATTATTTCATTAGTGGTTGATTAATGCATCAACCACTTATTTAAAAAGATCAAAGTAAACTTTAGCTAGTTATAATTATTTAGTAGTTTGAGGGTAGTCGTTTATCGTCGTTGCGCCGACATGTATCATGATAATAAAAAATCGAAATAGCCATTTCAACATGTCCCTTTTCATCTAGCATTATTCTTAAAAATCTAATATAAAAACATTGCATAAACGATAAGCATAAATGTTTCCTCATGAAAAAAATAAAATATATTACCATACTAGCTGCTCTCTCTTGCTTTACCTGCGACAAAAAGTAGCCAATGTGAAATTTTGTTATCAATTTGGGAAATCGTAGTACATTTTGCCTACGCAATAAACATACAAAAAATAAAATATCTTCTACAATGATCCATTATTATTATTAGCCTCAGATTTAACGTCTGATGTACAATTACACTTTAAAAGCGTTTCAGTAGTCAGTATCTATTAAATCAACATTATACAAATATAAATCAAATATTATACAAATATAACATTGTCTATCAAATATAATATAAACATAATACTTTATAATCGGCTCATTCATGAACGCCCAACCCGAAAATACCATAAAGTGGCCTGTACATTATCCAAGAATAAATAAGGCCCGTTTACACCTGTGGCGTTAATGTTATCTCAAAGGCCACGAAGCGTTAATATTTAGGCCACAAAGTGATGACCGCAGGTGCAACCGAGGCTTTGTTTTGTTAATGAATGAAACCTTCGCGGAAGCGTTGAAATGGGTAACCTATTAAAAACTCGAATTTCTATTACCCGAATCTTAAAACCCCGAAAACGGTTGTTAGAACTTTTAAAAGACAGATGTAATGAATGACAAATTTTTAAAATTCCTTTTTTAATTTCCCAGATGAATCAATTTCCAGATGCACCAAAACCAGATTTTTAAAAAGTATTTTTTTGTTTCCCGTATTCTCATAATACAGATCTTATTATACCAGATTCTCAGAATACTTTTTTTTGTTTCCCATCGTACCATTTTCCAAATAAACTATTGCCAAATTTTCATAATCTTTTTATTTGGTTCCCATATAATCATATAACAGATAAACTATTGCCAGATTTTCATAATCTTTTTATTTGATTTCCATACAATCGTGATTATACCTTTACTATCGACTGAAAATAAACATTGTCAGTAAGTAAATTTATTGTTTTACTTGTCCATTACAGACCGGTTTTAGTGTCAAAGTCGACTCAGTAGGTTAGGTTTGAACTACGACCCCCACGCTAGAACTGACTCGCTATTGTTTTACTTGCCTATTACAGAAAGGTTTAAGTATCAAATTCGACTCAGTAGGTTAGGTTAGGTTTGAACTGTGAACCCCTACGCACGAGCCGAGCGAGCGAAGCGAGCGTGCCGCGGCAGCGGCCGGCGAGTGCCAGAACCGACTCGCTATTGTTTTACTTGCCCATTACAGAAAGGTTTAAGTGTCAAATTCGACTCAGTAGGTTAGGTTAGGTTTGAACTGTGAGCCCCTACGCACGAGCCGAGCGAGCGAAGCGAGCGTGCCGCGGTAGCGGCCGGCGAGTGCCAGAAGCGACTCGCTATTGTTTTACTTGCCCATTACAGAAAGGTTTAAGTGTCAAATTCGACTCAGTAGGTTAGGTTAGGTTTGAACTGTGAGCCCCTACGCACGAGCCGAGCGAGCGAAGCGAGCGTGCCGCGGCAGCGGCCGGCGAGTGCCAGAACCGACTCGATATTGTTTTATTTGCCCATTACAGAAAGGTTATAGTGTTAAAATCTATTCAGAAGGTTAGGTTAGGTTCGTGCTGCGTCCCCCTGGAAGGATTACGTTTTGCTGGATATCGTTTATTTGAATTTCAAAAATCTGGACATTGTTTGTCTGGATATAAATTAACTGTATTTCAAAAATCTGGACATTGTTTGTCTGGATATCAATTAACTGTATTTCAAAAATTTGTGTTTTAAAAATCTGGCTTTCGTGCATATGGATTACGGTCATCTGGATTTTGTGCATTTAGATTTCGTATGTCTGGAACTCATTCGTCTGGATTGTAAAACGTCGTACAAATAAAGAAATGGGCAAATGAAATTCGGAGTTGCGATTATATGGCAAACAAAACTTCGAAATTTTAAAATTCGGGGTTATGAAAAAATGTCCAAACGTTTTCTGGATTATGATATTCGGAATATTAAAATTCGAGATTAAGATAGGTAACCGTTGAAATGCGGTGGGTTTTTAAACAGTTTGGTGTTGTTTGTTGTTTAAAGGTTTAAAGTGTGTGTGGAAGGTTGGTTTATTTTTAAGTGAAGAAGTTGTCCGGTAAGTAGTAAGACATTTGTAAAAGGAAGATAGAAGAACCCAGTCAATAAACAAATATACAGCTACGAAGTCTTAAATATACAGCTCAATACATTTAATTTATTTTATAGAACACAAGTTCTTTATTAACATTTGTTAAAATTCATCCTGAATTAAAATATTACTTATCTATACAAATATTATAAAGAGGAAAGGTTTGATTTTTTGTTTGTTTGTTTGTTTGTATGAATTGAATAGGCTCCGAAACTACTTGGCAGATTTGAAAAATTCTTTCACTGTTGGAAAGCTACATCATTTCTGAGTGACATAGGCTAGGTTTTATCCCGGAAATCCCACGGGAACGGGAACTATGCGGGTTTTTTTTTGAAAACGCGGGCGAAGCCGCAGGCGGAAAGCTAGTAAATTATATTTTGAACCGTATATTATTGTTACTTATAAAAATATTTGAACATACCTCTTTATTCTCCCTTAATTTGAATTTCAAAAGCTTTTAAAAACAACGCAATGTATGTAGCTTGATAATTCGTAAGAGCCTTATATTCACGATCAAAAGAATACGTAGGTATTAATAATATTAAGGGTCTCGCATCAAAGAGGTTAACCCATTAAAAAGGCTGGTAAGCGGTGGCTTACGAAAGAGTTTTTACATATTTCTGTCTACAAAAAATATTTCACTTATAATATATACGCAGATAATAAGGAGGTAAAGGCTTACGTTTATATTTTCTTTTGATAAAGGTAAGGGTTAAAAGCAGACGGTGATGTCTTCTTTTTGTGTCAAGTATTTATAATATCGGAGGTAGTTATATAAATAAATAAACATTTAATTATCTCTCGGGTTATAAATAATTAAAGAAATGTAGAGACGTATAATTTGTACTTTATAAGAACAACTTCATTTCACAGTCGTTTCAAATAATGTTTGCAAAAAAGTTTTAGTTATTATTTACAATATGCTACACAAATATACTAAAAAACTATCAAACTTAAACAAATCCCAAATCAATCTACATCTTGCAAAAAGCTCATAAAACTCAAAGAGGCACACATTATGTTAAATTGCGCGACTAAATCGCGTACTGAGAACTTCCAAAACATCAACCATAGATAGCTTATCTTAATCTTAAAGCCTCTTGTATATAAATAAAACGCCTTGTCCATTGGGGCCAAATTGTAAGTTTGAGGAAAAATTGTATATGAGAGAGGATAGTAGCTGATAAGCTAATATTATATGGATAGTGACAATAGATATTATGCCTTATCAACGTATACAATGTTGAGAACAATATGCAAAACTCTGTAAATATAATATACAAAAGTAACATTTTCTGTTTATTCTTTACTTTAGGGTTTGAATGAGTTTTGTTATACTATCTGGACTGATACTTGTTTTTTGATTGGGAATCACAAACATTCTATTCTTAAATCTAAAAACTAGTATATGGTTGTATGTAAATGTCTCTTGTTGGTATTTCCTACAAAAAACATTCACGCTTTTGACAGTATTTGGTATGCACATACATTGTGGCCTGCAATAACAAAGAGACTATTTATTTGAATACACAATCAAAGCCCCGGGCTTAAAATAGTCAAAAATGTGTCCTATGCGTCTTATTACGAGTTTATTCATGATAAGACATGGTTCAAAAGTAAAAGGCTGATTTAAGCATGATTCATGTTACACCTTGCCGGGCCGGAGGCGGGAAGCAAATGAAACAATGTTCATCAACATTTCAACGCCGCGCTATGCCCCGTCCAGTCCCAGTCCTTGCACGGCCGATCCACGGTCACGGTCACAATCACTACAAAAGTATACAATAATCGTTCGAGTCACGGACGGGGCACGGTCCGGTCGCGACACGGTGTAGCATAAATCATATAGTATGCTAACAAGTTTAGTTACCATACTCCAAATCCATATCCGAAACGACTGGACCAATTCTCATGAAATTTTTCATACACCTAAGTGATAAGAGTGAGCCAGAAAACGTATGCGGGGTATATTATATACTAGATTTCCGCCCGCGGCTTCGCCTGCGTTTTCAAAGGAAAACCCGCATAGTTCCCGTTCCCGTGGGATTTCCGGGATAAAACCTATCCTATGTGTTAATCCAAGTTACCCTCTATATGTGTGCTAAATTTCATTGTAATCGGTTCAGTAGTTTTTACGTGAAAGAGTAACAAACATCCATACATCCATACATCCATACAAACTTTCGCCTTTATAATAGTATTAAGACATACAGCTAGTATATAAATATATTTGTCAAAAAACAAGGCAGTTTAATCAAAACTGTGTTCCAACTAGTGGAAGTCCTTCAGCTTGGTGTGAGCACCCTTGTACTTCGAGCTTCTTTAAGTTTCCCTTTGTATCTCACAAGTGTCTTAAGTTGTCTGTAACAGTTGAAACTAAAAATTATAAATGCGAACGCTGAGCTAACTAGGCTATTTGAATCTGAAACTTTTTTATTCGTTATGTACTTTTAAAAGAGTTTTTGTCTTGTCTTTAAATTAACACCGATTCGGAATGTTGGTTCTGTAGATAAAAATCGGCTAGTAATTGCTTACATCCACGTGAAAATTCAATGTATTTGTTTACTCTATAAAAGTGCCTATAGAGAATTCAATTAAGAGTTTCTGTGATACAATTACATCGTTTTTATGCTTCAGTTCAATATAGAATGATTTTTTTATGAAACATGTAATAAATGTACATAATATTAATTATGTAGTACCTAAATACACATCAATTCTTATGAGTCGAAGAATAATTTTAATTATCTATCTATCTATGAAACGTAACATTTCACAGCCTTACAAAGAAACCTTAATCGGAACAACCTTTTCCCTTTTTACGGGTCAAAAACCTTCTAATACGATATCCAATATAGAAATACAATGATTATCCGAAATGTAATCATAGTGGAACAATGCGATGAATCTCGCGCCCCTGTGGAGTATTAATCGATCGAGCTTTGGCAGTTCATTTATCATATATGCCGAACTTCTGTGCAATATAATGTACTTTATACACTTGATACTTGTCCCGGCTTTACCTGACCCGGGATGGAAATAGGATATAGGAAAGCTATCGGCTCTATATATCATCACGCTTAGACCAATAGAAGGGGAGCAATGCAGGTAAAACCGCGGGGCACAGCTAGTAATACATAATAATGTGAACAAGAATAATTGGTTAAAGTGGAAAAAAAATACAAATCGATTTAGCAATTTCTGAGTTTATGCGTTAAAAATATCCATTAATTTTTTCCCGTTTTGGTTAAATACAATTTTTGTAAGAAACATTTTTATAAAACGCTCCTGAATATTACATAAACTATTTCAAAAGCGTAGTTTAAAAATTAAACTTAGCGTATCCTCCCTTTATTTCCAAAGTTCTAGAGTTGAAAATTCTGAAATAATTTGTAATAATGGACATTTGCATACAGCTGACATGAAAAATAAAATAAAGCCTTCAGTGCCTTTTGTGATGTAACAAAACTTTTCAGTATTTAAAAAGTGAATATTTAATTTTATCATTCTCTAAAGTTTACCTTACAATGGTTCTTTCCTTTCTTTATTTTCATCAAATATAATCACACGTACTTATTATGTTTTATAATTTTAACTTGTTTCCTTCCATTTGTTCTTGACCTTTACGACCGACACCATTATCATTTTTAAGGTCTTACTAAAATCCATCTTGATTTGATAAATCCTAATTCAAGTAATTTTCCATTCTACAAATTACTCTTAAGTATAAGTTTATAATATGTATGTGGGAAAAGGATAAATTAAGATGTATTTCATAACTAGTTTTTATTTTTAGTCTGTGTTTTTCTATTAAGAATCTGTGGATATTGTTATCTGTAGATTGATGGTTATCTATGACTTGACTTTGCGTTTTGGTACGAAGAAATGGATTGTTGAATGTATTTTTATAACACCGGTGTCTAAGGGAAATAAACTGATTGGGCTAATTTGGCGTTTTAATTCACACCATCCCCACATGTATAAACCAATTTCTTTCAAACTCCACAGGGTTAAAGGTTAAACTATCAACATTCATAAAATCGTCTATAAGTTTAAAAATAAACGTTTTATAATACTATTCACGTGCAAGTCTCCAACATTTTGCACACATCACAGCGTTTCATAAATCATCGCACCAATTCAAGCTTTGCCCGACCCCATTATATTTCGTTTCTTTGCTTGCAGTCTGTTTAATATTCATGCACATTGCCAGGTGAAAAGCGACTGTGTGTTTGTGAATTAAGGTTTCAATTCGCAGAACATGTGAGTAAATGTGTTTACAATTTTCGTTCAAGCTGCATGTCTTACTTGAGTTTAATAATCACGTTTAAACTAATATTTATACTGTATCCGTTGTCCTTAGCAACCAAGGACTAAAATTCAGTTTAAATAGTACGTGTGCTTGTCTTGATTTTTATGTAAAGCTGTGAAAGATTCCCGGGTGCATGCACTTCAATAAAATGTGAATAAACAAACCTATATTTTAGAATGTTCTAGAATGTTCGTATCAGGATGATACATATATCGTTGTTTTCGATCACAATGCAAATTTGCGGAAGGTAGCATTGCGAGAAATACTCGTGAGAGTTTCTATGAAAAGGTCGAATTTCAAGCACGAGGCTATCCTATCTCCATTTAAAGCACATACATACACATTATACAATATACAGGCAATGATATTATAGGTAAAAAGGTGATCTTTTAACCTATCTAAGAACCTATCTTTTTAGGTAGGTTACCAACTCAAAATTCGATCTTCAGAAACTTTAGACGTCAAAAATAGCATATTTCAACTTCGTGAGCGAAAAAAGAGACAACCGAAGTAAAATGTGGCTAATTGGTCACATTTATGCGTGCCACTCTCGGAGCGCTAACAACCTATCTACCTCTTTTTAAATATCTTTGATGGTTAAGAATTGTCTTAACGAAAAGGTAAAATTTCCCACTACGCGATTCTTGCTTAATTTAAAGCACCACATATACAGGTACATTTGTATCTCAATGGTTTTAAACAACATTTCAGTGTTTACTCATTGCTATTCCAAACAGAAACTCAGGACTTTCTACTTCGCATGAGTACGCTACGTCCATGTGTAAAATTCATGTGCTTATTCACGGTGCATCGAAATGCTGACCTACTTCTTTAGTGGATCATAACCTTAAATTATTATTGTATTTGGAACTAGTGATGACAGTGGACGGAAAACAATGCATGATATGAAAAGTTTATTAATCAGTAAAAGTAATTGATCGAAATATTATCTAGTAATAAAAAATAAATTGCCAAAATGGCTCTTACTCCACATAATATCATACTCCGAGTATTTATTACAGATAAAGATAATTAAATTACAACGAATCGATTTAATTATTTTTTTGTACAGAAATAAATAATTATTAAAAAGCGGTCAGAAGCACAAACTTTTTGGTGACGAAGATTCGAAATTCGAATACTGGCACATAATAAAATCCCGTTTATGAATAAAAAATTATGAATAAAAAAAAGTGTTCAACTTTAAAAATCGAACGTGGTTAAAATTCGTAACGATAACATCAAGGGTTATAAAACATCCCTGCACTTTTGTATCCAATCACAGTGACCTACATATCGGTAATTGAAGCGGTGTTTCATTAATGGACTGCTAAAGCGATCAGGGCTTCCTTCATTAGCGTTCATAATTTATATACTTATCGCGTGTCTCGCTAATTATGCTGTTAAGAAATACTGGTTAAAATCTAAAGGGCAAATGATCAAATGACATTAATTATGAAGACCAATAATTCTGAATGCAAGAACATTCTTCTCGTGTTGTAAGTACCTACAATCTACCTTTTTATTATGACATAGACGTACCTACTATATTTTTTTGTTTCTCTAAATAGTTACCTACCAATGAGTTGATTAATTCTTCTATAGCTTATTGTTTCGAGTCATCTCATATTGATTTGATGATTACTTTCTTAATTAAAAATTGTTATCAATACACGATTCAATTTTTTAAATGTCAGGAGATGCTTCTTTCCACACGAATTAGGCATATAATACCGGGTAAAAATTTCAGTACAACAAACCAACAAAAAAACTGTTCAAATCGTTGAAAGTATTTTCAACTTTTTGTTTAAATTTCTTTAGTTTTGTAACATACAGATTTATTTATCTATTTCTATTAAGAAAAAATACTAAGTCCTTGTAAATCGTACTGAAAGCATATTTCTTCGGACTATTTTCTCGAATAAAACATTACTGAAGACAAATTAAGAAGAAAGCGTCTCTCAAAGAGATCGTTTAGCATTAAATTTTTACAAAGGAAAGCACTTTAACCGTTATTTTAAAATTATCACGTCAAAGTTCTTTGTGCTGATAAATTAAACAAAATCTTAGTCTCGGAGACAAAATGAAATTAGGCGTAATAGACACAATTCTGCTTTTGAACAATTTATTCGTTCTCTGATGTAATACTTAACTGACTGAACGGTTTTAATTATAATTTAAAAAGAACAATGATAACAAAATATTGTATTTAGGGAAATTTTTATTAAAATGTGAAGTTAAAATTATGAATGTTGAATAACAATATTATGTGGAACAAAGAAATAAGTCCAGATATGTGTGCGTGTGTGTGTGTGTGAAGTGAGTATGTGTGCCGCTTAACCGTTAAAATTTGGCAAATATTTATTAACATTATTACAATAAGATGCTCTGAGTTATCATAATTGATTGAAAGTAAAAACTCTTCAAATTTCATCTTACATTGGTAATAATTAAGATGAAGGATATTCAAAGTTTTGTGAAGTTTAATTTATTCAGTACCTAACTTATTTCAAAGATGTTTGTTCCATTGGAATCGAATATTAATTTATTTTTGTGTAAAATATTTTTTTATGAATAAAGAAAAATAAGTAATATCAAAAAATAAAAAAATATAAGTCATGAAATAAGACACAAAAATTTAATTACTGAAATTTGATATTGAATACATTGTCTCATATAGGTTTATAGAGCGACTATCAAAATAGAAAACTTAACTCATATTCTATCACCGCTTGACATTCATGTTTAAACATCTTCACCCACAAGAGCAGTTATGCAAAGATTATCGATTGCAGCCCATTAATGCATCTATGTCAATGCCACTAAAGTCTAGTGTCCCTAAACATTATCTAGATTAGATGAGCATCTTGTGCCCTTGGCCGTACATTCCTTGAGAAACGATGACGTTAGACCTCTTAGCTTATGTATTGTCTTGGGACCTAAACCAATTTGCAGTGTTGAATTTATGCACTTTTGTGTGCTGAAAAGAATTTAAAACGTTCTTTGCGTCGTTAAAAATAAGTGGTAATAGCTTTTATACAAGGCTAAATTATATATTATGTAGATTAATCTATAATATAAAAATGAATCGCAAAATGTGTTGGTAAGCGCATATCTCGAGAACGGGTGGACCGATTTCGATAATTCTTTTTTTATTATATTCCTTGAAGTACCAGGATGGTTCTTATGTAGAGAAAACATAAATATGTACCACGGGCGAAGCCGGGGCGGACCGCTAGTCTTTCTTATATATAAAAACTAGCGACCCGCCCCGGCTTCGCACGGGTGCAATGCTGATACTAAATACACTACAGAAAAACTTTTAACGTTGTATATAAAAACATAGCGGCCCGGCCTGCCGGTGCCGCCGCAAACGCTACGTCCCGCAATTTTTAAATCTGTAATATCTTCGAAAATATTCACTTAAATTATACGGTGTAAAGGGCCATATAGATCTATATTAAATGAACAATGTATTTAAGGTATTTAATTGGTTAAGGATTAATGCTGTATTGGTTAAAATCGCTTCGAAAATTAGCCATTATTTGTCGTAAAAAGTAAATGACAAAAAAATGTTATTGTGGGTTATCCATAAGAGATAGACATATGCCATCGCGGACTTTTCTGTAGACCTTTTCAATGTATACAATACTTAGTACATTATTTTGATAAAACTCGTAGGGTTCAGCCTGCGTTTGCAATGTAAGCGGAAAAAATGTAATTATTTACGACATCACAATAGAAACCTCAAAAATAACAGTACTTCTCCACTATTTAATGGATGTTATTATACATATAAACCTTCCTCTTGAATCACTCTATCTATTAAAAAAAACCGCATCAAAATCCGTTGCGTAGTTTCAAAGATTTAAGCGTACAAAGGGACATAGGGACATAGGGAAATAGGGACAGAGAATGCGACTTTGTTTTATACTATGTAGTGATGATGATGAATCGCAAAATGTGTTGGTAAGCGCATAACTCGAGAACGGCTGAACCGATTTCGATAATTCTTTTTGCACGCCTCATAAGCGAAGCGTTGAGGTGGGTACTACTGTCGCTTCGCGCAAAATATCTGATTTTTCAAACTTAAAATGTCTTTATGTATCATACATTGCACTTGTAAGATAATACATACACACACATATTAAGAAAAAACACTATTTTTAACGTTCATGATATTTTTGATGTCATTTTTGTTATTTAAACTAGTTAAAAAACAGTTTAAAAAAGTTCTGTCTTGGACGTCCGTGTGTCTGTATGTGCGGATCCTTTTTCTTGTTAACACGATAGCGACCGAAATACTTTACTAATCGAATCTTTTTTTTTCTCTTACGCTTGAGTATGCTCAGGAATAGAACCCTTTCATTTTTCAGGGTCTGATTCGATGTGGTTTAATTGTTATTAAATAAACAAAAAAAAACTCGGCTGTTTTTTTTTTTTTTTTTTGAAGTGAATTTTTATATTTTTATTGAAATTGATTCCAGAAGATTACTGGGAACTTTAAAAATTCATTTTGTTACTTTTATTAGTAGGTACGATCCTTATAAGTATTTTAGTGTATTCAACCAACTTAAAAAAGTGTGACTATTTTACAACAATTTGAATATGAATTGTATTATTGTATACAATATCGAAGCTTTTTAAGAAATGTATAAAATACTTTTTTAAGAATTATTATCATACATAATATTATGTTACCGGCAATATATTAAAACCGGCATTGTATGCAATTCTTAGTAAATGTATGTTATTCCGAGAAACAGTCGGAATGAAATAAATTAAATTCGTCACATTACCTACTTATATCTTTAAATCTGAACTTTTCCTAAGTAGCAAACACATTTGCAAATGTGGGTGGATTTTGGGGTAGCTATTAACCAATATGAGGTCAAAACTAAAATCCAAGATGGCGCCGACGAAAATTTGAAATCTTTTCGTCATGGGTGTCATTTTCATGGTTTTTGGGGTAGCTATTAACGAATATGAGGTCAAAACTATAATCCAAGATGGCGCTGATGAAAATTTGACTTTTTTTCGTGATGGGTGTCATTTTCATGGTTTTTGGGGTAGCTATTAACGAATATGAGGTCAAAACTAAAATCCAAGATGGCGCCGACAAAAAATTTACATCTTTTCGTCATGGGTGTCATTTTCATGGTTTTTGGGGTAGCTATTAAACAATATGAGGTCAAAATTAAAATTCAAGATGGCGCCGACGAAAATTTTACACATTTTCGTCATGGGTGTCATTTTCATGGTTATTGGGGTAGCTATTAACCAATATGAGGTCAAAACTAAAATCCAAGATGGCGCCGACGAAAATTTTACATATTTTCGTCATGGGTGTCATTTTCATGGTTATTGGGGTATCTATTAACCAATATGAGGTCAAAACTAAAATTCAATATGGCGCCGACGAAAAATCTTTTTTCTCTTACGCTTGAGTATGCTCAGGAATAGAACCCTTTCATTTTTCAGGGTCTGATTCGATGTGGTTTAATTGTTATTAAATAAACAAAAATAATAATTAATAAATAATTATTAAAAAAAAATTATGAGGCGTGCACTTTTGGATTTTCCAAACTATTTTATTATATTCCTTGAAGAACGGGGATGGTTCTTATGTAGAGAAAACGTAAACATGTACCACGGGCGAAGCCGGGGCGGACCGCTAGTTTTTTATAAAAGTACAATAGCTGCGCCCCGCGGTTTCACCCGCGTGGCTCCGCTCTTGTTGGTCTTAACTGGATGATATATAGCCTTCCTCGATAAATTGACTATTTAACACCGAAAGAATTTTCAAATCAGACCTGTCGTTCCTAAGATTAGCGCGTTCAAACAAACTCTTCAGCTTTATAATATTAAGTATAGATAAACATTTTGATATTAATAGTTATATAAATAACAATCTATACCAATTAATCAAACATTATAAAAGAAAATATCTCCCTCACAATGGTGCGATTAAGAAACTTTATGAATGCAATTCAAAATGAAGCTCTCCATTGTTCATAATTCCCTGCGCTCAATCAATGGATAATAAAGGTATTGGATGCATTAGTTTTTTTACCGATAAAATAACTTTTCCCACTGCATTTTAAGTTACTTATTTGTTTACTTAGCCTACTAATATTTATTTATTTATCTATTTAAAAGGTGCACAATACAATACACAATTTAACATGCATAGCTAGTTGAGAAAAGATATAAATGTGAGTGTGAGTATGGATGTATGTGTGTCTTTCACGAAAAAACTACTTAACTGTTTTGCATGAAACTTTTCAGATAATATAGGTTATTGGATTGTACATTAGAATAACACATGAGCTTAACAAGTTTGTGTATATTTCTGAAAATTATTTATTACATAATCTCGAGGGGTCCTTTAAAGTCGCGGATATCCGAGACAAGATGAGAGAGAGCAGACTGCGATGGTTTGGCCATGTGCAACGCCGTGACCCTGAACACATGACCCAGAAAGTAATGTTTATGAGCACGGTAAACCAACAAAAAATAAGAAGAGGCCGTCCCCCGACTAACTGGACTTCAACCATCAAAAAAGACCTAATGACGAAGGGCCTGACGCCTGAAGCTGCAAAGGATAGAACAATGTGGAGAAAGAGTGTTGGTTGTGCCGACCCCAAATAAATGGGATAAGGCAAGGGAGATGATGATGACATAATCTCGAGGGAATACGATCTGTGCCAACTATCACACTTGCAATTAATTAATTATAACAAGAACAGTAGTGACTAATAAGAAGCGCTACAAAGGAAACTTCCTGGTATTAATAAAGGAAGTACAAGTTATTTCCTCAAAGGCAAAACTACGATTTAATCTTGCTTATGTCATGTGTACAATTGAGAATTCTTATTATATTCCGTACATCCCAATCTGTTTGGGCATTAAGGGCTATGATTTGGATTAAAGTTTTTCCGGATGAATGCTATTAATTAACGAATTTTAGTCCAATGATTATTGATTTCTAGTTTTTATTAATATTTCTTACTAGTTAGTTTGGAAAAGCTTTTTTCGTAATCATTAGACAAAAGATTCTGTAACAAAAAATAAACCTTTATCATCCTTACGACCTTACAAAAACTTGGCAATGCTATTTGTAAAAGTCACCAATAAAAGCTATACTTGTGTGTAAAAGCAATTTGTATGTGTGCGTGTAGCAATGCAATGCTGTAACAACATTGTATAGCGATCTAAAATGTTTTAAAATAAACATCATTCAATTTATATTATTCCTTGCTAAAGCATCAAAGCGGTTGAACAAAAATATTATTTCTAAAATTTACTGGCCGGTGAGATAGGCACGACTCCGACACTCCGATGAAATTTAAAACAGAATTCACATCTTACATCTATATAAATGTACTTTACTAGCTTTCCGCCCGCGGCTTCGCCCGCGTTTTCAAAGAAAAACCCACATAGTTCCCGTTCCCGTGGGATTTCCGGGATATAACCTATGTGTTAATCCATGTTACCCTCTATATGTGTGCTAAATTTTATTGTAATAGGTTCAGTAGTATTTGCGTGAAAGAGTATCAAACATTCGCATTTATAATATTAGTAGGATTCTCAATAAAAAGTAACAACAAGGCAGCCAGTGGAACAATATTAAAGAAAAATTATAGGAGTATAAAAATATTCTTGATTGATTTTATTCATGTAGAGTTTAGATGAGAATTTTTCATATTATTCTTATATTATTGTTATTATGACGTCATGGTTATTTATTAACCTAAAAACGTCTTTATTCCGGATTTCATAAATTATATTCTTAGCAAGTTTTGATATCCAGTTGGTAGACTCCCCTTAAAACAGATAAAAGCATCATTTACTGCAAACTAACATTCATCCTTCAACCTCAATGTAATTTATTTGAAAGGTTTACTTTAAGGGCAGATTTTTCAATGCTTGGATAAAACTTATCCGTCCAATAAATTACTATCGATAATATTAAAATGTCACGTAAACATTGAGATAATATTAATAGGAGACGACACCGCCTACATCACTTATGTTCCACTCAACATACGTCATGTGACGTATGTTGAGCGGTATTTTTTAATGGTTTTAAAGTGAAACGCATCAAACATGCCTTCGTGTGTGTTACGATATTGCACAAATAATACAAATAATACGGAAAAGTACAAAGGTATAACTTTCATCGTTAAGTACCTAACTAAATAATAATTTTTAAAACTTAGTTAGAGCAAAAAAATGGCGCACAGATTTTGTTCGTGGTGTCTCCTCCATACGTAGTAATATTATCTCAATGCACGTAAACTGTCAAATACGGGCAATTAGACTACGTTTTTAAAATGGTAGTTTTATACATTATTCGACGAATAAGTTTTATCCAAGCATTGAAAAATCGTCCCTAAATAAAATAATAAGTTTGTTTGAAGCTTCACATTTGAAATCTAGAATCTCGTTCCATTTTGATAACAAAATAGCGTTCTAGTCGTAAAAATACTTTTCCCCTTGTTATAAAATGTGCAAACGGAATATTTCTGCGAATTCTTACAGAGAAAACATCTAATGAATTTCATGTGTAGCTAGGTCACTTTGGTCTTGTAAGAAATATGGTTTTCACATTACATATGATAAAGTTAGCAAAAAATAATAAAGTTTTGTTTCCGTTATTGTATTTATGAACAATTATAACAACATTCGCAATAAACAATTATAACGTAATCAAATAGCTTTTGAATCATATTCAATAAATAATTACCACACGAACAAAATACTGTCGACTTTTTATATCCTTACTTAATAGAAAACGTTTTATTCCATAATTTTTATTCCCACATATATTCAAGCCACTAAAATCAAACAAAACTCTTTCATTTCGAAATCAGAAAAGTACATATTAAGACGTGCTATGTATTTTGTGTATGTTCCAATCTCTTATAATTTCAGAGTACAGAGACTTCGCGAGTCCCGCCACGTCCGCAATTACCCTTATTTCAAACATGAAGTTTCCCGGCTATATACATGCAAATGGTAAATGGAAATCCGAAGTTCTACACTTCTCGATACATATCCTTAAGAAATATGGAAAGAAAATATGAAGATTGGGTATCTCATTAATTTATTTAAAACCTAGATTTGATAGTATCAATCTTTTTTATACTGTATTTTCTGGAACTGCTCTCTAAATAATACTGTAATATGCATTTAATACAACCAAGTTATTAATGGTTAAAGTTTCACGTGATAAAGTGCAGCCTTTTGTCGTAATGCATGAAGAATTTCTAAGACTGGACTATTGAAAAACTCCAGATAAAAATGCCTTTTAACTGGATCTGAATCCAATTAGTCAAGTCTCTGGACATGACTAATTTGTAATTGTAAAACAAATAATTTAATTCTTTTATAATGAATTATCAAGACGCGTGACCTTTAATATATTCCTATTATTTATTTGTTTAGTAAAACAAAAAAATAAATTAATAGGTGCTAAATAATAAAGTGGTGGCTAAAGAGCAGTGGTGGCTCAGTGGTGAGACCTCGGACTTCGAATCGATAAGTCCGGGGTTCGAGACCGGGCGAGCGCGCAGGAAATAAATTGATTTTTCAATTTATCTGCGCATGTTGTAACATCACCACTGCTCGAACGGTGAAGGAAAACATCGTGAGGAAACCGACATGTCGAAGAATCAAAAGTTCGACGATATGTGTCATCCGCCAACCCGCACTTGGCCAGCGTGGTGGATTATGGCCTGTACCCTCATAGGAGGCCCGTGTCCCAGCAGTGGGAACATATATGGGCTGATGATGATGAAATAACAACGTACATTACAATGAAACAATCAATTATAACGTAATTCAAATATACATTACATTTTAAAATCTCTACAAAGTTAGTGTGAAATAAACCAAAAACCCACACTTAAATATTTTCTTTGCGTATTTTCGTTTATTTCAAGCGCTTATGATTTTTTTATGTATGTACAAAAACTTCAGTATTTTGCCTTCACTGAAAACTTTATAATACGTCAAAAACTTCGAAAGAAATATTAACAAAAGAGTATTTTCAATTTACAATTAACACTGTTGATATTACGAGTTATTCTTGAACCATTTTTCTACTACGAATTTTTAAACTCTAAAAAATTTACCTACCATAAAAGTGACTACTAAAAAAATCAAATACGGGAGGTATACCTACCCTTCTACAGTCTCATTGAAGCCCTTATTAGTTCTATACGTAGAGGAAAAGTAATTAAACGGTATAATAGAAATAACATACGTATCATACATTACATTTTCCATTTACTCTCAATAATTTTCTCCATTCAATGTTGTATATGGTCGAGTGCTCATCGCTCGTGCCAGGGTCGTTTGTCAATATGTTTCAGTTCAAATGAGACTTATAGGATAGTGAGATTTAATATCGATTTGTAAGAGCTTATCTTTTTGTCCATTTACATATAATACTTTATATATGTATTTGTATGTATTACAATGAAGTATTAAAAAAATAAATAAATACTTTGTATTTTGTAGTTCAAGCGTAAAATTGCAAAAATCGAATAGTGATAAGACATTTTGAATATTCAACAGAAATCTTTAATTAATAATATCAAATGAAGGATGGAAGGATGGAAGGAATGATGAATAAGGAATCAACACATAGTATTTGATCTAACCTAGATTAGAAATAATATCGTAAATCGAAACTCTCTTCAAATCAAATGTTTTGTGTTAAAAATAAATTAATATATAAGTTCATCATCTACAACAATCTCTATATAAAAAGTTTTCGTAATAAAACCATATATTCACTGTAATATATTGAAAGATTTAATTATGTCGTAATAAATTACAAGGCAAGTAAATGACTCTTCGCAAAAAGTGATAACAGTTTTTCATTAACGCTCACGACAAATTGTTACACTATAAAGATAATTAAAAATATATAACTACATGAGTTAGGAGAGACAATTAATGAACGACTCTTTCGTAAAATTCAATACATCTAGATATATGTATATCGTTCACATTTTGAATTCATGTGTTTAAAATTTCTTGTCAATTTCGTGATATAAAAAATAAGATCATTTCCCTACTAGAATTATTCATTATTAACGGAATCAAGGAAGCAAAATAAAGGCATTCATATTATGTTTTATGTTGTAGGTAACTTGAGTTTTCTTTTTGTTTCGTAAGACATATCATATACACAATAAATATTTAAAATTTTAACAGCATTAATGACTATAAATTTAATTTCATACAGGGGAGATTTATTTATATAGAATTCATAATAGAGGTTTTATTATAAAAATACATGAAACTTAACACTCTTTTTTTTTTTTAAATATAATAAAATTAATTACTTAGCATTAAAGATTAGATCTCTTTCTATAAATTGTAGAGTAGGAAATTTTTATACTTTTAAAACAGGAAGAAAAATATTTCTAAAGTGGAGTTTTTATACACGTTTTAATTATATTATTATTCACAGTTTGAATTGTAATTAACTAATTTTATCTTGTCTCTGCAATTAACGTGAATGTAGATTTTTTTTATATTTCTTAACTTCCTCTTAATCGTTACTTCTGTCTTTGATTATTTTTTTTATTTTAATAGTGTTAGAAAAAATAAAAACATAGGGTGTGGTCATGAACAACTGTCGATGATTTAAAGCCCTCGCTCCCAACCTGTAGAGCCTTGAACATCTACGTAGGCGTTCACAACCTGTTACTCCCATAATAATTCAATTGTACAAATAACACCGACACTTACCCTTCGCATAACACGTAGAGAAAACGATGACGTCTTCATGTTTATTTTTTCTAATCAACAAACACTTTTAAATAAATAAAAACGCGAGCGCGTCGTCTCTACTTAACAGTTACACTGTAGCACTACGTAGCAAAAATAAATCGTAAATCGCGTATAAAATATTTTAAAATTTATTTATTATATATTTTATGGTTATTATTTCTATCGGAAACGGAGCGGGCAAGGCTCAGGACGGCATAAACGCAACTGATATAGCGCCCTGTACTAGCGGGGTGAAAAGGATAAATGTGTAGCTAAGCGAAAGGTCGCACGTGCTAACGCTGCTGCGCAAATATCAACTCTACATCGAAGTCTTCAAAGATCATAGTCCCATACAATTTATATGGACCTTCAAAGGATATTTCTTCCTCTCTCATTCCCGCACAAACGCGATTGGACAGAACACAGATACAGGATGAATTGAATTTATACGCGCACTGAAGAACGTCTACCCTTATAAAGTTAAATCCCGGAATTTTCCCTACTATTGCATTCACTTCGTGTTTAGTGTGCCGTATTCTTACGTTCTTTGAAGAAAACCGGTGATGTACAGCGAATAAATATATAAACAGCTATCTATAGAACTGTCATTGGATGGTTACATAAAGAGATTTGTGTTTAAAAAAAGGTTTCCGTGTCTCCAGATACCCTGACTAGACTTGTATAAATGTTTTGAAATACTCAGTCTGAATACCATTAGTCGCTATACAAAGTATATTTATTTTCATGGCCGACTTAATGGTTTACTTGTAAAAATATTGTCATTATGGAAACTTCCGGGGAACTCTAGTTTGAAAAGTCCGGGTCAGGTCCCATCCAATGTTAGGGCGAAAAATTACAGGGACTTTCTTAATATTTTACCCGCTTTGATACCGAATCACATTTTCTTCTATTCCATTCTTCTCACTACTCTTTTATCTAAACGACAATATTTTAATGGAAATTATTCATGAAATAAAATAATAACATTTTATGATCAAAAGAAGAATAGATGGATTAGCTCTATGTAGAGTCAATATATTATAAGAATTTTATATGAATTTGAGTACATTTTTTCATAATATTTAAAATGTATAAATAATACGTGTAAAACCAGGCAGAATCTCTAACTATATATAAAATATTGCGCAATACGAGTCTGTCATTCGAGTTTAGTGCTCTTGTTAGAGAACTTACATATATTAATTATCTAGTGTTGGATTATGAATTCTAACTAGATTCTAAACTTTCGTTGGAATGTTCTAGAGCTTTGTTATTAATTTACTGCTTTATATACATCAATTTTATTACTGTGTGTAGTTCATTGAGTGCTGAAGTTTTATTTTGTTTATATTTGTGTTGGCGAAACCGTAATATAATTATGGAACATTTTCAAGGGTTATTTTACGAACTTCTTGTAGTGCAAATATTTTAACGTCTGATTATAAAATGCCTTTTTAAGTTGTGTATATTTTTCTAACGTGAAGTCGATTTTCTGAGAGATGTTTTTAAATCAAGAAATATTTCAAAAATCTTTCGAGGAACATAAGCTTTTTTCATCCAACTCTCTATGGAAATCTATTAGACCGAAATTTTTGAAACAGACCCGTAGGCAAGTTACATAAACACAGTCTTATTCCCAAAACTTTTTCGACAAACTGCAAAAATGAAAGTTTGCTATCCGGCTAGGAATTTTTCTGAATAGCGAAATATATTTATGAAAGGGAATGCAGAATGGTGGCGAAACTTCCGTAATAAGTTATTTTTTGAGTAAAATCTCAGGCTTTACAGTGATAGCAGTTTGCTCAGAAGCTTTTACATTATTTTTATGTAGAACTGAAGAACAGTTGTTTGCATATAATAATTTCAAGAGAAAATGTAGTCGTACTAGTTATTATTGCCATTTGCTACAGTTATGCTCACGTAAACCTGGGATAAAAACATAAAATTTTATTGCTTACGTAATATGTACAGGAATAAAAAAATTATCTACCGGTGATGGCCTCTTCATATTCGGTTTAATGCTTTTTAAGGAAAAAAATATGAAAATATACACATCTTACAACATAACGTAGAATTATTTTACTCTAAAACAATATGTATTGTAGAAAGATTTTACTCTTCAATAGCTTTCCATTCGAGTACTTTACTGAAATAAATTGTAAATTTTGTCCAATTTCAACATTCTAATTGAATTTGTGTTTACATTTTCACCCCAAGTGCAGCTTCGGGACATTCCGTCTTTTACGCTCTTCTCTTTATATATAAAAAGTAGAGCAGCTTATAGTATTGATTAAATTTACATGGTCATAAGATGATTGTACTTCAAGAATGTTATTAATAATATATATTTAGTTTCATTTTTTATTAAAATCATCTTCCTCGAAAAACTCATGACGTGTTCTAAACATAATTAATATTACTTAAATAAAATAATGTTTGAAGTTTTTCTCTTCCAATATATCTTCTCGTTTATTAATTAAATAATATTATTTGATATATTATATAAAGCACGTTTTCATTTCAATTTCAATAAAATTCAGTTTAATACCAAACTGTACTCGCTACGAGAACTATCATTTATTTGCTACTGTCTACGTGACGGCTACGCCGTAGCGAGCGTAGCACTCATTTTCTTGATAACATAAAAACAATTTGTTTTGTTTAAAGCTCCTTTATAGTGGGACGACAATGAACTAAGCTTTTCATTAAATATAAAACCTCTGTGTATCTGACCCTGACATTTTTATTGTGATGAAATACACTGTTTTGTAATACAATATAATAATATGTAATTCTAACGAACCCTACAAACGTTCTTCTGCTAAGATACTCGTTACATTTAGAGTAATGAAAAATAGTTTACGACCTATTCTCATACCCAAAAACATACACAAAAATGTTCAAAGAAATTGGTCAAGTCCACCGAGGACATTTTACAAACCAAAATATATAAATTTAGCTTTCTGTACGTAATTTTTTTTTATGATTTCAAGGTCTCTTCGATTTTTTTGATCTTCGACTTCTTTGTGTATCATTTTTTACAGGTATTATTTAATTCAGTTTATTTATCGCGCCATGAATTGTACCAATATGGAGATTATTATGAAAATGTCATATTTGTTACACACACATATACAAGATTTATATCACTTCAACCTCGGTTTTAATAGCCCTTTGCCAACGGTTAAAATATCAAGTTAAAAATATCGTTGTCTTTGCACGTTCAATGTGAAATAAGATATAGTCTTTATGAGCATGTAATTTACACACTGCACGGTATCATACAGGAGTATAATAGAGATTTTAAGATGCGTAATATTTGGATAAGATATTTAAAATTTCAGCAACTTTTGTTACTAATGGTTCGACAGGTTATTTATTTAACCCCTTATAAAATAAAACGACAATACGACGAATAATACGACGGCTGTCTATTTTTATTTCTCTTTCTGGATACATTACAAAATGATTCACTCGAACAACAAACATAACATACCTTACTTATAATAAAACTAATATACTTATAAAATAAAAAAACTTACAACTAGTGAGAGTATATTTTTAAAATCGTTTTAGCAGTTATTGAGGCTATATTTCCTTTTAAATATAAGTGTAGTTTGTATCAAAAAATCAATAACAATACTAACAACTGCTCATGCTTACCATACTTATATGTATCTATTATTTGTAACACGTGGATATTACATGATAATAAGATTATTAAATACAACAATATACCCGCAGCCTGCCACGAACAGTCAATTAGTGATCGTTAATTATCTGATACGGACTTAAAATCGTGTCCATGGCCGCCGAAATGACCCAAATAACATACTGCACACTGTATTAACCCTTTGGTGTATTGGAAAATGAATGAACCACTTTACTAGAGTGAGCAATTTAATGTCACTTTAAATAAGTGGTTAAAATATAATTTTGGTAACATTGTGCTTTCAGTCAAAACTTATATGTGTATATTTTATAAGCTACAAGTTTATAAAAATACAATTAAATTATTTATTACGGATTTCTTGAGCGATTTTTACGTACGAAATTTCCATGTGCTACTTTCACTAAATAGAATTGAAAACAAATTGCTTGTTGTGTTTCGGATTGATGTAAAATATACTTTTTACAATTTTCTTGAGTAATTAAAATTGTCTTTAAAGTCTATATTTACAAAAAATACGTTTGACGGATTACCCAGCGACAAGTATCAGATACGTGGTTAATAGCGATCAGGGTGTATCATAATACGTAATCATGATCACGATCATTTTGCATCCACACTAGCCAAACGAGGCGATGCTATGCGATGGTGATCTGAAACGCGAAAATGATCAAGTGTGGACCCACCTCAACTTGCAATAAAACCTTAAACTTAAACAAGATCAATAAATACTATTTTGAATTTTATAATCACATTATTTTGCGTCTGTTCGATTTACTAACTTCCCATACTATTAAATTTTACACAATTAACATGCTCTACAACTAAACAATTAAAATTAAATAACTTCCTAAACGCGAGCTCTCTGAATTTTAATTACAATAAAACAAACCTATTATGACAATTACGGACAGACCGCCTGTAAGGTCATCTATTTTCGCCCCTAGGGCATCCTCTCACGCCATCACCCTATTGAAATAAAATCTATTTCTTAGTAGTCTGTAATTCATATTATATTGTTACTTTAATCGAATTAAAACCTTTCATTTCTCCGTAATTCATAATAGCCTTTTAAAAACTCGTCTATCATTTTATAACTGGGGTAACCTTAATTTATATTTCTTGAAATGAATTGTTCGTACTGTAGTTTTATCAAATAAATAATAACAGTACAACTTACAAGGAATAATTAAGTGACATTTTCTTTAATTATTTCATTTTGTTACACGATAGCTACAACTAAAATAGAAGACTACTATGTATTTTAATTAACGTAATACGTACATAATTATAAGCTAGTTGTTATTACTCACAATCTTCAATACAAACTGTATTGACTATCGATACAGTCAAACACATACACGAGAGCTGAAACTAAAAAAAAAATTTCGATGTTTTATTATTTTTGTCAAACTTTTTATAGTGAAACCTACCACCATATAGTGATTTAATGTCCTATAACGTAAAAATGTGACATGTCATACTACTCTCTTTATTATATACTAGGTTTCCGCCCGCGGCTTCGCCCGCGCAGTCAAAGAAAAACCCGCATAGTTCCCGTTCCCGTGGGATTTCCGGGATTGCGTCATTTTCCCGGGATAAAAAGTAGCCTATGTCCTTTCTCGGGTATCAAAATATCTCCATACCAAATTTCATGAAAATTGGTTCAGTAGTTTAGGCGTGATTGAGTAACAGACAGACAGACAGAGTTACTTTCGCATTTATAATATTAGTATGGATTTCTAAAACAAACACATATATACAGTTCTATTTCTTTTTAAAAATTAAGGAATGTTTCCATCCAGCAAAATTTGCTATCTTCAGTATTTCAAGTACTTTCCCTCCAGGGCCCATCGAAAATTTCCACACTGTATATACTAAAAGTTTCACGAGGCAACCTAAACACTAGTCACAGTTAATTAAATCACCTTTTCTGTACACAATGTCATGGGTGTGTTTTAGTACTGGAGTTTTAATAGAGTTCACGAGGGATTTGCACCTCCATAACACCGTAGTGGCTAAAATTTTAAAACTTTAGTCATAGTTGGAAGGTGGTTTGTATACAGCAATTGCTAAATTCAGATGCGAATAAGTAGGAATAAGTAGAATATATTAAATTTATTGCTTCTAAGAAATTATAACTAAATTATATTTATTTTTACAATTTTCAGGTAAATTAACCATCAAACATCTGAAGGGCTTGTAACCATGAATAGAAAATGGAGATGAAAAATACAGAAAGTGTAGTATGTATTAGCTGTCACCCTATTCTGATATAAAAATCAAGTTTTTTAGATAATAAAAAAAAACTAGATTTACGTTTACTCAGATAAAAATTGAAAACAATTTCAGATCCAAATTCAAAAACAATCCAACAATTTAATTTAGACTTTATTAAAACAAAAGCTGATCGACATTTTCAATTTAAAACAGATGTTCAATTGGGTTACGTTTAGAAATTCCAATCGAAAATTCCGCCGCGCAAATTTAAAAAACTATTAGGAAAGTTGGTAACTTTTTATCAAGGGAATTACACAAGAGGTCAAGGTTATAGGAGTGGTAGAACCCCGCCTCGTTTCTGGTCCCAGAGCGGTAGCAAATTTATTATCGTTTTAATAGACAAGTCAGTAATTACTGTATAAACTGAAACACGTTGTAAACAAGTAAAATGGAGCTAGCAATTTGTTGGATTATATTTTAAGCTAGCTTCTCCGTAATTTGTCAGGCATACCACATACTGCGAAATATTCTGACATTTCTATAATAAGATCTAAATATATCTATATCTAAATCTTAAATGAAGATTTACCTAGATTCAAATTAAGTAATAGAAATGTAATATAAATATTATTACTCTATGTTTATGAACTAAACTAATTAAGAAACAGTGTTTGTTATTCTTGTTTATTCTTCGTGATATGAACCTTCAGTTGTAATAGTGTTTATTACATTTCTATATTTACAATGTCAACAGTCGACCTCACCTTTTCACGTGTAAGCGTTCTAACAGACGAACTCCCGTCTGGGCTGCCGTCGACATGTGGCGACGGCTGAAGTAACCTCTGCCGTTCACAACTTACCGTTCGTCTGTTTGAATGCTAAGAAGACCATTTTATAATGAATCTGTCAATCTATTATAGCTTAATACTTAACTTTCATAAAAAACTATATTTTAAAATTATGTTATGCAAATTATTCGGTCAAATTATTCTGTAAATTTGCAATGTTAATGGTTTGGGTTTCCACCCAAAAAAATAATTAATTAATTCCTTCTCAGAATCTGGTGGATTATAGTTAAATGTGGTATTGAAGTATTTTATGCCGCCACATCAAAGTTTTTTGAAAACTTATTAACAAAAATGCATTGTAGTTGCATGTCCCAATTAGTAATGTGGCGAGATTTTTTAGACAAGTAATTCTTCACCCTACTCTTGATGTAAATTTTAGAGATATATTCCTTATAAGTATGTAGAATAGTATGATGTATTCCTTATAAGCCATATGGAGGCCGTTTTTAATAATAAAATAAATCAGTAAAAATTTAATTATATAAAATGTTATATCGATTAACAATTAGCAAATTGGATCTAAACAATTAACAATATCATATTTTGCTACTTTTTGCTCTCTTTCCTTCGGCTCGCGGCAACGACCATTGTTTCTGTTTCTTGCCAACAATTTATGAAAGCACATAACAAGTTAAACTTTTGTTCTTAAATCGATAAAGAATATTATAATAATAACGCAAATGGAGTGAAGAGGTAACATCGTTCTCATATTCCGTTATTTGCGACCTCAGGACTCAGGAGTAAATCGAATTTCATCATTCCTCGAACTGAATTTATAAATACCAGGGCCGGATTTGTCAAGAAAATGACTAGATTGAAGCCGATAGCTGCAAATATTAAGGACAACAAAGTAAAATTAATTTCGTATGTTTAATCGAATATACCGTAATTAAAATATAATTAGTTTAATATTAAAACTAATTACATACAGGTTTTTAAAGGATTAATTTCTGTAGTAAATTATTAGAGCGTGTTTTTTGAACAATTTTAATACATGTACGCTTATTTTTATAACGACGCGCTCTTGGTCTAAGAAATCAAGAATTTATTTTTAGTATCAGTGAAATATGCCAAAACCATCGTATATTCTACTTGCAATGCTAATTAATCATGGGAACAAAATATTTTAATGTTCTATTTCACGCACATAAGTTAATTAATACATAACAATTGTATAATTATAAAAATATTTATTGTATCAACATCATATTTCAATGTAATCTGGTACGGTTAACCGTGCTTACGGACAATTTTGGCGACCGACCCATTCAACAAACGTACAAATCCGCCCCTGTCAAACGCACAAGCTTAATATTCATCGATGTCTGTCTAATCCATGTATATATCCACGCATTTCACGCCTACGCCCAACTCGAGCCCGTCACGTATTCTTGCGATAAAATTCCTCTAACCTCCCGGTAAATATCAGTAAATACCGCTTTATATTAAGCTCTGTGTAAGCTTATCCAACTTTATGTACGCTACTGATTTCATATCTAATGATTTATTCGCGACCGCATTTTACATTTCCAACCGAAATGTTCCACTATTTTATCGGAGTTGTGAAGCACTATTCTAGAATAAATAATATTTGAATAGTCATGAACTATGGCCTTTTAAATTTAAATTATTGTTGGTCTTGGCTTTTGTATACAGAGTTTGTACGTGACTGAATATTTTAACTGTTATTTATATTTACAGATTCACAACTGAAAGACTACCTTCATTATTATAAGTATAGTGGTCATAGATTAGGTATGCATTTTGTTTTTAATCACCACAATTTTTTATGTTCCTCACTGTGCCTAAAGAAAAAAAGAAATTAATGCAAGTCAAATTTAATCCTTGACAAACAAAATAATGAACAATAAAATAATTTGCTTCCAGGTCGACCCAAGATATCATCAAAAAGAAATGTCTTCAAATTGCAAGCGTTCTAAAACCAGCATAATTGAATTGTTTGCATAGCGAACGAAATCCAAACATTTCATGTACTTGAGTCGCTGAGACTCAGCAAGATTATAGCGTAAGATAAATAAGGGAATTTAAGCTCTGATCAAACAAAATAGGGAAATCCGATGAACTGATTTAGAAATATAATCCTGGAAAATTACATCGGATACATTTCATGTTAAAATAATTTAGGACAGTATTTTTCAAACATTGTTTTTCGTTTGTTTCTTTTTTTAATGTTAACTTATGCAATGTGTATGCTCTATGAATATAACTTTAAATTAATTCAAAAGGGCTTCGATATGGTATAAGGTTAAGGGCCGATTTTTCAATGCTTGGATAAAACTTATTCGTCGAATAATGTATAAAACTACCATTTTAAAAACGTATTCTAATTGCCCGCATTTGACAGTTTACGTGACATTTTAATATTATCGTGTAATACTTTATTGGACGGATAAGTTTTATCCAAGCATTGAAAAATTGGCCCTTAATCTACAATAAACTATTTTAAAATACCATCGTATGTGTTAATTATTGATCTTCACTAACAAGAGTTAATTGCTTCGATACCAACGATCACGTTTCCATCAGAAAGATAATTAGAATTTGACCCTCAAACAAGATCAGTGTTAGTAGGTTACAATATTTACTTTTACATTTTATAAAATAATGTGTGTAATGAAGTGTCAAATAAATAAATAATAAATAAATAAATATTTCCACTTCAATTTAGATATACTGGTCATAGTACTATCACAGACTAATAATAATATACTACGTATACAAGTACTATCTATAGATACTAATATTGTAAAGCTGTAGAGTTTGTTTGTTTGGTTTAACGCGCTAATCTCGGTAACTATGTTTTCGATTTGAAAAATTATTTCAATATTTGATAGCATGTATCGAGGAAGACTATATTACATCATGGCGCTAAGACCGGATTGGAGCAATGTGGGTAAAGCCGCGGGGCACAGCTAGTTATGAATGCGTCATAGTGTGTTAACCCTTTCAGGATAAATTATGGCCATCAATACATAAACTATTAAACGCTATCATATCATGCCTCAACCCTTTTTGCTTCAGCAGCATATCTACATAATTCTTGCAGATGTTTATCATATCGCTTACCTTTCAGTGCTGTCATATTTACCGTCCTTTCATCATCAGCCCATATACGTTCCCACTGCTGGGACACGGGCCTCCTATGAGTTTACAGGCCATAATCCACCACGCTGGCCAAGTGCGTGTTGGCGGATGACACATGTCGTCGAACTTTTTAGTTCTTCGACATGTCGGTTTCCTCACGATGTTTTCCTTCACCGTTCGAGCAGTGGTGTGTTACAGCATGCGCAGATAAATTGAAAAATCAATTTATTTCCTGCGCGCTCGCCTGGTCTCGAACCACGGACTTATCGATTCGAAGTCCGAGGTCTCACCACTGAGCCACCACTGCTCTACCGTTACCGTCTTTTACCTAAGCATAAAATAAGCAGTAAGTATAATATGTGATGAATGATAATGTGAAATATGTGCTGTGAATTACTATGAGTTGTAATTTCATATTCACTCAAAAAACAAGTGTTCCATAAATTTCAAGGATATGAAAATTCAGGCATAAAGTACGATGGTTTTATCTTTAATTTCTATAAAATTTCAAAATATAAATTTCAATAAGTGATATGATGTCCTTTATGTTATATAATTACTTGCAACACCCGATGCTCTCGTTATTTGACCTCTCCTGTATTTCACGGCACGTATCGCGATAAAACATACATTCGACTAATTAAATGAATAACATACAATTAGACCGGGAGATACTGACACAAAATTTCGAGTCATTTGTAACAGGATGGCGGTTCTACAGGGGTCTTAGTACGCAATGACAAAAAGAAAAATGATGGTGTGAACGCTGGTACCGGTGGGTTAGTCGCGTGGGCGTTAGTCGAACTCGTCGGAAAAATAGCGAAAGTCAAACGATTTGTAACACAAAAATTTTAGAATTTAACGATAGCCCATAAAAAAGAAGTAGGCGGTAGTGTCATGCCATACTTTTCCGGTATGACTTACAGCCCGCCATACCGACGCGAATGTGTTGATTTAAAAAAAAACAATTATTCAACCATTTGTACCAAGCTAACTTTTGCACAGGTAACCATCGTCGTGCAGCCATTTACGAAAATCGCCATGCCATACTTTTCGGACGATTCCAAATGGTCGCCATACCGCCGAAAATCTGCAAATTTTTTTTTAATTCGCCTATCTTTTTGTACCAGTATTGCATTTGGCTTTTTGGAGAGTATTTGATAAAATGTGACCATTATTATATTTGCCATACTTCTAGTAGGGGGAAAAAGTGCTGTCATACTTGAAAAATAAATTTATTATTAATTTATATAAGTGAAGATTTCCAACACCTAGATCTTTGAAATTTTGTATTTATATTCGTTGATCCTCAAACTTACAGGAAAAATAAGTGCCATACTGTTACAAATCGTTTGACTTTCGCTATTTTCCGACGAGTTCGACTAACGCCCACGCGACTAAGCCGCCGGTACCAGCGTTCACACCATCATTTTTCTTTTTGTCATTGCGTACTAAGAACCCCGTAGAACCGCCATCCTGTTACAAATGACTCGAAATTTTGTGTCAGTATCTCCCGGTCTAAATATACACACTCGAGAATTTAATGACGTAAGGCAAGTCTAGAAATAATAACAAGTCAAGATGTCAAATGCGTAACATGTATACTTGATTCCCATTCGATAGTCTACTATATAAAAATAAGTCGGGTTTTCCTTCCTGACGCTTATAACTCCAGAACGCTCGAACCGATTTCCACGATTTGCATTCGTTGGAAAGGTCTCGGGCTCCGTGAGGTTTATAGCAAAGAAAAGGTGTCTCTGGTGGCGAAACGGAGTTCGCCCGGTTTGCTAGTATTATCTAAAATTATCACGAATCTAATACAAACGTCAATTTGTATGTCTATAGTAGCCTTAACAAACCAGAATTTTATGTACCAACATCTTCCTACATCAATTAATACACTATTATTATATAGTCAACATACTAAGCAACTAGACGAATACAAAAGGAATATTCCATTCCACAATAAAGAAAGCGATATAAAATCTAGCTCATTTCCTCTCCGATAAAAGTAATACAAATGCAGGAATAACAGTAAACTGTGACGCTTTGCATCGTAAACAGATACATTTCCAATGACTTTATTTGTGAATATTTCGTAAGATCAGCAAATTTAATAGTAAAGATGAGACCTCACATTTCTCTATCTAAATAATATTATGTAGTTGAGCAATGCTCCGTACTGTAAAATTAGAACCTTTATAATACAATTCAACCAGCATGCCTTGACCAACTTTAAGGTTTCATTTGTGAAAACTGTGCTAAAACATTATACAATTTATGTACTGTTCTGTAAACTGTAACTGTTAATTGGTTACCAATTTCGATCTATAATTTTTAGAATCACTAATGTTAAATAATAATAAAATATTGAAGGCGATTCAAACTATTGTTCCGATTGTTCCTATATCTATGATCAGAATTAGGAAAAAGAATATCCATTAGCGACAATGTCTAAAAATATATCATTCCCATGCACAAAACGCTCCAACCCTTTGTGGCATGCATTTCAGAACGTTTAATTGTTTACAAGCGTTCGGCTTTACGACCGCATGACGTCACGAGAGCTATCCTGCTAAATTGTTTGTTCAGTACATAAGTGGCGGGAAACAGGCAATAAAGGGAATTGAGGCTCCCGAGGTAGGTCAGAGAGCACGTTATGCTAATATAATGAGGTGAACTTTTGACGTGGTGGAGTTATTGCGACAATTACGCAGAGTCCGCGGAATCGGTTTAAAATGCTTAAAGTTTTTAAATATTACTTTGTTGAAGTAAAACTTCTTTAGGCGCGACAAGGGTGTAACTCAGATTTTTTTTCTGACGGAAGTAACGCTTACTATAGTCTGTGTAGTTTCCGCCATTTAAAAATAATAGTTCTGATTGGTTGTAAGTATATGTCATAATTATACTACACGCTTCTTGACTTATACGCCAGCTAGTGGCAAATATCATAATCAATTAGGATTATTTATTTTCAAATTTTCAAACGGATCAATTGTGAATAGCAAAGTGAATGAAATATTCAACAGTTTTAAAAAAAAAGTGTGTGCGTGTAACCTTTACGCGCGATTGAAGTAAAACTTCTTTGGCGTTGACGACATATATCACTGAAATGATTAAATATTAACTTAAATAAATAAATATTATATTATAATTTAATTATATTTATTATTCAAGTGCTTTACAAAGATTATTTAAATGTTATATTAATATTGTTCATTCGAAACAGGTAATTGAATGTCATAATAATTTCTTACGTACGAAATTATAGGTTTGTGGTAACTATAATGTGAAACATAAATTTTACTCTCTAAATTTGCTACTTTTCTTGAAAATACAGCATCTATCGTTGTACCGAAACGCGTTGTTGAATGAAGTCGAGAAGTATTCATAGATAAATCAAATTTTTCTTCTAAAAAATCAATTAACGGCTGAGATTCCTGAGAGCGAAAATTAACATTAAAATCTCCAGTTAGAATCATCGGTAATTCATGATAACTATTTAAAAGTCGAGAACCTTCAATTGTGAAGTGAAGTAATTGCTGATGAATAAATTTTATGATATTTGTCAGGCTAGTATTTGTAGAAATATAAATAACAACGATAATCACAGGTTGGTCATTCGTATTAACACATCGAACCAAGGCGATGTCACCAATTTGTGAAACCTCATCGGAAATTTGTGATAATATCGTTTGTGAAATATTTTGAATTGGTGTTACATTGTTCAGTGTATCTGTAGATGAATGATATACAGCTACTCCACCAGCAGTTGAGTTGGGTCGTTTGTATTGGGTAACGCAATAAAAATTTTCAATAAGAATTTGTTCGTCATTTTTCATCCAAGTTTCGGAAAATAACAGCAATGTGGACCTTTTTAATACTTTATCATTCAGATCAGAAACATGAGCACGTAAACTTTGGCAGTTGAAGGAAAATTGTGTAATGTTACTCTCATTTACAAGGTTATATAATTCTTCCTGTTGTGTTATTAGGCGAGAATTTGAAAGTCTTTCAAATTCACACTGTAAATCAACTATTCCCCCTGGACGCTTTCTTCCATGATAAAATTTGTTGTTATCGGTGTTTGAGACAATGAACAATCCATTTATATCAGTTACTCGTGATAATGCTACATATAACAGCTGCTGACTGTGACTTTTATTGTATTCATAAACGATTTGATCAAAAGTACCACCTTGAGACTTATGTATTGTAAGCGCACAAGCAGATACTAATGGAAAGTGATTTCTCTTTGCAAATATTGTCTTATTTCTATTCATTGGTACAGATGACGATCTTCATAAAATTGGGACTGCTATTCTACTAATGTTTAGAGTTTGAATATGATGGGCAGCTTTTTTCCTAATTTTCTCTCCTATCTTACCAGGAAACTCAAGCCATAAGCGTATGATGTTATCACTGTCATCACGTTCAATATACACTAACTTTCCAACACAACCGTTGGCTAAGCCATCAGATACATCAATATTGGTTGTAATAATGTAAAATTTGTTAAGAACTAATATGATTTCATAAGGCGATCCTCCTGTATCAATAACTGACATTTTATGAAATTGTTGGCGTACATATGCTTCTTGTTCAACTGAATGACAACCTATATACATATCTGTTGCTATGGATACTACTTTGTCTTCAGCAATATTTAAAATAGATTGATTATAATCCGCAACATGTTTATTTTTATTTTTAATTTACTTATTTTAAAAGTAATAAATAAACAAGTATATTTAGAGATTTTCAAAAAATTTTGCAATTTAAAATAATGTTTTTAAAACTGTTGAATATTTCATTCACTTTGCTATTCACAATTGATCCGTTTGAAAATTTGAAAATAAATAATCCTAATTGATTATGATATTTGCCACTAGCTGGCGTATAAGTCAAGAAGCGTGTAGTATAATTATGACAAATACTTACAACCAATCAGAACTATTATTTTTAAATGGCGGAAACTACACAGACTATAGTAAGCGTTACTTCCGTCAGAAAAAAAATCTGAGTTACACCCTAGTCGCGCCTAAAGAAGTTTTACTTCAAAACATTATTTTAAATTGCAAAATTTTTTGAAAATCTCTAAATATACTTGTTTATTTATTACTTTTAAAATAAGTAAATTAAAAATAAAAATAAACATGTTGCGGATTATAATCAATCTATTTTAAATATTGCTGAAGACAAAGTAGTATCCATAGCAACAGATATGTATATAGGTTGTCATTCAGTTGAACAAGAAGCATATGTACGCCAACAATTTCATAAAATGTCAGTTATTGATACAGGAGGATCGCCTTATGAAATCATATTAGTTCTTAACAAATTTTACATTATTACAACCAATATTGATGTATCTGATGGCTTAGCCAACGGTTGTGTTGGAAAGTTAGTGTATATTGAACGTGATGACAGTGATAACATCATACGCTTATGGCTTGAGTTTCCTGGTAAGATAGGAGAGAAAATTAGGAAAAAAGCTGCCCATCATATTCAAACTCTAAACATTAGTAGAATAGCAGTCCCAATTTTATGAAGATCGTCATCTGTACCAATGAATAGAAATAAGACAATATTTGCAAAGAGAAATCACTTTCCATTAGTATCTGCTTGTGCGCTTACAATACATAAGTCTCAAGGTGGTACTTTTGATCAAATCGTTTATGAATACAATAAAAGTCACAGTCAGCAGCTGTTATATGTAGCATTATCACGAGTAACTGATATAAATGGATTGTTATTGGCTCAAACACCGATAACAACAAATTTTATCATGGAAGAAAGCGTCCAGGGGGAATAGTTGATTTACAGTGTGAATTTGAAAGACTTTCAAATTCTCGCCTAATAACACAACAGGAAGAATTATATAACCTTGTAAATGAGAGTAACATTACACAATTTTCCTTCAACTGCCAAAGTTTACGTGCTCATGTTTCTGATCTGAATGATAAAGTATTAAAAAGGTCCACATTGCTGTTATTTTCCGAAACTTGGATGAAAAATGACGAACAAATTCTTATTGAAAATTTTTATTGCGTTACCCAATACAAACGACCCAACTCAACTGCTGGTGGAGTAGCTGTATATCATTCATCTACAGATACACTGAACAATGTAACACCAATTCAAAATATTTCACAAACGATATTATCACAAATTTCCGATGAGGTTTCACAAATTGGTGACATCGCCTTGGTTCGATGTGTTAATACGAATGACCAACCTGTGATTATCGTTGTTATTTATATTTCTACAAATACTAGCCTGACAAATATCATAAAATTTATTCATCAGCAATTACTTCACTTCACAATTGAAGGTTCTCGACTTTTAAATAGTTATCATGAATTACCGATGATTCTAACTGGAGATTTTAATGTTAATTTTCGCTCTCAGGAATCTCAGCCGTTAATTGATTTTTTAGAAGAAAAATTTGATTTATCTATGAATACTTCTCGACTTCATTCAACAACGCGTTTCGGTACAACGATAGATGCTGTATTTTCAAGAAAAGTAGCAAATTTAGAGAGTAAAATTTATGTTTCACATTATAGTTACCACAAACCTATAATTTCGTACGTAAGAAATTATTATGACATTCAATTACCTGTTTCGAATGAACAATATTAATATAACATTTAAATAATCTTTGTAAAGCACTTGAATAATAAATATAATTAAATTATAATATAATATTTATTTATTTAAGTTAATATTTAATCATTTCAGTGATATATGTCGTCAACGCCAAAGAAGTTTTACTTCAATCGCGCGTAAAGGTTACACGCACACACTTTTTTTGGATTTAAAGGGTTATTTTCACAGACATAAATCTTTTTAGTGGTAATTTTTCCTAAATCTTGTCTTTTGATGATTTTGTAAAATAAACAATAGATACTAGGTAGTTATTTACATTCGATTCGATTTAAGTTCCATATTCATCTGCTTAATATTGGCCGTTATATTTTAATACTAGCTGTTCCACGCGGTTTCACTGATAACTTTTAAATGTAAAAAATACTAATATAAAAATGTATCTAAGCTACAATTCATCATCATCAAAATTCGTTCAGTGTTTTTTAGTTACAAACAAACATCCATACATTGTTACAAACACGCGTTTACAGTATTATCTTATAATAAGCTAATATAAAATCAATTTAGTACCTACTGAAACGTTTTCTGTATACATCTGTATTATGTAAATTGAGAGCCGTTATGGACTAGACTGAATAATTAACATTTACAAGGGATTTTCACTTATCCTAGGTATCTACTATAGGTATTTGTCTCCCCTTTCTCTACAGGAATACTTGTATGTAAATGTATTCAAACCCAACCGTATCTCTTGTTAAGGGATGTTACTTTGGAACCTTTTCGTCGTTAATATAATAATTATTATTATTATTATATCATACGAAAATCATAGAAAATTCAAAGTCAAATGTTATTCTTTTAAATTTTTTAATGCAATATCATATTATAGATAAGTAGATACCTTTATTTTCCATTATAAATTGAGTAAAATATTGTTCGTGCTGTATTTTCAGGAAATATAATTAATTTTAATAGCTTTACTTCCTTAACATCAGTGAAACAAACTGTAGGTAATAGTGCAGAAATTGATCCCTTCTCCCAAAACTTATTCATAAATTATTAATGAAGCATCAGTAACGTATTTACCGTAACAACCTTCTGTTCTTTACAAATAGATACAGTTTTAGTCGCTAAAATAAACAAACCCGAACATAACAGTACTGTCCCAATGTTTGTGTTTCGTCTTTATTTCACAACTTCTGTTTGATGTTTTAACTTCACACCCCGGCTCATTGAATAGACAACGAATTTTGTAAAAGTAAAAATTCATGAGGCGACGAGGATATTATAATATAGATACTTTGAAGGGTTGTAATGAACATGTACTTATACGAAAATAGGAAACGTGTGGGAGTGTTGTTTTAAAAATAACGCCCTTAACTTCGAACGCAAGTCTTAACGAAATTAGTTACGCAGTAGTGTGTAGTATTTGTATACGTAGTATATTATTATTAGTCTGTGGTAGTATCCTTTAATGTGGACTAACTATACCTAATATAATGCGAAAACTAAACTTTGTGTAAGGTTATTTGTTACAATTGTTATTTATTTTGCAAAATTGCTTATGCCATGCCATTGCTATTAAAATTTACTGAAGTTCAGTAGTAAGAAGTCCTAGGTGGCAAATAGGTTGTGGAGGAAAATAAGAGCTCAAACAAACAATGGATCTTAAATCAGTGGAGTTTTGAAATAAAAAAGATAGTACGTTAAACTCTAAACGTTACGGTTTCAATTACTCAATTAATAATATTTTATTGTTCGAAATCATTTTATAACAAATAAATGATCTCCGATTATTATTATTACTGATAGATATCGTCCGAACATTGATGAATCGTGCCGTTATAATTGGAGCGATAATCAGAAAAGTTATTGTACATAGCTTTTCGAACTTTTTCAATATACCGTGTGTAATGAAAATGAATCGAACTATTCGACGAAATTGTTGTTATTGTTGCCATACTATTATTATGTGTAATTATTAATTATAGTTTATAATTTTTCTGATTACTGTTTAAGATTTTAACATCATAAAATATACATGATTCACCAAGGAATAGTACCAACAAGATAATCAATGTATAGTCGAGCCAATTTAATAGGCAACATTTGACGTCTATCAATTTTATCTTCGAAGAGAGGTAACCTGCTTAAAAACATCGAGTATCGATTAAAGTGAATTAATCGATACGGACTTGAAACATTTGTCAATCGAACTTGAAACACATGTCGATTTTTAAATTTATCAGGCGAATCCCTGTCCCAGTAATATACGTACTTTCTTTCGTAAATTTAAGGAGCAAAATAAGACAAATATAATACTTATTAATTAAAAAAACACAACGCATTTATTAATTTACCTATTTTGATGATTTTTATTCACAAGTAATCAATGCATTCGATTCTAGGTGTCAGATTTTCGTTAATTTGCTATTTTGTACTTGTATTTGAAGTTTAATAATGCAAGAGTACTATTTATAAGAAGTCATAAATACTTTGGTTATCACCTATTTATTAAAATAAATAGGTTGGTATTTAGTTCAGGTCTTTGTCAGAAGTGAACCAAATATGTCATTAAAAAATCTGATATACTGAGTCAAGAGGTAAGACGAAGTAAATAAAACAATAAAATATAACAAAAAACTTTATTAAACCATCAACATAGTATACAAAATATTTAGAAAATATATATACAAGTTACATAAAGATTTGCTATTATATACAGACTTGTTCTTATTTTTACAGTTTTAAAATTCAACATTTTCCATACAGTTATTAAAAATCAGTTATTTATATGTACAGCTTCTTTTAAACAATAAAATGTTCTGTCTATAAAAAATATATTTTTCATACTATGTGATGTCAATCTATATACATAATATATATAAAAATGAAACCCGTTTCGCGTTGTCACGGCATCACGCCTGAACGGGTGGACCGATTTCGATAATTCTTTTTTTATTATATTCCTTGAAGTACGAGGATGGTTCTTATACATTTATCTACAGAGAAAACAAGTACTTTTATAACTTTGGCTATTAATTATTTTTATACTATTTAATAGTGATATTGATATTATAAACTCAAAATTAGTACCTACTAATAACAATATGAAGCTTTGTAGCTATATTCGTGGAATGTTTTCTATTTGAATGGTAATATCTAAGCTAAAAGAAACTATTAAATACAATTGTGCTAAAATAAACCAAACATTCATTTTTATATTAATAACTAATATAAAGAGATAAATTACATATTTATCTCTTTATATTAGTTATTAATATTATATAATTTGTAATAATCTCGTAAAATATTTCAATTTCTCAAATCAAAGAAAACAATATAATATAATATCAATCAGAGTGTTTTAACTCACCGACAATGACCGAATTTTTTTATTAAAATATTAGTACAAAACTAAAAAGTATTAGTATTTAAAAAAACAACAAAATATTCTTTTAACATTAAAAAACAATTACTTTAGTAACACCATTTATATTATTTATTTACTACGAGGTCTGTAAAAGCGAAGACGCGAATATCTGTTGCATGATTTGAGGTAGAGATGCTACGTCCATACACACGTGGGCGTGGCCTACTGGTAGCTTGCGGAGTAACCTGAAATGTAGGAATTATTATATTATGTACATTATTTTGAAAAAATAACATGTAGCTATAAGTTTTTATATGATACAATTAAATTTATTCAATAAAAATATAAACATAGAAATCACAAAGTCGCTTTGGCTATCTGTCCGTCCTTATGTATGCTGAGATGTTTAAATCTGCAATCTACAATCTAATTTTTTTTCTTTCATGGGGTTTTTTTTGAATAGTGGTTCTTGAAGAAGGTTTTAATATATAATTTGTTAAGCTTCCTTCAATTTAGAAGAAGCGCGTGGATAGCTAGTTACCTATTAATAAAGTATTTCAGTTAATAGCCAAGCAAATATTCGAAATTTGTAAAAGAAGATAACTAGTTTTTCTTTCTTTTTACGAAATACGGTAACATAAAAATAACGAACATAATAAAAAAACTCACATGTTAGCCTCGTCTCCCAAACTTCCTATGAAGATGACGTGAGCTTGCACTCTCGGATCCGACGTCATTATAGTGCCCAGCTTTTCTGGAGGTATGCCGTACCTGCATTAAATCATACACATAACATTTTTCTTAACGTAGCGAATCTGTATTTATACAATACTAGCTTACCGCCCGCGGCTTCACCCGCGTTTTCAAAGAAAAACCCGTTCCCGTAGGATTTCCGGGATAAAACCTATCCTATGTCCTTTCTCGGGTATCAAAATATCTCTATAGCAAATTTCACGCAAATTGGTTCAGTAGTTAATCCATCAGTCCTCGGAATCACAGACACAATAGAAAATCTATTGTGTCGCGCCCCGATCGGGCCTTACGGTGGTCAATGGGTTAAGGCGTGATTGAGTAACAGACAGACAGACAGAGTTACTTTCGCATTTATAATATTAGTATGGATTTGTTATCTAATTCGGAATTTTATGTGCTCATAATAACATAACGGTACAAAAAATTTGATTGTAGCTTTGGTTCCTATCATCTTTCTTCTCCATTTAATCTATTTTCTTGGTCTCATGTTATAATTTTGAAAGGTATCTATCAGGTGTTATATTTTAGTATCAAAGCATTATATTTTACAGTTTGAGTTGCAGCATTATAGAATTCGTTGCACAATCAACTCGTATTTCAAAGCAAAAAGATCTCTTATCCTAAACATAACGATTTAAACTACCGACCATCTCTTCTAATTAAAAAATTGGTTGTCTGTAAAGTCGGTTTACTGATGATAGTTGAACGTGTCCGATTGTGCTTCTTTGTCGCTCGTTCCGCGCTCTCGCTTGCACTTCAAGCCTACATGGAACGCCTCAGAGCGAGGTAACGCCGCATGAGTCATGTTTTTCGTGCGTGCAGCCGGCTCTATCGAATTATAAGACGTTCACGTCAAAAATATATATTCTAATCATAAAATACAATATAAAACAAAAATACCTCCTCAAATTAGCATCAGACAGTATCAACACGATAGCTTCATCCGCGTCTTCACTCGCGAGTGTACTGATCGCGTGACTCGCGGCCGGCAGAGTGTTATCGCCCGACCAACAGAACTGCGCGTGCGCGTGCATTGTGCGGATTACCTGGAAATTAAGTACAATTTGTTATTTTTGCTTTTATGGCATTATATTTAAATGAAATATAAATTTATTTATAAATTCTTTAGAATAGAATAAAATCTTCAGAATAGAATAAATTCTTTAGAATTGAATAAAATCTTCAGAATAGAATAAATTCTTTAGAATTGAATAAAATCTTCAGAATAGAATAAATTATTTAGAATAGAATAAATTCGATCCGTCTCCGTCTCCGTCTCCGTCTCCGTCTCCGTCTCCGTCTCCGTCTCCGTCTCCGTCTCCGTCTCCGTCTCCGTCTCCGTCTCCGTCTCCGTCTCCGTCTCCGTCTCCGTCTCCGTCTCCGTCTCCGTCTCCGTCTCCGTCTCCGTCTCCGTCTCCGTCTCCGTCTCCGTCTCCGTCTCCGTCTCCGTCTCCGTCTCCGTCTCCGTCTCCGTCTCCGTCTCCGTCTCCGTCTCCGTCTCCGTCTCCGTCTCCGTCTCCGTCTCCGTCTCCGTCTCCGTCTCCGTCTCCGTCTCCGTCTCCGTCTCCGTCTCCGTCTCCGTCTCCGTCTCCGTCTCCGTCTCCGTCTCCGTCTCCGTCTCCGTCTCCGTCTCCGTCTCCGTCTCCGTCTCCGTCTCCGTCTCCGTCTCCGTCTCCGTCTCCGTCTCCGTCTCCGTCTCCGTCTCCGTCTCCGTCTCCGTCTCCGTCTCCGTCTCCGTCTCCGTCTCCGTCTCCGTCTCCGTCTCCGTCTCCGTCTCCGTCTCCGTCTCCGTCTCCGTCTCCGTCTCCGTCTCCGTCTCCGTCTCCGTCTCCGTCTCCGTCTCCGTCTCCGTCTCCGTCTCCGTCTCCGTCTCCGTCTCCGTCTCCGTCTCCGTCTCCGTCTCCGTCTCCGTCTCCGTCTCCGTCTCCGTCTCCGTCTCCGTCTCCGTCTCCGTCTCCGTCTCCGTCTCCGTCTCCGTCTCCGTCTCCGTCTCCGTCACCGTCTCCGTCTCCGTCTCCGTCTCCGTCTCCGTCTCCGTCTCCGTCTCCGTCTCCGTCTCCGTCTCCCTCTCCCTCTCCCTCTCCCTCTCCCTCTCCCTCTCCCTCTCCCACCTTCTCCCTCTCTCTCCGCTCTCTTCTCCTCTCTCTTCTCTCTCTTCTCCCTCTCTCTTCTCTCTCTCGTCTCTCTCTTCTCTCTATGTTCTCTCTATCTCTCTTCTCTCTTATCTCTCTCTTATCTCTTCTCTCTCTTCTCTCTTCTCTCTCTTTTCTCTCTTCTCTATCTTCTCTCTCTCCTCTCTCTTCTCTCTCCTCTCTCTTCTCTCTCCTCTCTCTTCTCTCTTCTCTCTCTCCTCTCTCTCCTCTCTCTTCTCTCTTCTCTCTGCTCTCTCTTCTCTCTCTTCTCTCTTCTCTCTTTTTTCTCTTTTCTCTCGTCTCCCTCTCTTCACTGTTATCTCTCACTCACCTGCAATCTCTCCTTCTCGTTCTCGAGCGGACGGTCCACTCTCACCAACTCTAAAGGTGAGTATCGACTTCGCGCTCCAAGAGGTCGAACATTGGCGCGCGCTCCAGCCGCGTGAAATGGATACCAGTTTGGAACGCGCGCCAAAATGTTCGTTGGAGCGGTCGAACGCGGAGCGGTCCGTTCCGTCGGGTGTCGGTTTTTTACCGCGCATCAAACGTGGCGCGCGCGCCAATGGAGACGGGTTTGTCGTATTTTTTGTGTTTGTTGCGCTCCGAGTAATAATTATTATGGATAACCAAAGTTGCCGTAAATTAATTCAGCTATATGGTACGAAGGAAGTTTTGTGGAACAGTAAAATTTCTTCGTATCATAATAAATCGCTTAGAGATCTTCTCTAAGCGATTTATTGGTTGGAGAGAAATCAGTAGTGAAATGGGAGTCCCTGTGCCGGAGTTAAAGAAAAAAATGCTGCTGCTGCTCGTACACGACTAGCTTCCATGATGAACGGTCAAACACTGGAACAGTTGACACGCGCGCCAGGCGCGCTTAGTTTATATACTTCAATTATTTGGAACGCGCTCCGCGGAACGCACTCTCGGCGCGGTCATTCATGGCGCGCGCGCCAGGAGCGCGAAGTCGATACCCAGCTTAACGCATGTTATCCCGAATACCCGTACATATCGTAGCGAATTCTAGTCTTGTAGCCATTTATCGCTTCAGTGAGTACTCTCTCTCACTCACACTCACTCACCTGCAATCTCTCCTTCTCGTTCTCCGGCGGACGGTCCACTCTCACCAACTCTAACGCGTGTTCTTCTCCCGAATGTCCGTACATATCGTATCGTATTCTGGTCTCGTAGCCTTTTAGCGCTTCGGTTACTAGTACTACGGCTTCCATGGAACGTTCTAGACGCCCGTCGTATGAGTTGAACCTGTGGTTTGTAGAACACATTCATCAGCTATCGAAATAAGTTAAGTAGGTGTAGATTAAGTATTATTAATGTCATAGAAAATTAAAAAGATTACTCAAATCCGAATTAAACTAGATTATACAATAGCAAATAGGTACTTATAGTACTAGCTTTCGCAAATCACCACGTATGTCGACGCGAGCAACTCGCGCTAAAAGTGCGCGTGTACAAAACACACATACATATATCAGAAATGAATGCTATGCCATCCCTCTTCTTCGTAAAAAAACTGTTACCGTCACGCGCCTAAAGAAGTTTCATTTCGATACAGTATTGTTTAGTTAGACGTAACTTTTTTACTTTTTTATGTGGGGCTGTGCTTTGTTTAAAGTATCCTATCAAAACTAATCTAAATAATGTACAACGAACCTGTACATACTGCCCGACACGTCCACAACAAGCCGCAACCGCTTGGGTTTGTCCGGCGGCGAGCCCGGTGGGGGCTCTTGTTCTGTTCTACGCCGGTATATCGAACGCTCGCCTGTTATACCTAGAAACATGATGATTTTTGTTATACATGAAAAATGAAAATGAAAATGAAAAATCTTTATTGAAAAGGTTTTAAAATAATACAGTTTATATGTATATTTCGGGAAACTAAACCCTGTGTTAGTTCAAAACTGTGTTACAGGCTTTAGAATCCCCAATATTAAATATTGAAATATTTATCCACATTTACGATAAATTGAACAGTTTTTAGATACAGACGCTTAGTCATAGTTATAATATTCACACTAAAAAACAACATTTTATGACTCACGCTATTTTTGTTTCTTTTTTCATCTCATAAAATTATAACAAGGAAAGTGTTAAGTGTGTTTAATTAATACACAATCCTTTCACTTCTTTGTACAGCGTAATGTTCCAATTTCAAACACGAACATAAAAAAATAAATAAAAGAAAACAAAAGAAACCGGGTGGGCACTCGTTTTCAAGTAAAAATTAAATACAACCGCCCTATCCTATTCATATGGTAAACCTTATATAAATAAATAAATATATTGAATAATTATTATTTACCCTCAATAATTTTGCCATCATCCAACTCCCCGCTAGTCTGATGTCTGCTCCACTGCCTCTCTTTCTTCTTAGCTTGTAACTCCGCTAGCACTCCTCTTAGAGCGCTTATCTAATATACAATTTAATTATTTTTTAATAAATATCATGCTTTAAAATAATTATTTAAAAGAAATGTCAATATCAAATATTATGTATAACATACTAAAAATTTTATGGAGGGTTCAGACGGTTGCGTTCAAGGTGACATTCAACGAGCACGTGCATGTGAACATGTTGTTTGTGCATGCGCCCGTGTTTGTTTGTTTGTACCGTAAGCGCACGGGCTACTTGCCGGGCTACTTGCCACGCGTCTGAACGCACCATTATGTTGTATGTTGTTGTTGTATTAAAAATTTAAGTTCGCTGAATTTAAAATACGATTATTTTGATATCAATAGAGTTCTAAAGCATCAAAGAATTCAAAGAATTGGCAATGGCTTTATTAGAAAACAGAAAAATCGCATGTACATTATGTACTTTACAAGACCGTTTCATTGTTTCATCATTATTATTTATTATAAACTATTTCTTAACCAAATATACCAATATATATTTATTCTTTTACACTACGAAATCTAAAATTTCTATTTCTCTTTCATACAACCTGAAGATTTTAATCCTATAAAATGAACCTCAATAATCACCAACCTGCGGTTGCACCGCTCTGAGAAACTGTCCATACAAATTCGCATCGTATTCGCTCATTTTGATCTCCTTTAATCTCTCCTCAAACACTTTCCTATTCATCTCACGGGCCGCTTTCTTCACGTGTTCGGGTATATCATCTTTTTCGGCGTCGGATAACTGTACAATTGTTAAATATTCATGAAGTTTAGAATGTTTTAAAAAGTATTATTTTAAAATTGACGATTTGAAATATTCGTGTGTTTATTTGTTTGTTTGTTGTTGTTTTAATGTATTTTTAGGTTTGTTAAAATTAAAATGAGCATGAGCATGAGCATGAGCATGAGCACGAGCAAGAGCACGAGCACGAGCACGAGCACGAGCACGAGCACGAGCACGAGCACGAACATTAGCAATAGCATGAGCATTAGCATTATCATGAGCATTAGCATTAGCATGAACATGAACATGAACATGAACATGAACATGAACATGAACGTGAACATGAACATGAACATGAACATGAACATGAACATGAATATGAAGATGAAATCATTCATAACATCTTTCTCTCACCTGATGCACATCATGCCCTTTATCCAGTCTATAGGGTCCGCCCTTTCCGCCCAGACCAGCAGTATCTCGCCCCCCGGTTCCACCCGCCCAAGTGTTACCACCTACGTGCGGCTCGTTTTTTGGGTCTTCTTTACCGTGTTTAGGGGAAGATACGTCCTTGCTGGAAATAACATGTTATATAAATGTGAAAAGAATTTGTACCAGTTTTTTAATTTAGTAACGATGACGCCGCGTTTCCACTAGGCACCATTTGGTGTACGACATGTTGTTCAACATGATAACCAACATGTTTGAAAATGAACGAGAAACTATTCTAGAACAAAACTGTTGATATCAGTCATGTTGCGCCAACTGAATCATCGCGCGCTGTTACGCAACATTGTCCTACATGTTGCGCGTCACGTGTTGCGAGCCAAATATTGCTTATTGAATATGCGACATTGCGACAATTCAAATTGTTGAGTAAAGCTTGAATTTAATTTATTACATTGATGGCTTAAATTATTTATTGAATATGCCTTTCACGGCCACTCTTTCCACTACTTATTATCTTCCCAATACATTTTTTTTTTCTCACTTTTAAGCATGTGTCATATTTTTTTCTATTCTTTTTCCTACAGTTACGACCAGCAACTCACCCGCTAGTCCGCTCCACAGTGAGCTGAACCCTGCCCTCATTGGGTCTGCCCTGCAGCACGCCCTGTGTGGGCAGACCGCTAGCGTGCAGCACTTCTAGTTACGACCAGCAACTCACCCGCTAGTCCGCTCCACAGTGAGCTGAACCCTGCCCTCATTGGGTCTGCCCTGCAGCACGCCCTGTGTGGGCAGACCGCTAGCGTGCAGCACTTCTAGTTACGACCAGCAACTCACCCGCTAGTCCGCTCCACAGTGAGCTGAACCCTGCCCTCATTGGGTCTGCCCTGCAGCACGCCCTGTGTGGGCAGACCGCTAGCGTGCAGCACTTCTAGTTACGACCAGCAACTCACCCGCTAGTCCGCTCCACAGTGAGCTGAACCCTGCCCTCATTGGGTCTGCCCTGCAGCACGCCCTGTGTGGGCAGACCGCTAGCGTGCAGCACTTCTAGTTACGACCAGCAACTCACCCGCTAGTCCGCTCCACAGTGAGCTGAACCCTGCCCTCATTGGGTCTGCCCTGCAGCACGCCCTGTGTGGGCAGACCGCTAGCGTGCAGCACTTCTAGTTACGACCAGCAACTCACCCGCTAGTCCGCTCCACAGTGAGCTGAACCCTGCCCTCATTGGGTCTGCCCTGCAGCACGCCCTGTGTGGGCAGACCGCTAGCGTGCAGCACTTCTAGTTACGACCAGCAACTCACCCGCTAGTCCGCTCCACAGTGAGCTGAACCCTGCCCTCATTGGGTCTGCCCTGCAGCACGCCCTGTGTGGGCAGACCGCTAGCGTGCAGCACTTCTAGTTACGACCAGCAACTCACCCGCTAGTCCGCTCCACAGTGAGCTGAACCCTGCCCTCATTGGGTCTGCCCTGCAGCACGCCCTGTGTGGGCAGACCGCTAGCGTGCAGCACTTCTAGTTACGACCAGCAACTCACCCGCTAGTCCGCTCCACAGTGAGCTGAACCCTGCCCTCATTGGGTCTGCCCTGCAGCACGCCCTGTGTGGGCAGACCGCTAGCGTGCAGCACTTCTAGTTACGACCAGCAACTCACCCGCTAGTCCGCTCCACAGTGAGCTGAACCCTGCCCTCATTGGGTCTGCCCTGCAGCACGCCCTGTGTGGGCAGACCGCTAGCGTGCAGCACTTCTAGTAAAGTGTCCGCTATGTCCTGACTGTAGCGGTCGAAGTCGAACACGTTGCCGATGGCTGTTGCTAATTCTTCTTCGGGGTATTGCTGAAGAAAAGTTATTTTATCTTATGTATTTTTTTTTCCAGATTCACGGCAGGGAGCCGCTGGAAGCAGGCCGCCGAATGGATGGATGTGACCGGTGGTGGAAAACCTCGAAAGAGGCTTTTGTCAAAAGTTTACTTTTGTAAAAAGTCACATTAATATGTAACTTGAAAAATAAATATAAAACATTATTTCCAAACTTTCTTTAAAACACACAACACAATTATTCTACCGTATTTTATAAATTCCTTCCTCATTTCCATTATCATAAATTTTGACGTGGTATAAAAGTTGAATAACAAATTTCTTTTTTATCACAGAACCTTAAAAAACACCCTCAACCATAAAGCACTCTATTTCCATATTCACCTGCAAATGCTTCACAATATTGACCAGTTCCCTCGTCGAATACGGATACGTCAATTGTCCCTGATCCGCCATGTTTCTCAACGAAGCGAACGCTTGCACCAACTTCTTCATGATGTCTTCCGGAACGTCCGGACCGTAGGACCGGAGGAGCTCCATTTCCGATTCGATTGATGGATTGTCGACCGCGTGACATGAGAATAGGTCACCTAGATTAAAATATAATAAATAATAATGTGAAATAAGAAGATTATAAGAAAGTAAATAAGAGAAAGGATATATTGGGATGCTATAAAGTATTTTTTTACACGAGAATCCACTTATTGCAAAAGACCAACTTTATAATTAGATTTGGATACTATTTTAAGTAAAAATAAACTTGTCTGAAGTTTTACTAATTTAACTTATATCTCTATCCTCTAAATCACGTAATTTAAAATATATACATCATTGTAATAAATAGCAATATTTTCACATACCCAAAGACGCAAAGAAGTCATTGCCCAAGAACGGGAACCCAGGCCGGTTAGCGAGCACAATCATCTTAAAGTCATCATGAACCGGGATAAAGCTAGCCACTTCGCCTGCAGAACTTTCCATCATATCCTTTGGAACTATCCGTCTTCCATCGCTAAGTACCATCTCCCCATTCTCGACCAAGGTCTTTAGAATACATGTCACATGTGTTGGCGCCTTATCTGCTTCATCGACCACCAATACATGGCCGTATTTAACAGCTTTAACTAGTGGAGAATCTTCGTATATAACAACCCCATCTCGTACCGTAGGTTGTACTGTTAGTGACTGTACTGTTGTATCTCTATGCAACTGTATGTACTCTCTCGGTCGGTTCAGTAATTGTAAAAGACGATCCGCGATCTTATTCTTGCCTACTCCTTGATTGCCGACTAAAAGCAAGTGATTCCCAAGTAAGAAGTCTTGCAGCAACCATTCCAACAACCTTACATGTTGTGGAACATCGTAGAACAAAATATCAGGCACTTTTGTTAACGCCTCAGTTTTGTAGACTTCTGTACTCGTGTCTCCGATGGTTAGGACGCCATTTTTGACTGAGCAGCCAATTTTCTTTTCTGAATTACCAAAGAGGCCGAATTTCGATGGAGGTTCTATACCGATCTTTTGACTGGCGCCATCTAGCGCTCGTCTGGCTAAGTTTGGAAGGAATTTAGCTAAGAACGTTCTTTGTATGGTCTCATAGGCGGAATCTGTGGGATATTGGGACATTCGACTTGCTATTCTGAGCAGTTGTCGAGTTGATAGGGAAGATGATAGGTTTTTGAGAGTGCTATCTTCGGAGTTTCTGAGTTGGTCTGCCAGATTTATTATAGAATGTAGTGGCGAAGATATATCACCATACTGTAAAAAAACATAGGTGACTACTATTGATTGGCAATTAAAATAAATGTAATATTTTTTAAAGTTTGGTTTCAAGATAAATATTTTTATGAATTAAAATTAAAAAAATTAGTATATAAACGGAAAAATACATGCATAGCATTGATTGTTTAACATAATGGTTCTTATTACGAATATTTTCACTTACCAAGCTGTTAATGATGAATATTTCCTCTTCTTTACTAAGGTTTCTCATCTCGTGGAAAATAAACAAGCTCAATATTTCCGGAGAGAGCCAATGCGCTCCACGACCCAACACAGGCGGTTCAGCTAACGCAACTATTCTGAAATAAAAGAAAATAACAATTTTCAATCTATTTAGTCGCCGCTTTGTGATGAAATGACAAACAAAAATGATAATGAACAATTATTTATATTATTTATACCATAACATTAATTACCGATTAAAAGGGGTCATATAAAGAAAATAACGTATTATTAATTGTATGTATCCCTTATTTTATTATTTTGAAATTTTAACAAATTTATACAAAAACATAGTATATAAGACACAGTTATTACTTTATCACTTAGTAGTGAACCCTTAGTGTGTGCTTGTTCGATTCGCACTTAACCAATTTTTTTTTTTTTGTTTCAACTTCAAATTACAATTGTCTTACCTAAACGCCGGGTGTATTCTCTTAACTCCACTATCTTCAAGATCCTTTACAGTGAGTCCAGAAGCAAGTAGATCATCGTATCTATCGTGACGGACCAATCGCGTTCCGTCGTGAAGTTGCAGCTCTCTGTCGTGAACTAACCTGTGTACAACGTTGAATGAATGAAATGATACCATTTATAAAGAAAAATAATTTTCTTGACAAAAATTGGACGCTCGTGTCGGTTAAAAGAATCGTCTTCCAGATTATGCGCAAATTAATCTTTTATATAAAAATGAATCGCAAAATGTGTTGGTAAGCGCATAACTCGAGAACGGCTGAACCGATTTCGATAATTCTTTTTTTATTATATTCCTTGAAGTACGAGGATAGTTCTTATGTAGAGAAAACGTAAACATGTACCAGGGGCGAAGCCGGGGCGGACCGCTAGTAGAATAAATAAATAAAAATAATCTGATCCAGAAAAGGCTTTATCTCTACAAATGTACATCCATCTTATGCCAATTTTTTTAATATATAAACAGACTTTAAGTCAGTCATGTAGATTTAGTAAAATATTTATTTTAATAATTTTACACTGACAAGAAAAGGCAACAATCAAACAGCGATAATTCATATCGACAATGCGCTTTATTCCCTTCCAATAAGAATGAAAATCAAACAAACCTGTGCAAAACCGCCAACGTACTAGCATGTATTCTATGTAGACCATCCAACACAGCCATACGACCTTTCAAAGCCGCTTCAACTAATGCAGAATTCCTCCAAACAGTATCACCATTGTCCAGAGTAGTTCGTTGTTGAATCAGATCTCTAGCTGTCATATCTTGGTACAGGACTATCGGCTCTATTGTATATCCCAATAGGGACGCTAATTGACTGACTAGAAGACTCTTGCCACAGCCTTTTGGTCCTGAAATGAAGATTGCTTAATTTTTGCACTTGTGATTTTTCTTTTTTGGTTTGTGTTTCTGAATATACAAATGAAATATGATATGTATAGTACCTTAATACTTTATTCATATGATAAACGATTTTAGCAGGAGTATTAGCGGACTCATAAACTTCAACTGATTAGAAACTCATGTGAAAAATGATGCATGCCATGAAGACAACTGTTTGAGATCGACAAAATATTTAACCGATTTCGAAAATTAAAAGATTTACAATAGAAAATTAACACTTACTGCTAGCAGCTAGCAGTTAAGCATCAACAAACAAAGCAAATAATAATGTGTAAATAAACTTACCAACAATACAAAAATCTCCAACACTATGACTCAGCAATAATTCATTCAGCAGAAGACTCTGGTAATCCGTCTTAATTATTCCCTTTTCTTCTCTCTTACTCTTACGCTCTCCACACGGCACGCTAAATTGACTCTTACTGCCGTTCATTTTTATACTAACTATAGCTTCTTTTCCTTTAACCTCTATATCAAGTAAGGATATATTCCATTTGGGCTTCATATCCATTTTTAGGTTATGTAATACTGCTTCCACATTCTTAATGTGCTCTTTTGATAAAAATGTTTTATACGGATATAATAGGTACAGCAGTTTGTGGATTGGAATGTTTGGATTGTTCTCCTGAAAATTAAAAATTAATTCAGATCATAACACACAGATCACATTTGTATCTCTAATTATGAAAGAGGTGGGTAAGATCAATAAAATTATGGCAAGAAAAATCTATAGGTATTAGAAATTAGAATAAATTATGAAAAAAAAATCAAAACATTTTAACAGTTTATTTTGCACGATTTGAAAATTACTGTTTGAGACCTCAATTTTCGATTTTCCGGAAAAGCTATTACAAATACTTTACTAAAGAATCTTCCCTAGATAGATTAACACAAACCTAAATTAAGGCAATTAGCAAAATACACAATCGCGTTCCATTCCCCTTGACACTGAAACCGCGTAGATGACGAGATCGCGTGAAACGCACCGAAAACTAAGAAATACTGACTTCAAGGGCATTTGGCACACGCAATCTATTTTGGCAATAAAATATATCGACCATAAAAGGCACCTTAACTTCGAGAATTGTTCTTTTTGTCTTTTTGACACTCAGGAGCCATAAAATCTAGGTTTATATCAAATATGAAAAATGGCCGTCTTTATTTGCTTCCGTGAATATATATGGGTTATAATACCTATTTAGCAATCTATTTTTGGTAATCTCATATTTATAGTCACTGTTTCTTTAATCCTATACCCTATTTGCCCCACTTATTTTGATGATTTATTTTTATTGTATTTATGATGCTATCATTATTCAAATGTTTATATTATGTTATCAGTACCTACCCTAATTTATTCAGGTACCAAAGGAATTATAAATGCTTCATGATTCAAAATAAAATGCACTTCATCGGAATATAAAACAGACTTTCTTTTCATTAACTTTCGTAAATTAATTTCGCATATTTGAGAACAATGTTCATCCCCAAAACATATTACGCTCTTGTCTCGAATATTCCATCTCTACAAACATCATTTTCTATTCCAGACTCACCAATATATACGCAGCTGTATGCAGATTGTCAATCGGAAAATCTGGCAAACTGACTTGCTGTAACTCCGGACTGATCAACGCGTACGCAGCTGACATAAGCTGTTCGAGCTTAGTGGGATCCACACGGGGCGCTTCTTCTTTTAACATTGTTAGATGTTCCTAGAAATAATTCTTGTTAATACTTATGGTTATATTACGTGGTTAGTTTTAAAGGACTAGATGATGAGAATAAAGCTCTTCAATGTAAACTAATTTAATTTGCCTCAACCCAACAGAAATGTATATTTATTTGGTGATGTTAAGAGTAAGCCTAATATAATGTTGTTAATAGAATTACATATGGATCTGAAGCTAAATAACAGCACAAAAGAGTCTTCAGTGCGACAAAAAGAATAATTAGCAGAAATACTAAACAAAATTTACAGAATTAACGACACAAACTTGTTTCATTATAGAGGCAATTTTCAAATCAAAATTAATTTCGCAACTTAGCACAGGACCGAATTGAAGACAGGCTGTCACGCGAGGGCCGTTATATTGCACTCATTATAGTTTTAATTATTGTGATTAACTATCTTGTGCGTGCAAAATGGTAATGCTCGAATAAAGCTTATTACTGCTGTAAATATTGTGACGTTAAGTTTTGGTAAGGCATATTTTTATACCGTAAACCGTACCGTAAATTTCTGTATTGTATATCGATTATGATAAACCGTTTTGTTAATTTTGTTAAAAATATACCATTTTTTATCGAAAAGAATTATAAATTACGCGGAAGAATGTTCACTACATTTGTCATTGGTAGAATTGTATAATGAGCTAATATTATTATGTATGTTAATACATACATAATAATATTAGCTAAATAAACATCAATTCGGAATCTATTCTCCAAAAAGTGCGATATAAAAACCCTTCTTGGCTTTAATTGTAGAGCTGGTACAGAATTGAAACACGTAACCTAATGAGCCAATGAAAGCTCCGGATAATTGCGGACAAATTGTTTCCGTTTAAGTCGGTAATTTGACGTCTATTTGCAGTAATCTTTAACAAGGACTTTATTTAAAGTGTATTAAAATGTAAAATGTATTAAAAATTCACGGACAACTTGAAGAATGCAATGAAAAAGTAATGTACATTTTCATAATTGTTAAAATGCGGGTATTATAAAATATTATGAATGTTTATCAATATGCTGTAAATGAATAAAATGATTGCAACCGAACATGTGTTTTATTACTGATTTAACCCTTACAATATAAATTGAAACAGTGCTTTAATAACGATAAGAAACTCAAAATTATTTAATTTCCAAATTTCATACATAATTCCTATCAGCATCACAACATCCAAATCCATACTAATATTATAAATGCGAAAGTATCTCTGTCTGTCTGTCTGTTACTCAATCACGCCTAAACTTCTGAAACAATTTGCATGAAATTTGCTATGGAGATATTTGATACCCGAGAAAGGACATAGGCTACCTTTTATTGCGAAATATGAACCACGGGGCGAAGCCGGGGCGGACCTCTAGTACGTAATAAATCTCCCATGCGCGAAATAAAATGCTGTAATATTCTAAATTTACGATTCAACTATAACCAATACCTACATACACTGCCTGTCGTAAACTAGCGAAGCACTGACATGATACAAGATAGCGATCTATGTATGCTAAAGAGTTGCCAACTATCGCGAGCTTTGTGACCTAATGCGAGGTATAAGTATCTGAAGATATTAGATAAGAAAACGCTTTTGTAGTGATACCTACTGAAAGTTATATTAATGCGTTTTGAAAACACTCTGAAGATATATTGAATTATGCTTTATTTAAAAAATAGAAGAAGGATGCAAGTAAAGATAGACAAAGACATTTTCGATAGTTTTCGGAATAGGCTTCTAATTTTGTTATTATTATGGTCTTGTTTTATAAAAACGTTCCCGTTCACTAAAACGTTCCTTAAATTGTATGAGTTATAATAGTAAATTAATATCTAAAAAAAATCGCAACTTAGCACAGGAGGTTTTCATCTAAGTAGAAACAGCGTAGTATATTCGTTGTATTCTCAATTCTCATTCTCTTTTTTTTGAGATAAAATAAACATTGCATTTTAGATAAATAGCATAGAACACCAAACATTTATAATGCTCAAAATTACACATCTGAAAATAGCTCGTATACCTTTCGCAACCTTTAATTTCCAACAAAGATGCTATCGCTAAAACTTCTATTAGGTGAACAAACTTCGAACATTGAAAACTACTGATTTGGCCAAATAAACTTAATGTTTCGTGCAAAATAACAGTTCCTTTGGTACCTTTCTGAATTAATACACACTATGCTAGCTCTACATTCTCTACCTTCGTTTCATAGTTTTATTAGTAGTGTTACGGACGACAACCCCTTGTAAATAGTTTCACCATGTCTTAAGTATTTTTTAATGTATAAAGTTCCTTCGTGTGTTTTTATTGTAGAATAGAGTAACGTTTTATAGTGTGTTTTTGATTATCTTTTTATAATGTTTTAGTGTGATATTATTGTATGTAATTAGAGAGTTTATAGTACGTTGTTATTTTGCTATATTTTATTATTATATCGAGTCTATGTAAAGTATAACGTAGTAAATTCATTTCGGTAGACGCACGCGGCACTTTTACCACCGTCGGGTGTATACTGTGTAAAAATGCACCTCTAGCCTACGGGGTACGGCGTCTTACCCACCGTCGGGAGTAATCCCTATAGTTTTGTATAAGAGAAACGACTTTTGACCGCATAACACACCCCACTCCGCACAGTCAAGAGCTCATCACTTGAGCAACAGCAAGAAGCAAGAAGTCTCATGGTCAACAGTCGTCGCTCAGCGTACCTACTACTATTGTATATAGTAATAAGAAGCTATTGTACGTCGTTATTAAGAAGAAATTGTACGTCGTTATTATCAAGAAATTGTACATCGTTATTAAGAAGAAATACAGTCCACTGAATTAAGAAAAGGCGGGTTTTATTACATCCCCAATTGGCCCCCCATAGAGGTTGGTCCTTCGGAAGCCGGATCAATAAGAAACCGGTACGAGCGTTAAGAAGACCTGGTTGAAGACCGAAGAGACCCAAGTAACATCAAGATCACCCAACGGTGCGACGGGCAGGCGTTTGCAGTGCAGAGCGGCGCAACGAGTCAGCGCAGCGAGCCAGCACAGCGAGCAACGCAGCGAGCCAGCGCAGCGAGTCAGCGCGGCGAGTCAGCGGCATCGTGGTGATCCAGCTTCAATTAAAAAACGCGGTTTTCACCGCGCCTCTAATTCACAGCACCTAACGGTGTCAAAGGCTGTGAATTCAGAGCTTAACGCTGTTGCAAGACAGTGGTGCAGTGCGTGGTGTGACACTGCCGGTTCAGTCGAAAGGCGCAACGGGCGTCGAACCGAAAAGCACTGCTACGCCGGTAAGGTGTTGGACGGTATTGGGACCGGACTGTAGGTACTGCCAAAAGCACCGGACACTCCCGCCGGTGACAGAGCACCCAGTACTTTCCAGCACTCTCTGCCGGGTAGGCCCTCCCTTTCCTATCCTTATATTCCATCCCTGAAGGAGCATATCTCGGTGCGAGCCGAGCCCTCCTGAAGGTCTGTTAGGGCCAGTTAGGCAGGTAGGGGGGCACCAGCGCCCGAAGAAGATGCCAACAACGCGCAGTCAGACTACGGGGGACGCGAATAGGGTACACGCCGAAGGTCCTGCGTCGGCATCGGCCGACACCTTTGAAGTCCCGGACACACACGTTGGGGTAGGCACGACGACACCCCGATGACGACACCCGCGACGATAGTAGGAACGCAAGCTAGGCGCACCGCGGCGCCATCGGTTAGATCACAACGCTCGACGGCGAGCGTAACGGCTAGGATCAAACGGCGAGAGTTAGAAACCGCGGAAAAGCTAGCTGCATTTAGGCGGGAAGAGCTACGCATCGAGGCCGATTTAGAACGAAAACGACTCGAGGCGGACGTCGTCGATATTCGGGAAGAAACAGATAGGGAAAGCGTTGAGGGAGAGATTATTAATCATCGCGTGAACGATTGGTTAGAGCGAAGTATGCCACGGGGGGAGCCGGAAATCCCCAGAGCCGCGATAGGAGCAGAGGCGAAGACGCCGCGGAACCACTCGCCAGAGGCACGGCGGAGTACTACAGGGATTCGTGAGCTGACGTCTCGTCGCGTACCGGATAGGCATAGGGACCAACGATCACCGTCGCCGCGGCGACAGAGCGATATAGAAAAACTCGCGGTTACGTTAGAGCAGCTAACGAGGAATCGACCGACATCAAGGCAAGCTATGGAGTTGCCAGGCTTTAACGGGGCCCCGGGCGAATGGCTACCGTTTAAAGCAGCGTATGTAGAAACAAACGCGCAGTATAGGTTCACGGCAAGCGAGAATATAGCACGCTTAAGGTCTTGCTTAAAAGGAGAAGCGAGGCAAGCCGTATCCGCGTTATTGTTTACAGCGAACGACCCGGACGTTATACTAAAGACATTAGAGCAATGTTTTGGAAGACCGGAGGTTATTATAGACGGCGCTTTAGAGGACATTAAGCGTCTGCCGCGTTTAGGGACCACGCCCAACGAAATAAATCAGTTCGCGATAAAATTGCAAAATATAGTTACGATAATATCGTGTCTAGATGAGCGAGGATACTTGCAAAACCCGATGTTAGCGCGAACGGTAGTAGACAAGTTGAGCCCGCACATGCGGTCACGCTGGTGCGATTACGCGGAAGACCATGGAAATTACGCGGAGCCAGAGATTACGACACTATCACGCTTCCTTATGCGAGAGGCGGATAGGAGTCTAAGGCACACTTTCGCGTCCTCGGGGCTCGCTATAGGCGGTCGAAGCATCGGTAGGTATAACGAGCCGGCACAACGTAACGAACGCAAACCGATGAAAGTATACGCCACCGCGGCGGTGGAGAGTAAGGACGTATGCTTTTGTTGCGGGGCGGAGCATAAGACGTTTACGTGTAAAAAGCTATTAGCGATGCCAGTTCAAAAACGATGGGAATGGGCGAAAGAGACACACGTATGTTTCCAGTGTCTGAATAGCAAACACAGACGTTTTCGATGCAAAGCAAAACGCTGTGGCACAGAGGAGTGCCGGGAAGGTCATCACGCGTTATTACATTTACAAGAAAAGAAAAATAGCGAACGTGAAAGCGAACACAGCGAGGACGTAGCCGTACATACGGCGTCCATCCACGCCACGACGGCTCTCAGTAAAGTACTACTTAAAGTTTGTCCTATCACCGTCAGAGGCGCTGGCGGTGAAGTAGAGACGTACGCGCTACTGGATGAAGGGTCCACAGTCACCTTGATAGACGACGAACTCGCAAACATCGTGCGCGCACAGGGGCCAACGCAGCCGCTAAGTATAAGGGGTATCTCGTCTGCTACGAATGAGAACGAAAGTAGGAAAGTAGAAATTAGTATACGCGGCCGCGGCCAGAGCGATTTCAAACAAATAAAAGCGCATACGATGAGAGATTTGCGTATCGGTAGTCAGACGGTGCGAGCCGAGTATCTAGTACACTCGCACCTAACATCGTTAAGGTCACGTGACTTGTGCTACGAAAACGCGACGCCTAAAATACTAATTGGAACGGACAACTGGCACTTAATCGTTTCGCGACGCTTATTGGTCGGCGGGAATGACGAACCGGCGGCGTCACTTACCCAGTTAGGATGGGTCATTCATGGGACCGCGCCGCGCCGATCGATAACGCGGGACGATGAGAGGGTGTTACACGTCGTGAGCGATAAGGAATTTAAAAGTAACACAGAGGACGAAAACCTGCGCGATAGAGTGGAAGCACATTTCGGAATAGACGCGTTAGGTATTTCAATGCGTGTGAAACCGTGCGAGTTAGATGAACGCGCGGTACGAGCCTTCGAATCGTCGGTCGCGCTGAGGGACGGGCATTATGAGGTGGGACTGCCTTGGAAGAATAGCGATATAATAATGCCACCTAGCTACGAAGCGGCCCGGCGACGATTACAAGGAATCGAGTTGAAAATGGATAGATCGCCGTCTTTTAAAGCGGATTATACGGCGCAGATAGACAGGCTCATCAAGGAAGGATACGCCAAGAAGTGTGAAGGCAGCACGCACGCGACGCACGAACTAGATACGCGACTTTGGTACTTGCCGCATTTCGCGGTAACGAACCCGAACAAACCGGGTAAGATGCGGCTAGTATTCGACGCGGCAGCGCGCGTGGGAGGCCGCTGCCTCAATGACGTATTATTGGATGGGCCCGACTTGTTACAATCGCTCAACGGCGTATTATTTCGCTTCCGGGAACGGCCCGTGGCAGTATCGGCCGACATAAGAGATATGTTTTTGCGAATAAAAATACGTCCGGAAGACGTGGCGGTGCAGCATTTTCTGTGGCGAGGGGACGACCGAGTAGGTCCGCCGCAGAAATACGTCATGACATCCATGATATTCGGAGCGAGGAGTTCGCCTTTCTTAGCACACAGCGTGCGTAATAAATGCGCTCAAGATCATCAAGAATCCCACGCACTAGCTTACGAGGCCATCACGCTTAATCACTACATGGACGACTGGCTGGATAGCTTCAGCTCCGCGGAAGTGGCCGCCCGCACCATACAGGAGGTTAGAGAAGTCTACGAACGCGCGGGTTTCCATTTAGCAGGATGGAGCGCGAACATAGAGGAGTTACTCGCACCTGTATGTAGAGAGGATAGAGCCGGCGCTCCGCGTGAGCTAGGCGCCAACGCCCACGCATATGAAAAAACGCTAGGCATCTTGTGGTTATCGGGTAGCGATGAGTTAGCATTTAATACGGCAATGAATAGGATTCCGGGCGACATTAAGAACGGGCAACGCGTACCCACAAAGCGAGAGGCGCTAGCGACGGTTATGGCGTTATTCGACCCACTCGGCTTGTTGAGCCCGTATACGGTCACAGCCAAGATTATGTTGCAAGGGCTGTGGCGCAAACAAGTCGCGTGGGACGAACCATTGCCTGTCGAGGAGGCGGAAGCCTTCAGCGAATGGTTATCAGATATACGGTACATAGAAGCGTTGAGGTTGCCGCGCTGTTATGAAAAGAAAGAGATAGCAAGTAGGCAATTACATGTGTTTTGCGACGCGAGGGAGCAGGCAGAACGGACGTTGTTGAAGCAGGCGCAACGAGAGAGCTTCGCAGATGAAATCAAGGCGCTCGAGTGCGGCAGAGGCGTCCCGCGCACTAGCCGCGCGTTTAAGTTGAACGTGTGCATAGATGAAGACGGGCTATTGCGCTTGAGAGGACGGATTAACGCAGCCGACGTTCCTGAATTAAGAAAACGGCCGGTCCTACTCGATGGCAAGCACCCGCTCACACGTCTCATCGTCATTAAAGAACACAGTGAAAACGCTCACATCGGTCGCGAACACGTACTAAATAATTTACGGCAAAAGTATTGGATAATAGGTATACGCGCCGTAGTAAAATCGGTTATAAGTAAATGTGTCACATGCACGGTGAAGAGACGCAACCCAAGTGTGCCCATAAAGGGCAACCTACCGCGGGTACGACTAGACATGTATTCCCGTCCATTCGCGAGTACAGGGGTAGATTGTTTCGGCCCGATGACGGTCACGGTAGGTAGGCGCAGAGAAAAACGGTGGGGAATGCTATTCACGTGTATGACAACGCGCGCGATACATTTAGAGATCTTACATAGCTTGAGTACGGACTCAGCCATAATGGCACTACGTAGGATGGCCGCGCGACGCGGGTGGCCAGCGGTTATAATGAGCGATAACGGTACTAACTTTCGCGGCTCCGACGTCGAATTAAGGCGCGCCTACGCAGAGTGGCTGCCAGAGTTGGAAGGATGCGCACTGGGAAAAAGAACAAAGTGGAGGTTCATCGACCCGGGCGCACCCAACCAAGGGGGTAGCTGGGAGCGGCAAATCCGTACGGTTAAGAGCGCATTGACGGTTGTATTAAACGAACAGGCACCCCGGGACGAAGTGCTACAAACGTTAATGAACGAGGTCGAGTTTACGGTAAACTCGCGACCGCTTACGCACGTCTCAGTCGACCCTGAGGACCCGGAAGCGTTAACTCCGAACCACTTCTTACTAGGAACGGCAGACGGTATGCCAGTGATAGGTTCCAGTAACCGGTTGGACAAGCGGGCTTGGAGGGTTGCGCAAGCGCTAGCCGACGCTTTCTGGGCTAGATGGGTGAGGGAGTATCTGCCTACGCTTACACCGAGGGGAGACGCGGTACGGTCGACACCGAACGTCAAGAAAGGGGACGTGGTGTTGATAACAGACGGCATATTACCGCGCAACGTGTGGCCTTTAGGGCAAATAGAACGTGTGTACGAAGGGACGGACAAGGTGGTACGCAGCGCCGACGTAAGGACCAAAGGGGGGATTTTTAGGCGACCCGTTAGGAGGTTAGTCGTCCTCCCGTTAAATGAGGGCTCCGAGGTTCTGCGCCGGGGGGAGGATGTTACGGACGACAACCCCTTGTAAATAGTTTCACCATGTCTTAAGTATTTTTTAATGTATAAAGTTCCTTCGTGTGTTTTTATTGTAGAATAGAGTAACGTTTTATAGTGTGTTTTTGATTATCTTTTTATAATGTTTTAGTGTGATATTATTGTATGTAATTAGAGAGTTTATAGTACGTTGTTATTTTGCTATATTTTATTATTATATCGAGTCTATGTAAAGTATAACGTAGTAAATTCATTTCGGTAGACGCACGCGGCACTTTTACCACCGTCGGGTGTATACTGTGTAAAAATGCACCTCTAGCCTACGGGGTACGGCGTCTTACCCACCGTCGGGAGTAATCCCTATAGTTTTGTATAAGAGAAACGACTTTTGACCGCATAACACACCCCACTCCGCACAGTCAAGAGCTCATCACTTGAGCAACAGCAAGAAGCAAGAAGTCTCATGGTCAACAGTCGTCGCTCAGCGTACCTACTACTATTGTATATAGTAATAAGAAGCTATTGTACGTCGTTATTAAGAAGAAATTGTACGTCGTTATTATCAAGAAATTGTACATCGTTATTAAGAAGAAATACAGTCCACTGAATTAAGAAAAGGCGGGTTTTATTACATCCCCAATTGGCCCCCATAAGTAGTATATACATTATGAACATTATTTTTTCTTTAAGAACGTTTATATTTATGTTCATATAAATTCATAAGAATCTATTTTGATGATGATCAGAAGCATTAGGTTTAAAAACTTGGATAAGTACTAATTCATAAATGTCTCATATTTGTAGCTCGAATAATGAACATAAATTTACCAAATGAGACTAATTCGTTCTAACTGTTGACCATAAATAATAGCCAACTTATTCATTTCCAATTATTTCACATGTGGGTACGATTTTTCTAAGTCTATTTTAAAATTTTGGTTGAAGGTTTTCCTCCTCGAGAATATACGGCTACCATTAACCTATCCCTATATAACAAAGTAGCGTGCACCCAGTTCGTGGACGAGCAAATAGACGACATTTATCGCCGTACAAGCGACCAAATTAAATTATACCATGCCAATTTCAGGGAATATTAATGTGAGCTCCTCGTAAACAAATATAGGGTACCCTATAATTTTGCAACATAAACAGAAAGGACAATAATTTTCATCCTTCAAAACATTCCGTGATATCCATTTTATGTATAGAATCTGAATAGAATTTACATATTTTAATTGGCTATTTGTTATTTTTCACACTGGCCTAATAATATTTTCATATTTATGTGGGATGATGAGGTGAGATGTATGATTAATTGATGTTTCTGAACGTGTAAGATTACTTTCTGAACGATGATTAGAATGGAAGAACTATGAGCGAATCAATGAGTGAATGTGAATGTGAAGTAGAGAGCGAATGAGGAATGATCTTTCTCTTTTCATTGGGATCGTGGGTGAAGACGGCTGTTTCTCTGTAAGATGTTTTCTAAAAATTAAGATTGTGGTCCGAAAATAAATCTCAAGAAGTTCAAAGTGTTTTTCATTTGGCCCCGATCCTACAATCTTGGGGGCTCGTCCAATTGAAAGAGGAAAATCAAAGATTACGACGGAAAGACGATCGGCGGGAAAGTTAGGTTATCTCACCGGGCGAGGCGGCGCGGCGTGGTACAACTTTTCATGCTAACAAGACGACGACGACTAATAAGACGTATTCCAATAAGACGACAACTATAAGAAGGACGCAAAGATGGGAAAAAAGGACAAGAGAAACAGCAGCAGTTTTAATATTGAAGACGAAGGAAGGAAAGAATTTAAACAAAATGGCGGCGACACACAGCAGCAACAGAACACACTATTCATGACGGCGGACCTTATACCGAAATTTACCGGACAAGACTCTAATTACCCTGTACACAAGTGGATTCAAGATATCGAAGATAATGGATTAATATTTCAATGGACACCATTACAGCAACTTCTTGTTGCCAGGCGATCACTAAGCGGGACGGCGCTTCTTTGGCTTAAATCGGAACGACCATTCAAGACATGGCAGGAGCTGGCGGAAGAAATAGTAAAGGAATTTCCATCTACGTGGGATACGAAAACGGTACATGAATTAATGAGTGCGAGAACAAAAAAGCCGAACGAAAGTTGCATTGATTATCTACTTATCATGAAGGAGATGGGTAAGCGCGGCAAATTAGCTGATTACGTGACTATAAAGTACATAGTTGACGGTATTATTGATGACGAATCCAGTAAGATTATGCTATATGGAATTAAAACGTACGCGGAATTAAAAGAAAAGCTGAAAATTTATGAGTTAGTAAAGTCTAAAACGAAGAAAATTAGTCCCAGTCAAGACCGTCAAGATAAGCCTACAAGTGTATATTCGAATTCATCTCATGTAAGAAACACATTTCGTTGTTATAATTGTGGTGATCACGGGCATGCCTCATCAAGCTGCCCTAACAAAGAAAAAGGAGCTAAATGTTTTCGTTGTAACTCATACGGACATATAGCATCAGCATGTGATCTGAAAAAAACAGGCGCATCAAGATTTGAAAATAGAAGCATTCATAAACAAGATGGCGTCAGCGCAAGCGGCGGCGATAAGAACGAAATTCAATCGCAACAAATCAGAAGTATGAAAAGAACGATGTTCGGATCTGTCGGCGAATCAAGTTTCGATCGGAAGTTTGTCGGTCAAGATGGCGGCATAAGAAATAATGAACGAATGATTGACTATGATTGCAATGAAGTTTCTATTAATCAGTTGACAGATGACAAGTCTCAACAGGTTATGAAGATTGTAAACAATGACGAATTAATAAAGAAAAGTTTAAGTGAAGAAAGTCGTTTGAAAAAAATAATTTTGAATAATACTGAAACCACAGCGCTCATGGACAGTGGTAGCGACGTGAATTTGGTCAACGAGGACGTTTATTTATCGATGTGTACCCCAAAATACGACGACAACGTTGTACTCACCGGTCTCGGCAGTGCAAAAGTTAAAACACTTGGACATTGTGTTGTGAAGTTACGAATAGACGGGCGTGATTTCGAACAAGAGACATTTTATATTGTACCTAATAACTGTATGCCTTACTGTGCTATTGTAGGTCGTGCGTTCTTGAGCAATGTTTTTATGGTAATGGATGAAGGAACAGTGTTTGTTTTTCCGAAAGGTGAAAGTTGGATGACGAAAATTAATTGTTTTTTCTCTACTGTTGATCTTGTAGGTACAGTAAGTATTGAAAGTGTGAAAGATGAAGTAGTGAGGTTAGTTGACAGCTACATGCCACAGCAAACAAAGGAAGCTCCAGTGGAACTGAAAATAACTTTGATGGATGAGACACCTGTTGCACAGCGGCCACGCAGACTGTCACCTAAGGAGCAGCACGAGGTTGACAAGCAGATTCAAGAATGGTTAAAAGACGGCATTATAAGGGTAAGTTATTCAGATTTTGCTAGTCCTCTGGTATTGGTAAAAAAGAAAGACGGTTCAATTAGGATTTGTATTGATTACAGACTGTTAAACAAAAAGATTTTAAAAGATGAATATCCTCTTCCAATAGTAGACGATCTTATAGATAAATTAGCAAGCGCTAAAGTGTATTCAGCCTTAGATTTAAAGAATGGATATTTTCATTTGAAAATAAATGAAGAGTCATGCAAATATACAGCTTTTGTCACCCCGACAGGACAATATGAATTTTTGAGAGCACCTTTTGGGTTAGCTACTTGTCCTAAAGTGTTTATGAGATTAATAACAACAATTTTCAGAGATATGATTGCATCGGGAATTATCATAATATTCATCGATGATTTGTTGATTCCAGCTCGAGATGAACAGCAAGCTGTTATGAGACTGAAACAAGTTTTACAAAGAGCATCAGAATATGGATTGAATATCAACTGGAAGAAGTCACAGCTGTTAGTAAAGAGAGTTGAGTATCTCGGACATGTGATTGAAAATGGAACGGTCATGCCTTCCCCTGACAAGACTGAAGCTGTACTCAAATTTCCAGAACCACAGAATATCAAGCAGTTACACAGTTTCTTAGGACTGTGCTCATATTTTAGAAAGTTTATTGAAAATTATGCTCAGATTGCTCAACCACTTACAGATTTATTGAAGAAAGATGCAGATTTTAAGTTTTATGATGAACACAGATTAGTTTTTAACATGCTTAAACAGAGTTTAACGAGTGCACCTGTACTCAAGATTTATAATTTCAATGATGAAACAGAATTACACACTGATGCGTCGAATATAGCATATTCAGCAATTTTAATGCAAAGAAGTAGCGAAGACGGAGAACTGCATCCTGTTCATTTCATGAGTCGTAGAACATCAGACGCAGAAAGCAAGTACACAAGCTATGAATTGGAAGCTTTAGCTATCATAGAAGGCGTTAAAAAGTTCAGACATTACTTACATGGTAAACCTTTTAAGATTGTAACAGACTGCAAAGCTTTTGAGATGACTTTAAAGAAGAAAGACCTGGTGCAGTGTACTAGAGTAGCAAGATGGATTTTACTTCTACAAGATTATGAATTTATTGTTGAACATCGCAGCGGTAGTAAGATGCGACATACCGATGCATTGAGTCGAAATCCATATGTGTCTGCGATTACTATGGACCTGCATAAAGAATTGCAATGTGCACAGGAGAGCGACGATGGTTTGAAAGCTATTATTGATGTCCTGCAAGACGGAAAGACATACAATGACTATTGTATTTATCAAGGCTTACTACGCAAAGGGCCAGAGCAGTCCCTAGTTGTTCCCAGAAAAATGGAGGATTTTATTATAAGAAAAGCACATGAAAATGGACATTTTGGAAAGAAGAAGACTATAGAACTGATTAGTAAAGATTATTATATTGAAAACTTAGAGAAGAAGGTAACTGGTCTATTGGCGTCATGTGTTCCTTGTATATTGGGCAGCAGAAAAGAAGGTAAACAAGAAGGCTATTTACATCCTATTTCTAAAGAAGAAGGACCCCTGCACACTTTACACTGCGATCACATAGGGCCTCTAGCGGAGACGAAGAAAAAGTATAATTACATACTCACTATTGTTGATGGTTTCACAAAATTTGTGTGGATATTCCCAGTGAAGACGGTATCAGCTAAAGAAACTATAGATAAAATGGAGATTTTACAACAGACATTTGGTAACCCAGCCAGAATTGTAAGCGACCGAGGAGCAGCATTCACGAGTAAAGATTTTGAAGAGTATTGTGAGCGAGAAGGAATCCAGCACGTTAAAATCACAACAGGAGTGCCAAGAGGGAATGGTCAAGTTGAACGTATTCACCGTACAATGATATCAGTACTTACCAAGATGAGTATAGAGGAGCCTACACACTGGTATAAGCATACAAGTAAGTTGCAAAGAGCACTAAATAGTACTTACCAGAGAAGTATCAAAACAACACCTTTTGAACTGCTTACTGGAGTGAAGATGCGACAAAAAGAAGATATTGAACTTGTACATATGCTAGAAGAAGAATATGTATCTAGTTTTATAGCTCGGAGAGAAGAAACAAGAATTAAAGCAAAAGAACAGATTTTAAAAATACAAGAAGAAAATAAGAAAAATTATAATAAGAAAAGGAAACCTAGTATACAATACAACATAGGAGATTTAGTTGCTATCAAGAAGACTCAATTTGGAACATCTATGAAGTTAAAAGCAAAATTTATTGGTCCATATAAGATTACAGGAATAAAGGGCAATGATAGGTATGATGTTGAAAAAGTTTGTGATACTGGAGAGGGATCCAAGAAAACATCATCTTGTGCTGAATTTATGAAGAAATGGTCTGATCGAGTTTGAGGTAAGAATACTGTTTTATTTTGCCTTAACATTTTTATCTGTTTCAGGTTATTCTGAAGACTTATATATTTTTCTATAATAATGTGTATGAAAGACTATGCTTGAAAGAAAGGTGGAAGATTTGTTTATTTTATAAGATTTATTGCTCAAATTATTATCTTGTGATACATGTTAAAGTTGTATGTGTTAACTACACTACTAAGAAGCAAAGGTCATGGGTTAAATAAAACAATAAGGTTTATTGTTTAAAGTCTTTATTTATATTTTGTGTAACAAGATGTAAGAAAAAGTTTTTCTTTAAGTTTATTTAAACTTAGTAATTAACTATAGAAAGGTTTTGTAAGTTTTGATTTTATTTGAAAATGTAATGTTTTCTTAAAGGTTTATTTTGTTATGAGTATTTAAAGTAGAACGGTACTATTGTTTTTGTTTAAGTTGAAAGTTTTAAAGTGTAAAGAAACTTGTAAGATTTTGTTTTTGTTTAATAAGTATGAACTCTAAACATTTAAAGATATTTGTAAGTTTTTGTTTATGCGGAAAGTTTAAAAAATTTAAAGATACTTGTAAGATTGTTTGTATAACTCTATAATTGTTTGTGTTAATACGGTGTTATGATGACTGATGATGGAAGATGATGATGATGATGAATGACTGATGACTGTGTGTGCATGTCTGAGGGCAGACATGGTGCAGGAATGGCCGAGTGTGGGATGATGAGGTGAGATGTATGATTAATTGATGTTTCTGAACGTGTAAGATTACTTTCTGAACGATGATTAGAATGGAAGAACTATGAGCGAATCAATGAGTGAATGTGAATGTGAAGTAGAGAGCGAATGAGGAATGATCTTTCTCTTTTCATTGGGATCGTGGGTGAAGACGGCTGTTTCTCTGTAAGATGTTTTCTAAAAATTAAGATTGTGGTCCGAAAATAAATCTCAAGAAGTTCAAAGTGTTTTTCATTTGGCCCCGATCCTACATTTATATTTGTTTAAAATATGTGTAATAATAACCTTAAATTATTCCCACCATAGAAATATTCATAATTTTTTATGGTAGTATGACTAAATTAAACAGTTTTGGTTATAAAGAAAATCGTCAATAGTAATTTATTTTATAAAAGGGCAACATCTTCATCCTCATCGATAACCTTAGTTTTAAGGACTTACTTAATTCTTATCCCTCTTATCTCATTCAATGTTTTTCAAAATAGCATCCCTACAAAACTGAAATCTATATATTGCTCAATAAAGAATCAAAAGACTTTAAAGTTAACAGTAAAGTTTCTCTACGGAATGCTAAAGCCTAAAACCAAAGTGTCACTGATCGCATCAAAATAAATAAAAACAAAGCAGTTCACCAAACTTATAATTGTCGTCTTTTTGCTTGAAAAATGTGAACGAAGTGGAACTTTGCATGATCTAATCCAACTGAATCGCAACATTTTATAAAGTTCATTGCACACTGGGTTCGAATTTAAAGGATTTGTCGTGTTATATTATCAAAACAAAAATTCCATTCAATGTATGAAAACGAAAATATTTTTAAGGAGTTGTATATTCAGCCGAGTGGCTAATCTTGCCTATTCCATTGAACAGGATTGAACAAGATTCATGCCCTAACCTATTTTTATTAAATTCGGCTAGTCTGTATACACGAATAACGAAAGGCACGATAGTCATGCAAAATCGCATTTTTCTGACCCAGACCGATAGACCGTAGGTGTTTTGAACCAAAACAGAACTTGAATATGTGACATCCCTCATGTTAACAAACAAACTCACCACTTGACCAAGAGAGCAGAACGCCTCAAGAACAACAATTTACAATTTGTTCCCATTGTACCTCCAGCATAACCGAATGTTTACGACAAAGCTCAACATGGCATCGCCACCGTCAGTAACAAACCGCACGGAAATCTGCCACGTCGTCTGCTTTCCGGGCAAATATCTATTCGAGTCTTATAAAAACTTTGAAAATATAATACTTTTCATACTAAATTCTAAATAGAATCCTGAAAGATCATTACCGAGAAAAATAGTACAGTTTCGGGATAGTAACCAATGCAAATGAGAATCTTTATGATACATCACATTTAGAAATTAATTTAGTTCTATAAAGATTAATGTTTTGGATGAACTGTTTAAGGTATGTCTAATATAAGTATTAATGTACCCTACAAATGTAGTTAAGTATATGTTATTGTTTCCAATAGGTAATGCAGTAGTAAAATATATCCAAAAATTGCTTTAGTAAAACCGCATAATTGAGAATAACAATTTTCTTTCCAATACGCAGTTCAATGAAAATACGATATCCTGTGTCACGCTTTCAAATCAATTATATTTAATTAATCAATCCCCAAGTTAATGTGGGGAAAGCAACAGGCAGTTAACGATGTGATTTTTCTTGAAGCTTATATACTGAAATTTCGCCCCATTTAATACCTATGTAGGAATACCTGCTCGAACAACGAAAAAATGAATTATATAAACATTTTTTTCTGCTCTAACTATTTCGAAATAACGGTAGCTGTTACCGTCAATGGAAGATTATCACTTCTCATTTATTTTAGTAAAAAAAATTTTTGCATAAAAATATAAATCATTTGTTAACAAAAGCAATGTATTTTCAGAAGCTACACTCGATGGCAACTCGAGATATAACAACAATTAATTATGAAAGCAGTAAGAGCTGCACGTACAAGCGATCGCATGTCTAGATGCCTTTAAATTTGGCGAGCGGTGTAATATGCCAGCGCTCTGGCAATCCTCTCAACGACCTATGTACATTCGAACCGTATGGGTCGACGGATTCCGACATCCAATACTTAACTACGACGATCCTTGTTATATTAAACTGAGCGCGAAAAGAAGACCTTACTCATCGGCCAGTACCCATAAAACATCAACAAAAATTAGAAGTGGCCGCCTTAGTCACCGACACGAGGATTTGGAAGACTGTTTACGAAAGTTACGTCTTGTGATTACAAACGATAAATCATTAAAAGGCGATCAAGAAACAGGCGTGGAAAAACTTAATCTATCCGACGTTGATGACTCAGACGACGAACTGAGAATTACAGCGTCTCCGCAACCTTTAAACGATTTCGACTCATCCAGATACGATAACATAACAATGAAAGCTATAAAGAGTAATCGGACTTCCCGGACCGATTCTAAGGAAAACACAGAATTGTCGGATAGAGTATTACAATGGCTAGACCTAGCTGGCAAGATAGATCTGCTGAAGGAAGATACGGGCGAAAGGATGTCCCAACCGCGGCACAGCTGGCCAGAAATACAAAAGCGGAATTTAATTAAATCAAAGACGTCAGCCGATTTAAAGGCAAAGGAGTCAAAACCGGTCGAACAGAAACTGAGTGGCCCTATCGATCGGAATGAATTTAATGTACCAACGTCGAATACGATTGAGAACTACGCACGGCAGTCACGAAACGTGAAAAGCACGCTGCGACACGACACAAGGATAAAGGAAAACAGACGGGCCAAAGATATTAAGCGTAACATAGTGGAAACCAGACAGAAAGTAGTCACTGAGAGGAGCGCGGTGGAAAAACAGTACGCGGAGTTAGTTAGCAAGAAATTGATTCCAGATGTGGGAAAAGTTAAAAAGCAAGTGCACATTTTTATGCCAGAGGCGTTGCCGAAACGAACGGACTCTAATGTGACTAGTCGAACGCAGAGTCTGCTATCGCAGAAAATTTAATTGGGTATACTTATTAATCCATATCTTATAAAATTGAAATTTTTATTATAAGAAAAAAATAGTATGATGAATGACTTTCTAAAAAATATGATTTGTGAATAATTATTGTAATAACGTTGATTGTAATTATAAAATTTCATCAAATAAAATTGTTTTTCATGTCGCTGTATTGATAATTTGTGTTATTCGAAATAACAGCATAAATATACATGTATAATTATTACATAGGTCTTTCTCTGAGCCATCGAGCAAACGTGCGAATGAAAAAATAAATTACTAGTAATAATATGTATTGTTTAACATACATCTTATTTTATATTTCAGTAATTGTTTTCTAAATACACTAAAAAGAGCAAGTGCTATCATAACACAGTGACCTATAAAAACGATGTATTATTTTATATTTAGTTACAAATAAACTAAAAACATATTAACATTATCTTATATTTGCATTTTTTATCAATATAAAGATTTCCTGATAACAACGTCAGATGGCAAAGTACATGTTAATGTTTACTTGCAAATTATGTTTCAGGCTATGTTATATTATGTCCACAGGCAGGTCATATCTATGTCGTAGGCAAAATGGATGATTTCGTCTTTTACAAACAGCGTCGTAATTTGGCATTTCGTATTATGTCTAGAATTCGAAATCGGAAAATCCATACTAATATTATAAATGCGAAAGTAACTCTGTCTGTCTGTCTGTTACTCAATCACGCCTAAACTACTGAACCAATTTGCATGAAATTTGGTATGGAGATACAGTGAAACTTGGTTAAGTGGGACCTGGATAAGTGAGAAACCTCCATAACTGAAACAAATGCTGAGGTCCCAACACTTTGGCACTGAATTACCTCTGTTAGTGGGACGAGGTAAACCTCTATATCTGGGATTTGTTCTTTCGATTTATCATCATAGTTACCTCTATAACTGAGACAGCAAGTAAATTTTATATGCATAAACCTCTGTAACTGAGATAACATTGTTTGTTTACCACGGACATATATCAAGATAGACTAAGCGAGTGTATGTACTTCCCGTGTCCAAACTACGATTATGAAACTTACTTGAAGCTGGCCTACACTCAGTCCGCGCTTGCAGTTCGCCAAGGAAAGACGTGAAGCTGAATAAAGTAAAATGCCGAATTACGCCGTTATAAACTGTAGAAACTCCACAGCTGTGAGTGGCCGAGTTAGCAGAGATGTTTCCTTCCACCGGTAAGTAATTTTCTAATCAGAATATGCACTATTTATTTTAAAATCAAATAAAGAATATCTGTGGAAAACGATCGTGACAAACACGGATACCAAATCATACGAAATGATTCGGAATACATTGCGGCTTTTACTTGGCACGGTAAAGATCGCGTCGTATGATAACAAGCAATGAATAGCGTCTTCTCATTTTTCTGTTCTCATTTTTCTGTCCAATTTTGTGGTTAGTGATGTTCATTTGATGCAACAGTTCTCGATTCTAATCGATTTTATAATCGAACAGAAAAATGATAATTTGAAGGAGCAATTTTTCAGAAAAAAAGGCATAGATTTTTTTTGTCATTTAATACGACTTGACCTAGAACTTTTAAGTATTTTAATACAAAGGTACTAAAAATAAATATTATGACATGGACGCCATTAGTTAAAGTGTCATCTTGGGAGTTTTTTAAGAAAACTCCTTATTGCTTAGACTATGTTTGTTTTTTCAGTTTTCCAAGTAACCCGAACATAAAAGGAAAATGGATCGATGCAACGGGACATAAAGATTGATTGATTGACAGTTTCATTACTTTCTTTCGATGGCCTCTCTAGTACGTAGTACATGGTAACTCAATGGGCATATGTAAGAAAAAGCTAAAACACATTAGTTTACTTGTTAGAATATTAAAAGGTTTATAACTTTATTTTATCATCCCTCTGTCTATGGTAATTATCATTTTTCTGTCTTGAATCGATTTAGTAATCGATTACGATTCATTTATTTGACTACCTCTTAGACATAGATCTAGTTTGATCTGATTTCTTTCGATTTACTTCGATGGGATAGGACGATACTAGAATCGCCGCGCGAGTGGCGGCCTAATCGATTTAGCGTAAAATGAAATTAACATCACTAAAAAGCGCTCGTGACGTCATAACGCGTCAAGGTCAGTACAAAAAATATGACACGCTTGGTTTTCATACAGATCGCGGTACTTGCGTTGTCTACTTATATATACATGTCTGTGTTTATAACTTTATTTTATCATCCCTCTGTCTATGGTAATTATCATTTTTCTGTCTTGAATCGATTTAGTAATCGATTACGATTCATTTATTTGACTACCTCTTAGACATAGATCTAGTTTGATCTGATTTCTTTCGATTTACTTCGATGGGATAGGACGATACTAGAATCGCCGCGCGAGTGGCGGCCTAATCGATTTAGCGTAAAATGAAATTAACATCACTAAAAAGCGCTCGTGACGTCATAACGCGTCAAGGTCAGTACAAAAAATATGACACGCTTGGTTTTCATACAGATCGCGGTACTTGCGTTGTCTACTTATATATACATGTCTGTGTTGTTTACTCATTCTTATTCAACCCACAAATTCCACACGTAATTCCAAGTACGTAAGTACAAATTTTGAGCTTCAATTACCTTCAGTTTTAGTTTCGCTTTACTATCATACAGATGTTTATTTGAAAAATGTCAAAACGAAAGCTACAATTGTTATCACCCCTCTGTAAATGAGACAGATATTTATTTATACCTGTATATCTGAGACACTGGGTAAGTGGAATACCTCTATAAGTGAAACGACATTGCAGGTCCCTTGATGTCTCACTTAACCAGGTTTCACTGTATTTTGATACCCGAGAAAGGACATAGGCTACCTTTCATTGCGAAATATGTACCACGGGCGAAGCCGGGGCGGACCACTAGTTTTAAAATATAAATTTTTAGATGCCTGAAAAATACTTATGAAATTAACCCAGATGTTACTGAAACAATTTTTGTTATCATATTAAGGTGAAATTTACATATTGTGTCCATATTGCAAAAAGTTTAACTGGAAAAATAGTATAAAAATTTTATCTATCGTGGAAATCTCGGAAAATGGTGTCCTTTTAAAAGGACGGTAGTAATATGTACTACTAAGTAGGTAGACTATGATATTAATATGACAACTGACATTTCACATATATTTATGTAGCAATATGAAAGTTTTCAAAACATAATTTAGAATGCAAGGTTCCATTACATTTAGGACAATAGAAATTGGCTTTCTTGTGACATTCTATACACCGAAGCTGCTTGTCTCTGTACCTTATGACGTGATCTTTTCCATCAAATCCAGAGGTTTCACGGAAACTCTAGCACCTTTACGTTCCTCATTCTTATATGTTTCGAGCAGAGCAGTTCCAACACTTCTACGAATGTGGAGATAACCATAATGACCCCCTTTTACTTGTATATTTGCCAAGAATTATGTATTGCCATATCAAGTCCATGACAAGTCAAAGAAAAATACCACTTCTTGCCTCTGATAGATGTCTTGTACAAACCGATGCTCTGGTCGGATCTGTCCACCCCTCCCATTTTCTCGTACTTTTTTTACGACAAGTATATTTTTCTTCTGTTGTTGTGAAAATATCTTTACCGTAGACACAGGCTGAATCGTATCAAAGTTTGATGCAACAGTCACAACACTGTTATCATTCCATTTGCAAAATAAATTTGTTCTGCTCTGGTCGATTGATGCTTGAATGTACCTCGTGGTGTCTTTTTCAATTTTCAAAGGCAGCAGGCAAAGGGCATTTCACGACGCGATTTTCACGTACTGTGCCAGTAGCCTTGATTCCTCGTACTCGAAGTTCATCAATGAGATGAATGGACGTAAAAAAGTTGTTAAAAAATAAATGGAATGCAGCTTTGCCCTATATTTGTCGCAGTACATCAGCATACTGTAATACAACGCTTGCACCCAATCCCAGAGGCTTTTGGTATTTGTTTTGCCGCCATAGTAGAGCACCATGGCTTCGCCGATGCTGTGATGCTCTTCAAAGAGTGCATGCGCAAAAAAGTACTCTATAGTAGTACATATTACTACTGGCCTTTTAAAAGAACGGCAATTAAAACTGCATAAATATCACAAATTAAATAAAATCTAATAGTAGGTAATGTATATTTCTGATAAAACACATTTCAAATTACGTGTATTTAAAATAAATCAAGTAATTTGTTTTAATTTATTGATAATACATTTAACTTGATTTATCAATGGAAAATGGCAGGTATTCTAAAATAATTTAAAAATATACCACTGTTATAAAACGACACAACACTTTAATTTTCCAATTCCTACAACCATGAGGTGCCAAATGAATATAAACATTTTTTTCAAAAATGCCCTCATTGTTAATAATAATTTTATTTATGGTGCGTCCTTTTAAAAGAACGATAGTAACAACTGGGTTAAAGATATTTTAACTAGGCCACTAGTTCCTATTCACACATTTCTTTATCAAACTTTGACAAGCCCAATCCATATCCAAACTAACCAAAATCAATATTATAAAATATCTGATACGATTATTGTTCGTGTTACGTAGATTTTATTTAAACGCTATTCATTGAAGAAGAATAAAATAACAAAATCCATAAACAAATAACAATAAAAACCTGAACTGACCCCAAAACCAACAGTAGCGACATCTCTCGCCTGAAAGCGCGAACGCAGCGGGGGATCCAGTGGTTGTCCCGAGTACCTTGGTACCGGCAAGCCTAGCGCGATCACGCGGAACCGTTCGTCCACACGCACTAGACGCCATTTTGATACCTCTTCTAGACCATGCTCCTAAATGTTTAAATAATGTTAAATAATCGAAGCAATTTGACAAAAAATGTAAAAGGTAATTGTAGAAAAAAGTAAATGTAAATTGTATTTATATTTTACTGTAACATGAATAAAATGTGTAAATTATACATTATTGAACAATAATAATTACCTCAAGCAATTTATCATATCTGGATGATGGTATTAAAAACCTGCCATCTTCCAAGTGCATTTCCCTATTTTCCAGCAGATTATTTAAGACTGGCAACACATTTCTTTCTGCCTTCTCTATGCCCTCTATGACAAGAACTCTTCCTTCGATGGCGGCTCGAACTGCACTCTGTATATTAATAAATATATAAAAAAATCACACAACGGAAAATAACAAGAAATCACTATATTATACACTATAGGAATATAATAAAACCGTTAAGGAATTCTATTTTGATAATGTTTATGTGGTGTATATATTCTCTCATAGTCTCTTCTTTCAATATGTATTTTACTATGATTAAATTTTGATATCTGTCCATACATTGACAAGTTACAAAAACATTAGATTTTTTCTAATTTTTTAATTATCGGAATAATATTCTTAATGTTCACTAAATTATTATCCATACATATTTGGTAAATTTCTTCATATTAAAATCATACTTCAAACTCAAAAATAATTATCTCAGTCACACATCACATTATAAAACAACAAAATACCTGATCAAAATATTTGGCCGTAGAACTTTGAATTTCCCTTCTCTGTTTCAGATCAGCTTCGGTTGTGTCCCGGGAAAGTGCCACATACTCTAATTCCCTTTGTGTTAACTCCAAGTACTGAAGAGCTACTTTACGTCTAAAAAAATTATATTAATTTTAATTTAATGTTATCAGAAAAAAAGGCTTTAATATAGATCAGACTAAAATCTTAACAAATTTCAGGACCGTTATAGTACAATAGTCATTTAATAAAAGAAAATAATCTTAAGAACTTCTGTATATTTAAAATTAATCCATCAGTCCCCGGAATCACAGACACAATAGAAAATCTATTGTGTCGTGGTCCGATCGGGGTGCTCGGTGGTCAATGGGTTAAAAAAAATATATGAACTCATGACTTCAACATATTTTTTTTTTTAATTTTAACTGCTTTATTTTACGTTACTTATATGAACATTATACCTGCTTGGACCAGGTCTTCCCAACAGGAACATGTCCTGACCTAAAAGATCCTTTTGCATCATCCATCTTAAGTTGCGGAGAGTACTTTGTGATAAATTCTTGAGCTCTGCATCCTCTATTGTCACTAAAAAAGTTATTTCAATTCAATCAATAATTTTTCAATTCAATTAAATAATTCAACCTCAGTAATTTGAGATTTGATAAATTCATATCAAAAGGAGCAAAAATTATGCAATTTTTGCTTTGTTGTTTTATAAAGTGACATTTTTGGAATATAATAAATTCATAACTCAACTTGTTCTCCAAGCATTTTGAATAGTCATAACAGATTTTCTATTAACCACTGTCTTGGAAAAGCAGTTTTTACAAAAATTAATCTTTTAAAGTGTGTTCTGGTTATAGTATCATATTTTTTCAGAATGATAAGATGTAAGTATATATGAAAATGCTTCTTGGTTATAATTTATAATTTATATCATTAAAATTACATTTCATTTGGTCTAAAAGTGAAAAACTAGTAAAATATAGGTTATTTTTTGTATTACACTTACAGTACTTTCTCGGGACATATTCTATTTTTTTCGCACTTTTTATTTCTTTGCTTACATTTCCAATAGTTACTCTTCCTTCACTTGAATAAGCTCGAACTAATTTAGGGCTTACATTTATTTTACGACCGTTTAAAATACGGATTAAAACATTAATCCTACGCACAGTCACAGCCGGATTAAACACCATTTTATGAATTAAAAATTCGTTAATAAAATATTAATAAAATTATGGTGTTATTCTAGCATCATCGTAAAACTTTAATAAATGTTTTTTTATTTAATTAACTTTAACTATTTCGCGATAAATAGTCCAAAGTCTAATTGTAAATAATTGTCAATAAAACCATGTCAATGTCATTTACACGATTTGCAAAACTTTTTGACAGTTTTTCGGCCTGCGGTGGTGTAAGTGTATACACGTGCTTTGTGTTTAAAGTGGTTATATTTTCATATTTCTTAGTTTAAGGTGATTGCAACGATCTGTTCCCAGCCAATATCCCGCTAGATGGCGCTGAATTCTACATTTCTAGTTTATTTGAGTTTTTGCGTAATTGGAATAGTCATCAAACCTAGGAATAGTCATGGCGGTTACTGAATATTATATTTTATTGAAATATGTTATATCATTGCCTTAAAATCCACCCAATTCGGTAAAATTATGCGTTTTAACATCTGTCATTGCATACAGGGTCGTTTACACACACAGACGTATACAAAAATGATAAAGATTTAACTCTAGATGGCGTGAATGTAAAGCGCGTCACACACGGTGAAGATACTACCTATAATATTTTATCTAATCTAGTAATATTTTATATTACAGTATCTTAAGGTATCCGGTATCAGCGTTCTGACCATCATTTTTCTTTTTTCGCTGTAGAACCGCCATCCTGTTACAAATGACCCACAAAGGAGAATGACCACGGGTGGTATCGGTAAAATTTTAGTTGTGCCACGTATTCGTTATATTGTTAATTCCTATTTGTATTTATAATGATCATATGTATCAATATTAAGTCTTAATTAAACCGGATAAATTGAAATAATAGTAAAAGTAAAAGTTTTTCTTTTGAAACATGTATGAACTTTCGCATTAGTAGGAAGTAGGATTGTTATAAAAATAAAAGTTATATTTGTTGGCGTAAACTATTTTATTGTAATTTTGGGAAATAAATAATGTCAAAATTGATTACCTACAATAAAACGCAGTTTTATTTTATTACCTACATTACACTATTGTTTTTTTTTTATCAAAACATGTATTTGAAGTAGCAAATATGATATTATGCTGATCCAAGCATTTTCACTCAAAACTAATATCACTAATGATTTGTAAAAGTAAATTATTTCAAAATACATTTCATAACCAACAAGTAAGAATAATTATTCATACAACAACAAATCAAAAACACTATTTACTATGGAAAAAAAACCAGGAAGGTGAAAAACATATTTACGATTTCGATGCACTCGACTTTTAGTAAAATAATAGGTAAAAATATTATTATGGTTTTGATCACAGACATATCTGTGGTTTTGATTTTAGCTACTAGTATCAGAAAGCTGCGTGTTCAATGCACGTCGGGGTCCCACAACTGTGGAGGAATGAAGGTAGAATACCTCCATCGAATAAGTGAAATTTCTCGACATACTCGATTTGCCGGCCGGCCTCAATGAAGATTGTCCGAAAGTTGTATATGTGCTCTGTAACGAAAAAATTTCGCTAGCGCGATTCAGAGTGAGGTGTCGTACAATATACCTAATGAAGTTTTTCATCTTTTTATTTTACTACAAATACAAAATAAAAATTAAACAATGGTAATGTAAATTCTAAACAAACTACTACCAAAATACAATTAGAACAAAAATCATTTGACTTGTTTATTTCACCCAGAGGCCAGAGGCGGCTCGTGACAAAATTGTATAGGTGTTCACTTGAAATAAAACAACGAAAATACAATAGCGTTCGGGATGATTTATTACAAAAAAATGAGCACCACATTTTATAAATGTCTATAACACTAAAAATTACAAAGTACAGGCTATTTCAAAACGAATTCAATGACTAGGTATCAATAATTAGTAAATCACCGAATTTGCATTCGCGAGCGTAGGTATCCATAGTGTTTGTCACTGACGGTCACTGACCTCTATAACTTATAGTTATAGAGGTCAGTGGTGTTTGTTGTGTAAACATGTATGTATTTGAGTAGTTAGTAGCATATTATATTCTGAATTTCTGATCCATGCCTATTCACTCAAAACTAATAACACTAATGATTTGTAACAGTAAATTATTTCAATAGGTAGGTATTTGAACATTTCCCAACAAGACGTAAGAATAATTATTCGTAGGTATACAAGATACAATAACAAATCTAATACACTATTTATTATTTTATTATTTACTAGCGGTCCGCCCCGGCTTCGCCCGTGGTACATGTTTACGTTTTCTCTCCATAAGAAGTAATAGCTAGAGAGCTAGCGCAAAGCTACCTGTATGTATTTGACCAGACCTGGATTTTTGTGTGTTGATTCCCCTATACCTACTATACATGAGATGAGGAGTCACTAAGCCCAGAGTGGTGGACGGGGCGCGCGCTTAGGTAAGACAGGTGGAAATTTTTGGCGAACTTTGAAACCATTTGACCACGTCTGCCATTTTGATATTTGAAAATAGATTATTATTACTATCGGAAAATAACAATGGCAGACCATTATCACGCGGATAACATTCTGGCAGACACTTATGAAAGTGCTGAAAAAAATACAATTTTGAAAGTATTTGACCAGATCTGCCATTCATATATTTTATTTATTAGGGTCTTAAAAACTTATTTTCGAAACGGCAGACATTTTCATTGCGTACAGACTTCAGCAGACAACAAAACTTTACAGACTTGACGCATGCATTTATGTTGAAATGTTCATTCATCATCACTATCGTATGGCGTTGTGTGACTCGTCTTCATAATCCATTGAATCGGATTCTGTAAAAGTAAAACGTAAATTATATAATAAAAGAAATGAGTCATTATAAACTTACCTAGTAAGGCAATGCCTTTGATGTCGCACGATGCCGCCGCGCCGCCAGTGTAGGTACTTCTGCTGCTACATGAAAATATGCTAGGGTTGCAACAAATGGGAAATAAAACAATTGTGATTATTACTATTATGATGTAATCATTTATTCATATTATGTACATTCAAAACAATTGCTATTATTAAATCTGATGTAATTATTTTTTCATAAATATATAATTATTATTAATTACATAATATATTGCACTGTGAAATATTTACGTATCACTTTATTTTTGATGTTCTTAATTGTCTTTTATAAAATTTAAGTGACGCATTCGCATTGGGATCAACAATCCGATAAGAAAAGAATGGAGACAACATATACATAGCTTTGATTTCAATTCTACAGATACAAAATATACAATCTATCTAAAATGATACAACGGATGTTTCCTGCGTTTTCTCGTCAAAATACCGAAACAACGTAATTATTGTATAGTAGTTGGGCGTGAAAGTAAAAAAACAAATGAAAAGTGTTTTCCATATGATTATTTATTAAATTTACGCGATTAAGAATAATTTCAACGATACAATTTAGTAACCGAGAATTCAGAGGATTAAAGAAAATACCTGCCTGATCATTTTATCAAACTCTAAAAGAATTATGGTTATTTCGCATCACTCGGTTTATTAGTTTGGTAATAATTATTAAAGGTAGTTACAACCCTAGCCATTGAGTCGAACGGTAGGCAACACAATATCGACTTTGTGCGGGTACATATGGTACATTTCTTCTTGCTGTGAAGCGTAATTATTATTATTAAGATTTTTTAGGCTATTTTGAATCAGCTGTTCTAATTTAATTCTAGAAATTTATTAAAACGTGATTTTTTTAAAAGTATATTATGAGTTTATAAATACCTCAACCAATAGTTATTGTGTCCTATCCTCATTTCTTTATATCTTGGTAGTTAACTAAAGTGTTAAATTTACATAACCTCAACAACAACATTTACACTGCCACTGCACTAAAACTAAACTAACTAGCTCTCTAGCTATAAGAACCATCCTCGTACTTCAAGGGATATAATAAAAAAAGAATTATCGAAATCGGTTCAGCCGTTCTCGAGTTATGCGCTTACCAACACATTTTGCGATTCATTTTTATATTAGACTAGCGCAGCGGTCCGCCCCGGCTTCGCCCGTGGTACATGTTTACGTTTTCTCTACATAAGAACCATCCTCGTACTTCAAGGAATATAATAAAAAAAGAATTATCGAAATCGGTTCAGCCGTTCTCGAGTTATGCGCTTACCAACACTGCACATTTTGCGATTCATTTATATATATATACTAGCGGTCCGCCCCGGCTTCGCCCGTGGTACATAATATTTACGTTTTCTCTACATAAAAACCATCCTCGTACTTCAAGGAATATAATAAAAAAAGAATGATCGAAATCGGTTCAGCCGTTCTCGAGTTATGCGCTTACCAACACATTTTGCGATTCATTTTTATATATAAGATAAGATTATGTGAAAATAACCAGGAAGGTGAAAAACATATTTACGAAAACATAGTAACATAATATGGCTGTCGCTACAATAATTATATTTCAATTTTATCTTTTTATACCTAGTAGAACTGGCCGACGAATAAAAAAAATCGTATTAGAATAAATACAATAAATTACGGAACAAAAAAAGGATTGTAACTGAATTAGGTATGTTTGTTTCTGGGCGCACCGTTTTCGACGACGCGACGCGCGACGTAAGCGTATAGGTATAGGTACCTACTTTGCTAAAACAAACTAATAAAATTGTGTGTCTGTCTGAAAATTCGGAAAAGCATATTTTGCAAGTTTGTAATTACTTTGATAGTTTACCGATTTATAATAATTGTAATTGTAATTGTATAATATATAATTTGCAATGTGGTGAAATTTCATAAAAATCACGGGCCAATTTTTTGTTTTGAATCCCACCGAAAATATAATTGCGTTATTAGAATAATTAATTACTATACCTACCCACGATCAATTATTACAATATAGTCTCAAATGCATACTAGAGAAATATTGCAATTTGATTCAATTAAAATGCATAGCATACAAAAATAAATTCACAACACAAGAAATTCCGCGCGCAAATCATAGCGCGTGTCAATGAAATCAAGAATGTTTTATATCAAGCCGACGCGGACGACGACGCGACGCCGAACAAAAGTACCTACGACGGACGACCACGCTTCGAGTTGCCAAACAACATGAGTAATAAATTGTTTACAAAAAAAACAAGTTTTCCATTTTTCTGTATGAGTAGACAGAACTTCAAAACGCCACCTGCTACGGTTTATATTATGAACGATTGTTATAAAAATAAAAGTTATATTTGTTGGTGTAAACTATTTTATTGATCAATAATTTTGGAATTTAAAATTGTCAACATTGATTACAATAAAACGCAGTTTTATTTTATTACACTATTGTTTTTTTTATCAAAACATGTATTTGAAGTACCATATAATATTATGCTGATCCAAGCATTTTCACTCAAAACTTATATCACTAATGATTTGTAAAAGTAAATTATTTCAATATACATTTCATAACCAACATGTAAGAATAATTATTATTATTCCTACCTACAACAACAAACCTAAAACACTATTTACTATGGGAAAATAACCAGGAAGGTGAAAAACATATTATTATTTACGATTTCGACGCACTCGACTTTTAGTAAAATATAGTAGGGAAACATAATATTATGGTTTTGATTTTTGCTACTAGTATAAGAAAACTGCGTGTTCAAACTACTTGTTTGTCTGTCTGAAAATTCGGAAGTACTTTGGTAGTTTACCGATTTATAATAATATTGTATATATCGTTGTTTAAAAAATATTCAAACACAATAAAATATGATATATGTACTGATTTATCACTGGTTTCAGTGATGAACTGATGAGTCAATTATAGCCACTATACTTTCGTCATACGTGTGTATGATTGATGTGATTTGCAACGTGGTGATATTTCAGAAAAATCACGGGTCAAATTGTCCCACCGAAAATATAACTGCGTTATAAGAATAACTATACCTACGATAAATTATACATAATACAATATAGTCTCAAATGCATACTAGTGAAATATTTTATTTGAATCAATAAAATAAAAAAATAAATAAAAAATAATAATAATACAAAAATAAATTCACAACACAAGAAAATCCGCGCGCAAATCATAGCGCGTGACAATGAAATCAAGAACTTTCGAGCCGACGCGGACGACGAAGGAGCCTAACAAAAGTACCTACAATCATAGGCGGCTCGTGACAAAATTGTATGGCCGTGTTCACTTGAAATAAAACAACGAAAATAGGTACCTACAATAGCGTTAGCAGTACAAAAAAAATGAGCACCACTTTATAAATGTCTATTTATACACTAAAAATTATAGAGTATTTCAAAACGAATTCAATTATTATTTAGCAATAATTAGAAAATCCCCGAATTTGCATTCGTGATCGTATTCATAGTGTTTGTCTACACTAATATTATAAAGACGAAAACTTTGTTTGTTTGTTTGATTGTAATGAATAGGCTCATAAACTACTGGACATTTTACCAATGTTTGCAAGTTTGTGATTACTTTGATAGTTTACCGATTTATAATAATTGTATACTTATATCATTGTTTAAAAATATTCAAACACAATATGATATAGGTACTGATTTATCACTGGTTTCAGTGATGAACTGATGAGTCAATGTTAGCCACAATACTAATCACTTTCGTCATACATGTGTATGAACTATGATTGATGTGATTTGCAATGTGGTGAAATTTCATAAAAATCACGGGCCAATTTTTTGTTTTGAATCCCACCGAAAATACATATATTACTAATTGCGTTATTAGAATAATTAATTACTATACCCACGATCAATTATTACAATTTACAATATAGTCTCAAATGCATACTAGAGAAACATTGCAATTTGAATCAATTAAAATGCATAGCATACAAAAATAAATTCACAACACAAGAAATTCCGCGCGCAAATCATAGCGCGTGTCAATGAAATCAAGAATGTAATTTTATATCAAGCCGACGAGCGACGACGCCGAACTAAAGTACCTACAGTACCATTTACCTTCAGTGTACAATACAGTTTACAGACCTACGACGGACGAACAATAATGAGTAATAAATAAAAAAAAACATAGTTTCTAAGGTCATTAGTTTTATTTTATTTTATTGTTATTTTCTTTGAACGATTGGAAATGAAATTACTCAATTTTTACACAGAACTTTGATTTATTAGAATTATGCTCATTATGCATAAGATAACGAACGCGAATGCACGACATCTAGCGCGTCAATGTCTAAACATCGCCTTTCGTTTAGACATTGACGCGCTAGATCTGTAATAAGTATATAGTCTATGCGCTAGATGTCGTGCTTTATGTCGTGTTTCGCTTGGCAAAAGTCACGCACACTACTGTAGAAGTGTCAAATTTTTCCGGTATTTTACTGTTGTTTTTCTAAGTAAATATTGTAAATTATTGATTAAAAAGGTCGAACGCGCACACATTTCATTATAGAGAAGTGATAAAATGATTAGTTTTAAAGAAATAGTGTCTGTGTTAAGTGTTTAGAGGTAATCAAAAATGTATGGAGGGACGGTCGGAACATCAACCTTAATCTTGATTTTTTACTATATTAAGTCTATCAAACCTGATATATTTGTGTGTTGGTGGCGGTTTATGTGAGGTTTGTTCTAATTTCTAATAGATAATAGATATTATTTAAGTCATGGAGGTATCACCTCCTGATCCACCTGATCCCCCTCCCCCTCCTGAGACTATGAGTGATAATGTGCCCCGTCCAAGGCCAAAACGTCATCTTGACCAGGATGTTGGTGAGGATATTAGAGGTAAAACAAAGAAATCTTCACTAATCGATTGTCCTAACTCTATTTCCATAGATACCGTATATAAGCATCCGCTTCTAGAAGGCCCTATTCGACAGTATTCTGCAACTGACTCGGGACCATTCATTGTTCACTGCAGTAAGATGGAAAATGACCCTGCATCAGGCACCTCGATCCGTGCCATCAAAATCGGTCAACTACTTGTTAGTAACGGCATCAAAAATATTTGCAGAGATGGCATTAAGAAAATCGGCCGCAATAGGGTGGCTATTGAATTCTCAAGCGGTGAAGATGCCAATGTATTTATTGGTCATCCGATATTGGCTCAGCACAACCTTAGCGCAATTATCCCCTTATACAATTATTCTCGAATGGGCATTGTGAGAGGAGTGCCCACTGACATTTCTATGCAGGAATTTGCTGCCAATTTGGAAATCCCTGCGGGCTTTGGGTATATCTTAAAAGCACGTAGGTTAAATAGGAAAAATCGTACGACAGAGAGCACTGAATGGATCCCCACAAACTCCCTAGTTCTAACATTCCAAGGGCAGAAGCTTCCTGACAGGGTCTTCCTGTACAAATCATCCTTAACAGTAGAGCTTTATAGACTGCCAACAATCCAGTGCCTGAAATGCTGTAGGTTTGGCCACATTAAAAACCAATGTAGGTCAAAGCCACGATGTTTTAAATGCTCAAAAGACCATCCCGGTGATGAATGTGAGGTGAGGGAACCAGATGCACATTGCATTAATTGCTCAGGCTCACACTTTGCATCTTACAACTCATGCCCTGAACAAATCCGGCAGAAGAATATTAAATCTGTTATGTCTGAGGAAAGTATATCCTATCAGGAAGCTTCACTCCGATTCTCGACTTCCAAAAAGTCCTATGCTGATGCTTCCCGGTCCGTTCCGTCCTTCAGAGACCAAGCCCCTGAAACATCCTTCCCAAGTATGACACCAAATACCATTTCCTATAAAAAAACTGTCTTCCGTGCTCCCCGCCCTCGCCCTCTTCTGGGTAAAACATACGACAAAGCGGCTCACTCTGAGATAACGCAGGCTCCTCAATCCGTGTTCGGCAATGGATGTGCTTTATCTGGGGCTATCCCCTCCTCCCATTCTTCTATCTCTCCTCTCCCCTCTCCCTCCTCTTATCCTTCATCTAACAACGACTCCAATGTGGTTGTATCTTGCCTTTCATTTGTTTATGACATCTTGAGAATGTACAATGATACTGAATTACCGTCCAACGTGAGATCTGTGCTATGCAAAATTTTTGAAACGGTTCAAGTAAACAATGGCTCCACTGAATTTAATACAATGGAATGCCAGGAGCTTGCGGCCGAAAAAGCATGAACTAATTCGATTAATTAATGATTATGAACCTTTAATTATTGCTATATCGGAGACCTGGTTTATTCCAGAGTCTCGTTTTCATATTTCCACCTACTCTTGTTTACGCGACGACAGAAGTGATGGATACGCTGGATCTGCACTTTTTGTCAAAAGAAATATCCCCTTCTCTAGAATCCCTATCCCATCCCATCATGAAGACATTAATGCTGTAGCAGCAAAAGTCTTAGACTTCACTGTTATATCCCTCTATATCTCAAATCCTAACTCTTCCCTAATCCCAGATTTGTATTATATCTTCTCCTCTCTTCCTGCCCCAATACTTATTTTAGGAGACTTCAACGCCCACCATTCGTGCTGGGGCTCAAACAAAACAGATGCTTTCTCCTTGTCCTTACTAGAATTAATTGATGACCTTAACCTCTGTATTCTTAATACCGGCTCTCCCACTCATCGTGTTACTCCCTCTCAAAACCCTAATAGTGCTGTAGACCTTTCCCTCTGCTCCCCCTCTATATCTTTACTTAGTTCATGGTCTGTTCTCCCTGACTCACGCGGCAGCGATCACTATCCTATTCTTCTGTCCATTAATAAACATTTTTCCAGCTCAAATCCTCCTCCCTTACTTAGGTTTAGATTATCCAAGGCCAAATGGAGCGAATTTTCTCAATCATTGGTTTTGAAAATGAGTTCCGCTCCTTTTATTAATGACATGGACAATGCTCTGAATACCTACTCCTGGTTAGTTGATTCCCTTATCTCTAGTGCCGAACAACATATCCCCTTAAAACCTTTGCATAATTACAAACCCTCAACACCTTGGTGGGATGCAGATTGTTCAGAAATAATCCGTAAAAGAGCCGATGCTGAAAAATTATATACAGCCAACATGTCAAATGAAAATTATATTAACTTTAAAAAAATTTCTGCAGAAGCAAGAAGGCTACTCAGTTCAAAAAAGAGAACAGGTTGGTCAAGGTTCTGCCAATCTCTCTCACCAAGAACTCCCTTATCTCTCATTTGGAAACAAGTCAAAATATTTAGAAATTCACTGAATCCCAACAATATATCATCATCTGATACATCCCAGTGGCTAAATTCTTTCATGAACAAACTTGCTCCCCCAATGGCTCCCAGTTTCGATTCTCTGCCCACAAATCCTTCTTTTATCCCCTCCAGTAACTGCTTTGATGCTCCTTTCTCCATGGACGAGCTATACTGCGCTTTATCTGGGCTTGTTGATTCAACTCCAGGTATTGATGGTATTCCCTACTCCTTCCTTAAGAATTCGCCCCCAGAAATCCTATCTTTATACCTTAACCTAATTAACTCCTTTTTTGCCTACGGATTAATCCCTGAACCCTGGCGAGTCCAAATAATTATACCCATCCTCAAACCTGCAAAGGATCCTTCAGATTTCAACTCTTACAGGCCTATAGCACTGTCATCCTGCTTATTGAAGGTTATGGAGATTTTAATAAAAAACCGATTAGAATGGTTCGTCGAAAATCAAAATTTACTCCCCAAAACCCAATTTGGCTTCAGAAAAGGGGTGAGCACACTAGATAGTGTTGCTATTTTAACAACAGATATCCAGATAGCTCTCCAAAAGGGACAGTTCCTTGTGGGGGCCTTTCTCGACATTCACTCAGCATACGATAACGTCTTACTTCCTGTGCTCAGGCAGAAAATGCAAAATCTGAGTATTCCAGCGAGGATAACACGCTACGTTTGCAACCTCTTTATGTCCAGGTCAATTTGCGTACGTCAAGGGGACTCTCTATCTGCTCCCAGGTATGTATGGAAAGGTCTGCCACAGGGATCTGTCCTTAGCCCTCTTCTGTTTAGTTTGTATACCCACGATTTAGAATGTTCTGTTCAAAATTTTTGTGAAATCTTGCAATACGCGGATGATATTGCTTTATATGTTAGTTGCCCAAACATCAACGAGGCTGAAGTGAGATTAAACACTGCTTTGTTCTATCTCCACCAATGGTTGGATGAACATGGCCTCTCTCTTTCAGTCACCAAAAGCTCTTCGGTCATATTTTCTCGTAAGAGGAACATTCCTCCTCTGCTCCTAAAATATAAATCAGAAACGTTTCCCACTAGTAGTTCCATTAAATTTTTAGGCATACATTTAGATTCTAAATTATCAGGCAAATCTCACTCGAAGTACGTTATGGATAAGTGTGAAAAAGGCATTAATGTAATGCGTGCTCTATCAGGGGTAAGTTGGGGTTCTCATCCTTTCTGTCAAAAAATTTTGTATAACGCCATAGTCCGGAGTCATTTTGACTACGGTTCTTTCCTGTTAGAACCATGCAATAAATCTTGCAATACGAGTTGGGATAAGGTCCAGGCTAAGTGTTTACGCATTATCATAGGTGCGATGAAGTCCACCGCGATTAATGCGCTACAGGTAGAATGTGGAGAGCCCCCGCTCAAACTAAGAAAACAATATCTTTGTGATAGATTCCTATGTAAAGTCCTGCAAATCTCTGACCATCCTCTTATCTCCAAACTCCATACACTATACAGCCTGGTTGGAAACAACAGCTCCTATCCTCTATTAAACTCACTCTGCTATTTCTTAAACCTCCCTTCTCCCTCTTATCAAATTACCTGCAATCCCCTATTCACTATCCCGTTTCAGGCAATTGTTTTTCGCCCTAATATCCATTGCTTCAGTATTAAGAAAGGACCTGGTGCTAATGAGAACTTCAACCGAATCATAGCTGAGGAGTTCCATGGTTGGACAACTGTTTTTACGGATGCCTCAAAGCTATCGAATACTGACAATGTAGGAATCGCCGTCTGGATCCCAAAATTCTCCATAATGCTATGTCGCAAATGCCCACCGCTGACATCCTCTTACACGGGAGAGGCATTGGCTATCCTGGAAGCCGTCTCATATATTCTCTCTCATGACATGGATCAATCTATCATCTGCTCCGACTCCCAAAGCTGCTTAAATTCTTTATGTTCTAACCTATTCCGAGCCAAAATTAAACATCCTATTATCCTCAAAATAAAAGAACTCCTATTTGAATGTCATGAGAGAAATATTCGTGTGACATTGACCTGGATCCCCAGTCATTGTGGTATCCTCGGCAATGAGTCAGCAGACTGGTGTGCCAAGACTGCCTCCAGGATGGCATCTGAGTCCCACAATCTAGTATATTCCCAAGATCTTTTATCGCTTGCTCAACTGCGCCTCACTGAATCATGGAAAGCCTCTTGGAAATCATCCCAATTAATGAAAGGTAAGTTTTATGCCTCAATCCAGGGTGATATTCCATCCAGACCTTGGTTCTCAAAATTCAAAAAGGTAAGTAAGCCAGTTACTTCTGTGATCTGTCGAATAAGGCTTGGTCATTCATGTACCCCTGTCCATTTGGCTAAGATTCGGGTAAGGGATAGCTCACTATGTGAATGTGGCATAGACGAGGGCACATTAGACCATATCTTCCTCAACTGTCCTAATCACTCCCCTTCCCTGTATGATTTCCTTCCTCCAGATATCCCTAGACCCACTAACATGAACACTCTTTTAGCAATGTTAAACTCACCTATAATTGAAATTCTTTCCAACTTTATCACAACTAATAAACTAAAATTATAATTTACACCTAGATTAATTTACTATAAATATATAATATATATTAACAATATTGAGTAGCCCTATTTCGTTTGTTTTTAACTAACTCTCATATCATTTATTATCTGTCTGAATTAACAGTACTAATTTTTATGTTGTGTATCTATATATTGTGTTTGTCTCTTTTTGTTTTAGGTATATCTGTGTTTTGATTGACATCGGTATAATAATGTTAGCTCAAGCGTGTATTATCTTCCCAACGTGACATTGGCAGAATTGTACTCAAACAAAATTGCCACCCTTCGAAAAAATTGAATTGATTGAACTTTTTGACAATTTGACGTCTCATTGTTAAATGTTGCCATTTCTATGGAGGTTAAACGTGAGTCAAATGATAACATATCACACCAAGTGATATAGGTCTACCAGAATCTGATGGCATATTTATATTTAAAAAATAAAAGATTTTCATGTGGCAACTTTATTTGACAACTATCAAATTGGTTGTCAAATTATTTGTATTGATGATTAATTTTTAGGATTTTGTCTTCAAAATCTTCGAAATGTCGATAAAACCGCTGCGATCACAAGCAAAAGGTGTTGTTTACAATGTGTATAGAAAAATATTCGATGAAGAAGGGTCAAACACATCACAATTTTCAATTTTAAAGCGCATGAAAGATTTTATTGCTAAATTGGACTTACCCGTTTTGATACTTTAAATTAAAAATGTTATAAATAGGTAACTATGTTTGTTGATTAAAATATAATTTTATGAAAACTTATTACAGGAGTTTCCAATTCGGATATTTGTCAAGTCCAAGGTGTACAAGTCAATAGGCATGACGACAGTATCCATAAATGATCGAATTAGTGTTTTTAAGGGAAAATGCATAATAAATAAATTAAAAATAGTGACTTAGAAATATTAAAAACATTAAGATTAATGAGATTATCAATAAAATAAAACATTGAAATTCTGCAGTCGGCCATATTGACTGAAACACGCGTGACGTCACGTCTTTGTAAACAACTTCGCGTCAGGTGTATTTTGTTGTTATGAATATGTTAAGAATACGCATTTTTATATATTTTATATTTTTTCACGTATGCTTTATCGACTCAGAACAGAAATATAATTGCGAATTCACGAATATGTGGTTCGGGTTTCTCTGCGTCAAATTTATACAATCATTATTCCTTTCATATTATTTTCTCGCTTTAAACAATTACTAACACTTTTTTTGGGTATTATTTTTATGTAGATTCACATTGCAATACTGCACACCACTTATAAACTTTGAAATTAGATTCTATAACACTTAATAATTAAATACTATTACGTATTTACGTAAGAGTGACGTCACGCCTACGCCATGACACCTGTGAGCTGTTTTGGCACAGTTAATAAATATTTATTGAAAAATGGCTTTTATCTTCGTTAAATTTAAGTATATTAGCAAAATATAGGGTTTTTCTTGTTTAATAAACGTATACACACATTATGGAAGAGGTTTTGAAAATCTTTCGTCATGCCATATAATGTGTTAATACTTACGAAAATAAACATGATTTTATTTTATTATTGTTTTATTTTTTAAAAATTATAATCAATCGTTAAAAATTGTAAAAAGTTTTGATCTGCATTATCATTACATCCATATTTTCACATGCCATAATGATATATATTCAAATATAGGTATGTGTAAATACTTAATATTATGTATTACCTTTAGAAAAGTAATATGTATATTATACATGTAATAAGTACCTACATAATATTACGTGGATATCTCATTATTAAATAGAGTATTATCCACTTGTGTAATGTGACTAATGATATTGAGGACAAAATAAAAAATACGCAGTATCAAGATCGTTCAGTCCATTTTCCCTAGGGTTGCACACTCAAAATTTTGATTTCCCTAATTGCCATCAGATTCTGGTTTACCTATAGCTTCGATACACAGCTTCGATAGCTTCATTAATTGTATTTCAATTATTTTAATTTAATTTTCATGCAAACTACAGAGCTCTACATCATCAATTAAATTCAAGTATTAACCATTTTATCAAGTAATATTACTAGTATGTATACCTTAAAAACCAATATTATACTTTGATATAAATACTGTAAATAAAAGTGATATATATTCATAAACATCTTTATTAGTATAGGAATACACATATGTGTAGGTGAATATTTAATACTATGAGAAAATTAACAATTGACCCTAAATACTTTTGACTTAACCATATTTTACCTAAACATAGTTATAGATAATTAGACGGTATAAATTACGAAAAGGATATAAACATATTGTTATATTATGTTTATGACAACAAAGACCATCATACTTTATGTATGAATATTGCACGTTCAATTATAACATATTTTATTAAATAGTTTCTAGACAAAATTCATATAATCTATTCAATATTATTTTCCTCTTCTTCCATAGGTTCAATTTTAACGCTTACAAAATCAGTTGGCTCTAACTCATATTCATTATTTTCAACCTCTTGTTTACAAACGACCTCTGTGAACTTTGGATGTATATCACTCTGAGATTCAGATTGTTCCGTTGAATTATCTTGCGTTTCATCATCAGAATGTTCATCATTATCATCCGATTCTCCAGTACTTTCATTATTTTTATCCAATTGTAGTTTATTTGCCAATGTTACAAAGTCTCCTATAAGCAAATCTGTGACTTTTTTCTTGGGCGGTCCGAAAATGTTTGTCATGGTTTGCTCGTCTAAGTTCAAATTGCATTCTCTTGGTTCTAATCGCGAATAATAGTCCTTTATGTTGATTGCTGCTCCGTTGAGATCGTGGCGTTTCCGTAGATGCTTTATTATTGTTCGCTTGACTGCGTATGATTTTGGGCAGCATTTGCACTGAAACAATAAAGAAAATATTTAAAAAAAAAGTATGAAACGTGTTATCATGACTGATGTAGTCAAATTTGCAAAATAATAAGGATTGGAAAGTAAGTTATCCTTATCTTCATATTGTCTTAAGATTTTTGTAGTATGTATGTTAGACTTTATCACAAGACACACACTTTTTACTATATTATACTGATTTATTTTTTATTATAATATTTTTTTTTTTAAATCCACTTAATACTAATTACTTAATCTGAAATTTCTTATAGGGAGAAATTTTTATTAATTAACTTAATAAATATTTTTTCTCTTCCTAAAATCTACATCTACACATTAAAAAAAATACTCACTCTAAATATATTCATAGTGCTATGCGTCATGACATGATGCCGCAACCCGGAACTGCTTGTGACCGTCTTCTGACATATTGGACACGTGAACTGTGTGTTCGTGTGCGACGTGCGCAAGTGACGCAACATGTAACGCTCGTCTTGGTACTTTTTATCTGAAAAAAAAAAATATTTTTTCGCTTTTTTTACACAATATTAAGTATATTTCCAAGTACTTAAAAAAAAAAATTTCGCTTCAAAATTTTACACAATATTGAGTATAGTCAGTAAGTATATTGATACATTTGAGAATATTACTACTTTTCAAGTTATAAAATTGCTTAAAAATGTTGGATAGATTATTTTTGAAATGAGTTTTGCTGATGGTCGTTATTAATAAAATAGGGCAAAGATAATAAATATTTTTAATTGTGGCTTTTAAACCAAATTACAAATCGATGCAGCACTTATAAGAGTTTTAGAAAACAAGATTTATTTTTGCAACATAAATAAATGAATTCTAATATTATGCTATACATTATTAAAATGTATAGCATAATATTAGAATTAATTAATTTTTTAATTAATTTATTCATGTTATTAAAATCAAAGGAACTTCATAACGTGAAAATACCTCAACAATTATTATAAAACATACATACCGCAAAGTGGACATTTAACATTCTCCGATTTGGCTATGTGCGTTTTCATATGTTCCCGCAGTGAACAGGCGCTTGTGAATAACTTACTGCATATTGTACACGTTTCCAAATCTAGGAAAAATATTTAAAAAAAATCAATTTTTTTACCCATGTATCAGATTATGGACTTTTTAATATATCTTAAATTATAATGAAATCATTTTTTTTTAAGTTTACTTTTTAATAATTTATTCAATAACAAAACAACTCACTTTCTCCTGTATGTCTTCTTATATGGTACGTAAGTTTGGATTTCTGCACGAAAGTCTGTCCACAGTAAAGGCAAGCGTACGACGTGTCCTTAGAATGCGTCCTGTAAAAAAATTATATTTTTAAGAGCAGAAAGATGTACATATTAATAAATTAATAGTCTACATTAACATTTTTTATTGCGTTAATCTCTGACGTCATCCCTTCTGTGTTACGTGTACAGCGAAGGTGCGGTTTCAATGCGGACCAAATAGAGCATGTTCTTAGCGCAGAGTGAGGCAGCAGTACCATGGATGCGGCCTTCAAATGTAGCTGAACGAAAGATACACAAAGGGGGCGGGGCTTAAAATATACACAGCTCTGACGTCACATATCACGTGACGCAGCACATTGGTTACACGAACCGCACGCGCCACAGTTATAGTTCGATTCAAACTTAATGGCGGCTCGGAAGTTAGGTGCAAATACGAGTGTGGGTGCGCACAGGTCCCTTAACGTCCCGCCAATACTTAAAATTGTTTTCTGTCCATCGGATCGTAACATTAGAAATTTAGGTTAACATAAAATTACTTATTAGTCTTGTAGGCTAGATTGTAATTTATATAAAGTGCTATTTTAAATTAGTTATAAAAAAAAATTGGTTATCTGTAAAGTCGGTTTACTGACGATAGTTGAACGTGACAACGTCCGATTGTGCTTCTTTGTCGCTCGTTCCACGCTCTCGCTTGCACTTCAAGCCTTACATGGAACGCCTCAGAGCGAGGTAACGGCGCATGAGTCATGTTTTTTCGTGCGTGCAGCCGGCTCTATCGAATTATAAGACGTCACGTCAAAAATCGGAAAGTACGTTGTTCCGAGCCGCCATTAAGTTCCGTACGTAAGAACCGTACCTAGTGTGCGACGTGCACGCGCCCTTGTCGGCGAAGGTGCGGTCGCAGTGCGGGCAGGCGTAGGGCCGCTCGCCCGTGTGGCGCCGCTCGTGCCGCAGCATGTTGGAGCGCTGCACGAACCGTACTGTACCTAGTGTGCGACGTGCACGCGCCCTTGTCGGCGAAGGTGCGGTCGCAGTGCGGGCAGGCGTAGGGCCGCTCGCCCGTGTGGCGCCGCTCGTGCCGCAGCATGTTGGAGCGCTGCACGAACCGTACTGTACCTAGTGTGCGACGTGCACGCGCCCTTGTCGGCGAAGGTGCGGTCGCAGTGCGGGCAGGCGTAGGGCCGCTCGCCCGTGTGGCGCCGCTCGTGCCGCAGCATGTTGGAGCGCTGCACGAACCGTACTGTACCTAGTGTGCGACGTGCACGCGCCCTTGTCGGCGAAGGTGCGGTCGCAGTGCGGGCAGGCGTAGGGCCGCTCGCCCGTGTGGCGCCGCTCGTGCCGCAGCATGTTGGAGCGCTGCACGAACCGTACTGTACCTAGTGTGCGACGTGCACGCGCCCTTGTCGGCGAAGGTGCGGTCGCAGTGCGGGCAGGCGTAGGGCCGCTCGCCCGTGTGGCGCCGCTCGTGCCGCAGCATGTTGGAGCGCTGCACGAACCGTACTGTACCTAGTGTGCGACGTGCACGCGCCCTTGTCGGCGAAGGTGCGGTCGCAGTGCGGGCAGGCGTAGGGCCGCTCGCCCGTGTGGCGCCGCTCGTGCCGCAGCATGTTGGAGCGCTGCACGAACCGCATGGGGCAGTACGAGCACGCGTGCCGCGGGCCCTCGTGGATCTGCACGTGCTCGCGGTACGAGTCCTTCTTCTGCAATAGAAATAATAAGCACATGAGTAACGCGTGAAGAACATTTTCACTAAGGGCCGATTTTTCAATCCTTGGTTAAAATTTATCCGTCCAATAAAATATTACACAAACATATTTTTAAAATGTCACATGTAAACTGTCATATACGGACAATTAGAATACATTTTTGAAATGGTTGTTTAATACGTTATTCGATGAATAAGTTTTAACCAAGGATAGAAAAATCAGCCCTAAGAAAAATAACGGTTTAAAATCTGGCTTGATTTCAAATTAACATTTTCGGTTATTTTATTACAAAAATATTGACAAAAGAAATCTCGGAAAATACAAAAAAAGATTGATAATCAGACACATCCAACAAATGACAATGATAAATAATAATATGGCCATATAAAAAAAATACATTTAACCAACACTTTTTATAAAAGTTAAAACATACCGCAAACACTTTCCCACAATAGTCACACGTAAAGCTCTGTCTATTCGGCAGGTGATCTTGTTTGTGCATGTAAAGTGATGATTTGTACTGGAAAGACTTTCCACACTCAGGGCATTCGAACGGATGTCTTCCTGGATGACGGAGCAGGTAGTGCAGTTTTCTGTAAAGTTTAGAGTTAAAATAATTCTGTGTATTATTAATTTTCATTATTCATAACTTAAAAAAAGAGGAGACTTATTTCATTGTCCTATGTGTGAATCCGCAAGGGTGATATTACAGTTAATCTGTTATTGTTAGAAAGTATTTTAAAAAAAATAACGTCTATGTTAATTTATGTATGTAATTTTAATTTCGTATTTAAGTAAGTTAAGTTTATTTTGTATAATAAAATTGTATCTCTGTCGCATTGGGAATTGTCCTGTAATAGCAAGTGATGTTTTTTAAATAAATAAATAAAAATAATTTTTTTGCCATTTGAAAAAAAAATGGCTAAATGCATCTTCACACGTGAGCTGCCGGGCTACAAACCGCACTCCCCTGTAGCCCACCTCTCGTCCATAGTCTGCAGCACCTCCCTGCACAGCTTGCACTTGAACTTGCCGCTGGCTCCGTGCGCCTGCGTCACGTGGCAGCTGCCGGGCTACAAACCGCACTCCCCTGTAGCCCACCTCTCGTCCATAGTCTGCAGCACCTCCCTGCACAGCTTGCACTTGAACTTGCCGCTGGCTCCGTGCGCCTGCGTCACGTGGCAGCTGCCGGGCTACAAACCGCACTCCCCTGTAGCCCACCTCTCGTCCATAGTCTGCAGCACCTCCCTGCACAGCTTGCACTTGAACTTGCCGCTGGCTCCGTGCGCCTGCGTCACGTGGCAGCTGCCGGGCTACAAACCGCACTCCCCTGTAGCCCACCTCTCGTCCATAGTCTGCAGCACCTCCCTGCACAGCTTGCACTTGAACTTGCCGCTGGCTCCGTGCGCCTGCGTCACGTGGCAGCTGCCGGGCTACAAACCGCACTCCCCTGTTATAGCCCACCTCTCGTCCATAGTCTGCAGCACCTCCCTGCACAGCTTGCACTTGAACTTGCCGCTGGCTCCGTGCGCCTGCGTCACGTGCGCGCTGCACGAGCGCGCGGTCGCAAACTCGCGCCCGCACTCGTGGCAGCTGACCGCCTTCGGTTTTGACGAACGGGCCGCGTGGACTGTCTGCAATGCACAAGAACTGTGTTATTTATTTTTGACAATTTTTCAATATCGGGGTAAAGTAATTCGTAAACATAAAGATAAATACCATAAAACTTTATTAAAACATAACCAAAGCAAAAATACTGAATGACTTTGTTATAAAAATATCACTAGCGACCCGCCCCGGCTTCGCACGGGTGCAATGCTGATACTAAATATACTACAGAAAAATTGTGAACGTTGTATAGGTATAAAAATATAGCGGCCCGCTCCGGCATCGCACGGGTATAAAATACATAGCCGGGCGGCCGCAAACGCTACGTCCCGCAATTTTTAAATCTGTAATATCTTCGAAAATATTCACTTAAATCATACGGTGTAAAGGGCCATATAGATCTATATTAAATGAACAATGTATCCATGGTATTTAATTGGTTAAGGATTGATGCTGTATTGGTTAAAATCACTTCGAAAATTAGCCATTATTTGTCGTAAAAAGTAAATGACAAAAAAAGTTATTGTGGGTTATCCATAAGAGATAGACATATACCATCGCGGACTTTTCTGTAGACCTTTTCAATGTGTATAATACTTAGTACATTACTTTGATAAAACTCGTAGGGTTCAGCCTGCGTTTGCAATGTAAGCGGAATAAATGTAATTTTTTACGACATCACATGAGAAACCTCAAAAATAACAGTACTTCTCCACTACTTAATGGATCTTATTATACATATAAACCTTCCTCTTGAATCACTCTATCTATTAAAAAAAACCGCATCAAAATCCGTTGCGTAGTTTCAAAGATTTAAGCGTACAAAGGGACATAGGGACATAGGGACAGGGAAAGCGACTTTGTTTTATACTATGTAGTGATGGTCATTATGACATTTTTTTTATTTGAAAAATCACAATTACAAGTGGTTTAAAATAATATTAACTTCACCTTAACATGCACTTTCAAGGATTTCTTCTGACTCAATGGTCTGTACACACAAGGATCTAAACAGCAATACAGCTTCCTTGCTTCCGGATGGTTCTCGTCAAAATGCGTGCGAATTTCCTCAAGAGACGGTAATAAGATGCAACAAACACAGCATTTCAACAAATATATGTTCATCCGAGTTCTTTCATTGATATGTTCCTGCATGTAGTGATGTGTGAACCAAACCTAAAAGTAAAATATTAGTTTTAGCGTTACCAGCTTCAATACTCAGGATGATGTCACAAAATGGTATTTTATTTTTTATATCAGTCAAAAAATTTACTGAATTATTTGCAATGATCATGTTATGATTCTAAAATATTAAAAATATTAAATTACATGCAAAGAGAAAATGTATAAAGGAAATGAAATGACCTTATCACCAAAAGTTTTAGAACATTCTTCACACTTATAAAACTCATCTTTATATTTTTCCAAATGTACTTTTATCTGATGTAATTCTCTGTCTGGTTCATTCCAGAATAGAGTAGGACAATATTTACACTTAAAACCTAGATGGGGACTGAAACAATTCTCATATTCTAATTCATCCCAATGTAAGGAAAGATGTTTCCTTGTAGATTCTCGATTATCAAATTCCTTATCGCAAAACTGACATATCCAGAGATCTTCAAATTGACCCAATTCTGCCGTTATATGATTTCTAAGTTCATTATAAGTTTCGAAAGTCGTAGCACACACTCTACATGAGTACAATGATACAGTTTTCATGCAATGCATTTTAGATACATGAACTGCTAACGAATTTGGATCATCTAATTTTGTTTTACATATCGTACACTCTATTTCTTTCGCCTCAAATTTAGTATTATAATCAACATCTGAGTTTTCTGGTACTGTTTTTATATCTATATCTTTTAACATTTTATCTATGTAGTTGAAATAGCACTTTTCCAAGATAACTAATTCTAGTAGAGTCATATCAAAGTCCTCTTCACCTTGATAATCTATAATTTCTTCACTTATACTGTCATTTTTACTGCCATCACCTGCTTCATCATTTTCAGTCTTCATATCTTCATCTTTGCCCTCATCATCTTTTAAATCATCATTTCTTATTTCACCATCTTTCACTTCATTTTCTTTTGTTTCCTCACTTTTACTATCATTATTACTCTTGACTTGTTCATCATCAGAATGGACTTCTTGTTTTACTTCTGGTACAACACTTATATCAATATTTGGTTCATTTTGGTTAAACATTCCATCAGTTTGGTTGGAATAATCTTGGATTGCAAACGGTTTCTGCATTCCAACATATCCACATCTCATTTGACTTCTTAATTCCTCATGAATAAACTGCGGACTGACATCAACACCTTTAACAAAAAACGGTGGATCCTTCCCAGAAACCATATTGGAGAAGCATTTTAATGTGAAATGATGGTACCCCATGTAATGACTGAAGAACGTTGATGCTGGATTATCTGTTTTAGAACATAGGAGGCATAGGAACTTGCATTGTGAGTCGAGTTGCCACAATTCTCCGAATATACATGAAATATTTGTGACATTATGCTTTTGATACAAATGGGTAGTATAATTGTCATCAGCTGGCACTCTAAAGTGACATAGACGGCAATGGACAAGGTTGTGTACAGTTTTTAAGTGATTTCTCAACAAATCTTCCACAGGGAAAGATTCCACACATTGAGAACAAGGCCAAGGTGTGTGGAATTTTTCATGTGCTTTCCATGCTTCTCTATCGGGAACAAAGTATCTGAAAATTTTTATATAAAGTGTTGTATTTTAAAAATTACAGTAACAATAACTAACAGCAATTGATTGAATCCTAGTAAGCTGATGAGGGAAATATTATCTATTCTAATATTATAAAGCTGAAGAGTTTGTTGGTTTGTTTGTTTGAACACGCTAATCTCAGGAACTACTGATTCCTCCAATTTGAAAAATTCTTTTGGTGTTAAATAGCCCATTTATTGAGGAAGGCTAAAGGCTATAAATCATCACGCTGAGACCAACAGAAGCGGAGCAATGCGGGTGTAACCGCGGAGCACAGAGCTAGTGTTTATATAAAAATCAAAACTAGTGTAGTAACCGTTTGTTTAAAATTCAGATAATATTGTGTTTTGGTATTGAAGCAGACTGTAAATACAAACGTGAATTTACCTGCATATCCCGCAAAAATCTTTTTTGTGATTTAAAACATAGTGAATTATAATTTTAGGTCTGTTTATGAACCATTCAGGACATAGTAAACAACTGTATGGGCCTGTCGTATTGAAATCCTTCAGATATAGCCAGACATCGGTCGGACGTTTGATAAGGGCTTGGGATACCAAAGCATTCGATGTAGAATTTGTACGATTCAGTTTAATTGTAACACCATATTTCTTAATCGGTATAATTTTTTTCTTCTTGGGTTTTTTTTCATGAATTTTGATATCCACCGGAAAGTCTTGGGGATTTATTTTCTTTGCTGCTGCTAATAACGATAGCGGCTCATCGTCAGATTCATCGGAACCCATGGTAAAATAATATGAAACAACCTTTTAACCTATAATTAACTAAATTAGCTGATATTTTTTTAGAAAATCCTAAAAAACATTTTTTAATCAATATCAAATTCTCGGTTGAGATTGGTTGATCAACAGACAAATTTACTGCAAAAACGTAGGTTTGACATAAATTCATTCAATTTTAGCCAATGTCTGATGATCTAAAAGTATTTTAGCCAATCCAATCGATAGAAACGTGTGAAATATTTTTTGTTTACTTTACGACACTGTGACACAAGCGTCAAAATTGTCAAGTGTCAACTAAAAACAATGTCACAAACAATGTGGAGTGTTTATAGTCTATGGAGTTCCACAAAAGAAGTCTCGTTGAACGCTGTCGCGTCGGCGACTAAAATAATGTTGCCAATATTATTCAATCACATGTCCCCAGAGCTGGGGAAATATCTTATAATAATAAGGGGAAATATATATAATATCTTGGAATATTCATATTTCATTATTGGTGCTGATTATGAATATTTAAATTGTAGAGAGAGCTGGTCTGTATCGGTTTCCTATCTGTTGTTTTTAAGCACCAGTGCTAATTTCGGTGTTTGAATTATATACCTACCCTTATTTATTTAAGTTTCTTAAAGCAATCCTGCTTAGCAAGGCCAATTTTTTTAGGAGGGGAGCACAGGAGATCCATAGTACGGGCCACGGGGTTTACTCAGTTTGAGCTCCCACTTCATTATAAACGCAATCTTGACTGGGTAAGAAATAAAAAAACAGAATTTTTAATAAGGTTCAAATCATAGTGGATTGGTGGCAACTTGTTGTACAAAATACCGATCTGTCAAAAGTAGTTCATAATGTTGTCGTGGGACTTGAAGATTTCTACCGTAAAGTTATTACAATTCTTCCTTTCAATATTTCCGTTTATTAAACTTTAATTATTATACTCATTCTATAATAATGAATATATAATTAATTAAAATTTGCTTAATTATGCATTATAATAGAGGAAATGGGATTCTACATAAAATTACAATTACTCTACAAGTTATATTTAAATAGGTAATAATATATTTTGTTATGTATGTACAAAATAATATAAATATCCAGTAAATAATATAAATGTTTTTCTTTTTTTATGAAAATGACTACGAGTGTCTTCTTCTATTTTATAAATAAACACACACCCTAAGTAAGCTTTCCTTGTCTTTTCTCATACAGAAATATTTCATTTTACAAAATGCAGATTCGTTCTAAAAATAATGTACTCTGTGATTCGTTCTTATTTACAATTAATAATACATCCTGTGAATATATCATTCTAATTGAACAATGATATAGAATTCAACTTCAACTTAATTTAACTATATATTTAATCAGTAATAAAATCGTTTTCAAATTTAATTTACACAAAAATATTTAACACAATATAAATTGTTTTGCGGTATATGGAACGTATTGCAAAAAATATCCTGTCGTGGTGGCCATTTTATAGAGATTGGCTTGTCTATGGTGAAATCCAAAGAAAGGTGAAGCTAAACAAAAGGGTAGCATGTAGATAACATTTACTGAATTAATAGTAAATTAAAATATAAAAGTAACTTATTGCATGTTATTATACGTCGCAATTAAGTGAGTTTAAGTGTTTTAACATACGCTGTTCCATACAAGTCCTTAATATGAAGTACAATGCATCGTGTAATGGTGGCCATTAAAAGAAATAATTATGAATATTGGCATACTACATATCAAATAAAAACTCAAAATTATTGTGTTCAGTGTCTATAGTGCATTTATATAAGTAACGAATGAACAATATGTAAACAAACGGATTGCTTGTGTACGAGTGTTTTGAATCGAGTGTAAATAGTGAGTTTACGATGGCCCAGAATCAAGGGGAGATTCAGGTGACACAGAATCAACCCGTTAATAAAGATAAGGATATATATGCTTGCCTTCCCGATATACGTACAAATGGTCCCTTGGGACCAGATGAACCATGCCCAGGCGGTGAAGAACTACGATGGTTGCCAGCTCAGGCTACTGACCGGGATTTGGTTATGTATTTAAGAGCTGCACGTTCAATGGCTGCATTTGCCGGTATGTGTGACGGCGGTTCCCCTGACGATGGCTGTGTAGCCGCAAGCCGTGATGATACAACAATAAATGCTCTCGACGTTTTACACGACTCTGGTTATGACCCAGGTCGTGCTTTACAAGCCCTCGTAAAATGCCCTGTCCCAAAAGGGATTGAGAAGAAGTGGTCGGAAGAAGAGACAAAACGATTTGTGAAAGGTATAAGGCAATTTGGTAAGAACTTTTTTAAAATCAAAAAAGATTTATTGCCTCATAAAGACACTGCAGAGTTAGTGGAGTTTTATTATTTATGGAAAAAGACACCAGGTGCTAGTAGTAACCGGCCTCATAGAAGAAGAAGACAAGCATTACGGCGAGTCCGTAATACAAGAAACTCTCGTGCTGGGACCCCTAAAGAACAAACGCCTGAGGCAACACCTACAACACCTGACACTAATGGTTCCAGACCATCACCGAATCCAAAAGAGGCTGGTGAAATGAGTTCAGTTACTGAAGATGAAAATTCTGAAGATGATAGTGATTCTAGGGATGCAGGAGATCTAGCTAAAGCTGATAATGGAAGAAGTGGAGACAATCCTGATGATTCACCAAGTAGAATGAGAACCAGAAATAAATCAAAAGAGCAAACAACGCCAACAATTAAAAAGGCACAAGAAGAAAGTGACAATGACACCAAGGCTAAGAAACCTACAAAACCAAATACACAAAGTACAAACACAAACAACAATAATGATAAAGTTCCCTCGTCTCCAGTTAGTAAAGATACTAAGAAGAAAGTGGCAAATGGTAAAGTTGTTGTTGTTGATGCATCAAAGGTAAAGAAACGCCTTCCTGATGATAGTAAAATAGAAGGCATAATGGATGGTGATGTACAAATGAAGAAAAAGAAAGCAGCTGAACCACCAGAAAGCCCATCAGAAAGTCTAACAAATGATAGTTTTCCAGCCATGGATGAAACTGAAACCCCAGAGCCTGAACCTGAAGCTTGCGACTATAGTATTAATAAGACTGATAAAGAAAATATAGAACAAAATAAGGAACCAGAGTTGGAACAATCTACTAAGCCCGTTGAACCCCAAATTAAAGTAGAAACCAATGTTGAACCAATAATTAAGACAGAAAAGGATCCATTGCCTCCTGTTTTCAAAGTAAATCCAGAAAAAGATAATAGAGCTGTATTGGACTTGAAAACTGATTCAACAGCAACTAAACCTCATGAAAATATTGATCCCCGATCATTTACAGTGTTTCCTAAGACTGAACTTATTATACCAAAAGTTACTCCAATGACAACAGAGGCTATGGAAAAAATAAAGATTAAAGAAGAGATAGATACTGATGATCAGACTATGAATTTACAAAAAGATGAATTCCAAAAAGATCCATTGGCTCAAAATTACCCAGCACATTCAATCAACCAAGTAAATAAACCTCTTATTATGGAACACACTAACTTCTTCGTAAAAGACAGCCATATATATAATCCTAAATTAAGCCATAGCATTAAAATAGAAGGTGTTCCTAATCCAATATTTAATCCTGTTAACATTAAGGATAATAATTCAATAATAAGGAATGCTAAAGATTATTCAAACAATGTGCCTCCATTCCCATACACATCAAATATTAATTTTTCGAATGATGCAAATAAACATAATCCATTAATAAATCCCTTGAAAACTGTGATTAAATTAGAACCGAGAGATGAGGCAAGTGAAATGAAAAATCAGAATACACCAGAGATATTTACTGCTACAATATCATCAGCTAATAAAGTTGACTCTCCAAATACTCCAAGATTGGAATCTTTACAAAGAATCAGTCCATCCCCTACAAGTGTGCGTGGATCATCTCCACCCCACATGGAACATCCATCTGCGACTAATACTGAACCTATCTCTCCTGCAAATACTCAAGAAATGAAATCGCAAGAATCAGATGCAGATGATAAGCAACCCACTGATTTGAAGACTCAACCCATGCCAAAAGCCGATAATCAAAATACTAACATTAGACCACCAATATTCCCTGCACCAGTTAGACCTGAAAATCTTGGAATTAGACCACCTGAAGTACCAAATATACCTGTATCGGGACATAGCATGCCTCCACCTCCTCTCAGCCAGCCCTCAATTTCAGGGCTGTTGCCGCCAGGACCTTTAATATCTGTAAGCGGTGGAGGATCGAACATTGGTCCTTATGGATTCATGCCATCCTCATTATATGGCCACAGCCATCCAGGTTTGGAAAAACCAAGTTCATTACCACCACTAATGCAACAGGTACCTCCTTCACATAGCATTTCTAGTGGAAATATAATGCAGTCTCAATCCAATCAAAATGATCCATCAATGCCGCAAGACTTGAAGATAAAACAAGAAGTTCCAGATAATATGCCTGCCAATCTCTCAACTCAAAGTGTTTCTGATCCTCTACAGTCATTGAAAGAAGTGAAAGTTCCAGGATATCCAATTGGAAGTTCAATAGCACAGCATTTGAGCTCTGAAAGGGACAGAGAATCAATATCAAGTGTTGAAAATAATAGTAGACCACCAAGTCAACCTACAAATGAAAATTCAAGTATGCCAAGTGCTTTCCTCGGACCTAGAATAGAAAGCATTAAGAAAGAGCCAGATTTCCTGCACCAACCTCACATAACTCCAGTATCTACAAGTCAAAGCAGTGGAATGGAGACATCGAGTACTATTCCTCCTGTTAAAAGCCCTCATACTCCAACACCTATTAAAAGTCAATCAAGTCACAATGGGACCCCAAGTCATCCACATCCTTCAGCTACCACTTCTCCGTTCTCAAGACATCTCACCAGTCCGTCACAGCCCAGACAAATTTCAGCATCTCCTGTACAACCAAATACTCCTGTTTCTCATTCAGCTCTAAACTTGATGAATCCGACTCCATTATCAATTCCTTCTACAATGGCAGGTCCTGTATTACACTCAAGTCAACAGCACGGCCCTCCACCACCACATCCTTTTGCGTCGCATCTACATCATCCACATCATCCATTGCTTCATCCATCTTCAATATTTCAACTTTCTGCAGCCGCTGCAGCACATGCTATGCATCCTTACTATTCTCACCCTCATCCTGGTTATTCAATGCCATATCCATATCCTTATGGTCCATTGCCTCAGCCACATCCGATACCTCCAATGCATCCATCGTCAAGTACACCTGGTAGACATGATCCTTCAAAACCATCTACCATAGAATCTACTACCATGCTTAGTGCTCATCATAGTACAAGTTCTTCTGTTACAACAAGATCTTTGAGAGAAATATCTGAAACTACAGAGGATCCAAGGAATCCGAATTCCACAACCGAGCGACATCAATTGCATGAAACTACTATGACGCATCATCATTCAACAAGTCACCACAGCGCTGTTCACACGAGTACGGAAAAACAGCCTAGTCATGTTGGCGGTGGGACAAATCATACCCTCTCTATATCACACTCAACATCAAGCAGTTCCTCCCAATCCATACAGCATAAGATAAATACACAACAGAAATCCAGTTCTCACTCAAGTTCTCCGCATCACCTATCAGCAAGTGTATCGCAGACAACCAGCTCTTCGTCGAGCGTTAATAATCATACGCATCACCATTCGCATCATTTGGCTCATCACCCCGAAAGACTCTCTCCCGCAGATTCTATGCTACTTCGACATCATCCAAAGATGATGCCTGGAAATCCAAATCATCTTATGATACAACCACCATCAATGGGTCATCCCATGAGTTTGGCCTTACCTCCAGGCCCGGGTCCAAGTTCTATTGAAAGTTTACGATTACACGCTCAAGCTGCAGCTGGATTACAGGCTTCTCACGGTAGATCTGGGTCGCCTCATCAACTTCCACCTGGACATCCACATTTACGTGGACCACCTCGGCCAATACCTGATGATAATCCTGAATTGAAGTTAGAGACACAATCACAACCTGAAGAGGAAGAAATTCCAAGTCCGGCACATATTCCGCATGGACCTAGTCCTGAGCCGAAAATTGAAGACACGGAATGTCATCGATCGCAATCTGCAATATTCTTAAGACATTGGAATCGTGGTGATTACAATTCATGTACTCGCACAGACCTTATATTCAAACCAGTGCCAGAATCTAAACTTGCACGTAAACGGGAGGAACGTTTGAGGAAACAAGCAGAAAGAGATCGAGAGGAAAGAGAAAAAATAGCTCAACAAGCACACAGAAAAATAGCTACACCAGAAAAGCCAGATACGAAACCGCCGTCAAGAGGTGCTATCGAAACAATAACATCACCGTACTTTCCAAGGCCGCCCGGATATCCCGATTCACCATCTTTACGACAGCTTTCCGATTACGCTAGGCCACACGCTGGCTTTAGTCCAGGAAACCTGCCTCGTCATTGTATGGATCCAATGCTTCAATACCAATTAAGCTCTATGTACGGCGCTGCTGGAGCCCGTGAGCGCCTTGAACTGGAGCATCTCGAACGAGAAAAGAGAGATAGAGAAATAAGAGAACTAAGAGAAAGAGAGTTGAATGATAGACTGAAAGAGGAACTGCTCAAAAATAATGTAGGACCGCGTGCTCTAGATCCACATTGGTTGGAAATGCATCGGAGGTATGGAATGCCACCGCCGCCACCCCAAGGTGCTATACCAGTACAATTTGGTTTATACCCACCTGGGCACGGCCCGGGCGGGCTTTCGCAGTTGGAGCGTGAACGACTAGAGAGATTAGGTATTCCTCCGGCAGGTGCAGGAGGTCCACCCCAGTCGGTGCCTGTTTCTGGTGCTCCCTCTCATCACCCACATCATCCACACCCTGGCGTTGCCGCGGCGCAATTAGAAGCGGCTGAAAGATTAGCGCTTGCCGCCGACCCTATGGTGCGTTTACAAATGGCGGGAATAAATCCTGAATACCACGCGCACACCCACGCTCACACACATGCGCACTCTCACACCCACTTACACCTACATCCTGGACAACAAGCTGCAGCGCAAGCCCAGCAGGATGCATTAAGTTTAGGACTCGGAGGTAGTGCTCCATATCGACCACTGCCTCATCCAGATTTGCTCGGGAGACCTTATGCCGAGCAGCTAGCGCAACAGGCGGCAGCTCATGAGCAGCTCCAACGACAGCTGTTGTTGGAGAGAGAAAGAGGATTTCTTCACCCGGCGCATCACGAAGACTTCCTTCGCCAGCAAAGGGAACGGGAACTGAAAGTGCGGGCGCTAGAAGAAGCCGCCAGAGCTTCGCGTCCGTAGTACGCCGCGCGCCCTAAGCCCGACAATGACGTAGTCTTGATCGAGTAAAGGACGCCCCCACAGACGCTATAGCCTTGTAAAATATATAAATTAAAGTGTTCACGCGATAGTGCTACGAGATTGAGGACCGAACTATTTTATTTTATACGTGTGACGACATCTGTAATTTATATACATAAATATTTAAGTTTTTATAATACTTTTATAGCATGGCCGTATAGTACGCTTGTAATCCATGCTCAAATTTATTTCTTAACTACTAGTCATAATTAAATTTTATTTGTAGAGGATGAAACAATGAGTCACACAGTGTGGTTTTAGTTTAAATTATTAATGTTTTATATGTTTTAGTAATAACAAACATTTTATGGGTGCTGGATAGCATTCATGTGAATGGCCACATGATTAGTGTTTATGTAAAAAGTAATAATCTCAACGCTTTTATGTTCATGACATAATAATTATCTATATTTAACTGAAGTTGTAAAATAAGTCTATTAGGGTTTCCGCTGTTTATCATTGACTAAAATAAATTGACTTTTTGTTAATACCTCCTACTTATTATATTGTTAGTTTAAAACAATAATTTATATTTACATATCAATTTGTACAATAATACGAAAATTGATTTGATTTTGAAAGAAGAAGTTTAAACAGTTTACGAAAGATACAACTTCACGATACTTGAGTATCATTGAAGTTGATATTATATTATTAAATTAATTATTTTAGTTTGCAACACGTTAAGTTCTTGGTGCAAAGTTTATAGACTGGAATGGAAAAAATATTACTATGAATTTGTAAAACTATGTCTTGCGTAAAGCTCTATACATTTTCTCAACATATAAAATTATAAGCAAGTAAATCCCAGTATCTAACGATATATTATGTGTAAATGATTATTATATTATATATTTTAAGTTGTAATAAAGTTTGGAGTTAAAGCGAAATTTTTATTGAGTACAAAAATTTGTATGATACAATTTTACATACCGATACGAACAATTAGATGCAATAATACATTAATTAGTTACATAAGCCGAATTAACATTTTAAATATCAACTACTTATGTTTAGTGTACACGGTGTAATATTTGCAATATAATATACGCTTAGTGTGTACTAAGCCTAAGAAGTTTTATAGGTACAGTAAATATTTATTAACTATTGGTTCTATTTTAAATTTAAGACTTGTAATTCTCACCCAATGTACACATTGAAATAATTCTAATGCACTACATTGTAAAATAAACCCATTTGTAACAAATTATAGAACTGTAGAGTTGATTATTGAAAATTATAGATTATCATAGATGTAATAAATTAAAAATGTCGCTTAGTAGGTATTATGTTCATAATGCCATAGTTGGGTAAAACCGCGAAAAATTGTACATGAATTATTTTTTCAATGTTCCCATTTTATTTCTCATATGGCATCAACGTTTTTTGACAACAAGTGTTTTGTTAGATATGTAATAAAAGGTATGCTTGTGTTCTTTTAGATTATTTCATAAATTTCAATCTATCTCTTGCAGAAATATTTTATTTTATATTTTTTTTACTGGCTCCACTTTTCTGTCCATATAAAAAATATTTGTCCACCTAACACCCTTGTGACAAAAACTGATAACCCCTACGAAATGGTATGACTGACTCGCATTTTTATGAAAAATTTAAGTTATTCGGTTCTTATTCAACATGTACATAAAAATCTTTTAATGCACAAGGCCTTAATCTTTTTTTTATTATTATTTAAAAAACTGTCCACTTTTTTTATACGTGTGTAACGTCACGTATGTAACGTCTCTAACTGCCATACTATAAGAATTATCAGAATCCTTCTCTTATTTTATTGAGTGGCAACACTATTTGGCATGCTGGCAAAATTTAAAAAACAAAAGCAGCCATTTTTTCTTTGAGAGAAATGGTGTTTTGTATTGATGTGAGATTTGTCGCTCGAAAAAAGGGTATTTAAAGTGTTCGATTGCGAGGTAAGTATATATATTCTGTCTTATTATTATAAATCTTTACGTAGGTTTACTATAAAACTAAAGAATCAGACTACTTCGTGGTTCTTAGCATTCACAATCGAGTAGTAATTTTAATTTAAGGTAATGTCGCCCGCATTTTTTGTCATGATTGTAACGATGTGTAACGAAATGTGCTACGTTACAGTCATGACATATTGTTAGGCTTAGAACACATAGGTCTATTAAAAAATTGCGCGAAAAAAGGACGATAATATTTTCAAATCTAAATGGCTGAACGGATTTTGATGTGCAAGATATCATTGGATTATATATATATTATTAATTATTTTTTCAAATGAGAAAATCAAATTACAGATGGCGTTGACGAATGCCGAAAGGCAAAAAAATATCGAGAGAAGTTACAAGTTCAAAATCCCGAGAAATATAAAGAACTACAAACGAAAAATGCAGAAAGGAATAAAAAGCGGAAAAAATATCAATTTTTTTCAATACAATTTTGATTTATGCATCTTTTTGTTTTTATTCATTATTTTATGATATGAATTGGTTTTACCTACCTATATCTCCATTTTTTCCTGTCGTGTGAGTGTAAGACACCGTGTCGACGTTAACTTTTTAATGCTAGGAAGAAAAGATAACTGATATATGTACTAAGCTTTATAATGGTCATGTAAGTAACATTCAGTCATGTATGTAACGTTTGTTATGATGTCATGAATGTAACGGTACAATTTTTCGCGGTTATACCCAGTTACTTTCTGATATTTAAAAGAGAAATGAGTATTATTTTTAGATACAAATTATATCTTTAATTAAGAAGTTGCGTGTCGATTTAACGTCATTTATTTAGACAATAAGGTTAAATGGATGTCTTAGTGCTTTTGTGTAAATTTTTTGAATAATATATGTGGAAAAATTCATTTTGTCGTTTCTCTTTACACCTTAGATAATATCTAGCATAGTCATGTTTTTTGGCATTATTTGATATGGTTAGGGAGCCAGGTGCAAATTTGGTTAACTATTTCCTCTCAAGAGATAATTCGTCAGACGCATGAGAGTATAGTATTATAAAGCCTCGTGAACGTCAGCTTGCGCTCGGTTGGGGGGGTGAGCGGTTGTAGCCTCCCACGCACATAGGAAAAAAAATACATTCATTCATTCATTTCCTCTCAGCTAAAAATTTGTCAAATTGTAGCTAACCCAATATCTCAACGAAAAAAAATAGTCAGCTGGTTACAACATGGTGTATTATACGTCAGCTGGTGTCTCGAACATGAAAGTTAAATTTAAAGAAAAATTTATTTTCCGTTATTTCCTCTCAAACAAAAATTTACCTGATGATAGCTTATATGTAACTGTGGATAAATATATATGTCAGCTGGCTGTATCTTGGTGGAAAAACCGTCAGCTGATACGGGAGGCTACAACCGCTCTTCCCCCCAACCGAGCTCCAGCTGACGTTCACGAGGCTTCATAATACTATACTTTGATGCATTTTACTAATTACCGCTTGAGAGGAACTTGGTCATAAAATCTGCTGCTGGCTCCCGGACCAATAGGTTTTCCATTTAAATTGATGTTTTATGTAGATTTTTTACCTGAATCAAGCTTGTGATATTAATTTTTTTTATGTGTACCTACCTATTGATTATTTTTTGTAAATGTATTTGCATTTAAATGTTTTATTTATTTATTTTTATTTATTTAAAAAACCTATACATATATGTATTTAATCAATCGTCACGTTGGTTTAATGCTCTAAGATCTTCACACTAACGTATAAACTGTGAAAAGCTTAGAGCCACATTGAAAAGATATACCTGTGGATATACCTAATGCCTTAGCCCTTATAAAAAATGGCTAGACAAATAAATTAAAATAACTTTTACCACTGTTGCATAATTTAACTTTTGTATTCAAACAGTAGGTACCCAATTTAAAATATTCTTTACACGAATGTAATGCGAGAGCAAAGCTAGAGCTTTCATGATTCTATAAAAAAGCTTTAAAAGTAGATAATGCAAAAGCCGCAAAAGGAAATTAAAATACAAAAAAAAAAGAATATTGAATGTCTATTGTCCCAATTTGATAGAAGACAGACGTATCTAGGCGATAGTTTAATCAATAATCATTGAATAATGGGTAATTATTAGTGATAAACAAGAAGATGGGGTTAACGAGTCAAACCGGATTATTAGCCAGCTCTCCGCAGAAGTCAAGTTTATTTAAAGAAAAGGTAAGTAAATATATTATAGAATATCAGTCTTTGGCTTCACTCGAGCTCTCTTCTGGTATAAAGCTGAGTTGTCCATAGACCATACACCTGCACTGTGCACGTCTGTACATTTCACCCGCTGCAAGTTGTTTTCGGGGCCAAAAGTAGTGAAGTCCTTCGATGCTTCGATAAAACGTAAAAAAGACATTTTCTTTCGTATTTATTATGCTACTAAAAATGTAAACATTAATTTGCTTGTCATCTATAAATAAATAAAAAAAGCTTTTGTCCTGCATAAACCTGTCGGGGCTATCAAAATATAGTTAGATCTCAAACTACCTAACTATTATACTTAGAATAATTATTTTAAGTGGTAGGTAACTCGTAAGTATTGTTTTAACGATAGCTATGGATTAAAATATAAACATGACTACAAAACTTCGAGATTAATTCGCGCGCTTTTTGTATTAGTGAGCCTTAGGGTGATCATATTATGTATGCTTTTAATCCTTATTCTTCGATGTTATAGAGTACAATAGAGCTAAGATGCGAAGTGACGCCAGCTCCCTTCATGCTACGGCCTTACGCAGGGCTATACAACCCATTCTCCCAAGCTTGCTCTGTGCTATGCAACCATCCAGCAGATACCACGACGAAGGAATTCGTTAAACGGGCTAAAGATGCCTGGGTAAGTTTTAAACAAAGTAGGTATCTACTTACTCGACTTCGTAAAAAGGAGTGTAATGTTTTCTATGTTAACGTATGTTTTTTATAGAAATGTTATAAATTACGGTTTTCATAATTTACAGGTATTGGAGGGAAAATCTCACTACTTTCAAGAAGACTTGTCGAAATTTCAAGATCAAATTGATAAAGAAAAGAATAGAACTCCACATGACATTGTTACCGAAGATATGTTTAGAAGGTACTGATTTTATTAGAACTAGGTTTCTATTATAAGAAAAATCATTTGTATGTTGTGTTATATGTTTCTGTACCAATTATATTGTCGCTATTTATATTATATAATCGTAAAATCAATTCCAGATACACAGAAACAGACTCCCGTCCTCTCACTCCTGCGCCTACCCTGGCCAGTGGAAAGTCGCGAGGTTCCAGACGATGTCTCACACCGGACCAGCCGCGTCAGAAAACTACAATAGTCTTGGATCTACGGAGAAGTCATAGCCAGGTCAAATGCCTATAGCTATTGATTATAATACGATTTAAATATGCGTTTTTTAATTTATTAATTGCAAAGACACTTTGTACTCTCTTTTATTGATATGATACCGAAATGAACGAATTTATTGAGCGGATTGCAATTCATTAAAATGAAAGCTAAGTTTTATATTAAAACTCAATTATTTATTAAATTACAAACAACGATATAGTTGGGAATATGGTTTATACAAAAAGTCGTTTGATTGCATAATATCATCTATTAATTTAAATTGAAATATACATTTTATATGCATAGATAACATTACCATACCTAAGCCTGCATAAAAATTAAATGTATTGGCTTTCCTTTCGAATAATTTTACTGGCTCCTATTTTCAGGAAACCCTTTACTACCACGGGTATACGACATCCGAGATGACAGTCGCACAGACAACAAGCGCGACGAACGAACGGTCGACGTTACCATCTCTCAACCTGTCAGAAGCAACCCACACTAGACTGATAAAGGGGCAATGTGAACAGCTACCACCGTTGGCATCACCACTGGTATTAGCTAAGCGGGTTGTTAAAGAGCCAGTCAGCGTTCGCACTATCAAGAAGGTACGTTTAAATAAATAGTTAAGATTTAGATAGACCTTTGGTTTAGTGGCCCAAAAGCTACATTTTTCAAGTTAGTGATATGAGCATCGCTATTGGAAACAATCTGCAAAGCTGATAGTTCCTATCTCTATTGTGTTAATTTTTAGTTTCAAATCTTTTATATTATGGATTGTAAAACAGTTGTTCCATTACTTTTACCGTTTCAATTGATTTAAAGAAAGTAGTACCTACCGATTACAGTATAAAGTTGTTAATAATCGGTTATCAGCACCTTCAAAGGTAACTAGACCGTGAACAAAATATTATTTCATACTTGATAAGTGGTAATCGATACATTGACGCACATGCTAACAAGTTAACGATTGCAACTATAAGTTTATTGTTCACACAACAGTCGATAAACATGTTCCCATTTTTAATATCTAAATCAAAATTGCTCCAAATCAAAACACCGAAAGAGCAAAAGAGTAAAGAAAAAAGTGTTGTAATTTCGTACGATAAATTAACGACGCGTAAATCGAAACGTATAAAGCGGAAATTGCTGAAGATACCGCCAATTATAGCGTCTAATTGTGATTGCTCATTAATGCATGTAACACGCATAGTTGTGAACTATGCACCGAAAAACAGGAAGCGTGACGCTTCCAACATAGTCCTATCTATGACATGGGGTACTGACCAAAAGAAACGAATAAGACTTCCCAGTGTCAAGACTAAAGAACAGACAACAAAAACAAAAAATGTTAAGAGAAAAGAATGCTATAATAGCGAAGAATTCTTCTTGAAACTAGAGGTGAATAATATTCTGTCGAGAGCAGAATTCATAAATTTTTACTTTTATAGGACAGAAAAATAATATGCAACATTGTAGTGTCATTATTTTAATGTGCAAATGATACGTAATTTGTTGGCGTTACTGATCTTATCGTCTTGGCCTCTGAGTGACACCTTTTTTAGTCAATTGTTATGAACGTTTCACCTATTTAATCGTTGCGTAATAAATTGTCTATTTTTTTGTTTCAGAACCAGCTCAAGGCATTGAATTTGGGAAAAACACCGAGAAATAAAAAGAACGATGGTCCAGCGTCTCAACGCTCGAAGAGTGACAAGGATCTGGAGAATACTCCAGACGAATTGGTCCCCATGGATGATAGTGGTAACATTTAACTTTTGTTATATTTGAAATTGATATTTTTGGTTTTATGGCTAGACTGGGGTAGAAGCCTTTGAAAATAATGAAAAGATAAAAAAAATCGCAGTCGGATGAAACCCATTAGAAAAGGAGGGGAATATGATAAAAATGTAAGGAAAAATAAATTACGGTCAATCCGAGTTCGGGAAGCGGGAGGGGGGAGCTTTTAAGAGAAAAAAATGGTTTCTCTCGATTTCCGACAAAACTACAAGTCCTATAGAAAAAAGTTCAATGGCAAAGTTGTAGGTAATTAAAAGTTCTACAACTTTTGTATTCACAATTTTTTCACATAACCTAAAAATTTAGGTGAAAAATTCAAAAAACCAAGTTTTTGGTCTTTTATTTCTATCTACTTCAAAATTTTTTTTTTTCTACGAAATTTGGTGGAAACTTACTTTATTATGTCCCAAATACACTGTAATTTATTTGATTGAAAATATTTATTTTTTCGCCTTATTTTGAATTAATACCAAAAAAACAACCTAATTTTCAATCGAAAAGTCACCCGTCAAAATATCAGCTTTTTTCAAAAACTTGGGGTGCTTTTTATTCATTGAAATCTCTACTTTCATATGGTGTAAAAAAAATAAACACCACCATAATAAATGTTCTCAGGAAATGCATACAAACAGTGTGATAATGAGCTTTTACTAAATCAGGCACACTTCTTGAACTCTATATCTTCTCTTGTATCGGCTTTTCGGTAATATTTCAAAAGAAAAATAATTATCTGTTCTAAGTTTAATATTTTACAGCATATTCAAAAGCAAAATGATGTCGATAAAAACATTTCAGGTAGTTCGAGAAGTGTGCCTGATTTAGTAAAAGCTAATTTTCAGACTGTTTGTATGCATTTCCTGAGAACATTTACTATGGTGGTGTTTATTTTTTTTACACCATATGAAAGTAGAGATTTCAATGAATAAAAGGCACCCCAAGTTTTTGAAAAAAGCTGATATTTTGACGGGTGACTTTTCGATTGAAAATTAGGTTGTTTTTTTGGTATTCATTCAAAATAAGGCGAAAAAATAAATATTTTCAATCAAATAAATTACAGTGTATTTGGAACATAATTAAGTAAGTTTCCACCAAATTTTGTGGAAAAAAAAATAAATTTTGAAGTAGACAGAAATAAAAGACCAAAAACTTGGTTTTTTGAATTTTTCACCTAAATTTTTAGGTTATGTGAAAAAATTGTGAATACAAAAGTTGTAGAACTTTTAATTACCTACAACTTTGCCATTGAACTTTTTTCTATAGGACTTGTAGTTTTGTCGGAAATCGAGAGAAACCATTTTTTTCTCTTAAAAGCTCCCCCCTCCCGCTTCCCGAACTCGGATTGACCGTAATTTATTTTTCCTTACATTTTTATCATATTCCCCTCCTTTTCTAATGGGTTTCATCCGACTGCGATTTTTTTTTGTTTCAAAAATTATCTACTCTAGTCTAGGCATTCAAATGCTTTATAAATATAATATAACGGGTGGCTGAGTTGGTCAGGCATCCGCCCCGGAATGGCGCGAAAGCCGAAAGGATGCGGGTTTGAGTCCCGCCTCGTCATTGAATTTTTTCTATTCTTTATAAATTTATTTTTAATTATATTTTCTAAAAATACGAGGCCTAAAAAATCCTTGTTTCTCTGATCGAATTAGAATCTAATTTGAATTTTAATATTAATTTTGATTTATTACAGTGCTAATCTAAGTAATAAATTAATATTTTTCAAAATCGAGATCGGACCGATAACGAACTAACATCATCACTGTAATGTGGATCAAATCTTACATTATGGACTTATTGATAAATGTACCAGAGTGCATATTGAGAATCAGGCAATTCATAAATAAAACAAACATTTTCGAAATATATTTTATTAAAATAAAAAACAAAAACTCCTGAACTATTCGAACAAATATTTCCAAAGATAATGTTCCTTTAAGGTACAATGGAAATGCGTAGACGTGGTAAGCGACGTCGTAAAGGTCGCGGCGGTAGCGATCGTCTCACCTCCGCGGGACTGGCTGCACAAGCTCAACAGGACCCTGAAACACAGGTTAGTATTTATTAGCTATAAATTATAGTCTATAATATACAGGAGAAAGATGTAGGTACTTACGTAAAAAAAATTCCCATTGAAAAGATCGTAGTTATTTGTGAAACTTTTTCTATAACATAAGTTACGGGCATTAGGAAATATTTTTAAATACGGGCATAGAAAAGATTTTCTTGTTAATTTTAAAAATATTTAATGAAATAAATAACATCGTTCAAGCAAAAAAAATACGATGCAAGTGATGATTTGCTAGCATAATAACTAAAAGCTCATTTATCTCAAAGATTGCAGGCATTGGAACGGATTCCCAAAACCCCAGTTCGCGTGCCTCCATTGCTCCAACGAATGATGATGATATAATTATTCCTCCTATCGTCAAAACTAGCGTCGCTAAGAAAACTGACTCTTTCCTAGATGATGATATTTTGAAGTATTTACACAGGGAAGTTGATGAAGAAGCTATAGAGACTGAATTTGATACAAAGGTTTATATTTGTTATTTATAAAATTTTATGAATATAAAAATTTTAATATATTTTATTTTTGATGTGTGATTGAATGTGGCGCAATAATTTGCCAGTGGGTTTAAAGTTTATATGTTTTTCGCCTTTTCCAATAAGATTCAGATTATAAATATTCTATATAAATTGAAATATCGAACCTATCCAATCAAATCTGTATTACTATGCCTTATGTAGCTGGTTTATTATTCATAATGCCCGAACATTATGAAAAATATCACTATAAAAATTCGAGCTTGCCATAAATAAAATACGTTTATTTTCCCAGCGTCGATATGTCCTACAAGAAGCACTTCGAACTAGACCAGACCGTCCACACGGTCTGGAGATGCAGACCCTCCTCAAGGAGATGCGGATACCAGCTGTCAGTTTGGGAGATTGGTTGCACATACCCAGGGTGTTTTCCAAGAAGAACGCAATATTCGGTCTGCCGATCGACTCGAATGATTTGGAATGTATGGTTTATGTATAATTTATTTGATTCATAATTTAAGATTTTTAAGAGTTCGTGTATGAGTAAAATATTCTTATCTTCTTTGAACGTCTTTTAGCGGTGTTATAATTTGTCAAACGGAATTTATCCATTGCTCAACAATCAAAAAGAAATACAATTGAACTTGTTTAAAAAAAAAATAACAAAACATTAAGAGTTTATTTTTTTATGTCTGTTATGGTTATTTTTATGTTTCTTTTCTTATTATTTTAGCGCTTACACCGATGATTTATGCAGCGAGGTTTGTGACGATAAAAAAATCGAAGCAGCTGCTATATCTTACAGTGTTAAGGAAATTTAGACCGAATGGTTACAGGATGCCAATTAAGGTGAGAAATCAATTGAAACTTCTAGCCTCCCTGCTCAACTGCTTGAAGCAGTCCGTTTACGGAAACCCTTTAAGTCTTGCAGCGCCACTGTTCCTTTCTTTTAAGACATATTAACTGTTAACTATAAATCTTATTCATTATTTTGAAAATACTAAGAAGACTTAACAGGGATATTGAAAATGTGTAATCTTTTTCTTTGTAGGATATACAAGAAGGGCTCACATTAATGATGGGTGGTGTACTCACAAGTGAACAAGCAAATCAATTTCAAACTATTATGGAATGGGATTGTTACAAAGAGGAGGAAAATAACTCTGATGATATTAAACTAACGTTGTTAGATACTGGATATAGGAAAAAGAGCGGCGGTGGAGACGCGGGGGAGGTATGAAGTTCAAACGAATGTCGAATTATTTTTTTTTATTTGGAAATTGCATGTAACACGATATAGTAAGGATTTATAGAGTTCGTCATGAAGCGGATGTAATTATTTTTAAGTATATATTTTACTTGAATATATTGTTCCATCACCGACGCGACGGTCACTTTTGAAAATACGCAGATAGTTTTTTTTTTTTTTACAGTACAATAGGGGAGCGCTTGGCCACGATCTCGCCACGTTCTCCTTACATCTTAAATTTCACATAATTTTAGCATCCGTGATCCGATTTCAATTTAAATTAACATCCGAAATCAGTAATCACATGCATTAATATTTATTGAAGTGAAACTTCTTTATCGGGGTTGGAAAAAAAATTAGTGTAACATTTTTTCGTTACGCGTGACATTTTTCCGTTACGCGCCTTCTTTGTCTTATCCCTACCACGCGTGATTGACGTATTTATGTAAAGTTGCTTAAAGTAAATTATTTTTTGAAAAATAAGGTCATAAAGAAGTTTCACTTCTTACGTGTGTACACTAGTACACGCACATATTTTTTTTTATTTTATACGTTTTATTACTTTTATAAATTTTATTTTAATTTATAAATTTTCTTCATAGGTCGACTTGGACAGTATTAAATTCAAAACTTGGTGTGGTCTATGCGCTATTTGCGAAAGGATGTATGGACGATTTCCGCCAAGAGAAAAGGACTCTCCCGATGGGGTAATTTATTTTATATTTTTTATATATTATGCGCTAGGCAACAGCTGATTTGATTACGGGAGAAGAAAAGCTTTTTAGCAAAATGTATTTCATTAATTTTATTAAATATTTTTAGGTAGTAATTTTGTTCGTTCGAGATGCACAAATTACACAATCTTTGTATTGCCATCCTTTTGAATTTCATTCATTTGTAGAATATTTTTTTTAAATACATATCTTTTACAGATTGAACTTAGTGACTTCTCAATGGTTGAAACAAAAATCGTCACCCTGAAAGTTCACAGTGGGCTTGCAGAGATTCTCAACACGATACGGACACGATAATATTATATAGTTTTATTTTAGTTCCTTCGTCTTTAAATAGAGATATTTAGCATTTTATACTGTTAACTATACATAAGTTTTGTAAAGAGAAATAAATTGTTTTTATAATTATTTACCTTTTGTGTTTGATTTTATTTCCTGACAATAATAACCTCGATACTTCCTACAAATGTGAAAATTTGTGAGGACATACATAGTAACATATATTATGTTACTCTTTCGATGAAATTTGATAGGTATCTTGGTAGATTGGCTGATTTTTCAATCCTTGGTTAAAACATATTCTTCGAATAATGTATAAAACTACCATTTTAAAAACGTATTCTAATTGCCCGTATTTGACAGTTTACGTGACATTTTAATATTATCGTGTAATACTTTATTGGACGGATAAGTTTTAACCAAGCATTGAAAAATCGGCCCTAAATCCTCGAGTAATGTGGTAACATTTATAGGCTACCTTTTATACAAATTTTGACGCGGGAAATATCTATTATTTTATGCAGTGGTACTTTTAAATGACTTATTCTTATAATCCTAATCTTGGCGTTACTATGAGATTATCAGCACAAAAAGTAGCATATTAAGTTGGTCCATATTTGTATATCAGCTACGTGCCAGTAAAAGTCACGTCAAAGTCGGTCCAGCCATTCCAGAGATTAAACGGAACAGACACATATATTGAATGAATGAATTGAATACGAATTTAAATAATCTATGCCGCTCTGTTATAAATAATATTATATTGTTAATCGTTCTTTGGTCCCGCAGGACAGGCTTCGCCTAGTGCGGGAACCAATGAAGCTCATAATTATATTAATATCAAATTATTAAATTAAATAATATTGTGAAATACACCATATTGTAATAATCCTGTCTTGTTAAATAAAGGAATTTTCTTTTATTTTCTTTACATAAAAAGCTATTTTCTTATATTATGTCATGTATACATTTAATAAAAAGCGGTTATATTTTTATTGTACAAACGACACTAAAATTTTCATTTTTATATTGGTATAGAATCTTAGATTGTACTAATATTATAAAGCTGAAGTTTGTTTGTTTGTTTGAACGCGCAAATCTCGGGAACTACTGGTCCGATTTGAAAAATTATTTCGGTGTTAGATAGCCCATTTATCGAGTAAGGCTATAGGCTATATATCATCACGCTAAGACCAACAGGAGCGGAGCACTGCGGGTAAAACCGCGAAGCTAGTAAATTAAATAGATACTATTACCAACAACATTTATCTTAGATCTACTGTGACTGTAATCTATGATTTTTTAAACATTTCGCTACAGCTATTAAAAAGTTAATTGTATTTCAAAATCAAACACATACTTTGAAGCGAATTGTTTAGCCCTAGACTTTTATGTCCCGCCTTGAAATAAAAGCAGAAATAATAATTCGGTAGGTAGCACAAGGTAGAGTGATGGTAGAGTGTGATTACTATATTACTTGCTCTGTGGTGATTACCATCACTCTAGTCAAAAGCCAACGCGGCGAACCAATAAAATGATATGGAGAGCGTCATTTGAAATCGATTTTATATTTAGGAATTAAAGACTTTTTAACGGATTTTAAACGCGATTTATTCATTCTATTATTTTCCCCTAATCTATCCGTTAAAAAGTCTTTAATTCCTAAATGTATAACACTGGTCAACAGTGATTTTGTTGCCCTGGATGTGAAAGTGGTTTCGAATAATTTAATGCATATTATATATATAAAACTATTAATGGTTTTGGTAGATTGGCTCTAGTTTTTTTTTAATTCTTATTTTCTTATTAGACTCTAAAACGCAGCATGAAATAGAAGGTATATTTGTTTAACATCATTTATTTATTACAAAGTTTTACTTATTGTTTTGTTTTAGTATTTAATTAATTCAAATGGATATAAAAATAGAGAAAAATCATTAAAACTTATGAAAAAGTACAAGGAAATAGATTTTATAAGGTTCTCTTCTTAGTTAATTTTGGGACAATAGTTTTGTTATGGACCATCGGTAATCTGCCATCATGTGACGATCCCATATACCCTGATACCTTTATTCCATAATTTTTACTTCTTTTTCGATGCGTTCTTCCTGTTTCTCACAGAAATTTCGCAGATTTACTGGATATCTATCCAGGAGACTGTGGGGAAAGTGTAGCTTTATGTTCGTAATTGCTCGTAAAATAATGAAGTTTTTTAACAACTGTTGTGCAATTTCTTTATAATTTGGTGTTTTAAATTTACCTTAAATTTACCAATACCATATCTCTCCATAATTTACATTCAGCATCAGTTATAAAATTTTGTTAAATTTCCATCATTTATCAATTTTCGACACGCCCGTCCTGTAGGGCCGTCGGGTATTCTTCTTATACTTCTAGATTCCCTCAAAGGCCTAAATTCTCATATTTATTAATTATTCCAAAATAATTTGCTTTGTCTAATTCTATTAATACAAACATCAAGGGAATTTCGTATACCTATCCACTTTGCTGACTAAGTGCTACTGGGTTTCTTTAACTAAATACAAACCGAACATTGTTGTCCATAAAAAAGATTTTTTTACAGAAATCATTTATTATTCTGATATTCTACTGTCAGTTTTATAGAACAGGGTTATGTCTGAGCGAATAAATGTGCAGAAAACGTAATTCACCAAAAAAATAAACACTTGTTATTAACTAGTATTCTGAAGGGCCGTAAGAAAATTTAATATATGAAAATCCAAATTTAAAAAAAACTAGAGCCAATTAAATAATTTTAATGATTACATTCACAAACTGGGTACTTGAATTATATAAATCTGTAGAAATATCCAGGGCAACAAAAAAAAATTGTTTTTTTGTTGAGCTGTGTAATACTCGCGTAAAATCAAACATCAGAAAATACTATCGAGTTTATAATTAGAATTGACAATAACTGAGTCCCTGTAAATTTTTTGTGTAGACTTTTCTGTGTACAACTTGTACAATGAGTACAAAGAGTTTTATACACTACAGACTTATAAAAATGCAAATTGTAATATTGCAACACTGTCTGCAACATGAGAAATCTGCCCAAGTGACAGACGACAGTCCAACTTCCTGGTATCCAGCCATCAATCATCAAGAAAGAAAAATAAACAAACGTTAGCGGCCGTTTTATTTTTCATTGAACTATTTTTGTTCACTGCCGTAACGAATTTAATGATTCTAATGATAAACAAACCACTGTGACTATTCCAGCATACAATTCTCGTAAACAAGTGCTTTGTTGAATTAAGTTTTATATACTGACAAAAATGAACATTGAGGGAGATGGAAACTCGGACGGTATGTTTAATATTTATTAATAAATCAACGCGTTGGTTTCCTGGTTAACCCATTTAAAGTTGTATTTTGGTTTTAGAGTACATTGTTACAGCTATCCAGATATTTGAATACTGTGGGGCAGACAGTTCAAGTACTTTACGGGTCGATGCCTTGATGGATAAATTCGCGCCTTTCATAAAAACTAACAGGTAATTATGGAAATATAAAACATAACTCGATTAATTTGCTTTTTTATATGAACAAGCAACAAGCAGCTAGGAAACCCGTAAAGATATGGTCATTAATTCTGTATAATGTTATGTACTTAAACATTATATTTTATATTATGTAGCCTCATGGTATTTTTATTTTTGCATATGTTTAGTTATATTTATTCTTTCAGAGCTGAATACAGCTACCTCAAGTCTTTACTAGACCCGGATGAGAATAATCCGGAAATAACAGTCAGCAAACTGGCTGACTCTTTAAATAAATATAGTGAGAGTCAAAAAGTCAAAGTGGATCTTGAAGAGAGGTAAGATATATAAAAATAATGATTTATGCTATTTTCTATGTTGTTTCCATTAGAAAATCACAAAAATAAAACATTTTATATACCTATGTCTGTGCTTACATTAGTTAAATGATAAGAAACTCAGAAATACAAGAGAAACAACTTTGAAGTGTTTTTAACCATCTCATATTGCTCACATAATTTGAAATGATGGTTAATTTTGTATGATAATAGTAATTTAAAAGAGTCATAATAATCAAGGCAAGTGTGATTAACATATTAATTTCATTTTCATTAAAAACATAAAATTTAATGGCTTTTGTTGAAAAGTGAAGTTGAGTTGAAAAGTTGAGTTTGAATGTCTGTAGTGTTATTTCTATTAATAATTTGATGAAGATAACACAGATACTGAAACATAATATGTATATAACTTTAATTGATAATTCTAATTTTGATAACCTCTATTAACCTTACAATAAATTACGATGAGCCTAGTTTTAAAGATAAAATTTAAAAAATCTAACAGTTTTCTCTATATTGCAGTTTTAATTTGAAAAGTGGACAGGTTCCACATGACTCGGACTCGGGGATCTCTACAGATGGTAATTATTTTATTTTGGCTATTTATTTTTATTTTACGTGGCCCTGCTCCTGATGGTCTTAGCTTGCTGATATATAGCCTATAGCCTTCCTCGATGAATGGGCTATCTAACACCGAAAGAATTTCTCCGATCGGACAAGTAGTTCCTGAGATTAGCATGTACAAACAAACAAACTCTTTAGCTTTATAATATTAGTAATAATACTGGAAACAAAACCCATTTATTTACATTAATATCCATAAAATGTTTAGTTGATTCTGCATGTAGCGAGTTGATATGACATAAAAACTAATGGAACAGCCTTTTATTAAGCAATTTACAAAAAAAGCAATAATCTTTTATTCTTTACCTACCTTATTTTTAGTTGATAACAAAACTACTCTTTAAACCTTATAAATATGAGATTTATTAGTTAGCTTTATACCAAAACACAAAACCTAGTATTGAATCTCTCTTTTTGAATTACCGTCAAATGTGGCTACTTGACCTTTACTTGGCAACTTGACCACACCTTCCGTTTAACAACAAAATATCAAATTTTGTAGAATTGAAAGCAAATTGACCTAACGTATCGATGTTGGTAGGTTTTTAAAATATTAATTGGCAACATATTTTAATTTTAAAGCGGTAACGCTGTTGGTTCTCGCAATATAACGTATCGAAGTGTGACTGTGACTAAGGATCTTTTGCCGGTGTCAGTATTATTATGTTTGTAGAGCTTAAACTGCACATCTCAGGTGAGTACAGTTTTGATATGTTGTGTAATAAACCCTAGAGATTGATTTTACAGTGGGAACTATCCAATTTTAGGCTCATCTGTCGAAATATTTTGGGCATTGATGCCTCAGGTTAGGTCAAGTTGCCATTGACCGCTGCGTGGCAACTTGACCGACGCCTAGGGTTGACACAAAAAAATAACGTGACTGCATTTTTTCCTTCTTTTATCTGTTTCGAGTTTTGCATAGCAAAATCAATAAATTTGCTGCAAATTTCGGACAATCCAGATACTTATACTCTCTTTGATGACAATGATTTAGCATATTTCTAATGAAAAATAAATGTTTCCTTACCTATTAATAAATACCTATAAGTATTAAGTAATATACATATACATATGTATTAAATTTGGTTTAATAAATAAATAGTTCATTAAAATTTGTGTTTTGTTTGTGACAACCCTATCCGACATGTAATGATTTGTATGAAATCATTACAAATCCCGTGGCAACTTGACCAGGTAGCCAGAGCCTAACAGTTTATTGTAAAACTTCGGGCTGCAATATTTAAAAAGTCGAAGACTTAAAAAATAATAGCAACTTAGCCTAAAACAAGAATGTTAAGCATCTACCTATGAAAACTGATGTGCAAGGTCAAGATACCACATCAGTGTCAACTTGACCTGTATTACGTTTATTTGTAAATAATGTTAGATTCAATATATTTTAAAGAAATACCTAGTAAAAGTGAATGATGAAATCATTCATGACATGAACAAATCATAAAATGTTAATAAAAGTTTAACATAAATAAGTTAGCTAAGAAAAAGTAAAAAAATGTGGTCAAGTAGCCACATTTGACCGGTATCATACTATTTTCTGACATCTATAACACAGTTATTCTACACTTTATTAACATAAATAAATATTAACACAACACACTGCATTTGTGCAAATTTGGAGCATTGATATTTGTACAACTGTACAGTTATTATCATAAAACAAACAATTTTCATGTCACATGAGATAAAGAACCATTAGTGCAAGATATTTAACACTAATTGCACATGTTATAAGTGATTTTTGTTTGTTTTTTAATCTTTCAAAATGGACCCAGTTTCAAGCATTTTAGTTTTTAATTTTGTGTTGTGGAATAGTGTTTGTAGTTATATGAATTTAAATGATTTGTTGTTGTATTATGGTATGTATTGTTTGTGAAAATAAATGATAACCAATCGCAAAGTAGAATAAAGATAGCGGAAGTAACAAACTTAGGAAAAGATTATGTTTGAGTTTTTAGTAAAATCATAAGCAGTTTAACATCATCAATAACATCATCATAGAGTTTTATTCACAGATTAAATCTGTTAACATTGCACACCTAATTTTCTGTAATTTCTATACAACATATTAAACATATATATCCATACCAACAAAATGAAACAATGAATACTAATTTTAATAACATTTCTTTTTTAAACAATAAACTTGGATGAACATTCAGAGGATTCTTCTAACAATATTCTCGAAACAGTAACAATGTAGTAGTCCGCTGTAGTAATATTGTTTTTCACACAATCTGTTGGTTGCCTGGAAGAGATTACTTGTTAGTACCGTCCCGACGTGGGCGTTAAAGGTGAGGCCGCTGTCTATTGTCCAGGCCCAGTATTTTTATTCGAGAAAAATATTTAATTTCCACATTCCCCATAGCGAGCCGTGGCACGTCAAATTTTAACCTCCTCGTTGAAAGGAGGGCACAAGTTTTATTAGGTGCAAACATTAATTTATTTTCCTTTCCCCATTCATAGTAGTAAGGCCGCCTTCTGTGTTGTTTGTACTAGTTTAAGTTTTATTATACCTACTCTTGTTATGTTGGCAGCACAATTAAGTGTTTAAAATTAAAATAAAATAAATGCCATATTCCAGGATTCCAACTTCTGGAGGAACTGCAATGTGAACTCCGAGAGAAGTCCCATATCGCACACCAGCTGCGCAGCCAGCTGGAGTTCACGGATCGGCAGCACGAGGAGGCCATGGCAGCTCTCACTGCGGAGAGGGACTCGCTACGGTCACATCTTAATATGTAAGTGAATACTAATTAATGATTAACTCAGGCCCCAGAATCACAGACACAATAGAAAATCTATTGTGTCGTGGGCCAATCGGGCCGTTCGGGGCTCAATGGGTTAATATATATTTTTGTGTGAGATAAATGATGTTTTATGTGATTGTATATAAATTTTCTTATTGTGGCTTTTGTAGGTTGTTCGATTTTTTAGATCAACTGTATTTATCTGAATTTTATTAGGAATTTTTTCCTCTTTATTTTATGTTTGATATCTTTCTGTACAGGGATAATCTATACTTATAATAAATCTGTAGAGAGGCCAATTCTGTACATGAAATATATTTAAAAAAAAACTATGAAGGGGTGATAAGGGATCGCTACTGATGCCAAAAATGCAATCAGTAAAATTTTTGTCTGTCTGTCTGTCTGTCTGTCTGTCTGTATATTCGTTATAGAAACAAAAACTACCCGACGGATTTTAACTAAATTTGGCACAATTATTCTTCATACTCCTGGGCAGGTTATAGTAAAAGAATCATGTAAATCGGTGTAGAAACACCAAAGTTATACATGAAATACGTTATAAGTCATCGCGCGTGAATACAGAATCATGCCATAAGGCGCGGGTCAAACACAAGCGGCGCGGGCGCGGGCGTGCCATAAGCGCACCTCTTGAATCTGTTTTGCACCACGTCCTTCTTATACATTTTGTATGAAAAAATTTTGGAAAGGCGACGAGGCGGCACGCCACGGTTGCGCCGCGGGCGTACCGCAGGCGTACCGCAGGCGCGCTTCCATCCAAATAGAGGTCAATTCACGGTCATACACAATCAAAAACAAATCGGGTGGTAGGAGACGGTAGCCTGTCAGTCAAAAATGTGTTCTCTCTGTGTGGAATTATATAGAGCTGCTATTACATACCCTTCTTCGTTTTGTTTTTAAAGGTGAATTGAATTAATCGATGAAATGATTTACACAGGTGATGGCAGTAGGGAAAGTGAAAATGAAGAAGAGCATAATGAAAGTTCCCATGTATTTACAATGTCAGAAATAAAGATAATCCTGATTTTGATTGTGTTTTTTATTTATTTGTAATTGTAATAATATTGTGGAATGATCAGTACTGTAAATACTTTTGAACTGAGATTTTAATGATAAGATTTATATGGTTTAAATGTAAACCTGTGTTTGAAAACCATATTTTATCTATACTAATATTATAAAGAGGAAAGGTTTGTATGTATGTATGTATGTATGTATGTATGTATGTATGTATGGTTTTCACGCATAAACTAGGTACTGGACCGATTTTGATGAAATTTGGCACAGATAATCTTTAGACCCTGAGAAAGAACATAGGCTACCTTTTATTGCGAAATATGTACCACGGGCGAAGCCGGGGCGGACCGCTAGTAATGCTAATAATAATGTTATATATGTTCAAACTTTAAATAAAAAACACAGATGTTAGTGACATCATTATATTAGCATGAAATTACTAATTATATCATAGTACATTCTTCAGCCAAGGTCATATTGCACGCCTCATAAGCGAAGCGTTGAGGTGGGTACTACTGTCACTTCGCGCAAAACATCTGATTTTTCAAACTTAAAATGTCTTTATGTATCATACATTGCACTTGTAAGATAATACATACACACACATATTAAGAAAAAACACTATTTTTAACGTTCATGATATTTTTGATGTCATTTTTGTTATTTAAACTAGTTAAAAAACAGTTTAAAAAAGTTCTGTCTTGGACGTCCGTGTGTCTGTATGTGCGGATCCTTTTTCTTGTTAACACGATAGCGACCGAAATACTTTACTAATCGAGTCTTTTTTTTTCTCTTACGCTTGAGTATGCTCAGGAATAGAACCCTTTCATTTTTCAGGGTCTGATTCGATGTGGTTTAATTGTTATTAAATAAACAAAAATAATAATTAATAAATATTTATTAAAAAAAAATTATGAGGCGTGCACTTTTGGATTTTCCAAATTATATTTGTTATAATATGATCTCGAGCTGTTTATAATTTTCGTCTTTGGTCTTTATATGTTTGTTACAAAGCGTCGTGGGTATTGTCTTAAGACGAATTTCGCCATGTGAATCTTCTACTATGACCACAACGCGTTGTGGGCTATTTTTTCGCTCGTTAAACGTTTTCTGTCTTTTAGGCGTAATACATACGCACAAAAAAAATTGGTTGTCTGTAAAGTCGGTTTACTGACGATAGTTGAACGTGACAACGTCCGATTGTGCATCTTTGTCGCTCGTTCCGCGCTCTCGCTAGCACTTCAAGCCTTACATGGAACGCCTTAGAGCGAGGTAACGCCGCATGAGTCATGTTTTTTCGTGCGTGCAGCCGGCTCTATCGAATTATAAGACGATGTCACGTCAAAAACATTTTTCTTATATTTTGTCAATCTTAAGGCTCCGTGAAGAGAACGCAACGCTAACGCACGTGCGTCATGACTACGAGGACGTGTGCGAGCGGCTGTGCGCCAGCGAGCGGGCGCTGGACGATTCACGGCGCGAGCTCGACGGTAGCAAGCGGCGCGCCAGACTGCTCGCCGAGCAAGTTGGCGCACTTGAGAGCGAGGTATGTGGTGCTTGAGGGTAGAAATAAAAAAAATGTTAATGATTAATGTTAGTGAAGTTTTTTTTATGACTAGTGCTCCGACTCGGCTGCAATTCTGCATCTTATAGATATGAATCTTCCACTTTTCAATAAAATTCATTGAATTCGTATCATTATGTAGTTTTGGAGGTAGAGACAGACAGCTGGAAGAGGCTTTGTTTTGGGCTATTAAGTCCACAATATCAATGTAAACTGACCCTTTTTTGCTTCATCTATTTCCAGAAAACAACCCTCAGCGAGTTGCTAACCAAGTCGAAAGAGGAGTGCCACCGCATAAACGAGCTGTACGCGGGGCGGCAGGTGGCGCTGCTGGAGCACAACGAGCGGCTGCGCGCCGCGCACGCGGACCTCAGCGCGCGCCTGCGCGACCAGCACGACGCGCTGCAGACCGTGCTCAGTGAGAAGGTGATACTGGGAACACATAAACGAGCTGTACGCGGGGCGGCAGGTGGCGCTGCTGGAGCACAACGAGCGGCTGCGCGCCGCGCACGCGGACCTCAGCGCGCGCCTGCGCGACCAGCACGACGCGCTGCAGACCGTGCTCAGTGAGAAGGTGATACTGGGAACACATAAACGAGCTGTACGCGGGGCGGCAGGTGGCGCTGCTGGAGCACAACGAGTGGCTGCGAAAGTGCACTTTACACACTGCTATGTGCACTTTACAACTACGAAAGTGCACTTTACACACTGCAAAATGCAATTACCGCACTGTGACGTGCACTTAACATACTGCGAGAGTGCACTTTACATACTGCTAAGTGCACTTTACACACTGCAAAATGCAATTTCCGCACTGTGATGTGCATTTTACACACTGCGAAGTGCACTTTACACACTGCGAAAGTGCACTTTACACACTGCTATGTGCACTTTACACACTGCGAAAGTGCACTTTACACACTGCAAAATGCAATTACCGCACTGTGACGTGCAATTTCCGCACTGCGATGTGCACTTTACATACTGCGAAGTGCATTATACACATTGCGAAGTGCACTTTCCACACTGCGAAGTGCACTTCACACATTGCATAATGCACTGCACTGCAAATTATCCTAGAAAACTGCACACTTCTCTTTCTCCACACGTGCTGCACGTTTCATCGCTTTTTTTAAGCAAAGCTTCCCAAAACTTTCCGTTTTTATTCATCCTGATTTCAATTAATTAATTGATCTTTTTAATCATTTACAGCTTTTTTAAGCTTTTATAGGTGCCATCGTTCATAAAGTTTTTTGTATCTGTGTTTTTATTGTTCCAAATAAAGAATTTTGAATTTGAATTTGAATTTGAATCCAAAGCAATATGAGAGCAGATCATTCCAGATTGCCACAATTATTATTATATAAATTAAAGTATATTATTACTTACAGGTGTTACTAGAAATGGAGCTAAAAGACATGTTGAACAAAACGAACCAGACTCACTTAAAGTTGGACCGTTCCATCGACGTCAGCTACACTGAGGACCAAATGCTGACCGCTTTGGACAGTCTTAATGCTGAGAGTCGCTTCTCTTCTGGTAAAGTATATGTGTATTTACTTAATAATGTGATTAATTTTTCATTTTCGTGTAATAAACTTCATTTACCATAAAATGTGATTAATTCCTTGTGTCTTGATAAAGAATGTAAGATTTTGGGTGTTATGTTAAGTGCAATGCAGGAATATAATAATGTTAAACATTTAAGCCTCAAAAAGGCTTATAAGAATCTGCTTCTTAGTCTGGTAAATATGCATAATGAAAACGAAAACGAATGTTTCTTAAAACCTTTATTTTTTCGCTATTACAGTCTTACATTCTTTATTAAAATCTCTTGCTTCTATCATAAATTAACAAATACCAATGCTTTTAACAAACCACTTACTAAGCAATAAGTCATTTATCTAGACAATCAAATACTCGACGAAGAATCGTTCGTCAACAAGTTAAAGGAGGAACAAGGGCGCGCAACTAACATGTCGCTTTTCGACGAAATACGACTCAGCTTCTGTAACATGTCTCGAACTAATATCACTGAAATTAGCTCGCACGATAAACTTTTTGATACATCCTTCATAAATGCGGCCACACAAACAGATGAAACGGAAAAAACTTGCATGGACGCTGAAATTCAAACCATACAATCTATAATGAAATTGGAAACAAAGTCAACTCAAACTATTGGTGTGAACAGAAATGCTTTGGCACGAAAAATACCAAAATTAACCCGGCCAATTAAAAGAGACGCACCGAAAAATTTAGTACATACAAGCATTCAAACAGAAACTAACACTTTGAATAATAATACCACTGATGTTTGTAAAGAATGCACTAATTGTAAACAGTTAGAACAATTCAATGATTATACGACCAAATTGGAAAGCGACTTCAGAAACTCGCACGCAACCGTTGCAAAGATGAGACGAGAAATAGACAGCTATGAGAACAATTTAAATGTTTTAAAGAAATTCGTCGACGAAGGCAACGAAAGGAACAACTATATGAGAACAGTAGTAGATAGTTTAAAAGCGAAGTTAGTTGTGTTAGAAGAGAAATGCATGGACCAAGGGGAACGGATAAAGAGTTTGTGCTGTGAAACATGTGCAGCGGAGGCCCAGACTGAGTGTGGTAAACGATTGTATGAGCGTAGGTGTGTGTAGTTAGATTTGTGACGTTTTGTGGTGGCTGGTTTATTTGTATGTTTCATTATTTATGTCTACTTTATTCATTTAGTATGTTGAGTAATGAGTATAATATGTTCATTTGCTACACTTAATTCAAGTTATAACTGAAGTGGTTTAAACTATTGTATAGAGTAGATTACCAATGATTATTTTTAGTTTTTTATTGACGAGGTTTTTATTAGATGTATTACAGAGATTTTGAACTTTTGATTTATACTAAAAGTTAATCTTTCGTCTCATAAACTTTAATATGAATCTATTCAGTATCTATATAAAGTTCTTTTTACGTGTTTATTTATAATTGTAGTAGTTAATGTCTAGTATCTTGACATATTTTTATTTGTCATTCGTGGTTTTAGTCTGGTCTTTATAGTAATAAGGACATCTTAAGTGTTTTTATTTATTTTAGTTATGTAGATTGTGTTGTCCTGTAGTTAGAACAAATAGTTTATGCTTAGATATGAGTGTATTTTTTATAGTATCCAGCATGATTAAATAATTTTTTGTTGTTTCAAGAACGTTAATTGAAATGTTCCAATGTTTTAAACCCAAGTCTTTATTTGTAGGAAGACGTATTTTAAGTAAGTTTAGTTTTTTTATTTTTATTTTAAGAAGTTTAATTTATTTATAAATTCTAGTTTAAACATTCAAAAAACAGTTCGTATTAAAAACTAAATCGTTTTCAGATCAAGTGTCGGTGTGCTCACAAACTGACTTGCCGTGTTCGTCGTGCGTGAAACGGAACACGCCGCACCGTCTTAGAAGGTATTTGTGGTAAGTATCACAACAAAACCTACCTTAGCAAAAAAAAAAAAAAAATTTGAAAAAATAATATCATGAGGCGGGTTTGAACCATGGTGAATTGTCTACTTTTGTTATTGCATTAGAGTTTGTTATTTCATGTAAATCCTGTAAACAAATGGAAAATTTCCAATGACTTACACAGTTTGTACATTACTTATTTAATGAAGTATTAACTGTTCTATTCTATTATTACCACTTTTCTACTATTGTCTAATTCCATATTTATTTTGATTTTAATATTTTAAAGTGAAACTTTTATTACATCGTCTCAAACTTTTTGGTCTAGGTCGCGTGACGGTCGGTTGCCGAGTAAAGCAGTGTTCGGAAAGTTTCACTTTTACCGTGGTTTCATAAAACCACACAACATTATTTTTTTTAGGATATTAAAATTTATTATTATATACCATATAATATGTTATAGTGTGTTTAAATATTTAATACTATTCCAATATATCCTACTTGTAGGTAGGCACAAACTCAATCGCACGCCTCACTCTAGCCTATTTTCAGGGAGCCGCTAAGGTGTTTGTTCCAAGTGTTCGCTGTTATTTGTTTCCTCTGCGCTATATCCGTGCTATATAACGTGACACAAAGATGGCACACACGTTGTTCACCGATCACCACGTGGAGTTGGTTGCAGCCTCACGATCTGATGGATCTATTGTTTCGTATAGAATATGTAGCCGATGTGCCTATGTAGGTTGTTGAATGGGTAAATTGGCCAATTTTGCCTATAAATGAGTGGGTAAATTTTTGTTGTATGTAAGCGTATGGGCAAATTTTGAGTCTGCGTGTGGGCAAATTTTGCCTGGATGTGTAGGTGTAGGCATATTTTGTCTGGAAGTATGCGTATGGGCAATATTTGCTTGAATGTAATCGTACTGGCAAATTTTTTGCTACTTTGTAAGCGTATGGGCAAATTTTGTGTATAATAATGACATTAGCAAACATTACATGTTCCGATGTGAAATGAAACCCTCTCAACTCATATTTGTGTGAATAAAAACTTGCCACTTTGTAAATGTATGGGCAAATTTGCCCATACGACAATTCAAAGGCAAATACGACCTTCTTGTTTATAGTAAAGTCACTGTATAATAAATATGTAATTTTATTACTTTAAAATACACCAATTTAATTAATTGAACAAAGTGCTATTATGTAAAAATAAAATTCAATTGCCTACAAGTATTAATTATTATTATTCTATGCAACTAGACTATAGAAATACATGGAGTAGTCTAAAAAATTGCGCACAATTCCAAAGAATTTATGTTATATTTTTATGTAAGACAATATGTAAAGTTGTGTTGTGAATTGCATGTGAATTTAAATTTTATCGAATTATTGCATTTAGAATTAATTTTTATAGAATATTGATAATAATGCACAAATGAGGTTATGATTATTATAAGATTTTATAAATCCTCTATAATTAATAATTTTTTAAACTTATTACCAACAGATTTTGTAAAAAATTTCATTGCCCTTTTGACAATAATTGTAACATTTTATAAAAATACTTATTTCATTATCTCACGCGAAAATTTCAAGTGTAATTTTTCGAAAATTTTAAGTGTAATTTTTTAATACAGTAATTACTATATTCATTGAATAAACAAGTTTTAAATAATGGGCGTAACTATTGCTTTCGTTAATAATATTCAGAATATAATTCTGTGATATACCAGTGCCAGTTTTAGAATTTAAGATAATTTTAAGATTTCCTTGTATTTTAAAAAGATAACAGATAAAATTGAACTTAAATGTCTGGGAACTACAGCATTAATTAGAATTCCGTATTTTATTTTCTTTTCAATAAATTTTCATAACTTTTTTATCAAATGGTAATAAAAAAGTTCTTTGTAACATAAATATTATTTGTTTTTAATTGTAACATAGATTCAAGTATTTTAAAATAAATTTGAATCTCTTTTGCATTTTATTTTATGTTTAGTTTTAATGACTTTTAATTAGTTTTTATGTTAATAATTTTAATGAACATTAGTATTGTGTTTTAATCGTTTTTACGTTTAGATTTTGTTTTGTTAGTTTTTTTCTTTGGGTCTATTCTATAATATGATAGTCATTTACGTTTCGGTTTCATAATATCCAGATAATTAAAGAAAATAAACATTTCAACGTACGTTAATACAATTTTCAATTATTATGGAAAAAACTAAAATAAACGGTTATTGATATGCAAAAAGGATGTAAAGCTATTTTTTTGTTTGTTGATAACAGTTTACAAAAATTATCTTAATATTCTTAGTTGATTCGCATGTAAAAGGGAGCACAAAAATTGGAGATATGTTGAAGACAAAGTAGATATGGTATGAAAAATTGGTGCTCAGACGAATTTAAATTTACATAATTAAAATTGCAATTTTGTAATTTAGCTAAATTGCTCACATGAGCAAATAAATTATAGATTTATGAATAAGGCAACATTATTTGTTTAGCATTAACGTTTCGCTGTTTTAAGTAAGCTGTGTTTAAAAGTTTCGTCATATTTTTTTTTTAATTTAAGTACAATCTTTTCTTTATGTCTACATATACAAAAAAGTGCTTGCTCAATAAGAAAAATGCAATAAAATTTCTTCATAACACGTCACTATAACATACATACTTATAATTTTACAACCAACGATTTTATTTAAATTAGCTTATCTACTGGTTTGTTTTCCCACTATCCATAAATTTTAAGTTATTTTCTTTTGTATCATTTATATTTCATTACGTATTGAATGAAAGGTACAAAATCTTGCGAAACATTACGTTCCATTTACATCAAACGAACATATGTAATGTAAACGAAAATTCGTATTCAGTACTAGCGGTCCGCCCCGGCTTCGCCCGTGGTACATGTTTACGTTTTCTCTACATAAGAACCATCCTCGTACTTCAAGGAATATAATAAAAAAAGAATTATCGAAATCGGTTCAGCCGTTCTCGAGTTATGCGCTTACCAACACATTTTGCGATTCATTTTTATATATAAGAAGAAGATTAGAACATTGCATATAATTCGAACGCACTAAGAACAACGTAAGAATGCTCTACGCCTGTTTACATTACATATAAGAATTCGACGCTCGTTTGATGTAAATGCACCGTTACATAAAGCATGCACCGGATAAGGTAACAAAAAATAAGGTTTCGTACGCTTCAATATTCAATTGTTTTTTTTTAATATATTATTAATTAAGATTATTATAACTCTATGACATGTTGTTTATTATACGTAGTCACGCATTTATTTTAGCATTTAAAATAAATTGGTTTTAAATTATATTCTTGTGTTTTATTTCAATCCAAACAAACAAAACCTCATTTGTTTATTTTACGTTGACCTCATTTGCATGTAAATCTTTCACACTTATAACAGCTAGACTGAAATCTAATTTAATAATGAAATAGCTCTATCAATCATAAAAAGTATATTTAGGTAGGTTTTTATCAAAACTTCCCCCCGTAATTAAAATTTTACTACGCTCGTAGACTAGACGATTATATAACGAAGTTTATATAGTCTGCTGAAGTTTCTCATTTCTGTAAATAGTTTTACATTATTATTTTTTAACATTATTACGCAAGCGGTCTAGTGGTCAAATAGGACTACACAAAACAAAAATTTACAGAATTACATACTTATCTTAAAATTCTTATTTAGACTTACAGAATAAATTGGATTATTTGTAATGGTACTTATCGATTATTAAAAACACTTTCAGCAGTTACACTATTAGCTTAGTCATTTAAAATTTTATGGAGTGGCTAGTTTTTAAAATAAAGCTAAAAATGAGATTACAGAATCCGCATTATTTGCTAATAAATGTATTTTTTTAAAGTTATATAGCGATTCCAAATCTGATACTTCAGAATTATTACAATCATTTTTAAATAAAAGCGTAATCCTATTTTCTCGGAAAGAGTATCAAATTCACAGTATCAAACAAGATCATTAACCCACTCCTAACTCGTAAAAAACAATCCAAGTATACATTTACAAGGCGTTCAATTTCCCATTATGAGGGGCGCACAAAAGCTGCAGTCAAGGTGTTAACACAAAAGAGCCGAGTCGGACCTAACTGAGAAATGATTCGGCGAACCTTTCCCACAAAATTGCAGATTTTTTTCTAAGACACGGATTTGTGGTCCAGCTCAAACAAGATTAAGGTATTGATGTGACTTTTGAATGATTGGTAGTGTACATCACTGGCCTTTTTATACGTCAACACAATGTTACGTAAAATAAATATGTATAGAATAATTGATTAAAGCCACATTCTAAATCTGAAGGATTCTCTATTCCTCACACCGCAGACGAATAATTTTTACTAAATATTCCAACTCATTATTTTATTCGTAATTTAACATTATAGTTTCATATTATTACTATCTGCGCCCCGCTATTTCACACGCGTCCAGATGTCGTATACAGTACTAAATTATTCAGCCAATTTACTCACGATGTTGCTTTCCAAGTCAAACAACAATTATTCATAAAGTAAGAATAGCATTGCATTCAGTTTCTACAGTGAGTGTATGATTTTAAATAAGTTCTACAGTTCATGCAGAACTTTAAAAATTTTAAAATAACGTTTTTTTTAATCCTATAATATGTTAATCAAATAATTAAAATGAATCAATAATCAAGCCATAACCCATAAAAAATTAAAGTTTCAGAAATTTCATGCTACTGAAAAAAAAAATCACACGCTCACCAATACATTATTATAAACCTCATACGCGAAAAGAGGTCATTCCTTCACGCAATAATATAATTTAGGGGTATTTTGCAAGCTCTTATCACAATGCAATAAAGTTGATTTTGTTATTTTAACTTTTGGCGTGTCTCGACTCTCGACACACCTGTCGCTCGAGCGTGAGAATGTAGGGCTCTGGAGGAAGGAGCCGTTTGATTTAATAAAATGTGTGACGTAGCCCGTAGGACTTAACGGGAACATTATCAATGGAATTTGCATAGATGCCGCTGTTAGGATTGTTTAAAAATTGACCGTTGTGTAATTCTTGTACTAGGTAACTAGAAACCCAATTTTCATGATTTTTAAATAAGAATTAAATCATCAAGATATTAAGTTCATGTCTCATTTTTAAATTTACTGAGTAAAAATTATACAAAACAACTTCTTGACTTTATATTATTTTGGAAATCATTACAAGCTCTAACTTTTTATTAGTAGTCGATAAAATCAAAGTAGGATGCTGTTTTTGTATCAAAATTGATTGCTTTTCTAAGGACGATTTTTTTTGTTCATCTTCATATTATAGTTCCCATGGAAACAGGTGGTTATAAAAACTAGCACCCTTGCCTATCAACTCGTTTTTATTAAAAAAAAAAAAAACATTTCCGGACCAGCGTCCGGGGTTGGATTTCCGGGTCTCGTCGAGTACAATGCTTTGTGATTCATAGACAAATAGGTAAATATTTGTAAATACTTATGAGTGGTCGAGTAAGTAGATAAGTAGTTACTGAATACAAGATTTAATAGATGTTTATATAATGATAATACGAGTGGCACAGTTCTGAAATTTTTTTTAAATAGATCACCTTTTAAATTTTTATGAAATACAATAAACGCCAGCTTATATATACTAATAAATAGGTATTTAATAAGAATGAAATGCGTTTATTTATGTACCTTTGGTTGCTTAATTATGTTAAAGACACCATGCTTTTCGCTTCCACAAATTTGCAGCATCTGCCTAAAAAGGAACTATCTTAAATTTTAATGTGTATCTCAATAAATCCCCTCGTAATTTAAATAGCAATCGTGATGACCTTCCTGAGAAAGAACTTCAACATATCCGAGGGATTCAGTTTAAAGCTGCGCAGTAGAGACCACATACTTAAAGTTAATGCGGGACTTGTAAAATAGTAAATAACTTAGAAGATGCTCACATGTACTGGTTTATGTGGCCAATAAATAAGTACATTATTTATATAATTCTTCTTAAAAAACACTAAAGGCTACCTTTATACTTACGTAACTTTCATTCTAAATTTTTGATACGACATCTTAACCAGAAAACATGTATCTAATACCTACTTAAACTTAAAGCACAGAATAATAACTAGTAGCTAGATAGCAAATTGCTATTTCGCTGTTTTCAGAGTCAATTAATCTTTAATAGTTCTTGTTGATTGCCGAAGCACACTTCAATATGATATTATATCATTAGACTTTGAGATTACAGCATTTTATTTATTTAACACATTTTAAATATCCACAAAATGTACAAAAACGTGGCTAACATACAGAGTCCGGAAGAAATAGGGCGGGCTTAGTTCTGTCCGGTTCACACGACCCAGCTAAGATATATGTGAGAAATTGTTTTTATAACTTGCATTTTCGTTCTACTTTTTTATTATTGTTTTTATTCCGATGCGATCAGAAATCACGGGGATTTGGGTAAGGATTTTTATGTTTGTGAGGGAATGTGCATTGTTGGGCTTTGTTTTATGGGAATCTTTTTGCTCTTAAAATAGAAATACAGTTGGTTTTAAAAGGAATTTATTTTATTTTTAGTATTGAAAGTTCAGAGAAATCTTGACATAAAGTTTTTTTGCACGGTCGCATAAAAATCGAGAGTTAATCCCCTGTAGCGCCGCGCGCTCTTTTCTCTTTGAGATGTGAAAAAGGATATTTTAAGGATTAAGTATTTCATAAATATAGTTTTACACTGATAGTAAATTATCTGCTCTTATCGCTTTGAATATGAACAGTTCTGTATCAAGTCCAAGAGCGAATTTTAAATTGAAATAAGTTATAACTAACTATTAGAATATATTTTTAAACAATTCCATGCAAAACTGTAATCATACACCACAGGACACATAATTTGTCCAATTTCATCATCTGTTAACGTCCTAATTAAATTTCCAAAAAGTTCCCACTGATCCCTGTGAACGTCAACGACACATGACAGAGCATTCACCTATATTGCACAGTGCACACCAAGGTGCACACTCATCACGCGATCGCATGTACCGTCGCTTCACCTCAATGAACGAATGATCTGTACCGGTTTTTTACATTAATTACGACCTTATTAAAATGCAACACAGCTCCATTTATTTCGGTAATTTTTACAGAAAACAGATAAAAAAGTGACGCAATTTCATATACTATGTGCTGTCATTAATAGAGTTTAAATTGAATTTTATCGAAGGATCCATGGCCAATGCGCCAAAATAAATTTGCGAACTCTAAAATTTTGGTAGTTTTTATTAACGAGTGGTAAAGTTGAAAATCGAATGTGTGGGTTTTTTGAAAGAAATGATAAGTTTGTTGAATTAGGGGAGACCGTGGGAGAATTGTATAAATTGAATACATATTAATATTTTATAGTACGTCGGTATGTGGGGAACAAATACGACACAAAGGTCACACCTGGGACGGTCAGGGAACTTTATAATGGTAATTAGTTAGCCCGTTTATAGCCGTTATTGATAATGTTACCTACCGTATTTTGTGATGTTATTTGTTTACTTTTAATTGAAAAGTTTTTTTATAGTGTTATTTTAGGGAGTTACGTTTTCCTTTTTTCAATATGATTTCCAATATATTAATAAAAATGCTTTACAATTTTAGAAGAAAAGTTCAAAACATATTTAATATCAATTATTTATAGTTATATATTTTTTTAAGGGGAATTATAAAACGAGCGAACAAAAAAAAACTTTGCGACTGATGATGACATACTGTTTTAATAACTTGAGCGGTATGAATTTGACTAAGCGAAAAATTAACTAAACTGACGACGAATATTGATTTATAATAAAATCCAGAACGAGCTTACAAAAAGTGGATTGTGATAAATCCATTTCAGATATTAAAATTTTATCCGAACGACTTCATTACTAAGTGAGCGACTGGAAATACAGAGAGGGCAACTTCAATGTTAAGATAGATTCGATTTTTCTAAGTGAGGTTATACTTAGCGAACTACTAAAAAGTTCACTTTGAGCACAGTTTTGTAAGCTGCTTTTAATGATTATTGGTTACTGATATTCTATTTGAGGGCTTATGTTTTTTTATTTTGATACGCTTTTTTAATAAAAACTACAGATTTTTAAATTCGAGCGAATTCGAATGGGGGCGGGGCGACGAATCGTTGCAGTCAGATGAGTTGGGAGTTGGTTTTTTTAGGTTAAAAACTATAAAACTTTTATTCTTAATATTCAAACAGGTAGCGAGGAGCGAAGCGACGAGCGTGTTAGGTTAACCCTTGAACTGCCGCACGAGCCGAGCGAGCGAAGCGAGCGTGCCGCGGCAGCGGCCGGCGAGTGCCAGAAGCGACTTTAGGGCGATTCTCAAAATAATTTTCATTCTCGATTTTCACAAAAACTACGCATTTTCGTAGAAAAAGAAAAGCAGTTTATTTTGAAAAGTCACTACCCGCTATCGATTAGACACCTCAAAATAAATGAAATTCGGGGATCACGAGTCGTAGTGTTAGGTTGCCTTATATTTCAATAATAAAATTTCTCAACTAATAGAATAGTGTTTCTTCAAATACTTAGTTATTTCATATTATTTTTATTTTTTAAATGTGAGCTCATTATACTCTGCTCATTAGTGTATTTTTCAAAGTGGTTTTTGTATTCGAAACACTTCATTTAAGATAAAATGCCGCTCAGTATAAAAAATACATTTGCCAAATATTGAAAAAAATGCAGGACGTAACGTTGACACTCAAACAAATATTAGGTCGCTCAAATATTATGAAGCTGCTCATTTTGTATTTTAAGTAACTCAAATTAATGTTTGTAAGTTGCTGTTCTGTTGATTTCTCGTCACTCGCAGTCAGTCGCTCACTTAGTAATTTTATAACCCAAATTAATTAATTTTGACACTTAGAACTGTAATTTACAGTCACTCGTTTTATTGCTACCCTTTTTTTAATAAGAATTTTCGTTAGTAGTATAAAATTAATTTATGCCCGTTTCTTCGATCGAATTGTAAATCTAAACTTTTTTCGAATCCAACTGAAGACAAACTAAATTCTTACACTATTTCACTAAAATCGGTCCAACCATTTAGGAGTTCATTGACAAACACACTCAAAAAAAGAAATATATTTATTTATACAAATAAAGATACATGTACTAATTCCTCATAAGTATTTATAATTTAATAAAACAGTTATATGTACTATTAAAATATCCTCACAAAAAACACAAAAATTAAAACGAGTACCATCTAGCAGTACAAAATCAAGTCCAATAACTGTATAGTGTATACTGTATAGGCATGCAATGATCATAGTATCGAGTGAACAAACAATTACCGAAGCAACCCTTACACCTTGTCGAATTCCCACACAGCGTGAGAAAGCCACCCCATAACGTAATACTGCATAAAAAACATTACCTTACACGCTACGTTGCACACATCAAGTATCGTATTAAACTTTACTCGGTACAATCACCGTGGAACACATTTTTATGGTACTTCATGGAAAGGAGACAAAATGCAAAGTACCGAGTTTTTTATTGGCTTTTATTCGCCGCGTAATAAGGTTCTTTATGGTTGCGCGCGATCACGCATTCCCATACATGGGGGAAACAAAATGTAGCTTCACTTTGAGATTTTTTAATTTTAATTGGGTTTAGTATAATTTTATGGTATAAAATTTTCATATACTTGTTAATCACCTTTTTAATTATTAAAATTATAATTAATACTTGTACAATTATAAGTAATACATTTTTGATCTTTAATTTAAATCATATATTTAATAAACTCTATGTTCATTCAACCTTTTCCAGTATATTAAATTAAAAAAATGTTTTTTTTTGCACTGGTCTGGAATCGAACTCTACAAAATAACACCCACTAATCACCGCGCCGACGGTTTCATTCAAAACAGGTTCCCTTGTTAGAGCGAGACGGGACGAAAACAAAACATTCCGACACATTTCCCATCGCTTCAAGCCCCAAGGTGGAAAGAGACAACACGAGTTCTGTGGAACAACTTCGAAACAGGATGAACAAGGATAAGGGGTCAATTTAAACTCTGCTCCTGAATCGTGTACTATTTTATTTCATAACGTGTTCGAACGTCGTCGGGAGCAGACGTGTGTTTTGTGTTTGTGAATATATACTTACGTAAATAAAATGCCGTACAGTGAAGACGATGATTCTCAAAATGGTTTTTCGGAATCAACACAAGGAATGTCTAAAGCGGAATTAAGAAAGGTGTGTTTATAAATTTGTGATTTAAAATTATTTAAAGTGATTTGATTAAGTGTTCCTGGAAAAAATAATTTTTGGTTTCGATAATATAAAATAACAATTTTCGATGTTTATTGAGTGGATATTAGTGTTATATCAGTGATAGTTATTAAAATAAAAAAAAACTACTTAAATTTATTTATTTATTTATTAAAGTAATGGAAAAAGATTTTCTAACATTAAATAAATTAATTTGAACACAACAATATATTATTATAGTTTTTATAAAGTTTTGTAACATATAATTAAAAAAAAAAACAATTTACTGAAGTAAAACTCTCTCTCTCTTTTCTCAGACAAACAAACCCATAATGGAAAAGAAACGGCGCGCGCGCATCAACAATTGCCTGAACGAATTAAAAGATCTTCTAATGGATTCCATGGATAAGGACGTAAGCATTTTTTCATTGTTTCTCTTAAATTAAATTTCTTCAAGTTTTAAAAAGTTCTAGTTAACTTAAATTATCTTGACAGAAACAGCAGTATTATGTAATTGTTTACTTATAATTTTTTATGTAATGTTATCCTTATCTTCGCAATGTTTTTACCTAAGTATTTATGTAACTTACAATTTATTTTTTAACTTACAGCCAGCGCGTCATTCTAAGCTAGAAAAGGCCGACATACTCGAGATGACTGTCAAGCACCTGCAAACACTGCAGAGGCAACAACTAGCCGCTGCAATTGCTGCCGATCCAGCTGTTCTGCACCGCTTCAAGGCCGGCTTCGGCGACTGTGCTGTGGAAGTTCGCAGATACCTCTCAAGACTAGCTAGCGTACCAACAGGAATTCGCTATCGACTCGGAAACCACCTCAACTCTTGCATCTCCGGCATCGAAAGACTAAATCCCTCAGAATACGCTCCCTTAGTACCAGATCCATTACGTCTAGATGACGAAAGACCCAGTGCTTTTCACTTCGTCAAATCAACTAAACCAACGAGCCCACCACTTAGCCCTCTTTCTTGTGATTCAGCTTGCGATTCCTCCACAGAATTAGAAACGCCTCCACGCCCTGTTCAGAAGTATCCTTTCCCAACACCTCCGAGCCACTCTGCGTCAGATCAAGATTCAAGCCCTGAACAGAAAGCGACAGTTTCCTCCACAACAATATCGCCAGAAACATTAAAACAGGAAGCGTTAAGAAATAAGAAAATAATGGAACCCCTGTCCATTGTAATTGATGTGGAAAATTACAAAATCGGTATTGACGCGTCGCCGAAACGCGCGGTGGATTATTCGATGCGACATAAATATAAACGACATGCTGAATCTGTAGGACCACCTTCGAAATTCATACGTTTGGATGCAGAGAAAACAGTGACTATACCAGAAAGACATACAATTATACCGAGACGTGATCTTATGGAAGACGTAGCTAATAAGAAAGTTGAGGACTTGCATTCAGCGTTCAAAAGGATTCCAGATAGAATACCGTCTTACCCAGAGAGAAAGTTAACGATTCCTCCCAGCATACCAGCTCCTATTGAAATTCCCTTCGAAAGGAGACCGATTTTGCCTAGAACTGTGATAAGCCACACTGCAGAATCTTTAGCACAATCTAGTTCAACGAGTACTGAAAGTGCTAAAGAAAAGGTTGAAGCAGATACTAGTTCAAAATCTCCAGTTCAGGGCACCTCTAGTACAGAAATGTGGCGTCCTTGGTGATTCAACTGTGATATAGACTAAGAAATACAGTTTACCAGAATCCAATAAGATTCTTATTGGAACAATAATATAAAGGCGACATGCATTTGCAGTGAGTTAAAATAGAATTATTAGATGCAACAGAATATATATGCGTCTATTTTGATAATTATAAGAAATACTGCTTCTTAAAGCAGGGAATACAAATCTTCGTATCATATTTTAGTTTATTTTTATACTTGTTACATTATGGTGCTATACAAAGCAGTTGTAACACACTATTATAGAATAGATATAAGTTGTCTTAAGTTATAGAATATAATTCAAAGAGACGTGGCTTTAAGAATTTACCTGTGTGGTATTCTCGTTTATTATTAAAATGTTATTTTTATTATTTCTGTGTTTGTTTTATTAATTATTACCCTTTTCATATTTCCTATAAGTATCTACAATAGTTGTATTTGTTTTATTGATTACAACTTAATTTTCACTTTACGATAGTCAAATAAAAAAATTAAATCAAGATAAAAAATATAGTTTATTCTTTTATCATAATCGACACAGCACACAAATAAATAAAAACTTAAATTATAATTCATACACAAATGAACACTATCTCATAATAAACAATCACAACCCTGAATACATGGACGGATAATTTTCATAATAATTATAAAAGAAACTAAAATATAATAATAAAAAATGTAGTAGCATTTTACAACAATAGCAGCTTCATACATTCTTTGATACTTACATAAAATTTTATTGCGATTTAGATAAAGGATTTTAGAAACGATACGTCATATTTTTTTGGCTTTTATGGTCTATTTCAAATGCAATAAATAAATACTTAAACCAAGTAAACAATTGTATTATATACCTATTTAAATAATGAGATCAAAATGTGAATTAACATTTTTAATTAACTGGTTTGAGCTTTCGTATAAAAATATTAACAACGAAAGCTCAAACCAGTTGCTTTAGGTAACCTAGCAAACATTTAAAACAATTATAATCAGCCATGTTGTTATTTTCATACAAACCGTAAAAAAATTATTTATTCTATTGTAGATGGAACTTTGATTTATGTTAAGAAATGACTAGCTGAAATTTATTAATGACCACGTGAGTAAATCTCAGTCGATTACATTGAGTCTAATTCACCCCAACCTCCCCTTATATTTATAACTATTAAGGGCCGATTTTTCAATCCTTGGTTAAAATTTATCCGTCCAATAAAGTATTACACGAACATTTTAAAATGTCACCTGTAAACTGTCAAATACGGACAATTAGAATACATTTTTGAAATGGTAGTTTAATACGTTATTCGATGAATAAGTTTTAACCAAGGATTGAAAAATCAGCCCTTAATCAAATAATAAAAGTTATTTAATACATCAGTTTCCAAACTTACTATAGGTATATTAAGAAGAGCTGGAACGTCAACACATTTACACATTGCACATGTTAGGCCGGGAGATACTGACACAAAATTTCGGGTCTTTTGTAACAGGATGGCGGTCTAGAGGGGTCTGAAAAGTAATCGTGGTAATCGTCTGAAAAGTATGGCATGGCGATTTTAGTAAATGGCTGCACGACGATGGTTACCTGTGCAAATTTAGCCCGGTACAAATGGTTGAATTGTTTTTTTTAAATCAACGCATTCACGTCGGTATGGCGGACTGTAAGTCACATCGTCAAAGTATGGCATGACACTACCGCCTACATCTTTTTTATGGGCTATCGGTAAATTCTAAAATTTTTGTGTTACAAATCGTTGGACTTTCGCTATTTATCCGACGAGTGTGACTAACGCCCACGCGACTAGTCCGCCGGTACCAGCGTTCTGACCATCATTTTTCTTTTTGTCATTGCGTAATAAGACCTCTGTAGAACCGCCATTCTGTTACAAATGACCCGAAATTTTGTGTCAGTATCTCCCGGCCTATGTATGTGTCATATTTTGCAATTGTTTATAAATACAGGGTGATGTAATTGGTGTAGTACGAATATCTAAAAATCTATGAAGAATTTTGTGATACAGTAAATGGAAGAATTATAGACTATTTTACAGTATTTAATAAAATCATTTAATTTTTTGTTCATTTTCATTAGAAATGTCAATTTTTCTCACCAAGGTGGAAATTTGGATGATAAGGATCTTGTTAGAAAAATATAAATTTTGACTAAAATCGGCGTTTTTTTTTTTCAAAAATCAAATTACTAATTAATAATCAGAGTTATCACATTATTAAAAAAATAAGCCAAACTATCCACCATTTTTACCTACTTGATGCAATCCTCAAAGATCATGGACATAGTGTATTGCGCCTTCCACCATACCATCCAGAACTCAACCCAATAGAGTTACTATGGGGCATAATTAAAGGGAAAGTAGCATCACAAAATGTGAACTTTAACTTGAAAACTGTGGAAGAATTATTTAGAAAGGAAGCAAATGCTATTAGTCTGGATATGTTTAGTGACGTTTGGAGAAAGACGCGAGAACATGAGGAAAAATATACCTATTCAATTAGAACCAAAAGTAGATAATTACACTGACTCATTTATAATAACATTAAGAGATTCCGACAACGAAACTGCTTTCTGAATTGGTGGTAAATGTTAAAACTTAACAGTTATGACGATTCAAAAGTGCTTCTAGAAGAAGTCTAATTGTATAAATGTTTGAGTTTGAGTTTAAAACCAATAGTGTGAAAATTATACAATAAACATGTAACACATATTTGTTAGCGCGTATTGGTAGGTATTACGTACTTACTACAAATACATATAATATTTCTTAGATATCTTTACTCGACCAAAGTCAGGAATTTAATTATTATTTGATAATTGAATGATTATTAATACTTTTATCCAATTGATTATTATTAGAATAAATAATTAACTTCATCAATTGATTTACTTTTAAATTATAATTTTACAGGTAAATTATGAGAGCTTTCATAAGTAATTATATTTGCATATATATATATATCTACAACGCACCATTTTACAATTCAAGTCTAAAATGAAACTAGAGTCGCATTTATTTTTGAACATACTGTAAGTGAAATTGCATAAGTGTGAGTACTGTGAACATGCCAGCTTTCCCTAATTGACCGATACATATTATTCCAAACAAATATCAATCTTTTCTTTCGCATAAAAATACAAAATATTACATCTACTTGGACTTCAAAAAGTCCTTCCTCTGTTGTTGCAGTTTTTGCTCCAAAAGAGTAACTTTTTCTTGATACTTCCCGTTCTCTCGAGTCAGCGCTTGGATAGCTGAGTCCTTGCGCGCTACTGCTACTTTGACTCTGAAAAACGAATGAAAAAAAAATTGGTTGTCTGTAAAGTCGGTTTACTGACGATAGTTGAACGTGACAACGTCCGATTGTGCTTCTTTGTCACTCGTTCCGCGCTCTCGCTTGCACTTCAAGTCTTACATGGAACGCCTCAGAGCGAAGTAACGCCGCATGAGTCATGTTTTTTCGTGCGTGCGTCCGGCTCTATCGAATTATAAGACGTTGTCACGTCAAAAAAGACGTGTGGCACATGTGTGGCACTCGGGGACTGCCGCGGTAAAGCTATTGCATGCTATGCCTTCAAGCCACACCCCCGAGCCCGTCGGAGTGGGGAGCGTGAGGTTTTTTCGTTACGGAATTTCTGGATTCGGTCTCTGCGCTCAAGACGATAGAAGCTGTGCAATAGCTTAATAACTATAATTAACAATGATATTACAAGTAAAAAGGTATAAGTACATAGATTATTAACGAAATGTGGATAATTAGCCACATTTTAATTTTGTTGTCTCTTATTCGCTGTCGATGGTTGAATCATGTCATCTTAATTTGACGCCTCACGCCAAAGCGTGTGTGCCGTTTTTGAAGACCTAATGTTGTGTTGATTACCTATCTACACCTTTTTACTTATAATAAATATCATTGCTAATTAAAGTATAGAAAAACACATCAAAATTATTTGAAACAAAAAAATCCTTCAACTTAGACAAGAAAGTCTAGTTTCGTTGGAAAAACGCGTGCGTATGGTCGGTCTAGCTATGAACGGTTTTATGAATTTCCATACATATGACAAGCGCGACTGACGTACGCACTGATGGTCGGTGAAGCTCTGCAACCGGCCTTAAAGCTATCAAAGTTTTCAGTCGAATGAAAAACCTAGTTTTTGAATTTGTTTTTCTACACAGGTTAATTTTAATTTTAGACTTGGGGATACCGGATGAAATATTTTTTATTAAAATTTAGAAATTCATGTATCGTTTAGTTATTTATAGAATAAAAATAAATACTATAAGAATAATTCAATAATATAAAGTTCCACAACAAGAAAAACTACCCTAACAGAAGACCCTTGCAATCTCCCATTAGATATTTCAAATTTAAAAACCATTCAAACTACTCATTATTTTTAAGACTAAAAAATTTAAAAAAAGCCACTCACTTCGCATACAACTGGTGCATCTGCTCTTCATGGATCTTCTTCGACTCTTCTATCTCTTTCTGCAAGTTCTCTACCTTCGCCCGCCATGTTTCTTCGCAGCTTGATTTTATTTCTTCCGCACGACCCTCGAGTTGGATATTTTTCTGTGAATAATATTTTTTTTTTAATATAGTCTAAAAATAAATATTGATATACTTATATTAGTAATACAGCTTTTTCTAAGAAACTATCATGATAATTTTTTGACTTAGGTACCAACTTATACTGTTTATTTTTAATTATAAATAAACCTATTGGATATTTTAAAATAATTATCGGATGATAACTGGCAAAAGAAGCCTTGCATTTTAAGTACTTTTTTTTTTAAGTAGACCATTCTCGTAAAGGAAATGAAGTGTTAAAAATACTTAAAAAAAATCGAATGACTATCAATAATTACCTCTGTCAGAATCCTATTCCTTGTTTCCAGTTGACTTATAGCCACTTCCAACTCCGCACCTGCGATATTGAGAGTAAATTTAAAAACAATAATTATAATCAATTCTTTTAATATTTTTTATCAACGTTGTATAAATGTCGCAGGCAAATTGTATTATTTCGCCGTTTACAAAAGCTTAAAAAAAATATATCGAGAATTCGTAATCAGAAAATTTTCGTTTGGATAAGGGGGTGGGTTAGGTTAGGTTCGTGTTTTTAAAACTACACAGAAATAGGAGCCCCACGAAGCGACCGTCTTGTTGTAGAATTTTGGAAAAAGTAAACCCTCAGCATTTTACAAAATGCCGAGCATTTGTAAACGGCGAGATTATACAATTTGCCTGCGACATAAACATTACATTACATACATACATAGACCGCCTCCTTGGTACACGCGTGGTTCACGCGTGAGCGTAGAACCGAGGGGTCCTGGGTTCGATTCCCGGTGGAGACGAAGAAAAAAAAAATGTCTCGGTCTGGCAGGACACAGAAGGCTGATCACCTACTTGTCCCTAAAGAAAATCGATCAGTGAAACAGATGTATAATGCATCTGCCCCTTACCCCACTAGGGGACATGGGACTTCGCTTTTAAACATTACATTTATCATCCTGTAGCCGTATCCTGGCCTGTGCGTCTTGGTATCTTTTTAGTGTAGCTTGTTCAGTTTCTGCCAATTCCTTTAGTTCAGTCTCGTAGTGTTCCTTGTTTCTCCTGTAATCAAGCAGGAATTATTTCAGTAAGCTTGTTACCTTTTGCCCAGGTTGCCTGGAAGAGATCACTTCTAAGTGATAAGGCCGCCTAATAAACTATACTTTTTTTGTTTTGTTTTGTATAAATTAGCAATAAGTTTCCCATGTATAGTTTTATTAAAGAATAATAAATAAAATAAATAAAAAATAAGCATAAATGTATGATAGTTATTCGTTACAAATATATTGTTTGGTGCATGTAAATCGCACTTTTCGATCGTATACCTAGGGAAAATCTAGTAATTTTCGTGGCACCTACTATTATAATATTAAAAAAAATTTTCATACAATAAAATAATCATAAATAAAATAAAATTAAGATATAAATTTACATAATACTCTGTGTTTTATACATCTTATAAATTGTTGAAAATTTTGAACATTTAAGTATTGTTTTAAAATATTTTTCTCTATTCTATGGACAACCTATGAAGTCATTGATATTTTTCACCGATAGGTTATCATTTTATTTACATTACATAAATCCTACTAGTCCTATCCTATCCTACTAATATTATAAATGCGAAAGTTTGTGATGTATTTGTTACTCTTTCATGCAAATACTACTGAAACGATTACAATTAAATTTAGCACACATATAGATAACTTGGATTAATTCTGGTTTTTCTTTGAAACGCGGGCGAAGCCGCGGGCAAAAGCTAGTATTTAATAAATACCTCAAAGCATCCTGCAACTCCCTCCTCCCCGCCTGCGCCTCCGCCTCCATGCTCTCTATCGCCCGCTCGATCTCCCTGTCCCGCTCGCACTTGTGCTGCGCCGCTATCTCCGTCACTCTCTTCTTGAACGCTAACTGCTGTTCCGCTTCGTGCTGTTTCTTGTATGACGCGAATTCTTCTTCCAGTTCAATGCGTTTTTGGTTCATTTGTTCCTGAAGGGAATATTTTGGGTATGTTATTGAGTATAAATCTAAAGAGTTATCAGTTCGTTTTTATAACATGCACGTCTAACGAAATGACATAGCTACGCTATGTCTGTGTATCGCTATGTATCACTCGGCACATGTTTTAAGCTATTGCATAGCTTCTATCGCGGGCCTTGAGCGCGGGGACCGAATCCAGAAATTCCGTAACGAAAAAACCTCACGCTCCCCACTCCGACGGACACGGAGTCCCCGAGTGCCACACGTCATTTTTAATTAAATTAACATGAAATATTTCTTACGGTTTTTGTTTGTTTGTTAAAAAATAAGTTATTATTACCTACGTGTATTTACAAAATATAACTTTCGTTTGTTTAGATACCTATTTTTTATAATTTACTCCAACTCAAACACAAACATTTATTGATTGCATATATAAGTCCTTTTGAATCGTCTTATTTTTAACATTAACCACCGTTTCGGAAAGCATTATCTATGGAGAAGAACCGGAAAGAAACTTCATGGTTGCTCTTTAACCCATTGAGCCCCGAACGGCCCGATCGGTCCACGACACAATAGATTTTCTATTGTGTCTGTGATTCCGGGGCCTGAGTTATTAATAAAACTAACATACCTGCAACTTTTCCTTTTCTTTCATTATCTCTGCTTCGACATTTTCTTTCTTCATCTCCAACAAATGTTCTTGTTCCGTCCGCCATTTTTCTATAGATCAAATCAAAATATACTTACTCATAGTAGTTAATTTCAAGAATTTATGAAATGTATTGGAAACTAGCGGTCCGCCCCGGCTTCGCCCGTGGTGCATGTTTACGTTTTCTCTACATAAAAACCATCCTCGTACTTCAAGGAATATAATAAGAAAAGAATTATCGAAATCGGTTCAGCCGTTCTCGAGTTATACGCTTACCAACACATTTTGCGATTCATTTTTATATATAAGATATGTATTGGAAATAGACATTGAATTGTAAGGATTGCGTTTTTATAGCTCATTCCGAATTATAGATTCTAATATTATAAAGCTGAAGAGTTTGTTTGTTTGAACGCGCTAATCTCGTGCACTACTGGTCCGATTTGAAAAATTATTTCAGTATTAGATAGCCCATTTATCGAGGAAGGCTATAGGCTACATATTATCACGATAAGACCAACAGGAGCGGAGCCACGCGGGTGAAACCGCGAAGCACAGCTAGTTCAACGCCGATAAAGAAGTTTCACTTCAACAACTCTCTTACCAAACTCCTCTCTCTGCGTTCTCTCTCTCTCGCTCAACTCTTGCGCAACTCTCTCGTTCTCCGCTCTCATCTCCGCTATGAGTCGCGTGCGTTGTTCTTGGTACGACACTTCTAGTTCTAGTATTTGTTTTTCTAGCCTAGAAAATATTTATATCAGTAACTGCTGTTATTTTAATTATAAATTTATCAAATTTTGTAATGTTTTAGATATTATGCAGAAAAATAGAAATGGGATGAAATATCACTAGTTACATAGTATAAAACAAAGTCGCTTTCTCTGTCCCTATGTCCCTTTGTACGCTTAAATCTTTGAAACTACGCAACGGATTTTGATGCGGTTTTTATTAATAGATAGAGTGATTCAAGAGGAAGGTTTAAATGTATAATAACATCCATTAAATAGTGGAGAAGTTATTTTTGAGGTTTCTAATGTGATGTCGTAAATAGTTACATTTTTTCCGCTTACATTGCAAACGCATGCTGAACCCTACGAGTTTTATCAAAATATTGTACTAAGTATTATACACATTGAAAAGTTCTACAGAAAAGCCCGCGATGGTATATGTCTATCTCTTATGGATAACCCACAATAACTTTTTGAAGTGAAAACTTCTTTAGCGGCGTTGGGTATAAAATCTTAAACTCGCGTCAGGACACGTGGCCTGATTGGAAAAGCGTAAGACGGATTTTTTTTTAGCCCTTATATTCCATGCGTAAGGATACCATTCCAAAATATCAAACATGCTGAACGTTAATAATCAAGTTTTCACTTCTGCCGGCATGCCCGGAGTGCAACCCGTCTTTTTTTTAGAAGGGGGTGTATGTAGTGTGTTATTATTCGCAGTAATCGAATATCGTAAATTCAGCGGTTTGTGGCGCGGCGAATGGCGACACTCCTGCGAGAGCCAGTCGCCTGCCACTCGCCTACCTAAGTGTAATAAAGTATAAATTTATAAATGTAATAAAGTAGTTCAGCATATCCGGTATTTAATTTGAAGACCCCAGCCTCTGTACACTAAATATCGATCGATCAATCGATCGATCGATCGATCGATCAATCAATCAATCAATCGATCTATCAATCGATCAATCATTCGATCAATCTATCAATCAATAATCGATCAATCGATATATCGATCGATCAATCAATCGATCAATCTATCAATCGATCGATCGATCAATCTATCAATCGATCAATCAATAATCGATCAATCGATCAATCAATAATCGATCGATCGATCAATCAATAAATCGATCAATCGATATATCGATCGATCAATCAAATCAATCAATCAATAATCGATCAATCATTAAATCGATCGATCGATCAATCTATCAATCGATCAATCAATAATCGATCAATCAATAATCGATCGATCGATCAATCAATCAATCAATAATCGATCAATCAATTATTGATCAATCGATATATCGATCGATCATTTAATCAATCAATCGATCAATCAATCGATCAATCATTCGATCAATCAATAATCGATCAATCAATAATCGATCAATCAATAATCGATCAATCGATAATCGATCAATCAATAATCGATCAATCGATCGATCAATTGATCAATCGATCGATTGATCAATAATCGATCAATCAATAATCGATCAATCGATATATCGATCAATCAATAATCGGTCAATCAATAATCGATCAATCAAAAATTGGTCAATCAATAATCGATCAATCAATAATCGGTCAATCGATGTATCGATCGATCGATTGATCGATCGATATATCGATTGATCGATTATTGATTGTTCGATTATTGATTGATCGATATATCGATTGATCGATTATTGATTGATCGATTATTGATTGATCGATTATTGATTGATCTATTATTGATTGATCGATTATTGATCAATTATTGATTGATCGATCGATTGATCGATCGATATATCGATTGATCGATTATTGATTGATCGATTATTGATTGATCGATTATTGATTGATCGATTATTGATTGATCGATTATTGATTGATCGATTATTGATTGATCGATAATTGATTGATCGATTATTGATTGATCGATTATTGATTGATCGATTATTGATTGATCGATTATTGATTGATCGATTATTGATCAATTGATCGATTGATCAATTGACCGATCGATATATCGATTGATCAATTATTGATTGATCGATCGATTGATCGATCGATATATCGATTGATCGATTATTGATTGATCGATTATTGATTGATCGATTATTGATTGATCGATTAATGATTGATCGATAATTGATTGATCGATTATTGATTGATCGATTATTGATTGATCGATTATTGATAGATCGATTGATTGATCGATTGATTGATCGATTGATTGATTCAATGATCGATTGAAATGATCGATCGATATAACGATTAATCAATTATTGATTGATCGATTATTGATTGAATGATTGATTGATCGATCAATTATTGATTGATCGATTGATCGATTATTGATTGATCGATTATTGATTGACCGATTATTGATTGATCGATTATTGATTGATTGATCGATCGATCGATTGATCAATTGATCGAGCGATATATCGATTGACCGATTATTGATTGATCGATTAATGATTGATCGATTAATGATTGATCGATTATTGATTGACCAATTTTTGATTGATCGATTATTGATTGATTGATCGATCGATCGATTGATCAATTGATCGATCGATATATCGATTGATCGATTATTGATTGATCGATTATTGATTGATCGAATTATTGATCGATTGATCGATTGATTGATTAAATGATCGATCGATATATCGATCTATATATTGATTGATCGATTATTGATTGATCGATTATAGATTGATCGATTATTGATTGATCGATTATCGATTGATCGATTGATTGATTAAATGATCGATTGAAATGATCGATCGATATATCGATTAATCAATTATTGATTGATCGATTATTGATTGATCGATTGATCGATTATTGATTGATCGATTGATCGATTATTGATTGATCGATTATTGATTGACCGATTATTGATTGATCGATTATTGATTGATTGATCGATCGATCGATTGATCAATTGATCGATCGATATATCGATTGACCGATTATTGATTGATCGATTATTGATTGACCAATTATTGATTGATCGATTATTGATTGATTGATCGATTATTGATTGATTGATCGATCAATCAATAATCGATCAATCAATAATTGATCAATCGATCAATCGATATATCGATCGATCAATCGATTTATCAATCGATCAATTTATCAATCCATCATTCAATCAATCGATCAACCAATCGATCAATCAATCGATTAATCGATATATCGATCATTTCTTTGTTTATATTCAAGCTACATTCACAATACTTTAGTTAGGGGAAATATTTATAAACAACAATGTTTGATATTTTTGCGATTAATTGTTTTAAATATATTTATTGAATAATAACTACTAGATAAGTAGGTAAATAGCCTGGAAAACTCTTTTCAATCAGGACATTCTTTATAATAGTTTACAACCTATTCTATGACCTACGGAATATACCCTTTAAAATTTAAAAAAGAAATCGATCCTTATCCGATTATTTCATTATATTATAGAACTTTATAATATTAAAGTAAATATATTGTTTACAATATTAAATAATTTGGAAAATCCAAAAGTGCACGCCTCATAATTTTTTTTTAATAAATATTTATTAATTATTATTTTTGTTTATTTAATAACAATTAAACCACATCGAATCAGACCCTGAAAAATGAAAGGGTTCTATTCCTGAGCATACTCAAGCGTAAGAGAAAAAAAAAGACTCGATTAGTAAAGTATTTCGGTCGCTATCGTGTTAACAAGAAAAAGGATCCGCACATACAGACACACGGACGTCCAAGACAGAACTTTTTTAAACTGTTTTTTAACTAGTTTAAATAACAAAAATGACATCAAAAATATCATGAACGTTAAAAATAGTGTTTTTTCTTAATATGTGTGTGTATGTATTATCTTAGAGCGTATGCGCACTATGCGGGTAGCCGCATTGCGGGTAGCCGTCCGGCTGACCGCAATCACAATTATGTACGTAATATTCATTTCTATGCGCACTGTGCGGTCTGCGGTAGCCGCATCGCAGTGCGCATAGAAATGAATATTACGTACATAATTGTGCTTGCGGTCAGCCGGACGGCTACCCGCAATGCGGCTACCCGCATAGTGCGCATACGCTCTTACAAGTGCAATGTATGATACATATTACATAAAGACATTTTAAGTTTGAAAAATCAGATGTTTTGCGCGAAGTGACAGTAGTACCCACCTCAACGCTTCGCTTATGAGGCGTGCAATAGTGAATGGATATGAATGTGATTTTTGTGTCAATTTCACGCAAAATCTACACAGTCGTTTTGAATAAAATTTGCTATGCAGATTGATTGGAATGAAATAACCATTCGCCGTAAATAGATAACACGTTCCGTTCTAAATTTCTGATACAATGTTTATTTTATAATTATGTAATATTATGCTCATCTATCTATACTTTCTATAATAATATTATAAAGCTGAAGAGTGTGTTTGAACAACTGGTCCGATTTGAAAAAAATAGCCCATTTATCGAGGCTGCTATAGGCTATAGGCAGTAGGCTATATATACACATATTATAGCCTAAAGCGCGATGATATTATCATCGCGCTATAAGACCAACAGGAGCGGAACCACGCGGGTGAAACCGCGGGGCGCAGCTAGTTTATTTATAAAACTATGTTTAAGAGGGTAACCTGGGTACTTTTCATTTTAATAAAAATATAGTACCGTCTTTTATACGACAATTTTCCATGTTCATACAAATTAATAATTATTTTATTAATAATTATAATTATAGTTTATTTTAATCATTAGATATCACACATTATAGTATGAACAGACGTTCGAACTTGGTACGACCGGACCACCGCACTCGTGCGGTGCGATCGACTCGCCACACGACCAATAGGTCCATGGGTTGCCAGTATTTGATTTAAGGGTTAACAGCATCAAAAATACGAGTTTTAGTTATTTTTTACGGGAGACAATTAAAACAGCAATGTTAAATAGAGAAAATTTATTTTTGGCATTTATATTTGCTGTTGGAAGAAACAGCTTTTAATAGCTCTTCATTTTGTAAAGCGAATGTATAAAAATCTTTGCACGATAATTTAAAATTACATTTAATTAATTTGCAGCTCCGCCTTTACAGTTTCAATATTCAATCGGTTTCGACTATCCAGGCATTGCCGCACAAAGAAAATATTCTTTGTTTAAAAATTACGATTAAATTTACGATTTTTAAAAAACATTTAAAATATTGGAATTTTCGCGGCCGACTGAGCTAAATAAATTCGTTTAAAAAAAAAAAGATACACTAGATAATTTATTATGTTGCTAATGTATGAAGTGATTAAAGGCGCAAATTATCCCTTTTTGAAATTTTCGATATTGTCAATAGAAGCGAAAGTTTTGTAATTTTTACTGATTTTCGTTTTTATTTTTTTATATTATATGCAGGCGTTAGTAGAAGCTCTGTTTAGTACCAAAAGAAACCTTGAACTGAGTTCTACATGTGACAAAAATACCACATTCTAGCCACGAAGTTAATACGAGATATAGATTTTCAAAGAATTCAATGTCCCTAGTAAAGAAAATTATATTTATCATCTATCTATTACCAAGTTTTTTTTTTATGTTTTAGTCGTTAGTTATAGTCGATATTTTAATATTATTCAATATATTATTATAGGTAGGTACTTAATCCTTATACTTACATATGTAATAAATTAACTGAACAAAAAAATATCTTAGATTTTTAAGACAATTCAATAATATCAAATTAATACAAATTAATCTCCTTTTTTAGTGAATATTTCGAGCATTGATCATAGTAATCTCATTAAAAGTCAAACCGAATTCTTTGAAAATCTATTTCTCGTAATAAATTCGTGGTTAGAATGTTGTATTTTTTTTTACATGTAGACCTCAGTTCAAGGCTTCTTTTGGTACAAGTACAAGTACAACCATTGAAAAGAAGAAAACGAAGCGATCGCCCGTCCACACGCGCGAATTTGGTACGGTCCGCACCAAGTTCGGAAGAAAAAACCATCGAACCGACCGTACCGTCAATAATAATAATTATGTCCGGCGGACCACTGTACACATGATCGAATATGGTCCAGAGCGCACCAAGGTCACGGTGCGGTCCGTACCAAATTCGAACGTCTGTTACGACTTTTATATACAGTATTTCCTTACCTCGATCTAGCCAATTGCCTCTCTTTAACCAAAGCCTCTTCTCTCTCTGTCTCGAGCGTGCGTCTCAGATCTTCCATCTCGCTCGCACGTTTTGCGTTCAATTTTCCGATTTGTTCCGCGTGAAACATCTTCAAGTCGGATATCTCCTTTTGTTGTCGTTCCGCCATTTCTCGAAGCTCCCCCTCTAGTCCTTTTACTGTTAATTCCTGGAAAAAGAAAAATGTACAACATAAAATTTTACTAGTGGTCCGCCCCGGCTTCGCCCGTGGTACCTACATGTTTAAACTATCCTATCTCTCAAATTGGATCGAACTGCACATGGTGTGCGAATTTTATTATAATCGGTTAAGTGGTTTAGGAGTCCATTGAGGACAAACATTGTGACACGAGATTTATATATATTAAGATTAACTATATCTATACTAATATTATAAAGCTGAATAGTTTGTTTGTTTGTTTGAATGCGCTAATCTCAGGATCTAGTGTATTATAATTTACTAGCTGTGCTTCACGGTTTCACCCGCATTGCTTCGCTCCTGTTGGTCTTAGCGTGATGATATATTATAGCCTATAGCCTTCCTCGATGAATGGGCTAACTAACTGCACAGAAATAATTTTTCAAATCGGACCAGTAGTTCCTGAGATTAGCGCGTTCAAACAAACAAACCAACTCTTCAGCTTTATAATATTAGTATAGGTAGTATAGATTATATTTAACACGGAACATGTTAATTAATTATAATTATTCATAAAGTAAAAATATTCCGGTTTTACCTTAATCTTCTCAGCCTTCTGTCGGACCCAACGCTGTCTAGCTACCTGCAATTAATTGATCATAATTTTATTATTACAATAATGTGATTGTCATATTTTGATTAGTAGGCGGAATTAAATTAATGTAAACAAATATTTAATCGTCATTAAAACCTTAATTTTTCAATTAACCTTTGAAAAAGAGCGTGTGTTCCGAGCACACGTGTCAGAAGTGAAAGCCTTACTCCATGACGTGACGGTATTGCCATGACGCGACCTTGAAATTTTACTCTCAACGCGCCTAAAGAAGTTTCACTTCAAAATAAAGTTTTAAAGCAACTGTCACCTGTTGAGCGGCGGCCATCTTGTCGTGTTGATTCCGAAGCTCCAACTTGTATCTCTCTTCCAAAGCTTGAGCAGATCGCTTCCATCTCTCTTCTAGTGACCTTCTTTCGTCTACCAACTCTTCTATACGATGGTTTAGCGTTTTCTTATCATTTATCAGCTGGAAAGATATGATTTGTTATACATTAATTTATGTTATAAGCACTGTTATTAAGCTATTGCATAGCTTCTATCGCGGGCCTTGAGTGCGGGGCCGAATCCAGAAATTGTGTAACGAAAAACCTCACGCTCTTCACTCCGACGGGCGCGGAGGTGTGGCTTGAAGGCATAGCATGCATTAGCTTTACCGCGGCATTCCCCGAGTGCCACACGTCTTTTTTTCATTAGAATATGTTAATGAATTGGAAATGGGGGAAGGACTATATTTTACTATACAGCGTAGCATAGATCATCACTATATAAAATAAAAAATAAAAAATGTGTTGGTAAGCGCATAACTCGAGAACGGCTGAACCGATTTCGATAATTCTTTTTTTATTATATTCCTTGAAGTACGAGGATGGTTCTTATGTAGAGAAAACGTAAACATGTACCATGGGCGAAGCCGGGGCGGACCGCTAGTCACTATATAAATATTATAAAACAAAATCGCAAACCGCGTCTCGCTGTCTGTTCGCAATAAACTTAAAACCGGTGCAATAGGCACCGGTTTACTTTCTCTCTTCACCAATGGATAGCGTATTTTGGAGGGAGATATCATTATTATAATATGTATATGAAGCTATATGATTTCAAAATTGTTATGTTTTAGGCACCGCAGGAGCTTAGTTAGATATAAAGTAAGAAAAAAAATGTGTGCGTGTACTAGTGTACACACGTAAGATGTGAAACTTCTTTATGGCGTTTTTTTTCAAAAAATAATTTACTATATGCTTCTTTACAGAAATACGTCAATCACGCGTGTAAGGGATAAAAACAAGATGGCGCGTAACGGGAAAATGTCACGCGTAACGAAAAAATGTTACACTCAATTTTTATCCAACTCCGATAAAGAAGTTTCACTTCAAAAATTGCTCTCTTTCCGCACTTACTAGTTACTACACATGAACGAGTAGAGACAGAGAGCTTAATTTGAATTAATGTTTTTTTTTTAAACTATTAACTTTATTTATTGAAATTATCTTGTGTTACCTGATCGATAAAATTCTGATGCCTCTTGATAGTTTCTTCGCACTCCTGTTTCACTTTAGCGATGTTACGGTGCGACTGCTTCTCTAGGTTACTGACTTTGCTTATCATCTGAAATCGAATAACATATTGTGTTGAAGCATAGAAAATAGAATATAAATGCTTAAATAAGACTTTCTTTATGTCCATGTCGACGTAACGATAGTAAATAGATTCTTTGAAATTTTAATAAATTTTAGAGATGAGATTTTTAATAAATATTATATACAGCTACGAAAATAGATACTCGTTAAAATAGGAAAAATCTAGGAAACGCAACTTAAAAACTAAAGAGTGAAGACGTACTAAATACCAACTTCATAAAATGCATTTTTACTATTTATTAGTAATCATTATCAAGACTCAAAAGCAGAAGATAGACTAAAAAAGAGAAAGAGACTAAAAGAATCGAACCTGCTCCTTATGATTAGCAAGACTCTCTTGCAACAGAGCGATGCAACACGACCTTTCTTCCAGTTGCAATGAAGCTGTGACTAGACGCTGTGCTAGCTCAGTTTGAGGGAGTTTTAGGAGCAATTCGAGCCTAAAATGTTAATACTAATTATGTTACAATATTAAGGAAATATTTTAAAACAAGCGGAACTTACTTTTTCATTGGTTCTTGGGAGATACTGCCTTCTATCCCGTGTAATTCTTTTCTAATATTAGCCTTATTTATGAGAAGAAAAAACTAAATGAATGTTTGGTTATATAATTTATTGGAACATTAAGAGATGGTAAAAAATCTGATTAAGTATGAAGGAAAAGGCATTAATTGTGCGGGCATAAAAGTGATTTTTAAGGCAAGGCCATATTTATAAGTTATAACATAACTAGCGGTCCGCCCCGGCTTCGCCCGTGGTACATCTTTACGTTTTCTCTACATAAGAACCATCCTCGTACTTCAAGGAATATAATAAAAAAAGAATTATCGAAATCGGTTCAGCCGTTCTCGAGTTATGCGCTTACCAACACATTTTGCGATTCATTTTTATATATAAGATTAATTAAAATATTGAAGAGAAGAAATTATTAATATATCACTCACGTATACAACACTTACTTTGGAACGCTTTGAGGCACTGTACTGGTAACGACTGAAAGAGCTTCACTAGCGCTCTGCTCAACTTTTTCCAGGAATTCGAATATCTCCCTAAAAACAAACACACTATAAATAAATACGTCATTATAATAAAACAAAAATATGAAAACATAAGCAATTCTAATACATAATATGCACATTTTAAAGGAGTTACTACGAAGGCTCTTTTCTGTAGAAATTCAGAAGTCCATTTGAATAAATAAAATGTTTGAGTTACAGTAAGACCATTAATGACTTACATAAAGTTATCTTTCGGCGTGTGAGATCTTTCTTCCTCTTTTACTTGTGTTTGTTGCACTTGAGATTCTGCAACTGACGTGACAGGATTGTCTCCGTAACTCTCAATCTCTTTTAACATTGAATAAATGTCCATTACAGTAGAATTTGAGCTCAGATCCTTTGGTTTTGGAACATCTGTATTATTATTTGTCTGAACTTGACTCATTGGAGTAATTTCACTCTTTACAGGACTTTTGGCTCTAGGAAGTTGTTCTGCAGTTACTTCGGTATCTATTTCGAGTATTCGGGGCGAAGGAGCCGACATTGACATCCAAGATTCTATATCTTTGTCTGTTTGAATGTTATCAGTCCTTGCACTTAGCGGAGTTTTCATCGTGAATACATTTCTTTGACCAGCATTTTTTACGATAGAATAATTTTTGTCAGTATTTTTATTTGCGTTTTTGTTATTCCAGAATCTTTTGTAACCAGAACTTTCTTCATTTTTCGACAGCATGTTGTTTAATTTCTTATCAAACTTTTTGATATTCTTTGGCATGTTTTCCGGCTTGTAATCTCCTTTGACTTTGAAATAATTTTGAATCAGTTCTTTTGTTGTAACTTTTGATATATCTTTTTGTTTATGATCAAATGAGTTTTTGTCTTTTGATTGTGAATCGTCGTAAGTATTAGAACTGGAACTACCACCTTCATCTCGCCTATTATCTGACAAGTTAGTGGAGTATTGTTCAAACATTTCGTTTATGTTAAGTGGAGTAGGAGATACGGCATCTGTCTTAATATCTTTTAGAGTTAGTTCATGCAAAGTATTAATAGCCGCTATTTCTTTTTTGTAATCTTCAATGACTTTTGAAGTATATGCTTTTGTTGAACTATTCAAAAGGTATGATGGATACTCCAAATTCGTGTTTTCCTCATCAATCTTGGAGCTTGTTGGTTCGCTCGATTCAGGTGTGTCATCATCATTCTTTGGTGTATTTTGCGGTGGTAGAGCTACATGACCTTCTTTTTTTAGAAAAAAGTCCTTATATAGCAATCTGCTGTGATTTAAAGGCTCTATTTTATTCTTGTCATTTGAAAAGTTTTTATAGTTTGACTCTTTAGAAGATGTACTTTCTAAACTCTTTGGTTGTTCATGTACATTTGCATTAGAGTTACCATTAAATGATGTGGATGGTAGGGAATAAGTCTGTGTATTGTATGTTTTGTCATCTTTTGCTCCACTATCTTGATAACCAGAATCTTTTGAGGATGCATCTGTTGGGATCATTGTGCTTGACATTTTGGCTTTGTCAATAATATTTGTATGAAATTCATTAAAAAATGTCCTGTATGTGTGAGATCCATTCATATAATCACGAGTTTCTTCATTTTTATGAGTACTAGAATGTTCTAAGTAGTTAGAAGTGAAGTTTCTGTCAACATCATTTTCCTTAGACTTATTAGTCTCCTGTCTTACATCATCTGGAGGCAAGCTAAGCATATGTTGAGAAATATTACTATCCAAATCTTGTGTTGATTCTTCTTCAACTAACGATAGTTGCTGCCTTGTTTGCAAGAGTCGGCGAGAAAAAGTATCAACATCATTTACAGAACAACTTTTAAAAGCAGGATCAACATCCAAGTTGCCCTCAGCAGGTCTCTTGTCCAGTGGCAGAAAGTAAGATTCATATGGTTTATTTTTAAAGGTAGGTGACATAGATCTTAGTTCAAACATATCTTTATATCTTGTGGGTGACGTTGATCTTGGTCTCTCTGTTATAGTGACTTCCATGCCATAGTGATCCCTTGGAGAATCCTTAGGATTTGCACTCATATCTACTGGTTTACTATTTTTATTTGTATTGTTCCTATACTTTAGAGCATTTTTAGAATTAATATTCCTATTCTTTGGTCCCACTTGCGCTTTGGCTTTTATCTTAGTTCCTAAGCTTATAAAAGTGTCTTCAGAACCGTAATCTGAAGCGTTGCTGCAGATATCTTTGTCTTTTTTGGTAATTTGCTTTTCAAAGTTCTTTGAACTGCCGAGTAACTCTTCTGTTGGTGGTAGAACTTTTACTGTTAATGGAGAATCTGAAATGTAAATAGGAAAAAACATAAGATCATTTTTATATATAATATATAACATTTACATAGTAGTTAATTAAGAGCATAAGAGATGGCAATAAAAGAGAATAGAGATTTAGAAACCGTAGAGAAACCATTAAGTACATTATTTTTAACAAATAAATCTTCTATAGTCTCTCTATACTAATATTATAAAGCTACGCTAATCTCGGGAGCTACTGGTCCGATTTAAAAATTTCCTCGGTGCTAGATAGCCCCTTTATCAAGGAAAACTATAGGCTATATAATATATTATCATCATGCTAAGACCAACAGGAGCGGACCACTGTGGGTAAAACCGCGGGACACAGCTAGTATTTATATATATATATGTCTTTCGACTTACTGTTATATGATTGCAAAAGTTCAGCACTAAATACTTTGAAAAACGATCTCGTAGAGGGTGCTCTGTCCTTAGTGTCAGCGGAAAATGGTCTTTTATATCTCTCTTGATTGTCCTGCAGGAAAAAATTATGGAATTAATAAAATAGTCACAAAATTTTCTATGGAACTAGTTCTCTTGTATATTTATGAAACAAAGTATAAACTATCTATTTGCTTACACATATGTGTGTTAAGCAACTATAAAATAAATTAAAACACAGACAAAGTCCCTGCACAATTATAGCTAGGGTAACTAATAACAATAAAGTGTACTGTACGTAAACACATGGAAACAGAAAATTGGATATATCAAATTGTATATATTTTTATTAATACTATGAACATAAACAATCAGTCTAGCCAGCTTGATGATTTTTGCTAAAAAAACTAGATTTTTATCAAAAACATAATTATTTCCGAGGATTATTTCAATGTAGTCCATGAACATTAATTTTCAATTTATAAAAAGAAACAATATTTTAAAAATGGAATATTACCGGAACAGAAGAATTTTGCAACGCTGATCGCGGTCGACTTCTGTTGTTTCTTTTGTCTTCTCTCTTCTTGCTTCTATAAGAAAGATTAACAGGCGAACCTAACAATCGTAAGTTATTATTTTCTTTCGACATCACTATGATTATTCCAAGATATCTTCGATTTCTCGGCTGTGCATGGGTAGCAATATCGATTTATCCATTTTTTGAATTTTGCTTGTTTATAAAACATGTTGCTAGGCAACGGTTGTCATTTTAAAAGTCATTGTCATTTTAGTGTGTGTGCTACGAACTCAGAGGGCTACGAACGAGTAGGAGTACGAAAAAAAACCGCGCGGCGCTTTTGGCGCCTAAAAATAATGCTGCCAGTGCCTAATCCCACAGAATTGGGGAAATGGGGAAAATAGATATAAAGTATAATAGAAAATACATTCATGGTTTGTGTTCAGAGTATGTATATTTTATTTATTTTACTTTTAACAATAGTATCGAAAAACTAGAGAACAATTAAAACATTAACGTACCACGGAACAGATTTTTATCAGTTATTTTACACCCAAACTCAAGATAGTTGTAAAAGTTAGGTATGAATTGTCTAAACATATTTTATTTTGGTATTTCAATGCAATCCTTCGTTTCATCAGACCCCAAACTTGTTCAAGTCAATGTTCAAGGGAGGCATCTCTCAGAGAGGCATCTCGTAAATTTTTGTACAATGGCAGACCTGTCAAATTTAGTTCGTAACTTCGCCGTGGGTCTTCTTTTGTGGCAATTGTCAAACTAGGCGTACAATGTGTCAATGTCAAACGTGCGAAAAAAACTCAAAAAAAAAACTCGTGTTGCCATCTAAGTAAGTATTTTAAAATGCGTGAACTCACCATTGTTAAATAACAACAATATTCATTAAAGATAAATAAAAATATAATTCAATTGCTTTTTCATTTCTATATACTTCCATCCGTTTGAAATAGTTTTAATTATAATTTAAAAGAAGATATTACGAATTGTCAATTTAACCATTGAACGCTTGCTTATTATGCAATGACGTCAGAGATAAAATTAACTAACTGGAATTGATCATCTTGGTACAAGTTGTATGTGTTCGATTCGCCTCTCTTGTGTCATTCAGTTAGTAAACGAATACCTACGACTCGGATTCTTTGCTTATTACTACTTTCTTGAAGGTTACGCGTCGATTTTATTTCGGTAAATCGGTTGAACTGCGTACAAGCGCACTTAAATATTGAGTTCAGTGAATGTTATCGATTAATAGTGTTGTGATTTTTTAACAGTTTTAAGTCTCAACAAATTTGAAAAAATGTTTAGCGGAATCGCAGGTGAGTTTAATAATTTATTAGAGAAATACCTACCTATTATATTTGTGCATGTTTTTACACATTTTTTATATTATAAAAATAATTATTGCAGGTAGTTTCTTATATTAATTTATAGTTAGCTAGCGATTCATGTAGGCATGCTAGTTTTTAATTAATGTAGGTATAGGTAGTTAGAAATAATTGTTTTTGAAAAATTTATTTTCAAGCATGAAATTACTGTAAATATTAACATATAAAAATAGTAATAAAATCATTTATAAGAAAATATTAGTGTGATGTACAGTTTTATTGGTGTAAAATGAATGAGGCATATTTTTTATTTATATTTTTAAGACCACATCTATGCGTAATGCGTGACCTCCCATTCACATAGTAGTATCAGTAGGTCTAGTCTCTACTCGATGATTTACCAAGCTATGATAGGAAAAGTACCTAATATTTTATGACTATGTAACATTATGCTTTGTAATGAGAATAAAATAGCCGGGTCGACGGATGTTATTTTAATTTTGCGTCAGCGGTATGTACCAACCTGTTGAGACCCAGAAAATAATAACATAAATAGGTACGTTTAGGACATTCCATTATTCAACAATGTGCATTGTGCATAGACAATAATATTTCAAATACCTAACCTCTCTCTGAAAAAACGGGCGCTTTACCAGTTACCTACCGTATTATGACTGTAAAGTGTAAAACTAAAAAATAAGTAGGTATCTCATAACTCTCATTGAGCTTATTAATTAACTACGGAGATAACATTTGTTTTGGAGTGTCTGTATTTCTGTAAATAAATGATCAGCTTCGATCATGATCATGAGTCATTGCAGTGATGTATTATATCTACCTAGATACCTACCTATAATAGTATCGGTAATAATAAAAAAATAATATGAAATAGGAATCCATAATAAGTTTAATTGTAACATGAAAAATAAATTAGGCATACCGTATCCCTACGGCCTACCTAGCCCATCCATGTCCATACTATAGTTGTTTATAAATTTCTTATTTGTATAAAGCTAGGTACCACACTAGGTACCTATCACATATTACACACGATGTTGCTTTTATCTTTATATTTATAGAACACAAGCGGAAAATTATTTGTATTTCAGATTAGGTAGGTACTTACCTACTTATTTGTATTTATAAACATATGAATAATACGGCTAAGTAGGTAACTACCTACCTAGTCCTTTGCAATCCAAACTTTAACGCCTTTTAAATGAAACGCAAAATGTTTGGGAAATATTCAGAGAAACTGCGCAGCAAAGTTGCGTTGGTATATTTTAGTTTGTGTACAAATACCTAGTTCGACAATGTCAATCACAAATATTTTCTTACACCTAAAAAAAAATCCACAAATGGTGTGTTAAAATCATGAGATTTTTCCGAAAACTAAGAATAATTAATTGATTGGATATTAATAGGTACTCGTGTAAAATAGGCCGATCATAGGCTAAAATATGTTTACGGCCTTTTGATTCTAGATCATGTAGGTACTGTCCCTAAATAGTATTTTGGTTATCTATCATCGATGTAGGTATGTAACGAGAACATTGCTAAGTGCTAACCTTCGATATAATACTCATAATCAGAAATCGAATTTGTCAAGGTCTCGGGAAGCCATGATTCACATCAAATTAATAGGTAGGCATCGAGATAGAATGTACTACGTACTAGAGAGGCGATCGCTACTACACTCTCTTTAACACGAGCTAGAGGTAAGAATCACAAGTCTCTTTAGTCTGTGTCGGACTGTGCCCCCCGCTTGCCGCGTCAACACGTGTTATTGCTCTGTTCAAAATGCCTTCGTGTTTGCTTAGATATTGTTTTAACAGTTCCCATAATACAAACAAAGCCCGAGGAGTGACTTTTCACCAGTAAGTTTCCTTATTATGAGTAAGTCATGCATTTTACTAATATTGTTATCATTTTGCGAAAAATCACCACGCGTTCTGCGTTTCGCGCCATTTTTCATAGACTAACAGCACAGACGTGACACTATCGATGAGTCTGTTAAAAAATGTAACTGGATTTTTTTAACTATGTATATACAATATCTACTAGGAAAGATTACCGTGGTGTAGTACCTAAATATTTATACTTTTACCCGACTACGCAAAGTAAAACGGTAGGTTATATTAAGTAATATTTATTTATTTACCTATTTTTATTTATTAAAAAAAGGTTAATCAACAGTTGTTCCAATAGGATTTATAAATTATTATGCACAACAATTACAAATAAACACAACATTCACAGAAACTAATACAGTAAAAGTTCCTTAATCGCGCTTCCTTTATTCGTGTTTTCACTATTCGCGGATTAAAAAAATGCGACCCAATTTCTGTATTCACGACTAAAAATTTTTTTTATTCGCGGATTTAATAAGTACATACATAATAATAAAATTATTCCAATAGGTATCTTACCCAATATCCTTGTCAAATGGACTAATAAGAAAGTAAAATAGAACTTATTACAAGTTTGCCTAAATAAATAAATAAAATAAATAAAATAAAATTGTTTTATTTCAGGAAATGTCCCTTCCCATATGCAAGTTACAAATTACAATCAAAATAAAATACAAAAAAATTAAAGACAATTAGAGCATCATTTATAGTTTTTTCCCGGCTTTATAGGTTTATCCCTAGCATAATATGATGAATGAACTTTGCACCAGTACAGAAGTAAAGGATTGTCATAAAAGTTAGAGACAGCCACCAGAATACTATTACTGGAGCGTCAGTACATAATATTATGTTCTTAAATGATATCGCCAAGGCCTTTGACACAAGCCGCCTTTGTCGCAAGCCACCTCTGCGGCGATTGATGTTTTTGAGAATGTAAATAAACAGAATGGAAGCAACCTTATAACTCAATAAATAAAGTATATTTTTAAATATAGTTCCGTTTATAGTAAAGTTACAAAAATTGTGATCGAGTAAGGGGGCGTCCATAAATTACGTGAGGTGTTTTTTAAAATTTTCTGCACCTCCCTCCCCCCCTGGTGAGATGTCGTGAGAATTTATTCAACCCCTCCCCCATCCTCGAATCTCACGTGAGATTTTTCAAAATGTGAGTTTCTTATACGTAAACGCCATTAACATTGAATCATCGTATCCATTTAATTAGGGCTATTATAAACCAATACTCCAAAATTCGATTACATCATGAAGCAAAAACTGATAAAACTATTGATTACTAAACAAAACGACAAAAGCTTACTAAATTGATATTATTTAAAGGAAATTAAAATACATAGTTTAATATAAAATCCTCGTTTTATTAATTCCCTAGTATCAGTACCACCAGATAGTACCTAGTAAACAGATTGCACAATGTGTCGCATCTGCACGCATTGCTTAATCTTTGAACTTGAAGCCACGCCTCACTTGTTCCACACGTACCCCACCACATCGGCCGCGCGCAATGTTTTTGTTTGGAATAACCCCTCTAGTAGTATATCTCGATGTAGGTAGGTACCTACATCTACATAACACATCAAATACCGTAAGGTTTTATTATGGTTATTATCTGTATGCGAAACTGTGATGATAATATAAATAGTTTAGATTCATGTGGACGAGGAATGACCGAATGAGCAATCGAATTTTGTAAACAAAACAATTTCGTATTATCGTAACTACGCCGCGCTTGTAAAAATAAGTAAAATGTATTAGTCAGTTCAATAAAGAAACGAATCTTCAATGGCGGCCAAAGCTGACTTTGACAGATGGTAGGATCATCAAAAAAGAAAATAAAAATAACGTAAATTGATAATTATTTTATTAATTATTTCAAATTGTTTGTTGACAAACTTTTTTGTTATTGTATTTGTGTATTTATATGAATTATCATATTTACGTATACAGAATGTAATAAAATCCCCATAATACTTGTAATAAGCCCATAAAACTGAACAACTTTTCCCAAAGAACATATTTTGTCAAATTCCAATAAAACATTATTTACTTTCGCAAATGCATAATTGTCATTGTAAATTTATGATAAAAACTATTATAGGGAAAATCAAATACATTTTAGTGATTTTATTTTTCCATTTTTTTTCCTCCTTTAAAGAACTGACTAATAGTCAGTTCTTTAAAGAAACGAATCTTCAATGGCGGCGCTTATCATTCCCTCTCGCTCACACACGGCCGTACAGTATGCAAAAAAAAATAGGGTAAAGTAAAATGTATATAATTTTCCCTGTTATAATTTTTGGAAGAAGTGTACAAATACAACCCTCGAATTTAAGGTTTTTGTGGGGGGGGGAGGGGAGGGGGGAGTGGTGGGAATCCCTCCTCCAAAGGGGGGGTGAGGAGTCACTTAGTTTCTGAGATATTGGAGTTTAAAGTTTTGAGAATTGCCTTGAAATTGCAAAAAAAAAATATGGACAAGAAATAGGAATATGAACTTTTCTTCCTTCCATTCCCACTTGTATAGTCCCAGCAGTGGGTACTTATATGGGCTGATGATGATGATGAATCTCAAACAAAGAAATAAAGAAATATTTAAAGAAATGTATTGCTCAAAATTATAATTTTCAAATTTGACTACCTGTCGACCCCTATGCGAAACCCGATCATAAATTTAGAATGACAATTATGTATTTGCTATAGTAAATAATATTTTCTTTAATAATATATTCTTTGGGGAAAGTTGTTCAGTTTATGGGCTAATTACGAGACTACGAGTATTAATGGGGATTTTGTTGCGTTCTGTATATGTCATTTGATAGTTCATATAAATACACAAATATCATAACAAAACAGTTTGTCAACAAACAAATTAAAATAATTAACAAAATAATAAATAAAATAATTATCAATTTACGTTATTTTTATTTTCTTTTTTGCTGATCCTACCATCTGTCAAAGTCAGCTTTGGCAGCCATTGAAGATTCGTTTCTTTATTGAACTAGCTAATAATACCCTAATGGCTAATGTACCTAAATGTATTTGTTTACATCGAACCACAATGTCTTTATGTGTACCTATATTGCAATAATGTGCTACTGCTCACTACAAATTGAATATTAAATTTAAAATGTACCTAACTACCTAGCATTTATTTTTTCTCATGTTAAAAATATAAAAGTAAATATTATGTAACTAGATACCTACCTATGTTTCCTATAAATTTAAAATGTGTAGGCGTAGGCACATGCATTATTATTTTCAAAACATAGGTAGGTAATAATTAAAAACTCGTAACTAAGTCAATGTATCAAGTAGGTATACCTATTTTTAATAATAATTAGGTATTATATGTTCTTAGTCAATCTTTTCTGCATCATCCTCCCCTTAGCACTCGCAACGCCCAATAACGGCGCCTTTTTTTTATTTTTATTTTTTACCATATCTATATTGTTATAGAGTGTAAATGTGAAATAAATAATTAAATAAATCTCACTTTCATATTCTTTTTACTTGTTGCAATCTTCTCGATTGTTTACTGCAAACAAAATATCACATAGATAATTGAAGTTACAATGTTACAATCGGAGCGTTCCCGCGACGTTGTGACATCACCAAGGTCAACCGGTGGGAGCTGAACGCAAATTTTCCCTCTTTTTCTTTTGCATGCATCATGCGCATAAAAAAGTGAGAGGGGAAATAGAGACATGGTATAGAATATAAATTATAATATTATAATAATATGTACTTTGTATACGGTAATATGTACTTTGTATACGGTAATTACAAACGTGTGTGTTGAGTTGAGGTATGCTGGGGTTTCAGACTATTTATAACAAGAATGTTGTTTTCCTTAAAGTGGATGAAGGACGGTTATACTATAAATGAACGAATAGAAAAAACTCGTAACCGATTCGCTTAAAATAACATAATTATTGTGTTACTGATACACTGTATATAATATGATAATGTTGTATTAAAATAATTAAAGTCTATTCCATTGTTATCATCAAACACAGGTGGGTATAATTTTTTTACGTTTCCAAAGTAAAGGCTGGTTTACACTTTGATTAGTGTGAGTGCAGGTGATTAGTGCGAGTACAGGTGTGTAGTGCGAGTAGTGTCCAATTCACTGCGAGTGCAGGTGATTAGTGCGAGTGCAGGTGAGTAGTGCGAGTAGTGTCCAATTCACTGCGAGTGCAGGTGAGTAATGCGAGTAGTGTCCAATTCACTGCGACTACTGCGAGTGTAGGTGATTAGTGCGAGTGCAGGTGTGTATTGCGAGTAGTGTCCAATTCACTGCGAGTGCAGGTGAGTAGTGCGAGTAGTGTCCAATTCGCGACGCTACACACTACGCTAAACACTAAACACTAAACACTCCTGTCCAGACGTGTTTAGGCAGGCACACTGCGAGTGAGGGGGAAGGGACGGAGCGCGGGACGTGGCTACTCGCAAAAAAATAGAACACGCTTCTATTCACTTTACTACACAGTCTACTAATCACTTGCACTAAACAGTCGCTGTCCACACCTAGTCACTAATCACCTGCACTAATCACCTGCACTCGCACTAATCAAAGTGTAAACCGGCCTTTACATCGAGTTATTCAATAGAATCATTGTTTTGTTGATATTATCGTGGACTTGTGACCTCAGGCGGTAGCTAATGCACTATGTATTGCTTTAATGGCTAACACGCAATGTATACGTGCTGGTTATTTTTATACGTAGGTGTTTAAAATTGATGTATTCTAACTTCCTAGCAACTAATTGCTTTTAATGTTTTTTTTTTATCTTTCGGTTCTGGGTTGGATATGGGAAATAATTAAAATTATTCCTTTCTGCATGTTCCTAACACAGATTTTTTTTTATTTTAAATTTGTTATCCCCTCAATTTTATGCAACCTCATAAAAATCGTCGAAGTTTTAGAATTGTAACCTACCAAAATTTTTAGTTACTGATTGCAAAGGTTTTCTTTAAGCCTTTGTTTACAGTTCATCATATCAATCTATTGGTATGCAGTGTAAGTATATACCATTAAACTAGTAGGTAATTCCTATTGAAATAATCCGTATGACACTACCATCTTCAATAGTGCTGATAAATCAGCACTAAATACTAATGTCTATGCAAATGTGCTGTTTTGCATCAGTTTGTATGACAAAGAGCCTATGATATTGAAGCAATACATTTTAATGTTATGAGAAAAATAACCGATTGATAATAATGCATTATGCAACCGTGTTGTGATAAACCCATTTAATTACACAGCAATGTAAACAACAAAATATGTACATAAGATTACTCTTACAATAACAAGGTTTTTATAGAATAACAATTATTAATTCTTTCATATCAACATACTTCTGGAATTCCTCTGTCCACAATAATTAAATACCATGGATACATTGTTTATTTATGTACCAAAATGTCCTTTTAGTCCAACTTCGTATTATCTAAAGTCTAAACAACGCATTACAAAGGACAATCACTGTTTTTCCTTTGTTGGTCGTGGTACGCAGTTACGGAGGCGAAATTCCGCAGTTAATTGGATGATGACGTCTTAGGTGACGTCACCGTTTAAATCTAGCACCGTGATTTGAGGGCCGCATACGGAACTCCATTTTAATCGCAACTAATTTAGTTGTAGGAAGAAGAAAAAAACGATGACTGTATGGTCTCTAGTGATCATTAACTTTTTGTTGTAGACAAATTATAGCATAATTTTTAGTTGTGTACAAAAATAGTAAAGGGAAAATAGAATCTTGGGTTACAAATTCAATGAAGCATGAATTATGAATTTATGCGCAGTCGTTCCGAATTTATCTATCCAATCTTCAGTATCTAGGTGTGAAGTTCCTATACTTACATAATTTTACTTGTTTACCTACACCTTCTGACTCTATATATACCAGTTTACAAATCAATATACCTAATAGGCATAAATAATAATATGTACATAGTTTGATTATATAGTTGAGCAGTTTTGGTAGGTAAGGCAAATTGTGAGACTCAATACGCAACTAAAACCAAAGCTTACAAAACGCCACAATGTTAGCACTCAGGGTCATAAAAGTGTGACCCGATCAATATTGAATCTAGACTATATAAAACCTAGACAGGCGGGCGGCGGTAAATGGTTATTAGACCAGTGTGCTCGTAAAGTTATTGTGTTCCATTATGGTCTTTTGTTTTGTCGTGCTAAAATTCTTTGAGCTATACGTGGCTTAATTGCCAGTGGCAGTTAAAGGAAGCTATGCATTTTACAGGTTAGAAACAGAAGTTTTAATCATGACATAATATAATAAGTACTATATATTACTTGGGGGCTTACCGTGAAGTCTTAAACCAGTATTAATTCCAGAAAGGAAAAGCTATGGTGCCAGACGACCTATATTCTATATAGCTACATAATTATAATATATCTTCAATCCAAATTATACCTAAGCCTTAAAGTTAAAGGCATCATGGTAAAGTAAGTGTGTAAGTAAGTGGTATATGACATCGTTAGGTATCAAAGTAATATGTCCCCCACATAAACTATCGCTCCTGCTCCTGCACCCTGATCTTTCTTCATTTGTATCCGGTTTTCTATTTGACTAAGTGTTTGCTCATACACTTGTTCATTGTAAAATTTCCTGTGTAGATTGCTGGTATCCGTCGTGATTGGTCACGGTGTACGAATGCGGTCAGGATTATCTTATTTATACCTTGAAGTAACATAAACTTATCTGGGATACTCCATTATTTTTCCATTGCATTTCTTATCGGCTGTTATCTTTGTAAAATTATTTCTGAAGAACTGGTTGTTACTTAGTAGATAAGGGAAGGGCAAGGTAAAGGGCTGCCTAAACAACTTCTGAATTTGTTTGAATTCAATTATTTTGAAAAAAATAGTGTAAAAAACTTCATAGATGCGTCATGCGATTAGATGACATATCCGGGTTTTCTACGGCAACAGTGCCAAATTTTACGGTAGCGATGAGCGTTATCTGAATTGATAACTTTTTAATTCGAAGATAGATATATAGACGTATAGTGTCGGGAATAATAATTGTTTGGACTTTCGGAGATTATTTCGTGTTTAGAGCCACTACATTGTAACATAGTTACCTACCTTATCGAACATTTGTAATGATACTTTTTTTGTCTTAATTTTATATTCTATTTCTTTCTGCTGCTGAACTTTTCCATCACCTTGTAGACATAGCTTCAAAGAAAAGTTCAGCAGTACATTTAGTTATGGTCTATTTTCGTACAATCTAGATCATTGTACTAACGTGACACCGGTCGCCGCCTACGACAATCTTGTAGTTACAGTGAGAGAGGAAATGCGGCATAGATTGTATTATACTTGTTCTATTTATTAGAAATTGCACAAGTTGGCTAGACTTTAAAATATTTGACGGCTAGGAAAGTTTATAAGACTGTTATGGATAGGAAGTCAAAACAAAATTATTTTTAATTAAATGACCATGAGATAACACCGTCTCTCGTTTAATCTTACATCAGAGATCGCTGAGAATGTAGGCAATATGATGAACGAACAAGATATAGATTCCGTAATAAATCACACTCGTGTAAAATATATGATATAGAAACCTGATGATGGTGAAGGTTGATCGGAGAAGGTCGGAAATCAGTTATGATGTAAAATGTAAAATACTGAAATTTAAAAAGTAAAGTTTACGATTCATAAGTCATAACACTTGTAATATTTTTTGTTTATTGTACTGTTGAAAAGAAGTAGTATAGTAAGTTAGTATCCTTGTAGGTAAACATAGCTAGGTATGCTCGAGCAGTGATGGCATAATTTAAAAGGTGATAGGTCACATTTTGGTGACATATATTATGTAGTTCAAAAAATAACAATGTAACAAACACTGTAAATAATAAATTTAATTGTATTGCCAGTTTGCATGTTTCATGATCATGACTCACAATAGTTAGAAATGTATTTAAATAATTATTTTTATCGATTGCACGTTAGCGAGGTAATTATTTAGTCTTGTTTCTCTAGCTGAGATAAAACAGGTTTGAAACTATAGTATGTTTTGGTCTGTTTATTATAGGGAATCAAATATAGCGGATTGAGAGCTTAATTTTGAGTCAATTTACGTAGCATTCGTTTTATTTGAATGTACATACATTTTTATGAATGATGATTGAGTTTGTATGAACCTGAGTAAATAGTGGATAAAGTAAGTACAATCATTTTGCAAACATTACTCATACCTTTAGTAATTAATGGCCATTCATAGAATTCTAGAACATTTAATAGTTACCTGCTGTAATAGCACACTGTAGTAATCATGGTATTCCATAATATTATGCTATTTTATTTGATGAACTAAGTATGTAAGTAAAGCTAGAGGCATGAGGTAATTCACTAGTCTTTTAGCATGGAACCTTTCAATATCTATCATAAAAGTTAATCATAAAATGTCTAATGTTTACTATGTTTCCATGCTGTCCGATAGACAAAAACCTTGGTGAGTTACATATTAGCATTATATAATATGTTTGTTTGTCTTTTAATTTACTATGGTTTAATGGAAACCTTGAAGGGTAATTTGTTACTAAATAGGTTTGCAATGTTATACATATACTTAGCACATTTTATACATAAAGAGCTGGTATATTATAAAATAAATAGAAATTATTGATAGAATTAAATGCAATTTAATTAAAGTTTGTAAATATGAGTAAATTCATTAAAATTTAATATAGGCTTACCATATAATAAACCTTATTTGAAACGTTTTTTTTACTATAAATATTGGTAACTAATAACTATAACGGGCAGCCTGGAAGAGTCGCTGATAAGCGATAAGGTTGCCTTATGTGCAATGTTTCCTTTTCTTTTAAGATTATGATATGATATATGATATGATTGTAAAATTTGTAATGGTACCTAAAACTGTTACATAAAAAACAATAACTGTTTAAATATAACTCTGGTAATAACAATGGAAAAATTTTATGCAAAAACTGAATGCAAAATAATACAACCTGTGTTGGCACTGATTCGCAAAATTTTATACATTATACTAGCTGTTGCCCGCGACTTCGTCCGCGATTACGTCGTTTTTCGTCATTCGTCGTTTAAGGAAAATACGTGACACTTTATTTTTGAATGTTCTTAATTGTCTCTTATAAAATTTAACTACATTAAAATTGAATAGGTACTCTGATAAGAAAATCTTAAAATCGGAGGACATCGAAAATCTGAGGAAAACATGAATGAATGTGATTTAAATTCTACTTTACTTAGTAATTCAAATAATAATCTAAATGAAATGTAGATTAACAGTTTGAGCGCACCATTATAGAATATGTACCTAAGTTTTAAATTACGTTAGTTTACATAGTAACTTTACTAAAAACACGATGACTTTCTTTCGCGCTCGGTACCACAAATTAAGCATGTTTGTGGTATGTGGCCCGCGTCTCTTGACCCCCACGAGTTCCTCTCCGTTGCTATGCGAAAATACATTCGTCGCCCTACTGTAGGAAAAATTGTAATATTGTGGCCTGGGCGTTATAACACGCCCAGGGAATTCCTGAGTGCCGATAGACGTCCGTCTATCGGAATTTTTATACCAATTTTATATTAATATCACCATCTTGAGGAAAAGCTTCTAATATCGATTTAAAACGCATACATATGAATTGACCTGATGAAACATGTTCTAAAATTGTGAAATGAGTTCAGTTTTAAATTCGAGAAATATTGATTTCTTGTATTCGACTATTCGTTGTAGTCGAATACAAAATATATTTAAAGAAACTTAGGTTGGCCTTCAGGCAAAAGGGATCCTATCAAATGATAAACTTGACCTTGTATCTTAAAAGTAATCATGAACCGCCAGATGAACCTGAAATCAGGACCCGCTGATAATTGAACCAAAGGATCATTTAAAACGCACTACTATAGGAGCGAATATTGTCTCAGAAAGCCGACTCCATACTCCACTTTAAAGCATTACAAAAAGAACGTACTACGTTAATATCGCCTATACAGAAGATGATCTGTAATCAATTGTGAGGTTATAAACCAAACCCACTTTTATATTAATTGTCGGACCACACCACCGAATTCGTAGATTGATCTTCTATGTTTACCTCTAAGTCATTAAGACTATGTCGAAATCTGTCTGCAGTAAGACGGGCCTCTCGCTATTCGACCGTTTCAAGAGACCAAAATATAGTTTCAATTCTTAATATTTCATTAAACAAACTTATTAATCGTTCTTGTCTCAAATAATGGTAATATTCGCGTCCCTACTCTAGTCATTGCTTATGCTCATGTTCATCTTCGAGAGATCGAATAATATTATGGTGCACCCTATTATTTGTCAAACGGTCTTCATATTGAGTAAAAGTTTCAGATTCTCGAGATAAAATATGACGGTCGTGATCAGCTGTGAGATGTAATTCCTTCTCAGTGAGGGTTTCGGTCTCACGGGATAGTACAATATACCATTTGCGATCAGCTGTGAGACGTTATACCCTCTCAGTGAAGGTTTCAGTCTCACGGGATAGTACATGCCGTTCGTGGTCAGCTGTGAGCCGCAATTCTCGTTGTCAAGCGGTTTCAGGTTCGGCAAACACATGTTGTTTTCGGTCAATAGTAAGCCTCTTATCTCTAACGGTCCTTGAGAACTCTTATTTCTCATTTTCTTAGCTTGGCTCGAATTTCGATATAAAGATTTTTTAGGTGGCACTGATGCGGGTGAATAAAAATTAAGTTAAAACGGACTAAGAGTGTTATAATCATCAATCATCAATCAATATCAATACATATGATAAAATTGTGGAAAAGTGATGTCTGTACAATCAAAATATGTAGAAAAAAAATTAGCAGGTGTTATTATTAAATCGATCTTGAACCCAAAACTGTAGTTTGTCTGTTTGTCTGTATGTTTGTGCACGCTAATATCAGAAACGGCTTATCTGATTTAGATGCGGTTTTCACTAATGTATTGTGGTAATCTTCATTTAACATTTAATGTTTATTTTATGTCAATCGGTTCATAAATAAAAAAGTTATGACAATTTATAATTATAAGGCATTCTTATTGTACACTGTACAGTGTACGATAAAACGTAATTTATCTGTTATACGCTACAGTTATTCCTTTACATGTCCAGATGATCATATCAAAATTCCTCAAGGGTTTGGGGGTAAGTAGTAGTAGGGGGGGGGGGGGGCTGGTCAAATTAACATTATGGTTACTTCTAGGTAAATTTTCCACATAAAATGTCCTTTAAATTATGTCGTATTATATTTTTAACCCCCGACGCAAAAAGACGGGTGTTATGTGTTTGACCGCTATGTATTTCTGTGTGTGTGTGTGTGTCTCTATGGCACCGTAGCTGGCTAACAGGTAAACCGAATTAGATGCGGTTTTTTCTTGTTAGGCAGCATATTTTCCGACGCTGGTTCTTAGTTAAAGTGTATCAAAATCGGTTCATCCACTTATTATACCTACATAGGGGTAAAAGTGGGAATTAAAAAAAATGAAAGTTATAATTTATTTTCAAGATCGTCGGGAAGTTTATGAAATTATTTATTCCTTTTTCTATACACTTTTCTTCGTCTAAACGGTTTAGTTACGTGCTCTCTCTCTCTTCAGCCTTTATAGTTACGTGTGTGAGACAGGAAAGATCTAATTTGGATTTGTTGCTGGATTTGATAAAAACTGAGTATCGATTAAGCTGATCAGTGGCTACATAGACTGGGGTAGAAGCCTTTAAAAATAATGAAAAGATAAAAAAAATCGCAGTCGGATGAAACCCATTAGAAAAGGAGGGGAATATGATGAAAATAAAAGGAAAAATAAATTACGGTCAATCCGAGTTCGGGAAGTGGGAGGGGGGAGCTTTTAAGAGAAAAAAATGGTTTCTCTCGATTTCCGACAAAACTACAAGTCCTACAGAAAAAAGTTCAATGGCAAAGTTGTAGGTAATTAAAAGTTCTACAACTTTTGTATTCACAATTTTTTCACATATTATCCTCAAAATTTAGGTGAAAAATTCAAAAAACCAAGTTTTTGGTCTTCAAAATACCAAAAAAACAACCTAATTTTCAATCGAAAAGTCACCCGTCAAAATATCAGCTTTTTTCAAAAACTGGGGGTGCCTTTTATTCATTGAAATCTCTACTTTCATATGGTGTAAAAAAAAAATACCACCATAGTAAATGTTCTCAGGAAATGCATACAAACAGTGTGATAATGAGCTTTTACTAAATCAGGCACACTTCTCGAACTCTATATCTTCTCTTGTATCGGCTTTTCGGTAATATTTCAAAAGAAAAATAATTATCTGTTCTAAGTTTAATATTTTACAGCATATTCAAAAGCAAAATGATGTCGATAAAAACATTTCAGGTAGTTCGAGAAGTGTGCCTGATTTAGTAATATGAAAGTAGAGATTTCAATGAATAAAAGGCACCCCAAGTTTTTGAAAAAAGCTGATATTTTGACGGGTGACTTTTCGATTGAAAATTAGGTTGTTTTTTTAGTATTAATTCAAAATAAGGCGAAAAAATAAATATTTTCAATCAAATAAATTACAGTGTGTTTGGGACATAATCAAGTAAGTTTTCACCAAATTTCGTAGAAAAACAATAAATTTTGAAGTAGATAAAAATAAAAAACCAAAAACATGGTTTTTTGAATTTTTCACCTAAATTTTGAGGTTATGTGAAAAAATTGTCAATAAAAAAGTTGTAGATCCTTTTATTACCTACAATTTTGCCATTGAACTTTTTTCCGTAGGACTTGTTGTTTTGTCGGAAATAGAGAGAGACCATTTTTTTCTCTTAAAAGCTCCCCCCTCCCACTTCCCGAACTCATATTGACCGTAATTTATTTTTCCTTACATTTTTATCATATTCCCCTCCTTTTCTAATGGGTTTCATCCGACTGCGATTTTTTTTTGTTTCAAAAATTATCTTCTCTAGTCTAACAACATACATTAATAAAAACATCCATTTAAGAAAGAAGGAAGGAAATAGAATTTGCTCCTCTATAGACTATAAGGTAGTAAGTTTTTTAGCTCAGTTTAGTAAGAAGTTTTAATAACAATAAGATTTTTAATTATTTATGGTAGTACGTATTTCCTCAATAATTGTATGTTAAGTAGTAATTCAGCATGGGCGTAACCAGGCCACGGTGGGGCTGGGTGGAGCACTTACCCTGGCTTTGATCTGGTAGGTACTAATTGTGAAGGGGAGTAGGCGTGGGCGTGGGATTGGGATTGGGAGTGAGCGTGGCATATGGATTGGGAGTGGGCGTGGGAGTGGGAGCATGAAAATAAAAATGAACATGAAAATGATTTTTTTCTGTTGCCCCACCTGAGCCCATGGTCATAGGTCCCATAGTCACTATTCCACGCGGACGAAGTCGCGGGCACAGCTAGTAGACAAATACAATCAGAAAGCTTTGAACTCCTAAGCTCAACCATAAAAGATAGATATTTATGATGTCGGGAGATATTTTTTATATAATATGGAGAACATTTCTTTCATACTTGATTTCTGTGTAGCTTTAATAGACTGGGGTAGAAGCCTTTAAAAATAATGAAAAGATAAAAAAAATCGCAGTCGGATGAATCCCATTAGAAAAGGAGGGGAACATGATGAAAATAAAAGGAAAAATAAATTACGGTCAATCCGAGTTCGGGAAGTGGGAGGGGGGAGCTTTTAAGAGAAAAAAATGGTTTCTCTCGATTTCCGACAAAACTACAAGTCCTACAGAAAAAAGTTCAATGGCAAAGTTGTAGGTAATTAAAAGTTCTACAACTATTGTATTCACAATTTTTTCACATAACCTCAAAATTTAGGTGAAAAATTAAAAAAACCAAGTTTTTAGTCTTTTATTTTTATCTACTTCAATATTTATTGTTTTGCTACGAAATTTGGTGGAAACTTACTTTATTATGTCCCAAATACACTGTAATTTATTTGATTGAAAATATTTATTTTTTCGCCTTATTTTGAATTAATACCAAAAAAACAACCTAATTTTCAATCGAAAGGTCACCCGTCAAAATATCAGCTTTTTTCAAAAACTGGGGGTGCCTTTTATTCATTGAAATCTCTACTTTCATATGGTGTAAAAAAAATAAACACCACCATAGTAAATGTTCTCAGGAAATGCATACAAACAGTGTGATAATGAGCTTTTACTAAATCAGGCACACTTCTCGAACTCCATATCTTCTCTTGTATCGGCTTTTCGGTAATATTTCAAAAGAAAAATTATCTGTTCTAAGTTTAATATTTTACAGCATATTCAAAAGCAAAATGATGTCGATAAAAACATTTCAGGTAGTTCGAGAAGTATGCCTGATTTAGTAAAAGCTAATTTTCACACTGTTTGTATGCATTTCCTGAGAACATTTACTATGGTGGTGTTTATTTTTCTTTACACCATATGAAAGAAGAGATTTCAATGAATAAAAGGCACCCCAAGTTTTTGAAAAAAGCTGATAGTTTGACGGGTGACTTTTCGATTGAAACTTAGGTTGTTTTTTTGGTATTAATTCAAAATAAGGCGAAAAAATAAATATTTTCAATCAAATAAATTACAGTGTATTTGAGACATAATAAAGTAAGTTTTCACCAAATTTCGTAGAAAAACAATAAATTTTGAAGTAGATAAAAATAAGAAACCAAAAACTTGGTTTTTTGAATTTTTCACCTAAATTTTGAGGTTATGTGAAAAAATTGTTAATACAAAAGTTGTAGATCCTTTTATTACCTACAACTTTGCCATTGAACTTTTTTCCGTAGGACTTGTAGTTTTGTCGGAAATTGAGAGAGACCATTTTTTTCTCTTTAAAGCTCCCCCCTCCCACTTCCCGAACTCGGATTGACCGTAATTTATTTTTCCTTACATTTTTATCATATTCCCCTCCTTTTCTAATGGGTTTCATCCGACTGCGATTTTTTTTTGTTTCAAAAATTATCTACTCTAGTCTATAACCATTAAGGTTGCACACGCGACGAAAGCTTAAAAATGGAGTTACTGCTCTGCTCACGAATATGAAAAATAATTGTACCAAGTTTCGTTTAAATCCGTCGAGTAGTTTTTGTTTCTATAACGGTTATACAAACAGACAGACGGACAAAAATTTTTGGCGTCAGTGTCGATCCCTAATCACCTCGTGATAGTTATTTAGGAAATATATTTCATGTACAGAATTGACTTCTACAGATATAATATAAGTATACATATATTTAGATTCCAATTTCCATGTAAGGTTAAATTCGACTATACAATAAATAACAGACAACGCAGGTTACTCTCGTTTCCGTAAGTTGAGGCGGCTACATATTCGGTCCTCATAACATCACTTTTTGTGAACGAAACGACAGCGCGGTTTAATTCGATGCCAACATCAGAAAAAAGGAAATATTTTTAATTGTGAAAAAATATTATGATTTACACTATTAATACTATTTTAACATTAACACAAAATATAAGACTGTGAGTGTGTAAATATAAATCCAGCTAGTTTCACATCACACTTATGTTTCTAATTAGGTATACGACATGAAAATATATTAATTACCAAGCAATAATCATACAGATAAATACTGAACAAAAGTATTAACAGTCAAAGTATATTTTTACTAACAACATGTAAATGATGAAGGAATAATAATTATCAACGAACTAACATTTTTGTATTAGAGTCCCGCCTCGTGATCGAATTTTTAAAACACGAAGATTTTAAAAAATGTAACTAATGAACACAATCAATATTAGATTAACTGTAATGGTGTCTAGTTTGACTTAAAATAATAAACATCTACCCTCACTTTTAAAAATGTAGTACCTATATTCACACGAATTATAAGCGCACCTTATAGGGAAGGGAAGATATGGGTTAAAGAGTTAAATAAATAAATAATATAATTATATTTAAATTATTAATTTTTAACATTGTGTTCAGTAGTGTTAACATGTAAATTGATTTGATTTTTACGAAATCTCATAGATGGCGCTGTTTCAAATTTGTCTTTATACTGCTAAGATTCATTTAACAGTTTCTCTGTCCAAATTACGTAAATGACATAGTTTTTATTTTGTAAAGCTAGATAATAGCATGGCTTACTCGAAACCAACATTTAAACATGAGTCTTTAGATTGTACGCTGTCGTAGTACACGGAATACGTAAGAAAAGTAAAGGTTCACAGCTCCTCCCCCGGAGGTGATAGCATGATAATATGTTTAAAAAAGCCTCACCCGACCTGTTAGTAATATTCATGCAAAATTTGAAGTCAATCTATGCAGTACTTTTCGAGATTAGCTCGGACAAACATACAGACAAACAGACAAACAGACAAACAGACAAAAATTCTAAAAACTATATTTTTGGCTTCTATATCGATTATAGATCATGGATTATGTATTCTTTTAAAAAAATATTCAATGTACAGTTTTGACTTTCCTACGATTTTATTATATGTATAGATTGGCAACGGCAACTTTCTTGTTTTTTTCCGCCCCTATAATAGAAGCTGCTTTTTGAGACTCAAATTATTCTACCTGCGTATAATTATAGGATTCTAACAATTCAAAAGTGTTTCTAAATTAAGTTTTCTTAATGACTAAAATACATATATTAAAGTTCGAATCTTAAATCGTTCAAGTGTTTCAAGATGTTTCAAGTATGCGGTATTCAATACATATCATTCAGTATAGGCTGCTGTTAATTTATATTACAATAAAGCTTAATAAAGCATCATTTGAAAAATAACGGTTATGACGCTGTTCCACTTTTAAACTCGCTATAATTCTATGACACGATTGGCTCCTGTCCAAACGATGTAAATAATGTTCATTTCTCTGAACTGCATTACCATTTTGCAGTATGGAAGCATTTACTTTGTCATCTAGACCACATGTCGCCAGTGATTTGGTAATGAACCTCAGAGGAGTGTTTACTATGTTATTTACTATTTTAAGACATTATTCTTACCCTGGACTGTCTCTGTCTGTAAACGATTGCAATTAAGATGTCGTGGGCTTATTGCACGTCGGAGACTAGAAACAAATGTCTCGTTATGGATACAGAAGGCTAGCCAGTGGTAACATGCACTTAAAGAAAAAGTTTCAAGACAATCGATCAAATAAGTGTTGTAAAACATGATATAATTTTAAATGAATTATAGTTTAGTAGGTAGCAGATGTTTTAACGAGATTTAAAGAAATTGGACATTTAATTTTCTTTACCTCACAAAATGTCCAGCCAAAAGAATACTAAAGGTTCAGCACTGACATTCCAACGGTCAGGTCACCTTGACACGAAGTGGTCGATACCCAGACCTGCAGGCTGCCTTATATAAGCACTGCCTTTCGCAGTGCGCCTGATGTGACCCAGAAAGAGAAGGTATTGCGCATCTCTGGGAGATCAATATGCTTGCGGTATACGGACTTCTGGAAGACTGCAATCATAATTCATATATTTTATTTCATGAATATGGGTACAATTCAGGTCAGGACATTTTAAGTCCAGCCATATCCTACCTATCAAGGCATATGGAATTACGAAGCATATTACCTACTACTGTTAGCAATTAATAATTTTCTCCTAAAACTATGTAATTGCATTTGCACTTCCTGTTACGTGTCTTTTCGCGGGATCTTAATCTTTATTTCATATATTTAATGATGGTGTTTTGGAAAAAGGCCAGAACTCCTAAAACTTTTAACTCTCCATGAAGAATTTTATTGATTTCGCTTCAGCGGTTTAGTCTTGAAAATGTTAAACAGTCAAACATACACTTTTGAAATATGGAATTGAAATCATATTTTTTTGAGATGAAAACATATTCTGTAACAAGAGAGTGAGTTCCTAAATACGAAAATAATATTAGTAAAAAATAATTAAATACTTTAGTGAAGTGAAAGGTTAACTTTTTTTTTCCATTGTCGAGCTTTACACAGAACATTAATTTTTATTACTATTTAAATATGTAAGTTAATTAAACTTTATTTAATTTAAAAACACAGTCGGCTTTTATTAATAAGACAATTTACCGACATACATTTAAGAAAATTATCACTTATTTGTATTAATCGTAAAGTCATTATTGCACGCCTCATAAGCGAAGCGTTGAGGTGGGTACTACTGTCACTTCGCGCAAAACATCTGATTTTTCAAACTTAAAATGTCTTTATGTATCATACATTGCACTTGTAAGATAATACATACACACACATATTAAGAAAAAACACTATTTTTAACGTTCATGATATTTTTGATGTCATTTTTGTTATTTAAGGTTGATGTTCCGACCGTCCCTCCATACATTTTTGATTACCTCTAAACACTTAACACAGACACTATTTCTTTAAAACTAATCATTTTATCACTTCTCTATAATGAAATGTGTGCGCGTTCGACCTTTTTAATCAATAATTTACAATATTTACTTAGAAAAACAACAGTAAAATACCGGAAAAATTTGACACTTCTACAGTAGTGTGCGTGACTTTTGCCAAGCGAAACACGACATAAAGCACGACATCTAGCGCATAGACTATATACTTATTACAGATCTAGCGCGTCAATGTCTAAACGAAAGGCGATGTTTAGACATTGACGCGCTAGATGTCGTGCATTCGCGTTCGTTATCTTATGCATAATGAGCATAATTCTAATAAATCAAAGTTCTGTGTAAAAATTGAGTAATTTCATTTCCAATCGTTCAAAGAAAATAACAATAAAATAAAATAAAACTAATGACCTTAGAAACTATGTTTTTTTTTATTTATTACTCATTATTGTTCGTCCGTCGTAGGTCTGTAAACTGTATTGTACACTGAAGGTAAATGGTACTGTAGGTACTTTAGTTCGGCGTCGTCGCTCGTCGGCTTGATATAAAATTACATTCTTGATTTCATTGACACGCGCTATGATTTGCGCGCGGAATTTCTTGTGTTGTGAATTTATTTTTGTATGTTATGCATTTTAATTGATTCAAATTGCAATGTTTCTCTAGTATGCATTTGAGACTATATTGTAAATTGTAATAATTGATCGTGGGTATAGTAATTAATTATTCTAATAACGCAATTAGTAATATATGTATTTTCGGTGGGATTCAAAACAAAAAATTGGCCCGTGATTTTTATGAAATTTCACCACATTGCAAATCACATCAATCATAGTTCATACACATGTATGACGAAAGTGATTAGTATTGTGGCTAACATTGACTCATCAGTTCATCACTGAAACCAGTGATAAATCAGTACCTATATCATATTGTGTTTGAATATTTTTAAACAATGATATAAGTATACAATTATTATAAATCGGTAAACTATCAAAGTAATCACAAACTTGCAAACATTGGTAAAATGTCCAGTAGTTTATGAGCCTATTCATTACAATCAAACAAACAAACAAAGTTTTCCTCTTTATAATATTAGTGTAGACAAACACTATGAATACGATCACGAATGCAAATTCGGGGATTTTCTAATTATTGCTAAATAATATTTGAATTCGTTTTGAAATACTCTATAATTTTTAGTGTATAAATAGACATTTATAATGTGGCGCTCATTTTTTTTGTACTGCTAACGCTATTGTAGGTACCTATTTTCGTTGTTTTATTTCAAGTGAACACGGCCATACAATTTTGTCACGAGCCGCCTATGATTGTAGGTACTTTTGTTAGGCTCCTTCGTCGTCCGCGTCGGCTCGAAAGTTCTTGATTTCATTGTCACGCGCTATGATTTGCGCGCGGATTTTCTTGTGTTGTGAATTTATTTTTGTATTATTATTATTTTTTATTTTTTTTTTTTATTTTATTGATTCAAATAAAATATTTCACTAGTATGCATTTGAGACTATATTGTATTATGTATAATTTATCGTAGGTATAGTTATTCTTATAACGCAGTTATATTTTCGGTGGGACAATTTGACCCGTGATTTTTCTGAAATATCACCACGTTGCAAATCACATCAATCATACACACGTATGACGAAAGTATAGTGGCTATAATTGACTCATCAGTTCATCACTGAAACCAGTGATAAATCAGTATATCATATTTTATTGTGTTTGAATATTTTTTAAACAACGATATATACTAGGTTGATCCAAAAGTAATGATAATTGGGTATTTCCTGTGCACATAAAAATATAAAATAAATATTTTTTGCTTGCTCATGTACTCACTAAGTTATCACAAAAAAATCATATCAACAGGACACGTTTCCAAGTATTTACATTAATTTGAATGTGAACCGTGGGTGCCAGAATGTTTCCCGACGAAAAGAAGAAACAACGATTCGACATTTAGAGGGTGAATTTCCAAATTTTTTATGAGATCAGGATAATTTTTTGGCACGATTTGTGATCATAGACGTTACCCGGGTTCACCATGTTTATGCTGAAACCAAGAAACAATCTGCGATGGGAGCTTCCAAAGTGACGATGAAGAAATTCAAAGTGAAAATGAGTGGGGTAGATTAAAGCGGTAGTTTTTTGGGACGCTGAAGGAATAATTATGGTGGGATATTTTAAGAAGGTAGCCACTATATTGGGCTCTTACTACACATACCAAATTAAAAGATTGCGGTAGGTTAGTGAGGAAAAGAGACATGGCAAAATGCGGGCTTGAATGCTGTTTCACCCAGACAACGCACCAGATCACAAAGCGTCAGTTGCAATGGCTGCCATTCAAAAATCGGCATTCCAAATGCTTGAACACCCACCCTGTTTGTTAGATCTAGCTCCTAGTTATTTCTATCTCTCTCCTCGGCACAAGAAACACCTTCGAGGCAAGAAATTTTAAGACGACAGCGAAGTGATGGCCGCAGTAGAGGGGTTTTTGTGGATGAAGTCAAAATTTTTTTTTTTTAAGTTTTAGAAAAAAATATCGATGTATATTATCTAGTTAGAAGACTATCTAGAGGAATACATAATAATTTTAACTGTAATGACCTTGTTTAATATTGATTATCATTACTTTTGGATCAACCCATGTACAATATTATTATAAATCGGTAAACTACCAAAGTACTTCCGAATTTTCAGACAGACAAACAAGTAGTTTGAACACGCAGTTTTCTTATACTAGTAGCAAAAATCAAAACCATAATATTATGTTTACCTACTATATTTTACTAAAAGTCGAGTGCGTCGAAATCGTAAATAATAATATGTTTTTCACCTTCCTGGTTATTTTCCCATAGTAAATAGTGTTTTAGGTTTGTTGTTGTAGGTAGGAATAATAATAATTATTCTTACATGTTGGTTATGAAATGTATATTGAAATAATTTACTTTTACAAATCATTAGTGATATAAGTTTTGAGTGAAAATGCTTGGATCAGCATAATATTATATGGTACTTCAAATACATGTTTTGATAAAAAAAACAATAGTGTAATAAAATAAAACTGCGTTTTATTGTAATCAATGTTGACAATTTTAAATTCCAAAATTATTGATCAATAAAATAGTTTACACCAACAAATATAACTTTTATTTTTATAACAATCGTTCATAATATAAACCGTAGCAGGTGGCGTTTTGAAGTTCTGTCTACTCATACAGAAAAATGGAAAACTTGTTTTTTTTGTAAACAATTTATTACTCATGTTGTTTGGCAACTCGAAGCGTGGTCGTCCGTCGTAGGTACTTTTGTTCGGCGTCGCGTCGTCGTCCGCGTCGGCTTGATATAAAACATTCTTGATTTCATTGACACGCGCTATGATTTGCGCGCGGAATTTCTTGTGTTGTGAATTTATTTTTGTATGCTATGCATTTTAATTGAATCAAATTGCAATATTTCTCTAGTATGCATTTGAGACTATATTGTAATAATTGATCGTGGGTAGGTATAGTAATTAATTATTCTAATAACGCAATTATATTTTCGGTGGGATTCAAAACAAAAAATTGGCCCGTGATTTTTATGAAATTTCACCACATTGCAAATTATATATTATACAATTACAAATTTTACAATTACATATTATAAATCGGTAAACTATCAAAGTAATTACAAACTTGCAAAATATGCTTTTCCGAATTTTCAGACAGACACACAATTTTATTAGTTTGTTTTAGCAAAGTAGGTACCTATACCTATACGCTTACGTCGCGCGTCGCGTCGTCGAAAACGGTGCGCCCAGAAACAAACATACCTAATTCAGTTACAATCCTTTTTTTGTTCCGTAATTTATTGTATTTATTCTAATACGATTTTTTTTATTCATCGGCCAGTTCTACTAGGTATAAAAAGATAAAATTGAAATATAATTATTGTAGCGACAGCCATATTATGTTACTATGTTTTCGTAAATATGTTTTTCACCTTCCTGGTTATTTTCACATAATCTTATCTTATATATAAAAATGAATTGCAAAATGTGTTGGTAAGCGCATAACTCGAGAACGGCTGAACCGATTTCGATCATTCTTTTTTTATTATATTCCTTGAAGTACGAGGATGGTTTTTATGTAGAGAAAACGTAAATATTATGTACCACGGGCGAAGCCGGGGCGGACCGCTAGTCTTATATATAAAAATGAATCGCAAAATGTGTTGGTAAGCGCATAACTCGAGAACGGCTGAACCGATTTCGATAATTCTTTTTTATTATATTCCTTGAAGTACGAGGATGGTTCTTATGTAGAGAAAACGTAAACATGTACCACGGGCGAAGCCGGGGCGGACCGCTAGTCAAATGAATCGCAAAATGTGTTGGTAAGCGCATAACTCGAGAACGGCTGAACCGATTTCGATAATTCTTTTTTTATTATATCCCTTGAAGTACGAGGATGGTTCTTATAGCTAGAGAGCTAGTTAGTTTAGTTTTAGTGCAGTGGCAGTGTAAATGTTGTTGTTGAGGTTATGTAAATTTAACACTTTAGTTAACTACCAAGATATAAAGAAATGAGGATAGGACACAATAACTATTGGTTGAGGTATTTATAAACTCATAATATACTTTTAAAAAAATCACGTTTTAATAAATTTCTAGAATTAAATTAGAACAGCTGATTCAAAATAGCCTAAAAAATCTTAATAATAATAATTACGCTTCACAGCAAGAAGAAATGTACCATATGTACCCGCACAAAGTCGATATTGTGTTGCCTACCGTTCGACTCAATGGCTAGGGTTGTAACTACCTTTAATAATTATTACCAAACTAATAAACCGAGTGATGCGAAATAACCATAATTCTTTTAGAGTTTGATAAAATGATCAGGCAGGTATTTTCTTTAATCCTCTGAATTCTCGGTTACTAAATTGTATCGTTGAAATTATTCTTAATCGCGTAAATTTAATAAATAATCATATGGAAAACACTTTTCATTTGTTTTTTTACTTTCACGCCCAACTACTATACAATAATTACGTTGTTTCGGTATTTTGACGAGAAAACGCAGGAAACATCCGTTGTATCATTTTAGATAGATTGTATATTTTGTATCTGTAGAATTGAAATCAAAGCTATGTATATGTTGTCTCCATTCTTTTCTTATCGGATTGTTGATCCCAATGCGAATGCGTCACTTAAATTTTATAAAAGACAATTAAGAACATCAAAAATAAAGTGATACGTAAATATTTCACAGTGCAATATATTATGTAATTAATAATAATTATATATTTATGAAAAAATAATTACATCAGATTTAATAATAGCAATTGTTTTGAATGTACATAATATGAATAAATGATTACATCATAATAGTAATAATCACAATTGTTTTATTTCCCATTTGTTGCAACCCTAGCATATTTTCATGTAGCAGCAGAAGTACCTACACTGGCGGCGCGGCGGCATCGTGCGACATCAAAGGCATTGCCTTACTAGGTAAGTTTATAATGACTCATTTCTTTTATTATATAATTTACGTTTTACTTTTACAGAATCCGATTCAATGGATTATGAAGACGAGTCACACAACGCCATACGATAGTGATGATGAATGAACATTTCAATAAATGCATGCGTGTTTTTTTATGTTGTTTTGTAATTGTTAATTGTTTCTTAAATAAAGAAATAAACTAAATATTTAAATGATGATTTGTTATTTGCAACACAACTTTATATTTGAGATTCTTTACAAATGTATATTTAGTTTTGTATCATCAAATTTATAAATTTTATTCCATAGTTTTCAAAATTAAATGTAAATGACCATAAAAACATTAATAAAGTAAATCATTGATGTAAGGTCAGGGAACGTAATACATATAACATCTGACCATGTAGAAGCTAAGTCTTGTTGACTGCTGAAGTCTGTAAAGTTTTGTTGTCTGCTGAAGTCTGTACGCAATGAAAATGTCTGCCGTTTCGAAAATAAGTTTTTAAGACCCTAATAAATAAAATATATGAATGGCAGATCTGGTCAAATACTTTCAAAATTGTATTTTTTTCAGCACTTTCATAAGTGTCTGCCAGAATGTTATCCGCGTGATAATGGTCTGCCATTGTTATTTTCCGATAGTAATAATAATCTATTTTCAAATATCAAAATGGCAGACGTGGTCAAATGGTTTCAAAGTTCGCCAAAAATTTCCACCTGTCTTACCTAAGCGCGCGCCCCGTCCACCACTCTGGGCTTAGTGACTCCTCATCTCATGTATAGTAGGTATAGGGGAATCAACACACAAAAATCCAGGTCTGGTCAAATACATACAGGTAGCTTTGCGCTAGCTCTCTAACTGTTACTTCTTATGGAGAGAAAACGTAAACATGTACCACGGGCGAAGCCGGGGCGGACCGCTAGTAAATAATAAAATAATAAATAGTGTATTAGATTTGTTATTGTATCTTGTATACCTACGAATAATTATTCTTACGTCTTGTTGGGAAATGTTCAAATACCTACCTATTGAAATAATTTACTGTTACAAATCATTAGTGTTATTAGTTTTGAGTGAATAGGCATGGATCAGAAATTCAGAATATAATATGCTACTAACTACTCAAATACATACATGTTTACACAACAAACACCACTGACCTCTATAACTATAAGTTATAGAGGTCAGTGACCGTCAGTGACAAACACTATGGATACCTACGCTCGCGAATGCAAATTCGGTGATTTACTAATTATTGATACCTAGTCATTGAATTCGTTTTGAAATAGCCTGTACTTTGTAATTTTTAGTGTTATAGACATTTATAAAATGTGGTGCTCATTTTTTTGTAATAAATCATCCCGAACGCTATTGTATTTTCGTTGTTTTATTTCAAGTGAACACCTATACAATTTTGTCACGAGCCGCCTCTGGCCTCTGGGTGAAATAAACAAGTCAAATGATTTTTGTTCTAATTGTATTTTGGTAGTAGTTTGTTTAGAATTTACATTACCATTGTTTAATTTTTACCTACTATATTTTACTAAAAGTCGAGTGCGTCGAAATCGTAAATATCTTTTTCACCTTCCTGGTTTTTTTCCATAGTAAATAGTGTTTTAGATTTGTTGTTGTATGAATAATTATTCTTAGCATAATATTATATCATAGGTATATGCTACTTCAAATACATGTTTTGATAAAAAAAAACAATAGTGTAATGTAATAAAATAAAACTGCGTTTTATTGTAATCAATTTTGACATTATTTATTTCCCAAAATTACAACAAAATAGTTTACGCCAACAAATATAACTTTTATTTTTATAACAATCCTACTTGTTTTACATTCACGCCATCTAGACTTAAATCTTTATCATTTTTGTATACGTCTGTGTGTGTAAACGACCCTGTATGCAATGACAGATGTTATAATGCATTTTTTTACCGAATTGGGTGGATTTTAAGGCAATGATATGACATATTTCAATAAAATATAATATTCAGTAACCGCCATGACTATTCCTACGACCTTAATCTTTTCCAATTACGCAAAAACTCAAATAAACTAGAAATGTAGAATTCAGCGCCATCTAGCGGGACATTGGCTGGGAACAGATCGTAGGAATCACCTTAAACTAGTTAAAAAACAGTTTAAAAAAGTTCTGTCTTGGACGTCCGTGTGTCTGTATGTGCGGATCCTTTTTCTTGTTAACACGATAGCGACCGAAATACTTTACTAATCGAGTCTTTTTTTTTCTCTTACGCTTGAGTATGCTCAGGAATAGAACCCTTTCATTTTTCAGGGTCTGATTCGATGTGGTTTAATTGTTATTAAATAAACAAAAATAATAATTAATAAATATTTATTAAAAAAAAATTATGAGGCGTGCACTTTTGGATTTTCCAAATTATTTTAATACCTAGTCCTATTCACTCCTACACCGGAAAAAAAATGTTTAACTTTTATAAAGTAGTATTATGTACTTTATTATGCTAATATTATTTTATGAGTTTTGCACAGAGTTTCTCACGGCTTGAGAGTTGACTCTGGCGAATAAAATATAAATACAATACGTATGTGTATTTACTTAGCATCAGGGGAATATTTAAGATTTGTCGGCACTTATCAATTTTATCTTACCGGCTGTAGAGGAAAAAAACGTAATATAGCTTAATATGTGACTCAGAAAAAATGTAGTGCTAAGGTGAAGTAATTTAAAACCGTTCCAGTATTTTATTTTGTGTTTTTTTACAAACAGACATCTGAAAAAACAAATCTCTATAGTCTATATGATATGAGATTAGATTAGTATACCGTTTACCGAAATTAAGTTACCTACCTACATTATTCAGAAATATACGCATTTACCTACTTTCTAAACATTCAAGATAAAAATTAGTCAAGATAACAATAAAATGAAATTAGATTGTTTGATGTTAATATAACAAATAAGAAAGTTTTTAAAATATTCCTATGTATATTAAATACCTACTAAGTTTAACGCTTTAAATAATCCTTATCTGAACTGATTGTTGTCTTCTTCCATAAACCTTAGATAGTTCAATAATCTATGAGCTGTTAATTGTTATACTTTTAAAACAGGATGTAGTTCAGAATAAATAAAATACCTACATTAGTTACAAGTAAGAGAAAGCTCAAAGCATCTATTTCGACTAATTAATAGACTCATTAAAAAAAAGAAAAAAAAAACGTCACTCCAATTTCAACTCCTAAACATACAACAAAATTGACCACATCCAATTTCTAGGAGCGTTCCGGAGCATGGGCGAGAAGGCGTCATCTCTCTTCGACAGAAAGAAGAAGGACGCTGAGCAGATCGCCCAGGAGAAGGCGGCAGAAGCAGCACATGTGGTTGAAGATCAAGTCAAGAAGGCTGCTGAACTCGTCGCGGGAGCTGAGAAGACCGCTAATGAGGCGGCTGGATCTGGTAAGTGTACATGTATAGAATATACATAGATATTAGATACTAGCTGTTCCCTGCGGTTTCACCCGCATTGCTCCGCTTCCGTTGGTCTTAGCGTGATGATATATTATAGCCTTCCTCGATAAATGGGCTATAGCGCGCTAGCCGCTAACACCGAAAGAATTTTTCAAATCGGACCAGTTGTCCTGAGATTAGCGCGTTCAAACAAACAAACTCTTCAGTTTTATATTATTAGTATAGATATATGTAATACCTACGTATGTCATGCTGCTCTGAAAGTTTTCATAAACTTCATCAAGCAAAAGCTATAAGTAATAGTAAGGAAAACAAACTAAAATCAGAATTCAACTGAATAAAATACGGCTTCGTAAAATTACGCCTAAACCAACATTCCATAGACTCAAATTTTATAATGACCTATCTTTTAAAACAGTTTAAATAAATACGAGCATTCTACGCCCTCTTGGCGGTCAAAGTCCAGAAATAATGGAAAAAAACAGTGACACCGTTGTGTCATCGCACTTTAGTTCCTTTTACTAATGTGATTAACGAAGTAGGGCAATGATCTATTGATAGCGACTGATAATGTCATTGTAATTATTATGTAATGGTTTAATACGTTAAGGCATCGTCTAATGCAAATGCACATAATTGATAAAAGCGAGTAGAAAAAAAAATGTTTTTATTTTTTGTATGGGTAGTTTTAGGTCACAGTTAAAGGGAATGTCATGTACCTGGCGTTGTATGATCGATGTTTATTTGTTTGTATTATCATATATCAAGGAACTATAACAAATACAAAAATAAAAACACAGATAGCGGTTTGGTACAACAATTGATCTTCGATATTTGCCGCCATGCACATACCATAACCGCACATAGACATTTAGGCCCTTCACGCTATCGGCCAACACTGCCTATTGGGAAGAGGGCCCATAAAAAAACAGCTCCATAATATTATCAAAATATAATAAATATTCCTTTCCGACAGCCGCAGACGCTAAACACTCTGCCATCGATGCTCTAGACAAGGAATTGTCTAAAGTGTCCCTCGCTGCTGGTGAAGCCCAAGATGCTGCTGCTAAAGCCATCGCTGATGGCAAGAAAGTCGTCGATACAACTAAAGGTAAGTCTATAGATAAGAAAGATCAGGCATGAAAACAGTAAAGAAGGAATATCAGTCAGTAATCAGTATAGAAACTTCTGATCCTAGATAACCACGAAGAATGTTTAGGAAGGTTTAAATGATGATGTAGCAAAAAGGTATGATGATTATTTAAGTCGAACTATTGTTTAAGAAGGGGGAAAAATGACGGATGTGGATATTACAGTGAGGTATTGTTCTTAATGCATTATGTAGTTAGTTAAATTGATATTGCACTTGTATTTTTTTCACATGAGTTGATAGTGTGTAGCCAATTTTAGTACAGCTTACCTACACAGTTATTTAGCAGTTATTTTCTTATATTTTGTAGCCTTTATTTATTTTGTTTTTGTTCGATTTTCTTAGATACAATTGCGACAACAGTAGACAATACGAAGAAAGCAGCTGGGACAGCGATCAACACAGCGAAAGGTAGGTGTCATGTGAGATTTGTTAATTACTATAATTATGTTCGGTTTTGATAAACTTAATAGAATGTGTTCTTACGATTGGTTGGATATTCAAACTCAAATGTAATTTTGTTGATTTGCGTAGTTACAATTTAGCACATAAAATTCCATTACAACATGAAATAATATTAGCTTATCGTGTGCAAAGAAAGTCGTCTTTCTCAGAAATAACTCAAAATTCAAGCAATTGTAAGCAAACATTCTAAACATCAAAGCCGATCACAAATCTCCAAACATTACAATTAATGCATGTGTTGTAGATACGATCAGTAGCACAGTAGACAGTACCAAGAGTACAGCGCAAAGTGCTATGGAGACGGGGAAAAACTATGCTACCGGGGCTAAAGGTATTGATATTAATGACGAGGTTTATCAAAATGGTAAGAGTGGAAAACTTATAGATAGTGATGAATCAGTGGGCTTGAATAATAAAAACACAAATATTGATTCGATCGGAATAAATGATAAACATTTTGATAAACTTCGATAACGTTTTCTATTTCTGCACAATCTTTTCTTTCTGTTTTCTGTTGTAGTTTGATAGTTTGCTTGTCAAACCTAACCTATTGTACTTATTAATCTTCCCTATTAATAACATTATAACTTTATTCGGTTGAGGCCAAAAAGACAAAAATTCATAGCTATTTCTATTCTACATATCGATTGAATACAAAATATTTTAGATACTCTGTCAAGTTCTGTGGACGCTGCACAAAAATCAGCTCAATCGGCTGTCGAGACTGGTAAAAGTTACGTAGACAGTGCCAAAGGTAACTAAAAGAATAATACAAATTTAAATTATAAATATAATATTGGGATTACTCAAATGTATGATTCTTTTAAAGATACTGTTATCAACAAAGTGGAAGAAAATAAGAAATTAGCTAGCTCAGGACTTGATACAACCAAAAGTTATGTAGATAGTGCGAAAGGTACTTTGAGCGTAGTGTTTTGTTTTTGTTTGAGTGTTGTGATTTTTGTTTAGTCTAATTCTGTAGGTATTTGTTTTGTTTTGCAATGAGTTACTAATTTTGTTTTGGTTTCTGCTAACTTAGATTCAACCGAAAACACTTTACAAAGTGCGGTGGATAATTCAAAATCCTATGCATATTCCGCATATGAATTCGGCAGATCGTATTTAGACTCTGCTAAAGGTAGTTGAGCTTTATGTTTTTGTTTCGCTTCTTTATTATTTGCTATCTATATAATTATTTAAAGAATCTAGCTCGGATAATATTACTATTTAAATATTATATTTATAAATATTTATAGATTCAGTTGCGAGCACTGTAGATAGTACAATGAAAGCAGCATATTCAACAGTTGAAACGGGCAAGTCATACGTAGATTCTGCTAAAGGTAATTAAGATACAATAAGCTTTAAAACCACATAAATAGAGAAACATTCAGCTTATAATGAATTATTATTTGCACTTGTAGATACCGTACAAAGCACGATTCAAAGCACTATAGATACGACAAAAAGTACAGCAGGATCAGTTGTTGAAACAGGAAAGGGCTATATTGACACAGCGAAAGGTAAACTAGATTAACATGTCATACATCATTTTATAAATTACTAGCGGTCCGCCCCGGCTTCGCCCGTGGTACATATGAAAAATAGATGTTGGCCGATTCTCAGACTTACCCGATATGCACAGAAAATTTCATGAGAATCGGTCCACCCGTTTCGGAGGAGTATGCAGACTAACATTGTGACACGAGAATTTTATATATAAGATTATTAGTTATTAAAATTACGAATTCCTTTAGAAACCGTTGCCAGTACAGTAGATTCTACAAAGAAAGCAGCCACGTCTGCTGTCGAGACTAGCGGGTCTTATGTCAGTTCAGCTAAAGGTATAAATAAAATGAAAATAAATATGAAACCACAATTTTGCCACCTATTACAGTTAGACCACGTTAGACCATTGAGACTTGAGTTGTTTCATTTGTGCTCATATTTTTTGTTACATATTTTTTAAATAGAATCGTGTACTCATTAATTTTAGATACTGTGACTAACACCGTTCATAGCACTGTAGAAGCGACCAAAAATGTAGCTAACGCTGCTGTAGACAAAGGCACTGCACTTGTAGGTACTGCTAAAGGTATAAAAACCACCCCAATTTACGTATCAATATTGATTTATATTTTATGTGGACATCAAATCATTAAGTCCCCATTGATGTTTATGTGTTTTCTGTTGCTTATATATTTTAATACCTTGTTTGCTTTCTGAATTATGATTTTAAGATAATTTCAATAAAATAATTTGATTCTTACGGTTGTCATGATCGAACAATTTCTAGATACCGTCACTAATACCGTCCACGGCACTGTAGAAGCGACCAAAAATGTAGCTAACGCAGCATTAGACAAAGGCACATCCATTGTAGGCACTGCTAAAGGTTAGCTTATCGTCTTACACGTTAATTTTATTAAGATTTTCTTTTTAATCTCATTTAAAATATCCACGTTACAATTATTTTAGATACCGTCACAAATACTGTTCAAGGCACTGTAGAAGCTACCAAAAATGTAGCTAACGCTGCTGTAGACAAAGGCTCATCCATTGTAGGCACTGCTAAAGGTATAAATCTACGTAGCATTTATATTTGCTTGTTTTCGTTGCTCTTTAAGTTCTTTTTCGTTTTTATAGTTTATTGTAGTGAAATTTCTTTAGGCGCGCGAGTAAAATTTGAAGATCGCGTCATGGTAATGCCGTCACGTCATGGAGTAAGGCGACGGTTTTGGTCATCTTTGTACCACGCCAAAGAAGTTTCACTTCTGACACGTAGTGCTCGACGCACATGCTCTCTTTTATATAAATTATGTTATCATGCTATTATTATTTGTAGACTCTGTAGCAAGCACAATAGATGCAACAAAGAATGTTGCATCATCTGCAACAGACAAAGGGCTTAATTTTATGACTTCTGCAAAAGGTACATAACACGTCCCCTATTTATTTATACGAGTCCTAGATTTAATGCGTATTTAACACACTTACCGTTTGATTTTTAGATACAGTAGCAAATACTGTTTATTCAACAGTAGATACTACAAAAACGGTTGCTGCATCTGCTTACGATAAAGGCGCATCACTTGTAGATAGTGCTAAAGGTATTATTTGATTAGATGTCTTTTACAAGTTGCTATGATATTTAATTAATTTATGCATTAATAAAATGTATTTCTTTAGAAACGGTTGCGAGTTCAGTAGATTCTACTAAGAAAGCAGCGTCATCTGCTGTTGATACTGGCGCTTCTTATGTTGGCGCGGCTAAAGGTATACATAAAATAACAGCTGATAAATAGACGAAGTAAATATTAATTAAATAACGCTCAGTTATTTCGTTAGTCCTGCAGACTAAACATCTTTTTTTTATTATATAATCAAATGTTATGTTACCGAAGTCACGTTAAATACATTATACATGATTGGTTAAAATTGAAATCGTTTCATGATTCCATAATTTTAGATACTGTGGCTAACACCGTTTACGGCACTGTAGAAGCGACCAAAAATGTAGCTAATGCAGCTTTAGATAAAGGTACATCTATTGCAGGCACTGCTAAAGGTTAGCTCGTCACTTCACATATTAATTTTTATTCATTATTCATTGTAGTTTTAGTAATTCATCTTTTAATTTGACGTTTCCATATTTTAGATACAGTAGCAAATACAGTTCAAAGCACTGTAGATGCGACCAAAAGTGTAGCTAACGCAGCTGTAGACAAAGGCACATCCATTGTAGGCACTGCTAAAGGTATAACGCACATCATTTTATGTTTTTATTCTGTTGTGATATTTTGAGACAATTTTAACATGTTGTTGTCATGATTTCATTTTTATAGATACCGTCACTAATACCGTTCAAGGCACTGTAGATATGACCAAAAATGTAGCTAACGCAGCATTAGATAAAGGCACATCCTTTGTAGGCTCTGCAAAAGGTATAAAAATACCACAATTTTCTTATTAAGAATGATTTATTTATAGTGACATCAAGTCACTGTTTATTCGTTTTCTGTTGCTTTATTAAGTACCTTGTTTACTTTCTGAATTATGATTTTCAGATCATTTTAAATTAAAATTTGTTTGATATTGTTGTCATGATTCCACCATTTCTAGATACTGTCACTAATACCGTTCAAGGCACTGTAGAAGCGACCAAAAATGTAGCCAATGCAGCATTAGACAAAGGCACATCCATTGTAGGCACTGCTAAAGGTTCGCTTATTATTTCAAATATTGATTTATTTGTATTGTTCACTATTGTTTTTTTTATCTAAATCACTATTTTCACGTTTCCATATTTTAGATACAGTAGCAAATACAGTTCAAAGCACTGTAGATGCGACCAAAAGTGTAGCTAACGCGGCTGTAGACAAAGGTTCATCATTTGTAGGCACTGCTAAAGGTATAGAATATAATATTTTATTTATCCTTGTTTATTTATTTTTATTGGTTGTTGTTATTCCTATGAAGTTTTAATTTTTTAGTTATTTCTTAAACATATTTTTATTTCATTATCATTTGTAGACTCTGTAGCAAGCACAATAGATGCAACAAAGAATGTTGCCTCATCTGCAACAGACAAAGGGCTTAATTTCATGACTTCTGCTAAAGGTATAGGTACAATGTCGTTAATTCAAATGAGTTACTATCAATGATATTGCGTCTATTAAACCCCTCATATTTCATTTTGTAGATACAGTAGCAAATACTGTTTATTCAACAGTAGATACTACAAAAACGGCTGTTTCCTCAGCTTATGATAAAGGCGCATCACTAGTAGATACGGCTAAAGGTATATTTAGTATGGATTCAGATGATATCTTCATGTTCATTATGCGTAAAGTTCTATCATTCATTGTTCATTTCTTTAATCGATTGGTGTGGGTCATTGTGCATTCATTAACTAGCGATACAGGTAGCAATGTAAATACTGCTGCCTCTCCTTCGTCTGTTCGTAAAGGAGTCTCATTAATTCGCGGTGTTAAAGGTAGATCTGTTTCACTCATTATATTATCATTGCTTTTTGACGATAATATTATTGTAGGTACTACAATTTCATTATGTTTGTAGATACTTTAACTAACACTGTTCACAGTACGGTTGTTACAAGCAAAGGCTTAGTATCATCTGTTTTGGAGAAGGGCAAGTCATTGGTAATAATCGCAAAAGGTAGAACCCATATTATTCGCTTGGCATCATTTTGTATCACGACATATTCATGCGTTCATTAAGGTTCATTCGCTTATCGTTTCAGGAACATGCATTTTTCACACAGCATATTTTAATATTAGGTATTGTTTATACGTGATATACAATAAAATTTATTGTTATTTTAGATAATGTAGAAAACACTGTAGACAGCACTAAATCTGTTACTGAATCTGCTTTTGGTAAAGGAGCATCTTTCATAGGTAGTGCTAAAGGTATGTCTAATTATATTATAGTGCTAGAATTAAATATAAAGATTTATAGGAAAATAAATTTATCGATAGACCTCACGCCTATACAATTTATTATTTTAGATACAGTAACAGGCACAGTTCAAAGCACAGTAGATACAACTAAAAATGTAGCTGGCTCTATTTATGATAAAAGTGCCTCTTTGGTTACGGGAGCTAAAGGTATTGTATTAGTACTCCGTACTCTTCTTAATTTTACTCTTCCTTTTTCACTAAAATCTTATTTCATTTGTTCTTTTTTTTGCACGTTTGCTTGTACTTATGTTTTCTTGCTAAATTGTAGATATGGTATCAAGTTTGGTGTCGGGTGATAATGAATCTTCGGGAAAAAGTCTAATTGACAGCGGTAAAGGTACTAAAGTTTTCAGTTCTTTTTCCTAGTGTGTATCTAACAATTAATTGTATCGAAGGTAAGTTCTATGTGTTACGATGTGGTAATTGTTGATGTTATGTTGTTATTACTGTTTTTTACAAGGTCGATGAAATTCCACTGTACTGTTAAGTCGACTCGGAATTAAAAAATAAATTAGTTGTAAGATCTTTGACGGCTTTTTAATTGCGTAACGCGAAAATTATGATATTAAACATTGTGATACTTACTTAACCGCAATTTGAAAATTGTTTTTTATTAACTATTTTATATCTATAGTTATATTGCTTAGCCTTTTGACGATAACAAAACAGAATAATAATTGTTTTATTCTTTAATAAATTTTGACGTGTTTTTAATATTACTATACTTAACTTAAAATTCATTCAAGATAATTGTGTTATTGTTTATAAAAATATCGTTACAGATAGTATCAACGCGACAGTAGATCACACGAAGAAAGCAGCTGAAGATGCCAAGGAGAAGGCTCGATTGGCTGCTGAGGCCGCGAAGGAGGAGGCCAGGAAGGCGGCTGGAGCTGCTGCTGAAGAAGCGAAGCGTGCTGCCAGTAAGTTATCGTAACTATTATTATAAGACAGACTTTTAATTTTATCATAGTTGTTAATTTTAGTACTAAGGATAATAAATAAATATTATTATTATAAATAAATAATAAATAAATAAATAAATATTATAGGACATTTTTACACAAATCGACCTAGTCCCACAGTAAGCTCAATTAAGGCTTGTGTTGTGGGTACTAGGCGACGATAAATATAATATTTAATAAATACATATATAGATAATAACACCCAGACCCAAGAACAAATAATTGAGTTCATCACACAAATATTTGTCCTGACCGGGGATCGAACCCGGGACCGTCGGCTCAGTAGGCAGTTACTTTACCACTGCGCCAACCGCGTCGTCAATAATGTAAAGTAGAGATACCATGGGATAAGTTATAGAAACTTCAACAGCATCTTTGACATTTTTTAAATATTCTTTGAATATAGAGAGGATAGAGGTAGGTAATAGGTTGTCGTAGTCGGCGGAAGATTTACAATCCATCATCGGAGAGCGGGTGGCGTGAGCTCGTGTATAGCTTGCGCCGGCTTTGAGGTGGGCAATTGGGCATTGGGGGAAGGGCCTGGAAACGGGCAACTGCTGGGGTTTTAGTCGGTAGGAATCCGACATAACCCACGGCTCCATTCCCGGGAGCCGGGTTATCTTAGGGAAAATTTCCATCACTCATCAGTTTTAGTTTCGTGTTATAATTTTGAATAGGTAATGATGCCAAATTAAAAACTTGGCCGTCAGTTTGAGGCCATGCGCAGACGACAGACTATCCGTGACGCACTTTTTAGTCTGTGAAAATAGAACCTATGAAATTATATGCAGTAACGCACACGACGCGCAAAAAGTCCGGCGCACAAAAAATCCGTGTAATTCGGGCAGACCGTACCGCGCCGCTCCGCACAAAAGTGTGTGAAAAGAATTGAACGTTTGCTTCAACGCGCGCTAACGCAGACGGCGCACACTTTACACGATTTCCATAGCGTCTACGTCCCTACATAGACCGGGAGATACTGACACAAAATTTCGAGTCATTTGTAACAGGATGGCGGTTCTACAGGGTTCTTAGTACGCAATGACAAAAAGAAAAACGATGGTGTGAACGCTGGTACCGGCGGCTTAGTCACGTGGGCGTTAGTCGAACTCGTCGGAAAATAGCGAAAGTCAAACGATTTGTAACAGTATGGCACTTATTTTTCCTGTAAGTTTGAGGATCAACGAATATAAATACAAAATTTCAAAGATCTAGGTGTTGGAAATCTTCACTTATATGAATTAATACTAAATTAATTTTTCAAGTATGTCAGCACTTTTTCCCCCTACTAGAAGTATGGCAAATATAATATTGGTCACATTTTATCAAATACTCTCCAAAAATCCAAATGCAATACTGGTACAAAAAGTTTGGCGAAATAAAAATTTTTTGCAGATTTTCGGCGGTATGGCGACCATTTGGAATCGTCCGAAAAGTATGGCATGGCGATTTTCGTAAATGGCTGCACGACGATGGTTACCTGTGCAAAAGTTAGCCTGATACAAATGGTTGAATAATTGTTTTATTTAAATCAACACATTCGCGTCGGTATGGCGGGCTGTAAGTCACACCGGAAAAGTATGGCATGACACTACCGCCTACTTCTTTTTTATGGGCTATCGGTAAATTCTAAAATTTTTGTGTTACAAATCGTTTGACTTTCGCTATTTTTCCGACGAGTTCGACTAACGCCCACACGACTAAGCCGCCGGTACCAGCGTTCACACCATCGTTTTTCTTTTTGTCATTGCGTACTAAGAACCCTGTAGAACCGCCATCCTGTTACAAATGACTCGAAATTTTGTGTCAGTATCTCCCGGTCTAACAGCTCTGCCGACAAAATGATCGAAGATGTGCGTCGTGTGCGTTGAGTCTGTGAAAAATCCGCGACCGACTTTTTGCGCGCCATGCAGACTTTTTGTGCGCCGCAGACTCGATCGCACAAAAAGTGTGCCGTCTGCGCAGGGCCTGAAGCTTACTATATTGAGAAGGGCCTAGCTATTTTGCCTAGATTTTCCCTCTCTTTCCGTTGCACGTTGTATGTATGCTCTCTCTGCCTGAAAATTCTCGCGCACGATAATGTTCAGGCGCTATTTGTAGTTCATTGGTGTCTAGTTTTCCCTGCAGTAAGGTTGTCTACAGCCTTGATGCTATTAAGAATCAGTATTGCATATAGCAAGTGCTAAGTGTGAAAAAGTGTATCCCGATTCCCGTCGTATAGTACAGTGAGTTACTTTTACATCTATTTTAATGATATTTAACTTAAAAATATGAGTAAAAATCTGTTAAATCAACGGTAGGTATAACTGTTGGATTTTATTTAAAATGCTGATGTTGCTAATGAATCCTTAGCATTATAGTTTATTAACACGCTTGTATTAGCTTCACCTGTATGTTTGTAACCGACTCCTTTCGACTCGATTTTGACCTACTTTACACCGACGGATTTCGACTTTGAACCAACGGATTTCGACTTTGCATCGTCGGATTTCGACTTTGAACCGACGGATTTCGACCGAAAGTTACGTTTCCTTTGTACCAATGATGCAATTTTTTGGTTAAGGCGAGAAGGTCAAGGTGCAAGGTCAAATACGCGTAGGTACAAAAATTTTACAATATTTTCACTTTTAAAAATTTCTGAAAATCCACTATACGTTAATTAATAATTACCATTAATCCGGTCAATCTAAACATTCCGTGATACATTAATTCCCAACAAGCTGAAAATCAGTAAAGTTGTTCAAAATACAATCTTAAATTAGAAATTATCAATCATTGTGCAAAGCATGGTGCAAAGTATGGAAATTTTTCAAGGTCAAAGGTCAAAGTCAGAAGCTGTTGGTCGTATGAAGAAATTATCACTACGATTTTGCAGATAATTTTATGATCTACTTACTTACAATTTTTTTCTAAATTCTTTTTACGATAAAACTTACAGTTTCCCTGAAAATCGCGAAAAAACTATTTTTTTGGCCTTTGACCTTGAATAAAATTTGTTCTATGCATTGCAATGATTGGTAATCTCAAAATATGATTGTATTTTAAGCAACTTTACTGATTTTCAGTTTTTTTGGGAATTTTTGTTTTGCTTCTCTTATAATTTGATTTAATTTGCCCGGATTACATCGTCAAATCAATTCAGCTGTCGTTTCGTTGTAAAATAAGTTAAAGGACCTTATTAATTGCTATATTATTTAAATGCTTACTAACTGCTAAGTTTATATTAGCACCTTAAATCGTGCTCGAAGCAGAATACATATAGGGCGCTACTCTCGCAGGGGTTAGCCAGGCTAAACCCACCCTCGCAGGGTGTCTCTTAAGCATGTTTTGGCAGGACCTACTTATTTTTAATTACTACCATCCCTCGCGCGGAAATGGTACAAATTTATATCAACCCTCGTCGATTTTTGATTACAACCATCCCTCGCGAGGAAATGGTGCAAATATATAATCAGCCCTCGCGGGGATTTGCCTCGCCTTGCTTTTGTCAACGAGGACTCACAAAAGAAGTTTTAGAAGTGGCAGCAAGGTATCTCACTCTTCCGACGTAGCTGTAGGTAGAAAAGTATTGAAATCTCCTTCATAGTGGGCCATCTATACAGGGTGTCCCAAGAAGTATGGATATATTGAAGCCAGGAGGTAAAGGACCTAGAGGGCTATCCGAATCACCCCCGTTTATGTTATGCGATTTTTCGTATTTTAAGCGTAAGCTGAAGTTGAAATTCACATTGGCTTCCATATTATGGGTCACAATCACGTCTCAATATAGTAAGCTTCAAATTACGGTCAAGTTTTCAATAGCCTTATTTTTTAATAATAGCCTTATTTAATTTTACCTGAAAATAAAACATTGATGAAGATTAAATACTCACCTTTATGTGTAAGCTCAATAAATATATATTCTTTTCCATTACCAGACGTAGCAATGGAAGAATCCAAGAAAGCAGCCCAAAAAGCAGCAGCCGACGCGTCTAACGCCGTGGACAATACTTTCAAGAGAGTTGAAAATGCAGCAGACCAGGGTCTTAAGAATGCTGGGGAAGTTGTCGATGCTAAGATCAAAGATGCTGATAAATACCTCAATGAGAATAGGGATGCGGTGAGTATGGAAATGTACCACATTTGGGTTGGATTTGGTAATTTGTAAAGAAGTAGGTAGAATAGGTGATCGGTCATTTTCGAAAAAAGTTTATGAAAAAAACTAGCCCAACTACATAAACGGGCGTTTATGCCCGATTTCACCACTAACCCCTAAACAGTCTCCTAAGTAAGAGTTCCTTATTTTAAGGGACCCCTCAAATCACTACCTAACCTAAATTCTGTTAAACTGTCATAAGGGTCACTTAATTAAGAGACCCCTAGTTAGGTTAGGTGACGTTTAGTGTGGGGATGCTACGCAATGTTAGTCGAAAAGTGTATCGACTATAAGATTCTATTGATATTTAGTTGAACAATCACTTAATTTCACTCAGTATATGCGTAAGTAAATATTGAGTTTGTTACTTTAAAAATAGCTTCATTTTTATTTAAATACATATATTAATTATGAAAATTGTATTCTTTTTTACAGGTTGTCAAAAACATCACAACAGCAGCCCACGATGGTGCCGAGGGTGCTGCCGGTCTCCTAAGCAAGGGCCTCTCTGCTTTCAAATAAAAATCTCATAAAAATCATCTCGCTTCTTTTTTCTGCGATATCTATACGGGAAACTGACAGACTGCATTGTAAATAAAATATATTATTTTAATACTGTATAACTAATATTGTGATGAAAAAAAAGGTATAAGTTTGCAAATTAATGTTTTTCCTTTTTAACAGAGTATATAATATTGAATTTCTAATATATATGCTTTTATATTTACACAAGAATTGTAACTACTGTTATCGAATAGTAGAGTTTAATATGTAATTTAGCATATGATAATAGAAAATAAGACTAAATACTATATGTACACCATTGTCGCCATTTATAAAAAAGCACAATAATATTTGCAAGCTGTTAGATTTCCCAAATTAATTCTTTCTCACAAATTAATTTATGATTGTATGTTAAGAGTTTAATCTCCTAGTTATCTTTTGTATTAATGGGCGATAAGCTAGTGTTTAAGATTTATTTTGGGCCTAAAATCGTACAAAATATATTTATGTTTCGCTTGGAAATTATAGTCATTATAATTGGATATATTTTAGTTATAAGCTTTGAAGTAAGAACTTTTGTTTTGTAGCATTTTAATGCATTTTATGTAAAATCATGCTTGGCTTACGTAATACCGTCCAATGATGCCTTTGCGATTTTACAAGCGTACCAACATCATTAAAATTTGTTTACCATATATTGTCCAATTCGCACGTTTAAAAAATTTTAAAATGAACATATAATATTACCTACTTGTTACCTACGCTTATAGATGTCACGGCAAATAAATTATTCAACACTATCGTATCTCGTTTTTTCAGTTCTTATGTTTATGAATAAAATATTTTTCTATCAATTATTATTATGTTTTATGAAAGTAAAAATTAAACGTTACTATATTTCATTTAATATGTGAATGAATATGTTATCCATTCTTAAATTTTAATCATGTTTAATATGTTTTATTTGTAATTACTCAAAGTCAAATTAAGTCAACATGTGTATTTGTTGTTAAATAAATGCATCTCCATCATTAAATGATTTTTATTTTATTCAACTATTTTTACCTTCGACCACGAAAACATCTTATTCAGGCAACCTATAATATTGACAGAATGTCAATATGTATAGTGAGCAGCATAGCTAAAATATACAAAATAACACAAGGGAAATGGAAAATTAACTGTGTTATTGAAATAATATATCTGTACTAATATTATAAAGCTGAAGAGTTTATTTGTATGTTTGAACGCGCTAATCTCGGGAACTACGGGTCCGATTTGAAGAATTTTTCCTTGCCTTTTTTTGCTCTATAGCCTATAGGTATGCTATATAATCATCTCGCTAAGACCAACAGGAGCAGAGCACTGCTAGTAAAACCGCCGTCCGCCGAGCACAGCTAGTATTTTATAAAATATGTACTAGCGACTCGCCCTAGCGTTGTTTAAAAACCTTCCTCGAGAGTCGAGAATCACTTTATCTTAAAAAAACCGCATTAATATCCGTTGCTTAGTTTTAAAGATTATACATACGGGCATAGGGATATAGCCTATATCATAATATAGGGACAGAGAAAGCGAAGTCATATTGAAATCATAATCATGGTTAAGTGCAATACTCCTCAGAAATTAGCGGAGTAGTGATTTACATGAGAATAACCGTTTAGCCCTAAGATAAGTCCTTGATGTAACATAAAAATCGTTTAAATCATAGAATAATTGCTGTTATACTCTGGAGTAAGACTTATTCGTGCTTGGTGAAATCCACCCTTATTAGAATCTGAAGAAAATGTTTTATGAAATCATAGTCCCTCTAGTCATCGTTCGTCTGAAGAACACAGAAAGTGTAGTATATTAGCTACATACTTCAATTTTCTTTATGATACCTAGTGATCGTTTATTAAAAATACAAAAAAGTTATTGTGGGTTATCCATAAGAGATAGACATATACCATTCTTTTCTGTAGCCCTTTTCAATGTGTATAATACTTAGTACATTACTAGCTTTCCGCCCGCGTTTTCAAAGAAAAACCCGTTCCCGTAGGATTTCCGGGATAAAACCTATCCTATGTCCTTTCTCGGGTATCAAAATATCTCTATACCAAATTTCATGCAAATTGGTTCAGAACAGACAGACAGACAGAGTTACTTTCGCATTTATAATATTAGTATGGATTTTTATAAACTTGTAGGTTTCAGCCTGCGTTTGCAATGTAAGCGGAAAAAAATGTAATTTTTTACATCACATTAAAAACCTCAAAAATAACAGTACTTCTCCACTATTTATTGGATGTTATTATACATATAAACCTTCCTCTTGAATCAATCTATCTATTAAAAAAAACCGCATCCAAATCCGTTGCGTAGTTTCAAAGATTTTAGTACAAAGGGACATAGGGAAAGAGAAAGCGACTTTGTTTTATACTATGTAGTGATGATGAAATAGAAATAGAAAGCGCTTTATTTGCCACCATGTAAAAAATATTTAAATCTTATAGTACTTAATATAAGACACAAAACAGAAAAAAAAAAAAAAAAAAGACATTAAACGTAACTATGGGTTGTTTTTTTCCACTGCACCTAAGTATATTGCTAATAGAAAGCCATAACTTGTCCGTAAAGTCCATCCGTCGCGTCGATATGGTGCAAATTTGTATCAGCCCTCGGGGGTCTTTGATTACAATCGTCCCTCGCGGTGGTGCAAAAAAATATATGCCCTCACGGGGATTTGCCTGGGCTTGCTTTAGTCAACGAGGGCACGAAAGCAGTTTTATAAGTGGCAGCAAGGGATCTCACTCTTCCGAGGTAGCTGTAGGTAGAAATAGGTTTTGAAATCTCCTTCATCGATAATTATAATATAACGATAGTCTGTTATATATGTAATAACGTAAAATGTTTAAGTAGGTACCCAACGAATGCTGTGAATATTGACGGTAGAGTTATTTAGGATAGAGGATAAATAACGGAAAGTCAATCTTTCTAAACAAAAGCCTCGTGTTATTAGAATATATTACTTGGAACCCCTACCCTTCATGAGGAAGCTATTTTTAGAGAAATTTATTTTTTACTACACATTTTACAAGTTACAACTTTTTAAAACATTTTTTTATGTCTATGTTATGCCTAGTTATTGAATAATTTATACATGATAGCGCGATAACATTATATTTTAAAAGTAATTGATGCACATAATTAATTATTTTAATAATAATAAATTGGATAAAAGTATAAATAATCATTTATTTATCAAATAATAATAATATTTCATATCATATTAAAAAAAAAAACTATCAAAACAACACCTGATAACGGCCTGACCTAACCTGCGCTGTCTGGCCTGACTCACACCAATCGAATACATAGTTGTTTTGATCGTCCTATAAATAACGGTCGTCTGCAGTAGGTAACTGCAGTTGCGGAGCATTCTTATTCTTGTCTTGACTTTGGTCGAGTAAAGATATCTAAGAAATATTATATCAGTATTTAATTACTTATTACAACACGCTAAAATACATTTAAAAGTAAGTTGCGTAAAATTATCTTCTATAGTCTATAGTCTACACTAGTGACTTAAGTGCCCTTACGCACTAGCGGTTAACCGCGGGGGCGGCTAACCGCGCGGTTTGCCGCCTTCCCATTTTAATATGCAGTTATAATATAAAGTTGAAATGTAATATGAAGTTGAAAGTCACATTGGCTTCCATCCATAGAGTATAGTAATACATTGGAAATTTCCATCAAAGAAAATTTAAATCACTAGTCACTAGGTACGTTTCCATTTCCATTTTTAACACAAAACTCACAAACACGTCTCAATATAGTAAGCTTTAAATTACGGTCAAGTGTTTAATCGCTTTGTTTTACCTGAAAATAAAACTCTTATTAAATCAATAAATTTCCATCACCAGACGTAGCAATGGAAGAATCCAAGAAAGCAGCACAAAAAGTAGCAGCCGACGCATCTAACGCCGTGGGCAATACTCTCAAGGGAGTTGAAAATGCCGCAGGCCAAGGACTCAAGGATGCTGGGGCAGTTGTCAATGAGAAAAGCGATACGGTGAGTTTGGAAATGTACCAAATTTGTGTTAGATTTGATAATTTGTAAAGAAGATGATGTTATTGATTTAGATCTAAAAACTAAATATACCTAGGTTGTATACATTCATAACTATCTGTACAACTTAATTGTTTGTTGCCATTTTCATATAAAAAAGGTTAATGGAAAATTCTAGCCCAATTACCTACATAATTATGAATTAATGCATTTATGCTTTTACTTTTTTTTAATTAAACATATTATTTAAATTTCATAAGGATTTTATATTTTCAAATACCTACTTAATAACATAAGTCATACTGATATAACTAACTACATTTTTAATTTAAATACATATATTAATTATGAAAATTGTGTTATTTTTACAGCTTGCCAAAAACTTTTCAACAGCAGCCCATGATGGTGCCGAGGGTGCTGCCGGTCTCCTAAACAAGGGCCTCTCGGCTTTCAAATAAAAATCTCATAAAAATCATCTCCCTTCTTTTTTCTGCGATATCTAGGTATACGGGAAACTGACAGACTGCATTGTAAATAAAATATTTATATATTATTTTAATGTTTAATAATGTGATGAAAAATAAACTTTTATAAGTTTTTAACAGAGTATAATATTAAAAATAATATATCCGCCATATATCCGCTATTATATTTACACAATAATAATACTGTTATCGAAAATTTAGTAAGTATATTTTAATAGAAAATAAGACTAAATATATATACAGCATTTATAAAAAAGCACAATAATATTTGCAAGCTGTTAGATTTCCCAAATTAATTATTTCTCACAAATTAATTTATGATAATTTATATGAATGCATGATATGAATATATTGTGTATTTGTTGTTTAATAAATGCATCTCCATCATTAAATGATTTTTCTTTTATTTAACTATTTTTACCTTACGAAAACAACTTATTCAGGCCACAGAGCAAGTAATATAGTAATTCAGGCAACATATAATATTGATAGAATGCCATTATGTTTAATGATAGATTGGCAAAGCTAAAATATACAAAAAAGGAGAAATTGAAAATTAACTCAGTCTTATTACAATAATAAATTTATCTATACTAATATAAAGCTGAAGAGTTTTTTTGTTTGTTTGAATGCGCTAATCTCGGAAACTACTGGCAAGTGGCACAGTTAGATAGCCCATTTATCGAGGAAGGTTTGTTTGTTTGAACAAGGTTTTGAGTTTTGACGCGCTAATCTCGGGAACTGCCCGAACTACTCGTCTGATTTGAACAATTCTTTCGGTGTTAGATATTATTAGATAGCCCATTTATTGAGGAAGGCTATAGACTTTATATTACTCTACATCTTCCCCAGATTGAACTTATCGGTTTTTTTCCACTGCACCTATATTTCTAATAGAAAGCTTACCTCACCGAGCAAACTGTTTATGGTGGCAGTACACATGGGGCCAACGTGTTGGGCCAACGGGTTGGGCCAACGTGTAGAGAGCTACTTGGCGGTATGTTGGCTTCATTAGCCTAGTTGGCGCCAATATTGGCAGGCCAACCGAATGTTGTCGGTTTTTTGTGCACACATCAAAGGATCTTGGCGCGCTCCGCAAACAGCGTTCACACGTTGGTGTCTTGTTAAGTTTGTTGTTACTCGTCAGCGGAGACGTATCGTTGCGCGTCAATGAAATTTACGTTTAACCATGTTCCGATAGCGATGGAGGCGCCGATGTGGACAAGCAATGAGGTTTTACAATTCGTAGAATTGTATCGACATGAAGGAATAATTTGGAATCCACGGCATGAACTACACAAAAATAAAAACCATATGACTCAATAAATTAGATGTTTTATTTTCTATTTATTATATTATTCTAGATGTTTTCCTTATCTCACTTTCATACAATGCGATAAAAAAATGGATATATTTATAAAATGAGTAAAATATTTATTTATTTATTTATTTATAATTCTTTATTGTGCAAAATATGATCAAACAATAGTATACAAAAGGAAGTAGTAATACAAAAGCATTAATTGCCCAAAAGGCGGCCTTATTGCTAAACAGCAATCTCTACCAGGCAACCTGGCGGGAGAGGAAATGCAAGAAGATAAGTATTAAAAAGTTACTTGTTCTTAAAAATTAAATAACAATATACAATGAGCATGATTTTGATCAAATTGTGCTTTATTACATAAATAATATTATTATCATTTAATATAATAATATTATAATCTTTAAAGTTTCGTTTTATAGGTAGTTAAAATTAAATTAAATGTAAAATGTACACATTTTAAACATTTGAAAAAATCTAAACATATTTTTTAATAATGTTTTATTTATACAGAAATAAATAAATAAAATAAAAAAAGGAAAATAGAGATTGGAAAATGGTATCATTGCAGACGGCAGAGTACACTCATTGTTATTGGTGCACATGTACGTAATAATTAAACGCACTGTATAAATAAATTGCCGCGGCTGCAAGAACTTCTACGGACTACGTCCATTCTTGAAGCGCCAATGCAGAATGATCAGTACGCCAATGTGTGAACAGGAACCTTGATATCCTTATGGTGGCAGTATACATGGGGCCAACGTGTTGGGCCAACGTGTAGAGAGCTACTTGGCGGTATGTTGGCTTCATTAGCCTAGTTGGCGCCAATATTGGCAGGCCAACCGAATGTTGTCGGTTTTTTGTGCACACATCAAAGGATCTTGGCGCGCTCCGCAAACAGCGTTCACACGTTGGTGTCTTGTTCAGTTTATTGTTACGCGTCAGCGGAGACAGTATCGTTGCGCGTCAATGAAATTTACGTTTAACCATGTTCCAATAGCGATGGAGGCCCGAGGCGCCGATTTGGACAAGCAATGAGGTTTTACAATTCGTAGAATTGTATCGACATGAAGGAATAATTTGGAATCCACGGCATGAACTACACAAAATTAAAAACCAATCTCAATAAATCAGATGTTTTATTTTCAATTTATTATATTATTCTAGATGTTTTTCTTATCTCACTTTCATACAATGCGATAAAAAAAAATATATTTATAAAATGAGTAAAATAGAATTAAAAAGTTACTTGTTCTTAAAAATTAAATAACAATATACAATGAGCATGGTTTTGATCAAATTGTGCTTTATTACATAAAAATAATATGTATTATCATTTAATATAACAATATTATATAATCTTTAAAGTTTCGTTTTATAGGTAATTAAAATTAAATTAAGTGTAAAATGTACACATTTTAAAATCTAAAAATAAAAATGTTTTATTTATACAGAAATAAAAAAGGACAATAGAGATTGGAAAATGGTATCATCGCAGACGGCAGAGTACATTCATTGTTATTGATGCACATGTACGTAATAATTAAACGCACTGTATAAATAAATTGCCGCGGCTGCAAGAACTTCTACGGACTAGGTATAACGTCCATCCTTGAAGCGCCAATGCAGAATGATCAGTACGCCAATGTGTGAACAGGAATCTTGATATCCTTCATTTTTTCCCAACACGTTGGCCCAACGCCTTGGCCCCATGTGTACTGCCGCTATTATGCTTAGGTACCTATCATAACTTATCCGTAAAGAAAATCGATCAATGAAGATGTGAAAACAATGCATCTGCCCCATCTGCCCGATATCACAAAAAATTAAAAGCACAGAACATAATATTATATATAATAGGTACTCAGGGGAGATGAAAAGGTGATGAAAAGCGAGCACGGGATTTCATAGTTCATACTTCCAGAACCACAGCACAGAACCTTGCACAGAATAGTAAAAACAAACTTACTGCACAGATATACTTACTGTTCTGTGTAATGGTTCTGTGGTTCATAACTTCATAAGTTTAAATTTATTATAATATTTAAAGCCAAAATAAAAATTTGACCTCTCTGAATATGTTAAGTTATGTGAGAAAAAGATAGAACTGGTGTTTCTTGTTTTGGATGAATGTGAAACAAATTTTACGAAAAAGGCTATTTATAAAACACAATCTAATACATATATAGTAATCTGTGCACAATAAGGTTACACGCTCAGTCTGGCGTCAGTTCAGTCCATCAGTCTGCTCGGCTTGTTAATTGCTCCGAGGCTCAGAGGCTCAGAATGACGGGAGAATTCTCGTCTAACCGGTTGACTGACGGACTGATGGTTCAGAATGACAAAAATACCGTAATAATAACCAGTGCAAACTTAGCACCCCATCTATGGAATTTTGGGTCGAAAATGACCTTGATCGTTAGGTCCCCGTTAGGTCCTTTAAGGTCCACCAATTTTTTCGTTAGGTCCCCTTTAGTTTTTTTTTAAATAATTTTTTAAATTTTAGGTATAAAAAAATTACACTTTAGCACCCCATCCATAGAATTTTGGGTCAAAAATGACCTTAATCTATAGGTCTTCGTTAGGTCCTATAAGGTCCCACAATTTTTTCGTTAGGTCCCCTTTAGTTTTTTTTTAAATATTTTTTTTTTAATTTTGGGTATAAAAAAATTACACTTTAGCACCTCATCCATATCAAAATTGGCGAATTTTATCAAAATCGTATTCTTTACCGTTAGGTCCGTATAGGTCCATCATTGAAATTGTTAAATTATTTATTTTATTAAAATCTATATATTTATAAGAAAGTCGTGTTAGTTACTCCACTTATAACTCAAGAACGGCTGAACCGATTTAGCTGAAAATTGGCAGGGAGGTAGTTTAGAGCCAGGAGAAGGATATAGGATACTAAATATGTACCACGGGCGAAGCCGGGGCACTAGTTATAAAATAATTGAAACCTGCGCATGCGCCTTAGAGCATTAAGACATGCGCACATCATACATAAACAGCGCGAAATTTAAATTGGTATCGTTTCATTTATTAAATCAATAAATAAATCTATACTAGTCACGTCTGGTTCGAAAGATGAGACTGGCTTTTTATTTCGAAAATTTATTTGGCAGCACTTAACAGTTAACTGTCATTAAAACCTGAGTTGTTGATGTGTCAAAGCTTGTCAAAGTGATTTTATTTTCTGCGATTTTAGCTTAGGATTTTAGTGATTTCTAATAATTGAAAACTGAGTTGAAAACATGACGAAAACTTTAAACTATGATTAATAAATTTAAAAAGAAACAATTTGAAAGAGATGTAGTTTTCAAGGAAAAACACACAGTGTGACTTGATATTTTGATACTTTTCATCTTGATTGCATTGCACATTATATGATTTGTTTAATATTATTATTATTATTTTGCATGGATGATACCAGTAATCCAGTTATAAACTATTAAAGCAACAATATAAAATTGAACGATCTGTCCGTTCAAAATGTTTAAAGACACAAAATCAGTATCTCAACGAGATTTCTTCTATGACCGAACCATGTTATTCATGTTGAAGAGCAGTACAAAAAAAACAAGATGGAATAACTGCAGAAATGGAAGAGTTAATGATGTCAGAGATAATGATAGTGATTCTTATTCTTTATTCGCGGCTGAACGCGGCTTTTAGATTTAATATGATTATATTGATTAAACAAAATTTAATTGTATTTTATTATGTTTTTTATTACTTTCACTAGCTGTTCTTTTTTTTATCTGTATCAGATAACTGTACCAGATTACATATATATAATATTATATAGATGAAGAGTTTGTAGAGGTTGTTAATCTCTCAAAAAAACAAAGCTCGTAATAATAAATTAAAGTATCAAAACTTTATTTCCAACTATAACCTAAGTTACCATTAGGTTACCTTAATATGATGATTTTTTGAATTTGCCGCCTTTTCCAGTCTTATCTTTCGTTAGCCGGACTATCACCACAGTATCACCATATTTCCTACAGTATGGCGACGAATGTACTTGTGCAGAGAAACGGAGGGGAACTGGCGGGGGGTCGGGCGACGCGGGCCGCTTAATGCAATCACGCTGAGTTTGCATTAACTATCGCGAAAGGACGACGCAGTCGTATTTTTTGTGTAATAATTTTATTATAGGTACATAGGTACTTACATATTCTATTATGGCGCGCAAAAACTGTTCCGTTTACGGATGTAAATCTACATTGAAATCCCAGAAGGAAACAATATTTCAGAAAGATTGTATTAATAATTGTATCTGTTGAATTAAAATCAAAGCTATGTATAATATGTTGTCCTCATTATTTTCTAATCAGATTGTACATCCCAATGCGAATGCATTACTTCTTAAATGGTATAATATACAATTAAGAACATCCAAAAATAAAGTGTCCACGTAAATAATATTTAGCAGTGCAATATCTGTAATTATATATTTATGAACAAATGATTACCTACATTAGATTTAATAATCGCAATTATTTTGAATGTACATATGAATAAATGATTTCATCATAATATTAATAATCACAATTGTTTTATTGCCCATTTGTTGCAACCCTAGCGTATTTTCGTGTGGCAGCGTAAGTACCTACGCTGGCGGCGGCATCGCGCGACATCAAAGGCGTTTCCTTACTGTAGGAAATAATATTGTAATACTGTGCTATCACTATCATTATTATATTATACATAGTATAAAACAAAGTCGCTTTCTCTGTCCCTATGTCCCTTTGTACGCTTAAATCTTTGAAACTACGCAACGGATTTTGATGCAGTTTCTTTTAATAGATAGAGTGATTCAAGAGGAAGGTTTATATGTATAATAACATCCATTAAATAGTGGAGAAGTACTGCTATTTTTGAGGTTTCTAATGTGATGTCGTAAAAAATTACCAGCCTTACTTATAAAAACTGACTGATCTGTTGCATAAACACCTCTCAGTTAAATAACTCTCAACTCCTTAAACAATGATTAAAATAATCTTAGGGCGTATTCAGAAAGAAAGCTTGAAACTTATAAGCGCTTATCGGCGCTTGTCATGTTCATATATTTTCCTGCGCGGGTTACCAGCACTGACAGGAAAATATATGAACATGACAAGCGCCGATAAGCGCTTACAAGTTTCAAGCTTTCTTTCTGAATACGCCCTTAGGTACTTATAAACCTATCTCAGCAGTCTCTCAACTAAGTTACGTCAATATATGTATTTTTTTCTAGTAACATTATCGAAATAAAACCCACTATTCACGTAAAACTTGACTAAAAATGTACTTTTTGACAAATATGAATGGTAGACTTTATTTTGTATGACGTTTAACTGACAGGATATTGATAACTTTCAAATTTCAAACATTTGTACAGATTTGAGACTTTTGATAAATTCAAATTCAGTTTTAATTTAAAATGAGTTCAATGATCAATAAACGTTCTCGTTCGACGAATTGGAGTGAGGAGGATAAGGTACGTAATGTACACAAGAAATCTAATAGAATGTACTTATTTCCTTACATGTTTTAATGCTTATTAATAAATATATATTGCTCTTTAGAAAGTGCTTCGAAAATAATTAGTGCTCGAGCGAGCACATATTATATTAGAGAATAAGGATATGTTAAAGGTTCTAATTAGGTACTAGTTATAACTATTTGTCGCTAGAGGTCGCTGTACCGAAAACGTGTGTTTTTGCATCGCGCTATTGAATTGTTTGTTCATTTATCAAATACCTAGAGTATACTTAGTTCTGCTATTCGCCAAGAGATGGCATATTTTTGTTTTAAGCCATATTTACATCGCACTATTGTAATTTTTTTGTGTAAACATATATTTGTTTAGAAGAATAAATTTTTCGTTGCTCACTTGGAACTTTTGTTTTATTATAATCGTTCCCGAGAGACAGTGGGTGGCAGGCCTTGGTTCGAACATTTTTTGGTCCTTCGAGCCGGATATTAAGAACCTAGACCAGTGGATTTTTGTATTAAAGTACGGCGCGCAAACCGGTAGTGGATTGCTACTGAAGCGCCATTGTGGTGAGCGGCGTAAGCGCATCCATAAGGAGTGTGCATAAGAAGCTGCAGCATTTCCGCGAGAGGGCGCCACCAGCCTATGGGAACCAGTTCAAGCAGCAAGCACTCGCAGTCTAGTGCTACGTTCCGGCAGAGGGCGGGCCTTCCACACAGCAGCAACTGAGCACGACCAACTATAGAGGGCGCCACTTACGACTGGCAACATATTATGAATGGTTTGAAGAAACAACTGTGAGTAAACATTGTGTACTTGTAAAAATATTTCATTTCGATCTTCTATCAAGTTACAATTATTAGTGAAGTGTTTGGGACTTTAATTATTTTACGTATATTTAGAACATTGTACTTAGTTTAAAATTTAGAGTTAATTTAGACTTAGAATAATTAAGCAAAAAGTGATTAGACGGGGAATCCATGCCCGATTTTTTCTAAGTTGTTTATAAATTTAAACACTTGTAATTTTTTCAAGTTTATTCTTGAACTTAGAATTTTTACTGATTCATATTTTTGTTTCATAAATTTGTGTTATTGTTGTTTAACATGGAATCATTGATTAAAGTACAACTAAACAACAAAAATATTATTTACAAGGGCAGGATCAACTTCAAAAAATCTCCTAAAGAAAGATTGACTCAGTTTTATATTGAAACTCGATTAGAAGCACTCGAGTCACAATGGTCAAATTTTCTTAATACTCATAAGTCTATCATCGAAAAGGCATCTGACAAAGATGCAACCACTAACCCATATTTTACGGCTGACGTCTACGACGAAACAGAAGACATTTATTTCAATTATAAATCAGAATTAAAAGAGTTGTTAAATACACAACAAGATAATTTAAATTGTAATAATTGTAGTAAAGCATCTCAAGTCACATCGAAAGTAAAGTTACCCAAAATTAGTTTACCTATTTTTTCCGGTTTATATAACGAATGGACGTCTTTTCGCGATCTTTTTGTTTCACTTATTCACAAAAATGAAACTTTGGACGACGTTGAGAAGCTTCATTACTTGAAAACACATTTATCTGGAGAAGCTGAACAATTATTGAGATATACTCCTGTCACGGCTTCTAATTACACGGAATCTTGGGCAACTCTCATTAAGCGTTATGACAATAAGAGATTTTTGTCTAATTGCATTTTGAAACGATTTATGAATCAGCCAACCATTGTAAAAGAATCTTCAAATTTAATTAAGAACCTTTTAGATACGACACTTGATTGTTTGCACGGTTTGCGTACATTAGGTATAGATGTGAGTTCATGGGACACAATCATAATATACATAATTAGCTTAAAATTAGATTCCGAATCGCGCAAGTTGTGGGAGGTGAGAGTTAGTTCGAAAGATGAGTTACCATCCTTTGATAGCATGAAAGAATTCTTGGAAACCCGATTTCGATCCCTAGAATATCTAGATCCTAAACAAAATGTTACCCGTTCACATAATCCTAAATCGTTTCATGTAGCTTCTGTGTCTTGTATTCTATGTTCTGGTGATCATAAACTGTGTCACTGCAAGGAATTCGCCGCAAAGGACATTAACTCTCGTCGTGAATTTGCCCGAACCAGTAAAATATGTTATAATTGTCTTAATAGAAATCACAATGTTTATTCATGCCGTCAATCTACCCGTTGCCATAAGTGTAAGAAAAGACACCACACACTTCTGCACCCTAAAACTGTCAACGCTGCTGTGACTGATAGTCCAGCAGATGTAAATGTAGCAGCTGCTACATCTTATCAAGGTGAGTCAACCACCCCTGTTTGTTGTTATGCAAATACTCATAGTCAAGGCTTATTAGCCACAGCTTTGGTCAACGTCGAATCGAGATCTGGAGCTGCCTTTGTTTTAAGAGCTTTGATGGATCAAGGCTCTCAGGTTTCCTTTATCACGGAATCTGCAGTCCAGCTTCTTGGCTTGACCAAGTTACCTGCTCATACCGACATACTCCGTCTAGGCGATGACGAAGGCATTTCAATGCCTTCCAAGTGGATTGTTAAGTTTAAATTGCAGTCTCGCCTAGACCCCAATTTTGTTTTATATGTCGACGCGTATGTTTTAACAAGGCTAACCTCACACCTTCCTGAGAGAAGGATCGTTCAGGCTTTGCCGATGGTTTCGCCTTTGGAGTTGGCGGATCCCTCATTCCATACTCCAGGCAGTATTGATTTGCTGTTGAGCACTAGAGTGGTCGGCGCTGTTCTGGAGGAAGGTTTGATAAGAGGACCACCTGGAGCACCAGTTGCTCAAAGGACTAAGCTCGGTTGGATTTTGTCTGGCGAAGTCCAGTCCGTCGAAACTCAAAAGCCGGCTTGCTACGGCGTAGTTGTTAATTCACAGGTGAATATCAATGATATCAATGATCATCTGAAGAAGTTTTGGGAGTTGGAAGAGTCGGAAGATTCTTCAAATTTGGGGGTTATTTTAACTGAAGAAGAACAGAAATGCGAGGAATTTTACTCTAAAACTACCAAAAGAGACGATACGAGTATCGTTAGATTGCCTTTTAAGACAGACAATCCCCAATGCAAGATTGGCAAGTCAGAGGATATAGCTGACGAGGATGTAGATTATCAACGCATTTTGTGGCGTGACAATACGCAAACTGAGTTACATCATTTGCGTTTGTTGCGTGTAACTTTTGGTACATCCTCGGCTCCATACTTAGCCGTGCGTTCCTTGCAGCAATTGGTTCATGACGAAGGACATGATTTTCCTTTGGTAGCAAAACGTGTTTTGTCTGATTTTTATGTCGATGATTTTCTGTCTGGTTGTAAGACTATTTCTGAAGGCGAACAGAATCATCGTCAGTTGTCCGAGTTGTTGAGTCGTGGAGGTTTTCAAATTCAGAAGTGGTCCACCAATAGCCATGAATTGTTACTCAAGATAAGAGATGGAACGTGTGATTGTGATGAGAACATTATCTTCGAAAAGGATAATGTTATGAAGATTTTAGGTCTAACATGGGATCGAAATTTTGATGAATTTCAATACACTGTCCATCTACCTACTTTGAAGACTCCAGTAACCAAACGGCGAGTGGTATCGGACATAGCTCGTATATTTGACCCACTCGGATGGATCTCTCCAGTTGTTATAACGGCTAAAGTGTTTATACAACGACTTTGGCTTTCGGGTATTGAATGGGATGAGGAACTTCCTCATCAGCTTTTAAAGGATTGGCTCGTATATCGAGACCATTTACATAAACTCACCCAATTTTGCTTGCCCCGGTGGATTCACACTAGTCGACAGGATATTGAGCTCGAACTACAAGTTTTTTGTGACGCTTCCAATAGGGCATTCTCGGCTGTGGTTAATTTGCGATCAGTTGATTCCAACGGCAATATTCATATTAGTCTCATAGCATCTAAGACCAAGGTAGCCCCTATCAAACAGGTGTCCATACCTCGGTTGGAGTTGTGTGGCGCCGTATTGCTTGCGAAACTTCTAAGTGAAGTTTCAGTCACATTAGGCGTTTCAAAAAATAATTTACATGCGTGGACTGACTCTTCGGTAGTTTTAGCATGGCTGACAAGCCACCCCAGCCGTTGGAAAACTTTTGTTGGAAACCGCGTTTCTGAAATACTTTTCATTATGGATGGCGATCAATGGTCACACGTTCAATCGAAAGACAACCCTGCAGATTGCGCTTCGCAAGGTGTTAGTCCGATGGAATTATTGGAACTTGAGTCATGGATGAAGGGACCTAGTTGGCTCAAAAATAAGTCAATTGAATATAGCAAGGGTGAAGTTAGAAATACACATCTTGAAGAGAAGAAGGACAAATTTCTGTGTTACGTAGTTAATATAGGAGATAAAAAAAAAAAAAAAAATGAATTTATTAAAAGATTTTCATCATTGATTAACCTAACGAGAGTTCTTACATATTGCCGAAGGTATTTTTTTTTAATTTTTAAATCTAAAACAAAATTTTCTGTTAATTTAAGGTTTTCCGAAATTTATGAGGTTTTAATGTCGTGCATTCGTGTATGTCAGAGTCATTATTTTGGCTTACCTAGGCTTACCTCGCTTCATCCGTATCTCGACAGTGAACACATATTGAGAGCTGGAGGATGATTTGCCTCCTACGCGATTGCTTCATTGGGTAATTTTAGATAAGCACACTGGTTCGGACAAGGTCACAAGAGTTGTGTCTTTGCGTTGCAAGGGTTCAATCATTAAACGCCCCACCTCAAAGCTGATTGTGCTCCCAGTCACTACGTCCGCGTAGTATTCATGCAATTTGTATCGGAGTTATTTTCATGTATTTTTTTATTATTATTGTGCTCCCAGTCACAACGTACGCGTAGTTATTCATGTAATTTGTATCGGAGTTATTTTTATGTATTTTGTTTTTTTTATTATTATTGTTTACAGTCCACTTACTCTATTCTAAAACATGTATTGTGTTTTAAGACGTTACTGCCATTAATGTTTCATGGTGGGCGGTAACGCAGTTATCAATGTATGTAGTTTTAAGTGATGGACATTCTGTCCATGGTGGGCGGAATGTTAAAGGTTCTAATTAGGTACTAGTTATAACTATTTGTCGCTAGAGGTCGCTGTACCGAAAACGTGTGTTTTTGCATCGCGCTATTGAATTGTTTGTTCATTTATCAAATACCTAGAGTATACTTAGTTCTGCTATTCGCCAAGAGATGGCATATTTTTGTTTTAAGCCATATTTACATCGCACTATTGTAATTTTTTTGTGTAAACATATATTTGTTTAGAAGAATAAATTTTTCGTTGCTCACTTGGAACTTTTGTTTTATTATAATCGTTCCCGAGAGACAGTGGGTGGCAGGCCTTGGTTCGAACAGATACGTCGACTAATACAAATACAGCAAAAAAACTTGCATGGGAAGATGTTTTGTCTTGGTTATTTTAGTTTTACTTATTCTAACAGTTTCTTGTATTTAATAAATTGTTACAGTGTAATAACATTATTATTGTATTTATATTTCAGTTATAATATCATTTCACTCCATAAAAGGGACTTAAGCCAAATACAAAATCAGTGGAGGAATTTGAAGAAAGCTAAGGCTTCGGAACACAAATTTAGAACGGCAAGAAACATGACAGGCGGGGGACCTCCGCCACCAAGTCCTCCGCCTGAAGATCAAGAGCTTATAGCAGCTCTTCCTAATGAGTTTGTGGTTGATAACAATCCTTTCGATAGCGATGCAACACATGGCCAACAGGTTTATATTTTTTACATTTTCTACTGCTATTATTCCTTAATTTGGAATATCCATTAAGGGATAATAGCGCTATGCATATATAGTTTTTTATTGTGAGATTGAGTAATTATATTTTATATATTTATAGGAAGTTACTAAGGAGTCTGCTGATGATACATTGAAATTGAATGAAAATGATGAAAGCACTGCACATGCATAGGTAATCATATTATATAATAATTTGTATAATATTTTTATCAGTTATGTTATACAAAAATATCAGTATTATAAATAAAATTTATATTATTTTAAAATAATTATTATTTTTTTATTTTTAGCCTGAATTGCCAAATTTCTCCACTGAATTGCCACGTATAAATCCTACACATCATATTTTCAAAGCTAAACCAAAAAAAACGTAAGTATGTAATGTTGAAAATAGAATTTCATGAAATTTCCTGTGCTTATTGTTCAGCTGTGATTTATGTGAAATAATGTTTAATGTTTATGTTATTTTTACAGTGGGAAATCAAATTCCAATTACGAGCATCAATTATTCCTCCTTGCAAAAAAAAGCAGGGAGGAATTAATGAAGCAACAACAAGAGTTGCATCTATTAAGAATAGAGCAAGAGAGGGAGCTTCACCTATTAAGAATAGAACAAGAGAGGGAGCTTCACGAGAAGAAGCTCCAAATACTTGCATTAGAGGAGGAATATTTAAAAAAAATAAATTTTGAAAAATAATAAAATATGGTTTTTATTGATTAAAATAAGTTTCAATATAAATGGCCCTGTTTATATTTTCGTCTTCATCTTCTATATTATCAGGGATAGTTGGATCGATTAATAATTGATTTTCAAGGCCTGAAGGATCTAGAAAAATACAAAATAAAGAATTAAAATATGCTTATTTTTTATGTATTGGCATTATTAAATATACTTTGTTTACATATTAGTTTGCACAAATACCTTGATTTAAAATAGACTCATTAAAGAGTATTGCTAAATTGTGCAAAACTGCACAAGCAACAATAGTGGTCTTGATCACTTGCAGAGACCCTCGCATTGTTTCGTTGAGTATGCGGAATCTTTGCTTCCACACCCCAAAGCAACGCTCTACAGTATTCCTCGTTCGTATGTGACTCAGTGTTGTGGACTGTATAAGTTTGTTGGGTTCGTGGTCGAAATAAAACCCTTCCTTCGACATACATAAGTACATATATTTTCTCTTTACAATTACAATTCCTAATCACTATTACTTATTAACTACTTGTCTGTAATAAGCACTTGCTCGAACTGATCACTATTAGTACTTATTCGCTACTGGTCTGGAGTAAGCACTTGCTCGAACTGAACTCCATTTGAAAATTCGTGCTATTTATATGCGTCGCCGGCGGGGAGATTCAAAGCGGCGGCGGCATCCAAAAGGCGGCGAGACTCAAAGCGGCGGCGGCATCCAAAAGGCGGCGAGACTCAAAGCGGCGGCGGCATCCAAAAGCGGCGGCGGCTGTCTTGTATGTGCCGCCTAGGCCACGCCTCCTCCACGTGTAAACGCAATGCACGTGGCGTTCTGAGTACAGCGCGATAGGCGAAACCGCGGTGCGCCTCGTCGAAACCGCGGTGCGCCTCTCTTCCACGTGCAGCGTTAATATTCCGCCTCATACACGTGGAGCCGCTGCGCGGGGAGCCCCGTTACCGCCTGCGTGTGCTCGTCCTTTACAGTCCTCCCCCCGGCGTAGCTTGCGTAGCCTCCTTCATCACGACGAGCTTGCTGACGGGGCGTCTGAAGATCCCGCTCTTTGTCTTCACTTCGGCTACCCGCACAGCGTCGTCCGGCCCGGCGTGAACGCGCACCACGACTCCCATGGGCCATGTGTTGCGCGGCAAGACGTGGTCCACGATGATGACCACGTCACCTTCCTCGAGGCGTCGCGTGTCCTTTCGCGCCTCCCCCCGTGGCACGAGCGTCGGTAGGTACTCCTTGATCCATCTGCGCCAGAAGTGGTCGGCGAGCGCCTGGCTGGCACGCCAGGTCCGTCGGTCTGCTTCGTCGCACGGCCCCGTCGTCGGCAGTCCCGTTGAGGAGCCCAACAGGAAGTGGTTGGGCGTGAGGGCTTCGGGGTCGTCTGGGCTCACGCTCACGTGAGTCAGCGGCCTCGCGTTCACCGCGAACTCCGCCTCGGTGAGTAGAGTCCGCAGCACCTCTTCTGGCGGCGCCTTCTCCCGTAGTGTCGCGCCGAGCGCGGTTTTCACCGACCGCACCAGCCGCTCCCATGCACCGCCTTGATGCGGCGCACCCGGCGGTATGTAGCGCCACTCCATCCGGTGGCGCAGCGCTTCTTCTTGTAGCGCCGGCGCCCACTCGTTGTACGCCTTCTTCAGTTCTTGATCGGCGCCCCTGAAGTTTGTTCCGTTGTCCGAATACATCAGACGAGGCCACCCTCTGCGCGCCGCCATTCTCCTCAGCGCCATGATGGCTGAGTCCGTTGACAGAGATGCGACGAGCTCCAGGTGCACGGCGCGCGATGTCAGGCATGTGAACAGCGCGCCCCATCTCTTCTCTCTTCTTCGTCCGATCTTGACCATCATTGGCCCGAAGTAGTCGACCCCGCAGTTGGTGAAGGGTCGGTGGAACGGGTCGAGGCGAGCGCGCGGCAAGTCCCCTTTGGCTGGGACCTGCGGCATTGCTCGGCGTACTCGGCACAGCGCGCAGTTCTTCTCCACGGCGCGCACTGTAGGCCGCAGGTGGATGACCCAGTAGCGCTGCCTCAGGTCGTTGGTGACGCGCTCGCGGTTGGCGTGTCCGGCGGCACAATGTTCCTGTAACACTATTAGTCTGGTTATTCTGTGCCGGCCGTCGAGGATTACCGGCTTCTTCATTGTGTCGGGTGCCGTGGCTGCGTTTATGCGGCCCCTTACTCTCAGCACGCCGTCTTCCATTACCGGGTCCAATTTGTACAGTCTACTGGATCTGCTGATGGGGCGCGCGTCCTTGATTCGCTTTATGTCTTCTCCAAAGCTGTCGTTCTGTGCGCGCTGTACCAGCAGTCGTTCGGCTTGCTCCAGGTGGCGACATTCTAGTCTCGTCGCCGTGTGTCTGATGCGTATGTCGATGAATGCGAGCACCCTTGCTGTTGCTCCCACCAGTGTGCGGAATTTGGAGAAGCGCTCTGGATCCGGCAGCCATTCCATCTTCCGTGGCAGCTCGCTTACATGCAGTACATCAGCCTCGTCCGTAGTTTCTCGTAGTTCCTTCTCCGTGGGCCACTGGTCCTCCGTCTTTGTCAGGAATTCTGGACCCTGGAACCATCGATCATGTCCCGTGGTGAAACTTAGGCGGGTGGCGTCGTCGGCAACGTTTTCATGAGTCGGCAGCCACCGCCACTCTTCCCTTTGTGTTAGTTCTCCAATCTCACCGAGGCGATGCGCGACGAACGGCGTGTATCTCTTTGCATCGTTGCGCACCCAGTGCACCACCGTCGATGAGTCTGTCCAAAACCAAGTACGAGATATGTCATACCTGTGCTCTCTTCTTATCTGATCAGCGAGTCTGGCGCCGATCACCGCCGCCTGCAGCTCTAGGCGCGGGATTGTCTGCGCGCGCCGTGGTGCCACCTTTGCTTTCGCCGAGACGAGTTTCACTTGTATGCTGCCGTCCGTTCGCCGCATACGCCAGTACGCCACGGCTGCATACGCTTGTTCACTGGCGTCGCATAGCACGTGCAGCTCGATGTCTTCGACGTTGTCCGTTGTGTAGCATCGCGGCAAACGTAGCGCGCTGACCGCTTCCAGCTGCGCCAGCCAGCCCGCAAACTGCTCGCCCTCTTCTTCAGGTATTGGTTCGTCCCATGAAATTTGGAGGCGCCACAGGCTCTGCAATATGATTTTAGCACGGATGGTGAAATAACTTAAGAGGCCTAGTGGGTCATAAATTGACATTACCGCACTTAATGCTTCGCGCTTGGTTGGCGGGCGCTTGCGATCTCGCACCTCCACCGGTACCCTGTTCATTGCTGTGTTGAATCCTAGCGCGTCTTGCTCGGCGTCCCAAATTAGCCCGAGGATCTTCGGGGCTGGCTGCGCTCCTCCCAGCTGCGTTGGTGTGCTGGCGTGCAGTTCTCGTGGCACGTCCCTCAGCACGCTCCTATCGCTGGCGTTCCATCCTCGTAGCTTGAAGCCTGCCGCCGCGTGCACCGTCCGTATTTCTTCGATTGCTTGTCTGGCTTCCTCCGCGTCGGCGTAGCTCACTACCAGATCGTCCATGTAGTGGCTCTTAGTTATCGCTTCTAACGCCATTGGATATTGTTCTGCGTGCTGCTGCGCATTATGATTACGGATGTAATGCGCCATAAACGGAGAGCTCGCTGCGCCGAATATCATGGACGTCATCTTGTAGTGCTGTGGCGGCGTGTCGCGTCGGCTCCCCCTCCATAAAAACTGCTGCGCTGGCTGGTCTTCGGGTCTTATTTTTACTTGTAAGAACATCTCCTCTATATCTGCCGTGACTGCCACTGCCTTTTCCCTGAATCGAAATAATATACCCGGCAGTGATAGTAGCAAGTCTGGGCCCTCAAGCAGTTCGTCATTTAAACAAGTCCCGTGGCTTTTGGCTGCCGCATCGAAAACCAATCGCTGCTTCCCTGGCTTGTTGGGATTGGTCACAGCGAAATGCGGCAGGTACCAGCACACGCTGCTCTCGCCTTCACTGCCATCGCATGGAACCGCATACCTTTTCTCAAATAAGTTGTTCATGTGCTTGGTGTACTCGGCTGCGAATTCCGGCGCGGCGTCCATCTTGGCTTCAATCTTCAGAAGTCTCCGCAGCGCGGCATTGTAGCTCGGCGGCATGCGGACATTATCTTTCTTCCATGGCAGGCCGATTTCATACCCGCCCGGCGTCTTCTTCGTAGTCATCTCGACGATTGACGTCGCTCGTCGGTCGGCTTCACCAATGCGCGGTCTACTGGCTATGTTCAATGATTCTATCTTGAAGTGTTCTTCCACCAGGTTGTGCAGCCGTAGGTCCGCTTGCTGCTGTTCTCGGACGTGAAGCACGCAGTCCCTTTCGACGATCATTCGACGCGGCGTTGTCCCATGTATCACCCAGCCGAGATTTGTCTTGGAGGCGGCAGGTTCGTCTGCGTCGCCCGTCCGAAGTTCTCTTGTCACGATATGCTCCCAGTGGTCGGTACCCACCAGGACACCCGCGCGTGCTTGTTCGTAACATACCTCATGTTCCGGTATGTCGCGCAGGTGTCTGTACCGAAGCAGGGAACCCGGGATGGACTGCTGATGCAACTGTAGCTTCTTCATCGTGCGGGCGCGCAGGTCGTGTAATGTCCCGTCGCTCTGCCCCCGCAGCTGCACCGTCACCAGTCGACTTCCTTCTTCAATCTGCTCCATGTTCGCCCCGTGGATGCGGAGCGGCGTGGCGGGACCTTCGGCGCCGATTTGTCGCGCCAGGTCCTCATCAATGAGGGTGATGGTGGAGCCCTCATCGAGCAGTGCGTGCGTCGATACCTCCCCCCGTGGGCCGACGACGGTGACTGGACACATCTTCAGCAGGACGGCGCGGGGCGGTGCGGTTGCGCGGTCAGCAACCGCCATGACGGTTTCTTCGGTCGACGCAGCAGGCTCTTCTCTTCTCACGTCGTGCAGTGATGAATGATGCGGGCGGCGGCACTGGTTCACGCCGCATGGTTTCGCTCGACAGTAGATGCGCCGATGTCTCTTCGTGGCGCACTTGAAGCAGGCGCCCTTTTCCCTCACCAGCGCCCACCGCTCATCCACCGACAGCTTGGCGTAGCGCGGGCAGGCAACCATGGTGTGGTCGCGCCCGCAGCATAGGCAGAAGTCTTCTTTCTTCTCTTCTTTCTTCTCTTCTTTCTTCTCCTCTTCATCACCACTGCTGGAAACTATGGCGTATACTGCCGACTTCCTTCTCGGTGGAGCAGGTCGCACTGCCGCTGCTGCCGCTGCTGCCGTGGTGTCTCTGCGCGCTGGCGCAGTGCTGCTCGTCGGCGCGTATGTGTAGCGGAGCGCCTGGTCCGCCTCTCTCATCAGGAAGCGGGACAGCACCACAATTTCCGGATCTGCCGTACCTTCCTGTGAATATGCATAGTCGCACCATCTGGACCGCAGGTGCGGACTTAGTTTGTCCAATATCTCCCTTGCTAGCATAGGATTGTATAAGTACCCTTTCCTATCTATGGTTTGAAGTATGCATACCACGTTCTGTACCTTCACAGCGAAGCTGTTGATGTCCTTGGCCGCTGCTCCAGGTCGCGGCAGCTTCCTCAGGTCCTCCATGGCCCTGTCGATAATTATCTCGGGCCTCCCGAAGCACTGCTCCAAGGTTTTCATGACTGCTTCAGGCGATGAAGCAGTGTGAAGCAGCGCTGCCACGGCGTCCCTTGCTTCCCCCTTCAGGCATGTACGCAGCCGCTGGATGTTTTCTGCGTCGGACACTTGGTACATGCTGCTTGTATCCCGGTAGGCTGCTCGGAACGGCAGCCACTCTTCAATCGCACCTGAAAATATTGGAAGGTCCGCGTGGCGTAGGCGCGGTCGCGCCATCTTCTCTAGGGATGCCGCCAGCTGCTCTATTCCTGTTCGTCTGGTCGGCGTCGGCGATCTTCCTCTTCTTAGTTCGGATCTCTGGTGTCTGTCATCCTTCGGCACAGGATGTGACTGGAGCCACTCGTCCACCTTGTTTCGTTCTTCTGTCGCGGTGACGATATCTTCCGGCAGGCCCTCGTCTTCCTGTATGGCGGACACCTCGAACTGTAAGCGTTTATTTATTAGTTCTTTCTCAATTTGTAGTTCTTTTCTCTGGATAGCGGCGAGTCGCTCTGCCGCTTCTAATTCCGCCGCCTTAATCCGCCGCGCCGTACTCGCCGACGACCGCACCGATCTAGCGGATCTCGCTGGCGAATGCCGTCGCGGTTGCGGCGGGATCTCCATTGTGTCTGTGGCTGACGTCAAGCGTGCGTCAGATGGCGATGCTAACGGGTCCAGCACCAGCCGCCGCATTCGTTCTTGCCGCACACGCTCTGTCTCCTGGCTCCGGTCTTCAACTTCCACAGCGTCACCCTGGCTGCGGGTTACCACCATGCCTAGTGACGCACCGCAGGCTTATACTGGCAGACTCGTTCCGCTGACCAGCACCCCTGATTCCCGGCGCGTACCACTAGGTCACCACTGGCGGCCCGTGTCTGCCCGTAAAAAACCTTACGACTCACCTTATTGGACTAGTACCAACAGCGCGGCCCCGTCGGTAGGTACCTGACTCGCCTGGTGACGATCAAAAACACCAGCAGGCTAGTACCAACGTTACCGGTTTGCCGATATTCGTCCCTCGAAGGTGAGCTCGTTGCCGATGCGTACCTCTCTTCGGCAGGATCTGGTCTTCCACGTGCAGCGTTTCTTCCTTGAAGTATCCGGTGCTCGTTGGATCACACGTTGTTATCCGGCGATCGAAGGGTCACACGTTGTTATCCGGCGATCGAAGGACCACACGTTGTTATCCGGCTCGAAGGACCACACGTTGTTGTGGACTGTATAAGTTTGTTGGGTTCGTGGTCGAAATAAAACCCTTCCTTCGACATACATAAGTACATATATTTTCTCTTTACAATTACAATTCCTAATCACTATTACTTATTAACTACTTGTCTGTAATAAGCACTTGCTCGAACTGATCACTATTAGTACTTATTCGCTACTGGTCTGGAGTAAGCACTTGCTCGAACTGAACTCCATTTGAAAATTCGTGCTATTTATATGCGTCGCCGGCGGGGAGATTCAAAGCGGCGGCGGCATCCAAAAGGCGGCGAGACTCAAAGCGGCGGCGGCATCCAAAAGGCGGCGAGACTCAAAGCGGCGGCGGCATCCAAAAGCGGCGGCGGCTGTCTTGTATGTGCCGCCTAGGCCACGCCTCCTCCACGTGTAAACGCAATGCACGTGGCGTTCTGAGTACAGCGCGATAGGCGAAACCGCGGTGCGCCTCGTCGAAACCGCGGTGCGCCTCTCTTCCACGTGCAGCGTTAATATTCCGCCTCATACACGTGGAGCCGCTGCGCGGGGAGCCCCGTTACCGCCTGCGTGTGCTCGTCCTTTACACTCAGGTTGTACCTTTCTTCTGCCTGTGTCCTTGGTCTTAATATTGGTGTTAGAAGATGCGAAGTACAAGGATACCCGCTATCTCCAATCAGCTTCCCATGAAATTCATTCTCCTCAAACCTCCGCTTTATTGAGCTTTCTCTATATATGCGGGAATCATGTGTACTTCCTCTCCAGTGACACACAATATCGCAGATGGTAAAAATGTACTTTAAGGGCCGTTGAGGGGGGGGTAAAGGGGGGGGGAGGAGGGGGGGAGAGGAACCCCCTCTGTGAAGGGGGAGGTGCGGAACCCCCCCCCCCCCTTTTCGAGAAAAATGCAAAACAATTTTTAAGGTTATGTAACGAAATGTAATAGGAAAAAGGGGGTAATGGAGAGGAGATTTGGCAGGGAGGGTTGGAAAAAGGAGGGGGGATAAGAATACAACATAAAATACAGTAATTTTTGACATTTTTTTTAATAGTTTCGAGAGAAAATTTAAACTTTTTTAAGGAGGGGGAAACGAGTGGGCTTCGCCAGAAGACTCGCTTCGTCGCCCCCTCGCTTTACAAAAACACTCTAGTTGTGTGACAGACAAGACCACGTGGGATCGGGGTGCTCCGATTCGGTTCTGCTACTCGAAGTGACCTAACTCGACTCAAGTCGGGGTGCTCTGATTCGGATATGCTACTCAATGTAACCTAAATCGACTCAAGTTGGGGTGCTCTGATTCAGATCTGCTACTCAAAGTGACCTAATTTGACTCAAGTCAGGGTGCTTCGATTCAGATCTGCTACTCAAAGCGGGCTAACCCAATTGGTGTGCTCGATCTCAAATCGACTTTCGATTTTTTCTTTTATGGTAAAAAAAAATATTTAGAATTAACTGAATGTACTCACAATATTATCGAATTCCCTGAACTAAAAAAATTCCTGATTTTACTGATAAGAGATCCCAGAGATTGTTTATTATGGTACCATTCTTGGGCTACATAAAAATGGATTTATATTTACATTGCAAATACAAATTTGAAAAAAATCGATTTTCCAGAAATCGATTTTTATATTGTGTCAGACACTGCCTTAGCTCCGGCGCTACGGGAAGTGCAGCCCTTCCGCCCTTGCGTGACAAAGCACGGTCGCCCGTACTCCGCTTCGCAGCTTCGGCTTGTTGGTCGCCTTCAGCGACCAGCCTCAGCCGCTCCGCTCCGCACGGCTCCTGAGCTTTGTCACGGCGGGCGAGGGCTGCTCTCCCTCCGCGCCTCCGGCTTTTTACATACACTCTAGGGGTAGGGCAGACAAGACCACGTGGAATTCGGGGTTGACAGCTTCGGTTCTGTGGCAAGTCTTATGATAATGCAATGCTTATTTTAGCGTAACGTTTTTTAGCTAGATTTGGACTTTCGCAGCTTAATATTGAATACATAATATTCCATCATTGAAAAAAATTACATTTTACAAGAATTGTACTTGCAAAAACGAAACGCAACAAAAAAAAACAAATGTCAAGATGGTTGCTCGAAATTGTATGAAAAATTATGAAACTTTGATAATTAATTTCTAAAAAACTATAAATCTCCGCCGGTTAAGATTTTACGGGTCAGTTACTTAGGCATAGACCTTTCTCCAAAAAAATTTTGGTTGCCCAACTCGATGGCCCTTAAGGTACATTTTAGCCCACAAGTCACATCTACCTCATGCCGGCCCCAATATCGAATAACTGCCATCACTTGCAGTTCCACTGGAATACCGCCCCCTCGAGTGTCCACGCGAAGGTCATCCCGAATCAAATTAATGATTTGTTGCATGTTATTCTTTCCGAATCTATACCTCGACCGTAGTGTGGCCCTGTGGCCGCTACAAAAAATATATTGACACCATAGATTGACACTAATACCAGGTTATTTTAATTCTAGGTTGAAAAGTAGGTTTTTAATAAATAAGCACTCTCAGAACAATAGATTTATTTAATAAATGAAACGATACCATTTTAAATTTCGCGCTGTTTATGTATGATGTGCGCATGCCTTAATGCTCTAAGGCGCATGCGCAGGTTTTTATTATTTTATAATTTTAATAAAATAAATAATTCAACAATTTCAATGATGAGCCCATACGGACCTAACGGTAAAGAATACGATTTTGATAAAATTTGCCAATTTTGCTATGGATGGGGTGCTAAAGTGTAACTTTTTTATACCTAAAATTAAAAAAAAATTATTTAAAAAAAAACTAAAGGGGACCTAACGAAAAAACTGTGGGACCTTATAGGACCTAACGGAGACCTATCGATTGAGGTCATTTTTGACCCAAAATTCTATGGATGGGGTGCTAAAGTGCATTTTTTTTTATACCTAAAATTTAAAAAATTATTTAAAAAAAAACTAAAGGGGACCTAACGAAAAAATTGTGGGACCTTAAAGGACCTAACGGGGACCTAACGATCAAGGTCATTTTCGACCCAAAATTCCATTGATGGGGTGCTAAGTTTGCACTGGTGTAATAATAACCGTGTTTTTCATCCATCATTCTGGCATCAGTATAAGTTGGTTGAAAATTATTTTAAGTAATTTGGATTTTGATTATTTCATTAACATTTTTTTCAATGTTTGTACTACCCACAGGTACTACCCGTATATATTATATTACTCTATGGTTTGTACCTTCATCCATACTTATATTTATTTTTTTAACACAATTTGAATTAACTTTGATTATTTCGAAAAAACTACAATGAAACGAAAGCCATTAATTTTTTTCCAACAATTAATAATTACTAACGATAAATCGATTGCACGCATCAATTCACGCGCATTACTTTTTCTGTGCTCGATTGTGCGAAGCGTTGCTGTAGTTGGAACATTCAACGTTAAGCATTATGCCGCATAATGCGCTCTAGTGCTGTAATTGGAAAACGGGAACATCCTTCCTCTATTGTGAGTTGTGACTGACAATTTGTCAAACTTGACAAACTGTCATTGTGTATGTACGAACTACGAATAACGAAAACTTCTTGTACGAAAATTATTATGAGTAGAATTATCTGAAAATGGCCTTACTTACAAAAACTACATTTTCCTTAATTAAAAATGCGATAACATCAACATCTGTACGGGCTTTGTCCCTAACGCAACAATTGAATATAAAGGAATGTAAGTATCATCGACAAATTTCATATACAATGATCATAACATAACCTTAAATAATTAATGTACATTTTCAGTGAGAGAATATAAAGAGGGAAATAAATTAGTAGTCGAAGGTGTAACAATTCCTTCGCCGCGTTCAGAAGTGTTAGTAAAGGCGGAGAATGTGCCCGGCTTGCCTTTACCTGAAGCCGAGAAACCGCTATGTTACATGTGTAAATTGGGGCTGGATGTTAAGCATACCGATGTCTTGATATTGAGTCAATTCGTACGATCAGACGGCTGCATGCTACCACGTCGTATCACTGGTCTATGTAGGAGACAACAGTTTAAAGTTGGCAAAATGGTAACAATGGCACAAAAAGCTGGTTAGTATTCAAGTGTTTGTATAAAGTAATCTATACAAATATTATAAAGAGGAAAGGTTTGATTTTTTGTTTGTTTGTTTGTTTGTATGAATTGAATAGGCTCCGAAACTACTTGGCAGATTTGAAAAATTCTTTCACTGTTGGAAAGCTACATCATTTCTGAGTGACATAGGCTAGGTTTTATCCCGGAAATCCCACGGGAACGGGAACTATGCGGGTTTTTTTTTTAAAACGCGGGCGAAGCCGCAGGCGGAAAGCTAGTAATATATATTAATCCCTCTGAAGATTCATTCAAGTTTATTAATGATACTAATAATGTTTTCTTATCTACTTTAATTTAATAATATATTTTCAGGTCTCATGATTAACCTAACTCCATCATTTTGTAAGAAGGATCCAAAGAAAAGATATGGATTCAAAAAGTTCAACACTTACTTTGATGAGTCAACTATCTTTATGAAGAGAATACCAGATCAAAAGGATAAATTTAAGCGATAAATATAGATTTATAATATTATGTAATTCTGATTTAGATAATAAAGTAGTTAAATAAAATTGTTTGTTTTATGTAATTCAATACTAATTTTCAGCCCAATCATTACTTCTCCTGACTATTTATTTGTAGATATTATAAAAGTACAAAAATGTTGTGTGGTTTTATGAAACCACGGTAAAAGTGAAACTGTTCGAACGGTTCCGAACACTGCTTTGTGTAGCGCATGTCGCGTGACGGTCGGCTGCCGAGTAGGTATACCTACTCGGCAGCCGCGATACACGCGACATGCGCTACACAGACCAAAAAGTTTGAACGATGTAATAAAGTTTCACTTTAAAAAAATAACTGATATGTTATTGTCAAATCTCAAAACGCAATCTTATGTGGGATGCATATCCCCACTTCTAATATTACAATTAATATTGTAAAGATGGATTTTTGTAGTGATGCGTTTGTTACTATTTGTTTCACAGAAACGGCTGATCAAATCTGATGTTAACAATCTTATGTCTGAATTAATCCATATATTTGCATTTTTTTATCTGGAAAGTACACAGTTTTAGTGGAGTGTAGGATAAATAAAACAAAAAATTAAGACAATAATTTATTCGTTGTTTTTATACACATAGAAATTCATCTAACATTTTTGACATAAAACATCTGAAATTTCACACATATCTACTAATTTCTTATAATAGACAGTTCTTTAAAACAACAGCTTTTAGGTAAATAAAAATATTGCGTCTGCAAAAAAAGTATAATAATCGATGTTACACGAATTTGTTTTCTACTTTCACATCACTACCATATTCGTGAATAAAAGCATGCCTTATGCATTTATAGTTAAAATTGTAACTATATAATATTTTATGAGCTTTATTATTTATTATACATCTTATACGAGTAAGTATTTTTGTATAAAATGATACTTATCATATAGAATCTCAGATTTTTAGCTATTTTTAGCTTTGGTACACATACCTTAGGCTTTAATGTGAAATATCACTTTTGTGATAATGAGACCAATTTAATAGTTTAATTAATAATAAAAGCAATATCTTAGTTCGATGAGAGAGCTCCGCGATTAATGGAGTTATATCGGATTAAAACTAGATTGGTCTTACCATAAAACAATTTAAACACAGTCTTACTTTAAACCAGGGATCTGTCACTTTAATAGTTGTCTATGTGAAATACGACAAAACGAGATTAAAGCGAACCCGCGCTTAAAGTTAAACCCTGTCTAAAGTTTTTTGTGGTAAGGCAGGATATTTCTATATGACTTAAATTTACAATAGAAGTCTTGTTATGGATATAATAAATCCATGTGATGATGAATAATAAAGATTTATTAATATTGAATCGAATAAATGCCTTGACTCTTTTTTTCACTGGTAAATTACTGAATTCTTTTAATGTAATATTTAGTACGATATAATATGAGATTTTCTTACTATTTATCATGAACTGGGCAAAAAATAATAAAAAGCGTATTAAAAAACATTAGTATCCATACACATCTCATTATTCATAAATAAATAAACAGCGAAAAAAACTTAAGTCTATTCCAATGTCACAATCAAGTAGTGTATTAAATCTAATTTTAACGGTTTTAAACCGTGTTTCTTCCCGTTAAATCTGCATGTGGCGAATTTAACGCAGTCTAAGACATTGCAGTTGTCGGACGAAGTCAGGCGACGCGCCTTGTTCCTGGCATCACAGTCTCTCGTATAGGTACAAGTAGCCGAGGTCCTTGGGGGGATTCTCTGAGAGCGCGACCTGAGAAAATAAATATTACATTTATAAATGATTGAAAAACATTTACAACAAAGTACTTTGAAGCTAATATTATTTGATTCATTTGTATGTTTTTTATCCATTTAATACTATCAAATAATAAAAACTCAATGTTACAATAACATAACAAAATCTTATAACTATTCTAACTGAAGGAAGCTACATTAGATGATGCTTAAAAATAAGGATCTTCAATGATAGGTGATATACATATATTCTTTTAACTCTGTTTTGACCACGTTGATAAGGCGAGGTTATTATTATTATACAACATTATAGTCGAAAATAAAATATTTTCTTCAATCTATACATATAATAAAATCGTAGGAAACTCAAAACTGTACATTGCAAATGTTTATGAAAGAATACTTGGGGCGAGATTTATAATATATACCGAAGTAAGAAATATAGTATTTAGAATTTGTGTCTGTTTGTTTGTATGTATGTTCAGGTTAATCTCAAAAAGTACTGCATGTATTTATTTCAAATTTGATACAGAGATAGCTTGAGACCTGAGGAAGGACATAGGATAGGTTTTATTCCGGAAATCCCACGGGAGCGGGAACTATGCAGGTCTTTCTTTGAATTCGCAAGCTAAAAAAAGAAAAGCTAGTATAAAATAAATTAACAATAAAGTACCTTATTATCATTGAATATAACCCAGCGTCCCTCGTGCAAGATGTGGCACACATAGTGACCGACCATCGTCGATGTGCCCATGTGAGATATGAACGCTACCAACTTGTACTCTGCAAATAATATGGATAAATTAATATAAGAATGATGAATCAGTGTAAGTCATCGTAAAATTGTAAAAAGATTATAATATATTCCGCAAGATTGATTACTGTAGAATAGATAAATTATAATGCATTACATTTATGTTCATCATTTAACGCATTATTTTTTTGGTAGAATATAATCTATAGAAGGGAATCCGTTACATAGTGAAATGGCTATCAACTACAAGACAAAGACGTCAGCATTTATAAACTACCTTTTTTTTTTTTTTTTTTATAGTGGGGAAATCTTCCAAAGATACCCACGGCCCCCGGGGAAGGAGCCGTGGGTTATGTCGGATTCTTACCGACTAAAACCCCACTGTGTTCCGTCGAGCCGCTTTAATGATGGGGCCGCGGGTATTTGTTGGAATTCTTCCGCGACCATTTATAAAAAAAAAAAAACTACCTAGAGGCTTGTAGTGACTTTGACAGCTGTGAAGCATATGCTGGTGATGCTTCTCACATTGGCCAGCTTCACCCACTTCTGTACCTATTTCTATAACTAATCCCCCCTTTTCCCTTTGGTTTTCACCCCCATCCAGGTGAAAGGTAAGACATTAGACAAATTTGGACAGGAGCTTCTACTCATGAAACTGAACAACTTTTGTTCTACAACTTTGCTGAATTCGTAGAAAAAAATTTGGACTTTGTATGGAAATCGGTCAGCTCATTAGCGAAGTTTCCTTACAAAGTCCAATTTTTTTAACAATTTTTTTAAAAACTGTTTATCACTAATCCCCCCCTTTTCCCTTTGGTTTCCACCCGTATATACTCACTCTCCTGTCCATCCCTGCACCCCAACGAGCGTTCATTGTCCACTGCACCGGGCTGCTCATCCAATTGGTCAGCTCTGCTGAAGATCCAGTCGAGTGCTCGGGCCACATCACCCCCGGTGGCTCGCAGTGCTTTAGCGGCTTGTGTGTTGGTGAAGCCCATGCTGGTTATTTGTTCCACGCTGGCCGGGTCCACGTCGATGGATGCGTCATCTGTAAAATAATTATGACATTTAAATAAAAACAAGAAAAAAACTTTCGTTTTTTATACAAAAACTAGCTTTCCGCCCGCGGCTTCTAAATATATAAGAGCGTATACGCACTATGCGGGTAGCCGTCCCGCTGACCGCAAGCACAATTATGTACGTAATATTCACTGTGCGGTCTGCGGTAGCCGCATCGCAGTGCGCATAGAAATGAATATTACGTACATAATTGTGCTTGCGGTCAGCCGGACGGCTACCCGCATAGTGCGTATACGCTCTAAATTATATACTAAAACCTTCCTCTTGAATCACTCTATCTATTAAAAAAACCGCATCAAAATCCGTTGCGTAGTTTTAAAGATTAATCATACATAGGGACAGAGAAAGCGACTTTGTAGTATAAATACTATGTAGTGATTACAGACGTCAGAAGTAACGCAAAAGGCACGCGATTTAATTCAATTGGTTAGTAATCAATTGCTTAAGAATTAACGTATTTAATTCTTTCACGTATTCTAATATTTATTACTTTAACAGTTAACAAGAATGACCGTTAACATAACTAAACTAGCAATGACATTTTAAAGTTGATTTTGGGTATATTTTCACGAAAAAATCAATCAATTCACTTCAAAAAACTGTTCAAGCTAAGGTCAAATTTTCGGTATAGTTTCTTCATGACTTATTGACTGACCGGTTGGCTTGGTTGGTAGTGGCCCTGCTTTCCAAGCCAGAGGTTGTGGGTTTGATTCCCACCCGGGGCAAATATTTGTGTGATGAACATAGATGTTTGCTCTGTGTCTGGGTGTTAATTATCTATATAAGTATTTATTTAAAATTATATATGTATGTTTATCAGCCATCTGGTTTCCATAACACAAGCGAAAGCTTAGTATGGGATCAGATCGTGCCGTGTGTGAAAGTTGTCCTGAAATATTTATTTATTTTATTATTTATCACCGGCAACTGACCGGAAGCCCTAGAGCCGGGGGGCTCGAACTTGTTGGCGAAGTCCCAGTCGGTCATGTGCTCCATCAGCCAGTTGGACGCCGCCTCCATGCTCGAGTTGTTCGTGTAGTAGAGTGACTTCTTGCACGCCTCTACGGGGAATCCCATGTCCAACTGGAATATATCATTTATATTAAAACTAATAATAGAATCTATGCTAATATTCTAAATGCGAAAGTAACTCTGTCTGTCTGTTACTCAATCACGCCTAAACTACTGAACCAATTTGCATGAAATTTGGTATGGAGATATTTTGATACCCGAGAAAGGACATAGGCTACCTTTTATTGAAAAATATGTACCACGGGCGAAGCCGGGGCGGACCTCTAGTATACAATAAAAACCATTTATTGTGAGACAATATCTATAGTTCTCCTATACAGTTCAGTCCCTATAATTCAAGAAATTTTTAATCTACCTAACTTTTTTTTTTTTTTTTTTTTTTTTTCTATACTGCAACTTAGCCATCTGTTTATGTAAACAATAATCTAATATGGTCTCTGATTTTCATCTGTAAATATGTTTATAGAATGAGATTTGCATCCAGTGACGCAAAGCTCATCATTTGTCTGCGAATCTTATCGCAAGATCGGGTATGCTATTTCTCTTCAGGCGAGAAAATCTCACAGTGCCCCCTCCCTTCAGTTCAGCAGCTAATTTATTTATATGGTGTCCCAATCTGCCTTGATATTTCTTGCTGTTTAGTTCTATTTCTTGCTTCACTGTGTGCAGGTTGAGATCTAAGTTCATATATTTATTGCTAATGTATGGTGGGATGTTGAACATAGCTCTCATAGTTTTATTCTGGAACCTTTCGAGAATTTCGATATTGCTATGGCTGGCTGTTCCCCAGAGCTGAATGCCATAAGTCCAGATTGGTTTTAGAATAGCTTTATAGATAGCCATTTTACTGGCATCATTCAACTTTGACTTACGTCCGATTAGCCAGTACATACTACGTACTTTACAGTCTAGTTGTTTGCGTTTGGTCCATATATGTTTACGCCAAGTAAGACGACGGTCAAGATGCATTCCCAGATATTTTGCGTCATCTGATTGTGGGATCTCTTTGTTCATAAGTTTGACAGGTGGACAGGTTTTCGTTCTAAGTGTGAAAGTTACTTGTACTGATTTATCTGTATTAGCCTTCATGCGCCATCTATCAAGCCACTCTTCGATGCGGGTAAGGTGATATTGTAGTTTAACTGAAGCAGTATCAGGGTTTTCGTTTGTAGTTAGAATAGCCGTATCATCTGCGTACGTAGCAGTAATGGTGTTGGGGTCAGTTGGTATATCTGATGTGTACAAAAGATAAAGTACGGGACCAAGTATGCTACCTTGAGGTACTCCTGACTTAATTTCATGCATGTCTGATATATCAGAATTATATTTTACTTCGTAGCATCTTTTAGCCAGGTAAGAATTTAGTAGTGGGAAGAACGAATGTGGGAGCATTTTTTTAATTTTGAAAAGAAGCCCGTCATGCCACACTTTGTCGAACGCTTGGCTTATATCTAGAAAAACTGCGCAGCAATATTTTTTACTTTCCATCGCTCTACCTATAACATCCACCAGCCGATGTACTTGCTCTACGGTGCCGTGCCCTTCTCTAAAACCGAACTGATGAGTTGGTATTATCTTTGCTAAATGTTCTTGCATTCTGTTTAGGATAATCTTTTCCATTAATTTTCCAATAACAGGAAGCAGACTTATAGGTCTATATGAAGACACTTCATGAGCTGGTTTACCTGGCTTCAGGATCATAATCACCTGTGCTATTTTCCACTGGCTTGGGTATACGGATAATCTTAAGCATGCATTGAAAATAGTGAGTAAGAATAATATTCCCTTTTTTGGGAGATTTTTTAGTAGGGTAGCATCAATGAGATCATATCCAGGACATTTACCTTCTGAAAGTTTCATGATTTCCCGCTTAAGCTCCCTAATTGTCACGTGTTTTAGTGGTAAGCACATTTGCATAGGTGAGTTCAAGTGATTTTCTACTTCATTCCCAAGACATCGGGTACTACATGGATGCGGTTCGAAAACATTGAAATGAAATGAAATGAAATGAAATGAAATGATTTATTTGTATGAATTGTGGTTACAAAGCAAAGTTATAATAAATTTCACGTCCGCACAATTCGCCAACAATTGGCATACAAATATTTAAATTTTATAATTTAAACTAATTCACGTGAGTTATTATTTAAGCAATATATTATTTACATTAGTTCATTTTGCATTATAAATTATAATATAGCAATATGACAATTTGATTATTCCATTCTATTACATTATAATTGATTTCTTACGTCAATTTTGTCAAGCTAGGTGAACATTTTTATTGTTTCGGTAATTATAATCTAAAAAATTCGTTTAAGGAATATAAACAGTGATTAATAAGCCACGCTTTTAATTTTTTGTGCATTAAATTTTTTGGTAGTTCCCTTATATGTTTTGGTATATGGTTAAAAATCTTTACACACATTACACTTGCATTCTTTTGGTAGAGTGCTGAACGGCAGTTAGGCATCATTAAACGTGTGGGATCTCTTAGTCCCAGTATAGAGTGGTCTTTCATGCTTTTAAAAAGTTCACTATGTTTTTTGACAAATATACAAATTTCCAAAACGTATAATCCCGTGAGTGTTAAAAGATGGTGCTTTTTGAATAATGGTCGACAAGATTCTAAGGGACCAATATTGCACATAGCCCTTATGCACCTCTTCTGTGCCAAGAATACATTTGTCACGTCCGTCGAGTTGCCCCAGAATATAATTAATTAGCAAAAGTGCCATTATGCAAGTAATTAGCAAAAGTGTTAGCTTTTTCGCTGTCAGAGCGAGCCCAGGATCCTAAAGGTGTTTTTAATGGAGTTATTGGCTGCTTGGGACGCTTTAGGTATTTTGTAGCCTTCCACAAAGAATAATTCGTGTCACTTGAATGTGTCAGTCCAGCCAGATACGATTGGAGATTCTCGTTTACCGACTCTTTAATTAATGTTTTCAGACGTTGTGAGGCTTTATTGAACGCGGTCTTATCATTGGGATAGTGAGTGTTTAGCCATATTTGGCGAAGTTTACGTCTTTCCTTAATGCAGTCTTTGATCGACAATGGGTAAACATGTTCTTTGACTTGTTTCGTTTTATGATGGGATGTGGACTTGTATGCTGCTTCATGAATTAATTGATTTAGTGCTTCTATAGCTTGTTCTACCTCATCGATTGTTTTCATTCGGACCCTAAGTTGTATGTTCGACGTGATTATGTCCTGATATTTGTCTACCTAACTATATACGTATATTTTTAATTTAATTATTAATTCCATTTGTGCATGTCTCTCTTCTGTATATGTATGTCTTTATCCTGTTTGTAATGGTGTACAATAAAGCGTTTTCATTCATTCATTCATTCCGATGCAATCTATTTGTGCTTTAAATTTCATCCTGACCAATTTAACCATTCTGAACAGTAACATTCATCCATACAGGCGCGCAAATTAAAATAATCATATCGGTAGAATACATAATTAATAATCATATTTAATACAAATAATACACTTACAAGCTGCGACAACAAATTATCATCGAACACGGGTGCAGGTGTTTCATTCGCTGTTTCCGGCAGCAACGTCTCGTCAGCCTGCAGGCCACTTCCGCGCAAACAACTTAGATCTACCTGTAATTATTTATTTTATTTAGAAAATATTTGAGAATAGTTTGAAAGCTTTATATTTTTTCATTTTTTTAAGTTAGTATGACAATCAACAACATTTTATTTATTGTAGGCATAATCATTTAATTTGAGTTGCACACTCGCCAACGAATTTGAATGAGCGTTATTTATTAAAATTAAGTACATATAATATTTTCTTTGTGTTTAATGTCACAATTTATTAAACAACTAATATGTAATGTTTAAAAATCATTTTAAATAAATCATTCAACACAACAACTAAGTACTCAATCTTTTTTTTATATTAAGTGTCCATAAAAGTATGATAATATAATCTGTAACAACTAACCTCCCACGGCATATCAACAGCGACATCTAATTTAGCGGGTGTCCAATCTTCTTTGATGGTGAATTTCTTCAACTGTATCAGCAAATAGTCCGGGAAAGTCGCCAATCGGGTAATCCTGAAAGGTAGAAATTCAAATATAATTTTTTTTTATTGTTTGAAAACTTAAGTTTTTTTACGTCTCATTACATAATATATAGGCTCAAAATATTCACAACAATCGAACGTACAGGTAGAATTTTTTAAGCAAATCCAAATGATGGATAACAAATTACAATAATTATATATCTATAATGTGAAATATAATTATTGTTGTAATATGATTATTAAAAAAGTAATAAACTGTTAGTTTTATGCAAATTATTAGCTATTCTACTAATGTAGTGTTTGAATTTCTGATATTTAAAGTCATATCAAATGAATAAATATTTGAACAAATATTGTAAACACATACTTTTTAGCAGTGACCTTCTTGTTGACGGCCGAGCTAAAGAACTGCTCAACGGTTTCTTCTTTCATGAAGCTCTCGAGACAGGCCTGGAACGGGATGTGCGGACGCACCACTTCCGATGGGTCTCTGAAAATATTTCAGATGGTACATTTTCAAATTCGGATAGTTTTGTATGTGGTGTAAATCTGTATGAATGTTTTTTTAACTAGTGTTATGGTTACATAATGTGTTTTTAATAAACAAACGTGCTGCTGCATAGTGTTATATGACATGCTAATATGAGCTCAACGGCCGTGTATATGTCGCAGGCAAATTGTATATACAGTGGTGGACGTTTAATTAGAAACAGGTAACACGATGAAGTAGTCATCAAGTTTATTTAACATTTGTGTATTAACGTATTAGAGATTAAGCATTATTTCATATGTAATAGAACACCCGTTTATCTAGTTTTATAACAAATTGCTTAATTTTAATCAAACGTTAGCTTAAATTAATAAAATCAAACAACTTTAGGTGAAGTCTGATTTCCGCGTATTTTCAGTCTGGACAACAAATTAGAAACAGCATGTTTCGAGTGGTCTAAAGTCAAAACCTATTAAAATGCCGTCAATATTTTTTTCATCTATAAATATTTGCACCGTTTTTTAAACATTCTATCTAAAAGTTTCTGAAAATTAATTTACTTTGCAGCAAAAATGGGTAAAAGTAAGATTCGTGACCCATCAACAAGAAAAATAATTTTAAGTTTAAATTTTGACAAAAACTGGAGTTACAGGAAAATTGCAAATCATTTAGAGTGTTAGATAAAAAGATATTCAATGCTATAGTTTATTTCAAAGAGCATGGTACTTCTGATTAAGTGCCTAGAAAAGCTTGACCATGAAAAACTACTGCTCGCGAGGATAGGTAAATTATTCTTTTCGCAAAGATAGATCCATTTAAAGGTTCCAATTCTATTAGGAAATATGTTTTTGCAAACGTGTGAAAATCTCTTACAATCTGAGCCACGACGTTGTAAAGCCGTTGTTGTCTATAAAGATTATAACAATCTAAAAACAACCCCATACTATAATGTTTCCTCCGCCTTGCTTAACTGTTTTTAATTTATTATCTAAGGTATGGTTAACTGGACGACGCGCGTATCTTTTGCCATCAGAATTGATTAAATTAATTTGTTTCGTCCCAAAATAAAACTTTTTCACTGGCGGACTGTTCTCAAACAATATTTCTTAGTAAATGCAAATCGTCGTTCCCTGCCTAATAAGAAGCTGTACTTTCCTGGCGTCTCTCACAAACAATTTTGCCTTGACTTACCACCCGAAAACCGATCTCATCGACACATGGCGTGGTTCATCTTCGGAAAAAACTAATTTTATAATAGAATTTGAGCTTTTAAATGGATCCATTTTTGCCAAAAGAATCATTTGCCTATCCTCGCGAGCAGTGATTTTTCATGGTCCAGCTTTTCTAGACACTTGATCAGAACTACCATGCTTATTGAAATAGACTGTAACATTGAATATCTTTTTATCGAACACTCTAAATGATTTGCAATTTTCCTGTAACTCCAGTTTTTGTCAAAATGTAAACTTAAAATTATTTTTCTTGTTGATGGGTCACGAATCTTACTTTTACCCATTTTTGCTGCAAAGTAAATTAATTTTCAGAAACTTTTAGATAGAATGTTTAAAAAACGGTGCAAATATTTATAGATGAAAAAAATATTGACGGCATTTTAATAGGTTTTGACTTTAGACCACTCGAAACATGCTGTTTCTAATTTGTTGTCCAGACTGAAAATACGCGGAAATCAGACTTCACCTAAAGTTGTTTGATTTTATTAATTTAAGCTAACGTTTGATTAAAATTAAGCAATTTATTATAAAACTAGATAAACGGGTGTTCTTTTACATATGAAATAATGCTTAATCTCTAATACATATAATCTAATACATATACACAAATGTTAAATAAACTTGATGACTACTTCATCGTGTTACCTGTTTCTAATTAAACGTCCACCACTGTATAACCTCGCCGTTTACAAACGCGCGGCATTTTGTAATATGCTGTGTATTTATTTTTTTCAAACGTCCACAAGAAGACGGTTGTGAACCGATGGAGCCATCGCTTGGCGGGGTTCCTATTTCTGTGTAGTTATAAAAACAAGAACTAACCTAACCTAACCCACCCCCTTATCCAAACCAAAAATTTCTGATTACGAATTCTCGACATATATAACAAAATGCCTAGCGTTTGTAAAGTGACATACGCCGTTTGTAAACAGAAGAAATTGTACAATTTGCTGCGACATATATAAGGTTCAAAGTCCACTCACAGTCTCTGCCCGCTAGCTTCCGCGTTCGCCCGGCGTTTCTCGTACTCCCTCAACTGCTGCACATTATCAGCCGCTGCGACTGGTACTGGTAGCGGTAGATGATGTTCAGCACGTCTAGTGTATCTCACTCCACGTGACTCTGTGCACTGTACACGCTCTTCTACCGCGAAACGCATGCATTCGGACGGGTTGACGCGGTGGCGGCTGTTGCGCTGTGTGGTTAGATAAATAGTTTAGGCTTGATTAAATGTTCATTACTTTGTCTAAGTTTAGAAAAAACTTTAGGTGTGGTAAATTATTTGTTAAAAACATGCTAGTTCAGCATTTTACATGTTTCGAAGGATTAAATAAATAGCAATAAATCGCATATTAAAACTTTAAGAAGTACTAGTTAGGTGTTGAGTCATTTTTTATATAAGCAATTTTTTATTATAATGGGGAGGAGTTGTACTCTACAGGCTTTGTCAGATAGAACACGCGAGAGCTAACTTTACTGTGCTATGACGCATTATTGGTAGTAGTGTTGTAAAATGAATAAGGAAACTTTTATAACATTTCAAAACATCAGCAAATTATTCCACTGTCTAATTGAAAAACTAAAATCAGCAATTTTTTTCATACTGAATAAACAATACAAGTTCCTCACCTAATAGATGGCTTAGACACATAAAACTGAAAGAATAGAATAAATTCGATCGCTCTGGCGTGCCACTCGGGTGGCCGAGTTAGTCAGGCATCCGCCACGAATTGGCGCGAAAGGATGCGGGTTCGAGTCCTGCCTTGTGATTGAAATTTTTCTATTCTTTATAAATTTATATTTATAAAGCAAAACCAAAAATATCTTATTCAAGTTCCTGACCTCAGACAAAGTAAGAAAGTGCAGGAAGAACTCGTGCGCATCCTGTTGCCGCTCATAATGTATTGATATAACAATCACAATGAACCTATTCCACACAAAACACAACTAACCTCCAACAAAGTGAGAAAGTGCAGGAAGAACTCGTGCGCATCCTGTTGCCGCTTGGTCATAAACTCCGGGTGGCCCTTGCCGATGAGCTGCCGGTACATGTGCGGGGAGATGCCCTGCTGACTGCCGTCCACTTCACCGGGGAACGAGTAGCGCCCGGATATTAGACCCACTCCCACTTTCGCGCTGGAAATATAAATTACTAGATTTCCAAACGCGTTTTCAAAGGAAAACCCGGATAGTTCCCGTGGGTTTTCCGGGATAAAATCTATCCTATGTGTTAAGGTGCTAAGGTAATCCAAGTTACCCTCTATATGTGTGCTAAATTTCATTGTAATCGGTTCAGTAGTATTTGCGTGAAAGAGTAACAAACACACACACACACACACATCCTCACAAACTTTCGGATTTATAATATTAGTAGGAGTTAAAAAAATTAAATATGTAATAATAGTTAGTTACTGGAAAAAAATTGTATGGAAAGTTGAGAAAATGATGTTGTTGATAAAGCAGTCATTTCTTTTATAGAAGACTAGCGGTCCGCCCCGGCTTCGCCCGTGGTACATATTTCGCAATAAAAAGTAGCCTATGTTCTTTCTAAGGGTCTAAAAATTGTCTGTGCCAAATTTCATCAAAATCGGACCAGTAGTTTATGAGCCTATTCATTTCAATCAAACAAACAAACAAACAAAGTTTTCCTCTTTATAATATTAGTGTAGACAATACTGGACTCCAAAATAGTCTGTAGCAAAACTCTGCCTTGATGTCTATTGATCAGTTTTTTATGAGTAAATAATATGAGTTTGAACATTACTGCAATGAAATAAGGTTTTAAATTAGAAATTAGTTCTTACGTTTGCACATTGAAATCATTGACAGGGTCTTCCGGGAAGGTGGCGAAGATTTCTGGAGCACCCTCGACGAAACGACGCACGAAATCTGGCATTCGGAACATCACCTGCAAATTTTTATATTTAACAACAATAACTACTTACTTGAAATATTTTTCAAGTAAGTAGCGCGTCTATTATGATAGGATGGAATTGAATATGCGAAAGACTAAAGCAATTCCGCGCGATTTTTAACCGACTTCCAAAAAAGGAGGTTATCAGTTCGGCCGGTATGTTTTTTTTTTAAATATGGGCGGGTAGTATATTAATTATAAAATAAAATATTTTTGAAAAAGTATCAATTATGTATAGTATTTAAGGTTTTTGGGTTTGTATAATATAATATATCGCATGTATGACGATGGCTTTAACCATTATAACGAGATTTAACAAATATCCTATCTTATAGCACTATTAAATTATTATTATTTTTTTAATTTACTTGAATGTAACTTAATTTACCTGCAGCACACTATTGATATAGCACGAGTTGCCCAAGTTATTGAGGCCGGTGAGAGCCGGTCCGTGCAAGGGCCGCAACTCACTGCCGCTCTCTTGTAGCGTATTCCATTCGCCGGTACGACGGTTCAACTCTAGTTCCAACTCGGCCATTGATTTTTCCGTCTGTGAATAATATATTTTATTTTTTTAGATTTTTGTGGAAAATTTAATTTCATATATAGGCAAAATAATCGCAAAAACTTGTTACATATAATAAGCTCAGTTGCTTTGTGAGTATGAAAAAAAAATTTAACAAACGCAATTTTTTTTTGTCGAGACTGACTTATGTTTAGTTTAAAAGCATTGTAATAATGTCTTGTCATTTTGGAGTCTTTAAAAAGGATCAAATGTTTTATGTAAAAAAATCTATTACTCATGCCAATTTAAATAATAATAATTAAAAAAAAAACTAAACGTGGGTAACTTTAAAGTGGGTCAAAATTGCGCCCAAAGAAGTCGGTTACAAACAAACATACAGGTGAAGCTAATAAAAAGCGTGTAAAACCACCTCACCTTCTGCAACTGCTGCACATTGATGCCAAAGTGCTTCAAATGATCTGCCAAAAACGGATCCTCAACCATATCGTCTTCAGCGTACGAGAACACGTCGCCTTTGCCCTCCGCTGTTATCGTGCCCAACTTTACCGCTAGAGGGTAGCCCGTTTGGCGGTAATGTTCCACCTGCAAAAATAAATTAAATTGTTTTACTTAGGGCTGATTTTTCAATGCTTGGTTAAAACTTATTCGTAAAATAATGTATAAAACCACCATTTTAAAAACGTATTCTAATTGCCCGTATTTGACAGTTTACGTGACATTTTAGTATTATCATGTAATACTTTATTGGACGGATAAGCATTGAAAAATCGGCCCTTATAGATATAATTGACAAAATTTAAGTTTTTTTAAATCAATACTAGATTAAAAATGACGGTACCCATATTTTTTTGCGCCAAATCTTAATATATATAAATCTCGTGTCACAATGTTTGTCCTCAATGGACTCCTAAACCACTTAACCGATTATAATAAAATACGCACACCATGTGCAGTTCGATCCAACTTGAGAGATAGGATAGTTTAAACATGTAGGTACTAATATAAAGATTGATTTTAATTATTTTACTGTGAATGTTTACTTTAGTTTACATTACTCACCGCATGGTCATTACCACCGGAGCCATCAAAGAATCGACGTCCACACAGAATGGACCCATCCGTGAGATTCAACCAGAGGTTGTTGGTTAGATCGCACTTTTCGCACTTCCATCCAGAGGGCGGTATCTTTATTCCGTTGTCCAATTGAAGCAAATTTACTGCGTGGCTGAAAGTTAAATGAGATTAATAGCATTTTCACAATTGGATTTGTTCTGATAAGTATATCCGTCAGTTAAATGAATTTTGATAGTGATTTTGTTATTCGAACCCGCGTCTTTCACCTACCCACCGTGACGCATGGTGTTTCGGCTACCGAATTCCTTATTAATTGAACAATGCAATGAACTAAATATCTAGAAATCAAATTGTGTCAAATAATTGTGCCTATCAGGAACCGTGGAACTGGCTTTTGGTGGTTTTTTTTTGTTAATATTGCTATAACATAGAGTAATAATAGTTCTTACACAGAGACTTCTCGTTTTTCACCATCCCAAGTGCCATGTAATGCTTGCATTTCAGCTATTTTGAATGGCGATTCTGCATCTAATATTCCTTGCACAGACTTCTTTATCTGCGATAATAATTTTTATTAGAGCTTTCTTCACTAAGTTGTTAAAAAAAAATTGGTAGTTTGTAAAGTAGGTTTACGATCGAGATGTTTACGTGATAACGTCTTATTGGTGGCAGCGCTCGAGATGAGACGGGAGATCGGTCCGTCTTTCTCTCGTTATACCTGCGATCGCGCTCGTGAGGTTTTGGTGTGACACAAGTTTCTGAACATGTCACTCGACTAAAACGATTTTAAAAACGTTATCACGTCAAAAAAAACAAAAAATGTTGTGTTTTTAATATAAATACAACAGTCAATATTGAATTTTTTGGTAAATTTTGTATTCCAAACTTTTTTTTTATATTACGAAACATTGTGAACAATTTTTATTCAATAATAAAACACTTACCACTTCAGGCAACGCATCATTGGGCCACGGATAGGTCTGGAAGCCTGGCAACACGACCACATTATAGTGGTCTGTGTAGGTGTACTTTGGCTTGCCGCAGTCAGGATCGAATCCACCTTCCACGCCGATCGCCAAACGCGTGATCTTCTTCTCTGGCCCATCGCCGGTTTGTTCCGGTTCGGGGATCTAAAATAAGTTTTAAATTAGAAAATAAAGTCATCTATATATATATAAAACTCAAAGGTGACTGATATAGTGATCTATCAACGCACAGCCCAAACCACTGGACGTATCGGGCTGAAATTTGGCATGCAGGTAGATGTTAGGACGTAGGCATCCGCTAAGAAAAGATTTCCCAAAATTCTTGCGGGAACGGTAAAAACGGGGATGCACGTACAAAGTCGTGGGCGGAAGCTAGTTGCTAGCTGGCTATTTATATGACAATAGGAAAAAATGTACTCAGGCTCATTTTTCAATCATCAATTATATCGTACAAATAAACAACAATTTCAAATTTGTAAATACAATTACATATGTAATTTTCGACATTTTGCTGGTGAAATTCAAATATCTTTGAGTTTGAGTTTGCTGTACAAGTTGTAACCAAAGATTCTGAAATCGGCTATTAATATAATAATATTGAGTGTAGAGAAAATTATAAGAAAAGTACTTACTGGTTTCTTCTCCCTGGTAATGTGCAAGAACACAGCATTACCGGTTTTTTGAAAGTACTGCTCGACGTAGTTGCGGCCGAAACCAAGGAATGATGTCAGCGACACGTACAGACCCGTTTCAGATTCCTGAAATTAAAGGATACATGTAAATTATTGGTAAATCATAGCAGGAAAGATAGCAGCTAATTTTTTATATTGATTTTATAAAAAATATTTTCCACAATAGAAGATCAACTTTCTCTTATTTTTTTATTATTCTTACAGTAAAAATAATGGTGTAAAACAGCTATATAGGTGTAATAATATTGTTTGGATGTTAATTAAATATGAGGAGTAATTAAGCTTATAAATAGGTATTTAAAATTTTGTTTTGTGTGATACCTACATAAAAATACCTTAATATCAATTTATTCAGAATTCAATTAGTTATTTCATGAAGAAATGTTAAAGTACATGTACAATATTAACCCAGTACAATGCCACTAAAAAGTTTAATAAGTTATTCAAAAGCGCCCCCATAATTTGCATATTGATAACAGGTATCATAATCACACAAGCTTTGCAATATATAGGGGCTAACTGTTTGCTCATTTAAAGTGAAACTAACAAAGAAACAACATGTTTAAAACAGTTGACTTCTATCTGGGAATATTCCTAATTTTGAGTGGATTTTTGATCGGTTTGCTAAATTTAAGAAGTGTTTTGAGAGCCAAGAATAAATTCTCACATGTCTTGCTGTCAGAGAATATTATTCTTATATGCATCGGAGTCGCATTTCTATCACGCGCCGTCTATTCATTGGGCCCAAATAATATGAGCATGGAAGAATTTGAAGAGAGAATGCTACAAACTAAGCCTCACGATCACACAATGACTTGCGGTTTCTCATCTCTATTCCTCAGTTATGGACCATTGATTTTGTCTTTGGTGAACAGTTTTCTAAGCCTGGTAATAGACAACTATATGCACTACCAAATGTTAAAAGACGAAAAAAGCAAAGACAACGAAAATATTGTTCAAGATTTAAGTGCAAATGTGCAATCTGAGAGAAAACTTAAATTTAACAGTGTTGTGGACTTTTTGAAACGAAATTCTTCATACATAACTATTTTTTTCCAGTGGTTTATTCCAATTGTATTGTCTCTATTTTTATATCCAATGAATGTTCAAGAAGTGTCTATGTCCGAAATGAGGAGTTACCGTGAAAATTGCATTAGTCTGTTGGATTTAACAGAGAATAAGTGTTCATTTAATTCCAGTATGGAACTCCATAAGTACATACCTTCACAAATAAATTATACAGAGACTTTTGAACAAGACTACAATGATAATAAAACTGTTGAAATCAATTTTGTATTAAATAATGTGTTCAAAATATTAAGCAACTATAGTAATAATACCGAATTTGCCTACACACAAATGTCAAAAACAGCTAGAACTCCTAAATTCGCTTATAATTGCATGAAAGCTTGTATAACGGACAACAAAAGTGTTCTCTTATACATGTTTATACTAGCATTTATAAGTATTTTTGTACCGATCACAATTTCAATTGCGATATTGACTAAAATTCATACCATGAGTGTGAAAAAAGTTGGAGTGAAGTCATACGTAACAAAAGAAGTTTTATATAATGTATTATTTTGGTCTCCGGTAATGTTTGACACATTTTTATCACTGATACTTTGTTCTTTCTCCATGCATAGTACCAGGACATCACTATTTAATGTAATCGCAAATGTGTATCAAACAGTAAAGAATTTTATGAACACAAAGCACTTTAAAGATAATATGGTTGTTCCTGTTTAAATTTATCCTCAATTGTTGTATATTTAGTAAAATAGTTTTGTATTTGATTTACTGTGTCTTTTATAATTTACAACTATATTAAAAATTAAAAGGTTAGTTTCAAGGAGATTTATATTTTTGTTATACTTCATAATATTATTGTGTTTTATGGTGTCCCTATATTGGGAACTTACCATTTGGATTAAGGGGATTACTATGGTCAAAACCGAAAAACACCTTATACATATTGAATTTTGTTGAGGAAACTGTAGGTACGATTGTCTTAAAAAAAATATATGTGATACTCAAGGATATAATTAACAAAGTGTATTGTTTACTTTTCAGTTTAGAACGGCCTAAACATAAAAAAAATACATACAAATCAACCCCTTTTTGAACATAAAACGCATTTTGTTAGGAAAACGGCTACATATTTATACATGAAATTTATACCAAAAAATATGTTATGATATTTGTAACAATTTGTATTGATTGTTTTTTCAATTTTCATTATTATTGTTAAGTTATCAAGAAAAAACTCGAATTTATAATAAAACCCACATAAAACCTCACCTCTATTGCATATTTTCGACGAAATTTGACGGTGTCAGTTCGACTCGGACGGGGGACTGTACGTGCGGTTTTTTTTGCAAAATAACGCTAAAATTCACCGAATTGAATGTTTTGTTAAATTAAACCAGATTGTAATAGGTATTTAGATGAGCAGTTCATGAAATGAAAGTTAAAAATAGGTATGTAAAGATATAAAAATCTGTTTGTAAATTAGTTTTGTTTTTGAAAGGCGTCATTGAATAATATCCAGTGTTGATAATTTTTGACAGTAAAATATTATCAGAAAACACATACCTATAAAACAGTAACCAGACTTTCCCTGTGCCTTGAATATTTTTAAAAAAAGATTAATTGCTGTTCTATCGTATATTTTAAGGGTCCAAAACAATCCAAAGCCGGGAGATACTGACACAAAATTTTGGGTAATTTGTAACAGGATGCCTGTTCTACAGTGGTCTTAGTACGCAATGACAAAAAGAAAAATCATGGTCAGAACAGTGGTACCGGCAGACTAGTCGCGTGGGCGTTAGTCGAACTCGTCGGATAAATTACGGAATGCAAACGATTTGTAACACAAAAATTTTAGGATTCACCGATAGCCCATAAAAAAGAAGTTCGGTAGTTTCATGCCATACTTTTCCGGTGTAATTTACAGCCCACAATACCGACGTGAATGCGTTGATTTAAAAAAAAAATTCAACCATTTGTACCAGGCTAATTTTTGCACAGGTAATCATCGTCCAGTAGCCAATAGCCATGTACGAAAATCGCCATGCCATACTTTTCAGACAGTTTCAAATGGTCGCCATACCGCCGAAAATCAGCAATTTTTTTTATATTGTATAAAATCATTTAATTTTATATTATTGTATAAAATCGTAGGAAAGTCAAAACTGACATAAACGTATAGCAACATTTTTAGCCGACGCCATTATAGGACGAAATTCTCAATTCAACTGAATTTTTTGTTGGTTCCGTTACCTCCGCACTTTTAACTGGGTGAACCGATGATTTCTTCAACACTAATATTATAAAGAGGAAAACTTTGTTTGTATGTTTGTTTGATTGTAATGAATAGGCTCATAAACTAATGGACCGATTTTAAAAATTCTTTCACCATTCAAAAGCTACATTATCCACGAGTAATATAGGATAGGTTTTATCCCGGAAATTCCACGGGAACGGGAACTATGCGAGTTTTTCTTTGAAACCGCGGGCGGAGCCGCCGGCGGAAAGCTAGTGATTCATAAAAATATAAATTATATAACAATAATTCCTTTGCAGTAACTCTCCGAGGAAAAAAGAAATAGATTCGTGTTACAAATTTTAAAATCATACATAGAACATTTCCATCGACAAGGTTTTCTGGTATTTTTAATCTACCGCCTGACAACTTAACCTCCCCTCCAGTTGGTTAGTTATCTCACTTGTCAGTCGATCGCTTACATTTTTTGAAGAGACGATCAGTGCGGTCTATAAGTGGCATAGCCGTGCCTTGTGATTTATGTAAGACTAGCTTTCCGCCCCCGGCTTCGCCCGCGCAGTCAAAGAAAAGCCCTCATAGTTCCCGTGGGATTTCCGGGAAAAAACCTACCCAAAGTCCCGGGGTAAAAAGTAGCCTATGTCCTTTCTCGGGTATCAAAATATCTCCATACCAAATTTAATGCAAATTGGTTCAGTAGTTTAGGCGTGATTGAGTAACAGACAGACAGACAGAGTTACTTTCGCATTTATAATATTAGTATGGATTTATTAAAACTATCAAGTGAATGTACCAAGTGAAGGAATAATAAAATATGAATTGTCATCTTAAGGTCTCCAGAATGGGTCATGTAGTAGAGACTTTGATTATAACGATTAATGTTAAAATATGAGTCTTCCTACATTACATTTACAACATACATAGTACACAATATTTACTATTCATAAATGTAATATGTTACTGCCTCTCAGAGAAAACATAAATTAGGTAGAAACCACTAATACATTACGATACAATACGATACAGTATACAATTCCATAATAATGGTCACTTTTACTTCAACAACGATGTCATATTTATAGAGGGCGGTTAAAAAAACAAATTCAAATGTAGTGACAGAATCATTAAGGTCGTTGAACCGTGTAATTGCCTTAATATACATGTTTATGCAATTTTAAGAAATAGGAATTACCTATTGGTAATAATTGGTAATTGGTAGCGAAGTGTTAATGTAATCTGGTATTTATCCATACATCAAAGTACATACATTTCTATAGAAACCATAGACAGGCCAATAATATATATACATATATATAATAGATAGAAGAATAAGCTAAAATGTAAAAATAGTTATATTTTCTCAAATAATTGCGAGTGTAACACAGTTATATTTCAATACAGAAGTTTTCATGTACTTAAATAAAATTATTTTTTAAATCAAGCTTTCTCTTATTGGTTTTACTCATTGCTAAAATAAACATTATATGTTTATTTTTTTTATTTATATCTTCGTTATACATAATTAACTTGAATAAATACTTTGTCGGCATATTATTACGGTAGCTCTTGACTCTCGGATGATTTAAATGAAACTTGAATTTAGTATTTTTGGAAAACAAGATTATTTAACAATTCAAAAAATTATTGACTGGGAAATATTTTCCTCCTGTTGGAACATATTCAATTGGAAAAATTTTATGGTTAGAAACAAAATGCAACTCACCGGGTTGTCGAACGAATATACACATTCATCTTTGTAAACCAATTGCTGAGATGTTGGTATTTTGATTTTATCTAAATGTGGCGTTAAAAGATCAAGAGACGCCATGTTTACTCTTCTCAATACAATGTAATGGTGATATTTTTATTTTCAGACAAAACGCTAAATAATTCCAATTTGCTTGCAATTTTAGTTTTCACCGTTCATTTTTCATGAAAACGAATGACTTAACCACAGACTACAGATTTATAAGATACCGTACAGAGTAAAACAGACTTATAATATTCCCAATATAAAGCACAATAAACACTAAGTGACTTACACGCAACATTTACTTTGACTTTTAATATCAATCATATAATAAAATGAGCGTGGAAAATTAGAATAATCAGCTGTTAAATAAGGCGAGGTAAAAACGAGTCTAAATACATTGAATGCCATTTTTTTTATTGACTAAAAATATCCGTCACAGGACATTTTGAATCATTTGTATTATGAAAAATGAATACGCACCCTCTAACACCAAAGTTGTTTATGTGTCATTCAAAATGTCAAAACTTATCAGATGTTGTTTGTTGTACTGTTTCAAACATTACTTGCTCTGTGGTTTCAAAGTTTAGGTCTAAGGTCAAAAATCAAGTTTATAACTACAAAAAGTGAAGAATATTCTGTAAATTAGTGCGCAAATTAAAATGGCCCTAAAATTATACTATGACCTTTTGTCACAACCTTCTAGGGCACTATTTATTTTATTAAAAACAGCTAAGTATAATTTTGAACCAAAACCAGTGAATCTACGAGGAGGTAATAAAATTGGGGTTTCCATATCTCCTACTTAATACGATATTGCATTGTTCAATGTTTCTAGTCATAATAATTTGTGTTTTCAGGGGAGCATTTTACGGAAGAATACGCGTCAATAAATAAGTTTCAAAAAGTTCCTGTAATAGACTACAATGGTTTTATATTAACAGAAAGGTAATAAATAACTACGATATAGTTTTGTCTATCCAAAAAAGACAATTTAATTCAATTGTTATAATATTTTCATTAACTTTCAGTATAGGTATCATAAGATTTCTGTCGCGCGAAAACATAATACCAAAGAGTTTATATCCAATTGAATCTAAGGCACAAGCAAGAGTAGATGAATATCTAGAATGGCAACATGTCGGACTCAGGTTGCATTGCGCTATGTACTTCAGAGTCAAGGTATAATATATTATTTTAAACTACAAATCTATACTTAATATTATAAATCGGAACCATTTGTTTGTTTACTGCTAATCTCAGGAAATATTGGTCCGATTTGAAAAATCATTTCGGTGTTAGATAGCCCATTTATTGAGGAAGGGCTATATTTCATGCTAAGACCAATAGGATCGTTTATATGATACTTATATAGTTTCAAACTTTTTATATCTCATTTTACTCACCAAATGCTTAAAAGTAACTTAGCGAAGTTCTCTTTATAATAACAAAAGCAAGCCTGACAACAACTATTTTTGCAATCTTCATAATATAAATAAATACAAATTTCAGTACCTAACACCAATAACAACAGGAGAGCCAGCAGATCCCAAGACATTAGCAGGATATGAAAGGAGAATGTTCAACGCAATACAAGAGTTTGATACTCTATGGTTGGGGAAACATGAGTTTGTAACTGGCAACACTATTACTGTGGCTGATTTGTTAGCAGCAGTCGAATTGGAACAACCAAGTATGGGTTTTATTTAACTATATCTACTTGCGTGGCTTCAACCGCTTTGTATAAAACTTAACAAGTTATATGCTAAAACATTCCTGAAAAAAAAAGATAAGATGTCAAAATCTGTTGCATAATTTTAAAGATCTAAGCATACAGACACACAGACAGCTGAAAGCATATTTGTTTTATACATTACATTGATTTTGAATGTTATAGAAGAAGAGTAGTTAGTTTAAATAAAAAAAAAATATCAGTCAAAAAATTAACCACATTCACACATCTAATCGTCAAAAAGTATGCAGTACTAAATTCTTTTTAATCCTTGCAATTTTATGGGATGCAGATAATATTTTTTTTATTTTTTATTTTTCAGGAATGGCCGGTTTTGATCCCGCTGAGAAGTTTCCTAACATAGCAGCTTGGTGGCCGAAAGTAAAACAACATTTCAACCCTTATTATGATGAAGCCCATGTTATATTGAACAAAATTGTTAAAAAGAATTCATCTGCTAAATTGTAGGCAAAGCATGGTGTATTTATTAGTTAAGTTGACAATTACTATTTTAATTATGAAAATGGCATATTGTTTTATAAACTTTGTGTAGAGGTTATTGTTTTTATATCAGATTTTATTATTGTTTTTTTTATATATGAATTTTATTGAGATTATATTATGTACTGTGATTTTAATGATTTTGAAACAATTTTTACGATGATAATTTGATATTAAGACGATACACAAAAAAAAATCCACTGCTTGGCGGGCGGAGTCTAATAGCTCGCTATCGCGAACGCGGGTGTGCGCGAAGTCATTCTTGCAAACTCACCGCGCTGCCGCTGGCCGACTCGGGACAAACATGTATGGAGTCGTCATACAGTTATAATATTGTTATACATTTATTCAATTGTTGATTTATTGGTTTTATTTTCTTGCTTATAAACAAATAATCTTCTTTCCAACAACTACTTAGACATTATTAATAATTATTATTATTTCGTAATGTTTACTTTATTACAAAATAATACAGGTTATAAATAATCTTTAAAATAACAAAAAATATTGTTACTCTGAAAAAATGAAATGGTACTCAATAACGCGGACTACTGAATGGATTTAGATAGAATTTGATGCTGACGTAGATATTACGTCATGCCCAGAAATGAAAGGTAATTATATTTCTGAAAGAAGTTATAAACCCTAATTCTTCTCAGTCAAAGTCAAGAGTGGAAGATATCACTAATACAGTAAAACTGATGCGAAACTTTGGATGTTAATTTGTATATTTTTTTGTTAGTTGTTACTTAATCACGTCAAGACTACATTACCAATTTTGATAAAATATAGCTAATTGCCTGGATTTACACATAGGATACTTTTTATCCGAACTGAACACTTCTGTGGGATAAGACAGGATTCACGATATAATCTAATTCCACGCGGGCAAAGCCGCGGACGGAATGATATTTTTTTAAATAAAAAAATTGTTTAAAAAAAACACAAAATATATTGACGCATGTATTTATTTTTTGCACTCTATTATAATTGTAATTATTCATTACAAATAATCAAAATAAAATAGCCAGAACAAAGTTAGGCCCTGGTAGGGTAGGTAGGCAGGTACAGCAATGTGAGACGAACACTGGCTTATTTATACCAATAATAATGTATTATAAACATTAAATTAAGTTTACTTTCTAACAACAAAAATACATAATATTAGCTAATGTGAAAGCGAGTCAACCAATCATCCCACAAAAATGAAATGTGCACACAAATATTCATCCAAATCGGTTCATGTAATTAGGAGGAGTGACTGCAGCGCCATCTTCCGGGCCCAATTGTGTTTCCAGATCACCCAGTAACTCAATTTAATATACTTACACAAAATTTTTCGAAATGAAAACTCACATTACTATGTAAATATGAATATAAACCTGTTTTAGTACTAAGCAATTTCCCGCACAGGTGTAGTAAGTATAAATGAAATAAATATCAACATCAAATTTTTTATACAACATACTTATCTACCACCTACTAAGAAATGTAATTCTTGAAATTTTTTCGTATTTTTTTTAAATATAATACTACTCCAATGAGCTCCTGTTCCATATCACGTCCGCCATACTTCCACTAAGTTCACCATGATTTTTTATTTCTTTGCACTTTGTTGCTTTTTGCTAAAAATGGAATCATGCGATAAAACGTTGATAACATACATTTTTGACTGAATAAAGGTACTTACGAAGGAGTGGGTTCACATTGTGAACAATCAGTGGGTTTATTTTCCTTCTGGATTCCGGATTTCTGAAAAGATTATCTATGCTATAAATGAAAAAAATCTTACACATTCGTTATGTACTTAAAACAGGGGTACATATCAAACATCGTCTATAATACAATTATCATCAAATTTAAAATAAAACCAACTTCTTCATTAATTTGTTCCAATTGTAAGCATTCTTTTTTCTCCAACCTTTATGTTTCTTCTTCTTATTTTCTTTATTGTCTCATTTTGTCTTATCGTGTTGTCACCCTTTTTTACGATTGCGCGAGCGACACAAGTTCCCCGTGTGACGGCCGTAGCGGGAATGACTCGTGCAGCGATCGGGGTAGGAAGGTACAGGGCGGCTCTCGCTATATTGGCTGGTCGCGCGCTAATTTCAAGTATTTCTTGTTTATTTCAAAACCATCGCATATTTCAAAATTCTAAATCGGTAGACGTATAGGTTGTATATTTTATAGTTAATATCCAAAAAGTCGTAACTTTACGTTTGTTATTTTGAAGATGCCAGAGATTATAAAAAAATAACAAAGAGAACTTTGTATTTTTTTTCTATCGAGAAAATATCATGGAATCATGTTTCTAAAACGGTAGACGTATTGTGTTACTATTGAACTTTCTTGTCAAGAATTTTCATCACGACAACTTTAATAATATAAAAATTACGAAGGTTTGAAAAGGGCCGTAAATGTTAGAAAAATTAATTCATCACCTTAAGCAGTTGATTCAATGTTACAATGTTTTTTATGTGTTTTTTGCATATTTTCAAATTAAGTACATAGTTATTGAATAATTTTGAAAGTATTAATTTCTGAACATTCCAAAGACTAAAGAAGTGAATGCATTGTAAAATAAAATTAAAATCGTATGTAAGATAAACTATTGATAGAAGGAAGTATATTATGTAAACTCATTGTAAACTATTATTTTTATATGATAATGGTGCTTGTTAAAATCTTTTTTTATAGTTAATGGTGTTATGTAGTTGTATAATAAATTTTATTTTTATATCACAAAAAGAATGTGTTTTATTTATACATTTAAAAGTTAAAAGAATCTTCGGGTTTAGGTACCCGAAGATTACCAAACCTACGAGAACCTACCTTTATGGAGGCTTGTCTTAAAAACGAATGAAATTATAATTATTTGCAGAATAGAATGAAACTAAAAATATCAAATTCAACGAATAAAATTAATTAAATGCAAGCGATTCATTCGAAATCAAAATACCTTTTATTTTTGTGTGGTGTCTCAATGTTTAGCCAGAAGCCTCAGAAGGGCTTCTACATTTAACGCGGACGCGTCAAAATACCTACATTGTCTAAACGTGGTCTAAACTGACTTCCAACAATGATATTCGACAAGAAACTCAAATACCTGAAACACGAAATCAACAAAGCAGGTAATTATTCGAATCCTAAATATTGGGCAATTTGGCAATGCTTAAAAAAAGAAATCTGTATTTTATCATTTATTTTATAGAATTTTTAGCTTTAAAAAAATATATATATCTTGTGCCATTATCTAGTATATTCTATGTTATCTATGCATATTCATAAAGTTATAATATTGTTTCTGTTAGAGACTTTAACAATTAAGTTATATCTAATATTCGTATTTGAGAGTAGGTACCTAATTATAAGAAAATCAGTGGGATGTTTTTCCAGGGCCGTATTCTATAAGAAGGGCAATTATTTAGTCTACCCACGCAAGTATTAAGGAAAATTGTTATGACTACCAAACGTAAAAGATAACAATATTCCATTCTTGTAAATTGTTATGTCTAAGGACTTGGGAGTATTAAACTGTGTATAATAAATATACTTATGAAATGTAGCAATGGAAAAATAACAATTTTTTCTCAAAAACATCGCATGGTAGGTAGGCACATGTTAAGATAGATTCAACAAAGAATAAGATTGACTTATCACTTAATGCCATATTCTGATATCATAGTTAAATGTAAATTCAAAGCCAATTTAATCTAAGAAGCATCAAAGGCACTTATAGGTCGAATATAAGTAGATATGTATAATGTCGAATTTATATGGTTGAAAATAGGTACTATGTAGGTTTCTTCATATTGACAAAGTTTTTACAGTGGTTTACAGGTAGGTAAACTACATATACCTACTATGTATATTCATATAAATTTTATATTATAGTAGATGAGTTAGCAACAACAAAATTTGAACAAGAAAAAAGTTTCAGCTGATATACCTAGTTAAGCCGTAGCTAAAAATGATTTCCGATCATAAAAATGATAAGGTCTGGTAGAGCTATATGAAAAAACATTCCATAAAGCTTGTTATAAACTAGCCTATTAGCGATATTAGGTACCTGATGCTAATCCGCTAATCCTTAAATCAATACATCGTGAAATAGATCAAATGAAGCGATATTTGAAAACCTTTTGCAATAAGCAATATGAGGTTGTTATTTTTTTAATTTTCTTCTTCCTACATATTAGAATTTATAAACATTTTAATAGGTAGGAAGAAGTTTGTAGAAACTTCTTATTTTGGCGTAAGTCGCCGTCGGTAAGTAGATATGTATCATGGAATCAGTTACCTGGGTGAAAATAAGCTGTTCATATTTAATAGGTATTTAAGTATTAACGGGTAATTTAAAACTTCATGAAACTGCGCTCAAAGTTATAAATTGCAATAAACATGTCTGAAGAGATTCAAAATCAGTAACTAACTTTGAGATAAACTTTAAATCTATGTTTACCGATCTATTAATAATGATATTACAATATGAGGGTAGGTAATACAAACAAGATAGAGCAGCATCACATCACATCATTATGGTAGGTTCAAGCTATTTAAATTGGCCGCCCTATTAGCCAAATAGGCAATGGATATCGACTATCGCAATTAGAATTAGGGTAGGTACCTAAATACCTATACCTACATTTCTATACCTCCTTGTACTATGCAGTGCTTTGTAATTACTTACATAATTTTGCATGCATACTTAATTAATGTTAGAGTTCCATGAATCTGAATTTATCCAGTACATTCTGCATAAACAATGCCTGTTCTAATTTGTGTAGTACATATTATAAATTCTCGTTAATTTTGTATCGAATGATATGTATGAATATACACACACAGGGTTAAACACACCCACATCCAATTAGCTTGGACGACAATCACGACACATAATTGACACAAGGTAATGATATTATGGGTCTAGGTATCTGACCCAGTTGTGATAACAACTATACTCAAAGCTGGTTATGAAACACCCACATATTTTAGGAACTAAGTTTAGGAACTTAGTTTAGGAACTACAGATAATATAGCAAAGGAAAAAGGCATTGTTTTTTTTATAATTGCAACAGTCCTTAATTTTGAGGTTAAGATGTAGAGTTTTGAAAATTTTAATTCAAATAGGTACCTAAATCAATTTAATTATATGATTTTAGGAAGACAAAATTTCAACAATTGGAAATTCACAGTTGTTTTAACAAAGCAAGAACGTTTGCATAAAATAGACACTTTTTAGTGCATCGCTCGGTGCATCGGGAAAGTTTTCTTTTTTAAATTCTCTATGCTAGATACATATATAATTACCAGTGGCGTGCCTAGGGTATAAGGACTGGGCAAGCCCAAACTTTTCAAAGTGTTTGATGGGTACCCTTTTCATGAATAAGATACCTACCTAGGTATACTGTGTAATTATGTTCGTTATAAAACTTAAAAAAAAATACGTGAACATATTACCTACATACCGAATCAAATCTTTTAAATTTTCACGCGCGCCCTCAAACAATTGAGTCAAACGTTTACCTATCATTAAAATCGATAAATTATATAAAACTGTATGACATTATATTATTAATAAAATTGTACAGATTATTTATATTTTAATTCAAAACGCCAATCTTTCTGAAGGAAAGATTTTATAACATCGGAATTATAGAAAGTAACTAGGTGTTTGTTTTAGAATTCAATTAAGTACCTACCTAACAGCTACTTTTCTATGGCAATTATTGATACCTAATACAGAAATGCGTTCTTGGCTAAATAAATACTTATACGTATTTCTTAATAATTAATACGTACCTATGAATACGATTTAACGATGAGAAAGCACGCTCCGTGGAAGAACTACTATGTACCTATTTACTAGCAGGAATCGTAACTAACAAAATATGTGCAAGTTTCAACAGCTGGGGAAAGGCTTCTTCTAAGTAATTCTCATTCATGAAATCGTTCGTAAACATTACAATTAAAATTTCGTATAAGTGATTTACTAGTTTCGGTAATGCACAAATCGGGAGTTGGTTTTGATGAAGAAATTAATTGTTTTTCAGTAAAGTTTAATGATTTTACCTTTCCCCCGCTGAGCACAAAGCAAACCACCACAATTTACAACACAATCTGCTGTCGCGACACTTATTTTACCACAAAATTCGAAAAACTTAACCTAAATTACACCGGTATAATCACCCGCTCTAACAAACTAATAACTATAATTTAACAATAATATTCACGACGTTCGTTCGCGCAATCGTAACTATCTTCACACTGTTAAAAAGCCGGGCCTTTTTTCCCTTAGAAATTGCTATAGAGTTCTATAGCTAGGTATGTATCTACTCCGACGAAATTTCATACGTTAGAAGAGATGAGCGCAAAGCCCGGTAAAAGCCCACGCGTGCAAGCGAGACACCGCACTATTTATAATCCATCGAATTTAGGTTGTAACGTCCAAATAAAAGGTACGACCTTATTCCGATAGCAAGAAGGATGAAATTAAAAGTTTGCTCGAATTCGTCATTGTTTTAGGCTAGGCGTATTATACATATTATATTATATTGTAGGTGAGTTTTCATTGAATTCGGAGTTGCTCATTGCGCGCGAATATTCAAACGTGAATATAGGTATTTTCCTGTCTCTTAGCGAATTTCTAAGGCAAGCCGGGCTTTTCGGCTTGTATGAACGTACCGCCACTGATAATTACCTACTAAGTACTTCACAAAATAAGATTTAGCTACGCATAAATTTGACTGTTGATGGTACTTAACTAAAATATTATATTATTTAAAAAAAATTAAAAAGTTTTCCAAGGTAAAATTTGTCCGCAAATCCGTCGGAACTTATTTTTCACAGATTTATATTGCCTACCTACCTAACAAAATTTACAATTTTGAAAATCTATTGTGATCGGTTTAAGGACTAGGAACTATAGGACCTTAAGAAGAAAAATAACTAATCATAACTATTACATAAGGAAAATATTATGCTGAAGAAATGTTTTATATACCAAAATAACACCTACTAAAACTCTCCATCGAAGCCTATCGATTTTTAAAAGCTCTGATAATAATTTGCTAAATTTACCCTCAGCAACAAAGGTTTTGACGATAATTCTTATAATGATAATACGAAACAATCCTCTTATTAAATTACAGAATATAGAAATGATTGAATCATTTTCCTGTTCCCGATCAGAAAGTAAGAGTAACATAATTAATGCGGTCGCTGTAAACTTTTTTACCCTATTTCATAAATGCCGCTGAAGTTATGTAATTTTTAACAAATGTAGGTCAAGTTTAGTGTCCATTTATTTAATTTTACAGTCAAAATAACGTATATAACAACTAGAACAAGTCGATTACATGCTGAAAAGTACTTACAAAATACACGTGTAAAATGGAAGTACTAAAGCGTAGGTGCTAAGCCGAATCGATTAATTTCTAGGAGAGATTAATTCCAAAAAATATAATTTCAGTCGGGTGGGATAAGGGGCGTTCGGTGGGCGGGGCTTGCGAGGGGGCGTGGCCCGCCCTCCTTCATTGTGTGAGCTTTGTAAAATTCCCAGAAATCGGATTGATATTTGTATAGAACGTATTATTATGTACATTATGCATATCGATTTTGTAATTTATTTGTAAAAGGATTTACCATAGATTAATACACAAAATTTATCAGACATTTTAGGTTATGTAGGTACCTACATATATTTTTTATAAAGTACCTAGGTACTTACCTATAATGCCACAAAATGTCTCCAATTTAATTGTATGTACCTAATAAATAAAAATATTACTAAAGGCAGAATTTACAAACGAAAAATAATTATGAAAATTGGTTCACGTATAGGTACCTTACAAATAAAAAAATAATGATACCTACCTATTTTTTATTTGTATTTTTATAGAAAGTAATAATAATTAAATAGAGTTATTGTTTATTTTTTAACTCACACCAAAACAATCTCGAAGTTCATACATTATAATGAAATAAAGGAATATTTTATTCTATCACAAAAAGTTCCAAGTTTTTCCGTCTCGAAGGATCAATACAATGTTCCGAGTGTCTTAATACCTACATTCAATTTGACCTTGACCTGTCATTGGATAATTTTTTGATAATGTTGTAATATTTTATTTATATCATATTTAAATTAAATTTATGTTAAATTAAATGAATTTTCCATATAATTAAAGATTTCGACCGCCAGAAGTAATATTTCAAAACTATAGAATTTTTCCTGCATAGTTTTTTAAAATGCTCGGTTAGTTATAAATTAGTAGCTAATTTTGGAAGGAAAAACTAGTCTAATATTCTAAATAAACTTCTTTAAGTTTAAACGTAATTTAAACGCAAAATCTGTTGTGAAATATCCGCGATAGTCGTTAGTTTTTATAATCTTTGTAAGTTCGATGGGTGGAAGGGGTGCAGGGGTGGTTTCCTCCCCAAAAGTTGGAGTACAACACAGCTACAGGTTGGGGGGTGCTCTTGCGTCATGCCACCCCCCGGGTGGATGCACCTATATAAGGGCGCCGCGCTTTGGCCCTCCGTCAGTCCTGGACTAGTCGCCGAAGAGTTATCACTGAAATCAAGAAGAAGCTCTGCTAGTCTGCCCCTTGCTCATTTTAATTAGAGTCAGTGCTTTCATTATTTCTGAATTTTCATCAGATTTTTCTGATTTTCCTCATTATTTGGGAAATTTCTCATTCCATTTTAAATTTTCGCGCTCTTTTTTCCGCCGGTTTTTTAGCGGCAAACTTCCTATTTTTGTGGCGAAATATTTAAATTTAATATTGTTTTTCCTCCATTAAAATTCCAATTTTGCCGGCTCTACAGGATTTGGTAAGTATCTATTACTTTATTTTCACTTTTACCGTTATTTTCATTAATATTTTCAATTGTTTAATTTTGTTTCTGTAAAATTTTGTTTTTGTTCAGAGCGTTTTTGAAGGAAAAATTAAATTACTCTGTTTATTGATTTTTTCCATTTTTTGTTTATAAAATTTGAAATATATGATTTTCTTTTAATGTTTTGTTGCAATATCTTTTTCTTTATGCATAAAAATTTTCTTGCTGAAAATTTGTAACAAAAATATGATTTCTCCGATTTTTGTGAAACTTTCATAGTTTTAAATTGTACTTTTCGTATTTTAATTTAATTTCGTATCTTAATATTTTAAGACGTTTTTTCTCTAATTTAAAATTCGTCCGTGTAAAAAAAAATATATTGAAAAAATTGCAAAAGTTTATACGCATAAACATGTTTACGAAAGTTACGCCGATTCAACTAGAAGCAACAGGTCAAACGCGGTAAGGCGTGTCGGTCGCCACGCCCACGACGTCGTGAAGTATCCGTTTGAACTGTAGGTTATTTTCAATATTTTCCACTGAAAATTGTAAAAAGCTCTCTAAAAAATACTATTTTTTTATTTGATATGATATTTAGTATCTAATTCTTCTTCATTGTATGGTACAAATAATTACTTTACATTTTGTGTCAAAAACAAAGAAGAAATTAGTAAAATTCTGCTTTAATTTTTCATGCTAAAAAATTAACGTTACATAATTTTGATGCCGTGAAATAGGAAATATAGAATTATTAATTTTTTTATTTAACTTTCTATTTCTAAAAAAGTCAGATTTTTTTCGCGCTTTCCTCTACCGTTTAATTCTAATTTATTATATTATGACCAAAATTCTGTCTCAGAAAAAATATATTGAATAGAGCAAATTATAAATAGCACAATCATTAATTATTAAATGACGAGAGATTGCCCCTCGCCCCCTCCCCTTTTGAGACTTATCCTGTTAATAATTTTTATATCTTTAATGATGAAATGAAATAAAATGAAGGCTTTTACGATCTTCTGCTGTAATTTTCCATTTGAAATATGTATGCGAAATGTTGACTAAGTTTTTAATATACCCGTTCCCCTTTCCATTTTGTAATCCTCCCCCCTCCCCCTTACATAAGTAGGTCAAATACCTACCTATCTATTCCCCCACCCCACAACACCCACTGACCTTAAAAAAAATCAGTGCGAAATATTCGCCAAGATTTAATATGTTGGTCCCCCCTCCCCCCTTGAATGATGTGTTCCTCCCCCTCCCCCTTGAATAAGTCGATCGAATACCTACCTACCTACCATACCCCCCACACCCTTTGGTGGGTTGAAAAAATCTAAGCGAAATATTCGCTAAGTTTTAATTTGTTGGTCCCCCTCCCCCCGCTGCTGTTTAGCAAGGGCCGAACGGGATGATAATCATATTTATTTTGGTATTGACAATTGATATATTATATTTAATTAAAATCAATATTACATTGATTTCTAGCTCGTTCATATTTTTATACATTAAAAAAAAAAGAACTTAAATGTCCACTCCCCCCTCCCTCCGAACAAAAGAGGGGATCTTTGTATTTGACAAATGCGTGTGCGCATATTATTAATGCGGTTCATCATACGTGATACATGGGCACTACATACAATTAGTGCAATTTTCATTTTTTTTCAGATCGCAAATCAATTATCAGCTTATCCAAATACTAATAATTGTGGATTAGCGTAGCCAGTTGTTCCAGTTCCAATTATTCGCGACTTTAACTTGAAATTTTATTATAGGTAGGCGTGATGCTTAGCTTTTACCTGGATTTGTGCCAATAACTTCATAATTTGCCGACACTAAAATTTGAAATCATAATTCGAATCAAATTAGGTACTACGAATTTTAGTACAAAATTTTGAAGGCGCGGTATTAAAATTTAGCAGTGCGCAGCCAGGTAGAAAGAACGGTTTCGAATTGGCTGCTGGCAATAGAATTGTTATCCTATACCTAGTCTAAAACATATGCATGCGTATGCGCAGGAATAAGTCATGAATATAAGAGAATACAATAAGTTTAATTTCTAAATAAAGGTTTTATTAAATCATTTTTCCAATTTATCTAGCAATTTTAATAATAGTCATTTTTTCCATTTTACATTCGAATTTATAGCTAACAATTATAACATTACATACTCATTTATTTACTTCATGTGGTTAACGGTACCACAGAATAATAAATAACGGTACGCGTGTTATTTACCTACCTATACCTCTTAACCTATATTATATCAACAGTTTAGGATTTTTTAGTAGGTATTTCAAATCAATTGATTGAATTTGAATTAAGCATATAACATGCGCGGGCGCATGCTCTTAACTTAGATTCAGGATGCGAATAATTTAATCATTTAACGAAACTTTAATTCGTCAGTAAATTTATTGATACGAATTTTAATATTCAATTGTTGACAGTAACTATGCTGCCACATACAAAAAAAAACTTTACTTAAGTTTTTTAAATAACTGATACGATACAAATTTAAATATTGACCGACGATATTTTAATCCTGGCCAATAAGATCGGACTTTGTACTTAATTCTTGCTAAATAACGGTTTTATTTAATTCAGAGGGAGAAATTAAGGATTTAATATTTTCGTGCACTTTATAATTAGATGAAAAATATTTCGGTCATTTTATAAAACAAAACAATGATTAATCTCCCTCAATCTTAAACAGAGTTATCCAAGATGCCCGAGCTGCCGATCACCTTCAGCTACATGAACAAGTTCGCATGCTTCTACTACCAGATCGTCGTTTCTTCCATCTTCATCACCATCATCAAGCGGCACATCGCCTATTTCATGTGCCAGTATGTGACTGACAACTTCTATGATCATTTCGAGCAACCACAATGCGCCAAATACAAACCGATTTAAGGTTGGTAGTTTTGAAAAAAAAATTTTTTTTAGATTTTTTTATTTTTTATATAAGGTCAAATATACAATTTATTGGATAGAATCAATCAACACTAGACGATATTCAAGTGCCAATTAGATGGATTACATTTGAGTAAAGAATATTTGTTTAAGAATTAATTAATTTATTTACAGGTACTTTTGAAGGCGTGAATCCCGTTCCATCAAGATAGCAAGGTACGTCTGCATGCACCTTTACAATACTCTCCGGATCTGAAAATGGCGGTTATAAATTTATTTTAAATTAAGAGCATCATTATACTGCGATCTTAAATTAAGTTTTTCGTTTATATATATCTCAATTGGAGTTAACAGGTCCAAAGTATTAGTTATAATTCAAAAATAAATCACTTCTACAATGTGTGCGTGTAAAACAATACCTTATATATATGTAAATAAACGTCAAATTGCTCAGTTTCTGAACGCCTCTATAATATTGATACTTCTCCTATTACATCTACCGATTACAAACTATGGTACAAATATGCCAAAAATAATAGTAATTCGAAAAAAAGGTATAATTTCACAGATACAAAGTGCTGACGAATTTGGGCTAGACGATATTATGTTTGGGGACTTGGATACGGAATAAATTGTTTAAAGAATTTTTATTTATATTATATCCCACTATTGGTATACTAAGCGCGAAGGGACTTGTAGTTTTGCATACACTGATCACGTAAAAAATACTTAAACAACAAAATTACGTCAAAAATTTTTTGCAAATTTTTTCATGAAAATCCATGTTTTCTTCTCTAGCTTCGCGCAACCGTTTTATACCGCTACTCTAATGTGAGCATTTTGTCTATGAAAACATAATATTAAATGATAGCTCACGTGCTGGTGGCAAAGTTGGGCGGGCGGGTTGCTTGTTATGGGTGTACACTGTACACATAGAGTTTTAAGAATTCATCTATTTGAAAAAAAAAATGCGTCTGGAATTTTATAAGTATTTTTTACGTATTCTTGACAACTGCTAAATTTTGACTCTGGCAAAAAGTCTTTGCTCATTGCCATAACTGAAAAAAAAAAACGAAATAAAAATAAAATAAACCACACGGTTTAAACCGCTAATTTTTGAAAAGTATTGAAATACAATAGATTTTACCTACTGGTCCGGGAGCCAGCAGCAGATTTTATGACCAAGTTCCTCTCAAGCGGTAATTAGTAAAATGCATCAAAGTATAGTATTATGAAGCCTCGTGAACGTCAGCTGGAGCTCGGTTGGGGGAAAGAGCGGTTGTAGCCTCCCGTATCAGCTGACGGTTTTTCCACCAAGATACAGCCAGCTGACATATATATTTATCCACAGTTACATATAAGCTATCATCAGGTAAATTTTTGTTTGAGAGGAAATAACGGAAAATAAATTTTTCTTTAAATTTAACTTTCATGTTCGAGACACCAGCTGACGTATAATACACCATGTTGTAACCAGCTGACTATTTTTTTTCGTTGAGATATTGGGTTAGCTACAATTTGACAAATTTTTAGCTGAGAGGAAATGAATGAATGAATGTATTTTTTTTCCTATGTGCGTGGGAGGCTACAACCGCTCACCCCCCCAACCGAGCGCCAGCTGACGTTCACGAGGCTTTATAATACTATACTCTCATGCGTCTGACGAATTATCTCTTGAGAGGAAATAATGAACCAAATTTGCACCTGGCTCCCTAACCATACCTTCTAAATTCAAATTACAAACAAATTCAAATTGATTTTATTACTTTGCAATATAATTCAGCAGTTTGATTAAAAAATCCTTTTAAACTTATAACCCTCCACTGATACAAAAAGAAATATCAACACGATAAATTAAATCGCCTTTAAATACTGATCTTTTGGCATTAATTTTCAATATTTCTTCATCTTAAAATTTTGAACCGTTAATAAGTCTGTTTCGATTCACTCTTTCAATAGTAAGTATGATGAAGAAGAATAGTAAGCGAATATCTAATCATATCAACATATTAGGTACTAGCGGTCTGCCCCGGCTTCGCCCGTGGTACATATTTACGTTTTCTCTACATAAGAACCATCCTCGTACTTCAAGGAATATAATAAAAAAAGAATTATCGAAATCGGTTCAGCCCTTCACACGTGATGCCGTGACAACGCGAAACGGGTGCGGACGCGCCGCCTTTTTATAGCTCCCGCCGCGAAGCGCGTCGAACGCGGCAACTGATACACAAAAATAATCCTTATGGCATGATTCTGCAGAATTCACGCGCGATGACTTATAGCGTATTTCATGTATAACTTTGGTGTTTCTACACCGATTTACATGATTCTTTTTTTATTGAATAGGTAATAATGTTAACTTTTTTTAATTAGGGATGAGTGAGAGTATTTGTTGTAAATGTAAGAGTAGACAAATATAATCAGAAAGCTCCGAATTGCTAAGCTATTGAAGTTTCACGTGTTATTGTGAGTCAATTTTAAAAGATAGACATATGCGGTCTAAGAATATATTTTTATATAATAATTTAAGAACATTTGTGTCGTACATGATTTCTATGTAGCTTTAACCATTAAGGCTGCACACGCGACGGAAGCTTAAAAAATGGGTAACTTCTCCCGTTTTCCCAATATTTCCCTTCACTGCTCTGCTCATATTGATCGTAGCGTAATAAAAAGTATACTATAACCTGCCCAGGAGTATGAAGAATAATTGTGCCAAATTTCGTTAAAATCCGTCGAGTAGTTTTTGTTTCTATAACGAATATACAGACAGACAGACAGACAGACAGACAGACAGACAAAAATTTTACTGATTGCATTTTTGGCATCAGTAGCGATCCCTTATCACCCCTTCATAGTTTTTTTTTAAATATATTTCATGTACAGAATTGGCCTCTCTACAGATTTATTATAAGTATAGATAATCTCTTTGTAAATATGTATAATAATCAACTCCGTTAAGATGTAAATATATATAATAGGATGCCACTGAATTTACTAGTTACATTAGGTATCGACTTCAGACTGTATATTATATTATAGCATCATCTTAAATATAGTCTTGACCAATGTCAGTTTTCTTTTGAAGTCAGTTAAAATTTTTTGTCCCCGAGACCGCATTTACTTCCTTACTTACTTACGAAAAAGAGTGTATATTCATTAAGATTATATGAAAAATTGGAATGGTGCTGACTAAGTTAGATATCTACAATTAGTATTTTAAATATTATAGTGTCGAACGTACTGAACCTATTCAAAATTTTATTTTGGAATAAGCATTTGATCTTTTCTTTATTGTTTATTTCAAATAAGTATCAATATTCACTTTTCCTATGTCTTCTTTGGTTTATGTCTATCCTAGCGATTGCCTCATTTCATAAAGTATTTCAATTCTCAGACGTTGTGCTTTATTAATCAAATCTATTTTAAATTGAATCAAAACAACATAAAGACTTTCAAAAGGTCAAATGTTATATTAAAAGTTAAGCAAAAATTTCCGGGGGACTTATTAGGATTCATATCCATGGTTGAAGTTCACGTTGCGAAGCGTGTTTGGAGCTTCCAAACCAATTTCATGACCTGGGTGGTCTTTCTAGCACAGTGAGATAATGTTAATTTAATAATAGGTATTTAAATAAGTATTTGTATATAGTATTAATAAGTAGAAATAAACTAGTGTTAGACAATGCCTAGGTCATGAAAATGGTGAAATATAAAATATTAATTAGAGTCAGTATATCTTTTTCTTTCAGTTTTGTGTGTAAAATTCTTTAAAAATTATATTTATAAAGCATTTGAATGTCATACAACCAAATTCGACTTGTTATTGTGTTAAAACATAATAAGAGAATTTTAATTTAATGTCTGCCTTTTTAATCGTTATATTTTATAATTCAAGGTACATATTTTAAACCGAAAAATTAGTAAGTTGTAAATATAATAGCAGGCTAATTTTAAATTCTAGATTAAACGTGTACAATTGAAAATTGTTAAATTATAAGTCGAACAAAACCGTGTAAAACACAATGTTAGGTTAAGTAGGTTAGGTTTCGGTAAATCGGGTATACTTGTAGAAATAAATATAAATATTTTATTATCGAATTAGTCATTTATCATTTGGCTTTTCAAACACGAGCTTGTTATACCTACAATTTTGCGAAACGCGGGGCCTAATATTGTAGTCCGAACATATCCATACTAATATTATAAATGCGAAAGTAACTCTGTCTGTCTGTCTGTTACTCAATCACGCCTAAACTACTGAACCAATTTGCATGACATTTGGTATGGAGATATTTTGATACCCGAGAAAGGACATAGGCTACCTTTTATTGCGAAATATGTACCACGGGCGAAGCCGGGGCGGACCTCTAGTTATAGAATAATATCTAATGTTAATACGTAGCTGCTTTGACAAATATAATCTTTTTGTTCATCTTAAATTTTTGTGAATTATGTTCGTCAAAACTTTACGGAAGTTTTAGCGAATCCATACTAATATTATAAATGCGAAAGTAACTCTGTCTGTCTGTCTGTCTGTTACTCAATCACGCCTTAACTACTAAGCCAATTTGCGTGAAATTTGGTATAGAGATATTTTGATACCCGAGAAAGGACATAGGATAGGTTTTATCCCGGAAATCCTACGGGAACGGGTTTTTCTTTGAAAACGCGGGCGAAGCCGCGGGCGGAAAGCTAGTAATAAATATAAAGCGAATTCATACAGACCATTAACATAGCACAATAATTAGTTTACTTTCCTTTTTTCAATATAATTTTGCGTAGATATTAGGTAAGATCGAGCTGCGTGAATGAAATGATACGTCCAGGGTACTTTTTTCAAGTTTTGTGGTGTATTAGTTTCTAGATTAGTCAAAGACTAATAAGGCGTGTGAATGTGTGCGTTTCGAGTCACGGGATCGTCCATTTGTTTTATTCAAGGTCGAACGCGGAGGGGGGAGGGGGGGGGGGAAGTTGGTTAAGTAGTAGTTAGTAGTCGGAAGAATGTCACGAATTGTCAATAGAGGGGTTACCATGTTTTATAGAAGTATTATTTCCAATGTGGGCAAGTGATGGCGCTCGACTACTAATACAGGGTTAATGAAAATTAGCGCATAACCTCTTGTAGGCATCCTAACAGTATTTGTTCTACCAATTTTCATTACCTAGCCCTGTAGAGCGCTGTCATTTCCACACTGGATAAAATACTGCATTAAACATTATGGGGCGGGGCAGGTGCTAGGGGGGAAGAAATGAGATCACGTGTATTTTTAAATATAAGGTATATTTTTATATATAGGTAATAATAAGGTAGGTGTTCACCTAAGATAACACAAAACAAATACATATATGTCAATTTAATTAAGAGGGGTTAACATATGAATGAGAGATCTAAAATAGCATCTACATGCAATGTGGCGTTCGATTCTAACAATTGTTTCAAAAGTCTAAAATTCTAATATCTGCGTTATATAAGAAATACACGTGAATTTGTAGGCGTGGTCGGTTTGTAGGTTGGGCGGGGGCGGGTTGGTCGTAAATATTGAGGGTAGATAAGAACCATCCCTGTGTGAAAGGGTACATTGAAAAAAAAAGAGTCAAATACCGGTAGAAAAGATCAATATTAAAGTGATTTTCAAAAGTTATTACAACAATTTATAAAATTCAAACTCATTAATAAATAAATCGAAAATTCAATCTTAACAAAAAATATTTCAAAATTATCATTTGACCTCCTAAAGTCCTAATATTATGAAATCAAACATCTAATATTTATATAGTTACCAAATTTTCATCTATAATATTCTTTTTTTATTGTGTTTAATTTCAAATCTTTTCTGATATTTGATGCCTTTAGACAAACAGTTCTTATAACCTTTTCCACGATTTTATTACCTTAGGACTTTATACCCATAGTTTAAAATCATCAAGATTATATTATAGGGATGGTAGGGGATTTGGGGGTCTAATGAAATAATGGACGACCCAATGACGATTAGAATGTATGTCATACAATTTTAGTACAGTACAATGTAGATACCATTTGCTACAACTGTATATATATTTTTTGGGCGAATAAAAGGGTATAAGCTATAGCATATGAGCACACGAACAGATTTGTGAAAATAGATTATAAGATTCGAAATGTGATTTCGTATGTAGATATGTAAATATAGGTTTAAACAAATTCAAATGACCCGCGTATCTTAGTTATTAAATAGCTAATGTTATTATAAATAGGTACCAACACAATAGCTGGTTAAATCTAAATTGATGGTCAATGGTTAAACTTAAGTGTTTTTATTAAAATTGAGACATTTTAATAGCTAACATTTAATTTCTGTCAGTTTTATCTTCAAAGTGTTACCTCACATGTGTTATAAAAATATTATTTTATCCACTTTAAAAATTGTCGAATGTTTTTGTTTATTGTTTGGATGAAATATATAAATCAACCGCGCTTTTTAACACGCTTTTTGCTAGTAAACATTAAATTTGTAAGGCCACCTAGGTTTAACCAATGTCTACCGATTAAACTTCGTTCTAGCCATTGTAAACAAGGTGTAGCCTCCATTCACATTATGTGGGTATCACTATTTATTGGTTTAGAGTTTTTCAATAAGTAAAAAATAATTAATAAATAATAATAAAATAAGAGTTTTTCAATAATAATAAGAGGCGTAGGGATGTGACGACCCCACCGCCCACGGGCTGGATAACTGTGTGACAGTAGTTATCCAACCCGTGCAGCCAGTCAGTACCCATTCCCAGCAAGTGTGCAAACCGTGCTTCAGCTGGGGAGTACATAGGGTACTAAAAATATATGCAATTAACGGTTTCCTCGGGGAAGTGGGCGACCCTCGAGTGTATAAAGCCTGGTTAATGGATGGCAGACAACAGAATACGATCAGGGCCGCTTCCTGGGGGTCGACCGACCCGACCACCTGGTCGGTCGAACCCACCATCCCCACCAGTTAGCTTGACGACAGCAGGGCCGGCAACGACCCAGCATGTGGAGTCCGCTACTGGTGGAAACAGAAAGACTCGCATGAGATGGTGAGTAGACCAAAATAAAAATGCCATATATTACATATTATATGGCGACTGAGGGTGAAACCAACCGGACTGGATACCGAGTGAGACTGCTCCGCGAATTCAACACCTTGGAACCCAACATCGCCCTCACTGAACAAAATCTGGTGGACCGAGTTCGATACATCTTGCGCAGGAACATCTTTAGAGCCTCCGAACTCGAACAACTAGGATGTGCGGCTGTTTCCGCGGAAGCCCCTGAACCGACGCGCGTTGATGACCCACCCGATGTGTCAGTCCTTTTTGAGGAGAACACCACGGTGGAGATCAATGCGATCGGAGCGGAGGAAACTGAGGAAATAGCTGCCCAGGACATGGAAAAAATCAGGAGAGAGCTTGAGGAGACGATCTCTCATTACTGAGGAATACCGGGTGAGCAGCGCTCCCAGCTTCCTCGCGTTCCCTATAGAGCGTCGTAAATTGATAATTCCTGTAATTTGGCATACATACTGATTTATCACATAAGCAACCAATAAAAATATATATTTTATACCTAACTATAGATGGCATCGATACGAAATTTCCGGCATAGGCTTCTAAAAACTACATACTAATACGTGCTTATTGAAAAACTCTATCTAAATTTCAGTGACACTTTCTACTTAGTCGTGTCTTGAAATAAAACTAGAAGATAAGGTACTTGAATAAAGTACTTAAATAAAAAAGTGGGAAATTTCAAGGGCTTGCACACAAGTAGATTGTAAAGATTGTATATCATGTACACTGTGAGTACGTTATTTGTTCCTATAGAGCTAAATTATTGTTCATTGATATCTAGTTCATTCATTCATTCATTCATCAGCCCAAAAAAATGAAAAAAAAAACAAAAAAAAGTCACGCTGTCTCAATATTATTGATAAGAACACAATAGAAACACACTAAACTGTCTAGGTTAATTACCATAAAAATCATACTAATTGTATTCTAGTTGATAAGAAAAAAAAAACATAATAAAATGAAAAAAAAAACACACCGTTATTACTTATTATTGATAGGAACATTACAAATTGTCATCACACTATAATATCGATTACTCTAGATTATTTTTCCGACCCAAATATCGACCAATAGAATTGCACCATTCGACGTCACGTGGTACAACCTACATGGTATTATACTGATAATTTTTTGAAAATTTTCTCTGGTCGTTGACGTCAAACTGACAGGGTTAATTCAATTGTGAAATTATTGGCCGACATTTGGGACGGAAAAATAATCTCCCGAATACCACACGAGCTTCGAAATTATCTGGCATTTCCCTCAAGGTTCCCTGCAAACAAATAAAGTCGTCAAGTTTTTCAGGAAAAATCACTCGCGCTTCGCGCTCGTTATTTTTTACCTTGACTAAAAACTTGACTCCTTCATTTGTTTGCAACGAACCTATCGGAAAATACCCGATAATTTTGAAGCTCTTGTGGTATTATAAGTGAATATATTGTAAATTTTGTAAAAGTTACTTAATAAATAAAAAAAAATACAAAAAAAAAGTCATGCATACATCATTACTCATTATCGATAGCAACACAATGGGGATTGAACACAATATCGATGTGAATTACTTAAAAAAATAGTTACTAAGAAATAAACTTCTTATGGGCACTCTTCACAATCTTCGCGTTGGCGAGTAGTGCCTCTACTACGTTGAAAATGTTTAAATATCTAAAGTATTAAAATACATTTATTTTATGACTTTTTCGATTACGATATTGAAAAGTAAAAAGGGGTTTACAATCCCGATTATAATTTATTTTCTCGTTTGTGTTTCAAGAAAATGCAAGAAATTTAATTCAACACACCAAAGATAACTTTATGCATTGCTGCGTATAAAAGTTTTATATTTAATCAATTCCTTGAACATAAATAACATTTGAACGTTATCGACGAATAGGTGTTTCAAAAGTTCAAAACCTAATCTTAATTCCGTCCATCAGGTAAATAATAAAAACATCACATAACTAATCGTTTAACAATTACTGGAAATACAAAAATACCCATCAATTACAAAACATAATTATGAAGCCTAGAACTTAAAGAAAGATATTCGATCGAAATCATTCAATCATTCATAAATCATTTTCATTCAAGACGTCATTGTAAATATAACATTTATAAATCATAAACTCTGGTGCGTATCACAATATAGTTAAGAATTGATGGGATTATATGCACAACACATAATAGTTAAGTAATAAAGGATTTGAGGTATCCTATTTGGGGTATAAAAGACTGTCCTAATATTATAAGTTAGGTTAGGCTATTTTAATTTTCGTTAACGTTAAAATCCGGTCAAATTACAGCCAGAAGCATCTAGAAGTAGCAGAATTCAAACACCCCTTATTGTGACAGGGTTAAAGCAAATCGCGCTTATAATATAAGAACATCATAATAGGCGTAAGAATCTGTAGAATTCGACATGTCATTGTAGAAGATATAACAATATGTAACGTATTTAAAACAAACATGTCAGTTTCACAGTTTCACAGTCTTTATTGTTCATGCAAAATATAACAAAAAAAAAATATATATAGATTCGATACAAGACTGTTGAAATTAATTACAATCTTTTGGCGGATGTTTATTTCAAAATTTCATCAAGAATCTTCATAATTAGCAGTTATATTACCTAGGTAGGGATATTACCTAGGGACTCTTGACATGTTCCGAAGAAACAGCTTACGTTACTAGCTCACGCACTCTAGAACTTTTTATTCAATGGAATATTTTGCGTTTATTTAGTAACACGTTTTACAGACAGGATAAGCCACCTATATACCTAGTTGTTATATTATGAGTAGACAATGATCATGCTCTATTATAAAACTCGAGTGACATAGCCGAATGAGTGGAGGATTGAATGCATAAAATTGTACTATCATTTTATGTTTGTTCAACATCGTTCCGACCAGGGTGAAGACATAAGTATTTTAAGATACTTCTTGCATAGGTTTAACTTTAACTTGAACAATGTATGAATTTCGGAATACAACACGTCCCGGAAAGTTCATTGAATAACAGCCTACCCTAAAATAGCCTTTTTTGGTGTATTTCTGTCCAAAAAAACCGTAACAGTTACATTTTATAACCTATGAAAGTGTGAGTGATGGATATTTATTTATTATTTTATTTATAATAAATAAATATCCATCACTCCATTATTATATTCCATTCCATTTGTACAAACAGATCCATCTATATAATCATTATTAGACATTAATTGATAATATGAAGCTGTATAAAATACATGATATAAAATAGAATCGACACATTTAAGTCTTCAAAATTTTTTGATGAGTGCGGTGTTTTGTATGTGAACCATTACGTTTTAATTTGTCACGTCTAATTATATTATGCACTTTCAAAAATTCAAGGTCATAAGACTGTTAGATTGCACTACATGTGTTCATTAATTAGTGTAGGAGATAGTCATCAAATTAACATACATTAAATGTACATAAATGTAAAAAGTATTCTAAGAGTTATTTGTTCAATACCAGAAAACTAATAAAATTGATTGACTCAGGTAAAACATCCTTATAAATAACTTTTTAATAAATATATTAAAAATATAGGAAAGATTTCACAAGAAAAAATATGATAAGTAAAGAAATAAAATGAAATGTATGTGTCTCATTTCCCTCAAAAAGATTTGGGACCTAACTTGATATTCACTGAAAGACATACTTTTTTAAATGCAAATTACGTGTGAGAACTTAACTAACAAATTTTATGTAAGGAGGTAAAAAGCAAAATTTATATATTGTCAGAATAAATCCATAATTATTATGTGGTATTTATACAATATGCATCTTGTATGTAGTATATAGTATTATAAATATATGTATAATTTTAAATATATGAAATATACGTGATTGGTTTGAAGTTTAAACACTTATATAAAAGAATCTAATAAACATATTACAATACATGTCTACATCTAAATCGTTAACGAGATAAACAGGCTTTGGATTATCCTCTTAAAATAAAAGAAACATCAAAAAACGTACAATAAAATGTAACCACAATAATTAAGAGGTATCTGGTATTATACAAATCACTCGTAATGTATTATAATACTTGTAAATATTGAATGCTCAATCCTACGGTGCTTACGCTTCGCTGCATCTCATGAAATCATTTGCGCATTTTAGGATTGCCTCTTAATTAAACCACTAAGGGTATTAGCGTCTTCAAAACTGTTCTGTTTCGCATTTAGTATCTCTTCAAGGGAGGGAATTTGCAATTGTACGCCATATAATAACTGTAATAATAATAAAGCTGTCTACGAAATAAACAAATCATAAATATTATGTTCTGTGTAAACTTAAAACGTTTCACTAGTGCATAAAATCCAGAGTAATGCGGTTTAGTCGTAAGATCCTACTTCGATTATTTACAACTACTACGTTCGCTACGCTAAGCTACGTATGCTACGTACGTGTCTACTGCTGGCGTAGCAAACACGCGTAGACAACCGCTACGTTCACTTTGACAAACGACAGAGACGAATTATGCAATTTTTCAAAGAACAAATCTTACAAGTCATACACGTAGCACAGATTAAATTAAAACATACAACAAGTATTTTTCATAGATATTTAAGTTTTCCAGTAGCCTGGCGTAGCATCATATATAATGAGGAACAATATACTATCTTCACATTGGCGTAGGCTATCTGAAACTAACTGAAAAATATATCTACGTGCGTAAATATTAAATATGTTTCACCACTTCATGCTTATATTATATCTGATAACAACAGTCTGTCTCTGACATTTTACACTAGCTTCTGAACAGATTTTTAAGAATTTTGTTATGTGTAGAAAGACAAAACCATGCAACATATAATTCAAGTGATAAGAAATTGAAAAAACAAGAATTAAAACGATGTGTAGGACCAATGTAGGACGCAGTTACTTTGAATTATCTGAAGTTTAAGAGAGCGAAGCCGCGGGCGGCAAAAATGTAACCTTTAAATATTTTACCAAGATTTTGACGTTAAAAGAATGTGTAAACACAATATACAGATATGTACATACAGTAAGGAAACTTCATACAAAACGTTCGAAATGGCAAGCAAGCATGTTTACGAGAATTTAGGGGTATTCAGGGGGGATCGATAGTAGCGGGTGACACATCCACAGATTTTGAATGACAAAGATACATAGTATAGAAAAGTGATGTCAATGACTTCACGTCAAATAAATATCGATTGTTTCAGTTTGTAGCCTAACTATATTTTTGGCTTCGGACAATAGATTGTCCCAAGTATTCTTTAACAAAATATTCAATCTACAGTTTTGACTTTCCTACGATTTTATTATATGTATAGATATTAAAATAACCATTACATAAATATGCCTTTATTCGAAAAAAAATTACAAATTATTTACTGAAAAATACTTTCGTCTACTACGACTAATTCGGAATTTATTGTTAATTTTATAGTTATGTTTAATTCGTTGTAAATTAATTCAGCCACTTTACAGTTTATGTGTTCTCTCTTAAAGCAGCAACGAAAATGTTATCCATTTTCTCGAAATATTGAACAAAATCATATGGTGGTATAATTATTGGTATAGTGGAATTCAAGCAGCCGAATACTGCGCAATTAGTACGTGGCATTTTTAAAATGATCGCCGAAATCAACTTATCTACAAGCACGTGTTCAAATTAAACTGAAATAATATATTTCACCAAAATGTTAAAACATAAATACATAAAAGACAGATATTATAATTATTGTATTTTTATCGATACGTGAAGTCACCACTTTGTCAAGCACTAAGCCTGTCCAACTATTTTCTTTTTCATCCTAAAACAAAAAGGTGGAGGGTTCTATGCTCGTATAATAATAATTTTAATTTATTTCTGCATATTTTGTGTTTTTAATTTAATTTATCGTTTTAAAAATAATTTAGTAGGTATACCTACATACGAGTATTGTAAATTCTGGTTTAAAATAATTATTGAATATATGTATAATACAAATATCAAGTATTATAAATAATTTAGGTACATTAAATAACCTTCGACGTCCATAACAAAACAAGATTTTGAAATATAGCACTGATAAAACGTATTTACTTTTACAAGGTGTATTAATTCGGATGTTTTTTTTCTTGTAAATTCATATTTAGGCTACACCATTTTTGTATTTTAACGAGTTTTAATCTCAAAATTACCACAAAATCATCTGTGAAAAAAAAGCAAACAGAAATATACAGGCCGAATTGATAACCTCCTCCTTTATTTTTGAAGTCGGTTAAATATCAAAAAGGTAACAGCCCTATAGCTATAACAGTGCTAACGTCATAATTTCATCGCAGGGGCTGAGTTTCCTAACTGTATGTACTGTATAAACTGTATGTATATATCTGCCAACTGTGGTGTAACACTATACTCAGTAAACAGATAAAAGTATAAAGGCGACAATTAAATTTGTATTAGGATCTCAAAGTCACATTTTAAGTTAGTATTGCTTAATCAGCTCGCAAAATTATCTCAACCATAGCTTACCATTTTCTTCTTAACTATAATATTTGTATACATAGATGAAAAAATATAAAATAAAAAAAAATCAACAAAAAATAAAAAAGCTAAAAAAAATTAGAACGTCTTCACTAGAATAATTAGTTTAAAAATTCATTGTATATAAAAATGCATTACTTAAGTCAATAGGTTGTGAATGAAATGTTAAAACTGGCTGTGATTTGATTTAAATGAATGTTATATTGAAAATATATACTGGCTGCACGAGGAACATTGACAAATTAGGATAATTAGAGATATGATACATTCATAAGTAGGTATCTATTATTAGAGAGAGATCTCTTCACTTTTGCATCCCGCGACATATATAGCAAAGAAATTTATTGTAAGTCCATTTTTTTGTAATTTCTGATTACACACTGAATGTACGAGGGCTTATCTATGGTTTATAGCTTTAATATAATGGCGGTAATAATTATATTTTTTTTTATGATACCTTACGGAAATTACATTGTAATACGATGTTTGACACTATCAAACTCTAAAACTACTTAATCGATCTTGATGTTTTTTTTCAACCTGAGAAGAAGAAAAATACATGCTTTTGAAGTTCTCCTACAAAGCTTGCCAAATGAACATAAAATAATGTTTTTCACTTTCTAATAGAATATGGCTTTGATATTTCCATTAAAAACAATATAATAATAATGATTAGAAGATTATAGTAAACCATAGTAAAGTCCAATTATAATTTTTTGTCTTCCAAAAATCATACTTATTAAACTGCTTGCAAGATACAATCAAGGCACTACAGTTAGATTATATACTCATAGATTTAAATAAAGGCTCCTTGATACTTTATTAGTTTAAGAAATTATAAATAATGCAGCGGGGAAAGGCTTTTAAAGAAAATACGCTTATGTTTTACGATCAATTATTTAAAAATTTATTAGTCTATGAATTCAGATAAAATTTGGTACATGTATTACCAATGAATAATAATAGCAATCGATTCTAAAATAGTGTAACAAACGTAAAATATAAAAAAATAATTTCAAAAATTTCATAGAATAGTTAGACGGGTTTTCATCTCGTTCATTCTGGACTTAAAAATTATGCATGGGACAGAGATAGCACATTGATTAGTTGTTACGACTACAAATCGTATACACTAGTGTTACAACTCTGGTCATTAATTTAAACTTTAGTGGAAACAAAATTTTTTTTTTGTGCAAAAAGGCTTTTTTATGTTTAGTCTATATAATACATAAAATTAAATCTGCGTAGTAGTATATAACTCAAGAAGTGGTCATGGGATGAAGGAGAATGATAGATTTTTGGGTTTATTTGATACAAATATAAAATAATTTGGAAAATCCAAAAGTGCACGCCTCATAATTTTTTTTAATAAATATTTATTAATTATTATTTTTGTTTATTTAATAACAATTAAACCACATCGAATCAGACCCTGAAAAATGAAAGGGTTCTATTCCTGAGCATACTCAAGCGTAAGAGAAAAAAAAAGACTCGATTAGTAAAGTATTTCGGTCGCTATCGTGTTAACAAGAAAAAGGATCCGCACATACAGACACACGGACGTCCAAGACAGAACTTTTTTAAACTGTTTTTTAACTAATTTAAATAACAAAAATGACATCAAAAATATCATGAACGTTAGAAATAGTGTTTTTTCTTAATATGTGTGTGTATGTATTATCTTACAAGTGCAATGTATGATACATAAAGACATTTAAAGTTTGAAAAATCAGATGTTTTGCGCGAAGTGACAGTAGTACCCACCTCAACGCTTCGCTTATGAGGCGTGCAAAAAAGAATCGTCCAAAAGCTTATATTTTATAAGTGGTTAAAATGAAATGAACGTGTAAATTGGTAATTAACATGTAATCAATTAGAAAAAACTTATGCAAATGTTCACATACAATACATAATTGCAACTAACAAACATGTACCAAATGATACTATGTATATGACCATGATTAAAATTTTATTACGTTAGCTAAAAACTTAGGCAAGAGAGCAAAAGAAGCAAAAAAATTTAAAAAATAAAAAAATACAAAAAAAAAATGTATATTGTAAATATGTAAAAATTTGGTTAAGCTTTAATACCGTCTTCAGGCTGTTAATTACTCAAAAAGTAGAATTCGTTATGTGAATAGACTAGGGATACAGTTAAGGGATATTGTTAATATAAAAATAATCTCTTAGTGCGATCAGTGATGCGATAACTTTTTAGATTACATAATAAAATTATGAATGTAATTCTTGTTTAACAAATACTAAAATCGCCGTCAAATTATCAGATCTAAAATCAAATTAAAATGGGAACACATGGCGGGATCCAGCTATAAAAAAAAAGAATAATCTAGTCGAAACCTTAGGTAAGGTAACAAACCAATAAATAAAAAAGACGTGTGGCACTCGGGGACTGCCGCGGTAAAGCTATTGCATAGCATGCAGCCTTCAAGCCACGCATCCGAGCCCGTCGGAGTGGGGAGCGTGAGGTTTTTCTTTACAGAATTTCTCGATTCGGTCCCCGCGCTCAAGGCCCGCGATAGAAGCTATGCAATAGCTTAATAAATAAAAAATATGTAGGTACAGTCAAATTGGGAACATCACAATCAAAAGAAAAAAAGCTTCCGAACAATATCACAACTGTAACAAAAAATTGAATTGAATTTATCCATAAAACGAATGGAAGTAAAGAACAAGAAGACAACAATACTCTCATAAAAAATAGTCGTGGCGATCGAAAATCTGTAATGAACTCAATGTCCACGCAAACAAAAGTGAAAAGATTACAGAAAAAGCTCTGCAACAACAATATTATAATTCTCAGTGTTCACACACACACACACAACTACAAACACCTGTCTTATAGCAGTATTATTTCCAGTGTGTGTAATGGCGTGATACTTGTATAGCGCTGTCATATTTCCACATTGGAGATAAGACTACTTTGAGACATCATGGGCTGATAGCTAAAATGCATTATGTATATATTTTGTATTTACTATTTAATAATATATATTTACTAAAAAAATAGTCAACAGTGCTTTTAGTTTTATGTACCTACCTATAACAGAAAAAAAATATCGCATCACGGTCGTGCTGTAGGCTAGTAAAATCCATACTAATATTATAAATGCGAAAGTAACTCTGTCTGTCTGTCTGTTACTCAATCACGCCTTAACTACTGAAGCAATTTGCATGAAATTTGGTATAGAGATATTTTGATACCCGAGAAAGGACATAGGATAGGTTTTATCCCGGAAATCCTACGGGAACAGGTTTTTCTTTGAAAACGCGGGTGAAGCCGCGGGCGGAAAGCTATTTTTATATAAACTCTTGATATAAGGAGCTATTTGTATTAAAAGATCTTATACCGTAACGTGACCCGTAAAACAGTTGTTCTAAGTTGTCCAAAATATAAGTCACCATTTATCTCACTGGCTTCTAAGACTACGAGAATTTCATTCATGTAAATGATAAAGCTCATCATTGGCCTGTTAAATAAAAGACTACATTGTAAAGCTAAATCATTATTGTTCTCATATGAATAGTTTTTAGATAGGACTTGGACGCTACTCAAAACTGTGATATTTACTCTAAAATGTATCTTAGAGTAAAACAATCATATGAATTTAACGTGTCTGCTCGTATGTTATAAGAAAGATAAAATCAGACTATGTGATTAGAAATGTAGTTAATAAGTACGAAGCACCATTCCGATTTTTCTAAATAAGTAGTTATATGACCTAAGCATTGTAGTACCTAGGTATTAAACATGCCAAATTTGATTTGGTCATGTAGATTAAGCAGTGAAACCCGAGTCATACTATTTAAATTGTTATAAAAAGCAAAAAAAATGGCAATATAGACTATAGAATATCTATAACAGTAGTTATTTAGAAATACACTTAACACTCTTTAATTTAAAAATGTCTACAGTTAAAAAAATACATTTCAATAAAGAAGATCATAAAATTAGGTTAGTATATAATGTTGGCAGTATAACTGTATTCACAAAGATTAAGGATAAATTATTATGATAGGACTTGCAGTTTCTAGTTTAATTATAAATGACTGATATAAGGCACTGCTACTCCTGGCACTAAGGCACGATATACTCGAATCTGAATTAGTAGATAGATAATTTGTAAATTACCATTGAGATAAAGAATCTGTGATTGTTATTAGGGGGACTTCGTTCATGGGGTGGAGTCCATATGAGGAGCGGGGCGGGCGCTCCTCCACTCTTTTTTTGGACTAACTATCGAATTTTTTGCAAACTAACGACGTATATATAAGCTCGTCATTGGCTATGCAACATCTATCATGTGGTCTTCGTGCCGTCCCGTTCTAGCACGTTTTAATTTCTAAAGACAGGCAGAAACATAATATCATAACTTTTTGTAAAGGATGATGGTTTGTCCAAAAAAAGAGTGATAAATGAATTCATTTTTTACATGAGTCCGTGGTTTTATCTTCATTTTGGTCTTGTAAATATTTTTTTTGCAGATGCGGGGTGGGGTGTTAGGTTTTTAAATTCTTTGTTCAGGACATTTTTTTTTAAATTTGGACATTAATGAAAAGAATGAATTCATTACATTTTGTAAATAATACAGTAGTGCTATGTAAAAAGCTTCGTATAGAAAGTAGCTAAAAAATTACAAGAAAAAACAAAAAAAATCTACAAAAGTACTAAAATACCAAAAAAATATTGGATAATAACGAGTAATGTTTAATTGTACATACGTTGTTACTTTTTAAATAAAGAAGAAAAGAACAAAAAAAAAATCATAAAATGAAAAAAAATAAATAAAAACGTTTGTAATTGTGAGAATGAGCCTTGTATTTATGGTATGGTAATTGCTAAAAAATGTTGCCGGACACTTTGTTTAAACTTTTTTCCTTTCAACCGACACACATTATTATCAACAGTATCTTGTCACATTAACTATGGATACAAGGCTTCATGGCAAGGACTCGTTAATTAACAACCATTGGAGTTTATTGTGAGGAGCGGGGATGGGGCTCCTCATTTTGAAAATTTTTTAAAGTACCAATAAATACAGGGTACCCCTGAATATTCCTTATAGAAGCGTATTAGTAAAACCGTTAGCTTTTTTTTGCAACACTCGGAGTGTTGCATTTGCGAAAAACATTACATGCAAAAATCAAAGTGTCTCTCATATCTCATACTCATGGTTGAGTAATTTTTGTGTTTAGGATGTTTGGTCATTGCAATTTGTCTGGCCGATTAAATATAACATTGTAGATAATAGTTATCTCAATAACTTATCAAAAAATCAGACATTTAAAAATAAATTAAGTTCATTTATTAGAGTTTTTTTTAGTTATGGCTCAGGTGGCGCAGGTGTCCCCGGTAGAGCTCCACTAACATTCAGATATTAAAAAGTTTACTAGAGACTACTGTGAACCGAAACTTATATGCTTTAGAAAATAAGTTGAGTCTTACGGCTCTGGGATCTTACTCTAATAGTTAAATAATTTATAAAAAAAAAAAATTCCTTGTTAAAGGAGTAAAGGTCAAATGTTATATTAAATACTAGGCAAAAATTTCCGGGGGACTTATTAGGATTCATATCCATGGTTGAAGTCCACGTTGCGAAGCGTGTTTGGAGCTTCCAAACCAATTTCATGACCTGGGTCAGCTGGGTGGTACCGTGACGTCTTATAGCAGTATTATTTCCAGTGTGGAAAAGTGATACCACTAGACGACCTTATAGTGCTGTCATTTTTTTGCAGTGGAAGTAATACTTCTTTAGTACATCCTCTATTCCATCCTATTTTAGTATTAGACTTCTAGTATAAGATACTTTTACGATCTTTCCAGTTATTTGTCAAATTTAATTAAAATTGGTCAAGGAATATCCTAGGTACATTTTGTACCTAAAATATTTTTTTTAATCCATATAAAATACCTTTCTAGCACAGTGAGATAATGTTAAGTTAGTATTCGTATATGCCTAGGACCTAGATCATGAAAATGGTGAAATATAAAATATTAATTAGAGTCAGTACTTATATCGTTATTAGATTATAGTATAATTAATCTATTAGTAATATTTATTACCTTAGTATTTATAAGAGGGGTCTTAGAATTAATAATATGTATGTGTTTTTTTGCCGTTGGTTTAACTTTGGAGCTACACTTTATTTGCTAATGAAGGTTTTTAATAAAAAAAAAAATCTTCCAAAAAAAAAATATCAAAAATATTTAGAACGTAGTTTGTTTTTGGTAAATTAATGAATAGTTTTAGAGATATAATTATACCAAAATAGACGGAGGACTTGCGCTTTGGCTGGAGTTCACGATTTGGAGCGGGGATGGGGCTCCAAAGCCAAAACTCCATGATATATAGGTGACTTTTTGACAGATTTAAATGCGATTTATTCACAAATAGTCCGGGATACATCGCCCATTTTTGCAAGTGATTACTATCAAGCTAATTTTTCGTGAGTAGCTTTATTTTGATGAGATGCCCAATAATTTCATGTACGAAACTCTCGATTGTGGTAGCTTACAGAGGTAACAAAGATAAAAATTTTTGATTTGACGGTTCTCAAATATTTATTACGCAATTTGTAGGACAATATGTCTGTTGAATTATATAAGTATTAAATAAGTGAAAATAAATAAAACCGGCCAAGTGCGAGTCGGGCTCGCGCACAAAGGGTTCCGTAGCAGCAAATATAATAAATTACAGTTAAATCAACCTATCTCAAAAACTATAAGAGATACTTTGATCAAACCAAAAATCGTTGAAAGAGTTAATTAGCATGCATCACCTCTATTTTTTTTAGAATTTTATACCCCGTAGTTATAAAAATAGAGGGGGGGGGACATACTTTTTACGACTTTGAGAGCTGATATCTCAAAAACCGTTCACTTTAAGAAAAATGTTTTTTAGAAAACTTTATATCATTTTAAAAGACCTTTCCATTGATACCCCACACGGGTATGTACATCGAAAAAAAAAATTTCATCCCTCAGTTACATGTATGGGGGGCCCCACCCCCAATTCTTTTTTTTACTATTTAGTGTCATATTTTTGTAGCGGTTCATACAACACATATTCCCATCAAATTTCATCACTGTAGTACTTATAGTTTCCGAGTAAATCGGCTGTGACAGACGGACAGACGGACAGACGGACAGACGGACATGACGAAACTATAAGGGTTCCGTTTTTGCCATTTTGGCTACGGAACCCTAAAAACCGGCCAAGTGCGAGTCGGGCTCGCGCACAAAGGGTTCCGTAGCAGCAAATATAATAAATTACAGTTAAATCAACCTATCTCAAAAACTATAAGAGATACTTTGATCAAACCAAAAATCGTTGAAAGAGTTAATTAGCATGCATCACCTCTATTTTTTTTAGAATTTTATACCCCGTAGTTATAAAAATAGAGGGGGGGGGACATACTTTTTACGACTTTGAGAGCTGATATCTCAAAAACCGTTCACTTTAAGAAAAATGTTTTTTAGAAAACTTTATATCATTTTAAAAGACCTTTCCATTGATACCCCACACGGGTATGTACATCGAAAAAAAAAATTTCATCCCTCAGTTACATGTATGGGGGGCCCCACCCCCAATTCTTTTTTTTACTATTTAGTGTCATATTTTTGTAGCGGTTCATACAACACATATTCCCATCAAATTTCATCACTGTAGTACTTATAGTTTCCGAGTAAATCGGCTGTGACAGACGGACAGACGGACAGACGGACAGACGGACATGACGAAACTATAAGGGTTCCGTTTTTGCCATTTTGGCTACGGAACCCTAAAAAATCAGCTGGTTAGTAATCATTTATGATGACTTCGTTATCGATACACATTGGAAAGGGGGATTCTTTGATCAAACCATAGATTTTGTAGGACAAATATTTTTTCGAATAATTTAGATAATTATCTTGAGATTGAACAAAAAAAAAAAAACATTCAGTTAGTAATTAATATTTGAGAACCATCAAATCAAAATATTTTATCCTTGTTTCCTCTGGTAGCTACCACAATCGAGAGTTTCGTATATGAAATCATTGGGCATCTCATCAAAATAAAGCTACTCACGAAAAATTAGCTTGATAGTAATCACTTGCAAAAATGGGCGATGTATCCCGGACTAAAACGCATAAGAAAATAAAATTTTCTGTGACGAAAAAATCCCTGATAATTTTAATATTGTGTTTCTTCTTCTAGCCTAAACCACTGAACCGATTTGGATGAAATTTGGTACAAAATATGTAGTTTGAGACATGTCACGATATAGGATAGGTTTTATTATAAATATATATTAAAATAATCCCTTTAAATATTTGTATATATGTACAAATAGCTATAAGTTACTATACCTATTAGAAAGTAACTAGAGCTGCACATTGCGAATTGACAAAATAAGGTGTAAAATTGTTAAGTAAAATTATTCTTAAGTAGTAGCCTAATTAAGGCATTAAGGCATTAGGAAATGTGATCTTATTTTTAACTGACTTCAAAATGGCCGGCGCATATATACGATGTAGTTAGGAAAATTTTGTAGGTTAGAAATTATTGTAGGTTAGTAACAAATTTCCGGGGGACTCTTAACCTGGTTAGGATGGTTGGAGTTCACGTTGGTAAGCGGGGCGGAGCTTCCAAACTGGTTTTATGAACTAGGCTTTTCCATAACACATTGACGATTTGAAAAAATTAAAAACATTTTAGCGCGCTCCATCTTAGGCCTAAGCTTTCCATCAGGCGTGTTCGTGGTCAAGTGCTGTTCTAACACCCAATAAAAAACTGTTTGTAATAATAAAATATGAAATGTAAAACAAAATTAGCAATAGTAATGTTTTGGATATTAAATGTTTGTTAAATTTCAATTAAACTGGGCCAGCGCTCATTAAAAAAAAAGACGTGTGGCACTCGGGGACTGCCGCGGTAAAGCTATTGCATGCTATGCCTTCAAGCCACACCTCCGTGTCCGTCGGAGTGAGGAGCGTGAGGTTTTTCGTTACGGAATTTCTGGATTCGGTCCCCGCGCTCAAGGCCCGCGATAGAAGCTATGCAATAGCTTAAAAACACAATAAATATCAAATATCCGACTGTGCCTAATACGTTCCAAAAACTTATTCAAACAATGAAGCAATACAAAAGAAATATGTTTTTCCATAGCACCTAGATCATGAAATCAGTGATAAAGCAATTACTTGCCGAGATTTTGAAAATAGACTCGACAAGTAATTTCTTCGTGTGATAGATTGATGTATGGATGAATGCATGGACGAACAGACAGACGACCAACCGGATAGATACCTAATTAGATAGTTGAATGAATGACAAACGTGGCTTATGAAGCTATCGTATGATTGTCTCTTAAAAAGATGAATGACCTGTAGTTTAAAAAAAGTAACTCAATTATTGATAAAATTTAGCACAGCTAAGAAAATTAAAAAATCTGAGGGAGTGCACAAGAAAAATAGTTATCATTGTAAATATCATAAAAAAAATAAAAAATAAATAAAAAAAATATCATTGTACATAACCACAATCATTAAAATCTCATCGTAGTTAGATAATTCCATGTCATTCAAAATCATTGTTCATTACTTGTGTCCTATTTCTGTACTTTGCAATAGTTTCTCACGATTTGACATTAATGTCAATCTCCTACGGGGTTACTGTGACCCCTTATAGCAATACTAGCTGTGCCCCGCAGTTTCACCCGCATTGCTCCGCTTCTGTTTGTCTTAGGGTGATGATATACTATAACCTATAACTTTCCTCGATAAATGAGCTATTTAAAACCGAAAGAATTTTTCAAATCGGACTGTTCCTGAGCAGTTCCTGAGCTTATCGCGTTCAAACAAACAAGCAAACTCTTCAGCTTTATAATATTAGTATAGAATAATTCCAGAGTGGGAAAGTGACGGCGCTAGAAAACTAGTCTAGTGCCGTCACTTTCTAACACTGGGATTAGTAATGCTATAAGAGGTAACGCAAACGCCCCCCTTGAAAGCAAATAAATCGTATTGAAGTACTATACAGTAAAAGGACATTTCATTACTTTGCAACAAAGCAAATATTAACTAAGAATTCGTTCATTTATGATAAATATAAATTATAAGATGCGAGGTGTGTTTCTGATATATTGAACGTCCATATTAAATTAAAAATCCCCCGACTCCAATTTTATTTTCGGACATCTTGAGGGAGTTGTAAAAATTATTAAGTCAGATATTTTTATGGCGGCCGCCATCTTTGACCGATTTACTAAACACGGCGAACTTCATTTCACCTGACTAAAAAAACGGACACTTATTTACGTCAAACATATACAACCCTATATTTGTGTCGGGGGTTATAATGTCAGTATTATACTTAAGTAGAAACATAGGTATACATTTTTAAGTTATAATAATTTCATAGAGCATGAATGAGAAATGAAATGTAATTGTATGTATGTCTGTTTATGCGTGATTTACTATGCGTGAGTTCTTATGTTATTTTAACCTTAATTCTTTGATAATAGACGATGACAGTGACATTATCATACTTTATAGAAGGGCCAATTTGATAATTGATAGGCAACATTTGACAGTTCAACAAAATTCAACTACGTAACCTAGTAACGACGACATAGAATAACATGATATTTCGTTTTGTTAGAACTGCATATTTGCTTAACTTTTTTCATTTACGATTACATATTTATAATAATAATGATCGATACAAGTAATTTTAAGATTTGATTTTACTGATTAGCCATTCTAAACATACCTAATAAACAATTTCTGATTTCAAGAACTGACGTCGCTACAATTTTGTGTCAATAAACCTTTTTTCTTTTTAAATACCAGTGACGTTACTCTAAAAATCGTAAACTGACATCTAGAATCGAATGCATGATTAGGTACTTGTGAATAAAAATCATCATAAATTAATAAATGTGTTGTGTTTTTATAATTATGTATTATACTTGTCTTCATTTGCCCCTTAAATTTACGAATGAAAGTGTATTACTCGGACAGGGATTCGCCCGATGAATTTTAAAATTGCCATGTGTTTAATTTCGATTGACAAATGTTCCAAATCCGTATCGATTAATTCACTTTAATCGATGTTTTTAAGCAGGTTACCTCTCTTCGAAGATAAAATTGATAGACATCAAATGTTGCCTATTAAATTGGCTCGACTAAGCTTAAAAATATGGCCAAGTATCATCCTAGTGGCTAGTCATAATATAGCGGATATTTAATACATAATCGTCACAAAAAGACATATGTCCTTAATTTTAATAATAAAAAAAAGCATTACAAATATTCACAATATTAACATAAGGTGTCCGACTAACTAGGGGTAGGAATTTATTTTGCGAGTCTTCATAGAACATTTCACGCTTCTAGAATCTAGACAATATAGGCTGTGCATTATCATTCATTGTAGTAAGTTTTATTTCTTTTATTAAGCTTTTATTCTTATTATAATATGTACAATATATTATAATTACGGTATACATTGACAGGGTCGAGCTGTAAATCTACTTTCGTCACAGAATAATAACTAGTAGCCAGCAGTCTTGTACATAGTAGTGAGTAGATTTAGATTTCTATAACTAGGTACTTACGTTATTATCGGCAAAATCTTTTTTTCTCGTGTCACTTTAATTATTATATTTGTTTTTCTTTTGAAAAAGTCCTGAATGACTCGCGTTGAATTTTTTATTGTTTTGTAATGATTTTGCCACTTTGCATTTTGTGATCTGAAATGAAATTAATTATATCTAATGAAAACAGATGGTAGTTTCTGGACAAAGCAAACATAAAGATTTATAATAGTGAAACATAAATACTCAAAAATTAACGAATCGATTTTTTCTCCGGCGCGGTGCGTGAATTAGTAATACTATACTTAAATTAAAGTAATCCTCTTGGTGAATTATAATTTCAGTTCCTATGCTAAAACTAACGTTATAGGTTATATATATTATAGCGGTTCGAATTACATTAAGATATAGAAAAGTTATTACCCTAGAGGCTGCAGTTAGGTTAAGGAAACTCACATAAATTCATTTAATTATTTCATAATTAACAGCGTGTACTGTTATTTTATTATTGCGTAGTTTTCTCTCAGTAAAGAATTTTGTAGATTACAAGAATATTTTTTCTTCTTTCCATTCATGCATTGCATCTGTGCCAATGACTTATAGACCGGGAGATACTGACACAAAATTTCGAGTCATTTGTAACAAGGATGGCGGTTCTACAGGGGTCTTAGTACGCAATGACAAAAAGAAAAATGATGGTGTGAACGCTGGTACCGGTGTCTTAGTCGCGTGGGCGTTTGTCGAACTCGTCGGAAAAATAGCGAAAGTCAAACGATTTGTAACACAAAAATTTTAGAATTTACCGATAGCCCATAAAAAAGTAGTAGGCGGTAGTGTCATGCCATACTTTTCCGGTGTGACTTACAGCCCGCCATACCGACGCGAATGTGTTGATTTAAATAAAACAATCATTCAACCATTTGTACCAGGCTAACTTTTGCACAGGTAACTATCGTCGTGCAGCCATTTACGAAAATCGCCATGCCATACTTTTCGGACGATTCCAAATGGTCGCCATACCGCCGAAAATCTGCAAAAAATTTTTATTTCGCCAAACTTTTTGTACCAGTATTGCATTTGGATTTTTGGAGAGTATTTGATAAAATGTGACCATTATTATATTTGCCATACTTCTAGTAGGGGGAAAAAGTGCTGTTATACTTGAAAACTTAATTTATTATTAATTTATATAAGTGAGGATTTCCAACACTTAGACCTTTGAAATTTTGTATTTATATTTGTTGATCCTCAAACTTACAGGAAAAATAAGTGCCATACTGTTACAAATCGTTTGACTTTCGCTATTTTCCGACGAGTTCGACTAACGCCCACGCGACTAAGCCGCCGGTACCAGCGTTCACGCCATCGTTTTTCTTTTTGTCATTGCGTACTAAGACCCCTGTAGAACCGCCATCCTGTTACAAATGACTCGAAATTTTGTGTCAGTATCTCCCGGTCTATTACGTTATATACTTTTTATTTATAACAGTATAAGCGTGATTTGGGGGACTTGTAGATATGGTTGAAGTCCACGTTGGCTAGCGGGGCGGAGCTGCCAAACCAATTTCGTGAACTAGGCTGTGGGCTTTTGATATTTCTCAAATAAACCATCCTCCCTAAGATGCGTTTTCACCAGAGATGTACGAGGATGCGCAGCGGGGGATGGGTTTGTAAAGAACCAATCATATCGTTTCATATAGCGTTTGAGGCGATACTATTGTTCTTTACACGTGCCTCGCTACGCATCATCCTAGCTTATCTCGTGTGGAAAATGCTTCAGATATGTGTGGTGGCCGGCATCTTTGACCGATTTACATGAAACATGGCTAATAAAAAAACCGCATTCATCCTTTTTAGAGCTAACAGATCTACAATGCCACATAAAGATACACATACGAACAGTTATTTACGTCACACTTATATACGACCCGATTTTTGTGTCTGGGGTTAAAACGCTAGTAAGACTTAAGTAGTAGTAACATATTATTTTTCATAGAGCATGAGCGAGAAATGAAATGTATGTGTATGTATGTATGTATGTTTATGCGTGAGTTCTTATGTTACTTTAACTTTAGTTCGATGGTAAAATAGACGGTGACAGTGAGATTATCACATTACTTTTAACGAAAGATGGCCAAATATCATCCTAGTGGCTAGTCATAATAAACTTTAGTCCCTAATTTTAATATAAAAATTAAAAAGAAAAAAAAAACTACACTACAACTATTCACAATATTAACATATAAGGTGTCCAACTAATAATGGATAGGAATTTTATTTTGCAAGTCTTAACCCTCATGAAACATTTCACGCTTCTAGACAATATAGGCTGTGCATTATTCATTGTAGTAAGTTTTATTCGTATACTTTTAAGCGTTTCTTAATGTACAATATATTATAATTACGGTGTACATTGACAGGGTCGAGCTGTGAAACTAATTCCGTGAACTAAGCAAATAGCTAAACATTCCTCTACTATCTTTAAAAATGAAAATTGTATTCCATCAATATTCAAGGACACGATACACTCCCATCCTTATAACATTTGACAGTCATAAATTACTACAACTTTTAACCTAAAATTCAAGTCTAGTTCATGGAAAGAGTGTTAGAGAAATTATTGGTCGTGTTCATTGAATTTGTACAAGTTTTGGAGTTGGACTTGTACAAATGACGATTTTCATTGAGCAGTAATTTTTTTGTATACTTATGTAGTCTTGTACATAGTAGTGCGTAGAATTAGATTTCTATTACGTAAGCATCAGTACGACGATATTTTTTTTTTGTCTAGTGTCACTTAAATCTATATAGGTACATATATATATATATATAAAAGAAAGCCGTGTTAGTTACTCCACTTATAACTCAAGAACGGCTGAACCGATTTAGCTGAAAATTGGCAGGGATAGGTAGTTTAGAGCCATACACATATGGACATAGGATACTAAATATGTACCACGGGTGAAGCCGGGTGGACCACTAGTTATTAATATTTTGTTTTTCTTTTAAAAAACCCTCTTGAATGGCCTAATGATTTTACCACTTTGCATTTTGTGTATTGAAATGAAATTAATCATAATGAAATAGATGGTAGATTCTCGATGGAGCAAACCACGAGCAAACATTTATAACAGTGATACATAGACACTCAAAAATTAACGAATCGATTTTATCTCCGGTGCGTGAAGTAATACTAAACTTAAACCTCTTGGTGAATAATAATTTCAGTTCCTTTGCTAAAACTAACGTTATAGGTTGTATATATAGCGGTAAGAATTACATTAAGATGTAGAAAAGTTATTCCCCAACAGGCTGCAGTTAGGTTAGGAAACTCACATAAATTCATTGAATTTTTATTTCATTCATTCAAGATCATATTAACATGTCACTGTTAAACTAAATGCCGAATAGGTTTAACAATAAGCATTATAAATATCATTATCACGTAAGAATGGTACTTATTTTTCTTTTATATTTTAAAATGTTTTGTGTGCATGCAGCATGGCGAAATCATTTCATTGGGAGGACTCAAACACAGGGTGTAGCGTATTGAATAGATTATAATTTACCTGCGGATAGACCGCGTTGTCGCGGCTTAGAAAAATCTATACTAATAATATTATAAAGAGGAAAGGTTTGTAATTATGTAATTATGTATGTATGTATGGTTTTCACGCATAAACTACTGGACCGATTTTGATGAAATTTGGCACAGACAATCTTTAGACCCTGAGAAAGAACATAGGCTACCTTTTATTGCGAAATATGTACTACAGGCCAAGCCGGGGCGGAACGCTAGTATATTATAAGTTACGTAAAAGTACCTGCAGCAGTTTTCAAGATATATATTATTTTCAAGATATTTTCCATTTTCCACAGCGTCCACTACCCGCTAGTGTTAAAATTATCTATTCATTACGGAACACTCTGTATATTGGTTGGAGTTCACATCGGCGGAGCGGGGTTGGGGCTCCACTATTGAGAAAAATTTTATAATATATTGTGTAATTGTTGTAAGTACATATTACCTACTTATAAATTATTGAATGGGTTATAAGAATGGTTATAAGAATGTGCATATTTAAATATGACTTGAATATGAATTTCTTTTGCCTACGCGCTTTGTTAGTTATTTTATTTTTGCGTAGTTTTCTCTCAGTAAAGAATTTTGTAGATAACAAGGATATTTTTTCTTTCTTTCCATTCATGCATCTGTGCTCATGATTTATCTTATATACTTTTTATTTATAACAGTATAAGCGTGATCCGGGGGACTTGTAGACATGGTTGAAGTCCACGTTGGCTAGCGGGGCGGAGCTGCCAAACTAATTTCATGAACTGGTCTTTTGATATTTCTCAAATTAGACAAATTATATAAATCTCATGATGCTTCTAACCAAAGAATATGAAACTATACAAGTGATAGAAATACTGCGAGCCCACGAATTCTATAAACGTCAAATTTCTTCAACAGCCTGGCAGCATGAACAACGAAGTAAAATAAACACATGAATTTTCAATTATTCTAAATATCCAAAGCCCGATTAAAAGAAAAGTTCATGAAATTATTGATAAAGAAATTATGGCTTAGGTTCATTAAGTGGTCACAACACCTACAGGAGAAAGCTACTATTGACCTGAGCAGTAAATTCTTTCGTAGAGTAGAATTCTTTAGTAGAATAAGTACCTATGTATTAGTATATTGAAAATCTCGAAGTCGTTTCTCAAAAGTTAGTAGAACAATTGGCACATATTATGTCCCATTTTGATTGTCACCCACATCAACATCGGCGATTCTGAACGCGATTTTTCTTACAACAAAATTAGAAACAAATTATCATTATCATCATCAGAAGGAAATCATCTCATCCTCACGGAAGATCAGCATGGCACAGTAAGCTATACTATGATGAGTGAGGTGGCTGGAGACCTATTCCCTATAACTGCAAAAATGTAATGTTTATGATGGCGAAATCGCGAATGCTTCGCGAAAAACAATGCGAATTGATTCTCCTAGTGAAAAACTACTTTAAGGTTTACTGCATACTAATGCTGTTTGTAAATATTATAATCTGTGAACCACATTATATTTGTAAATGTAGATATTGCATGCGAATAGTGAGTAGTAATTGTATAATATAAAGCGTGACGAAAACATGTCTAGGAGGACTCATGTACCTATAGGTAATGGTTGGAGTTCATACCGATGGAGCGGGGTTGGGGCTCCACGTTAAAATAAACTGAATAATTCAGCTTGTATTTATTTATTTTGATTAAAACTTCTGGATATGTTTTGTTTCACTTATCTATCGACTGCAATGATATATATATATATATATATATATATATATATATATAGCATCACTACATAGTATAAAACAAAGTCGCTTTCCCTGTCCCTATGTCCCTATGTCCCTATGTCCCTTCGTACGCTTAAATCTTTGAAACTACGCATCGGATTTTGATGCGGTTTTTTTTAATAGATAGAGTGATTCAAGAGGAAGGTTTATATGTATAATAACATCCATTAAATAGTGGAGAAGTACTGTTATTTTTGAGGTTTCTAATGTGATGTCGTAAATAATTACATTTTTTCCGCTTATATTGCAAACGCAGGCTGAACCCTACGAGTTTTATCAAAATAATGTACTAAGTATTGTACACATTGAAAAGGTCTACAGAAAAGTCCGCGATGGTATATGTCTATCTCTTATGGATAACCCACAATAACTTTTTTTTGTCATTTACTTTTTACGACAAATAATGGCTAATTTTCGAAGCGATTTTAACCAATACAGCATTAATCCTTAACCAATTAAATACCTTGAATACATTGTTCATTTAATATAGATCTATATGGCCCTTTACACCGTATGATTTAAGTGAATATTTTCGGAGATATTACAGATTTTAAAATTGCGGGACGTAGCGTTTGCGGCCAGCGGCGGTACCGGCCGGCCGCCCGGCTATGTATTTTATACCCGTGCCGGAGCGGGCCGCTATGTTTTTATATACATACAACGTTCACAATTTTTCTGTAGTGTATTTAGTATCAGCATTGCACCCGTGCGAAGCCGGGGCGGGTCGCTAGTGAATATATAAATCAGAAAGTGTAAAATAGGCTATCAATGATATATTTTATAAGCACGTCATGGCCAAACTAGCGGACGGATTTTGCTATGGCATTTTTGTCTTTTATTATTTTTGTGCTATTGTGACCGTGCTTGACCTTCTTAAATAGTGGTTATCGAGAGGTCTTGGATTCGATTCCCGATGAAGGAGAATAACAAAAATAATTTACAAAGTTTATAGAACACACTTAAATTCATGAAATTATTATTATCACAGATCATTAATAAGTTTATCAAAATCGTGTAGTAAAGAGACGGTTACATATTATAAATTATTTGTGAAGTTAAAAAAAGCGTGTCAAAAAGATCTTCGCCAGAAAACTGAATTATTAGTTCGCAAAAACTTGATTATTGAAACAAAAGTACGTTTGCCCTATATCGCAGGCGCTAGACATGTGATCAAATACGCAAATACCTACAAAGTCGCGAAGTGTGGCACTCACATTCGAGTCGGTTTTTCTGCGAACATCAAAGTAATCAAACTTCAAAGTTGCTTCAAAGTTTGTGCGCCCTGCCACACTTGTTGCAATGCTTAGTAACGCGCGCGCCGCTGACCGGAGCAGTTGTGTAGTGTGTATATTTTGAGTGTCATAATGGAGTGGAGTAATGATGTAGTTATCGAATTTCTTCAGCTACTTGAAGCGGAACACTCCATATGGGATCCAAAAAACAAAGACCACAAAAACCGTAACGTTGTAAACGACGCATGGGTCCGAATAAAAAATAATTTATCACTACCGTTTACGGTAGATGAACTAAGAAGAAAGAGAAATAGCCATATAATATACAATATAATATACAAAATCGTCTTCCGATCTATCAGCCATCTTTGCAATAACTGTGCCGTAAAACATTTGAAAACAAGTCTAGCAGGCATATTTGTAATCGTGTTTCACTTCAAAGTTTGTACAAATGTTTGCTCAAACTTTGAAGCCAATGTGTAGCGCCAGCATTAACGGTATTGCAAAAATATTTTTGTCTACTTAACCTTAATTCATCCTACTTAACCTTAATTCAACCTTAATTTAACCTTCAAATGCGTATGTAATATGTATGCTTAATTAATTGAATATGGAATTAGTTTATAAAAAGATAATTCCGGGGGACTTATTTTAATGGTCGAAGTTCACGTTGGAAAGCGGCGGTGGAGCTCTCCAAACCTTTTCATGGATTTACTTTCTTCAAGAAGGTTATAAATATTCGTGAAGAGGGAGCAAAAGTTATCAGGCATATTAATAAGGTAGAAGGTAGAGTATATTATAAGATAGATAGGCCTAATTATACCTATATAAAATAAACATTAAATAAATTATTAAAAATACGCCCCACTGTTTTGCTATTTAAATCACATGTTATTTTAGACATAACGGTGAGGTGTAATAAAAAATCACAAAAAAATTAAATAAACATGAAAAACCAAACAAAAAAGATTTATTGTATCCGTAGCGTATTATATAAATTTTAAGATAATTTAGTTACGTATTGCATAATATGCCTGATAATATAAAATTAATCTTACCATCACATCTAACTAATTATTATTATTAATTAAAAATAAATACTCGTAGAAATTATAAATAGTCTTAAATAACCCAGGAAAGAAACCATTTCTTCTTTCATTTAATTAAAGTGATCTAATAGTATTTAATAAATAAATTTAAGTATGTAATCATTTGTGTTTAAGAACAAATAATATCAAAAAAAGGCAAAAGGAAAAACCAAAAAAAAAAACAAATAGAATAATAAATAGTTAGGATAAAATTGGTATGTATGCGAATAAAGTGAAATCGTGAGAGCGTAAGATTGATTAGTTGTATCGTAGGAATCATAAATAGATCAATTAGAAAACTTAATTATAAAATATTTCTTTTAAAAACAAAAAAAAGATTGTAATAAATTGTTTGGAACTAATCTTAGGGGTCTTCTATAGGATTGGTGTTTAAGATGACATTTTATCATAACATGATAATCGATATAATGATTAAAATCGATATAACTTAAAATAATATAACATTAATTTAGGATAACGATTCTAATTAAATTTGTGTATTGTTATATTCCTAGTAGATAAAATAAGTAGTCCATAAAAGTAAACAAAAAATAAAATAAAAAGGAAAAAACGAAAACACAAAAAAATAGTAGGTATATAGCTGAAGGTTTCGGGAGGACTCACTTTGTTTTAATTAGAAAAAAATACGGAGTAATGCTTCTGAATGACGTCTTAAACCCGTTTGTTTCTAAATAGAGCAAGGGATACAATGATGTCTCGATAAATGATAATAAAATGCAGAGACAGAAATATATCATGTCTCTCTATAAACTCAGATTTCGTTAGATACATCATGGCTAGATGGGTCGGAGTTCACCGTTAGGAGCGGGGCCGGGGCTCCTAAAAATTAATAAAACCATAAACCACAGAATCTGACACTTAATTTAGCCCAACTACATGTAAACAATGACATAAATTATCATCGATTGCTATTGTGCGAGCAAGACAACAACAACAAGACGTATTTGTATTATATTTATATCTATTTATTTGCGTATATTTTGATCAATATATATATATCTTTCTTTTTTTTATTTAAACTTGTTTATTTGTATGTATGTATCTAGACTACTAGATATTGCAAATGCGAAGTATTTCATTGATATTCGGTACGTTCGAAACATTTAGAGCGTATGACATTTTTTGCGATTGAATTAAAAACACTGCGCTGTGAAATGCCACAAACGTCTCTTATCTCCAAGGAACTACAAAACATGGCTATAAATGTTTTTAATTGAATCGCAATGACATGAATCAAGTGACTTGAATATGCGAGTTGAATCGTTAATGACATGTGAGCGGTAGCGGAGCTGAAGTTTGTAAAATATAAAAATGCGTTGGGGGCGTCGGGGCAAACATTTTTAATGAAGCTATGATATATGACTGATGTATTGCAGCGCTTTTCACCAAATGGTTTTATTGTACGCTAAGCATGCGAGCGAAGCCAAGATAGGTGTAGGAGCTAGTAGTTAGAGATTATCTCACCCAAAAAAAACAGTAAAAAACAAAAAATATTAAAAAAAATCCAAAAATTGATAAATAATTAAAAAGAATCGCTTGTCTTAATAATGTTATAACGAAAATATATAAATGAAAAAAAATATATAAAAATTATAAAATAATAAAAAAAATGCTTGTCTAATGCTATATTGTTAATGTATTTGAAAATATTTCATCTACGTAGGTTAAAATATTGACGTAGCGTAGTAAAAAAACCTAATTATAGGTAAATAATCGATGAAAGTGTATTGTGATATGATGTAGATTGTTATCACTTAAATGAACTCTTCTTTAAGGCCTATTCAGATTAGAGCGGTATCCGCTACCGCTGTGGGTAGCAGTATCCCGATCAGTATAGTCGGATAGGTACGCGATTAGAGTCTCTATAATATACTGTGTAAGAGATTTAATCGCGTGCCATCGGGATACCGCTACCCACGGTGGTAACGGGTACCGCTCTAATCTGAATAGGCCTTTAATGTGGCAAGCATTGAGGAGAGGAATAAAGTAGATGTAGAGTTAATTTCCATGTAGTTTTGCGTATTATATAATAAAAAAAAAATTCCCGACTAAAAGGAAACAAAAAATATGCTTATTTCTAAGGCCTATCTACATTTTGCGTACGATTTCATTACTTAGCATTTGCAGTTAAAATGGTGTGTATTTTACTGAAGATATTTGAAACAAAATATGTATTGCAAATTACTTTCAAATATTTTAAATTATAATTGCGATTAATTTCTATAACTATAATATCATAATGACATCTTTTTATTATCTACGCGCAGAAAATAAGAGCTTATTCGATGACTAACTCTGATTACAATAATTCGTATTGTAACACGTAAATCTTAATAATATTAAAATCATACTTTTCCATTATGAAGATGCAACATTATCATGTTAAATTATTTAAGAAAAAACCATTTAAGCACCTTGTGCTTTACATGTTATTTTTTCTGTAATTAATTTTGTTTTACACGCACACATATACGACGACGACGACATACATATAAGACGATTCAAATACGATGAAATTAAAAAAAAGAAGTTATTGTTTTCTGATTATCAATTTCCATAACGTTCAAAATACACTACAAAGGATAAAGACTCATTCACATTTTTCATATACCATAGTTAGTCATAGTGCTTACATCCTAGTGCCTTTCCTGTACTGTAACAAAAGAATGCAGCTGACATAACTTCTGAGACATCCATCACCATACAGTATGGGAACGGTACATGGTTGTTTAATTTCCCGTAGTCAATTATAGATGTAAGTGCATACTAGTGTTAGAATACAGTTCATATGAGTATAGGAATAGGAATCACTATCAGTTATTCTATTTCAAATTACGTATGTAATTTTTAGAAAATAACTTAGGTATAATAATGCTTTTTCGCTTGAATAGTTTAAGGCATAGCCATATTATTAGGAAATTATTATTAGACATATGATTAAAAGTTAATGTGAACTAAGAAATTGCTAAGATGGTTTCAAACTCAAACATTTATTTATTCAATTAGACTTCTTCGAGAAGCACGTTTGAAACGTCAATACATAATTTTAACATCTACCACCGATTCGGAAAGCAGTATCTATGGAGAAGAACCGGCAAGACTCTATAGTTGCTCTTTTAAATCATTTCAGTATTACAATTTAATTTTACAAAATATGTAACTGTAGGTATATTAGGATAATATGCCAAAGAACTGTCCTGTGGTTATTACGTTACACGTTTCACATTAATATAATTAGTATGTAGTATAAATAGTGTTAGATATCGAGGTGTCGACTTACTCTTTATCTGTATGTTACCTACGTATAATTTTTGAGTTACACAACCTAAGAGTCATGCTGTATAGTATCAATTAAGGAATAATAATAACATCGTTATATTCTCTCGTAATATCTCTTTTATTAATATTAGATATGTACTACGCAAACGGTAACGCATACTTATATATTTCATTAGCATCCATTTCTGAATATATGTAGGAACATAAATACACACACACACACACATATATATATATATATATATATATATATATATATATATATACTTCCTTTCATTACATTTTAAATAGAAATATATAAACGACATTTCAATATATACTTTATAATATATATTCGCTCATTATTCATGCTTAAAAAATCTTGTCATTGTATATCTTGTATTTGAAGATTTAACAGCAAATTGTTATTTTTTTTAATCACACGTTAATAAATAATAATTAACTCCAATTGAGATAACAAATCATCAAATTGTTTGTATTTGATGTTTATCAAAATATTGAATCTGCAAAGCTCTGTTTTCAACAATATTACCATACGATAACATATAATATATGTACTCTACAATAACATCTCACGAAATCCATCTAACGTTTGGATTATTTGATGTGAGTAGTCTTAAGAAGTTCTTATAAGTATTCTAATATGTATTTTGTAATTGTATACGTAAGTTCTCATTAGTTAGGTAGTTGATAATTATAAAAACACAAAAAAATTGTAGCTCTGTAGTTTCGCAGATTAAAAATGTAACAAAAAAACAGTGTGTAAGTTTCTTTTTAAAATAGATGATATAAGATTAAAATGAAAACAACAATACATACCTCCAATTATAGATTTTTCATGGGAATCACAACACGTAACGTCACTAATACGATCGGTTAATTATTTGCACAACACTAAAAGCTCAAATCCTATCGTATTTATCGATAGTTTTACAACATTACGAAAAAAATGAATATAATATTTTCTAACTTCACAGAGTATAAAAACTAAATATAGACCTACAACATTTAATGTATGTATTATGTAAAACGATATCTATTTTACAATAAACTAAATAATTTTACAGGGATTTTGGTGTTGTTCAAATAAATTTTGGTAATAAGTATTTGTTTCTGTATAGACATTAGACATGTCTAGTTTTAAGCCACATTTACGCCATTCACATACGAAGACGTTTTTGTAATAGTCTATTCTAGTCTCTAGAACTTCTCTACCATAGAGTCTAAAATCGTCAAAATATCGCATTTCAATATTGTAATCTTATAGTAACTAGTGTATTAATGTGTGTGTAATTTTTGATCTTAGAAATAAATAAGCATCTTAAACGATATATTTTATTTTTTATCCGTAATTAGTTTATCCAATTTTTATCTGAATACGAATTTTTTCAGTAAAAATCTTAAAATTACTCAAATAACTCGTAGACGCTATAAATACATAAAGTTTTTAAGTGAATGAAGCGAGTTCATTCCATTTTTTAGATAAATGAGAATTTCTAATGTACCTACGAACATTAGAAATATTAATTTGAATGATATTGATCTGACTTAAATAAAAGAAATGTAAAAGTTAAATAAAATAAATTATTGAATTGTAAATAAACTTAAATGTTTTTTTTTATTCAGAAAATTCTCTACATTTTCACTATTTTAGGTGAAATTATTTGTTGGGGGGACTCGTTTATATTGGTTGGGGTCCACCGTGGTGAGCGTGGATGGAGCTCCCACAAGTAAATATTATTAAAATACTGTCTAAAGTGCTATATAAAAAAAGAGTAGGTAACAGTAAAAGAGAAAACAGTGCACAACACGGTTTTGTTTAATGACTCAGTTACTTAAGTATATCAATTAATAGATTTCTGTTAAGAAATATGGTCATCCTCTCTGAGACTATATTTTATAGGATTTGCGTATTTTCTCGCAAGAAATATCTATCTACTCGCATTCAAACGCAAAACAATGATGGAATATACATATAACATACTATATTAAGTTTTCTTCGTATTATGTATATTAATATGTAGTACCTAATCTCTACTCAATTGACAACTAATTTAATATTATCTACTTTTATTATAATCTTACAGTTATATCGGTTAAACTAATATAATTCCTTCATAAATCACAGAGTATCATTACAAGTACCTACACGATTCGTTTTTCTTACGGACAGGTCAAATATTTATATTATGCTCTATATTTATATGTATGTGGCAAGCGAAAATAAATATTTGCCTATCTGTACCAAAAATGAATTGATTTCAATGGGCGGAAACTTCGAATCTCTTCTTTACATATGAATTGAGGAGCTTTTGACTGCACGTAAATTTGGTAAGCACCACATAGATCGTTTCATGGACTCTCTTCACAATGGGCAGCGTTGGGCGAGTAGAGGCAATCACGATAGAGAAGAAAGCCTAAATGTCTATGATCGGGCGTCATTGTAGATTTTAATCATAATCGCCATTATAGCGGCAAACATCGACCATCATTTTTGGGCCAACACTGCCAATGGGCATTGTGAAGAAGATAAATTAGAAGAGTGGTTTGACAGCATCTTCCCTTCAACTGATGGTACGTAGCAAGAAGCTAATTTTTTGGTACGATGATTCTTGATGATTCTTGGTACGTAGAATCTGTTACTTTATAGCTACAAGACTGGCACGATAAATATAGTGGTTAGTTAAAAATTAAAATAGTAGCAAATTTAGCATATAGTCCGGAGCGAATAAGTGATTTTTTTATCTGTGAACGAAGAAAGAACACTGACATTATGAAAAGAGGTAAGTTCAGGTAGAAGCGAATATAACAAGTTTATAGCTGAGATTTTTTATCTGTAATCATATTATTATAATTTCATAATAATAATAAATATTGACTGACCGGTTGGCTTGGTTGGTAGTGGCCCTGCCTTCCAAGCCAGAGGTCGTGGGTTCGATTCCCACCCGGGGCAAATATTTGTGTGATGAACATAGATATTTGCTCTGTGTCTGGGTGTTAATTATCTATATAAGTATTTATTAAAAAATTATATATGTATGTTTATCAGCCATCTGGTTTCCATAACACAAGCAAAAGCTTAGTATGAGATCAGATCGTGCCGTGTGTGAAAATTGTCCTGAAATATTTATATTTTATATTTTTTTATATTTATTGCATCGTCTGGCATGTTATCACAATGTTATATTATATTCCCTGGTTAAAAGTTAAAAATTTTGTCTAATATTTTATACGTTTCAGAGATATATTTTTAGTTTAGTTGGATTTGAGAATAAATTTTTTTTAAATGAACTCGAAATAAGCTCTATAGATAGTTTGTTAATTTATTTTCAATCTAAGACTTTTTGTCCTTTAAAGAAAACTGAAGAAAATGCAAGAAATATGATCTTTTATTGACTTTTCCAATAAAGACGGAGAATCTCAGTTCGTTGCGAAAGTACCAAGAAGTATTTCGCTTATATAATGAAGAATTTAACTGAGAACAGCCATTTCTTCGCTACTATCAATTTTATTCCAGAAAAAAATGATAGTAGCCAGAATGGCTTTTTTCTCAAGGTTCACGTCTTGGGAATTATCAAGTTTATGCGGAATTTGTACTAAGTGAGTTATTTGATTTAGTTTGTGTAGATAAATATGGAATTTGTATGTAAGAAGATATATCTGATAAACAGAATCGTTGAACATATCATCTAGTTTGATATATATTTTATTTTTTAGATTTGGTCTTGAATATTACACGTATCATCTAATAGAAGATTGGTAATTTCGCTTTACGCGCACCCTTAAGTTTAAAGTTCGGTATGTCTGTTCTGTTATGTCTGGTTCAATTTAAAAGAAATTTATACGTACCGGTTTATGTGTGCTAATATTTTAAGTGTATGTGAAGCTTGCGGAATATTATATTTAAAGGTAAGAATTAAAATGATATTATGAAAATACGGATTGTGGTAGAAGTTGCTTATCGGCATAGATAGAGCGTCTCGAATATATTTTAAACAGCTGCTTATTAATTAATAAAATATATGTTTTTTCAACATTTATATTTACCTAAGCACTCTTTTATTACAGGCTTTACGAAGATCACCTTTCAATATTATAATTTTTTAGATTTATAATATGAATACTGAAAATAAATCTTATATATAAAATTCTCGTGTCACAATGTTAGTCTGCATACTCCTCCGAAACGGGTGGACCGATTCTCATGAAATTTTCTGTGCATATCGGGTAAGTCTGAGAATCGGCCAACATCTATTTTTCATATGTACCACGGGCGAAGCCGGGGCGGACCGCTAGTAAATAATAAAAATAGCTCTATGAATAACAGAGACAGACTGAAATATACATTTTGTATTCTTTGCATCGAATTTGCACAGAAGGAAAATAAACTAATGCGATTTAATTTAAGGCAGCAATTTATGATTTTTTCTCAAAGACGAAAATCATTTAAAAAACAGGAATATTTCACCGAGAGAACAAAAATTCTATAGTGTTTAACTTGGAGAGTCCTATTCAAAGCAAGCAAACACCCACAATGTAAAGAAACATTTCCTTCTCACTATAATCCGACAAAATCGGATGTCCTTATCCTGCATTAGCTTGAATATTTGCCGAGCCATTCAGTGTTGACATTCCTCGCATTGCCAACTTCCTGCGAATGACGCAACTTTCACGAAGTTAGTATTCCGAGAGACATTTAGATTCAATTCTGTACATTTTATATGTTTGCAAACTGAAATATTAGCATCGTATAATAGAGAGTATTTGCTTTGGAATTTTCTTGAATTGAATCGTGAGAATTGGTTACAAAGAGTGCTCAAGAGTGTTGCTGCTATTGATTCCTTTTTAATATAAAATGTAGATGTTTGTTGGTTTCAATAACTGTTCAGTAGTTGCTATTTATTTTATGTGTAACGTGGAAAGCTAACAAGCAGGAAAAAGCAAAGGATAACGCATATTCGACTTCATATACGCAATGTTAACAGAACTTCAGTGAACTGCAGTGAACGCACGGGCCACATGAGGATGTGGAATATCTGTAATTGTATTGGGGTGGCTTATCCACAACATGATAATTACGAGCGGCGGGTTACAGGATATGATGTGCAGCATTTCATTATGGTATCACGTGGACACTTCATTCGAATATTCTAGAATTTGGGGTGATATGCGAGTTAATTTTGATGGTGGGAAAAGTTTTAATGTGGACTTGTATTTACTGAACTGTGTGTGAATATGTAAAGAAAAACAAGGACCCAGTTGCTTTGAGATCTGTTTTATGTACTTTGTTATATTTATTTAATAAAAACAAATATATTCTTACATACACAATCCACATTCCTTTGTATTATTACAATTAAACTTCTAGTTTCTGTTCTAGATTCGATTGTTATAAACTTGTAGTTACGTATTACAATTTTGAATACAATTATTAAATCAACAAAGTTTCAAATGATTCAAAGTAGGCACGCGGAAACATGATCGGTACGAAATTTATGTGTGAAATGAAATTGTGTTTTGATACGAGCGTCGAGCATGTAAAGCGAATCCCCGGTCAATTTATTTTGTTTTCATATCTATTGGAATCATATTCACATTATTTGAAATAAATTATACTTATTATATGATTTTGGTAGCGTTGAAACTCGTATAATTCCAGATAATCGTAATAAATTCGGTAGTCTAATTTTATGAAGGTTACGAAGTGTGGGTACTAAACATTTGTGCTTTTCTTATAATTTAATTTTCAATCTATACTAATATTATAAAGCTGAAGAGTTTGTTTGTTTGTATGTTTGTTTGTTTGTTTGAACGCGCTAATCTCGGGAACTACTGGTCCGATTTGAAAAATTCTTTCTGTGTTAGATAGCCCATTTATCGAGGAAGGTTATAGGCTATATTATATCATCGCGCTACGACCAACAGGGGTGGAGCCACGGGGGTGAAACCGCGCGGAGCAGCTAGTTTTAAATATTTTTCAAGCTAATCAGTGTACAAACGTAACAATTATTATTATGGCTTGAAAGGTAAGACACATTTTTTATAAATTATTTTTCTATTTTCATCAGTTTGATATTTGTGACTTATTAAAATATATTTCCTTTTTAGGTATTCAATTTACGAGAAAATCCTCCCTACCCCCAACAACATTGGTGCCTATTGTACAAAATATAATCTGTAACAGCTTACAACCTACAGAAAAGATAACAAACCGACACACCATATATTTTTAAAACTCACACTGGAAAAGGCCTCATTACTGCTATCGATTTTGACTAAGCATCCCAATTGAGCATAAAAATACTCATTCATGTATTTATTACAAATAACGACTCAAGGTAAAAGAAGCAAGTTGAATGAATAAATGTTTGACTTTGATACGGGATTATAACACAAATAGCAGGAAAGTGGATGGAATTCAGAGGATATTAATTTGCAGTTTAAAGTTTAGCAAACGCTTTATAAAATTAAAGAGCTCGAGAACTGATGAATATGAAAAGAAGAAAAGAAATTAACATGTTGTACAGTTACAGAAGATGATTAAAATATTAATAACTCAGGCCCCGGAATCACAGACACAATAGAAAATCTATTGTGTCGTGGACCGATCGGGCCGTTCGGGGCTCAATGGGTTAACGCCTTTAATCATTCCGAAAATTAAGAAAAAAATCGTCAAAGTCAAATGCTAATAATAATCCTTGAGTCGGATGAATACATCATTATTTTTCTGCTATTAATGCAATATTTGTGACTTGTAGCTTTAGCTTTGTAAAGATGCTTCCATTTGTAAAAGAATATATTATAATTACATTAAATGTTTGCTTAATAATTTCAAAATTGCTTTGTAAGTCAAAATATAATACTTATTGCTTACTTGTTTTTTTAATTTGTAACTTTTATACCCATAAATAATGGAAAAGAAATGAGTTTTTATATCCTTATAAAAATGTTAATAAGTATTTTAATTCACCGTCGTCTGGTTAACTTTTAATCAAAGTGTTTACTTGCTATTAATTTCTAATTTAATCGCGTTTGTTGTTACTGACTTCCACAAAATTAGTTTTTCAGTGACAATAAAAGTTAGGAAAAGTTTTTTTGCGATTTTAATTAAATATTATTACCTGTTTTGCATCTCTATCTTTAAGTCGTGTACTTACGAATATTTAAGAAAATAATTAACCCATTGAGCCCCGAACGGCCCGATCGGTCCACGACACAATAGATTTTCTATTGTGTCTGTGATTCCGGGGCCTGAATTAATCAAGTGGTAGTTATTATAAAATATTAAGCAGTAAAGGAATCAATTAACGTATTCATATTTTATTATTATGAATATTTGTCAATGTTTCCTCTACTGAATCTATATTTTCTCAACTTATAAAAAACACGAAATTTAATTGATTTTCTTTTTTGGAAGGCTGAAGATAGATCCATGTGATACCTACATCTAGCTATATATTCTGCAGACCTGAGTATTTTGAAACAAGTTCTGAAGAATATGTAGTTATATGTGGATTCATAAATAGCATCACTACTATCAAGTTCTATCAAGAAAGAATAACGTTAATAGATAAATTGGTATTGTTACATTTAGCATGAATTTGTTGTTATATTCTGTTTGAATACGGGTAGAATAGACAAAACAGACTCAGAATAAATAAACAAATAATAATTAATTACAGGTTTTTATCCCGTGTTTTCAAGGAAAAGAGCTTAAAATACTTTGCAGCTATCGGTATATGTATATAAACGGAAAATTTGTATCTTGGATGGATACAGCCTTGATCGCCTTAACAATGACGTCACGCCACAAAGGCAGGAAAGGGATATACGGTAACATGATGTATGGCATTTAATTACTTATAGACCGGGAGATACTGACACAAAATTTCGAGTCATTTGTAACAGGATGGCGGTTCTACAGGGGTCTTAGTACGCAATGACAAAAAGAAAAATGATGGTGTGAACGCTGGTACCAGTGGGTTAGTCGCGTGGGCGTTAGTCGAACTCGTCGGAAAAATAGCGAAAGTCAAACGATTTGTAACACAAAAATTTTAGAATTTACCGATAGCCCATAAAAAAGAAGTAGGCGGTAGTGTCATGCCATACTTTTCCGGTATGACTTACAGCCCGCCATACCGACGCGAATGTGTTGATTTAAAAAAAACAATTATTCAACCATTTGTACCAAGCTAACTTTTGCACAGGTAACCATCGTCGTGCAGCCATTTACGAAAATCGCCATGCCATACTTTTCGGACGATTCCAAATGGTCGCCATACCGCCGAAAATCTGCAAAATTTTTTTATTTCGCCTATCTTTTTGTACCAGTATTGCATTTGGCTTTTTGGAGAGTATTTGATAAAATGTGACCATTATTATATTTGCCATACTTCTAGTAGGGGGAAAAAGTGCTGTTATACTTGAAAAATAAATTTATTATTAATTTATATAAGTGAAGATTTCCAACACCTAGATCTTTGAAATTTTATATTTATATTCGTTGATCCTCAAACTTACAGGAAAAATAAGTGCCATACTGTTACAAATCGTTTGACTTTCGCTATTTTCCGACGAGTTCGACTAACGCCCACGCGACTAAGCCGCCGGTACCAGCGTTCACACCATCATTTTTCTTTTTGTCATTGCGTACTAAGAACCCTGTAGAACTGCCATCCTGTTACAAATGACTCGAAATTTTGTGTCAGTATCTCCCGGTCTATTACTCATTTAATTGGTGCTATATTTATTACTAGCTGTGCTCCGCTCCCGCATTGCCTCGCTCCTGTTTGTCTTATTAATATAGCCTATTGCCTATAACCTTCCTCGATAAATGCAATCTTACACCGAAAGAATTTTTAAAATCGGACCAGTAGTTCCTAAGATTAGCGCGTTCAAACAAACAATCTCTTCAGCTTTATAATATTAGTACAGATTGAATGGATATTTATTTACATGTTTCTAATTGTTTAATTTTTAATTATAGATCCTGGTTTGGTGACAACACACTGATACACTGAGAGGCTTGGGAGGAGATTGAAGATTGAAGACGAAGCATGTTGCGACAAATAATCTGTTGTTCGCTTATAGTCTAAGATCCGAACCTAAATCGACCTTCACCGGGGTGATAATAGTGTGAGATCAATTTTATAATAATTTGATCCCATTCTATTATCGCTCCGGTGATTTAGGTTCGGATCGACTACTATAACAATTACAACAACAATCAATAATATCTAATAGCAACCACGTGAGAAGAAAGATCTCATAACAAGTAGCATAAAGACAAAAATGGCTTAAAATAAATTAACTTCCCGATATCGTTTTCTAAAATATCTATGCATCAGACTTTACAAATGAACATGGCTTAAAATAGGGTTCCGCCATTATTTTCTATATCTAAAACGCTATACGCTGTGTCTCAACCCAATTCTTAAATAATTTTCCTTATTTATAAAATCAATTTATTGATTAACCTGTATTACATTTTTAGACCATTGACCCAGAGGTTTTAAGGGGTTGTCGTGATGTGATCTGACAATCAAAAGTAACCTTTAAGATCGTTTTACGGACTATCAGTGGATTAGCTACAAGATAATAATGATTCTGCATGTATTGGGTATTCAGTGAAGCATTATAACGGTTAGTAATAGTTGATGCAGTTATTAAATACCTTTTTATTTTATTTACCCATTTATTTTAATCCTAACCTAATTTGAGTGGGCCATTGAACAATCTGTAGTACTGTACTGCAATGTGATAAGTTTTTAGAAACACATAATTATTGTCTTTTTTTTGCAGGTATTGAAGAAGTGGAGTTGAAGAACTTCAAGATTTCATCAACAGTCAGTCTGCACACGGCAAATTTATTAGTATATTTGAATTAGAAATTTGATTTTGAACTTATAAGTTTTCTAAGTCTCTGATTCAAAATATTATTATAAATATATAAATAATTTAAAATTAATTCGTCAATAATTAATATCAATATTAATTGCTGCGTACACTTAAAAGGTATAATTTAAGAATTGGTATATACTGACATTTTGATTCTTTTATTTTGTTAGTAAATACCTTAAGTAATTTGAAAGCATGTTTGAAGAAGAAAACTAGTTAAAAATTAATTCACCAAATTATAATATTGTTATCATTATTTAATTTTAATCATATTTTTATTGTATCCATTCATTTTGCTTTTATTTATATGAGAGAACGATATTGTAATAATTGATATCACTGTTGTAAAATCACTTTACTCGAAATAAAAACGCAAAAAAGATTGTCATGTTCACGTTTATAAATTGTTTTTTTAGTTAGCATTTGCGAAGGTTCCTTTTTTACATAATATATTACAGGCATATTGGACATGTAATATAAAATGTATGAGAATATTGCATTTTTAGGGAGTTCGTCGTTACATCGAAATTCTAAAAAATGCTTATAACTCATGCTTTTTACTAACAACTGGAATTGGTGATTGCGACCGTTTATCTAAACTGTGTTATTATTTTATTGTATTATAACTTTACTTATTAACTAAAAATGAACTAATAAGTTTATAAATATCAACTTTTACTTGATTTCATTTATTTTTTTTGTTAATTGGTTAAAGTGCATTCTAAATATTACTTAGTCTATTTAAAACTATGTTTTCTTCACAGCATTATAAAAGATTCGTTTTTTTTTTAAATAGGTATATTTTGGTATAGAAAATGTTCATTTTAAGGTTGTTTACTGTGGTTCTATGTAAAGTTAGAGAATATTGCATTTTTGGAAATCACGTGATCTTAAACGAATTTCGAAAAATGTGACGATCTCACGCTTTATTATATCTTCGAGGAACATTGAAGAAATCAGCGGACAAGAAATAATTGTATAGTAGTTATAATTATTATATCAATAAATTATGTATTCTTTGTTATGTCAGAAGACCCTTCATTTGTCTATTGTTTTCAATCACTTATCACACTATCTTAATTATGAATGCTTAATAATAAATACTCTATTTTCACATTATAACTTTAATATTCATTTATCCTCATTCCAAAACCTAGAAAAAGCCTATCTACGGCTACTATTACGAATACCAGTTATTATAATTATATAAAAAAAACTTAAGAATTGTGAAAATAATAAAAATTTATTATAATAAAAAAAAATTGGTTGTCTGTAAAGTTACATGGAACGCCTGAGAGCGAGGTAACGCCGCATGAGTCATATTTTTCCTGCGTGCGTCCGGCTCTATCGAATTATAAGACCTTGTCACGTCGATTTTACTTTTCCTTCCAGTAAGTAGAAATAATAAGACGTAAAAGTTGAATTCGTTTTTATATGCGCATATTTGTTTCACTGATCTAGATCATAGATTTTATCCCGACAGTTTTAAAACTTAATTTTAAAACTGTACAAACCCTACAAACTTGGATGTCTGTTATCAACAAAGACCTGAAGAAAGCTCAAGTAAATGATTCGACGACCCGGAATCGATGTCTCTGGCGAAGAATGACGAGGAGAGCCGACCCCAAGTGAACTGGGATAAGGCTAGGCACAGTAGTAGTAGTTTTAAAACTTAATTTTCATACTGCTGCGCTGTGCGCCCGGACTTTGCCGTCTATGTGGTGTTTGCACACTTGCACACAAATATCGTAAATTCGTAACTGTCATACCTACTCAGACTCAATGATTTCCAAGAAAAATGTGTGTTTAATTTATTTAAGTATTAAATATTTTATAAATTATGTGTTGTTTTATTTAATCCTTTAGTAGTGTATTATGTATCTATGATATAAAAATGAATCGCAAAATGTGTTGGTAAGCGCATAACTAGAGAACTGTTGAACCGATTTCGTTCTTTTTTTATAATATTCCTTGAAGTACGAGGTTGTTTCTTATGGAGAGAAAACTACGGGTGAATCCAGGGCGGACCGCTAGTCTATACTAATATTATAAAGAGGAAGTTTGTAGGTATGTATATATGGTTTTCACGCATAAACTACTGGACCGATTTTGATAAAATTTGGCACAGACAATTTTTAGACCCTGAGAAAGAACATAGGCTACCTTTTATTGCGAAATAATAAATATGCACTACGGGCGAAGCCGGGGCGGATCGCTAGTATTGTATATATTGGGATATCGCTACAAGGTCAAGGTCAAGGTCAGATGCAATCGATTATATCTCTTCGATTTTAGATTGAAGTATATTTTTAAACATGGTGCTGTTCAACCCATATTTAGGATGAGGATGCATGTCACTTACAAGCATAAAAAAGTGTTCAATACCCATATTTCCTATTGGGTTAAGGGTCAGCTAACAATCGATTTTATCTAATTAGGGTTATTATAATTAATGATTAAACAGAGGCATAAAATCATACTTGCAATGATGTGATGTGCTATACATGTCACTTACAAGCATACACAGTCCAATTCCTTATTAGTTTGGGTGATACACTAATCGATTATAATTCATTTTTTTAAAATTATACTGTAGTTAAATATAGGAAATAGGATGGTGTCAGGTGTCATAAATAATACAAAAAATAAACATATAAAACATTTATTTCTTTACACAAACAGATATGTACAAATATGAGCATTAACATACCTAATTACAAACTACAAATGTATTTAAACTTTATATCTTCTTCTTCTAAATTTGTACCATGAAAATTCATTTTTTCCACGCAGGCGAAGCTGCGGGTAACAGCTAGTTTGTAATGAATCTCATTTCAATAGAAAATGTACAATATGTGCTCAATGCATGTCACTTACATGCATGCAGAATGTTCGATATATCCCAAACGGTCAAGGGCGGCTGCAATTCGCCGATCGATTCTATCTCGTCAGATTTAGAACTTTATATTTATGTAGTAAGCCGCTAAAACTGTATTTAACTTTAGTTTGAACTATGCAGTACCTACATGAGGTTTTCACTGATGGATTTTGCCTCCATATAATTTAACTTTTATTGTTATAACTAGCGGTCCGCCCCGGCTTCGCCCGTGGTACATATTTACGTTTTCTCTACATAAAAACCATCCTCGTACTTCAAGGAATATAATAGAAAAGAATTATCGAAATCGGTTCAGCCGTTCACACGTGATGCCATGACAACGCGAAATGGGTGCAGACCCGCCGCCTTTTTATAGCTCCCGCCGCGAAGCGCGTCGAACGCGGCAACTATATGATACACAAAAATAATCCTTATGGCTGCATGATTCTGTATTCACGCGCGATGACTTATAGCGTATTTCATGTATAACTTTGGTGTTTCTACACCGATTTACATGATTCTTTTACTATAACCTGCCCAGGAGTATGAAGAATAATTGTGCCAAATTTGGTTAAAATCCGTCGTGTAGTTTTTGTTTCTATAACGAATATACAGACAGACAGACAGACAGACAGACAGACAGACAGACAAAAATTTTACTGATTGCATTTTTGGCATCAGTAGCGATCCCTTATCACCCCTTCATAGTTTTATTTTAAATATATTTCATGTACAGAATTGGCCTCTCTACAGATTTATTATAAGTATAGATATGTACTTTGTATTTATGAAGTAAGCTGCTAAATCTATACTGAGCTTTAGTATGCATTCTGAAGTATGTTTATACTGATCGTTTCTACCTTTAGATAATTTGAATTTTGAGGCTATAATAACAATCATCTACCCAAAGTATCGATATATACTTTGATATAATCACTTGTCAGTGCAGCTTGTCATTAACTAACCGTATGAACCGCCGATAACCGGTCGTACTGGAATTCATTGAGGGAGGCCTTCGTCCAGCAGTGGACGTCCCACGGCTGAAACGAACGAACTCTCTGGATTATACTTTCCCATTCTTATATATTATATCTTTTATGTAGCTAAACATCTTTCTGTGGGAAATTTATTCGATTATCTTATAAATATATCCGATTTTTACCCGACTACGGCAAAGCAAAAGGAGGGTTATGATTTTGACAGGCTATGTATGTATGTATGTATGTATGTATGTATGTATGTATGTATATATGTATGTATGTATGTATGTTCATCTGTTCCCTCGTAACTTCTAAACTACTAATCAGAATTCGACAAATGACATATCATTAGAAGCGTCTTAATTGTCCGCTGGTTATAGGCTATATGGGGTTTCACAAAATCTAATGTGGCGCCCTCTAGCTGACAAAACATACAGAGTAAAAAAATAAAGTTAAGATAAATATGCCGTGTTTGGTATCATTTGAAAGCTTTTTACTTGCACATTTTGAATATACATATATTACTAGCATTTGCTTGTGACTTTACCTGTATTCATGGGCTGATTGCATATAATTCACATCTTTTCGTTCATAGCTTCTTTATTAGTTCATCAATTTAACTTTTGTTTTATACTTTTTCAGCGTCGTGTTTTGTCGTAGTTGGGTTTTAGTTGTTTTACTTTTTATCTTGTTATACCTGATAACGAGTAAAATGTGAAGAAGATTTGACATTTATAGAGGTATAATATAAAACTCAGTAAGTGATGCACAATTTTTATTTTATTTCTATTCAGAATAAATTGCTCTGAACGGGGACACGTTTAACCGTGGTAGTCGAGATAAATGTGATTTGCTGTCACGGATCAAATGCTGATGTTTATTCGCCTTGCTAAATCACGAACAGAATGATGGAAAAATCTTTGAAACTAAACATGAAAAAATACTCACATGTCTGTGTTTTTTTATATAGTAATTACATCGTCCTGTTTTCTTTAGTTTTGATGAAAGATAGAAAACTAGAAAAGTAATACTTTTCTGTGCCAAAAAATTAATAAGCATTTTATATTTTTTGACAAAGCTTTATAATCGATTATAAACTAAAACAGTGCTATGCTTTACTGCGGCAGTCCCCGAGTGCCATACGTCTTTTTTTTGTCTACAAGTAGGTATGTATCTGTATCTTCACTGTGAAACACGTCGCGATTAATATTTTTCACCATATTATTACACAAGAAAGTTGTAATTCATATACAAATTAATACCACATAATGTAAAACTATAGTCGTAAGTGTATGATGATAGAGTGGTGCCTACACGTATGCTAGAATAATCTCCTCGTACATTTTGCCAAGCATGTTTAATTCCTATGTAATACCAAGCAAGCCTATTGGCTTAATCCGAGCGTAGTTCAAACCTGCGATGTACTGAGAAAATACGTGCATGTAGTAGTGTTATAATACAAATGGTGCATAATACACTATACACAGTAGTCGGATAAGCTTACAAAGTATATCTCAAAAAGATAACAAATACAGTGTGAGACAAGAAATCGAGGAATAAATTCTATCTCTAATTCCAAAACTAAGGCAATCGAAATGTGAATTCAAATAATTTTATATTATTCAGCAGAAGACCAGTGGCACACATAATAATGTACTTTATTACAGTATTATTCGCAGGTATTTATATTATATCAAGAAAATTAAGGAAACTATAATGGTGAGTATCAAAGCTCGTAGTAGATAGTACGCAAGTGTTACGAACACTTAACATGATCCAATGCGAACTTTAATTGAACGTAAAATGTAAATTAAAGCATTCAATTTTGTAGTTGGGATTACTGAAAGAAATGTATTAATAAACAAGAATACTAACACATTACTATATCACAAATAGACAAGAACTATATATGAGCAAACATAAATAACTTTTAACATAGCAATCAACGTATTTCGCAGATCATTTCACGTAGCTAGCATAGTTGTAGCTGTGCTACGTGGCGCTACGAGCACTGCTACGGAGTGGCTACGGAATATTTTCATCAGCCGATGAAAGGCGCTACGAAATGTCTACATTGCACTGCTAGTGTTTCTGAATTTCATAATTGAGGGCAAAGGAGACCATTTTTTGTGGGCCCACCAAGACTCGGTAACGTATAGTAATAAAAAAAACGTGTAAAAATATAAAATTATTTTATGAATTTTGAAGCTTCGTTGTTTAACGAACGAAACCGGAATCATGAAATTGAATTAAAAAGCTTTATTTTGATATCATCCCTGCTGTAGTGCTGTCTAGAAACCAAGAACTATGGCCAACATTTAAAAAAAACTGGAACGAAACGTTTTTATCGTTAGAATGAAAATAAAACCAAAAAGCGAAAAAAACTGCCTTAAACAAATCACTTTAGAAACTGTGTTTATTCCTATTTATATGGAAGAATGTGATTGATAGCGATTTTAAATAATGTTATTAATCAAATAAAACAATTTGATTCTACTAAGCTAAAAAAATCCGTGTAACGAAACGTTACATCTATCTAGTATTGGCTGCTTTGACAGACGTCAGATTCTTCCTGTCGTAGTTGTAATGTTTTTAACATAAACAATGTTTTTATTTCCTATTTTAAAATGTAATTGCTACAACTTAAGAGCGTTTAATATTACAATAGAACATGAATAATAGCATAGCTGCGCAAATGATACCTATACTAATATTATGTACCTACTCCTAGTCATAAATCACGTACCTACCTACCTATTTAACTAATAATTTCTTATTTAATCAGTTTTCCCAATCCCTAAAATCCCATAAGGTCCAGAAACTTGAGGTACACACACTTATAGGTATCTATTTTCTATACTATTTATAACCAAATCGGGTCTCTGTGTTTTGGTACCTTCGCTGTTTCCGATTTCCGAGCTTGGAATCGTGACAATGTGTGTGATGTTTTATAATATTTATTTATTCATTTATTTAAATATATTGTACCCAATGATTCGGATGGGTCACACAAGACAAATCGCTCATTATCAGTTAGTTTTTATGTAAAAATGAGGTGAATGTTTGCACATCGTGTTTCTAAAGATTCCGGTTAAAACATGTAAAAGTAATGTCACCACTGTAATCTGGGGACTTCAAGGAACAAATCATTAATATACGCTAAGAAATTAAGGTGGGCCTATTCTCCAAACAAAAAAAATCGTCTCCTTCGTGGAAGCGAACAGACACATAAGCATTTATTGTATGAGTATTGTAACGTTAACTATAAAATAAATAAATAAATAAAATAAAAATCGTTTATTTAGTACTAAGTAATACATAACACAATACAATTTGAACTCGACGATCGCCTCAACTAGGTATAATCACTATGGTGACAGTCTCTCATCTATCGTTATTACTATTACAATTTAAGCAAGTAAGACTATGAAAATTAGTTTGTCAGGTAATGAGAATAATAAACAGTGAATTATTTAGTGAATTAATTAAAAATTGCAATGAAAATGCAAAATTGTATTGTCCTGGAAACACATTAATTAAAATAATAAAACTGATTATATCGTCAAGCTCATTATGACTAAGTGCGTGGGTCTAAATCTTTTAAATATGTTTTTGTTATTTTCCTTCACTAATTTCGTTGTAAAAACAAGAGATCCTTATACTCTTAATAGTCTTAAAAATACGTGGGAATAACTTTGCTATAAGCTGATTAGCAAGAAACGGGTTGTTTCTTGGAGAATAATTGCCACTATTATTAGCATTGTTTATAAAATATTTTACTAATTTAAACGGAAAATTTCTTCGTTATTTTAGTCTTCGTCTTCGTCTATAATAACTTATTTCTTATATATAAAATTCTCGTGTCACAATGTTAGTCTGCATACTCCTCCGAAACGGGTGGACCGATTCTCATGAAATTTTCTGTGCATATCGGGTAAGTCTGAGAATCGGCCAACATCTATTTTTCATATGTACCACGGGCGAAGCCGGGGCGGGCCGCTAGTTTTAATATAAGACTGTTTCAAAAGGTATAATTTCAATTATATGCAAAAGCTCGTTTTATTAGGTAAAACATACAAGCGAAATAAAAATACATGAAAGTAAATTATGTTAATTTTCATAAGATTCATAAGAATTTATTTGTTTGTCTTCTAATTACAGAAATTAACATCGTGAGGAAAACGGACACGACTACGACGAGGGCAAAACCCACTTGGCGACTTTGGCGGATAAAAGCTTGTACCCTCATGAAGCTTTTGTCTTTGCAGTGAGAAATAACATTGAAGATTGAAGCCGTTTACTGATGTTTAATTGTTTATGAACATTTTTTACATTACTAGCTTTCCGCGCGGATTCGCCCGCTTTTTCGAAAACATAATAAATTATATAATAAAACCTTCCTCTTCGTAGTTTTAAAGATTTAAGCATACATAGGGAAATAGGGAAATAGGGACAGAGAAAGCGACTTTGTTTTATACTATTCAAAGAATTGAACACAATAACATGTACATGTATCTTTCCGTCTAGAAACTCTATTAATTCCAATCTTTAAAGTCCATCCATCATTTAAGTTTCTCATTCGCTCCATCAATTTACATTCATTTCGGAAAATATTTTCACATTTACGTCCATTGCAAACGTACTGTGTTTGAGAGACTTTTATTCGAAAGCGACAAATGTTGTTCATTTGTGTCTGCAATAATGAGCCGGTATTCATGTATTGTTTTTGTGGTTTATGTGATTGACTGCAGTTTGTTTTATGTATTTTCTATAAAGGTTTTGGTGTTGCTAATTGACGTATTTTCATTCGTTGCAATACTACTGAAATAGTACAATACCAAGATTACAAGATACAAGGCTGCCAGAAAAAACATCTAATTACCATCATTATATTGCATTACAAGACTTCTTAAAAATATTTTAACTGGTTCATACACTTGAATTATATTTATTTCAGTCAATTATGTAGTTATAAAATTATTATATTATTATCCTAAACTGTTACGACTCTATTGGAGAGAGACTATATTAGATAGTGTGGTAATTTTATTTTCAAAATTTGATTCAACTCTGTAAATTTTTAAAAACGAACTATAATTGAAGCAAAAGTTTGTGCTTTTGAAAAACTGTTTATCAAATTTGTCTGCAACCATATTTACCTCACCGCCACAAATTTAACCACCAAAAATTCGCTGCACTAAATTGCAATCGTTCGAACAAAGAATTTCGGACACGCACTACCCGCTTGTCTACCGTTGCTGACCGTACAATGTCATTAACTTCACCCCAGCAGGATTAATTGAAACTAGCAGCTTTTGTGCTGTGATTCAATCCGCCGCATATTAATTAGTATCTATTGTTTAAGGGACCACGGTACACACGAGTCGTCAAACTGTCACAGCTCACAAATTAATAACGCATCTATCACGTAGTGTTGTTTAAGCCCGGTTTACATTGTCCCAATAGAACGATCCAGTCCAGCACTGGATTGCTTACTAGAAAAATGTAAACCGGCACTGGAATGAACTGAAGAAACACTGCAGCACAGCACAGCGCAGTACAGCGCAGCATCGTTTAATTGTTAAAAAAACGTAGCTTAAGAAACACAGCACAGCACAGCGCAGTACAGCGCAGCATAGCTCGATGTTGATTTGTCACCCTAAGCATTCCAGACCAGTGACTGGATTCGCGGTCTACTACTTAATAACTCAAAATATAATGTAAACATTGCAGATCCAGTCCAGCACTGGACTGGAATCTCGATAGGTCACTGGACTGGAATATTGTAAATCGGGCATAACGTATCTATCTCGTAGTGTTGTTAGTTTTAATTGGTCGGTGGCGCAACGCTTGCATGATAATTGAAGGTTTTTGGAAACTCTAATAAAGTACTGGAAGCGTGTGACACAATTTCTTGACAATGCTAGCCCGAGTACTGTGCGCTTGATTGTGATATTGTGGTATAAACGATGAATAATACCTGCAACTACAATTGTTTGTTAATCCTGTAAATCTTCTATAATTTTTGAGGTATTATTCGACCTTTGAATTGGCATCAATGAGTTTAAAGTTAAATCTACCAAATCAAAAATGGGTTTGAAAATTAACGACGAAGACTTACCAAGAGTTTTCGACTTGTAGCTTTCGACAAGCCACATTAAATACTGACCCAGTGGGCCTATAAAATGTATTGTAAAAAGTGTGTATCATTGCTTTATTACTAAGATATTACGTGAACCAAAAATTTTGTAACACCAATTAATTAATTTATTATGAGAAATTTATTCAATAAAGTGACAATAAATAAGTTATCGATTGATTTTTTTAGTCTTATCGTATCCATAATTCATTTTAAAAGCGACAAATATAAGCTTGAAGAGTTATCCATAAGTACACAAAATATAATGTTTATTATACTTGTAGGCCAATTGTAAACCGTCGGCCGCGGTCCGAAAATTCAGAGTTATCTTATTTTATTTTTCCGGCTTCCCATCGGCTAGACGTCGCTTTTACTTAGGAAATTTTATAACATAGCAAGATATGAAATCATTGAGATATTTTGGTTGTTTTAATTCATAAATGTTTATTGATTTGATGAATGAAAATTTGTATGTTAGATTATTAGGAATTATTTTATTACACATTATTTTATTACACTGAATTCCTTTTGTCCTTTATTTTTATTAAAATATTTAACGTTTTTTGAACTTCTGTAATTTTTACTTCATTAATTTATTTTAATATTAATTTGTAATGCAACAATCATCATAATTTAATGAAATAATTAATCAATCTCTTGAATTGTTAAAAAAGTATGGGGTAGTTATCAAACCGGCTAAAAAGGGTGATATTGTTATACAATTATTGAATGGACGAATGCAACATAGCTTAAATCAATAACAGGTAACCTAGGTAGGTCCGCTGTGACTATACATTTTTAAAAATCAGGACAAATGAAAACTAATTAATAAGAAGATAATTTATAACAATATCTCGTAAATCAGGTTAAAAATTTTCCATGTCCATAAATTTAATTATTTTTGCTATGGGTTAATTTGATTCATTATAGCTTCAAACTTCATAAAATTTTCTTGTGTAGGTTTGTGATTTAATGATTACAAATTTACAACATGCTCTCAAATAAATTCATCGTGTGGAAACATATTTTTTTTGTGGAAAATATCAAAGAGTATGTATACCTATTATCTAGACTCATTTTACACCATTATTATTGATTAAAAAATGTGTACGTGTACTATAGTGTACACACGTAAGAAGTGAAACTTCTTTATGACCTTATTTTTCAAAAAATAATTTACTATATGCAACTTTACAGAAATACGTCGCGAATCACGCGTGGTAGGGATAAGAAAAAGATGGTGCGTAACGGAAAAATGTCACGCGTAACGAAAAATGTTACACTAAATTTTTTTCCAACCTCGATACAGAAGTTCCACTTTAATAAAAAATAAATACCATTTTACCCTCCCATACATACCATTAGACCAAAATGTTCAAAATTCTAAATAAATTCGCAGATCACTTGTTTCAGTTTTATACGCATTCTATTACATTAATTATTTAATAGAATGCGTATAAAACTGAAACAAGTGATTTAATATGTACTTAGAATATATACATTTATTTGTATGTTACATGATGTAGGCCCATTATTGCCGTCGGAAAGCTGACCGAAAAATGTAACTTGTCTTTTACTATTATTATACAGTTAGAAATACAAGACTGACCACGTGACTATGTTTGCATTAAAGACTTCAAAACGTAGAATGAGATAATAAAATTAATAATACGTTTCAAGCCCATTTAATTTTTACATTTACATTTTGTAAAGTTTGTAATTTAAAATTTATTTTATTGATTTGTCCTTATATAAATATTAAAAAATACACTATTTGTGTGCATTTTAAAATCAAAATAAAGTTTATTAAAACTTAGGAAGTCCTTTTTAGATATATATATGGTTTTCCCGGTAACAGTCTGCAATATTCCGAAAGAATTTCGTCGAGACCATTCTGTTAAAAACAAATCATTTAGACACAGCATCACACGACAAAGGGCAGCGATTTCAAAGGACGGCTCATATTTCGCCAATTATGATTAATACAAAGCTCTGTGATATTATATTATCTATGCTGTGATCAATAGGCACAAAGCTAGTTTAAACGGATATCTAGTGTTGAAGTCGTGATTCCATCAAACTTATCTACAGATAATTATGTGGTTACTAATTAGGATGAATATTTATTTGTAGGGAATCATTAACAGAGAACCAAAGCTTGGATTCAATAAAACTATATACTGACTGACTATGTCTCTATACATATCTACATCTACACTAATATTATAAAGAGGAAAACTTTGTTTGTTTGTTTGATTGTAATGAATAGGCTCATAAACTACTGGACCGATTTTAAAAATTCTTTCACCATTCGAAAGCTACATTATCCATGAGTAACATAGGCTAGGTTTTATCCCGGAAATCCCACGGGAACGGGAACTATGCGGGTTTTTCTTTGAAAACGCGGGCGAAGCCGCAGGCGGAAAGCTAGTTATTAATCAAATGAATCGCGTTAAGTTTGATATTGTATTATTATTGGCAATTATTATTTCATAAGTATTTGAAAAATTATTTAATTTATTCTACAACTAAGTCATTCATTATTTAATACATATTATGTAAATGTGGTAGCATTGGCCATTTTATTCACATAACTCACGCAAAATATTTTCAATACTAAAAAATCACACCACGCGCGCCGCGGCCGTTGGAAACTTTTAGTAAGATGAAAATTTTTCTATCAAATCTGAATACTTACAGACTTATTAATCATAGGTAAGTATTTATAAGTATTTTATGCTCAAACTTAAAAAAATTAAAACTAAATAAAATATTTATTAATATAAGATAGATTTACAAATTACTACATTAATTTACAAATAATCACAGGTTCTTAAAGTTTAACGTTAAAATACTAACAAAAAGCAATCATTAGTTCTCACACTAAAGCAATGTCAAATAATTTTTTTTTTGCTTCAATAAGCTTTGATCGTTTACTTTAGACGCGTGTGTAGGACGTATATTGTATACTAGCTTTCCGCCCTTGGCTTTGCCCGCGTTTTCAAAGAAATAACCGTTCCCGTAGGATTTCCGGGATAAAACCTATCCTTTGTCCTTTCTCGGGTATCAAAATATCTCCATACCAAATTTCATGCAAATTGGTTCAGTAGTTTAGGCGTGATTGAGTAACAGACAGACAGACAGAGTTACTTTCGCATTTATAATATCAGTATGGATTATATTGCTTGTTAGTTTCCATTCGCTAGATGCACCTCTTATTAGCTTCATTAGCGATGTAATCCGTAGAAATGATATTGTATACAGATAATTAATATAATATTAGTATGTAGAATGTGTAGTGTTTCAGTTTTATACGCATTCTATTACATATTATTTTTTAATTTAGCGCTTGAAATATGTACTTAGAATATATACATTTATTTGTATGTTACATGATGTAGGCCCATTATTGCCGTCGGAAAGCTGACCGAAAAATGTAACTTTTCTTTTACTATTATTATACAGTTAGAAATACAAGACTGACCACGTTACTATGTTTGCATTAAAGACTTCAAAACGTAGAATGAGATAATATAATTAATAATACGTTTCAAGCCCATTTAATTTTTACATTTACATTTTGTAAAGTTTGTATTTATAATTTATTTTATTGATTTGTCCTTATATAAATATTAAAAAATACACTATTTGTGTGCATTTTAAAATTAAATTCATGCAAATTGGTTCAGTAGTTTAGGCGTGATTGAGTAACAGACAGACAGACAGAGTTACTTTCGCATTTATAATATCAGTATGGATTATATTGCTTGTTAGTTTCCATTCGCTAGATGCACCTCTTATTAGCTTCATTAGCGATGTAATCCGTAGAAATGATATTGTATACAGATAATTAATATAATATTAGTATGTAGAATGTGTAGTGTCTCTGTGTTGAGTACCTACCGCGATTGAAATGCTAAGATTTATAATATCTGAGAATAAACGCTGTTTCGCTGTTTGTTTTGTGATTTAATTTCAGGTGGGAATTCTGTATATATGAGAATAAACTAGATTAAATAACTACTAACTAACGACTGATAAAAACTTTTGGTGTGAAGCAGTTAGAATCTTATATTAAACTAGTGGTCCGCCCCGACTTCGCCCGTGGTACATATTTCGCAATAAAAGGTAGCCTATGTCCTTTCTCGGGTATCAAAATATCTCCATACCAAATTTCATGCAAATTGGTTCAGTAGATTAGGCGTGTGTGATTGAGTGTGATTGAGTAACAGACAGACAGACAGAGTTACTTTCGCAATTATAATATTAGTATGGATTATCTATAGAATTTGACACACGCACAGTCTTTTTAATTATCTCCTGGATAGGTTTTAATTATAATGTTATAGGTATAGACTGGGGTAGAAGCCTTTGAAAATAATGAAAAGATAAAAAAAATCGCAGTCGGATGAAACCCATTAGAAAAGGAGGGGAATATGATAAAAATGTAAGGAAAAATAAATTACGGTCAATCCGAGTTCGGGAAGCGGGAGGGGGGAGCTTTTAAGAGAAAAAAATGGTTTCTCTCGATTACCGACAAAACTACAAGTCCTATAGAAAAAAGTTCAATGGCAAAGTTGTAGGTAATTAAAAGTTCTACAACTTTTGTATTCACAATTTTTTCACATAACCTAAAAATTTAGGTGAAAAATTCAAAAAACCAAGTTTTTGGTCTTTTATTTCTATCTACTTCAAAATATATTTTTTTTCTACGAAATTTGGTGGAAACTTACTTTATTATGTCCCAAATACACTGTAATTTATTTGATTGAAAATATTTATTTTTTCGCCTTATTTTGAATTAATACCAAAAAAACAACCTAATTTTCAATCGAAAAGTCACCCGTCAAAATATCAGCTTTTTTCAAAAACTTGGGGTGCCTTTTATTAATTGAAATCTCTACTTTCATATGGTGTAAAAAAAATAAACACCACCATAGTAAATGTTCTCAGGAAATGCATACAAACAGTCTGAAAATTAGCTTTTACTAAATCAGGCACACTTCTTGAACTCTATATCTTCTCTTGTATCGGCTTTTCGGTAATATTTCAAAAGAAAAATAATTATCTGTTCTAAGTTTAATATTTTACAGCATATTCAAAAGCAAAATGATGTCGATAAAAACATTTCAGGTAGTTCGAGAAGTGTGTCTGATTTAGTAAAAGCTAATTTTCAGACTGTTTGTATGCATTTCCTGAGAACATTTATGCGATTTTTTTTGTTTCAAAAATTATCTACTCTAGTCTAGTACTCTCTCTTACATTAATAACCTATTTAGAATGGTCTTAAATAAATAAAAAAGTAATATTTGGCCCCCCGTATTATAATACTTATATAATTATAGAATACTAGCTTTCCGCCCGCGGCTTCATCCGCGTTTTCATAGAAAAACCCGCATAGTTCCCGTTCCCGTGGGATTTCCGGGATAAAACCTATCCTATGTGTTAATCCAAGTTACCCTCTATATGTGTGCTAAATTTCATTGTAATCAGTTCAGTAGTATTTGCGTGAAAGAGAAACAAACATATACATACACATCCTCACAAACTTTCGCATTTATAATATTTTATAGAATATAGATAAATGGTTCCTACATTAATAGCAAGTACTTAGTCAGGAGGTGCGGATTCACTAACATACTAACGGGATGGCTTAATGCTTTGTCTTTGAGGATTTGATCAGATTAATATCAGCTGATGACACTGCTATATGCGATTAGCGACTACTAAACATATTGCATTCAATGGGTTTATCATTAATATAATAATATATTTTGAGAATAATTTGTTAGGGATTATTCATAAGACGCCTTAGACACTGAATTTAAGTATTTTATGATTGTTTCTTTGTAAGTTTTCACTTATTTTATTATATTATCGGGTATTTTCCGATAGGTTTGTTGCAAACAAATGAAGGAGTCAAGTTTTTCAGGTTAAAAAATTCACGAGCGCGTAGCGCGAGTGATTTTTCCTGAAAAACTTGACGACTTTATTTGTTCGCAGGGAACCTTGAGGGAAATGCCAGATAATTTTGAAGCTCGTGTGGTATTCGGGAGATTATTTTTCCGTCCCAAATGTCGGCCAATAATTTCACAATTGAATTGAACCTGTCAGTTTGACGTCAACGACCAGAGAAAATTTTCAAAAATTTATCAGTATAATACCATGTAGGTTGTACCACGTGACGTCGAATGGTGCAATTCTATTGGTCGATATTTGGGTCGGAAAAATAATCAAACGATATTAACATTAATTTATTAGATATAAGCAGTTAAAAGGACAAAATATGTCAATGATATTATTATGTTTTTTTCTTTCTTTTTTAAGAATTCGAATGATTTAATACATTAATTATTATGAAATTATTATATCCTCGGTTTATCAGTAGGTAGATACTAAATGCATTTTATTTGAAACGTCGTAAGGATAGATATATTATTTAATATTTTAGACTTACTAGTTCAGTAAAATTTTGCAAGATAATTCCTTGATTTCTCTTCAATGAAAAGTATATATTAATGTACGGACATAATGCCCAAACATACCTACATAAGACTTTTATGTTAAAAAAAATCGAAATAATAATAAGTTACACTATCAAATAAAAAAATTGGAAAGAATAAATTCAACATCAATTTCCATAAGATACTTATTTGTACCATTAAATGCGCCAAACAATTATTATGCTTTACTAGAAGCGTATTTTCCAATATAATCTTCTCCTAATTGGCGTGCTGTGGGCGGGAATCGATACACGTGTCTGCCGAAGTACACTTAATAGTCCTTGAATAAGCAAAAACTGATAAATAACTCCCTAGATACTGTATAATTGATATCTTTGCTCATATTTGTGCGCGGATAGGGTCGAAGTTGCATTGGCAGAGGGCCGGTTGGCGAAAACATAGTGGAATTAAATTCTTAGATGTTCTCTAGGATTTTAGATTCTTATCACTTATACAAGGCGGACTTTTATATCAGGATTTTTATTTTTGCGTGTTATTTGTGTGCTGAATCTTTGAAAGCATTATGAGATAATTAATTAATATTTTGCATTATGTAAATTAATCCTTTACAGTAAAAATCTAGATAAAATTGGAATTTTATTAATGCAAACATCTCTACTACTATCTACCTAATAGTAATATGTACTAATAACTTACTTATGATGTTTGTAAAAGGGTTGTAAGCGATTAAAGTCTAAAGCAAATAAGGGTCAAGTACTAGTTTTACTAGTTATTAAAGTACTGCTTACTTTACCTTCATGAAATTAAAATATTTTCTCTTATCATTTGTAAAATTCTTATACTAGTCTTTGTTCACATACGTATATTATTTTTACTACCTATTGGTGTACCTTTTAATTGGCGTAGCTTAGTATTTATTCATCTCAATGATTGTATCACTAGCTGTAAGGTAGGTACCTTATCATAAATAAATAAATAAATAAATAAATAAATAAAGTAGGGACAGATCGAACAGCTCTTTACAAAATGAAAACTATTTATATTATAGGGATTAAAGATTTATATTTGAGGTGTATTACATTAAATACTAATATTATAATTAATATAGTTAAAAAAAACTACGAGCACGCTTATACTCATGAAATTATTGTATGGACCGATCCTTGTTACAAAGTTTGAATTAAATCTTTCCGTTTAAAGTGGGTTTAAATCTAGTCAAAACGGTAGTCGGTTTCATTCAAACATGTCGGTTACAAACAAACATACAGGTAAATCTAATACTAGCGTGTTAAAAAGGCTTTACATTCTCGACTTTACGGACACTCGACACAGGTAAACTTTGCCGTCGACGGCTTATACTTAGGCCGATTCAACAGCAGCTCATATTTATTTCCACTGCAAGTACACAGTTCTTCTTAGTTTTAATTTGTTATTATTTTCTAGGCTGGTCAAGTAGGACAAGATATCATATGTTGTCTGGCTTTTTGTAATAGAGCAACGGTTTTAAATTAAAAATTCGTAGATAACTTAAAAAATAATTTAAAGAAAAATCAAATTATACCGTTAACAAGCTCTAGAAAAAATAAATAAAAGTCCAATGACCTTTTTCCTTGTGTAAAGGTAAAAGTAATAAATCTTATTTCCAACAAACAATATCACGATTTATCAAAATATTTACACAGCTATTTGTACTTATTTTAGCCTTCAGGACGTAGGGCTGGCTGGAGTAATTAGCGACCAATCCAATTATCGGAGCAGGAAAGTAGATTAGAAAAACATTTTATATAAAAACGTTTCCAAGAGTTTGTACAATTTACCTCGTAGGATTTTATCTGTGTAAACAAGCTATTATCAATTTACTGAGAAATAAAGAGATTTAAGCCTTGCGAGAGTGCACCGTAACAATAACAAACTTCGCTCGCATATTTTAAAAGCTTTTAAAAGCTATTAGTTTATACATTAATTGGTTTGTTTTCTAGCGTCTTCTGTTTTGTAATAGATTAAAATTATAGATAAATTTGGTATAGATATAAGCTGAAAATCCAATAACGAATAAAGCTTAACCTACATATTTTTTCTATAACATCGTTGTTTCAATATATTTGTTGGTTTAAACTTTTTGGATATTTATTTCAGCATCAAACTTTACTTCTAGAATCTTCGTAACTTTATTAATTTACGTGTATACATTATTAAATGCAGGGGGATAGTTTCAAATTCGGTGTTACATGGGGTTACATATTGTTATGACTGTAACGTATTGCAGCATCAAACGCTGAGTTATTGGAAGGGCATTTGATACGTTTGAGATGGATCTGTAGGTTTACGTAACGCTTGTCAATTAGTGGTGATATTGTATGTATAGATTGCCAGTCACTAGTCAATTTCAGTCCTGTGAACCAGAATGTAACTAAATATATGTGTAATATACGGGATGTAGGATGTAATAGAATTGTTCATAGATGGACAGGCAGTTAAAAATAAGATATACTGAAACGTAGTTTTGCGTATTGATGTTTTAAATATTTTTTAAACCAAAAAAAGTTTTTGTTTTGCTAAGCATCACATTTGTGGATAAGTTGGGTTAGGTGATTATGTATTTAAACAAAGAAAAAAAACTTGTACTTAGATAGTAATCTCGTATATTTTCTTACCATACCTACCTACTTAAATTTAAATTAAATAATGGGTGTCATATGCGTTCTATAATACACTCCGCTTTTTCACTTCACTTTTTAAAACGACACGAAACCGCAAAAATCAGGTGAAAACTATTTTTGCAAAAGCGTAGACTAAACAGTGCGCGCCCAGCGGATATTGAGTATTCTCAATTACTGCTACATGTGTTTATTTACCGTCATCAAAGCGCCCTTTGATATTTAGGCTTTGTCCAGATATTACATTTGCAGTTATTACACGGGGAGCGTGGTAAAGGCTATGTTTATAGTTGCAGGCTATGAATCAATACCCTTGTGTAATATGCACGTTCGCGTATCATAGCAAATTTATTTAAAATCGACAAATCCGTGAGCAAACTTGAATGCTTTTATGTGTTCAGGCGCACAATGAATATGCGAAATATTATGGACTAGTCGACATGGGTACGCCCGAATCCAGGATTAAAGTGTAGCCTTTGTCACTTAGGCGTGATGATTTTTACTAGCGGTGAAAATATGCTAATCGGATTGAGTACGTTTACTAGTTCAATGTTTGCCAACAATTCCATTTCACTATGTACCTACAATAAAGCTTGGACCGTATTTACATATGGTAGAAAATTTGCGTTGAGAGTATAGGCTATCATTACAGGAGTCATAAATCATTTTCATAATCATGAATTTGTTAATGATGAAAATAAATTATAATCAAATGAATAAATTTGATTTAATTCCGACAACCTTCCTCTCTGAAAGCTTCTTCACTGATATACCTAATAAGTTTAAATTCTCCTTATAATAAGATGTATTTCATAAGAACGCTTTACAGCGTATTTCTCCTTATAGAGATATTGAGGTTACTTATATAAGCAATTTGTTCTCAGTTCTCCGACTTTCTGAGAATTTTCACCGTTTCTGAGCAGATAAATAATATAAATGCAATAGCACCTACATAATATGTGTAAGCTGTGTTACAGATTTTACAATACATTTATCTTTAATATTCTGTGTTATTTCTCGAGACCTAAGTATCTATAAATTATTTGTCACAAAATAACATATGTTGTAACGCTAATTAAATATGTTTTAAATCGCATTGAGGCAAATTATGTAGGTATAAATCACTATACTATCCGGTATCCCATGTCCCTATGTATGCATAAATCTTTAAAACTACGCAACGGGTTTTGATGCGGTTTTTTTAATAGATAGAGTGATTCAAGAGGAAGGTTTTAGTATATTATTTATTAGGTTTTAGACAAAGCGGGCGAAGCCGCGGGCGTTAAGCTAGTATACAATAATATGCAAATATTTATCGAAAAATGTGAATGTTTGAACATTGAACACGACATAATTTATCTTTCCCCCAATAAACTATTAATTGCGGTGTAGACATAGCGAGCTTCACACTTCAACAAAATAACATGCGAATGCAATCAAACCTATTTTTATTTGACTTATTAAAAAGTCCCAAACAGAATACAAAAAAAAAAACCGATTCGTAAAATGTTTGTTCACAAAGTTGGAATGCATTTGATGAATTTCGCATTAAATGAATATGGAGTTTATTAAATTCTCGTGTTGGCTGATACGGAATCCGGGGAAATAAACCCCGGCAAATGTTACGGTCAAAGTGTAATTTATTAACTTGTTTAATATTTGTACAACAGGTAAATATTGTTTTGTTTTTAAGATTATATTGATTATTAGGGCATTGTTTAAATGTTATTTTATAATATTGGAAGTTTTAGATAGATGTAACCTGATAAATTAAGGTGTTTATTGTGTAAAAGTTTTGCCGAAATAAATAGTAATAAAACACACAAGAAGGTTATTTTAATTCATCCATTTCTATTTTAAGTTGATTCTTTCATAAACGATAAAAGGTGATATTAAAAACTGAATTAATCATCCTTCTTTCTACATTACAGGAACAAAAGTTAATTTTTGCACTTAGGTAATAATATAGAGTGTCATTTTCTCACGAGACCACGAGAGGAACACAAAAGATAAAAATAAATTGTTAATAATTTTCAAAGTTAAAAGAATATTCTCATAAAATACAAAGTTCAACGTATAATATAAGATGCATGTTTTTATGAAAATATTGACAACGGCGATGTCAAAGGGCTTTCAATGACGCCCTTCCGGTCGGTGTAACACAGTAAAGTTTTATTTGCGAGAATTAATTTGTTTTTCACGTGAACATGCAAGCTCATTATTGTTGAAAAGTATCTTTTAGCGGTGCTCCATGAAGCGAGCGACGTTTTAATTGCAGCGGAATTTCATTTCGATTGCTGTGACAACAAAAAAAACTATGTACAGACCGTACATATTGTAAAAATGAATTAAGGTGAATGAAATAAGGCAACATTTGATATTGGCGCCATAAATCCATACTTAATATTATAAATGCTAAAGTAACTCTGTCTGTCTGTCTGTTACTCAATCACGCCTTAACTACTGAACCAATTTGCATGAAATTTGGTATAGAGATATTTTGATACCCGAGAAAGGACATAGGATAGGTTTTATCCCGGAAATCCTACGGGAACGGGTTTTTCTTTGAAAACGCGGGCGAAGCCGCGGGCGGAAAGCTAGTACTGAATAAATAGACAAACAAATGATATAATGACGATATCATATATTTAAGAGACACCAAAATTAAGATTACCTTCTCTAACACCTCTATAAATTAATACAGTTATCGTAGAACAGTATAATTTAATCATTTAATTTATGTACATGAAATACAAATGTAAAACACAATACATCTAATTACTTCACGCTACGAGTTGATTATCCCACAATTTGCAACATGCATCAAATCACTCCAATATAACACAGCTCAAATCTCTAACAATACCAACTAACTAATAGAATACTGATAGAAAACCAATAACATTGATGTAACGTTAATTATCCGCTAATCTAATAGCCCGTGAAGTATGGAGGTAGTGCACTGGGCGGCTTATTATAATATTTCATTTCATAATTGAGATCAACCACCCCTTCCTGTAAATCCGTGTCCAGCGCTTTGTACTGAATTTCAATTTCATTACACGGTAACGTATACAAGGGAAAAGATGCACGTGACCTCTCTTTTAACATATTTAATATATATTTTATAATTTTCCCAGCTTCGTCGCATGTAAGCTCAGAAACTATTTAATATATGATTAAATACACAGAAAAAAGACGAAGCGAACTGTTAAAATGTGAGTTTTTAAACGCCCACTCGGAGTTATATGGGTAATAGAAGAAAAATTTCACTTCTTTCTTATATTTATCTTGTAATTATTTAATCTTATAAATCATTAGCATTCTAATTATCGTTATTCTAATTGCTATCATGTTCTTCAAACACATAGATCGTCATCATCGATCAAACCATTATTTTATCAACATGAAATCAAAGAATAAACACAAATGTTTAGTCTAAATCCAATACGATCATCAAACAATATCCGAGACACTAAGCGCCTCAGCGGACTAATTATTGGACTCAGAATTGCATGAAAATCGCATTAAACTCGCAAACACTTAGATCGCAAAATACATAAACACTATTCATGAACCGTTTTATAAATCCGTATCCGACAACCACGGATCTTGCAATATTCGTGTTAAATTACAACTCTATTCATTTGCATTTGAATATTAAATTTCATACTACGCAGGATACCTACTAGGAAATACAAAGATTGAGCTTCTAGAGTTCAGTAAAGCTTTACAGGGAATTTCAGTAGCAAGAAATCCTTTTTAATTGCGATTGAATATGCACGTTTATTAAAAATCTTAGAAATGGTTTTCATTAAATTCTAGGTAGAAGTGCAATAAATATTAATTCTGATATTACACGAGCTTTTTGTATTTAGGTAATTCAACTTTATGAATTTCTTCATAATCGACTTACTTCTCTGAAGAATTCCTGAATATAAATTAATGATTTCATAATAATACGCTTTCAAATAGACCGGGAGATACTGACACAAAATTTCGAGTCATTTGTAACAGGATGGCGGTTCTACAGGGGTCTTAGTACGCAATGACAAAAAGAAAAACGATGGCGTGAACGCTGGTACCGGCGGCTTAGTCGCGTGGGCGTTAGTCGAACTCGTCGGAAAATAGCGAAAGTCAAACGATTTGTAACAGTATGGCACTTATTTTTCCTGTAAGTTTGAGGATCAACAAATATAAATACAAAATTTCAAAGATCTAAGTGTTGGAAATCCTCACTTATATAAATTAATAATAAATTAAGTTTTCAAGTATAACAGCACTTTTTCCCCCTACTAGAAGTATGGCAAATATAATAATGGTCACATTTTATCAAATACTCTCCAAAAATCCAAATGCAATACTGGTACAAAAAGTTTGGCGAAATAAAAATTTTTTGCAGATTTTCGGCGGTATGGCGACCATTTGGAATCGTCCGAAAAGTATGGCATGGCGATTTTCGTAAATGGCTGCACGACGATAGTTACCTGTGCAAAAGTTAGCCTGGTACAAATGGTTGAATGATTGTTTTATTTAAATCAACACATTCGCGTCGGTATGGCGGGCTGTAAGTCACACCGGAAAAGTATGGCATGACACTACCGCCTACTACTTTTTTATGGGCTATCGGTAAATTCTAAAATTTTTGTGTTACAAATCGTTTGACTTTCGCTATTTTTCCGACGAGTTCGACAAACGCCCACGCGACTAAGACACCGGTACCAGCGTTCACACCATCATTTTTCTTTTTGTCATTGCGTACTAAGACCCCTGTAGAACCGCCATCCTTGTTACAAATGACTCGAAATTTTGTGTCAGTATCTCCCGGTCTAAAAGATTTAGGTTCGACAATAATCAACCTTACATTGAGATTTTTACCGTCAAAATATATAAGATTCCGTTAACAAATTGATAGTATTTAGGTACAGCACTGGAGAGCACTCCATTACCACGTGCGACATGCACTAAATAATTGACTTTAAAAAATCCTTTGCACATAAACACGGTACGGTAGCGTGCACGTTTTTTCCTCACCATATCCACCCGAACTTCGTCGATTGTAAAACATGATATTATCCATTTCTCAACCTGTATGAAAAATTCGGCAATGCATTTTCAAATCGCGTTCAAAACGTGCAATGTATTGGGAAGGTTTGCGAACCATCGCAGCGCACGTAATACGTTATTAGTTGACCGTGTCGTATGTGATAGAATTTTAACATAGCTGACAAGATCAGTGCATCAGCCTGAATAAACTGATCCGGCGGAACGGTATTAACACCCACGGGCTAAATGAATAATTGGGTTTCGATCTCGAGTAATTGGAAGTAAAATATGCGATGCGTCCGCCATTAGCGCTCGAGGATTAGCACTTTTGCTTCTGTTTTTAAAAGGGTTTCTTTGTTTCGTAATCAAATATTGCACTGATGCTCGCCGGCCTTGTTATATCCAATATGTGCTTTCTGAAATACAGTGAGTGTATTCCATTTTCCTAACGCGCAAGTTTTTTCATACATTTAACAATAAGTACCGCACGAGGTACGAGGAAAATAGAAACACGAGGCATATTATCTATAATAATTTTATTATAAAAATAAAGAACTACTTACATTAAAGACTCTTTTAAAAGTGAACGCATCTATCTCGAGGTAAAGACTAAGGGCGTATTCAGAAAGAAAGCTTGAAACTTATAAGCGCTTATTATAGCCTTATAAAGGAACATGTTTCAGTCTTAAGTCAATTAGTTCAAATGTTTTGCCAGTGCTTTTACAAGCCAATTATATTACGAGGTAATAACCCTAAAGTGCTTCTGAATGATATAAATATCATAATAATACTTAAAGTCAACAATAGTACAAATGCAACTGGTTCTTTATAAAAATATAAATTAAAAATTATTCGAAACATAGAGTACAGCTCTGTGAATTCATAAACCTAATTTATGTCTGACTGAAACGCGTCTGAATTAAACTGACTATCGCTGATTGCGTTAGTCTTCCGCGGGATCAGCTAAAAATCGGGAGCCGATGGTCCAAATTGAATATATCACTGCGGATCAGACTAACGCCCAGTTTTCCAGTAAAGGATATTCGACATTATTTGTTTAAAAAACTACATTTTCGCGTAGCTAAAGAAATACGATACTAATCGTAAGCCACAAGACCTTATACTGTAATATTATTTGGTATTCAACTCTAGATCTCTCCAAAGAATTATGTAATCTCAACAAGATGCAAAATGAAAAGTTGCAACGTAATATATGAAAGCTATAACATAAAATCCAATCTAACAGCAATCGTTATCCAATCAATATTGTATGTCATCCCATTGCAGGCGGTCTAAAGACGAGCTTTATTACCTCTTTATGATAAAATGAGATATAATACAGGATCAAGCTTTACACGAGTTTCCCACGAGAGGGTACACATCATTTTATTTATATAGGAAACTTTTTGTAATAATACCTATTTTCTTGTAAGCAAATGCTTATGTATTTTATTTCACACACACATAATTGCTCTTCCGCCTTCATTTTTTGTATTTGATTTTGATTTTGCTATGTTATCTGTTAAGTGTTAGATAAAAATCATCGCAAAGATTATAATACTACCTGACAAAGCTTTTAGCGAGGTGAAATTGTTGATTCTTCTGTATGCGCCGTATCCACAATGCAAACGGTAATTAATACTACAGGTAAATTAGCTTGGAGAAATTTTTGCATATGTAGTGGTGTGTATATTACTCAGATCTTAGAGCGCGTTTCCACTATATCGTTCTGGCCTATACAAAAATGTTTCGATATCCTAACATTACTATTTAATTTTATACTTATTCCTAGCAACACTTTTGTTTTCAATAAAAACAAGTTTTTATTTGAAAGAAAATGGTTTTGACTTTATAAAAAAAAATATATCATTCAATTTTACGTCCTTGAGCAAACGACAAGGCGACTACCGTGAAACAATAAAATATCGTGTCCATAATAATTTGTTTCATAATTAATATTTGACCATAATAATTACGAAACAAAACAAATAAATAAATCGTCACTTGATAGTGGAAAGTGGAAACACGCACAAAACCAGAATAAACCAGTTTACGCTGTCCGCAGGTGCCACGTGCAGTCGTTTGGTACCGTTAGAACATAAAGCACACATTTCATTCAAAAATTATAATTATTATGTACGTAGTTTAATTGATAAATTTTGTATTTGTTGATTGTTGTTATTATTTGTTATTATTGTTATAATATTTGTTGAAGTGAATTACATGTCCCGCAGCCGGAGGCCCCAAATGAAAACTCAGATGTACTTAAAAACTACATTTAATAGCTAAAATGAGACTTTTACACCCATGTCTGCACGATGCGGACCGGAGTTAAAGAATGAATTTATACATTTTAATAATTATAAAGACGTAAGCTTGGATGCTAACTAAGGGAAATCGCATCCACATTCTATTCCCGTGCGAACGGCGTATTCAGCAGTTTTGTATGAAGGCAGGGCCATAACTAGTGTTTAATTTGTGTGTAAGTGTTGTAACTTTATATTGTTAATTCAATATGGCTCCAGTGTTAAAACATGGTCGAGGCAAGCCTTTGACTTCTCAAACTAAAGAATTAAACTTTAAATGTCGTTTCTTTTTCAGGTTAGTAAATTTTTCATTTTAGTAACATTGTTAATGTAAAAGTTATATGTATGTTAAATGTGCAAATATTAAAATAAAGTCTCATCTTTTTCAGAGGAGAAACACATATAGTTTAATTTAAAATCCCTTATACATATATACAGGGTTACTTGTAAAACACCGGCAACCTCGCAGGACAAGATAGCTAACATCATAAGTAACAACATTTCGACTTTTGATAATTTGTTAGATTTTATTTTCATACAAAAATAAATATTCATTTAATTTTCCGTCTGAATATTATAAACTCTACGCCTCCCAAAAATTACGTAAACAAAAAGCGAACGAGAGGGGGAAGGGGGCGTCGCGTCGTCCATCCGATAATTAATAGAACATAGACTTACAAATGTAAGGAGAGTACAATAAAAGTTTAAAAAATCATTTAAAAATAATTTATTGCGTTATGCCAAAAGTCGTAGAACAAATGTTGTTACTTATGATGTTAGCTATCTTGTCCTGCGAGGTTGCTGGTGTTTTACAAGTAACCCTGTATGTATAAAATAAAAACTAAAAATAAAATGTTGTTTTATTTTATTTGCTGACCATACACTACTACAAACGCAAAAATTTCTCCAAGCTAATTTACCTGTAAAACTATTTCACCACGTGCGATGACGGAGTTTTGAATGACGCTAGTTTAAATTTTTTTCACTAGCGCTGCGCAAGTTTTGGCGTCACTAGCCGGCCTGTTTCTTCTTTAAGCATTTGTAATGTGTTAGAAAGGATAGGTTGATATACAATGACGTTGTTTATAGTAAAAACAAAACACTCGAACCCTCACCGGCCCCCGGTTGTTCAACATACACGGCTAAAATGTGACACCGCCGGGAGCCGGTGGTTCAACATACGAGGGGCTAATTGTTCCATGTATCATTCATATGTAAAAAATAATTTTCATTAGTTTTGTATTCGTAATTCCTTTTTTTCCAAATCTCAAATTAATGTTACAACAAAACTTGAATATAGCAAAACTATAATAAATACAGTGTCACCCTAACGGATACAAGCAACAGGCGTATTAGCTCACGATCTAGTTGTGTTTACTGGAACTCATTTCCATTGCTTTCCCTTTGAGCTCGCTCGTACATTTTGTAAAAATATATATCGAGCCCCGCCATTGAGCGCTGGGATATTAATCAAAATACTAAATATACTTCATTTGATTTTTCTTTAATAACTCCGCATTTGACAGTCTTCCTCTTGAAATAGAATATTGGAACTTCAAAGGCGCCACGAGAAAATATTTTAACCAACTTTATTGGAGCAAAAGTGAGAAGGGCTAAGGACAAATAGAGGTAATCGTCTGCGAGTTCGCAGTCTTTGTAATTTCAAGCGGCTTGTCCTAGCTCGCTTTGGTATCAAAGGAAACTAGCAAAGTAAGACCTGTATTTTATATGGCAGCGCTTAGAGAACACAGACCAGGGTAAAACTGCGGTACTATTAATTCAAACTGCATGAACTTTTACCTTTCTTCCTGTTTCTTAGGTATACGAGAATTACGCGACAACTTATTCAGAACTTTTGTGGCCTTAAATCAAACTTGCTCATACGAATTCTTTGTAAATCCTATTTCGTAGACCACCTAGTGTCATTTTATTAAAATAAAGTTCCCTAGTAAGAACGCTTCTCTACACTTTTATTTCGTTTGCAATTAGAATATGCACAAAATAATTTGTTACAAGCTAACTTAATCATCCTATCCATCCAGCCTTGCTTTCAACTCCGTCATATCATCTCTAAAATATTTTTGGGATAAAAAGTAATAAACCCAACAACTATCATATACATATTGGATAGATGGAAGACCGGACGATCAGCAATTTTGCTTGTAACTATACTTAGTATTTGCGTAGGGGTTCGTCGGTTCCGTTTCGCAAATAGAGCCTCGGTCGCACGCTGTCCATGAAATTATTACATCAATTTCATCGAGGGGCTACCATAAAACCGCAACATAAAAGCAACTGTAAATATTGCGTCCATTTTTCAGTCGTATACGTTTTTTGTGCGGTTTCTTTGTAATTGTCTCTTATAACCTTCTCTTTTGTAAAACTTGGGACGACGTTAATTAAGTTGATTTTTAAGTTAGGATTTTACGGAAGCCAGAAACGTTATGGAATATTTATTGTTAACTTTTGTAAATCTACTATTTCTTCGTCTTTCGAACGCATATTATGCTCTATGCATAGTGCCTGTTTCTACCTTCTTTTGAAGTAGGTAATATCAGACATTCATAGCGGAATCGTTTTGTTCCCAAACAATAAGCTGGTGATGCTACAAATTGTTGACTAATACCTTCACTAATACGCCCACGACTAAAAAGTAATTGGAATTTCCGAAATCAAAGAGTCAGATGTCATAGACTGCGTAGGTAGATAATGCAATCAACTCTCGGAGTAATCGGTCAAAGGGGAAGCAATGTGCTGGCGTGTTCCCCAATTCTGGACATGTCTATATTGGGTAAAGTTTGTACGATTGCTGGTGTATTGGAGATTTGATTTTGGACACCGTATCTCTTTTATTAAGCGTCTTTTATTTTAACTCCCTTGGTTGGTTATTGCGATGTCGTATTTTAGCAATTATAGGGGTAGTGTTAAGTGAGTTGCTAATATCGCGTCATTATAAAGTTTGAGACTATTAGGAATTCGGATGAATTAAATAGCTATGTAAAGACATACGATATAATACTTGTTATAAGGTTAAATTTCTCTAAGATTTGGAAATGGATATTTTATTAACAAGCAATGAGTATAAGTCTATTGCAAGCTACCACCAGAACTTCTAAATTTATAATTACATAGTTTGATTTCGCAAAATAGTACTAATGAGACTTACAGCATCGATATTTTGTTATGAAATAATACCTTTAAAGCTCATATTTGATATTGTGTATTGGCAGGCATATATGCGGTTGCGGTTTTCATTGAGGGTAATACTTCAAACATAATTATTGATGCAGATAAATGCAAATATACGACTGATATTTTATAAACATTTACTCATAAATTTGATTTGAGATCATTCGATGCTAAGATCTCATATCTGCTTCCACAAAGCCTGTATTTATTAATAGAAAACGTGGAGGAATATTAAATTTTCAATGTAATCTGTCTGCTCATATGGACATTATTGAAAATGATATTCAATAAGTTTTCCCATACAAAAATAACAGTTGTGTATACAGTCGAATGTAAAATTTAATATTTGTCAATCGTAAATATTATAATGCGTTTAAAAGCTATAAGCTCAAGTATTGTTTGTACTTCGCCGCGTTTATGTAGTTTTAAATTAGATAGTGATAACACGAGAAAGTTTATTCAATTAATTATTTACCTTATAAAGTAAGTATTGTAAATATGGTCAATATAACTAAAATTATCTTTTATAATATTATACGCCCATATACAATAGGTTTCAAAATAAAATTCAGTATTAAGTATAGGGGATTAAGTACCGTCAAATGTGGCTACTTGACCTTTACTTGGCAACTTGACCACACCTTCCGTTTAACAACAAAATATCAAATTTTGTAGAATTGAAAGCAAATTGACCTAACGTATCGATGTTGGTAGGTTTTTAAAATATTAATTGGCAACATATTTTAATTTTAAAGCGGTAACGCTGTTGGTTCTCGCAATATAACGTTTCGAAGTGTGACTGTGACTAAGGATCTTTTGCCGGTGTCAGTATTATTATGTTTGTAGAGCTTAAACTGCACATCTCAGGTGAGTACAGTTTTGATATGTTGTGTAATAAACCCTAGAGATTGATTTTACAGTGGGAACTATCCAATTTTAGGCTCATCTGTCGAAATATTTGCTTGGGCATTGATGCCTCAGGTTAGGTCAAGTTGCCATTGACTGCTACGTGGCAACTTGACCGACGCCTAGGGTTGACACAAAAAATAACGTGACTGCATTTTTTTCTTTTTTTAATCTGTTTCGAGTTTTGCATAGTAAAATCAATTGCTGCAAATTTCGGACAATCCAGATACTTATACTCTCTTTGATGACAACGATTTAGCATATTTCTAATGAAAAATAAATGTTTCCTTACCTATTAATAAATACCTATAGGTATTAAGTAATATACATATACATATTATGTATTAAATTTAGTTTAATAAATAAATAGTTCATTAAAATTTGTGCCTTGTTTGTGACAACCCTATCCGACATGTAATGCGTTGTATGAAATCATTACAAATCCCGTGGCAACTTGACCAGGTAGCCAGAGCCTAACAGTTTATTGTAAAGCTTCGGGCTGCAATATTTAAAAAGTCGAAGACTTAAAAAGTAATAGCAACTTAGCCTAAAACAAGAATGTTAAGCATCTACCTATGAAAACTGATGTGCAAGGTCAAGATACCACATCAGTGTCAACTTGACCTGTATTACGTTTATTTGTAAATAATGTCAGATTCAATATATTTTAAAGAAATACCTAGTAAAAGTGAATGATGAAATCATCCATGACATGAACAAATCATAAAATGTTAATAAAAGTTTAACATAAATAAGTTAGCTAAGAAAAAGTAAAAAAATGTGGTCAAGTAGCCACATTTGACCGGTACCATTATCGTGTGCAATTTGCATTTTCGCGCTCTTTGGTCGCTGTGTTCTTTTATAAAAGTATTGGAAAGGAACCTTATAAAGGAAAACAAAAGAAATAATTAAAAATGCAAGATACTTAAACTCTTTAGCTATTTATACATGTATATTATCACCAAAACATTCTTCTTAATTGCAGTTCAAAGAGACGTTGACATTTTTTTAAGAGAACACAAAAAATATGTCTTTATACCACTGCTTTAATAGAGCATGAAAAAAGAAAAGGGCAAAGAGCTTCTCTGAAGCTGATTAAAAAATGCCTTAAAGTCATATTTTCTTTATAGAATTCACGTCTTATTACGTGCGTCTGTTACCTTTTATGAGGAAAGAATGTTTTTATTATATCTAGCAGCTAGCTGAGACTATGTCATATTGATATAATTAGAGCAGCTAGCTTTTCAAATGGAATTTTATTACATGCAGCAATTATGTTAGTCTGTTTATAACATCTACTGGCATTTGGATTTATTTTGATATCTATACTAATATTATAAAGCTGAAGAGTTTGTTTGTTTGTTTGTTTGTTTGAACGCGCTAATCTCGGGAACTACTGGTCCGATTTGAAAAATTCTTTCAGTGTTAGATAGCTCATTTATCGAGGAAGGCTATAGGCTATATATAATTACGCTACGACCAACGGGAGTGGAGCTACGGGGGTGAAACCGCGCGGAGCAGCTAGTATTAAGATAAAGATCGCAACTATACGAATTCTAAATCGAAGGGAGTTAAGATGGGGATGGATTTTAATGAGAAACAGTATTCTATCATTCCTAGCGTCTTTTATTGATAAAGCAATAATAGTTACGGACCTATATTGTTGAAAATCTTAATTAGGATAGGTAACGTTGTGTTAAAAAATAATAAAAGCTTTATTGCCAATCTTTTGTCCTTACGAAGCAATATTTTATATCTTCATTTAAAACATTTCCCTCGTAAAAGAGTATGAAATATAAAATGTTTTTCGCAACACACTTAATTACAATGTCTGAAGGTTTTAATTTAAAATTTTACAAAATATGTTTCCACTTTACCTCTCCTTTTGATGACAAAGTGCGGACAACTGAGTATATCGTGAAAAGCGGCGATTACGAGGAACTTTCTGGTAACTTGTAGGGCTGCTACACGTGACAAAATAAAATTCTCTTTTGAGTACGTCTATGTACTTTATACTTACTTAACTAGCACCTCCTCGGTACAGTGGTTAACGTGCGAGTCTTGGGTACGATTCCCGGTTAAGACGAAGAAAAAAATGTCTCGGGACTTTTCGTGTCATGTCAGAACAAGACACAGAAGGCTCATCACCTACTTTTCCTTAAAGAAAATTGATCAAGATCAGTGAAACAAATGTTTAAATGATGTTTCTGCCCCTTAGTGACCACGATACTTTACTTATATGTACTTTATACAGCTTCAAATACGAAATGTGGGAACCCTATTAAACACCAATTGTCAATACCGTATTCCTGAAAGCGGCAGATCACCAAATAACCAATATCTCTTTGACCGAAATACAGTGAAGCCAACACTGAACATTTCAAAATCAGCACTTAAAATATAAATCTGCATCAAACGCGTAATTAAAGGTATGCTATACCTACAGTTACAAACACACTCGGCTTGTTTATAAAGCCTTAAATTGCTGGAAGCTGTTTCCGCTACGAGGTAAAATGCAATATTGATTTTGAGTATTTACTCGCTCCGAATTCCCGGGTCAGTGTGAGGTGTATAGGATTCTAGGTACATGTATATTATCATGTAGACCGCCGTTATGATAATAATTTGGACATCGTTTCATCTTTTATGTACTGACTTTATTTTATACGTAATTTTAATTTCATTTGTGTCTCTTAAAAGGATGGTGTGTACAGAAAGCGTTGAGGAAAAAATAAATCGGACACACGCATATATAACAGCAAAAATGTAATATATAGTAATAAGTAATTAAAAATAAGGGTGCAGCCATTTATCCGTTATATTTTTACATTAAAAGCGAATACAGATAAAACAAAGGATTAGAAAAGATCAAAAGATTTATTCAGACGTAATCAGATTAATTATTTTATCGTTTTATGATTTTAATTATATTGTTAATGGACTAATTTTTAAACACGTAAGCTTCTGCTTATAATGTACATTATTATTTGCTTAAATTAAAGTTACCTAGAGTTATAATTAGATAATTAAATCGGGTGTTAGTGAAAATTAGTAGTCTAAATCGAAGCTATTTTGCGGTATTACTTTGGCTAATAGAAATAGTTTCAGCTCGCATACAATGTAACAATGATGCTAGATAATGTGACGCCTACACAGTTATTGAAAGAATGAGTTCAAGGGTATAACAACACAAACAACAAACACACAAAGTATAATGAGAATGAAATGCCTTACATAATTCTAGAAGGTTCTATGTCATGTTTCGAGTACAATATGCGCCCACAGTTTAAGCATAGGTATTAAAATCATATCTTGTAGAGGTTAATAAAAATACACATCATATTTTTCTAAATAAATGTCTCAAATTGTACCCTTATTACAAGCGACAGCCAACTGGGTCAAGTTCGTCTAAGAAAAATTTTCCACGCCCGTAAAGGAAATTTCTATTACAGCGATTGAATATTATTTATCGAATTGAAATTGAAAAACATGATTTCATTCGTTAGTTAGAAAATAATACCTTCAAGCGTATTTTCTGTTGCATACAGGTACAAGGAAAATTGCATAATGATTTTTAAATACGTAGTGAGTACTTCATACCTGTGCCGTTAATCGGTTTTAATTATCTAGGGGAGGATATTCATTGGTCTTGCTGCGATTTCTAAGCATCAATGTTACATGTAATATGTGTACAAAATAGCAAAGATGTAAAACTGGTTCAAAAAAGTAAATCCATCTACTTAGAATTATTAATATTATGTTCAATCATGTGCGCTTTTATATTTTTACCCGACTACGGCAAAGCAAAAGGACGGTTATGATTTTTATCATAACATAAATCCCAACATTAAAATTAATTATAATCTTACATCGTCAATAGAGACCAAATTGAAAGATAACTCACACATACACCGTCTATGTGTGTATTCCCGGAATGGAGCTCACAACAAATACAATACTGAACAATGCAGCCAGCACGTTATTTTGTAACGCAAATTTTTACAAGGCAAATTCGCCCATATCTCTTGCATGTAAATGCAAGTTTCGCGTGTATAATTTGCACGAAGGATTACGTTTTGGACGTTCGTATCCAGGGTTCCTAGAATCAGGGAGGCAGATTCGCGTGCCTGGGGTTGCTATGGCAACGCCTGGGATGCATTTTCCCGGTCACCCCGTAGCTCACCTGTCTATAATAAAATTGTAAACTACATTATCGAATATGAATATTGTCGATATTTCGAGAGCACTCTGTTAGCTGGGATTTAAATATCCGCTATTTGATGGATGCGCTAAATGATAATTACTTTGGGAAGGATGTAGGATTATTGTGTATGTACCTAAGTACCTTAACCATTGTTTTGTTTACACTTTGACCTTTACATTGAAAGCGTATCTTGTCGTGACAATGGGTGTTATAACAAAGAACCCATCCTTGTCTTTAATAGATGTTTTCAACATGGATTACAGCTTGCTTTTAAGACTTATCTAGACGTTTTTAATTTTATGATAGGTTGACAAGCCTTCTATCGTATCATATTAGCAATGCCTTTGTGCAATTTTTCATTAAATATTTCTCTAATAATATTATAATTGTTTATGAGATTTCAATTTAAGAGTAGTTGGATTCCTGTTGATTAACAATAATATTAGATTTCAGTTTCTAACTCAAGTTTCAGAAAACGCATTGTTTTCTTAGTTCTTACTAACTTAGTCGGTTTTACTTTACAAACAAGTTTCCATCCTTTGTCTATTCTTTTTTTGTTTTTCTGTCGAATATTCGTTTTCTCTTTTATATTTCTATCGATATCGATTTCACTATTGTTAAACTAATATTATTGGAAAGCGCGATAGTAAAATACGATTTGGCTTCTTAGTATTTTAAGTATTTGTAATTATCTCGCGATACAGATATTAAAATTTCGAGCTGACTTGATCTGGGTGTAGGTAGCGTTTTAAAATTTGAAAATGCTTTATTAAAAATATCTTCCTAAAATATTAGTGTAATATTTACCTACCTACCTACCTTACTATTTAACTACCTACGTTTTGTAATAAATACTAATAAAAATATAATATTTATTCAAGAACTATATGGATTTCTTACCCTAATAATACTTAGTATTATTTGTTAAATACGTGTTTGAATATATTAAAGTTTTTTTTTTCTTTGTTTCATAATTTCCTTTTATTCAAATAAGAATTGTTTAATAATAATTTTATCTAATTAGCAATGAACTAATTACAGTTGTAATATCGCGATTTAGATTAATCTATCAATACAGTGCTTGTTATCAATTACTTCAGCAATTGAGCCGTAAATATTGAAACTCGAGTTGAACTTGCCTCCAGAACGGAACTGATCTTACAATATTGTGTGATTTACTGAACTGACTTCACTTATAAAGCCAGGATTTAACACCTTTTGATGTATATTTTTATGCATCAATGGTCTTACTAATAAAATGTTACCCATTCGCTTTGCAATGGATTAGTAATTATTGCCTTGTTTTTATGATTGACGTTTCATGTGAGCAAGAGCAGGACAAAGCTATGATAGAAAATGGTAGAATTTAATCCATTGTTTAACTTTTTGTTAGTAAGGCCGTAAGTATTTTATATTCTTTGGTACCTATTTTAGGTCACATAATATAAGTTAACAGGCTAACAGACGCTCTGGTTCAGTTCATAATTTTAAAGTAGATATTTTCAGCTGTATCTTATGCGAAAATTCTGTTAATCTAGGACAGATTTGTTTTATTTTTATTCTTAAGACGTAATATCTGTTCAAGTTGAAAACTATTACAGTACATTTACTAAGCCTCTACGTATCTCTCAAATAGCTGGATCATTTTCTACACGATTTAACGTCTGCGTTCAGTTCCCGTCGAATAAATCTCGGTCAGACCATCGGTGATTTGTATCGATCATGGAACAGAGTTATCACCACAGGGGAGGGCTTCATTAACAAGGTGCTAACATGAATGGGCAGGGGAAATACGACCCTCCGTAAGACAGTCTGGCTGTTAATGTTTTATGACTTTAATGATTAATAGCGGTGTGTGTTCTGTGTGTGTGTGTGTGCTCTTGACATTGAGGTTTTCATAGCTTTATCACTTTCAGATAATAAGAATGAAAAATAAATAATTTTTGTTAGAAGAGAGACTGACGAAGGATTCTCATATTATAATGATATGAAAATACATTAGAATGATAGTTTGGTAAAAGAAAATTGCGTGCGTTTTACCATTAATAACCGATTAATTTTCTAATCTTCAAACGGTGTGAACATGCATTCTCTTCGTGATAAATCAAACATTTTCACGATTCAATCAACAAAAATTTGAATCTATTTGATTGGCGATCTAAAAAATGTTACAGGCTTACCTCGGCGTGGTATTACACAATTATTTGCGAAGTAGCGAGTGCAAAGCGAACCGTAGAACATTTTTTGCAATCATTTTTTGATGGTTTCACGTTGTCTGTAGCGTTTGTACGTGCATCGAGATATTCGATATTTCAGCTATATTAATATTGGTAGAAGATTTTGTAACTCAATCAGAGTGAACTGAATTGAATATTTTGTAAAAGAGCTTTCTGTTCGCTTTTGTTGTGCGAAGGAGCATAAATGAAACATTATTTTCATAGCAAATTCAGAACCAATATAAGTCATAGTGAATGTTAAAAGTATTGTATTTTAGATAGATATTTTTTTTTGCAGTGTTGACAAGTCTATTAAAAAGCTCTTCCTTTGTTTAGACTATAAATTCATTTTTAAAGTTTTATAACGGAGATTTCGTTATTGATTTTTTGTTTTTAATAATAGATCGGTATCGATACTTACAATTTCTTTTAAAATAAATAGAATCAATTCAAACATTTGGATTTTTCATTGAACAAAGATATTACTTACATCTTCTGTCTTTAGTCGATCCTTGTTAATATGATATGACGAAAGTTTGTTTTCCCCTTTCCAGGAAATCAACGCGACCGATTTGACTATACATCTATGTATAAAATATGGCATGTTGTCTGGCTACGCACGAAAGCTCAATAACTATGAGTAGGAACACAATATAATACTATTTATATTATAGGTATATGGAAAGCCAAATCAAGATAGTGTCTTGAAGCGTTATGGTGTCAAACATAAATTGAATTTAAGTGATGACTTGTAGGAGGACTTGGCAAGTCCTTATTGGATGAATAGAAATTTGTATAATATTTTGTAGTTGCATAAAATATAATCTTTTGTTTTCGAAAATATTGTAATAGTATACTTATTTTACGGTTTAATAGAGGCATAATATGTGTTTTTACAAGAATATAAGACTCAAGCACGGATGTGGTACCTACCTACATTTTTATGCGTAATGCAATTCAAATCAAAATATTATAATTATATAATTTCTATTTACAAGGCGATAGTGCTTATAATACCATTGTATTAGATACTGTAGCTGTACAGCAGTATAGTCACAGTTAGAGATTTAATTCACTGAAACAATTATTATCAAATTGCACAGCACCACTCCATATAAAGCTAATACACAACAGCTAAAACCATTCGATAATCTCCACCATATTAAAAACGGTATATGGAAAAGGGAATTACGAACAGAGATTTGAGTCGTCAAAACAATACCCTTAATTGATAGTCTCTCCCACTGGGAGGGTGGTGGCTGCCTACCTGTTGCTACAAGTTGCCGGGCATACCTACTTGCAAAGTTTTTAAACAAGCTTTTACACTAATAGATGGAAAATGAACGCAGATTTTACAAGGGATTAAGGATTAACGTTTTTGTAATTAGCGCGTTGAAGGATCATCGGGGAACAATTTGTTTTATATTGAACTAGATTTCCGCCCGCGGCTTCGCCCGCGTTTGCAAAGGAAAACCCGCATAGTTCCCGTTCCCGTGGGATTTACGGGATAAAAACTATCCTATGTGTTAATCCAAGTTACCCTCTATATGTGTGCTAAATTTCATTGTAATCGGTTCAGTAGTTTTTACGTGAAAGAGTAACAAACATCCATACATCCATACATCCTTACAAACTTTCGCCTTTGTATTAGATGAAATGAAATTGAATTTTTATTAAGTGTATCAATAAGTTTTTTTAATACAAGTAAATCTATTTAATACCTAAATACTTTGTTTGTTTGAACGCGCTAATCTCGGGAATCTGGTTCAATTTGAAAAATTCTGTCGGTGTTAGATAGCCCATATATCTATATTATATCCTCTCGCTAAGACCTACAGGAGCGGAGCATTGCGGGTAAAACAGCGGAGTACAGCTAGTGTAATAATATAATACTGAGCACATGTTATTGCAATAATAATAAGTCATTCAAATTTTAAATAAGAACTGTACCTATTATATTGTTAGGTATAAAATGTGCTTGTGTAGCAAATAAAGAAAAAAAAATACAGTGTTTGTAAGGTGAGGTTGTTATGCAAAATCGCGTATTGTTTTTCAGGGTGTATGAGTGTGTTGTTTTTAATGCAGCTTAAACTCTAATTGGAGGTATTGATTTCGATAATAGAGCAGACGAATGTTTACCTTCATTATCGCGAGTGATCGTTCTAATTAATTTTATTGTTTTGGTAAGTTTATCGATGTATTCATTCTTTTGTGTCAATAACAAATATTAGGATTTATGCACATGTTTAGTACCTGGAGCTTTTCATATCAATAACCTGTAATAAAATATACCTACCATAAACTAAACTAAACACAAATTATTATTTAACTAAGTAGGTACCTTATTTATATGAAAGAAAAGCATCGTCTCTTTTTTAAATCCTTGTTTATAGGCACATCTACCAACTTCGGTAACAATAGTAGCTTGGTCATACAATATCTATGAAACAGGCTTGCACAACCCTGTTACGAAGCATATTGTACGTCATGTTCACTAGGATCATTTGTCAGTATACGCTACCGTATAGATAGCGTTATTGGAGCAACAATTCCATGTAAATAACTTGTGTTGTTTCCGAAATTCATGTCTTAATTTTGACAATTTTATTATATGATTAAAAACCTTGTGTTATAATGAAGAAGAATGCGAGAATGTGCTTTCACTTATAGATATTTTAAGATCAATATTAATAAAAGAATCGAATTTAGATGATACACCTTTTTTGTATGCATTAAAATAAGATATGAGTATGTGTGTACCTTTAAAAAAAAACATAAGTGTGTACTCTGTACTCTGTAGGTATGTGTATCTTTTTTCATGTCGTCGGTGTGTTAATTCAGTTATAGGTACCGCTTGATTGCGACCGCGGGCTCACTAGTTTTCGTGTAACAAAAACCCCAAAACCAAAACCGAATAGCATTTTAAAATCCCCTGAACTATTATGTATGTAGAAGTTTTTTGAAATTTTCATGGTGTGAAATATTACAAGATTTTTATTTGTAGCTCTATAGTTACAAATAGAAATCTTCTAATATTTCACACTAACAAAAAAATACTATTATTTCTTTCATCGAGATTCCAACCTAAAACTCCCAGTGCCAGGAGTTCATGATAAAAAAGCAAAAAATATTAGCTATGCTGAATACAACCAACGTTATACCTACGTTAGCATGAAAACACGGATCAAAGAGTTCTAGTATAATCTAGTGTTCAGAGATCTGCAAATACGCAAAGCTAATTAAATGGCACTTAAATCCAATGTCTAACAGGTTACATGTAACATGATGTTACCAATAGCATCGTGAAATGCTAGAATTACACCTAATTAGTTCTTGGAACGGATATTACAGGCGTTCGAATTTGAAATTCGAAGAAAATTTGAAAGCGAAACTAGCTTAATGTACGCGATACATTACTGCATACATAAGTTCCTAGTAATTAATCTGAGACAGTTGTTAACAATGTACAACGAACTGACAATTATTCCGTTTAAACTTCCTTGTTATACGTAGATTAGAGAGCGGGCATGCGTCTTAATGATCGTAAAGCTATTTACAAGTTGGATGTTTCAGAATGTTATAGCTAAAGTATTTACCTATAGTTTCTTAACTATAAATGACGTATAACATGCGTATAACGGAAGAAAGTGTCGTTGATATTAAACTATGTAGGTGATATTAAAATACGAACAAATCTTCTCTCAAGGATTAGAAAATATTCTCATGGAGCTTACGTGTAATATTTTCCAATTAGGTACATAATAAGATAATATATAACAGATCAAAATAAATAAATAAATAAATATAAATAAATATTATAGGACATTATTACACAAAATTCTTTGCTTTAGCCATGCTTTAGCTAATAAAGTGCGTATTAATATTCTTATTATATTATATAACTTACCTTATCTAGAAGTTACAAATCATGTTTCTTAGTTTTTATTATATTATAAACCTTACGTTTAATCTAAAAGTTACAAGTCATGTTTCGCCTTCATTTTTAAACTTCAATTTAAATCAAATTATTACTGCAATAAACGTTGTTCAATAAATAATAAAATATTTTTTATCTCTAAAACTAAAAAGATTTACCTGTAAAGACTGTGCATCCACCTGTTTTATTTGGAACAACAAGATGTGAACGTTTTCCCTTAAATCAAACGAAAGAAACGGAAATTAGGTCTCCGGTGCACTCAGCCACCGGATGCAATGCAAAATCAATAACCACGTTATTTATATATCCTCTACCTAATCTTTCAGAATAGGTTCGTCGTCAAACAGCGTTCAGAATAGGTTCTTTTTTTTTTCAGATTTGAATTCAGAACGCTCTTCTTAAGGTTCTTTTATTATATTGGTGTGGTTATGGTACAAACTTTTTTTATTTTCCTGGCCACTTGTAAGATGTGTGAATAAAGTGTTTATGTTTTTTTTTTATTTGTAACTAGCGGTCCGCCCCGGCTTCGCCCGTGGTACATATTTACGTTTTCTCTACATAAAAACCTTACTTACGTACTTCAAGGAATATAATAAAAAAAGAATTATCGAAATCGGTTCAGCCGTTCTCGAGTTATGCGCTTACCAACACATTTTGGGATTCATTTTTATATATAAGAAGAAGATGACGTGGTAATGTTGATGAGCAAAGACGTTGTGTTGGTTTCAGTATAAATAGTTCGAAATGGTTATATATATATATATATATATATATATTTTAATTAAATTAAGAAAGTGAATATTTATTATTTTTACGGTTTATCTTATAATTACTCTAGGTGTGAAACTACAAAATGACTCTGACTTTTATTGGAGGTTGTTTAAAATGTGATTCATTTCTTATTTGTTTTGACTGAAATAAAAAGGTTTCAGAGAACAGGAAGATTTTTAGTTTTTATTTTACTCTACAAAATAGAAATAATAATATCGTGATTGAATAGAGCTTATTGTTCGTAGCAGGGTATTTTCGGTCAAAATACTACACAGCTACGAACCTAAATGTAGACATACCTTTTGTTCTACGCTATACTAACTAAATCTCTCTCAGGGCTTTAAAAGCAATGCATTCAAAATTGCATTCTACGTGTATTTTGTTTAGGTTTAAAATGCAGCAGTATCCAAGCATTGTTCCCTTGTAATAGGATCCACCATTATTCAGATAGTATTACCTTTTTTGTTACAATATAAATACCGCGCTATTCAATATTTGTTTGTTAGACTGGCCGGTCGAACTTTATACAATATTGTGCGTTTTAATGAGATAGTACTAGAAGGCAAATAAAAACATGACATGCGAGGCTTTATAAATTGTATTATTGTACTTACGTTCACGTTATAGATGATAGATTAAAAATAATATCGAAATTACGTATTAAAGAAATATTTTCTTTAACTTATAGTGAGAGGAATGTTAGGAAAATTTATGTACATGTTCTTATTAAAGTATGAAATAAAAATCTACGACTTTCAGCAGTGAAATCAAAGGTTTCAATATAATAGACATTAATTTACCTCTGTATCATTTATAAGTTTTCTATAATTCTTAGAAAATTTATAATTTATTTGCAATATCTAGGTTCTACGAAGCGGCTCCCATGCTCTTAGAAGCTTAAAGACTTACAGTTAAATACTTAAATTAATTATTTGTTGATACTTATGTTAAAAAAAGCAATTAAACGAGTCGCATAACTAGGATTAAATATTATTTATCGCGAGCATATTTTAAACTTCTTAAAAGGATAAGTACGTATAGTTTCGATTTCGATGTTTTTCTAATTCCATCCTCCTTCATTTATTTCTCCACTCCCGTAGATGTTAACATCTACATGTAATTTTAATTTCAAATCAAATACTTATTTTTCTTTAAAATGTAGGTATGCAATTAAAACCTGTTTAAATTTATGGATGACGTAATAAAAAAGAGGAGGGACGCAGTGGGGATGAGGTAGGTAGAATCAGCTATGGCCGCTAGTTATTTACAAACATTTCCCACCTCAATTCGAGGAAAACTTATACAAACAAAATTCATACTAAATATTTTCAACGAACATGAAATTTTAAATTAATATTTCCCTTTGTGAACCGTTTTCCAATAGCTACGTTCCGCATATCGTTAATATGCATCCTACATACGGGTTTGCATTATTTGTAAATTCCATGGAATTCCATCAATACCAATGTAATGTACCCGGTATTAATTCGACTATCATTCGGCGAAACTCGCCGGTAATATTATTATAGCTCGGATTTTAAATCAATTCGATTCCAATCAAACATCCTTTGACGCAGCGAACGCTCTAATATGATGTTAATTTCTTTGCATGGAATGTTATCGGCGTATTGGAAAATTCCAAAACACAGCTAATAAAGCTTAGAATGGACCTGTATTGTGTTAGCGTAATAAAATGAACGCCGGGATCACAGACAAATGTGCACGCGATATGGGAGACAAAACACCGGTGCAATCAAAATAAGAAGAATCAATCTGTCCTTTTATTACCTATACTTACATGGCAGACGCTCAAATTAATTAGAATATTGTATTAATAGCTCTATGTGATGATAGTTGTGTAAATACAATATACATACATACCTCGGTGTATATGCGTTGTGATAATTAAGTTATCACTAAAAGGGGGAAATTGGGATTAAAATAATTTGATTTTCATTATTCAATTCAAGGAAATTTAATCAATTCTCTAGCGACAAATTATTTCATAATTGTTACTGGAAGTAATATAAATTTTAATTTTTTGACCATTCTAGGAAAATTTTGTTCCATCCGCGGCCATGCATGCATATTTAATTATGAGCAATTTAATTATTTTATATAATGAAATGTGTCAAACGAATAAAGCAAAGTTCACACGATTTATTTTCAATATAATCAAATTGTTTTCTCTATATTAATATGGTATTTATTAAAATAACTCTTATGTAGGTTATCCCATGAAGTTAGGACGTCCAGATCGAAACTCGTTAATAAACCTGAAGTTCTTCAACTTGGCCCTGAATTTTCCCTTCTTCTTCAAACGCCCCATCCTCTGAAGTGTTCTTATTGCTGGTAGAAACCGGTACAGAGCATTCATCTCATCTCCCATACAAAACAGGAACGAAGATTCTATGTAAGCTGAAATAAAAAAAAATGCATTCAGATTAAATAATGTGATACTAACAATTAAAAAGGTTTTAATAGAATAAGTTTCCTAGGATACAAGTTTCAGGTCAACATTGAAACACAAAAATATATTATGGTACTAATACAAAGTTCACTTAACAATATGAAGCATTTTTTATAAAGTCGTTATTACTTATATTGTACCATTTATTCTCATAATATAATAATACACAATGCATTTCACATGCATTTGCAAGATTAGAAAAATTCTCCATTTTATCATGAAATACATTGTGAAAGCTACTTTAGTCCGTACCGGGAAACATCTCCACCCTTTGAAACGCGCTTTTTCAATGATTTCTCAGAATCGCTGAAAAATAATTATTGCATATAATGGCCACCAAAATGTATGATCGTGATTATTTAAGACCTATGACTGTCGCTAAGAAGCAATTTTGTATACCTCCAATCGAATAACTACATGAATCGAATGCAATAACTTTGACAATTCAACCACATTATATCATTTCCACTGCACAATCGGATATAACACGCAATACCTGGCTTTACATGACCTCAGACGCATTGTGTACACAACCGAATCTCAATAGCAGCCCAGGTAATATAGCATTGATATCCGATATCCAGCGCTTTGACGTCGACAGCTACGAACGTGTGTCAACGCAGCCGTCGCGCCTCGGGCTAGCTATGCAGCCAACCTGCTCTGTGTTTGACTACAAACATGATGCCAATCACAATATTGATATGGTCATTTTTTAGCGCACTACCCTCAAAGGGTATGAAGCGAGGTTAATCAATAGCCGTCCACGTGTTCTTTGGGAACAATTTTTTAAAATCGCGTTCATTGTGCTATTTTTGTCACAAAGCGATTCCGTTGGCACCGGGATGGCAGGAGTAAATTTGGTTTTGACGGCGCTTAAAATCAAAGGACATATTCTTATGTGTGCTTTTTCACGCCTTTCAATATTGTTGAAGGCTGAAGGCATGACGTCGTTTCTGAAAGCTTTTGAGTTGAAGGCTCGGTTGTTAATATCGTATCGAGTAGGTAAATCTCAATTAAGTTATATAGTAAAAAGGCATAAAGACTTTAGATAATATAAACTACCCTCAAAAAGACCATTTAACATTTGAGATTAATTGAAGAATAAATAAAGAGTAGAAAAAAGAATAAAATTAGCAAAAACTTCAGTGAATGTGTTTTAGTATCATCATTTCATAATTTCTAATTATCATTACGAAAAACGTACGGTATGCAATGCGATAAACAATCAACAACAGATAATTTCTCATCCAATAATTATAAGCCCAAAATAATTGAGGCACAAATATCGGATACAAGTGGGCCCCGTGAGCTCTTGACATTGAACTTGAGGGGCACTTCGCGTGGGCTGCGAGACGACCCCTCACAAACATACCTGTGATGGTGTCTCTTCACAATGGCCAGCGTTGGGCCAACAAATGATCGTCTATGTATGCCACTGCTATGGCTATTATGGGCCGTCTTTACAATGGGCAGCGTTGGCCCAACAAAATAACGTCGATGTTTGCCGCCATTAAATAAATAAATAAAATAAATAGAAAATAATTACGGTGATTACATAAACATCTATAATAACGGCCGATCATAGACATTTAAGCTGCGATTCCATCAAAGAAGTGCGAGGAAAATGTCTCACGTATGACGTAAGGCAAACTGTGCGATGATGCTAAGCTGTAAAATGTCATTTTTAGCTCAAAAAAAAATAAACATACCTCGCACGCACTCCTCGCAGACATTTCTCGCACACATCTCACGCTTGTTTTGTATGCGCAGAAAACCTAGCACCGGTGAGCCGTTTTCACCAGAGATGTGCTGAGCGAGGCGAGGTGAATGAAGCGATATGATTGGTTTATTAAAAACATATCCCTCGCTAGGCATCCTCGCACATCTTTGGTGGAAAAGCGGGTGATTTTAATAAGTCGTCTTCAAAATGGTCAGCGTTGGAAAAACAAATGATCGTCGATGTTTACTTTGACGTCTGATCATAGAACTTACGGCCCTCTTCGTTATCCTGCAGATTGCCTCTACTCGCCCAACGCTGCCTATTGTGAAGAGAGTCTATTATATCTGTACTTTGCTTCGTTTGATAAGGATACACCTTTAAGATCCGTTGCTTAGCAACGTTGTTGTGAAGCATTGATAACATTGTCTTTTGTTTGTTGAAAAATATTTTGTTATGGCTACGCTGTGTAAGTGCGTAGGAATTTTCTGTTAATTAAAAAGCTTTCTGTAATGTTTATTTTTAGGAATTAATGAACTCAATTACCAATCTTTAGAAAATACAAACAAAAGAATTGTCTGTGTCGTTTTTTAAATTATTTCCATAGCAACTTATCCTTTAGGTTGCTACGCACATTATTGAAATAATTAGCCTGACCAAAAATAATTAAATAGTTACTAGCCATGGTTACTAGTATAACTATAATATTACCTGGATAACCGTGGCCATCCACAACTTTATCAAAGTTTTTTGTTTTAATTTTTATTTGTTTCTTGTTAAAATGGAGATTTAAAGGCGCTGTATCTAGTCTTAATTTAAAAATCAAAAATAGTAGTCATGAAAATTGATTTTACCCCAAAATTATTCTTTTCTGCATACGAATTCGGTAGATAATTCTGATAAGCAAAAAGAAGAGCCGTACTAAAATTATAAATGGAAATTAACCCTGTCTTAACTTCTATATTTTAAGCCTGCAATTTTAAAAAGATTATAATGTACATATTTTTAGATAGAACCCGGATGAAGGACGTTTTTTTGCCAGGAAATACCTTGAATGAAGTGAAAAAGGTATTAGGAAATAAATTTGTATCCCGCAATTATGTAAGAGATGCCGAGATAGAAAAACACGTACTTATTTGAGAAAAATATGAGCCTATTGTTATAAGCGTTTTACCATTGATAAGATTTAAAATATTATTAATTTAAACTAAAGTTTTACACGCTATGTTTTTTAATATTATGACACTTTTTATGGAATTTTATTTCAGTTTAAATTGAGTTGAGCTTTTCAAATAATATGGTATTTATATTTCGCGACGTGGGTAAATTATTCGATTCTTTCACAATATTAAATTCACAAAGCTAAGAAGCAAACAATACCGTAACGATAATTATTATACCTTAAAAATATGGTACACAATAATACATTTCCATACAAAATCTACCGCAAAAATATACAAACTTCGAAAATAAACTTGTAAGTAGTTAGATACATCACTATTCTTTCATCTTACTTATATTCTCGATGTATATTCTACTAAATTATTTAACTACAGGTAAATTAGCTTGGAGAAATTTTTGCGTTTGTAGTAGTGTATGGTCAGCAAATAAAATAAAACAACATTTTATTTTTAGTTTTTATTTTATACAGGGTTACTTGTAAAACACCAGCAACCTCGCAGGACAAGATAGCTAACATCATAAGTAACAACATTTGTTCTACGACTTTTGGCATAACGCAATAAATTATTTTTAAATGATTTTTTAAACTTTTATTGTACTCTCCTTACATTTGTAAGTCTATGTTCTATTAATTATCGGATGGACGACGCGACGCCCCCTTCCCCCTCTCGTTCGCTTTTTGTTTACGTAATTTTTGGGAGGCGTAGAGTTTATAATATTCAGACGGAAAATTAAATGAATATTTATTTTTGTATGAAAATAAAATCTAACAAATTATCAAAAGTCGAAATGTTGTTACTTATGATGTTAGCTATCTTGTCCTGCGAGGTTGCCGGTGTTTTACAAGTAACCCTGTATATACAGGGTGTCCCAAAAAGTAGTGATGAACGGAAGCTGGGAAGTAGAGGACCAAGAGGGCTATCCGAATCACCCCCATGTGTGTTATGCGATTTTTCGTATTTTCAGAGTTATTACATTTTTTTCAATTTTTCATCTATCGCCGAGTACGATGAGATTTTTATTTATGGTGACGTGAATTATTGCGCTAGATGCTTGATTTTTTTTTGTGTGCTAAGCTGAAAAATAGGCCAATTCAGTATGGTAACATTTACTATCGTTAGATCTTCGAATGGAATAAAAAAAAGAATTAAATGCCAAGAAAGATAAAATTACCCAGTATGTTCATAACTTCAAGGGCCCATAAAAAAATAAAATCACATAAAAAAGGTTTTCCATTTGGCTTTTAAAAACTTGCTCTATCGATCAGGTAGCTACCCTAAAAATTTCATTTTATTATTCTGAAGGCTTCAATCGAAAAATTGAAATCTAAATGTGGTAAGTGCAAAATTTTTATTAACAAGATGATCATTAAAACCAATAAATAGGTGTTTAATTACCAGAATATTTTTAAATAGCCCCGCTGTTGCTCAGTGCAAGTGCAACATCACCGTAAAAAGTTGTCTTTTAAATGTCTGAATGCTTTTTTATCATTTTTAATGGTTTCTTCTGCTACTATGAATTTCCGGGTTATTTCGTCCAAATTGGGGCATTCTCTCAAGTAGCCGAGGTCTTTTTAGTATCCCCATTGAAACAAATCAATGGGGTTTAGGTCGAGGGACCGTGGAGGCCAGGCTTTAAAGCAGGCGTCACCGGCGCATGCGCAGGCTGCAACGACCAATCCATCTTTCAGGGTATTTTTGCCCTTTAGCCTGGCCTCCACGGTCTCCGGACATAAACCCTATTGAATTTTTTCCGTGGGGATACTACAAAGACGAGAGACTGCCACAATTTGGACGAAATAATCCGGAAATTCATAGTAGCAGAAGAAACCATTAAATATGATAAAAGAGCATTCAGACATTAAAAAGACAACTTTTTACGGTGATGTCGCACTTGCATTGAGCAAAAGCGGGGCTATTTAAAAAAAAATCATTTTAAACACCTATTTATTGGTTTTAATGATCATCATGTTAATAAAAATTTTGCACTTACCACATTTAGATTTCAATTTTTCAATTGAAGCCTTCAGAATAATAAAATGAAATTTTTAGGGTAGCTACCTGATTGATAGAGCAAGTTTTTAAAAGCCAAATGGAAAACCTTTTTTATGTGATTTTATTTTTTTATGGGCCCTTGAAGTTATGAACATACTGGGTAATTTTATCTTTCTTGGCATTTAATTCTTTTTTTTATTCCATTCGAAGATCTAACGATAGTAAATGTTACCATACTGAATTGGCCTATCTTTCAGCTTAGCACACAAAAAAAAATCAAGCATCTAGCGCAATAATTCACGTCACCATAAATAAAAATCTCATCGTACTCGGCGATAGATGAAAAATTGAAAAAAATGTAATAACTCCGAAAATACGAAAAATCGCATAACACACATGGGGGTGATTCGGATAGCCCTCTAAGTCCTCTACCTCCCAGCTTCAGTATATCACTACTTTTTGGGACACCCTGTATAAGGGATTTTAAATTAAACTATATGTGTTTCTCCTCTGAAAAAGATGAGACTTTATTTGAATATTTGCTCATTTAACATACATATAACTTTTACATTAACAATGTTACTAAAATGAAAAATTTACTAACCTGAAAAAGAAACGACATTTAAAGTTTAATTCTTTAGTTTGAGAAGTCAAAGGCTTGCCTCGACCATGTTTTAACACTGGAGCCATATTGAATTAACAATATAAAGTTACAACACTTACACACAAATTAAACACTAGTTATGGCCCTGCCTTCATACAAAACTGCTGAATACGCCGTTCGCACGGGAATAGAATGTGGATGCGATTTCCCTTAGTTAGCATCCAAGCTTACGTCTTTATAATTATTAAACTGTATAAATTCATTCTTTAACTCCGGTCTGCATCGTGCAGACATGGGTGTAAAAGTCTCATTTTAGCTATTAAATGTAGTTTTTAAGTACATCTGAGTTTTCATTTGGGGCCTCCGGCTGCGGGACATGTAATTCACTTCAACAAATATTATAACAATAATAACAAATAATAACAACAATCAACAAATACAAAATTTATCAATTAAACTACGTACATAATAATTATAATTTTTGAATGAAATGTGCTTTATGTTCTAACGCTACCAAACGACTGCACGTGGCACCTGCGGACAGCGTAAACTGGTTTATTCTGGTTTTGTGCGTGTTTCCACTTTCCACTATCAAGTGACGATTTATTTATTTGTTTTGTTTCGTAATTATTATGGTCAAATATTAATTATGAAACAAATTATTATGGACACGATATTTTATTGTTTCACGGTAGTCGCCTTGTCGTTTGCTCAAGGACGTAAAATTGAATGATATATTTTTTTTTATAAAGTCAAAACCATTTTCTTTCAAATAAAAACTTGTTTTTATTGAAAACAAAAGTGTTGCTAGGAATAAGTATAAAATTAAATAGTAATGTTAGGATATCGAAACATTTTTGTATGGGCCAGAACGATATAGTGGAAACGCGCTCTAAGATCTGAGTAATATACACACCACTACATATGCAAAAATTTCTCCAAGCTAATTTACCTGTAGTTAACGTAAAAACTGTTAATGACTGCTAAGAAAAAAAAATTGTTAATAAAACCTATTTCGTCAAAATGAATCTGATCGATGCGAGCATGTGAGCGCTGACTGACTGACCTACTGTAAAGTATGTTATGGTGCCATGAATCTCTTCCCGAATTTTGTTGCGTTAATTTTGCTGTTTGAATAATTATTAAGTAGGTCATTGATATGCATTTTTAATATTGCATTGATTGATATTTAGATAATGAAATTTTATGCGTAAAATTAATGCGAAAAATTATATGCGTAGCTACATTTTGTTCATACTTTAGTTTATTTTAAGAAACAAATATTTTTGAAACCTCTTCATACCTAACTACTATAATATGAATTAAAAGTCCAATAAATAAATGTATTTATTAATACCTATTTTAGAATCAACTTTTAATGAACAAAATCTCTACAGAGCTTCTGACAAACTCTACAAAATAACCGTCGTATATTAATACAAAAAAATAAAAATTGTATTTCAAAATAAACTAAGTCCATACTCACACGAGCTATGTGAAGTACTGCTTTTATTTTCCCAAAACATCTTACATTGAGCTACGTCCATAAAACAATGGTTTTTGAACATTAAAGCCGGTTCCCGGGCCACTATTCCGGGAACGCCACAAACCGGGGCGTATGTGTCCGGACATTTCTGTAAATTAATTAAATATCTATTTATAAATAAATAAATAATGAAGAAAGAAAGGAGTTTTAGTTCAATAAGAAACAGACAAAATTTTTTTACTGAAACCGATAAAAAATTATTAAAAAGTATTATTTTTCTTTCAATAAAATACATTAAACAATGTCTTAAAGGATTGTTCCTTTATTTTAAATAGAACTCAGGACGATATTTGCATTTTAAATCTATATTCAGAGAGATAGATACGCTCTATGTAACTTTACATGTTCCGTCGGCATAAATTGGCCTACAAATTGTAAATGTGATTATTTTCAGATGTATGTACAGAAATATTCTAAAACATATATTGTTAAGATGCTGACAATTTACTTGTTCAGATATTAACCGACCGCACCAAAAAGAAACAGATTTTAAGGATTTTTAGAGAATTTTTAGTTCTAAGGACTTCCAATATTTTTATCTACTCTTTTATTCAAATTGAGAACACTAGAAGGTCCACCAAGTAATGTTTGAAATATCTTTAAAAATCTCTCGAAAGAAAAATCTTATAAAATATTCTATCATACCCAGAAATCGTACTTCAATGTCCAGCCATTCGTAAGCAAAGTGAATACTGTTATAATACACGAACGGGACAATAATATAGGTAATATTATGTCTCGGTATCTATTGAGACAACAGATTTAAATTCAACGGAAAGTTCTAACTATGTTGGTTGGTTTTTCCTTTCACTGAATTGATGCGAACCCAGGGCAATCGCTAGTATAAGATAAACTATTATTTTACTGATGTCGATCGTCGTGCATCCAAGTGGAATAATTTAATTTCAATTATTTCTATTTTCATAGAGATGTAAGATATTTGGATGGCCATTATTACATAAAATATTTAATACTCTATATCGTAGATATATAGGTAGGTACCATGGATGAGTTATTTCAAAAAGAATTTGAAATGCATGTATTTATACCTATTTTCAAGCAAAATTATTTTTTTACTCTATCGGTTCTGTTTATATCGAGGTTGAATTGAAAATTTTTTAATCAGTTTTATTTCATAGAGATGCAATAAAAATCCTTACACTAAACACTCAATAATTTCACTAACCCTCATTTAAATTTCCACCAGTAATATTAAATCACTCTTAAGTGATAAGGCCGCCTTCTGTGATGTTTTTCTCTTAGAATAAGTTTTGTTTGTATTTTATGTATTGTGGCAGCACAATAAAGAGTATAAATAAATAAATAAATCTTTTCTCTTTTGTATGAATACTACACGTTTTACAAAACTTTATTCTTTATTCATTTCTATTAGAAGCGAACATCAAAACCTGTCAATAACACCTTTATTAAAAACATATTGTACATGCCAAACAAAAACCCTTTTTTGCCACAATCCATAGCAGAACAAAAAACATTCACGACTGTACGTGACCGCTATGACGGCAAGAGATGGAAACAATAATTTCAATTTTTTTTAATGATTTTAAAATATTTTGAGAAAACTAACTTTTTTAATTATTGTGACTAACTTCTGTTGTAACTTTCAGTACGTATCCTACATAATTACATATAGGGAATCGAAATAAAATGAAAATATCGTCATAATAAAAGTTCTAGAAGTTTAAAGTTTGATGACATCATCATGTGACTACCATTGTGGGCCATTACAAAACCCACATGGAACGTCTTTGTCCCCGTAGTAGAGATAAAATTAGTATGATTAAGTTAAATATTAAAGTACCTAAAGTAATATTGTATTCATGTTGGAAAAACCTTAAAAATTACGCGCTTTTTCCCTATTGAAATAACATTAATTGGTAAGCTTACCTCCACCTCATCTTTAACATCTGAAAGATCACACAAAGATCATATTTATATTAATAGATTTATAATGAGCAACATACCGTTGGGCACTTGTGGTAGCATGACGATAGCGTAGGCTGGTGATAAGTATCGTTCTTCTTTTCCTTGGGAATATCAATCAGAGGTACAAATATCTTGATTGGCCCAGCGTTCTTTATCAGCCTACGCCTTGTGTTGAGAGGATTCATTTCTTTCATCGGTAAATCGAAAACATGAGTCGCGGCAAAGAAATTATCAATCGTATCATTAATATCAGTATTTTTCCCAAGCATTGCGCCATTTATAATAACCAAATTTCTTATAGCATTAATTTGATCTTTGATGTTTCTATTAATGTCATTTAATTCTTGTACTTGAGTGGTTTCACTATAATTTAGTGCTGAATTACAAATAAAAAGATCTGTTTGAAAGAAATCTGTGCGTTCTTTACAATTTACTTCGTATAATTCACATTTGTTGCGAAATAATCTTATTCTATATCCTGGTCCGTCTTGTCGTATACCACATACTTCTTTGTTTTCAGTATTATTACAATCATGAATTACACAATTATTTTCAGGTCTATCCTTAATACTGCCGCCATTTAATTTTTTAACATTATTGGTCCTGTTTTCATTTGGAAAAGCTTCATTACAGTACTCCATATTGATTATTCCGTAAGCTGAAATATTATTTCGAATAAAGCGGATGTAATTTAAAAGGAATCGAAAATGTAATATTGTTTTAACTGAAAATTAATCCCAAAAACGTAGCGGCAACAAAAGCGCTGATATTTCAATGAAACTTGCAGTATTCGGCGCAGAATATTTACCAGACATGAACATTTTCCAAATTCTCATATAAAATATGAAAAGAGATTATTTTACGTGGGAAGGGACATCAAAAGAATGATTAAAACTGTATTAAATGTAGGTAATAAATTTGTTTTAAAGGTTCATGTTACGGACAAAAGTTGTCTATAATTTAATTTACGCACTTTTAAAATAAAATTAATGTTATAACATCGGTTACTTTTTATCTATACGGCGTAGCACACCGACGCATTCGCGTGCGGCAGCGAAACAACGAAAAATCTGTCAGTAGTGTGGCAGGATTTCGCATATGATATGTCTCACTCTAGCACATAGATAGATGAAATAGTTGCGTCCTTGTCAGTATTGTTTCGCAAGGAACTGCGAAATGGTCATTACACAGACGTATTGCGAAAAATTTTCGAAAACATTGCTGTGTGTACTAACGTTTCGCAGATATTTCGCTACGCAGTAGTTTCGCAGAGATTCGCTGCCGCACGAGAATGCGTAGGTGTAGGTACGGCGATAATTACTATAACTACTAGGTAACGACTCTAAGTGTTTAGTTTTTTAAAGATTTTTTATCTTTATCTAGATGGAAATGGATCTTTGAAAGTTAAAAAAAAATGTTTTTGCTAATTCCGCGTTTCCACCTGCAAGTAAACTTGCAAGCTGCTGTCAGACAGACTGTCGGACATTTCTTGCGCAAGTTTTCTTGCAGATGGACAGGCGGCCTAAGAAAATCAACAATTAGGTACCTAAATCACATTACAAGTTTACAATTTAATTTATATTTAATCAGAATCAAATCAGTGTTTTCATCATCTCTTTGTAAAACATAATATTCACGTTGTTTTTTCTAGTGTTTGATTTTATGGCAGTATTAAACATTTAGAAATTAAAGATTTTAACGTTCGCTACAAAGTAAAATTTGTTTACTAGGAGTGTTCGAATCACAAATTTGTTTAAGACCTAATGTAAAGGAAAGAAAGAAATAATTTTAATTTCATTTGAAACGTCGGGATGATAGGTAATCCGTAATATAATGAACAAACCGCGTTTAAAATCCGTTAAAATATTTTATTTCTAAAGGTAAGTATTCATATTTTTCATCATATAGCTCTATAATTAGTAGGTATGCACCATGCGCTTCAATTATTTTGTCATAGCTAATTTAATTTCGATATCTGGTGTAGATTTAATCCGTCTGGTGATGGCTTTAATAAATCCTAATGGACACTAAAAGGTTTTTGTTTTAGGTTGTTTTTGCATGGACAAGGGTCTTAAACCGTGTTATGAGTTATGACGTTTTTCTTATTGCGTTTTGCAGTTTTGGAAAAGTGTTGTACCTACCTCGTATGAAAAACAGTTATTACTTATTACCTACAGTGATTGTATTCTCTTCGAGTTATTATTTGAATAATCACCTCGTAATGTCTGATCCTTTTTGCTCAATATGAATGACTTTTTAATTTATAAACAGTATAAAAAATAAAAATATACATAACTAAGTAGGTAAATCGCAATTCAATAATATAGTTTAAATGTTAGGTTATATTATTTATAGTAGGTACCTGTAGTATTATTTACCGTCAAATATTTCACAGAACAATATGTGAAATCGATATACATATTTCGTCTATACGAAATAGGCTTTATACTTTATTGAGTTGGTACATCGAATTTACGCTCCATCGAAATGTGGTTTATTTGAACAATGCTTTTAGTTGTTATTCAAATGTTTGAATAGATTGAACATTAGCAAACAAATGAAATACCTAGGTACAAATTGTGATATCGCTACTTGATTAAATAGATTTTATCAGTGTAGTTTTATAAAAAAGCTATCCGCAATAATGTCCAAGGTTTGTTTAACCTACCTAATTTCTAAAATTCAATAATCTACTGAAAGGAAAATCTAGTGTAGAAATTATTTTTACCGATTTAAACCCACATTATGTATTTTAGATTCACCTCATATTAAAGCGCAATAACATAATAATTCATCCACTCACAATATATTTAATGAGTTCAAATGCTTTTAAACGCATTAAAATTAAGTTTTGCTAAAATATATTACGATTTAACTTGTTGCTGGGAAAGCGGCTTATTCTACGCGAATGATGTAAGCTGATAAAAGCCACTTGAATACATTTTACTGTACGTAGACTTCTTAGAAATAAACTATGAAGTTATAACATCAAGATACAATGAATCTTCGCACATCAGTGAGTTACAACATACAATCGTTGACATGTGTAAGCTTACAGAATTTAAAAGAAAGAAGTTTAAAGTCCCTTCTATTATTGGAAAGTTGAAGAAAGAATACAAGAACTACGTAGAATTCTGTTAAACACATGTTACATGTTTTCTTGTGTATTCTTTAAGATTTCTATTGTCTGCATTGCATTGTGAAAATTTCTAACAGTTACCAATACTACATATTTATATTTTGTTATTTGTATATTAAGTAATTAATTATTATTCTTTTTAATAAATTCGATAATTTACGCGCTCGCTCATCCTTACGAGCGTAATATTCACAATACCGCCTAATATTTATAGAATTTATAGAACTCACTCCAGTTTTGTGTATCGATTGGCAGAAACTATACCAGTGGTTATTCTATGCATCAAGCAAAGAGGCAAGACACAGGTCAAACACGACGAGACGAGAGGGGGAACACTTTAAAGCTTTTTATTGTGTTATGGGTCTGCAGCCGCGGGCTCCCTGCCTGCATAGTACAAAATATTCCGTGGCCTGACCAATATTGCGAAAAATGGAAGCTATATGGATATGTATAAGAGATTAGTCCGTGCTGCCTGTCCTAATTTATTAGCATAAGGGGAATCACAATCAAATCAAATCAAGCTTTGTGACTCGAACACTTAATTGAATTAAACTTTAATTTACCTACCTAAGTATAATTTTACATATTGAAAAATAAATATGAGAAAGAACTATATAAATATGAGAAAGAACTATTATATTATGCAACCATGTTTTACATTATCCTGCTTAACTCTTTAGATAATGTTAAGAGTTGTTAATACTTACATAGGTATTTTCGCATATGAATCTCAACTTATTGTTTTACTGTCATCTACTACCTAGTTACATAATAATGGAACAATATATTTTCTTATTACCTAATTTTTCGTCAACGTTACAACCATAACGCAACAACTGACACTCGTTCTCAAATAATTTCAATCGGAACCCATCACCTTCCTCGCGAATGCCGCAGACTTCATCCTTTACTTCATCGCACTTTATATTGGCACAAAATTGCATTTTCTCCCAGTCTTCAGTATTCACATAAGTTATTGTAAGTACGAGGAAATAGTGCTTCATGGCATGAGATTAAATTTTCCGCATGAATGCTCGTGTTTGTATGATTTGTTTTATCTTTCAATAGTTATGAGGAAGGCATAATGTACTTATGGTCCTTGTGTTTGCTGTTCGACGTAAATACATAGATATATTTTGCTTCTAGTAATATCCATGTTATATCAAATATTATCATAAGATTTTACATTAAAAATAGGAATGCATTTTGAATATTAACTGTACAAATATTTAGATTTACGAGAGATGTCTTCGCAATTTTCATATTGCGAAAGCTCTTTCCAAGAAATCGCATATTATAATTTCCCATATGGCTTCGTTCGGACTTCACAACATTACATGATAAAATGCTCCACACTCTATAGGTACCACCACATCTCATTCGCCAAAGTATCTCTTTTTTAACTGAACCAAACACTGAATAACACTTATTTCTACAGTATTTATTTTATTTTGCTTCAATCTAACAAATAAATCCCTAGAATGGTGTAAGTATCTTTTATTAGATATTTTGTGTATAAAACGTGGAGTTAGATAATATAGTAGTAATAATCTGGCGAATCTGAAGCTGACGCTTGTAGATATTATAGTTACCTATTTTATTAAATTTCATACTATAAAATAATAATATTTATACTTAACCTAAACAAGTAAGTAGGTAACTAAACGTATATTTTCAATATGTATCGTGTTTTATTTATCTAATTACGAATACTTATACATGAAAATATATATCCTTATAATAATAATACTATGTATAATATTATTATTAATTATGTATAATATTATTACCTATTATTATAAGGATAATAAACTATACTCCAATCTCGTTGTTGTTGTCATTTAATACGATTTTAGGGAGCCCCTGTCTGTTGTCAGACTAATTACCCAGTACTCTCGTTAGAATATAGGTATTTAGAACTATAACTTGGTAAAAGAAATAAAATACCTATGGAAGAATTATCGACAAAATTCCCATAATTCTCATCCCAAAATATAAAACATAACTATTTACCGGTAGCAGATTAAAAAAAACCGCAAATTCAATTACTGGTATTTAATTATTATCTAATAATAGAGATAGAAGTATTGTTAAACAAAACGAGGGCGGAGAACTATCATAATAATTATTATTGGTTTATTGCTCTACTTATGTGTATTATAATACCGGAGAAGTCTAGTTAATAATGTTATGTAAAAGAAAAAACTAGTATAATAATAACTATACGGTTAAAATACTTTATTTATTTAGAGCTAGTAATACGTACTTAAAAATTTAAAATATCACAGAATTATTGTAGATACAAACTAAGTATCTGTTATAAATAAAAGTAAAAAGAAAAACCAAATCTGTCACGGATGTCAACTCGTTGTGAAAGGCGGGAAATATTTACATTCATTCATTTATTTAATATCATATCCCAATAACCAAGAAGAGAATGAATTTATCAGTTTGTAAAAGATTAAATATCCCATATTTTAGAATAAAACTCATTAAGAAATACAATGTCATTATTAAATAATGTGATCAAATATCATTGAGTTGTTTACAAATATATATTTGCCACCAATTGTTGCATGTCGTATGAAGGTCTATAGTGAAAACGCGTCTTAACACTGAGTTAACTTGACACTGGCAAATGGTTATCTTCTTGCCATAACGAAGAAAAAAAAAAAAAAAAACACTGAGTTTGTGTCAAAACTCAAATGACAGCTGTCAGCTGTTTATGTCATATTATGTCAATGTCAGACTGTAAAACAGGTTAAGTTTTCGTTTTAATTCTTGAATTTTATTACATAAAAATGCATAATATTTTCAAAGTGTAAATTGAATAATATATAAAATTGTATAAAGTAAATAACATAATTTTTTCTGCAGGTGAAACTTACGCCATAATATAATACAAATTTTACGATGTAAATTAACTTTGAACCATATAAAAATGACTTCAAAAACGGATATTGTCAAGCCTAAAACGGTCAGGGTGTTCGATTTAGATGATTTTGAAAAACTCCTGAGAGGAATAAAAGTTGCAGCATGTATGATAACAGAATCACATCAAATTGGTAAGTAGTATGAAATATTTTCTAAACATATGGATTTCAATGGTCCACCTAGTGTGGTGTAATAATGTCTATTACCAGTATGAGTGAAATGTTATGAAATCCATGTAAAGAATCTTGTGATTGCATAAAGCTGTAGCATAAATTCTTTTTCCTACTTTATAAGTCTACTTAATATCTCTTAATATATATAAATCTCGTATCACAATGTTTGTCCTCAATGGACTCCTAAACCACTTAACCGATTATAATTAAATATGCACACCATGTGCAGTTCGATCCAACTTGAGAGATAGTATAGTTTAAACATGTAGGTACCACGAGCGAAGCCAGGGTGGACCGCTAGTGTACATAAAAAGTTTCTTTCTTACTGTATCTAAAAATTGTTGTTTTTTAAACTTTGTTTATAAAATTTCCAATACTTGCTCAATATTTATTTGAGGCATTTATTTTATACAATTCTCTATTGAGAGTATTTAAATGTTATCATAATAAATGTGAATTTTAGGTATACCTTATAATAGAACAGAGATAAAATAAACAAAAAGTATCATCATATAGATTTTTGGAGTGAAACTTCTTTATCGGGGTTGGAAAAAAATTTAGTGTAACATTTTTTCGATACGCGTGCGTGTCATTTTTCCGTTACGCGCCATCTTTTTCTTATCCCTACCACGCGTGATTCGACGTATTTCTGTAAAGTTGCATAATATAGTAAATTTCGTTTCATTTCTTACGTGTGTACACTAGTACACGCACACATTTTTTTATTTATAAATTTGCCTTAACATAATAAATTGTATTTAATTTACCTTAACCCAAATTATTCCAGTCGACGAACAAAGTGTTATCAAGCGTCTAAACGCACTTACATTGAATGGAGCAAGTGATGGTAACTGTTGCTCATGCTGCGGAGTGGGTCCTTTCGAGACTCGGGCGCAACAGACTGCACATTATAAACATCACTGGCATACACATAACTTGAAGAGGAAGCTGTTTGGGAAGTCTGCGCTCAGTCTGGGACAATTTAATTCTAGACAAGGTAAGTTTGATTAATTGAAATAGGGATTAGAAGCAAATGCAACAGTATGTTAATGAAATGGGACTTAAAATATTATAAAACGGACATGAATCCACATATCACATGGGTGTTTTCAGTTCATTGCCTGTTTTATTTTTACATCTTTCCCTGAAATTCATCTTTAATGCACTTCTATAATTTATTTTATTATTTATTGCACACACAAAAGAAATAGAGACACATAAAGTACAGATAATAGGAGAATAATGTGTACAAACGGTGGCCTTATCTCTAGGTAGCGATCTCTTCCAGGCCAATTTATAATGTGGATTGATGATACATGATTAATTTATACAATAATAGCGGTGCGCCCCGGCTTCGCCCATGGTACATGTTTACGTTTTCTCTCCATCCTCGTACTTCAAGGAATATTATAAAAAAAGAATTTTCAAAATCCGTCCACCTGTTCACGCGTGATGCCGTGACCAAGGGAAATATGGATTCATTTTTATATATAGAGAAGAGATATAATATAATGTACGTGATTAAAACTATCAATTTAGGCAATCAATACCTATAAGTAACTGCAAATGCATTTATTTCTATTTCACGTTTATGACAAACTAATAAGCTTTACAAAATCATACCAAATTTCCAAATGTACTTATATTAAAACACCAAACACAATAAATTCTTTATTTTCAGATGATAATTCAAGTGTATCAGGCAGTGACTCGGAGACAGAGAGCACAAACTCCAAACCAGCAAGTGATCTATTCGCAGCAGCGACTAGACATTGCAAGGCGTTCTTCACTAATAAAACTGGACAAGTCTTCTGTATATATAGATGTATATTGCACCATAAAAAGGTTAGTAAATTAGAAGTTTTATATTCTTAGTGATTTTTTAAATAACAACCATTTGCTCCTATCAATATTTTTTATAATTTTATTATCTTGCATGCATAGCAGGCACATTTTAGTATCAAATTTTTCTAACCCCTTATTATACAAAAATTCAATAAGAATAAGAAAACCACAATTATTTCATACTAAAATATACAATTTTGAACAATATTGGACTAAATAGTAATTAAATATAATGATTTCAGGAAGAATTATCTTCCGATGGCGAAGGCATCGCATGGGTGGAGCGCTGTCAACGTCTAACCATACCAGGCTATCAACGGTGGGCAGTATTAATGGTAAGGAATAAAAGATAAACATTTTGACTGTATTGAAATACACACGCGGTTTTAAAAATACCTTGTTTAACTTGTAAAACAGTTGAAATTAGCACCTTATTTCTTTGCAGTAGTGTTCAAAGTCCATTGAACCGGTAATTAGAAAACTCTGCCTTATACAGGCAGAGTTTTGCTTGATAAATGTTGTATGTGAGTTGTTTATTGAGTGTTGATTATTGAAGTGACACTTCTTTATCTGGGTTGGAAAAAAAATTAGTGTAACATTTTTTCGTTACGCGTGACATTTTTCCGTTACGCGCCATCTTTTTCTTATCGCGTGATTTGACGTATTTCTGTAAAGTTGCATATAGTAAATTATTTTGTGAAAAATAAGGGCATAAAGAAGTATCACTTCTTACGTGTGTACACTAGTACACGCACACATTTTTTTGAAGTGAAACTTCTTTATCGGGGTTGGACAAAAATTTAGCGTAACACATTTTTGCGTTACGCCATACTCGTGACATTTTTAAGGTCATAAAGAAGTTTCACTTCTTACGTGTGTACTCTAGTACACGCATACATTTTTTCTTATATTTATCACTATGTTTGTGCAAATAATGAATGATGATTAATATCATCAAAATTACACACACAGGTATCCGGGGGTCATTTCGCCGGTGCCATATTTTCCGGGGCAGTACCGGTAGTGCACAAAACGCACCACTCGTACGTGACTCGCCGCGGGCAGGGCCAGGCGCAGAGCGCGCGGGACCAGCACGGGAACATGCCGCGATCTGCTGGCGCCAGCTTGAGACGATACAACCAAGCGGCTTTCTTGGAGGTGAGGGGGATTTCTATTCATGGAAACTTACAAGTGATGAGTTGATAGGGACAGTGATGGAGATTTCAGATGTTTTTTGTATGTTGAATGTATTATATAATAATATGTTATTGAAATTGAACAAAAAATAAAAAGTTTGTGTTGATATTGATTGATGTGAATAAATTTTGGTATATGACTATAACCAAAAATTATTTGAACAACTTTCAGTTGTGAAAAATAAATAAATTGATACGGATACGTGAACTTTGTTTCCAATGTGGCAATAGTTATTATGATTACGTTATGTATAAATACATACAATCACTATGCAGTAGTTAACAAACTTAATACAAAATACAAATTTCTTTCAGCATGTACAAGAAATAATATCCGCTTGGTCGGAAGACCTGATTGGCTGTTCACTAGTGCTATACCGCGCGGTCGGCTCGACCAATCAAGCGGCGTTATTTGGCAAGAACTCTCCGCTCAATAGAGATGACTTTAGAGTTAGAGCCTTACCGTTCCCGACAAGGAAACCTACTTATAAGGAAGTGAAACGGGTGCATGATACTTTGGCTAGTATTGAGGTGTATGGTAAGTGTTATTGGATCTAGATTTTTGTTTTATATTAAGTTAATTAAATTACTGAGTCATGCGATGCTACATTTTGATGGTACACCAATTGATTCTTGAATTTTTAGAGATCGGTTTTTTTAAACCTCGTACACAAAATGAATCATCAATCTTTTTTTACTTTATATTTTACAATAATGAAGATTTAAGTGTGAACTTTAGTGCTAAATAGTAATTTTAGTACACCGATCAGACGTTTGTACGTGCCAGAGTTTGCTACTCTTATTATACATCATTATAATTTAAAAAGTTGTTTTACAAAAGTATTTGAGTCAGTAAATATCCAATAAAGTTCCATTTTGTCTACATTTTATGTGATGAAAAAAATATATTTTCAGAGACAATGGAATTATTCCAAAAAGCTCTGATCGCGTCGACTGTGAAAGACGGCAAAGCGGCGGATCCTAATGCTGAAAAAAAGAAAACACAGAAGAGCCCTGGAAAACCAATCGATAGAGCAAAGTCAAGGTAATATATTAGTGTCGTCTTAAATACTAAAATAATGTACAATTTTCAATTAATAATAGTTGATAGTCTTTATATTTTAATTCTATGATTATTGTATTGGTAACATAATACAGTCAATAGACAAAACAAAAACAAAAAATAGTTTAATTTTTATCATGAAAATAATTCTTCAGTTATTAATAAGAGCATTTGTAGGTTAGAAATGTATTTTTTTAAAGGGAACGTACTCCACGTGAATTGCCAACTCAAATGCTGTCGAGTGAAGATGAGGGTCCATGCTTTATAGACTCTGAAACTCCTGTAGGTATGTAAATTGTTTAGAAATTAAAGACTTTTAACGGATTTTAAACGCGATTTATTCATTATATATTAGTCTGCCCGTGACCACGCTCGCTGTAAAGTGTTCGAAACGTCGGGAAAATAATATAATGAATAAATCGCGTTTAAAATCCGTTAAAAATCTTTAGTTTCTAAATGTATAATACTCGCGTAAAATCTAACACTAGAAAATACTATGTAAATTGTTTTGAAAAAATCTTGATCGATAGATTTTTTGTTTAATTATACATTTGTCACTGCTAAACTTTACTGTTCCATAATAATGTAGTATTGAGTTATGTCATCATATCTGAGAAGTATAATCAGGACAGCCACAGAGCGTAATATGTCGCTGATTGTCCGTAGATTCACTTTCACTTATTCACAGCAAGCTGAAACAAATAATTAACATCATATACATACAAATCTAAAAAAATAACAACATAACGTATACTTTACAAACCCAAAGTTATTTTAAGTTTTTTGCAAAATAAAATTCTAACATATTTAGCGCTAACTGAACCGATTACAATGAAATTTAGCACACACTTAGAGGGTAACTTGAATTAACACAATATATGATAAGTTTTATCCTGAAAATCTCACGGGAACGGGAACTATGCGGGTTATCGCTATTTAGCGATAAGGCCGCCGTTTGTTACAATGTATCCTAGATTAAGTCTCAATATGTAATTTTTAAGAGCAATAAAGAATAAATAAATAAATATTTAAATTTTATTTTCACAGGCTGGATAAAAACTCTTTCCGAACAGAGTTCAAAAGGAGTTATAACAAACTCAAGGAAGGACCTGCTAAACGATCATTCAGTAAGCGCCCATAGTTCTTGCAGCGAACAAGAGAATGTACAAGAGAAGAGAGTTAAGAAGAAAAAGAAGAAGAAAGAAGAGAAGCCGGTGAAGAAGCCGGTGGTGGTGCAGAAGATACCGGCTAATGTTAAAAAGGTGTGTAGATTTAGTTATATTATTAGATAAAATTTAAATTTAGCCTCTATGGCATTGATAATAAAGCACATTTTTCAACAATAACATTTGTCGACTGGATTTTTTTGTTGATTTTAAAAAGACTAAAAGATTTAAACAGTTTAAAGTTAAGATTGTTGTAATTGGATAGCATGTATTTTATTAAAATTTTAATAAAATCCTGGTTAGAAATAAATCATAATATTATAAGCATAATATTCCTCCTCAAAAGTATTTACTATACACTGTTTTAAAGTGCTTATAAATATAATATCTCTTTCGAAACTTGAACTTTTCAAGACAATATTTCTTACAAAAGTGGTAACATTTATTCAAAGGTGTTGCCCTATAACATAATATTATAAATTACCAAAATTATTGTTACAGATGTGGAAAGTGATATCTGGCAATGAACAAAGTTCCCTAGAGACGATTCTAGAAGCGTGGGAGGGGGATTTGGAGGAGGCGTGCAATATTCAAGACCCGAGCGATGGTAACACTGCGCTACATAAAGCGGCTATTGCTGCCAAACCGGAAATGGTCACGTGAGTATCTATATACTAATATTATAAAGCTGAAGAGTTTGTCTGTTTGTTTGTTTGAACGCGCTAATCTCGGGAACTACTGGTCCGATTTGAAAAATTCTTTGGGTGTTAGATAGCTCATTTATCGAGGAAGGTTATAGGCTATATATCATCACGCTACGACCAACAGGGGTGGAGCCACGGGGGTGAAACCGCGCGGAGCAGCTAGTATTATATATTTTTTAACATGAACAGACACATGGTACATAGTTATTCAACTTGTAATTAAAATGTATCGTTCTCTTTCTTCCTACTAATAATATCGTAAATGCGAAAGTTTGTATGTTTGGTACTTCTTCACGTAATAACTGCAGAATCAATTTTCATTAAAATTGGTTAAGAAATTAATAAAAAACTTGCTTTTAAATTTTGTATTTCGCACAGATACTACACAGGTGGATAGTTAAAAACACCGATATGTGTTTGTGTAATGAATGAATATTATAAAATTAGATCTTTCAATTTTGTGATCCATAATATAGCCTTAGACCTTATAATATGTTAGTAATACGAACGCAATACGTTGTCAATTGACGATGCAAGATCGAAGTATTTCATCTTGCGTTAAAAAGCATTTAAAATTGTGCACGGAGCGGCAACGTCGCATCAGCTAGTTTTCATCATTCACATCACATCCTCACAAAATATTATTACTGGAAAAGCACCTTTAAATTTGCAAGATGCCCAAAGTATTTGCCCATTTGCCCATTTAAAGCACTTACATTTTCTCTCTAGGTTTCTTTAAACGTCGAATTACCAGTCACCCTGTATAGGCTTTCCTATACAGGGTGACTGGTAATTCGACGTGATTCTTCAAAGGAATGGATGGTTATTGAGCTATGACGGATTTTGATATGAAAATTTTCTGCCTTTTTACCATAAACAATTAATTATGAAAAAACTATTTATTTATTTATTTATTTAATCATTTATTGTACCACACCATTTAATATTATAATGTACAGTATAATATATATCTGTTTGGATGCGAAGTACAAAAGGTGACCTTATCGCTTAAAAGCGATTTCTTCCAGGCCACCTAAGGTAGAGGATAGATATATAATACATATAATTAATGGAACGCGGGTGGCTGAAAAAGTGAAAGAGAAAAGAAAAAAAAATGTATATATTATTATGAGTTAAAAATAAAATAGGAAGTAATATAATATATTACATATTATTATTATGTTATAGAGAAACCTGTATTAATCATATTAGAATACAATAAAGTACTTAACTATAATATAAATAAATACAATATTAAATAAAATATATAATAAATAAATAAAGTATATAAATATAAATAAATAAAGTAAATAGTTACAGTTAATATCCAGGAAATGCTATATTTAAAAAATGCTGGTGTAAAAGATTTTTAAAGGACTTAAGAGAGGAAGCTCGTCTTACAGCTAATGGCAAAGAATTCCAAAGTCTGACAGCGGTAACAGCAAAGGAATTTCCGAAGTAACTAGTTTGGTGGGAAGGAAAACTAAGGATTAGGTTATCAACAGAGCGAAGGGAGTAACTATCAGAATCAAGGAATTTGAACTGGGATTTTAAATAGGAAGGATATTTGGGATCGAAAAGGATAGAAAAAAGAAGCTTCAACGTATTTGCATTCCGGCGAAGTCTTATAGGAAGCCACTTGAGTTTTTTTCGAAATTGGGAAACGTGGTCGTATTTACGAAGACCGTAAACAAAACGTACACAGAAATTTTGGAGACGCTCAAGTGTATCTAATTGGTCTTCATTTAGATCAGTGGTACAAGCGTCAGCATAATCAAGGAGTGGGAGAAGAAGGGACTTAGCTAGCATAATTTTGGTGGAAATCGGTAAGAAATAACGTAAACGACGCAAAGAACTAAAAGCAGCGTAAAGTTTTCGGCTAGTTTCTTTCAGGTGATATGACCAAGACAAATTTGAGTCAAGAAGTATCCCCAGGTTCTTAACGTTATCTCTATATTCAATTATTGTGCCGCCAATATATACTTTAGGGAGGTATTCCCAGTCAATGCGCGATATAAAATAAGAGCTACCAATAATTATTACCTGACTTTTAGCAGGATTGATATTTAGACCAAAACTATGGCTCCAATCCGAAATTTTTTGCAAATCGGTATTAGTAGTCTTGATAGCATCAGGTAAATTCTCAAGGGATGACTGGGTATATATCTGGAGATCGTCGGCATACATGTGATAGAGAGAAGACAAATTTTTTGTTATAGAATTAATGAATACAGAAAAAAGGAGAGGGGACAAAACGCCACCTTGCGGGACACCGGAAGTAACGGCACACCAGGAAGATTTCTTCTCCTCCAGTAAAATATGTTGCCGGCGTCCATGCAAGTAACTTTGAAACCAATCAACTACTGTAGGAGATACGTTAAGAGAATGAAGCAGTTGTAGTAGTATGTCAAAATCGACGGTGTTGAAGGCGTTACTGAAATCTAGGAGAGTAAGAACAGTCAACTGCTTCTTGTCCATTCCGTTCCGTATATCATCCGTGACTTTAACGAGTGCGGTAGTCGTACTATGACCTGGACGGAAACCGGATTGCATGGGACTGAGGATATTATTGGTGTAAAGGAAGGAACAAAACTGTTGATGAATGAGGCGTTCGAGGACTTTGGAAAGGAAAGGCAGAATGGAGATAGGGCGAAAATCTGAATAAATACTAGGATTAGTTTTTTTGGGAAGAGGAATAATTTTAGCGTCTTTCCAGACATCAGGAAATTTACTGGAGGCAATGGAGACGTTAAAAATATGGGTTATGACGGGGGCAATTATATCTAGGATAGGGACAATCATATTACGACTAACCAAGTCACAACCGATGGCATTGGACGAAATGGACAAAATATTCTTTTTAACGTCACTAGCAGTAAATCGATTAAAAAAGAACGGTGGATAAGTAGGAATTGGGGTTGATGAAAGATTTTTAAGGGTAGACCTTTTTTGATTTGGACAAATAGAAGATGATGATGCAAAATGTTTATTTAATGAGTCAATATCAATATTGGTGGGAAATTCATTTGAGGCGCATTTACCAACTCCTAATGTTTTTAAAAATTTCCATATTTTACCCGTGTCGCCGTTCTCGACGGAGCTATGGATATGGCGTCTTTGTGCATCTCTACACAATGTATTGCAACGATTCCGGATATTTTTATACTTCTCCCGCGCAAAATCGGTTTTAGCAGATTTGAGTTTGGCTTTAGCACGATTTTTTTTATTCATTAGAATTTTTAATTCTGGAGTAAGCCAGGGCGCCGGAAGGTGCTTAACTTTAATACGTCTAAGAGGTGCATGTTTATCGAAAATCTGTATAAGCAAATTGTTGAATAGATTAATTTTATCATTTACACTACTAGTTTCGAATACCATGTCCCAGTTAGTACTGGTAGCGTCAGAGCAGAGACTCTCTAAATCGATCCCACCAAAATTACGCCGCAGGATGTAGGTAGGTTTAGGTTTTGGAGGACGTAGGGCATAGGATAGATGGATGAGATCGTGGTACGAAAACGCATCAGCTGGGCACTGACCATGGCTTGCGACTGATTGAGGATTAGAAACAATCATAAGGTCTAAGAGGGATGGAGCGGAATTGGGATAGAAATGAGTAGGATTTAAAGGTAAGGTATGCAGGTTATAGGAATCAAGCAGAGAGAGAAGTTTTTTACTACGGGAATCATCCCTTAGTAAACAAGTATTAAAATCACCCATAAAAATTATATGTTGGTAAAGAGGAACAAATTTATCAAGGAGAAGATGAAATGAAGGAAAAAAGTTAACGGTAAGGGAGGGGCTATAAAATACTCCAAGTAGTATTTTAGTGTTAGAAAGGAGAATTTCGAGAAGGAGATACTCGGCCGCATCAGAGGGAGGGGGTTGAGCAGATGCGCTGATAAGGGAATAAGGTATATGTGAGCGAAGATATATCGCGACTCCTCCCCCAGTCCTACTAATGCGGTCATTACGGATTAGATTGAAACCGGGAAGGGAGTAATTTGAGGATGGAAGGGATGGCTTGAGCCAGGATTCGGATATTAGGATGGCATGGATATTATCAGAAACAAAAGAAGCAAGCATATCAGGATAATGTGCCGGAATGCTTTGCGCATTAATATGCAATACGTTGAAAGATTTCAAAGAATTTTGGAAAAGATGGGAAAGCGTAAAATCTAGTGGAGGAGAGGAAGTGCTGTGAAAGGAATCGCTATCAGACGAAGACGAGGAACAATTTGAACCATCAAAAGCATTATTGGCGTTGAAAGACATAAAATGAGTTAATTAACACAAGGATTAATAATAAAAAAAAAAATATATAAATACTGTAATAAACTTATAAATAGATAATTAATAAATTAAAAAAAAAAATAAACAAATATTTAAACAATGATGTACAAATAATAATATATAAATACAATAATTTAAATACAAGTTTCTTATTTAACAAAATTGATGAATGAGTTTCGTAAAAAAAAGAGAACAAATGTTTCGTTAAAAAAAAATGTATATATATATAATATATGTATCCCGTACCTTCGGCGCGCAAATATAATAAAAAAAGTTTAAAAACGAAGAACAATAAAATATGTTATACGAATAAAATACATATAATAAAACAAGAAAAAAACATAATCCGTTTTGTATAAGACAACATTGTTGACACTTGGCTGTACTTGACAATTGATTACTTGAATAGTTTCTAAGCTATCGAGTATAATGGGTATGTAACTATAACTACAAGTATGTATATTGTTTACGATTTACGAGTTAGTAGTTACACTGTCGCTAGTCTGATACGATCGCCGCGAATAAGAACTAATTTAATAGCACAGTTATTACAAATTCGGAATAATAATAAAAACGTTTAATAATTAATGTTACGGTTTAAGACTTTTAGCGATAGTTAATACAGATACAATAATACAAATAAAACAGTAAAGGAAATGTGTAAAAGTGTAAAATATACAATCATAATTAGTTTTAAATAGCTTAAACTATGCGTATCAACCATTCCAAAAGGATTATATATATAAAGAAACATACAAAATAGAAAGGAAAAAAAAGTGAGCAAAAAATTTAGCAGAAGTGAATAAGATTTACTTAATTTTGGAGGTCTGTAGTCTTCTTGGCCGAGCTACCTTAGAAACCTTGTGATCCAGCGTCGATTCTGAGGAGTGCTGAGGGGCCTGGTTATCCTGAACTGGGATGGCAACCACATCATCCATGCATTCCACGCGGTGGCGGGAACCATCAGGAGCTATCACTACAATCTGGCCGCCCCTGGTCCAGCATCTGGATATACCATGACGCTTTCTAGCTGCCATGAAGATCTCGTGACGCCTTTTCGTCAAAAATTCCGAAAGTGTTATACCGGAGCCCTTGAGTTTGGCCTTTGAGGCCCATACATTGTTTTTAGTGTGAATGTCACAGAACTTAATTAGTATGGGTCTGGGCTTGTCTTCCTTCAATAGGCCTATTCTATGGCAGCGGCTAATAACATCATCAGCTAAGTCAGGAATTCCAAGGTGGTTTGAAAGCAATTCAACAATAGATGACGGTTTCTCGTTCTTATCCTCAGCGACACCATGCAGTAAAAGAAACTTACGCCTGCTTCTCATTTCTTGTTCATCCGAAATTTTCATAAGAAGGTCGACTTGCGCTTGCAATGAGTGCAGTTGGGCCAACACCAAGGATCGAAAAGCAGCAAACTCTGTTCGTAACTGAGAATGTGGACCTGCAGTTGGCGAAGATGATGCATTCTGAAGGTCCTTCTGAAACTCGGCCATCCTTTTGTTGAACGTCTCCTCCATGTTGAGGATAGATTGTTTCATGGACTCCATCATATGAGATACAGTGTCAAGTGTAGTGCACAAGTGGAGTTGGATAAAATTAAAAGTGCGGTAATGTAGGAAAATACTAACTACTACACTGTTAACATTCAATTGATATTTTTTTGAAAGCCGAAGAATAAGCGATCAGTTTAAAAAAAAAACTTGCCCAAAACTTGCATCACCTCAAAAAGAAAAGGGTCATAGCTCAATAACAATCCATTTTTGACCCCTGGTTTGCTGGACTTAATTTGTTGCAAATGAGCTCTAGTATAACCCCTTTGAAGGATCACGTCGAATTACCAGTCACCCTGTATACATAGTTTATATTATATGCGATCATGCTGAGCGAATAAAATTTATTTATATTAATATTATTATAAAATTTCAGTGCACTCCTAACAGCTGGCAGCGATCCCTGTATCCGTAATCACCAATTACAAACTCCATACGCGGCGTCACCGCACCATGACACTAGGATTGCCTTTAGAATGTTCCAGGCGCAGTTCCCTGATAAATATAATTATAATAAGGTTGGTGTTGAATGGTTAAGGATATTTACTATGAAGAAAAATTTAGTTTTTAAATTAAATGAAAGTAATTGAATTGTTTGAAAATATAGATCACCATTTTAGATTTATTTTATTTTTATAGAATTGCATGTAGTCGTTGTAATACCTAGTTTTAGTGACACTCCACACAGGATAAAGAGTTGCCGAGACCATGTGTCAGAAGTGAAACTTCTTTGGCAAGTTCCAAAGCTATACAAAAATCGTCGCCTGACTCCATGACGTGATAGTATTGCCATGACTCGACCTTGAAATTTTACTCTCCTGAAAATCCTACCGGTCAATTACTAAATCCTATCGTAAATTAGTAATTATAATATGATAATCTAAAATGCTTAATACAGTATGAAATTATATTAAAGATATGGTAATTTAAATATCTCTTTACAGTCGCAAATCCCGGGACCAATCACACCAGAATTGCTAGAGATAGAGAAAGAGAAGAAAGCGCAGCAGAAACGCGCGAAACGGCAGAGAGAGAAAGAGAAGCAAATAGAGAAGAATAAAACTAACCAATTCTTGCAAATGACTGATTCCCAGAAGGTAGGTTGTGGAATATATGTAATCTTTATTTTAGAGCAATGTGTGGCCTTGTTAGTAATAATTGCAGTTTTAATAGTAAACTTAAAGTTATTAAAAAATATTACCTGATTTTTTCTTCGATACTCATAAAATATTGTTCATGTAAAACGAAACACATTTAAACTTTTACTTCAATTGTAAATAGGTACTAAGTGTTAGGTACTTTTTTTATACTTATACATATTACTTTATTTAATATTATAAAGCTAGTTTGTTTGTTTGAACGCGCTAATCTCAGCAACTGGTCCGATTTGAAAAAAATATTTCGGTGTTAGATAGCCCATTTATCGAGGAAGGTAATTATCATCACGCTATGACTAACAGGAGCGCAACACTGCGGGTAAAACCGCGGGGCACAGTGGTTATATATTTTAATATGTTTTTGTTTTGTTTTCAGTTAAAAGCAGAAGTACCTAAATGTTTTCTATGCGGTGCGAATCTCCCAAAGACTCCATTTGAATATGATTCCTTCAAATTTTGTACCATTAGATGTCTGCAAAACCACAGGAACGTCAGACCATTGCATAAAAGCGCTTGAATGTATTGTAAATAAAGTTTTTTTAAAAGATGTGTTTTTTTATTATTTCAAATTACATAATCATCCTTTTCTATGAAATTATTTTAAAAGTACGTAAATGCTCACAGGTAATGTAGTTAAATACATTTATTTTTATGAATAAAAAAATCTGTTTGAAATTATTGTGATGATGCAATAATTTAATCTCCTCACACTCAAACATTTATTTGTTCAATTAGACTACTTCTAGAAGCACTTTTAATCGTAAATTAAAAATTAAGACAGGAAAATGTCTATACGTCAGGAAAATGCCTATACGCCAGGAAAATTTCTATACGTCAGGTAAAATTCTATAAGCCAGGAAAATTTCTATACGTCAGGAAAATATATCCTATACGCCAGGAAAATTTCTATACGTGAGGAAAATTTCTCTGCCGCAAAATTATATAGATAAGTAAAATTTCCATAAGTCCGGAAAATTTGTATACGCCAGAAAAATGTTTATAAGCCAGAAAAAATTCTATACGCCAGGAAATTTTCCATGAGAAAGGAAAATTTTAGACAGGACATTTTCCATAAGTCCGGAAAATTTCTATGTCAGGAAATTTTCTATAAATAAGGAAAATTTCTATGCGCGAGGAAAATTTCTCTGCCCCAAAATTATATAGATATGGAAAATTTGTATAAGCCAGAAAAAATTCAATACGCCAGGAAATTTTCCATAAGTCCGGAAAATTCTATACGTCAGGAAATTTTTATAAGCCAGGAAAATTTCTATACATCAGGAAAAATTATATAAGCCAGGAAAATTTCTATACGTCAGGAAAATTTCTATGCGTCGGGAAAATTTCTATAAGCCGGCAAAATTTCTATAAGGCAGGGAAATTTCTATACGCCAGGAAAATTCGAAAAGCCAGGAAAATTTCTATACGTCAGGAAAATACTACTGAACCGAATGAAATTTAGCACACATAATATAATATGTGTGCTAGATTCCATTGTAACACATAGGGTTTTTCTTTGAAAACGCGGGCGAAGCCGCGGGCGGAAATCTAGTTAACAATAAATAGTTACTGCATCTTTTTGTTCCAATAAACTTAGGTACTGTAATATTATTCTACAACAGCTAAATTAAATTCGTGTGATAAAAAAAAGAAATCAATGACAAAAGTTTTAAACTTGAAACAGCAGGTAATTTATAAATTCAAATTTAAACTAATGTTTAAACTGAATTTATCACAAACTTTCGCGCCAACTTGCATTTTTTTAAGATTTAATGGCCTGGTTTGGTTACGAGACCTTATGGCCAAGCATTGAGTATTATTACTACCTACGTATAGAGGAGACACCACGAACAAAATCTGTTCGACGAACGCGGCAGCGCGGGGCGGCTTGTGAGTCATAGATTAAGCGATGTTATCGACTGTGTTATCGACTCACCGCTATAGGCGAAATTTGTAAATATAATATATAAGAACAATCAATAGGTAATAGGTATATATCAACTTTGGGTATAGTTGCTTACATATTATTTTTTATTGTTGCCCCACCTTGAGCCCATGGCTAGCTACGCCCTTGGTGTGGCCGGTTAACCTCTGTTGAGCGGACTGCGGAACATAAGTGATGTAGGCGGTGTCTTCTCCATACGTACCTAGTAATAGCACAGGTAATAGTATCTCAATGTGGCCGAGTTATATTTTATGTCGCCAACTTGCAAGTAGTACCTAGCTCAAACTTCACATCTGCACGTGCTGTTTGCGCAAACAACATTATGCTGTTGTAAAAATGTTCGTGCAAACATGGTGCAAACTAAGTTTGCGCGTTTGTCGCTTCTTAAACCTAATTCGATAAAGTAGGTAAAAAGTTTCAGCATCACAATTCAACATAACTAGCTTCATTGCTTATTTACTAGGTGGCGTTGTGTTCAAAATGAATGAAATTAAAAAAAATATATTATTATGTTTATTAGGACGCTTATGTCTTGGTATGAAAACAATTTAAATATAAAAAAATAAACGAATTATTTTTTTTCAATAACTACTTACATGTATCTATAATCAAGTTATTAGTTAATAATAATTTCTTTTGCCGTCAGAAAATTTACCTTTTTACCCAGTGTAATAATATAATCTTTAAATGTTATTTTTTATCCGAGTGAAGCCGGGACAGGTGGATAATATTTTAGTGTATTTTGCACTTATAAATTGCTTGCTTATATTTTAAGGAAATGAAAACTTTTCGGAAGTTCGTCTGTTCGTGCAACTTTTACTTTTTTTAAAGATGAGCTAAAAATATACAAGGATATTTTTAAAGGTCTTTAAAGTGACATACTAACTTAAAAATTTCACGAAACTTTTTTATTACACGCGCTTCTAAAATCATAAAATTGTATGGCGAGTTTTTACGACTTCCAAAATATATGGGTCGAACACAGTAATGGCACGGGTAATGGTGCAACACAAGATCCTTTATGAAGTTAGCATGAACTAAGAATACCTAGTACCTAATATAAATTATCACTAGTAACTAGTTAGTACCTACATTTTTATGAAAGTCTTTACTTCAATATAAATAATGAGAATATTCCATATGATACCACTAATACCTTCTTAATATAGTGAGTTATTGATTCGTGACTCGATAATTTTATTTTTAAAAACTAATGATTAACGTTAATTTGGTTGTGTATAGCAGATTAGCTGTGCCCCGCGGTTTTTCCCGCAGTGCTTCGCACCTGTTGGTCTTAGCGTGACGATATATTATTATAGCCTTCCTAGATAAATGGGCTATTTAACACCGAAATAATTTTTCAAATGGGACCAGTAGTTCCTGAGATTAGCGCGTTCAAATAAACAAAGTAACAAACACATTGGTCCGGGAGCCAGCAGCAGATTTTATGACCAAGTTCCTCTCAAGCGGTAATTAGTAAAATGCATCAAAGTATAGTATTATGAAGCCTCGTGAACGTCAGCTGGAGCTCGGTTGGGGGGAAGAACGGTTGTAGCCTCCCGTATCAGCTGACGGTTTTTCCACCAAGATACAGCCAGCTGACATATATATTTATCCACAGTTACATATAAGCTATCATCAGGTAAATTTTTGTTTGAGAGGAAATAACGGAAAATAATTTTTTCTTTAAATTTAACTTACATGTTCGAGACACCAGCTGACGTATAATACACCATGTTGTAACCAGCTGACTATTTTTTTTCGTTGAGATATTGGGTTAGCTACAATTTGACAATTTTTTAGCTGAGAGGAAATGAATGAATGAATGTATTTTTTTTCCTATGTGCGTGGGAGGCTACAACCGCTCACCCCCCCAACCGAGCGCCAGCTGACGTTCACGAGGCTTTATAATACTATACTCTCATGCGTCTGACGAATTATCTCTTGAGAGGAAATAGTTAACCAAATTTGCACCTGGCTCCCTAACCAATATAATGCGGAGATAATGCGGAGACAAAGAATAATAATCATTATATCTACATTCTACACGTCATTATTACTTCTTTATATTATTATTTTCAACGACTTTGTATGGATATTATCTTACGCATTCGTAGATGTAAGATGGTAAATATGCCATTGCATATTTACATCTTAGACCACATATTACCAGCTTAACATGAGGCGAGACTGTGGTCAAGCGCTTAACCTTATCCACAACAAAAAAATAAATAAAAAAATAAGAGGTAGTAGGTAGGTAGATTTGGAGGTTTTGAACTGACTGAAACGAAATGAAAAGGTTCGATAATAAAGTATTTAGCCAAGTTCTTATTCTTTTACCATTTTTGCGTATTTCTCTAGTCTCTACATAATAAAAATATCAACAAACATTATCTGAATTATTATTATAGATATAGCTCTAACACAGATGTGTGAGCTCTACAAAGTAAGTAATCATTAGGTTATAATCGAATAGCAGTGTTTGGTAGAGGCGGCAGGTAAAGGACTAAACAATTGAAACATTGTAGGTACTGTTTAATTTTACCATCGGTAAATTTACATGCATAATGTCTGATTTTGCTCCGAGTCAGGGCGTCAAGAGTGAATTCACGTTTCCACTACTGACAATTATTATAAAATATATTCTAACATTCTTTAGTTATGAATGGGTAATATTTGTACGCAGATTAGAAAATTAGTATAGTAAGTATGGTTTGGTATTTGGATGGCTCTAGCCAATAGCCTGTTGTAATTTTAAATAATTACAAATGACGACACCCTAATACTGTTTATGTTGTCGAGAATTGTAAAAATATTTTTAGAGTATAATTAATTCATTATATGCTAGAATTTATTATTTAATAAGGCTAAGTTAAAATACAGTTAGGACTTTATCTATATTAGACTATTTTTTTTACAACATTATTTCTATTATTTAACGCTCGTCGGTTTATAAAATTGAAATAAAAAAATATAAATAAAGAAATAAAAAAGTTGATCGAATTTAAACTTTAAAGGTACCGTGCCAAAAGCTCAATTAACGTTTATCCTTGCTATAGCGTAGTCAAGTAAATACCACTTTTGCATGCACCACTTACTTATGAAATTTGAGAACTTAAACGAACGGACGTCCTAAAAAATACGAGACATCTGGTTACCCTATTCCGGAAGCACCCATATGCACGCATATTTAATTCGCTAATGCGAAATTTAAGGAAACCGTAACTGATATTGTGAACTATTAATATTTATAATTATTTATTTATTACAATCATAATTATTTATTACTTAGAAAGAAATTACTATCTTAAAATGCAACGGTTATTTTTTGTGGTAGAGCAAAATAGCTAAAATACATTTATTTAGTATAAAATAAAAAACGCTATAGTTATAAGTCATACCATTAATTACATACATATTATTTTATTACTTAAAAGTTTCGATAACTTATCAATCTTAAGCCAAAAGTCACAAAACTCATCAAAATGCACAAAATAGTAAAACTAGTAGCTTTGTCCTATTTAAACAATGATGATTTATTGCTCAAACATTTACTCCTAAGAACTTAGTAATTTCTTTATCTCACTGTCCTTTATTTTTTTACCGCACTCATTGTTTTTCCGATCACTAACAATACCAACAATAGAGAACGTGCTTTTCTATGCGCGTACGCTCTACAAAGCTACGAATTTTAGCATTTGCATATTAAGAAAAAAGCTTATAAAGTACTTGTGATTTAAATATAGCCTTTAAGTTAAGGCGGTAAGGTATAAAGTTTCCTCACGCAGGCGTATTGTTAAGTTGGTAGAAGGCACGTTTCGGTGCGGTGCACATGGAGTCGGCAGTCGCGAGCCCATTGAGTGTGGTTCCGGTGGGGTCGATCACCAGTGAGTGCGTGCCTTTACGCCGCTATTTTAAACTTACTCGCGTGCTTACCGAACGCGTTACGCGCCAAAAATTATTCTATATTCAAATTTCGAGAATAGACAAAAAAGTTTGTTTATTTTTTTTATTGTGAAAGTGTTAATGGACGAAAGATGAAAGAAAAATTAACAGAAAAACAACGATATCAAGTGGTAATTAAGTAAACAAAACCTGCGTTCAGAAATAATTAGAGCATTTTGTGAAATGTTGTGAAGTTAGGATACGTTACGACAATGAAGAATATTAACAGTAACTGTTTTGTGCGAGTTTTTCTATTTTTTATGAGTGCAATTAGTGTTGGTAAGTGTGTTTTTTTTCGTAATTTATTCATATGACTCTTATGAAATTACCGTTTACAGTTTTTGTGGTAGAGCATAATAATTTAAAAATGTAACTAGATTTAAGTAAATTATTCTTTGCAGATATTTTTATTTTAATTAAGTTTAAAAGTTTTAGTATTATTAAGAATTATGTTTAAATTAAAATTGAAATATTTTTTAGGTTCTTCGCGTGCAAATCACGCTTTTATTTTTTACAGTATATTTTTACCATCTGTATGCAAAGGCCATAAAAATAAAATATATTCTATTTTCCATAAATTTTAATTCTGCCATAAATTATTTAAGATAAAAATAAGTAACTAGGTACATTCTTTACTATGTTATAATATTTTTTACTCTTTTGAATTAATTTTCATACAGTAAAAATAAAATTCATTTCGTAACTAAATAATAAATCACCGAGCAAACGATTCCAATTTCAAAACTCGACTAATTTCTCAACAATACTAATCAGCTTCCTTCTAGTAAATTCATCTCCATTCTAAATTGCGTAAATTCATTGTAATTCATTTAAAATCGTCTAAAATATGCAATTACTACGCTGTATGGTCAAGCGGGGCGAATTCGGTCGGCTATTGTTTAGAATTTGATACAATCACAAATAAATCAGTTCTGATAATACTTTCAACAATTTACTGTTATTTTTCGGTGGGAAATTCGTATCTGTAAAATTTTTAATCTATATTGTATTGCTATTTTAAAATATAGAAGGGGATGTAGAGTTCATGAAAGCCGGTTGGAAATAATTACAAATATTATTTATTACGTACATATCTTGTTTATTTATTTACTAGCCTCCGCCTGCGGCTTTGCCCACTTTGTCTAATATTTAATAAGATATATACTACAACCTTTCTCTAGCGTGATTGACGCTATTTATTAAAAAAATCGCATCAAAATCGGTTGCGTATTTTTAAAGATTTAAGCATACATAGGGACATAGAGACAGAGGAAGGAGGACTTTTTTTGCATCTAAAACAAATGAAAATAATTTCTTGATGCTTATTAATATTAAAGATAACATCCTGTAATCTATAGTAACGTCAATAAAATAGAATGTATTATGAGATGAATAGGTCAATATATAAGAGGACCTCTCTTTGATTTACAGGAAGCTTAAAATTACAGAAACATTGTTATAACTATTCTTTAAATATACCAATTATTCTAAGAGTTAAAAAACATAGATTAGAACATCGGTATCTATCTACTAATATTCCTATTTTTAGTATGAAGGTATATTTGAAACAAGACCCTCGAAAAGTTTTTGAATTACGTCATGACATTGCCTCTACCAAATCAATCTAAATACCACTAAAAGAAACGGCGTGAAATTCATGCTTTTTAATATGAAAACTTTCATGTAGGTATTATTTTCCATGTAATTGCTACCACATACAAATATCTACAACTTTTGTCGTGGTTTGGGATAATTCCGTTTGACGCAGTCGAAGTTTAACAAACTTGTGTTTCGCCTAATAAACTCAAAACACATTTGAACTTATATCTAGACTCAAACTTTATGTTGGCAATGCGGAAGACATGTTTAATTTTTAGTTTTAAATAAACTAGACTTTTTTTAATAAAGTATTAGGTATTATTTCATTTATTAACTGAGTGACACGCATGGATAAATATAAAATATGAGAATGATGTATAATAACATAATATATAATAACTAACAAGTAAGTGTTACTCATTCCACACGTAATAAAAAACAATTTATTATCTTAATATAAAAATTTCTCTCTCCGAAGTTAACTTACATTTTTCTATTTAAATTCATTAGTATTATATAAGTAACCATAATTATACGCATGTATGTATCGAAAACACGGAAGGCACGTGCCAACAAGTTTTTCTATTATCAGATCTATACCTCACTTCACAAGTTTTTCTCAAGACGACTTTCAACGGATGAGAGTGGAAATCTTTTACCTGATCGAACATTTAGGTGTAAAACACTTTCGCCATTAAAGTGCTCATGTAGGGTGTAAATTACAAGTATTTCTGAACAGTTGATTGATTGACTTTTTTCGTAATGGGTATCGCCAGTTTGCTAATATCTGAAGACTTTAACTGATACTTTTTGATGGAGAAACTTTTTTAAAGTTGCATAGAGTTTAGTTTTATAATACAGGGAAACTATCCAAGTGACGAAAGATACATAATGGAAATAGTAATTTTCGATGGACGATTAAAAAATACTTGTCGGCATGATGGAAGAGAATATTCGTATGAAAATGAAAAAGCTACATATTACAATAGGTAAATGTTTATTTTACCATATATTTTTTTATGAATTACTAGCAAACCCGGCGAACTCCGTTTCGCCACCACATTTCATTTTTTCCCGCTTTTCTGTTGAATTTTCTTTGCTATAAACCTCACGGAGACCGAGACCTTTCCAACGAATGCAAAACGGTGGAAATCGGTTCGTGCGTTCTGGAGTTATAGCGTCAGGCAGAAAAACCCGACTTATTTTTATATAGTAGAATAACCTTAAATTTGGGCTTATTTACTTTTGCCTATTTAAGAAAGAAAGTGTTCAGGGAAATTAGTTCATTATATAATATTATAATGAATTATAAGGCTTCTCTCCAATGAAGAATGAGTTAATAGTAATTCAAAGCGGAATTGCGGTTATTGACTTGTGCTCTCCCTTACGGCAGTGGTGCGGAACCATTTGAAAACTTTTATCTGCATAATACTGATGCTATCCGATACTAAATTAATGTTTTAATTTAATTTATTGGGTATTTTACTTGATAAGAAGTGTCAAAGTTGAACCATTTACAAGCATTATTACGCGATTTATCTATTTAATATAATATTTAATAAGCTCTAATTTCCGCAGAGAAATACTGAAAACAGGCTCGTCACGCCTTTAAAAACTACTCTGTGTATAATCAAGTTTATATAATAATATATAATATTTGATTGTACTTGTTATTAATACAATTCACTCGTTTTTGTATTAGCTTAAAATATAAATTTACACAGAACTTTAAAATGATTGCATTACAGAACTACGTACCTATTGAAAATCTTTCATACGAAATGAATAATATAGTGCAGAATTCGACAAAGTTGTTTCGTTCTCTAGATTTGACCAACGCTTCGACTTGATTCCAGTCAAACTTTGTTACTAGTTCTGTGCTACAATAAATGTCTGAGTTTTGAGATACTATTAAATCGTAAATCCACTTATAAAACTCAAATATTCACTGTGCAACCAAAAACTAATAATTCCACGAAGGTACTACGTAATAATTAATAAACTACCTATTTATTTATTAAAAATTTAAAATAAGTACACCTAAGTCTGTGGCATTGATTTCGCGTATCGGCATGATTCATTGTAACTATTGGGCTATTATAATAATTTTAATACTCGATTGCAGGTGTACTTATTTTTGGATATCTTCAAAGCGCTGTCATATCGCAATACTCTATAATAAGTATGTACTCTTTATAGATTAAAATAGTTGGAATCTAGTTCATTTCAAATGGGATTATAGTTTCAGAATTAAAATACTTCACAAAGGATTTAAAGCACGATAAAATCATTATTAATCCGACATTAATGCATTTTACCGCGGGTTCGCATACGTGAGATTTCAGTGTTTTCTAGAAATTATGATATTGAATTTATTTTTCCTTTTCAATTTGAAATGAAATATATTGCAATTGTAGGGATTCGATAAGCCGTTTCCCCGAAAGAGGAATATTTTTTTTGCAATTTAAAATATCAATTCGCATTTACTTTACTATACATAAAATTATAATATTTGTAGGTTTAAACAGTATTAATTATTTAGTAAATATTAACTATTAATTGGTGTTTCATTAAATGGATAATGGAAGTAAAATTTAAAAGAATTCTTTATAAAATTAACTAAGTATTAATTATTTATTTTATTGAGAATGAATTACGCTTTTACTGAATGAAAATTTGGTAGAGAATAACAGAATCTATTTTTCGTCATTAGAGTTCACATTATTTATAAAAAGTGTAGGTATTATAATTTTGAAAGAGTTAATTGTATGAATCTAGCTCTATAGTTTATGAGAAATTAATTACTTATACTACCTACCTAGTTCACAAAAAAGATTCGACATTAAATGCCATTCCACACTAGACATCATGGTTTGATTTGTTCGAAAAAAAAAACATTAGTTACCTACCATAGTTTACAGAGTTTATGAAAAATTAAATGTAATTCAAAATTTAAAATAACAAAACATGGCTTGCCCGCTGTTCTATAAAAAATTACCATAAACATTACCATAGACAATAGAGTTTAGAAAAAAAACAGTTCACTACAAGATCCGCCCGTGAGAATCTCAAGATGGTTCAATAGATCAAGGATGAGAGTAAAAGTCAAGGCTTGATAACGGTGCATTAGCGTAATCGTGTTCTCAACTATTTAATTGTGTAAGCTTGTTTGTGAATTATCGTTTAATTGGTAAACGGTTTTTCGTGTGCGTGGAAATGTTTAATAACTATGTTGGTTTTTATTAGGTAATGTTAAACGTAAAATGGTTTTTAGATTTGAATGTTAGGTGTTAAATTAATTTGTCTTCTATTTTGAAGAAGCAGTTTTTAATTTTAATCAGATGTTGAATAAAAGGTTACTTATAGTGTAACTAGGCAATGTATGGAGGTATAGACTAAAATAATATCATATAATATATTATGTACCTATAGAATATAAGTTATGCCTCTAGGTACATTTTCACACCAGGATATTTCTTTGACTTCATCAAGTTAATTAATTCACACTAATATTACTCAACAACAAAGGAAAAAGTAAATCTGTCGGGCCCTTAATTCGATTGTGTCCAAAATTTCTTGGAGGAATTATTTTACTTCAATCATGAGTACAATATAATACTAGTTTAGTATTATGTTATCTGTAGATTCTATTAGTATTTTATGAGTAAAATCCTCACGTAAACTCGCGAACAAAAAAAAATATTTCTGAATAAACTATGAAATATTATTCACTAGTAGGTATAGATTCGTATCGAAATAATAAATCAATTCGTATACCATCTGTTGTGAACTCGATGTGTGAAGAGTTATTGTATGAAATATTTTACAGTAGATATGTTTGATAGAGGCGTTTCAATTTTGTACTTTGTTGAGTAAAACGCATGCTACGTATTGGTTTATCTGTATGTTCTTTTTTCAGGATTGTTTACACTTTTTAGTTTAAGTTTAAGTACATAACGGGAAATTTTGAAATCAATCTCACAGATTTAGACTTAAAATAAATTTCCTTTAGAAGTATTTTACGTTTTAGTACAAAATAACATCATAATATAAATCTCTAGTCTGTACCTATATAGTAATTTCTATAATATTATGTAATGGGTTTTAATTTTTGTATTTGTATGAACCAAAAAGGCTGCTCCAATTCTCCAGAGATAATTCAAGCAATAAATACAACTCACTAGAGATATTTCAAACAATAAATACTAATCATAGTCTCATAATCAATTTAAGAAAGAAATAAATCAACGGCCAATGCTCCTTACTTTAGGCTATACAGTATACTAAGTATTAAAACAAAGAAATATAATATATTTTCTTATGATAATAAAGAGACCTAAAATAGATAATAAAGCCTTACTTACATAACATTATTATACAAACTTCATCCATTTTTTATTATACACCGATTGTTTCATTTCATTTATTGAGAGCTGCAGAAGTGTCCTCGAAATTGTAAGTATCGTATGAAATGAGTTGATCGATTGACAATAACAGAAGGTAATATTGAATATTATAGCAGCTTTTTTGCTTCAGGTAATTCTGAAGTATTCGAATGTTCCATATACTAGTGATATTATATTGTAAAGTTTTCCCTGTACAATCAGATTACAATATATTGTATGTAATAGTAAGTTTATTGAAAAATATAAATGTTAGAGCAGGTATCATAATTTAGACATTTACACGGTATTTTTAAAATGTATAAAATGTTTGTTATTACAATATTACTTACAAGCCTTAATTTATTTGATATTAAATAATAAGGAATAACTATAATCTGCTTTAAATTAACATAAATTTAATCCTATAGCGCAGATTCACCATTTAGCAAAAGCTAAATAAGATATAATTTATACATGAACACCAGCGCAGCGCCATGATTGCTTTTTAAAAGCGACAATTAAGAGCGCGATCTGAGTATTAAAAATCTCATACCAGTTATAAGTTCCATTACCCTCTGTAATAAATGTCATAATATTTTCATAAAAGACATTATATTAACACAATGCTGCACCCTTATAACAATAAATCCTAATCTTACATTAAGGGACCATGCAATTTAGTGATGACAGAAAAATTATATTGGGGAGACTCCCAATTTGTTCGTTCATTCGATGGAGGGAGAAGAGATTGCATTTTATGAAAAGATTTCATATTATATATAAAAAATTTGTTCGGTATTTTTATGGGATGTGTCTCAGACAACAATCAGTTGTTTAAAGATTCATCAAATAATAGCTTCCAATTTGTAGAGCGAGTTCTTAGCTAGTTTTACTCTATGAAGACTTCATTGTTTTTCTTCGTAAAGTAGACTGAATTTATTTTAATTAGTTGCGTTTCATATGTGTCCGGAACAGGCAGACCGAATAAAGCTTGAATAATTAGGATAAGTACCATGAAATTCATTTAATTCATGTTAAATTATAGACTCAAACTGTCCTAAAACGTTATCTTTCTTAAACTGTAATCTACCTACATTATCCTCTTTATATGTATCTTTTAAAAATTCTGATGAGTAAATTATACGAATGATATTAGAGTTATTTTTTCATAAAACTTTCTAAACTTTTTCATTAAAAAATAGTATTATAAACATAAGTGCAGCTGGCTATATTCTAACTTTTCTTACAAGACTGTGAAAACCCAATAACTTTTGAGGTTTGGCAACACATCCGAGTTTAGATAAGGACATTGTGTATCGCTTTCTATAGCATCTGCTTCTATAGCAAGAATAGCAACAAAATGTGCAGTTTTATGAGAAATTTGTGAGGTACTTTTACCTATGAATAATTTATAAGAAAGTGTAGATTACACATGCCTTTTAAGTAAAAGTTGTAATAAATTATAGTTTTGCATTTTTAACATGAAAATAATTGCTATGTAAAATTACAATTTTGTCGGCGCAGTAGCTTTTAAAAAAGTGTTAATGAAATTTAAACTGTACCCATACCTATCAAGAATGCAATAAACCAACCATCCCTATACTTACTACACAGCACTGAAACAAATCCTTTGTCCCAGAATTATTTTTATACAATTCATTACCTTCTCATTAACTCAATTTGTTAACGATCTTATATCTAGATTCAAACCTCATCAAAGGACGCTGCTTGACCCGTTCAGCCTGATTTATTATCTTAACGAACGTGGCACGTACCACGGGCTCTAATAAAGATATATGATATAAAATTTTACGTTTAAAATTGCTTCTAATGAGTTATTATATCATGAGCGTTAACAGTGATATAAGGGTATTGGAGGCTTAAAATATTTTCAACGTGTAAAAATTTATAAAGAAAATTTAAAATGGTGGCCCAGTAGAGACTATGCACCAGTGCAAAAGGTATTACACTTAGAATAGGAAGCATTACACGCTTAAACAGATAAATAGATTAATGATTATGTGATGTATCTGTACTGTACCTAAATCTTTTTTCTACATCCAGTTCTGTCAGTAGCTTTCGTTCGTTCAGACTTCTACGACTAGTAGACTACGTTGATTACCGTTTTCGGAGGCAAATAATTGATAATGAGCGTTCTAAAATTATTGTACTTTCCCTACATAAATACCTACCTTTAAAATCGATAAAGGTGAATAAATAAAAGGAAGTCAATATTTAGGCTTCGTCATACTGATATGATACATTTGTATAAGATAGTTCTACAAACACATTACAAGAAATACCCTTATCTATTTTCGATAAACGTTTGAGGGGTCTTAAAAAGCCATTATCAGCTTGCCCTGGGGCTTACCTTAGTGACGTAATTCGCAAAAAAGTGATGACAAATCCATTTGTAAGGACTAATATTATGTAAGTCGTTTACTGATACACTTCTTTTTTGTATAAGAGTGTGATATGGACTAACAAAAGAATCAATGAACATAATTTATCAATGCGGCCTTTTTCTTTAGGTATGCACTATGCAGTAATATAAGATAGAGGCAAATTCTAGTTTAAATTTTTGAATAATGTAAATTTTAGTTTTTTTGTAATACCTAATTGTTAAGGTGCACTGTATATTTGTATAATGTAAGTAAATAAATTATAAATCTGTGCATGAGTAGTCAATAAAATATTTTATGTTTCCACGAGGATAAAGCCGCGTAAGAGCTAGAGAATATTTACAAAATAAGACGATATAAAGAGACGCGACGATTGCTCTTAATTTTAATGGAATAGCCGTTTAACTTTGTTTTGCTCCTTTTGGAAAGATTGTTAAACATTTACATATTTACTCATATTTTTTGTGAATTATAATAAACTTAAATATTCTGTACGTACCTACTTGTAATTCAAGACATATTACAATACCTAATACACAAAATTAATAAAGAAAGAAAACATTTTATAAAACTTCAACAAAACTTCTTCTAGTCAAATGTATGTGACAATATTAATGTAATTTAAATATAATAATGTATTGCAATACCTGCATAAGGTTTCTAAACTGTAAAATGTATTAGTATCTAATATCTATATGCAATAAATTATTTGATTTGATTTGATTAATATACCTAGTTAATTATAGGTACTTAGTATTAAAGTTAATTAAGGTCAAATTATCAAATCAATAATATAACCAAAAAGGAATACCCATAAAAATTTACATCAGAATTATTGACGCTTGACTGCTCAATTTATGTCCCTTCAACTCATATCCTTTGGATATTTTTTTGTCAAACTTCATGCCTTTTACGAATAGTCCTTTTTTAGTCGCTACCGGCTCAGCAAATGTTTACTCAGTCCCAACAAGATTACTAAGATGTTTGAGGTAAACACTTGAACAGGGCAATTTTTAAAACGTCTGGTTTTGCAGTCATACAGTTGAAATTCAAAATAATAGAAAGTATGGGCATATTGGGCAACATACGTAAGTAAGGTTTTAATGTATAAAAATATTTCATAAGAGATTGCTTTCAAATACATATTTTTTATCTCGATACGTTCTAGTTTATTATTGCAGTTATTAATTATGTTGTATAGCATTTTAAACTGATATAACTAGATTCTTTTTAAAATAAAAGAATTCTTAGCAATCTACAACACAACGTGAGGTCGTGCATCGTTGCGCCCGCGCCGACAAACGGAAATCGATATTTTTATGTCGGTAACACCTACACAATAAAAATGGAGTCTACTGTCTAGCACATGTATATTTCATTTAGAAAATAGGTTATGACGTGTCTTTGAATGTTCAAAGTAATTATATCTTATGATTATGAGAACGACGTAACATTGAAGTAGGTAATGAGCACGACCTTAAAACATAATACTTATGTGAAAGGAATTTTAACCCAATGCTGAGAGAAATTATTCTAACAATAAGTAAATACAGAATTAATTGTTTTACTACAACAAAGCACATATACCGTGTTATAAAAATTGAACGTTAGTATTTTACGGAAAACAGCGTGAATTATTAATCGAGAGTTTACAATTTATATTAAAACAAGCGGTGGAAACAAATAAAAAATTGTTTCAAACCGTGTTCTAGTTCGAAACTTTTATAACAATCAATAATTCAATAAACTAAAGGCCCAGCTTTAAAATGTACATTTTTTCCGCTCATATCGCATTCCTCTTTGATCCGGAATAGTTTATCAAAGGTATATCATGGGCTATAATTTGTAGTGGCCTGTAATTATTGAAGGCGTTCGCCGAAGGGTCTGGGCTCTCTGGGTGTGCGCAAACAATTATCGTCCGCCCCCACGTGTTCCCACGGGATGTACCACATGAGTTCGCGCCTAGCGTTTAGCGCCTTGAGTGAACGATGATCTGTGATTTGAACGATATGTAAAATTCCATTTTTAAATTTTGAACTATTTAACATGACAGTTAAAACATGTACAAAAATGTATTATCTGTAAAAAAATATTGTGAAATAATATTATAATCTTATTATAATATTCAAACATTTTATTTACCATTTTAATGAAAAGGATAAAATATTTTTGATATTACAATTTTGTAAAGCTCGGGGATAAATCCTTTTCAAATCAAAGGATTTAGATTGTCACCGACGATAAAGCTGTAATTTTTAAATATAATATTTTATTTAGCTTTCTATAAACATAGAATTTGACACCTACTAAATATTGTACAAGCATGGGCAATGAGTATTGAATGTATTAGATGGGCCTCTCACGAACTTTAATGTAATATAACCTTTCGAGCTCTAGTACCAAAATATAATACGATCACAAACCTAGGATATTGTTTCGCGGTCACTATTACTTTATCATCCTTTCACCGTTCCGTTCTTTATCCATTGCCGCTTTACTTTGACTGCATTTCTTCGTCTTCACGTCTAGCAAGCAATGTTTCTTGTGAATGCTCGTAGGGTCGTTCGGTGTCGTCTTACATCACGTGGTAGAAGGTTTTGTTTGCTCAGAGCGTGGGAAACAGCGACCTGCATGAGCGTGACATCGAGTACTTTTTGTAGTGATTTTTTTATTTTATATCGGTAATAGATGCACTCCGTGATCATGACAATGCAATATTTGAAGTTTTCGTACAAGTTCTTGTTGTTATTTGGCGTTTTTGTTTGAATTCCTTGAAACTATATGGACGTTAAAATATTGATAGTAAATGAACTGTGAAGGATGTTTGTTTATCTAAGAATGTATCTTATGTTATTAATGAACCCCGTCATGCCGATGATGTTACATTATTTGCTAATGTTAACCGTAAAAAATTGATGGGTCTTTACGATACCTTGGAATATTAACTTTAAATGTTTGGTTTAACTGTTCAATAGACATTTACTATAGGAATCCCGTAGCTTCCTTCGCCTGGTACATACCTGGGTAATCCGATCAGCTATTTTTTGCGTTGAAGAGTAACAAACATCCTCATTCACATGGATGGATGTATCCAATAATACCAGGATGTATTCTCGTCAATGCCGTGTTGAGCAACATGACTCAGTGATTATTATATATATTAAAACAATAATCTTTATCTATACTAATCGAATAACATCACAAATAGCTACACCAAAAGTATATCATTAGGTTTTTGTTGATTTTTTTGTTACGGCATAAAGCCTGTAATTTGTGACCACGTCTTATGGTTCCTCAGGCTGGCTGTACTTATATAGTTATTTTCCCCCAGGCAGTGTTGGAATAATTTCTGAGGGCGGGACAAATGCAGTTCTTCAGTGCTCTTCAAGTAAAACGAAACGCCTTGATGTTTGCTTTCTACTTGACTTCTGCTAGACATCAAGGAATTTCGATTGTAACTTTGAGCTCCGAGATTTTAACAAGAAATACCTAGTTTGGTTATTCAACTCGGGTTGTGTTTGGGTTGTCATTTAGTTTAATATTTTCTTAAATTCACTGTTTCAGTATGGTTCTATTAAAGAAAATAAATTATTTTATAACAATGTTACAATAAATTTTTCCAATAGGTTCCAATAGGTTATTTCTTTTAATTTTTAATTTTCCATATTGAATTTGGTATTTTCTATTAAAAAAATTATAACTTTGTGTAGGTATATTATTTATATATCATGCTATTGCTATGTTGGTGATTACAATCTTTATTACTCTCTGAGATTCATTTAAACCAATAATAAAAATCTTCATCTCTACCTATATAGTATATTTAAAGTCACATAACACATTATAATTATTATATTTTCTAGGTAGCATTCCAACAGTTGAAACAACAACAAGACTGTTGTTGAAAATTGGTTAGTTTTTATTATGTGACGGATAGGCGGGATCCTGTTACACTTTTTATGTTATAGCTTGTGTTATAGAGTCGGATGACATCTGCGTCACCTGATGGCAGGCATCACACGACACGTAGGTGATTATTATACAATAGAGTGGTGACGTTTTTATTAGATTGGATGTAGGATGATTGTGACGATATATTAATAGGAAGGGAGGAAATAACAATATTTTAATATGAATTTTTTGTCATTTCTATCCTTAGTTAAGGCAAGAGCATTTTTATTGCTCTAATCTATAAAGTATTCTTTGTAAACAAAACGAAATAAATAAACTTCTAAAAACACCACATACTTAAACGAAAATCTGTATTATTTACAAATAACCCTGTAATACTCATAAATAAATATTTGATAAATCGATATAGTCACAAATGTGTCTTTGTTTGTCAGAATATACACGTATTGTAGCTCACAATAGCATAACTATTATAGATGTGTGAAGTATAACAGTTGTCAGGTACATGTGGAATGTATTATGTAGTTATTAATTGATGCATGAATAACAATATATACTGTATATGTATTGAAGCAATTTATAATACCCAGCTGTATAATTTATACGACAGTAACCGTTATAGGTTTTAAATTTATTGAATACTAGGTTTCCGCCCGCGGCTTCGCTCGCGCAGTCAAAGAAAAACCCGCATAGTTCCCGTTCCCGTGGGATTTCCGGGATTGCGTCATTTTTCTGGGATAAAAAGTAGCCTATGTCCTTTCTCGGGTATCAAAATATCTCCATACCAAATTTCATGAAAATTTGTTCAGTAGTTTAGGCGTGATTGAGTAACAGACAGACAGACAGAGTTACTTTCGCATTTATAATATTATACTAGTATGGATTATCTTTTTGGTGAAAATGTTTGTGCTATAGGTACGGAGTACCTACATTGAAATTATGAATGATATTATGTATAAATATATTTTATGAAACAATATGGAAGTATGTATAGTGATTGACCGATTTATCTGCATAAATAGAGAGCTTTTTTAAGCTCTTGAAATAAACACATTATGCAGTGTTTCAAAATTAGAAAAAAAAGATCTTGTATCAATTTCATTAGTCAACTTAAATTGCATTATGTAATTTTTTCGATTTTATCACTATACCGTTCGTTAAGTGAAATTTCGAAGATTTTATGGTAAAAATAAATATCCCGAAATATCGTATGTCTCGTTCTCTAGAGACATTTATATGACAACTGTCAGCATAATATTAGCATGGATGGCATAATTTATAGTTTGGCTAGGTCAGTTATTTACATGTGTGTACAACAACGTAGACATATTATAAATAGAAATAATACAGCTTCAGTTACATTATTGTATTAAATTTCAGAAGCTACCTTGTTGAAATTAATTGATATATTCATCGTTCTGAGAAATAAATCAACAACTAGATGTCACCTTCAATAAATTACATTCTATTTTTGAATAATTATTATGAAATATTATATTTCACATGCCGCCATATTTGATTTATTGGTAGGTACATATTCGACCAGTACTACTCCTTTCAATATGTATTAATTTAACCACACGTTATTCGATTCATACTAATTTTCCTATGATCTGTGTTTATTTTAATATGTCCCACAACTAGGAGGTCATCACCTCACACAGGAGAAATATAATCACCGAAAGTTACAAAGAACATTAATTAAGAACGTAAGATCGGTAGTTCCTCTAAATTTGACCATCGTTTTTGCATGTCACCGCTTATTGGAGTCGTGTGCACTGGTTTTACAGATTCTTTCCTTACACGAGATCCGCCCGTATTTTTTTTTGGCTATTTGGTATATTCCTTGATTTATGGATTAAGACTTAGTAAAGTAGGTTATTAGCCTTCTGTGTCCTGCCAGGCCAAGACATTATTATTTTTTTCTCGTCTCTACCAGAAATCGAACCCATGGGCCATGACCACTCACGATCTACGCTCACGCGTCAACCACTGTACAGAGGAGACGGTCAGAGACGAGGTCAGAGATGATCAAGAAGACTAATAATAATTATCATTATTTTTTATGATATATTTAAACATATAGAGGGTAACTTGGAGTAACACATAGGATTGGTTTGAACAAATTCAAATTCAAGTTCAAATTCGAACACGAACACGAACACGAACACAAACACAAACACAAACACACGAACAGGAACACACGAACGCGAACACACGACGACGAACACACAAACACGAAAACGAACACGAACACGAACAACGAACAACGAACAACGAACAACGAACAACGAACAACGAACAACGAACAACGAACAACGAACAACGAACAACGAACAACGAACAACGGACAACGAACAACGAACAACGAACAACGAACAGCGAACAACGAACAACGAACAACGAACAACGAACAACGGACAACGGACAACGAACAACGAACAACGAACAACGAACAACGAACAACGAACAACGAACAACGAACAACGAACAACGAATGACGAACAACGAACAACGAACAACGAACAACGAACAACGAACAACGAACAACGAACAACGAACAACGAACAACGAACTAAGAACAATGTGAATGTGAATGTGAATGTGAATATACACATAAACAAACACGAACACGAACACGAACACGAACACGAACACGAACACGAACAACGAACAACGAACAACGAACAACGAACAACGAACACAAACACAAACTCGAATTTTAATTCGAACACAAACACAAACACGAACAACGAACATCGAACAACGAACAACGAACAGCGAACAGCGAACAGCGAACAGCGAACAGCGAACAGCGAACAGCGAACAGCGAACAGCGAACAGCGAACAGCGAACAGCGAACAGCGAACAGCGAACAGCGAACAGCGAACAGCGAACAGCGAACAGCGAACAGCGAACAGCGAACAACGAACAACGAACACCGAACAATGTGAATGTGAATGTGAATGTGAACATACACAAACACAAACCTAACCTAACCTAACCTAACCTAACCTAACCTAACCTAACCTAACCTAACCTAACCTAACCTAACCTAACCTAACCTAACCTAACGAACAACGAACAACGAACAACGAACAACGAACAACGAACCACGAACAACGAACAACGAACAACGAAAATTATTGGCAATGTTTATAATTATCATGTTCATCACTAAATAGTTAAGCTACTGGATTTTAATAAAAATAATTTTTTTTATTAAACTTAAAGAGAGATTTTTCTACTGCCCGCCCACCCCCTAATAACTTTAAAAATAACTAGCCCACGCCGGCGACGCCGCGCCGCGCCGGGTGCTGCACCCGGCGCGCCGCCGCTGGGCTTTTGGACTGCGGCGCGGACCTCTACCCACACAAAAGCACAGACCAAATCACCACACAGCTTATAATAATAAAAGAAAAATACATAAAAACATATTTTAAAAACAAATTTATTTTCTATTCCATCTTATTTATCACATAATTCAAATATCTAATTCTCGAACGTATTATTCGATCGCAAAAATTCCACACAATCCATCAAATATAGACATCTTGGAATGCGTATAAACAAAAGGAATTAAATATATTTTTACATATAATTCGCGTAACTGATACCTTAAATACCTCGCTACTGCTCGCACAGATTCCGTGAAGTTATTTGATAAGTGAGAGCTGCTGATATCACATTACAGCCTCTAGCATAAGATTTTATTCTACATTACGAGCAAATGATATTAGAAACTTTATAAACAATATTTGTACTTACTAGCAAATGGTAATATATGTTTTTTCCTACTCCTTTTAAAGGGGTTGTTAAAGTTTTGTAAGTTATGGATAGTATATTATATAAAAGAATATGAAAAAGTTAAATAATATATAATAAAATGTAATGATAATTGTGGATGCTCGGAAAAATACACGGAAACTTTCTTATACTTTACTCGTTACAATAAGTAAAAATACTACCCGTAGGTATTGGTTACCTGAGAACTGAGAATTTATAGAATTCAAAGTGCAGTCAAATTAAATTGTATTGGATTGTGTGCATGAAATTGATTTTTGCCAAGTCATAACTTCTATCAATAAAACCAAATAAATTTATATTTGCTTATGAAGTATTCAAGCAAATATTTGTTCTGCACATTGAAAATATACAACTTCTCCGCCTCATAAGCCAGATCCTATGAAATAAAACCATCAATACTCCACATAATATTTTCGTATAGCACTCATTATTCACGCCTACTCCATTCTTTTATAAAATACTTCACCAAAATATTTATAAGAGACCCTCTACACCGGTCATCTTATTTCGAGATCATAATAACAATGAGAAGGGCCTTTCATCTTTATTCCGCCCTCGTACATGATTTTGAAAGGCTATAATATAAATACAAGCTGGTGGACCCGTCGCTGTTCGACCAACCTTTCTCAAATAACGTTTTTATATTTTTGTTCAATTTTTTAAGAGGATTAAAAATAAGAGAATCTTGTTATCAAACTTTCTGATTTTATGACGATATTTTCCTTGATTGGAACTTTTTTGATGTGAATAATTTATAAATAAACACTTTTAACTTCGGTTTGCTCTATACCGTAGCTATTTATTTCAAACTAGCTGTGCTCCCGTGCTCTCGTGGCTTCGCTCCTGTTGATCTTAGCGTGATTATAATATTAGCCTTCCTCGATGAATGGGCTATCTAACACTGAAATAATTTTTCAAATCGGACCAGTAGTACCTGAGATTAGCGCGTTCAAACGTTCAAACAAACAAACTTTTCAGGTTTATAATATTAAGTATAGATAATATACATACTATATGTATTTAATGAGACATTCACAATTTAACTTCTATATAGAATAACTTATATAACTCTGAAAAAGAAACGTAAAAGCATCCAGCCATCAGCAATCATATTCCTTTTATATCCAATTGAAGAATTACCTAATTCTTTATTTACAGGAACCTTATCGTTTCAATCATAACTGCTTCTAAGCATGGTACCTGTGACCTGACTTGCATTAGTTTCTCAGAAGTCTGAGCTTGTTACTGAAAGCTATGCATTTTATTGCTCTTTAAATTGTCTGGGCGTTAACTCATTTAGAAATGCAATAACACTATGCTTATTTACCGAGAAAGTTATTGACATGAGCAGAGAAATTATTTTTATGTAGTATTTCAACGCTTTTACGTTTCATGTTTCGAAAAACATATGTTTCTGTAGAGAAATATTAATACATATACCTTTTTTAATGTGGATTAAATCACCCCACAAATTAAATGGATATTTAACAAAATCTCAAATTTAACAGTTGCATAGTTACTTTTCCATAAGTAGGTAATCTATCAATGACCAATAATGGTTTCAATTCCTTTTTTCCGAAGCAGCTAGTTCAACTTTTCTCAAGTTTTGTTATTCAAAGTTTAAGACGCTCAATTTGAATAAGTAAGTATGCTGCGACGCGATGTTCAAGTTACACTTTACGAAGACCATAGACTCAAACTACAAACGAATAAAAAAAACTAAAAATCAGTCGTCTTAACGTATTATGAATACATTAAGCGTTTAAAATGTTTGAAATTCAAGAAAGAAATCATTTATCATACGATTTACATGTAATTTTGCACAAAAAAACAACAATCTTATTGTTAGCTTTATGGCACGGTTAAACACAAATCACGTGCAAAATCGAATGCCTGCATAGAATTTGATTTCGAATACATTTTTCGATGCATTTTTAAAATGGAAACAAAAGAGATGGTAGCGAAGGAAACTGGAGTACAGAATGTATAGTTTCCGAGCTAAAATTGATTGCCCGCTGGGCGCCATTAAAAATACATTACGATAGGAACCGCTATGCACTGTTTTATGACTAAGGTGGGTTTGATCTTTTATGGATATCGATAAATATTTGGTATTTCTTGGCGTTTCATTAAGTAATGTTTGGAGTCTGATGTCTTTGACGTCCATTTCGGCTTTGATATCCATTTTATTTTAAGAAAGATTTTGTTGGTTTCTAGGCAAATTGATGATGGTCCTTGAATGCTTTCATTGTTCTGTTTCAATCATACGTAAATAAGACAAACAAAAATGTGTTGGTATTCATAAATTTGGAACTTTATTAGCTTAATCTGAAATAAAATGTAACATTTTAAAAATTATGGTTGTCTCTACAAACCCAAATAGATACCTAATTATAAAGTAAAACATTGAAATCACTATATTAGTTGCACAGGCATAATTTAATACAGTCAAAATCCTATGATACCTATATTATGGTCAGAATAGTATAAATGCTATCGGCTCTATATTTTCCTAACAAGGCCATTTAAAACTCAATTTCCCAATTGGTCTATAACTATCCCCATTGGACAAATTCTGTTTTATACCAGATAATATATCCAAGGGAAATCATATGCATTATGCCAAAATATCCATAGGCCATCAAAGGGAGCAAAAAATACACAGGGGCTTTGTTTGTAATAAAATTTAAATATTTCATATGATAGGAAACCAATAATTGACAACGGTAGCCCAAAAGATATTGTTTTGGAGCAAAGTTATGAATAAAACATGTTTTTATAACTGTGTTTGCGTCCAGTGATGCATATTTTTTACATTATTTTCGATGATATTTGAATATAATATTTGTTTGCTTTAGAATTCCGTATTTAAAATTTATTTGACCGTAGTGATTTAGTATTTACTTGCGTTTGATTTTACTCGAATATTATACATTGAGATAGGTAGGTAGATAGATTGGTGATTTAAATTTTTTGGCGAGGTGAATCGAAACTAGATACTTGATGAATAAAAATTATTAATGAATAATAGTTAACCATCAATACGATGAGGTACTAGGTATTGATTGATTTTTATTATCTTTAATTTAATTCTGTTTATTTAACGTTTCGGAAAGAGTAAAAGAGATTTATATCAACTATATGAATATATCCAGTATTTAGATTTCTATGTATCCAATCCTGAATAGGCTAATTTAATATCGTTGGTATACAGAAGTTATGTATTTAGAAATTATTGGAATTGTATTTCAGCGCGCATTGTATGGAATTTGCTACAATACTGGAGCACATTTACATTGTTCAAATACATCATATTATATGTACATATTTAACACAATACTGATTTGATACTCCCTAAAACGTATGGATTCTTTTCAAAACGATGTAGGTAAATATCAAAAAGACTTAAAGTTAAATAAAAACGTTTGGTTTAGGTATATATAGAGCATAATTAATTATTACAACACTATATAAAGTCTAGCTCCCAAGCTACAAAGCTGCAATTTCAATCATTTCTGTAAATACGAACACTTAACTTTTCGGTACACTTTATTCATAACGGAACCCACAATATATTCTACTTTCGTCTTTTAAGTTTCACCTTATTCTGTCTTTTCATGAATTATTAAAATATTTATATTCACGTAGTTGTAGCATAAATGTTTCATATTTTGTGGGCGATTACATTTTGTTATTCACTGATCTTTAGATAAATGGGAAATCCTGAAGGACCGAGGGCGAACCGTTGACATGTTATTGTCATGCAATTATCTATACAAAATTCCTTTTCATTATTTACTAGCTGTGCTCCGCGGTTTTACCCGCAGTGCTCCGCTCCTGTTGGTCTTAGCGAGATGATATTATTACATAGCCAGCCTTCGATATTTAGACTATCTAACACCGAAGAATTTTTTAAAATCGGACCAGTAGTTCCCGAGATTAGCACGTTCAAACAAACAAACAAACTCTTCAGCTATATAATATTAGTATAGATTAATATATTTTCAGTGGAATATAAGGACACGTAAATCGTGAGCTTTACAATGGAAATGTTTATTTTACGTTCAAACTATTCATTTCTAGTAATTCTTTGGTTATTTGTTCGAGTCGGAAATCGTATTCATGCAATAAAGTTTGTATTTTTGGTTTTATTCGTTATTTGCTTAGCTAGGTTTACTATAATCTGATTTGACTATTTTAGGACAGATTAACCTTAAATCTTTGGCCGTTGCTATATTACATACTATGTGTGCCGCGCGGTTTCACCCGCATTACCCCGCTCCTGTTGGTCTTAGCATGATGATATATAGCCTATATTACTCGTGGATAATGTAGTTTTCGTATGGTGAAAGAATTTTTAAAATTGGTCCAGTAGTTTAGGAGCCTATTCATTACAATCAAACAAACAAACAAAGTTTTCCTCTTTATAATATTATATTAGTGTAGATTTATAAGTTGCAACAAAAAAATCAATTTGTACCATTCCTACTTCAGAAGGATAATCCTGTGTTCCTTTAGGGTTGCAATAAAACTGTCAGAGTGTGTCACTCACAAATGCATTAATAAAGGGTGTAAATGAATAGCTAAGTATTTGAGTAGCAATTGTCCTTATCTATAACAATGAATCGGAATGCTACCCCAATTGAGCGTTGAAACGTGTAAGGGGCAACCCTAGAAACTGTTAAGTGCGTGCGTTACGTGGCCGTGGGTCTGAAAATATGGTGTATTGTTATAGTGCTTGAGTATGAATGTGATTGACGCGTCTTTCCAAACTATACAAGGCCAGTACACAACGGTGTGAAACTAATCACGTTTAGTTTGGAAATAACTTTTTTACAAAGTTCTTCCAATCTATACAACAGCAGTGGTACGCAAATACTCGCGTATACTTTGTAGTGAAGTAAGTAAGAATAGCGCTCCAAAGTATACAGCGCCAGTACGCATGTGGACTATCGTGTATGTTTCGGAGTAAGCGCGGCGTCTTTCCATTGCTCGCGTTTATATTATTGTATTGCTGTTTTGAAATCTATTATTAAAATGCATGTGTATTGTGTATACATATTTACACAATAAACATTAAATATTAAATAAATTATTTAAACATTATTTTTAAATAAACATTATATATAATGTTGCGTACTGATCGTATCTTTTTTGTATCGAGGATGCTTGTGTCTTTGTTCCCGACTATACTGCACGACTTACAATTGACAATAGTGCTAAAATGTAAGAATCTAATAAGTCCAGAAGAAGACGCTATTTTAAGCTATTTTTGTTTAGTTAAAAAAAACACGAACCTAACCTAACCCATAGGTAACCCTTATATCTGTTACATATTTATTTTTCTAAGCTTACCTAATAATCTTTTTATTACATATTTTACTGAATCAATCAAGAAGAATAAAAGTAGATAGATATAATATAGCTGTACAAGTATTTGATTGCCTATATTTATCATTTCGCTCAAGCGTAAGTGGTGTAGTAGCTATATTTAGTTATACATATTTTGCGTACTGATCGTGTATAGTTTGGAACGAAGAAGCAAGCATCCGCGTTACAAAGTATACACGATCAGTACGCAAAATTCGTGTATATATTGTAATAACAAACTTAAAAACAGCATTACAAAGTATACACGAGCAGTTTCCTATGGTTGCGTTCTGGCTATGTATAGTTTGGAAATACGCGTGATTGACAAATTGATGAATTAATAAAAACTTAAATTTCAGTAGCGAAACAGATTATGAGGATGTATTTTTCGTTGCGTGCTACAGTGCTGATTTTCGTTTTTGTTGCTATTAGGCCGCACATTTATAGGACATAATAACGAATCCGTAAGGGAAGAAGGAAACATACCTACTAAGTATTTTAATTTCTTTAAAAAAAATCTGGTTCCAAATTAGCTCTCCCTAAAATCTTTGCCATTGTTTTCAATGCTACTGAGCGAATATATACAACGAATTCAAGCTCTCAACGAATACAAACTAAATTCGCCACGCTGCTGCAATATCTATCGAGAGGACAAACGTAGTCGGAGACGGACGACGGTACTACAGAAAATGGGTCAGGAAATATTATCTCACGTACGCTAAGGACGGCAATAACTCACTACAAAAAATAACTACTAAAATCTACGCTCGTGGTCCAGTTAAACAACAAATCAATGAACAATAGAGACCACAGTATGAGGTAACAGTGAACACACGGGTTGATTCCCACGAGGTACATTATCACACAAAGAGTGCATGCGGTGCCTAAATTGGAACTATATGATGACTGTTTACAATTACGATAAGTCGGTGCACAGTGGTGGATTTTTGATTCGTTGATTGAAGTGTGATTAGCGGGATAGCTGTTATAGATTATGTAACATATTAATCATGTTAAATTTTACATGTGCAGAAATACGCGAGCTCTACATTTTTGAGTTGCGAGTTTCAATCAAAATCTTATGTATATACGTACCATGTACGCCTGTCTGAGTTTTTGTTTTATAAACAAATAAATTGGCAATAGTAAGTAGAAATAAATTATTATGAGTCAACAATTTTAAACAAAAAATATAATTGTTATTAGCACATTTTACACTCCATCCGCGGTGTGTAAATTTTCTAGCTACCTACTTATTATATATGTACCTATTATGTATTTTACAAACTGTTTAATAAGCTGGCACAGGGACGAATTGTAAACTTCTTAGTAACTATAAAGTACCTACAAAATAACAAGCAAGCAGAGCACTATCAAACTCAAAAGTTTGAGTTTACGAAAATTAATATACTCTGCTATAGTTTATGCGACATAACGATTATTTTAACGTTATTTGTATGATGCCATTTATCAACGACCAAAACCGATAGAAACATAGTACATATATAAGTAAAGAATATATTAAGAATATAATATAATAAATATTTAGCCGATATTTTCAAGTAAGAAATTATTGAAATAATCAATCATGAAGAAAAATGAAAACGAATATCAATGTTTTATAAACAATTAAACATCTATAAAAAGGATCGCTCATAATATGCTGATTTAAACTGTATAAATTAATTGTTCCTAAGAGCCAAGGATATAATAATAATAATTTGGACATAATGCGTGAAATATTCACGTTTGGGAATAATTCTCGTGGGATTCATTATCGCAATGATAGTTCGTATCTAAAATTCATATTGTATTTACAAACTAACATAAATTGCTTTGTAATTGTTTAACACCGGGAGCCAATTTTATGATTTTAATAATTGTATGTCAATCATTGAGGTATAAAGAGGACACCACGAACAAAATCTGTGCGACAAGCGCGGCGGCGAGGGGGGGAGTGAGTCATACACTTTGTAGATATATTCTGCCTCTTATTATACTTATAAATTAAAACCAATCAATGTAACAAATAAATATTGTTTATTAAGATAAAAAAATATGAACAAACTTATCAATTAAAACAAATAATTGTAACAAATAAATATTGGTTTGAGACGATTGACTCTAACTAGTGTTACAAATAGTGTAGTAGCGATGTCATCTCTAGTACGTAGTACATAGTAACTCAATGATGTCAATATAAACCTTCTAGATCGTAATGTTCAAGGATATACCTAGTTTTGATGATGTCGTTGACTGCCTTTTAATTAGTTTCGTCTACATTTGGTTCATCTGATCCTCTAACTATCGAATATTCAAATTTCGAACCATACAAAATGTAGAGACACTATTAGAACACGTGCCGTCTCTCTAGTTTGTTGAGACAAAACTCTCTTCATAAAACACTAATATTCTACGGTTTTGGACATTTTATTTCTCAAAACCTTTATTCGCTTCAAAGAATAAACGGATATTTCTAAGAAGTAAGAACTAATGAATAAGATACTAGCTTCATTACACAACTTCGCTCGTGTGGTTCTCAGATTAAAACAACGTTACTGCAGACTCGTTGACCGCCTCCTTGGTACAGTGGTTGACGCGTGAGCATAGCACCGAGGGGTCCTGTGTTCGATTCCCGGTGGAGACGAAGAAAAAAAAAGTCTCGGTCTGGCAGGGCACAGAAGACTGATCACCTACTTGTCCCTAAAGAAAATCGATCAGTGAAACAGATGTATAATGCATCTGCCCCTTACCCCACTAGGGAACATAGGACTTCACTCCAGACTCGAATCGGCAAACAGTTGTAGAGTCAAATATCTTAACATACCTTCTTTCGGATACATACTACATCTAGTATTTAATTCTCAAATCCCGTCCTGTACGCAGTACTAGAACACTTAATAGCAAAACACAAAAGTATTTGCCTGCAGTCCAAACGTCTTTGTCCTATGATTGATGGGCCCTTATTGTCGAGTTTGCTTTGAAAAATGAATGCCAGGATTGTGCGCACTTGATTGCAGTCTGTCATTTGGGTCAGACGGTTTTTTGCCCTGGCAGTTTTAATATAGCACGCCGTGTAATTGAAAGGGCTAATGGTAGTATTGTTTATTCTGGGTAATTTGGTTTGTAACATTCGTAGTATTTGTAAGTTGATGTTGAATTTTGTAGTGGCGGTGACTGTAGTTTTTGTATGTGTTTTATTTAGGTAGGTCAAAAAGAGCGTGTGTGCCGAGCACACGTGTCAGAAGTGAAACTTCTTTGACAAGATTCACAGATACAAAAATTGTCGCCATACTCCATGACGTGACGGTATTGCCATGACGCGACCTTGAAATTTTACTCCCAACGTGCCTAAAGCAGTTTCACATCAATAATTTAGTAAATAGCGATACGGAAACTTTCGTTTCGTGCTGAACCTAATTTGTCGATGCTCTTGTAAAATATGTCAATTTACAAATGTCCATTAGGAAGATGCAGCGTAGGGGTAAGTTAGATTTAACTAAGTATAACTTGTCCAAACTGCTTGATAAAAACTTAAGCTGTTAAGCAGATTGAGACATAAAAAATTAAGTGAAAATTTCTATAATATGGGAAGTAATAATCACATTTCATTTGCATGTCAGATGCTCATTAGCTTCAATCGATTATGTGACATTGTAAAACATTGTAAATACTGCATGTGAAATGTCGATATAGCACTATGTTTGTGTAGCATTTAAATGGCTTCTATTTGATGAGTTATGTTTATTCTTAGTGTTCTTTGATAATTCTTGACTCTATGATAATTCATGACCGATTTTGATAATTCTTTTTTTATAATATTCCTTGAAGTACGAGGACATAAGAACCATATGGAGAGAAAACGTAAACATGTACCACGGGCGAAGCCGGGGCGGACTGCTAGTTTCATATAAAAAACGATATTCTCTGAAAATATTTAAAAAATCTTTATCTAGATAATGTAATGTGAGTGCAATCCTCTCCAACCTAAATGTAATGCACCAAACGGGCGTAAATGGCCGATGCGGTCTTGATAGAATTTTCTAGACATTCTCAATCCAAGAGTGGTTGAAACTTTCTTTACTGAAACAAACATTTATTTATTCAATTAGACTTCTTATAGCAGCACTTTTGAATCGTCATAACATAGTTTTACTGTGTTTTACCATCTACCATCGATTTGGAAAGCAGTTTCTATCGAGAAGAACTGGCCTGAAACTCTGTGCTTGCAAGCAAAATATTTTTATATCAGACAGTACTTCAAAACTAAATGCAACTTGAAAACAAATCACGGTACATGCCAAAAATATGACCCAAAGCGAAATCTGCGGTTAGACCACTCAGCATACGTAATATTCCGAAATTCATGCGCCAAGCAATATATATTCTGTTTGCAATCACTGTTACACACATGGCTCCTACGACTTTTCCGTCGCGGCCATTTTCTATGCAAATTTCATTTATACTGATTTTACGTTGTTTGTGATTCCTTTGTGCCGATTCGTGTGTCTTTATGCTCGATTTCCATGTCGAATGTGTTTTCTTTGGTGTGGTTTGTTCTACAATAAAACAAAAATGTTTCGTGATTAAATTCATAACTAAGGCGACAATCAGGTTTCAGAATGATGGTTTATTTTGTACTAAATAATACATTTCAGTCTGTTTTTCCTATATTAGTTTTAATTGGACTGAAAATTACCCTGAAATAGGTAATTTCAGGGTAATAACAACTACTTGGGTAGTTGTTATGAATATTTGCTTTACCCCGACATTTGTCACCGTGCCTTCAAGGTCAAAGTTAAGGGCCTTAATAAGAACTGAAAATATATAATCATGGTGCCTTGTTATGTATGCACAAATATACTACTCATTGTAAATACCGTTTAATTATGAGTATAAAGAAAACGATGAATTGATCGAAAATTTAATAGTGTGTAGAAATAGCCTTGTGTTGATAATTAAGTATGTTCAAAGAATATGAAGGTTATACAGGAAATAATATATATATATATATATATATATATATATATATATATATATATATACATCACACATAAAGAGGAATACGGAAGTTAACTTTAAAAGGCTTGAAATAGAAAAAAAATTATGGTGATGCGTAAAAGTTGTCAACAAAAATCGGTGTATTTGATATTTTATAACTTAATAGACACATTTAATGAAGAGGAAATGATGAGTTTTATGACACAGAGACAAGACGGTAGCCATGTGTGACAGCGCGTGCGCGGGCGCATCTAAATACCGTGAAGATTTTACGGGTGATATTTTTTATACATGCCGTTATATTCACTTTACAAACAGACTATATATATAAACGTAATTTATTTTGCTTTTAGCTAAAAATACTATGTATTAGTAATGCAAAGGTACATCGGTTTACAGAATGCAAGTACCTATAAGATCGATTGCTCTGGATGGGGGGATCACGGGCGGCCGAAAGGCAAGCGAAAGACGCGGGTTCGATTCCCGCTATGTTCAATTTTTTCTTTCGTTTAAAAATTTATCAGGTAGGTATGCTTATACTTTGTTAATACAAACTTATTGGTAACAGCATTGCTCTTACAAAAACACTTTCTTAATAAAATATACATCGTATTTCATTTCATAATTTCACAATAATTGTTCATAATATATTGTACCTAATTGCTTTAAGTTACCAAGCATTGAACATGAAAATTAAAATTTCAGTCAGAACAGCCCATGTTATTAAATAGCTATTAGTGAGGTCGTTTCAAATGTTTCTGCTATTAAGACTTAATTATTCGTAGTTCGTACGTCGCGATCATAGATATTATGTTGAACTGGAAACCGCAAGGAGTGTAAATAAGCGTGTCAGTTTTGTGAATAAAGCGCCTAATTGTGTTGAAAAATTTTGTCGTAAGTTGGTAGTAACAACATCTTTCAGCGATAGAAGAGCATACAAATATAATTAGTGAACTTGTTATGTGGTTACGATTTATCTTTTTATGAATGGAACGTTTTGCACATATGAGTGCGGTAAATTACAAATGTTTTGGATATTATGAATAAGCTATAAGCTATATCCTAATAAGCCTAATAAGCTATATCCTAAATGAAAAGTATTTTTATCAGAGATTAATGAATATTTTATTCATAAGAGCTTTAGACCTTTAGTATTTTCCAGCCTCTTGACTTTCATACTTGTCGCATCTAGATGTAAATTACTATTACATTCCGTGATTACGTTTGACGTTATCAAGTCATAGGTGTTTTACAAGCTCGTATTTATATAAAATGTATAACAAATGAGTGGCAGGTAAGTGTAATTGTTCCAATCATGCCAGTGCGAACGTCACACAAGGAACATGCAAAGTTGTTGTGACATTAGAAACTTTAGGTCATGTTTTGTAAAATTTAAGGTACATTTACATACAATGAAAGTGTTATTTTTAAGCTTTAGTATAAATTACGTTAGAATAAAATGATTGGCAGATCATTTATTTATCGTAATCGTAACATACCTACCTATTATTATACTTTACTAAATAAGAAGTCGCTTAATAATATGTTTAGTAAAAGAGTTTTCTTTTTATTTTGATTCAGTTAATTACGTACCTACGTCGTTTTTTAATATCGCAATCGGCATCCTACATAGCTTTATAATATAATAAAGTGAAGATAAAACGAATGATACGTCTATATGAGCATTTCATAAGATTTACTTTACCGCAATTTTCATCATAGCTAGCATAGTATTATATTATCTGCGACCATAGTATGACGATACTTATATTAATGTTCTTTCCGTAATCTGCATAATAATTAAATAATAAAAATTAGAACTATGCTGTGGTGTTTTAACAGTGTATCAGTTAAACAGTATTGGCTGAGCAAAGCAAGTCTGGTTGATTGACTCTGAAATTACTTAATCGGCGTTTATGCGTTTGTATCTACATTTGTTTGATCAAATACCACCGACCACGCAAACGTTTTTGGTTTCAAAAGTTTATGCTTAGCTGCGCTCACATATAGTTTCAAAAATAATAAAAATGGTGCAATAATATCCAGTCTAGAGAACATGGTTACGATGGACATGTTTATCTTCTTGATCATTGTAATATTATAATAAGTGTTGTTGAGTTTAAAATAACAATTTAATAAAGATATTAAATAAGTTCATCAGTTGTTTATTACATGCTTTTGCTTGGATCGGAATCAAACGGAGTTATGTGAAAGTGTCCTATGAACACTTATTTTCTTTTTCCATATTCAGAGATTTAATTAATTTTGTTACACCGTGTTCGCTTCCATAGCGATTCAAAATTCCATTACGTAGAATGTAAAAATAACTATGTACATAATTAAACATAGCATAAAACCCGTAAAAGGCTGCAGAACGAAGTTTTTAGAATACAAACAAACCACTGGAGCACAATAAAGTAATATTTATTTCCCGCTGTGAGTTGAAAGAGATTTTAATTCATTTTACGGTGCGGACCAATTCAAATATTTACTTTACCAAATGGACACAAAAAATGTACCAACTCATTCCCTATCCTTGTTCCCACTGAATTCGAAACGCTGTTTCCTTGGGAATTACATTGTAATAAGATTTAAGGCTAATTTAAACGATCTACTAGCTTGTGTAAACATCAAATTATTACTTTTCAAATATACTGGGAGTTAAATTGCCTTTGAGATTACAGACATATATAATATTTTGGGTAATTAAAAGAAATTTGTTAACATTTTGTGGCATGACATGGGTGAGGCATATGTCCAGCAGTGGACAAATCTTAGGCTGATAATGATGACGTTTACTCATATAATTAAGTGGTCAACACTCAATATTATACGATTCTTGTAAATCGTACAATAATAAACGCGGCTGTAATAAATTCATTTCTAAACTATGAAAGCTTCACATAGTACAATCCCATGTTTATTGTGTAAGTAAACAAATAGGTATGTAGTTAAATTATTGTCACTCCTATATAGCCCTTTACTATAATTAAACTAAAAGGTGCAGAACTGAAATTTGGCAACGAGGCAAATGAATATAATTAAAAACTTCCATACTTAAAAGCTCCCATACAAGTGTTCAACACATTTAGCTGAAAATTCTTTGAATGTTTCATAATTAAAGATAATAGATAAAATTTTCAAACGATTTCCACTAAACGAAGACATTAGATGTTCTTAGAAGTCCACATTTATTATGGATTGTGTGAAAAGCAATTAACCCAGAAGAAATCGTAGAAGAGCGAAGTCCTTATAATAACTAAGTAGCTGTGTGTTGTGGCTTCGCTCATCTTGGCCCGGGCTAAAAACAAAATATACTGTAACTATTTAGTAAAAGGCCGAAATATTACATTTATATGGGCTTTGACAAAGTCATTATGAGGTTTGAGCAGTCCAACCTAGGAGTGCCGGAGCTTTGGGGTTTGACTATAACATATGCATCATTCAACTGTTTTTGAGGTTTGTTACCTCAGACTTTCAACTGGGTGAACTGATTTCGATGATTCTTTTTAAATTTTGGTTCCAATAAATTGTCTAGTTCTGACAATTTGAACGCGGTTTAGTTAAAAATAATTTTCGCGTCAAGATTTTTTTAGATAAGTCGTAACAAAAAAATCTAATCTTCCTCTTTATTATTTACGTTATTATTCGTCACAAGAGTCAGCATATAACACTAACAGTAAAGTTACAAGCTGTGAACTCGGCGCGCTAAAGAATACGAACGATCCGTAGTAAGGCAATAACGGGCCGCCACAATGCGATCTGAATTTAAATCCTCACTAAGAGAAACTTACTGCAAATTGGTCCTATCCTATTCACATCCGTGACTTGTATTTTTAACGGCTTCGCTTTAAAACGGTTGCGTTTTTAAGACATCGGATAGATAGAAACGTTTAGTTACAAACGTAAATGTACCTACATAATAAAAGTACATATAACGTTAACGATACATCTCAAAGAGACATTTCATTTAACACACATATTGAACATGATAAATATTACTATGTAAATTATACCACGACCTATTAAAATAACGTTTAATAAAATACATTTATCGCTATAACGTTCTCATTTTCTTTTATATACAGTAACAAGTTTTTTAGTCTGTTCAAAAATATAAAGTTAAAAAGGGTTTCAACCAATATGGACGGCTAAATATATTTTCGCAGAAAAACTATCACGCCTTCATTAAAAGTCAATTAAAAAAGACCGCGGGTTTGTAATGTCTGTATCACACAAGAATATTGTATAACAGAAGGATATTTTTAGTATTTTTATGTATGATTTCATAGGGAGGTGTTTATTTTAACAAACACACAAAAAAGAAAAATATAGGTAATACGATTCTACTTGATTTTCCTCAGTCCGTACGACAACTCCACCTTGGAATAAAATAATGTTAGATGTCATTTTTAATTAATGTAATTAGTAGACGTACTATCTACGCACTATGCAATACTAGTTCTATGTGAAATATTAACGAAAATCATCTTTTATAGCTTAAATAAAATGCAAAACCTCAACCTTTAAAATAAAATCTGTTGAATTAACCATAAAAGTCAGTTGAAATGTAATCATGCACATGAAAACCGCTCAACAATATTTTTATGTTAAAACATTTATGAATTTAAAACGGATTTTTATTGAACTCACATGAATTGTATATTTGTTTTATTAAAAAGTTTGTATTAATATCAAATAGAGTTTATTTGAATATATGTTTCAATTTAATAATTTTATTTTTTTCACAGATGCAGTACAAAGATTCGTCGAATTTCCCACGTACACAGAAGTAAATCCGGGTGAAGATGCTTTACTCACTTGTCGAATCTCAGACAAGAAGGGAGTATGTTCGTGGCAAAAGGATAATAAGGTAAATCATTATTTTAAAACTAAAATTTAATATATTTCAAAAACACTAGATTCTGATTACAAATTGCTCTATTTGATAGCTGCTTTTAAGACATTCCAATCAGCAACTAAATGTGCTTGATTTTTTTTGGCTTGGTTAATAACCAACGGACTAGATCCAAAATAAGAATCAGTCTAGTAAGGCAAGGCCGATTACCCATATAGAATATTAAGTCAATTCCCACGCCCTAATAAGGAAGAAGGCACTTCTATTTACTATTCGTGATAAATAATATATAATCTATTTTTATTATGCCAACATTGGACATAATAGTCTTGGAAATTTTAAGAAAGCTTACAGCAAAGTATATTTTAAATAAATATTGGAACAACAGCGTCTCTATGCAGTTAGTTTCGGCAGTTTGAAGGGTCTGCAGCTAAGCCATGACGTGATCAGCCTGTATGGATGAATGGGCCTTTGACAACAATTCTGCGTATTTCGTAGTACGTTGCCAAGCTTTGGCCCTCACTTTGGCCTGAATCGGGTTAAAATACATTGTGGTTTACGTATCGCAAAGGAACATTATATAGTTTCTGTTTCTCTTTATTGGAAATTATAACATAAGCTTTACATAAGAATAATGTAGAGCGATAAAGGTGGTTTATATCTTGGTTCGAAATGTGTTATCGTAACAATTATTAAAACTATGAAAAATTGTTTTAATAGGTTTTCTATAAAAAGAAAAATCATTCGATATTGAAATTAGAAATACGTTATGAAGGTTGCTCTACCTTGTCGTTTTAGAGAGCTTTTTAAGTCCGTTATGTTTACGATTTGTATATATTTCATTGGTATTTTATGGAATAAGATGTTTATGATGAACACGTAAATTAAAAAGAAGGTGGTTACCAAAATATTAAACTGTCTTTAAATCACTTTGAAGCTTTTTTTGGTAATTATTACTACACAAAAGCTTGTTCCAATAGCAGCCAAAATCATAATATGGTTCTACAAAACGTAGTGTATTACATAAAAATAGCTTTTATCAAAATAAAACCCCGCAGTTCGCAGCATTTTAGTTAAAATGTAGCAAAAACTTCGCAGATATGTCGTTCATTTTGCCCACTAGTAGGATTAACTAGAAATGCATATGTTTGCAGCTTTACCGTAATATGCATTTTCATTTTCTTCCTGAGAAAATTTAGTGTGTTTTTTGCATATTCGCAGTACGTAATTTATTGCGAAATATATCAGCAGATGTGTGAATTTTACCTACCTATATTTAAGCGTGGTATCGCTGTGTTTTTAGTGTGAATTTTTAAGAGGAATACCTATTGTAAATTTTCCTTGCATTAAAAATAAGAAAAGTATTTCTAAATGAATCCGTAATATTTATGTATTATTATATATAAGTATTATAACTTTTAAACCTACATACATTCTGTGTCTAAATCATTAGATTAATATTAGATCTTTAGAGCGTAGAGCTGATCTATTCGGCTATTTAAACATAATACTCATAATATCTAGTATATAGATCAATTAATATACTGACGGTATTATCATAGCTGTTGTAATTATGAATATGGTCACATCCTCTATTCTATTCATTCTTAGAAAAACAACGATGCGCATCGTAACTGTTACATTGTCGGTTTGTGCATTTCCTTACGGAAAGACAAAGCTGTTTGTAATTCTAGTCATTTAATATCTTTATAAATACATATAAATAAAATTGTCTCTTACCGTGAGAAAATAAGATTTTTATTAAATGTATATGAAGTATCTATAATAACATTTTTTACTGCGTTTTAGTTTCACTTGTCCACCAAAACGGCTCTCAAATTTTAAGCAAATTACATTAGCAGATATCTTGTACCTATTGGTTATCTGTGGTGTATGTATACTTGGCTACTATTATTTAATAATTATTAACCCTTAACACGGCAAGCCCTGAAATAATGTACCCAGATATGACCTGAATTGGTTTTAGTGATAGTTATTGATTAAAAAATACTATTGTAGAGAAAAAATAAAAAAAAAATTCCTGTAAGTAGGTTTTTCAGGATGTCCGTTAAAACGGCCTTTGCCAAGAACCCCGTCTTCATTGTTGTCTCAAAAAACGGACAACGCTGCCATACAGCTTATAAAATAAGTATGAAAAAAAATAAAATTCACTTAATATAACACAATTGAAAACAATTTCAAGTAGCATTTTATTGTTTTATTGTATCACAGTATTTTCACTATCTATTATAACAAAAAATTCTTCAATTTTAACTAAATACCTAACAAATGATAATTGAGCCCTCTCGAGCTCAATCACACTATTTAGTTGTGTGGAATGTTATATAACATTTATTATTTCGTGTCAAGTAACCGTTAGTTTCATTTAATACAAATAATAATGGTTTTTCTAAAATGTTAAGTGATATTTGGCCGATGATTAGGACATTTAGACGAAATGCATGTGGAGGTCGAGGAACTCCCGGTTCTATGTAGACCCAACAGATTTAACTGGTCTTAGATTATATTCGTCATTTTGAACTTAATTAAAAATAATTCTACACATAATTAAAGACTCTAAAGCAAGAAAATCCAATAAAAGTTATATTTTATTAAAGTACGAATCATGGCAACGTCCGTTTCTTGGGACATGCCAATGGGTTCTTAGTTACCTGTATCTACGGCACTGTCCTAAAAAACGGACCAGCTATATTTCGAATATTTTGTCATAGAATTATTTGAATATTTAATAATCTTTATAGCAAAAACAACAGTTTATCTCACCTGAAAGTTAAATCAATAGCAATCAAACATGGAAACTATTTCATTAAAGCTATTATTGACCAGAAACACAAACCATCACTAATTCCGGGATTCCCTAAATTCAACAGTCACCTAGCACACGAATTAAATGTTTTCTATAATTGGCATGTAGGAGAAAAATAAAGGATTGTTATCGTACTTTCTCCAACGTAGTCAATTTTCTAGATTTTTTGGAACGTTCAAGATTTACACGGCAATAAGTACATGTACTAAAAAAGTGACAGAAAAGCTTTAAGGGTTAAGATATAAAGAAAGAAGTTATGTTGTCCCCAGAAGAAGAGATATGCTACAATTATTTATAGGCAAATGTTGTCTTAAAATTCTTTATTTTAGTTTGTAAATTCAAATTTCATACTTAATTATAAGAGAAAATATCTATGTGAAAATTCGCGGTATTCGTTACTCTGAAATCACATGAAGCACACATTCAACTTATAATTACATAATTAACTTTCATTATAGAGTTGTGTTATGACTTGTTTTTGTTCAAGTATAGTTTGCAAAAATATCGCTTCTATAAAATGTCATCAGAATAGATTAGTAGACTAGAGTAGATAATTTTTGAAACAAAAAAAAATCGCAGTCGGATGAAACCCATTAGAAAAGGAGGGGAATATGATAAAAATGTAAGGAAAAATAAATTACGGTCAATCCGAGTTCGGGAAGTGGGAGGAGGGAGCTTTTAAGAGAAAAAAATGGTTTCTCCTGATTTCCGACAAAACTACAAGTTCTAGAGAAAAAAGTTCAATGGCAAAGTTGTAGGTAATTAAAAGTTCTACAACTTTTGTATTCACAATTTTTTCACATAACCTCAAAATTTAGGTGAAAAATTCAAAAAACCAAATTTTTGGTCTTTTATTTTTATCTACTTCAAAATTTATTTATTTTCTACGAAATTTGGTGGAAACTTACTTTATTATGTCCCAAATACACTGTAATTTATTTGATTGAAAATATTAATTTTTTCGCCTTATTTTGAATTAATACCAAAAAAACAACCTAATTTTCAATCGAAAAGTCACCCGTCAAAATATCAGCTTTTTTCAAAAACTTGGGGTGCCTTTTATTCATTGAAATCTCTACTTTCATATGGTGTAAAAAAAATAAACACCACCATAGTAAATGTTCTCAGGAAATGCATACAAACAGTGTGAAAATTAGCTTTTACTAAATCAGGCACACTTCTCGAACTACCTGAAATGTTTTTATCGACATCATTTTGATTTTAAATATGCCGTAAAATATTAAACTTAGAACAGATAATTATTTTTCTTTTGAAATATTACCGAAAAGCCGATACAAGAGAAGATATAGAGTTCAAGAAGTGTGCCTGATTTAGTAAAAGCTCATTATTACACTGTTTGTATGCATTTCCTGAGAACATTTACTATAGTGGTGTTTATTTTTTTTTACACCATATGAAAGTAGAGATTTCAATGAATAAAAGGCACCCCAAGTTTTTGAAAAAAGCTGATATTTTGACGGGTGACTTTTCGATTGAAAATTAGGTTGTTTTTTTGGTATTAATTCAAAATAAGGCGAAAAAATAAATATTTTCAATCAAATTAATTACAGTGTATTTGGGACATAATAAAGGAAGTTTCGACCAAATTTCGTAGAAAAAAAAAATTTTTGAAGTAGATAAAAATAAAAGACCAAAAACTTGGTTTTTTGAATTTTTCACCTAAATTTTTAGGTTATGTGAAAAAATTGTGAATACAAAAGTTGTAGAACTTTTAATTACCTACATCTTTGCCATTGAACTTTTTTCTATAGGACTTGTAGTTTTGTCGGAAATCGAGAGAAACCATTTTTTTCTCTTAAAAGCTCCCTCCTCCCACTTCCCGAACTCGGATTGACCGTAATTTATTTTTCCTTTTATTTTCATCATATTCCCCTCCTTTTCTAATGGGTTTCATCCGACTGCGATTTTTTTTATCTTTTCATTATTTTTAAAGGCTTCTACCCCAGTCTATAGGACAAGTCAAGGGACAAGTGAATCATTCTATACTATACATATAGAAACTACAGAAACTTAATTGTATCTAGCACAGATAATATGTATATATTGATATATATGTATATGAGATAATAGTATGTCTATAATACGTTAGAAAAAAATTAAAACAAAAGGATCATGTCATGTCTATAGAGTAGCATAATGTAGAACATTATCCAACTGATAAAAAATGTATACGTAGCCAGTGCGACTTAAATGTTATTTATCATAGTTTATTCACTACATTTTATAATTCAAAATTTCAAACAAGCTATTAAATTTGATACTTATTTTCCATTTTTCATAACCACAACCGCGCGAATCGTAACCGATTTTTTATCAAAACTAGTGAAAGTGATCGATCGTGTCAGGTTATAATTTAGCCTCCGTTGTTGGATTTCTAAATCTTCATTCAAATGCTTTTTGCCGCTTGCAACACCGGCAAAAACGTCAGGTTTCCTAGGTGACGTTGTAATTTCAGTGCATGGGAACGTTTGTTTACTCCCAGATATACTTCGATTTGATGAAAAGTGTTGCAATAAACACGAATAAATAACTGTCACATGTGATAAAAATAATGTTTGTCAAATTGTGAACGATGCGAAGGACCAAATTCATAATTGAAAGATCATACCTACATACCTTCTCCTGCATACATTGTCTTTTTTACAAAAAAAATATTATGATTAAATCCATACTAATATTATAAATGCGAAAGTAACTCTGTCTGTCTGTCTGTTACTCAATCACGCCTAAACTACTGAACCAATTTGCATGAAATTTGGTATGGAGATATTTTGATACCCGAGAAAGGACATAGGCTACCTTTTATTGCGAAATATGTACTACGGGCGAAGCCGGGGCGGCCCACTAGTATTCTATATATTAAACGTAAATATTTCTCATAATATATAAAATATCATAATAAAAATAAAGGGATAGAACGTAGATTGTTATTGAAGTCGTTCTGCGTTCAGGAAAATGCATATTCTCCTTTATGCAGTGTGTGCTTTATTTCTCATAACATTTCAGAAATATTAAAATGTTTTAGTTACTTCTATTTGCTTAAAAGCGTCAGTGAACAAATAGTTACCGGAGCGTGTGTTAGACGGTTTGCTTTGTTTCGATGTTTTTATTAATACTTTATGAATTGCTTTTAAAGTTAATTTTATGGAGGGTTTTTCGTATAATTCATTGCGTATTTTAAAATAATAATAGTATATTATTGGTTTTTGAAGTTATATTAATTATTAATACCATTATTTGTTTTGGCTACTTTCATTTTAATCTGTAGGCTAGATGACTGAGTTATAATGAATGCGGGTCCAGATTCTGGACTAATAAGGCCAGAAACTACAATATCCTTACAGTGTGAAATAAACAAAAAAATCTTACCTCTTTATTATATTATAAAATAAAAGTTATTTGTTAATACATAAGTGCTCGTTTAATAAAAGCATTCTGCTTGGACCTGAGCCTAGCTTTCAAGTTAAGCCCTTGGCTCCGCTAGGCTGCAAACAAAGAGGATTCGGTACATTAAACCAATTTCTTTAAACCTAATAAATTGTATCTGTTTGTGTAAAAGAACATTTATTTGTTGAATGCTATAAAACCTTTATATAACCGCCTTTTTATTATTTAAGGATTTTCTCATCGATTTGTAGGTACTTAGTACAATAAAAACTATTAACTGAACCAATGGATGAAGTAACTAGTTTTAAAATGGAAAAAAGTTTGTATTTTATTTTAAACATGATGCAGTCAGTTTAATTAACGCTCTTCTAATATATTGTGTAAGTTAAATAATTTCAAGACTGTTAAAAACAAAACTTTATATCTATAGGTACTTATTCGGTTTTCACTAGATACTTACGGTCTTCCAATTCATAAGTTAACTCGGTCATTTCATGATAACATCGTCAAGTTAACAAATTTTCCTCCACAGTTTGATCGATACCTTATCCTTAGCAATAAATAGATGCTTCATACCTTAACCGCATAACTCATTGCTTATGGCTCATCGATCGTGAATGCCAAAACAAAAGACAATACAGTTACAACAAACAGTTTGTCGTGATTCAGAATTGACTGTATAAAATTCATGTACTGTTGTATAAAGAAACCAATAATTGTTTTGTAGGATGACATATCTATACTTAATATTATAGAGCTGTAGAGTTTCTTTGTTTGAACGCGCTAATTTCAGGAACAACTGGTCCGATTTGAAAATTCCTTTCAGTGTTAGATAGCCCATTTATCGAAGAAGACTATATTATATCATAACGCTCAGACCAATAGGAACGGAGCAATGTAAAACAGCGGGGAACAGCGGGGCATAATATATGTAACAATTATTGTAGGTATATCAATATCAAGTCTTCGTAGCTAAGGAAATAAATATTATAAAATGGGGATTAGCTGACTTGGCCAACGTTTCTCTGGCAGGACGCGCCTCATCTCTTAGGGGCTTAAAAATATTTACGACTTTTTCTTAGCCTTGCTAATAATGCTTATACAAAACAATAATCATAGAAATTAGTCCGGCCGTTTCCGAAAATGCATATTCTCCTTTATGCAGTGTGTGCTTTATTTCCGATGATTTTGGCTACAGACGTTGTAACACTAAAGTTTTATGTAACATTAAAAAGTCATAAGTATAATATTCATAACAATAAGGCCTGAAATAAAAAGTCGAAAAGCAACATTTTAATGTTAATAAAATGGTATTTATTTATCATTTATCCCGCTACTCCCACGACTCGGAGGTGTCGCTGCGAATGAAAATAATATGATAAATGTCTCCTTCCAAACATTAATTTTATAATAGTGTAAATAGATTTATCATTTTCAAATTTATAATACATAACAGGTACATTTGTAGACGATTATGGTATCTTTGAATCTTGCTTAAGAAGTTTCACTTCTGATCCGTGCGCTCGGCACACACGTCCTTTTTTTAAATCGAAAATAAACATAATATAGCTTATACCTATAGCTAGTTAAAATAAGAGACAAAATCACTTTTGATTTTTAATTCCAATGCCAAAAAAATAACTTTCATCGTTTGTCACATTCCTGTCTCTTATCTTTATTCCTAGAGAGATATCTGAATCCCGCCGGTAGTTAACGCGCCATTACTCATATTATTTTCCATTACCACGATGGTCATTTGGTAAAAGCAACAATCTTGACAATGAGTGTTCTGTAGAACGAATTCATTACCATAATTATTATTACTATTATCTCCCATTGCAGTTAAGGTATAAAAGATGTGCTTTTAAATGAAAAGCGTTAGGTTTTATAGACAGCCTGTTTATTGCCTTAGCTTTATAACTGTATAATTAAAATTTTATGAAAACAACTAGCTTGTTTTCATGTGGTATTATTTACATGTTTTTACGCTCTGAATTACACGTGGTGTAATATATTATGATTTAAATGAACATAAAATAAGTCCTGCTGTTGCGTTTAATTCAAAGGGTTGGTATGTAATATTAGGAGATTGGTTTGATTTCTCAAGTATTGTTAACATTGTAATAATTAATGTCAAAAGGGTTTTGACATACACAAAGTTTAATTGTTGAGTCTATAACTTCATTTATCATACAAACCTCGTAAACACAAATATTATTGAAGATTAGTTTACAGTTTACAACTAAGAAAGTTTCGGGAAGTTTGCGAAGCAATTTGAGTAATACTTAATAATGTTTTTAAACAAACAAAATTCGGAGCTCTACTTTTCTAACTTATTTTTTTTTATAATTCCTAACCTTTTTGTAGTGTTTCATAATATTTTAATTGAACATTATCCATATTGCGAAGGTCATATCCATATAAGTTAACCTGTGTAGAAAAAAATAATAAGAGTCAAGAATTATATTAGATACTCTACTATATTTATGAAAACCATTAATAATAATTTCCCTAATATACACTTTACAGGTATCAGTTACAAGTTCATTAGGCATTTTGAACATTGAACAATGTAGGTACATTTAATATCCGATCCCAAGTTTGTTAGAAGAGTTACTCACAAAACCAAGCTCATACGAAGCTCTCTCTATACCCGAATTTTTATTCACACACCATCCTATGATTTCACATTATATGGCTCACCTGCAACGTTAAAAATTACTTTGAAAGTCGTGACTAAACCTAGTTAATATTCAGAACGCGCTACGATTGTTCATACTAAATACGTGCCGGTAGATAGCCGTCGGTTCACGCCTCCGCTTGTTAAATGAATGCCTGTAATAGGCGAAGCTCAAGATACTCCGTGTTTTGCATAGATTACTATGAATTTTGAACGCAAATATTAACATGTAACACGAGATTTGAATGTGTGGAACGAGCTCGTTCAATCTTACGAACGTTATGTATTGTGGAGCGGAAATATTTAATCGTTTGGAATAAAGTTTTTTGTGCTTGAGTAATAGTTAAGATTTAGTACTGTATGGCTTTTGATTCAGATAAACTATGGGTCTCAAAAGGTACTAAGTGGCACTAAGCCAGATATCAAAATAGGGTAATTGTAATTGGTGGTAAAGATAATGTTTAATGGATGTCTTTTTTCATTTCGGAAGAAGGGTTTCTCAAGTGGAAACTTTGCTCTAGAAATTGAAACACGCGATAAAAAGGTATCATTTGAATTAATAAAAATAAAAGACAGTCGAAATCCAATCAACAGATTTCGATGTTTAAAGAGAACAAAAAATTAACACTATCATTAGATGAAAACAAAGTTAACAGTACAAATTATGACAGCACAGATAAAAAATCTTTTTTGTGGAGTAATTGTGGTTGCACTGAAGGTCGGAGGTTGCACGGTTTAGCGCTCTTAGCATTTCACAATAGCCAGTTATACACTTCAAAAATATTACGGTGAAAAACACGGGAGTAGACACTTTTTTGTGCTCGCCTCAATGGATTTAACTTGGTTGAGTTTGAAGTACGAATGTTTTGTTTTTGCAGGTTAAAATAATTGTCATTTGGTGTAATGTCAGTATTTTATGATTTAATTATTATGAGTTTACAATCCGAAATTGTAATAGAGATGTGATTGTCACTTGTTCTAATATTTAAAAAAATCCGTAATAGAGCCAAAGCATTATAAAAAACATTCCAAACATTGATATAATTTAAAGGTTAGGTTAATTACAAAGAATGATTTTTATACTACTTTTTAGTCCAGTTTAAAATAGTTCACAACACATTTAAACACTTTTTACTTATTTTACTAGGAAGCGTGGTAATACATGCAATAATTATGTTAAACATTTCATAGTTTAACTAGCGGAAAGCTCGTACTTCGCAGAAATTATTAAACCATTTATTATTCCAAGCTATAAGCTGTATAGCATATGTATTATAAAACTTCAGCCAAAGCATTTCAATAGTTTTGCATGATCCTGCAAAACTGTTGCAAATATAAGCATAACAAATAATTTTCCAATATTCCATGTCAAATTAAAAAGAGCGCGTGTGCCGAGAACACGTGTCAGAAGTGTAACTTCTTTGAAAGATTCAAAGATACCAAAATCGTTGCTTTACTCTATGATCTGACGGTATTGCCATGACGTGACGGTTGCCATGAAGTTTCAATAATTATAAAATGAATGAAATGAATGAAATGAATAAATGACAGGATTCTAAATAGGGAAGAAGTTAAGGAAATGGATGAAACTCTATCTCAAGTGTGTCAATTCTCATTTGACAGTTTTAATTATAATTGACAAGCGACATGAATAGAATTAGAATATTATGGTAATAATAATTTAATTATTGCCATAATTATGAATGTTTATCATTGACAATGACAAATAATATCCGTGTCACAATGTTTGTCATCAATGGACTCCCAAACCACTGAACCGATTATAATAAAATTCGCACACCATGTGCAGATCGATCCAACTTGAGAGATTGGATAGGTTTTACCCCGGAAATCCCACGGGAAAGGGAACTATGTGGGGTTTTCTCTGAAAACGCGAGCGAAGCCGCGGGCGGAAAGCTAGTATATCATAAAATTAACCACTTACTAATCTATAGAATATAATCTGGATTAACACTATAGAAAAATACCTAACAGTTTATGATCAAGTAACATTGATTTTTGTAAATCATCGTAGGCCTTCATTTTTTATTATTTCCGAATATAATAACTACGTTTATGCGTATGTATGCGTTCATATTATTAAGAGGAAATGTTTTTTGTTGTTTTAATGCTAATAATTAATGCCTCTTTAAAACTACTTACTACCTATATAACCACCAGAAATCTACATTCCTAGTCCATATTAGACAATTATTTCGACATTACACAGACTAACATAAATATTTTATTTCCCTTTCTGCACATACCAAGCATATCTATCATAAACAACAAGATACTTACAAGGATAATTCCCTTAAATCGACCATCAAACAGCGGATATACAGACCTCTAAATGCGGAGCGCACATGATCACTACATATCATGTTTCAGTTTGCTTTCTAAGAAACCTCGTTGTGATACGGATATGTAATATGAGTACGTTTTTTAAAGCTCGTTCTGGCCTGAGACGTACTGGGAAATGAATATTATATTGAATTGGCAGTGAAATAAAATATTTGGTTTCGCGTTATGAAATGATATGGTGTGAGTGTCGCTCGTCGTTTATAAATGGCGCATTGATGTACCATTTTAACACAAATGGTAAAAATAAATACATAACAAATATTATATCACAAATCCATACTATAATATTATAAATGCGAAAGTAACTCTGTCTGTCTGTCTGTTACTCAATCACGCCTAAACTACTGAACCAATTTTCATGAAATTTGGTATGGAGATATTTTGATACCCGAGAAAGGACATAGGCTACTTTTTATCCAGGGAAAATGACGCTATCCCGGAAATCCCACGGGAACGGGAACTATGCGGGTTTTTCTTTGACTGCGCGGGCGAAGCCGCGGGCGGAAACCTAGTAATATTATAATACTTATTTAGAATATCACTAGTAGATGAGCTGATGAAAATATATTAATTTTTTAAATTAAAAAAAAAGATAAATATTTTGTAATTTGACTTTTAATTTGAAACAGTATTGAAACAGTAAAATAATTCACAAATAAACTTTACAACATAACATGTAAATAACGAAAAGCATTAACAAAACGCCGATACGTCACCGGGAATCTATTTAAATTCCATAAAACAAACAACCCGAGCAGATAAAGATGTCGTCAACCTTTTTTTAACTACTGTTTAAAACGGATTTAAGTGTTTCTGTAATTACTCAAATCGAGCCGAGCGTCAAAGGAGTTCGTTAACACGGGATTATCCTTTGAGACGGAACTGACAGTGATAATTTACGTTTTTCTGCCACGTGCAAGTAAATGAACGTCATTGATTTTGTTTTATTGGTGATTATATTGGAATAGATGTAGTTCCTCTCCTAATTGTCTCTTTAAAAACAAGAAATAATCACACAGAATTACGGATTGTCATAATATAGAGGCACAGTCCAAATATATTTACAAAACTATACCATTCTATAGAGTAAAAGGGCTTTTGGATTTTTGTGTGACGTCAGATTTACTCTACTACTTTAGGGATAGGGTCTAGTTCACGCGAATGCCGAAAAAATGAGTCTGCTAAAAGCTTTGGTCACATAGTACTGCAAAAACTATGCTATATTTTATCTATGGTCTGACCATGTGGTGTGAAATATTATTCAAATCCATCCAGATTTTTACCGTGAAAGAGAACCATGGAAGCAAAAAAGGTTGTTAAAAATTCTACGCTGCCTTGAAATTCTGTTTTTATGATTCGCTAAATACTTACTTAAAAAAGGTGTGTTTGTATTTGATTTGCTCGCTCATATTATTTACAAACCTAATACCAGAATTATCTAATGTATTTTTTAATGTCACAGACTAGTGTGTTGTTCTTGCTTTTCATAAGTTTAATTTTTGGATGTTCGTTCCAGCCTTTTTTTTTTATAGTGGGGAAATCTATGTTCGTTCCAGCCTAATAAATTATAAACAAAAAAAAATGACATAGCTGATATTTGACAAATCTAACAAGACTTCTCATCCAATGGTTAGTTTTGAACCTAAAAATTCTTCATAACTACAGTGATCTCATTATCACCCATGCAAGTCAATACCTAGCAGTCACAACCTCTTACAGTCGACCATAGACAACCATTACAGAGTGCCATTGAGTATAAACGATAAACCATAGACACATGGCAAGTCATATAGCACGGCATAAACAACAGAACGGTGGCTAGTCACGCCTCACGGCCGCACCGACGCTGAGCCAGCGCATTGTACCGTGTATGTGTGGTGCAAATTATACGCTGTAGCTTGCTTATAATGATATTAAATATAATTATATTAATCTACCATTTATAAATAAGCCGGGCTCCGGGTTATGGAAAATGTTGAGCGTGTATGACTCCGCTTAAAATAATATCTAGAAATTTCTTTTTTCGCCACATCTAGAGAACGACTTTAATGATACCGATTATCCTTTTTTAGAAATTTTAGAATTAATTTTAAAATTAAATGTTAATCCGTAAATTATTTGCAAGTTTCTTGCATCTTACAGAAAACGTTTCAGTAAAATATAAAATTTTAAACACCAATTCCAGTTTCGCGATTTTCACCTGCTTTTCGCGGCTTCAGTTGACCGCTTATGAAAAAAAAAAAAACAACAGCTGTCAACATGGCCACAGATAATTTATCGCTGTGAGTCTATAACTCAGTGCTTGCATTCCCTGTGCTACGTAGCTGACATTTCGGGCCTCACGTATCGTGTGCAGCTCGGTGTTAAAATGCGTTCTTATTTTTCGCATTGCCCTCTTTCGCCACTGAAAATGTGGGAACTTGCTTATTGTGCTCTTTATTGTCGCTACGTTTAATAACTTGTGCGAATTGTCAAGTACAAAATATATATTTGGCAAGCTTTCAAATTATTGAGAATGGTTAGGGAAAGCGTCTGTAGGATTTGTTTGGAAGTAATTGTTTTGTTTTTTTTTTATTTTTTATTGTGTGATAGGGAAGCGCTTGACCACGATCTCGCCTGATGGTAAGCTGAGATGTGGCCTATGATGGAGCGCGCTTCCCTAGAAGGTACCCGTTCACTCTTCGCTTGAAGACCCCCAATTGTGGATGTAAAGATTTGCATTTACAAAGAATACAATTAATTCAAGTAGTTTTAATTATTTATTGCAAATCAGGATGTTAAAATGGTGGATTATAAATAAGGTAGGTACTTAGACATCGTACATATTCAATCTTAAGTAGAGACAACATATTTAAGCATCTTATACTTAATCTCTACGTCAATATTATAATCTTAGAATACTTACATAAATAAATAAAATTTTGTTACATAATATCTGATTCCACTTTTGGCTATTTGTTACCACTAAGATCCTTAAAAAATATATAGAAAACAAAATACACAATAATATAACATGGTAATAAACAGAAGTTTAGAACCAAATTGCGTATCAGAACACATACGTTTACTTTTAAACTTTTGAATAACCTACAATCTCTCAGCCATAAAGAAATAAAGTGTAAGGTACACGCTCTATAACCTCAAGAAAGTGTACAAATTGGTCACAACTAGGACATTAGACACATTTACTGTATACGACACTTTTCTAGGAATAATCGTTTGGTCTCGAATTTAAGCTTACTAAGCCTTTCCCATACGTATTGTAGTGGACTATGTTATTGTTCGACGATGATAAAATATTTCCTTGTGATTACATTTAAGTCTACTTTACAATAAAATAGTTTTAACTGATTTGTCTTCTGACGTAAAAGTAAGTATCTAATTTCTAAATGAAATATTTTATTCGCATATCATAAACCGACAAAGAATACACCAAATAAATAAAAAAATATTATGGACAAAAATTTAATCGACCTTCCCAAGAGCTTTGAAGTGTATCAATACGAAACGTTTTATTTTTGGATAAATAAGTATAAGTCTCAAAGAACACATCAAGTTATATTTTATTAATATGTATTTAAATATTAATATACAAAAACCTCTAGGTATATGCATATAATCAAATAAAGTGCTGTTTAATATTTTAACTACTTAGCCCTAAGGTACATAATATTTAATGTAGGTACGGTAGGTATTTAAATGATACATTAATATTTTAGAGAGACCTAGATCTCCTTTAACTGCCTGAATAAATATACATACATAATGAGTTACAATTACGATAACGTAAATATAAATTTGAATCCCTATTTAATTTTGTCACAGCATAACGCGTGAAGGGGTAGATCGATTTCGATAATTATTTTTTTATAATATTCCTTGAAGTATGAGGAGGGTTCCTATGGAGAGAAAACGTAAACAAAAACATGTACCACGGGCGAGACCGGGGCGGACCGCTAATATCTAATAAGTAATAAAACTTTTTTTAAATTTTATTTAACGTAGCAACTCTATCTTTAATATATACTCAGTAAAATAAAGAAATATGGCAAAAAATAATAAATAAATCACGATTTGTATCGAAAAGCACATGGGTGTGAGTTTATCTATCGCTCTTTGACACATAATTTTCAAAACTTACAAGAGCAAGAATGAAATCGCGTACTATTCGACAAAATTCTACACGAAGCAATAATAATTCACATCTAGATAACTCATGTAGGTACCTACGAATGCAATATCGTAAAATGGCTATGAAAAATTGTTCATACATTCCCATTAAAGTCGAAGCAATACGAAACGATATTTGCTCTTATATTTTAAACAATGTATGTTGATTAGGAACAGAATTTATATTACAAAAGTATTTGTACAATTTATAATATCCAACTTTATCACGGACCATGTGATACTGGATGTAGCATGTTAATTGTTTGAAAATTAAACATGTCCTAAAAATTTATTTAACGGTTTTATCGTAAACTGGATTCTACTCACGACTTTTTATCAGCCAGTAGCCTAAATTATAATTTATAGGTACATCGATGGGCTTTCAGTTGCAGAAGATTCTGAAATATTTAAAAAATTCTCACAAGTGTAATATTTTTTCATAAACGAGCATAGCAGGCAAAGGTTAATCTTGATGAGTTACAAAGCATGTTAAAAGGATAAATCAGATAAGTTATGTTCAAGATCATTCGTTTTAAAAGGCGTCTTTTGAATTACATTTGATAAAGATCAGCAATGTCTTTCGATTTGCGAATATCGAGATGTGATAGCAATGATTCACGAATCTCAGGTGGTTTTTAAAAATCGATATACCACGATAATCTTTTTACGTTTTGTGTCTTGCAAAAAGCCATTCGCGGTAAAATTTGTCATCATAATTTTTTACATTACCTTTTTTATTGCCGACAAAAAACGGAATGGAGTCGTTATTGCCCCAAAATTTTGCGATATTTTAATAAGTACAAATAATTGCTATATTTCAAGTCGTAAATAATTCTCCCCTATTTTAGCTAAAGGTTGGTAATTACCCGTGTAATAGACCTCTGAATGACGTTAAGGTTTATGATAAAAGGTTGCTAATAAAACCTAATGCGGAATTTGTCTATTTTAAATTTCAAACAATTTTGAACTCTACCGTAGTAATATTATGATTAAAGATTACTTGTATGTTATTTTTATAACGTTTGAGTAAAACCAGCTTTTGCTTTTAGGTGTTATATTTAAAATACTGAAGTTCACCGCCCTAAAATTATGTTTTTCATAATTATAAAATGTAGAGAAAGTTCACCTATCAGAATTTATAATCACAGTGGAGTTTAGCGTAATTAACTAATTATAAGCCATGCATAAACAATTTACAGTGTAAATTATTATACAAAATATGAATTTCTACTAACTATTTACCAACATGTTGTAGGTAGATGTTATAAGTACCTGAATATTCCGCGTAGCTGGCGTAGCTGAGTGAACTGTCATGAGACCATAGGTAATTATCGGTCAGTGTGAATATTATTTATTGCATTATAAATTTATAACAAACGGATGCACAGGATTTCCAAACCATATAAAATTTGTTGGCGAATCTATATAACAAAAATGAATCGCCAAATGTGTTGCTAAGCGCAAATCTCGAAAACAGCTGAATAGCTTTCGTTATTTTTTTTAAATAATATTCTTTGAAGTACGGCTGGTTCTTATGGAGAGAAAACAGACGTACCACGGGCGAAGACGGGGCGAACCGTTAGTTTAAAAAATACAAAACTAGGTACTGAACTATTATCCGGTAATAAACACCAAATATAACGTTGTTAGTTGCACATAATATAACAAAAGTAAAACATATCTCCGTGTTAAAAACGTGTCATTATTTTATACATATTTCTAACTAGGATTCCCATGCGGCGGTGCTTCGCGAACTTTTTTAGTTGCCGCTTATCAGTCGGCCCGCGTGCCGCACTGATATATTTACGACCCCAACTTTACTCATTAAATTGTACTGACATATTTTCTGAGGATAATATTTTAGACAGGTCACTAGGGCGGGCGGGATTCACATGTGCATTTAGTACCTACCTACGTCCTTGAGTTCCATAATACTTAAGTATTCTGGATACATTGCTATATTATGATAAATTCAGATGGTACCTTTAGTTATTTTCCAAAATCTAAAGACTATCGCACAATAGACGGGTCAACACAGAGCATGCCTACCGCCTAATAAAGTACGCCCGTACTCAGATAAAAAAATAATCAATGGAACCAAAAAAATGGCACAATAATACATTTTTGGCACTGCTATAGAAATAAAGAGTTTTTTATTAATTATAATATAATTAATTTTCAATTTGAGCTAAAGAATGAATGCCTCGCTAATTATTTCATCCGAATTCGGGTCGATTAAAAATACTTAAATCAAAAAAGTTAATTTTATAAAATATGCTTTATGTACAAATTTTATGAATGAATGATAATCAGTAAAAACAGTTGAAATAAACTCTAATTAACACAACCGACTCATCATTTTCTTTTTAAAAACTTTTAATGTCTACAACATGATAAATGAAACGTGCTGTTATCAACAACAAAGCTTCCTCAGTTAAAAAGTAATAGTTATGAGTGTCCCTCTATCTTTATATTATGGTTATTCATTTAGTTAGATGGGAGATAACAAAATACCATGAAGCGTTTTGTAGATAAAAAATAAAAAGTTAACATAGCAGGTTATGCTATTTACTGCGGTCCGAGTTTTTAATTAAATCCAGATTTGTTTAGTTTTTTTAATACTTTTATGTATAAATACACAAACATCCATAATAATTTATATTGCTTATTCGTTTTAATGATAACAGTTAACAACTTCGGTATAGGGACGATTAAAATATAAAAACCATACAAATTCAATGACAAATTCACGCATTCGCATTCAATAAAACTTAGTTTCAGATAACTCGCATTGCTCTGCTTCTATTGGTTTTAAAGTTATTATAGTACTAGAGGTCCGCCCCGGCTTCGCCCGTGGTACATATTTCGCAATAAAAGGTAGCCTATGTCCTTTCTCGGGTATCAAAATATCTCCATACCACACAGACAGAGTTACTTTCGCATTTATAATATTAGTATGGATTTAGCGCCTTCCTAAATAAATGGATTAGAAAACAGTGAAAAAATTTTTCAAATCGGACCGGTGCTTTATGAGATTAGCACGTTCAAGCAAAGAAAATAACTCTACAGCTTTATAACATAACTAGCTGTTCCCCGCGGTTTCACCCCCGTGGCTCCACTCCTGTTGGTCGTAGCTAGAGAATCCAATCCCGCATCAAAATCGCGATCCCGCAAGCCTGCGGGATTAAGATCATCAATCCCGCGGATCCCGCGGGATTTGCGGGATTGATTTTAATTATTATTATTTTTGTTTCATGTAATTTAAAGAAAGAAAATACACACAAATATTTTTAATTATTCTTATCAACATGAAGCAAACTTATCACTTATGTTATAAACTAGCTTTCCACAAAGAAAAACCCGCATAGTTCCCGTTCCCGTGGGATTTCCGGGATAAAACCTATCCTATGTCCTTTCTCGTGTATCAAAATATATCTATTTCATGCAGATTGGTTCAATAGTTAAGGCGTGATTGAGTAACAGACAGATAGACAGAGTTACTTTCGCATTTATAATATTAGTATGGATTAAATATAATGATGTTTAAGACAATACAATATTCACAATATTTCACGTTTCATATTTATATTTTTATTTGAAATAGAACATATTCATTGGTTTTAGAGGCATTTAAAATCAGCTTATTTTTTTTTTGAAAATACTTTCGAGGAAATGATAAAGTAACTAACGTTTCATCTTTTAGATTTGATCTTATCTATTTTTTTTTTTTTTTTATTTGGCTCACAAATCGAAGTTGTCACTCAAATAGCCCTAAAAAACAATTCACCAAAACAAAACATTTGCGGTGCAACTCCTAAAACCAGTGAGCACATCGTGCCCAGTAAAACTACATAAAATAACACTACTACTACTATTTTTTAGGTACTCAACGCAGAGTATATTTTACTTCTGGCTGAGGCTAGAGAACTCGAGAAAATATCGAAATCATACCTAATACCATTATAGTACGAACAGCACCTGTATAAAGGAGAATTTTGACCTACGTTAGTACGACAATAGGGTAATTTAAAGCACTTCCTATTTTCCAAACGGCTAGCAGGACGTGGAACTTCTATTTTAATGCGCGAAAGGAGTTCAGGGCAATCCACAAGACCATGTATCAGTTTGTACAGAAACAGTATGTCCAAACCTTTGCGGCGCACACTTAGAGGCCTCATTTTGTAAAAACTCAATCTTTTTTCGTATGATACCAATGTTTTGCATTGATTATTAATGTACGACAGTTGATATACAAATCTTTTCTGAATATATCTCGAGTGGGTACACGCACAGCAGCTCTAGACTCTGCCACCCATTCAGTACGCGCAAAGTTAAATCCCCGTGCGCCGTAGGGGAATCCCCAGTCATAGAGTACTGGAACTGACATTGATTACGTTCTGTTCCGTCCGATAATAGTTCCGATCATCCCTATTTTTCTTACTTTTTTCAATCCCGCGAACGTGCGGGATCCCGCATGAGTAATCCCGCATTTTTGATCCCGCAAAAAAGGTGCGGGATCCCGCGTTTGCGGGATTGGATTCCCTAGTCGTAGCGCGATGATATATAGCCTATAATAATAGCCTTCCTCGATAAATGAGCTATCTAACACCGAAAGAATTTTTCAAATCGGACCAGTAGTTCCCGAGATTAGCGCGTTCGAACAAACAAAAGAACTCTATAGCTTTATAACATTATTTAAAAAAGAAATAATGAATTGCTACGAGATATGCGATAGAATTTATAAAATAGCTGATGGAATAAAAATAATAAAAACTAATCATGAACAAAACCTATAAACGGTAATCTCATTATAATTCATCATTAATTATATTTATATTATTTCATACTGTTATTAAAGCAATACTAATATGGTTAACAAGGTTTATATTTAACGAGTTGAATTATTATGTGTAATCCAGAAAGTTAGTAACTAACTACAGGAATTTCGTTTAACTTAAACCCAAATCAGTACCTACAGTTGATTGTTGATGAAATATAATTCCAAGCAACCTTTGATCTTAGTTAAGGAATTAAACTCATTATACTTACATGAATTTGCCTTAAAGAATGCTTCGAATGTTGTAATTGTAAGTGTAATCCTTTATAATATAATATTTAAATCTATGCTAATTTTATAAACCTGATTAGTTTGTTTGTTTGTTATAACGCGCTAATCTCAAGAACTACGAATTAAAAAATTGTACTGTTAGGCCGCCTTTCCATCTACAAGAAAACTTGCTCAAGAAATGTCCGACTGTCTGTCTGACAGCAGCTTGCAAGTCTACTTGCAGGTGGAAACGCGGAATTAGACTTGCAAGCTACTGTCAGACAGACTGTGGGACATTTCTTGCGGAAGTTTTCTTGCAGATGGAAAGGCGGCCTTAGATAATCCATTTATCGATGAAGGCTATAATATATTATCATCACGCTTAGACCAAGAGAAGCTGAGCAATGCGGGTAAAACCGCGGGGCGCAGCTAGTACTTAATTTAATTCGAATACGTTCCCAATATATAAATTTTGTAATCCCATCACGTATTCGTGTCGAAATGTGACCCTCGCATCCTTTCTTTAAAACGGTGTTTAAAACATAATCAATATGTAATCTTCATTGCAATTGATATCGTGATAGGACAAGCCAATTTACATACGTGCAAATTGCATAATGCCGCGGTCACGACCACACTGGCCCTGACTCACGATGGTTTAGTAATTAGCTGTTTGTTTAGAAGGGCTAGTTTAAATAGTCCCTACTACCTAGTTAATAGGGATCAATTTCAGTCATCGAATTTTGGGGAGATGTTATCAGATCATGTTTTGGGTGTTAGGAATTTAGTTTTCTGTAGATAATTGCACGCCTCATAAGCGAAGCGTTGAGGTGGGTACTACTGTCACTTCGCGCAAAACATCTGATTTTTCAAACTTAAAATGTCTTTATGTATCATACATTGCACTTGTAAGATAATACATACACACACATATTAAGAAAAAACACAATTTTTAACGTTCATGATATTTTTGATGTCATTTTTGTTATTTAAACTAGTTAAAAAACAGTTTAAAAAAGTTCTGTCTTGGACGTCCGTGTGTCTGTATGTGCGGATCCTTTTTCTTGTTAACACGATAGCGACCGAAATACTTTACTAATCGAGTCTTTTTTTTCTCTTACGCTTGAGTATGCTCAGGAATAAGAACCCTTTCATTTTTCAGGGTCTGATTCGATGTGATTTAATTGTTATTAAATAAACAAAAATAATAATTAATAAATATTTATTAAAAAAAAAATTATGAGGCGTGCACTTTTGGACTTTCCAAATTATTTGTGATTCTAGTGATTAATTTTGCGGAGATGTTATCAGATCTTTTTTTTGGGTGTAATTCAGTTTTCTGTTATTAAGTTGTGTTCCTGATGATTATTAAGGAATCAAAATATAACTATTATAAGAAAAAAGATGCGAAGCTAGTTTAATATTAGTTTGAATGTAATAAGAATGTACTGCGATTCTACACAGCTACCTAATTGATGTAGGTAGTTGATAACAAAACGCAGCTAGTCAACGACTATTAGTAAAGTGAGGGTAGTTGGGTCGAACGTCGTATAAACAGCGTCCGAGCCCCTAGGCACGATTCGTACGAATGCGCCACGAGTCAAAGGAATGCGGCAATTTATAGTATGCGACAGCTAAGCATGTTCGGACAGGAAACAGTGACAACTATATTGACAACTACTCATCCACAAAAATATTAAATCAAAAGTTACGTCTAACACGGCCATACTGACAATCGTACGTCCTCGTACGCCTTTTCTCGTATTAAAACACTACGGTAGTTCATCTCGGGATTACACAACCATCCTGCCTCGGCCAGACTGACCTGACAGAACAATAACCACGTCCACATGACATTATCACTCCGTTCGCGTATCTTGGTATATCTACGCTCGTTCGACTAGTGAAATACATCACTACGATACGCCAGCGACTAGATAATACCTCAACGCCAGGGTTCGACTAGCGATTTGGATCACTACACACAATTCCTTCGATGAACTACATTCCCGTTACAATAATCCACGTAACAAATTTTTACTTCACACAACGCACGAAAAAACACAAACGCCAGTATGCCGTTACAAAACTCAAAACAACAAGTGTAGGCTTGAATTCTATCCCGCTTCTGATGTAAGAAATAAAAAGCGAGGCTGCGTTAAATATTAGTTTGAATGTAATAAGAATGTACTGGGATTCTACACAGCTACCTAATTGATGTAGGTAGTTGATAACAAAACGCAGCTAGTCAACGACTATTAGTAAAGTGAGGGTAGTTGGGTCGAACGTCGTATAAACAGCGTCCGAGCCCCTAGGCACTATTCGTACGAATGCGCCACGAGTCAAAGGAATGCGGCAATTTATAGTATGCGACAGCTAAGCATGTTCGGACAGGAAACAGTGACAACTAAAATGACAACTATTCATCCACATAAATATCAAATCAGAAGTTACGTCTAACACGGCCATACTGACAATCGTACGTCCTCGTACGCCTATTCTCGTATTACAACACTACGGTAGTTCATCTCGGGATTACATAACCATCCTGCCTCGGCCAGACTGACCTGACAGAACAATAACCACGTCCACATGACATAGGCACTCCGTTCGCGTATCTTGGTATATCTACGCTCGTTCGACTAGTGAAATACATCACTACGATACGCCAGCGACTAGATAATACCTCAACGCCAGAGTTCAACTAGCGATTTGGATCACTACACACAATTCCTTCGATGAACTACATTCCCGTTACAATAATCCACGTAACAAACTTTTACTTCACACAACGAACGAAAAAACACAAACGCCAGTATGCCGTTACAAAACTCAAAACAATTAACAAGTGTAGGCTTGAATTCTATCCCACTTCTGATATAAGAAATAAAAAAGACGCGAAGCTAGTTTAATATTAGTTTGAATGTAATAAGAATGTACTGCGATTCTACACAGCTACCTAATTGATGTAGGTAGTTGATAACAAAACGCAGCTAGTCAACGACTATTAGTAAAGTGAGGGTAGTTGGGTCGAACGTCGTATAAACAGCGTCCGAGCCCCTAGGCACGATTCGTACGAATGCGCCACGAGTCAAAGGAATGCGGCAATTTATAGTATGCGACAGCTAAGCATGTTCGGACAGGAAACAGTGACAACTATATTGACAACTACTCATCCACAAAAATATTAAATCAAAAGTTACGTCTAACACTATATTATGCTCTATAATAAGGTTATTATAAACCCCTTTCTAGAATCACACAAGTAGCAAAAACTTTTTACTTTCCGTTAATTTCGTAACTTATTTAAATCTTTCCGTTTTCAACTCCCAAACACTTTTACAAAGTTATTTAAAGAGTTAGTTAAGCTAATTATAGTTTTTCTGCTTATACCAGCATTATAATTATATACTTAATTTATTTTTTATCGACTTTTTTTTTATGCTATAGGATAGCAAATTTTACTTACCATAATTTACTGTACTCAATTATTTACCATCCAGAATCCTGAAAGCAAATTGTCCTTGTAGAAAAAACAAAAGGAAAAACCTCCAAAAAACTTTATAATTGGGGACATGCCTGAGTTGTTTTATAAATAAAACATGCATTAATACTGTTTATTTTTTACTGGTTGGTTAAATGATGAGTGAACTTTTATTATACGACAAAATTGAAACGTCGTTTTACAAAATCCATACTTAATATTATAAATGCGAAAGTAACTCTGTCTGTCTGTCTGTTACTCAATCACGCCTAAACTACTGAACCAATTTGCATGAAATTTGGTATGGAGATATTTTGATACCCGAGAAAGGACATAGGCTACTTTTTATTGCGAAATATGTACCACGGTCGAAGCCGGGGCGGACCGCTAGTAATCAAATAAATGGATAGCATAGTTTTTATTACCATGGGACTTCAGTACTATCTACTTATTCTTAAAACGTTCTCACTACATAGTATAAAACAAAGTCGCTTTCCACCGTTTGTGTCTGTATGCTAAGATGTTAAAAAATACCCAACAGATTTTGATGGGGTTTTTTTTAAATAGATAGAGTGATTTAAGAGCAACATACTAAAACATACGAAGCATACGGGCGAAGCCACGGGCAGAAATCTAGTAATTCATATAATAATAAATGTATGATAAATTATAACGTTTGAATAAGTTTATAGTTGGATAATTTTGTATCTAATTATACCTGTCCCTTACGATTTTGTTTTAAATTCACTTATAAAATGGGTCAATAGCTAGACTTAAAAGTTTAAGAAATTACCCTAATTTACATATTTTACCCTTTAATTAAATTTTTTAGACTTATTCAAAACACGAGGAATAATTATAAAGTTTTAACCTAAAAACTCAATTTTTATAGTGTCCCTACAATAACTAATGTGGCTCTAAGCTAATCTTCTTATATATAAAAATGAATCGCAAAATGTGTTGGTAAGCGCATAACTCGAGAACGGCTGAACCGATTTCGATAATTCTTTTTTTATTTTATATTAAGTACGAGGATGGTTCTTATGTAGAGAAAACGTAAATATTATGTACCACGGGCGAAGCCGGGGCGGACCGCTAGTGTCTCATACAAACCCCAACTCATTAGTCGTAAACATATTATTATTATTGGTAACCATTGGTTACTATTGTCCAACGCATGCCTGGTTGCCACCCGTTGATATGCCGATATTCATGACCTTAGATGTGTTTGGTTCATTATCGAACATAATAGATGATGTTTAGTTGAAGAGTACATACATGACATGGGAAGATTTGATAGGTACTACTTTTTATTTGAAACAAAAAGAGGCAAGATAGTTATCTCATGTTGACTAACTTTAAAATTTAAAGAAATTAATACAGTTACAAAATTCTTATTTAGATTTGTACATTTTGTTTGTGTGAACTTTACCGTTAAATCTGATTAATTGATGAGATGATTGAGACTTACATATCACACACTGAATGTCGAGTGAAGAATTTACAGGACATGGATTTTTTCAAAGCGTTTAAAACTGTCATATTCAATCTACCTACCTAATACCTATCTAGTAATAAAGAACAATATCTTTGTTATAAATATAAACCAAAAAAACAATTTACATTCAAACGCACGGCCCACATTCAAATTATTGATCACACGCTGCGCTATTCAATATTCAATATATATATATATAAATGCCGAAAAGCGAGATCGATTACATAATCGTCTCGTACACATCAAAGAAAGCACATTGAATCGATGAATCCCCTCAATTCATTGCTCCCTCGATTTAAGCCTCCTGGAGGACCGAATAAAGGCCCTTCACTCGGTACATTATCGATGTTAATACGACTTAATCGATTCAATGCATCCGAGTGAATGGGTTTCTTTCAGGGGATTATATCTTATTTGGGCACACGTGAACGTTTAGTATATGCGGGTAATCAAAGGATAATATAGGTTGTACGGTTTGATGTACAGGTGGGGTGGGAACATGCTTTCGCATGAGTGAGTCAGCTTGTCGCGGAAAGTATAAACCTACCAGATTAAATTAAAGACCGATTTGTAAAGGATTTAAAAAGGAATTGGTCCGCCACAGTAGCCGAGGAACTTTTATAGGGTATAATTTTATTTATATCGATCCGCAACTACTAATTATTGAGTGCGTTGATAACTGTTTTGTTTCATATTTCACGCGATATTGCAAAATAAAATATAAGTAATAAATATAATAAAATCTTAAACAGCTCTAAGTTAAAAATTTAGAAGGTGGAAAGCGTTTTATTACGCTACTAAACACAATAAACACTTTTAAACTGGTAATAAAATTTGAAGCTGTTAAAGTTCAACATTTGTTAATTTCAACTGTTTTGCTGAATTGTTTTTATGTTATTATAACTCCAAGTTATTAAATACATCGTTATTTTTCTTAATGCAATCATTTGCTGTAATCTTGGTTCACTTAATTTTTAGATATGAGTTATTGGTTTCTTTACTTACTAAACATAATTATTAATTAGCTAAAAACCTTTGAGCCAATTAAAATTATACCAAAATGTTAGGAAAACATTCAACAAATTTACAACAAGAGTCATTACTCAAAGCGACGAAGCTGTTAAAATGAAAAACTGTTATAACTTGCATTATTTATCTGTGGCAAGTAACCATAGCGATGCACCCTTATTGAACAAACGGCCAAAAATGAATAAAACCATGTCGTTCAAAAGATACAATCTTTGTTTAGATAATGTGCCACAAACACGCTTCAATAACAAACAAAAATACATACAGTTAATATAATAAGATTAAAATAAATAGTAGAAAAATAAACAAACATTTGCGTTGAGTTAGGTAGGTATCCTTATACAGTTGTCATATTCAGGTTACGTATTAGCTAAACAAACAATTTTCAAATAATATATGAAAGCTTAGCTGCCGTTAACTTCACGTTATCAAAAGTCTTTCTAAACTTTTCCTTTTTATGTTTGAAACAAGTATGTAATTCTCGAAGTCCAATATATCAATATGTCAAATGACAACCAATCCATTTAGCAGTTAATTTGTGAAATGTAACAGAGAGAGTTACTTTCGCATTTATAATTTTAGCAACGATGGATCGTTCCTTAATGGCGATACCAATAAAATCAGTAATGGATTTATTATTATGATATGAGGGAATAAATGTGTTAAAATAAGACTAGGATTAAGGGACAAAAATGCTTCAATCGCACACATAACATTGACACCAAATTTCCTTACAGTAAACACCTTAAAATAAAAGAGCATACTAACTGCGCAATCTATTTAAATACTATTAAAAGAATATTATTATACAACACGTAACAGCGTGTAATAAAAAAGTTACCAATATATCAAAGCTAGAGTAGAAACAATAGCTATTATAGACACAATCGATTTTCGTTACATTGGTATTCCACATACCCACAACTCATAACATAATACGTGTAATTATTTCTTATACAATAGGATATGTTCAAAACTATGGGAACAATTAAATATTCGTAAACCTACGTCCTTCGTATATCGTTAAGCTGAATAGAGCTATTGTGAATTCAAAACGTATTGGCCATGCTTGGTACTACATTGTACGCCTTGAATATGAACACCATGTGCTATTATGTTTGTGGATTTCGATTTATTTTTATTAATAGAAATTTATGACAAGAAAGTAGGATGGTATAAAAGCTTAAACTAATATTATAAATGAGAAAGTCGTACTTATCAATTTTTATTAATACTTAAAGTTAACACGCCAAAATCTGAGTTTTAAAGTATAAGTGGCTAATTTGTTTTTATTTTTGTTACAGGTAAGCAAACATATACGGTCACATCTTTATAGTAAAATACACACAGGAATTATAAAAAACGGTCTCATCACAAAAAGGATGAACGAGGATGGGATATGAAGACTAACAAGTGTTAAGGAAGTATTGTAGATTTAATGGGGTCGGCTTTCAAACTCATCTATGTGTATAATGGTACCTATTAATCTTAAGTATTCTTAAGATCCTATCCCGTTCATATGCAAATGATTAGCGCGTATGTATGTTGGTTTTGGTGTTTGCAATAATGATTTATTAAATTGAGTAATTTCTTTTTTTTTTATAAATATACAATATGGTTTCAAGTACGTCTAAATATTTTGCTCAATTCACATCTAAGACTTATTTCAAGAATGACTTTGCTATTATTTCATAATTCATATTCCAGAACTTTCGAACATTAATCATTTAATTCGTATACAATCGTATTTTAAATATATTCCTGCGTGGATTGGAATAAATTTTAGTAAAATAACATAATTAGGTCAAGCAGGCCTGATGACCGGATCGTATCCACCAGCTGAAATTTAATCGTATTTAAGGTTTTCACATTCGACCAAAACGATCCAAATATACTTAATTGCATTATTTATTTTAATTAGTTGATCCATGTTAAATCACCTGTTCTCAAAGGGATTAATTTTCCTATTTTTGCAACAATTTCCATTAAACCTCAGTTTCTATTGGTCGTGGACACACAAAAATAATTGTTCAATTGGGAACAAATTTGAGATTAGCTGATATAAAAAGAACCAATCAAATCTTCAGCTTTTGACATAGATGAATTCAAACAAACATCAGTAAAATCTCATCGCGATTCAAATTTTAAGTCAAAATGGCGAAAAGATTGTGCAGAATATTGGAAGGGAAAATGTTCACCTTAAAAAATGTTGAACAAATCGCTCTTTAAATTGCAATATAGGTACCTTTCGATCTCTTTCGTTTTAACATCCGCTTACAAATTGAAATTCAACGAGCGTTTGAGTCAAATAATCTTGATGGGTCGATGAGATCCCATTATAATAATGTACACATTTGCTCTCGTTTATATTACATTTTCTTTCACGTTTAAAGATACAGTAGATAGAAATATTTACATGTAATTGAGGTGAATTTTACTTAATTATGGAGATGCGTTACTTTGAATGTTATTTTCCCAGTGATAATAATAAATGCAAAATTGTCTGTGAAATGTGATTATGAAGAATTTTTGTATTTGATTTGATGCAAGTTTAATTTTAGTCGTTATTTCTTAAATAAAATGTCCGTACATATATGTAATTAAAATTGGAATGATGTAAATATTCCGAAACTAAATTAAGACTAACTAACTAATTAAGCGGTGTTCTTGTGTTAGTGATAGTTTACCTATAGTTATTTAAAACTTCATTTTTCTTTACCGCAGAGAAAGTGAATTGGATGCTTGTTATATTTAAATATTCTGTAAAGTATTTAAAACATCATTGTATCCTTTTATTACTGAACATTATTATCATCTTAATTAGAACCATTATTTACCGAATTCGCGCGAACAAAAATTTAAACATAATTTAATAAAATTTATTCTCATAATACTTTGATCCTTTAAAACGAACCGCCCAACAATATTTTCGCATTACCGCCGACAAAGGTTTTGTAAAGCGCGATTTTAATGACTCATTGTTTACACACAATGGGACCTATCCGCAATTACAAGCGAATATGGTGAGCCTAACGAGTTATCGAATTATATATACATATATAACTAGGTATTTAAAGGCGTATTATATTGAAAGCTATTTATGTATGAATGGATGCGAGGAAACATCGAGCTTCAGGAAACTTTGACCTTTATAAGGTGAAATCTGAATAATTATGTCCTTCGACGATAAAAATCGGCAGGTAAGCGAGAATAAATAAATTCAATTATGAGGGGCAAATTTGATGGAAAAATCGTATTAGTCGTCCATTTGAGCGTCCGCGTCGTATCGATAAATATTGAAACTGCTTATGGAATTTTTTGTAAAAATTTACATGTAAAATTGTGACATATAGATAATAATAAGTACCTAAAGTAGGTATAATCAGTTTGCACCCGACAGTACAGTAGGTACCTACTAATGAATGAAGTAGGTAAGTAGTTTTTTCTTAAATCACCAGAATAATAATTATTATGCTTTCGATATGATTAGTTTTTGTCTATTTACTAATTATATATGTCTTGTTTGAAAAATATAGAAGTCAATATTTTGTAAATCTTGATTCAAAGCCAAATAAAATCAGGAATTAATTTACTGCGTATTTGTAATTTTGCAGAAACATGCCAAGTGTAGAGTCATGCTTCTTGAAGGTAACTCATTAATTCTCAGACCCTTTTGCGAATGAACTTTGATGACTTGCTTAGCCTACTGTACCTGTTCTTAAGGTCGATATGTCAACGATATAAAAAGCCACCAAAATCAACATTTTTTTTAATATAACTACTACCTCCTTCTAATATTATAATGTAAGCCTGAAATTGTTAATTGTGTCTTATGATTTCGTGCAAAAATAAAAAGGAATTTATAAGATTAAAAAATCAAAATATTTGTAAAAGTAAACGTTTATTAATGCATTAGCACATCACATACAAGTTTGAACATATTCAGATTTTAGAAGGCTAAAGAATGTCCACGACAATCACAGATACAATGAATTATATGGAAAATAATGAGGACTTATACATTAACAATATCCTTTACTCCGTGGTTACGGTAACTTCGCCATTTTCAATAAGAACGACAACTTTAATGCGGGGGATGCTAGCAGCATTATCGACTGTTATGCCGGGACCGACAGAGATTGGCTCGTAGTCATCAACAATAGCGGGTCCAACAGAAATGGGTTCACCATCGATGATTGCAGGTCCTACAGAAATGGAATCACCATCAATGTTAGGGGGTCCGACGTTGACGGGTTCATTTGGTCCTACGTTGATAGATTCACCTTCGATTTCAGGGGGTCCGACATTGACGGGTTCATTTGGTCCTACGTTGATAGATTCACCTTCGATTTCAGGGGGTCCGACATTGACGGGTTCATTTGGTCCGACGTTGATAGATTCTTCATCGACAATAGCGGGTCCGACGGAAATCGGTGCACCTTCAATAACAGCTGGTCCAGTGACAATTTTTCTTACATGGTACGCGGGGCTGCCGAGAGCCACGGCAAGAAGGGCAGCGAATGCAATGAAGGACTTCATTTTTTCCTGCGAACAACATGTACACCAATATTGAGATATATTTAATTTTTATTTATAGACACGTTATATTTTAATACAGTGGAGTTATTAATGTGCTTATACTTACAATTCAAATGTATTTGATACTGAAACTAAAAAAATCAAGGGTTTTATATTTTATTTTCATATCAATGATAGGAATTAGTAATAAATTAAAGTATTAATATGTCTTAAGCTCTTCATTGGAAAATTCTGTATATCTTAAAGATAAAGCAGCTTTGTTTTACTGCTTTGATACAGACAGTCATATCTTTACTAGGCCGCCACGTCGTTGATATCACAATAACAAAAGTAGCATCAAGTCTAGGAATTTTTTGAAAAATGTATAATAAATAAGAATTAGTATGATAAACAAGGAACATATCTAGACATAATACATATTATAACATATATTTATGAAACGCAAGGTGCTGGTAATAAAATAGTTTCTTAAAATTTTCACTTCAGTGTCAAGGGTACCTAATCTCGATTTCCACGTTCAATTGTACAAAAATAGTTTACATTTTATAGGGAATTTATATGTACACATAAAGGAAGAACAATAAAATCTGAAACTGATACATTTTAAATTTGTAAATTGTTCTAAGCCGTTACTAATAGAGTTTAAAATCTGATGTTTAAACAGCATCAAGAAGAATGGTAAATCAATCAAAAATTAATAGATACCATATCCATTTTTAAGTTCACATGTTTGTCTGGAATATATCTACTTAATACAAACATTTATATATATCAAATAGAGATGTTATTAAATTATTGATACAAAAAGTGTTTAGCCTGACGTTTTATCAAATAATTAAGGAGGAATAAATGAAGAAGAAGATTTCGAGTACGGCACGCTAAACGCCTAAAGAACCCACCCTTACCCATTAGAAGTCTTTATATAGGTAAAACGAAATCATAGACATAACACTCATAGTGCACGGTCATCAGTTAATATTTGTTTTGAGTTTTACCAACGGACGCTTCGCCCATAAATCTGGGGTATGACGTTATCTTTTGAATTATTGTCCGTGTGCGGACATCCTTAAATATGTTTGGTTAATGCACTGGGAGCTACTCTTGGAATCGTGATCGAATAAATTGAATTAATTTGGGTTAGTTTGATACTTAACATTGTTTGAAAAAATGTAGAGTATTCGTATGAATCCAATTATTGTAAATATTAATTTAGTCTGCCAACGTTGTGTTTCTGATTGATTCTTTGACATAAAATGGCGTCTATATTGATGGACTTTGCAAAAAAATATAATATGTAAACACCTATTTATATAAATAAAACACTTTTGCCTACAATGTTGTAAATATAAGTAAAATATTGCTTGTCCAACTCATGCTATAATTTTGATACAAAATTTTAGTTTTGTTTTCATTAGTTAAGTAATCATCGAATATGAACATGTTGCAATTACAATTAGCTTATAGGCGGTCTATATTGTCACTTATTCAATAAAGAGACAACCAAATCACAATAGTTGTAGGTACCACAGATAATATAATACTAGATACTAGGTAGTACTATTTTGCGTAACCTATATCCCAAAGTGAAATTATTAAATTACGGATCACGGTCCATAAATCGCAAGACCACACCCAGGATGTTACGATGCATGGCCATTGTTCTTTAAAGAACCATGAAATATTTTGGTATATGTACGTAGGTACTGTATTGGGGAACAATATGGTATTGGCATGTTGGATTTATTTATGAAGGTTAATGTGTACTTGATGTGTACAGATACTTCCAGTTTAGGGATTCCAGTTCATGTGCGAGGATGTGTTGCCAGGAATATGTTTGTAAACAACCAATCATATCGCTTCATTTAGTTTGAAGTTTGAAGCGATACTATTGGCTAATTACAAACACATTCCTCGCTACACATCCTCGCACATTATGGGTAGAAAAGTACCCTTATTTTGTTATTTCTAACATTATTGTATGCTATCTGACTGTCATTGTTTGATTACTTATTTTTTATGCGATTTATTGTTTTATTCGTTTATGTGAAGTGGGTAATAATTATTGAGGCTTATAAATAACAAAAGCAATTTATCTTCGAACAGTGGCGAAAATCATTTGTAACTAGTGTTCCGATAAGAAAGTGGAGTAAATTTTCATTATGAGAATCTTCCTTCTTTTCAATATTCGAGAACAACAGATTCCTTAAGGGGGTTTCATAAGTTACTATGAAACTGTTCTTTAAATATAAAACAGAAAAGGCAGAGTTACATTACTATATATTATGTACCTTGTTTACCAAGCTTAGTACCTATCTTCATTGATGATTGAGGATCCTCGAAAGGAGATGTAGATATCTCTACATTATTAAAAAAAGTTCATTTGAAAGTTTTTATGAATTAAGATATATCAATAATTCGTGAAAATTTGAATAATTACATCATTAAAGTAATTTTGAGCCATTCCAGAAAATAAACGAGTTAAAAGTTTGCAATGGTTTTTGCGGCCAGAAACGTTTCTAAGTTTAATTGCATAGCATGGCCATACAATTCTATTTTGTGGCATAGTTTTACGGTTGTAATTTAAAATGTTTTTGTATACATTCATTACGTTTCCCTAAAGACAGCTAAATATTCTTTTCTTAGACCTTTTTAGGTTTAAATAATCCTTAGCGTTTTAGGTTAATGCTCTCGCATTTATATTCAAAGCTTATATATATTTTATCTTTGTGTTTGATTTAAATTCATAGAATAAATTCAATTGTAGGATTTTTTAGATTTCTTCTATTAATTCAAATAATCTACCAATTCAGGTTTTATATTCCTTTCACATTCATTATAAACGGTTTCTATTTCTGCAAGTTTATTAAAATTAAATCGTTTATCAATGCTTCAAATGTCGTTCTTAGAAAGAGGAAAGTATCAAAAACTATTCAGCAAGTTCTTAGCAAATGGATTACTGTAATATCTGTTCGAGCAATGCGTGCAACTTGAATAACACCAAACTATTTTCAATGCCATATATCATCGTTTTTACTGCGGCGTCTATCACATAACTCGTGACTGTTTATTTCCTTGCAGGGCCTAAAAAATATTAAACATACAAGTATAATTCTGAATAAACACGTCAAAACAAACAGTGCTATTTCAAAATCACATAAAGCGTATGAGATTGGATTCTGTTCCGTTTTGTAAACAATCCCAACATAGCCCCGGTTCAATAGACTGTATAGGAAAGAAAAATGGCGTCAGTCAAAAGGCGGTAACGCTTTAATGCAGTTTAAAATCGGTAATTAGGGTTTTCTAGACACGCAAATGTATAAAAGCACTTAATAAAACAAGCTCACGATTAATTAGGCACTTACAAACTTTTTTAATTAATACTTAAATCTTTTACTACTTTGATTCTTTCTTTCTTAGGTTTTATTAGTTAAAAGTGAAAGAGACAGACTTATTAGAGAGATTAGTCAACGTCAATTTGTGTAAAGGCCGATTTTTCAATCCTTGGTTAAAACTTATCCCATCTTAACCAATTATTGTTATTCCACAAACAAAAACGCTAAAGACGGATAGTAAAACAAGGGTAAAACATTTTTAAAATGGTACGATAAGACGAATAAGTTTAAAACAAGGACAAAAATCAGACCTGAGTCTAGACACTCAGGGCTGATTTTTGTCCTTGTTTTACTTGTTTATAAAACAATTATCTTTGTGTTAAATTTTACTTCCAATAAATATATTAACGTGATTCTTTAATACCTAAGCTTATCGTATGAATTTATTATCATCACGATAAGAAATGAAGGATATAATATTATGTAAGAGAATAGTGTTTCATTCAAATCAGTTCGGTACAAACAGAACACAAAAAAGTTACCTGAAGACGTTTTATATTAAACATTAATAATTGTACATCAACTCATTCGTTTCACAAGGTTTCTAGGAAATAATTCCATCTAAAAGTTTGCGGTCGGTCAAAATGTATACTGAAAACCTATGTTTGAAATCCTCCAGTTTCTTCAGACCAAGTTTCTTTCTAATCAACGTATGTAAGAGAGACCACAAACGCCATCAAATTTACATCTAGATGTGAATACCATACTTTTACAAACCAAAATTATTAAAGTCTGGAGCCAATTTTAAATTCGCTATTTTTGTACAAATGCTTTTTGCAATAATATACGAAGTTTTCTTTAATAATGCTAACTAAATGCAGAATAACAAATGTCTCAAGCTTACAAACTTGGTCCGGAGATCTGCTTTGTTGCGATATCCTGGAGCGGTTTTATGCATCTTTATGAGCCATTTTAAAATTAATTTTGATGATCAATGACAGGAAAATGATATTATGATGTAGAGTATGCTAAGAATTTATATAAAAACATAATTTGGTATAAAAGGATAAATAAATAGTGAAAATTATAATATTTTCGACTAATAATAATCTTTCTTTACAAATGTTTCATAAATCGTAATATACTTAAGTCAATGTTTTGTTCATTGTTTATTCTTATCAGTCTGTCTGTAAAAATTACATTCCAAAATTCTCAAAATGAAAAGTTTTTTAGGTTAGTAACTACTTACATCTACATATTCAAAATTTCTAAATTAAAAGAATATTTAGAATATTTACGAAAGAAAAAGAATAATGAAATGGAAATGAGACAAATATTTATGATAGAAACTTATATGCCAGTTTTACTCGTCATCACTACATAGTACATATAAAACAAAGACGCTTTCACTGTCCCTATGTCCTTATGTCGCTAGTTATAATTATAATTTAATATATTTATACAGGCAGTATAATCCATACTAATATTATAAATGTGAAAGTAACTCTGTTTGTCTGTCTGTTACTCAATCACGCCTTAACTAGGTACTGAAAGAATTTGCATGAAATTTGGTATAGATATATTTTGATACCCGAGAAAGGACATAGGATAGGTATTATCCCGGAAATCTTTGAAAACGCGGGCGATGCCGCGGGCGGAAAGCTAGTTATTGTTATAAAAGTTATCTATTTTCAAATGATTCAAAGGAGTCTTTTAAATAAAGAAAAGTGCTTATTTGTACGGTACCTTTATTTATTTATTTATTTAGCATCCAAATTCGGATATCGTAGATCCATTTGTTAGTAAAAAAATAAACCTAAGTATTAACTATTATTAGTGTCGCAAGTCCGATTCGCACTTATCTGATATATTATAGTTTTATTGTGGCTCATCCGATAATAATAAATATAAGTAATAAATTATTTTAATAGATTTATACTCTACCTCATTTTTTATTTATGATAAATCGATAAATTGATAAGAAATCCGCAGTACTTGAAAGATGAAAATATTATCATACACCAGGGTCATATAACATATTCGTCATTCAATCAAAACATATAATTATCGATATTGTCCAATAAAAGAGAAATAAAATAATAAAACAATTATTCCAAGATTTCATTTTATTTTTTATCGATGTTATCAAAAACGTCTTAAGGTTTAAACGATTTTTATAAGTTATATATAACTAATAGGTAAGGTACATAACGATTATTGATAACGAGACTATTGTTGACACATTTAATATTTACGCAACTAATTTCTTAAACTTCTAATAGTCTCGCATAATATCTAAATATGAGTTATCCTTGATTATGACTCTTTTCACCCGAATATATGAGAAAAAAAAAATAAAACAAAAAATATCGTAGCGACTGAAAATAAAATTACTGAAATCGTAGTAAAATCTAAAGTTATGTTTGCGTGCTATCGTAGACTTATATCACGTAGATGAAATCGTAGGAATCAGCCAGCAACTTAATATAGCTGTTTCCTTTGCATTTATTATTTTTCTTAGAATTTCAACAGCGAACGTTCGTTGTATGGCTTATAACATGAAGTGGGTATATTGCGAGTGACATGTTTTATATTAGACTAGCTTCCGCCCACGACTTTGTACGTGCATCCCCGTTTTTCCCCGTTCCCGCAAGAATTTCGGGAAATCCTTTCTTAGCGGATGCCTACGTCCTAACATCTACCTGCATGCCAAATTTCAGCCCGATACGTCCAGTGGTTTGGGCTGTGCGTTGATAGATCACTATATCAGTCACCTTTGAGTTTTATATATATAGATTAAAATACAATGAAAACAAATATTTCTGCATAATAAGAATTTCGTATCATTTTTAATTGTAAAACAAAGTATGCAACTTTTGAAGATACTTACTGAATGATCCACACCCAATACGAATTATTATACCGTTTATGATACAAGCCTTCTATGTTATAAAAATTATATTCACTTCCTCATACCTCTATACTCTATGACCTATGTAATAAGATTATCAATATCACAGATCTCATTTAACACCTAAAAAAAAGAATACTTCACGTTCTCATTAAAATACTAATTGCAAAATATTCTTCTCTGCGTTTTTACTTTAAAATTATTGCTTACAAATAATTAATTCAAAATATTGAGTATCCTAACGCCTACCTAAATTTATTTGAAGTGTTTTAATGATGTGGGCTTCAAAAGAATAATACAGACATTGAAATTTTACCGCGAATTCTAATACTATTTTTAGACGATGTATGGTCTTGTATAAAAAATATAGATTAAATCATTCCACAGCGTATCAAGAACGCTCAATGAATTTTAACTATTGTTAAGGTTTGTATAGAGCATATTATAATCCCTAGTATTATTAAGAAACCCTGACCCTTTTTATAGCTATCGACTTCCGGACGAATTATTTCTATTCGTCTATTCAAAGTAATGGGAACGTTCTGAAGTTTAATATGATGAATTTGGTTTGTTAATAATAATTGAGCTTCGATGTGTCATCATCAATTGATGTAAATTGAGTAATCGCATTTCTCTTCGCATCGTATTATAAGGCAAAGATATTATCATTACCTACTGTCAAATTAATTAATATCGTATCTCAATAATTCTCAATCTCAAAATATTATAATTTGTTACTCCTGTAGCTTATGTATGAGTATTTAACAGTTCTTGGAGATTGCTTATATTTTTGTAAGGCGTTGTCGTTTTTCAACATGTAAATTTAAAGCATTAAATAATCTGAGCAAATCCGTTGCAATACTATTAATTGTATTTAATAATTCAACATAGAAATAGTACATTAACACACTATGCAGTGCGGTAGGAAATTAAACAATATTTATTCAACAAACTAATGCGACCTGGTATTTAACAAACTGTAAAAGGCTTAGTTAATACTCAATAAATAAAATGTCATTAACTAAGCCATAATAAGCCTTTGAAAGCATAATCCAATTGTTTGAACATATTTTACTTGCATCATACATACATACAGTTAATGAATACCGCCGTAACGTAGCAATTAAAGTGCTTTCAAACAGAAAATTTTACATTGGCACAAACATTCGGAATTAACTGTTGTTAAATTGAAAATTTTCAGTTAATTCATTACGCTCGCATGGACGCAATATGGAATATTTATTTTTGTATGAGATTTCAATAATTACTTTTTATAGAGTTCGTAGGCAATTAACCATTATGATTCCTACATAAGCTTCGATTTAATACGTTTGTAGATAAATTATTAATAGGTTTAACTATTTTGTACGGAATAGTCGGTTAATATTAGAGCATTAAACCAATGGTTAATATAGTATAATAGAGCATTTCATATATGTATTTTAAACTTGAAATTGACAAAAAAGCTTAGAATAAAGGTACTTACATACCGCAAAGGACCATGTTTACATTGAGTTGGGAATGCTTAAACCCTTACCCTTCTTGTGTTTAAACCCTCTTTGATTCACAATTATTTCATGGTTAGTAAGACATATTCAATGAATATATTCATCACTTGTAGGTGGTAATTCTCATTGAAATAATCCATAATAGGTATATTTCGCTTTTCAAAGAACAACATTTCGGACATTACCGACAGCTATGTTTATAAAAAAGCCGAAAATAAACGATCACTCTAGAGACAATGCAGAATTTTATTTAGTTTTATCATGAAAGTGGTGAAATAATAAAGTCATCATAATATTTTATTTTTAACAAAAGTCGAAATAATAATGTTCAAACATATACTTCAGGTACTTGTAGAGTTCTTTATGTTCTTAAATGAGTGGTGTGTTTTAATAAATTGAAAAAATATCCATATTATAAATATAGGTACACTAATTAAAATGCAAAAGCGCGATGAAAAACCAATAAATTCATATCAATCATGGAAGCGTTCGTGAAGTGGCGAGCTGCAACATAAAAATTAATTAAGAATGAAATATTGCTTTCAAAACGAGTTGATTTTTAGTTTCAATAAAAAATATATGTTTTTCGCTGCACTTAGATAAATTGGATGGCGTCGTTTTTTGTTTCAATCAATTTTTTAGGGTCCAGGTTGGTCAGGCTTTAAGTGATTTTATTTTTTTTACTTTATATTTTATATTATATTTTATACTTAGGAACATATCGATGCTTCGCCCTGAATGGCATTCTTAGTATTTCCCAGTATTTGCTATCAATCTGAATGCAACTTCTCGAAATACCTAATTGGTAGTCATTACCACTTCTATGCAAACATCATACCTACATTTTGCATTTATCCATATCAAGAAAAGAGGTACCTACTTACACTGTACACAGTAAAGCGAATATAAAGTGATTAGATCCATCCTTACAACAACTATTCGAGTTTTAACAAGTTACCTACTTAATTAAAAATATCATAAAGAATTATTACCTCTATTGTATATTCTAAGTTACTATAGTTAAGTTTTATGTTTTCTACTGATCTGATACAGGCAATGGAAAAGGTAAAAAATACTGAACCCTCAACGAATTCTAACTGTCAATATGTATTGATAACTTCGATGTTCATCAAGAGAATTGAAGTTGTGATCTTAGTACTTAGCTCGACTAGTCATAGAATATATTTATGTGGTACCATTACCAAAGCACACGAGCAAAGTGATTTACTTCCCCTTAACATACACTAAGCAAGTGACAATGGACACTTTCTTAGAATAAGTTATTTAGAAATTTAAGTTAACATAAAATTACTTATTAGTCTTGTAGGCTAGTTTGTAATTTATATAAGGTGCTATTTTTATTAGCAACCTTATTTATATTTTTTAATTAAATTAATTGATTTTTTTTAATCTCTACCTTTAAAATGTAGAGTTTTAAGCAACGGTCACTTCTAAAGTATGTTTATTAATGTTTATGTATCAATCGATTTGCCCGATTAAACATTTAAAATATATGTGATAGCTCTATTATATTTATAAGTACGTTGTAATAATTAAAATTCTATCACACTGTTCAATATCTTGTGGTATTTAATGTTAATAAGTTCCAAAAACTCCGACCGGGATCGAGGCAATTAAAACTTTGACTCCGCAGGGACACCTCGTCAGAGATAGTTAGTGTCAGGACTCAAGTACTTTTATATTTACAATCTACCCACTTGTTTAAGTTATAACACATTATAATTAGTGTTAATGGTATAATTATTAAAGTAAAAACAAAACTGTAAAATATACTAAGTGTAAACATCAAATGTCTCTAGATTTAGCATTATATGCAAACTGTTATGTATATTGTAACTGTTTCGGATACACTTTAGAAGTATTTGATAGAGGTTTACGGATTAATAAAAGGATATCACATCTATTCATAAAATAGCAAAAGTCAAACCTAAATTACATTTTATCAACCTTATGTTAAACTACTTCTATACCTCTCTATTAAACCTGCCACAATAAAATTCCACAAAGGTCCAATGTGGTCAATCCATTTACAACCAGATTTATAAGCGAAGGTATTGCAAAGGCATGACAGATCACATGTCACTTACATTTTAGTGCTAACTCACTGACGATATTGTGAGTTAGGACACGTAGTGAATCCTGCTTTTTCGTATTCGACTGAACTTTGAAACAGGATACATGTTTGAAAGCTTGCGTTTGAAAGGTTGATTGAAGCATTGCGGGATTGATGCAACGAGATCTATTATTATACACAAATAGTAAATACAAGTTAGTTTAGTTTAAAATCTGGTTAGGCATATCCGAAATGCATATCTGGCATTTCGGATATGCCTAACCAGATTTTATAATTATGTATAGAAATGTAATTTTATGGATATAAGGAATTACGTATTAACATAGTTATAGTTTACTTATTACGAAGAGAAGTAAAGCATTCGTCACACGTCACAATTCAAGATTATAAAGCCATGTAGGTTAATGTAAATTTGCTATTGCATAGCTTTGATCTCAGAATTAGAGCGCGGCGACCGAATGTAAAAATTCCGTAATGAAAAAACCTACCCCCACTACAACCGGCACAGCGATGCGATGCTATGCAATAGCTTTACCGCGGCGGTCCTCGAGTGCCACACGTATGTTTTTTTCTTCAAGACATAACAATTTGAAATTTTCCTTTTCAGCCTGTCGGCATCTACAGAGGCAAGTACGAATGGGCGAACGAGCACAGTCCTGTGGGGGGCGACTGCTCTCTCTGGGTGAGAGCGGCCACTCTTCAGCTCGACGATGGGCAGTGGCAGTGCCAGGTCACAGCCAGCAACTATGATGTACAGGTAAATATTCGAAACTGGTTCTGTAGAAAGATACTATTCATAAATTTGTTTTAGCTGTGGGTAAAAAGCGTGATATAGGTACTTACTATCACTGTCAACTTTTTGGTAAATAAAAATCAGAACGGTAGATATTTTTTGCATATCTTCATGTAACTAACTAACTAACATTCTAACTGTAACAAACATTTAAACAATACAATATTCAGACACTAAATCTAAATAATGAGTCCCTAACTTCACTAATTGGTTAAAACCTAACGCTGTTTTCATACCCAAAATTTCATAACTAGCACATTCTAACTCCTTTATTAAAGGTCTTAACATTATATAACAAAGCTAGTTTTACGCGGCTTCGCCTGTGTTTTCAAAATAAATTCCGATGGGAGTGAGATATTTCAACTCCGGAAAAGTAGCCTATTTCCAGCATAGTCCATATTCCAGCCTATTTCATATTCAATCCTGACTATCCAAGGACACAAAAATCATATCATATAATCGCTCCCTTTCCAATAGTAGAAGCACACTCCCATTTATAATATTATTAATTTTGATTAAATGTTTATAACATCATATTAAAATGTATTTCCAGGATGCTCTATCTAGTCCACCCGCAGCGCTAGCAGTTCGGGTGCCACCACAAACGCCTAGGATTCTGTTCAATGGATCCCATGTGCTGCCAGGGCAGAATATAACTGTCCCCGCTGGTTCGAGAGCTACTGTGGTGTGTGAAGCGCGGTATGGCAACCCGCCGGCGTATATTGAGTGGTATTTAGGTAAGTAACATATTTTTTTTTTAATTTACAAGATAGAGTAGAGGAGCATTTTAAATATGTAACTGTTAGTTGCAGTATATTGTTGCATTGTATTGCCCGTCGTTCCTGATTAAATCTATAAGAAACTATATTAATATTTATGTTCCAAACATTAAGCTCTAAATAATAGAGTTCAGAGCATACTGTTTAATGAGTTAATGAAATTGTATCAAAACTTTATTACATTTCGATTAAACTGATAATTCTATTTTGATTCAAATGCAAACCTCAATTATCAATAACTGTAAAATCGTGGTCATTCTGATCCTATATACGACTAAAACACTACGCGTCAAATAGGTACATTAGTACCATATTTGTAAATCGGTTAAAACCGCGGACAATTGCACAAAGCACGCTCTGGCTAGTGGTTAGAATTGCCTAAATATTCTGATATACAGCCAAACCACAATTTTCATATAATGAATATAATTTTGTGTCAAATCGTGGGATTATCGATTGAAGTTATGTTACACTCAGATTTTAAAGATGATAGAATTGAGCCAGACAATTATAATTGACAGTTAATTCAAGCTAGAAACAATGATAGTTATCCGAAGTACTTCGCTACCTAATAATTATTAAATGCTAATATTAAAACTACATATAGTTCCAATACCACTTGTATTAAAACCAACTTCAGTCTCGCAAATTCAATAAAAGACATTTTTTATTTATTCTGAATTGGGAAAATTGCGACGATTGTCTAAGACACTAAAATATTTATAACGATTAACTTCACGTAATTTTCTATTACATTTTCAGACAAAGAACGTCTAACAGCATGGAGTCAAACTAACGCATCAGAAGTAGAGCGACCTCGTGTATGGGCGGCTAGATCTGTACTAGAGCTTGGTGCTACAAGATCAGCTCATGGGAGGCAACTGGCCTGCAGGTCGCACCACCCGTCTTACCCGTCGCCGTACTATAGGGACTCGTATACCATGCTTGATGTTACTTGTAAGTACTGTTTGTAATTTAAAATTAAATAGATGTTGCGAAGAGTCTGTGATAAGAAGAGTGAATGATTTATTTAAATATTGTCGCCTGGTATTCTAAATTCGCAAAATCTGGATTCTAAGTATTTTTGATGACATGTAATATTATAAAAAACATGGTTTTTAACATCACTTTTACCTCGAACCCCGTATAGCACGTTTCATTAATTGTTAAAATATAGACTTGATTTAAAATTGGAAAGATGTGAGGAAGTAGAATTATCTGAAGTATAATGCATCTGAAAATGTTCCCTAATCCCTTCTAATACTTATATTGTGTTTTAACAGAACTTTTTAATCCGACGCTACTAATACCACTAACAATTATTATTATTCTACTATTTCAGTTGTACCAGTAGTCTCAATAGTGGGATCTGATGCGAGTAGTCTAGCCAGTCTTGAAGAAGGTTCCAGTGCTCTTACCTTGGAGTGCAGGGCGGATGGAAACCCTAGTCCTTATGTATGGTGGACCAAAGATGGTCAGGTCATCGCTACAAATGGTCCCAGACTTTTACGAGCACCGGTTTATAGAAATCATTCAGGTAAGCTATTGATATGATCATTTTAGTTACAGAAGATGAATTCTTGTGAATAAGTGCCTATTTTTCATAGTAAACATTTGTGGCGAAGCAGTTGATCAAAAATGTTCCTGGAAACTTTAGTTAGATGTTGTACCTATACGGGGCTTAAGATACATCGTAAACTGTAGGAGGTTAAAGTCTATAACCATTTCGCCTTTATGTTAGGGTTCCTTGCAGAAGGCAAAGATATTGCCATAATCTGGGAATAGTTCCAAATGTCCTCAAATTTCATCTATGGACTAGATCGTTCCAGAGATATATTTCAGGACAATATATGCCCTACAAAATTCGTCTTTATCCATTTCACATATTGTGAATTTCTTTCTTAATGGTATTACTTGTATATACTCTCAAATATGTCTACAATATTATGTTGGAGGAGCGTTGGCCGAGCGCCAGATTTCAATTGTCGTTTTCAATATGAGTACATCAAAGTTCTTCCAATTTCGTGATCAACATTTAACCTTCTTATAATCATGTAGAACTTTAAGATTTATAATTTTGAAGACATAGGTAGTTTGTTCACAGAGTTTGTAATTGTAATCGTTAGTAATTCTTCAGATCTTAATATAAATTAATGTTTATTGACAAAAAATATTTTACAGGTATCTATGGGTGTCAAGCTAGAAATTCATTGGGCACTTCAGAAGCTGTTAAAATAGAAATCGATGTAAAATGTAAGTATTGTAAGCTTGTTAATGTAGGTAGGTACAATTGAATTAATTTTGATTCATTAATATTTGTTATATATATTTACTTTTGATTTTTATAATGATCAACGAATGTATAATAATTTCTTTAAAACTAATTCACCTACCTATTGAAGAATGTCCAGTTTCAATCTATTATTCTATGAAAAATCTCGCAGATTCCTTTCGCAGAAATGTTGAAATTGATTTAAAGTTAAAAGCCTTATTAGAGTTGCTGGAATTTTTATTGAACGAAACAGAATAGCAAATTGAAAACTCTCTTCCTTTCAATATTACATACCTACATCATGGACGCATATTTTTTTGATATCTCCATGACCTACATTAAAACGGTTAAGCGAAAATGGCATTATCATCTCTAGGATATAAACCGAAACACACAACAATTCGCTCCATTACTATTGAATCCCATTTAATTTCCGAAAGTATTAAACTAAGAGAATTTCCAGATCCGCCGCGCGTGATATGGGTCGGGCCGGACACGGTGGTTGAAGCCAATCTGTTCACTCAAGTGACTTTGGAGTGTAAGGCTGAGGGCAACCCGCCGCCTAGCTACCAGTGGTATCATAAGTAAGTATATAGTTTAGTACATATTGTTCCATTAAACAATTTCGTAATACATAGTCTGTCTAATAGATGAGAATGCTGATTTTAATGAGCATATCATTTCATAGAAAGTGGAATTGCCTGTGACATACAAAATGATCATAGAAATATAATATACATTTACTAGTTTAAATAGTGAACCAAAACATCAACTGCATAAATGCTTCAACACAAAAAACAGCTGTTCTTAATGACCTAACTATTTTTCTATTAATAGTAACGATCCAACAGATTCTGTCAAACTAAATATTTTACTTACGTAAGTATATATAATATACAGTAATTACATTTATTATTTTTATTTCCTTACAGCCCAACACCCTCTATGACCTCACACCCAGACGAAGGATATCCAATCTCATCCACACCTCAGTTACAACTACATAATGTATCGTACACCCAACACGGGAGGTATACCTGTGTGGCCATCAATCAGATTGGTCTTGAAGAAAGGTAAAATACTAAAATCTATTATGAGTCCAAACAAAATTTACTATTTTAATGTACTAACTACGCAATAAGTTGAAAAAAATGGAATTTTCAATTTTAAATTCTATGAAAGTATAAAGTTAAATCGATTGCTTAATGAATTGATTTAGCTCGTTATTCCTGCTCAATTTAATTTATATGATTATGATAATTAACATTGAGTTTGTTTTGACCATTCATTATGAAACCATTCATGTCAGAAACATGAATTTATTGCCATTATTTAGCGCATATATTTCTACTAAAATTCCAAGTTACAAGCTGTTATCATTTTATACTTTTTGTTGTACCACAGAACCCACCAATCGGAAGCGATAACACTCAACGTGCTGGGCCCACCCGTGGGCGCGGAGACAGGCACTGCGCACGCGTGGAGCGGCGGCGAGGCGAAGGTGCAGGCGACCGTGTGTGCTGATCCGCCGCCACGACGAGCCGCTTGGTTGTGGGGCAGCTTGCGGCTGGATGTGCCTTCTTCTATTGGTGAGATAGAGATGTTGCAAGAGTAGATGTTGATGTAATGTTGTAGAAGAGCCTAGATGTGTATAAAGGCGAAAGTGAGAGGTGTAGACTGTAGATATCCATGTGATGTTGTAATGATATATTTTGAAGGAATTGATATGCCGCCGCTATCGTGTAGTTCTTCGCTATCGTGTAGTTGTATGGCATCTTCCGAAAAACTTGTTTAAAGATTTGGTTGGGATAATAAGAACTAGAGAGTTATTTATTTATATTATAGATGTTATAGGGAGATGATATAATATGTGTAGGGAGTTATTGATTTATAAATACAATATGTTAAATGATTCATAGAAAGTACCTAGCCTAGAATTCTGCTTTTTCAGCAATTGTAGAGCTATTTGTTACTGCTTTTCCAAGAATGCCAAAAAATATTTTAAATCATATTACCAAGCAATCATAATCTTTATTCACCAGGTCGGTACAAAGCGATCGACGCATCAAGCGTGAACGGCTGCTACCGCTACACTCTGACCGTGAGCGGCGTGAGCGTGTCGGACGCGCGCGTGTACGTGCTGCACGTAGAGAACGAGCGCGGCTTCTCCTCGCACGCTGTGTCGCTCACTGTACATGGTGAGTGCTTAGCAGAATATTATGTTATGTATACTGCTGGTACAGATAGATATAATATAAGTTATGAATTAATTATTAATGTAAAGAGATATTAGTTATGACACGATATAGCGTTAGCTATTATTAAGTATTCCGTGATGTCATAACAAATTGTTTTTAATTGTTTCACTCATATTTGCTATGATGGAACGCTAAAACAGTAGCAAAAAAACACGTTAACTGCAATGCAAATGCTTTCTCTATTGTAATAAGTAATAACTAAAGAAATAAGAGCCTCTTAATCTCATTTTAATGTCTACAAGCAAAAAAATGCGTATAACATCGCTTTTATCCAATCCAAATTCACCAAACTAATTGGCAATAACAAAAATAAAAGCATCAACAATTTCTTCTCACAGATAATTTTTCGCTAACAGAGACCGCGCACGTGGCTCCGCTCATAGTGGCCGCTCTGGTTATAGCGGCTCTGTTGGTTATTGTCCTGTGTCTTATTCTGCGGTGCAGGCGAAGACGGGGTAAGATTTATGTCAAATATGTGTTTTATTTCCTTTTTTAAATCCCAGATCTTATTTTAAATTGTTATCAGAAGTTAAAAAATGCCCTTGCCAGATGCATTTGTTTTAAACCTTCTAGATTGTGGATATATCGTGTGAATTGTGATTGTTTATTCTAACAATAAATAGCCAATTAAACATTATATTATGTACATGTCCTTTTTTATTTATATATATTCTTATACATAATGATTATCAGTGTATTTAATAATTGTATTTTTCCTTTTTTTCTAGAAAGCGTCGAGTACAAAACTGATGAATTAGATAGGTAAGCTGTTAAATTGTTTATTTTAAAGTTACTATTGATATTCAGATTCATACAATTCAAGCTCTCATACTTCATGAACTTATATTTTTTTGGTGATGCTCTACTTTAGAAACAAACTTACAATTACTTTTAGTAGCTTCAGAAGAAACTAGTTTTTGAAGTGAAACTTATTTAGGCGCGTTGAGAGTAAAATATTAAGATCGCGTTATGGCAATAAATACCGTCATGTCATGGAGTAAAGCAAAAATTTTTGTATCTTTCAATCTTGCCAAAGTTTCAGTTCTGACACGTGTGCTCGGTACACACGCTCTTTTTTTATTTCCTATATTTTTTTAAGTTAATTCTAAATATTCCCCGCAGCGAGAAGACAGTGCTCCCCGCGGACGCAGTGTACGCGCCGCGCGAGGTGGCCCGGCCGCGCGAGCGGGACCCGCGCTACTCGCCCGCCGCGCTGCAGGTGCGCCGCGCCGCCGTGGTGCTGCAGCCCCCCACCACCGTGTGAACTGTGTCTGCACAGGTGTGATACGCACTCATGGGTCTAGCTAACTGGTCGGGTACTTCTAGTAGATGGTTATATACTAACAGATCGAACAGCGTCGCAGAACAATTTGTTGCTAGGTCGTCATGCCGGAACAGGTGCGGTGTGCTGCTGTTGTGCTGCAGCTCACACCACCGTGTGAACTGTGTCTGCACAGGTGTCATACGCACTCATGGGTCTAACTAACTGGTCGGGTACTTCTAGTAGATGGTTATATACTAACAGATCGAACAGCCTCGCAGAACAATTTGCGTCATGACGGTACAGGTGCGCTGCGCTGCTGTTGTTCTACAAGCTCCCAGTATCCGTTCCTTTATCCACTCTTTTCTTTTTCTTTATTCTTGTCTTCAATCCATGCGGGCAACGTATTTGTAGAGGTGACTCTGCAAATGTCTATGGTCGGTGGTGTTTACTTACCATCCAGCAAACTATCAGCTCGTTCGTCGTACCATAAAAATGACTGTGTTTGCACAGGTATTATGCCTATGAGTGAGATATGGTTGACTATATCTGGTACTGGTAACTGACCTTTAACAAGAATTGTAGAATTAATGGTTTTGACTTAACTAACAAATAGAGTCAGTAATAACTTAGTTTAAGAAAATAATAATTATAAGGTACTGACATGTACTGATGTGTAAATGAATAATATATATATTAACCTTTTCCGGGATGTTGGTAACTTAAAAACACTTGCAATGCACTTTAGTCTTCCTCTACTGAATAAACTATGCCTACCTATACAATTGTTCTACTTAGGTATTTAGTTTTTACGACTAGAGTTGAATTACAATCAAATTTTACATTATTAGTGACATGAATAAGTGCTATCGTGTTAGTACATAGTATACATTGTTAAACAGTAAAATTAAAGATTAAACAATAAAAAAATGTAATAAATCGAAATCGGTGATAGGAATTGGTCATAATTAAGTTAACATCAAATTGGTAAACAATTTCTACCAGGCTAATTAAAAATCTATAAAATTAATACGAATAATAAATAACTTCCCTTTAGCTGCCGAAAACTTGTTACAAATGTAAACAATTTATTACGATTAAGCTTAATTGTAATTACTCGTTCTGAGGCGCGGTGTTCAAATTTATCGTGACTATCCATGTGCTTTTTACGACGTAGTAAAATTACACGTATACCAAACTGATCAACATACTGTAAACGTAGGTATATCAAATATCCCCCCGTGGTCCAAGCCTTGTCGCGGCGGAGGGGCTCAGTAGCTTGGGGTGCAAGCCAGCACCTTGAGTGAAGCGAATATGGACCGAGCTGGTTGCTCTCTGTTCTTCTCTTATTAGAAGAGTAAACAGGAGATGCATGGCGATTGGCGCTTTGGTGCGTGTCTGTGGCTCAAAGGGGCCAGCGGAGCTTTTGCTCGCAGGATGGCAGACAGGGCTGGGAGTCTTTCGGGACTGCGGGGAAGACAACCCCTATAAAAATTACCCCAATCCTAAGTCAGTGACACTCGGCGAGAGGATGAATGGTCGGTGGGAATCCGGCAGATAGAGATGTCTCAGGGGAGCGCCCCCTGGTTAATAAAAAAGCAAAAATGGAGGTCAATAAAACGAAAACTACTCCAGGAGGGTACCACCTCGCTTCGAGTGTGGAGAATCCCTCACGGGACTGTCCCGACGGGACAGAACCGTCAGCCCCATCGTATTCTGGAGGGGGCACTGGCCGCCATACGGGTGATGCATCAGGCCCTAATGCTACTGAGCAACTGACCACTGGCAAACGATTAACGGAGACCGATAAGCTTAGCGAAACGGAACGTGGGGTGGAGGCGCGCACCCAAACGGGGCGCGTTGAAACCAGAAGGAGGAAGACTGGACCCAGTGGGCTGTCCACGGCAACGTCCGTAGATAGTCTCATGACGGTCCAGTCATATGAGGAGGATAGACTGTGGGCCAAGCGAAAGCGGTCCTCTGGAGCGAGCTGCTCAGGCTCCTCCACAGAAGAAGGCCGAACGCGGCAGGCCAAGAAAGCCTCGAAAAGGGGCAAAGGGCGAGGGGCTGCAGCAGCTGGGCTCTGTGCAGGTACAGCCTCTGCAAGAAAGACCCTAGCGGACATGACAGCCGCTAGGAAGGCCTTGTCGCGCATACGGAGGGAATCGGAGCTCGAGGCTAGCGAGGAGACGCAGGTCACCCGAGCCTCTCGAGCCGGTACCTCCCGCGCTGGAGAAACTGGGGACGGACGTCTTGCCGACGATTCTACCGCGGCCCTCCAACGCCGTATAGAGGAGAGCCTGGATGCCATCGAGCAGGTGCGTGCAAAATCGACCAACCTAAGGGTGGCATTCAAACGTTCCCTCAAGGATGCCTCAGACGCCATTCAAGAAGCGGCGGTGCTTCTTGCACAGCGTACTGCATCAGAGGAGACGCGGCAGCTGCAAGCTGCGAACACTCAGTTGCAGGCGGAAATCGCGGGCCTCCGAAAAGAGGTGGGAGAGCTGAAGGCCATAATAGGGACCGCACAGCCCATGCAAACGCGAGTGGACTCTGATCTGACCGCGGAGATTATGCGGCAGGTTGGGGGAATGGTGGACGCCCGGTTTGAAGCGTTGGAGGAGCGCCTCCCTCCAAAAAGGCGTGTAAGGCCTCCATTGGCGGGGGATGGCAGGGTTGAGGAAATGGCGGTTGGGCAAGCCCCAACTGAGGAATTTCCTCCTCTCCCGCCGCCAAAGCCCCCTAATAGGGTGCCAGCGAAAGGTGCTGCTCCAGCAAAGGCGAGAAAACCGGAACAGCCTGCTGCGAAGCCTGCAAAACCGGATCCAGCTGCAAAAGCCAAGGGGAAGGGCAAGGGTAAGGCTGCACGGCAGCCGGAAAAGACCAAGCCAGCTGAAAAGACTGTGCCCACCACTTCTTCTGCTCCCCAGTTGCAGCAACGGCTGGAGCAGGAATGGACGGTCGTCGGAAAGAAGGGCAAGGCGAAAAAGAAAAAGGGGCCGGCGCGAGTGCGCACGAGGGCGCAGAGGTTGCGCAATCCTTCGTCCTCGGCTGTCGTAATTGCTCTGCAGCCAAGCGCAGAGGAGCGAGGCGTCACTTATGCCTCTATAATGGCTGGATCACGCCAAAAGATTAATCTGGCGGAAATCGGTGTAGGTGCGCTGCGGTTCAAGCGTGCCGCGACTGGAGCAAGGATTTTAGAAATCCCTGGTGCCGCAAGCTCGAAGGAGGCAGATGCTCTCGCTGCAAAGCTGCGGGAGATTTGGGACGAAGACACCGTCAAGGTTTCCAGGCCGGTGAAATGCACTGAAGTGCACATCATCGGCTTGGACGACTCGGCGGCTGTAGATGATGTCGTGGCTGCGATTTCTCAGGCAGGAGAATGCCCTACAGAACACGTTAAGTGCAGTGGACTGCGCGTGGGCTCTCGCGGCTTGACTTCAGCCTGGGTGAGCTGCCCGATAGCCGCGGCAAAGAAGGTGGCACAGGTGGGCCGTATCCAAGTAGGGTGGATCTCTGCAAGTGTCACGCTTGGCAGGGTGAAGCCGCAGCGGTGCTTCCGATGCCTAGAGGTGGGGCACGTAAGAGCTGCGTGCAATTCGCCCGTAGATAGGAGTAACGTCTGTTTCCGATGTGGAGAAACAGACCACAAGGCCGGGGAATGTTCTGCCTCCGCCGCTCGCTGCGTTCTATGCTCCGAGGCCAAGCTACCGGCAGGTCATCGGCTCGGGGGCCCGGCTTGCAAGGCTCCCAAGCGGAAAAGAGGAAATCGGGGACGCGATGGTCCAGGTACCGCGCCGTGTCCTTGTCCCGCGCCCGTCGAGGCGAATGTGACGGTTAGCGAAATGGAAACGCAGTAATGGCTCTCCTCCATTTCCTCCAAGGCAATATCAACCACTGCGCCGGAGCTCAGGATCTTTTGCTCCAGAGTCTGGCGGAGTGGCGGATAGATGTGGCGGTGGTGGCTGAGCCCTATTTCGTGCCGTCCCGGGACAACTGGGCGGCCGACTTGGATGGACTGGTGACGCTAGTAACGCAGGGCGGCACAGTAATGGAAAGGGTAGTCCGGCGGCAGGGTTGTGTCTCGGCCTCGATCAATGGTAACACAGTGATCGGGGTCTACTTCTCTCCCAACCGTAGCCTGGATGAATTTGAGCGGTTCCTGGCAGATCTTGGGGAACTGATTGACCTCGCTCCTTCGCAGCCCGTGCTTCTAGCCGGAGATTTCAATGCCAAATCAATGGCATGGGGATCATCGGTGAGAAATGCGCGGGGTGCGGTGCTGCAGGACTGGGCGGTCGCAGCTGATCTCTCGGTCGTAAATCGCGGGAGTGAGCTAACATGCGTGCGGCAAAGAGGGGGCTCCATCGTCGACATCACCTTCGCTAGCCCCCCCCTTGCAAGGCGAATTAGCGACTGGAGGGTTGTAACTGATGTGGAAACGCTATCGGACCACAGATACATCCGCTTCAGCGTCTCTGCGCCATCCGCGTTTCGCGGTGAGCCTTCCCTAAATGGTGGACGTCCACGTTGGTCGATTCGTAGTCTCGATAGGGAACTCCTAATTGAGGCTGCCATAGTTCAGGCATGGATCCCTGCACCGCAGATCGCAACAGTAGAGGACGATGCAGCATGGATGGCTGATGCCATGGCGCAGGTGTGTGATGCGGCCATGAGTAGAGTTCGCTCTAATCCGCGCAGAAGACCGATGTATTGGTGGTCCGCCGAAATTGCCCAGCTGCGCGCATCCTGCGTGGCTGCGAGGCGGGCGTACACCAGGCACCGGCGCCGGAGTGCACGGGACGAAGTGGAGGAAGCGCAACTGTATGCCTCCTACAGGGAGTGCGTTACCTCTCTGAAGGAGGCAATCAGCAGCGCCAAGGATAGATCATGGGAAGAGATGCTCGAGGGTCTGAACCGAGTGCCGTGGGGTCGGCCGTATAAACGGGTGAGGCAGAAGCTCCGCCCGTGGGCTCCGCCCCTGTCTCAGTCTCTCGAGCCCCGTCTGTTAGAACAGGTTGTGGTATCCCTGTTCCCGGACCGGGGAAGATATTCTCCTCCGCCGATGGCGGCGACACCTGCGTCACAGGAGGAGCCCGCAGAAGAAATCCCTGCCGTTACCCATGAGGAGTTGGAGTCGGCAGTTACGCGGCTTAAAGGGAAAAACACTGCTCCTGGACCTGACGGGGTACCTGGCCGAGCGTGGGTGCTAGCGTTGGAAGCCCTCGGGCCCCGGGTGGAGCGGTTGTTTTCGGCTTGCCTTGAGCGGGGCCAATTTCCCCGTAGGTGGAAGACAGGGAATTTGGTCCTGTTAAGAAAGGAGGGGCGCCCGCGCGATTCGCCCTCAGCGTACAGGCCCATTGTATTGCTTGACGAGGTGAGCAAGCTTTTTGAGCGCGTTTTCGCAGCTCGCCTCGTCAACCATTTGGAGGGAGTGGGACCAGACCTCAGCGGGAACCAGTTCGGCTTTCGCCGTGGTCGGTCCACGCTCGACGCAATATCTCGCGTGAGAGCCACCGCAGAAGATGCGGCCGCTAGTGGAGAAGTCCTCCTGGCGGTGTCTTTGGACATCGCCAACGCGTTTAACACCCTACCGTGGGGCAGTATCCTGCAAGCTCTCCACTATCATCGCGTGCCGGGCTACATGGTGCGACTGCTGCGGTCATACCTTTCAGATAGGACTGTTGCCTATCCAACCCGCGATGGATGGAGTGAGAGGGAAGTGTCGTGCGGTGTCCCACAGGGGTCGGTCCTTGGGCCTCTTCTGTGGAACATCGGGTACGACTGGGTCCTGCGCGCCACTAACCTCCCAGGTGTTGGCGTAACTTGTTACGCCGACGATACTCTGGTGACTGCGCGTGGGGCCACATACGAGGACGCAGCTTTATTAGCTACCACGGGAGTTGAGCAGGTGGTGTGCCGCATCCGGCGGTTGGGACTACGGGTGGCGCTGGAGAAATCCGAAGCCATCTTCTTTCCTGGTCGCCGGAGGCTACATAGCGCAGGCGCAGAGATCCGGGTGGATGGGGTAGCAATCAGGGTCACCACCACCATGAGATACCTAGGCATCGTGTTGGATAGCCGATGGAGGTTCACGGAGCACTTCCGTCGCCTCGCCCCCCGTCTTGTAGGGGCGGCCGGAGCACTGGGAAGTTTGCTGCCAAACCTTAGAGGTGCTGGGGGTGGGTGTCGCCGGCTATACACTGGCGTAATCCGCTCCATGGCCCTCTACGGGGCCCCCATCTGGGCAGACACCCTGAGCGCCCGTACCAGACCCCTCTTGCGGAGGCCGCAGCGGGTCATGGCGCTCAGGGTAGTTAGGGCATACCGCACGGTGTCTTTTGAGGCTGCCTGCGTAATGGCCGGAACGCCGCCATGGGATCTGGACGCCGAGATGCTAGCGGACGTGTATCGCCGCGTCTCGGCGTCTAGGTCACATGGGGTGAATCCTTCCTACGAGGAAGTAGAGGAGTGGAGGGCCGAGGCTGTCGAGCGGCGGTTCCGAGAGTGGGAACGCCGGCTCGAGGAGCCCAGCGCGGGTGAGAGGACGGTTGCGGCCATACGTCCAGTTCTCCAAGAGTGGTGCGACAGGCGGCACGGGGCTATAACCTTCCGCCTTACGCAGATACTGTCCGGGCACGGCTGCTTCGGGCGGTACCTGTGTAAAGTCGCGAGGAGGGAGCCCAGCATGGTCTGCCACTGGTGTGCCTGCCCGGAGGACACGGCAGATCACACTCTTGCCGTGTGCCCCGCGTGGGCCGAGCCCCGTGCTCGCTTAGTCGCGATAATCGGGCCGGATCTCTCTCTACCCTCCGTTGTTCGTGCAATGGTGGATGGCGACAGATCTTGGCGTGCGGTGATCGCATTCTCGGAGAGCGTGATCTCGCAGAAAGAGGAGGCAGAGCGGGTGCGCGAGAGGGATCCTCACGCGGACCCGATCCGGCGCAGACGTCTTATTGGGCGTCGTCGCCGTGTTGCGGCCGCTTTACACGGTCGCAACGTGCCTCCTTGACGAAGGGCGCCGGGCGGTGGAACGGGGAATGTAATCCATCGTCCGGTGCGGTGAGGCGACTTGAGACGTGTTCCGCTCATGCCGCCAACGGGAGGGAAGAGCAGGCAAACCACCTTTCTTGTTCTTGGCTTGCGCCTGGCCTGGAGATGGGCTGCCGCCGAGGGGGTCGCGGAAGAATTCTAACAAATACCCGCGGCCCCATCATTTAAGCGGCTCGACGGAACACAGTGGGGTTTTAGTCGGTAAGAATCCGACATAACCCACGGCTCCTTCCCCGGGGGCCGTGGGTATCTTTGGAAGATTTCCCCACTATAAAAAAAAAAAAAAAAAAAAAAAAAAAAGGTATATCAAATATCAATAAACATAGTCGAAGTTTCTATCTCTCCTGTGCTTCATATACCTAATATTATCAATTTTAATCAAGAAAATAAACTTATATTTATAAATCAATTAAAAATATTTTTCGTGGGATCGATATGTGAATAAGAAATGATCGATTCTTAACTATTTGAACATATAAACTCAAATAACACGGGAAATTTGAATACTTTTTAAGGCAGTCTTCATTACGAGACATTCATTACCCAAATAGTTCTACCTTCATTGTTTATCCTGTCACAATGATTTACCGTAAACTGACATTTAATTACTCTAAGTGAACAGACATACGACTTCGCTTTTAAGGGATTAACATACGAATTAACGAGTTTTGTCACTAGCACTTTAATTAATAGAAAGATCCTAAAGTATTCGAATCGTCGGGATAAATAATATAACTAATAAATCGAGCTTAAAGTCCGTTAAAAGTCAGATTCAAAAGATTTCTTCTTGAATACTAATTTTCCAATATTTCAAGCTAGGCTATTCAAATAATAAAATAAAAAAAATCACGTTAGTTGATTATGACTACACAACTTATAAAATCGATCGCTAAAAATTTAAAGATAATCTTAAAAAATGTCTTGTAATATAATACTCCCAAGCGTATCAAAGAAATTCTATACTTACCCACACTCTCCTTCATACCTTATTTGACAATATTTAAAGTTAATTTTTCTTTTTGTGCAGGCAGCTTTATCGTCGCTGGAAAAAGAAGCCAAAGAAAACGTATATGCGGTACTAGACCCGCACATACAATATGAGTTAATGATAAACAAGCACGGCGAACCGCCTAAGTATTTATCGCTGTCTAAGCCTCTAACTCACCAAAGAACGCACGCCTTTGACCCGCAAACTTTTAAACAAAATGAAATTAACAATAACGATATTATGTTCACCACTTTCAAACAGGAACCGCCCAAAGTTAGACGGTCTGACAGAAGCAGCAAAAGAAGCAGTAGAAATAAAAATAATTTTGTTTCCAACACCAATTTTGATATCGAATATTCGAGAGATCCTTTCTTCGGAAAAGTTAGATCGACAGAACACAATGACGCTTTGGGAAATAACAGATTACGCAGAAGCAAAAAGAATGTGTACGAAAAAAATAACTCTGGAAGAAACGTTAATAATGCACCGGATAAACTCACTGATATCATTAATAAGGAAGAAGTGCGTAGAACTTCGCAAAGGAAGAAAGAATACATAGTAGATAATAATATAAATGAAAAGGAGCGCTCGTTTGAAGACTTAAAAGAGGAACCGAGAGTACAATGTAGAAATATTGAAGATGAGCATATGCCTCGACCAGGAAAAGTAAAAGAAATCGCATCACGTTTCGACAAGCACAGCATTAACAATTTTAAATATTTGAACATTAAAAACGAGAGACCTAAGCCTTTACAAAGTTTTTGTGATCAAAAGTACTTAGACCATGTGTTCCCAGATGCTGTAGAAATTTAAGTTTATCGTGTGTGAGATGTAAATTTAATTAGATCTCTTAGTGTATAGCATGAATGCGAGTGTGAAGATAAAAGGTTCTCTTTCTATATACATATTAGTGACGCTTTCTATAAGACTTCATATCTTTAAAGCTATTAATATTGGATCGGATATCTATCAATGCCATACTTATAAAATTTTGATATCGTAGAAATTTTAAGAATTACTGAGCGTTCATGACAATTTTAAACTAAGCACAAATTCGTTTACAAATTTTCTGCTTATACATATTGTACTTAACTGATAAAGATAGTTTCTTCCATTTACTTTAACTTATAATTTATATTATGTTTATGTTTTGTTATTTAGCTCTTATGTGTATAGCTCTATTTTAACTTTCGTGCCGGTATGTTTTGTATTGTTGAATTTTAACAGTATTAAAATTTTAATTGATAAACCATGTTTCATTGAATCCCTTGTGAATTTTAGCTTCATAGCACGAAATGTCGTGTGTATTATAAATTCAAATTTCAGTTGGTCTTTCAACTTTAAAGTGAGTGCAACGTCTGGTAAATTAGCAATGTTCCTTAGAAGTGTAGCTTTTTTATTAGTTGCTGCTAGTTCAGCAGCCAATATAACAGTAGTCAAGATGGAATTAAGAAAAGAAAACATGTGTGATAGTGGAAATTGTTTAAGTAAGTGTTGCCCCTTAGGTATGGGGTTAATGAAACTAAACAAACGAATGGTCTGCGTCAAAAATGCTGAAACCTTAGACCTGCTTTTGAATATCTCTCACAATCTTTACTATTATGACTATCAAGTAGATAAAGTGAACGTGACAGAGAAATTGCAAGTTATAATTGGTATGACTTGCAGGAAAAAATACAAAGAGAATAGGAAGTTCTATTTGCAAGTGGTAAGAATTTTATATATTTTAATATACTTTGTATTATTATGAATGTCTTTTTCCATGCGAAAAATTTGGCAGGCAAAGCGTATTTTTTTCTGATTACAAAAACTGTCAATTGACAAAGAACTAACTAAACTAGTCAAGTAAGCAAATTCTGTAGGTGTCGCTTGACGAAATAAGTGGTTCGTTTTAAATTTAACTCATATCAGCGGGAACATACGCATAGGCTTTGCTGGCGATAAAATGTTACACAATTATGTCATAATTAATAAGTAGTATTTAGTCTCAAGGGACAATATTGGTCATTCATTTAATCCAATAACTAACGAATTAACTTAATAATTTTTATAAATTGAAGTGTAATGTTCCGGCAATATCACCTAATTTTACTGAATTAGTTAGCGTGTTATCACTAGGTATGTCGTTGATACAATGAAAAGCATGCAGAACATATTATTACGACCCTAATAATATTATGGACATTGTTTAGTTAGAAAGGTCAAGACAAGTAAAAATGATACTAAATACCATATAAATCTAAATAACAAGACACATAGAAGTGCTATAATGTCATAATTCGTATGAAAACCGCTGTCGCCAAAATCAACACATTCAAACCGAAAGCTAAACAGTACACATAAGTAAACTATGCCTTTTATTGGACAGCTTGATTTTAGTGAAAACTAACTTAACTATTAAATTACGCTTTTGAATATGTATCCTAACGCACGAATTTACGGTTTATTTTAGAATAACATCCCTAAGTATATGAGACTTTTTGCTCCAATACGAACAAACGTGATAATAAGAATGGTCGACTGTGTCATTCATTGTTATTTCGATTACTATGGTGACACTCGTAATACTTGTAAATATTCTATAATTTTAAGGAAAAACGGCATTATTTCTAAAAAAATATATTTTCCGATGAAATATTATTCCTTTATAAGTATAATTACAACTTGTGGAAGAATTTCCGCAATGGGAATTGCTGAAACACACCATGTATACACTCATACGTCTCCAGAGCAACTGAACAGTGACGAATGCACTGGTGATGTGAAAATCACCTGAGTGGCGACAAGGTCACGCACGCTTACGACTTCTAGTGTCTTGTTATTTAGATTTCTATGCTAAATACATACCATAGTACCAGTGATATCATCAACATTTGGGGTTGATGTCCGCACTTTTTTTTTTATGCTGCGATAGGGGAGCGCTTGGCCACGATCTCGCCTGATGGTAAGCTGAGATGTGGCCTAAGATGGAGCGTGCTTCCCTAGAATGTACCTGTTCACTCTCCTCTTGAAGACCCCCATATTGTACTCATCGGGGAACACAGATTCAGGAAGCATGTTCCAGTCCCTAGCGGTTCGAATAAAGAATGTCGAAAGAAAGCTTCAATTTCCTATATCATGCCTTTGGGGCAGTAGTTACAAAGCTGGTGCTATATCAGAAGATTTACTATGTTAATATTTTACAAAGTTAATAGGTACGTCTTATAACCCTGACTCTATTTATCGATTAAATCTTATTAGACACAGCACATAACATTAATAAAACAAGGACGTGGTAACTGCTAACAGTTATGAATGTAAATGATAATGTAAAACCATAAATAAATTTTAAAATAGATATCTCTACTGTTCTTCTTACCTACTATTATTATTCAAAGCACTTAGCTGTAATCTTAATTGCAAAATGTTTCTTATTTATAGTAGTATTAAATTGAATTGAAATAATAGTAAGAGGCATCGGATATAAATATCTGAGTGAATTCGTAAAAGTGGTCATGAAATTTCAATTATAACAAAGAAAACTGTCTCTTTGGCCATGACCGATATGATTTCATTGGATTGGACTAATAAATATTTAACAGTTAACTACCTATATATTTGGAGAAATCAACATTAGCTATGGTATGTTTTGTATGGTGTAATGTAATGATACATTATATTATTTACACGATTAATTATTTGTAATTGATCAACGCAAATAAAAGTCGCAAGCGCTTGATAAATTCTGTTAGATTTTTTATAGTCTATTTTTGTAAAACCCTTTACATGTGTGTAATAATGAATTTTATAAAATGTTAACTCTGATTTAGTTATAACATTGAGTATATTCTTACATAAATGCTGTTGAACAATAGCGAATATTCTATGAATTTTGTTGGGAACGTCGGTACCATAATTGTACCATAATTTGTTTTTTTCACCAAATCTAAAATTATGATACTATATACTATGTAAATATTGAACTCGCTAAATCGAAGACGACTGCAAGTTTTTTCAAATAATTTTAATTCATTATCTTTAGTGCAATGTTTGGCTGTGGACCACAATGTTTATTCATGGTTTCATGAGGAGCTTTTCAATGTAGCATAAAAGTTTGAATTCAATTTGAATTCAAATTTATATATAAATTACTAGCGACCCGCCCCGGCTTCGCACGGGTGCAATGCTGATACTAAATACACTACAGAAAAACTGTGAACGTTGTATATAAAAACATAGCGGCCCGCTCCGGCTTCGCACGGGTTAACGGGTATAAAATACATAGATAGCCGGGCGGCCGGCCGGTACCGCCGCAAACGCTACGTCCCGCAATCATAGAGCTAGAGCTAGAGCAAGACCATTCCTTCGTAATCTTTTAGTGTAAACGTAAACTCGTATTCAGTGTTGTTCAGTATGAGAACATTGCATAGAATCGTTTCGAACTACGCACTAAGAACAACAAAAGAATGCTCTATGCCTGTTTACTAAAAAAATATGACATAGTGGGGTTAGAATGAGCATTCGCTCGTATGATCTAAATCCACCGTCATACAACAGATTTAGAAACTGAAAGCTTTACTTCTATCATATATAATAATATAACTCTATTATGTACTACCTCATCTCATTACCTTCAAAATCCCTTCGGACAATTATATTATTATTTATTGATATCTACATGTTAGGCTATTTAGAATTTTGTGAACTTTGATCATTCGCTGCCAAAATCTCTGATTGACTACAAGTCGAATTGTCACCCGTGTCAATCTTGTGTCGAAAATAATTAATAGCAATGAAAATTATTTTTTCTTAACATGCTCGTTTGTTTCTAAACTTAAATTATAAGTACGATTTGTGCAAATTGATTGTTGATTCCACAAACACTACACCATGTCCAAATGTACGTCGTACAAAATCACTTATATATTAAAATATGTATGCTTATGTTTATGCTCTACTAATTATTATAATATGTATTCCCAATTAATTATGTGTGATAACTAAAATGCACACAGATTAGCAAAACAAACAATCGCATGTTTACCTTATGTCACATTAAGAGTTTCATGAACTTTGACATTATCTTATTGACCTTGCTTGCTATAATTATTTTGTGTGTATTTAGGAACTTACATTTATATTAATTTATTATCGTGTAAACTCCAACATTTATTTATTCAATTATACTTCATCTATAAGCACTTAGAAAAATATATCCTCATCTGTTATTTAGATGAAACAATTTTTTATAAGCTGATTTCAATATCATGAACTTATAAAAACAACCTCTGCCATAATAAGCCTGCTGCAATTAATAGTACCTAATTAATTAATTAACAACTAATATATTTTTAATTTTTACTTTCTCATGTTAGTTACATGTAGTAAGTTAAAACCATCAATATTATATATTATATACCTTACTGTAGTAGACACCCATATCTATCCATTGTCTGCGCGTTGGTGGCGTAAGCCTTCGTTCCAGCAACCCCCAGCGAGGGGGGTTCTAGTGGTGGGCCTGGAAACGGGCATCTGCTGAGCGGGACACGCGGTAGAGTCGTAACCGTTCCTGCAGTTCCGTCCAAAGCAGCGCGATGGAACAGAGTGGGGTTTTTAGTCGGTAAAAATCCGACATAATCTAAGATTTCCCCACTATTAAAAAAAAGGCACCCATATCTATGATTGCTATACTTACCTGCAGCCAGGTGAGGAAAGGTAGATAAATGTAGGTTATTTCCCATAAATGTTAATTAAATAATTAGGTATACAGGGTGTCCCACTGTTGGTAGGTATACTAAGCTCAAAGGAGGCTATAATTTTGCATACGCTGAGTTCGTAAAAAATACTTATAAAATTCCAGACGCATTTTTTTCAAATAGATGAATTTTTAAAACTTTATGTGTACACCCGTAACAAGCAACCCGCCCAACTTTGCCACCAGCACGTGAGCAATCGTTTAAGGTTATGTTTTCATAGACAAAATGCGACAAAATTAGCGAAGCGGTATATACCGGCTGCGCGAAGCTAGAGAAGACAACATGGATTTTCAGGAAAAATTTAGCAAAAAATTATTGACATAATTTTGTTGTTTAAGTATTTTTTTCGTGATCAGTGTATGCAAAACTACAAGTTCCTTCGCGCTTAGTATACCCATAGTGGGACACCCTGTATATGTAATATAAAATATTGACAGTTTTAACTTACTACATGTAACTAACACGAGAAAGTAAAAATTAAAAATAAATTAGTTGAAATTCCTATCCAACAAAAATCAAGAGATATCGACGAATCGCATATACCTATAAGTAATTAGTTTGGTGAAAAAAAATATTTTTCATAAAAGATTGAGTTCCTAAGTAGATAGATACCTGAGCCTCACACTAGCGTAAAATATATGTACTGTTTTTTATTATTATTATTTAGTATGGTAATAGACAGAACTATTGATATTGTAAGGGACATACCCAAAGTTAATTTTATTGTGTTCATTCACTTCCCAAATATTCGCACGGCTTACCGATTCTTCGAAAAAGCAACACGTTTCAGACTACATCATTCTCCTAGGTTTTATAAATGACAATCCGAACGCTTTCAAACCAGTACCGCATGTAATGAGTGCGCGCCAAAACGCGTTGCGGATTTTTTTTTAAACGACGCGGACGGCGGCTGGCACTGTCAACAAAATTAATCGGATATTTTTAAAAATGTATCGTCTATTAATATTTTTTCTGTTTAGTTTTTTAAATGTAAATGGACAGCTGCAGTGTGATAAAAATAACATTGATTTGACTGAGTACGAAATTTTTCGGGACACCGACGGCGCAATAGAAGTCAATGGAACGATTTTCCCGCCAAATTTTATTTTTTCTAGGAATGTCAGTGGCTATAAAAAAACATTCGGGTGCCCATGTGAAAAAAGAAAGTGTTTTAGGAAATGTTGTCCAATTGGATATGTTATGTACAAAAGAGCTTGTGCAAAAATGCCCGATATTTTACAACAAGAAGGGTTAAAGTTGCATTTCTATGAGACATTAAGAAAAACAGTTAATTTGGAGAGCAGTGACGAGTTCGTTTTATTGACAGGAATTCCTTGTGACTGGGATATTTATACAGAATTTCTCCCATGGTTCATACAGGAGGTAGGTTATATTTCATAATATTATTTTAATTAAATCAACAAGGAACACAATGTGCAAAAAGCATTACTAATAATTAAATATTTTGTGTGTAAAGTTACTAAAGTGTCTTATTAGCCTTGACCTGATAAAATGAATAAAAGCTACAATGCTACGTATGTCCATAAATAAATTCCATATTATTGTAAATAGATTATTATCCTTAATTATTAATTAATTATTGAGTAAACACAATTTATAAATATATTTAGACGAATTAAAATCAGCCTTTAATTTTAATTCATATTAAAATGCATATTATGTAGAGACTAGAGACAACTAACAATATATTTTTTTAATTAATTTTGATAAATTCATGACTTCTATAAAAAATAAACTTCTTTCTACTCTTTGCAACAAACATACAAACAAACTTTCACTTATTATAATATTAATTGAATAGGGAATTATGCTCAAACCTTGAGAGTAATCTTTAAGGTAAATGAAAATCCTTTGCATAGTTGTACAAAAAATTTATGACAAGGTCCTGACTTGTGTTTACATAGTTTTCCTTGATAAAAAATTGCTTTGCTATAAATACTTACATATTAGATCAGAAATTAGACCACATATTTTAAGCTTTACATCAGGAGAGATTGTGGTCAAGCGCTTTGTTATCTACAGTAAAAAAAAATTGAGATGCTATCCAACTTATATTAATTAGGATGTCCATGATCCATGTATTCCGTTGTTTACGTGTCATAATTTTTAATACCTATAATATAATGAGTACCACTTACCTTATTTGCAATCAGGAAGGGTTGCAGGTCTATACAAGCTGCCTTAGTGTAGGCCTGCAGTTCATATTATTATCTTTTTAATCATCAGGTTATATTATAATATCTTTGTATTTTTTATGTTTAATTAAAAATATAATGATTCTAAGTATTTAATTTTGTATTTTAATTTGTGTTTGTTTGTCTTTATTTCACGTCGCAACGAAACGATTTGATGGTCGTACCATATTGTGGATAATAATCATTCTATTCATTTAGGTCTTTTCTGAAATAAAACGCCTAGTGATATTAGGTCATTTATGTCGATTCTATTTAAAATTTTTATGCGAGAGCAGTATATTTTATATTTAAAACAAGTACCTATAATGTACTTTTATAATGTTATAATTAATTATTATAGCAACTGCTCTGACTCTACCACTGACTTTTTGCAGGTGTTTTTATGAGTCCTAATAAAAAATAAGTAAATTAATATAAGGCACTTTATATACGAATAACATAGGTACATAACATATTATTTAAATAGGCCTTAGCTTATACAATTAATTTATTTTAGCTTCAAGTATATTTTAAGAACCCGTTACTAAATCGTGACTAAGTTCTAAGTCGTATAGGAATTTCCGATTTTATAAACAATATTCTAGGTATTATTTAATATGCAGTATGCACTATTAATTCAAGATATTGTTTAGGTATGACCTTCATGTTAAAAGGATCCTAGGTAACGTGCATATATATTTAATAACAAATATGTAGGAATTAGACTTCAATGCTGAAAATATAAAAGTATACTGTGTAGTGTATTTTTTTATAATTAAAATAATGCTTTGAATCAATTCTACTTATTTAAACTTCAACTCCACTGGCTACTGTTAAAACTTACCCGTAATAACAATGACCATGCCGTTGTTAAGGAAATCAAAAGCTTTTTTTTTTCGATGAAAAACAAAGTAGTTAGTACAATATTAAAATTATTCATCGACGAATAATTTAGAATTATTTCATCGACATTGAATTGACATTATCAAACAATGATATTAAAAAAAAACAGGATGCGGAAGAAGTGGGAGCAATGATATTAGGACCTTGCCGTATTTAATAGTTATAATAAGTTTAAATTTTAATATACTATATCAGGGATAAGCCTATCTTTAGGGATAAACCTATCTTTGTATAAAAGATCATAAGTATATCTTTGTACAGGTATCATAGATGCAATAACCTGGGCTAGAGCCTAAAACTCGTCACCTTGAACGGCAGGGGTTTAACAGCCCTTCTATAACCGCGACAAGAGATATGCCTTAGTTATCTAAGCTTTTTTCTAGTCTATACTTTACTAAATAAACACTACTCCATTGATGTAGTGGTACAGGTTACTGAACTTTTTTAAATCTATTCTCGGCCTTGTCTTTATTGTAATATACATGAATGACAAGGCCTAAGGTAACATGGGCTTGATTACTTAAATGGATAAATAACGATAGCAGAGCATAATATAATTTTCTATCAATATTTATCTGAATATCCATACCACCATTGTGGTGGTACCAGTGAAGGAATTCGTAAGGAAACTGGTGCCCAAGAAGCAAAATTTCGACGGCATGTGACATCTGCCAACCCGTAGGCGTACTTAGCGAGCGTATAGTGTATTAGGTCCTAAACCCTAAAGAAAGCCTGCTTAATTATTTTTTTTTGCAGACACATACGTGTATTATATAACTTTTAATTTCATAAAAGTATTGGCAAAGAATAATGTAATTACTTATATATCTCATAATGTTGGTTAAACCGCATCCCGAACGAGGTTATATTCATTTGGTTCAGGTCACTTATGTAAGTTATAGAGTCTCTTTTATGGCACCATTAATTAATGATTGCTTTTACGAGTTACGTACCAATAATAGCAGTTATATTGTTTACTGAAAAACTCCATTAAATGTACTATGTTATTATTATAATCAATAATAATAAAGCATGTTTTATTTACGTGTACATTCCATCGTAAAATTGTTTGGTGCTATAACTACTCTGCAAGTCAGTGGGTGGCATTTGACTACTCCATTATTCAGTACCTATCTAAAATTAAATTCATATTCAAACTGAAACTATTATTTTTTGCGTTGAAGTCACAGACATGTATCAAGATAGACTAAGCGAGTGTATGTACTTCCCGTGTCCAAACTAAGATTATGAAACTTACTTGACGCTGGCCTACACTCAGTCCGCGCTTGCAGTTCGCCAAGGAAAGACGTGAAGCTGAATAAAGTAAAATGCCGAATTACGCCGTTATAAACTGTAGAAACTCCACAGCTGTGAGTGGCCGAGTTAGCAGAGATGTTTCCTTCCACCGGTAAGTAATTTTCTAATCAGAATATGCACTTTTTATTTTAAAATCAAATAAAGAATATCTGTGGAAAACGATCGTGACAAACACGGATACCAAATCATACGAAATGATTCGGAATACATTGCGGCTTTTACTTGGCACGGTAAAGATCGAGTCGTATGATAACAAGCAATGAATAGCGTCTTCTCATTTTTCTGTCCAATTTTGTGGTTAGTGATGTTCATTTGATGCAACAGTTCTCGATTCTAATCGATTTTATAATCGAACAGAAAAATGATAATTTGAAGGAGCAATTTTTCAGAAAAAAGGCATAGATTTTTTTTGTCATTTAATACGACTTGACCTAGAACTTTTAAGTATTTTAATACAAAGGTACTAAAAATAAATATTATGACATGGACGCCATTAGTTAAAGTGTCATCTTGGGAGTTTTTTAAGAAAACTCCTTATTGCTTAGACTATGTTTGTTTTTTCAGTTTTCCAAGTAACCCGAACATAAAAGAAAAATGGATTGATGCAACGGGACATAAAGATTGATTGATTGACAGTTTCATTACTTTCTTTCGATGGCCTCTCTAGTACGTAGTACACGGTAACTCAATGGGCATATGTAAGAAAAAGCTAAAACACGTTAGTTTACTTGTTAGAATATTAAAAGGTTTATAAATTTATTTTATCATTCCTCTGTCTATGGTAATTATCATTTTTCTGTCTTGAATCGATTTAGTAATCGATTACGATTCATTTATTTAATTACCTCTTAGACATAGATCTAGTTTGATCTGATTTCTTTCGATTTACTTCGATGGGATAGGACGATACTAGAATCGCCGCGGGAGTGGCGTCCTAATCGATTTAGCGTAAAATGAAATTACCATCACTAAAAAGCGCTCGTGACGTCATAACGCGTCAGGGTCAGTACAAAAAATATGACACGCTTGGTTTTCATACAGATCGCGGTACTTGCGTAGTCTATCTATGTCTGTGGTTGAAGTGTTTTTGTGCCGTCATAATTAAATAAATTTTTAGCGAAAAGAGGCGCAAGAAACTCTTTTAGTGCTCTTTTGGCGTATAAAACTTATTTGAAAAGCCCATTTTAAGTACTCATTATTACTTAAAAATTCTAATAACAACCTTATTCAGTGACATTTAAATAAGTGAGAGTAACTAATAACAAATTTTAAAAATAGAAAACTATCAGTTTCATTAAAAGTTCTAAGTATTTACTGTTCAGAAATTAACACAATAATACTAGCATGACTAGATGCTTTGGATTATTACACTATGCTGAAAGCATCAGCCGAATATTTCGTCCAGGAACGTCGGGCGAAATTGATTCGATTTATGGGCTACAAGCTTAATAATGTTCAGATTCTATTAGGTCGCCCTTAACCCACTTCATTTTATTATTCACCCGCTATTTCTTAACTGGATCATGTTATTTTTATACACTGTTTGATTATAAGAATGTCTGGTGATTATATTTATTTATTGAAATTGGCTGAATGTCATTGGCATGTTTTTTAACTCACGCGACTCGTCACTCGTAGACCGGGAGATACTGACACAAAATTTCGAGTCATTTGTAACAGGATGGCGGTTCTACAGGGTTCTTAGTACGCAATGACAAAAAGAAAAATGATGGTGTGAACGCTGGTACCGGCGGCTTAGTCGCGTGGGCGTTAGTCGAACTCGTCGGAAAATAGCGAAAGTCAAACGATTTGTAACAGTATGGCACTTATTTTTCCTGTAAGTTTGAGGATCAACGAACATAAATACAAAATTTCAAAGATCTAGGTGTTGGAAATCTTCACTTATATAAATTAATAATAAATTTATTTTTCAAGTATGACAGCACTTTTTCCCCCTACTAGAAGTATGGCAAATATAATAATGGTCACATTTTATCAAATACTCTCCAAAAAGCCAAATGCAATACTGGTACAAAAAGAAAGGCGAAATAAAAAAATTTTGCAGATTTTCGGCGGTATGGCGACCATTTGGAATCGTCCGAAAAGTATGGCATGGCGATTTTCGTAAATGGCTGCATGACGATGGTTACCTGTGCAAAAGTTAGCTTGGTACAAATGGTTGAATAATTGTTTTTTTTAAATCAACACATTCGCGTCGGTATGGCGGGCTGTAAGTCATACCGGAAAAGTATGGCATGACACTACCGCCTACTTCTTTTTTATGGGCTATCGGTAAATTCTAAAATTTTTGTGTTACAAATCGTTTGACTTTCGCTATTTTTCCGACGAGTTTGACTAACGCCCACGCGACTAACCCACCGGTACCAGCGTTCACACCATCATTTTTCTTTTTGTCATTGCGTACTAAGACCCCTGTAGAACCGCCATCCTGTTACAAATGACTCGAAATTTTGTGTCAGTATCTCCCGGTCTATCGTGATTATGAGAGATTAAAGGTTTGAAGTATGATCTCTAAAAAAAAATCAAAGGGAAAAACAAATCAATTTAAATATACATATTTAAATGAGCTATCTTATTATTTCTACTCGTGCGCGATAGTAAACAAACTAGTGAAATGTATATATTTTTTCCTGTAATCGCTAATAGTCATTTCCGTTAATAATCCCTACTGTTTGTTTATATGATTATTAATTAGCTGTCCTGTAGATTTTATATTTGTTTAGTGCAGTGGATAGTCACTAGAGATGAGTTCTTGTTTCAACAGAGACTGTGTGTTTGAATGAAGTGATTTTTTTTATTAGTAAAACGTGCTTATATAATATTATGAGAATACATTTTCAGTGTTTAAAGTTTCCACTTTCAAATATTTCTCAATCTCAAACATTCATCTATTGACCTTTTGGGTGGTAATAATTGTTTAGGAAAGCAAATTGTATTTGTAAAATTGTACCCATAATAATGTTTCACTATGTGTATTGTGCACAGTGCAGTGTGCAATGTGCATATTTAAATACCTAGTATGTCAAGGTACCTCATTAAAAATTAAAATGTGAAGAATACCTCTGTTTTAATTTCCATTATAAATGAAGGTTTGAATACCTACGTATATTTTTCTTCACGGAATGTATCTATGTAGGTAATTAATAAAGTAGGTACATAATATGATGTCACATACTGATGACTCATTGATTAAAATAAATCGAACATGGGCTATGGGAATTAACTCAAGAAGGACTTTTTTTATTTATTTTTTTATTAAATGTCATTCATGTTTAAAATATGTTCAATAATTATTAGTTACTTTCTAGCTGGCTATTTTCCCGACTTCGTTTGGGTTGAAAAATAAAAAGTAAAACCTTTAGATAATCATAACTAGTAAGTTGTAGTTTCTGTAAACATGCATAATGCTAGTTATATGCTTTAATACTAAATTGTTTTATTTACTGATCATTATAATTAGCCTTTCTAAGATAATTATAATAATTTGTCATTTTCATGTCAGGGCTATTTTGGAGTAAAACAATGTGCATATCGCTGACATTTACAAACTTCTTGTTTTAGAGTATTCATTCATATTACATAATAAACGCGTAAAAAATACCTAAATATTGTATACCAACTTTATCCTTGAGGTATTTTTTACTCGGTTGCAATGCATTTATTAGGTACCTACATTTCATTCGAAACAAAGGTATTGAAATATTAACGACCATTTTAAACTTACATAATTAAGACCATGTCCTTTGTTTACCATTACACTTAAAGTTCGGAGGTTTCTTACGTAGGTAAATTGCACTTAAAGTTGTTATCTAAAACATACAATACAATAATAACAAGGTAGGGTAGTTGGTTAGTTTTTAAACAGCAATTTTTTAATGTCAAAAATTGTGGTCACAAAAATTTATTTCATGATTGCTTATGCGGCACTTAATAAAAAATAGTTATTAAAAATATTAATATACCGTATACAAATTAGAAACATAAACAAGTAGAGATTATTGAAAGAGCGCCATCTGTCGGGTCTTCGAAGAAATTATGCCGTCGCCCGTCAGACAATACTTGCATACAAGTCCATTTATGAAGTAGACTAGTGCATTATGATTTCATCACAATTCTGTAGGTGGCGGTATGTAGGTAACTTGTTTCATACAGATAACTTTACAAAATGGTTCTCCAATATTCAGATTCAGATGTAGGCACAGAGATTAAAGGCTTGACAGTCCAGATTATATACAATTTTGCAGCCTGAAGAGAAGGAATTATTTATTCAGTACTAGCTTCCGCCCGCGACTCTGTCCGCGCGGATGTCGGTCTTCGCGTGGATGGTTTATTTCTCCATTTTGAGTAACTCTGACAGTAACATCTTATAAATATCTATTGGACTCAAATACGGCTAGGCCTATAATAATACCCAACGTGTGTTCGCTGTTCTACAGAACAACGTCTATGGATAAAACTGAAAAATTAAGATTATTTTTTTTCTTCGTATTTTTTCAGGATAAAAAGTATCCTATTTTACGCCCAGGATAATAAGGTATAATTATACCAAGTTTCATCGAAATCGAACCGTTAGTTTTCACGTGATGTCTTCACATACAGACAGACAGACAAAATTTTTTTTAATCACATATGTATTTGGGTTTGGTATCGATCCAGTAACACCCCCTGCTATTTATTGCACGCCTCATAAGCGAAGCGTTGAGGTGGGTACTACTGTCACTTCGCGCAAAACATGTGATTTTTCAAACTTAAAATGTCTTTATGTATCATACATTGCACTTGTAAGATAATACATACACACACATATTAAGAAAAAACACTATTTTTAACGTTCATGATATTTTTGATGTCATTTTTGTTATTTAAACTAGTTAAAAAACAGTTTAAAAAAGTTCTGTCTTGGACGTCCGTGTGTCTGTATGTGCGGATCCTTTTTCTTGTTAACACGATAGCGACCGAAATACTTTACTAATCGAGTCTTTTTTTTTCTCTTACGCTTGAGTATGCTCAGGAATAGAACCCTTTCATTTTTCAGGGTCTGATTCGATGTGGTTTAATTGTTATTAAATAAACAAATATAATAATTAATAAATATTTATTAAAAAAAATTATGAGGCGTGCACTTTTGGATTTTCCAAATTTTTTTTCAATATTTTCAATGTACAGAATTGACCCTTCTACAGATTTATTATATGTATAGATATAGTTCATATGGAATACAGAATATGTAAGCTAAGATAAATACCTAAGTAAGTACCTAAGAGTAAAAGCAGCAAATACCTACCTAGTACCTACTGGGCCTACTCGGCTTATAAGGCCGGTAGGTAGGTGTATTCACCTGTGACCTGTCACCATGATATCAGAGAATAATACCACAGACTAATAATAATATACTACGTATACAAAATACTAAGTATAATTTGTAATGAACCTCACAATAGGTACATCATCAGTTATCTAATATTGACGACTTAATTTCAAAGAGTTCTTGGAACCTCCTTTTTAAAGTCAGTTAAAGCTTCTACCAATTAAATCAGTAGGTACCTACATGCTTTGAAGATTATTATTTTTTCTATTTATCTATTTGAGAATCAGGCAAAAACAATTTTATTTATTTCCCGTGAAGTCACGGTCAGTGTTGTTAAAATGTGACCTTTATATATTAATAATTAAGTCTTACACGCAAAACCAACATAGTAATAATTACTTACAAAATTTCCGGAACATCCAATATTAAATATTACTATTTTTTCATTTGGGAGTTACGGACTGGGTATAAAGTATACCTTGTAATTATTGTTTAAATTAAGCTCTAGGGGTTGCATATCCTTTTAGCAAAATTGTTAATATGGAAATAGTTTCATAAATACGTGATAGTGATCTATGGTATTTAATGCAGCTTTGTGTAGGATATTCAAGGTCTAGGGCGGATTTAGAGGTCAAAAAGGAACTTAACAATAAAAGTAAGTAAGGAAGGAGAGTCTATAATGGACCTACAATTTCGTAACTTTACTAAGAGAGAAAGTTAATTCATGATAAATAAAAGCCTGAAAGATTTAAGTTTTTTTTCAAATGGTTTTCAGCTAATTTTATTTCACATTTCATGATTACAGGGGTTAAGCTTTGAAAGCGCAACAAACAGCACAAGCTTTTGCGGAAAAATACAATTTATTATTAACTAAGTTATTACTTTAGGTATCCATTAATTTATTTCAATAGAAGTAATAATCTAATTGCACGTATTAACAATGAGTTATCATAAGTAAATATACACTAATATTGTCCCCGAGTAGAACATTAGTATTACCACAGACTAATAATAATATACTACGTATAGATACGTATAGACAAGTATAAAGGCATATTAATTCAGTGTCCACAAAGACAAATCGATTTATTATTTTTGTGCAAGTATCTAATAATTTAGCGTCGGTAGAATGAATGAATGTTGAATCACAAAAATGAGGCGTATAAAGTAGATTTTTGTATGTATTCATATAATATTTCAACCCTTCCTACGTGTGCAGTTTCGATCAAATGTAGTGTTTCCTTGTAATGATGTATCACTTCATACGTCACGTATAATAAATAAATATTAAAATAACAATAGAAGTACAAACAAAGACTCATAATATTATTGTCTCCATAATTTTTTTCTCAGTTTATGGCACGCTTAGTACCTAATGTAGTACACCTAGTATTTTCCGCATGGTTGATGTAAATACTAAATAGATAAAATATAAGAAGAATATAATATTCAATTCACCAAGTATAATACAATAATTATTAATAATAGATTGCCGCAAACTCAAACTTTAAATTGCTGAAGCAACAGGTGGAGCTTACTATCCTATCAACATCCCTTACACCTACAGTCTATTATTAAAATTATATTTATGTAAAAATATAAACAAAAACACCAAATAAACGGTAAGTTTATAGCGATTTAACTAAAGCTTAAATAGATAACATACTTACCTCGGAAAATGTATTTTTGACTTATTTTTCCTTTTCCTTAAGATGTACCTATGTAACTAGATACCTTTAGGTATATATTATTCTTGCATTTACACTGAAAAATCGTCTATAAGAACGTTCTTCTTCGAAGTCATCGATATTATTAGCATTCGCAAACACTAATACATTACCTGGAGCGCTATCAGCTGATTATGTCAAGCGACTGATTACAGTCACAAAATGAAACTATCCACCAAGTCATTAAATAATTGAAAGACGTAATTGCAGTAGCTGTAGTTGACAAGCTTTCGATATACACTGCTGGCTTATAAGCTACGTAATGGTGTTTTATGGCTTGTCATGCAGCAATGTAGTTCACACGCGCGTTTCAATATCCTTGACAGGGCTACTCCGAAATAACTTGACTCTTGCTTCTTGAGACTTGAAGTAAGCCAGTTTTATTTCAGATCTCGAGATAGACGTACGTCATTGGTCTGATAAAACGCGATAGTGTTCACGAGTGAGGTGATTTGTTTTGGTGTTTGTTTCCGTGTAGCGTTTGAATTGATAAAAAATAACAATTAAGTGTTTTAAATTGCGGGTTTTGTGTGATTGCTGTCATTTTAGATTCTCTAACCTTTTTTTTAAGTGAACCTTAGTTTTTTTTTAATCAATATCTCAACAAACAATTTTGGTATGCCAAAAAAACTTAAAATGTTTACAATAAAAAATGTTCTATAATAATGATATGTGGACATAGAATCTAATATAAATTCCCATAGAATACCTATTGAATTTAAAATATTTTTTTCCGTTCTACACGAGTTTTAAACAATTTAATTAAAATTCCATTTAGTCGTATCTTAATCTAATTCAGATTATGCTAAAGTTGTATTATGATAATAAAGAACAGGTAAACCCCAATAGAACCTGTTCTGTAACGTTCCTTTGCATAAATAATATAAATATAGGTATTATACATATTATAAATATTTATAAGCTAAATAAATATACCTTCTAATAATACCATACCTTTAATCAAAGTTGCAAAATCTCAAAAAATACAAAAAATATGTTAATAATTTAAATGTACCTACTCAATAATACCTGAACGTAGTCCACCTACTTTAGACTAACTGTACTTTCTAGCAAACGTTTTATAGAAATGTTTATTCAAAAAGTTATAATAAATGATAACACGTGTAATACAATACGACCTTATATTTATTACTGAGAGTTTCCATAAAAGTTAAAAAAGTTTTAGAAAATAGATCGAATAAATTGAAATATCTTGTGCACCCGATAAACTCAATTCTTACAAATGTTTATATACTTTATTTGACATTAATTTCATATAATTGAGAACGGTATACCTTATTGATGAATGGTTATTTGTAAAAACCCATAAGGCAATTTACTATTTACAATAAGTAAATGAATGCCGGTAATGTACGTGATATTACTATGAAACTATGTGTAGGTAGATGTAGGTGGACAAACACATAATATACTACATATCTGAATATTGAGTACTCTTTAATTTTATTTATTTATTTATTTATTTATTTATTTAAGTAACTAGATTATACCATATGAAATCTATTGCTATAAACAGTAAAAGTAATCTGAATAAAAAATTATAAGCATGTAAAAGTAAAGTTTTAACATAATACAATTACATAATTATAATGAACAACGAAATAATCAGGGCGTATTACAAATTTTGACCCACATTATGTAACACGTTTGTTAATTGAAGACAATATTTTTGTAAATAATATCGCACATTCTTAATTACCTACTTACATTACAGTACAATGCAGCAATTATAAAATTATTTGATGAATAAACTGAAGTGTAAATAAGGAAATCCCTTGTTGAGTAAAAACAGTGCGTACTAGGAACTTTTTTAGTTCACGCGTAACCGTGGTCCCAGGTGGCAATTATTTCACATGCAAAGCACATAACGATGACCACATTTCCAACATATTAAGTGACCAACAAAATGTATAAAGTGATCTTACTCTTGGTGCTCATTTCGATTTGTGACTGCAAAAAGTGCGACTTCAATACCTCAGTGGACATTACCAATGGAATTCGATTGAATGGTGTTATTAGTTACAATGGCTTTAGTTACGATGCTTCTGAATACTTTTTTGACGCTCGCAGTGCAACTGAAAGAGGCTGTATATGTAACAAGAAGACTTGCTTGAAAAAGTGCTGTCCCCACGGTCAAGCTTACAAGATACTCGATAAGCAATGTGTCAACGTTACTGAAGATTTCAATCCTATTGTATGGGATGAATACAGAAGAGTTCAGGATGAAAGCGCGAGCAAGTTGTTTCATTTCAATTCTGGGAAACCGATTTGCAATGAGAATGAAGTACGGATTCAAGTATCGGAACCGTTTAGCGTGTTTAATCTTGTGACGGTAAGTTTGAAGGTTAACTGGTATGAATACTTAAAAATATATACAAGAAAACAACGTGTGGATTTGGATATCGCATTGTGATTTTTTACCAATGAAAATGATGAAATAGTCAAAAAATAGTTTACAGTAAACTAATTCTTAACATTAAAATGTATCTTAGGAAGGTACCTACATAAATTCACATGCTTAACTATTATCGTAATATTTTGGTGTGTAGTGTAGGTAAACATAATATTAAAATTTACCTATAGTTTTTCTGTGCGTTAAGAATAAGGAAAATTATAAACATTGATGTCTAATGAAATGAATGACTCCACGTTATTCATAAAGTTCATTAGTTTATTAGGTACTCAATTTGTCTTTAAAATGGATTCCATTGTAATATTATGTACTCAAGTAAATACCTTAGAGCATAATACAAACGAAACGGTATCGTAAATCACACTAAATAACGGTGATTACCCTATTAAAAGGCTTCTTTTAAAAATAAACCAATTCAGTTGTCTGCATTCATTTGTAATTAAACTACGATACGTTTCTTACATAAAATTTTACCTTTAAACACGTCTTATTTACTTCCAATAGTTTTTTTAGACTATCAAAGGTATCTCAAGAAATACACAAAATATTTTGATGTATGTCGTAGGTACAACACGCATCCAAAAATACCCGTCCACAAAACAAGAGTTCAAACAGCGCTAAATATTGACCACTTTAAATTCTTAGAACCATAGTAGTAGAAACTACTGGTACTTCCCCATAAATTATGACGAAGAGAATTCGGCAGAATGCTTTCATTAATTTTAGCGTAGATATGATAAATAAACAATTACGTCTACCCACTTTACCGTGTCAATGATAGCGATTGATAAGATACAGCGTTCCAACAGGTATTTTGGCTACTTTTATACATAATCCGGGTTTTGATAATCAATATACTTATAATAACCGTAACAGTGAAAAGCTTTATGTGAATTAATATTGTTCTAGAATTTTTAGAATGTTGTGCTTGAATACTTTGTAGGAACAAAGTAATTATTATTGTTAGCGAATTTTCCTCTGCGTCAATCGAGTGTGATTTATCATTTAACGTTTATATAACCATTATAGTTTAAATAAGTCTGTGGATTTGTGGAATAAATGAGCTATTTTTAACTGATTTCTTGAAATATTCGAAGAGTTTTAATTCTTTGAATGAATGAAGGTGCGTAACTGAACTCGGAGAAGAGGAATTTCAATAATTTTTTTTTGCCATCAATCATGAATACATCAATATCACGTGTAAGAGACGGAAAAATCAAATCAAACATCATATTTTTGTCAACATGTTTTCATAACACGTAATATTATTTTTATTTATTATGCGCAGGCCGTTTCCCAAAATTAACGTCACGATTAATATCCATTATCCACGTGTCTATTTTTAAAAATTAGGGCGCGTTCCCACCGTGTCGTGACGACAGATAATCGTGTAGTTTTAAGTGTCGTGGCTTATATGTTTAAATGGAGGTGTTCACATTTAGAACGACACAATTTACTGTCGTCTACGACAGTTTTTGCAGTGACGACACTTTGTCGTGACAGTGGGAACGGCAAGCACGACAGTCGTAAAACGATAAAAAATCGTGGACGGCAACTCTATGACGTCCATTGAACTCAGGAGAGTAAACGCACTGGTAATCACCAAGCGAACGCAGAGGCGACTAGATTTGTAGCTTGCTGATGATGTGTAAATGACAAAGCGACTGCCAGGAAACGATAAAATGTCGTCGCGATCCAATGGGAACAGCTAGATACGACAGTCGCTACACGATAAAAAAATGTTGACGACAAACAATCGTTATAATGGGAACAGGTAGAGACGACAGTCGTCGAACGATAAATTAGTCGTTACGACATAGTGGGAACGCGGCCTAACTATGATGTGTGATACGACATTAACAACGATATTTTTTATTACGTAATTCATCTAATTGTTATACAGTCCGTGTTAACTTCATAGATCATAATCTAGATCCTCAGTAACGGTGTCTTGTTGTTAAATTTATATGTCAGCCATATTATAATAATATTCTTCTTGCTTTTTAACCGACTTCAAAAAAAAGGAGGAGGTTATCAATTCGGCCGGTATGTTTTTTTTTTTTTTTTTTATGTATGTACACCGATTACTCCGTGGTTTCTGAACCGATTTACGTGATTCTTTTTTTGTTCGATGCGGGATGGTGTCGAATTGGTCCCATAAAAATTTTATTCGGATAGGTCCAGTAGTTTTTATTTTATGAGCATTTTTGTCTGTATTTGTAAATGTTGCAAGTGCAAGTTTGAAGTCGGTTGTTTTTAATGCAGTTATTGACTTGTCTTTAATGGCATCTGCCTATCCCAAACGAACAAACATAAGGATGTAAGAATACATTTGGAGTAAATTTTAGTTAAAAAAAATGTTTTATGTTTTCTGCCTACTTATCAAAAATGGCTTTAAAAATGGCAATGCGTAGTTATTTTTTAAGCTTCCACCGATTTTCATTATAAGGTCTTCTTGTCTCCAAACATCATGATAAAAAACCCTGAATTCGTACACATAAGTGAAAGGTTTTTCAACCAGCAATAACCTCGAGGCTCGAATATTCTAAGAATCGTCTTTATTATAATGGTCATCATAGCCACTGAATTGAATTCTTGTGTGCTATTAACGCGTCTCGATTGCCCTCGTGTTTGGACACACAATAAACAGTTATAATAATTAGTTGTACTGAATGCTAGACTATCACCTCTTTGTTTAAGATTGTGTATTTAGGATATGTGACTCATGTCCCAATGTGGTACAAATTAATTTGGTGGATGATTAAAGATCTCCTTTGTTGCAGAAGTCGAATTCATAAACGGTCATGGTCTGTTTCATATAACTACAACATATCGGACAAAGTCGCTTTCCTGTCTGTCCCTAGTTCTTAGACTCTTAGTATCTTTAAAACTACGGAATAGATTTGTTAATAGATAGAGTGATTCAAGTTATGATAAAAGATAAATTAACTCATCGGGTAAATGGTTATCGAGATCAAACTTCAAAGATGTAAGTATCCTATTCAATGTCCGGGTCCAGTGAAATGATATGATGTTCGATATATTTATAATCAATGGGTTTTTTTAAGTTACCGAAGATCATGGATTGTTATTTAGCTTATTTTTCTTTTCTACAGCAGACAAAATAATATGTCAGTAGTATTGAGACAAAATTTTTAATGTTCAAATTCAGGATCTTTTATGCAAAAAATACTGAATCGATATTTCGAAGGCTAGGCATGTTATAGTATATATCAATGTTTACGCTATCAAAGTAGCAGGATCCGCAGAAAAGCTTATAAATTATAAGAACATAATTCATGGAACTGTTACATAGACTTAAAATTCTTAGAAAAAAGTATAAATAAGTAAAGTATAAAAAAGTATAATAAAATTATTAAGAATAAAGCTACAAGGACAATATACATGGAAAGTGATTCTTCTAATACCAAAGACTGTTATGTCGTCATGTTAGTGGTACTTCGGATAAAAAGAAACAAATTCATAATTATTGATTATCCATATTAAAAAATATTTTAAGCTGATAAGTATTTGGCAAAGCGCATGCAAAAACATTATGGTCGGTATAAAATAATGCCAACTTTATCATGACCGAAAATATAATTTATTTTCGCGAAAGATTAAAAAGAACTTCTATTCATTTATTACATTTGTCTAGTAAATCCGCATCTTTTGTGTTCCATGTAATAAAAAAATACTGTTCATTGAACATGATTAAAAAACAAGAAGGTTTGTTACTGTTATTGTAAAAACTTGTATCTTTGCAGACGGGTAATTTAGTTACGTATAATTAATAAAAATAATGTTAAATACATTACAATTAAATATTATTGTTATTGCTTTGAGTACACATTTATAATTAATATATAAACATTTACTTACATTTGAAACTACTGTTTCCAATTAGGCCAATTTTCCAGCTAACCTAGTAAATACTATTGACATAGAATTCCAACTAAGGAAGCCTTTGATTGTTTGTATTTGCTTGCTATCATGATGATTGATGATAAACAAGGGGGACTGTATGTATGTGTACCTTAGTAAATGTATGCTGTAAGTGCTGACTTTCGTCATATTTACAAAAGGTTGGTTTGAAACTGACGATAGCAAATCCCCCAACTGACCATGAATTAAGCGTAGATTACGCAATACCGTACAATTCAAAATGATTTTCATAAAAAACATTGTTTTTTTCCTTGAATATAAAATCTAAGATGTTCTTCTTAATTCTTAAATTATACATCAGAAGAGGACGTTCATTAAACAGCTGCCTAAATCTTTAATTGCTCATGTATAATAATAATATGACTCGAAGTGGAAATACCACCAATATTTAAAAATATCTTCAAAAGAATTTTTGTTTATTCATAAATATTTATTTTACATTTAGGTATGGATAAGTTTGTTGATGTAACCTAAATCGAGAAAGTAATTAACTTTTTGTTTGAATTATTTTTCACGATAAGTCAAAAGTCAAACAAATAAACCAAAATTAAAAATAATTTGGAAAATCCAAAAGTGCACGCCTCATAATTTTTTTTTAATAAATATTTATTAATTATTATTTTTGTTTATTTAATAACAATTAAACCACATCGAATCAGACCCTGAAAAATGAAAGGGTTCTATTCCTGAGCATACTCAAGCGTAAGAGAAAAAAAAAGACTCGATTAGTAAAGTATTTCGGTCGCTATCGTGTTAACAAGAAAAAGGATCCGCACATACAGACACACGGACGTCCAAGACAGAACTTTATTTTAAGTTTGAAAAATCAGATGTTTTGCGTGAAGTGACAGTAGTACCCACCTCAACGCTTCGCTTATGAGGCGTGCAATAAACGAGGATGGTTTTTATGTAGAGAAAACGTAAATATTATGTACCACGGGCGAAGCCGGGGCGGACCGCTAGTTTATTATATGACTGACTGGTAGATAATTTGGATACCAATTGACCGCTCTTATAATTATTCATATTTACATAGCCGTCATGCTTATTTAATTAATTAAAACGACATGTTGTCACTTTTTCACCGAAACTTAACAAATTAGGCCCTTGACTATGATGTACCTGTCAACACAGACAATCAGTTAATTAAATGAATTTTCTATCTACACATTTACGTATAAATTATAATTATTATGTGTTTGCTTCCCTTTCTTACTGTGAAGGGAATCTACATTTCATTTGAGAACAGCTCATAAAAACCATATCTTACTGTTATCGATTTATGAATGAAAATATATTTTTTTAATTAATGTTTATCAATATCTTGCCAAAAAACATTATTTCACAATTCGGCTGATACAATTAACTATATGACCAGTTATATCAATAACATTCCAAGAACAATCGAGAAAAAATTCGGCATACAGGCGTCCGAAACAGGTTTAGTGATGGCTTCGGCAAAACCTCCCAGACTCCACGTGGCGTGAAGTGACCTTTGATTACATGTGAATGACTTGACGAAAACAACATTTGGTTCCCTTGAAGCTGAAATAAAAAAAAATAGACGAATGAATTGACAACAATAAACTAAGCATTAATTTATTTCATCATTTCTTTTGTCTCCTTATCGTTTTTTAGCCCGAAATTGGGTCGCCCGGGATATAAAGTCTTGGTTATTTAGTAAAGATGTAACTTTCAACAAACAATATAATCAAATCATTCCTCTTAATTAAAATTTAGAAACCCTGCAAATTCAAATGAATTTGAATGCAATGCTTCGCTAAACAACAAGTCCCTCGTACTTCTTCATAAAAATCTATTTTAACTTTTTAACTTTCTAGGATGGAAAACTGTTAATCGAGACACCAAACACGATACCACCTTGGACGGTATTCGGTCCAGACAAGTACTGCATCGACACATTCGTCTACGAAGATGAAAAGGGTGCTCAAACATTGAAATTAGATGCCTTGGTATGCTTTGCAGAGGCAGCACGTGAGGAGCATCAACTATTGAGCGTTGTGTGTAAGTATTGCTAATTTTTGTATAAATTCCAATATTTATTTTGTCTTATTTTGTACTTTAACTGGCAGGACTTTTATAAAAATGACGTCTAATTGTATTTTGGAGTACTTAACTGTGTCTATATCCGGTCTAAAATTTATTAATAACTTTTGCGTTGCGTTATTTTAAAAGCCATAAGTCACAAAAATCAGTGCAGTTGTTCTCGAGTTGTAAAAAGCAAACTATTTGAGTAATACCTTAGTAGTATAGTAAGGTTGACTTCTATAAATAATTTCGACAACAAAGATCGTAAATTCTTGTATATTCCACAAGCTAGATGATTGATTAGTTACTCCAACCGCACGAACTATATTATTTACTTTCCACCATCAATAATTATCATCTTCAAATTATAACTTACTTCCTTAAAATTCCAGGTATGTTAATCTCCTGTGTTTTTATCCTCGTCACCGTGGCTGTGTACTGCTGGCTACCAGAACTACGGAACTTGCATGGAAGGGTCTTGATTGCGTATCTGTTGAGCTTGTTCGTGGGCTTCGTCTTCCTCTCCACCATGAAGATCTTGCTTATGATTGACAATATTTCTCATAACTGTTGCGTTATATTCAGTAAGTATCTTTTTGAATTTAAAGTTGTTAGTATGTTACTCTCAAACATTCGACAATATATTTGTTCTATTAATATTTATTAGAAGTGTGTACATAGAGTATTTGTCGTGGCATAAGCAATAGATGATTCTATCATTGCATTTTACGTTCTTAAACTTTTAATAAGTAGAAATATGTTATTGAATAAGTTTATTTAAGGCCTTGATAACATTGCTTATTTGAATGACGTTCACAATATACCTACTTTTTATGCTGTATGAAATCATTGTTTAACTTTTGTCAATGGATAATCTTTGTCAATAAATTATAACTACGTACCTATGACTAAAATACATATTTATTGAAAATTTAATTCAATAATTGATACGTAATATTCTGATAGTACATAAATTCCGTATAACGCACGCTCATTAGCTTGACCAAACAATGGTACTATGATCACAAAAATAATTGGCCTTTAAGTATCCATTAATGAGGTGAATGGTTCCCGAAAGTGTAAACATTACGTCTCACGGTCAGCAGAGAATTGGCGGAAACCCAACACTTCCCTTGGTATTTCATTCAAACCCTTTACGTATTCTTGAAACTGATTTACGTAATAAGGTTGCTGATATGATTCTTGACGACATAATCATATTTAATTTAAGGAATTTGAGATTTCTGACTCTATCCCTTAGTGACTTCTTAAATTCTTTGATTTGTACATCATCGTCAATCTTTTCGTTTTGTTGTTTCGACTTGTTGTTTTAAATTCGTCTAAAGACGAATTAAATCATGTAGGTGCCATTTACATAGGTGCCATTAGTCATTACATGCCATAGGTCTTTAAATCAGGTAAAACTGAAAACAATAACATTATTTAAAATAAATACTAAAACTATTTTAGAGTTGCTTGTATCATCAACTTAATTAAACCATTTTCATTGATAACGTTATTTCCTGCTGGCGTTTTTCGTTTATTTATTCTCAAAAATAAATCCGCTACATTCAAACATTTACAGCATGTTTAAATACAAATTATCACAACATTTACCGTCGAGACGGATCTCTATTGAGTTAGTGTTAATGACCTCTTAACGCGTTAGCAAGTTCCTATGAAATCCATCACTCTTCTTATTTCGATAATTTCTAGGTAGCATAAAAAGCTATTATAACTTCTTTAATAATTTCTTGTATTATTTGCTTCCCTTTTGGGAGCCTTCTGGGGGCTGATGATGATGATTATTATTATTATAATACAGACTTTTCAATCATACACAGTATTAAACTAGTTCAGCAGCCGAAAGGGTTCATTATTATTACGTCATACGTGTATTATTATGTCAATATTTTTTTTTATTTTATTTGCCTGATAGAGTTTTGGATACTATAGGTTGTACCTATATAAGATGTTGTAACTTGTAACCTAAAAGATTAAAGATATAAGAACGACAATAATAGATACTGTTGCGATTAAAATGTAGGCACGTTTTAAGATATTCCAACTGTTTTAATGACGAGACATGTTTTCATGGCCAGCTTGAAATTGTTTTGTTTTTCCAACATCATTAAAGAACGCGGGATCCGGTTTTTGTCGTAATTTATTTGAATAAATTCGGTTTTTACAGAGCGTAATTTTCCGAAACTTAGACAATAACTAATCGATAGTTATAAAGAAACAGATCAGAATAAATAAATAATTATTATAGAATATGTTTTAGGACTTTTATTTTTTAAATGAACAAGATATGTTACGTTATTCACCCTAGCTTATAACAGCGATCTCCCACTGTGAAAAAAATTCTTCAAATAATAAAATGGTCTCCGCTAAATTTTATATCTCAAATTCAATTATTAGGAACATCAAATTGATCCTTTATTCCTAATGGCTCATACAATTGTGTTCTCAAGTATAATTGAACATTACATTGGATGTGTCCTTATGGTGACTCATGACTTAATCTTGCATAATAATTAGTGTTATGCACTAGACAGCGTAATCATTATGTGTTCAAGATACCGTGTCTTATGTATAAAGTGGAAAAACAATGCCTTTTTCTTGATGAAAAAACATAAGTACCTGATTCGCAAATAATGTAACTGTTTGATAAAATAAAACTGGGATTGATAAATATAAAAAAATGGAGTGTGTTCATACTTATGGATTAAACAATTTTTTTCCTTGTGTATAATTTGATGTTCATTTATTTATTTTTAAATTATATTTAAACAGCAACCAAAAAAAGGACTATTAAATATTTATTTTTTCTTACTTCGTGTAAATTTTAAACTTTATCTACAAAAAGTAGGATGGTCATGAACAGTCGCACAGTTTAAAAATAAAGGAAGCGTGCAATAGGTAATATGGTTTTAATGAACACGTTATAATTGTACTATTTGTTCTGTGGTTTTATCGCTAAGTAATCGTGATTATAGGAATACAAAGTATGATAGCTTGAGATTAAGCAAACGTATAATTATACACAATATTTTTATCCATTATGAATAACTAACTTTTATCAAAAATTCTTTATATCTTAACCTTTAATTTGTCAAACTATGATATACCTATCGTGCTAGCACAAATAATATGATAAGCGCTTAATAAGCAAATACCATTTTTGTACATAAATAGATGCATTGTTGTATTCTGCCACGCGCCGGTCGGCGCAACCTTCAAAATACCAAGCTTAAAAATGATGTTTACAAAGTTATTTACATCATCTTCTAAAAATTACGACCTCAAATGTCTTTTTAATGACTTTTATGATTAGACGAGACAAATGGAACAAAATATATATAATGGGACACTGTTCAATAACGATAAAATCTCATTTTACGATTGCGTTTAATTTATGACGATCTCAAAGAATTTGGTTCTTAAAATAATTGATCGTTAATCCTATTGTTTATGAAATGATTTCTGTAGCTTTGATTTTTTTTCAGCCTTCATCATCTATTTTTTCCTGTTGGCTGCATTCTTCTGGCTGAATGTCATGTGTTTTGACATTTGGTGGACGTTCAGGTAAATTTGATTAAGATTTGATTATTATTGTAGATGTTAGCTATCCCATAAATATCGAGGTATCCAATCTACATGGGATATTCTATCAATCCCGTAACAACTATTCAGCATTTCAAAACTGCTGATATGATAACATTTTTAATGCCGATAGCTGTATTGAATAACGCAATGTTCTAATTTTAATAAATACTTATAACATGTCCACGTTAATTTAGGTGTTTACGCCTAATATATTTTACTTAGCAATAATTATTTTACACTTCTCTGATATTATAGAATACCCATAATCCACAATAAGTTCGAACATTCAATCATTTATATACTTAGAAAGACATCATTCGCTCACCCTTGAAAAACTAAGTCCGCCCTAAAATGCCAACAAAAAAAAGAACCTTTATAAAAACATTAGGTATTTTCCCATTTCAGCGGAAAGCGCGGCATGACCATGGAGAAGATGTCGCTAAGGGCTCGATTCTGTGCCTATTCATTGTATGCGTTTGGAGGTCCCACTGCCTTCACTATTCTACTCGCTTCGTTGGAATTTTCTGACCTATCCCCACATCCGTTATTGCCTTTGATTAGACAACAAGGCTGCTTCTTGTATGGTAAGTTTGAGCTTTATTTGAAAGTTGGACGCGTTACCTGGTTGTAACTTGTAAATACTTGAAATGCACTGAATAGAACGTTGTGTATAGTTCTGTTCACAGATACATTAAGCCCTATTGCAAAGCACAAGAAACATATACAGGACTAAAAGCTTTTGTAATTATTGTAAAACAAGACATCGGATTTTGATCCTGAACCCGTGATTGGCCATATTAATTCTCATGAACTTATTTTTTGAAAGGTTTTGTGTACCAAAGGTAAAATTTTGAAAGGTTTTGTGTTCACCAAAATACAAACTATCGAATATCTGATATAGAAATAGAATTATCTAAAATCTCTAATGATTTATCACAGTATTGATTACATCATTTAACATATAAATTATTTTTTCTTTCAGGTAAAAGCCGACTCCTCTACCTGTATGGTCCAATCGTAATTCTGTGTATTTCAAACATGGTATTCTTCGTTTTAACCGCCTTGAAGATAACTCAGATCAAACAACAGACTTCAGTACTGAAGTCGAAGGAAAGCGCGACTCACGACTCACATAATCATGATAAACAGAGGTAAAATTAGTATTGACATTAAGATAGACAAGAATACAATATAGTTTAAAAATGAAATACATAGATTTTTTTAAACTTTAAAATATATTTTCATCACTGAATAATAATTCACATTTCATCTACCACCATCGCCAACTTTTTCCAGTCTTAAATTAGTTATAATTAGACCTACGTGATGGTTTTACAACTTCAAAATACGTTCTATTCCAAGGTGTATCAGTCGAAAACTGACCCTTATTATAATGGATCTTAAAAATATTATTGTACACATTTCAGGCTCTTGGTGTACGTCAAAATCCGACCCTTAGTAAATTATAATTATTTATTTAATAAATTATTGTCATACATATTCCAGGCTTCTGCTCTACGTCAAGCTCTTTATAGTGATGGGAGTGAACTGGTTTCTAGAAGTAATCAGCGCAATCTACCCAAAGGCAGATGCTCTCTGGAAATTCACAGATGCCTACAACGTTCTTATTGGCCTTATTATCTTCATCATTTTCGTTTGCAAGAGAAAAATCTTCCGTCTCATCAAAAAGAGGTTTGTAATATTTTAATTTCAGATTTTTTAATTAAAATAGCCTTTATAAGTATTAGGAAATCAGCCGATATTCAAAATAATACATTGTTGGGTGATTTATGTAGGATCAAAGAAAGATTTCATCGAAGCGATACAGAATTATGGAATACCAATCATATAAGTGGGAGCAGAAGTAACTTTAAGGATTATAGACATAGAACTAGTATGGAATCAATACGAACAGATAGCGGTTCCAATAAAGTTGTCCATACAACAATTATATAAAGACTGATATCTAATAATGTAAATAAGAAAACGTAGAAACATTTAAACATTAAGAAACTATTAAAATTTAACAGTGAAGATTCCAGTGACGACAAACTCAGATGAAATTCACATAGAATGCAGAAAGACAGAATATTATATTAGAAATACTAAGTTCCCACGCAAAAATATCGCAGATAAAGAAAAAGTCAATGAAGATGAAGAAAATATTCCAGAACTACACAATAAATACGATTTTATATAAAAATAAACTAAAGGTACGAGAATAAATGAATATCGGCTTTCGGTTTGAGGATTAACTGTGGTGTAAAGAAATGCTGAAAACTAACAAAGGAATCATTTTCTTAATACGACGTGAATACATTCATTCCTTGGATGATCATTAATTGGCATTTAAATATATGAAATTCACAGGACTACATTTAGGTTTTTTCTTCATCTCTATAAAACTGATAAAGGAACAGTAGTCAATAATCAATGTATAAATAGGAGATTGTAGCTAATTGTTTGGTAATAAGGCCAAATAACTTTATACATGCCATTTAATGAAAAGATGTATTCTCCAACTTTTTTTCACTTACAGATGGTCCAGCCTCTTAAAACTCTTATGCCCAAAAATAAATATCAAGATCTTTATGCGCTACAGTTTCCTTTGGCATTGTGACTCTCAATGGCTTTTCTTTAGCAGTTTTATGGATTGATTCATATGGTACTAAAGGAATGCATGTGTAAAATAATTTAAAAGCTATAGTTTCCAGAAACTTCTATTGATTGGTCATAACCGCTGCTTTGGACCTATCTTTCGACTTCTTTCTGGACTTCATTGGGGCAGATTTTTACTATTTCTTTTGGTTTGTCTTCTTTCTTCTGGTGTTCTCTTATATTATTTATATTTCATATCACATTTTTTTCTCCTCTGGTATTCTTCATAGTCAATGATAATTTATATTGTGCACTTGAGTGCACGAGTGTAATTTGACTGCTATCTTTTCTCAAGAGGCCTGAGTAGTTTAATAGTTAAATATGATTCGGTCGAAAATATTTGGTTTTTTTTTGGGTTGGAAATTTTGATTGCGCTTTTTTTGGGTTGGATATTCAGATTAACCACTTTTAATAGAATAAATTGTTATGATTAATTTTGCTTTCATTTCAAAATAATGGATTCAAAACTAATGATGATTACACGAACTCTCATCAAGTCAGAACCCAGAACCTTTTAATTAGAAGTACATAATGTAAAATGGGTCTTAAAAATATAATATTATGTTCAAAATTGTATAATTGTTTAAACAGCTTTTTATCTATTTTCAAATTGTTATAAAAAATTTCCTTATGACTCGATGAGAGAATTATTTTGTGTTCTGCATGCGATTATCATTTAAAATATGAAATAATATACGCATGAAAAATAATTTTCATTTTACGTAGATATAAACAAGTCCGCGGGCAGTCGATGTCTCGAAGTCAAACCACGAGTTCTCGCACGTTTTCAACAAAAGATGAAGTCGCCCTTACATCGCTAAAGAATAATTAAGAATTTCCTTGTTAAAATTGCAGCTTTACGCTTTTCTCTCTTATGGGCACTTTACACAATAGGCAGCGTTGGGCGAGTAGAGACAATCACAATAGTGTACATGGCCTCATAATCACAATGTTTATGATCGACCGTCATTGTAGATGTTTAATTCATAAGTAATGGCGGCAAACATCGACGATCACTTTTTGTGTCAACGCTGCCCATTGTGAAAAGGGCACATTATAATTAAGTTCTTTATATTTACTGTTCGTTCTCTCAATGTAATGTGTATACTGTATAATCCGCGCCAATAAATAATCGAATAAGTCAGCGGTATCTTTAACCGACTAGGTATATCATGCTATCGCACTCACTATATAACAAATATATTACCAGTTTAATTTCAATTCTTTATTGGCACGGATTATATCATTATACCAATATTTTATGTAAGCTTCTAGATGTAACATACGAGCCATATTATTTTGTATTGTAGCTAAAAGATTTTTATATTACGTAGATCTGAATTCTGAACATTTTTAATATTATTTCAATTATTATTTTAGGATACATTCATAATAGTATGTAATGTGATCTCAATTATGTTTTTATATTTTTTGTGCTCTATCTAAAGACTATCTTCAGTCAATTGTTCAATAATTATAAACTAGTAAGATGAAAAATAAGACGATTGCGTGAAAGCCTATCTTCTTATATACATATATAAAAATGAATCGCAAAATGTGTTGGTAAGCGCATATTAACTCGAGAACGGCTGAACCGATTTCCATAATTCTTTTTTTATTATATTCCTTGAAGTACGAGGATGGTTTTTATGTAGAGAAAACGTAAACATGTACCACGGGTGAAGCCGGGGCGGACCGCTAGTAAAAATATATAAATAATTAAATAGATTTTGAATAAAGTTAAATTAAATTCCCTTACCCAGTGTCACTTGAACAATATTATGTTGTATCACATATTATGTATATTAGCCTACAATATAAACATTCCAGAGAAATAAAAAATATATACCTGTAAACCTGTGAAAAATATGTAGAGTTTTGTTCATCATCATCATCATCATTCCAGCCTTTGCAGACGTCCACTGCAGAACATAGGCCTCCCCCAAAGATTTCCATAGAATTTTGTTAAAATTCTCTTAAACTTTATATTAAAGACAGTGTGCTGGAATAATCGCAAAAATGTGATTTGTAGCAATAGTTTAAAAGACATTATAATAAATATTTCAATTTGTATCATCAATTAATTTCCTCGTGTACGATTATTAGCATGAAACAAATCTCTATCACATTTTTTGAACCTATTTTTAAATGTATTCGTATACCTACTTAGTCCCATTTAGATTATAATTAAATATTCGCTGACAGCTCTCTGTTACTAATAAATAGGTTCGCTGGTAACTAACAATAAAATCTAATAACTTATTCTAATCTGAACTAACGAAGCAATTCATTTTACCATTATTTTACAGTCAGATAAACTTTTTCAGTATATTTACCACCGAGTTGGAGGACGGTGTACATCCAGCTTTACTCATGACATCACCTCAAGAAAATGGTTGATTTCATAATAATTAATAAAAAGGACTCAAATTAAATCATAAACCTTTAAAAATAGTTAAAACCTACGTAAATACGTAATGAAACTACGTGTAAAACAGCACGAGTTTATTATTAAATAGAATAAAGAATACCTATACTGTTTTTAGACTTCATGAGTCACATTTACTCATTTTCCTCTTATAATGTAGCTGTAGGTACCCCGATTTGTTTGACGAAGTTTATATTATTAAAGAGATTAAATACAACAATTGAGAGCAGCAGCTATCTATACGTATGATTTTGACAAATTTAACAATTTTGTATATTTGTATTGGTACCTTTTAGGTTAAAATTGGATCTGTACGGCTCGTCAAACAATAAATTTAAGTCACACAGAAGTGGAATCAAAAAACTTCTTTTCATCTTACAATTTTTTTTGGCAGATAGCCGGGACTTTAGTTTCTCAGCGTGCTACATACATGATTATTGGAAGTTTATTCTAAATGCATTAATGAATAATACATTTCTTCCTCTAATTAATAAAGTTAATATGTTTAGATAGGTAGAATATTCAAGATCCCCATAAGTGATAATAGAGCTTTTAAAAATCTAATGTTTTAACGTGACATAATATGAATCCATTACAAATTCTTTAAGTTAGACAATTGCAAAAACGTAATCCGAACATCATCGGGGAAATACTCAACATATTCTACAATATTTCTCAAGGAATTTTGAGAAGATACCAACGTCAGCAGTTGCGTCACTTCGTTAATACTAAATTATATTTAATTGAGCCCGCTGAGAAAAGTTTAACGTAATATATGAACTTCGTAAAAGAATGACGCTATTGCTTTCCTTTTTGAAGGCCAGAAACACGAATGATTATCTTCTGTGTGACTTTTGTCTTATTTAAATATATATATTAATGTATATGAGTGTATGTGTTACATATATATGAATTTACGCACATACCTTAACTATCTAGTCCACTAATAAGACAATTACAATATGATATTGATAAATAATTTTAACTTTTATATCGTTCGCATTTAGCCATGTTTATGTATTATGTTAAGTTTAAATATAAGCTTATTCCAGTACTATAATTGTTTTATTGTTCTTGTATCGTCGAAAGAATTATTCTCTTAATTTGATCATAACAATAAACGTTCATATATCTGTGCCTCCAGTGAATAAGGGAGTAAGACGAGTTATTCCCTTTGGTTTTTATTGCACCATTGGATTCAGCTCGTCAAAATACACAACATATCAAAAGGTCATATCTCTAGCTGCGTCCTAACCCATTTTTTCGAATGACCCAAACGGTATAAGTAGGGTGTGATTAACGGTATAAGTTACCTTATCCATCATTTTAGGCAATCGCAAAGGAACTATTCGTCTCGAGTCAAAAGTACCCACGAACACAAAGACGTATGTGTAGTTATACTTTTTGAATAAAGACTTAATTCATTTTGTTCCATCAGTCCTAACACTATTTTAGTATAAACGCATTTGTGTCATTTTTCTAACATGAGCATAAAGGAACAACTCTTTTAGTGTCATTGGTTCAAGTGACGACATGAGACAGTTTGGCATTAATGCCGTGTTGCTATTGGTCTATTTGAATACTGCACGGAAACAACACACACTATTCCTTATTATTTTTAAATCGTTTTTTCAATAAATCTGCAACAACAAATCTTTATATTTTTTAAAAAAGGTATTTATCAGTTAACTTGGGATACTAATATATTTCTATGGAAATTAACTATTTTTTGCAATAGATATTAAAAATACAGTTAACACATTAAGTGCATTTAATGATATTATACTCTTTGTTTATATATAAATACAGAACGATAATTGAAGCATCTAAAAAAAGCCAACAAAAATGTTAAACTTATATTTTCTTCTTATAATTGGGTAAGTTTTTAAAAAATAACTCATTTTTAATCTTTTTTTAAAAAAAATTATCTAACTACAATAATCAAGACAATAATACTATAGTCTATAATAGTCGCATAAAAAAAAAGTATTTATATAGCGTTTTAGCCACTGTGCTTTGGTGATTTGCCTTTTTTATAGGAAAAAAATCCGCAATATCGATACTTCTTTGGTCCTGCATTTTCGTAAACATTTTATGGATACTCTGGTACCACATATTTTAAAAAATTGGGCTATTGTCACGTAGAGTCTCTTCAAAGTGTGTGCCACAAGTCGTATTTGCATCCAAGGCACGTTCAAATCTGTGCTTAATTTTTTCATAAAATCTTTGCGGCTCATTGTATTTTCTTTATTTATCTACATTATTTTGATATTATATGATATAGAAATTGTTAAAATTCTATATCATGCCGTAAAATATCGCCACTGACCAACTATAACTTTTCCTGTATTAACTGAACATACAGGAATATGGTTTTTGGGCTTCTCTTATCTCTTTATAGTGCTTGTATCCTCAATGTATGTATACCAGCATGACATTGTGGCGATGCCACTTTTATTATCTATATTTTATTATCTGTGGCGTTCCGAAACGGAACGCACTTGATCGAATTTTAAATTGATTCGACGATTAATTTTCACTAGGACAATAGACAATAGTTAATACGCAAAACGCAATACGCAGTTGATACGTATTTAATACCAATACTCAATGATTGTCTCCTGCTAACCTGTACAGACTAGACTCATTGTGGTGACTGGTGAAACATTGTATAGCATTAACAACATAGTACTGTATTATTGAAAGATCGATTAAAGGTTTATTTTACAATCTACGACTTTCATTATACATGGGTTAACAAAACCCCATAACATATTCGGTTTTACTCCGGACAACATCTTCAGCCACCCAATCCCCTTGCTTGAAGTCCAAATCCAGCGGAGGACAATAATCATCATTTACTAAAATTGAAGGCTTTCGTCCTAGTATAAAAGTTGTCTGGATCCCATTTTATACTCAATCTATAGTATAATACTATAGATATCATGCGAAACGTGACTTTGAAAAAAAATATTCAAATAAATCACAAAATAAAAATTTGAAACAAGCTTAAAAGTTACGAAAAGCCCAATTATACGTCAAAATGACGCACAACATCCTCTTTACAACCAAATGGCGGAATTTACCGGGATGAGCCAACTATGTACTGCTAGCTCTCGACGGCTAATAAGTTGGTTCTGGATTTTGCAGCGATTCGATGGTAAATAATTAAATATAGAAGAGTTCATACGTCAAATTTACGTAGATTGGACTTCTAGGGTTAAATGCATAAATACTTAAATGTTGTTTTGTTTTTATTATCTAATAACGATAAAAAAACCCGTTGATTTCATTCGTTTTTCAAGCTACGTAAATAGTTTTTCCACTAAAATGCCTCAATTGAGTCATAAAGTACACAAATTTCAAGCATAATAAGTCACATCATTTCTATAAAACCAAAACTGGCAATAATACAAGTCGTGTTGTGCGATTATGAACATAGTGCATAAGGGCATAAGTCGTTATATTGCAAAGAGTAAAAAAAAAATTATGTAAATACATTGAGTTATTCCATGAAGTACTCGTTCATAAGGCAACAACTACAAAAAAACATGAAAAAAGTATATTTATGGGGTTGTTACAATATGTGTTCATATGTAAAAATATAGTCTAACATCATATCTTAACCATACAAGCTTAAAATTTTGAATTAATAAAGATTTAGTATTGATATATAGTTTTTTGTCTCTCCTGAAAAGTGCTGTTTTTGAGTTATTCCCTTATTCACTGGAGGCACAGATATAACGGTGCATTTACGTCAAACGAACATAGAGCAAGAGCATTCCTTCGTGATTCTTCGTTTAAACGAAAACTCGTATTCAGTGTTGTTCATTATTAGAACATTGCATAGAATCTTTTCGAATGCACTAAGAACAAAGAAATAATGCTCTACGCCAGTTTACACTAAAATAATTTGACATTAGGTAGTGGCAGTGAGCATGCTCCGTTACAGGATGTAATACAATTTTCACAAGAGCATTAAAAACGCTCTCTGTTTATTATGTTCAATTATTTGGTGCTTGTAACATTTTTTTCTATTTAAATGCTTTCGAACCTTAGTCGCCACATAATTTGAAAAAGGTCGTAAAAGACACTTTATAGGTGTATCTCACGAATTCTGACAATCACAAATTGAACAATTTTGTGTAGAATCATTATTAAAGCTTTTTCAAGGCCTTTCTAAGTTATGGACGGCGTGCAAGAGTCATAGAAGTTGGAAAAATTCAATGCAATAATTTATAAATAATGTTTCCTATGAAATACTTAATTTAAACACCAAAAAATATATATACCGGCCGAATTGATTATCTCCTCCTTTTTTTGAAGTCGGTTAAAAACTAATGAGCATTTTCACCTTAATACCGTTACATAATAATATGTAGGTACCTAGAATTCAAGTAAAAATTGAAAACTTAGATAAGATTTATTATTTATAAATTATGGTATTGAATTTATCTCATTATTTCCAAGAAAAATATTATTATAAGACAGAACATATTATAGTTGAGCAATTATAAACATGAAAACATCTGAAAATTGTATGGATGCTGATGTTATTTTTACCTTGACTACGTACTTATTACTTAAGCTAAGACATAAGTGAGCTTTGGGCACTGTTTTGTAATACCCGCATTTATGGTCCATTTATTTGTTATTAAATAAAAATATATTCAAATCATAATTGTTTTATTTATTACTTACTCCTTACCTGTTTAGAATGATTACAGCAATATGTTCGGTCAAAGTATTATTGCCATTTGCCACTGATTTAAATTTTCTCATACTATGGGTACATTTTAAAGTCAATTTTTACTTACATAATATCCGAAATATTTCATTCAACTTGTACGAGCTATGCTGTACATTTTGTAGTAAGCATTTTACAAGTTACGCTATGCAGTTTAGCATTTTACATGGATTTTAAGTCTAGTACCTACTAATAGACCGGGAGATATTGACACAAAATATCGAGTCATTTGTAACAGGATGGCGGTTCTACAGGGGAAAAAAAAATTGCAGAAAAAAAATTGCAGATTTTCGGCGGTATGGCTACCATTTGGAATCGTCCGAAAAGTATGGCATGGCGATTTTCGTAAATGGCTGCACGACGATGGTTACCTGTGCAAAAGTTAGCCTGGTACAAATGGAAAAACCCGTTCCCGTAGGATTTCCGGGATAAAACCTATCCTATGTCCTTTCTCGGGTATCAAAATATCTCTATACCAAATTTCATGCAAATTAGTTCAGTAGTTAAGGCGTGATTGAGTAACAGACAGACAGACAGAGTTACTTTCGCATTTATAAATTATAATAATATAATAATATTATTAGTATGGATTCAATTATTTTAAGAACTATGAAATTATTGTCAAAACGAAACACGCAAAAAATCATGACGAGGCCATGCTTTCCTAGGATTGATCGTTGACCTGCGACAAAAAAGCTCATGTGACTCATGTGAGCTTTTTAATAATACATAAAATTTATAGAAATTAAAATAGTTTTTACTACCAACAAAGTAGCTTTTTATTAAGCTTACCCCGTCAGTTACAATTAAAATACAAATATTATCTCTTAATAATATTAGTGAAGTGTTTATAATCATATTTATAACACAACAGTACGTACATAATGTACCTATAACAATGGTAAGCTGCTGAGCAGAGCTTTTGGGTCACCTACAAAAAAAAACTACCACTATCGCCCATGAACATTTTCAGAGGCAATATTATGTCTTTAGTCATCAGTTTATAAGGTTAAAGGGGATACACAAAGAATAGGGAGTAGGTATAGGAGTTAGACCGCCTCCTTGGTACAGTATTGACGCGTGAGCGTAGAACCGAGGGGTCCCGGGTTCGATTCCCGGTGGAGACGAAGAAAAAAAAATGTCTCTGTCTAGCAGGACACAGAAGGCATATCACCTACTTGTCCCTAAAGGAAATCGATCAGTGAAACAGATGTATAATGCATCTGCCCCTTACCCAACTAGGGGACATGGGACTTCACTTTTTTATAGGAGTTAGAAAGGGCAAAGGGTGCACAGTCTGCAGCATTCATGTGATACTAATTTTATTGACGTTGATTTTCTATTCGGGTGTGGTACCTTCTACGGTGTGAGCTGACCCCATTTGTGCAGAAACACGTACAAGCAAATACGATCTTTTTTTTCACATTTTATTTATCTTTCAGAATTCTGATTTTTTCCAACCGTAATACAACAGGATAAACAATGTTACCAAACTAAATTTTGACTAAAAATTAAATCCTATCCTATTCTATTCTATCCTACTAATATTATAAATGCGAAAGTTTGCGAGGATGGATGTGTGTGTCTCTTCACGCAAATACTACACCGATTACAATGAAATTTAGCACACATAGAGGACACATTACTTAATTTAGCACACATTACTTGTATTAACACATAGGATAAGTTTTATCCCAGAAATCCCACGGAAACGGGGAATGCGGGCGGAAAGCTAGTATTAGTTAGTTCTTTAAAGAAACGAATCTTCAATGGCGGCGCTTATCATTCCCTCTCGCTCACACACGGCCGTACGGTATGCAAAAAAAAAATGGAAAAATAAAATCACTAAAATGTATTTGATTTTCCCTATAATAGTTTTTATCATAAATTTACAATGACAATTATGCATTTGCGAAAGTAAATAATGTTTTATTGGAATTTGACAAAATATGTTCTTTGGGAAAAGTTGTTCAGTTTTATGGGCTTATTACAAGTATTATGGGGATTTTATTACATTCTGTATACGTAAATATGATAATTCATATAAATACACAAATACAATAACAAAAAAGTTTGTCAACAACCAATTTGAAATAATTAATAAAATAATTATCAATTTACGTTATTTTTATTTTCTTTTTTGATGATCCTACCATCTGTCAAAGTCAGCTTTGGCCGCCATTGAAGATTCGTTTCTTTATTGAACTGACTAATATTATAATAAATCACGTACCATTACCACATCCCTCGTCAATGAAGTTTTTTCCAGTGACAATGCTTTTGGAAAAAACTACGTGGTAGTTATTTTTTATAGTTGTTACATTAATAATCATATTATTGGTGATGGTGGTATAATTATTGTAAACGACGATATTATGTGTGTATGTATAAAAAAGAGCGTGTGTGAGCACACGTGTCAGAAGTGAAAGTTTTTGGAAAGATACAAAGATACCAAAATCTTCGCCTCCAAATACTATCGCAATCCCTAAAAGTTTTCGTTGGCGTGAAACAGCGGGGTACAGCTAGTATAAAAAGGACGTATTTTGGGTCGAGCCCCAACCAATTCCATGAAATTATAACTACTGAAATGTATATTAGCACCACTATTTAAATGACTCAATAGTCAATATACCTATATTCTTCCGTTTTAACCGCAATGTTCCTATTTATTATTAATTACGGCTTCTCAGACCCAATCCCGTACTCAGCAGGGTGATAAGAAGTTATATTGAATGTATTACAACGTATACGTTGTACGGATTATGCGGCCATTACAGTGAAATATCGTTTCAATAAACACGTCAATCGCTATGTTCAAATTTTGGTGCCTTATTTTTTTTATATGCCTCCCGGCATGTCTGTGCAACAGTGATATTATATTAAACAACTCTGAAGATTATATATGTCAATTTACAAAATGTCTCAAAAAATGTTGTTCTAAAAATCAGTATGTGAATACAACAGTATTTTATTTGAGTACTTGTGTCGAAAATAATGAGAATTACAATCTAGATTTTTCAAATGTACAACTGTACGATACTGAGGAACATTCGAGAAAAATTAACAAGAAGCTTGGTGATCTTTTTCGTTTGAAACCAGGTTTATTTAACGAAAATAAAACGTTCTTTAGCCTTTCTGCTCAACTTGATCTCCTGCAGCTCATAAGTTATTTAAACGAGGTAAGTACAATTCAAATTAATGTTTGTATATTAAATATAATATTGGTACATATACTTATATATTCAAATGTGAAAATCTATAATTAATATTCATTTTATTAACTTAAGATTTATATGCAAAATACAATCAATACTGACATGTAAGTAACTCATTTTACGTTAAATAATTAATTGATAACATCAAGTTTCTATGCATTTAGTTTAGTTAAATATTATATGTAAAATGTGCTATATTATTATTCTACCTCTTATCAACAATAAAAATGGAGATGAAAAAAAGTGAAATATATTTTCGATAAACCTAAACGACTTTTGCACTATCGTTTTTTTGTGTTATGGAAACCAGATGGCTGATAAACATACATATATTATAATTTAAATAAATACTTAAATAGATAATTAACACCCAGACACAGAGCAAATATCTATGTTCATCACACAAATATTTGCCCTGGATGGGAATCGAATCCACGAAATCTGGCTTTGAAGGCAGGGTCACTACCAACCAAGCCAACCGGCCAGTCCGTTTTTAAACAAAGCTATAAAAAGCAAATCTTTTTTTGAAAGCATCAAGGATGTTCAATATTTTCGTTAAAATTCTATAAAAATATAATATAAATCGTAATTATATACATATTATATTATGTGATGTGATGTATTGTTATAATATGAGCAATTCAAAACTTTCCTGTTAACAAAGATACCCTTTGGTTTATACCCGGTTTATAAGGAATTATTAATATAATAATTACATTTTTAAATAACTAAGTACAAATATATTAATTAACTAGCGGTCCGCCCCGGCTTCGCCCGTGGTACATGTTTACGTTTTCTCTACATAAGAACCATCCTCGTACTACAAGGAATATAATAAAAAAAGAATTATCGAAATCGGTTCATCCGTTCTCGAGTTATGCGCTTACCAACACATTTTGCGATTCATTTTTATACATATACTAGCGGTCCGCCCCGGCTTCGCCCGTGGTACATGTTTACGTTTTCTCTACATAAGAACCATCCTCGTACTTCAAGGAATATAATAAAAAAAGAATTATCGAAATCGGTTCAGCCGTTCTCGAGTTATGCGCTTACCAACACATTTTGCGATTCATTTTTATATATAAGACTAGCGGTCCGCCCCGGCTTCGCCCGTGGTACATATTTACGTTTTCTCTACATAAAAACCATCCTCGTACTTTAAGGAATATAATAAAAAAAGAATTATCGAAATCGGTTCAGCCGTTCTCGAGTTATGCGCTTACCAACACATTTTGCGATTCATTTTTATATATAAGATTATTATTTTCCAAAGTAACTTTCATCTATATATCAAAATCCATTATGAAAATAAGTGTATTCAGAGATACAAACCAACAGAATGCAACTTTAATATTTGTAGAGATTGTAGAGATACCGCCCCCGAAATAACTTTAATATTTTTTTGATAATAATTATTAACATACCTACTATTGGCTTGAATGACTAACAAATCAAATATCGTTCTTCCAGTCTTTTTACTATAGCTACATTATTCTAGTTTTTATTGTTTTCCTTTTGCGCTAAACGCGATAGAAATTGTTTATGTTTGTATGTTTCAAATATTTTCAATACTAACTAGCTTGTTGAGTAAATTTTTCTACGAACAATCTATTACAATACGTATTCAATTCAATAATTTGCTCCTCATTGTATTCCATCATTTATGACCAACAACATGACCATAACAAAACATTGATTAGCAGGAATATTGTGGTCAGGATAAAACTATTCCATTTAATGTACAATTAAATACCGTGGCGTTGTATTGCAACAGCCAATATAGCTTCCTTATTATTCTAGTAATAATAATATACAGGATGTCCCACCGTTACCGTTGCAAAAAATTTTGGCGTTATTTTATTGTTTAAGTATTTTTTACGTGATCAGTGTATGCAAAACTACAAGTCCCTTCGCACTTATAGTCTACTTGATAAGTTGAAAATGGCGTAAACTAGAGATAAGGCTCTTAAAAATACGTGCGATAGCTCATTTGATTCGGAAAAATGTATCGGAAATGTTTATTAGCACACAAAAAATTGCAAAAGTTATAGGCAAATTAAGTTTCAAAAAAATAGGTATTTCGTTTATTGTTAATAACTCCGAAATTATTAACATTTCAGAAATTTTGAAAAAAGATTCTTAAAGAGCAGGAAATTTCCAACGAAAAACTCCCGACTCCCGGAATTCTATCTCCATTATTTATAATTTTAATTTAACGCTGAAAATAGGCCTCCGCGCGGCATTTTTAGATAGCGCGCGCGGCTTCAAAACCGAGCACGTCACACTAATTATTTTTTTTAAGGTATTAAATATTAATTTAAAAATTTAAAAAAATTATGGTGTATTCCGAACACTTTAAAGAATTTGCTCCCGTTGGAAATTTTACTTAAAGTTAATTTTTCAACAAATTAGACGAATGTTAACTAACGAAATTTTTTTGAACTTCCGTCCTTATTGCAGATTAAAAAAAATGTTTAAATAATTATCGGTAAAATTTTTCACTTCGTGGAGCCCTTCATATAAAATATATACTTAACAAGATCGCGCCATAAAAGTTTAAAAAATGTTAATACTTTGTTTATAATAATTTATTCAAGTTAACAAAAAACTAGAAATTTCTAGTTTTTTGATCAATTTACTTAAATTGAAAAAATTATTATAAACAAAGTAATAAAAAATTTTAAACTTTTATGGCGCGATCTTGTTAAGTATATTTATATGAAGGGCTCCACGAAGTGAAAAATTTTACCGACAATTATTTAAACATTTTTTTTTAATGTGCAATAAGGACGGAAGGCCAAAAAAATTTCGTTAGTTAACATTTGTCTAATTTGTTGAAAAATTAACTTTAAGTAAAATTTCCAACGGGAGCAAATTCTTTAAAGTGTTCGGAATACACCATAATTTTTTTAAATTTTTAAATTAATATTTAATACCTTAAAAAAAATAATTAGTGTGACGTGCTCGGTTTTGAAGCCGCGCGCGCTATCTAAAAATGCCGCGCGGAGGCCTATTTTCAGCGTTAAATTAAAATTATAAATAATGGAGATAAAATTCCGGGAGTCGAGAGTTTTTCGTTGGAAATTTCCTCCTCTTTAAGAATCTTTTTTCAAAATTTCTGAAATGTTAATAATTTCGGAGTTATTAACAATAAACGAAATACCTATTTTTTTAAAACTTAATTTGCCTATAACTTTTGCAATTTTTTGTGTGCTAATAAACATTTCCGATACATTTTTCTAGACGTCATTCCGAATCAAATGAGCTATCGCACGTATTTTTAAGAGCCTTATCTCTAGTTTACGCCATTTTCAACTTATCAAGTAGACTATTAGTATACCAATAGTGGGACACGCTGTATATTGAACAAATTTCTTATTTAGTGGATAATTTCCATCTTAAACTTTTTCTTTTAGGCTGAACCGTTGACAATTGAAAAACTACCTATAACATTCTATATGATGTAGTACAAATCTTTAGGGCCCCAGTGAATTAAAGTAATACTTTTCCCTTTTCTTGATTATGAAACCGTCTCCGAAATTTTTATATGGAAGTCTTATTGGCTTTAAAGCAAAAAACTCTCACAAAGCCATCGGTAGAGAAAGTGCTACTAAAATTCAATAATATTATGAATCGTCTTTTTGAAATTAATTGAAAGTTGAATATCTATGAGATATCAGATAATACTTACTATAAATTCCATTCCGAACATAGCAAAGCACAATCTTGACGATCAGTAATCAAGACTATCCTTAGTACTATAGTCGACTATACTCGTAAGGGTAGCAACCAGGCACCAGCTCATACTTTTAGAAGCTACGATATAACAGAACTTTCCAATTGATGAAATCTTTACAACGGTACCTACTGACAGATATTTTTGTCTTTTTGCCCCAACCAAACCATAGGTTTGTTCTTTCATGTTTCTTTTTAAAAACATGCTGAACTAAAAGCATATAACAATAAAATGTCCAAAGTATTGGATGAATCTTTAATTTAATTTTTTTACTTAATTTTATTCTAATAACACAAAAAATACTAATTCACTACAACATTTTTATCTACAGGATGGATATCTCTATTTAGAGTCACCCAATGCTTACAAAAGATGGAGGATACTTAATAAAGATAATTTCTGTGTAGATTATGGAATTAAGAATAATATATCGACGATTCAATTCTGGGGAATTCTTGAAGATGAATATCAACCTCCCGCTTATAAAACATATTATCATACTTCAGGTAATTAGTACTTTTATGATTTATTTCATTTATTTCTTTGTTTATGCACATAAGAGTGCAATAATTTTAATCAAGCAATAAAACGAAATTAAACTAAAAGTTAAAAATAAATAAGTTATGCCTATATCTACACGTATTTACACTGACATAAAAACTAAGGCATATTTTTTTATAATTTTATACATATTGTTTATGTAAAAATATGGACAATGAAGAAACTTTTGCATGCCTTGATAAGTAGGTACCTTCCCTAATTTTGGTTCATAAATTTCATTGCAATCAATCCAGTATTTATGGCGCGATACATTAACGATCAGTCAATAAATAACGAATAAAAACGATTATTAGGAGTACACGAAGTCCATAAAGTTTAACAAAATATTATTATTATAAATATAAAAAAAAATATATAAACAAAATATTAGTGTTTGGGCATATTAGCAATGGTGCGTTCAATCCTAACTCTTGCGTCATGAATGAAAAGAAAAGAAAAGAAAAGATTTTATACTTATTTTATTATCACCTAGATACTTAAACATAGTAAAAGATTTGCATTGTTTTCAACTCTATATATCCAGAAATAATTTTATTTTCGTAATTAAAAGTTAAAGAAATCAAAACCAAAACAACGTAAAAGTCAACCGCTCTCACCTCTAGCCTATCACAGTTGACCGAACTTCTTGAAAATCATTTATATTAATTACCTATATAATATTTATTTAATTTCAGGTCTCGTTATATCATCAATATTCCTTTTTCTTCTATTCTTGGTATACTGTGTACTCCCGGAATTGCGAAACATCGGCGGTATGGTGCTTATGGCCTATGTAATAAGCCTCATGGGAGCCTTTGTGTCTATGACCGTATTAAACTTAAGCACACTGGGAGAAACCGATTGTATTGTATTAAGTATGTGTTTCTTATTTAGTTCTATACCTATTTTTAAGAATAAAATATTAGTTGAACTAAGAGAAATGATGTAAATTGTAAACCGTGTAAGGGATATGTTTAATACGAATTAAAAATGAAAATGAATTAAATAATGAAACTTATACATAAAGCTTAGATACTAAATCCCTTCTATTATATTTTAAACTAAACTCCACCCTAAATCTTAATAAAAAAGACTGGACTTTAGAATATCTCCAATAAATGGAGATATTTGAAAACGGATTCGAATGAAATATATTAATTACTAGATTTCCGCCCGCGGCTTCGCCCGCGTTTGCAAAGAAAAACCCGCATAGTTTCCGTTCCCGTGGGATTTCCGGGATAAAAACTATCCTTTGTGTTAATCCAAGTTACCCTCTATATGTGTGCAAAATTTCATTGTAATAGGTTCAGTAGTTTTTACGTGAAAGAGTAACAAACATCCATACATCCATACATCCATACATCCTTACAAACTTTCGCCTTTATAATATATATTAGATATTAGATTATAATGTTATTTCATGCTATTATTATCATTAATTCATTAATATAATTTCCTTGTGATTTTCAGCTACTTTCATTTACTTCTTTTTCCTGTCTACATTCACGTGGATGAATGTTATGTCGTTTGATATTTGGTGGACGTTTCGGTAAGTTTTTATCAAAATATATTAACTATCATAATAATATTATCAACCCACTTTATCAAGTGCAAGGATTAGACAATTTTTTTTTTCATATTTTCCGTTATAGGCGAGCACTAAGGATTTTCAAAAAAATTATGCAATGAACACAAGAACTGTTTTTCTTTATTAGTTTTTTTTTTTTTTTTGGATTTTCGATTATTCGGATCGCAAATTAAAAAAAAGTAGTCAGAAACTGTAGTAACAATTATATCATGGGAGATATATTAGCATTGTTACAACTTGCAAGTATAGCATTTTTATACACATTTAATGTAGAGTAATAAAATTAAACATAAATAGACCTTGGATGATGTCTTTACCACAGAAGAGGAAAATAATCCAACATACTAAGTCACCGACCCAATTAAATTTGTTGTGTTTTATCCGGGCTAGTGTAAATAAAAATAGTTTACAGTTCCATAAAACAACAGCTTATTATATTATAATAATAGATTTCCGCCCGCGGCTTCGCCCGCGTTTTCAAAGGAAAACCCGCATAGTTCCCGTTCCCGTGGGATTTCCGGGATAAAACCTATCCTATGTGTTAATCGAAGTTACCCTCTATATGTGTGCTAAATTTCATTGTAATCGGTTCAGTAGTTTTTACGTGAAAGAGTAACAAACATCCATACATCCATACATCCTTACAAACTTTCGCCTTTATAATAGTATTAAGATATCGTTGGTTTAAAAATAATCGTCACTTGGTTTTTAATCAATTTTAAATCAGTAGGTAATATTTAATAATAGTAAACAAATTTAAAATGATATTCACTAATCTGCTCAGAACTAATCTCATCTTAATCTCAGAAACAAAACATATACTTTTTTTATATGTTTAGAAGTGTCAAATTTACCGCCTGTAAGATGATGAACCATCGTGTTTCAAATAGTTTTTTTTAAAGACATATTAACATAAATCACACTCCCACCGAAAACGTTATTGCAGATACACCCACAAAAGTTCCCAGAAAAATAATCATTTGTATGGCTAATTGTAACAGAACCTTGACATGGGGCCAACCCTGGGTGTGGGAACCTTTTTATCTCAGCGCGACATTAGTCACTATTTTGTGCTCATACTTTTAAATTAATTGATAATGAATATTGTGGAACAAATCCTCATTTTTAAATGGGAATAACAATAGCTTAAACTTTTGCTACCACGATGGTTGCCCTTGCCAGGAGGGAATGGTTGCCAGAAGGGAAGCAGGTTGCAATCGCTTTGGCAACTTACTTTTATTTATTTACGTAAAACTTGAGCCTTGTTCCTCTGAATGAAGTAAGAACACAAAAGGACTGCAGACATAAAAATATATTTTGAGAAAAATTGTAATAATATCAGAATCAATGTTAAAAATGATGTAGGTATTTGACTAATAAATTGTTTACAGAGGGTACGCTAAAGCGCGGCCCATACACAGGAAAGGCGAAAAATTCAAGTTTTGTATGTACTGCCTGTATGCTTGGGGAGTACCTCTTTCCATGTCAATTGGATTTGTGCTGATCAACGCCGCTGATCTCAGAGATATGCCGTGGTTCATTCAACCAAAAGTACCCACTTTTGGATGCTTTCTTAATGGTAATTAATTATAAATTTTATAGGTACATTTTTTCATTTATATGGACAAAAGGTTAAAGAAAGACATTGTCTCCATTGTAGCAAATAAAATTTCAAAGAAACAGAAAATTTGATAATTTGAAGGAGGGAAAAATCATACAGGACATTTACCATCACATTAAAATGTTTGTCCAGTTAGGTTAACGTATTCTATTGATATAAATTAATAAACTCTTTTTTCAAAGGTGGTCAACAATTCGTATACTTATACATTCCAATGCTGATATTGATTCTATGCAACTGGATGTTTTATCTGTTAACTGCATTTAATGTATGGCGTCTAAGTAGAGGTACCGCCAGGGTCCTTAACTCGGAAGCTGCTGGCAACCCTGCTGCGCATCGTACACAAAAACAGAGGTAATTTTTAAACATCTATAATATGTTTAGCACATATTATTTTGATCTCATCAGCCCATATTTGAGACCAATGCAAAGAAATATAGAGGCTCTATAACGGGAGTTAAAAATTCTCAATAGTCAATTACATCAGTTTATATCCTATTGATATTAACATCAGTTTATATAATATATTTGATCCCAATGCAGGGAAAAAAATCTCTATAATTAATTAAATTCTCTATATTTAATCTTATTCATGCTGCTTTCGCATCTCTAGTTTTACTATTAATTTTTGAAATAGACATTTACTTATTATTTTGCATGTTTTAAAATGAATACATTTGAATAATCATTAATATAATAAATTGACTGTTTTAAAAAAATTCTAATAATTTACATATTATATTTCAGATTTATGGTATATATAAAGTTATCAGTTATAATGGGAATTAATTGGATTCTCGAAGTGATCAGCTCCTTTTCTCCAGCACTAAACATTTGGATTGTTTTTGACACTTATAATCTCCTTATTGGAGTCATTATATTCTTGATTTTCATATGCAAGAGGTCTATCTACAATAAATTATTGATCAGGTAAGTGGTGGAATGTTCTTATTTGAGATAGAAGGAAAAAAGCTCTGTCATTAATTTTAATTTAATTATAGAGTGGATTATAAATTTATAAATTAATTTTTTAATATTCCTCGTAAATTTAGGTTACAATTTCGCATAGTCATATAATAATTGATAAATTATTCCCTAATATTATGTCCATACATGATCGACATAATATTAAGAACTACACAAAAAGTTTATTAAAAATTTGTAGAAATACATATTATAATGCAAACCAATTAATAATTTATTTCAGATTCAAAGGAATGCGGCAATATAACCTGCCGAAGAGATCTCTTACTTCTAGCTTCACATTGGAATCAAATTTAAGTCAAGAGGCACCGCCCAGTGTTTGTGTGAACCCTAAAGGCGAAAGGAAGCGGTCTTTGGAACAAAAACCTACATTTGAAATTTAACAAGTTCAATGGACATTGAGAGAGAAACACTTTTCTAACGGAGAAGAAAACCAAAGAAATACGCAATATATATTTAATTGGTACAATTTCTGATGTTTACCAATAGCATATTATAATTTATTATGAATATAGAGTACAGTATAAATTCAAATTCAATAATTGATACATTGATTTTTGTAACTGGTTAATCTATGTCACCAAGAAGGAAAAAAATATGTCTAATATTATACCTAAAAGTAAAACCAGTAAAGTAAGTATGTTAATTAGATGCCAAGATATTGTATATGAGCTTATGTTGGACGCAGGTAGATGCGCTTGCGTCAGTAAAAATACGCACATACCGAAGTCGTAGGAGTTTTGATCAATAATGCATATTTTAAATATTGTTTACAACATTATACAAAATGGCTGGTTGAAACCTGCGTATATATTACTGATTCTTGTATTTTTTGATTATGAGTTCACTTGTGCTTAATAAAATCTAATTTTTTGAATGTACAACTAATAAACAATAAAATATACGAATATTGAAGTTAAAATTTTAAATAACTATCAAAATACATATTATAAACCTATTTCAAAATTTAATTGGCGCAATTGAGTATTTGAATTAAATTTTTTTTTGTGATAAATGGAAAGATTATATAACGTAACGGCACCAGTCTTGTACAGATTAAGGAAAAAATTGAAGTTTTTTGCAAATTTCTCGTAGGTTTTTTAACTTTATTGGATATTGTTAAGTTATACCTTTAGTTCAATGTTAGTTTAACGTAACCAATATTAGAAAAAAGATTAGAGTGCATAAATAATCAAGTTATTTATAACTTAAAAAACCACTTTTTTGCACCAGTGATGGACAGTGAAAATCTAATGATGGACACCCAGTTTTGGACAACATCCAGTTATGAACACCCATTTATGGACTGTACCTAATGTTGTTTCTCCAGTTATTTACACTTAGAGAAGACTTATAGTTATCAATAGAATCTTGAAAATGATGATTGGAATATAATAAATCGGGGATGTATTTATAAAAAATAGTACTTATTAATTATTCTACATACTTATAATATTTAAAACAGTCTTAATTTCCCTTTTCTAGGCAAAAATTGGACAAATGCATCGTTAAATACGAGTTATGTCCGTTAAGAAACACCAATATTTTTTGTTTTTTTTTCTAAATAAGTCAGGGATGAAAAATATAACTAAAAAAAGTACTGCCATTCCATCCATTTTGGGACTTCTTCTTCTTCGTCATATCACTCTCGTCAGAGCGAACGTGGTCAACATGAGGTTTGGGGGGGTAGATGTTACCCGCTTCACGATGTTCCGCCATATCTCTCTGTTTCCTGGCATTCCGTTACACTCGTGAAGTGAATCGCCAATCTGAATACGCCAACAGCCTTAATCTGATTGTCTGATCTGATCGATATGGATTCCAAATTGTAGCACGAGGCAAAAAGCTTTTTTTAAACTGTTGTCAGGATGGTGTGGATGAAATTCAAGCGTGTGTGCTATATGGTGGTGGAATTTAGCAGCAGACAGCAATCCAAACAGTTCATCAGAGAACTCTCTATGATAGATGCGTTACAATACGCATAAACTGTATGCGACTTCTCTACGCAGTGATAGAGAATGAAGCAGAGAACGAGTCGCACAGCACATAATGACCCATTGTTCTAAAATATATTCTTCATGTTTAGATAGATATTATATTGTTGGACCCATTAGTGTAATTTTCACAAAAAATATCAATGTCCATTATAGGAACCAAAGCAAATCCAGTCATGGACAATTGTTGTACAATATTGGAACCCTTTGTTTGAAATGGTCGTGATAGGTATATTATTAATCAGAATGAAAAGACAATACAGAAAAGCGCATGTAATTAATACCTTTAAAAAAAGTTTATTTTCGACATATGTCCATAAATGGATATATCCATAGAATTAAATCCAGTTATGGACACTGAAGAATTTTATTTAAACAACATAACCTATCATGTTACTAAATCGTGTAATATTTCGTACAATTAACTACTATAAATAAAAGTAATATCAAATTTTGCTAACATTTATACAAAAATTCTTATAACCAAAATTGTGTCCTCACTTCCTTAAGGATTTCCTTAGTAAAAACGGATTTCTTTGAAACGAGTCGCAGCAACTAAACATAACGTTCTGCCATCTTCAAACGTTTTGGCCGAATAGGATGAAGTGTCGTATTTTGATAGCTTATGAACCAAACTTTTATTTTAAGTATTGCCAAATTATATAACGTTAATTTTGGTCTTAATATTTAAATTTAATATTTATTTTGTCCATTACTGGATGCTTGTCCACCACTGGTGCCGTTACCTTATTAGTTTTATAACAAAACTGTTTTTATTTTTATTTTTTTGCAATAATTCAAAAGTTATTTCAAAATAAAAATTAGTCTTTGAATTCAGTACCGAAGACACGCCGGCAACTCCCGAAGCGTCACCCAAGCGCGTGTGACGTCATAATGTTAGTTTTCACTCATTGCAGTTGATAGAACAATAAATATAGTTTGAAATACTTAACAGGATAATAAGGTAAATTTATGAAATTATTGTATTGTTACCGGGTTTTTATAAGTATACAAAATTTAAATTAAATCCGTCGGTTTATAGTGGGTCTAAATCGAATCGAAAGGAGAATTGGTTACATACAAACATATGTTTTAAGCTGATCCTGGCGATCCTTATCAGGATAAATTTATGATATTATTGTATTGTCATCGGACCTTGATAAGTGTTCAAAATTTGAACAAAATCCGTCGGTTTTGAGTGGGTCAAAATCGAGTCGAAACTTCGAAAGGAGTCGGTTACATACAAACATACAGATAAAAGCGTGTTAATACAGTGTTTTGATCTATTTAATTTTGTTGTCATTATAAAATTACATATTAAATATATTAATTGTTAATTATATTACTTAAATTTATATTAAAAATGGCGAACCTCAAAAGTTATCGTTTTGTACCATTATGTACGAATACCTACTACAAAGGCAACTCCTGACAAAAATCGGTGATCATAAATATATCAACATCTATTCTTGATGATTCTTATTTTTTTCGTAACTTCGTAACTAACTAATTCGGAACCAACTAACAAATCGTATTTTAGCAATAAACTTTCAATATTATTGTCTAGTCACGTGTAATAGCCGTAAACGCTCTGTACTGCAGTTAATACATAGCTATAACATTATGACGTCACAACTGTGGTGACCAGTCATGGCACGTTTGTAGTCACGTGATTCTAATTTAATTTTTCATCAATTTTTAATTGCTTATAATTAACGGAAAAATTTTTTTTTGAAGTTATTTGTATTAAATATCAATATTATTAATAATAAAGTTTCAAAATACATAAAAAAAATCAATATTTTTTTTTTATTCAAATACTCAATTTTATATTGCATTAATTACAAACAAAATTGTTATTATTGCGTTCATTCTGCCAAATATTGTGTTCACAAAGTATAATATGAGTAGTTTTTGAATATTATGTACCATATAATAAATAAACAGTGACGTCATTGCAGATAGAGATTGTGATAAGGTTCTGCGAAAGTTTATTCAGAGAATTTTACCAATAACTTATTCTAAAAGTATGCAGTTTAATTAGCGCCTGACAAAAATTAAAAGATTAGTATGATCTCGTGGAGTTCTTTCATGATATATTTAGGAATCTTTGGTACGTCTACGTCAAATATTAGTAAATAGTAACTAAGCTACATTCCTTCGTAATGTTTTTTATATCGAATAGCTGAACATGTAGCGGAACAAAATAATTATTATGTGTATAAATGTAAGTGTTGCGACGTTGAGATGTTTAAATTTGTAGAAACGGCGATATCTGCTTTTTTATATTTCTGGCTTCATGTTCCACAGACTATGCATAAAAATAATATTAGATTATGTAACCAGTTTTAGTTTTCTGTACATTATAAGTTGTGTTGTTTTCAGCAGAAAGTACAATTGAATGAAAATCTACACATTGTGGAAGTCGCGGTTTTTGCATTTATGAAACGGTCAGAAAAATAATCGTAATTTGTTCTTTTTTAGCCGAAGACTCTATAATTCTTTATATACTTTGATAATTGATTATTTAATGCCCCGCTTATGAAAATGTATTTAGTATAATTATGTAGGTATATTCCACGTATAAAAAAATGTAATATCTACCAATTTGGTAATGATTTGCTGAACAATTGAGATAACTCAAGCTGTTTTAAAATTAGTAACTTGTTTTATTCCTCTGATTTCTATGCCCAGTGACAAATGAAAAGTAATATTTGACATAGTTACTACTCTTAAATCAATATTATAATTTTTAAGTAACAGTGTATTAAGTAGATGTACTCTACCGTGTATCTTACTTAGTAGCATCTTATTTTCTTTTAGGTTATGTTAAAGGTATTAAAAAGCTTTATGTAAATAATTAGATTAGGATAGTGCATATTATAGTAGGTTTTGCAATTTGCATATTATTTAAGATTAAGGGCTTTTTGTTTATTTCGTTCATAGATATTTAGAAATTAATTGTATTGGCTATGATTTTTCCAAATATCCTAGTGTTAAAATGACAGTTGTTATTAAGGAATGTATCAATAAGGGTATCAATAAATAAATAGACGAATAAAGTTTTGTTTTATTTTGCCTATTATAGAATTTAAACCTTTTTTAGGAACTTTAGTTTTAGCCTGTGCAATGTTTTTTTAAAAATGCTATAAATTGCCTTTTTTGTAATCTTTTTAATAAATTAGTAGGAGGTAAGGATAACTCTACACGGTTTTATCAGGAATTTAGATGTATATAATCTATATATAAATATTTATATGAAACTTTTAAATAATTTGTAGTATGTACCTAGATTATTGTTTTTGCGACAATAAAATATAATTCCATATCCTTAATATTATTACAATACAGAATTAAATTTTTCGCTTTTCAGAATTACATTTTCATTTACATCAAACGAACATAGAGCTAGAGCAAGAGCATTCTTGTAGGTAACGAAAGTGTTAACGAAAACTAATTGTATTCAGTGTTATTCAGTTTTAAACATTGCATAGAATATATTCGAACGCACTAAGAACAACGAAAGAATGCTGCACGCTTACAATAAAATAATTTAACATAGTGGGGTTAGAATAAGCATTCGCTCGTTTGATATTAATGCATCGTTAGACGTTTCTTTACACCCCACTCTCCATAAAAAAGTCGTCATTCGCTGGCTTTCCAATATTTTATTTATTACTAGCTGCTCCGCGCGGTTCACCCCCTCGGCTCCACTCCTGTTGGTCGTAGCGTGATGATATATACCCTAGCCTTCCTCGATAAATGAGCTATTTAACACTGAAAGAATTTTTCAAATCGGACCAGTAGTTCCCGAGATTAGCGCGTTCAAACAAATAAACAAACAAACTGTTCAGCTTTATAATATTAGTATAGATTAATACGGTAAAATATAAGGCATAAGCCTTTAGCCTACGTCATACATCCATTGATGTTTTTAAGGTTTATCATGACGTCTTGTTATAAAACTTGTTTCAAATGACGAAAGATGTGTGTTAAGACCAAGCCCAAGGACTCTTGACGTCATTTTAACCTGTTATTTTATTCTTGATTTCGATTGCTTGAAAGCGCTACGTAGTTTGCATATTTTAGGAATTTGAAAGAGTCTTCACACCACCAGTTTAATCAACAAATAATATAGGATTAAAAGTTATTTTCCTTGTGCTATTTTGCCTGCATTTACTGAGAATAGATAAGGATAATCTAAAATTCTATATTTAATATTAAGTTTATCTTAAAAAAAATTAATAACAACCAGTTTCCACTTAACCGCCGTAATAAATACTGAGTCATAATACTTAATCTAACGAGGATATAACGAACAACGAATCGTTGGTATAACTTATAATCGAATTAAAAATAAAATTAGTTTTATTTCTTATTTAAATATCCGCTACTTTTTTAAGAGGCCGAGATCGATTTTAAGAGTGATTTTGACTTGTTTCTTTAATTCTTTAGGAGCTCGTTTAAAAAAAACTAACTACTATGTTATATGAAAGTAATGGTATAATTTAAAATTCTCTAGAATATTCAATTATATAGATCTGCCGTAACAACGTTTGCGCTCCCGTATATAATCGAAAATTCTAGAGAACTTTAAATTATTCCATTTCTTTCATAAAACATATAATATGTATTTTTTTTATTGCAAATTTTTAAGCATTAACCTATCATTTAGTGTGTATTTTTTATTTTTTTTAACTCTGTTGTAAGAACTAGAAATTCGACGCCATATACGCATAAAATTTCATCAAAGTTAGGCTATTTTAACTTACATGTTCTTTGAATTTTTCAATAAAAGTACATAAATTGCCTCGAACATATTTTAGGATGTCTCAGACCTCAGTGTCTTTACTGTAGTATATTTTATAAGAAAACTTCTTCTATTAAATTCCGTGTCAAACACAAAGACACGAACGTCCCGCATGGAAAAAATTGAAACACGCCTTTATAGGTTATTGGCTATTAAACACACTGGACAATGATAATCAATAAATTGTCTCGAACGTATTTTAGATATTGAATGAATCTTTAATTTAAGATATCATCACACATTGTTACTAATTTAGTTTTGTTAAACGAGCTTCTAAAGAATTACAGAAACAAGTAAAAATCACTCTAAATTCGATACGGACTCTTAATTTGACACGAAAGACGCACGTTATCACCACCAAAAAATTTGATTTTGTTTATTTTCATTGAATTGTTTCAATTTTACACAAAAAAAATGTAACAATTATTTCAACAATTTCTGAGTGAAGTGAATGAGGTTAACGACGTTTGAGATAAAAAGTTAGAAAGACAGTGAAGTTGCGTTCATCCTGTTTCGAGTTAAGTACTTAAAAAATACAAATTTAAAAATACGTGCTTCTTATAAATTGTATGCCTCAATTTAGGTACTGAATTATTTTTGACACTCGCAGAAATACCTACACGGAAACTGTTTTTATCGGTAAGAATTTAACAAGAAAGTGCACATTTTAATGATTAGGAATTTCACTACTGAGGTCTGTAATTGAATTATTATAATAAATAGGTACTTACTTAGACGTAAAATTTTAAATAAAAAATAGTTTCAAGTAATTTAATTGTTCATCATTATGCCAATCCAATATTATCTTACACACAAAATAAAACAAATATTAAACAGCAAAGTACACTTTATTGTATCAAACAAAATCATTCTCACAAGAACTTACATTAGTCTTAAAATCTACACTCAGTCACAATATAATTACAATTTTAACGCATTTAATTTAATGTCAATCAGTCATATTAATGTTTTTGGTAATTTCAATATTTAAAATCCATTTGAACTAGAATTATCTAATCTCTTCATAGGAACCACTCTAGGGTCGCTTTGGGAATTTGGATTTTCCGTCACACGGCCACGCAACACATCGAATCTGAAAATACAAAGAAAAATAATTTTTATGCGAATACACAGGGGAAAAGTTTTAGGGGAATATTGATCTACTATCATATAAATTTTCCTGAAAGGATATTACATTATATATACAGGGTGTCCCACTATTGGTATACTAAGCGCGAAGGGACTTGTAGTTTTGCATACACTGATCACTTTAAAAATACTTAAACAACAAAATTACGTCAAAAATTTTTTGCTTAATTTTTCTAAATCCATGTTTTCGTCTCTAGCTTCGCGCAGCCGGCATATACGGCTTCGCTAATGTGAGCATTTCGTCTATGAAAACATAATCTTAAACGATAGCTCACGTGCTGGTGGCAAAGTTGGGCGGGTTGCTTGTTATGGGTGTATAAATAGAGTTTTAAGAATTCATCTATTTGTTAAAAAAATTCGTCTGGAATTTTATAAGTATTTTTTACGTACTCCGCGTATGCAGAACTATAACCTCCTTGGGGCTTAGTATACCGTTGCTGGGACACCCTGTATAAGTATTTCTTTCTTTGTAAATTGAACAAGCATAAAAAAAAATTAAATGCATAAAACAGTTAGGCAGGATTCGCTATTGAAATACAAACCTGTGTTTAACAAGAGACCACGTGTGTTTATTACAAACGAATATGAGAAATATTAATAATCCAATGAATCCGTTATATAAATCTAAATATATTGCCACAGCATCAGCCTCTGGTACCAGAAAACTGATGATTTCCCAAATCCAACTGACTCCCATTGTTACGGATAATCGAAGGCAAATGTATAGTCTGAAAATAAGAATACAGGTGAATAAGATAAATAATTGAAATAAATACTAAATATAATATAATAAATCTAATAAATACTAATATGATGTTAAAATCCATTCATTACATAATATGAAAAACACATTTTAGTAAAGTAAATTATTAAAATGTGCAGTGCACCATACACTGTGTCATAGTAATAATAAAACTACTAAAACAGAGGCTCTATCGTAACTATCTACTTAAACTTGTAGATTGAGTACCACATCACTTCGTTAACTAACAATACCACATCACTTTGTCACTTTCACAATTGAAAACTTGTGTAAATAATTTTAATTCAGCAATTCTAATAAGTATTCCACAAAACTTTTAGAAACACATTATAGAATTGCATTTATAGTTATTTATATTATAGTATTCTTGTCATTTAGGGGTGTGAAAAATACATGTTGATTTTCAGATAGTACCAAATAGGCATACAAAATTTCATGAGAATCACTTCGTTAACTAACAATACCACATCACTTTGTCACTTTCACAATTGAAAACTTGTGTAAATAATTTTAATTCAGCAATTCTAATAAGTATTCCACAAAACTTTTAGAAACACATTATAAAATTGCATTTATAGTTATTTATATTATAGTATTCTTGTCATTTAGGGGTGTGAAAAATACATGTTGATTTTCAGATAGTACCAAATAGGCATACAAAATTTCATGAGAAACGATATGTTTCGGAGGAGTATGGTAACTAAAGTACACGAGAATTTAATATATATTAATAAGTTTTACTTTTAACATACCTCGCCTTCTGTCGTTGTCCACTGTTAGCTCTCAACGGCTTTGTGTCCATCACCATACAAGATATATTAAAAGCAGTCAGTATAAATAGCAAACAGTTTGCGAATATAAACACCATCATCGGAATGTATTGGTATACGAATTGCTGGCCACCTGGAAGAAATTATAATTTATAGTAAATTCAGTAAAAGTACCTATTTACGAAATACATAAGAGATTTCTGAATTTGATTATGTATTTTTAGTTTTTCAGAATATTGAACATTAGTTAAAATAATTTAATCACACATAAAGTCAAATTAAGCGAGGGATCTCTTATTTCTTTAGATTTTTATCAAATAACACTTATTAACGATAAAAATATGAAACCACTTGAGGCTAAGAAACAAAAAATGTTGTGTGGTTTTATGAAACCACGGTAAAAGTGAAACTGTTCGAACGGTTCCGAACACTGCTTTGTGTAGCGCATGTCGCGTGACGGCGATACACGCGACATGCGCTACACAGACCAAAAAGTTTGAGACGATGTAATAAAAGTTTCACTTTCAAAAAGAACCACAAATCAATTTTTAATGAATACAATCACCCCATACAAGTTCATCAAAACAAAAAAAGTACAATGCTCACCAATTAAAAAGCACCCCCACAGTGGTATTTGCGGTGTAATAAACCAGGGTAAACTGGACAAATCCAAAGAATTTATTATAATAAAACCACTAGCCATACACAATGGTAACCCCCAACCATAACAAACATATCTCTTGTATTTATGCGCATCCCGCCTTCGCTTCTCGGATGGCGTTAAATTTCTTGACAAAAGATCCCTGAAAAATAAGTTTATTTATAAGTAAGGTACCTTATTTGAAACAGTTTTAACTAGCAGTAAATAAGCGTAACTAAATAAGGCAACAAATTATCTTAAATTTATTACCATCGCAACAATTCTAAACCAAAATATAGCAAATTTCTAATTCATTAGATAAGCTTTACGCAATTTAAACAAAAACTACTTACCTAAACGTTAACCAAGTATCGTAAGACATGACATTCAACCAACAGCATGTGGCCATAATCGAAAAATATGCGATAAAAGCTGAAATAAAAAACATAATTAGAATAAATAAAAATAAAAGACATGGAAAAAAACACCCCTTCTCTTTATATTCAATATTAGCACAGATTATATAAAACTTGTATGTCAATTTACTTTACTTATTATATACCCATTTTACCGGCCAAACCCGATTTCAGGACGAACTAGTTTAGCCTAAGCCTAAACTAGTTCGTCCTATACGCGATCGGATAAACTAGTATAGCCTAGTCCAAACTAGTTCATCCTATGAGTTATGACCAGTAGGATAAATCAGTTTAGGCTAGGCCAAACCAGTTTATCCTAATATAAGTACGCACTCACCCAAACGCACATTATTAATTTTGGAGTACTGTACCTAAATCTAAAATATTTTAAGAAACAGAGATAGAGTTTAAAACTTACATAAAACGATGCACATTTTTTCTGGAACCGACGCATTTATGATAGTGACCACAGATATAAAATAGGAAATGTAGCTGTACACCAAACATACTCTGATCTTGATCACGAGAGTCATTTTATTGAAGAAGATCCAATGATACACTCCCAGAGTTAGCAACAGGAAAAATGATGATACCGATAATGCTGTAAACAAATAATTTTTTTTATATTAATAGATATGGTGTACGATTGGTCTTCTAAATTATATTTTTACTATTTAATTTTAGTCACTATAAAATGTAATGGTTATATAGTAAACTAGCTTTCTACCCGCGGCTTCGCCTGCATTTTATTTATTTCAAAGAAAAACCCGCATAGTTCCCGTTCCCGTGAAATTTTCGGGATAAAACCTATATACTATGTGTTCATCCAAGTTACCCTCTTTAAGTGTGCCAAATTTAATTGTAATCGGTTTAGTAGTATTTTCGTGAAAAAGTAACAAACACACACTACACATCCCCACAAACTTTTGCATTTATAATGTAGGATGTTAAGCCAATCCACAGTCCAAGCCAAGGTTCGTGATCCCCGTCAAAGGGGAGCGCTCTTGCACATTTCGCTACCAGGGTGAACCTTCCGTTCACCCCCACATCCGCGTTTGATATATTAGCCCTTCTGGCCATAGATAATATACTATGACTATATATATATCGCTATACATCATGGACCAATATCTATCACTTCTGGCTAACATTGAGAATCACCACAAAAAAAATAGTTTAACCTTATAGACATATCTTGCTTTAATCGTTGTTTATTAAGAACTAGCTTTGCCGCGCGGTTTCACCCGCATTCCTCCGCTCCTGTTGGTCTTAGCACGATGATATATATAGCCTATATTACACGTGGATAATGTAGCTTTCGAATGGTGAAAGAATTTTTAAAATCGGTCCAGTAGTTTATGAGCCTATTCATAACAATCAAACAAACAAACAAAGTTTTCCTCTTTATAATATTACTAGCGACCCGCCCCGGCTTCGCACGGGTGCAATGCTGATACTAAATACACTACAGAAAAACTGTGAACGTAGTATATAAAAACATAGCGGCCCGCTCCGGCTTCGCACGGGTATAAAATATATTATAGCCGAGCGGCCGACCGGTGCCGCCGCAAACGCTACGTCCGGGCGTCCCGCAAATTTTAAATCTGTAATATCTTTGCAAATATTCACTTAAATCATACGGTGTAAAAGGCCATATAGATCTATATTAAATGAACATTGTATTCAAGGTATTTAATTGGTTAAGGATTAATGCTGTGTTGGTTAAAATCGCATCGAAAATTAGCCATTATTTGTCGTAAAAAGTAAATGACAAAAAAAAAGTTATTGTGGGTTATCCATAAGAGATAGACATATACCATCGCGGACTTTTCTGTAGACCTTTTCAATTTGTATAATACTTAGTACATTATTTTGATAAAACTCGTAGGGTTCAGCCTGCGTTTGCAATGTAAGCGAAAAAAATGTAATTTTTTACGACCTCACATTAGAAACCTCAAAAATAACAGTACTTCTCCACTATTTAATGGATTATACATAGAAACCTTCCTCTTGAATCACTCTATCTATTAAAAAAAACCGCATCAAAATCCGTTGCGTAGTTTCAAATATTTAAGCGTACAAAGGGACATAGGGACATAGGGACAGGGAAAGCGACTTTGCTTTATACTATGTAGTGATGATATATTAGTGTAGATTATATTCATGTTTTAGATTCTTACCTACAATAAGTATGGTTGATGGTTTCGGACGCTCTACAAAATGTATGTAATTTGACCAGAACTGCGGTTCCGAAGGAGTATCGCCATTTTCTGATGCCACATAATCTATACAGAAGTCGGTTATAGATACCCATCTGTTATATTCATTTGCCATGTCCACGTATAGAACACCACTCTGCGAACAAAATATATAATTTTAAAGTGAAACTTTTATTACATCGTCTCAAACTTTTTGGTCTGTGTAGCGCATGTCGCGTGTATCGCGGCTGCCGAGTAGGTATACCTACTCGGCAGCCGACCGTCACGCGACATGCGCTACACAAAGCAGTGTTCGGAACCGTTCGAACAGTTTCACTTTTACCGTGGTTTCATAAAACCACACAACATTTTTTTATTTATTAGGGACATCAACTCATCCTTGCTTATTAATAAACTAGCCTTCCGCCCGAGGCTTCGCCCGCTTTGAATCACACATCTAAAACAACCGCATCAAAATCCGTTGCGAAATTTGAAAGATATAGATATAGGAACATAGAGACACAGAAAGCGACTTTGTTTTATACTATGTCGTTATAATATTAACAACTGCTCAACAAACAATTATTCTATAATAATATTAAAAATGTTCCGAAAATCCATGATAATATGAAATGAGTAGAAAAATCCATGATAATATGAAATGATTCTTGTGTGAGTGAAAAAAATGAGTAGAAACTTCCGATTCTGGAATGAAATATTATGAAATCTTATAATTATAGCTTATATAATAAATATTAGTAGTTAAAGTTGATATTTAAATTTAAATTTCGATATCTACAAAAACATAAGTGTAATAATATGGAATACCTACTTAACATTATAGATGCAAATAATGCCTCTGTCAATTTGAATAATTAATTATATCAATAGAAATAACATAAGTATAATAAACATAAAACATATTATAGTAAACTAGCGGTCCGCCCCGGCTTCGCCCGTGGTACATGTTTATTGTTTACGTTTTCTCTACATAAAAACCATCCTCGTACTTCAAGGAATATAATAAAAAAAGAATTACCGAAATCGGTTCAGCCGTCGTCGAGTTATGCGCTTACCAACACATTTTGCGATTCATTTTTATATACAGGGTGTACCAAAAAGTAGTGATGAACGGAAGCTGAGAGGTAGAGGACCTAAGGGGCTATCCGAATCACCCCCATGTATGTTATGCGATTTTTCGTATTTTCGGAGTTATGACGTTTTTTTCAATTTTTCACCTATCGCCGAGTACGATGATATTTTCACTCATGCTGACGTCAATGATTGCGGAAGATGCTTGATTTTTTTTGTGTGCTAAGCTGAAAGATAGGCCAATTCAGTATGGTAACATTTACTATCGTTAGATCTTTGAATGGAATAAAAAAAAGAATTAAATGGCAAGAAAGATAAAATTACCCAATATGTTCACCACTTCAAGGGCCCGTAAAAAAATAAAATCACATAAAAAAAGTTTTCCGTTTGACTTTTAAAAACTTGCTCTATCTATCAGATAGCTACCCTGAAAATTTCATTTAATTATTCAGAAGGCTTCAATCGAAAAATTTAAATCTAAATGTGGTAAGTGCAAAAATTGAATTAACTTGATGATCATTAAAACCAATAAATAGGTGTTTAATTACCAGAAATTTTTAAAATAACCCCGCTGTTGCTCAATGCAAGTGCGACATCACCGTAAAAAGTTGTCTTTTAAATGTCTGAATGCCCTTTTATCATTTTTAATGGTTTCTTCTGCTACTATGAATTTCCGGGTTATTTCGTCCAAATTGTGGCATTTTCTCAAGTAGCCGAGGTCTTTTTAGTATTCCCATTGAAACAAATCAATGGGGTTTAGGTCGAGGGACCGTGGAGGCCAGGCTTTAAGGCAGGCATCACCGGCGCATGCGCAGGCTGCAACGACCAATCCATCTTTCAGGGTATCTTTGCCCTTTAGCCTGGCCTCCACGGTCCCCGGACATAAACCCTATTGATTTTTTTCCTTGGGGATACTACAAAGACGAGAGACTGCCACAATTTGGACGAAATAACCCGGAAATTCATAGTAGCAGAAGAAACCATTAAAAATGATAAAAGGGCATTCAGACATTTAAAAGACAACTTTTTACGGTGATGTCGCACTTGCATTGAGCAACAGCGGGGTTATTTTAAAAATTTCTGGTAATTAAACACCTATTTATTGGTTTTAATGATCATCAAGTTAATTCAATTTTTGCACTTACCACATTTTGATTTAAATTTTTCGATTGAAGCTTTCTGAATAATTAAATGAAATTTTCAGGGTAGCTATCTGATAGATAGAGCAAGTTTTTAAAAGTCAAACGGAAAACTTTTTTTATGTGATTTTATTTTTTTACGGGCCCTTGAAGTGGTGAACATACTGGGTAATTTTATCTTTCTTGCCATTTAATTCTTTTTTTTATTCCATTCAAAGATCTAACGATAGTAAATGTTACCATACTGAATTGGCCTATCTTTCAGCTTAGCACACAAAAAAAAATCAAGCATCTTCCGCAATCATTGACGTCAGCATGAGTGAAAATATCATCGTACTCGGCGATAGGTGAAAAATTGAAAAAAACGTCATAACTCCGAAAATACGAAAAATCGCATCACATACATGGGGGTGATTCGGATAGCCCTTTAGGTCCTCTACCTCTCAGCTTCCGTTCATCACTACTTTTTGGTACACCCTGTATAAGAAGATATAACAAAAGTCTTAGATCAACGTCATTTTTGATACAATAAAAAATATGTATAAATAGTCATATTTGTATTCCTTTTTATTATTCCCTTCAATATGTTCTAATTATAGGTAAAACCCTTGATGCTGGTATAAAAACCTAAAGGAAACCCATATTAAAGATGCTTAGGAATTATTATGTCATTATAGCAGGTTTTCCTCTATGCCACTCATAACACGCATGATCGTATTTATTCTTGTATTTGTTCGATAATAATATTCCTTATTTAGTAATTTGTATAAATAAATCATGTTTTTTCAAACATTAAAATGGTTCGAGCTTCAAAAAAGCTTTCTCTACATTCGATATGACGTTGCAGCTAGCTCAATAAAAAATTCTATTATATGGCCTATTATATTTTATACTAGCTTTCCGCCCGCGGCTTCGCCCGCGTTTTCAAAGAAAAACCCGTTCCCGTAGGATTTCCGGGATAAAATCTATCCTATGTCCTTTCTCGGGTATCAAAATATCTCTATACCAAATTTCATGCAAATTGGTTCAGTAGTTAAGGCGTGATTGAGTAACAGACAGACAGACAGAGTTACTTTCGCATTTATAATATTAGTATGGATTCATTCAATACTTTTGACTTGGTATCGGTTTATTACGACACAAATCGTTAGTAAAAAAATACCATACATAAATAGTCTCATTTGTGTATGACTAATAAACATATTACATACTAGCTTTCCACCCGCGGCATCGCCCGCGCAGTCAAAGAAAAACCTGCATAGTTCCCGTTCCCGTGGGATTTCCGGAATAAAACCTATCCTATCTCCTGGGGTAAAAAGTCGCCTATGTCCTTTCTCGGGTATCAAAATATCTCTATACCAAATTTCATGCAAATTGGTTCAGTAGTTAAGGCGTGATTGAGTAACAGACAGACAGAGAGAGTTACTTTCGCATTTATAATATTAGTATGGACTATACAAGTTTTATTTACTTTCTTAAAAACAGCGATGCGATTTTTCCCCCGTTTGGGATTTTTTTTATCGATTTCCCCTTTTTTATGAGCTTTGCTTGATTATTTGACTAAAATCACTTTTAAATTTGAAACAGTCATTCCTGAGATTAATATTTTGCTCTACCAAACAAATAAATTGCTTTGCTTGATAATTTTTTGAACCTGTTATACACAAGGAGGTGAAGTAACTCTGACTGTCTTTGACAGTAAATAGGATATATTTTGTTGAATTTATATTTTGGGTTTAATGGCATTCAAATGCTTTATAAATATTATAAATATAAATTTATAAAGAATAGAAAAAATTCGATCACGAGGCGGGACTCGAACCCGCATCCTTCGCGCCATTCCGGGGCGGATGCCTGACCAACTCAGCCACTCGTGACCCGCCAGAGCAATCGAATTTATTCTATTCTTTCAGTTTTATGTGTCTGAAGGGACACACCGTGCGCCAATATGAAGCGAATTTTTTCTATTCTTTATAAATTTATATTTAGGATATATTTTTTTAATTACGTACCTGCTGAAAACATTGATACAATAAGATAGCTGTATCTCGATTACACAACAATGTTATTTCATTAAGCTAATCTTCTACTTTGATTCAAATAGTGTTTACACTTTACAGCGTCTTAGACTTTCGTTATATCTAATTAAATATTTTTGTTTGTTAGTAAATAATACTATTATCAATGTGCATCATACCTCTTCCAAGTAGAAATCTTTCCCAATGTATCTAGCTGAATAAGCATCTTTTTTAAAATTGATATCCTTGAATTTGTTATCAATTACGTGAAAAACATCATTAAACTTTTTATTTGTAGGATTTATATAAGAATCGTAGACGGTTATATTAATTGAGAAATCATCGTTTGCAACCGGCTTACACTCCGACGGATTTGATATAATTTGTCCCTTTGGACAACATTTGTAAATGCATTTTTTCCCACCGCACAATTCTATATCAACGTCCAATTTGTTTTTATCACATTCACCGCCTTTTTCCAAGCAATCATATTTGTATCTACTGCTAGGAGACACAGCTGACTGAACTAACGCAAGCGCACATACAAAGATCACAACCCGGTACATTCTTACAGTTTGATTGTCTTTTAGGTTATAAATTGAAGACTTATGTTTATCCTCATACGTTGCAATTTATCTTAAACAAGTTATTGAAACACGACTGTTCGGGGCTACGCGACGCTTGCAGCTGAGATGTAATCATAACAGGAAAAACATTTTATTGTATTATATTGAGAAATATCCTCATATGAAATATACAATTTTTTTTTTATTCGATATGTTTATACAAATTTAACTGTAGCTTTGAGTAATATAACCATATATAAGATATAGAAATACGCACGCGATGATTCAAAATATGTTTTGGCCAAATTGTTGTTTTTTTTATACTCAGAGGCAAGCAGATAGCCGGTTATTTTAATTTTTTTACACCGGTGTGAGTGGGAGTTTACAAGTACCTATCACGACAATGAAATTGGTTGTCTTGTATAGCAATGGTTCAAAAATCAAAACGACGTTTATTCATGTTGCCAAATATACTTTTCATACCCTACATTTAAAACTGGAAAACATTTTCCAAATTTTAATGAGTAGGTACACCTAGGTCGTTAAAGTGATCTTATTCCGAATACAAAATTTAAGTAAAAGGACGAGCTTTTCATCAAATCGAAGAAAACACTGACCGATGGACTCTACCAAACCTAAACTCAGTTAATCCATACTAATATTATAAATGCGAAAGTAACTTTGTCTGTCTGTCTGTTACTCAATCACGCCTAAACTACTGAACCAATTTTCATGAAATTTGGTATGGAGATATTTTGATACCCGAGAAAGGACATAGGCTACTTTTTATCCCGGGAAAATGACGCAATCCCGGAAATCCCACGGGAACGGGAACTATGCGGGTTGTTCTTTGAATGCGCGGGCGAAGCCGCGGGCGGAAATCTAGTAGTTTATAATTCCACTTTTGTCATTATCAATAACGTACCTACCTAATTAAAAATATATGCAGATACGAAGATGTATCGTTTTTTGATTTATAATATTAGTATGGACTATACAAGTTTTATTTACTTTCTTAAAAACAGCGATGCGATTTTTCCCCCGTTTGGGATTTTTTTTATCGATTTCCCCTTTTTTATGAGCTTTGCTTGATTATTTGACTAAAATCACTTTTAAATTTGAAACAGTCATTCCTGAGATTAATATTTTGCTCTACCAAACAAATAAATTGCTTTGCTTGATAATTTTTTGAACCTGTTATACACAAGGAGGTGAAGTAACTCTGACTGTCTTTGACAGTAAATAGGATATATTTTGTTGAATTTATATTTTGGGTTTAATGGCATTCAAATGCTTTATAAATATTATAAATATAAATTTATAAAGAATAGAAAAAATTCGATCACGAGGCGGGACTCGAACCCGCATCCTTCGCGCCATTCCGGGGCGGATGCCTGACCAACTCAGCCACTCGTGACCCGCCAGAGCAATCGAATTTATTCTATTCTTTCAGTTTTATGTGTCTGAAGGGACACACCGTGCGCCAATATGAAGCGAATTTTTTCTATTCTTTATAAATTTATATTTAGGATATATTTTTTTAATTACGTACCTGCTGAAAACATTGATACAATAAGATAGCTGTATCTCGATTACACAACAATGTTATTTCATTAAGCTAATCTTCTACTTTGATTCAAATAGTGTTTACACTTTACAGCGTCTTAGACTTTCGTTATATCTAATTAAATATTTTTGTTTGTTAGTAAATAATACTATTATCAATGTGCATCATACCTCTTCCAAGTAGTCCACTTTTGTCATTATCAATAACGTACCTACCTAATTAAAAATATATGCAGATACGAAGATGTATCGTTTTTTGATATAAGAAGAATATAATATTTTTTATTTTTTACTTAGCAAAAATATGCTCACAATGCATTGTAGCAAATGTAAAAATTAAAATATCCACTAAGCGAAATTAGTGTATTGACGCAATTGATATTTGACTGCAATGCGTTTTAGTGGTGAGGAAAAACCACCATAAATTTCCTTCCTGCCTTCCTACATAAGCTACTACTTGCACGTACACACACTATAGATATAAGTATAACCCCTCGTATGTTGAACCACCGGCTCCCGGCGGTGTCACATTTTAGCCGTGTATGTTGAACAACCGGGGGCCGGTGAGGGTTCGAGTGTTTTGTTTTTACTATAAACAACGTCATTGTATATCAACCTATCCTTTCTAACACATTACAAATGCTTAAAGAAGAAACAGGCCGGCTAGTGACGCCAAAACTTGCGCAGCGCTAGTGAAAAAAATTTAAACTAGCGTCATTCAAAACTCCGTCATCGCACGTGGTGACTACGTATTTTTGTTTTGGTGAAAACTTGTACTAATCTTAAAGTGATTCGCTGAATATTAAAAGCAACGATGGATGGGTTATTAAATATTGATTATTTATACTAATTATATAATAGTTCTGTTAATTTTCACTAAAAATCGGTCTGTAACTATCAGCATGTGCAAGGTCGAACGCGTGATAGCGATTTTATTATCGTTATATTTCAGCCAGAAATGGATAAAAAGGCAAGTTGATGTTAAATCTAAAACGTAAAACTACTTAGTTTTGATATATTTCATAGGGTAGCATTATATTTGTTTCAAAAACATGAAAATATGTAGTGAAATACGATACTACGTTGTATCCACCGGGAGCCGGTGCGTCAACAGATTGCGTATTTTTAGGATGCTACCTAAGTATGGATATGCCTCAGGAATATTTTTGTATGCTTTAAAATTTTAATTTATTGCTGACTGCGACATTACCGAAATATGACCAGAATAGATGTTTTGAATGTATGATAGTAAAAAACAAACACATCTAATAAGAGTCATACCTTGAAAATATTATGTTTTACGAAAAGTCGTATCCATACTTTTATAGCCTCCAGGTACCAAAATGAAAAATTTTTTGCTACTTTTAACAACTTATATCTTGAAATATTTCCTAGAACTGTACTGTTTTGTTGATTTGTTTTGATGCTTGAATCTATCTAAATCTTAGAAAATGTCTTAAAGTTGCGTTAGTTGCAATATTTTTTCCAAAAACTATGTTTTTAAATGTACGTAATTTTTGACCCAAATTTTTGACCCATTTTTGTTTAACTCCTACTCAAGATATATATAATATAGTGCTGCGATGCTTTCGTAATACATAGTTTATAAGCTTAAGTTTCTAATAAACAAAACATCGTGTCCATATCGGCATGCGTCATTTAAAATAAGGTTGAAATACGATACCCACTTTTGATGACTCGTTCAAGTGGCGGTTTTTTGTGACGATATTAAGATCGTGTGTTGTGTAAAAAATTTGTATGGTGGCACTTGAATTTTGTGTTTTATTTTAAACCTAATGTGATAAGTTGTAAATAAAATGTCTTAATTACTTCCAAATGTTGTTTTAATTCAAATTATAACCGAAACTTATCTAAATATCACAGTACCCTATGTTGAAAGTTCTATGTTAGCTTTGATTGAGTATTTATATAGAAATGGTTGAAAGTGAATAAAGATTATTCAATTGACAATAAGATTTATAACTTGAATTAACTTAATTCGTACTAGATACGGAGAAAATCGAGTTACAGTAAAAGTCTATCTCAAAATTTCGCTGTCTGTTGACCAACCGGCTCCCGGTTGCCACACGTTTGCGAAAATCGCGAAAATGTCATTGGACATAATAGGGGAATAACTAATAAAGAAAAGCAGTCAAAGCCAAACGCAAAGCGTAGCGTACACGAAAATAGAACTTGGTTAGTCTCAGGCACAACAAAAAAAATCTCTATTTATTACTCATATTTTTCAGAATCAAACTTTATTTATTTGTATACCGTAATCTTCACAAGTATTGATCATATCGTGAAAATTATTTTACAAAAAGAAAGCTGAACTAATCAGAATGAAAATTGTATTTTTGTAACCCGCACGAAGCCAGAGCAAGCGGCTTGTGCTTGAAAGCCCCTAAAAAGTTTAGCCTTGCGAAAGTAACTCTGTCTGTCTGTCTGTTACTCAATCACGCCTAAACTACTGAACCAATTTGCATGAAATTTGGTATGGAGATATTTTGATACCCGAGAAAGGACATACGCTATCTTTTATTGCGAAATAATAATATGTACCACGGGCGAAGCCGGGGCGGACCTCTAGTATCTAATAAGAATTAGAATTTAATTAAAAAATTTCTGTAGTTATGTTAATATGTGCTCAAGATACAATTTTATAGACGTCATTCCTAATCGAATAAGCTATTTCAGTTGTTTCTGTTTATAACTGTGGAACTTATACTTTTTACATGAGATCTCTTATTTATAGAATTAATAAATAAACATATTATTCTAATTTAGAAAATAATCCAGAAATCAACTGTCTGGTTTTTACAGTACAAAGTTTGAGGTGGCATATGCAGGATATTGTTTTTCTTTATTTTATTATAATAAACAGGAAAATGTAAAATAGGAAAAAATAGGTACATATTAAGTTCCTAAAGTATTACATGTACCTAATTAGTAGGCACATTGTTATTTCATAAATTTTTATAAGTAGTAGGTATTGATAGGATTCCATAAGAATGTGTTTCACGATATTCTTATTGATTGTTAATTTAATTTACTTAATTTTGCTTGTTGTTTTTTTTATAATTTGTGTAACTAGAATACATAGTAAATTATGCCGATGTATTTTTTAACTTTAAATTACTTACATATTAATTATTTATAACCATTTATAGACTTCAAGTCATATCTCCAATATTATTTATTCCTTAAAATATTAACTCATATCATTATCCCTAACATTACCTACTCATAGAATGAGTAATATAATTTGTATTCAGTATTGTCCTAGTGTACACCGACATTGCAATGGCGAAACTTTACTTTTTGTTGCTCATTTTTTTAATAAAAATTACAAATCAGAACAAAATAGGCTTGTACAAGTGTTGTCCTTTTAAATACCATGTATATAATGAAGAATGTGTACCATCTTTAGTTGATCGTAATTTTTCGGAAGTTCTCATATACGATAAGGAGTTAAGAAGGACCAATGCAGTGTTTCAAGACGTATTTAATGTGGTCATATCTAATGTGACCCGATCTTCTGATTTGTCACTGTTTGATTCCGTAAAACTGGTTCATGTGAGTACAAATCTATATTATTACCTACGTAGAGGTCATCTTCTTACGTATTAAATACGTAGAAGACGAGACATAGTTATGACGTTGCATTTGTATCCATTTCTACATATTATAATGCTGATTTATCGAATGCATCGTAGATGATGCAACCAATCCACTTAATCCTGTTTCTGTAATAAGCATCGTGTTCAAAAAGAACTTATTCAGTACAATAAAAGGTTAGATTTAACTACATTGAAGTTTAGTTTAAAAAATAATTCTATGATTGAAACTTTATATATTTTGTAATTACAGGAAACTGAAGTTTTATACTTATTGATCTAGCCGTTCTGAAAAAATCAAGTTAGCTATTCAACTTACATTTATTTTAGACGCGAGCGAACCCGCGGGCGGAAAGATAGTACTTATCTCATAATTGATTCATGTAATAGTTGATAAAGAATATTTTTCCTTTAAAATCATCCAAAGCGTTACAATAAATAATTGATGTACATTCAATCCTTACAACGCTTACAACCTAGCGCTCTAGATGCGTAGGGTCTGGAAAATATATTGATGCGACCCCGCCCTTATCGTCTGATTTTAGCCATCCAATACTTGTGCATCTGATTGTATTGATTTTCACAGCGTCCTTCATATCGTACCGTTATTAATGTATGTTTATAAATTTTGTAGGTTCATTTCAAAACGTGTTCTTTATTACAAACTAGCTGAGATCCTCGACTATTTTTTTATTGTAGGTACAATAAAGAAAAATACAATTAATAGACTTTATGTTTGCAAACACATCACCACCAATCTGGCAATATCCATAACGCTCCCGTTCTTTTGTAAAAATTGATCAGGCACTTTCTAGGATTAGTAAAGAGTTTCATGGACTTGTTTAAAAATTTCATTTTCAGTACCTACATAGTAATAAGTATATTATACCAAGGCACATAATATATTATATATCGATTGCTAGAATCGATTACTATTAACCGGGAGATGTTGACACAAAATTTCGAGTCATTTGTAACAGGATGGCGGTTCTACAGGGGTCTTAGTACGCAATGATAAAAAGAAAAATGATGGTGTGATCGCTGGTATCGGTGGCTTAGTCGCGTGGGCGTTAGCCGAACTCGTCGGAAAAATAGCGAAAGATAAACGATTTGTAACACAAAAATTTTAGTATTTACCGATAGCCCATAAAAAAGAAGTAGGCGGTAGTGTCATGCCATACTTTTCCGGTGTGACTTACAGCCCGCCATACCGACGCGATTATGTTGATTTAAATAAAACAATTATTCAACCATTTGTACCAAGCTAACTTTTGCACAGGTAACCATCGTCGTGCAGCCATTTACGAAAATCGCCATGCCATACTTTTCGGACGATTCCAAATGGTCGCCATACCGCCGAAAATCTGCAAAAAAAATTTATTTCGCCAAACTTTTTGTACCAGTATTGCATTTGGATTTTTGGAGAGTATTTGATAAAATGTGACCATTATTATATTTGCCATACTTCTAGTAGGGGGAAAAAGTGCTGTCATACTTGAAAAATTAATTTATATAAGTGAAGATTTCCAACATCTTTGAAATTTTGTATTTATATTCTTTGATCCTCAAACTTCCAGGAAAAATAAGTGCCATACTGTTACAAATCGTTTGACTTTCGCTATTTTCCGACGAGTTCGACTAACGCCCACGCGACTAAGCCGCCGGTACCAGCGTTCACACCATCATTTTTCTTTTTTTCATTGCGTACTAAGAACCCTGTAGAACCGCCATCCTGTTACAAATGACTCGAAATTTTGTGTCAGTATCTCCCGGTCTATATATTTAAATGCATTTTTTTTTTCAGGATGGCAGTTTAAGTATCTACTACTCATTGCCGAACTCGTTCCCTACTTATAACCTTTTAAATAATAACTCTTTCTGCATCGATTTTATTGAAGATGACTCTACACACAATCTTACGCCCAACTTTTGGGAATTAGAAGCAGATTCAAGCGATGAACCTGTATGGAGAAACTATTATATTATAACTGGTATGTACCTTGACCTATACTAATATGGTCGTTTTTATCAGAACAAAACGAAATAGTACCACTTTTTAAATTCAATAATCTAACACATAGGTAAAGGAAGCTTTTCAGATTTATAGGATACTAACAAAGAAACATGCAAAGATTCTCTTTTTCTATCCCTTGCAATTTGCAAATGTGGTTAAGTTTAGCTTCCAGGGCTATAGGGTCCATAGTAGTAGTGTAACATATCTAATATCTATACCTTTATACCACATGTCTAATCTAACATTAAAATCATTATTTCTTTCTCTAGATTCAAAATAAAATTGTTTCCCTTTTTTACAGCATTATTAATATCGTCCATCTTTCTATTACTAGTTATCATTGTATATTCCATAATCCCTGAATTACGTAACACACCAGGAAAAATTTTAATGGCATATATAATTAGTTTACTGGGCGCTTTCTTGTCATTGGCTATAACACGAATCATATTAACCAACACCAATCCAACGCCTGAATTTTGTTTTGGTTGCAGTAAGTAAACTCCCTTGTTTCATTAGTTATACCTAATAATGTTATTTACATTTTAACATTTATTATTTTAAAAATCAAATTTACAGACTTCATCATTTCCTTCTTCTTCTTGTCATGTTTCTGTTGGATGACAATCATGGGATTTCGCATGTGGCGAAGCTTCAGGTAGGTACATAATATACCTACTATTTGTATCCATAAGCACACATCTCTACTGTATACTGTTCTGTAATTAGATTACATTGACATAATATTACTAGACTACGTAAAAGTATGTTTGCTTTTTAAATTTACATCGCTTTTTCTATTCGACTAGCTTCGCTTTAGTCAATTAATAAAATGATAGGCAGCTTAAACTTAATGCAAATCCAATTATTGTAATTTAAGGAAAATTGTAAAACATGAGAGAATATCTAAAAGGAGAGAGAATATTATTCTCATACGATGTTGTGTTTTTGCTTGGGGATTTCCTGCACTACTATCAACGTTCACTGTAGTCATTGACCAATTGGACCTGACCAGTGTTCCGTGGTTTATTAAGCCCAACATTTTAAAGAAATGTTTTCTTAGCGGTAATAATTTATATATTATCACGATCAAATTATTTATTACAGTGAAACTTGGTTAAGTGGGACCTGGATAAGTGAGAAACCTCCATAACTGGAACTCATGCTGAGGTCCCAACACTTTGGCACTGAATTACCTCTGTTAGTGGGACGAGGTAAACCTCTATATCTGGGATTTGTTCTTTCTATTTTATCATCATAGTTACCTCTGTAACAGAGACAGCAAGTAAATTTTATATGCATAAACCTCTGTAACTGAGATAACATTGTTTGTTTACTCATTCATATTCAACCCACAAATTCCACACGTAATTCCAAGTAGGTACGTAAGTACAAATTTTGAGCTTCAATTACCTTCAGTTTTAGTTTCGCTTTACTATCATACAGATGTTTATTTGAAAAATGTCAAAACGAAAGCTACAATCGTTATCACCCCTCTGTAAATGAGACAGATATTTATTTATACCTGTATATCTGAGACACTGGGTAAGTGGAATACCTCTATAAGTGAAACGACATTGCAGGTCCCTTGATGTCTCACTTAACCAGGTTTCACTGTATAATGTTATACAATTAACTGGTAGTAAAAATACATAATGTTTTAGGTAAAGAAAAAATGCTATATTTCTATGCTCCAATAACAATATTATTATTTGTCAATTATATCTTTTTCTTCGCGACTGCATGTAATTTTTGGAACTTATATGGAAATCCTGATGTTTTGAATAAAGAATCTAAATTGAAAGGAATTAAAAATCGGTAAGTTTATCACTCTGTGATATTAATTGTTTGTTTTAAGATGGATCGAGTTAAAAACACTGGTACACTGAAACAACTCCCGACCCCGAGAAAAATGAATTCGAGAGAACGTATTTTTTCTTTTATTTGGCTCATGTTTGGTCCGCTCCAACTATTGCCAATTAGATTTGCGCCAAAATGAGAGTGACATTACCTACCATGTACCTAAAAAAGGAAGGGAAGAGCGATTGACCAACTTCTCTTCTGTTTTGTTGGTCTTTATAACTATAATATACCTTATTCAAAAGTGTTCCTTTACGAACTTCATCACTATCATTCATATCATACTGTGAACTTGTTTCGAACTGATTAGTTTTGTGACAAATACTTAATACCCTAAAAAAGGCTCAGTTTTCTTGGAGTTATAATCATATTTTCTCGCATACATAGTGGAAAGTGCAAAACATTAATTGTAATTCTATGTGTTTTAGGTTAAAAGTAGTCATAAAGATTTCCCTACTAATGGGAATTTCCTGGGTCTTAGAAATGATTAGCTCCTTCTATCCTGACTACAATAGGATCTGGTATATATTGGATACATATAACATGCTGATTGGAGTCGCGTTGTTCGTGTCATTTGTATGCAAGAAAAAGATTTGGCACCGATTATTTCGTAGAAGGTAAGATCGTAATAGAAAATATATAAGAAGGATAGATTCACACCAAGAATATTAGATGTCCAAAAAATTGATTGTTTATTAAGTAATAATATACTATACCTAGTAATAATAAGTAATAGCATAGGTATAATATAGTAATAGTATAATTTAAATTTCTTAATGCTGGAGGAAACTTACCTTTATCAATATTAGCATGCCTAAAACATTTATTTAATAAATTAGTAAAAAACATTTTCTCCTCCAAATATTTCATGTAAACTGCACTTCATTCAAAAATGTTTGTGACCACTGTCAGTAGGTAAAGAGGTCATTGTACGAAATTCTTTCTGCTCCGCGACCGGACTTTACTATAACTTACGACTATGTCCAAGTTTGATGTCATTCATGGAGGCAGATATATTTATCCATATCTCTTGCGGTTAGTCACAACTGTGGTTAGTGATGTCATACTTTTATTTGATTCCCCTATTTAACTAGGCTTAAACTAGGTATACCACATTACTTAATTACGTTTACAACTTGTCGTAATATAACAATATTTATTTTGGTTTTGCAGGGACGAGCTGCCACCTGACTTATATATGGACAATCGTGAAATGATACGCTTGTGACCGAAATGTAGTTCAAGATATTAAATTACCTAATAAAAAACTACTTATATAATATGTATATCTACTAAAAAATATAAAATTAATACTTGAAATTTCTAGTCCACATATTGTTTGTGAATACATTGTGCTTATAATCATGGATCTTATCTGACGCAAAATTATTGTCGTCCATAAAGGCTCCCACATGCTATAACGGTACACCTGACAGGTCCTTCTGTGCAGGTATACCTGCGCAAGTGGACCGTTACGTGTCTGGAGGTAGACCTGAGCAGATTTTTGAACCTGTAGCTGTGTGTACAGGCGATCGGAGCAAGATCGAAAATCAATAATTCTTGGGTGTCTCGGATCTCCTGAATGTCCCCCACTTGTCAGGTGACCTGCATAAGCAAACCTGTACGGTAGACCGTAGCGTGTACGGTTTACAATAATTTATAGTCCAGGATCCTTCTCCCATTTTTGCAAGTGATTACTATCAAGCTAATTTTCCGTGAGTATATGATGACCTCGTTATCGATACACATTGGAAAGAGGGGACTCTTTGATCAAACAATAGATTTTGTAGGACAAATATTATTTTTTCGAATGATTTAGATAATTATCTTTAGATTGAACACAAAAAAAATTCAGTTAGTAATAAATATTTGAGAACCATCAAATCAAAACATTTTATCCTTGTTACCTCTGTTAGCTACAATCAAGAGTTTCGTACAGGAAATTATTGGGCGTCTCATCAAAATAAAGCTACTCACGGAAAATTAGCTTGATAGTAATCACTTGCAAAAATGGGCGAAGGATCTATTACGTGTCTCAGTCAGTTTAGAAAGGGATTGAAAATGGCTTCACTCAGCTGTCAAACAGTTTTTTGAGTAGATAATAATGTTTAAGGAACTGTGAGCGAGAAACAAATAGGTGAGCAGCAAGAAGCTTATCATCATCACTACATAGTATAAAACAAAGTCGCTTTCCCTGTCCCTATGTCCCTATGTCCCTTTGTACGCTTAAATCTTTGAAACTACGCAACGGATTTTGATGCGGTTTTTTTTAATAGATAAAGTGATTCAAGAGGAAGGTTTATATGTATAATAACATCCATTAAATAGTGGAGAAGTACTGTTATTTTTGAGGTTTCTAATGTCGTAAAAAATTACATTTTTTCCGCTTACATTGCAAACGCAGGCTGAACCCTACGAGTTTTATCAAAATAATGTACTAAGTATTATACACATTGAAAAGTTCTACAGAAAAGTCCGCGATGGAATATGTCTATCTCTTATGGATAACTCACAATAACTTTTTTTGTCATTTACTTTTTACGACAAATAATGGCTAATTTTCGATGCGATTTTAACCAATTAAGCATTAATCCATAACCAATTAAATACCTTGAATACATTGTTCATTTAATATAGATCTATATGGCCCTTTACACCGTATGATTTAAGTGAATATTTTCGAAGATATTACAGATTTAAAATTTGCGGGACGTAGCGTTTGCGGCGGCACCGGTCGGCCGCTCGGCTATAATATATTTTATACCCGTGCGAAGCCGAAGAGGGCCGCTATGTTTTTATATACAACGTTCACAGTTTTTCTGTAGTGTATTTAGTATAAGCATTGCACCCGTGCGAAGCCGGGGCGGGTCGCTAGTATCTAATACACTGAAGATTTCAGTATGAACATTAACTTGTAACAAGAAAATATGACGTTGAATGACGCCTGTATGTTTTTTTATCCCTTTCACACCCACTTGCCAAGTTAGGTGTGAAAGGGATAAAAAACATACAGGCGTCATTCAAGGTCATATTTTCTTGTTACAAGTTAATGTTCATACTGAAATCTCCAGTGTGGGGTAAACTGGATACAGTAGTGACAATTTTAGTTTGTCCGCCTATATTTTTTAAATTATGCTAATAATCTGAACAAAAACTGTATTATAATGTAGTTTATTCATTAGTTAACGACTTAATGTTAAAACTTTAGGCCTAAATCAAATACATAGTTAAATTACGAAAAATATTTATTTAAACAAAGGAAGATTGTCACAATCGACCACATCCCAGGGGCGGTTGTGACAGTACTGGGGGTCAATAGTGACAGTATGAAAATTATGTGAAATGATTACCCAAGAGGATAGAAATGCTCTAAATGATCACGAAATACTTGTTCATGTCTTTACTTATTACTTACATTACAAGAAATATTATTTTTTTATAATATGACTCATTTAACAAAAAATACTGTCCTTACAAAAGTGATAAAATCTGGTATCAGTTTAATCTTACACAACTTTCATGGCAATAAAGTATCTTTAGATATATTATCAGTACCAATAATACTGACTTTATATAACAGTCTTCATTAAAAAATTAGTAAAAATTACAATACCTACTTATCAAAGAAATGTCAATCACAGTCACAATCACAATAAAACTTATGTTTGTAGAAACTCTACTTTGAAACAAAACTCCAAACGTAATAAAAGTGCTCATCTTCAAATAAAAAATAAAAATATTCTCATAGTATCTTTCAAACAAAAAAAAAATTTTCTCATAGTAAAGTATATCAAAATAAGTAATGATGCATCTTCGTACTGCGACACGGTACACGGTACACTTTTTGAGTAAAAAAAAATTCGCGTTTTTCTGATGAAATACATCCGTAAACAGCACAATATCTAAACATTTTCTACGAAAAATGATAATCACAATTCCAAAATAATAAAATTACTTTAAGTCAATTTGATTAATGTTGTCAATCTTCGTTGCGTATCGTCCCTGTAGAAAAATGTGGATCATTTTTAGCCTGATCGTGCGGGGTGAGGTAAGTATTTAATTTTGGCGGGAGGCGGAGAGTGTCTGTTCTGTAGCGTTTAGCTACAATTATGTATTCTGTGCTTATGTCACAACTTGGTCACAACCGTACCCGGTTAAAGTGTCACAACCTTTACCAGAGACTGTTTTTATAAAAATACAATCACTACGCCAAGACAAAATAACCTACAATAAATGTAATTATTGATATTAAACTGCTAATATGTGACTTATATCGATGAATAACACTCAATACCTTATCAACATAGATATTACAGTAATTTGGGAAATGAAAATGAACGAAAAAACTTACTTTTTGGCGGTTAAAATCAAAATGGGCTTCTACTCACGTACTCACTGCGCGGAAAATGATGCAACCCTGTGAAACAGGTTGAGACGAGCAAGCCGCTCCTCTTTCCCATTGCATGACCTCTGCAGTCTGCTATTCCCTATATTTTCGAAAATATGACGACTGTCACTACTGGGACCTGGCACAACCGTACCCAGTCTACCCTATTAGATATAAGCTTCTTGGGTGAGCAGCTATTTTCTATCGCATTCTTTGTCTTTCCGAGTTTAAATTAATATAAAAATAAATAATACCTAATGTACCTTCTAGTATCTGAACTGTACTCAACTTGAATGTTTCTGTAATACCTAAATGAAATACTTTTGCACGACTCATGATGCGAAGCATCAGAGAGTGCTTTACGATCGAAAAATTTTTTTCGCCTCATTTTTGCAGCTATTCTTATTATTATAGCCTTGTTAGTTCACGGAATCAAGATATTTTGCATACTATTGTCGAGATAATTTAATGGAGATTAATCCCATACTTTTTAAAAATTGATTTACTTCAATAGAATTGGAAAAAAACACCGAAATAGGTCAAAAAAATTTCCTGTCCGTCATGTGTGAAACCTGAAAACACTATAACTTGTGAAAAAATCCATCATTTGAGTTAATTTTTTTTTTTAAATATTCTAATCGACGATTGTAGGTCACTGAATGCGAATGATTAATTAATTCAGTGTCGTTTAATTGCAATTAATAAAAAACGAAAACTAGAATAAGTTTTTTTTTTTTATATCATAATTAAATGAGCATTATGAGTCGTGCACTTTTGGATTTTCCAAACTTTTTTTACAATAAAAGTATACTTATACTATAAAGTATACTTGACAATCTACTTATAATAATTAATACAAGAAATATTCAAATGGAATAAACACACTTTATTCAGTTGGTAAACAAATTTAAAATTACATATATGTATGTATATACTTTATTCATACATTTCTCCTTTAATAACATATTGAACATAAAATTTACTTAAGATAGGTACATATTTATTTACATAACTTATCGATAGCTCAACACGCATTTGATACCTACCCATCCCTATTGGTCACACACACATCTATATAATATCTATAGCTCATCTGCCTACGATGTGCACTAAAGCCACAGATTAGAGAATAGTTACAAGCAATTTGTGCAATACACACGCTCTATACTACTGTAATTATATATTATACTTTAAGGTCCATGGGTTTAAGATTATGTTTTCATAGACAAAATGCTCACATCATTAGCGAAGCGTATGCTGGCTGCGCGAAGCTAAAGAAGAAAACATGTATTTTAAGGAAAAATTTAGCAAAAATATTTTGGCGTTATTTTTTTAGAAATTAAAGATTTTTTAACGGATTTTAAACGCGATTTATTCATTCTATTATTTTCCCGACGTTTCGAACACTTTACAGCGAGCGTGGTCACGGGGAGACACATGTCTCCCCGCTAAGTCTCCCCGTGACCACGCTCGACCAGTCGACCAGTGTTCGAAACGTCGGGAAAATAATAGAATGAATAAATCGCGTATAAAATCCGTTAAAAAGTCTTTAATTTCTAAATGTATAATACTCGCGTAAAATCAAACATCAGAAAACGTTATTTTTTTGTTTATGTATTTTTTACGTGATCACTGTATGAAAACTACAAGTCCGTTCGCGCTTAGTACCGATAGAGGGACATCATTTATTTTTTCTTTTCCAAAATAACGAGATTTTAGAAGGAATAACGATTCCCGATAGAACAACACACAATCGTCTCTATAATATATAATATCCATACTAATATTATAAATGCGAAAGTAACTCTGTCTGTCTGTCTGTTACTCAATCACGCCTAAACTACTGAACCAATTTGCATGAAATTTGGTATGGAGATTTTGATACCCGAGAAAGGACATAGGATAGGTTTTATCCCGGAAATCCTACGGGAACGGGTTTTTCTTTAAAAACGTGGGCGAAGCCGCGGGCGGTAAGCTAGTAATATATAAAGCAGAAAAAGTTATCGAAAAAGATATTATTTTTTATGAATGGCAGCACAGAATGTCAGCTATTTTAACGAAATAGCAATGACATAATCTGTCAAACAACAAACGTCATTACCTTATGTCACAACTTGAAATCTCATGTTATCTGTGGTTACAAGTGATAGCAAGATTGATTTTTGTTGGGATTCGGTAAACCAGCTGTTAGCTGCCTGCAACGACTGCATTGCGCCTGCCTGAACTTAATGCACTAAAAAAAGCTATCTGAGTCTGAGCCCCGGATACAATTTGGGCCAGTTTGCGTTCAGCTATCATCATGAGTACCGCCGCTATTGACGACAGGTGTGTAATTTTTCATAAAATTTGATTAATTGGTTAAGAATTAGTTAAAATCAATTATTTTTGGTGTTTTACAGAGTTGTTGAAGAGCTCCAAGCTCTGGAGGCTATATTTGCCACGGACATCGTGATTAACCGAGAAGATGGGAAACCAAAAAGTCTTGAAATAAACATTCTTCCAGCTACTGGTGATAACATCGAGGAACAGTATGTTTGTATAACTATGGAGATCAACTTGACACCAAACTATCCGGATACCAGGCCCAACGTCGTCATGAAGAATCCCAGAGGCCTTGACGATAACATTATGACTTTAATTCAGTCAGGTATAGAAGGGAAGTTGACGGCAAATCCCGGGAACCTGATTGTGTACGAATTGATTGAGGTAAGAATTTCAAATAAGATTAATAGTATAATATTGCTTGCTATTTTAACAAAAAGGATGCACATATTGTACTATAAAAGTGGAATTAAATTTATTCTTGCAAACATTTTACATAAGAATTTTCCAGAAATTTCTAACAGATAATTACTTGATTATATAAGTAGGAATAAGTATAATAGGAGAATATTATGCAACAGGTTCTCTGTGACCTACATTAGACCGAGACAAAAGCTTGCTTTACCAAGGTCTTCTCCATTCATCTAAATAATACATTCAGACTTGAGGATAGGATGTTACACTGAGATATACATTTTAATTAAACTTGTAATAGAAAGGGAAGGTTCTAGAAACATTAAAACAAAACCTAAATTATTATGTATCATATTATTCTTACTGTATTTAAATTAGTATGTATCTTAACAAAATTTTAATATTGATTTATTCATTAAAATTGGGATGTGTTGGAATTTTTAATTAACAGTTTATCTCTTGGTGACATATGGAATGCAAGGCTTAACATAAGACCATAAATATAATAAGAATGGCAATTGGCGAATTTCATTTTTAATTTTATTTAATTATAAGGTATCAAGCAACATACATTTAACTCCTTGTTTTGTTTTAATTATCTCACACTCTTGTTTTAAATGGACTACACATAAAAATGGGATAACAAAGCTTTTGCTCTTATCAGAGTATTGGAATTTTACATTTTCCATTTTTTTTATGAATATAAAGCATTGACTGCTTTTTGAATTTAAATTTAATTAACTTAAGTTTAATCTGGTCTCTTATTTAAATTGTGTAATTTAACTAACAGTATACATCCATCTATACAAATATTATAAAGCTGAAGAGTATGTTTGTTTGTTTGAACGCGCTAATCTCAGAAACTACTGGTCCAATTTGAAAAATTATTTCGTGTTAGATGCGCAAAATACTATAAAATGGATTGTATCAAAGGAATAATTTGATTTGGTTGCGACTGACCCAAGCTATTAGAATTTTAATGAAAATTTTGATCAAAACCTTCATCAAAATGGCCGACGGCGCTTTTCCCCTTGCTTGTTTCTTTTACCGATACCGCTAATAACATATAATGGAAGGGCTAATTATGCCAGTAAGAGAAAAATCATAGGCCTTGTTAAGTCAAGAAATTGAAATTAAATCAGTCTTACTAAAAAAATTTTTATTGAAATTGTTATTTAACACATGTTTTGTAAAACTAAGTATATTAAAACATCTGAATGGGTTTGAATTTTGCAGTTTAAGCAATAATAAAATGTATTTAACTCTTGATATCAGTATTACTTAAATACAATTTTCTTGATGCTAAACATTCAACAGGGGATTCCCCCTAATTTCTCTTTTTATGTTATTCTTCATAAATATATTATGCTTTATTTGTGTGTTGATTTAATTAACCAGTACGTAAACTGATATTACAAACAAGAAATATTTGATATCTTTTCTTTTTTGCATATCCAAATACAAAAATAGCCTATATATTACACTAGCTGCTCCGCGCGGTTTCACCCCCGTGGCTCCACCCCTGTTGGTCGTAGCGTGATGATATATAGCCTATAACCTTCCTCGATAAATGGGCTATCTAACCGAAAGAATCACCGAAAGAATTTTTCAAATCGGACCAGTAGTTCCCGAAATTAGCGCGTTCAAACAAACAAACAAACTCTTCAGCTTTATAATATTAGTATAGATACGGAGTGAATATTTCAACTGGGTGTGGCAGGTGAAATCTGAAACTTTTAGAAAATCGTAGAACGCTGCGGTAAAGAGTGATGTCAAATGTATGTTTTTTTTCTATTAAACATTGGAAAATTCATTTCATCACAGAATGCATAAAATTATTTTTTGTTGTCATTTTTTTTAATTTATCCTATAATAAAAACCAACCTGTACAATGCGGCCGGAGCGGTAACATTTATACATAGTTGTATTTATTTGGAAATTTGCTACTTCATTGGAAATTCGTTTTTTTTTTACCTATGCCTATAATCTATAGCCGCGAATTTGACCGGAGGGAAGTTAGCGCAGAAAGGTAAACAAGCGACTGAAACACAAATTAATTAAATATTACTTGAAGTTTTAATAATACGAATAAACGTAATATGCGAGTTTAGGGATGGGTAGGGAAATGTTTATAAACATACCTATATAAGAATGATTTTTGTGTTTTGGAGTTCGCCGACCACGCCCAGTTGAAAAGTTCACCTGTATATAATAACTTTAACTGGATTTGATATCTTTGCCTTTATGACATTCAAATGCTTCATAAAAATGTTTAATAGAGAATAGGGGTCGAAATCAATTCTGAAATTTAATTAAAGTTATTAATTTATAAAGAATAGAAAAAGTCGGGATTTGAACCTGAGTGCTTCACGCGAATCCCGCTTTGAAGTTTTTCTATTCGACCCTTATTCTCTATAACACAAAAACTATCTACGAGAAAATGAAAGGATCATTCAAGTAATTGTTTGTTTCATAGGTGGTAAGGGAGCACCTCACTCAGTGCAACCTGCCGCAAGGGCAATGCGTCATCTGCCTAAACACCTTCGTCCAGGGAGATGTGTTCATCAAGACGCCATGCTTCCACTATTTCCATAGCCACTGCATGTCCAAACACCTCATTCTGGGCAAGAAATACTATGATGAGGAGTTTGAAAAACTACCTACGTGGCAGAAGATGGAGGCTCAACCCTTCAAGGTATAATGAATCAAAACGTGTTTGTAAAACAGTATCTTTAAATTTTTCATACATATTTTTTATCATACTAATTGAGCCACTATTTGATTTTCTTGTGGTAATAAATAATATTGTTTGTTAATTTTCATATTTGTTACAAAAACTAAAAACACATAAAGCGATGCGAACTATCAAGTTTCATCAAATTTTAAGCCTGTACTGCCCAAGTAATAGAAAATCTTTTCTAGCAAACCTGCCCAGTCTGCCGATCGGTTGTTCAATTCGATGTGGATGAGCTGCAGAAGGCACCGGCTCCAATGGAATCTGAAGTTGAAGAACCATTCTGTATTAATGATAATATACGGGTAAGCTATTATTTAAACTAAGAATTGGTGAAACAATCTTGAATATTTTAGGAAGGATTTTTTTCCTTGCTATTGAAGCTGATTTTGCTGAGTGTGTTTTTTTTTTATTTCGCTCTACTTTTTATGTACCTACTTTAAATAAAAGTTTTATTATTATATTGTTTGTTAATTGTACCTAATAATATGGAGTCAAATAAATGTTGTATCTTTCTTTCTACATATTTCGTAAACTCGGCTGTTTTACTGAGTTTTTTTTAAGACATTAAAGTCCATTCCATTATTTTGACAAGTCATAAAATCTATTTTATTTATTTATTTTTATTTATCTATGTATATTTTCAATAAATCTCTTCATAGGCTGTGCAAGATGACATGGCAATTCTATTCGCTCGCCAACTCGCTCGCGGCGGTGTGATAGGTTTTGGTGATGTGGAACCACCACCGCTCATCATCACTGATCCAGTTCAACAAGAGGCGGTGGTGGAGGTAAGCATTATAATATTATTTATCATTAAATAAATTGCAAAACGCCGATAGACACTTGTAACAATAGTAATGTTTATTTGCTTCCACCTCTCAAATTGTAGAAAAAAAAATTAACACGCTTATATTAGCTTCACGTTTCATGTTTGTTAGTTTTGCCTCTCTTTACAGATTGAATTCAAAATTTGTACACATAGCAAGGATCGGAGACAATACAATAATTTCATGAGTTTAACCGCATTTTTTTGCTTTTTTTCCTAAATTTATTATTATTTATACATTTTTTTCATATTAACCATTCCTAACTATTAATTTCAGGAGCCACAAGCCCCGGCCCCGGCCCCGGCCCCGTCTAGAGGGGAGGCATCAAGCGGTCCGGCCAGAGGCCCCTCTGGAGCCGCAGCTCCCGGCTCATCCGGGGCTGGGGCTTCGGCCGCCGCCGGGCCCTCTTCGCCCGCCCGCCAGCCGTACAATGGGCCGTATAGGTGAGATTTTTTCGAAAAAAAAAATTTTTTTTGGGATTTTTTTGTATTTTTTTTAAATATTATGATGCGAAAGAATGATTTGGTGTTTTATCATGTCTGTAGGTACCTTTTTGAAATAAAATTGCGACTGAAATTTATTGTTATAACACTTGGTACGGGAGCTATTAACGTTTTAAAAAAAGTCATTTTAGTAGGTATAGTTGGGTTTTTGATATACTGTTTCTCTTGCTATTTAGGTTAGAGTCTGGCTGGCGGTAGTGGTGGTAAAGCATGTTGATGGAATTTCACTTATTTCGATGACATTTTAATGATTATGAAATAAAAAAATTGCGTCTGGCACTTATTTAACAACGAAAAAAACGTCTTGCAATAAAAAAAATTATGTCTAATGGATCTATCTAAAGGCAAAAGATTAAAAATTACGCGTTAATAAATGACTTCAAATTACGGATATTTTCCTGTGCAGATAAGATGCGCACTAATAAACGCAACCACTGCAGCCAGCCAGACAGCCCGGACTCTAACCGAAATAGGAAGAGAAAAAGTATATCAAAGAACCAACTATACTAAAATTCTCTCTTGTCAACGTTGGTAGCTCCTATACGAACTTATGAACTTTTGGAATGATAAATATGAATATTCGGTTCTGTGAATTGTTGTGGGTTTGTATGAAAATTTGAGGTGATATTATGTTTGCGCCAGCGAAGCTGTGGGCTTGTAGCAACAATTTTAATAAATGTCAAAAACTTTGATGATTGTCATTGATAAGTATACTAAAGCTAAACGTTATTTCGTAAAGGGGTTTCAACCGCCGCGGGAAACCGGGCCGGCGGGGCCGCGGGGGTTCGCGGTGACCCGCTCCGCCAACGCACCCGCCCGCCGCGCTCTAGCGACCCAGCGCTACACTCATATACGGACATACTGACGAACTCGCGCGTGAATATGGACTCGGATATGCGGACAAACACGGGATACGGACACATGAACATACAGATCAAGTATACAAACATACATACAAACACATAGACAGATATACACACGAACATAGTACGGATAAGCAGACACATGAACATATAAACACAAATAAACACGAACATCTATGGAAACTTTGCACTATGAATTGGTATAACTTGATAAATATATGTCTGGCAAGTTTTGAGGGTAGTTGCAAAAAATATCTTGAAAAATACCCGCATTTTATTGCGGCGTGTTCTTGTTTAGACCAACCTCAATTTGACAACTGGGTAGGCATGTATTTATCAAGTTTTATCGCAAATCGTGAATTACTTTTTAACATTCTACGTTTAAACGAACAATCTATATTCTTCTATAACGTTATTTTTCGACGTCTATTCAAAGAGTTATGTTCTATTTTCTACTTCAAGTTGATTACAATAAGTTGTAAAGAATACGAAAATTTCAGCTTTAAATTGAAAGTTTTAAAATACATTTTTAATTACCGTTTTATAAACGTTGGACTGCTCAATTGCGTGACTTTTAAAGTCGTCGATCGAGAATTGAAAATCGATTATACGTACGTGCTACTAATAATAAGTTCCTATACAGGGTCCCTTTTTAAGTTAACCGACTCAGTCGGGGTTTACAGACTGACGATTTACCTAATACGTACGTTTATTACCAAAAACTTACAGCAAAATATTTAAGCTTTTTTATACTATAATCCTCGTATGCCTTAATTATTTGCTATTAGAACGCTGGCGTCCTTGATTAATTGTTAATTGTATTAAAGTATTGCTACTAAGTAACCTTCCACCCTCTCCCCAATATCCAGCTGTTGTTTAAAGCAGTAAATATAATCGATTTTTGATTCGAAACGTAGTCTGTTAAAAAGAATTCATCGATTTGCTCTTAAAGTTCACTTCACAAAGTCCAGATTTGTGCAGATTGATCACAAAAATGAATGCAATCATTGGTGTCCTTCAAGCAAATTTCAACCTTCAATACCACACAATCATATAACAGTTCCGTACAATGGTCAGTCTGCATAGCAAACCCGCAGAAAAATAAACAAAAAATAAAAAAAAATTACAAAAAAAATTCTGCGTGGTTTGTAATAATTTCAGGGCGACTTCAAATTTATAAGTGTATTAAATTATAGTAGTTAATGCTTAGTATACCATTATATCGTAACTATAATAATTGTTGTGTGTAGTTTTAATGACATGTTATACGCACAAAATGAACAACAGTAAGACTCCTTCAAACAACGACAGTTATGATTTAAATATATGTTTGTTACACCTCGTTTTCACCAAGAAACAAGTTAAATACTAGTTTGATACAAAACTTGTAGAATACTTTTCAAAACATAATTATTTATTTTACACGTGTATTGAGACTGTCTCAAACATTCTTTCGTTCACACTTTGTAGCCAACAAGTATTTATACAAGTATAAAACACATTTGCGTTTACACTGAAGTCTGTGACATGGTAGAACTTGTCTGATCCATTGATAGCGTTCTCACCTACCTACAAAACACAGTCGTGGTTTAGATAAGTATTGTTTATTTTATTGCAATTTCTGTATAATACTAATAACAAACAAGTTTTAAACTTTATCCATGTTTGTTGGATAAAGTTTTCAACATACATACTTATCACAAGTTTTTTTTTTAGAAATTATAAAAGTAGGTACCTACGACTGAATTTGTCTCGAATTCTACAAGTATTGCTACAACAAAAACAAGAGATCATAAACATGTAGGCAACTTAGATCAGGCAACTAGAAGTTTTCAACCAACAAGTTTCATATAAGTTATCCTACATGTATCAAATTTTGTATACAACATGTTTTACACATGTCTATGAGAAACAAAAACATTGCATCAAATTTGTAAAATACATGTATTATACTTTGGTGAAAACGAGGGGTTACTCGACCAATCTAATTTTCTTTTACAATAAAGATACGAGTGAGTTCCTTTATATTTCTTTATCAAAACCGAATATAAAATGTTATTACTTGTCATTATTATTAATACAAATGTAATACAAAACTTGCATTAGTAAAAAGTATCGCTTTGAACATTAATCGGGTTATTATAGATAGTATTTTTCAGTGTTTTTGCAGGTAAAATACTATCTATAATAATATAATAGTTTTGCTTCGTCATGGTTAAAACACCATAATAATATATTAGTCAAAAGGCAGGCAGGAAGGAAACTTACGCCTGAAATATCTGTACCCAATGACAAATGAACATCAAAATGTTGCTTAGTCATAGACAATATATTTTATCCATGGTTTAGAAAAAATACAGATAGAAAATTATAGCGTTTTTGAACATCACAAAGCCGTCGATTCTGCGACTTTTAAATACATTTCCGTTGTCTACAAGCAACAATGTGTATTTCTAAGGATGTCTAAGAAATCTAGGTTATTAGTTATTACTTATTACCTATAAAAGAAAGAACTATTACTTAATACCTACATAGAGGCATAAATGTCAACTTATTATTTTCTCCCATTAGTTAACAGACGTTCATCATAGCCAAAAAGTAGTAGGCGTATAATCAGATGTAATTCTGAATATTTAATCCCGTAGTGTTAGTCTAGTTAAGGATTTTACATTTGAAGTCGCCCCCTACATACAGCTATAGGGCTGCACAAATAGTGTTAAATTCGATGTACTCTAGCGTAAGATACCGTTCTGTGACGCGTACTAGTCAACCCTTTAGATTCCAAGTTTATGGTAATATAAATGTCCCTTGATGTCTGTTTATTTTATAAAGGCTGGAATGGTGGAAATTATCTTCAATCTGGCAAATACATTGGTATCAGATCATTAATATTAAAATGGTCATAATTGCAAGGTTTCCTGAATGATCTGATTTGTGGCCAGTTTTTGATAAAAATTACTGGGAAATTTTCTAGAAATAAAGTTTTATGATGACAAGATATGTTATGATTCAAACAAAAAACCCGACTGCAATTTTACTATTAATTACTTCTGGGCGCCAAAATCTACCCAGTGCTGTGTCAGTACCACTATCATGACTAAGACGACTCTCAGTAGGTGTCAATATCTATGCTCATCATAAAAATACAACAAGCTGTTTAGGCTTTCGGGCGTGCCAAAGAAATATACCTACATACTCTCTTAAAACATAACCCTCCTTTCGCAGTCGGGTAAAAATAGTCTATGATCATATTCCACCTTTTCACTCTTTACCTTTATAGCCATTCTCAGTGATTCTTTAATAATAAGGGCTTCTAGTTCACCGAAATATTCCTATTACGCGATTTTATGATAAGCTTCGTACTTTGTTTTAAGGAACGCTTATTAGAGCATACATATAGCCATAATGTTCTGTAAGTTTACATTTCAAAGCTTATGTGCTTGCTGCAAGCTATTTTTATGAAGTGTTTGGACATCTTTGTTCAATGTATGGCATTAGAGAGAGATGAAAGATCTAAAGGAATTAGGAAAAAACGTTTTACGCTTACGATGCAGCAAGTAATAGCTTATGCGTATTATTAAGACTAATACTATTTAAGCAGACCCTAGACCGTCATGCTTTTATGCCAACCGTGTATTTAGAGTATGTAAACAGCTTGATGACATACACAAGCAGCATGTCATGCAGCATGAAGGTCTACGGTCTGTATTACAAATCACTGAAAATGGCTTAGCTATTTAAGGGGAATGTGCACTTTGCTACAATGAGGATAGCGTTCAAAACAGCTTGATTTGTGTATCTCAGTTACTGATTTACCATTTTTATTTAGTTTTAATATATGTAATTTATAGGCGTACTAGTGTATGGCTGACGGGATATTTAAGTTTTGTATATTATACTTTTGGTTAAGAGAGTTTTATTGTTTAATTTGTAATTATTTATTTTTTAAGTTTAGGGCTAGCTTTTGGATTGATTATTATAAGCTTTTTAAAGCATTTGAAGCCATTCCACAACACCTATACGCTTACATATATTAAGAATAACAAATAAGGCAATTTTTAAACCTTCAAACTGCATAAAATAAACTTTTTTGTATAAGTTTGTTTTATTAACATAGCAATGAAACAGGGATGGTATTATGCATAAGATATGTATTATGAAATGATAATAATATGTAATTTCAATTATTAACATAGATTTAGCTAGCCCTATATTATATTTAGTTTATATTTGAGCAATCCTACAATGATCATTTAAATAAATATGCCTTGCAAAACTTGATAGACATTCCATGAATGTTTTTGGAAATTATTCATAATTCAAAGTTGATGCATCTACATTTAAATTTAATTTAAGCACTTCAAAATTGTTCTAAATGCTTCTTTTAATTTTAATTATTTATTGTAAGCTTGTTTTTACTTACTAGAGTTATATAGTATGAAGAAATAGTACTTTCTTCTCACCTAAGTTATTTAATTTTTAATTATTATTAATACGCGGGAAGTTTAGGATGGAAAGGTACTTAGATATTTAGTATTCGTAATTTTAATGTCATTCGAATCTCAGCCTTTGCTGTATCTTATTAGTAAGTAATTTTACAATTTTTCGTGTTTGTAATAACTATTTGAACAAGATGTTATTTATATACGTGAACGAATGGTCGCTGGTTCGGGAAGTGAAGTAAACAAGACTAATTGATTATAAACTAGTCTTAGTGTTTGAATATAATCTAAATGTAAGGAAGAGGTTCATCGTCCTCCACGGATTATGATAATGATACCTAGGTACCAGATTTTCCAAGTGGAAGACCTAAAAATTAGAAGTACTAAAAGTCTCTAAATGCAGTTTTTATCGATTTACAGCTGGTTCTGGTTTCAATCCATTATCTGAAGGCGGTTGTGGTATTTACACGCTGACACAAATACCCTATATGTATTGCGGCTGCGTGTAAATTCAACCACGTTCAGATGTCCTGATATCACATTTATAATTGACAATTCAAACCACTGAGAAGAAAGAACTTACTCTACCTACCAAAAAGACATTTACATACAGTCATTTTGACGCTGACATCTGTGATTGAATAAATGAACTACTAAATGCACTACAACCGTACTATGGATACCTAACTATCTTAAAATTAAAGACATTATTTATAAGTGCCCGCCTCCTTGGTGCAGTAGTTGACGTATGGTCGTAAAACCAATGAGTCCTGGGTTCAATTCCCGTTAGAGACGATGAAGAAAAAATGTCTCCGTCTGGCAGGACACAGAAGGCTGATCACCTACTTGTCCCTAAAATAAATCGATCAGGGAAACAGATGTATGCATAATGCATCTGCCCCTTACCCCACTAGGGGACACGGGACTTTACTCGCATAACTCTTGTTCAAGTAGTTAGAAGTAGTGTAGTTAATGAATTAATATGTGGCTATTTAACTAATAATGTTAATGTATCGTTTATGTATTCGGTAATTGTCAGTTTCGTAATGTTATCTCTATGTATTAGATATGGAAATAAATTTAACCAAAGATAATGGTGTTTTATTTAAGAATCCTTTTCAGTTACAGTTTTAATACAGGTATTTTAACACTATGAGTATGGGCAAGAACAACATTGTTCTATGTATTTAGTAATATTATATAGGCATAAATTTATAAAGAATAGAAAAAATTCGATCACGAGGCGGGACTCGAACCCGCATCCTTTCGCGCCATTCCGGGGCGGATGCCTGACCAACTCAGCCACTCGTGACCCGCCAGAGCGATCAAATTTATTCTATTCTTTCAGTTTTATGTGTCTGAAGGGACACACCGCGCCATTTATAAATTTATATTTATAATTATATAAAGCATTTGAATGCCATAAAACCAAAAATATACATTCAATATATAGGCAATTCACATTTTTGCATATAGGTACATAATATTATGAGTATCAGAGTATGTCTGCAAGTAGCATTGCATTGTTAGTGGCAAACGGCTACGTCAAAGGACCCCAAGTTCAAGAGTTATAGTCTAGACTCTAGAGCATGATTAAATCTACCTTATAACCAAATCGATAAAAATGTGAACCCGTACATATTACGAATATTTGGGCAAGACTCCTGAATTGGTCAACAAGGTCGAAATATTTATTCTTAACTAATTCCTTCAAACGACTAACATACTTAGTCTAAGATCCCACTGCAGGATTACTTCGTTCATAGTTTTTTTGGTGAAACCAAAATTTTATGTATACATATTTATAATTGGGAGGATATATTATGTCGACTAGATTTCCAGTCAAAATTTGGCCGCAAGCATGTTTAGTTAATTAAATTTTTTCACTTCGATTTTTCGGAAAAAAATTCCATTCATTTGTTATATTTTATAGTCTACATCACGGCAAATTACATAAGGTTCTAAAAAACCACGGTTGCCGTTTTTCATCTAGATAAAACTTTACATCACATAATATAACCTATTATATTATCCTATTATATTAGGTTATAAATCAGAATAACACATGAGCTGAAGAAATACTTGATTTGTTTATTATTATTAACTTGTTAATTGATTTGTTAAATCATATTGTGAGCACCACACCATTAAGAGCAGACATACAAACAACTCGTAAACCGGTCGATCGTCGAGTATAAAAACAATAGACATTAGACAATTGTTATCAAGAGAAAAGTACTATAAATGGTATACTTTTATCTAACAGTGCACCTACATATTATCCAGTAGATTGGGGTCTAGACATTCCGCGATCAATACCCACATTATAGGTACAAAGTTCCAACATCAAAGGGTGTGGACCGCTTCATATCGCTAACATAGCTTATAAGTAGAGATTTTGGTGATATAGTGCCTAATGGACTAAGAAATTAGGCTGAGTTCAATTAATTATGGTCACTGATTACACGTATTTATACCTAAAGGATAAAGTTAAGGTATCTAATGGTTGCATAATAAATGACTTTTTTAATACAACACATAAAGAAGTTTATTTTTTAATACCTATAGTTACGTAATTCGTTCAACTAATAACTGCGTCGTTTCAACATAGAGTTGTTAGTATAAAAAGAAAGCATTTGTATTTCAATTAGCAATTCATCCCGGATTTTTTCTCATAAATAGTTACCATGTTCTCGATAATACTATTTAGTATTTGAGAACCTTTCATCATTTTTCGAAACGACAATTAAGAAGGAAAAATATCCTGAAAAGGAATGCCGGCCTTTACTCAGGTTTTTGTCTAGGGTGAGGGTCAGACATATCTATAAAAGATATGCACACGTTATGGAGGTAACTGGTAAACTGGCTTTTGGTTGATTAAATTGAAGTAAATTGTAAAAATAAAATCAGCATATTTCCCAATATCCAAACAGTTAGCTAATAAATGCCTAGTGATTATTTTTTATTATTATTGAAACTTCTAAAGTGCCATAACCCAAAAGCTTTCTAATTTGTGGTTGCTAAATTTGTTCAATAAATCGTCTTTGATACAAAGATTAATTACCTAGGTATATCCCTTCATATAATTTTATTTTGAATCTAAAGTGGCCTTCATTTAATTTAATAATAAACTCAAGTGATGTGCGTTTTCGATAACTTATTCACAGCGCTTTACAAACAAATAGAAGATCATTCCGTCACACACGATCTCACTTCATACCAAAACACGCATCAATTCGCGCTATATTTTACAATACGGCCGTTTGAAATATCCGCCAGCAAATATGGAAGAACCTTCGTTCACTTCCGATAGAATTCATTTGCATGACCTGCACTTATAAGGGAGTGATCTCGAGTCTCGATTGGCCTCCACAGAGGGCGATTTTGCCGCGTTCCATTCAATTAAAAAAGTACACGATTTATAAATTAAGGTTCAGGGTTGCCAGTTTAACAGCTGATCGGATTTTATGTGCTCAAAACATTTCGTTGTATCATGGTTGTATTCAATTAAATTTTAAAATAACGATATCTTTTATATAGGGTAATGGGTCTTGTGCGTATATATGTGCGAACTGCGTACAATCGTGTTCCCTCCTCTCCCACGGGCCACATAATACCTATAAGTTATCTTACATACATCCATACATACATCATTCTTATGAGTTATTGTATTACAATGTAGATTTACAGAATTCTATGTGTCATCACGATGCACGCAGTTTCAATTGTTGATCGTTTTTTGGACTATGGTCGTGGCGTATGAAATAGTTTACCTATTTTAGAACTTAGAATACATATTAAAATCTAAAATAAACTAGGTATAATTATAATATAATATATTATGTATTCTTAGTTTTAGAAGAATTTAAGCCATTAAAATGTCTATATACCTTCCATTCGATTTATCGATGGAGATAGTTTAATAGAGAAACATGTTTAATCCTTATAATAATTGACCCTGAAGATCGATCCAATAAAACTACATCGTGTAATTTTACCAGATTTAACTCGGTTCGATTCCCGAAATTCAGTTAGGTAGGTAGGTATATTTCTTTTCAAAAATAGTAGACTGAGTTTAATTTTCTATCTTACAGTACCTACCTACCTTCTTCATGTCGTACTACGAAATCCGACCCAGTAGGTATCATCCATTTTATATAAAAAGCAGTCATAAAATAATAACTAGGTACTACATAATACTTCTCATTTTGGATTATCTACATAATTTATTTGTAACACACCTATAGAAGGATATAAGAAAGTTCTGTGTAGGTGTATGAACCCACACATACCTATTTCAAATTTCAATCGATTATTCGTCATCGTTAAAAAATAAGTAGCTAGTTACAATAGGATTTATTTTTATTGAAAAATTTATATGTATTTGCGTGTCTAGTCTAAATAATTAAAATAATATTAGAAGTTGGAAAAAGAGCTATTTCTCAAATATCTGGATACCTGACAATACAAGAACCTTCGCTTGTATGCTTATATATGTCGTGGCCATACCTATCGTAGATTTGCTCATTTCATGATATGATCGATCATTTCGTGAAATGGTCGCATTTCATGAAATGGTTGAATGTCTATTGGCCACATCATGATGTGGTTTGAGCAGATCAATGATAAGAAATCGTTTCTCAATATGACCAAATAAACGCGAGGTTTTTTCATGAAATGATCAAAATTATTTGATCATGTTGTAAAATAGTTACATTAATTATTGGTAGAGGCGCTGCAAGCGCTGTGTTTATGTGATAAGATGGCGGCTGCTGGCGAAAATTTAATTATTCGCAGTTAAAAACTTAATTTAATTATTCGCAGTTAAAAACTTCATAATTCGTTTAATTACAATATGAAGAAAGTCATAGCAAAGTATTTACGACGAAGAGGTTCGAGTAGTATGGAAAATGCGGATATCTTATATTGAAGAAAAAATACGTCTAAAACCCTATACATAACTATATTTATAAATCCTACTATATTATTATAATTTTTTCTTTTTTAAAAAGCGATTCGCTTCTGGCATTGTTTATTAAAGTCTAACCTAACCTAACCTAACTGTTTTCTATTGCAAAAACAATTCGCTTCTGGCATTCGCCGGCAGCTGCCGCGGCATTAACTTAAATGACAATAAACAAGTTCTTAAAATATTCTGAATGTTTTAAATATTTTATGGACTCTATATTTTATACGATCTGGCCAAATGTGGATGACCAAATCGTGAAACATTGACGATTTAACGATCTGATCAAACTATGTTGGCCATTTCATGAAATGCGAACATTTCGTGAAATGATCGATCATATCATGAAATGAGCAAATCTACGATATGGCCACGAAATACACACATCAACAAAGTCTAGGGATATTATGTATTGTACGAATATATTTTAGACATTCTTACAATACAAAATATCCCTAATGAGGCAGTACAGAGGTTAACGCGAAGAAAGCGTAGAGCCGAGGACTAAAATATGATACGCCATATACTTGATGAATTCATTATTATCTACCTTATATTATATTAATTACCGTGTCACAATGTTAGATACCATACTCCTCCAAAACGGCTGGACTAATATTATGTGCATATCGGGTAGGTCTGAGAATCGACCAACATCTATTTTTCATTCCCTTATGTGATAATTGCATGTGATAAGAGTAATGATAGTAAGGCAGAACAACGTTTGCCGGGACAGCTAGTCTATAGTATTTCTATAAAATGCGTATAAATAATTCAATTGTCTTCTTTATTAAATTATAGCGCCGGAAAGCGGATATACCTGCATTGGAGTTAAAACGGTTTCCGGAGGTCTTATTTCTATATATAGAACTTATTATAAGATATTTATAATAACGTATTTAATACATATTTTGGACATAGCAATAAATAACTTGGTGAGTCAGCGAACGGATATGGTTAATACAGAGGACGTCTCGTTGTTTTGATGAGTAATGTAATTATGATCTTGAAGGCAGTCGCCGTTTTTATCTTAAAACGAATAGTGATTTTATGTCTATAAAATTAAAGCTGATTTTGCAAGAAATATATCCTTTTAAATAAATAAATAAATTTTTTATTTATAGTTTATAGTCAAATAAATATTAGCTTATTTGCAACTGTTGCCGCTGACCGCACAAGACGAAACTTTTATATCATAAAAATCAAGCTCATATAAATTTTTTTGCAATTTTGTACTTTCTCAATTCGAACCAAAGTAATGTATACTTGCCCTTATCTCGTTCCGCTTCGCCTACTTCCTTTTGATATCGCAGAATGTCAGTTTGAATTTCGAACGCGCGCACTTTGGTCGCGTCTGTGCGAATTGTTTTTTTTTGTGTAAAATAGTGGCCAGTGTACGAAATGTCAGCTGTGCTAAAAAATGTCACTAACTGTATATGGCATGCCTTCGAATCATTACAAAATAATGAAGTTGTTCATAAATCAAAGTTAAAGGTAAAGTTATTTTATTTTTATTCCGCCAAAAGTGGTTTTCGCCAAAATTTTATTTAAACTTTTTGTTTAGATTAATGTGTTGTTCTTTAGTTTTGGTGGTAATTAATTATTATTTTATTAGGTATTAGGGTATTATTTTATTGTTTTATATTCTTATTGCTTCCTTTTCAGTTTTCTAACAACTATTATAATAAATCTAAAAGTTAATTGTTGCGGTTTATAGGTGGAAATAAGTTATGATGAATGTAAAAGTTTATTAGTATTTCGCTTTAAATTACAACTTTTATTATAGTTAGGTAGGTACTTATTTATTAAAATATAATTAAAATGCCCAGTTGATTTTAAGTTAATTTGTGTCCAGGTTACTTAATAATCGAGTTGCCCAAAACAAGTGACGGTTTTACATTTTAAAAGTCGCGGGATCAACACATTAATTAAAAGGTAAAATACATTGAGATAATATTAATATGGAGTCGATACCGCCTACACCACTTATGTTCCACTCAACATACGTCATGTGGCGTAACTGCACTCAGTCGCTTGCTCGGTCATTGGCGCGAACGTCACGCTCATTTTTTATTTGTTTTAAAGTGAAACGCATCAAATATGCCTACGTGTGTGTTACGATATTGCACAAATAATACAAATAATACGGAAAAGTGCAAAGGAATAACTTTTCAATCAGTAAGTAACTAGATAATAATTTTTAAAACTTAGTTAGAACAAAATTTTTGGCGGGCGACATTTTGCGTCATTTGTCATAGATTAAAAATTTAAGATATGACATTGGGCATGAAATAAGTGTTGTTAGTAATATTTGCTGGCGTATATTTTTATAGTATAAAATAATAATTTAACATATTTAGAAAAGCATAGACTGGTTGTTAATTGAAAAAAGGTGAAATCATGAAATATGAAAATCAATTACTTAATCACCAATTTTTTTTTTTTTGTTAATTGATTTTAATCAATTTTAATTGATATTGTATAAGCTACTGACTTGAACGTATAATTGAATTATTATTTATTTATCTGCACTAATATTATAAAGAGGAAAACTTTGTTTGTTTGTTTGATTGTAATAAATAGGCTCATAAACTATTGGACCGATTTTGATTAAATTTGGCACAGACAATCTTTAGACCCTGAGAAAAAACATAGGCTACTTTTTATTGCGAAATATGTACCACGGGCGAAGCCGGGGCGGACCGCTAGTTCAGAGATTAATATTTTTTCTATTCAAGGTTTCCATGTCTGGGTCGTGAAGAAAGGGAAAAATGGGTAAAATTTATCCAAAACAACCGCAGTGAAGAAACCTGGTTACCATCCGATAGAACTAGCGTCTGTTCATTGCATTTTCGCGATGAGGATAAATATACCACAAAAGCGGGAAGGCGTATTCTAAAGAAGTCTGCTGTTGCTTGTATTGATGTTAGTAATAATAATAAAATTTTACGGATTTGTATAACAAATAAAATATTATTTTAGCCATCACTAACATTATTATTATTATATTTATTTTAGCCGAAGGTGTGCTACAATAGTACTGGAACAATACAAGCAATTTCTGAGCCAGGAACATGTTCTGAGGATGATGAACTAAATATAAATAAACACAATTTTTACACGGCTTTTATTTTTTTTCTAAAAAAGGCTCAATTTGTAAGGAATGAAACTTCCCATAGCCCATATTGAACCTCCTCATCCTATATTATATGCCAGATATTGTTAGCCCCGCGTAGTAAAGTCAGTTTATATCTAAAATAAATATTAAGTAAATACAAAGAAAATTTCAAGTCAACGTGCATGTAAGGAGTGGCACCCAATAAAATAGACAGAAAGAAACAAAGTGTCGCCTCTATAGCGGTGAGTCAGTGACATCGCATAATCTATGACTGTCTAGCCGTCATTCGCGCGCCCCGCGCCGCCATCTTGGCGCACAGATTTTGTTCGTGGTGTCTGCTCCATTATTAATATTATCTCAATGGTAAAATAAAATTTATTATTTCTCAATACGCATGCGACTCGTGCTTGACCACACGTCTTGTCCTTCAGATTCTAGGTAAAATATCGATTGGTCAGGTGTTAGGCGTAATGTAAATAGCCTTATCTTCAAAACAATACCATAATATTACAGTGATTAACTGATTAGTATTAAAAATGCAAAGGAATTTTTTGAGCGTTAAGTAAGAAACCTGTGAGGTCTACCAGCTAATATAGTAATATTAATAAGCTGAAGAGTTTGTTTGTTTGTTTGTTTGAACACGCTAATCTCGGGAACTACTGGTCCGATTTGAAAAATTCTTTCGGTGTTAGATAGCTCATTTATCGAGGAAGGCTATAGGCTATATACCATCACGCTACGACCAATAGGAGAGGAGCCACGGGGGTGAAACCGCGCGGAGCGGCTAGTATTGTAATATGCGCGCAAACACAGTCTCTTTTCCTTCTCTCTAAATCTATTATCTATAGCTTAATAGTATACATAGGTAATAACTCATAGGTACTCAATACTCAATAGGTTAATGAGTTTATACAACACCTTATTTTCGAAGCCTAATAAATCACAGCTTGCTCGTTTCCTTTGTGATTGTTCGCAGTGAATCATGAATGGTGATTGGTGACTTACTTAAATGTTATTGTTTAACCCTTGCTGGCCTTATAAATGTTTTCAAGAACCATGCTTAGCTGGCGGTGTACCAATACTAATTAATTTCGAGGACAGTTGTGAAGACGAGGTTATTTTTTTTCAAACAAAAATTTTTCATTATAATAGATACTTAGTTACTAGGTAGTAAAAGTTACATAATTTTCTCCATTGATAAAAAATTTCATCTATTAGATAAGCCACATGTATTTTGTATTACTTACACTAATTATTGTTCATTCATCTATTCATATAACTCCTTACAAGCATATAATTAATATAGTATCCTATAGTATAGTGTTTACTAGGGTTGTTGAGGATTCCTCTTCCGCTTCCTCATAATGCGGAAGTTCCGCAATATTTTGGGTTCCTCTTCCTTTACCGCATCCTCAAAAATGAAAATAAAAAAATCCTCTTCCGCTATCGCTTCCTCAAAATTTAGAGGAAATTTATGAGGATGCTGATCCGATCGGGCGGCGAATTTACAAAGCCTATTTAATTTAAACTATGTATTTGAGTTACGAGTCGGACTCTAATAACGAACAAGAGTAGAGTCTTACCGCAATATTTATGTCTGCGCCTAACACTTATCTCTAAACATAATAATATAACATTTTCTCTCATACTTAGAAGAAACATATTTTACCAAATAATGTTTGTCAAAAGTCATTTTAAATTAAAAAAACAAACAAGTTGTTTAAGCTTACATAATAATATCTACCAGTTAGTTTTTTTTTGTGGAAATCGCCTAGTGTCGCTTCTGGCACTGATATAGATTCGGTTTTTTCGAGTAATATGTATAAACAAAAGCTCAAATAGTACTTACAGGCTTTGTAAATTCGCGATCGGGCGAGCTAACCTCCCCTAACCTTAAACATCAATATGTAGAGACAGGAGAATGGCTTTTGTTTTAATTTTAAAAGTTTTTTTTTTAATTTTGATTATAATTTCCTATCATCCTCATCCTCATCCGCTTCCTCTTCTGCTTCCTCATCCGCATCCTCTTCCTCAAAAAAATATCCTCTTCCTCATCCGCATCCTCTAAATTCGTGTGTGAAAATTCCTCTTCCTCCTCCTCTTCCTCATAATCACTTCCTCAACAACCCAAGTGTTTACCTATAATTTATTACCTACATGGGCGTAGCTAGCCATGGGCTCAGGGTGGGGCAAAAATATAAAAAAATCTGTTACTAGCAACTTTATCCTAAGTCTAGTCCCGGTTAATTTTTGGGGCTTCGAACCTTAAAAGGAAAAAAACGAACTCTTGAAGCTGTGAAAAAATCATAGTTATAAACCAACGCAATAAAAAAGATACAGCCGTTTGTGTTGCAAATTTTTACACATTTCGACATTTGAAAGGGAATCAAAACCTAAAGGGTTCGCAATTTTTCCTTTATCTGCGCTATAAGACGTTACTTAATACAAAATTTCGAGATTCTGGGTTCACGGGAAGTTTAGGGTCACTTACTGACCATAAAAACACAAATTAAAGCTGACAGATCCAGGTGGAGTTTCGCTTGCATTCTTAAAGAAAAGTTTTTGGCCGATATCTCGAAAACTATCCACTTTAGAGCAAAAGTTATTTCGACTTTTTTATAGAAAGTAAAATTTCGCATATTTTACACCGCATAAACTTTTTTGTAAAACTTACTGTTTACTTAATTTTAACTTATGGCCTTATATTATTACTTTAATTTATGGCCCATTTAATGAACCGGTTTATCATTTTTGGTTAATAACTCTTAAAATATTGGATTAATCAACAAAATACATCTATTTACTCATTTTTTAGTGCCATAGTGCCCGTAGTTTTTGAGTTGTAATCCGTTTAATGTAGAAATGTCGGCGCTCGGCGGGTGACGCGGGAGCCTTAAAGTTTTTTTTAAGGATGTGATGAAGACGAAGAAGAGATATATCCAATGCAAGTGGATTTTTGATAAAATTTAGATATTTTTTTATAGAAAAATGATTTTTTTCACACATTTTTCAAAAAAATATACTCTTTTCGTTTATTCTATTTTATTTTTGCATCAGAATATAAAATAATATACTCAATATTATTTAGTTGTACGAAATATAATAAAATGAAATATTTAAAAAGTCTATTAACTACTATTGCAGTTGAGGAAATAAACTATTAATTTTGAAGTACTACAGGACATCATTTTTGTTGAATTTGTAGCATTATATGGTATGCATACCTTGAAATTCTCCATTTTAAGCCCGGTAATTCAACATTGAACGTCATTAAATAACTCAAAAATTGTGGGCATTAGAAATAAAACCGGCCAATTGCGAGTCTGACTCGCGCACCGAGGCCGAGGGCTCCGAACAAACCTACTTTTTATTATGTTGTAACTCTAAAATGTATGTTTTAGCAATTTTTCCTTTCTCTGTGCTATAAGACATTGCTTTTTACCAAATTCAAGACTGTGTTCACGGGAACTACAGTGTAGGTTTTGATTCCCTTGCGAATGTCGAAATTTGCGATAATTTGCAGCATAAAACGGCTGTATCTTTTGATTGCGTTGGCTTTCACAGCTTCAAGGGACCGTAGACTTGAGTATTCGATATAAAATATTTCAGCTTGATACGTGCACGCTTTCTTGAGAAAAAGGATGTTGACAGTCAGACAGACAGACGGACAACATAGTGATCCTATAAGGGTTCCGTTTTTTCCTTTTAAAGTTCGGAACCCTGAAAAAAAAACAAAAAACAAAAGTTGTAGAGAATAGAGTGTAGAAAAATCTTAAAAAATGGATAGATGTATTTTATTGATTAATCCAATATTTTAAGAGTTATTAGCCAAAAACGATAAAACGTTTCATTAAATGGGCCATATATAGTAAACTATACGTTTTACAAAAAAAGTTTACAAGGAATAATAGATGCGAAAGGAGAATATGGGCATTTTACTATGGAAGTTGGGCCTGAACACTTGAGTTGGACCAATACACATGAGATATTGATTTTATAATAGATCATAACACATACATAACGGGAAAAATATATATATAAAAATAATCAACCGGGTTTTTGTACAGTCACATCAAGTTTTATTACTTTGTGTATACTATTTTTTGCAATTAATAACTGTTGCAAGACAATGACAATATCTTTATGTTACTCCTATTCACTTTCACCCACAAAGACGAAGAATCTGAAGCCTTCTAATAACCAAAATACACTAATATTATGTTTTGTAACAGGTACCTATACCGTGTTTATTATAATATTTCAACGTAGTTAGACGTTTTTTATGGTTAAACTTAGTCACTCCAATGACATTTAGGTTTATATTTACTTCACTCGAATTAAAAACACCGTTATTGTGCGCAAAATAAATAAAACTTTTTGCCTTGACTGTACAAGAACCCGGTCGATTTATTTTTTTATTTTATTTTTTTCGTTAGGTATGTGTAATGATCTATCACAAAAACAATATTTCGTGTGTATTGGTCTTAGGCCTTTAGTTTCAGGCCCAATTTGCCCATTCTCCTTTATAATTTTACAAAAAAGTCATAATAACTTTTGCCTTTAAGTGGATAGTTTCCGAGATATCGGCCAAAAACACACAAACGAAAAATAAAAGGATTACGTTTGCTTACGCATGGGGTCAATCGTGCGCAAGTTATTTGTTTAGATCGCATTTTTTGTGTGACGACTTTCGAGAGTGAATTTTCTTACGGATACTAATTTTTGTAGTCAGTAGGTACTTGGATAATTTAATTTAATTTTTTAAGATTTGGTTAGGTACTTTCCAGGCCAGAGCCAGGGTGGGGCAAGTGCCCCACCCTGCCCCACCGTGGCTACGCCCATGATTACCTATATCTTCCCCTTCTATACAAGTACAAACGTCAAATTAATTTCCCGCCATTTTACGATCTGACATAACATTACGATCCAGGGGTGTCACCCTCCTTGCAAATCCGAAGGCGCCGGTCAGACGGGCGACCAAGATACACCAAGATACCAGAGGGAAGAAATAGCAATGATTAATTGTCTTTTTCAATACTATATTGTTCAGAATTAACTCTCCAATCATAAATGACTAAGACCAACGGCCAACCCTTGGCTAATTAGCTTTGTATTTGCGAAACGTGAGTACTAGGTATTACAAAAATTAGTGTCACTCATCACTCATCATTCCCGTATTTTATCAGTTCATTACGATTAAAGAATCGCAATTCAATTAGGCAAGCAGGTTATATAAAGAAAAATATTAACTTATAAATGGAGACACCCATCCCGCGATACACTAAATTCCTTCTTATAAAGCCCTAAAATTAAAGTAAGTACCTACATAATATTACAAAAATTTATGGTAATTAAATCTCCAAATGTTTTTATCTTATCGGTCAACTGTGATAATAATTGAGTATAAGCAACTTTATCACACACTATATCTACAAAATAAAAACAAATGGCAATTTTTCAGTTTTTACTTTTTAGGTTCAAGCTGTTAATTACGTTTGGAACTGTGTCATATCCAGGAATATTTCATAACTCTTTTAATTTGATTCGAGACATTTATTTAGAATGCTTTAATTGCCTAGCCCTAGTAGGTAGGTAGGTACCTACTAAAATCATCATGCCCTTAAAAAACTGAAAACAAAAACGACGAGCTTCTGCTTGAAAACACCTAATAGGTACCTAATATTTTTTACAACATTTTATTATACAGACGAAATACATTGTAATACGTGTATTCTATGTACATATTCTACAGCTATGCCATAAAAATGATGACAAAAGTGACGTCACACCCATTGACCTGGATGCACCCCTCAGCCAACAATAGGAGTGCTCTCCTTGCAAGAATTTTACTCCTTTTTAATTCATAAACTTTGTTATACCATTTACTCTATTTCTATTCGACTTTGTTAATTGAAATGGAAGTAAATTGAAAATGAAGTACTTATTTTGAAAAAGGAAGACATTCCATACTTTTAGTAGATTAATATTATTTTAGATAACTCCATAAATTCTTAATAACTGTTCAGAAAAAATATATTATGTGGTTGCTGAACTATCTGTATAAATTTTAATATTGATTTTGCACATGCAATCTTTATTGAATTTTTCATATTGATTTCCTAGAAATGTATTGTTAGTAGACAGCTATTCCCACTAGGGCTGCCGATTTAATGGATCTAGAACAACCGATCATTCTTTTTATAAACAGTAAACTTACTCCAATTTTTCTTAATATAGTTCAATATTTTATAGTTATTTTATATACGTTATAGTTCAATATTTTAAAAAAGAATTCAATTTCTCAATTAACAAGTCAAATGAATGCAGACCAAAACAAAAAATCATAACGTGAAGAGACGACATCATTCTATGTTCCTCTAACAATTATTATTTGTCAATATTTCTACACATAATCAAGCTATTTTAATAAATAGGCGTATAGTATAAGTATAAAAAAATCATTTCTTTCGGTAGATATTGGATATAAAAACCAATTGTTGACAACCCTAAAATATCCGCACCTAGGCTAGACTAATCCGGATTACTATTAAGCAAAGCGTGACCTATCAATCCCACGTGGTTAGTATTTCATTTCCTTCTGGCTAAAAATGAATAGGTATGCATATTTTTTATGTTCGTCAAATACTATTTTTCTCATGTATTTTATTTTTTATTTATTTAACTTAAATATAAATATCGAATCGCTTTCGATTCAAATTATTCAATTAGCTTCCAAACTGTATAAAAAAAAAACATTTTTAAAACATTTAACTAACTCTGTTGGTACCTAAGTACTTATTTATTTATTTATTATTTATTTATTTATGATAAGGTACCTTACAGCTAGTGATACAATTTTTGAGATGAATAAATACTAAGCTACGCCAATTAAAAGGTACACCAATAGGTAGCAGAGGCGGCTCGTGACAAAATTTTATGGGTGTTCACTTGAAATAAAACACTGAAAATACATGGTGTAAAGCAGTACATTTATTAAAAAAATTACTTATAAAGGAAATACATACGTCTTTCTTTTTGGTGTGCAAAAATATCTATAACTTAAAGCGACAAGACATTCGTAAATGTCTGTTGTTGCTTTCATCACAACCACACAACCAAGGTACGTAAAGCTGGCGATGAAAAATTAGCGAAATTAAAAAAAAACAACACCAGAATTTGTTGCTTATTTGTTGCTAATTAGTTGCTATAATGACGATTTTGTTGCTCAACCCGTTCGCTGAAAATCAGCAACAGTTCTAGCTTAACGTTAAGGTAGCGTGAAGAAATCGGAAAAAGGGATGGATCGTTGCAAAAATGCAGGTGAATTTGTTGCTAATTTGTTGCTGCATAAAAACAGTGAAAATTTTGAATTTTTTTCATTGGCGCCAAAAATAACACAGGCCACGTCAACTTAATTGTCGATTTTCGGTAGTGAAACATTAAAAAAAATTTGTTGCTCCTCACATCGTTCACTGGCACAGTGTACAGAGCCAGCAACAAAATAGAAACCGGAAGTAGAGTTAATTTTGAAACCGGTTTGCTAGAAAATCGTCCACGCCAGCTTAACTGTCGATTTTCGGTAGTGAAACATAAAAAAAAAATTTGTTGCTCCTCACATCGTTCACTGGCACAGTGTACAGAGCCAGCAACAAAATAGAAACCGGAAGTAGAGTTAATTTTGAAACCGGTTTGCTAGAAAATCGTCCACGCCAGCTTAACTGTCGATTTTCGGTAGTGAAACATAAAAAAAAAATTTGTTGCTCCTCACATCGTTCACCGGCACAGTGTACAGAGCCAGCAACAAAATAGAAACCGGAAGTAGAGTTAATTTTGAAACCGGTTTGCTGGAAAATCGTCCACGCCAGCTTAACTGTCGATTTTCGGTAGTGAAACATAAAAAAAAATTGTTGCTCCTCACATCGTTCACCGGCACAGTGTACAGAGCCAGCAACAAAGTATAAACCGGAAGTAGAGTTAATTTTGAAACCGGTTTGCTAGAATATCGTCCACGCCAGCTTAACTGTCGATTTTCGGTAGTGAAACATAAAAAAAATTTTGTTGCTCCTCACATCGTTCACTGGCACAGTGTACAGAGCCAGCAACAAAATAGAAACCGGAAGTAGATTTAATTTTGAAACCGGTTTGCTAGAAAATCGTCCACGCCAGCTTAACTGTCGATTTTCGGTAGTGAAACATAAAAAAAAATTTGTTGCTCCTCACATCGTTCACTGACACAGTCTTCAGAGCCAGCAACAAAATAGAAACCGGAAGTAGAGTTAATAAATTGACGAATTTCTAGCAAACCGGTTTCAAAATTAACTCTACTTCCGGTTTCTATTTTGTCGCTGGCTCTGTACACTGTGCCAGTGAACGATGTGAGGAGCAACAAATTTTTTTTTTAATGTTTCACTACCGAAAATCGACAGTTAAGCTGGCGTGGACGATTTTCTAGCAAACCGGTTTCAAAATTAACTCTTCTTCCGGTTTATATTTTGTTGCTGGCTCTGTACACTGTGCCAGTGAACGATGTGAGGAGCAACAAATTTTTTTTTATGTTTCACTACCGAAAATCGACAGTTAAGCTGGCGTGGACGATTTTCTAGCAAACCGGTTTCAAAATTAACTCTACTTCCGGTTTCTATTTTGTTGCTGGCTCTGTACACTGTGCCAGTGAACGATATGAGGAGCAACAATTTTTTTTTTATGTTTCACTACCGAAAATCGACAATCGACAGTTAAGCTGGCGTGGACGATATTCTAGCAAACCGGTTTCAAAATTAACTCTACTTCCGGTTTCTATTTTGTTGCTGGCTCTGAACACTGTGCCAGTGAACGATGTGAGGAGCAACAAATTTTTTTTTATGTTTCACTACCGAAAATCGACAGTTAAGCTGGCGTTGACGATATTCTAGCAAAACGGTTTCAAAATCAACTCTACTTCCGGTTTCTATTTTGTTGCTGGCTCTGTACACTTTGCCAGTGAACGATGTGAGGAGCAACAAATTTTTTTTTATGTTTCACTACCGAAAATCGACAGTTAAGCTGGCGTGGACGAATTTCTAGCAAACCGGTTTCAAAATTAACTCTACTTCCGGTTTCTATTTTGTTGCTGGCTCTGGTCACTGTGCCAGTGAATGGTGTGAGGAGCAACAAATTTTTTTTTTATGTTTCACTACCGAAAATCGACAGTTAAACTGGCGTGGACGATTTTCTAGCAAACCGGTTTCAAAATTAACTCTACTTCCGGTTTCTATTTTGTTGCTGGCTCTGTACACTGTGACAGTGAACGATGTGAGGAGCAACAAATTTTTTTTTATGTTTCACTACCGAAAATCGACAGTTAAGCTGGCGTGGACGATTTTCTAGCAAACCGGTTTCAAAATTAACTCTACTTCCGGTTTATATTTTGTTGCTGGCTCTGTACACTGTGCCAGTGAACGATGTGAGGAGCAACAAATTTTTTTTTATGTTTCACTACCGAAAATCGACAGTTAAGCTGGCGTGGACGATTTTCTAGCAAACCGGTTTCAAAATTAACTCTACTTCCGGTTTCTATTTTGTTGCTGGCTCTGTACACTGTGCCAGTGAACGATGTGAGGAGCAACAAATTTTTTTTTTATGTTTCACTACCGAAAATCGACAGTTAAGCTGGCGTGGACGATTTTCTAGCAAACCGGTTTCAAAATTAACTCTACTTCCGGTTTATATTTTGTTGCTGGCTCTGTACACTGTGCCAGTGAACGATGTGAGGAGCAACAAATTTTTTTTTATGTTTCACTACCGAAAATCGACAATTAAGTTGACGTGGCCTGTGTTATTTTTGGCGCCAATGAAAAAAATTCAAAATTTTCACTGTTTTTATGCAGCAACAAATTAGCAACAAATTCACCTGCATTTTTGCAACGATCCATCCCTTTTTCCGATTTCTTCACGCTACCTTAACGTTAAGCTAGAACTGTTGCTGATTTTCAGCGAACGGGTTGAGCAACAAAATCGTCATTATAGCAACTAATTAGCAACAAATAAGCAACAAATTCTGGTGTTGTTTTTTTTTAATTTCGCTAATTTTTCATCGCCAGCTTTACGTACCTACACAACCATGGTGTTTTCACATAATATTGTTCGGATTTAAACACACGCGTAACTATATGTTTTCGTTTTTGTCGTACATTTTTGCGAAAGGTCAAGTTCAGGCCGTGGCAGTCCCTGCTTTCAATTCAAGCCGAATTTGTAACGTTTTATCACACTTTTTAATGAACGCCACATTATAATTATTGTTCATTTTAACACTCACAAGTAATACTGATAACTACAGGCTATTTCAACACGTATTTTATAATTTTAATTAGAAAATTGCATGAATCGCGCGCGAGCATTGAAGTTGACTCGAGTGTTTGTTTATATTAATAGAAGTGGTAACTGGCAACGTCGCACCGCGCCGCGCGCGCTATCGCTGTCCTGCCGGGCGGTAAAAACGAACCGGCAACGTTTGCGGGTGCGCCGCTCCGAATTTTGCTACTTTTCCATAGAAAATCTTTTGTTTCACGCGCAGGGCTTTGGCAAAACCCTCTCTTTCACTCCTATTGGATTTCGTATTAGGAAATGTACTAAATCTTTTTTCATTGGATCGCAATCGTGAGCGCACCGCTTCGCGCGTTACATTAATACAGTAGGTATTATACAGGTGTATGGGATGATGGAATGATGGATATATTCATTGGTATTAACAGTAGTTTTAAAGATTACGATTAAATAGTAATAATTAATGTTAATAATTAAATTAAGGAGTATGATTTTATTATAATTATTTATGGGAGTTCACTGCACCAGCGCTCCTTAGGGCGAGCCGCCTCTGATAGGTAGTAAAAATAATACATACATTTACATACTTACATACATTTTATTATATTTATATGTTATCAGATAGCAAACGAGCAGACGTGTCGCCTGGTGTTAAGCGATACACGCCGCCCATAAACATCCACTCCACTGGGAAATGGATGCGTTGCTGTCCATATATAAAGGAAAGAGAGGGATATCGTAGGAATTAATTAGCCTTGGCTTGCTGCCGGTTTTTCAGATACTTAAAGGTACACTTTTTAAAGGATTCCATGTTATAAGAGTTCGGGAATACCGCTGGTGGAAGGTCGTTCCAAAGCTTTACAGTTCGTGGCAGAAAGTTTCGCGTAAATCGCACTGTGGAACTCCGCCAGCAGTCGAGATGGTGAGGATGGAACTTATTTTTCAGGCGGGAAGTGCGATAGTGAAATTGCGCCGGTGGTATAAGACTGAACAGTTCCTCAGAACACTCCCCATTATAAATACGGTAGAAGACACAAAGTGATGCTAAGTCCCTTCTGAGCGAGAGGGGATCGAGCTTGTCGGAGATTTTAGGATCGTTAATAATACGAGTTGCCCGACGTTCAATACGGTCCAGAGGAAGAAGTTGGTATTGTGGGGCGCCAGCAAACAGATGGGAGCAATATTCCAGGTGTGGACGAACCTGTGCCTTATACAAAAGGAGTAGATGAGCTGGTTTGAAATATTTCCTCGATCTGCTGAGCACACCCAACTTTTTAGAAGCTAGTTTGGCTTTGTCTTCTAAATGACCTCGAAATTGAACGTCGCTCGATATTTGGACGCCTAGGATTCCAATGCTCGGTGAGATATTAAGGGGAGTGTTCTGAAACCGAGGGGAAACAAGAAATGGGGACTTTTTAGTTGAAAATACGCAGACTTGTGTTTTTTTGGGATTAAACTCAACTAAATTGAGCCTTCCCCATTCAGAAACTTGATCTAAAGAAGTTTCGATAGTATTCACAAGTTTATTTCGACATTCCCCCACGAATGCCCTAGAGACTTGTGAATGGCCAGAGTAACAGGCATCCCCCGTACTGTCGTCCGCATAACAGTGTATGTTGCATATTTGCAGCATGTCGTTAATGTGCAGGAGGAACAGCGTGGGGGATAGCACACAGCCTTGAGGGACACCGGCATTGAGAGGCAAAGAAGCAGAGCGAAAACCGTCGATAACGACCTCAATTCTTCTGCCTGAGAGGAAGCTGGTAACCCATTTACAAAGTCCCGAAGGAAGTCCGTAGGAGGGGAGCTTGGCGATGAGCGCCTTGTGCCAGACCCGATCAAAAGCTTTGGCGACATCCAAACTTACAGCCAAGGCCTCCCCCTTACTCTCGACAGCCTCCGCCCATTTATGGGTTAAATAGATCAAGAGATCGCTGGCTGAACGACCGTGGCGAAAACCATATTGGCGATCACTCAATAGCTGGTCTTTCTCTAGATAACCCAAGAGCTGGCTGTTGATAATGCCTTCCATTATTTTTGAGAGTAAGGAGGTTATGGCAATGGGTCTGTAGTTTGTCGGATCTGATCTATCGCCCCTCTTAGGAATCGGGTGAACAAAAGCGATTTTCCATGATTTCGGCACTACTGCTTTTGTGTAGGAATGTCGAAATAGGCGCGTTAACACTGGTGTAAGCTCAGGAGCACACGTTTTGAGCACTACAGCAGGGATTGCATCCGGCCCACTCGACTTGGATGTGTCTAGGTTACAGAGTGCCTTACGAACAGCTCGTTGTGAAAACCGAATTTCCGGCATTGAGTTTAGTTGACGTGGAATCGAAGGCGGCGTTTTTCCCCCATCATCCAAAGTTGAGTTACTCGCAAAGATTGCGCCCAGGAGATCGGCTTTATCTTTGGCAGAGTGAGCCAGAGTGTTGTCACCCCTGCGTAAAGGTGGAAATGATGACTGACTGAAGTTGCCTTGGATTGCCTTGGACAGTGACCAGAATGCTCGAGATCCAGATGGGAGTTGTGCAAGTCTGTGACCTAACCTTTCTATGTAGGCAGCCTTCGCTGCGGAGATTTCTTTTTTGTAGGCCCTAGAGGCGGAGTTATATTTCTTTTTATAAGTTGCTACGTTCGGATCACGAGTAGCCAGTGCTTTAGCCCAGGCTTCGAACTGTTCTTGCTTGCGGCGTGACGCCATAATGCAAGAACGGTCAAACCAGGGCTTGGACTTGCCACCGACGGGTACTACAGAGGATGGAATGAAAAGTTCCATACCCTGCAGCAACACATCAGTGACAGCGTCTGCACAGGTACTGGGATCATCGTGTGAGAAGCAAACACCACCCCATGGGTAGGAGGCATAGAAAAGTCGCATTCCCTCCCAATCTGCCGACTTATAATGCCAGACTCGGCGGCAGGTTGCCTGTTCCGGCCGTTTTGCACGTTCGAGTGGCACCACACTTCTAATCAAGCAGTGGTCAGAGGACCCGATTGGGGCGGTGACCGTTACCTGATAATTATCAGGGTGTGTAGTTAGTAGTAGGTCCAGCAGAGAGGGTAATTGGCCATCCACATCCGGTAATCGCGTGGGCGAGGAGACCAGCTGTGTCAGACCGTAGGCTAAGGCAAGATTGCACACAGTTCTCCCTGCGTAGTCGGTTGTCCGTGATCCGAGCCAATCTGCGTGGTGAGCATTGAAATCACCTAATAAAATGAGCTCTGCAGAGGAAAACTGATGCAATACCTCATCAGCCATTGATTGGACGTGCTCAAAGAGCTGATCAATCCCATTGTTTCCACTGTGGGGTCTGTAAAGACATGCATATATACGAGGGCGGTCTTTAAAATCAACATGTAGCCATATAATAGAGAGACCAATAATCCCAGAAGTTGTTAGACGTCGACAGCAAATGTTCTCCCTTACGTACACGCATACGCCGGCATGTGGAACAAACGAGTGTTCTAGATTAAAGCCAGGATATGTGAGGTATGACGTGTCCGATGGGGTGGAAATCTGGGTTTCTGTGAGAAACAACAGGGCAGGCTTGGCCGTCTCGAGGTGGTGATGTACGGCATTGAGGTTAGAGTGAAGCCCTCTTATGTTACAAAAGTCCACGGAATGCGTGACTTGCGAAGATGGTAAAGGTCTATTCTGTCTGGTGTTTCTTTGTGGAGTGCTTGGGTGCGGATTTATGCCCGCCCCAGAATACGACGGGCTGCCCCAACGTGAAGGTTGGGGGAGGGATTCTCCTGCATTGTGCATGCTGGTACCCTCCTGGGGTATTCTACCTGATAAAACCGCTGCCATTATTTCGAATGAACTAATAATAGGGATTGGGAGTGGATAGGTTAGAAGGATGGGAGGGGGATGGGATATGGATGGGAAAAGGATAGGACAAATAGAGGAAAGTGGATAGGATAGGAGGAGGAAAGGAAGGGAATGGGTCATTTTATTAAAAAATATTTTTGCGCGAAATCGAACCCTTGACCTTTACAATGCTGACTCACCATTTAACCAACTGACCAATAACATCTCACAAAGTTAAGATACAGAAAAGGTTTCAGTGAATGCAATCACGGAAATGTACCTACCTATAACATTTTTAAAAGAAGTAGGTATGTAAATTGTTAATTTCCTTAAAAGCATCTCGGCTATTGCTGTTAATGAAGTTAATTACCTTCATTAACAAGTGCGATTACATTATGTACCGGGGCAAACCTTTTACGAACTCTCTCCATAAAATCTACCGTAACGTTATTCCATATAGCAATAGTTTCAATGTTTGTAATTAGGTAAAATCGAAAATTATGTTTAGCCTATTTTGTAAGATGTGCCTACATTAAATTTAACTTAGTATATAAATATGTAGCTGCCAAAGTTTAACTCTACCCTAAGTCCTGCATAAAAGACGTAGAGTAAAATTATAGAGTACTAGCTTCCGCTCGCGGCTTCGCCCGCGTGGTGTTTTTTCGCAATAAAAGGTAGCCTATGTTCTTTCTCAGGGTCTAAAGATTGTCTGTGCCAAATTTCATCAAAATCGGTTGAGAGGTTTAAGCGGGAAAGCGTAACAGACAGACAGACAGATAGAGTTACTTTCGCATTTATAATATAAGTAGGGATAGACTTCGTTATTTCAATCTCCTGAAAGTTATTAATTATTATATGATATCTGTTGAGTAATTTAAAAATGCTCCTCTTTCACATTTAACAATTACCAAGTGGATTACCCAGATATCTAAAAGCAGTATTATTTCCAATGTGAGTAAGTGATGGCGCAAAACGACCTTTACAGAGAGCTAACATTTTGCCACGCAGAAAATAATACTGCTTTAGGACATCATGGTAAACGGGCCTAACGTTGACTTTAAAAATATTATAGTGCAGATTTTAAAAGAATAAGAAATCTACAAAATGTAGAATTATTACTCTTATCTAGATAGTCACAAACTCACAAGCTAACTCGTATATTTGCTAATTAAACTAAACTACTAGTTACTAACTACCTATCTACTATAAATCATGTTTGTTCAATAAAATTTGCATGCACGTAAACCGGATAAAGCTGTGCATTTTAAAATATGTAGTTTTATTAAGTAGTCAGTAGTCACTTACTTACATAGTAAATACGCATCACAAAACGTTAGTAGGTATAAGTGTAAATTGCATTTATTGAATCTAATTTACGTATGCTTAAATTGCGTTATAAATCATCTAAGTAGGTACTTATGGACTAGTGAGACTACGTAATGTAATTAATTGAATGTTGTATTGAATTGTAAATGCAAATAAAATGTCCACGAAAATACATACAAATACAATAATTATTTTAATTATACATCGTTCCATTATTAATTAACCCAAAAACTAAAAACCGAAATGTTACCTACCGATAAACAAAAATAATGTTGCATCAAATAATTATTAACAGCTTTTAGTTGCATTATAAGTTTAGGCAATTTAGCTGCTAAATGGTAATCCTTTTATGCTTTTAATCGATTGTTGTAGCAAACATTACAAAACATCAATTGATGAATCATCTAAGTGCGAAGTTCTATTGCGTACCTAGTACCTAAACCGCTTTTCGAATAGCAATCTATAGCTATATTATTAAGTACCTACCTATATTTAGGTAGTTTAAAAGGTAACAAACAGATTATGACGAAAGCAGCATGTATATTTGGAAAACAAAATAGGGCTTCTTGGTTTACAATATTTAATTTAACTACAATAAAATTTATTCCATTCAAATCTAGGATATTTTTATTTATTGAAAACCACTGCTGTCTAAGTGTCTAGCCATATTTCATGCCTAAATGTGCCAAAATTAAGTGGTAAGCTATAGTAGCTACGCAAAACTACATCAGTTAAAAAATACAAACATTCTTCGCAGGTATCAAATTCGTAATACATTAACATAACAACCATAAAAGGAAAGAAAAACAACGTAATAGCTCTGTTAGTATTATTACGTGAAGATGGATCATTTTCCTCGAACTATGACTACAAAAACACATAATCAGTCATCTACCTAATTATTCCTTCAGTAGGTAATGTTTCTCAGTTGTTCATAGTGATAAGTGATAACTGATAAGCGAAAATGGACAGCACTCTCATTAGCTTTATTACTCCATCGACCTTTATAACACGTGTTGACATAGTTTAGGAAATTGTTTTTCTAATATACGTATGACATACTTAGGTACTATGTACTCTTATTGTGAATGTTCATCTTAGGTTGAACAAAAGTAATGTATAAACTAAAACTATCATCCCTTTATCCTATCCCTTTACTTAAATAATTTACACATAAAAAATATTAAAAAGCTACTACTTAGAACTGTATTTATTTACTATGTTTGTCTAAAACTGAACGTGAATATGTTTATTGTAAAAATTACGAAAACAAGCTACTAATTATACATATAACGATTTTTACTACAAAGTAAGTAAGTAGGTACCTAGTTACCTATAAATTATAATATATAATATATAATATATATATTATAAAGGCGAAAGTTTGTAAGGATGTATGGATGTATGGATGTTTGTTACTCTTTCACGTAAAAACTACTGAACCGATTACAATGAAATTTAGCACACATATAGAGGGTAACTTGGATTAACACATAGGATAATTTTTATCCCGGAAATCCCTCGGGAACGGGAACTATGCGGGTTTTCCTTTGCAAACGCGGGCGAAGCCGCGGGCGGAAATCTAGTAAATTATAATTCATCAATAATCACAGATTCACACAAAAGTAACTAGGTACTAATTTAATATTCAACTTAGATCTAGAAATCCATACTTAGCTTTAGAGTAGTATTATATCTGGTCCCATTATCACTGGAGTCTGGAGGCATAAAACTCAACCAGAAGCCTTGAACGGTCGGCAACCTATGACCTACTTGGCCATGCAGGAAAATTAATACTGGGAGAGTCGCCAAAAGTGACGTCTTATGCACAAACTTAATTCATATTTCTTGTTATATGGCATAGCTTTGACAACTTTTCCACATTTTTAGAATGAGCTACCGACTAGCTCCGTTTAGTGTAATATTTGATCTTTTATATAATAAACTAGCCGCTCCGCGCGGTTTCACCCCCGTGGCTCCTCTCCTGTTGGTCGTAGCGTGATGGTATATAGCCTATAGCCTTCCTCGATAAATGAGCTATCTAACACCGAATTTTTCAAATCGGACCAGTAGTTCCCGAGATTAGCGCGTTCAAACAAACAAACTCTTCAGCTTTATAATATTAGTATAGATTATGCTAGGTACGTTATTTCCTACGTTACTATATTTATAACATATCTTACGTATCAATTCAAAAGCAAACAGTCTAGTTACAACATTATTATTTAATCCATCAGTCCTCGGAATCACAGACACAATAGAAAATCTATTGTGTCGCGCCCCGATCGGGCCTTACGGTGGTCAATGGGTTAAATTGTAAATTAAAACAATGGGGAAATCTGAACTCAATAAATCGACCGGGTAGTTGTAAATTATACGCCAAAGTAACCAATATCTCACATGAAAATAAAATGCGTCTGGCTTACAAATAAAATGGCGGTCGTAATTTATATTGATAAGTCAGTTACCAGGAACCGGCCTTCAAGCCTTGACATACATGATACATGCAGCTTGGCCGAGTCCACTCGTAAAGAATAAAGATTCTTAATGGATTACTTATTTCTTGTGTTACATCCGCCTTGCGGTGTAAAATGCAATGATAGTTGGGATTGGCGCGAAGTTTTTTATTTATATAGTGTATTGCTAAACAATGCTTTGATTATACGATACCAGTTAGATATAATTACCTATAACTTGTATCTAATAGATGTTCTGTGACTTAGAGCTTTATAATGTAGGTATCTAGATTCTAGACGGTACAACTTTTAATTAATTTTTTGCTCCCAAATAGCTTTCAAAGATTAGTAACAATTAGGTAGGTTTGTAGATACATATCTTCAGTACTTGTAATATTTAGATGAACTTATGAAATTTTTTTTTTCTAATATTTGAGCCTCAATTTAAGATCCAGAATTAAAAACTTACTTTTATGTAAACAATAGAAAACAATATAAATATAAAATGGTATATTTTTCGAGTGTAAGATAGATGAAGACTGCAGAGCACACTTACAAAAAGTAGCTGCATATAAGAAACATAAAACAAAAATGTTTTAAATTCCAATCCCGCAGGTTCTAACAGCAAACATCGGCACGCTTCTAGACTTATACGGAGTGGAGAAAGGTCTAGACCACTTCAGGTCATCACAAGAGCTGACCTTCGACGAGTTCCGCTACTACCTCCAGCATGAGGTGTTCAGCTCACTGCCGAAGACCGTCACTTTGCCTGTTGCTCGGGAATTTGAGAAGAAAATTAGTGAGGTACTTTTTATAGATGGATTTATTGACATGATTTTAATTTTAGGGGATTTTGTAATGATTAATGAGAACGGCAAATGTATGAATAAATAATCGGTAGTAGGTAGTTTGAAATTATATATACCTAATACCCCATTCTTGAATTTGTAATATTTATGTAATGTAATCAAAGTGGCGGGGAGCCGCTGGAGTCAGGCCGCTGCACTGGTGATGGGAGGCCTATGTCCTGCAGTGGACGTCCTGAAAGGCTGGAATGATGATGATGTAATGTAGAAGTATAAAGACTAGCATTTAAAAATAGTCGTTACATAGATTATCCATATAACGTGACGTCAAACACTTGATTGAATGAAATCACCCTGAGACCTTGCAACGAATTTGAGTCTTGACATAAAGATATTTTCCTATAATAAAAGAAGTTTTGTTATATACTATATTGGCATAGGTATATCGTCAGAGTACACAATACACCAAGATTGAAAAGAACTTGAATGTATTTTAGGTACCTACATGACAGACTTGATGCAATAAATTAGATCGTTGTTGTCCTTTATCGCCCGCATTTCCTGCTATCATACAAACCACAATTAAGTATATTATATACCTACAATTTAGGAATTTTTGCTGCAATGTTTTGAGTTATAACTTCTTTATAATCAATTAAATATCTACCAAAAGTATATCTCCGAGGATCAGTGCCAAGACGCATCTATTGGTTCGTAGATCGATTTCTTTATAACGCACACATTTGCGACACACCCTATGACATGAAGCTACGATTTTCTGTCCCTTTAACATAAAAATGTGTTTAGATTTTTTCTATCAATGCCACAAAAGCTTCGATGGATTTCGCTGACAAAACTTGGAACTCTAAAACTTTTTCTCAGGTATGCTGGTTCGTGTGCCGAAAGAATCTGCTAACCCGCGACAAGCCGATCTTCAACGATGACTCCGTGTTCAAACTCTTCAGGATATTCTGCCTCCTCGCGGATCTGGTGCAAGACGCTGATGATACGAACCGTTATGTTGTAAGTACCTACTTTATCTGAGGTTAATTTATTGACCGTTATTGTAAGAGCAAGTTGGCACGCGATGTGGAGGACGGAGGTCTGTTCCTTTTTATTTTGTACAGAAATGTATTGATGTTATGTGAATTGGTTGGTCATTTTTTTATCAGGTTTGATAGAATATAGAAAAACTTATAAGTACCTAGTTATTAATATGATATAATTTACAAAAGAAAAAAATACGTGTGGCACTCGAGGACTGCCGCGGTAAAGCTATTGCATAGCATCGCATCGCTGTGCCGGTTGGAGTGGGGGGTGTTAGGTTTTTTCGTTACGGAATTTTTACATTCGGTCGCCGCGCCCAAAGTCTGAGGTAAAAGCTATGCAGTAGGTATGCAATATGCGACCCAAATACCGCCTTAAGCTTCCATTTGAATGCCATAATTGTATAAATGAGAATTACAAAAAATTTAAAGAAAAAAATCTTCTTTTCTTATTTTGTGGGAAAAACAATGTAATTCTACTGCTATATAATATAAACCATATACTAAATGCATAGTCACAGATTGACTAACGGTTAGTGCCTACGCAAAAGTATCGCTAGAGGCATCACACTCATTACAATAACAATACAACTCTGAAGACGTCATAGCGTAATATAATATACGCTAATTAGCCATGACTCCCACTTGCAAGCCACATGTTTTTAATCCACAACTCCGGTCATTCACATCTCCGCTCCGTAGAATTTTTATTGTCCTAATTACAATTCGTGGTAATTGATGATATGACACAATAGCATAATTATTATCCAATATTTATTTGGGCAGAACTACAGTGGAGAGGTTATAAAACTTGAAGAAATCTGTAAATTTGTTGCAATATCTATTACTTTCCCAAACATTATTTCTTACTAATTACTTAAAAAAATATGCAAAAAAATGTTGCTCCAAATTAGGAATACCTTAAAAGCAGAGATGACACACCAACTGGCTCGACTGCAAAACTATACACAACAGTAACACAATATAAAAGCATCGTACCTACGATCTTACTCACTGAACAAAAATAAGGATTGTTCAATAGAGTAAAAGAGTCGTTATAGTAGATTAAAGAGAAAGAATTAATAACTACTAAGTACTTACTAGACGTATCTATTAACAAAACGAAATTCGACAAATTTTTGTTGGTCGTCTTTTAAAATGAAAAGGATTAAATTTTATTTATCAACTTTCAAGTACTTACGCATAATTTTACTTAAAAATAATCGATGTAAGTAACGAGTATACGTGCAGATTTAAACCTTGGTGGTTATAAGTAACCGTGAAAATAAGAATCTGCGGTCATATACACCGACTTAACCTTCATGAGTTTATTCCTATTATGATATGATCTTTAAAGTGTCGTTCGAACTTTTTATTGTCAGCATAGCCTCATAAATATAACAATGAACATTGTGTCTACTTTCATTTATTTTTGTACTTTTACTTTTGGTCGATAATGATAAAACCAAGCAGGAAAAAGGAATTCTGGTAAACCTGATACAACTTGCACTAGCAAAAGATGTCCTTCGTCCATTTACCAAATGTTAACAGTAAACAATTATTAAAAAATATTTAAATATTGTATCTATAATTAAATTTAGATTGATCGTTAGCATCTGCACCTACAACAGACTCAGAAATATATTGTAACTGCATATATTTTTCATTTTATAGGTAGTTTTGCAGCCATCAGAAGCAGGTCTAGTGGCTGAGCAGCTGGTTCACTGCCTTGGCTTACGATGGGATGCAGCCGACTGGGAAGCTTTAGGCTCTTCTATAGGCCATTTCAAATGGGCAGCCTTCTTGGCGGTTCTTGAAGCAAAGTATTGCTGTGACCAGCAGTTACATTCTGAAGCCCTGGTCGAAGCGGTCGCTGAAATATATGACGTGTTTATAGAAGATATTATTAAAAAGGTAATTATTTAGGTACAGTTTGCTGAAAGCAGAGTCAATAAGAACAGTTTTATTGCATTCGATTGAGCTCAACACAATGTTCCAATAGCCCTCTTCTATGCTTTTTTTTCTCTATTTTTCCTTATTTTCTATCCATGGAATAATAGATTCTTAGCAGCTTAAAACTGGGTATCTTTTAAACTCCTTTTTTTAAACAACCGTTTCATATTAATGGTTCAAAACTTCCAGGGCTACCTCTTCAAACGCGGTTACCTCCTTCCAACGATGCGGGAATACTGGTGTGTCCTGCAGCCCTGTGCCCTAACATATTACAAAAGCTCTTCACAAAAGGACCAATGTGGCAGAATTAATATTGACGAGTACTGCTCTGTTGAAGCTGCTGTGGGAGATGGCAAGATACAGAAATTTCAATTGATCACTCCGGAAAGAACTTTCGAGTTTGGAACACAGGATCATAAGTAAGTCGATTATAATAAACATCGCATAACTCGTTTATATAAATTATAAATAGTAAAATATCAATTTGAAATCAGATGAGTTTGAACATAGTTACTTTTTAAAAATTAATCTAAAAAAATGTCCAATTTTGCCCACGATGATTTAAAAATAGCAATTGTTACGATCTCACAATATTTAAAAAATACAATCTTCAAATACACAGCTGTAGTAGCGTCTGTATACAAAATAACGTTATATAAACGCTTTTATTAACTAGTATTTTGCTATAATTTCTCCAAGGAGCCGTCTCCAATGGGTATCCGCGTTGCGGCAAGCGGCCGCAGTGTCGGGGGGCGCGGAGGGGTACCAGCGGCGGGCGCGCGCGGGGCGGCGGGGCGCGGGGGCGCGGCGCGAGCAGGAGGTGCGCGACACCAGGGCGCGGCTGCAGCACGAGGTGCGCGCGAGACTCGCCGCGGAGGCGCAGGCACAGGTACTTACATAGGTAACTGTACCCAAGGACTCGTCTCCAATGGTTAGCGATGAGCCATGTGGCCGTAGTGTCCGCGACTTCCTGTGGAGGCACAGGGATTGCGTTGCGACCGAATTGTTGCCATGACAACGGGATACAATATTGAAAATTAATGTGGAAATTAAACTGTTTCGAAATGAGACTGTATTACCAAACACATAAGCCTAACACGATTAATGCATCAGAATTTATGTATGTTATCGTTATTATATTAAGATTTTTTTTGTCCAATACCTGCCATAAAGTATTATATTTTTTTCCAGGAATTAGCAGAATTAGCACAACAAGACAACAAAAAGTTAGAAGAACTGAAGCATGCGCAGACTGAACTTGAACGGCTATTGCAAGAAGAGACTCAAGCTAAAAGGGATGAAGAAATTGTTAGGGCGTTGCAAGCCAGGTAAATAAAAGAAATCTTTAAATCCCAACTTATAATAAAATAAAGTTATTTTCAACCAAAATATATTTGAGGAAAATTCATCAGAAAATACAGAAAATATTATTGACTTTTGTTCGGTCTTTGTAAGTGTCCCTTCGTCCAGCATACTCACCACAACTCACCATGGAATCCTGATATTTCATGAATGTCAAAAAACTGTTCTGAAATAGTGCTAAATAGTGCCCAAAGGAAAAAAATAGTGCTCTTGTACTTGCGAAGTTATAGCCATAGTTCGATGAGTATGCTGGACGAAGGTTTCGCCCAGCATACTCACCTCCGTCCGGAGAATCTGTATACGCTTCAAACATAATTCATACTTCAAAAAATAGTTCCCAAATAGTGCCAAACGGTGCCCAAAAAGAAAAAACAGTGCTCGAATAACTTCGGAGTTACAGGCTTCGTTCAGTGAGTATGCTGGGCGTAGGTTCTACGCCCAGCATACTCACCTCAGTGCGCGAATATCGAACGAGCTATAGGTATAATTTACGTCTCAAAAAATTGTACTTGAAATAGTGCCCAATATCAGTCCAATTTTTGCTTGACTTTTGACTTAGAAAACCATTAAATTTTAATGTAAACTTCTACATACTAACGTAAAATGGGGTACAGTCGTCGACACATGTTTTTGGACAAAAATATTAAACTTTCTAATTGTAGACTTCATGTTATTGGAAATAATTATGGTATTTTCTCACATGTCAAAAACTTTCGATTAAATGCATTATTATATACCTATTTTATAAATAATAATAAATGAATGAAACTTTAAGCGTAAATGAAGTCTATTACTTCATTGCATTGTGTGTTTGTCTGAATAAAAACAGTCATTTGCAGCCAATAAAATTAATATCTTGAAAAATTGTAAAAAGGAAATTATACAGTTTCTTTTTGTATATATGTTGCAGGCAAAACTTATAACCAGTCAAAACTAGTACTGTGACATAGTTATACAAATTTTTAAAACTCTTTCCAATAGTTTCATCAATGAAAGGTTTAGCAATAAAAAACATTTTTAATTACTTACGTTATTTATTACTATTTAAAGGGCCAAAGTAATCAGAATTCTAGTTAACTAGTTCACAGCTTTTGTTAACATTCATAATATAATCAATGTAAATAGAAAAAATTGTAGTTTTAATATTGTATATAATATACATATAAAAAAATGTTTAGCGTCGCGGGCGCCGCGCGTCGTAAGCCCCATACCTATTGACCGTACGTGCATCCATTACTGCCACACTATATTGAACTTTATCACATGAGGAATACAGGTCAATTCCGTAAACGTTGTGGTACCGTCCTTGATCCGGAAAATGATTATTTTGAATAATTTTGTCACTTGTAATGTAAGCATTAATAACAGCAACTTTATTTTTCATGCATGATTTACTTCATTTGATATCTTAATCCTTCAAGCGCCGTGATCTAGACAAATATATAAAATCATTGTTCCTAGCTACCGGGGTCCCATGCGACGCGCGAAGGCTTAATCATATTATTATAAAGTATTATTAAAATAATGTGTAATTAATAATATTGCGATTCTAAAGTAAATACTCCCTTACATAGACAATATAACAAAACAAATAATTTACACAAGACAAAAATTGTTAGAAAGAAAGTTAATAATATTGTATTCGACTGTACTCAATGTAATGTATGTAGAAGTTTACAATCAAATTTAATGGTTTTCTAGGTCAAAAGTCAAGCAAAAATTGGACTGATATTGGGCACTATTTCAAGCACAATTTTTTGAGACGTAAATTGTTCCTATAGCTCGTTCGATATTCGCGCACTGAGGTGAGTATGCTGGGCGTAGAACCTACGCCCACTACACTCACTGAACGAAGCCTGTAACTCCGAAGTTATTCGAGCACTGTTTTTTCTTTTTGGGCACCGTTTGGCACTATTTAGGAACTATTTTTTGAAGTATGAATTATGTTTGAAGCGTATACAGATTCTCCGGACGGAGGTGAGTATGCTGGGCGAAACCTTCGTCCAGCATACTCATCGAACTATGGCTATAACTTCGCAAGTACAAGAGCACTATTTTTTTCCTTTGGGCACTATTTAGCACTATTTCAGAACAGTTTTTTGACATTCATGAAATATCAGGATTCCATGGTGAGTATGCTGGACGAAGGGACACCTTTGTAAGGCGATTCTTTTAAATGGCAGTGTATAAAATAATCAATTGCCACGATGCTAAAATGTATAATGGTAAATGTTTAAATATTTGTAGAGTACTAGCAGAAGAGTGGGAACGAAGGGAAGAATTAGAAAGGCTTCAAGAAGAACAAAACAGAATGCTAGAAGAAGAAAGACTTAAAAGAAAGCAGTTTGAGTTATTACAAGCTGAAAAAGAAGCACAGTACAGAGGTATGCTTCAATAACATAGTACATAGTAACATTAGCCATACAAACTTTTCTTTAATTAGTTTTTGCAAATTGCAATCAAATTGCAGTAGTAAAATTATAACTCATAAATTATTTATTTGAACATAATCAACATTTTACAAATTTAATGTAACCTTAGGCTCCCAACATGAAAAATTGATCTAATGCATATACTTTCAAAATTACCAAATTTAGATAACTTAGAGTTCAATTCTAACCTTAAATATTAACAAATTGTCAGAAGCGGAACGACGTCTCAAGGAACTAGAACAAGAGAAACAGAAGTTGGACTCCGAGTTGCGGGCGGCTCAGGAGAAGATACAGAAGACTGAACACAATGCTAATGCTCTCCATGTTCAATTACGGGTAAGATTATATTAGCATACTAGCTGTGCCGCGCGGTTTCACTCGCGTGGCTCTGCTCCTGTTGGTCTTAGGGTGATGATATATAGCCTATACCCTTCCTCGATAAATGGGCTATCTAACACCGAAAGAATTTTTCAACTCGGACCAGTAGTTCCCGAGATTAGCGCGTTCAAACAAACAAACTCTTCAGCTTTATAATATTAGTATAGATTAAATTGTACCTAATAATTCAGAAAATATTGAGGTTATAAAATTTTCCTAGTAACATTAGGTCTTTTTTCGTCCTGGTTGTAAACATAGTATGGGTTAGACATTAAACTGAGATGATTAACTGATGATCATAATATTCCACTCTTAAAATATAAAAATATTTGTAATTGAATTCATCGTAAAGCAAGTATTCGGAGTAATCTTAGAAGGGCAACATATTGACAGAAATCTCCTAATACTTTCTCTATCTAGATCACCGCCTATTTTACATCAGTTCAAAAATCTTTTATAAAACATTTATTACCAGGATCTGACTCCAGTACTCCGCAACGGGGAACGAGCACGCAGAGCCATATCATTCGTTCCGACCACTAAAAGTTCTTCAGATACCCTCATTGATGTTAGAGCTATTAGGCACCTTAAAGTTCTAGATGATAATGAAAATTTGTAAACCTTTTTCGTCAGTTATAATGCTATTTTGTAGAAAAATATTTATAGGCAGAATTTTGTAAGCCAACTAGCTTTAAAAATAGATTGTTGCAAAAAGAATCATTACGATTTCTACAAGTGTTGGTGTTGTAGGGATATGAATGAATTGTGATTAAATTGGCTTATAAATTAAGTTATTTTTTATGAAACAGAGTTATTGTTTTGAAATATGCATTTTTTATTCAACGAAAATATTGGGAACACATGTTCGTTTTTATTTATTTTACATTGTAAACATACATTGTTTTAAGTTTATAAAGATTATTATTTAGGATTGGTAAAATCTAATAATTTGCGTATAAGTTAATAATTATTCTTTCATACAAATATACCGAATAATCGTGAAGTTAACCATGATCATTTTCCTTAAGTGATAGGATACATGTTTTATATGGTTTTATATTGTATTTTTTATTTGAATCTATAATTTATATTGACTATATTGTTTACTTTAAAGTGATTGTTATTAAATTCTTCTTTATCAGGTTTTATATTGTATGTAAATATACTAATTTAATTATTACTAATTAATTATTATATTTGTGTCCAATGAATGAAATGCTAAAGATTGAACATAATTTATTATAGTAACATTTTAAAAATTTACAATAATTATTGTACATACTTATTTTATTTAAATAAGGACAGCTTTTATAATTTATACCTACTTAAAAGAGTACTTAATTTTCATGAATTTACAATTTTATTTGACAAATGTAATAAATAAAAGGCAGCTTGCAATCGAAAATATTTTAATGACCATAATAAACAAGTATTGTCTATGCCATGTATACAATATATAATAGAAAATAAAAATAAAATGTTGTGTCATTTTTTCCCGCCTTTTTTCTCTGCAGCTGCTGCGGCGGCTTGCATCTTCTTTTGTAATTTTTTCAACTGAAAATGAAAATTAGGGTAGGTTTGAGGGAAACAAGGATAGTTGGGATTTATCTTATTGACAAGGTAGGATTTACGTCTTCTTTTTTCCTTTTTTGCCTTTTCCCTTGAGCTATTGAAGAAATTATAAAGACAATTTTGATAAATGAGATTCACTAAAATACAGTATCGAAAAGCTTTATATGTTATAAAAAAATGTATGTTTTATTTAAATAATGCTTGATATATGATTAGAATAGGACAAAATAAAAATGTAATGTTATTAACTTGCACAATATTAAACAAATCATATCAAGATGCAAGATAAAATTGCGTAATATGTACAATTTTCCTCAATAACGTTTATCCATCTAGTAGGTACATTCATTATAATTTAATCTATATAATAGGTATATTCTTACCCGTTTCTTCTCGGCCCGGTTAGCAAGCACGTCCCTCCAGGCACACTGTATAACCCTCGCCGCATGTTCCAAAAGGAACTTGTTCATCTTCTCCGTCATCTCCTGGTGATATTCCGCCTCCCTTTCCTCCATCAGTGGAATGTATTCTTTGTCTTGTTCCGCTAATTTTATCTGCAATCATAATTTATTAATTTATCTATGTCAAGTGAAAATAACAGATTGTTTTATTAATCAAAACAAGGCTCAATATTTTATTGTTTTGTCAGGATCAGTAGATAGGTGATTCATCTTAGCTGTTCGTCCGATTTTGATACAACGGTGCAAATACACAAGTAATTAAGCTAAATTAAACCATTAAGTACCTAAGTATATTAAAATTTAAAATGAAACAGAAATCAATGCAAGAAGTGGTAGATTCACTTCTTGCATTGTTTCTCGAAAACGAAATCAACGCAACATAATATCATACCATAAAGAGATAAATTTATCCGAATTTAAATGAACTATAATTACAATATTAATTATTGATAATAATAATTGTCCGTGCTATTCAACTTTGATTTGAAACACCGACAATTTCTATTGTAAACAAGATTAAAACTATCAGACATGTTTTGCAAAAACGACTCCAACCTCAAGTTCTTCACACTTCTGAAGCTCCTCCTCATATTTCTCCGTGAACTCGTCCAGCTCCACTTGCTTGTCTCCCATCTCCAAGTCATATTTTTGTAGCCATGACAACAGCTGCGTCTCCACCTTGAATCTATAACAACACTTTAGTTATCAAAGTAACGACACAAAATCTTAATATCTTAATCTTATCTTAATCTTAATACTATTAAAAAGGCGAAAGTTTGTTTGGATGTATGGATGTATGGATGTTTGTTACTCTTTCACGTAAAAACTACTGAACCGATTACAATGAAATTTAGCACACATATAAAGGGTAACTTGGATTAACACATAGGATAGGTTCTATCCCGGAAATCCCACGGGAACGGGAACTATGCGGGTTTTCCTTTGAAAACGCGGGCGAAGCCGCGGGCGGAAATCTAGTTGTTAATAAAATTAATATGTAATTAATTGAAAAAATCAAAACAATACCATGGAGTAATGACCGAAAACCGAAATGCTAAAATTATAAAAAAAAAAGAAAAAAAAATGTCGTATAAGTAGAAATAAGTTTTTTAGTCGACTGATAATTTGAAATTTAAAATTATTTTTATTTTAATTAATGAAATATAGAGAATATTATATGGAAGAAATTTATTATAGAGAAATAATAAATTTCTAAAGAATCCAACATAACTGATTGAATTAACTAATAGACTAATAAGAACGAGAACCTATGAGTCTAGGTCCTAGGACTCTCACACAGCACGCCAACTTTGGTCTTTGATTTCTTTGAAATTTGTATCAATATGCAATTAATTATGTGGGCCGATCCCGGCGGCACTGCAATGCCGGGCCGACCCGTGACGGGAGTGGAGCGAGCCCCGAACATCCCGTCGGATTTCAAAAATCAGTTTAATATACTGGTCCCGCTGTGCGGGAACTTTCAGATATTAAGCTGAAAAGAACAGATACTACACTTTGATCTTAGCCAAAAGGCCGAGAAGCGATACCGTACCGGGGCAATCGAGATTATTTACGACTCGGAAAAAAAATAACTAAAGCGAGTTGTAAAAAGTGTCTGATAAACAGTGGTGACATCTGTCGGATGCATTTGTGAGTATCTTGTGGTAAGTACTATACGTATGGTTTCGTCTGTGGCGCCATCTAGCATATTTATAATTAAAGCTACCGTACTACCTGTAAGCGGTAAGCCCTTTTTTTTTTTTTTTTTTTTTATAGTGGGGAAATCTTCCAAAAGCGGTAAGCCCTACTTGTACCTTGTATAAAACTAATCTTCGCCCATTTTCGCACGTGATTACTATCAAGCTAATTTTCCGTGAGTATTAAAACATTTTATCCTTGTTACCTCTGTAAGCTACCACAATCGACAGTTTCGTACAGGAAATTATTGGGCGTCTCATCAAAATAAAGCTACTCACGGAAAATTAGCTTGATAGTAATCAAGTGCAAAAATGGGCGATGGATGCTGATGAGCTTCCTACTTATTCTAATAATAATTATTATTATACCAAACACCGCCTTCGCTTTCCATTTGAAGGTTAGGAAAAGATTTTAAGTTCCTTCCTTAAAATATTTTGATCAAGTGAAGAAGACATCTTGATAAAATGGTCCTATTCTAATAATTAAGACTATTAACTTTGAATTAACTCTCTGTTATGTTTCCAGTAATATCAATCGACCTCTATTCAGATAGCTCCCAAGTCCCACAGTACAACGCGGCCGGTCACTGTCCAAATATAAGGTCCAAATAGACAGTGTGATGATATTTTACCGTCGAGCCCTCTGGTTCTTCTCATCAATGAGGTTCTTCCTGAGAACATTCTCATAAAGCTCCCGGGACTCTGCCTCCTCCTCCTTGAGCATTTCGTTTTTGACCAGGTGCGCCCGTGTCGCTAGCACCATCTGGCGGTCTGAATCTAAACTATTAAGGATATTTTTCATAAGTATTAGTGTAAGCCGTAAGGTTTAGGGTAGTTAAATTTTTTACCTTGTTAGTAGTTACCACAGATAATACAATAGCTTCTACACTAGAAGATACTAAACAAAGGAATAAGATAAATAATTAGTCGTTTACAGACTAATTAGGTACTAATCCATACTAATATGTATTATAAATGCGAAAGTAACTCTGTCTGTCTGTCTGTTACTCAATCACGCCTAAACTACTGAACCAATTTGCATGAAATTTGGTATGGAGATATTTTGATACCCGAGAAAGGACATAGGCTACCTTTTATTGCGAAATATGTACCACGGGCGAAGCCGGGGCGGACCTCTAGTAGGTTATAAAATATATCATAAACATCAAAATTTTTACACCTTGTCTATAAAGAAAATCTTATGATGAAATGAGCTGAATTATGAACGCAATAAAATATTAAAAAGGATCTCTAAATTACATTTTTTTCTTCAGCTTCAGATCAGCATCTCGGTTAAGAATAGCGAGCTCATGTTCCAACTTGGCAATAATCTCCGATTTTAGCTTCATCGTTTCCACAAAACTATCGTTTTCTTCTTTCAATGACTGCGTGTATTCTAAACAACATCAATTTAATTAAAATGAATTATAAACTTACAGCAACAGCAATAACAATAAGTATGAAAATACCTAGCATTTGACAAAATAATATAACATTGGTGTGAAAAATAAAATGAAGACTTACAATACAACTGTCTCAACGCTCTCTTTTTAGTTTGGGACGAGAGTTCATACAGTATCCAAGAATATTAATTCTGATTGTACTTCAGAATGTACAATTCTGAAGTATTATAATTATATACCTACAAAATTACAAACCATTAATTTTTTCAATAAGCTTCTGGTTGGAGCCTTCCAACTTCCTTGTATTCAATTTTGCAGCAAGTTCCTCTGCCGCGGTTGTTTCCATCTGTTGTACCATCAAGTCGCGAAACTTCTCAAAGGTCAGTAAATATTCTAAACCTGGCACTCTTCGCCGCGTCTATAAAATTTATTAAACGAAGAAATTTTAATCATTCAAACTTAAGTACCTACTAATTAAAATTGTATGATAAAAATTCTGGGTCGAAATAATTCTATTCCTTCCGTTTTACAAAAATTAAGACTATTAATAAATAAAAACTGTGTAATATCTTACTTCCACATATTCCGCATATTCTTGTTTCATCTGTAATCAAAATCATAGAATAAAAATGCCATCTAATTAATAGTTATAGGTAAGTAGGTAGTTAAAGTTTAAATTATATTAATAATTAATTTTATCAACCTCTTCAACCATTTCAATCACTTTTGGTCGCAGTTGTGGGTAACTATTTAAAATGTACATGAGGTGTCCTAGTTCCGGATTCAATCTGTTTTTCAATGAGACATCGCCCTGAAAACATAGAAATATTGTTTGCCATTTATTTCGCTATGAAATAAAATTATTTCTAAAGTGGTTACAAAAATTACAAAGAATTTATACATGTACCTCTGACAAAAAGACACTTAGGAGAAAAATAACATGAACATGAACATGAGAAAAGCTAATTTGCTAGTAAATATTCCCGATTTTTCGAATTAAATCATGCAAAAAATACAAGTACCTCTACCTCTACCTACTCATTATGATTTACTTACCGCTTTAATATCTTCCATAGCCGCCATATTTAAGAGACTAGTGGAAAACAAGGGATTATCATACTGTTCAAATATGAAAATCAAATCTTCCATATGCTGAGATGATAATATTGAATTGAGGGTGCGATATTCCTGCACCAGGTTAGGAAGGCAAATAGCAAGCTTGGTTTTATAGATTGCTTCGTCCAGAATCTTCGTGATTCGTTCCGCTTGGATGTGGCATTCCAGATCGATTGGCGATGCGGCTGATAAAAGATTATTATCATTAGTTCGAAATTAAATAGAAAAGAAATGTTTGGTATTAGGCAGATGTATTTTACATCTATTCTACGTCCTGCCTGATAAATAGTGCAGGTTTTATTTCCTCTCAAGTCTAAATTTTATGGGTGCTTAGATTCAAAGTATGAACTGACGAAGTAAGTATGAACTGAATAATTAAAAGACTCTACATTAGATAAAAATACTAGTATATGTAGCTAAATAGAAGCAAATATAGGCAAGTAGCCAATATTTTTAAGAATGCTCTATCCTTGCTCTACCTGCTACATTTGTACCCGTACGACAGAAGTTGTATAGATCAAAACACACCATTATCTTTAGTAAAATCTGGTTCATCTTTCGCACTCCTTTGAGACCTACTACTGCCAGTTCTGGAGCTCTCAGAGAATGTGGACGATTGTAGAGTCCCAGATGATAGGGTGTCCATAACTTATTATTAAATAACGGAAAATAAATTACAGTTCTCTGTTTGTGTTCTCGTGTTTATCGTCCTTTGACTTATTAACAATTCAGTTGCTATGGTTACTGATTAAGATTAAAATAGAATTGAAATTATTAAAAACAAAAAAAATACCTACACTTCCTCCTAACTGTGCTCCTAACTAACTATAAGGTGCTATAAGGTACCTACTTTAATTAAACTCATATATTTTGGTAAATACATATATGAATCAGTCGTGAACCAATCACTAGTAAATATTATGCATTATGGTCATAGGTAAGGCTGGAACGCGCTAAGTTTTATTTTCCATTTTCGGTAGGTAATAATTTATTGATAAACTACATTTCAGCTAGTAAGTAATAGTATTGTATGTTAGGTATATTAATATATGCAATCTTGATCAATTATTGGATAAGTAGGATTGGATAAAGGAGATATGCCTAATTGATTCAATGGATGGAATGTATTATTATTTTTTCATTCTCTTAATATGTAGATACCTAGGTACATATTATATTACATAGGTAATCTTTAAATTATATAAAGAAATATTCATTACTTCAAAACATGAAAGTAAGTTCAACATCAATTACCAATTCGTACAAAACCATAACGATAAGCAATAGTTGCTATGTAACCAAAACTTCGTATGTTTGTTCGATACAAACCAAAGTTTAGCAAGCACTACACTATTTTACAAAACTCTCACGATAAAATTAAGGAAACAAAATGCCAAAGAAAAGTAAAGTAAACAAACTGGCTCGTATGTCAGATGAGGAACGAGCCAGGTACTTGCAACACCGCGCAGATGTGGAGGAAGAAGCAAGGAGAAGAAAGCGGGAGCTAGTGGCCAGATTTATCAAGGTATATTAATTTATTTAAAAGATAAAAGTGTAGGTCTGAAAATACTGCTCTTGTTTATTATAATACATTTTTTTAAGCTGAACTGTCTTTAAATCTGTCTTTTTGAATTGATCACTTTTACCAAAAAAAATAAACAGCTATCCATTTCGATATCCAGCGACTGAGAGAAGTCAGTTCTCACACATAATTTTTCAATCTACGAACTCTATGTGCTTCATAAACTACGTTTTGATGTTACTTAGAATAAATAAATAAATATTCTAGGACAATTTTCACACACAGCACGATCTGATCCAATACTAAGCTTTCGCTTGTGTTATGGAAACCAGATGGCTAATAAACATAAATATATATACCTAATATAATTTTAAATATATACTTATACTAGCGGTCCGCCCCGGCTTCGCCCGTGGTACCTACATGTTTAAACTATCCTATCTCTCAAGTTGGATCGAACTACACATGGTGTACGAATTTTATTATAATCGGTTAAGTGGTTTAGGAGTCCATTGAGGACAAACATTGTGACACGAGATGTATATATATTAAAGATAGATAATTAACACCCAGACACAGAGCAAACATCTATTTTCATCACACAAATCTTTGCCCTGGGTGGGAATCGAACCCACGACCACTGGCTTGCAGGGTCACTACCAACCAAGCCATCCGGTCAGTCAAAAAAAGGAATCTAAGCTAAAACTTAATTTTTTTGCAGAATAAACTAGACAAAGAAGAAGCTTTCAGCAAAATAAATACAGCGAAAATAAATCAAGAATGGCGGTACATTTTACGAAGAATAAAATGTCAGCAGATGGACTTGGAGATTCAGGTAAAAACATCTTCCCAATATCTCCTGTTCAATTTTTTAGTGTCTTCCCTAGTCTTGAAAAAATATGCATGAAGACAACTGTTCATAATAACCAAAAACTCTTTCACACTTAAGAGTAGAAACATCCAGCTCCACAAACTTTCTCGTTAATAGGTAATTAAAATGGTAGAAGGTTAAGGGAAGGTTATGGACTACTTATAGTTTATAGATTATGTTCAGTTTATCTACAACAATATAAATTCAGGGTATGATGTTGAGTTTCAACTTTCTGATGGAGAGGAAGAATCGTCTGATTGCTTCGTTGACGAGGGCTGTGGAAGATTCAGACGAACAGCATCGACGAGCTTTTCAAGCACATACGGAGAATTTGAGCTATTTCTTGAGTAAGAAACAAAAATGAGTCTCTACATTATAATAATAAAATAACATAGAACTTATTTATAATATTTAAAAACTACGAAAATCAGAAAATCTTCATATTTTTCATAACATTCCATATAGATGTCTAACACACATTGATTGAATGATAACCGAATAAAAACGAAGCCCATTAAATTTTTCTTCTTGGTGTTACAAATTTAGCAAAAGTATGTTTTATTTCAGACCATAATATTTACTTCTTTTTTATTATTCTTCTGTTTCATAAAATTTTGTTTATTTTCAGGAATAGGATCACAGCGTCTAGACAAGCTACAATCTTTATACGAACACCAAAAGAATTGTTTTCTCGAGACTTGGGATAAAGAGGAGATGGACATATCCGATAATCAGGATAGAGCCGAGTTCAAACTAACCCTTATTACATTTATACAAGATCGAGACTTTAAATTATATAAAAAACAAATTGAAAATCAAAGAGCTACAAACAAAAATGACGCAAGGCTAGAGGTAGGTACCTAAATTAATAATAGTTTTGATGAAATTTGATAAATTTAAATTTACTAATGATTTTAAGGAAATAAAACAATTTTTTAAATTTGGTATCATCCCGAAGAATTTCTTTATTTACCGAATTTAAATACTGCGCTTAATTTAATAAATACAAAACAAACAAAAATATCATCAGAAAACCGTATCATTATTTCTATGTAAATTGTATATCATCCCTCCAGTCGTCACAGTTCGAACGTCCCTTTTCTGATAAACAAAACAATAAGTTTTTTGAAAATTCGCACTTATCTTCCGTGTTTTCTGGAATAAAAAAGACATAATTTGATAATTTTCAAGTTCGGCAAATATATTAATTATTAATACAAAAAAAACGCTGAAATCATCATGAACGCATTTTTGTTTGTAGTAGGAATACCTGTATAACTAGTAATACCTACTTAGAAAGAATATAATCCGGAGGAAGAATTAATCAAAACCCACCATTATCAAGAATTTGAAAACATTCTTCAATTGATTCTTGCAGGAAGTCCCTCAAGTCCTCATTTTTTACATCTTTTGTAAGCACGTTGGTAACGTAATACCGATCTGGCATTCCATTGTCTCCTGTCTATATAAAAAAAACAATTACAATACATATCTTAAATTAGGTTTATGGATAAGGGGTGAAATGCGTACAGTTAAAAATAGCAACTGAATTTATTTAAAATTATTACTAACCATCTGTAAGTTCTCTAGAAAGCAATGCATAGCACACGCTTTTCCACTTTCCCTGTTGTCACTTGAATTCCTATTATCATTATGGTTATCTGAAGATCGCTGCATGTTGGGATTGTATTGGCTTCTCTGGCCGGAGTTCTTAGAACGCTCTCGTTTATACCGTCTATTTGAATTTGGGTACATGCTTTGTGTTTGGGATTCCTAAACAGACATTAACATTTATTATTCTTACGAAGGTAACGAAGATGTTAAATTTAAAAGAAGTTTATTTATTTATTATTTATTATTTCCTCGTCTCGCCAGTACGAACTAGAGACCTAGTTATGTAACTAGAGTTTAGAGTCGACTTTATATAAATAATACGCCAGAGCAACCAAAGGGGCATGCTTAGTGGTCACCACCGTCCATAAACACTTGTACGTACAGAGCATTATGTTCAATACACACCATTGTGTCATTACCTAAAATTGAATGTAAAACGTGATTCTTAAACTATTAAAATAATGGATAATTCAAAATCTTACATGTCCACCGTAATCGTCATTTGGGTAATAACCGCTCCGTTCATCAGAATGGTCATTCTGATAACTTTTACCATTGTTATTTCTATTACGGTTCCTTATTCCTTGATCCCGTTCGCTCATTCTCCCGTTCCCGTCATGTCTGTCGTATTCACTGTATTGGTTTCGTCCATCATTCATTGATTTACGCCTATCCATTTGGTCATGGTCACTTTGTTCATATTCCATTCTATCTACTCTTCCATTCATCCAATTTCTTTCCTCATCTCTATCTTTTTTATTTTTTCTATTCCCCATTCTATTAGTATCGGAGTCTGACCAATCGTTCCCTGAATAAGTTCGATCTTCTTGGTCTCTCCAGTCGAATCCAGAAGAAATTCTTTTGGAATTGCTGGAGTTCCTATTATCATGTTGGTTTAAGCAGTTGTTATAGATTTTCTTTAGTTCGTCGCTTTTTAAGCTGCCTTCTGATCGGCAGTTTAGCGCCTATTTATTTAAGTCAAATTAATTAATTGTTTTTAATAGTAATTTTAAAAATATCGAAATGCTACTCACATGAGATTCCAGGATGATCAAACTTATGAATAAAATTATTTTTTTCGAAAACATATTGTTGCTTCAATGGAAACAAATCTAATGACAAGGGCAAACGAGGACTATCCTATTTATATGATAGGCATATGTATGAAGTTCATGCTTCAATACCCCGGGATGGACGTCTATTTAAACGCTATTCGTTATGCCTTGATTTTAACCAAAAATTAAATTGATTATGATTAGGTAATGTAATCCATACCATTCTATTAGTCCATGTCCATACTAATATTATAAATGCGAAAGTAACTCTGTCTGTCTGTCTGTTACTCAATCACGCCTTAACTACTGAACCAATTTGCATGAAATTTGGTATAGAGATATTTTGATACCCGAGAAAGGATATAGGATAGGTTTTATCCCGGAAATCCTACGGGAACAGGTTTTTCTTTGAAAACGCGGGCGAAGCCGCGGGCGGAAAGCTAGTCTGATTATAAATGGAGAACCATTTTAATAAATTAAGGCCTATAATTATTTTAGAATATTAGGACGATAATAGACTAACTACAAGAGTGATGGAAGAAGTATATTTACACTTAATTCCATTTTTATAACACCAAACATGTTACCTAACATAAGTAGTTATACAGGGTGTCACACTTTCGGTATACTAAGCGCGAAGGGACTTGTAGTTTTGCATACACTGATCACGTAAAAAATACTCAAATAACAAAATTACGTGAAAAATTTTTCGCCAAATTTTTCCTTAAAATCCATGTATTCTTCTCTAGCTTCGCGCAGCCGGCATATATCGCTTTGCTAATATGAGCATTTTGTCTATGAAAACATAATCTTAAACGATAGCTCACGTGCGGGTGGCCAAGTTGGGCGGGTTGCTTTTTAGGGGTGTACACATGGAATTTTAAGAACTCCTCTATTTGAAAAAAAAAATGCGTCTGGAATTTTATAAGTATTTTTTACGTACTCAGCGTATGCAAAACTACAAGTCCCTTTGCGCTTAGTAGGTATACCGAAAGTGTGACACCCTGTAGTTATCATGTTTGGATATGTAAGACAAGATCTCAATCAAGCAAATACTCATGGTACAGTAGGAAATTATAACTGCATTTGGATTGGTCTCATAAAGGATAGGTCCAAAACAAAAATGACAACCATTTTCAATTTTTCAATGATTTTTCTTTTTCTCTCAAATTAACTTTAATCACATTTATCAATAGCTAACAATCGAAAGAATACTAGGCATATACTTATGTTAAACATGGTCTGAATACGATAGCTGTCAGATAGCTGATGCGGCGGAAACTTCTGACGCACTAATCACAGGAAGTTTTACGTGAAACTAATTGAAAATGGATACATTTGGTATCTACCTGTTTTGGGTCACAATCCTATGTACTTACATCGTATTTGTAATACCTGTATCTCATATATAAATAGGTATATAGTTAATTGGGTCTTTCTTTGCTATAACATATTTTATAATCGTTGCTATAACGTTTAAAGGCGGGCTCTGTATAAAAAGCATGTTATAATATGATGGGATAAAATATATAAGTAACTAGATAGGTAACTACATATTTTATTCAGGAATGAAGTTTTTTTTCACCAAGCTTTATGGAAACTGGGATACCTACTTTTCTAAATGATATTATTACTTAGTTAGGTGACTAAAAAAGGCATTTTCTTCTAGCATGAAGATGAAATGCGCCAACTCTGTCGGCCACAACAACTTGAGATAGATATGTATTGGGGAAAACTTCGTGACGTGTACAACAATTATTTGGAACAGCACAATCCTATAATGAGCCACTATCAGTCTCTGCAGGAAAAAGATGACTTCTATCAGCGAGATATCGCGAGAAATGACATGCAAATACAACAGGCTTCGGTAATTAAATGTAAAATTTGTAAACTACGCAATACTGATTATTTGGCCATGTTCCTAAACTGAAAAAATATATCTAAGTAGGTAGGTATACTAGCAAAATGCTATGCATCTTATTGCTTTCTAATAAGAATCAAACAATTAATGACCTCTAGGTTTTGCTCTCATGCGCCAACTATTGAACGACGGCTAATTTGATCAACACAACAACTCAGTTAATTCAAAAGTTGAACAACAAAGTCCCAGCTCAATGATAATATCTATATTTTTAGTTTACATTCTAAAACCAGTTGATTTCGTTTTACTATTTATTTAAATTAACAGGAAATGTTAATAACATTACAAAAGGAATGGATGAAGATGACAAATCTGATGAACTATAAAATAAAACGTATGAACAGTCACAAAGAAGACTTAGCTAAGAGATACTGGCAAATGAAGAAAGACAGTAAGTCGAATAGACGAAGAGAAGATGAGGACTTAGCTGTAATGGTTGACGCTAGTCAAGGCGCTAAAAAGGTGTGGTGCTTTTTACATGTGAAAACCAAGATTTTACTGCTTAGTGGACTTTCTTAGGCCTTATCTATAAATAGCTGCGCTTCACGGTTTCACTCGCGTGGCTCCGGCGCTCCTGTTGGTATTAGCGTAATGATAACCTTCCTCGATAAATGGGCTATCTAACACCGAAAGAATTTTTCAAATAAACAAACAAACAAACTCTTCAGCTTTATAATATTAGTATAGATTATGATCTAGTCATTTTAATATTAATTAATGCAAAAATAATGTTATTTATTTCAGTATCTAGAAAATATGCTTACGAAATTGCAAAAGATAAATCAGATGGCTCAAATATGTAGCAAATACGAACATGATAATGATAAAATACTGAAAGAAATGGAGGATGATGAACTTCCACAAGACTTCGAAAACCTTGACGCTGCTATGATCGTAAGATACCTACCTCGAAAATGCCGTTACTTCTCTAAAATTTAAAATACCTATATTTTTTTAAGTTGCCTGATGATAAAATGATGGTCACTCATTATTTTTATTTCAAAAAATTTATTTTCCTCCCTATTTTCATTAACATAGTTTATAGTTCAAGTGGTCATCTATAAAGTATGTAAAAATAATGTAATTTGATGATTACAATCCTTTTAATAGGGCATCACATTTCTAAGAACAAGTTTGTTCTTCAGTCACTGAAAAACAGATGAACTGATTTGGATAAATTTAGTAAATTTGGTTAAACCTGAATAAACAACATCATCATCTAATATCAATACATATGCCTTTAATTCCATCACTTTCTAGAATGAATGCAAGGAGTACAGTAAAATGGATAAGTTCCTGTTGAAAGTAAATAGAGCCAGAGTCCAGACTATTTGTCTCAGAACTGAAAAAAACAAACTTGCCAAGGAAAATATTCAATTAAAGCAGTACATCAAGAAATATCTCACAGACTTAGCCCTAAATGATGGAAAGATGAGGCCACATACCACCAAACTACCCTCAGAAACAAATGAATTTGTGCCAAAAATGTAAGTATTTTGATACAACAATTTAATATGTTTTTTTTTTTAATTAAATGAATTAAATTTATGATTTAATAATATAATCCATAGTTTATCAAATTCATATTCAATAAAAAATTAGGTAGGTATGTCAAGTATAAGTGATTTGAGATAACTATTATTATACTCTTGGAACAAGATGTTACTTCGTGAATTGACACACATAACAGTAAAACAAAGCGAGACGCTCCACTAGTTATACATCTAAAACTTCATATTATGCATTAATGTAAAAAAGGCATCACTAATTATAGCTGATATATGTTTATTGATATATACTTAGTCTTATATTGTTTGTATTTATATAATATTATTAAATTGCACAATTTTTTACAGAAACCGTCCAGTAACATGTATTGAAGGAGCATTATCAAATGCAGTTATACACGAGAAGCAGCTACAATTAGAGAAGAAAAGAAATAAAGAAATTGGAGTTGTGCGATCATACCCTCGTGTGAATTGTTGGTAAAATATTATAAAATCTGTACCAGCAAAATGTAACTAACTATTTATAATTTAATTTTGATACTATTTTATACTGTAATAAATCTAATTGGATGATTAGGAATAATAATATAAGAGTATATGTTTGTATACTTGTAACTTATAATATAATAATAAATAAAATGAACTAAAGAACAGAAAAATACGTTTTATTTAATTTAATACTATATAAAAAAGGCACTTGTTTATTCCATTGGTTTTACACCATCCATTCCTCCTTCCCCTAAGTTCCATGGATCATCAAGAGCCATCAATAGAGAAGCCAAATTCGTATAACCCTCAACATCGATATTTTTGGTCATTTCTTCAGAAAAGTGTATGTATTCGTCGCACAAGATACAGTTCCCTTGATAAACACCATTAATTTCGTACCAACCTTCAAGCGGTTCACTCAACGGCTTGCTCAATTTTATTAAGATCTCTTGGTCATTACCAGTTTTCACATAGAATCCATCATTTGCAGATACCTTTGTAACTTTTCCCCACAAGCTAACTTTCGCGCCTTTTGACTTAGAATCAAGTGTTGTGGTTCTCACATACGGTACATACTCGTCGTTGTCGGGGAATTCACTGTCCTCAAAATCATCGTGATCCATTGTTAATATCAAAAATAAATAAGAGAACACAAAAACTGAATAGTTTTGCACAAAATATATCGGCTGTTTTATTTGCGTTGAAATTCAAATACCGGCATTCAATTCGATTTCAATCGAATGTCAATGAAATATTGAAGTGTCAGATGTCACCAAATGTCACTTTTCGTCACAGAATATATTACTATTTTATCTCAGAGCAATAAACCTAGGTTTATTGCTCTGAGTATTTTATAATGATGTGGCCACAGACTAATAATAATACTACATGTTGCTATATTATATTAATTTTGAAGTGAAAACTTCTTTAGCGGCGTTGGGTATATAATCTTAAACTCGCGTCAGGACACGTGGCCTGATCGAAAAACCGTAAGACGGATTTTTTTTTTTTTGCCCTTATATTCCATGCGTAAGACGGATACCATTCCAAAATATCAAACATGCTGAATGTTAATAATCAAGTTTTCACTTTTGCCGGCACTCCCGGAGTGCAACCCGTCTTTTTATTATTTTTTACTTTTACGCGAGCATTTACATTCGTTCATGTGGAAACAAATACACAATCAATAGCCTATTAGCACAGGTATTAGTCTGGGTCTTCATCTACCCACACATCAAATGTCACTGTAAACGGTACAGTAGTATTTGCATAAAAAAGTAACAAATATCCTAAGCAAATATCTATCCATCCTCACAAACTCGCATTTATTTTCTTATATGTAGTAGGATATTATTTTAACTCGAAAATCGAACACTTTACAGCGTGTGGTGCCCTCGAATTCGTTTGTGAATTTTGTCCTAGTGGTCCTATACCTTGTATAGATACAAGTGAAATTCCATAAATTTTTAAAAAGCTTCAGGCACTTCGGTCATGTCTGCACAAACAGACAGACAAACAAATTTACAGTTTAGCATTATGTTTAATAACTATAAGCTTGTAATCTAAAGGTGCGTATAAATTAAGCGCGGCAGCCGCGCGAGCCAATGTTCGACCAGAGTTGACGTTCATTTGCTGCGCGAGCCAATATGTAGATATATTTTAAGTTGAACGTAGTTGCCGCGCGCGGCAGGCGATCCATCACGAACATCTCTTCTGTAGGATGCCAAAAGTGTAGAATTTTCTTTTTCAAGTCAGGAATAGGTATATCCATTTTCTTACTGATTTCTACCCACGCATCATACCTCAGCGATTTATTGTGGTATTGGGAGGATTTGCTGTTCTATAAAAATTCATTAGCGCCATACAATTGTATTAGTAAACGGCACTTTTCGTTGTCCATTTTTACGTATACGCCGCGCGAGCCGAATCACCAAAACTACAAACCGTCCACACGGCGCGCGAGCGAACGCCTGAAGTTCCTTTGATGCGGTCTCAAAAACCGACAGTGAGCGGATCGCCCCGCGGCACGTTCGAGCGCGGCAATGTTCGGGTCGCCGCGCGCGGCAATCCCGTCTAAATAGTGCGCGGCCGCCGCGCGCGCCTATGTTCGATGGTTTGCCGCGCTTAAGGCTATAAGCATTTGGAGTAAAGAGATATTATGTCTATTAATGGAAATTCCAGTAATAATATTGATGGTAAATAAAAGACAAAAGCACAATATATGAAAGTTTATTTATTCTTATATTATATACAGTTTTCAATTCAAATTATATCAAACAATCATAGTTGTCGTCAAAAGAAGATACAATATTTTCTTACCAATCTAGCTATTGAACAAAGGGCTATAATAATCTTCAAAGCCCTGTATTTTTACCAGATGAGTAGATAAATTAAACAGAGACAAAGCTTCATAGGAACATGCAAATTTCATACCTATTTTGGTAGGGATGTCACAAATTAACCAAAAGTTTTGGTAAATATTTTTATTTATAACCTGCCTTGATATCAAATTTGTTCCAGTATTTTATGGTAAATTAACAGGTTGTGGTTGTAAGAACCTTCGTCTCTGTACTATTTATTTACTCTTGTGATTTAATGCTATTACTAGATTTGTAGAGATGCTGTGTTACTATTTATTAACAATAACACAATTAATGTGAACTTACAATTTCTGTAACTTTTAATTCTATCACAAATGTATATTAGACACTGTAGCCTTAACTATTATACGAGGTTTTGAACATGTATCTACGCGTATACCATATCTTCGTTTAACGACCCTAAACAAAACGGAAAACTGACAACCCTATTAGTACTCCTCCACATCCGTCCTCTATCCGCCGGAAGAAAAGACAGAACAATAGTCGACTGACAATCTTGGTAGTTATCCTCTATATCAGCATAAGGCTGCGTTTCCACCAAAGATGCGTGAGGATCCGTAACGAGGGATGTCTTTTTAACCCATTGAGTCCCGAACGGCCCGATCGGTCCACGACACATTAGATTTTCTATTGTGTCTGTGATTCCGGGGCCTGAGTTATTACAGAGCCAATCCTGTCGCTTTATTTACCTCGCCTCGGTCAGCACAGCTCTACTAGAAGCGATACTATTGGTCCTTTAAAAATATATCCCTCGCAACGCATCCTCGCACGTCTCTGATGTAAAAGCACCCTTAGAAAGTGATATTGTCCTATCTTTCTTTCTTATCGACCAGGAAGCTTATATCTAATACACTGGAGATTGCACTATGACCATTAACTTGTAACAAGAAAATATGACGTTGAATGACGCCTGTATGTTTTTTTATCCCTTTCACACCAACTTGCCAAGTTTGGTTAGGGTAATAAAAAAACATACAGGCGTCATTCAACGTCATATTTTCTTGTTACAAGTTAATGGTCATAGTGCAATCTCCAGTGTATTAGATGTAAGCTTCTTGTCATCGACCATTTTAACAGATGACCCTACTCCTAAGCATACACATCCTCTCTATCAGCCGCTATAGCAGGTGTTGTAGCGTCCTCCATAGCCGCAAAGTTCATGAAATGCGCCGGTCTATGCACCTCGTGGTAGAACTCGCGCGGGTTGCCCAGTTGCACGCCGTACTTCATGTTCGGGTCGTGCCGGACACCTGGGAAATAAATTTTTTATTAAAATCCAATCGATTACTTTTATGAAAACTTTAATATATGAAAATAGCTTTCAATTTCTATGTTGACACTTGCGAAATTGAATTAATTAACTAAACTAGTAGTATGTATGTATGATTTACTATTTTGAGAGACTATAATAGAAAATTACAAGTTATATTACATTGAGCTCAAACATTATAAATGACAAAAGAAGGCATATCTCAAAACAAAAAGACTTCTTATTTTTTATACGTACCCATAAAGTTGTAATTCCAACTGCCCTGCGACGGCACCATGAAGTAGCCAAGGAATCGATCTGACAGCAACATTTGGACCTTCTCATAATGACTGGGTAAATAACCCTTGGGGTTGTTTCCCCTGTCGGTATTCTTAACCCCCCACTCGTAACCACTGGGGGTGAGTTTGTACGCCGTGAGCGAGCAGGAACCGGGCGTGAAGGAACAAGTGATTATGATTGTCTTCTCTCCGTCCCAGGACGGGTTGTCGGCCATTATCTTCGCGTGTGCTGTAATGTCCTGTGTAGAAATAGAAAAAAATATGCTTTATTTCGCATTTTTTAGAATCAAATACAATTTTCTCTATAAAATAATCTATATCATGCTAACAAGTGAGAATAAAAAGTCAAAAATATGTCTGAACAAAACCAATGGTCTCATTAGAATTGAAAACTACGAAAAAAATATGTATAAATAGTTGAAAATATCAATGATTAGTTTCACTTGCAGGCGTGTGTGCCTCTACGGCTTCTTTTGTGTGTATGTGTGCATGCGAGCACACGAAAACGCCTGCGTGTAGTCTCGAGCTTGTATACGTGTACGTAGTGGGTGCGTGTTAGCGCGTGTCAGTATTGCGTGCGTGCGTTAGCACGTGTAGGTATTGCGTGCGTTTGTGTTAGCACGTGTCAGTATTGCGCGCGTGTGTGTCAGCACGTGTCAGTGTCCGCACCTGCGGCGAGAGCTGCGGCAGCTCGTTGGGCTGCGTGTGCATCCAGCCGAGCGGCTGCAGGTGCGCGAGCGCGGGGTGCTTGGGCAGGTGCCGCGGCAGGTGCACGCTCTGGTGCGTGTGTTCCAGCACGTGTCAGTGTACGCACCTGCGGCGAGAGCTGCGGCAGCTCGTTGGGCTGCGTGTGCATCCAGCCGAGCGGCTGCAGGTGCGCGAGCGCGGGGTGCTTGGGCAGGTGCCGCGGCAGGTGCACGCTCTGGTGCGTGTGTTCCAGCACGTGTCAGTGTACGCACCTGCGGCGAGAGCTGCGGCAGCTCGTTGGGCTGCGTGTGCATCCAGCCGAGCGGCTGCAGGTGCGCGAGCGCGGGGTGCTTGGGCAGGTGGCGCGGCAGGTGCACGCTCTGGTGCGTGTGTTCCAGCACGTGTCAGTGTACGCACCTGCGGCGAGAGCTGCGGCAGCTCGTTGGGCTGCGTGTGCATCCAGCCGAGCGGCTGCAGGTGCGCGAGCGCGGGGTGCTTGGGCAGGTGGCGCGGCAGGTGCACGCTCTGGTGCGTGTGTTCCAGCACGTGTCAGTGTACGCACCTGCGGCGAGAGCTGCGGCAGCTCGTTGGGCTGCGTGTGCATCCAGCCGAGCGGCTGCAGGTGCGCGAGCGCGGGGTGCTTGGGCAGGTGGCGCGGCAGGTGCACGCTCTGGTGCGTGTGTTCCAGCACGTGTCAGTGTACGCACCTGCGGCGAGAGCTGCGGCAGCTCGTTGGGCTGCGTGTGCATCCAGCCGAGCGGCTGCAGGTGCGCGAGCGCGGGGTGCTTGGGCAGGTGGCGCGGCAGGTGCACGCTCTGGTGCGTGCCCCACTGCGGCGGCAGCACGGCGCAGTGCACCTCGCGCACCTGCGGGTTGTCCGCCGGCGACGTGCCGTACAGGTAGCACGCGATCTGTATACATACAAAAGTACTACTTTTAGAGCTAGCGCGCACGACCAACTTTGTTTCCGAAACTATTTTGTCTCCGCAACTATTTTGTCTCTCCCACCTATGGGCTAGTAAGAAAGTGCGCGCACGTAGCGACGCAACTCCCCATACAATTAATGGGAGAGACAAAATAGTTGCGGAGAGAAAAGTTGCTCTTGCGCGCTAGCTCTAAGATGACATATCAACATAATGGAGACAAATAATTGGGCCAAGATATTAATTATTATGTATTGGCGGTTTTGGCTACGTAATCAAGCGCTTCCCTATCGTACAGTTAAAAAAAATCAGATGTATCCTATGTCACCATCTAGCCGCCTTACTGGACACAAAAGATCATATCATAAAATTGCTGCTTTGCGATTTTCGAAAAGACGAACAAACGAACACATCTTCACATAGGAAGAAACGAAACAGGAAAATACAGGAAAATATTTTGTACCACATCCATCATTTCAAATAGTTGCAAAATGAAATTACCTGTGCTCTCAAATCGGAGATTGTAACGAACTTCTTGAGTAGATTCTTCGGTAAAATGTATGTGTATCCACTCTCCTTGATGTCATCCGAGCTGACGTATATGTGGTTTGTACGCAGATGCAGATTCGTCGCGGATATAGCACGCACTCGCCATTCCGTTTTGGAACTGTAATGATACAACGAGAAAAAGATTTAATATATGAATTTCATTACATTTCTTACTATTCTTTCGAAATAAGTTTACTAATGGTGGAGGTGATAATCTCGTCAGTTGACTCTACTCTTTGCTCTGTTTCTCTATTTTCGCTATCTGCTTTCTTTATGCTGATAATATCTTTACACCAATAGTAATATTAGGAAACTAACCTGAAAGTCTGCGACTCGTAGTTACTCGTAGTTGACGTGATAATCTCGTCACCATGCTTGTTGACCGTGCGGGTGGTGGTCGCTGTCAACTGACTCTGCTCTTTGCTCTGTTTCTCTATTTCTGCGATTTGCTGTCTTTGCGCTGACGGTGCGGATATCTCCATACCGAGGATGATGTCACGGATTTCCGATTGCGTGAGAGAGGCCACGTTGACGCTGGATAAGAAATAATAGTTATAAATATATGGTTTTATAGATTGTAGTTATTGAAATATTGAGTAGTTAATGCTTAAAGAGATTATTCACAGCACTTTGTGTTCTCAGTGCGGAAAATTATATATTTTCAAAGCTTAACAAGTTATGCAAATATTTCAATCTATCAACTGTTTATCTAAACATGTTTGTCTACTTGTACGCATTTAAGTGTTCTTTCAAGGTATGACAATACGTGCAATGTGTCTTTTCTTTCTTTCTTTCTTTCAATGGATCTGTCTCCATCGAACCACCAAACCTAAAACCGAACAAAACACTCACTTGTTCTTCTTGCCATAGTCGGCAAGTATCAAATCCTTGAGCTGCACCTCCACCTTGATCCAGTCGTCGTCGGTGAGCGTCGGCCAGATGTGGTGCGGCTCTGTGAGCGTCGTCTTGTCCGGCTTCAGCAGCACTTTGGTGCGCTCCGTGTTCACGTGTAACGCGCGGAGTATTAGGATTAGACGACTGAACGCCTGTATTCGTAGAAAATATAAAAAATTAGTTGTTGGATTTGGAAATACGACCCTGTGTTTTAATGTAACAGCAATAGTCTAAGATCCGGGAATAGATAAATATAACCTCATCTGTTATTTAAATGAAACAATTTTTTATAAGCTGATTTCAATATCATGAACTTATAAAAACAACCTCTTTCATTATAAGCCTGCTGCAATTGTTTCATCTAAATAACAGATGAGGGTATATTTCTCTTATCCCGGATCTTAGACCACAAGCACACGAGCTGGCGCGTCACCGGACTATATGCGATAAAATTGGCGTCGCCCAAAATAATCATATTTATATAGTTGTTGGCCTTTTAGAGCGTATACGCACTATGCGGGTAGCCGCATTGCGGGTAGCCGTCCGGCTGACCGCAAGCACAATTATGTACGTAATATTCATTTCTATGCGCACTGCGATGCGGCTACCGCAAACCGCACAGTGCGCTTAGGGAGGTACAAAGTCTTCAAATAAAAACTTTCTTCAAATCCGTGATGAATAATAACTTTTAAATTTTAATTTACTCAAACATTTATTAATTGTACTAAACTTTGTTTAGATGCATTTTAAATTTGAGTGAGGATAAATTCAGAGCTTAATATCGTACTTTTTAATTACCTGTAACTACTTCTACAGGGCTAATATTTAACTTATACATACATAACTATTATGTTTAACGATAACACTTACAGTATACGACGAAATAGTCTTCAACCAATCGTCATACAAATTGAACAGCACCATCTGTGGTTCCGTCGCCTTCAGGATGAGGTCACCAAATTTCTCCACTTTGAGGCACGCTTGGAACGGCAGTTGTAATTCTGAACCCTTGATCACGATGTTCGGGAAGTCGAGTAGATGCACCTGGGATATAATAGTTACGATTAATATACAAGATTTCAATTTGTAAACGTTAAATTAATTAGGTACAAAAAGGACGTTAAACAAAATCTAACAATTTTAATCAGAAAGCTACATTATTTATGATAATGTGTCTAGATTGCAGAATAATTTGATTATACCAAATTGACCATCAATTGATTTTTACACCAACAAAAAATAATCTAACAAAGCGGACTATTTTACTATTGATTCTGTAACTTTCTTATGGTTTAGTGTCCTTATTTTGTTTGGAAATGAAAATATTTTACCTCAAGTGGATCCAACATTCCCTTTCTAGTGACAATAATCTGTTTGGGCTGTTCTTCCACTGGTAGCGATCGAATCAACGCCGCCACTTCTTCAGCCGTTTTCCATTTTGCAAGCTATTATATCCGTAGAAAATAAATTTAGTTAGAAAGCATTATATGCAGTTTCTACTATTTTTTTGAGTCAGTTCATAAATAAATACAAACATAGGTTTAAAAGTTGTCATTTACACAAGCTAATACAAAATCGATCTCGAAAGAAGTTCGTAAAGCAATCTTAAAAGTTAAAACCGGACTTTACCCGTAAATTATACTTCGGATATTATGATTCATTTCATTCATCAACAATTTCATGCTAATAATTGAAGTATATGCAAATTTACAGTGCTTTTTTGAAGCGAAACTTCTTTAGCTTTGGTATCTTTGAATCTTGCCAAAAAAGTTTCACTTCAGACACGTGTGTTCGGTATACACGTTCTTTTTTCTTTATATTACCTGTCCCAAACGTTTCTGTCCGGCCCACACGCTCGTATGAATAATCTTCAAGAACAGTTGTCCCGTGCGCGGGTTGAATATAAAGATGGCGCCGTTAATCGGCTTCGTTGTTAGATTGCCCTCAAACGTTTTGTGGATTGTCACACGGTACACGTTAGTGTCGTCTACGAACCTGTGTGGAAAAAAAAAAGAATTGAATGAATTTACATATTTTATGGTGATATAAGTGGAAAAGTCAATAATATTCCTTTATAAAGGTATCATTTATCTCTTTCTATCTTTCTTCCTTTTTTTAACACGTTGTTTCTATGTAACCGACTCGAAAGTGAAAGAGAAATTTCACCACAGTCCTGCGCGTGAAACAAAAGATTTACTCAGGGTACCATAATATCCAAGAACCTTATTACTAAGACTTCAATTTATTTATTTGCAATTGCTCTATAGCTTCTTTTTACGGAACCCTATGTGTCGCGAGTCCGAAACGCACTTTTATTTAGCAAGAACAATGACAACAGCACACAGTTTGTTGTAATTATTCTTTGAACATTATCATTTGATATTAATAAGCAAAAATAATTTATCCAATATATAAATACGTCACTTACCAAATAATCTGATTAGAGAACAGCTCCCCATAGTTCTGACTGGACAGGTAAGGTTCAGTCGGTTCTGACGAGTACAATTGCAGCGCTTTACGTATTCTCTCTCGAAGCACATATAGAGCTGGGTTCGCCTTCATTATCTTGGCCATCGCTTGCTGGATGAGCGGCTTGCAACCGGGGAACCAGTTGCCGTATGCACTGTTGATATAGATATATATCGTTTTAATTATACATCTATCTATGTATATATAAAACGATAAACAGAAAAAGTTAGTTGTAAATCTTTTATTATTGTAATATTTTATTATATTTCTTTTGTATAAGTGAGTAGCGCATGGATGTTTTTTCATAGTTATCTCATTAAAATAAAAAGAAAGTAAATGGATAAAAAAGATAAAAAGTTTTAATTATTAATAAACAGACGTATACGCGTAGGTATGTATGACCGATGATTTCGTGCGAGTCGTAACTAGTAGTCTCCCCACTACAGTTGTATATCGAGCCAGTACTTCTGTGTTCATACCAAAAACAAATAACTTTACCTGTGCAAGTTATACGCCAAATCGATAGCAATGAGCAGTCCCGTGGGCGAGGGGTATATCGACATGTTATCCGTCGTATAGTCCAGGAACTTGGCCCTCGCGTATCGTTCAATGTCGTGCGAGTCGTAGTCTCCCCAACGTAATTGGATGTCGAGCCAGTACTTCTGTGTGGTTGTGTTGTCCATTGTGTCTCTGGCGAGTAAATAATTGTTAATTTATTTAAGATTTTTTTTTAAAGCAAGGATTAATTCAAGAATGAGTGGATACATAAGATAGACCGGGAGATACTGACACAAAATTTCGAGTCATTTGTAACAGGATGGCGGTTCTACAGGGTTCTTAGTACGCAATGACAAAAAGAAAAATGATGGTGTGAACGCTGGTACTGGCGGCTTAGTCGCGTGGGCGTTAGTCGAACTCGTCGGAAAATAGCGAAAGTCAAACGATTTGTAACAGTATGGCACTTATTTTTCCTGTAAGTTTGAGGATCAACGAATATAAATACAAAATTTCAAAGATCTAGGTGTTGGAAATCTTCACTAATATAAATTAATAATAAATTTATTTTTCAAGTATGACAGCACTTTTTCCCCCTACTAGAAGTATGGCAAATATAATAATGGTCACATTTTATCAAATACTCTCCAAAAAGCCAAATGCAATACTGGTACAAAAAGATAGGCGAAATAAAAAAAAATTGCAGATTTTCGGCGGTATGGCGACCATTTGGAATCATCCGAAAAGTATGGCATGGCGATTTTCGTAAATGGCTGCACGACGATGGTTACCTGTGCAAAAGTTAGCTTGGTACAAATGGTTGAATAATTGTTTTTTTTAAATCAACACATTCGCGTCGGTATGGCGGGCTGTAAGTCATACCGGAAAAGTATGGCATGACACTACCGCCTACTTCTTTTTTATGGGCTATCGGTAAATTCTAAAATTTTTGTGTTACAAATCGTTTGACTTTCGCTATTTTTCCGACGAGTTCGACTAACGCCCACGCGACTAACCCACCGGTACCAGCGTTCACACCATCATTTTTCTTTTTGTCATTCCGTACTAAGACCCCTGTAGAACCGCCATCCTGTTACAAATGACTCGAAATTTTGTGTCAGTATCTCCCGGTCTAAGAAGAGAATTTGTTTGTTTGATCAATACTAGTATAGACTTCTTATTTCGTAAAAATTACAGATAGAATAGACTTGGTTTCAACTTAAAACTATACTTTATTTCTCAATAATAATTAAACAGAAATCATTATGTAATCAGAAGCGGGAATAAGCAAAAAAAAAAATAGTTTGATGCATCAGATTACAATGCTGTTTCCATTTTTAATTTATCATTTTCACAATCTAAACATACAATATTTACTATAAAATACTCACTTTGTATCGGCCAGCAGTGAAGGCCGAGACACATTCCACTTGTAGGCAGAGAACAGCAGAATATCGGCGCACGACGAGTTCATTTTGTACGACTTACGCGGGTGAATGGTTTCTTTTTGTACCGTTTCGATCTCTAGCGCGTCTAGCTCTTGGTCAAACACCTATTTGAAACAAATAAATAACTCATTTTATTTGATGTTATCCAAGTATCGAAATTAGATAAATATTGACAAATTATGCTTTTCACTTGTGTATTGTAAAAAAAATATATAAAGATTCCTTGTTATTTTGAAATATTTAATTTAATTATGTTGAGTTTTATGAGACATAGAAATTCAGGCAGTTTTTAAGATTTTGTGGTAAATTAAAAAATCATTCACAACTATACTTACTTTATTTTTACAAAATAATACAAAAGTGCTAATAATATATTTCAAATAAAACTTACTTGACACAAGTCCATAACAATAGACTCGTGGACCTTCTGCCACAAGTGAGCTCTGAATATTTGGATGAGCGAAATCTTCAGTGTTGGAATCTTGCCGTGCATGAAAATGCCCGTCAAATCTAATTGTACCTAGAAGAAAAGAAAAGATACACTTAAAAACTGAATTCACATGTACTTAGTGAAATTTTGAGAGGGACACATTTTCTCATATTATTATCTTTACATTTCTTGTTTTCTTCATTGGTCAATAATTGTCAATCTGTTTTTTTTTTTTTTATTGTTACAGACACCCTATTTTTTTTACATATATCATTTTTAACCTACCATTTACCACCACCCCTTTGAGTAATCTTACCAAATAATATTTTACGAACATCAAGGCAATTTTTTTTACTATCTATACTTTTTGAATATTATAAAGCTGAGGAGTTTGTTTGTTTAAACGCGCTAATCTCATGAACTACTGGTCCGATTTGAAAAATTCTTTTGGTGTTAGATAACCCACTTATCGAGAAGGACGCTAAGAACAACAGGAGCGGAGCAATCGGCAAGCGGGTAAAACCTAGTTATCACTACATAGTATAAAACAAAGTCGCTTTCTCTGTCCCTATGTCCCTTTGTACGCTTAAATCTTTGAAACTACGCAACGGATTTTGATGCGGTTTTTTTTAATAGATAGAGTAATTCAAGAGGAAGGTTTATATGTATAATAACATCCATTAAATAGTGGAGAAGTACTGTTATTTTTGAGGTTTCTAATGTGATGTCGTAAATAATTACATTTTTTCCGCTTACATTGCAAACGCAGGCTGCCCTACGAGTTTTATCAAAATAATGTAGTAAGTATTGTACACATTGAAAAGGTCTACAGAAAAGTCCGCGATGGTATATGTCTATCTCTTATGGATAACCCACAATAACTTTTTTTGTCATTTACTTTTTACGACAAATAATGGTTAATTTTCGAAGCGATTTTAACCAATACAGCATTAATCCTTAACGAATTAAATATGTACCTTGAATACATTGTTCATTTAATATAGATCTATATGGCCCTTTACACCGTATGATTTAAGTGAATATTTTCGAAGATATTAGAGATTTAAAATTGCGGGACGTAGCGTTTGCAGCGGTATCGGTCGGCCGCCATTGCACCCGTGCGAAGCCGGGGCGGGTCGCTAGTAATTAATAATATCAAATCTTTTTTATTTTTTAATTTTCTGTTTGTGAAGTCGGTTGTTTTTAACGCAGTTATTTTTATTTAATACTTTTTAGTGTATTTTTCAACACGAAGCAAACGAGCCTAATCTCGATAAAATTGATTTAATATATTACTGAGTTCCTATGGCCACCTTCCGATTCCATCATCAAATCAGCTCTATGTCATGATAATGTTTCATCGCTATCCAATTTACATACTTATACAAAATTTCAGCTCAATCGGTTACCGGGAAGTGAATCAAAGTTACTTGCTACATTTCAATTAAGTCATCGAGTACAGACAAAAATGCTCATAAAATAAAAACTACTGGGCCTATCCAAATAAAATTTTTATGGGACCAATTCGACACCATTCCGCATCGAACAAAAAAATAATCACGTAAATCGGTTAAGAAACCTAGGAGTAATCGGTGTACATACATAAAAAAAAAATATACCGGCCGAATTGATAACCTCCTCGTTTTTTTTGAAGTCGGTTAATAAATAGAAACATAGATCTTGGCGTAGAGACGCGGGTTGAAATCCCGTTTCGTAATAGAATATTTTCGCTTCTGTAAAAATTATGTTTATAATGCTTTTGAATGCCATAAAACCAAACTATCAAATTCAATATAGATAGATATTGTTAGATATAAATCCCCAACTGGCAACCCGAACAGAGTGGGAGGTTATAAAAATGAGTTGAACAGCGGATTTAACACAATTTGTGTTTGGCTCTCGGACGTTACGGTCGTTTTGGTTGTGTTTAGTTGTGTTAATTATTATTTTGAGTCGATCATTATTTTATTGTTGAAGGTAGACATATAAAATCATTTTGTAAGGAATAAAACTTTATTGGTTGAATTTAAAATCCCTAAGAATATTATTATAATGATTTAGATTCTAGATACCTGTACTTCACGCACACACAAGATAATTCTAATAATTTAGTTAGTAATGAGTAATGACACATAAATTATTCTAATATCCAATACAATATTTAGTATTGTTTTCTGCACATGACACACACTATTTAGTCACTTTTTCAGGTCAGGGAGCTTTTACAGGTGCTTTAACAGGTCCGGGGGCTTTTACAGGTCAGGGAGCTTTTACAGGTGCTTTAACAGGTCCGGGAGCTTTTACAGGTCAGGGAGCTTTTACAGGTGCTTTAACAGGTCCGGGAGCTTTTACAGGTCAGGGAGCTTTTACAGTTCAGGGAGCTTTTACAGGTGCTTTAACAGGTCCGGGAGCTTTAACAGTTCCGGGAGCTTTTACAGGTCAGGGAGCTTTTACAGGTGCTTTAACAGGTCCGGGAGCTTTTACAGGTCCGGGAGCTTTTACAGGTCAGGGAGCTTTTACAGGTACTTTAACAGGTCAAGAAGCTTTTACAGGTCAGGGAGCTTTTACAGGTCAGGGAGCTTTTACAGGTGCTTTAACAGGTCAAGGAGCTTTAAAAGGTGCTTAATCAGGTCCGGGAGCTTTTACAGGTCAGGGAGCTTTTACAGGTGCTTTAACAGGTCCGGGAGCTTTACAGGTCAGGGAGCTTTTACAGGTCAGGGAGCTTTTACAGGTGCTTAATCAGGTCATGGAACTTTAACAGGTCCGGGAGCTTTTACAGATGCTTTGACAGGTCCGGGAGCTGAAACAGGTGCTTAAACAGGTCAGGGAGATTTAAGAGGTGCTTTAACACGTCAGGGAGCTTTTACAGGTGTTTTAACAGGTCAGGGAGCTATAGCAGATGCTTTAACAGGTCAAAGAGCTGTAAGTGGTGCTTTAACATGTCAGGGAGCTTTTACCGGTGCTTTAACAGGTCCGGGAGCTGTAACAGGTCAGGGAGCTTTTACACGCCAGGGAGCTGTAACAGATGTTTTAACAGGTCAGGGAGCTTTAACAAGTGCTTAAACCGGTCAGGGAGCTTTTACAGGTGCTTTAACACATCAGGGAGCTTTTACACGTGCTTAAACAGGTCAGGGAGCTTTTACAAATGCTTTAACAGGTCCGGGAGCTTTAACAGCTGCTTTCACGTCAGGGAGCTTTTACACGTGCTTAAACAGGTCAGGGAGCTTTTACAAGTGCTTTAACAGGTCCAGGAGCTTTTACAGGTGCTTTAACACATCAGGGAGCTTTTACACGTGCTTAAACAGGTTCGGGAGCTTTAACAGGTGCTTAAACAGGTCAGGGAGCTTTTAAAAGTGCTTTAACAGGTCAGGGAGCTGTAACAGATGTTTTAACAGGCCAGGGAGCTTTAACAGGTGCTTAAAAAGGTCAGGGAGCTTTTACACGTGCTTTAACAGGTCAGGAAGCTGTAACAGATGTTTTAACAGGTCCGGGAGCTTTTAAAGGTGCTTTAACAGGTCAGGGAGCTTTAACAGGTGCTTAAACAGGTCAGGGAGCTTTTACACGTGCTTTAACACGTCAGGGAGCTTTTACAAGTGCTTTAACAGGTCCGGGAGCTTAAACAGCTGCTTTAACACGTCAGGGAGCTTTTACACTTGCTTAAACAGGTCAGGGAGCTGTAACAGATGTTTTAACAGGCCAGGGAGCTTTAACAGGTGCTTAAACAGGTCAGGGAGCTTTTACAGGTGCTTTAACAGGGCCTTGAGCTTTAACAGGTGCTTAAACAGGTCAGGGAGCTTTTACAGGTGCTTTAACAGGGCCGGGAGCTTTAACAGGTGCTTAAACAGGTCAGGGAGCTTTTACAGGTGTTTAATCAGGTCAGGGAGCTTTTACAATTGCTTTAACAAGTCAGAGAGCTGTAACAGGTAATTTAACCGGTCCGGGAGATTTAACCGGTCCGGGAGCTTTTACAGGTGCTTTAACACGTCAGGGAGCTTTTACAGGTGCTTTAACACGTTAGGGAGCTTTTACAGGTGCTTTTGAACATGATGAAGCGTGTATACTGTATAATCTTCCTAACGAGACATTTTTTTTGTCAGAATTATTGTACAAAGCAAAATTTAATTTAAAATTGAACAATTTATCACTACATAGTATAAAGCAAAGTCGCTTTAAAACTACGCAAAGGATTTTGATGCAATTTTTTAATAGATTGAGTGATTCAAGAGGAAGGTTTAAGTATATAATTTATGAGGTTTTAGACAAAGCGGGCGAAGCCGCGGGCGGAAAGCTAGTAAAAAAATAATTTATCTTACCTGGAAACCAACATATACATTGGCTCTGTTGATAGTGGGCGACCACCATAGTGTGAACCGTCGGTTGGGGATCTGGTTCAAACCGGATCGCTGAGCGTTCGTCAGCTTCTTGTACTTCATCGACTCTTCGAAACCTGACGCTTTCTCCCTGTGTGTTGAAGTTTTAGTAAATATAAGTGAAACATGGTCATTCTAAGTGATGATGCCAATAAATTTCATCAATATTATGACTTTGTTTTTGTTAAGCTGATACATTATTATTTAAAAAAATTATATGAATGCAAACATTATTCATTATTCTAAAATCTCTTTTAAAACATTTTCTACTATATTCTTTCAAATTGGTTTTGCGCATGAAAATAGTGCACCTTTTTGTCTTTATTTCATCTTATTAGTTACTACCATGTCCTTCATAAAATGAAAATTATTTTTCATCATGTATTTGCAGGGCAATTCAAAAGGGCATAAAAAAGCATCGAATTTCATTCTTCAAACAAAATCATAACAGTGTCACATCTCACTTTTACGCCAGACCAAAACACACGGATCAGAACGCAAAACTCACCAGAACAGACCCTCCCACGTGGGGAAGTACGTGCCCTTAAAGAGCGTATGTTCCAGAATGCCCTCAACACCGCCGAGCGCTTGTATCATGTCCGTCCTGTAGTTGTTCAAGTTCCACAACTTGCCGTCGTGGCGCTGGTGCGTCCACCAGAACGGGTTTTGTTTTAGGACCTGGAAGAAATAGTTATGTTAGGAGAAATGTAGGATTTTAAATATATTATAATTATAATTGTAATATTTGCTAGACAATGATATATGTGTGTATTTCTTCGGTATTGTGTAATTGAAATATGAAATAAGAATTGAAATATGATATAAAGTAAATAAGACATATAGAAATGTCAATTAGTATTATAAATATCTATTTGAACATAGAGGTATGAAATATGGGATTCCTGTCCACGTAAATTATTTTATGCCAACAATGCCAACATGAACATTAAAAAATTAAAATTTTACATATAATATTTTACCTGATACTGTTTGAATTCAGTACGAATCCTCCATCCCTTATCGTAGGCAAGCGTGTGTCTGTCCTTTTGGAAGAGCGTGTTTATTCTTGGAATACCTCTATCCCACGAATCTTCCAAGTCTTCAAGTGTTAAACGCCTACAAAACACAATATTTATCAATATTTGTACACTTTAAATTATAATAAATATAGTATTTATTATTCTTATAATCAGATAGCGTAGTTTCAGACAGACGTGCCTACAAACATTGCGATCGACAATTTTGTAGCACACGACCATCCCCAGAGCACAGGGATTCTCTGGTTTCAGGACCCCTACGCGATTCATCATGTTTAGAATACTAATTCTACAAAAATATATTCATAAAAATACATATAATGTTTTGGTGATTGCATTTGATTTTTTTGCAAGAAAAAATGGAAATGCAATTCATGAACAAATAACAAATGCAACTATGCATTTTCTTGTATTAATTAAAAACTTCATTAGATAGTTTTATGCTGTTACTGAACTGGTTAACGGATCAGGTAATTACGGGTATGAGTTTGTCCATAAGCACTGCAAAATTATGAAATTTCCAAAACAATAAATCAAACAATACCTGTTCTGTGCATTAGCCTCCTGCCTCTTAAGCGCATATTCCGCCCACACTCTCTGAGAGTCCACAAATTCAGCCTCCCATGGTTGAATATAGCGGTACAAGTTGGGAATGAGCTGATCTTCGTCGTGCGACATTCCTGAACGGAAATGAGTGATGCCGACGTCCGTTTGTTTAGACCAGCGCAAGTCCGACTAGAAAAAATAAGATTATAATTGATATACTTGAACAGAATTACCGATTTGTTTTCATTTTAAATTATACAGCTTAGATGTTATCTATTATATTATTATACTGAAAATGCTCTTTTTGGATAACAAACATGCTAGACAATGGTTGTTAAACCAATAAACGAATTATTACAACAAAATAATTAACCAGTACTTTATTTTAATATTTAAGTTCTATATTTACTTTCCATTATTTTTATAATATTTCAGTTACCCAATGTGTAAAATTATTTTCATGACAATTATACAGACTTGTATATTGACATTTCATATGTATTAAAATTACCTGTGGAATGAGCACATGTCCCATAGACAACATTCCCAAGCCGCCCAACTCTTTGGGCGTGTAGAACACCACGGGCGGGAAACGCGAGGGCATTTTGGAGTTGAGACCGATCTTGATACGAGTCTGTATCTTGTTCTCGCACTTTACGAGCAGGTCTAGTAGCTCTTGCGTGTTGACGACCGCTTCACGGAAGTATGTCATCAGGCCTGCAAACATTTTGAATTCAAGACAAAAAGCCTAAAATACCTTTGAATATGAAACTGCTCATAAATACTTATGCATTCACTGAGTGAGCTTATAGAAAAATAGGTCAAATAGGTACCTGCCCTATGTCGTCTAGGTCTAACAATATTTTCATTTACTATGGGTAAAAATCGGGTTTGCAACCAATGAATTTTTTTTAATATAAGTACAGACTAAAAAGTGAAGACCCTTGTCCCCTAGTGGGGTAAGGGGCAGATGCATTATACATCTGTTTCACTGATCGATTTTCTTTAGGGACAAGTAGGTGATCAGCCTTCTGTGTCCTACCAGACCGAGACATTTTTTTTCTTCGTCTCCACCGGTAATCGAACCCAGGACCAGTCGGTGCTACACTCACGCGTCAACCACTGTACCAAGGAGGCGGTAAGTACAGACTGCTGTAATCAATATGTAATCTAAAGTCAACACTTATAGGACCTACCCAAGATTGATTTGATTTTTTGAGACTGTTACAAGTTAATGTTCATACTGAAATCTCCAGTGTATTAGATATAAGCTTCTTGGACCTACCTATAAGCGCGGTATTCCACTTATTAACAATCTTGGTGAATGTAGTAGAACCGGACGCCATGAGAATCTGCCGCACGCGGTTATGGAATCTCGCTAGCGACTCATCATCTACTCGCAGATAGCATTGTGCTGTTCTTTCCTTTGTCACTTCGTTTTGTAAGTTCCATACACCGTCACGGTGGGATAGTTCTTCGTTTTGACTGCGACACTGTGAACAAGTCAATGTTAAAACAATCGTCACAAATGTCTTTCGAAATTGCGTACTTCTGTGTATTTATTATTTAAATTTCTCTTTTAAATCTCGCAAATATAGGTATATGCATAAAAATAAGTTTGACACAAGTATCCTTTGTTATTTATTACTCTAGCTTCAATTAAAATTATTTTAAATTAGGTGACATACCTTAGGTAGAATCCTGCACTCAAATCCGGCCATATTGAAGAGCAAATTGGGATTGTCCTTGGAGTAAACAGAGACAAAGCTATTCTCCCACTGTATTGTGGTCACAGAGCGCGGCAGACGGTTCTTTATATCCCAGAATACTGCTCGACCCCTAAATATAGTGAAACATTTTTACTTTTGTCTTGAAGATAGCATAGTTGTAAATATATTTCGCATAATCTTCATATTAAAAAAAAATTAAATAAGATTAATTAATAAAATTTAAATTGTTTAAATTGAGAAGTCGTACTCAAGTTAAACAATGTTAAACAACATATTAACTACTGAGCTTGCTTTACCACATTTTGATTGATTAACAGGAAAAAAATATTTTGTCAAAATTTTAATATTCCAATTATGCAATTTCTAAATTATGTAGTTGTTTTTTTTTATTCAATACCTATTATCTCCTAACATATAACATTATTTTCAATCACAAAATACTCACAAATTAACGTCATGTTTCATAAGTCGCATCCTAGCGTCACGCGGCCAGCACTTCTTATTGTTGTAGCCGACAATGTTCTCGTTGTTGGGATCCGGGTGCTCTGTGAGGTAGCGTTGGATTAGATCACGCGCCTCTTCTGCCGTGAATCTGTAGTGACAATAATATATTTTTAACTCCATAATATATAAAAATTATTTATTTAGAGAGAACTAGAGATTTCAATTTTGAAATGTGAAATAACCAATATGAAAATCCCTTTGCTCCCAAAGTTATCACTCACTACTATTAATTTGCAAGGCAAATAAAATCAATGAAGTATTTTATAAATTTACTAGTCCCGATCCCCGTGGTGGGGGGACGCCCTTGCGCATGTCGCTACCAGGGTGAACCTTCAGTTCACCCCCGCGTCCGCGTTAAAATGTAAAAGCCCTTCTGGCTAACATTGAGAGACACCACACAAAAAAAAATTACTATTCTAATAGAGATCTATCTCAATGCATTCAACAGCTTTTTTGGTAAAGTTGTTATACAGTTGATCATATCTGCGAATGAATACCTACAGTTTTACACTCGAACGGCAAACTAGCGCTAACAAGTCTAGAACTTGTATGGTTCGTGTCCTGTTAGTACTCACCTAAAGAATATATGAATCCGGTCCACATATCTGCAATACAATCGTATGGGATGCGCAGTCTCCACGTTTCTATCTTGGTACGCGAGGAAGTCGTTCGGCAACTGCGGCGGGCCGGCCATCTCACTGGCCCGTTGCAGACCGAGCACTAGCAGGTCGAGTACTAAGCCGTAGTACTGGACTATGAAGGACGCGAATTGTAGACCACGGATGATGCCGTACGAGTTTGTGTGGTTCATGTCCTGTTGGTAAAAAGAGTAGAGATTTGTAATTTTTTTATATAAATACAACATATTCACACTAATCCGGCCCTTCAATAGATCGCTTTAGTTAACTCCACTTAGTGTGTTTTATTCAATTAAATCTGTTTGTATTAAAGGCAATGATGAAAAAAATTTGTGTTCTTTACACACAAGTGTTGGATATAATCCATATTAATTGCATGATTAAACAAAATTCAACCACAAACTGAAAAAGAAGCAAATTTTTGTTTAATCTGTGTAAGTTACTATGATAATTAGCAGTCATGTTATTATTATTAAGTATGAACTAGCAATATATGACTTGTTTTGGACTGATCAGATAGCGTATTATCAGACGAGTGCCCCGTTGGCTCGATGCGATCAGCGCGGCCGCGGGCGACACCCGCCCCCAGAGCACAGGGACTCTCTGGTTTCAGGACCCCTACGCGGTTCATCACTTCATTCGTTTTGCAAGTTACATTTATCGACAGTAATATACTTAATAATGGTGAGTCTTGCTTTTTTTTCTCTTTATATCTCTGCTTAACTCGGGCGAAGCAACTTTACTACATAGCATAAAACAAAGTCGCTTTTACTGTCCCTTAAATCGTAAAAGTAAATCTTTAAAAATACGCAACGGAATTTGATGCTGTTTTTCTTAATAGTGTGATTCTCGAGGAAGATTTTAGTATTTCAATAACAACTGTCTACTAAAATGATACAGTAAAATAATAATTAAAAAGAAATTGCAAAAATAGTTTGCGGCATAGTAAGATTTTGAAAATTAGAAGTTAATTTTGAACATAACTTTACTATATTTTAACACAGAAAAATATAATAAGTACATACCTTATAATTGATTACGACGTTGTTCTTAGCGGTCATATAATCAGCGATGTTATGATCGACAATCAATCTAAGCAATCTATTGAGCAGCGTAAGATCTATCTTCTCGTATAACTTCTCGAAGCGCGACTCTAGTAGCACATTGCATTCGCCTTCACCGACCTCCCATACATCTTGCAGGTTGTTTATACCTGTATAATGAACATAATATGGATTAAAATTAGTATTGTTTGCCGTTTGGTACTAATTTATATCAAAACTGTTTCTTTAGGATGGTGTGGACAATCTGGTAGGAATAAGATTGTAGGTAGTATTGTATTTGGTTTTCATCTTATAAATTTTCGACATTCGCAAGTGAATCAAAAACTACAGAGTGCTTCAAGAGAACACAGAATCTTGAAATTTGGAACGAAATAAAGTTTTATGGCGCATCCACACATGCGGCTTTTGGTTGCCGACGCATTTGTGGATGAGAGTGGCAGCCGCCGGTAAAGCCAGCATGTGTAGATGCGCTATTATAGCACAGGTAGAGGAAAAATTGCGAAAAATAAAAAAATACGTCATAAAAACATACAATATAGCTGTGACACAAACATTGTATTAACATAAAGCCAAGTGCAGGTGATCAACCAAGGTGAGGTTTGTAACAAGGGGATGATATTTCTACACGAATCTCCATGCCACAACGCACACAATGGGCAATCACATTGGTTTCTTCTTTCTTCTTGTTCTAACATCTTCATATTTTGCAAAATCATTATAAATAATAATAGTTAAAAAAAACTAAAAAACACGCTTTTTATAGAAAACCGAACTAAAAAATAGAAAATTTTATCAAATTAGTGTATTGTCATCGGTCCTCAATAAATCTACAAAGTTTGAACGAAATCTGGCCGTTTAAAGTGGGTCAAAATCGCGCCCAAAGAAGTCGGTTACAAACAAACAAACATACAGGTGAAGCTAATATAAAGCGTGTAAAAATGTTGTGAAAGCGACCATTAATTCCATGATAACAAAATTATAAACAGCGAGGGCTCTGTGGTCGCCGGCTTCACCCATGACACACTTAACATTTTCTATAAACTACGATACTAGCATGTAGCATACACATCTACCCCTTTTTTAAAAAATAAACAACAATATACACCACAAAACCTGTTTCTAGTCATACTTCATGTCCGTATTCCTCGTGGAGGTAACAGACAATGTCAAACACATTATTAAAAAAAGACGGGTTGCACTCCGGGAGTGCCGGCAGAAGTGAAAACTTGATTATTAACGTTCAGCATATTTGATATTTTGGAATGGTATCCGTCTTACGCATGGAATATAAGGGCTAAAAAAAAGAAAACATCTGTCTTACGCTTTTTAGATCAGGCCACGTGTCCTGACGCGAGTTTAAGATTTTATACCCAACGCCGCTAAAGAAGTTTTCACTTCAAAATAACAATACACATACCTTGACACCACTTATACACGAGCAGCGGCGAGGGCTCAGTGTCCGCGGGTTTCACCCAGGGCGGCAACAGGCGACGCTTATCAGCCTCGTACCAGAGATACTGGTCCAGATACGCGTCCGTTATCTTCTCGAGCGGCTCCACGTCGTACACGGGGACCAGGTGCGAGTAGAGGTCCATGAATTCTATGCCCACCTGTGAATTGTGTGCTAATTAGATATGGAATGTAACAATGCTGATAGGAGCATGATAATTTTATATTTTACTAGAGGTCCACCCCAGCTTCGCCCGTGGTACATATTTCGCAATAAAAGGTAGCCTATGTCCTTTCTCGGGTATCAAAATATCTCCATACCAAATTTCATGCAAATTGGTTCAGTAGTTTAGTCGTGATTGAGTAACAGACAGACAGACAGAGTTACTTTCGCATTTATAATATTAGTATGGATAATGACAAATCTATTTTAATAATATTATTATTATTTATACAATATGCACTTTAACTATTATTTACTGAGTGTGTAACTTTCACATTCTCTCACCATAAAATTATTCAACACAATAATAAATAGTTATACTACTTATATTATAAACGTGATACTCTGCAAGAATATTATATGGATTATGTTTCACAAGAAAATTTCGATGTAAGATATAGCTTATGGGAATGACCCTACCTCTCTAAAAGTTCTCTGCGTGAGCAAGTGACGCTTAATTCTCGACAATGCTTCGTGCGGATTATCGTACGCCTGTTCAATCAGCCCCAGCTCCTCCCTTTGACTCTGGTTAAGCCGCGACTTCACACTGTAAGCTTCTTTCAATCTCTCAAGCGCCAGAATAAGTAATTTTGTATCGTGTTTGTATGAGAGTGGGGGGAACGGTATGGGCGCGAAACGGCGAGACTCCAACCAGTGGACTGTTGTTGTGTAGATAGCTACGGCCTCCTCTGGCGAGATGTAGGGACCATCCTGAACAATAAGAAAAATAAGTAACAGCTTATCCTTGTAAAAAGTGCAAAATAAGTACTCATAAATATTTCACAATGAAATGAATGAATAGAGTTATAATTTCATTGCATAATTGCTGAATTCTTATAATTTGAAATAATATTTCCTTGTCTTTTCTTTCAAACATAAGAGATGTCAAATAATCCTGAAAATAACGTAAATTTTTCCTATCATCAAAATTGTATATAACAAACCTTTAGATAGTTATGTTGTCGCTCCTGTTCAGCCTTCAAGTACAACCGTGTCAGTCTACCGAGGTTCTTCTTACACACAGTCTTATCTACCGTCGCACCTCGTCGTATTCTCTCGCGGTTGTAATGCGCTGTGTTCGTCCACCAATCTGCCTTCATTTTGACGTAGCGGAGGATCATGTTCTCTATGGGCGTTGGTAGGCCGGGTACCTGGGTGTTTGAAATTTACTTTAGGATACATCATACTTATATGGAATAAATCATGTATTGAGTTAGAAATAGAAGTCAGGCAGCCAATGAACACAAAGTTTAATCCATCAGGCCCGGAATCACAGACACAATAGAAAATCTATTGTGTCGCGGTCGGATCTGGCCGTTCGGGGCTCAATGGGTTAATATGAATTTTTGTTTAATTTTTATATGCTCCTTCTATTTCTTATTTTCAATAGACTTTTTTCAGATATTTTCTAATAAAATAGCTACTTCAAATAGTGATTTCGTATGAAATTTAAACTGTTTTCATTGTATATTTCATGCTTGCTAGTAAACATGCTACATGGCCGAAAAAAAAATCAAACATTCCATCATTAGACAGAAAATACCTTTCCTATCATTATAATATATATTTAGTTACAAACCTTCCAAGGAATATTCGCCTTCCAACACCTCCAGGCTTCAGACAGATGCTGCAGGATAGTCCTCGCCTTATTCTGCTTGATACCTTCCGGCATCATGTCCACAATGTCGTGCATGACGGACGCGCGCAACTCGAGGTCGAAGTGGGACTCGACGCGCTGCTTGGTCACCGTTTTAGCGACACCTGTGTAAAAAAAACATATGAGGTAAAGAATATTACGAAGAAATAATTTTCAATACTTTTATTTAACCTACCATTTCAAAAATGTATTCTTTGCCCATCTTGGACAGTTTGTGACATTTTAATAGTGTAATACTTTATTAGGCGGATAAGTTTTAACCATGGATTAAAAAATCGGCCCTTAACGGATAAAAAAATTATTCAAACAATAGTTTTCATAAAAAGAATTATTCATAATTATCATCTTAGGCTTACTTTACAAGTCTTACCTTTCGAGTGTCGTCCCTCAAACTGCCTCGATAGCAAGTTGCCAAGCCATCTCTCCAATAGCGGCGTAATGCCTCTCATAAAGAATAGCCACACTCGCCAACCGGGCGCCCAGAAACCACATCCAGGACCTTTCGACACTGGGCCCTAGTAAGAATTTAATTGAAAATTTAACATACTATAAATATTTTCAATATTGTAGTCAACATCTTAGATTATTGTATGTACTTTACAAACAAAAATACTGTCTAAAAATAGATAGCCGCAATAAACAAAATTACAAGACGTAAGTTTGTTAAAGTTATAAATGCATTTAAAAAAATATTTATAAAATTAAATTGTGACTGTTTGGCATTTAAGGCATCAATAAATTCATTCAAATCATTCATGAGCATTTAAAAATTATAAAAAGATTAAACTTAGACTCACAGTATTGAATCTGTAATAGATGAGATGTTTCAAATCCTTGCACATCCTGATCTGTCTCATGAGCTTGTATTTATACCGATACATGCCGGTAAGCTGGCCGACGTGGGCAAATATGTATTGCAGACCATCGGCCAGTTGGAATGAGTCCACATTGTTAAGTCGGTATTGTACATGAGAGTCCACTATAAGTTTCGTAAGTCGGAGTATTTCACGACACAAGTGGAATGCTGAAAGACAATTATATGATTTATGACAATTTGACAGTTTATTTGAAAAAATTTTTAACTTTTCATAAGAACAAGAGCATATTTTTGTGAAAAATAGCAAAAGTAAGGAGCATTTAATATTCTAAATATGTGTATCTTAAAGGCAAAATTTATAATCGACAATAATATTATAGCTTACCATTTCCGAACCGCGATTTCTTTCTCTCTTTAGTAGTGAGCGTTTTGACAGGCTTCAAGTTGAAGTTATAATCAAGATGGAGATAATTAAGGTTCTTTCTGTGAATGAGCAGGTTCAGCATATTATAGCCTTGTCTGCACACTTGGAGACCAGCCTCCACCCAGTCCAGTGTTGTCGTTTGGAAGAATTTTGTTGATTTGAACGAGCGGAATAAGTATCTGTTAAAGAAAAAAATATTAATTTACCATTTTGGGTCATTTTCATATGAAAAAATTATGGTTAAGTACCTATCTTAATCTCGAATTTTAATATTCCGAATATCATAATCCAGAAAACGTTTGGACATTTTTTCATAACCCCGAATTTTAAAATTTCGAAGTTTTGTTTGCCATATAATCGCAACTCCGAATTTCATTTGCCCATTTCTTTATTTGTACGACGTTTTACAATCCAGACGAATGAATTACAGACATACGAAATCTAAATGCACATAATCCAGATGACCGTAATCCATATGCACGAAAGCCAGATTTTTAAAACACAAATTTTTGAAATACAGTTAATTGATATCCAGACAAACAATGTCCAGATTTTTGAAATTCCAATAAACGATATCCAGCAAAACGTAATCCTTCCAGTGGGACGCAGCACGAACCTAACCTAACCTTCTGAATAGATTTTAACACTTTAACCTTTCTGTAATGGGCAAGTAAAACAATAGCGAGTCGGTTCTGGCATGGGGGGTCACAGTTCAAACCTAACCTAACCTACTGAGTCGAATTTGATACTTAAACCTTTCTGTAATGGGCAAGTAAAACAATAGCGAGTCGGTTCTGGCGTGGGGGTCGTAGTTCAAACCTAACCTACTGAGTCGACTTTGACACTAAAACCGGTCTGTAATGGACAAGTAAAACAATAAATTTACTTACTGACAATGTTTATTTTCAGTCGATAGTAATAGTATAATCACGATTGTATGGAAATCAAATAAAAAGATTATGAAAATCTGGCAATAGTTTATCTGTTATACGATTATATGGGAACCAAATAAAAAGATTATGAAAATTTGGCAATAGTTTATTTGGAAAATGGTACGATGGGAAACAAAAAAAAGTATTCTGAGAATCTGGTATATTGAGATCTGGATTATGAGAATACGGGAAACAAAAAAAAAACTTTTTAAAAATCTGGTTTTGGTGCATCTGGAAATTGATTCATCTGGGCAATTAAAAAAGGAATTTTAAAAATTTGTCATTCATTACATCTGTCTTTTAAAAGTTCTAACAACCGTTTTCGGGGTTTTAAGATTCGGGTAATAGAAATTCGAGTTTTTAATAGGTTACCAAAAATTATGTTTACATAAAAACTAGAGACTTACCGCTTCTTCTGCGGCTTTGGTGGGCGATGTTTGAGCGCATTAAGTACGTAATATTTCAGTAATTTCTGATACGAAACTCGCACTTTTACAGGTTGCCCTGGTGGACAGTGTTCCTTGTACCAGGTCTTTACAAGCGGTACATCGATAGCACGGCGACAACGACCTATGTTAAAAAATAATATCAATTGGTATAAGAAGAATCTACAAAATAAAACGGGCATATTGTGCACTATGTGAAATTAAATCAGTTTACAAAGTATTTAAACTATTGGAAATGGACATGAACAAAACATTGAAATTTGTAGTTATGTTCACTTAAATTTTGATATTGTATCTTACCTGATCTCATATTGAATGGCCTTGGTGCCCATAACAAAGCAATGCCATTTGCTGTATTATCTGTATACAATGCAGTCTCTTGCAAGAAGGGAGTCACTTCTTCTGGCAAAACAAATTCTTCCTCATCAGGCACAGGATCAAGGGATTTGACAGTGTGTCTGTGCGAAATTGGATTGATAAGAGGATCAAAGTAGAAAGCTGGTAAATCTGGATCCTCTGTTTTGATGTATACCACATTTGGTGTATGATACCTGCAAAGAGATGAAATGTTTAACAAGAAGTTTATTTATAACACTGTAACAGAAAGAAAGGTTATGCTAGTTTTCAATTATAATTTGACCAAGATTGTATGATATGTAAAACAAATACTCACCATGACAATTGTACAAAATGTGGCAAATTATTATACAAATATGGGAATGCAATTCTGTATTCAGTTCTAATTGGTTGCCGAATGATGATCTTGTTTATGTCATTAAATTCATTCCAATCTTCATCTCCAGCAGAATTGTCTTTTACCAGAGGTTCAAATTTAGGTCCTCCAGGTATAGCCATATTCAGAGCCTTTGCAGTGAAGAAACTCTTGGAATCAAACAGATAGAAATAATTATCGTCCACTAAATCTGTTAGCAACTGATTTGCAAGTCGATACAATGTCGCCATTTGCGGCAATGTCAAATTCCATTTCCTGTATGTAGAACCATTGACATGAACTGTTCCCAGTAGTGGTTTGTGATCGTAAAACCATGAAGCAACAGCGCCGTCTTCATCCGGGTCCAATTCTATTTGAATTGGCTCTAGAGGTTCCACATCTAAAATATTGTCAGCATAGTCCAGTGGAGGTTCCTCATCATCAAATGGGGGGAATCTCATTCTCTTGAAGTGTCTACGATCTCGCTTCTCGCGACGCATCATGATCCACATTGTACCCCATTGTGCTATATACACTGGTTCTATGACCCATGGAATTTCATTAACAAAGGTAATGGCTCCCGTAATGTGATAAAGAACTTTAACATCTCTGATTTGCTCCCAGGGCATGGGCATATTTTCAAGAAGCTTCATCACAGCATGTGGCATGTATTTCAGCGCACCAAGATACACACGCTTGTCATGTCTGTATTTTCGGCTAGTCATGTCACCATGGTCACGAATAATTTTACGAATGTGTTCAGGTGGCATATCTTCCTTCTGTGCGTCGACGAAACCGAACTTTCGCTTTTCGGCGAAACGTTTTGACTGCAGTTGGAGCCATTTCGTAGCTGTTGAAGGAAAATAAAATGAACTTCCTATATCAATTACTAAAACAAACAAATTCTTCAAAAAAGTAGTGCAGTAGTCCCAAAATTTACTGATTAGAACCAATTTTTTTACAACTTAAGCTGGCAGGCTGTGACACAAACTTATAAATTAAATAGTATTAAAATAAATGTTTGCAACAACAGCACTTTCCACTGATACTAGAATGGAAAACTAATATCCATTGCAAATAATTTACCCCACAGGAAATAGTTTCAACAACAATCTTTAATTGAGAAACCTTAGTGCCTTAAATGGGAATAAGAAATAATAAGCAAATAATAACTAATAACTAGCAAATTTGTTATGTTTGTTTTCAATCCCTTTTATTATAAGGGTGTTTAGATTAAATTGATATATGATTATGAAAGATGATTACAAACTTGTTAACTGCCCTGTCTATGATGCTCAGAGACAGAAAATGTTCATTAAATGAAAAATTTACACACAACTTTTGCACGAATAAAAACCCTCATGTATTGTGGAAATGAAGAAATGCAACAAACAGACAGCAGGTAGTGAATTTGCTTTATACTATACTAGCTTACCGCCCGCGGCTTCGCCTGCTTTGTATAAAACCTAATAAATTATATACTAAAACCTTCCTCTTGAATCACTCTATCTATCAAAAAAGCCCGCAAATCTGTTGCATACTTTTAAAGATTTAAGCATACAAAGGGACATAGGGACGGAAATAGCGACTTTGCTTTGTACTTTAATATATATGTAGTGATTGAAATTTCAAATTAATAATTGCTTATATTTAGTAGGGTGTCTAGTGTTTGATAAATTCTACATATTAATATGTATGAATGTATAAAAGTTCAAAGTTGCATGATAATTATAATCACCATGTTGTTCCCTGTTTACTCGCAGGGAGATGAATGTACAATGTTAATTAAAAAGTAGTTGAGAGGACTGTTACCTATTCTACATAAATTTTATAATGTTATTCAGCTTATAGTGAACACATAGAACCTAGCATGACCTAGTTTGCGTATTTGTGATCCGTAACTAATTCAATAAATAAGAAAAATAACAAATTGATCATTTAAGATTTTAGTATAAACAATCATTCATTTTATAAGCATTAACATAATCATTCATTTTATAAACTAGCAGAGAATCAGAACGATAAACAAGTGTTATTTTTTTCGATACAAACATAAATATATAACCTAAAAAGTTCAACAAGCTTAGCTTAAATAGAAAGAAAGGTGCTCACTCTTTTCTTTTATCTTTTCCTCGGGTATATGATGAGGCTTCGGTGGTTGACTTGGGGGCACTGGCGGTGCAGCTGCAGCGGCGGCTGCATGCGCCTGCAATGCTGCTTGCTGAGCCGCCGCCAACTGCTGCTGGGCCATCATTGTGGCCCAGGGGTTGGGACCCAGCAAATACGGCGGCAGCGACATGGCTGCTACCTTTCTATAAACAAAAACGCGTGGTACACTATACGCTCATCCCTCATACAACGACCGGCAACCAACAAATAAAACTTGTTAACTCACTTTGCCTTTTACTCTACAGTTTATAAAGTTTATTGAACAATCGTTATAAATAACATTGAATAAACTGTATTAAGTAAATTTCACATGTTTTCACTGGTAAAATTCAACGCAAAAAGCCAAACGACAAACGCTTAACGCAGCCATTTGCATTTTTGGCATGGACATAAAAAAAACATTTTGTCTTTGTTTTTCCCAGGGTTACCATTTTATCGATAGTCATAGAGAAAATAAGTATGTATTTCTGTTTCATTTCTGTGGTATTTCTAAACTTCTTCTTCACTTTCTGTGGTTTTCTTTATTGTTTCTATGATTCATTTTGAATGTTTAGCACAATTTATATTAAAATTAATAAATTTATTGAAGTGAAACTTTTTTATCGGGGTTGGAAAATTTAGTGCAACATTTTTTAGTTACGCGTGACATTTTTCCGTTAACCGTTAGAGCGTTTTCACATTATCCGATCCGATATCGGATATCGGAAGCCGATAGCCGATATCCGATATCGGAGGGAAGTAAAATGTATGAAATATGTGCCTGTCTTTCACATTGTCCGGTCCGATATCGGATATCGGAGCCGATACCGATATTCCCAGTGGCTATCGGACGATAATTTTCAGTGTTGCCAACTCAATTTTCGAAAAGGCAAGTATACCAACAGCAAAAAAGCACTAGAGTTTGTGTATTTTCAGTCTTATAGGGCGCTCAATCTTTGAAAAAATTCTTTGCTTTTAACCTAAAACCCTTTCTATTAAAAGAAACCTTTTTTTATTAAGACAACACACATTTAAGTATTTATAGGCATTTAAAATACGATTTATACGGCAGGTATTTTTATTTGCCGTATTAAAATATACGGCAATTGGCTGAACTGAAGTAAACAAAAATATATTGCGTTCTTAAATTCAAATATCTATCTTCGAAAACATTAGTGTCTATCATCTTTATTTTATCTCATTCTGCCTCGCTCCTCCTCCTACTCGGATGTTGGTTGTGCTGTTTATTGTATTGTTGTCATTGAGTGCTTTGTTTTTAACCGACTTCAAAAAAAGGAGGAGATTTCACACCGATTTTATTTTTATATTACATATAAAGTGTATTATGTTATACAAATGACCGATATCAAAACTATTTAGTAAATAGCACATCTAAATAATATTTGTGATATCAAATATTTTTTTACATTTTACTTTTCTTTTTTGAAGTTGTTTTTCTTTATCGTAGTTATTTTTAATGTACATTTACAACTATGATTTATAACATTTGATTTTTTTTATTATACCTTTTTTATCAACTGGCAATTTAGTTTAGTTTTCTCTAAAAATTTCTGGCATCACTCATGATGATATCGGAACGATTTTATCGGACAATGTGAAAGGGCAAATTGTATCCGATATCGGATATCGGCTATCGGCGTCCGATATCCGATATCGGATCGGATAATGTGAAAACGCTCTTACGCGCCATATTTTTCTTATCCCTACCACTCGTGATTCGACGTATTTGTAAAGTTGCATCTCATTCTGCCTTACTCTTATCATTTAGGCGGATAAAAATATAGTATTTTCCTATTTCAGACCTACTCGATATGCACAGAAAATTTCATGGCTTGTAATTTCTACATTATATCATTTTTATGCATCGAGATATTTTTTATACCATAGTGGACTACGGTAGTAAAAAAAATGGAAATACTTAAAAATAACTGCGTTAAAAACAACCGACATCAGTGTTTGGCACCGACTTCAAACCTTCTTCAAACCTATTTAATAAATAGCACATCTAAATAATATGTAGTAATTAATAACATAAAATCTTTTTTATTTTTTACTTTTCCGTTGTTGAAGTCGGTTGTTTTTAAGGCAGTTATTTTTTAATAATTTTTAGTGTATTTTTCAACACGAATCAAACGAGCCCAAACTCGATAGAGTTGAGTCAATATATTACTGAGTTCCTATGGCCACCTTCCGATTTCATCATCAAATCAGCTCTATGTCATGATAATGTTTCATCGCTATCCAATAATTTACATACGTATACAAAATTTCAGCTCAATCGGATACCGGGAAGTGAATCAAAGTTACTTGCTACATTTCAATTAAGTCATCGAGTACAGACAAAAATGCTCATAAAATAAAAACTACTGGTCCTATCTGAATACAATTTTTATGGGACCAATTCGACACCATCCCGCATCGAAAAAAAAGAATCACGTAAATCGGTTCAGAAACCTCGGAGTAATCGGTGTAAATACATAAAAAAAATACCGGCCGAATTGATAACCTCCTCCTTTTTTTTGAAGTCGGTTAAAAAAGAAAATAGTATATAGCTGTTAAAATATTGTATTAAAATTAACTATAATCTACATAATATCCCGAAAAGCAGGTGGTGGAGTGAGCACAAGATTTTCAAAGTGTATTTCATGTATTATTTCATTAATGGTTTCTTCCATCAGTTCTTCATCGCTTGATAAAATTTCACTGCTTTGTTTTGAGTTTGAACTACATTCTTCTATCCTTTGGGTTAAAGCTTCAGCCAAATCTGAATCAATTTCAGATTCTTTATTATAACACTCTATGTAATTATTCATATTTGATTGTGATTCTAGTATATCATCGTTTACGTTCAAATTGTTACTGTTGTCTATTCTATTAGACGAATCTTGCTGATTACCGGAAATTTTATCGTCATCATCAAAATTCATACTTTTATTACTCACTCTTAACTCATTGGAATAGTGTAATTCAAGTTCAGCTCCTGGATTTCTTACATTTTCATCTATTCTACATACCGGCGATTTACAGCTATCATCGTTTTTAGCATCAAGAGTATCCGTAGTATTCAGAAAAGTATTGAGTAATTCTGTTGAAAATTTTACTGATGTTGGATTCATGTTTTTATCGATTACAATTTCCTCCTTGTTATTACTTATACTACTATTCATCACGTTTTTATCATATTTCGCTCTTTCTTCATTATTGCCAGAATTACTATCAGAATTAATAACACTCGACCCTTCTGTTGTATTTTTCGTGTTTAAAATTGTTTTATCATTGCTGCTTTGCATCCTTAGCTTTTCTACTAATTCTGTATTTTCTGACGCGAATTTTTTAACTGCACTTTCCAGATTAATATTGGGATTCTGCCTTTTTTCTTGTGCAATTTTAGCATTGATTCCATATACAGTACGATCATCACATCTATTGTCTGTTAGGTAATGTTGGGGCTGAAACAATACATTAACATCATATAGGTACTATTATAGATTGTAATTAACTATACCTGAGGATTTGTGTTAAATTTTTAAACAAACCTTTTTTCTTGTTGCAATTAATTGAGCCAGTTCCTTAGCCAGGTTCACGGTTTCTTCAGGCAAATTAGTTTTAGCCGCTAAGGCTAAGCCGTAATTGTCAATTTTGGATATTCCTGATTCGATTTTGTGTTGATAAATGAGCCTTTTTTCTGAGTTTTCCGTGTCTTCTTCTGCAACAGCTGTATGTCGGCTGAAAATTTATGTAATTTTTGTTTTTATCGAGGTTTCATTCAATACGATGTCGATGAAACTTAATAAAAGCGTTTTTAAGCATCATTTACTTAACAACGTTGAAATACAGGTCTTCCAGTCTAGTAAGATACATGAAATGTGTTGTAAAAAATGTGAATGCTTCGCTTGCTATTAGCTCTTCGCATATTGCCCATGCAATGGTCGTACCTTCTTCGACTGATGTGCCTCTAGAATATTATTTGTTAATTTTTAACATTTCCTTATACAGGGTGTCTCATAAGTACCCAACGATTTCAAAAGCGTGTCTAGACTAGCCGGCGCAACAGATGGGAGCGGTGAGTGCGGCATTAGCTAGCGCGTTCCAAGGATTTTTAGTTGCCGCCATGTCGTTCACGGGAGAGCAACGCGGTTTTTGCGTTCGCGCCTATTTTCAAAACAATAAATCGCTTATTCGTATCGTCTCAATTATCGATTGAGGCATATTGATGAAACGCCCAGCAACTCTACCATACTCTCATGGATTCGGTGTTTCAACACTACCGGAAAAACAACAGGAAGCAAGAAATCTGGGCGCCCAAGAAGTGTAAGAACGGATGAAAACATTGAGTTGGTGGCAAGTTCGGTGCGACGTCAACCTCAAATAAGAATTATGTGGCCATGCTACGCAACTATTTCGAGCCAGAGCTTCAAGAATGTGAGCATTATAATTTCAGGACATGGTTCCAACAGGATGTAGCCACATCCTATACAACTAACCACTCAACTGAAGCCCTACACCAATTGTTTCCCGAAAAAGTCATTTCAAGAAGGGGTGACATTGAATGGCCCCCCAGAAGCCCGGATTTGACGCCACCCGATTTTTTTTATGGGGGTATCTTAAGTCAAATGTGTATGATAATTCTTCGCAAACTTTGAACGACTTGAAGACCAACATCAGAGAAAAAATTGCGTCCGTAGATAGACCTCTTCTTCAGAAAGTTTTCAGAAACTTTCACCAAAGACTCGAAGAATGTCGGCATCGTAATGGACGCCATCTCAACGATGTAATCTTCAAAAAATAAAAATTCCTTTTGTTTTCTATTAAATTTGTCAATATTATATTTTAAAACCAATAATTAGTTTAATTTTTTGCATCATGAAATCGTTGGGTACTTATGAGACACCCTGTACTTACATACTTACATATCAGACATTTTATTTTGGTACGCATTTTATGATGGTCTTACCTACACAACTCATCTATAATAACCAAGCTACATCGAGTAAGCCCTTTCAATATGTGTTGGATTTCTTTCATCTACAATGAAAATGACGATAAATAATCCTCATAAATTTTTAGGATACAGTTTTATTACAAAAAATTAAGAATTTTTAGACCTCAATTACGTATGTGGAAGCGTTTAACTCGACGCTATCATTAAAACCTATCCTGGAAAAAATACGGTCGCAAAGTCGCAGAACAGCATTTGTGGCTGGAATGAAACAACCTAACTGAAAGGAAAAAAGTTAATTTATTAAAGCTAATAATTATTAAAGTAATTGAAATAATGATCAAATAGTAAGCTTACCTGAGCCATAACTTGCATGATAGCTATTTGCTTGATGTAAATACTCTTTCCTCCCATATTTGGCCCCGTAATTATTGTAAAATTATATTCAGGACTTGCAAACTGAAACATTTCAACCACTATTAATATAAAATCAATAAAATGAAATATGTCTACAGATATTTAATTTGAAATAAAAACTGTTACCACATCATTAGGAATAGGCATAACTTGACTATTATAGTCTAAAAGAGGATGCACAGAATTCCTAATATCCATATAGTCGTTAAAGTCTGGACGAATGTATGAGCCAACTGTACTAATCTTAAAAAAAATACACACACAAATTAATTGGACGTTTACAATTTCAAATGTTAAAAAATTAAGAGACAATCAAATAATATTACTTGCGCTAAAGCTATCAGAATATCCAACTCTGCGACATTTTCACAAAGCTTGTAAAGACTTGGCATAAAAGGTCTCAAGTCCTTCAGTAGGGCAGAAATAACACTAAAAAGGGAAAATGAAGACATGGTATTTTATGTTCGATATGTAGGTCTTTTTGAGAAGGTACTATAATAAAACAATTTTCCATACATATTACTCATTTTCTGAATTTCATTAAGAGCTTCTTTCGCTTGGTGGTCAAGTACAACTAGCTCTTCTGTTGTCATTGTCACAGACGATCCATTAAAATGTACCTACAAAATACTTAATTTACTTGAAATAGATGACAAAATAATTTTTAATAGAGCAAGTAGATCAATATATTATCAACCTGTATAAAAATTGCAGGTAAATCGTTAACATTGAAATCTCTCCTGTTTTTAGGAGCAACAGGTAAAACAATATGAAATCCTTTCATAACATTTTGATTCAATCGAATGGGTAAATCATAAGTCTCGCTAAGTTGTTCAACGATCTTTTGGATATCTTCAATGAGTTCAGAATACGTTCTTCTAGCTACATCTAGAAGGCCATTGATTTCTGGTTTCACAGCAAAGCATCTCTGAAGACTTCCCATAGCACCTTTCTCTAGGTGGGCATCATCCAACAAAACACCCCGTATACGTTCTGCTATTTCATTGTAATGTGGGTTTTCAAAATCCTAATAACATAAGATTTCATTAAATATTCCTAATTTATTGGGAAAGGAAAACAGAAACGCGCAAGGATTTGCAACGGTACCATCTTAATTTTCCTAAGACGACCACTCTCAGCTGGTTTCAGAGCGTCTACCAAATTTGGGACCATATCCATAGTAGTTTTCAAGAGAAGTGTTTGATTCAGCTGCGCTTCTCCATGTTTATCCATTTGTTGGTTTGTCTCTATGCAGAGTAAGAGAATTTTGTCTATTTCAGATAATTTCTTTATAGTGTCCTAGATTAAGAAAAATAGAAGCTTTTTGTAGAAGGACACAATCAACCATTGAAATAACAAAGTTTTCTTTGAAAAAAAAAACGAATTTGAGGAATAAAAACGCATTGATACTTGTAACCCAGACATAATCCCAGAATCATTTTCAATCAGTTCTTGCACTGCATCCAATCGAGCTTCTATAAATTCCTTTTTACAAGAAGGTTGGAGTATCGCAGCTCTCAATGCTCTTATACCACCTACAGTGTAAGTTGGACCAAGAACACCGAGTAAACAACAAGTTGGCCCTGCTGATGGTACTAAAGGCTGAACAAGCTCTAATTGTGTTGCTGTACCTACATCTACGAGTAAATAAACGACATTTTTATTGGGTGCATTAAATTCAGAACTGTAGAAAAAGTTACATCGATTTTAGGTACCAATAATCATTGTATTCTCAGATGAATGATATTCGATTTTAATAGATTCTCTGGCAAAAACTATGCATTGTATGTACTCAACATATTTGAGCACCGCTGCAGCAGCTGTGAGTGCGTAAAATCTGAAACATGGTCATGTTTGAGTTTGAGTTTGAGTTTGCTATAGCAACGAATTTAATACCGCAATAAATGAAATCTATACGTGTCTATAATATAATACTAATATTATAAAGCTGAAGAGTTTGTTTGTTTGTTTGAACGCGCTAATCTCAGGAAATACTGGTCCGAATTAAAAAAATTGTTCGGGTGTTGGATAGCCCATTTATCGAGGAAGGCTATAGGCTATAAATATAATCACGCTAAGAGCAACAGGAGCGGAGCAATGCGGACCTGAAACCGCGCGGAACAGCTAGTAAATTGATAAAGGCGATAAAGGTATGATAATGTTATATGAATGAATTAAAAAATTTAAATTAAATACCACGAAGAATTATAGGTATATCTATTATTGATAATAATCTATAAGTAGGTAACTAGTATATTGATGATGAATATGACGATTTACTTATGCAATACTTGAAGGTAGACTGCGCTATATTGTGGCGCACAAAGTGATTGTATTTGCTGTCTTCCAGTCGCATCATTAAAATGTCGTCTTTGCACAGCTGTTAAATTGATCAGAGGATATTGATCTTTGATCAATTGGTACAATTGGCTGGGCTGTATTCCTTCACAGAATGTATGCGGGACAATTATCTAAAAATATCGCATGAATTTTTAAGGATATGCCAGCCATTATCTATTTAATCAGAATAATCTTATCCTGCACTGTTGCACGTGTCTATATTTACAAATGAAATGATAAATGCCACTTGACTAGCATAGCCTGCTACTTCGTTCGCGTAGGAACCGGTAAAAAGGGCGGTGCATCGGACAATTAAATATATTTAATAACTTGTCTTCTTTTAATAACTTCACTCTCGTCTTATTATAATATAATGACCAAGAGGAAAATGATGGCCATCTCCTCTATTTTTCACTTATAATTTAAAGAGAACGACGTTACATAGTTTGTAGTAAGCACTACCTATTGAGAAAACAGTTATTTTGAAATCAAACACAAACACAAACATTTTGCTTAGATTATATAAAAATAGATATAAAGATTATTAAGTCACAGATACTTTTTAAATTTTTATCACTTACAAAACAGATACCATTAAGGAAGGTTATCAATGATTTAAAGATTATATTTTGCTGAAAGTCACCTCAACAGGGTTGAAAAAGTTTATCTTCGTCATAGTGTGAGTGTATAGCAACGTGTCGCTAAATTGGCAAAGGATTAAATTTGGATGCCGAAGGTCTATAGCAGCCATTCCTATTTCTCCGCGGGCCATACCGCGACCTTCTGAAATAGCTGAAGGTAGGAACTTGTTAAAATATTAGGTACTATATTTAAGTGTTTTTTGTTCTGAAAAGTAGTTAGGTACCTAAGGACTATTTGTATAATATGTTAGTGAGAAGTATTTGTATAATATGTTAGTAAGCTGTGGTGGCTCAGTGGTGAGAACTCGGACTTCGAATCGATAAGTCCGGGGTTCGAGACCAGGCGAGCGCGCAGGAAATAAATTGATTTTTCAATTTATCTGCGCATGTTGTAACATCACCACTGCTCGAACGGTGAAGGAAAACATCGTGAGGAAACCGACATGTCGAAGAATTAAAAAGTTCGATGACATGTGTCATCCGCCAACACGCACTTGGCCAGCGTCGTGGATTATGGCCTGTACCCTCATAGGAGGCCCGTGTCCCAGCAGTGGGAACGTATATGGGCTGATGATGATGTTAGTGAGAAGCATAAATAAAGATTACCGAATGATATCTTTGAGACAATGATGAAATGAATACAAAACTTTCATGAGTTATGAAGAGTATTTTTTATTGATAACATTGTCTTTGATATTATATAGTAAAAAGTAAGTATTTAAGTACTTACCTAAAATTACACTAGCTTCGACAAAGCTTGTGTTTGTCGATCGTGCTGATCGATTTCCGCTGTGTGGTCCTGAAAGTTATCTCTAAGTTATTAACTTAGATATGAATGTTATTCAAATCACTAAATCAATTATAATATTATACATCATACCCCTGCTACTGCTACTAATATATCGTATAGCAGCTGGTCGGTTCTTTGGCGTGCAAAAAGATGAATCCAAAACTGCAGAGTCACTCGCTAAAACGCGGGGCGGTATACGAGAACTTGACGACGAATCCAATTTAGAACTTGATGTTATTAGTCTGTGTTCGTTAATTGTGTATTTAAATAAATTATACAATAGTACCTACATCTATAGGACTTTAATGATTAGGTATACACCGTTACACGAACAACATTTTTTACCTAGTTATTAATGCTTACTTTCTTTTCACCGTTGGAGGTAGTCCTGCGGGTGGTCCCATGGATAATTTTCGTTTTCTTTCTATTTCATTGTTTTTACTAAATTGATATCTAGGACCTTTTGCACAAGATCTTGATGTTTGTAACGAAGCAGACATAATGGGTAATTTTGTTATAGCCCCGCGAATGCCTTGCAAAAATATACAAATTTCAAGGTGAGGCACGGTGAGGTACATTAGTTTGATATAATTTCACTTGATTCTTATTTTCTAATCTTACCCATTGTATCATCTCTCAAAACGAACTCATTTTTTCCTTTGCGCTTAAAGCTAGTACTAAGGGTGCCTCTTTTCACAACATTCATTGTCCAATTTCCAACAACTTATAAATCGTTTCTCGAAATCACCTGACTACGAGAAGTTCGATTAAACTTTTTAAATAAAAGTTCTAAATTCTATTTCATTTATTACTAATAAAATTCAAATATTTCCCGCGTCATTGGTGACTACGTTCTGGAATCTGGAATAACAGGAGTACTGTATTGCGCCAAAATTATACATTTATAATTTATATGTAACTCGTAACCAGAAAATCTGTATCTAACCTTAGTAATTCTTGGAATTACCCATAAAACAAAAAAAATTATGCTGAATAAATCTTTTAAAAAAAGTGCTATCATAGAATATACTGTTTTTAGACGAATTTTCTAACAGGCATTTTGAGACTTGAGAGTTGAGACTGAGAGTGACATTTTGATCCATTGATAAAAATTACAGCTGATTGTTGTTTTGTTTGTTTATAATAATATTACTAAAATCAATTCTATTCAAATTTAATTTAACAGAAAACACATATACAGTTATCCTTCTCCACAAAAGTAAAGACTCAAGAGCATGGTGCCGTTAATGTAAGAGATTTTCTTATTCGGTTTACAGGTAAGTTGTTTTGTACAATTCGTTAGCAAGGTTAACTGGAACAGACAATTTAATTAATTCCAATTTCTATTTGTCATGAATCAGCAATAGTTAAATAGTGTTTCACAATTGTTGGCAACTTATTAACTGTTATAAAACATCCCGCTAATAGTACTCGCGTCAACTTTCTGTTTAATAAAAAAAGTTGTTCTAATACTGGGATTGCATATTTTGCAAGTAAGTTATTATATCATTTACAAATATGTTACTTTCAGTTAATTATTTAATACATTTTAATTATATTTAACAGTTTAACAAAATATTTTGACATTGAAAATTGTTACTACATATAAAGTTATTCCACACTACTGACATGTTACTTGTTACTATACAATTATTATATTAGCGTATTCATCCACAAAATATCTTTATTAACAATAAAGTACTATAGAAATTTATCAGCCTCAGTCTGGTTCAAACTGGAAGGAATGAATGTTGGCTGTTTGATAACCAGCCTATTGATTACTGCTGTTTTGTGATGAACTACTAACAGAGTACTAAATGAGATATTTTGTGAAGTAATTGTGCATATGAAGTAAAATTTTCTTCCTTATTAAAATCAATATGTTTATAATGTGGATGACAAAGTAGACTTTTGTCCCAGTAGAACCTGGTTGAAATATTTAGCACCTGAACAATAATAAATCATATTAACTATTATTAAAAATTATTGCAGTATTTTTAACTGGTGGTAAAATGTTATAAATTTTAAATGTTGTTAAGTATGTACTAAAACCTTGCAAAACTAGCAGACGGCAACTGTATATATTTCTTTCTGTTTATCGATTAAGCATAAAATAAATATAATAATATGTACATTATCAATAGAAAGCAGTTTACAGGCAAAACTACAGACATGCCAAATATGAACACATTCTATCATTAATTATGCTTTATATTTAGAGCCTGATCATAAGCGGCAACTTCTATTATTTAATAACAATAAACCCAAAATTTCCAGTCATGTCTACTATATTTATTTTAAGACAGTGATATGATTAACAGTATGATGAAAATGCAAATATACTAGTCCATGCATCATTAGCATGATCACCTCTTTTTTTTTTTTTTTTTTTTTTTTTAACGTTGGGAAATGCATTTACGCATCCCCCTCTGCGGTTTTCCTGCGTGAGGGGGTATGTGGGACTCGCGAAAGCCATACCCACTAAAACCCAACGGTGGCCACCGATCACCTTCGGCGGCAGGGGTTAACAGCCAGGCCTTGTACCCCCACCGCCTACGTGATGAATGCCGCAGCTTGGCGACTCGCCCGCGCCCATAAGGTGGCAATAGACGTCGGTATCATAAAATAGCGCCGCCCTATTGCCGGGCTATCCACCTCCTGTCGCAGGGGGGACCGGTTTACTTACAGCGAGCATAGCTACAATATGCTCGTTTCTACGTAAACCTCCCCCTGCGCTAGTTCGTCCAATGGTATTTTAGGGCTGATGCTGGGCATAAAGACGCCTGCGTCTGCCAGGTCTGCGTCGGCGCAGAGGATCCGCCGATGGGTCATTCTCCCGGGCCCTCTCTGCAACCTCCTTTGCTTTCATCACAGCCTCGCAAAAGGCCACGACCGACTTCCAATGAGTGTCCCCACTGACCATTATTTTTGCGAGACCCTGCAGGGTCAGCTCTTCCTCTCGCAGCAAGGCTTCAAGAGGCCTTCGCTCCACCGTCCAGGCCGGGCACTCGGCCAGTGTGTGTTGTGCCGTGTCCAGCTGGTCGCCGCAGTGATGGCAGGAGGGGGCCGGTTCCCGACCTATCCTGTGCAGGTAGCTGCCAAAGCATCCGTGGCCCGACAGGACCTGCACAAGCCGGTAGCTTAGCGACCCCCACCTTCTCTCTGCCCACTCTCTCAGCACAGGGCTGAGCGCGCTGAGAGTCCAGGCCCCTACGCAAGATGAATCGAGTTCCTGGCGCCATTTGTGGAACACTACGTCGCGAGCCTCTCGCTTCCAACCTTCGAGCGTTTCGGTAGGCAGCTCTTCCTCCCTCTCTCTTGCTTCCGCTCTGCGCCAATAGACTTCCGCCAGGGCGGCCGCTTCGAGGTGCCAGGGTGCAGTACCCGCTATGACGCAAACCGCATCGTAAGATACGGTGCGATACGCCCTTGCGACCCTGATAGCTATAACCCGCTGCGACCGCCTTAGCACAATCGTGTTGCGCGTTAATAGCTTGTCGGCCCATATAGGGCATCCATACAGCGCCTGTGAGCGCACAACATTGGCAAAGAGTTTACGACATGCCCCGCTTGGTCCTCCAATGTTCGGCATGATACGGCTAAGAGCTGCTGCCGTGGTGGTAAGCTTCACAGCCAGTGTCGAGAAGTGGGCTTGGAATGTCCATCGCGGATCGAGCACCAGACCGAGGTATTTCAGTCTGGACCCGATTCGGATGGGCACTCCACTAACCACGATTGCTTCTTCTGTTGGTGGTGCTCTGCGATGGCCGTGAAAGCATATAGCCTCCGATTTGTCGAGGGCTACTTTAAGCCCGAGGTTCTTAATTCTGTTAACCACCTGTGCCACTCCAGCCGTGGCTCGGAGTCGCGCCTCTCTAAAGTCACGGCCCGTGGACACCACTAGAGTGTCATCGGCGTAGCAGATGGCGCTTACTCCTTGCGGCAGCCGTCCTTGCAGCACGTGATTGTACCCGATGTTCCACAGAAGAGGCCCCAGAACAGAACCCTGTGGAACACCGCGCGCAACCCTATGCCTACCCGTCAAGCCGTCTTGTTTTGGGAAGATAATTTGACGCTCTCGAAGATACGAAGAGATGATACGGTGAAGGTACTCCGGCACACGGTGTCGGGTCAGGCCATCTAAGATTTTGTCCCAAGGAAGGGTGTTAAATGCATTGGAAATATCCAAGGATATTGCCAGTGCTACCCCACCTTGGGAAACGCATCCTTCCGAAATGTCACGCAGGCGAGCTATGGCATCAACCGTTGAACGTCCTCGCCTAAAACCATACTGGGCATCGTCGAGATCTGGTCCTATCCGTGCTAGATGATTTTGTATGCGGCTGGAGATAACACGTTCAAACAGCTTACCAGCTTCATCGAGTAGGACGATCGGCCTATACGCTGATGGCGAGTCGGCCGGTTTGCCACTCTTTCTTAATAGTACGAGGCGTCCCACCTTCCAGCGATCTGGGAACCTCCCGCTCTTGAAGCATTCGGTTAGTAGCTCACAGAATCGCTGGTCAAGTCCATATGAGAGGGCAAGGGACCACACTCGGCCATGCACGCCATCGGGGCCCGGGGAAGTGGTTTTCCTTTTCAGGCGGTCTACCGCCACCTTCAGTTCCGCTAAGGTCACGTCCGGGATCGTTTCCTCGCAGGCTATTTCCTCCTGATCGTCACGCCCAAGTCGGTCCACAGAATTGGTTGTATTACGGCTCGGAAATAAAGTAGTTACTACTTTTTTGAGCAGTGCTGGCTCTAATCTTGCTGTAATCGGAGGGGCCCAAGGACGCAGCTTGTTCATAACGAGCATGTAAGGGCGCCCCCAGGGATCCAGGTTAAGTGTGTTGAGTAATTCAGCCCAGGCTCTTTCTTTTGCGGCTGCGATAGCGTCTCTTAGAGCTTTTTTGGCATTCTGATACAGGATGTAGCGTTCAGCCTCTTCCACGATGGAGTAGTCTGCACGCCTCCTTCTTCGTCTGTATTTGGTGTATTGGCGTCTAGCAATAACGCAGGCTGATCGGAGCCGCGCAAGATCCGCTGACCACCAGTATACCCTATTCCGTGGGAGAGATCTTTTTACCCTCGTCATTGCGGTATTTGATATTTCGGCCATTGTCTCGCCAAACCATTCCGCCTCGGCATCCACGTTTATGGCGTCAGGTTTCGGGCACCAAGATTTGATTAGGGACGCCAATTCTAAGAGGTGGCTATCCAGGCTCTTTAGGGACCATCTTGGGCATCTTTCCATAGGTGCAAGGCATATATTCCTCGCAGGTCCTGTCATCGGATGAACCTCGAAACTGATATACTTATGATCAGATAAGGTCTCAACCTCCGACAGGACCCGCCAGTTTCGGACCCGACCGGCGAGAGTGGGGCTCGCAAATGTCACGTCCACCACCGAGCCCCCCTGCATGCGCACGCATGTGTGTTCGGTGCCTAGGTTGAGTGGAACCAAATTCTGGGCTGCGAGCCATTCTAAGAGGACGTCTCCACGAGCATTTGATGCTGAAGAACCCCACGCTGCAGATTTTGCGTTAAGGTCTCCCGCAATGATGATTTGGTGAGGGTGGCCCCATTGAATCAAGGAGCATACTTCTCCCAGAAACGCTTCGAACTCAGGAAGCGTTTTATTCGGTGAGAAGTATACTCCGATTACAACCGTGTCTTCGAACCTAGCAGCTACGCAGCCGTGTCCCTTTGCCTGTGCACGAATTGGAGGTGATCCTTCCGCTTGCGTAACCACTATAGCAGCGAGCTCGTCGAGGTCTCCGATCCAGTTCTCTCGCCCATGGGGAACAACATAAGGTTCGGATAAAATTGCGATATGGATCGACCACTGTGCCAGGCTCTGGATCAGCAGATCCTGAGCCCTGGCACAGTGGTTGAGGTTTGATTGCAAAAAGCGTAATTCCATTTACACTTTGGCGGTTTCTGCTATCTCCATATCTGCTCCCCCTGCCTGGGGGCCCGCGTGTTTATTGGGCTTTCCTTTTGGCGCTTTGTCGGCTGAACAGCCACTGCCACCCAGGCGATGGTCTGCTTTCCGGCCTGCAGCCGTGCAGATAGTGCAGTTTGGCTTAGCAGTGCAGTTGGCAGCTTTGTGGTCAGGCTGCCCGCAGCGGTAGCAGAGCTGGCTGCGGTCACACTCCGCGGTGCAACGGTTAGCAACATGACCAACCTCGAGGCAGCGGAAGCAACGTAACTCCCGTGGTTTTTGAATCGTCACCCTCGCTGCAACCCATCCGACGAGAAAGCGTGCCTCAGTGATCTTTTTGGCCGCTGTTACAGGGCAGTTCACCCAAGCTGCGAACAATCCGGTTCTGTCCTGCTGCATTCGGCTCACCCTTATTTGTTCCGCTGCGCATTCTCCCTTTGCAGCTACGGCTTCCTTCAGGTCGTTCTCTGTGATAGAGGCGTCCAGACCTGACACGCGTAAGTCCGCCATTTTAACGGGCCTGGATACTTTTACGCCTCTGTCTTTGAATAGGGTCATCAGCCGGGCTGACAACAGATCGGCTTTGTCGCCACTACCGGGTCCAGAGACCTGGATTATAGTGGCTCCCGTGACCGCCTGACGGAATTTGACGCATTCAATTCCCGTATCTTTTAAGTTTATTTTCGATCTTGCCTCCTTTATAACCGCAGCGTAGGTTACACCGCTATCCCGGGCCTCTGTAGGGATCGTCAATACCACTGCTGCAGATCGCGGAGCCTTTAGCCTAGATTGTGTTGGCTTAGGTGGTTTAGACACCCTCTGCGGTTCTGTCGTGTGCTTACTGCGCTCAGTCTGTTGAACCTTATTCACCCTACCCTTCTTTCCCACAACTGACCAGACCTCGCCAGAAGAGATGGGTGTGGGTACCGCAGGAGACTCCGCGTCAGGATGCGAAGAAACCGCCGCCTCAGGAGGTACATGAAGGGCAGGTTCCACCACCTGCCCTTCATTTACTGCTCCTTTTTTCTTCTTCTGCTTCTTCTGTCCTTTCTTTTTCTCGTTCCCTTCTTTGGTTTCTGTCACGTCCCGAGTCTGTTTGGAGAGGGTCTTTGTTTTTCTTGGCCTTGGTCCCGTATCCTCTGAGGCCTCGGAGCAACTTTGCTGTCTGATGGCAGTAACCCGGCTTCCTATCCCATCCACTGCAATAGAGGGGCGCGGTCGCTGCAGAGAACTCGGTCGAGTCTCTAAGTTTCGGAGCCGTGCATCGATTAGTTCTCCCAGTTGACGTACCATCCTGGCCTCGAAGTCCTCTGACAGCTGCGGTGTCTCTGCAGCGGCAGCCGGGCCCCGATGCAGGAGAAGTCGCATTTCTCTCATATCGTTTTGAAGAATATCCAGTCGTATGCGCAACCTCTCATTTTCTGCACGGAGCGCCCTCGTTTCATCCGTAAGCGTTCTCAACGCAAGGGAATCGGTATCCTCCCTGATAGCCTTAGCGGCATTTCTCAGGTCCGCCACAAAGGTGGTCTTTAAGTGATTGGACACTTTGGCGATCTTTTCAACCGTTGCCAGGTGTGTCTCAATCCTCCTCCGTACATCTTCAGTCGATGTGTTCATGCTATTGGTAGGCATGGCAGCTGTCGAGCGTGTGAGCGCAGATTTTGGCTCCGGATCCACCGAAGTTGGTGAACTTGGTTCAACTTGTGCTTCGGTATTCTTCTCTACCCTATGCGCCTTGCGGTAGCCAGTTCTTGGTTTCCTTTCCGAAGGGATAGAAGTATCACTCGAACTTCCATCGTCTAACCGTGAGCGTTTTCGGCACCGCCAAAAACGTGTCTCCTTGTTCGGAGTGCACAGAGCCTCCCGGCGGACCAGGGGACTCATAGTAGCCCGAGAATTCATGCTTGCCACAGAGTTGGAAGAGTCCGACTCTGCGGCCGCTTCTGTTACATTAGTAACTGTAGTAGGTGTAGGAGTAGTGCCTATCGCGCGTTCCAACACAGAACTACATCTTCTATCTGCCGATTCTCTCAGCGTTCCTCCTTCTAATTCTAATCCTCCTTCTAATTTTTGGGGTTGGGGTTTCATAGTGTACTAGGTAAAAGTCCCACGAGCATGGGGGATATATGCGGTCCACCCGGGAGGTGCCCCCTGTTCCCGAGTAACCCTATTACACCCCGGAGGGCGGGCGGTATCCGGGGGTTGGCCACTTCGACTTGATCCACTCGCCAAGCCACCTGCCACCCAGGGAGGCAGGAATTCGGCGCCGTGCTTAGGCCCCGTGGGGCGCCCCAACGCCGAATTGGAGGGGTTTTTTCTGAGGTCACCTTCCTCTTGGGCCAGCCGATTAAGGCAAGCCCCCTGGTCTCTAACGTGCCGCTAGACATGACAACGTCACACGTTAGAGGTAACAGTTTGCCCGGCGGAGGGCAAAAGCCCCAATGCCCAGCAAGAGCCATCTTCCCGCTAGGCCCGCCGCGCCGCGGTTCACCAACCGCCATCCATCGCTGTATTTCAGCCGCTGGTCTCTAAGGACCCTCTTCAATAATGCCCATAGGCATTCCGTCAACCCGTGATCTTGTTCGGGCGCATTCATACAGACAAGCGGAAACAGTGGTTCACCACCACCTGCCTGCTGGCTGAGCCTACTCCAAGGCCGCATCCCGTATAGTTTTATGAAAAACGAATCGGGAGCGGCACGTGTGTATTCCATATTAGCTTCCCCAAGATGCTGGCTTGCAACCCAGGTACTGAGCCCCCCCGCCGCGACAAGGCTTGGAAAAGTGGGGGGGGCTTGGAAAAGTGGGGGGGTAGCAGTAGCATGATCACCTCTAAATGATAACCTTATAAAATGATAATAAATATAATTGAAGTGTTCAGAAAAAATATTGTACTGTTTGCCTGTTAACAATGTTATCATGAAAATCAACATTTTAATCAATAATAGTTATGAAGTAACATTAAAGATAACAAAATTTGTGATCTGTGAACAAAACACAAAATTTATGCAGCTGCAAACTATAGCATGACCTAGTAAACTTTGGTTCAAATATTTTAGTTTATTAGTATAGAAGCTCATTATCTTATAATAGATATACTACATACTGGTAATGGTGTAGGTACAAATTAAATTAACAGCTATTTTTGGAAATTATTTGATTATTATCAAATTTCTATGATACATGGTGTATTTTTTTTTAATGGATTGGAATATAATTTTTTATAAAATAGTATTTTTAGGCATGATAACTACATGTCCATTTCAAAATTTTGATTAATATCTTCTGTAAATAACATTGGTATTCCAACCGTTTAATGTCTTTATTTAAGTACCTACTATATTTTTTGCACATTTTTCATGCAAAAAGTGTAAGTTATGCCTATACCTGCTTATGAAATTTTAATGTAATTAAAAAATGGGTTTGTTTTTACAAAACAAGTTATTATCAGTCCCGTTAACGTCGTAAGATAAGGCGATTTTCGACCGACGCAAATGGCAAAATGAGCGTTTCAACAAACATTCCATATTCTTCTATCGCGAGTGAGCGAGACGACTGTCGAATCGTCGCCCCTACTTCAGTAATCACAGCGGTCTACACACGTCTTGTGGGCCAGATGACGCGTGACGTCATTCATAGTACGTAGCTCTCAGAGAAAAGTGTTGTAGCTCGCATCATCGCGTTATCTTGTAGGGGTTGGTAAATAAAAGGCGATAACGCGCACGGAGGACACTGTACTATATGATATCACACTCGACGGAGGCGTGTTCGTGACAGTTTCCGGTCAAGTGGGTTCCATTTATTAGTTTATTAGTATTGAAAGTTCACGCAAATCGTGCGGTTATATTGAATTTTCTTTTGTGATTATAAGAAGACAGTGAAAATGGCTTTGACCAGGTATTTTTTGATGAAAACAAATTTTTGCACGTACCTACTTATGCATGTTTAATACTTATAAACTTTTAATAACATTCTTTAAAATATTAAAAATTGTAAACAATGAAGAGAGGTAACTACTTATAGCGCCCGAAAAACTTTTTGTCCAAAAAGTACCGTGGTAGGGGAAGCTTGCTAATAATCGGGAGTATGATCGAGATTCAAGTGTATTTTTAATTATTATGGAATATCGGTCATGACTGTTATCAGTAAATATGTATGAAGTAATTTAGTTCATGGGCAAACAACATTTATTTACTTGATTTCCTTACTTGCAATTTGCGTAGTACAGCATGTTATTGAAAAAGGTACTACCTAGTTAAGGAAAATGGAAACTTGAATAGAAACCTTTGTATTAACTACGTCAACGTAAAATTTAAAAATATTTAACCACGACCATTTAACCGCATGCTTCATAAAACTATTATAAGTACAATAGACATTTAGTTTAATTCCTCATTATAACAATAGTGTTGTTAGCAGTTTGTTTTAATGCCAATTCAGTCTATTTAATACCGGTAAATTTAACCTAGCTTGTAATTTAAATAATTAAACAACTTAATTCATCGTTTAAAGAATAATTAAGTAGTTACTTAGTTTAATCACAGCTAGTCTATGTATATTTTTTTTGATATACTTACATTTCAAAGAAATGTGCAATACGCGACTCTACGTAAACTAACAATTTATTTATTTATTTTTTCTACAGTTTAAAAAACAATCTCCAATTCGCGACTCTAAAGACGCTATCGTTGGTTTCCATAAGCGTCATGTCGCCTCAACAGAGTGTTCAAGAGGTGTTCAGGACAGCTGACTGTGTCTGCTTCGATGTGGACTCCACGGTTATACGGGACGAGGGGATCGATGAGCTTGCAAATTTCTGCGGCAAAGGAGACGAGGTGAAAAGGCTGTAAGTACATACGATTATTGAACAGCCTGTATAGTATACCTATTTTAGGGTGTGTCGTTGTTGTTGATTTTATGTCCGATTATTGAACACGCCGTTTATAGTTTAAGGTGTGTCATTCTTGTTGATTTTATGAAGCAGAAATTGTTGAGTGCTGTTCAAATATTAAATAATTTAGTTAGATATAAAAAATACATTGCATAGGTACCATAAAGTAGGAACGAGCACGATACTATACAATAAAAATTCAAATAAAAATCGAAAGTAAACATGATACGAAAAATGTTATAAATTCTAATAATAAAAGGTATGGCAGTAATTCAATGAAAATAAAAGCTTGAAGTTGAAGTGTCTAAAGATTTATTATAATGAAATTAGTATAATTAGATCCAGACTGGCTTTTTAATAAAGCTATATTAACAACTATATTAACAACTAGGTAGGTAGTAGGTACCTACCTATTCATTGAATTTGGATTTTTGATTTGAATGAGTTCATAAGTAAAATATTTCATCATCATTCACTTTTTGACTTTCGTTTAACTCGGTAAAAATTTTTTTGGCTTTCTACTTAATAGTAAAATATTTTTTAGTCGACAGTAGTTTTTGAGTAAAATTTTTACAAAAAATCCTCTCTATAATAGGTAGATTGATTACAAATAGCAGAATATTATGTAATATATTTTGTGAATAGATAGTAATTTGCTTAGTAACAAAATAAAAGATGATAGATACAATTTCTAAATATAATCTTGGTAATAAAATAATAATCTATAAGATTGATAAGGACGAAATCCTGACTTGTTTTTCCGTTTGTAATGCGCATAATTTTATCGAGGCTGTGTGATATCTTTCAAAACAAGCCTTTGGTAAATTCCGCCCGATTAATTAAAAGTTATTTTTATTTGATACGTCAACAAGCTCGGTCAACAGCCACATCAGGAATGATGCAAATATCAATTATTATCCGGTTCAATTAAAAAGTTGGAGACGTGTGTATTTTTAAAAGTACATAGTAGGTAGTAGTCAATGGTAGTAGTAATTATTCAAAAATCTGTGGTAGTAGGTACTATCCGAATACAAGGAAAACAACAAGCATTGAGCCTGTCTTGAAGTTATGGTTATTATTTATTTATGATAAAATATGTTTTGGGTTCATGTTTTTAAATCAGTTGCCCATTGTAATTGTTTTCATAACATTTCAATATATCGCATAAACACTTTTACGCACTCGTGTCACAGATTGTATTGATTTTAATAAATAATATGATAATATCTAATAAATTGTTTATAATTTACACACGATCACCTTGAACTGCCTCAAAGCAAATATGGTTAAAATATCCGCAGACTTGTTTTTTAGTAGACCCAATAATTTAAAAGTCATCGCCCTTAAACAACCGGCTTAAATTCGGCAAAAATCTGGTCCTGACCATCCTGAAGGTGACTTGTGAAGGGACAAGAAACTGGCAGACTTATTTAGGAAAGCGTTTTCGATACCAGAATGTAAAATAAATATCGATTTGATTGACCGCAATAATCACCTGCCCTAATAGTACCTAATATGCAATTTTGCAAAAACCCTATAGAATAAATTTAGTTTTATATTTTGTTTTATAGCTTCTTGTACTGCTTCTTTATTACTTACCTATATCCGATAACGTTCATTGTTAATAGTAATAGCATTCGACAAATGTTTCAGTTGAATTACAAAATCAAAAACTATCTTATCATAACAAACATAGCAACCTTTGTAATCAATATAAGGCCCTGCGCAGACGGCACACTTTTTGTGCGATCGAGTCTGCGGCGCACAAAAAGTCTGCATGGCGCGCAAAAAGTCGGTCGCGGATTTTTCACAGACTCAACGCACACGACGCACATCTTCGATCATTTTGTCGGCAGAGCTGTAGGGACGTAGACGCTATGGAAATCGTGCAGAGATCGCGAAGTATTATTTTGTACATGAAGTACAGAAAAAGAAAAAGAAATAGAGAATTTTGGGTACATCCTATACTTTCGGAAAGATTACTGAAGGGACAGTTCCATAATAAACATTCAATTCTGAAACAACATCCGGCAAATTTTTTCAAATTTTATAAAATGATTGTTACTACATTCTACCTATACCTCTGGCGCCATGATAATAGATCGCGTGCGTTACGTCCACCCCTAGCAAATGCAGATTGCCGACCAAATTGCCGACTAAAGTGTGCGCCGTCTGCGTTAGCGCGCGTTGAAGCAAACGTTCAATTCTTTTCACACACTTTTTGTGCGGAGCGGCGCGCCGCGGCGCGGTGCGGTCTGCCCGAATTACACGGATTTTTTGTGCGCCGGACTTTTTGCGCGTCGTGTGCGTTACTGCATATAATTTCATAGGTTCTATTTTCACAGACTAAAAAGTGCGTCACGGATAGTCTGTCGTCTGCGCAGGGCCTAACAACGTAATTTGAAGTCCAAAAATAAAAGTACATACTTTTATATAGAGTTCTTATCCGTGCTAAAATGTATTCTTTATTTTTACAGAACTGCTGAAGCCATGGGCGGTAACATGACCTTCCAGGAGGCACTTAAGAAGAGGCTAGACATTATCAGACCTACTGTCAGTCAAATTAGACAATACCTAGAAGAATTCCCTATTCGACTAACACCAGGGATCACGTAAGTTTTTTGGATATTTTACATTTCCTTCCTATTTAATTTACAGGTGGCAATAATGTTTTGAAAACACCAGTATAGAAAGAAGAATACAATATAAAAGCACCTCATAGGTATATTATAATAAACATAATAATCTACATATTACATTCTTAAAATAGTACTAACTAGTTAACTACTAACAAATCCACATAAATTGTGTAAAATATATATGTATTCTGAAAAACACTTCAAAAGAAAGAGCATTACTTGCACGTGCGTCTACAATTCAACATACATGTGTGGTTTCATGATAAAATACCCATTAAAATAACGAATTGAGACATAATACAAACTGACTGATACATTACATAAATACATGACACATGAAACTATCCAGTTATTACCACTTTAGGTGACTTTATCACCGCGACCCGACCCCGTCTGACTCAATAGTGTAAATATTTAATTCATTACAGCATTGATTGCCAAATTTCTCCATTAATAACGAAAACAATGATATCTTAAATTATAACATACATTTCCATACGATTTCATAGCTTTTCATTGAGTAAAGACGATTAATTTAACATAGGAAAGCCTTTCATTCATGTTGTAATATTTATAAATAGAATTATAGATAACGTGGCATAGAGATACATGTTGATAATAAATATGGTATTAATTTTAAATTACTCGACTGCTCAGTTTCAAGGTTATACAAGAAGAAATCCCCTTTCTTAGCAAGCAAAATAATGAATTATTTAATAATCTGTGTGCGCGTGAAAAGTATTTAATGAGTTTCCTTTACCATTCCTGCCAAAATCACTACGAAATAAAAAATTCGCCCGGCCTAGCTTGATAAAAATATGCGAAAATTTCGGTAATAAGACAAAAAGCAAGAAGCCCAGTTGTTAAGAATCCTGTGAAGTAATTCCGAATATCTACAACACTGAGTTGGTTTAATAAGCGATACATTCACACAATAAGTTATAATGTACCAGAATTGTTCTAATGTAAAGAAAACAAACATCTAAAGAAGAATTTATAATCGGTACAATTTGAGTGGTGAATGTCCCGCAATATACCTCGTCTTCTTTTAATTCCAATCATTAACTTTCACCTTTATACCCTCCAAATTTCTTACTTATTATAAACAAGATTTTTTTTTTGCAGAGAATTAGTAAAGTTATTACAAGAAAGAGGTGTGGTGGTCTACCTCGTGTCCGGAGGTTTCAGAAGTCTAATAGAACCAGTTGCTGACAAACTCTCTATACCAAGGAGCAATGTATATGCTAATAGATTGAAGTTTTTCTTCAATGGTGAGTTATTTGACCTTATTGTGTAATAACCTCAACCTTATAGATTTGTTATTGTTTTCTTGTCTTTGATTAAGATAGTGAAAGAATTGATATTTATAATGGTGAAGGTGATAATTGTATTCTGATAGAGATATAAAAGTGTTAAAGATAATTGCGTTATTGTTTTGTTTAAGACTAGTTTTTAGTTAGGTTTTGAGTCTGCTTTAGCAGCTAATTAAGTAATGAGCATGTAGGAATTTTTTTAACGATACTTTAGTTGCTCTTTAAACAAGTCCATTGGTCTGGATTGTACCATTTTATTGTCAAAAGGGCTATCAGGCAAGTAATAAAACTGGGCCTATTAATATTTAATATAGCTGAGAAGTGACAAATAAACCTTTAATATAAGACTAACACTTCGTAGATATTCGATCTCGTAGATCGTCTTGCAAAATTCTTTTTCCAAATGGGTGAATTTGCCAAAAATAAAGATTTGGAGCAAAGGATGTACACATCATATAAAATACACTTTAACCCGACACACTAACATATCGAAACGGATAAATATCATAATATATCAGCGTGTGTTGAACCACGCTGGGTCACTGATAACTCTGGGGACTTGTGATTAGGGCATGCAGAACCGGATCCGGTTCCAAGTTTTTGAAACCCGGTTCCAAATCGAGCTCAGAACCGGGTAGAACCGGGTTACCCGGTTCTTTTATAATACTTCGGAAAAAATACGAAATTAAACAAAAGTAACTGTAAAAGTACCTGATAGGCCTTTATTTTACGCGGCTTGTGTCTTATTTTATTAAATTAATAAAGAAACAAAATTTCAATACTTCTCTTTATTTATCAGTCTTATAAAAGTTACCTTGGCCCTTAGTCAAACGTCAGTATCGCCGAGGAATAGAAATTGCTAACGCTAATTATTGACATAAGCATTAAGCTCATGATATTTTGGTAATGGTTCGGTCACACTACCAACGACGATGACGACCACGACCAAAATTCAAATCTTGCCAAAATTTATTCAAAATAAAATATTTAAATCTCCCGTCATTACGGTACTCGGAAAAAAATTAATTCGAGGTCAATTAATAAATAAATAGTTTTTTTGCGATTTTCGCCGAGACGGTAAGTTTATCATACAATCACCTGGAACCAAAATTGTACATCATAAAATTATCTATAAAAAAGGTTAAATACATTTTTTTCTAGGAGCTACCGTTTCTACGAAAAACCTATTTTTTTATCCATTGCTCTCGAAAAAATTTTTTTAATTGTGTTTTGTACAATTTATTTAATTTCGACTGGATGAAAATTTTGTTCGTGGTCGTCGTCGTCGTTGGTAGTGTGACCGAATCCTTAGGCAAAACATCATACGCTTATGTCAATTTGTATCGATAGCGTATTCTATCCCTTAGCGTTTTGACGGTTGTCTCGGCGCTCTTGTTATCATAATATCACATAAAAACATGAAAAGTACCCAGCTGTAGGTTTTGAGTCCCATGCGAATGTCGAAATTTTCGAAAATTTTCAGCATTTACGGCTGTATCTTTTGATGCGTTGGCTTGTGAGTTCGACTTTTTCACATAAAAGGGACCGAAGACTTGAGTATTCGATATAAATTTCAGCTTGATACCAAAAACAAAAACATGACTGGATCATTAAATATGAATCAGTAAAATTAACAGCTTTTCAAATTCACGAGAAATCTTATAAAAATATATCTGTAGCCTAATTTTTGTCATTTTTGAAGCCTAATTTTTTTTTGGTAATACAACCGTAGGAAACTTATAGCATCTAAGGTTAGACAACCAATCGGAGCCACGTCTGACGTTGCCAGATACAATAAATTTGTTAAAATAATGCAGCAAAATATAAATAATACTTTATATTTTAATATTTTGGTCGGAACCGGGAGAACCGGGTTTCATACTATTCAGACCCGGTTCTCAAGATCATCAAAAAACCCGGGTTTACCCGGGTTTTTCGGAACCGGGTAAACCCGGGTGCATGCCCTACTTGTGATGCACCGTTATCGTGAAAAAATGACCTGGGATGGGTAGTTCTCGGAATTTGGCCGTGTTATAGATGGAATAATATATCCAAAAACACAAAACTCTAGGTGATTTTCTGAATTATTTTGTCTGTGGCCTTGTTTAAACGGTGGGTATTATAGCTGCAATAATATGTCTTATAATGCAATATTCTATAGTCTAGATTCTTTTCTGAATAGGCTTATCTGTGCGGAGGATATAGCTAAAAAATAATGCCTATTAGACTAAGCAGTTATGTAGCTTTCTTTTCTTTCTACGGTTGGGTTTAAAATCAGTTAAGTAGCTCCTGAGATGTGTCCAGTGTTCAGTTTTTTATGATGCAAAATCAGTGTATTGGCATTTATAAAGCCAATACACTGATTTAAAAGGCTGTTTAGTTATAATGTCAAATATCTTTGTAGAATTAGGAGGCAAAGTAAATAAGGTTTATGTAGGTAGATATTAGGGGAAAACACACTTCGTATTAAATAACTTTACACGTTTAATATCTTAGTTACTTTGTGAAAAAGTCCCTCTTGAGGAAAACATCTGCTTTCCTACAATTTATAAGGAAAATATTCAGTAAATATAAGGTACTTTACCTTTAATTTTGCATTAAATAATAATATTTTCCTCTTAAATCCCATTTCGTTTATTAATTAAATTATTGCACAAATTATTGCGGAAAGGTTTTTGAATTGTCGATGTAAGAAATTTTGTACGCTATAGGCAAGCTCATTATTACTCATATGAACGTAACAGAAACAAACACCCCACGAAAGTATATAACTATAAATAGTAAATACTTGTTAATTATAGTAAAAACAAACAACTGCTTATCATTGGCATATTATTTAATGATTAAATATCGTCAGACCCCCACTGGGCGTGTTGACATTGCATGATGTAAATTATATCAAAATTATCCTACGACGGAATGTTATTATCTAATATACATTAAGGTTTAAAATAGCATTGAAATACGATTTATTATTATTTTTTTACATAACTTTGTGACAAGTAAAGTCACAGATACATTTTTACAAATACTGCATCTACATTTTAGGTTTAGTTCCTGAAAGTAATTAAAGTTGATAATCAAATTTGAACCTTATTCTTTAATTTATATGGTAGTGTTTCTACTCATAGCACACTTATGCATATACATTAGTTCCCGAAAGTGCCTACTTTACGTTTATTATCATATTTGAACCTTATTCTCTTACCCATAAAGTAGAAATTGGACTGTTTTAGGCATGAGTAGCAATTGTTTCAATACAATATAATTGTTTTGTTTTGCACGTGACGGACGCGTGGGGTAGGGGGCGTTTTCTGCTATTATCGCATGTGCTGACGTATTTCTCTGGTATTATTATATTAATATCCAGTGACTTCCAGATTTAGTTAGAAGTTTTGGAATGATCTTATTCTTCCTTTATTAGGTACTTTCGTTTTCGGTTAATATATACTTGCTTAGTTATGCGAAAGCTAGGACAATAATATTAAGGACAGATTCAGGTGGTGTTCATCTATCTGTATACTAGTTTTCAGAAGAATAGGTTCAGTAGTTTTTATGTAAAGGAGCAATAATAAAACCTTGTATGGATAGGGTATCAGTTGAATAACATAAATATCATGCCATGTTATTTGCTATTTTGCAAATTAATGTAATCTATAAGGTAATAATAATTCTTAGGTAATCGTATTAGTCAGAAATATGTTTATGATTAGATAAAACACATGATAAAGAATTAGAATATTTATTATAATATACTAGAGGTCCGCCCCGGCTTCGCCTTTCGCCATGTCCTTTCTCGGGTAACAAAATACATATCTCCATACCCATGCAAATTGGTTCAGTAGTTTAGGCGTGATTGAGTAACAGACAGACAGACAGAGTTACTTTCGCATTTATAATATTAGTATGGATTAGAATTGTATATAGTTCAGATTGTAAGCCTTCTTGAGTTTTATATTTGCAGTGTTTTTATTGTAAGTAAAAATAAGAGGACTCTTCTATTTAAACAATCTTTACTTTCTAAGAGACAAGAGCAACTTTGAACTACATATTTTTAAACGTTCTCAAGTCATTATTTCCATATCAGAACAATCAAGAACTAATCGGAAAATAATAATACTTTGCCATTGTTATTTTGACCTCGACTGTACTAGGTCTTAAATTATATCACGAACAACTGAACATCAATAGTTTTCAAGTACTTCAATTGATCACAAATAGTCTAGATACACATATATTGTAATAAATCGGTCACACCGCAAGTGTTGTTTGTGACGTCATCATGATAAGGAAAGTGGTATCAATAAACATGGTATGGTTCCTATTAATAAATCAGTTTCTATGTCAACTATGAGGGTAGAAATTATGTAAACATGTAGGTAGATTAATAATAAGGGCATTATTTTCATAAAATTGGTGGGTAGATACTGAACACTAATTCAACTGTTTCAAGTAGTATAAAACAGGATTCGACTAGTGTCGAAAATATAATATTAACAAAAAATAATATGTAGTTGTTATGGATGGTATATGTTGAATTAAACACAATTATGTAATTCAAGATATTTAGTTTATTATCTTAAAAGAAAAAACTTGAATTTAACTTCAAAAAGAAAAGTATCTTAGGTTTTTCCCCCTAAATACGATTTATGTAATTCCTGTCATGGCTTTTATTAAATTAATTTCATCTTTCCAGGTGAATACGCAGGTTTCGACGAGAACGAGCCCACCTCCCGGTCGGGTGGTAAGCCACTGGTGATCAGAAGACTGAAGGAACAGCACGGTTATCAGCGACTGGTGATGATTGGTGATGGGGCAACTGATGCGGAGGCTTGCCCGCCTGCTGATGCTTTTATTGGTAAGTTATAGTTAATAATTAAAATTGCATTTAAGTAATATATAATAGGCTTTTCTTATAGATTTGACGTAATCTATGCAAGACGTCTTCTGAAATATCTGTATAAATGCCTATGGGCTGTGGAATCATTTACCACCTGGTGAGACACATGCTCGTTTGCCTATTCTTACATAAAAAAAGTTGAATTGAGTTGGTATAATTATTATAGTTTATTTTATACAATGAGTATCGAGTAAGTGAGAGATTCTAGGTTTGATGCTAGTGGTTATTCAAAAAGTGATCTGGCGATGCACAAATTTTTAACCGTATTGACTTAAAGAGTGCTCTTAAACTATACTGAGCTCAAGTTCACACATTGAACACTATATTAATCCAATCCTACCTACAGAAAAACAAAGATCATTTCTATTCATTAAAAGTGTTAAGGTATTTTCACCTTTAAATTATAGGTAGGAGGTTATAGGTACTTGTTAACTGATTTAACAGAAATAAAGTTATAAAATAAAGAATAGAAAAAATTCGATCACGAGGCGGGACTCGAACCCGGGTGGCCGAGTTGGTCAGGCATCCGCCCAAAAAAGGCCCTGAACAAAAAAGGACGTGTTCCATCGTCACAATATTGTATTCACTGAAAAGTGTTTCATATTGGTTGAGATGGTTGTTAATCATCTCAATAGATACATAAAACTGAAAGAATAGAATAAATTCGATTGCTCTGGCGAGTCACGAGTGGCTGAGTTCGAGTCCCGCCTCGTGATCGAATTTTATCTATTCTTTATAAATTTATAGAAATAAAGTTCCACACATGTGGTGAATTAAAGTCTGGCTTACCGTAAATAATATTATTCTTTATTGTTTTATCAATTTCCAGGTTTCGGCGGCAACGTAGTAAGAGAGGAAGTTAAGAAGAGATCGCCCTGGTACGTTACCAGCTTCCAGGAACTCATTGACTCTCTTTTGGTACAAACCATACAATAGTTTAAAAACAAATTATTTCATTATGAATGAAACTTTAATTTTTGTGTGTGAATTGTGATGAAAGATTTTGTACCTGGATATTGAAGTAATTCAGTTATTTTTCAAATATGAATAAATATGTGTTTTAAGGTTATGTGACAGAGAAGGAGATATAAAAAATGTTCTATCTCTGTTACACAGCTCTAATACTACTGCGTACTAAATAATAGTAGCAAAGATATGTCATAGTAATACTGTAATTGTAGATGTTCAAAACATTTGGTTTTTTGATTTTGTATAACCAAGGAATACCATTAATTAATATTGCCATCTCTCTCTATCTCAAAGAAATAGTGAATGATTGGATAGTGACGTAAAAATTATTCTAGATTTTAAATATATAATTTATACTTCATTATTTTTTGAAGAGATTTTTTGCTCGAGCGGGGATGACTTTAAATAGGCTTTCTCGCTCTAGCAAAGAACAATTTTGGGTGTTGGAAAGAGACAAAATTAATAAGTATATTTTTATTAAGATGGCATTTGGCCAATATAAATTAATTTTCCTGAAATGTTTTGATATTTTCAGTATCATACTCTTTATCTGTTATATTAAAAAATAGTAATGCATGATTTTTATTTCAAAATTTATGATATAATAATATAAGGAAAATTGAAATATAACGTGATAGAGGATTTGGTCGAAAGAAGCTGTGGGTGATTGCTAGTATTTATTTTGTATTATTGTTAATATAGTTGTAATTAAGTTAATTGCTCTGAACAATTGAAACCTCTAAGTATAATAAGTTAACGTTTTTGAGAATAATTTCATAAATGGAAATGCTATATAGTTTTATAATTATATATTTCGATGATAGCATATTTTTATACAAAGGTTTTATTATAGAGTTGTTAAAATATATGTAAAATAAATAATTCGTACAAATACTAGTTAATGATACTCGTAAATTTGTGATGTAGTTTTTCAGTAGTCTAGAAAATTCTAGAGAAATATTAGTTCAATGATAAAACATCACAATGTATTGTTGTTGTAACTAATAATAGAATATAATTAATAAACGAGCAAAATATTGAATATTTTTATAAAAGTATTTGTAACTGCCAGTTTTTTATTGCTTGAGCATTTAAATGTTATTGTACTGTGAGTACAAAATGTTTTCATTTTATCAGGACTTGGTTCTGTGCGGTTTGTGAAATGGTTATGTTATTCAATAATTTTATAGGTAGTTCAATTATATAACGTTATGCGTATTGAGAATATTATAGATTTAATTTTAATATGGATTAATGCGTATTTATGCTGTACGTCTATATAATTAAGGTCCAAATTACAATGTCAATTGTGGCTGTGTACTTCCTATTTTAAGAAATAAAGCCTTATTATTTGAAATATGTTTTGGTTTATTTTATTATTCTATGTTATTTATAATAATAGTCTTTCCCATATATTATATCCTATTATTGCTTATATCTTATCATACAAAAAAGAAAATTGATTGTGTATTGACTATTGATATCAACAAATTTATAGAAAAGAGAATGGATATGGATATACAATATACATAGTAATTTGGATTGCGATCTTGTCTACCTTATTTCATTCTATATAATAAAAATGAATCGCTTAGTGTTGGTAAGCGCAAAACTCGAGAACGGCTGAACCGATTTCCTTAATTCTTTTTTATAACATTCCTTGAAGTACGAGGATGGTTCTTATGGAGAGAAAACGTAAACAAGTACCACGGGCGAAGCCAGGGCGGACCGCTAGTGTTGAAATGCATGAAAGGGCCCAAAGTTTCACACGGCAATTATTATGATCAAATATTTCTGTCAAAATTCTTATTTACGTCGTAGAGGTACTTTGCTATTTTTTCAGGTAGGCATTTATCTTTTTATAAACGTTAATTTTAAATAAATAAAAAGATAATGATCATCTATTTTACTTTCAAAGAAACACTGAAAACGGTTTTTTTTAACCATTTGGATTTATTGTTTCACCTTTTCCAAGTTTTGCATCTTCATATCCCGTAAATGAGTCATAAATTTTAGAGCTAATTTATCAGGAATAGGCACAATACCATAGCGAGGAGCCCAATTAGACCTAGAAGGGAATTCTACATTAAAATATTTGTCATTTTGCCCTTCTGTCCTTTGATTTCGTAGTATATTTCTATCGTTTTCATTTCTCAGTAATCCATCGATATAGTCTACTCTCCTATAGTTCTTCAGTTTACATCTACCCCTGGAACATTCGGGTTTACTCGTTTCGTACAAGCTTAACTTTTTATCTTCAAAGAATGGGAATGTAGAAATTTCATAATCGAAATCTCTGTTTTTCACAGTAGGAAACAACGGCGTAGAGTATGTTGTTATTTGGTACGGTGCTGTTGTTCTTGTGGTTGTCATTTCAGTTGTTGTTTGCGTTGTTGTTGATCTCGTTGTTGTGGTTGTTGACGTTGTTGATGTAGTCGTAGTTTTTATGGTTGGGTTCGTTGCGCTCGTTGAATTAGGTGAGTTTTTAGATTGTATGGTGACGACTAGAGGTACTGGATACGGTACGAAGACTAAATTGGATTGCGGGTTGCAGTTGTCACAAATTGATACGCAGCAAGGTTTTAAATTGTCACAGTTTTTGCAGGAACATTTGCAGTTTCTGTATCTATCGTATTCATAGTTGGATTCTATAGAATACTCTGGCATTCTACCGCCGCCTCGTCTATACATTCGATTGTTTTGTCTGGGCTGACTCCATCTCCTGTAATCGTATTCACCGTAATACGGCCTCTGTGGCTGGTAGTAGGGCATGTATCCAGGTTGTGCATTATTTATAAACTGTGTACGTACTTTATAAACCCATAGACAGATATGAAGAGACGTAAGTATCTGAAACAATAGGATTTTTATAGCTACATTTTTGAACTACTTCAAATTATGAAAGAATAACAATCACACTCCTTAAATATAGCTTCAATTCTTTACGAATGGGTGGTTATAGTTCACGCATATTTCTTCAATTTTATTATAAATGTCTAACTTGTAATATACTGGCTGTTGCCAGCATCTTCGCCCGCATGCACAAAGGAAATTATTAAAAAGACAAAATCGCTGCAAATATGACAGAAAGACAAACGAACAATAAAGAAACACTCTTGGAAACACTACATATTTATTTATAATATTAGCAAGGAAGTAAGCATAAGGATCATACCGTTTTCATTACTTGGTCTGTTTTATTTTTTGTTACATTTTCTACGATTGGATTGTATTACTGTAAATAAAATAAAAACAAGTGTTGTTATCGCATTTGCCCTGCATGTTTATTGTTATTTCATTTCAGTTATAAAATGTTTTATAAGTCGTCAAAGGAAATATTGTGACTGAAAATTGATTAGGTATATTTAGTTTTATTCAGTTTTATATTTTACTAGAGGTCCGCCCTGGCTTCGCCCGTGGTACATATTTCGCAATAAAAGGTAGCCTATGTCCTTTCTCGGGTATCAAAATATCTCCATACCAAATTTCATGCAAATTGGTTCAGTAGTTTAGGCGTGACTGAGTAACAGACAGACAGACAGAGTTACTTTCGCATTTATAATATTAGTATGGATTATTGTTACGTCAAGATATTTCATTTGCTCCTAATGAATCTAGATTAGTTATGTTTGCTCCTAATAAAATTTAGGCGCGTTACTTTTCCTGATAATTTTTTTAGATACGCATATGTGCGAATACTTTTATTGATGGAAATATTGTATTTATTTTATTTAGGGAAAGTATAAGAAGTCGTTCCAAATGTGTTCAAATAAATAATATTAGTTTTGTAGTTGGAACATCACTTTTTTTATAGAATTGTATATTTCGATAAGGAGGTTTACCTACCTGTTTTTATCGTTAAGACGTACGAAAACCTTGCGAAATATAAGTTCGCCGTGATCACACCGCACCGTGATGTGACAGAATTCCTACTCGTAACCGATAACACGCTACAATATTTTTCTACGGCAAGTCGGTAAGGCGACGGCATTACATTGGTAGGCTACTACGCTCATAAACATATTTTTAATTATTTTGGCTATTAGATAGGTTTATTAGATAACATTCCAACGGAAGATCAGACCCATCTTATGTTAACAGCCAATCGTTATATACTGTTTCGGCACCACACTAAGAATCTACAAAGCTAGTGGTTTGTTACGGGCTGTTTACTATTCATTTTACTCTCATTGCACTTAACCACTACAATATATAAGCCTCCGCCCACTCATTTAGCACCCGCTGATAGAATGCAATACAATCAGGTTTTGATTGCCATCTGACCTTAGACAACCTTGGGGCCATTTAGCGGGCAGTTATCGCTCTGCTTATTAATAGAATCTAATTAAAACTTAACGAGAACCAGTTAACAAGTACATTCCGAGTGCTTTAAGCAGATAATTTAAATAGCAATTAAGAGTACCTAAAGTTTTCACTATCACTATTTGCCTTGTAGCATATTATGGTTTAATGGACCATAACTAAGGTATTAAAATTAATAATTGTGAACGCTATATACCAACATAACTAGATAATAAATTTCATCAAAGAATGGTCAGTGGATACTGTAGGTATACTAATGATATTACCTGCGTAGTGGTAGCGTTGATTGATGTGATGAACGAAGTTATTACCCACTTACTAATTACTATTCTATTACGTATAATACAAGGTACTTATTAGTTTTGAGTTGTTGAATTTTCAATTACAATAGCTATGCATCACTATTATATATTTCATAGAAGTAGTAACTAGTAAGGTCGTAAATGTTAATATACCGCCGACCGGGTGTCCCCGCGTTGGTAGACTAAGCTCAAAGGAGGTTATAGTTTTGCATACGCTGAGTACGTAAAAAATACTTAAAAAATTCCAGACGCATTTTTTTTTTCAAATAGATGAATTCTTAAAACTCTATGTGTACACCCCTAATAAGCAACCCGCCTTACTTTGCCACCCTCACGTGAGCTATCTTTTAAAATTATGTTTTCATAGACAAAATGCTCACATTAGCGAATCGTTATATTATATCGGCTGCGCGAAGTTAGAGAAGAAAACATGGATTTTAAGGAAAAATTTGCAAAAAATTTTTAACATAATTTTGTTGTTTAAGTATTTTTTACGTGATCAGTGTATGCAAAACTACAAATCCCTTTGCGCTTAGTATACCGATAGTGGGACACCCTGTATATTACAATACGAAAAGTGTACAATTCCCCTCTACGGATAACTGAATACGCCTACGAAATCGCAACGGGCGGCGGGCGCATCTATAACTATATTTCAGTCAAACACTAAATTTTAACACGTTCTACAAATTAAGAAAAAAAAGTGATTGGATTCACATCACAAGATTCTTAATTAGTATACATAGTGTAAAGGCTGCCGTTTATCATTTCATGAATCATTAATAAGGCAATATTAAATGGACATCAACTGGTTACAATATTCGCATTACATGACTGTAAATCTAATTCAGAGAATATAATATTAATGAAAAATATTATTTATAGATACAACTGCAGCCAGAGAGAAATAATCATTCAGTTAAAAACACTTTAATATAAAATTTAGTCCCTTACATTTAGCGTATCTACGTTATTTTCAAAACGTCCTTTTCAGGACTACCATGAGAGTACCATAAACATTTCACAAATCTACACGAGTATAAGAAAACAAATGTCTTATTAGCGGAAGCATAACGTTTCCAAGTCGGGTGAACCGTCGTGTCGAACTTTCAACTCTAAAAATACATATATCGTTGGTGACCCCGCACGACTCACGCGCAGTCGCGGAGTTTTCTGAAAGGTCAAACCACGCTCAACTGGCGTATTGTCTCTATAATTTATGCTGAATCGATTAGTTGCTGGATATCGTGATGACTTTATTCATTAGTGAAGTGTAGTGATGTGATTTGATGTGGTTGTCGATGTTTTGTTATCGATGGTTTAATGTTTTGGATTTGTCTAATTTATGGATTCGTAAGTAAATTCAAATCGATCAAATTAAAAAGAACATTTTCAGCCAAGAAGTTTGAAATATTAAGGAAAAACAAAAACTTTTGTTATTAGTAGTTTTAGTGAAATTACATTTACTAAATGAAACCATGAAACAACTACCTACTAAATACCAGCAACGTTTTCCATTAAAAATAATTTCTGTGATACAATTCGAGTATATTAATTTAACGATTCATATTCTAATATTTGATATAAGTATGTAAATAAAACATTCAACCCAAACAAAGTGTTTATTGAAAAATTTAAAAATATAAAAAAAAGCAACTCTACATTTAAAGATAGAGAGAGAGAGATAAAAATAAAGCTAATACGAGTTCACAAATAGTTAAGCTTTTTCCAACGATGAAAGCGTGTCTGTAGCTTTGAAAGTTTCCTTACGTGGATGCAACACCCGCATGCTACGTAGCTGTAACATCAATTTTTCAGCCAAATTCTCCGGTATAGGCACGATTCCGTACTTCGGCATCCAATTTGGTTTCGTTCGACGTAAGGACGTTAATACGAATTTATTTCTATCATTTATGTGTGGTGCTTTAGCTATAATATCGTTGATATATGCGTCCTTGTTTCGTAATAGTTCTGGTGGTAATGTTTCAGGCTCTAGTGTGGTTGTGGTAGTGGTTGTTGAAAGAGTTGTTTCTATCTTTGGTTCCTCTTTTGTTACTGGCTCTGGGGGTGCTTCAGTTGCATGTGCTGCCTGTTCTGTTACTTGTGGTGCAATAGTTTGTTCTGTAGCTTGTGGTGTATTAGCGGTTTCTTTTTGTTTAGTTGAAATGATCAAAGGATAAGGGTATGGAACTATGACAATGCTTGATTGTGGTTGTTGGAAGCAGTTGACGCAAACATTCCTGCAGCATGGCTTGATGTCTTCGCAAATTTGGCAAGAACATTCGCAGTCTGAGGAGTCATCGTAGTCATCATACATATTGTCCATCGGTCCTATATCGTAGTGGTCATAAGTGCGCAATTGATTTTGGTAGTAGGGTGGATATTGCGTCTTTGCAAATGTAGACAGCAGACATAACAATATTGTATTGTATATCTGTAATGAATGTAATAGTAGAGTTCGGTAGAGTTGTTTTATTACATAAATTAATGAAGTTGAAAGCTTTCAGGAATAATGTAATGAAATTACGTTAACCTTATCTTTGCCATAATAAAAGTTTTATTACAAGAAGAAAAGTTTGTAGATATTGCAAAAATATTGTATTTATATTGTATTTATATTGTATTTTATAGTATACTATATAAGCGAATTAAATTACCGCAGTATTTCTGTGTATTTACAATTACAATTTACAACAATGGAAATAAAGATGAATTGTGTAGAGAAACATAAGTGATAATTATTTCAAAAACTTACCATTATTTCAATTAAGTACTATTATTTTCAAGATAAATATCCAATTTATAACATCATGAGCTAGTTAGCGTGTTCGTTGCACAGGTGTACCACAATGGATGAAAACATTCGAGCCGATTTGTAGCCATTGTTTTCTGTTACATAAGAATACGCTGCAACCACGAACGAACTGGATTCTGTCTTTATTTGTAACGTAAAACATAACTAGTGTTTATGTAATGCTCTTTTATTAAATAAAAATATAATTTCTGTAAGGATTTGTAAGTTGCGGGCTTTCTAATGAAAAAGATTGACTTCGTTAATTATAAAAAGATTTTAAACATATAAATTATTTTCATAAGTCACAGTACTAATGTCTAAAATATATTAGTTATCAAAACTTCCTTAGTATAAATGTAAAGTTGAGAAAAGGCCCAGTAGATATATCAATAAGTAAAAAACAAAAATAATAAATAGCTACACAAATAAATAGGTACTTGAAAGAAAGATTTCGTTGTTTTTAGGCGTTTGCCCGTTGCTAAACTTGGCAAGTCTAGTCTAGTTCTATTATAAAGCTAGCCAGATCTGGGAGAGGTTGGCGGGTCACGACCTCGCTGAACGTCCACCAAAATACCCAGGAGACCTGGACACCGGCCAAAGACATACCTTCACCCCTACACGAGAGTCTATATACAGAAGACACTTTGTTGTAAACAATTGCACAATTGTAATAAAGAATAATAATAATTTTTATTTGCTTTAAATATGGTGAAAAAATAACAGCAGTTGTTAACCACATGTTTCGCTATAACAAACATAGCATGCAAATTATCAATATGGACATCATAATTAGACTATATCAAAACAAACGAATGCATGAGGAGATAAAAAAAACTCATTCTCAATTCAATCCTTTATTCTGAAACATATCATTAAAAATACAAAATAGGTATATTATGTAATAATATGACATAGACCTATCGCAGTAGCAATTCACACTTTTAAACAATTAGGTATAATGTAATTTAATTTTCTCTTTTAAATGATTTTAAGCATTACAATACACCTGTGTTAATAATAAATGTTAAGATAAATAGCATGATTTTACGCATAATTTAGATAAAAAACATTTCACAATATTTTTTCTTTTTATACGAATACAAAGTTTATATTAGATTATTATCTCTGGACTCTGAGTCATGATAATAGCTACCGCAAAATATTATATTATCTGTAAAAAACTCAATACATAATTATTTAATACCATAATCAATGGATCATTCATATAAAAATATATTTTTTAACAACAATGTTAATAATTCTAAAAAAATTTATATTTCTTCTTCATTTTTTTAAAGTAAGCAAGTTATAAGACCGTTATTTTCAAACTGTCAATGCTATGACCGTAATCTTTCTCCAAATGATTAGTTAAAGCAGATGTTTTTATTTTGGTGAACGTGCACGGGTCATGACCTCGTCCCGCCAAAATTAGCCCGTGACGACAACGCGTTGCGCGCCAACCGACCGCACATAACCTATAAAATTATGACACTAAAAACTTCTATAAACTTTAGAAAATGACTTGTATGGTTCTCCTTAAAAAACACTATAATTGTGTAACATTATTCATAATTAATTAAAATAGTTTTCTTGGGTACCGACGTGTAGAGGTAATGATGTAGAGACAAATGAGTAACGTTAGATTCAAATACTTAGCTGTACAATATAATGACTTAATATAAAGGAATTCAATTTAGTTAATTTAATTTAACCAGAACGTAAGATAATTTTCATAATTATCAGTTTTCGTATTATACATTCATATTGTATTTCAGACACAGTCTATTTAGCAATTCTTTTACGTTCTGCGTTAAAAATAATTTGCCTTTTTAGAATTCATAACTCATCCTATTTTGTTTGCTTGATAACGCGATTTATTCATCAAATGACAAAAATTATATCTTACTCATGAAAGCATAATCAGAAACAACATTAGTTTGCTTAATTTAGTTACATTTTCGTAACTCAACCTAACATGAACGTGCCTACTCTTAACTCTATGACAGACACGGTTTCAAATACAATTTGAATCAGATTTTCAATAGTGTCTTTTCCTATGAATAGGCGCATATCTAACAGTAAAGCACTAAGTCTAGCCAGATCGACGTTAGAATGAGGAACGGCGTGGATTACAGACAATGAGCGTTATCATTGAGTTTCCTTGAGCGCGATAAGGTTTCGCTTTGTCCGTCGGAGTCACAGTTCGCTATCAGGTCGCTTATCAGCTTATCAGCAGTCACGACGGTATGACCGGTCGCACGTCTATACTTTTGCCCTTTCATTGCACTGAAATTGCGTTCCGATTTACCGTTCAAACAATTTGTCATAGTGTTTGAGTCTTGTTTTAGCGGCTGGGGTTTCTTACTTTATGGTTAGTTTCAGTCTCGTATTTATTATTATCGTTTAGAGAATGTTTCACATTTGTTGCATTTGTTAAAGTTATTTATTTGCAGTTGAATGACCCTATATTTTTAAGAACAGAAAAGGAAATTTCATTTAATATTGAGGGAAATGGATTCTTGTTATTCCATAGCAAAAATAATTTAATTGTTAAGGCAACAATTAGGAACTCTACTTTCATTCATATCGATACTGTCGTGGCCATCATTCTTCATGTGGTTGGTATATTACATTGGGTACATATAAGAATTGAGAAGTAAATAATAGGAACTTAGTTAAAAGATAATTTGTTGGCTGTTGTTATCTGATATAGTATTGTTTTTGTTGGTGTGTCTGTTTATAAGCTTCACTGCAGCAAAACGAGTGAGAAAATGAATTTCCCAAGCGCGTGTTCTCGGCGCGTGTGATCCTGGCAACATTTACTAGTCTTTTACATCTCTTTCAGACCATAAACTTTCATTATCTTCAGAAACGTAAACATTAGAATGAAAATTTTTAAATTGCCAGACTACAACATAAATCTCGGACTGAACATTCATTATCTAATCTGTATAATGCAATTTAAATTGAGAATTCTTTAATTTATCGATTGATTGTTTCGTGTGATATTCGTCATATGAGTTTTATGTTGCAGTGAAAACATGTTTCAATATAATAACGTATTTCACTGTGCCAAATACATTGTATGAGAATTAATATGATATTGGCTCTATGAACAGTGTAGGAGCAAATTTAAATCTAACAATCTGTTTCACCTAAAGTTTGATGTATGAAAATCTCTTATTCTTTTATTTTGACATGAGTGGATTTGACTAAAAGGTCATTTAACAAGTATAAAGTTTAACCTCTGCTTTGACCTCTTATTCCAGAGTCTTGTAACCTCATGCAAATGTATGAGACAATTTGCTTGCAGATGTTAGCTACTTAGTAGATGGTTGAGAATTGTAAGGAATTTTTCATAAGGGTTCGTTCAGCAGTCGCTAGTGGCATCGGAAGGTTAAGAGCCCGTTATCGGCTCTTATCAGACTCGTACGTACTATGCCCCATTTGCTCGTTTGACCTGACACCTCAGTTATCAGTTGAACGTCGCGATAAACCGCTGTACATACCTGTTGCTTACCTTTAACACTATTTGTTTCTTTCTAAATTTTTATGGTTTTATGTGTAAGTGCCTTATTGAATTCAGTGTGTTGTGGTTTTGAAAAATCTGTTTACGCAGTGATTGGTTATTTGATAAGTAATAAAGTTATTGCTAAAAGTTCATTCTGGTTCATGTAGGCCGGTGATAAACTGTCCGTGTCTGCAGTCCGTGTTATTATGAGATATTGGTTTTATTTTATCGAATTCAATACCTAGTATATTCAGTTGCTCATAAACATATATTTATTGGTTAATGGTATGGAGTTTGAGCTACATAATTAAGAACAGTTAAATGTAATATATATAACCTGCACCTATATAAACACCTAAAAAACCGGCTGCTAGCTAAGGCTTCTCCAAATTACCCCTAACGATTTCCCTTTCTTTTATATCCTTTCCTTTCCTGAGGACAGCAACACATCCACTTCCCAGTGGAGTGGATGCTTATGGGCGGCGTGTATCGCTTAACACCAGGCGACGCGTCTGCTCGTTTGCTATCCTATAGCATAAAAGAAAAAAAAATACTTTTTCAATAATCAACAACATGAATCTGTAATATTTGTTCAGTGACTAATTGTAAGAATTTGGCACGATTATTTTCCAAGTAATGAAATAAAGATAGTGTGTTTATTAAGAATTGATAGCACTCAGTCAAATAGGAAATAAAAATGTTCAATTAAAAGCATAATCTTGTTTGGCTTCGTCTTGGACTTTGTTGCTGTCATAGATGACGAATGGCAATTGTAAAATTAATATTTCAAATGATGTCATAGTGTAGAGGCTTTTATTGTATGGAATTAAGATAGAATCTCAATACTTTGTTAATTCAATAAACTATTTTTTTTGTTTAGGTGAACATAAAAGTAAGTTCTATTCATACGGACGTAGTATTACCGTAACATGTTTACAATCGCTTTCGGTTTTTTTATGCAGTACATACTATGATATCCTTTTTTTTATTATACTATCAAACACATCTCTTATAATATTAATTCTGTATTAAATAACGGAAATATACACAACGTCAACATTTTGATAAATAATTTGTACAAACCACAAACCATTGGCTAACAATACAATAATATAGATTGAAATATGTATTTGAAAATGATAAATAATATGATTATAGAGGTCACAGCCACGGCCATATCTTTTATCTCTCGATTATTTATGTACTTGTAATCAGGTACTTTGAAATATACCTATTATTTATCTGTTTGTGTCTCTAGTGTGGATATATTTCCTGAACTACAAAACCTGATAATGATTTGACTTACAATTTATATATTTCCATTTAACAATTTAATTTATGAAAGGTATATAGGAATACTATATATTTTTACATTTGATAATATAGGTTTAATTTACGATTTAAGTTTTTTCTTTTCGCTTGTACAGAAAGGCGTGAAAAGAAAATAATTACAGACTAGAACTTAAGAGCATCTCTAGTAAAATATCTATAACCTATTAAAAAACTCTAAAATAGACCGAAAACTTTATACTTACTTCACAAAGATATTTTTCTACAAAGGGTTTTAAATTTAAACTTTAGATTATCCTGACAAAAATGTCTGAGACTGTATTACAAAAGTGTTCAAAAGAACAATCAGTTGAAAGTGGTAAAGTGACTGATAAAATAAAGTGTGAAGTGTCAATAAAAGAAGAAGACGAAGATATAAAATCTATGCAGCGGGAGAACAGGCTGACTAGTATTATAGATCAGCTGCGGTACCAGAATATGAGTAAAGGTGAGTTATATGCTTTTATGAATGAAATTTAATATAACTTCTTGCTAAACAGTAACTTCTTGCTAAACAGTAAGCCGTAGATCTCACCAGTCATGTCGATTTACCGTCATAAGATTATAAGAGCGATGGAATTCAATTATTTTTCCGCGCTATTTACTTTATAGTGCGTTGAAGATTTGTCAGAAACTTCGTCCTGGATGGAAGTAGTTGTAATAATTTCAGCCGGTGTGACTGAAATTCAGTCAGGAGGACTTATTATGATTGAAAGGTAGAGTAAGAGTAACTATATAAGATAAAGTATAAGTATCTATTGTAACAAAATTTCTTCTTGTGACACATAATTTATGATAGAGCTGATATTTTTCAAGTTCTTTCTTCATTGTTGGTTTGTTTTAATGCTGATGTACTAAACATTTTACTGTATAATTACTTTATCAAATCTTATTTAAAACAACACAATAAATGTACTTACTTATTCATCTACAGATGACTTATCATTTGTCACTTAAAACGATAAAGTGAGTACTACAACACAATCTTAAACACACGTAAACCAAATTAAAAGTAAAGCAAACATGCAATTATTCTGTCGCTAAGGTCACGGTTCACACAGTTCACGGATCCAAAGCAGAACCGCGGTACGATACCATCAGCATTGTTCGTAGATCAGATCCATTGGGAGCGAATCTAATTGCGCGGGCGCACCCGACGCGTGCCTTTTGTCTCGCTGGTAATTACTCTTATAAATCCACTAAGCGATTTACATTAAGGCTCTGGTTGTGCAGAGGAGAGAAGCGAGAGCGTATAGCGATTTCAATAATAACGAGCTGTTTTAATAATATCTAAGCTGTTATGTTTACTTCCTGAAAATAAGACTGAAAATATGGTTTAGAGGTTTAAATTATCGCTTTATTGCAGATAAAATTTCATAATTGCTATCTTGGCGACCGAAGGGACAATACAAAATCAAGTAAAGTACATATAGGTAACATAATATTATGTTCATTTTGTTTATTACTTTTCTTTAAGCAATTTACATCAATTCTAAATATAATAATCTGCATACACGGGCCAGTTTCACCATTTGCTGACAGAAACTTATAGCCATTTAACTTTGGCATACATTTTCATTCATCAATTTAACTGACAGATAAGCTAAACAGAACATAAACAGAAGTTGTGAGAGCTTTCCGCGCATCCCGTTACGTAGCGAATGCCTCTGATAAGATCGGCTCAAAGGTTGTGACTCCGTTTCCGTTGCGGTCGAGACTCCTCGGTTTCTATTAGAATGGGAGATTTACGACGTGTTGGATTACATCTCTGTAATTATTTCACTGATTCTCTTAGTAATAACGTTCAAACATTCATTGCTTAATATTCTGATTGCCTATTAGAGCGTTGTGCTGCAGATTACAATGCTATTTAGATTTATTTTGTTTTACTTTAATGGGTGGCTTTGATTTTACTATTAGATTATAACATGTTGTTACAATATTAGTTATATTTACTACTAGCTGCGCTCCGCGGTTTCACCCGCGTGACTCCGCTCCTATTGGTCTTAACGGGATGATATATATTATGGGCTATCTAACACCGAAAGAATTGTTCAAATCGGACCAATAGTTCCTGAGATAAGCGCGTTCAAACAAACAAACAAACTTCAGCTTTATAATATTAGTACAGATTTTACTAATAAATTATAACATGCAGTTGGTTGTAAGTATATTTTTTAAGTCTTGTAGTTCTGTGCTTTTTTCAAATCATTCTACTTTTACTATTTAGTGTCTGACTTATTAGTACCATGACAAGAATGTGATATAAACAGCACACACTAAATTATTAAAAAAGAATCGAAAACATAGTGTTGGTATGTAGAGCCAAACGATCACATGTTTTGTACAGTTCTAAAATAACTCGACAGTGAATATGACGAATGTCATTCATTTTTATATAAATACATTTTGAAATATAAAATTAACACTAAAAAGCACTCGAGTGTTACAATCAAGAGTCAAGAGGTTTTGGAGGTGTCAAAGAACTAGAGGATACGTAGAACTAATGTTATATATAAAAATGAATCGCAAAATGTGTTGGTAAGCGCATAACTCGAGAACGGCTGAACCGATTTCGATAATTCTTTTTTTATTATATTCCTTGAAGTACGAGGATGGTTTTTATGTAGAGAAAACGTAGATATGTACCACGGGCGAAGCCGGGGCGGACCGCTAGTTACTTATATCTTTAAGGTATGACAGGTTCATAAGAAAATACTGCGACACTATAATTTTTAATAATACTAAATAATTGTAAGTTAGGCAATAAGAATTACTAGGTAATTTATCTGTAATGCTTTTATGTAGGCTTTAATTGTATTATTGCTACAATTTAATTAGAAAATTGATCCAAATACAAGGAGGAAATCATAAACCAGAGACTATGACTGCAATCTAAAGTCTGTTTTGTTTAATTAAAGATTTCTTTGTGATTATGATAGTTGTAAGTAATGAAAGTTTTATACTTATATAAAACGGAGTTAGAAGATACGGGATAAAGACCTATGGTAATCTCCGTTTTAAATGTATATAATTATTTTAATTAACATCTTGGCTTCAGTACACCATCAAAGGTTTTTATTAGTTCGACTAAGTACTTTAACTGAAGTTACATTATGTCCGTTGATTCGTAAAGGTGAACGTGAGAAATATAATAGATTTTATGCAGTTCTGCGTTTGAAACTGTCGTAACGTCGTCGGAAATGTTTATTTTAATTTAAGTTTAATTATATATCTCCAGTTATCCAGTTAACGTTAAAACTTAACGTGTTGCGTCTATGAATTACAAATCATATTCCGATCAAAATTAACGTAATTTTTATCAACATCTTGTTGGCCAATAAGAATAACAATCACACTTCCTCCTAATCATAATCAACAACCTGTACCTGTTTCTATTTCAAGGAAACAGGCCTTCATACTATAACCCACCACGGTGGTCAAGTGATATCGTTAACACATTCTTGGACTCTACCTTCAAAGGAAACTTCTCCCGAAGAAACTCTCCACCAATACAAAAAGTGTCGAAGTGAATAGTTATCAGAAAATTTAAAATACATATATACGTATTTTTGTTAGCTGTAGGACCAACATCAAACTCCCGACTTTGTGATTGAAATTTAACCTCAGCATTGAACCAAATCGCTCTCATAGCACGCTCTTAATTAAATACTATCACAAAGGTCTTTCACAATCTGATTTATTCAACTGCACTTTAATTACGTGAAAATAGCATTGGATTGAATAAACGTTAAGTGTTAGCGGTCATCACGGGTTAATGGACCCTGCGTGTTTACAGGAGCAATTTTCACTGGGAACAGTGATTGGGATATGTGCCTTAATTGTTTATTTAAATGTTTCCATTCATTGGTAAAATGAGATTTTAAATGGTTCTTGTAATGACGATTACTTGTTTCAATTGGATTGATTGAGTTTAAGTAATAAAAAATAGCACGATTGCTCTAAGTTCTCACGACTTACCTATACTTGTACAGATGAGTAATAAGTAATAACGATTAGATATAAACATAATACCATTTCCTATGTACAATGTATATAGGGCATATTTTGTCACTTATTTCATAAAAATAATGAAATCTTCTTCTTTATTCTACCTTATAATAGAAGGAAAAGCGCTATACTCACGGTAAAATACAGCCAAACAAATAAACTACAAGAGAACCCTTTCTTACTATTTCACCAACGCTCCATTGACATGACTTAAAGTGAGTATGCGTTTAACAGCCTACGTTACATTCCTAATTGTAATTTACTATAAAGCACCTGCATAAATAGCTGACCTATCTCAATTAGCAGTTACGGCGATTATTTAAATAATGATTTAATAAATTGTTCGAATGGAAGACGGCTTTAATCAGCGCGTGCAATTTATATCTGATGCGTTTTATGCGCTTATAAAAGGATGATTTTGTTCGTGTATGTAATGTAATGGAGTAAATTAATTTTTGAGGAAATAAGGTATGTAAGTAATTATGATATATAAAGTAAGGTGAAAAGGAAAGTTTTAAAGAAGAAAATACGTAGATATCTATAAGACATGAAAATATAAAAAACTATGGTCAAACTTGTCCCTTGCGATTGTTGCAACTAAAATTTTGGTTATTAATCCTTAATAATTATAAAGTAGGTATGTTGTAGAAGAAAGCGTACATAGTTTAGTTGGCTATTCTTAAAAAGATTGAATAGATCTTCAAGATTCCTAACATTGAAAGGTAAGTGTGATAGATTCGTAGCAACTTCTACATGAGCAAGAAAAAAATCCCTCTCGCTGATTTTGATGTAAATTTGCACCTAATAGATTGAGTTAAAGTTCACTTTTGAAAACATGACGTTGAGGTTAATATCTATTGGGTGTGAGCGAACAAGGCAAGCGCAGTGATCTATAGATGGCGCGCGGAACACGGAATGATCTGCGCGGTCAGCATAGAATATAAAAAAATGTAGATGCTGTACTAAGTTAGTTTTAATATTTTTTATTTTCATAAAAATAAAGAATAAAGAGGATTTTATCCTTTACTTTTATAACTTTTTTGTCCTGTTAAGAATAATATTGAAAGGAAACATTGGATGCAAGTGAGATATCTTTGGACAGTAAGTACATGGTAGGAATTTCATTATTTTTATTTTTAATTAATAATATCCTAGGGTACTTATCATACTTAATTATCTGCATTTTGCTTATCCTTCTGAAGTTTAGTTCCTGTAGAAAATATAACATATTATTTTTCAATATTCGGAGAGGTGTTCACATCAAAAATTTTAACCCTACATTCATATTATGTACAACATAAGTTCTTTATGGCATTTATAAATACAGAAGAACTTAAACTACACATACAATGAATTAAAACAGCGATAAAGTAATGACAGTCTGTTACATTAATCTTTGCACACAGGTCGCGTGCGCCGCCGCCGTTAGCCACCGAGTGGAAATTTATAATGATCGATATATTTTGCCCCTTTCCACTCACCTCGCTCTCCAACAGGCGACAGTCAACTCGGATTTACTTCATTCATTAGGTTTCGAGTGCAATGATATAAAATGCAAATTAACCGCAATGTTCTTTTAAACGGTTGGAGGGAAATTTGACAGCTCAGGGTTGCCACATGCCAATCAAGGTAAGAAAAGAGAATGTTTAAGGAAGAGTACCGTTGGTATTTCGACTTTAAGAATGTTTTATTTCTTTCAATTATTCCGTCCAACAGAATTACTCAGTAGAAATTAATATTGAAATACGTAATTACTTATTCAGTTAGTAAGTAAATTAAAGGACTATATTCCTTGAACTTCCCAGGGGCGTCGTAATATATTTTAGATTCAACTGATAAACAGGTCAAGTAAACCCTATAAAGTGCTTGTTTATAGCCATAAACTAACATACCTCCCTAGTTACGCAAACAGTACTTGAACTTTAGTCTGAGAGATTTTAATTTAAGATTTACTGTCTTATCTGGTGTATGTAAATCTTGCTGTATTCGTAGTATATAGGGCACGAAAGGGTCAACTGTATATAATGAATAATAGTGTCGATTTAGATCTAGACGCAGGTCTTAAGGCAGGGTATTAGAAGTATTAAATCTTATTTACACATATTTTATATCGACAGTTTGATTTTAAACGTAATAGCGTAAAATCTATTGTGCTCTGTACCAGCTGGTTCTTAGAATACTGATTTACAAATTATTTACGAAAAATATACGATATGGCGATAGGTGTAATAGACTATTGAAGTTTAATAACTCATCACTAGACATCGGATTATATGCATTTGCATATTTGCATATGCAAATGCATAAAACTCTCCAATTACGGCGTTAGTGCATATTTTAGCCTTTTTCCCCAATCGTGCATATTTCGTTAAGTAGCGAGAGTTTTGATTGGTCGACTAACCTTTATTAGCCAATCAGAACGCTCAGCGAGTAAACAAACCCTATTTTGGCATGGTAAAATGGCAAAAAATTACAAAATGGAGCCCATTTTGTAGTACATTTTAAGTAAATTATGAGCCATTCAAAATAGGGCTAGATTACCCTTTTGGGGCTAAAAACTTAAAACACGGGTTGAATTCCAAAAAAGGGCTAGATTTAGCCCGGAAAAGTCTAAAGTGGTAACACTGGGCTCGCGGGTGATAAACGTCACAAATTTGCGCTCGAAAATTTGGTAAAAATGCTTAATTGAGTCGATACATATCAAACTCCGGTAAGTCCACTCCCCGCCAAAATTGAGATAACAATGGCGCCAATTTTGAATTGTAAAACTAAACCAGTCTGTACTTTTCAAAGTTAGGTAAGTCAATCGTATCTCTATTAAAATAAGGTTTAAAGTAAATGTTTTTTTTCAAACTCCGGTATGTCCGTCGACAGTGGTTTATCAAACTCAGGTAAGTCCATTTCGACCAATCACAGCGCAGTATGGCACTATAATGGCTGCCATTTCTCTCAATTTTGTTGAAGCTAACACGTGTGACCAATGCTTATAAATCGTTTTAATTGATAAATGATGGAAGAAAACAGTTTTACTATAGAGGTGGTGGTTCTAGACAAAACAAGGAAAAAAACAATACCAAAAGCTAAAACAGACAAGGCTCAGAAAACAGCTAAAAGATAAATGAAACTAGACGCACAGCACACGCACAGTAGTTATTCCCAGCCATGAAGCCCAGGGCCGTACTGAGATTTTTTCAACCGTTTTGATTTATTGAGCCCTCTCTTTGCCCACCAGTGGGATGATAAAGGTAAATAATAATAACAATTTGTATCTTTTAATTTACATATTTTATTTTAATGTCCAATACTTACAACGCGACGAACTATCTACCCATTTCCACCACCTCAGTACGTCCCAAAACTGAGTTCTATCAAATCCCTGTAAGTCCATTAGAGATTTTTCAAATTCCTGTAAGTCCAAGACGATGTTTTTCAAAACCCGGTAAGTTTTGCTGGTACATATCAAACGCCTGTATGTCCAGATTTAAATCTAATTTTGTGGCATAATCATCAAGTAATACATTTCTTTTTCTTAGTAAAAATAATTCTAATGTATTATATTATATCCGTCATAAATTATAAAGGTCCAAACATATTGTTTTTTTAAGTTATTAAAAATACCTCGATTCCCACATTTCTGTTAGAATGGACTTACTGGAGTTTGATATGTATCGACTCAATTGTATATTGGCACAAAAACTATACTTAATTTCAAGAAAATTTCACTGTTTTTGTACAATTTTTGATTTAAATATATAAAAATAATAAAGGTTTTTTGATTTTGTATTGTGCATATTTTAGGCATATCAGTCGTTTTTAGTGCATATTTCGGCCTTTTTTAGTGCATATTTGCATGCATATTTTGGCATTTTGTTAGTGCATATAATCCGATGTCTACTCATCACTAAATAGTATAAAAAGAAATTGGTTGTCTGTAAAGTCGGTTTACTGACGATAGTTGAACGTGACAACATCTTAAGGCCGATTGTGCTTCTTTGTCGGTCGTTCCGCCGTCCGCGCTCTCGCTTGCACTATGGAACGCCTCAGAGCGAGGTAACGCCGCATGAGTCATGTTTTTTCATGCATGCAGCCGGCTCTATCGAATTATAAGACGTTGTTACGTCAAAAGTCGCTTTCTCTGTCAATAGAATCCTATGTCCCTATGTATGCTTAAATCTTAAAAACTACGCAACGGATTTTCTAGAACATATTCTAATAATGTGACTATAATTTCCATTTGACAGCAAATATTCTCTCAAGTAAAAAAAAATGGTAAAGTGATTTATTAATTATTCAATTTAATTACTTCTTTAATACGTCAGATATAGTTAACTATATGGCAATACAATAAGCTGTTACATTAAATATTTACTCCACTTTCAATACCATAAAACATAATGTAACCTCTCTCCACATTGTTCCTCGAAGTTTAACAATTACTTTTAAATTACAACACATAACAACTGTTATTAAGTTCAATCACTTTGTAATGAAATCTTTCGTGTAATTAAATTCATTAGCTGTACAAATTATTTTGTAATTTTATGATATAATAAGAGTGAATCAGATTGAATCCTCGTAAAAAGCGTTCTGATTATTTTTATACGAATGTAGAGCAGATCCGAGTGAAGAAACTTTATTGGTATCTGTAGTTTATTGTTACAATGTAATAAATTCTTTTTTCGTAATGACTGTATCAATTAATACAATAAAGAGTTGGAGGTTTGTTATTATCGACTAGAAAAACTTGGTGAAAAATAATTAATAATTTGTTAAGCTTCACCTGATTTTCCTACGTTTTGCTTGTAACTTTTGGACTCGATTTTGACCAACTTTACACGGACTGATTTATTTCAAACACAGTTTTGACAATGTTTGTTCTATATAACATTGATTTATGCTAAACAAAGATTACCGTAACGTAGTTAAACACGTCCCTGTTAACACGCATTAACGTCGCAATTAAGAAGGTCAAAGTGAAATAGAGGAGCACTTTGATTCGAATAGGAAGCGTGACTGTTGGTACACTGCGGCCACAATTAGCCATATTTGGTAAGGCAAGCGCCTTAACGCTCGAACTACTAATATTTATTACTTGCTCGAGATATAAACTGCGCTTTCTAGGCGTTACAAGTAAAAATAGAACGGTAGACAAATTAAGAGAAGAAAGCAAATACAATAGCGAAATTCGAAATCGTCGGACGACACTTCGCTCAGATTTTCATAGAATGGAAATTTCTTCAAAATTAAATATAAACATATTCGAATATGAAAATATTTAATTTTGAAGAGATTTATTACGACTTGAAATAACTAACTTAAATATAATCTCTATCCAATAATGTGGTTTATATGCAAAATAAAACAGAAAATTCTATTGAATGCTTTCGCTTCTTTGATTTTTAACAATAAGTTTCGCTCACAAAAGTTGCTACGTATGTTTTTTCATTGGTAAATTTAAGTGACTCTGCTTGCTTATATTAAACTATACCGCGAGGCGAACATGAAAAGAAAATTCTCAACACAACGACAATCGACATATCTTCCAAGCGTAATTCCGCTGCCCTCCATAAAAATGTATCGCGTAGTATACGAGATAGTTTCGCGGATTCAGAGTCTGAAAGCGTGACCACGGTACAATTAGCTCGGGCTGAGCTATATCGGGGCTGACTACATCTTGATAACGGGTGAAATGCTATCAGTAACAATAGAGCGAGCCGCTTTGTTACGGACACTTATCTGACTTGGTTTGTTTATTGTTCGCGTACGGTACAAGAGCTATAAGCTTTGGCTTGTCTGCAATTAGGTTTGCGGGATTTTTGGGATGTTGATTTGACGCGCAGTGTCGTTATATTTATAGGCGGAATAAACTGCCTCAATCTGAAGTGATACTTGGTTGGACAATGAGATGAGGGTGTCACGTCAATGAAGCATGAACAACTGATTGATTTTGAATTACTAGTATATAAGTTTACTGTGTTTGGGTATGAAAGAGATCGAATAAAAGTATCAGTATTATGAAGAAACTTCGCGTCTTTAAAGGTAAAAACACTTTATAAAAATACATTTAAATATTAAAAGTGTTAAATTGAATTGACTTGATTAACACTAGTAAGGCGATAATGAGTTTTATTTAAGTGTTTTCCATTAGAGCATACTGCTTTAGTGATATAAATTACAACGAGATCGATTTGTACACATATACGTAATTAAAAGTAGTGAGTAATCGTAGACGCATAGTCGTTAATTGAGAGACTTCAATAAATCAATAAAATCATTTAATTAAAGAAAGTACGAGCTCAGGGTCGTTTATGGATCCATTAAGTGGAACAAGTCTACTCGAAGTGCAACATTCTTGTACATAATGTGCAAGGCGTCGGTCGTACATCGGCGCACTCATTCATTGCGATTAGCGCACTACTGTTATTATTGCGATTTATTTCCTATATTTTATTGAATTTCGACGATAATTTGGAATTAGTTAAAATTATATTCAAAAAAAGGGTTCCTCAATTGCTATAATTTGTAGAGCATATTTTAAAATATCTTATAATGCGTATTTATAAGTTATAACACATTTTAAACGTTTAGATTGAACATTTTAAAATGTATTGTAATCATAATAAAGAATATTATGATTTATGTTTAATCTGCATATTTTGAGAATATGAAACATATTATCATAATTGATTTGTTTAGTTTCATAAATACCACTTTATGTAACTTGTTATTCATTTATTATGCCTAACTTTATATTATAACGACCACTGCATATCATTATTATTATGTATTGACATGGGTCATAATTCAAATCGATTATAACATTGGATTATAATCTAGTTTGAACTAATATTCAGTACTTAAATATGTATGTCAAACATTTGCTAAAGTGAAAAACTAGTACAAATTATATGTATATGTATTTTAAGAGCTTACTGGCTAATGATAAACGAATTTTGAAACAACGGAACACGGAAAAAACAAATCTTTTCTTTTTATAGTATTGTTTTTACTCCATTGAAAAGTTACATTTGGGGTTGCATTTTTTAGAGGACGCAATTTTATTTTTTTGATGTGTAGGGAGGGGGGTCAGTATGAAGCTTGCAACAAATAATGTTACCCAATGTTTTTCATCAAATAAATAGTTTAAGAGATATATCGTAAAAACCATTCAACCGCTATTTTCAAGATGGTGGCCGTGGGACAAGGGTGGCGACCCCACAAACTTGGTTTTAGCTTCACACTGACCCCCCCTACATATCAAAAAAACAAAATTGCGTCCTCTAAAAAACACAAGGTTAGGCCTAAAAAATGTAACATTTCAATGAACTATTTAAAAGTACAGTAGTGTGTGAAGATAATTGCAACAACTAATCTAAGTAATGGAGAGCAGGTCATATTTGTCAGTGAATGGGAGCGTGGTATGTACCTTTTTTAACTCGCTTCTAATTCTAACTATTAATTAATAGATGTGCGGACTTTTTCTCGTTACAATAAATAAGGGACGTTAATTGAACGTAATTCTTCTCGTTGACAGTTATTGAAAATTAATAAAGTAGATTAGCTTGATGCATCAATGCTAGGAATTTCTTGCTTGAAGTGTATACGCTATGTGTACGCTGTCGTGGAATTGACGTAGTGGTAGAAAGGGTAGAATTTTATCAAATTGGTTAGATGAATATGAAAAATAAAAGATTGTATTCAAAATTGTATATCCATAATAATGTAAACATCAGTCGTAATAACAATTACAAATAAATAGCAGTCATAGATGAATATCATCAAATTGGTTGTCCGAATATTTAAAATAAAAGAAATTTTATTCAATGTAATAGTACTTTTTCTAAACCACAACAGTAACAATGTTCTTAATAGCAATTACAGATTGGAAGACACAGGAGAAAATCATAAAATTGTTAACACGAATATTGAAAAGAATAAAGGTTTGAAAAAAATCTTTTAGCATCCCAAATAATTAAAACAAACAGTCCCAATAATATGAATTACGTAGCTTGTAAACTGTAGAATGTCGTCAAATTTGTTAGACGACGCGGGTGTCACAGTCATGTACATGGTACAAGGTAGAGCTACCGTGGGCGCGCAGCTAATATTTTAACTGGGCGGTCTTCATTGCCCGATCGCGACTAGCCGAGATTATAGTGTTGGGGTGCTGTCGATAGAATATTTTATAATAATTAATTTTAGATGTAGGTTGGGTGAATATGAAGTTTTATTATAACTTTAATTAGTAATAATTCCTATAGGGTATGGAATAGTTAATTAAGCTTTTTATTTGGTTATCTTTTATTTGGTAATACAAAAAAAAAAATACATAGTTCCAGTTCTGTTGGGATAAAACAATAATAACTTATGTGTTTGTTAGTATTTAGCGCCCATAATAGTTATGTGATTCATATGATAGACAGATGCAGAATTTTTTTGAAAGAAGAAAGTTTTTTTAATATTTCATACATGTTTTTTAAATATTGCAATGCATTTTGAATAAACCATCACCATTATCACTTACAAATTTCTGCAGCTGTACCAATCGACCATCATTTGAACTGATAATAAAACAATTGTATTTCTGTGAGCCATTTTTTAATTATTTGTAATTTGTTTTTGTAGGAACTTTTTCATAAATACCCATACCCAACATATGATTACTATGTGACAAGAAACAAATTTATTAACAGACTTAGTTCTTAGTTGGTATTCTTTTCATCGATATCCCCAGCCCATCCCTACCGAGTGAAAAAGGCGTGCACGAGTTGCTCTCATTAATCTTTCATTTCTACGTTATATTATTAGAAGAACGGGTTTGCACGGATGCTGGGGGAGGAGGGGGGGGGGGAGTGAACCCGGTTGAACCCTCGGTAGCACCTGCCACGTCCGGTGCCTTGCAACGATTTAGCTTGTCTATAACACCTAGTTGTGTTACACTAATGAATAGTGCATTGCTTTGAAATATGTATCGCGAATGATCGAATTTGATATGGTATGAAGGTGGTATGCCATGTTTTATGTATTGAAGTATACAATATTGGAGAAGGAAGGTAATGATGTGTTATTAAGGAACGCAAGCATAGGTTACTTTTAAATTATAGTGTTTTGGAAATTTTAGTAAAATTGGGTAATTTGCGTGTAGGTTTGCGGAACTAAATTGTTAATCTAAGCTATTGTACATTTTTAATGACTATATTAAATCCAAAAAGAACATCTAAAAATCATACAAAAGAGCAATATGACTGACTGAAAACCGATTTATATTCCTACAAGGTTGGTAAAATTGACTTCTCAATCATGAAGACAAGCTAATCCGTTAGTTTTATTTCATTTGATACTTCATGTTCATGTTTACTTCAAATTTATTTTCGGTATCATATAACGCTAAAGTGCAGAATATAAAATGAGACTCATAGATAAAGGTGACATAAGAACAGAGATAAAACACGGATTCGCATAATAACAGTTAATTTTATGAACCTGAGAATGTGTTAATATCCACGTACCTTGTAGTTATGTAAAAACTTAGCACTTCAGCATCAATAATAGAGATGATCTTAGATCCAAAGAGAAGAATCCAAATTATGAACTATGTGAAATATATCAGCACGCCAACAATTAAAAGATAATTTGTACACCATTCATTAAGATACAAAGAAAATAATATCAGGCATTTCATACATTACTCATTTATGAACCCTACGAAAATAATCCTTTAAATTAGATCAAGCAAATACTTGAGCCATTTCTGTCCTAGAAAAACTATTTCGTAAGAATCGCGGCATTGTTTTATCAAGAAAAACAGACGTAAGAGGTATTCAAACAAATAAGGAAGAGTTGTAAATCATTGCTTGGTATCTGCTTGATTTACTTGTGCTGTTTCCAGGGCGATCGACGCAATTGTTGACCGCCGGTCATTATAGTCAGTGGGTGACTGTGCATTTAGTTTAAGTGAGTACTCGTCTAAATATATTTATCGGCGACGGCTGGATTTTAGGACTACGTGGGCTGGTTATATCCTCTACAGTGGGCGTCTTGGGTAACTTCGAGCATCAAAAGACATAAACGGAATCTAACACTGACAATCACTAATGAACTGAAATGAATACTTTGTATAGCGAATCTAAACTCAAACTAATATAGAGACTGATATAGACTCGAACAGACAAGTCCGCTCGGCACGAGCTCCAACACTTGAATGCCCGTCCGCTACCACGGCCATGTCCAAGTGCACTTCGTGAGTCATGCGCTTGCGTTCGGTAATATCAGGGGGGGGGGATCTCCGACACGGCCATCTCTGACGATCACACGTCCTCGTGTGAGGTCTCTGCAAAGACTACATACTCACAGTATCCTGCTCGGCCATACTGATTCTCGTCAACCATTTTAGGTCGTCACTAAAACAAACAATAATCATTATTCATCAATCAGCGCTGCACCAACAGCTCTCCTCGATTTCGTACCTACGAAACGAGAATAGCTATGAATAACGTCGCACCAACGACTCATGTCGATTTCGCACCAACGAAATAAATAAAGCACGGAACATCGTCGCTACAACGACACACCACAATTTCGCACCAACGAAATGAGGGTAACATTGAATAACGTCGCTACAACGACTCATCTCGCGTTCGCAACAACGAACACAAGGATATCTCAAAAAGGTCGTCGCTACAACGACTCATCTTGCTTTTGCACCAACGAAAGCAAGGATAACCCGTCGCTACAACGACATTACTCGTTAACGCACCAACGTAACGAAGAACAAGACAAGAGACAAATTTCAACTGTATCTACTACCACTCAACAATCGGCACTACAATGCATTACAAAATCCAGATAAAACATTTTACATCTCCCCTTTTACACAAAGCTCTTACGTCATTTCAACTACTACCATTACTAGCTACTACTAATAACCTCATGGTCGGATATTTTCCTGACTCTGTTGTGAGGATTTTGGAATTGAATGATTTGAAACGGCACTAATAACTACACCTCAACAATTTTAAGCGTACCCTTCAACTTCAAGTCTAGCTTGCTTTGATTTATTTCCTCAATTTCGAAAAGAAGATTATCACCAACATTAAATTTCCATTTAGAGAAGCTTTACTTTTATCATAACTTGATCGACTTCATTATCAATTACAGACATTAACCCCAAAGTCTCCTTTAACAAATAATAGCTCCTTCAGCTATCTAGCTTTTGTAACACTGTTTATAGTGAAGTTCATTGCCAGTCATACGTCACCTAACGTATCTTGACAATATCGATGTTTGCTAGACTCTACTGCTATGTCTAGCAGTGAACAACCAAAGACTGATGATGTTGATGATGATGACGATGACGACTTCCATATTCAGCAGTGACTACGAAAAGCAGATGATGTTGACGATGACGATGATGATGACTTCCATGTCCAGCAGTGTACTGCAAAAGGCTGATTATGTTGACGATGACGCCATATCCAGTAGTGGACTATATCGATGACGATGATGAATGATGACTGCCATGAGCACACCTTTTCAGCGTAGGTACTCGTCACTATCTACCTGGTCATTAACACCACTACCCCCGGTGGAGACTACATCTTAATGTAACTTTATTTTTTTTACAAAATAACTGAGAAAACATTTACTTTCTAAGCACCTGCCAGATTATCAATAATACTGACTAGTTATCAAAACAAATTAACACTGGCCTCTAGTACCGTTATACTACTTCTAGTACTACTTAACCACTCTACACATTTTTAAAGTAATAGAGCAAAACATATCGGGTGAAAGTATCAATTAGACTAAAACATACTCCTCAAAATCATTCTTCTCTCTAAGTTCCCCTGTAGCACGAAATACTAACTTAAGAGTTTTGCTTGAATTCTGCCCCAGCTAGGCTTAGAGATTTAGCAAGTGATAAGGTTGACAACGAACTTACGCACGAACTTAGACATGTAACCCAGGTGCATGACTGAATCGTGGATATTATGTACCACTGATCTTTTACCATTTTATCTGCACCTTGACAAATAATTTGCAACCTTACCGCATAGGTATGTCTTCCAGACAACAGTAATAACTCAACATGTAACAACTCATTCTGCACGTCCAAGTGCCTCTCATGGTCCTGGCAGCCAGTCAACGGAAAGCTCAGCTATGTTGACTCGATTCTGCCCCATACAATTTGGAATAAACGAAATACATACTGTGACAGCGAATGTGCATTGCACGAAACTCGAAAGGCAACCAACATCCTTTATACTAGCTCCCTTTATCTCTATCATGAATGACATTAGCGTCGATGGACTCTAGACAGACCCTCTACCTGTGAACACGTGAAGACACTGCTCTGCTTTTTACTAAACGGCTCCCACCGAATTGCAATCAGTCACCACTGCAAACTTGCAAACCTGTAAATAATACCTGAAGTGCATAACTGCATTAACCACTGCTATGCTGCTGCAACTTAAACTGCGGTCTCGTGTACATGGGAGTAAAACCTGGACTCTAAGGCAGTAAGTTCTACGTCTGTAGTAAGCAACTGGATACTACTACCGTCATGTTTCTGTATCAGTTCAGTACCACATCCATCCGCGCTCGCATCTATGTGAACTGCAGAGGTCATACACCATAAGAATAGGCTGTGATGTTAAAAGACTAATAAACGTTCGATTAGCTCATGTGATGATGAGTAATCACTAATCAATTTTACTTCCCTTTTAACTTGTAAGCACGAACAATAGTGCTATAATTTAAGAAAACTGTTAATAAACAAACAGAAAATATAAGAAGCTGTATAAGCTATGTGACTGTATTTTACCATCCTTAATAACAAAGCCTAAGTATTCAACACTTCGCTTTCAAAACTCACATTTGGATAGGTTGAAAGGAGATACTACCTTCCTCAAAGCACTCTTTCCATTCCTTACTACAATCTGGAAGCGCACTGTACCTTGTTCCACGAGAGAAGCTAACCAGATAGCTACTTGGTTTCACTAATCCAGCTGTTAAAACTCATTGATTTTGTTACGCAATCTGCTGCTCGTTCAACGCACAAAACTCCTTAGAACAGACACATTTCAACAGCTGTAACTCAGATGGTAAATTAGTGCTAATAATACACTAAAACACAACACATTGAAATTCTCTAATTGAAATTCACGCCTCTTCATGTTGGACTTATGTCCCTAATCTCTATGGTACCTATCTCTCTTCTATCGGTACCAGTGTATAATAGAGAGAAACTCAATTAACTAAGCAACACGCTTCAATAAGATGAAATTATTGTATTGTCACTATTCCTTAGTAAATGTACACAGTGTGGACTAAATCTGTCTCATTAAAGTAGGTAGTTCAAAATCGAGTCCGTTACATACGAACAATAAAGGAAGCCAATGTAAGCGTGATAAAAATCAAAACAATTTGTCGTATCAGACTTGTTACAAATAAGAACATTATTACGCAATAATGTAACACATTAGAATATCACACATGTAAACTTTTTGTTTAATTTCTCAACCTAATAAGCTAGCATCGCTATCATAATCATGATTAGGCACAACACAAATTAAAATTACTAAAAAGTAATCGCCTATTGTAACTTGCCATAAACCTTGTTATGAACTGTGTACAATATGTTAACAGATTATTTTGAAATTAATGTTATTATTAAAAAGGCTTACTAGTTTTGCTACTAGCAATTATATCTCTGATAAGGATACACTCAGTACCTACCAAGAAACAAAACTAAACATGTATGACTCACAGTTGTCCATAAGTTTGCCACACGGCACGTGTTGACTCAATGATTGCGCTCAGGCAACGTGGATGTACCTGACCTGCTGGTTTTCGGTGATTCTATGCCTAGTGCAATTATTAGCACCTTATCCGCCCGTGCACTCCGATGCAAAGTGGCCAGACACGCCACACATGAAACAAATGACTCGCGATGGTTAAACCCTGCACTAAGAGGACTGCTGATCCGTCGCGCGCCCTCCATCTGCTGTCTGCGAATGGCATTTACACGCAGGTCTCCTACAAACTTATTGATAGCACACAGTCAGCGAAGCAGCCCTGTTACGCCTCGCACTTGTCCTGTAAATGTCACTAATTTGCGGAGCCCTTCACCGCATAAAGACGGCTGCCCTGAGCTCTCGCTGCAGCAATCCCCGGCAACAATCTCAGTAGTAGCAAGGGCCACACGCTGCAAACGCTTGTCAAACCGTAAAACACGCGACAACACGGTTGAAGTGGCAACTTCCTTCACGCTCACGTATCACCAAGAAGCCACTGACGCACACAACCCGACGACACACACCGACAGGCACTCACGTCGCTTGGCTCGCCACCCTGCAAGTTAATACAAGCAGCCGCAGCGGGCTCAACATAGTCACGTTACGCTACACAATACGGTAACAATTCTCCTTACTGTGTCCCCTGCTACCAGAAAATAAATTAAGAGACATGATAGACACTGCAAAGCACTTTAACGCATCATAAATAGCAAATAGTAACAAATAATAACTTTAACGCCTTTTTTCAAAACACAGATCAACGGACAATGGCATTACATCACGCACGTTATTGTTCCACTTGTTGTATGTTGTAAGCACTCACCGGTTTTCTTATGGCTACGATTAAACGTCGCATGATACTATTTGCACCTCCAAAATAATTTTATAACACGTCTACATTACCACATGACGATTGTAAAAATCACGTTTATTCTTTGTGCTCAAAGCAATCCCGCTTCTGATATCGGCGACGGCTGGATTTTAGGACTACGTGGGCTGGTTATATCCTCTACAGTGGGCGTCTTGGGTAACTTCGAGCATCAAAAGACATAAACGGAATCTAACACTGACAATCACTAATGAACTGAAATGAATACTTTGTATAGCGAATCTAAACTCAAACTAATATAGAGACTGATATAGACTCGAACAGACAAGTCCGCTCGGCACGAGCTCCAACACTTGAATGCCCGTCCGCTACCACGGCCATGTCCAAGTGCACTTCGTGAGTCATGCGCTTGCGTTCGGTAATATCAGGGGGGGGGATCTCCGACATATTTATTAATGCTGTTTTTTTCGATCGATAAAGTAAAACGTTCGTAGGTTTTTTGTTAATTTGAAATAAAAGAAAATTAACAAATTATTTATGGGATAAGTTGATTTATGATTCATATCATTAATTGTTACCACTTATACTTAAAATTCGTTTCAATTTATAATATCTCATAAAATAAAATAATTTTTACGTGATAATTTATATGCAACGAAAGGAACTATCACAGTTTTACTTTACATTTATAAGTAGAGTGTTGTTAAGTACTGTTTATCATTTTGCAGAAGCCGTGGGCTTTTTAAAATTTCATAACAAAAACAGCGTTACAATCTTAACAATTTGAAAAATAATTAAATATTTACGATATTCCATTAATTCCAAAATACGTGGTGACCCTATTATGAAGTGTTGAAGCGTCTACCAATTACTGGCTATGAAGGGTGCTCCGATAATTGAATGCATGCTTTATGAGCCGCGATTCACACTAACCAGTAACCTTTGCGTTCACAATATTTATTTATTATTTATTATTACTTCGCAATGTTTCTAGAGGTGAAAGGCAATAATTTTAAAGTATTTGATAGCTAGTATTGCTCCGTACTGGAAGAAGTTTTTGTCCAATGTCCAGTGAAATATAGCTTCCAATTTTCATTTAAAATAAGATTTTAAAAATTAAAACTAAGTATAAAGTCGTATTCTCACCTTTTAGTTCACCTCTTTTATTTTAATATTATTCTGCATAAATATATTCAACTACTAAGACTACTCATATCTATATGGCTATAAATATAACTTATTATTTTTATAAAATTACACACAATTTTTTATAATTACAATTCATACAAAAAAGTATTATTTATTCTAATAACTACCTACCCATACAATTAACCGAACGGTATTTTTACTAGGCTTTAATTACCGCACATAATAAATTAACATAATAAAAACTTCATATTATGCGCGTGAACAATAAAAAGCGTAAGGCATTTATCATAAAACCAAGTCAGCATTAAGATGCGCACGCGCCGTTCACGGTACAAAAAACATACGTGTTTGTTCAGCGGAACTCACCTTTGCACTTTGCAAATAATAAATTGTTTATGTCGGGACTGTCTTTCATTTGTTAAGTTAGCTGGTTGCTTGACATCGTGCGGTTAACAATATTATGAGTAATATAAGTAAATGCTAAAAATCATATGATATCGATATTCATCATAATTTCAATAAAACGGGTCATGGCCTACTTTTTAAATTCATGAAAAAAAATACTAGTCAAAATTCTCTTAAAACCTCATGAAATATTCATGTAAAAAATTTATGAAATGATAGATAGCTAATACCGCCAATTGATATAGAGCCTATATTGTAGGGGCTAACTGTAACTTAACAAAGTCCATGTAACTTTTAAAATCACACTGAAAATACTCCATACATCCAAATATGGTCAGACTATTAGAACTTACAGCCAGCATATACGAAACCACCAACATCTTTCCTTTTTCGATCAGTTAAACGTCCTAAAAGAAAAACGCTACATCGTTTACGAAGCACATTATAAGAGTAACAAATTCCTCTACAAAGAATTTGTTACTCTGTACAACAAAGTGTACACTCAACGGCCTGTAATGACCCAAGAGAACCGCACACAAACCGACATTAATCAAAGAAAAGCCGTTCCAACTGTTTCTTATACTGTAATAAGCGCTTAGAATTCTTACTTTTTCTCACTTAATAGATATTATCAATATTAACTACTTGTGGAAACTGTGAAAAAACGGAAAGTATAATTTTGATTGCTGGTTTATAGTCGCTTTAGATGTAATCCGACTAGCTCGGCGACCGAGCTCTGCTCGCGTTAGAATTTGCATTGTCGGAATGTCATATATTTATAAGCTGTTACCTTTTTATTTTTATTGATGTAAGAACTAGATAGAACTACCATATTGAAGCAGGTGTGGTGGAGTAACTGCAGTTTTCTATTTTATAGGGAAATAGGTTTTGAAATTTTATTGTTATGAAAATGGAATCCTGATACAATGAAATCAAAATTTGTAGGATTTTAATAATTGGTGTTGGTAGTAAAATACGCCCATATATCAGAAGGCAGAGTAATTTTGTATCACCATTTAAACGGGTGTATGGTAAATTATATGTTTCCTAAAAGCATAATAGACTTATAAACTTTCCTAGCTCTATTAAATCATTCCACCGTAACTGTAAACAATCCAAAACCTGCATATTACACGCTTAAAAGTAACGTAACTATACGTATAAGCTTGCGAATTACACACAAAAAAGTAACGTACTTAGGTATATCATAAAAATTCCATAGGTTATAAAGAACAATACAAGTCGCGTGGCCGGCGCGTGCCTCTTATTGCATGTTACCATAGATGTTACCTTTACCTCTCATTAGATTGAGTACACGCATCGGAGTGAATCGCCAGGCAGGTCAATGTGGCCGCTTTTTACAAGCCGCAGCGCGTGGCTTCGCTCGCTTTTTTACACGGAAGTTACAGATGGTTTCATTTTGCGTTTTGCCATTGAAGTGCATTGGAATTATTGATGTAATTTATGTCAAAGTATGGAAACGTTGTTGAATTGTGACCATATGTCTAAGCGTATTGGCTGTATTAGGATCACCATTTAGGTTTTTATTCAATTGTTTCGCATCAATCTTGTTTAAAGCACAGTGGCATGCCAATTTTTATTGATGATGATGATTGAATTTTCTCAATGTGAATTACTATTTACTAAAGAAAAGCGTAGCGGTTTTAAATCTAAACGTTCATATTATTTGCTTTATCAATAAAAGGCGTATTAAAGGCACAAACAGACATACATATTATATTCAATAAGGCAATGTTTGTGTGTATGATTACCGGTTGACAGAGTTGTCGCGAGCGCCGACCCGTGGAGGTAAGTGCCTTGATGCTTCCGTTACTAACCATACCTCCGAATATAAACGTACTCATCCGTCGTAAATAATTTATTGTATAACGATATGTGTATTATTGTTGTATTCGCAGTTTGTCGTTTTCTTTTAGGGTGAAGATTTTGAGGTATCGCTCTGTGTATCTAGATAATGCATATGTTTCAGGAATCCGGATAAAGCGGCAGTTTCATTAATGGCCTGGGATGCCGTTGTTATATTAAATTAAATTATAGGGCTGGCTTTAGGTAGTCGATTAAACGGCAACATTTAAAAGAGAGCCTTCGCTATTTATGAAGCGGTTGATTTAATCAGTTTGCTGCGACCTAAGGCTGCGACACATAATATTATATCGCAATACAATGCAGATTTCGAATGTTTGTTTCATTCATTATTATGTGCAGTGGAACGAATGTCCCTAGAACGAGAAGGAATTATTTGAATTAATTAATTTCGACTCAATAAAAATATAGATTCATCCCAATCAAACAAATTACTTATACAATTTTCATGTTTGTCATTGCCAAAAACATCGAAAGCTTTGTAATTCGTAGCGTATTGTGCTATCATATCATTTATCTCGCTACTTAGTAAGAGAAATACGGAATACCACATTCACAAGGAACATTTCAATTGGACACAGTCTGTCACACATGACACTATTACCACTATTACCGTGTGCAATATGTAATTTTATAACGAGTTACGAATCAACTGTTCGTAGGCAATTTTCTTTCACCGTTTATACGAGATGACGCGTGTCTTTAACTCGTGTTACTTACTGTCCATACTTTCTACGATTTAAAACAATAACATTTAATCATAATAATGTTATTAAATATAAATTAGAAAGTCTATAAGGTACTTTAGTAAGCTTTGAGGAGTAAAACGAAAGTCGCGGCCAAAAATACTTCTTAATCAAAATTTTCTCCTGTTAGGTTAGGTTAGGTTTTTCTAACGACGACTTAATAAATTGCGTCCCCTTTAATATGTTAGTATGCTTTTGAATAACCTAAAAATTCCAAAACACTTAATACAAATGAAACAAATACAATGTTCATTATAATATATTTTCTTATAATTAAAGGAGCATTTTTAAATAGACTGTACAAAACAGCTACCATAAATTAATTAAATTTTAATAAACTATCGATACTCAAAAGATCTTATCGCTAGACCTAATTGTTACATATTTCATTCGATAGAATATATAACATTAATGCTTATTCTAATCCCGATACTTTAAAATTGCGGCAAACTCGCGCATAAGAAAATACCTCCATACAATAATGCCTCTCAGTATTTGCTACATCTATGTCATTCTAAACATTGAGCTCGTAACTCTTAACAAATTATACTCTTAAAATTCCCCCATTGATTTATACGTATATTGGTTTATGAACAATGTGTAGTGCATCAGTGGACGACAGAACCGTGAGAACAAATGCTAGTCTGGTTTTCTCAAGCGATTTGTTTGCGAATATGCGTTCAATTGTAGGCCGGTGTTTGTCATTGACATAAGCTTGTTGCTACGCGTTTCCGAAAGAAAATATTTGGTTTAAAAATCTTTTGTTTTTGGAATTTTGTGTTGGTGCCATGTTTAAGTATTTCTCGCTTATGAGATACTCACATAATGCATCATAAAGATGTACTTATTTCACATATTATAATACCTAATTGATAAGAATGTATCATTGAAGCATTATCTACCTATTTGTAATATTAGGCTAGATGTTTACTTTTTATTAAACTTTTTAAGGAAATATCTGATGAGCATGGACGTATAAAAAAAGACGGACGCCGTATTACGAACAAACAACGTGAAGCCACCATAGTAAGCTAGCGATCGTGTAAAGACAATAAACACGCACACACTCTCACCATAGTAAGCTAGTCGGCCGCCATTACGTCGTAAACTACCGACTGATTAACTGCGTCACTGTTTCACAAAAAATATTTAAAATGCCGTCTTGCGTGGTTAAATGGTATCGCAACAGTACAATTTTAAATAACAAAACACAAGGGATTACATTCCACAGGGAAGCAAGTTATTTCTTTTAAGTTTTAATGACAAAATTATTACGGCAAAATTTATAGAAAAAAATACAGCCGCCATTGTCATCAGGACAGCTGTTGCCATGGCAACATGGCACACACACATGGATGTTTCGCCGCCATTACTAGGCTTCACTCAATGTTTAGGCGATATACCGTCCGTCTTTTTTTATACGTCCATGCTGATGAGTTTATTTATAAATTTAAATTCATTGGAATGTTTATCAAACAGTCAGTAAAACATAAATGATAATATAATACACTCATAGATTTTCATTAAAAATCGTGTTTCAAAACCATCTTACATCAAAATTGAAAACCGTCGCAATATGCAAAACAATACGCATTCATTCGCTTGTCTACTCTATACTTAGTTTTCCATATGAACCTGTTATTCTTTTTGATTACCTGTCGTGGTTTATGCTCCCGTGACTTTGCGCGCGCAGTCTCCCATGACGCCATCTTGTACTTTTGGGCGGGAAACGTAACTACGTAATAAGTTGAGCACTGTTTACGTAAATATCCTTGTAATTTAACTGAATTACCTTATTGTGACGGACAGGATTTTAATATTTGTTGAAAATGAAATTGAAAAAGACTGAGTAGTTAAAATAAACAAGTACATACCTTGTAGTAAGGTTTTGTGTTATTCCTACCCACTAGGGCTGATTGCACGTTTTGTTATTAAGAGCCGAGCGATAATACTATACAATACTATATTAAAACATAAAGCATAGAGCTCCTCTAGGGTCGTTCGTGTTGAATATCTATGAAACTTTTTTTTAATCTTTTAGATAGGTACATGGTGTACTACTAACTACTCTTAGTTTAAAGGCTTGGTGATCTTTGTATTATGAATAAATTAGTAATTATTCAATAATAGTATATGATTGTTAATTCAAGAAAATGTTGAATTTCCGTCACAATTTTATGTTTAATTTAAAAATCTTAAAATTTTTGCATATTTAAAATAAAATATTCAATTTATATCATACTAGTGGTCCGCCCCGGCTTCTCCCGTGGTACATATTTCGCAATAAAAGGTAGCCTATGTTCTTCCTTAGGGTCTAAAGATTGTCTGTGCCAAATTTCATCAAAATCGGTCCAGTAGTTTATGCGTGAAAACCATACATACATACATACATAATTACAAACCTTTCCTCTTTATAATATTAGTATAGAAAATCAATTCTCAGAACTATGGTAAGTGAATGTAAACGTCATTCCGTAGCACAGACTAAAAATATCAAAGCAATTATATAGCAGGGCACAAGCCAAACGTAGTGTGTAATTACTGGAGTCATATTGTCCCCTGACATTTCTTGAACCGTGGCACTAACGACAAATGATAGCTTGTAAATCATAGGGTAACTAGAGGTCTGTGGAAACGTACTTTGTTTATAATCCTTAGATTGAAACAATTTTGTAAGCTTTCAATGGCCTCAAAATGCGTAAAATATCTAAATAAGAAAAATGTTAGAAGCTTTTCCACATTTTTTGCATAAAATAAGCATACGTTTAACTAAGTATTTAATAAAAATTGCATCCTAACGTAGCGTGCGGTAAATATAGTAGTAGGTATATAATGCCTGTTATATACACAATCGTTTTATACGAAAGAGTTTTAATCCAATAGATAAAAAGATTCACAAAGAAAAAAACGTTAGTTTTGAAAAAAATGCATGCGATAATACAATGAAAATAGTGCATAGAAAACTCTCTATCACAATCGACTTTTATGCGCGTAGCGGGAAAATCTCTTCGTAAAAACGGAACGGAAACACCCATCTCAAGACGTACGGCTCGTAATTATTGGCCTCACCGGATACCTAGCAAAAACTAGAACCGACCGTATAACTTGTACAACCCCCATAATAAGTTTATCACAAATAAAAATACACCGGAATGTCGCTGCTACGTCCAACGACGTAAAGATGAAATTGCTACGTAACCGTTACGAGTGCATAACATAATGATTAGTGTGAGTGTATGTACAAGAAAGTACGTGCTTCCGAATGAGATCGGTTAATAACTGGCACGAGCCAAACATTAATATGAAGAAAAACTTGACCGCGGTCGCGTGCCTATCTACTACGCATTATTTACTTTTTATGATACTAATAAGCGGTATTTTAATGTGGAGATATGGAAAATTATTGTTGTTTTGTATGAGAGCTGCATAACTTGAATTTACATTCATAAAGGAACCTCATTGAACAAGGGAGTAATGTAAAATTATTTTATTGGGCTTGCGTGAGAAAAGAAAAAATAACCTTCCTCTTATCGATTGAATAGCATATATTTTATAGTAATAATATATAACATTAAACAAGTATACCCATCTTGGTGTAAATGGAAACTATTTGAATTAACTGATGAAATAAATCTGTCTAAGAAATATTGCCAGTAACTATATTTGAAATAAAACTAAATTAAAAGTACGAAAATTGTGTATGTACAGTGTACACGTAAATTAATTATCTAGACAGTATAACAAATTGTCTGTCGGTGTTACATTTTTGATTCGAAAACCGCAATATATTTTGTTGCACAACTTTTAATTGCGAATCCAATTACGTTCAATTTTCTCGCATCTTTTTTATTAATAACCGTAATTACTTTGGTTGCTTTTATTGTTAAACTAATAGGAGAAGCTGATTTCTCTTTCCTTAATGAGAAAACCGTTAGAAACTTTGATGGTGGTTTTACATTAAAAGTTGTTGTTTTGAAATAGTTATTAAAATGTTATCTTTAAATAGATCAGAGCTCTAGCTCATAGAAATTACAATAACTATAATATTTTATATTGTTCAACTAGATTTCAGATATTTACCAACATATTTTTAATATAAATCATCGAACAACCTATCTGAAAAATAATCTTAAACATATCTACTGAAAAAACCTTCTTAATAACATGTAAAACACCAATAGAATCTCAAAAAACTATAATTGCATTCAATATTTAATTATATAACATTAGTACATTCATATCAAAGTTATCGATAAAACTTAGCATATATGAGCAAAGTAATACATTTACTATCATAAATATAGTTACTGTTCAAGCGTATTTTACATTAATTGAATTGTTGTTGTGAATTGATAGATGCGATGAATGTAAATCCAGTATGAAATAAACAGTCAAAGTGAATACACGTATTTTTCTTCAATATCCCTCTACTGAGCTAATTTGAACCTTAACACAGTAAACATATGGACCATCGATGCCGGATTATATTGAATAGAGGGATTAGCGAGCTCGACCAGCGAAGACAAAAGACGACATTCCTTAGATAACACGGGTGTTCTTTGCATCGGTATTGTGCAGTTTTAATGTAAACAAGTTATAATTACGTTTTATAACATTTGTGAAGATTGATTATTGGAAGATTTCACTTATTATTTACGAATATAAAAAATGTCGCCGCCTACTGTGGAACAAAGTGGATATTTAAGTACATTGGAAGACTTAGCTAGTACTTTACAAAAAACACAAACGAACTTAAAGAAGTGTCCTAAGCAGCGATTAACGGAAGGTTATATCACAGCGCGATTGCAGACGATTGAAGAGTATTGGGCATCGTTTAAGCAAGCTCACAACGGTCTTGTTAAGTGTACGCCACGGGAACAGAAGGGAATATTGACATACTTCCTGAACGAAGAATATTATTTATATGAAGATTTGTATCTCAACTTAGAAGCCGACTTACGGGATTTATTAATTAAATTGAAACAACCGAATCAACCCGCTCCGCCGTGTGATATGTCAATAACATGCGTAGAAGGTCAACAATCGTTCTCCAAGTTACCCAGGATACAATTACCAACTTTTTCGGGAAGATATGAAGACTGGCCCACTTATCAAGATTTATTTAAAGCGCTCGTTCATGACACTTCATTAGGGGATGTACAGAAATTACATTATTTGAAAACAAGTGTTTGTGGTGAAGCCGAGATGTTGTTAAGAAATATACCTATTACCGGGTCGAATTATAAACAAGCGTGGGATACATTAAAGGGACGATTTGGAAACAAAAAGATGATCGTTACTTCTATTTTAAAAAGATTATTTAACCAAAAGAAGGTAGTGAACCAGTCTGCAAGTCAAATTAAAGCGTTATTAGATACAACAACAGAGTGCATACAGAGCCTTAATAATTTGAATATTAACACCGATTCTTGGGATCCTATAATTATATTTCTGGTGGGGCAGAAGTTGGATACAGAGTCGTTAAAGGACTGGGAGGAACTTACACACAAGGATGGAAGTGATGAACTATCTACATGGTTAGAACTGAAGAAGTTTCTTGAAGCTAAGTTTCGTACACTTGAACTTGTCACGCCAGTAACAACATCTACTAGGGAGAAATCTTCAACTTATAAGTCACATCACGCCACAGTCGAAGACGGCCGCCGGGATATTTATCAAACACCACATGTTCGTGTTTCACCGGTATCATGTACTTATTGCAACGGTGAGCACTACATATTCAACTGCAAGGAATTTGTGAATCAGTCGGTTGATGCGCGACAAGAGTTTGTGAAGAAGAATTATTTATGTTACAATTGCCTTCAACCGAATCATAATGTATACCGATGTAAACAAAGGAAAACATGTCGAGTTTGTGGAAGAAAACATCATTCACTTTTACATAAGGTTAGACTGACACATACGGACGAAGATGAACAACCACAACCAGAACAAAACATTACAACAGCACACTTCTCTAGAGAACAACCCGATCAACAAGTATTGTTAGCGACAGCACAAGTTATGGTCAAAGCGAAGAACGGTTACACACACATGCTTCGTGCTTTAATTGATCAGGGATCAGAGGCCACATTCGTTTCTGCGAGAGCAGCAGCACTTTTGGGTTGTACAAAATCCAAAATCAACGGTGTAGTCTCAGGAGTGGGAGAAGGAAATCGTATACAAATACAACATCTAGTCGATCTCGCAGTTTCGTCACGATGGAAAGAAGAAGATGATAGTATTGAAGTCAGGGCTTACATTCTTAAGACTATTTCAACAAGTTTGCCCTCATCACACATCAAGACGAACTGTTCAGAGCTCCAAATGTTACCATTGGCTGACCCTACCTATCATACACCAGGAAGAATTGACATGTTGTTGGGAGCGGATGTCTATTGCAAAATTATAGAAGATGGATTGGTAAAATTGTCAGATGGGTTAGTGGTGCAGAAAACACGTTTGGGATGGATTATATCAGGTCGAAGAGATGAAAGGGTTATAGATAACAAACACAATATAATAACACTACATATAACAAGGATGGTTGCAGAAGATAATGATTTACTTAGAAGGTTCTGGGAAATAGAAACAGATGTCTACAAAAAGAAGAAGATTCAAACAAAAGAAGAAGAACTATGTGAGGAGATTTACAAAAATACAACAAGAAGAGATTCAACAGGACGATATGAAGTACATTTACCGTTACAACAAAGTATAGAAGACACGATTAAATTATGTGGAACAACAAAAGAGCAAGCTATGAGAAGATTTACACAACTAGAAAAGAAATTTGAAAGAGATGAGAATTTGAAAACAGAATATACAAAGGTTATACATGAATACAAGGCAATGGGTCACATGAAACAGGTAAAGAATGTCAATAGCGATAATGCTATTTATCTGCCGCATCATGCAGTAATACGTGATGACAAAGAAACGACGAAGGTACGAGTCGTCTTTGATGCATCGGCTAAAGGTTCTAATGGCTATTCATTAAATGATTGTATGATGATTGGACCTGTGTTACAGCCAGACCTCAGAAGTTTAATTATAGCGTGGCGAATGCATAAGATATGTGTTGTGGGGGACATCGTTAAGATGTATAGAATGATCAACATGACTGGTAAACATACACCTTTACAACGCATCTTATGGCGAGATAATCCTCATGATCAAATTGAAGAATATGACCTAACAACTGTAACCTTTGGTACAGCAGCAGCTCCTTATTTGGCTGTGCGTACTTTAATACAATTAGCGGATGATGAGGTGCATAATTATACGGACACTGATGTTATTAAAAGGGCTTTCTATATGGATGACCTCATGACAGGAAATGAAAATATTGAGAAGACAAAGAACATGTGTAAAGAAATAACAGAGATATTAGCTAAAGGAGGGTTTCAAATGCAGAAATGGTCTAGTAATTCAGAAGAAGTATTAAAATATTTACAAGGAAATGATATTGATTCAAGGGACAAGATAAATATAAAGTTAGATGATGTAATAAGAATTCTCGGATTAACATGGGATAGAAAGGATGATGCATTCAAGGTATCAGTCAACTTACCAGAAATGAAGCTTCCTGTAACAAAAAGGACAATTCTATCTGATGTGGCTCGACTTTTTGATCCTTTTGGGTGGCTTTCGCCTGTAATTGTTACTGCGAAGATTTTAATACAAAGATTGTGGTTATGCACCTTAGGATGGGACGATCAACTAACACCGGATTTACGCGAAAAGTGGATAAGATACAGAGAACAACTTACACATTTGCAAAACCTCAAGATACCACGTTGGATAAAAACTACACTTGATAATGACGAAGTTGAATTACACGGTTTTGCAGATGCATCTGCTCAAGCTTACGCTGCAGTTACATATCTGAGAGTTATTCATGAAGAGAAAGTACATGTAACTATACTTGCATCACGAACTAAGGTTGCACCATTAAAGCAAATATCGGTACCTAGATTGGAACTTTGCGCTGCAGCCCTACTAGCGGAGCTGATTGAAGATCTTGTGGAGGTGCTAAAGATACCTAAAAATAGAATATTCGCCTGGACGGATTCAATGGTTGTACTTTCATGGTTACAATGTCAACCGATTCACTTGAAGACTTTTGTTGCAAATCGGGTTGGAGGTATAACACGAGTCTTGGATAACGAATGTTGGAGACACGTCAAATCTGCCGAGAATCCTGCAGATATTGCAACCAGAGGCATTGACGCATGTGATCTAGTAGATTCTGAGATTTGGTGGATGGGACCGGTTTGGTTACAACAAACAAACCTTCAACTTGAGAGATGTGATGTTCCAAAAATAGATTTAGAAATGAAGAAGCTAAAATGTAATGTTATTATAGAAGAAAAGCCAATTTGGGAGAGATTTTCCACTATTTCAAGAATGAAACGGGTACTCGCATATTGTAGAAGATTTGGTAAGAAATGGACAACACAAACACATCATTATTTAACATCACATGAAATGGAATACATATTAGAAGAATGCATAAGATATTATCAAAACTTGGTTTATGAAAAAGATATAGAAGCGCTAAAGAAAGAAGGAAGAGTGAAGAAACGAAGTACACTTATAACATTAGCACCATTCATAGACGAAAGAGGAATTTTGAGAGTAGGAGGCCGGTTGCAGAATGCATCACTGTCAGATACAACTAAACATCCTATTATAATACCGAGTCATCAACACATTACAAGGTTTTTAGTTAACGAAGCACACACAAAAACGCTCCATGGTGGCATACAACTAATGTTAACTTACATTAGAACAAAATATTGGGTCACGAGTTCAAACGGCCATTATATACAAATTGATAGCGTTGCCTAAAGATTTTTAGTTTATTTGGTTTACATTTATACACAATTGTTATTTACAAATTTACAGTCCACTAATATGTTATTTACAGTTGTTGTATAAATTTATTTGAATGTTATTAGATGAGTTCATGTTGATTTTACTACTGTATAAAAAACGATTGTTTTTGGCCGCCGGTATGTTCAAGCGTATTTTACATTAATTGAATTGTTGTTGTGAATTGATAGATGCGATGAATGTAAATCCAGTATGAAATAAACAGTCAAAGTGAATACACGTATTTTTCTTCAATATCCCTCTACTGAGCTAATTTGAACCTTAACACAGTAAACAGTTACTTTATATGAACTTATTGGCATATGAAATGAAACTTCACGCATCATTTTTATAAAGCTAATGGTTTTTCATGTTAATAATAAATAAATGCATTTGCTACGATCTATGTTCTGATTTATTTATTCCTTCAAACTGTATTTTATTGAATTTCTTATTGAAACTGCTTAAAATTTTCGCTTATTAAAAATTTGCCAAGCCCATTGAACCTTAAACAAAAAAAAAATGTGTTGCCTGCTATACTGAAAAAAGCAAATCTAATTCAAAGCACAGATAAAACAGAATTCAATTGAAAAGAGAAAGCTACCCTCGCTAAATAGCACAGATAAAATAAACACATCGGCATACCAAATGAATGCAAACTCCTCACATCATTTATATCTTAAACTAATGGTTCGCTAAGATAGCTATTTACAAGTTCATTTGATTATTTAATTACAACGCGAAACGTACTTCATTTGTTTGGATAAAGGTTCATATTTCATATGCTCTCTATGATTAATGTGACAGTCATTACGGTTTCGTGTCATTAATATTGGTTGCTATCAGCCCACCACAGATTCGTCTAGTAGAAAACAGATAATATATGACGTATATATATATATATATATGTATTACATCACATAATTACTACTATTCATTTAAATTCAGAACTGTCACAGCAGACATCATAGTATCACATACTATGTAATCCAAAGCTCGTTGAAAACTCGACACGGCTAGAAAGGCGAGACGTGGAAACTCAACACTCGGCGGCAATTTCACGAAATGTTAATTGCTGTGTATTAGCTGCGTTGAATCAATTTCAAGTGATCAGCGGGCGAGGTTCGCCGCTAATGGTCGGAGCGAGCGATAAATATTCATCGGAGCAAAAACAAGATGCGGTGCGCACGCGCCGCGCCAACATCGCGCTTTCTTCTTACGGAGCTAGGAAACGTATTTTGGATTCGGTTTTTTAGAATTAATAATGGATATAAAAAAATCACTTTAATATATTTTTATGATCTATTTTACAATTGAGTATGTCCGTCCGAGTGATTGGTATTTGAAAATTGTAAAAAACTGAAATTAAAAAGTATGAGTGAAAAAAAAATTCTAGACATTGTTTTATTTATATAAAATGAAATTAGTTTGTTAAGATCTACACCACTTTAACAATTATAGAACTTTATATAACTTCTGTAAACATAATAATTATGTAGATAATATTATAACATAGAGCGATACCCTCGTAGCACGCCTACGGAGATTGCATAGAGTTTCATTTTTCACGTCCGCGTCTGTGTTATTTGAAATTATTTTTCCTACAAAATTTATTGATGATTTATTTTTTCATAATATTATCTTTGTATTGATGCATAAAATACTTACAAAAAAAAAACATGAATGAGTAAAATCTGCATCACCCTTCCGCCCAAACATAGGGCAAGCAAAGGGCTTTTTCATCATAAATATGACAGTTGTCAAGTACTCACATTTTATATTACCTCACTGGCCAAGTATCACAACATAGCGCTCCTTTCATATTTCTCCACTATTTAATATTGCAAGTGTAATAAAGAAAATAAATATACCTCCTAATCACACTCCAAATAATATACTTTTCTTACATCCTTGTTCAATGCGTTCCCGATAGGCGCGGGTCAGCACTCAGCAAGAAAAACTTACGAGGCCGCCACGCTCGGGCTGCAGAGAGATTCTACAATTTGTGGAATCACGGCCTAATAGAGCACATACTTGAAGAGTACATATTTGACGTACACAAAGGCACAGATAAAATAATACTAGAAATAGCAATGACAATACAAGGAAGCTTTATTTCAGCATTTGTTTGCTAGGCCTGGTTGGTTATGGATGTTTGATGGCTTCTAAACGTAGATTTTTTTGCAGAAGATTAATATTATAGTATGGTAACGAATAAAATAGAGAAGTTTTGAGGATAGATGTATACAGAAGTCCAGCACACATCTACATTCGCCCTTAACATGTTCTGAACTATTGAAATTATAAGTGCAAAATTATAACATTTCACAAGCATTGGTACTGGAGCTTGGAATTTCCATTTACGTAATTTTTATACACAGATAGAGAAATATAATTGGGTACGGTTGACATAATATAATGATATAATAGAATACTACGCTCAGCCTTGTGTTGAAGCTGATAAATAACAATAACATTTTGTTTGTGAAACACGTCTAGCAATTTTCTTTAAAAAGTAAAAGAAAGTTACAATTTTTCTGGTGTTGTTTATAACTTATCTATAATTTGAATCATAATGTATGATAGTCATTAATTACCCTCCATTATAATTCACATCCATCCGTAACGATTATAAAGTCTTGCATTTAAAATGCCAATGAACTAGCTATCAATGAATATTGAACTCATACTCGCACGAAAGTCGAAAACACCTAATCTATTCAAGTGGCTAGCTATAAGGGTCGCGACATGTGCGAGGAGGACGTAAATATAAATTTACTATTCACAAAAAAGGGACAGCACGTGCGCTGATGTTTGGGTCAGAAGTCGGCCGATATGTCATAACCTGTTTGAACGAAACAGCATTATGCGTGGCTTTATGAGATAGAATGGGAACGCGACGACAATGACGCGAGGGTCAAATGTCAAGTAAGATGTCGCGGCCTGTGCGAGCGGGACGCGAATACGATTTTATCGGTTAATTGTGAGGGATAGAGTCGCGTAGGTCAAAAGACGAGCGTCGGTAACCATGACCTCTTGTCGCGATACGCGGGCCGGACTCTGGTAATATTTGGCGATTAAATACAATATTTTTCTGTATTATTTTTACATTTTAAGAATATTTCTGTCGGTGTCCAGAGATACTATTATAAATAACAATACAATTAATGCATTTAGTTTGTTGTAGTAAATTAAATGGTCAAGTTAAGTAAAAGTTAAAACTAAATGATAATGGTTGGTGAAACAAGTCAACGTTTGCGCTTGAAGTCGTAAATAGCCCCACAGAGTTGTCGACATCGTCACAAACAAACTGCGATAGCTTTATTGCATTGGAAAATTACATTAGTTTTGAGTTATTATAAATTATATTACGGTTTGGTGCATTTCTGAATAACTTGTTTGCAAAACAGAACAAAAATATGCTTATTACAAACATAAATTTAAGACTTTCCAGACGGATGTAAAATGATTTAAATTTTTTTGAAACATTCCACAAACCAGCGTGATACAGTTATTACATTTTGTATTTAAATAAGCTTAAAATAATATCGGTTATGTGCGTGTAATGACTAGGATTAGGCGCTTACACTGCAAGTGAATATTTTGGTAATAAAATAATATATTTTTTTAATTTTTAGCATCCGGCCCTGTCCTCGCAGTGCACTAATGAATCGGGACCAACATAATTAAACTGTTCGCGACAATCGTCTTCAGTTGATTCTTCAGAAGCGTTATTATTTTCGTATAAAAAAGGTTGAATAACAAAATCCATTCGCGAAATTCATGCGTCATAATAATTATCAAGTGTCATTGAAAATTAAACATACGTTTTTATAGATTAGTGTTTGAATTAATGTTTAATAAAAAATATAATATAAAAGTTATACAGTGTTGTGTGTAGTGATGTGATTGGTTTACACGGATTGTCGACATATATTCGATGATTTATATTTGTGCCAAAAATGTTTACGCCGGAGTTCCACTTTTCCAGCAAATTATTGGAATTGCTTACAAGAGGTATTATGACGTCATACTAAGAATTCATCAACTATATACATAATATATGTATTTAATCGCGTGTAATGAAAACTTTCATAGAAATAGTTTTGGTTCTATATAAGTTGCTGCTCTACATTTTTAAGTTTAATTTTGTATGTTTAATTTGAAATTTGTTTTCTATGAAATATTTGGAATTGATTTCTTAAATCAATTCCAAATATTTCATAGAAAACATAATACCGTACCTACTGGTTTTAGTATATCATTTTTTTGTAAATTGTAGTGTATTTAACAACTCAAATAACTTTCCACCTGTTGCTCCTTGCTCCTTTCGCAAATGCCTTACGAGATCAGATTCCCTTTTAATTACATAGGATTCATGCAATTTCTCCGCTAATACATTATATTTTCATTTATTTATATTTCTAGAGGTCTTATTTAATATATTGGCCCTTTTGCTACATGCAAAGGCCAAATCGGCTCGGTAAAAGTGGAGGTCAAAACTCAAAAGCTAATTAGTATGTAAGTACGGATGTAATAATTACATCCGTAACCTGAAAAGAATTATTCTTTTCAGGTTTTACAAACTATGTCTGTGCAGATACTTAAGTCTAGGATTACCATAAACTGAGACGCTGCCTTTTGTATTTGGGATTAGGAGTCGCTTAGTTGGAGCGAAAGCGTTTGCTTCAGTTCTTTTCTCATGTCTTATGTACTCGTCTTATATACCTAGATGTTTATATGTATATATGTTTCGTTTCGTTGTAAAATGACAGGTTCCTAGTGGGGTTTAGTACATGTAAACTTATATATCTATAGCACTAATCAATTTTCTTTACGAGCAAGATTATTAACATTTTCCTGATCAAAATTTTTAAGCTATTGCATAGCTTCTATCGCGGGCGTTGAGCGCGGGGACTGAATCCAGAAATTGCGTAACGAAAAACCTCACGCTCCCCATTCCGACGGGCGCGGAGGTGTGGCTTGAAGGCATAGCATGCAATAGCTTCTAGCTAGTCACACGCTGATAACCCGTGGGAATAGGTGCCTTGATCATGTAATGCTCAAAACAAGGTGTCAATATACCACACTTATTATTGACACTTATGTAACTGACCATAAGCCAGTTATGTTAAATATAATTAAAGAACAATCTAGTAAATTGAGCTTTAGTAGAACTACAACTAAAATTGACGTAATACAATTATGCAATGATTTGAAGGCTGCTTACTTTAGTGAGGTTCTCGAAGCAATGGATGTTAATTTGGCGACAGATATTTTGTATTGTAAGTTAATTAATCTCATGAAATATTTTTCTAAGACCTTTAAGATATCAGGTAAGCAACGAATACTAAAACCGTGGATTACACCTGGAATTCTCCGTTGTATAAAGACTCGAGACAACATGCACATAAGACTGAAAGACGTTCCTAATAACCAAATTCTAAGGATTACTTACCTACGTTATAGAAACTTTTGTACGAAATTATTAAAAAACTTGAAAAGAGATTATTACAAAGCTGAACTTCTAAAACATCAAAACAACATCAAAAAAACATGGCAGGCAATAAAAAAAGTCACTAATACTGAAAGAGATGAAAATAAAAATTTGGGCCTAATTAAAGTAAAGGATAACCCAACTAGCTCTATCAACTTTATAAACGATTACTTTGTTAGCGTGGGAAAGACTCTAGCTGAGAAGATTAAAGCCACAGCTATGTCAACTAAAATAAACCATACTCTTTCACAAACTAATTCCATTGTCATGTTAGAAACAGACCCAGACGAAATACTTGGCATAATTAAAAATCTAAAGAGTGATTGTGCAGCGGGATATGATGGTATCACAGCGGAAATCATTAAGGGCTCGGCTACTGTGCTTGTGCCCGTCATAACTCACATTTGCAACCGAAGTCTCACGACAGGGATTTTCCCTGATGCTTTTAAAACTTCTATAATTGTTCCTATTCATAAGGGTGGGTGCAGCGATAGTGTCGAAAACTACAGACCCATCTCTATTCTCCCGGTGTTATCCAAAGTGCTTGAAAAAGTAATAAACAAACGACTAATGAGTTTTCTCGAAAAATACCAAATTCTATCATCATCGCAATATGGTTTTAGGGAGGGCCGATCAACTGAAAATGCGGTATCCAATATCTCAGAATACATTGTTGATAATTTGGACAAACGGCAAAAAGTAGTTGGAGTTTTTCTTGATTTAGCAAAGGCATTCGATACGGTTTCCATACCCGCCCTTGTGGATAAACTAGAGAAAGTAGGTATCAGGGAGAATGCACTGTCTCTACTAAAAGATTATCTGACAAACAGGAAACAAAAAACTAAAATTGGTGACTATATCAGTGAAAAACGGGAAGTTAGCTATGGTGTACCTCAAGGCAGTGTACTCGGCCCGAGTCTCTTTTTGGTCTACGTTAATGACCTCTTTAATATCTCCTTGAAGCAAGGTAAAATTTTCTCCTATGCTGACGACACAGCTCTAATATTCACTGGGAACAGTTGGCAGGAGGCTCAGTCAAATGCTGAGGAAGGATTAAAACAAGTAATTACTTGGCTTCAGAATAATAAGCTTTCCCTTAACATAGCAAAGACCAAGTATATACTTTTCTCCCAAACGCGTGATCGTCCTGAGCAAATTTCATTGAAGGCACATCTGAGCTGCCAAATTTCTTCCTGTGCATGTCCTGAACTGGAACGCGTCACCTCCATTAAGTACTTAGGAATTATCCTAGACAGCAGGTTCTGCTGGAAACCTCACATTGAGCATCTAAGTAAGAGAATTCGAAAGCTCATTTATGTTTTTAAAAATCTCCGAGAAGTCGCAGATCGTGACCTAATAATTAAAGTCTACAATGCACTATGTAAGCCACTACTAACCTATTGCTGCAGTTCTTGGGGAGGTGCTCCAAGTACCAATATGTTAACTCTGGAACGGGCTCAAAGAGCGGTATTGAAAGTCGCCATTTCCAGGCCTTTTTATTTTGGTACATCAGAGTTATTCGCTGAATGTGGGGTACTAACTGTAAGACAACTCTTTATTCAAAAAATTCTCTTAAATCAGCACCAATTAATCAGTTCTAACCCTATAGGTAAAAGAAGGAAAGATAAAGTCTTCTCTAAGCCCAAAACAAGCACTAAACTTGCTCAACGCCAGCAAACATTTCTTGGACCTCTCATATACAATAGAATGGCCAAAGATATTGTAGCTCTGCCTTCGATGTCCATAAGAGATGCCAACAGTGCCATAAGAAACTGGTTGATTGAGTGTGATTATGAAGCTATTGAGAGAATGCTTAAAGTTATTGTCTGATCCATGTTATTTTCTCTGTCTTGCCACAAATCGCACACACACACGCACACACACACACACACACTAACACGCACGCACACACACACACACATTTTCACACATAGTTACACACTTATAAATAAAGGCGTTAATATAGGCGCAGATTTCATTTAGTTTATAAATTAATAAATAATAAATAAAAATGTAAATTTAATCTTAATATGTATAAATAATGTTTTATCTTTATGTATAAATAATTTTGATTGATAATATCAGATAATTTTTAATACCTGAAATATAATGAGTACCACTTACCTTATTGTGTAATCAGGAAGGGTTGCAGGCCTACGATACAAGCTGTCTTAGTGTAGGTCTGCAGGTCATATTATCTTTTTAATCATCAGGTCCTATTATAATATCCTTGTATTTTTATGTTTAATTAATTTAGATAATTATTTCTATGTATTTAATTTTGTATTTATGGTGAATAAATGATTATGATTATATGATTATATATGATTATAGCTTTACCACGGCAGTCCCCGAGTGCCACACGTCTTTTTTACTGTCAGATGGGAAATTGAAACCAAGACCTTTAGTTTTTTGAACTGATGCGCATGTAAATTATTGTTATAATGTGTGAGTGTGCATTTTTAAATGTATGGAAGCACTTTATTATCTGACATACCTAATATTAAATGAAATAATATTTATTTACAGGAACGGCCCCGAGAGATTTCTCTTCTATTTCTCTGACTTCAAATATAGGTGAGTAAAAACATTAAAAACGGTTTAAGTTACTTAAGCTAGATATAAAACACGAGATATTGTTTTTATTATAAGAATATAATACATGACACATTAAACAAGTGTTGCCTTATTTTCTGAACAATATAAAATGTGATGTAGGTACTGTACATTGACTCACAACAAAGAAAATATTCTAATTCATCAAGTAAGCATTTGATTGCTCTACAGTTTACCCGTCGTCGTCAAACTGTAATATTTTGTAGTATCTAATCTGTAGACTCTACACGGTTTCAATATTTTTAATTAATACAAATTAATTTCAATGAAAATGTCAAATACATTTATAATCTACTTTTACCTTTTTTTGTTAATACAGATAAACAGTTATAAATTTGTCTAAATGGCATCCACACAAAGTCTTTAAGTAGGTGGTAGATTGAGAAACATTAAACGCATTATTAGCTCCATTTTAGGTGGTCGTTTATAAATGACGTCATCAAGATATCAAGAACAGCGTGAAATAAACGAGAACGAAAGTCAGATGGATATCTATTATCTACAGATTGCGTATTCACAGATAGATATGCGACCATAAACAACTCTTATCTGAACTAAATCGATCTAAAATTAATACTTACAGTCCCAAGTAAAAACCTACATAAATTTCCCTCTAACGGCAGGCTAACGTAATCGGGTTTATCTGGCGATATCGCAAATCGACCAAACAAAACAATAACGGTGTTGGCGAATTGACCAGCGCTCGCTTGTAGCGCAAACTGCGCTAACTGACATTTTCTGTTCAGTGGATGTTATTTATATTATAATTATTATAACTGTTATTCTGGAATTTGTGTAAATTGAATATGAGATTTTGCTGAAAATACTTTTATTCTGAAAGAAGCTTTGGTATGAAAACGTAAATATGGAGATAGAGGTACCTTACCTACGATTACGATACGATAAGAGAAGAGAACCTACGATTTTTACCTTTGAATGGCATGTTTTTAAGCTATTGCATAGCTTCTATCGCGGGCCTTGAGCGCGGGGACCGAATCCAGAAATTGCGTAACGAAAAACCTCACGTTCCCCACTCCGACGGACACGGAGGTGTGGCTTGAAGGCATGCTATGCAATAGCTTTAAAGGCTTATTAGACCACCCAATTTTTAGGGACCCTAACCCTAACTAAGAGTGGTGTAATAAGACTTAGGGAGTTAGTGTCCCGATTTAGGGCGATCGGGTCTGCCCGATCTGCCTAGCTCCCTAAGCGCCCTGCAGATTGGGTGATGTAATAACGTTTAGGGCGGTTAGGGAGCTCAGTTGCCGCGCGACTAGTGCGTGGAGTGGCTGCTTTTGTATGTAAGGTGTCACCAAACTTCCCTACTACAGGTTTATATAACTTAAAAGGGAAGTTCCAAATGTTTGTGATCACACCGCCATGTTAACAAATAAATAAATTGTTTAAATCAATTGTTTATTTCATTGTTTTAAAACTCAACAAGTGTTCAAATTGTTCTGCACCTACTCTAATTAATTCATTAAAACTCCCAGTTCAAGCACGCTTAGTATTTGCATATTTGAAAGCTTTTCACGTAACCGCAAATACTCTTTCACCCAGATCTTTCTCTTCTTTTTTTAATATTTGTTATTGCGTCAACGGTTGCCACTGCTACAGCAACTTTTTGAAGTTTCGATACTGACGGCGGCATAATGTATAATGCAACAATACGTTTATCTCTCTAGACATTCGCGTATAAACTGAGTTAGGGCCCAATTCGCAGAGAAGTGTAATAAGCGCCACACTAACTAGGGAACACGCCCACCCTAGATGCAGGGCCCTTCATATCGGGTAGTGTAATAAGCGCATTACCGCGGCAGTACCCGAGTGCCACACGTCTTTTTTTAAATTTATTTTTGTTATAATTTAAGCTGTTACATGTTTTGGGTAATGCTGTATTTTTATTTTTTTTATTTCGATGAAAGTGTTCTACGTATTCTCTTACGCGTAGCTGATAATAATAATGTAATGTGTGCCGATAGAAAAAACCCTGAAAATGAAATTAGCTTTAAACTACCTTTCCTTTAAATTTCTAAATATGTACCAAAATTCGAGGTTAGATAGTTTATCTGAGTAAACATTAAAAAGACAGCAAACAAAAATGCGTGCTACAACAGTTTCCTTGTGGCCGGCGACTTATCTCGGCCTTATATAAAACGGCCAGGTGGACTCATGACACTACAATGATACCTTTCACCTAGATACAGCTACCTGCGGGACGATTACATATAAATCCCACCGTACGCAGTTACCGGCATGTTAATGATCTTAATTGTTAGCGATTTTACGCGTTGGAATAAATGTTGGCAATGTATAAGCAATTACCGTTGTGTTTTAGATTGCGAATATTATATCTGGTAGCTGAACGGTTGGTAATTTCAATAATTGTTCGGCTTGCACCGATTTCAAAAGCATTGTCGTATATAATGTTTATTGTACTTAATTGCGTCATTTGATACGATACTTATTTTGTTGGTTACATTATCATATTACGTTTTTAGTAATGAATGATAGTTTTGTAATTAAATTTGTTGTGTGGGTTATAATTGTTTTGTTTTCTTGAGATTACATTTTATGTCGATGTAATTTGATGTCTGTGAGAACTGAAGATAAAATTTGCAAAGAAAATAATATTTTTTGTAGGTAGATAATAGTTATTACGCGTACGTAACTAAGCTCATTATTATTCATAGATCCTAGCAGAGCAAAACCTCAAGAAATGTCGAAATTGCATAAAACTATATCTGTGAGGTACATGTGATACACATGAGGTACGTATAAAAGAAAGTCGATAGCTATCCTTGGCGCTACGGATGCGGAGTCGCGACAACAAGCTAGTAAATTATAACAGACGAGCCTGGGAAACGTGTTTATTAAATTAAAACTTGGCGCTCCCGTCTCACCCGCGGAACGTGTATATAAATTATCTAGCACGCCTATCTCCTTCACACCGTGACACATTGAATCCAGCCCATTAGCCGGGAACATCTTACAAGAAAACTATAAGGTTAACTATGCCCAAAAGTAGCAAAGATACGCCATACAATTTGTATGGAGCCTTCGGGCGCAGCCACGATCTTGATAACGACAGCGCTGCAGCGAGCTGAGATGCTATCAGCGCTGCACGGTGTACCCGGTGCGTAGCGCTCCAGCGATTGATGGACCAATAGAACAATGAGCTGAATAGCTTAGGTATAAAGTAATTATCGACGCCTACAGTTTTTGCGTAGCGTGAAATAGCCTTAAATGTATCACATGTACTGAATTCTTGGCAAATTGTCGTTCTCTTGATATGGTGTTTATGTCGTAGAGACAAATAATCTCTTAATAATAGAATAGTATTTTATCGCTAATATAAAGAAATGTACAGTTTTTAAAATTCTTTAAATGTGTAAAATTTTTTTTACACATTTAAATTAAATAAATTCATTACTGTCTCTATAAAAATTGTCTCCCACTTACATTTCAACTTGATATTTAGAAATAATACTGAGTGTCATTTTATTTTTAATTTATGAGTAGGTTAAGATATTTATTAAAATCGTAACTCCAATTTGGAATTTGTCCATTATTTTAATAATAAATTTACAAATCAATATAATATTCCAGTCAAAATATTAAAAAAAAAAACATTAAAATACGTCTATATACATACTAAAAACTATTTATCACCATATTTTCTAAGAGTTCTCACATATAAAAGCAATACGTACATGAAGCGATTGTCCGAGCCTCATATATTTTACACCACGATGTTATCAATGACGATAATATTTCAAGCGTCCATTGGATTCTGATTGAGAATACTGTTTTCCGATATTCCGGTAGTAATTGTGGTTATTAAGTGCTATTTATTGAAACTAGCTTTTGTAATGCTTGGTCTAAAGACTGGTTAATTTTATTATAGTTATAAAGCATTTAGAATAAACATTTTAAGACATTCCACTTTTAAACTGTAATAGAATTTTTTTTTAATATTCACTACAAAAGAAGGTCATAGTCACATTGAAGACGATTAAAAAATAATTATTAAAAAAAATGCGTCATTCAACCTCTTCGTTCCAAAATTCGAAATTTAAAAGTTTGTTAAAATTTTTCATTAGATTTCAATTTGAGTCAATGAACTGGACATTATTTTTTAACGAATGTGTGTTTTAATTTTATCCAATGGTTTTAATTATAATGTTAAGAGTATGAATTGAGCTTTTAATAATGTGTCAGTGTAAAACAGTAAGGACAGTTCCTTACTGTTTTACACTGTTACATCATAGAAATTCAGTAATTTCTATGAAGTAACTTGGTGTCTTCACAGTTTACAAAAATCCAAACTTTACAACAAGATGCTACGAGGTAAGAGAATTTCGAAAGTTCTAAATTTTATTTTATGTACCTACATAATATTATTATATAAAGATTTTATAAATCATACGTTTAATTCAATAAATTGAAAAATTGTCCATAGGTACGTTCCTGTTGCAACAAATTTTCAGTCCACCTTTCTCTCGCGAGTAAGTGTATAAAATATTTTTTTTGTTGTTTAAATGATATCTCGGAATATATAATACTTCTTATAACCTCTGTAATGTTTCCTCTTTTCGTCAACTGGTTTGTCTTAAAGTCTTTTCTAGATTTTGCAACGATAAATGCAAGCTGGTTCCATTTAGTTGTGTTATAAAATAAAATAATAAAAAGGTTATAATTGGATGGTCGTGTGTAGTTTTGTCATCTTCATGGAGTATAATAAAAATAAATAACGGCACTGTCGTTTTTAAAATTGAGGAGTAAAAGATAATACGAAAGAGTTTATTATATTGCACAATATCTATCCATTCTAGCTTATAAGTATGTGCTATAGAGTCAATTTATTGTATTTGTTGATATGAAGTTATAAAAAAATTCAGGTGCCAGTTTATTTGGAAAGTTCGGATAATAGCTAGGTATATATAAACATATCAACATTAAATAAAAGTTTTCATCTAAGCAGATATCAGCATATGTATTTCCGATTGCCTGCACAAACACCGAAACCATAACGTCCACATTTAAAACGATACGTGACGTTAATAAGCATCATTACAGAAAAACACACGACATCGAATTATATTGATAATGGTTAACGGCGGTCTGGTTTCGTGTGCAAGTTGTAATTTTAGTTATAAATCAACCTTTCCCCGAAGTTGCGGAGGCGAGTCGCCCCGACCGGTTCACTCGGCCAGCCTCATTTAAACTGTAGCACATTCCAACGGTGCCCTTATATTTATAGTGCACGTTTCATTTATTATTTTATATTAAAAATATACTAGAGAACAAAAATTGAAGGATTTTAATTTTGAATACTTAAGGTTTTGGTTTGAATTTAAGCAGTTATGAAACCAGTCAGTTTCAATTAGTTGTTGTAGTCGAATATTCATTCCATCAATTTAATTTTGTATTCTTACATACATATTTTTAAGGTACTGTGTTGAGTGTTGTATATATTATATAATACACTATGAAAAAAAATACAAATTAACATGAAGCTTGCTACTACTAAGAACTAAGAAGCAAACTTTATCCAATGCAAAATGTTAACGTACGAAAAGCGTCACATTATATGAAAGTTACAAACGCAGGTATGGACTATAAATACGTGATCGTAAGTGCAGGCTCTCTTTTATCTCAACCGATACACATTGCCCCGTCATATTTATATCAATAAATATACACTGTGAAACAAAATAACCTTTGGGTTTAATGGCGGTTACGTTGAAAAAGATTTTTAAACGATTTTAAGTACGTTTTTACTTTACATTTTTGCGAACTAAATTACAATAATTTAATTTAATCAATACTTTGCCATGAATAAAATTAGGGTAAAGGTTTTTAAAGTAGATAGTTAAATTTCGTGATGGTGAGAGAAAATTCGCTCCATGATTTGTGTATGGGACCCTGTTCACAGCAACCTGTGAATATAAGTACTTATCTAAATATAAATATTTAAAATTAATAAACCTTTTGTATTTAAATAATACATTGTTAAATAATGGATCTAGCGCCAGTCACGCCAAAGAGAAACAACATAAGAAACTAGAGTAGGATATCCTCCAACATTACCGGTCTTAAATCTACAAGCAGAATAAGTTGAACAGTCGACTATTAATAATTAAGTGCAAATGAGATAGTAAAGTAAAGGATTTGTATCTAAATTGAAGCATCTGATGTATCCTCCATCTCACTACAACCACCAAGTTACATTCTAACTCTAACCGATGTTATTTCTCTTCATTATAAACTCTTAAAAATCTTATCCATGCTCATATTATATTCATAAGAATACTATTAATTACTATGAAGTTTATGACAAAAAAATGTGTGTCTTTTTTGTAATAGATCCTTCCTCAGTTTCACGATTTATATGCAAAACGGTCAGATAGATAATCTGGATTAACGTATATAAGATACATTTTTCTCTTGTTCATCATAGGCAAGCTAGAGTGTAATAATATTCATAGAAGTACTAGACTGTAGTCTATAACTGGAGATCACAAATAGATATTATTAATCAAATCATAGCTAAAATATCGCCAGTACTTATTAAACAGACAATCCGACGACAGTTTTATCTATTCGGAGAAGTAAATTGTGCTCGAAGATATTATGGTCAATTTAATTTATTCTCGGCTAAAATAATATTTCTCCAGGCCTTTGTCGCGATTGTGGGCTCCGAGGGCAGGAGTAATCAAAATTAAAGATTGCGTTTTGAAATAACATTGGTGTTGGATATCTGATTGTTTAGGCCGCATTGTTTAGGCATAATTTGAGCGATTACAAACATTTGGTTTTCGATAATTTATTTTTATTTTGATGATGATAGCGATGTTATAATTTAATATGTTGATGCTCATCTGATAGTGAAATGATACCTTCCATTATTTGTATTTTTATAACAAAAAATAATATTGAATTTAATTTCATATTAATATATCCTTCTGAATTTTCCTCTGTGCTACTATTGTACACAATTAAAGTAAACAATTAATTTATTTTCAACTGATTTGCGAATTTTCCGGTTAGTTATTTCTTTGTTTAATAAATAATTAACAGCACTTAAAATTAGCGAGACAGTCAAAAAGCTGTCATTGCACCCACAGCTAATTTATGTGCCAAAGCTCCACGGGGGCTATAATTTCTAGCTGTTGATGGCTACACGCCCCCGCGAATAGGCGATGATAAGGGACGATGAAATATAGATAAATGCATCTTTCATGCCTTTAATAAAAAATATATATTATGTAGGGAAAAATTGTAAGGTAATGGTGCTTTGTTGAGAGTAAGTTACGCAGGCGTACGTAGTACTATCACAGTATTACAATATAGGAAATAATATTGTAATACTGTGGTACTATTATATATTCTGTGGTATAGGTACTAAGCAGATACAGCGTGCGTTGAATGATTTACGTACCTACGTAATATTTTTAGGAGACGGAAACATTTTTCTATCTTGTTACATTAGTCTAGTTAAAAAAATAAAAATCCATCTAGTTTAATATTTTTAGCACTGATTTCGAAAATAACTATTGGATTAAATTTGTCCTTACCGTGTACACGAAAAATTTATTCTATTGCTAACTTTTTAATGATACTCTGGGAGTGTCTATTATATAGGTATGTACCTACCTAATGAACAAGGGCTACAAAGGGATTTTAAATTTTAAATGAACAGGTAAACCGGAGCGTATCCGCTTGTAAAACTCAAAGAACAATCCACAAATCCAATTTCCACACGATTATGATGATTATCTAAATAAATCGTATTCAAAGGACAGCGGGTTATCTCGTAATAATGGTAATGCAGTGGACGATGGCGGTATGCAAGTGGACCGCTTTCCTATTGGTTTTGTTGTGGGGTCACGTGAAAGTATGCACTTTATATAAATCTAAAATAGATATCGCATTTCTTTATGGCTTAATCGGAAGCTGATAAGGTTTCTATTCATTATATGGTGAGCCGTGAGCTTCGACTCGGTTTTCGTTTTGCAATTTGCAATTAATTGTTGCGAGTTTTGTTTGCTTTTATGGCTTAGCTATATATAGTTATCGTTGAACTTTTACCGTGTGCTTAATAATAAAATGTATATTAAGGGTTAAAGCAATTAATAAGTTCACTAATTTATCAATATACATACTACATGAATAAACCAAAATATGATAATCGTAGAATTGCTTTTTTAACGTCATACTATTTTTAAAAGTAATGTAACTACCTTCTTACAATTTTATTAAGAGACTAAATCTGGTGGTGAAATTGAAACTAAATCCGGTGGTGAAGTTATAGTAAGCATTAACGATTGAGTAAGAGCATTTCCTAGAATTTATATAATATATATGCACAGGAAACAATAGCAGCAATCAAACGTATCATAAAACTTAATTTACGACACTCTGGTACTCTTAAATAGAGAAAAAAATGTGTACGGAAATAACTTTCTCTATGGTTACAATATTATCTATGGTAATGTTTCAAAGTCCGAGCGCAAATTTTATGAGTTTGGACGTGGTTATTGTAGAAAATCTGCTTCTGAAATCGATCTCAAAAGGGTTAACCAGACGAGTATCGGTCTACAATGCACCTCGCATATTATACATTGTGAAAATGTATCTGTTTTACGTCTTTTATGTCGCAATGGTGCGATTTAATGATATGATTTTTATGACTGGAAATAGACAACTGAAACATCTGTAGAATTTCCTTTGACAGCGCGGGTCTAAAATACGTAACGGTTTATGTTTATAATATACTATTAGAAATTAGAAATAAATCAAACTTGAATCAATTTTAACAATATTCGATAATACAAAGGATATAATATAATGCTACAAATTCAATCGTATAACCGGTTTTAACAATAATTCGTAAATCGATCAATTGTATCGGTAAATAAAATATAATTGAACAGTACCCAGGCATTTCTACGCCCTCCCAATAGAGGTCTTATCAAAATATCAGGCCGTCTGTACTAGGTTACCGTCACTGTCGCCGGTCAGCGATAGCGAAGCGATACCGACCTTAGAATTAGTGTTGTGCTATCGATAATTACAATCGGTATACGATGAACGATTGCTGCGTTGCGTAGAAACATAGAGCTGTGATAGGGAAGTAATTGAGTATGAGTTTACTGTTCAGCGGCCAATTTAGTGATGTAATGTTATTGTATAGCCAGCCGGATGCAGTACAATTCTATCGGTGTGTTTGCTCGATGTTAATTGGCTTAAATATGTCTGTTATCGATTACACAATCGATTGTATCGATATAATCAGCAAGTGGATTTATCATTTATCGATTTTGATAAGTTGCTGCTTGTTTCGGTATGGCATTTAAAATATGTTGCTTTATTGGAAATTTGTTTGAGCTTTTCATATTTTGTTTTAAATCGCCTTTTATGAAGCTCCTTGAACGAGTTTTTAAGGGTTTTTGGGTGATATACCTATTAACAATCTTATAATGAACTGTTAATACATATTATGTATATGTATACATGATCATATATATATATATATATATATATATGATCATGATTTAAATTAGAGAAAGTGAGTATTTGAATTCATAAAATTGCATAAAACAAATATAATTAATAGATATTTATTTCTTTCATAATAATGATGGCTTCTTTTCACTGTATAATTATAATGTTTGTGTTTGTATTTGTTAATCAAAAGAGCATAATATATTATATTCTTTAGAATTACTGATACGTAATGACGAGAATTTAGAAAGTTCTAAGGATTTTATTTATTTGCAGTATAATTTATCATTTGCGTGATCTTCGACCTCTTGTAATTGAGTTTTAAAAAGATCACGACTTCTAATAGCCAAAAGTCGACAGTATTAGAGTAGATAAGTGCTACTATACGAAATATAACGGGCTTTATATAATACTAACTGTGCCCTGTGGTTTCACCTGCGCGGTGGACAGAACCACGGGGAAAACTTGGAAGTTATTTTTGAAAGAAAAAGTAATAAATGATTCTGGATCTTAAACTAGGTACATATTTTCATCTCAAATTCCATGTAAATTGTGATGTGCTTTAGCCGTGAACGTTGTTTTCTTTTGATTATTAAATAATTTGGAAAATCCAAAAGTGCACGCCTCATAATTTTTTTTTAATAAATATTTATTAACTATTATTTTTGTTTATTTAATAACAATTAAACCACATCGAATCAGACCCTGAAAAATGAAAGGGTTCTATTCCTGAGCATACTCAAGCGTAAGAGAAAAAAAAAGACTCGATTAGTAAAGTATTTCGGTCGCTATCGTGTTAACAAGAAAAAGGATCCGCACATACAGACACACGGACGTCCAAGACAGAACTTTTTTAAACTGTTTTTTAACTAGCTTAAATAACAAAAATGACATCAAAAATAACATGAACGTTAAAAATAGTGTTTTTTCTTAATATGTGTGTGTATGTATTATCTTACAAGTGCAATGTATGATACATAAAGACATTTTAAGTTTGAAAAATCAGATGTTTTGCGCGAAGTGACAGTAGTACCCACCTCAACGCTTCGCTTATGAGGCGTGCAAAAATAGTCATCTACACATTTTATTTTTGATAAAATGGGTTGTTTCTATTAACCTAAAAGTCACTTTTCATTGGATGACGAACTTGGTCATTTCCTTCTTCTACCATAAGACATGCTACTTTTTTTACCAATTCTTATTAAGTAGCTTAACAGAACTATTTATATGTAATTTATAATTAGTAGGAAATTATATACATGTTTAAGAAAAATGAAGGCTATTGTACCATAATCGATTCAATTTATATGTATTAAACCGTGAAACAATGAAATTTAGTATTATTTGTTATATGAATGTTAGTGGTTTCGTGTTTTAGTAGGTACTCGTATTGTGGCATTAAAAGCGCATTTATTATCTAAGCTCAAACTAAATAAGCGACGCTAAAATGCTGCTGATCATAAAATTTTGTGTTTAACTTAGAAAAAAAAATTGTTCGTGTTTAACGTAGGTATGTATTTAAAAACAGTTTTCACATACCTATACAATATACATTATCTAACTTTCATGAAAAAATATAATTTTTTCATAAATTGTCAACAAAAAAATTAAGAAGATTCTAAAGTACTTAATCGTCTGCTATATTATAATCTTAATCAATTATATATAAATTGCAGCCATTTCCATTTAATTTATTCAAAAACAAATTAATTCAATGTTTTATAAGTTTATAAAAGCTCAACTCTATAATTTTTATAAAATTATGAACAACATCAATGCCATGTAGGTATTTAAAATGAGGTTTTTTTTAATAAATGTGTAGGCGGGTAATTTTTGAATGCACACATATTTAAATGGTAGCATTTTAGTGCACTAGCAGAGCAAGTACGGGTTGCGCACGCGCCGCTGCCGCCATCTTGTTTAATCTAATGCCGTTGATCGCGGAAAAGCGCGCCAACCTTCAACGACCTTCGCTCTCCGACCGATCTAATCGACCCGAAACGACACACCCTTACATGCAATTGTAAACCTTATTAACCCCATAGAAAATACACCATTTAGGTCTATTATTGTTCCAATGAACACACAACTTAGGCCCGTTCAGCTTCTAACGGTAATTGTTACAAACTAAATTAAAGCTACAGGTACATAAATCGATCACTTCATACGATTTATTCAGTGATACTTTGTCACATTTAAGTGTACGAATAAATTTGTTTTAATCTGATTATTGCATTGTTTTATGACAGTAATAATGATCGGGGCAGTTACGAGTTCGTTAAGGGTTTACGGAATGTTAATATAAATTTTGTTGTAGAATGTTTTGCGTAACGCCGTGTTAGTAGTAGCATGTAGTAGCTCGTTCGCGCCATATTTGATTAGTGATTGCTAATTTAGAGAGATTTGAATTTGGAACAGGGAAGTGTGACCTTTCGCGACTCGCAGCTGGTTGGTTGGTGGATATTACCTATGTTACGTCATAATAAATTGATTAAATCGCAGTACCGCCTTATACATGGCAACTAATTGTATTGTTTCAGGTGACACATCGAAGGCTGTATTGTGATTATAATTTAATCGTTACATTTTATTATACGTATATTTCAAAGAGCTTCTATTATCTACACTAAGCCAGTAAACTGTTTATAATTTAAATTTTCGAATAACTTTTCTAATATGAAATATCTTTTATAATTCCTATGACTATTATTTTGCTCTGACTATAAACTATTTATTATAGCTATTGCTCGCATAATAAAACTGTAAAATATGAACAAATAATAGTCAGCGAAGCTACAAAATAAAATTACCAGCACATAAAAATAACAGCGCGCAGTAGCCGAGCAATTTTTGCCAAAGCACCATTTATCTGTGAATAGATTAAAACGAACGACCACGCAATACGTATTATTAACTGCATCAACCTCCAACCTGTTATCGAGATGTAATAAATTGCTTCCAGCAAGCTATACGTATCATCGAGCTTTGCGCATTTTTCATCTAGCAGGGCTTCCCGCAAAATGATTTGCTCCTAGATAACACCAATCTTCAAGGCTTAGTTATTATGGAAGTGGCCATTTTGTTAACGTTGTCGATGTGAGATATTAATAGTGAATAGGGAACGAAAAATAAATTTGTAATTTTATAAAAACCATAGATTCATAGATGATAGACGATGATAAGTGGAGTCGGTTTTGTCAATCGATTTAGCAATGCCAGCAGCAGTCGGTCTTATACACTTCGATTTATTTATATATTTTGTTTTCTAATGATAAACATTAAACAATATGGATAAATGGAAATAATTACAACTTAAGTTATTGCACACACGTTATAATTACAGAGAACTATAATTTGGTTAGGTGCAATAAACAATTGATATTGTTAAAGAGCAATTCTAACAGAAATCTGTTTTATAAAGATATCGCACCATTAATATGCTAATGTGGTAAATAATGGATCTTATATAAATTTCTATCATCTCCTTCAATCTTTATGAATATAAATCATTAGCTAGTTAGAATGTAACTCCTTGTTTAATAATATTTTCAATGATTGTTAACACCGTGATTATAAATTACGTAGATATTATTAGTGTTAATGTATTTCGCTCGTAAAGTAGTAAATTTATTGTATAATTGTTAGTTAATTACGATGCATTGATAATTGATAGATATACTGCTAATTATAACTTGTTCGCGTCGACTGAATTATGTGTTTCTACTATCAGTGTCTTGATGTAAATTTTATCTCTAGATAAGATTTTCATGGAAACTAGCGAATTTGATCAATTCATTTATTCATTAAAGAACTTGTCTGAAAAGGCCACCTAAAAACGAAGTAGGCTATTAGAGGTAGGTAGTTTTTCAGATTTATCTAAACTATTTATTTGCAAATGATAAATACACGATTATTTTTATAATATTCTTTTATTCCAATATATTATTTATATTATAAGAGTTAGTATATTCCCTTCGTGCAATGCCGATACAAGCCATTTTCATTTTATTTTAAATTCTTCAGAAAAACCGGCGTTGAAATCAAATTGCGTAATGTCACAATGTTCTCATCTTCGGCCATAACCTAAAGGTCTACACATTAAACAATGATTCATATACCATAAGGGGCATCTGCATGTTATAATTAAACAGAATAAATTAACGTTTGATTAGCACCGCTCAGGCTGTGTTCGTAGATACAATTGTCGCATCCCGCACCATTGTGTTCGGAACATAGCCTTAATTGCACTCTGAATAAATTTAAACCGTAGTTAGAACAAGAATGCTATCGTGGCCCTTGTGATACAAGGATCTGTTATCTAAATACACCACGCTTGATTTTAATATAACCTCCTTGCATATTATGCTAACTTGCTACCGGGATAACAGAGAGGAATGGATTATTAAATAGTGCTACGAGGATATTGAAAGCTCCGTTATTCTATTATAGTATTATATAATTATCTGTGTTTTAGGAAAATTATGATCCACGAATCACGATGTAATTGAAAACAGTGATGACTGAATTGGAAAGTGTAAACTATACTAATAGACAAGAATCGGCATTCGGCAAGAAACTGTATTTTTTGCTCTTGCTCTATTCAAAATAATCTAATTGATAAAAGCTGTAAGAATTGAATAATTTCAAACGGTGAGAAAAATCTAGATGAGGTTTCATGCAGAGAAAAACACTATACCTAAGCACAGATAATATAATACATACTATACCTATCTAGTGTCATCGACTACTAAATAATCGCTCTAAGTACATTTCATGTTTCATTAAAATATACATTGCCATCGCGTTTTACTTTGAAATTACATTCGATCTCTTTATTAGCAGTAAGTAGGTATGGACATGACAGTCCACAGATAACATAATAATATCTATGTATGGATAAACACGTGCCATTTTTATGCACATCGCGTAATTTAATTAATTAGCTATTCGTATCATAGTATCATTTAAAAGCAGTATTATGTGTACCGGCTCTTCGCATGGATGATTAATTGTATGCTTCTTAGAAAACTTCGTTGCATAATTTATTTTGCACAAAGAAATTTATGATAGGTATTATAAATTGTGAAAATTGTTAATATTATCACGTACATATTATTTTGTTTAACTGTTTATGCGTTACTACATGGGGTTATTTAGATTTATACTGATATAGGTAATATTAAAATGAAATCCTAAGAAGAAATAATTTAAGTACCTACTTATACCCGAAAATCAATATGAATTTCTCTCGTCTCGTTAGACACACTGTATTATATTCGTATAGGTACTTACGTCTCAGTTATTAGAACGAAAACTTTGAATCATATAGATGATAGGTGTATTATTAAAAATCACAAAATTATTATGATTTAATTGAAGTTAGCTGCAGCAGTACAATTAAGAAAAGAAACATACATTACTATTAGTAGTTGATCATGCAGTTCAAACTAAAATAACATAAATATTTTTCTTATTTAATATTATGTAATGTTTAGACTTTAGATCAAGTACCTACTAATAAAATTTTCGCATAGGATTCGAATTGGGAAAATAGTGCTACTGCTAAGTATGTTATAAAATCATAGGTAGGTACTCGATAGGTTGACAATAATCAATCTAGTGTATCTACTTATTAAGTACAAATTACAATACAAACATTGCGGTCACGACTTCCAAAGTTACTCAGATTACTACAACATATTTGTAAAGCCAGCGTTTACGAATACATAGACTATCATAATAGTAATAAAGTTTAAAATAGATTGTATAAGAAGAATAGATAGTACTTTTTGTTTCTATTGGTGTAAATAATACAAAAGGTCCTATTGGTCGGCATAATAACAATCCAAATGCAATTTTATTTCATTGGTGTAAGGATACTTTTTGAAGATCTGTAACTATTTATTTTGATCCTTTTCTTTGACGCGCGAATGACAATGTCGTTACGTCAAGGTGACATGAGTTGTTAATAGGTATGTATTAGCGCTAAAAATCCGTGACCTTAGGTTGTATAGAGTTCACTAATGTGCATAAGTCACGTTTTTATTTCAATGTGTGGGTGGAAAATGCGAAAATGGATGTGGAATTTTTTAAGCGTGTGTTATATTTGCATTTAAATTTTTAAAAGATGGAGGGTTTGGTATCGCTTTCGTTTTGTTTATATAAAATCTACTAACTGCTCTGTAGTTTGCTGCTTTACTGCTCCGTACTTGTGTTGTTTATCTAAGGGTTTTAATTTTGAAGTACCAATATAATCAATTAATCATATTAGATAGGTCTGATTTGCGCTTTGTGAAAGATAGATACTTATCTTAAGTTTAACGTTGTTCAAAATACATAATAAAATTTGTTACCTAATTAAAATAATGATATTTTTAAATAAACATAAGTACCTAGATGATTCTTGATTGGTAACTACTGTCAAAATACAAAAAAAAAATGGATGAATAAGATTAAAATATATAATTAAGGACACAACATCCAGCAGGATATTTCACATGTGAATATAATCTTGTTGTATGGCCTCTTTTTAATTTTGCCCTCCTTATGTAGACTAACTGTATCGATAATATCGTATTACAACAAAATACATTATAAAACCACTGGTAGCAATACAAGTTTCACGTGGCTCCAATTTAAACAGCTTGTTTACCGCTCGACTCGACTACCGACCAGTATAAAACAATAACAAGCGAAATGAATGTCTTATAAGATAATACATTTTCTTGCACAACCCTAAAGGAACAAAACTGATAAGTTGCGGGGGCAAAACAGGTAGCACGCACACATCCGCGAATGACTTGTGACCGAGTGTGTACAATAGATATCACCTGCAAATATTACGCACACACGACGAACGTGTAATAAATCTAACACGAACGAAATGGTTCACGCACACGCGCGCACTTCACCCGAGTCACCTCTACATGCTTCGGGTCGGTTAGTAGTGACACCACACTGTTGCATTTTCACCTGTTGAGTGCTAGGTGTGAGTGTGGATGTGAGTCAGAGGCAGCGTTCAGTCGACTTGACTGTTTGGCGCGCTTTGGTCGCTTGCATATTTCATAAACATTGAACGCTTCGTACATCACACCACGTGCTTCGCGCCTCCGTACATGCATAGTGATAAGTGGGTAGACTCGCTATATTGTGACAATACAAACCCGAGTGTTAGACTGTGTTTGATAGTGTTTTTGGTGAACGTTCAAGCTGTTTTTATCGGACAAACTGAGGAACGTTTCAGCGGCGGAGGAGTGTATTTGGAAATACCTGAAAGGTAATGTTTTGTTTATTTTCCGCGTAGAATTCGGTCCGAGTTTTTCGTGAGGACGAGGCACGAGTGTATTGCGTTGTTCGATTTGTGTTTATTGTTGATTAAAAAACCGTGTGCGCGTGAGAGGTCATAAAAATTAATTAAATGTGAATAGTAAAATACGAGTTAAAGGTATTTTATGTATAGTGTGTCATTGAGATATCTAAAAAATAAAATAACATAAAAATGTATTTTTAGGTACTTACACAATTATAGGAAAGAACATAATCAATTATTATGACGTATATTTACACGTTTTATACCTACCTAATTACATATTATTTATGCGCAATTTAATTTGAATAACTTGTTAAAAAGTTATCTTGAATCTCCCAAAAAAAAATTTTACATAAGTACCTACATACACTGTCCATAGTTCAAAATAATTTTTAATCTTTTTTTTATTATTTAGGTATGTACGTTTTCAAATCATGGTGTTTTTAGTTGCCTATAATAAAAGAAAAGCTCCATTACCTGTGACATGGCAAGAAAAAACTAAGAAGCCATGGTATAAATTAATGATAAAAAACCGATAAAGTATTTTTTCTATCTGTTATTACACCATCAAATAGGGATAATTGTTGTAATTGGGTGCTATTATCGAAATATCTGACACTCAGTTGAACCGTGACGCCTCTATAACGTGTGAAGATGGGCCATTAGGGGTCATTAATGTTCCTACGCGTGTAAACTGTAAAATCTATTGATATTCCATACGTAATTCCATAAATGTCACGGTTAAATTATCCGATTCTAAGAAAAGGTTAAGTTTCAGATAATAGACGTAGTTCTGAAAGTGTAGGAAAATAACTGAATACTTAGCTTGAATATTGTAGGTAACTAGATGGAAAATCGATCTTTTTGTGGTGGGTTTTCGTGATCGAAATATATTTTCTTATATAATTCCAACCGAGAAGCCCATATAATCGAATACCCATTGGATTCGAAAGGTTTTAGACAATATGGAAAAAGGACTTTGACAGCTAGGAAATCAGTTGAAGGAGTAGGTAGGTAGTAGGTACCAATTTTTTTATTGAATTCGGAGGAAATTTGTAAAGTTTTAAGCAATTCCAACATGAATGTTGATTGGACACAAATTGTTTTGAAAATTGGACTTCCAAATCTTACTTTTTTATTTTTTATTAATAAAAACGGCGCAAGCCCTTATAATCCTACACAGTTTGTTGTTCTACATGCTCGTTTATATTTGAAGATCACATAGTTGAGACCAAAACGAGTGCGTTACCTACGCAATATGCCTAATATGTTTGCCATTCGAGAGGATATCGGTAGCAGCCAAAAATTCTCACTATTTACAAATATGGCTTAATCGCCATAACTTGGATGGAATTCTATGACGTCACTAGGTATGTACATAATATATATAATGTCAACCAGAACAACCTTTAATAAATTGCTAATTAGCTGTGAATATAAATAATGTGTAGATAACAACTTTCATTCGCGTTTATGCTTAGTGCTAACAATTAGTAGAGTCAATAATGGTATGTATGACCTGTGTTATAATATAATATAATATTATAATATCTATGTAGTTTGATACGATTACCCCAGTTACAAATAATTATGTGTAGTATAATAAGAGAACTTCCTTGTTTGTTTTATATTAGCCGTGGTCAGTTATCCTTTGTTATTTATTATGATTTCGATTATTTTTGAGATTAGATTATATTTTACGATATAACAATATGAATATTAGATTTTTTTTTGTTTGTAGTAGGTACTACATTAATATCTAGTAGATACATTTGCATGTAACTTATAAATTTATAAGGAAACGGATTTTACTCGATTAACACTTGTGTGCACATTTGATTTATTAATTGATTTGGATAAAATATAATGTAGTAAGGGTTTGCAGTTAGTAACTTTTATGATATTTTGTTTGTATTAACATTTCAATCGGTAATAGATGTAACTCAACAGATGCAAAAGTGACATAGTAAGACATCGATGATCTAATATAATAAACAATTTGCACAAAGTGTTTGCAGGCTGCAGCCATTCATTGTTACATCATTGTCAAAATTGACTGACGCATACATTGATCATAGATTGTATTATAATTATTTATAATGCATTAGTTTTATTATCATCGGGCATTCATCAGGTTTTACTTTCATTCACAGCTTGAGCAGTATCTATTTTTCGTTTTAATATTTTCTGTATATTTATTTATTTATTTATTTATATGTTATGTGCGCTCACGGACAGGGCATGGAATACAATATTAAGTTTTCATCCTTCTAAACATAACCCTGACCACAAACCGTTGGATGTTTTGTTCCTACACTTTGATTTATGGGGTGCTTATAAATTCGGCGTATGATCACACATAGGAGGATATTCGACCATAAAAATTGATCACGTTTTGCCCCGGAAGTTGCCGCCTGTCATGGTTTGACATGTGCGTCACCTATGTCATACATATTTTGGCTTATATGTATGGACATGAATACATATATAGATAATTAAAATGAAACAATAATAGAAATAAATTTATGGTAAAAACAAAGATATTGATTAGATATTGATTCCCGTTTATGACGTCGCAAACTCGCAAGTTATTCAATTTTTTGTAAATAATAAATAGTTAGCTTCAATTGCGTTTCTATTGCTTATCTACTTATTAAGATTGATACATAGATAAATATTACAGAGATTATTTTAATTACTTATATTCATCGTAAATTAACCATTATAGTTCAGACGAGTAATTAATTACACGCTTCAAATACGGCTAAAATTAGGTTTTTAGTTAAGTATATTTATACAAAACTTACTTAGATTTAAGATTGCAAATTATAATTAAAATTATATTTTTTGCACGATATATTTGATTAACCCAACATAAGGAATGTTACCTACATCTCGGTTTGCCCGTGGCTACGTTCATAGTTTTCCATAGGTGTATGTCAGATCAATTGAAGAATAAAGATAAAACATGCTAAATAATAAATAACGTAAAATTCATTCATTAGCTTCACTTGTAAACAAATATAAATTCCGTTTATAACAATTACCTACGTTGATTAAGAATTCCAACAGTATTCTGGAATATCCCAATACATTAAATTCTCTTCGATCTCCAAGACAATTGAATGTATTTTGTGCCTTGCATACTGTTAAAATTGTATGCGTGTAATAATGTAACGATTTTATACGGGTAATTCTATATCGGATGCATTGAGTGTGAACCGGCCGATGGGCCGATGTCGCGGGTTCAAACCGCGAGGTGTTATATTTCACCACACTTTGAAACTCTGTATATTATAACTAGCTTTCCTACCGCGGCTTTGCTCACGTGGAGTTTATGGTAAACCACTTTTTTTTCTTTTTTTTTACAGAAGCTCGTGCTTATGTTGGTATCTGTTTTCAAATTCATAAGAATCAGATGATCCTGAAAAATGATTAGGTACATAATAATTTATGGACATCCCTTTCCTTTTTTTACTGTGGCACTATTTTCTCTTTTATTTAGAAAATTTACAATACTACCTACTTACCTACTTGTAAATTAAAACTATTTCTTCATAATCTATAACCTAACTATACATTTTATTTTGTATATCAATGCCTGGATTAATTAAATTAAACTTATCACTCGATGACCTAAACATCCGCTGTATATTTAGTACCTATGCAGTTGATCATGATACATTGCAAATTTAACCCATTGACCACCGTAAGCCCCGATCGGGGCGCGACACAATAGATTTTCTATTGTGTCTGTGATTCCGAGGACTGATGGATTAAACCGTCGACGCACGTGAGCGTACTTACTACACGTGGCGCAATGTAGCATACAACAGGTGGTATGATCGTATATCGTTCTACTTGCAGTTTCTACTGCCGATAAATTAACAGTAAACACAGCCCGAGAGACGTTACACCATGTTTACGAGGCAGAGGCTTTCGCGTATGTAAAGCAAAGACATTCCACGGTAAGCCCGACCTCGGCTGAGTGCTTGGTAGGCTGCGCACGCGCCGGCCGGGCATCCGCATAGCCTTACAAGACTGCACCACCATATACAATGTCGTATGTATAAATAGAACGTGGCATAAGGTTCAGAGTTCGGCCCGTGGTACTTATTGTGCGATAAATTTCAGGGATGTAAAGTTGGGAACGTAAACGTTTGGTGTCTTTTTAGGATGGCCAAATGTGCAGTTGAAAAAGTAACTGAGTATGATTGAACTTTTAAGAAGTAGGTAGGAATATAGTTTTGTTATTTCTCATAAGTTCTTCGTATTGAAAAAATACACCTCAGTGGACACAATTTACCGACGTATTGTCTTGACTTAAATTGACTATTGTAAAAAACTTCCCAATTTTCTTGGTCTTTTTGCATTTCCGTTATTTTCGGTGTACATTAGAATCTCGATACCCGAGCGTTACACCTGTTAAAAGGTGCAACAAAAGCCGCTAGCAACAAGGTAAAAACTGATGAACCTGTACAAATGTAATTCGAGATCAAGATTGTTTTTTGTACACCGGGGGTCGCGACCGACCGCGGCGAGCGACCGCGCTACGTGCCTGCGCTATGGGAAGCGCTCGATGGTCATGGTTTCCTGGTGCAAATGAGCTGGGGTAATGGGTGGAAAATTAATGTACGTATACAGGGTTTTGTTTGTTACCTGGGTACATGGAAGATTCTGTGCTATGGGAAGCATTTGATAGTCATAGTGTCCTGGTGCAAATGCTTTGGGATAATGTTTGTTTGCTAGGTACGTGGAATATTCTGGAAGATTTTTAGCTAAGGGAAGCTTTTGATGGTCATGGTTTCCTGGTATAAATGAGCTGGACTTAATAAGTGGAATATTAATAGTTAATTAATCACTAGAAATATTCTTCAGATTAGAATAAATTAACGATTGCAATGTTCTATGTATTTACTATTTACAAACAATTGAACCCTAATATTCGTCATAAGTCAAACATCTTTATCGTCCAATCATTTATATCTTAACAAAACATTCAAAAACGTTGTACACTTTCACTCGAACATGTAGTCCAATTAAGGGCACAACCACACTATGAGTCCTAATGATTATTTGACGGCGGTAGCCTCCTCACTCCACAGTCGTTTTACTTCGCATTAGTGTAAGTAGCAAGGCACGCTTCTCTGTGGCGAAGGGCCAGCAAATTACACTGCAATTTCCCTTATTGCTTTGGATAAAAAGGAAACTCTTAATGATCTGAATACTTAGTAACAAGATGTATTAATTAGTGTTGGGTTTTATTATGCGGGAGTATTCCAATACAAATTAAATAATCAGTAGTTATATTTGTAATAGTTTGTCTTGGTAATTTTAACTTTGACTGTTCTTTGAATGTGAATAGAAGGTTTCGTAATCCTTCGAAATTTCGAAATGCAAAAACCATCTAAGTAAATAAAAAAGCCTCCGGAACGGTAAACGAACAAAGGCCGATCAAAATATAATTTTTCATACCGTTAATACATTGAGATACGAATCTGTAAGGCGCGGGTCAAACACAAGCGGCGCGGGCGCGGGCGTGCCATAAGCGCACCTCTTGAATCTGTTTTGCACCACGTCCTTCTTATACATTTTGTATGAAAGAATTTTGGAAAGGCGACGAGGCGGCACGCCACGGTTGCGCCGCGGGCGTACCGCAGGCGTACCGCAGGCGCGCTTCCCCCATCGCATCCAAATAGAGGTCAATTCACGGTCATACACAATCAAAAACAAATCGGGTGGTAGTAGACCGGGAGATACTGACACAAAATTTCGAGTCATTTGTCTGTTACAATTTTTACAAAAAAAAAATTTGCAGATTTTCGGCGGTATGGCGACCGTTTGGAATCGTCCGAAAAGTATGGCATGGCGATTTTCGTAAATGGCTGCACGACGATGGTTACCTGTGCAAAAGTTAGCCTGGTACAAATGGTTGAATTGTTTTTTTTAAATCAACACATTCGCGTCGGTATGGCGGGCTGTAAGTCACACCGGAAAAGTATGGCATGACACTACCGCCTACTTCTTTTTTATGGGCTATCGGTAAATTCTAAATTTTTTGTGTTACAAATCGTTTGACTTCGCTATTTTTCCGACGAGTTCGACTAACGCCCACGCGACTAAGCCGACGGTACCAGCGTTCACACCATCGTTTTTCTTTTTGTCATTGCGTACTAAGACCCCTGTAGAACCGCCATCCTGTTACAAATGACTCGAAATTTTGTGTCAGTATCTCCCGGTCTATAGGAGACGGTAGCCTGTCAGTCAAAAATGTGTTCTCTCTGTGTGGAATTATATAGAGCTGCTATTACATACCCTTCTTCGTTTTGTTTTTAAAGGTGAATTGAATTATTTTTTTTTTTTTTTTTTTTTATATTAGAGCGGGCAACGGAGCAGGTGGGTCACCTAGTGAGGTAATCACCACCGCCCATGAGCACTCACAAAGTTACCTTTGTGAGGCTGTTGCCGACTGTCGTAGGTAGGTATAGGCTCTCCTTTTAAATAAATTCATGTCATACATGTGCGGGAATACTGAACGGGGTAGACTGTTCCACAGGGTGGTGGTACGTGGAAAAAAGTTTCGCGAGAAGCGTACGGTACTCGTTTGCCAGCGGTCCAAATGATGTGCATGGAACTTGGCTTTGTGGCGGGCGGTGCGATGATGAAATTCCGCAGCAGGTATGAGCTCAAATAGCTCATCTGAACACTCCCCATGGTATATGCGATAGAAGACACACAGTGAGGCAATGTCCCTTCGCAAAGCAAGAGGGTCAAGCCGATCGTTAAGTTTTGGGTCGCCAATCATTCTAACTGCTCTACGTTGTACGCGATCAAGTGGAAGGAGTTGGTAAAACGGGGCTCCAGCCCAGAGATGTGAGCAGTACTCCATGTGTGGCCGAATCTGAGCTTTATAAAGTAAAAGAAGGTGGTCAGGCCTGAAGTACTGCTTCGCTCTATTAAGGACGCCCAGTTTTTTAGAAGCTAGAGAAGCTTTACCTTCCAAATGATCGCGAAACTGAACATCGTTAGAAACATTGACGCCAAGAATTGCGATGCTAGGCTTGACGCTGAGGGGAGTGTTCATAAAGAGGGGAGCTGATTCAAATGGCTTTTTTTTGGCCGTAAATGCACATAGTTGCGTCTTAGCGGGGTTAAACTCGACCAGGTTTTGACGTCCCCACTCTGAAACTTCTCCCAAAAGAGTTTCAATTTTCAACGCCAGAGTGTTTCTGCACTCATCGACATTTTCTTGCGAGAAGTTAGCATGGCCAGTGTAAAAAGCGTCTCCAGTACTATCATCTGCATAGCAATGAATGTTACTAATTTGTAACATGTCATTGATATGCAGAAGGAATAGTGTGGGTGAAAGAACACAGCCTTGGGGTACGCCAGCGTTAACGGGCATAAGATCCGAGCTCGATCCGTCGACCAAGACCCGAATATTTCGTGCCGCAAGAAAGCTGGCTATCCATGTGTGTAACTTCTCGGGGAGTCCATATGATGTAAGCTTCGAAAGAAGAGCCCGGTGCCACACCCGATCAAAGGCTTTTGCGACATCAAGACTAACGGCTAGTGCCTCCCCTTTACTCTCAATAGCCGCAGCCCATCGGTGAGTTAGAAAGGCCAAGAGATCACCAGCTGATCGTCCATGGCGAAAGCCATACTGATGGTCACTGATCAGCTGGTTCTCCTCTAGGTAACCTAAGAGCTGACGGTTGATTATGCTTTCCATGACTTTTGAGAGCAAAGAGGTAATAGCAATGGGCCTGTAGTTAGAGGGGTCCGATTGATCGCCTTTCTTAGGGATCGGGTGCACTGCGGCGGTTTTCCACGAAGCAGGGGCAATGCCGACATCATAAGAGTGTTGAAACAAGTGTGCAAAAACGGGAGCCAATTCTGGAGCACACGTTCTTAAGACAATTGCAGGGATACCATCAGGGCCACTCGCTTTATGGATGTCGAGAGAGAAAAGTACCTTTCGCACTTTACTTTGTGTAAAGCGCACCTCGGCCATAGAGTACTGGCACCGCGAGATAGTAGGCGGTACCTTTCCCCCATCGTCCAAGGTGGAATTGGAAGCGAAGAGAGTGCCCAATAGGTCGGCTTTCTCTTTGGGCGAGTGTGCCAAGGTGTCATCTTCCCGGCGCAAAGGTGGGAACGTCGGCTGACAAAAGTTTCCTTGGGCGGCTTTAGCAAGCGACCAGAAAGCTCGGCTACCGGAGGGGTAGCGTGTCAGTTTCTTGCCAATGCCGCTTATAAATTCGGACTTTGCTATGCTTATTTTCCTTTTGTAGTGTCTGGAGGCAAAGTTATATTGTTTTTTAAGAGCACTGGTATTCGGATCCTGTTTTAATAATGCGTCTGCCCAGTTACGGAAACATTCCTGCTTCTGGCGAAATGCCACTTTGCAAAGATGACCGTACCAAGGCTGAGACTTGCCGCCGATGGGAACTACAGAACTCGGTATGAAAAGTTCCATTCCCTGCAGTATTACATCCGCGACAGAGTCAGCATAAGCACTAGGATCGTGTGCAAAACAAACTTGCCTCCAGGGGTAGGATGAAAAGAACTCCCGCATCCCATCCCAATCAGCCGCTTTGTAGTGCCAAACGCGACGGCAGCCACCTGATCGGGGCCGCCTTGAGCGCAAGATTGGCACCACACTGCGAATCAGGCAATGGTCGGATGTGCCTAGAGGGGCGACTGTGTCGACCCGATAGTTATCCGGATGGGAGGTGAGCAGGAGGCATTAATCGATGAAATGATTTACACAGGTGATGGCAGTAGGGAAAGTGAAAATGAAGAAGAGCATAATGAAAGTTCCCATGTATTTACAATGTCAGAAATAAAGATAATCCTGATTTTGATTGTGTTTTTTATTTATTTGTAATTGTAATAATATTGTGGAATGATCAGTACTGTAAATACTTTTGAACTGAGATTTTAATGATAAGATTTATATGGTTTAAATGTAAACCTGTGTTTGAAAACCATATTTTATCTATACTAATATTATAAAGAGGAAAGGTTTGTATGTATGTATGTATGTATGTATGTATGTATGTATGTATGTATGGTTTTCACGCATAAACTAGGTACTGGACCGATTTTGATGAAATTTGGCACAGATAATCTTTAGACCCTGAGAAAGAACATAGGCTACCTTTTATTGCGAAATATGTACCACGGGCGAAGCCGGGGCGGACCGCTAGTACAATATAAATTTTGTGTTATTTTAACCTTCTTTTCTTCCATCATTACACCAGTACTACTTTAAAATTACTTTAAAAGTACTATAAAATTTTCCAAGTAAATTCCAACATTTCCAACAAAGATATATTTGCAATCGTGGGGTTATCCTCGCTATTTACTTACAAGGAATTATCAAAACAAAATCGTTACTTTCAAATTAACGTTACTTTCAAATCTCTTTTAGCACAAAAAACATAATTTTACTAAATTATGCATGAAGAAAATGCATTTAACCACTCTATATAAATATCATTTTCGGACGCCAACAGCGCGCCCGATGCGCGCCGGCAGCGCGCCCGAGGCGCGCCGGCTGGCGCGCCCGCGGTGCGCCCGATGCGCGCCGCGCCGCTTGTATATGTCCCGCGCCTAACATTCGTACGAAATGACAGTATCACGAGCGCTACTCTCGCGCCGCGTTACGTGGTGTGCCAATGTCATAATTTTGAAATTTTGACAAGCGTACCGCATTATTTATGTATATCTCGAGTTAAATGCAAAACACAGCGGCCGAGTCACGTCCTGCATAATATTGACAGTGATCGCAACCTCGTATTACCATTGAGATGTTCCTGTTAGCTCAAAAGTGACAGCCTGATGGTATATTACGTTGCGTTTGACGTGCGCTGGATGTATGAGTGCTTAGCTATGGTTATAACAAGGAAATATGATTGCGACACAAATGTACCTACTTATTGTGCAGTTATGATAGTGAATGAACCTTGTAAATAGTCTACTATGGACATAATGGTAACCAAGAAAGTGAGCTTTCGTAAAAGTTAAGAAAAAAAATATGGTGGATACTATCTACTATCCACGCGTGTCTATTACACACGTCTCTTCGTACATAGTTACTATATTTCATTTACATTTATCCTAATGTAGGAACAGTAAAGTAAAAGTCGTTCCAAAAACCTTCATAAAAAACGTCTTTGGGACACTTTATATTGGTTCAGAACAATAAAAACAAACCTAGCTGTTACATTTTGCAACGGACTATTTTCAGCTATTTACTATTTAAACTGGATTAAACTTTGGTAAACGAAACGCGCTTTGAATATCTGTTTATCCACGCCTCCATATAAAGTCAGTGAAGTGTGTCCGAATGGTTAGAATTTACGTGTTTTTTTTACAACCAGGTCACATTGTCACGTAATTCATCTCGATGCCTTTGTACAGGACAATTGGTTCACAGAAAATGTATTTCATACTTCTAATTTTAGTTTTTATATAGAATTGATTAGTTGGCAATTAAGAGGATTTAACGTACAAACATTATGCGTTGTGTTCTTTAAACTTTAATACTTTGGAAACAGTTACTCATAAAATAATGATTCTAGAAAGATACGAAATAGCTATCCAAAAACACCTTATCATCGGCAGTTTCGAAATGTAAATGCTCAAAATAAAACTAAATAAATAAAAACGTATAAATGATTAATTGGAGAAAGAATTATTTAAACGTAAATCTTATGTTACCGATACCTAACTTACGTTTCAGCCAGGGACAGAAGAAAAATATCATTAATCATTAAATATTATAATGCAAGATAAAAATTTTTGCAATAAAAAATTTGTCTGGGTTTCATAATTACATTGACCCTTACCAAGCTCATAATTTACTTTTTAATTGGACGATTTTATGCCTTTCCATAATCGTGCTGAAAATATTTTATTTTTAATTTTATTTGCTGTTTAAATCCTTACTGCTTCCAGTGATAAATTTTTATTGAACTATAAAAATATCTGTTAAATCCCGACGATTCTAATTTTATATATTATGTTCTTTCATAATAAAAATAATAAATTTTATTCAGACTCAGAATCCGATCAAGAAAAGCTAAGGTATTTATAAAATCACATAGTTAAAGTTTTTATGCTTCTTATCTCGACTGTATTTTCAAATTGCAAGTAATCTCTTAAAAGTGACAAAATAAATACAAAACCTGAAAAATGCGTTCGGTAGTTTTTCACCTCATCTTATTTGTCCGCACCATTCATTGTCAACCACAAAAAGCGTAGGCGCACTGGTCAATATAAAAGGTGGTTTTTACTTTTTAGCGTACAGAATCTGTTATTGGAGAGTTTCCAATTATTCCGTTTTTGTGGGTATTTTCACGCATCAGGTGCGGGTCACGTTTCATCAGAGTCAAGTGGATTCCATGGCTTGTCCCCATGAAGCGTCGCGCTTGATTTGTCTCGGTTACAGGTTGAGGGCTACAAGTGTCGTCACGACTTGGCATCTGCTGCTTTGAGGCTTTAACATTTTTCTGGTGTAGGAATTTGGAGGATGGATGAAAGAGTGATGAATGTAAGGCAACTTGGGACTTGGGAGGTTAAGATTTACGTAAAACACTACAACACTACAAAATAATATCATACGTTAAGTTTCCGCTAAATAGAGGTTAGTGTCACAGCCTCTTAAGTATTTAAGTCGTAAAAATACGGCTCGATACGTGCCGTTATAAAGTCCTTATAAAATACAACGTTCGTTATCTTGTTATCATCGTTTAGAACAAGCAGCAAGTGAACAAAAAGGTCTGCCACATTATTGAACCGAGATGTTTTATCTGCCTTACAACTTCATTAATACGACACAATGTCTCCAAACATTTGCGAGAAAGGCTATAAGGCCCTTTCACGCTCCGCGGACAATGCCGGAAGATTATTATCTGAAAACCACTCGCCAATTATTCGATAAAATATATTTTCGACAATGAAAAGTTCCTGCTACGACTGGTTCACGATGAAGCAGTACAATCTCCTGGCCGTCAAGTTTTGTACTTTTTACTTGAGTCTGCTCGAATTTCGTGTGATCTTTGAACTGGTTCACGACGCAGTAAAAACGTCGGACATACCGACAGATCGCGTGTTCCGGATCATTGATTTATTCTCCGTTTTCGTCTTATTGCGTTTAGTTCTATTTCTGAGGTGTTAATGGGAACGCTGCATGGACGGCAAAAAGTTTAATTATCTTTTCTATGTATAGCTTTGAGGTGAAGCGATTTGGTATTTTCGATAAGGGCATTGCCGTAAGGTACTGAGTAATTTTTATGTTTTGTTTCTTTTGTGTTAGACTATCACAGTATCACTGTCTTAGGTTCACAGGATGATCCTGATAGAAGTTAAGCCTTTCAAATTGATCTGTTTTATGTAATGTAGTCTGTAGTCACATCTAAAATTTATTAAGAATTTAAATCAACGGCAACATGTTATCTGATAAATATACAAATTTTAACAAACATTTAAAACATAAGAAAACAATTTTTTTACTAATTCATTAAACTCACTTGCGCCACTACTGTCCCCATCGATAGCGAATGAAATCAATGAGCGATCCAACTAGATTTGTTTCATGGGCGCTTTATCATTCTATTCAAAACAAACATGAAACAACGCATTAAACGACATTGAAACAATTTATCAAAATTCTATAGCCATTTATAACGTTTTCCTAAGATTCGTACTCGTGGAACGATCATAACAAGAATTTTATAATGGCGTTTGATATACGATCGAAACTACCAAGTGAATGTATATAAATTTATACGTATTGATAAAACATAATTACGTCGGAACACACGCTGCGGTAAATTGGCATAAATTCAGGGTATCCTGAGGTCAAAAATCAGAGCGAAAGTAAGATCGGAGCCAGAGTGAGTGGCGGAACTGTTACGAAGGTCTCACACATCCAAAAATGGATGATAAGTGTGCTCTGTATTACGGTTTTCAGTGGGCTGTTGCGTCAGTGAGATAGGGTTATCCTCCTTTAATAAATAAATAAGCAGGATATATGAAACCAATATTATGGTAGTTTTAGTGCAATGTTATTATTAATATGCCCTATATGGTTAGGATTATATTAATCTGCTTTTGATGAGGTTAATGTTTTAATTGGAATAATAAAGCATTTTTCATATTTAATAATATTATTGTTGCCTAAATTTATTTTACAATGTACACTGTACTGTACATGTAGGGTCGTTCAATAAAAATAGGCTATAAGTTGAAAGTGGTAGCCCTGAATAATGTTTAAGTCGACCGAGTCAAGGCTCACTATCAAGATAATTATAAAATTATAACACGAAACCCAATTAGTCTTTAACTGAATCGCTTTATTTACTTCATCGTCGTTCTTTCGATATTACGGTCATTTTACATGATAGCAGTGTTAAGATATAAGATAGGATCCAGTAATAGTGTTTAAAATAATTGGATTACTTCATTTTTATAATGAATAGGTGTAGGTAACTGCAAATAAAGTAAATTGATGTGTTTACAGTATGACGCATACCGCCAATGTAAGTGTAAAAAAATTTATTCGAATATTTTCGTACTTAGTAAATAATGCCTTTATTATTTTACACAAGAATACGAAAAAACTAGTTGTTATTTTTAGTAGGGAAATTGCAAATGCGTATTTTAATTTTAATGTACATTATGCATTGTTATCCCTCATGTTCATGCATAGATGATATAATATGTATCATTAATTTTAATTTGTTTTGTGATATGTCATTGACCCACCCTGTAAATCTACTAGTCTACTAATTGTTAAGTCATTAGGTGTATTTAAAAGTCACCATTATTTACGAAATTCCGTTGAACTATCGGCTGCGGGTTAAGTGGCCACTTAACTATAGTTAACGCTAAACGTACAATAATTTTGTTTGTTTTAAATTTAAAATTCATTGAATTCTCTATTGACTAAACCCATAGTATTAATCTTTTAAAAGCCACTCAAGTTAGTGCTGAATCAGTTTGATGCTTATGCGTCACATTATCATTTATTTTATAGCATGCAAAAAATAAGTCTTATTTCTTTGATATGATTAAAATTATGTAGAAAAAAGAATATCGATAACGAGATTGCCAAAAAAACAATCAATAGGCAACATTAGACAAATTCTCGGAATTGAACCATTATATAATATATTGTGCCGACAATTATTAAGCCTCAAACGAGTTCTTTAGAAACATTACTTTCATAATGTTTACAAATAAAGAGCTTCGGAATATGTTCGCGAAATTTCGTTCCGGTCATCCTTGCATCAATATCACGTAGTTGTTATAATTAAACTAGCTGTACCGGCAAACGTTGTTCTGCCTTACTCTTATCACTCAGGGATATAGAAAATGTAAAAATCTACCCGATACGTACATAAAATTGCATGGGAATCGGTCAGCCAAAAAAAAGCAAGGTTTTGGAAGAGTTTAACTACAAAAACCGCGACATGAGTATATATTAAATATTATGGGCATTTTGTTTTGCGTCTCATGATTGCCACATCGGGTCGAGAGCGGCGGTCACTTCGTTAGTGAGATGCGAGCCGATCGCGATTAAACGTCAATTAGAAGCATTGTCGCATAACTGGTTAGGCTGGTTATGCATGGAGAGTTTTTTGAGACTTGGCTTCATTTCGGCAAGGGATTATAAATTGTTCTTATACCTAGGAGTGAAATAAGTTGATCGTTGAGTATTGTTTTAAATCCAAGAATAATGCGATTAATTGTTGTGATTGTTCAATGATGTTCTAATTAGTTCTCGTTTTGTTCGCATATATTTTGTCGCAATTTGCTGGTTTGCACTATTTTTATTGGTAATTGTGATAATTCGCAAATCCTAAAAATTGCTTAAGTTTTCCCATGTTATAAAATATTTAACATTAGTTCTTCTTCAAGCTTTTGTCAGAAATACTTTTTTGACTATTAGGTATACGTATAATATTATCTAATCTTTGAGAAAACCTTTGAGCAATTTTTGTATGTAATATCTATATTTTGGGTAAATTGTTCGACAAATTCCCTTCTCCAAATAAACGCGGCGTTTTTCCGCTCGTACCTGGTTAAACTGAAATCCAGTTCACTTACTAATGACTTGGAGAGCTGACGGTGCCATGACAGACGACGTTAAATGAGGCGTCACTGTCTCATTTACCTTGCACATGGCAGGTATGGAAATTAGTTCAAATTTACCCAATTACATGATGTGTTATTTATGTACGATGTCAATGATTCGGTCGTTAAATTCGATATTTTTAATTATTGTTTTATTATCTTATTGAGTTCCTGCTGAGTGTACGTTGCCTTGGATTTGACCTTAGTCTAGGTCGTAGGTCCTTAGCACTTTATTAATAATATAATCGTTTTTGCACAATTCCTTGCACAACTTTTCTCGATTTATTTGATTCGATGAATTGAATGAGATATTATCTTTTATCTAGCTTGTGCTTTTACTTGTTATTACTATCTCCTTACCCTTCTTATTTAGAAAGGGCTAAAGATTGGCTACTTTAACTTGTACTGAAAGGGTATCGTAACTATAATATCAGTATATCGGTAATCAGCAAACAATTGGACGTGCTTCATTCGACAATCAGAAGATGGGCGTTTACTAGTGGAATTAATTACCTACTTTCTATTGGGATTCGTGTGTATAGTGAGCCCCATAGCATTTGCATAAATAAATGTGACTCGACGCAATCTAGCCCAAAACAAATTTGTGTAGTTGAAATTAAACTACTGCTAAATGTACAGCAGTATACTCGCATCAATGATAGATAGTATCTATTTTTCTTTACTTATAATCCTTAAGATGCCACTTCACTATAATATTCTATGGTGTAGAATGGCAAATTTTTTTTCCGAAGTAGTAGAAATCGAATCCAATCCTCTAACGCAGTGGACAGAGTCACTGACCATAATGCTAAACGCGTAGTTTCCCTGATTCATCCTTTTCTTGATTTTTGTCGTTGTTAACACACCCTTTATCATTTGTTATTTATACCTACGTATAGTTGCGTGATCCGCTTACGGTCGAATAACACGATTGCTCATTTGCCTTCCACTGACATACGAAAACTTTCGTAAAGAAAAGAGCATTAATTCTAATTCATACACAATTCTAATAAACTAGGCTAGTTTTGTTCACACGCGTTTCACGCATGCTTATACGTGTTTAAAGGAAAACGCATCAGTACAAAGGTCGTTGACCCGAAAACACGAATTTTTGTGCAACGCAAGCAAATGATTACTTGACATGCGGATCAGAGTGGCGACGACACGAGCGACTTCGATGCGACCTGACTGGGCAAATCATTTGTATCCTGTATAGGCCTAAGATTTTCACACCTTAGTTGCTATTTTTGCATAAATTCAAATGGTTCATTGCAGTAGACAAATAGTATGGTCCTTACGTTATGGGATTGGAAGTAGTATTTTTTGCAATTTGCAGTATGATTACAAACTCAGTATGATTGAAAAAATATTTAGTTTAAATTGAATTGAATACATTAATGAAATAAACCATTACAATATTCTTTTTTACTTACTATTTTTTCTTTAAATGAACGAAAAAAATACTTCGACGCTTGATTTTAGCCTACTGCCATTCTATTGCATTCAAAGTATCATGTCTTTTTAATTTGTTGTTACTTTTATTCCTCTTTAAATATTATACACGTATTTCATTTCAATACTTAGATCAGGTGGATGTCCATATCAATTACCTGAATAAACTTTGAACTAAGCTTTGCAACTTTTGTATAAACAAGGTACCTATTAGGTCTGCACTAACAATGCCGAGGCATTTGAATATAAAGCGCCTGTGATTGGCAGTGCTTACAGCAAAGTGAGTTTACTAATTCTATACAAACTAAATAATTGACACAAATGTGTGCTATTAAAATATTCAAGATAATATCAATACTGTCTACACAATATTTTAGGTGCGGTCTTGTTAATGTCAGTATTTAATGGGACAAATTATATTGTATCCCATTTTTAAACTGATAGATAGATACGGCAATAAAATTTGAACTGATTATTACGTATTTGTTACCCTATTTTCTAAAATATCAACCAAGTTAGCCATAATATCGATTTTGACAAAAATTTTACTATAATTTTTCGCACGAAAAATCTTCTTTATAAAAAACAATTCAGCTTGAAACCGGAGTGTTTTCATGCAAATGTTTCGTCAGCGCAAACCCTCGGCGAAACAAACGGGCCTCGTGACGCAAGCAGGTTTCAACGAAGATAAACGTATGTCATGGCATGTGAGGATAATTGTCAACCATTACGGGAGCACAATAGAATTGGGAGGCACGACTAGACCTCCGTGAAATTGCACTTTTTAAATACTTTCTATTACCTCTCCGCTTGTACGGTGTACCGGCTGCTCCGCTCGTACCGTAATTTTAATCAGACATGTGGCTTCGTGAGTTATGAAATTTGTTCTTTAATATATTATGGCAGTAGACCGCGAAGGATTGTAAGTGATACCATTATTAGTAGAGATTGTGGAAATGCTTTGTCTGATAAAATAAATAGGAAAACGTGAACGACTAAATAAGTTAAGGCAGAAAAACATACCAATATCATATTATTATGTCTTGTACTTATTGGATATCAGGTCAATTAATATGTTTAATTTTGTTATCTGTTGTTAAAATTTCTAGGATTTGAATGGGCTTATTTTGTATCCAATCCAATAAAATTTTATGCCCAAATACTACCACCGTTTCCATATCGTATTAACAAGCCCATAACATAGCTTAAACTAGTCTAGCATATTCACATACCACGCACGGTGTATAGTGAAAACGTACATTCCTCAGGCGGACGCAGTCGCAGGCATCTCTGGTGCGTGAGCTGTTTACAAAACATCTGGCCACGTCTTTGTGACCTTTACTGGAACTCGCGTTGTATGGACTTCCATTGAAATCACATACACCGTTGATTTGGAATGCCTTAGCTCGGATTTGCCTGACGCACTTGTCCTGCCAGCGTTGTGTTGCCTGTCCTCTGTTGGATTATTTGCCTGGTGATTGTTTGCTTGGCTATTAAATGTTTATTTATTTATTTACTTAACGTTCTAGTGCAGCTGCTGAAGTATGTTTGTGATCGTTCAACCATAAGCCATGATGTCTTTTAAAAATGAATTCTTTTTTTGAACATCAGCATCACATGCAGAGAATTACGTAGAACTTCTTCTACTTATTTTCCTTTCTCTTCAAACGTACATGTATATGTTGATATGAAACTAATGATGAATGTATCTATTGTACGATGAACCCAATTAGGCGCAGCTGTATATTTTTGAAAGACGGCAAATCTCACCTAAAGCTATCCATGATTACACTTCATTCAAATTAAAATTCCAAGAGAAAGCACTTCAACCAGAAGGATATTGCCTATTAACCTGTCAATTCCAATAACATATATCCTCGTTTAATTACCATCTCGGTGTACCTGTTTTTGTCATCAACTCCACACCGAAGGGCGTAATTATTGCTACGCACATAAACTAGTTACTGCTCGTTGATTTTTGTATTTGTTTTGATGTATCGACGCGGTAGGTGTCACGCAGTACTAAGAACAATGAGTTACGTTGGCAAAAACTGGACCAGCTTTTTCCGTAGATTAGTGCTTCGTTGCGGATCCACAGGTGTGATCAATATATTTTTTAAGTCTATCTCATTACGTTTTTGCGATTAAGGGTTCATATTGTTAATGTTCTTTTGTTCTTTATTTGTATAATGAAGAAAATTGCAAATTTCTTGCCGTTTCTCTGGGCAGAAATAGCCTTGCGATTTGTGACATGTTGGAACAACACTTGGTATCCTCACCTCATATTGTAGATTATTTCTTTACTAAAAACCATGTTGAATGAATATATCTTGTATCTATTAATTATCGAACACTAAATTTTATAACTTTAACAATTTTGTTTATGAAACACCGGATATTAAGTCAAGGTTGAAAAATCACATTACATAGTAAAAATCAATATAGCTCGAGATCATAACATACACCTTATACATAATATTAATTTTCCTTGTAACACAACTACACTATGAGGATGTCGGTTAATATCTTCAAATGTTCGTCCTTCATAGGAGAGAACAATTCCTCTTCTATGACCTTTGTCATAAATAACGAGCATGATACATTAATCAATCTTTAAAGTCTATTTATAGTTAGTGAAGTACGATCATCAAATTAACTTATAGCTTATATATTACTTATAGCATGTTCAGAGAACTACTTATTAATATTAATATAAAATTGTAAATAGTTATTTGAATCGACGTATGTACATAATATGGCTCATCCAGGTCATAATAATATCTTACTTCAGTTTACCATTCCCTTCTCGATACCTTAAAAAAATTGATAATGTTTAACCTAGCTCTATTTCACACGTTCAATGTTTGTCATACAAAAATTCAAGTAGATAATTACTTTGTCAGAACGAAACACGTATTAGAGGTCCACGGTAATTACAGCAGTTATCACAGTCAGTCACCGACCTTGCCGTCGACCCAGCATGTATACCCTGGGTCAATTTACTGCCACTCGTAAAATAAATGGCGGCTATCAATAATTGTGACAGATTGCCGAGTGAGAAAAACGTGAAACGTTAAGGTGTATTATTTATTGCGTATTGTTGTTTTTCTGTTTGCAGGTGCTTTATGTGTGTGTCGCGTTGATAAAGACATTATGTGTTGCGCGATTAACTGCTTATAATTTATAATTTGTACCAAAGTATGACACTAATACTGTACGTGAGTTGATAGCTTTAGTTTTTGTTTATTCACTAATGGTGTGTTCGGGTCGTCTGTGTCGCACTTTTTGTGGTTTTCTAATGTTTCATGGCGAAATTGTAATCAGGCTTAACTTGATAATATTTGTTTTATTAAATTTATCGTTTAGGTTTCCTAGTTTCGTTAGGTGCTTTTTTTATAATGCAATTTCAGATTTGCCTCTCAAAAACGTCTTCTTTTCATTTCTAGATAATAAAGAATTTTTAAATTAAGTCGTCATCTCCATCCCTCAAATATCAAAGAAACAATGTCCTTTTATAATAAATAATCCGTATTCTTAGTGCGACTTTTCTGAAAAGTATTGTTTATTATTTTAATAAGGTGATTCCTATTTTGAAACCACTGATGCGCGTCGCTTTACATATCAAATGAAATTGTGAACAACATAATTTTGAGACGGTTTTTTAAATTCAGTCCGTATTTAATTTCGACACAGTTATTATGTTACATATAAGAGTACCTACATTGCGAGTGTCAAACGTTTTTGTGACCTCCGCCGCACTAAATCCAAAGTAACCTTAATCTGACACGGAACGTTCTCTGTATGGTTGTGTCACATGAGTTTTCACAATGCAAGCGTCAACCTGCTAAACTCGTATTGTGAGAAAGTATAGCTGTTTGGTGTTCCTGAAACTGCCAGATTTGGATGCTATTTTGAAGGATCATTGATAAGAGACTATGAAATATATGAAAAATTTTGCTACCTATTCACCCTTCTAGTTTGTTTGCGATTTGTGGTAGGTTTTTTGGTAATTAACCTTCTTGTTTATGTTACTGGATATAATTTAATAAGAATGTCGGTTAGTCCGTAACGTTACGGAATGGTTTGAAATGTTGCATGGACACAGATTATAGCTCAAAAAACGTTTGTATCAGTATTTTTTTATATATATATAATCGATATCCGTTCGCATTCACACTATTCAATATTTCATTTTATATCACATTAGAATTTGGATAACGTACATAAATATTTATTATCTGTAATTGCAAAAAGTGCCATTTTGACATATCCTCGCGGGATCGGATGTAAAAAATTATTAAGCGAAAAGTCGCGGTCGCGAGAAATTTTGTTTGATTTATTAAATAATATCAAACTTAACTTCTTACGCTTCTGAATTTGGTTTACAGAATTGTACTTAACAGTGGAATATGATAATTTAGCAAAAGAAAAAAAAATTGTTGGTGTTTTCATGAGAAATACAACGATCATCTTGGTCTTAGAAATGTGCTCTGATTACCATATATTATTATAAGGTACACATTAATTACCAAATGATTAAACATGGGTGCGTACTGCATTATTTTCGAAGAAGAGATCGTAATGGTAATGGTACTAATAGTATAGTCCCTCCATCAGGGTTCTAACACGCTAAAGTTAAAACTGAATAATATTATATTGTAATACTAGCGGTCCGCCCCGGCTTCGCCCGTGGTACATGTTTACGTTTTCTCTACATAAGAACCATCCTCGTACTTCAAGGAATATAATAAAAAAAGAATTATCGAAATCGGTTCAGCCGTTCTCGAGTTATGCGCTTACCAACACATTTTGCGATTCATTTTTATATATAAGAAGATTTAAATAGTACCTACGTGAAAATAATAAGAAACGTGTATAGTGTGAGCCGACTCTAACGCAGCACTTATTTCACTTGTGGACAATGTTTATCTGCTACAATCGGTCTCTTGTGAAAGTGATTGTCGTAAAGCTTGTACTAAAATAGTTGAGATCTGTAGCGATTGTCGCCAGATTGTATTGTGGGGAAATGAGACTTTATTCCTGACTGTTTATTTTTTATAGTACTCATTATTTGGCGTAATGTGTATTATATCTATTAATGGTCTCTAATGTAACGTCTGTATGTTGTCCATTATGAGACTATAGAAAGTTAGAGCGTTTTAAATGTTTATTCGTTATTTAACAGAGACTTATTAGACGAACTTATTGTTGGAGTACCTACAATCCAGTTATTTATGGTGAAGTTGTTTATCAACGTAATTTTTGTAAATTGTGTTATACAGGGTTACTTGTAAAACACCAGCAACCTCGCAGGACAAGATAGCTAACATCATAAGTAACAACATTTGTTCTACGACTTTTGGCATAACGCAATAAATTATTTTTAAATGATTTTTTAAACTTTTATTGTACTCTCCTAACATTTGTAAGTCTATGTTCTATTCATTATCGGATGGACGACGCGACGCCCCCTTCCCCCTCTCGTTCGCTTTTTGTTTACGTAATTTTTGGAAGGCGTAGAGTTTATAATATTCAGACGGAAAATTAAATGAATATTTATTTTTGTATGAAAATAAAATCTAACAAATTATCAAAAGTCGTAGAACAAATGTTGTTACTTATGATGTTAGCTATCTTGTCCTGCGAGGTTGCCGGTGTTTTACAAGTAACCCTGTATAGGTAACTATTTTCTCTGGTATATTTAAGAGTTTTCTAACAAGCGACTATTATTTTTCCATACAATCTTGTAGGTAAAATTGTCGAAAATAGTTAATTTTGGGATTTACGAATGATTTTGAATTTACTGCCTGGTAAAAATTTAAATAGACACTAAGACAGGGATTTTTTAGTCAAATTTAAACCACAACAACACAAAGAACAAATGTTAGACCTCTATGCATATAAAATGCAGGCTGTGATTAAATGCAATTATCACCTTTGTAGATGATCGCACGTTTTGTCAATCTGTTATTTGTTCCGACCTTGCGAAACAGTGCTGGCGATGTTTATTGTATTATATTTATTTAATCTGTGTGCTAGACGATTGCCGCGGTTTTAGTCAGTTACTTTATTTTCTAAACGTAGGTACCGTGTAAGGATGATAAATAGCGAATTGAAAATACGATAGAAGTTCTAAATTACCTATATTATCAAATATGATAAAATTTTAGAATTTTACATATTTACTCTGATTAAGAACGATTTTTTATCGAAGAATTTGCTCTAATAGAACCGAAAGAAGATTAATTGAAGCTCAATAAAAATGTGTAAAAATATTCGTCACAATGAAAATGAGATGGTAATAAGAATTTAGTCTTCATGGTTTAGATAGCAATGCCGGAGTTTTTGTCAAATATCATTTGTGTAAATTGTAAATTGATATTCAATTTGAGGCCAATGTCTGGGCGACCTCTGTGTCACTGTAGGTTTTTTGATTCAATCGTTATTTCCTTTTACAAATTCTCTTATCTGAGTGTTTATTTAATCTTTTTTTAACTCTCAAATTAAAGTCGAATTTTCACCTCATTCATTGCATGTTTAAGGTCATTCGAAAAAGTCATTCATTTTTTTCATTTTTTAACATGCATAAAATGTTTTTCATAGATATTAATTTTAGCTATAGTTTCCACTACACTACGTACCTGTTTATTTTTTAAACCAACCTGCTAGTAACTAGCAGCTAGTTCACATGACTCCCATAGTCATAAGAGTTACTTCCGTGATCTTATTGTCAGTTAGTTTAGGATAAATATTTACCTTGCGTCATATAAAATTCGACATAGGTCACTGGATACATGGAAAATTTAATATCAAGTGTGTAATTGATAAACCCGGGAATTCGTTTTTGGTATTTGCCAATTTCACATAGCCGTGTGACCTTGTAAGTGTTAACATTATACAACCTAAACAGATATTACTCAAATATTGGTAATTAGTGCCAATTATTATCAGTTGAACTGAGAGGAAACTAAAGCAGGTTAACGATACGAAAAAGCGGTTGAAATAATTAACGTTCTAATAATATTTTCGTTTTCCACGCGACCTCCGTTTAAACTATGCCTCTTATCATTCGACCTCTTTTCTCACCTTTAGTTGTTATAAAAAGACGTAAACGAAATCAAGAAGGAAGGAAATTTAATTTAGAAAACATCGGAATAAGGTTCACTTTTGTTTACACAGTTGCAACAATGTGCTGAGTACGTTATCGTCGGTTACGTGTTTTGAGCATTTCGGTTTAAATTTGTAATCGTTTTTCAATTTTATTATTTTGAAGAAAAGACATTTTATTATTTTTAGAAGGTGATTGCGCAACGAGGAAGTTCAGTTTAATATTTAAATTGCTGTGATTTTTATTGTAATAAATTCGCATCGTTGTAGCAATGTAAATAAAATCTATTGACCTAAATATTTTACATTTAGTGAAGCGATTGTTAAAAAGGTCAGAGCTCTGTTTTAATATTTATTGTAATTATGTAAAATAGTGAGTTTAAAGGTTAATCTGTCACGCACTCGCTCGGTCTCTAAAATGGTAACTAATAGTGAATAATTAAATATTAGTAATTATATACTCTAATTAAGCAGTTATATAGTTAATTTGTGATAAAAATAATGAAAATATTTATATTTTATCATATTTTGTAATGAATAGATGTGAGAAAATTACTTAGAATTACTAAAAAAAAGACATCAACATAATCCGGATAAAATTTAACTTATTTTATTACTGGCCTAGAATTAAACACATACCTATATAAATATTCTTAATATTTTTCATGCTCCTTGTATTAAAATTTATTCAGTATTTCCTGTGATTGACACAGGCATACAAACACAAACTTTCACCTTTGCATTATTATGTTATATTTTTCAAACAATCTAATCGTATAAGTTACAACTAACACCTACTTAACAGTATGCATTAGACGTGGACAACAAACATAACTTGCCTATTAAGATAAACTCACTCCAGTATATTATTTAAATAGCTCTATTTTGTTTTCATCGGTCGATGTGAACAGACCATTTGATTTTATTATGTGTATTAGGTTATCTCTCTGCAGACGAAAACATTTTGAACATTTGACACCGTAAATTTCAACGTTATGGATTAATTCTCTCGTAAATGGTATAAGTGTCCGATAGAACTTTTATACGCGACAAATTATGTATGTAACAATAATTTATGGTATTATAAGTGCTTTTATGGTTTGAAATGAGACACGATTATAGATTGAGGATTTGAGATATTATGTATATTGTCTTTTTTGTATTTATGATAATAGCGAAAACAAATTTAAATGTTTTTTTACATTTAGGTATAATTCATCTACAAATTTATAGTTCATTTATGTACCAAATGTCTTTTTACTGAATGATATAGTGCTTAGTGTGCGAATGTTACAGTATACTCATGTGAAAAACATCCTTTCAATAAGGAAGAAGTGGACTAAGAACGAGACATTTATCTAATACTAGCGGCCCGCCCCGGCTTCGCCCGTGGTACATATGAAAAATAGATGTTGGCCGATTCTCAGACTTACCCGATATGCACAGAAAATTTCATGAGAATCGGTCCACCCGTTTCGGAGGAGTATGCAGACTAACATTGTGACACGAGAATTTTATATATAAGATTTTAACCCTAGATATTATGTATAAACGTTGGTTATAAAATACACACGCTATTATTATGCAAAATATATTATAAGAAGTCTAGGCGAGTATTCACGGCTAAGAATAAGATAGTGGGCGACCGAATAAACATGTCCATTTATGTATCCGTAAGTAACTCGTAAACTGTATTGACATAGTCATTGTTGTTCTCTTGTGATTATAAATAATAATAATAGCTTTATATTTGAAGCCAATACCGCGTTTACAAGAAGGTTGTGCAGCATTCGAGAACAGATTTTGTTTAATTAAAGGAATATTACCTTGCTTAAAATGTACTTTACTTTAACTTTATCCACGTATTAGATACAATACAATGTTTACCACACATCATTTCTCCAGCTGTAGTGCGGATTGTTATCTACCTTCATGAATGTCGATTCATTGACATTAAGTTGAGTTATTTAAAAACCACTTTCAGTATACCTTTACCTGTATAAACCCTGATGGTACAACGTTAAGGTAGACGCACATTCCGCACGTCTCAATGTATCGCTAATGATCACAAAAACCTAGTATACATATAATCAGATAGGTCCTGCGAGATCGCTGAGTGAAAAGTAGATAGTGTATTTTTGTTCACCTCGAACAATAGCCGACCTCACGTTGACCGATAATCGGCACGATAGCTGGGAGTAATGCGTGATGTGTGCAATAAATCTAGTACGGAACGAGTGCTTGTTTTTGAAGATACCTTATCTTTATTTACGTATTGCCGTGTGCTTGTAGTGATGGAACTGCAGGTCTTTAGGTAAGAGCTAGGTTCTGCAGTCTATAGTTTTGTGTTAGGATTTTGCTCGAGGTCAACTTTGAATCATCATCAGCATGCTTGGGGTTAACTAAACAAGTCGATTTAGACGATCATTTCCTTAATAAATATATTATAGATAATTAAAACAAACATTAAAAAATATACCTAATATATTTTAAAATGACAACGAAATATTTCGAGTATAAAGTTCGCAATTGTATTTGAATAATTTTCACATAGTTTTCCAGGCTAGTTGCGACCTTCCGCTCCGGGTCACGCCGCGCGCGGGTCGCATGCGTCACACGTAACGTACCTACATCTATTTACGCCTCAATAAAATTATACAATTGATGTGTATTTGCGGTTCACGGCCGCTATATTGAATAGATATCTAAACACACAACAAACATCTTTGTTCTATCATGTTCTAGAATCGCGTGTGAAAAACATTTATAATCTGTGCTCCTTTTGCGTTTATTGGCTCCTTGCCATACACGTTACCAATCAAATGTCAATTGTAATGCCACCCGCCATTTTGTTGTAATGATAGATGAATAATTAATCAATCAGGGTCGTGACCGGGTCAAAAGGATAATTTAACTTTATTGTATTTGCAATTCCTTTTAAATTATTGCAATTAAATTATATTTGCTTGGATTTGTATTCTTTACGTTGTGAGCGATTAGGATATTATTTATATGAATAATTGTTGTTGATCAATTGTATAGATATTTTACTGTGTAAATGAACACTTCTCTAATATATTTTAGACTTATCGTGTATTTCATATAAGAATTAGTGGAAATAACAACAAATATCAAGTACAATATGACCTCTGTTACAAAAAGGTCAGGTGCAAATGTTACGTCTAAGTTGGTGGTGCTAAAAGTGTTAATTTGTCTGTTAGTGAATCGTGTTCGTGTTCATTACTACGAACATACTTGTATGCGGAATAAGATACTATTTTATTACTTCAAAAATATTGTTTATTTCCTTTACTACGTAGTCAGTCTTGGGTTTGTAAGATATCTTCATTTTGATTTTTTATTTATGACTTAGTAAGTAGTTTTTGTTTACAGCAAAGGAGCGTATACGTACGAAAAGTTACAGTATTTCTAAATCATCTTATATTATAATTATCATCAAGTTGCAATGGATATAATAAACAGGCATGAGGCTTTTGGCGAGATATTTTAAAATTTTCAACACTTTCAATTGTGGCATAATAGGTACATATTTAGGTTCTTTGGTTTTCATGTTAAAATCAATAACTTCGCTTCTTGCATTTAAAATTATGGTGAGATTAATTTATTTTCAAATTATTTTTATAACTATATACACATGTAGGTATGTGACACAATACAGCTGCATATGGATAATTTAATTAGCATATAAAATTCAAGTGCATCGCCAGTTCAAACAGTTACGTAGGATTATTTGCAAACTCAACTCAAAAGTAGGTGCGAAATTATACAGCGTTCCGTTTCTCGATAACAATATTGATTGTATACCTAACTATGTTGTGTCCTGAGGTGTTATTTCTGCTTTGTTAAAAATGTATGTAAGGGGGTAGTAGGATATTTTTTATGTGCTAAGCCTTGTATGCAGGTCACTGTGGTGGGGTGGCATACAGTGGCAATGAAAAAGAGGGGAAAGTGTAAGCCGGAAGTTTTGTTTCGTTTATAAGTACTTAATTCATAAAAGTACCTCAATAATGGATTTTCACGAGAATTAATATATTTAAAAAAAAACTCCTTTTATAATTATTATAGTGTTTATATTAATAATATAAAGGATAAGTAGTAGAAATATTTTTAAAGTGAAACTTTTATTACATCGTCTCAAACTTTTTGGTCTGTGTAGCGCATGTCGCGTGTATCGCGGCTGTCGAGTAGGTATACCTACTCAGCACGCGACATGCGCTACACAAAGCAGTGTTCGGAACCGTTCGAACAGTTTCACTTTTACCGTGGTTTCATAAAACCACACAACATTTTTTTTATAATATAATAGTAAATTAAGTTTCTATCTTAGCGTTAAAGTCTGAACTATAGCATTGTTTTGTTTCAAACCGAGAAATCAGGACTGAACCAAACTTGAAACAATTTTGCATGATAAAAGATGCCGATAATACAATGGGAGCGCTAAAATGGCGCTACAATATTTATTGGACACGTGTATCCTTTATTGTAAGGACTTAACTAGGATGTATAATTTACTAATATTTATGTTTTTATCTTTTTAGACGTATAGTACTATTTTTTTTTGCAGTAAGTTATTATTCACATTATGTACCTTTTTTCGATAAGAACATAATGTAGATAGTTATTTTTTTACATCAGTAGTTAAACTATAATATTAAGTTTTTTTTTTAACTCTGAAAATCATGTGAATTTTTTTTGCAATATTAACAGCTATATAACTGGATTAAATTTGATTTAGATATAAGACCGTTATTACATATTAAATTACATATTTTCCTAACCTTTCAAATTAATGCGGAAATTATTAAATTAAAAAAAAAAAAAAAAACAATTTTGGTATATTTTAACGTAAAATTTCGTAACTGCAAAACTGCAGCGGCATCTTACAGCCACGCTGTGAGTGTCGTGCGTCAAACGTATTTATTCAAGGAGGCTTTGTCCACATGCAAATACAGTGGCCGGTCGCAGCGACCTGTCGGAGGTCGCCTGTAGGACGGACGGACTGTTTTTGTTTTTATATATATTTAGTATATGGTACACACAATGTGCCTCTTGAAGCGTGGGCCGTAAGAAATGATGCAAAAAGTTGCATTTAAGGTGATTGCTACGATCTGTTCCCAGCCAATATCCCGCTAGATGGCGCTGAATTCTACATTTCTAGTTTATTTGACTTTTTGCGTAATTGGAATAGTCATCAAACCTAGGAATAGTCATGGCGGTTACTGAATATTATATTTTATTGAAATATGTTATATCATTGCCTTAAAATCCACCCAATTCGGTAAAATTATGCGTTTTAACATCTGTCATTGCATACAGGGTCGTTTACACACACAGACGTATACAAAAATGATAAAGATTTAACTCTAGATGGCGTGAATGTAAAGCGCGTCACACACGGTGAAGATACTACCTATAATATTTTATCTAATCTAGTAATATTTTATATTACAGTTCAGCGTTCTGACCATCATTTTTCTTTTTTCGCTGTAGAACCGCCATCCTGTTACAAATGACCCACAAAGGAGAATGACCACGGGTGGTATCGGTAAAATTTTAGTTGTGCCACGTATTCGTTATATTGTTAATTCCTATTTGTATTTATAATGATCATATGTATCAATATTAAGTCTTAATTAAACCGGATAAATTGAAATAATAGTAAAAGTAAAAGTTTTTCTTTTGAAACATGTATGAACTTTCGCATTAGTAGGAAGTAGGATTGTTATAAAAATAAAAGTTATATTTGTTGGCGTAAACTATTTTATTGTAATTTTGGGAAATAAATAATGTCAAAATTGATTACCTACAATAAAACGCAGTTTTATTTTATTACCTACATTACACTATTGTTTTTTTTTATCAAAACATGTATTTGAAGTAGCAAATATGATATTATGCTGATCCAAGCATTTTCACTCAAAACTAATATCACTAATGATTTGTAAAAGTAAATTATTTCAAAATACATTTCATAACCAACAAGTAAGAATAATTATTCATACAACAACAAATCAAAAACACTATTTACTATGGAAAAAAAACCAGGAAGGTGAAAAACATATTTACGATTTCGATGCACTCGACTTTTAGTAAAATAATAGGTAAAAATATTATTATGGTTTTGATCACAGACATATCTGTGGTTTTGATTTTAGCTACTAGTATCAGAAAGCTGCGTGTTCAATGCACGTCGGGGTCCCACAACTGTGGAGGAAGGAAGGTAGAATACCTCCATCGAATAAGTGAAGTTTTTCGACATACTCGATTTGCCGGCCGGCCTCAATGAAGATTGTCCGAAAGTTGTATATGTGCTCTGTAACGAAAAAATTTCGCTAGCGCGATTCAGAGTGAGGTGTCGTACAATATACCTAATGAAGTTTTTCATCTTTTTATTTTACTGCAAATACAAAATAAAAATTAAACAATGGTAATGTAAATTCTAAACAAACTACTACCAAAATACAATTAGAACAAAAATCATTTGACTGGTTGATTTCACCCAGAGGCCAGAGGCGGCTCGTGACAAAATTGTATGGGTGTTCACTTGAAATAAAACAACGAAAATACAATAGCGTAGCAGGATAATTTATTACAAAAAAAAATGAGCACCACATTTTATAAATGTCTATAACACTAAAAATTACAAAGTACAGGCTATTTCAAAACGAATTCAATGACTAGGTATCAATAATTAGTAAATCACCGAATTTGCATTCGCGAGCGTAGGTATCCATAGTGTTTGTCACTGACGGTCACTGACCTCTATAACTTATAGTTATAGAGGTCAGTGGTGTTTGTTGTGTAAACATGTATGTATTTGAGTAGTTAGTAGCATATTATATTCTGAATTTCTGATCCATGCCTATTCACTCAAAACTAATAACACTAATGATTTGTAACAGTAAATTATTTCAATAGGTAGGTATTTGAACATTTCCCAACAAGACGTAAGAATAATTATTCGTAGGTATACAAGATACAATAACAAATCTAATACACTATTTATTATTTTATTATTTACTAGCGGTCCGCCCCGGCTTCGCCCGTGGTACATGTTTACGTTTTCTCTCCATAAGAAGTAATAGCTAGAGAGCTAGCGCAAAGCTACCTGTATGTATTTGACCAGACCTGGATTTTTGTGTGTTGATTCCCCTATACCTACTATACATGAGATGAGGAGTCACTAAGCCCAGAGTGGTGGACGGGGCGCGCGCTTAGGTAAGACAGGTGGAAATTTTTGGCGAACTTTGAAACCATTTGACCACGTCTGCCATTTTGATATTTGAAAATAGATTATTATTACTATCGGAAAATAACAATGGCAGACCATTATCACGCGGATAACATTCTGGCAGACACTTATGAAAGTGCTGAAAAAAATACAATTTTGAAAGTATTTGACCAGATCTGCCATTCATATATTTTATTTATTAGGGTCTTAAAAACTTATTTTCGAAACGGCAGACATTTTCATTGCGTACAGACTTCAGCAGACAACAAAACTTTACAGACTTCAGCAGTCAACAAGACTTAGCTTCTACATGGTCAGATGTATATATGTATTACGTTCCCTGACCTTACATCAATGATTTACTTTATTAATGTTTTTATGGTCATTTACATTTAATTTTGAAAACTATGGAATAAAATTTATAAATTTGATGATACAAAACTAAATATACATTTGTAAAGAATCTCAAATATAAAGTTGTGTTGCAAATAACAAATCATCATTTAAATATTTAGTTTATTTCTTTATTTAAGAAACAATTAACAATTACAAAACAACATAAAAAACACGCATGCATTTATTGAAATGTTCATTCATCATCACTATCGTATGGCGTTGTGTGACTCGTCTTCATAATCCATTGAATCGGATTCTGTAAAAGTAAAACGTAAATTATATAATAAAAGAAATGAGTCATTATAAACTTACCTAGTAAGGCAATGCCTTTGATGTCGCACGATGCCGCCGCGCCGCCAGTGTAGGTACTTCTGCTGCTACATGAAAATATGCTAGGGTTGCAACAAATGGGAAATAAAACAATTGTGATTATTACTATTATGATGTAATCATTTATTCATATTATGTACATTCAAAACAATTGCTATTATTAAATCTGATGTAATTATTTTTTCATAAATATATAATTATTATTAATTACATAATATATTGCACTGTGAAATATTTACGTATCACTTTATTTTTGATGTTCTTAATTGTCTTTTATAAAATTTAAGTGACGCATTCGCATTGGGATCAACAATCCGATAAGAAAAGAATGGAGACAACATATACATAGCTTTGATTTCAATTCTACAGATACAAAATATACAATCTATCTAAAATGATACAACGGATGTTTCCTGCGTTTTCTCGTCAAAATACCGAAACAACGTAATTATTGTATAGTAGTTGGGCGTGAAAGTAAAAAAACAAATGAAAAGTGTTTTCCATATGATTATTTATTAAATTTACGCGATTAAGAATAATTTCAACGATACAATTTAGTAACCGAGAATTCAGAGGATTAAAGAAAATACCTGCCTGATCATTTTATCAAACTCTAAAAGAATTATGGTTATTTCGCATCACTCGGTTTATTAGTTTGGTAATAATTATTAAAGGTAGTTACAACCCTAGCCATTGAGTCGAACGGTAGGCAACACAATAATATCGACTTTGTGCGGGTACATATGGTACATTTCTTCTTGCTGTGAAGCGTAATTATTATTATTAAGATTTTTTAGGCTATTTTGAATCAGCTGTTCTAATTTAATTCTAGAAATTTATTAAAACGTGATTTTTTTAAAAGTATATTATGAGTTTATAAATACCTCAACCAATAGTTATTGTGTCCTATCCTCATTTCTTTATATCTTGGTAGTTAACTAAAGTGTTAAATTTACATAACCTCAACAACAACATTTACACTGCCACTGCACTAAAACTAAACTAACTAGCTCTCTAGCTATAAGAACCATCCTCGTACTTCAAGGGATATAATAAAAAAAGAATTATCGAAATCGGTTCAGCCGTTCTCGAGTTATGCGCTTACCAACACATTTTGCGATTCATTTTTATATATAAGACTAGCGGTCCGCCCCGGCTTCGCCCGTGGTACATGTTTACGTTTTCTCTACATAAGAACCATCCTCGTACTTCAAGGAATATAATAAAAAAAGAATTATCGAAATCGGTTCAGCCGTTCTCGAGTTATGCGCTTACCAACACATTTTGCGATTCATTTATATATATATACTAGCGGTCCGCCCCGGCTTCGCCCGTGGTACATAATATTTACGTTTTCTCTACATAAAAACCATCCTCGTACTTCAAGAAATATAATAAAAAAAGAATGATCGAAATCGGTTCAGCCGTTCTCGAGTTATGCGCTTACCAACACATTTTGCGATTCATTTTTATATATAAGAAGATAAGATTATGTGAAAATAACCAGGAAGGTGAAAAACATATTTACGAAAACATAGTAACATAATATGGCTGTCGCTACAATAATTATATTTCAATTTTATCTTTTTATACCTAGTAGAACTGGCCGACGAATAAAAAAAATCGTATTAGAATAAATACAATAAATTACGGAACAAAAAAAGGATTGTAACTGAATTAGGTATGTTTGTTTCTGGGCGCACCGTTTTCGACGACGCGACGCGCGACGTAAGCGTATAGGTATAGGTACCTACTTTGCTAAAACAAACTAGTAAAATTGTGTGTCTGTCTGAAAATTCGGAAAAGCATATTTTGCAAGTTTGTAATTACTTTGATAGTTTACCGATTTATAATAATTGTAATTGTAATTGTATAATATATAATTTGCAATGTGGTGAAATTTCATAAAAATCACGGGCCAATTTTTTGTTTTGAATCCCACCGAAAATATAATTGCGTTATTAGAATAATTAATTACTATACCTACCCACGATCAATTATTACAATATAGTCTCAAATGCATACTAGAGAAATATTGCAATTTGATTCAATTAAAATGCATAGCATACAAAAATAAATTCACAACACAAGAAATTCCGCGCGCAAATCATAGCGCGTGTCAATGAAATCAAGAATGTTTTATATCAAGCCGACGCGGACGACGACGCGACGCCGAACAAAAGTACCTACGACGGACGACCACGCTTCGAGTTGCCAAACAACATGAGTAATAAATTGTTTACAAAAAAAACAAGTTTTCCATTTTTCTGTATGAGTAGACAGAACTTCAAAACGCCACCTGCTACGGTTTATATTATGAACGATTGTTATAAAAATAAAAGTTATATTTGTTGGTGTAAACTATTTTATTGATCAATAATTTTGGAATTTAAAATTGTCAACATTGATTACAATAAAACGCAGTTTTATTTTATTACACTATTGTTTTTTTTATCAAAACATGTATTTGAAGTACCATATAATATTATGCTGATCCAAGCATTTTCACTCAAAACTTATATCACTAATGATTTGTAAAAGTAAATTATTTCAATATACATTTCATAACCAACATGTAAGAATAATTATTATTATTCCTACCTACAACAACAAACCTAAAACACTATTTACTATGGGAAAATAACCAGGAAGGTGAAAAACATATTATTATTTACGATTTCGACGCACTCGACTTTTAGTAAAATATAGTAGGTAAACATAATATTATGGTTTTGATTTTTGCTACTAGTATAAGAAAACTGCGTGTTCAAACTACTTGTTTGTCTGTCTGAAAATTCGGAAGTACTTTGGTAGTTTACCGATTTATAATAATATTGTATATATCGTTGTTTAAAAAATATTCAAACACAATAAAATATGATATACTGATTTATCACTGGTTTCAGTGATGAACTGATGAGTCAATTATAGCCACTATACTTTCGTCATACGTGTGTATGATTGATGTGATTTGCAACGTGGTGATATTTCAGAAAAATCACGGGTCAAATTGTCCCACCGAAAATATAACTGCGTTATAAGAATAACTATACCTACGATAAATTATACATAATACAATATAGTCTCAAATGCATACTAGTGAAATATTTTATTTGAATCAATAAAATAAAAAAATAAATAAAAAATAATAATAATACAAAAATAAATTCACAACACAAGAAAATCCGCGCGCAAATCATAGCGCGTGACAATGAAATCAAGAACTTTCGAGCCGACGCGGACGACGAAGGAGCCTAACAAAAGTACCTACAATCATAGGCGGCTCGTGACAAAATTGTATGGCCGTGTTCACTTGAAATAAAACAACGAAAATAGGTACCTACAATAGCGTTAGCAGTACAAAAAAAATGAGCACCACATTATAAATGTCTATTTATACACTAAAAATTATAGAGTATTTCAAAACGAATTCAATTATTATTTAGCAATAATTAGAAAATCCCCGAATTTGCATTCGTGATCGTATTCATAGTGTTTGTCTACACTAATATTATAAAGAGGAAAACTTTGTTTGTTTGTTTGATTGTAATGAATAGGCTCATAAACTACTGGACATTTTACCAATGTTTGCAAGTTTGTGATTACTTTGATAGTTTACCGATTTATAATAATTGTATACTTATATCATTGTTTAAAAATATTCAAACACAATATGATATAGGTACTGATTTATCACTGGTTTCAGTGATGAACTGATGAGTCAATGTTAGCCACAATACTAATCACTTTCGTCATACATGTGTATGAACTATGATTGATGTGATTTGCAATGTGGTGAAATTTCATAAAAATCACGGGCCAATTTTTTGTTTTGAATCCCACCGAAAATACATATATTACTAATTGCGTTATTAGAATAATTAATTACTATACCCACGATCAATTATTACAATTTACAATATAGTCTCAAATGCATACTAGAGAAACATTGCAATTTGAATCAATTAAAATGCATAGCATACAAAAATAAATTCACAACACAAGAAATTCCGCGCGCAAATCATAGCGCGTGTCAATGAAATCAAGAATGTAATTTTATATCAAGCCGACGAGCGACGACGCCGAACTAAAGTACCTACAGTACCATTTACCTTCAGTGTACAATACAGTTTACAGACCTACGACGGACGAACAATAATGAGTAATAAATAAAAAAAAACATAGTTTCTAAGGTCATTAGTTTTATTTTATTTTATTGTTATTTTCTTTGAACGATTGGAAATGAAATTACTCAATTTTTACACAGAACTTTGATTTATTAGAATTATGCTCATTATGGTAACCTATTAAAAACTCGAATTTCTATTACCCGAATCTTAAAACCCCGAAAACGGTTGTTAGAACTTTTAAAAGACAGATGTAATGAATGACAAATTTTTAAAATTCCTTTTTTAATTTCCCAGATGAATCAATTTCCAGATGCACCAAAACCAGATTTTTAAAAAGTATTTTTTTGTTTCCCGTATTCTCATAATCCAGATCTCAATATACCAGATTCTCAGAATACTTTTTTTTGTTTCCCATCGTACCATTTTCCAAATAAACTATTGCCAAATTTTCATAATCTTTTTATTTGGTTCCCATATAATCGTATAACAGATAAACTATTGCCAGATTTTCATCATCTTTTTATTTGATTTCCATACAATCGTGATTATACTATTACTATCGACTGAAAATAAACATTGTTAGTAAGTAAATTTATTGTTTTACTTGTCCATTACAGACCGGTTTTAGTGTCAAAGTCGACTCAGTAGGTTAGGTTTGAACTACGACCCCCACGCTAGAACTGACTCGCTATTGTTTTACTTGCCTATTACAGAAAGGTTTAAGTATCAAATGCGACTCAGTAGGTTAGGTTAGGTTTGAACTGTGACCCCCCATGCACGAGCCGAGCGAGCGAAGCGAGCGTGCCGCGGCAGCGGCCGGCGAGTGCCAGAACCGACTCGCTATTGTTTTACTTGCCCATTACAGAAAGGTTTAAGTATCAAATTCGACTCAGTAGGTTAGGTTAGGTTTGAACTGTGACCCCCCATGCACGAGCCGAGCGAGCGAAGCGAGCGTGCCGCGGCAGCGGCCGGCGAGTGCCAGAACCGACTCGCTATTGTTTTACTTGCCCATTACAGAAAGGTTTAAGTATCAAATTCGTCTCAGTAGGTTAGGTTAGGTTTGAACTGTGACCCCCCATGCACGAGCCGAGCGAGCGAAGCGAGCGTGCCGCGGCAGCGGCCGGCGAGTGCCAGAACCGACTCGCTATTGTTTTACTTGCCCATTACAGAAAGGTTAAAGTGTTAAAATCTATTCAGAAGGTTAGGTTAGGTTATATTATAATAACGTTTTGCTGGATATCGTTTATTGGAATTTCAAAAATCTGGACATTGTTTGTCTGGATATCAATTAACTGTATTTCAAAAATTTGTGTTTTAAAAATCTGGCTTTCGTGCATATGGATTACGGTCATCTGGATTTTGTGCATTTAGATTTCGTATGTCTGGAATTCATTCGTCTGGATTGTAAAACGTCGTACAAATAAAGAAATGGGCAAATGAAATTCGGAGTTGCGATTATATGGCAAACAAAACTTCGAAATTTTAAAATTCGGGGTTATGAAAAAATGTCCAAACGTTTTCTGGATTATGATATTCGGAATATTAAAATTCGAGATTAAGATAGGTAACCGCTCATTATGCATAAGATAACGAACGCGAATGCACGACATCTAGCGCGTCAATGTCTAAACATCGCCTTTCGTTTAGACATTGACGCGCTAGATCTGTAATAAGTATATAGTCTATGCGCTAGATGTCGTGCTTTATGTCGTGTTTCGCTTGGCAAAAGTCACGCACACTACTGTAGAAGTGTCAAATTTTTCCGGTATTTTACTGTTGTTTTTCTAAGTAAATATTGTAAATTATTGATTAAAAAGGTCGAACGCGCACACATTTCATTATAGAGAAGTGATAAAATGATTAGTTTTAAAGAAATAGTGTCTGTGTTAAGTGTTTAGAGGTAATCAAAAATGTATGGAGGGACGGTCGGAACATCAACCTTAAAGAACGAGCGTAGATACTGTTTTGGAAGACTTTAGATAATTTAAATGTATGTAGTTTTTTCTCGTTGCTAATTGCGCTGGAGTTCATTTGAGTCAAATTTTGTGAGCTAAATGACAAGGCTGATGATTTAATGTTGGTATCGCTCGTCTAATTCACAATATTTGATCATATTTATTGATATTAATTTTCCTCTCTGGCAGATAGATATTTTCTATGACCGTTATTCGAATTTAGAGCCTCTGTACAATAACGCCATAATTGTTTTGTAGGAATCAAGTACACAAAATTAACACCGATAAAGTGCATTCAGATGGTGTACAAATTTCTTCTAGCACACACGTATTCCATTCAAAGAGGGATCAGGGAACCAAAACAATTCTGATAGGTCACGACCGTTCAACCGCTCAATGGATCTCGTGCAAGCTGCGAGATCGTTCATGACTAATTGTAAGTACTCCCGCACTAACCTACATACAGAACAAAGGGTACAGCCGCCTGAACCTTGGCCCGACCTCCGCGCATCCTCGCTCTAGATGCACCATCGCTTGTCTAAGACCAAAGCGATTCTATGGTTACAAACCTGAAGATTTGGAAGTCTTCTGAAACTTCTTAATGTTATTTTTTGTCTGTACAATGATTGCACGCAGACGATTGTGTTACGTAATGCATATGTGTTGTTATTGTTTGATTTATATGCATCAATGATGTACAATGTTTTGAATCTGATGTAATTTGTATATTACAATTTTTTATAAAGGTGTGATTATAACATAACTGATGAAACGAGTGTTATACTTTTTTACCGCCTAAATATACATTTTAATTGAGGAGGGTCGGAACAAAAACCGATAAACGACATGCTGTATTTTTTTTTTTTTGTAATTTCGATGCTTTTGCATAATTTTACATGATAAGCTTATTGAATCTGTTCTAAAGCCGATGAATCTAGTAGAAAAATGCGCTTAAAGTTAAATGATCTATACAGATACCGATAAATCCACTGATGAGGTAAAAGAAAATTGATATCTTAACAGAAACCGATAAATCCTACGTAAATTTGATAGATTTTTATAAGGTTGAGACAAAAACCGATATATCAATTTTTAATTTTTAATTATTTAATTCCTCATATACTTAGTTTTAACCAAAAATGTTAATGGTTTTTTCCTTACTTCACATAGCGATAAATCCTTAGTTGATTTTTTCAAAAAACGATAAATCCGGATAGTCTAAGCAAAAACCGCTATATCCATTTTTTTTTTCGTTTATTACTTCACACACGAATCTGTTGATTTGGCCACCAACAATGTTGCTAATGTTGATATCACTACATAGTATAAAATAAACAAAGTCGCTTTCCCTGTCCCTATGTCCCTTTGTACGCTTAAATCTTTGAAACTACGCAACGGATTTTGATGCGGTTTTTTTTAATAGATAGAGTGTTTCAAGAGGAAGGTTTATATGTATAATAACATCCATTAAATAGTGGAGAAGTACTGTTATTTTTGAGGTTTCTAATGTGATGTCGTGAAAAATTACATTGTTTCCGCTTATATTGCAAACGCAGGCTGAACCCTACGAGTTTTATCAAAATAATGTACTAAGTATGTATTATACATATTGAAAAGGTCTACAGAAAAGTCCGCGATGGTATATGTCTATCTCTTATGGATAACCCACAATAAATTTTTTTTGTCATTTACTTTTTACGACAAATAAAAGCTAATTTTCGAAGCGATTTTCACCAATACAGCATTAATCCTTAACCAATTAAATACCTTGAATACATTGTTCATTTAATATAGATCTATATGGCACTTTACACCGTATGATTTAAGTGAATATTTTCGAAGATATTACAGATTTAAAAATTGCGGGACGTAGCGTTTGCGGCGGTACCGGCCGGCCGGGCCCACGGACATATATCAAGATAGACTAAGCGAGTGTATGTACTTCCCGTGTCCAAACTACGATTATGAAACTTACTTGACGCTGGCCTACACTCAGTCCGCGCTTGCAGTTCGCCAAGGAAAGACGTGAAGCTGAATAAAGTAAAATGCCGAATTACGCCGTTATAAACTGTAGAAACTCCACAGCTGTGAGTGGCCGAGTTAGCAGAGATGTTTCCTTCCACCGGTAAGTAATTTTCTAATCAGAATATGCACTATTTATTTTAAAATCAAATAAAGAATATCTGTGGAAAACGATCGTGACAAACACGGATACCAAATCATACGAAATGATTCGGAATACATTGCGGCTTTTACTTGGCACGGTAAAGATCGCGTCGTATGATAACAAGCAATGAATAGCGTCTTCTCATTTTTCTGTTCTCATTTTTCTGTCCAATTTTGTGGTTAGTGATGTTCATTTGATGCAACAGTTCTCGATTCTAATCGATTTTATAATCGAACAGATAAATGATAATTTGAAGGAGCAATTTTTCAGAAAAAAAGGCATAGATTTTTTTTGTCATTTAATACGACTTGACCTAGAACTTTTAAGTATTTTAATACAAAGGTACTAAAAATAAATATTATGACATGGACGCCATTAGTTAAAGTGTCATCTTGGGAGTTTTTTAAGAAAACTCCTTATTGCTTAGACTATGTTTGTTTTTTCAGTTTTCCAAGTAACCCGAACATAAAAGGAAAATGGATCGATGCAACGGGACATAAAGATTGATTGATTGACAGTTTCATTACTTTCTTTCGATGGCCTCTCTAGTACGTAGTACATGGTAACTCAATGGGCATATGTAAGAAAAAGCTAAAACACATTAGTTTACTTGTTAGAATATTAAAAGGTTTATAACTTTATTTTATCATCCCTCTGTCTATGGTAATTATCATTTTTCTGTCTTGAATCGATTTAGTAATCGATTACGATTCATTTATTTGACTACCTCTTAGACATAGATCTAGTTTGATCTGATTTCTTTCGATTTACTTCGATGGGATAGGACGATACTAGAATCGCCGCGCGAGTGGCGGCCTAATCGATTTAGCGTAAAATGAAATTAACATCACTAAAAAGCGCTCGTGACGTCATAACGCGTCAAGGTCAGTACAAAAAATATGACACGCTTGGTTTTCATACAGATCGCGGTACTTGCGTTGTCTACTTATATATACATGTCTGTGGCCGGGCCGCTATGTTTTTATATACAACGTTCACAGTTTTTCTGTAGTGTATTTAGTATCAGCATTGCACCCGTGCGAAGCCGGGGCGGGTCGCTAGTATTAAGATATTCTACTCTCTTTTACCTAAAAAACCAAAGAAAAAAAACGTTTTTTCCGATTTGTCAAAAATCTTAGAAAGTGGATTTAGCGGTTTTTGTTCCGAAGCTCCTCAATTGTCATTTAACACTATTAGTTACATCTTGATTAATTACAAATATAATATGTTATTAAGTGTATATTAGGTCTTCATTTATTAATTATGTTTAAAAGACATGCTCCAGTGATCGCAGTCAATTTCTATTTGTCAAGAGACGTTGACCACACGCATCGTAGCATGAGGGGTGATACGGAATGATACTGTTTATTTTGGATACAGCTTCAAATAACTAATTTAGTACTTTGGCCTTTGGGTTCTTCTCTGTGAACATATTTAATTATAATATAATAATCCATTTTAGTGATATTATAATAGCACTAAAATGGAGTATCTAAATAAACGTAGCGTTGTGTTAGAGATATGTTATGAACGATTAAAACAAAATCGGTTTTATTGATTAAATAAATTTAAATTACGCTATTATTTCCAATTTTGATTACCAGCAAATTATTCATGAACTTTATTGATATAAGCAATATTAAACCGCACATAAAATATACAATTTACATCGCATCTAAGCAGCAATCATGTCTAATAATTAATGAACTCGGATACAATCTTGTACGCGTCTTATTGACGAAATTAACATGTTATTGGTTTTGAAATAAAGATGTTCCGCCGACTTAATTAAACATTTTCGTGATGAGGGCGGTTTAAATTAGAATAACAATTGGATTAAACGAGAAGCATTCTTATCATTGGATAATAAAGGCTATTATTGCATAGTTTCGTGTTTATTTTCCGTTTGATTAATGAGGAATGATTGCATTGAAAACTTTCGCTGTTAAAATCTCTATTACCTACAATAGCATAGAGACACGTATTTCGAATTTCACGCCTTTCGTTCGTGTCTAGTCGATTTAAATTCGATGATGAGTGATTAATAAGAGTTATTTGATATCATTATTAATTGGGTTAAATGCATCATTAATGGTTACTTTCGTTGTAGTTTGGACGCATGAGAAATTATTGTAATACGTCTTGTAAAAATGTTATTAATTATATTGTTATTACATACATGCTTTTCGGAAATGTACCACTACTAATAGATTTAATATTATAATAAACAAGTATCGAAATAAAGAAGAAAAAATGCATTTTTAAGTGGGTATATCAAGAGTAAATTAAAACAGGTAGGTACGACAGTAAAACAATCACGATCTTTAATAGAGCAATGATGCTGAAATATATTTTTTAGAAAAAAAAAACGAGTTTAATAATTTTTATTATATTGCTTGACTCTTTCTATCTTTTACTATTATTAAAGGCTAACTAGCGGCAAACGATTTTACTGTAAAAAAAACGACGACGGAGGTGCTTACCAAACGTATTTAAATATTATTTATTATCCTCAATAATACAACATTACACGTAATTAAACAACAGTTAACATCTATCATATTGAACAGTATCAACCGGTGGGGTCGTTAAGTAAATAATACCAATATTTCAAAGGTCCCTCTCGCAGCGAATAAATCATGATTAACGGACCCCCGCTTTGATCTGACCGCTTACCTTCGACCCTATCATTAATATATTCTATCCAATGGGCATTTCATCGTTAATGAATTATTGGTAAGGGCCCGTTCACTGGAGCGTGTCATGGTTTGATATAGGTAAGGACGGTCAGGGTGGTTTTGATGTAGCATATTTTGGGTAAAGGAATTTCTCGGTTTGATGGATATTTTGAAGTTTAGTTCAAAAAGTTTACAAGGACATCAATAATGTAATCTTGAAGGATCAGTACTAAATGTAAGAATTAAAAAAAATAATTTTTGTTAGATCCGTTTCTGGGCATTTCGTAAATGTATCAAACGAATATATTCGCAAGGTTTAATTTTTTTTTTCGTTTAAAAACACAATTACAGTAGCTCATATTATTGTTTTGCTTTACTAAAGAATTGCCTAGAAATTTTAAAACAAAATTCATGGTGAAATCTTGACAAGTCAAGCTAGGCGCCAGCCTACAGCACAAGTATATTATATTATGTATTAAAATTTATAGCAGAGTATAGATATCTCTATCATTTAATATTCGCATATATATATAACTGTAAATGTTTATTTACTATCTAGACTGAACACAGCCTTAGGTCTTATGTAACAACAAGATATCTATAGACAGAGTTTCGTGTTCGCGATTCCAATCGATAGTCTATCATTCCTCTCTTAATGTACAATGTACATACTTGGATTTAATTAAACTTCTTACAAGGAAAAGCAGAGCTTTGAATGATGTATATATTTTATATCAGCTTCTTTGTCAGAAACATCTAATTAAAATGTAGACTTTACATTTAAACATTTTTATTACGTCTTGATATTAAAAATTGAAAATGATAGCAGTATTATTATTTCGACTTCACCAAGCGCTAGGCGGTAGCGTATAATTTAACTAACACATCGCCTTACTATTAAAAATTGAAACATAAATATTTACTATATTGAAATTTAACTGCGATCGAACGCACATTGAAAACTAAATCCATTTACTAAATATGACGGCGACATTGTATCCACTTTATTATTATTACTACCGTATACAATGCTACGATGCAGTAATACATTCGGACAATTCAATCGAACGAAATGGATAGCCCAGAGACAATTTTATACGAGATAGTGGTCATTTCCTTTGAAATACGGCAACATTAACCTGTATCGGCTCTCTGATGTTATATACTCTGTTGTTCTTGGCACTAATCATTTTAGAATGCACCAATACCTACCGCGCGGTGCCATTCATAAAGTGGTGGTACCGTTACAGTCCCAGACCGTTAACGTTACAACTTAATCGAATTAACGATGGCTATATCAGATTTCATTCGAGTTAGTACCAATATGTTAATTCTGGAACGGGCTCAAAGAGCGGTATTGAAAGTCGCCATTTCCAGGCCTTTTTATTTTGGTACATCAGAGTTATTCGCTGAATGTGGGGTACTAACTGTAAGACAACTCTTTATTCAAAAAATTCTCTTAAATCAGCACCAATTAATCAGTTCTAACCCTATAGGTAAAAGAAGGAAAGATAAAGTCTTCTCTAAGCCCAAAACAAGCACTAAACTTGCTCAACGCCAGCAAGCATTTCTTGGACCTCTCATATACAATAGAATGGCCAAAGATATTGTAGCTCTGCCTTCGATGTCCATAAGAGATGCCAACAGTGCCATAAGAAACTGGTTGATTGAGTGTGATTATGAAGCTATTGAGAGAATGCTTAAAGTTATTGTCTGATCCATGTTATTTTCTCTGTCTTGCCACAAATCGCACACACACACACACACACACACACACACACACACACACACACACACACACACACACACACACACACACACACACACACACACACACACACACATATTCACACATAGTTACACACTTATAAATAAAGGCGTTAATTTAGGCGCAGATTTCATTTAGTTTATAAATTAATAAATAAAAATGTAAATTTAATCTTAATATGTTTAAATAATGTTTTATCTTTATGTATAAATAATTTTGATTGATAATATCAGATAATTTTTAATACCTGAAATATAATGAGTACCACTTACCTTATTGTGTAATCAGGAAGGGTTGCAGGCCTACGATACAAGCTGTCTTAGTGTAGGTCTGCAGGTCATATTATCTTTTTAATCATCAGGTCCTATTATAATATCCTTGTATTTTTATGTTTAATTAATTAATTAATTAATTATGTGCACTCTCGTAATGGGTAACATTGTGTAATGCTAGTCTATGACTTTTGATTTTTGGGATCGTTTATTAAAGTGTCAGTCTGGTGGGCATAATAGATCAATTAGTTTCAGTTTAAGAACAAACGGTTTTGTAATCGTATCAGTAGTATTTTGGCTAATCGATTACATTTAATTATATTACTTGAGAGCTTACATTGTTCATTGAATTATTTCGTACAAGCGAGGTATGACAAAATATGTTCCATAAATGTGTTTTTTTTTTTGGAAAACAATATACAGTTTACAGTTTTTGTACGAAAGCATAGTGTCATACGGAATTCAGTGGAAAATCAAGGATATTCTTATTTGTGCAGAATTTGAGCAATAGTTAGTTAAGGAATAGAACAAACAAAATATTTTTAACATCTAACATGCACAATGCTCATAGCACATGATTGTCTTGCCAGCCATGATTTCCTACGTAAGTAATTAATCATTAGATTTGAATTTCATCATCAATAATAATTTTTATTTTGCCGGATGCCCATTTGATTCTTCTGCCTTATCTACATCGACGTTAAAATCGCAACTTCTGTCTACGCCTTCGTCTAGTTCCAGCAAAAGTTGTGATAGATCTGTCAATTTTTCGATCGCTCTAGATCGAAAATAACAAGCACTCATATCTAATAGAGCAGCCGCTTCTGTAGCAACAACTGTAAGCGGATACCATTCGAAATGTAGACGTGTTGTGAGAGTATCTTGACATTCGCCGATGTGACCCTGGCTTTTTGTTTTATAAGCCACCCGATACTTCTTTCACGTACCACGGTGTCGAATTATTGCCTGTTGACCTCATTTGATATGTTTCTGTGTATTATTTGATTTTATTTCTTTATTTCGGTGATGGCTTGCTTGTTTTTTATCTGTTTTATTTGATGGTTCTATTGGGTACGAGAATTTGGTTGAAAATAATACTTTTTATTTGTTAAAGATATTCATATGTGTATTATATTCTTCTGTTATTCTTCTCTCTGGTTCGTGAGGAAATGTTGCAAGTTACCGCTGCTGTAGACTTAGATATTGCTTGCGTCTACGATATTGTATTTCATATTTAGTATTATTACAGGTAATGAAGGAACTCCTTTGAGATTATTATTTACATGCATATAGAACTAAGATACTCTCGTGCAATTCATTAACCGTTCCTTCCCATGCCGTTATCCTCGTTCCGAAGTATCAAGTCAGATATCAAGCGAACAGTCATCGAAACGAACGCATCGATCTTATTAGTTTAACTCGGGCACGACTCGCAGTGCTGCGGGGTGGTGGTCCGGCGCTCTGCACCGAGTAATTGGCATCGCTTTCTAGGTTTCGTTATATAGGATGTTGTTTTTTTGAACGTATGAGTGCGTTTTTCTAATACAATCTATAATCGGTAAGGGGTGCTTTGAAATAATGGAAAGGAATGGAAGAGACATGTAGTGCTAGGAAAATAATGTGAAAATATAAATGGAATTTATGTATGTCGATGAATCGATGAGAAACGGTTTGTATTTCGTTTAGATTGATTAGTGAACTGTGTTTTGTTTTATAGCATTAGATGCCGCTTAAAGATTATTTTTTTCTATTCTATTAAATTTCAAATCATTTACGGATATTATGAAAACGCAAGCTTTATAACTTGCACACGTATTGATTTTACTTATAAATATTCTATAATGAGATGAATAATATGACATTGAACAGCTATACCCATATTTTCAATGTTAGTGAGACTTAAATTGTAATTTATCGTCATAATATTTTATACGGGCTTACAATCTCAAATATTACTTAATTGACATGCACACTCGACACATGACACTTAAGCATCCGCGAGAGAGGAATAATTACTGCATTTAACATCAGGTGGCACGCTTGTGCTGTTTCACTTTCTTTGCGTAATGGTATAGGATTATTATTTATGACCCAACCGGACCAGTTTCTCTTGAAGTTACTAATATTAGACGATTTTAAATAAACGTTTCCACAACCCGTAGTAAATTGTTATATTGAATGTAGATAATCTAGAAAATTTATATAATAATAATCATCGAATTGTTTGCGAGAAATTGAACACCCTGTATATACCTCGCGTGTCATCTAATAGACTCAGCGAAAAAACCTCAATTGGCAATTGATGAGAGCAGTTGAGTTTCCGTTGTGTGGCGCACGATCACACCTGCGGAGTGCCTTTTATCTGGCTATATCTGCATACATTACTGATAATGATTGTAGTTATACATAATTATACTGACATTAAGTAGTTTATTAAAAATGATCTTCACAGGTATCTGTATACGCTTCTGATAACGTGTTACGCATAAAGCTAAGGCATCTAAACGGTTTGTTGGTTAATAATTGCTAATTAATTTGGCTATTGAGAATTGTTGACATTTTCTAAATGAACGATGCATTCACCGCCGTTGTATAAGGTGCAGCGTGCACAAATATAAAACAGCAAAAAAACAAGCAATAAATAAAAGGTTGAATGCGATATTATTCTGACGACCATAAAATAATATCTATTATCAACACCGTATAAAGTTTTTATGACGTATACATTACATATTTCAATGCTCGTTGCATCCATTTTATTTGTATTTCACTGACTATATAAATTCTTGTTAAACTGCAGATGATAGAATGAAAAGCAGAAAACCAGTGTTGAAGTTAGTCACGCCATGACAGAATACGTTTTATTTGATAGCCATTTAAATTAAAGTTAACTTGAAAGCTTTGTGCTTTGTTAATGGGATATATCAACCGTTATTTTACTAACACCTTAACAACATTCCCTATCAACAGTTTGTGTTTCTATGGAATGTTTCAATATATCAATGCTGTTGTGTTCGAAAGCTTTTAGAATAGACAAGATGGTTTCTAAAAAATATAGATCTGTAACATCAAATCAGCTCAGAATGATATAACATTCAGTGATGGATCACGTTTTCAAGCGGCTCTAAAACGACATAAGACAGGATTTGGGTTCATTTTTACTACCTACATAAATATTGAAGAAATAATTAAAAATATTATTGCCCTCTATTAGTAGGTATAATTGATGCTTCTTATGAACTGTTATTTCATGATTTAACACGAATGTAAAAAAGCAATCAAAGCTGCGATTTGAACCGTAAATGATCGAATGTCACGCTTTAGTCTATCTCCGGTCGGGCGTCAGCGCCTATTGCAGAAAAATAATAATTTTAACTTTATCTTTGCTTATAATATTGTGTATTTTAGAGAACCTTAGTTATTATGCTTTTTAAAGGAGCTTTTTTAACAGCGCATAGATAACTGCATACTGCAGTGATTGGAATTAGTGTAATAATATTATGCGATTTCTTCCCTCATATCAAAAAATCTATTAATTTTGGTTTAATAAGTGATTAGAGTGTAACAATTGGATGAGAACTTGGACCGAATTCAACGTGAGTAATACTTTTGTTTGTTTGTTTTTAATAACTTAAAACTCACAATCAAACACACAAAGCTAAATGTAACTAATAAGTATTTTCCTTCGCTGTAATATTAATCTTTACTTATATCATTAAGGGGACAATTTGTAGTATTCATGCTCTTCAGGTATCTATAACGAATATACTCAAAATTTACTAAACCAATTTTATACGTTCTTGGACCAGCACAAGCTTCATTATTCCCGAGTGTGTTGTTAATATAACATGTATTGTTCGATACAGCTCCTTTACCAACTTAATCATAAAAAATGTAACATCTGGCTATCCCCTCAGGGTAGTGAGGGGAGCCGATGGTCCCATGAGCTGGTCTGATGCTCGCTTCATACCCTCGCCGAGATGTGGACGTGGACCCGCCCGTGGTCTGGCCTGCGTGGTGCTACACAGGTACATCATAATGATTATATTGTAGAAGATTAGAATACGCAAGGACGAATGTTTTAGTGGAATACAGCTATAGCGGCTTTGCTGGTCAACGAGGAAAAGCTAACTGATCACTGATGATCAGCAGTTATTATCTCTACAGTTGTTTAAGCTATTTTCGAAATATCTTTGTATTGACGTATTGTAACAGGCGTCAGAAAAAGAGCTGATACTGTATATTTTATAGCTATGTGTGGTAACGTATTCCAAGCAATTGATTAAATAGACAATTAGATGAAGATTAATGCAAAATAATATTCCAAAGTACCGTAATTCCAGAACTTTACAAATCCAGTTGCTAAAGGTGTTAAATTTCGTAATTGAAAATGTTATATTTCTAGCTTAGATCTGAAACGTAATCCTATTTAATAGCGTAGAATGGCAGCTTCCAGTAACCGCGGTGCACAATTATAATTTAGACAAAGCCTCATCCCGGCTGACTTTTATTGTACACATGTAAAATAGCGCACTGCTTAGTATTCAGCCGTTCAATCAAACGGTAGCAACGAGCGAGAAAGAGGCTGGCTACGGGCAGTTAGTGGGCTCTGAGTGCTCGTTTATCTAGTCGCAGTGGGTGGTGCGAGTGGCAACTGGCAGGTGCACATTTCCATACTTCCGTGCGCCGGAGCACGACTCGCCGTTTCGGCTTGTTACAAGCTCGCGTTCCGATGTAACGAATTAGTTTTCGGTATCAATGGGAATAAGTTTGATTCAATTTTCTGGTATGTTTCTTGGACGTGGATTGCTGTTGCCGCGTTGGGTTTAAATATGGAAATGGTTTTAAATTTTCTATTAGTTCCGACAGTTGTCTGGTATAATTCCTTACTCAGTACGTATTATGTTAAACGATGTATGATATTTTTTACGGATGGGTTGCACTTTAATATAACTTCTTTGAAACAAAAAATAAACACTGGCGCTTGAAATCAATAATTATCGTAATACAACAATCAATACACTTACCAGACATTATCAGTAATGACAGTTTCTCACGCGTAGGAGTTTAGCTTTCGCCCAAATATAGAAAAATGCGTAATTGGTGAACTTTTTGAAACGGTAAAGTGTATTTGGTGCCTGATAACTCGTAGCAATTTAATGATTAAGGTCGTTAAGAAGTGTTAACAGCTCACGAAGTGAGATACAAATTGATCGACACACTGGGTGTTGGGCGTACAACGATTTGTTGTATTAACTTAATAAGTACTTTCTAATTCTGATTGAAATGGTTCGACTCAAAATATCGACGAGGGAACGTGGGTTTATGTCGTTGGTTTATATTTTCGAACACTTTGTTTCTATAGTTCAACACAATTAATTGGAATGCTTTGCTCATCTTCTTCTTATATATAAAAATGAATCGCAAAATGTGTTGGTAAGCGCATAACTCGAGAATGGCTGAACTGATTTCGATAATTCTTTTTTTATTATATTCCTTGAAGTACGAGGATGGTTCTTATGTAGAGAAAACGTAAACACGTACCACGGGCGAAGCCGAGGCGGACCGCTAGTTACATATAAAAATGATTATACTTTATTCTTACGCGATACAAAACCTTTAATTGCTTTCTAGTATCCACTACTACAAAAATAATTCTGGGTAGGTAAACTTCCTAGATTGTTCTTATTATCTTCATTTAAAATATGACTAGGTATAAGGAAAACATACACGTTGCTAAGTATGTATATCATTCTATCTTAAACCAATCATCGTCACGGGTTAGCAGAAAAGAGCATACTCCATCCAGTTTTTCCAAGCCATTTATCATAATTCACAGTTCACCATGTTCAACTAATACGCACTTACATATTCAAGAATAAACGAGCGTTGCGAAATATGCGCGTGCAGTCGATAATTGCAATGATATAGTGCATTGTCAGCGACGTGGACCAGCCCGGTTAGCGGATTGACAGCTACAGGCTGGGTTGCCACGTCATACGTAGTCTAGGATTTATGGACTATGGTTTGTACTGTAGTTCTATGCTGATGTTTGTACTTAGGAGATTGGTGATTTGGATGGGATACTTTAGGATTGTGTAGAGGTTAGAAGTTGTAAGTGTGGGGTAATATTGATTTAAGGTATTGTTTGTTATAAGGTAGATTTGCTATGCGTGATCTTTATAATTTGATATTGTAATAAAATGTGTTGATATAATGTTTGTTCTTTTTAACACACGACACAAACGAGTGTTTTATTATTAATAAATATTTATTTGTATCTTTACATCCGGATCTAACGCTAAATATTCGCAGTCGGTCGTAGTATTAAATTCTTTAATAATAATTTACGCTATCATAATATGAATCATAACAAAATATTATATTCATATTCAAATTTTATGTCCATTCTCCTCAACGAATTTTTAAATGTCCAACTAGGACAATATTTCGTCAGCAAAATGCATGTGTATCTTTGATGTTTTGCACACACAAATACAGTCAAAACACGTTTTCTCTCAATCCGCGGACGATGTTTCAAGACAATATTTATTATAAATATAAATTATGGCGGTCGTAAATAAATGTATCATAAAGTGTGTGAATCCGTCTATTAGAATTGGTAATGTGTGTGTAGGCGGCGCACGCGCCACTCCTCTCGCTCAGTGGGCTGGGAAATGCCGAACTGTATTGTTATTTATTGTTTATTTTATTGTATCGCCTCTATTAATTTTGTTGTTCGGAAGTCTTCTTAAAACGTTCGGTTGTAAAATGGCGAAATTCCCATCTGTTATTCATCTAATAATTCTTTTTGGAAAACTTTATGCAAAGTTTTGATATAAGTATCATAATACTACACATAGTAGCTCTTATGAAATGGGAAACAAATATTACTTACTTATAATATCTACTTAAGTGTATTCGAATGTTTTACAAAAATTTTCCATCTTGAAAAATTAAATTGTTAAATTAACAAAAGTACTTCAAAATACTGTATTTACTTCAATATCTCCAACCAAATCAAGTTTGATCGAAGCACTAAATAAAGACGCATCAACAATGTAGACAATCACCTCGTACGAGTATAATGTTTTAATTTATTTTTATTCAATTTACAGTTTAGTATTCGCATCATTACCATACTTACGAACAGTTGAATAATATAATTTCTTAATACGCATAAATAAAATATATACCTACAGATATAAGCACTTAGCTCGGATATGACCTGGCGAATTTATAGGTCCACGATTATAAAAATGCTACGCGGGAAATTAAATGAGAACCGGTGACCGTTTTTTAATGTTAATGTTTGATACAGTTTCTGTTATCGAGATCAGTTATATTGGCTGTATGTAGCATTTTATGGCGATCGAGCGGACTTATTCTGAAAATTTTCATATTTCGTTTGTGGATTTTTCATAATAAAGCAGTCTATTGTTTTGATACGCTGAACTTGGGTCATGGATGCCAATTTTGTGTACAACTACAACAACCATTACATAAAATAAGAGTTCAGGATAGGTCTATAAAACAAATAAAAAAGAATTATTTTTTGTGTTTAGATCGTGTGTATTTAAATTGTATAGAACGCCAAAGTAAATCTTAATGTTATTTTTTCTTGTTATTGCGTTAAGTTCAGAAATATGTGTTAAGTACACATAATTGAACTATGGCCCTACGCGAACTGACATAAAAACAAATGATACTTGACATAGCAACTAGCTAAGATAAAAATTCCTCAACACAACCCTAATGACCTCCAGTGAACTCGTTTCCAGAATACGGCCGCGGTTTTTGCCTCTCGTTTCGCGGGATCCGACAAAGTTGATTGTAACGCTTTTGTTTTTTTTTTATATTTTCGTATTCCAACTCATATTGTAATTTCGGTATTTTTACGATAAAAACATAAACGTTCAAGTAGCTCGCTTCTGTTCGCGGCCGTAAACGGTTTTATTTAATAACCCGCACTTTATCATTGATAAGCCGAGAACATATTTATTTTATTTGACCACATTACAAGGTTTTCAAGGGAACATGTCAGCACATAAAAAAGGTTTATTTATTTTGCTCTTATGACTGACCCGGGGCTGATTATGATGAAAGTATTATTCTAAAAAATAATTATTGTAGTAAAATAAACCTTACAGCACTCATATCTATAAACACTGAATATGATTATGAAACTTCACAAAACCCCACGTCAATACAGTATAATTTATTTAAGTATGAGAAGTTTTGTTTTATTTTCAGAAGGATAGGCTTTTGTCTTTCTTCGTTACTGTGTTACGTAACTTTAAATATTATGAAAGCTAAACAAAGAATTGGTTCACAAATAAAACAGCACAGGCAGTTGCTTTCACCGTATTGATTACATACAAAATATATAATTACATACGTTGATTGCAATGTACCTACCTTAATTATTCGGTACTTCTAAATTACTATAGAGTATCAAAAAAATAATTGAGATTCTGAATTTTTTAAGATCGAGTAAACGATGAGGGCATGTTGGTACTTAGAAAAGCTGATAATGGCATTAGGGCATAAAATTTTTATTAGCATTTAAGTAATATATAGTATCAATTATAATCTATACCAATGTTAAAACTTAAAATTTTAAATGAATATTTAAAATATGTACATTTTTGTTTGTTAATCACATTAAATAGAAATAAAACGAAAATGATCAATGACTCCAAGCACTGCCTTATCCTTCGTACATTAATTTAACACCGAATTGACTGCTCATTGTATACGAATACCCGTTTTGTTTACTCCCGTCAGTAAATACGTATCAACATCATTAATCCAGTAAGCAACGAAATCGTAACGAAGATTGAACCAGATTTTTCTTAATTACCAAAAAGCATTATGCAAAAGAACAGGCTCACAGTTCGCGAGGCGGGCAGGGGTGAGGCGGCATGAAATAAAGAAATTATCGACTCGATAACGAGCCTCGCAACTTACTGTGTCGATAAAAAGTCACACACGCACATTGAGATAATATTACTACGTATGGAGGAGACACCACGAACAAAATCTGTGCGCCATTTTTTTGCTCTAACTAAGTTTTAAAAATTATTATCTAGTTAGGTACTTAACGATGAAAGTTATTCCTTTGCACTTTTCCGCATTATTTGTATTATTTGTGCAATATCGTAACACACACGAAGGCATGTTTGATGCGTTTCACTTTAAAACCATTAAAAAATACCGCTCAACATACGTCACATGACGTATGTTGAGTGGAACATAAGTGATGTAGGCGGTGTCGTCTCCTTAATATTATCTCAATGCACACGCATCGAATTTTATGTTGGACGCTAACGGTGGTCGTAAATTCGACGTATTATGGCCCTCTTTGGATGGCTTTATTAAAAGTGGCGGGGCGGTGTCGCGGTGTCACTCTTAAGTATTAAGTCGTCTTCGATAAAGCTCGCTCGATAATTGTTCTAGAAGTCTCCATCACCGTAAATTAGCTATAGACATAAAAGACGTGTCTCGTGTGACATGCAAACAGACACCGTTACGTTTTACGTCCATTTGTTGATCCAACTCGATGCCCTCATAATACTTTATGTATTGTTAATGTAACTAGCTTATTTGTGTGAGTATAAACGGAGGCTCGTTAAGATTTATCAATGTTTATGGTTTACCGATGTAAAGGCAAGCGATACGTTTTGGCTTCAGTTCATGTTGATTGCTTCGATTATTTGTAGTGATTATAATTTATTTGACGTCATTAGGAAATTAGAGGTATTTATACGGTAAAAATTATAGCTATTTTACTGTCTCATACTTTTTAAATAAAGAAGCAGTAATTGGCCTTCCTTCTTATCAATTGCAAGGTAAATTAAGTAACAAACTTTTAAATTATCATAACATTACTTGAGAATATTAAAAATACTATCCAATATAAGTGTAAAGATTGTCCTAATCAACAACATTAAACTAAGAATTATTTTTTATTTATAATAATGAACACGTCAATAAAAAACGCATCAGCAACAATAGCAGGTCTGCTTTCGTCGCTCAATCGCGGCGCAATAAATAAGCCTAATTTAAAGGTTTTTAAAGCTGCGACGTCATTAGGGCACACGCGACGAATCGTGTCGTCGCTCGTCACGGATGTCGCGTGCGCGCAATCACGCATGTCTAACTGCGTACAAATTCGCCGTGTGTCATTTGTACAATGTTTTGTAATAAACCTTATGGTTAGGGAGCCAGGTGCAAATTTGGTTCATTATTTCCTCTCAAGAGATAATTCGTCAGACGCATGAGAGTATAGTATTATAAAGCCTCGTGAACGTCAGCTGGCGCTCGGTTGGGGGGGTGAGCGGTTGTAGCCTCCCACGCACATAGGAAAAAAAATACATTCATTCATTCATTTCCTCTCAGCTAAAAATTTGTCAAATTGTAGCTAACCCAATATCTCAACGAAAAAAAATAGTCAGCTGGTTACAACATGGTGTATTATACGTCAGCTGGTGTCTCGAACATGAAAGTTAAATTTAAAGAAAAATTTATTTTCCGTTATTTCCTCTCAAACAAAAATTTACCTGATGATAGCTTATATGTAACTGTGGATAAATATATATGTCAGCTGGCTGTATCTTGGTGGAAAAACCGTCAGCTGATACGGGAGGCTACAACCGCTCTTCCCCCCAACCGAGCTCCAGCTGACGTTCACGAGGCTTCATAATACTATACTTTGATGCATTTTACTAATTACCGCTTGAGAGGAACTTGGTCATAAAATCTGCTGCTGGCTCCCGGACCATTATTAAAGTGATGACCGGTGAAAGCGTAGAAAGGAATGGTAATCGAATAGAGAAGAAGTAATTACATTATTATAAGAGGATAGTTTTTATACGTAGGTGGTAATGATCTTGGCGTGTAACTATTCTATATTGTGGTTTAATTATTATTTATATATTGCAGAGAAACGATGTGTTGATTGCATTTATTATTAAAACTTTCGAGTGCAACTAATACAGTGTTCTTTTTTAGTTAATTATAAAAATAATGCATCATATCACAACAATATAACATAAATTAGCATTATAATAATGAGTATTTTTTATCGTCAATAACAATAACAGTCATGGGTGATTTTTTAGAAAGGCAATTCAGTATTGAAACAAATTATACATTGTACAATAGACACTTTTTAATAAAAACAATATCTTTACACATATTCTCTCATGTTCACACCTCATCTAGTCTACCTAGTACCTACTTTCAAAACGATTCTTCCAACCTCTCATTTAATCGACTCGAGACGCAGCGAAATGTACATTAAATGCCCCGTTCTTTGCCCAGTGTAAGTGCAAATTTACATAGTGTTTCATAGCAATTCGCTGCAGCCAATCCTCGTAACGAGCGAACGCCAACGCGTCCACTGCGATGGTATTAGCCCTAATGTGATCGCGCCTTTCGTTCCGCTTCTTAGCCTTCCTCGTTGTATTGTATAGTGATTCGCTGGTTTACGCTTTTGTTTCAGTGTGACGAACATTTTCGTGTGCGGAAATACCTGTAGGATAAGGGCAGATTCTCGGGCAAAATTTTTTGAAAATGTTCAATTGAGCGATATATAATATTGATATAATTTTGCACGCCTCATAAGCGAAGCGTTGAGGTGGGTACTACTGTCGCTTCGCGCAAAACATCAAGTTTTTCAAACTTAAAATGTCTTTATGTATCATACATTGCACTTGTAAGATAATACATACACACACATATTAAGAAAAAACACTATTTTTAACGTTCATGATATTTTTGATGTCATTTTTGTTATTTAAACTAGTTAAAAAACAGTTTAAAAAAGTTCTGTCTTGGACGTCCGTGTGTCTGTATGTGCGGATCCTTTTTCTTGTTAACACGATAGCGACCGAAATACTTTACTAATCGAGTCTTTTTTTTTCTCTTACGCTTGAGTATGCTCAGGAATAGAACCCTTTCATTTTTCAGGGTCTGATTCGATGTGGTTTAATTGTTATTAAATAAACAAAAATAATAATTAATAAATATTTATAAAAAAAAAATTATGAGGCGTGCACTTTTGGATTTTCCAAATTATATTTTTAAGTATGTTGCTTCTAATATTATGTAGAGATGAAAATATATTGCAATGACGACAAGACCTTTGATTGAAGAGGGAAAATAATTTGTTAAGAACTATTAAATAGTTCACGTTTTCTCTTTATATTACTTTAAGATGAAGACAATGATAATAAAGTATCTTTAACAATGCTTAAATTATTTCTACAGCAGTTGGTTCTCGGCTAATAACTATCATTATTGCGACTATTTTCTTCAATTAACTGTGATTGTTGTCGGCTGTAACCTCGATTTCGGGACACCTTCTAACAATGCTATTTAGGTAGGACATGCATTTGCGCAGTTTAAATTGATTCTAGTCCAGGAACAGGTTTTAGTTTGGGATATATTTTCTATACTAATATTATTGGATATTTCCAGCAATATTTTGTAGTTAATTGTATCGTGTGTACCATTGACTAATATGTACTATGCTTTTAGTTATCTGATAAACTAAAATTACCCATAATGTATAGGGATTAAATGGATAAGCCATATTTGGTGAACATCAATCTATATACCAAGATATTATATAAATTTGTTAAATCATTTGATTTTAATAATATTTTAAATATTATGTTGTTTTATCAAATTACCTGTAATTAATGTGTGTAAATTATTTTGTTTCAGGTAAGGAAATTTCATTAAAGTGGTCGACTTTTAGAGTAAGATACCTACTGAAGAACCAAAAACAACGAACCAAAGAACAAAAAATATAATCAACTTTAAGAGCATAATCCGCCAAGATTTAGACATGGGAGATCAAAAATTTGGGTACATCCAAGTAAGTATTTCCAATGAAGAATCTTTAATGATTAGAATTCAATAGGTAATGACGATTGAAAAATATCTACAATATATAATATACATCAATGATATCCCACAAAATACTTTGTAGTTAGACTAATAAGAGCAGAGAAATTATAAGATTATGCTACGGCGTAATTTGCATGTTATCGTGAATGCATTAATTTTACACTATATTGCTATTACCGCGTTTTGTATTTTACATATTTTCTATTTAAGACTCGGTACATACTTTGATCTAATTACTTAAGATGAGTAAGATGGTTTGATATAGTTTTAACATGTATGTGTTACAATTGAAAATACATTAAAATTTATCAAAAAGAAAATGATAAAATGTTAGTTATTGGGTAAATAGAACTCACTAAAACACGCTCGAATATTGGAATAAAACGGAAAAAATATACAATCCATCTTTCTACATAACAAAATTCGTTTCCGTCATTTGTATAGGATATGGTGAATCTAGTACGTAGCTAGATATGGTAGGGTCAACTCATCTAATTCTGTGACAAAACAGAATATGAAAAAAAAACAGGTTAAACTTTATAAATTTTATTTTTATTTTTAATAGGAACATTAATCAATCTTCTATTTATCAAATGGAGCAAGTGTAATCTTAACACATATGAATTAACTCAGCGTAAAATGAGCGTAATCAAACCGCGATGACTTGTCTAATTCTGTGACAATCACCATAATTCGGTGATAGTACTTCTCTAATTCTGTTATAACCGAATTAAGTGAGTATTTATTATTTTTTAACACAAAAGTAAAAAAAAAATACAATTAATAAAAATATAAACATATTGAAAGTAATAATTATGTATTTATTTATCAATGAGAAATTATCAAAAGAGGGGAACCATAAAAAATTAATATTGGACTTTATAATTGTTTGTGTGAACAGTGTACAGACTCATTTTTGACTGCAGAATATTTTGAATTGCGGATGTCAGCGTTGTTTCATTATATTTTCTATTTTTATTTTTGTCTTCCTCCATGCTGTCTAAAATAACAAAAAATAACTCACTTAATTATGTGATAAAAAAAATAACGGACTTTTTTAAAAATGCTTGAAAGCGATCCTACTTTTAAACCTGAGTAAAAATAAATATTTTCTGACTTAAACCATGCTTAAACGACTAACGTATACGTACTAAAAACAATTATTTATACACGAATTGAAAATAATAAAAATTTGCTTGGTTAATTCGGTGACATTGTTTTGAGTTGCAATCTTGAAAATCGTTAACTTTTTGAACCCAGGAAATAAGGTATTATGCAAAAACAAATGAAAAATTACTAAAACCTTTATCGGTATCAACAAGAATATGTTTTTAACAATTAATTATCAAAGTATCATGAACTTACACTCACCTTTTCTATTTAAAATTAATTAAATAATGACAGCACAGTTGCACGCTACCGGTGAAACGTCAAACATGGCGGGCGCAGTGACAAATTCCGTGATTGTTACTATCTCACCGGCACGATTTTAACAAAAATTTGTACACGAAAAGAAGCTTTATTACCATACTATAGGGTTAATTTTAATGTATTGGATTTTACTCCTATAACGCTGTAAAAGAGTCCAAACGTTGTATCTCCGAATTAAGTGAGTCACATAATTAGGTGAGTTTACCCTACTTACCCGATAGGTAATAGTCATAAATCTTAATATGCACAGTGCAGCAAGTTTGAAATAAACGCACTATGCTAAAACAATAACATATTAATCGTTAATTATTGTTTTCAATCTCGAAAAGCGCTCATTCGTCGATTAAGAGAACGTTTTATTTCTCCATTTTATGTACAGACAGACATACATCAATCAACATACCGGATGTGCCTTATACTATTTGTTTCTATGTTTTACAAAAGTACGCGAAACGACTTCCTAAAGCTGTTATTTAGCTGTATATAATTATGGGACGGTGAGAAGGTATGTCTCGTCTCCAGGGTGAATTATGTGGGAAGAATAGTTTAGTCATTTCTCTGAGGTAACGAGGAACTATAATTCATATATGATGTTGTGGAGAGATGCGCCTGCGTATGTATGGAGATTGACAGCTTGTTGAGTTATAGGTGCTGTTTGCGATTCAGTTGTGTAAATCTTTAGGATTCGTGAAGGATGTATTGGTAAGGCGGGAAGAGGGAATTCACAAAAAGTTGTGTAGGATTTTGAGCTTCTGGAATTTAACATAAAATAACATAAAACAGAGATGCTTAAGGAAGTAAAGGATAATGGAATCTATATTTATTAGGTAATTGAGTGATCGTAAAATGTACTTGTTTCGTAGTTTTATAAATTAATTTGAAAACAAACAATTAAGTTGCAAGGTACATTATGTAAAGAGGTTATAAAGTTAGTACATTGAAATTTATGAGATAATACAACAGATCTGATAATTATTGTGTAATGAAAAGGGTTTGTTGATGTTATCTTTTGTTATGAATGAGACAATTGTGCTTATATAATAATTAGAATAATTGTAGCATATCTATCTTCGTTATAGAAGCTATAATATTATAGTGATGAAATACCCTACGACGCGACGTTTCTAAAGTTTTAAATTATTGCATTATATACTAATCATAATTAAATGTATTCGGAAGGATTGTGTGACTTCACATTGTAGGTAGCTTACAGTAACTAACTTAACTATTAGTATTGTAATATATTATCTGTGCTTACAGCCTATAATGCAGTTTAAACATAACCTTATCGTAAAATTTAACGTAAAATAAAACAAAATACTAATGCAAATTATGTTGAAATTATGGGCGTAATAATAAGGGAGCACGTGCTCGTTAGCCACAAAGACTTTATTGTAAGCTTTGGATATTAAAATTAATTATAGCAAAGAATGTATGAAACGCCTCTATAATAGGTCTATAACAGTTTGCACATAATACGTTAGCTGAATTCTCGGGTTTATGCAATGTTTGGACGAATGTATGAACGCCATATCTAAGGGTTAGTCGGGAGGTTCATTTCTTTTAATAACGGCGGCAATATATTAATTCTAACTAAATAACAAACAGAAGAATTATTTATAAACTAACGACTGCTAATTCGCAAAATTCTTTTAATTTCGAACAATAAAAAGCTCACAATTAACATTCATCCATAAAGTAATCAATTAAAAGTATAATTACGAAAGTGAACGATCTCGCCTCATTATACTACATCGTATTTATATGAGATTGCATGCGAGATAAAGGCAATGAATTAAACGTAAACAATGATACTAAACTATTTCAACTCTTAGAGGGGAAATTTATGGCGGATTTCATTCATTGAATGGTGTTCGGAGGCGCGTTTCTAATCGCATTGAAAGGTGATCGTAAAATTAGGCATTTCCTCCGATTCTTAGGCTATCTGCAGTCGGATGTCCATAATGCTAGCCTAGGCGAGAGATTATTTCCATCATGTCTATTATTATGACTTTAGAAATTTTTTATTTGTAAATAAGTGCCGGTTTTATGGACTGTGTTTGCTGATTGCGTATTAACATCCTGCCTGTTTTTATGTTGATACAATGTAAACATGCATGCATGTGAGGTTAAATTTTAATCTAGCTTGTAAATAACATTATTCACGGATTAGAATGACTTTAATAATGAGGATCTTAATCGTTTTATACACAAATATACTTTAACTTATATTAATGTGATTCACCATGTTTTTATAGGAAAGTTTTATGTATTGCGCTTAAAAGAGCTAACATCATCTTATTATACGAACGTTATACCAACGACTACATATATAAATGCATACTTGATCTTCATACGGCTATACTCGAAGCTAATAAAGCTTCACAGGTTATGGCCAAGTAATGAGGTGGTCGCGAAAGACGGAAGGCGTCCGCCGCAGATCCGTATCGCCCATCCGATGCACCCAGATTGTAATAACAGAGTTTAATGCTAATTAGCTCTTGTACCAATCTAGATTTAATTGAAAATTATATAGGTACTGTTGGAGATTGATTGTAAAGTTTAGTGGTTGTAGTTTTTATTTCATTGGGAAAGTAATGTTTCTGACTAAAGCCATTTGTTTGATGTAATGTGTATCCGATAATATGGGAATTTATTGATAGGATATCCTATCAGTAAATTCGATTCGAATTGATAATTAAACTTTTTAACGAGTTCAAAAGAAATTTAGAATAGTTTGCGATGTGGTTACAGATTGATGTGTCAGAATAATACAAAACCATGTCGTCATGCGATTTAAAAGAAATAGCTCGGTAGAAAATGAACTAGACACTTGATTGGCAAAATGCAGTGAAATTATGGTCGTCCATGAAAAAGTTTTATTATTATGAATATAGGTAGTTACTAAAAAAACTTCCCTAGCAGATATTGCATTCTTGCTGTAGGTAGGTACTTGCAACAAAAGCCTCGATATCGAACCCCGTATAATCGAAGCTCACCGCTAATGGCGGACATAAAAGGTCAAAATATTCCCAAATATCCTACCACAATGCAGCATTAATGATATGGTATTCAATTAGTTCCCGTGCCGTGGTATTCCCGCGGAGGGGAGGGCCTGCTGAGGTAGCGCGGAGGCTGCGGTAGAAATACGTTATTAACGCCGCGCCGCTTCTTTTTATTTTTAATACGATCGCCTCGAGCTAAAGGTTACCACAGATACGGATTGGGCGAAGTTCGAATTTGTATATTTTTTAGTGCTTTAATTCTTTAAGGTGGCAGAAGGTTAGGTGGTACGTAAACTGTTAGTGTGAATAATAATTTATAATAGTTAATTTAATGTTAGTAATAGGTAATAGCTAATTTAATTTTTTGTAGTTTGTTAAGGTTCTATAATAATATTCGATTTTGTGTTAATAGTCCTATTACGAATATGTAGCTTACTTAGATGTAATGTAATCTTGTGTTAAATTAGTCCTTATAAGAGTTTCTACTTATTTAAAGAATTTATATTTTACTGACTCAGAAATTTAGTTGATATAGGTAATTAATAATCTCGCAAAGAAGGCATCACAATATACCTTAGTAAATAAAATCTCAAAAAAAAAGATAATGTATTAGAATTAAGAACTAATATAACATATTGATACACGATAAAAAATATAATAATTATATAGACTATAGTCCGTACCTGGCTGACATCTTTCGGCATCTGGCCGGTCGGAGGCTGCGATCGCGATAGCGCGGGTCACTGTCCCCTCGCAACTGGTCCCCGGCGCTGCTCCCAATGGATCCAGAATATTGTTTATTAAAAATTTTCTATATAATTTATAAGTTTTATAGAGTTTGTTCTTGTCATTTTTGTGAGATGACTATCTAATTGTGTGTCCATTGATATTTAGATGGAGATTTTACATTGCTATGTTTAATTTGATGAGAATATAAATTTCATGATAAACATTTAATCGATATTGCATTGTGGTGATGATTGATTTTGAATTACTGCTTTATGATGTTTAAATAACAATCAACTGTAGCAATTTTTTTAATAGTCTATAACATCCTTTAATTGTACACTATCAAATTATTCGATAAATATTTCATTTCTATTTTCAACATATAAAAAATACATTGTAAAGTTCCAACGCGAGGCCCCAAGCGGAAGAACGAAAAGTTCACAGTCACAGATCAAATGAGACAGTGCGACAGAGTAAGAAAGTGGAGCGGGTATAGTTTTGTAACACCGCCGTCCGCCACAGCTCGCCACACTCCGGTAGGGTAACCCGCGAGCCTGCGACCCGCCCGCCGGATATCGACGTCCGATTCTTTGTAATTACAACATTTCATAATAGTTTGTGAGCCGAATTAATTGATCAATATCACTGCTCTGTGGCGTTCTCACAGGAATTTTTCATAGGAGATTGTGTGTCGTGATTTCGGACGCGACCGGCGAACCGATAGTTTTTAGTTATTTGTAATACGTTGGTTTTGGCTGTTGGGCAATGTTTTCAATGTTATATGGGTAATCTATACTTTTAGTGTGCGAAAGTAAAGCACTGTAGATCTGCTTGTTACGTGATCATGTCTGTTAGGTCGAAGGGAAATGGATTCGGATCAATTTTATAACCCATGAACTGTTTGAGAAGGACGTCTGTTTTACAGCGATGAAAAAACTTTTTAGATATGAAATGAAGGTTATATTCTAATAAAATAAAAAAAATATCTATTCTAATGCGAATGGAAAAGTAAGAAAGTGAATCAGCGATCTAAAAGCTCTCACGTTTACGGCAACTGCAAGTAGCCAACTATACAGTATTAAAAGTTAAAAAATAATGTTCTAGGTACTCGAATAAATGTTTAACATAATTTCATATCATACTAGAATTGACATTTATAAAAAAATCGAAACATCTGGTGATGAAGTGCTATAATAAGCTTCCTTATAACACATTACAATCTGTCAATAAGTTTGATGAATATGATATGAGTTTAATTGTAGGTATCATTAAAATAACATATCAATATGTGTCTCAAAATGTATATATCAATCGAGTATTGTAATTTAAGCATTGAGTGGGTGTTGAGTTATTCATTGACAAAAATAAACTGACAACACTGTTGTGGACGTGGTTTCTTATGAATGGTAGATATCATTTGGAATTTTGTATGACCTTTAGAGATATAGTTAACTATAAAATAATAATATTTTTCAAGAAGTTTTTGTCTAGCGCTTCTTTGAGTGCTTTTAAAATTATATAAGTGTTAGGGTATGTGTACTTAATTAGTGCTTCCAATTTAGAAGTACATATTTACTTACAATTTATTAAACGTTTACTAAATAATAAATATTCAAACAAATACATGAAACACGTGTAACGTATCTTGAGGAGTTTGTATTTTCCGAAAATATTCGTGTAAAAGTCAAGAAACGGAAGAGTAATCGCCAAAATCCTTATTTATTATTTGATGTTTTAATAAATAAAAATATGTACTTACTTGCTAATCTCTCTCATGATGACAGAACTCTGCAAAACTAAAAAAGTATTTCGAAGACAGTTTAATCCAAAGAATAACTATACATAGAAGGTATACAATGACGTCGGCGGTCGCGCGACTTTTTGTGCCTCAATCTATTTCACCTCTGAGCGAAGCGAGGCCGCCAATGTCACAATGATGTGGGCAAAAAGTATCCTTCGACATCCACGGTGACTTGGACCAATATTATTTTTAGCACCTCTAAAATCTTTGCGCTATTTTTAGTTTTAATCGCTCTAATTTATCATTATTTTAATCGCTCTATTTTTTTTGAAGCAGGTGCTATTAGAAATGTCAAGCCACAAAATAGTTGAGATTTGATGGAACTCGTGTGCAGAGCACGTCGTTTCATTTCGATACTATCTGCATAAGTGCAAGAGAAAGAAAGCTCATATTATATTTCGTGTTATCCTTCAAAATTCAATGCGAAATACTATAAATAATAAAGCAAAATAGTCACTAGGAAACATAGACCATTACGGCTCCTTTGAAAATCAATATTACATAAATACCAAAGTTCAATAAACATAGTTGACAGTTAAGGAAACAGTATTATTTCGAGCAAATTTCCAACATTTTCTTTTACTTATCATCCTTGACATTTACTATATTTCATAACATTACACTGACCAAATTGAAACATAAAGTAATTACCCAATGGAGACCGGTCATAAATTGCTTTAAATATTCAACAAACACGTACGGAAAATCATTTAATTAGATTGAATCTCAATTGGTATTTACTACGTACGGGGTATTAATCATTACAACTGGTAACTGGTTTGAACCGGCGATATCCATCAAGAGGTAACCCAGTTTAGGTATGCATTGACAGTCCGCACCCACTACTAATAATTACGCGTCATAGAATGTCAAATGTCAAGCAAATGTCAATTGTTGACATAAAAAGTGTACGGCTAGGCCGGTAAACACTTCCGCGCTTTTCTTGGACAAAGCTTAAGGTGATAGTCATTTTACTGTAGAGCAAAATTGAAGAATACAGTAAAGGCAAATTATAACAAGTCGTTTACTGCAGCATGATTAAGTAAGATATAACATAGAAATTAGAAATGTTTTGGATGCTAGTTAATTTGATAGTAAATACATAAATGACTTTCAATATACAAACAATGCAAGTAAATGCATTCGAATAAAAATAGGCAATAACATCATAGAATAATTGTTGGAAGATCGATGTAGTTTGATAAGGGTCTAGTAATAAGGCACCAATAGACACAAAACAGAACAAGCGCGCAACACAGCGAACGTGATCGTAAATTGTACAAACAATTGTCAATCCAAGTGGATACATGAGCATTGTCCGATACGCACTCACAATGGAGCGGCACTGATATAGTTTTACAGCGGCAAATAAAGGACCATTACAAGAGTATTACTGTCTGGTGGGCTCTCGACAGGGTCCGAGCAGGAAGTCGGCTGAAGCGTCGATTTCTCCGCGCGAGCGATAAATAACAGCTGGCTCTAATTCCTTGCACCATATTTACGCCGGCCGCGACACCGCGTGGGTGAAACGGTGCAGTGTAATCAAATGTAGTTGCAACTATCGCTGGCCCTTTTATTGCGTATCTAACGCAGTTTTCTTCCGAGTTCAACAAGCGACGCCATTACGGTATCTGCTTGACATTATTCGTATAAATTAGTGTTTCGCAGATATAGGTACAAGGGTGTTATTGCGTCTGTAGGTTCGACCGAATGCGAGCTTTGCGTTCGGACGGAATCGGCGCCGTGCAATCGCAACTCGCAAGTACCGCACACGCTCTTGATCCTATTAATATTTATTGGCTTTAACAAGGTCCCCATGCCTGAGGGCGTGCGCTGATATTTAGCCATGATAGCTCGTAGTACAGAATGTATCATACCTATTGTTAACGAACTTACGAGATGTCAGACTTTGAAAATTATTGTTTCATTTTTGTTGAGAAAATTTCCTGTGATTTATTACAAACATAATTTAAATTTAAAAAATGTACTAAGCTGTTGTAAAATAAAATAGAAATTTAATTATAAAGCTCTAATTTGAATCGTACCAAAAAAGAGTCATAATATAACCCTAATGTGAAGTTATTACTAATCAGAAATGCTAATTTATTTTAATTGCATAGCAATAAAAACAGTGTTCGCGAAAATATCAATTGATATAGAGCGCGTTCTCGCCGGCTCACGTCCACTTGCGTAATTTATTTACTTTTACCATTAACTATTATTTATTGCAATCAATTAGTTTTATAACTTTAGTGCAATTAAGTCGAACATGTAGCGCGTTTGTTAGGCAAAAGCTTGTAAAAGTCTAATATCAATAAAATTCATTAGCAACCCGGAATAATTATGTATTATGTAATTGTCATGACATCAATACAAGTACCAATTGCAATATAAGAAAAATAAACACTTCGAGAATATGGCAATTAATGTATTTTAAATTATTATGCATGTTTACATAAATACTGAAAGAGCCTTAATTTTTGTAATAAAACAATCCAATTCCTACAGTCGACGTTCTATGTGAAATAAATGGCATCCCATTATTATATAAAGCAAAATAGCCACGAACAAAGATTTTCCATTAAATATCGCCGCAAAATACAAATAAAACAAATCTCTCTACATAATATTCCTCTCGAATCGCGAAGACTTGATTTCTTATCGCTCAGACAGAGTCCAGCCATTGTAGAATCGAGTGTTAAATTATTATCCAATCACGTAAGATTTCATGGGACAGATCATTTCTAGGCTTTCCTTTATGCGTAGGGTCGTGATAATAATCTGTGGTATAAATAGTGGGATTTGAATAATCAAATACGAGCGGAGTTTCGCGTGTAAATTATATTGCTGGCTTTCGCAATGGTATTTGACCCGAGAAATTGTTAATGCCTCGGGTTGAGCCTTGGTCACTGGTTGAAAAACCCTTATATGATATAGATCGTTGGAAAGCTGGATTAAACGTAACTGCGTATGTTTTGCAATATCTTCGCATATGTATTTTACACACCTAGTAAGTGGGTGGTCTTATAAAAAAATATTGTGATTTTCCTTCTAATTTAAATGAACATTTTTTTTTAGTTTAAGGTGTGTAAGATAGTGGCAATTAGTGCTGGACTATATCTAAAATATTACGGAACTTGTTATCTCATGAAGTGAATTGATTTACATTGTTGATGATCATGAATATTAATTACTATTATCATTATCATTAGTCATATTTTTTATCTAAAACAAGTCTCTGGTATGTTTGTACACTTTGAAATTTATTTTATAATGAATTCTCCGTGGTATTATGAGTTTTGATGCCTTCCTGCAAGTGCATGTCTAATCGGATTGTACTTGAAAACAATTAAATCTATAGCGGCCATAAAGAGTCTAACATTCCTAGGTAATATCGAGAACAGGTTACAGAGCATCACTACGCATTATTTGTAGCACCACATATGCACACATAGACATTATGGATGATCAAGTTGAACGTCTGCACGTCAGGCTAACTAGATTCATGCGTGTGTGGGTGAGAGCAAGATTTATGGCGTGCACCACTCAATGAGGCAGCATTACGTTGATAGCATGGACATCCGAACATCTAGCAAATTGAATGGGGAACGAACTCATTCTTTGCTCGCTCGTGTCGTGTATGGTGTGGCGTGTGTATGTGTAGTGTGTATGACAGGTGACACGTTACGTTGAGGATTATTTGGTGGGATCGCGGATCTAATCGCTATTTTATTTTGATTGTAATGTTTTGGTTAGACTTTAAGCTAGCTCTGTATGATTGTATGCAAAGTACAAGTGTTTTAACGGATAGGTGCAGAGATTTATATATTTCACACAGGAATAACGATTGTGCAACTTAGTTTAATTTACTACGTTTTTAGTTAACAAGCATAATTCATAGTAAATCCAAGGTACAATATTTGTGGTTAAGTGTGCATTTGTATTTTATTGTATTTGTATTTTTACTGGGAGATTGTACAGCTCATAATAAAATGAAGTTTGATGTTCACTTCCTTGTTACATTATATGTGATTAGTAATTATTTATATCGTGCCAAGTGTAACACTTATTTTACGGTACGGTTATCTTTATAATTCTTCCGTAGTAGATATAAAAATTAAAGCTAAAAGTTAGAAATGATTCCTTAGTAAATTTATTTTTAATTTTTATTATATTAATTCATATGCTAAAATATTACGACCAAAAAGTCTGAATTCGAATTTTCCCACACCAGTAAACTCGACATTATTTTTCATGTATCTTAATTTGCTTTTAACAACCACAAATAATAACATAACTTTCAGAAATGGATGAGTCATCTCATCAAAGCCGTACCTCCCGCATTCTTCATACCATTCAAACTGATACACTAAAACCCAGCGATACATTTCCCCAGTGATGTATACATTTTAAACAATCGTCCAGCGGGATGTATTTATTAATGTACAATCTCGATAAATGGCATAACCGAACCGGCCGCATTAACACGACGAGCACAAATCGTTGGACGTTGCTATACCACTTTGATCCAGCTATCGTCCTATCTTTGGTTTTGAAGACAAATGGTAGAGAGACGCCTCACACGATCAACAATGGGCTGTAGGCGAACTGGATTGCAATTCAATAACCTACACAACACGGATTCTAGTTATGTAACACACAATATTTTGTTTGATCTGTGACGCTTTTGAGGCTACGCTGTGTGGTCTGGAGATTAAGTATTATGTTTTTGAATAATTGATGCGAGTTTCGGTGAATGTAAAGGCTGTGGAATATATAACAAAGGATTAGTCTTTGTATCATCTACCTATTTAATGTTCCTAGTGTAGTGGGTGTATAATTGTCATATCATTTTACGTAGGTATATTTTCTAATACTTTATAAAAACAATCACTTAAGTATATGTATAAATCAATGTTAGTTATTTAATCAACGAAATAAAATTTAATCTATAACAAGCACGTTAGGTCCTATTATCCTGTAGTTAAACACACAATAATCAATTATTATCAGTACATATTATGTAAGCTACATGATTGTTTCATCATCGCTGAATGCAAGTAAGCACTCGGTCCACATAACCTATTGTATGCAAACGCATTCACACAACCAGCTTCAGGGTAGCTTTTTGCTACCAGTAAAGTTCAGATAGACGATACATTACGCGCACCAATTGAGTCATCGTAGGTACGAGTATGATGGAATAATCAAAACCGAATAAATTAATCTCTAATTGGTCCGATCCTATCGCCGGTGTCGTAACCGTCAAAATGTCGTCCCGACATAAAAATGTCAGTGGGTACGACATTTCGGATTAAGCCGAGACGGGAAAGTGATCGAATTTGAGCGTGGCCTTTGTAAAGTGCTGACCGGTCGCACCGCGTTGTTTGTGCACTCGCTTACGAGTTGCAGGATAAAGGCTTACCCAGATGCAAATGAGGCTTGATTCGTTTATCTTTTTAAAAGCTTTTCGGATTAGCTGTGATGTGTCCGCCCCACGGCCAGCCACCTATTGTGAAATGAATAGCCGGAACGATAATGAGGCTTGTGTTTTGAACAGCTTTGCTATTTCGATCTTTGCAAAAACTTTTCAGCCGGTATTAGCACCATTCAGCAACTCATTTCTCATGTGTGTAAAGATTAAACAATAAAACATCCCAAGCTTTTCCTTTTTTGTCTAGGCAAAGATTTCTCCATTATCATAATAAAAAATGAAAGTGTCTAATGTTATAAATCGTTTATTAAAACTAATGCATCCATTTTCCTTTCAATCTCCATTATTACTTCCGCCTTACTGCAAATAGGTAATATTCATTGCTATTATGTATATAGAATTCGTATAAATAGAATCTCGTAGAAATATAATTGTTGTCGTTTTATACAATGCAGGTTTATAGTTAGTCAATTTTAAAGATTGTCACTAAACGCTTCATCCTGAAATTAAACATATTACGGTCATTTTATTGCACGCCTCATAAGCGAAGCGTTGAGGTGGGTACTACTTACTGTCACTTCGCGCAAAACATCTGATTTTTCAAACTTAAAATGTCTTTATGTATGTATGTAGTATGAGTGTTAAATGTCATTGCACTTGTAAGATAATACATACACACACATATTAAGAAAAAACACTATTTTTAACGTTCATGATATTTTTGATGTCATTTTTGTTATTTAAACTAGTTAAAAAACAGTTTAAAAAAGTTCTGTCTTGGACGTCCGTGTGTCTGTATGTGCGGATCCTTTTTCTTGTTAACACGATAGCGACCGAAATACTTTACTAATCGAGTCTTTTTTTTTCTCTTACGCTTGAGTATGCTCAGGAATAGAACCCTTTCATTTTTCAGGGTCTGATTCGATGTGGTTTATAGTAACTCTAGAATTACTATAAACAATTAATAAATATTTATTAATTATTATTGTAGTTAAATAAACAAAAATAATAATTAATAAATATTTATTAAAAAAAATTATGAGGCGTGCACTTTTGGATTTTCCAAATTTTTATATATCTTGCCTATTTTAGATACTGTTAACTATATTACATTATTACAGTACAGTGATCAATGACTTTCTACGTGGACAAAGAGCAACATGTCAGCTTACCACCAATATAATTAGGGGACATTCTCCAAGCGACGTATGCCCTTACCTATATCTTGCATCACAATAATTCCCATCAGAAACCGGTACGCAAATTGTGCACATATAAATTGCCTATCCGTCACGGCGATCACAGATATCGACAGGCCATACATCAAACGCGAATACCTTGTGATCGTCATTGTAAGGTGCGACCGCTTTGTGGCCTTGTAGATAAGCGGCAGGATTGATGGCTGCTCGGCTCCTGGTGTTCGCGGTTTGAGAACTAGAGAGGGTGGTAGATATCTGTATCGATGGAGCGATGGACGTGTGTGCTATTATTTATACTGATTGTGTACGTGTTTCTTGTATCGGTCAGTTTGGAAGTTTGGGAGGTGTTCTCGAGTGGCGTAGTGTGAGTTAATAGGTAAACCTGCAATTTTTATAGATAATATTAGAAATTCTGGTCGTTATGGATTTAAAGGCCTAAATCAGGATACAGTGTAACATTTTTCGAATGCTTTATAATGAGCGACGCGATCGTAATAGACTGTAAATAAAGGTAGATTGACGAATTGTTAAATGTCGGTAATGGTAGTAACTAGTAATGGCATTGCAACAATTCCTTGGTAATGTTCTTAATTAATGTTTGATTCAATCATTCGACTATCTATTTATTGTGTGACAATATAGTAATACGCCCATACAATATATATGCATAACTTAAAAAGTGAAAAATAGTAGGAAAATATATTTATAGAAGTAAGTAATTAAATTTTATTGTAAACATAATGCATTATAGCAATACAACTTGTATGTATGTCCAGCGCGAGCCGTACATTACACAAGGAAACAATTGAACGAATGTACCTCTTTACAATAACCGTTCAGTTAATCTTCAAGCTAGTAACACCATGTATACGGATTTTGAGAGACATAGCAAAATTAATACTTTTTGTAAATTTTATAAATATTAGATCTTATATTAGATCTTATAGGTTTTATAAAAAATTGTGAGATGAAAAAATATGTATTTTTGCTGATAATCATAAAAAAACATAAGTAAAACGAACTGTGTGCCTCAACAAAGAATAATCCACATAAAAAACTGTATTTTAATATTTCACATGAAACTATTACTTATTCTTATGCTTACGAAAGAAATAATCAGCAAATCTAAATTTTAAATAAACAGTGCCGACCCAGTGGTTCAAGGCCTCGTCTTTATTTTTATTCGTCCATAGTTCAAGCGTTACAGTATCAAAGGTCATGTTTTAATTAAATGTAGATCTTATAATTATTCGAATTTAATAGTCAATGAAGGCCATGTTTATTCTTTTTTTTATTCTCTCAAAGGGCAAACAAGCTTCAGTTGTTTATTTTATAATGCAATAAACAACTTGTAAAATAGAAATAATAATGTTTATTTATCATAGGATTATATTTTAATACGTTTGATATTGGCTATTAATATAAATCCATGTAATAAATGCACGGTCATTACCACGCTCTGTATTCATATTCAATTTCATAAATTAATATTCGCATATAAATAGATATCTATCGAAGTAGATAAATTTATAAATATTCAGATACTATTGATATTTTAGTTACATAGAAATCGGATTATCAATATCATCATAATATCATGTTAATTCGTAAAAATCGCGATAAAAAGGAGTATGTATTATGAAATAAAGTTTACTTCTAGACCTTGTTGCACTTTATTTCTAGAGGTTAGGTAAATACTATAATGCTACGTTAAAGCAAAATACATATGTATTTATTCATTTATACATACGTATACGTAGGTACATCCTACATATATAAATGTACATATTTATTCCGGTTCGAATGGGCATTGTTTTGGAAAATGGTTTACGAATACTTTTATTAATCATGAAATATCTCCCAAGGAAAAATTGTCATTTAACTATTATAATTGTTTAGTGTAACTTTTAAATGTAAAATGTCAACAGAAATAACTGGTTTCTTTTCATACATAAAATTAATGTGTTTCTGATACCATGTGGTTTTGCTACTTTCCGCCGTTTATTTATAATGTAAACACATTTTAAGAGGATTCTCCGATTTAATTATTCATATTTTTTTGAAAAAGCTTGTTTATGTTATATGTATATGATCATGGATTTTCCCAGTTTTATATTATTCTATTTGAAGCAGAGTTGAATCCAACAAACCAAAATCATAAGCATTATTCCAGCTGTGAATTAACTTTTACCTGTATCACAGCTTACTTATAAATATAATTACTAATCCTTTCGGATATACACACATTATATAAAACCATACTATTATCATCTAGATTGCCTATAGTCTATGATATAGTCCCTTTTTTTTGTGGTGTTTCTCAATGTTAGCCAGAAGGGCTTCTACATTTTAACGCAGACGCGGGGGTGAATTGAAGGTTCACCCTGGTAGCGACATGCGCAAGGGCGTCCCCCCTTGACGGGGATCTCGAACCTCGGCTTGGGCTGTCGCTTGAGTGGAGGAGGCCAGAAGGGCCCTAATCGGACGGGATATAGTCCCATAGACGTTTTCCTACTACTCCCAAAAGTGTGGCGAGCCTACACAGATTTAGTGCTAAGTCCTCTAGGCCTTCTGAAGGGTGTAACCTTTACAAATACTAATTTATTGCAAGGTTATTGAATACACGTGTTGCGGATAGTTGAGTTCTTGTATAAGCCGTGCTGCAGTTATAATCGCCGAGCGAACTATAAATTATGCATAATGACGTTTACATTCGCAACTACGAAATTAGATTGAAATTATAAACTCTGTAGTCTGTATTGAAGTGGATGCTTTGAATGATTCGAATGGTGTTGGCTTGCAATGTTGTGATGGGATTTGGGAACTTTTCGGACAATTACGTTATTGAAGCAAATATTGGATTTGTAATAGGGATCAGTGTGATTCGTTACATCAAACCAGAAAGCAGATTGGTCTGGAAAAGTATGCTAAACTACAAACAAAAAATGTTAAGTACATACAACTATGGGTATGATAAATCATAGATCAAAACAAAATAGTGTAATCGTCACTTCCTGTTTATTCACGATATTAGTTCGCTCTTACAACAGTTACACTTTATAACCTTGGCCTATATAAAAACGACAATGTTATATAAGTCAAACACACCGTTATCATAATATACGACACAGCAGTTAATATTCAAATTATAATGGCGAAGATAAACTTAAAAGTGGTTCACCTTTAAGTTGGTTTCATTACGTTTCCTAAATTAAATTATTTATGTTTTGTGCCGACCGCGACGGTACTTGCTCCATATAATATAAATGAGACGTGTTTTGCGACAGTAAAAAATTGATCCAACCGTATGACATTTAATAGAAAATATCAAAAGACTGAATTATTGACTTATTGCACAGTAGCCGTTGCATAATGCATTGACAGTGGGCAATATTTAAATGAACGTAAACAAAATACGAGTAAGAGAATTTAATTACTGTCATTATTATAATTATTGCATCTGTTTAGCATGATTATTGTGAGATTTTGTTACTTGGACGTTGAACTTATCTTTGGACTTAGGACTAGATATTATCTTCTATAAACTCCTGAGTATTTTTATCACTTTAGGATAGTGTGTTCATTGTCTCGAATAAAGTAAAAAATAAATTGTTTTTTTTTAACCTTCCAAGGCTCAAAAAATCATCAAAAGGACAAAATAAAACAGGATTCTTTGTTTTTAAAGGTCTTAAAAGTACACTAGGTTTTATCTGAACTATGTGGTCGAGTTGGAAAGTTGTTTAAGCCCTAGGGCGTCAAGATTGAGAAGAAATAAAAACTTAATCTGTTTTGAACTATCACGCGTCGGGTCGACGACCTGATGACATTTGACATGCGAATGTCAAGGCGACGTCAGTCATCGATCGTTGGTCTTCATAACAGTATTGCCAACATTAAAAAAACTTTATTTTATGAATTAAAATGTGCATTGTGCGTATGATGGAATTTCTACGCATTTATTGCATCTTCAAGTGTTAATAATGTCAACTTTATTTTGTACTTTAAAAAGCAATTGCGTTCATTAATGATCTTAATAATTGATTTTGTATGGACTTTCGAACGTACAAATTTGTATCAAACCTTGACCTTATAACTTAATTAAAAATTTTAACACTCCCACCATATGAATAATAGCCAATATAGATATCGGTTTCAAATATCTCCAACATAATTGAATACAGGATAATAATTATCGACGTAAATCCATGAACACGATTTGTCACACAAGTAGGTACCTACTTACCGAAGTGTAATTGGGATCAATAATAATCGTTTTCTCTATAAGATCGATTATATGCTAAAGGTCACTATGCTGCTAAAGCGAATCAAATCGTAATAATGAGGTGTAAAGTCTAAAATGTACTGTCGGGCAAAATGTCATGCTTCCGCGTTTAACACAACTGTAATAATGTATATAAGGGTATACGAAAAATAAGAGCAAAACATTGAAAGGTCACAACCATCGTACCGGGTGTCGTTATCGAGTTTAATTTGTATCATTACATAAATATGTTTATTTAAAAAAACGTAAACGTTAAAAAATATATAGCGCAAGTTATCGCGATCTTAATTATACCAATTTATTTTTTTCGGCCCGTATTATTGCATATTGTAACTAAAGTGTAACAGATAAGGACAACTTCGTATTTCTCCGTCGATTGTTAATTTGTTGCCGCTTGACGTTCATGTGTTTATTTTCATTTTATTTCTAAACATTGGCAGTCAAGTGAATAAGTTATTTAAATGTGTTTTTTCTTTTAACACTAAATTGTGTTCAATAAAAAATAATAGGGACCATCAACGGGTAATAAGTTTCAACAAGGTTTTAGTGATATGTAGCGTAAATATTTTAGAACAAAACTCGTTACGCTGCAGCTGGCTACTAGGTACATCGTTCTTGGATGTTCTTATATTTTGTACAGTGCTTCGTCGCTTTGACCGTTTCAACTTCAACTATAATTCCAATAATTTGGTATGTAGGTACATATAATATTATATTGATAACTCATTGTTTATGTCTTTATTCGTATGCAACGAAAACTTCCTATTATAGGATAATAGCATTGTTAAATATCGCAGTATGCTTAAAGTTATTTATATTAATTATCTATGCATTATTGCACAGCAAGTTTGCATACCTATCATTCTAGGACAATTTCGCTTTATGATCTAGCAACCTTTACAGTATTCCCGTTCACCTTGTTAATAACATGATACTTTTCTTAAAATATTATCACAGATAATCAACAACCGAGCATTAAGTGACATAGTGCTTTTTTATCTGTGCAAAACTCGCCGCGAATCATAGCGTCATCTGTGGACTTTTGGCGGGTGATATTTCACTTTTCGCGATTTCATATTTCATCGGAGCATAAATTATTCCGTTTAATCTCCTTAAATAAATCATGTCTATAATTCAGTACATTTCTTATTTGTCATGTATCTTAATTTAAATTTGAAGGCACTTTTGTATTTGTGATGTATATTTTTTGTTATTTAAAGGCACAATAAATTCGTAATATTACGGCAATATGACGCAGAGGAAAAACAAAATCAATTTTCAATGCTTACATTGTGTTCGTATTTGGTGCGCGTAGTTGGCGCGTGTTAGGCGCACGTGGGCCGCGACATTTGCCCCCAGGAGTGCAGCGCGGTGCGGCCGTGACGTCATCAAATGAATCACCATCAAACTTTCTACAAAATAACCGATATTAGGGTGTATTCGGTGCTGACTGCTGCCACATAACGGTGCTGGGTGTTAACGTTTTGTAGAGGCGGTGAATTACAGCGCGGGTTAAAAGTAGGATGTTATTAACGTGGTTTAGCGATGCTTCAGTTTGTATGTATATGCTATGGGGTATTTTGTCTTGGTTAGAAAACAAAAGTATTTCCATTTTATCTGTTATGTTAGTAGTTTTTAATGATTATGGAAAATACACGAGAACAAATGTAGCAATTAAGAAATACATATGTTACTTTCACTATTAAGTCATTAATAGGCTTTGGTCGGCTTTAGTATTTAATATTTCACATACCGAAACACCAATGAGTCGCAAATTAAACAAGTAGTTACTCTTTTCAAATGAAACTTGCAACAATGCAAGGTCGAACCTACTGTTTCATAAAAAAATACATGCCATTAAATATCGTAGGTCTAATTGTCGAAGACAGTGATTGTGTCAGAGCGAGTCGTGTACAACGCTGCGTAGGCGCAAGCTTCGCTGTTAGGCCTTATTATGATAGACGCGAACATCGACCAACAGGATCTATCGCCTGTTCTGCATGTACACTGGGAGTTGGGACGTAATCATAGTATCGTGTTATAAGATGATTTATAATTAATGGATGGTGGATTTGTGACAATTTATGAAAAATAATTTAATAATTACTATTAAGTTTGTGAAACTAGACGGAAAGGTTTAAAGGTGACCGAAATGACGAGCTTATTTTCTCTATTCTGTTTGCATAAGCGCAGTCTTAAGTCACCGACTATGAAATGACGATGAATTCCGTACAAATTGGTGAAAATGTAAAAGCCGATAAAATGTGTATCATTTATAAAAAATGACTTTTAAATAACGGTCTGATTTAATCTCGACGTGAACGTGCAAAAAATGCGAATATTTTCAAATTCACTTGTCACATGCGTAACGTTGTTCCTCTATAATTTATGGACGTTTACATAAATGTTACGGAAGAGAAAAAGAAATAAAATGTTTATTAGACGCAGTACGTACGTACGGTTTCACAACTTTCAGATTTTATACACTTTCCCGAGAGCAATTACCAATTGCACCAATTCTGTTGAATCGTAAAATAAAAGCGTTATTAGGAGTTATAAATGCGGGCCGTGGCTGTTGGTTTCTTGAGCATAGATTATAGACTACATGTCTACGAGACCATAAGTGACGGATCTTGCAAAACTCTAAAATTAATTATTTGTCTATGACCCTTGCGTAGATGAACCTTAATCTCCTATGTTCACATTAATAGTGTTATTTTGCTGAAATTGTTACAAATGAGTCCGAGTTTATTTATGGCTGTCGAAAATTATATTTTATATCTAATGTATGAAATAGTAACGGACGATTTTAAATTTATAGTAACAGCTAAAATTGACAAACGACATAGTTAGTAATAGATTATCTTCTTCTTCTTATATATAAAATTCTCGTGTCACAATGTTAGTCTGCATACTCCTCCGAAACGGGTGGACCGATTCTCATGAAATTTTCTGTGCATATCGGGTAAGTCTGAGAATCGGCCAACATCTATTTTTCATATGTACCACGGGCGAAGCCGGGGCGGACCGCTAGTGCAATTATAAAAATATATCGCAAAAAATATGTATATGATTTATGCACACGTACGTAGTTTTGAATGTAAATTTAGTTCTGGATAAGTTATGGCTGATTACCAACTATTTTATAGAGGTAATGTTTTGTTTATTACATTCATAATGTTCAGCCGATAATGACGTAGTTGTTAGAAAGCTCTTTAATATTATTTTTTTTTTTTGAGTTAATTTTGAACTATTTATTTAAACAATATTCTGATTGAATCTTTTTAGAGCTGCGTAACTCATAAAATTATGATGATGATTATGTGAGGTGACTGAGGGACTTCTAGACTCTAGTGCATTTATTTTACATAAATCAGTAAGTAACTAAAGTTAATACCTACTTACGTGGTAATAGTAATAGAATAGTTTGATGGTATCAGTTTAAAGTAAAAGTCTTCTTCTTTTGTTTTATGGACATATAAAAATCTAGTAGGTACTAGAGTGTATATACTTTCTTTTCTACCATTTGTACTATTATTTGTACTTTTTAAATAACATTACATATTTCAAATTATAAAGAAACTCAGCTGAAAAATGGGAGCATATCCGCGGTCAGTGACTAGTTCAAATATAAAAATGAACATACTGTTTCCAATCTAACTGCACTTTACCGCTTCATCCGTTGGGGTGGCGTGATGTAACAGTGTAACAGTGAGCAGCGTGCAGCGTGCTACTTGCTGCATTGCTGTTGTGTGCCGTTACTGCGGTCCGAATCGTATTAACTGAAAGACAAGGGGAATTGATACGTAATTATCGGAACCGCTAAGCTTATTGCTGAGTTTATATATTCGATTCTGCGTATAGACATGATGATGTGTTAGAAGAAGATACGGTTGACTGTTTGTGATAATATACGAATGTAACCATAGAAAGACTGAAAATATTCATTCGAATTAAGGAAAATTTTGACTATATGTATTTAGTTTACAGTTTACACACATTTAATATTATGTAGTAGGTATTGAAAACTTTCTCGTTCGCGGAATGAAATAAAAAATTGCAGTTTCTATAAAGTTATGTCATTTTCCACACTATACCAAAATTACCTATTACAATATGCTACGACTAAATTGATCAGCCAAAAATAAATACATTAAGGATTATAAAAATGCACTTCCAAGAAATTATCGTATCAAGCGTGAAACAGAAGCGATCAAATGAAAGCTTAAGGTCGCTGGCTCCAGGGATGACCTTTGCTTATCCGCCGCTAATAGCCGGCCACAAATCAACGGCTACTCACTTTGTGCATTAGCATAATCCTCGGTAATAGAGGCCGAGTATTGTGACTTGTGAGTACTGCGATGTTGAATACTGACTCGCAGTTGTTGTACGTTGTTAACTAGTCTGTGAGCTGACGCAGTAGTGTGAATCTTAAATTTACAGGCGAGTTCTACCTATTGCGATGGCGGTTTCGGTACAAGCGAAATTCCAAATCGCTGGTAGTTTAATAGAAATGCTCTGAAATATTTTATGATAACATAAAAAAGTTTTCGTGTTTCTTCAATTGCATTTAATAAAAGAGCAATGCAATTAGTAAAAAGGAGAAATTTTCATTTACTCTAATGTCTAAGCCAAATTTTCTTACTTCAAATTTATCATCGTTTGTATCACTTTGTGATCACCCCTTCGACTCCTTCGAGGCTATATTTCTAAAAACAATTAAAAAATAAAAGTAATTACGCATATTTTAATTAAACTTGTTTGCGGCGTTCTTTTATCACATAGGTAAGATTGATTCTCTTGGTCAATTGACATACATATTACATATAATTTATAAAGTGGCGCTGCGTAAAGCCGGGTGTCGTAGTTAGCTAAATATAATTACAAATCCAGTTTCCTAATGTTGTAATATTTCGTATAATTACTGTGTTTAATGAACTAAATAACGTTTATAGTTCAGGAAACAACTGAGACTGGCTATTTAACCTTTAAAACAATTTAATTGCGAAATAATTCCTCAATTATCACATTAAATAACTATTGCTAAATGTTATCATATGACCGAGTTACATGAATGTCTTTATTACTCGACGATAAGAGGATCAGCATAAAGTTTTTATTGTAAAACGGTGGTCATCATTATTATAATCAGTCAATGAATGATAATAAATATTTTTTTTACTGATGTGAATTTTTTTTTCGTTTCAGGTAAGCATTGCAAGTTGCGACTACATAAAAAATAAACTCTGAAGTTACTACGTACGTAAGTAGAAATAAATACTATCTGTTTCGATCCACACTGATTCAGCCAATGAAAATTGAAAACAAAAAATAGTATCATTATCGACTTGTTAATTTGCATATGTGTTGTGTAAAACAATAATTTTACACGAATCGAAACTGTAGCGTTTTCCTTCATGTAAATTACTTTGACGATGTAATTCAGTTGACCTTCTCAATGCAAGCAACCTGCCGCTCCGCACAATACAATAATACAGAACAGTGCGTTCGTGTGTCTTGGCTTTATTATGTAAATTACAATGTTACAAGTGAAATATTTAACTCGACTCGTGGATTACTCAAAACGACCTGACGACGTCTTGTGTCACCTGCGACCGTAGATAATGCGTTGAATACACATGTAGAATATTTAAGATGATGTGAAAAAATTGCCGGTGACGTGTTCAAGGTGACCAGAGAGTGTAGAGATTGGACTAAAATCAATTAATAGTAAACTTTGAATTTTTCGTTATATACATATTAGTATAGGTAAATAACGATTAGAAATCTATTTATTGCATTTTCGATTATCGATAGGTACTGCAAGAATGTTCACTTATAATGAATTATCTTGTTTCTCGAGATAATAGAGTTATTTATTATTCAGACGATATTTACCGAGAAAATAAAGATATTTACATAATTAAAGCGTCGACAGCCGTGCGAAAAATTCCTCCTTGGAATTATCACATTATTCAAATGTGTCCATGTACAAACATGATTATTGGCAACACAAAACGCGTAAAACAAGACAGGAGCAGTGTTCCTTAGCCCAAATAGGAATGAACGCCTGCCAACTAACAATTGCGTTGTACTGCCGAGACAGGGCGTTAGCGCTGTCGGCCCTTATATATCCTTAAAAAGACCTATCCAACTTCCTTCTACGTGATATATGTGCACGAGATAAACAATGGTTTTTATTATACAACGCAATAACAATGGATAGGATTATAATTGGGTGGACGGGTAACTGCTACTTCCTTGTAATAAAAATGTGAGTAAAACAACGTTTTCTGAAAAGTCGATTTGAATGTCATTTATTCGAGATCTTTTTTTAACTAATAGATAGATACATTATCGTTTTGGATCGAGTTCGTCTTTGTGTTGATATCTCTACATAAAATGATCTAAAAGATATATCAACGTAAATCGTGTCTTACTCAATGAATATTTTTGTTCCTTGCTAAATAAAATGCTATACTATGTTACATACACTTTTCTCTATTTGCAACGTCCACATAACCCTGTTTAAATGTTAATAAACATATTCAAGGAACCACACAAGTGGTATCGTGTATCGAGCAATCTGTTTCACTCAACGGGCCGATACTGAAACTGGTATAGCATGTTATGATGGAAGATTGTATACGAGAACCACTCGCATTAGCTAGCTGTATTACAATATAATGTGTATTCAATGTGTTGTGTATAGAGATAAAGCGACATTCAACTGAAAGCTTTGGAAATGATATTGAATGTGATTTAGGAATTGTAGCGTTTATGGAAGGATTGATTTAACAATCTTTATTTTTATACATTCTTATGTACTCATTATGAGTTTCGTTTTAATCAAAAGGATATGTCGTATGAATATAAAGTAGTTGCTACAGTAATTTTTCCTTCGTCGTAACCGATTTAACTAACATTTGTCTTTTATTAGAAGGCTCTATAGGTCACAGAACTTGGTCTTGATAGAAAGAAATATCGGAGGAAAGTTTGAAAAGCATTAGTCACATACCGCGCTGCATTTTTTCTCAATGATATTACATTACGAAAGATACCTAATATTTTTTATATTGTTTTCACACCCACGTTTACAAGAAGACCAGCCTTCTTTGAATATTGTATAATAAATTATGTATCAAATCGGTAACATGGTAGCAATATTGGATTATTCACAAATTCCTTGATATACGTGTTTAAATATGTCCTTTTTTTATTTCATGTTGCAAAATCTATTACAAACATCAGGTACATGACAGACCAATATTTAAATACTACTTACTTGTTACACATAAACTATATCTTACCTACGTATAAATGTTTTTATCAAGGCTATAAAATACAGCATACAGCTGTATCTATATTTTAATAATATTCATAATTAAAAATCAGTAGTACCATATATAACATTATCCATATATAATAGTAATAAGTTTGTCATATATATTTAATAATATTTGCATATATTATACATTAAAAACGAAAATATCGCCCGTGCTTTCATACGCAATAGAATTTTAAAGTTTATAATGAAGTGAAATAAAGAACCAATATAAACGGTCAAAATTATTAAATAAACGTTTTTCCACTTACTGCCAATTAACATTTATTAAATTTGATAAGAATTAAAGCCATGAATTTGTAATGAATTAGGAGTAATGCATATAAATTGTATTAAAATCGTCACGATTGCTGACATGCTGTGTTCAAAGTAAACACAAGGTCTCGGAACGGCATTCAACGTTATACCTTGCGTATTAGACACCATGAACGGTCTTTATTTAATTTTTAATACTTACGTCTCAAATACGCTGTAAATAATGCGAATATTTTTGACCTTAGGTATAGTGTGTACTGTGTAGCAACACATTGAATATTCGATGCTTCCTCCCACACTCTGAACACTTTTCCTAACGCCAGGTGGTCATATTAAAAGCTCGATAGATTATTTAGTTGCTTAGGCATTTTAATAGTGATAATAATATACATCGCCATGTGAAACTTTACTTCTCATGTGAAAAATCACAGATACCTTTAAAACTATTTGAAGATCATTTTCTACTAAGTTTGACCAGAGTTAAAATTCATTGTCTAGTTTTGATGACTTCAAAGTATTTTGACACTTCATTACACACATTATTTTATAAAATATAAAAGTAAACAATAAATGACAAATGACAGTATATGTGGTTCGACGGTACTTTGGATCTAAAAAGCGCCTATTTTGTTAAAGTTGGACCTCTTGAAATCATGACTAACCTCGATGACTAAAATCGAGACCTACACGTAAATAATATGTTTTAATTTCCTAGTTTGTTGTGTTGTGTTTGTGTGTAGTGCAGTCGCAAAGACGATGCACAAGACGTTCTTCAAATACATATAATAATGTAAATTTTTCAATATCAAAACATAATAAAAACAAGAAATACGTTATTTAGATTTAAGTAAGGTACCTATTGTACTAACATCTTATTAAGATTTTTTAGGCGTTGGCAGTTAGGCATTGATTGAAGCCAGTCGAGTATCCAATAAAACCATATTTCGCTATTATAGCAGATCAGCTAAGTCAACGTCTTCTGTCCATTCCCCGCCGTGGAGGTAATTCAATAAAATTCATAATATTTATTTGACATTAAATAATTTCTCAACATCGAATTAATTCATACAACCTCTTAATTGGCTCGTTATAACTGTGCACCGCTAACGCGTGTCGCATTCGATATGTTAATTATTTAAATTATGTTATTGATTGAATTTTTAATAATAAAGATGAGTGGTTTATTTGTAATTATTAACTCTGAGTATTCAGCGGTTGGGAAGGTTGTGACACTTGACTGTTGTTTTAATGAAATATGTCTCTTTAATTTAGCCGTATTATTTATAAAGCATATTATGTAGTATTATTTATAAAGAATAAAGCTTCTTCTTTTCTTTCTTTGTTGCCGTAGTTAATAGAATGAAATTGACATTACATGAATTCACGATCGCGTTAGCGATTATTTTTCAATAACATTTTATAGTTACTACCTAATATAGAAATTTTTGATATCGAACATATCCTATCCACATAAGTAATTAATAAGTACTACTATTTGAGAACTATAAAAAAATCTGAACTATTTTTACTTCAAATCAGACAAAACTTAGATATGTCTAACAATAAAGTATAACAGCCTTTTGTTCCTCATGTGCACACGAGGATTACGCACAGCAAACTGAATTAAAACCAACCCGATTCAAGCCCTATGACCAAATGCATTCAAATGCGTTTGAAAATACCACGTGTCCATACACAGCAATAGTCAAAAGTGACATTCGAAAAATTTTAAAAACAGAATGAGAATTAATTTGCCGTTAATGCTGCTACCTGGCGGCTCCGGGCTCACGCTGATAAAGCGGAGGTCGGGGCAGTGCGCGAGCGCCAGTCGACATAGACGCACGTGTGCGCGCGCTCCCGGTTCTGACCCCACACTAAATGACCTTTACCGGAGAAATACCCATTCGTGACTCGGACTTGTTAAATTAGTGATTTGTGTATTAATCGATTTGAACTTTGGAATTTATTATACGCTATTTATTGCGACTTTGAGTGACTTTTTATTTATACGATTGTGAGAACTGTGCTCGTTGAACTATTTTTCAAGGAATGACACTTTGATTAATTTGTAATCGTTGTTTATGTAATGTATCTCAAAATGTATATCAAGTCGGAAAGGTTTTATCAGCAGCCGGAAAACCAGACGCTTAAGGACGAAAGATGTTTTTCGGATTTTGAAGAAGATTTCGATGATCGTGAGTAATATGTATTTATGTTTTATTGTTGACATAATCTGAATAACAACAACACGAAACAATTTTATACCAACCTCGCTTATATATTTTATCTCCTTTCTTCTTCCACTCTAATTAATGTAAGTGAAAAATTGTCAAATGAATAAATTTAATGTTGTTTGAAAGTCCGTCGGTAAAATTTATTTAGCCTATCGTTACGCTTTAGTTTTTATATTTCATTTAAAGCGTTTTTTAATTAAAATATTCTATTTATATAAGCCTTGTTCTTTATAAATTACAATAATAAAATGATCATAAAGTAGAAATTGTACGATTCAAGCGCGTTGATGTCTTTTGTTTGAGGATATTAGATCGACTTTCTAACTTTAAAGTAATAAAGCCTTTTTATTCTTATTATTATATAACTATTAAAATGCTTTCTATAGCATGAATATTATAAATAAAATAAAATACATACATAAGTACAAAATAAATGCAAAAACTTTTTATTTAAACACAGCATAACATTTAGAGCGAATAAAAATAATGTTCTAGGTACGTCAAAGAAGTTAAAACACTTTACGATGAAAACGTATTTTCATTTCAATATTAGCTACAGTAAATAAATGTTGAAATCAATATAATAAATACAATTTGTATGCGTCATACAATATTTAATCACATAGGTACCTACCTAAAGCTCGCAAAAAGCTTAATTCTCTTCCAATGCCTTCAACCGAGAACAGGTACTTATAATCCATGTAAGGTCCAGACGGGTACAATTGAAAAAAAGGTCTTAATTCCAGACGACCGTTACACTGCCATTTCACCACCAGGTAACCCCGAGGACTTCGACAAAAAGGCTTTGTGATTGGGCATCAATTACTTGTTAATAAGTTTCGGTGAGCTCAAAGCTTTGTAAGCTTCGGTAAGCTTAACGTTGAACTTGGATTTGATTATTTGTATGAAGAATTATCCGCAGAATTGAACAAGAGTTTTAGAAATATAAATGATGCTTTAAAAGCTCAATTTAAAGTTAATATTTTAAATGTTGAGAAACTTTTTAATTCACGAAATTTTTGTTAATTATCACTATAAAGAAATATGTAATCAGACTAGAAAATTAATTCTAGGTTTCGTACAAAAATAATACAATAAACTTTTGTTACTTTCAAATGTTACAATTTCAATGTTGATAAGAAAAGATAATTTTATTCGTTCTCACTTCCTATTTAAAACATTGTTACACTTTAAATTAAAGTATGTTGTACTTGAGCCATTCTGCGTATATATAGTAAGGAAACGGACATCCTATACAATAATTATTTTACACGAAAGTTCAAATTTATTACGCTGTTCACTAGGTACATAAAATTAATATAGTTTTTGCAACGCAAAAAAGATTTTGATTCATAATTAACATGAATTTATATATAAAAGTATAACGTGGAAGCCCAAGTACCTATGGTGACCCGATAGCGGATTGCCGCAGAAGACTTTGCAAATAAACAATCAAATTTCCTATATAAATCATGTAATAAGAATTCAAAATTAAAACTGAAAACTATATTTACTATTTGTACAGTTAATTATTGAATCATTTTCTGAGCTTTCGCTTGGCAACCTCACATATTTTTGCAGTAAATAATAATTTGTATATAGTTTATGGCTAATATCTCAATTACTCACTTGGAATTTGACATAGTTTAAACACTTTAAATGCTACAGAATGATATAACATAATTATGACATACGCTAATGAAAAACAAATTATTGAGAGATTTTAAGACCGGTTAGAAGTGAAGATATCTTAATAGAAAATAAATGTTATCGGCTGAAAGTATTTTACAATGTGTATTTTATATTGATACAATATCAATATAAAATAACTCATTGTTATACGAAATAATAAATATTAAAAAGGCTATAAACGGTTTTTATTTTTAACAATTGTATGTATTAATTTGAAGCCATATGCATGAGTTATATTACCATTTAATTACATTTGTCTTTTCGCTTTTCCCTGTTCCTTTATAAAGGGAGCCAACCACTTCCCGTGGCATTTTAGCGGTAAAACCTCTATTTAACATTGATTTATCATTCTCCAAATATTTACAGCCCGATGAGCACGCAAAATGTCGAAGTACATCCTCTTTTTGCGTTTACAATGTGCACTTACAAACAAAAAACGCCACCCTTAGTTTCTGATTTCCCCGGTTACACCCTAGCGCACGTAACGCTACAGCACAGAGATTCAAAACAATCGCATTCTTACATCTGTATTAGTGATAATTGAAATAATTTGAACTCTATTCCCAAACGAATACAGTGCTAGAACATTCTATGAACGTGTAAGGGATGTTTGCAAAAAAATTAAAAGCCCCCGGCAATTCTTGGAAAGGCCATTCGCCTATTTACCTGACCAATAAAAAAAATGCAGGTAAACCTGACCTGTAGTTGAAGGTTTTTTGAAAGGGCAGGAAATCGACACAATGGGGAACGGTCATGATTGTAAGATGGGGTAAATAGGTTTAGTGTCGAAGTGCGTCTCCCTTACAATGAGGGTTGTGTACGGCATATTTATTTCTATAGAGAATAAATAATATAATTGTATTCACATTACAACTGTTTGAGATGTCAATGGAATTTCGAAATCCCAGTCTAAGATGTGTCTCTTTCGATTATAAATATTTTTGCCTTCTATTTTGAATTATGCTTTAAATTTCAACATGATATTTGTTTTAGGGTAAAGGTGTCAATGACCTTATTATTCGCAAAACTTGCAATCAATAAGGTAAAAATGAAAACTGGTTTCTTAATTCATATTCGATCATTATGTAAAAATGTATCAACTGAAAAAATAAAATAATAAAAATCGATGAATTAATGTGAGTTATGCTATTTTATTTCTCTATTTCAATATGTTCAAATGAAAATTACCTTCAACATACTGAATACATTTTCTTAATGAGGGTGCATTAAAAGTGTCTCCTGTTTTATAAGTCGGTTAACATTCTAGATCACGTGCGATATATTCACGGTCAGCTAAGATTCATTTGCACAGAACAAAAGATTTTAATATTGGCATTTCCATATTCCATTGTAGCAGAGTCCGTGTCTTATTAAAAATTAGCACAACATACATATTTACGCATCTCGAGCGACTCGATCGACCGAAGTAAAACCTCAAATACATTTCCATAGCAAATAAACAAACACACGCGTGGGTTCAGGGTTCTAAACCTATCAGAACCGGTCGGCGAAACGAAAAATTTGCATAAATCGTCAACATTTTTCCGTTGGAGCGCATTAAAATTCGTAAATTATTCGTTTTATCTCGATGCAGTCAAGGTTGAGGTCTGGGTGAAGGTTAGAGGGTGAGAGAGGTCGTGGGACGCGGGTCGCGCATGCTAATGTTGATTCACCGACCGAAGGCTTGTCACCTCTAACATTTAAATGCGTTCCGATGAGCCGCTTCGCTTATCGAACTCGACTTGTGTGGAGATTTTGTTCGAGAATTATTTTTATATCTCTATATTTTTATGTAGGTTGTAAATCTTAAAAAAACATTTAGTTTGCGAAAATATAAATTAAATGCAATACTTTATTGGTTCATCACCAATCAAATAGGGACGTTAACGTTAAGTAATGGATGGAATTAAGAAAAGTTAAAGAAATAAAACACTAGGTTCGTTTTATTACAAACAAAAATATGGTTATGGAATTAAAAGACAATAAACTGTATAATGCTATCAATTGCAAAAGCTACGTTGTTTTGTAATAACTCCATCATGTCAGACTATCATTAATCTTTTAAGTTTATTGAATTAAATGCTTTTACAACAACGGACACAAGTTGTGAAATTAGAAATTATAACAGTAAATTTATGACTGAATAAGTGTTTATTATAGCCAATAATAATTGAACAATGAAAGTTGTAATTGTGGTATTGGTTTTCTGTTCTTACATTAACGCATTTGAAAGTAAAAGAAATAATAATTGTATCGCTAAATGTAGTAATTGTCTTTTTTCAGTGCATGATACATTTAGTTCATCTATTTCAATTATATTATAAAATAATTAACATTATCTATCAAGGAAGATAGTGTAAGAAATTCTAATCGTATGTTATTCATGCAACTAATCTTACAGTTTTGTTGATGATTATAAATTTGTAACAATGATATGATATACAAAATATGAGCTTAATATAGCTGAGAACTCTCATAGTTATTTCACGCTATCCTGTGTTCAATAAGCGCTTATATGTTTTCATAAAAATATTTTTAGTTGTAGGGTGTCGTCAGCTGCTAACTAAACTATCACACGCTCGATATATCCCGGTAGTATAAAAAAGCATTATACACGAAAAAAGAAGTCAATTAAGGTATTATTTTAAATATCCCGTCGTTAAATCCAAACTGCATGAACTTAATAATAATAAAATCCTATAATATCAATTTTATTTTAAACTGCGTTATCTAGATTAAACTGTTTTCCACAGATTAACTTCAACGTACTGCTTAAGGTTTAAATTGAAAATAAAAATAACTAATTACGAAAAAAGTATAAACCATAGTTTAAGTTTTTTCATGGCTAGGTAAACTTAAGTTTAATTTGAAATTACGGGCCTTAGTAACTTTAGAGGCGGGTCGAGTCAACATTGTACAGTGGCAGGGCGGGTTAATTGCGGATTCAGTCCGACCTCGCGTTTAGAAAACTATCTACCGCACTAGAATTTTAATCGTGGCTTTTTTTCCTGACTTCAACCTGCTGTGATTCAGATTATCTACCTACCGCTGTAAGTCTTGAGTGCCTTTGCGGTTTAGTTCGATCGATGTTTGATTATAATATTAGGCTTTGAAGTGTTAATGTATCAAAAATTTGATTATATGAACAGTTTTAGAGATCAATATAAATAATATGTCGACTGTAAAACTGTTTAAAATTATATAAGATTAGGAATAATTTGCATACACTGTAATATGTTAACAAACTGAAAGCTTTTGCTTATGGTGTAAATATGGTAGAAGTTTAACTGTATTTAAACATCAAGCTCTTACAAGTTTGAAAACAAATATCATTCATCGCTACACCAAAACAATCGATACATACTCAAGACAAAAGTTACATAATTAGTGCCACAAAAATACATAACATAGATGTGTACAAACATTGACTAAATAAACAAAACACCTGCTTAAAACGTTTAACTGTTAACAAGTCGTAAAGTACGGAACCCGTATGGATATGAACAAAACATCGTATGCGATGGACAAATATTGGTTTTGGTTGAGGTGACCTCTTGTCGACCTCTCGTTCGGCCGATGACAATCAACTCGGGCCGGTTTAGGGGACAAATATTGCCCCTAATAAGGCGCGTGTCATAACCAATTTTTGTGTATTGAATATCTGTTATGTGAAGCTTGAATGTATTCTCATTTTAATGGCGTCATATACATATTAAACAGCGTACTCGTATGTTGTGCTTTGCGATAATAAATTGCACGGAGAAATTTTATAATAAAAAATATAATTGCAAAGCTTGATCAATTAATATTAAGATAATTGGTTACCTAACAGGATATATTATAATTACAGGAAAATAAATAACATGAATCATTAGACTTCGATTTTGTTATTGCAGTTGATATTTTGCGTATGGGAAGAAAAGGAAATTCAAATACTTTCGTGATTTAATAAATTATTAAAATCACGTCAAGGTACCAGGCACGCATGATTTTTAACAGCACTTGTGACCTTCCATCTGCCTCGATCGACCGTCGTTAGGTCGACGCAGGTGGTTGGGTACTAGGCAAACATAAACATGACGGTGTTTGCTCTCGGCCGGTCCCGGGTAAACACAGACAGGTGGGATTCGGTGTGCACTGCGTGAATAGTAATCGAACACGCTTCTCGGATTTAATGTTTTGAAAAAATCACAAACCTGATTTGCGTTTGATCTGAACAAATAATGGGGCACTCCTACAGAATGTAATTTCTTTTAGATTGGAACGTCGTACGATGGTTTCAAATAATCACATATTTACGAGGTAAAGCAACCGTTTTTGAAATATTATCAAGTGAATGATTCCTCTTCTCGATTCCTTTGCTCGAAGTTTTTTATTTCCTCGTTTGAAATACATTATCACTACTTCTGTTCTTGTAATAAAGGCTTTATTATCCTAGTACGCTTGTGTGGTGTTTCTATCTGCGTTTGAGTTGAATTTACTTTAACCCAGCTGGACTGACTATTATTAGGATTTCTAATTTGTTCTGATAGATGACAACAATAGGATACATGCTTCTAGATAAGTGCTCTAGTGTGCATAAAATGAGCAAAAAACTATTGGAGAACAACCACCCTCAGCCACACTTCCTGCCCCAAATATATTTACATAAATTCATGAAAATGTTTGTTAAATGTTCACACCTGTTCGGCGAAGTCCCGATCTAGTCTTGGGAGGTCAGGTGGAAGGTTCGCCCACGCCGCTCGCGTGGCCGGTGTACGTAAACATGGCTTTTTGTTGATTTTTCTATTAGGCCTCAAGTGGCAGAGTGGACGTTACTGTCGTGTTTGCTAATAGACTTGTTTCTTCGACGGCTATTGAAATATTATGCATGTGAATTGAACGTTGATTTTGTTTTTGGACTAAATACGTATTCGATGAACAAGCATTTTTACATTATTAGTGTAATATGATAATGCAGATATACTTTGTATAAAATAAAACTTTCTTTTTAATCTAAATCGGAGGCAGGAAGGAGCAAGTGAATTGCAGCTCTTTGGTTAGAAATTAGAATGCATTTGTGCGTTATGTATAATATGTATGTATTAGACAAATTTTATTTCTGAAGTGATTATAAATTTATTTGTGAACTATTCGGTTTCAATTGTAGGTAACAAAAAAACATTAATCAATAATCATTAATAAATTAATTGCAAGTTCAATAAGATGTTTTTATTTAAACAATGGATATTTGCACAAGTCTAATACTAGGTATATCACAATACTAATTACATGAAGGAATGTAGCATAAAATCATAGACAGATCAGATAAGCGACACCTATACATCATACTTATTTAGTTTGATGAACTTTACAACTAATGACGGCACGCTCTTTTCCGGCATAAAACCTGTTCGCGTTTCCTTGTGTGGCGAGTTGTTAGGCCTAGACATGTCAACTGTCAACACGCATTGTCCTGTGTCAACTCATTGTGGACCTCGAGCGGGGGATTGGCACTAGGCTCGCGTGGTGTGCTTTTGTTTTAGATATTGTCTGTTTGGTTCGCTAGTTTGGGATTTTAGTATATGCAATGTGGTGCATGTAGTTTAGATATCTTGAAAATGAGAGATGAATTGTGTTAGACGTGATTTTATTGAGATAGGTGTGGATGCTATTACGAAATTCTTTAGTTGTTTCAATTCTATGAATCCATAGATACATTAAGAAATAAATAAATATGCTATGAAAAAGTAATTATTCAGTTCTACTTTCAAAATCAAATCAATCGGTTTATGTGATACAATATCCGACGAAATCTTGAGAATTCACGAGATAATCGCCATAAATATAAATTAAATATTTTGGGTCAACGCTTCACAATATATCGTAACTATTTGAGGACCATAAAAGGTAAGTTCGTATCAAGTTACAAGCTTTATAGGTATTTTAGTGTTAATCTACCGATCACTTGACACGGCAATCACGTATTGGTTATGCGTATATGTGGAGTCATATCGGTTGGGTGACGGTGTGCGACGTGCTGCCATTTGGGGTCGCGACGTACGGTACATTGTTTGACGACGGTGACCCGCGCGTGTGAGCTGTGACCCGGCCTGTGGCGGCCCGCGAACTGCTTGATAAATATTTATTAAAGTTGACAGAGAGAGTTTAATAGGTTTAGAGAGCTGTTAAAATTTGATGATATTTGAGGTTGGGAAATTGGGAAAGTATATGGTTTTGATATTTCCAGTCTCACTGTGCTATTTGGCTCTGTATAATATAGTGTTTACTGTTTAGTAGCATCAAAATTTTTTATCAGTATTTAAAAATATTTTTATTAATCTCGAAATACATATATCCGCTACATAGAATGAAATAGAACTAGAATAGGAATATGTATCTGTCTGAAAAATTACAAAAGTACCAGATTTTTTAACTGATCGCTATCGCTTATAACTTGCGCCATACAACATCTCAAGAGTCGCAAGGCACACGCGGTCGCAACAATGTGGCGTACACATAACAGTAATTTACATTACTTTAGGTTAACGAAGTTCCTGTTGTATGCATATTGTTTACGTGTTGTTAACTATATAACTACGAGGCCTCGGCCATTCATGATAATTACCATATTAAAATGATTGTTCAAATATATTTATACGCTTGAAGTGTAAAGACTGCGTAGATAGATATAACTAGTTATATTTAGTTTCTAACTGAAGACCTTTCAAATAATTTTTGTTACTATTTAAATAAGAAAATAGCGAAACGATTAGGTACGTTTACATTTTAAAAGATGGATTTTAATTTAAATAAAATTTTCTAAAACAATAATGTTGTAACGTAGATTAGTTAAATAACTCATTATTAAAAGTTAAAACCACATCACTGGACTACCGATAATTCAATTATTGACAACACAGGTACTTTGATATTCAAAGAATTTTTTTTAAGACTTTACTTCTGCTTCATCAGCTTCTACGACTCCAAAGGCCAACCATTATGTTTGATTGCCATTAACAAATCGTATATTAACATCCAATATTGATATTAAAAAGCGTCCGTTACATAAAATATATCGTATGGAGAGTCCAACTAACGGTCGCCGTTTCCTCTCAGCCAGCGCAAGCGTCGAGCCTTCCTAGCTGCCGGAAGACATCGTTCATCGCTCACCTTGACAATTTTCGACCACGTCCGCCCAATAATTACCACTTGATTCGATTCAAAACTATCGATTCGACTGTCGATATTTCAAAACCACCATTCGTTATTCGAGTTTCTAATGCCTATAGGCTGTACGTTGATTTATTTTATGATTGAGTCAAATGCGGGCTCCGTGCGGCTACCTGGTAATAACTTTATCTGTGGTCGTGTTTATCGTGATTGACTTTTAAATATTACGATTTAAATCTATATTTTTGAACTGATCCAGAGTTCTGTTTTTTAATCCTTTGAGTCAAATTCCATGAATTTGTTTTCTATTCACATAAAAAACTTGTCCATCTAAATTCTAAACTAGTAAATTTTGTTCAACGCCAAACGACGCATGTGGTCCGCCAACCCGAAGCGATTCACAATATATTCCTTTTGTGCCTGAATAACCTAATATAGATGTTAATACATTGATCTCTCACAGATAAACCCATTTACACCAACGTGAAAACGAATACAATGGTCCCATTTGACATGATTATTACATCGAGAATAAATATAATGGTAACAAAACGCGTCAATTTGAATTCTCTCATAACCCATCTGATTATGAGTCGACCGTGGGCTTTATTATGGAAAATCTAACTGTTGCCATATAAATAGAGTCATCGTCGTTATATAACAAAGGATACAAATAAATTTGAAACGATATCGTTAAGGATAAATATAAATTTAATATAATGAACGGACTGTATTCACAACATTTAAATTACTTCCCGATAATATTATCGAAAGTTTATGTTGACATTTTTGTATCAATTATAAAGGTATCTTATCTGGTTTCCTCGATTTGTTTAAATTAATACCGTTTAAATACAAATAAGAAAAAACATGGAAATAATAATAATAAAACAGTTTCCTTGGGATCATAAAAGGCAACTTTCACCATAAATTATGACGTTATGAACTCCACCTTTTAATGGACATTAAAAGTGTAATGTCATGTAATGCATTATTAAATAGATGCAAGGTCAATTATTAAGGCTATGTTTTAGCTGGCTCGTTGGCAATACTCGAGTTTATTCACACAATGTATCATAGTTACTATGACAGTCTCGTGGAGCTTTAACGAGCTTGTCGGATTGGACACTTTTACACATCAACGATTGTTGTAATCATGAAGGTTATAGTATAAAGTGCCCTTTCAGTAGATAACAACTTTAACTTAAAATGATAAACGTTTATTGTCATATATATATATTAAAAGTATTTATTTAATTTAATATTTTACGATTTACGATAAAACATTGTCGCAAAGCAAATTTGTTTGACCATTTATAAAACTTGAAAGGACCATAATGAACGACAACATTGTATTGTATAATTGTTACCCAAACGGCCATTATCAAAAGTCTTTCTTAGTTCAGTATGCAGTTGACACCGGCGCACTCGTCATGTGCCAAGATGGTTCAGATTGGTGGAAAGCTAGCGGGTTAATTTCGCCTTCAAACGTGCCGCGAGATTCGTATCTCGAGCGGCTGGTTGGCGGGTCAGCATAGTGCAACTTTTTGTAAAGCAAACGTAATGTCACTGTAATGTCTTGCAGCGGAGGTTAAGATACCTCGGTCATGTTTAACCGACGGGAATGTGGAATTCTTAAATGTGAAATTTCGTGCATGCTACATTCTTGACCTGACATAGCTGAAGAATGCAACAGATAGCCCAAAACGTTGATAGGCATCGGTTCAAGATGAAGTATGTGTACCATATCTATGGTTTTCAGTCAAAGAGAAATTCTAGGACAATTTGTTTTTATTACTTTAAAGTGAAGTTAATTGCCTCATAAACGGTGCCCTACAGATAAATTTTAACTGTATTTTATCAGTACAGGGTTTAAAAGTAATATACTGATATACAGGGTGTCCCACTGTTGGTATACTAAGCTCAAAGGAGGTTATAGTTTTGCATACGCTGAGTACGTAAAAAATAATTTAAAAAATCCAGACGCATTTTTTTTTCAAATAGATGAATTCTTAAAACTCTATGTGTACACCCAAAACAAGCAACCTGCCCAACTTTGCCACCCGCACGTGAGCTATCGTTTAAGATTATGTTTTCATAGACAAAATGCTCATATTAGAGAAGCAGTATATGCCGGCTGCGCGAAGCTAGAGAAGAAAACATGGATTTTCAGGAAAAATTTAGCAAAAAATTTTGGACCCAATTTTTTTTTTAAGTATTTTTTACTTGATCAGTGTATGCAAAACTACAAGTTCCTTCGCGCTTAGTATACCAATAGTGGGACACCCTGTATACTAATATGGTAAATTACAAAATAATGTAACGTTATAATAAATAAATTGTTCTTGTAGAATGGAAAGCTCTTGTAGGTACCTACTATCTTGTTTTATTTCAAATATTAACAATGTTATTTCACTACTATCTATTTTAATAGCAATTTACGAAATTATAACGACATCATTTTCGGCATAGTCGCTTTTAATTTAATTCCTTATCTGATACATACACAACATTACAAAGATAAGTGGAATATTTACATGAGGTAAGCTTTTACTCAGATAAACATTTACTGAAGAATTATTAATATAGTGCATCTGCGCATAGTGGAAGTGATTTAACCTAGAAACATGTACGTATGTTAAGTTTGCATTTCAATACATAGGATATTATAAATTCAAATAGTTAAATAACTGTGATTCATACTGAAACTCAAGATGTTTATTGATTAGAAAAAATACTAAAATAAAAGTTCATGTTATATTCCTAACAGAAAACAAAGGTCAGATTTATTACTTCGTCATATCGAGAGTTCTATAAAAATTGTCATATTACTTATCATTAGGAAAATACATAGAAAAAACATATCACAATTGCGTATAGATTTACCAACTTTATATTTTCTCAGTTTGTAGTAACGATGTTGATGTGTGCACAGCACAGTCAGTCGGGATGCTATAACCAGTTGTGAGTCAGTGCGCCATACTGGGACGACGTAATTGTGATGTGACATTTTTGCGAGAGTTCACCCGATGCTATCGAGTGTCAATGTTAAGGGCAACGCGCGGATTGCTGTCAGACTGATGTGTTTGTTCGAAAATTGTTGAAAATGTGTCTAGTCATGTATGAAGATCGTATTGCGCAATCTTCAGCAATGTTTAAATTTTTCGCTCGTAGTTTTATCGCGTAGGAGTGTGAAAAGTGCACTTTTCGTAACTGACTAGAGCACTTTTTGATAGATGAGTTATCATAGGCATATTTGTTCATAAGTATCGGTAAAAAATACGTCTCACCTGGCTATCAAATGGGTGAATATCGATCTTATTTCGGACTTGAGACTACGATTATCCAGATCCTTTCAGTGCTTCAATCGTGATTGGGTAAAAAACATCACCAAATTTTTTACATTTGGCCAGCGTGGCCATTACTTTTCACAATATGCATGTGACCCGCAGTGCCAACAAATATGAGATCATAGTCATGAGACCATGTATATTTTGTCATCAGGTGAAGGCGGCGGGGGCGCAGCTCGACGTTGCGCGCGCGATGCGGCGTCGCCGGCGCAAACGCACGCGCCGGCGCCTACGCCACAAGCACACACCGTCAAGAGTGAGAGGCTCAGTCCACATGAATCTAACGCATCCAGGTAAGGTGTATAGCACCTTTGAAATTCTTATTCGGTGGTTAAGGTTTGGTTAAAGGAGCTCATTTTAATCAAATTAATATCAAAAATACTAACTGATGCTATCTTGAGTTTTATAGCAAACGTATCTCTATCTAAAAATTCTTCTCTTTATTTTCTTAGTCAGCAAATACCCTCTTAACCAATACAGCCTTCTGTTCTATCATTCTGTTCCTCAAGTCGTCGTATCTACCTCCTTTTGTCCAATATATCGAACTTTCTTAAACCAACGTCTATATTCAAATGTGTGTGTATGTCTGTCAGATCTCGCAGCGTGACACCGTCGACGTCGTCGTACCCCGGCACGCCGCCCGAGCGCGGCAGCCCGCACGCGCCGCCCGCGCCCGCGCACCCGCCGCGCAACTACTCGGACATCATGCGCTCGCTGGCGGCGCGGTACAATACGCACCCGGCGAATGAGTGAGTTACTAGCTTAGTGGTTTTGCAAGGGTAGCTTTTTTGAAATGAAATGAAATGAAATGAAATAACTTTATTATGGACATAATATTATGAAAAAAAAGATACAATATAGATGAAAAAAAAGGAACTTAAAAAAAATACATATGCCATAATTAGGCCAACCACTCAGTGTGTCATCACTGATTTTCAGTGGCCGCCTTAGGATGTCTTATTGACAGTGGATGTATTTCCGTTCGGTATGCAAACTGTATTAAATATAATTTAATCGATATATATACTTTATAAATATAATAAGTAAATGAATATGAATAATATACGTATATTGTGTATTAAATTAAATTTAAATTTGTGCACATAAAATTTAATATACCTACTTACATTTAAATAATAGTCATTAATATAATATATTTAGAATTTAGATATTGATACATACATATATATATGAAATTTGTATAAGTGAGTGTATACATATTTTGAAACAAAAAACTAATCAATAAAAGGCTATTGGATGGGGTTAAAATTTCTGATTGCGCTTTTGAATGTCGAGAAGATAAGACTTCAGTTTGTTTTTAAAAGAGAATACGCTTTCATATTATGACAGGGCCAAAAAAGGGTAACTGCTGGACGGGTAGAGTACGTCCCGTACCTAGTTCCGCCCAAAGCAGCGTGACGGCAGACAAAGAAGTTTTAGTCAATAAGAATCCGACATAACCCACAGCTCTTTCCCGGGGCCGTAGATACCTATGCAAGATTTTCCCACTTAAAAAAAACGTTGACAGCTGTGATGCAAAAAATAAAAAATGGCTGATATTGCTCGGTAAAGATGTAGGTTTGAAATGGTTAAAAAAGTTTTACAATCGGTCGAGTATATTATTAATTATAGGTGCGAAAATACGGTAGCACTTGAATATGTAAATTTATATTATGTGTTATCAAGAAACCAATGTACAATATTTCAGCACTTAACTAACCATTTAATAATTAGAATATCGAGGCCTTAAGAGACAGTTCTTCTTGTAACATTGACAACCTTATCGTCCTCTGTGCATGGCCTTTAAAAACTTTATTCCGTGCTAATGCTGTGAACGTTCATAATATAACCTTTCAATGTAATTTGTTATGACAAATGTATGTGATAAAATGCAGATAAAATTAGAATTTCACACCAGTATGCGTAATGGTATTAAATTGTAATGTGTTTAATGTATCTTGTCATAAAACATTACAGATTCATATCAGCTACTTCTTAAATATAAAAACAGCAAATATAATTACACACGTAGAATATTTATGCGTCTTCTAACGGCACTCTATCTTAGTCAAAATAAAATATAATAATGATGTATAAAGAGCGCAACTCTCGGTATTTAAAAATGAAACAAGCCATAAACATGGAAAAATACGCAAACAAATTAGTATAAGATGCATATTGCATATTTTACGATCGGTCACGTGTTAGCGCATTTGCATCACGTCACATCACAATACCTTACGACCCGCGGGTCACCGACCGGCTAGTGATGCCCAAATCGATTTGCATATTAATCGATTTGATAACAGCTCGCGTTCAGTCGACAAATTTACATGATTCGTGAGAACCGATGTCCGAACTTATGTTATATTAATGAATTGTTCATCTCACGGTGTTAGGTTAGTGACCTCTGTCAATTTTAATTACGATTCGTCCGATTGGTGGCCGAGTGTCTCTTCTGGTCGCACGCACTCTACAAGCTATAACGACCTATCGGCGCTCGAGCAAAGACCTATTTTCGCTTGTTCGATTACCGTTTAACGCTCGAATACTCAATGTCGTGTATAGTTAAACACCTGCACTCAGTGATAAATATTGTTTCACCTAATGAGATAACCAAAGTAAATAACTATTTCGAATTGCATAAATTAAAATTTAATTGAGTCTTTATATAGAGTAGTGTTATCGGGAACTGTATAAATCGCGTAATCTTGTCGCTTTGTTGTGATTTATTGCGTTGTTTAGTGAATAAAACCATGTTTTAACAGAAATATAATAAACTGCATTTTAATACGTGTTTTGTAAGCCATTATGCAACGTTAAAAACTTTATATAATAGAGATATTATTGTATCCATATCACTCTTTACATTCATATAGCAATTTTAAAATTTCAAACACATTATTACCCGCCCATACAATTCCGCAGATACTTTAATAGCCGAGATATTATAATCTGTACAATTTTGTAACATTTTCTTATCTAACCTTTTGACGTTAGTAAAAATACCTGACCCGAGGCTCAATTCGGCCATTTATTCGCGCTATAATTATGTCCAGCTCTGTTATTATACAATTTTCAAGGATATTGCATAAAAGTTTAGCCGCAACAGTAGTGAGTGATAATCATAAATTATGAACTAATGCCGGGTATTTTGAATAATGACTGTGAATTAGTTCGACCGTGCTCCCATTATGTTGTTAGAGAAGGATTTGAGAACTTTTATTTAGGTTATGTTGAATGTAAATTAGGATAAATTATATCTTTCTTTTGAACATTTTAATAATTAAAAATTAAATTTCGTTTTCGTGATATTTATTTACTAAGGTTGATATGTCTTTGTGACTTCCGACATAGTTAGTTGCTATAAATTCTTGCGAAATCACACATTAAAACAAACAATACTAGCAAAATATATGTGATATTATGAGTGGGGCATTAAAAATAGAAAATTACACTGTATTTTATATTACTGCGATAGAATACGTTAGGGGCTATGTATAGTCTGATGTTGGAATTAGAATTTTCACACGCAAGAACTTCATTTCATATTTGAAAATTAAAATGAAGAGGTAAATTAAATCATGCATGTAATAACTATTATGTGTTTAAATGTAATATATTAGCCATTAAGTATAAAGATAATCACACGCAGGTTGTAATAATATTCTAACATACACTTGCCTGCAATGTAGCACTTCATATTATTTGCTCGGTGTTAAAGGTTACACAGTCTTTCCTTGAATGCAAATAAAGTTTAGATGCATCATGCAACTTGCGTTTTGATATTTTGTTCATAATCTTTTAATGTTGGGCTTTAGGTTATCTTGATTGCTTAAAAAGGTGAAGGATTGGTATAAATAATGCGAGACTACAAAAGAAATAACAAAATGTGGTGACTCAATTGATGCGCTTTAGCTAAAAGTCAAACGGTATAAAGAAATTTGCATAATTATATATTTATGACACTGCTTTGATATCTTGTTATAGTAAAAAGTTTAGGAAGTATTTGAACTCTCTTTTGCATACATCTTTAATGCTTAATAATGCTTTTGAGATGTTTGGTAGAATTTAAAAAAAATGCATCAACATAAGTTAAATAATAACAGAAATCTCATGGTAGCTGCTATATTTATTACTAGCAATGCCCTGCGGTTTCACCCGCATAGATAGCGATATCGTTACAGTGAAAAGTCTACTATAGGTCGGACTATAGGTTTAATTTTTAATCACATGAAAATCACCTTTACCCCGTCCCGCACTACGGCCTTTTCTTTTTTTTTTTTTGTTTTAGTGGGGAAATCTTTCATAGATGTGTTCCGTCAAGACGCATATTGGTAGAATTCCTCCGTGACCCCCGCACTACGGCCTGCTCGAACAGTATACCTACTATTTTCTGTAGATTGACACTTTTAAAAATTCGTTATATCTTTTGAATGGAATATCCAATTCTTTTCATTTAAAAAGTATTTTGCTGGTATTGAAACAGTCTATAAAAAAACCGGCCAAGTGCGAGTCGGACTCGCGCACCGAGGGTTCCGTACAAACCTGCAAGGTTTACAAAGTACAATTTATGGTTTTCGTAATTTTTCCTTTATCTATGCTATAAGACGTTGCTTCGTACCAAATTTCAAGATTCTGAGTTCACGGGAAGCACCCTGTAGGTTTTGATTCCCTTGCAAGTGTCGAAAATTTGCGGCATAAACGGCTGTATCTTTTGATTGCGTTGGCTTAGAAGTTTGATTTTTTCACAGCTTCAAGGGACAGTAGACCTGAGTAATTGATATAAATTTCAGCTTCATACCTCCACGCGTTCCTGAGAAAAAGGGTCTTGACAGACGGACGGACGGACGGACGGACAGACGGACAACAAAGTGATCCTATAAGGGTTCCGTTTTTTCCTTTTGAGGTACGGAACCCTAATAAAACATCATTTAATGGGATAAGGATTAATATATGTGTATGGATAACATGGTTTGATTACTGTCGGCACTTCTATTTACTTTGAAAACGTAAAAAAGTTGTTGTAGTAACATAACTACTGAAGATGGACATATGGTATCGCGGACTTTCTTGTAGATATTGATCCATTCTATAATACCACAGAACATTTTTTTGTTCTATCTTCAATAGATTCCGCAGCGCACGCGATGACAGAAGTTTTATTGAGGATTTTTTTTACACCTTGGGTTACATTATTGCATTTTTGGTAAGGATCTCTAATTTTTTTGAAAATGCAATATAGCCTATGTTGCTCAGTAAAGATGCAGCTTTCTAATGGTGAAAGAATTTTTGAAATCGGTCCAGTAGTTTATGCGTGAAAACCATACATACATACATACATACATACTTACAAACTTTTCCTCTTTATAATATTATATAGTATAGATAAATAGATCATGAAGTAATTTAAGTCGTGTACTGATAGATATAAATCATCAGGTTTTTGTGTAAATTGCCTTTTATAGATCAAGAAAAATACGAGAAATAAGTAAACAATACGCTTAATATGTGACCAATAAATTAACGATAGGTATGCACCGTTATTTTTTATAAAAACTAGTATTGGTATTATTTTCCGGCATTTCGAGGTTTGACCGGGTGAATTAAATGATATTTTATACTAATTATGTATCCTTAAGATGGTCATGTAAAAGAAACCGTCTACTACAATAACTAGTAAGTTTAAGCATCACAAAATTATAGTGGATGTTCAAAAAATTTTATTTACGAAAGAAATTAAGACATGATCGTAATAAATATTAACATTGTATCTGTGTTCTTTATCTACTTCTATACAATATCAATGTACCTTATTTCACCACATTTCAATTCAACATTAAGATCGTCCTTACCATACGGCTAAATAAGTTATGATCTTTCTTTTTCTGTGTGTAGTTGTAAGCTTCCCTGTATGTACTACTGTATTGAAGTGTTAAATAAATTGATTTTTTATACTAAATAATCGTATTTGTTCTAGTTACTTCCACCGCGTGAACGGCTTCGGTCTGGAGCCGCGCGCACCGCTCCCCCAGAGCGACGTCAGCGACACGCCCGTAGGCGGCCTGTTTGCGAAGCTCGCGCAGCAGCAGGGCGGCCCGCCCAGGCTGCCCGCCTTCCCTGTCATGATGGATATGAGCGCTACTAAGGTATTGTAATGATTTTAATAATTTTTATATTGCGTGTTGCGTAGTTTTAAAAAAGTTTCATAATTGGAAATTAGTGTTTGTCTTTAAAACTAGGGATTCTTACTGAATTTAAACAATGATGACAGATGTGTAATGTGTGTTGTAATTTATGTTGTTTAGGAGTAGAAATAAAGTTCTCATAATATGTGTAATACAAAAATAAGAGTTATATAATTTGAAAAATGCAATTTTTAAGTCTGAAACAGTTCAATTAACACAAATATACAAATGATAATAATACCTATCTATAAATAAAAGCATTTTTGTTTCCCACAAGATTTATTAACTTTCTTATACAAGTTGAATATTATTATTCGACCTGCAATAAATTGTTAAACGTCATTTACTTATAGCAAATAACAAAAACAGTGCAAGAGAATTTTGCAATTCAGTTAAACAATAATTGACAAGTCAAAATTAATTGACAGCTCGATTTCTGTTTCTGCAGTTATTTGCAAATATTTATCGACATTAAAATATTCATTTGTAATATTTGATTCGAACAGAACATAGAAATTTGTCTACTTTTGCACAGTCGATATCAAATTTCACTTCTCTTACTCAAATTGAAATGTTATTTTTAAGAACGTTATATTGTACGATTTATATTTCGAAATACATTATAATCAAGCTTCAATTATAGCCTTGTTCAAAGCGTAACATTACGAAATTAAACCTTTTTGAGAGTATTATTAAAAATATAAAAACATTGTTTTACAATTTCCTCTAACGTAATGCACATTGCTAACAGCAATGCCAGTGCCCCTATGAAATAATTTACGCTTAGCTGATTTCTCATTTCATAATCGCGTCTTTAAAATTCATTAATGATAATAAATTCTGTGCGCACTGACCTTCCAGATCTAATTGTACCTGTTCACCGTTCCATAGTTCACGGCTATGATTAAAACCTCTTTGTATAAAATGCCCACGCGACTATCTTTTTTTTTTTTTTTTTTTTTTTTATATTATTGGAGGGCAAACGAGCAGACGCAATGCCTGATGTTAATAGCGAAGTGCGTCGCCCATAGACGTCCACAACGTGGGTTGTGAGTGTTGCCTACCAAAGAGGGGAATGGGATGGGATAAAAACGGAACAAAGAGATGGGAGGAGCTGTCCGTGATTTAAGAGGCGGCTTGCTTTCGGCCTTTGAGAAACTGATATGTTCTTTTCTTAAAAGTCCCCAAGTCATAGTTCCTCGGGAACACAGCTGATGGTAGATTGTTCCAAAGCTTACATGTCCGTGGAAGAAAGCTACGGTTGAAACGAACTGTTGTGCTGCGCCAACCATCGAGGTGGTGAGGATGGAATAGGTTTTTGTGGCGGGATGTGCGATGGTGGAATTGAGCTGCCGGAATAAGGTCAAAAAGTTCCTCGGCGCACTCCCCGTGGTACATTCGGTAAAATATGGCAAGACTCCCTAAGTCCCTTCTTAAGGAGAGAGGGTCGAGCCTTTCGGTTAGCCTGTGGTCGTTGATAATTCGAGTTGCTCGACGTTGAATGCGGTCAAGTGGAAGAAGATGGCAGTTTGGGGCGCCAGCCCATAGATGAGAGCAGTACTCCAAGTGGGGTCGCACCTGCGCTTTATATAGCAACAGCAGGTGATTTGGCTCGAAGTACTCCCTCGATCTATTGAGCACACCCAACTTTTTAGAGGCCAGTTTTGCTTTTTCTTCCAAATGACCACGAAATTGGACGTCACTCGAAATATCAACGCCAAGGATACCGATGTAGGGCGAAATACTGAGGGTAGTGCCCTGAAAGCGAGGTGCAGTGCTAAAGGGAGACTTTTTTGCCGAAAACGCGCAGACTTGTGTTTTCTTGGGGTTGAACTTCACGAGGTTAAGTCTACCCCATTCCGAGACCTGTTCCAGGGAAGTCTCAATAGAAGACACAAGGCTCATTCGACTCTCATCTATAGTTTCCTTGAGGGATTTTGCAAGGCCGGAGTAACTCGCATCTACCGTGCTGTCATCCGCATAGCAATGTATGTTGCTGGTATGCAACATATCATTGATGTGCAGGAGGAACAGCGTAGGTGATAGCACGCAGCCTTGGGGTACACCAGCATTTATCGGCAGAATTGAGGAGCATGAACCGTCTACAACGACCTGGATGCTCCTGCCAGCGAGAAAGCTAGCGACCCATTCGCACAGTCCCCCAGGTAGTCCGTAGGATGGAAGTTTTGAGATAAGTGCCTTGTGCCAGACCCGATCGAAGGCCTTGGCAATGTCCAAACTTATAGCTAACGCCTCCCCCTTGCTCTCGACTGCTTCCGCCCATTTGTGGGTTAAGTAGATGAGGAGGTCTCCAGCAGAACGACCGTGTCGAAAGCCATATTGGCGACCGTTTAATAACTGTTTTTCCTCTAAATAACCCAGGAGCTGGCAGTTTATAATTCCTTCCATTATTTTGGAGAGTATAGAGGTTATGGCGATAGGTCTATAGTTTCCCGGATCTGTGCGATCGCCTTTTTTTGGGATCGGGTGCACCAAGGCAATCTTCCAAGAGTTCGGAAAGATACGCTTTGAATACGAGAGCCGAAACAGGCGTGTCAGAATCGGTGTAAGTTCCGGTGCGCAAGTTTTCAGCACAGAAGGGGAAATGCCATCAAGCCCACTCGATTTAGAGGTGTCCAAGGAGAGGAGTGCTTTTCGTACAGCTTTTTGCGTAAATCGGATTTCCGACATCGAAGAGTTACACCTTGGGATGGAGGGGGGTGAGAAGCCTTTGTCATCCAGATTAGAGTTCGCTGCGAAAATCGAGCCCAAGAGGTCAGCCTTGTCTTTTGCAGAGTGAGCCAGAGTGTCATCTTTTCTGCGCATGGGTGGATAAGAAGACCGACTAAAGTTATTTTGGATAGCCTTAGCCAGCGACCAAAAAGCCCGGGTTCCTGATGGAAGTTTAGCAAGTTTCTGCCCAAGCCTATTAATATAACCAGCCTTCGCCATGGCTATCTCCTTTTTGTAAGCCCGGGAAGCGGAGTTGTACTGTTTTTTTAAAGTTGCAGTGCTAGGATCAGATACCGACTGCGCCTGAGCCCAAGCTTGGAATTGTTCCTGTTTGCGATGGGATGCTTTCATGCAGGAGCGGTTAAACCAGGGCTTAGTTTTGCCACCAACGGGAACTACAGAGGATGGAATGAAGAGTTCCATACCCTGCAGAACCACATCGGCAACAGAATTGGCGCAGACGTTCGGATCATCCGTCGAAAAACAAACTCGGCCCCATGGGTAAGACGCGAAGAATGCACGCATCCCATCCCAGTCGGCTGATTTAAAATGCCAAACTCGGCGGCAGGCTGCCTGTTCTTGCCGATGGACGAGGCTGACGGGAACTTCACTGCGGATCAAGCAATGGTCGGACGATCCGAATGGTGCACCAACGGATACCTGATAGTTTCCAGGGTGAGTGGTCAGCAGCAAGTCCAGTAAAGAGGGGCTGTGTTCGTCAATGTCAGGTATACGTGTGGGTGCGGAGACCAGTTGTGTGAGACCATATGACAATGCGAAGTTATATGCTGTCCTACCTGCGTGATCGGTTACCCGAGATCCAAGCCAGTCTGAGTGGTGAGCATTAAAATCACCCAGCACAATTAGTTCACAAGATGGAAATTGCTGCAATAGCCTATCGGACATCCTCTGGACATGTTCAAAGAGTTGTTCAGTGGCGATATTTCCGCTGTGGGATCTGTAAAGGCAAGCATATATACGGGGATGATCCCTAAATTCAGTATGCAGCCAGATAATGGACAGACCCTTAGCTTCGTGTGTACAGACACGTCGGCAGCAAATGTCGTTCCTAACATACACACAGACACCAGCGCGTGGAACGAAAGCATGTTCGAGTTTGTAGCTTGGATATGTAAGATAAGCCGTGTCTGGAGGAGAGGAAATCTGAGTTTCTGTTAGAAAGAATAATGCCGGCTTAGCTGTTTCAAGGTGGTGATGAACAACATTTAAGTTGCTGTGAAGACCTCGGATATTGCAAAAATCCACGGACAGCGTGTATAATGATGTTTTGCGTCTAATGTTCTTACCCCTTGATGTAAGAGAGTGCGGATTTATGCCCGCCCCAGAGTACGACGGGCTGCCACAGCGCAGACGCTGTGGGAGGGATTCTCCTGCACAGTTTGTGCCGGTACCCTCCTGGGGTAAACAACCTAATAAAGCCGCTTGCATTTTTATTATAATATTAAGTTCGGATAATTTGAGGGAAAAAGGATTAGGAAAGGATTGGGTGAAAGGACGGGTATGGGAAGGGATTAAGGAAAATGAAAGGAGAGGATGGGAAGGGAATAGGAAGGGAAATGGGCCTCCGGACCCCTCACTCACCGTACGAAACGCGACAGTAAACTGTCACTATAACGCCGATATTCTGTGAGGGTGTGGTAACTTCCCCGGTGCGAGCGTGGCCCAATTTATGCAGAAGCTTGCTCGACTCCCACTTTAAAATCTATCTCTAAGATCTTTATTAGACGTAGTTAATTTATGTTAATTCGGGGATCTATGAAATCATAACGCGAGTGAAGCGTGCTTCCTTTGAGCTATTAATTGAGGTAATTATGTATGATAAGCTCGCCGACCTTTACACTTCCTTCGGTGGTGAAGATAAGATAGTGTGAAGTGTGGCGGTTGTTAGTGCCTGCGCAGAAACGCTAGCTAGGGCTGCCATGTGATAATACTACAGTCAATCGTAGTTGGATAAATGAATAACTACAATAACCTGGTTTTAGTTATAATACTAATTGTAAAAGAAACGTTGCAGCTCAAAGAATAGTGAGTAATAATGTAATTAAAATTAACTCTACTTTTGAAAATGAAATTTCTCGCACATTTCCCTTGATAGATCGAAACTCTTCATCTTTGATGCAATGTTTTCTGATACCCTGTTTAAGCTTAATTATGCAGCATAAAGCAGTCCTGTACAACCATATAGATAGGAAATAAGCACCTTTAGCAACAGGTAAAGGTGAAACATAGCTCAATCATCGAATTTGTTCTCCCCATCGACAACCCTAAGCGGGGTATATCCGCCCCGCCCCCGGCGCGTGCACCGAAGCATCTCCTCTCGCTGGAGCTAACTGGAGCTGCACTAATTGGCCCCAGCACGCGCCGAGAGCGCGCGATACGTCCGCCATGTGAAATCGGCGCGCCCGACTTGTGGTTCTTTTAGAGTTCTTAAAAAAGACCTAAAAGACCATTGAAACCATGGGTTTTTGTAGTTAGGGATTGGATACGTTGCTTTGGCTAGCTATTTGCCAATTCTGATATTGACAACAAGAACAATGAAACGAGACAACGACTTGAAATTGTAACCATTTTATTAATCAACACAATATAATTGCATTACAAAACCCTTTATTCTATTCCCTTAAGTGGCCTTGCGTCACAGATCACACCGTACAACATTTTTAATCGATGAAGTAAAATAATAATTATACGGATCTCTCTTATGTGCACGATCGACACGCGCTTGGCCGGCTATAACAAACGAGTAAGAGGCACGCGAATTGCAGTATGCGATTTTTGCACTTATTGGATTTCAACTTTCTAAGAAAATAAACGTACTTCGGTTGAAGTTCAGCTGCTTCGGTGTAATTTAGATTGCGATCCATGAATTGCACTGTTTACTTTCTAATTTTGGTATCGCGGCTATCTGATAGCGCGATATTAACATGATTTGTTACATTTCTCTTTGTGCCCTTAAACTATAAATTTATAGAATTTATTCTCACCTGTGAAGAGAAACGGGAGCGCGGAAATAAGTCGTGAGATTAATGACTGCGGCTCGTGCGGACGATAGGGCTGGCGAAGATAGCTAAACAAAAGGTATCTTGAGAAATGTAAAATCGTTATGATCCTAAGCACTAAATGGTTGCGAAGAAATAAAAGTCTAGAAAATAGAGCTTTTACTTATAACGCTTAGATATACAGCTATACCTAAAGTAATAAAATTACATACGATGACCAATGAAACATTAAATATCGCATTTGATAAGGAGTCAATTAATTCAGACATAAACGTTTTCGAGAAGACATAAGTTGGCAACCCTAACGAAAATTGCCCGCGCGTGCTGCTACGTGCTCGAATCGCGCGCGCGCGCCTCGAAACTTTATCTAGAATGAGAACACCTTTTTTACCTTACAGCAATTAAAAAGATAGATTGCAATTTGACCCGCGGGCGGCTAGCGTGACGACGTCGAGCATTATTATGATGAATGCCGGCCACTTATGAGCGAGTGGTCTCAATCAGATAATGGCCCATTCTTTCGTGTTTGCTTAACACTGCCACAACCTGACCAGCTACCAGTAATTGAGTTTCTAAATGTCATGGCGGGCGATTGTTGTGGACGGGACATGGTCATAAATTAACTCGAAAAATATGACTGTCGTGCTTTGAATCGGAATGCGTGCGTTGAAATCTTTTGGGTGCACATTTTACAGTTGAATTTGGAAGTAACTTTTTCTTACATATTCACAATAACCGTAATATATTTAAATAATTAAGTGCAGCTTAACATTATTCTGAATGTTTTTACTTTACACTAAAACGGATAACTGAGAATAAACTTAAGTACCATTTTATAAATTATCCCAAATCTACTTTGATTTAAATATTACAAAGACTATTTATGTCGAGCAAATTTCAAGCTTTCAAGTTCCAACTGTCTAATCGTAACTGACTGTTTCGCAACAAAGTTCCGTATTCTGTCACAATGCAGATACCTACTTTAAAAGTACAACGGTTGTAAATTTTATTAGTCAGTCAAATGGAAGAATAATAATCATTATATTATAGATAAATTAAATCCTTAAGCCTGAATATCGTGTTTAATAGCTCGGAATATTGTTATAATTACATGGGTAGTACCGTAACTGATTTTGTATGCGTTATTAATATAATAAGCAGTGTAACAACAAAGTACAGTTTTGTTTTGCATTATGCTTCAAAGAGGTACTGTGTTTTATAGCGTCTTAGATAATATTGTTTATTTAATATTTATCTTTGAATAAGCCAATTTTTAGTATCTTTAAAACTTTTACTAACCTATTGTTTTGAATATAAATATAATTTTCTTTAAGAAAAATTACAGTAAACAAGTAACACTAATTGAAACGTATACGCCTCATATAGCCTTATCTAAATAAGTCCCATCTTCCACAGACACTACTAGCGATATCGCGGGTGAGTCGCACGGGCCGATCGCGTCGGAAACGCGTCGGTGTCGGCTCGGCGCCGGAACACTCTCCGCTAGATCTCTCCGCGGCGGGAGAGAGCGCGGCGAAGAGGGCGCGACTCTCCGCCAGTCCCAGCACGAGGAGTGATGACGATAGGGACAGGGTGTCGAATGAAGGTGAGTTGGTAACTGATCACTACAAAGTATAAAGCAAAGTCGCTTCCTGCATCTGTCCTAATGTCTGTATACTATGTTTGCTTAGATCTTTAAAACTACACAACTAATTTTGATGTAGTTTTTTTAACAGATAGAGTGGTTCAAGCGGAAGGTGTAAGTGTATGTATTAGGTTTAAAACAAAGCGGGCGAAAAGCTAGTATGTAATACGATTAGGGTACTCATTTCTGGCCCCATAGAACGGGGATTGCCTCGTACAGGATCAAATGAAGTGTTGTTATTTAATGATAAGTATTTAAGAAAGATTGTGAAGATTATGTCCGTGATGGTGATGACAAAAAAAACTGAATTAGGGAAGAGACGAATAAACAAAACAACTCTTAGGTCTGAAATTATTATTCCGAGGAAGTATTTGATTTATCTCTTCGTCAGTTAGAAGTGAAATCGGCTTAAGTAGAGATATGGAATGATTCTTTTTTGGATTACTAATACTGTTAAATGGACTTCATACTCATTAAGAAAGTATAATTCGCTTAATCCCTCTGTTTGTTGCTATATAATATGTGAGGCGAGAGTCGTTCAGCTCTTAAGTTGAATTTCACAAAAAATAGTATCCATATCCATTGTTTATTTTTTTACCATTACCTTACCTTAAGTCATTTTACATTGAATTTGATCACCACGATTAAACAATTCGATCTTGAATGATAGCCTTCTCATGACGAAACAACCTTGAACGTATCTCGAGCGATGTTTCTAAACAAAATTATATCACAGTGTGACAATGAACAAAGTGACATCACCTTCACCTTAAAACGGAGTAACGTTTTATGTTTAACTTACATCTAGACCTGTATAGAGCGTCTGTAAAAAATGAAATAAAAAAGAATGATCCGCACGCGACCGCGCCTTATCAATTAATCAATTGTAACTGCACAGCGGCAATTAAAATCAACACGCGTCACTGCGCCCGATGCATTATTCAATTGACATGAATGTATTGAAAAAGTTAATTCATGTATGATTTATTCATTTAGATCGGAGTGAAACCCGCGACTGCCTGTGCGCGGAGGCGCGTGCGCGCGTTTCCGCTTGGTCCGTTGACGACGTGTGCGACTTTGTTGGCTCGATCGACATTTGCGCTGAGTACGCGCCGGTAAGTGATCGTTTTTGTATAGAAAAAGGTGGTGAGAGGTCGTTGACATGAGAAAAGTTTATTGTACCTTGTGGGTTTCTAGCCAGGTTCAAGATTGGCCCGCGTGGCAAGGGTAGTAGGCCCGCGTGGCATCAACAAAATTAAGCTAATCAAAATCATGATTCAAGAAGTGTTTGGCTGTGAATTGTAAGCAAAAATAAATTGCACTGCAGAAAAACATCTATCAAAATAACCGTCTAAATATTACCGTTCTCAAGTGAAAAAACATCGTAACTGCGAAACTAATACTATGCTTATAATAACTCCAAATAATAAGCATCAAAATACTCAGTTACAAATGAAGTTCGGATAGACGTTAATAAGCCATCAGCTACCGATCAATAGCAAACTAACGAAACTACACAGTGATATTATACAAATCATAACAAACCATAACACTTGCGATAAAACGCTTTGTCAGTCAAATGAAATCGAAATGATATAAAATAAATAAACGTGTGAAAATACTTACAAAAACTCTCTCAAGTCAATTAGTGATAATGATATATCGTAATCAGAGTATATTTTGTTACAATTATACACTTTGTATTAATAAATACGTAACCTGATTAATACAGGTTGATATTGTAACATAAAGAATAGCCTACAAACAATATATTAATTATCTAATGATACTGGAGTACCAATAAATTTAATTCGTAGCAATTGAAATTACCCGCAAAATGATTGCAATTACCGAGTAAACCAATAACAATATAACATGATCTTTCCACTGTTACAAAACAAAATATAAATGGTTCGATCCTCTCGTATCTCGTTTAACGAATACGGGTCGTAAAGGAAACGCTGTGGTCCATGCTTCTAATGATATTATACGTTGCGTCCTCGCTTCGATCTCAAGCTATTTTATTGGCGATCGGATGCCGGAACATTCGAGTCATCCCGTAGATAAATACTCTTTAAGAGCACTTACAAATTACACGTATGGCGCATTAAATTATGAGTTTACGATTGCACGTTCTGTTACCTTAATGTAGCCGTAAATGTAAGATAAAATGCATTTTGTGGCGCACACGGCCGCTACATTGTCTTTGATGTTACTTTTATATTGTCTATTTTGTAATACTGATATTGAAATTGCTTTGCTCTAGAGCGATTTGTCTAAGCAACAATCTTCTACATCTATTTACATTTTCAGTGTCTATATTAGCGTAGAATTGATAACGGTAATAATTAATTATTTGTCTCTCAAATATTTCAACTATGCACTCGATAAATTGATTCCGTTGATTTTGCGTACCTCTGGGGTATTTTGCATACATTGTTCAGCAAGTAGTACCACTTCTTGCACATAATTTCTGAGTACACATTTAAATACATTCAAGCTTCAAATAGTTGTCGAAAATGTATGTTTTCGCAAGTACATTTGAACCAGCATAGCATTTGTCACGTGCAATTTGCAACAAGTATGTCTTTTGACATAACATTGCGGCGTGACGTGAAATTGACCATTATAAAGTTTACACAATGCTCGGGCACGGCTTTACCTGATTTACACTTCTGAATCGAGCCCTCGTGTATCGCAAGGCAACGATAAACAACTTATTTAATGGAGGACTATCCTGGCTTCAGTGTGGTTAGTCGTAAACTGTGTTGATGAAGAGCAGCGGAGAGTACCTTGCGTTCTATCCTCCGTTACATAGTCTTTTCAATGAAGTTTTAATTAATGGATATAATAATTGCTGATTTATAAAGTACCTTACATAATAATCTCATTACAGAAGAACTCAAATTTCATATTTTACAAAAGTCAATGTAATATCAGTGTATTTAGATAATTGATATTTATTACATTGCGAGTACCTAGTTAATTGTTCCTTTCTGCTCTTCCTCATAAATAATCGCTGGATGCACACTAAATAGGCGAAGAAAGCGGGGATAGGGGTTTATTGAACCGATTAACAGACCGTATACGTGATTTGTGTTTGGCGTTCACGCAAACCCATATAGAGAGAATCAACAAATCAATCAAGAATCTCTTGATTGACTAAAGACAAGAACTAGTTGCAAAGTCGCTAATTAATTCTATAAAGGGTTGCGGTGAAAGGGAAGAGGGAATGGGAGGTATATAGTAAGCTTTTGAAAGGTTGCGCAACGCAAAACTGTTTGCACAGCACATATTTTGTAAGTGTGGCAACTGGCAATGCGGAACGGCGTGGGAACCTGAGCAAGGACTTAAAAATTGCTCCAACGTGTCTGCAATGTTGAATAGTGTAGCGGAGAAATGTTGAGCAAGCAGGTCTGAAATATCGTGTGAAAATTGAGATTTGAAAATATATAACGAATTGATTTAGGGAATAGGTAATCCTTCTTCTTCTATATCTATATGAGTAGAGAAAAACCTATTATATCGTGAATTATAATGGAAGTAACTTTGTTCTTGATGTCTTAGTATTGTTCAGGATTTTAAATTAACAAAACTGAGTTCAATTATTTATTCTGATGCTCAATAAAACTGGTACACTTAAGCGCATCAAAATATATTAAAATTCGCAATAAATAAATTTAGTATGATAATTTATATCTAATAATTATAATAGGCAAGCAGCAGCAAGCGCCATGTTTATTTCTCGATAACTACTGTGCTACCAGCGCGGGTATCACATTACACCGTGATTTATATCCGCAAATCGCAGTATAGCGGTCCGCGTTATTAATTGTTAGTCAGTTAATAAACACTTTACAAGCATTTAAATGATTAATGTGCTATTTGCGTATTAGAGATCGCGGTCGGTTATTATGAGTCGTAAAATCTTAGCGATGATGCCTAGACTAGATGATGTTTGATGATACTAGACTCGGCGTTTCGAAGGAACTGATAGGTGTAAAGACACTGAGATTTGTATTTGAAATTGTTTTATTCCTTTAAGCCGGTTCAAACTGGTTGACGATGAATTAATAAAAATTAAGTTTAACTGTTATTCGTAATACGTATCAGAATTAAGTACAAAGTCCCACGGTTGAAGCAATACACAAATTGAAATTTTATTGTGTAATATAATTGTTAATCTATATAGAATATGATTAAGTACGTGCTGCTAAATCGTGAACATCTGCTATCTACTAAAGCAGCTCAATAGCACGGTAATTTTTCACCGAAAATCGTGATTCCATCTGACCTGACCCTAGCTAAGATTTGGCCCATTCATCGTTGTCAAACCAGAATCACTTGCACAAGCGTTCGTGAGCCGTATTGTTAAATAATATTCAATTCACGCCGTCCCATATAAATTTAGATTAATTTCCGATTCATTGACAAGTTGCTTTATTATGTCTACGAAGTGAGTTTCGACTTTAACGTCGCGTTAAACTTAATAGGTATGATTTCGAATTTCATGTGGTTTCATTTTTCGAAAATGAACATAATTTTATCATAAATGTCACTGGGGTAATGTAAAAATCAAGACTCTAATAATTCCTCGCGACATCAGCGAAAACACTTTATTACAATATTATGCAATTAAATTAGCCAGTCAATGGCTTTTTTATCTGTAGAACTAACGTTCCAAAGTGACAGATACATAAATTTAAAAATGTAATTTATGTGTTTATACGTAAAAATCCAGAAGTAAAATAATTTAGTTATCTAAAGCATGAATCGGTTTACATCATCGCAATTTCGTAGCATGAGCATTATATCTTTACAACTAAGACAAGATGGACAGTTGTGACAAACAGCTATGGTCTTTATAAATATTCACGGACCGAAATTGATATCTCTCAGCTACTACAACCCATATTTAATGGTCGTAAATACTAAAATGCCTTGCATAAATATCTGATACACGTCCCAGATTCACGTAATCCTAATTGCGTACCCATTGTCGCTATACTTATAGCTTTGACAGAGTCGTATCATAGAACTGTTCCATAAAGTACGAGAACTGTAGGTATGGTCTACATGTTGTAAATATCAATTATAAGTGTATGCGATCTGAATAGTTTATTAGCATTAATAGTAACTACTTAAAACAGACCAATTCCTATTAGCCACTATCGGTAACCAGACGATTTGATTGTACCGGAAGTGATAATTAAAAAAAACAGACAGACAATATCCTCCTACGTAAAAACGTCTCATCTATACTGTCTAATTCCCGCTTAAGTAATGAGTTTTATATATTCATACAGGATAAGCGTAAAAAGCATTTATCGTGCCTCCAATCCGTCACTGCATACAGATGCTCGTGCACTCGTGATCTCGCCTGTCGCAACGTGCGATTTATATAAATTATCCCAATATGTGCTCAATATGAAGCGTATAAATTAAATTGCTGAGATCGACCGCGACACATTCGGGATAATTTGTTGGTAACCGCGTGAAAGGTCTATAGCGACGTGTTATTGAAGTAGCGCTAATTGCTCGCAATATAGTGGAGATGAGGTAAAGGTAATTGTTTTGTATTGAAGTACTTTGATGAATAAGTATACATATATGGCTGTATATTGTTTACATTATGGCATGTAGAACGTATGCTGTATGGGGATGTAATGACAAAGATCTTGATTAGATACTTGTGTATCTGTGATCAGATGTGCAGAGCTTGCTTGCTAAGAATGCGCTTAGTTTGTTATAGTTTTTTTTTAGCAACATTAGGTCTAATACAAAGAAGCGTAAGCAAAACTGCCATGTTTTAATTCCTTTTTAAAATTCCTTCTTCAATGAGTTGCTCAAACCACCATCGCCAATCCATGCTTTATAAAATAGGTATGCGAGTGTCGTCAATCACCCGTCAATACATTTTCTAAATTGCATAGAGCCTTGCAGGTGTGAAGATAAATGGGAGCTATCGTAATTGCGTCGCAATTAACTGAATTAATGTAAAACTATTCGATGGAGATCACGAGAACGACCGACGATTATCTTACAGTGATTTAACATACGCAATTTTGGTTCTAAACGTGTGTTCATGTGATTAATGTTTAGTTGGTTTGGGTCGTGAAATTTTGTTCTTAATTTGACAAAAATATGTATAAGATTTATAATAATAGAAGGAAATTCATTAACGAGAAGATGTAGTCATAAAGATGCGCTCATAGCACAAATAAACAATAATTACTTACTTACAGCTATAGGATAGGATCCACTTTCATTTTCATAATTTAATAGGAGCGTTATAAAATTACGATTATTAACTTCTTCAATTGCCTAGTTATGATAGTGAAATTAATTCAAATAAACTCTTGCTTAAGGCTAAACTTTTATTCATAATCGTGCATTATAATAAATAGGTTGAAACAGTCAATCTATCAATTCATGACTGCAGTCACGTTTGAGTCCAATTTAAATGCCACACACGGCAACAATCCCTATAATTTGAGATCAGTCAAATCTCTGCCCAATATTAAAAACAAACAGCATACAAACACGTCATTACCTCAAGCTATACACGACTGGCAAAAGCTCAACTATTGTTAAACGATTAACAAACTTTTGAGTGTAGGAGCAAATGTCTAGCATCACCAATTCCTACCTTATTACTTTATGTATAGGATCAAAGGTTGGGCTATGTTGGCTTTATAGTTGGTCGGTTTGTGTTGATATGTAATTACTATAATGACCAGTCTATCGTGACCACTAAACGGACACATTGTTATGATTTGAAGTCATGAAATGAGAATGGTCACGGGTCATCTCGAGCATGTGTTTCGCGGAGATAAATCTGGTTTCACTTTTGTATGTTAGTTGCGGTCGTTTTCATTAAGTTTCATCACGCTACGCTATAAATTTATTATATAAGTATGCCTCGTTTTGTCGCGTATTCTACAATTTTAATGTATGTCCGTCTCGGCATTCATATAATTATATAAATGGATGCGTAATACTAAAAAATACCGCATAAAAATCTTCTTAGCGTCTTCTCTTATCAAGATAGATTCTATAAATCTGTTAGCCTCTCATAATACGGATTAAGATTACAACCGCAAGGTTTTAAATATATCTCAGACGTTTAAGATAAAATATTTACAATTAGTTACTTTTATAAAGAAACATTTGCCTTTGAATGACATCAAATGTATACTTTAATTTCCCCACAAACAAATGCGGTCATAATGTCGATTACTTTGTAAAGTTTATGTTTGTATCACGCGTTGTTTATCATTGGCTATTTACAGCTGCTTTCGTTCTAACGCTCGAATCGTGAGATGCAAATTGTATGTATTTATAACTAACTTTATGTAATGAGCCGACAATAATTTGGCAACATAATTATGTTACATTTAAATATTTTCAATTGGTGGAATGATATTTATAAAAATTAACGTCTAACTTGTACGTAAAAGTCTTGCTACGATTTTCTTTTTGTTGTTACGTTGCATCTTTAATTAATTTTCCAAGCTCTACGTAATGTAATTCTTTAACATTAGTAATTCATTATTCTCAATGGACCACTTTTTATGATGGGTATCATTGATACAGGGCTATAGAAACTACATAATATATTATCATGGTATTTCGCAAAGCAAATGGTATCGACTTTCTCAATTAACCGGTCCGCACTTGTAAGATGACATTAGCAGGCCATCGTTTTGAAACTAGATCCTATTATCCGGACTCACTCGCATTAGGAAATAACTACTATGCTTATAAAAATTGATAGGACTGGTCGTTAATTGATTAACGTTGAATTTATGTTGTTTTCTCGTAGATAAAGGTTCAAACGTAATGCCTATATTTCTGTATTTGTTTTTCCATATCATAACCAATAATATCAAAATTAGTACAATTTACTCTTCTAAATTCTGTTTTATTCTAAATTTTATTTTATTTCATCTCTTTTCTTAACAAATAACAATCATATTCTAAGTTAATTAAATAAAGAAGGAGGAAGGAAAGGAAATTATTTTACAATAATTCCAAATATCGATGTCTATTGATGTAATTTCGCTGCATAACTATCTGATCACATGACGAATTCAAATAAAAACAACCAACGATATGTGCATTGTGCATGGTGTATGGGTACCTAAATAACTTAGACCATAGATAGATCAGAGAACCGCACACGAATTTATATCCTTAAGAGGCGAGCTTTAATTTAGCATGGAAGCATTTAATTTCGATCGGCAATTTAAATAGAGATGTCTAGATGCACCGATAGCAGCCGGGAGCAGGCCTTACGATTTTATCTATGACTCTCATTTATACTCTACGGTCAATGTGCACCCGACATGCTTGTTTATATAGTCTGTGCTAGACGCCATGTTGTTTATAATGACAGTACACATATACGTTTATGAATAGATTTTGTGAATTTGTTTCATTAAATTCTAGTGATAAAGTTATTTGCAAAAACGTACACAATTTCCTAAATTTTAGTTTATACCATTGTAATTTGAATTTAAAATGCCTCGTACTTTAAAATTGCATCTCCAGATGTCAATAAAGACACGTAGGAGCGTAGAGTATTGGCTTCAGTGGTAATCCAAGAAAATTGCCAATATCACTACTAGGTACTTACTGAATCGTTATGGTCGCCTGGTACCTGACTACGGTCTTGCATTGTGGAAAAGGAATTGACTGAAATTGAATATGTAGTATTATTTGTAAAACCGAAAAGTATTTAATAATAAAACCGTCACAGAACTGAATAAGTATAATAACTTATCTAGAATTCATAAAATTACGCAAAATCAAAGACAATTGTAACTAAAAGTGCATGTTCAATGTTACATGGCATCATACATAACATCTACGAGCGAAAACTGAAAAGCATATCGCAACAGATCGAAAATCGCATCCCGATGCGAAATCAATCAGAGCCGACAAAACGTACCGACGCATTACACCATTTCACGCCACTCTTCAATCGACGCCAGAAATTACCGGGGCCGCTTTCAACGGAAACCGTACGCGTGCTGCCCGTAATGGAGTGTAATCTGCAGATGGTAATGTTGGTTGCAGCGCCATCTAGTTTAATGACGGCGCGTGAACCAGTTTGCGACCTTTCAATGTTGGAATGTCAACCGCTGGAGAACAGCTAGTTGCGTGCCAAAGTACATTAGCTAGTGTATGAATTTATTGTAGGTAGGTACGTAGGTTGATGTGGTTTGATTGTGGCTCGCTTAGATTGGTCGATTAATATGATCGTTAGGAATAGGAATACTACTACACGTGCCGTGTATTTTTATTAATTACCGAGTGAGGACATATCACTGAGAGAGACTCTAGCGGCATGGCTGATTAACGATACAAATCCGATGCCTATATAATGTAACCATGAAGGCCCCTTGAACCACGATAAAAGAGATGACCGAAGTTTGAAACACATTTGTTACGGATGAGCTCAAAAAAACTTGAAAATTATTTTTCAAATAGAAAGCTATTGTATTATTAAGTTACACAGGCTAGGTATTTGCCTTCAAAAACGTAGGCACACAATACAACTCGGCCTGAATAATAGCGTCACAAGTTACTACTTGTTCTTAGCTTTCCACGAACTTGGCGACGTTAACTGCTTCGCAGTAGCGCACATCCTGAAACTGCGACCTTGGCTTCTCTGAAGACATTCCGAGTTTACGAGCACCGATTATAAAATGCGAACGTCGAATGTAGTGAGTCGAGTCCCGTTAGTTGGGGAATTTGACATGTGACATAGCAATATGCATAGAGGTGTCAACTTTATGGGATTATATTTTAATGATATACACGTGACGTCTTATCTCTGTGAGTTTGGATTTTGATGGCTTACTTATTTTAAATAGTATTCTGGTTTCCTTGTGTTATTAATTCTATTATTTAAAGCTACAAATAAATTCCTAATATAGTAATCTGGAATTCCATTTCCTCATTATTAGTGATATATAACTGCCAAGTATTAAATTAAATACTGTCCAAACTAATATTGCGGGTAAATAAATAAGTTTTATTAGAAAGAATTATTGTGACAATTTATTTCCTCATCGCTCTACCTTTACGTACCTTCCCTCGCTATTTTTAAATTCAAAGTTTGCAGGATACAAAGTCTTATACGCCCTCCCATACATCTCAATTTAATTCAACTCCGCAGCATCTTAATTGAAGATTGCCGATGTATATATTCCGTACGGTCAGTTACTAAAACAACAAACAAGTTTAACCGACAGATAATGCCGGTCCAAGAATCTTTACCACTACCATTTGTCTGAGTCCCGCAGTGACATCTGTCGACAGCGTAACGAGTTTATCTAGTCTACACTCATTATTCAAAGCCTTACCACGCTAACTCGAACGTATATCACGACTCCTCACTGTCCCGTCGCATCGATAGAGCATTTAAATGATTACGTAATTAAAGCGTACAGATATTTAATTAATTTGGCCCGATAAGGCGAGATCAGAAGCGCCGTATGTAAATTGAAGGCGTAAAAACATTTAACTTACGATCGGTAAATGAAAGGAGATCGCATGATTATATTGAGGACATATTGTAAAAGCCAATTAGATTGGTATTTAATTAATTTACTACGATGCATTTAAATAGTACTTTTACTATTACTATTAGATATATCGACACTCATACATTACATAAACGTGCGGAACAAAAATTGCCTATCATCATGTCACAACGCATAATACAAACATAATATCATTATTATGACACGATTTCATCTCAATCGAACAATAGCCGCAAGTAATGCATATGTAACACTGGTTTTATAAATGCACGTATATAATAGAGCTTTCATAAGTCGCTTGCGAAATATCGGCGACAATATATCGAGTGCGATAAATTATGGTAGCGGTAGAATTTGCATCTACAGTTACACAAGCAGTTATTTCGATGTTTCATTCGGATTCTGTTCTCGTTACGTAGCACATCTCGAAGCTTAATTATTATTAACCCGCTGTCTCCGTTCTATCGTTAGAAACAAATTGTTAAAATAATCTTAGGCTATTTATACACCCACGCCTGCTCACGATTATTATAGTCCACGATGATCATGTCCGATAACGTTAATGAGATTTAATCAATTTGCATCTAAAGTTTATACTTTTAGAGATTTATGATACGCAGGTAATAATATATAATCGTAAAATGGAATTTATTAAGAAGCCGTTTGGAGACATTGTAAAATACTTTGAGTTAAATCCATGGGTGCGAATTAGTTCTGCTTCAAGAAACTTTAAATATATGGCTCATTATAATTTTATAATAATAACTATAATACGTTCTCTTTGATATCCAATGTAATATATTATTTTCTAATCCTATGAGTGATTTTAAATCACTGTGGGCGGCAATAACATTGTAAAACTTGATTTTTTCTCTGAAGTAGCATCCAAATTATTACACTAAAACAATAATTAAACTCAGATAAAAATAAAAGCTTATACAAAATAGGTAGTAAACATAACTGTTTATTAAGCCTATATAAATTAAAAATATAAGTCTCTTTTTATTCCCGCGCATTTAGACGAGGAAATGAAACTCATTGTACAAAGGAAAGTCATTTTACAACAATCAAAAGCAATGCCCACCGATACCACCCACCAAGCTTATCGCTACAATTCAATTTATTTATAAAATATATTTCTGGTTCGCTTCTCAGATTACCGAGCGCGGGCCCAATGACAGTCATTTAGAACGTTTCCATGGTTGTGATGTTTATTGAGTTATGGCCCTTTATTGCTATGGTCCACGGTGAAAGGCCAGATTTGCCTTTAGTCTATTGTGCTATTTGCATTCTGCGATAACTTGTTCGGCTATTGATTGAGAATTATCTGCTGTAAATTGAGCCGTTGTTTACTAATTGACAAGCATTGTAGCTTTGACCACGACTATGCGGAAAGTAGGGTTATGACTTATGATTTTCACCCGTGAATTTGTGTGAGCAATGAGCTAACTAACTAATTATGATATTTTAACAATTATTGAGTACAGTAAAAATCGTATTGATCCTCTGGCGCTAGTAACATATTCCCTTTAGAATCATTCCCGTATTAGTTTTTTTTTTTTTTTTATAGTAACTTTTATCGAGATAGTCAGTCTGGAATCAATATTATACATATTCGATTTAGAACTCTTTATTAACTATTAAACATGTAATATAATTAATTAATTACTACTACGGCAATAAGGAACCTGTAGAAATTGTTCGTCTTCCTTTAAATAAAAATATTAGGTACAGTTGCCATTTTAAGAATTTTGCTAAAATTATTTAGAAACTTAAAAAATAAATGCTTCGGTCTTTCGTTTTATGCGCAGTAGCAAAGCGTAATCTTAATGTCATTTACGACTAGGTAGGCTCAAATCAAGATTGTAATTTTTTGGGAACTTGGTAAGTGCAACAAAAACTCGTTATGTAACTTCTGCGTTACCTAGAAAATTGTTTTTTCTCGTGTGAGAAAGAAATAAATAATAAAATTTCATCTTCAAAATTGTTAATGATACTTAAAATTTATAAAAAAGATACAAATAGTAAATATATAAATTGATTATTTATTCGTGTAATTCTCTATTTAACCTCAACAACATTGTGGCTGAAATTTGTTTAGATCAAAGGCCAAGTGATAAATAAAACGTCTTATTCGAGCAAGTAAAATTAAATACATTCATTTTCTTATACCTATGGTTAATTATAATTGTAATTGTTAATTAACACTGAAAGTGAACACATTTTGTTAACAAAAATTGTAATATTCTGTCTACTTACGAAACACCTGAATGTAATACGCATCTCGACAATTTTTGTATTTCAAGAGCGAATCTCAAGTAGGTTTAGTATGTTTGTTTGTATTGTGGCACTGCCGGCGGGCGGGCACGCGCCGATCTCAGATTAGGCCCCAATAAACGTACACCTCTACAACCTATAACGGCATGTTTTATTGCCAGCTAAGGCTCAAGTCCCACCTACAATTATTATGCGATCGACAATCGACTATTTTGCGCCATAAAAACGAGAGACTGCGATCGCTGTATCGAAGCTAGAGCGAAGAACGCGTCAAATACTTATCACCGAGAATTGTTTAACATAGAATTAATATACATATCTCATTATTTACTTGAAACAGATAATGCAGAAAGATTGGTGACAATAAACAACACTCCATACAAATACAGAGGTTATTATTATGGCACCACCAGTGAATATATCAAAAATTTAACATTCTAATCTAAGTTACTAACTTCCCAAGATCTTTAGCGAACTGAAAGGCGAATATGTTGTAATTATATAAAAAAAAATATTATTTGATTGAAAGTCGGGTATTTATCATCATCTGCTAGTACGACAAAGACCTAAGATCGTTCGCGCTGCCGCGGTGTAAATTGTAAAACTGATTTTGCTGTATCTCTGTTAATATCAATGAAATATAGCGGTAGATTTGAGTGCGAAATTAAACGTCGAATGGTCGAAGTAACATCAAAGTTTGACTTTTATATTGCTTTACATCAAAGTATTATTTCTATTATCGAAGAATGGTGATGCCAAATTGATAATTATTATTTAAGTATTTACACAGTAGGTTTATGGCTGTGTTAATGTCATGCATGTGTTGATCTCAAAATAATTAACAATTAATGAGAATTGAGAAGCATTTGATACTCCACTACTTATAAATTCAAAATTATTGATATTCAATATGAATCTCGCTCGTCATGATTTCCTACCACTCTGATCAGGAATATTGTGTAGTGTTGTTTTTAGTTATATATCCGTTGATCTAAACACAATTGTATTGTGTAGTAAACAGCATTGCAGCAGTGGTTAATGTTATTGTTAAGTATTTAAAGACAGATGTTATCGCAAATAACGCCAGCCATTATTTAAGATCCAGATTATCAACTACCCGAACTTTTAACACTATAAAAATTTTAAAAGGACAAACTGACTTTTTTCCACAGATTTGCGATAATTATCAAGCAATAAAATATTTAATGTTCTTCGTTAGCAGGCAGTCAGGCACCCACAGGTAACCTTTAAAAATATATCCGCATATAATCTGATTTTATCATTGCGTCCAAAGTAAATGCTACTAGTAACTAGAGTTATGATATAGTTTATTGCGTCATTGCATGCAGAAGTCTAGATTCGATGTACCTAAATCGATACCACGCGGCACACTTCACGTCGAAACAAGTATCCTGTAATGAAATTAATTTCTTCATCTCGGGTTACAAGTAAGATAGAATGCTCCGCAATAATTTAAATCGGTTTGTATAATTTAATATTGATATTAAAGGTATCGCTTCATGCTATGTAGTAGGTACATGTTAATACGATGAGCACTCTCACCCCCCGGCGTATCATTCCTACTTATTTATTGATTGAAGATGCTAATGTGATCGATAATTCTGTAGCAGGAATATTATAAGAGCTATATCAATGTCTCGACTCTCGAGTATATGCACTAAATTATCATAATATATGTAAACATAAAATTGTTGATACAGTTTGGTAGTTATCTATATCTCCTTTTAAATGATCAATTTATATTTTATTGAAGTAGATATATTATAAACGTAAATTTAATATTATACCTAACCATAAAATTCGATTTTAATCCAATAACTATTTATTCAATATTTAATATTTTTCCGATTATTCATGAAAATATCAAGGAGGATAATCCTTGAAAACAAGAAAAATATCAATCTCCGGAAATATGACTTTTCTAAGAACAATAAATTTTTATTATGTAAATGGCGGGCAACGATCAAATGACTGCTTCCATTTTTGGTTATAGAATTTGTTCCCAGTTCTGTAAAGGTTAAAATATCAAAATAAATTATTTAAATAAAGGTCAGATGTCCTAATATATACGATGGATGAGTGAGTCATTTAGCCACAAACTCATTCACAGAAAAAAAATAGCGGTATTTTTCGCATAACTGTAAACAATATTTACGCTAATGTTTATGTGGAGCCATAAACAAATAAATTCAGAAATTATAACCGATCAGATTAATACATTTACAGACTAAAGGGAAACATTGGAATGTTCTAAACAATTTATTCTGAAGGTGTAAATAATTACTCTCTTAGCCATATTTGCTTACTCATATCAAGTCTGGATTCCATTGACACTTCAGCTCCTACATAATTCAACGTTGAGAAATAAATGTTACGTAGTGGACGCATTGCCTTATTGTCGCTCATTACAAGACGACAATTCCAAAGGTAATTTACGCCTTGTGATACAAATAAAGCCATTATATTATCAAACATTGCCGCGTGCCGTCATTAAATAATAATAATAATTTCCGACGCGAGAGTGGATTGTTTTGTATTATCTATGTCACTCTTTCTTTGCTTTCGTTTTGACGGATGGCAACGGCGCATTTGCTTTTTTGCTGTAATGGATTCTAACAAAAAATGTGGCGAAGGCATTTTTGTTCTGCGAATCTAGGCTGCCGAATTGAGAAGATTTAGAGTTTAGTTTCAAATTTGTTCCTTTAATCATGCGATTAACCTAAAACGAAAGCCAAAAACTATTGAATACTAGAAATGTCGTTAATTTATTCTGTTGAAATTAGTCTGATCTATATTTTTGGAAACAGATACGTTCCGCAGTCGTCAATATTGGCGATAACGTTAATGTACTTGAAACCCGATCAATGACAAAAAAGCATGCAACATTATTACACCGAAGGTATTATAAATAAATATGCCAAGATCTAGTTTGTCTGGTAGGTGCGCGTGGGCGAGCGTAGGCCGAACCACTGATATGTTGAATAATAAACCATTGTAGGAGGCGAACTCACTAAATGGATGAAAGGTCATTTTGGCTAAATGTCAATTTGGAGCGTTTGTTCTTGACGGCACGTAATTTGGACGGAAGTAAAGCTGTCAATGGGCAATTTGGAATCTCGTTTTTTTGTTTGTACAAATTAACAGTAATAAATAATGCTGTTACTAATCAAAGGTATGAAGTAATATATCTTTATGAACTCATTATAGACCGGGAGATACTGACACAAAATTTCGAGTCATTTGTAACAAGGATGGCGGTTCTACAGGGGTCTTAGTACGCAATGACAAAAAGAAAAATGATGGTGTGAACGCTGGTACCGGTGTCTTAGTCGCGTGGGCGTTTGTCGAACTCGTCGGAAAAATAGCGAAAGTCAAACGATTTGTAACACAAAAATTTTAGAATTTACCGATAGCCCATAAAAAAGTAGTAGGCGGTAGTGTCATGCCATACTTTTCCGGTGTGACTTACAGCCCGCCATACCGACGCGAATGTGTTGATTTAAATAAAACAATCATTCAACCATTTGTACCAGGCTAACTTTTGCACAGGTAACTATCGTCGTGCAGCCATTTACGAAAATCGCCATGCCATACTTTTCGGACGATTCCAAATGGTCGCCATACCGCCGAAAATCTGCAATAAATTTTTATTTCGCCAAACTTTTTGTACCAGTATTGCATTTGGATTTTTGGAGAGTATTTGATAAAATGTGACCATTATTATATTTGCCATACTTCTAGTAGGGGGAAAAAGTGCTGTTATACTTGAAAACTTAATTTATTATTAATTTATATAAGTGAGGATTTCCAACACTTAGATCTTTGAAATTTTGTATTTATATTTGTTGATCCTCAAACTTACAGGAAAAATAAGTGCCATACTGTTACAAATCGTTTGACTTTCGCTATTTTCCGACGAGTTCGACTAACGCCCACGCGACTAAGCCGCCGGTACCAGCGTTCACGCCATCGTTTTTCTTTTTGTCATTGCGTACTAAGACCCCTGTAGAACCGCCATCCTGTTACAAATGACTCGAAATTTTGTGTCAGTATCTCCCGGTCTATTAGTCACACAACGTTTTTTTATGTAATCGTTTGGCAGCTAAATTGCCGGGAAAAATTATTGTATCAATTGTCATATGTCTTTAAACTGGCTTTCTGAAGGCTTTCTGTAACTGGATTTTTGGTAACTATCTGATTTCATTATTTAAATCATTAGAGACATTGCTGGGTTGTGAATAATATTGTATGTAAATAACACCATCATTAGTAATTATCGTATCAATCAATTGGACTAGGTAGGTACTATAGAATCGGACGGTAATTGTTCATTACATAACTGAACCGGAATATTCTAATAAAACGAACAATACTATTATGTCGACTACATAATATACTCCTTTTCAGGCCAGCATCTTGTTTACATTTACGTGTGTGGCAACACAATGATTAGCCGTGATACAATTATGTCGTCACAAGTGGAAAGCGCTGGCAGCATCATGTCTGCAGCGTACCTACAGTGTACACATGGCGACACCGCACCCACGTACATGAAATAACGCTATTTAACCTGTAATGATACACATTACTTACAATCAAAGGTGGAGCACGTTTTTTTTTTAACGAGCGACCAACTCGGCCCTCTACGCATTTGGCGTTTGAAATGTCAGTGCCAAATACCAATTTTACTCCTACGCTATCGAAAGTTTGTTCTAAGGGCGCTTGTGCACTACAAGGAATTTTACTGTCCGGCATTCCGATTTTTTACGGTCCGGTGTGGCATGAAAAAACCGATGAATTGCTTGTGCACCTGTCCGTCTTTACTCGGATCAGTGCGGTACAGTTCAAGGAAGTTTGGCGGTATAATGCTATCATAAATGATTGTTTTTGCATTTTACAAGAAACGATTAAAAATATAGAAGGTGAAATATTATATTACTTCGTTATAATAAAAAGTAAAGTTCCGTAAGAGATTTAAAATGCGTGTTTCACTTATTTATTTTAATCGGTGACGAGGAGCTAAAGCTATTCCCACTTGAACTTTAACTTACCAACACTTACTTAGATAATAATTATAGGTTAATGCTTGGTCAATGTATATAAAAAAAAAATACCGACTTCTCAAATCTCATTGCCAACTAAAAGAAAGTAAAACAAGAGCTTGCTTTCAATTGGCATATGCAGTAAAAACAGTAAAATCCAAGTAAGTGGGCATTCGAAAACAATTATACCTACAGCGACTCATAGACACAAAAAACCATCCGGAATAGGGAAAAGTAAAATGTCGGACAGTAAAATTACGTATAGTGCACAAGCTAGTATATAGATCAATGGCGTGCCATACCGGACCGTAAAAAATCGGAATGCCGGACCGTAAAATTCCTTGTAGTGGACAAACGCCCTTATGAGACATTTTTAATGGTTATACGTTATCTAATAATAGATGTAGGAAATATTTGTTCAATATCACGAATGATGTGTGATGCTTTTCCTAACTAGTATTATTGAAATGAACTCCTCATTTTTATTTTCTTACATCCTCGTTTACTTAAATGTACCTAAAGTGTAGTTTCGCCAGAGAGAGTCAGCCAGTTTTCGCAATAAAAGGAAATCATTGCACTGTAATTATCCGTTACTGTTAATAATTTAGATGCATGTTATAAAATTTTATTATCTACGGCGCGCATGTTCGTGCGTAAAGCGTGACAGGTGCGCGCGAAACCGCAGTAATTCTTGTGCCTCGGTCGCATTGACCGCAGATTGTCGACTATCGAAAATTACTGTGTATTCCATTGCTTCTTATATAACAAATTTATGAGTTATATCTCCGACGTAAAAAGCAATGTATAGCGTATTGGTTCTGACCCCGCTCACGTTACATTCTGTTTGCCGAGGGAATTTTGTGGTTTCGTGTGGGTTAAGGAACCTGTAAGGCAAACATGTCTTCGATCATTGTTTTGACATTACGGCCATGTCATGCGTACGGATAGCCTTCGGAGCGGTTAATGTTTGAAGGCATTTATTTGATACTCTACCTTGAAATATTATACGTAAGTTTTCATAACAATAAATAATCACTTTTCAGAATACAAACATGAAACATAATTATTTTTTATAAAATTATTTTTAATTCGTTTTAGATTTCCTAGTATTGCGCTCATGTATATTTGCAATGAAAGTCTGTAATTTAAGATTGTAATTTAAAATAAAAATATTTTTTATTTATTTCAAAACACTTCCATTACCTCACCAGAAAAATATTCGACCATAACCAACAAATCATCGCGAACGTACCTATCTACCCACTTACCGCGGCGGCACGGAAAAAGAATTCTATTCGTAAGACGCCATTCATGAAGCGGCAGCCGATAGCGTATAGAGATGGAGATAAGATACGTTTGCTCTAACCTCACGACCTCGTATCGATGTTACAATATAATTAAAGTGAGATCGGCCCGGTGTTTACCGGCCGGATGCTGGACATGGAACCCTAATTCGGTGTTTTGTGCCTAATGACTATATTTTTTTGTTATGTTTAATTCTAAAAGATGTAGTCTTCGTTGTTGTGATGTGCTGTGATTTGAATCGCTTGTTGATTGAACGCTGTTTAAATTGAATACAGCCTTCTGTGTTTGTGTTTCCTACATAAACATGTAGGTATAAGCACAATTTTGTTGCTACAAAGAACACTGCTGCAAAGAAGTCATCTATACATTGTCCAAACTTAAAAATACTCGAGCATTGATTGAAACCCGTAACAGTATCGCAGTTAGTAGCCCGCGTACATGGACCCGAAAATAAATAAATCCCATTGTTGTACCAACCTTTCACGTTGGCCTATCGACACGAACAATCGGACCGTTTTGAAATTGTGAGACGATACAATTATCGATGTCCTAGAATCGATATTGACCGAATGCACCTCATTTACCGTCCGGGTTACCGGCGGCTGATAGTATCGATTCGAGTCGACTCGGTGGGTGGACCGACTCGATTTGAGCCGTCCTTACAAGGGCATTTGTAATAAGTCGAAACAATCGGAGCGACTTGATGATTGAGTTCAAGGCGTAATCGGGAAAGCTGTGTTGTTTATCGGCATTGTATTGATTGTTAAATTGGGTTGTATCTAATAAAGGCGGTAACGAAAAATATATTGAATTATTTATAATGTTTTTTAGTGTGACATATTTAGAATATAGATATTTAAATAAGATACGGTTATATGTGAATAAATATGAATGTTTCGCATGAACTGTGATAAGAAATCAGGATAAGAAATAATATTTAAATTTTCTTTAAAACATGGCAAAACTCGTAAATGTCACACTAAAGTAGATAAAGTTGACATGGCTCTAAATTAAATCTGTAGTAAAACGCAGAGTCAAAATTTAAACAGACTTTATCACTCTTGAAACACCAAATATACATAAATTCTAAATGCATACTAATGAACAATCCATAAATATCAATAAGAAATGTGTATCGCGGTGCAACAATTATATCATTGCTATCAAAGCGCTGTATTGCGAAGAGGCGATCGTAAATAAAATGGACTGCTTGTACTTACATGGTAGTTAAAACAATGAGTGCGATGTCATAATATAATGTAACATACATTACCGACAGCAATACCGCGTGAGACAAGGGTTTAGATAATTCAGCCTCATGCATATTCAGTGTATGTTAAACAAACAAACGAACACACATTCGAGATATCTTGTCGTAGTCCCGATGCGATGTGATACGCGGAGGTTGTAGGGTGAATATCGCTCGAGTTATTCGAATGTTGGCGTAGGAATATGTTTGAGATATTTTAATAAAATTTGGTATTATTCTGATTCATTATATCATTGTTGACAATATTTCAATACATTTCTTCCTACATACTGCCTTAATTACATTTTGTCTGTTATTGTTTGAATTAAAATTACCTTTATTTAGGTTGGCTATAATTACACACACACCTTCATGTACTTACCTCAATTTTTATTGAAATATTTTTTTGTTTTCGTAAACGTCACATGACCCAAGAGTATGTACACATGGACAATCATATTTCTATACATCAGACATCGATATGGATGGTCACAGTAACCTTGTATCCGCGTAGCCCGCCTTATAAGGACCGGGAACACAAGCACACCGGTTATCGGCTGAAAGCGGCCCGGTTCGCTAATAACAATCCAGCTTTTAGCTATCTAAAGTTTAGAGTATCGAAAACGTATTGCGTAATATTGTGGGAATTGTTTTTCGCGTTATCGATGCGAAGATTGCTCTTGAAAGATTTTGGGATCTCATTTGAAATGGTAAAACTAGGACATGTTTCGTCTAAAGATTTCAATTAAATTGCACGCCTCATAAGCGAAGCGTTGAGGTGGGTACTACTGTCACTTCGCGCAAAACATCTGATTTTTCAAACTTAAAATGTCTTTATGTATCATACATTGCACTTGTAAGATAATACATACACACACATATTAAGAAAAAACACTATTTTTAACGTTCATGGTATTTTTGATGTCATTTTTGTTATTTAAACTAGTTAAAAAACAGTTTAATAAAGTTCTGTCTTGGACGTCCGTGTGTCTGTATGTGCGGATCCTTTTTCTTGTTAACACGATAGCGACCGAAATACTTTACTAATCGAGTCTTTTTTTTTCTCTTACGCTTGAGTATGCTCAGGAATAGAACCCTTTCATTTTTCAGGGTCTGATTCGATGTGGTTTAATTGTTATTAAATAAACAAAAATAATAATTAATAAATATTTATTAAAAAAAAATTATGAGGCGTGCACTTTTGGATTTTCCAAATTATTTTGTTTTATTATGAAAAATACGAGTAGATAGTAGTAGTACATAATTTATGTTTCATTGATAACTAAAGTCTTAACGAAATCATTCTTCTTGTATTCCTTAATTATATATCTACTGTTCATAATTCATGTTACATGAATCTGGCAAACTTTGCAATAAAGTATGCGTATTTCCTGAAGATCTAACTAGGTAAATAGATATCATCCCGTATCACTCCCAGTTCCCGATATTTCGGTTCTATTTAACAATCTCGTAAAGAACGAACGCACAATCTACATTGTGTCCATTAGCGACGGAGTATAAGCGAAACAGAGCGGCGGCAATCTCTGCTGGTAGCTAATTTATTGTTGAACTTAGTCGAGTATAGTCTTAATAAAGATAAACAGCTTATCAACGTCTACAAATAAGTTTAACGTCGATGGCTCGGCGATGCGCGCCGTTTATAGAAATGCTTTGAGCCTTTGCGCTGGTTTACAAACTATTGTATTCATGAACTGTGTGCGTTTAATAGTCGTGTGGTGATTTACGACTCACTTTTGCAATATTGATATCACAATCGACTGTTTTAATAGTTATTTGATACTATTTAGTCATATAAAGGAAGTTTTCAGTAGTCGATTGATGCGAATAATGTACTCTATATAGATTGGTTCGGTGTTGATTGAATCATCAAAATATTCATTTACTTTAACGAATATGAACACATACTAAAGTCTGTAAGTTAGCTCCTATATTTTAGGATTGAAACAAATACTCCATTTGCAACACAATACGTAATCATATTCTTTATGCAGTATAAAATTAACTAGAAATAAGTCGAGCATATTTTTCCACGCACTTCAGCCGCACGGTGTAGACGCGTACACGGACGCAATCCCATTTCCTAGCAAGGATACTTACACAACCGGTTATATAATTGGTAAACTCTGTTACATAATGCAACACCACCGTGTTCTACCCCTGTTACAATCTGCCGCTAATGGCAATATCGGATCCTTCGGCTTGCAACACCGGCTACACTGAAAGCCCTTGTAAATAAGCCTTGCGTACAACGTATATGCGTTTAGCTAAATTACTGGATCCTTGCTTCATTTAGTTGAGATTATTCCGCTGCGATAATTAAATCTGCGTCGGTTTGTAGGCGGGCTTTCTCTGCCGGTTTGCGTTTTAACGTTTATATTGTGGATTCTTTATTATCGAATAGAAATATGAGATATGTGGATATAAAAATACTTTAATTGCTAAAGAGATAGAGTGGGCGTTAGGCGTAGTAAAAAATTTTGAAGTAACGTATATAATATTAGACTAGAGTAGATAATTTTTGAAACAAAAAAAAATCGCAGTCGGATGAAACCCATTAGAAAAGGAGGGGAATATGATAAAAATGTAAGGAAAAATAAATTACGGTCAATCCAAGTTCGGGAAGTGGGAGGGGGGAGCTTTTAAGAGAAAAAAATGGTTTCTCTCGATTTCCGACAAAAGTACAAGTCCTATAGAAAAAAGTCCAATGGCAAAGTTGTAGGTAATTAAAAGTTCTACAACTTTTGTATTCACAATTTTTTCACATAACCTAAAAATTTAGGTGAAAAATTCAAAAAACCAAGTTTTTGGTCTTTTATTTCTATCTACTTTAAATTTATTTTTTTTCTACGAAATTTGGTGGAAACTTACTTTATTATGTCCCAAATACACTGTAATTTATTTGATTGAAAATATTTATTTTTTCGCCTTATTTTGAATGAATACCAAAAAAACAACCTAATTTTCAATCGAAAAGTCACCCGTCAAAATGTCAGCTTTTTTCAAAAACTTGGGGTGCCTTTTATTCATTGAAATCTCTACTTTCATATGGTGTAAAAAAAATAAACACCACCATAGTAAATGTTCTCAGGAAATGCATACAAACAGTCTGAAAATTAGCTTTTACTAAATCAGGCACACTTCTCGAACTACCTGAAATGTTTTTATCGACATCATTTTGCTTTTGAATATGCTGTAAAATATTAAACTTAGAACAGAGAATTATTTTTCTTTTGAAATATTACCAAAAAGCCGATACAAGAGAAGATATAGAGTTCAAGAAGTGTGCCTGATTTAGTAAAAGCTCATTATCACACTGTTTGTATGCATTTTCTGAGAACATTTACTATGGTGGTGTTTATTTTTTTTTACACCATATGAAAGCAGAGATTTCAATGAATAAAAGGCACCCCAAGTTTTTGAAAAAAGCTGATATTTTGACGGGTGACTTTTCGATTGAAAATTAGGTTGTTTTTTTGGTATTAATTCAAAATAAGGCGAAAAAATAAATATTTTCAATCAAATAAATTACAGTGGATTTGGGACATAATAAAGTAAGTTTCCACCAAATTTCGTAGAAAAAAAATAAATTTTGAAGTAGATAGAAATAAAAGACCAAAAACTTGGTTTTTTGAAGTTTTCACCTAAATTTTTAGGTTATGTGAAAAAATTGTGAATACAAAAGTTGTAGAACTTTTAATTACCTACAACTTTGCCATTGAACTTTTTTCTATAGGACTTGTAGTTTTGTCGGAAATCGAGAGAAACCATTTTTTTCTCTTAAAAGCTCCCCCCTCCCGCTTCCCGAACTCGGATTGACCGTAATTTATTTTTCCTTACATTTTTATCATATTCCCCTCCTTTTCTAATGGGTTTCATCCGACTGCGATTTTTTTTATCTTTTCATTATTTTCAAAGGCTTCTACCCCAGTCTATATGTATTAGGAAAAGTATAATTTTCAATGTCAACTTTCAAGCGACCATAATAAATGAAACTAGAAATATGTATACTGCAAGCAACCGTAACAATCACTTTACGTGACTATGCCTGAAGTCCGAACAGTAATTGTTATAATTATTTGCGATCGTACCGCCAGCGAGTGCCGTTCTCCTATCAAAACTGACTGGTAATTTTATCACAATAGACAACATGAAAGCTAACAATTGGCCTTAACTGCACCAACTCAAATGCTAAAAGTGACAAAGTGTGATTGGAGTGTAGCAACTAGAGAAATGTTTAAATCATGATAACAATCGTTCGTGAGTATCAAGTGTTGCACTTTCCTCCGCGAGAGGGCGAGCGGCACGCGACCACCTCGCGGCCGATAGTGCTGGATGTCGATATCGATAGATTTATCGTTTGACGTCGACACATACGATGTTATGTGATTTATTATTTGGCTTTGTTGAAAATTTTATTGGATAATTTGTCTATGTTTATCTACAATCAACTACGTAGATGGACTTTCATATTAATTAATGAAATATAAAAGAAGGCTTACTGAAAGTAGAGCTATAATTAGAAGCTCTCTTTCGTTATTTGGGTACTTAATGGGTTGGTGTTTTAGCAACGTTGCTCGCTATACGAACATCATCTCAATATTCTAAACAACAAACAAAAATAATACTTATCGATAAGAGTACATCACTAAAAGTGAAGTGGCACGAGCCTTGATTGCATCTAGAATCGAGTCGATGATACTAGATTGTTTTGGAGCACGCCGCACCTTATTTAGAAATATCATGACTTTGCTGAACGTAGATATTTTTTAGCTTCTTATCCAACTTCTATTTACAATAAGCCAATTTTATTGTTTAATTACATATTCTACTAAAGATAAGTTAGATATTTCAAAACTATTTCCTATTGATATCTATTAAATTTACACTTCCTTTAGAAAAAGATCTAGAAATTACATTTTAAATCATTTGCCTAAATTAACTCAGGCGCATACAGTCATAAAACATATTTATTTGTCACAGCATTACATAAATACATAACATATTACAATTTCAGGTTATCTACAAAACAAAAATAATCTATCAACCTAAATGCATTTCATCACGAAAACTGTTGATTAGTTTCTTTGTGCACGCAAATTTAAAGACCTAGCTGTCCATATAAAGCCTAACCATACCTATAACAAACCCTTCCAATCTTGAACGCTAAAGCAAGAACTGGTTGCCAATAAAATAGTTTTTTCATAAACAAGCCACCGATGTAGGAAGTATGAAATGGGCCCGTCTCTACGCCGCAATTAAACACAGGCAATATATAACCCTCGGTAACCTCGGGTTTAATTTAAACGCAGCGAAATCAATTAATGCGGGACGTTTATAACAAATAAAGGGGGATACGACCAGTTTCTATTGAAACGGTTAAATTATAGGATTGTAAACTTGTGTGATAACTGATAACGAATGGACTGAAGCGGTTCGCGAATTGTTTATTTATTTTATGCGTGTTTATTTGTAGCGTTATCAACTTTTAGATGTATGTACCTACACGCAAAGGAAACTGTAGTAACAAAAAGTATGTAGGTCATGGCATATTAATTGTGCAGGTTTTTCATTCGATGTTTTTGAAGACAAAAACTATGGATTTATTACTTAAAAAAGTAACGAGTATCCTCCATGGTGAAGGCAAGAATACAAAATTTCACGCTTATAATTTCAAGAAAATTCGAAAACCCATCTTCAAAAATTTCCGTTTTCCCTATAACTTTATAAACTATAGCGAAATGAAAGGAAAGTGCACAGAAGGTAATAATAGAGCATGATAATTATATATCTTACAACGTGTATTTACTAAGAAAGCTAAGAAATCAGTAGCGATTACAAACAATAAGAACTATCTGCGCAGATATCGCAATCCCTACGTTCTCGAAACACCTTCCATTTTAAAGCACATGTCTCTCGTATAATAGTTACATTCTATCAGGCATTGTTCTCCGCGGAGGCCAGCATAACTTGACCTATCGATGAGCAAGAAACGAGAGCACAACGATGAAAAGTTGGAGGTCAACTCAGTTTATGCGCGCAACCTTAGACTGGGCGTTTTCGTGTCGACGGAGATCGTACACATTCGTTATCGTTCGGCGCATTAAGCCCCGCCCACCTGCGCGTGCGCTTTTGCCATCTTTGTCGCTCACCTGCATTTTCAGCAGTCTATCGCAGGCACTCGCTGCGTGCACACGCCACACCCACTAACTATGATCAGGTCATTTTCCAATTATGTTAGAGCTTTTTGCGGCCTCTCGATGCCCGCGTTGATAAGCTTTCTATTTTAATAGCAAAATGAATGAGATAATATATCGTTCGCGCCCAAACAGATGTGCGACGCTTATGTATGACCTCATGGCTAGTTCGGACGCCGTGAATTTCATAACAGCAATTTATGTGGCTTTGTTATAACCGAGAACCAATTGATACTTAATAAATATACTGCCATAACCATATATCTTGTCGATTTGCGAGTAATTTTAAAGTAGTGGTATTATATTAATGCAGATGCTATCTACCCGTAATTATAGTATGTATTCCATATTCGTACTTTTGTTTTAATGCTTTGATTATCGACCAGTAATGCAATATCAATAGAAACTTTCTTCATTCACCATGATTCAGCGGATTCTTTCACACTAATCGTTGCAATGGGCAATTTTCCTCGGGCGTATAAACTTTAATCATTGAAGAATATAATTAAGGCACAAGAAACTTAATGGAGTCAGTAAATGTTAGAAAGCGTAAGTAAAACAAAACGACAATTGATAAAAAACCAACGCCGTCCCATGACCCTTGGGTTATAAACGTGGAGATTATAATTACGGAAAGAGAACAGCCGCTAACCGTCAGCTCGGCCGCGGCGTGTAGGGCGAGCCAGAGATGCTTTGAGCTTAATTGCAATCTTTGTAGTAAAGTGCGTTAGAGTAGTGATGCGATCAGCGATCATTTGTCGATATGCGTGTACAGTTTATCTTTATTTTTAAACAGTACAATATAATATGATATTATTCCTACAATAGACTTTTAATTGTTATTTTTATCCTTACTTGGGTATTGCCCTTCATATCTTGGGCAATTATTTGTCTGAACGTCTGAACTTTATGAACAAAATTTTACCTTTGTGTTCATTTTTCATGTCCACAAAACATTAGAACTTATCAATTTAAATTAAATAATTGCACATGCAAGAAATTACAGCACGCTCGTTTCTCCAATACGAGTCTGAAATTACCCAAAGCGAAGTTAAAACAACACCAACGCAAGCACAGTAAACATCGAATAACCGGTACACGAGAACGCCTACCGATTGCACCTGCCACGATAAACGAGCGCGGCTAGTCATAATTTATCGACAAGCGCATCACTAGCCGAGAGCAAAGGTTCCACAGAGGGCGCAAGCATCAATTTGCGCGGTAGCTGCCGCGGGCGCCGCCGCCCCTTCATTAGCCCCCCCTAACCCCTCCGACCCCCAAGGAATATACTTTAACCTTTTTTGCACCACAACCTGTTCGCTGCCGTGGCTTCACGGACGCAATTTAAACGATCCACGGCCACGGGCGGTGCACGGGACAAATTCATGGCATGATGTATAAATTGCTTACGTAAACGCAGTGTTTAAACATAATTTTTAGTAGCATCCGTTTCTTTATTGGTACGGAGAATGCAGGTTAGAGCTTAGACACGATTTTGATATTACATGCTGTATGTTTACCATCGCATGTTACATTTAACATCTCACTGCATATGTTATCTCTTATAATATATTCGTCCCACTTTGTGCTAGGGCTCATTCATATACATACTAGATTTCCGCCCGCGGCTTCGCCCGCGTTTTCAAAGGAAAACCCGCATAGTTCCCGTTCCCGTGGGATTTCCGGGATAAAACCTATCCTATGTGTTAATCCAAGTTACCCTCTATATGTGTGCTAAATTTCATTGTAATCGGTTCAGTAGTTTTTACGTGAAAGAGTAACAAACATCCATACATCCATACATCCATACATCCATACAAACTTTCGCCTTTATAATAGTATTAAGATAATTTACTTTGAATCAAACGACTACTAATGTCGACTTCATTGTCCAGTCTTATATTTGATAATGGTACCTACTACAATCGTAAATGTCTCTTTGTTTAAATACACCCTCATTGACTTTTTGAATTTATGATAACCCAGTTATATCAAGGAAAGCAGTGTGAGACTCTTTAATAAGAATAGATAATTATTTATTTAATATTTATCACTTACATCAAATTACTGTTAAAAGAAATAATGATAGGTGGCATACGTTCAACTTTAAGTTCGAAAGAACTAGCCTGATTAAACAGGGATGGTAACAGAACATCAGGTACATTAACCTCAATTCATATGTATCAGACAACGTTAATATTAACCTTGGTTAGGTAATTACTCATTCTCCTAATTACAATTTCACAAATATCTAACGCAGCACATAATTGAACTTGCCCACAAATAATATGGCTCGGATCTCTGAAACTGCCAATTTGTACCCCAATTAAATTATTTTCTCCTGTATCATTCCGTTGCGTCGAGAAACAGCGGGTCACTTTTGACCCCGGGGCACTAACTTTAAAATCCCGAGCCGATTCTCCAGCTAACCCCTATTAAATTAAGTATGCCCCCAAACCACTATGTCCGAAGGATGGTGGGGTCAGTCTGACCCTTGCGTTCCTTTAACGCATGCCCCGTAGGTGTGTTTCGTGTAAAGGTTGCTTGATTCAATCCTTATATTACGGTAATTTCAATAAAGCTCCATCTAATAATAAGCTTACATTAGGTATCCTTTGCTAGTATAAATGAATTTCACATTTCATCATTTGATATATCACAGATCACTAGAATCTCAAACAAGTCACAGAGCCGTTTTCTGAGATGTAAAATTTTTAAGTTTAGTTTATTAGTAAAAGTTAAAGAAATACTAATTCCTATAACTAAGTAGTAACGCTTTTACGTATCACATTAATTCGCAAATTCTTAGATGAATGTTGAATTTTTAATTAATTAATCCTGAGAAATGAACATGCGATATGAGATGAAGAGGTAACTCGTTAGTAATTTTAGTTAGTCCAATTTAAAAGAATCTTGAACATTCCTCGTGTAACAAGTCTAAGTGGCGGGCATTCGTCAGCCACATATTTCTCAAGGCGATTGCGTACCTTATAAATAAATTCACTAGATTCTCGTGTCTCTATATCAACGTCGATCAAGAAAGGAGCAAAATAAGTGCAGCAAATTGACCTGTCCTTCAGAGCGGGCGGCGGGCGCCGGCGACCTGTCGTGCCGATAAGTAATTCCGTTCCCATGAGCTAGCTACCAGCTATCTCACTTTAATTATTCATAGGCCTTTTTTGTAAGCCATCGCTTTTTACCGCTCGACGGCTGGCAGCTATATAAAATTAAAAAATAAAAATAATCGAACGCCGCGGCAGCGTCCGCGTCGGCGCAATATGAAAAAAGAAGTATACGTCGGATGACACGGATCGAACTCCGGGCAAATGTCGCGCAATAAAAAGTGGTCAAGCGTGAAGATGAGCTGGCGGGGCGAAGGGGCGCGGGGCGAAGGGGCGCGGAGTGCGGGGTGCAGGACGTCACGTAGGCGGCTCGCTTTTTGTCACCGTTCCCGCCGAGATGACAGGTCGGTGGACGGTGCCGCGACCCGAGAGATCGAGAACGGATCGTCTTGATACTGCCGATTGGACGCGCCCGTTTTGTCACACAAATACCTAATATTGTTTTACCGTGAAAACATTTTTAGTGACGCTTGAAATTTTCCGGCGAACGATGCTTAATTTCACGACTATTAAAAGCGTGCAATATTGGAAACGCGACGGCAAATTTAAACGAGCGCTCGTTGAAGTTATTTGCTGCCTTTATTCATATACCTAAAGCTACTGGTGACGGAGATTAGTATAGCTTTTCTCTTGAATAGCAATCTTAGGCCACCTCATTTAACTATAACCCTACTACCAATTGAAAACATTTAATTCGCTCATATGTTAATATAAAAGTTTAAACCCAAAAGTCATCTTTCACTTTAAAGAAATAGGAATTCATTGCGCTACGCAACAGAAGCAGTAATTTTGAGAACAACAATTAATATCAAATATCAAGGTATGTTAACCGCGCTATACAGTGAGACGCACAGGTGCAGCCGAACCGGCCGAACGCTAGCGCGGTCCAGCTTCCCATAACCCGTTGCTCAAATTTTACCATACCGCTTTTTGTTTACATTCTTGATACTTGCAAAAAGTGTACGGCATTTGGTAAATAATTAATGAACTTAAAGATGCACTTTCGTCCTAGTAAACAGTATGGAATTTTAATGCTTCTCAACCGTGCGTTATTTGTTTTTTTGCTGCTTAGTGAAGTGGGATTATTCTGACGGTAATGTTTGCTGTTTTCCGTTCGGTTCGTTTAAGATAATAAAATTTGGTTCATAATTATTTTAAAGTGTAAAAATATTAAACAATCAAGTTACTTTTTAAAGACAAATTCCTTTTAGAAATTTTCATGTTTTGTATGATGTAAATCAAATCAATTAAAATACTGCAACCAAATACAAATTTCGATAGAAAATATTGAAAATTTTAAATGATAAATCATGTCTATTAAAACCCCGAAAATTATGTCTGAAAGTCTAACAAAAACACTATTTCCTATGATAGTAATAACCTCAAGTCACCCGTGTCTAATTGTACGGCGGATGTTTGAGGTGAAAATTGAAATCATAACGATACCGATTATCTGTGAGAAAAATAATAAAAAGAAATACTTAATCCTTCTTACATAATAAATGTGAAAGTTTCAGTGCTTAACTAATAGAAAAAGTATTTAAAAAAAAACATTTTGAGAAAATTTTAAGAGAATTTACTAAAAATGCCGCCGTGATCCGCATAGGCAAAGACGGGACGGGAAACTAGATCAGAATCTATTAATCTTCGATTTCGTTTCATATTGACCAATATTGTTCCATATCTAGTTAGTTGTAAATTAAATACAACTGCTCAATAAAACAGACGTAATTAAATACACCAAGTGAAGTTTTTAATTTATTACGATAATATTATGTATCCCCCGCTGTGATCACAGACGACATACCATTTTAGTCGCATTATTAAAACATACTTAATAGTTGATAATACGAATAATCAAATATTAATTGACTGTAGCATTATAAGCGACACTTATAATATGTTATAGACTCTACACAGTTTAAGTATTAATGTCTTAATAATAAAAAATAAGTTAGTGTGGATAAAATATCTTAATTTATCTATCTTTTAATTTATTCTTAAAGCACGTGGTCGTGAATTTTATATTTTTTACGGAAAAATTATAAAGTTCAATAAACTTTTCTCAACATGATCTCTCGTCTTAATATTGGATATTACTATTATATACTTTAGTCCATATCTTTATTTTTCAATTAGTGTACCTTACAGACTAATAATTGTACCATTCCCTCACAATGATATTAACGATAAAATTACTCCAATTGGTCTTTTCTAAATCTCATTAAGTAAATCTTTATAATCAGAAATCTTTGAGTTGTTTTATTACATCCTATGAACATAAAATACGACTTAAAACAATTACAATTCAGCCTCAAATTTAACGTTTGTGTTTATTTACAGAATTTCCGTGAACAGAGGATCGACGGAGCGGGCCTGCCGCTACTAACCGAGGACCATCTCACGGGCATGCTGCAGATGAAGTTAGGGCCCGCGTTGAAACTCCGAGCGGTGTTGGCGCGAAGGCTCGAGCCCTGTGCTCAGTGTCAAGCCAACATGCTCCTCACAGCCCCGGTCACACCCAACACACCCAAAATCAACGGCGCCGCCTTAAAGTCCGAACCCAGAAGTAATACGACCAGTCCTAGTTAAAAATTGCATTTTAGGCAACGAACTACTTTTAGGTTAAGTGGTCTTTGTACTTAATTCGTATGTGTATTTTACCTTATTGATTGCCTGACACGTAAAATATATAGATGTATTTTATACTAGAACATATTTTTCAATGTGCTTGTATTTTACGTGGCATCCAATCAATAAGCGTACCGAGTGACGTCGTATAACGTTTTGTATAGAGCCTATTGTTGGAGTTTTTACGTAGTTCTAAATTAAAGACTTAAACGGTTGTTATTGTAAACCCGGCCAATTTCTACTTTGAATATTTCAAGAACATCACAGATACTTAATGCTTGAAAAGATGTAATTTTGGACTGAGTTCATTCACACAGTTTTCTATTAAAATAGTTTTTTTATCCGTTTCGTGCTATTGACAGCTACATATTTTCAATAACGACAACGTTTGCTTTCGTACCTTAACGACACTTAGTCAATCGGTTTCTAGAGTCTTCCTGTTTATAGATTATTGCATTTAGTTTCTACTTAAGCCTAGGAATATTAGCTAAGCGTTTGTAAATAATGTTAAATGTTGCCGTCCAAATATTTTCGCTATATTTGGTAAGAGTTGTGTTGTCAATTGCTAATTTAATATAATTAACTACTTAACAAAAGAAGTGTTGCACGCAAGCGACAGATGTGAAAATTATATGAAGTTCGGTGCTATTTGACCCTGTTAGAAATAATTTTAGATGTAGATTGCACTTGTACATAGAGGGCCTTTGTAAAGTTATTCATATTGAGGCTACGTGTACTGAACACAGGGTCATCGTTACAATCTGTATATATTATGCGATATAGTTTTATCGATGTATGTTTACATCACATTATATATAGCATTTATTTGTACCACACCTGAGTAAAGCTCATTATTTTCATACCGCGTGTATAGACGCCAAGCGGTTACATTTTAAGTCGTCGGCTGATAGAATGTGAATTTATCGATGTGAAATTACATTGTTTAGTCTATTCGATAGGGTTGTTAGTTCTACTTTACTGCCGTATATACTGAGCAATGAAATGCTAAATCGGTACAATATCGCATTCTCTTCGCTGAAGGCATTAGTTCATACGTACGTGTAAATTCTATGCACAATATTCTCTCGAGTTGTTTTACCATATCTGTAAATACGTACAGGTTTTAATAGTTTTAGAAGGAAACAGTATGTTTAGTTATGTTTTATTACCTGTGGTAATCTCCTTAATTGCCAAAATAGTTGTAAAAACCTGCAAAAGTTAATGTAGCTTATAATCTATTTTCTCCTGCAAGCATAAACGACATCTCTTACAGTTTGTTTAATTATATGTAAAATATGAAAAATTATAAAGAGCTTATACGGTGCTAACTGCTAATACATACAAATTAATAAACAAATATCTGTGCCTTAATCCAGGTCTTCCTAAAATATATTTTCCCAAAATAAATTACAGTAAAGTTAATTATTCATTGTTATAGTATTACGGTTCTACGCTTTAATCGGACAATAACAATATCATTTATAAAATAGGTTAATTACGACGAATTTGTAGTTAATTATTGTTATATAGATTTGAATGTTACTGCTTTTTAACGTAATTTTACTGTGGACAAGTGACTTATGTAAATTGTACGTATATAAGTTTTGATTGTCAAATGAGAATGTAAATTCGAATATCAAAGACAAATAAAATAACATTTTTTTTGTTAAATTTTCCTGTTTGATTGTTTTTATTTATATTAAAGAAATGTGTAATTCTTATATGTATAATGTATATCCATGGGACTAATCATTCTGTGACTTGTACACAATCATTTAAATACATAGTATGCCACTGCTACTATGTCATTTTAAGTAATACATATTTAATAAAGTTCACCATTTAAAGACTAATGTCGTTAAATTTTGACGTGGTATATTATGTAATTAATTGCATTGTAGTAAGACCATTTATAAGTAATATTAAAACATCTCACTTGAATGATAACATGGATTATTAGTTTGTTTTGAAACACTTTTTTGTTCGGTGTAAAAACATATTGTCTTTGATATTGAATGTGCATAATAAGAAGACAAGATTGAGGTTTTTTAGTCACTGTTTAAATCCTTGTGAACATTAATATTAATAATTAATTATATAGCCTATGTAGATCTTAATTCCGGATTAAGTTCGATCCATTTTAAGTATTTATGTGAAGGAGAATAAAAACAATGATTTTATTGATATTTTGTTTTATTTCAAATGTCTTTTAAATATTTACAAGTATTATTTGCTAGGAACGTATACAAAACTTCACGAAGACTATTATTATTTCCTTAAATTAAAGTCTTATAATTAAGAGGAAGTATAAATCCTCATTTAATTAAAATTACTCAATATCACATCTAAACTTCACAATCTTCGACAATACTTACTGAAAATATGAAAATGTTATCAGTTATTTAATTATTATTATAAAAAAACTGATATCCCGTTCTGAGTATCGAGTCGCTTACGGAGATTAAATCCAGGAACTCTCCAGTCTGAACATATAAGTAATTATGTATTATAGATATTATAACAGGTACTATCATAGTATTATCAACGTTATTATCAATTAATTATTGCAACAGAAATGTATGATCACGCTTGTTATGAATTTTTAATTGAACAATAAATAAATTTCATGGCAATGGTAGTCATATTTGAGCCCTTAGTTTGAACCTGGATCATCTGCAATATTTGATTTCATAAGCTTCATTTCCATCTGTTTTAGGACCGATTTTTCAATGCTTGAATAAAAAAATTATTCGTCGAATAATGTATAAAAAATTTAAAACTTTAAAAACGGGCAAGTAGAATACGTTTTTAAAATTTAAAATTTTAGAAACGTATTCTAATTGCCCGTATTTGACAGTTTACGTGACATTTTAATATTACCGTGTAAAATCGGCCCGTAGTCAATAAAATTAAACGCCTGTAAGTTAATTACAACAAATTCACTCTCGCTCATTTTTCTCCACAAGCTCAAAGTTTCTCTCTTGATGATGCCGCCTCTTCACTCGATATTCCATGACTTCTATTAGGGTATATCCTGAGAATCCTAATATAAGCAGACCTAGGAGTGTGTATAATCTGTAAAGATAAATAGCATTATTGTAAATAAACAATATTTAGTAACACTCACATGGCACATACAGTCTTATTACAGAAATATCCACATATAATGTCGTGCTTATTGATTATTATTTTCTAAAAACCAACTACTTTTTACGAATTTTACGAATACTAGCTGTGCCCCGCGGTTTCACCCGCATTGCTCCGCTTCTGTTGGTGATAGATGATATAGAGCCTATAACCTTCCTCGATAAATGGGCTATCTAACACCGAAAGAATTTTTCAAATCAGACCAGTAGTTCCTGCGATTAGCGCGTTCAAACAAACAAACAAACTCTTCAGATTTATAATATTATTATAAATTTCGACAAAACAAAATGTTGTACCTACATATAGCATCCAAGTCATTATAACGCCTGCGTATTTGCTAAGATTCTTAGCACTAAAAACTAAAAACACTAAACTATTTTTGATGGCGTCGCTTAAATAAATTACATATACTACAGCTAACTAACTTAATCTACCTTCTAGTTCCAATTTATCTCTATAATCAGATATAATAAAAATACAATAAATATGTACCTGGTTCTAACACAGAGGTAAGGAGCAGAGGCATAAGAGAGAACGCTGCCGGTGGCTTCCCATAGCCTGAAGTTTGAATATGCCGCTTCTTCGTCACCAGGGAATAATATCCCGGAAAATGCTGTATAAAATAAAAATTATAATTACCAACAGGAAGTACCATTACTTATTTATGTGTAGCTTGTGCGATTTCAATCCCAATCTTATTAATCCATGGGACTATAGCTTACACTCCTATAGTGTATTTTCCGAGGTTTCCTAGTTTCTAAACCATATAAGATAAGATCAATTCTTCATTCTCTAGTTTTATAATAATTATAACGATAATTCAATTTAAAGATATTGTTATTAAAAATTCTGTCGCAGACGCTGGTCGTGATTCTTCAAAGGTTAATCAGTACCGTGTCCTGAATCACGTTTCCTGAATGGAAATAATAAAAATTGACAACAAAATGTATTAAATAAACATACTTAATTGAAAAAATATTAACAATAAAATATAAATAAAATAAACCAAGATTCCTGTTTTGAACATGCGTAGTAATTACCTATAGCGTAACGTACTTTCTCTATTTAAAATTAATAAACAAAATCTGAACTGGTTAATTGGGTTTTACAAGATATTAATATATTTAATAAAGACGTCATGCAAAATATTTTATTGTAATTGATTATTAAGTTTTCATAAAAGCTTTCAAATTCATACTCGAACATTTTATTCATTCAATAAGACTTCTTCTAGAAGCACTTTTCAATTGTCATAACATATGATAACAGCGATACGGTTGTAAATTTCGACCAGAAACCAATCCTAGTTATAAAACTTTTGTGATGTATATAATATAATATAATATTTTCCACAAATAGTCTTTTTTCATTAGTACATACCATTGACTTGTACAAGCCAGACAGCGTCCGCAGTCCCCCAGATAGCTGCTAGGAAGTAGAACATGAGCCACTGCGACGGGTCTGGTCTCCACAGGAGCAGTGCCGTTATGAGACACAAATTCAAAATCTGAAAATTAACGTAACGAATATGGAAGAATGATCAACATTTATTATCATCACAAAAATTGTATCTAATATGCTAACAATGTAAAGGGATGAAAAGCTTTTGGCTTGTAACATTGCATAACATTTATAAAGGTTTTCTAAGTAGATAAAAATTGCGTATCAATTCTTATAAAAATAGAGTTATATTATTTATTTATTAACCATTGCTGCTATAATGATAAAAAACTTTTAAAAAAGGGACTAGAATTAAGAGATGGATATTAACTATTAAGTTGACTCAAGTATTATCATAATATACAAACGATTTTACAATAACAGTATGATAGTAAAATAAATACAGGATAATCAGTGCTTGCAATTTGCTAGTCTAACTAGGAACATGGTCTCTCTCGTAAAGCCATAATATCACATTGCCTTTTCTAGAATCGCATAGAACTAACCAGAGCGGTAAGCATAACAGGGTATCTTCCAGTAAGCTTGACGATCGCACCAGCCACAGGCGCCGCCAGCGCGTTGAACACACCGAAGCAAATCATCACGAAACCAATGTTCGGTATGCCGTATGCGCAACCGACAAATGCCTGAAAATTGGTATATAATATGTTAAAGTAATAAAAATAACTGCGTTAAAAACAACCGACTTCAAAAACTTTATTTTTTTTAGATATAATATGAGTAATTAACTTTCTTTGCCTTTCGCCTTAGTGTTAGGATATGAAATAAGTCTGAACCGTGTGAATAAGTTTTCAGATAATAGGTATAATATGTTATGTAATAGATAAACAGAACATTCAGTTATCGTAATAGGTACATCATAATTATACATATAACATAGGTAATCTTCTCACTCTCTCAAATCACTGCTTCTAATAAATTAAAGAAAATAAAACTCAAGGTCTTACTCTTTACTCGTTACGTTTAAATACTCTAAAAGCTCTAATATAACCAAATAACACAATAGACATTGTCACGACAAACTTTTAGTGAAAGGCGACCTTTGTGCCTTAACAACCTTCAACCAAAATACTTGACTACGTTCAGGAAATTGGCACACTTTAACGTATGATGTTTCTATTCGTACTTCCTTATAGAATAGATAGATAAATTATTGTTTCCTTCCTTTTCAGTAAACCACGACTTGTTACGAACAATGAACAAGAACACTATAAATCTTTATTGACAAATAATAGTCGTGTTCAATTAAAAGAACTGCATTGCACAATTATTATTTTGTATTTTAACAATTCTAACGATTTATTTAATTAAACTAAAGTATTGATTTCATGAAATAATAGGATGATAAAAAGTGAAAATTATTCATAAGACAAGTCGGGTCAATGCTTTTAAGCATTCGTTGCAAACATTCTGTTACAAACCAACATAAAAACACATTTATTCATTTATTCATTCAAAAGATCTTTCATCTGTATAGCAAACTTATACACGTTGAAATATTTCCACTGCGGAACATATACTCAAATTCCCGACAATATCCATCATAGTACCCTATTACCAGTTGTCAATAATTTCTGATTGAGCAATCTGTATTTTCGTTGGCGGCGTAATGCCTTCTTTTCTTCCACATACAAATTACGAATAACCTCTATATATACCTCTTAAAGCCTATTATTTATTACTAACCTGTGTAAAATCAGCAGCCATAAACGCCTGTTCCGCGCCAATGTAACCAATAACAGGCAGAAGGAGTAGTTGGTACTTGTGCCGCAGTTGACGCATCGTGACCGCCAGCAGCTGCAAACCAGACTTGCCGTGGGCCATGGGCTGCCGACCTACGTTGTACCTGGAAGATGTGGGACACTTGGTTTTAAGAGATATGGTAGTATAATAAAATTATATTAATATACTGTATGGAATGAGTATATAATAAAACGTATAAAAGCTTATGTTGCAGTTCATAAACATTATAATCTACTAAAATTTATAACAAATTCACTATTGTGAATAGAGTCCTATTGGACTCGGAAGTACTTTGGAATTCGAAATTGACTACTTAAATCAGTCATTTTTTATAGGAGTTCGAGTTTATGGATGCGATATTGTGTTTTCAATATACATATTATAAAAGAAACCCTCCGTGAATGTTTTCGGGAAAAATATATCAGGATACCAAATTTTCAGGAATTAAAATATGTAGGTGCCAGTCAGTTTTATATTAGTTTTTACAATTTACCTGCCAAGCGAATCCACTCCAACAGCAACAAGGATGGTCGCACACGCCATACAGGCCAAGTATACACCAGCTATCACTTGTATCTTGAGAGCTGAGGGAGGCTCCAAGTTTGTGTTCTCCTAAACAAGATGGAGTTAGTTGCAAATTTTATTATAGATAATACTAATTAATGGTAGTGCTAAAAAAGCTCTTTGATAAGATTTTTCTAAATTACTTCAATAAAGTGTTTAGAAGAGAAAGGTAGTATAAAAGCAAAATATACCTACAGTATTCGTTGTAAAATGAAGTATAAATAGATCATATTAATCTATACTTATAATAAATCTGTAGAGAGGCCAATTCTGTACATGAAATATATTTAAAAAAAAACTATGAAGGGGTGATAAGGGATCGCTACTGATGCCAAAAATGCAATCAGTAAAATTTTTGTCTGTCTGTCTGTCTGTCTGTCTGTCTGTCTGTATATTCGCTATAGAAACAGAAACTACATGACGGATTTTAACCAAATTTGGCACAAGTGTACTGTGTGTGTAGTGTGTGTGTGTGTAGTGTAGTCTATACTTATAATAAATCTGTAGAGAGGCCAATTCTGTACATGAAATATATTTAAAAAAAAACTATGAAGGGGTGATAAGGGATCGCTACTGATGCCAAAAATGCAATCAGTAAAATTTTTGTCTGTCTGTCTGTCTGTCTGTCTGTCTGTCTGTATATTCGCTATAGAAACAGAAACTACATGACGGATTTTAACCAAATTTGGCACAATTATTCTTCATACTCCTGGGCAGGTTATAGTAAAAGAATCATGTAAATCGGTGTAGAAACACCAAAGTTATACATAAAATACGCTATAAGTCATCGCGCGTGAATACAGAATCATGCCATAAGGATTATTTTTGTGTATCAGTTGCCGCGTTCGACGCGCTTCGCGGCGGGAGCTATAAAAAGGCGGCGGGTCTGCACCCGTTTCGCGTTGTCACGGCATCACGTGTGAACGGCTGAACCGATTTCGATAATTCTTTTCTATTATATTCCTTGAAGTACGAGGATGGTTCTCATGTAGAGAAAACGTAAATATGTTCCACGGGCGAAGCCGGGGCGGACCGCTAGTACTTAAATAAAACTGAGAACTTATTTACATCAAAACATGATTAAGCTTACGTAATTTCAAACTCTCCTTCTGTTATTTATGTACATTTTGAATCGTTTTTTTTTTCAAGATCTCTACATTTGAAATTTATGTTTTTGTTGTAATTTGTGAATAACAATCTAGGTAAATAATTTATTAAAAAGGTGTATAACTTACATGAGCGTCACTCCCGCTACAAAAGTTGACACCACAAGTCGCCCCATAGTCCGGAGTTGTTTCTGTGTAGTTGATCAACGCAAAAGCTTTTGGCGCCAAAGTTTCGTTCGCGTATGTGGTGATATCGCCCAAACTTGATGTTAGGACTGTAAAAGAATAATAATTATTATGTGAATTCGATTTATTATTTAATGTATAAAAGTGTACCAACAAAAAAATTATTTTTTTTTCCCACTTGAAAATATTACCTTGCAATTTATGAATTATATTATATTTTTTTGCGATGATTAGATTTTGCACGCCTCATAAGCGAAGCGTTGAGGTGGGTACTACTGTCACTTCGCGCAAAACATCTGATTTTTCAAACTTAAAATGTCTTTATATATCATACATTGCACTTGTAAGATAATACATACACACACATATTAAGAAAAAACACTATTTTTAACGTTCATGATATTTTTGATGTCATTTTTGTTATTTAAACTAGTTAAAAAACAGTTTAAAAAAGTTCTGTCTTGGACGTCCGTGTGTCTGTATGTGCGGATCCTTTTTCTTGTTAACACGATAGCGACCAAAATACTTTACTAATCGAGTCTTTTTTTTTCTCTTACGCTTGAGTATGCTCAGGAATAGAACCCTTTCATTTTTCAGGGTCTGATTCGATGTGGTTTAATTGTTATTAAATAAACAAAAATAATAATAAATATTTATTAAAAAAAAATTATTATAATAAAATTATAATTATTTAATAAATATTTATTAAAAAAAAATTATGAGGCGTGCACTTTTGGATTTTCCAAATTATTTTAATAGTACTAGCGGTCCGCCCCGGCTTCGCCCGTGGTACATATTTACGTTTTCTCTACATAAAAAGTAAAAACCATCCTCGTACTTTAAGGAATATTATAAAAAAAGAATTATCGAAATCGGTTCAGCCATTCTCGAGTTATGCGCTTACCAACACATTTTGCGATTCATTTTTATATATAAGATTAATAGTTTAAGTAGAAAGTGATTCTAAACTTTTTAGAAACGCTTTGTTTTTTACAAGGCATATAAAAGCCATAGTAGGTAATCATTATAATTATTGTAATAAATAAAATATCTTCGTGAAAAAGTAATACATTATACAGTGTAGAGCAACTAACTACAAAATACATCTATAAACGAAAATGCTAAAAACATATAACAATAAAAAACTTATTCAAGCCTGTTACAATTACGTAGTTAGTTTAAGTTAGGTTCAACGATTAAGCTCACGTTCTATATTTATTTCAAACGCTTTGCAAATAGGTGTAACGAATGAATAAACATCAGTATCAAATCCAAGGCAAGTGGACATTCACTTTGGACCCGGAAGGGCCCAATAACCTGTTCTTTGTTTTAGCACAAGTTGGTTAGACAATGACTTAGTATTTTGGGTGACAATGTGACAAAAGAAGAAACATAATAATTATTGGTGAAATCATGTTAAACACGACTGACGTAAGAAGATAAAAAAATGTGAAACCTTTTACATTATTTTTTTAATAGATAAATAACAAACAAAGGCAAATAAATATATTTAAATACTATAGGAGATACATTATATTTAGATATTTAGAATAAATCTAAATTAAACAAATGTTTAAAAAACTCGCGTTTCAAAATCTAGATTACTTATATTTTGGTCTAATAAATAAATAAATAAATAAATAAATATTATAGGACATTATTACACAAATCGACCTAGTCCCACAGTAAGCTCAATTATTAAGGCTTGTGTTGTGGGTACTAGGCGACGATAAATATAATATTATAAATACATATATAGATAATAACACCCCGACCCAAGAACAAATAATTGAGTTCATCACACAAATATTTGCCCTGACCGGGGATCGAACCCGGGACCGTCGGCTCAGTAGGCAGTTACTCTACCACTGCGCCAACCGCGTCGTCAAATAAATAAATGCGAATTTGGTAGAGATCATTGATAACATTTCAATAAACGTCCGGTTCCTGGATTAACAATTAAAAAGAAACATTCATTTATGTTTTAAAACACTAGTATTAAATAGGAATCCATATAATAACTCAATTACCATACAAATTAATCCTTATACGTATTGAATATATATCTACTTATGCTTCTACTACTAAAAGTATAAATAAGCAAGAAGAAATTATTTTAGTATAGTATAGTAGCATAGTAGCAATTGCAAATAATTTCTTCATTTTTCTCATAATTAAACTACTCAGCACAGATTAATTAAATATTAGATAGTTGTAAGGACTCAACCTGACAGCAAAGAAAAGCGTAATAATATTGACACACCAACAGTTAAGTTTATAACAGTGGCTGTAACGATTTCGTAACCGTTCCTTGTAATTACCTTGACACGTTATTACTAGGTTAGATTCTGATAGGAGATAAATATTGATACAGACCGAATGCAGTCATAAATAAATAATAATCGTATTGTTATAATACAGTTGATTCGCATCGCAAATACGTTCTAATGCTAATGCCATGTTTTGGCGAAAATGTTTATTGTTTTATTAACAGTATAATGATTTTTAAACTATTAACTGTGTAAGAGCTACTTTTATGTACATTTGATATGTAATTTGAATTTGTAACGACATCGATTTGTAAATCAATCAATATGAGATTGACAATGTAGAGCATAGCAACCAAATAGCAACAAATGATAGCAATTCCGGTTAGAACAATTATCCATGGTGACAAGGATTACAATAAAATTGTTTTATATTCTCGGTATTGTGCGTGAGTCATAGATAATCTATGAACGCGGAATCGGCAATCGATTTATTTATTTTTTGCTCCATATATAGCGCCACACTTATACTAAACAACACCGTGACCGTTTTTAAATTACAATACTTTTTGTGAAACAAAATTTCAATGGCAGTATTTTGACTATATAGAACAACAGCGATTGTATTTCTACAATTCGCAACTACGATTTTTCCTTGGTGAAAGTCGACTTCCTAATAACAATGTCAGAGGAAACTCGGTCTACGAGTATGACTTTGATTTGGTTTATATATTTAAATTTTAAAGTAGGTGTTAAAAGATTATAGATAAGATAATTGTTATTTATTACATGTTCACAATGCGAAAAATTACTTCAAAACAACAACAAATGTTGAGAAAGAATAACTTTAATCATAAATTAAAATATTAGATATATTAGATATACAGACATGACATCTTAAATGGTCCCTGGATAACTGAATGTAATTTCAGAAGATCTGAATTTTTGATATTACACCTTCCTTTATAAATTAAAGTATTACTTCAAATTACTTATTTTTAATTATATTTATTCTTTACTGTACCATGATTTTCTCAGAGCATGATATTGTAGAGACTGTATACCTTGCATTTTTTTAATGTAATGCATCCAAATAGAAGAGATGCAATTGCATTGTTCTCATATAATACGGATAATCTAAAAATAAGTAAAACTAGGTTTGGTAAATAAAGTTAGACAAATATGTAGGTAAGTAGAAATTTACCTTTAAAATGATAAAAATGTAGCATGATTAACTTTTTGTGGACACAATCGTTCAACTAATCTCCTTGGCTAAAGGGCATAAAACATTGGAACCCACCCAGTGGTCCGTATGAAGGATATCGACTTTTCGCTAAGGAAATAATTATTAATTTATTTAATATTTAAATAAACTTTTTGCTTTATTTGTTTGGACAAAAAATTGTTCCTTTCAAATATAATATTCGACACACCTGTGAATTGAGGTGTCGAAAACGATTTACTCTATGTTATATTGAATGTAATTGTGTTACTTACTTGCTGAAGATATGAGGTTTCCCCAAATCTGTGCCATTTGGTAGAACATGAAGAAAAGACCAAAGAATCGAACCACCAACACATCCGCAGAGACACCAGACAGCTTAGCGTAGGGTTCCGCAACCTGATAATAAAATGTAGTTAAAATAACGTTTAAAACGTTTAAACTAGTAATAAACTTTGAGAAATTGAATATATAATAGCATAACGATAATTGCATTTAATAATTTTGCTTAAATAATGTCAACTCCTCGAAATTAATACAAACAAAACTATTACCATAATGTACTCTATGATTATGTTTCAAACAACTTTAAACTTGCATACAAAATTAATTATTTGTACATAGTATAATAATATTATGAGCACGCCTTTATAAAATATCCTTACGACATTGTAAAACCAAACCAACGTTTTAAATGTCAGTCGGATGAAACAATCAGAATTCAGGGGTTAAATATAGGCAACTTTTTCAAATCTATCACAAGAATTTGAAATATACATAGAAATATAAATAAACTTATGTGCTACCGTAAAATCAATTCAAAACGAAGTCATAATATATGACTTAAAGTGTTATGAAGTCATAATATATGACTAAAAATTTTGTGTAGATATATTATATGATATTTCTGTGTGAATTCAGCCTTACTTTTTTACGCGAGCCTAGTTGACACAAATTGTAAAGTACGACACTAATAAATTGTTGTCTAAATGATTTACCTTAAATAATTATCATTAATTGTAAGTTATTAAAGAATATGCTAATATTAGAATGAGAACATACAAAAGTTATTCTATTTACACAATATAACTCCTACGAACCCTTACGAAGTAAAGACCCCATATAAACCTATAGCTAAATGAAGGCTAAATGAATAGCTATGTTGGGAAAATATATTATGTCAATCTGGAAGCCTGTGCGTAGCGTCGTCTTCTTTAGGTACTAGGTATATTATAATATTATAATGAGGTAGGTATAGCTAGCCAGTATTTTTAGTTTTTTATTGAGAAGTAGTTAATACTACATAACAACTTAGGTAACAGTTTTTGAAAATTCTATCACCTCTATATTATACGAAGCTACGCTTTGAAATACGTGAGCAAATAACATCAAAGTTACAATATTGTATCCATAGAAATACCTAAATAACCTAAAAATCCTTCAAACACTATTATCCATAGCAACAGGATATAGAATTTTATCGAACTTCGATTTTAACAAAACATCACGTATGCAAGATCGTTGGTTTTTTGCAAATGCAATAACACATATGCAAATTAGCTAATACTGTATTCGAAGTCAAGATTACAGTGATTCAGAACATATGACGACCTTAACATGAATATCTAAAATTCAAATAATCTTGCACCTGATAACACTTATTCAGTAGTTGGTGCTAATTTTGATGTGAAAATTGAAACCGTGAGAAGTTATATCTACCTACTATTTGTCTGTGATATAGGTACGTGGTCATTACATTAGGTCATACATTAGAGTTGAAATAATGTCCTAATAAGTTATTAAATTGAATTGGGATAATCAAATTACACGGTTCATTGTTATCATAAAGGTTCTTGAAGTATTTATTACGAGTAATTAACGATGTACTCAACACAAAATTTATTTGCAAAAATGAAGCATGTTTATTGTATACAGCTTAGTACTAAAATTAGCAATTAATAAATGTAAAGTTGAATACTCCTACTTCAAATTAATTTCATTTTATTCAAATACATTATTTAACGAATTGTCATTTGACCAAGGATAGTAACATTCATGATTCATGATTCCTATCAAAATCGCTGCACGAACAACATTTACTTGTAGGTGGTGTTTATTCATGAACAGGTAATCATTGATACTTAGGAAATTTAGCAATCATACATATACATATATTTATTTACACTACTTCAATACTGCAATAATTGTGTTTTAACAAAAAATTAAAGCACCTTCAAATGGTCAGAACTGAACAAATGCTTTCAAATAAAAGAAATAAACATCAAAATCCCTTCACCCAGTCTTAAATTCTGGGGTAACAAGCCTAAAATACAATCTAAATTATCAATTGAGGTTCTGGGTTGAAAACGCTATTTGACACTACCATTTATGTTAACACTAGCTGTGCCTTGCGGTTTTTCCCCGCAGTGCACTACTCCTGTTGGTCTTAGCGTGATGACTGATGATATAATATAGCCTATAGCCTAACTCGATAAATGGGCTAAACACCGAAAGAACTTTTCAAATCGGAGTCCCTGAGATTAGCACGTTCAAACAAACATACAAACTCTTCAACTTTATAATATTAATATAGATTATACTAGACTTACCACAGATAAGTAAGTACACTTAGCACACCAAAGAGGTCCCCCGCCAAGCCCCACCATCATTCCCGCGGGAACCAGGGTGTGCAGGCGAGGGTAGAACTGAGCAGCTATGAACGGCATGTATGGTATGAAGGACAATGCTACTGTCCACTTACATCCTAGCCATCTGCAAGAAAAACAAAAGATGAATACATGGTAATAAGCACAGAATAATATAATACTATACCTAATAGATAAAAGTTAGGAAGTAAGTAGCAAAAAATGCAAATATATGTAAGAAAATTTTACCAAAACTCAATATGAAAACGCAGTTATAGCACAGATGATATAACTAGTAGGTATTCGATAACCAAAAGTTAGTAGCAATAAATGCATCTATGCGTAACAAATTTTACAAAAACATCGTGATATACCTATGTATTTTCAATTTGCTTTTCTATTAAAACGGGGAAATTGAATGTCGCTTTTCTATTGTTTATTTTTTTACACTTTAAATCTATGAATTTAGATTGGAATGCTTAATCAGATAGATAACAAGAGGATGATGCTGCAAACACTTAATAAACATTATTTATTAATTTAATTGTAATCTTAAGTTTTGCAAAAATCTTTAAAAATGTTATATCCTTTTTCATTAACACAATTAACATGGACATTCCGTGTTATAAATAAGAAATTCTGTACAAAACGGAATATGATTTTTTCTCAGCAAAAAGGACAATAACGAGAATATAAATATTCCAATAATTCACTTCTTCTAACTAGATAAATACAATAGCATTGACCCAATATAGTGACCGACCTTACAATGGTCACTTGTGTGTTTTCTTTGAATGGTAGTTCAGATATTAAAAGTGACTAAGCAGGCGCTAACAAAAACTATTGTCCTGCAATCATTTTTCCATATCTCAAGGTGGTATCAAGGCATGCAGATATGGCTGAAATTGATGGCGATTATACCAAAGGTAGAGCTAGCGTATGTTTTGTTAACGGTTCCATACAAGAAGAAGGAAGGCATTATAGATAATAATGTCTTCCTAGTATACTCAAAATACGGAGTCAATTAAAACAAAACTTATAAAAAATAGCTATTTTTAATTTCAATCATCATTATAATATAGCCAAATATTTGGGTTCATTATAATCTTATCTATAAAGAAGTAACCGACATATTAGTAACCGAAGTTTGGGCTCATCTCGCCCTTTTGCCCTTGGCTATCAAACTTAAGTAAGTATTTACTTAAATAATTATATAAAACATAATAACTTCGACTTCTAAAATCATGATGATAATGATGAGACAAAGTTTTTACATTATGAATATTTATTAATTAAAGGAAATAAAAAAGTAATAGATTTAATAAACAGTAGTAATAAAACCTTTACGTACATCTAAAAGTAATTGCAATTGAAAATGTTTTGTTTTTCAATTGGAAATACTGACACTTAAATACAATGTTAATGACTTAATTAAATGAATTGTTATTATTTAATGATTTGTACATGTTTGTACTAATAAAAAGTAGTTAAAGCTGATTTCCAAAAAAGGAAGAAGTTCTCAATTATTTTTATATGGTTTAATAACCATGAAATGACACAACATCCGTGGATAAGATCTATAGCGACTTAATTATTTCAATTAAAAATATTTATGTGATATATTGAGAGATTTATTATTGTCACAAGCTATTAACGTAATTGTAATCATTTATTTTAATAAAAAGTATAAAGTATGCTCTACAAATTAATATCTAGGTACTCTTATTTTAAAATTAAGTTATCCATTTAAAAATATATTTCATTATCTTGTTTCTGTTTACATATTTAGTAAGTACATATAAGATTCACAAGGACATCAATTTTTGAAATTTCATGAGTTTAGAGAATACATGTATGCAAGACGGTAGTTGGCTGAATTCAGTTCAAATGCACAGATAATTTAAATTTTAATTCACTGAATACTTACTTGATAACCATAGCTGGTAGGAACACATTAGACAAGATCAGAGAGAAGTATATAGCCGCTAGTGTGAAGGTACCAGCCGCGGCGTCCGTGTTCACCGAACTCTGAAGGTTGGCAGCTCCGTGGAATGCCGTGAAGTGGATCATGAAAGCGAAGCCCAGGACGAATATGTTCCTGTTTATACGCCATTTTTCGTTTGTCCCGAACGCCACGGATCCTGGCATAGTGGATCTAAAAGTATGAGAATTGGTATTAGTTGTTAAAGCTTGTTCTTTATTATTACTTCTTAAATACTTGATTAAAAATTGTGTTTACTATACAATAATAACTATCTACATAACGATATTTAATTCTTTAGGTATCGTTATTATGTACCTAGTTATATAACTACGATATATATCGTTATTATTGGTTCTTAAATTAAGTGAATAGTGAAAACTTTATATGATTGATAGTTAAATCAAAAAAATATTTATTTATGTAGATGATTACCAAATGGTTATATTTGTAGACATATACCTAACAATAAAATTGATATATATATAGTGTACTTAAAAATTGCATTGGCATAGTTAATTGTTATAAAATAAGATCATTTCCACCTGTTTACTGAATAGCATTAACGTCGAGTATAATTTAATATTTCTCTTATATTTAATTTATAGTTTGGCTTAGATTGTCGCACAAATTGGCAACAAAATACATTGTTAAAGGTTAACAGGTACAAAATTCAAGATTTATCGCCCTCTAACAAATATATTAATATTAACTAACATGTCAATTTAAACGCTAGTTAGGCAAGTCACGTGGTGGTAAAGTACACGCCGTTTGTAAGAAACTAGCTGTGCCTACGACTTTGTTTGTATGGTTGGATTACGCGTGGTTTTTCCCGCATAATTTGCAACTATCTTACTGATAATATATCCGTAACGAGTTAGTATGTAACCCATAATCTTCATTGATATAGTAACATTTAGACAGCAGTTCCCGATGGCCTTTTCCATGCAATTAGTTGGGCCTACGATTTCGACCGCGTGGAGAACGGATTTTCCCGCGTACCTAATTTACCTCTATCCGTTTAATATAGATCTTTCTCAATAAATTGGCTTTAAAAAATAAAATAAATTTACGAATCTACAAACTCACTTCATTATATTATTATTTTTAGCAAATTGGGTTGCAAAAGTAAACTTTTATTTCTGCGCAATGATTTTAAATATATCTCTTTTTTACCTATTTAAACAGACAAACTACAGACTTATGAACCAATAAGTATGATCGTAATATTGTGCAATTTATGTACAAAACTCGCATAATAATAAATGCAAATGATACATTTTTTCCGTCTCTCATATTATAATTTTATAAAAATCGTTCATATTATTATGAAATAGATTAAGATGAAGAAGTTATAAAGTTAATAAGGGCACAAAATTCAAACAGTAACGGAAGAAACTATCAAAATTAAATAGTCAATACCAACGTAATTTGTAGGTATTACTACAATACTTCGTTTATTATTTACAGAAACTTATATTTAATACAGTTTAATTGATAGCACAATATCGCAATGAATCTGTGGGAGGATAATAAATGCAAAAATATCCATAAATCTACGTCATCGTTTGCACTCTATGTCCGAAGTAATTGTTTCTGTGTTCCATTTTGTAATTTGTTTGATCAATCAAGGTTATTATGTAGGTCTTACCTTAATGTTATATGCAAGTCTTCGTGTACGAGTTGAAGTATATAAACGTTTACAAATGTATTTATACAATTTTCCATTGCAGCATTGCTCTATATCGTTGCATTGTTCGTTATGCATTATTTTTTTTCCGGTCTAAAGCCTTAATTGGTGGTTAAGGCTTTAGACCGGAAAACGCCAAAAAGTATATAAGTATAATATAAATAAAAATAAAATTTAAGAACAACTTAACTCACTTTTTTTTTTTCACAAAACTTGTGAACTAAGAAAATATACAGTATGATCACAAATCACAATCATCTGTGTAGAAATAGTAATTCATATTTTACATTTTACCCTTATTTTTAGTAAAATAATTAAGCTATTTATTATAGTTTAGACCCTGCTGTAAATTTATTTAAAATCATAAATTATTTATCCTCCATTGCCACTGAATAATTTACATAATTTGTGTTTGAAACCTTCTGTTACGCAAATAATTCTGGTACTAGCCTATTGCGAATTACAGAAGGCCATCTACCATATCAATACAATAAATAATTAACACTGCCCACATAACATATATTTAATTGCACTTCTAAAAACTAGAACAATTAAGGTCATATTATATATGACTGTATTAGCATTCAAAGATATCAATCAAGTTCAATAGTCGTGTATAAAATAATAATGAACGTGACAAATTAATTCGATATCCGGTTGTAAACCTCCTGTTTAAATATTATGCAAATAGTACATGCTGTAATAGATACGTGATACGTAGATAAGGTAATTACTGGGGAGACAATTCGGTACTGTTTCGGAATTCGCAATTGGCTTAAAAGTAATGTACGAATGGTTTTGTCTTTATGGAAGATGTCACCTTTGCTACAATTTTTCTTTGAATTTATAGTAAGTACAATACAATCGGTGAAGGAAAATACAGTAAGGAAAGCGACAGTCCAAGAATCACCCACAACCCGCTTATCTTTGTTTTTTTTTTATGTAGGAACATAAAAAAAACGAAAGTTCGTCGACACGTGACATCTACCCACGCACGCCTGAAGCCTCATAATAGGCCTGTATCTCTACAGTGGCCTGATGATGATGATGATAATACACCCTTCTGAATCTGCCTTTTTTTCAGACCCGCGTCAACCCGAACAAGATATTGTTAATCTTTATATCAAGATTTAAGCTACATTTCATTATTGTCTTGACAAAATTCTATGTGAACACAGATCCATTATTAAGAAGGAATTAATTCTCAGCAAAATTAATTTAAAAATATTTAAGGATACGTGCAATTGCGCAACATTATAACAAAAGATAACAACGTAATAAACACTTAGCCCTATAATTTATTGTGCATATGTTTTTCATACATTTAATTAATTCATTTTCATTGTTATTCTGGTAAAAATTTGTTAATATTCGTGTATGATGTAAATACAGTAATTATGTATAAATTAATTAAAGTAAAATGTTATCCTCCTGACACAGGTTTTATCTTAAACTTACTACTCCAAATTGTGTAAAATTTAGAAAGGTAATAAACTATTTTTTTTATTTTTTTTTTTATTATCCTAATTAAAAAGTTCGTTTACCTATAGGTATGGTACGTATCCGGAGGTATATATTATCCGCTTTTTCATCCTTCCCAGTGGACTAATTTATTCGAGTTCCCTCCCTTACCCTTTAAAAGCAATACATTTGCAGAGGCCCTACCTCCGCAAATAGGTACTCAACGGCGTAGATAGTACTTTAACATAGGGTAAAGCACCATATCATTTTCCCACTCCGATATAATAAAAACCTAATTATTTAAAAAGAAATTAACTAGTTTCATGTTTTTAGGTAAAATCTTCAAAAAAGATAAAGCGGACTAAATGCATGGTCTTGTAAAGTACTAAGTAATAATAGTTGTAGGCTTACAGTAAAAATAAAATTAACCGCAGGGTTTGTGGTCACAACAAGTCTTGAGAAAATATTAATGTCAAGCGACTCCTACTAATGGGAATTCCCTGGAATGGAAGTTTCTACAGCTTTCTGAAGACATTTAATAAAACTGTTTATTATTTCTTATAGGAGTCGACAAAAAACCCTGATACCTTGAATAACACAAATATAAACTTATTTTAATTGAAGCAGGGGTTTCCCTTTCTTGAGATTATTTTCTGCATCTCTTATCTTTTGAATATAATATTGTAGGTATAGTATGATATTATTTTATTGTGGACACTGACTAGATCGGAACTTCGACTTTTATACAAGCTCATATTTAACATTACATTTGGTGAGGTCAGCTTAGGCTTTAGTTTTTAGAAAACGTTTCACATTTTTTCAATAATCATTATATGTATGGAGTGTAATTATATGCCTTAACGAAAATAATATATTAATAAGCGGCAGTTAAAAACTGGCTAAGCAAATGAAGCTCATAAATGCTGAATATACGTAGAAGCCAACTTTTAATGATTGTAAATTATCCCCATATTTGTCAAATCCGCCGATTTCTCAATGAAAATACCAGAAAATACCTACCGTGCAATATACCTCTATTTTATGACAACTCACTTATTAATGACTAGCTGCGTCCTGCGGTTACAACCGCGTTAAGGAGTTTTTCCTTTTAATTTTAAAGTTCCTAAACCTTACGAATAAAAAGTAGCTTATGTTACTCCTAATTACATCGGCTATCTGTCCGTAAAGGCCCATCTATATCGGTACGGCTTTTCCAGAGATTAGCAGGGATGAACTGACATACAATGCTAAAATTACTATTTTGATGTATGTACCGTGTTACCGTAAAAAAACAGACACTCCAATTATATTATTGTTATGGAATCGTGTTTTATAGATTGTAAATTGTAATACCTACATGCATTTGCATAGTTATGATAATGTTAAATGCATAAAATCAATCAAGATATTTACATCTTAGAGCTCATTGTATGCGCAAAGTGAATATTTTATAATATGAACAATGAAAAATATTCAATGTAACATAAATAAGATATATAATTTAATGTTGACGACATATATATATATATATATATATATATATATACTAGCGGTCCGCCCCGGCTTCGCCCGTGGTACATATTTACGTTTTCTCTACATAAAAACCATCCTCGTACTTCAAGGAATATAATAAAAAAAGAATTATCGAAATCGGTTCAGCCGTTCTCGAGTTATGCGCTTACCAACACATTTTGCGATTCATTTTTATATATAAGACTAGCGGTCCGCCCCGGCTTCGCCCGTGGTACATAATATTTACGTTTTCTCTACATAAGAACCATCCTCGTACTTCAAGGAATATAATAAAAAAAGAATTATTGAAATTGGTTCAGCCGTTCTCGAGTTATGCGCTTACCAACACATTTTGCGATTCATTTTTACATATATATAAGACTAGCGGTCCGCCCCGGCTTCGCCCGTGGTACATAATATTTACGTTTTCAAACATATTGTATGGTATATTAAGAAGAGCTGGAACGTCAACACATTTACACAATGCACATGTTAGGCCGGGAGATACTGACACAAAATTTCGGGCCATTTGTAACAGGATGGCGGTCTAGAGGGGTCTTAGTACGCAATGACAAAAAGAAAAATGATGGTCAGAACGCTGGTACCGGCGGACTAGTCGCGTGGGCGTTAGTCACACTCGTCGGATAAATAGCGAAAGTCCAACGATTTGTAACACAAAAATTTTAGAATTTACCGATAGCCCTTAAAAAAGATGTAGGCGATAGTGTCATGCCATACAGTTACGATGTGACTTACAGTCCGCCATACCGACGTGAATGCGTTGATTAAAAAAAAAACAATTCAGCCATTTGTACCGAGCTCACTTTTGCACAGGTAACCATCGTCGTGCAGCCATTTACTAAAATTGCCATGCCATACTTTTCGGACGATTCCAAATGGTCGCCATAACGCGGAAAAGTCAAACGATTTGTAAATCGTTTGACTTTCGCTATTTATCCGACGAGTTCGACTAACGCCCACGTGACTAGTCCGCCGGTACCAGCGTTCTGAGTTCTGACCATCATTTTTCTTTTAGTCATTGCGTAATAAGACCTCTGTAGAACCGCCATTCTGTTACAAATGACCCGAAATTTTTTGTCAGTATCTCCCGGCCTATGTATGTGTCATATTTTGCAATTGTTTATAAATACAGGGTGATGTAATTGGTGTAGTACGATATCTAAAAATCTATGAAGAATTTTGTGATACAGTAAATGGAAGAATTATAGACTATTTTACAGTATTTACTTAATAAAATCATTTAATTTTTTGTTCATTTTCATTAGAAATGTCAATTTTTCTCACCAAGGTGGAAATTTGGATGATAAGGATCTTGTTAGAAAAATATAAATTTTGACTAAAATCGGCATTTTTTTTTTCAAAAATCAAATAACTAATTAATAATCAGAGTTATCACATTATTAAAAAAAATAAGCCAAACTATACACAATTTTTACCTACTTGAGCAATCCTCAAAGATCTCAACCCAATTGAGTTACTATGGGGCATAATTAAAGGGAAAGTAGCATCACAAAATGTGAACTTTAACTTGAAAACTGTGTAAGAATTATTTAGAAAGGAAGCAAATGCTATTAGTCTGGATATGTTTAGTGACGTTTGGAGAAAGACGCGAGAACATGAGGAAAAATATATTCAATTAGAACCAAAAGTAGATAATTACACTGACTCATTTATAATAACATTAAGAAATTCCGACAACGAAACATCGAGTTCTTCGAGCGATGAAAGTTACAGTGAAGTAGAAGATTACGATTATGATTAAATAGATTCTTCTTCTTCTCTATAGATACTGCTTTCTGAATTGGTGGTAAATGTTAAAACTGTTAAACTGTTATGACGATTCAAAAGTGCTTCTAGAAGAAGTCTAATTGTATAAATCTTTGAGTTTGAGTTTAAAACCAATAGTGTCAAAATTATACAATAAACATGTAACACATATTTGTTAGCGCGTATTGGTAGGTATTACGTACTTACTACAAATATAATATTTCTTAGATATCTTTACTCGACCAAAGTCAGGAATTTAATTATTATTTGATAATTGAATGATTATTAATACTTTTATCCAATTGATTATTATTAGAATAAATAATTAACTTCATCAATTGATTTACTTTTAAATTATAATTTTACAGGTAAATTATGAGAGCTTTCATAAGTAATTATATTTGCATATACATATCTACAACGCACCCATTTTACAATTCAAGTCTAAAATGAAACTAGAGTCGCATTTATTTTTGAACATACTGTAAGTGAAATTGCATAAGTGTGAGTACTGTGAACATGCCAGCTTTCCCTAATTGACCGATATATAAATTTAGATAATGACAGTTTAATCTCTAGACTGACTAGCCAACTGTATTGAGATAATATTAGATATATATTAATGTGCATAGAAATGAATAAAAAACAATTGTTGCTCCCTTTTCCATATCTCAGCTCAACATATCATTTTAAAAGAAATATTATTTCAAACAATAATTAGATAGTAGATAAGACGTTATTCATTTTTGCCGAAAAGCTTTTTTAACATTGTTTACGCTTTATAAACAGAGCGTCAAAAAAATGTTCTACGCCGTGTCGCCGTATGTAGAACATTTTTTTGACGCATTCGTTTTTTATTCATATTTTTACGTACTCTTTTTATCAATATAATTAATACGAATAAAAATATTACCTATACAAAAAACCTGTTTATTTTTTATTTTTATTAAAGACTTTAATTCTTCTTTTATTATAATAGAAAATATTATGTTATAATTTTTTAAATATTTGATGAAATATAAAAAAAGCTTCTAGTTACGTAGTACCTCTATTAAAGATAATTAATTATTATTAATTGGAAATGTACCGGTTATTCCGGTATGTAATTATATTATATGCATATTAGGTTTTTCTTCAGTATGCCTCTATGTAATAAAAAGTTTCTTCTTGAAGGCAATTTAAAATAAGTTATTTTTACATTCAGTTAAATAGGAAATGCAAATATAGTCCATTGATTTCCTCAAAGAAAAGTTCAATTGTATGAATTTAACACTGCACATGTCGTGGTTACAAGAAATAATTCATAAATTAATTGTATCTCATAATGGTAAACGTATATGATGTAGGTACCTATGTGCACCTATGTGTGTATAAGCCATACTAATATGATTTTTTAGAAAAATAATTTCTTACTATTCTATTATTATTTAGTTAAATGTTCCACTGTAACAACCTCCCGTTAACTTTTACAAAAAATGAAATTTTTATCAATCAATCAAATTTAACTGAATCGATACAGCTATTCTAGAGGTAGCGAGACAAACGACCAGTAATTGATATTTAATTTTTATATATTTCATAGAACCTTTATTGGATTTTCATATTAATTGTATTTGACCGCCCTTGATATTTTCGCAAAAGAGGTGAATTAAAAATAGACTGTCTTAATTTTAATGAACAATAAATGTGTATGAATTATTTTATTGTATCGGAAGTTAATTTCATAAGAAGCATGTAGTAGTACTTAATGTAACTTTTCTCGATGTACATTTTAAAAGGTTTATTTGTTTACAAAATACAGTAATTTTTAAAACTACGTTTTATATTTTACTAGCTGTTTCCCGCGGTTTTACCCACTGTGCTCCGCTCCTGTTGGTCTTAGCGTGCTGATATATAGCCTATAATATAGCCTACCTCGACCGCCTCCTTGGTACAGTGGTTGACGCGTGAGCGTAGAACCGAGGGGCCCTGGGTTCGATTCCCAGTGGAGACGAAGAAAAAAAATGTCTCGGTCTCAGGACACAGAAGGCTGATCACCTACTTGTCCCTAAAGAAAATCGATCAGTGAAACAGATGTATGAATAATTCATCTGCCCCTTACCCCACTACGGGGACACGGGACTTCACTTTTACTACCTCGATAAATCTAAAACCGAAAGAATTTTTCAAATCGGACTAGTAGTTCCTGAGATTAGCGCGTTCAAACAAACAAACAAACTCTTCAGCTTTATCATATTAAATAGTTATAGATTTGTATTGATTAATTGATCGATAGTACTTATTAATTTTTATTTAAATCATCTAAATATTTATAAAAATCAAACTATAATAGCATTAGATAAATGCAATGGTTTTATGTTAAATATTTTCGTTTCACAATTTTGAAAATTTATTATATTTAGATTTATAGTTTAAGATTCACTACTTTAAAATTAAATTACTACTTTAAATCAGATAAAATTAAAAATTAATTAATTTAAATTTACCGAACTTTTTCCCAGATTTCTACTTATTGTGTAGTATTAAATTATTAAGTCACATTTCTTATTATTTTTTTTTTCAATAAACAAGACACTGTATTTCATAAAATAAAAAAATATCGTATTTTCAATTTTTTTATAAAATTTTTAAATTTTATTTCCTTACTCTAAACTCTATTTATTAAATTATTTCTCACTAACTCACCTTTTATCACGACACTCACTACACACAAAATTCGCGATACTTACTGTAACCGTATGAACCGTTCTATGAGCTACTAGGACCCTAACTAAACGCACTCAAACCGACTGAGACCCGTAAACCACGCCGCGTTTCCAATGGACTACTTTCAATTTTTATATCACGTACAAGCTTTATTTATTACTTAGTGCTAACTGCTAAGCAAAACTGCAGTTATTTTATAAATGCAAAAGTTTTGTATGTTACGTTATAGTATATTATTAATTATTATATTAGTATGAAATGTATATGAGCGAACTAGCAACGGATGGAAAGTCAAGATTTTATATTAAAATTCTTTAATACCTCTGATTATGTAGAAAAATAGAGTATATGTATAAATATGTGTTTTTCGGCGTATATAATATAAACATATTCAAGTTCGTTCACAATTTTATGTAGAGCGGCCAAACGATATTAGATCTGTCGTCGATGGAGAAAAAAATTACAATATCTTAGCTATTAATAAGTAAAAAAATAATAAGCAACTGAAGAAGAAATTGGAGATATAAAATATTGAAGTAAACTGAGAATTCAAAAATAAATGAAATATTGTTTTATGATAAGTTTAGGGAATTACTTGAAGATGTGTTATGGTATTATATTATGAATTTTATTGAAATTACGATTTTCGCCTACCGAAATAGTTGATACCCTTTCTACATAATACAAACTTAAGCTAAAAAGTACCATGACGTATCGTGTAAAAATGGAAACACGAAATTCTCAACTTTACAAGCAGCCTTTGATTATGCGATATTATCATTCATTCAAACAATCGATTTATAACATAATAACGTAATTTGCATTTATATTTGTTATTATTGATTATTATTTCTAAATGTTGATAATTTATTACTTTTTAAAGGGTAATAAGAATACTATAGATACTATATGGTGTCTCCATATACATTTCACCTATGTAATAATTAAAAAAATATATAGATATTGAATTTGAAACCCAGGTGAGTTTGATTTATTTTGAAACAATATTGTAATTTAGGAACATAATGTTTTAGAAAATAACAGTAGTAGAATAATGTAAACCCTAAAAAGGTAAACGGAAACGTAGGACTGTTCCGTTTCAATGATAGATTTTATTTATGAGCAAATGGGTAATAAATTAATAGGTGTGTGTAAAGACAAGACAAGAGTAGGTACATATTTATAGTTGTACTAGATTTTCATTGCGGTTTTATCCGTTTTCATTCCTGTTACTTTTGGTCCTTGCGTGATGATATTTACTCATCAACTGTTTTATATTATTTTTTCACATCATACGAACCATGATAGACTTTTTTTCTATTCTTTAAAAACGTTTGAATGCAATAAAACGAAAAAAAAATGAAATTCTACAAAGGCTGCGTTCCATATGATCTATCGATACAATATTGTAATTTGTTATCCTTATGTATGTTTATAATATGTTTCATATTGGTTGAGATGGTTATGTTAGGTCATAAGGTACTTAGTAGGTATGTGGGATGATAAGTAGCCAAGATTCAGGCATTTCTATGCCTGACTGACTGAAAAGCCTGACTTCACGGTCGCGGGGTTCGAATCCCGCCTGATGATTTGATTTTATCTATCCTTTTAAATTTTCATAATTAAATTAATTTTTTATTCGTTATTTTGTAATAGTTGCTTTAATAGAAGATATCAGGAAGCTGAAAAGCGGTTCTCAAGTTCGTTATTGAGTGTATGAATAATTTGAAAAGGGGAAATTTCAATAAATAACAATAACATTTGATTATTACATACTTTATTACCATAATACAATAATATGCGTTATTATCACAGACTATAATGTCACAATACGACATTTACAATAATTACCTCAATTTTGTTTGATTTATACGTTTGAAGAATTACTTACTATACGCATAATATTGAGAATAGGAAATCTTGTAACTGAATAATATAATATTATAAATCTATTTAGATTTTTATCAAACATTTTAAAAAGTGGTAGTTAACTACATATATATTTTCTTAGCATATAATAATTCGAAAAAGCAAAACGCACAGGCCACGGCAATGGAATCTCCGAAAATTATATCATGTTTTAAATAGGTAAATATCCAACAAATTATACTATCAATATACATTATTATAACATAATATGTATTTGCTGAGGTTCCAAACATATACAATTTTAATTAGGTTTTATCAGATTGTACAAGAGATCCTTATCATGTTATCTTTTATTAAAAATATACAAAATATCTCATGGAATTTTTTGCGTCAGACAGATTTATTACTAAATACAAATTATTACAGATCATGACAAGCAAAAATATTATTTGATGCAATCGGGAAAACTATAATATTATAAAAATTAAAAAGAACAATAATAATTTGTATAGTTTCAAAATTTGTGAACGCGTAGGCCTGCAATAAATTCGCATTACATTTAAATCATTTTTATAGTAATATTATTAATTCTATACTATAAAATAAATCTCTTATATATTACTAATCATACATTATCACAATTATATAAAAAGCTACACCTTAAAAAAACAAGATTGTACAGAAAACTGTATTAAAGCAATTAACAACAATTGATTTTCATACATACATATTTCAATTAAAGATTAAAATTAATATAACACGAAAATTACTCTTAAATTAAAAATAAATTAATATAAAGCTTAATAAACAAAAAAATATCATAAAATACGGAAGTCAGGTTTGAATTTTAAACCGTTATCCATTTCCTAGTATATATGATATTATATTATTTTATTACAGATTTTATAAATAGCCTTCTACGTCATTATAAAACAATACAAATAAGTGCAAATTTCAACTCACATTACTTGTAATGAAACATTCAAACATATTATGATATTTTAAAGTTTAAACTATCGTAACACGTATAAAAAAGATTATAAATTGGCACACATTGATTACATGTTGCTTTCTTGGTAGTCCAGTTAAAGACCTTTAACTTTTAAATAATGTAATAAGTAACAATCTTCTCATATCATCTTTGAATGAAATGTAACACTGACCTAGTTAGCGTATTTGACGGTTATTTAAATTGCCCGACAATTGTTTCAAATGTAAATTAAAATATTTATATTTAACAACTAATTACATTAAGAAAAAGTGTGCGTCATTGCATTACCTGTTTCTAATTAATGTTCACTAAAATGTTACAGAAAATAAAAACTTAAGAATTGTCATAAACATTGTGTCAGTTAATTAATCCAATTACGTTGTAGCCCAATTAATATTGTCAACAGATGAAAACACAGTACTAAATAATAATATAGTTAAACACCTAACATGTCTCATAAAGATTAAAAAAAACTATAAAATCTACATCACAATAAACATCAAAATAATCCAATGTCCTACGTCTATTCAGCAATCGTAAAAGCCTTATTATCTAATCCAATATTACTAACAACATTTACTTTAGCGATATTTTTCTTCTTTTCCCGCCTGTCCCGGTACTCGACTACGAAATACAAGAACACACCCACCGCCATACTGACCGCAAGCAAGTAAGTCTTGGAGCTGGTCCTCAGGTAAGGGGATATGACATACGCTATGATGTACCCGACTGATTCCCAGAGACGAAAGTTCGAGAATGCTGCTTCTTCTCTACCGGGGAAGAGGATACCGTAGTACGCTGGAAATAAGGTTCCTGTTAGTATCATACAATTATTAAGGATGAATAAGTAGATAATTGAATTTTTTTTATTCGTATGCTGCATGCATTTTCTTAAATGCATGTGTAGTAAATCGTCTACCCGGCCATGGCTCGTGTTTTGCACAGAAATTTTACGCCTACCAAAAATAATGAGCAAAGCCGTTCCAGTGAGTCAAAAACCTTCAAAACTTTAATATATTCGAATTAAACATATATTTATGTTGAATAATTAATAATCTACTTATCCAAAAAGGCTATATTTTGCTTAAGAATGAGAAAAGGACTGTCAAGCATAAAGCGTCACTGCGCTGGTAAACGGCTTGCAACCGGTGACTTGGTAGCGCGGGTTAAGCCACGGGTAACAGCATCGGCCTCACTATTAAGCGGCTTTCGGCCTGTAATCTCCTGTATCTGGTGGGTATAGCCGCGTGTAACAGTTCACCCCGTCCCACCGTTAAGCTGCACCATCCACACGGAGTCGCTCAGGCCCCACAGCACGGCGATCACGAACATGACGTACATCCGGTGCGGCATGTGGCCTGTTATCCGGTGGGTATAGCCGCGTGTATCAGTTCACCGGGTGAACTTCACCCCGTCTCACCGTTGAGCTGCACTATCCACACGGAGTCGCTCAGGCCCCACAGCACGGCGATCACGAACATGACGTACATCCGGTGCGGCATGTGGCCTGTTATCCGGTGGGTATAGCCGCGTGTATCAGTTCACCGGGTGAACTTCACCCCGTCTCACCGTTGAGCTGCACTATCCACACGGAGTCGCTCAGGCCCCACAGCACGGCGATCACGAACATGACGTACATCCGGTGCGGCATGTGGCCTGTTATCCGGTGGGTATAGCCGCGTGTATCAGTTCACCGGGTGAACTTCACCCCGTCTCACCGTTGAGCTGCACTATCCACACGGAGTCGCTCAGGCCCCACAGCACGGCGATCACGAACATGACGTACATCCGGTGCGGCATGTGGCCTGTTATCCGGTGGGTATAGCCGCGTGTATCAGTTCACCGGGTGAACTTCACCCCGTCTCACCGTTGAGCTGCACTATCCACACGGAGTCGCTCAGGCCCCACAGCACGGCGATCACGAACATGACGTACATCCGGTGCGGCATGTGGCCTGTTATCCGGTGGGTATAGCCGCGTGTATCAGTTCACCGGGTGAACTTCACCCCGTCTCACCGTTGAGCTGCACTATCCACACGGAGTCGCTCAGGCCCCACAGCACGGCGATCACGTACATGACGTACATCCGGTGCGGCATGTGGCCTGTTATCCGGTGGGTATAGCCGCGTGTATCAGTTCACCGGGTGAACTTCACCCCGTCTCACCGTTGAGCTGCACTATCCACACGGAGTCGCTCAGGCCCCACAGCACGGCGATCACGAACATGACGTACATCCGGTGCGGCATGTGGCCTGTTATCCGGTGGGTATAGCCGCGTGTATCAGTTCACCGGGTGAACTTCACCCCGTCTCACCGTTGAGCTGCACTATCCACACGGAGTCGCTCAGGCCCCACAGCACGGCGATCACGAACATGACGTACATCCGGTGCGGCATGTGGCCTGTTATCCGGTGGGTATAGCCGCGTGTATCAGTTCACCGGGTGAACTTCACCCCGTCTCACCGTTGAGCTGCACTATCCACACGGAGTCGCTCAGGCCCCACAGCACGGCGATCACGAACATGACGTACATCCGGTGCGGCATGTGGCCTGTTATCCGGTGGGTATAGCCGCGTGTATCAGTTCACCGGGTGAACTTCACCCCGTCTCACCGTTGAGCTGCACTATCCACACGGAGTCGCTCAGGCCCCACAGCACGGCGATCACGAACATGACGTACATCCGGTGCGGCATGTGGCCTGTTATCCGGTGGGTATAGCCGCGTGTATCAGTTCACCGGGTGAACTTCACCCCGTCTCACCGTTGAGCTGCACTATCCACACGGAGTCGCTCAGGCCCCACAGCACGGCGATCACGAACATGACGTACATCCGGTGCGGCATGTGGCCTGTTATCCGGTGGGTATAGCCGCGTGTATCAGTTCACCGGGTGAACTTCACCCCGTCTCACCGTTGAGCTGCACTATCCACACGGAGTCGCTCAGGCCCCACAGCACGGCGATCACGAACATGACGTACATCCGGTGCGGCATGTGGCCTGTTATCCGGTGGGTATAGCCGCGTGTATCAGTTCACCGGGTGAACTTCACCCCGTCTCACCGTTGAGCTGCACTATCCACACGGAGTCGCTCAGGCCCCACAGCACGGCGATCACGTACATAACGTACATCCGGTGCGGCATGTGGCCTGTTATCCGGTGGGTATAGCCGCGTGTATCAGTTCACCGGGTGAACTTCACCCCGTCTCACCGTTGAGCTGCACTATCCACACGGAGTCGCTCAGGCCCCACAGCACGGCGATCACGAACATGACGTACATCCGGTGCGGCATGTGGCCTGTTATCCGGTGGGTATAGCCGCGTGTATCAGTTCACCGGGTGAACTTCACCCCGTCTCACCGTTGAGCTGCACTATCCACACGGAGTCGCTCAGGCCCCACAGCACGGCGATCACGAACATGACGTACATCCGGTGCGGCATGTGGCCTGTTATCCGGTGGGTATAGCCGCGTGTATCAGTTCACCGGGTGAACTTCACCCCGTCTCACCGTTGAGCTGCACTATCCACACGGAGTCGCTCAGGCCCCACAGCACGGCGATCACGTACATGACGTACATCCGGTGCGGCATGTGGCCTGTTATCCGGTGGGTATAGCCGCGTGTATCAGTTCACCGGGTGAACTTCACCCCGTCTCACCGTTGAGCTGCACTATCCACACGGAGTCGCTCAGGCCCCACAGCACGGCGATCACGAACATGACGTACATCCGGTGCGGCATGTGGCCTGTTATCCGGTGGGTATAGCCGCGTGTATCAGTTCACCGGGTGAACTTCACCCCGTCTCACCGTTGAGCTGCACTATCCACACGGAGTCGCTCAGGCCCCACAGCACGGCGATCACGTACATGACGTACATCCGGTGCGGCATGTGGCCTGTTATCCGGTGGGTATAGCCGCGTGTATCAGTTCACCGGGTGAACTTCACCCCGTCTCACCGTTGAGCTGCACTATCCACACGGAGTCGCTCAGGCCCCACAGCACGGCGATCACGAACATGACGTACATCCGGTGCGGCATGTGGCCTGTTATCCGGTGGGTATAGCCGCGTGTATCAGTTCACCGGGTGAACTTCACCCCGTCTCACCGTTGAGCTGCACTATCCACACGGAGTCGCTCAGGCCCCACAGCACGGCGATCACGAACATGACGTACATCCGGTGCGGCATGTGGCCTGTTATCCGGTGGGTATAGCCGCGTGTATCAGTTCACCGGGTGAACTTCACCCCGTCTCACCGTTGAGCTGCACTATCCACACGGAGTCGCTCAGGCCCCACAGCACGGCGATCACGTACATGACGTACGCCTGGTGCGCGTGCGGCCGCCACACCAGCAGCGTCACGAACAGCGCCGAGTGCACCAGTGTCGCCGCACAGATTAACGGCATGCGCCCTGTTATCTGGAATGAAAATATCTTTATGTAGTGATCTGACACAGCGTATAAGGTTGATCGGTCGTTAGATTAAGAGCCTACTCTCTTTGATAGCTTAATCAGCTGGACACTAAAAAGCTTGGCCTAGTTTATTGAACTTGAATGAAATTTCAAAAGTTAATAATAAAGAAATTGGCCAATTTAAAGCAACTAAGTATTGGAAGGGGATTAAATGCTTTTACCCCCATGTTATAGTCACATGACCTATGCAAATCATATAATACTATAAATTCAATCTTCAAGAATCAATGGCATTCGTCAATGGTACCCTTTATCTACTAAATAAAAACACACCAAAATAATTTACTCCAAGATAAAACAGAAAGATGTAAGTATAGATAGATTATACAGTAATAATAAACTAGTATTACTTTACTTATTACATTGAATTTAATAAAAGCAATTTACCTTAGCAATATATCCAGTAACAACACATCCAATGGCATCTGCTATACCGAATGTCAGCATCACAAATCCCACGGTGCCTGTCCCAATTGCGCATGAAACGAACGACTGAAATTTTATGAAAACATATAAATAGGTATAGCCTAAAAAAAAGATTTCCATTAAAAAATTTAATATAGTTTGCATATAATTGAACACACTTTTCGGGCGCCTTTTGAAATAAACAAAGCAGAGTACTGATACAAAATCTTTTTGAAAAGTTTTATTTGTGTTTCCGCCGCTGACCACTGCAACAGAAACTTTATAGTTCAATAGGGTATATTTCCAACTGAAAATCGGAAAAGCATGAAGATTCAACTCACCGCAGTGAAATCAGCTCCGAAAAACGCCTGCTGCATGCCAATGAAAATGTTTATGATGACCAACATTAGCTGGTTGGGTTCCACCAAGAGTTGCAGAGTGACGGCTAAAAGTGCCATGCCTGATAGATTGGAGCCTGAGCCTGTACGGCCTGAGTCGTATCTGGAGAAGAAGGTATTTTATACTATACATCATACATAACGTAGTTTCTACCATCGATTTCAATCGCATATCGCTCTCTAGGCGTGCTAGCTAGATCTCATTAATACATACAATCTAATGTCTTTCACTCTAATATATTTTTTATATTTCATATAATTTTAAAATATTAGCCCCTTACATAAAATGGAAGCAAATATGGTGAAAAGCAAGTTACATTTAATTTTGATAAAACTTTTTCACTTGTACACTTAAATACAGAGTGAGAGAGATAGAGACTCCATATATCAATTTTTAAAAAATACTGGCAACTATACCTCTTCATGGAGTCCACACCGATTGCTATAATAAGTGCTGCTGCGGCCATACATGCTAAATAAATGCCTGCAAAAATAATGTTAATAAACTTATCAATTGTTCAACATTTGTTTTCAATTCGATTCTATAGGTATAATTTTTTTTCGATATTAATTGTCTATTATTGTCCGAAAAATTTATTAATATTTTTGCGTATATTGAGTTACAATTACAAATCCAACTTCATCTTTAATCTTTTTTCCCTGATATACTCCACATACCAGCGATCATCTGTATCTTCTCGATGGGCTGCGGCAGCAGAGCCTCTCCAGCATCAGCGCTTGGCAGGAAGTTGGCTCCACATAACTCGGGGATCAATGTTTCGTTCACCGCTGTTACTGCAGCCTGGTTGTCACCAGATGATAGCACTGGAAATTTAAAAAAATATATATAAAACTAGCGTTCCATCCCGGTTTTAATCTTGGTAGGTGGTACATAATATGTATGGTAGGTACATAAAAATGTGGTATCACGCATGTATCTTTGAAAGATTTTGTGGAATCGGTCTTGTAGTCCCGAGATTAGCTTAAAAAACAAACAAACTACATATTAAGTTTTATATTATTATTATGGATTATAGCATGGATTAAACAAAATCTTTTAGCGTAAGAAAGCCTTCTTTTACGAGATCTTCAGGCTGTTTCTTATATAATTTCTTATTTACATATTTCTAGCTCTATTGTTTCAACTCAACTCAACCTGTCTTTTTCAAAGTAACATGACAATCGATTCTTTGTAAATATTAACAGCTTTAAAAAATTCTATTGTTATTCTTAAAATGTAACTACAAAACAATTCTGTTACAATTAGCTTCGGTCATGAGTCAATATATTATTATTGCCACATTTTGGGATCGACTCTGTCTTGAAATAGTTTATGTTTTTAATGAATAGTAGACATAACATTTAGGTGATTTAAAATGGCGGCAAACTTGTTTTACTAATTAGAAACCAACTACATGGTGGTAATTAGCGTTAACAATAATTATTGAAAATAAAAAAATGCAAATGAAATATTTACCTACCAACGTTGTATGCAGAAATTACAAGGAATACCTTGGTCGTTTATATATTTTATGTAAGTATCAATTGTTACTTATTGCTTGATTCCTCTACCCAAACTTACGTATTGTCTAAACTTCAAGTAGATAATTCGTGGAAATTTTCCGATAATTACCCACATTTTTATGAAACCTTATACGTATATTTGAATATTTATATTTCTTTTTGTAAAATATATAATAAAAATGAATCGCTATTTTAGGTGTTTGTTGGGGACAATGGGGAAAAAGGGATAACAGTGCAGAACAACGTCTGGCGGTGCAGCTAGTTGATTTTAAATAATAAGTTTACTTACCAACGGAGGAGATAAGGTTTCCCCAGACTTGGTTTAGCTGGAATATCATAAAGAAAAGCCCGAGGAAACGGGTCAACAACGCCTCTGCTGAAATATTTGATATTTTGCTATGTGCTTCAGATACCTGAAAAAAATCTAATCTTAAAGAAACTCGACGCTATTTTTTTTTTAACTTTTCTAATGTAAACTAGAAATATTAATTTTTCTAATGTAAACTATTTATTTATCTATTGCTACAAACTAGACTTGTCTTTTTACTACATGAACAAATGATGTAGACAGAAACTCTCTATCTACTAATAATATCCTTAAAATTTGGGCACCAAATACAGTAATATCTTTCTATTTTGTCTATTTCAAATGTTTTTTTTTAACAGTCACCTCCTCCCATAATAACATAAAACGTTAAACATGATCAATAATCATAATACCATCATAATATACAAATATCACCCACCACAGATAAATAAGTGCACTTCGAGCACCAGAGTGGTCCTCCGCCCAAGCCAACGATCAGACCAGCCGGTATCAGGGTATAGAAGGAAGGCCATAGTTGAGCCGCGATGTATGGCATGTACGCCACGAACGATAGAGACATAGCCCATTTTGTGCCAAGCCATCTGGAAGAAAAGGTTTCAATGTATCTTCTTTATACAAGTATTTATTTGAAACATTTTGTCAATAGCAGTTTAGTTGTTAAAAAAATCAATGAATTATATTTTTCCCGCCAACAACATAGAGATTTAAATTATAAATAACAGATTTTGTTTCAACTTTAGCAGGTTTCCATAGAATCAATTCAATATAGATAAATTCAAATCAAGTTGAAGGTACAAAGATTAGGTAAATAAAAATGGGGTCAATACTCAACGCATCTCAAATTTAACAATAGATAAATGAATCGTGATAATAGATTGTGATTTAACAATCTCTAAGTACATAGGTAGCTGATACGAATATATTGATGCCGACACAGATCTATAGACCTCAATACAGGTTACTTAATGTTAATGGTTAAGTAGGATTTCTCACATGGTGACTATGTCATAGTACAATGGTTAGATAAGTGTTGGAGCGTTATGGCTAAAGGTTCGCAGATTCGATCCTGGATATTATTTGAAAAAATTATCTCATAAAACTTAGAGGTCTGTTATTGACTTTCCGGAAAGAAAATGCAACAAAATCACTCCCTCTACTTGTGTTGTCTCTACTTGTGTTGTCAATATGTGAATGTTTAAAAAGATTAATCTAAAAAACTGTTTTTTTTTTATGTCAGAGCAAGCAAAGGGGCAGGTGGGCCACCTGATGTTAAGTGGTCAACACCGCCCATAAACACTTGTAACACTAGAAGTGTTACAGCCTACAGGTGCTTTGACAAATAAGCTCTTTTCTTGAAGGCCCCAATGTCGTAGCTGTTTGACCGATCTCAAATATTCAAAGAAACATGCATTACTTATTAGAAGGATACAAGGATTATTTTTAAAAGTTTTTATCCTGATTAAAGTCGAGCGGTACCGAGGTGAGCGGAAGTTTCCATCTTTTTTGTGGAACGGTTATATAGGTATTTTTCCGTTCTTCCTGCGCTATGGCACTCTATGGCCTTAGATGCTATATCATGCCTACTGCATACCTAACAAATTAGCCCATCTCTGAATAATCGTATTTTTAATATCACGTACCTGATAACAACGACAGGAAGGAAAATATTTGAGAATATAAGTCCCGCATACACTGCTGCCAGAGACGCTGTTCCGAGACCGGCCTCCGCGTTTATTGAACTCTGAAGGTTGGCCGCCCCCTGTGAAAATTTATACCAAAATTATATAAGTGAAGTAATAAAAAAAATCTCGTATTACAAGGTCGTTAAAACTTAATGTACAGAAGAATTCTTATAAAATAGATGATATATCTAGCTTTAATAGTCTACTGCAGTCTATTAATATTTACATTTACAATGAAGGTACATATTATGTACCTACCTAGTCGTCTTAGGGCCGATTTTTCAATGCTTGGATAAAACTTATTCGTCGAATAATGTATAAAACTACCATTTTAAAAACGTATTCTAATTGCCCGTATTTGACAGTTTACGTGACATTTTAATATTATCGTGTAATACTTTATTGGACGGATAAGTTTTATCCAAGCATTGAAAAATCGGCCCTTAAAAAAATAATGATATTTTAAGGAAGGTCAAAACTAATATATTTTTGATAACATGTGACTTTTCCGTTGTGTGATAAAAAGTAATTAAATACGAAAGGTATTAAAATTTGGAACACAAAACAACAATTTTGTAAACCTACTTTTCCAATATGCACTTGCAAAATATGTTTAAGAAGTTATTGGCGAACATTTTAATGTAAAAAATGTTAAAAAAATATAATCATAGGTACGAGTAGACTGTAGTCTGTAGCACAGAACTATATCTCAATATAGTTCTGTGGACTGTAGGCACTACATGTTTGTGAAAACTAAAAACAGAGCAAGCTGTGAATAGATACTTGCGTTATACGCACGGGTAATTAATGTAATTTTATATGTATATCTTTTCTTGAATAAATTATAACTATAAGAAGCAAAGCATACTTTGTTTTCCTTATATTGCTTATTCTTACTTATAAGTATTTCAAATATATTGGTACTCCTTCACAATACAGATTTAAATTCAGTTGTATAATAGGAATTTTTAAAGCAATTAATTTTTGCGATATTAATTATCACTTTCGCCGAAATAGTTTAATTATAGTTAACTAGCTTTCCGCCCGCGGCTTCGCCCGCGTTTTCAAAGAAAAACCCGTTCCCGTTGGATTTCCGGTATAAAACCTATCCTATGTCCTTTCTCGGGTATCAAAATATCTCTATACCAAATTTCATGCGAATTGGTTCAGTAGTTAAGGCGTGATTGAGTAACAGACAGACAGACAGAGTTACTTTCGCATTTATAATATTAGTATGGATGTTTAAAAATTAATTAAAACAATTACATTCATAGATTCCTCGCTATATAAAGTATAAAATATTAAAAGACTACTATTGTGTAAACGTAATTAAATAAATATTTTACTTACACTATAAGCGGTGAATTGGACCATGAAAGCCAAGCTGATGACGACCACATTTTTCACAATTCGTCTAGTTTCACTAGACTTAAATTCAACGTTTTTCTCCGCTATCGTCATTTTATCAACACTTTTTACACTTAGATAAAAATTCAGAAATTAAAACCAAGCATTCTATAAAAATAAAAAAATAAATTATATTTTCGTCTAATAGTCGTCAGTATTTCTCAAGATGGAACGTTCAACTGATAATATCGACCAAATCCTTCGATACTTAAGATCACACTTAGTTTATATATCAAACTAATTATTTTGTCATTTTCGACTTTGATATTAATTTATTACCCATAAACTAATTCATTCACCACTTAACTACGAGTAGCTCATTTAATTTGTATAACATATTTATGTACTTATTTTAAAATTGAAAAAACATCTTGTCAGAAGTCGTACACCTTTTTATACGTAGATGTACTTCATATTTTTAAAAAAGATGATCAGTTTTTTTTATGAATATGAGACGATGCCGAATAAACATAAAGAATATATTTAAATTAGTTAAAGATTATATGTAACTATCTCAAAACATGTAAATGCGACAGTTTTAAGAAAAAAAACATTCAATAGCCTTGCACTTTCAATACATAATCTAGATGATGATCTAAATTATTGAAATTTATTTTATTTAATGTAAACATAATATTTGTATGCATTTAAACTTTATAGATCAATTAATTTATTGTTCATTTAAGGTCTACTTAGTTATAGTGGGCAATTTAATAAGTACCTATGTATTGATCTGTTAACTTTATAAGATTTTAATAAATATGTTTTCTCTGTATATTTTTTGATAGACCGATTTTTTTATAAGTCTATCATTATAAAAAAATCCACCATTACAATTACATTTAAACATTTTACAATACATGATTACTTCGTGTTCAATTAAACCAGCAGTTTAACTTCAAAAGGTTTATAGCAACTGTTAACATAAACGGATCTAAGTTTTTACTATGAGTTATGAGTTATCTAGTAAAGATTACAAGTTTGATAAGGTTCATTGTAAATCCATTACTTTCCGGATTACCCGTGAGAATACATGATTGTTTTCGAATAAACCCCAATTTGATTACGTTGTAATGATAATGTTATTGCAAAAAACTGACATTTAAAACTAGATGTGTTGAAAGATTTGATATATTATTAATAAAATTAGCTGCAAATGACTTGACTCCTTTTAAATTCCACTTACAATGCTGTAAACAAAAATATATCCTTATCCATTATACATCCATTATGTTTAAACAATTGTTAAAAGTTCCCTCGGCATTTTTCTCCAATTCATTGTTCTATTATTTATTATGTACGCAAGTTTAATTGACACTCAGCATGTGGTTAATATATTTATAGATAGGTGTTGAAGTAATAAAATATCGGAACGTGAGAACATCATCGTAACAATGTTACATTGTACAACTAACTAATACCTGTGAGTCTATGGGTATACCTTTGTCACGTTTCCTTTGTCGCTTAGTAAATAAATAATTTATTAATTATCCACAAAGTTTTTGGCGGGAATGATACAGTTTCGCTCGTATACCTACACTATGTCGACGTTATTAATTGCAAACATAATTTTTAACTCTCTTTAATAAATTTAACTCTCATAATAAACCCAACTGAAAAAAAGTAGCAAGTAGCAATCGACGAATAATTATATTATTCAATTAATGATTTTAAAATTGTGTGGCTATAAACTTACGTCGTACCTAAATGAAAATTGTGTCTTTTAAAACAAGCAATAGGAAACTCAATCGATAACAATAATAATTGCCTTATTAATTGCTGGCGTTGTCAATCCTCATTTTAGTTAATTTTGCCGTAACCTTGCCGAAAATCACAACACGACAAACGAAATTAAAGACTATGGAGTATGGACATTTCACGTGATAATTTTTTTCATAAAAACCAAACATTTCTTTTTTTAATTTATCGTTTTTATTTTAATAAAGAATATGTTTGTATAAACTACTCATACATACACTATACCTACTTGTGTATATATAACGTATAATTATAAGGTAGGTGAATCCAATTAGAGGAAAACTCGACCAGCGCATAAAATAATTGAATAGCAAAAAAATAACTTTTATCACATAACCAAGCCAAGTTTTGAATTCGCAGTTATTCTAAAATATTAAAATAGCTAGCAGCAAAAAAGGAAATAAAATCCATTTAAAAATCTTGCAAAATTCAAATTAAACAACTTAAATTAGTATGCATAGAACGAAACCTGATTTTTGAGAATTCTTCGATATGCACTGAATGTTGCCTCAAATGAAATGTGGGAAATATTTCCTGTTTTGAGCCTTGCAATGCCTTGCCAAGTCACTTCCTGGTGTTAAGGAAACACTATGTGAATTCCTTTTTAATTCATACAAGTTAGAGCGTATCCTCGTCGCAAGTAAATTGGAAGAATCCTCTCTCCTTGGAGGAGATCGTCAACATCATGCTCAGACCGATCGATATAATACACAATAATGACCTTAACATTAACGTTACAGAACCTACAATCTGTAAAAGGAGCATATTTATTTTTTTATTTTAATTCTAACATATCAAGGACTATATAGGACCAAACTAGGACTGCTTTCAAAACCAGTGATACACTATTATATAATCGTTCTAAACAAGTGGAACCAAATTGTTACATAATGTTATACTGTTTTAGAAAGCAGTTCTACAGAGAAAAGCTAACATGACACTTTTATAATCACTTTACAGTTTACCTACTATTTTTTTTTTACATTTAACTATTTCATTCGAATTCCTAGCAATTCATTTAAAGTATATAATTTTGTTCTATTAGCTGTAAAAATTATTCTATGAAACTAATACCACAGCTAATAATACAATGTTGTTGTACATTGTCACGCAGCATTTGCCATTAGGTGACGCATATTTTTCCCGATTGCCTTCCTACGATGTACATGATTTCGTGACATTTTCAATGTACATCCAAAAAACGGCTTACAAACAGGTTTTTGATAATTAATTACATACTATAATGTTACTTTATGTTTTATTATGTAGTTCTGGGCAGTAAAGGCAGAATTCTAATAAGACGACCACAACATTTTTCGAGTGTTATTAATCATATGACATTTAGACAACTTTTATCAAAAATGACTTTAATTAATTAACTACCTATAATATTTCCATATAATATTTAATGGTATAATTATGTAGACAGCAATATATTTCAAAGAGCATTAATTTTGAATATATAACGGAAGTCTAAACGATTTTCCTAGAAAAACTCGAAATTTTCAAATTTAACGCCTTAATAATATTAGTAGTATACGAAACTATAAAGGAAGTAATTAGCAATAAAAAAAATATTAGTAAAACACACCCGTAATTTCATAAATATGTATTGGCCCAGATAATATATTTGATGAGGCTAATAAAAGCCAGGCAAAAGCGTAAAAACGAGTCAATGCAAGCGTAAAAACTAAAAATATGATCCTTGCTAATTCACATCCCGAAAATTTATCCTTTTTCGTTTTGCCTTCGTATTTTACTAGATATATTATAATTCTTGCCGCTTATCATGAATCGCAATAAATAGTTATCCCTCTATTTGCAATGACCTTTCGTTTATTCGTTAATTAAGCAGGCGATAAAGTTAATACTATGTGTATAAGATAGGAAACATCTACAATAATGGCCTTTTACAAGGAAAACTAACTTGCATCGCTTTGCCGTTTTAATATTTTATATGGAACCTTTATTTCCGCTTTAAATTAATGAAAAAACTGATGAATGCAGCTTTTTCCGTCCGTTATGACAAATTCATCTCATACCTTTTACAGCTTAATTAAAAACAAACATGTTTCCCTTAATGTATGTTCGTATATTTTCACAAGTAAATAATTCATAACTACAAGGTTTTTACTTTGTTATTGTTGTATAAATAGTTTAAAACAATAAAAAACGTCAGCTCAACGAGTTCATATCCATACAGTCTCGTAGTAAAATTGAAATAATTTGGAAAATCCAAAAGTGCACGCCTCATAATTTTTTTTTAATAAATATTTATTAATTATTATTTTTGTTTATTTAATAACAATTAAACCACATCGAATCAGACCCTGAAAAATGAAAGGGTTCTATTCCTGAGCATACTCAAGCGTAAGAGAAAAAAAAAGACTCGATTAGTAAAGTATTTCGGTCGCTATCGTGTTAACAAGAAAAAGGATCCGCACATACAGACACACGGACGTCCAAGACAGAACTTTTTTAAACTGTTTTTTAACTAGTTTAAATAACAAAAATGACATCAAAAATATCATGAACGTTAAAAATAGTGTTTTTTCTTAATATGTGTGTGTATGTATTATCTTACAAGTGCAATGTATGATACATAAAGACATTTTAAGTTTGAAAAATCAGATGTTTTGCGCGAAGTGACAGTAGTACCCACCTCAACGCTTCGCTTATGAGGCGTGCAATAGATATAGGCATATAGGTTTAGGATACCTATATCTATATGATTACAAGCGAGTAAATGTTTTACGACTGTTTGTTATTGTGATTATAATATATTCTAAATACTTATCACGTAAAATTACTAAATACTACTAACAATTGTCACAATCAACGTCTCATCAACGTCTTGTACCAATCACTTGATAATAATAAATGTCTTCGTTTTAAGGCCGTAACATTTAAATTAACATGTAAGTAGATTTGTATTTAAATACCGTCCTTTCAGCACATTATTGTCAAGTTGGTACTTAGTTTTCACAAAACGTTTTACTTTAAACAATTCGAAGCGGCTAACGACGTTTGTATAGGTCGACCATATTTCAAATCGCACCATGCAGTAGTTACTTCTTAGTGAAATAAAATTTTGTGATCAATAGTTTTTCAACTAGGTACTTAAAATGTCCGTTCATCAATGGTATCCGTACATCCGTTGCGTATTTCAATAAATTATGTTTTTAATGTATATTTTAGTAATTAAATACAAATTTTAAAGTTCAATCCATATAATTAAGACCTTCAAAATGACAAAATTAACAAAAATACATATAATTTATTAGACGCTAGTTTTTCGCAATTAATGTAGGTAGTGGTATTTCCATTTTTTTTTTAACTATATAACCTCGATTAGTACAATACAGAAAACCTTGGCATTAAAAAACCTTAAATGTTAAAAACCGACTTATTTGGCTCGGATGGCACTAATTACTACCATACGTAGTAAAAAAATAGTAAATTAGATGTTTATGGTCAAAAACATATGATTCAACTTATGGTATTGTTTTTCACACGGAATAAAAAAAATATTACTGATTCAATTATAAAAACAATTTACATAATTTAAATTTTTTCCGATAATTTTTTTTATAATATTATGTGCAAAATTGGAATTTCCCTATAATTATGTTCACTATAGTATTGGGTAGATATATACTCTTAAAACCAAGTTTCCCCATGGTTGGTTGTACTGTTGTACATAATATTAGGATGGCGTCAAAATTGAAGCCGAATGTATATACTTAGTACTTTTTAAAAATTAAAAAAAAAACTCTTCGTCTTAAACACACATATCGTGATCGCTAGGCGCAGTGTATTTTACGCACACTGGAATTACTCCTGTTTGAAAACGTAACAGTAAACCTGCAGGTCGATGTTCAAATAATGCGTGCTACTTCTTTCTTTTCGAAATAAATATCGAATAGGTTATAAGTAGGTATATGTTGTTGTAAATATACCTGGGACTCCATAATTGAGATTTTGTTTCATGCATTTATTTTTTATGTTACCATTAATGTACTTATCCTCCAATACGACCTCAAAAATGCTTAGTCCAGCAAATACATTATGATTGAAACCTTTTTAAAATGGGGACTGACAAGAAGACAGATGAAAAGAAGACAAAAAGTATCTCAATCGGTAATTAACCGGCCAATATTAGAATATCTTTTGCAATTTCCAAGTTCCAACCCAAGTCAAAGTTTTTATGGCTAAGAAAAACATGTTAGTATATAGTATAGGTACGAGGATTTTAAATAAAATAATATTCCATGGGTGTAACGACCGGTTTTGTTAAGATATTTCAGGTTTTAGTACAATATCATCTTAACCGGTTTAGAAATCCCTGCAGAATTTTGTTAGGAAATATTATTTAATAATAAACCTAAGAAAGAAAGCATAGAATATCAAAAGTTATTTATGTTTTTTTTTTTTAATTATCATATGGAAATTAGTTGGCAGTAGTAGTAGTTACAGATTTTCAAAATGTTGTTTCTTGAATCTTTGTTAGATATACATGTACATATATATGTAGTATGTACCTAGATAACAAAATTTATCTTCTTTACTTATAGAAGGTATAAAAATTTAAAATTATTTACTATCATGTATCAAATTCTTATGGTCTTGTATGAAAAAAACAAAAAGGATTTTCATTGTTAGATTTAATGGAGCGTGCTTTTAAACAAAAAGCTTTTATTATCTACTTAATAATTATTTCTAGTTCGATAGAAATGTTATTGAAAATCATACACTAATGCAATATGTAAGATTATAACATATCGATAATAAGTGAAGGTCAATGCCTTATGTAAATGAGTCTAAGGCATTATGCACAATATTGTTACAATAATTATAACTCTATAAGGAATATTACCTACTAGGTACCTAAGTTCCTTAGAAAATGCATGGTATTGCGTCATACAGCAATTGAGGGGCTACGGAAGTCGTTCAAACTTAAATGATCACAAAATAGATATCTACACACAAAATTTAGGTACTCATTTTAAATATAACGGATTTTAATGAGTATTTTATTAATAAATTAATAATTAAACTTTGATATTATTTAATTAATTTACTTCTACAACGATTAACCCTCAAGAAGTTAAACTTATCGATTTTTTTTATTGAATTCTTTCGATTAAAAATTTAATAGTTTCATAATGCCCTTAAAAGTAATGGTTACTTTACTAGATATTATGCGTACACTCACAATATATGAAAGCTTAGCCTCCTAACCTAAATAGGCGTACATATTTGGATCCGCCTTAGATAACAATAAACAAGTTTCTAATGTGTGGATTTTTTATTCTATAGACGATATCCTTCATAGGCGGTGTCCATTGTCCATACAAATTTATATGTACCTACAATATTTTCCTAATTACATAATAGATATTATTCTGAGTAAATACTGCGATACTCTCATCGAAAATGTTAGTAACAGATTATTTAGAGTAGATTTTAATCATTTTCATTGATTGGATATATTTCCTGTGGATACCTAATAACTGAAAATATTTAAAAAAAATCAACTCGGGTGGAGCCGGGGTCAGCGTCTAGTATCTTCTCTTATCTTATATATAAAAATGAATCGCAAAATGTGTTGGTAAGCGCATAACTCGAGAACGGCTGAACCGATTTCGATAATTCTTTTTTTATTATATTCCTTGAAGTACGAGGATGGTTTTTATGTAGAGAAAACGTAAATATGTACCACGGGCGAAGCCGGGGCGGACCGCTAGTATATATATAAAAATGAATCGCAAAATGTGTTGGTAAGCGCATAACTCGAGAACGGCTGAACCGATTTCGATAATTCTTTTTTTATTATATTCCTTGAAGTACGAGGATGGTTTTTATGTAGAGAAAACGTAAATATGTACCACGGGCGAAGCCGGGGCAGACCGCTAGTAGTATATAAGAACTTTCTACAAGGTAAAAAGAAACACGTGCAATGCCGAAGCAGATCTTACCTATCCTTCCTTCTTATATTATAAATGCGAAAGTTTGTAAGTATGTCTGTTTGTTTGGTTGTTTGCAAAAACAGCTGAACTGATTTTCGTGAAATTTGCAACACACAGAAGCTATTTTGGATTAACGCATAGGGTTTTTATCCCGAAAATCCCACAGGAACAGGGACAATGCGGGTTTTCCTTTGACTACGCGAGCGAAGCTGCTGGCGAAAAGCTAGTACCTAATATTTTTTACTGTAGCTAAGTATATAAAATTACACACAATATTGTTTTTGATGAAACCTATATTTATCATATAATAACGTGATATTAAAATAATGATTCAATCCGACATGTGTCCATAATTAATGATGCCTTAGAAGTTTTATTATTTCTTCATCGATTTATCGACGTATGTAAAATGAAGTTATTAAGAAAAATGCACAAAAATATTTAATTTTTGAAATGTAAAAATTATTCAATAAATAGGAAACCTACTTGTTAAACCCTGGCAAAAATCCTGGCAAAGCTAAGAATAAATCTCAATAAATTAATATACAATATCGTTACGCGGAAAATTTTATTTTACAAATAGTAGATACCTACCTTCCCATATTAATAGCTTTGTTACAGATTACTAAATAATGGTACTAAGAACTAGGTACCTACGTGTTTTTGCTAAGATCCTGAACAGTGATAACATTAAAATCATAAACTCATATTCACTCTCTACATAAGTCTTTAAACGACTTTCTTTGTATAACAAGTACGTAGGTAGGTACTAGATCAACTTATCATCACTACATAGTATAAAACGAAGTCGCTTTCTCTGTCCCTATGTCCCTTTGTATCCTTAAATCTTTAAAACTACGCAACGGATTTTGATGCGGTTTTTTTTAATAGATAGAGTGATTCAAGAGGAAGGTTTTAGTATATAATTTATTAGGTTTTAAACAAAGCGGGCGAAGCCGCGGGCGGTAAGCTAGTTTCCGATATAATAATATGTAATTGTATGTAAGTATTATTCTTATCTTTCAGTACAAACTTAATTAAAATGTTAGTAGGTACTAAAAGTGAAATGTAAAATATATATTTAGATAGTTAATAAAACCTTTTACATTGATATCCTGCCACCTTGTAAAATAACCCAGCTTACATATGATGGAATAATTACTCTTGAGAAAGGTCATTATGTGACATTCATAACCGCAATCTAGGGTCAAACTTGATCTAACGTGAAAATCGAAATATTAAAAGCTGTACCTGTACTGTTCTTACAATATAGATATTAATTGTAGTTTTTTTCTATATCATACAAATAAATCGATACAAACACGTATAAAATACTGGTAGGCACCTATTATTTGAAAAACGTTTCTAATGACAATAATTACTATAAATTATCAACTAAGTATTAAGTAAACTTTTTTTTATTTCGCGCTAGTTTTTATACAGATTTTATCTATAAATTTAAATTTATTTAATATATTGTTTTTTCATGTCGCTGAATTAAAGATAATAAATATTTGCCGCTTGGTTTTAAAATTTCTAATTTAAAATACAAACCCTTAATTAAATATATAAAAGTTACAATTCATAGACAAGAAAAACCAAACAAAAAAAATAATATTCGAAACTCGAAATTCGCGGGCTGCGTTCACAAAATGTGCGCATGCGTGTCTCTTGAATCGCGCGGATAAACTGAACTCTCACTGATTTAAGAAAAGCAAACACGTGCTAAAGGCTGTAAAAGTTTATCATAATCCTGCTATATCAATAAAAATTCTTCATTGCTCTAAGCCAAGGAATACCGCTACTCTATATGAGATGTTTGTAAGTTTGTGCTATTTATAGTTTAGTAGTATTCTTATAGTTCTGTATACCTGAAGTCAAACTACTTACGCAAAATCTTAAATAAAATCTAAAAATATTAATAGACGTTTTCCCGCCTGAACTTGGTGAAAATGGCGCAATAAGAGTCAGCTGAGAATTGAGATGGTTTCATTGTCAAACCTATTATTCACTTGCGGGTCCTGGATGACTGCTATCACAATAATTGGTACAATGGATAAGATTACATTATGTATGAATACCTACCTATACTTTAGTCAAGTGAGTTTATTTGATATCATAAGATACATTGAATTATCATACTGATCAAGATATTTTTCTACTATTATTTACTACTTTCGTTCATGTAATGCTAAATTTATATTCTATATCTTCTTATATATAAAAATGAATCGCAAAATGTGTTGGTAAGCGCATAACTCAAGAACGGCTGAACCGATTTCGATAATTCTTTTTTTATTATATTCCTTGAACTCGTACTTCAAGGAATATAATAAAAAAAGAATTTTTTTATTATATTCCTTGAAGTACGAGGATTGTTCTTATGTAGAGAAAACGTAAACATGTACCACGGGCGAAGCCGGGGCGGACCGCTAGTCTATAATATAAAAATGAATCCTAAAATATGTTGGTAAGCGCATAACTTGAGAACGGCTGAACCGATTTCGTTAATTCTTTTTTTATTATATTCCTTGAAGTACGAGGATGGTTCTTACGTAGAGAAAACGTAAATATGTACCACGGGCGAAGCCGGGGCGGACTGCTAGTATTATATAAAACTGAAAGGTGACTGATATAGTGATCTATCAACGCACAGCCCAAACCACTGGACGTATCAGGCTGAAATTTGGCATGCAGGTAGATGTAAGGACGTAGGCATCCGCTAAGAAAGGATTTCCCGAAATTCTGGCGGGAACGGGGAAAAACGGGGATGCACGTTCAAAGTCGTGGGCGGAAGCTAGTAAAATGTAATAAGATACAATAAGATGCACACTAGAGAGATTTTTCATGAGGATAGAGATAGCAATTGATACGTTATTAGCTATATAAGACTTCAGGTATTTGTAACAGGTAGCATAACATCGGATTCAATGTATTAAACAAAAAATTTTTTGTATTATAGTAAACTGCTAACTGCTAAGGTAAATTGTTTGTATATGACTAGCAATTTATACTGACGTGATTATAGAAAATAAGTAGGGTTTTAAAATCTCTAACCAAGTCTGTAGTTAAATACCTCTAGATACTTACGTATACATTTTTATTGTACCTATTCTGTAACAAATTACAATTGAGTTCGAGATACAATGTGGTAACAAATTGTTTTTCTATCTGTAAATGGCAAGAAATCTAAATTGAAATCCTTATTGACAGATGTTATTAGTTTTACAATACTAAAAATGTTTCCATTATAAATGTAATGGCACGTTCAAAGTAATTGAGGGATTTTAGCACGAGGTTAATCCGTCTATTGCAACATAAGTGCATTTTGTATAATAAAAAGAGTAGGAACAGTAAATACTGCTGTAGACACAACCACAAACAACCTATTCTTCAGCTTACAGTTTACGTGCATTAACAAAACATTATTTATAAGCGCTCTACGTGAAAGTCCCAATGAACATAGCAAAAGCTTACATCATATATATTTTGGGCTACAAAGAAGGTACTAAATTGGCTTTGTAAAAACTTGTTTCGTCAGTTGAAGAAAAGGTGAACTCATAAAAAGAACAGCCAAACGATTTGATATCATGTAGATGAAAAAACATAATTAGATATTATGGTGTTCGACGTTCGTTGATCCACACACATCGGAATATATTTCCGACTTCCTGTAATGATCCGAATTTGTCATAGCCATATTTTACGGTCGGATTGAGACTGATCTCAATGTTATTACTTGACCTACAATAACTCAAGTGATACTTGAATTACAAAAACAATGCCAACAAGGTTGATATTTGCATTCTGCGGCTCTTAAACTTTTGTCCTTAACCGTCAAATGTATGTTAACTAATTGATTTTTATTGATAATCGTGAGAATTAAGGCTGCAGTCTAGCAAAATTGCGTTTTCAACAAGTTATTTGACAATTTTTTCCCGGCTAATGAAATGATAAACTGAATTTTTTTTCTTGTTTATCAATTAGTGTTATATACGCAATGCGCGTGAATTTTTTCACATTTATAAAGTTACTTTATGTTACCTTAATCAGGCCTTCAAGATAAGTCTCTTTCCCCCAAAGACATTTCGAGCTAAGTTTGTGCACTCACTACGTTGCAACCGATTACAATTTACACAATCTGATCAGCGCATTATTATCCTTATATAGTCGTTATTAAAAACTGCTGAATACAATTGCCGAAAAACTTATGATTTTCCTAATTAGAACGTTATAAATTCATTAAATTTCCCATTTTTTGCCTTACAAAATCTATTGATAAATACTGCTAAAAGTTATTTTTTCCATTAATTTATTCGAGTTGGTTGAAGACCAATGAGTATTAATCCTTTAAAAAAAATTTTTTTTGAATTTTGATAATTCTTTAAATATTAAAAAAATATTTAAAATAATTAGGAAAAATCCTAGCGAATTTCTTTAGTCGCGCTCCTTGGGCCGGAGCGTTCTGACGTGTGCTCTACGCTCGATTTTCCTTCATACCGAAGTGAAAGTTGCTCTACTTCATTAAATTTAATATTTTTGTTAATTGATTATTTTTATCTTAGTTTTGTGCAAATATTCGTATTTTTAAACATTTGATTTCGATATGGAAAATAAACGAAAAAAAATACGCGTGTAACTACTAGAAAAAAAATTATCTTCGAACATAAAGTTAATGAAACCAAATAGATTGCAAAGGTGATTGGCAACAATTTCTTTATTTTACGGGGTGTCAGTAAAGGGATGTATATTTCTTTAAAACTAAAGTAAGCTCATAAATTTTCTTATAATATTTTTTTTTTGAAGTTCCAAAAATGTTTATTTTTCGTTTGAGAAATACGAAATATAATATAAACTTATATTGAGAACTTGAACTTCCCAAGTTCATCCGGGGAAATCCCCATACGGGGAAAATGATTTGTTTACTCCAAAATTATATGCCGAGGTGTTTTAATTTTTTCTTCTAGTCATTTTCAACGTAGCGGCATGTTGTTTGATTATTAATTTTGTAACTTAAATACAGGATGTTGGTTTTATATTCTGATCTTACAGACGCGCTGACAAATTTAGTCCGCCATTTCTAGTTTAGTCCACCAACTCTAAGTACCAATATTAAAACGAATGGATTATCATCACATCATCAAAACTCAGATGTAATGGAAGATCACAATAACATAGAAAATTCAGTGGGTGTTGAGAACTAAACAAACACAAGTAACAGAGACGCGAAGAATAAAAAAAGAGGACGAAAACGATAATTCGTTGATGCTTTCCCTTTTCGACGTATTGTTAGGGTACATCACCAATCTGCAAAAAACAAAACTGATGATTCCCAATTGCTGATTAAAAATGAAAAACAAATAATCGACAACAGTGGTGAAAATTTGCTGATCACAATGAAACATCCTTCAGTGGTAGCAGATTTACTCATTTAAAATGTATCGGTGAACAGCGTAAAGGAGAGGAGGACAGGAAAACATTATGAATGTGGATGGTGGATTGTATACAGGGTGTAATCGTTAAGTATGTGCAGGCGATTATGACGTTATTATTGCAGGTATCAAAAAACTTAAAACTGGTATCGAAATTACTTTACCTAATGAGCAAAATGACAATAATAACTTTTTAAAAGTATAACGAGAAATATCTAAAAAAATTACTTTATACACTCCCATATCAAAAAGGGAAAATGGGACTAGTAGAAGTTAAATGTCTAATTCCGGCAAAAGACATGAATGCGGAAGATGCGGTTAAAAATAAAAAAATTAATATTTGAAATACAATGCAAAAAATAACACTTTTGAAATACAAATACGCAGACTGCTTCTGCTTCTGCAACTAAACGTTGCAGAAGCAGAAGTCTTCTTATTTGCTGTTTGGACTGGAGTGAATCATTCGTTAAAAATAGAATATATAAAAAATTATGTAACGTTTAGGCAAAATATTACATGGATGGATGGATATAAGATGGACCATTATCAAGATTTTACATAAATTGCCTACTGTCAGAATTGATTGATTCGAGACTTCAGCATTCGATGCCCATCAAGGACCCATCCTATATCATTCAAGCGATTGAAAAAAAAAGAGATAAATCCAGTGCAACCGATAAAGCATCAGAATGCTAGCAAAAGATTTATTAGGTTTATCAATATAAATCTATATATTATACATAATATAATAAATCTGTAGAAGACGCGAAGACCGACATCCGCGCGGACGGAGTCGCGGGCGGAAGCTAGTCAGAAATAAATATCTTTTGTTTTCATTTGCGTATTTTTCTATTTTATAATTTTTTAACACAAACATTACATTTTTTTTATTATATACTCCGTTTTATTAGTTAAACTGAACAACTTTCACTAAGAAACTTAGGTCGAAAAAAATGTATAGAGTTATGCATTTTGTATGGAAAGCTTATTTTTTTTATATTTCGTCCAAATTTCTTTGTAAAAGTTGATCAGTTATATAAACATGAAGTTGAAGATATCAATAGAAAGTATTCGCAAATTTTGTGTACTGATACAAAAAAATTACTCGGTGTAATTTTCACGAAAATTGTTTCAAATTGTCATTTTTGGTACTTATTACGAATATTAAATTATGCATACGAATGATTTAATTTTTAAAAATTAAGTGGAGCAACTTTCCCTTAGTACATTTGTATTATTTACATATAGGATGACAGAATGCATTTGTTTGCACTACTAGACCAAGCCCTTAAGAACAACACACATTAGTCTGAGTGTAGTTTTTTATACTGCGTTACTACTCTCTTATTATGAAAATATAATATTATCTATTTACGAAAATGTTTGACAGGCTTTTAATAAATGATTTATCAAAAACTAAATAAACTAATTACTAGCTTTCAGCACACGGCTTCGCCCGACTAGTCAGAGGAAACCCCACATAGAACTATGTGGGGTTCCTGTTCGATTTCCAAGATCAATATTCCGTCCTTTCTCAGTTTTTTTTTAACAAAATTTCATTCCAATCGGTTCAAATGTATGTTCTTCACGCCTCCACCGATGGGTTTGATTTTTTTTAAAGTAGAGCTTTCCAGTTGGTCTCGTTTAAAGATTATTTTATGTTCAGACGTCTTTATTTTCAATCACTGAACCCTTGCACGATAATAGAGGCTCTACGACCAGTTACAGAAAAGACAATTTAATTTGATGGTAATTTTTTTGTAATTTTTCTTTCTTCGTTTTTCGATCAATGTCTGAGGAACGCAAAAAAGCCTAGTCCTTTTCTAGTCTATAAAGGAAAATGTTTAATCCGGATTTAATATTAAATGTAAGAGTAACAATGCTATACATAAAAAATATAATCGTAGTGGTATTAGCACGCAACAAAAAGATTTACCTCTTAAAAACCTTTATGGAAAATCCTTGAGCCTATTCAAATTTAAATGGTGATCATTATTCACGTAAATGTCACTAATGGTTGTTTGTCTTCAACGTTTTTATTAAATGAAGAGTCACTCTGTTAAATAGGAATTGAATGTTGTTTATCAGGTTATAAAGACTATTGTTATAGATAAATAATTGTTATGAATAATCATCCGATTCACTGATGTTATCCAAACGTGTCCAAATATTGATAAATGGTCTATGATTATGAACATACTTTAGCTTATTGAATAACTTAACATTTGATTGAGAAATTAATTCATGTTTTATATTGGCATTTCTGCCAAGCTCTATGCATGACAAAGGCGTGATTTTGGTAAAAAAAATAAAACACAAAATACATTTACGTCGTAATCTTTATTACAGTTCCCGCTAGCGTTAGCCATGAATAAATTATTTGATGAACCGAGTCACTAACCGTCGTAAGGCATTCTCTATTACATTTTAAATGACGCTATATGGTTAAATACATTAGCTCGTCGATCACTACATGTTACCAAATAACTTGGTAGCGTTAAAATATACAATCGTCACACTAAATACAATAAACATGGACACGAACCGCTACTATGGAAACGGTAACAGATATTAGTTTATTTATCTATCTACGCGAGTGCCGCAACTCCCTCGGTGAGAAACATCGCTAACTATTCGCGGCCGCGGGCGTCGAGCGGGGGTCGAAGGGCGCGCGGAGACCGCGGGAGAGAGCCCGCCGAAGCCGGAACGCGAGCGGCGGACGTGCGTACAAAAATAAAAATTTTCCATCAGTCTTCGTTCTAGTTCTCGTCGTAGAGCGGCGTGGCGTCCCCGAGCGACATGGAGCGCGGCGACGTGTTGGTGTGCGGCGTGGAGCGTGCCGAGTGCGCGCGCGACGAGCGGCCCGAGCCGTGCGCGCGCGCGTCCCCCCGCGGCGTGGAGCGCGCGTCGCTCCGCGGCGTGGAGCGCGCATCCACCCGCGGCGTGCGGCCCGCGCGCGGCGTGCCCGCGGCGTCGCGCGGCGTGCCCGGCGTGTCGCGCGTGCGGTGCCGCACCCAGTCCTCGGCCGCCTTCTGCCAGTCGGACGGCTCCGTGTACGCGGGCGCCGCCTTGTGGCGCGGCACCACGGGCGTCAGGAAGTCGGGCTGGCGCGGCGTCGTCGCGAACGGCGTCATGTACGGCGTCTGCGCGGAGGGCGTGTACGGCGTGTTGATGTAGGCGGGGCCGGGCGTGTGCGCGGGCGTGTGGAAGGCGGGCGTGTGCGCGGCCGGCGTGTGGTACATGGCGGACGTCATGCCGCCGTGCGGCGTGCGCGGCGCGGGCGTCCTCTGCGCGGGCGTGCCGCTCGGCGGCGGCTCGCGGAAGTGCTCCTTGAACCATTTGAGCAAGCTGCCCAGCGAGTCGAACATTCTCTGCCTGAACTTGTATCCGTCCGGCGTCACCGACACGTACTCGTGCGTGCACTTGTTTCTGGGCAGATATGACAATAAGAATCTGCCCGGGTGGTTTTTAGCCGCCGAAATGATGTAATGAATCTTATTGGCGTTCTTAGATTTTTCCTCCTTGAGCAACTCTTCAGCCTTATCTCTCATGCCGCCGAGGGGCTTGTAATATTTGTACGCGATGAGATCTCTCGCGTGTCCCGCCATCGGAGTCACGTATCGTGCTATGATTTCATCCAAGTCTTCGAATTCCGACCCTTGTATCCAGAGACTGCGACCTATTTATACAAAAAATATGAGGTAAACATTATGAATCATAAAAAGCAAAGAGCAACACAAATGTTTGTCTATAAAAAGTTACAAACCCAGTGAGAATGCGTTTTCTTTGCCCTCCTCTCGAACATCAATATGTTGGCAAATACCTTCAGCAACTTTCCAAGTTACCGTGAGATGATCTGAACCCTACAATATAATAAAAAATACATTAATATTATGAATGACTGTATTAATTTTCAAGCATAATTATCGCATTAAAAGCTCAAAAGAATTGCGATAATATTACAAAGTACAAATCAACTTCAACTTATCTAAAATAAAAAAAAACACAAATAAAAATTCGCTACTATTGGATTTAGAAAAAAAGAATATGTATGTATGTAGTAAGAACATAGTAATACGATTTATCCGCACCTTACTACTCGGCCTCACAATGACCTCTCCTTGCGCCATCTTTTCCATCAGTTTCTCAGCCTCCACAAAAGAAATATTCCTGAACGACGGGTGAACTATAACTCGCTTCACATACTGCATCCGCTCCTTGGTTTGCTTGCTCTCCTTGTCCTTGCGTATGTCCTTTTCTTCTGTTTCTTGGTCGTAATACGGATCTTTTGACGGTCTGGTAAAGGTTACAATAATTATCTTATAACTGTTAGAAAATAAAGCAATAACAATATTAACGTTATTACAGCTTATTTGCGGAACTTCAGCTCGGTTCAGAACGTCGCAAAATTTGTTATCACAAATTAATGTTTTTTAAATTCTTATCAAAGTTAATTTTTAAACCGTTTGGAATACCAAAATTGTTATTTTTCATTTACATTATGCGTACTCTTTTTTTAACCCAAAACAAACAGCAAAAAAAATTCGACATCTTTAGGGTGCACTCACACACATCAGTCACCGTCAAGTCACCGATGACTGATCGGTGACGGTTTGTGTACGTATCCACAAACACCAGTCACCGTCATGTTGTCCGTCAGTCACGTCGCCGGTTTGACTGAATCATTGAACACATACATCAGGTTAGTCAGTGATTAGACGTGTGTCACGCTAGAGAACATGTAGCAATTATTGACGGTAGCACGACGCTGACTGAACTGAGACGTGACGGCACCGGGTGAGTGGGGATAAAAGTATGATACATGTATGGAAAGATTATTTGACGTGCCTGACCGGTGACGTCACTGATAGATTTCGTGCCGGCGACTGTCGTGTGGGAACAGAGTCATACTAGAACTATTGATACATATTTTTTTTTAATCCTGTCCGGTGACGTGCCGTGACGGTGACTGATGTGTGTGAGTGCACCCTTAACCGGTAACATAAAAATTGTTGACTCCAAATAATTTTTTATCTCATTTCCATGCACTTATTACTAGCTTATACGCAACAAACCTCCACTCATTATTCTTATCCAATAAATCGGACGACTTCGACGAGCAGTCCACGGAGAACCGTTCCACGTCTATCTTGAGCACTCTACAGTGTATCGTCTGTCCGATGCGCACGCGCTCCGTCGGATCCGTCACGTGTCGGTCGGACAGGTTCTTGATGTGTATGTAGCCGGAGAGCCCGTTGTCGAGTCGGATCCGGACGCCCGTCGCTTGGCCCGGACACGCGCCCGCGTCGAAGTGGTTCCATACCTGGGTTTAAGAGATTTTCTTTATAATAGCAATATTTTCAAATTATTAGAATGTAGCTTGCAAATAGAAAATTAATAAGGTATTAACAATATACAGAAGAGATGTTTTCGGAGACAACTGAAATTTGTACCTACTTGAAATACAAATAATTGATTAGATAAAGTTGTAATGGATGCACTTATAAAAGTGCATGTTATAATGCGCGGATATTTTTATTTATAAAAAATATTTTTAGTAGCTGCTAATTTAATTGCACTGAGATATTTTGATTAAAATCTAATGTAATAATGTGTGAAAATCTGGTAATTAATTGATTACGAAAAATTGGCAAAACTAAAATTGTGTACTTTAGTCAGGCAAAGTTTTTCAAAACGCTATAAGGTACATTTATATGTACACAGTCACAAATAAAAACAGATTTCATATTTACCTCAGATAATTCAGGGAAGTCATTCTTGTGACAGAAGGGACACTCCCACAGACCAGTCTCATCATTTCTTACAGGGTTAGCTTGATCCAACATTTCTCTTTGTGGTTTCCTATGAGTTATCCCAACAACAGTGGCTAACACCATTTTGCCAACATAGAAAGTTTCAGGCGATTCCTTCGTTAATATATCGAACAATTCTTCAGGTGTCGGCGATCGATATGGCACCCTAAGGTCCTTATACCTAGAGTTCAATTCTGCACGAATATCGTATAGTGTTATGCTCTTATTACCGAAACCTTGTCGTTCTAATTCTTCAGCGAACGCGTCCAGATCTAGGTCTTTTAACCTTTCAGGTGCTTCGAGAATTTCTTCCAATGCTCCAGCAGGATTTGCATCTTCATCCTCATATTCCAAAGCATCCACCGCCATTTTTCTCGCCCACTCATACGTTTCTGGATGCACTCTAGAACCGTCTAGAACTTCTATATATGCTTCCGTACTGTCGCCAAGACTATTCGTATCTATTTTGATAAACCCTGAACAATTGATGAACACTTTAGGTCCCATGTGACATACTGTGACTAATTGCGTTCGATTTTCCAGCTTTTGATTTGTTTGCTTGAACAGTTTGATAAGCGCTTGTGCTTTTCTTGGTCCAAGACCGCACACAAACTGTAGTAATTCCGTTCCTCGACCAGTCAACACGGCTTCATTGACATCCACACCAACTTCATTAACCCTGTTCACAAATTCTAATTCGATTCCTTCAAGTAGATCCTCTTTATTCAGTTGGTCTTGTAGCGTATGGTATCGTAGACAAAGAATTTCCTCGTCTGGTCCACAGAGCTGTGAAATTTCCATGAGAGGATCTTGCAATAAGCGCGCTTGGCATATCGCTTGTCTGAGTATGTCGGGATATTCTCTGAAGTCATTCTAAAACAAATATTCAAGTTGTAGAAAGAATGTGATAATTTTTCGTTATATTGTAAGATGCTTAATTCTTTAAAAAAATATTTGATTATAAACACATGATAATACACATTTTACTCAAACATTTTTTTTTAAATCAAATACGACTTGTATAGCAAACAATTACTCACCTTTCCTCGTATGCTGTTGCTGTAAATTTTGCTGACGTGATTATCAGCAATTTCTATGGGAATTCTAGGGAACTGTTCGTCTTCAATCAACTGCTGTATGCATTCGGACACGTCGGCCTTAATATTCAACGCCTCTCGAGACTCACCGCCAATTACAATTACGTGAGGTTTTTTGCGTAGAATAAATCTGTAAGAATTAAAGTGAACCTTTTTTATTTATTATATGCAATCACCTTACTCTTTTTATATTAATTTTAAGTTTATTTCATAATATTTACAAATACAATTTAAATCTATTACATTTTTAAATAAAATTTTCAGACTTTCGTCAAATTATACACATGCATAAAAATGCATGTTGACTTAACAACAGTTACCATCAGGACACAGGCATCAGCTGCAGCGCGGCGGTATCTACGCATTGCATAGCTACCAGATGCGTAGTACGCAGCTTAGACAACAGTACATCATATATAGGTAACTATTGGTGTTTCAAGTCCGCAATGGCGTTGCTTGCGCAACTTTGTTTGCAATATATCGTAGGTGACTGTACGGATACACGCACATGCGCAGTACCCACTGCACTACAGACACACACGCACCTGCACAGTGCACACTACACTGCGGACACACACGCACATGCGCAGTGCACACCACAGAACATATAAAAGAGGTTAGAAAGGCATTGTAGGCGGGGCAGACGCACCAAGGATATGAGCACTGCTCACATCATCATCATGCGTATGATTCGTTCCATTTTAAATCGCGTGATCGCGCGGCGCTATGATTGGCTAGATTTGAAATTGCAAATATGTGCGTAAGCGGACTTGCGCGGACTTGGCCACACCCACAGGTGACACCAGTTCTTATAGGAACGGCGAATTATTGCCATTCTAACCTCTTTTATATGTTCTGTGGTGCACACTATACTCCCCACACACACACACACGCACCTGCGCAGCGCGGTGAGGTCGCCCTCCTTGTTGCGGCGCTCGATCGGGTCCCACGCGTTGCGGCGGCACAGCAGGTGCGGCAGGCGCAGGTGGTCGGCCACTTCCCCCCCACCAACTACTGCGCACGCGAACGCGCACTGCGACCGCTCCGGGACGTACGCTATAGACACCACGCGGACACCTACCGAACACATATGACGTGTAATAACTGTACGAACAAGGTATATACATCAACAAATAATTTTAATTTCACCAAAACTGTTCTTTAATGAAAATCTATAAACCAGCGCTATTAATTACTTACTACAAACTAACAAATGATAAAAACACAAATAATAATTTAACCCCGGAAAATTCGTATTTGCTAGCAATAATGATAACAAAATTTGTATAAACGAAAACAATTAATTATTGTTCTGAAAGACAGCAATGCAATGCTTCCAACAACCATAACTAGTTCCGCATTGTACTAATATTCATTTTAATTTGATTATCAGGCAGATAATTCTACTAAATATAAAGATATTATTATCGAAGTTCTAGACATAACCAACTATTCAACCATCTTGAAATAAGACAAAAAAGTTCAAATTTCCTTTGATTTAACTCAGGCTTTCGACGCTGTATCTATTTTTATTCCTTTTATCTAAGTTAGAAAATTTGGAATCCGTGGTGGTGCACGTCTAGATCTTTTATATAGAGAATACCTTACCAGTATAACGCAGAGCATTAAAATTAATAATCTTATCAGTACTCATAACCAGCACCTACTTGGCGTGCCTAGGGTGTAAGGACTGGGCAAGCCCAAATTTTTCAAAATGTTTGATGGGTACCCTTTTCATTAATAAGATACCTACCTAGGTATACTGTGTAATTATGTTCGTTATAAAACTTATAAAAAAACGTGAACATATTAACTACCTACATACCGAATCAAATCTTTTAAATTTTCACGCGCGCCCGCAAACAGTTTAGTCAAACGTTTATTATTAAAATCGATAAATTATATAAAACTGTATGACATTATATTATTAATAAAATTTTACAGATCATTTATATTCTAATTCAAAACGCCAATCTTTCTGAAGGAAAGATTTTATAACATCGGAATTATAGAAAGTAGGTGTTTGTTTTAGAATTCAATTACCTAACAGCTACTTTTCTATGGCAATTATTGATACCTAATACAGAAAGGCGTTCTTGGCCAAATAAATACTTATACGTATTTCTTAATAATTAATACGTACATACCTATGAATACGATTTAACGATGAGAAAGCACGCTCCGTGGAAGAACTACTACCTATTTACTAGCAGGAATCGTAACTACCAAAATATGTGCAAGTTTCAACAGCTGGGGAAAGGCTTCTTCTAAGCAATTCTCATTCATGAAATCGTTCGTAAACATTACAATTAAAATTTCGTTTATGTGACTATGTACTAGTTTCGGTAATGCACAAATCGGGAGTTGGTTTTGATGAAGAAATTAATTGTTTTTCAGTAAAGTTTAATGATTTTACCTTTCCCCCGCTGAGCACAAAGCAAACCACTACAATTTACAACACAATCTGCTGTCGCGACACTTATTTTACAACAAAATTCGAAAAACTTAACCTAAATTACACCGGTATATTCACCCGCTCAAACAAACTATAATTTAACAATAATATTCACGACGTTCGTTCGCGCAATCGTAACTATCTTCACACTGTTAAAGCCGGGCATTTTTTCCCTTAGAAATTGCTATAGAGTTCTATAGCTAGGTATGTATCTACTCCGACGAAATTTCATACGTTAGAAGAGATGAGCGCAAAGCCCGGTAAAAGCCCACGCGTGCAAGCGAGACACCGCACTGTTTATAATCCATCGAATTTAGGTTGTAACGTCCAAATAAAAGGTACGACCTTATTCCGATAGGAAGAAGGATGAAATTAAAAAGTTTACTCGAATTCGTCATTATTTTATGCTAGGCGTATTATACATATATTATATTGTAGGTGAGTTTTCGGGGGGCGCTAATGCTCGCGTCCGTAGGTGTTAACACTTGATTCCCTACACGTGCCCCCTGGGTTGTGCAAAACGAGCATTCTTATTCTGGTGGGAGACTTTATGTCGTGGCTAGTTACCACCCACCTGACGACGCCATGCCGCCAAGCGATGACGTTCGTTGTCGTGTTCCGGTGTGAGGTCTGGTGAAACCATTTGGGATGATAAATGTATTGGATAATTTGCTTTACGTCTGTGAGTCGAATCCAGTGGCATAGTATTTCGTCACCGGGTGTCTAGATGTGGAGGGTAGCGGGATCCGAAGAAACGGTTAACCGCTGGCCGACCGCAGGTTGTAGGGGGCCCAATTAGCGGGTTAGCCACCCGTGAAAGGCTGCCCCGCCGCCTGTGTATAATCCTGAGTTGGCTCCAACGTGCCGGTTGGCGACCGGACGAGAGGACCCGTTGGCGATATTCAGGGGGTTTCGGGCGTCCCCGCAGTCTCCAATCTAGACTCCCATAAGTGTACAAATCTTTGCTCACTTAGGAGGCACTATTCGTGAAGCCGAATCCAATTACTATTTATCTCCCCGCCTATTCTTCGTCTATTCCAAAAAACAACATGAAAAAGGTCCATAAAAGTAGTAAGTTTCCACAGCGGCTGCACATCCTCTCTTTAACAGTGCACCTCTCAAATATTCGAGGTCTGCACTCCAATCTCTCCGCAGTCCACCACCATCTCGAGACAGAAAAGCCTCACTTACTATTTCTCACGGAGACTCAGATAAAGTGTCCAGCTGACGCGACATACCTCATGTACCCCGGTTATGCTCTTGAATACAACTTTCACCTCAAGGCAGGCACATGTGTTTATGTCCGCGATGACATTTGCCTATTGCGTCTCCGTCACCTTGAAGAACCCAGTTTCTCTGTCCTATGGGCCCTCGTCGATACAGGCTGTGAAAAAATTGTGTATGCATGTGTTTACCGATCGCATAGCGGAAATTCTGAGACAACTCGTCTATTCAATTACCTCAGTGAAGCAGCAGACCGCACACAGACACTATACCTTACAGCCCAACTCGTCTTTCTGGGAGATTTTAATGCGTGTCATGCAGACTGGTTGTACCCATTCCAGAAGACTGACCATGCTGGAAAAGAGACGTTTAACTTCGCCACATCTTTCAACCTTTACCAGCTGGTGAATGAAGCTACTCGGGTCCCGGATATAGAAGACCACACGGCCAACTGTCTTGACCTTCTTCTGACAACTGAACCAGACCGATATGTGGTTACGGTTTCCGCTCCTCTGGGATCTTCCGACCACTGTCTGGTAAAGTCAGTGTCGACATATTCTCCTCCAGACAACACAATAAAAGGAAGAAAAAGAATATGGAGATACAAGTCAGCTGATTGGGACGAGATGCGTCACTTTTTTGCATCATATCCCTGGCGGCAAGTATGTTTCTCCTCCACCGACCCGTCGAAAGTTGCAGACGATGTTGCCGACGTCATCCGTCAGGGAATGGAATATTACATTCCATTCTCTGACGTTCTCGCGGTTGACAAAGCTAGACCATGGTTCAACAAGGAATGTAGACATGCTGATCATGTTAAACAGAACGCCTTCAAAGCATGGGTCGATGCACGCACTCGCAAATTACCCGATATTGGTGCAAAAAAGAGATCCTTCAATAGAGCCGCCAAGTTATGTAAAAAAGTTTTGAAAAAAGCTCGACATGAACATATCCGACGGACAGGTGAAAAGCTTGCTAAGTATCCACCCGGTAGCAAAGCTTTTTGGTCTCTAGCAAAAGCTATTGAGTCTAACTTCTCTCAGTCTTCACTTCCACCACTCATGAAGCCCGATGGTAACCTGGCTCATACAGCAAAAGAGAAAGCCGATGTTCTGGCCTCACTCTTTGCTAAAAATTCACATCTCGACGATACCAATTTAAGTCCACCGATCATACCCCACTGCGGCTCGCACATGTCAAAAATTAGTATTACCCACAAAGAAGTATTAAAAATTATGCAAAATCTAGATGTGAATAAAGCCAGTGGACCCGACGGGATTCCTGCGGTGGTTTTGAAGACCTGTGCACCTGAGTTGTCTCCTATTCTGACACGCCTATTTCGCCTTTCCCTTTCATCTGGAATTGTACCTAAAGCTTGGAAGCTTGCCAACGTGCAGCCAGTGCCTAAGAAGGGTTGTCGTTCTGACCCGTGCAATTACCGTCCAATTTCAATCACGTCCTTACTTTGTAAGATTATGGAACGTGCATTGAACTATCGACTCCTCGCGTACCTAGAGGCCAACGATCTACTGAACGATCGGCAATACGGTTTCCGCCCTAAAAGATCAACTGGCGACCTCCTAGTACACGCAACGCACCTATGGGGAGAAGCCATTGAGAACCACGGTGAAGCATTAGCTGTATCATTGGATATCTCGAAAGCTTTTGACAAGGTTTGGCATGAATCCCTTCTAAGCAAGCTCCCATCTTACGGCTTACCTCCAGACCTCATAGCTTGGATAGCCGACTTCTTGAGGGAACGATCTATTCGGGTAGTCATCGACGGTTGCTCGTCTGATCAATTGGCAATAAACGCCGGCGTACCTCAGGGGTCTGTTCTCTCCGCAACTCTCTTTCTGATACATATAAATGACCTTCTCCAATCAAACATCTTTGGGTATGCGGACGATTGTACAGTTGTGGAGAGATACCTGTCAAATGCTCGTGCAACTAGTGTTACCATCCAGAACGAGAGAGAGGCCATGGTGCAGCGAATAAACCAGACTCTACAAAAAGTGTCTCAATGGGGATGGAGGTTTGGTAATAATTCACTGTCGGTAGTTCTAACAGTTTTTAATAAACCAGTCAGACTCCACACTCGTTGTTTCATTGACGTTCCATTGGCGACGAGTCGGAACTACGCGTGACGTGAGTAAAGTGTTGTGAACATGCCTATAGGGAAATTGGAGCCGTTTGATGTTAACTCCAAACAATGGCCAGCGTATATTCGCCGTGTGAGACAATTCTTATTGTTGAACGAAATCAGAAATGAATTGCAAGTGCCATTACTAATTACTGTTGTGGGAGAGACAACATATGCACTAATGTGCGATTTATGTTCGCCGGAGCATCCCGAATCAAAGTCGTTTGAAGAGCTCGTTGACCTCGTGAGACAACACCTAGAACCACAGCGTTCTGAGATAGCCGAGCGCCATGTTTTTCGCTTACGTCGACAACTCGTCGGCGAGCCGCTCACAGAATATTTACATAATTTAAAACATTTGGCGACTACGTGCAATTTCGGCAGCAATTTAGAAGAGAATTTACGTGACCAGTTCGTTTCTGGATTGGCGAGTGAGGCGATGCGATCGCGAATTTTTGCCGAAAAAGACATAAATTATAAACAGGCCGTGGAGCTGGCTCTGGCCTTGGAGGCGGCGGAACGACACGCAGAGGTGAGCGCAGCCCCGAGCGCAGCAGGCGTGGGCGGCGGCAGCGGGTCGGCGGCGGGCGAAGGCCTGCACCAGGCGAGCGTACGGCGCTCGCAGCTTCGCGGGGCCGCGCGCCCGCCCGCGCAGCACGGCGGCGGCGGGAGCGGCGCGGGCGGCGGGGCAGGCGGCACCGGCCGCTGCTGGCGGTGTGGGAGGCCGCACCGGCCGGATAAGTGCCGGTTTGCTAATTATAATTGTGATGAGTGTGGTGTGCGTGGCCATTTAAAAAATATGTGTAAATCCGTGAGTGGCAAAGGGCGGGCGAACGCCCGACATAATTACGTGAGTGACGATGAGCGAGACGAGGAATTTTTCAACATCCAAGTGGACGGTACAGGTGACCAACCTTATTTAGTTATGGTTAAAGTGGATGGACGTCCAATCGAGTTCGAAGTCGATACCGGCAGCCGAATTTCGACCATAAGCGAAGATTTTTTTAGGCGTAATTTTTGTAATAAAACTGTATTATCTAATAATATAAACATACGCAGTTATGTCGGTTCGACGATAAACTCGCTTGGATTTATTAATGTAAATGTAACCCTCGGTAAGGTCTCCGTGTATAATTGTAAACTTTATGTAATTAAGAACGGGGGACGTCCTTTGTTAGGCAGAGAGTGGGTACGCGCTCTTGGAGTTAAAAATATAGCCATAGATTTACAGGAAATTAATGTGGATGTAAAGAGCGATCCATTTGTGAGTCAATTAATGTGTGAATTTCCGGAGGTGTTTACGGATAAGTTAGGAACTTGTAAAAAAACAATAACGTTATATGTAAAGGATGAGAAGCCCGTATACGTGCGCGCGCGACCCGTGCCGTTAGCACTGCGCGCTCGCGTTGAGAGCGAGCTGGCGCGGTTAGAGCGAGAGGGAATTATTTACCGTGTTGAGTCATCCGATTATGGGACGCCGATAGTACCCGTGGTTAAAGAATGCGGCGATATAAGAATTTGCGGTGATTATAAAATTACTATAAATCCGATTCTTAAGCGTGATCCATATCCACTTCCTCGGATCGAGGAGTTGTTCGCTTCACTGAGTGGGGGAGAAGAGTATTCAAAAATTGATTTAAAACATAGTTATCAACAATGCTTGTTATCGAATGATTCACAGCGTTATACGGCTATAACTACGCACGTCGGTACATTTGTATATCGTCGCACGCCATTCGGTTTGTCGTGTATCCCGGAGAAGTTTCAAAAGATCATGGAGGAAACCCTTCGGGGTGTTCCAAATACCGTTGTATTCTTGGACGACGTCTGTGTTACCGGGGTGGATAGGAAAAGTCATTTAAGAAATTTACGTACAGTATTAGAACGGTTACGGGCTATGGGTTTTACTGTTAAATTTGAAAAATGCAGTTTTTTACAAAAAAGTGTAAAATATTTAGGTTTTATCATCGATAAAACAGGATTACGTCCCGATCCAAATAAACTAGCCGCTATTACAGAGGCCCCGAGGCCCCAGAATATTACACAATTAAAAAGTTTTTTAGGAATGTTAAATTATTATGGGAAATTCATTGCAAATTTAAGCATTATGTTACAACCCTTGCATGCACTTTTAAAAAAAGACATCGATTGGACATGGGATTCGAGATGTGAGGAGGCTTTTATTGCAGCTAAAAATGCTCTCACCTGTGATAAAGTATTAGCGCATTATGAAGACGGTCGGGAACTCATGTTGTCAGTGGACAGCAGTGCGTATGGGGTGGGCGCGGTCCTGGCGCATCGCTACTCAGACGGGAGTGAGCGCCCTATCAGCTGTGTTTCACGGTCGCTCAATTCGGCGGAGCGGAATTATAGTCAGTTAGACAAGGAGGCGCTCGCGATTTATTTTGGGGTAATTAAACACCATCAATACTTGTATGGGAGATCGTTCATATTGCGTACCGATCATCAACCCTTATCACATATTTTCGGTAAAAAGGGTGGAATACCACAAACAGCTGCAAGCCGCTTACAAAGGTGGGCCGTGCGTTTATCAGCCTATGACTTCAAGGTAGAATTTGTGAGATCTTGTGAGAACGGTCCCGCGGATGCGTTGTCTCGTCTGCCCCTTCCGTGTGAGCGGAGCCCCACGGAAGCGTTAAGTTATGTAGATTTAGTTAAAGATTCATTGCCTGTAAGTTTTAAAGATATTGCGGCGGAGACATATAAAGATAAATTATTATGTAAAATCAAAGGATATGTTTTGTTTGGATGGCCGGCTCGCGCCAGCTGTGAGGAGGAGCAGGCTTATTTCGCACGTAAGGACGAAATCATACACGAATTGGGGTGTCTGATCTTTAAATACAGGCTTGTTGTTCCACCTCCGCTACGCGCGAGGGTCCTGGAGGAAATTCACCAAGGGCATTTAGGAGTGAACAAAATGAAAAGTCTGGCTCGTAATTACGTTTATTGGCCTGCTCTGGATGCAGATATAGAGAATTTGTGTCGATCTTGTGAGGCATGTCGAGTGGTTCGGGACGCTCCGCCACACGCCACTTTACATCCTTGGGAGTTTCCCCTAGGGCCCTGGCAAAGGGTTCATGCGGATTTTGCTGAATGTGGGGGTGTAAAATATTTTATATTAGTTGACGCTTTCTCGAAATGGATTGAGGTGATTGCAATGAAACGAACAGACACTGAATCCACGGTGTCAGTGTTGAGGTCTATCTTTGCTAGATTCGGATTACCGTCACAGCTAGTTACTGATAATGGCCCCCCGTTCTCGTCTATAGATTTTAAAACTTACTGTAATAAAAATTGTATACAACATGTAACGTCGGCACCGTACAGACCACAAGGTAATGGGGCCGCGGAGAATGCGGTTAAGACGGTAAAGAAGGTAATTAAAAGGGCTATTTATGAAGGCGAAAATATTTCTAAAGCACTGTCGAAGTTTTTATTTCAATATCGTAACGTGGAGCACGCCACGACTAAAGTTTCGCCGGCCGTAGCGCTTTTAGGCCACCGTCTGCGCGGTCGCTTAGACGCGTTACGTCCGGACGTCGCTGCAGAGGTGCGCACGGCACAGCAGCGGCAGATGGCTAACAAGGGAGGTCAGGATAGGAATTTCGAGAACGGGGATCCCGTACTTGTACGTAGTTATTCCAGTAAGTCGCCTAAATGGGTCGAGGGTAATGTGACGCAAAAGACCGGCCCGGTTTCTTATAAGGTGAAGGTTGATGACGGGGTCGAATGGCGTAGGCATCAAGATCAAATTATTTCACTGGATAGCGGGAACCGTAAAAGTCGATTCTCTTTATCCCGGCCGAATTTGAATAAATCGACTGATTGTGCCCCCGCAAGCTATGGTGCTGACGGGACATGTGCTGATGTGGCGGAGGAGGAGGAGGCGGACCAGGACGCGACCGATAAGGATACAGGTAAATCGACCGCAAATTCAGTCACGCGCTCCCCCACCCCTCCTCCTGACGGTGCATCCGCTCGAGCTGTACGAGCTTACGAGCGTTCTCGTAAGTTGTTTAGTAACGAGTAAAAAAAAATTAAAATGTTAAGTTTGTTAAGTTCTTGTTATTTAAAGTTGTATTTTGTATTCAAATATGTATGTATTTTAAAGAGGGGAAAAATGGAGGGTGGTTTGGTAATAATTCACTGTCGGTAGTTCTAACAGTTTTTAATAAACCAGTCAGACTCCACACTCGTTGTTTCATTGACGTTCCAGGGGAGATGCAAACTTAGTGAAGTTTAATGCTGCCAAAACACAGGCGTGTCTTTTTTCTGCCAAAAGGAGTCCGCTCACCTTAACTCCCTCTTTCCGCGGTGTGTCGATAGAACTAGCCGACAACTTAGAAATGCTTGGAGTTTCACTATCGCCAACCCTCAACTTTGGCCAGTTTATTACGTCCAAAGCTCAACTCGCAGCTAAAAAACTTGGCATACTAGCTAAGGTGCGGCAGTATTTCACATCTGAACAGCTTCTAACTCTTTATCAAGCTCAAGTTCGATCTTGTGTGGAATACTGCTGCCACCTCTGGGCAGGCACCGCCAAATGTCACCTCGAAGTTCTTGATGCTATGGAACGTCGTGCCAAGCGAATTATAGGAAACGACCAGCTTTTCGAAAACCGGCTTCAGAGCCTTGGTCATCGCCGCAAAATCGCCAGTCTCTCAGTTTTCTATCGACTCCATTTCGGGGAATGTGCAACTGAATTGCATGGCCTTATCCCAGCTTCCCCTTTTTTCCTAAGGACGTCCAGGCGTACGGCGGGATACCACCCTTATCTGGTAGAAATGCCGACTGCACGCACAGCACGCTTTGCGTCTTCCTTCTTAATGCGAGCTGCCAAAGAGTGGAATTCTCTGCCGGCGTCCATCTTTCCAGAGAAGTATAACATGGGAATTTTCAAGAGACGAATTAACAGGCACTTTCTAGGCGGGCGTGACTTACCACCTTAGATCTCGTCACCACTTTCCATCAGGTGGGACTGGGGTCAAACGTCCACCTATCTAAGTATAAAAAAAAAAAAAAAAAAGAGTTTTCATTGAATTCGGAGCAGATTATGAATTGCTCATTGCGCGCGAATATTCAAACGTGAATATAGGTATTTTTCTGTCTCGTAGCGAATTTCTAAGGCAAGCCGGGCTTTTGTGTCCCTTCGTCCAGCATACTCACCACAACTCACCATGGAATCCTGATATTTCATGAATGTCAAAAAACTGTTCTGAAATAGTGCTAAATAGTGCCCAAAGGAAAAAAATAGTGCTCTTGTACTTGCGAAGTTATAGCCATAGTTCGATGAGTATGCTGGACGAAGGTTTCGCCCAGCATACTCACCTCCGTCCGGAGAATCTGTATCCGCTTCAAACATAATTCATACTTCAAAAAATAGTTCCCAAATAGTGCCAAACGGTGCCCAAAAAGAAAAAACAGTGCTCGAATAACTTCGGAGTTATAGGCTTCGTTCAGTGAGTATGCTGGGCGTAGGTTCTACGCCCAGCATACTCACCTCAGTGCGCGAATATCGAACGAGCTATAGGTATAATTTACGTCTCAAAAAATTGTACTTGAAATAGTGCCCAATATCAGTCCAATTTTTGCTTGACTTTTGACTTAGAAAAACATTAAATTTTAATGTAAACTTCTACATACTAACGTAAAATGGGGTACAGTCGTCGACACATGTTTTTGGACAAAAATATTAAACTTTCTAATTGTAGACTTCATGTTATTGGAAATAATTATGGTATTTTCTCACATGTCAAAAACTTTCGATTAAATGCATTATTATATATTTTATAAATAATAATAAATGAATGAAACTTTAAGCGTAAATGAAGTCTATTACTTCATTGCATTGTGTGTTTGTCTGAATAAAAACAGTCATTTGCAGCCAATAAAATTAATATCTTGAAAAATTGTAAAAAGGAAATTATACAGTTTCTTTTTGTATAAGTATATGTTGCAGGCAAAACTTATAACCAGTCAAAACTAGTACTGTGACATAGTTATACAAATTTTTAAAACTCTTTCCAATAGTTTCATCAATGAAAGGTTTAGCAATAAAAAACATTTTTAATTACTTACGTTATTTATTACTATTTAAAGGGCCAAAGTAATCAGAATTCTAGTTAACTAGTTCACAGCTTTTGTTAACATTCATAATATAATCAATGTAAATAGAAAAAATTGTAGTTTTAATATTGTATATAATATACATATAAAAAAATGTTTAGCGTCGCGGGCGCCGCGCGTCGTAAGCCCCATACCTATTGACCGTACGTGCATCCATTACTGCCACACTATATTGAACTTTATCACATGAGGAATACAGGTCAATTTCGTAAACGTTGTGGTACCGTCCTTGATCCGGAAAATGATTATTTTGAATAATTTTGTCAGTTGTAATGTAAGCATTAATAACAGCAACTTTATTTTTCATGCATGATTTACTTCATTTGATATCTTAATCCTTCAAGCGCCGTGATCTAGACAAATATATAAAATCATTGTTCCTAGCTACCGGGGTCCCATGCGACGCGCGAAGGCTTAATCATATTATTATAAAGTATTATTAAAATAATGTGTAATTAATAATATTGCGATTCTAAAGTAAATACTCCCTTACATAGACAATATAACAAAACAAATAATTTACACAAGACAAAAATTGTTAGAAAGAAAGTTAATAATATTGTATTCGACTGTACTCAATGTAATGTATGTAGAAGTTTACAATCAAATTTAATGGTTTTCTAGGTCAAAAGTCAAGCAAAAATTGGACTGATATTGGGCACTATTTCAAGCACAATTTTTTGAGACGTAAATTATACCTATAGCTCGTTCGATATTCGCGCACTGAGGTGAGTATGCTGGGCGTAGAACCTACGCCCAGCATACTCACTGAACGAAGCCTGTAACTCCGAAGTTATTCGAGCACTGTTTTTTCTTTTTGGGCACCGTTTGGCACTATTTGGGAACTATTTTTTGAAGTATGAATTATGTTTGAAGCGGATACAGATTCTCCGGACGGAGGTGAGTATGCTGGGCGAAACCTTCGTGGCTTCGTCCAGCATACTCATCGAACTATGGCTATAACTTCGCAAGTACAAGAGCACTATTTTTTTCCTTTGGGCACTATTTAGCACTATTTCAGAACAGTTTTTTGACATTCATGAAATATCAGGATTCCATGGTGAGTTGTGGTGAGTATGCTGGACGAAGGGACACGGGCTTTTCGGCTTGTATGAACGTACCGCCACTGCTCATAACTGATGTGTCTGTACTATATGGTGTTCCACAAGGCAGTGTTCTTGGACCATGTCTATTATTAGTATAGATCAATGATCTGTGCCTGCTGATGCCTTTTCAATATATTTATATAGATATAGATATTGAATATCTTGTTTAAACATTAGTTGTGTCAATAGAAAGAAGCAAAAAGTTGTAATTACGTCGTTTTGTTTTGCATTTTATTTCAGTCTAACATATTGAATCTTATGTACAGTATTCTTTATATTTTACACATTTTAGTTATAATCGTATGATATTTTTTTAAATGTTAACGTACGAATAGTGATGTTATAATTTGTAATTTATTAATTAAAATATTAAAATCTTACCATTAGACGCATCCCATTCGTCATCATCATCTTCTGAAATACGCGATTCATATGGAGCAACTTTCAACCAATCATAGAGACGTCGTCGACAGCACCTACGAAACACTAAGGATTTAAGAATACTGAAAAATATTGGAAAATATAAGCAGTATGTATCTAAAATCTAGAATATATCTCGATTTTTAATGTTAAATTTAGTAGTGTTTTTTTTTTTTTTTTTGAAACAGCAGTAAGTACTGATAAAAATACAGAACGTTTCTCGAATTCAATGAAGACAAAATTCTTATAAATAGAACTTAAGCTGATTTATGCCTGAAAACAAAATGTTCAACTTGATGTTTTCTGCGACAGTTAAATACTAACTTGAGCACATAATCCTTAGATTCCTGTAACAACTGAGCGTGTAACTCGCGCCGCAGTTCTGGCATAACGATCTTTGTTAAGGCCAACGTCACCGCTTCCGCACGGAGGTCGTTCCACGCTTGTACAGTGGCCGCGAATTCGTCCTGTTTTATAATTATTTATGTAGTATCTTTAATTTTTAGAAATGTTTACTTGTTTATGTGAATTTTATTTTCACGTTTTTGACGAGTTATAGGAAAAAATTACTTTTTGATGGCACAATATATTTGAATGTGATAAAGGATAAGTTAACTCTGAACTGATTTTATATATAATATTTTGTTTTTTACCTTTTGATACAGCTGTTTCAATTCTTCCAAGTAATTGGAACTAGTATTGCCTTCAATATTTTCACTAATTCTGATCTCCAATAATTTATCCTCTGCAGCCATACTTAGTTTCAAAAATTGATCTCCAGTCAAGTCTCTAACTGGTTTATTTTTAAGATATTTCAAACTGCAAAATAACAATAATTTGGTTAATTAAAACTGGTAGCGCAATATTAAAACAGAAAGGGCCGTGAACAATTTCAAAATTTGATATTCCTCAATTTCAATTTTTTTTTATATTGAACAAGATTTATAATACATTGTAATGAGGGATTCAAGCATGGAAACCCGTTGAGCATAGAGATCACAATAATAACAACTAACAATGACAGTGGCACCCAACAAGACATGAATTTGTATTTGTAAAATATTGTAGTACCTAAATGATTTTGAAAAAATATGTGGTTCTTATGCCATGGATAGGTTTATCATGAACTGTTTTTTTTTGCCCAACATTTAGAGAAAATTACATGTTCCCAATATCGCCCACCTGCAGCATCCATGCGTCTCGTCAATCATCTTGAGCCCCTTGGCGGTGGGTCGCACGGTGAGCGTGGCCCGCTCGCGCAGCGCGTCCCGCAGCGTGGCGCGCAGCAGCGGCTCGCGCGCCAGCTGCACGCCGCACATGTACACCGCGCGCCTCACTGCTTCCGCGGCGGACCCGTCGGGGCCCGTCTGAGGAAACACGTCATACGGTCATACATACGGTCAACAAACACGGCTTCTTGTACTCCCCCGCTGCAACCATGTTCGACTAGTTGCAAGTATTCCAATCACAATACAACGCACCAATCACATTATACGTGACGAAACGGAACTCAATACGCACAAATACGCACGCACGGAAGCATGCGCGCACATACACACGTACGCATACACGCACGTATACATTCACACACTCATGCCTTTTTCTACAAAATACACTTGCATGTCGAGACGCTATATCAGACGAAATGACGACGAGTACAAATTTTTGAAAGAAAATAAGACCATTATAATTTTGACAGAAATAAGAAAATACAAAACATAACAATTTACAGATATTAAAATATCATGACATCAATAACTCACATATTCCTGCGCGGCGTCGAGCGGCGGCACGGGCGGCTGCTCCACCTCGTGCCGCTGGTAGTTGTCGCGCACGTTCTCCGCGAACTGCTCCGCCGACAGACCGAACTTGCGCACCAGCGGCTCTGTGAAACCACCCACCATGTATAATGCATTGAGTTACTATGTACTACGTACTAGAGAGGCCATCGCTACTACACTTTTTCTAACACGAGTTAGAGTCAATCGTCTCAAACCATTTGTTTTTTGTTACATTGATTGGTTTTAATTGATAAATTTATTCATATTTTTTTAATAAGATAAACAACATGGTGATAAGGCCGCCTTCTGTGCTGGACTAGTTTTAAGTTTTAATTTTAAGAATTTATTTGTATGCCAGCACAATAAAGTGTTAATAAATAAATAAATAATAACATGTACTGACGCTGAATCGAGGAACTTTCTCCTTCCCTTTCCCACAAACCTTCACGGACATTTCAACAGACATTTATTTACACTAATATCTATTGAGGATATTCCCGACGGTTTATGTTAATTAATATCAAGCGAAAGCAATATTTGTGTAATTATGTACAATTAAATGAATGTGTGTTTATTGTAGTGTGCATAAATTAAATGTGTTAATAATTTTTCTTGAAAAACTCAATAAGATACCTTTTATCACACAAAATATTCGTTATTTTCTTGCACTCGCTACCAACCTACTCATCTATACAAAAAAAAAAGACGGGTTGCACTCCGGCAGTGCCGGCAGAAGTGAAACTTGATTATTAACGTTGAGCATGTTTGATATCCATCCGTCTTACGCTTTTTCGATCAGGTCACGTGTCCTGACGCGAGTTTAAGATTTTATACCCAACGCCGCTAAAGAAGTTTTCACTTCAATAATCCACATCCACTAACCGAGGCCCGCCTTCCTGCACAGCTCGTACGGGCCGGATCGCACCGCGTACTTCACCTCCGTCGTCTCCTCCTCATCGGGGAGTGCTGCTTCTACTGCTGCGGCTGCTTCATCTGGATCCTCACCGTTCTTCTCGGCTTCTTCGCGCGCTTGTTTCCTGAGAGATGAGTAATTATATAATTTATAACTAGTATGAAACTTAACAAATTATGTACCTAATAAAAGATCCTCAAGAACCTTTAATAAAACTTTCCATTGAATCGTGGAATCACAATAAAATCGGTGCAGTCGTGTTTTATTTTATTACGAACAGATGGATAGACGCGGCGGATATTTTTTTAACGTGATAACGTTTTTAAAATCGTTTTAGTCGGGTGACATGTTCAGAAACTTGTGTCACACCAAAACCTCACGAGCGCGATCGCAGGTATAACGAGAGAGAGACGGACCGATCTCCCGTCTCATCTCGAGCGCTGCCACTGCATTATGTTATCACGTAAACATCTCGATCGTAAACCTACTTTACAAACAACCATTTTTTTTTTATAACATTGCGAACAGATAGGAAGAAAACAATGCAAACAGATGCCACAGGGAAATTCTTTTGATAATAATATGTGATGACATTTGTAATGTAGAACCAAAACTGAACTCTCCCAATTGATAACAAAATATAAGGTAAGCAAAAGCTAATTCGTAGTTGTACATGATTACAATTCAATCGTTGATCCAACTATCTAATCTTAATAAACTATAAACTTACTTCTTCTCCTCAATTTGTCTCTTCTTCTCTTTCGCACGTTGAACTTTCTGCATCTCGGGCAGGTCGTGCGAATAGTACAACAGGAAGTGTGTGTGCACGTCGCGCAGTTCCTCTGGTGTTTGCACGTTTTTCAGTCTAGGAAAAGATTTAAATGAAGGGAACTTATTTTTTTTTTTTTTTTTTTTTTTTTTTTATTAAATAAGGTTGCTAATTAAAATAGCACCTTATACAAATTACAATCTAGCCTACAAGACTAATAAGTAATTTTATGTTAACCTAAATTTCTAAATAACTTATTCTAAGAGAGTGTCCATTGTCACTTGCTTAGTGTCTGTTAAGGGGAAGTAAGTCACTTTGCTCGTGTGCTTTGGTATACAGATAATTGTCACTGTTCACTTTTCACTTATCACTACACTAACTCAAAAGGTTTAGTCCTTTTTAGTCTTTGCACTAGGTCCGTGGTATCAAGGAGCTGGATAGCCTCAACATTCACGTGATGATGAAGTCGATGTTGATGAGCTTCTGCATGTTTTTGAACAATTTTGTCCACGGTGTCCACTTTTAGGTCACGGTGGAGGTCACCATTACGGATGTACCAGAGGGCATTTACAATGTCTCTCAGTACTTTATTTTGGAAACGTTGTATTATGTTAATGTTGCTTTTTTTGGTACAGCCCCACAGCTGAATACCATACGTCCATACTGGCATGAGGACTTGTTTGTATATGAGAAGCTTATTATGTATCGACAACTGGGAGTATCTTCCAAGAAGCCAATACAATTTCTTATAGCGCAAGCCTAATTCTTCTCGCTTCTTCTTGACGTGAGCCTTCCAGCGTAGCTTAGCAATAAGCGTCATACCAAGGTATTTCGCCGTGTTAGCATAAGGTATTTGTTGGCCATTAAGGAGTATCGGGACAATCTGTGTTCCGCCATTTCCGAGTCCATTCATAGACCTGGTTCACAGCTTCTTGGACTTTATCTCCTGCTTCCTGGTAAGTGATGCCTGTGGCCATGATAGCAGTGTCGTCAGCAAATGTTGCAGTAATGTTTTTTTCTAATACTGGGATGTCACACGTGTACAAAAGGTATAGGATGGGACCTAAAACACTTCCTTGTGGCACACCAGCTCGTATATCCTTGAGGTCCGAGAAGGCATCGTCTTGTCGAACTCTAAAGACTCGATTGGTTATATACGATTCTAAGATATCTGAAATTTGTTTTGGTAGCATTGTTCTTATTTTATGAATGAGACCTTTGTGCCAAACCTTATCAAAAGCCTGTGCGACATCTAAAAACACTGCTGAACAGACTTTCTTTTCTTCAAACGCTTTTTCGATGACATTTGTTAATCTGTGAACTTGATCTATTGTGGAGTGTTTCTTCCTAAATCCAAATTGGTGTTCTGGAATTATTTTCTTCTCATCAAGTATTGGCATGATCCGTTTAAGTAACAGTTTTTCAAAAAGTTTTGATACTATTGGTAGCAACGAGATCGGTCGATATGATGTTACATCGTTTGGCGGTTTTCCTGGCTTTAATATCATAATAACTTCAGCAACTTTCCACAAATTAGGCACATATTTCAACCTAAATGCAGCGTTAAAGAGTGTTGTTAATTTGATTATAGCTTTGCGAGGCAAATTATGCATTATTTCGCCTGTGATTAAGTCAAACCCCGGAGATTTTTTTGGGTTAATACTAAACTTAATTTCGTTGGAGATTTCTTTGGGTGTTACAGACTTTATTTGTAATTCTTCATTAAGGTTTTGATCTTCAGGTAGTTCATTTGCGTCATCATCATATGGCTTAAAGATATTTTCCAGATGTTGCGCAAATCTTTTAGCTTTTTGTTCATTGTGGATAGCCCATTTTCCATTTTCTTCCTTAATTGGTGGAATATGCAGAACGGGTCTATTCATATGTTTCGTAGCTTTCCAGAGTGAGTAGTCTGTGCAGCGATCGTTAGTCAGTTTTTTGAGATATGACGTCATATTAGCGTCATTTAGTTTTTGTATCTCTATTTGTAGCTGTTTTGTGAGATTATTTAGTAGCTTTTTATCACCAGGAAAACGAGTTTGGTGCCACCGGTTTCTCTGTTTTCTCTTTTCACGTAAAAGTTCGATAATGTTCTTCGGGTAGACTGCTCCTCTGTGACAAGGGTGACTATCTGGTGTGTTTCTCCATGCTGCTTGTTGTATGTCTACCATAAATTTTTCGACTTCAATGTCAAGTTGTTCTGGATTTTTTAATGGTATATTAAGTTTTATATGTGTGTCCAAGTCGATTCTAAAACTGTTCCAGTCTGTTTTCTTATTTACTAATCTTAGGTTATTATTCTTATTTATAATATTTATACATAATTTAAGAATTATGGGCGAGTGGTCTGAACTCATATCGTTCATACTCTTTATATCTAAATAGTTAGATGATATATTTTTATATATAAAGAAATCCAATAGGTCGGGTATTTTGTTTGGATCTGTAGGCCAATAGGTGGGTATGCCCGTAGATGCAAAGTTACAGTTCATATATTTCATGGCACTTAGAAGTTCTTTGCCTTTAGGTGTAATCAACCTGGAGCCCCAATGGGTATGTTTGGCGTTAAAGTCACCACCAACAATAAATCTGTCGCCAAAACTCTTGAGAAGGCTAACGTATTTCTCTTTATTAAAAGATTCTCTCGGTGGGAAATACAAGGCTGATATAGATACAGGACCACGTTTGGTTTCAACGCATACTGTTACGGCCTGTACTTCTTGTTCTTCGATTTTACTTATTTCATAGTGCTTCAACTTTTCTTTTATTATCACTGCACTTCCACCTCTAGCTGTATTATTTGGGTGAAGTGCAAGATATACTTTGTAACCTTTAAATTTAATGTATGATTGTTTGGTGAAGTGTGTTTCCGATACTAAGCACACGTCAATATTTTCTATTTCAAGGACAATTTGTAATTCATTGTGGTGTTTAAGAAGCCCATTGGCATTCCATTCCATTATGCTAAGTATTTGAGTCATTTTTTGGCAGTAGATGTAGCATTTCTATTGCTACTTTCCAGTTTCCTTAGTCTCTCGTCAAATGTGGACATAAGGCTTAAAATTTGGTTGAGTTTTCCTTCAACGCTGTCTTTCATTTGATTGCTTCCTTTCGTCTGGTTACCACTCGCGATTTGTGCAAAAGTGATGTGCTTACTTACTTGCCTGCTTTCTTTCACAGCTGGAACCACTTTTGTATCTGCTGTTTTCCGCTGATTTGGGATATTTAGTTTTTTTGTCGCTTTATTTTTAAGCGTCTGCATTTCTTTTGCTACCATGCATCCTCTATAGTTCGCAGGATGTGGAGCGCCACAATGCACACACTTTGGCTTTTCTTCTGCTGGTTTTTTACAATCTTTAGTTAGATGTTTACCAGTGCACTTTACACATCTTGGATCCTTGGAGCAATATTTTTGGGTGTGCCCGTAGGCTTGACATCTTTTACACTGAGGAACTAATTTAGAGGTTTTCAAGGGATGGATTTCCACCCTGCATCCTAATATAGACGTTATCTCATAGATTTTGTTTATTTCCTCTCCGTTATTAAAGGTAAGCATGAACATATTGAGAGGTGTCTTGTCCTTCCACCTCAGCTTGTTTACTGCCTCCTCAACTTTGAAGCCTTTTCTTTTCAGGTCTTCTACAATTCTATCTGGGTTGCATGTATGGTGCAATTTCTTAGCTATAACTCGTATTGGTCTTAATTGTTTGTTTTCATAGGAATGCCAATGAAAGCCATCGGCAGTCAAAAACTCTGTGATGGTCCGATATACTGTTTCATTTTCAGTATTAATTTTTACGGTTTCTCCGTGCATAATTTTAATTGTAAAGCCGCCCCCTGGCGACTTTTCTAAGAGGAGATCAAAGAACGATTGGTAGTTCCTGATGTCATCTACTATTATAGGTGGAGGAAGTGGCACCTTTTTGGGTTTTACTTTCTCCTTACTTTCCTCATTTCGCTCTTCTTTATCGGAGATATGAGTGGGTGAAGTGTTCAATTTGCGTTTTTTCCTGCTCTTGGTTCTAATCCACTCCGTTTCTTTGGCAAGTTCTTCTTCATCAGTGCTGTATTCTACATGGGAAGAACACTTCTTTTCAATTTCTTTTTTCTCTGGAATTTCCGTTTCCACTGGAGTCAAAGAGTTCAATTTTGGTTGAAGAAGTTTTACTTGTTCTTCCAGATGCCTTACGTGGGTTTGAAGATTTTCACGTACATTTTTCTCTTCGGAATAGTACTTGTACAACAGATGTTCAGTTTCAGTTCTTATTTTATTATTATTTATTTTAGCGAACGAATCTTACTTCGCCTTAACAATTGTTTTTGCTATCGGAGCGCAATAACTAGGTCATTGCGGCCGGCCGCAGCGACGGCGTTGTTGTGATGTGTTAGCACTTTTTAGTAGCTCGAGCGAGACGTCTACTCTCAGCAAGATCAAACAAACACTGAGGGAACTTATGCTTTTATTTAAAGTACGAAAATGATATATAAAAATATAGAAATAAGGGTACGAAATTTAAAAAATACTTTTTTTATTAAAATGTCTTTATTTCACAGTCATCTGGTTGAATCTGCTATTTGATTGAATGACTAGCGCCTTCATTGAATGACGACATTAAATTGAATGACTAAAAGACAACTTGTCAAGTTGTTTAATGTAATGATCAACGTCTCAACTGTCATTTAGCATAGTCATTGGTTTGAATACGCTAAGGGTTAGGCTAGGTTCGTGTTTGTGAACTACACAAAACTTGTGTTTCTATTTACATTTCATTTTTTATCATGATATCTACAAAACGGGGTACGATGGGATTGTCATCGTCCTTTAGGACAAAAATCCCTTAATAAAAAAGATATAAAAAAAAAATCTACAAAACAACCTTTAAAATGCCTTATCATCTCACTATTAACCCAACTATTTTCAAATCTACTACACACCTTTCAATATCTTCATCCTTAATAAGCCTCATGGTGTCTGGTATGGGCGCATCTGGATCCGCCATAACTTTATCGAGCTGAAACTCTCTCATGTTCTCCAATAATTTTAGCAGATTCTCCTTGCGCTGTTTCAGTTGACACCACTGGGATACCACACATAATATTAAAAATTACATTTTTTTTATGTGGAAATAATTTCAGTGAACTAAATTGATAAAATGTTAAGTTTTAATGTTTTTATAAGAAACTAAAGATTTTTTTATCCTCCTTGTATCTCGTACTTCAAGGAATAATATAAAAAAAGAATTAACAAAATCGGTTCAAACGTTCTTAAGTTTTGCGCTTACCACACTTTTAGCGATTCATTTTTATTATATAGAAGAAATAGTATTACATTAAACATTTGACAATAGAATAAAAAGATATCATACCTTAGCATCATATTTATACACCTTCCACAGATCATTAATGCTCAACTCTGGTTGAACATACTCCTTTCTATAAAACGCTATGAACGGTACTTCCAATGTCTGGTTTCGCATGAAGTCCAACGCTTGACGAATCTTCACTACAGTACTTGAACCTCTGCAAAAAATAAATCAATGAAATTAGGTACTTACAAATAATGTTTCTTACCGATTTATATGAAAATACGTTTAGAATACTACAATATAGATTTCAGTAGAAATGTTCAAATACTTATTTATTTAAACTTTTACATGTGCGTATTGCTAATAAATTTTCTTGTACTATTTATACGAAAGATAGCTTCTAATGAAAACAATCGTCAAGAAACACGCTAGAAAAACTACCTAATAGTCGACTTAATACCATAAAATTTCATTAATAGTATTAATAACTCATACCCCGGAATCACAGACACAATAGAAAATCTATTGTGTCGTGGACCGATCAGGCCGTTCGGGGCTCAATGGGTTAAGTATTCTTACTACCAAAACATATTAATACATTAAATAATCTCACATACCGTCTCGACCTATCCCTGGCCTCTTGCGCATCCGCTTTCGACACAGGCGGTTTCAAGAACGCCTGCTTATAAATCCATTCGGCTTCATCCTCCAACTCTGTGCTACCTTCCTCCACCGCTGTTATTGGGACATCACGTATTTGCATACGCTCAGGGACGTCTGTTTTACGAATCTAAAGATGTAAAGAAAAATTTACTATACATGTTTTGGGGAAATAATCAAACAATTCCGTTTAAAAAAATGTTGTGTGGTTTTATGAAACCACGGTAAAAGTGGAACTTTCCGAACACTGCTTTATACCTACTCGGCAGCCGACCGTCACGCGGCATGCGCTACACAGACCAAAAAGTTTGAAACTGCAGATTGACTTAAAAGATCTCATCAGAATTATATTCTATAGCTAATATTAATTAGACAAATTATTTCTTTTTGACTGTATAGCAAAAATATAAGAAAGCATTTAAAAATAAATACTTATAAAGTATTCACAAACCTCATTATCCAAATCAGTGAAATGACTCCTCTTCAATTCACTCGGCTCATAAATCTCAAATATAGACTTCTTGCTTGGCCGTTTTGGTTTTCCCTTTTTAGTTCTACGTCTTTCACCTTAAAATAATTTATTAATTTAGATTTAAACACACACTAAATCGTACAAAAATATCATAAACTAGCTATGCCTGCGGTTGTAAACCCGCATTTCTTTGCTATTGATCTTAGCGTGATGATATTATAACCCATATTTTTTTCAAATTGGACCCGTACATAGTCCCTTAAATTAGTGCTTTCAAGCAAAAATACATACAATCTATTTAGATTATGATATGAGTATAGATATAAAATCTATTTAAAAAAACAATTAACAATTCCCAGTTTCTGTAAATGTTTGCAAAAATGAAATCATAAAAGTTAAACTTTACTACAGACATATTTAAATAAAGTTTTGTATTACAAAATTACAGTACTTACCGTCTTCTTCTTCATCTTCGATATATTCATCCAAATCTTCATCTTCCTCATCCTCATAATCCTCTTCACCATATTTTTCAAATTCGTCATAGTCAAAGTCCACTCCAAATATATCTTGACCCTCTTGCAGTGATCTAATAATAAAACATTGCTTTTTTTATGTTTAAATTTTAATTTATGTACATCCAATTACTAATAAACAGCTAAATACTTCATCATTTTTGTGGAAAAAATGCAGGCAGTTTTTTTTTAAAGAAATCCAATTGCCCAATTTATTGAGATGTATATCTTCAAATTTTTTATCAAAAGAGATCAGGTTTAAAACTACTGTTTAATAACTGGTAAAATTCTAAACAAAATATATCCTAATAAAACTCACGCATCAGTAAATATAGGCTTCCGTTTCTTCTTCCGTTCAGCAATAGGTCTACCATCATCATCAACAATGAAGTCATCAGCGTCTGACTCCATGTCCTCATTTTCATCATCATATTCCACCTCTCTTGGTGCGGCTGATTCTGAGCGGTTTTCATCCTCCTAGTAAAACATTCAAGGATATATAAAATATTGAAAACGAAAAAATCTATCAAATTATAAAAGAAACTTTTGTCCATATAATAGGTACCCTGTGTAAATCTCAAGTGTTTTATTGTCATCACTTATACTCATACGAAACATAAAAAGATGAATTTAAAAAGAAAAATAATATATCTGAGTTTATTGACCTATCTAACAAAAAGTCATTCATAACAAGTGATTCATCACTTTAAAGCTTCACATGTTGAAGAGTTTATTACCTTTATAACTTCTTTTTTGACTTTTTCATTTTATTAAATGTAAAATTAACATCAAGAATTTCATGTTGTATGTTTTTCTTGGATTTGTTTTGGCTTACTTTAACATAACAATGTTTGTCAACTACATAAAAAAAACTTCTAATAATAATTATACAATTATAAATAAATTAACATTATCAGTCAAATACATACCTCATCTGATCCTCCAACAAAGAGTTTTTCAGCAATAACTTCTCTCTCCAAATCAGGGTCATCTGCACCCTCATTGTCACTGTCATCATCTTCTAGACGTCTGAGACGTTTGAATTTATTCTACAAAAAATGCAAATAAATAAATATAATGGTGTCAATTTTGTGTAAAAAATAAACATTTTCAGTATATCATTAGTTCTCAATAAAACGGACTATAAATATATGAGAGTTATTTTATTCTAAAACATTCCTTATATGGGATCATTGATATCTTTCTATAGTTGAACATACTAACCACAAACAAGACAAGGTTATGTAAGCTCTAAAATATCAACTAACAAATAAATTAAACATAAGTTAACAATGAATTAATGTTTAGAATTATGAAATAGATTTATTTAGCCACAAATAACCAAAAGGAAACATTTCAATAATATTGATACATTGTACCAAAAAGCAAGTATCTCCAAGGGGAAAAAGATATAGAAAATTATATAATAAATATAATATAACAATACAAGAAACATAATTTACTTACTCTAGCAACTTTCACACCCAAATTTTCTTCAATTAAATCATAATCTTCATCTTCAAGTCTATCATCTAATTCATCATCACTTTTCTTTCTTTTCTTAGGCCCTACACTTGCATCTGAGTCTTCACCATCACTGCCTGACTCTTCAATTGGAGCATCATCTATAAGATCCTTGAGTTCCTCTCTGAGACGCTCTTCATCATCTAAAATAATATAAATTTTAAACATGGTAATCTAACCTGTCTAATTTATTAATAAGTATTAAAATTTTATGAAATTAACTAAAGAATACCACAAATTTTATAAGCTCACCTTATTTTTTCAGTTTTTAAATCATCAGTAACAAAAAAGGATCAAAATAAGTTATTAAAAAGAAGTAAGTTACTCTGACCTACATTTTTATTATAAAACCACTTGACACTTATAAGTATGAGAAAGACATTGTAAGTAAGGCAGTGGAATAAATATAAAACATTCATTTTCTTAGTAAAATTAAAAAAAATAACCTTAAAAGGAAGAAAATGCCAAGTCTTCAAGAATATCACCTATCTATGCAGGTTTTAACAACAATATTTAATTCGTAATCTATGTGTTGTGATGAATGACGAAAACTAGTACAAATATTACATTAAAAATTGCAAGAAGTCCTTGTGAATCCAAGCAACGTTTACACGTTAACGGGTCTTAATTATTGGGTACAAACCTTCTTCTTCTTCGTCTTCGTCGTCACTTTGTACTGCAGCTTTACGCTTTGGCTTTTTGCGTTCGGCTGGTTGTTCATCCTCAGAATCCAACTATAATATTAAAAGGCATATCGTGAATTTAGAATAGAGAGACACTCGGAAATTCATGCAAAAACATAGCGTAATCTAAAAGTTTCACTAACCTCGCTCTCCTCTGCCTCGGATTCTAGGAAATCGGCCATGTTCACTTACAGACTTGTGGTTTCCTTTATTAAAAATACACTTAAATCTAAATTATAAATAAATTCATTAATGTGGAAAGAAACTTTTACGAAGAACAAGACATTATAACAATTTGCAAATAAAAATCATTACAAATCACAAACCATAAACTAAAGAGGACTCGAAATATCAATACAGATTGATAATATTTTATTCATAGATAATAATTTCAAATAATGTTTTATATGTGTTTACAACATTTAACTGTAAAAACTCACATTTTCTTCTTAAAAATAATAAAATCTGTTCAACAAAAATTATAAGAAATAAGAATCAGTTCACTTATTTTGCAAGAAAGTCCTAAAAAATTGGAGACGACATGATACACCCCGTTTTCCAATTACAGCACTAGAGCGCATTATGCGGCATAATGCATAACGTTGAATGTTCCAACTACAGCAACGCTTCGCACAATCGAGCACTAGAAAAAGTAATGCGCGTGAATTGATGCGTGCAATCGATTTAATCGTTAGTAATTATTAATTGTTGGAAAAAATTTTAAAGCTTTTGTTTCATTGTAGTTTTTTTGGAATAATCAAAGTTAATTCAAATTGTGTTAAAAAAATAAATATAAGTATGGATGAAGTTACAAACATTGAAAAAAATGTTAATAAAATAATCAAAATCCAAATTACTTAAAATAACCGTAAATATTTTTCAACCAATTATTATGTATACCACTTTATTTACACATTAATGAGGTTATGAATATTTTTTTTTCAACACTGAACTTAGCGCAACCTGCTGGTGCGTTTCATGTTCCAATTAAGCATCAGCATAATTCGGCATTGTGCGGCACTGAGTCGCATTATGCTTTGTAATTGGAAAACGGGGATTATCTCTTTTATTTATTTTATCTGTTGTGCCAGTCTGACATGATCTATGAGCTATGACGTCGTAGAGGATTAAAAAAAATCAAAAGTTATAACAAAATATTTTTAAGAAAAATTACGATTTTTTGTTTTGAAAATACGTGTTTGTGTGCCTACCCATAATAATCTTAAAAAAATAATAGATAAATCGTAGTTATACTTGCAATTTGGAGTTCGTTGTCCACTATTTATTTTTAATAATTCATGTCTATCAAGTAAATAAGACGGGTCATCTTGAAGTTGGAATCCAAGTAAAACTTTGTGTTTGTTTACTTCATAATATGAATTAAATTTTTATTAAACGCAATGGCTCCAATAGTAAAAAATATAATACACGCAGGACAGAAATATATTCCTATAGTTGATGGTAGTAAGGTACGTTTATTTACTTATGTACTTATAACTTAAGTTAAAATTATAGCCATCTTCTACAGTCATGACTTACTTATTACTCTAGTAATTGAAACATTGCAAACCTGACTCATATGAATATTTTTTCAAACATCAATATATAGAAATATTGTGCCTCTCAATGAAGTTTATAAATTATGTTTTATTTTAGGCACATTTCCATTTTCAAACATGGAAGCTGGGTCCTGAGAGGACTCTAATTGATGATAGTAGAAAGATTGGGAAAAAAGAGCCAATGATGCTTGTAATTGGTCACAAATTCAAGTTAGAAGTATGGGAAAGTATCATCAAGATGATGGCTGTTGGAGAAGTTGCAAGTTTTACTGTTCAAAAAGAGGTAAATAAATTTAAAAATCTATTACTGAAATTGTTTACTGTTTTGTCATTATTTATTTATTTAACATACTTTGTAGTTTGTACATTAATCCATTGACCACCGAGCGGCCCGATCGGGCCGAGACACAATAGATTTTCTATTGTGTCTGTGATCCGAGGACTGACGGATTAATTCATACAAAATAAATTTTAAATCTTATAGTAATGCAGAAAATATTCTGAAAGAAATATACTTATTGCAATATAAATCAAACAATCAACATATAAAATTACTTAAATTTCCTTGCAACAATTCTTATTAATATATCATTCATTATTTTATTGTAGAGTTAAAACATATAATTGTGTTGAACAGCTTGTTTACAGCTATCCATTTGTCTCGAAAACATTAAGAGAACTGGGACAAGACCAGCATAAAATAAAACATAGTTGCACAATGACATTGCACACTGAAGGTATTGGTTACCAAGATCTCGATGATCTGATCAGCAATCCTTGTGATTTGGAGTTCATTATTGGTAGGTGCCATGAATCAATTGTAAATATTCTATGAAATTTATTAACAAGATTAATATTGAACAGACTTTTTATACCGAATTTATTCAATCTGAAATCATTAAGATCACATTTGGCTATTTTAGAACTGTTAAAAGTGGAAACGTCAGATCAATATGAAAAAGAGTTATGGCAACTCAACATAGAGGAAAGGCTCAAACTTATTCCAGAACTAAAGGAAAAAGGCAACAAGTTGTATGCTGAAAAACAATATAATGATGCTGAAGATGCTTACAGACAGGCATTGGGTATTTTGGAACAGTTAATGATAAGGTGCTTTAATCTTTATTCTTTCCTTATAAAAAATCCTTACTTATATTATTAATATGTGTCTGTCTGTCTTTTTGTAATGTTAAAAAGAGGATATAGGATAGATGTTGAAAAGAGGATATAGGATAGATTCTATCCCAGAAATCCCATACTATGTGGGTTTTCTTTTTCATATGCCGGTAAAGCCATTGACAGAAAGCTAGTCATCTATATTATGTTACATAACAAGAACTAAATAATATTTTTTTTTATATGACTATGCTATAATACTTCAGGGTTAATATGAATAAAAAGACAGACTCATTGTAATACAGAATGTTTTATTAAAGGTCAAATTTAATAATTACAGGGAAAGGAAAAGTGATGAGGAATGGATTGCATTGAATAAGTTGAAACTTCCTATCCTATTGAACTATGCGCAATGCAAACTGCTCAAGGATGACTATTATTCTGTCATAGAACATTGCAGCACAGTACTTGAGTATGATAAAGGTAATGTATGCAACCTTTCAGCAATTATAAAATACAAATGTATGAATATTCATATGAGACAAATCCTATTTGAAGCTTAGAAATGTTAAAGTATGCTTTTAAATATTTGTACTAAAAATATTTTTGTTTACTAACAAAAGTTCCATAATCACGCATTGAAATATGTTATCTAGAACTTGTCAGTTTGCGAAACAGTTAACTTAATTATTAAAACAAAATAAAATATTACAAAATACTAATTGCTCTTAAACATTGTGTTTGTTTTAGATAATGAAAAAGCATTATACCGGCGGGCCAGAGCTCATGTAGGTGCATGGAACCCAGATGAAGCTGAAGATGACTTTAAACATTTGAAAGCATTAAATCCATCATTAGCTGTCGCAATAGATAAAGAACTTGATAATATCAGATGGCTTCGTAAGGAAAAAGCAGAGCAGGAAAAAACAGCTATGAGAAAACTATTTAATCAACAAAATGAAGAAACAGTAACGCAAGAGTAAATATTCTTTGTGATATAGATAACTATAACATTATTATTATTTAGGATAGATATTATGCACAATGTAAATCTTGTAAAGAAGGATATGCTTATTATAAAATTATTAAGTAGATATCTATTACTGATTATTTTTAAGTATTTCAGCGTGTATCTTTACTTGGATCCAATCAAACCATGTACAAAATATTAGATAAAAATGTATGCTAATTTCCTTTATATCATTATGACTAATTAGTTGTTGATATGAAGACAGAATATCGAGGACTTAAATCAGTAGTTACTATTAATTTACATGGGCATTCCATCAGAGACAAATCAGCCTTGTCCTGCCACAAACTTTTCGATGCGCTGGCTATCTCCTACACATTCGCTGGGAACTTAGACTCAAGTATCAAAATTTATATCCTCACTCCCAACAACTCAGGCAGGGCCTCCCTTCTTTTATGAGACAAAAGCCCTTCTTCACGTACGCGTATGTAAACATGTAGGTACAGGACCTGCTTGGTAATTGTGTTTCTGGCTTATGAATTTGGCAAAACATTCACTATACTTTTCTTAATAAAAATATTATTGTTTTGTTATGTTTTGAAATGTAAGAAATTTATATTTGTTAACGAATCCAATGTATATTATTGAAAAGTAACTAAGTAAGTACGTATACAGGGTGTCCCACTGTTGGTATACTAAGCTCAAAGGAGGTTATAGTTTTGCATACACTGAGTAAAAAATAATTAAAAAATTCCAGATTTATTTTTTTTTCAAATAGATGAATTCTTAAAACTCTATGTGTACACCCATAACAAGCGAGCCGCCCAACTTTGCCACCAGCACGTGAGCTATCGTTTAAGATTATGTTTTCATAGATAAAATGCTCATATAAGAGAAGCGGTATATGCCGGCTGCGCGAAGCTAGAGAAGAAAACATGGATTTTCAGGAAAAATTTAGCAAAAAATTTTGGACGTAAGTAATTTTTTTTTTTAAGTATTTTTTACGTGATCAGTGTATGCAAAACTACAAGTTCCTTCGCGCTTAGTATACCAATAGTGGGACACCCTGTATATCTATGTCGGAATGAACTTAGGCCGGTCAATTTAGACATAAAAATTAATAAGTAAAAACAGTTCGACTAATCTTCCAACTTAGACTTAAATTTGTCCACAATAATGATACTTTTTTAAACACTTGTTTTTCAAAATTATGTTATGTTGCAAAATTCAAAGTCTCATGGTACTCATGGTCTTACCACAAAACAATCTACAACACAGTCTAACTTTAAACCAGGGATCTGTCACTTTAATAGTTGTTTATGTAAAATACGACAAAACCAGATTAAAGAGAAACCCTGTCTAAAGTTTTTTTGTGGTAAGACCAAGGGTAAGACAGTGAAATTTTTATTCCAGTGTCAGAATGGATATGTCATGTATTTCGCCTTAGGTTCGCCTGCTACCTACCGATAGATTACAGTTTTCACGTGAAAGTGAACACGGAATATTCGTTCGCTATTTTAAGATTTTATCCATTTATGTTACCACAGGCGTAGAGCATTCGAATGTTAGATTACAAGGAAATGCTCGTCGCTCGAGGGAATTATGTAGTGTAATGTGTACACATTACTAGATAATTCCTTATCCGTATAAGAAAATGGTGATATATTTTTATTTAGAAGTTACAACTACATAAATAAGTAACATAATGAATTTTATGGAACTGTTATTGTTGTGGACTGTATAAGTTTGTTGGGTTCGTGGTCGAAATAAAACCCTTCCTTCGACATACATAAGTACATATATTTTCTCTTTACAATTACAATTCCTAATCACTATTACTTATTAACTACTTGTCTGTAATAAGCACTTGCTCGAACTGATCACTATTAGTACTTATTCGCTACTGGTCTGGAGTAAGCACTTGCTCGAACTGAACTCCATTTGAAAATTCGGGCTATTTATATGCGTCGCCGGCGGGGAGATTCAAAGCGGCGGCGGCATCCAAAAGGCGGCGAGACTCAAAGCGGCGGCGGCATCCAAAAGGCGGCGAGACTCAAAGCGGCGGCGGCATCCAAAAGCGGCGGCGGCTGTCTTGTATGTGCCGCCTAGGCCACGCCTCCTCCACGTGTAAACGCAATGCACGTGGCGTACTGAGTACAGCGCGATAGGCGAAACCGCGGTGCGCCTCGTCGAAACCGCGGTGCGCCTCTCTTCCACGTGCAGCGTTAATATTCCGCCCCATACACGTGGAGCCGCTGCGCGGGGAGCCCCGTTACCGCCTGCGTGTACTCGTCCTTTACAGTCCTCCCCCCGGCGTAGCTTGCGTAGCCTCCTTCATCACGACGAGCTTGCTGACGGGGCGTCTGAAGATCCCGCTCTTGGTCTTCACTTCGGCTACCCGCACAGCGTCGTCCGGCCCGGCGTGAACGCGCACCACGACCCCCATGGGCCATGTGTTGCGCGGCAAGACGTGGTCCACGATGATGACCACGTCACCTTCCTCGAGGCGTCGCGTGTCCTTTCGCGCCTCCCCCCGTGGCACGAGCGTCGGTAGGTACTCCTTGATCCATCTGCGCCAGAAGTGGTCGGCGAGCGCCTGGCTGGCGCGCCAGGTCCGTCGGTCTGCTTCGTCGCACGGCCCCGTCGTCGGCAGTCCCGTTGAGGAGCCCAACAGGAAGTGGTTGGGCGTGAGGGCTTCGGGGTCGTCTGGGCTCACGCTTACGTGAGTCAGCGGCCTCGCGTTCACCGCGAACTCCGCCTCGGTGAGCAGAGTCCGCAGCACCTCTTCTGGCGGCGCCTTCTCCCGTAGTGTCGCGCCGAGCGCGGTTTTCACCGACCGCACCAGCCGCTCCCATGCACCGCCTTGATGCGGCGCACCCGGCGGTATGTAGCGCCACTCCATCCGGTGGCGCAGCGCTTCTTCTTGTAGCGCCGGCGCCCACTCGTTGTACGCCTTCTTCAGTTCTTGATCGGCGCCCCTGAAGTTTGTACCGTTGTCTGAGTACATCAGACGAGGCCACCCTCTGCGAGCTGCCATCCTTCTCAGCGCCATGATGGCTGAGTCCGTTGACAGAGATGCGACGAGCTCCAGGTGCACGGCTCGCGATGTCAGGCATGTGAACAGCGCGCCCCATCTCTTCTCTCTTCTTCGTCCGATCTTGACCATCATTGGCCCGAAGTAGTCGACCCCGCAGTTGGTAAAGGGTCGATGGAACGGGTCGAGGCGAGCGCGCGGCAAGTCCCCTTTGGCTGGGACCTGCGGCATTGCTCGGCGTACTCGGCACAGCGCGCAGTTCTTCTCCACAGCGCGCACTGTAGGCCGCAGGTGGATGACCCAGTAGCGCTGTCTCAGGTCGTTGGTGACGCGCTCGCGGTTGGCGTGTCCGGCGGCACAATGTTCCTGTAACACTATTAGTCTGGTTATTCTGTGCCGGCCGTCGAGGATTACCGGCTTCTTCATTGTGTCGGGTGCCGTGGCTGCGTTTATGCGGCCCCTTACTCTCAGCACGCCGTCTTCCATTACCGGGTCCAATTTGTACAGTCTACTGGATCTGCTGATGGGGCGCGCGTCCTTGATTCGCTTTATGTCTTCTCCAAAGCTGTCGTTCTGTGCGCGCTGCACCAGCAGTCGTTCGGTTTGCTCCAGGTGGCGACATTCTAGTCTCGTCGCCGTGTGTCTGATGCGTATGTCGATGAATGCGAGCACCCTTGCTGTTGCTCCCACCAGTGTGCGGAATTTGGAGAAGCGCTCTGGATCCGGCAGCCATTCCATCTTCCGTGGCAGCTCGCTTACATGCAGTACATCAGCCTCGTCCGTTGTTTCTCGAAGTTCCTTCTCCGTGGGCCACTGGTTCTCCGTCTTTGTCAGGAATTCTGGACCCTGGAACCATCGATCATGTCCCGTGGTGAAACTTAGGCGGGTGGCGTCGTCGGCAACGTTTTCATGAGTCGGCAGCCACCGCCACTCTTCTCTTTGTGTTAGTTCTCCAATCTCACCGAGGCGATGCGCGACGAACGGCGTGTATCTCTTTGCATCGTTGCGCACCCAGTGCACCACCGTCGATGAGTCTGTCCAAAACCAAGTACGAGATATGTCATACCTGTGCTCTCTTCTTATCTGATCAGCGAGTCTGGCGCCGATCACCGCCGCCTGCAGCTCTAGGCGCGGGATTGTCTGCGCGCGCCGTGGTGCCACCTTCGCTTTCGCCGAGACGAGTTTCACTTGTACGCTGCCGTCCGTTCGCCGCATACGCCAGTACGCCACGGCTGCATACGCTTGTTCACTGGCGTCGCATAGCACGTGCAGCTCGATGTCTTCGACGTTGTCCGTTGCGTAGCATCGCGGCAAACGTAGCGCGCCGACCGCTTCCAGCTGCGCCAGCCAGCCCGAAAACTGCTCGCCCTCTTCTTCGGGTATTGGTTCGTCCCGTGGTGAAATCTGGAGGCGCCACAGGCTCTGCAATATGATTTTAGCACGGATGGTGAAATAACTTAAGAGGCCTAGTGGGTCATAAATTGACATTACCGCACTTAATGCTTCGCGCTTGGTCGGCGGGCGCTTGCGATCTCGCACCTCCACCGGTACCCTGTTCATCGCTGTGTTAAATCCTAGCGCGTCTTGCTCGGCGTCCCAAATTAGCCCGAGGATCTTCGGGGCTGGCTGCGCTCCTCCCAGCTGCGTTGGTGTGCTGGCGTGCAGTTCTCGTGGCACGTCCCTCAGCACGCTCCTGTCGCTGGCGTTCCATCCCCGTAGCTTGAAGCCTGCCGCCGCGTGCACCGTCCGTATTTCTTCGATTGCTTGTCTGGCTTCCTCCGCGTCGGCGTAGCTCACCACCAGATCGTCCATGTAGTGGCTCTTCGTTATCGCTTCCAACGCCATTGGATATTGTTCTGCGTGCTGCTGCGCATTATGATTACGGATGTAATGCGCCATAAACGGAGAGCTCGCTGCGCCGAATATCATGGACGTCATCTTGTAGTGCTGTGGCGGCGTGTCGCGTCGGCTCCCCCTCCATAAAAACTGCTGCGCTGGCTGGTCTTCGGGTCTTATTTTTACTTGTAGGAACATCTCCTCTATATCTGCCGTGACTGCCACTGCCTTTTCCCTGAATCGAAATAATATACCCGGCAGTGATAGTAGCAAGTCTGGGCCCTCAAGCAGTTCGTCATTTAAACAAGTCCCGTGGCTTTTGGCTGCCGCATCGAAAACCAATCGCTGCTTCCCTGGCTTGTTGGGATTGGTCACAGCGAAATGCGGCAGGTACCAGCACACGCTGCTCTCGCCTTCACTGCCGTCGCATGGAACCGCATACCTTTTCTCAAATAAGTTGTTCATCTGCTTGGTGTACTCGGCTGCGAATTCCGGCGCGGCGTCCATCTTGGCTTCAATCTTCAGAAGTCTCCGCAGCGCGGCATTGTAGCTCGGCGGCATGCGGACATTATCCCTCTTCCATGGCAGGCCGATTTCATACCCGCCCGGCGTCTTCTTCGTAGTCATCTCGACGATTGACGTTGCTCGTCGGTCGGCTTCACCTATGCGCGGTCTACTGGCTATGTTCAATGATTCTATCTTGAAGTGTTCTTCCACCAGGTTGTGTAGCCGTAGGTCCGCTTGCTGCTGTTCTCGGACGTGAAGCACGCAGTCCCTTTCGACGATCATTCGACGCGGCGTTGTCCCATGTATCACCCAGCCGAGATTTGTCTTGGAGGCGGCAGGTTCGTCGGCGCCGCCCGTCCGAAGTTCTCTTGTCACGATATGCTCCCAGTGGTCGGTACCCACCAGGACACCCGCGCGTGCTTGTTCGTAACATACCTCATGTTCCGGTATGTCGCGCAGGTGTCTGTACCGAAGCAGGGAACCCGGGATGGACTGCTGATGCAACTGTAGCTTCTTCATCGTGCGGGCGCGCAGGTCGTGTAGTGTCCCGTCGCTCTGCCCCCGCAGCTGCACAGTCACCAGTCGACTTCCTTCTTCAATCTGCTCCATGTTCGCCCCGTGGATGCGGAGCGGCGTGGCGGGACCTTCGGCGCCGATCTGTTGCGCCAGGTCCTCATCAATGAGGGTGATGGTGGAGCCCTCATCGAGCAGTGCGTGCGTCGATACCTCCCCCCGTGGGCCGACGACGGTGACTGGACACATCTTCAGCAGGACGGCGCGGGGCGGTGCGGTTGCGCGGTCAGCAACCGCCATGACGGTTTCTTCGGTCGACGCAGCAGGCTCTTCTCTTCTTACGTCGTGCAGTGATGAATGATGCGGGCGGCGGCACTGGTTCACGCCGCATGGTTTCGCTCGACAGTAGATGCGCCGATGTCTCTTCGTGGCGCACTTGAAGCAGGCGCCCTTTTTCCTCACCAGCGCCCACCGCTCATCCACCGACAGCTTGGCGTAGCGCGGGCAGGCAACCATGGTGTGGTCGCGCCCGCAGCACAGGCAGAAGTCTTCTTTCTTCTCTTCTTTCTTCTCTTCTTTCTTCTCTTCTTTCTTCTCTTCATCACCACTGCTGGAAACTATGGCGTATACTGCCGACTTCCTTCTTGGTGGAGCAGGTCGCACTGCCGCTGCTGCCGCTGCTGCCGTGGTGTCTCTGCGCGCTGGCGCAGTGCTGCTCGTCGGCGCGTATGTATAGCGGAGCGCCTGGTCCGCCTCTCTCATCAGGAAGCGGGACAGCACCACAATTTCCGGATCTGCCGTTCCTTCCTGTGAATATGCATAGTCGCACCATCTGGACCGCAGGTGCGGACTTAGTTTGTCCAATATCTCCCTTGCTAGCATAGGATTGTATAAATACCCTTTCCTATCTATGGTTTGAAGTATGCATACCACGTTCTGTACCTTCACGGCGAAGCTGTTGATGTCCTTGGCCGCTGCTCCAGGTCGCGGCAGCTTCTTCAGGTCCTCCATGGCCCTGTCGATAATTATCTCGGGCCTCCCGAAGCACTGCTCCAAGGTTTTCATGACTGCTTCAGGCGATGAAGCAGTGTGAAGCAGCGCTGCCACGGCGTCCCTTGCTTCCCCCTTCAGGCATGTACGCAGCCGCTGGATGTTTTCTGCGTCGGACACTTGGTACATGCTGCTTGTATCCCGGTAGGCTGCTCGGAACGGCAGCCACTCTTCGATCGCACCTGAAAATATAGGAAGGTCCGCGTGGCGCAGGCGCGGTCGCGCCATCTTCTCTAGGGACGCCGCCAGCTGCTCTATTCCTGTTCGTCTGGTCGGCGTCGGCGATCTTCCTCTTCTTTGTTCGGATCGCTGGTGTCTGTCATCCTTCGGCACAGGATGTGACTGGAGCCACTCGTCCACCTTGTTTCGTTCTTCTGTCGCGGTGACGATATCTTCCGGCAGGTCCTCGTCTTCCTGTATGGCGGACACCTCGAACTGTAAGCGTTTATTTATTAGTTCTTTCTCAATTTGTAGTTCTTTTCTCTGGATAGCGGCGAGTCGCTCTGCCGCTTCTAATTCCGCCGCCTTAATCCGCCGCGCCGTACTCGCCGACGACCGCACCGATCTAGCGGATCTCGCTGGCGAATGCCGTCGCGGTTGCGGCGGGATCTCCATTGTTTCTGTGGCTGACGTCAAGCGTGCGTCAGACGGCGATGCTAACGGGTCCAGCACCAGCCGCCGCATTCGTTCTTGCCGCACACGCTCTGTCTCCTGGCTCCGGTCTTCAACTTCCACAGGGTCACCCTGGCTGCGGGTTACCACCATGCCTAAAGAGGTGACGCACCGCAGGCTTATACTGGCAGACTCGTTCCGCTGACCAGCACCCCTGATTCCCGGCGCGTACCACTAGGTCACCACTGGCGGCCCGTGTCTGCCCGTAAAAAACCTTACGACTCACCTTATTGGACTAGTACCAACAGCGCGGCCCCGTCGGTAGGTACCTGACTCGCCTGGTGACGATCAAAAACACCAGCAGGCTAGTACCAACGTTACCGGTTTGCCGATATTCGTCCCTCGAAGGTGAGCTCGTTGCCGATGTGTACCTCTCTTCGGCAGGATCTGGTCTTCCACGTGCAGCGTTTCTTCCTTGAAGTATCCGGCGCTCGTTGGATCACACGTTGTTATCCGGCGATCGAAGGGTCACACGTTGTTATCCGGCGATCGAAGGACCACACGTTGTTGTGGACTGTATAAGTTTGTTGGGTTCGTGGTCGAAATAAAACCCTTCCTTCGACATACATAAGTACATATATTTTCTCTTTACAATTACAATTCCTAATCACTATTACTTATTAACTACTTGTCTGTAATAAGCACTTGCTCGAACTGATCACTATTAGTACTTATTCGCTACTGGTCTGGAGTAAGCACTTGCTCGAACTGAACTCCATTTGAAAATTCGGGCTATTTATATGCGTCGCCGGCGGGGAGATTCAAAGCGGCGGCGGCATCCAAAAGGCGGCGAGACTCAAAGCGGCGGCGGCATCCAAAAGGCGGCGAGACTCAAAGCGGCGGCGGCATCCAAAAGCGGCGGCGGCTGTCTTGTATGTGCCGCCTAGGCCACGCCTCCTCCACGTGTAAACGCAATGCACGTGGCGTACTGAGTACAGCGCGATAGGCGAAACCGCGGTGCGCCTCGTCGAAACCGCGGTGCGCCTCTCTTCCACGTGCAGCGTTAATATTCCGCCCCATACACGTGGAGCCGCTGCGCGGGGAGCCCCGTTACCGCCTGCGTGTACTCGTCCTTTACAGTCATGTTTATTTATATTTAAAAAATCTGTAGTTATATATATACATATATAACATTCCTCAAGGGAGTAACTATGATTTTAGCTTGTGTAATTATTGCTTTTTTTTTCTATTTTCTTGTCCATGTTCTAGGCCTCGCACAATTTTTTCTTTAAACCAGTTACCCGGAGACTAACGCTGAACCGTTTGATACTTTTCACGTACAGACGCTACTGTTTCTTTTCAACTAAATTTAAGTAGGTACTTAATAAATATATTAATGAAGAAATGTGTATATTTTTTTGCTTTCATTACGTTAAAAGTCATGCGCACCAGCAAAGTTATTAGGTCGGTTAGGCCGGTTACATAGCTTCACCGACCGTCAGTCGCGCTTGTATATGTATGGAAATTCATAAACCGTACAGTGCTAGACCGACCATAGGGCGAGGCCACAACACTGCGTTGCGGCGTCGCGTCGTAAAAATCTACGACGCCGCAGACTTAAAAATGTAGTATATTCACACGAATTATAAGCGCACCGCAAAAATAACATCGCACAGCAATGCGATGCGATGTCGCAACGCAAAAATTTCATCGGATACGACATCGAGCGAAAAGACGCTAACTAACGTTTCAGTTTCTAGTGAGACATGGATTTACATAGATTATATATTTACGATAGATCACGATAGATTTTTACGACGCGACGCCGCAACGCAGTGTTGTGGCCTCGCCCTTACGCACGCATATTTTGCTACGCACTGCGTACGAGGACCGTCAGTCGAGCGCGTCCGCGTGCGTAGCGTCGGTCGACTGACGCGCTATGGAAACAAATGAACGCGTTCAGTGCTGTACCGACCGGTGCACTGCGTACCAGTAAACTGACCATACTGAACAGGTCAGGGTCAGTTTACTGGTACGCAGAGCACTGAATGATACAAACTGACGGTCGGTCAATGCGTATCGTCAGAGCCAAAGGTACGCACTGACGGTCAGTGAAGCTCTGTAACCGGCCTTATTATTTAAAATATTATTTTTCTAGTGTTTTTGACCCTATCATATATGAGGTAGGTATCTGCTTAAAGTCTGCTTAACTTAGGCTTCCGAACCTCAACAGGAAAAAACGGAACCTATATCAAAAAAGCTATATATATTATCATATTGTTATCCGTCTCTTGTGCGTCTCTCTGTCTGACTGTCAAGACCCTTTTTCTCAGGAACACGTAGAGATATCAAGCTGAAATATATTGAATGCTCAAATATAAGGTCCCTTGAAGCTGTGAAAAAAATCAAACCAATATCTACAGCAGTTGTGAAGAGATAGACCGATAATTTTGTTTAAATTACGACATCATAATGAGTCTTAATAAGTCAACATTTTAAACCTTAGTTTTAAACATTTGAGTGGAGCTATAGAAGCATTATTTATTTATTTTTTTATTGCAAACAATCGATAAATTGTGATCTAGATCTCGAGGGCTAGATTATAATCTAATGTTTACAATTGTAAAGTTTACAATTTTACGGTGACATAATATCCAAAAAACTAGGAGTCCAGACAAATTCTTGGAATATTATTTTGACATTGACAAATGACTTTTTTTCTATGTCTATGACGCTATGTTATTTTCTATGACATGTGGGTATTATAACCCCAAAATTAAGTTTATGTAAATAAACATTAAACATACAGTGCGATATTCTCTTTTTCCGATTGTTATAAACAGAATTGTATTAAAAAATATATAAACACATTTGAAATGTCGGAAGAAACTAGCAATAATGAGGAATATGCATATTTGGACCGAGGAGGCTTTTCGTCAGAGAAATTTAAAATAGAGTTACGCGACCTTCCAAAGTTCTATGGGATAGCGGTGAATATAATACTTCAATAATTTTTCTCAAGTAACAGTACATACTACCTCTTAAATTTAACATTCTTAACAAATTTTAGGAGTTAAAGAAGTTAATGAATCAGAAACTAGGATTAAGTGTAAGCAAGATTAAAAGACCGAAAGTTGGTAATCACTGGCTGTATGCGTGTTTTCAAAACGATGAGGAGCGTAATAAAGCTATCACAGCATTAAATGGATATCAGTGGAAAGGTATACTTACGCAAATATTTTAATATCACGATAATGTTCCTATGACTAAGAAAAAATACATACGTACATATTTTAATTGATAATAATTAAGTGTCGTTATTGATTTTACAGGTAAAACTTTGATAGCTGAAGCAGCTAAACCTGCACCTGATCCACTAGTTAAAAGAAAACAAGAAGGCACAGATAATGTTAAAAGGCAGAAAACAAATGATGATCAAGAAAAAAAAAGCCAAGAGGAAAGATTACGGGATGCTGTTACTCCATACTGGAATATACCCTATGATGAACAGGTAAGAATATAACAATAATAAGTACCTACTTTTTCTTTATTTCAAAAAAGCCTCAGGTAAGGCCCTTTATTATTTTATTTCAATTAAACATTTCAGCTCAAACTCAAAGAAAAGGATATGAAGCGTATACTAATGAAGTTTGATAATGAAGTGTGGAAGATAGATAAACAGAAGCGCAGTAAAATAGAGGCCAATAGAAAGATATATGATGGCTTAAGCTTTGAACTGAAGCCCATACAGAAGTCACCAATCACAGAGGGATATAGGAATAAATGTGAGTTCACAGTTGGTATGGACGAGGAGACAAAGAAACCAACAGTTGGCTTTAGATTGGGATGCTACTGGGCTGGGTCGGTGGCTGTAGCGCCAGTGGAAAGTGTGAATCACATACCGGATAACATGAAAAAGATTGCTGTTGTGAGTATAATTTACTTTCATAGTATGTATTATACATTTTGGTACCATTTAATCAACTCAAAACTCAAACATTTATTTATTCAATTAGACTTCTTTTAGATGCACTTTCGAATCGTCATTACATATTAATTTTAACATAATATACTACCGATTCGGAAAAGTTTATATGGATGTGATGATGTTTCTTGCTCAATCTCATAAAAAATCTTCAATTATTACTATGTACTTAAACTAGATTGCCCAGAAATTGAAAAAACATTATTAACTTAAAACACATCATCAAAACATCAAATAGGATATTTTAAATCATACCATTTTTAGTTATCATAAAACTTTTCCAAATGTACATTGATAATAAAATACTGACAGGTATTTCAAGAGTTTGTAAGGCAATCGAACCTAGCTCCATACAGTCCAGTGGATTACACAGGACATTGGAAATGTCTTACTGTGCGGCAATCATCACACAATAATGACATCATGCTCATCATTGCTATAGATCCACAGGTATGTATTTACGTTTGTAAAGAAATGTATATAATCTAAATAAATAGATATTTGATAGAGTTAAACATGATTTTGTAGAATTAATTTAACTACCCACATAAGGATTTATACAGAATATTATGTTAAAATAAGAATAGAATATAACTTTTAATTAGTTACTTTTATTCTTTGTCTAATGTTATTGTATTTAAACTTCTTCTAGAAAATGTTGAGTTCTGTAAGTTTCATTTCATTTTTCTGCTATTTTACAGGCATTATCTAATGAAGAATTAGACAAATTAAAACAAGAGTTAATTGAGTATTTCCAATTGGAACAGTCAACTGCGTGTGGCGTTAAATCAGTTTACATACATCTGATATCTAAAAGGTTTTTAAAGAATATTTATTTTATTTATAAATTTAATTTTATTAAAATAATTCTTTAATACAGTATTAATTATTATTAATTTATAAATTTTAGGAGGGTAGGAGAAGAAGTACCTAAACCAATACATCTGTTGGGTTCAACACACATTACAGACAAAATTCTGGGGCTACAGTTTATGATATCTCCTGAAGCATTTTTCCAGGTTTGCTTTATATTGAAACCAAATTAAAATTATTTGTTTAATATTTCACACTAACTAATTATTATTATTTGTCGAAACTGAAAATAGACTGTGTCTAATTCATATTAGCATGTCCAAACAGACCATGACATGAGTAAACAAACAGACCTACAGGCATCAATGTCAACAGTATTTAATTATGCCAATCTAAATCAATTTTTTATAATAATAATTTACAGTATAAACAGTTGTATCTTTTTATTGCGTTAGTTTATAAGTTTGATTATTTCACAGCTTCTAGGGACCATAGATTTGAGCATTCAATAATAATTTTTGTATAAATTGGTCTAGTTTAAATGCTATGTCTTTCTATAAATCGGAATAAATTTTTTATTCATCAGATAAACACAGCAGGTGCTGAGATCCTTTATCAGAGTGCAATCGATATGAGCCAAGTGAATGACAAGTCGACAGTAATAGATGTGTGCTGTGGTACCGGCACTATTGGATTATGTTTCGCTAAGGTAAATTATTCATAATTTATTAAATTGAAATATAAAAGGATATATTGTGAAAGTACTCTCAAAATATTTTCTATCTAGTGGTCAGCTGGGACTTAGCGCGTGGTACATATTATATGGCCTATACAGCGATTACATACATGTTTGCGTGTTTGAAATCGGCCGAGCAGTTCCTGAGTTTAGCGCTTTCCAACAAACAAAATCCATTTTTATGACATAGACACTACTTTTGTAATAAAGTTGTAATATAACGATTGTTAAAGGGGAGATGCTAATAAATGCTTATTATGGAACCATAATATATTCTCTTGAGTACATGTTGTAATTAATAACTGTATTATAATTGACAAAGATTTCCAATATGCGATACAATAGACTGAACATTGCATAATGCCATGAAATATTTTGTAAATTAATCTTTTATACATATAACAACGCTAGAACAGATCAACTTTTTATTGTGAGTCTAGTTGTTTATACTTATTATTTATACGTCAGTGATTAGGTACGATGTTAGGGAGACTTCAAACTATTATAAACTAAAATGTCAACAAAATGAAGTCCTAAAACTATATGTACTAAAATTAAATTCTATTATTAATGTGTATTTATTTTATTAGCATTGCGCTGAAGTATTAGGCCTCGAGCTGATTGAAAAGGCAGTCGAAGATGCGAAAGCTAACGCAAAATTAAACAATATAGAAAACTGCAACTTTTATTCTGGTAAAGCTGAGTACACACTACCGGCCGTGCTCGCGAGAGCCGCTGGTGATGATATTATAGCTATTGTGGATCCACCAAGAGCTGGGTTACGTAAGTTTGTTTTATTTAGTATGCAAGCACTCATGGATTTTTTAAGATTATAATTTATGAGGTTAAAATTATGCAGTTTATGAAATTTTTCGAATTAATAATACATACATATATTAAGCCAATCAAAATGATTATGATAATAATAATAATATTTATTTATTTTCCTCAAAACTTACAATTACAGTTACACAGTATTACATAGTATAAATTGGAGAGGACTGGTGTCTGCGATAGGCAAAAGCCTGTAATGCAGATCGCCAGGCACTCACCCAGACGAACCGCTTAATATTTGCTTAGTAACATAATATTAAAAACATGAAATAAACCGTTTAGAGGTACAAAATATAGTACAAAAGAGAGACAAAAAGGGAAATAAAATATCTTAAATGTTAGATAAAAACTTAACATTTTACAAAAGATAAAAAAGAAAAAGTGAACAATTTATACAAGAATAGATTAATTGGTACCTATATTGTAGAGTATATGAGTGAGTGTGTGTGAAAGTGTGTGCGAGTATATGTGTATGTGTATGTATGTGTGTGTGTGTGTGTGTGTGTGTGTGTGTGTGTTTTATGTATATAATAAAATTTACTATAGTTTTACGTAGCGTATTAAATTCTCAGTAGATTCGTAATCGAGACTTTTTAGCCATGTTAAAGTTTTTGATTTGCAAGCACCTGTAGACAATGAGTAAATAGACAATTTACCATTTAACTTATTATACAAATAACTACCTTGAAAGCAAAAGAAACGACGAGTGAATGATGTATTGGGTGTATATTGATCACAAACTCTATCTAATCGACGCTTTGTTTTTAATTTTTGAGAGTCATATATCAGTAAACTGTGCTGTCTGAGAATGGTATGAAGAACAAAGAGTTGACGAACGGTCAAAACATCCCATTTTGCGTAGAGGGCGGTCGTTGGGTGATAAAAGGGTAAGAAGGAACCAACCTTTAGTACAGCTCTCTGGGCTCTTTCCAGTTTTAACAGAGAAGTTTTCGGTGCTCCTCCCCAAGAGGTTATGCAATAAGAGAGGAGGGATTGACACAAGGCATAATATACAGATTTTATGACATCTTTATCCGCAACGTTTCTCAGGCATTTAAATACACAGATAAGTTTGCGTATTCTTCCAGATAACAAATCAATGTGTTCCTGAAAATTTAGCTTATCGTCCAACACAACACCCAGATATTTCATAGATTTTGTACATTGAAGTATTGGACACGAACAGGTAGAGCTATCAAAGTTGAGACAACGATGAGATTTGATCAGAAAAGTCTGCGTTCCTATGTTTCTGTTTCGTAGATGAAAGGCCATGTACTTAGTCTTATCTGTGTTAAGTGTAAGAACATGGCTATATAACCACTTGCAAACGGTATCATAACCAGATTGGGCATAAGAAATTGCCTCTTCCCACGTATGACCATAGAAAAGTAGGACTGTGTCATCCGCAAAAGATACTATTTCACCATGAGTTAAGGCTAGCTGACATAAATCGTTAATATAAACTAAGAACAAGGTTGGCCCCAATATACTTCCCTGTGGCACACCAAAACAAACAGGAATTTCTTCGCTGGTATATTCATCTATCTTAACCAACTGTGTACGATTTGTTAAAAAGTCTTTAAATAAGTCAAGCTGAGTGCCTCTAACACCAATATCTTCTAATTTTTGTAAAAGAATTGGGACAGAAACCGTGTCAAATGCTTTTGCTAAGTCTATAAATATGGCAACTACTTTCTTTTTAGTATCTAGTTTATTTACAATAAAATTTGTCACTTTATGTACCGCATCCGATGTAGATTTATTTGATCTGAAGCCAAATTGTGAATCTGATAATATTTTATTACTTTCTAAAAATTTTATTAATCTTAAATTAATCAGCCTTTCAAGAATTTTAGATAGTGAGGGCAAAATAGAGATTGGTCTATAATTGTTGACACAGTTTCTGTCACCACTTTTATAAATGGGTTGGATTCTAGATTTTTTGAAAGCCCTCGGAAAAACTCCAGAGGCCAGAGAAATGTTGCAGATATGTGTGATGGTTGGCGTCAAAATATCTTTATAAGTTTTTAGTATGTGGCTCGGAATCAGATCCAAACCTATGGCACTATCATTTTTAAGATTATTAATAAGCCCTTCAACTTCTTTACAGTCCGTAGGTAATAAAACAAATGAGTGGGGGTGAGTATATTTAGTGTTATATGCTGTACAAAGGGGACTGTTAATAATTTTGTCCGCTAGGTTCCTGCCAATATCTGCAAAAAAGTTATTAACATCATTCACGGATTGTAAGGGATGCTGATGACATAACAGTTCGTGAGATGACTCTTTATGCTTTGTTGTAAATGTTATATCTTTCAGAGTTTTCCAAAGCTTTTTGTTATTATTTTTAGATTCTTGTATTTGTAATGAATCGTACTGTCTTTTAAGTTTTTTTAATAAATTTGAGCAAAAATTTCTATATCGTTTGTAAGTAATTTTTAGTACGTCGTTACTCGGATCTTTTTTTAGTTTCTTATGTAGTTTATCTCGATTTCTCAAACATTTTAGGATGCCTGGAGTAATCCATGGTTTAAGTATTTTTTTTCGACAAGAGACAGTTATAATTTTAGTGTGCCGCATAATTAAGTCACGTAGAATATTAACAAAAGCATCAGTAGCAATATTAGCATCTTCTATTTTAGCTATGAAACCAAAATCCTTGCTGTTTATTTCATCATCAAAAGCAACGTAATCAAAGCGTTTAATAGTTTTAGAAGCCTTCAGTTGATAATTAATAGCAATGTACAACGCGACGCTATCATGATCGGTCACACTCGTGTGAATTACTAGACATCGAGTGATCTTCTTTGATTTGGCTAAGGCATGGTCTAAACATGTTTTATTGCGTGTAGGTATTGTATGTATTGGAAGAATTCCGTGAAAAGCTAACATATCCAAATAATGACCTTTATTGGTATCATTGCTGTCATTTGCTATGTCTATATTTATGTCGCCAACTAGAAATACATTTAACGTCGATGAGTATCCTTGTAGCAATTTATCCAATGACTGTATGAAATTACTAACGTTTTTATAACCTGGGGGGCGATAAATTGCTAAAACAACGGTATCAGAATTTATTTTGATAACCAAGCAATTCGCGTCCTGTATTATTTTTTCTTCAACCGATATAATTAAGTTAGATTTATAATAAACCACGACACCTTCATTTTGCGTCAGATTGTTTGCAGATGCAAAAGATTGGTATCCATCCAAATGGGGTATATTTTGTGAAGACAAAAGCCAGCATTCCGTTAATATAATACAATCCCAGGACACATTCGACCTGACAATAAGAGGGAGTAGGCTATTCAGATTACACTTAATACTTCTAATATTTTGAGTAAATAATTTCAAACAGAGCTCAGAATTAGGAATCAGCGATTTACACGATTCAACATCACACGAATAAGAGTCAGCTATTTTAAAGGAGTCTATTTCATTTTCTAACTGTACTATGTCATTGAATTTTAACTAAATAACTCTTAACCTGATAGATTATCCATATTTCGTAAATACTGATAATAATTATTACACTATGATGAATTGGCTTAAAATGTATATTGTGATTATAGAAAAGAAGTGGTGTTGCTTGGGGTGAGTACTGTTGGGCATACTGTGTAGTGTTATTGTAGAGTGTGTTTTGGGGTAAAGTTATAATTTTAAGGTACTTACAATTTAAAATTTTGGCGAAAGTTAATATTAATACTAAAAATAAAAAGAAATTCAAGGCATAAGTAATATCAACAAAAACAAGAAAAATTACAAAAACTAGTCATATACGACATTTTAGTGCGTCTAGATCGGATTCATTGTCGATGCGCACGCGGGATTCATTAGATTTTCGTCGCAAATACACTCTTCCGTAGGAGGTCCAACAGCTCTCATATTTTTCAGACTTCATAAATTCTTTTGCTAAGAAGAATAGCTTTCTCACTTTGGGTGTTAAGAATTCAGCAACATAAACAGGTTTAACTGGCCCCTTGAGATTCACGGTAGCAGTACTTAGTCGCTGATTCGGATCTCTCTCTTTATTATACTTCCTGACAGATTTAAGTAAGCTTTCTTTTTTGAGATTGGAGTTAAAATCTACCACGATTGGCCCGTTGGACACATTTTTAATTTTCATGCGGAATACATCACGGATTTCGGATTCATGAACATCAACATTTACAGCGGAGCAGATTTTTTTAGTCATCTCTATTAAGCTATATTTGTTCTCACTTTCGGCTGCAGGAATATTTTTTAGCTCAACGCAAGAGGATCTGGAATTTATTTCCCACTGTTCTAGCTTCGTTTCAAGGTAATTTATACGAATTTTGTGCTGTTTGTTTTCTAACTGAATCTTTTTGACGTCATCCAAAATCTCATCATACTTGCTTGACATAAGTTCAATAGAGGTTTTGATGTCTTGATTTTGCTTTATAATACTATCCATGAATGTTTTTATGGCGTCATACTTTGATTCTTGCTGGGTCTTCATCTCATCCAACATGTTTCTCAATTCCACGATTGTACTATGAGTGTCGCCCGAAATCTCATCACACTTACGTTTGAATCGTTTAGATAAAATACATTCTCCGAGTTCCTTCCTATCTGTAGCATTTAGAGATGGGTCAGAACCGTGGTGTTGAGGCGCGGACGTCAATGAAATCTTCCTTGGGGGGGTTCTTGAGCATGACATTTTGTATATGAGTCAAAAAATAATAATTTTAGAATTATTTACACAGACTGCCACTTTCTTCCAAAAACTACCAAAGTTTACGTATGGGAAATTTAAAACAGTGCGTAGGCAACACTGTGGATACAACGTCATGCGTGTGCGCAACTAGGAATTATACCTTTGTTCCTGCAGTTGCTGTCCTTGTCTAGCCGATGTATCACTAACTTCGTTGCACTTCTGCGCGCCTAGTACCCTTGATATTAATGTTGAGTGATATTTTAGTTTTAAATTAATAATAAAAATGAATATAATGACTTTCACGGAATACACGTCTAAACGCTGTCACGGTCCGCGGGGAAGAGAATGTGACATTTCTAATTATTGGGTACATCACATAATGATGATCATAAGCAGATCTTAATACATAATATCTTCTGTAACTAGCCGCTCGTCCCGGCTCCGCCCGGGTTGACCCGGCATAAAAACATCATAAAACATAGCCTATGTTCATCAGGGACAATGAAATAGTTAGGACATACATTTGTTTGCAAATAAATAAAGCATCCTTCCTTACTTTTCACTACATTTATTATTAAATTCCTCAGACATGACAGCAATAACAACATACATTTGTTTGCAAATAAATAAAGCATCCTTCCTTACTTTTCACTACATTTATTATTAAATTCCTCAGACATGACAGCAATAACAACATACATTTGTTTGCAAATAAATAAAGCATCCTTCCTTACTTTTCTCTACATTTATTATTCCCAAAATGTATTACACAGATATGACAGCAATAACAACGCTGCGCAACAACAAGCGTGTCAAGCGGCTCATATACATGTCGTGCAGCCCGGCGTCGGTCACCAAGAACTTTGTGGACCTCACAAGGGCGTCTTCAAAGACGTTACATGGCGCGCCCTTTTCGCCTGTATGTGCTCTGCCTGTGGATATGTTCCCGCATACGAAACATGTGGAATTGATTGTGCTGTTTGAAAGGGAACAGGTGAGTCGAAGGCTTATTTTTTAAATTATAGTTCTGTTTTATATATTTGTATATTGAAAATTTTATAAATTTTATAATTTTATATATTGAAAAAAGAAACCATTTATTATAACACACACAAACACACAACAATAGCATTATAAATAGTAATAAAAATATAAATTTATGTGTGGTTGCGTGCGCTATAAAAAGAAGCCACTCAGGATACCTGAGGCATAACACCTCTGCACTGGTTTTTAGTGACACCTTAAAAAAGGTTAGATGGTTGAATGGGCAGTCTGCTTCTTTTTCTTGCTACATATTCAGGTATTTCAAGTTAAATATATGACATTTCTTTTTTTAATGGCAGTTCTTTCAATTTTAGTCGTTATCCGCGCCATCTAGTTAACTAAAAAAACTTTTGGTAACTACAACGAAAAAAATTATCTGATCTGATTATTGAAAATAATCTGTAATAAAAACATATACATTTTAACATTAGCATAGATTGGTTTAAGTTATATGTTTGTTCCTTTATTTCAGGAACCTACAAGGGATGTAGAAAAACCTGTAGAGAAAATCACTGAAGAGGAAACTGTGAAAGAATCAAAAGAAGACGATGCTGCAAGTCATGAAAATAATGTAAATAATGAAGATGTGGAATCGTGACATCTATAACTGTTGAATAATAAATATGCTATTTAAGTAACTTGAATTTCTTTTGCGTGTACCTTCCCACTGATCTATAAAAGTTACAAAAATTTATGAATAAAAAAATTATAATACACCAAATAACAATCAGACACACTTTATTATCTCATACTGAAAAAGTTAGCAAATTATTCCACATTTAAGTAAATGGGGTTAAGTCATAGAAATCTAAATAACAAGACACTAGAAGTCGTAAGCGCGCGTGACCTTGTCGCCACTCAGGTGACTTTCACAACACCAGCGTGTTCGTCACTGTTCAGTTGCTCTGGAGACGTATGTGTATAAACATGGTGTGTTTCAGCATATCCCATTGCGGAAATTCTTCCACAAGTTGTAATTATACTAATAAAGGAATAATATTTCATCGGTAAATATTTCTTTTTTAGAAATAATGCCGTTTTTCCTTAAAATTATAGAATATTTACAAGTATTACGAGTGTCACCATAGTAATCGAAATAACAATGAATGACACAGTCTACCATTCTTATTATCACGTTTAACACAAATTTCAACCTTATTTCTATGACTTTATGTTCAAAGTTATATCTATTGAAAATTGACAACTTCTGTTGTAGAAAAGCCGAATTTTTTCGTATTGGAACAAAAAGAAACAAAACGTCTCATATACTTAGGGATGTTATTCTAAAATAAACCGTAAATTCGTGCGTTAGGATACATATTAAAAAGCTTAATTTAATATTTAAGTAAGTTAGTTTTCACTAAAATCAAGCTGTCCAATAAAAGGCATAGTTTACTTGTGTGTACTGTTTAGCTATCTGTTTAAATGTGTTGATTTTGGCGACAGCGGTTTTCATATGAATTATGACATTAAAGCACTTCTATGTGTCTTGTTATTTAGATTTCTATGGGTTCAGTCTTATGAATTTTTTTTCCCAATTTCCTCCTCTAACTATACATCGATAAAAACTCACAGTTGCCCAAATACGCGGTATACAATAAAAATATAAAATACAATATAGATAAATCATTTATTTACTTCTCCTCACAATTCCCAGTCATATTCTACATGCATAAAAAAATATCAAATATATAAATAAATAGTATGTTGTGAACCATTTTCAATAAATTTACAAATTAATAAATTCAGGTAAACAAGAGTTTCACTAAAAATAAATTAAAATCAAATAATTATCGCGATATCATAAAATATAATTAAGAAATAGACTTATTTTAGACAGAAATTAAATCTGGGCTTCATTAAAATTAAATGATATTATATCCTCGGGCAGCATAATAATTCCACTGGAATTTAATAAAGTGAGACCGGGCCACATTCCACGTTGCATAGCATACCATAGCGTGAATTTTAACACGTCCTCACCATTATGAGCTTTTCGTACAGTCTGAAAAAAATTTTCTTTATATAAGGTCAGGTGGGGTAAGAGGAACATATTTCATTTTCAGTAAAATATTTTGACTGCTAGGAACAACAGTTATAGCTTTTTAAGATCTTTGAAACACACAGAATTTACCTTTATGTATTAGCGTCCCGTAGGCTAAATGTCATTACTCTAATAACAGTTCTTACGAAGATATTGACGTTAATGTCAAGATTGAGTAATCGTTCCTCTTCCCCCTTACATGGGGTAAGAGGGACAGTCATTGTATTTCCTAAGATTGGAGTTTATATTAAAATATTCGTTGCTAAATGTTCGTTAATTTGTAGGTAGAATGTCTTTGGTCAATATTAGATCTTAATATCGATGAAATAAGGTATAATTTGGAATAAAAAAGAAGAATACATCAATTCGGGGTAAGAGGGACATACAGGTTCGATCAGGGGTGGCAAACTAAAAAGAAGTCGACTAGTTATAATTCTATTTTTATTTAATCATACATAGTAATGGTAAACAGTCTGTCCCTAACTAGTTTTCCTAGTTAGTTACTCTTTAAAAATAACAATGGCACTATGTGATAAGATCAATATTGCGAATCAGTCTTTTAATTCTTCTATTAAGAACCTTCTCCTTTTTAAGAAGTCAGTTAAAAATATAAATGATCTTCTTGATCCAAAAGAAATTCTTTTTAATTTCTGGAATTTTGGGACAGGCGAACTTAGCGAAACTTGGCGAATAGTGGTTCCGTTTTACATCACTGTGTTCCGGTTTGGTGGTGAGATGAGGCTCTGAAGTAATTACTGGCACAGGAGGCATAACACCGTAGTCCTTTAGGCCGGCAACGCACTTGTGACTCCTCTGGAGTTGCGAGTGTCCATGGGCGGCGGTAATCGCTTAACATCAGGTGATCCGTATGCTCGTTTGCCCGCCTATTAAATAAAAAAAAATATATAAAAAAACACATGAACGAAGTCGCGAGAAATTTTTAGTTATAATTTAAAATTGTAGTAGGTACAGAACAGTCAGTCACTTCTTTTCATTTTACCCACATATAAAATTATAAATTAATCAAAATGTTGGTCACCCCTCACACGGGGGAAGAGAAACATATGTTCCTCTTACACCGTCAATAGTGTGCCTCTTACCCCAGCTATTGTTTTTGTAGGCTAGGATTTTCAAGCGAAAGAAACTCACATAATTTAGTTGTTTCTTAACTAAAATGATTAATAAAAGAAATACTTACAGCTTTCTCCGTGTATCAGTATATTTAAAATATTTATAGCACTCGTTTATCACTAAAATATGGGTTCGCAAAAAAAAGAGCCAACTTGGTCTTAGTCGAATTCGCAACTGTCAAATTTGTTTACATTTTTTGTGACGTCTGTGCTACGTAGCGACATCTACTCAAAACCGCTCAAACTAATTCGCCTTCACTTTTTTATCCACGGAAAGTACATAGTCATAAACGCTTCGGTTTACTAGTTATGGTATCTAGGCCCTCTTCCCCCAGTGACCCTCTTACCCCACCTGACCTTAATCCATTATATAATCGCAACAAATAATCCAATTATTTTCTTAACTTATGTTACCTTATGGTATTAATGGACTGCTTTCCTGATGTCTAAAAATCTCACTCACGAGTCACGACCTAGATGTATTCATAATATTTTAAATGGTTTTAATCAGTATAAGTAGAGCATAGTCAATAAAATAAATCTATATTTAATTATCAACTACTTTTCAGAACTCAGCTTCGCCCGCGTGGTTTGAAACTTGTCAAAACTATTTTCTAAAACCTTCGAGAATCACAATGTTCATTGTAGTAAATAAAATGAAAATCGGTACAGTAGTTTCTGAGTTTATTAGGGACAGACAGACGCGGCCGAGGACTTTGCTTTTTACGTTACTACTATGTGGCACTAACGTAAAAAGCAAGACTGCTTTTTAATGTTGATAAATTTATATACATACAGCCAACATCACATTCTTTTCAATTTTATATTATTAGTACATAGTTGAACATTGTTTGCCTTCGGTGCGCGAGTCTGACTCGCACTTGAATGGTTTTTTCCGGGATAAGACCTCGGGTATAGTTACTAGTTACATATTATTTTAAATTTTTGCCATACTCTAAAACTATGGCTAGCTACGCCCATGTTTGAAGACCCTTTACTTTTTGTATTCGAGTTTTTACTCTGACTCTACTAGTTGAAGATCAATTATATCGCTCTGTATATCTCTAGCCGGGAGATGGGGTGAAAACTTTACCTATTGGAAGATTAAACAACCTTGCCTTCAGTCGAGCTTTAAGTCTGAACAGGAACGAAACCTAGTTGTGAAAATTGAAATATGTTTTAACTATTACAAAAATGAAAACTCTGTGTATCCTCGCTTTAATTTTTACTTTCATTTGTTGCAATTTTTCATTTTCCGTTTACAAAAAGACAGGTTTGTAAATTAATATTGAATTTGTATAAAATCTATCTAATTTATTAATAATTAATTATTATTTATTATACAATGTAATTGCCTATCCTGTAACATTAAAAAATAATTTTAGTTTTCCCGCCAAACGATCGTCATATCGCTGAAAGTGAATCAGTGTTGGACCCAAACGGTGAATTGCTATTGAAATGGAGAATCGATTATTCGATTCGTAAAATTCGTTTTCAAATGAGCCTGTCTGATAAAGCAATGCCTATAAACTGGTTTGCTTTAGGTTTTTCCAATAGGGGAGACCTAGAAAATGCTGATGTATGTTTAGTATGGACAGATTATAGAGAACATGACCATTTTGAGGTAAATAATACTCGTAGACTCGGGAGTAAAAATTATACCTGTCCTGCTATACTAACAAATACTTTTTTGTAAATATTTTAGGATATGCATTCTGATGGAGATGGAAAATTAATCAGGGATACCAAACAAAACTGCAATGCTTTTCATATAGATGCGAAGTCACGAAGTATATCTTTTGAGCGTTATTTTGATACATGTGACGACGATGATTATATTATTGAGGTAACATTAAAATGTTTGAAATATCTAATTTAAAATTTATCTAGACACATACAGGCTATGTGAAACGGGACTTTCTTAAAATTTCTAGGATGGCACGGTTCACGTTATATGGGCTAGGGGTGTCGATAAGCTCTTTTCGTCGCAGGGTCTGTGTTTACCTTGCACGTCAGCCCATGATCGTGGTTTTATTCGAGTACGATTACTTACACCCGTAGGAGTATATAATGAAAAAGCTCAAGAATTGAAGATCACAAATAAAGATCTTAAAGTACCTAGTTCAGACACAACATACTGGTGCAAGGTGGTCAAACTTCCTGAATTTATTGCTGCGAAAGTTCACCATATCATTAAGGTAATGTTATTTATATCTATTCGTGGCAATGAATGAAATATTTATAAAAATATTGGCTTGAATAAATGATTTGTATTCTTTAAATCTTTTTATGTACAGTTTGAATCAACGATCACGAAAGGCAACGAAGGTTTAGTCCACCACATGGAAGTGTTTTACTGTGATGCAAGTCCGGGGAGAGAAATTCCACTGTATGAAGGAAACTGCTTTGCTCCCGATAGACCAGAATCTACTAGATTATGTTCCAAGGTTATTACGATATTTTTAATATAATTTGTAGACTATAATAATAATATTATCTACACCACGCAAATATAATTTTCTTTTACGATCTAGGTGAAGGCAGCTTGGGCGATGGGAGCACCGCCATTCGTTTACCCGAAGGAAGCAGGTTTACCTTTAGGTGGGCCAAGTGCAAATAAGTACGTAATGCTTGAAGTGCATTACAACAATCCTGAGCTTAAAGATGGTATGGATAAAATAGTATATTAATATCATCAATAGGATATTTTAATCTGGCGATTCACATTATCATTCTGATTGATTAAATATATATTAGGCATTAAAATGTTGTATTTTCAGATTGGATAGACAGCTCTGGAATTATTCTTCACCTAACAGCTAACCGGAGATCTTACGATGCAGCAATCATGGAACTTGGTTTAGAGTATACGGATAAAATGGCAATCCCTGGTCGACAAGAAGCATTCCCATTAACAGGATATTGTATACCGCAGTGTACAGGAGTTGTATGTTCAATGAATATCAGAAATTTTTTTGATCAAAACTACCAATTATTCCAATTATGACACCAACTTCTGATTTGAACCTATTTTTTTACATTCATAAATCTGTATCATCTAATGAAAGAAACGTATGTTTGTTCACCAGGGTCTACCAAAACACGGTATTGTTGTATTTGGCAGTCAGCTTCACACACATTTAACGGGAGTTGCTGTGTGGACGAGGCATTTTCGAAACGGAGTTGAACTGCCCATATTGAACAAAGATATGCATTATTCTACGCATTTTCAAGAAATCAGAATTTTGCATAGGCCCGTAAAGGTGTTACCCGTAAGTTACGAATGACCACCCCATTTTGTAGTATGCGAATTACATACAGTACAATTTTGACAGCGCTGTTTTTTTTAGGGTGATTATTTGGAAACAACATGCCTTTATAACACAATGGATAAAGAAAATGCTACGATTGGTGGTCATGCCATAACAGATGAAATGTGTGTTAACTACATGCATTATTATCCAGCAACACAACTTGAGGTGTGTAAGAGCGCGGTATCTAATGCTGCTTTGGAAAACTTCTTCAAGTTTGAAAAAAGGTAATGCAATTATAGTGTAAATTAATATTTTTCTAGCGTAACTTCTTTAGGCGCGTTGAGAGTAAAATTTCAAGGTCCGTCATGGCAAAACCGTCACTATATGGAGTAAGGTGACGATTTTTGTATCCTTGAATCCAAAGAAGTTTCACTTTTGAAACGTGTGCGCGGCACACGCGCTCTTTTTATATAATTCATAATAATTTAATTGTTGCACTAACTTTTTAGATGGGACAATATGCCTATATCGTATAAAGCAAGTCCTCGAGCAAATTATTTGTCAATAAAGCCTTGGACACCACTGAGAGCAAAAAGCTTAGATAATCTTTATACAGAGTCACCCATTTCGATGCAATGCAATAAATCCGATGGAAACAGATTCCAGGTAATGTTTATTGTTTATTTTGAATTCCTGAACGATACATAAGCTACAGCTAAAAATTTTTAATTTATTTTATAATTATTGATTTTTAAAAATTGACTTCATTTGATAGAGACTTACAACAGGGGAAAAAATGTTTTTTTGTTTATTTTTGAACTACAATTTAATTCAAAAACTGTTAAATTGATATCCAATACTTTACCCATAGAAGGTTACATTCTGACGAGTGACTTTGTCTATATTTTATGTCCAATTTTGACCCAGACGAAGCTGGGTTTCGTCAGTTATTTACCTTCTTTTTTTCAGGGTGACTGGGAAGGAATACCCATACCGAATATTAAATTACCATTGCAGCCACAGCCTAGACATTGTCAACTCACGTAGTAACATTCGCTAATACATTTGCATATCATTTCAACTTGTTATCTTAAATATGAATGATACATTCATACGTTGTTAATAAAAAATAATAGCAGTTGTTAAGCTATTGCATAGCTTCTATCGCGGGCCTTGAGCGCGGCCGGGGACCGAATCGAGAAATTCCGTAAAGAAAAAACCTCACGCTCCCCACTCTGACGGGCTCGGAGGTGTGGCTTGAAGGCATAGCATGCAATAGCTTTACCGCGGCAGTCCCCGAGTGCCACACGTCTTTTTTCTTTTTAATATTAATTAAATGAATATATTTATATTATAAAATATGTTATAGTATTATAGTATACCAGTATCTAACTATGCATAGACAATAAAAATATTACAAAGCTAATGTTGTTTTATTTCCAAAAATAGCGTTAAAACATAGTAAAAAGAGAGAAGTAGTCCAACTCCAGCGTTTAGAAGCGCACAGCACCTAGGCCCGTATTAATTAACCGATCTTATACTCGCTTTCAAGTACGAAATCAGTTGATACTCCCCACCTTGAGATCGCTGATGTTTAATATACAAATATCAACCGCATTTCAAAAGAGATTGCTCGCAATGCCAGGAACTTAAACGTCGTTATTTGGGAGCCGATTGTGCTAGCGGGTACTTACATCACAAGTGCGCTCATAAGAGTCGAGTATTGTTTATTAATCAACGCTAAACTCAGCTGATAACGCAAACCCAAGTGACAGCTCAAGTTGTGTTTATAGTATAGCGTAGCAGTGCAAATTTTTTCGTAAGAGCATACTCAATTTTGAGATCGGTTTATTAATACGGGCCCTAAGGCGAAGGCGCAGCAATAGCGCAGCCCGCACGAGACAGGTTCCAGAGTGGAAACCGAGCGGCGTGATGTAGGTACCTTTGTTCGAAAAAAATATATTAATTCTCTCTTTTTACTATGGTTGCATCGCACCATAATGTGGCAAAAACCAACGATGACGACTACGATGACGGTTCTAATTATTATATTATGGGTGTATTCCGTTATGCACTGCGACCACTGTAAGGTGTGACGTCAATTCAGTATACTGTGAAGCCGTTCCTTTATAGCCAGTTATACTGGTTACGATTTAAAACGGAACGCAATCCAGTATACTGTCAGCCGCATTTTTTGACGCAGCATTCATATGAGTATTTTCTAGAACATAAAAATAAACTGTTTTGGAGTACTGTCCAATTAAAAATATTTTAATTAATATTAATTGTAAATTGAATTTATAATATAATAAAAGTAAGTACTTTTTCATAAAAAAGAATAAAAAAGAACTTTCAGCTCGTATTGAACATTTTCAACACAGTCTAATAAAGTTAATTTTTGCAATTCTTCCATTGTTTTATTTATTAATCCAAACTAATTACAGAACTTTAAAATTTTCTGATTATACTGTAGCTTTGTTTATAAGACGTTAGGCACTCGAGTGGTTTTGACTGATCATATTAATTATTACTTGCTCTGTGGACTGATCACGTGATCAAAGTACTGCGAGTACCTTACCTCGAAAACGCCAGTGCTCACAGTAGAATATGGCGGCGATTAATGACGTCATAAATTTCCCTAGGGTACTGCGGCAGTATACTGGCAGTCCATAACGGAACGAATTTTTCTACAGTGATAGCACTGTGCAGTGGTTGCAGTGCATATCGGAAGACACCCTAAGTCACATTAGTTTGTTTTTTTGAAATCACTATTGAATCGCCCATTGGTCGATACTTGGCCTTACTAGGTGTTTGTTCATTATTCAATACAGGTAAGCCGAAGGTCCTTTATAATTACGATATGATAAACGAGATCAGGGAGATTACCAAACTCGAGTTGCAATGTTACGGAATCGTTATAAAACAACTACAACCCTATTTGTCAGTGCTTATGTCAAATTGATGGACATGAGACAATGAACGTAGGACAATGACAGTTGACATTGACAATTGACATTCACGAGTAAATCGTAGATTGTGTCGCATAGCTTGATTACATTATCTTCGTTAAGTTTTAATCTGAAATTTTGTTTTTCTTCTCATATCATTGTTTTTTCTTCCACTGTAACCTGTATATGAAATACTGTCAGTATGTCTAGGGAATTCGGTTTTAATAATGATGATTCTCCAAATAAAACTAATTCGCATCTACAACTTCCTAGCCCGATAATCACCCGTAGAAATCGTACGGCATCTACGTAAGTTTTGCATTTTTTTATAAAGTAATAGTTGTTATTATGTTTTTACTATCGCATTATATTTATTTCAGATCTGAAAGAGCTTTAGGAAACCCTGTAGAGACTGGTAAAATTAAATCATTCTGTAGAGCGAAAGGTCATGGATTTGTAACTCCATTAAGAGGCGGCGAAGATCTTTTTGTGCACATCTCTGAGTAAGTATATTCACATAACTTAGAGAAGTCTGATATTTACATAGTCTGATGTTTACACATTGTTGTTTCAAGGTCAGTTTTTTTTTGTTGATTATGGTAATTATTGTGAATAAAATGGTGTGGTATTTTACATTACTAAAAACGACTTGTTTTAGGAAGAGATAAAGGTTTTATATTAATTAGTTTTAAAATGTGCAATATTTTGTTTGTAGTATCAACCATATCATTGTATTGAAAAAGTTTATTTTTACATTTAATTTAGTACTTTTTTTCCTTTAAAATAAATTAGAATATTATAGTTTTAATCATTTTTAATTGCAAATCTTTTGTAAACTTGTTCACAGCATCGAAGGTGAGTATGTCCCTCTGCCAGGAGACGAGGTTATGTACCGACTCTGTCCAATTCCACCCAAGTTTGAGAAGAATCAAGCCGTCCATGTGAGGATTGTGCATCTGACCCCTGAAAAGCATGTTAAATGGGATGAGCCCCCGCTGTAATTGATCAATCTATTTGAGATACAGTTACCATAATCATTTGCAACAATCCATGTATTCTTATATAAGCTCTTTTAGATCTAAGTTTGTCTTACACCCAAGAACTAAGTTCTTATCTCAACAATAGGTACTTAAGGTCATATTTATAGTATTGTCAATGTGTTATTTGCATTTTACATCAGTATTTATATAGGATGGATATGTGGTGCTAAATTTTTGAAGGTTTTACCATCACTAAGATTTTGATAATGAATGTGTATTGGACAAAAGTTCTGCTTGTCACATCTTTGTTTTATGCAGTAAATATGATCACATTATTGTATGTTGTAAACATGTTTATGGTTTCTATGGCCTAATTAGTTTGATTTGTAGGAAATTAATTTTATTCACTATTTTCGCACAAATGTTAAGTACTTAATACTATTTAAAATATGCCCCAAAATATTTTTGATGATAAACATTTATTGATAGCACTGGTAAATTGCATTTAAGCTGCTTTTCATGTCTAAAAGTAATATTTTTGTATTTATGAATTATTGTAATCATTCCGTATGATTGGATTTTATGTTGCCATGCTTTGTATTTACAATGTTATTTTTAGTTATAATGATGTGTTTGAAATATATTACCTAAGTAAGCATATTTGTGTGTTTTATTTAACATAATTCGGCATTGCGGAAGACACGCGTAAGTAGGTGTGATAATATTATGTGATGTGCAGTCAAGGTCTCTTTTATCAAAGCCATCACAAAACACTTTTATCTAATTGAAATAACAGAGAGATAACATGTTCGATTAGCACTTGGCCACTTGACTGAAATAATGTATGGATATTTACACATTTCCTTATGATTATAAAAAAAAGACAGGGATTATTAGGAAATAAAAAACAATTTTGTTGTAGATATATTTTATTAGTACAATTCAGTTACAAATGATACACTTACTCTAAATTATAGCCTGTCTAAAATCACTCATGGTAAATTATATGCTGAATAGACAAAGTGGATATGGTCCTAATCTAAAAATAAAGAAATATGTAACAGTTATGTATATTTATAGTACATAATTAAAATAATACAAAAATTATATGTATGTAAAAATACAATATAAGTTGTAATATAAGGTTATCTTAAAGCTTAAATTTCCACCTAAATGGCGTTCTGAAATGGTTATTTACTGTAGAAACAAATTTCATTTTGTTTTAAATGTTTTTATTTTTACATGATTATCTTAACTTAATGTATTTTAAGTGTTTCGTTTTTGTCTATACGTCATGGATATCTTTTGCTAAACAGTCTAATTAGAAACACATACATTAGTGTAATATGGGTTCAAAGGTACAAATTTCAGTAGTTTGATAAAAACCAAACGTAAATGCATAATTACAGAATGTTTTGTTTGAAAAATGCTCAGTGATTGTTGTAGAAATAATGCGTGAGTGCTGGTTTCTTTATTTTTATTGTCGTGTTCACTCCTTTCCATTTTCGATGTTTCCATTCTGAAAAAAACAAATTCAATATTACTTTAGGTAGATTGTGTTGCAAGATTGAATCGAAGTAAAAGTTGTTGATATATAAAAAATACACAATTAACCGCGTAAATTAGAGTTTTAAATTTCAATTGAAAGCAAAATTTAGTACATCTGCTTGATTTGAGCGTGATTTCGCGTTGTGGGTGAGGTCGTTCTAATGTTCGTGTTTGCGTTCGTGCGTGTTATGCTTTTTATCACAGGTCAATCCGGCCAAAATAGAAACACGCAGCTAGTAATAAATACTCATTAATATCATAAATATCAAGTGTTTGTTTGTTTCTAATGCTTTTTCGCATATTTATGATATTTTACGTAACAACTCAGCGATTTAATGACGGATTTATGTGTGTGGATCTCCACATCTAGTTGGGAGGCTAGAGAGTGACATAAGATGGCTCTAATATAGCTCCGTTTCAAATTTTTATTATTTATTGTTATAGCGGCAACAGAAATAGACTGAAAAATTTAATTATAATTATAATTTTTCACACAGTTCATGAGTTCGTTTTTTTTATTGATGCGTGACGTGCGTCACGGACACACAGACATCGAAAGCTCAGGAATAAGGTCCCGTCTAACCTTTTGGGTAACCTTAAACAAATATAAAAAATTGGTTGTCTGTAAAGTCGGTTTACTGGCGATAGTTGAACGTGACAACGTCCAATTGTGCTTCTTTGTCGTTCGTTCCGCGCTCTCGCTTGCACTTCAAGCCTTACATGGAACGCCTCAGAGCGAGGTAACGCCGCATGAGTCATGTTTTTTCGTGCGTGCAGCCGGCTCTATCGAATTATAAGACGTTGTCAAGTCAAAAATTCGATAAGTACACAAATAACAAATTATAGATATACCTCTTCAAGGTGCGCCAGGTGGTAGTGTCGCTTACGCAACGCAGCGAGTCGCGCCCGTTCCGCATCGAGCGCACTTTCCAACTCGAGCGCGCGCACTTTGCTCTCCATTTCAAGGCGCCGCGTCGCTGTGAGTGTGAGCGCTGATGTGTCTAGTGCCTCTGTGGAAGCGGTGATTGGTTAGAGAGTGATTGGGATGTCGGTACTTGTTGAGAAATATTTAATGGACCCTCTTCACAAGCGAGAGCGTTAGCTCAAAAAATGATCATCGATGTTTGTCGCCAATACGGCGATTGCGAATAAAGAGATCTACAGTAACGGCCGATCATATACATTTAGGCCGATCATAGATCATTTTATTTTTCTAAATTATCGTGAAAAAGGTCCTAAGAAAGTCCTAAAAAAATTAGAAGTGGAATTGTAATTTGGCATTTTAGAAGATTGTTTCACGTTTCCGTTTTCCAACAAATTGATATAAACCTGAAGATTGTTTGCTATTTTATATGTAAGGTAATATACATATTATGTAGCAATAGTTTAACTCAATCCTAACGTTTGCGACATGTCGCACTGGGCACATAAACTTCGACGTGTAAACGTATGGCATTTGTAAAGTATGTATACACTTACCCTTATCCCTCACGAGCGCGGGGGCGGACCATACCGCAGCTACAAGTGCACCAGTAAAGTATTTGTATAGAATGTGTACTCACCCTTATCCCTCACGAGCGCGGAGGCCGACCTCACAGCTGCTACTAACGCCCCAGTAGCGGCCGCCACATGTCTTGAAGCAGCAGTCAGTCGCGTTAATGCAGGTGCACTAGGAGGTGCTCTAGCACGTGATGCTGCAACTAACTGCGCTGTACTGCCGGCCACTTCGTGTGCTGCTGCACTCACGCCTTCTACTTTGCCGCCCGCGGACGATACTGCTTCGTCTGCGCTTGTACTGCAAGATAACAAATTAATAAAACAATAAATAATAAATTCAGAAGGGTTGAATGCGTTATACAGAACACTAGACTATAACAAAATAGGTTTTGCTATTGTTTTAGATTCTTGCAAAATTCAGATAAGCTTCAACCCAAATCCAGCTAAACTATTACTACCTAAGCAGTTTAGTAGCAGTAGCTATAAACTATCTTAGCAGTTTTTGTGTGGTAGAGTCACAATTATTTCAAACATAAATAAAACTTCATATCAATAAAACCGTAATCAGAATTCCAGAAACAGGACAGAAGGTCCCATAATTTTACATGTGCTTCAATTAATGTTAAATCAACTCACACTAATAACTTAGCCGCGAAGACGACCGACTTCGCCGCGGATATAAGCCCCTCGGACCACTGCGGGTTGCGGCGGTACATCTTCTGCCTTGTCTTCGGATCTCCTAATTCATTCTGCAGCTTCCTCGCATCCTGGACCAGCACCTTCACGGCGCCCATGAGTGTGGTGCAAGCGTCCAGGATCTTGCTGTTCACTTCTAGTTGTACCCCGGAGTCACCTGCTTTGCTGGCTGCTAGCAGATTCTGGTAAAAAAATAAGAATTTTTAACGCAATTCTTTTCATAGATAAAGTTCTAGAATAAAACTATTATAATTAGAAGTTCACAACTAATTTTAGAGAAAAGTACTGAAAGTAAGAGCTTCGGAAGATAAAATATCTTTCAACATAAAGAGAATAATTGAGGTCATATCAAGGCAAACGTAAACTTGCGTCACTATAAACGCACTCTATATACTACTAGCTTTTCCCCCACGTATACAAAGGAAAACCCGCATTGCTCCCGTTCCCGTGGGATTTTCGGTATAAAAACTATCCTATATGTTATACCAAATTACCTTCTATGTGTGTGCTAAATTTCATGAAAATCGGTTAAGCAGTTTTTGCGTAAAGGAGTAACAAACGAACATACAAACTTTCGCATTTATAATATTACTAGCTTTCCACCCACGGCTTCGTCCGCGCAGTCAAAGAAAAACCCGCATAGTTCCCGTTCCCGTGGGATTTACGGGATAAAACCTATCCTATGTCCCAGGGTAAAAAGTAGCCTATGTCCTTTCTCGGGTATCAAAATATCTCTATACCAAATTTCATGCAAATTGGTTCAGTAGTTAAGGCGTGATTGAGTAATAGACAGACAGACAGAGTTACTTTCGCATTTATAATATTAGTATGGATAGTAGGATGCTTCGTCCTATACAATTGTACTCACCTCAATCTGAGAAGCCGCCTGTTCAATCGCCAGGTCCATTTCCGCTAGTTCATCGTCCACACTCCTGGTGCCGGTAACAAGTCGATCTGCCGCAGTCGCATTACGGGATACCGTCTGTACACTTGTCCGCGCTTCTAAACACACGCTGCGGTCTATTGCGCCGGTCTTGAGTGATTCCAGACACTGCTTCGTCGCTGTTAGCATACTTCGACAGTCGTTGTTTAATTCTGGGTGGAATAAATTTTATTTTAGACGACTTTTATAGCAATTTAAATGGGCAGAAAAAATATTAAACTATACGTAAGATTAAATTGTAATGTAACCCACATTCACGAGCTCTAAGTTATATTATTCTGGAGACAAATGTACAAATAATTTAATTAATGTAACATAGGATATGATACTCCTTTACCAATAAACACAACTCTCATGAGTTGCGATGAGAAAATTGAAATAAATAGCTAATAAAATATTGTATTTAAGTAACTCACTTTCTATTAATTCCAAATCGGTGGACAAGTTGGACACTTCTGACGCATACGAAGACAGTTGAGCGGCGTTGTGAGCAGCAAAGATGGCTGATTTGGCAACTGCTTCTTCGTTCCCTTCCAACTATAAAGAAAATTAACTCAAAATCATTATATTCTGCTCTACAACCAATATATAAGATATTTTCAGAAGAAATAATATCATGTTACCTGTGACTTTCTAGCAAGTTCTTCGAAAGCCTTAGAAGCGAGTTCGGCAGCTAATTTATTCGCATCTTGTGCGTTGGAATGTTCTAACGTCGAAATGGCAGTATTCATTACTTCTAATGCCGCTTCACCGGCACAACTTACTATTTTAGAGTTTTCTGCGAGACCAATAATTAATTATTTAGTATTTACACACTCAAAGAATTATTTTTACAATGAAAAAAAAATCATTAACAGAAAAATAGATAAGGCATGATAGAAATAACATAATATCCTACACAGCAAAATTACTACAACAAAATGTACATAAATAACACAAAATCACACTATGCATACATACAATAATCAAAACAAGGGCCAACTTACGTTTCTTTATTTCCCTATGGGCCTCTTCCAATTGAATTTTTAACGACGCCATATCCGCTTCTAGCACAGTGTTTTGTTGCAATAGATCCTGTAATTCACACTCTGCGTTCAGTCTCCCCTGCTCTGTATGCATCAACCTAGCTTCCATAAGCTATACATTTAAATATACTTAACGACAGGCCGCCGACAAGTCCAAAGCCAGAAGGTATCCATGCAGAAATTGTAGAACAGCGAAGGCGTAGGTAGGAGAGAAATAAAAAAAACATGCCATTAGATAACCGTTTCATGCAACTAAAGAAATTAATCAGACAATATTTCATTTAGATCAAAAATTATCATACATAATAACACTTATAGTTTCACATCGGATTGACACAAAAGAGTAATGAACAAACACAGAACAACAACTAAAGAATGGAAATTGAAAATGACTCGATACGATCAACGAAAATGCCCACACCGTAACCTAACCTGTATATCATTATTTTTATCATCGACGATTCTTTCAAAAGACATCTTTTCGTCATTTTTAATTTTTTCAAGCTCGAATAAATTTGATTTAAGAATTTCTACTTCTGTGTTTAAATGTTCAATGTTGCTATCTTTGACTGCTAATTGATTATTGAAATCCTGTTGCGACATTTGATATTTGTCGTTTAAAATACCCAGGTCTTTGTCACTTTCGAGTTTGATTTGATTGGTTTCTATTCGAAGGTTATCAATTTCATGTTTAAGGCTCTGTTCGATTTCAACCTTCTCATTTTGAGTTATTTCTAATTTTTTATTAAGTTGATCCCTTTCCTCCTGCAGTTGATCAACTGTTTGTTGGAGAACCTAATAAAATGTAAATATTATGTAATGTAAATAAAACATACACGATTTGACGACACAACACAGTACCATATCCCAAACGAACCTGCTTTTCAGAAGATAATTCATTGAGAAGTTTTTCATTTTCTTCTACAAGTTTAGATTTTTCTTCAGCTAATAAACTATATTCTTGTGCCTTCGCCATGACCACTTCATTAAGTTCTTCTTTTAAACGAATTATTTCTTCAGTTTTTGATTGTTCTAAATGTTCAATTTTATTTTTCAAATTAAATATTTCTGACTGTTCATCTGATAGAGTATTTTGAAGCATGACTTTATTCAAAGTTTCTTCTTCGAGTTGAGCTTTTAAAGATCCCAACTGTAATTCTAAATTCCTTAACGATTCCGTATTCGTTTTTTTAACTTCATCCAATTCGTTTGCTAGAGCTTGTGTCTCAGAATTTTTGTTTTGCAATGTCGTTTCATATTGTAATTTACAATTCTCAAGCTCGATATTTATTGATGTAAGTTTTTCTAATGCCTCTTGAATTTCTCTGTCTTTTTCTTTAAGGCACTCTTCGAATTCAGAATTTTTTGTTTTTATTAATTCATTAAGATCGAAACATTCTTTTTGTAAAGACGATTCTGAGTCAGAGAGCTTCGTTTTTAGATTGTCTAATTCAGTTTGCAATGCATTAGTGCGATGAGTTTCAGCCTGATGGAAAGTTATTATTTACAGAGCGTGCATGCAATTATATTACATTCTAACTAATACTGTATAAGCCAAAATATTACATCTACAATCTACATGCAATAAATGAATACTTAGAGCTACATGCAATTTAGTCTAATTCATCTAAGTTATAATACAATAAAGATTATGATGTTATTTAGACGACTACGAAATAATAATTTATTACTGACCTCTTTTTCCTGCTGATATTTTATTGTGAGCTCTGTTATTTGTTTCTGGGCCTCTTCTTTTTCTTGTACAACCTTTTTGTAATCTTCTCCGCTCTTTTGTTTGATACTTTGTAATTCTTCCTTCACTTTGGCTAATTCTGCTTCGCTTTCTATTTTCTCTTTCTTTAACCTGTCAAGACTTTCCGAAGCTTCTTTAAGTTCACTCGCCATTATTGATATCTTCTCTTCTTGTTCCGTTGTTGCAGTTTTATGATCTATTTGTAACGATTCGATGGACGCTCGCAATGCTTCTAATTCAACTTCTTTTTGTCTAGATTGTTCTAAATCTGTTCGGAGATTCGATATTTCTATTTTGTATGCTTCGATTTCTTCACTGGACGATGCGCTTTGTTGAAGGAGTTCCACATCCCTAGGAGATAACATCAGGTTTAATATAGTTATACAATGTAAAAAAGAGCGTGTGTACCGAGCATACGTGTCAGAAGTGTAACTTCTTTGGCATGATTCAAAGATACCAAAATCGTCGCTTTACTCCATGACGTGACGGTATCGTCATGATTCGACCTTGAATTTTTACTCTCAGCGCGCCTAAAGAAGTTTCACTTCAAAAATGCCTTTAAAATTATACTTACTTCACTCGATCATTTAACTGCTGTTGTAGCATCATCTTGGCACTCTCGTGTTGTGCCGCGGCGGCACGTAAACTGGACGTTAACTTGTCTACTTCGGCTTTCTAGACAAAAATAATAATATTTATTTAAACATTTTTTTTAAATTTAAAATTAAATTATGTTTGTTAGTAACTTTATTATTTTAGGCTGCTATTGCCTGTATTAAGAATTAATAAATTGGGTTTTAAGTAATTTGAAAAGTGTTAAGCTTAACATAAAAGAATTTGAAGTATTTTTATGAAATATTAAAACACAGCAAACAGTTGAAACTAAATGTACCTGTCTAATAAGTGCGATGTGTTCTTCACGTAGCTGCGTGTAAGCACCTTTTAATTTTTGGAACTTCTCATCAGTCACTTTTGCTTTTTCTTCCGTTTCACTGAGCTTTTCTAGAACACATTAATTAATTAGTTAGTAAAAGTGACAAATTATAATGAAAATATTAAAAATTAAATGAACGTAAAATATAATGTTACTAGAAAATAAATTAACTTACTTTTAATTTCTGGCGCTTCAACAGCCAAAATATCAGCCTTTTGCTTTTCTTCCTCCAGTTCGTTCTGAAATAGTTTATTAGATATTAAAACTTCTATCAAATATATTGTAATAAAAAATTATTAATTAATTTTAAAACTTATTCATACCCTAGCTGCATGAAGTTGTGTTTCAACTCTTGCGCAGTGTTCCCGCATCGAGCTTAGCATTGTGTTGCGTTCTTGTACTATTTGCGAGACTTCTGTCCTGTTCCATAGAAAATAGCATGATTTAATTGTTAAGTAATATACTGTTACAAAAAATTGGTCAATTATATACATCTCTCTCTGGAGGAAAATCACCCTTAGTACTACTAAGGGTGATTTTCCTCCAGAGATGTGCTATGTTATATTGCTGTGGATGCGTTTAATATCCACCAATCATATTCACTGATGCACATAACACTTGTGGAAATGTATTCAACTAAAATACGTTTTTATATGGCAGGTTGCGTGGTATATAGCATACGCATAGCGCGACATATCGCATATCTTGAGCTTCACATCTTCCTCGCGTAGCTACTTTGTGGAGTCGCATCTTCATAGCACATTTCACTCGCACATATAGTTTGGTATCAGTAAACCGTTCACACAATTTCACAGCACAGTATTACATTTACGCTGCGTAGCTGCATAGAACACCCTAAGCCCTAAGGGCTGCTTCATCACTACATCACTACATAAAGTATAAAACAAAGTCGCTTTCTCTGTCCCTATGTCACTTTGTATGCTTAAATCTTTAAAACTACGCAACGGATTTTGGTGCGGTTTTTTTAAATAGAGTGATTCAAGAGGAAAGTTTTAGTATATAATTCATTAGGTTATAGACAAAGCGGGCGAAGCAGCGGGCGGTAAGCTAGTTTTTTCATAAAACTCACCGCATTCTCTTAAGTTCAGTCTGCAGATGGTCAATAAGCCGGTCTCTCTCTAACAACGGGTCTGGAGCGGGTGAAGGCGTGGCGCGCGTTTCTAGCGAATCGTGACGCGGTGGTGTTGATACCTGTAGGTAAAAATAGACATTATGGTTATGAGAATAAGGGATATTTTAGCGTGAAACTGTGTGATCTATTTTGCGTACTTGGCTGCTGTTGGTTGTTTAACGTTTGTGTTTTTTTAATGTAGGTGTTTGATTATGATTTAATAATAACAATTTAATTAATCTTTTTCAAAGCAAACTATGAAATTACGGAAAAAATAAATCTGTATATTATTCTGGTATTAAAAAACGCATTCTCCTTAATATGTTGAAACTTTAAGGGAATGTTCGATTTGTCATATCTAAAATAATGATTAATTACCTGGCTAATTGTTTCGGAAGTATCAATTAGAGATCCAATAGCGTCTACTTCATCAGGCGGCGGCTCCGGTATTGAAACTACAGGTGCAACGTATGTGCCGAAGTCACTCTGCAAATGATAAGCTTATTTATTTATTTCTTCGTATTATAAATTTAAAATTCATAAATGACACTAAAATATTTAGAAGTCGCGAATGGTATGAGTGAAATATATGCAAATACATGTTGTCCATTACCACTTAGAACATAACATTGCAAAAAAATACCATGGTAAGAAATTGAGTACACTGAAATTATTAGCGTTATTTATTCTTATTATAAATTTAAAAATAATTAATGTCAATCAAAAATTAAAAAGTTGTGAATTGTATGACTCAAATATTCTCAATACAAGCCGTCTATTATCAATAAGTACATCAACATTGCAAATGAAAATACCATGGTTATGGATTCAGTATAAAAATGGATATATTAATAATTGTAACTATAATTAAGATTTACCTGTAATAAGAAATTAGGCGGATTCGACGGTAGAACTGGCAGTGTGAGTAAATTCCTATAGTATTGTAGACTGCTTGCGTGTTTGTAGAACGAACTTAGCTTTTTGAACTGTTGACGGAACCTGAACAATAATAAATATAAATAAGTCGGAAATGATAGTGGAGAAACAAAAGGTCGCTGGAAAATGTCTGTTCTGAATAAAATATAAACTGTAAACAGCTGGCTGGGTGAATCGTGAAGCGTATGAAAGATATTAAAATTTCAATCAGTAAGTAGGCATTTTTATAGCGAAATATATTCAGGTCAAGTAAAAAAAAAATGTTTTTACTATTCTCTTTATTTTAAAGGGGACAATAAAACCGTTTTCAATCTACAAGTAGTTTCATACAAGAAAATCGAAAAGTAAATTTAATAAGTACACGTTGCAATCATGGATGTGAGTCCTGAGCGCAAGGGCTGAGCGCAGCAATCCGGGCACTGAACCGTATTTATTTATTTACTCTTTATGTACAATAAAGAGTAAATAAATACGGTAAAGTAAAACAAAACCATTCAAAATGTACAAGTGGCGGCCTTATGGCTCAAAGCCATCTCTGCCAGGCAACCTTCAGGCAAAGTATTCACCGTATTTCACTTTTTTAATTTAGTCTGTAAAGATAAGTCCACACAACACACACCTCTCTCTATGTCCACTTAATGTATCGGCCGTTTAAGAGGCGTGTAGACGAAATAGAAGGGGCACGTTACAATCGTAGTTATGCGACGAATCCTGGGCGCAAGGGATTAGGGCAAATAGCCGACACTTAACCATGTTTCAGTTTAGTATGTAAAGGTACGTCAACACAGCACCCACCTCTCTCTATGTCCACTTAATGTAACGGCGGGTAAAGAGGCGTGTAGCCGGAACAGAAGCCGCACGTTGCAGTCATAGATAATAGATATGTGACGAGTTTTGAGCACAAGGGATTAGAGCGGCAACCCAGCACTGAACCATATTTCACTTTTTATATTTAGTCTGTAAATATAAGTCCAAACAACACATACCTCTCTCTATGTCCACTTAATGTATCGGCGGGTAAAGAGGCGTGTAGCCGGAACAGAAGCCGCACGTTACAATCGTAGATGTGAGACGAGTCTTGAGCGCAAGGTATAAGAGCAGCTAATCGGCACTGCCCACTCGCTGTCATTGAGTTGGCTCTTGCGTTGCCGAGACTGTCGAATACTGGAGACAAAATTAAATTGTAGGTCAATTTGTTAAAGGGCGAGCCGGTACTACCATGAGACAATTATAGTTTAATACTTGATTTTAAACTAGAATTTACAGGAAAAGTTTCGGCATGATTGAAGAAATTTTACAATGGAAATGAAGGAATAAGGATAAAATTGTAATGTCTGAATAAAATAAATTATATAGACTAATCATTAGAGATCTAAATAACGATTAAATTGAATCAGCGGTAGTGGAGAAATTAAGAACATTACGAACCTGCTGATTGTAAATTCAGGATATCATCCATGTAGTCGAACAATTCAACACACAACTGGAAACTGAAACAAACAGCCTACATAAATATAACGATCTTTTTTCCTGGAAAACTCGAATAACACACAATTAACTAAGATCGTTTGAAATTGCTTCGATATATACTTTAAAAGATATAACAGATGCAAAACTCACTAGTTATTAACATCGTTTTCAGCAATGGCGTCTAACTCCTCAACCGTGAGCTGCATATTACCGGGAAAGCGCGGGTTTCGCGCGTGAAACTTGAGCTTGCTTAGCAGAAGCGTGCAATAGAGATGGATCAGTCTGCCGTAGCCTTCACGGAGATGCATCTGTGTACATACAATGATTATTATGTTTGCCTTTTTTTAATTTGGAAAGGAGTAGGGTCTAAGTTTTTCTGTATTTGAATTGTTTCACCAGTAGGAGGCTCTAAAACTAGTACCAGCACCGGTTGTAGCCGGCTGTCAAGAATATAATAAGAGCAGAACCTACGCGTCAAACAATCTTAAAAGTATGAAGCGGCTAAGAACAATCTCTTTTTTATTTCATGACAATCTTCATTTTGTTTAAAGATAAAAATAATTTGGACAACTGGAAATTGCAAACCACAAATCTAAATAATCGTATACGGTAATGAGCTCAATTTGATAAATTAATTACTTACGATATTTGTTATTTACATAATAGTTCTCTAATAAATTAATTAATAAGGCATGGTTCAATGTATCCAAAAGTATTCCGCTAAGCAGCAAATATTATCAAATAAACACAAACAAATGAGATCACTCTTAAGTGATAAGGCCGCCTTCTGTGCTGTTTTTCTCTTAGAATAAGTTTTGTTTGTATTCTATGTATTTTGGCAGCACAATAAAGAGTATAAATAAATAAATGCTTAAAATGCATTTCGCAATAGTCTGACACAGTTTTAGCGGCACAGGCTCACCTATTGTTACTCGCAATTCTAATCTTTTACACAATCACTGTGCCTGTTAAACTTTGTCACATAGATAATGCTTTTTATTCTTTATTTCATATTTTTGTAAACGCATCAATTATTGAGTGTAAAATGATAATATTGGACGAAATTGGATTTGATTTAATTTCCTATAGGTACCCTTGATAGGGGAGGACACAGACCACTTAAAATACATCAAAAGTCAAATAGTACACGCATACCGCAGCCTAATACAATCATAACTATATGATAGAGGTTTTCTTTCAACTCGATAAAAGCACGCTTCCAGAAAACTTACTACTTAGTTACTTACCAATAACTTCCACGCGACAATGCGATAGTATTAGAATACCATAAATGACCATTCTCGATAGTACTTACCCATAATTTCCCCAAATTCTCGATCATTCCAATGTGCCGCTGCGAGTCATCGAGACACGCGGGGTGCCCCTCGCGGAGCAGCTTGTGGGTCACGTGACAGAACTTCCATGCAACAATGCGGTTGTCTTGTAGGGGCTGTCGTATGGCCACCATCTAGAATACATTAAAAAGATTAATAGATAGAATAGCTACACTCGTAGGATTTTTTCGGGAAGGGAATCAATGATATTCCCACTGTCTTGAAACTTAGAAAGTATCAATGAAAACTTTAAATAATAGAATAGATCTTATCTTAATCTTCTTGTGTGATTATAAATAAATAAAAACTTTTATTCATATGGATCCAGAAAATCTAAAAGTTACTTAGCTTTTATCTTTCAATATTTCAATCTGCCTTACTACTTTGAAAAAAAAGTACAGAAATTCCATTTATAATATGATGAATCAAAATGTAAAGAGCTAGCACAGGAATATCCAATAAATAGAAATCATTTATTTACATTAAGAATGATTTACTGTTAACTGCAAACAGCTGTGTAAAATTAGATTTGATTTATATCCGTAGGTTCAAGTTTATATTTACAAACATCATGAGTGAGTTCGTTGAATGTTTATATAGAACAGGACATCGCGTGGTATCTCTGGTATATTTATACAACATGACGCATCTCTATTTTAATCGCAAAGGCATTAGATGCAGAATCCACTTACATTTAGTTATTCAACGTTAATATCCAGATTGTAGTATTATACAACTTTATATGGCATTAATCAAAACATTCCCATATGCTTTGATAACCGTAGGTCTGATTCTTACCAAATGTTCATCTTCAGACACATGTACAAGTACTAAATCCATACTAATATTATAAATGCGAAAGTAACTCTGTCTGTCTGTCTGTTACTCAATCACGCCTAAACTACTGTACCAATTTGCATGAAATTTGGTATGAAGATATTTTGATACCCGAGAAAGGACATAGGCTACCTTTTATTGCGAAATATGTACCACGGGCGAAGCCGGGGCGGACCACTAGTACATAATATTTACCCAATACGTGATGGCACTCTGTTCCTGGAAGGTACCGATGATAGCGCTGCGTACATGTTTCTCTTTGACCGGTGTTTCGACCGCATTCATAGCCTTCTGTATGGCTAATGTCTGTAACAAAATTTGTATGTATATATGTCTCTATAGGTATAAGGAGTGCTTTCCATCAACGAATATATGAGTGCAACGGACTTTACATAACTAAAAATAATCAATATGATAACATTAGGCAATATGTATTTCATTTAATGTTATTTTAGTTTATTGCAGTCTGTTGCAATCTGCAAACCAGTTGGTTTGAAACTTTGAAGATTGTCAAAAATTAATTTAAAAGACGAGAAAATTTGGTAAACAGAAAGATAACTGCGCAAAATTGTACCTTCTTTACGGTCAATCGTACGTAACAATTCATTTGTGGAAAAATAGCTTTATTAGTAACTTAGCATTCATTATTAATTATTACCTGTTAAGTGATTCATGACCTCGGAAAGTCCCGTCTGAACTCAACGTATAAAACTGGACAATAACATACCACACTTCCAAGACATCGACGCAGACAGATGTTCAAAATTGGATTTTATTTATATCCTTCGGTTTCAAGTTTATGTTTACCAAGAACTCGAGTGGATTTGTTTATCTGAATGCGTGGTGGTGTTGTTAATATACATATTAATATATGGAACTGTTTTACGTTTAGTGGAAATTTATAATTAGTCTAAACTTTGAATTTAAATTTCAATTTCGTTCTTAATAATTACTTATGTCCATCTTTGATATAGTTATCCAATACAACACTAGGAAAAATAGCAAAGATTTGATGGTCCAATTTTTAACGCATCGTCACAATTGCGCTACTCGAGAAATAGGCTAAGAGTTTTGAAATCCAGCATAATTCATGCCAACGGAGTTTTTTAGAGGCTCAGACGATTGAGCTCTGAAAGTGCACTCGAGTGCAGTCTATCTTTGTGCTAATGTTCCTTTAACTCGAGCACAAAGAATTCTGCAGTGGCTCTTTTACTTTCTTCGTGTCAAGTAGATAAAATGTGTAATTACCATAATCACCTCATCCAATTGAGAATAATTATATAGGGCATAGGCATATTAAAAATTTCCCATCTTTCACAAAAAATATTTAAAAATTTAGCTTTATTTTTTATTTAATACCAGCGGCCTACATATTATATTGAATACGTAATAACTGCAGTATGCCGCGTTTTTTATTCCTTCATTTACAAGGAAATAATTGAAGTGCACACACTTCATGCATGATTAACTTTATAAAAAAACCTTGCTAGTTCTTGGCAAGAAGACTATTTTTATGATAATAATAAATATTATTTTTGTATGATAAAATAACTAAATGCGCGACACGGCATGTAATTTTAAGACTCCGATTGAAAATGACCTCAAATCTACAGTGTTTCTGTATATTTCTAAAAATTGCTACATATTTGTCGCTAATAATTATTATAAACGAATCTCTTATAGAGATTCCTCCTTGTTTCTCACAATAGACGATATTTAAAAAAATTCATAAAGCATACCGAAAACATAAACTACGTACCGTTACGTCTAGGAAATTAAGTTTACTTCCATACACTCCATGTATTTGATATGTTAGCGATAGTGAAGTTAATTTAAACATGCGCGGTGTGATGTTTGTGGAAGTCTGTTTATTTTAACTTCGTGACTCATTTAAATGTTTTCCAAAATATACACTACTTGAAGATAATTTCAAATAATTTGGAAAATCCAAAAGTGCACGCCTCATAATTTTTTTTTAATAAATATTTATTAATTATTATTTTTGTTTATTTAATAACAATTAAACCACATCGAATCAGACCCTGAAAAATGAAAGGGTTCTATTCCTGAGCATACTCAAGCGTAAGAGAAAAAAAAAGACTCGATTAGTAAAGTATTTCGGTCGCTATCGTGTTAACAAGAAAAAGGATCCGCACATACAGACACACGGACGTCCAAGACAGAACTTTTTTAAACTGTTTTTTAACTAGTTTAAATAACAAAAATGACATCAAAAATATCATGAACGTTAAAAATAGTGTTTTTTCTTAATATGTGTGTGTATGTATTATCTTACAAGTGCAATGTATGATACATAAAGACATTTTAAGTTTGAAAAATCAGATGTTTTGCGCGAAGTGACAGTAGTACCCACCTCAACGCTTCGCTTATGAGGCGTGCAAAAGCACGTAAACTATAACAAAGTTTACACCAAATTACGGATGTCTTCAGGTATAAATAAGAATGAAAAAACAGGGCCAAATGAAGGTCCACGTGCAAAATACGGACGAGAAAATGTAACTTACCAGCTGATGGAAGCGTTTATCGGCAGGTGTCGCCATAGCGTGTTAGTGTGGAGAGTCAGCTGCATGCATTAGTTTAGTGACGAGCCACGCTGGAAGCAAACACGCGGCACAATGTTAGCGCTGTTAGCGGATCTGGTCAATGAGCGGTACCAGTATGACTACGTGATGGTTAAATGATTAAATCTCTTAATTACAATAAAGAAGGAATATACAAAATATAAGGTATAAGATTCTACTTAATCGATTATATAAACAATCATGATCCAACAAAAGTTTAACATGACAATAGCATTAAATTATTTAACGAATATAGAATGAATATTTATTTACAAGGATGTGGGTACTGGGTAGTTTAAAAATTTAAAATATTAAAAAAATCTCCACGATTCAAAATTCAAAGCAGAAATTCTAACAAGATCGACCAAGATAATTGAAGGAAATAACAAAATTGTTTCAGATTGTATTAATGTAGGAATTCATGCAAGTGTTAACAATGAAACATGTGGCAGATGAACAATAGAGTGATTAAAATTTTCATGCTTTACCAATAGAATAAGACATTCAGTTCAACGAAAATAAATAAGACGTAAGTTTAATCAATAAAATCAACAATGGCTTAAATAATATGAATTACAGAACTCATCTGGGTCGCATCAACTTATGTAATTTTTACTAGGATAATTATAAAAAATGCTGAACCCATTGACCACCGAGCGCCCCGATCGGGCCACGACACAACAGATTTTCTATTGTGTCTGTGATTCCGGGGACTGATGGATACATCTCCAAAGCAAAACATTCGGCTGTTTCGGCATAAGAAACAATTTGCTTTCCAAAATAATCTTCCCACTTTTCATATCCTAACATTTGAGAATTCTATAAAAATTATTGATATCTTCACAATATATTGCATATAAGCTAATAAGATCTAATTACTCTACGTGTTATATCCCCTTGGGGATATCTACGGCATCTCTGCCTAATTGGTTTAGCGACCGAGGCCTTGTTTACCTGATATGGTTAATGTCAGCGAAAAATCAATGCTGATGTTTTACCTGAAACAAATAATATATTTTTTGTACTCTTATTTTTTATATCTTACAAAATAGCCTTATCTTAGAGAAGGTAGAGTAAAAAATTTGCATGTCTAAAAATAAACCTTATGACAGGAAAATAAAATGGTTTTATACACGATCTGTTAGTTTAGATATTAATAATATTTTTGTGTGGAAATATCTTATATAAATAAAATAAATGAAATAGATGTTAGTAAAATTTTAATTTTGTTCGATGTTGAAACTAAAGCAAACACAAACAATATCAACATAAATTATGAAACAATAGAGCCATTCATGTGAATATGAAACTCGGCTATAGCTGACCTAAACTTTTGTTGAGGTCTCTTTTATTAACAAAATAGTCGTGTTTCCTTTTAATAAGGTTAAATTATTGCAACCTTCTTTCATGTTATTAAAAATAAACGTTAGTATTAGAAAAAAATTAATACGTTTACACCTCAGATAATCTGTTGTTGTTTAATTCATTATAATCAAAACATAAGGAACGTGTATCTAAGGATGTAACACTGATTATACAACCACTCTATTGTGATTGTGTAATATTGTAAGTCGGATTAAATTGTTCTTTGAAGTATTTATAGATGACCCCTACATTACATAAAATACAGTAGTTGCTAGGTGAATGCACTTTATAGCTCATCTTATAACTTTATCAGTTTCATCCAATCATTTTAACAGTAAAACTAATTCAATGACTTCAATATTATAATAGTCCGTCATGTGGAAGACTGCTCCTTCCATACCTATATGAAGCGCATCATGTATTTTATATTACAAACGCAAGCATATTCAATACCCAATATTAGACACAATAGCACAAATAACTAAATAGTTACTACGTAAACAATTGTGACAATAATAATTGGTTTAATACCACGGAAGTTTGTAATATGATACCCGCTTTATTATATTTGGAACAGCGAGAGATTACGTCTAACATATGAAACCTTAACCGCTATCAATGGCCCATCATGGCCCAGTGAGCGCCACCTACCAAAGGGTACTTGACCACATTACGGTACACTGTGACAGGGCGCTTGCTTCCACGCACTGATTGTCGACAGCCTGTTATCGCAGGCCGCAGCCCACGTCGGGTGTGAAGCAAGTGCTAATTATGCGTAACCGTAACGATAGCAGTGCGCTGATATAACGCATACTTGAGGAAATATTTACGTAATAAAACACGCGTTCTGGTTCGCTTAAGCCTTTGTAAATTCAAGCGACGCGGACGTTGAGGGTGACACAAAAATTAACTCAAGCTATAAATAAAATAGAATTTTTTGTTAATTCACTGTGACGTACTTGTACTACTTTGTTTATCCAACTTCTTTATAAATGTTTTACACATAAATAAACGAATCCCACTACTAGAAAATTATGAAAGTCGAGACTTCTACGTGCCGATGTGATAACTAATTCAAACATTCAACCATTCATTCAGTTACATACCACTTTTCTAGACAATAGGAATGTTCATAATACTAAGCAATATCCACGCTAAAACTACAATAGTGATAGAATTAATACGGAAGAGGACGTTCACCGTCGGTGACTGTCCTCCGCCCGCTTCCGCAGCAGATGAACCCGTGTTGCGGATGCACTAGTCATTACATTACATCACTATCATCTGATACTACTAGAACAATCAAGGAACAATGAACAAACTACAGAACTGTTTATGCCATGTTGGACAAACGAGTTATCTGACGGCTGGCCCACAATAGTTGTTGTTGGACTTCAAAAGGATTCTATATATTGAGATAGGAAGAGGATAAGCGAAGAACTTGCGCACAAAGGGCAATTCATCGCATGAAAGAATGAATTCTTCACGGTCCTTACAATGTTGTTATAGTTTCGAAACCCTGACCTCTGTATTTGCAACTTTGGGCACATGCGAGTCATCCTATTTAGTCCGTTTTCTTATGGGAAAAGGTATACATTTTTGAGTAAAGCAATGCCATTTGGTACGAATGTTGTACTCGTCTACCTAAGCCCAAATCGCCTGGTAGCCAGTGTCTACTCCCCGGCAGAAGGGAGGGAGGGGGGGTTATAGAATAGAGCGCCCGGCGCTCGGAAAAAAAATTCTGGCGGATTCATTTGGCCCTTTGAGTCGAGTTTGGTGTCGTTATCAGGTAACTCGGTGATGCCCAATTCATTCCCCATACCAGTTTTTTAGGGTTCCGTAGCAAAATATGTCACAATCTTTAAAAGAATAAACTTTTGGCAGTGGCAAAATCCAAACAAAACAGTATATTTTTATATTTTTGTATGAAACTTGGTTTATAAAAAAATACTGTCTGAAAGGCCATTTCATGCAGATTATAAAAACATTAACATGTAACATATATCTTACCATTTTCAATGTAAAATAAATTATAGAAAGTACAGGAACGTTCGTCAGCGCAGCGTAGGGGACGGCTAATAGACCCGAAAAATAAGCAATAACATAAAACAAAAACCAGTCAAGTGCGAGTCTGACTCGCTCATCGCGTGTTTCGTACTTATTTGTCCTATACCATATTATCTGGTCTGGTAGGACCTGGTTAACTGATACACACAGACTTTCGTCTTTATAATATTAGTGTGATTTTTAATCATCTATAAATTATAAATGAAGTCAGGTAACATTGTTAAAAATAAAGATATATAATAATAGAACGTTTTTGTATTAATAATAATGACAACCACCTCCACAATTACATAATTCGGTACATTTGAGCTGGCGTATAAAACACTTCAATCTGGAATTGCAAGATTTCACGCACCGACATCTTATCAATTCAAAGCTTCTCTTTTCTTTTTATTTCAGATGAGCAAGGAATATTTAGATTTTTTAGATCCCTAAATATATACAGCCTGTAAAACTGCCCTTAAGGTATGTTGTTTAAGGGCAGTTTCTGTGGGAGGCAAATTTTCGATTTGCCTGTCCGTTTTTGTTAAAAATTTGTTTGCGACCCTCATTTACTGTCACAGCGGGGTACAATGTGAAAAATAAACATGTACTTATAATAATTATTAAAAAAATATAAGTTCTGGATAAGAGTATCCTTAAAATATCGTGACCGTCTTAACCTATCATGCATTGTATTCACAAACTTTTCAATTTCACTGTCTGCATATTTGCCACTTTAAAGTGCTTCAAATCCTCGTGTGCCATTCGGATATGCCTTCCATACCTCAAATGCCGTACCTATAGTTCTTTTAGAGCTTTGGAACACAGGATATAGTAGTAGTAGCCAAAATAATGTTAAGAACAGTCGACAGATATGGCTAGTACAGAATATCATGTATTCCAAGCTAGAAGGTCTAAAAGAACTATAGGTACACATGCATTTGAGGTATGGAAGGCATATCCGAATGGCATACGAGGATTTGAAGCACTTTACAGTGGCAAATATGCAGACAGTGAAATTGAAAAGTTTGTGAATACAATGCATGATAGGTAAAGACGGTCACGATATTTTAAGGATACTCTTATCCAGAACTTATATTTTTTTAATAATTATTATAAGTACATGTTTATTTTTCACATTGTACCCCGCTGTGACAGTAAATGAGGGTCGCAAACAAATTTTTAACAAAAACGGACAGGCAAATCGAAAATTTGCCTCCCACAGAAACTGCCCTTAAACAACATACCTTAAGGGCAGTTTTACAGACTGTATATATTTAGGGACCTAAAAAATCTAAATATTCCTTGCTCATCTGAAATAAAAAGAAAAGAGAAGCTTTGAATTGATAAGATGTCGGTGCGTGAAATCTTGCAATTCCAGATTGAAGTGTTTTATACGCCAGCTCAAATGTACCGAATTATGTAATTGTGGAGGTGGTTATCATTATTATTCATACAAAAACGTTCTATTATTATATATCTTTATTTTTAACAATGTTACCTGACTTCATTTATAATTTATAGATGATTAAAAATCACACTAATATTATAAAGACGAAAGTCTGTGTGTATCAGTTAACCAGGTCCTACCAGACCAGATAATATGGTATAGGACAAATAAGTACGAAACACTCGATGGGCGAGTCAGACTCGCACTTGACTGGTTTTTGTTTTATGTTATTGCTTATTTTTCGGGTCTATTAGCCGTCCCCTACGCTGCGCTGAAGAACGTTCCTGTACTTTCTATAATTTATTTCACATTGAAAATGGTAAGATATATGTTACATGTTAATGTTTTTATAATCTGCATGAAATGGCCTTTCAGACAGTATTTTTTTATAAACCAAGTTTCATACAAAAATATAAAAATATACTGTTTTGTTTGGATTTTGCCACTGCCAAAAGTTTATTCTTTTAAAGATTGTGACATATTTTGCTACGGAACCCTAAAAAACTGGTATGGGGAATGAATCGGGCATCATCTAGTTACTTGATAACGACACCAAACTCGACTCAAAGGGCCAAATGAATCCGCCAGAATTTTTTTTCCGAGCGCCGGGCGCTCTATTCTATAACCCCCCCTCCCTCCCTTCTGCCGGGGAGTAGACACTGGCTACCAGGCGATTTGGGCTTAGGTAGACGAGTACAACATTCGTACCAAATTTCATTGCTTTACTCAAAAATGTATACCTTTCCATACAAGCATGCCCATAAGAAAACGGACTAATTGAAGGAAATCTTTTATAACCATAAAAGTAAAACTATTTATTGTGGAAAGGACCATGTTTCCTGTTTTGATGCGACAACGTTACCTAACTATGGGGTCATAAATTACCCGAATTTGCACATTTATATCGTTAATGTTTTATATAATTATATAGGCTTATAATACATTCCTTTTTTATATGAATGTGGTAATGCGAGAAAGCTGATATCGTTTAGCTTAGAGAAACTTGTCTTATAGACCGGGAGATACTGACACAAAATTTCGAGTCATTTGTAACAGGATGGCGGTTCTACAGGGGTCTTAGTACGCAATGACAAAAAGAAAAACGATGGCGTGAACGCTGGTACCGGCGGCTTAGTCGCGTGGGCGTTAGTCGAACTCGTCGGAAAATAGCGAAAGTCAAACGATTTGTAACAGTATGGCACTTATTTTTCCTGTAAGTTTGAGGATCAACAAATATAAATACAAAATTTCAAAGATCTATGTGTTGGAAATCTTCACTTATATAAATTAATAATAAATTAAGTTTTCAAGTATGACAGCACTTTTTCCCCCTACTAGAAGTATGGAAAATATAATAATGGTCACATTTTATCAAATACTCTCCAAAAATCCAAATGCAATACTGGTACAAAAAGTTTGGCGAAATAAAATTTTTTTGCAGATTTTCGGCGGTATGGCGACCATTTGGAATCGTCCGAAAAGTATGGCATGGCGATTTTCGTAAATGGCTGCACGACGATAGTCCCGTTAACGAAAAGTTAGCCTGGTACAAATGGTTGAATGATTGTTTTATTTAAATCAACACATTCGCGTCGGTATGGCGGGTTGTAAGTCACACCGGAAAAGTATGGCATGACACTACCGCCTACTACTTTTTTATGGGCTATCGGTAAATTCTAAAATTTTTGTGTTACAAATCGTTTGACTTTCGCTATTTTTCCGACGAGTTCGACAAACGCCCACGCGACTAAGCCACCGGTACCAGCGTTCACACCATCATTTTTAGGGTTCCGTAGCCAAAATGGCAAAAACGGAACCCTTATAGTTTCGTCATGTCCGTCTGTCCGTCTGTCCGTCTGTCCGTCTGTCACAGCCGATTTACTCGGAAACTATAAGTACTACAGTGATGAAATTTGATGGGAATATGTGTTGTATGAACCGCTACAAAAATATGACACTAAATAGTAAAAAAAAGAATTGGGGGTGGGGCCCCCCATACATGTAACTGAGGGATGAAATTTTTTTTTTCGATGTACATACCCGTGTGGGGTATCAATGGAAAGGTCTTTTAAAATGATATAAAGTTTTCTAAAAAACATTTTTCTTAAAGTGAACGGTTTTTGAGATATCAGCTCTCAAAGTCGTAAAAAGTATGTCCCCCCCCCTCTATTTTTATAACTACGGGGTATAAAATTCTAAAAAAAATAGAGGTGATGCATGCTAATTAACTCTTTCAACGATTTTTGGTTTGATCAAAGTATCTCTTATAGTTTTTGAGATAGGTTGATTTAACTGTAATTTATTATATTTGCTGCTACGGAACCCTTTGTGCGCGAGCCCGACTCGCACTTGGCCGGTTTTTCTTTTTGTCATTGCGTACTAAGACCCCTGTAGAACCGCCATCCTTGTTACAAATGACTCGAAATTTTGTGTCAGTATCTCCCGGTCTATTAGAAATTCTAAGAGAAATTTAAGATAATATTCGCATCACATTCACTATTTATTTAGGTACTTTAGATATAAATATTATTGTATATTGCACATAAAGTAAATTATATAAGCGTGTACTTAATTCAATTTCGACATCCTGTGTTTCTAAAACATTTCTTTTACCGCAAACAAAAGTTATATAATATTTTAGCATTTTATTAAAAATTTAAACCGTAATATGTATATGCGTCTCAAATTTTTTCACTTTCATTTCAATGTAAGTAGGTAAGAATGTATGTGATTCTGAAGATCTTTAGTGCAACAAAATTTCTTATTCTTTGAGACATGAACAGATTTTATTATTAATTATTACTTGAAAAAAACACAGACAGCAAATCGTATCTTTTGTATTTGAATTTTAATGACGAATCGGTCAAGCCGTTTCGGAGTTCGGACGCTTGCGTTGTGCCGTTTGAACGCGACACGGGATTTTTTTATATATTACAGAAAACAAGAATTGTATAGGTACCTAGTACCTACTGTGTACTATAACGTATATGGTATACTGATTACTGTATAATAGTGTATATGACACAATATTATAACGTACTATGAACGCAATGTTCTTAAGGCGCGGGTCAAACACAAGCGGCGCGGGCGCGGGCGTGCCATAAGCGCACCTCTTGAATCTGTTTTGCACCACGTCCTTCTTATACATTTTGTATGAAAGAATTTTGGAAAGGCGACGAGGCGGCACGCCACGGTTGCGCCGCGGGCGTACCGCAGGCGTACCGCAGGCGCGCTTCCCCCATCGCATCCAAATAGAGGTCAATTCACGGTCATACATAATCAAAAACAAATCGGGTGGTAGGAGACGGTAGCCTGTCAGTCAAAAATGTGTTCTCTCTGTGTGGAATTATATAGAGCTGCTATTACATACCCTTCTTCGTTTTGTTTTTAAAGGTGAATTGAATTAATCGATGAAATGATTTACACAGGTGATGGCAGTAGGGAAAGTGAAAATGAAGAAGAGCATAATGAAAGTTCCCATGTATTTACAATGTCAGAAATAAAGATAATCCTGATTTTGATTGTGTTTTTTATTTATTTGTAATTGTAATAATATTGTGGAATGATCAGTACTGTAAATACTTTTGAACTGAGATTTTAATGATAAGATTTATATGGTTTAAATGTAAACCTGTGTTTGAAAACCATATTTTATCTATACTAATATTATAAAGAGGAAAGGTTTGTATGTATGTATGTATGTATGTATGTATGTATGTATGTATGTATGGTTTTCACGCATAAACTAGGTACTGGACCGATTTTGATGAAATTTGGCACAGATAATCTTTAGAACCTGAGAAAGAACATAGGCTACCTTTTATTGCGAAATATGTACCACGGGCGAAGCCGGGGCGGACCGCTAGTACAATATAAATTTTGTGTTATTTTAACCTTCTTTTCTTCCATCATTACACCAGTACTACTTTAAAATTACTTTAAAAGTACTATAAAAATTTCCAAGTAAATTCCAACATTTCCAACAAAGATATATTTGCAATCGTGGGGTTATCCTCGCTATTTACTTACAAGGAATTATCAAAACAAAATCGTTACTTTCAAATCTCTTTTAGCACAAAAAACATAATTTTACTAAATTATGCATGAAGAAAATGCATTTAACCACTCTATATAAATATCATTTTCGGACGCCAACAGCGCGCCCGATGCGCGCCGGCAGCGCGCCCGAGGCGCGCCGGCAGCGCGCCCGAGGCGCGCCGGCAGCGCGCCCGAGGCGCGCCCGCGGTGCGCCCGATGCGCGCCGCGCCGCTTGTATATGTCCCGCGCCTAACGAAGCGAAAAGGACAACCGCGACCGGTAAGATCATTACGTATTTAATATATTATTGCATACCACACTTCTATCAAACTACGCTGTCACTTATAATTAAATTATTTTTTTTTTATGTTATAGGGAGGAAAACGAGCGGACGCACTGCCTGGTGGTAAGCAGGTTGCGTCGCCCATAGACCATAGCAGAGGTTATGGTTTTTGCCTACCAGAATAGGATAAGGGGGAAGACGGAATTAAAATGGTATAAGGCGGAAGCTATGCGTGGATTGGGAAGCGGCGGGAATTTATTGGCCTTTTAAGAATCGACAAGTTTTTTTATTAAATGATATTTACAATTTAATATACCAATATCTATTGAGCATTGAATAAGAGAAAAAAAAAATCCCCTTTTATCGGCACGAAGTTCCTCATCGCGCGTTGCGAAAGGGAGCTATACTTGTACTTCCTCGATAAATGGGCTATCTAACACCAAATGAATTTTTCAAATCGGACCAGTAGTTCCTGAGATTGATCTGACGTTCAAAGAAACAAACAAACAAACTCTTTAGCTTTATAATAATAGTATAGATTGAAATCCTTCACATACTTTAAGTTTTAACGTCTCAACACCCAATTATTTTCTGTAATATTATGACAGACTAGGTTATACCGTTGTTTTCGTAGATGTGCAAAAAATCTTTAAAACAAGTGTTTGCAGGCTACATTATGATCAGATAATCTGTAGTTGAGTATTATACGTAAATTTCGTCCAATTCCGAATAAAAATCACTTGAAAATCTTGAAATTATCGCGAGACATCCCCGATTCGTTCCGAATTAAAATCTACCGCTATGAGCGATAGTCGGTTACAATAATTTACATGCGTTTGTGATGCGCATTGCAACGCCGACTTTATGGCGATATTATACGAATTTTCATTGTACTGCATAAAATGTATATGAGAACAAAACGGTTCTTTTGATTTAGTTTACGAGTCGCATGTCGCACCTTTTTTTTCGTTTTGAATTTGAAACAGAGTAACTTCAGGTCACATTTTCATTTCATTTCGCATCATTAATAATTGTGGAGGAAGGAAGGAGGAATTTCTCCACAGTTGTGACCCATTTCTTTGCTATAACCACAGACTAATAATAATATATATACTAATAATAATTGTATACGTAGTATATTATTATTAGTCCGTGATAATATACTATACGTATACAACTATAACATTATTTATATCACAATTCAAATACATACCTGAAAGGGCACACACGTGCACCTGGATACATATTATAAGAAAATACAAAAATATTATAGCCGGTATTTTACCTTCGACACAAGCTAATGAAGGCTAAAGCCTACAATATCAATTCTTTACGTCTAGCCTTGACAATACTTATACCCTCACATTCGCACCTTCAGCTAGGCATTAAGAAATAACCATGTGCAATATAACAATACTAAATATTATATAAGTACTAAACCTATATATCAGAAGTATAACGCCTTGATACATGTATTGACTATAGAGATATATCCACAATCACATGACTCATACGTAATGCAGATGCAAGTAAACATTTACATATTATGGCATTCTTTTTGCTGGCATACACACATACATAACTGTATGAGTCGAAGCCTTATAGCGATTACGTAATCTAAATAATATTATGTATAATGATTTACGTTAAGTGTCAGTTATCTTTGCAGTAGGTACCTATATATTTCCCGTGTGGAGTTTCTGGTCTCCCATCGGGCGCGTCCCCAGGTGGCGGATAGGGGCAGGCCCCCCAGATATGGGGGGTACCGGCTGATCAGCCGGCGCGGACCAAAACCAGCTGGCCGGAGGGCTGCTAAATAATACTCCTAGGTGATGGTATGTGCGCAGCATCACCTAGTACTGGGGTTGGGGCCGATGAGGCCGCTGTGGAGCTGAAAGGGCCCAGCCCTAGGTAGCGGCTGGCGGGTTTAACCCGGCAGGCGTACTGCAAACTAGAGGAAAGAGGAGGAGATGATGGAGGTAAGTTTTAAAAATAAACTACCCCAGGAGGGTACCACCAAAAGTGGAGAATCCCTCCCTGAGTCCAACTCAGGCTGCCCCACGTATTCTGGGGGGGGCAAAAACTTACGCAAAGACACTGAGGAGGTGGGTTCCCAGGCCTCTTCGGTGCCAAAAGTTACTGGACCGACCGACGACTCTGGCAAACGGATAAAGGACAATAACGATATTATGCAAAGTGATACGGATATTGGGGAAGGGACGCGCGCTCAAATGGAGCGTATGAGAACTAGGGGGAGGAAAGCTGGACCCAGTGGACTGTCTGCGGCAACGTCTGTAGACAGCCTCATGACGGTCCAGTCATACGAGGAGGACCGACTGTGGGCGAAACGGAAGCGGTCTTCTGGAGCGAGCTGCTCGGGCTCCTCCACAGAGGGACGAACGCGCACGGCCAAGAAGAGTGCCAAGAGGGGCAAGGGACGCTCGTCAACATCGCGCACACCTACGGCTGCAAGGAAGACTCTGGCGGAAATGATTGCCGCAAGGAAAGCTCTTGAGCTTGTAGGCGGCAAGCCCGAGTCTGAGATTGAGCGAGAGACCCAGGTCTCGAGAAGCTCTCTGGTCGCGGACGCAGAAGCCGGCGGCGGGCGAACCGACGTCAACGAATCAACCGCAGCCCTACGGCGCCGCATTGAGGAGAATCTTGCGGTCATAGAGGCTAAATCCTCAAACCTGAAGGGGACGTCGAAACGGACCCTAAAGGATGCGTCGGAGGCGATCCAAGAGGCGGTAGCACTACTTGTGCAGCGCACCGCCTCCGAAGACACACGGCGGCTCCAGGCCGACAACACTCGGCTGCACGGGGAGATTGCAGCCCTCCGCAAGGAGATGGCGGAGATGAAAGCCGCGCTTGGGGGCGCACAACATGCGCAGCAGCAGCAGACGGACTCTGAACTGACCGCGAACATCATGCGGCAGGTCGGAGAAATGGTTAACGCCCGGCTGGAGGTGCTGGAGGAACGCCTACCTCTAGAAAGGCGCGTGAGGCCGCCACTGGCGGCGGATAATAGGACTGGGGGGATGGCGGTTAGCCAAGTGCTAACCGAGGACTTCCCTCAACTCCCGCCTTCAAAGGCTACTAAGAGGGCCAAGGCTGCGAATAAAAACCAGGGTGAAACGCGGGCTGTTGCACAGCCTGTGGGTACCGGTCTGGCCCCAAAGGCCAATCCAGGAAAAGAAGGAAAGAAGGCGGAGCGGCGTCCCGAAAGGGTTGCCCCGTCTACGTCATCCGCTCCCCAGCAGCAACCGCCTAAGCAAGGGTGGACTCTGGTGGAGAGGAAGAAGAAGAGGAAGAAAAGCAAGGCGGAGGCTAAAGCACGAAAAAGGGCTCCTAAACTCCGCTCTCCCTCGTCCTCGGCTGTAGTCATAACCCTGCAGCCGGGTGCGGAGGCGCGCGGGGTCACGTACGCCTCTGTAATGGCTGGGTCCCGGCAAAAGATCAACCTCACGGAGATCGGTGTCAGCGCCCTACGCTTTAAGCGTGCCGCGACTGGGGCCCGAATTTTGGAAATTCCGGGCACTACAAGTGCGAAGGAGGCGGACGCCCTTGCTAGTAGACTTCGTGAGGTGTGGGACGAGGATACCATAAAGGTATCCAGACCGGTAAAGTGCGCGGAGGTGCGGGTCACTGGTCTGGATGATTCGGTGGCTGCCGAGGAAGTTGCAGCTGCGGTCTCCCGGGTGGGTGAGTGCCCCGCGGACCAGGTTAAGTGCAGTGGTCTGCGCGTGGGATTGAGAGGTTCCACCACGGCGTGGGTGAGCTGCCCAGTTGCTGCTGCAAAAAAGGTGGCGCAGGTTGGGCGCATCCTTGTTGGATGGATCTCCGCGGGGGTCTCACTCGGTGCAGTGAAGCCGCAACGCTGCTTCCGGTGCCTGGAGGTGGGACACGTTAGGGCCATGTGCTCGTCGCCCACAGACCGAAGCAACGTCTGTTACCGATGTGGCGAAAATGGGCACAAGGCTGCAGGGTGTACGGCAGCTGCTCATTGTGTTCTTTGCGCCGATGCAAAACTGCCCGCGGGACACCGGCTCGGGGGCCCGGCCTGCAAAGCCCCGAAGCGGAAAAGAGGAAATCGGGGACGCGATGGTCCAGGTACCGCGCCGTGTCCTTGTCCCGCGCCCGTCGAGGCGAATGTGACGGTTAGCGAAATGGAAACGCAGTAATGGCTCTCCTCCATTTCCTCCAAGGCAATATCAACCACTGCGCCGGAGCTCAGGATCTTTTGCTCCAGAGTCTGGCGGAGTGGCGGATAGATGTGGCGGTGGTGGCTGAGCCCTATTTCGTGCCGTCCCGGGACAACTGGGCGGCCGACTTGGATGGACTGGTGACGCTAGTAACGCAGGGCGGCACAGTAATGGAAAGGGTAGTCCGGCGGCAGGGTTGTGTCTCGGCCTCGATCAATGGTAACACAGTGATCGGGGTCTACTTCTCTCCCAACCGTAGCCTGGATGAATTCGAGTGGTTCCTGGCAGATCTTGGGGAACTGATTGACCTCGCTCCTTCGCAGCCCGTGCTTCTAGCCGGAGATTTCAATGCCAAATCAATGGCATGGGGATCATCGGTGAGAAATGCGCGGGGTGCGGTGCTGCAGGACTGGGCGGTCGCAGCTGATCTCTCGGTCGTAAATCGCGGGAGTGAGCTGACATGCGTGCGGCAAAGAGGGGGCTCCATCGTCGACATCACCTTCGCTAGCCCCCCCCTTGCAAGGCGAATTAGCGACTGGAGGGTTGTAACTGATGTGGAAACGCTATCGGACCACAGATACATCCGCTTCAGCGTCTCTGCGCCATCCGCGTTTCGCGGTGAGCCTTCCCTAAATGGTGGACGTCCACGTTGGTCGATTCGTAGTCTCGATAGGGAACTCCTAATTGAGGCTGCCATAGTTCAGGCATGGATCCCTGCACCGCAGATCGCAACAGTAGAGGACGATGCAGCATGGATGGCTGATGCCATGGCGCAGGTGTGTGATGCGGCCATGAGTAGAGTTCGCTCTAATCCGCGCAGAAGACCGATGTATTGGTGGTCCGCCGAAATTGCCCAGCTGCGCGCATCCTGCGTGGCTGCGAGGCGGGCGTACACCAGGCACCGGCGCCGGAGTGCACGGGACGAAGTGGAGGAAGCGCAACTGTATGCCTCCTACAGGGAGTGCGTTACCTCTCTGAAGGAGGCAATCAGCAGCGCCAAGGATAGAGCATGGGAAGAGATGCTCGAGGGTCTGAACCGAGTGCCGTGGGGTCGGCCGTATAAACGGGTGAGGCAGAAGCTCCGCCCGTGGGCTCCGCCCCTGTCTCAGTCTCTCGAGCCCCGTCTGTTAGAACAGGTTGTGGTATCTCTGTTCCCGGACCGGGGAAGATATTCTCCTCCGCCGATGGCGGCGACACCTGCGTCACAGGAGGAGCCCGCAGAAGAAATCCCTGCCGTTACCCATGAGGAGTTGGAGTCGGCAGTTACGCGGCTTAAAGGGAAAAACACTGCTCCTGGACCTGACGGGGTACCTGGCCGAGCGTGGGTGCTAGCGTTGGAAGCCCTCGGGCCCCGGGTGGAGCGGTTGTTTTCGGCTTGCCTTGAGCGGGGCCAATTTCCCCGTAGGTGGAAGACAGGGAATTTGGTCCTGTTAAGAAAGGAGGGGCGCCCGCGCGATTCGCCCTCAGCGTACAGGCCCATTGTATTGCTTGACGAGGTGAGCAAGCTTTTTGAGCGCGTTTTCGCAGCTCGCCTCGTCAACCATTTGGAGGGAGTGGGACCAGACCTCAGCGGGAACCAGTTCGGCTTTCGCCGTGGTCGGTCCACACTCGACGCAATATCTCGCGTGAGAGCCACCGCAGAAGATGCGGCCGCTAGTGGAGAAGTCCTCCTGGCGGTGTCTTTGGACATCGCAAACGCGTTTAACACCCTACCGTGGGGCAGTATCCTGCAAGCTCTCCACTATCATCGCGTGCCGGGCTACATGGTGCGACTGCTGCGGTCATACCTTTCAGATAGGACTGTTGCCTATCCAACCCGCGATGGATGGAGTGAGAGGGAAGTGTCGTGCGGTGTCCCACAGGGGTCGGTCCTCGGGCCTCTTCTGTGGAACATCGGGTACGACTGGGTCCTGCGCGCCACTAACCTCCCAGGTGTTGGCGTAACTTGTTACGCCGACGATACTCTGGTGACTGCGCGTGGGGCCACATACGAGGAGGCAGCTTTATTAGCTACCACGGGAGTTGAGCAGGTGGTGTGCCGCATCCGGCGGTTGGGACTACGGGTGGCGCTGGAGAAATCCGAAGCCATCTTCTTTCCCGGTCGCCGGAGGCTACATAGCGCAGGCGCAGAGATCCGGGTGGATGGGGTAGCAATCAGGGTCACCACCACCATGAGATACCTAGGCATCGTGTTGGATAGCCGATGGAGGTTCACGGAGCACTTCCGTCGCCTCGCCCCCCGTCTTGTAGGGGCGGCCGGAGCACTGGGAAGTTTGCTGCCAAACCTTAGAGGTGCTGGGGGTGGGTGTCGCCGGCTATACACTGGCGTAATCCGCTCCATGGCCCTCTACGGGGCCCCCATCTGGGCAGACACCCTGAGCGCCCGTACCAGACCCCTCTTGCGGAGGCCGCAGCGGGTCATGGCGCTCAGGGTAGTTAGGGCATACCGCACGGTGTCTTTTGAGGCTGCCTGCGTAATGGCCGGAACGCCGCCATGGGATCTGGACGCCGAGATGCTAGCGGACGTGTATCGCCGCGTCTCGGCGTCTAGGTCACATGGGGTGAATCCTTCCTACGAGGAAGTAGAGGAGTGGAGGGCCGAGGCTGTCGAGCGGCGGTTCCGAGAGTGGGAACGCCGGCTCGAGGAGCCCAGCGCGGGTGAGAGGACGGTTGCGGCCATACGTCCAGTCCTCCAAGAGTGGTGCGACAGGCGGCACGGGGCCATAACCTTCCGCCTTACGCAGATACTGTCCGGGCACGGCTGCTTCGGACGGTACCTGTGTAAAGTCGCGAGGAGGGAGCCCAGCATGGTCTGCCACTGGTGTGCCTGCCCGGAGGACACGGCAGATCACACTCTTGCCGTGTGCCCCGCGTGGGCCGAGCCCCGTGCTCGCTTAGTCGCGATAATCGGGCCGGATCTCTCTCTACCCTCCGTTGTTCGTGCAATGGTGGATGGCGACAGATCCTGGCGTGCGGTGATCGCATTCTCGGAGAGCGTGATCTCGCAGAAAGAGGAGGCAGAGCGGGTGCGCGAGAGGGATCCTCACGCGGACCCGATCCGGCGCAGACGTCTTATTGGGCGTCGTCGCCGTGTTGCGGCCGCTTTACACGGTCGCAACGTGCCTCCTTGACGAAGGGCACCGGGCGGTGGAACGGGGAATGTAATCCATCGTCCGGTGCGGTGAGGCGACTTGAGACGTGTTCCGCTCATGCCGCCAACGGGAGGGAAGAGCAGGCACCTTTCCTGTTCTTGGCTTGCGCCTGGCCTGGAGATGGGCTGCCGCCGAGGGGGTCGCGGAAGAATTCTAACAAATACCCGCGGCCCCATCATTAAAGCGGCTCGACGGAACACAGTGGGGTTTTAGTCGGTAAGAATCCGACATAACCCACGGCTCCTTCCCCGGGGGCCGTGGGTATCTTTGGAAGATTTCCCCACTATAAAAAAAAAAAAAAAAAAAGGTACCTATATATTTGCGAATCCCTACGAATTACATGCACTGTATAGATTTCCGAAATACAGTTTAGCTATTGACTATGACTTTGACTAGTTACTGATTGAAAATGAGAAGAAAAGTACAACAAATTACGTACTTAGCTTATAGCTATCGCTTAGAGTGGAAACACGGGAAATTAATTGCAGCTGAGGCAGATAGATAATAATTAATATGATTAGCATTTTGAGCTATAGGTATCTGGTTCACGGTTCAAGTAACAAACATTTGCATATAAATTTCATAGCAAAACCCAATTATCATAACACAGCCATGTTTCTTTAGATGCAATATGGTAGGTACTTAATTTTTAAACGTGTGGGCATATTGTTCTGTGGGTTTAATCCGCCGTTATTTTTCTTAGCGATTCATACTATAATAATAAACTATAATACCTAATTACCTACTAGGAACTATAATACCATTTGATTCATAAATGTAAAGTCATTTAATTGCTATTACATTACTTATATTATCCAGTCACGCTCCGATCCGGTTTCATGCCATTCATGGTTTCTTGATTCTTCCCACGTTTTTCACTCTGGAGATATCTCTTAAAAGCCATGTGAATTGAAAACACTTGAAAACGATAATAATTAGCCATGTTTTCTCTTAATACGTCCATAATTGAGATAATACTGACAGAATCTTATAATACTCGTATCATAATCACATGAGTAGTCTTTCTACTCATGTGTCATAATGTTGGTAACCAAACTCCTCCAAAACGGCATGCATGACCGATTATATTTTTTGTATTAATTATTCGGGCTAATGTTTACGATAATACGAAAAAAAACGAATAGATCGTGAACTATTTTTATACCCCTAATTGGAAAGTAGGTAGTTTTAAAAAAAGTTGTCTATGAAGAAGCGGAAGAACGTTTGCCGGGTCATACCTAGGTAGTTACCATACAAAAATATTGTAAATAGGTACTTATATCAAAACGCATCAAAATCACATCGAAGCCAAAAGCGAACTAAAGATAAGCACGTTCTATTCTCTACAAAATTTAGTTCTTCTAAACCACGCGCATGTTTTATTTAAAAACCACGTAGATATTCAAATATTATCGTACGTAAACAACTCCGATATCATCGTAACGGGAACGAGATACGTTGTAGCGTCGCGGTGTAGGCGGATGCCGGCAATCAAAGCTGTAGCTAGCATCCCATTCTCTCGAATGTGTTATTTCAACTTTTAAATATACAAAACATTTGTGTTAATAATAAGTACGGCTATAGTGGAATAATCGTACGTTTTATGTTGAATATTATTGTAATAATTTTCGATGTGTCAATAGTTAAATTAGTACACAGAAATACATTTATATAACGTTATGATAATAACGAATAATTCTATAATATATCTATCAGGTGTAAAGATTTGTGATTAGTGATTACCCTTGAAAATAAACAATCATACACAAACAGCATTTACGGATACGGTTTTGTTCTTCCTATTTCAATTAACCTTTCAATTAAAAATCGGACCTATTTTCACGAAAGTTTCAGACTAATACCAAATAAGGTTAAAGCACAAAGAAAATATTGACTTACCAATTAAAAATATACACTCAAAACTATACTGATTGAAAGTATCTAGAAGTATGGCGAGCCGCTGGCTGTTGATATGTTATCAGACTATCCTCATTATCTAGTGAACGATAAAGTGGAATATTGTTTATCGCGAATCGTTGACGCCGGAAAAAAGGCGATCGCTAATTCACAATTAGTCATATTTAAGTGAAATGTTAGTCAATATTTTAGGTATTTTTGCTCATGTATGTGTGTGTTGTATATTAGCAATGGATGTCAAGGCCAAAAAAATTTGATAGAAGTGATAGATAAAAAGTTTCCCTATTCAATATAATGTGGAGTAAATAGTAATGAACAAGTGGTCATAAACAGGAAAACCTTTGAATACTATTTTTAACCGACTTCAAAAAAAAAGGAGGAGGTTATCAATTCGGCCGGTATGTTTTTTTTTTTTTTTTTATGTATGTACACCGATTACTCCGTGGTTTCTGAACCGATTTACGTGATTCTTTTTTTGTTCGATGCGGGATGGTGTCGAATTGGTCCCATAAAAATTTTATTCGGATAGGCCCAGTAGTTTTTATTTTATGAGCATTTTTGTCTGTATTTGTAAATGTTGCAAGTGCAAGTTTGAAGTCGGTTGTTTTTAACGCAGTTATTATAGAACTGTATTTTTTTATGGATTTATCAAACTATTACTGTTTATAGATAGTGCCGATTTGTAAACACAAACAAGTACTTTGTTTTAGATAAAGGCAAATTTACAGTGGCTTTACTACGGATATAGGTATCCATGAGTTGGCTCAAATGATGGAGAAACATAGCTGACCTGATCGATGGCATAAAATGGTCAGGAACCATTCACATCAGGATGTTACCATGTCTTTGCTTGAAACTTTAATATGCATTAACTTTTAGAAATGAAAAAAAAACAAATGTTTTCTTTTATTTTTTCAATCAAAACACATTCATTCAATCTTTGTCAATTTCTTACAAAACTTGTACCAAATGCAAGATATTTAAAGTAAAATGGTAAACTTCAAAACTCTAATAAAAATAAACATGCCTTAATGAGTATGGTTTATAATATTATTTTTATGTAATAAACAAGGATTGAATGATTGCCACAAAAAAATAAAAAAGATGCTACTACTCATACTAATTCTGGCATTTATCAGCAATATTTAAGGGGTTTACAATATATTGTCTGTACCGTATATCAATACAGTAACATGGATTGACTATGAAAGGTGGAGTAGCAGTTATTACAATTTTATTAGCTACTAGGTTTCTGCCCGAGGCTTCGCCCGCGCATTCAAAGAAAAACCCGCATAGTTCCCGTTCCCGTAGGATTTCCGGGATTGCGTCATTTTCCCGGGATAAAAAGTAGCCTATGTCCTTTCTCGGGTATCAAAATATGTCCATACCAAATTTCATGAAAATTGGTTCAGTAGTTTAGGCGTGATTGAGTAACAGACAGACAGACAGACTTTCGCATTTATAATATTACTAGTGGTCCGCCCCGGCTTCGTCCGTGGTACATATTTCGCAATAAAAGGTAGCCTATGTCCTTTCTCGGGTATCAAAATATCTCCATACCAAATTTCATGCAAATTGGTTCAGCAGTTGAGGCGTGATTGAGTAACAGACAGACAGACAGACAGAGTTACTTTCGCATTTATAATATTAAGTATGGATAGTATGGATATAGTATATATATATAGTAATATAGTATATAGTATGGATTATAACAAACTGACATAAAAAGATATTTACTTCAAATGAATAAAACAATCAATCTATGAATATCTACAAGTCGTTTTGAGTTTGAAGCCCAAAAAAATATAAATATTAAAAAACAAAACCTTAATTAACAGAACAACTTTTCTCTAAAGTGATAACATATAGGTATGTTTTAAATTCAAATATAGTGTCTTTATATTTGGAAATTGCATAAATTATCCAGATATGATAGGATTTTATATAACTTAGTCACTTCTGAATGAACACTGTATACAATTTAAGTCTGAAGAAGTTTATGACCAAAAGTTTAGTATAGAGTAAGATGGTAAGATGATTACACATTTATAAATTTAAAAGTTGTAAATATAACGTACCTGAAACTTTTCGAAGTGTTCACGTTCAGCATCCAAGCTGTTTTTCTTCAATTGAAGTACTTTTGGTAACGATAATGACGCCATAGGATTTGCACATGTAAAGGACGACAACAAAATTAAGATGGATCGAGACTCGATCTCTCAAACGAAACTTTCTTTGCACAATTATATTCTGCAAACTTTATTCCAAGACCATACACTAAAATATGTTTTTTGATTTCGAAAAAATTAATTTTCGCGAAAATTTCTTTTAAAAATATAATCTAAATACACAACATTGCACGAACACAGCCACTGAAAAACTGTGTAGAAGAATGTCTTATGTCAAATGTCAATAATCAATTGACTTGTGTCAATCATCCTTCAATGTCATTGTTGAAAAGACAGCTTGTGCCAAAGAGAAGTATAAAATATAAAAATATAGGCTCGTACATGGCTCGTACTTTGAACGAATAAAGAACCCCATTCAAGGACTGATTAGGCAAATCCTTGCGACGATCGATTTATTATTATTAGCGGCATGCAATACTACTGTTACCATTACAAGTCAAAAATTAAGATTGAAGGTGCCACGGTGGTTGAGCTTCCAATATACAGTCGCAGTTAAATTTTATTTTTGTATTTTATAATAATTGTTAATTTTTGTTTTTGCTTTTTATTAAGTTTTGCTACTCTTTCTTCGATCTTTAATTTTCTTTTTACTATAAATGTTAAAACTCCCTAATCCTACATAAAAAATATCTTTGTTCGGCATTAAAAAAATAACTAATAAAAAGAGCGTGTGTGCCCAGCACACTTTTTTTTGACAAGATTCAAAGACAAAAGAAACGTCGCCTTTCTCCATGACGCGGACGTGCTATTGCTATGATGCGACCTTGAAATTTTACTCTCGACGCGCCTAACGAAGTTTCACTTCAAAACGTGCGCTCTAAAACTTATGTTAACGTGTTTTTACATGTATAGGTCTATACCCTACTCTTATTAGTACTACTAAAGTTATAAATTTTAACACCCATTGAGACTTATAATATTTGCGTGCGTGACAGTTCACAGTACCCTCTGTTAATTGCTACGAGACCCTTGCGCATCTATCCTATCTATTTCGTTCAGTACTGGAGTAATACATTAAAAATTGTATTAAAATTACACAGCCAATAAAGCGAATAGCAGCAGTAGTCAGTACCCATGCATGCGTGCATGCGTGCCGCCACGCAATATGTACAATGTACGTGTGGTTATATTTAACTAATATTATAAAGCTGAAGAGTTTGTTTGTTTGAACGCGCTAATCTCGGAAACTGCTGGTCCGATTTGAAGAATTCTTTCGGTGTTAGATATCCCATTTATCGAGGAAGACTATTCAAGCTAAGATCAACAGGAGCGGATCATTGCAGGTAAAACCACGGAGCACAGCTAGTATTTAATAAAACTGTATTATATCAGCTGGTTCACCTTTAATATCTAGAAAAATCATCAACGGCCACTATTAAAACTTTCAAGTATACTTTAAATATTGTCGCATCGCATCGCTATTATTTTTTGGTCTATCCTGTGGTCAATCTTTATAGACTATCTTAGGCCGCCTTTCACCTGTAAGTACTTTCGTAAAAATTATGTAACTGACTTACGGTTGCATTTACACTTAATATAAACTTACAGTAAATAATGCTTACGTAATTTTTGTGAGTTTAAACTTACATAAATTATTACACGCCCGTTTACATTAAATCAGTAAAAAAATGCCTCGAAGACGCCACGTTCAAGCGGCTGCTGCATATATAATTTTGTCCAATAAAAAGCGATAGCCAATAAAAACCTTGGTTAGAAAAAAGAATGGCACAAGGTGCGTTTGAAAATCTTTTGAAGGAGTTGACAATGGAAGACCAACACGGCTTTTTCAATTTTATAAGAATGAATACTACAAGTTTTGAATTTCTTTTGGAAAAAGTTGCTCCAAAAATTAAATAAAAAGATACAAAAAATATTGTAAATAAAATTTTGTTTAGAGGACATTGTTTTGGTGAGTTCTCAACTTATCAAAATAATTCAATAAGCTGCGAGTCGCTTCCGTAAGCAAACTCGAACACGTTTAGACTTGTAATTTTTAAATTTACGAAAGTTGTAAAAAATTACAGTAAGTTACTTACAACGAGTGTTTACACTTGAAAATTTATCGTAAGTAGCTTACGTAAGTGACTTACGTAAGTAAAACTTACAGGTGTAAAGGCGGCCTTATACTTATAAGATAACTTATAATATATATACTTAGGGAGTATTCAGAGAGAAAGCTTGAAACTTATAAGCGCTTATCGGCGCTTGTCATGTTCATATATTTTCCTGCGCGGGTTGACAGCACTGACAGGAAAATATATGAACATGACAAGCGCCGATAAGCGCTTATAAGTTTCAAGCTTTCTTTCTGAATACGCCCTATGGTTTATACTTTATTCCTCTGAGATCTATATGATCTCTATACACTATACAGGATCTATATCTTTGACACATCACACAGCCGAGCTACGCAGCCGAGCAGCCGACAGCGTTGCGACCTGTGGTTGCGACAGCGTCACTTTTATTTTCTGTGGCGTAGCGGCGCGCGCGTTTTGTTGTTTTCAATTGTCATATGTCATTTCGGTAAGGTTGTTCGGCAGTGGTGTCTTTTGTGCGAGTAATTTTTATTTTTTTTCGTATTTTATATTAAAATACAAAAGTATTAAAAAAACAAAACTTAGTGATCTTTTACTTGAAGATACGTTGCAGTTTATTAAGCCAGCAATGGAATTTCTGGAATATAACGATGTTTCTGCCGAAATCAAAGGCAACATGGTAAGTTCACATGCTTGAGTCCTATACCCTGTTGTTATATTATAAAAAAGGAGAAATGTTCGAAAAGACTAATTCTTAAGAAGTTTTAGGTTGACTATATATATTACCTACAAATTTACATAACCGTAGAAACTGTTTACGTTTATGTTTTTTGATTTAGGTCTTCATTCTTTATAAATATCACAAATGTAACATATTAACACCTTCCTTTTCTAAGGTTCCTGGGCGGCTAAAGATGACAGATCAAAGTATTATATTTAAAAACAGTAAAACAGGAAAAGTGGAACAAATATCTGCCAATGACATTGAGCTTGTAAACTTTCAAAAGTTTATAGGATCATGGGGTCTTCGGGTGTTTCTTAAGAATGGGACTCTGCACAGATATGGCGGTTTTAAAGAAGGGGTAAATATTACATTTTGAGTACCTTATATCAATAGAAAAGGCCAATCACTACATAGTATAAAACAAAGTCGCTTTTTCTGTCCCTATGTCCCTATGTATGCTTAAATCTTTAAAACTACGCAACGGATTTTGATGCGGTTTTTTGTAATAGATAGAGTGATTCAAGAGGAAGGTTTTAGTATATAATTTATTAGGTTTTAGACAAAGCAGGCGAAGCTGCGGGCGGAAAGCTAGTAAACAAGATAATGCATGAAACATACATTCAGGAGTTCACAGCATTATTGTTCAGAATGCAGATAGATTATATAAAATTTCATTAGTAACATAGGATATATTTTTATTATTATTTTGTTTTTAGCCCGAGAAGATCTGGGATGAGTGGCTTGCTTATAATAAAACAATCTATTTTATTATCAATGATGTTTTTAATGTTGCTTTAATATTTTAAACTTGTTGTTTATTTGTTCTTGACTTTTATGACTTAATCCAATAAGTTTTTATCAACAATAAATAATTGGATATGAATTTTCCATTTGAAAATGTATATATTTCTTATACAATGGTATATTGTTCTTTCCTAAATTAAAAAAAAAAAAAGTGAAATAAATGTTTCCATTTTGATGTATCTTATTGGGCTTATAACTAGTAAGATACATCTATACCTATATTATGCTTATTGGAAATATTCTTATAGGAACAAGAGAAAGTTGCAAAGTTCTTCAAATCCAGTTACAACAAGGATATGTTAGAAAAGGAATTGTCCCTCAAAGGCTGGAACTGGGGGACGGCGAAGTTCAACGGAGCAGTGCTCAGTTATAATGTTGGGACACACACAGCTTTTGAAATACCATTACATTATGTGTCACAGTGTAATACAGGGAAGAATGAAGTGACGTTGGAATTTCATCAGGTATGTGATTCCTAATATTATGTACCTTGTTCAAATAAAAATTCAATATTTTTATGATCTTAATTATTTATTCTCATAAGTACTACTAATTACTATTTAATTGTAAAGATCATTTTTATGCGGATGTGTATTGAAAGCATTACATACTCTAATTTTGCTCTAACATTAATAAGGCTGTACTGTGGAAACAGAATATGAAAAACAGCTAGCTCATCTTAATTAAAAGGGATTGTGGAGGAAGGAAGGTGGAATTCCTCCATCGAAAAAGGGAGGATCCTCGACCAGTCTACTCGACTGGCCGGCCGTGAAGGCCCCGATGGATGATGTCGGAAAGTTGTATATATAGCTCTGTAGCGAAAACATTTCGCTTGCGCGATTCAGAGCGAGGTGTCGCTACAGGGATCTTACATGTTTAAAAATTAATTTCATAATACACACACAGAAGTTATTATAATTAATAAGGAAATGTTAAATTAAAGTTTGAGTAAACGAATATCTTATATGAGCCACATTCCATTTTAAATGTTTATGCAGGCACAGTCGACATTAGCGCAAATATTAACTCATTATTACATTTGACGTATTTATAAGAAGATTTGAACCAAACAATGTGATTTTCTTCTCATAATCAGAATGACGACACACCCGTATCGTTGATGGAGATGCGATTCCACATTCCGACGAGCGAATTGGCGGGTGACATGGACGCAGTGGAGGCGTTCCACCAGCAAGTGATGAACAAAGCCAGTGTTATATCTGTGTCTGGTGACGCTATTGCAATCTTCAGGGAGTTGCAGTGTCTTACGCCTCGGTATGGATGTGTTTAATTTTAGTTTTTAAAATTGTATTTTGTTCTATTCAATAACAAACAATTTAGATATGAAAAATGTTTGTTCTTATGTTGTGTTTTTTGTATATTGTTACATGATTTAATATCTTTGCAAGGAAATAAAATATATTTTAATTTGAATCAAAATTTAAAAAGATTCATGAGTTATTTATCAGATTTCTAATAAGAAGGGTTCCATTATCAACATTAAAATCTAATTAGATTTCTTTCCTATTCTATATACAAATTAACTATTTTCAATAAATCACAATATATCCTTGTTACAGTGGTCGCTACGATATCAAAGTGTTTCAAACGTTCTTCCAACTTCACGGTAAAACATTCGATTACAAGATACCGATGTCGACAGTGCTACGTTTGTTCCTTTTGCCTCACAAGGATACGAGACAGATGTTCTTTGTTGTGTCTCTGGACCCGCCGATTAAACAGGGTCAAACGAGATATCATTATTTGGTGCTATTGTTTGGGATTGAGGAAGAAACTAGCCTGGAATTACCATTTACTGAGTGAGTTATTTTTAGTTGTTTTGATAGAGTAACGTTGTAATAATTATAATGATGAATTTGAAATACTTAAAATTGCCAAATAACACCAAAAGATAAGTTATCGACGTAAATATTTACGTAGGATTTGTGATCCGAAATTGATAAATCGAATTACCTCATCATCTAAGTACTTTCAGAGTAATAAATTGGAATGTAACTATGAATATTTCGATTCTAATTCATTATTATATTTAAAGGTTTCTTTTATAAAAGAAGGATCGCCTGGTAATGGAAAGTTTAGCTGTGTATTCTAAAAAATTTCCCGAAGTTCTGAATTTCGAATATTATGCACTCAGCACTATAATATGAAACTTACGATACCGACACATAGTTTTATCGTAATACTGTAAAAGACTAAGTAGTCAAGGGATTTTATAATTCCTTTTGCACGCCTCATAAGCGAAGCGTTGAGGTGGGTACTACTGTCACTTCGCGCAAAACATCTGATTTTTCAAACTTAAAATGTCTTTATGTAATCATACATTGCACTTGTAAGATAATACATACACACACATATTAAGAAAAAACACTATTTTTAACGTTCATGATATTTTTGATGTCATTTTTGTTATTTAAACTAGTTAAAAAACAGTTTAAAAAAGTTCTGTCTTGGACGTCCGTGTGTCTGTATGTGCGGATCCTTTTTCTTGTTAACACGATAGCGACCGAAATACTTTACTAATCGAGTCTTTTTTTTTCTCTTACGCTTGAGTATGCTCAGGAATAGAACCCTTTCATTTTTCAGGGTTTGATTCGATGTGGTTTAATTGTTATTAAATAAACAAAAATAATAATTAATAAATATTTATTAAAAAAATTATGAGGCGTGCACTTTTGGATTTTCCAAATTATTTTGTTATACTTGCATGTAAAAAATATTAATATTTATATATCCCCATCTAAAAATATATGAATATTTCAGAGAGGAGTTAACAGAAAAATATGAAGGTAAAATTACAAAAGAGCTATCGGGACCTACATATGAGGTGCTCGCGAAAATCATGAAGGTCATCATCAACAGACGCGTGACTGGACCTGGAGACTTTTTGGGGTAAGCTAGCGTAAATTATTTATGGATTTAAAATACATTATTGATGACCTATTTGTATTATGTACTTGTACTCGTAATAATTTTTTTTTGTCGTTTCACAAAATATATTGAGTTGGAGGTCGACCTATTCCGGTAACTTTACTTATAAATAAATTTTCGTAAAATTTGTTGTTTCACAAAATATACTGAGTTGCAGGTCGACCTTTTCCCGTTAAGGGTGTGTAGTTAATATAGTTTCTGACTGATTTGTCCATGAAACACCCTATCTTAAAATTTACTGTTTTCGAGGCAACTGCTTTTTTTTCTTATAGAAAATACCTACTACTCTGTTTAAAACTGAATAATAGGATCTTTTACTACCGATTACACAATAGAGACGAAAAGTGATTTTTTTTTTTTTTTTTATGTCAAATCCAGCAAAAGAGCAGGCGACTCACCTTCTGCGAGGTTGTCGCCGCCCATGAGCGTTCGCAGTGTCAGGGACTCTACTACAAGCTTTTTGCTGGTTTTTAAGAGAGGAATAGGCTTTCTTCTTGAAGGTGCTCATGTCGTAATAATCAGGAAACACTGAAGCTGGTAATTTATTCCACAACCGCGTAGTTCTTGGCAGGAAATGTCTACAGAAACGCACAGTAGACGAACGCCATGCATCCAGGTGGTGTGGATGGTATTTTAATTTGTGTCGTGCAGTGCGGTTGTGGAATTGCGCGGCGGGTATTAATTTAAATAGTTCATCAGAACACTCCCCATTGTAAATACGGTAAAATACGCACAGCGATGCAACGTCACGTCGCAGCGCGAGCGAATCCAGCCGATCGGTGAGCTCGGGTCGGTCGACGATTCGAGTGGCTCGACGTTGAAGGCGGTCAAAAGGAAGTAGCTGGTATTGGGGTGCTCCAGCCCAGAGGTGACAACAGTACTCTATATGCGGCCTAACTTGGGCCTTGTAAAGTTGAAGGCGATGAGCAGGCGTGAAGTACTGTTTCGCTCTAGCGAGCACCCCTAGCTTCTTTGAGGCTAATTTAGCCTTATCTTCCAAATGACCCCTGAACTGAACGTCGCTCGCAATGTCGACCCCGAGGATTCCGATACTAGGCGTGGCCTTGAGAAGAGTGTTCTGGAATTTAGGCGTGATGACAAAAGGCTTCTTTTTAGCAGTAAAAGCGCAAACTTGTGTTTTAGAGGGGTTGAACTCAACTAAATTATGCGATCAATTACTTAAAACGCCACAAATCCGAATATTTCGACTATCGCAGCTAAAATGCATTTAAAAATCATTAGCAATAATACAACTTTTATTACTTTATTTAACATTTCTATAAATATTATTGCATTACAATTTCCAGACATCACAAGACGCCAGCGATCGCGTGTTCATACAAAGCTGCTGCCGGTTACCTGTACCCACTAGAAAAAGGTTTCATCTATGTACATAAACCACCAGTTCATATACGATTTGAGGAAATTGCCTCTGTGAATTTCGCTAGAGGTGGCGCTTCTTCTACCAAGTGAGTTTATATTACAATGTATATAGAATAGTGTTATATGTACAGTCAGAAGCATAAATATATTACCATTTGCAGATTAGCAAAAATATCTGTCATAAGAACGGGTTCAATAATATCTGTCTGCCCGTATACAGCAAAAATATCTGACATTAGTAGGCAGCATAATAAAGTGGCATCAAAATTATATGACGAAAATGTAGAGCAAATAATTGTGACAACCTCTCGAAGCATAAATATGTGACGTCACCTAGGAGGCAATAATATCTGACACAATTTTATATTTTTGTATTGTAAAATATAATTGATTCCTCACAAAAAGCATAAATATGTGACACTAGCTTTCCGCCCGCGGCTTCGCCTGCGTTTTCACAGAAATACCGCATAGTTACCGTTCACGGCATAAATATGTGACATCAACTAGGTGGCAATAATATCTGACACGATTTCATATTTCTGTATTTTGCATCGATTCCTCTATTCCTCGAAATTTATTTACCACGCACTACCAAATTATGGAATAGCCTCCCCGCAGCGACATTTCCTAATGTCTACAACTTGAGTGTCTTCAAGAAGAGAGTGCACCTCCATCTCAAAAAGTCGGCAACGCAACTACAGAAACCCCTGTAGATGAATATGGGCGGTGGACTCGCTTACGATCAGGCGCTCCACAAGCCCGTTTGCCCACTCTAATATAAAAAAAAAAAAAAAAAAAAAAAAAAAAAAAAAAAAAAAAAAAAAAAAGAAGGTAACTTGGATTAGCGCTTATGAGAGCTTTTATCCTGGAAATCCCACAGGAACGGAAACTATGCGTGTTTTTCTTTGAAAACGCGGGCAAAGCCGTGGGTGTTAACCTAGTAGGATATAATATCTAGACATACAATATGTAGTATACAACGACGGCACATATTAATTAATATGGCAATCATGTTTTAAAACAACGTAGTTAAAATAAAATTTATTTATTTTATATTAATTCAATATTAAATTGAAAATAAAATTGTGTCAGATATTATTGCTTCCTAGTTGATGTCACATATTTATGCTTTTTGTGTGGAATCAACGCAAAATACAGAAATATAAAATTGTGTCAGATATTATTGCCACCTAGTTGGTGTCACATATTTATGCTTTGTGTGAGGAATCGAAGCAAAATACAGAAATATGAAATTGTGTCAGATATTATTGCTTCCTAGTTGATGTCACATATTTATGCTTTTTGTGAGGAATCGATGCAAAATGCAGAAATATGAAATTGTGTCAGATATTATTGCCACCAAGTTGGTGACACATATTTATGCTTTGTGTGAGGAATCGATGCAAAATAAAGAAATATGAAATTGTGTCAGATATTATTGCCACCTAGTTGGTGTCACATATTTATGCTTTGTGTGAGGAATCGATACAAAATACAGAAATATGAAATTGTGTCAGATATTATTGCTTCCTAGTTGATGTCACATATTTATGCTTTTTGTGAGGAATCGATGCAAAATACAGAAATATGAAATCGTGTCAGATATTATTGCCACCTAGTTGATGTCACATATTTATGCCGTGAACGGTAACTATGCGGTATTTCTGTGAAAACGCAGGCGAAGCCGCGGGCGGAAAGCTAGTGTCACATATTTATGCTTTTTTGTGAGGAATCAATTATATTTTACAATACAGAAATATAAAATTGTGTCAGATATTATTGCCTCCTAGGTGACGTCACATATTTATGCTTCGAGAGGTTGTCACAATTATTTGCTCTACATTTTCGTCATATAATTTTGATGCCACTTTATTATGCTGCCTACTAATGTCAGATATTTTTGCTGTATACGGGCAGACAGATATTATTGAATTTGTTCTAGTGACAGATATTTTTGCACATCGCCCCCTAGGCATATATTATTGCTCGTGACTGTACATATTTTGTTAATAAAAATGTTTAAAAGATACTAAAATTCTTGTTCTTGTACATAGCATTCATAATAAGATTTCAACTATAACTTTTGGAAATCTTAGTGAGGTATTATCTACTTTCAAATAAATGAAATTTTAGCAATTTTTAAATTTAAGGACAACAAAATATATCACATTATAATATATTGGAAGGAAGACTTAATTTTTTTTTTCTCATTTTACAGATCTTTCGACTTCGAAATTGAATTAAAGCAAGGCAGTGTCCACACATTTAGCAGTATTGAAAAAGGCGAATACGACAAATTGTTTGATTACATCACATCAAAGAAACTGCATGTTAAGAACACTGGCAAGAATGTGAGTATGGCTTTAAAAAAATTATACTTAAAGTTACATAATATTATGTTATACAATGTTTTGATTTTGTTGTGTATAACCACATGTCGACTTTATAAAACTTTCCAAATGCAAGAAAACACAAATAGATGATTTACACAATCTCTCATAATGGTACAATTTTAATTGAACTTGTTATCTTTAAGTCATAATTTGCTTTAAGATTCCTAAAACAATGTATGTATTCCGTATTTAAAATAAGCACAAATACATGACACATCACACACACAAATTGACGAAACGCAAAATTACTATCCAATAGAACACTACAATCAATAAACTCAAACCAAGAAGCTTATATCTAATACACTGGAGATTGCACTATGAACGTTTACTTGTCACGGGAAGGTATGACCTTGAATGACGCCTGGTTGTTTTTTTGTCCCTTTCACACCTAACTTGGCAAGTTGGTGTGAAAGGGATATAATATATATTAGATTAATATTAATTAATTAATTAATAGGATATATTAAGATTAAGATTTATATATATATATATATATATATATATATATATATATATATATATATGTATATATATCTTGTTATTTATAATGCTTTTAATCAATAATTAATTCCAGGACAAAGCGCTATACGACGACGACTTCGGCGACTCGGACACAGAGAAGGAGCCGGACGCGTACCTCGCGCGGGTCAAAGCGGAGGCCAAGGAGCGGGACGATAGCGACGAGTCGGACGAGAGCACGGACGAGGACTTCAACCCCGAGAAGGCTAAGGAGAGCGATGTCGCGGAGGAGTAAGATTCTTTCTGATCGATTAATTGTATATTGGAATATACAGGGTTAGTTTTCAATGACCGGCCAAATTTTCAGAAATGGTTCAGAATCGATAACATATTCGATCTAATGAAAAAAAAAACGTTTTTTTTTTAATTAGATTTCATTCCTGTCCGCCACTAAAAAGCGAACGTGTGGACATTACAAAAGCACAATTCAGTTCAACAACCTAGAGAGGTAGAAGTTAGCACACACATAAATTTGGCGATGCGCGCACGCACACAAGTGCATTGATTCTCAATAAGCTTATCGCGTGTTTACGATTTAGGAAATTTTTAAGACATTTTCAAATGAATGCTATTTTTTTTTTTTTATTCGACAATAATATTTCAAATGTACCTTTGGTTTAATATCTAGATCTTAATTTTAAATTTTGGCTGGTCATTGAAAACTAACCCTGTAGAAGGATGAAATAAAATAATAGAATGGTTCATATTTTTTGAGAGGAGTTAGGACGAGAGGGCTTTTGTGTGTTGGACATGTAGCAAGGTTAAATTGTGCTGATTTGTGAGGAACAAGTGGTCAGTGGTTTAGAAATAAGAATGTAAATAAGGCAATAGCTCGCGCGAGTCAAAGTGGAGGCCAAGGAGCGGGACGAATGCTCTTTGGATAATGTACATTTTTATTCAAAAATTAACATACAATATTTTTCTAGATATGACACAAACCCATCGTCATCAGAAGAATCAGACGCGTCGGACGCTTCAAAGGGCAGCAAAAAGGAAAAGAAAAAGGAGAAGAAACCTAAGAAGACCATCACAATTGTAAGACTAAATTATTTCTTATTTTTAAAACATTATAACAGATGAACCTTTTTTGGCAAGCTGCTCAATCATTTAAATTTTTTAAATATAAAAATATAAAGATCAATTTTATTCATTAATAATTTTGCTACTTTTTTAATTAGATACTTCATGTATTTAGAAAGTAATAATGCGATCTTATAAAAAAATATTGAATCGGCCAATTTGTTAAATAGTTGTTATAATATTTTTAAAAGGCTTTTATTAGCTTCACTCCTTAGATTCGATTTTGACCCACTTTAAATTTAATTAAATCATTTTAATGAAACAAGATTTAATTCAAAATTTATACACTTATCAAGGATTGGTGACATGCATGCATGGTAACTAAAATACATGCTTTATTTTTTTTTGAAGTGAAACTTCTTTATCGGGGTTGGACAAAAATTTAGTGTAACATTTTGGCGTTACGCCGTACGCGTGACATTTTTGCGTTACGCCGTACGCGTGACATTTTTGCGTTACGCCATACTCGTGACATTTTTACTTTTACATTTTTACGTGTGTACTCTAGTACACGCATACATTTTTTTTTTTATTATATTATTTTATTAACCTATACACATTTCCAGTCGGAAGCACCCCGCAAACGCAAGGAAAAGTCTAAAAAGCGTGAGAAAGACGCCAACGCTCCCAAGCGTCCGTCCACCGCGTTCATGCTGTGGCTCAACGAGAACAGGAAGAAGATCATCGATGAGAACCCCGGGATTAAAGTTACGGATGTCGCAAAGAAGGGCGGCGAACTGTGGCGCGATATGAAGGATAAATCTGTGAGTATTGCAGAAGAAACATAATAAAAAGCGAAGTTAGAATTTCAGTATTAACATATGATTGCAATTTCATAACTATAGTATGTTTTTGGGTTACCTATCTTAATCTCGAATTTTAATATTCCGAATATCATAATCCAGAAAATGTTTGGACATTTTTTCATAATCCCGAATTTTAAAATTTCGAAGTTTTGTTTGCCATATAATCGCAACTCCGAATTTCATTTGCCCATTTCTTTATTTGTACGACGTTTTACAATCCAGACGAATGAGTTCCAGACATACGAAATCTAAATGCACAAAATCCAGATGACCGTAATCCATATGCACGAAAGCCAGATTTTTAAAACAAAAATTTTTGAAATACAGTTAATTGATATCCAGACAAACAATGCCCAGATTTTTGAAATTCAAATAAACGATATCCAGCGAAACGAAATCCTTCCAGGGGGTCGCAGCACGAACCTAACCTAACCTACTGAATAGATTTTAACACTATAACCTTTCTGTAATGGGCAAGTAAAACAATAGCGAGTCGGTTCTGGCACTCGCCGGCCGCTGCCGCGGCACGCTCGCTTCGCTCGCTCGGCTCGTGCATGGGGGGTCACAGTTCAAACCTAACCTAACCTACTGAGTTGAATTTGACACTTAAACCTTTCTGTAATGGGCAAGTAAAACAATAGCGAGTCGGTTCTGGCACTCGCCGGCCGCTGCCGCGGCACGCTCGCTTCGCTCGCTCGGCTCGTGCATGGGGGGTCACAGTTCAAACCTAACCTAACCTACTGAGTCGAATTTGACACTTAAACCTTTCTGTAATGGGCAAGTAAAACAATAGCGAGTCGGTTCTGGCACTCGCCGGCCGCTGCCGCGGCACGCTCGCTTCGCTCGCTCGGCTCGTGCATGGGGGGTCACAGTTCAAACCTAACCTAACCTACTGAGTCGAATTTGAGACTTAAACCTTTCTGTAATGGGCAAGTAAAACAATAGCGAGTCAGTTCTAGCGTGGGGGTCGTAGTTCAAACCTAACCTACTGAAGTACTGAGTCGACTTTGACACTAAAACCGGTCTGTAATGGACAAGTAAAACAATAAATTTACTGACAATGTTTATTTTCAGTCGATAGTAAAGGTATAATCACGATTGTATGGAAATCAAATAAAAAGATTATGAAAATCTGGCATTAGTTTATCTGTTATACGATTATATGGGAACCAAATAAAAAGATTATGAAAATTTGGCAATAGTTTATTTGGAAAATGGTACGATGGGAAACAAAAAAAAGTATTCTGAGAATCTGGTATATTGAGATCTGTATTATGAGAATACGGGAAACAAAAAAATACTTTTTAAAAATCTGGTTTTGGTGCATCTGGAAATTGATTCATCTGGGAAATTAAAAAAGGAATTTTAAAAATTTGTCATTCATTACATCTGTCTTTTAAAAGTTCTAACAACCGTTTTCGGGATTTTAAGTTTCGGGTAATAGAAATTCGAGTTTTTAATAGGTTACCATGTTTTTGACGCGACTGAGTATGATCTTTTGTAAGGTATTCCAAGCAGATAAAGATCTAGTCACTTCAAAAACATTTTTTTAATTATGATTGATGAAAAAATTACTTCGATAGTTATAAATTTGTTTCACTTAGATACTGACGAGTGACATAGGGAATACATATTATAATCACTAATAACACCGGTAGTCTCACAGATGTTTTGCCTACCTCTTAATGTGACCTATTTAGCTTTAATTATCTAAGAAATCAGTAAAGTCTAATTTAAATGTTTATTCCATTACAACTTACAATAACTTAACTTTAAAATTGTAGTTTAAATGTCTCTATACCAAATATTTAACTCACAGGAATGGGAAGAGAAAGCGAACAAAGCGAAAGAAGAATACAACCAAGCGATGAAAAAGTACAAAGACAGCGGTGCGGCTGACGAGTTCAAACAGAAGAAGAAACAAGCGGAGAAAGAGAAGAAACAAGCGGAGAAGAAGAGTAAAGCACCGGCGAGTAAGAAGCCCAGTAAGAGTGGGAGTTCTGGTGCAGGAACGCAGAAGTTCACCAGTAAGGAGTATATCGAAGATGACGATAGTTCCTCTGATTCGGACGGTGATAAGAAAAAGGAGAGCAAAGATGTGAGTTGTTTTATATTAAGGATGGTTATTGTTGTATTGAATTATAAGTAATGATGAGGAATAATCTGGGTTACTGAGAAATAATGTTGAAAATGGTTTCGATTGATTTATTTTTTAAATATATATTGTTTGATTTCAAAAACTATGAAGATAATGACTAAGTCTGTCAGTTATTTCAACTGTAACCATGGACGTATAAAAAAAGACGGACGCCGTTTTACGAACAACCAACGTGAAGCCACCGTAGTAAGCTAGCGATCGTGTAAAGACAATGAACACGCACATACTCTCACCATAGTAAGCTAGTCGGCCGCCATTACGTCGCGAACTACCGACTGATTAACTGCGTCACTGTTTCACAAAAAATATTTAAAATGCCGTCTTGCGTGGTTAAATGGTGTCTCAACAGTACAATTTAAATTTTAAATAACAAAACACAGAGACACACACATGGATGTGTCGCCGCCATTACTAGGCTTCACTTAATGTGTAGGCGATACTCCGTCCGTCTTTTTTTATACGTCCATGACTGTAACAATACAGTCCTTGTAGCAGGATAGAGATCGGTGAGGCTTAAATTATGTTGATGGTAAAATCAAATTTTTCAAAATTCATAAAATTAATTGAATCATTTAAGAATAATATAGATTAGGTTGACTTCAAATGTGATTACTTAGAGACTAATTTTATAATGTGGTACTTAATTCATTGCTAAATTAGGATACTTGTGTAGTAAATTAATATTTCTTAGTACAGTTTGTTAATATTGTTGTTGCACTGTTAACCCACTTGTTACTAACGTTCATCTCTCATTACTACTATGCGTCATATTATAATAATTAAAAATTTCGTGAACTAGGCACAATTTTTTTTTTTTTTTTTTATCTTTTTTTTTTGCTGCGATCTGTCTCCATCATAATTGTGACAATAAGCGGCATGTTGGACATATCATTATTGGCATGCACGGTATGTGACCTTTGTCACATCCTCATTATAACAGTGTGGTCACTGTGGGCGGACCAAATCTTGAGGTATTTTTCGTTTCAGTCGTCGTGCTTGATGATCTTCACCCATAAGTGTCTGGGCGAGAATATTAGGGTGGTGCGCTAAGCGGTCTTTATATGACTTGGTGTAGCGTTGGATCTCTTGTTTCACAGTAGGGATTCTTAGGTCATTGTGAAGGAGCTCGTTGGGTATGTACCACGGAGAGCTTGTCATTATTCTTAGTATCTTGTTTTGAAATCTTTGTAGTATCTCAATATTGGAATTAGCCGCGGTTCCCCAAAGTTGGATCCCATATGTCCATATGGGTTTTAGGATAGCCTTATATACTAGTATTTTGTTCTCAAGGGACAGTTGGGACTTTCCACCGATGAGCCAGTGCAGTTTTCTAGCCTGTAGCCCAAGTTGTTTTCTTTTAGTGAAGATGTGTTTTTGCCAGGTTAATCTCTTGTCAAGGTGGATTCCGAGGTATTTCACATGGTCAGCTTGAGGAATTTCAATGTCGTTTAATTTTACTGCGGGACATAAGCCTCTTCTCAAAGTGAACGTGACGTTTACAGATTTTGTTTCATTTGCCTTCATACGCCATTTCTTGAGCCATTGGGAGATTTCATTAAGTGCATTTTGAAGTATCTCTGAGGCTATTACTGGGTCACTATGCGTTGCTAAGATAGCGGTATCGTCAGCAAATGTACCTGTGATGACTGTTGTGGGTGTCGGTATATCGGCAGTAAAGAGCAGGTATAGTACAGGTCCCAACACGCTGCCCTGAGGGACTCCCGCCTTTATAGGACACAGCTCGGACAATGCTTCTCCTTCCCGGACAATGAAGTGTCTTCTTTCCAAGAATGATTTTATAAGGTCATATAGGTAATTTGGTAGTGAGGATTTAGCTTTATAGAGTAGGCCTTCGTGCCATACACGGTCAAATGCCTGGGATATGTCCAAGAAAGCACCAGAGCAGTACGTTTTTGTTTCCAAGGACTCCATAATTTTTTTCGTGAGCCTATGTGTACCTGATCAACAGTGGCATGTTTGCTGCGGAACCCGAACTGGTGATCTGGTATTAATTTCTTTTCCGCGAGTATGGGTAGCAGGCGTGTCAGTAGGAGTGACTCATATATTTTGGAAACGATCGGTAGAAGGCTTATGGGCCTATATGACTTCGCCTTTTCAGGTTTTTTGTTTGGCTTAAGCAACATAATAATCATCCCGACTTTCCATTGATCAGGGAAGAATCGTAGCCTCGTTATGGCATTGAAAAGAGACGTTAGGTAGATCATTCCCGATTCAGGCAGCTCTTTTAATAAACGATTGGTGATGAGATCGTAACCAGGTGATTTTTTTGGGTTAGAGCACTTTATAGTATTGCTGATCTCCTTTTTTGAGAATTTGGGGGGTTTTCCGTATCCACATCTGTGCCCAGAAGGTTGTTGACAACTTCGAGGTGATATAATGGGCCTTCATATGGGTGAGGAGAGAAAACGTTCGTCAGAAAAAGGCACAATATACTTACTAAACTTTTATACAAAATGCTGAACCAAAATAAATATGCACATAAAAATATTATACAGAAGAAGTTTATATTATTATGAATGCGAAAAAGACTCGTATTTCTTTATATGGACATAAAATTATTTAGAAAAGTTTATATTATTATGCACGCGACTAAAAAATACGTTTTTTATTTTTAAATTGCAGAAGAAAGAAACAAAGAAAGAAAAGCCAAAGGCGTCTTCATCAGAAGCGGAAGCGTCGTCAGGATCCGGTGATGAGAGCGGAAGCGGCAGCGGGAGCGATTAATGTGTATAAAACATTATTGTATGTTGTTGTTAAACACTTGGTTAATTATTTGCATGGTTTTAACCTTACGACTTACGTTTTATACTCTTGAAGGTACGAAAAATGAGATTGAAAACAAAATGTGTTAAAAAATTGTGAAAATTTTGGTAAAAAAAAGATAGTCTAAGCCACATGCGCAAATTGAATGTTAAAAAACTAAGTATATAAAACAAAATAAAATAATATAATTAGGTGCCAAGCATTCCATATAGAACACATTACATTTATGATGTTATCAAATTTTCACAGTTTACATTTTCTGATTAAAATAAGACTTTTTTATATGTGTAACAATTTTGATATTGCATTGTGCTCATAAATATACAGTCAATTTAATGTGTGTACAAATTTCGGTGTAAATCTAAAATTATGAAAATCGATTTCTAAATGACAGTAGATAATTCGTTTTAGATAACATATTGTGATGAATTTTTCGCAAGTAAATCAAGTTAAACAAACTGGAAGCTATTATTCTGAGATAAATTTCTTACAAATAAAAATAATTTCTTTGTTATCTTTATAATTTTATTCATATACAAATAAAGACATTGTATTATTTTATAAACAGAATTCATCATAGTTTACTTACAATCTAGTATGTTTAGAGAAGTCATTTGAATCAATGGTTCTTTTAGATTCTGTTAATATAATTTTTGTTTCGTAACTATAATTTTTAACGTTATTTAGTTATTTGCAGGCTGTACATGTTCAACTATGTCATGTGTGTTTTCGTAAATCTCATGTGTGTATATAGTTTTTATCAATAATAACTGTTATTGTTAAGAAAATGTGATTTCAATTCCCAATTTTGTTAATTTTAGCGTTTGTAAGTGTACATAGGTCTTGTGTATTATTAAATTTAGGTTAATTAAATATTTTTCAATGAAGTGTGTTATTTATTTAATAAATTGTTCAGCAGATATTATAAAAGCCGTGATACTATGCGCAATTAAATAAAAATATATAATCATCAGTATTCAAAACATTATCCGATTATTTAAACCAAATTCTGCGACGTTTACAATCTTTTAGCTTGAGATGCATATTATAACTGGAAAATCAAGAACGACAATAAGCCAAAAATATCAACTGCTTTCTGGTAGCATTAGTATTGCTCGATGTACTTTCGTGGTCCTATTGAATATAATCATATTCAAAACTTACTATTGATTTTAATTAAACTAGGTACTTCATTACCTCATATAATAACTATTTACTAATTACCAAGTAGTATTAACGATTCTTTTACTAAAGTTGTCGTAAACTATCCTAATTCCTACGTAAAAACCTTGATTGATTTATCTTATTAAAAAAAAAATCATGTATTTTTTATATTTCATAATTAGCAGAATATCCTGTGGATGTAACAATACTATGCTTATTGTTCAGTGTATAACCCGAGCAGATAGAGAATAGATCTGAAGATGGCGTCCGCTCGCATGCGTTCTCGCTCACTCTCTATCGCTGTCTACTCACACAGTGAAGATATAGTTGCTTTTATTGATATTGTTTTTTGCGTTACATTTGATTGTTTTTTATTTTATTTTTCGTTACGTTTTTGTTGCAAACCTTAAAAACATTGATGAACCAAAAAAAAACGATGTAAGAGAACGTAATTTGCCAACCCTACCATAAGTACCCGTCGCCATCTTCAGATCTATTCTCTATCTGCTCGGGTTATAGCACATACCTAATTCAAAGACGCAGTACCCATTTCAAAACTTCTACAGATATCGATTCCTAAGTAATGTATAATCAATTCTTGACTTTTTGAAGTGAAAACTTCTTTAGCGGCGTTGGGTATAAAATCTTAAACTCGCGTCAGGACACGTGGCCTGATCGAAAAAGCGTAAGACGGATTTTTTTTTTGCCCTTATATTCCATGCGTGACGGATACCATTCCAAAATATCAAACATGCTGAACGTTAATAATCAAGTTTTCACTTCTGCCGGCATACCCGGAGTGCAACCCGTCTTTTTTTTTTATAAACCCTCCCATGCGTTGATTGTATAAAATAAAAATTCCTACAAATTATAATATTCACCTAATAGTAGTTATGTACGTATATCTAAGACTAGCTGCTCCGCGCGGTTTCACCCCCGTGGCTCCACCCCTGTTGGTCGTAGCGCGATGGTATATAGCCTATAACCTTCCTCGATAAATGGGCTATCTAACACCGAAAGAATTTTTCAAATCGGACCTGTAGTTCCCGAGATTAGCGCGTTCAAACAAACAAACAAACTCTTCAGCTTTATAATATTAGTATAGATTGTATACGTAGTATATTATTATTAGTCTGTGGTATAGATTATAATTTATAAGTAGGTAGGTGACTATGCTATATTAGTCGTTTATCTAAAAACATATTATCAGATAGCTATACCTACAGTGGGAATTAGGAAATTATGATACTGTAACGATCTTCTTCTAACTAGACGGTTGATCTATCATGATAATAAATACATATTATGACTGTTAAAAACGTATAGACATAGACATGCAGAGAAAGACCTCTCAAGATTTTTTGAGCGTAACATATGGAAGCTCTAAATAAATAAAATACTAGCTTTCCGCCCGCTGCGCAGATTCGCCAGTGTTGTCAAAGGAAATTCTCGTGGGAATAAGTTGTTTCACCACGGTAAAAAGTAGCCAACGTCACTCTACTCTCTAGCCTCCTCTAACTACCCAAATAAAGAAATTTGAAATCGTATCACAAACCGTTCCGTTGCAACGTGAAAAAAAGACAAACACATTTTCGCATTTATTTTATCACTATAATATCTCACGCTGTATCTAATATCTATAACAATTAACTTAACGGACAACAATCCAAATCTATTTCGAATAATAAAACTTAGAAATTCAAATAGAGCGCCCTTTAATATTGCTAGCTATATTTTTATTTTTTATAGTTACCTACCAAAAAAACTAGAATAGCGAAGGGACCAATGACGCAAAAAGGCGCCAAATCACCCCGATTGCCGACCCACAGCGCAATGTGCTGCGGGTGCCCTACATTTTAGGGTTCTCTGTTCTATGGGTGAAATACTTACCCGAAACTTGCTATACGTTGCTCGCCCCCGCGCGGCGTCGCGGTCGTTCTGCAGTTCGGCTTGACGCAGGACAAAACTAAAAAAATCTCATGTGTCTCTGGAATAGTGCAGCTACAGCTACTGCAGATGAACGAGTTTTCAAATTAAGTTTTTTATCAGACAACAAAATAATATTATTTAAGTATACTTAAATAAAATTAATAGCAGCTGAATATAAAATTAAGATATTAAGTACTTGTAAATAAAAGATAAGCTTACATATATTATTTTGATCCCTTCTCTTACTCTATATTTTTTAATCTTAGGTAGGGTAACTACTTAGCTATTCAAGAACTTAATAATATAAAGTATATAATATATATCAAAATCAGTGAGTGAATATATGTATTTTTATAAGACAGTACGGAACCATCTTTTTTATATTGTAGATTGTATTATTTTTTCGTTACACTTTGAAGGGATCACAAACCTATTGCGACGCCTTACGGCGTTCCCTATACTTCTTCCTTTCACGTTCACAATACAATATACAGTATTAGCCGTAAACTATTAATAAACAATTGAACTAAATAGGTACGTTACGGTTATTTCTCAGGATACGACTTAAAAGGGTTTTTTTTCCTCAAGTTGTGACAGTGTTAATAATTTAACGGCTTTTTTGAAAAGGGAACGATGCATAATGTGAGCAATCTTATTTTCCATCCTAATATAATTAATAATTATGCGTAATTGGTGGGAAAAAGAGAGTCAGTAACTAACTGACGCATATTTTGAGAGGTGTAGACTAGGGCCAAAACGATTTATAGGTTGAAACTCAATAGTCAATACCTACCTAACTACTTCCGACTGATATAAAAAAATCTAAAGTAAAAATTTGAACTGAACACTGAACGGATTTTATTTGCTCTTGGCAGTAATGTAGCTATTGTACCTACCAGAATAACACATAAGATTTAGAAACTTGAATTTTTACGAGGGTTAGCACATGGTTAGCACTTAGCAATTAAGCATAGTATTAAGTACCTACCTATGTTTTTATCTATGTACCTATATATTTTTTTTTGGTTGATCAGAGAGTTTATATTATTGCTATAGCAGCAGTTTTCACCACACATAACCGAAATCCTATTTCATGTAATTTACTTAAATAGGTAACTAGGTACTTATCTAGTAATTATATTTAGTTATTAATTTTTATTCATGGCACGAAATCACAAAAGTATATTATACATACTAGGTAGTTGGGTACCTACTTATTAAATCTTTCGTATTCAGAAACAAAAATTTTATATTACATATGCAGGGTGTCCCACTATTGGTATAAGTACTAAGCGCGAAGGGACTTGTAGTTTTGCATACACTGATCACGTAAAAAATACTCAAGCTCATAGCTCAATAACCATCCATTTTTGACCCCTGGTTAACTGGACTTATTTGTTGCAAATGACCTCTAGTATAACCCCTTTGAAGGATCACGTCGAATTACCAGTCACCCTGTATAATATCTAATAAGAACTAATATAACATAATCGTTTATTTATATGTGGTTTCTGAATAACTCTAAAGTCTAAATAATTTATTATCCATTTACCTACTCGGTAACTATCTGTAGAAATACAATTATTGTAAAGCCAGAGTAAGTACCTTAGTAGGTATAAGTAGATGCTTACAAAATTCCAAATGTTAATTAAATGAAATGTCCATTAAGATGTTAAACATATAAAATTTATTATAAATCGATAGAATCGAACAAAGCTTGACTACATAGAGATATATTGTGACCGATTTTTATTGGTAAATCCAAAAAGTGTTATCGTTCACCTCTTATATCGCTGTATTAAGAAAATATGTGGATCTGGAATGTATTTTATTACTAGTTCCATAAGTACTACATCCTTATTGAAACGAAATAAACACTATTTCTCAAGTCCCTTGGAAATATCAAATGGTAAACAAACGCATCCACAAACGCTGTTTTATTGGCATCCCTTTCACTCTGACATTTGCCGCGCTTTTTAAGTTTTCGTATACACGTTGGCGGCATTTAAAATTTGGCGCGAGGTAATTTTGTCAAAGGCCGCTATGGGAAACCTATCAGGAGACTAGGCCAAATTTTGACATACTTATTAAATGAAAGTAATTGAGATATGTAGACAAAAAATTTATTTGCGTCAAAATTGATTCGTATTACAAAAAACATGTTGTATTTTGTCTTATTTTCGTGATAAAACGCTTAAATTTATTTTAGAAGGCAAAGTATGGGAAAAATCTCTATAGTGAACTTTAGTCCTTATCCCTAGGTGATAAATGCTAAATTAGAACGTGCTCGAGGTTGGATACGTCACGGATATACGTAGTACAAGATGCTTGCTAACGTTGGTGCTATTGGCAGCAATGAATAATTCGACCAATCAGAGCGTAGATAGATGGCGCTGTGGTAGCGACGCGAGGTGCCCCAAGCTCGCTAGCTCTAGGAACATTGCTTCGAGCTCCATACATTTTCTTTCGGTTCTCTACGTCTGCAGTTTGGTTGTGTACGAGTTCAAAAATTATTTCAAAATTTTCGCCATCAGGTAAGTCAAATCAATTTTCTTACTAAAGTTATGCATTTATCTAAGCATAGTTATGATATTGAAGGCGTATTTTGTAAAAATAAGCTTTTTTCCACGTTGGAATTCTGAGTCAAACATGGCTATATGCTTCGTCGTACTTTCTGTACTACGCGTGGGTATGAGAAAGGACGCCCTATTTTTGATAATTTATTTCTCGGATCTTTTCCATTGAACGACTGAAACAGTTCTTCTACAAGTTAAAGATTAATAATTTGGCGATGATATAGTAATTATGTCATGTTTTGTAAATGCGTATTTTCAACACAATACGTGAAAACAAAATGGCTCGTTCGACCCAAGCGTAGGCCACTGAACTCGTTATATGGGGCGATAACTATTTTTGTTAATTATTACATCAATTATTGATTACATTATGCTTATAATGCTAAGAATGGATTATAAAAGCGATTTATGTAATTTATTTCATGGTAGATGTGCTGAAAATAGGTTTCCCGCCAAAAGTGTGCTCTAGAGAACGCCTAGGTCCGATATGGACGCTTTGAATCGGTTGCAGCATGGCCCGCATAACCTGTTGCCGCGCATTTTCGTAGCCTTTAGTAATATTGTGTGATTATTTACAGGAAAAAAAATAAAATGTCGGACAAGCCGAAGCGTCCCATGTCAGCATACATGCTATGGCTGAACAGTGCAAGGGAACAGATTAAAGCCGATAATCCCGGACTCAAAGTCACCGAAATTGCTAAAAAAGGAGGCGAAATATGGAGGGCTATGAAGGACAAGAGTGTAAGTTTATTATTTTGTTTTTTTATTAGCTATTTTACACGAAATGTATTTTCGTTAATTAGGTACTTATATTATTTGTATTTATATTGTGTAATTTTATCTTGTCTTCATTAGGAATGGGAAGAAAAAGCTGCTCAAGCAAAAGAACAGTACACAAAAGATTTAGAATCATTTAACGCCAATGGAGGTGGTGGTGAAGGTGGTGGCGGCGGCAAGAAGGCACAGAAGCGAGGCAAGAAGGGAAAGAAGGCATCACCTGCCGTAAGTGAACGGATAACAATGATATATTTGTTTTGAGTATAAAAAATTCCATATTTTTATGTTAGTGTAAATATGAAATGTCATGTGTAAATTAGTGTCCAAGGTTGAGGTTTACAGTTAGCATTTCTTGAACATCTATAACTGGTTTGATTAAATTATCTCTAAAGTACATTAAAGCTAGTTTATTATCAATTTTAAATCAATTAAATGTCTATACAGTTATAATTTTACTCAATATAAATTTGTCAACAGAAGGCCAAGAAGAAGAAGGAAGAGTCTGAAGATGAAGACGGTGGTGATGATGATGAAGAAGAAAGCGAATGATCTCCCAAAACAATGCATTTCTGTTCATATTGAATAATTTACTCGGACTTAATTTATTACATAATGTATAACTGACTTTCCAAAGTCTGTATTACATTCACACAAATTTTTTGGCCTCTTTTTTTAGAGATTTATTATGAATGATGCAATTTTTTTCAATATGTATTATAATTTGGTCAATATGATACGATTTGTTGATAATTTTGACAATGTTATTTACTACTTTAATAACATTATTTCTAGTATTGAATAGGTTTAAGAGTGCAGAATTTGGAAAGAATCAGCGCAGGCTAAGGTCTAGATTTCTAAGCCTCGAAAAAAATAATGTATAAGTGTTAGTATGTATCAAATGGGGAATTGTACAGTTAGCCCTCCCTCGTTAAGTTCGCTGTGACCGGATGCTCACCTTTGATATGTACCTTGAATGGTTTCATCAAAACTATGTCTTCTACCTTTCATTCTGCAGTAAAAGCTGTGCTTTGCCATAATTTTTTTTTGCTATATATAATTTACTTTGTGTGTCAGAGACATAAGTTTTGGTTAAACTGTATCAACATGTAAAATTAGAGACAATTTCATTAACGATGGCTTATTGTTAATTAAAACCTACCTCTGTCATTGTAAATTTCAATACTAATAATGGTACCAAACTTAAGCTAAGAACTTCTCGGAAATTGTCACCGAGTTGAGCAATTTAAATAATTTAGGAAATTGATGTGTATGTTGTATTTTTAGTTAGTTTAGGTAGGTTTCAATGTGATTAGTCTCTCAAATTTTACATTTGTGTTATTTTGTAAATGAGAATAGCATTCCTCATGTCAATATGGATTTTACATGTTCAATAAAGTAATTTCATATAAAATTATTTTAGAATTTGATTTTCATTTCGCCTCAGTAAACATTAATTTTTTCGTAATAAAATATTTAAGTGATTGGTATTGTTAACACGTGTAGTCAAAGAAACGTTATCAATATCATGACTGATAATGCAAATCGTTATAGTATGCGATAACAAGAGACTACTATATAAACTAACATGATAATGTTATTCGAAAATATAGGTACACTACATTGAGCATGGTTGTTAGGTACGTTGTCAGGGACTATATTGATCCGATTTCAGACAATGACGCCTACGATAAAGCTCGATTTAAAATATCATGCTTGGCTTGTCATGTGGCATGAACGTTTAAGGTAGAGTGCGTTTCACGAAAGAGTTCCCCTGCCGTTATGTTGGCTTACCTGACTGTCAAAAACGAAAATATTTTTTTTTTATCAAAAATGACAGAGAAAATATTCTCCTTTCTAGGCAGCCGACCCCGTAAGATACGGGATAAGGGAAAGAAAGGAGAATATTTTCTCTGTCATTTTTGATTAAAAAAAAAATATTTTCGTTTTTGACAGTCAGGTATGCCAGCCAACATAACGGCAGGGGAACTCTTTCGTGACGCACTCTCGAAAGTAGGTACAGTACGCGCGGCGAGAGTTTGGCTTTGACCTTCGGGTGGAAGGGATTACTGAGCAATGCACACAATACTTTTCCCCGCTAATTCCCCGTTGATATAACGCAATTCATTAAAGAAACGAATCTTTAATGGCAGCGCTTATCATTCCCTCTCGCTTAAACACCGCCGTACGGCATGCAAAAAAAATGGAAAAATAAAATCACTAAAATGTATTTGATTTTCTCTATAATAGTTTTTATCATAAATTTACAATGAAAATTATGCATTTGCGAAAGTAAATAATGTTTCATTGGAATTTGACAAAATTGAAAATATGTTCCTTGGGATGGTTATTGGTAGGGATGTAACTAGGGATGTAACGATACATGATTTTGCCGATACGATACCGATACCGATATTTGTAGTAATGTATCGGCGATACCGATACCGATACCGATATCGATAGCTTGGTAGAAAAATAAATAGTGAATTATGCATAAAAAGTTACCAACATTTAACAGAGACAACTGTTAATCGTATTCTTTTAAATAAAAATGCCAAATCAAAAAACAACAAAACCATTTATTTTAGTATTATAATTTTACAAAGTCAGTTAAACTTTAAGTAATACACATACAATCAGTACCTAATAAAAGTTTACTATTGGTAGTGTTTTTTCAGAAAACAAAGTGCGCACGCGCGGGCGGCCTCCCGCATCGTTCATTTGGCGCGGGTTTTTGAATTTTTTGATATCAAAAAAATTGGTTGTTTGTAAAGTAGGTTTGCGATCGAGATGTTTACGTGATAACATAATGCAGTGGCAGCGCTCGAGATGAGACGGGAGATCGGTCCGTCTCTCTCTCGTTATACCTGCGATCGCGCTCGTGAGGTTTTGGTGTGACACAAGTTTATGAACATGTCACCCGACTAAAACGATTTTAAAAACGTTATCACGTTAAAAATTAAAAAAATTCAAAATTATCTATTTCTTTCCTTTATATAAACAAATTTGTGATTGGAACACTCCTAGTAAGCAAATAAAATGCTTGTGTCAGGAGGTTCCGCTCTTCCTTAACACTATTACAGAAACAGAAATAAAACAATATGAATGAATACAATGCAAAAACATAAAAGAAAAGAAAGAATTTAATAAAAAAATATCGGTATCGGTTGATTTACTATCGGCGATACCGATATATCGGCTTGCCGATTATATCGGCCGATATATCGGTATCGGTATCGGTATCGTTACATCCCTAGATGTAACGATACCGATACCGATATATCGGCCGATATATCGGCAAGCCGATATATCGGTATCGCCGATAATAAATCAACCGATACCGATATTTTTTTATTAAATTCTTTCTTTTCTTTTATGTTTTTGCATTGTATTCATTCATATTGTTTTATTTCTGTTTCTGTAATAGTGTTAAGGAAGAGCGGAACCTCCTGACACAAGCATTTTATTTGCTTACTAGGAGTGTTCCAATCACAAATTTGTTTAAGTAAAGGAAAGAAATAAATAATTTTGAATTTTTTTAATTTTTAACGTGATAACGTTTTTAAAATCGTTTTACATGTGGTCGGGTCGGGTGACATGTTCATAAACTTGTGTCACACCAAAACCTCACGAGCGCGATCGCAGGTATAACGAGAGAGAGACGGACCGATCTCCCGTTTCATCTCGAGCGCTGCCACTGCATTATGTTATCACGTAAACATCTCGATCGTAAACCTACTTTACAAACAACCAATTTTTTTGATATCAAATAATTCAAAAACCCGCGCCCAATGAACGATGCGGGAGGCCGCCCGCGCGTGCGCACTTTGTTTTCTGAAAAAACTCTACCAATAGTAAACTTTTATTAGGTACTGATTGTATGTGTATTACTTAAAGTTTAACTGACTTCGTAAAATAGTAATACTAAAATAAATGGTTTTGTTGTTTTTTGATTTGGCATTTTTATTTAAAAGAATACAATTAACAGTTGTCTCTGTTAAATGTTGGTAACTTTTTATGCATAATTCACTATTTATTTTTCTACCAAGCCATCGATATCGGTATCGGTATCGGTATCGCCGATACATTACTACAAATATCGGTATCGGTATCGTATCGGCAAAATCATGTATCGTTACATCCCTAGTTATTGGGGATTTTGTTACATTCTGTATACGTAAATATGATAATTCATATAAATACAAAAAAGTTTGTCAACAAACAATTTGAAATAATAAAATAATTATCCATTTACGTTATTTTTATTTTCTTATTTGCTGACCCTACCATACGTCAGTGTCAGCTGTAGGCTTTGGCCGTTTGGCCGCCATCGAAGTTTCGTTTCTTTAATGAAACGCAATATACCTACCCAATTTCTGATATCTGCGCAATAACGGTCAATGCCAAACTCTCGTCGCGCGATCTGTACCTATTTTTCAGTGAAGATCCACTGAGTTACTATAAATATGTATCTCTAAAGATTATTACGATTTATATTCGTATTTTGCTCAACTGTACAGACATTTTAGAAGATCAAGAAAATTGCAGCAATACAAATGAGGTTAAAATGACCTTGTTTGTGAATTTTATTGATTAATACTGACTTCGAATACTTTAATTCTGAATTCTGTTCTCAAAACTTTAGTATTTTAAACAAACCCATATAACAAAATTAAATTACATAATATGAGTCCAATAATTGTGTTTTACACACACAAAACTCAAATTCGTACTTTCTGGATAAGATGTGAAATAAGCAATCGATTTATTTTTGTTATTACAAAATAGTGATTTTAGGTTAGAAAAATAACCAAGATGTTATTAATTTCTATGCACGACATCGATTTGGCTAAGGATATGGCGTGCATTATTGTGATTATTTTAAAGCATTTTTCTGACAAATTAGCTTGCCATTGTGCTTGCCACTTGCTTGCCATATTGCCGTTAAAAAAAAATAATGTAGGTACAATAGATTATAGATTTTTAACTGTCAATTTTTAAATGTCAATTGAATTTGACAACCACGATTCTTCCGTCAATCAACTTAATCAAACCAAATGCAAACAAACGCTGAAAATAATATAAATATCTTTTTAAATGGTATATATAAATACCACGCCGAAAACCTAAAGATTTTAGTTTTGTTATGAGTATTGTTGAAATAATTACAAAAAATCCATACTTATTTCTTTATTTCAATTCAATATTATTCGATAATATACGAGATGTTCTAACTTCTATCACAAGTTTAAATATCTGTTTACAATGACTATGTCTGGTGACGGTATTGCTGGAGGCTCACAAGTTGTCCTCGTCACGGGAGGATATGACCATACTATAAAGCTATGGCAAGCACACAGCGGCGTGTGTTTAAGGACTATGCAACATCCTGACTCGGTAAGATTGGGACATATCTACATTCTACAGGTCATAATAATGCTGATAGTATAGTAAATAGTCTTGGTAATATGATTATGATTATAATCAATGTAAATTTCAGCAAGTCAACGATTTAGAAATCAACCCTAGTGGTCAAATGGTGGCAGCATGTGGTTATCAGCATATAAGAATGTACGATTTAGCCAGCGCCAACCCTGACCCTGTTATGAACTTTGAGGGCGTCACAAAGAATGTTTCACGAGTTGGATTTCAGGTAATTCTCATTATGCGCTACCATCATTTTAGTTTCTTTAGAAATGGCGTAAGTATACATATTTTGTACACATTTGTATATATTAATTATAATATACACCATTCAAGGGAGTAATACTTTTTAAACCATCATTTTATAGATCATCCTAATTTTTAATTGAAAAATTTTCAGGAAAATGGTCAATGGATGTACACAGGTGGAGAAGATTGTACAGCTAGAATCTGGGATTTGAGGTAAAACTTTCTAGTGAAGTTGTTTATGTAAAAAAAAATACTAGACTAATATCAAGTCAATTATGTCTACGTTAATAATAAAATGTTATCTGTATAAATTAAAAAATATCTTTCTTCATTCATCAACATTCCTATTCACATATTGTGAGTATTAAAAATGGTTTTTCAATGTTTCAGAGCTGGTAGACAGTTCCAATGCCAGAGGATATTCCAAGTGCCTGCTCCAGTGAATGCAGTTGTATTACATCCAGACCAGTCTCAGATTATGGTCGGAGGACAAACTGGGATTATACACATTTGGGACCTGAAGACTGATCATAATGAACAACTAGTATGTATAAAATATCTTGTTATTATAATGTAGTTATATTATTAACACCTTTAACAACACACATTTAGGATAAAAATTTTTTGTCCTTAGAGTTTATATTCAATGAAAGTAGGTTATATTGGTTATTCTTATTGGTTTTAATAATTTGAAACTGTTAACACAGAATACTGTTTATAATTGATTGAATAATAAACAGTGAGATATAAGCCTTGTCTGAATTAATTTTTCCAAATTTTAGTATTTATTGTGTAAATTTTGTAAGGTCATTAGCACTTGTCACATTATAGGTATTGCTTTACAGATTCCAGAAGCGGAAGCATCCATCCAAGACATAGCGATCGATCCATCAGGCAAATTAATGGCCGCTGTGAACAACAAGGGCAGCTGCTACGTGTGGGCGCTGGACGGCTCGCCCGCCCGCCCCGTGCCGCGCAAGCACCTCGTCGCGCACCACAAGTACGCGCTGCGGTGCAAGTTCAGCGCGGACTCCTCGTGAGTACACGTGTGCTATCCGTAGTACATGCACAACAAGGGTAGCTGCTATATGTAGACGTGATATATGTACATAAATATAAAAAAACAAAAGCACAAGAATTTTGTGGCCCATGTGCGCACATTAACTCTGTGTTAATGTGCGCACATGGGCCACAAAATTCTATAGATGACATGTTACATTAAAAGTTGAAATAAAACACTGTTGTGGTTGTTTTGTCACTCCTTTCTTACATACACCTAAAATTTAAATTTGTGATAAAATTTTAAAAATAAATGAATGTATAAAAATGACGTGAGATCCTTGCTATAGAATATATAACGTCACATATTCAAACTCTTACAGCATGCTAGTGACAACATCGGGCGACTGCTCCGCGCGGGTGTGGCGCACCCGGGACTGGTCGCTGGCGCGCGAGCTGCGACACGACACGCAGCGCTGGGTGTGGGACGCCGCGTTCACTATCGACTCGCGGTATCTGTTCACCGGTAAATATACACAGTTTTTTGACGTGACAACGTCTTATAATTCGATAGAGCCGGCTGCACGCACGAAAAACGTGACTCATGCGGCGTTACCTCGCTCTGAGGCGTTCCATGTAAGGCTTGAAGTGCAAACGAGAGCGTGGAACGAGCGACAAAGAAGCACAGTCGGACGTTGTAACGTTCAACTATCGTCAGTAAACCGACTTTACAGACAACCAATTTTTTTCTACGACTGTAACACTGTAGTGCAGCTTATCATATTCAATTATTACTTTTTAAGTCGTAGTAGGAGTATTTAAAACTAACTGTGCCCCGCGGTTTTAGCCGCATGTCTCGGCACGTGACAGACATGCGGCTAAAACCGCGTTTAGCATCATGTCTTAGCGTGATGATATATGGGCTATCTAACACCGAAAGAATTTTTCAAATCGGACCCGTAGTTCCTGAGATTAGCACGGTCAAACAAACAAATAAACTCGTCAGCTTTATAATATTAGCATAGATTTTCACATGGACGCCATTGTTACAAATTAAATTACAATAGACTTAAAAAAAAGAATCATCAATAGTTATTCTTCCAGGGGAAAGTTCTGAAATAACAAACATAAAAATACCATCGAAATGAACCTCCTCCTGTTTTAACTGCATATAACGTAAAAGTCAATGAATTTCATCTAAAATCTTGCTGACATTCAAGTTCATAATTAATATTAAATAAATATTAATAATTTCGGTTTTCCAGGCTCGTCAGACAGCTACGCGCGACTATGGGACCTCGAGAAAGGCACTCTAGAGCGAGAGTACTGCGGACATCAGAAACCCATCACGGCCCTCGCTTTTCGTGATCAACCCGTTTAAATATAATTTAAACGTTTTTTGTACCTCAGTTGAATGTAAAACATATTATATTTTAAAAGAATACTTACCGTGTTTGTACCAATTTTGGATTCGTTAGGTTTGCAAAAATTTTAAATAAAAAATATGATTTATCATATTGGGTTTTTAGAGGAAAAATTTTAAGCAAAGTAATATTTATGCATTACGCTACTTTTTATTTTGACAGCATTCTTATGTACAAATAACGATACGGCTGTTGAATGAAACTAAAAATATTGTTCAGGTTTCAAATATAGTGGGAAGAAGTTGTGTTCATGTTATTTTACCCATAGAAAATACGATCATTACTTTATGTATTGAGGATCGTCACTACTAGGTTAAGAAAACTCATAGTCTTAGATTATATTGACGATTTGTTCTTGCATTTATTGTATAAATATTTCATATCTAATGTAAATACTGTTTTTGTAATAAAGAACAACTTGACGATACAACAGCGTTTAATTTTTTAAACACACCAACATCTTTTAATGTAAACTAGGTACATAAAATTGGTTCCTGCTTTATATATCCTTATTAAATACACATTAAATAGTAGGGGAGCCCAGGATGCTAAATGTGGATTTACTCGAGCGTCACGGGAACCTATAAGAATTGGTAGATTAGACCATAGCGAGAAAAAAAGGTCCTATAATGTTTTCACTTTTAGCGGTGGGGAAGGGTTTTTTGATTTTTTTTAATTTAAAAAAGATAAAAATTGGCTTGGAAATACTCAAGCGCGTTAGATATTGATATTTTGCATGCTCCAGGACGTCACTGATAAAAAGTATACGTTAATCTGACGATTTAAGTGGCGATTTAATCGCTATGAAGAAAGGGTAAAAAATTAAAGTAATATTATTCGAGCGCGTCAGATTAATATATGGGGGGGTTAATTACAATATAAGAAGTCCCCATTTCGCTAATCTGACGATTCGAGCTCAACCTTAGGGAATTATGGATTATTCAAATTTTCCAGCGGGGCCCCTGAGCGCACCCACCAACCATAACTGCTCATATTGACTAGAGGTACTAATGAATAGCTAAGGTACCGTCCCTTATAGTAATCTGACGCGCTCGAGTAAATCCCAAAATCCCCCTCTTGGCCTCCCCTACTAAAATATGTGCATTTAAAAAGTAATATAAAAATGTAATGTAAATGTGTACAGTACATAAAAATATACTTACTCAAAGATTATTTAACTATGTTGAAGCATGCCATTGTCCATCGAATTGCTTACACGCGTTCAGACGCTTGCGTTCAAAGTGATATTCGACGAGCACAAGCATGTAAACATGTTATGTGTGCATGCGCCCGTGTTTATTTGTTTGTAGCGTAAGAACACGGGCTGCGGGACACTGCCATGCGTCTGAACGTACCATTTGTGGTACCTAATATTATAAATAACTGATTATAATTTACCTAGCGTAGCGAGATTGCCAACTTACAAGAGTTCGATTCTATCATTTATTTTTGAGATTGAGAGTGCAAATACGTCGTACTTAGTACTAATATAATATATTCGTACTCACTACGGAAAAAGAAGAGCCGACATAACTGCAATATTGCAGTTATGTGGCTCCATTTTCTGTGTAGTCGTGTGTTCCATATCGAATACCGATTACCCAACGTAACGGTTCCACATCGAATAGATCCAATTTACCTAGAAATACTGATTTAAATTTTAAGTAGTAGGCATGATACGAATCACAATTTTTCATCAGATGAAATAAGGCCCAGTTAAAGTAAGCTGTTGGTTCATGTGAAATTCTATCATTATATTTATGGTAAATTTTATCATGTTTGTGTTTGCGTTCACAATAGATGAGCAATGATCGACTTTTTTTGGGAATCTATACTTATAAAGATTTAAGAAGGTAATAAAAAGGTTAATTTAAATAAAACACATGTATAAGCAGATAATATATTTATTTTTAACATCTTTATACTAAGCATAAAACATCTCTGAATGTCTATTGCACTGTAGTCAGAACTTAATTTTTTATGTTGTACATAATAAATGCATCACTTTAATTTCTACACAACACCAATATTAGGACTCATAAAATCATCCTATTATATAATATACTCTTATACATAATACTGTATTCCAAGATCAAAATAAATTCTAATTAAGTCACACGGAATGTTCATAAATGCAATTTAGATTTTTGGACTAGAATCGACGTATAAAATTAAATCGAAGTACAAATAAAACTTAACCTATATTTATAATAAAACAGTCATTGTGTTTGTTCATTAAGTGAATCTTAAATACACAAAAATAAAAACATAAAGAAGCGGGAGGACTCATGCTATAACTTCTTATTTTTGTTGTTTTTTTTATTCTTTTTTTTTCAATCAATTGACAACCGATAGTTTGATATAAAAAAAATGATAAGCATGAGCTCTAGGTCAGAGCGTGTATGTCGACTATATATCGTCGAGTGGTAGTTGTTTGACTTCGCCCATCTCTGAGTACATATCGTCGTTACAAGTGTAGGTTATGACGAATTTTAGGTCAATTTGTGGTCGGTTTGGAGGCCTTGCAACTAACATGACTTGCGTTAGCGCGGGCGGCGGCAGGAACGGGTTGAAAGCTGGCAGGCTTGTACTCGAAGGTGTTAATAATCGCACCTTGCAACCCTGGATGAAATAATGTTTTAGTTAGAATAGGCCATAGACTAATTTTAGTCTGAAATAGTTACTATGATAAAAAATAATCGAAAAAGAAAATTACTATGTGTAAAAGACATTTTGTTGGAAAAATATAGTATTTAAATATGCTTCTCATTGATGCAACCACAGTTGCCACAAAAAAAATATTTTACTATTTTTCTGAATGACTGACTCTGATACAGTTAAATGCTTGTAAATTTTGCGTAAGGTATAACTTTTTAAAAATACAAGATAAATATAAAATTACCTTTGGAACAACAGCCTGAAACTTGTAATCCTCTATAGCAGCTTCATGTTTACTCCTAGTGGATACCACAATCACATTAACATCAGGCCTTGGCTTATCTTTACAAAAATGTAACACAACTGTTACTCCATCTTCTTCCTCAAACGCAGTTAATGGAGGCACTTTACTTGGATGCACACTTTGTAATGTCACATTTATATCTGATAGGGACTTTACTTCCTGTTTCACTTTTTCCTTTTGTTCCTCAACCATAGATATTTCTCTATTGTCTGTGGTGTTCGTATTTTCTAGAGGAATGCTTAAGTCTAGTATTTTGTCTAATGCACTGTTAGATTTTGTGTTATTATTCAGAATGTTTGATGGTGTTTCAGTTATATCCACCATTACATCATCATTTGGAGTTACGGAGTTAGTAGATTGAGCTACTGGTGATAATTTTGTGCTATCATCTTGTTTTTTTGTGAAGAAATCAAGATCAAGAAGAGCACTATTCCTTTGGGGGATTTCGTGTTTTGGTGATGTTTTTTCTAAAGCATTCATTGGGATCTTCTTGACTGATTTACTGAAATAAATATTAAAATTATTATTGAGAGAATAGAATACATACATAAATTAAATATAGAAATAATAAGAATTATAAGAAAAGGATAAAATAAAATAAATTTACAACAATATTTCCCAATAAGAAAAATATAGATCAATCATAAAATATAATATACTAACTGATTAAAATTATCAATTCTTTTGGCATTTTCTGGTAAAGACTGCTTCAGCAGTTGTTCTCCGAGGGAGTCCAATTCATTCCAACCTTCAACTACCTTTGACTTATCACCCAGTAGACTTGTGTCATCTTAAAACAGAAAGTAAATTTAAGCACATAAGTACATAATGAATAATCTATAATATAAAAATGAATCGCAAAATGTGTTGGTAAGCGCATAACTCGAGAACGGCTGAACCGATTTCGATAATTCTTTTTGTTATATTCCTTGAAGTACGAGGATGGTTTTTATGTAGAGAAAACGTAAATATGTACCACGGGCGAAGCCGGGGCGGACCGCTAGTATGTAAATATAACACATCAACAAAATCTATATTTTGTATTTTATATATAAAAAAAGTGAAGTCCCATGTCCCCTAGTGGGGTAAGGGGCAGATGTATGTACATCTGTTTCACTGATCGATCCGTATTCTATAAAATATCTAAAAATTTATGAAAAATTTTGTGATATTGTAAATGGAAGAATTATACCTCATTTCAAGATCTTTACAAACCATAAAAACAATTCATGTCTTTTCTTTATTTTTATTTCAAACATTAATTTTTCTAACCAAGGTGGAAACTGAGAGGATACTGTTCATCATTTCCTGTATGAAAACTATATTTTTTGTAAATTTTTGATTTGTTTTTTAAAGTTATTTAGTTGAGTTTAGTTTTAAAATTATTTATGAAGCATACCATTGTCCATTAAATTCACTGGTTTGAGCGGCTGGACCGTACCACCGCTATTGACACTCGAAAATATATCACCCAGCTCATCTATAACCTTATTTTCTACTTCATGCTCTCTCACAGTAGTTCCTCCCGCAAAGTCTAATAAACTCTCATTGTTTGTTGAAGTGTTTTGAGTTTTAACCCTGCTCTTCCTCTCTGCATTGAATTTGTTGTATTTTTCAAATACTTTATCTAGCACATCACTTGCGTGTAAAATATCGCCTGGAAACGAGATTTTAATTAATTTAAATACATAGACAATTTAATTAATTAATTAAAATAATAATAAGTTAGTTATGGTTACTATTTTAATTGAAATCAATAAGGATAAAAGTATAATGTACAAATGAGGAAAAACTTTACAAAAATATCTTTTAAACCATTATTACTGTAAAATAGTTATACATTATCAATGCTATAAAGCTGTAATAGTAACTTTAGTTTTAAAATAGATTTTATTAGTTTCCTCTTTTGGGTCAATGAGGAAAAATATTATTTTTTAATTTTTTTTAAATGATTATAGTTCATCTATAACAATTGTTTTAATTTGCAAAAATAAGTTATTTAGAATTCATTCTTATTAGATGAATGGAAACTATTGCAGTGTCCATGCTGTTGTCTATTAATAAATACAGATTACTGAATATTATATAGCTTGCTATATAAATTTATACAGATCACTTAGTAGATCTCAAGACAATTAATCATAAATTATCTATAAGAAGTTAGTCAAAAGTACCATAAACAATTAGTAACTTACTGAGATTTTCATCTTGCACCTCCGAGGCTGCCAGATGCTGTAATACAGGTCGTAATCTAGCGCAACTGGAGTATAGTTCATGGATGAGCTGCTCCTCATCAGCAGAGGCCTCCTCGGCATGGTCCAGCATGTCTCGCAGGAGATCTGCACTGTCTAGCGCCGCACTGACTTCCTGAGCTCGGCGACTGTTTGCTTCATTTCTCTTTTCTTCCTGTAAAAAAATACATTCATTATATGTAACTACAAATTTTTAAAAAATATAAATTTGTAATAGCTAGTTTATTTGTGCACATAAAGAAATAAAAATATAAAAATTACCTCTTTGACCATAGTTTTAATTAATCTATTTGCATGTTGTAGATCTTCAGGTTTCTTACTCTGTAAAAGTTTCTGCAGAAGCTTTGACTTTTCCTCATCTTCAAAAATAGCATTTTTAGCTCTAGGCCTTGAGGTTACAGCCACATCTTCAGGTGGAAGTGGCTGTGGTGTCTCTTTTATAACACCCTGATTTTTAAGCATATCATAAGCTACTTTAAATTTTGTCTCCTTTGGATACTCAATTGACCAAGCATGAAGTAGTTGAAGAACCTTTAACATCATAGAATATAATGGATATTGTATAAACTTTAATATACTGTAAAATAAAATGTGAACGCAAGAGAAAACTTACCCTGGTCCTAACTTCAGGTGCTGTTCTATCAGCTAAATATTTTGGCGATACTAATTTAATCATTTCATTTAAAAAGCGGAATTTGCCAATCTCAGCGTGAAAATTGGAATCGCTTTTACGCATACAGCGATCTAACATAGACAGTGCTAAAATTGCTTCTCTTGCGTTTTGTACGTGAATGCGAGATGCGAGAGCCTGAGCCGCAAGATGAGGACCTTCAGCAGCATCTCGCATTATTGCGCAGAACGCTTCTATCGCGGCTCCATCGGGTTGTGGTAAAGATTCATGAGTTGCTTTTACTAAGGATAAAAATTCATAATTATTCTATGAAAACATATTATTCTACACGACAGTTATAAAAATATTACTTACAAATCAAAGCTTCCAAGCTGGTAAGTGTAATATTCATTTTATATTTTATTTATTATTGTTGCTAAATCTAAATTTGTAATTACGGTCGATTTGTTATTTATTAAATTTGATGTCATATTTTTAAGCCATTCATTGACAATTGACAATTGATTTTTGACAACCACATTGACAACAATATCAAAGGCATAGACAATGAAAAATATCCAGGAGCAACACAGAACAGTAGTGAGGACCATTGGTGAGGACACAGTGAGGAGCAATAATTTCTCTCAAGATCTAGACACTAATTTAATTCTAATTATATATATTTAAAGGACATTATATTATATACAAACATATACAGTACATAAATTTGTAACTACTAAAATCTATTTTGTGACCCGGAATGAACACATGTTAGCATTTTAATTACTATTACATGGCTATCTGAATCTGTCTGAACGCTTTTAATATTTGAGTTATCTACACTAAATTTATGACATGATGTGACAGTGTGTGACAGCGTCAAAGTCAAGTCCGAACAGCTGCATTCTGCTGAAAGCTATTATTATTTTAGGATTTTCTCTACAAATTTGAGAAAATAAAATTACCTGTGAAAATTACTAAAATGTATTTGAGACGATTTACACGTCTTGCTGTACAACAAAATATTAACGTAAGAAGAGATAACATACTATCGAAGCGAACGGCAACAACAACACCTAGTGGAGCTATACTACCAGAACCCGAGAAAACTCCTTTTGGTCTTTTGAGTGTTGTAGCCGCAGTGATTCCGGGTCTTCTTATTGGTGCTGCCATCAGCAAGAATATTGCTAACTTCTTAGAAGAAAATGAATTGTTCGTACCGTCCGACGACGACGATGACGATGACTAGACCCCCAAAGGATCGTAAATTACCAATATTTCGTTATGAATCTCTTATCGCATACTATGTAGACATTATCACTAAAGCGGGTATAAAAAAAATAAACAAGTTATATTGTTAAATTTTATTGTAGGATGGTTACAAAAAATATTAAAATATTTGTGCAGAACACAATTCACAAAATATTATATGGTTATGTAATAAAATCAAATTTTATCATGTTAAGAAGCTTGGTTCTTGTAAAATATTTACACATTGTCTAAAACTTATATATATTTCTTTATTGGCATATGTACATTAGCATTAGTATAATATAATGTTCGATAAATATTCATGGCTTGTAACTATCTGAAAATTAAGCTAGTCAAATAATATTTAATTTATGTTCAGAAATGCCACTTTACGATATCTTGTGCTTTTTTTAAAGTGAAAATGACAAATAAAGATGAAATGGCATGATTCAGTCTTTTATTTGCATGATAATCCTCTGTATGCATTTTAAAGGAGTTATTTACAGAAATCAGATATTATATTAGTTATAGGAGTGTACAGAAAGAAATTATAAAAACATTTTAGAGTTGTGATGTCGCTTGTCTTCTGCAGTATTATGTTGATATTGAAGCCTCACTATTTTAGAAGAAACTAGTAGTAAAAGATAATGACTAGCATGTGTTTGCTTTAGTAATGATAATATAGTTTAATATGATTTATCTTTTATCAATATTATTTGATATTTATTTCTCCGCTTTAATACATTTCCATTGGTATATAATTTTTTATTAAAAATCCCACTTATTGAATTAAATGTCAGTTATTACTTTGATATATAAATTAGTATTGAGTAACCTAATTAAAATCTTAAATGTATAATGATAAAATGACTTAATTCATTGATATAGCATTGAGCCCTGTTAAAAATTTATATAATATCGGACAGGACAGAGTATTGAAGGCATACACAATTTAAAAAGACTAAGATGCGCCAACAAATCATCTACTTTTAATATTTAGTAATGGCAACACTATATCAATGTATTAATTAATACTGTTGATAATTCTTATTCTGGTGGTCGTTTATGCTCCCCCCAGCCGTGGAAGCACTTGGTAAACCTACGAGACTCCTTGTCTTTCAGTGTGAGGAACAGCTTCCTTTGTCTATCTGGTTGCACTGTGTTCATGTGCTGAATGTATACCTTTTGAAGAAAATACGATTACAATTAATGTTTCGAAAATAATTACATCCCAGCTACACGACTCGATGAGTGGTATGGGAAGTAGGCAGGGACGTAGTGTGGCCACGTTACTCGTCATGCCACTCGTCGTGCTCATCGTCCTGCTCACTGCTCCCTATTTTGTCGGCTTTTGCGCGCGAGTCAAAGGACCGGCAATACGAGTGCGAATTAGGGATGGGCGTCATGGAATCAACGGACTAGTTAAATTAACCGTCTATATGTACACTCAACGATTCCACTAGTCCATCGCTCACCAATGCACTAGTTGAATTCAACGGCTAAACAGTCTTATTGATAATCACTACATAGTATAAAACAAAGTCGCTTTCCCTGTCCCTATGTCCCTATGTCCCTTTGTACGCTTAAATCTTTGAAACTACGCAACGGATTTTGATGCGGTTTCTTTTAATAGATAGAGTGATTCAAGAGGAAGGTTTATATGTATAATAACATCCATTAAATAGTGTAAAAGTACTGTTATTTTTGAGGTCGTAAAAAATTACATTTTTTTCGCTTACATTGCAAACGCAGGCTGAATCCTCCGAGTTTTATCAAAATAATGTACTAAGTATTATACACATTGAAAAGGTCTACAGAAAAGTCCGCGATGGTATATGTCTATCTCTTATGGATAACCAACAATAACTTTTTTTTGTCATTTACTTTTTACGACAAATAATGGCTAATTTTTGAAACGATTTTAACCAATACAGCATTAATCCTTAACCAATTAAATACCTTGAATACATTGTTCATTTAATATAGATCTATATGGCCCTTTACACCGTATGATTTAAGTGAATATTTTCGAAGATATTACAGATTTAAAAATTGCGGCAGTACCGGCCGGCCGCCCGGCTATCTATTTTTTTACACGCTTTTTATTAGCTTCACCTGTATTTTTGTTTGTAACCGACTTCTTTGGGCGCGATTTTGACCCACTTTAAACGGCCAGATTTCGTTCAAACTTTGTAGATTTATTGAGGACCGATGACAATACACTAATTTGATAAAGCGTGTTTTTTAGTTTTTTTAACTATCATTTATTCTGTAGTGTATTTAGTATCAGCATTGCACCCGTGCGAAGCCGGGGCGGGTCGCTAGTAAATTATATATATATATATATAAAATATATATATATATATATATAAATTATATATATATATATATATATATATATATATATATATATATATATATATATATATATATATATAATTAATTATTTTATATTATTATATTTTTTATTATTATTATATATAAATAATAAATTATTTTCTTTGAAGTTTTAAAAAAAATATATTTTTGGTTTACAAGACCAATGTTTTGAATTTAAACTATAAAAACAAACGATAATAAGTTTTTTAGTAAAATTTTTTTAGGGAGTATAATTATTTTTGTAAGAAAGCATAAACATTTATTAATTGTTTTATTGAGATTAGAATTTATTGTTTTAAGAATTTATTTAATAATAGTTATTTATTTTACACATGGACTAGTCGAAGATTTTAACTAGTTGAACGACTAGTTGATGAACGACATTTAACGATCTAGTCTCGTTGATGAAAAATACGTCGACGACCCATCCCTAGTGAAGAGCGTCGCGATTAATCGCGCGAGTAGAGCAGTGTGTGGCCAGACGGCAATATCGAGGCGAGCGGCAGCGCGATGAGCAGGACGAGTGGCATAGTGTGGCTGGGATATTATGTATAACATTTAACAAACTTTAAACTGAATGAAAATTAATTATAATATATGTAAATGTTTATATTTTATATTTACTTTGTTATTTATTATACTTGCATATAAAATTATAAAAAAATTTAGGCATGGTAGGTTATATAAGCCACTTTACTTTGGGAACAATCACTAATATCCTGTCTGTGTGTGTGAAATTTGTATTTATGTTTTGTATGCAATAAAGATTATAAATAAATAAATAAATAATATTGAACTACAAGCAAAGAAACTACGAACAATAATTAATTACTTTTACATTTATAATACAGCAATAATTACCTGGGCTGATTTATAAGCTAGCTTGATCTCAACCTCAGAACATTTAGCACCAAGCCACAGGAACACTTGCTCGCCGTTGTCGAGGATCATAATGTCGTCGTCCGCCAGGTCGTCCTGCACAGATATAAATGTAATATTTCGTCTATGTTCCGTGTTTATTGTTTGCATTTTTTATAAAGGTGGTCGAGGATGGATATTTGTTTAAGGGCTGATTTTTCAATCCTTGGTTAAAACTTATTGACGAATAATAATATATTAAACTATATTAAGGGCTGATTTTTCAATCCTTGGTTAAAACTTATTCGTCGAATAATGTATAAAACTACCATTTTAAAAACGTATTCTAATTGCCAGTATTTGACAGTTTACGTGACATTTTAATATTATCGTGTAATACTTTATTGGACGGATAAGTTTTATCCAAGCATTGAAAAATCGGCCCTAAATCATTTCAAAAATTTATTCTAATTACCTGTATTTGACAGTTTACAGGTGACATTTTAAAATGTTCGTGTAATACTTTATTGGACGGATAAATTTTAACCAAGGATTGAAAAATCGGCCCTAAATAAAATTAAATTTTGAACAATTTTTAAATATGATCAATATGATAAATATTAGGTTACTTTTCATATAGTGTGATTTCCATAAGAAATCATACTTTGATGATAGGTGGTGATATTAAATAAAAAAGCGTGAGCGCTTTAATTAAGAAATACTTACACAAGTATTCATGTTAATAAAAATAGAGAACTAAAATTTACTTTCATTCAACATTATAAAAAAAATAGAAATAATCACCAATCAAAAGTATTAATAACTTACCTGACAGAAATCAGTACACTTTTCGGAAACAGTAAAGTATCCCTTCTCATTGGAGCATCGGAACAGTCGCGTGTAGTTGAGGAAGTCAGCGCTCGTGTCGTACGGCTTGCGGCCGCCGAGCGCCACCCAGAAGAAATTGTCTGGTTCGCTGCCTTCTGTTAACACCTGGGGAGAAATTTATTTATTTAATAAGGTGCACACCACAGCTGACAATTTTGCCTCGTTATACACAAATTTAATTACATGTTGCGGTGAAATGCCAACCAATTAATTGTATGCACACAGCATAGTTGAGGTAAAAAAAAATATTAAAAATTACATTATTTAGCACAATTCACAGATCAAGTAAAATAATTTCCTAAAATACATGTCATAAAATAATTTGAATCTAAATCATAGTACAGATAAATATCACATCAAAATTTATATGACGAGGTGTTATTTAGGGAGCTAATTTTTACGGGTAGATTGGAAATAATGAAGTACATCGAAAATTATGAAGAACGAGGGGGAAACCACAAATCTTGAAAATACTTGCAGCAGTTACTGGTAATAAACAGAACGAGAATAAAACCTATAATGTTACTATTTTTGATAGGGTCGTTAACAGAGACATAGATACTAGATGGACATGTGGAAAACTGCACATAAAAAAGGGCGTATAGTTGACATAATATAACAGTTAATCAACAAACTACAGTAATATAACTTAATGGCGCAAATTCATCCTATTAATATTATAAAGGCGAAAGTTTGTATGGATGTTTGTTACTCTTTCACGTAAAAACTACTAAACCGATTACAATGAAATTTAGCACACATATAGAAGGTAACTTGGATTAACACATAGGGTAGGTTTTATCCCGGAAATCCCACGGGAACGGGAACTATGCGGGTTTTCCTTTGAAAACGCGGGCGAAGCCGCGGGCGGAAATCTAGTAAACTTATAAGAATATCCGTATTCCCTATTCTGTAATACTTGATCTACTCTTTTCTTTATGAAACAAAGTATCTAAGTGAAATGAATGAATGAATGAATGAAAAATACTTTATTGCACACTTAATACAGGATTATAAACTAAGAACCATACAACTAACAACATGTACAGAGGGCGGTCTTATCGCTATAAGCGATTTCTGCCAGACAACCCGAAAATTTAAAAGGATTACATTTATAGTGGTGGTGCATTACAAACTTAAAATTTTGATTTGAACTAAAATAGAATGAATAATAAATAAATATAAAATAGTGTGTGTCTAAATAAATATAAAGTAGTGAATTACATTTCCCGCAGCCGGAGGCCCCAAAAGAAACTCAGATATACTTAGAAACTACATTTAATGACTAAAGTGAGACTTTACACCCATGTCTGCACGATGCAGACCGGAGTTCAAGAATGAATTTATACATTTTAATAATTATAAAGACGTAAGCTTGGATGCTAACTCAGGCAAATCGGACTACCATTCTATTCCCGTGCGAACGGCGTATTCATCAGTTTCGTATGAAGGCAGGGCCGTAACTCCTCCCGCCGAAGTTCAGCGACCATTTTTGAATTTTGTGAAAAAATGTTGCTGGAAGCTGGGGCTCATCTGCTCATCTGTGGTCCTCTATAAAGTATGTGTCGATCTGCGTCACATCGTGTATCAAATGGCCAAAATTAAGACTGCACCAACCAGAATTATGTATATAGGGATAGTGATTTGATATATTACAGGATCATTTTCTATAGCAATGGGGGTTTGCATTAAATCTTGCTATTGGATTTTGTGCAAATCTTCCAAATTAACTGAGTTGAGAATTGCGTATTATTATCTTGTATTTTATTTATTTCTAATGTCCTTGATATCTGTACCGCTTATCTTCAGTGCCTGTTCCTTAATTTTGTCATTTACATTTTAGATCTTGAAATTCTCCGACTCGAACATACATCCAGTAGGTATAGTTAATAAGAATGTACCTTGGATTATGACAAAGTCCTCTTGTTGCATTTATAGTAAGGTTTTAGATGAGCGTGGTAAAGATAGTATGTAATGTCGTTCATCTAATTCTTGCGTCGATGCTTTTGAGAGTGAAATAACTGTCGTCTCGCAGGAACTATTTAAGGTTTGATTCTGAATCTGAATGAAGTCCTGAATAAAGTCCGGCTTCGTCTGAATTTGATTGTTTTTCGATTCATAGAGATACCAGATATTATACTTCGGGCATTCAGCCTCTATGTACAAGTATAAGTTACTGTTAGTTGCTATTTAGGGATAGGAAGGGATGAGGGTCTGCCTATTCTTATTTGGAAAAATAACTAAATGAAATAAATCAAAAATATCTGTAGAACTAATGGAAATTTAAAAATTATTACAATTTGCTTATTCGAAAAGTAGTATCCAGGCTTAAGTATATTATAATATTCTCTATCTTTTAATTCTTATAAGTATTTGATTCTTATTATAAATCTTACCTAATTTCTTAATCATCTTCCTAAGTCCTAACTGTTTCCATACGTACCTAACATTGAATGATGAACTTAACATATCTAATAAGGTTTATCTTATTTAATAATTGAATTATTGTGAAATTAATTTTCTTTTGATTTTTCACTATCGGATAAAGAATAGATGGCTGTTTTATATCATTAACTACAATAGCTGATGATATAAACTGAATGCTGATTTTTTTTTTAAAGCTTTAATGAAATTGTCATATTTTATAGCATCTTTGTAATCCAAATGAATACCGGTAATATGATCGATCCTAATCTTCACAGTCAGTAAAGCTATTACAAGCCTAGTGTGTAAAGTTCGGATCATATGTATACCGATAAGGCGATTCACTATACGAATAATTCTCGGAATAAAAGTCAGGGCCGTACTCAGGTGGATATAATTCATGCATATTCATTTCACGCATTTTTAAATAATTATGTGTTAAAGGTAAACCTCTAACAGGTTTACTTAAATGCTTTTCTATCATTTTTACTAATTATTAAAATTATTTTTATTCTGTAAATAAGATGCATTTAATTCTCCGTACAAAAATTCTAATGATTAAATTAAATGAACTGAAATGAAAAACTTATTTGTCACAATTTTTAAACGTTTTTCCAATTGAAATCGGCCGCATACATTGAATTCCTTAACCTAAAGCCTCCTATAAACCGCGAATAAAATTTTGTAGTATTTTTTTTATAAAATGTACTTTTTGCCTATACCTACTACTGATTCATGAAGCGAAATGTAAGTCATGAAATTGCTAAATACTTGCTGATATTTTTCGTAAAATTCCTGCGGGGTGCTACTATCCTGTGTCGCAAATGCCAAATCATTATATAGAGTGGTTTTGTCTTTTTGATCCTGAAATTATTTATTAATGTATTTTGAATACCTACTCAATTTTGGGTATGCTATTCGAGTTAATTGTAATTTTATTCAATTTATCATTGATTAAGAAATTAGGCTATTCACTACCTTCACCAGTACTTATATAACTTTATAATCTAGTTAGTCTAATTAATTTTAAAATAAATCTCTACTATTTTTTTAAACTAGTCTACGAGCAGCCTAACTCAATGTAGTGCTCTCGGGAATTTGACTTTCACGGATGGAAAATCATGGAAAGGAAATTAGGACTAAAAATATAAACTATAGGAAAAGGAAGCAACCCAGAACTATTCTATGTACTTACCAATAATTAATCTGGTTACTTTTTGGGATCGATGTTTTGATATAGCCTCCAGGCCGCAGAAACCGTAGATTCTGGATCCTCAGCTCCGTAGCGATAGCAAGGTTACTATCTATGCCACGTTTTTTGAGGATCCTACCGACTGCGCCAATTACATTTCCCGCAGCCGGAGGCCCCAAAAGAAACTCAGATATACTTAGAAACTACATTTAATGACTAAAGTGAGACTTTACACCCATGTCTGCACGATGCAGACCGGAGTTCAAGAATGAATTTATACATTTTAATAATTATAAAGACGTAAGCTTGGATGCTAACTCAGGCAAATCGGACTACCATTCTATTCCCGTGCGAACGGCGTATTCATCAGTTTCGTATGAAGGCAGGGCCGTAACTAGTGTGTCTAAGTGTGTGGTTACTATTACATGATAAACAATGATATTTAAAATAAGAAAATTCAATTTATCTGTGTTTATCACCTGCAAGCTAACCCACGGGCTGTTAAACTTGTCCTCCGCGATGAGCTCGATGAGTCTCGCCGAGTCCGCGTCGCTGTGCGCGCCGATCCACGCGTACACGATCGCGGACGACGTCTCCTTGGCGCCCTCTAGCGGCACGTTCAATATGTAGCTGGTAATAAAAAAAAATGGTTGTTTGTAAAGTAGGTTTACGATCGGATGTTTACGTGATAACGTCTTATTGGTGGCAGCGCTCGATATGAGACGGGAGATCGGTCCGTCTCTCTCTCATACCTGCGATCGCGCTCGTGAGGTTTTGGTTCGGGTGACATGTTCAGAAACTTGTGTCACAACACAAGTTTCTGAACATGTCACCCGACTAAAACGACTTTAAAAACGTTATCACGTCAAAAAAGAAATAATGACATATCAATCTATACTAATATTATAAAGCTGAAGTTGTTTGTTTGTTTGAACGCGCTAATCTCAGGAACTGGTCCTGGTCCGATTTGAAAAAGTCTTTCGGTGCTAGATAGCCTTTATGAAGGAAGGTTATAGGCTATATATCATCATGCTAAGACCATAAGGAGCGAAGCAATGCAGGTAAAATCACGGGGCACAGGGCACAGGAATAAAAAACTTTCTACTAGTGGATAGAATTTTTAAAAACTTTAACAGTTCTTATTTTTCATTACAAAAAAAAACTCAAAACATTTAACCCTGCTAAGTAGTTTTGGAAACAAATTTTCCATCCTCGTAATTTAATATGTACATTATAGTTACAGTAAGTCAGATTCAAATGCAATGCAGTTAAATGTGTTGTCTACTAGTACTAATACCATAATAATCTTACCAAAAAGCCGAGTTAAGTTGTGTGGCATCAGCTTTAACCTGCACGAGTCGGGTGCACAGTGCGGACCCGTTGCTACGGAGCTCGAATAGTTCCACTGGCTGCCGACCCTCCTGGGAAATTGTATATTTGTGCATATTATTTATTTAGATTTTAGTAGAAACTAGCAAACCAGGCGAACTCCGTTTCGCCACCAGAGACACCTTTTCTTTGCTATAAACCTCACGGAGCCCGAAACCTTTCCAACGAATGCAAAAGTGTGGAAATCAGTTCGTGCATTCTGGAGTTATAGCGTCAGGAAGGAAAACCCGACTTATTTTTATATAGTAGCACACCCCGGACACTCCATACAAAATGATCGTTTTGACAGTCACACTGCAGAGACTGCAAATTTGTGTGTTAACGCTTTATGGTTAGCACATTTGTGATTAGCGTAAAAAAAAATTCGCGTGTTTCTGATGAAATACATCCGTAAACAGCACAATATCTAACCATTTTCTACGAAAAACGATAATCACAAATCCAAAATAATAAAATTACTTTCAGTCAATTTGATTAATGTTGTCAATCTTCGTTGCGTATCGTCCTTGCAGAAAAATATGGCCCATTTTATGTCTGATCGCGCGGGGGTGAGTTAAGTTTAATTTTGGCGGGAGGCGGAGAGTGTCCGTTCTGTAGCGTTTAGCTACTACATATTATGTATTCTGTGATAGTAGATTAAAATTAAAATATATTTAATGTCACTGGTAGTTCTTCAAGAATTCTTTTGATATTCTGAATTATAATGACTTAATTTCAGAATAAGTTGCAATAAAATCAAAGTATCTCACCACTTTCGCGTTCCGCTTGCCGTCCCTAATAATGAATCTCCTCTTGAAATGCGCCATGAACTTCAAGCTCTCTTGTTGCTGATGCGTCCTGACTACATCCAGTCTCTTACAAAGCTGTTTGAACTTTCTCTCTAACCCGAATGTGAAAGTCAACCAGCCCATATTTGGAGCCTTCCTTCCTTGCCAGAAGTAAACCACCCAGGAAGCAGATTCAGCTTCAACGTCTTCATCGATTTCTTCTTCATCATCATCAACCGCAGGTACCACGTATCTACATAGAAACACATAGCAATCGTGGCTATAGAACACTCCTAGTTCTTGGTCTGGGAGTCGGACAAAATGCCTTCCTTCTAGAACGAAAGCTTCCATTGCTTCTAGATCTTCGTTCCACTCGTCTGCGAGTGTTTTTGCTTCAGCCGCTGACATCGCCGGTTGGCGAGGTGTGAATAGCGCAGAGAGATCCGTTCTGAAATTATTGTGGGATAAGTGCCTGCATTTTGTATCATAAATTAAAAACAAATAATTAAAATAGAGAAATAATAAATGCGGCAATAAATGAAATAGTTATTAAAATTTAAATATTTTTCAGCATCACGGAAATTCTGGAAATAGTAACGTAAAAATTGTCTACAGACTAAATTTAAGAAAAGCAATTAATTTGAACATTTAATAAGTCTTATAAGCTTTTTAAATATTTTTTGTTGGTTACTTAAAGTAAGGCTTTGAAAAAAAACAACAGAGAAGTTTATATCTAGAGGTATAACCTACAAGTTCTAAATCTCGAATTTTTTTGATACATTGTAATAACACCTTTTTTGTAACTACATTCTTGTAAATAAATGAAATTTGAATTTGAATTTGAATTTGAATTTACATATATTATTATTCATATTTATATAAATATAATATAATTCATATTTTACATACTTGGTCTCTTGGTTTCTTGCCCATCCGGCTAGATCGGCGCCCGTGCGAGCTACAGACTCCGCAGTGCGGGTGAAGTCCACTGCGATCACCTCCTCCCAGCCCAGGAAGTATGTCTTGAACACCTGGAGGTGAAGAAGGAGGTGAGAAAGTGTGTGTGTTTATCGTTTCAAATAAAAGTATGATTGCAAATCATAAACTATACTTATATATCATATACTTCCTTATCTATATATTTATTTTAAGTACCTAGATTTAATTCTTTTTTAATATTAAGGTGAACCGCAATCGCCGGTACAGCCTGAAAGTCAGCGCTGCTTTTGTGCAGCATTTTGCTGAGGCTGTATCCGTTTGCCTAGTTTTAAGATAAATTTTGTAATGTTTTTGGCTGTTTTTTTTTTGGCAATAAATTTCTTTTCTTTAAAATCATTTAGATTTTCAAATCATTTAAAGGTTCAAATTATATTCAATAATATAAATTCTAGTGAAAATGTAAGTTCAAATTATACGTTTTAGTTATTAATTAATAAAAAAAATGGATGAAATCGTATTACATAGTATTGTGTGCATTCTACATTATTTTCAATTGTCATAATATTTATTAAATAAAGCAAGTCTATTGAGGGTTATAATCGTTTGTTCTGTTCCTCATATTTTAAGCTTAGTATGGGATCAGATCGTGCCGTGTGTGAAAATTGTCCTGAAATATTTATTTATTTATTTATTCAGTTTGTCCTTCCCACTTATCAAAACCAAATGAAATTGTGAAATAAAAGTGTATAAGTGCGGGTACCTGTGTCTCGGTGCCCTCCTGCAGGCGCGTGACGAGCGCGTGGTGCGGGCGCGGCACCATGTTGAACAGCTCCTGCGCCAGCTTCACCGCCGCCGCGCGCACCAAGCGGGATGACTTCTTGCCGAACCTACGAGCGGGGTATTTTAGTTAATAGTCGATTTATTTTATTGTATTTTAATGTTATTCGTGCAAAAAAATTAATAAATGCAAAAAATGTCTCTGGACTATAATCCAGAGGTGGCGCGAACACCCTGTGATAACGGGTGCCTTTATAAAAAAAAAATAGTCGATTTAAGATTGGTTTAACAGTTATTCAAGGGAAAGTTTATTGACCGCATGAATTTGTCATGTTTTAATTTGGTCGTGTAGGGAGTGGTGGAAAAATGATGTATTGAAAAATGATGTAAATGGTGGGGTAGTTAGATTCTGCTTCGTCCCTAAAATGAGGATAAATATAAATCCAAGTGCACACGCAGAGCACTGACCACACGAACACGTCAGTACGCGCGTCCAGTATGTACACGTTGCGCGTGGCGAGCGCGTCGCGGGCCAGCTGCCCCTCCGCCTGCGGCAGCTCCAGGTAGCCCATGCCCAGCTCCACGCGGTACAGCCTCGGCGCTGGCCAGCTGAAGTCCTGCGGCACGTGCTCCTGGGGAGAGGGAAATTTATTATTTTTTTACAATTGCAAAAAATTTCCAATTAGACTTTCAATTATTCGAAAAAAGAAATTAAATTTTATTTGTAAATTTCTTAACTTAATTTTGTAAAAGACATAAAAAAAATGTATGCGTGTACTAGAGTACACACGTAAGAAGTAAAACTTCTTTATGACCTTAAAAATGTCACGAGTATGGCGTAACGCAAAAATGTCACGCGTACGGCGTAACGCAAAAATGTTACACTAAATTTTTGTCCACCCCCGATAAAGAAGTTTCACTTCAACAAAAGATCTTAAAAAAAACATCCATCAATATGCGTAAAATATAACGTAACATGACTTACTTCAGGAACAAATGGCATATCCCCATCGTAACCAAGAACTTCCCAAAAGCTTCTGGGTTCCTTGCCCGGTGGTTCCGTAATTAACTCAGCCTTATTCTTCCTTTCTTCTTTGTTGATTTTCTCCGCGAACAGTCGAGATTTCGATTTGAGCGTATTCTTCGCTTTCTTGCCATTCCTGGAAAAATAGAAAAGTGTTGAAAATGCCCCCATTTTCATAGGAATATGTGAAGAATAAGCGACTGTCATAGAAATCTAAATAACTATGGTATAAATCTATCTATGGTGACTGTCATAACTTACCATAAATAAATAATCAGTCCTGTGTCTAGCACGAAGACGTATCTCGGATCGAGTGAAGCAGCTTCTACGGCCACTGGCTCTAAGTGGATACTACTGCCAGCTCCGTGAACACGGTATAAACGTGTTACGTAGTGCTGAAAGTTAAGGCAATAAATAAAAATTGTTCTGGATGATAATAGACAAAATAATGCGTGAAGTTATGAGCCTTAGTCAATGAAGAAGACAAAGAAAAATTTTTATTAGTACTATTAATTATGCATTTAAGCTTGGACATTTAACTTATGGAACAAATTATCGAGTCTGACAATGATGAATTAAAAAAAATATAAGTATTAATAGTCAGAAGAGAGAATTAATAAAACTATAGACTAACCGGATCATCCACAGTGAAGAATCCTGAGGGTGTCCTACTACCATTTATATAAACAGGCGGTAAAGGGAACAACGCCAAAAACTCCGGCGTCTCGTCCGCTTGCTCGTGGCGTTGCGTGCGTTTCGCGCCCAGGAAGTTGCGTAGATTCACCGCGTGCATCGCCGCACATGCGCCTTTGTCCAGCTACAGATAATATATTGGTAATACAATTCGAAATTTGAATTTTGATTTATTTTTCTATAATAATAGGCGTCCATAATACTTTTCTTATTCATACATTTAAAATTAAGAAAAATATTGCAGGCAATTATTTAAATGGATAGATAACTATGTTTTTATAATATGTAATACTAACTTGCATATTTTATAAAAAAAATATTATGTTAAATATTTCGTATGCATGGATGAGTATAAGGAGTGCTTACTGTAGCTTTAGATCCGATCCAGAAATGAATATCCCAAGAAAGCTGTCCTTGCTCTTCGATGGATGTTTTCAATATGATGTAGCAATCGCCTTCAAAGAATTTGCCGTGCGCTACCTACAATCACAATAAAAATCCATGTATTTTACCAATATGCAATTTTTTGGACTACTTCACTAAAGATTAACATACATTTTCAAATGTTTCTGATACAAACATTTGAAAATGTATGTTAATCTTTATTGCGCGCACAAATATCTTTCTAGCAAGGATATAGATAAAAGTATTAAATTGAATAAATTATTTCGGTAAATATGTCCTAGATCTATACGTAGAATACTCACTTCATCAACAGGAGCTGGGATAAAGTTCTCAATCTCCCACACTTGTAACCCCGGCGTCTGGCCCGTGTCTTCATCAAAGAACTCCGAATAGTCCAATGGCGGCTTCTCTAAGCTTTCGTCCCAACGCTTTGGCCTAAAAATAAAATAAATACTATTAATTTGAAGTGTACTAGTTATGAATTTTGACACCATTTCAAGGAAAAAGTAATTCAATAAATTTAATTACCGTGTTTTTATATAAAATACCATAATAATTGCGGCCAATTATTCAGTAAATGCAAAATGGAAGGAACTTCTCATTGGCAGGAGACATGTGCATTATTTATGAAAGATAAATTAAATAAACTTCATGTGTAGAAAATCTTTACAAATGAGTCAGGGGATGTTTATAAACATATTTACAAACATGTATGTCAACAAAGTAGAAATATTCTGAAACAGTTGTACATTGTATTTATATTGGTCACAATGAATTAATTTGTAGCTATCAGAGAATTTTATAAAGTACAAAAAAAATCATGATAAGGACATATTCCCAGACACAATGAAATAGCAACAGTCTAAGTAACAAAAAAAAACTTACTTATGATATTTTGAAATTTACTTCTGGCTTTATAACGTGCCTATATTATTTACGCGAAAGTTATAATATGTTATATGAAGTTAATATAAATTGATATTTGAATGAATGAATGAATAGAAATATTAGTGTTCGCGGCGTCCAACGTATATACTACAACTAATTTATGAATTACACCGCAAATGTTTTAATAAATTCAAGCCTGCTTGTGTCAATTCCATGTTGTGAACCAAATGATTGAAAAAAAAAGATGTTCATAGTTCGATGTCATGTGTCCAGGTTTGACCTGGCTGGCAATACTCACTTGAGCTCGCTATTGGGCTGGTCGCGCAGCTCGTTCGCGTTCTGCGTGTTGGCCTGCTCCTGCATGCCGCGCAGGATCACCGCGGAGTCCTTCTGCTCGGGCTCCGCGCGCCCGCGGCGCAGGCGCAGCTTGCGCGCTATCGGGTCCGACTTGCCGTTGCCTAGTGGAGAGTCACGTGGTTTAGATGTGTCGCTTATTGGTTAATGTTGTGTATATTTAACAGTCAAAGACGGAAATCGCTGAGCGATAAATTTACAATGCGATATGGTCATACTTTAAAGATTCCTAAACGCGAAATTCGTTCTGTGGCTCTATTCAAAACGCTCACGTTGTGTCAATCATACAAAGACCATGTATCGAAAGTCACGTTGTGGCAAGGAAATAATGCCATAACGCGATCTAAATATTAGTCGGTTTAGCTACAACTTATTTGGGCATTTTTCAAACAAATTATATTTATTATTATAAAAAAAAAAATCCTACATAAATTCCTGCATTCACAAAAAAAAGATCACATCCCTTAATTTTTGTTTTATATTTTCAGTAAGGTAACAAAAATTACTTACAACTTGGTGCCGCTAATTCCGGAGTGGCAGCCCCAGCCAACTGCAACTGGGTTTGTAGAGAGAAGTCCACATTATAATACTGAAGGCCAGAACCCTTCGGCCTCTCCACAGGTTTCGGCGGCATAACTAGATCTGGGTTGCCATGTAATTGAAGACTTTCCAAATCACTCAGCAAATGTATCGCATCAGGCATTGTTATTAGCTTATTGCAGCTTAAATTTAGTTTTTTTAGGGACCCACATCTGTAAGAAAGTTGTCATAAAGTCTACATTTAAATTAATTTTACCTAACAACAGAACCGAATTATTAGAATTAGAATAAAAAAATAAAACATTGCTTTCAAAGAATTGTATATTAATACCAATAATACCAGTGTCATTGAAGAAATGAATTTGTATTTTAATTATCTTTATAACATTAATAATTGTACCTGCAAAGTCCCTCCGGTATCATCTTCAATAAGTTATTTGCAGCAGAGAACACCTCTAGGGCTCCAAGCTTGCCGATCCCGGATGGTATTCCCTCGAAGTCCAACTGATTATCATCAACATGAAGCCTCCGCAAGTTTTGCAATTTACACAATGATGCTGGCAGTGCAGTTAGCTTGTTACGAGATAAATTGAGACTTTCCAACTTCTGCCAGATGTCCATTGCTGTAAAAATTTTTTCTTAATTATGGAAAGTTGAATTATAAACCTTGTTGAAAAGTTCTACCAACAAAGATGAATAAATTTAAATATAATCCGTTTATTAACTAGTTAAAATATTATCTTAACATGGTCTTGAGGTAAAAAAGTGGAGAAATTCTATACAATATAATACGTATTGTCAACCCTAAGGAACAAAACCATTGAACTAACATTATTTCATGCGCAGAAATCTATGTGTGTGTGTGTGTTGAATTTAAAAAAGTTATGGTTATATTGCTTACCTGAGGAAACTTCATTAATCTCATTATCACTAAGATTAAGCCTCTTCAAGTTCTGCAATGAGTACAATGCGTCAGGCACCTTGGTGAGGGCATTCATTGACAAGTCTACGTCAGATAAGTTACATAGGGTGTCCAGGGATGTTGGCAGGTTGGCGAGTGTGCGCTGTGTATTACGCATGTGCAGTGTTTCCAAGCTTTGCAGTGAAGGTAATTGCCTAAAATAAAAAGAATAATATTTTAATAGCTGGATTTACAAGAAATAAGAAGCAAGTCTTAATATGTGTAAATAATAACATTAATATTGTTCTACAGCATACGGGGTGGATTTTTGAGACGGTTAAGGTACCTGTCCTTACTGACTGGTCTCAAAAATCCATCCTGTATGCAGCAGATCAATAATAATTAGTTGAACAAAAAGAAACATTTTTAAAATGAATTTTCATATAAATATTGTAAATTTACATGAAATAAACACTTAATAACTCACCTCAACTGAAATAGTCCTAGTGGGTTGTCATTTAGAATGAGAGTTTGCAAGTTCACCAGTCTTCTAGTCTGAGGGGGCAGAGTCTCCAAAACATTATTGGACAAATCCAAAAACAGTAGATCCGTTAATTGCACAAATAATGTTGGTGGGATGCTTTCAATCCTAAAATTTGAGTAGTGTTAATCATATTTTCCTATTACTATCACTTTTAAATATTTGTTTTGTTCTCGTTCTGAATCAAATGGATATCACATGGATCTTAGACTAATTCTAGTTTTGATTCATTTTTTGCCTTATTAACTTTACATTAGTTATTGAATTAAACAATCAGTTACACCATTTTCATTATAAATAATAAGTGTTCAATACAGTAACTGATAATATTGTATTACTTATTTATATGAAGAATGCAAACAATAAAGAATATTTATCACTTATTTATGAAATGACTCATATCAAACTATGAAACTTACTTGTTGTGGCTAAGATTTAATACAAGCAATGATTTAGCCTTTTCTAATCCTTCTGGTACTTCCTTAAGTCTATTGTGAGAGAGGTCAAGTGTTGTCAACTCTTCTAAGTGAAATAGTTCTGCAGGAATCCCAGAACTTTTTACCTTATTATGCCTTACATTTAATGACCGCAGACATTTCAGTTCTGTCAATTCCCCAAATAGTTTCTCTAAATCATTTTTCTTCAGCGATAAGTTTTCCTAGAAATATTATAAGTGTAGAGATACAGTACACAAACAGTGCAATAATATTAGAAAATATCAACCTAATTACCAATTTCATGAGCTTTCCCAATTCCTCGGGGACATCCGTTAAATTTGTTTTATCGAGTCGAAGCCATTGCAGGCCTGTCATATACCGAATCGCATCAGGAAATTTACCATCCTGAAATTAGAACAACATTTAGACCAAAATCTTCCGGAGGTTAGCAATATGACATCATACGCGATACAAATAATAAAGTAAACTATACATACGCTAAAATCATTGCAAGTAAAATCTACTCCTCGCACAAATGGCAATAGACCCGTATTTGCCATATTTACATTCGTTTTATAACAATTAATAACATTTGAAATCAATTATTTTCAACGATCTCAATAATTTTCTTTGTATTGACAATTATTTAATGACATATGATGTTCGTGAAATGACAGTGACGTTGACTGTAAATTGTTTGATATTGCCATTATTTAAAAATTTATATAAAGTAGTAGACTACCTTAGCCTACCTTAAGCGTAGTACAGAAAAATAATAGGTTTCAGAACTCATAAATAATTTGAATCCTGATTTCTGACTCTTCCACCTTGCACTGGACAGTCCCTCTCCTAGGTGGAGTAGCTCTTTTCTTTATTAATCTCCATTGAAAAATGTATAGTACATAATATAAGACTGGAAATATTAGGAGAAGAAATAGAAGAATAATTATATTGTTTTCTATAGTTATGCTAGTTTTTGTAAACCAATCTTAAATCTATACTAGTCTCGAATCCACCCAGATACACGAACGTTATCATTAAAATCGGTCCACCTGTAAACCGTTTAGGAGGAATTCAGTGATCACACACTGAAATAATAAATGTTAGTTTGTATCTCTATGTGCTCTCATATTATAATATAATGTTTTCATAATGTAACATTAGCACACATTTGTGAAAAATATCAAGAGTAAGGAATCACTATGAATAAGCTAGCCAGCCACAACCATACTAGTTTCCTGTGTTGCAAATACAAATGATTAATTTCATTTTAGGGGAAAGCAAAAATAAACCCAATGCATTATATTTTAGACATTTTATTCCTCTATTAGGTATCAACAAAATAATATCTACATTCTCAAAATCATATGTATACATACTTCATTTGTCGTTGAGACAAAACCATAAAATAAAGGTAAAATATGAAATGCACTTTTAAGAATTCTCACATAACCAGTTTTGGCATTGATTCAATATTATGGTGGACCTATTGCAATATTTAAATTTTTTCATTTGATTGCCAGATGACAAATTCTTTGCCTATTCCATTAACTAACATTAAAGCATTTTACATGTTAACACTATAATGTGTATTTATAATAATAACATAATTAAGTGCAAACTATTGTAATATAATATAATTTGGTTTCTTTATCGTGGCATTGGAGGTAGGCTGGGCATAGGTCCGGTCATAGAAGCATTTGTTCCCAGTAACACCTGAAACAAAAATAAGAATATTAAAATTGACTTTATTGGAACTTAAATATATTCAGTTAGCTATGTATACAGTAAAAGCTCCTTATTCGTGCTTCCTTCATTAGTGTTTTAATTTTTCGCGGATGGAAAAAATGAAGCTAATTCCTATATTCGCGGTCTAGAATTCTTTATTTGCGGATCGAATTGGTTCATACATAATATATGTATTTACCTAAACAAAAATCATTTGTTATCCTTTGTAAACGCCTGAACTACAAGTATGAATTTATATATAGATGTGAAGTTTAATTGGTTGTCTGTGACTAAATTGCATAATATTATGTCACAATGATAATTATTTAAAGGAATAGTCTAGCAAAGCTCATTATCCTTAGCACTATTTGAATGCTGAAAAAAGTACTGAAATTATTTTTTATATGTCTATGCATGATTAAAATAAAACTTATTAACATACACCAAAAAGTGAAAGTCAAAACAAAGAAGTGTAACAAAACTAAAGCTTACAATCTCTGTAATGGTCAGTGGATCTTTCACAAGCATTTTAATGAGTTGAATAAGATAATATTTCATTTCATTGTTTTTATATAGATCCTGATTCAAGTTACCTAATGTCTTCTTTTTATACCAATACAACTCTTAATATAAAATAAGTCAAGTGTTTTTGTTATAAACAAAAAAAATCATCAAGAGAAATACTTTAAACAATAAATTCACACGGCCACCAGATATTGACATGACTTACCTGTTTTTGTTGTGACTTCTGCATTTCTTCAACTTGTGCACGCTCAACCTCGAATATGACTGGAGCAAATAAAATGACTGAGGAGCTTGCCACAATCCACATCAGGGATCGAGATAGTTGGTATAAATTTTTTACACCTGACCTAAAAATAAAATTCATCTTATTACATAATGACCCCAAATAAGTTAATTTCGAAGTGTAAATAAAGATCAAATATTTGTTTTCTTACCAAGTATTTGTAGTAACAGTGTGTGTGCCATTTCGGACACATTCTGGGAACATTTCTGTTAATCCCCATAGTCTCTCAGACAATGATTCATCGGGTTCCTGAAACAGCAGCACTTATTACTGAATCCATTTCAAAACAAGTAAATGTTAATTCAAATAAGAAGTATTACACTCACATCATCATATTCTTTGAGGGATAGAATATTGGGCGGGTTACTAGCTGTAGGAGACGTCCCCAACTGTCAACAATAATTGTTATTTAAAGAAACATTCAGCCAAATCAATTTTTATCACATCATTAACGTACCGTAGGGGTAATGAATGTATCTTCTGGCCTACGTTCTGGAGTATCATCTTTGCTTGCTGTCAAAGATTCCATTCCGCTGTCGCTCTGTTCGTTTTCATCAGCCAATTCCATTAACATATTACAGGTTTTTAATTTAATAAACGATTAATGAAATTTACTACTCTTTACAAGTTAATAACCTCGTGTTAAAATTCACAAAAATTATTGAGGAGAAGACCAATCTCCTCACTCACTTTTGTCTACGATTTTTTTTTAATACCATAGATAATAGTGAACTAAATTATAGGATATGTAAAATTCACTCGTGTGCAGTGTGTATCGTTTAAATTATAATCTATGGACGATTTCGTGTTTCTTGGTACCTATATTATTAGGAATTTGGAAGGTAAAAAAAAGTATATTGCAAAACTTTCTTCACTTTTCTAACAACCAATTTTTATATGATTTAGATAATATACTATAATAATACATAGGTATTATGTTAATTAAACTTAAAACCTATTCCAGATTGATTTAAGATTAATTAACATATTATTTAAGTCCATAAATAGACTGATCGTGTTTATTTAACTCAATTACGAAAAAATAGCAGATTGAATCTGTATGAAATTTGGTTAAGTAGCTAATAAGTAATAGTACACTCAAAGATATAAGAGGTCGCCCCATGGTCGCCCTGTTACCTATCATTGAACACACTAAATAGAGCATTCTGTGAATAAGCATCTGTTTCTTTTTAGATCGATTAATCGGTACTTTCTACAATCTACATTACCATTATTATGGAAATATGGAGTTCCATGAGTGAAGCGGTAGCTTATGAGTGCTTTTATAACAGACTACAGAGACGTGCTATTCTACGTTGCTGTGGATGCGTTATCATCCAATCATATACACTGATGCACAATGCACATTTAGCTTAGCACTGGTGGAAACAGATTCAGATAAGATACGTTTATAATGGAAGGATGCTGTGTGCTATGGATGTGGATGCATCGCATAGCTCGAGCTTCACATCTTACTCGCACCGCTACGTAGCTTATTTACAATGTACAGCCTATTACATTTTCGTAGCATAGCTGCATAGCACATCTTTGGTGGACAAGCACCCTAAATCAAAGAATACTTATACTCTAAAAAAGAGCCCTAAATCTAGTAATCATAAAATATTATATTATTTACTTGGCATTCATCTGGAGAGCTGCATGTACAGGGACGATCAATAATCATGGTAAATAATTAGTTATATGTAATACATTCTCCAATAAATACTGTTTAAAACGTAGTCTATATTTATTTAATAATTTGCAGTTTCTGAATACTTTCTTTTAAATTTCAAACTTTTGCAATGACTTCTCATGACATGATTCTAAAAAATAAATAGTTTGGAAAATCCAAAAGTGCACGCCTCATAATTTTTTTTTAATAATTATTTATTAATTATTATTTTTGTTTATTTAATAACAATTAAACCACATCGAATCAGACCCTGAAAAATGAAAGGGTTCTATTCCTGAGCATACTCAAGCGTAAGAGAAAAAAGATGTAAAATTTTCGTCGGCGCCATATTGAATTTTAGTTTTGACCTCATATTGGTTAATAGATACCCCAATAACCATGAAAATGACACCCATGACGAAAATATGTAAAATTTTCGTCGGCGCCATCTTGGATTTTAGTTTTGACCTCATATTGTTTAATAGCTACCCCAAAAACCATGAAAATGACACCCATGACGAAAAGATGTAAATTTTTTGTCGGCGCCATCTTGGATTTTAGTTTTGACCTCATATTCGTTAATAGCTACCCCAAAAACCATGAAAATGACACCCATCACGAAAAAAAGTCAAATTTTCATCAGCGCCATCTTGGATTATAGTTTTGACCTCATATTCGTTAATAGCTACCCCAAAAACCATGAAAATGACACCCATGACGAAAAGATTTCAAATTTTCGTCGGCGCCATCTTGGATTTTAGTTTTGACCTCATATTGGTTAATAGCTACCCCAAAAACCACCCACATTTGCAAATGTGTTTGCTACTTAGGAAAAGTTCAGATTTAAAGATATAAGTAGGTAATGTGACGAATTTAATTTATTTCATTCCGACTGTTTCTCGGAATAACATACATTTACTAAGAATTGCATACAATGCCGGTTTTAATATATTGCCGGTAACATAATATTATGTATGATAATAATTCTTAAAAAAGTATTTTATACATTTCTTAAAAAGCTTCGATATCGTATACAATAATACAATTCATATTCAAATTGTTGTAAAATAGTCACACTTTTTTAAGTTGGTTGAATACACTAAAATACTTATAAGGATCGTACCTACTAATAAAAGTAACAAAATGAATTTTTAAAGTTCCCAGTAATCTTCTGGAATCAATTTCAATAAAAATATAAAAATTCACTTCAAAAAAAAAAAAAACAGCCGAGTTTTTTTTTGTTTATTTAATAACAATTAAACCACATCGAATCAGACCCTGAAAAATGAAAGGGTTCTATTCCTGAGCATACTCAAGCGTAAGAGAAAAAAAAAGATTCGATTAGTAAAGTATTTCGGTCGCTATCGTGTTAACAAGAAAAAGGATCCGCACATACAGACACACGGACGTCCAAGACAGAACTTTTTTAAACTGTTTTTTAACTAGTTTAACCCTTATTAAAACGCTGGGAGCTATACTTCCCACGTCTCAGATTGAAGTAAATCGTGTTTCATTTTTATATGCTTAAACCTAATGCAGTGTAATATTTATCTACGCAATCTTAACATTTTAGAGAACTTTTTTTCATGGAAACACTTTTCAGATAATTATTACATGTCATGGTAAACACACGTCAAAGTCAGGTGACATGATTTTGCAGCCGAAAACGACCGTTATTTTTTAGTTTTTGGTGTAGTGCTCAAAAAAAATTAGATAAGTAGATTTGAGTTCTAGCTATGTAAACTAGACTATATTACGGTTGCGTGAAACGTAAAAATATGCCCAGTATATTTCGTTTATACCTTGGTAGAGTCGATTGAAATTAAGTCTTTAAGTGGGAAGATATCATCCCAGTGTTCGTCACTGCACACGACATTCGGAAATTCTATATATAAAATCTGTGTGTCTAAAAAATCTTTTTTAGTTGGTATAAGCAACTTATTTATTGTTTTTTGTTATTTCCTGATCAGATAATTAGAAATCTTAACTCAATACATTAGTATTTACCTATTGTTTTTATTTTGTTTTAGAAAAATGCCATTTTTATGTTGAAGTCATTCATTTTTCAATTCCCGAATTCTTCCCTCAGTAAAATAAACTTGCATTGATGAGTACTTTCACCTCCTTTATTAAAAAACTTGATCTTTATAATTTTTTACGATAACATTAAATTCACAAGTGGAGTCAGGGCAACTAACTAGTGTTTTAAAATATTGATGTCTGGAGTGGACACTGGGAGCTATAGTTCCCACCTTTCCAAACTTTTTACAAGAGAGAACAGATGACGGGATATATACTTCCCACCGAAAAAAGGGTACTTCCCCCCCACTAACCCCTTTTTTGTGTGTATTTTTGAAATCTACGACCCAAAATTACCAAGGAACGTATCTTACTTCTTTGTTAGCTCCTCCACAGGCTCGCGTTTGAATAAGGGTTAAATAACAAAAATGACATCAAAAATATCATGAACGTTAAAAATAGTGTTTTTTCTTAATATGTGTGTGTATGTATTATCTTACAAGTGCAATGTATGATACATAAAGACATTTTAAGTTTGAAAAATCAGATGTTTTGCGCGAAGCGACAGTAGTACCCACCTCAACGCTTCGCTTATGAGGCGTGCAATAAAGAAATAAAATCTCGTACTTCGTTACAAATGAAATGCAACTGCGAACAAAAAAATAATTTAGAAAAGTTACTTTCGCATATTTTTATGATCATTGTTTATTTTTAAATTGTATTTAATAACAATAAAAAATAAAAAATATTTATTATCATCGCGATAGAGTTCTGTAGAACAAGATTTATAACGTAAAGTATTATCTGCATTCAGGCACTTTTTTGTTCTGTAATCTATGGTATCGTTCTAAATTTTATTATCTGTCAAGCTCAGAGGAATAAACCCTCAGAGGAATAAACCTATAGAGTTCTTATATTGAGACAGAACAAAATACATATTTTCTAATCTACTTACTCTTAGTCAATAACAGCATAAGTCAGATTGAGATAGCGATAGAGTATCTGCACTGTCTTCAAACGTAGCGCGCCGGCAGTCAGTTTGTTTTCCAACCAGCTGGTGGGCTCAGTGCGTCAAGTGTTTTTAACGAAATATTTAGAAAATATAAAGTGTATAGTGTTTCTTTTTATTTGTCAGTGTGCTAAAATGACTATTGTATGTTTAGCTACCGGCTATTACTAGTCGAATGGGAGTTTTGGATGAAAACAATGAAAAAATATCTTTCCATCGGTAAGTGATTTTCAGCAAATTGATAAATATTTATGTTCTAACCCTATTTGAAGGTTTTATCAAGCGCTTTTTTATAAGTTTATGTTGTAACTGTAACATTTACCCACTTAATGGGGTTGTGGAATACAAAAGAATTAAATAATTTTTAAAAAATGTCACAATATTATCACGTTTGGCATTTTGTTTACCACCGTAGTGTTGTAACACATCTAGCGTATATTATCGATTTATGACAAAAAATCTATTTCATATTAACGTTGATTTATTTATTTTGTTTCTTATATCAGATTTATATGTAGTTGTTGTTGCAAATAATAGATGTAAATTTTCTACAGCTGGAAAATAAAAAATACCACGTGGTTGTTTTATTTGACTTATCTGTTTAGTTTGTTGTTTCTCTTTTAGATTATTAATAAATTCATTTTGTTTTAGATTTCCAGAGCTAAATAAAAAATGGGTATAAAACATGAGACGTGTAGATTGGACGCCGTCAAAATTTGCTAGATTGTGTTCACTGCATTTCGAGCCTGCGTGTTATCAAGATGGATACTCTAGAAGAATTGTGCAATCTTACGCTTACGTTTTTTTTGTTCCTTTAGATAATAAATACATTTGTGTGTGAGTGAATTTTTATTTGGAAATTTTTTTACACATTTACTTTAAATGTGTAACTATGTGAAAATTAAACGGTTGATTAAATGACAGTTCTCATAGATGAGAAACTACTATTGAAATACATACTTAATATACATGCGTTTTCAAAGAAAAACCCGCATAGTTCCCATTCCTGTGGGATTTACGGGATCAAAAGTAATTTTTCCAAATTTAATTGTAATCGGTTTAGTAGTATTCGCGTGAAAGAGTAACAAACATCCATCCTCACAAACTTTCGCTTTATTAGTAGGATGTAAGGAAAATGTTTTCTTTAAGACTGTCCTTTTATGAACTTGTTAAAATTCATGCTGACTGTGCCTTTCTCCTCACTCCTTTAACTTTATCATCATTTCCATCTTTATTTTAAATTAGTTACATTTCAAGTTTTAAAATATTCTTATAGCTTACTTATAGCTTTCCGCCCGCGTTTTTAAAGAAAATCCCGCACAGTTCCCGTTCAGTGGGATTTCCGGTATAAAACCTATCCTATGTGTGTACATACAAAATTTCATTGTAATCGGTTCAGCAGTGAAAGAGAAAGTTATCCATTCTCGCATAATTTCGCATTTATTATATTCGTAGGATTAAACAAATAATGTATTCAACTGAAATTAATGATTAATTTTGTTTTTTTTATTATTTATTATTTCACGAAACCGTAAATGCATAATGCATTCACGATTTTATCGATTGAAGCACATCCCATCACTATCACCTTCTATCTATCTAAATACGTACCTATAGTAAAAATGGTGCCATGACTATGTTGAAACGTAGCTTGTAGTCTATAGCTATCTCATTCTTTCATACGACGTTTTCTTTAGATAGAGAGAAACAAATATATGTAAATTGTATACGCTCGATACAAGTACTCTATAGGTTTATTCCTCTGAGAATAAACCTATAGAGTTCTTATATTGAGACAGAACAAAATACATATTTTCTAATCTACTTACTCTTAGTCAATAACAGCATAAGTCAGATTGAGATAGCGATAGAGTATCTGCACTGTCTTCAAACGTAGCGCGCCGGCTAAGTTTTGTTTGCCTTCCAGCTGGAGGTCTCGGTGCGTCAAGTGTTTTTAACGAAATATTTAGAAAATATAAAGTGTTTAGTGTTTCTTTTTATTTGTCAGTGTGCTAAAATGACTATTGTATGTTTAGCTACCGGCTATTACTAGTCGAATGGGAGTTTTGGATGAAAACAATGAAGAAATATCTTTCCATCGGTAAGTGATTTTCAGCAAATTGATAAATATTTATGTTCTAACCCTATTTGAAGGTTTTATCAAGCGCTTTTTTATAAGTTTATGTTGTAACTGTAACATTTACCCACTTTATGGGGTTGTGGAATACAAAAGAATTAAATAATTTTTAAAAAATGTCACAATATTATCACGTTTGGCATTTTGTTTACCACCGTAGTGTTGTAACACATCTAGCGTATATTATCGATTTATGACAAAAAATCTATTTCATATTAACGTTGATTTATTTATTTTGTTTCTTATATCAGATTTATATGTAGTTGTTGTAGCAAATAATAGATGTAAATTTTCTACAGCAGGAAAATAAAAAATACCACGTGGTTGTTTTATTTGACTTATCTGTTTATAGTTTGTTGTTTCTCTTTTAGATTATTAATAAATTCATTTTGTTTTAGATTTCCAGAGCTAAATAAAAAATGGGTATAAAACATGAGACGTGTAGATTGGACGCCGTCGAAATTTGCTAGATTGTGTTCACTGCATTTCGAGCCTGCGTGTTATCAAGATGGATACTCAAGAAGAATTGTGCAATCTTACGCTTACGTTTTTTTTTTGTTCCTTTAGATAATAAATACATTTGTGTGTGAGTGAATTTTTATTTGGAATTTTTTTTACACATTTAGGTACTTTAAATGTGTAACTATGTGAAAATTAAACGGTTGATTAAATGACAGTTCTCATAGATGAGAAACTACTATTGAAATACATACTTAATATACATGCATTTTCAAAGAAAAACCCGCATAGTTCCCATTCCTGTGGGATTTACGGGATCAAAAGTAATTTTTCCAAATTTCATTGTAATCGGTTTAGTAGTATTCGCGTGAAAGAGTAACAAACATCCATCCTCACAAACTTCCGCTTTATTAGTAGGATGTAAGGAAAATGTTTTCTTTAAGACTGTCCTTTTATGAACTTGTTAAAATTCATGCTGACTGTGCCTTTCTCCTCACTCCTTTAACTTTATTGATCTTTATTTTAAATTAGTTACATTTCAAGTTTTAAAATTTATTTTAAAATATACTAGCTTTCCGCCCGCGTTTTTAAAGAAAATCCCGCACAGTTCCCGTTCACGTGGGATTTCCGGTATAAAACCTATCCTATGTGTGTATGTACAAAATTTCATTGTAATCGGTTCAGCAGTGAAAGAGAAAGTTATCCATTCTCGCATAATTTCGCATTTATTATATTCGTAGGATTAAACAAATAATGTATTCAACTGAAATTTATGATTAATTTTGTTTTTTTTTTATTATTTATTATTTCACGAAACCGTAAATGCAAAATGCATTCACGATTTTATCGATGGAAGCACATCCCATCACTATCACCTTCTATCTATCTAAATACGTACCTATAGTAAAAATGGTGCCATGACTATGTTGAAACGTAGCTTGTAGTCTATAGCTATCTCATTCTTTCATACGACGTTTTCTTTAGATAGAGAGAAACAAATATATGTAAATTGTATACGCTCGATACAAGTACTCTATAGGTTTATTCCTCTAAGCTGTCAAGTTGTCTCTTGTCACTTGTCAATTCTACAATCTTTTTTGATTTTCGCAGTTTCCTACTCCGTCAGTAAAAAAAATCTGAGTTTTTTTTCTTTTTGTACGCCTGATATTTAAATTCACTCAAATTGAATTGTGGTAATTTGTTTAAATTGTTGGTAGACCTTGAATAGTTTCCTATAAAGAGTTCACGTGTTAAATTGAATTGTGTTAATTTGAGTTAAGCGAGAGCCCCATCTTTCCTCAAAGAAAGTTTGTGAACGATAGTGATTTATTATAATTTACGCACTTTTTTGAAATATATGCAAAAATATCATCAGTTTACTTGAGCCGATATTGAGTCTTTCATTTGAATAACATAAAGGTAAGCATAATTTTATTCATTGAGTAGACTAAAATGTTTCATTTTTTTTAGCAAAAATTCATTTTAAATACTTAATTGTTAAGCTATATAACTTTTTTCGTTCAATTTTTTGTTAGGCTATTGTGATGAACTATATAATAACAGATATAATGGCAGTTCCTGAGATAAGTGCATTCAAGCAAATACAACAACTCTTTAACATTACATTATTAATTATAAGTATAGATTTGGTGTAACATAATCTAAAGTTTTATAATTTAATAATATTTTATAATAGGTAAATTACTATCTAAATATACACCTCAACCAATGAACAAACAACACACATCACAAAAAGACGAACCAGTCAATTGATAAGAGCCACATCAAATATCTATAGACAAACAAACAATAACTACACCACCAGATTAAATTTCAACTGTTCATTCACCAAGGAATTAAGATGAGAACAAAAGGCGAAGAAAAAGGTTGAATAAATCACTACATAGCATAAAACAAAGTCGCTTTCTCTGTCCCTATGTCCCTTTGTCCATAATCCATATGTATGCCTAAATCTTTAAAACTATGTTACGGATTTTTATACAGTTTTCTTAATACATAGAGTGATTCAAGAGGAAGGTTTTAGTATATATTTTATTAGGTTTTAGACAAAGCGGGTAAAGCCACCGGTGGAAAACTAGTAGTACTATATACCTTTCTTACATTTAACTACCTTTGAAATAACATTATAACAATATTTTTAATGCTTTTACTTGTATGAATTCTTAGAAGATATGGTGTTAATATGACAACATGTATGTTATCATGTATTTAATTTTTTGAATATATGTATTTTGTTCAAAATATGTTTTTTTCAAAACAGAAACAAAAATTCAATACAACACAACTCATAATGCTGCAAAAAAAGAAAATAATTTTAGATTTTCCTTTACTATTAAACAATGTTAAATGATATAACCATTTTCATTTCCAATTTCATTTCCAGTTTTACACAAGCTATCGTGTTTGAAACAAGGAGAAGAATTGTTGATTGACGGGAATTTTATTTTTTGTATTTATAAATTTTTTCCAGTTTTATTTTCTTGAATCAATTTTTACCATTGAAAGTAGGGATCTCTATTAATAATTTATCTATTGAATGGTAGATTTAAGATTTTGAATTTACATGGATTATCAATTGTGTAATTAATTAAATAGTTGCAGAACCGAGGCAAAATTTTTTCGATCATAGAGCACTCTCTAATGCTTTGAATTATGAATTGTGCATTATGTTACCGAGTTTTTGGTTGGGAAAGGTCACTATTTGTTTCTCCTCTTCCTAGTACCCTCTTAACAGATTCAAGGGAATGTGAATAATATTTATTGATTTAGATTTATAAAACTCTTTCCTTTTAACTTATAGAGTACTAGTGGTCCGCCCCGGCTTCGCCCGTGGTACATATTTCGTAATAAAAGGTAGCCTTTGTCCTTTCTCAGGTATCAAAATATCTACATACCAAATTTCATGCAAATTGGTTCAGTAGTTTAGGCGTGATTGAGTAACAGACAGACAGATAGAGTTACTTACGCATTTATAGTATTAGTATGGATGAGAAATAATTAGGTTGTATTTTACAAGATATTACATACCTTTCTTTGGTGTCTGAAGGACTGTTTTTGCAAATAATTTATTGGAACGAAGTTCCTAATCATGACATACACTGACTAAGGGGGCTAAGCACTAAATGAGTGTCACAAAAAAATCTCACTACACTTTTGCTGTAGTGCGTAGCAATCTTAAATATTTGTTAAGTTTGCATTTTTTGAGTTTTACAATCAATTTGATAATCATTTACGCATGTAACTTCACCTTTAGTTATAATTAGAATTATATTTCATAATCAGTATGTAATTGCTCGATCATACAGGACACAGGCCTCCGATAAATTAGTTCAGTATCCAACATGCTGGGCTAGTGTGTTCATGCTGGTCTCCTCACAATGTTTTACCCTTCTTGGATTGGAGATGTAATGAAGATAATGTGTTCTGTAAATTTGCCTTGCTCTTAATACTGCAATGCTTTTAAAATTTATTGTTCTTGGTTCTTCAATTTTATATTAACACTAGCGGTCCGCCCCGGCTTCGCCCGTGGTACATATTTACGTTTTCTCTACATAAGAACCATCCTCGTACTTCAAGGAATATAATAGAAAAGAATTATCGAAATCGGTTCAGCCGTTCACACGTGATGCCGTGACAACGCGAAACGGGTGCGGACCCGCCGCCTTTTTATAGCTCCCGCCGCGAAGCGCGTCGAACGCGGCAACTGATACACAAAAATTATCCTTATGGCATGTAATTCACGCGCGATGACTTATAGCGTATTTCATGTATAACTTTGGTGTTTCTACACCGATTTACATGATTCTTTTACTATAACCTGCCCAGGAGTATGAAGAATAATTGTGCCAAATTTCGTTAAAATCCGTCGTGTAGTTTTTGTTTCTATAACGAATATACAGACAGACAGACAGACAGACAGACAGACAGACAAAAATTTTACTGATTGCATTTTTGGCATCAGTAGCGATCCCTTATCACCCCTTCATAGTTTTTTTTTAAATATATTTCATGTACAGAATTGGCCTCTCTACAGATTTATTATAAGTATAGATATTAAATTGTTCCTATGTATATTTTCAATGTTAGATCTACAGGTATTACGCAAATTCAAGTTATGTGAACACATGTAGATTTATGAACAGCATTTAACAGGGCTAGTTATAGTTCATTGATGAAGTTACATCATAAATCATTATCACATGAGTCTGATCGGTCATTTCGTCACGCGCCGCGTACCGGTTACATTGCATGTAATTTAGATTACTTATCTCAATTCACTGATGTCAAAGGATTTATGATGGTTTAAGCCAGACGCACTCAATAAATTCCACTTATTCCTGTACACACTGGCTATTCTGATTAAGCATTTGCATTTATTAAAGCTGCTTAGCGTTATAGTTTCTAATATAAACTCTTTCTAAGAAAGTCTTTTTATGGTTTCAAGACAAAGTTATTTTAATAATTCTAGGTATGTACTTATGTGTATCTTTAGGTACTTTTGTTCGCACGAAGCGATTTCCGCCAATAGGAAGGAATCTTTTTTAAACTGAACTTTCCATTTATAAAGACAGTTAATAAAACACAGAAAACACAGTTACTTTTTGAGTTTTTTTATTTTTTTTTGTGTGGTGTTTCTCAATGTTAGCCAGCAGGGCTTCTACATTTTAACTCGGACGCGGGGGTGAACTGAAGGTTCACTCTGGTAGCGACATGCACAAGGGCGTCCCCCCTTGATGGGCTGGGTGCTAGTCTAATAATAGATATCTATATGGTTCGTAATTCAAAATTTTTATCGGAGATTTTCAATTTTATAATGCACGCTTCTGTTTTCGTGGTTAATTTCGTACGTAAAAATGATCTCATAACTCTTAGTAATTTTTTTACTTCATGTTAACTATATCCTGAAAAATCGAATTTTGTAGCGAAAACAGGACGTGACCTGTACGTGTGCTCTAATCTTCTATTCGTATGTACATTATTAGTTCTTTTCCGTTTTTGAACATACTGAACTTTGACTTTGTACATAAAATTCTTGATAGGTTTGTGGGCTGGGCAGTGTTGAAAGATTAGACAGGAAAGACTACAAACAACGTGATATTTCCCGTGCCCCTGCTGCATGGCGTGGTGCCAAAAGCGCTATTGTGCAGCCCCACTGCTCCCTTTATGGATGCAGGGAAGTCGTGTGAATCATAAAACTTTGTTTGGCTGATAAATTAACTATACGTCCAATATATGCATTCATTTTTTTTAAGCCAAGGTAAAGTTGTATTAAAATTAAAAATCTTTTAAAATTTTCCTCGTGATGTCATAAACAAAGAGGAAAAGTTCACGGAAACTGGCTCTTCGTCACGGTATGATGCATCTAATCATTTGTCTTCATTCTGTTCCTGATTGGACAATTGTCATTGAAATTGTTTCAGTGTCATTTGCAGGAATCATAAAGTCGTGTTGGGCACTTGGCCTAATTCAGATAAACGAGAAAATTTCTTTTTGGTGCATAGTTGTTCATTTTCTTTAGTGAAAACAGACTCTTATCAGAGCTTCTTTTCTTTCCTCAAAATTTAACATTTTTCTATTGTTTTCCACAATTAAATTAATTGCTGCATTGTGTATCAGATTCTCCTAGAAATGTTAATATATAAAAAAGAACGTAGTTGAAATGCGTCGTATATTAAAAAGACAAACGAAATTGTAATCGAATAAACATAATTAATAGTTTCACCAAAAAATTTATCTCTTATACCGTAGTATATTATTATTAGTCTGTAAACAAATCAAAAGGGACTTAAAAGTTTGGTGTATGTGCTTATACCAAACTTTTATGTCCCTTTTGATTTGTTTTATCTAATATCAATTTAATAATCCAACTATGATAATGTAAAACCAATTGTGTAATTTTTATCAGGACATAGGTACATTATTTTGAGCTAATGTGGTTTCAGATGTCACAACCACTGAAACTGGGTTAACATAATATTAGGTAGGTCACAAGATTTAAGACTCTTTGTAGTTTGCTTGTTAGCAGACCAACATGTATTTTGGTTATCCCGTAATTATTTGTGCAAGATAACGCAATTAAACACCACACATATAAGTTATTATTTATAACTAGATTTCCGCCCGCGGCTTCGCCCGCGTTTTCAAAGGAAAACCCGCATAGTTCCCGTTCCCGTGGGATTTTCGGGATAAAACCTATCCTATGTGTTAATCGAAGTTACCCTCTATATGTGTGCTAAATTTTATTGTAATCGGTTCAGTAGTTTTTACGTAAAAGAGTAACAAACATCCATACATCCATACATCCATACATCCATACAAACTTTCGCCTTTATAATAGTATTAAGAATTAAGATAGTCTCATCAGAACTCTCGGAACTTAGATAGACCTCGTTTTTAGGATTCCGTACCTCAAAAGCAAAAAACGGAACTCTTATAGGATCACTTTGTTGTCCGTCCGTCCGTCCGTCTGTCAAGACCCTTTTTCTCAGGAACGCGTGGAGGTATGAAGCTGAAATTTATATCAATTACTCAGGTCTACTGTCCCTTGAAGCTGTGAAAAAATCAAACTTCTAAGCCAACGCAATCAAAAGATACAGCCGTTTATGCCGCAAATTTTCGACACTTGCAAGGGAATCAAAACCTACAGGGTGCTTCCCGTGAACTCAGAATCTTGAAATTTGGTACGAAGCAACGTCTTATAGCATAGATAAAGGAAAAATTACGGAAACCATAAATTTTTAGTTACATCACATAATATATTTTTTTTAATAATTTTAAACTTACTACCACGGAATCCTCGGTGCGCGACTCCGACTCGCACTTGGCCGGTTTTTATTTAGAGGAGATTGTGATTATTATGAATAATGTCGATGTAGAGTTTTCTAGAAGTGTGAGAAAAACATGCATTCTTATGGGTGGATATTACTAATTAAAGGCATTTTGAAATATACTCGAATGGTATCTGTAAGAAAATTATGTGCCAAACATCACGTGCTTATTTGGAAACGCCTACGATTTCGAGTCATTTCTGGAAATGCTAGTTCAGATACCTGTGAGTATTAGTTAGAACTACTGTCACATGCGCTCGATAATATTAATACTGGTTATTTTTATGCACATACGTTGGCACGTGTGTGCTTCTCGAAATTTACTCGTATATTAAAATACTCAAAGTATCAATAATTTACTCGAAATTCTGATCACGAGGATTTCGGCAGATGTCTTATGTTATCACTATATTTATCCCTTAATTACTAGAGATTTGGAAAACTAATTGATGGAGTATTACTAAAATGTTGCATATAATAATATCTATACTGAGCCTTGCAGAGTCACGCAGTTATAAAACTATGTAGTCATATGAGAAAAACAATAAGGTATCCCGCACGCAGTTTGTTGTCTGGAGAGAAACAAAATTATATAATATAAAAACTGGTCTCGTTGCTAATCTGTGTTTTCATAGCCATACATAGATACAAAGTTTTATTTATCAAATGCAACTTTTTCGGGATAGAATAATGAAAAGTGTATGCTTATGGGGTACTTCAAATGCAATGCTCTCTTTTCATTTAAGTATGTACTTATAATTGATTTGGCTTTACGTTGACATACTTCCCAAACAAATAACCACAAAGAGGCTTCCCAGAAAAATTATCAGTGCGTAGCACAAAATTTACTAAATAATTAATATATTTAATGTGGTGCTCAGTGGACTATATTTTTATGTTTAGGATGTTACTTGGAAATTATAAAATTAGCCTTAATCTCGCGTGTGTTTGATGTAACAAAGTCACATTTAAATTAAATTACCTACGTATGTAATTTAAATGAAGATTCATAATTTTCCGTTGGCACACTCATCGAAAAATATCAAATTTAAACACACCGGAATGTGTTTCTCTAATAAACATGTTTCATAAATTTATTACAAGTTTTTAAACAGATGCAATGATTTTACGGCAATTGCACTATTTCCGTCATGATCGCTTACTGTTATATCAAGTATCTGGCGCCCATGGCGGCTATTTATTACATTTCTTTGGAATATTGCCAGCAGATCGACATAGATGACTATGGAATGTCGGGTTTGTGAACAGAAAGTCAAAGTTCGATGGCATGCTGGTAATTGTTACGCGATAATGGTTGCTAATTTTTTAGGTTAAAATGATGTAATCGAAGACGAAACTATGTAGTGGGTGATTAAGTTTGTATGAACTTACACGTACAGGATAAATTTAACGTAACATACATTTAACAATCGACTTAGCTACGATTAAAATCCCATTGACAAGGGACCTCTTAATTATCCGCGAAATATCGATACTCCGACACTGCCCTGAAAAAGATTGTTGGAATACCCCAGGTCTATCGTGATTGTGATTCAGTATCAAACGTAACCTTACCAAAGACGTAGGTCTTATCAAGACAAATTTCGTATTTCCCAGATTCATCACTCAATCATATCTATTTTGAAATCATTGATTTTATCTAAAGTGTGGAAATGTAAAAATTTTAATAAATTGAATTTGAAATATTTCGTCCGGAAAGACAAAATAAAGTATTTGTTGTATGTTTTGCTGCTTATCATCCCATTTCCTATCAGTCTACCGATGAAAAATATAAAACCAATATTTACCTTGAAGTTTGGTCCTTTAGTGCGTTTTAATTGGAAAAAAAAATAACACCAATAATATCCGCAACATCCAATCAATTTCATGTGAAATTGATTAATTCCTACACATAAAACGTGTAAAATTGGGTCATAATCGTAATAGTGTCTGTTTTCTTTCCACATAATATAATGTTTTGAAGACATCCGTTGGGGTGTCGTTATAACATTCAACATCTTCCATCGTTTATATTAATATTTTATAGAATGTGTTTTGAGAATTTTCGATGAATACCCAATCCATTTTTCGCATTTTGATGTTAATTTTTTTTTTACATTTTCAACTCTAATCAAAACGTGAAGAGGAGTAATAGTAAATTGAGAGCAAACTAGATATTAAAAAGCAGGAAATAAAATATTATTATACAATTAAATGAATTTTGATTTTCACAAAAATCCAGGAAATAAAGACAAATCATCACTCAAGTATCTCATCGATAATCGAGGTCTTCGATTGAAAGCTTCAGTAAAATTGAAAACTGAAAGCGAATCATGAACAACAGGGTTTTATTCATCCATTGCGATTTGTGACGCTCAGTATGAGAGGGCGAGAGCGAGGGCGTAGGACTGAACCGAACTGTGACGTCATTCATGTCACGCCCTACGACTACTAGCAAGGCCGAGGCCTTATATACTTGACATTGAAAGTTTATAATATAATTTGTTAAATGCTTGAAGTTATAGATTTGGACGATTACGAAACTTGCACGATAAAGTTCACGGCAGTTTGATGCCATGGGAATTCTACGGGACCTTTAAACTCTATTTAAATATTATATTGAGGAGACGATGCTTATAATTTGCTCTTTTTTGTTGTATTTGATAATAGAGCCATCTAACAATGTTCTGCTGAAATAGTTGTGTTATATTCACGATCGAACTCAAATGTTTCGTTCCAAAAAAAAAAACTCAACTACTACCTACGCCATATTTTTATATTATTACTTTAAATATAATACATATTATGGCAAGTCAGGATCAGCGAAAAATATTTGTTCACCAAATTTGCACTCCTTGCTGAATCAAATCTGGTACGTGTCAAATATTTAGTAAATCAAATAATAGTCACACCACCTTTTGTGTGTTATATATACCTAGTATGTCTTGTGATTTCTTCAGCCTAACGAATTGATATAAATTACAAACCTCCACAGATCTAGAACCATTGAACACTAGAATGAAATAGAGCCTAAAGTTTATATAATATGTTCCAGGCGTAACTATTAAAAGCTTATTAGTTTGACCTTTTAAATGGTATATCAAGAGAAAATTGTATTACGCAATGCGGCAATCTGAGATCCTCTCCTTGAAACCTCGCTGGGAGCAATGGGATGTCATTAATATTCTCAATACGTTTATACCCTATTGGTTTTCCTTATTCCCTTATCCGACTTCTGGTACTAAGTCATTATAGTAAAATTATCTTATGATGTTATTTAGACATACAAAATGTTGAATAGGTAAACGAAAATGTGTGGGTGCATTCGTAGGCGTTCAGAGCTGGGGGTTATTGTGAAGTGCCGTAGGATGTAGGCGAAAGCTTCCAATAATGGAATTCGAACAACCCCTGTGTCGATAGACGGATTTCTGCGAAAAAGTTCCAAAATAGAATTGATGTTCAATGGACCGCTGTAAATGAGTTCAATTATAGATCAATTCAATATTTCTGTTTGTGAATGTTTGAAATGTGTACATCTCTTTTTATTTTATTTTCTTTATTGCGCTTTGACATGTACTTTTGTATCAATTGTTGCATATTAATAGTATCTATTGTAAGTATACTGTCTATCTTTAATAATCTATATTTATTATTGGCAACTCTTCATAAATCAAAAGAACACATAATAAGTGATTTCAGACACCCACTGTATAATATATATTGGTACATACATGGTACATATTATAATTGTCACGTCAGTTCATCTGCGTTCTCGTGACTCGTCCCTTATGTAGTTTCTACTTTGATGTTTTTAATAAAATTAAGGATATTTTTATAGGTATCATAAGATTAAATATAAATCTAAATAATTTCGATCGTGACCATGGAATTCATATTTCTGATCTTTCAATTTCACAGATGTGTTTACTTTGAAAGCTAACCTTCAGAGAAGTGCAGATTATAATTAGTCTATTTCTATTTTTTTAGGATTCCATCCAAAATTGAAAATACATTTATTCGCAGAATTTGATTTTAGGAATTATAGTAGTTTTAACAGTCTCTTATATACGCATGTAAACGGGAAAAATGTCGAGCATGTTTATTCCAAATCAAAATACATATTTTCGGTCGTTGCCCGAATGCTTCTATAGAAATTTCGTGTTAAAGTGCGATATAGATCATAAGTAAGGATAACCTTTTGTTCGAGTTCTGTGGAAATTGTAACCTTATAAGATGTTCGATTTATATGCCCCTCGAATAATAATTTAGCTACCCACTGAAGTCAATAAATTTGTTTTTATATTATGAGAATAAAAATATGTATTTTGTTATCGGAAAAATCATAGAGTTGAGTAGGCAAGTAGAGCTCGATTATATATAGACGAGGAACACCATGAATTATTATATATACATACTAGCGGTCCGCCCCGGCTTCGCCCGTGGTACATATGAAAAATAGATGTTGGCCGATTCTCAGACTTACCCGATATGCACAGAAAATTTCATGAGAATCGGTCCACCCGTTTCGGAGGAGTATGCAGACTAACATTGTGACACGAGAATTTTATATATAAGATATTATTACATTGAAAACATAACATACATTGAAGGGATATAGATTTTCATACTAACTAATAAAGTAAAAAGGTACAAGGACGAGTGACCACAACCATTACAAATCTTTTGAGCACACTTTGGTAGGAGATTAGAATGAAATGGGTTTCTTCTAATTAAACATTTCAACTGAAAGTCTAAAAATATAATTTTAATCCTGATATTCAATATCTGTCAAAGCCGAAAAGGTGGAGGATGTTGTTGATCGATAAGATATTTCGGTACATTGATATTGAATGGCACGCGATTCAATATACCTTGCTAAAGATAAGGTTAAGGTCAATTATGTTTAGAATTTATATCAGAATAATTATGTAATACTAATGAGTGTAGGAATATGATAAATGTAACTGCTAAAGTAAAAGCATACGAACGGCAAAAGATGTAACATCAAGTCCAAATGTTTTTTAATCATCTTCTATTATTTATACTTAGTAAATTTAATATTGATAAAATATTAAAAAATCGATTATAGGTATCCAAATTAGATTGTAATTTATTAAAATAAGACGCGTATAAATGTATAATATTTCATGGTAAGAAATAAGAAACATGCACTTGACTTTATGAGTCTTATATGTATTATCTATTTTAATTTTTAACATTATATAATTAACGGAATTTTACTTATCCTTTGCAATGTAAATCACATTGTTTGTCTTTGTATAAGCTACATATATATACTTAAGAAAGATAATATTAATTCGAACACTAAATAAATTTATTATCTTTTCATTTACATAGAAAATAACAAGTGTATTTTGCGATAAATAGAATAAACATTCGTTTTTAAATGGATAAAGAAAATAAATAATAACAATTATAACTCCTAGAGCACAAGGATAGAGTCTCTTCTCCCTTTTACTCTATTGTCAAGGAGAGCTTGTTAATAGAATTTTTCAGAGCGTCTGAATCCCCGTCCTCTTTAACACATTTCCATAAATAATTTATATGAACATAAAAATTTGCGAAAACGTATTATTTCGATAACAACAAATTTCCACGGCTAATCCATAAAATTTGCCAGCAAGCATTCGACAATCAATCAAATTAATAAAAAAATATGTATATTGTACATTGTTGACGTTTTGGCCAACGATAAAGCACAAAGAGCAACAGTACGCTATCTAGAACGTTATCAGTGTATCAGCGGTGGTCCGTGGAGACGGGCAGCGGATCTCGGTACTGATTTAAAGTTAAACCATGTTACTCTCAGGTGCGCGTCGCACGTCGCTGCCTACAGATACGCTCGCTGACATCGCATATACGGCGACTACACTCATCGAACGTATTGACGAGGTAAATTCATTCGTTCGTTCAATGTACAATTTTTTTAAATTTTTGTACATGAATTTTTGGATTTGAAAGCGACTTCTTTGAGTTGAACAATACGTTGGGTTGTGGCGATTGTTTTTTGCAATGGTTTGGACAACGTCTCGGAACTTTGGCTTAGATTTTTTTGGTTTCGGCTATCTTATATTTTTTTTTATTTATTCCTTACCTTTATTATAATCTATTCTAGAAGAAAATGATATAGAACTACGAAGTACTTAAATTTTATGCACTTGGCATCTGAGATTTACCTTTAATATAAATTATTTTAAATTTTTTACGCATTAATTTACACGAGGAAAATAGCATGTTATTCATAAACAATTTCGGAAACGAGAGTAATGGCTGGTTCACACTTTGATTAGTGTGAGTGCAGGTGTTTAGTGCGAGTGCAGGTGTGTAGTGCGAGTAGTGTCCAATTGACTGCGAGTGCAGGTGATTAGTGCGAGTGCAGGTGTGTAGTGCGAGTAGTGTCCAATTGACTGCGAGTGCCGGTGATTAGTGCGAGTGCAGGCACGCTGCGAGTGAGGGGGAAGGGAGGGCGCGCGGGACGTGGCTACTCGCAGTCCACTCGCAAAAAAATAGAACACGCTTCTATTCACTTTACTACACAGCCTACTAAACACTCGCACTAAACAGTCGCTGTCCACACGTAGTACTACTCATCACCTGCACTCGCACTAATCAAAGTGTGAACCAGCCATTAGACGTATCTTATCGTTGAGAGATCTTTCTATAGCTTAATTTTTCAAATAATGTAAAAACGATTTGTGCTTAATTTTTAATTAGTAACAGATTATTTGAAGGTAGCTCTTGACCCAAACAATGAATGTAGATGATGCGATAACATTTGATCAATTGACTTTAATGACGGTCACTTATTACATGATCTCTTTCGTAGGTACTATCTGAATTGAACTGGTTTTCAAACAAAACTTGAATCAAGTCGATGTTATCATCATAAATTATTCATGTGTATACTAATTCCTGGCCTGTAATAGTGTCAACAACTGCCATCCCTTTTTCCTTTACTGGATTTTTTTTTGTATTTTTTCTTTTTTCTTATTTATAATAATATAAATGATCTAAGTTGTTTTGTTTCATTGCATTTATCCCTTGAGCGAGATATGAATTATTGATAACAAGCAAGATAAAAAAATTAGCAAAGGTCAGAATCAGTGTTAATGGCCGAACAGGTATCGTGTCTGTACAGAAGGTAGTCTCTCCGGGCAGACAAAGCTGTCCCTCGGTCTGCCCCTGTGACCGTGTTTGTGTGCGTTCATCGTACACACAACACGCGGCGCACACTTGAGCTATAATGCCTAACATTGATTCGTGGTTCGCCGTTCGCGACTCGTTTCAGTCAGTAATGCGCAACGCAGACGGAAACAAGTGTTCTCGCGTGTTCTCCGTTTTATTTTTGTATTATATTTGTTTTATTCAAACCCCAGCTTCACGAGTGAAAACCAGTTTTAAATTGCTTATTTATTCTTTTGTGAATACGAAACAGTTTAGCTTTCATACAAAGTGTGTTAAAACGTACGGCGCTCCACCTATTTCGTGTTCTTGTGTTGGGTAATATTCTGTGTCAGTAGCAGTGTTTGTGCTTTTGATAGGAACGTACTATTTCATCGTGAACGTGTTCCAATTTGGGATTTCACCACGAGCGGGCTCAAGGAAGTTTACAGTCAAGTATGTTGACTTCAAGTTTTTTTTTTATATTTTCTGTTTTTTGTATGTTGCTATGTTGAGATGAAATGTATGTTATATTTAAACCAAAAATGTTGTTCGACATATTTATAGATAAATTTTATCGACCGCCAAATGTTTGTATCGTTCATGGCCATCAAGCATCACGTCATGAGTATTTGACTCTACTGAGATAGTGGTACTCTAAACTCTTATCTTAAATGTCCAAAACAATAAATGAATAAGTAACAATGATTGCAACTACACGTGGTTATTAAGTGTTATTGCTACGCTACTATGTTCATTGCAATCTTAGTCAAAACATTTATAAAATTACTGAAAACCACTCCCGTTGGACAGTATAATTAACGGCACTAGATTTTTTTACAACTTCGTAAATAATCGTCATAAAACCTGTTAAAGTCGAAATAACAACGCAACATTTGATAGAGTCGTTTGTTTTTATGTACCTACTAGGTACCTACGTCTGTTATATTTCACAAAAATAAATTAATACATATTCAGTAAACAATAGCCATTCGCCACCATTTAAATTGTTATCATCTTAAATATGTAGAGCTGTTATTGTTTTAATAAAAAATCTGACTCGGTTCAACGCTCTACAAAAAATGTAGAGAAACCTTGAATTTCATAATACAAGTAAATTATTATGATCCTGGAGACTTATCGCTATGCGAAAGTTTCCAAGCTTATCTTAATTAAATTATTACGTGATGATTTATATGTGAAGGCAATTTTATATGGTAAGTCATTCCACAAGGCCACAGTTTACGTAAACTTTGTTTAATCACATTTCGTCGTACACAAAAAGCATTGACTATCATCGCCAAAACATTAAATAGATATGATACAAACACAAAAAAATTAATATTAGCTAATGCAAACACAATATAATTATTATTTTATAAGTAGGTACATGACTTTTACTCCATTCCGAGCTCTAATATTATTATCAGCCTTCGCATTTACAATAGTGCAATAGTGAATAGAGGATCTATGGCTCTTTGTTTGTGTAGAATGTTTTATCAAAAGCAATATCAATTAATATCAAGTTTAAAATACAATAAATTAATTCCGTCAATTGAAAAGCAATTTGCAACAGTAACAACAACACGACTTACCTTATAACAACCCTGATAACAACGGAAGCGACCAAGGAGACCGATAAGTTTTTGTTATTTATTATTTGACACATACACTTGACCTGTACGCGGACGTGCCTTTGAACATGAAATATTCAAACATCTTAAACGAATTTAACTTTACGGGCATATCGGGTAATGGTTTACGACTTATTCACAACATTGATTTACGGGCGACATGAAGGGGTTCTTTGTTGTTCTGATTAGAGAGCACAGTTTGTAAAAATATTAGTGAAACGATTTATATCACGAGCAAACTAGGCACGTTCATAGATTAGCGGTTGTTGACGAAGCAAATGGCCGGATGTTTGTATATGTGAATCTGACATTTGTAATGTAGTTAGCTGCTGTGTACCTAGGATGTATTTTTCTAGGAATTTAAATCGATGTTCGTTTTGCTACAGAACATAGTTAAATGTCTTAAATTATTTCGTGGACGATTATTGCCAATCCTGATAATTGGACTCCAATCACTAAATTAAGAAATTTAAAAGCTACATTATTATTTGCTAAAGCAACGCAAGGAGGACACACATTCAAGTCACATCTTTTGCAAATTGCTTATATGTATTTGCAACCGTACTCCTAACACTCAATTTCGTTGTTTAAAATGTCTTTATTTTGTTGTACAAAACTGAATAAAGGAATCAAAATATTTCCACCGTATGGACGGCAAATAAAATACAATTTCAAGATTGTTGTCTACATATTCAGTGAAAGTGAGTTGGGAACCGCGACCCGCTGCAACGATGCTATGTTGTAAGCCTTGTTTGGCCTCTAGAAAGCTCCTCCGAATACTCAATACACCATTATATTATTATTAAACACTTCCTTTTTAATGTATGTTATACGAGCAAGCTGTATGTACTAAATACCTACTCTACATTAAAAGTCACAAAAAATTGAGTGATATAGGTCTACCAGAATCTGATGGCATATTTATATTTAAGAAATAAAAGATTTTTATGTGGCAACTTATTTGACAACTATCAAATTGGATGTCAAATTATTTGTCTTTTTTGCAGTTGATGAATAATTTTTAGGATTTTGTCTAAAAAATCTTTGAAAATGTCGAAAAAGCCGCTGCGATCACAAGCAAGAGGTGTTGTTTATAATGTGTATAGAAAAACATTCGATGAAGAAGGGTCAAACACATCACAATTTTCAATTTTGAAGATTTTATTGGTAAATTGGACTTACCCGTTTTGATACTATAAATTAAAAAATATTATATGTAGGTAACTATAATATTGTTTGTTGATTAGAATACAATTTTATGAAAACTTATTACAGGAGTTTCCAATACGGCTATTCGTCAAGTCCAAGCTGTCCAAGTCAATTTTATAATGTGTGTCTGTGAATACTTACGAAAATAAACATAATTTTATTTTATTCTTATTTTATTTTATAAAAAATTATAAGCAGTTTTGATCTACATTATCATTATATCGATATTTTCACATGGCATACTGGTAAGGAATATACAAATATAGGTATGTGTAAATAATAATATGTATTACCTGTATAAAAGTAATTTGTATAATTGTATATTATACATGTAAGTATGTACCTACATAATATTAAGTGGATATCTCATTATTAAGTACAGTATTGTCCACTTATGTAATGTGAGTAATGATATTGAGGACAAAATAAAAAATAAGCAGTATCAAGATCGTTCAGTCCATTTTCCCTAGGGTTGCACACTCAAAATTTTGATTTCCCTAATTGCCATCAGATTCTGGTTTACCTATATCAATATCCAATTCTCTTGATATAGTAAAATTTTGTGGTATAAAATCCGACACCAACACGACTTGTGAAGTTGTGAGCTCCAAGTGTAATGTTTGTGTTACCTCTTAACACAGTTTTGTGTGAACATAAAATGAATCCCAAACATTATTATATTCTATCGACTAAATTTGACAACGATGCTTTTGAAGACATATCTACTGTCAATGTTCATATTGGTTATCATTTAATTTCTGGAGAATAGCATGCTCCGCCAGAATTTGACATAATTTTGTTGGTTTCTTTTTCTTTTACTTATCACTAAATGCTTATTATTACATAAAAGTTAAATGTTAACTTAAAATTGTCTTTAGGTGTGTCGTAAAACGTGTAATAAATAACTCAAAAGACCTCGCCGTGGCTTAAAGTAACCCGAATGAAGTACAGAGTCTGAATACATTATATTTTCGTGGCTGGTGGCAGTAAATGTGCGTTATGTCTCTTAAAATTAAATATAATGATATCTTCCATCCTAATTTTGACTACACATCGTATCGCAGATTAGCTGTTACTAGGTGCTATTTAAAGCGTGGGCGTCTTGCTTCTAACTCGGATGCTAATTATTTATTAGTCCAACACAACAAACAGTACATGCCACCTGCTTGTTATTATGTAATTATATTTTTTTCTGATTGCCAGGTCAAGCTCAAGGTCGCACTTAAGTATTTTGTCTTGTAGTCTGCAATAACTTGAATTTATAGTTGTGATCTCATCAGGAAAATAATTTCGAGCTCATATTTTTACCGGTTAATCATAATATAGCCGCATGTTTCTTATATTGATCACTCGATGGGCTTTAATAAGATGAAATTCGTAAGTCATGGATTTCCATGAATGAAAATAGTGACTCAGGTCTTGGCAAGCTTCATCTACGCTGTATACTTTATAATTTTATATTCTACTGTATTAACAGAGGCAGCATTATGTATCGCCATTGATGGCATGACAAATATTTCAAAAGCTGTGGAATTAGGATAAGATGAGCGTATCGTTAATGCATTTTTTGGCAACGTTTCCACGATGTGGCAGTTTAGTAATATCGTGGATCTGAAGCACAGAATACCTTTTTAGGGCCAAAATCCTTGAGGAGTAACATTTGCTTACGTGCATTTATATGGAGATTGTGTGAAGTTTTCTCTTATTTACTTTGTATGAACATCATCTCATTAGGTACTTCTAAATATGGTATCAACAGATAATTAAATAACATATCAGATTATTACAAATCCCTGGATCTCTCTTTATGACATGACAATTTTGATTTAGCCTTCTTTTTTAAATTTATTACCAAAATATATTGGACAGAATGCAATGAACAAATGCCGAAGATAAACGGCTAATTTTAAAACGATACATCTTATTATTTTAATACCGCAATGATATAAATATCACACTGGACGAATTTATAAATGACTGGCGCCAACATTCGGGTGTTTATTATTTGACGTCCACAACCTATATCTAAAAACACTCCTGTTTATACAAATACTACCGCAAACGCTACGTCCCGCAATTTTTAAATCTGTAATATCTTCGAAAATATTCACTTAAATCATACGGTGTAAAGGGCCATATAGATCTATATTAAATGAACAATGTATTCAAGGTATTTAATTGGTTAAGGATTAATGCTGTACTGGTTAAAATCGCTTCGAAAATTAGCCATTATTTGTCGTAAAAAGTAAATGACAAAAAAAAGTTATTGTGGGTTATCCATAAGAGATAGACATATACCACCGCGGACTTTTCTGTAGACCTTTTCAATGTGTATAATACTTAGTACATTATTTTGATAAAACTCGTAGGGTTCAGCCTGCGTTTGCAATGTAAGCGGAAAAAATGTAATTTTTTACGACATCACATTAGAAACCTCAAAAATAACAGTACTTCTCCACTATTTAATGGATGATATTATACATATAAACCTTCCTCTTGAATCACTCTATCTATTAAAAAAAACTGCATCAAAATCCGTTGCGTAGTTTCAAAGATTTAAGCGTACAAAGGGACATAGGGACAGGGAAAGCGACTTTGTTTTATACTATGTAGTGATAAAACACTGTGCACTGAGTTAAGATGAAAATGTTCTCATCAAATACAAATTTTTTAATTTTCTACAATACATACTAGGTCACAAATAATTTCCAAGATTCCATGATGTGCAATTACGGAGTAAGGAATAGATCTTTACATTGTCCATATTTAATATATAGGTCTACCAGAATCTGATGGCATATTTATATTTACGAAATAAAAGATTTTCATATGGCAATTTTATTTGACAACTATCAAATTGGTTGTCAAATTATTTGTCTTCTTTGCAATTGATGAATAATTTTTAGGATTTTGTCTAAAAAATCTTCGAAAATGTCGAAAAAGCCGCTGCGATCACAAGCAAGAGGTGTTGTTTATAATGTGTATAGAAAAACATTCGATGCAGAAGAGTCAAACACATCACAATTTTCAATTTTGAATATTTTATTGGTAAATTGGACTTACCCGTTTTGATACTTAAAATAAAAAATATTATAAGTAGGTAACTATAATATTGTTTGTTGATTACAATATAATTTTATGAAAACTTATTACAGGAGTTTCCAATACGGCTATTCGTCAAGTCCAAGCTGTCCAAGTCAATTTTATAATGTGTGTATCTTTAATACTTACGAAAATAAACATAGTTTTATTTTATTTTTATTTTATTTTATAAAAAATGATTAGCAATCTAGTTTTGATGTGCATTATCATTACATCCATATTTTTACATGGCATAATGATAATGAATATACAAATATAGGTATGTGTAAATAATAATATGTATTACATAGATAAAAGTAATATGTATATTATACATGTAAGTATGTACCTACATAATATTAAGTGGATATCTCATTATTAAGTACAGTATTGTTCACTTATGTAATGTGACTAATGATGTTGAGGACAAAATAAAAAATAAGCAGTATCAAGATCGTTCAGTCCATTTTCCCTAGGGTTGCACACTCAAAATTTTGATTTCCCAATTTGCCATCAGATTCTGGTTTACCTATACACACCGGCACAATAGCGGAACAGAAAAAAAGTGAGACTATATGAGTAATGAGATAATAACGCATATATTTGACGAAAATGTAATTAGATACAAAATAACAAGTTGATTAACATCTTTTAACAACGACTTTGAAAAGTCTTCGTTATTTTTTATTGAAAAATAAAGAAATTTGAAATAAGTGAAATTTTTAGATGATTATGAACCATCACAAAAAAATAAAAAAAGTAAGCATTAAATGATTTGACAATTAAATTAAAGCAAAATTAATAACGAGTGTTTCCCCCTCTTGCTTTGAGTACGTCTGGGCTTGCTACAGATTATGTTATCGATGATTTCTTGAGGCAACCGCTCCCACTTCTCAAGTAATGCGTTTCCAAGTTCATTTAGATTGTTGGGGGGTGGCATTCTGGATTTAACCCTTCTTTTTAGTCCCAGACATGCTTTATCGGATTCATATCGGGGGAATTTGCTGGCCACTGCATCACCCGTTTTACCTACGTGGCTCAGACATACCGTGGCCTGTACCGATTGTGCACTATGAGAACGAGCATTATCTTCCATTAGAATAAAGTCATCACCAATAAATGGGGCAAATGGTACAAAATGTTCTTCTTAAATGTCTCTGATGTATCTATCTGCTGTCATGGTCCCTCCTGTGACTATCGCTAACTCCGTGCGAGCTCTCAAACATATCCCTCCCCAAACCATAATCGAGCCGCCACCATAAGCCACTGTGACAAAATTAGACTATATTTGGCGTTCTCCTCTGTGTCTCCATATTCGCTGTCTCCCATTGATCTGTTTTAAAAGAACTCTGCACTCATCAGTAAAGAAAACCTGCTGCCATTCGATCAAATCCCAGACGATGTTCTCGCGTATCGGTTTCTGTTCCGCTAATTGTGCCGGTGTGTGTATTATAAATGCGAAAGTAACTCTGTCTGTCTGTCTGTTACTCAATCACGCCTTAACTACTGAACCAATTTGCATGAAATTTGGTATAGAGATATTTTGATACCCGAGAAAGGACATAGGATAGGTTTTATCCCAGAAATCCTACGAGAACGGGTTTTTCTTTGAAAACGCGGGCGAAGCCGCGGGCGGAAAGCTAGTTTACCATAAAATGGTTAAAGTTATACCATTGCTAAATTTATCAAAATTCATAGACCTGACTATTGCATCAATATTTGAATAAGAATTTTGATAAGGTAAAGGAAGGAAATGCATATTACTGGATGGTTTGTTTGTGAACATTGATTAGATATAACCGTTGCTAGAATTTTTAGTACTATGTATATTACTAGAATTTTTAGTACTATGTATATTATGTTGGTAAAACTGTACATTATAGGGCGTGGAATTTGGGGGTAGTGGGGGGTGGAGAGAGGGGGGGTGGGTACTAGGAACTTCCCCTGTAAAGGGGGGGGCGCGAAAATTAATAGTTTTCGAGATATTTACAAATTAAGTTTTGGTCCGCCTAAAGCAAAGGGGGCGCAAAGTAAGGACTTAGAAAATTTTTGATCTAAAGTGAAAATTGTATAGGTATCATAAAATACATATTTTTTATTCAAAACGCTAAAATAAGCATGTTTTATAAAAAAAACTTTTTCTCCAAAATAAAAAATGGCCGAGATATTCGCCCTCAAAGATTGATGATAAAACCTAACCTAACCCTTTCCCTATCTCCTCATGTCTTTTTTATATTGTCTCAGACACTGCCTTAGCTCCGGCGCTACGGGAAGTGCAGCCCTTCCGCCCTTGCGTGACAAAGCACGGTCGCCCGTACTCCACTTCGCAGCTTCAGCTTATTGGTCGCCTTCGGCGACCAGCCTCAGCCACTCCGCTCCGCACGGCTCCCGAGCTTTGTCACGGCGGGCGAGGGCTGCTCTCCCTCCGCGCCTCCGGCTTTTTACATACACTCTAGGGGTAGGGCAGACAAGACCACGTGGAATTCGGGGTTGACAGCTTCGGTTCTGTGGCAAGTCTTATGATAATGCAATGCTTATTTTAGCGTAACGTTTTTTAGCTAGATTCGGACTTTCGCAGCTTAATATTGAATACATAATATTCCATCATTGAAAAAATTTACATTTTACAATCCGTCATGTATCTTGGTAATTATCAAGTTTAGAGAAAAAATGCCCCAACAAAACATGCTTTTATTAGCGTAATCTTTACGATAAAACAATAATAAATAGGTGTTATAAGTCTTGCGCCCCCTTTGCTTTAGGTATTTTTTTCCAGTTCCACATTGATCTGAAGCAATTAATATTAATTATTACTTTACAATAATAGTTTTCAATACTAGTAATATTGCATTAGCTCTTTGATTTGAAATATGACAGATTTAATGTAATAGACATTAGTATGACCTGTAGTTTTTTTTTTTTGTTTGAGTGGGAATCGCCCTAAAGTCGCTTCTGGCACTCGCCGGCCGCTGCCGCGGCACGCTCGCTTCGCTCGCTCGGCTCGTGCGGCAGTTCAAATGTTAACCTAACACGCTCGTCGCTTCGCTCCTCGCTACCTATTTGTATGCTAAAAGTAAAAGTTTAATAGTTTTGTACAGTTTTAGGGCTTAACAGGAGTACGCACGAAACGATCTCGACTGAAAGGCAGCAAACGAACGGTAACTGAAAATGACGTCGTTATTGTTTTGTTCCACGGTACAAAGCGTACAATTAATATTGGACAGCGCTAGTCGTCCGCTAAACGGATGAATAAAATAAATTAGTCGTCCGATTACCGGATGAATAAAATAATTTAATCGTCCGATAACATCTATTTATCTATATAGTTAGGTTATCGGGGTTTCTTTAGAGAACTGCCGCACGTATTATAGGTTTTTTGTGGGGGGAGGAGGGCACACGTAGGTATTTGATTTTTTTTTGCGCGTCGACGGAGCCCCGCTTCGCGGGGCTCCTATTTCTGTGTAGTTTTTTTTTAAAGAAACCTAACCTAACCTAACCTAACAGCTAACCTAACCTAAACTAGATTTTTTTTTGCGCGTCGACGGAGCCCCGCTTCGCGGGGCTCCTATTTCTGTGTAGTTTTTTTTTTAAGAAACCTAACCTAACCTAACAGCTAACCTAACCTAAACTAGATTTTTTTTGCGCGTCGACGGAGCCCCGCGAAGCGGGGCTCCTATTTCTGTGTAGTTTTTTTTTAAGAAACCTAACCTAACCTAACCTAACCTAACCTAAAGGCTAACCTAACCTAAGCCTAACCTAACGAATTGAGGGTGAATATCTCCGCCATTTTTGATTTTAGAGAAAAGTTGTTCCTATAAAACATGCTTATATTAGCGTTATCTTTACGATAAAACAATAATAAATAGACAAGTTAAAATGACACCAACTCCATCAAAAGTCCTGCGCCCCCTTTGCTTTAGTCCAACCCAACTAGCTTTAGTGTTAAAAGGTTATCTAGTAATCCGAATAATCGGATGATTAAATTATTTTATTCATCCGGTAATCGGACGACTAATTTATTTTATTCATCCGTTTAGCGGACGACTAGACACTTCGATTAATATTTTTGTTAAATTATAAATTGCTAATATTAATAATTTTATTTTATTTAATCTATTTTACAAAAACTATACTTAATAATAATTATTTTTAATGTTGTTGTTAAAAAATATACAAATTTCATTAATAAAATTTAAATTATAATATTTTTTTGGGTTAGATAGAAATGTTTTACCTGAAATGAAACGCGTTTGACAATCGCTGTAGGTCAATTTGACACTGTCATAACAGTAAGTTCGCGTTTCAAAGATAAAATGGAGTAAAATTTTCCGATTTTCAAAAATTCGTGACTCAAAAACAAAAAGTTTTCGCGCTGTGAAATTTCAGATTTAGGTTCCATAGGACAATAGCTAACCACAAAAAAAATTACGACTCTCAACTCCACGCCCTATAATGTACAGTTTAGCCATTATGTTTAACATATAGTTTAGCAAAGCGAACTTTGGTATGCTGAGCGACTTTATTTTATTTCTTCGTAATATTCTTAGTATCAGGACAAATTTTAACGTTAATTTTAATCTTAACACAGTTTTGACAGAGGTCGATAGACGGAATGATTATAATTGTATTATATATTATGCATGAGAAAGAAGGCAGGTAGACCTTGGCAGAGCGTGCCAAACGGAAGCTGCACGATTGTTATCTCAGAGCAGGTGCGAAATTGTCAATGCATCGTTTAGTTCTGCGGTTGTTATGGTTTGCGCAGGTCGTGATTCGATATCTCGTTACTCGTATGTACACATGCTTTGAGCAGACTCTGTCCCACGACCCACTGACCTGATGTCAACCTATTTCTGTTCGCTCGCAATCATTGCATATAATAATTGTAGCAATACACATGTTTGACTCCTACAGTTGGTTCTCTAGCATATTATCATTTTGTACAGTTCTGAAAACATTATCAGCATCATTTTTTAGTTAATTAAAAGAGTAAGTTGGCATTTTTTAGCTCAGACCATTTTGAGATAAGCTTCTACAGTTAAAATATTAAATATAAAAATTACCTAGTTAAAATTTTTATTTTGACTCTAGTGCTTTCTGTTATAAATACTAGTAATTAAGGAAAAAAAATCGTAGATATATTTATTGAATTTTCCATGATTTATTTTATTCTGCACCTTTGATAACATGACTGATTACCTATGTTTCTATTACCTAGTTACCAACGTCATCATCTTCGTTATCGTAAATTTCTTAAGATATTGTATTATTTCTTTGTTAAATTTTATGTTTTAACTTTATAGATATTCCACGATTTCCACCATTCTATATTGCTTTAATACTATGAGCAGAATAAATACGCCGTTCACCGCATAGTTCAAAAGCTCCTTGAACTAGATAAATTTTGAAATAAATTTCTATAGCTATACATCCAAGTTTTATGATCAGACTTCACGACGAATAAAAGACACGATGATACTACAACCCTCAAAACAATACATGACACCGCCCAACAAATAACCTTAGATTTAGATGCTTTGTATCGTATGCTTTTGTTTAAATATGACCAAAAGTGCCACTGTATAGTCATACACTTCATACGCTGTCCTACAACGATAGATCCATTGTTCTTTTTTCTGCAGCAGGTTTATTGTTTTGTTTCTATTTGCTCATTGCAGGATATGTTTTGTACACGCTTCGTTATGTTGTTACTATGCAAGACATGCGTATTTTTCCTGCTTATAGATATGACTTATTTATCAGGTCTCGGACCTTCTCGACAAGTATATTTACATTATTGTTGTGTAAGATCGTGTTTTTTATTAAAGCACTACCTTTCCGCCCGCGGCTTCACCCGCTTTGTCAACCTAATAAATTATATACTAAAACCTTCCTCTTGAATCACTCTATCTATTACAAAAAAAACGCATCAAAATCCTTTGCGTAGTTTTAAAGATTTAAGCATACATAGGGACATAGGGACAGAAAAAGCGACTTTGTTTTATACTATGTAGTGATAAAACAATTTATAGATATACATATTTCAATGATAATTGTGAAGAATCATATCAGGGTATATCTGTTTACTATATGTCCGTGTTTCAGGGTTCTATGTTAATTTATAGAGGAATCGGTGTGAAGTTCAAATCGCTCTTAAAATTCAAGTCACACTCTTGTTTCTTTAATGCAAATTTTAATTTTGAATGCTTGTTTTCATTGCACTTTCCTTCTAAGCGGATGCTGTCTGTCATCGGCAAGTTAAATTTGTTAAATTTAAATATTACTGATGTTATTATTGTTCTAGTGATGACGTAAAGTTGTCGTTTTCATTTGTGGTTCGTTGGGATATTGTCAGGCGAACAGGTCAGGGCGGGGCTTTAGCGTCACGCAAATAAACTTTGCGGGCAGCTGGCGAGATGTTCGCGTCTAATTTGGTGACGCCGAATTGGTAACGTTGGTACAACGCAATCGTTGCTACGACTCCCGCACTCTTGGCCCACAATTCACTACGTCACTCCCATCATAGGTAACACATAAAGACGTCGGACGTCAATACGCTGTGTTGTTTTCCAAACAACTAATTGCCTTGCATCTTGAAATTTGCAGCTGGATCGAAGTAAATAAAACAAAACGTCAATGGGACTGTAAATAGAGATCTATTTTAGAACCAATATATTTATAGTTTATCCGTTTTGAATTGTTTATTTTGGTCTTGCTGATTGACATAAAATGGAAAATATAGTCTTGTGATTATGAATTGCGCATAAAGACAAAGGCCAATATTAATGTAACCGAGTATTGTCAAGACCAAGGCACAAATCTCGGGATCGTTCCAGAGAGGACGTCAGTGTCCTTGTCTGGCGACGTGATTGCCGCAGGGAGGGAACAAAAGGAATTTTTTATTCGAAGCACGGTCACTAACCGAGTAGCAGAATGCTCCGGTCAGCAACTAACAGGCCCGGTTCCCTGACCTGAGTACGAAAAGTCTCAACAAAACTAGTTTTGTATCATCTTGGACAATTTATACCGACATGAACCGATTCTTTGTTACAACAAGTGCTATTTATTGACTCGTGCCTTTCATTATATGTTATAATCGTTACGAAAGTGAAGTGGTTTGCGACATTGGAGTTATTATCATACATAGTTTATATATAAAGTATTGATTTATTGCAATGAGGTACACCTCTTACATCAGACAATGATTATTCCCTATATTATGAATGGTTGTTTGTTTTTGTATAACGTAGTTGTTTTTACCTCTACAACTTTAATATCATGGTCTCTAATATAAAATTTTAAGTGAACAATTTGTTTATTAAGAACAAGTGTTAGCTGTGTGGCGTGTGCGTAAGCATGCGTCTATTCTAGACATATCTGAAGTGTGTATTGGTACTACGCAGTTCTAATATCATAATTCAATATTGATTCAATAATAAGTCAAAGTCTACCTTATAATTGTTACAAATGAATTAGTTGATACTAAGCTAAATATGTCAGTTAAGTAAATACTGACGCACGTGCCATTATCACTTGTTTTATTATAAAATAGTCCATTGTCATGTTTTGTTCCAAACAACTCGCTTCGTTAATTTTAGTTAAATTACCTTTTGTGCATATTATTATGTATTACAGTTACATATTTATAATTGCAGTATTAGAGATAAATATGGACAGTATTAATAGTTTTGCAAATTTCCCCGAGAAAATTGATACATGAAATGAATGGTGAACATTATGCACAACACTTTTTTTTCTGTCTTACTTTTCATGAACCACATATTATGCCAGTCATGATTGACATACGTGACAATGTCGTTACTAAGACGTCAATTTTCAGTCTTGGTTTTACCTAGATTTTGCTATTTTCCTTCTCATTTCAACTTCACTTCTTCAAGACGATAGTCGCGTGTTAGGGGTAATGGGGTAATTGACGCTATCGATTTGTATTTTTATTGGTGTACCCACTAAGTGATGTTTTTCTAATTCCAAGAATTTATGCTATTTATGACAATGTTTATATACAATATTGTTATCGGTTATGATTCACAGGTATTTTAGTAATCATTATTTCCAATTTTTATCAATTTACTTGTTTGTTGTTATATGGTTGATATTGCGTTTACTTACAGTAACCATTATGACATACATGTCCGTGATTATGACTATTGAATTGTACTGGTACTATGATAACAACTTTATTACAATGACTAATATCCAATTTCACAACATTTGGATAGGTTAAGGGAATATTAACCTTTTCATGTATGAAAGTTTCACCAAAAAAAGTGTTATAGGCTATCAGTGATTGTATCATCAACTGGCGGAGCTGATCTTAAATGTTCTTTTGGCTGCAGGTGGACAGCGGCGGCGGTGGCTCGACCGAAGTGATGGTGTACTCTCTCGGCTGGGGCATGGGCGAGCCGGAGCGGCGAGGCGTGGAGCGCAAACGCACTCAGCCGCCCGCCGCGCACACGCTCTCGCCAGACGACGGCCACGAGGTGGACGTTCTGCCGCTGCACAATCAAGTAAGACATCACACGCTTTACTGACATTGACCTTGGCCAGGAAGAGCGAATTCCCCACGAAACGTATCGCGCGCATTTTGTTTTGCTCTTTCGGGACCCGTGATACATACGGGAGAATCGCGACGAATTCAAAACAACAAGCCCTTATTGTATCAAAGAAGTTGTGCAATGATGTTTCGCAAGCTGGAGTGGCGATGATTAACTGGGGCATCTGAGTTGCAAAGGATACACTAGATGTTTCTATGCAATTGTGACATTTCCCACGTTATAATGTGCGCCCTTTCGAAGGTGAGCAGAGTTTTGGGACGTGGTGCGCATTCAAATGCTCAGGCAGGACGTATTAAATAAATAAATAGATAAATAAAAATTCTTTATTGACAATAGAATACAACATTTTTAAATGCTGAAGTCTCTGACTCCCAAACTAGGTAAAAACCTGTATGTCAGGAGTATATAATAATTTAAAGGTTTTCTCATCAATAGACCTAGCATCGCTATTTGTGTTTATCTTTATCGCAATTTTATTCTGTCTTTGGCTTTTTAATGGCCCGATGACGTCTTATAGATTACACCTTTCTCATATATATGTATATTGTGTTGTTCAATATTAATTATACCTACTAGATATTTTTTTAATTTCACCAATCGATTTCTTTGGAGATGAAATTCGATCTAGTTTGGTTGCATTACATAAACCGTGTCGTCATTGATAATGTATGTATAATGTAATATTAGGTAAGCAAACCATCAGTGGCACGCAAAGTATCCGATTCCAAATATAGCGATACTCTACAATAATTTTCCCAAGAGTTTACGTCATTGCTTGTATGATTTAAAGGTCTCGAATTATGTTTATATCAAAAATGTAATTCTTGTTTCGTATTACTGTACAGTTTATGTTTTTTGTTTAAATAAACTTCAATGATTAATACGCAGACAATATTTGTTCAAATTATAACCTTGTATACGCATAGCTTGCATTGTTGAATTAATACTTTGTCACTAAGTAGTAAGCAAGCATGTGCAGAGTCCATTTAAGTTTGTGTCCACACAGTAGCAGCAGTCGTGTATTAAATATGCTTAATTACTCATACACGATGGTGTTGTTATGAATTCTCAATTGGTTTATTTTTCTCCACACTAGGAACAATGTTATAGTCTAAACATTCGTTGATTGCTTTGTTCTGCTTCTGTTGTATATTCGTCTGTTATGAAATAAGCGTCTGTAATATAGAATGTTGTTTGCTTCACGTATGAATTGTAATAATTTTAATAAAATTGCCACCTTCCATGGACGCTATTATTTTCTATGATTAAGAATATACATGTGAAGTGATGGTGGTATTTTTTTCTCTTAGAACAATAAAAGATTTGTCATAATATACTGGCCATTTTAGAATGACTTCAATAGCTTAAGCCAATACCAAGTAATGTACCTATTTGTAAGTATTGTATATTACATTATGCAGTACCACCTAGGATTGTGAATAATCGCTTTAGTCTTATAATCCGCTTACGCATTTATGACGTACTTAGAACAGTTGAACAGCCATTTTGAAAGTTTTTATATGGTCTCTAGATAAATGCCGTTCGTTCACGTTAATTATAGGAAAATATAAAGCATTTGCGAGCTAATCTTGTATAGCTGTATCAGATTTGCGTTGTTATTCTGTTCCTAGCTTTGTTCAATGAGTAATAATGAATAAGTAGTAAGAATTGAAATGTCGGTCTTCTCGAGGCATAGTTGCGGAACGTGGCGGAACGAAATCGATTTTTTTTAATTCTTCGTAACGGTGTTTTTCGGTATAATATGAAAAATAAAAGAATTTATTCGTGAATTTCGGTAAGTACTTATATATTTTCATTTTGAAGATGAAAATTAAATTATTTTACCGTATTGGTGACTCAGGATTCAAAATAATTTGTACCTTTTTATTTTGTATGTGGTTTCAAATAAATGAGGTTCAGTCAAGTACCTACTAGTTAGGATCGTCAGAAATTATCATAATCAGAATCAGTATAAAAACCTAGTTGTTTATCTCATTGTTGTTTTCATCTAAAATGTTAAAGGAATTGTTTTTAGTCAAAGTCTTTGTGAGGAAATATTATATTCCTTTATTGTTTTATTGTATTTATATTTATACAATCTATGTATTATAATGTGGAAAAATAAACGGAAAACTAGTTTATTTCGATTGCGATAACGCTCAACGCTGTCATGGTTGTTTCCAGTACGTTCTCGTGTTTTGATTCCACCTTTACTCCGTAGAGGTGTTTTTCGGTCGCACAACAGCGGGTCAATGCCGTATCGACGCAGTTTGTTCGTATTTTGACCCTCAATTCGTTCCACTGCACATCATTTAAATACTATTTATTCATCCACTTTATCGATACTACGTCTGTCTCGCTCTACAATTGGATTGGCATTTGGCTCATCTTAAATGAAGTGGCCCTAGAAAATCAATATGCAGTTACATTTGGTACTGTTTTATAATGCATTTACCTGCGTTTTATTAATGGGTACCCGGCCTGTCTCAGATATTATGGATCAGGATTTTGATAATATTCCATGCGAAAAAAAAATTACTTTCATGATTTGTGGGTTATCAGTAGATTTGTTTGTATTACAATAAAACTATCGCGGGTTCTTATCGGGTAAGGTGATGATTATGATAAGAACGCACTGCCAAAAATAACCGAAGCCTGCATAATATCATATCCACGTGTACATTGTTTGTCAATATTGAGCTCGGATTGTGAGTAACGAGCAATGACACAACGCCACCCGGCAACAAGGCATTGGCTCATATGCTACTCATGGGATTTTATGTAACCACGGGCAGGCTCTATACAATTGTGTCGTGGTTTAGAAAGTTTCTAGAACTTTACGGATGTGTTCGAAATGTAGTCTTTATTAATGTACAATATAAAATGCAAAGAATATCGACATTATTGTATTGAGTTGACGTCATTATCATATTGTGTGCACGATTCCGACAATTATTGTAGGTATTTTAATTAATGTTTCTTTAGCTGTAGGTATTTGAATGAATGAATGCTGATATGTAAGCTATTTTCAGGTGGGCGGTCACACAAGACTGTTAGTATTAAACGATAGCACCGTGATCAAGCCGCTCAACATCAGGGAGCTGCATTTCTACCAGAACATTCCTGAAGACATCCAGAGTTTCGTACCCAGATACAAAGGTGAGCATTACACCTTTGCTATTGTAAAGTTTCGTTTGCTTTTAAGATTTCGCTGAATGTGTCATAATCATTCATTTGCATCATTTTTTTATCGATTATTAATATTATTATATCATTCTCTACGTGTTGTTTTTTATTTAGTCTTCTATGTACTGTTTGATGTTATTGCATTTTGGAGCATTAAGGAAGTTTTTTTTTCTTTTTCGTGAAACCTAACATGTAATGTTTTATAAATACGTTCAATGTTTACAATGTGTGAACTGAACGGTAATTTCGTTACACGATTACGTCACGGAAAAAAGTATGGTCCGATATGAAAGCGATTAATTTTATATTTAATCTTATCGTTCATATCGACGCACTCGAATGTTTGAGGATGCGTTAATTTGCCTACACGGTAGAATTTGTTTGAAAAACAAATTTTATCAACTTTCCTTATTGCTCAATTGATCGTGACCATCATACCAAAATATGAATAAAGTGACAGTGTGATGCCTGAGAGATTCGCAAACCCGCCGACCGCAATCACTAAATATTATTAAGTTTACTTACAATCGACTACGTCGTTATTCGAGCACAGTAAATTGTAAACCATAAAGTATAGAATTGGAAAGTTATACTTACCTACCTTCATCGCGTGCGAAAACGCACGTAGTGTCGCACGCACTTGGCCGTACGTTTTGACTTTCAAAAGCGGATATTATACTCATACCTATTCACTCGAGACCTTTATCTAAGTAAATAAAAGAACTGAATGAGTAAATAAATATTTATTAAATAAATAAATAATACAGATAAATGCTATCTTAAGTCCTGTACGTAAAGATAATTTAGTGCTTAACATAAATGCTTTTATAATAAATATGTATGTACTTGGAAAATAATAATTTACTGTTGTTAGTAATGAAATGGTGAAGTATGAAGAGTCGATAAATGCTAGCCATACCTCAGAGGTATAGAGATGAAAGGCGTTGACTGTATTAGGATCGAGCCGAATGCTCGCGGGAGGCGGGTTTGGTCGCAAGAGCGCGAGCGGGAGAGGGCCAGGGTCAGGAACACAATATTAGTTTCCTTGTTGTCGCAAGGGTCGCGGCACTGCGGCGGGCGGAGCGACGCCGGCGGCTCGTCACACAACCGCCCTCTATTAGCGCCCTAGCGGTAATTTTACATTGTGGGTTTGTAAACCTTTACTTAAAGCCTACACACACCGCACCCACATCGCAACATCCTACACATCAGCGTACTGAACAATTTTACTGCCACAGTTCAAACATGATACATGATACATTACAGCATATACACCGAATACAGATACACAAAACAAAAGATATACAAACCCTTTTTAACTTACGTTAACCGTTAAATTTTCACTTTTCATTAAAGTAACGCTGGCAACTTGCACGATAGTAAGTAAATGATGTATTATTTTATTGCAAACTGTTGGAGGTGTTTAACTCTTGACTGCCATCAACTTTCAATGGAATGGCAGGCTTTCAACTTGCATAGATTTTCCGTATAAACCTTACTTTATTTGTTTAGAAATATTTTTATTGAAATATATACCCTATACTCGTATAATCACACAAAAAAAAAGATAATAATTGATAGTGAATAGCGAGGCTCGCTTGATAGAGCTCGAGCGAGCAGCAATACTTATGATGAGGCCGTTTGTTGCAGGCGTGATGCAGGCTTCTCACACGGGTGGCACGAAATTGGAAAAGCGGTACTCGCCATGTTTCCGCGACGAGAACGGGCGCAAGCAGTCGCTGGGCGGCAAGCGCAAGCGCGACGACGTGTTCAAGTGCGTATCCGGGCTCGGCCGCGCCCTCGCCGTACTCTCCTCGACACTTGTCATGTGTCCTTTATCATATTTCAGAATGTTTGACGTACGCCGGCCCGCCGGCCCGCCGGCCCGCCGACGTCGCCATTTATTCATACCATCGCAATACTTACGCGAATATCCCCCTAGTGAGCGATGCACTCTAACACTGCGAGCCTCCGATGACTTGCATCGTGGAGTCGTGGTAATGATAATATTTGATTGCAATGTAACAATATAACCATATGGACTACACTTGTGTTTCAATAATTAGCTCCTTCTTTTCTTTTGTGGCCCTTCGAATGTTCCCGCTAACCGTTCGCTTTCCTATTGCAGATTTAAAGTACACCGTAACGGCAATGCGAGCGAAGTGCTAAAGAGCATTGCGCATATGGACAATTCTAATAAGCAATGTAAGTGTGCCATCTCTATTATACTAAGTACTGAGACCTCATTTAGTATTACAGTAATACATTTTCATAGACATTACACTAACAACGCCATCTAGTTCCTAACGAGGAAAAATTGTACTTAGACACGTATTTTTATGAAAACGATAACATTAATTAATGAACAAAAGAATTAATGCGATTGTATATCTTGTTAATAAATGCAATATCACGTTACATCAGATAAATGTTAGATAATTATTACAAATAGCATGATTAAGAAACATACAAGTTACATGCAACTTATTTTATATCTTTATTGTGTTTGTAATACATATATCAGTTTAAAAATTATTAAATTAAATGAACATTTGTCAATTATTACTTCTTAAATCTTTTCGTTGATACAAAATTAAGAGCTAGTAAAATAATAATTTCACGGCAAAAACGTTATTATTTTTTAATGCATCTGCAGCTACTTTTAATAAAATAAATCTTATTTCTATCACTGTTTAAATAAACGCTTAGAGAGAAAACCTTCCATCTGTGTTTACCTATTATAAAATATGACTGTAGCAAGATTAAAATAACTCAAGATCATGATGAAACCATTAATTAGCGTCAATTACGTACAAGTTAAATACATAATCTTTTATTATTGTTAGACGTTATTTATTTATTAAATATTTTGAAATGCGGTTAATTATGTAATGGAATAAACAATAATATTACGACTCGAGAATTCAAGAGATTTTTCTTTTTATTTCTATCGCCATATTTCAGTGTCATAATATAATATACCATAATCTGGGCACTATTCCAAAATCTAAACTACAGACCACATGGAATCACTTAATAACCCGATAGTTCTAATCGCAGAAATTCAATTTCATTTGAAAATAAAGAAAGAAATTGAATTCATTTCAAATACATGAGATTTTTATATTTTAAAGATACGAACACACTAATTTCCCACGACACCACGTAGAATGTGGGTCAGATTGATCGAGTCCCTCAGGGCATGTTGATTATTATTAGGAAGGTACTAAAGTGCCGTGATAGATAAACTTAACAATATTAAAAATAAAATCGTATTTTTTCATAAACTTTTGTATAAATGACTCCAAAATGATTAAATAACGCCTAACTTTTTAACTTTTAAGAGAATACTGTAACTGTGAAGATTTGAGGAGTGATTAATATATGTAATGTAATCAAGTTAAAATAAAACACATTTAAATTAAAAATCGTGTTGTAATTTATCAAAATAACAGGGTTGTATTTCTTACATTTTTGCGAATAAGACAACTTCAGTTCAGTCAGCTAATGATGCATCCTCTAGTGGCTCTTTTTTTCCTTCAAACCAACATGGTTAATAAGAACGCAACAATCGACTAGTAACACAAGTAGTGAAAATATCTAAAAACCTACCTTAATTGCAGATTTCCTCATGATGGAGAACATCACGTCCTCGTACCGGCGGCCGTGCGTGCTCGACCTCAAGATGGGCACGCGGCAGCACGGCGACGACGCGAGCGCTGAGAAGCGAACCAAGCAGATCGCCAAGTGTGCTGCCAGTACGTCGGCCACGCTCGGCGTGCGACTCTGCGGCATGCAGGTAAAATAGACCTTAATCGTTACAGGCGTAAATACCATATTCCCGTGTATAGATTGCAAGGGGAAATCCCTTGTGCGCTGTCAGTACGTCCGCCACGCTCGGTGTGCGGCTCTGCGGCATGCAGTTACGCAACGCTAAACTAGACCTTAATTGTATAGGCATAATAGACCGGGAGATACTGACACAAAATTTCGAGTCATTTGTAACAAGGATGGCGGTTCTACAGGGGTCTTAGTACGCAATGACAAAAAGAAAAATGATGGTGTGAACGCTGGTACCGGTGGCTTAGTCGCGTGGGCGTTTGTCGAACTCGTCGGAAAAATAGCGAAAGTCAAACGATTTGTAACACAAAAATTTTAGAATTTACCGATAGCCCATAAAAAAGTAGTAGGCGGTAGTGTCATGCCATACTTTTCCGGTGTGACTTACAGCCCGCCATACCGATGCGAATGTGTTGATTTAAATAAAACAATCATTCAACCATTTGTACCAGGCTAACTTTTGCACAGGTAACTATCGTCGTGCAGCCATTTACGAAAATCGCCATGCCATACTTTTCGGACGATTCCAAATGGTCGCCATACCGCCGAAAATCTGCAAAAAATTTTTATTTCGCCAAACTTTTTGTACCAGTATTGCATTTGGATTTTTGGAGAGTATTTGATAAAATGTGACCATTATTATATTTGCCATACTTCTAGTAGGGGGAAAAAGTGCTGTCATACTTGAAAACTTAATTTATTATTAATTTATATAAGTGAAGATTTCCAACACATAGATCTTTGAAATTTTGTATTTATATTTGTTGATCCTCAAACTTAAAGGAAAAATAAGTGCCATACTGTTACAAATCGTTTGACTTTCGCTATTTTCCGACGAGTTCGACTAACGCCCACGCGACTAAGCCGCCGGTACCAGCGTTCACGCCATCGTTTTTCTTTTTGTCATTGCGTACTAAGACCCCTGTAGAACCGCCATCCTGTTACAAATGACTCGAAATTTTGTGTCAGTATCTCCCGGTCTATAAATACAATATTCCTGTGAGTTACGGTAGAGACTATACGTTAGGCAGTGCTACGAGCGTTAAACACGTCGCCAAGTGCGACACACCTATGATTCTATCTTCTATAATATAAAACTGATGGTTTATAAATTTGAAATAACATATCCATACGTCTTTTGGGAAAATAGGTGTATATTAAAACAAGGAAAATAATTAAAGCCTGCTGATAAGTTATCAAATAATTAAAATTTGTAATTAATGCATTGTGATTATTTTCAACTCTAATTTCAACTTCAATAAATTGAGGAAACATTTCTGTATTTGTTATTTATAAATTAACACTCATTAATTTTACGTGTTTGTTTGATAAATATGAAAAAGTAATTTCTCGAAACTTGTTTTATTCAGATGTAAAAGAAATGTCCAAATGAAGTAGATAATGTTATTATAATGATAGGTATATCATTGCGTAACGCGTGCCCAGTGTGCGGTTCCTTTTCCTTTTACATAAGATCGCTATGGTATTAAACACAGTGTTATGTCATCACATTATAATCTCATTTAATAACATTACACACGTTTATCCGCTCTAGTACATTTCCGTAACTCATTTATTCCTCTGAGGATCCAATTTAAATAATAAAAGCGGCGTAATTATATCCAGTTTATATAGAACTTGGTTCAAAGATAAATATAACACAAGAAGCGTGTTTATTCTGTGATTTCAATAAATGAAGAGGCGTTCATTTATATGCTAAAATACTTATTTTATAAACACGGTCTGTTTAATAACTTGATGTTATAAATAGCCGCTTAACGGCCCGACGAAGGACATGATTTTTTAAATTATCTGTTAAATGTACAAAGTGACGTAAATAATTGATTATTTTGTATTAAACTTATTTCCATTTAAATATAATTGTTTTGATGATTGAATTTTTTATGGAATTTGTGACGAAATTTAACCATTCATGAAGGAAATTAATTGTTTCTGGATTTCGGCCAAGGTATTTGTCGGCGTTCACATTCTTCCATAATTATGTATTTTATTGTTGTCACGATGTCACGTTGATTAAAAAGGTTACTTGTTAATCACACGCTAACGAAATGAGAGCTTATTTAAACCGATACAGCGGAATCGATTAATCGTTATGAATGTGTCTTGACACTAAACGTCTTATATATTATGTACTTATAATAAATCGCCGTAAGTAGAAGGAACGAAAACATTGTTTAATTAATTAACGTTAAATTAATTAGTATCTACAAACTATTAAGACAGATTTTTTTTTTGTTTTTGCCTCGGAGACTAGATCTCCGTGATTAATTATTATTTTTCATGTAAACGAGTTAATAATAAGAGTTAATAATAAGCGCGTGCGTCTGTTCAGGTGTACGTGCCGGAGACGGGCGCGTGCCTGCGGCGCGACAAGTACTGGGGCCGCGGGCTGACGGAGGGCGGGCTGCGCGACGCGCTGCGCAGCTTCTTCGCGGGCGGCGGCGGCGGCGGCGGTGGCGGCGGCGGCGGCGGCGGCGGCGGCGGCCTGCGCGCGCGCGTCGTGCGCCGCGTGCTGCGCGACCTCGACCTGCTGCGCCGCGCCATCGCCAAGCAGACCTCCTACAGGTTCTACTCGTGGTGAGTTGCAAGGGACACTTTGACAAGATCCTATAATCTAAACTTTTCCACATTATATCGTTATTTAATAATATTTTTTTTCTTTTCAGCTCTCTATTAATAGTATACGAAGGTGACGTCAGTTTACATCCGGAAGACTCGGGCGTATCCACCTCCGAGTACGAGGGCGACGCGTCGAGCAGCTCGGCGGAGCTGGGCCCGTCCCCCGGGCACTTCGACATGTCGACGCTGAACGACGAGATGCCCAACTCGGAGCGCGAGCGCGAGCCGTTCCGGCCGCACAGCGAGGAGACGATGGGCGGGTACGAGGAGGGCGAGGCGGCGCCGGGCTCGCCGCGCGCGCAGCCGCCCAGCCCCGACTCGGTCGACAGCTGGATGGCGTACTCGTCGGCCAGCAGCGAGTCGTGGCGCGGCGAGGCGGAGGGCGCGCGCGAGGCGGACGGCAAGCGGGCCCGCACGCGGCCCTGGGCCGAGCCGCCGCCCGACGAGCGCGTCGACATCCGCATGATCGACTTCGCGCACACGGCGTACGCGGGCGCCGCGGCCGAGTCGCCGCTGGCCACGGCCACGCCGCACGACGGGCCCGACTGCGGCTTCCTCACGGGCGTCGACTCGCTCAAGCGGCTGCTCACCGAGATCCTGCTGCCGCCGCCCTACAGTTAATGAGCGCCGCCCCCCCCCTCACTGTGAACCGTTCGACTGACTGTGTGAATAGTGAGTTGCGAGTGGGTCGCTGCGCCCCGCGGTGGGACGTTCTCAGGGTAATTTCGTTTCGATATCTCATCGTCGTCCACGGACGGAAGCGGCGGTCGTGGCACTTAGTGAATGTTGGCGGTACGAATCCATTATTTAAACGTTAAAATGAACGGGACCCAATAGGTATTCGGATTTGTTTAAGTATTATCGTATAAGTTATTCCAGATTGACGCGCTTTTTGTATTCCTTCGATTTCTCTTTACGTGCATTGTTCTCGTGTTGAATTGGTTTGTAATTAAAACGAGTAGACATTCCCCGATGAGCTCAGGCTGTGTATTTCGTTAACGAAAATTGACATTAATGTAGATTGACGTATATGTAAGCTTTTTCTTTATCATTTTCGCATTTAGAATCCCACTTTTAGTTCGTTTTGTAAATATGACATTGACATAATTTATGTGTAATCCCGGACTACAGTCATGAAATCCCAGTCACCCAAGCCAAAGCTATTTGTAATATTGTACCGAATGATTGTGAATAGTTAAAAGTTTTCTATGATTTTGTGCAATTGAGTATGTACATAACTGAATATAAAAATATTGCATGTTTTATAAATATGTCTAAAATAAAATAAATATATGTAACTGTATGATACTTTGTAATTTAGCGTGTAATTGGTTTCCTTGATGTTTAATGGAGGAATGTTAGAAAAATAATTTGGCAATCAAACAGTATTATTACGTGGTGGTAGTGCCAGGAGTAGGAATTATATTCGGTTTCAGTGTTGATATTGGCGAGCAGGTGCTAGTATCGTAATATTTACACTGCCAATGTGAATGAACATGGTTGTGTTGAACAACCTAGCGATCGTATGATTTGCGCTAGATTGATTGATATAAGGGTCAGAATAAACGACTATTTCACTTTGCGCACGAAATATTATATTTGTTTGACTACATGCGATAGCCAACATTCCTTCGTGCGGCGTTCGACTTTTATTTGTTCTTTTTATAGTGGGATAAATTTATAAAGTACCTGGTTTAATTAGGATGCTAGGCTGTATCAAATTATCATTTATCTTTATGTCTGTTATTTTAAATAACTGTATGACACTATTTTGTTAATAAATTTTAGGTATTGAATATTTTGTGTTTTATTTTAATTTCCCCTAGTGGATTACATTCCACTATATACAATAATTATTATTCTTGGAAATTCTTTCCTTATGTAGGTATAAATAATTATAAAGAAAATGTGAAAAAAAGCAAAATTAAAACAAAATAATGTAACTATTCGGTTTTCAACACGAACGTTTTGCAATTTATTTGCAATTCATAATTTGCGTATCGCTTATCTTTTACAATCCTAGTTATAACTAAAAGTAACACATACTATATTATCTGTATCTATATTCTTTAACACTCTTCCTAATTTAAAATATATCATTACAATATGAAAAAATTAGATGAATATGATAACTATAGTCTATGGTCTAAAATTAAATTTGGAACGATATTTCCCTCCAATTTAAAATTTTGCACTCTGGGTGGATTATAAAATTTATAAAAAATCAGTTTCTGGTCGAGCTTATACTGAGTATTTCCAATTTAAGTACAGTTTTAAATCTAATTCGTTTAGTCCATTAAACAAAATAGCTGAAAATGGCAGAAAGTAGTGATGTTAAGGCATTGGAAAAAATTTCTACAGAAGTAGATGAAATGCAGTTGAACATTTTGTTATCTAGCCAATGTATTAAAGGTAAATAAAACTTTAATTTTTACATTTAAATAGTTTCATGAAACAATATAATATACATTATTAATCAATGTTTAGCACAAGCTTTTCTGGTGGATAAATTGAAAAAGCAATCAGAGCGCCAAAAAGAATTGTGTAGCTTTATCAGCAGTGCTAATTTGAAATTGAAAACTGAAATAAAACTGGCCGAATCCGAGTTCAATAGGTAAAACTATTATCATAAATTATTTATTATTCAGAGAAAAGATAATATTAGATATTAAATAAATTGCATAATTACAGCTTAGCGGTTGCTTTACAAACAATAAAATCAGCAAACGTAGAATCCAAAAAAGAACTATTATTGATAAAGGAAAGACGATTCGAAGTAGAAGAAAGAGTTAAGACTGGAATAAAAAAGTATGAAGACTTATGGTTGGTGTCTAAGACAAAACATGAAAATATCCCATTTATTAAAAGATATCTGGAAGCAAAAAATAAATGTCAAACTATTCAAGAAAGCATCAATATATTGAAAAATGAATATGATAAGCTGTGTATATATAAATCTAATAAAATAAGTGAACTAAGGAACTTGGAGCAACAACGTGTTATAAAATTGGCTGAGTATTTTATTATTGAACGGCCAATAACATTGAAAATTATTAATGAAAAAGAAAATCTAAGAATCAAATTACAAGATGAAATTCAATCTCTTCTGCAAGAGTGTAAAATAAAAAATGAAACAGTAGTTGATATTAGTGTAATGCAAAAGAGTGAGACAAAAATATTAGAGAGTTCACAGAACAAGTGGCCAGCCCTACACAGTACTTCTGAAACTGAAAATTTAATGGTGTATATAATATATTATTTAATTATGTCTCTATTAATCTTAGTGAATTATTTAATTCATTTTGTTCTTTTTAAAATATTTTTTTATTTTATAGATGCCACATATCCAGCTACAAAGTGTTGACCTAGACATCTTAAGTGTTAAGCTTGACAAGGTAAAAACAAACTTGTTTATTAAACTGTTTTAAATAAAAAGTTAACTATAACAGTACCTACATACTTGGGAGAACAAAAGGCGTGAACAGTAACTATGCCCTCTTTTTTTTCTCGATGGATTTCTTAAGAAAAATTGCTTATAATAATTGATATGGTCATAATTTGATTTTATTTTTGGTAATACCTAAGCTTTAGGTATTACCAAAAATAAAATCAGCCTTAAACCAACCAACCAAACCAACCTTAGGTCCAAGGCATAAACTCAACAAAAAAAATCGTCGTCTGATATTCTATTGTAAAAGCTTGTAAAAGTAATTTATTTCAGATAAAGAGAGTAGAACATTCAAAAGCTATAAATAAAATTGATACCATTGTAAAACCAGACACAGGAATTAAACATAGAACAGAAGAATTTATAAAAGACGAATATGTATCTAGCTATTTTGATATAAGCTCAAAAGTGGCCATTGAGACAGATGATAGCAAACACCAAAAAGATTTTTCAGATAAAAAATTGATTCATATTTTAGAAGACATTAAATTAGATAAACATGAGACATATAAAATAGTGGCAAACATTAATCCTAATAGTCTGCAAAATGTTAATTTAATTAAAGCTAAAATAAATGAAAAGACAGATAATGCTGATATACAGAAAAATGTGGAAACAAAGGTTTGGTCTATTTCTTTATTTGTTTACCTAATAAGATAAAATATCATATTTAGGATACATTTTTAGGATGCTGATGCCAATGAAGAACAGGTAAATCTACCATTGGATAATACACCAAGTGTAGTTTTGCCACCCACACAATTTATGGACTGTTCACAGGTAGTAATTTATTTTTTTGTGTATGTAATCAATTGTTGTAATGATTAACATTCCAAATGTGTGATTTTTAATTTCAGGGTAATCATTTTGAAATATCCAAACAATGTATTAATCCAGACACTAAAGACAAAACTTCTTATATGGTAATTCTATATTATGATCTTTAATTAAAAAGAAATGTAATTTAATGATTAATTTTAAATTGTTATGTTTATTAGAAAGATCCATCTCAAGAAAGCAAGAGTGTAACATTTGATATAAAAGACGACGCGGTTGGCGCAGTGGTAAAGTAACTGCCTACTGAGCCGACGGTCCCGGGTTCGATCCCCGGTCAGGGCAAATATTTGTGTGATGAACTCAATTATTTGTTCTTGGGTCTGGGTGTTATTATCTATATATATGTATTTATTAAATATTATATTTATCGTCGCCTAGTACCCACAACACAAGCCTTAATTGAGCTTACTGTGGGACTAGGTCGATTTGTGTAATAATGTCCTATAATATTTATTTATATTTATTTATTTAAAAGAATCTCAATGTGATGAAATACAATCTAGTGAAGAAAATAAACAATCAAATACTAGCACTGAAAGCTTCACACAAATGAAGGAAATGATTTTAAAGAAACATAACTTGGACTTGTCTCCACAGTTTGTTTATACCAAAAATACATTTCAACCGGTGATTCTAAACTAAAATTAAGTTTCTGTTAAAGTAGGCTGTTTCAGGTAATTAGCTGAAGTTTTGATTTTGCAGAAAGCAGGAAAAGATCCCACATTACCCACAAATGAAATCGTTACTTCAAAATTCTTTGAAGATAATGTTGATAAGGACACTGCAAATGAAAATGCAGAGGGGAAAATTAATCAGAGTGAAGTAAAAGCGACTGAAGAGATTGTTTCACAAATTAATGAACCTGATGCTGATTATAATAGACTTTCTAAAAATCCACAAAGCTGTTCTAGCCCCAAGGTGATTAAACTATAAAGCATATCGCGACATTGTGTGAAACGTTTATTGAAATTAACACCTTATTTCCAAGCCATAATGTTCAAAGTCTATTACATCGATCATTAGAAAATATGCTTAATTTACTCATAGGCAGAGTTTAAAAACTCTCCATACCACTTTAGTGCGTGATTATGATTTTAGTTGCATATTATATTATGTCAATAAAAGACTTAAAGAAAAATATCCGTAAAAAATGTAAAAAAAATAATACCTAAGTATTTAAATTCCATTTTGTTTATTTTAAAGGACGGACAAGATATGACAGTAGCTGGGTTGTTATTCACTCATGGTCCACAAAGTATACCAGACTCATTAAATTTGTCTATGAGTACTGCAGAGTATGAGGAAGGTGATTCTGATTTTCCTCATGGGATAGGTAATCATTTTATTTGATTGTACATTAGAAATATAACTGGATAAACATTCATAAAATATTGTGGTCAGATTCTAGCCTACTTCTCTCGCCTAAAGCAGATATAGCACCATCAAGTGAAGAAAATAACAATGAAACTTATGCACAAGGAATTCCTAACTTTTTATCAGGTTCTCTCATAATACTTTTTTCATTTTTATCAAGAATTAAATATGTAATTTAATAACTTACTGTACTTAAAATATCATACAGGATTAAGAAAAACTGGTTTATCATTGTTTGGTGCAAAGCCTGAAGATATCAAGCCAGAATCTTCCACAGAAAATCAAGGCAATAACTTCACATTTTCGTTTAGTGGTGAAGACAAGAGAAACAGAGGAGGTTTATTTAGTATGTTTCGTTAATATAGAGTCATTTAATATTTTTCTTCATTGTTATTCAAGTTTCTTAATTTAATTTGTTAACTATTTGCAATGGTAATAAAAGTCATTATTATTTCCAATTTATCTTTTATTTATGTATGAACAAATTTTACACTGATTAATTAATGATTATATTTTATTGGTGTAACTGACATGCTCTAACTGCTATTAATTGTAATAGTATAAATAAAGGTGCAAAAACTTCACTGAACTCTATAGCCGAGTCCCCTTGAAGTTTCCTACACAATAAGAATTTGAATACAAAAGTTAAACCTAAGAATATACAACTCCAAGATGCTCTGTATATTGAAGCCTTATATGAATTTTCTAAAGTCATTCTTATGCAAACAATACAGCAAAAATATGCATTCATAGCATCACTTACAAACAAAGGTGCAAATATTGTCCACCAAGCACTGTTCACTATACCATCGATTTTTAATGCTAAAAGTGCTGAAAATATCGTGATTGTTATTAAGTTTATCCATATCTCAAATACTGTGAGTCCAATCCACTGCACAATTTCACTGAGTGTAAAAAACATTATTGCTGGTTGGCTCCAAACATAGCAGTTCTAAATATGCGAATGTGAATAGAGGATGAATGCCTTACTTGGGCACCAAAATCAAGATCATCTGTTAATGGTTCCAGATCATCTGAAAAGTACATAATTCTTATTATGTCTAGTTTATCAATAAAAAAAAATCATTACTTTTTATAAATTAATATCCTATGGAAAATAACTCGTACCTACTAAATCTACAGTCCCCGTGTTAACTTCGATTTGACAAGTTCCTGCAAATAGTGTTTCTAGTTGTAATGCTAGGTTACAACATCTTTGTATAGCAGCTCCGAGACCATGTAATATTATGTCGTTTTCACCTTTAGTTAAAAGGTCACAACATTTATCTAACTGAGCCTGAAAATATAACAATTACTTCTATATTGAACGAGCTTTAGAACTAACCAAAAATAAAAGATAATAATGATTACCTTAAAATTAGTCTTTTTCGTTACAAATATTACATTATCGCCATCCTTGGGCCGCAGAGGCAAGCGTTTCTTCAATGCATAATTCTTATTAGGTCTACGTTTTGGATTGTTTTGGTCGAGTTTCTTTTTATTAAAATTGTTTTCATCTCCCATATTTTCCACAAATATCAAAATTGACAATTTGACAGTTCTCTGACATTTGCCATATTTCGTATTCATAATGTCACTGTCGTTGAAATTAAAAACACAGAAAATAAGCGCTTAGTACACTAGCCTGAATTTAGTCCCCTAATCAAGAAGCTTAACCGAACTTGGCAAGTTGGTGTGAAAGGGACAAAAGAACAACCAGGCGTTATTCAAGGTCACACCTTCCCGTGACAAGCCAACGTTCATAGCGCAATCGCCAGTGTATTAGATATAAGCTTCTTGCCCCTAATTTACAACCAAATAATTAATTAGAAATAAGAAACTTCAGATAATGCTATGGCCACACTTCATACATTGAAAAACCGGAAATTGAAATGTTGTGTATAATAATAAAATGTGTGAAAGTAAGCACCTCTATCATGAAATAATCATTCTGTAAAGGCAGTTTTTTTTAAACTTCTAGGAATTACGTATAACACCGAAATGTGTTAAGAGGTTAGAATAATTTATTGAAGAAAAATATTATAGCTAAAGGATTTTTTTATTAATGGAACGTGGAGCTTATCAAGTAAGTACTATATGTATATCAACCGACAACCACAGATTTTTAAACATTCGACGTTAAAATATTTTTTAGATGCATTCACTAGTTCTAAAAACATGTTTTGAAACGATTTTGAATTATCGATAACAAGGCTGATACATCAAAGGGCATAGAGTGCGTTTCACGAAAGAATTCCCCTGCCGTTATGTTGGCTTACCTGACTGTCAAAAACGAAAATATTTTTTTTTTAATCAAAAATGACAGAGAAAATATTCTCCTTTCTTCCTAGCCTTAAGATACGGGATCTTACGGGGTCGGGTCTGTAATTTTTGATTAAAAAAAATATTTTCGTTTTTGACAGTCAGGTAAGCCAACATAACGGCAGGGGAACTCTTTCGTGAAACGCACTCTAGCAGTATGTTAATGTCAAGTTAATGTCTAATGTAAAGTGACACAAATTTCAACCTTATTTCTATGTGTTGAGGTTCAAAGTTATATCTATCGAAAATTAACGCCCTCTGTTGTTGAATAGCCGAACTTTTTCGAATTTGAAAATTTTCGAATTTTCTGAGCAAAGAGAAACAAAAAAGGCTCATACCTAGGGATGTTATATACTAAAATAAACCGTAAATCTGTGGTAAAATCGTGGATTAGGGTACATATTGAAAAGCTTAATTTATTACCTAGTAAGTCAGTTTTTACTTATATTAAGCAGTCCAAAAAAGGCATAGCTTTCTTGTAGTGTACTGTTTACCTAATACCTATCGGTTTAAATGTGTTGGTTTGGCGACAATGGTTTTCAAACTAATTATGAAATTGTAGCACTTCTATATTTTGTCTTACTATTCTGTGATGATGAAGAAAAAGACTTTTAGAACTAGCAAGTGAAGAAATTATCTACGAATTAATTCAAAATCATTTTACATATTATTAAATCTCGTGACACAGTTAATACAGAATCAAGATACATCCTACGAGAAAGCAATACTTCCAATTTTTAAAAAAATAGTCGTAATTCATGTTAATAGAAAATTCAATTCAGGTTTAATATTAATTACATACGAATAAATATATGTAGTTATCGAAATATAACCTTTGCGTAGTTATTCATCTTTCATTACACCCGCACATAACAAGCCCCTACATTGGTGACTCCCGACTACTCTATGCTCCCGACGAAAAGTGAACATTATATAGTGAATTGCATAGATATCGTTTGTTAACAATTAAAAATGAATCCGGCAGTTCCAGTTAGAGCAGTTTCGTCGATACAGTTAACCCTTCTCGAGCAGTTAGCACAATTAAAGCAGCGGGTAACCAGCTGGAATGTGCAGGCTCGAAAGGCAAATCGTTTAGCGGTCGAAAGTATGGCAAACTTCCAATTTAAAAAAAAATAGTCGTAAACATAGACTCAAAATTTAAAACTATTCAAGAAGACATCGAAAAATTGAAGAAAACAAATGCTGAAAATGAATACAGATTTTTAGAAATAGAAAAATGTATGAGAATTAGAAACCTTATATTTTTTGGAATACAAGAACATGAAAAAAGCTATGAAGATTTAGAAAAAATTATTTTAAACTTAATTACGTCGGACATGAACATAAATTGTCACAAGACTGAGCTGCAATTCATTAAGAGATTAGGAAAAAGAACTGAAAATAAAATTAGACCAGTAATTGTCACATTCAGCACCTTTGGAAAAAAACTATGCATAATGAAAATGAAACATAATCTAAAAGAAAAAAACATTTACATAAAGGAGGATTTTCCACCAAAAATATTAGAAATAAGAAAAGAATTACAAGAACAGCTTCATAAAGAGAGAGAAAAGGGTAAAATAGCATACATTCGTTACGACAAATTAATTGTGAAAGAACAAAGTAACAGAGATAATCAAAACAGAAGCAACTTTAAACACAGTAATAAAAATACAAAGAAGAGAGAACTGGAAGTAACTCCCCCGTACCATTCAGGTGAACATGACAGCAATAAGAAGCAACAAATCGCCAAGAAGAACAAGATTCGATCCTATCCATCTCAGAGTAACCAATATTCTATAAAAAATTATATAACAAACCAAAATAAAAGCTCACTACTACCCAAACCAACAACTTCTATCTCATCAGATTCGGAATAACAATTAATAAAGCCCCCCAATTTGACAAAAACATCATTCACCCCCCCAAATAATAAATATTTATGTCAAAATGTTAATAATAATTATACACCTCCCCCACAACGGTTAGTCACCGCGGGGGCAGTAGACTGCAACCCTCCAAATAACATGAAAATGAAAATAAAAAATATATACATATCCACGTTTAACGTACGTTCTCTAGCAAGTGAAGTCAGGCTCTTAGAGTTAGAGTATGCATTGTCACCAATAAAATGGGATATAATCGGTATTTCGGAAGTAAGAAGAAACGGATTTAAAATTGAAAATAGAGGTCGCTACATATTATATTACTATGGAAAAATAAAAGGCGAGAAAGGAGTAGGATTCCTAGTTAAAAAACAAAGATACTTAGAAACTATTAATTTTATTGGAATATCCGATAGAGTAGCAATATTGCAAATAAAAATATTGTGTACTTTATACAGTATTATACAAGTGTACGCTCCTACGGAAAGCTCGAGTGAAGATGAACTAGAAACATTTTATTCTGACTTAGAAAATGCAATATCTCAATGTAACAAAAAAATTATAATTATGGGCGACTTCAACGCAAAAATAGGTCAAACGGAGGATAACGAGGAAATGATTAGAGGCAAATACGGTTATGGCAAAAGGAATAGTAGAGGCCAACGTCTAATGGATTTTTGTTTTCAATATAAATTTAAGATATTAAATACAATCTATAAAAAACCAAACAGTTTAAAATGGACATGGATGGCACCCAATAATAAAGTAAAAAATGAAATTGACTTTATCATTACTAATATACATAGAAATGTGAGTGATTTGAGTGTGTTAAGGGGCTTAGAAGAGCTAAACGAGGCAAAACTCGAGTTTTATAATGCTTTAAAGTATATGATTAACTGTAGTAAAAAATCTCAGACAAATATATGATATTCTTCAGGATATATACTAGTTAGATATCGTGCTGAAAACACAATACAACTTATTTTACTCGATAGAAAAAAATCACAAAGGTACCTCTAAAAAAATCTTTTGATACTTAAAAACCATACTAAACTACATGCAATCATTCTGTTTTTACGGCAAATAATTCTACAAGCAACATACTAAAAAAACTTCGTTTTATTTTTTTAGTCCAATCAATAGATTTCGTGTAAATCGCAAATTCTTATTCCCAAACCAAAAACGTACGCATGTGTGCGTGAACCGCCTGTGTACCGACACTACCGGCCGAGGCCTGTTAACCACTAACCGTCGTCGATTGTGTTAATGTGTGCGCGAGTCACTCAATTTCAGCTAGCTCTTGTAATCCCCTTAAGCCGAGTTATACACCCAAGTGACCACCGCATGGTAAGAATGACACTATGTACCAAATCAAGGAAATTATCGCGTTCACGTTATTCACAATTTACAACAAGAAATATTGACTATGATGCATTAAAAAATAAATTTAATCTATGTCTGGGACAATATGATTCGGTACAGAGCCTCTATGACGATATTGAAAAAAATATGCTGAAATGTTTGAAAAAACCAAACGTAAACTCTAAAACCACACGAAAATGTCAAATAATTACTGAGGATATCATTCAATTAAAACAACAGAAACATACATTAAGAAATAAAACTAATAAAACCCGAGAAGAAAAATCAAACTAACACATCTATACAGAACTATTAATAAAAAAATCAAAGAAAATTTAAAAAATTATAGATTAAAAATATTTCAAAATCATTTAAAACAAACAGGTGGAATAAAAAAAGCGAACAAAGTTCTAGAGAGAACCAAACAATTAATGACACATCTAAGCACCCCCACAGGCTCTGTTACCACACACAGAAAGGAATTACTGGATGTTGCCACATCGTTTTACAAAAACTTATACAGTAGTACGAATCAAGAGCCAAGTAAAACGTTGCAAAATTTTATGACCAATAAAAAACAATATAACAAAAAGTTTGATGATGTCCCACCCTTCCTAGAATGTGAAGTGGAACTTTCTATTAAAAAGCTCAAATCAGGAAAAAGCCCCGGCCCCGATGGTATAACAAATGAGATGATCATAGCGAGCCAACCACACATAGTAAAACCTCTGACAAATTTATTCAACCTCGTTCTACAGAGAATAGAATTTCCAAAACAATGGCTATGCTCAGATATAATATTATTATACAAAAAAGGAGACCCTAAATTTATAAGTAACTACAGACCGATTAGTTTAATTCCATGCATATATAAAGTATTTACCTCAACTCTGCTAAGAAGACTGACATATATCTTAGATGACAAACAACCCATTGAACAAGCGGGCTTTATGAAAGGAATGTCTACAATTGACCATATACATACAGTAAAACAGTTAACCTATCACGCGTCTGGCGCACAGCCGGCACCGATCCCGATAGTGTCAAGGGAGTTCACGAAATCTAGCTTTTTTATGACTACCGAGTTTGAAAATTTTATTTACCCTATTGTTCTATAATTATATGCCATGTATGATATATTTTTGGAAAGAAGAAGAAACTAGTTATAGCATAAAAATGTAATCATGACGATATATTTTTTCTATATAATTATAGAAATTGATTTAATTTTGTTTTAATTTTAATTGCTTACATACTAACACTTACATGATAATTCTGAGTTATCAAATGATCATATTCACGTTTTCATATCACTACACGATTGCCAAATACATTCACTTATGTTTTCACACATTTAACACAACGTATTTCACTATAAATAATAACAAATCTCCATTATTCACAAACAAGAAAAAAAGTGCCATTTTGCGTCTTCCGCACTGAAAAGTTGAGACACTTTTTCACTGAGTATTCTTCAAATATCCCTAAAACCAATATCATAAACGTATTCTACGTACAATTTCCAGTAATATACGTCTCAATTATCACTCATCTAATTATTCCTCTCGGCATAATTCACAATCCAAATATTCGTTGAACAAGACAAATGTCACAAACTATGGCCGATGACGCAACTCAATCAATGATTCACTTTTTTTTTTTATTTTGTGGTTTTGGTCTCTATTGCCTGTCTCGGAGTCGTGTCGATTCGAATTATAAATGTTTAAGGCATAGAGAAATATTTTTTATACTGGAAACATTCACTTGTAAGTCTCTACTGATGACCTTCAATGTCACGGGCCGCGTTAGGCACAGAGTTTGTGCGCAGGACGCTACAGTACAATTTGCGTTACGACACAAATATTGTGCGTAGAACGTGTCACGGGTTAATAGAAAAATATAAAGAATTCAACCAGCCCTTATATATATGCTTTATTGACTATGCAAAAGCATTTGACTCTATTTTACATAGTACTATATGGAAAGCATTAAAAGCTCAAGGTGTCAACGACACATACATATCAATTATAAAAACAATATATGAAAACAGCTATGCTAGAGTAAAATTAGATATACAAGGACCAACATTCAAGATTAACCGTGGTGTTAAACAAGGGGATCCACTTTCAGCAAAACTGTTTATATCTGTACTGGAATATATCTTCAGCCAGCTAAATTGGGAGTCATATGGTCTCAAAATCAATGGACGATATTTATCGCACCTGAGATTTGCAGACGATATAGTTCTGCTGTCAGAAAATGTAAGAGAATTGCAAACAATGATAGAATCGCTAAATAAATATAGCAAAAAAGCAGGTTTAAATATAAATCAGGAAAAAACTAAGATTATAACAAACAGCCACCAGTTACAAGTCACAATAAATGAAACTCCTATAGAATATGTTGAAGACTACATTTACCTCGGACATCTTATCTCGTTTAAGCTATGCAACGAAAAAGAAATAGAAAGAAGAGTCAAGCAAACATGGAATAAATATTGGGCTATGAAAGAGATTTTCAAAGGACAAATACCAATTCCACTAAAAGCTAAAGCCATGGACATATGTCTTACACCTTGCCTAACGTATGCATGTCAAACATGGCCCCTTGCAAAAAAGCATTTAAACAGAATTAGCATCTGCCAACGAGGCATGGAACGAAGCTTTTTGAATATTAAACTTAAGGATAGAATACGAAATAGTGATATAAGAAAAAGAACGAAAGCTCAAGATGCAGTAAGATATGTATGTAAATTGAAGTGGAAATGGGCAGGTCACCTGTGCAGATTGAGAGATGACAGATGGTCACATTCGGTAATAAATTGGACACCTTTTTATAAAAAGCGTAAGAGGGGAAGACCAATCACACGATGGAGTGATGATATCAAAAATCATGCAGGTGCCCTTTGGACTAGATTAGCTAAGAACAGGGATGAGTGGAAGAAATTGGAGGAGGCTTTTACCGCAAAAAGCGGTCCTTATTATATTTAATTACATACTATTACAATTAGAAAGACTAATTAACTAACACTTAATTTAATATTTAAAAAATAGAATTGTTATAGAGAAATAAGAATAATGTTAACACTAACCACACTAACAACAAAATTTGTAATTAGATATAAGTAAAGGAATTAATAAAAGCTTTATTTATTATTATTATTATTTTATTAGTCGTAATTCATGTTAATAGAAAATTTATATTATCATACTAATATTATAAACGTGGAAGTTTGTAAGTAATGGATGGATGGATGGATGTATGGATGTTTGTTACTTCACGTAAAAACTACAGACGGATTTGGATGAAACTTATTCCTATTAAGGAATAAGTTATTGGGCTATTTTTATTATATACTGCTAATATTTATTATACGAATTACGAATGGTCGAGTAATCTGTTTAGCTTTGCTTTTTGAAGCATGGTTTGATGTTAGGTTAGTCCGGTAGTAAATTATGTAACTGGAGCAACTGGAGTAAAAAAAAATTTAATCCACTAACCGATAATATATCTATTATATGGTTCATATAGGTACTTATCCCATATTTGAAATGGCTCTCAGCAATAAAATATTATATAATGTGTTTCACTTCATAATATTATATCATCATAGTTTTCGCTTTTTTTAAATATTTGAACCGCCAAAATTTTTATGTCGTTTCTTTTTCATATTTTAACGTATATGTGCGATTCGCGACTATGTAAATAATTCAGGGGGCCGTCTTAAATCCAGAAAAAAAAAATGTATTAATGTTTATTGGTCTGAGTCCTCTTGAAAATTATTGGTTTAGTTGGTATGAAGTTGAAACTATGATGATAGAGGCACTGAATACTTAATACATAGTATGTATTAGCTAACGCTAATAGACGCACGATTTTATGCAATATCTACTAATAACTTTGTATACACCACTAAAAAAAATACTTGATATTGACAAAATCATGTCTATATTTTGGCTTGACACTGTTACTGTTTTGAAGAATGTTGTAAATTAATAATTTTATGCTGCTGTAGACAATAGGACCACAATATAGTAAAATTTTGTGTAACATTCTGAACATGTAGTTGTTGTTTTTATTCACATAATCTATATTTTAAAAATGGGCTGCGTGTGTTGCTCCTTGAGTTCTTTTATATCCATCGTCTTAGATGCACTAGAGAGGTAAAGTTTACAAACTTCGAATAAAGAACTATTCATTAATTGATTACTCTAAAATTATCAACAATATTGCAGAGTATCGTTATGTACGGTCTGTGCTATGCTCACATGCTGCCTCATGCTTACAATTATAACGGTATTGGTGATGGGAATAGGTATCGGATTTCACTATTGTTTTGTACAAAATTCGGTGGAAAGTATGGGTATGTACGAGGATTACTTTAATTAAAATTTTGTTCAACATGTTTGGCTTAAATTCTGTTTTTGTTTCTAGAAAAAGCTGCACAAGCGGCTGGTGCTATGAGATCAGGGGCGCCAAAACCCAGTAACCACGTTATGCGTTCGGTTGATAAGGCTGTGAAACGTGGATTCGCGCATCGAATGTCAAGAAGGGAAGCAAGTCCTCCCCCTATATCAAACGAAATTAGTAGCAATTCTTCGACTTATATGAAAACTAATTTAACAAGTACAAATCATACTGTTTCTGTGATGTGAATAGTGTTTGTCAATCATGTGTGTATTCAATTGTGAACCGTTACGTTTGAAAATAAAACTAAGCATATCCGTTAAATATATTATATTTGTTTGAATTTCATCGTAAAATACAAAGCAATTGAATTAAAAGCTAAATATTCGCAAAACAATTGTCATCCCAATAATTTACAGACGATAAGTGCCTAAACACTCTTCAAAGAGAATAAGGCATCATCCATTAGGTAGATATTATATTAAGAACCATAAGAACATACAATTTAAACCACAATTCATTGAACGCAAAACTTAGAGATCAAGCAGCAATAGGTGACAGAGGTGTAGGCTCACTGCTGTTAAGTGGTCTAAAGAAGGGAATGCTAAGTGTTGCGTTATTGCGCGATCGACGATATCGTCCAATAAGTCGTCTTGCAAGATCTCTTTCATGAGGGGACAGTTCTGGCTCTTTTGGTGGCCTGAAATAGAAACATATTATATTATCCTAAAGTCTATAATAAGTCTACAATTTCAATATTCTTAGAAACTAAAAAAATACCTCTCAGTTTCTAATACAATAACTGGAGTTACTGAAGTTTCTAGATAAACTTTTTCTCCACCTTGTTTTCGTGCTGAACGTTGTACCTCTGCAAAGAAAAAGTAAATTTATTATAAAATTTTAGTTCAGCTTTGTGTGTCATTGTGACTTGTACCTATATCTTTAGATTTACCTAGAATAGGTTGAGGTGCATGTTCAACTTCTGTTCGATTGACAGCCACTAGCCGCACGATTGGACGACTGTCTCCACCCGCTCGACGCGCTATTGTTTCTTCCGTCGTCGTTCTGGAGGACACTATAAGAAGAAATAACAATATAAAATCTAAGAAAAGATGTTTTTATTAAATATGTAAATCATTATCAGTTATTTTATTCGTATCTAATCCTTCATAAAACAAATATAAATGCGAAAGTTTGTGAGGATGGATGTATGTGCATGTGTAGGTGTGTATGTTTGTTACTCTTTCACGCAAATACTACTGAACCGATCACAATGAAATTTAGCACACATATAGAGGGTATCTTGGATTAACACATATGATAGGTTTTATCCCGGAAATCCCAATGGAACGGGAAATATGCGGGTTTTTCTCTGAAAACGCGGGCGAAGCCGCGGGCGGAAAGTTAATCCTTCATAAAACAAATGTAGAATACTTACTAGCAAATGAAGCGAGTTCTTTCTGTGCGTAGTGATAACCAACTGATATCCCGTAAACCATTAGCACAATAATGGTAAACATCAGCAGCATTAACAAAAATGCACAGCATGTCCATGTTAAAACCCTTAAAAATGAATTTTATAATGTTTATCATACATTAGTTTGATTTCTTGGAATCAAGTACCTAATGTAGCAAAAATGATGAATATAAATTAGCACGTATGTGTATACTACTGATAATTTAACCTAGGCTACGAGAAATAAATGCTAAGACAATTCAGTAGGTAATGAAACTAATAAAACCAGGGTTATTACCTTTCCACACAAAATATGATAGAACAAAACACTGACTGTATAATACCCATATTTGTTATATAATTTCAATTGAATACTGTGTAAGAAGATATATTTTTGAGCAGGTTGGTTAAATTATTTGTATTTATTTATATTCGATGTTGGCGGATAGATACCTTGATAACCTTTGTGCTTAACTCTCAATAGATTTGATTATTAAGGAATCAAAGATTTGGTAATTTAGAACAGGGATGAATACATTATTTCTTTAGCATTGCTGAAGATTGCGTCAAAATTAGCCATAGATGATTTGATATATTTAGTTGTCAGTGAACGTTAAAGATCCTATCATCCTCTGTCATCTATCTACCATGCCGTCTCACAGTCTGTGACTTACAAAAAAATTAAAGCTTTGTGAAAGTGTTAAATTTTGAAGTTGCTGTTCTACATAATGATAGTGTTTATAGGTTTTATATACACTATCAAAAGTTTTAACGGATACTAGTTGGAACCCGTAGCTTTAATTCGCTTCGTGTATATAATATTTCTCAGTACAGATTCCTGACTTTCAGCTGTTATTGCGAAAGAGAAACAAACTTTTGCATATATCAGCGTAGAAATACTGTATGGATCTTCAGTACCTAATGCTTTATACTTTATAGCTTGATTACGATTAGTTTAAACTCAAAATTCAATATAGATACAGCATCAACAATTAACTCCGCTAATATCGACCCTTGACAGACTCAGTCTTATAATCGGAAAGGGAAATTTAATTTTTAAAATAAAAAACAAAGTATTAACAAAAACATTTATTAAACAACTCGTGTAATAAAAATACAACAGTCTCGAATAATTGACGGCACTCACAACCACTAAATATCATCAGACCACATTATTTTAATTATCGATCGTGTTTAAATTTCAACGATACTATATTATTGCTTATAAATCTTAAGGTAACAATTAACTATTATGTAAATAACAATTTACAAAATGCTGTGATGTCTTAAAACTAGAAAAGTGAATACAAAACATAAAACAAATAAAAATTGCAACAACAAAGGTGTACGTTTATAAAAAAGGACAATTAGAAAAATAGAAGATGAATCGAAGAGAAGAAAAAATAAAGACAACGAAGAGAAATTATTTTATATAACCTATCTATCAATATTACATTCAAACAAATTTAAAAGTATTTGAATTCCGATGAAAATAATTCGAAATTTTGAAAATATGTATGTACATATTAGTTTTTCGTGTAAAATAATCTGAGTCGACAGCGATCGTGAACATTTGGAGCGAATTTTGATGCTGAGATTTATAATTTATACTAAATCATCATTACCATGACAATCGCGCCTTAAATAATATAAATAAGAATAATTATATAAATTTAACTAATGGACTGTAAACATTTGTGTAAAATAATATTGGAAGTAGTAGTTTTATAAGATATACAAAATATACAGACATTCAAAAATAGCATTCCAAACTATTTACCAATTAAATGCTTCAACGTTTAATTAAAATCTTACTAATTATTTCATATTACGATTATAAATTAAACTTTTAATTCATTTATTTCCACATCTTTTTTATCTATAATTTCTTCATTCAATTTCATTTATATAATGTTGTCTATGGTCGTTTTCCATGCAGCAGTTCCCATAGCGGCAGGTCAGCGAGCGCGGTGTGCAAGTGACGTCGCAGTTGGTCGGCGACAACGGGGAGAGCGTGCGCGGTTGCCGCACCGCGACACCACGTGCCGACCAGCGGTGCCGCACCGCTCAGCGGGCCCAGTCCTGTGACGTGCACGTCCATACCGCTGGAAAATATTTGGATGATAAACAAGATCTAGACTTTTTTTGGATAAAATTATGTTTTGGTCAAAATCGCGTGCTTGGATTTGTGCTATAGATAAAATTTAAAATATAGAGAGATTAAAAAGTTCGAAGTGAAACTTCTATAGGGCGCGTTGAGTTTAAAATTTGAAGGATGCGTCATGTCATAAGGCGACATTTTTGATATCTTTGAATATTGCCAAAGAAGCTACAATTCTGACACGTGTGCTCAGCACACAGGCTCTATTTTTTTATTTTGGTTAAAATTTAAACATGATCGGCTTGTAAATTTATAAAGTTGAAAGATTAAGAATACGATGTTGCAGGGAACAATTTTTTTTTTTAATGTCACGTGACGCTGAACGCGGCCCCACCCCCCGCACGGCACACGCTCCGGCCCCACTACACACTCACCCGCAGTGCTGCACGCTCAGCTCGTCGAGCTGCGCGTACGGCTCCCAGCGCGCGAGCCCCACGCTGCAGGCGAGCCGCAGCGCGTTGTCGCTGAACGCGGCCGCCACCCGCCCGCCGCACGACACGCCCATCGCTTTAATGCGGTATTCGTCGTAGCCCAGCTGGAAAACGAGTTATTAATTAGGGCTACCTGTTTGAAACTGATTTTCACTACATTATACACACCATGAACTGTTCTCAGCATCAAAATGCCAAAAACTAAGCACACCTTATAAATATGTAATATAAAATGTATATTTTTTTCCAAACAAAGAATTATTCATGCATATTGCTCGTAAAAATTGTTCGTCTATTTTTATATGAACTTTTATAAGTATGTACTCAGTCAGGTAAACAGTCAAATATGTCATGTCAGTTATTTAAGGGCCGATTTTTCAATGCCCAGATAAACAGCTAGATAGAGTTTATTCTTCAGTTTACAAAATATTCAATTTTTCCAATAGACGAATAGGACTTATCTATCGAATAACTACGTTATTTGAGGAATAAATCTATTTGCCGCTCAACGGCCAGATAGCGCGCTATTCGACGGTTAGGCGTTTGAGTTGACAACTGACGCGTCAAATTTGGTCAAATTTTCTTTCTATATAATTATTATCAATTAAAATCATATAGACTGGGGTAGAAGCCTTTGAAAATAATGAAAAGATAAAAAAAATCGCAGTCGGATGAAACCCATTAGAAAAGGAGGGGAATATGATAAAAATGCAAGGAAAAATAAATTACGGTCAATCCGAGTTCGGGAAGCGGGAGGCGGGAGCTTTTAAGAGAAAAAAATGGTTTCTCTCGATTTCCGACAAAACTACAAGTCCTATGGAAAAAAGTTCAATGGCAAAGTTGTAGGTAATTAAAAGTTCTACAACTTTTGTATTCACAATTTTTTCACATAACCTAAAAATTTAGGTGAAAAATTCAAAAAACCAAGTTTTTGGTCTTTTATTTCTATCTACTTCAAAATTTTTTTTTTTTCTACGAAATTTGGTGGAAACTTACTTTATTATGTCCCAAATACACTGTAATTTATTTGATTGAAAATATTTATTTTTTCGCCTTATTTTGAATTAATACCAAAAAAACAACCTAATTTTCAATCGAAAAGTCACCCGTCAAAATATCAGCTTTTTTCAAAAACTTGGGGTGCCTTTTATTCATTGAAATCTCTACTTTCATATGGTGTAGAAAAAAATAAACACCACCATAGTAAATGTTCTCAGGAAATGCATACAAACAGTGTGATAATGTGCTTTTACTAAATCAGGCACACTTCTTGAACTCTATATCTTCTCTTGTATCGGCTTTTCGGTAATATTTCAAAAGAAAAATAATTATCTGTTCTAAGTTTAATATTTTACAGCATATTCAAAAGCAAAATGATGTCGATAAAAACATTTCAGGTAGTTCGAGAAGTGTGCCGAAAAGTGAACGCACTTTAAACGATGTTTTGTAACCAAGTTACCTCACTAGGAAGATAAAACTGACAAACGTCAAATGTTCCCACTATAATCCCCAATTTAGAAACCGGCTGTTAATAATGTAATTATGATTTTTTTTATTTAAACCTTACCTGTAAGTCCTTTATCCTGAGCGTGACATGGAAGCTGGTTTTCATGGGATCAGGTCTCGTTACACTCACGTCATTTATTCGGTTGATCGTGGCCAAGTTTTTCACCCAGCCCGTGTCTGTTTCTAACTTGCCGATAAATGATATTGAACCAATCTGTAGATAATTAGCAATACATATTGGTAAGTATGAAAATAAAAAAAATAAACAATTTTAGAATATTTTTTTTTAAAGAATTCCAATCCAATGTTATACGTTTTCGAAACAACACAGATCCAAAAAAAATTATTTATAACAATGGATGTATTTTTTTTGTTATTGATATGAAAGTCTGTCTTATGTTTTCGTATTCAAATTAAACTATTTAAAAATAGAGTTAATTTGGATTATTAGAAATGTAAAATGTAAATGTACCTTGTGCATAAACGTAGTATGTAACGAGGGTATTTCCAGCACTTCTTGACAGGTCTGTAATAGTGTCCTCCTCATATTTATTAATATCATGTCGACTATTCGGTTCCCGCTCTGTGCCAAATCGCTCACCATCGAACTAAGAACATTTCACATGTTAATTATTGTTACTAATGTCACTACACTTTAAAAAACTTTAACACTAAAAAAGAGGTTATAAGGGAACTTTTTAATTTTTGTCAAAATCAAATACCTAGGAGGTGAAATTTATATTTTACTCCAATTAATCCATCAGTCCTCGGAATCACAGACACAATAGAAAATCTATTGTGTCGCGCCCCGATCGGGCCTTACGGTGGTCAATGGGTTAACAAATAATATCTAAAGCCATGAAATGTTCTTTCTGTCATGGTGTTATTTATACCTACATTTTCAAAAAAAAAAGAAAAATATGAATAATATGTAGAAAAAACAGTAATGTATTAACGTTAAATTAGAAGTATTGCATTTCTGGTACCTACTATTTACTAGTTTTACGTAAAGATATCAGTTTTCAAGATTTAAAAATATAAATTTATTTACATCAATAAAAAGGTACATTTAACCACATTTAACGGAAGTGAAACTGGGTCAAATCAGTGGACTAGAACATGATAAATAGAAAGTAACAATAGCCTATTCTTTATTTTACTTTCAATCTTGATGCAAGTGCAAACACACTACATTTGAAGTGAGTACAAGTTTCTACATGTGACTTCGGTTGTTTTTCTACAACTCAACCATGCTAATTTTGCACCTCGTTGGAATGCGTTTTTGTGTATATTTTAATGTATAATACAATGTTAAAAACAATAAATGCAAAGTAAAATCTAACAAATATTTGTTTACTTTTTTAAGTCATAGCGAATCCTTTTTTGCAGACCGTACGTAAGCGTTAGTGTGACGTAAATGACGCGAGGTGCAAACTTAGCTTGGTCGAGTTGTACCTACTATAAAAAGTGCTATGAACTGTTCATGGCTTTAATTTCGAGGCAATTTTTTGTGATTTGTGATTTGATACATAATCAATCATTTGTAGAAAATATTAAAGTGCATTCAAAAAAAACATGGCTTTTATTTCCTACTTCCTAGTCAGTTTACTTAAATTAGATTTTTTTTAGCAAAAAAAAATTTTCGTTTTCCCCTATCTTCTCTAGAATCAAGATTTATGTTAAAAATTATTCTTGTTATGGATAACTAAAGACTACATAACCATTTATACATTCTTTCACCAGTAGAAAGCTTCATTATTGTCAACTTTCAACTTTTTTGTTTTTATTATGTCTTCGCCTGAGCATTAGTATTAAGTAAAAAAAAAAAAAAAAAAACACTATTAGTAATTACCTGAATGCTTCAAGCATGCTAGGATTGCAGCCGACTACATCAGAAATACTTGTGGCTTGGTGTAGAACTTTCGCTAGATGATGTTGTAGTTTTTGCCGTAGTAGAGCATACAATGGTAAAGATATTGCAGCTGTTAGTGGAAGATCATCTGTAAATTAGGACTTTACGTATTAATATTAAGGTAGAATTTTGAACACCTCATTTGTGGCTATAAAATGCAATGTCTATAACGCTCCTTGGTAAAGTCTGCCTAAAACAATGCTTAGGCAGAATTTTGCTTTGGACAATTTTTGAGCTTCATTGTTATTCTAGGTGTTAATGTAATAGGTGTGTAATGTATGTGTGTCGTATTGAACAATTTATTATTGATAGCTTTCTACAAAGTAAGGTGCAATGGCCACATTTTTTTAAATAAAATAACATAGTATAAGACATTTCTTAGAAATTGCGTTATCGTCATACATACCAATGTGTTTTGCCAATTGCTCTGTTGTAGTGAACTCATATCCACCACTTTTTTGCGGTGAAGGCCATGAGAGCTAAAAAATACCAAGTTTTCAATAAATAACTTCCTAATGATTTCCAGAAAAATAAAGTATTTTATAATTACAAATAACATTTTGATAAGAGTCTTTCCAATTAAGGTTATCAACAGTGAATTTTATATGACTCTTCATTTCACCACAATTTAAGCTAGTTAATAACAACAATTTTTTATGTTGGTGCAAGTAAATGTTTCTTTGGTAATCTCTTCCTATTTTTAGCATAGTGTACTTATTATGTCCGATTTTCTACAAACACCTTGTTTTTCATGAATCTTAAATTAAAGACGAATCCCAGATCAAATTTCATGAGAATCAGTCAAGCCGTTTCGGAGGAATATGGTAACTACTAACTAACATTGTGCCATGAATTTAATATATTTAAATATATCTTTAAGTTACCTTTACTAACACTTCATCATGGATAAATTCAATGCCAGGGTTAATATATGAGAAAGCATCATCCTCCAGAACCAAACCCACATTTACATCTGCAATCATGTTCGACAATGATATTCTGAAACAGTAATATGTTCTAATAATAATTATCTATTCATAATTATGTGTGAAATGTTTAACAGACTTTTGTGCATCATACATTATTGCTTAACAGAATAGATTTTATGAAGTACTTACTGTAAAATTGATTCAAACTTATGATAATTTAAAGTGCTTAGACGTGATCATTTCTGATATTTTTTATTTGACATTAATTTGTTATTATTATTACATACTTTACATCAGCCTTTCCCAACCTTTTCCAAAGGCGGACCCCTAACGCTACCTTACCATAATCCGCAGACCCACAAAAAAAATGTATTCTTATAAGTCAATCCATATTATTATTTTAATTTTAAAAATAGATTGATTTCTTGCAGTGTTTTGGTATGAAATAGCTTAGCCACCCATCACGTTACAGATTATTCCATCTCAAAATTGAAATATACAAAGACCGGCCATTGGAATAGGCTTTCGTAATTTTCTTGTCTCTGCGCCCTGCGGACCCCCTGGGATATGCTCGCGAACCCCTAGGGGTCCGCGCACCCCAGGTTGAGAAACGCTGCTTTACATCATAGAAATATATTATCTTCAGATGAGATTCTTATTGCGATGTGCCATTTTATTGAAATGTAAAAACATAAAGTATGTACCTGTTTCGCTAAAATTATCCAATTGGGTACAGACCTATAAGTTAATTTTTATTATTTTAAACAAATTGCTTGTCAATGAACAAGTATAACAATCAAAGAAAACAATGTAGAGTAATCAGGGTAGGAATTTACTTAAAAACTGTCTATTCAAATAAAGTGACTTCTGTTAAATTAAATTCTATTGACAATGTTCTGACTAATTAAAGGAACTCTTTTCAAAGCCTACAGACTATATTTTGAATTTATCAAAACAATTTTAGGTGTACTAGAATGTACAATACTTACACAACATGACCTTCTGACATAACGGGTATTAGGTTGTAGAGGTTTTCATTAAAGGCACTGTACAGGCCTCGCACATTTACTTCACCCAAAGAACACCTTAGTGACAACGACATTGATTTGAGATCTAGAGACACTGACTGCATGTGGAATGTTGGAGACTTGACTAGTTCTAATCTGGACAATGTTCTGTAAATATATAGAAACATTATGTATTGAATTGGTTATGGCATAATCTTACAACTGATCATATTATTAGTATAATTTTAAATAAAAATTCTTATATGCCAATTTTGTTAAAAATACTTACACCTGTGTATTCTTAGCAAAATACGAAGTATCTTCGAGTGTATCGGTTTTGGCTTGTTCACCATTTTTCGTTTGTTGTATTGCAACGTTCGTGAAACTCTGAAATAATAGTTTTAGAGGAAATGTAAATAATACAATATTTAATTAGTTAATTGTAAATGTTTTATTTACCCTTTTGATAACATCTTGTAAATTTGGTTGTATTTCTGTCAGAAGCTTTTCAAGTTGTTGTTCAATATCTAGAGTTTCTTCCTCAGACATTATGAATACTGACGTTTCTCATTAATTTAGCATATGTTTTGGAATTTCATAGTAAACAATATTTATCGATATGCAAACATATTGGAATTTCTTGTCGAAATCTGAACGAAGTGACGTTAACCAGTGTTAGCAACCTGAAGTGAGCTGATTATCGTACCAGGGGCGTAAAATTATCGTACATTAAGCGTTTTTGGTTCGAAATTATCGTACATTTTAGAATAAAGTCAATTATAAATAAATAAATCATATAAATTGTAATATTGATAAGTATGCAAGTTCTCTATAGTTAATCTTTGTTTAACTACCGCTGTCAAATCAACGGGACACTGAAACCCAAACGTTTTACGTGCCTTAATATTCATTATACTCTTTGGTTTTACGCGTGGTACAGACTACAGACCTGAACCGATTCCATTTCCACTTTATGTTCAATAAACGCGCCAAGTTTAAAATTCAATCTGACAAAATTTCACTGTTCCCATGAAAGTTCGATATGAAACACGTCAAAATTTCATATTTGTATGGGTGAAATAATATAAATTCTCGAATTTTGCCTCATAGAAATTATCGTAAAATCAGCGTACGATAATATCATGCTATCGTACATCGTACGTAGGCACCAAATTATCGTGTTTGTACGATAATTATCGTACGGTTGGGAACGCTGACGTTAACTGTTTTGCAATCATTGGGCGTATTCAGAAAGAAAGCTTGAAACTTATAAGCGCTTATCGGCGCTTGTCATGTTCATATATTTTCCTGTCAGTGCTGGTAACCCGCGCAGGAAAATATATGAACATGACAAGCGCCGATAAGCGCTTATAAGTTTCAAGCTTTCTTTCTGAATACGCCCATTTATCAGTGACATTGATAGCTAAATGACAATTTTAACAGCTCGACAGCTGTTTTTATCCACAGAATATTAACCATTGAGATAATATATTAGTATTATCTCAATGATATTAACAGAAGACTTTTTGATGCCTTAACAATAATGTACAGGTAAATTAGCTTGGAGAAATTTTTGCATATGTAGTGGTGTGTATATTACTCAGATCTTAGAGCGCGTTTCCACTATATCGTTCTGGCCTATACAAAAATGTTTCGATATCCTAACATTACTATTTAACTTTATACTTATTCCTAGCAACACTTTTGTTTTCAATAAAAACAAGTTTTTATTTGAAAGAAAATGGTTTTGACTTTATAAAAAAAAATATATCATTCAATTTTACGTCCTTGAGCAAACGACAAGGCGACTACCGTGAAACAATAAAATATCGTGTCCATAATAATTTGTTTCATAATTAATATTTGACCATAATAATTACGAAACAAAACAAATAAATAAATCGTCACTTGATAGTGGAAAGTGGAAACACGCACAAAACCAGAATAAACCAGTTTACGCTGTCCGCACTCCGCAGGTGCCACGTGCAGTCGTTTGGTAGCGTTAGAACATAAAGCACATTTCATTCAAAAATTATAATTATTATGTACGTAGTTTAATTGATAAATTTTGTATTTGTTGATTGTTGTTATTATTTGTTATTATTGTTATAATATTTGTTGAAGTGAATTACATGTCCCGCAGCCGGAGGCCCCAAATGAAAACTCAGATGTACTTAAAAACTACTTTTAATAGCTAAAATGAGACTTTTACACCCATGTCTGCACGATGCAGACCGGAGTTAAAGAATGAATTTATACAGTTTAATAATTATAAAGACGTAAGCTTGGATGCTATAAGGGAAATCGCATCCACATTCTATTCCCGTGCGAACGGCGTATTCAGCAGTTTTGTATGAAGGCAGGGCCATAACTAGTGTTTAATTTGTGTGTAAGTGTTGTAACTTTATATTGTTAATTCAATATGGCTCCAGTGTGAAAACATGGTCGAGGCAAGCCTTTGACTTCTCAAACTAAAGAATTAAACTTTAAATGTCGTTTCTTTTTCAGGTTAGTAAATTTTTCATTTTAGTAACATTGTTAATGTAAAAGTTATATGTATGTTAAATGTGCAAATATTAAAATAAAGTCTCATCTTTTTCAGAGGAGAAACACATATAGTTTAATTTAAAATCCCTTATATATACAGGGTTACTTGTAAAACACCGGCAACCTCGCAGGACAAGATAGCTAACATCATAAGTAACAACATTTCGACTTTTGATAATTTGTTAGATTTTATTTTCATACAAAAATAAATATTCATTTAATTTTCCGTCTGAATATTATAAACTCTACGCCTCCCAAAAATTACGTAAACAAAAAGCGAACGAGAGGGGGAAGGGGGCGTCGCGTCGTCCATCCGATAATTAATAGAACATAGACTTACAAATGTAAGGAGAGTACAATAAAAGTTTAAAAAATCATTTAAAAATAATTTATTGCGTTATGCCAAAAGTCGTAGAACAAATGTTGTTATTTATGATGTTAGCTATCTTGTCCTGCGAGGTTGCTGGTGTTTTACAAGTAACCCTGTATAAAATAAAAACTAAAAATAAAATGTTGTTTTATTTTATTTGCTGACCATACACTACTACAAACGCAAAAATTTCTCCAAGCTAATTTACCTGTATCAAGGACCACGTTATGACTTTAATTATTTATATAGAATTATATGTTTAAAAAGCATGAGTTTATAATTTTATAGTTGTAAAATTCTAAGGTTAGCTACACGATTGTTGATGTAGTTAGTTAGCGTTCAAGAAATGACGCCATATAACGGCTTTGTTTGGCGTCTTTTCTTGAGAGGAGCTTATTAAATATTAATAAAATTAAACGTTAAACAAAAAAATTATACCATCAAAGTGAAACTTGGCTGTACATATTCGTGATAAATTCATAGAATTATTTTCCTCACAGTGTATTTGTTTAACATTGTGTTCTTATTATGCCTATTATATTAATTACTTGTTTAGTTTACATAATAATTATGTAAACTAAACAAGTAATTAATATAATAATATCTTAATCTTAATACTATTATAAAGGCGAAAGTTTGTTTGGATGTATGGATGTATGGATGTATGGATGTATGGATGTATGGATGTTTGTTACTCTTTCACGTAAAAACTACTGAACCGATTACAATGAAATTTAGCACACATATAGAGGGTAACTTGGATTAACACATAGGATAGTTTTTATCCCAGAAATCCCACGGGAACGGGAACTATGCGGGTTTTCCTTTGCAAACGCGGGCGAAGCCGCGGGCGGAAATCTAGTATATAATATTAATATTATTATGTGTTAAGGATACAATTTTTACCTAGGTACCGACTACCGAAGCACTTTTATTTAATAAAAATAAATATGTAACTAAGTACTATAATTTTTTTTATGAAGTTTTCATTTATTTAATTTATCTTTCCAAGAGCAAATTTTTCATTATATTTCAGGAACATCTTTTGTTTCTTCTTTGAACCTCGTTTTGGCGGGAACTCAAGTTCGACACTATCTTTCTTCCAAAGAACGTAATCAGCATTCATATTTGTTTTACTGTGTTTCTTAGCCAATTTTTCATTAGATTTAGTATCTATATCTTGATCAAAAGACTTATCGTGTTCGATCAATTTATGATTATCATCGTTATATTCATCACTTTCGATCGTAGCAGCTTCATCGGCCTTAGGTACCAATATGGGAACTGTAATAAATATACGTAGATATTAAAATTTCCATAAAAAGTATATTATTATTGTGTCAAATCAAAAAATACCTAAGTAGGTATATATGTAATTTGTTAGAAAAAAATGAGCTTCGTTATACATAGCGTTTCGGTACCGTTGTTTATTAAATATTCTGTGACACCTAATCACAGAATATTTTGGTAATACAGGTAGAACTTACCACACCGTGATAAAGTGCTAAGCATTTTAATATTATGAATCAAAGTGTTGCTCATGATAGCAATTATATGTCTTTCAAGTAAAAATTTGAAATGTGATATCATTCTGTTCGCTGGTCCTTCTATGGTCAGAGATTCCGGTCTGGAAAATTTATATGAGATTATCCATAATTATACAGTAAATACTGTTCTGTTATGTGTTCTCACTTAAAAACAACTTGATATTAGCTGAAAATAAAAATAAACTTACGCTGCTTGTTGTATGTATTCAAACTCGAGGTCCACAGATTCAGGATCTTTGACCATAGACAAGGATATATGAGCCACAAGGTCATTTGCAGATAATGTCAGGGTTCCACTTAGAGGAGCTGCGCCCATAGATACAGTAGCATCGTAAGAATATGTTACCTACAAAAAAATTGCATGCATAGGCAAAACATTTCTAGGATTGGAGAAGCTCCTATAACAAATTACAAAGCTATAATATATGAAGCGTAGCAAAATACGTTGGAAGTTTATAAGTACCTTTAAATTACTAAATCCAACGAATGCATCGATTTTACGTATATCGTTTTGTCTTACTCCAGTAGCTATGGAACGTCTATAAATGCTATCTAAGCCACGTATAACACCATCCCTTAAATGAAGTTGCTATAAAATTAAATAATTAGATTAATGAAAATCTTGTCAAGAATTATATTTTTAAATATAGTTGAAATAAGATTAAAAGTTACCATTCCATTGATAGCATAAATTGTAAACTTCGGTAGTCGAACTGACCCAGCCTTGACCTGGTGCAGTTTTCGTATTATTACATTTATGGCGTTGTCTGTGAAATCGTTCAATGCAATACTTTTTTCTTTGTCATATTTCCTAAAGAAATTGAAATTATTGTACTGGTTCTTTATATATATTTCTTAATATTTTAATAAAAAAATAAAAAAAAAACAAGTTACAATTGGAACGCAATGCGTTCTATTTTCAAACGTTCATTAGATGTGATTAGAGTCACATTAGAGACGGACTTTTAATAACAATTGAATACAGCATCTACTGTTTCAAGAAAGGTTTATGCTTATTAGAAAGGAAATGTAAACGTACTGGAATTCCGGATTCATCCTCCTACCAGAGAGGCCGAAATACATAAGGTAATCATTGAAGTAATCCTTTAGCCATTGATTCAAATCTATTTTCAATCTATCCATAAAAGTATCTGTTGAAAAAAATAATGCAATTAACTATTATACCTAAGTACGAGTAATAACATTTGTATAATCTCTATAAAAGCTCTATTTCTTGCTTTCATGAGTGAAATTATTTATTTATTTAACGAAATTAGTTTTTAAAATTCTTGCTTAATTATATTTTCTTTGCATTTGGGAGCAGTGACCTGTGCAGTTCATGTTGAAATGTACATTTTAATTAACTTAGCATTTAAATACGATACAGATAATATTTCATTCACGAATAGAACTTTTGATTCTTGGGCATGCCGGTGTCCGGGAATGTTTTCCTTCACCGTTTAGAAAAATTTTCGTGTGGATAAAGTCCTAGTAAATTGAAAAATATATTTATTGTATGCCCTCAACTTTTCTATTGAAGTTCATACCACAGAGCTACTAATGTCCTTTGTAATATTTAATATACTTGGCATAGATTTTACACGGTTTATTTAAATTAAAATGTGGTAGAAGTCTCGGCCCGCCACTAGTTGGAAATAATGGAATGGAATGGAATATAATTCTAAGATTAATTTAAATTCTTCATGCACAATTTTATTTCATTACTAATTCGTATGTGACTGTAGGTATGCTTAAAAATTTAAAACGGGCATTTATCTAAATTTGTAACTTTAGCCGTAGAAAACCACGGCTAATTACGGCTAACTACGGCTACGGATATTTTTCGCATTAACAGATGCATTTTACTTACGGATAGTATTTACTTACCGATATTTCGTTTATCCAATCGGATGGGAGGAGATGATACATTTCCCTGATACTGAAATTGACACAATTACTTGCAAAGAGAATACAAATACTAATTACAAGTATTAACAGAAAAAAAATATAATTAGCATTTGCGGGTATTCAGCAAAAACTACTTTTAAGGTTCCTGCATAACTTTTTACAACACTTTACATGAAATTAAAATTTAGTTTAAAAAAAAATCATTCGTGATGGCCTGTTATGGAATTTATTGTTATTTTTTAACCAACTGAACTCTGAAGATAAAAAAGTCTCACAAGTTTTATTAATGCTATTTAAAAAACTATTCCAGACTCGTTTACGGTTAAGGTTACAAGAAATTAATAAATAGGAAACAACGATCCTTTTTTTTAATTACCTCCATTAATATATCATCCATTTGAATTTCTGATATGGTCAGTACTAAATTGAGACGATTTGTCAGCAGTCTATAACGACCTTCCATAATATATCTAACGTTCTTCAACATAAATCTGCGGTTTAAAAAAAACAATATGTATATATCTTATATCAATAATGAAATGGAACAATACAACTAAATCGGAATACCTGTTTATTTGAAAATTGTTCCGTTCATTTGCGTCTATGTATCATTTAGGAAAGTTATCAATTAAAAAAGTTTTTGAAATATTTACTTAAAGCTAGTAATACTTACTCTGCTTGTCCGAAAGTGGGCACATAGAAGAGGTCAGAAGGATTTTTATCAGTTATAGTCCGGTCGTATGAACCAATAAGATGCAAGTCGTTTAGAGATATACGAGCTCGTAGCACCATGTTCTCCAGGTCATTGTGAAGGTATTGTATCCTGAACTGTGTGTCATTGCGTAATTTCATGCGATGGAAGAATCTAGAAAAAATGGTGTACCTATGTAAAAGGCAAGTATTATCACGATAAATAACGAAACCTGGTTATTAAAAGCACCTAGAGCTGTAGCAATAGAGCGGAGAGCCTTAAATCTGAATCCCTTTTACAAATCTTAATACAAACTACATAATTAACTGTAAAACTAATGTAAGATTATATTAAATAAAAATAAATTTGAACCAATTGCAATGGAGTAAGCAATGGAGCGATATACTTATTCAGCTTTTTAGAAAACTTTGAGGTTTTTTTTACAAAATTGCTTTCCACTTTTCTATAGTCGTAATTTACTGACGGACGTAATTTCTCACTTTTTGCAAAAGCCCAGCTGTAAACAGGGTGGCCTAACTAATTTATATTCATACAGTATTGCGTCCACGAACCAAACTCATGAAAAAAGTTGAAGCGCAAAAGAGAAGACCAACATAAAACGGGCTTTATTTTATAAATTGTGTTCATCTAATGTAACAATGATTTTGATGATATATATTTTATATAGACCGTTCTCCATGTTATTAGAAATTAGAAGTGGGTACCTTATGGGTAATTTAAAAAAAATATATTATTAGAAAGGTCTATAATTATAGGGATTGCAATCCGGAAAAACGGATCCGGTAATCCGGCGGATCCGGCATCATTTAGGGTTACCAGATCCGGTACCAATATACACCGGATCCGGTGCTAGCAGTTTGGGCGAAAATAATCATGATTATCTATTTGCTGACAATAAAGCCGACAAGTGTAGAAGCTGAAAGGGCCTTTTCGGCCGCAGGCTATATTTGCAGCTCTATTAGAAGTCGTTTAGCTGATGACACAATTAACAATATATTTGTTTTCTACGATCTTATTTTCAAAATCAATATTGATTTTCTTTTAATATTTATATTTTTTTTACAATTATTACTTAAAATAATTATTTATCGCAATTGTGATAATTTTACGTAAGGGTACCTAACTATAATGTCTATAATGTTCACGTTATAAAAAAAGTACTAAAAGTCTAATGTTATATCTACACTATTTAGAGAAGATTCTGGCTAAGCAAAATATGCTGTGAAGCAATTAAATCCAGTTTCTTTGCTCGATAACAATCTTATTTTACGGTAATGATCTCGGTTGGGCGCAGACATTAAACGCGTCCCATAAAGTCTTGTCTTTCAGACGTAAAGATTATACAAAATTATAAATCTTTAGAATATTATACGCCGGTATCAATATCCACTTCTTCATAATAGAATCAACTGATTAAGTCGGTCATAAGAACCTGATAGGGTTAAAATAATATAGAGATTTTGTATATCTCCATATTTATCACATATGTACATATTAATACCGACTGATTTGTTTTCGTGCTGTCAACGTTTGGCTTGGTCTAGTAGTGCAAACAAATGCATCCTGTCATCCTATATGTAAATAATACAAATGTACTAAGGGAAAGTTGCTCCACTTAATTTTTAAAAATTAAATCATTCGTATGCATAATTTAATATTCGTAATAAGTACCAAAAATGACAATTTGAAACAATTTTCGTGAAAATTACACCGGGTGATTTTTTTTTATCAGTACACAAAATTTGCGAATACTTTCTATTGATATCTTCAACTTCATGTTTATATAACTAATCAACTTTTACAAAGAAATTTGGACGAAATATAAAAAAAAAATAAGCTTTCCATACAAAATGCATAACTCTATACATTTTTTTCGACCTAAGTTTCTTAGTGAAAGTTGTTCAGAAACGGATAAACAAATTTTGTATATAATAAAAAAAATGTAATGTTTGTGTTAAAAAATTATAAAATAGAAAAATACGCAAATGAAAACAAAAGATATTTATTTCTGACTAGCTTCCGCCCGCGACTCCGTCCGCGCGGATGTCGGTCTTCGCGTCTTCTACAGATTTATTATATTATGTGTAATATATAGATTTATATTGATAAACCTAATAAATCTTTTGCTAGCATTTTGATGCTTTATCGGTTGCACTGGATTTATCTCTTTTTTTTCAATCGCTTGAATGATATAGGATGGGTCCTTGATGGGCATCGAATGCTGAAGTCTCGAATCAATCAATTCTGACAGTAGGCAATTTATGTAAAATCTTGATAATGGTCCATCATTTTATTTTGCCTAAACGTTACATACTTTTTTATAATTATATTCTATTTTTAACGAATTATTCACTCCAGTCCAAACAGCAAATAAGCAGACTTCTGCTTCTGCAACGTTTAGTTGTCCCTGAATTTAGAAAAAATAGTCATGATTCTTATCTATGACAAAAGTGTTATTTTTTGCATTGTATTTCAAATATTAAATTTTTTTTAACCGCATCTTCCGCATTCATGTCTTTTGCCGGAATTAGACATTTAACTTCTACTAGTCCCATTTTCCCTTTTTGATATGGGAGTGTATAAAGTAAATTTTTTAGATATTTCTCGTTATACTTTTAAAAAGTTATTATTGTCATTTTGCTCATTAGGTAAAGTAATTTCGATATCAGTTTTAAGTTTTTTGATACCTGCAATAATAACGTCATAATCGCCTGCACATACTTATCGATTACACCCTGTATACAATCCACCATCCACATTCATAATGTTTTCCTGTCCTCCTCTCCTTTACGCTGTTCACCGATACATTTGAAATGGGTAAATCTGCTACCACTGAAGGATGTTTCATTGTGATCAGCAAATTTTCACCACTGTTGTCGATTATTTGTTTTTCATTTTTAATCAGCAATTGGGAATCATCAGTTTTGTTTTTTGCAGATTGGTGATGTACCCTAACAATACGTCGAAAAGGGAAAGCATCAACGAATTATCGTTTTCGTCCTCTTTTTTTATTCTTCGCGTCTCTGTTACTTCTGTTTGTTTAGTTCTCAACACCCACTGAATTTTCTATGTTATTGTGATCTTCCATTACATCTGAGTTTTGATGATGTGATGATAATCCATTCGTTTTAATATTGGTACTTAGAGTTGGTAGACTAAACTAGAAATGGCGGACTAAATTTGTCAGCGCGTCTGTAAGATCAGAATATAAAACCAACATCCTGTATTTAAGTTACAAAATTAATAATCAAACAACATGCCGCTACGTTGAAAATGACTAGAAGAAAAAATTAAAACACCTCGGATCAATTTTGGAGTAAACAAATCATTTTCCCCGTATGGGGATTTCCCCGGATGAACTTGGGAAGTTCAAGTTCTCAATACAAGTTTATATTATATTTCGTATTTCTCAAACGAAAAATAAACATTTTTGGAACTTCAAAAAAATTATATTATAAGAAAATTTATGAGCTTACTTTAGTTTTAAAGAAATATACATACATCCCTTTACTGACACCCCGTAAAATAAAGAAATTGTTGCCAATCACCTTTGCAATCTATTTGGTTTCATTAACTTTATGTTCGAAGATAATTTTTTTTCTAGTAGTTACACGCGTATTTTTTTCGTTTATTTTCCATATCGAAATCAAATGTTTAAAAATACGAATATTTGCACAAAACTAAGATAAAAATAATCAATTAACAAAAATATTAAATTTAATGAAGTAGAGCAACTTTCACTTCGGTATGAAGGAAAATCGAGCGTAGAGCACACGTCACAACGCTCCGGCCCAAGGAGCGCGACTAAAGAAATTCGCTAGGATTTTTCCTAATTATTTTAAATATTTTTTTAATATTTAAAGAATTATCAAAATTCAAAAAAAAATTTTTTCAAAGGATTAATACTCATTGGTCTTCAACCAACTCGAATAAATTAATGGAAAAAATAACTTTTAGCAGTATTTATCAATAGATTTTGTAAGGCAAAAAATGGGAAATTTAATGAATTTATAACGTTCTAATTAAGAAAATCAAATGTTTTTCGGCAATTGTATTCAGCAGTTTTTAATAACGACTATATAAGGATAATAATGCGCTGATCAGATTGTGTAAATTGTAATCGGTTGCAACGTAGTGAGTGCACAAACTTAGCTCGAAATGTCTTTGGGGGAAAGAGACTTATCTTGAAGGCCTGATTAAGGTAACATAAAGTAACTTTATAAATGTGAAAAAATTCACGCGCATTGCGTATATAACACTAATTGATAAACAAGAAAAAAAAATCCAGTTTATCATTTCATTAGCCGGGAAAAAATTGTCAAATAACTTGTTGAAAACGCAATTTTGCTAGACTGCAGCCTTAAGTCCGAAAATGTGTTTTCCGAAAGTGAGCCTTGTCTCAACTATCACGTATTTCATTAAGAAAATATTACGTTAATTACGTAGTGGTGCTTTGCTTGAGAAACTGCTACGAGAGCTTGTGCAATTAACACAAATTGATTCGCTGCTGCGGTTCCGTCTAGAGGAGTGTCGAGTATGTATTGATAGGTTTATGCATATATTAGTTGTCTTACAAGATAGTATTGGGCATTCGCATCATACAAAATCCACCAAGGTTAATTCCAGCAGGTATAAGGCCTCGATTTCCGCCAGCTTTGTTGACCGAACGCTCTGCCACTCCCCCAGATTTTAGCATCATCTGTTTAAAAAAATTAGCCACGGTAAGTACTTTAGAAGAAATCTTATAGTTCTATTTTTCATTCAAGAAAAATAAAAATATTAAATATAATATGATGACAAGATGATCTCGATATAGATTTCTCAGATTTAGTTTATTAGCTTCACGCATGATCGGCTTCATGGCAATATATAAAGTCGATTCCGAGGATTGCATTCTAGGCATCATAAATCAAAGTTAACAACCAAGTCGCGACGCGATGTGCCTGTGGTTTAGAATTTTATAATACTGCCAATGTCTTCTGTTTAATGATTTTATACGGTATAGCGAAAGCGTCTGGACAATCCCTTTTATGAAGGCACTCGAACCATAATCTCTGTCTAGTCGAAGTTATGAGTGACTACTCACTGCAAGCATTTCAGCATCAAAATTGTCAATGCCCACAGCATCTTGGTAATTTTCACGGACTCGCGAATATTTTTCTGCAAAAGAGTCCTTTTTAATACAATAAAAAAGTTATATGGGACGATTGCTCAGGACGTTTAAAATTAGTTAATTTTTTATTTTAATATGAATCAATTAATTTCAGTTGAACCAAATATAAATATGTAGTTACCATCGAGCTCATCTAAGATATCGAAGTATTTTTTGACATTAAAGTTTGGCCAGCAATTATTAAGCTTTTGGGACTTCTTGCTTTTTCCCTGTGGGTGGTCGTCATCATTAGCATCCTTTACAGGCACGTCTGACTCCTCGTTTTCAATTTCGTTTCCTTTAAGTTAAGATAAAATGTAGATATTAGGTACCATATTTGAAATATTTTTGTTATACGCAATGATTTTCTTTATGAAACTTACCATCTGTATTTTGTCTGAGGTGCGATTTTGTAACCGCTATCGATATGTGAGCAACTATAAAAAATATAATAAAATAGTGGCTATTGCATAACATTTTAAAGGAATTGCTTTTCCTATTGTAAAATGTATTTAAATTCACTCGTTCTTTTCATGTATGAGTGACTTTTTACTCATAAAATTCAGTTTTAATTAACATTCGACTGCATGTAATCGTTTAAGCTTATTAAATAGGATTTTCATGTTGGGAATGATCATGTAACATTCAGTAAGCTTAAGCATGCACAACAAACGTATTTTCTCGTGAACTTTGTTCAAAAATATATTTTAAGCTATTTTTATCTATTTTCTATGAAGGTTGGTAGCATAAAATGAAAAATAAATGAGCACAAAGCTTTATTATTGCATTGCATTCTTTATAGGTGTGTTAGAGGGAAATGAACCCGACGAATTACACAAATATAGGTACCTAATATAAAACACACGTCTAAAAGTATTCGTATGTACTCTTAGTTTTTATTCTCCATAATATAGGCATCCACATGTAAATGAGATGTAGCCCGCACTTTATAAATCTAAACGTTTTGAATCAGTACTGTACGAATAAAATTTATTTCAATGTAATATAATATTGTACGAATTGTAAACAAGAGCCAGCTTTTAGTTATTCCGTAACCCTACATCACATAATACGGCTAAGTGTGTGTTTTCATTTGATTACCAATATTCAGGAATCCAATTATATGGTAGGTAGTGGATGTTGGTTTAAAATTGACTTATAGTTAGGTTTAGGTAACTATCAAGAAAACTTTATCAAGTTAAATGTTCGCTTTCAATTAATTTTGAAATGCCGTAAATCTTTTATTTCTTCATTCTGAACGCGAAATGCTTTATTGAAATGTTTGAACGAAACGTTTGAAATGTTTTATTTCTATTTATTTTATCTACTCTTGACAATTTTTAAAACGAATTCGTTTAAAATTGATAAGACTGTCAATGATTATTTTAAGAGCGGTAAAGAAAAAACTATTTTCATTTAATTAATTTAATTGACAAAAACATAATTTTGTTTTTTTTTTTGCAGAAACTTTTACTAATTTTCAACAAGAATGGCAGAAAAATAGGAAATCATACGAAAGTGCCATAAGATTAGTAAGTAATTATATTCTACTTAGTCTATATATGAGTCTTAGAAATTCATTAAGAAAGATAGAAAGAATCAACCGATTAATTTGGTCATAAGAAAGTCGGTTATTCTAGAAAGTTATTCTAAGAATGACAAGAATAACTATAATATAGTTATAAGTTTTTGAACCACTACATTAAATACTATCAAAGATGCAGTTTATGCTATAAACAATCTTTATTAGCCCCATTCAAATTCAAGATCCTTTGAGAAAGTTGAATCTATTATCTGAATTTTCAATTTCAGGCTCTGAGGGATAACTATGGATATAAAGGGATGAATGTGTACATCAGAAAGTCGGTAGACTCGCACAGAATAGCAAATGGGTTCTATGTTCACGACAATGTAGTAGGAGTGTAAGTTATATGCGTCGTGTTTGAATATTATATTATCCCATTTGTACTATTGCTATTGTATCGTTTGTTTCTCTTGTATCGTTTCATTCATATTCCATTTCGTACAATGTTTTATTCAATCTTTACGGGTGTTTACGGTACAGTGAGGTTATTTTTAATTCCGACGCGACATCATTATTTTCTTCTAAGTCTCTTGGGATTTGGCGCTTATTTTAAAACCAATCACTGTTATTCCAATCCAAGTTTGTATTTATTATTAGATAATTTTATTTAAATATGATAAGAGGGATGAAATGTTCATTACTAATTATTTTATTGTATAACGGCATAAATGCCGACACATTCAAGAAATAGTATTTCTTTATAATGCAGTGGGTCCTTCTAGTGTAAAGTCCTATTGTTAAAAGATAAGATAAGATGTGACGGCTCTGTTAATCCATACTAATATTATAAATGCTGTCTGTCTGTTACTCAATCACGCCTAAACTACTGAACCAATATGCATGAAATTTGGTATGGAGATATTTTGATACCCGAGAAAGGACATAGGCTACCTTTTATTGCGAAATATGGACCACGGGCGAAGCCGGGGCGGACCACTAGTATTAAATAAATAAAGAAAAAGCAATTTATTGTAGACTATGCCAAGACATGTTCTTAGGCGAGCTACCACACTTCACATCCCCAGAAGTGACGATGGCTCTCGCGTCAAATGCTCTGCGAATAGAGACGGGGCTCAGCAAGATGTTTGTGTACACACAGTACATACTGTTCCGGAATTATTCCGATGTAGTGGTAAATGGGAGGAATCTAAGTGATCATTCTCCGTTTTCGTTCCAAGACGTGCATTATGTTGGGCCTTTGGCGTAAGTTTTTTGGAATGGTCTAGTGTAAATAGCAGTCGCTGTGAATTTTACTGTTTGGATAATGTGATTTTTAACGTAGTAAATAACAAGTTTCTTGCCCTATATTTTTGGTAGAAATACCCTCTTTTAAAAGAAATGGTTTTTCATAAACATCAATATAGTTTATGTATTCAAATTATATTTAAAGTGTTCAGTTAAAGCAGCATATTTTTATTTACGTCGCCAGAAAAATGACTTTCAACCAAGTTTGCAAAAATTTGCGTATTTCAGCATAACAGCAGAAGATTGTACCCTGTCTGGGTACGCTATCACGAAGCTAAGTGGCCAATCAGTCGACTTGGGACATAACACTTTTACAGTCTCTGACTGTAAATTCTCTGTTGAGGTAGATAGAACCTTCTAGAGATAACATGTTGTTTATGAGATAAATTAATTAAACTTTACAGCGAATGGGTGGTTGTAACTTGTAAGACGCTATTTTTCCATTGAGATATTGTATTTTATTATATTATTTTATTTGTGCGAGCACTACAGAAAAATAAATATCATTAAAAGGTAATCAGATTATAGATACAAATATATTCCATATTTTATTATTTACAAAGTATTTTCTAATGATGTATGAAATTTTTACTAAAATAATATTTTTTCGTTTTCAGATATCTTCTCTGGGTATGGGTTTAGCGCCTGTCACAGCACCGTATTTTAATAATCACCAAAGTAATTATTACTTTCTTAACATTTTTTATTGGATAGTTGTATAAAATTTGTTAAGGACTTTGTAATTTACGTTTACGAGTTTTATTCATAAAGTCAAATTGTTTTATTCAGGTAGAGTCCTTGAAAAATTAATTTCGAAACCAATTCGGGAGGAATTGTTGCCTAAACTTCAAGCTAGTCTTCTCACCTACGTCAATACATCTAATATATTTGTCGATAAATTGGCGGAATATCGGTAAGATGAGAATTAACATATGAAATAATAAAAATATTTAAAAGTAGTACATAATTCTAAAGTGCAGGATTTTTTCACGTGGTCCAGAGGAAATGGAAATAATTGGAGGAAATGGAATATCCATTATAATGTACAACAGTAAATAATATTTCCAAAACTGACACTCATTTTTTATTTGCGTATACAACTCTTAAGACTCTTTTTCTTGATATGACTTATATCTCTGTGTGTTGGTTTTTATTAATAGTCATTTGTGCTATAAATATACTTTTTGTGTTAAAGGCAGTATCAAACAAAGCTATTTAAAGAAACGTCGAAATATTTCATCAGCAATATAAGGGCTTTAAACAAAAATACTGTACGAATAAATCAAGGTGCGATCCTGATGAAATCTTTTTCTGTTACGTGGAATGTGGTAAATATTAATTAACACTTATCTATTTATCAAAATCAGCTGCACTCCGCGGTTTCACCCTCGTTGCTCCGCCTCTGTTGGTCTTAGCGTGATGATATAGCCTATAAACCTTCCCCGATAAATGGGCTATCTAACACCGAAATAATTTTTCAAATCGGATCAGTAGTTCCTGATATTAGCGCGTTCAAACAAACAAACTCTTCAGCTTTATAATATTAGTATGGATCAGTTCTTAAAAATAATCTTTGAAACCTTAGTAGACTTCTTCAAAATACGCATTATACAACATGCATAGTGAAATCACCTTTTCAGTGTGAAGAAAAACCATGTAAAACCAGTGTGTCACTAAAAGACATTTACTTATATGGCTTGGATACCGTTTATTCGTCACATAGCGGGGGACCATACAAGTTGCAATCGAAAAAAATCGGTGAAGCAATATGTTATAACTACCTACAGGTAAAAGACTATCAAACAGAATAATTATTATAATTTCTAAGATAAATTATGTTAGTAATACTCAGCCTTTTTAATAAAGTTGATCAAAGTACAATCTTCTTTTAGAAAAAAATTAACATGGTTCAAATATTTTTGGTAACACAACGTTATTTATGTGTTACCAATTATAATAATAAATACACAGGTTAAAATTGAATAAAATTTCCAAGAAATAATATAAAGGGTTTAGTTGCAGGCGAACTTTTATTTGAGCACGCAGGCTGTCTGAGAGAATAATAACTACTGTCTACAGAATTTTGTTGAACTTAATATTTTGGTTAATATGAAAATCGATTTTTTTCCTTTTATGGTAGGTACGTGGAATAATAGGCTTCAAAAATGATACCATTTCAACTGATCATGACTTTTTTGCTGAACTTTACGACGTTAATGTTAACATTGAAATAGATATAGAGAAGGATGTGAATGTATGCGATTTCGTCGATTGGAGGTAAGAGTAATTTTGTTGTAAATATTTTTTTCTTATGACCTACGAAAAAAATTGTAAGTAAATCATAAATTTTTAGGTCACTTGAATTATCAATAATTGGTTTCAAAGGAAATGTTCAAGAAAGAACCAATGCGAACTCGTTAATAAGCGGACACTTGATAAATGAAATTCCAAAAGTATTAATTGATCACACATTGCAATTCTTCAAAGGCAATAAGAGGCCAACAAAATTATCTGAAAATGTTTCCCGGGAAAAGTGGGACGACATAAATACTGAAGTACAACTATCAAGAAGTGTTGAATATCAAGAATACAATGGTAATGGAAACAATAACGAATTTGCTCCTAAAAAGAAAAAGTTTGACAAACGCGGGGAGATAAGTAAAGGAAGCAATCCCAAAAAGAATAAATTTGATAAAAGAGGAGAAGTAAGGAAAAAAGTAAAAATGTTGGCAAAGTCTTCGACATCAAGCCAAGAAGGAGAATCGAGTGAAGGAAGTGATATGCAACCGAAACATAAAATTCATTTTAGTGATCGCGGTGATAAATCTTTTAGTTCAATTTCTTCTTCTTCGAAAGAAAATGACAAAAATGAATAATAATTATTATATGTAATCAATAGAAATTGAGCTTATTCGTTCAGTAATTATACCTATAGAAAAAGTTTGGAAACTATCCTTGATATTATAATCTCTGAAAAATCTTTGAAGCCATTAGTAATTAAAACCAATTATGTATCTATACAAATACAGCGTATGATTTCGACCTACACCCGTACAAATGTTTAATTTATGTAATCTTCATTGCAATAGCAATGATCTTATTTATTATATTTGATTTTTTATGATAAAAGTTACCCTGACTATAATTGCCTGCATTATGTCATGTGTAGTCATTTGATATTCGGTACCAAGTCAATTAAGGTTTTATTCCACGGGGCCTGTTCAAACAGCATATTGTATGAAGTGCTGAAGTATTCAATATATGCGTTACCAGATTTTGTTACATATCTGGTAATTTTGTCATGTTATCCTTATAGCCCAAAATATTACACAATTTTTGCCATAGATGCGCTTCGCAAGAAAAATACCTCATTATGCGAAGAAAGAATAGTTGTTCTAAAAAACGAAGTTTATTCTAAGTATAATATTTTATAGAAGTACCACTTCATAAGCGGGACAACGAGGTAACTTTATAAATGAAACACTGTAAAAATGTATTATTAAAACTTTATACAGCTTTGTAAACTACAGCATCTTCATCCATTTCTTGCGTTAAATACTCCGGTATTACTGGGCGTGGCGATGGTCTCCAATCTCTTAATTTGTATTCTTCACTAAACAAATTGTTACAATCTTAGTAAGTTTTAATTAACACAATGGTGGAGGTAAATAATCATTTTGTAAGAGTATTTAATCAAGGAAAGAAACCAGGAAAAAAATTAAGACTTAACACAATCATAAAATTGCGTTCTTGATGTCAATTCATTTTCATTCCAAGAATTGAGAAAGGCAATTTCAAAAGGAATGTACTTAATTAAAAAATAACAAACCTTTTTGGATTGTCTTCAACTATTATTCGGATATCGGGTGATATCGACTGCGTGGGTCTTTCAATTTCATCAATAGAATTTGTATCTAATTGTGAAGGAACTTTTTTTCGATATTCACTGTCTTTGATACGCTGTTTCTCAGACAAAATTTCATTGATTGGTTCAAATTGCCTCATGATTATCTGCGAAGAGCCGCTTTGCCACACCGTTGTAGAAAATAATGGATTGGGTATTATAGAGATGTAATGTGTTGGTGCTGTAGTAAATTTATAATAGTTTGGCGTCTGAAATAAAAAAATGATAATATTATAAATTTAATCTTTTCAGTCTAATTCGGATCATCATTCGAAATACGAAAATATTTTTTTTAGACAAAAATGCTGTTTTGAGTGATATATATGTATATGCTTCTGTTAAATGACCGCTTCCTTTAACAGAGGCTGATAGCTTTATAGTAATTTTTTTACAATAGCTATTGAGAAAAATACAGCTCATAGTAAGATTAGCATAGCATTGATATTAACATACATAAATACTCTCACCTCATATTGCACGACTGAATCGGCCATTATTCTCTTGGTATCTGAATATTTTGTAAGTTTTTCAGCATATTTACGAGTGTCCTCATTTTTAGACCATTGCTCAGAGAGTGGCGCGTCATTACTTAAAAATGGTTCTTGATAATCATTCGTTAAATTCCCGGGGAAACCTGTACACAATCCATACTAATATTATAAATGCGAAAGTAACTCTGTCTGTCTGTCTGTCTGTTACTCAATCACGCCTAAACTACTGAACCAATTTGCATGAAATTTGGTATGGAGATATTTTGATACCCGAGAAAGGACATAGGCTACTTTTTATTGCGAAATATGTACCACAGGCGAAGCCGGGGCGGACCGCTAGTTTTATATAAAATTAATTATGTTATACGATTTTTTTCCCAATTGCCCACGAATAGATAAGGAAAATATTCTCTAGTCTGAAAACTAAATCGCCAGTTTGAATCAAGGTTACTATAAATATAAGAAGATATAAAATTCTGGGTCATCCCATAAATATCAAAACCGTGGATTATCCATACTATAATGATGCAATGTGGTATCTGCTATTATTGATTAGTTAATATAGCATGTATAAGAAGTAAGAACTAAATTAAAAAGACGTTAAGTACCTACGTAATACATTATTTTTACATTCTGGTATTTGAAAAGCAGGTCTTGCCTATGCTAGAAACTGCATTTTATATTTTGAAGCCACATAATTTTATTTCTGAATGAATTTCTTCTAGGTACTTTTATTTCTTACCTTCATCCTCATCTCCCATCTTCCTTCTATACTGTACCAGGTCAGGTCTGTCATAGAACTGACCCCTTCGCATGTAAACACGCACATCGGCTCCTGACAAGGTATTATAATAAAACATTACTTTCGCTTTTACTATATCGTATCTTTTTAATTATAAAAGAGAAAAAGTATTCCTATAAATTTGTGTAAATAATAAATATAGTTAGAGTATATTAATAATAATGATCCAATTAACGAAACTAATAATTATCGTATTTTGCTTATATTTTACATACCTATAATTTTTCCCATGACTATGTTAAGGGTACATATAGTTTATTAATTATTAAGAATTTATTATACCAAATTAAATAATTTTAAGCATTCTATCCAAATTAGGGATTTTTCTTACTTGTAAGTGTAATGAATTCGGCTAAACTATAATTATAGCCGTAGGCGACACCCGCACACACAGCTACTGTCAGCCCACAACATATAGCGGTCACTAGCCAACACGACAGGAAAAATGTTAGTATCCTAGGAAAGACAAAACACATTAATAACCTTTTAATAAGGACTCCGCTTCTTTAAAGAAATAGATAAATTGTACTGTTTCAGGAGAGGTTTCGTTTTAATTTTATAATCAATAATACAGATTATTGATTATAAAATAAATTTTCATTTATATGACTACACATGTATAAATAATAATAGTGGGAACTGGACCCATTCTACAATATAATTATTGAGATGTTTTTTCAATGAAAAGTATTACCTCTGAAATAAATCCAAAGTGAATGCGAAGCAACTGCACACATAGCACATACTCCTATTTTACGGTAAGTGAAGAAAAATATTTTATCATAACAATTAAGTAATCTTCAGTGTTTTATGTTTCTGAAAAAAAAAATTATGTTCACTAACATAAGAGTCACATTTTGTTTCAAAAAGTTTAGTTTGTTTTTGTCATTTTTAAGCTTAAAATCTTTCGATAAAAATAACCGTTTATTTGAAGGGGTTTCATTGATTTCAGGTGGGCAAAAATTGTTCTAATAATAAGTTCCTTAGTCCTAACTAATCCTGTTTTTAAAGCACAAAAGCATGTTTGATGCAGAATAATTATGTCCGGACTTAATTGTATGGACAAATGCTAAAAATATTTAGATCGCAATTGATAAACCGAAAACACCAAGCAAAAGTATACATTTAATTTATTCAGGAACACGTACGGTATTTGTTACAGCTTCAACGCTTCATATCCAATATTTGTGATCCTCGGGTACTGACTTTGTAATTTTTTTTAATTGAATTTACAGCAAATTTACTTATTTTCTATTTACAATTGTTTTGTAATTTATATATTTGAAAAGAACCTTACATTTTCGGTAGGTATGTATAATTTTCCTCTATTAACATAGAAAGTGTAGTATGAAAATTGTCCTGATCTTGTAAAGAATATTATTTCCCAGTAGAATTACTTACTTAATTATTCATTTATCCATACTAATATTATAAATGCGAAAGTAACTCTGTCTGTCTGTCTGTTACTCAATCACGCCTAAACTACTGAACCAATTTTCATGAAATTTGGTATGGAGATATTTTGATACCCGAGAAAGGACATAGGCTACTTTTTATCCCGGGAAAATGTCGCAATCCCGGAAATCCCACGGGAACGGGAACTATGCGGATATTTCTTTGACTGCGCGGGCGAAGCCGCGGGCGGTAACCTAGTTACTTAATAAATAGCATAAACTGTAATTGTGTAAAAGTGTGTAATTTGAATTACCTTGTATTATACCTAGATTTTATACAAGTATGGGTATATAATATATTTCTAAATATAGTTAATAACAGGTTTTAAACATTTCAAAAATAAAATTAAAATAGAGCATGGGTTCGTAAACTTTATAGTAGAGAATTTGCGCGTCATTTTTATAATCACAGTTTATTGGAAAATTCTCGATTGGATCCTTTTTTTAGGGTTCCGTACCTCAAAAGGAAAAAACGGAACCCTTATAGGATCACTTTGTTGTCCGTCTGTCCGTCCGTCCGTCCGTCCGTCTGTCAAGACCCTTTTTCTCAGGAACGCGTGGAGGTATGAAGCTGAAATTTATATCAATTACTCAGGTATACTGACCCTTGAAGCTGTGAAAAAATCAAACTTCTAAGCCAACGGAATCAAAAGATACAGCCGTTTATGCCGCAAATTTTCGACACTTGCAAGGGAATCAAAACCTACAGGGTGCTTCCCGTGAACTCAGAATCTTGAAATTTGGTACGAAGCAATGTCTTATAGCATAAATAAAGGAAAAATTACGAAAACCATAAATTTTTAGTTACATCACATAATATATTTTTTTTAATAATTTTAAACTTACTACCCATTTCCTCATAAACGCGTAGAGGTATTAAATTGAAATTCATACCAAATACTCAGGTCTATAATACCTTTAAGCTGTAACAAAATCAAACTTATATGTCAACGCAATCAAAAGAAACAAGGTTTGTACGGAACCCTCGGTGCGCGAGTCCGACTCGCACTTGGCCGGTCTTTTTTTTGTATTTACAAACTGAGCTTCATTTGATAAGAAATATTAACGTTTCATAATATAATTATAGTGTATTTCAAGATTATTCCCAAACCACTATAACATATTATGAAGTTCTAAACAAGCTTAATTGTAACTACCAACATTTGTACAAAGTGAGGACCCCATAATATTTCTTTACCTCCATATCACGCATTAAAAATAAATAAAGTAACATGAAATATACCAAGTTATATATGTATTCAAATATTGTATGTCCAATTGTCCATTCTATCCGAACCCAAAAAGCTCATTTTATATGCGTGGAACAAGCGTGGAACGAATAACATTTTGTTTTTCATATAAACATGGTAGTCACCAACGTAAACGTTGTTTGTACTTTTACATAATACGAGGTAATATTTCTAATATTAATTAGGCATTTAATGTTTTCAATTTCACTCTTGGGTCGCTTCCTTAATTTTTTATTCAAGAATACATTCGTCATGTGTTCGACACTTCAATACGTCATGTTCAAAACGTGGGATTAAATTCGCTTTCCACTAAGTAATTTACGAGTTTTCGAATAAAAATATTACCGAAGAATATTACAGTAGAAAAAAAATAAATATTACAGTAGAATAAAATGTACTTACAAGTTTGATAAGCATTTATATTTGAGAAATCGTTTTCAAAAGAATCAGCTGGTAGGCAATCTGGTAGATACAATCCAAGTCAAATCATAAATGTCGTTATGACATTATAGCATAATGTTTAGAAGTGTTTACTGAAAACAATGAAATGAAAGAGTTTCTAATAATAACAAAATTATAAATAAGTAGGCAGAAAAAGAACACATGTTGCATCATAGATTAGAGTTTATTCGTTGTTTGCCAAGAATTTATACGTAATTGTCACCATTGTTTATATTTCTATTGATAATTTGATAAAACTATGTATGTGTTATTGTTGAAGGTCTACGCTGTACAAAGATTTATTCTTCAGGCTTCAGTCGTTCGGAGTTCGCCTGAAAGTTCGGACGTCCCGCCCGCCTTTGGATGCGGTTCGCAGCTTTTCGTAAAATAAACTTTGTGAAACTCTACTGAATAAAGTTAATTGTAGTGCGATTGTTTTCTGTTTAATTCTGCTGTGGATCTAATCGGACTAACGGAGGTAACGTAAATTGTAAAGATATATTTTTTATAGAGTAGTAGGGATGTAAAAATATATTAAGACTAGTTAGTTTTGACAAAATTAATTTATTATTCGTAGTATTTTTTAAACACAAGTACATATTTTTACCAAACTATTTTTGTATTAGCGTTAGTGCAAAATTGATTTATGGTTTAAAAGCTTTTAATATCAGGTAAATCTTAAGACACATCGATCATATTATTGTCAATATGTTGTTACTGAAAATTTAACTCTTCGATCATAATTATGTATTGTGTCATTTTAACAATATTACGTTATTCAGTATTAGCGTGTTTCATATCAAGACTTAAGAAACATTATACATAAATTAAGTATTTTAATTTATCTAATTGAAAAAGATTTGTAGTTCTAATACATAAGTTTTTTCAAAATATTTTAATTAGTTTGTATAATAGAAGAACATTTTTCTCTTTTTTTATATTCCAAGATAAATTGAAAGTAAATAAGAACAATTAGTATGAATTTGCAAGTAATATTATGTGTTTAACAAACTTATGAAGTTGTTGAATGAACAGAAATAAGTAGAATGTATTTATATGTTATCTTATCAATGATAGATAAATATTTTTTATTAATTTGAATTGTCAATTTCTACAATTTGGTTACACGTTCATTTGTTTCGTGGAGTCTAATTAGGTCAAATAATATAATATACTCTAGCATACTATTACTTTTATGATCTATATCAAACAAAATTTGTACCATTGCCTTACTTTTATTCAACATTTAATAAAAAAATTGCTTTGTCAGGAGTTTCGACCCAAAAAATGCTGCCACAAACATTTTAAAACTGTTCATTGTTTTTTTGTTATTATGAGGAAATTAGGCAATGTATTTATATGTACGTAATTGGGTTATTATAATGAAGTGTAACTTCCTTTGTTTTGGATATATTTATATCAGATAAATTTTATTTCAATCTCAAAGTTTATGAGATTACATTTTTTCGTAACACATTATTTATTTATGAACAACAGTAAATTCTTATAGGTACAGCATAAATATAAAATATAGTACCTAGTTGTAATTGTAGCACGATAGTTTTACTACGGCGTTTACGTAAAGACATACGTACTTTTACAGTGTTCACAATGCTTCACTAGCCAACTTATGCATGATATAGAAACCATGGCGTCTAGAATGTCACCTAAGGAAAAAATTAAGTTATGAAGATACCACTGAAGTGTTTCGTTTAAAATAAATATAAATTCTGATATTTTTTTTGCTCTTATATTTTACTTCTTACCACACTACACCAAACCTGTATAAATTACTATCGAGTTGAATTACTACCCTAATTAAAATTTTGTAGTGCTAATAGAGCCTTACAAAGTTCCATATGAATCATTAACTCGCGCTTCACATGCGGGTGTGCTACGTTTGACTTGTTAAATAAAATAGACTTGTTTAATTTGTCATGTTTTTGGAATGTGTAAATGTATGCCCGGGTACGAAATTGAGAAGTGGCACACAATAATTGTTTATACCTAACGTTTTACGAGTGATTTTCACGCGACATTCAGGAGGGGCGAGCGTTTTGGTTGGTATGGTGTTATGTTCCTTAAATCTAATTGTTTTTAAGTTTACGTTTAATACTAAATGTTTTACAGCAAAGTGTATATTGTATATACTGAATAATAATTGCATACACCTGTAATTAATTTGTTATAAAAGAAGCTATATACAACTTTATCTCAATACACAAAAATCTTACATGCTTTATGCATTGCAGCCATTGCAGCCCTTTTATAATATTTATAGTACAGAACGTGAGATTGATACACTGGAATGAATTGCCAGTCAAGTCGCTTTATCTTCGCGATAAAAAGTTCGACTTAAGAGCAAACACTAGGTTGTGAACAGATTCTAGATCAAGGCTACACTTGTTTTGAGTCGACATTTTGATATTGTTACTATACATGTATTTCAAAGAGTTCTTTATTAAGTTTAAAAGGTATGAGGCAACCGACTGATTTCTTTATGATCGGCAACAGCTTGGTTTTGTTACTTTGTTCCAGCTTTGGGTATAAAACGGTATTCTTTTGTGATGCCTTTGACGGAGCTATTCATGTTTATTTCAAGTTCAAAGCATTGTCTGGGGTATTATTAACTTTATATATAACTATATAACATCAATCTGCCGATTGACTGCCGATTATCACGAATAAAAATTACTCTGTTTAACAATTTGCTCGAAATAAAAGTTTATTATCAAAATGAAAAATAAATATGTATATCTCTAACAACCATAAGAAAGGTTTGATTTCTAGCGGTCCTAGACAGCGTGACTCCATCGCCCACAACATCCTATTTATTACTCATTTTTACACCCTTAAAATAAATTTAGACAACGAATGAAAAGGATTACATCAATATTTAATAAAGACTTAGATATAGCAATCATTCAAAATCATGATCAGTTTTTGGAAAGTATTAAATACTGGAAAAAATTTAGAAAAATTGTCCTTTTCTTTAAATTGAGTTTGGATACTATCTCAGTAACTTATAAAAGAGCATAGGTATAGATTCATCAAATATAAATTATATATAATTATCAAATATCTTTATAGAGACTGACATGAAAATACTTTCCACGTTATGTACACAGTTACTAGCTGATTATAGAACAATGCTCCACCAATTTAAAATAATTTATTTACTGAATAAACAAGCTACATAGTTTCATGTTATGAGGTTATAAATACACCAATGAATGAATACTAAAATACTAAAACATTCAGTCAAAGAATACAGACTATCTAGCACAAATCTTCCTCTTCGTAATTTCAAGTGAGCAGTTTTCAAGCTACCATTTCCCCCTAAGATTAATTTGTACGGTGCATCAATTTTGAAACGTAACTAGATTTCGTGTAGCATCCAGCTACACTAATCGATTTCGTAGAACCTCTACACTCTACGAGAATCATCCATTATGGTTTGTGGAAAGCAGTAAGACAATTCATTTGCCTTCTTTTTAAAGATCGCAATTTAGAATTTATTACCCCTTTTACAATGGACTTTTCATTGGACTTTAGTTAAGATAGCTATAAAATATAAATTGACTTTTTTCATCAAAACGTGTTAAACAAATAAAGAGTGCTTTGGTGTTTTAAATTTATCTTGGCGACTAGCAGTAGCATTTTTAATATATTTGTACTGGAAATATAAACTGTTTTTAATATGTTTTTGTTACCTTGCTCCTTTTCCGCTTGGTGTATGTTGTATAATATTTGTTATTAGAGTAATGAACAACTTTATGTTATGCTGTTTTATGATTATACATTCAATGATGAAGATATATTAAAATATACCTAAAAGTTATAGTCCTATTTATTAAGAAAGCAGCCGTTCCAGAAACTTTGCATCATAAATTTTTTAAACTTAGATGAATGGGCTCTCGTTTCGTTACAAACTACCCTTTTGGGATACAATTTACATTCGTGCAAACTGAGATGGATTCAATTCTATTTTGAGTTACATTTTAAATTCCAAATTGAATGAAAGCACTTTGAGTGAAAAATATTATTTGATTTATTTGACGATATACAATTAATTTAAGTCTCTCTTTTGTGGGATTGGTTAAAAAGTTACTATGTGTGCAAGTTAATTATTGGAACTAAGTAGATTTTACTGCATTAATAAATAAGGTTCTTATCCATGAACATATGATGAAGTCTAGGTACTTGCAGGATATAGAAAACTAAACCAGTATATAGTGCATAAGTATAGTAACTTTTAATGTTTTTATTTATTTCTCAATAATAAAAAATATATTGAGTAAACTTTTTATAAGAGAAACTACTGATACTAAGAAATTTCCCACTTTCCAATAATATGAAGTTGTTTCACTAGATAATTATTGTATGTGGGTTTTATCGACAACAATACAATAGAGACAAATTGTAGGGAACGTGACGGGAAAGATAGCAGCCAATTACGGCAGGTTCACGAATATGAAATATTGATGTTAGTTTTCAGGGTGGAGTAGTTTTATAAGCTTATGGGTTTTAAAAGCTATGAATGATAATTGCCAGAATGTTCGCGCTATTTATGAATATTTAAAAATTAATAAATTCCCTTTTTAATGTGGTATTTTGTTTTTTAATATAAAGTAGCTTTAACACGAAGCCACATATTTATTTATTTATTTATTTATTTACTCTTTATTGTACAAGAGTCTTATGAAATAAAAGTACAACAAAACCATTCAAAATGTACAAATGGCGGCCTTATGGCTCAAAGCCATCTCTGCTTCAGTTGATTTTTTATGGCTTTACCTTTCCGGAAAATGATATTAATTTACGTTTATGATGTTAAATTAAATCAGTTTGCACCAGCGTTCAAATTTAAATCGAAATTCAATTATAATGCGTCTGTTCAAAGACTGAAAGTCATATTATCTCTGTGTACGTTTTTGTATTATTCTATTACTATACCATTTTTTGTCTGTTCAAAATTCTTCAAATGTCTGATCAAAATTCGATATAAGAATGCTGAGATTTTATTTACTTGCAGAAGGATGCCATTCATACAGTGTAACATCTCTTCGAAGCATCTATTACAACATGTGATTACAACTAATACGAATGTATGTGCAGCAAAACGATAGATGTCGCTATAAATGTGCCATTAATGTATTTTTCCCTTAATTTTTTCCTATGTTTTCTTTGAAGTCAAGCGTTGGCAGGTCTCCCGGTATATTATATTTAAACACATTGGCATAATATTTTCTCTGCAGGGTAACATTAACTAGCTGTTCTTACAACAGGTTCATTTTACTTTGAAAGACCCTTGTCTATATTTGAGCAAAGTGTGTTCATGTAAATTTAAATTTCACATTATTGCGTTGTGTGCTATTATCATTCAAAGTCCAGGAACAAATTTGAATATTTAATACTAATATTAGCTTTATGTTCTACGTTCAGTCGCAAATCACGTGGATTGTAGGTACCTATGCAATATGCATATCTGAAGCAATATGTTCGCAGTAAGGGATGTCATCGAATTTCGATCTGATCTTTGATAAACTGCGATGACATCGGACTATATTTATGCCTTTTGAAATATTGACGAAAATATAAAAAAGGAATACCGTTCAACTTAGAATAGGCAGTTTAGCTTCAAGCGATTCTTGTGTTCTTTCTATATAAACGTTAATACGCTAGAGTATTTAGCTTCCAGAAGCGAGAGTATAGATGTTCTTTGTGTATGAATATGCATACCAGAATCATTAGCATATTAATACAGAAATTCCTTTAAAGTAAGAGTCTTGTAAGGTCCGCTTTTCCGTGTTAAAGAAAAATATACTCAGAGCCGCTGAAATAAGACGACTTTTACACGATTCTTTCAATTATGTATAAACAAGATAGTATATTATGTTACAAACCTTTCATGTTTATATTTGTTTATTATTAAGTAGTTATTCATAACATTTCTGGGATATTTCATTATGAAATGTAAAGAGAACGAGCTAGTTGGTATAGCTAAAGGTTTAGTTTAGTCTTTGAAATGTTTAATGTCAGAGTTTCTTAGCTGTAACAATGTGAAATTGTATCAGTGTTCAGAATTTCATGTATACTTGATATGCCTGTTATAATGTTAAGAGATTTAATAGGGACTATTATTTGCGGTAAATAGAGCATGTAAATTCTGTGATGTGAAATTCCTGTAGTTATATTTAGTGTAGTCCTGTAGTTATACCTACTTACTAACTTGCTTAATATTTTAGAGACTCAAGGGCGCACTACTGTAAGGAGGCTCTTTATTAATTTTGTTTAGGTATAGTTTGCATCAATCATTCAATAAAATTAATAGCACATATGTAATTTAGTACACCACAACTCAGAACTGATAGGTTTTAGTTGCTTTTAATTATAACTACTAGTTAACTGTTCAAATATTCAAATCGCATTGGAATACTTAATATTGAATTTGAGGAATAAATAGATTTTGATTAATATCTAACCTAATTAAATTTACTCTAATCTAGAAACCGACTATTGGGACATTTTCAATGACTTTCGAGCAAAAATTATAAAAGAAATTCGTGTTATTTTCGGCTGAATGGATTTGAATGATTTTTTTGGTTTGTTGGATTCCACCACCTCTCCACCTGGATTAGGATACTAACTGTTTAAAATGTGATACCTAGTATAAACCAGAGTCGCTTTCTCTGTCCCTATGTCCCTATGTATGCTTAAATCTTTAAAACTTCGCAACGGATTTTGATGCGGTTTTTTATAGTCTATAGATAGAGTGATTGAAGAGGAAGGTTTTAGTATATAATATATTATGTTTTAGACAAAGCGGGCGGAGCCGCGGGCGGAAAGCTAGTAAGTAATAAAATAACATCGATCAATCAATCTTTTGAACCAATTTTATTTATTGTATGCAGTAGACTCATCTAATCAAAAATTCAAGGAATTAAAGAGAACTTCTTTTTCATTCGACACAAAAATCTTATTGTCTTACATATAGAGTCGTACACAATTCATAATATTTGAACTATTTGTCCGATTTAATATTATATATATATATATTAATATTATATAGTCTGCTCCATGTCTGCTCTAACTTCTTAAGGGTATTTGTTATATTTAATGATTATTTTGAGATGGGCGTATTTAGTCTACATAATAATATTCTATCAAAACATTTCAGGGAAAATAACTAGGTAAGCGTAGGTGGATTTTAAATGTTTTTTCTAAGAATCTTTTTACTATTTAGTGGATCTTAAGTAAAACCACAATATAAAAACACAGTATTTAACGCAGATTTATGATCTACTAGCTTCCGCCCGCGACTCCGTCCGCGCGGACGTCGGTCTTTGCGTGGATGGTCTCCATTTTGAGAAACTCTGACAATGACATCTTATAAATATCTATTGGACCCAAATACGGCTAGGCCTATAATAATACGCAACGTGTGTTCGCGGTTCTACAGAACAACGTCTATGGATAAAACTGAAAAATGCATGAAAATACGGGAGATATTTCGAGCTAATAGTGAACACTGTCCATTTGTTCACGTAATGAAATAAATTATCATATATATTCTCGTTCATATACATTTAGATAATTAGATTACACCGAGCTCTTAATTATATTTCCTTTGTAATATTAGTATGAGAGATATCGAAAAATATTATATTCATTATGTTGGTATTATGAGTCATTAACATTTAAAATAAATCAAGCCATTTTAAAATTTTACTTGTTGAGATAAGCTTTTGAGCTAGGTAGGTAACTTCACTAAGCTAATTTGTTTGTGGGTGTCTATAAGAATTTATTAAATTCAGTGTAAAATACAATCAATGTGCTTTGTAAGCGAAAATTCCTTGATATCCAAATTTTTATACAGTAAAAAATATAATTATTCCACGAATCTTGATTGTTTAAAGTAATTATGAAAATTTATTAACCTCCAGACTATTAACGAAGGGTCGTTCAATGTATGGTACTTTAATTAAATAATGTTAAAATTAACACATGTCTAATTAATATTAACTAAACAACGCAATACCAAAAATATTAACGTCAATATTTGCATAATTGCATTATTCACGCTTTCTATTCACGTGCACATTATGAAAGACAACAATTTAAACACTCAAGCATAAAATGTAGCACGATTTATCTAAAGTATTGCGATTATTCGATATAAAAGGGACCTTTTGCCCTTCGTTTCCATAATCGCTTCCTCATGGCAGTTTATCCTTTACGTGAATGTGGAATGGCAACCAGTTTCCGTGTCACTAAGTGCTGCTTGCTATCAAAATAACCGCTAAAATCAATGCAGCGAATACGCCTGAAATAGTTGTGACTGCAAGGGAATGCTTTTCAATTATTTATTTTATAAGAATGGTTTTGATACCTCATTGAAATCTCTATATATAAAAATGAATCGCTATTTCCCTTGGTCACGGCATCATGCGTGAACGTTTGGACCGATTTTGATAATTCTTTTTTTATGATATTCCTTGAAGGTACGAGGATTGTTCTTATGGAGAGAAAACGGATACCTACGTATCACGGGTGAAGCCGGGGCGGACCGCTAGTGTTTTATATTTATGGATGCAATGGCAATTTAGTCTAGTCACACTCCTATATAAGGTTCAAATAAAGTTAAATATTGTGTTCACATTTTTTTAATGTACCTACATATCTTCTGATTGTATGAAATCAATAGTTTTGCCCTTGCTATCTTTCACAAAAAATATAATATTATTGATCTAGTTATTAAATTGGAAAGTACTGGAGACCTTCGGAGTTCAGACACGCGACCGAAAACATCCGATATATTATATTGACTTTACTAGTATGAATATTTTAAATTATATCAGGAGATGTTTTTTTATATTTTCTGTGTATACAAGAGATTTTAAATTCTGTCCTCAGTCAGACTTTTAATTCTTTTATATACCTACTTAGTAAACACAAAACAGTACCAATATTCAACACGAATCAGTTTACCTAGGTTTGTTTGCACGATTTTAGTATAAAAGCTTGTCAAATCGAAGCCTAGATACGTATATTAAGAATTTCTCCGCAATATAATACGAGATATAGTTAAGCGAAATAACTAACAATATGAAAAGTGCACACCAAAAATATACTTAATCATAAGTATATTCGCTTTGGTATTGCTCTATGATAAAAATTAATTCATAATCATTAATTGATAAACCAACGACCATCCAATTATTATCTTAGTTCTATTGATACAAATTTTATTTACTTTTTTCAAAAAGACGCTTGATGATTGAAAATTATGTAACACTTCTTTCAAAACTGTTTAATCATTCTCCAATATTTGTCTCTACAAAATATGTATTAAAATGAGATGACGATTTTAAATGATTGTAAATTATAATTTGTATTTCCACTCATAGTTTTTAAAACGGATGTATAACTGATCGATGAACACGACTCCAAGTTAGGTTACTGTGTCACGGAGGCGCAGCGGGAAAGCGCGCCAAAATTGCAACCTGAATTATTTATCTGTAGTCGGGACTATTCACTGTGTACTACAATAGTATATATGTTATGCAGTAATGTACATGTACTCGAAATTGACCCTTATGATTTGGGATCGCTAGATATAATGTTGAACAAACCTTTAAAAACGTTATTCACACTTTAAATATTTTCAAATTGAATATCTATAATTCCGAATTATCCAATGAATTATGGAATTAATTTTAATTTAAATAATAAGAAGAAAGAAATGCTACGTTAAATGTCTCGTATATTTAAGTCAATGTGGCAGGTAACGGTGACGAAATAATAGCTAATTAGAGAAAAGTTTTGGTAATGAAATTATTAATGCTTGTTAGCTGCTACTTGCCTTATTACTATTGACCTCTTTTAAAATTTGTTGATCGACATTCGACATCACATTTCTCTTTGATAAAAAAATATGTAAGTATAACATGACGCTTCTTGGAAGCTTAGAGGCTTATAGACCGGGAGATACTGACACAAAATTTCGAGTCATTTGTAACAAGGATGGCGGTTCTACAGGGGTCTTAGTACGCAATGACAAAAAGAAAAATGATGGTGTGAACGCTGGTACCGGTGGCTTAGTCGCGTGGGCGTTTGTCGAACTCGTCGGAAAAATAGCGAAAGTCAAACGATTTGTAACACAAAACTTTTAGAATTTACCGATAGCCCATAAAAAAGTAGTAGGCGGTAGTGTCATGCCATACTTTTCCGGTGTGACTTACAGCCCGCCATACCGACGAGAATGTGTTGATTTAAATAAAACAATTATTCAACCATTTGTACCAGGCTAACTTTTGCACAGGTAACTATCGTCGTGCAGCCATTTACGAAAATCGCCATGCCATACTTTTCGGACGTTTCCAAATGGTCGCCATACCGCCGAAAATCTGCAAAAAAATTTTATTTCGCCAAACTTTTTGTACCAGTATTGCATTTGGATTTTTGGAGAGTATTTGATAAAATGTGACCATTATTATATTTGCCATACTTCTAGTAGGGGGAAAAAGTGCTGTTATACTTGAAAACTTAATTTATTATTAATTTATATAAGTAAAGATTTCCAACACTTAGATCTTTGAAATTTTGTATTTATATTTGTTAATCCTCAAACTTACAGGAAAAATAAGTGCCATACTGTTACAAATCGTTTGACTTTCGCTATTTTCCGACGAGTTCGACTAACACCCACGCGACTAAGCCGCCGGTACCAGCGTTCACGCCATCGTTTTTCTTTTTGTCATTGCGTACTAAGACCCCTGTAGAACCGCCATCCTGTTACAAATGACTCGAAATTTTGTGTCAGTATCTCCCGGTCTATTAGACTCTTCTTAGGTCAAAACTTTATGTGTCGGAAAAAATCGTATGAAAATTGCTATTTAATATGGAAATACGTAAGCTTCGATTTAGCTTTCGCATTTGTATATTTAAATATTTTTATTTGTTATATAGTTAGATGATCGTTACAGAGAATACTTATTCAAGCATAGAATAAGTGCGGCTTATGTATGCAGTAAGATAAACGTTTTGTTTGCTACGAAGATCTTCATTTTTCAGTCCATTTTCTTTACAATTTTATTGTAGTTTCATAAAAGTCTATTGTTCCTTGTTTTATCGACATAAGTTGAGGTAGAAAATCCATCCAAATTAGGAGATAGTTTGAATATTGGAAAAATAACAGTCATAAAGAGTCATATCGATGAGTAAAATGGAATGAATTTAAGAACAGCAAATGAAATGGATGTAACTTGTCTAAACAAAAGCAAAAGCTTTATTTAGACAAGTTTTATGCTCTTACAAAAGCTACAAACTGAGATTGAAAGAAAATAACGAAAGATAATAAATGTACAGATAACAATTGTAGAGATAATTGGATGAAAACAAACATATTTCATAACGTTGCGATTCGTGGGATTATCGGAATAATCCTATTGTGGCGAGTCTAATATATTATTTTGTAATATGAGTACGAAACCTTTATACGTCTACGGATAGAATTCATGGACCTTTTTAGTAATTTTAACACAAAGATAAGGTTTTAAAAGCATTGTGTCATACAATTGCTGAAATGTATCTGGAAAATGCGAAAGCACGCCGCGTTGTACAAACATTGTCATGCTATAATACGGGATTTTATCTACTTAAATCCAGAATAGTGTAATAAAATCTCGAATACATTGTTTGGAGGTTCAAAGGATTGATAGCATTTTGGTCTGGGTAATGTGTTTGGTTTGCTAGTGAAATGTTGACATACTAGCTTATCATTAAGCATTACAAAGTTTAAGAGCAAAAATACACTATTGGACATTTATTGATCGTTAATTCTGATTATTACTATACACTTTTAAAGCTATGATTCTATAAAATTATCCTTAATTCTTCCCTTAAGTAAATTAATCTCACACCAAATCGAACCCAAACGTGAAATAAACGGAAGTAAGCTATGTGAAAACTGTTGAAAGCTAGAACTTTATCATTAGAACATAAGAAGGGATAAATGAAGTACACGACCCTATTCACAGGCAATGATTACGTGTGAATTTTATACGAGTACTCAGCCTGATTAGAAAGGACCTCACCGTCCTGCCCTGCGCCTTGCATTACGGAGGCAATAAGCTTCAAGAGTAATTATCCCATTAGTGGTCAAGCGTGTCTTGTTAGGAGGAAACCTAAGGCATTTATTAGCTCTGCCTCTTGGGATTTCTCCGAGTAAATCCGAGCTTAGAAAAATACAATCTATCAGTGCAGGTGGTGAGTTATTTGCAGAGATTAAATGAACCAATTAAGATGTATCCCCATGGATGTTATCTTCTTTTCCAGTAGGGAAGTGGAATAATTTAAATGTATAAGATTGTTCTTCGCTCTATTTAAAAATAACTAAGCAATTAGTTTTACTTAATTATGTATCTCTTATTAAAAGATTTGATTGCATTTTTATGTAGGTGCATTATTTTGATTTTCTACCAATATACGAGTAGTATTTTGAATAGCTATTCGGTATTACTCATTTGTATGCAAATAATATATCTATGCGTATCAGGATATTACTAATTTGACTATCCTGCCAATCATAGTTCTATTAATAAGATCAAAGGCAAAATGATTCAGACACCTATGAATAACTGGGAGTTTGTGAGTGTTTTGACAATTACTAATGTAACAATTTTAGATAGTCCAATACTTTGCAAAATTCAGCAGCTGGATTACTATCGAAGTTTTATTGTGAAAGCTTATTTTTCCTCCTTCTTGGTTGTCTTGTTAATTTGCCAGTTCATTCAGGTAAATTAATGTTTAGAGCTAATTAAACTATTATTTCTTCTTTCCTTGTCAAACAATTAAGACTTCACATCTATACATATAATAAAATCGTAAGAAAGTCAAAACTGTACATTGAATATTTTTTTAAAAGAATACATAATCCATGATCTATAATCGATATAGAAGCCAAAAACATAGTTTTTAGAATTTTTGTCTGTTTGTCTGTTTGTCTGTTTGTCTGTTTGTCTGTATGTTTGTCCAGGCTAATCTCAGAAAGTACTGCACGGATTTACTTCAAATTTTGTCTATACATATAATAAAATCGTAAGAAAGTCAAAACTGTACATTGAATATTTTTTTAAAAGAATACATAATCCATGATCTATAATCGATATAGAAGCCAAAAACATAGTTTTTAGAATTTTTGTCTGTTTGTCTGTTTGTCTGTTTGTCTGTATGTTTGTCCAGGCTAATCTCAGAAAGTACTGCACGGATTTACTTCAAATTTTGCATGAATATTACTAACAGGTCGGGTCAGGCTGTTATATACATATTATCATGCTATCACCTTCGGGGGAGGAGCTGTGAACCTTTATTTTTCTTACGTATTCCGTGTACTACGACAGCGTACAATATAAAGACTCATGTTTAAATGTTGTTTTTGAGTAAGCCATGCTATTGTCTACCTTTACACTATAAAAACTACATCATTTAAGTAATTTTAGCAGAGAAACAGTATAATGAATCTTAGTAGTATGAAGACAAATTTAAAACAGCGCCATCTATGAGATTTCATTAAAATTAAATCAATTTACATAATATTAACGCTCCTTGGAAATTCATAATTTAAATATTATGATGTTGGTGAGTTTGTTTTTTTTTTTAAAGTTAAATAAATAATTCATATCTTCCCAGAGTAAATTTCAGGTGCGCTTATATTTCATGTGAATATACTAAATTTTTATAAGTGAGGGTAGATGTTTATTATTTGATGTTAGTTACAGTTATATAGGTAATAGACGTAGTATTTGTATTCTCTTTGGGTAATAGTAGATAACAGTGATTGTGTTCATTGGTTACATTTTTAAAAATCTTCGGCTTTTTTTTAATTTTCGCCTTCTTGCGTTCCCACAAAAGGTAAGTTGTAGCTTTTATATTTATTGTTTATTATAATTATATAGTTAGACTCATGTTTTTAATTAGTTAAATTTATGACAAAATAAGAAAATGATGAAATTTTATTTTTATCATGTAGGTATAACTTTTACAAGACTATATTATACGCCCAAAGAAGGTCACTTTAGTTCTTGATAAAACTTTATTTGTTAGTAGCTTTTTATTAAAATTAGGTACACTTATCTTTTGATTTTTTTTTTATTTACAGATTCAATGTTCATAAAAATTGACGATTTGCGTGAGGATGTAGTGGAAATTAGTAACCTTGCGCGTGGTCAATCAATATTCAATACATATTATAATAAAATTCTAGAAAAGTGATGTCTGTACAATGAAAATATGTAAAAAAAAATAGCAGGGGTTATTATTAAATCGATCTCAAACCCAAAACTGTAGTTATAATTTTTTTTGTCTGTTTGTCTGTATGTTTGTGCACGCTAATCTCAGAAACGGCTTATCCGATTTAGATGCGGTTTTCACTAATATATTGTGGTAATCTTCATTTAACATTAAGTGTTTATTTCATGTTAATCGGTTTGTAAATAAAAAAGTTATGACCATTTAAGTATTCACGGCGAACATTTGCAAAGGCATTCTATTGTACACTATACAGTGTACGATAAAACGTAAGTTATCTGTTATACGCTACAGTAGTTATTATTCCTTATAAATGTCCAGGTGATCATATCGATAGTCCCCAAGGGTGGGGGGGTAAGCTGAGGTAGTAGGGGGGGAAGGGGTCAAATTAGAATTATGCTTACTTCTAGGTAAATTTTATACATAAAATGTCCTTTAAATTATGTCGTATTATATTTTTAACCCCTTTTAACCATTTTTAACCATCAAAAAGATGGGTGATAAGTGTTTGACCGCTATGTTTGTCTGTTTGTGCCACCGTAGCTCGCTAACAGGTCATACGAATTAGATGCGTGTTAGGCAGCATATTTTCCGACGCTGGTTCTTAGATAAAGTGTATCAAAATCGGTTCATCCATTTATTATACCTAGGTATATAGAGGTAAAAGTGGGAATGTGGGAAAAAATATTAGTTATATTTTTATCCAATTCGGTTTATCCATTTATTAGATTACAGCGGTGAAAGTGGGAATGAACAATAATCGAATGTGGTCAAATAATATACTCAAGCGGCATATCAAAATATAAAAGAGCAACGTGTTTTATCGAAATCGGTTCATCCGTTTATTACATTTAGGGGTGACAGTGGTTAGATAAATAAACCAAATGGAGCATCAAACGACAGGATATGACGTGTACATATAGGTATAATTAGATAATATGGTTTACATCAAAATCGGTTCTGCCATTTACTAGGTGTGGAAAGAGAAGGGTTGAAAGTCTGTGAAAGAAGAGGGGGATATGGGAGCGAGAGGATAGCCACACCCTGGAAATTTTGAACTCTACTCAAAGCCACATAGGCCTGGCTCTTGGCAATTTTTTTTCCTAAAGATACCACTTCTTTTGCCACTGTGATCCATTACAATTTGTGCACGGTTACGGCCCAACTTAAAAGATGTCAAGAAGCAACAAACTTATAGATATCAATATGATGTAGGAATGTAATATGGAGGTAGAGGTAGGTCTCGCTCACTTGAAAATATCACATGAAAATAAGAAACTGAAGTTAAAAATTTAAAAATTAAAAAGAAAAACCCAACGAAGGAAAAGGAATAAATAATAATTTTACAAACTTCCCGACGATCTTTAAAATTAAGTACCATTATAAAAAAAATATAATTGTCTATGATATGATAATGATGGTATGGCAGCCCCGATGACTTTGTTTTTTTATTTTTATAAATATTTAAAATGGTATTTATTTTTAAAGATCTTCGGGAAGTTTGTAAAATTAGTGAAACTTTTATTACATCGTCTCAAACTTTTTGGTCTGTGTAGCGCATGTCGCGTGACGGTCGGCTGCCGAGTAGGTATAAAGCAGTGTTCAGAGTCATTATCGTACAAATACGATAATTTTGTGCCTAAGTTTCACTTTTACCGTGGTTTCATAAAACCACACAACATTTTTTCCTTTTTCTATGCACTTTTCTTCGTTGCGTTGAGTTTTTTTTTTATTTAATTTTTATTGCACGGTCTAAACGGTTTAGTTACTACGGCGTGAGACAGGAAAGATCTGAGCGCTGAGACAAACGTCAAAACGCAAAGGAATAGAATCCGCTATCGATACTAATTATTGTCTTAAGCGTATGATGTTTTGATAAGGTTTTGTTCACCTTACCAACGACGACGACGACCACGAACAAAATTTTCATCCAGTCGTAATTTAACAAAATTGTGCAAAACACAATTAAAAATAAATTATTAAAATTTCCTGTCGTTCTGGTGATTGGAATTTTTATTTTTGAGATCAACGAATGAAAAAATAGATTTTTCGTAGAAACGGTTATATATATTGTCAAAAACATCCATACAAGGAAGGAATTTATTTTTATTTTTTAGCTCAGTTTAGTAATAAATTTTACTAACAGTTCGTTTAATTATTTATGGTAGTACGTGTTTATTCAATAAAAGTTAAGTAGTAACTACCTACTATGCAGTCACTATTCCACGCGGACGAAGTCGCGGGCACAGCTAGTAAGTCTATAAAATAATATCTATTAATAAAAATAATACAACTATAGGTCAGATCATCTATCCCTCATAGCAAATACTTCATACCATACATCGCGTGATATTTTGCAATATGTCAGATGAACAGATCCCAATTACACGATATATTATCAAAGTGTCCGCCTTGCATTTGATGTGATTGTGTTCGCCCATTAGTATTCATTGGATTATAGACCTTGGAACGAATCTTGTTTACAGGTGATTATAACGCAAGGAACTTGATTCATTAGGATAATTAATTGCATGGCAAATATGCCCATTTAGTACTTTATGGTTCCTTTGTAATGTATTTCTAAACTCGACAGCGGTAGCCAATCATGAAAGAGGAATACATTTCTTACTAGGTCAGTATATACTGGGCTTAGTTATTTGATGAGTATGATAATATTTTAATAATTATAAGCAGTAGATCGTCTTCTGGGAATTAAGAGTTTCCTCCACGACTTAATCAAATCTCCATAATTAAATTAGGAATTACAATTTTGGGTTTTCGAGTGCTTATTTCACAAGAGAGAGTTTTAATTTTAGAATGAATTACGACTAAAAGATTTTCCTATATCTTTTAAATTTAGGTACTTATGATATATATGATGCATCCTGTTCCCTTTAATACGATTCCAGAGATGTCTGCAGTTTCGAACTTTAAGTTTTGCGAACTATCCGAAACAAACTTCAATAAAAGTCACGCTGCCTTGGCCTGTAAAAATGGCTGCCAAGTTTACTGTCAAAAACGCAGTCTTTTATTTCAATAAGGAATTTAAATTAAAGGCGTTATGCGGCGATTACTTTTTAAAGCTTATAAAATATTTGTAGATTATTCGTATATTAACCCGTTTGTTACCCAGATACCTAATAAGAAGCTTATGAAATATGTTTTTCCAAGTTATAATTCCGTCTTCGTACTTTTATACAGATTTTTAGCAGGATTACTCCTATTAGATTTTGAATGAAAACAATGAGCTATATTTTTGGATTTATAAATAGCAGTTTAATGAATACTTTTCTTGTATCAAAGTTTATTTCAAGGCCAGAACAATAACCTATATTAGGTATATAGTTAACGATATTAGGTATATAGTTAACGATAAATGTTGCCAGTTAGGGCAGGCATTGCTCCAGTTATAAAATAGTAAATCTTCGCAACCATGACCTTTGGTCACGCTCGCTTCAATGGGCGACCATGCAAAATTGAAACTAATGTCACGCTAAGTGCTCGTATGAATATTATGAATTAGAAATATTAATCTTATTATTACTATTTTCTATTTTAATCTTGCGTTTAAAAGCTGCACGCAACTTCGGTATAAGTACTTATTTGATTTTTTAAAGTTATGTATCCGTGTTACGAAGAAGGAGAGCTTTTTAAAATATTTCAAATACCTATAAGATTATTTGAATATTTTTCTTTATTAAAATATAATATGCTTACTCATAATAGATTTTCTACTCATAATGATATATTGAGCCCGCTCTACCATTCATCTCTAGCACATTAAAAGTTTAAAAGCATTTTCATGTTTATATAATGCGTACAAAGCAACAATATCTCTATTAAGTTATTTTTTTGCCATCGTTGTTTAATATAATTAATTCCGATTTCAATACTAAAGAAGATTTAAAATACGAATTTTGCTGTAGCGTAAATGAAGCGTGTTATTGAGGCCGTTCCCGTTTATTTTATTTCTGAAAGTTACCAACTATCATTTACGTAATGCATTCGAATTATCATGAAAACGGTACAAAAATCTGTATGCAAATAAACAATCAAATATCGATGTCCAGATAAAATTCCAGTATTAAATTGTAAATGAATTTTCAGTCACAATGCGATTGATTTCCAAGAGAAATTTAGAAAACGGATAATACTTTCAATTTATTTTACTCGTTCATTTTGTGATATCAGGATTTTTCGGAATTTCGTCTAACAGGGGAGTGGCATTTAATTTTGACATTCCAGCTTACCATTGAATATTAAGGGCTTGGTCTAGTAGTGCAAACAAATGCATCCTGTCATCCTATATGTAAATAATACAAATGTACTAAGGGAAAGTTGCTCCACTTAATTTTTAAAAATTAAATCATTCGTATGCATAATTTAATATTCGTAATAAGTACCAAAAATGACAATTTGAAACAATTTTCGTGAAAATTACACCGGGTGATTTTTTTTTATCAGTACACAAAATTTGCGAATACTTTCTATTGATATCTTCAACTTCATGTTTATATAACTGATCAACTTTTACAAAGAAATTTGGACGAAATAAAAAAAAATAAAAATAATTTGGAAAATCCAAAAGTGCACGCCTCATAATTTTTTTTTAATAAATATTTATTAATTATTATTTTTGTTTATTTAATAACAATTAAACCACATCGAATCAGACCCTGAAAAATGAAAGGGTTCTATTCCTGAGCATACTCAAGCGTAAGAGAAAAAAAAAGACTCGATTAGTAAAGTATTTCGGTCGCTATCGTGTTAACAAGAAAAAGGATCCGCACATACAGACACACGGACGTCCAAGACAGAACTTTTTTAAACTGTTTTTTAACTAGTTTAAATAACAAAAATGACATCAAAAATATCATGAACGTTAAAAATAGTGTTTTTTCTTAATATGTGTGTGTATGTATTATCTTACAAGTGCAATGTATGATACATAAAGACATTTTAAGTTTGAAAAATCAGATGTTTTGCGCGAAGTGACAGTAGTACCCACCTCAACGCTTCGCTTATGAGGCGTGCAAAATAAGCTTTCCATTCAAAATGCATAACTCTATAGGTACATTTTTTTCGACCTAAGTTTCTTAGTGAAAGTTGTTCAGTTTAACTAATAAAACGGATAAACAAATTTTGTATATAATAAAAAAAATGTAATGTTTGTGTTAAAAAATTATCAAATAGAAAAATACGCAAATGAAAACAAAAGATAATTATTTCTGACTAGCTTCCGCCCGCGACTCCGTCCGCGCGGATGTCAGTCTTCGCGTCTTCTATAGATTTATTATATTATGTGTAATATATAGATTTATATTGATAAACCTAATAAATCTTTTGCTAGCATTCTGATGCTTTATCGGTTGCACTGGATTTATCTCTTTTTTTTCAATCGCTTGAATGATATAGGATGGGTCCTTGATGGGCATCGAATGCTGAAGTCTCGAATCAATCAATTCTGACAGTAGGCAATTTATGTAAAATCTTGATAATGGTCCATCATTTTATTTTGCCTAAACGTTACATACTTTTTTATATATTCTATTTTTAACGAATTATTCACTCCAGTCCAAACAGCAAATAAGCAGACTTCTGCTTCTGCAACGTTTAGTTGTCCCTGAATTTAGAAAAAATAGTCATGATTAATCATGAAAATAGTATTTCAAATATTAAATTTTTTTTAACCGCATCTTCCGCATTCATGTCTTTTGCCGGAATTAGACATTTAACTTCTACTAGTCCCATTTTCCCTTTTTGATATGGGAGTGTATAAAGTAAATTTTTTAGATATTTCTCGTTATACTTTTAAAAAGTTATTATTGTCATTTTGCTCATTAGGTAAAGTAATTTCGATATCAGTTTTAAGTTTTTTGATACCTGCAATAATAACGTCATAATTGCCTGCAGGCTGCACATACTTATCGATTACACCCTGTATACAATCCACCATCCACATTCATAATGTTTTCCTGTCCTCCTCTCCTTTACGCTGTTCACCGATACATTTGAAATGAGTAAATCTGCTACTACTGAAGGATGTTTCATTGTGATCAGCAAATTTTCACCACTGTTGTCGATTATTTGTTTTTCATTTTTAATCAGCAATTGGGAATCATCAGTTTTGTTTTTTGCAGATTGGTGATGTACCCTAACAATACGTCGAAAAGGGAAAGCATCAACGAATTATCGTTTTCGTCCTCTTTTTTTATTCTTCGCGTCTCTGTTACTTGTGTTTGTTTAGTTCTCAACACCCACTGAATTTTCTATGTTATTGTGATCTTCCATTACATCTGAGTTTTGATGATGTGATGATAATCCATTCGTTTTAATATTGGTACTTAGAGTTGGTGGACTAAACTAGAAATGGCGGACTAAATTTGTCAGCGCGTCTGTAAGATCAGAATATAAAACCAACATCCTGTATTTAAGTTACAAAATTAATAATCAAACAACATGCCGCTACGTTGAAAATGACTAGAAGAAAAAATTAAAACACCTCGGATCAATTTTGGAGTAAACAAATCATTTTCCCCGTATGGGGATTTCCCCGGATGAACTTGGGAAGTTCAAGTTCTCAATACAAGTTTATATTATATTTCGTATTTCTCAAACGAAAAATAAACATTTTTGGAACTTCAAAAAAATTATATTATAAGAAAATTTATGAGCTTACTTTAGTTTTAAAGAAATATTACTGACACCCCGTAAAATAAAGAAATTGTTGCCAATCACCTTTGCAATCTATTTGGTTTCATTAACTTTATGTTCGAAGATAATTTTTTTTCTAATAGTTACACGCGTATTTTTTTCGTTTATTTTCCATATCGAAATCAAATGTTTAAAAATACGAATATTTGCACAAAACTAAGATAAAAATAATCAATTAACAAAAATATTAAATTTAATGAAGGTGAGCAACTTTCACTTCGGTATGAAGGAAAATCGAGCGTAGAGCACACGTCAGAACGCTCCGGCCCAAGGAGCGCGACTAAAGAAATTCGCTAGGATTTTTCCTAATTATTTTAAATATTTTTTTAATATTTAAAGAATTATCAAAATACAAAAAAAAAATTTTTAAAGGATTAATACTCATTGGTCTTCAACCAACTCGAATAAATTAATGGAAAAAATAACTTTTAGCAGTATTTATCAATAGATTTTGTAAGGCAAAAAATGGGAAATTTAATGAATTTATAACGTTTTAATTAAGAAAATCATAAGTTTTTCGGCAATTGTATTCAGCAGTTTTTAATAACGACTATATAAGGATAATAATGCGCTGATCAGATTGTGTAAATTGTAATCGGTTGCAACGTAGTGAGTGCACAAACTTAGCTCGAAATGTCTTTTGGGGAAAGAGACTTATCTTGAAGGCCTGATTAAGGTAACATAAAGTGACTTTATAAATGTGAAAAAATTCACGCGCATTGCGTATATAACACTAATTGATAAACAAGAAAAAAAAATTCAGTTTATCATTTCATTAGCCGGGAAAAAATTGTCAAATAACTTGTTGAAAGCGCAATTTTGCTAGACTGCAGCCTTAAACAATGCATTTGAAACACGGAGAGCTCTGAATGCGTATTAAAATGTAATAAAGTAATATCAAATACCCATATAGCCCACAAGATAATAGGTAGATATTTTCATTTTTCAAACATGATTTTTAAACATCAGGAAACACGCCCCTTTTTAAAAATTCATGTTTTAATAGTCATACGTTTCATTGTGACTCCTTTCTGTATTTTCCCTAAAATAAATTTATATTCATGAGATTTACGACCATGAATTTATGATTATTTTTACATTTTCTCTCTTATTTTTCTGTACTAAATAATTGAGTACTGGCGGTTGGTACACCGGAACAAATGTTAAAACCGGATGCGTATACATTGAGTTTCATACAAATATTGTAAAAATGGAAGTATTTATAGTAATCTGTAAAAAAGTTACCAGGGAAGCAGGAACTATGTATCACTTTTTCATTTTTGCGACTATAATCCCTATTCCCCTGGCAGATGAAATGAAAGTTGAGATATTATTTAAAATCTTCACAGTACGTCAATCTTGCACAGATTATATACAATGTTGCCACATGTATAATCACATATTACTAAGGTTGCATTTTCAAATAATAAAAGCCAAACCTAGATGAGCGTATCTAACACCAATGGTGTTAAAGAAGCTCTATGCTTGCTATATGCTATCTTTCGTAATTCAAGCTTACGCAATAGATATTTTCACGAGCTTCTTCAATAAAAATCTCCCATATTACCTTGTATATAAAATTATACGGACGTTTACTAATGCAGCAACACCGAAAGAAATCGATTACGCCCGACGTTACCCATAACCGTTCCCAGCACTTTACTTGATTCAATATTTTATATATCGGTCAAAATGGTCAAGGTGTCGAAAGGTTAAGTATATATTGAATGATCAGCCATTAAATTGATTGTTACTTGTTGTAATAATAAAACGTGATTTCATGTTATAATGTTATGATATTTTTTAAAATCAAATGATTTTAAGGGGATTACTATGGTCAAAACCGAAAAACACCTTATACATATTGAATTTTGTTGAGGAAACTGTTGGTACGATTGTGCTAAAAAAAATATATGTGATACTCAAGGATATAATTAACAAAGTGTATTATTTACTTTTCATTTAATTTGTATAAGAATTTTAGTTTTAGTCAGTACCGCATTGGGTTAATCCTGTAAAGGTAATTGATATGTGTGTGAATAAATAAAAATAAATAAATAAAAAATTTTAGAACGGCCTAAACATAAAAAAAAATACATACAAATCAACCCCTTTTTGAACATAAAACGCATTTTGTTAGGAAAACGGCTACATATTTATACATGAAATTTATACCAAAAAATATGTTATGATATTTGTAACAATTTGTATTGATTGTTTTTTCAATTTTCATTATTATCGTTAAATTATCAAGAAAAAACTCGAATTTATAATAAAACTCACATAAAACCTCACCTCTATTGCATATTTTCGACGAAATTTGACGGTGTCAGTTCGACTCGGACGGGGGACTGTACGTGCGGTTTTTTTTGCAAAATAACGCTAAAATTCACCGAATTGAATGTTTTGTTAAATTAAACCAGATTGTAATAGGTATTTACATGAGCAGTTCATGAAATGAAAGTTAAAAATAGGTATGTAAAGATATAAAAATCTGTTTGTAAATTAGTTTTGTTTTTGAAAGGCGTCATTGAATAATATCCAGTGCTGATAATTTTTGACAGTAAAATATTATCAGAAAACACATACCTATAAAACAGTAACCAGACTTTCCCTGTGCCTTGAATATTTTTTAAAAAAGATTAATTGCTGTTCTATCGTATATTTTAAGGGTCCAAAACAATCCAAAGCCGGGAGATACCGACATAAAATTTTGGGTCATTTGTAACAGGATGGCGGTTCTACAGTGGTCTTAGTACGCAATGACAAAAAGAAAAATCATGGTCAGAACAGTGGTACCGGCAGACTAGTCGCGTGGGCGTTAGTCGAACTCGTCGGATAAATTACGGAAGGCAAACGATTTGTAACACAAAAATTTTAGGATTTACCGATAGCCCATAAAAAAGAAGTAGGCGGTAGTGTCATGCCATACTTTTCCGGTGTAATTTACAGCCCACAATACCGACGTGAATGCGTTGATTAAAAAAAAAATTCAACCATTTGTACCAGGCTAATTTTTGCACAGGTAATCATCGTCCAGTAGCCATATGTACGAAAATCGTCATGCCATACTATTCAGACAGTTCCAAATGGTCGCCATACCGCCGAAAATCAGCATTTTATTTTATATTTTATAAAATCATTTAATTTTATATTATTGTATAAAATTGTAGGAAAGTCAAAACTGACATACCTAAACGTATAGCAACATTTTTAACCGACGCCATTAGGAGGACGAAATTCTCAATTCTACTGAATTTTTTGTTGGTTCCGTTACCTCCGCACTTTTAACTGGGTGAACCGATGATTTCTTCTACACTTATATTATAAAGAGGAAAACTTTGTTTGTTTGTTTGTTTGTTTGATTGTAATGAATAGGCTCATAAACTACTGGACCGATTTTAAAAATTCTTTCACCATTCAAAAGCTACATTATCCACGAGTAATATAAGATAGGTTTTTTAACTATGCGAGTTTTTCTTTGAAACCGCGGGCGGAGCCGCCGGCGGAAAGCTAGTGATTCATAAAAATATAAATTATATAACAATAATTCCTTTGCAGTGACTCTCCGAGGAAAAAAGAAATAGATTCGTGTTACAAATTTTAAAATCATACATAGAACATTTCCATCGACAAGGTTTTCTGGGATTTATAATCTACCGCCTGACAACTTAACCTCCCCTCCAGTTGGTTAGTTGTCAGTCGCTTACATTTTTTGAAGAGACGATCAGCGAGCCAATTGATCTTAAACAGCCGACCAGTGCGGTCTATAAGTGCCATAGCCGTGCCTTGTGATTTATGTAAGATTTAAGAAAACTATCAAGTAAATGTACCAAGTGAAGGAATAATAAAATATGAATTGTGACGAAGGCGTTTTTATTCTACAACCCAACATTCGGGATAATAATAATCAAATAAGGTTTAAATAATCTTATATATAAAAATGAATCACAAAATGTGTTGGTAAGCGCATAACTCGAGAACGGCTGAACCAATTTCGATAATTCTTTTTTTATTACATTCCTTGAAGTACGAGGATTGTTTAAATGTAGAGAAAACGTAAGTACCACGGGCGAAGCCGGGGCGGACCGCTAGTAATCATTATAAATATATTTATAAGAAAAACGAAGGTTTTTTCAATATTATTTTTTTGTTAAATTTTTACTTCACGAAAGCGAAAACTCTTCTGAAGACGTCAACTCTCTGGGAAATCTGTTTAATCGGAGGATTTTAATAAGATACTAGATAATATGTCGCAGTCATCTGGAGGAATCTGCTATTTGATTGAAGACTAGAGCGATTATTGAATGACCACATGTAATTGAATGACTAAAGAACAACTCGTCATCCAACAATATTCCGAACGTTCTATCCGCTCTGTTCAAAGGGCTATAAATTCGCTAACTAGTTGGACGTCGTGAGTGATGCTTGTTAAATCAACGTTCGGCCTAGTAATCCAAACAAATATCAGATTTAATCAGATGTCGGCGATGTCTTATAGACACAAATAATGGAAACAATGCTAAAAAACATAAATTTAAAGTTACAACATCATAAAAAATAGATTTGATCGGAGCCCTCAGTGCGCGAGTCTAACTCGTACTGGGTAGGTTTTATTTCCTTCTCGAATACCTTTAATCTTCAACTGTACTATAATTTTCCTGTTGCCATGACATGGTGGTACTGATCTACACACGTCACATGCATTTTTTCCAAAGCCACAACAAAATAAATTATCCAAGTTTGCACCCTTATGAAACCAATTCCAAGTTGCCCAATTTCTTCCTTGCCCGCGCCAACATAATATGTAAGACTGTTTAACTATAGCGTTGAACATTGTAATAGACCATAGATACCGACACAACTAACACTGTATTCTTTGAACGGAAGGGGTCATAACCCATATCAGTCATAGTCATAGGCTCTGGTAACTTCAGTCGCAGGAAAATCACTCATTTTGTAATGTGTTCAAAGATAAACAGTAGAAAAAAATAAACTCAGTTTAAAACACGATAATATTTTTGATTTTAAGCTGCTATATAGTCGATAAATAGGCACCAAACTCTTAAAGGGGTATAATATTTTAATGTTTAAAAATCGAAACACATTTTTTTTCTCGTCATCATTTCAAAGACGTAAGGGATTTAAAAAATTAACCCCGAACTAACTACAAAATACATAACAAGTCGAAAAAAACGTGATTTCTTGTCCGTTTCCCTATTTTTTTCGGTGTGTGTAGGTTGCATGCATATATTCTACTAGGTATGAAGAGATATACAGAGAACACTAAATAGGTACATTTGCCTGGTTACCATTACCATTCGATACACCATGACATGGTAGAGGCCGTTCTATAGAATTACGTCAAATAATGTACTTCATCTTTTATATCTCTGTAGGTGAGATGTTCTCCACCCTAACCATCATCAGGTCTCCAGAATATAGTAGAGTCCGTTTTGAATAAAATTAATTTCTAAATCGGTGTTTTCTTAACTGTTCCCCACTCTAGAACTTATAATTACTTGCTTAGTCATCTTAAGGTCTCCAGAATGGGTCATGTAGTAGAGACTTTGCTTATAACGGTTAATGTTGAAAGATGAGTCTTCCTACATTACATTTACAACATACATAGTACACAATATTTACTATTCATAAATGTAATATGTTACTGCCTCTCAGAGAAAACATAAATTAGGTAGAAACCACTAACACATTACGATACAATACGATACATTTTACAATTCCATAATCTTTGGTCACTTTTACTTCAACAATGATGTATATTATAGAGGGCGGTTAAAAAAACAAATTCAAATATAGTGATAGAATCATTAAGGTCGTTGAACCATGTAATTGCCTTAATTGATTTTTTTACGTCAAAGGCAGATGACATGGTACAGTGCTGCCAACTTTTTAGGAAAAAGGGGATAAAGAAAAGATTGACTAATAAGTAGAGTACTAGCCCAAAGTAAACATAAATTTGGTATCGCTGATATATAGCACCAATGGTAAATTATTATAACATATACAAAAGGACGTTTGTTTTATTGTATAGATATCTTCAAGATATTGTTTCAATGTTTGTACTCTGTACGATATGATAGGAAAATATAACAATATTTTGTTTAGCGTGTCGTTTCCGCTATCATGCGGTGGGTGTAGGAAACATTAAAATGTACGTGTATTTCACACATGATTTGAAAACAAAATGGCTTTTATTTAAGAGTGATATAACAGTTTGTAATGCTATTGATTTTCAATTGTTTTATCTTGACAGAGTGAATACAATACAAATCTTAGTTCCATTTTTGTTTTCACTGATTTTTCCACATAGAAAACTAATTAAAGCACATTTTTTATGATTATATATTACTAGCTTTCCGCCCGCGGCTTCGCCCGCGTTTTCAAAGAAAAACCCGTTCCCGTAGGATTTCCGGGATAAAACCTATCCTATGTCCTTTCTCGGGTATCAAAATATCTCTATACCAAATTTCATGCAAATTGGTTCAGTAGTTAAGGCGTGATTGAGTAACAGACAGACAGACAGACAGAGTTACTTTCGCATTTATAATATTAGTATGGATTTAGACGATATGTATATAGAGTGGTTAAATGTATTTTCTTTGTATTTCTTCATGCATAGTTTTATTAGAATTATGAGTTTTATCACTATAGGTATATTTGTTGTATTGATTTACTTGGAAAATTCTACACTAAGAGCGAGCGCGCACGAGCAACTTTGTCTCCGCAACTATTTTGTCTCTCCCATCAATTTGTATGGGGAGTTGCGTCGCTACGTGCGCGCACTTTCATACTAGCCCATAGGTGGGAGAGACAAAATAGTTGCGGAGACAAAAAAGTTGCGGAGACAAAGTTGCTCGTGCGCGCACTGTCTTAGAACTATTAAAGTGTCTTACTGAAGCTGGCGTAATGATGGATGTATGGAAGGTTAAAATAAGACAAAGTTTATATTTAAAAAAATGATTTTCTAACACTGGTTTACATTTAAATTGTGAAATCTAATCATTAAAATCTCAGTCCAAAGGATTTACAGAAGCAGGGATTATCTCTATTTCTGATTTCGTAAAATGATCTGCAGAACTTTCATTATGCTCTTATTAATTTTCACATTCCCCACTGCTATCTGCTACCTGTGTAAATAATCATTTTACTGGAAAATTCAACTTTGAAACAAAACTAAGAAGGGTATGTAACAGCAGCTCTATATAATGTCAAACAGAGATAATACGTGCGGTCACCACCAATATAATTTTTTGACTGACAGGCTACCGTCACCTATCGCCCGAATTGTTTTCGATTGTGTATGACTCTGAATTGACTCCTATTTCTTTCGAACAAGGTGCAAGGTGCATTGTTTAGGGTACTTACGATTCAATGATTCGGGGTGATTCGGGTGTTTCTGGAAATACGATAATTAGCGAAGTTCTGCATGCGCATTATTAATTTTGAAGTAGGTACTGTATATTTCACATAATTCTTAGATTGGGTAATAAACATAATATTCAGAAGAGTTTAATATTATTGTTAGTTATATCCAAACGTTCTTTTTCTGTGTCTTTAAATCCATAACACAGAGATAAAACATGAATATAGGTTTAATAGTATCTAATATCTATTCCATTAGTGAATATTTATGATGAAAGGCCTCTTGAATAGGACATTTATTTCAGTCTTCGGCTGCTAGAAACAATTTAAAATTTATATTTGCGATAGCCGACCCAATTGTATGTCTATTTCAATGGTTTTATATGCTTTGTTGTGATCTAAATATTTGTTGCATTATTTATATAATATGAACCCAAATAGTGACAAAATGTTGAGCGGGATTACTTTATAACGTCAATAATAATTATTATGTGATTTTAATTTTAGGACTTATATATTCAATCGTTGGCTAAAACTTATTCATCGAATAACGTATTAAACTACTATTTCAAAAATGTATTCTAATTGTCCGTATTTGACAGTTTACAGGTGACATTTTAAAATGTTCGTGTAATGCTTTATTGGACGTATAAATTTTAACCAGGGATTGAAAAATCGGCCCTTAAAAGATGATTCACGGTGGTGTTGTAATAAAAAAGCGATGAAATGATTCCTTTACTTTCCAATACGAATACCTGAGAAACATTTCAGGATTATGAGAATTCCTATAAATTTAATTTTCACTGATTGCGCTTTAATTTCAACTTGAGTTATGATAAAAGTTTTGATAGCAAGTTTGTTTAAGAATGCAACACAGTTTTTGAATTCTCATAAACATTTTAGTATTATTTATTACTGTTATGTTAGTTAACATAAGGATTATGTTAGTTCACATACGAACAAGATACACTTAAAAAAATAATGGTTGAAGATCCTTAAATCACAATAAAGTGAATTTTTGACAAAACGTTGATTTATATAGATACCGTGCTAATTAGTCCATTGAATAAAAAGTTCTAGAGTGCGTGAGTTAGTAACGTAAGATGTTTCTTCGGAAACATGTCAAGAGTCCCTAGGTAATAAACATACTAAAACCCCGGGCCACTAGGAGGAGCCCCGGAGTGGGGGGAGGGGGAAAATGGGTCCATTTTTTCATTTTTCGCTTAAATCTCAAAAACGGTACATGTTAGAGAAAAACTTTCAAGGAAAAGTTGAAAGGCCATAAAATTATCTACAAGTTGTACCTGAATCATTTTTTCCTATATCCTACCGTTTCTGAGTTAAACGCAGTAAAACATGATTTTGGCTCAAACAATTTCCACATCAATCGATCAAAAAATATTTCTTTCTTCCAAAAAACTCAAAAGTGCAACTTGTGACCGGTACTGATAGATTGCTCTTAATTAGGTCTATAATTGGTCAAATAAACACATTCCTCCATGGAAGCCTTTAGGAGGAATCGATTGTCAAAATATTATATTATGGTAGTTTGAGTTACTGAACTTGATCTTTTTATTTTTTTCTTCCAAAAAACTCATAAGTGCAACTTGTGACCGGTACAGATAGATTGCTCATAATTGGGTCTATCATTGATAAAAATACCAGATTCCAACACGGAGGCGTTTACGGGGAATTGAATTTTATTAGGGTAGTTACGATACTTGAACTTTTTATTTTTTTTCTCCAAAAAAACTCAAAAGTGCAACTTGTGACCGATACTGATAGATTGCTCTTAATTAGGTCTATAATTAGTAAAATAAACACATTCCTCCATGGAAGCCTTTAGGAGGAATCGATTTTCAAAATACTATATTAGGGTAGTTTGAGTTACTGAACTTGATCTTTTTATTTTTTTCTTCCAAAAAAACTCAAAAGTGCAACTTGTGACTGGTATTGTTAGATTGCTCTTAATTAGGTCTATAATTGGTAAAATAAACACATTCCTCCATGGAAGCCTTTAGGAGGAATCGATTGTCAAAATACTATATTAGGGTAGTTTGAGTTACTGAACTTGATCTTTTTATTTTTTTCTTCCAAAAAACTCAAAAGTGCAACTTGTGACCGGTACAGATAGATTGCTCATAATTAGGTCTATCATTGATAAAAATACTAGATTCCACCATGGAGGCGTTTACGGGGAATTGAATTTTATTAGGGTAGATACGATACTTGAACTTTTTATTTTTTTTCTTCCAAAAAAACTCAAAAGTGCAACTTGTGACCGGTACCGATAGATTGCTCATAATTAGGTCTATCATTGATAAAAAAACCAGATTCCACCATGGAGGCCTTTAGGAGGTATTGAATTTTATTAGGGTAGTTACGATACATGAACTTTTTAACTAACTACCCTAATAAAATTCAATTCCCCGTAAACGCCTCCATGGTGGAATCTGGTATTTTTATCAATGATAGACCTAATTATGAGCAATCTATCTGTACCGGTCACAAGTTGCACTTTTGAGCTTTTTGGAAGAAAAAAAATAAAAAGTTCATGTATCGTAACTACCCTGATAAAATTCAATTCCCCGTAAACGCCTCCGTGGTGGAATCTGGTATTTTTAGCAATGATAGACCTAATTATGAGCAATCTATCTGTACCGGTCACAAGTTGCACTTTTGAGTTTTTTGGAAGAAAAAAAATAAAAAGATCAAGTTCAGTAACTCAAACTGCCCTAATATAATATTTTGACAATCGATTCCTCCTAAAGGCTTCCATGGAGGAATGTGTTTATTTTACCAATTATAGAACTAATTAAGAGCAATCTATCAGTACTGGTCACAAGTTGCACATTTGAGTTTTTTGGAAGAAAGAAATATTTTTTGATCGATTGATGTTGAAATTGTTTGAGCCAAAATCATGTTTTACTGCGTACAACTCAGAAACGGTAGGATATAGGAAAAAATGATTCAGGTACAACTTGTAGATAATTTTATGGCCTTTCAATTTTTCCTTGAAAGTTTTTCTCTAACATGTACCGTTTTTGAGATTTAAGCGAAAAATGAAAAAATGGACCCATTTCCCCCCTCCCCCCACTCCGGGGCTCCTCCTAGTGGCCCGGGGTTTTAGTATGTTTATTACCTAGGGACTCTTGACATGTTTCCGAAGAAACATCTTACGTTACTAACTCACGCACTCTAGACCCCCCTTGGAGGGACTCATTCAATGGACTAAATTCTCTTAAAGAAGCTTGAAGTAGAGTCATTACCACCTTAATGATGATCGTTTCGCTAACAGCAAAGCGATTTTCATTGCTTCGTGTCCTGTAGATTCCTTTCTAATGTTACGAAAAAGAAAATTGATGAATTGAAAAAGAATATGAATAGCAATAAAGTTAAACAAACTACTGATTAAACTAAATAAACAATACGATACGTATAGTACTAGTATGCCAGTTTATATTTGAGGTTTTAATTTTATGCATCTACGAATCTAATATGTAGTAGGAATTAATTAGTTTCTAGCGTTGTAAGAGCTTTCAGTCATGAACATGAAAGAGTGGTTTACCACATAAGCTTCTCTGAGTCTTTGAAATTCGTTGGAGATGAACTTCGCGTTTATAATTTACATTTTTGTTAATTAAATTTGAGCTGAATTTAAGTATGTATTTTGAATGTTGTTATGTGCAATGTTAGATTGCATTAGAAATATTATTATTCTAAATTGTATACTCATTTATTATATATCAATCGTGTTACACAAAATTTCAATATTGTGTTCTTAATTCTTATATCCTTTGTGGTTGGTTATATTTATAAAACCAGTCATATTGTACCATTCGCTATCTATTCCCAAAAAACAGCGTCAGCTTGTGAATTATCACCTTCAGAAATTTCGATTCACAGTCGTATTTTGGCAGCAATTTGGCGTCCTTTTAGTGAGACAGCCGTATCGTGTAGTTTACAGTTGGGAAGTGGCTACATTTTATGGGCCATAAACTCTTTTTCACTTCGCAAATGAGAATGCATTGCCAACGTTCACATCGTGCTGTGCTGAGTACTATTTTCGATAATAATATTCAAAGAAACACCTATAACTATGCATATAACACCATACTTTAAATTATTATGAATTAGGGAGCTTACGTTGGCTGCGGCTTCCATTATACATATTTTACACATACTAGTGGTCCGCCCCGGCTTCGCCCGTGGTACATATTTCGCAATAAAAGGTAGCCTATGTCCTTTCTCAGGTATCAAAATATCTACATACCAAATTTCATGCAAATTGGTTCAGTAGTTTAGGCGTGATTGAGTAACAGACAGACAGACAGAGTTACTTTCGCATTTATAATATTAGTACACATATAAATGTATGGTTACTGACCAGTGACCATGTTTGAATGTGCACTTGTTTTTTGGAATAGATGATTCCAAAGACAAAAATATATTTTTAGATTGAAAAGACTTCTTTCAAAATAAACTATATGAACAAATATCCAACATCTCTACTATGTAATGACATTAGAAACACTCGTCCAAAACATATTTAGCTTGGGTCAGTTAAATCAGATTTAGGTCTAGAGTCAGTCATAATTAGGGTCAGCTAATCTTAGTTAAATTGATTTTGAGATCACGTGGCTTAGTTACACAAGATCCTATAATTTATATCTAATATACACATATTACTGTATCTAATGAAATTAATAAATCATATATATAACTAGCTGTGCCCCGCGGTTTTACCCGCGTTGCTCCGATCCTGTTGGTCTTAGCGTGATGATATAAGCCTATAGCCTTCCTTGATAAATGGGCTATCCAACACCGAAATAATTTTTCAATTCGGACCAGTAGTTCCTGAGATTAGCGCGTTCAAACAAACAAACAAACAGCTTTATAATATTATATATAATTAGTATAGATATTTGATTGTGAAGTCCCGTGTCCCCGTAGTGGGGTAAGGGGCAGATGCATTATTCATACATCTGTTTCACTGATCGATTTTCTTTACTATAGATATTAATGGATTGAAAAAGTCTGTCTGTATGTTATGATTTCACGGTTTATTCACAGCCCTTTTTACCAAGGTCCTGGGTCAAACAGGAACGATTGTAAAAAAGGGAATGTCTTATTCCCTTTAAAACAAGGAATGTAAGCTTTTATCTCTGGTATTGTCCGAGGGTGAAACTGCGGGGTCTGATAAATTAATAGTATTTTTACCGTAAAAAATTGGACATCAAAGAGTTGAAGGAAAATATAAAGACACTCAAAACACGTAACCATTTTCTAAAACAACAAGAATCTTGTGTGATACTTTTCATAAAAATAGAGCCCTACATTCGGTGAAGATGTCCAACATCAAACAGAAAGATACAAAGATTTATTACCACAATGAGGAGCGGTTTCGTTGAACGAATCTTTTATTTAAACATGAGAGCCGCACAAAGCCTAAATAAATATTCGTAATTGAACAATGGGCTAATAGAGGGCAAAATAAAACTCAGTTATTTACGGACATAAAGTAAATGGAGTCATCTTCCATAATCACCCATTTACTAAGTGACAAGCGGCCCGCCCCGCACCCATTACGTGCTGTTAAATCCTTAACTAATTTATTATACTTTATTTTTATTTCTGGACGCTAAGATTATATTTTGTTATTGTCCCAATTTCAATTTCAAGACAACAAGATTTAATAAATATGAATGGATATTTGAATGAAAAAGTAAGACAGGGAAGTTACAAAGAAGTTTTTTTTAATAGGACTGAAATAAAGTTAAGCTTTTTTTAAAAAGTCGAGATTATATTATACATTATATTTATTATATATATAGTACATTATATTATACTAAAAACAACCCTAGAGGCCGTCAGTTCGATGCCCGATGGAGACAAAAACATTCTCCTAAGGGTTGGGCATAAAGCTGATTACCTATTTGCACGAAAAGAAAATCGATCGGTGAAACAAATGAGAAATGCATGGACTCCTTCACACAACGGACTATTAGTTAATTTGTATCTACTTTCTTCATTTTCGAATAAACATAATTACATAGAAATACTCTTACAACTAGAAGCTATTTTGTTACGGTAGCTTATAACATTTTCTGCTTTCATATGAACGATAAACGGTCACAATGAGTCATTTATGAACTTTGCAGGGCTCGATCATAATGTGTTTATTGAGACCGTTCGAAACACGTGGTCTTTGTAGAAATAGAACATATCGACAGCAAAACGGCAGCTTGCGACAAAATTAGATTTTTGATAGTCTTTTTACGTACCTACTGTCGTTAGTTTGTCGCCGCTAATTTGTGATGTAAAATGGGATTAGCACGGACGATTTATAAAATACATAACCTATTTTTATGACGGGTAATATAAACATGAGCGCGTGTATGTAAAATATATAATATTGTGACCAAATTGTGACACTGAAAATGTGACTCCTCTTAAGAATGTTCTAGACTTTGGATCTTTCGATGATGACTTGGAGTTCGATAATTATTATAAAATAATATAATCAATGATAAACACATTGAATAATAGGCTAATTTCAGTATTTACTCATTCTATGGAAGGAACATATCTATTAATAATGGTTGGTAGCTTCCACACCCAAGTATGCATAATCTTATTATTTCTTTTATACGAATTTCAGGATTTTTTTAGGTCTTATTCATTGTTTGAAATTTGTTAAGATAGAATCATGATGGTTTCATACTTAAAATTTGCGAATAAACTTATTTTTTATTTATAATAACATTACAAATGCGAATATATTTATTTATTTGTTTGTAGGTAATTATTTCCAGTTATGTTCATTCCCACACAAAATCAAACATCGTAATTTGCCTTTAACCACGCAGGCGGCAGTTAACAGTTCTCTCATAAAAATAAATTCCGTAGTTAAACTTGTCATATTATAAGCATTGATAGATATTATGGATGCTCTGATGAAAACAAAACACAATAAAATTCCCATAACTATGTATCGAAATATCATAAAACTGTACCGATGTTAATGTATTCATGATCCAAGACCAATTATTCAGTTCCACAAGTCCTTTGAATGTTCCCAGTTGGATTAGTTAGATTGAGTCGCATAGCTGCAATCTCACAAAATATTCCTTCATTATGTGTAACTTGGTCGTTATCACGTCTAGTTTTGAATATAAAAGCATATTCGCATAAAGCTTCGGAATTTACATTGGAGTGCCTTAAGACGGTTTTATTAGATCTCTGTCAGCCGTAAAAGGCGACAGGAACGTTTATTGGGCAGTTACTGAGATTCAATAAGAAATATTGGTTTCCCTACTTCGGTATTACGACGGCTTAGCCATCTTGTAAGTTGTTTAATAATTTATATTGGAATATTTGATGTTGAGGCTATGGTTGAAATTGATTTGCTTTTCTCGTTTCCGAGAAACTTTTATGTGTTGCCTTGTTCGTATGATGATACCTACTATTAAACGTAATTATAGTTTCGGAAAATGGAAAAGTGCATTCAAATAATTCTATAACCTTAGATTATGGATTGGTCTCCGCGCGCGCGCTACGACTAGATGCCGCTTGCGTACTTGAAAAATGCGGCAACTTTTAGTACGCCGAATTCGGCGTACCCGAGCCAGTCGTGTCACAAGCATTGTGTGGAGAGGGCATACCGATAGTTTTTGAAGATTTTGGACAAAACCCGAAGTAAAATGCCTGTTTGTGCCATAAAACTGTTTAAAAAAAATATAACAAAAAATAAGTGAGACACTGGGATCACGTACGATCAGGAATAATCGTATTATTCGAAATTTCACCTGTACTTTAAAAATGTTGTTTACGAAAATATGACGCCATTCAGTGTTGCCGTACTGCATATCCCAAAAAATACACATGGTTAAGGAAATCTTTTAGCAATAATTTGAACTTTTCATAATGATTTTTTCAATACTATTACTAACGCATATATAAAAAAGGATAATTATAACAATAATTTATTTCTGTTTAACCATGTTTAACTGACTCATATGTTATTTTTTTTATTACCGCTGTTTACTTTTAAGTTTTAAACAACCTTTGTGCCATCGCAACTGGATTTGAGTCGCATGTTCATGGGTTTGATTCCCGGCAAGGCCAAGATGAAAAAAAAATATTTTTCAAACTTCAGCCCATTACCCATTTATGAGGTAAAATTTATGTAGCTGGCAGTACAATTCTTCACACACACTAGCGTCCTTACAAATTGCCTTACACACACTACAGAACTGAGTTGCCGCACTCACGGAGCTATTGTTTTTAGGTGAGGCGGTATCTAGTCGTAGCGCGCGCGCGGAGACCAATCCTTAATCTATGTCTATAACATTCATCATGCATTCATGTATAACATTTTTCGAAGAATATATTTGTAAGTTTGGTGTAGAAATTATCAATTATTATACTATGCATGTTTCGTATGATAGTGAGGAATCAGTATAAAGAAATAGAATAAAGTGCTTTTTAAAAGCCTTTAAATGCTGTGATACATTAAAATTAATATGATTCAATACCCAGAGGGAAAAAAAACAACTCGCTAACGACTATTAATCTAATGTTTTTGTTTAATAACAAATGGACCCATTTCCTTTTCATTCTAATAAATATCACAAAAATAGCGGAATAAGAAATGTGGAAGAAGTTTCCGAATAAATATTGTGGAATTTGCATCCCTAATTGATGTTTCATGAGGGCAACACCATGTAGAGATAAATTCTGACATAACGAGACTTTCTGTTTCGCCGAAAAACTAATCCAGGGACAAAGTTTTAATGCTTACTTGTTCCCGTAATGAACAGATAATGCTTTCTGGCATTATCTGTTCATCACGGTAATAAAAAAGATTACTTTTTAAATAATTACTCCATCTCATTTATTCTCAACGTACGTGGAGAATGTAAGTCTGAGATTAATAAGATTTATTGCTGAGGAGACAAGAAAATTAACTAGAGAAGCTTAAATTTTCACGGAAATGGGAAGGTGAGCGTTCATGACCTCAAAGCAATTTGTGAAATTATTGAAGACACTGGCTTGGTGTAATGCTTTAGTGAATTTATTATAAAGGTTCATTATCTCTATTGTCGCATTGCAACGTTTAATATAATGATTTTGTGGTTGGATTAATTGTTTTTGTAATTAAATTGTTAATAGGTCATTTTCGTAGCACACTAAACTTTCATTTGCGTTGCGAAATAATATAATTACAAATTTTATTAATTATATTTCTATAGATATCTTTTGATTATTTATATTTTTTGTATTATTCTAATAAACTACAATAGTAGGTATGTTGTTAAATTATTTGCTTTAATTTCAAACGTAACGAAACCGTAACCAGCGGTATAATAATAGTTATACGTCAATCGTAAATGTGTCGTTTATTTGTTTAAGTTTGGCTAAACATCTTACGTTCATGAATGAAAATTGAAAACACGGACATTGACCCGTGTACCGAATTGGTTTCCCTAGTCCTTAGTGTAATATTATCTGTGCCCTGGAGAATACCTGAAAGAAAATACGGTGTAATTTTTAACATTAATTAGGAGAAGGGTTATATCTTATTCCGTAGGCTGAACCTTTTAATGTGAAAGCAAAGATATGATCTTTTCTTATAACATCTTTTCGAGTTTTAATTTAATCCTAATGTCATTATTCAAGGAAATAAAATATTTGCATCTGTTTTCTATAATATTAATGTTTTACATTAAATGAACGTTTGGTACCTTCTGAAGAAATTGGAATAGATAACTATGATAGTATAGGTCACTCGCATTGCTTAGTACCTAGTAGTTCCATAGGAAATGTCACATGTTCATTCGCATTGAATGAATAATATTGGTATGCCATATATGATGTGATATGAATAATTCTTTACCAAAATAAAAGCCATGTCCAGGCTCCATTCACGCATATTGATTTATGCAATGCAATATTTATAAGGCAAAAGGTACGAGAGAAATATTTTTCGAAATACAGAAACAATATGTATACAATCTACCTATCAGCAAAGCCTATCAGAAAGTTACAGCAGATTTTTAATATAACTACAACTCAAACTCGAACATTATTTTTCAATTATGGATGTCTAACCTAAGTCTTTTGAATCGGCATACGTCGTCATCGCCACCGATTCGGAAAGCAGTTTATTAAAATTAAGTAAACAACAGTTGTATATAGCAACTAATATAATAATAATGACTTAAAAATTGTTACTCAGCCTGAGTGAATCAGTACCTATTGAATCTATATCGTATTATCATAGAAATAAAAAATGTAACCCTATATCCGAAAAACAAAGCTACACAAGAGCAGGTGTTCAAATACAACAGTTGATAGACGTGCTTCATAAATTGTGCCGGTAAGGTGCCGGTGTGGAGTGTGGTGTGATGAGGAACATCTGTCGCGGTCAGTTTGGCTTGACGTGTCGATTGGATAATCTAGTTGAAGTACTACGATCTCCAGTCTACATTTTGTCATGCATTTTGACAATTTTGTGTAAACTTTGCGGCTTTGATACCTTTCTGATACAAAAAGCTCCTATTTGTATTATATACCTATCTATTCGTTTTACATTAATTTTAGAGACAAATAATTCTATAAAGATTTTTTATTGAGAGTGTTATATGTGAAGCAGTGTGTGCATGTGAATGATTTGCGCATTATTTGACGCATGACAATTACGCTTTTTTAAATTTATAAAAGCCATTCATAAAGCATCTCTTTCACATAGAATTAAGACAAGAAAATTAAAGTCATATTTATCACCACCAACAAATCTTTTAATGGCTATGTTATTCCTTTAATAATTTGGCTATTAAATTTCATAAAGCGTTTTGCGGAGTGAGCTTTCGCGTAGAACCCTATAATATAGGTAAGCTAAAATTATAATAGAGCTTAAATTGCGAACTACAATTCTATGATATCAGTTGATTAGTATTTTGTGCAATTCTATTTTGTATGATATGATTGGATTATAGTATTTTTTTTTTATATTGGCAATAGGGAAGCGCTTGACCACAATCTCGCCTGATGTTTAAGCTGAGATGTGGTCTAAGATGGAACGCGCTTCCCTAGAAGGTACCTGTTCACTCTAGTATATTATAGTATTTAGTGCAATTCCATTAGATATACCAATAGAAAATTGAACCTCCCTATAACAACACTACTCTTCTAGTTTCTTAGCCGATACAATATTGGAGCCACAAGAAAAAAGCCTTAGGCGAATCGTGGGAAGTTTATACAAGCGAATCATTGCTTTATTAAGTAAATACCAACCCACATATTATATTCTTTTGGTATGTTAGACGTTTAATTTCTCTGTAGAAATAATGAATTCACATAAAAGATTCCTCTACATATAAAGACCTTCTACATAAGATATTATAATTATCATCTCATTTATGAAATAGCTTGTCTTACATTAATTCATTACTGTATACTGATAAGTTTTGCTAAACAAAAATGCCAAATATTTCTTGAAAGATAAAATCATCACAATTTCAGTATGTAATTTCGACGCAATGAAAAAAAATCTCTTAAAATAATTCCTTGTCGAAAACAAGAACATTAATGTCGATTAGTTGGTAAAGAGAAGCTACAAGTGTGCTTTTAATACGAAAAAAATCACATACACAATACTCTATGTATTAAGAACCTTCCGTGGAAAAGCACCCAAATGCTTGTGACCAAACCGCCATGTTAACAATTAAGGCGACATACAATCATGCTTGTGCACCTTTTGGGCTACGCCCCCTGGGTGGAGCATAAGAGCGCGCGGGACGCTTCACAAAAACCCCCTCGCCACGCCACACAACTGAATAGATAACGGAAACATACGGAACTAACGGAGGTTCAATGAACTTTACTTATATTCTTATATTCGCGCGGTTAAAGCTGAGTAAAGCGATCCGGCAACGTCTTTTCGTTGCCGGGCCCATCGAACTAGAAAAATTGTTCCTTTGCACGAAGGTCGATTTTTAATTGGTACAAATCTGGTTACAAAAAGTGAGCTTGTGACTAAATTATTTTATGATGTAATTACATATTTGTTATTGTTAGAATTGTCGCTACCTACGTTACTAACTTATTTGCAAATATTTGTAAACAAATTTTATAGTTTTTCGACATGGGGACATACGTACAATATGATAATAAAAATACATAATAGAATAATGCTATTTACGTTTTTTTTTTTACATTTTTATCGGTTTTAAAAGATTAAAAAAACGGGTTTTTGTTTTTATATCATATTTATTGAAAAAAAAAAACAATAATAGACAAAAAAATATTATTTACAATTTTGATTATTTTTGAATAAATATATCCGACATTTTGATATACTTAACATCAGATATTTTCGAATGCTGGTTTTGTTACCATTTTATTGTTCCAATGTTTATCTTCTTGATACGACTTCTTCTCCTTGTTCTGTAAATAAATGTCTCTTGCCCGTTATTTTGAGCTATCCTTGTACATTGAGGTGCTGAAACAACCATAATAAGTTATAATAGGAGAAAAATTAATTGATAATACCTCTTATAATACCACGATTATTATAAAGATACATTCATCAAAACTAGAAAAAATTGCACAGCTGTGTACGTTCCTTTGTCGCTTTATTATCCTAGCCCGTAATAAACTCGATTGTCGGCGTCATACATAGCAAACTTTCTGAGAAAATCGTTCTTTTGTTTGAAAAATTTTACGGTTGACCGCAATTGTTATAACAAGTGCTTTTATAAAAATTAGTAAAAAATTTCGCAGCTGTGTCTGTTCGTTTATCGCTCTATTGTCCTAGCTCGTAAAAAAGTCGTTTGTCGGCATCATAGTTACATAACTACAAATTTTTCAAATATTTTTTATATAAAATTTATAAGTAATTATGCTTATGCATAATATGCAAATAGTAATAAAAAAATTACTCATACATACATTCATTCGAATTGATATATTTATAAATAAATATCCTTTATCTAATCCTGTCTAGATCTAATTCTTGTCTTGGGATTGCTCACATGTGTATAGAATTGTTAGTAGATCAGCAATAAGCCTAAAATAGCATGATATCTAATAAGTAAAAAAATTACAATTACCGGTGCAGTGAAAGACCTCAGACAATAGTTATAATACAATAAAAAAAAACAAAAAAGTTATACGCAATAGGGTTGAAATAAAAATTGTTTCTGATCTCACTGGTATTTACCTACCCGTCAGTGATAACTTACACTAGTCTGAAATATTCCACTATCTTCAATCATATGACTTATAAATAAATGACATAAGAATAAACTTACACAAAAAAAGTACTATGTGAAACTGTCTGAAGATCCACATCAGTTTCTGGTATCATGGTTGGTCTAAAAGACCAAATTGTCTTTATTGCGTCCTGGCTTGCAAGCTGCACATCGGATTTTTCATGGTCGCGCTTCGCTATTAGAAATAAACATACATACACAAATCAGTAGTATATTTATGGGAAAATGAAATCTCAAAAAACAACTAAAACATTACCTATTTATACCAATAATAAAATTATAAATAAAAATAAAGACAGAGTGCATAAAATTATAAAATCTTGATTTGTGCGTTGCTAAGTTCAGACTTTGTAAACATATATGTACTAATACAAAAATCATAAATAGGTAATGAAATCTCAAAATATGTATAAAATAATATTACTTATTACAAATAAAAATAACTATCAGATTTTCATTTATGCGTTTCTCAATTTAGACTTGTAAACATATACCTAGTAATCAAAATATTTGAAGTTGAAATCTTTAGACTTGTAGCGACCGAAAGACATAATAAATATAAATAAGCATGATAAACATTAAACTTACCTATTTAGATTCAATAACTGTAGTTTCTTCATCTGCCTTCGCAACATTTTATTCCTAATGTTCACCATCAATGTTTTGGCCACCAAAATTCACCATGTTTATGAAAAACTTTAGTAACACTAACACTAAATCACGTATGCGAGTAGACAACGGCACCGCGCGAAAAAGTTGTACAGGACTGCTCTCTAAGACGCGTTGGCGTCGACTAACAGAAGGCGGAACGGCGGAAGCGACCGGCCTGCGCGCAATTTTTTGCTCATAGTTTATAAATATATTTTTTTTAAATTACTGATGTATTAATTGAAAAATCTAATCCCGTACGTCCCTCAAGAATTGAATGGAAGTGGATGTGGATAAAGTTTCATTGATATTACTTTACTATTGTCCAAATGAAATTGATTAATTGTTTAATTTTTGGGCAACTTCACAACGTTTTTCTATCGAGGCAAATTTTGCCAATCGTGTTTCGGTTCCCAAACGTCAATAAACAAACTCTTCAATTAAATAAATCGATAAATAAAAAAAATCAAATTCAAAGTTTTTGAAGAAAAAAATTAATTCTCCGTGCACTCGAAACGTCTGTTTTGGGTCTCATTTCGCCTTAACTTGACGCAAACGTTTGTTCGGACGTACGGACCATTCCCAAAAGGGAACGTTGGTTAAAAAGAAGTCTTGCAGGCATCTAACTAATTTTCATATTTTATTGAGGACAAGCTACATTCACAAAGTATTAAGGTACAAAGTAAATTTCTCTTAAAAATATTTAGCCGAAATACATGCGTCCAATCTTGAAATTTTAATCTAAGGGTTTTGAAATAACGGAACTAGGACAAGAATGTACGGAATCCCTTAGGGACAGCTGGGTTACAGGTTCTTTGCAACTAAATAACGTAACAAGATATTATTAATGTGTTGAAAGCGGTGGATCTTGGAAATTCGTAGGTATGAAATTTAGTTTAATTGAATCGTACATAATATTTGTTTTTATTGAAATACCAACCATTTGAGGGAATAAGAATGCAAGTTTAAAATACAATATCCAATAAAATCGTTTACTTGAATTCAGTTCTTACGATACGTGACGATAAAGGAAATATTTTTAGTGTTAATTATCAAGTGACAACCGTCAGTATCAGTTTTTTTAAATATTGAATATAAACTTTTAATGTAAATATGAACATAAATATTGATATAAAAACATTCCGTCGCGATCTCCAAAATGTTCAATAGTCCTTTTTATTAATATTTTCAAATGAGTCACAAAAAGTACACTCATTCAAATGCAGTACAAAGAGCAATTGCATTTAGAGTATTGTTTGTACATGTGTACCGGACCATGTGGCACTAGTAAATAAACAATGTGTACATACGTAACAATGCAAACTCGTTTGTGCATGACTGAAAAATCAATAAACCCACCGTTTACCTTCCTTTTTAGGGTTCCGTACCTCAAAAGGAAAAAACGGAACCCTTATAGGATCACTTTGTTGTCCGTCTGTCCGTCCGTCCGTCCGTCCGTCTGTCAAGACCCTTTTTCTCAGGAACGCGTGGAGGTATGAAGCTGAAATTTATATCAATTACTCAGGTCTACTGTCCCTTGAAGCTGTGAAAAAATCAAACTTCTAAGCCAACGCAATCAAAAGATACAGCCGTTTATGCCGCAAATTTTCGACACTTGCAAGGGAATCAAAACCTACAGTGTGCTTCCCGTCAACTCAGAATCTTGAAATTTGGTACGAAGCAACGTCTTATAGCATAGATAAAGGAAAAATTACGAAAACCATAAATTTTTAGTTACATCACATAATATATATTTTTTTAATAATTTTAAACTTACTACCACGGAACCCTCGGTGCGCGAGTCCGACTCGCACTTGGCCGGTTTTTTTTTAATAAATGTAGTGAAAATGCTCACTGGAATGTTCCATTTTTGTGGATATTGTTTTAATTTTTCACCAGCGCTCTGCTTTGTAAACGAATTTTTGATGCGGTTTTTATTTTAGCTTTAGAACAAGTAAACGCTAGTTATCGCACTAAAGAGATTTTATTATTATAGAAATAGAAATAGAAATAGAAACACATTTATTCCCAAAAAAATGATACAGTACATTAGATACAGAAAATACTTATAACTTAAAAAACAAGGTATAACTGGGTAAAACAATATATTGTGTAGACGTAATAATATTATATTATATCTGTATCACCTCAGGGAAAAGGATTACTGACTCAGCATGAATGTTACAGCTGAGGCTGTAACGCTGTTATTCTGTCAGCACCATATAAGTAGAGAGGAGTGACTAATAAAAGTAGGTATAATTTTAAAGAACGGACTAAATTATGCTATACAGTATTATAATAAAGTAAGAAGATTTTGATGTATGAAGTATGTAACATAGTTTGCCAGTCAGAACGTAAAATCGGCTGAGTGAGTTGAGAGGAAACGAATCAGTAATAAAAAATAAATAGTGTGTAATAATGAATTTATATGTAATTTATGAATTTATATTGCCAACGCCAAGTATGTTGAAGAAGTTAAAGACATCCTTTCCAGAACAATAATATATAAAACGTAGAATATAGATGAAGTAAAAGAAGGACACAATTTTAATGAATATCAAGTAGATTATAGTTTATAGTAGATATTATTAGACACAGAAAATAACAATAGGTATTTATGTAGACTGTTTTTGAATAACGAGAAAATAAGCTTTCAACTTCTTTTTAAAAGTGTCCCTTGATTGAGAATTTCGAATAGGAGGCGGGATATCATTCCAGCATTTCGTAGCAAGAAATCTAAAACTTCCTCTAAAGGCGGCTGTTTTGTATTTAGGCACAGAAAAAATATTTGTGCATGACCTACATTCACTCGAAGCTTTGGAGGACCTCCATAAAAGTTTATCAAATAAATAAGAAGGTTTTTTAAATTTAATAACGTCAAAAAGGAGACTGGCAAAGTAAAGTTTTTGACGGTTTTTCATGTTAAGTAAGTTATGCATGTTTAGGTATGGTGAGATATGTGTTCTTGGAGGAATCTGAAAGCAATATCGTGCACAAGCATTTTGCACTCTCTGAAGGAGACGTTGTGTTCTTTGAAGCAAACAAGGACCATAAACTGCCAGAGCATAGTTTAGTTTGGACAAGACTAGAGTTTCACATAGGCGAATGCGCATATCTACACTTAAAAAATCACGAATTTTGTATAAAACTTTAATACGATAAAAGCAATTTCGAGTAACATTTAAAACATGGGCTTCAAATTTCAAATTATTGTCCATTTCAATACCAAGGTTGCGCACCTGATTGACACATTCGAGAGGTAAGTTATCGATACAAACTTTAGGTTTCAACTGCGATAAACAATTGACCTGTTTTTTGGAACCAACGATCATGAATTTAGATTTTATCGGATTTAATACCAAAGAGTTATTAGTAGACCAACATGAAATATTATTTAAATCCGAATTAAGATTCTTTAAAGTCTGGTCAAAATTATCCCTGCTGATAGGAATGAGTAGTTGTAGGTCATCGGCATATAAGTGAAATTGACAATGTTTAATTGAGTGTGTAATGTCTGCTGTATACAGTATAAATAGAATAGGTCCTAAAATACTTCCTTGAGGTACACCTCTTGTGACTTTCATAGGTTTTGAAAGTATGTGGTTGCCGTTAAGACTATGTAAAAGAACTTGTTGAGTACGATTTTCCAAATAGCTTTTAAACCAGTCAATGGTGTTAGAGTCAAATCCATAGTACGAAAGCTTAGCTAAAAGAAGGGAAATATTAATACTGTCGAAAGCACGAGAGAAATCCAACAGAGTAAGGAGAGTTCCACAGCCCCTATCTTGAGATGCAAGAATTTTATCGATAACATCAAAGAGAGCTGTTGATGTCCCATGTTTAGCCCTGAACCCAGACTGAAGAGGTGGAAATATATTATTTGATTCACAATAATGCACAAGCTGTTTTTGGACTACTTTAGTGAATGAGGTAATGTCAAAATGATCATATCTCTATTAATTTCGTCTGACCCCACAGCATTAGAGTCAATTGATAAAATGATTTTAGCTATGCTGTCTTCACTAACAGCTGTAAAAGAAAATGTAGCATTTGAGAATTTTTTTGAATTGAAATAGTGAACTGTATTTATGTCTGCTCTGTCATCTCCTGGAACATTAAGAAAATGAGTATTAATTTTGTCGGGGTCATTAAAAGTATGTGGTATTAATGTGTTAGATTTAAAATTTGGTAGAACAGATCTCTTTAGATTTTTCCATAATAATTTTGGGTTGTTTATGTTATTATTAATATTATGATTAAAAAATGCCCTCTTTTCGTTAAAAAAAACACAATTAACTAACTGCTTGAGACTTTTGTAAGCTTCTTTATGCATATCTGATTTAGAAGCTTGAAATTTCCGGTGTGCTTTATCGCGTAAAGAAACCATGAACTGCAAAGTACTAGTGAACCAGGGTGGAAGCGGTTTTCTGATAATGGAAGTTTTGGTGGGAGCATATTTATCAAACAGATTAATAATGATAGTATTGAACAATTCCACAGAATCATTTACGCAAACTTGCTTCAATAAAATATCCCAGTTGATAGAACTTAAATCAAAGTTAAATGGACTAATAGGTATATTTTTTAGGGGACGGTATTTAATATATTTGGGCGGTATTTTTTGTTTATTAATTTTTAGCTCTGTTACAATGAAGGAATGTGCTCCTAATGTAGGAATTTGATGGTTAACTATACTCACAACCGGGGCATCTGTACATACAAGATCTATTAACGATTCACTATGAGGAGTGATATGTGTAGGAGACTGCACGTAATTTTTTAGACCGGAGTAATATAGAAATTGATTTAATTGCAAAGTTTTCCCATCATGCTCATTCAATAAATTGATATTAAAATCACCCATTAGGAGGAGATAGCTGTAGTCATTAAACGAATTGATTGAGGAGGTCAACGCATCTAGGAACAATTCTGTGTTAACCCAAGGAGGCTTATAAGCTGTTCCAATTATTAAACGATTCCCATTTAAGTGTATAGATAGCCACATTTGTTCCACTGTATCATCAATCACAGGAAAAGTTAAAATTCTGAAAGAAATTCCTAGTTTACAAAAAAACCCGACCCCACCACCGCGTGCCTTGAGATTGTGTTTACGAGGAGAGTTGCGAAACTCATAACCTGGTACCTGGGGGGCTAAGCCTTCTTGGCCGCTACTTATCCAAGTTTCATTTATAGCAACTATGTCCGGAGATTCTCTGGATATAGCAGCTATAAATTCATCATGTTTGTTTACAATTGAACCCGGGTTTAAGAGACCTAATTTAATATGTTTAGTTCTAATCATTGCAATATGCTTGTGTTTTTTTTAAATTATTGCAAATTTTACTATTAATACTCAATAACAAATAGGTATACACTATTTCACGAATAGTCTGCGAAAACCTTATGAAAAATTATATTAAATATTCCTTTTATTTCAATTGTAATTTATAAATCTCTACAAATATTCGAAGTAATTGGTATGCAAGCACACGAGTCTTGATTATTATATTGTAATATGGAGTAGAATTCGTCGGAATGCTCAGCTAATCATTCTGGAAACTAAGTTTTAATTAAATTTAAGTTGCTCCGTGTTTGTGAATATCGTAACTAACTTTTGCATTTTCTTTTAATAAAGTATTGGACAAAAATTTAAAAGTATATTGAATAATGTTAATTAGATCTGAGGAGAAGTTAAATTTATGGATTTATTATCAGTGTAATCCTAAAACTGAAGTATATACAGGGTGTCCCAGCAACGGTATACTAAGCCCCAAGGAGGTTATAGTTTTGCATACGCTGAGTACGTAAAAAATACTTATAAAATTCCAGACGAATTTTTTTGACAAATAGATGAATTCTTAAAACTCTATGTGTACACCCCTAACAAGCAACCCGCTCAATTTTGCCACCCGCACGTGATCTATCGTTTAAGATTATATTTTCTTAGACAAAATGCTCACATTAACGAAGTGGTATATGCCGGCTGCGCGAAGCTAGAGACGAAAACATGGAGTTTAAGGAAAAATTAAGCAAACAATTTTTGGCGTAATTTTGTTGTTTAAGTATTTTTTACGTGATCAGTGTATGCAAAACTACAAATTCCTTCGCGCTTAGTATACCAATAGTGGGACACCCTGTATATTCGATACGCGATATGTTTCGATACGATACCTACAATAGCTCCTTACAATATCACACAAGTTATTTTAAGCGACTCTACTATATTATGATTTATGATTATAATTAATCTACAAGATATTCAAATCAGCCGATTCTACGAAGTGAAACTCACAATCACTTAGAGAACTAACAGTACAATATAACATTCAAGTGAAGTTCATTTCATGTTATTTACTCTTAGTATGAAATAATAAGCACTAAGTCAGGCCAAAGGATTTCCTGTAGGTAACTAATTATCATGTAGGTCTACCATACTGTTCCACGGAATTTTTTTTCTTGCACATACTATGACTTTTATGACAAAGACTATTATATTACAGCTGTTATTCGTTTACTCCTTCTGAGAACATTTTTATATTGTGACCACGATGACCAGAATGTTTCAATAATATTAACAAAACATCTATTGTGTTATTGCTCATGCGTTTGTAAATAACTAAATACCACGTAATTTATATAAATCAATGGATAGATGTACTTGCTTCTTTATCATTTAAAAGTACTGAATTTATAATTAGCATCTCTCTGGAATTTGATAAAATTAAAACCTAATTAAAACCCCCAGAACTCAATTAACAATCAAAACAACAATAGAAGAATAATTTCCTTAACTATACATAATTAAATATTATCAATTAATTATTCAACACTGCTGTGACTATTTGTAAGATAATTAAGTCTGAAGTTTTAACCCTTAGAATTAGCAATTTATTCAAGAACGTGGAACCTTTAGAGGGTAATTTGTATGACTTTCGCCTACCGTAAGCCCCCAACACTTCATCGACCTTGTAATTCGGAAGACATGACGACGCATAAGCTGCCACAATTATATGTTCTGTTTCATATATGAAACAACACAGTTTACAAGTGGATATTTTGTTTTTGGAACATCGATTTCTATAAAATTCGTATGAATGTTATTGTAGGTCATGCTCTTTGAAAAAAAAATATCTACATTTTCCTCAAACGATTTTGTTTTATTTTATTGTTATGTATGCATGAATAATGAGAGAGAATTCTTTCAATACGAAATCTCAAAATCAAGTGTCAATCTTCAATGATAAATTGTAAATTACTTTTGACATTTTGTTATCTTTTCATTTCTCGAAAAAATCGAATTAGGTATTCAAAGGAAACGTTTACTCTACCTAAAGACTTTTGCAATAACTTTTTTCTTTATACTATAAATAAGTATAAATTAGAATTAATGATAATAATAATAATATAAAATAATTGATGTTTTTATCATATTAAGAAAATAATAGCTACACTCTATTATAATTTTATGCAAAGTCTTCGCACGCACAAGAAAGTTAAGCAATTAGGAACGTGGTATGTTTGTGTGAAATTGAAAATATGAAAATCTGTAAAGAGGATATTCTTCTCTAACTGAATTTAATATTTATTAAATCTGTAAGTTACATTCTTGTTTATAAACATCGTTCAAACTTAGCGTGTTTTGACGAAAGTTTCTTTTTTTGTTCATATATTTTTAGGCAATTGATAAGTAATGTCTTGTCTTAACTGTCAATCTGTTCTTGTCATATCACAGATGGTTTGTGAAACAATAAAACAGATTGGATCTAGTTTTACAGTAACAATAGGTTTTTAAAACGTAGGTACGTCGTAAAATCCTGTATATTAATATTCAATTAAATAGTTACATATTACGCAAACGAAAGGCCTTCTCTTCAAAAGCAAATGCAAAACTCGAAGTTATCGAATTTGCAATGTTTCACGTTCACGTAAATTTTAACTTATTTTTAATTTTTAATTTCTATTATTGTGTTAACTTCACTTTAAAGACTAAACAGTATATTGAGAGAAAGCTTTAAATGTTGTTAAGTTAAAATGTGATACATAAAAAGTTAAGGCACGAATACCTTTTATGTAAATATTGTGAGAGCGTTATCAAAGATTCAATTCTACGGTCAAAGAGGTTCTTTAAAATTAATAAACTTAAAATTCGAAAGAAATTGAATTACATATGCAAAGCTTTAGTCCGCCGTGGTAGAGCTGGATTTAAAAATGTATTCTTACAAATTCCAAGAGTTTACAAAATATATGCTGAAGCGTTATTATTCATGAAAAACATTTCAGGGCCACAATAGTAGAACATAATAGGTGCCCTTGTATCACATAATAAAGTGAAATTTATTAGGCGCGTTGAGAGTATAATTTCAAAGTCGCGTCATTGTATAATACCGCCACGTCATGGAGTAAGGAGACGATTTTGGTATCTTTGAATTTGCCAAAGAAGTTTCACTTCTGACACGTGTGCATACACGTTCTTTTGTATGTTGCTTATTTACTTATTAGAAAACCAATTAAGATGCTACTTCATAATATGCGTTTTGAACGCTTAGTTGCATTCATGTTGCATTGTACTTTATATGAACTTATAACATCGTCAAACACAAAGCATTAGTCTGCAAAATATGTTTAATTAATAGTCAAGTTAGTCAAGGAGTGCTTCTCCATATAATTTGTTGAGAGGTTTCTAAGAGACTGCATATAACTTTGAGAATAATAATGTAATTTTCAAGCTTGTACTCAGAATGCTAATTAAAAACACTGAAGACACGAAATGGGTACTTTACTCATTTTAATGGTTTGCAGTTACTTAATGATCGTTTCAGTAATTACAAATTTAAAATACATTGTCATAACATAGTTATATTAAATAAAAAGCCCTAAAATCTTTAATAAGACTAATTGTTGTTTGTTATAATTTTGATAATTAATTTAATAAAAATCAAACAAAAGTCTAATCTTTATTTAATTTTCTTTCTCGATTTACGTAGTCAAAGCGGCGTAGCACAATAAACAAAAAAAATAATGTGAAATCTTTCAGAAGTAAGTAATAAGATAAGAAAAAGGAATGTATGGAAAGTTTCTGCCATCAAATTTTATTCAGTTACGTGATGCGAAGGTATCCAGTTTGGACATCCCTTACAAGATAAATTCACAGGACTTTTACAGAATATTTAAGTGGGAGCCAGGAGGAAAATGGCGCGTAATTGTGAGCTGTCAACATTGACATTTATTGGGAAATGTAACACCGGTTTCTTAACTATGTAGAAAATTTTATGCTTCATTTTATTTTATGTAGCGTTTGATACTAAATTATAATAATGATCTGAGATTTGTTATGTGACAGAATAAGTAATATTGTACAATGATTATAACAATACATGAAAAAAATAAGTATTAGATAGCTTGTATAAGATGTGGTAGTGACTATCTATTTAGTAAACATATGAATAGTAGCCGACCGTAGTGGCGTCTCTTTGAATATCTTTTTACACTAAGTACTTATATACTTCATGTTTATATGTTATTCTAAGCTTCCCACCTTCCATCTTATGACTAAATACAATTTTAATAGCTTTTACGTAAATGTTATTTCATAATCACATTACTTACTTTGAGTGAATGATATTAAATCAGTTTGTTATGGAATTATTCATATAGTAATATATTTCTTAGCTATCCTTGCGCTTTTATACAAAGAAAAAGTAGTAAAACATATCCAGCGAAAGAAGGGTTCTAGAAGAGGGAGGCAGTAGAGCGCAATGAATACTAAATAGTAAATTATAGAGTAAACTTTCAATTTAGACAGCCTTCTTACGTAATGATCAATGAATATTCAGATTTTTATCCAAAATATAAAAGGGTAACAGTTAATCCAATGAATTCTGTATTTCATGAAAGATACAATAACAAACAGATAACAATAAATATAGATCGATAAATCATAGCTATGATTTATCGATCTATATTTATTGTTGGTAATAGGCAGTAAGGTAACTTGTATCCACAATCCAAATAATACATTCCGGTTTAAAAAAAACATTGCTTTTTATTAATTTAATCCTGGCTTATGAGTTTATCCACATTACATACGTCGTACGTGTACCAAGAGTGAACTAGGTACACAAACTACGTTATAAACTCGGGACACAATCCCGTCACATCTCCTAATGGGCCGAACATCTGTTGCGTCCATTAGAACCGTACACCCTGCTCTTGAAGCGTAATAAAGGTGCAGTTTGCTTTGAACATGCTGTATTTGTATAGTATATGGGTCTAATATGGGTCTAAAATACACACAAATGTACCTAGTTATTGAAATGTTGGAAGATTCCTTTCGTATTGCATTTGATATCTACAAATGGAAATGGATTGTGACTTTTTAAGTCGTCTAAGTATCTAATATCTAAAATAAATTCCTACAATATTCACGGGTAAGTCTTAACTTAATGATACTGTTTCTTTTATTAAAATACCATACCATTAAAATCAGCTTGAGTATCTCTAGAATAGAGCAAACTGCATGCTACCGAGTTAAATACAAAGGCGAGAAAAAAATCGATAAACAATTATTGAAATTCTAGATCCATTCAAGAAATTAGGTCACGATTACATCAAGGACTGAATACACCCTCGCGATCACGGTTCAAATGCCGCCACGTTTTTTTCGAAAGCGATTTATACATACACAAATCAAATCAATCAATAATATGCCTGGAGATCCGACTCAATAAATCTTGCATGTATCTATTGTTATTTGCAAGCATTATGGAACAACCATCAAAACATACTTTTACGTTTATATTGAAAATTTATAACATCATAATGAAGGACTTCCTCGGCTTTTCCACAACCTTGAAGAATTAAAAAGAAATCAATACGATAATTACCCACTTCCTGTAGTGAGAATACTTTCTATAAATATTCAATCACGAAACGGAATTGGTGAAAGAAAATCGATGTCCTTGAGTCGATTTCAGTTACAATCGACCACAAATTATTTATGAGGCAGTCAATTCAAGGTCAAGGTAACCGTTTCATTGGTGAACTTACATGGATACATATTTTATAGGACCACTTAGCCAAAGCGTTGGATTGAATACGTATTTACATCAATCAAATACAATTACATCCTTTGCCGCCTAGATGTTATTTTGTTTGGACTTTAATCTAATATAGATTTAGTATATTATTGTTTTTATTACGCTATTTTGGTAGGAATCTTTTCTATAGTAAGTATACTGCTACTGTACTTAATTAATTAAACTCAAATAATATTTATTACGATTATTGTTTTCAATTTGAATTTTTGTCAATAATTTTGATTGCGCGATTTAATAAAGGTAAAAAGTAAAAACGTAAAATTTTGAGGCTAAAAGTTAAAACTAAAGAATATTGTTTAAGTGTTCTCATGCTCAATAGGCTTCATAATTTAAATATGCTCTTTAAATAGAATTACCTATATTGCCTGAAGCTAAATGAAACAACCTACATCTTCGTTTTGATTTCATTTTCTATCAGGCAAAGAAAAACACATTGTGGGAAGATTGTGGGGAGGATTTTCAAGCTATGTGTCTAGTAATAAATGTTATAAAACTAATATTTTACAAAAGATTTTTAAATTACATGATATTTTCAGTATAAGACATAAGTTGACTTAGGTACATCTTGGAAATGGCTCGTCCAATTTATATGAAATTTATTTATAATTATATTCAGTAGGATTGAGAATAGTTGTAGTGTTAAATTATTTTTTATACCCCAAAATGATAATGGTTAGGTCGAACGATTGCCGGGTCAGCTAGTTTTATATTTTTAAGACATAATAATTATATAAAAAATAAAGTGTAATTTAATTATAGCTTGTTAAAAATGTTCTTCTAGTTTAATTATAAAATAAAGAATATATGTTACCTATATGGTGCTTCTAAAACTTTGTATGAACGTATCTTTAAAATTTCAATACCCGGCCGACAATGTTTGTGCATTTGGTTTACATGCTATGAACGTTGGCAATCTAAATTCTGGCTAGAAGTAATATGTGCACAATGAATTATGCATACAGCAGTTAGGATATTGGTTATGAATAAGGCATATCTGCTATTGCTGGAAGAAAGTGAATATTAAGAGATGCTAATAGAAGTTAGAGTACTGAGGTAATTAAATTAGACATTGTTTAACCGTATAATTTATAAGTACTAAGAAAATAAAGTTTGTTTGAATGAACTCAAGAAAATATCGATGTTACAAGAATTATCCGACTTATTAGTATCTACCTAATTCCTAACACATGTCTTCGGAATAATTATTAGGCAATTTAGTAAAAAACCATCGGCTCTACAATTTTTAAATGAAGCAGATAATATTAAGCTTGATTTAAATCTCATTGTCTCTTTCATGTTTGAATCAAGCAGCACTTTACGGAAATCCGTCTGATTGTAGAAAGTTTTTTATTTATTTATTTGGACACGAAACTTGCATTGCTTTTAATTCCATGTGAAATCACTTTAAAGGGATGTTTTATGTGCGATGTGTAAAATTTTATTTTGTTATTTGTATGTATCGATAGGTAAGAGTTAAGCTAGGTCAGTGAAAGGCTTCATTAAAACTGTGATATGCATTTTTGGGAGCATTACTTCTATATCAATGGGTTTTGCATTCAAGAAAGGTCTTATAATTGGATACAATTAAATTTTTAATGTAATATTGATTTATGTCTGATAATTAATAATTGCTAGCGTTAAAAGTTCTAAAAACTATGCAAAATAATTTCATCATACCCTAATTATCTTTTAGTGACTCTCTCAGAAAGTAGAGTTGTTGTAGAGTTAAAATTAGATAATATGATAAGAATATAAATAAGATTACAGCATTGCGTTTAATGAGAATGCAAACATGAAATACCGCAAGTTATCGTGGCAAACAATCGTTTTGTTTGTTGTCAGTATAACTTATTGTTTATCGATAACTCGTGGCGTGAGACTATTTAAAGCTGTACAGTTGAACTATTTTAAGAACTTTGTTATGATTGGATGACGATAATGATGCTTCACCTACTTCATATTGTCTACATACAAATTTTAATGGTTTGTATTATCTAAGAACTTTAAAATAGAAAGGCTGTGACATACTCTTTTTCCGATCCTATGTAAGATCCTTAGGGACAGATGATCACGAATAAAACACGCGATATCCCTTAATAAAGAAGGCAAGAAGAAGCAATTTAATAAAGACACAGGGCACATCATGTGACATGTCCCATATTTAAATATTGTGCTACTGGGCATGATGTGGCCCCGGGGAAAATTAAACTTTTTTACACGCTTTATACAGGGTGGTTCTAAATTACGTTGACAAACTTCAAAATAATTAATTTCAAAAATGGGACATGCTGCGTTGCTATTGTTTTTTAATTATTATTTTCACATGTTTTGGCGCCAACTTAACGTTATTTGTGAAGAGAATAAATTAAAAATTAGTCATTTTTTACTATGTCTGCTCAACGAGGTGCAATAATATCCTTATATGAGGCTGGTAAGCGGCAGTGCGAGATAGTGCGACTTCTCGGTATCAGTCGGCAGTTAGTTTCTTCTTCTATTAAACGCTAGGATGAGCTTGGCCATCTTGGTGACCGTCTGGGAAGAGGCAGAAAAATAACTGTGAGGACACCTAGGCTTCGACATATCGTCAAACAAAGATTGACCCGCAATTCACAAGCCGCGGTAAGAAAAATGGCTCGAGATTTAGGTGTAAGTCATTCAACGTTACAACGAGTTGTTAAAAATGAGCTCAAGTTAACAGCATACAAGCTGCGAAAAGCGCAGCGGTTGGATGATAAAGATAAACAAATACGCCTTGAAAGATGTCGCTTACTGAAAACGCGCTCCGCTGGTAAAGCGTGGAAAAATATTTTTTTCACGAATTAAATTTTTTTTCAAATTGAGCAGTCTCATAACCGCCAAAACGATAGAGTTTACTCTTCTAGTCGCCGTGGAGCCACAGCAATTATCCCCCATCGACAAAAACCGGATTCAGTCATGGTTTGGCGTGGCATTTGCTCAACAGGCAAAACTCCTCTCGTTTTCGTAAAAAAAGGTGTGAAAATGAATCAAGAAATATACCGACGCGATATTTTGGAGAGTGTAGTTCTTCCTTGGAGCCAGCAGCACTTCGGTGACCAATTGTGGACTTTTCAACAGGACTCTGCTTCATCTCACAGGGCCTCAAATGTGCAGTAGTGATGTATGGACCATTACCCAGAGTTCATATAAGTTCCAAGCAATGGCCTTCATTTAGGGTAGACTGGGTACGATTGAAACAAAGGACGGTTGAAACAACACGAATATCTCGCAAACCGTTGGTGGGGCGGTTAGGGGTCCAAGGGGAAAATGAAGCGCACAACTGTTCTAAACACGAACCACAATGTTGCGTCGATCTCCGCGCGCTTCAGCTGATTTTATAAGACCCTATTATGTTTTTATGACCAAAAGTAAGTATTTTAGCTTGGAGATTTTTCCAATTATTGGCGTTTCTATTTAAGTGACAGTATTAAGTGTGCGTTTTTGTTTGAAGTGAATCTTGTGGAATATAACATTGTGACTAGTTTTTGTGTATCATGGTTGTTACAATTACTATAACTGTATTTTACCTAAAGTAGGAGTTGGGGACGGTTGAAACATTTTTTTTGGGTACGGTTGAAACATTGTTTTAATTATTTTTTGTATTTTTAGATGCCGATAGTACGTGTAAGAGAGATTTCGGGAAGATAAATAGACTTATCAAAGTATAAAGACGCGTATGAGGAAGTGAAAACCGGAGATCATTGCGAAAAGCAGCAAAGAAGCACAATTAATCGCTTCTTAGGTAAATTCAAATGCGAGATGACTCTGGCGAGCAAGAAAATAAAAAAATTGGATATAATAGAGGATATAACAATAGAAGGTATAATAATAGAGGGCGAAAACTCAAGAAGTCTACTATTTACACTGACACATCAGATAAGGAAGAGATAAGAAAAGAGCAAGATTTAATATTGAAACGAACAAGAGCTAAGCAAGTGAAGAAGCGATTGGATAGAGGAAAAAGGAAGAAGTTTGATGGAAGAAAATGTAAAAGTAGCAACAAAGAAGCAAAAAAGAAAAAAATACAATAGGAGATATCATCAGAAGATGAGGAGTAGGTACTTCTGTCTTGTTTGTATGTCACCATATTTAGAGAGCAGACCTTATTGTAAAAGAGTTACTTAATTATTGTTAGACTTACAATAAACAATCAATAAAACATATTTTAATGCTATATTTTGTATTATTCGCATAATTTTCAACTGACCCCAATCACTGTTTCAACCGCCCCTGGTATGGGGACGGTTGAAACAAATCGGATTCTTTTTTTTTATTTGATCTGCTATAAAAAATAATACACATGGAACTAAAATCATAACGCCTATTAGTAGACAGATACATGCTCTTTTATTTAACATATATTTTTCATCGCTCGGGTTATAAAAAGCAAAGTTATGGTCGTTATAAGTGAAATTGTTTCAACCGTACCCAGTCTACCCTACACCAGATCTTAATCAAATGGATTTCAGCGTATGATCAATTCTAGCGGCGAGGGCCTGTGCAACTTCACACAGAAGTGTAGACTCGCTGAAGACAACACTTACTTGTGAGTGGGACAAAATATCTGAATAGGAGGTACGGAAAATAGTCGAAAACTTCAGAAAACGTTTAAGCCTTTGTATTAAAGCTAAAGGTGCTTATTATGAAAATAAATAGATATTTACATTAAAATAATACTGTATTTCTATTATTTAGTAGTCACCGTTATACTGTGTAAAAGAAAAATAAAATAAATCGTAAAATAAGTTGTCAACGTATTTCAGAGCCACCCTGTATTAGCTTCACCTGTATGGTATGTTTGTAACTTCTTTGGGCGCGATTTTGACCCACTTTAAACGGCCAGATTTCGTTCAAACTTTGTAGATTTATTGAGGACCGATGACAATACACTAATTTGATAAAATTTTCTATTTTTTAGTTCGGTTTTCTATAAAAAGCGTGTTTTTTAGTTTTTTTAAACTATTATTATTACGTGAATAATTATAGATCGTCTTGTGTAATAGGTTCTTCACATTCAATTTTAATATTTTCTTCATTCATATGCATATTCAAATTACAGATATACGTACTAAAATAATAATAATGTTAAGGGTATAAAATTTAAGATTTTTAAAAATACGATGAAAAAATATAAAAAAAATTAAAAAGCTTCAATTTTTGTTCCAGAACCTTGACCCAGAATGCTGTGGAGCGCAGCGGCAGCAGTAAGATAGTTAAGATGGTCATTGAAAGTACCAAGGCACCATGGAAGAGGTAGCGGTGTGTGGGCGACAGATATAGGCCATCGCATTGGGATGAACGGGACGGACGATCGCGAGGAGATGGCGGTGGAGCTCGCTCTGAGCGTGGCTGTTACTGTCATCTCCGCTATTGGCTTGCTGCTGAACGTGTACATTCTATTCATCATTGTAATAACGAAACAGGTATGTATGAAGTTAATTTACCTGATTAATTAGTAGGTGAAGCTTTCGTTTCCATGGAAACGGCTGTTTACGAAATCAAGACAAAATTTTGCGAAATTACGTTCTTCGCTTATTGTGAGGTGAGCGTAGCTTATTCGTGTTGAAGCATGCTCTACTTCTTAAGTCTTTAGTTCTTACTTCTTTGATCTTTTATGTTTATCTAAGTTAAATTAGATTTATGTTAGAACATTTATCTAGAGGCGTAAATATTTTAACGATGTTTAAGATGGATGTTGATTAATAGATACTCTTGCAAATAATTTTAGCCAGTCATTTGTTTAAAATATTTTGGGCAGTCGTGTTACGTATATGTTGAAGAAAAAAAATATGTACATGAAAAATATTGTCACTCGGGGAGTCATTTTTTGGTTTTGTCGTCATGTTAAATAAAGTATCAATCTATGGTAGTCGAATTAATAAGTCATTAATTAGACAAAGGAGACATTTAATTATTTTTCTTTTAAATTTATTCATACAAAAAAGGCTTAAACAATTTATTTCGACGTGATTGCCGAACTGACTACCAAGAACGTTACGAAGAAAATGAAAACAAGTCCAAAAACATAATTAATATAACAAAACTCATTAAAACTTGATGTTTTGACTTTTGGCGTTCACGGTGTTTATACAATAGGTATATTCACTGATACCCGCAATGTCACTTTAAGTTTGTGTTTTAGTTGAGGGCCCGTTTCTCTTGATAAGATTTGACTTTTGTTGATTTAATTACGTACCTAAGACGTACCTTCAATATTATTAACCTTCTCTATATTTTATGTAATATAAAAAAAACCCTTTGAAAAAATGATACAGTGTGATTTCGTTTTGCGTGAGTCAGATTTAGCTTGTAGAATGTAGGTATTGTATAATGAAACAAAACATAATGAATTGTTAATATAATAATTAACTGTCAATTATGAATTGATTTTTCCTTATGAATTATTTTTACATTATCGAAATATAAAAATATTTAATACATTAGGGTGTAGGTATAACAATCAGCGTACACGTATTCGTCAATCAAATTGGAATAGTTAACAATTACATATATCAGCAAAACTTTATTAAACAACTAAATTATTAATTATATTGAATACTAAAACTTGACCATACAAGGAGCATACTGATATCACTGTGATCACAAGTAGGCAATAACAATGTATGTAATTGATACATTTAAAAAGGTTAACATTACAACTCGTTCCGGGCAATTTTGTTTGTAATTCCTTTGTAAGCAATTTATACGAGTTTTCTTTGTAAGGTAAACAATTTCTTTCGGCCTAAAGAAGTCAACCTTGGTCCTTAAACACTCGGGCAATTTGATCAAATCTGTTAAACTAGAGTTTCTAGCGGAAAATCTTTCTGTTACAATTTAAAAGGAATATGTTCCTTTTGAAGCAGAGACGTGTGAACGAGTAAATCTAATCTCAAATACCCCAGAGTGGTTGCAAATTCAATATGTTAGTTTTCTTTGCATTGCATATTCAGTCTGAATCTAATGCAGATCTAGCGTGAGTGTTTAGAACTTAAATGCTATGTACATAATAAAGTTTTGAGAATTAAACTGTAGTTTGTGGGCATTAAAATTTAAGTAATGGCAATTTGGAATTATTTTACATTGAATGACATGTACATAAAGTTGTGTGGTCATCTATTCGTACTTTACGCAAGAATTACAAAAAAAATATGTAACATAAATTGTTTACTTGAATTGGAAAAAATTTTGTTGATAATATTATATGTATCTACAATTCTACAGTATGAAAACATAATAAAAGCTCACCAATAGTTTCAACATACTTAAAAAGCATTTTCTTGAAATCTTCTATATGAACTGAGTCTTTATTTTGTTGTTATTATAACTAATTGCCATTTGTGCCCACCTGTAATTCAAGATTTAGTATGTAAGGGAGCTACGATGGGCAATTTTACCGCCTTTGTCTGCCCTCTTGACACGAAAAAACCCTAGTGGCTGAATGTGGAGTGTCATTGTCATTTGTTGAAAGTCATGCACCTTGAAAACCTTGTACCGTCGTTGAAATATTATAACCAATTAGATAAATCTTTAATATTAAAACTTCTTCATAAAAAAACGGTTCCAGCAAAGATAGAGCTACGAAAATTAGAGCAGTATTTATCTAGAAGATGTATTTAGATGCTTTGAATACTTTATAAATTTAATAGAAAAATATATCAAACAATTGTTTATTGGTGTTTTAGAAAAAAAAGATAGAAGAAGAAAAATTGTTACACGAAACTGCAGTTTCATCACAATTGATCATTGCACTCGATATTTCTTCGTAATTTTGAATAACAATTCCTGTAGTAAACCACTTTTTCACGAGCAAATACTAAAGTTTGAAATAAAACCCTCGAATATATTGTTATAACCATTTTGTGCGCCTCATTATCCTTGTTAGTCGGTTAATGGTGGTTCCCATACACTCGGAGGGCATAAAATCCCTTTAATTGACCCTTTTCTGTTAAACGAGCGCAAAATGGCGAAGATTAGGCAAAATATTAGAACAATAAAGAAGAATATGAATGTGGTTATGGTTTGGAGTAATATTTGCGTAAAATGAGTCAAGTATGTCTATAGTATTATGTTGATAAAGTAACAGTTGAGTACTTCATTGCTAAAAAAACAATACAAGATATTTCAAATAAAATATTTAAAGAAAGTCCATTGGAATAACTCAAGAAAGATAGACATATTATTATAGTTAAAGAAAATTAACAATTGCTTTGCAGTTGCGTTTAAGTTTGCGTTTTAATTTATTCATAATAAAGTAACAAAAATATAAATTTCGATATAGATTGCTACAACTTTAAAATTGCAAGTGGTTTAATTGAAAAAGTGAGAGCATTATTGCGCTCTTACGGACAGAACTTTTAAAAATATATTTGGTGAAATTGCAGTTCCACTTTTTAAATCTTGTTGAACGATTTTTAAAACTAACCTTTCTTAATGAATAAGTATAATATTTGTAAACATCAGAAACGGTTTTTTTTATTATAAGCATACAATTTTCATTTTAATCACCATTGCAACTAATTCAATTTTATAATTTACTAGCGGTCCGCCCTGGCTTCGCCCGTGGTACATATTTACGTTTTCTCTACATAAAAACCATCCTCGTACTTCAAGGAATATAATAAAAAAAGAATTATCGAAATCGGTTCAGCCGTTCTCGAGTTATGCGCTTACCAACACATTTTGCGATTCATTTTTATATATAAAGATTCCATAGAAATTTTATAAAAATTTGGCAAATTTAAAGGAAAATTTTATTTTTAATTTTAAATAAACTGGTTGTCATTCTCACAATGGCTTCACAACTTCAAATCGAGTAAAAATATAAGAAATACCATCGTTTTTGGGTAGCTAAGGTACAATAATTATTATTCATCAATCCAAAAATATACCAGACATTGTCTTCTACGACATTTTAGCTTCTCAATTAATTAAACACCGGAAAGTTAATTAAAACGTTCCGTGAAACCTTATATTTTGATCACGTTTTTATTTATGACGCCTCTTCATTGTTTGCCGTTCTTTTTCACTGCTCTTACAAAAGTTAATATACAGCTATTAAAGTCATCTGCAAATAACGTGACAAACATGCTCTTTTGAAAGCTTTTGAAAGCTTCAATGTAATAACTTTGCTATCACTTAAAACATAATTAGCCTCATAGAAAAATGTTTTAAGGAAAGTCGAGGTCTACTACTGCAGAGTAAGTGTTTACGAATTGTTGAACAATATAAATGGAAAAAGAGATAGGTATTTTTGCACTGAAACGGAACTCTATTCATTCAACTAATTTCATCTGCATTCTTATAGCAATCAGGAATAATGTACCTACTTTCGGCTTGAAAAGCAGTATCCATAGAAATGAAGCTGGCTAGATCTGCGGAAACACAAAACTTACAAGAACACTCGAGGCAATTTACACATATTGCGACAAGAAACAAGCCTTGAAGGTACAATGATCTCTGAGAGAAGCGTGCCAAAAAGGCTTCCAACGTTATCACTTTATTGCCAAGACAGCAGGTCTAAAATGTTAATAACGACAAAATGTTTCGTCATAATCCTCAGCGGAACATTTGCTAGGTAAACAGTTTGCTTCGGCACTGCGATAACGCTGTTCAGCTAAGCAGTAAGCTGTGATTATCACCAGCTTTGTAACCCGTTTATAGACATTTCGGCTTCCCGTGTTTACATTATACTATTAAATACATCCCTTACATTATTAATTCATTTATTTACAACATCCGTATTGGACCGTTATTTGGATTAAAGCACTCTCTTAAGTGAACGCTGGATCGTTGCTTAATAAGTAATTGTTAGTGTTATAATTATTTCTTATTTTCATATTGGTTATGACAATAAGAGATACCAAAAATATGGTAAAGAATACTAATTGCATCTTCATTCAGAACTAAAATCGAATTGATTATGCAAGCTCTCATCCTAATTTTTCAGCATTATCAAGAATTAATACGTTTTTATAATCTATGCTAATAATATAAAGCTGAAGAGTTTGTTTGTTTGAACGCGCTAATCTCGGGAACTACTGGTCCGATTTGAAAAATTCTAAATAGCTAGTTTAGACTATAAGTGTAAGCAAAAAGTTCGTACGATACAGAGTTAGTTCCTTAAACTACAAAAGGTTTAACCAATAATTTTTCATTAAGATAACAAAGATACTACTGTTCAGGCACCAAATGAACGAATAAATCGCAATAGAACACTAATTACACGATTTGATTAACACAAAGAAGCTTAATTGTTATTTACGCTGGCTTTCAATCCTCCACAAAGTTTTAATGTTGATTCAGATTTATATTCACTCGACCAACCTGAAACGCTTCCTACCGGTCTTTTAATTATTACAACTGTAATCATCGCCAGGAATATTGCTTAAAGATACAGAACTACGAAGATATCTTTAATGAATAAGCAATACCTATCTACTACTTTCTGTAGCGTTTATGCGGAAAATTATAGATTTTTAGTTGTCTTTTTAGAGCGTTTTTTTAATTGCATTTTAATAGCACCTTTTCTAAACATTCCAATAAATTAATGAACACATCAATGAGATGTGTAGTTATAGTATATAATGCATTTTTGTTTTTTTTTTTCTGCATATATAGTTTACGTAGGTTCCAATTTGTTATTAACTTTAATTAATTCATGAACTAAAATGAAACAGTAACAAGCCTCAAAATATATTATATCCAAAACATAAATTATTTATGTATCTTTACTTTTTATATCGAACGCATAAAAGCTTTGTCTATAACGCGATAAGGCAGGTTTTTGAAGCCATATTATGAATATAAAAAATAAGCGTCGATTTAGCAATTTTTATGCAAAATTTGGCTTGAATTGAAACCTTTTGTGTTTAGATCAATATGAAGAACAGTATTTACCTATTATTTAACAGTTTAGTAAGCAAATATATTCCTGAAATATAGTAATTAAAAGTATTTAAGGAAACTCGCATGTTCGATAAATAATTTATAACAAAAACGAAAAGAAACAATAACTACAAATAAAAAAAGAACATAAACACGATAAGCTCAGGACATCGTAGTGGAAATCATTAATTTCAAAAATGTAGTGTCCGTTAGTTCTCTGAAATGGAACGTATTTTTATTTTCATTGCTAATTGTTTTCATAACATCTTCATGTGTTTTATAAATTGTTGTGTCTGGATATGTGTTGCTTAATGAGCGCAATTTCGACATTAAATCCTGAATATTCGTTAGTGTAAACTTTTTGCTCTTGTTACTTTCGATTTTATTCAAATTGTTATCTCTCTTCTTTCTTATGGGTATTCCTTTTATATCTTCTTCGTAATCTTCTTCACTTTGCTTTTCATTCTTCTTTAGTTTTTCTCTGCTATCATCCCTTAAACTAAAAAGTATGTGAATAAATGATCGTACTTTCTACATTTTCTCAAAAAAAAAAAACTAAAGGCTAACAGAAACGGATTTTTTGCTGTATATAAAAGCTATAAACTTAGAATGATTTCATTTGAATTATGACACTATAATGGTACATCGTACTAACCTTGGTTCGTCATATTTATCAAGGAGTAGCTTTTCGTTGAACGCGTCCATTTCCTCTTTAATATCTTTTCGTATGTTTGTCATAGCATTTTGGAACATTGGTGGTGTGGCTGTTGTAAGGCTTGGTCTAAATTGTGTTGGCATTGGTCTTGGTCTGCTTGGTCTACTCGGTCTGACAGGACCAGGTCTGGGCGTGATGGGAGACGGTAGAGTTGGTATTTCATTATACGCATCAAAGTCATCTCTAGTTAATGCGTCTGGCTTTCTGAATAATGCTTTCCAGTTACTGGGATGGTGAATGGCTTGGTCTGGTACAGCCAGACGTAGAGAATTAATTGAAGATGGCTCGTCAAATGGTGGAACGTCGACTGATATTCTGGGTAGCATGCGTCTCCCGCTTTCTGGTGTAGTTTGTGTTGGCTGCAAAATATATAAAATATATAATTTTGGTAAGGATATATAGGGTCTTGTAACTAACAATGTTCAATACGTTTTTTATTAATGATACCTCTATATGTGCAAATAAAGAACGTGTAAGAGCAAAGAAAGAATTGTTGTCATAACATGTACCTATTGACGCTTTATCCATCGATGGATGGGAACGATAGATGGATAAGGTTTCTAAATCATACATAAAATTTTTCAAAAGTTCACAATAATGATGATCGAGTTATTAAACTTAGCACCAATAGAGTTCACCGTGAATATATATATACCGTGAAACTATATATATATAACTATATACCTCCGAAGGGATTTAGAAGTGACTACTCAATTATGCTATGATAAATATTTTTATGTTTATTAAATTTTGTATAAGATAGTTTAAAACAAAATTTAATAACCTTCGGTCTCTCTTGTAGTCGTCGCTGCGCTTCTGCTGCTTTTCGCATATTTATAATACTTTGAACAGCTTTCATTTGATCCAGAGGCTGTGATGGGTAGCGACTCATTATCTAAAATTAAAATAAATAATCAAAACTCTTTATTTAAAGTGATTACTGATTACCCTAAAACAGCAATTAATTTTCCCGCCTAAGATAATATTATCCTTCATCCTTTGTGAACTCAAAGGTGTAGTTTAAATAATGTAGGCTTCACCGTTGTTAAGTTTATCGAAACAAATTATTAATTAACACACCTTTTAGAAAGCATTAAGAATTTATTATTATTAAAATATCAATTAAGACCTGGATCATATTATATAAATTAGTATAGGTAAGTGCATTATAATATCATGCTCCAAATTGATCTAATTATTTAGCATTAGCTTTATTACCATACTAATCTAATGTTGATCAATTCGAGTTGTCTTAATTATACAGGGTGTCCCAAAAAGTAGTGATGAACGGACGATACTACGGTCGTACTCGGCGATAGGTGAAAAATTGAAAAAAACGTCATAATTCCGAAAATACGAAAAATTGCATAACATACATGGGAGTGATTCGGATAGCCCTCTAGGTCGTCTACCTCCCAGCTTCCGTTCATCACTACTTTTTGGGACACCCTGTATAATTCTATTAAGCTTTATTAAAGGGACTAAATTACATTACACACATAATATATTTGTTTACAAAATCTATCTGGTATCCCTGACGTCACCTGGGTTGACCAGAATATAATCTCGTTCAGGAATAATGTAGCTGATGAAATTTGAGATTTTTATTATCCATTGCAAACATACAAATCATCAAATACACTGGATGTAAATAATATAGACATACTAGCCGGGATGAACCTGATTTAAAACAAAAGTATTCGACACTTTGGAAAAATGTATCTATCTGCCGTAGTTATAACAATGTTTGATTTTTGCAATTATGTTATTATTTGTTTTTGAGTTAAATCGTCACAAACAGTCATTAAAAACCTGTTCGAAGTATTAATATAGATGAATAACTTATATAAATATAAGTTAAGATATAAAAAAATATATATTTACGTCAGCAACTGCCAGCTCGGGGGTAACAATTTCACTTTTAGAAGTATCGCCGGGAGGTTTAGCGGTCAGTTTCATAAGAGCACCTTCAAAGTTGTTTTTGTCGTTCGATTGAAAAATAGAATCATCCAATCGTCTCCCAGATCTTAAGGTTGTCGTTTCATCTTCTGAACCGCCAGTTATAACTGAAAGAGACATTATATTTCCTATATTTTACACCTATTTATTAAAATATTGGAGTTAATAAAGCAAAGTTACTGTGGGCTCACCCAAATTACAAATTGATACTCGAAAAACCTATAAAGTCTATTAATATTAAGTCGATAGCCGAAGTACTTCTAATATTTAGTACGAACCCTTTGCTTTCAAAAAGTGCTAGTGATTTCAAAATTGTGTTTCGTCGTCTAACAATAATAAAGATTAACAATCAATATATAAGAATTAAATATTAATACACAAGAATTTAAAGGACTCCTCTTCTATAAGCTATCACTTACGATTCTGGTCCCCGATATGCCCCGCTACGGGCATACGTCCACTCCTGCGCCAGTCTATGTCGTCAGCGATCTCGTCATCAAAAACACCTCGTTTGAGGTAAATGGATACATTCGTCTCTGTAATAATAGAAAGTAGTTAATTACGAGATATCTGTTGTTATTTTTTGAGAAATTAATAGGTATTAGTAGTCCCTTAAGTCAATTTTGACTATTTTATATTGTAAAATGTTACGTAAAAGCAGATATCTTTTTGAGTTTGCTCTATTCAGTCGTAAAATTTTGTTTAATTTATTAAATGAGCTCTATTTTGAAGCTAGTGTGAATTTAATTATAAGTGATTAAACTTAATTATTGATACACCTGAGACACTTTATACTAAATACCTGCCTACAGCTCATAAAAAAATTACCTAAAGCGTTATACCTCAATATTATTACATCATAAAATAACAACTTAATTTCCTAACCATCGATACTTTTTCGACATAGTTTTAATAACATTAAGACAACCTAAGATGTGAGATATACGTATAACTCGATCATAAACATTGAACAAAACCGCAATAAATCACTATCATATATGTTCTTCCAAAGCAAGAAAGCTCGAAATAGATGACCTTTCAAATCGACGTACTCAGCCAACGAGTAATTGTAGCCGAGAGCGATGCCAGACATGGAGGCGGTGACCAGCGAGCAGCAAACCGCTGAACTGATGCAGCATGACATTGTAAATGTCCATAATCTGAAACCATGTGATTAGTGGAACATCTCGTATACTTAGGGCGTAGTTCAGTCACATTTTGAATTCAATTTCAAGTCATTTTATTGCATGAATGTATTTTATTCTTTTTAGAAAATAATAGCTGTAAACTGTCTCGCGTTTTGAATTCAAATTTAAGTTGTTTTCCGTCTAATTAGATGTTTAAATTGTTATTCGGTAAGCTGGTTTATATATTTTTTTAGGTATATAAAGTGTATGATAATAATTGAAGTGAACACTTTATGTTTGTTAACAAATTGCGAGATGAGAGAACAGACAAACCTCCTTCATTGATGTTTGAACTATCTACTTTGGTACAATAGGTTTTCCGGTTTCTACAAAAATACTCTCGATCTATCTTAAAATTTCCCCAAGGGCTATGTTAGATAAATTGTTATATAGGTACAATCAAGGGTACAATATACACTATATACTTTTGTGACAAGTAACAATTTTGATAGATATCCCTTATATGTGTTTTTTTCTATTTAGAATTATTGTTTGTTGTGTTTCTTTCGTAATTAAATGTAGGTAGCCAATTTCCTTATAAGAACTTTATTTCACATTTATACCAAATCAAATATCAAATTGAAGCATGTATGTACCACATGACAAGACAAGAGTGAATAGGCTATATCTAGGCAGGCATGCCCTTTCATTGACTGCATCACTATTTACCATCAGGTAATGGTGTAGTATTTGACTGCACCATTACCTGATGCCTGGCTATTTCTAAGAAAAAAAAAACACATATTACGAAGTACATAGGTATTTAGTTACAACGCAGTACTACAATGTACACGGATAATATAATACCATAATGTAGGCACAGAACAAGTGTATTGTTTAAAATACAAAAGTCAAGTTGCAACTCCTAGATTCGAAACATATTTGAACAGCAGTAGCTCCAGTTGTTTGAATATGTTTATATTCATCTCGTAACTTCTGTTTCATCGCAAACTTCCGATTTTATTCCAGCTTCCGAGACAATATTGCATTGCAATGTGACTCAATATGAAGTTAATGCAACACATTTATACTGAATTACATAAAACAGACATGAGAAAAATTTAAATTGTTTTACGGTGTTGGATATTTAGCTAAAAATTCGCACTAAAAAACGGATAGAAGATTGTAATGTGAAAAATGATGCGGTCGCACATGATCAATGAATTTTTTTTTGCAGGCACTTTTATTACTCTGATCTACTATCATGTTATAAATGCCACATAACCCGATGCACTATCCAATGATTGACTGATTTATTAAATTTTCTAGAAAGTGTTATAAAATATCTTTTAATATATATCACGTAAGTACATATACATATATGTATATTTTGATCTCGAATACAGGAACAGTTTTCTTTGTACTAAATTGTGGTGGGTATCTGTTGTTTGAATAAAATATTTTCATAGCATTTACCTTTGAATAAGATCTATCATCCAACCACAGCACGTGAATATACAGCACATGGTGTTTAAAATACGTCATTTACGCCAAATAACTAATTTTCTTGTCCTAAAAATAGTTAAAATATAAGCAAAAAACAATCAGGGTCAAATAAAGTATAATATAGCAGTATTTATTTACAATTTTATACTGAGAAGAATCGATATCTATATCGATTCAATCACAGTCATAATTTTGTTATCATCACCGAGATTTACATCCTTAATTCATAGCCTTAAACTAAATAAATAAATATTTTTCAAAACTAAATTCTCTTCATGACCATATTTACAACTTTAATCAAATAAGACTGACAATCTCAAGTCATGTGAAAGAGGTTGATTTTTAAAATATCGACACAGACTTTATAAATTCATAATAGAAAATCAATAAGATCTGAATAAAACAAGCGATACAAGATATCAAAACAAACACGCTTATTTGAAATAAGATGTTTAAAATCCATGAAGATCACGAAGATGCATCAAGTAGGTTACCGGATGCTGTTCGAGGAATGTTCGATCGATTTGCGGAAACTGCACGACTTGCTATATCCTATTTCTTTAGAAAGCTTTTAAAAGTGAATTCTGTTTTGTTTATCATTCAAAATATAGTAAGAAACCTATTTCAGACACCAGTCCCTCACAACACTAAATAATAAGCTCACAATGTACATATTTGCAAACAATGTACCTACCTATTGCTGTGGAAAGTCAAATTACCTTATATTTTATTTAAATAAGTTTTTGTTGGAGGCTAGTTGGTGTATTAATGCAGGAAATAAGGCCAAACGTTTTCAGTTTTCAAACATTTTCAGACAGACCTCCTGTGAATTGCAAACACGTCAAAAAATACTTAGGCAAATGGTTGTAGAAGCTTTCAAGTTACGTGCATAAATAAATTCTACAATGGTATTAATTTACATAGATCAGCTCTACGCTCCAATTTTACAAGATTGCATGATTGTACATACCCATTTTTTCCATAATATGAATGCAACAAACAACTAAGATTTATATATATATGTATAAATATTTTTCCAAACGCCGCTTATCATTTCTACCCATGTGAAAACGAACGAATCCAGACTCGACCATTTATCGATGTATATTAAAACACAAGCTTTCCGCCTGCGGCTTCGCCCGCTTTTTCAAAGAAAAATCCGCATAGTTCACGTTCCCGTGGGATTTCCGGGATAAAACCTAATGTTAATCCAAATTACCCTCTATATGTGTGCTAAGTTTCATTGTAATCGGTTCAGTAGTATTTGCGTGAAAGAGTAACAAACACACACATATACATCCTCACAAACTTTCGCATTTATAATATTAGTAAGATAGTAGGATTTCTGCAAAAGTTCAAATCTAGGTGTGACGTTTAGCCACTGTTAATTCTATTGTCTGTAAAACATTCAATTAACTATTCCCTTTTGAAGCATGATAGGTCCCGCAAGGTACATTTCTGAACAGAGCTGAATATTTTATAAATTCTAGTGGCTTTATGAAACCTCATTCCGGCGTCTATTTCAGTAACCCTTGCTGTTTTTGCTAATTAAAACGCATACCTTGCCTTACGTAAAACCAAATTAATGCTAAATACACAATCATAACTATATTAAGGAATATTTGGGTCGTGTATTTATTAAATTATAAACATAAGTTAGTGTATGGAATTTCAATTTAATTTGGGTATAATAGGTAAGCTCTAGGAATGTGTTACAAAACAGATTAATAGTTAGAAGTTAATTGATTGATTTTCAGGCTGATTTAATTGGGTTGCAAATAATAGGTTTTGCGGTTCAAGTTCATTGTGACGTAATTTTATATATTACAATTGGCTTGTTTCCACTGGAAATAGCCACAGTTGCACAAAACTTGGACAAGAGAACATTTTATATGTTATGCAATAGGTATATGATTTATTTGAGCACAAAAGACTGGAAATATATGAAATTCTAAAAAACCTTGTTGTGGAAATTTTTGCTCATCCAAACCTACTAGAGTAGGACATAATTGAAACGAAGTGATAATATTAAAAAAAATCTTTTGATAAAGTGCTATTATACAAATATAAATTTAATCTAAGCTAGATTCAATTTATATTTGTCTTCTATTAATCTTCTTCTTGTCTTGATGGTAAACGCATTTTCTTACCTGAAAATATTTTTATGTTTCATAATCAATTTAATTATATCATAAATTAAGTGTTGATGTTACATTGTGAGTGTTGTTGACATTAATTATACTATTGTGTAACTTCACTTCTTTATTTTAAAAATATTAAAAAGAGAAAAATCAGCAACTGATTATAGTTCGCTAATAATATTGTTCAAGTACTTTATTATTAGATTGATAGGTTTCAACTGAAACGACTTCGGAGAACTGTTTATAAATAGAAATGCATTTAATTGAAAATCGTTTCCATAAATCCTGCCTCATTTTAACGAGAGCATTATCGCACAAATTATATTTTTCGACAATAATCAGTGTACAAGAGTACTCAATTGTCAATAACATGACTGTTGTTGAAATAAACATAGACGATTTTGAAATCCCAATATCATTTTATTATGTGTACTAACTAGTAGATTTTCAAACGTAGGAATACATTTTTTTTTACAAACGAAACCTACATATTCTGAGTGATTTTTATTCATATTACATAAGTGTGTTTATGTATTTTTCTTTACATAAAGTGAAGTTCACTCATATAACATATTCAATTGCTTATTTCGCATATCATCAGCTGTATTTAATAAAAACAGCCAATAAAAGGAACAGTCAGAAAAATTACGTTACTTAATATATAATTTGAACGATTAAAAAAAGTCGTGTCTCAAAAGCTTTTAATTAAATCTTACAAATTATTAAGACCATGCGTAAATAACCAGTCACGCTTTCACAAAAAAAAATAACTTCACAATAGTTTTTCACAAAAAATGCTTCAAAATGAGAACCTCCATGGTTGTTGAGAACGTTGTTTCAAAATAAGGAAACGGTTGCTTTTTTTTTCAGCCAGCATCAGCATCATCAGTGCTGTTGGTGCATCTCGGAGCAGTGGGTGCGTTGGCGAGCGGCGCCGCGCTGTGTGGGGGGAGTGGTGCGTGTGTGTGCGGGGCATTATTACATGCACTACACCCCTTGCAGCTGTGGACCGTGTGTGGCCTGCACGCAGACAGGGCCGCTGCGATAGCCGCTCCCTTGCATTATGCCGCTATTGTTTCTGCGAAGAAGGTACGGTTCTTGGAATAAGATGTGTTTATAGTAGTAAACCCAGTAAGATTAAGAGAATATGGGGAGATATAATTATGGCTTACCTATCAGTTACTTCATTCCTCATCCATATTCCATCGTAGATTTAAGTTACTTTAATTACGATTTTTATTTCATCCCTTTCCATCTGCAATGAAGATGAAAGAGCTTTTGAAGAATTGATCAGACAATATTATTTTTGCAGGTACTAATTTGTGTAGCCAGTGGATGGATTGCAACTGCTGCTCTTCTGGCACCTCTTGCTGCGGCTCAGCCTCCCCTAGCCTATAGTGCTGGACTGGGAGGGTGTGCTCCTGATTGCGGCGCTGGACCATCCGCACTCGCATTCTGCTTAGTATACGCCCTGTTGACTTTACTTCTGCCAACCGCCTTGGTACTTGCATGTAGTCTGAAAATTTTACGCATCGCTCGTTATCACAGACACCGAATAGCTGCAGCTATTTACGAAGTGACATTATCTGCCCAAGTGACTGTTACCCACCAACGTAACCCATTCTCACCGCCACCACCTCCACGACGAAGAGCACTTTCAGCAGTTCTTCAACCGCTAGGATCGCTAGCTATACTATATTTCCCGTATTACTGTATTTTAATATGGCCAGCTGTTGCGGTTCCACCAAGACTTCTAGCTGCGTTATCGGTAGCTCTTTTATCAGCTGCGCCCCCTGTAAATGGTGTCTTATATGGTATTCGAAGTCGCGCTTTAAAAGATTCATTGCGGAACTATAAACGAAAACGGATGACAAAAAGCGAAGTCACTCAGGAAATTCAGGCACGAACACCAAGCGCATGTGGTTCTAGACGCCCTTCTTTATCAGCTGGTTCTGGTTGTATACGGCCGCCGACAACTCGGAGACTATCAGATGCAGCGGCTATGGGTGCCCGAGGGAGTGAACGTCCGGCTCCAAGAGCTGCTTCTTGTAACATGCTCCAGGACCAGCAAGACGAGGAAGCACACACAGCCAGAAATCGAACCTCTGCTATACCTTTAATACGCGCACCTCCCCATGTTGTCCTTGGTCGAGCACTCGGACTTGAAGAAGGCATGAACAGAGACCGTCGTCGACGCCAATCCCCAAGAATCACTGTAACCCGAGCAATGTCTGATGAAAGCGAATCACCATCTCGTCGTCCACTTTGTAGACAGCATTCTCGCTCTAGTGGGGCTCTTCTTGGCACTATGTCATATTCCCCTGCACTTTCTGAAAATGTAAAACTAGAAAGTTCTGCTGATGAACAATTATTACTGTCATGGCCACAGCGCGCTCAAAATAATAAACATGACGTTTTATAAAACGGGTAAAAATAAAATGTAGGAATAAATTAAAATGCGCATAACAAAGACAATAAAATGTGCATGAAGTTGAGCCCAGTTGATAATGTTATCTGTAAGATTAATTTTACTATGCTTTGTATTTTCTCCCCGACCAAACTGTGACCAAAGATGTTTCCTATCTCTTTACTATTCTATATAGGTGTAATGATTTTATCTTACAGGGTTCCTCCATATCGTTAGCTTTACTGAAGTATTATTATTGTGCGTACTGTTAACTCATAATATTCCATAGAGTTAGAAAGAATTAAGAAACTGTTGAATACCTATATTTTATTTGTAAATCTGTGGATTATATATTTAAATAAAAATAACGTGTAATTTGTGGATATATTGTATGCAATGTTGATCTAGTCTCATAGTTTATTTGTAATATGTAAAAAGGTAAAAAGTCTACGCTTTTCTGTCTTAGTCGCCGTCCAAATTTTGGAAAGTAACCGCATTGCAATTTGTTTCATTAACCATTTTTTTTTAAATACTTGTCCATTGTATGCATAAAATCTGAGTTCAGGCTTTATCTAATTAATTTATGTATTTACTTATTTCTTTATTCATAATTATTAATGTAACATTCCTGAATGTTCTGTTTGTTGAGACAATTAATGTAAGTTAGAGATTAGGGATGTAACGATACCGATACCGATACCGATATATCGGCCGATATATCGGCAAGCCGATATATCGGTATCGCCGATAATAAATCAACCGATACCGATATTTTTTTTATTAAATTCTTTCTTTTCTTTTATGTTTTTGCATTGTATTCATTCATATTGTTTTATTTCTGTTTCTGTAATAGTGTTAAGGAAGAGCGGAACCTCCTAACACAAGCATTTTATTTGCTTACTAGGAGTGTTCCAATCACAAATTTGTTTATGTAAAGGAAAGAAATAAATAATTTTGAATTTTTTTAATTTTTAACGTGATAACGTTTTTAAAATCGTTTTAGTCGGGTGACATGTTCATAAACTTGTGTCACACCAAAACCTCACGAGCGCGATCGCAGGTATAACGAGAGAGAGACGGACCGATCTCCCGTTTCATCTCGAGCGCTGCCACTGCATTATGTTATCACGTAAACATCTCGATCGTAAACCTACTTTACAAACAACCAATTTTTTTGATATCAAATAATTCAAAAATCCGCGCCCAATGAACGATGCGGGAGGCCGCCCGCGCGTGCGCACTTTGTTTTCTGAAAAAACTCTACCATTATAGTAAACTTTTTTAGGTACTGATTGTATGTGTATTACTTAAAGTTTAACTGACTTCGTAAAATAATAATACTAAAATAAATGGTTTTGTTGTTTTTTTATTTGGCATTTTTATTTAAAAGAATACGATTAACAGTTGTCTCTTTTTATGCATAATTCACTATTATTTATTATTATATTTTTCTACCAAGCCATCGATATCGGTATCGGTATCGGTATCGCCGATACATTACTACAAATATCGGTATCGGTATCGTATCGGCAAAATCATGTATCGTTACATCCCTATTAGAGATAATAATTTTTTTTTTTCAATTGCAGATTTCGTGCTTCAAAAGCAGTTTTTATTATAATCCATGTTGGTAATTTAAATTAGATATATTAGAGATTACAATAAATATGAATTTACGAGTAAGTCTTATATATATATATGAAAAATATACATTCGCTAGGGAAGCTATAAGCGCTTTAACCTAGAATACAAACATAAATCACGATATTATATTATTTACAAAGAACTAGAAAATTATAATGCCAAATTGAGAATATACATAAAAATATACTTTTCTTTTGTTATATATATTTTTTGTTATATACACGAGTCAAAAAGAGTTATTTATCTTAAGAGAGCCAAATACAATGCATAATTTTAATAGAGTTTGTAGGAGAACTTGCACAAATAAATAAACCAGCAATGTTTTAACTATAATTATTATTAATTATGTTGTAATATTATGTCAGTAACAAATAAGAAATTTACTAGTCATATAAATGTACACAAACGCTTATTTAGAAATAATTTAATATTTAGTATAAAAATCGATGTTGACATGTTGTTGCCGCAACAAAATCGTGCGGAACGGAGCGTTGCGACTGCGTCATCGCGTCGTCACGTCGCGGCGCCGTGCGATTGGCCGCGGATTGACCCCACTGTCCTCTACTACTTCGACTCGCCACGCAACCGCTGAGCAGGACACTCCCTCACTAAAATTAATCTACCAAACGCACTTTGTAATTTTAAATATTAAACTATATACGCACAAGTTTATTGTCTTCTTCTTTCGTCGTCAACATTTTCTGGACCTTCGACACCGGATCACATCCTGGATTTTGGAGACGCAATCGGCGAAGAAGTCGCAAAATTACAGTGCAGTTTGGTAAGACGGCCAGCTAATTTATCCAACCCTGTAAAGCTTCATCTGAGTGATACTGTGCTTTGTATATTCCAGAGCTTTCGGTGTTGCTTGCCTCCTCACGTGCTTTTACGCTACCGAAGAATCTGCTTCACGTGGCACGTAAGTACTTGTAGCTTTTTACTTCAGTCATTATGTCTCTTTCTGAGCAAAAGGAGCTTAAGGATTTGAGGAAAAAAAGGGGATTAATCAAATGTAGGCTAACGAATTTTAAGAAATATGTTTCGTCTTTTGAAAACGTGGATCTTGATACACATCAAAGGGCAGAACTAAAATTACGTATACCAGGTGCACAAAGTTTAATGAACGATTTCAACCAAGTTCAAAGTAAAATCGAAGATCTTGTCCCGGAGTCAGAAACGGATAAACTCATAGAATCACGCGTAGAGTTTGAGAGGGAATATTATGTTGTCCTGGCGATGCTGGACTGCATGGTAAACCCAGATAATTCCGAGGATAGATCTGTTAATAAATCCATTGACTGTTCCTTAGCGCACGACCATACGACCTGTAACAATTTTAATAACGATTCAGTAAAATTACCGACTATTTCTGTACCTAGCTTTGACGGTTCACATGAACACTGGGTAGAATTTCGCGACACGTTTTCATCCTTAATTCACAATTCGAAAACAATACCACCGGTTCAAAAATTTCATTATTTAAAGGCGAGTTTAAAAGGCGATGCCAAAATCGTTATAGAAAACGTAGAATTTTCATCCGAAAATTATATGGTTGCATGGGAGCTTTTATTACACCGTTTTAATAACACGCGTTTGATAGTGCAAAGTCACATTAAAGCAATATTTTCACTTCAAAACGTCTCAAGAGAATCGGCTATTCAATTACACAATTTAATTGATACAGTTTTAAAAAATTTACGTATTCTTAAAATCTTAGGAGAACCCACGGAATACTGGGACACTTTGATTATTTATATCGTAGTTTCAAAGTTAGATCCTACCACTGAACGCGAGTGGGAACAATATAAAAACACATTTTATAAATTACATAAGGACAAAATTATTAAACTAAACGATTTATTAGAATTCATTAAAGAAAAAGCCGATTTATTAACTACACTATCCGTAAATCACAATAAACCTAGTATTTCAAATAACTCAAATAAATTTTCTACTTACCAAAATAAAAATTCATCATCCAAAATTCATTGCAACATAGTTTCGGATAACAAACAATCTAAATCGCAATCCAATAAGTCGCGCAGCCATTACAAGTCATGTTTGCTATGTAGCGAAAGGCATCAGCTGTATTCATGCCAGAAGTTTCTCGACTTATCTCCGCAACATAGGGTTAATTTCATAAATGATAAAAACTTATGCATTAATTGTATGCGCCCAGGTCATTTAGTTGATACTTGTCTTTTTGGTCCGTGTAGAAAGTGTGAACAAAAGCACAATAGTTTACTTTGTGATGCAATTAAATTATCACCAATTAAACAAAATACAGTGACGTTAACTACGTACGAGCACCCCTCGCTTACTAATACGCATCCCGTTTCAGTGGTTTCAGTAGATAACGCACACATGCAACTTCAATGTAATAATCACGCACAAACCGTTATGCATACAAAGGATGACAATTCTTCGCAACAAATTGTCATATTGTCTACGGCGATAGTTGAAGTATATAATGAATCGGGTGAGTATTATTGCGCACGCGCAGTTCTAGATAGCGGAAGCGAGCGATCCTTTATAACGCAATCATTTGCAAATAAATTAAATATACGAATATTACAGTCCACTCAACATATTCACGGTGTAGGTAATTCTATTACGCAATGTTCGCAATCTTGTAACATTGAAATTAAATCGCGCGACGGGAGCTTCACTGCCCGTTTTCAATGTTTGATTTTGCCCCAAATTACATCAAAATTGCCTACAACCACGGTTAATTTAAATCAATTTAATATTCCTCACAATTTATTGTTAGCTGATCCCAATTTTTACGAAAGTCAACCTATTGATTTACTGATCGGTGCTGATTTATTTTGGGAATTAATAACTGAAGGAAAAATGCGCCTGAAAAGTGGTCCTTTCCTTCAAAACACCAAATTAGGTTGGATAGTGTCAGGTGCAATTAAATCTTTTCCGTATACTAGTAATAAAAAATTATCACATATTAATTGTAATTATTCGACATTATCCACGGAAGATGATTCACTCGATAAGTTAGTTAGGAATTTCTGGGAATTAGAAGAATTATCCGCGCCTAGCAATAAATTACAGCAATTATCGAGCGAAGATAATATTGCTTGTGAGGAACATTTTATTCGCACAACACGTCGACTTTCCGATGGTCGTTTCTGTGTTTCAATTCCGTTGAAACAATCACCTGAGTTATTAGGTAATACACGCGCACAAGCTGAACGTCGTTTTTACGCATTAGAGAAACGTCTTCAGCAAAATACTAATTATAAAAAGATGTATTCTGATTTTATACAGGAGTATATTAATTTAGGTCATATGAGTCTCGTCAATACGTATGGGAATCCGCACTATTTCCTACCGCATCATGGTGTGTTTAGGGAGCACGCCACCACAACTAAATTACGCGTAGTTTTTGATGCGAGTATGAAGTCTAGTTCCGGCGTATCATTAAACGACATACAAATGATTGGACCTGCTATTCAAGGTGATTTAATTTCTATTTTATTACGTTTTCGCGAGAATAGGTATGTTGCATGCGCTGACATTGAAAAATTTTACAGGCAATTGAATATTGCTGAAGATCAGCGTGACCTGCAGCTGATCTTGTGGCGGGATGATCCCTCAGAGCCACTGAGGGTGTACCGACTCAACACCGTGACGTACGGAACGGCATCCGCACCGTATCTAAGTTGTAGATGTTTAAAGGAATTAGCCAAACACTCGAATATTCCGTATGTAGCCGATACTATTAATAATTGTTTTTACGTTGACGATCTCATAGTTTCATCGAATTCTATATCCGAATTAGAAAATATTTGTAAAGAAACTAGTAGTCTTTTAGAGTCAGCTTGTATTAAATTACGAAAATGGATTTTTAGTCATAATTTAAATTTAATTACGCCTAGCGTTAATGAATGGCAAACGCACGATCTATGTTTACATAAAACTTGTAACAATAAAACTTTAGGTATCGGATGGAATAGTCTCGATGATTATATTTATTATTTCACGCAAATTATACAAAAGAGTGAAGTAGTGACAAAACGTATTATTTTATCGTGCGCTTCACAAATATACGATCCGCTAGGATTATTAAGTCCGTTTATTACTATCGCAAAGCATTTATTACAAAGATGTTGGTTGTTAAAATTGACGTGGGATGAATCGGTTCCTAACGAAATTTCGCAAATATGGGATAAATTTATAAATGGATTATCTTTTCTTAGTAGTTTACGAATACCGCGTCACGTTATGTGCATTGATCCAGTGCGAACCGAACTACATATATTTACCGATGCTTCACAGGTCGCGTACGGAGCTTGCGCATACGCTCGTACGATCAATGCAACAGCTGATGTCACAGTGCGCTTGATATGTTCGAAGGGTAAGATCGCGCCGACTAAACCTACAACTATACCTAGATTAGAGTTGTGTGGTGCGTTGTTAGGTGCACGATTATATTATAAGCTTATTGGATCACTGCGTTCAAACTTTGATAAAATTGTATTTTGGACAGACTCAACTATCGTTTTAGGTTGGTTAGGTATGCCTATTAATTTATTAAAACCTTATGTTCAAAATAGGACGGCAGAGATTCACGAGCTGACCAAGGAACATCCATGGCGTCACGTCGCAGGCAAGGATAATCCAGCCGATTTAGTCTCACGCGGGCAAAGTCTAGAAGCGCTTAGCTCCTCATCTTTATGGTGGGAGGGTCCGATATTTTTACATAATGTACATTTTGAATTGCCCGATTTAAAACATTCCAAATTAATTAATTCAGATTTGCCGGAAATTAAATCTACGAATATTTGTTGTCACATAAGTAATAATTTAAACGATAATTTAATTATTTTTTCTCGATTTTCACAATATAATAGACTTAAACGCGCAGCTGCTTATGTATTACGTTTTATTAATAACGCGCGAAATAAAACTAATAAGTGGACAGGTTTATTATCAGTCGAGGAATTAAATCGTGCTGAATTAACGTTAGCAAAGTTGAGTCAACAGGAATCGTTTCCCGATATTTACTATGCGCTTAAAAATAATAAAAATATAACGAATATATCAGGCTACAATCAAATTTCTAAATTAAATGTATTCTTTGACGCAAATAATAATTTAATTCGTGTAGGTGGGCGTATTCAAAATTCGCCAAATTTTAGTTTTAATAAAAAATTTCCTATTTTAATCGCAGCTAATCATCATTTTTCACTTTTGCTTTTTCGGTTCGAGCATGAACGTTTACTCCACGCCGGGCCACAGCTTCTACTGTTTACGATCAGAGAGATGTGGTGGCCGGTCGGCGGCAGAAACCTCGCTAGGAAGGTGGTACATTCGTGCATGCGCTGCGCACGACTGCAACCGACTACGGTCGCGCCTATAATGGGGAATCTACCGCAGGAGCGTCTGGACCCAGGTTATCCGTTTATACGTTGTGGTGTCGACTACGCTGGCCCAGTGTTCACGTTGAATCGCAAAGGCAGAGGTGCTAAGTTGCAAAAATCGTACATATGCTTATTTATATGTTTTGTTACACGCGCGGTTCACTTGGAACTTGTTAGCGATCTATCGTCGGAATCATATCTATTAGCTTTGAAACGTTTTATATCGCGGCGAGGTAAACCCGTGACTATCTTTTCTGACAATGGGAAGAATTTTGTCGGTCTCATGAATGAGTTCAAAAAATTTTTAGCTACCTGTTCTGATGAAATTAAAGCATATGCAACTTCGCAAAATATTAATTTTAAAATGATACCTTTTTACGCTAGTCATTTCGGGGGATTGTGGGAAGCTGGAGTAAAAAGCTGCAAGCACCATCTCAAACGTGTAGTAGGTAACGCACATCTAACGTTCGAGGAGTTTAGCACAGTATTGACCCAGGTTGAAGCTGTCCTGAACTCCCGTCCTTTGACCCATCTTTCCACAGATCCCAATGATTTCCTTCCACTTAGCCCTGCACATTTCCTGGTTGGTCGTCCGCTGACTGCACCTGTAACGGCTGAGCTGCTATACGACGTGCCTGAGCTTCGTCTCCCGAGGTTCCAGAGGGTGGAACAAATACGCCAGCACTTTTGGAATCGTTGGTCCAAAGAGTATGTCTCCGAGATGCAAACGCGAACCAGATGGCACCAGCACAAGGGGGAGCTCAAGGAGAACACGCTCGTTCTCATTAAGGACGACCGATTGCCGCCGTTGAAGTGGAGCTTGGGGCGCATCCACGCGACATATCCGGGGAAAGATGGAGTAGCACGAGTGGCCGACATTCGTACTGCAGACGGCATCGTGCGTCGGGCGTTCACTAAAATTTGTCCGCTTCCTTCACCAGATAGCTGATTCTTCGCTTCGTGGTCGACAGTTCGTTGGAACCAGCACGTTCCAAGGCCGGGAGCATGTTGCCGCAACAAAATCGTGCGGAACGGAGCGTTGCGACTGCGTCATCGCGTCGTCACGTCGCGGCGCCGTGCGATTGGCCGCGGATTGACCCCACTGTCCTCTACTACTTCGACTCGCCACGCAACCGCTGAGCAGGACACTCCCTCACTAAAATTAATCTACCAAACGCACTCTGTAATTTTAATCAATAAACTTTATACGCGCAAGTTTAATTGTCTTCTTCTTTCGTCGTCAACACATGTGTTAGTATAAAATAATGTATAATAGATACATTAAATAATTATGTACGTTATGGAATAATACATTTTTAAGAGATATTTATGACAATGTTGCTAGTCAGAGCTGTTTTAAGATATATGTGTTAATTTATAATAAGCTTAAGAGATTTAATTAAACTATAAGACATTCAATGTATTTTTATTCCAAACACCTTTATCACATAACTAACTTGCTCCGCGCGGTTTCACCCCCGTGGCTCCACTCCTGCTGGTCGTAGCGTGATGATATTATATAACCTATAGCCTTCCTCGATAAATGAGCTATCTAACACCGAAAGAATTTTTCAAATCGGACCAGTAGTTCGCGAGATTAGCGCGTTCAAACAAACAAACAAACAAACTCTTCAGCTTTATAATATTAGTATTTATTTATTTATAACACTTTACTATGCTAGTTATACAAATTACTTAAAACTAAAACTTATAGCTAAACTAGCACAGAGGGCGGCCTTATCACTAAAGAGTGATCTCCAGGCAACCCACTGTGTGAAGTGATAAAGGAGGAGGTAGGTCAGAAGTACACAACTACATAAATAATAAATACATACAATTATATATGTATACATATTTCTAATCCATATAAATACATACTCATATGCACAAAATACATACAATATTTATAATACATATATAAAATAAAATAAAAAACCAGATAACACTATAAAAAAAACATACATACATTATTCATACAATACGTTAAAACCAAGAGGAAGAAGAAAACCATAACAATAAAAAAAAAATAATTTAGTATAGATTGCAAAACAAAGGCAGAAATATCTGTAAGAAGGACCTCTATCGATATTACCAGTAATCAGCATGTACTAACTATTAACTAATAATAGAGTAGTACTAATAATAATAGAGTCAGTATCCATTTCAATTTTTATTGTATTTTACAATCCTAATGAATAATCCCCGCAGAACACAAAAAAAAGTTTAATGAAGAGAGTAGTACCTAAATACCTGCGGTGTGAATGCCAGAAAATGATCAAATCCATGCATTCGCACAGCACCGGCATTTCCACCTAATTGCAATAACATTGTGTAGGAGCTAGATTCATCCATAAAACTATGTTTATATAACAAATTATATTGATTTATAGACCTCGTGTCAGCTCGCTTTGCACACACACTCATAAATTCATTTTAACTGGTATACAAAGGGAAATTTGGCGGATATTTGCAGTAAAGAAACTGCAATGTTATATCGGAAGAAAGACTAAGCGAAGTTCTACACAGGTTTATGGATTTTAGTTATATGTGATTACCACCTAAGAATACAACACAACACACAATTTCACACACTAATGCACTTTCTCAATCACTTCCTATTATATTTAGATGTAGTTCCTTTTAGATATACAAGTGAATATTAAAATATTCTGATGGATCCTGATGGAACATTCCCCCCAAAGCTTTCGTGTTGCTTACGCGTCCAAAATTGTTTTTATTCATTTATAAACAAAACATGTATCACCTCCCACAGAATACTTAATAGTAGCTAACGCTACCCCTATATACGTTTATAATAAACTAGCTTTCCACCCGCGGTATCGCCCGCGCTGTCAAAGAAAAACCCGCATAGTTCCCGTTCCCGTGGAATTTCCGGGATAAAACCTATCCTATGTCCTTTCTCGGGTATCAAAATATCTCCATACCAAATTTCATGCAAATTGGTTCAGTAGTTTAGGCGTGATTGAGTAACAGACAGACAGACAGAGTTACTTTCGCATTTATAATATTAGTATGGATTAGATGCACAAAGGATTGAATTTATTGCATACTAGCGACCCGCCCCGGCTTCGCACGGGTGCAATGCTGATACTAAATACACTACAGAAAAACTGTGAACGTTGTATATAAAAACATAGCGGCCCGGCCGGCCGGTACCGCCGCAAACGCTACGTCCCGCAATTTTTAAATCTGTAATATCTTCGAAAATATTCACTTAAATCATACGGTGTAAAGTGCCATATAGATCTATATTAAATGAACAATGTATTCAAGGTATTTAATTGGTTAAGGATTAATGCTGTATTGGTGAAAATCGCTTCGAAAATTAGCTTTTATTTGTCGTAAAAAGTAAATGACAAAAAAAAATTATTGTGGGTTATCCATAAGAGATAGACATATACCATCGCGGACTTTTCTGTAGACCTTTTCAATATGTATAATACTTAGTACATTATTTTGATAAAACTCGTAGGGTTCAGCCTGCGTTTGCAATATAAGCGGAAACAATGTAATTTTTTACGACATCACATTAGAAACCTCAAAAATAACAGTACTTCTCCACTATTTAATGGATCTTATTATACATATAAACCTTCCTCTTGAATCACTCTATCTATTAAAAAAAACCGCATCAAAATCCGTTGCGTAGTTTCAAAGATTTAAGCGTACAAAGGGACATAGGGACATAGGGACATAGGGACAGGGAAAGCGACTTTGTTTTATACTATGTAGTGATTCTTAAAGCTAAATATTTCATTAGTAATCTACAAAGCATTTGTATGTTTTTCTTACTTCTTGTAATGTAAATAAAAACTGTACAAAAAATAAATATTGTCAGCCATGATGGAATGAAAAGCAATATTCAAAGAAATGCTCAGTGATGCGATACCAGCACTGTTGTTTTAATTCATTGTAGGATATTGAAATTTTTAAGGTCTCACTTGTAGTTTATATTTAAAAAGTTTGTAATAGATCAAGAGCCCACGACGGCCAGACTTTCCTTTCTTTCGGAAAGTTGAAAGTTTCTCTGTATATGTCTCCTATACAGATAAGAACGACCAGCGACTATCAAGTTTGGGTTGTGGTTACTTTGGCAGGAAACAGGTAGTAAAGGTGTATAAAATAGTACCTAACTTTCATTATAGTTTAAAAGCTAAATTTTATATATGTTACTTGGGGACCTATAAAAAGATGGTACCTAAGGAGCCGGACAGTTTTCATAGTTCTTACATCTTGCCAGACACATTTAAAAAATAACTAACATATCATCAAATTCACATAACTACCTAAAAGCGTAACAAATATGAAATAACCCACTAAAACATTAGTTAACTATAATTATTAAAAAAATTAAAGTATAATATATAAGTAATAAAGTTATTACTTATCTTTTACGGGGGCTTATGTTGATGGAATTTCACGTATCTCGATGACACAATAAAAAAGTCATCGGGATACGTGAAATTCCATCAACATAAGTCTAAGTAAAAGATAAGTAATAACTTTATTACTTATATATTATACTTTTATTTTTTTAATAATTGTAGTTAACTAATGTTTTTAGTGGGTTATTTCATATTTGTTACGCTTTTAGGTAGTTATGTGAATTTGATGATATGTTAGTTATTTTTTAAATGTGTCTGGCTAGATGTAAGAACCATGAAAACTGTCTGGCTCTTAAGGTAATATCTTTTTATAGGTCCACAAGTAACATATATAAAATTTAGCTTTTAAACTATAATGAAAGTTAGGTACAATTTTATACACCCTTACTACCTGTTTCCTGCCAAAGTAACCACAACCCAGACTTGATAATCGCTAGTCGTTCTTATCTGTATCGGAGATATATACAGAGAAACTTTCAACTTTCCGAAAGAAAGGAAAGTCTGGCCGTCGTGGGCTCTTATATTATAAATCTAAATTAAACGATATCCGCTTATTAGTTATCTTATATATAAAATTCTCGTGTCACAATGTTAGTCTGCATACTCCTCCGAAACGGGTGGACCGATTCTCATGAAATTTTCTGTGCATATCGGGTAAGTCTGAGAATCGGCCAACATCTATTTTTCATATGTACCACGGGCGAAGCCGGGGCGGACCGCTAGTGAGTATATAATAGTTCCATGGTTATGATAAAAAAATGAATTGATAATCAGATTGACAGACAGACAGATAAGTTATAAGACGTATACCTATCAGTTTAAGTTATACAGGTAAATTAGCTTGGAGAAATTTTTGCGTTTGTAGTAGTGTATGGTCAGCAAATAAAAAAAAACAACATTTTATTTTTAGTTTTTATTCAAGTAGGTATATAATATTAATATTATTAATATTTTATTAGTTCCAAACAAGCAGTGCCGATTTTTACTTCAGTGAAGACGTGTATGAATTAGGTGTTCTCCGGCCAAAAATGTAAACCACGGTAAACCGTAAAAGTGAAACTGTTCGAACGGTTCCGAACATTGCTTTGTGTAGCGCATGTCGCGTGACGGACGGAGTAGGTATACCTACTCGGCAGCCGCGATACACGCGACATGCGCTACACAGACCAAAAAGTTTGAGACGATGTAATAAAAGTTTCACTTTAATAACAAACAATAACAACAATAACAACAATCAACAAATACAAAATTTAACCAATAAACTACGTAATAATTATAATTTTCGAATGAAATGTGTGCTTTATGTTCTAACGGTACCAAGCGACTGACGCCGGACTGCACGAGGCACCTGCGGACAGCGTAAACTGGTTTATTCTGGTTTTGTGCGTGTTTCCACTTTCCACTATCAAGTGACGATTTATTTATTTGTTATGTTTCGTAATTATTATGGTCAAATATTAATTACGAAACAAATTATTATGAACAAGATATTTTATTGTTTCACGGTATTCGCCTTGTCATTGGCTCAAGGACGTAAAATTGAATGATATATGTATTATTTTTTTTATAAAGTCAAAACCATTTTCTTTAAAACATAAATCAGAGTATTGCTAGGGATAAGTATAAAATTAAATAGTAATGTTAGGATATCGAAACATTTTTGTATAGGCTAGAACGATATAGTGGAAACGCGCTCTAAGATATGAGCAATATACACACCACTACATATGCAAAAATTTCTCGAGACTAATTTCACTGTAAGTTATTGATATGTAGTATGAATTTGCATTTGTATACATTTCTCTATCTATCAGATATAATCATCAAATCAATATTAGGTATTTATTATGTTAGATTAATTTGAAACAAGGCAAGAACCATTAGGGCGTTTGATGAGCAGGTATAAAATAATTATTTTATTTTATTAGTCTATTCTGGATTGTAGTGGCCACATTTTATATGTTTACGAACTGCAAACAAAAATAAGCTCATACCTACTTTTTCAGTATTTTAACACACATAAATTAGGCCGCACAACATTTACCTGAAAGTACTCAAAGAGCAAATGTGAATGGCTTGAAACAAAAAGGTTGTTATTTACCTAACCATTGTTTGTGGCCCATTCTTTCAGCCTTGTTTAGTTTTGTATTCCCTAAGCTCTGGCCACAGCTGCACTCATCGAAATCTCTAGCCATAATTTATTTCTCCAATTAGATCCGGCTGGCTTACCTTTTTTATACAGATTTATTGCTTATTGAATTGTCTTTTATTAATCTGGAAAACGTTATTATCATAGCGGGTATAATGTATGTTGGAGTATGTGGTGTTCGACGTGAATTTAGCCATCGTCAGGTACAGAGTAGTTAAGAAGTTGCATAATTCACGGACGGAACATGATGTTTCTGAAACTAAAGCATAAGCTGAACAGCCCAGTTTGTAAAATATTTTATACTATGTATGCAGTAGAATGCATCTACCAATTATCTTAAAAGCGAGCATGAAACTATAAAAAGTCTCCAAATTGTTTTATGAAAGATCATTTTTATCTCCTACATGTGCCAATATAGCAAAATATTGATACAGGTTTGAAAAAAATAATAATAAATGTGATATGATATATTCAGAGGGAACATAGCTTTATTTTTTCAAAGCTCTTTAAAGGTCTATAGATACAGAGATATTCTCTTTTTCCGTTGAAGCTTGCAACGTAGTGTAAATTTGCTCTGAGCATTGCGGTTCACAAACCCCCGGCTATTTAGTTCGTGCACACACAGGCATTATACTCGTAATAATGTTATTTAATATTTTGTTTTTTTAGTTAGTAAAGCATTATTATATTATGTATATACTATTTTTCTTTGATTCATGAGACACCAAAGATTTGCGTAATAAATATAAATACTATCTTTAAGTAGCTACCGATAAATACAATAACAATCATACATATTGAAAAATATCGAAAGAAGCATTCAACCAATGTTCCAATGAGTAAATAATAAAAGATTCCACGACAAAAAGTACATAGTAGTCTGCGGTATTGTTTAGTGAGAAAGGTTCTTGCAATACTTTTATCTCAATCGGAGCGTGAAGCGTCCTCTTGAAATGCTTTGTAAGATTTAAACATTTTAATCCATTGATTTGTTCATTCTGTACAATGTACATATTATGTACTTAGGATTACGTTTTAAATACTTACCTAGACTTTCGCCTCGGTTTTGTTTGCTTTTAGCGCAACAGAAGTTCCCAAAAGTAACGTACCACACACACACATATACACGTATGCGTACGTATAAATATACACACACACTCTCAATACTTAAAATGGCAATTATTTGTTTAAAATATATTATAGGTATATTTTTTTTGTTGTTTTGTTATATAATACGATGAAAGAGATTGAGCCTCACAACACAGGGGATCCTAGTGTGGGGTTCAATGCAACATAAGTAACAATATTATGTAAAAAAATTTTTGAAACAAATAAAGAAAGATACACGCAATTATGGAATATTGAATATTATATTTTTTTCTAACTTTAAACTTTAGTGCCAGAATGAAGACAGCATAAGATATTTAAATCTTTGTCCAAATTAAATGAGATACTATAATTTTTCCTAATATTAAATCAGATTATTAGATATTATGTAATAATATAGTACATGTACCGTGTAAATTTCTCAAGAGGAATATCTCGGTTTCCTTTGGGATTTTCCAGGAAACTGTTTAATATCTTATGAATGGCACAGTCAAAATTGATTTCGTACCTACTTATAGGTATGACTATGATATATTACTCATGTATAACGATATAATATTATGTACTAGCTTTCCGCCCGCGGCTTCCGTTCCTGTGACATTTCCGGGAACCTATCCTATATGTTAATCCAAGTTACCCCTCTATAGGTGTGCCAAATTTCATTGTAATTGGTTCAGTAGTATTTGCGTGAAAGAGTAACAAACATTCATAAATACCTCCATACTCACACACCTTTTCATTTATAATATTAGTATGATAATGTGGCATTTCTCTATTGCATGCACTTTTTAAAATATGTGAAAATTTACAACATAATCATTCAGTCAATAAACTACCTTTTCCCAAACGATTATTTGAACCAAAAGAATTCAATTCAACCCCGTTTGTTTTCAAATTTCAAACGCCAAACAGCCTTCAAGTGATTGCATTAACACGGGTCAAACGTGTCGCATGCGACGCGACGTGTGAAAATTGACAACTCACTTGAAATTTAGCTGCCCTATTTTTAGGGTTCCGTAGCGAAAGGGTAAAACGGGACCCTAAAACTGAGACTTCGTTGTCAGTCTGTCTATCTGTGTCTTCAGGGTGTATCTCATAAACCGTGATAGCTAGACAGCTGAAATTTTCACAAATCATGTATTTCCGTTGCCGATATAACAACAAATACTAACAATTAAAAAATATTTATAAGGGGGGGGTCCCCATAGTACGGAACCCTTCGTGCGCGAGTCCGACTCGCACTTGTCCGGTTTTTGTAGTATCCAACGTATACCTACATACAGGTGTATCGTATATCCGATTCGATAATGAAATGCGCTTTGTCCAATTCAATTCGGTCTGCTGTGACCACTTGCTTTGTTTGCTGTGTTCGTTTGATTGGACAACGATAATTGAATTCGAAGCTAGGAAATTTAAAACACATCCAAATGTGCTTTTATTCAATGGTAGTTACGTTAGATGAAGCGAATGTACAGTGCTATTAGCGCTTAAATGAGCTTAAAAAGATCACATTTCTCAAGGAAGTTGAAGAAAAGAGAGTAGGTTAGCATGGAAAATTTATGTTTCATCCATTCTGTTGAATATCAGTCTTTCTATTTTTCTTAATTAAACACGAAACATTTCCTCTCTATGATCTTGCAATTAAAATATATTTACGCACTTCTTGAGTGCGTATTTCATTATTGATATTTGAACAAAAAAGTTAATTAATTGTAGTATTATGAGAGGGAAGCATTAATTATCTTTCACGAGCGTTTTTAAGCGATCTATCTTCATTAAAAACTCAGTATAACACAAGCGGATTTTCTCAATTAATTACTTATTGATGATGCGTGTTTATATCATAATTCATAACTGATGGTATATTGTTTCCGATTACTCGCTTGTTCGGAGACAATCATTATTCTTAATGGCATAAATAAATTATACGTTTTTGTCGTCAATTATTGTAGAGCGTAAAATGCAACTTAATACCTAATGGTTTGGATAGTATGTTTTAAATCAACTTACTTTTATTATCTGCAGGTTTACCCGTGTAGTCACAGAAAAATCCCCAGTTCCCGTTCCTGTGGCATCTGGGATAAAACTATCTTCTATCCTATGTCCTTTTTCAGGTCTCAAACTATCTCTGTACCAAACTTTACTGGTTTTAGGTACCGTCAATATATTTTATTCTATTGGTCGAGTGAATTTGATTTGATTGGGTAATTTAAAATGTACAATCTCCTAAGCTGAGTTCATGACCATCATTCAATTTCAATTCATTAAAGAGAAATCTGGAGGATGTTTTTTTTTATTACTTTCGATCAATACCTACTTGGGTAACAATATTTAAAATAATATTGTGTTTTAGTTGCAAAGGAATAAGATCATCTTCAATGTATTCTGTATAATTGTTAATAAAAACAAACAGAGGTATGAAGGTTCTTTTATCTTTACTTATTTATAAAATAAATAATAACATTGTTGTTACAACACTAGAATAAAACACACAACTCCATTCGCAAAATATTGCACCTGGAAATTAAATAAAAAGTTTGAATAAAATATTGCATTGGTGTTATTTTAACATTTATTAAAAACTTAAAAAATGAACTGTCCTATTTACATTCAAAAGCTATAATTATGATGCAAAAAAGAGCAGAAAATTGAACTCCATAAAGTTTCACTAAATTGGTATTGAAGGAAAACTCCACAATAACTCACATGAATAATTTGCACTAAGTCAATTATATCCCATTCTTACAAGTAGATATATAATACTCTTGTTAAGGTATATCTTTTCTTACTGCCTTTATGTGATTGTACAGGAATGTGCCCACCATGACAGCTATTACCATTGGAATCAAAAAGCAAAGGCACTTCACTATATCTACAAAGCAGAAACTGAAAATAAAATATATTATAAACTGTAACTGATTTAAATTGCACAGGAACGGCAGTCTAAAGACGTGAAACCCACGATCCACGATGTATGTACCTACCATACAAAACATACATTCGCTCATGGACGTAGAAAAAAAGGTTCTTTTCTACATCCATGCATTCGGTTATCGGTAATATATCTCATTTGTGTTATGAAACCAACGATATTGTCTAATAAACCCACGAGAAGACAATCCACTGCGTACCTATATTTATAGTTATATTAACCTTTGTATTTTTGGGATGTTTGTTAGAGGTCTGAGTACAGGTACAAAACCTAATTAATAATTTTAATTTATGTTTTAAGAGGAAAACTTAGAATTAAATTACCTATAAGTATATTCTTGTGAATAATATCTTTACGATTTGCATTGCTTTACCACGCTTTACTCACCACATAGTACAGGCAAAACCCCACAGATCTCAAAACCCAAATATTTTCCATCCACTTTGAATGACACAACTTTTGAATGAACAATAATAAAATCGAAGTCATAGAGTTATCTCTCTTCTCTATGAAGAAAAATTAAAAAGAGGTACTTCATTTTTAGAAAGCAAAAATGTTGTGTGGTTTTATGAAACCACGGTAAAAGTGAAACTGTTCGAACGGTTCCGAACACTGCTTTGTGTAGCGCATGTCGCGTGACGGTCGGCTGCCGAGTAGGTATACCTACTCGGCAGCCGCGATACACGCGACATGCGCTACACAGACCAAAAAGTTTGAGACGATGTAATAAAAGTTTCACTTTAAAAAAACGTGATACTCCATGTCCTGAAAATTGCGACTTTTATCTCAACTTTTACATGGAACAAGAATTAGAGCTATAGAAAATTTTCAAATCACCATAGCAAATGTACCATGGTAGATAAATTTAATGACGCAAATAAAGTAAAATCCATTAATAATTTAATGAAAACAAAAAGAATAATACGAGTTGTTCCATCCATTTGTTTTTAAGCACCAGCTGTCTTTTTCTGTTAATTTATTATTGATAAAGCTATTTATATCAATACCTACTATACTGATATTTACAATTATTCGCTTCAAAAAGAAGCATTCTTAATAAATAAAAATGTGTGCGTGTACTAGAGTACACACGTAAGAAGTGAAACTTCATTATGACCTTATTTTTCAAAAAATAATTTACTATATTATATACACAGACACGCTCGTCGCTTCGCTCCTCGCTATATATTTACACCGGCCGCTGCAGCTGCTGCAACTCGCTCGCTTCGCTCGCTCGGCTCGTGCGGTAGTTCAAAAATTCGAGTTATAGAGTTTTCAACTTATAAAGGATTTCAACTCGACAAACACGTGTTTACGTGAGTCATAGATTTATTATCGTATACTCCTTAAATGTTTTCTAAGAAACAATAGAGTACTTACATTGTCGGCAAGTTCTTAAAGTCGGTAACTTATTTTTGTTCGAACAATAGAGGTAATATGTTTTCTAAGAAACAATAGTGCCGACAATGTAAGTAACATTGTCGGACGTTCTTAAAGTCGGTAACTTATTTTTGTTCGTAAAATAGATGTTTTCTAAGAAACAATAGTGTACTTACATTGTCGGCACGTTCTTAAAGTCGGTAACTTATTTTTGTTCGAACAATAGAGGTAATAAATTCCCAATGATTAAATTGTAAAGGTTGTACAATAAAACGTTGCTATGTTCGACATACAGAGCTCAAATTTAATTTTTCGAGTCATTATTTCGACTAACAGAGGGTAGAGATTTCAAGTAATGCAGGTTTTGGTGTTTGAAGGGAAGGGAACAAAACATTTTTTCGAGATTTGCAGGTTTTTGACTTATCGAGGTTCGACTCAACGGGGTTCTACCGTATATATTATAATATGTGCGTCGTTAATTTTAAGAGGTAAATATAAAAAGTGAATAAATAAAAATAAATAAAATTAAACAATTAAGTAAAGATATGTATACCTATAGGCATATGTATATATTTATACAAGATATATATTTATACATGGAACTTCTCAACGTGTTATCTATGAAATTATACTTTTACTCAATTGTTTAATTTTATTTACACACTGTTTTATTTTGCACCAAATCTCGAAACAGTCAGAAATTAATGACGCACATAGTATATATACATATTAAGACAGAGGTTAAGCTTAAATAACTTCAAAAATAAATAACATGATCACGCCCACGTGTTGGTGTTTTTAAAAATTCAATCAAAAACTGAGGTTAACTTTAAATATTTTAGAAAAATAAATATGTACCACAATCAACATTCAAGTATTAGAAAAAATTTATACCATAATTCCACCCACGTATTAGTGTATCTAAGTATACATAATATAATAAAATTGAAAAAATTGAAAAATACAATCAAAAAGTGAGGTTAATTTTAAATAACTTAGAAAAATAAATACCATAATTACACCTAAGTATTTGAAAATAGATGTAATTACTTACTTTTTTTAGAAATTCACTGGAATTAGAATTAAAATAAACACTTTGATTTTGCTGATCACTTTAATATAATATTATTTTTCTTTTTCTTTATTAGGGATAATAAACAGCAGAACAGTAATATTATCACGTCACTATAGAGCGTTGGAAATAAATACGAGTGCAATAGAAAAACGGTCAAGTAAAGTGGTAGGACGTACGTTAAAACGATTAGCTATCCCTACTCCACTGGAGAAAGTATACGTCGAATCACGCGTGGTAGGGATAAGAAAAAGTTGGCGCGTAACGCAAAAATGTCACGCTCACGGCGTAACGCAAAAATGTCACGCGTACGGCGTAACGCAAAAATGTTACACAAAATTTTTGTCCACCCCCGATAAAGAAGTTTCACTTCAAAAACTAACAATTTTGTCAATTATTATAGAGTATTAATTCCAATTTAATAATAATCATGCAAATATAATAATGTGGCGGAATGCAAGGCGGTTATTTATGTTAACAAAAACCAATTGATTTATGATGGTACTTTACTTATGTATAATATGAAAGGTAAGTACAACACTCAAACGATACACATTATAAAACACGATTCACGAAGATTGCACCTGGAAAAGAAAATCTTGATGTAACTTAAGAACCATAAATTGGTATATAATTCATAAGATATAATAACAATCTAATACATATTATAAAGGCGAAAGTTTGTAAGGATGTATGGATGTATGGATGTATGGATGTTTGTTACTCTTTCACGTAAAAACTACTGAACCGATTACAATGAAATTTAGCACACATATAGAGGGTAACTTGGATTAACACATAGGATAGTTTTTAACCCGGAAATCCCACGGGAACGGGAACTATGCGGGTTTTCCTTTGCAAACGCGGGCGAAGCCGCGGGCGGAAATCTAGTTAATTGATAAAACACTATTGAATAATAGCTTATTGAATATTTTAAAACTATTCAAAGAATTAAACATATAATATTATATAGAACAGCACAATTAGATACATGAAATCTTCATGAAATATAAAGAACACGTGATTTACGCCTAACAATTTCACTAAACAGATAAAGGGAAAACTCAACAATAACTCACATGTGTACTTTATAATAAGCCAATTTCCCATTGTTGCCACATAAAAGCTATGGAAATCTAGAAACCTCGTTACGGCAAGTCATTTCGAACAGACTTTATGTGATTGTAAAGAAATGTGCCGACCATGACAGCTATAACCATTGGAATTAAGAAGCAAAGGAACTTCGCTAGATGTGCACAGCAATAACTGAAAGGAGAAACCATTTAGTAAATTTATCTGCAATGACGATGCGTGTATCATCGCATTTTTTTGTGTGGTGTCTCTCAATGTTAGCCAGCAGGGCTAACGTTCTACATTTTAACGCGGACGCGTGGGTGAACTGAAGGTCCACCCATGCGCAAGGGCGTCCCCCCTTGACGGGGATCTCGAACTTCGGCTTGGGCTATCGCTTGAGTGGAGGAGGCCTGAAGGGCCCTAGTCGGACGGTATCATCGCATTACTTAGACTTTAAAGGGGACACGTTGACTGTAGCGAAGGGCGTTACTTACCACATAGTTACTACTAAATCCGATTCATTTTTAATAAAAAAATATTTGACACAGGGAAGATGAGGCAAGGCGTGATAAAAATCAAAAATACATGTGAATTGTGACATATCTGCACTCTATGAAGAAAAATAATTAAGAAGAGTTCTTATATCCTCGTAGTCGTATAGTTTTGTCAAAAAGAAAGAAGATTTCACTATATAAGTACTTATAGATGCTCATGGGGGAAATATTTTCATTAGGGCAAATATGAAATATCAAATAATTTCACGACGGATATACCTACCATATTTTAAAGCGTAAGACGACATTTTCAATTTACACAAGATATTTATTATTTTTCAACTATCGGCTGTGTTGGTATAGGTATAGGTAAACCAGAATCTGATGGCAAATTGGGAAATCGAAATTTTGAGTGTGCAACCCTAGGGAAAATGGACTGAACGATCTTGATACTGCTTATTTTTTATTTTGTCCTCAACATCATTAGTCACATTACATAAGTGAACAATACTGTACTTAATAATGAGATATCCACTTAATATTATGTAGGTACATACTTACATGTATAATATACATATTACTTTTATCTATGTAATACTGTATATTATTATTTACACATACCTATATTTGTATATATTCATTATCATTATGCCATGTAAAAATATGGATGTAATGATAATGCAGATCAAAACTAGATTGCTAATAATTTTTTATAAAATAAAATAAAAATAAAATAAAACTATGTTTATTTTCGTAAGTATTAAAGATACACATATTATAAAATTGACTTGGACAGCTTGGACTTGACGAATAGCCGTATTGGAAACTCCTGTAATAAGTTTTCATAAAATTATATTGTAATCAACAAACAATATTATAGTTACCTACTTATAATATTTTTTATTTTAAGTATCAAAACGGTTAAGTCCAATTTACCAATAAAATATTCAAAATTGAAAATTGTGATGCGTTTGACCCTTATTCATCGAATGTTTTTCTATACACATTATAAAAAACACCTCTTGCTTGTGATCGCAGCGGCTTTTTCGACATTTTCGAAGATTTTTTAGACAAAATCCTAAAAATTATTCATCAATTGCAAAGAAGACAAATAATTTGACAACCAATTTGATAGTTGTCAAATAAAATTGCCATATGAAAATCTTTTATTTCGTAAATATAAATATGCCATCAGATTCTGGTAGACCTATAGTATAATAATTATCCTAAAAAAGCGTATTAAATTTTGATTTTATCGTATGTACATTGTACAATGGCTATAAAAATTCTATATGTGAAAATTATTTAAGTAAAATTCATTTAACCAATAAAAAAATCTATGAGAACTCTGATGCAAACTTTATTAAACGTATCACAGAAACATTATTAAAAATACAAACACAATTTACAGAAAAACCACAAAAACGTATATCGAAATAAATGAATATGTTATCCATTACATTTCGATCTTTTTTCCACGTCAATATACGTCCATACGTTTCTCTTTTCAACATCACGTTACGTTTTCGCTCTGAAACATAAAAAAATATTCAATAAATTCATATCTATCTGTTTCATTAGAAACAGTTACTTTCAAACAAGTAGCATGTGTTTTAACTTTTAATTAGACTCAGGACAGCAGGAATATTGACGAAAGAAAAATAGACACAATCAGAAAACTCCGGTCTACTAATTAACTATAATAACTAAATACATTGTTTACTTACAAATAACGTCACTAATTACCAGGACGAACAAGGCTATGAGGCCGAGAGCGCAGAAAATTAGACAAAAGATTATCTGTGCTACGGTACTTATAGCATCATTGCTGATATACACGTTACCCCAGCTGAAAAAAAAGAGTAGGTATTAATAATATAAGATTTACTTTATAGCTTTAACTTTTTAGAGCAATAATTTATTAAACATACAACAGTTTTTGATTGACTCTTTAGTCTTGTGTTTGGTAGAGGAAAACGTCAGAGAAATAACATAATGAAGCGACTTTAACTCATACTCAATTGAAAAATTGGTATTAAAATTTCAGAAGATCAATTTCATTTTACGTAAAACCTTAAATGAAGACAATATATCCAAAATATATCATTGTAAACACAAACTACCATATGCTATAACTTTTCCTGAATAAAATAAAGTAAATCAATTCTAACGTTACATTAAAATATTTTTGATAGATTCACAAAACAATAAATCTTGTAACATAAGTTACATTTCCATAAAACTTCGTTCTCAACATAATGTTTGTTTAAAAACACATTTATGAAATGGATTTAAAAATTCTATTATTCGAAAACATATATCTTTGCGCTGCTTTTGTAACATACCACATTACTTCATTTCTGAGTTCTCATTTAAAATTTTGTTGGACCGCATTTTTTATTTATTCCATTTCATAAACATCACGCGACATTGTCATGTGACAACTTTGTGATATGACATTCAAATTTGTTTTTATTTTCATAAATTGTACAAACCTTCGTAGCACTGTAGACTATGAACCTGCAAATAAACGTAAAACTATAGTAGGTAATATAAGTATGGAATATTGAACAAATACTGTAATAAAATTATAGTTCATAGAAATCACATCAAACTATTTTCTCAATCTTAATGATGAGAAGTTTCATTAAAAAAAAATGTTCATGTCTATTTTAGTCTATGAACATTCAAAAAAACCTTTTACAAAAAGATATATGTATATATCTATTTTTTTTTCTTAACCAGATTATATGCCTTTCATGCACTTTATTGCACGCCTCATAAGCGAAGCGTTGAGGTGGGTACTACTGTCACTTCGCGCAAAACATCTGATTTTTCAAACTTAAAATGTCTTTATGTATCATACATTGCACTTGTAAGATAATACATACACACACATATTAAGAAAAAAACACTATTTTTAACGTTCATGATATTTTTGATGTCATTTTTGTTATTTAAACTAGTTAAAAAACAGTTTAAAAAAGTTCTGTCTTGGACGTCCGTGTGTCTGTATGTGCGGATCCTTTTTCTTGTTTACACGATAGCGACCGAAATACTTTACTAATCGAGTCTTTTTTTTTCTCTTACGCTTGAGTATGCTCAGGAATAGAACCCTTTCATTTTTCAGGGTCTGATTCGATGTGGTTTAATTGTTATTAAATAAACAAAAATAATATAGACTACAAGCCCGCATAGGACAAAAATATGGGTCAAATGAACCACCAGGGGACATATCTAGAACGATAGCAGAGCAAAAAATATTAAGATTCATCACTATGCCGTCACTTGTAAGCTGTCCAACTGAGTGCAGATGAGAATTGAAAAGTACAGGTAGACTCGGTAAATTTTGGTCATATATTTTTGTACGGCATTCTTAACCATCGATAGATCCATTAAAAATAATAAGAAACCGCTCAGTGCCGTACAAAAATGGTGGTCCACCAAGTCGGAATTTTTATTTAATTTCCGAGAGTTACCGGGGGTAAATTTGGTCATTTGACCATGTACGGCATCTGTGTCATACTATTGCTATACTGCTTTTAATCCATTATTCCGCAACGCCGTACAAAAATCATGGGGACAAGGGGAAAAAATCGAGAGTTGTAATCCCCTCTCTTTCCCCACTCCAGGGGGTCATTTGACACAACACGAAATAAATTTATTTTTAAAGTATTTTATGCATAGATAATATTTTTTCATGTGCCGTACATTTTCGTTGGTTCAATAGGGAAAAATCTGAAAAAGAAAAAAAACCATATAACGAAATGTTTGCTTTATATTTTTATAATAAAATATAAATATACATTAATATTAAGAAGCTCGAGGTGGTTAATTATCACCTTGGAAAGTCGGAGTCAGGTGGAATGGACTCCGTTAAATTGATGAACTAATAAAAAAGCTATGAACGAAAAGATGTGAATTATATGCAATCAGTCCATGAATACAGGTAAAGTCACAAGCAAATGCTAGTAATATATACATATTCAAAATGTACAAGTAAAGCGCTTTCAAATGATACCAAACACTGCATATTTACTTAACTTTATTTTTTTACTCTGTATGTTTTGTCCGCTAGAGGGCGCCACATTAGATTTTGTGAAACCCCATATAGCCTTTAGCTAGCTGGTCATTGGTTATCCAGTGAACAATTCAGACGCCTCTAATGATATGTCTTTTGTCGAATTATGATAAGTAGTTTAGAAGTTACGAGGGAATAGATGAACATACATACATGACCTGTAAACAACCATAACCCTCCTTTTGCTTTGCCGTAGTTGGGTAAAAATATGTTAATGCCGTACTGTATCAAATGGCCATAAAGCACTCTTAAAATTGTAGCTTTCGTCGCTTTCATCAGCCTAAAAGATGTGGTCTGCACAAAAATGTACGGCATCGTTTTTTCCTAATTTATCTATGTTAATACTATTTAAAACAACGGATAAAGTGTAGAAAACTATTATATTTCATTAATCTACGATGTTTAAACTTTAACAAAATTTCTGGTTTTGCATTTCTCTATAACTTTTTTTAGAACGGTTTCTTTTGAACGGCAATACTATACAACAATTGAATTTTACAATATCATGTTAAAAACAAAGTTCCCGTACAGGGTCAAATGACCTTACAGCTCTTTATATCAAGAATTCGATGAAATTAAGATGATTATTGGTATACATTTAAAAGAACAATTATTTTTGACGGCATTGCTTTTAATAGTACTTTTGAGTGCTAGATAATGTTTTGGAACCGAAGCCGTACTTAGTCAAATGACCCCCTGGAGTGGGGAAAGAGAGGGGATTGCATCTCTCGATTTTTTCCCCTTGTCCCCATGATTTTTGTACGGCGTTGCGGAATAATGGATTAAAAGCAGTATAGCAATAGTATGACACAGATGCCGTACATGGTCAAATGACCAAATTTACCCCCGGTAACTCTCGGAAATTAAATAAAAATTCCGACTTGGTGGACCACCATTTTTGTACGGCACTGAGCGGTTTCTTATTATTTTTAATGGATCTATCGATGGTTAAGAATGCCGTACAAAAATATATGACCAAAATTTACCGAGTCTACCTGTACTTTTCAATTCTCATCTGCACTCAGTTGGACAGCTTACAAGTGACGGCATAGTGATGAATCTTATTATTTTTTGCTCTGCTATCGTTCTAGATATGTCCCCTGGTGGTTCATTTGACCCATATTTTTGTCCTATGCGGGCTTGTAGTCTAATAATTAATAAATATTTATTAAAAAAAAATTATGAGGCGTGCACTTTTGGATTTTCCAAATTATTTTAAAACATGCTGTTACTTATCAGGAGAGTAAGTATAACATAATTGTAAATTATGTTTTGAATGGCTATTAAATAAGTGTTTAGAGCCGCTTCCACACCGTAAAAACTAACTTTATCAGCAAGTGGTGAAACTCATATATTTCTAATCAGCAATAACATTATGAAGAAACAAAATATAGTAGTATAAACGTGGTAGGTGTATTGTAATAGCAAATTATACAAAAAAATCAATTTGAAGTATTCATTATTATTATACCCAAGATGAAAATTTTACTAGGTAAACGACCAACACGTTTGTTTTTTTATCTCTGTTCACGACACCACTTACATTAAAAGTAACTATGTAAATTTTTTACATACCTAGTTACTTTTATTTTATCACCAAGAGCAAACACACCTACAATATAATACCACTGATAATAGCATACTATTACAGATACCTAATACTACAATTTATTGTTGGTAATAAATAAATGAAAATATTTTCTATATTGAACAACGATAAACAGAAATTGATCTGATTGAAATTAAAACTACTAATAACACAATAAATAAACAATTATTAAATAGTAATAAACAAATACTAACACAACAAATCAGCAAGGATCAAGATTCCCACAGCAATCAAGGCAAGAAAGATCAAACAGCACAGACACTTGCAGATGACTTCACAGCAGCAATGGCAGCAGCAACATGGGTTCGGTATTGGGAAACAGCAACCGCTTCCACCGCCGCCAATTATGATGTTACGAAAACTAAATGAAAGAATACAAAATTAATAGTTTAAAATCAGTGAAATTATGCTTTGAAACCTGTTCTGTACATCAATCTTAGGCATAATATCCTACTAATAAACGCGTAATTTTGTATGAATGTTTCTTTACCCTTTCAACCGAAAGCCCCTGGACGGATTTTGATACTTAGGTATTTATTAAACTCCTATAAATTATTTCACCTATCTACTTAGTCGGATTGTCACAAAAAATTTACACCATACCGACTGTAAGTCTGTTACTAGGTATATCATCAAGTTAATTCGTAATGGTACTATAAACTTTATGCTGTATATGCATTGTATAAGTTTTGTTGAAGTTAAATTAGGTACAACTTATGTTTCATATTGTCTGACGTTTTATATTATTCCAAAACTATGCTTAATATTATTACCTAGGGAAAACAAAATAAACAAAAACTTTATAACGAGTCAAAGCAAAATTGGAATAAATCGAGTGTACTTATGTATTTGGAGGCAACTGTTCACCTAGCGAAAGCAAAATAAAACTCGACCCAAACAAACAAGATAAATTGCTCACGATCAGGTTTACGATTTGAAGTTGTTATCTATCAATATCTACATCACAACTTTGTAATAAAATACTTTTCAGTTATATATGATACCCTAATGTATGTAGATGATTATAGATACGGATATTGCTTTTATTCCTAGCTCTTTGTATTTCCGCTTTTAGTCCTGGAAACAGGTCCAAAGTTACAGTGTATTCTAATTGGTATTAAAAGACTCAATACAACTGCACGTATTGTGACAATAATTGTTATGGAATAAAAAAAGAACCTACCTACGTGTTTTTGTTGAGAGATAATAGCTACCTAAATGTGCATCTCTTATGATCTCTACCACAATCTCTACCATCTGAAAACGCTTTATCTTGTATTATAACCTTTATGAACTCAACTGTATGATCGATAGGTAGGTAATAAACCCTTTTTTCACCATATAATACGTTGTTTCACAATGATCAAGAATATATATTAACTATTTTAAAGATATTATGCTACTTTTTAGCTATCTACTTACCACATTATTTTACATTATTCTAAAAGCAACTGCCTGTAGCATTACAACTACGGCAGGATCCATTGGGGTCATGTATCTGCAATACTTCTATTGGTTTTATTTTATTGACGGTTTATTAACCACATTAGTCATGGAATATATAAATTAATGGGTAATAATAATTTAGTAAACTTTTCAATCATGATAATTTGACTGACGTCATAATCGTATGCCATTGTCAAATATTCACAGAATAATAAATAAATAAAACTGAAACTTGCCCTGAAATCCCTACAGATTATTACAACTATTCTGAAATCACACAGTAATCTGTGGTAAAAACCTATACAAGCATTTTGCAACAGTATCTGTGCTGCCTTTATTCATTTGCATGGCTATTCAAATATCTCATAATCTAAATTCTTAAATGTACCAAAAAAGTGATAATACCACAATACAAAGAGTATTACTTTCCTACGCCTAAAAGAAAATAAAACAATGAAAAGCGAACAAAATATATTCAAAAATATTCTTAAATATATAGTAAAATTATTTCTAAAAGTACAATCATCTAAACGCATTATTCGAACCCATTAAGAAACAACTATTTGAAGTGAATAATTTCTATTTTCAGCTCTCCACTTCGACAATAGAGATATTAAATCCAAACCACTTATAGGAATAAGTAGTTTCGAGTTTTCATTTTCATTTAATTCAATTGTGTTACTTAGATTATTACGTTTTACATTTTCTTTCAATATTTCATTTACAATTACGTCATACACCTTTGAAGGACTTGTTTTTTCATTTAGTGATGCTGAAGCTGAAGTAGTATCATTATTTTCATAGGCTTGAGTAGTTATTGTGGAATTAGAATTTATTTCTGTTGTTTGTATTTCCTCAGCATCTTCCGAAACATAATCATAAGAATCATCACGTTCTGATCGTCGCCAATGTGGAGTTGGGTGATAGCGATACCATTTGTAGCGTGCTGGCACTGAAAATTAAAATATATTTAATAAAAAAGCGTGTGTGCCGAGCACATGTGTCAGAAGTGAAACTTCATTGGCAAGATTCAAAGATACTAAATTCGACGCCTTACTCCATGACGTGACCTTGAAATTTTACATCAACGCGTCTAAAGAAGTTTCACTTCAAAAATGTTTCAACTTTCTCATCCCTGCTAAAATTATAATTCACTTAAAATTCTCAATTCCACACATTTTAACAATGAATTAGTATTTTTCCACATAAACAGTTCAATGAACTCGAATAAATTCACTTATTCCACAGAAAATAGCTTTCAATTTCAATCTAAATTCATTGAGCTCGAGCTGAGAACATAAATTTTAAAGTAGGAGACATTAAACGCGTCTTTAGTGAAATCCTAAGCTTAAAGCTTCGTCTAATAAAAAAAGGGAAAAACAAAAATTACCGTATCTATGCCTCGTTTTAAAATCTACGTAGCAATAATTATATCCGATACCAATCCCCATACATAACGTTAATGTTATTGTTACAATGATGCAAGATACCAACGCGGCGCATGAGAAACAAATTGATATCCTGAAAAGCAAGTAAGTATTGTATATAATTTATTGTTGATAGACATTATTACAATTTCCTGTGAAGATTTTAGAGATTATAGTAAAAAAACTTTTGTTCTCTTAAATAATCGGTAAACACTTCATATTATACAACAAGGCAGTTTAAAAAATAAAGCCCTTAATTTTATATGAAATGAAATAAAAATTCATTTGTCAGAAATATGATATTATAGCAATGATACGAAAACCATGTAATATAGGAACTAAAAAAACATAATACTTAAACCAGCTAACAGCCAATTAAAGTTCCAAAATCTACGTGGGTACTACATCTGTAAACTTAGGCCAACCAGGGAAGCAATAAATTATGACGGTTTCCCCCGTGGACGAACCCGCATGCAAAATCAAATATTTCTATAGCTCATGTGTTATTCTCATGTAAAATTATATTCCTTTATAGTTTCATCTAAATCCGTCTTATAGTTTTTCCGTGAAATAGTAACAATCATAGTAACAATACATCCATCCATCCATACTTATAAACTTTCGCGTTTAAGATAACGAAAATAGGAATTTCATCTCATTTATCATTAAATTTAGATACTTACTTCTCGGATACTTGCAGCACATGAGAGATAACGCTGACTATACAACCCATTAAATAAGAATTGTATCTTTCTTCGGAATATAAAAAATAGCAATTATAAAGAGACAATAATGTAATGAATTTGTCGTAATGACATTATTACCATAATTATTATCGTGTCATAAAGATTTTGGAAAGTGGTAAGGCCGTGGTAAGGATATGTTTATGGTCGTTTATGCAATCGTTTATGTATGTTTTGTCTATATCACAGAATACTTACATACAATAGTAGCTAACCACATCTATATATTGAAAAAGTCAACTAATTTTTTATGAATGTGATTCCAACGAACTTTATCTAAAGTAATATTACAAAGCTCTAACATGGCTCTAACGTTTGAGAGCATGTTGGAGGTAAGCTTTCGAACAACTGAATTATGAAAGTACCAAAAGTGTTGTTCTCTAAAAAATATAAAATTTTGTTTGCTATTGATACTGAACTTTGTTTGTTAAACTTCGATAGTAGAGAAACATTTCATTTCTCATTACGAAAAAAAAAGCCAAGAAAACAAAAACAAACTTTAATAAAATAAAAATATAAAAGTAAAAGACTTCTCTCTAAACAAAAAAAATGTAAAAATCGTTGTTAATTATACATTTATATAGCTTGTATTCATTATAAACCCCGAGCGCTGCAAATTGTTCCCAACATTCACTTCCTTAAAAGAAAATACGATTTCACAATAGCTCCTTGAAACTCAACTTGGACATTTCATCTTCAATAATAAAGCGAATATTCCGTAATTATAACGTTAATTGTAACGTTATATTCTTCTTGGACGCTTTAATCCTCTGTATAAGAAGCGGGAAGTCGATGTTACTCTTTAAGGGGATGCTCATCGTTGGTTGTAGGTACATACGTCCTATTGCTTTTGACACATTGGCGTTATTTGTATTACGTTGTGTTACTTCTACTATAGAATTAACATCTATTGTAGTGGCCGAATTAATTTCTGAAAATAATTATAAATAATTTAGTAATTTTGTTCATTAGGACATGAAAAGTGAAGTCCTGTGTCCCCAAGTGAGGGTAAAGGGCAGATGCATTATGCATACATCTGTGTCACTGATAGATTTTCTTTTGGAACAAGTAGGTTTTTTTTCATGTCCACCAGGAATCGAACCCAGGGCCCTTCGGTTAGCTACGCTCACGCGTCTACCACTGTACCAGGGAAGCAGTCATTAGGACATACCTACTGGATAAATTTTAAGGCTAACAATTAGATTTAATGTGTTATTTTTAGAAAAGAGAAAAATAATCTCTTTAAATATTCTAATTAAGTAGATGGACATAAGTCAGCTCTTCTTCTTGTGTTTACTTTAACTCAACAATTTATAAGATAGCAAATACATACCATCTTCAACTCGTCTGCCAGAAGTGTAGTCAACGTAACAATAATTGTAACCAAGGCCAATTCCAATGCTCAACATAAATATTAAGGTTGAAACGAGGCAGGACACAACAGCTACCGCGGCGCAACATGCTGTGAGTCTGAAAAATAAATAAATTAAATATTAGGTATTTAAATAACTTTACCTGGATATGCTGTTTAGAAATATTTTTATGATACTACATACTAGCTTTCCGACCGCAGCTTCGCCCGCTTTATCTTAAAATATATAATATGCAAAATCTCTTTTTATTCATGATACAACGATATTAAAAATACATTATGAAATAAAATGAAAAAATTAATACAATTTTATTGTCTTTTCCTTAGCATTGATTCAAAACAATCCCAGTTTCTGGAACTCATTACTGTCCAAATTAATCCTCGGAGTTTTTAAGTAATAAAGGCGTTTATCAACGGCTCATTTCATTTATAATGTTGAATTCTTTACAAGTTTTGGAATATTAAATATTAAATCCCACCATAGTTTCGTTATAAACGAAAACCAAGGTACCTATTTAATGTTTATAGTTTGGTTGTTATCTCCCTTCAAACCGCATGGGCAAAATAATATCGATCAAAGTTTAATTTCGAAGAATTCAATGTATCACTATTTGCCGTCATTATTATGTGAGTAAGATTTCATGCGAAAGATATTTTTAAGTAAGGTTTTCTTGAGCATATCTCTAAGAAATGGGTTTAATATATTATGTAAATAAGAGTTTCTGGATAAAAATATTCAACTTACTTTTCGAAAATATACGTTAAATTTCCTAAACAATTTAATATTGCAGAACAGTGGCACATTATTTACTTTGAGTAAAATAATAAAAGATTATATATTGTAAAATATAAAAATAATATAAAAAATAAACAATGTAAATATGTATATTATGTCAGAAAACTAGCCATAAATACGAGATCATAGCCAAAAGAAAGAAAAGCGTGATCTTTGCAACGTTGTTTGAAACCACATTGAAACACACATTTAAAAGTATTGACCATTTTATAAAGTACATACATTTTAATAATGCATCTGATTTGTTCCCAAATAAATAAAGAGTGATTAAAAATACAATTAAATTTAGAAAAGTATCAGACAGTACTTATATGACTGACCTTAGTAAGTTCTGTGTTATCAAGCGATTGATTTGATCTGTCATGTCAGCTATTTTTTGATATTCTTTATTTATTAACAAAGATAATATTATGACCAATTATACAATTTTAAAGTCTGAAAATTTACCGGAGTCTCTAAAGAAGTAAGTTATTTTTATCTAAACGTTCTATGAGTTTTATCAATCAACCGAATGCATAAAATATGTACCTACCAGAGGGAATTTTTATATTCAAAAAGTACCTAATGGAAAGCTACTACAACCACTTTAAAACACTAAAGCTAAAAGCTTTCATTATCATATTATCACATTTCAATTTGAAAAATATCTTTATCACCAACTGAAACAACGACAACAAAAATGTTCATAATTTTAATGAATAGAAAGACGACCTTTTCCCGAGGAGTTTTAGTAATAAACTGCAAAGCTCAGCTCAGAAGTCAGAACAATAATTAACACGCCATTATCATCACAAGACCACATTGTAATCGTGATGTGAAAAGGAAGAGCCGACTGAATTTTATTCCTTATGTATTCCAGGGATTACCTATCACCACTAACATCTGGTTTTAGCAACTAGGGAATACAGTTTGTAAGAGTAATAAAGCACCTTATCCTGTCAATTATTGAATGGTGCCCTTAAGTGCTTATAATCTCTCAGTAAAACCATATAAAACTCTCTTTTATCTATGATTACAGTAAACCAAAATGGCTGGTATGTGTCGTTTGCACTGCAGCTCTCATTGTGATGATCATGTCGGCTATAGCTGTAGGCGTGTTCATTGGATATACTTACTGCTATGTGGAACACAAGAGTGGACTTAGAACAGGTTTATATTTGACTTTTAATAACTATTTGAGAGATGTTTTCACCGAAAAAGTAACAATTATCTACGTACGTGTGTACTGTGTACACATACTTTTATAATCAACGCTTACTGTTGTACATTAGGTATAGTAGCTGATGTTACTATCTGCTCTATGATGTCTATCGTATCTAGTCGCTTAAAAAGACGTAGATGCACATAAAGAAATAGAAACATACGTGAAGTGAAGTGACAATGAAAGTATGAACACTTCAGGCGAAACAAAATAACATGAATCTACGTCCTTGTTTGTCATTCTAGGTTTTATAACTCGCAGATTCCATTAAAACATTCATTTAATACAATCAGGAAAATCGAGGGTTGCTAATATTAGTCATATAACGAATGATCTATATTTATCGCTATAAATGGAAATAAATTCCGTTCCGATCATCACTAAGTAATGCCATAAAATTTGTATCCAGCCCTCAAATCCAATTGAGTCCAATTTGATCGGAAAAGACATTTTCCCAGGCCCCTGAGTTAGATGAAATGTCGATGATGCAAAAACCGCAATACAACAATGTTAAAACTGAAACTACAAATGTTATTAAATATTTAATTAATAAATACATCCCTTGTAACTTAACTGTACGCATACACTGACCCTTTAAATTACTTCGAAACCTCATTTCATAGTTAAATAGAGAAATAATTAATAATTAAATATACATTTTAAATTATAACAGGAATAAAATATACATCCAGGAATGAAGTAAAAATATTTTATTATAATTATGACCATGTTTATTACAAAGACCGTGGCTTTGTAAGGTTCAGTCATTTAATTAGTATTATAGTAGTTATAGTAGTTAAAGCTCTTTGGTCATATTTAAATGTACCTAATATTCTTTATCCTTACGAGCCAGCTTAGTGGAATACTATTTTAATTCCAAGTTATTTCTGAAATAACTAAATTGTGGAAAGGAAATATAAAAGAATACTCTCGTTGTCTGTATTCTGTACAATGCTGATCCTATCGTATTCATTTGAAGTAGGCATATCAAAAAGCGCTCTTATTCGAGTTAATTGTCAATCGAACCAATAAACAAAAATAGACGCGTGCGTCACGTCAAGGAAAAGGTGGATTAAAAGAGAATAGACCAAATTGTTTGGACCTTGGTCTGCGGACTGAATACTAAACTCATATGTACCTAAGCATAATTATACCAAACAGAACTCAAACTGAAGATGTGCTGTTGTTGGGCAAGTAACGATAATACTGTAAAATATTTGTAAACAGTGAGTACAACTTACATCATCGTAAATTCAAGTCCAAACAGTATCGATGGCCGTTTTTTGCACATCGTTATAAATATTTAATAAAAAAAATTAAGATTCGTTAAATAATACAAATAAACATTCGTTCCTTGCATTTAATTACCATGGGAGTCGGGAGTAACACAATCGCAAACATATTAATCTGATTACAACATACGTTAGCGATTCATGCTATGTCAATCAACTTCTGGACCATTAACAATAATTTAGATCTCATCCAGGGTTCAGAGTTCGAACCGAAACTATGCCGTTAAATATATCGGTCAGCTTTGTTCATTATAGACTTGATTACTGCGTGCAGAATAGTTTAATTAACGACAAATTGAATATTGATTACTATTCGTTTAAATTCCCTTTTCTTCCTTAATGATCAACAATTTTCATAATTAATTATATAGTTTTATGTTACATATTATTTTATATTATGACTAGCGGTCCGCCCCGGCTTCGCCCGTGGTACATATGAAAAATAGATGTTGGCCGATTCTCAGACTTACCCGATATGCACAGAAAATTTCATGAGAATCGGTCCACTCGTTTCGGAGGAGTATGCAGACTAACACTGTGACACGAGAATTTTATATATAACATAAATATTTATTATTACTCTTTTACTATCTACACTTTACTATAAAAGTAAATGGAAGTTGTTTTGAGTATAATACCCTACGTAATATTTATAGCTTTTCTATAATATGTTATCTTACATAACATGTATATTGTTCATTAGTCGTTGCATTGCTTTGCACCCAGATAATCTTTGGTCTTTTATCCAAAATATAAATGTAATTCTTATATATTTTTAAACGTGCCTTGTTGCAACATCTACTTTAATCTCTAATTTGTCGTTTTACAGAGCTCAAACCTCATTGTCTGGTAATTTGCTAAATAATTTGAATCTGTTTGATAAAGCCTTGAAGTTTCTACCGCTATATTAAAAGCAATTCTAATAATATATTTTTCTTAAAACTATTAATATTATGTTCCGCGGTGTTCGATAAAAGTTGAGAAAATTAAAATTCCTAGTAGTTGTAGCTTCTTTGCAACTCAATAGCAATTGGTTAACATTTAACGTAATAATAATTTGATATGTTTTCAGGAAACATCTCACATTCAGCAGCTATTCAAATATTCCATGAAGATACACCTGAAGAAGTTTATAAAAGAACAATAAATGGTGCTTCGAAATTGTTTATATCAAAAATTATGAAAATTGGCCACACGTTATGGGAAGACGACTCTAAATATCAACAGGGTACCCACCAAGCGAAAACAATTGAAATATAAACACGAAAGTCTTGATCGTATGCACCCATACTCAGAAAATAATTTTAATAAAACGTAATTGCTGTAAAAGTATTTCAGTATTTGAATATTGGCCACTTGTTTATCACCTTAATTGTTATATAGTTATATAGAATATTCATGATACAATGATTCCCTATATAGATCATAAGTTTTTCTTGGTTCATAGATTGTTTCTTTTGCATATATATTTCCAACAAAGTGTTGCCCCCGGCTCTTAACCTTTATGAAACTAAATGTTAATAAACTTGCAAACATAGGAACATTTAAAACATAATTATTTCCTCATATTACCATAATATATTACTGTTTGTCTTATAGCTTACCTTTGTAAAGCTTTTTTTAAAAAATATGAAGGATATCTGATGATGCTGTGTTGAAACAAAAACCCTTTTTTTTAACCCTTTATTCATTTTAATTTTTATTCCTCCATTTGGTTGAAATGTTTTTCAATAAAAATGCAAACAACAGAAACTCACAGGAAAGATTATTTAGTGTACAATTTTTATTTATCAATAGATTTGTAATATGGTATATTTCAAAATATAATCAGTTGTATAAAATAATGTAATGTTAAAACCCACGCACGTGTTTTCCACTGAACAATCATTATATGTAATTTGGATTTACCAATGTCTAAAGCTAAACTATGTATAACGTATATCACATGTGTGGGAGATTCTAAATAAAGAGGACTGTGTGTTTCCTTAAAACTGAATTGTCATGTGATCTTTACTTCTATGTATTTTTTAAGACGAGCAAGGTCAAATACTTTGCTCAATAACATAAAACTAAACCGCCTTCAAGTGTCTAGTCTAGAGAACTAGACCAAATTTAAATGGAATCACACTAAAGCCACCAGTTTTCAAATGAAAAAGGAATCATCAAAATCGGTAGACCCAATCGAAAGTTCTGAGATAACAAACCTCAAACGGCGGTGCTTCTCAACTCAGTTGAATTGAGAAGCCTTATTAAGTCGATTTAAAATAAACATTAATACTTTCAGACAAAGCATAAACTAAAACACATGTAAAATACATGATGGTTAATTATAGCAATACATATATACAACTAAACCAAAGACCAAAGAGCATCCAAAGAGTGATAGGGAAACAGTTTCAGGAAACCCTTTGAGCGTGTTAAAATTGAAGTCCCGCACATCAATTGCAAACGTCCATTTCGCAACTTTTTTAAAAACGTTGATTACTTTCGTGACACCACACGACATAATTTAGGCTGGAATGTTCTAGGCCAAATGTGGTTATTGAAATTACTATTCTAGTACTATTGAAGCCTGTAGTGGGTCATCACTGGGCAATAGAGACCTGAATAGAATTTGGAATAACCTTATCACATGTATAGTAGTAATGAAGACTTCCAAATATGCTTCAATTGTTTTTTATAAGACTCTGTTTATGCTAAATTGATACGATGGATACAAGAAGCTTATATCTAATACACTGGAGATTTCAGTATGAACATTAAAAAAACATACAGGCGTCATTCAAGGTCATATTTTCTTGTTACAAGTTAATGTTCATACTGAAATCTCCAGTGTATTAGATATACCTAAGCTTCTTGGATGGATATGATTATTGATTGTGTAAATCTGCAAATGATGAAAGCGAATATTGTTGTTTGAAATAAAAATATTTTATATATTATTTCAAACAACAATATTCGCTTCTTCTCTCAAAGAAAAAAATGTTTGAATAGATTGTGTACGTATTTAAAAGAAAACATTTTGGCTGATCGGAATGAATTGTAACTAAGTGATAAAGACGGTAAATGAATTTGTTGGTAAAAAATTGGTCTTTCAAGATTGTATCATTTAAAAATATACTTTTTATTATTCCTTGCTGAAAGAAGGTAACCTTTATAAGTACCGCAAACTTCAATAAGTGACCTCACTGTATTTGTGATAAAATTAACAAATTTGTTGCGATAGGAGTTTTGAAAGAATGCTAGTGCAGTTTATGGTTTTTTTTATAAACCTAAAGAATGTAGATTGTAGCATATAATATTATAAAGTAGACGTTTATTATATTATGAACTAGACGTTTAAGCGTGGGAAGGCATCCTCCTAAATGGACAGATGATCTACATAATTGAAATAGCAGGAAACAGTCCGATTAATTTCAGGAATTAGCAATGGAAACAAGTATTGTATCATGTTTCAATTATTAAAAATCTATAGAGTTACTGAATCATGGCAAAACTGCACCATGATCATCTATATTTACAAAGTGACTGCTGACATCTACAAGAAAGTCATTGTCCACCACTTTCGGTAGGTACCTACACAAATCATCCTACTAATACAGGCGATCCATTTTTCACTTATTTCTCAATGTTAAAAATAATCCTGCATGTTATCTTTACCATAAAATTACAAGAAACCCATAAAAAATCAGCGCATGTTGCATTGTGAAGAAATTATGCTACAGTTATAAAATATATATAAATAATAAAGTACTCTACCCATATATAATACCTCTATATAAGAATATAACCCAGATTATAATATCACAAATAAATAATAAAGGTAAATACATATATCACGAGGAACTGCTTGTAAAGATGATATAAGATGCGTGATAAAATTATTGAGCTAAAGCCTGCCAAATATTTAAGCAACACGTTTTGAACAGGTTTTAAAATGAAGTACGGGTTATCTTGACTCACTTTTTGTTACATCATAAAAACGTTTCACGACTCGTCCTGACTCCTGACAATGTAGGTTTAAAAATATTATCTTGATAACAGCATTACTATTAATTTAAACATATTTAAATGGAATAGTGTCGCTAGTTATTTAATCTCTGTTTGGATCATTTTCTTTGAAGTATGCTTATAGAAGGCTTATAGTATCCAGATAATATCATTTAAGCCGTCAACTTCACTGTTGAAGACAATCAGTTTCAACGACTCTGCAAATGAGTTCAAAATTCCTCGTCTAGATTAATTGCCGACTCTTGCAGTAAATAACATTTTGTCTTGTAAACTTCGTACATTTCAAAAGGTTTAAGATTGGATCCCAGACATACAATGTGTTTAATTAATGTTACAGTCAGCGTAGAATCTACAGGAACGCAACCTATAGATTCTATCTCTTTGATTTATTTAGCTCGCAGCTTCGCTCACGTGAAGGATCAAAAGCAACCTATACTACTTTCATACTGCTAACATACTGCATACCTACCATAGTAATATTAAGGGAGCATAATATAGCATAAGAACACTAAAATGTATGTATAAAAGTTTTAAGGACATTCATAAAATTTGGATGGATGGAAGAATGGATAGTAAACTCAACAACACTTGACTGTGTGAAAAGTGAAGCTCATACTGAGGGTTCTCATTTTGCTATTTACGATATTTTGATTGAAGTTTTGATATTTGCTAAACACTATTTTATATTAAATTTAAAAAATATAAAGAGCAAAAAATATGTAGGTACCTACTCCATGTCATGTGTTCATATTTCAAGGTCGATGTCGGTGCAATATTTCTTTTTAATAATTTTAAGAATATACATAGATTCAAGCGTACATTATGGCGTTATTATCCGTAAAAATGAAACAACCACCATCGTTATAAAATATTTATAGCTTTTAATAGATTTTATCTAATTAAAAAAATATTTTAACAATATCACAATATGCAAAAAAAATCTTAGTGCAAAAACGAATCAGCCGTACAATAAACACTGCAATTTAATCGAGTATAATATAAAAGCGTAAAATTACAAACATAATATGTAGTTACACAAATACGCGACCGCAGGTAAATGTCGTTACCACAGTACTCGGGAACGGGTCCATCGATCCAGATTCCTCTCCCGTAACCCGTCGAGAACCCTAATAGGATGAAGAATATAAAAAATGTACGTCGACTGATCGTTGTTTCGTCTCATTGGCGACACGGGCCGGCGCGCGCGCACCAACGTATTCGTATTCTAAAATATAAACAAATAAATATCCAGTTAACAAGTTAACAATACAGCGCGAATAGTGCAGTGTAAAATGCAAATATAGTGAAAGTGGTTAGTGTTTGTGATACAACACCTGGTGATAACAGTAAGTACTCATTGTTCGATGTGTCCTTGATTCCATCAGACGGCTTTAATAGTGTGATCACGATCGATGAATGTTGCTTAATTTTATTTATTTCTAAAGTTAAATTGTGTTTTGATTTGAACATTTCACAATACTTAATGGTTAAAATAAAAAGGAAGATTTTTGAGAAAATGTGAATGAGAGATAGGTTTTTAACATGTTCATAATCTGTTAGATAAGAACATTTCTTTTTTTAATTTCATATTGGGAGATTTTAAAATACAATTATATGCGATGTATATGCGTATATAAACTCAAATGGACCAAATTTTATGAATTTTGTATTATTACTCTAAACTTATTAACTCTCAACTTATCAATAATGCAGCTTCTAATAAATTAGAAATTAAAATAAATTTTGTATAGTTAATTACACTTCATACACTCGACTACGAAAAAGAACTTACATAGGCAGGAATATTCCTCGAAAACCTAGAAACTCAAAGTTGGAGATTTTCTGGGTAAAATTTAACAAGAATTTTATATCGATTATCGATGCAAAATGAACACGGTCTACTTAAGAATATTATGATGACTTTATGTCATCATTTACCAAAGGTAAAAAACCCCAGCTATTCAAACAACCAGACACGGTTTAGCAAATACTCATCGACTTTGAAGTTTTTTATAAAAGTATTGTCATCAATTAATACACTTCGTGATCTCGTGACGAATCTGCCAATTATATCTAATATTTCATCTACTGTGACTGCTAGTTTTAAATAATCTAATTTTTATCCGTTTCAAATCCTCTGAAATCATTAGTATGAGCGTAATCTTAAGCGTAATGAAGAAAATAATCTCTAATTACTATTTATATAACCACACACAAATTTTAACATTAAATATAAATAATGACTTGATATATGCGTGTTCAGTAATAAATACATTTTGTATTAAAATACCTATGCTTTTATACTAATTTCCGAAATTTGAAACTGAATTTGTATATGAATTAATACTTGGATGAGGTTTTTTTTTTTATTTTATACTTGCACAATGCACATATATAACGAGGTTTATTAAACACTAGCTTCCGCCCGCGACTCCGTCCGCGCGGATGTCGGTCTTCGCGTGGATGGTTTATTTCTCCATTTTGAGTAACTCTGACAATAACATCTTATAAATATCTATTGGACTCAAATACGGCTAGGCCTATAATAATACCCAACGTGTGTTCGCTGTTCTACAGAACAACGTCTATGGATAAAACTGAAAAATTAAGATTATTTTTTTTCTTCGTATTTTTTCAGGATAAAAAGTATCCTATTTTACGCCCAGGATAATAAGGTATAATTATACCAAGTTTCATCGAAATCGAACCGTTAGTTTTCACGTGATGTCTTCACATACAGACAGACAGACAGACAGACAAAAATTTTTTCAATCACATATTTGGGTTTGGTATCGATCCAGTAACACCCCCTGCTATTTATTTTTTCAATATTTTCAATGTACAGAATTGACCCTTCTACAGATTTATTATATGTATAGATTATAGATAGGATCGATACAGCAATATTAAGGAGAAAAGTTAAGACTACACAATTTCTAGGCAAATAATGGAATGACGTTAGCCAGGCCATTACGACAAATGGAGAAAGCACTCGACGAATGAATTGTGATGAATTGACTGTTTCCTGCTAACTGCTAAGAACTCATCGAGCTATTGCTATAAATCTTTCAAACCTTATAACTATGGCTACGTCCTCGCTAATGGTAATAGAAAATGCAACTGAAACATATCTAATTCGAAGAGGTCATGAAATGTATAAGTGTGTAAGGAGATTTTGTATTCAGTTTCTGAAACTCGTGAACATAACGTATTTATGCTCTGATAAGGATTTTTAAATTCTACGGTTTGCCGTTTGAGTGATAAATGTTAAATCGCGCTACATGCATAACACACTTAAATATTTCTAGAACTCAAATAATAAACATATTTAGTTGATCCTTTAGAGTAGGTATATATTATTTTTTCAATTATTTACTAAAAATCACCGAATTTGAGAATATTTTTAAATTTAACTAGTTAGTACTGGTGAACCTGATCGAAAACATTAAAAAAAATTAAAAAAAACTGTATACTTTTTTATGATTTCTGTAAAATATGTTATATGCTTGTGATCAGTAATACCATGTAGTAAGTTTCCATAGAAAATCAATTTAAATTATTATAATTTTGCTCAGTTCCTAAAGCACCTAGGTACCTACCTACTATTAAGTCTAATTTACTTCTCATAGACGAGCTAATTATTCCAAATGCCCGATATTCGATTCTAGTGAGAATGATGAATGGCCGACTGAAACCCCGTTTAAAGAATGACTCATTCGTTTCATGGTAACAACATTAACAAGAAATACAAATCAAATAATGGGAAATACTAGTCATATATCTCATGTTATCTGAATTATACTATGAATAGATCGTCCATATATAGCCAAATTCTTTGGGTATTGGTTTCTGATGCGGAAACTATGTACCTATATTCTAAAATTAAATCTTAAAACATAAAGGATGTTTATGCACCTATTTCCCTAGAGGGATTTTAATTTTATCCAAGTTTGTTTTCTAAGGTTCAATTAATTATTTTTAAAGGAAACTAAGTATGTAGTAGTTTTAACTTTTAAGGTGGGTTTAAACTTTAAAGAATAAAAGATATTAATTTCAAGAGAAAAGAATTATAATATGAAGAATGTTTTCGATTTAAAAAAAAACAAAATTAAATAGTGAAATAATCAGGAAAGTAGTTATAATTTATAAATGACTAAAGTCTAAAAAAAAAATAGAAATTAGTCCTTATTTTATTTTATATACATGAAGGTGAATTTGTTGAGGAAAATGAGGCTCAAGATGACGTTCTGTCCTAGGTTACAAATGAATTATATCCTTGTTTATTTTATTAAGTACTATCCTTGTAATCCAATTGTAATCACACTAGCATTGAAAACAATCGTAGGTATAAATTTCTGAATGAAAACTGATTTTTATTTAATTCCAGATTGTTTACACACAAGATGACAATCCAAAGCATGACTGTCACAGAAGCAGGAAACACCACAGCAAGGAATTGTTGCAATGGGTAAGGAACTTTTAGTAAACCCAACGGGCAAAAGACTATGAGGAAAAAAAATAAATATAAACTACTAGCTTTCCGCCCGCGGCTTCGCCCGCTCAGTCAAAGAAAAACCCGCATAGTTCCCGTTCCCGTGGGATTTCCGGGATATCGTCATTTTCCCGGGATAAGAAGTAGCCTATGTCCTTTCTCGGGTATCAAAATATCTCCATACCAAGTTTCATGAAAATTGGTTCAGTAGTTTAGGCGTGATTGAGTAACAGACAGACAGACAGACAGAGTTACTTTCGCATTTATAATATTAGTATGGATGAATGAAAGTATTCATTGTTTTACGTCTGTTAATTACGATTATTTCGTAATTCCTCAATTAGGCCGTTCTTACAAATTCTAATGTGATTTTCAAGGCTACTATTTACGAACGGCTGAATTATTCTAAATTGTTCATACTATATTCTTATCTGGATGGAAACATTGTATAAACATTAGCTACGTACCTATATCTATTAGAAATAAACATATAGTCTAAGAATTAATAGTTTAAGTTATCAACAACAGCATCACTTAAAACATTTAATCTCTACCTACTTTAAAATTAAATAAAAATTTAATAACTCAGGCCCCGGAATCACAGATAGATCGGGCCGTTCGGGGCTCAATGGGTTAAATATACTGATATTAAAAAGAGATATTTAGGTACCGCTATTTAATTCATAACTTAAATTTAAATTTATATCTAGGTTTAATAAGATAGATATGAAATAAAATAAGATAAAACTCTAGCGGTCAATAAAAAACAATAGCACCGCAAAATTTAACTTCATACAATATACAATAAATAATATGAAACATAAAATATCACTTTTCAATCACAATAACAATACAAAATATAATATAACTAATAGAACAGAGTTGTTATAAACAAAAGACATTTAATTTAAATTTATATTTTACTCTTTATTGCCTTCTATGTAACTATATTTTATTAGTATGTAAAAGAACGTATGAACTTTATGATATGTGTACTGTTTTAGGTACTACCGCCTATAAGGGTGCATTTCCACCAATAATATGCGAGAATGTGTAGCGGAGGAATGTGTTAGTAAATAACCAATAGTCTCGCTTCAATCTTCAAACTTAATGAAATTTATACATACGCATATCTTTACATACGCATTCCTCGCTACACATCCTCGCAAGTCGCACATTATTGGTGGAAAAGCACCCTAAGTGGCTGAAATTAATAAAATCCATAATTTTAAAATGTTGATTTAAATTTTAAACGCAACTTCATCCAAAAACTAGCTAATTAATAAAGTGGAAGAGCTGATAATGATGCCGAAATGATTTTTCACTGCCAATCAAGTAAATAGAAGAAGGGAAGAACCCTTTGATACAACTCTCAACTCTAAATAGGGATTATCAGATAAGAAACTCAATCGAATGATACTTGATATTCTAATGAAAATGCTTGTGGCTGGTACCTTAGCTTCTTATTTGAAAATGAAATAAAAAAAAAAACAAAAAAAAATAAAGATATCAGTTTTGAATCTTGGTTTTGAAATGAAATATTATGATTCATTCATACAATTCGAATAATTCTTGATTATACAAATGTTAAGACAACGAGCTGCTAAATCTTCTTATATATAAAAATGAATCGCAAAATGTGTTGGTAAGCGCATAACTCGAGAACGGCTGAACCGATTTCGATAATTCTTTTTTTATTATATTCCTTGAAGTACGAGGATGGTTTTTATGTAGAGAAAACGTAAATATGTACCACGGGCGAAGCCGGGGCGGACTGCTAGTAACTAGTAAGAAAATAAAATACAACAGTGTGAATGATTTTGCAGGAATCTGGCATCTTTTCACATGAAAATAATGAATGAGATCTATGAATTATTGAATATTGCTAGGTACACAGTTTATGTATTGTTATATTTTATTTTTATTAAATACTACTGTGGGTGAGATGTGATTCTCTTAGAAAATTGTCGGAACACCGCGGTCTCGACGATGACGATACGTTTAGGTAGCAGTCAAACTTAGATCATCATTAAGTAACAGTCAAACCACAGAAAATAGGTCGCATTCCCGTGTCTTTAAAAATACTCAAATCTTAAATAATTATAGGTAACAGCTAGTTTAAAGTATTAAAATATACTTGAAAAGGTATAAAATCACAATAAAAAAATAAAGAAAAAACTAATTCGTTTGAAAAATATAATATCAACCTTTTAACCTGCAACTTTATTTACCTACCTTACACGTTTAATTTAATCTGCCTGCTAAGAAGTTCAATCATGTTATTATATTTCTGCAATAAGAAAAAAGCTTAATCATATACCTACTATTGTTATTTAAATAGCGATCTAAATAGGTAAACACGTTGAAACCTTGCGCAACAAGCAATCAGTTTACGTAATCGAGAACAAGAGAATTTGCCATATTAGCAATTATAGTGTAAAATAAATAAACTAGACTTCCCGAGCTCTATTTCCGTTTCTCAGAAGAAAAATAACGAATCTGATTACCTTATAAAGACCTCTCTGGTTGTTTGTATGATTAGAATAAACTGTGATTTTGAATTATCACAATTTTATGAATATAAATACAACATTTTCAATTTAAACAAACTGTGATGATATTTTTATTTAACTACTAATCTTCATAAATTGTATCTCACTTTTTATTATTAACTCTATTAATAGAAACTACTCAAATAAACATTATGTCGTTTCTATCTAACTTCATATTATTGCGATTAACAAGATAATGTAAATAGTTTTTTATATTACCAAATTTAAATAACACAGATCACAGATTCAGATAATATTATGTGTATTTTTAACACGTTTTTTCAATGTTAATTATTCACTCCTATTATTATTTTTTAGCAAATATGTATATCTTGACTCTTATAAACTAATCCTATCTCCTTGTAAAATCACACGTGAATTTTTGTCAATCGATGTACCTACCGGTACCAAGACCGGTACGGATGAAATAAATGGCTATTCGGAACTGTATGAAATGTTGACAGATTATAAATACCTAAAAGTAAAATGTGATAAGTGGTATTAAAATTAAAATTTATATTTACATTAAGGACGCCGACATTAATTAATTTTTATTGATTGATGTACCTAGTTTAGAAACGATCTGTAGATAGTAATTGTCATATAAATAAAAAAGTTAAACTTGATCTATGCATACAACCACTGGATTAAATGAGTTTAATACATAGAGAAAATAGACCGTAACCAAAGTATTTATAATTAATATTTAATACATGAAACAGTTTATTTTTGTATTTCAAATTTAATTTATGGAATATTTAATTAATGGCATTATGCAGTCTCAACAATAAAGAAATAGAATTTAATATTATATTGAATATATGAATGTCTCACAAAAAATAATTGGATACAAACGTCACATCAAAAAACACTTTAATCATTGTTGATCATAGAGTTAATTACCTACTATCTATTCATACAGTATTATTATCACAACTTCTTAGAAATAACTACTTTTTATGTTATCAAGGAGTAGATATAAAATAATATATTATTTCGCCATAATTATATTCCACAATCTAAGAATTTTTAGGATTTTATGCAAGTTTTGCAATTCCATGCATGACTATGGATATAATATTAAATATTTTCAAATAAAATCTATTAATATAAATATCTATCGAATCAATGTTAAAAATAAAATATAAAACAGTAAGTTTTACAATACTTTTCACATAGGAAAGTGTTGATCCAATTTAAAAACTTTCTGTGACCGAAGTTTTAGCAAATCCAATTGTTTTTCGTGATCCTGTAATCCTTATTACAAACATCAACTTTCAAAGTTTTAATCCAAGATGTTATAGTAATTTTATGAGACCAGTAGCTACAGTATGCAGGAAATTATTTATTTTTGATAGTTTTTGACTTTTTGTAGAATGAAAGACGATGAAATTTTGTTCTATACCCCTACTTATATGCCTTCTCACTTAAATGCTGTAAATTGAAATATTTTTGAGTATTTTAACGGTTCAATTTAAACTAGTTTTACGGTTGTATTATTTTCCCCCATTAAACCGAGTTCCAAAAAGTAGGAGGTTTTCAAATTGACTGTTATTATCTAAATATCATTATGTTGGTTAACCCCTTCAAAGTTTCTTTTCAGCCTTCCGGCTGGTTCCATTTAAATTTTGTCATGTTCTGACAATTCGAAAGCGATTTTGTTAAAAAATTATTATCATTTTGATGAAGGAAAGTAATTTAATTTAATTTAATTTAATGGAAAGTCTCTGGTAGAAAAATTTAAGTTGAGAAAAAATATACCTATCCCTTTTTAAAGCAGTTTTTACTCAAATTTTTGGACAATGATTTTCACATTTGTTAGTGATTACCCTTAATAATATTTAAACAATCATGACAAAGCATATTGAGATTAATCTGTATACATAGGGATTAGTCAGAATTCTGCGTTAGATAATCCGAAAGCATAGACTGGTTTGCACAAGATTTCATAAATAAAAACAGCATTTGCATGAAAGACAAAGTAAAAAATTGCACGGATATATCCCTCAATTTTATAGGTATATATGTATCTCATTTTAAGATACTATATTCGCGAGCATCGTCTGGAACCGCCCTAAGTGTGGTCAAGTCAAAAGGCTTTATACAATTTCTAGTGGGCAAATAAATCAGTTACGATTTATATTTCAATCTGATGTGTCGTATCAAAGTGATAACACTAAGTTCCGAATAGTAAAATACAAGTGTGCTAAAGCCTAAAGCTGATATTATTCCCATAAATCATCAAAAATAGGTGATAACATAATAATAGTTTACATAAATTTTTTGAAATCAATAAAACAAATGTTAGAAAATATTTCAAAAGATATTTACGATATTCGTTAGCGTGGAAGCATTTGTCGTTATAGGTACGTTTTTATTTTACACCATTAACATATTTGTGCTAACGTTGGAATATCAAGGTTTGATACACACAAAATTTTGGTTAACATGCCCTTATAAATCAATAACATACATTTTTTTTATTGTTTAGGTAATAAAAAGAAAAAAAATATTAAGTAGGTACATACAGGTACGAAAATTTAATTTCTCTATTATATTTCACGATCGGTACCAGGACTACATAAATCAAATAAAAGTGATCACATACCTAACTAAGATCATTTGAAGATTTAGCTTGCTCCCATGAACAGCGCGTGCAGTCTAGTCGATCAGATTGCTTCAGTGTCATAATCCTTTGGGAAATCAGGAGCCGTGATCTCCTGGTACCGTATTACATATCCGATATTTACAATTTACCAATCTACGACATAATCACAATATTACGTATACATACTCACAATATTTATTGAAGACGGTAAATGAAAATAATTTTTAGAACCTACCTTCAATAATTAATCAATCTTTGAAATAAGGTTTCAGTAGGTTTCAGTAGTTGCTTATGGTAGCTGTCACAGATTATAACAATTTGTACAATATAATAATTCAGTAGAATATTTTAAGTACTTATTTTAAAGATATAAAAATATTTAAGTTATTTCTAAGAAAAATATAAATGAATTTTTATTTTTTAACTATCTAAATACTTAATACTACCACAGAGGCATGACGAAAGATTTTGAAATTCTCTTCCATAATGTGTGTATACGTTTACTATACAAGAAAAACCCTATATTTCGGTAATATACTTAAATTTAACGAAGATTAAAGCCATTTTTCAAAAAATATTTAATATCTGTGCCAAAACAGCTCGCAGGTGTCATGGCGTAGGCGTGACGTCAAACTTTGGTAAATACGTAATTATTTGTACGCATTGCGAAGAAAATTAAAAAAGTCTTTATTTAATATGTGTTATAGAAACGAATTACAAAGTTTATAAGTGGTGTGCAGTATTGCAGTGTGAATCCACATAAAAATAATGCTCAAAAATGTGTTAGTAATTATTTCAAGCGAAAAAATAATAAGAAATTATTGTATAAAGTTGGCGCGGAGAATCCCGAACCATGTATTCGTGAATTCGCAATTATATTTCTGTTCTGAGTCGATAAAGCATACGTGAAACAATAGAAAATAAATAAAAATGCGTATTCTCAACATATTCATAACAACAAAATACATCTGACGTGAGTTGTTTACTTATGCGTGACGTCACGCGTGTTTTAGTCAAAATGGCGAACTTCAGAATTTCAATGTTTTATTTATTGATAATCTCATTAATCTTAATGTTTTTAAGATTTCTAAGTCGCTATATTTAATTTATTTATTATACATTTTCCCTTAAAAACACTAATACGATCATTTATGGATACTGTCGTCATGCCTATATAGGAAATAATATTGTAATACTGTGATACTACCATAACATTGACGAAATAAACAAATATTTAATAATATTATAATCATTCTAACTGGTGAATAAATTATAAAGCATGTACCTATAGAGTTAACCGTTAACGCATTCACAGAATATTAGAGCATAACAAATGCCCTTTGTATTCACAAATAATGGATGTGCTTCATAATAACATACTTACCTAATATAAGCCTAATATATTAAATTTATATGAATATTATCGTTTTATCTCAATAATTATGTATCCATAAACAAAGTTCAGTTGGATGCTCTAAACCTTTTTTATTTATGGTAATAATATTATTTCTGGAAACATTCGCTTGATAAACATGGATGCTATAAGGAATTTTGTAAACGTAAAGGAATAATTTGAAGCCCTTTACATATTTGTTTTCTTAATATTAATACAAAAAATAAAAATGTAGCTTTTAGTAGAGTAAGAAATATAATACTTACACAACCAACGTGGAACTTTATCCATCTATAAGTACATCTAAAAGGAAGTGTATATTTTATAGTACCTATCCACTTACATTATAATAATTAATTTTGAAAATTACTTCTGTAAAGTGTAAACAACAAATGAGTGTCCTTTTAGATTAGACTCACACGCATGACGCAAAGTGCATTGATTATCTATAAAAAGTTAATCAAAGCAAGCTGATAATAATTATAAACATCTATAACATTTTAAGGCCTTGAAATATCACAAAATCTTTTACAAAATATAACACGACACTTAGTAACTCTGACGCAAACTAATCAATTCGCTCCATTATTACTTGCGCCAAAACGGCGATAACAAATCGCGATTTACTTCCCCAACCTGTTTGCTATATTATATACGTATTATATCATCCAAGGAGCCTTAGTGACGTTTGCTAAGGTCGAATAGTAACATTATATGCGTTAACAGTTTTCACGCACGCTGTATCACTGCCGCGCTAACTTCCCATTGCGAAGGTTCGACTAATTAATACGGACGTGAATTAAATAGTGCAGAATGTGCGATAGACAGTTGTTGAGGCAAAGTTCGTTAAAAAACGCTAATGGTGCTAGAAGAAAGAGCCGGCATGTTCTAATTAGGGTACCCGAATCAGACAGAGAAAGGTTGGTGCGCTTTTTATTTATGTTTTCAATTTTATATCTAAAAATTATGTTTTAGTTAAGTATATGTTTATTTATTACTTACAAATTGTTTTAATTCCCTATATCAATTATCAAGTAGGCATCAAGTAGGATATCAATTTCACGAAAATTAGCTACGTAGTCTTTGCCTGATAGAGAAATATTATTTTACGTAAATGTGAAAAGTATGAAAACGTTTATTTTTATGTAAACATTAGGTATATTTTAGAAAATGTAAACGATAGAACAAAACTGCTGTATATACATATACATAATTGTAATTTTTAAATAAATTAAAATTATAATCATTGATCATTCATCTGGAATTATATGTGATAACGTGAATTTAATTATGCTTTGACAAATATTTTTGGATAGACGCATACAAGACGCATAGTATAAATAATTATACTATGGTCTGTGGCGAGCACATTGGCGAGTTATTAAAAAAAAAGGTAGAGTTTTGAGTAGCTTCCAATGTCTGGTGTTATAAATTTAAGATATGAATACAAGTCACATTTATAACTGTTTCTATATCGAAAATGTGTGTGTACCTATCCAAATAACATAGTAGGTTGTAAAAACTTTATACCTAAAACATTTAAAAATATTATTATATAATAATATCGATGGTCTAATAAAAATACTGACCAAAATTGACTAATTTTTATTAAATAAAAAACTAGTTCAATATCTTATAGATGATCTCTAAGAGATCATATTAATCAAATAACTGATAGTTGAACGACTAAATTATTCTACTCTCAGTGAAATTACCTATCGCGATGAGGGAAAAGTATTCTATCCAGGTGTTTCCAGAATACTATAATATTATACTAACTGTAATCGATCATGTCAATCATATTGAAATCACATGCAAGCAAAATATCGATAAACGTTATCGTTATAATTATAGTTCCTGGACATTATTTAAATATGAATTAAATTCAGAACCAAGGACTTTAAATAAATAACTAGGTAGCTTGCTCCGCATTACAAAAATTCAATTTCCATTTGCGTTAAAGAAAATACAAAAAAAATCCTCTTATAATATTATTTCAGTACGTATAGAAGAATACGTCGTTTAAAAGAATATTTGATAATAATTAATATGCATTAATGCCTCAGCCCCCGGAATCACAGACACAATAGAAAATCTATTATTTGTACCTACGATTTTCCTTGAATTTATTTTACTTTTTCTCAAGAACAGGTGTCATTCGCCCTTCTCGTAAACTTTCTTACATGCTCACGACATATATAGATATGTGACAAGGATATAAATCAATAAGTTACATTTCCGCAACTGTTGTAGGAATGAGGAAATGGGATAGTAATTAATGAGCAAAAATTAATGCGAATAGAAGTATTCGCTAGAGATTTTAAAAAATATTACGCTTTTTAGTTTTTACTAACTACATATAGTAACTAACTGAGCCCGCGGATGTGCATGTGGTACCCGCGTAAAAGGTAGTAGGTATAATAACGTTTTAGTGCTAATCCAGATTATAATCTACTAGCTTACCACCCGTAAATTATATACTAAAAACCTTCCTCTTGAACCACTCTATCTATTAAAAAAAACGCATCAAAATCCGTTGCGTATTTTTAAAAATTTAAGCATACAAGGGACATACTACCCAACCAGCAAAGATGTCCTATAACAATAACTTACATCACTAAAAAGCTTTTTAAATGACGTATAACAGTGTCGCGGTGACAAGCTTGTTGTATAATAGCGTTTAATGAGATGATTTTGCTCTATAATCATACATAGCAAATTTGTCCCATAACAAGGTGATGTAAACGTTTATATCACTATTTTATACGGCGTTTATAGAGCAGCTCTTATCCAGATTTTGGTACAGCAATAACAGGACGATATTATCACATAACAGCGCTGGTGGTCTCTTTTTTACAGCAAATTAGTGCAATAAACGATTCTAGGGTAACCTTTATAGTCCCATGCCTATAGAAGCGTAAAAAAATTTACAATAGGACAATTTAGTGTTGTAATGGTTTTCCTTATTACTATTATAGCACTGTGAATCTTCATGGTTGCTGAAACTCCATAATACAGCAATTAGGTGATATATCCGAGTTTTATATCACTTCTTTGTAACCTAATTGAATTATATTAGTGTTTTTCTGCCCATTATAACGCAGTGGTTTAATAGCTGAGTGGTCAGAGTTATAGGACTGATTTACTGTATAAAAGAGTTAATAACTCTGTTATGTAACAAAAACGGCGTATTAATGTAGTAAAATGCGACACTTACGAGAGATATACGGCCTATAAGAGAGTTTCTTTCACTTTAAAACAACAAAAACCTGCCATATTGTCAGCACCGTCTCGTAAATAAATGAAGGGTTCTATTTAATAATCATGGATTGAATGAATTTAAAAAAATCGCAGCTTCAGTAACGATTGACACCAGACAAATTCAAGGTGAGGCTTCGAATACGGACAATGATTCCGTACAATCTGTTACATCCTATGAACAAAACCAAGTTAACAGCCATCATGTGGTTTGTGATAATTCAGAAGCAGACCATTCAGACACTAGTGTTTTGCTTGACACTTCGGGATCGGAATCTAAAAATCGGAATTTACACTAGAAAATACAAAATAAAACATGTTATGGGTTTTCTATTTACATCAGGGAACCCTACTAATTTAATCTAGTATATGGCATGACAGTTGTCAAAACTACGTTCGTTTGCGGACGTATAATAGCCACGGAGTTGCTATTTGGCATCCTATACAGCAATTTGGTGTAAAATTAGTTTTTTAATTACTTAAAACTCAATAATTCGAGGGGGGCATGAAAAAAACATCTTAATTATGCATATAATCTATCAGTAAAATTTCATTCACAAGTCAGTTTATGTATCTAACATAATTAACAGTGTAACAAAAATTAATATTCGACACCACGATGATGGTTCCTATAGTCATTTACTCGTATTATCAATTGGTACACGATTTACCATTTTGTATTATAATTATAGCGTCGCAGTGACTTGTACATCGCAACTTCGTGCTACAAAAGATTTGCGGTTACTCTTAAAACACAACTTCGCGCTGTAACAGCATCGCGGTTCCTTTTATATCACTACTTCGCTCTATAACAGCATCGCGATTCTATAAGTGTACTCTTCTATAGGTCCAATTGGCATCTGAGTTGCTGCTACAGCAACACAATACCACCAAATAGCTTTATAAATGCGCCACTTTGGGGTTTATACAACGTTCTTATCACCCTTATAGGACTACCAATTAGCACCTCTGAAACGTTCTTATCCCTTCTATAGAGCAACGATTTGCTGGTTGGGTAGGGACAGAGAAAGCGACTGTTTTATACTATGTAGTGATGACTATCTGTTTACCAAATTTCTTACGGATCCGATCATCTGATCTAGACACCAAAGAGTAACAAGAAAGAGAACATCCATAGGTAGGTACATTCAGTACAAACTTTCGCGTTTATTAGGATGAAAACGCAATTAAAGTTTAATGCAGATACGAGGCAATGTAAACTTCTGTGATTTAAGTTCTAATTATTGTGCTTGTATTTAAATTAAAATCCTGTTTTAAGTTTTTATAATTATGTATATGTATGTAACACGTTGTATTGAACAAAGAAATGGGTTTGAATACGTGATTACATTTTGATTATTAGCTAAAATATTTAATTACTTTTTCTTTATAATATTATAGTAGCTCTATTACATCTGAAGAATACTTGTCGTTTTCCTAAGCATGCAAAGACAAACATTTATTTTTATATATATTCTATTTCGTGAAAAAAAAACACATTAAAAACCTACTTAATACAATATTAAATAACGCTACTAAATAATGACACAAAATATTTTTTTATCATTTCGATCTTATCTGCTGATTACCGCTTTGATCATATGCATCGCTACGTGGCTCTTAAATAAACAAGGTTTTCTGATGATACGGCATGTCTCATAGTTATCACGATTTAATTATCTCATACTGGGAGGCTTTATTCGAGAATTAGATAGATACTAGCTTTCCGCCCGGGGCTTCGCCCGCATTTTCAAAGATAAACCCGCATAGTTCCCGTTCCCGTGGGATTTCCGGGATAAAACCTATCCTATGTGTTAATCCAAGTTACCCTCTATATGTGTGCTAAATTTCATTGTAATCGGTTCAGTAGTTTTTACGGGAAAGAGTAACAAACATCCATACATCCATACAAACTTTCACATTTATAATATTAATAGGATAGGATAGTCATGCGTAAAATCAACACTTATATATCTATAAACTTATTTTGTACTATACTTATTAGTTATTATAGGTTATAGAAAATAATATACATAGCTGCTATGTACATAATATACCCTTTTATTTCGTTCTAGGGTAAATAAAGCATATTGTTTGTAATTTTTGGGCGGAAACCATTCAATTTATTTTTAAATAAAGTTCTGATGAAAATTAAGTAAGTAAGTATAAAAAAAATTTTTTCGCGTTTATCGAACAACATACAAATTCCTTTAAGACTAGTGACATCTCGTAGCATTTTATGGAACTTCTGTAAATTTATAACGCCTTTCAATGTTGAGAAGCAAACCTTTCATGATAAAATAAACATATACATAGGCGTTATTATATTTATCTATTCATGAAAATTACTGAGTATAAATATAATAGACCACAATGATAAATAGCGCATGGGTAGTTCTCGCCATCTATCGTCATAATATTAGACCAACTGAAAGTCACCGTCTTGAACAGCTGTTTGAACGATCGATCCCGAACCTGCGGGCAAGTTCACTGCATTATATCATGCAATTTATGTATTTTGACAGTTCTTTAGGCCCTCCGTCAGTTGATAACCAATAAAATTCACCGGTATACACTTTTTATAACTACCTGTCGATATTGTCGTTTAGGGGTGTGAGGCCGCTATGTTTCTTACCTGCCCTTTGCTACACAGTAGTGGTGCATAAAACCATGGAGCATTCCTTTCGTAATGGACTGCATAGGCGGCATTTCATAAGCACTCATGCTGATGAGGTTCCTATTGACACAATTCGATTGGTGTCACCTATTAATAGATTTGCAATATTGCAAGGGAATTTTAGCCATGACCATTATCCATCTAAGTAAGTAAAGGATAAATGTTGCCGTATGTTTGGTTTATTAGCTGTTGCGTGGTAAATACTTATCCTAATGGTTTCAATTTCTTAACTAAGGTTTATATTAATAAAAATTATTACGATTTGAAACATTGTTTCTAATAGGTAGGTACACATTTCGTAAAAAACTGTATTCTAAAATATATAATATATTAAATGAACTAAGTATAAAATTAAGGTCCTAAACAAATGGTCCAAAAGACAGTTTTAAGTATTTGTAGACTGAAAGAATAAATTAAAAAATTGAATAAATTTATCTTATATTATATAAATTATATCATATATATATAGCTCTATTAATTATAAGCGTGTACAATTATTTTAGTACGATATCTATGAATGAAGGATTAAACGATTTTTTTTTTATATAATTTCCGAATTTACATTGGATTTAAAAACTCATTGTTAGATGGCATTAACATATTAATAATATTGTTAACAGGCCTACAAAATTGAAGACCAAATTAGTGATCGCTGGCTTGGTGACGGTGATCATACTCTCAGCATTAAGTGGCTATTTTATTGGACGCGCTGACTACAAGAACAGAAAGCTAGCTGAACCACCAGATCCTGTGGAGCCCCTACCACCTTCACCATCATGGCTGCACACCTTCAAACGAGCAGCTGTGTGCACAGATGCGCCGCATTGTTCAGATATTGGCAGGTTAGTCTTATTGTCATTCAATGTATTATTTGTACCAAAGTTATTTCCAGAATATATCAAGCATTAATCATATAATTCGGCGCGAAAGGCGATGTAAAATTGCCTATAGTGTCTGCAAGATAATAATCTTTAGGTTCATGAGAAGTAAATATCGTCAATATGTTAATATGTAATATTTAACCCCCAAAACATATCAATTGATTTGAAAATGTAAGACATCAAATAATTGTGTAAATGATGACCATGACCATTATCCATCTAAGTAAGTAAACCTAAACGATAATTATTAATGTTGTTAACTGGAAACCGTATGTTTGGGGTACACATTTCGTAAAAAACTGTATCTATTCTAAAATATACAATATATTAAATGAACTAAGTATAAAATTAAAGTCCTAAACAAATGGTCCAAAAGACAGTTTTAAGTATTTGTAGACTGAAAGATAATAATCTTTAGGTTCATGAGAAGTAAATATCGTCAATATGTTAATATGTAATATTTAACCCCCAAAACATATCAATTGATTTGAAAATGTAAGACATCAAATAATTGTGTAAAAATCCACAAAAAATAAAATAAAATAAAGTTTGAGCAACATCGTAGTTCGTACGTTGTAGCTACTCGCCAAGAGATAGCGCTAATAGATTTGTTTCTTGTTTTACAAATTTATACGAAACATTCTTATAAATTACTGAATATCAAACAAAGTCAAGAAAACGAATAATAAAAATTTTTCATTGAAACAATAATTATAATCAGTAAAAAAGGTCACGTTTGATATTGCAAGCGTGATGTGAATGCAGTCTGCACTTTGTTTATATTTTACACAGGTAAACACAAATATGTCATTTACAATGGATTTGTATGTGTGCACGTAATGTTACCATCTTCGAGATTTTTCCACAATTTCTAAGAAAAAATAAAGTATTGTCGTGGGGTAATAAGTTACTGTGTTTTTTTTATTAAATAGGTACATCACAAAAAAATCTTGATAATGAATCTTTGCGGAAAGTAACTACCTACCTGGTGGAGTTTTTTTTTCGTATCATAAACTTGTTTTATGTGTAGGTACATCATTAATTTATGATGTAGGTAATTCAAGTACCTATTAGAAAGTGCAAAGTTTTCTAAGAAAGACACACACATTACATAGTTATATCTAAAACCAAATTAACTACGTCTTATATTGAAAAGTTCTTTAAGACTTGAATTTCTTGGTTGATCTCATTTAATTTTAAACCTATAGCACACCGCGGACACTCCATACAAAATGATCGTTTTGACAGTCACACTGTAGAGACTGCAAATGTGTGTGTTAACGCTTTATGGTTGGCACATTTGTGACTAGCGTAAAAAAAAATTCGCGTTTTTCTGATGAAATACATCCGTAAACAGCACAATATCTAACCATTTTCTACGAAAAACGATAATCACAAATCCAAAATAATAAAATTACTTAAAGTCAATTTGATTAATGTTGTCAATCTTCGTTGCGTATCGTCCTTGCAGAAAAATATGGCCCATTTTATGTCTGATCGCGCGGGGGTGAGGTAAGTTTAATTTTGGCGGGAGGCGGAGAGTGTCCGTTCTGTAGCGTTTAGCTACTATTATGTATTCTGTGCCTATAGCAAAATTTTCTTTTGTTCTTTTTATTTTATAATCGTTGCATAATTTCGCGTGAAAAGTCAATAACGGTATGGTATCATTAACCGGCTTACAAACACATATACAATTTCACTTGTGTTGAACCGGCGCGGCTCAAGTCCAACCAATCACACTTCGAGACTTATCGACGCGCATGCGGTCAGTGACGTGTCTCGAGCAGTCTATAAAAGCGACGCGCCGGTACTGCAGACAGACATTTTGTTGAAGCGAAATCTACGGTGACATTGTCAGCGCTATAAATTACGTGTGAATTTTACTGTGAAGAAATAAATTTTAAATATGTCTGAGGCTTTCTTTGATGAGTACGACTACTACAACTTCGACCACGACAAGCACATTTTCTCCGGTCACAGTGGCAAGCAGCGTACAAAGAAAGAGGTGAGCGAGCACACCAACCACTTCGATCCATCAGGACATTCGAGAAAGATCGTTACAAAATTGGTTAACACCGAGAACAATAAGAAGGCTGCTAATAAGCATTAGATGCGTTAAAATAAGAAAAGACTATGGCGTGGAAAAGGATTGCTGATTTGCCAAGCGGAAGGAGGACGTTATGGCGAAAACCCGAAAAGATTTCGGGGAGCTCGTCACTGAGATCAGTGGGACACTCCGAGCGAATAATGCTTTCTCAGGACCTTTATTTTGCACATTATAATGCAAGTGTAAGATGGCGGAGCCGCCGCACTTAGCTTCGTGCACCGGGATTTCATCCTACAATGAACACAACACCGTTCCAACGACTGATCTCAACCCAATGGGCTTGTTATAAAGCTCAAAATTGCTGTGTTATTATTTCTAGTTAGATTTATTACGTTATTTTATCGTTTCGATGATCTAAAACTACTGTAATGTAAGTCTAATAAAACTATACAAAAATATTTCTGTTGTATTATTATCGACCCAATGTTTTTGTTTTGTACGTGACTTATATCGCGAGGTCATTAGCTATGAGTCGATCTGCCTACGCAGTACGCAGTCGCTGTTTACATACAAAAACAACCTTGAAATACAGACAACGTGACCTCGCTTACCAATATCGACTTTTCTGCGATTTGAAACTGCGAGAGGTTTTTAAGGAGTTCTTAGAGCTATCCTACTCTCTGATAAAGTATTATTCAAAATATATTATTAATGAATAATTCCATTTTAATACTTTACCTATCAATCTTCTTTCATATACTTACCTAGTTACTTATGTACTTAGAAAACCTACCTTTTTACCTACTTAAATATGTATGTAGTGTGTTGCCAGTACTAAAAAATTGTCACTTGGACCTTTTTTTCCAACAGCACATAGGTAAATCATTCGTCTAAGAAATGTTGAATTAAATTTAAATTTTTTTCTGAGAAATGTTATCATGAATTAAATTTAAGTTTTTCCAAACCTTAGTTATACATATATAAATCTCGTGTCACAATGTTTGTCCTCAATGGACTCCTAAACCACTTAAGGTGATGAATTAATTTTTCTAACATTTACGGCCCTTTTCAAACCTTCGTAATTTTTATATTATTAAAGTTGTCGTGATGAAAATTCTTGACAAGAAAGTTCAATAGTAACACAATACGTCTACCGTTTTAGAAACATGATTCCATGATATTTTCTCGATAGAAAAAAAATACAAAGTTCTCATTGTTATTTTTTTATAATCTCTGGCATCTTCAAAATAACAAACGTAAAGTTACGACTTTTTGGATATTAACTATAAAATATACAACCTATACGTCTACCGATTTAGAATTTTGAAATATGCGATGGTTTTGAAATAAACAAGAAATACTTGAAATTAGCGCGCGACCAGCCAATATAGCGAGAGCCGCCCTGTACCTTCCTACCCCGATCGCTGCACGAGTCATTCCCGCTACGGCCGTCACACGGGGAACTTGTGTCGCTCGCGCAATCGTAAAAAAGGGTGACAACACGATAAGACAAAATGAGACAAATGGGGACAATAAAGAAAATAAGAAGAAGAAACATAAAGGTTGGAGAAAAAAGAATGCTTACAATTGGAACAAATTAATGAAGAAGTTGGTTTTATTTTAAATTTGATGATAATTGTATTATAGACGATGTTTGATATGTACCCCTGTTTTAAGTACATAACGAATGTGTAAGATTTTTTTCATTTATAGCATAGATAATCTTTTCAGAAATCCGGAATCCAGAAGGAAAATAAACCCACTGATTGTTCACAATGTGAACCCACTCCTTCGTAAGTACCTTTATTCAGTCAAAAATGTATGTTATCAACGTTCTACTGGTTTTATCGCATGATTCCATTTTTAGCAAAAAGCAACAAAGTGCAAAGAAATAAAAAATCATGGTGAACTTAGTGGAAGTATGGCGGACGTGATATGGAACAGGAGCTCATTGGAGTAGTATTATATTTAAAAAAAATACGAAAAAATTTCAAGAATTACATGTCTTAGTAGGTGGTAGATAAGTATGTTGTATAAAGAATTTGATGTTGATATTTATTTCATTTATACTTACTACACCTGTGCGGGAAATTGCTTAGTACTAAAACAGGTTTATATTCATATTTACATAGTAATGTGAGTTTTCATTTCGAAAAATTTTGTGTAAGTATATTAAATTGAGTTCCTGGGTGATCTGGAAACACAATTGGGCCCGGAAGATGACGCTGCAGTCACTCCTCCTAATCACATGAACCGATTTGGATGAATATTTGTGTGCACATTTCATTGTTGTGGGATGATTGGTTGATTCGTTTTCACATTAGCTAATATTATGTATTTTTGTTGTTAGAAAGTAAACTTAATTTAATGTTTATAATACATTATTATTGGTATAAATAAGCCAGTGTTCGTCTCACATTGCTGTACCTGCCTACCTACCCTACCAGGGCCTAACTTTGTTCTGGCTATTTTATTTTGATTATTTGTAATGAATAATTACAATTATAATAGAGTGCAAAAAATAAATACATGCGTCAATATATTTTGTATTTTTTTTTAAACAATTTTTCTATTTAAAAAAATTTTTTTCATTCCGACCGCGGCTTTGCCCGCTTGGAATTAGGTTATATCGTGAATCCTGTTTTATCCCACAGAAGTGTTCAGTTCGGATAAAAAGTATCCTATGTGTAAATCCAGGCAATTAGCTATATTTTATCAAAATTGGTAATGTAGTCTTGACGTGATTAAGTAACAACTAACAAAAAAATATACAAATTAACATCCAAAGTTTCGCATCAGTTTTACTGTATTAGTGATATCTTCCACTCTTGACTTTGACTGAGAAGAATTAGGGTTTATAACTTCTTTCAGAAATAGTACCTTTCATTTCTGGGCATGATGTAATATCTACGTCAGCATCAAATTCTATCTAAATCAATTCAGTAGTCCGCGTTATTGATTACCATTTCATTTTTTCAGAGTAACAATATTTTTGTTATTTTAAAGATTATTTATAACCTGTATTATTTTGTAATAAAGTAAACATTACGAAATAATAATAATTATTAATAATGTCTAAGTAGTTGTTGGAAAGAAGATTATTTGTTTATAAGCAAGAAAATAAAACCAATAAATCAACAATTGAATAAATGTATAACAATATTATAACTGTATGACGACTCCATACATGTTTGTCCCGAGTCGGCCAGCGGCAGCGCGGCGAGTTTGCAAGAATGACTTCGCGCACACCCGCGTTCGCGATAGCGAGCTATTAGACTCCGCCCGCCAAGCAGTGGATTTTTTTTTGTGTATCGTCTTAACCGATTATAATAAAATTCGTACACCATGTGCAGTTCGATCCAACTTGAGAGATAGGATAGTTTAGACATGTAGGTACCACGGGCGAAGCCGGGGCAGACCACTAGTACCTTATAATTTATGTTGACTAGATAATTAAATTATTCAATCCCATTGTGAAAGGTCCGCATTGAAAGAATAACATTTTTACCATTCAAACAACAGATAATTCAAATACAAATTAGTTTTTTTATTAAAGGGTAGGTTATGTTAATAAACTTTAGATTTTCCACAGAACAAACGAAACTCCTAATTATTATTATAGAACTGTCAACTGATGTGGCTAATGTTTCTCCCTTGGTTTCTCCTAAAACCACTACCTACTTACGTACCTAACTAACTATGTATTTAGTATTCTGTACTACTACAACCACAGATTATTAAATACCATTTACAAATAAATGTTTTAATTTGGAATCAAATTAGTGACCCTTATCATGATTTTCCTTTAATTCCTCGAGAAACAAAACAGTAACATACATTTTTTAGGGATTTAGTAAATTAATTCTTCTTCTTCTTCTTCCAGCTTCAACGATTTTGTTATATTTTTTTTCCCTTATTAGAGTTACACTTGTTCTTGTGCATACAATTATTGTGCTAAAATACTTTATGCGCCTAATAACAGGCTATTTGAAATTAGGCATTTATTATAGAAATAGGAGATTTAGATCTATAATTATTAATCTTGGACAATACTAACGTGAACGAGTTATTATGTCGTATAGGAATCACATGTTGTGGAAACCTTACTAGATGCAGCATTAGTTTTAAAGTAGATCTTTTAACAAGATTTATTTTAAAACCATAAATAGTTAAATAACGAAAGGGTACCTAAAATGTAATTTAATTTGATAAAATATGATTTTGTAGTTTTTACTTGTTATAAGTACCTACCTAAGCATATTTATATATAAGCACTCAAATGCTTTTTTAATTAATGTAGTAAGTAATATTTCTATGCGTAAAATTTCATTATTTACTGATTAACCGATAACGACAGGCGACTAATGATCAGTGACCGAGACTTATTTTTAGATTTTATTTGGCAAACAATATCTGCATTGAAACATTGTACTGTATCACGTGACATTGTTGTTATTGTATAATAAGTACCATATTCTGGCCATTTAGTAGATAACAATTTAAAGGTATGTTGAAATACCTAAAATAATCATTTATACATACCTATATATTATAGTATATAGGTACCTATGCGTAGATGTTAAAGCATTGTTATTGTTCATTATTATTGTAAGTTCTTATCAATAAGAAAACAAAAAACAATAACAAACTTATCTATGCTTGTATCTACTCGCATTTCAGAGATTAGCTACATACCTACCTAACTTAATTGATTACCTATTTACCTCTTATAAATTACCTGCCTTCCTTGAATGCATATAATCACACAGAATAATAAGTCCAAATTTCTTGAGTACCATTAATTCATAGTGCATAGGTACCTTGTTTATAGTTTAAAAAAAGTTTTTTTTTTTTTTAAATTATCACCTTTGGTGAAACTGACTAAAGATTTTTTATGAATAACGATAAATTAGAATCACAGTAGCAAAACAAAAACATTTCTTGTTATGTATCTTTACAGCCAATACTCATAATTACGTGGTTCATTAGAATGACGAAATATTTTATCCTCCTACTGGGTGACGTACCTACATGTTGACGCTGCGGCTCTTGCATCATAGTTGTTGATCAGTTTAAATATTTTGACTGTAATCCTTATATCTATTGATTACTTGGATCTGATATTTTGACATAGTATTTGAATTATCAATAATTATAATAATAGGATATTAGGTAATTCTGGTTTGTTCAAATGTTTAAAATTAAAGACGGTGTCCAATACAATTATTCCTTCATTTGGTTGGCTTGCATTGATTGAAATAATAATTATATAAATAAATTGGCAGAAATACATAAATAGGTATATTCAATATAAGTAGTTGAAATAAAATTCTCGATCGCGTATGCATACTTGGATTAAAGAACAAAATATCTTTTAGCCCGTAGAATCCAATCATACCTAATTAACCCAAATTATTATACCTAAAAAATAAAATTTTCAACAGGCACATACTTTCAATAAATGGGTCCGCTGTGGACGCGACCATAGCGGCCATGTTCTGCAACGGTCTTCTAAACCAGCAGAGCATGGGCTTGGGAGGAGGCTTCTTCATGACTGTGTACATTAAAGAAGAGGAGAAAGCATATACTGTGATAGCAAGGGAAAAGGCACCAGCCGCTGCCACGCAGGACATGTTCCATGGAAACTACGAGAAGGCAACTAAAGGTAAGGACTAAGGAGTATCTAATCTAGAACAAATAACAAGCTCTTCTAGAAGCATCGAGAATATTTTTGTTCGACAGTGCCGTAGTGGTCTCATCGTCTTCAACGAACTGTAAATAGTTCAATAAAACATGTACCTACATAAATCATAATTTAAAAATTTTGCCACATCGACAATTATTTGTTTTGATCATAAGAAATTTAGTTACCTATTTGGTAACTATTTGTGTTCATAAAGTACCTAGGTATTCATGTTTTTAATAGTTTTATTGTAAATTGTAAGCTTAGTTAAGTTAGTTATTAAAATAATTCATGTTATGGAATGGTTATGGAAGGATTATTTTATAACAAAACATCTGTATTTGTATTTAAATAAATTTCTATTTCGGATTCTACGCGGCATCGGGGTCATAGCATTTCAAAATAGAAAATAGAAATGTTTCAAACTTTGAAACGAAGCAGTCGATACTTATAATAACTAATTAGATATTATATAATAATGAATGAATTATGAGTTATGACTTATTAATAATATACCTAGGCATTGCTTATAAAGACAGATAAAACTATATTATGATAATATATTGTCTAAAGAAGCATTTAGAACAACGACACCTACTTTAAATTATTGAGTATTTAGTTTGAATTTACTCATAAACTGATATGTTTAATGTTACCTATATCAAGAAAAGAAATTAGTCACATCCATTTGTGATACAAATAAAGAAATATGTTGAATAAGTATTCTTTATTATGAGAAAAACAAAATTAACAGGCTTGTTTATTTGCTTTCAGTGTTTTCCCAAAACCACATTGGTGAAGTAGATTACCATTCATTAATTACTGAGTATTATTATATTTTAAACAGTGCGAGTGAATAACGATTACTACATAATATGTAATCTAATCAGGTTATCATAATATTCATTTACTGCTTATTGTTATAAATATCATATAAATAAACAACTATCGCTTGCCAGGTTAAATACAATAGGAAAATATATGAAACAATCATTTTCTGGTAAAGTACAGGGCGATGACCGTGATTCAGGCTACTCGTGTTGGAAACAATCATTCGTAATTAAAATTGCCTTCCTTTTAACATGCGATTTTATAGCTTTGTTAACAAATTAACAATGCTTTCGAATGCAGGATTAGCAAACAACAATATACACGTAGTTGTAGGTCGTTGGTAGTATCTGTATAAGCAAAACAAAGGATGAACAATAACCCAGAAAATTTGATAATTCATACAATTAAAATAATTAAATATACCAAAATATTCTATTTACCTACGAATTACGATTGTTTTAGCTTGATTTAAAACCTTTACAAAATCAATTAATTCGAGCTTGATGTACCTTCTTCGGGTCACAACTCACATTGAATAATTTTTTTTTTATATAATTTTTTTAAATTGTTACTTGAGTAATAGACTAGAGTAGATAATTTTTGAAACAAAAAAAATCGCAGTCGGATGAAACCCATTAGAAAAGGAGGGCAATATGATAAAAATGTAAGGAAAAATAAATTACGGTCAATCCGAGTTCGGGAAGCGGGAGGGGGGAGCTTTTAAGAGAAAAAAATGGTTTCTCTCGATTTCCGACAAAACTACAAGTCCTATAGAAAAAAGTTCAATGGCAAAGTTGTAGGTAATTAAAAGTTCTACAACTTTTGTATTCACAATTTTTTCACATAACCTCAAAATTTAGGTGAAAAATTCAAAAAACCAAGTTTTTGGTCTTTTATTTTTATCTACTTCAAAATTTATTTTTTTTCTACGAAATTTGGTGGAAACTTACTTTATTATGTCCCAAATATACTGTAATTTATTTGATTGAAAATATTAATTTTTTCGCCTTATTTTGAATTAATACCAAAAAAACAACCTAATTTTCAATCGAAAAGTCACCCGTCAAAATATCAGCTTTTTTCTAAAACTTGGGGTGCCTTTTATTCATTGAAATTTCTATTTTCATATGGTGTAAAAAAAATAAACACCACCATAGTAAATGTTCTCAGGAAATGCATACAAACAGTCTGAAAATTAGCTTTTACTAAATCAGGCACACTTCTCGAACTACCTGAAATGTTTTTATCGACATCATTTTGCTTTTGAATATGCTGTAAAATATTAAACTTAGAACAGATAATTATTTTTCTTTTGAAATATTACCGAAAAGCCGATACAAGAGAAGATATAGAGTTCAAGAAGTGTGCCTGATTTAGTAAAAGCTCATTATTACACTGTTTGTATGCATTTCCTGAGAACATTTACTATGATGGTGTTTATTTTTTTTTACACCATATGAAAGTAGAGATTTCAATGAATAAAAGGCACCCTAAGTTTTTGAAAAAAGCTGATATTTTGACGGGTGACTTTTCGATTGAAAATTAGGTTGTTTTTTTGGTATTAATTCAAAATAAGGCGAAAAAATAAATATTTTCAATCAAATTAATTACAGTGTATTTGGGACATAATAAAGTAAGTTTCCACCAAATTTCGTAGAAAAAAAATAAATTTTGAAGTAGATAAAAATAAAAGACCAAAAACTTGGTTTTTTGAATTTTTCACCTAAATTTTGAGGTTATGTGAAAGAATTGTGAATACAAAAGTTGTAGAACTTTTAATTACCTACAACTTTGCCATTGAACTTTTTTCTATAGGACTTGTAGTTTTGTCGGAAATCGAGAGAAACCATTTTTTTCTCTTAAAAGCTCCCCCCTCCCGCTTCCCGAACTCGGATTGACCGTAATTTATTTTTCCTTTTATTTTCATCATATTCCCCTCCTTTTCTAATGGGTTTCATCCGACTGCGATTTTTTTTATCTTTTCATTATTTTTAAAGGCTTCTACCCCAGTCTATAAATAACTATAAATAATTTAATAGTTTTCGTGCGATCAATAGAATTCCGTTAACCTTGATGAAATAGTGTACAGAAGTCTGTGGTACAGATAACAGTCTTAACAAAAGATTATTCGATAATAATAGAAATAAAGCAATACAAAAAAATAAACAGTTGAGAGTAGGTGAAGGTAGAAAAGTATGTAGGTATTTACCGTGTAATTTGTAAATTATCTGTTATATATAGTAGACTAGAGTAGATAATTTTTGAAACAAAAAAAAATCGCAGTCGGATGAAACCCATTAGAAAAGGAGGGGAATATGATCAAAATGTTAGGAAAAATAAATTACGGTCAATCCGAGTTCGGGAAGCGGGAGGGGGGAGCTTTTAAGAGAAAAAAATGGTTTCTCTCGATTTCCGACAAAACTACAAGTCCTATAGAAAAAAGTTCAATGGAAAAGTTGTAGGTAATTAAAAGTTCTACAACTTTTGTATTCACAATTTTTTCACATAACCTCAAAATTTGGGTGAAAAATTCAAAAAACCAAGTTTTTGGTCTTTTATTTTTATCTACTTCAAAATTTATTTTTTTTCTACGAAATTTGGTGGAAACTTACTTTATTATGTCCCAAATACACTGTAATTTATTTGATTGAAAATATTAATTTTTTCGCCTTATTTTGAATTAATACCAAAAAAACAACCTAATTTTCAATTGAAAAGTCACCCGTCAAAATATCAGCTTTTTTCAAAAACTTGGGGTGCCTTTTATTCATTGAAATCTCTACTTTCATATGGTGTAAAAAAAATAAACACCACCATAGTAAATGTTCTCAGGAAATGCATACAAACAGTGTGAAAATTAGCTTTTACTAAATCAGGCACACTTCTCGAACTACCTGAAATGTTTTTATCGACATCATTTTGCTTTTGAATATGCTGTAAAATATTAAACTTAGAACAGATAATTATTTTTCTTTTGAAATATTACCGAAAAGCCGATACAAGAGAAGATATAGAGTTCAAGAAGTGTGCCTGATTTAGTAAAAGCTCATTATTACACTGTTTGTATGCATTTCCTGAGAACATTTACTATAGTGGTGTTTATTTTTTTTTACACCATATGAAAGTAGAGATTTCAATGAATAAAAGGCACCCCAAGTTTTTGAAAAAAGCTGATATTTTGACGGGTGACTTTTCGATTGAAAATTAGGTTATTTTTTTGGTATTAATTCAAAATAAGGCGAAAAAATAAATATTTTCAATCAAATAAATTACAGTGTATTTGGGACATAATAAAGTAAGTTTCCACCAAATTTCGTAGAAAAAAAATAAAGTTTGAAGTAGATAAAAATAAAAGACCAAAAACTTGGTTTTTTGAATTTTTCACCTAAATTTTTAGGTTATGTGAAAAAATTGTGAATACAAAAGTTGTAGAACTTTTAATTACCTACAACTTTGCCATTGAACTTTTTTCTATAGGACTTGTAGTTTTGTCGGAAATCAGGAGAAACCATTTTTTTCTCTTAAAAGCTCCCCCCTCCCACTTCCCGAACTCGGATTGACCGTAATTTATTTTTCCTTTTATTTTCATCATATTCCCCTCCTTTTGTAATGGGTTTCATCCGACTGCGATTTTTTTTATCTTTTCATTATTTTTAAAGGCTTCTACCCCAGTCTAATAGAGGCTTCGCAGAGTTTCCAAGATAAAAAACAAAAACAATAAATATCGCATGTTTCAAATGTTGCAAACATTTTGCGTAAAATCTCTCCATAGCTTTCTCTTCGATCTGGTTTGGCAATCGACTGTAGTCACTTTAAACCGAGTTCATATGAGCACAAATTTCTCTTCTTTGTCGCACATGGTTGAGGGTGATTACTCCAGTAGTAATCATCTATCATTTTCTTTGGCTATTTAGATTGTTAAAGAGACTGATATGAAATAAGAAAAATACTAATATTTACCGTCCGTTACCTAGTCAGTTACCTAGTCAGTTATTTTCTATTTTCTATCTTTAACTACAAAAGTTATAATTTATTTACCTAATCATAAATCATAATATCTTACCATATTCAAGATTGCCTTAAATTTATTTTAAAGGTATAAGTAGATATTATGGTAAACTCAATGAAACAAACGACTTTATAAATTAGGGTAAAATTTATCAACAGTTAGGATTACTTACACAAGATTTTTCTTTCCCTAAATTCTAGACTTAGCCGAGCCCGGTAAAACATATTTTGATTACCGTAGAATAGGTACCTTATAGCTAATTATTATATATTATATGTAAGAAAATTTTCAGGTCCTTTGGCAATGGGAGTACCAGGGGAACTGCGAGGCATGTGGGCAGCTCACAAACGCTGGGGCAAACTGCCCTGGGCGACCCTTGTAAAGCCTACCTTAGAGTTTTGTAAATATGGATACACTATATCCAAACCCTTGTACGATGGATTGGAAATCGCGCCTTATATCAAACAAGATAAACATTTAAGGTAAGAATTAAAATTCATTGCATTTCGGCGTATCTAATGATAATACACTTGAAATATCTTCTATGATATAATATATCTGGCAAGTATGTCGAAGTGAAACCCATTTCTTTATCTATTTGTAACTAGGTATAGTATTTTCATGCTCATAATCTATTGTTGCCATACTGTACTTTGTGGCTCAATGGCCGATAGCCAAACAAAGCTGTACCTTAATATCTATAAATTAAATCACATTACAAGTATGACGTACTAATTGGTTTCACACATATTATTCAATACGCTTTATAAACTTATTCACAACCACAACGTATCAATTACATTATACATCATTATATTCGTAGTTAGCTGTTTATTCGTCTTATGAATCTGAAGCAGGAAGCTTCGCAAATCGCAATATTAAACAAGGTAATAGATAAAAGCATAAGATTGGAGTTCGATGAACTATATTTACTTGTAGATCCACTTTTTGTTACTAAGAGATATATATTTGACTCCAAAAAAATTGTGAGCCCACACCATCAGTATTTTGTGCTCATACCAAAAATTATTTTGATATAAATATTTTTTTAACTGGTAGCGTGTTTCGTTTAGGGAAGCTATGAACCATAGAAATTAAACATTATCTACAGAGAAAATCGAGCACGATATATGCAAATATTAAAACCGTGTTTACTGGCAAATAAATTAATTTGAAATTTGAATATTTACCTATCTTTTATGCCAAAATAAAAGCGAGTTTTATTTACGCATCAGGAAAACAGCGCAGAACCTTGAAACTTGTCGCATTTGTCCGCTTGATCCTTATTCAGTAAACCGGAAATAAAATGGTCACATGATCTATCCAATGCAATATCTTTGTCAACAAAGAATATCAAATACCACCAAAAAACAGGATGTAATACAATATCTCTCAAATGTATTGTTCTATGCAGTTTTTGTTCGATTGTGTATATAATTTTCTTATTAAAATGTAGATAGATTTTACTTCGAGATGTTTAATAGCAGCTATGTACATAATGCTAATGTAATAAATATATTTTTTGCACCATATAGTTACTGACACCGCCAGCATATTATCAAGGTTTTCTACTCATAAATATCTCGAGAACTAATAACTTGTTCTTGTGTATCCATGTCATTGTCATTATTTATTTATGCATACCTTTATAAAAGATAACCCAACAGCCCTCTATCTTACGGGAAGCTACCCCGCATCGCCTATTAGCAAACAAATAATTACAATGTGCAATGGTATGGTTATTGTAAAAAAATTTTTAGCAGATCCTAAGCTAAACTTGTCAGAAGGGATGTAAGTTTTTGATTGGTCTACTAGATAGATATACATCAGGTTACATGCATTACATATTGCAGGATAATACAGCTCTATAAAACTATATATCGTGCAATTTGCAAAAAAGTTTTTTTCTCGTTTATTTGTCTACACCCATTTAATGACTACACTGCGCGAACGTGACTCAAACCATGCCTTGCTCGACTAAAAATGTTTTATTATTCACAGCAAAACGTATGTGAACAAAGATAAACAGTTTCACAGACCTGGAACAAACGTGAAACCCAGTGAAGCCTTTTGCAACACGCTCGAAAGGATAGCAGAAAACGGTGGTGATGAATTGTACAATGGAAGCCTGGCTGTTGACTTCTTGGAAGACTTACGGGAGGTTGGAAGTATCATAACTGCTGAGGATCTTAAAAATTACCAGTAAGTATTTTTTTCGTGTGCTAGAATAGACTTGTTACGTCATTTATCTAGCCCTATTATTATATTCTATTGCCATCATAAATAATAACCAATTGCCTATTACATTCGGATATAAAATAGATTCATGAGATGATTACGCTTTGGGAACAGCATTGTTTTCCATAAACACATTTATATAACGAATAAACATCTTGTTTATCCCTAACTTCGCACCTGCAGACCGGCTTTTTCGCATTTCACGACGACAACTTAATTCCCGTAGTTTCAAATATTTAAATGAAAAATGTTTTATTTCAATTCTATTCTTATCTGTTCAGTTGCGCGTAGTAATATTTATGTATTAACAATCTTCTGCTTATCATATACCTAAATAGTTTCTAATAAGCCATTTAAGGACTTGCGCCCTTAAAACCGGAATGTCAAAGGTTGCCAGCCAGTATTTTTTGCTATTTCCATGTAGGTCAAAAACATTCCTTATAAAGTTATAAGCTAAAGTTATGGGGACCCTTGCTCAATAAATATCAGGTAAAATGCTATGAAATACTGTTAAAATATTACACAACTATGGAAAAAATACATTATATTATTAACGTCTTAGGTACTGTTAATTGCGAATGGAAATATAAATATATAAAACTTCTCATATTTAATTAAGAGAGAGCTTATTTCATGGCGCTTGATGTAAATTGCAGTGATATCTGCGGAAGTACGGCGCCTCTTTCACCGTTTCGCGTTTGTGTGATACATTATTTAAAAATAATTACCTATTTTAGTATCTTAATATTTATTTTAGATGTTAAAAATGACATATCGGATGTCCACAAACATTTAATTCAGGATTCGGATTAAATTCATATTTCAATACGAGTGAGTATATCAATACGAGTAATTTCGAATCGCTTAGGAAAGTTTATGACCTTATATAATGTGTTTTGTTACACATACCTCGCCGATAAGTTTTTTTTTTTCTTCATTTCGTCGTTCAAACCATATCGTTACACGTTCTTTGTTAACACATCTCACAAATATAGGAAAAAGGGAAACGTTAAGTCCCAAGACCCAACGGATTAAAAACATTTTATTTAACTTAACGATTCATTTATTTTAACATGAAATATATTTCTTGACAAAGTCTGAGAATTGCTATATTCTCTCCTAAAATACATCATTAGCTTGCATAATACCTACTACTTGCACTTAATTTATATTTGTGTACATAATTATTATATCCATGCTAAGCCATTAAGACTTAATCAATGAGAATATAGTTAGGTACGTATATAGTACATACCTATTTATTATTGTGTTTTATATTATCAGAAATCAAATTATTCATCATTAAAAAGTAAAAACATGAATGAGCAATAACTATTCTTTTATTTCACAATTTTATCATAAAGTTACAAATTTCAAATGAAATTCCTACATATTACAGCTGAATAAGTAAGCATAAAAACCAAGTTAAATGAAAACACGATGAATCATCGATATAACATCGATCTACAAGAAATATTTATTGAATATTTCATCACTCTCTAGCATATTCTAGAAACTTTATATATATTATTTACATGACGATTGTTGTTTTTTGATACCTAAGTATGAAATATATATATTATATACATTTTTATAGATATTATAGATCCTGAAAAATACGAAAATACTAAGTGAAAAAACGTATCAAACATAACTTAAATTGTTTAAACTGTAGGTACCTATAGTAGGTAACTACTTTTAAATACATTTTTTTTCTGTTTTAAGCTACATTGTATTTTCATTTTTATTACAATATACAAAGTAAAATACTTCTCCAATAAACGGTAAAGACATCTAGAGCACAGAATAATAATTAGTAACTATCGTTATCTAGAGTCACTTTTATCAACTGTGCTTTTATGGTAAACGTCAAACTGTATGTGAATGTATTTACCTCTCTATATAAACATTCATTATCAATCGTTGTTATGACTAATGTTATTATTAAAATAAACAAGAAACCACTGAAATAACTCAAATGATACAATATGCACCTACATGTTCATAAATTCATAATAAAGATAAGGTTATATTTACGAAACAAAATGAGCTATTAAAAACTATCCACCTAAATACCTAATACGGCATTGATACAATAAAATAATAGCTAGGTACATATTATGTACAATGTACAATGGTAATAACAATGTAGATATTTTTGTATAATAATACACATTTATAAAGTATTTATGACATGTAAATGGATTTTATCCAAAAAGTCAATAATATCACAATTGTCACTCTATATAAATCGCCATTGTTTTTGTACAATTAACTAATAGGTTATTTTAATAATTATTTTAATTTAAAACGTTACCGCTTCCTTGTCATAGAGCTTGTATTGTATTCTTTTGTTATCCGATAAATATACAGCTGTACTAGGTTTAAACAGTCCAAATTAGGTTAATTAATGAATTGATGATTAACAAAAACTGATAGATGAAAATATAACATTAATTACCTAGGTACTGTTTTTATCAGTTCTGTTGTTTTATTTATAGTTTATAAAAAGAACAAAATTAATCTGCTTTAATTGTGGATTGAATGTATGTGTACCTAGTGTACCTACGTAAAAGGTTAATATCCTATTGTTAAGACGATACACAAAAAAAAATCCACTGCTTGGCGGGCGGAGTCTAATAGCTCGCTATCGCGAACGCGGGTGTGCGCGAAGTCATTCTTGCAAACTCGCCGCGCTGCCGCTGGCCGACTCGGGACAAACATGTATGGAGTCGTCATACAGTTATAATATTGTTATACATTTATTCAATTGTTGATTTATTGGTTTTATTTTCTTGCTTATAAACAAATAATCTTCTTTCCAACAACTACTTAGACATTATTAATAATTATTATTATTTCGTAATGTTTACTTTATTACAAAATAATACAGGTTATAAATAATCTTTAAAATAACAAAAATATTGTTACTCTGAAAAAATGAAATGGTAATCAATAACGCGGACTACTGAATTGATTTAGATAGAATTTGATGCTGACGTAGATATTACATCATGCCCAGAAATGAAAGGTACTATTTCTGAAAGAAGTTATAAACCCTAATTCTTCTCAGTCAAAGTCAAGAGTGGAAGATATCACTAATACAGTAAAACTGATGCGAAACTTTGGATGTTAATTTGTATATTTTTTTGTTAGTTGTTACTTAATCACGTCAAGACTACATTACCAATTTTGATAAAATATAGCTAATTGCCTGGATTTACACATAGGATACTTTTTATCCGAACTGAACACTTCTGTGGGATAAAACAGGATTCACGATATAACCTAATTCCAAGCGGGCAAAGCCGCGGTCGGAATGAAAAAAATTTTTTTAAATAGAAAAATTGTTTAAAAAAAAATACAAAATATATTGACGCATGTATTTATTTTTTGCACTCTATTATAATTGTAATTATTCATTACAAATAATCAAAATAAAATAGCCAGAACAAAGTTAGGCCCTGGTAGGGTAGGTAGGCAGGTACAGCAATGTGAGACGAACACTGGCTTATTTATACCAATAATAATGTATTATAAACATTAAATTAAGTTTACTTTCTAACAACAAAAATACATAATATTAGCTAATGTGAAAACGAATCAACCAATCATCCCACAACAATGAAATGTGCACACAAATATTCATCCAAATCGGTTCATGTGATTAGGAGGAGTGACTGCAGCGTCATCTTCCGGGCCCAATTGTGTTTCCAGATCACCCAGGAACTCAATTTAATATACTTACACAAAATTTTTCGAAATGAAAACTCACATTACTATGTAAATATGAATATAAACCTGTTTTAGTACTAAGCAATTTCCCGCACAGGTGTAGTAAGTATAAATGAAATAAATATCAACATCAAATTCTTTATACAACATACTTATCTACCACCTACTAAGACATGTAATTCTTGAAATTTTTTCGTATTTTTTTTAAATATAATACTACTCCAATGAGCTCCTGTTCCATATCACGTCCGCCATACTTCCACTAAGTTCACCATGATTTTTTATTTCTTTGCACTTTGTTGCTTTTTGCTAAAAATGGAATCATGCGATAAAACCAGTAGAACGTTGATAACATACATTTTTGACTGAATAAAGGTACTTACGAAGGAGTGGGTTCACATTGTGAACAATCAGTGGGTTTATTTTCCTTCTGGATTCCGGATTTCTGAAAAGATTATCTATGCTATAAATGAAAAAAATCTTACACATTCGTTATGTACTTAAAACAGGGGTACATATCAAACATCGTCTATAATACAATTATCATCAAATTTAAAATAAAACCAACTTCTTCATTAATTTGTTCCAATTGTAAGCATTCTTTTTTCTCCAACCTTTATGTTTCTTCTTCTTATTTTCTTTATTGTCCCCATTTGTCTCATTTTGTCTTATCGTGTTGTCACCCTTTTTTACGATTGCGCGAGCGACACAAGTTCCCCGTGTGACGGCCGTAGCGGGAATGACTCGTGCAGCGATCGGGGTAGGAAGGTACAGGGCGGCTCTCGCTATATTGGCTGGTCGCGCGCTAATTTCAAGTATTTCTTGTTTATTTCAAAACCATCGCATATTTCAAAATTCTAAATCGGTAGACGTATAGGTTGTATATTTTATAGTTAATATCCAAAAAGTCGTAACTTTACGTTTGTTATTTTGAAGATGCCAGAGATTATAAAAAAATAACAATGAGAACTTTGTATTTTTTTTCTATCGAGAAAATATCATGGAATCATGTTTCTAAAACGGTAGACGTATTGTGTTACTATTGAACTTTCTTGTCAAGAATTTTCATCACGACAACTTTAATAATATAAAAATTACGAAGGTTTGAAAAGGGCCGTAAATGTTAGAAAAATTAATTCATCACCTTAATATAACTAAATAAATACGCAAATATGTTTTAGTTTTGTTAGAAAGTTGAAATGCATAAACCATGTTTAAATATAAAGATGTCACCTAGTTTTAAAATAGAATTAGGAACAAATCCAAGACAATTTAATGGGCTTATACTAAATAGTTACAGAAATTCCTGATCTCATTCTAAAATCTTATCAATTTTATAGTGTTTTGTAAACAATGTATAAACGGGATTTGTCCCGCGGTTTCATTCACTTCGGTACCCGGATTCCAATTTTATTATTTCGGACTAATTAAAATATATTATATTGACTAAGTTAATCACTTATGACGTGATTGAGTATCTACGCGATGTTTTTTTAGTATGAAAGTAATAATAAAGTTTATCAGTTATTGTGAATTTCTTACTGACGTTAGTGTTTTTTTTTTCAGACCAAAGATAACAGAGCCACTAGCAGTTCCATTGAACCACGGTGATACGCTGTTCACACCGCCCCCTCCTAGCAGTGGTGTGATCCTGGTCAATATTTTAAACATCTTGAGCGGTTACAACTTTGGCCCAGAGAGTATAAACAGCACAGAAAACACAGTGCTCACTTATCACAGAATATTAGAAGCTTTCAAACACGCGTATGCAACGCGGACGAAATTGGGTGATGTCGACTTTTTGAAATTGGATGAGGTAGTTAATTTTTGAAATACATAAAATAAATAGTTTAAAGTGTTTTTCTTGCAAACGTAGTTTAATTGCAAGAGCTCTTGGAAGTATCTGAAAGAAAGGAAGTAATTCATGTAAACAGCTTTTTATATTTAGTCCTAAGGTGATCTGACTGTTGATATCCATCCATCAAAACATAATATATACGGTTTATTTAATTATTTTTTATAGAGAACAGAACACACTTATCGTTATCTCTCTAATATACTTTCAGCTCATTAGCAACGTGACTTCCACTCAGTATGGTATAGATATGCGTCTCAGGATTAACGATACCTCAACAAGTAACAGTTCATCGTATTATGGAGCTACGGAGTACCAACAACCTGACTCTGGGACCGCACACATTTCTGTCATTGGTTACAATGGTGACGCTGTGTCTTTGACCAGCTCTATCAATTATTAGTAAGTGTAACTGATTGGATTTGTAATAAATTTATGTCTGAATTTCATCCCATCATTGTCTCGAAGATTCTTTTTAACATTATACTTTTGCATGTGTTGAATAATTAACGTTTATATAGGTACTTACTCCATGCAAAAATGAAAATATAAGAGCATCTATACATCTGTGTAATGTTAGTGAAATATTCAAAATCCAATAAAAGTTGGTTAAAGTACCTAACAGAGACAGCTTTTAAATGGATTTAGCTCATTTAAAACTATATATTTCTTAAAATAAAGCAAATGTGTATAAGTTATTAATTAGATATAGGTACCTACTTCAATAAATATTAAATAATTTCTTCCTTTCTTTCATCTTCTGGTAATAATGATAACCCTTCAACAGCTTCGGCGCAGGCTTCGCTACAAACCGTACGGGCATTGTGATGAATAACGTGATGGATGACTTCTCTTCCCCCGGCATTACCAACTATTTTGGTATCAAGCCATCTCCAGCTAACTTCATAGCGCCGGGCAAGAGGCCTCTGTCGTCTATGAGCCCTAGCGTGATTGTTGATAAAAGTGGTAACGCGAAGATGGTCATTGGGGCGTCTGGTGGCACGAAGATTACTACGGCTGTTGCTTTGGTAAGACCTCAAAATAATATAATATGTTATATTTATCCCCAGTTATTGTTCGAGTTCATGAGAAGGAACTAAGTACTAAAAATACGACGACGTCCTGTCATCAAATTGCTCTAATTATTAGATCAAATTTTGTTTTGATTCCACGATCAGTATGCTTCCATACGGAAATAATTTTCTCTTGACTATTTATTATGGGGTGTTTATTTAATCAATCAAATATAAAAATCTTGTTTCTTCAGGTAACAATGCGCAAACTTTGGTTCGGCCAAACGATCAAAGAAGCGGTCGACGCAGCTCGCTTCCACCATCAGATATTCCCGATGTACGCTGAATATGAATATGGACTGACAGAGGTAAGATTTCTTTAATATATTTACGTCACAAATTAGTTAATTATAAACTTTCAAAATAAGTTATTTGGATAAACTATCATTTCTTGCAAGCTGCAACTTGCAACTGTTTGGCCAAAAAATTATATTTTTTTTAGTTCATATTTTAAGATTTATCTACTTTTTGGGGAACTAAAAGAAAATTGGAAAAATAGGTACCTATGTGTTCTTGCAATTCAAACTATAATTCTATATACATTGCTCGTAAAAAATAATATGAAAATATTTGCTGCATAATCGCACATAAAAAAATAAACCAATTTGGCTGAAATTATATGTACTTATTTAATTTTATTTCCATCCTACCTACCCTACAGCGAAGCCAAAATCAATAAGCTTCGGTTCAATCATTCAAAATTTTATGAGAAATATAATTTATTACAGTAAAATTTCCATCTCTATCGACACACTTGTAAAATATGAATTTTGCTTTTTGGCCAAAGATGTTTAATGCTCTCTATTTCGGGAATTTGGGCTAGCTTTCAGCTTTTAGCGGGTTTATAAAATTTGGAGCTATGCCAAGACCAGCTGATGATTTTACACTCAAAATTATACAGAAAGAAATGGTTATCGGTCATTGTTTATCTGTTTTGATAAACAAAAATGGCGTTTTTAGGTTAAATTAGCTAGGTACGATCATATAGTTAGCATTGGTAACAATAATGTATTATATTTATATTTATTCTGTTTCTAGGACATCGTGAACGGTTTACGGGCAAAAGGTCACGGAATGGTGCGATATCGCGGCAGGGGATCCATTATTTGCGCTCTTTATAGGAACAAAACTGCAATTTACGCGAACGCTGACTTTAGAAAAGGCGGCGATGTGGCTGGCATGGATTAACGTGAACTAGTCTTATGAAGGGAATTTATGTTAGATGTGCTCCTAATGCATTTACTTAATCTTATTGGAAGAGAAAAGACAGAACTTTATAACTAACAAATAGCTATTTATACATACAATAGATGTTATAGGCTATTGTTTATCCGCAATTTGGTCATAGCATGATTGATGAAAATTGATTTTATATTACAGTATTGTTAAAAGTAATGAATTCAGATGACTACCTATTTTTTATGAATATTTGGTTGTTCAATTTTATGACTCCCATAATGACGTTTATTAACTCTAGGCTCGTTAGTATAGACGATATTTTTTTTGGCTGGTTCCAACGGTTTTAGATATGATTGTCTAATATAATAAATACCCTGAAAGCAACATAATTATATGTCTGAATGTAAACGTCCCCTAAGTTTATACATACGTATCTACCTACTAAATGTTATGGTTAACGAACTTTACTCGGTTAAAAAAAAATAACGCGCGTAGGAAAACACTGCGACAAAACAATGTAACATCGTTTGATCAATGTCTTCTTCAAAACACAAACGCGTTTATACATAAGTATAATATGGATTTTGAATTAAAAACAACAATGTTTAAGCCTTATACGACAATACTTCAATCTTACAAGTTTACCTACCTAGGTACTACAGGTTAGGTAGGTAAAAACTTCTGGACCTGTTTATAACAATATTATTTTATTTTTTTAATTTAATAGAGTTCATAAATCATAACCCTTATTACCTATCAATCTGTCATCATAATAGTAATGTAGATCGCTGTTAGTTAGTACCTACGATGTATGTTGATGCACCAAATGCTCTAATTATGTAAAAAATAATATAAAGTAGGTATACAATAGTGTTCCATACTTACGTCCTATAAATTCACGTTATTTATTTACACTTTTATTATTATTACCTATAGAACGTTATCTAGATTGTGCTACTTTAATTAGTGTAGTTGTAAAAAATGGAATTTAGATAGGCAATTATACCAATGTTTTCACTTTAAATCTAATTATTACGTTTATCGTATAAAGAGTTCAAACACGGTTCTGTTAATCTGTTAATAATTATGTTTACCTATCTGTTTAATATTATATTATTGTAATTGACTGTACAAATGTAATAGCTAATTCTTCTAAAGTCTTGAGTCTGACTTAGACGGTAGACCAAGTCAAAATGTTATTAACTAGGTACCTATATAAAATAAAATGTCATTGATCTGAGCTTATTTATAAATCTACCTACTCGGTTAGCCGTAATAAAAAAAATGAATATTGTAATATTTTATAAACAATATCCTACTCTTAGATTAAGGATTGGTCCTTAATCTAAGATCCTACTATAATTATTATACATAAATACATATACACATAGTTAATATACAAAATAATAGATACCCATACAAATAATACCTACCCCAAACCCATGCTCTGGGAACTATAAATAACAATTTCTCAGTGTATAATGTACATAATTACCTAGTTATTTCACTTAGGTATTATTGGAAATGTCCAATTTACAAAATATTAATTGTAACAAGTATTCGTTTGTTGCCTAAGTCAAGTCCAAAATTGTAAACAAAATACGTTAAAATATGTAGTAAAGGAAAGATGCACTATACATTCCCATTGTTAAATTAAGTAGTTTCATCAATAATACATAATACGACAGTATTAATTTAAATACTTAAGTATTACTCTGGTAATTGTCCTTGGTATACGATACCAACTTCTCAATTAGTAGGTATTTAGTTAAGTTAAAGTGATAATAATATATGGAAATTTATATGATACAATGTCTTGACTTTCATTTTCCCCGACCTTCCATGTACGGTGTACCTTTATATAGTTTATAATCAATCTGTTTTATAACTATATGCTCAATATAATTTTTAGTCTATTATTATGACAATAAACAAGTTGCTCGTCGGCGCTCCACCCTGTACCTAGTTCATTCTATCATGGCGCGTTAGAGTACCTGTATATTCTATGATCATGGACTATACCTTATGCTCTTAGTTTATTGGTCCATGATTCTGTGTATCCTATTGCAAGCGGAGTCTATTAACCAAAAACTATTTAAATCCGTTCACCAGTTCCAAAGTAATTTAAAGTGGAGCAACTACAAAATTTTATATTATAATTTATAATATAATAAATAGCCCGTTCAAATACAAATACTTAAATCAAAAATCACCTTAAACTTAATTGATAACTAAAAGTGAATTTAATTTCATATATAAATAGAATAAATTTTCTGCACCTAGCGCCATCTTGTATCGAGTAGCGTTCAACTATAGTCTCAGTAAGAAATCTCCACAGAACAGTAAAGTAGATAGAAGTGTGATGTGGGCGTGGCCCACGTGTCACTTGTAAGGTAAGATCACCTAACTTGCTCTCAGTTGTGCGCAGAAAAATATTCGAGTCGGTTGTCAGCTGTCAAACCTTTTTTCCGTATTTATTCATTAATTAGGACGTGTTGTTCGGTATAAGAGTGCAAAAATGATAGCAGACGAAATAATATCAGCAATGGAGGCATTTCATACCATCGGTAAGTCTTATTTTTATTTATTTTACATATAATATTTTATGTTATATCTTCGCTTGTAATTTGTCAAAATTGTATACAAATATCTAGTCAAAATGAACCTTAATTCGTAAGAAATTAGTACTATTATAGATTGAACAGCAAACAAGAATTTCTGGAATATTATTGCAATAAACAAACGAATGTCGCTTTAGTGATGCTTGTGGTGCATATCGACATTATGATATAATATACGATACTTTAGAAAAAACAAACATTATACTTAAATATTAAATTTTATTTTATTTTTCCTTAGCTTTCATTTGTCCAATTTATTTACAGATTTCCCAAAGAGGCTAATTTAAAAGAGAAATGGATAAATGCAACGTGACGAGTTAACTGAATGCCGATTGCCGAACAGCACTAAGCAGTCTAACAAAAGCCATCGATACAGCAAACCTACGGCAGTTCCAAGATTTAAAATAATGCATATTTTCTGTTTGTATTTTGTAAATATAGATTAATACTATTCTATTCCGTTTTTTATTTTATAATAATAATATAAAAAGACGTACTTAGTAGTAATAAACATACTCCAAAATGTGACACATTATACTATACTCGTATAATAGAAAGAAAAAAAAATACACAAAAAATATTTATTTGTGAATTATCGATATCTCGATATCGATAACAAGGCTGACATCCCTCAGGGCATAGCATCAGATAAATATCAAGTTAATGTCATTAATGTTGAGTGACACAAATTTCAACCTTATCTCTATGTGTTGAGGTTCAAAGTTATATCTATCGAAAACTAACGCCCTCTGTTGTGGAGTAGCTGAATGTTTTTCGAATTTGGAATTTCTGTGCAATGAGAAACAAAACAGCTAATATACCTAGAGATGTTATACTAAAATAAACCGTAACATGGTGCGTTAGGGTACATATTGAAATGCTGAATTTATAACCTAAGTCAGTTTTTACTCAAATTAAGCTGTCCAATCAAAGGCATAGTTTACTTGTAGTGTACTGTATAACTATCGGTTTAAATGTGTGGGTTTGGCGACACTGGTTTTCATACTAATTATGACATTATCGCACTTCTATTTGTTTTTATTGTTCTGTGGAAATCTCACATATAATTTTTCTCTATTCTACTATGATTACAAACTGTGTTACTGTAATGTTGATTTTTCTGACTGATTTTATCTTCTTTTTATGGTTTTAATGCCGAGTAAAAAAATAACGATTCCATAAATATTCTTGCACAGTAATAAAATACTTTTCAAAATTTAAACGTCGTGCGTTTGAAAAGGATAGGTCTGCATAATGTTATATTATGTTCATATAATATTTGTATAAACCTTTCAGTCAAAACAATAAAACAAAGTTTTGATAAGCATAACTAGTATAACGGATTCAAAATCCCATCGTTTATAATTAAAAACATGTTCCTGGCCATGGCGGATTGTGCCATATAGATTTATATCATGCATATAGTGTGAAGGAAAATGAACTTTTTTATAACGGTAAGTAGAAAGTACTTAATTTAAGAAAAATGTAAATTGGAGAATTTTACATTCCATTTATAAACTAATTATTCAAAATAACACTACATCGGAATACGGAACAAAATATGTATGTAAATAAAACAAGGATGCACACGAATTAATAATTTATTTACTTTTTGCATTGTAATTGCATTGCACAATTATGACTATGTAATAATTATATAATAATATGATTACACCTATAATTTACAATAAGGAAAAAGTACACTAATAATAGCCCGTATATCAATTTTACTTTTTGTCTGCATAGTATCTCTCTGCACGATAAAAGGGAAAATTAAACAAAGTACCTATGGTTTCAATTCTTTCCTTTTAAAATAAATTTATTAACAACATAAATTTACCCTTAGTTGTATCATTAATCAGCAATATCAAATGAAATTGGTGGAATAAAATTTAAACAAAGTTACACATAAGCCAAGTTGTCTTGTTTCAAAATTTCAAATTTTATTTAAATGATAACTTTTTTTTTAATAAGTTCAAAATATACTAAATACTCATTAACAACACTCTACTTCTAATAAACAAGCATTATATACAGCAAAAATCTTAGCCAATATTTTAAGTTTTTTCATTTATTTTCTTCCATCATAAGAATACGACAGGTATACCTAAAGATACATCATCATCGTGTATCAACACCAATTTGCTAATAATTTTTATACAAGAAAATCCATATTTTTCGCCAAATAATAAATTCAGACACAACGCAGAATGGAATCCTAACGTTCTTCAACAAAGAACTGATCAATTTTTAAACCGAATCAGAACATTATATTAGATAACGACATTTATCTTAAATATAAGGGGTTAAAATCTTAGATTACATACCATAGGCCATAAATAATATTACAATAAGATTAATAAAACTTTGCATAATTAAACCTTTTTTTTAATTCATAAATGATTCTATTTTTTTTTTCTTATATTTACTTAGAATAACTATTATACATCCATCTCTCTGACCTTCATAGAGACTAGTCCATCATTATAATATACACCATATAATATGTAATATATTAAATATTCAATAATATTTTAGTGAAATGTCTTCACTAAGAGTTACACTGTCCTATTAACAATAAATAAGAAATAGAATAAGAACATACAGATAACACAATATTATCATACCTAGGTTAAGCATTGAGTCAAAAAGTTAAGCTTCGAACTTTAAGAGCGTATCCGCACTATGCGGGTAGCCGCAGTGCGAGTAGCCGTCCGGCTGACCGCAAGCACAATTATGTACGTAATATTCATTTCTATGCGCACTGCGATGCGGCTACCGCAGACCGCACAGTGCGCATAGAAATGAATATTACGTACATAATTGTGCTTGCGGTCAGCCGGACGGCTACCCGCAATGCGGCTACCCGCATAGTGCGTATACACTCTTTCACATTAAGTATATTTATGCACTTCAAAAATCAATTTCAATATCTTCAAATACCACATTAGTATGTATATCCAAGTTTCAACTTATTAGAAACATCGATTTAAAATATCTTAAACACACAAGAATGTCCATAAATACATTACTATCCTTAAAAATGTCTACACTTATAACTATCACTTCCGAGTCCTTTAAACCGCACTACAAAATCCATTTATTCCAAGACCCAGCGTTACCACTTCTGTTTCTTAAAGCGCCAGGCCTTCCTCGAGTTTCACTTGAACCGACACTGCTATAACAACACATCCTTCATGGCTTCCACCGGAGTCACAAACTTGGTGGAGCCGATGATCACATTGTTGTCTATCCCGCTGGTGATGATGCTGCGGTGGAGCTGCTTGCATTCATCAGCTGTTACACCACCGATGATGAAGATGATCACTGTTTGATTGTCCATTGGATGCTTCGCTGCCTTCGGTTTCTTGCTTGTTAATATGCTGTAAAGAACATTATTTATTAGACTTTCGAAGTAATTGCCAGATTTGCGTAATAAAAATAAATTGACGTTTTTCACAGGTATAAAAACAAACCTTTAACATTTTTTTTTTTAAGTATTCAAACCATGAATTGTATGAAATACAATATTATGACTTTATCTGATGAAATTTTTACATTAAAAAAAATATATATTTACAATACAATATACACAGTTTAAATTAATTCTGTTTTAAATTAAAGATATTGGTTCTGAATTGAATGAAATAATATAGTTACCTGGTAATTCATAAAAATATTTTCGAAACTTCAACAACACAAGATAATAATACTTACTTGAGGCCACTTCGCAGTAGATCCTTAATCCCCTCATTCCTATGCCGCAGGTCAGGCATGTCTGGTCGTTCAGTATTCACTAGATCGTCGACCAGTTGCTGCAGAACCCCGCGGTACTCGTGGCCGATTCCACTCTCACATGGCTTTAATACGGAGTTGTACCTGAAAATTTAATATACATTTTTAGAGTAGAAATTTCATTTACTCAGTTATGTAAATCTTCAGAATGTTTTTTCAAACTTTAAACACATTAGCGAAATAGTTTTTTGTTGAATGTTTATGTTTATTAATAATTTAAATTAAATAATTTTGTCTTTTACCTTTGCAAATTCTTCCTCATCTGTGAAATATCTTTCAAAGAGTGCATGATATTTTTCGAAACTTGCTCGCAGTTCTCTGGTGTTACAATATGTCCAATATCTGTATTAGCAAACAGTGTTTTATGGTCTTCAAATATGGCAACACTGAGGGTCTCTTGCAGGTGATCTTCGTGCTGTTTGTTGAACATCACTTCAGTACCAGTTAGCGAGTATACATGGACTAGTAGAGCCAAGAGGTTTTCCAGTGGCAAGTTTCGATCTTTACGCGTTTTTATTAGGTGACTCAGCTGTAAATAAATATTAAATGAAGAAATTTGTTTTAGGAACAAAACAATAACACAATAATGTTGTAATTATTTAATCAAATAACTTGTTTATACAGATACAGTTTGACCTGCAATTTTTTTTAAATTGCATTTGCGTTGATTTTTTTAATTTAAAATTATTGTACCAATTAGAAAACTACAAAAATTTTTCAAATAATTTATGAAATGAAACAATTACCCATTCATTTGTAACTTTCACCATAGGATCTTTATTTAAATAAAGTTCTTACCTGATGCAATACACTGGTTGAGTCCCTGCTAGCGGCAAGGTTTTCTATGACCTGCCTTTCCAAACTCATCAGTAAATCAAATTGAACTCTTTTCGGTGATTTTAGCATTTGTACCAAACCAAGCGCTTGTTGTAATATACCCAGGTGATTGGTTATTACTTCATAGTTTCCTATAAATGCGAGAAATTTATCAAATTAAAAAATTTTAGACATTTAGAACTATTAGTAAAAAAATAAAAATAAATCAGTTTTTTTTCTGAAATTTTGACAAGCATTCAACATAGGTTGAGTTTTCTAATAGAAATTTTACTCTTGCTGTAGAGTAGTAATATTTTATTTTTAGCTTTCTAGCTAAAGGTTAACTAAATAGGAAAAAAATCTGTACCCATGTGCCCATTATACACATCTTCAATTTAATTTTAGTTGAATAATTAAAGCTAGCAACATTAAACTCACCTTTCGAGGCTGTAATAATTTTCTCAACACTTTGCGGTGTGACTTTCAATAACGTCTTTGGTCCTGGTGACTTCTGCACATCAATTTTAGACAGTTTATTGTAGAGATCAAACATAACTTCCTTTTGAGATTTATTGATCATGTAATCATATGTTTGTAAGCAGGATTCATCATTTGCATGGAACAAGCACCCTGGACTTAATTGTATATCTTCTGGGTGAGAAAGGCTGAAAAAGGAAACAGGATAAGTTTACCTTCAATCATTTTGAAATCTGCAGCTAGCAGTTTGTAAATACCATATGTATCATACTAATTATTTAACGGCATAATTTATTCTACTATATGAATACATGTTTAACAAAATAATTATTGTTTGATAGATAATAATTTATGTTTTAGATTTATAACTGTTACTGAATAGCTGAAACATAGACCCAGCATTTAGACACAAATGAATGTCAAATGAAATTTGTCTTCAAAAAACACCTTTAACCAAATAAATGCTCCCTAAATCAAATTTAGAAAATAAAATTTAGCATAATATTCCTTAAAATTATATATTATCTACATACACATTAGCTTCACAAAGTGTTGACATGTCGACAGCTATTTCATTAGACTGGCCGGGGAACTTAGGAAGCACTCCCATCATCTTGTCCAGGGCAGACTCCACTGAGTGACTTGTCACTCCACATAAGTCTAGCGTGCGATCCACTATCACCAATGATATGGGCGTAGAACAGTTCTAGAAAATGTATTTTATTTATTAAATGTGATTAAGTGAGACATGGTGTTTTAGTGTTATTTGTATTATAAATGTTTATTTTTAAAACATGACAGTTTATGTAAATAGCAATTCAAAGCTTAATCAAAACCTGTTTGTTCTACACAATATTATTTGCATGAATTTAACTGTTTATTCCTTTATTAATACATTATTAAAAATCATAGAAAATCCAATTTGTTCAACTGCCTTTGAAATTATATTATTCTACTCTACACATACCTTTTTTCTGGCAACACAAACAGGTGAGTTTTCCAAAACTCCAGCTAGCAAAGAACTATATTGTCCTATATAGAAGATATCCTCTTTATAATTCAACGAATCAAACATGCTATTCAATCCACCCGCTAGTCTTCTTAGCATGGACCGTTCTTCATTTTGTAAAGAATACAGATCTATAGAAGATGACTCTGGTAATAGTTTCCCTCCATATTTAGGACACATGCTGTGATATGGTGGTGTCAAAAATATGACATTTGTAGGTGAAATAGAAAATATTGGAATGTACACTGCTTCTACTGCACTGGGCTGAAAAAGAGATCATAAATTGATTATTATTAAAATAGAATGACAGAGTTAGGTTCTCTATTGTTTTATAGAAGTTTATTTATTATTAAAAATAATTGATTTCAACATAGATTATGAGTTAAAACATTGATGTTGAAATGCGTTACCTGTTTACCAATCCAGTCTAAAAGCATTTCTTCCAACTGCTTAGTCGCCTCAGCGGGAGCCCTGCCCGAAGCTATAGCATCAGTTACATCTTTACCCTCATTTAACTCCAAGTAGACCACATCAAGACTTGCACATGATATCAATATGCAGTGCGTAAAGTCACTGTTGCGAATGATCTCCTTAATGGTTTGTAGCTGCGTGCTAGTTGCTTGTGTTATAAAAACAGCTTTTCTATGTTCTTTCTTGCAGAACTTAAAAAGAAAGATGATATTTATATTACATGGCCGGTTGCTGTTAATGTACCTGATAGCCTATTTAACGTTTATTTATATTCATTATTAACAGTAATGCTACAGAAAACAAATCTAGAAGCTGTGGAACCAGCCAGTTGCTGCGTATTCCTATAATTATTAAATACTTACTTCAAACGGTGATAATGTTTTGACTCCTACTGCTCCTCCAGTCAAAAGGTCAAACAGCCCTCCATACCAATGAAGACATTCAGCGCTATAATCATCAAGAAATACAACAGCACCAATAATGCGATTGTAAACTTCTGTCCACCAAGCCTTCCCAAAGTCTTTCACGGACGTCATTTTGTCGAATTTTATATTACATTTTTATACGACAGGGTATTTAAATTACACCATTTCTTGAGATTCTTCTTTATTTTTCTTACTCTCATAAATTCATAATTTGGCAAAAATTGAATGTTTTTTTGATGAATGAAAAATTGATAAAATTAATTGGTATTGTAACAAGGTTAAAGTACGTCACATTTCACAATACGTGTCAATTTGACATTGACGTTTGCAATTTGTGGAGTAGGGGCATGCCATGTTAGAAAAGTTTTAAACAATTCTGCACTCTGCAGACTGGCAGACTGCATTGTAGCTTCCACAGGTACCTTCTATAATTTTAAATAATATAATAAACAATAAACATTAATTTGGTATTTTTTTTCTTATAGGAAATAACCGATTTTATTAAAGGCCAAGCAGGTAATCAAAAGTTGTTCACCAATGGGAATATCCTGTGTAATTTTTTTTTTGGTTTTTGTAGGATCCTGTACGATTGCCACACCCCTTTTTATTATCATTTTTTAGGACTTAATTAGGTAAGTAGAGGATCTGTAGGAATGCTTAGCAAATATACATCAAAAACCATCTGCATGACTTTCTTCTTCATGAAATATTTCTTATTATTTATAAGAATAGCAATACATGTGAAAAAGATTAAAACAAAAGTTCAGTTTTAAGAATAGTTGTAATTTAATGCTAAACAACTTGTTCAAATAAAATCAATTAGCTCTGTCATTACATGTTCAAACAAAATGTTTATGTTCAACTTAAACAACAATTTGGATCTAATACAGTTGGGCTAAATAAATTAAAGCTGATGTTTAGTGCTCATCTTCATAACCGCTTGGCAGGGCGTTGACATGGGGGTTGTGGAAGAGCGTTTTCTGGCCATCACCCCATGGGAATCTCTGAAAAAAATTAAAATAAAATTACATTGGTTATTATTGGACTTTTATATTATAACACACTACCATCGGTGTGCGATATGGTGATAATGTTAAAATATGTTATGACAATTCAAAGTGCCTCTAGAATAAGTCTAATTGAATAAATAAATGTTTGAGTTTGAGTTTGATCTATGTCTAACCATGATTTGGATAATTAAAATTGTGTTTCCTACAACAAACAGAGTTGATATTTTGTATGTGTTATAGATTATAAAAATAAACAGTTACAATATTCAGTAACAATAATAACTTCATATTTTATACTAGCTGCGCTCGGTGTGGCTCCGCTCCTGGTGGTCTTAGCGTGATGATATATAGCCTATATCCTTCCTCAATGAATGGGTTATCTAACACTGAAAGAATTTTTCAAATTGGACCAGTAGTTCTTGAGATTAGCGCATTCAAACAAACAAACTCTTCAGATTTATAATATTAGTATAGATGTAATTATTGCACATGAAAAGGAATAATATACCTATTAAAAATTAATTCGAATTTCTTGCTGTACTAAGATATAAGAATTAAATAACTGAATATAATAATATAATGCAAACGGAATTATGAAATATTAAAAATAAAAGACATAAGTATGAACAATAGCACTATAAAGTAAAATAATGATCAATACTGTATAACATAAGTATAAGTGTGTGTATAATTTGGATCTGCACTATGCAAATTAATAATTATCATATCACATTACAAATGCCTGCAATTTTTTTTCCCAATATACCATGCTTACCTTTGTACGGATGCGCAAATATTCGTGTGCGACGAAGGGAGGGCGTTCGTGAGGTTCCTCCTTGTGGGCGAGGTAAGCATTCAACATTCCCAAACCAACAGCGGGGAAGCCTACGAAGAAGGACAGACCCCTCCAGAACTTCCAGCCACCTTTTAACAAAAATGTCCTTATAGATAACAAATCGAACGTAGGTTATATCGTTACATAATTATTGAAGTGGTAAATAATAGCTTACCTCCATGTCCACCAGCCGTCGCCGCGTGTGAAGCAAGTCGTGCATTATTTCTAACATATGAAACAGCAGCCCTTTGTAAATAAGTGGCCATTTCGTGATTTTAATATATCACTTCTGGGACCAAATCACAAATATAATACGAAACAAAATTTTGATTCGACTCACCCCTGTCAGTTCGAAAATGTCAAATGTCAATTGTGAATTGACAAGAAAAACTACCACAGATAAAATCATACCATCGACAACAATTTTTTTTTACAAATTTTATGCATTTTATGTTGAATGGATATGATAATCAATCTAAATCTTAATATATAATATAAATCTCGTGTCACAATGTTTGTCCTCAATGGATTCCTAAACCACTTAACCGATTATAATAAAATTCGCACGCATGAACTTCCCAAAATATATTTTCCTGATTCTGGGGGCATTGGAATAAAATAATACTGGCAATATTATTTAAGGCGCTACGGCCGACAGAGCTCTGTAAGACTTCTTCAATGGCACTCATTCTAGATCAAAACTTTCGTATTTTTATTATAATTAAGTTGACTTGCAACGCTGCACGCTAAGCTAATGAAAAATACACAGAAAAAATCATTTTGCGTCGCCATAATTTGGAGGTTTTGAAATGTACAATTCAGCAATCAACAAGATTTAATATTCTCCTATTCATGCATTTGTATTTTAAGAAAGTTTTATAAATCCGTCCCTTCAATATTTAATATATCAAGGTATAGGTAAACCAGAATCTGATGGCAATTAGGGAAATCAAAATTTTGAGTGTGCAACCCTAGGGAAAATGGACTGAACGATCTTGATACTGCTTATTTTTTATTTTGTCCTCAATATCATTAGTCACATTACGTAAGTACATAGTACATACTTACATGTATAATATACATTTTACTTTTATACAGGTAATACATATTATTATTTACAAATACCTATATTTGTATATTCATTATCAGTATGCCATATGAAAATATCGATATAGGGTAATGATAATGTGGATCAAAACTAGACTGCTTATAATTTTTTTATAAAATAAAATAAAACTATGTTTATTTTCGTAAGTATTAACAGATACACACATTATAAAATTGACTTGGACAGCTTGGACTTGACAAATAGCCGTATTGGAAACTCCTGTAATAAGTTTTCATAAAATTATATTCTAATCAACAAACCACAACAAACAATATTATAGTTACCTACATATAATATTTTTTAATTTAATGTATCAAAACGGGTAAGTCCAATTTACCAATAAAATCTTTAAAATTGAAAATTGTGAAGTGTTTGATCCTTCTTCATCGAATATTTTTCTATACACATTATAAACAACACCTCTTGCTTGTGATCACAACGGCTTTTTCGACATTTTCGAAGATTTTTTAGACAAAATCCTAAAAATTATTCATTAACTGCAAAAAGACAAATAATTTGACAACCAATTTGATAGTTGTCAAATAAGTTGCCACATGAAAATCTTTTATTTCTTAAATATAAATATGCCATCAGATTCTGGTAGACCCTCAGAGGAATAAACCCTCTGAGGGTAGACCTATATTATAGGTAAAATTATTTATTAATAGCTCGGAGCAATTAACAAGCCTGGAGAAGTAACAATTAATTGAACGTTTCTTATATAGTGGCTCTCTTTTATTCAATACCCTTATTAATGCGATAGAAAGAGACAACACACTGTTATCGGCTTGGCATTCAAATCCACATGTAGCCACTTTTTGTTCTAAAAAGGTAGTGCTTGCCACTTTATCGAATACTAAAATATCGATAAATAAAAAAATTAAGTTATAAAATTGCTTGAAGATAATTTAAGATCCTTTTAATTTTGAATTATGGATAGGTAATTCCAAATTTTAAGATTCGTTTAATTTGAAATTATTCATTTACGATGCGTATTGACTGCCTTGCATTGTATGGTTGTGGTATTTATAAAAAAATATTATTAGGTATTTCGGTTTCGATTGTTTTTTATGGTTTCGTAAAAAGGTACGTATTTTTTCCTGTTTTCATAGATTCATTCATAGAATTATACGGAACCCTTCGTGCGCGAATCTGACTTCCACCTGGTTGATCTTTTTACAAATCAATAATCGTATCCTACTAATATTATAAAAGCAAAAACATATAAGAATGGACATTTGATATTCTTTCACGAAAAAACTACTGAATGAGTTTTTATGGAACTTTACAATTATACATATTATAGATTAAACATCAGAATAACATATAGGCTACAATTTACCGCGGGAAAATAACTCATTCCCACAGGAAAAAATTGGTAAAAGTTTAAAATAAATTGCTTCAAATAAAACAAATAAAATTTAAAAATTTTTTTTACAACATTTTATTTCGATACTTAATTAACAAATTACAATATTTATTATTTAAAATAGATGCCACCTTAAACTTGTGGCACAGCATCTCTGCAAAGCACTTTACTTTTCTTCCCGTCTGATTCGAAATGATTTGAACAAGGCCGAGAATGTTTTGAAGGCTTCCAATTTTCCCTTTGCTATAGCTTTAACCCAAACATCTTTTAATTTTTCTCAAGCCAGAAACCTGCAAATAACAATAAAATCCATACTTAAATACCTTTTTTTTTTCTCCTAACCTAAAGCAGTCATTATCAATGAAGTACTTCGTACCTACTCAAGTATCGATAATTGCACAACACTATGGAAGTTATATTTTGCATTTTTTCTAAAAACTAAGCTGATTATGATTTCATTTCAATGATTACGTTTAGATAAAACATAGATGATTATGAAAATAACGTAAATTTACTTATTTATAATACAATTAACAAAAAAATTGATCAAAACACTAACCTGTGAAAAGACAAATTCCAATCTTCATCCGATTTCCCAGTACTACGGCTTTTGCAGCCGTGAACAACACAAGCCATGTAATCTTTAGTAAATTATCTTTTCAGAAAATAACTTAAGAAACTAGAAAACACGTTTTTCACTTCAAAAACAATAATTAAAATCACCATGCGTTAGTGACCAGACTGGTCACTAAAACAAATTGAAATGAGCACATGTCATTTCAAACTGTCGAACTGACATATATCTATCCTCTTTTTTCGCATGACATTTTGCCATAAGCCAAAAAGGCCAAACTAGTGCTTTATTGTTCAATTAATTGTTACTTCTCCAGGCTTGTTAATTGCTCCGAGATTAATAGCAACATTCACAATAATAAATTATCTATAATACAGCATAAACAATATTATCTATGTTTTGGTTTTCGGCGGAAATTCTTTGAAATTTCAAATTAAGGAGCTTACCACATGCTTACCACACGCTTATCAATACCACAAGTACACAGTACTATTAGGCACCTAATATATTCTATGCCACAAGAAAGATTTTACAATCTAATTATGTAATGTTAGTAAAATTAATGTTTTAAAAAAATCTATATACATAATATATACAAAAACACTAGTGAGGCTGGGCTATATCTATTTTTTTCAAAGATATCTATCCATAAAATATAATACAAGATATGTTTTAGTAAAATACCTTACTTTTATGTAAGTACCAATATACATACATAATATGTATTATAATGAAGCTAAAGTTATATTATGTAGGACTGATAATTGAAATTGGGGTTAGAAATTAATTGAAAAACAAATTATAACGGAGTCGTGCTTGCATTGAAATCGATTGAATAACTACCTATACATATTTCAGAAAATAAATTATATAACTAGCATTCAATTTTGAAGTTGAGAGTCAATGCTAGTCAAAGCTATCCAGTCTGACTGCATTTAAACAATAATTGTATAGATATTATTTAAAATTCTAAAATGGCTGAATGACCACCCGGGTTGATCAGTCATCAGCTTAATATATGTCTGTGGTCATCAGTATAGGCGAGTAGCTAGTAATAAAATGAAAATAAGATTGCTTGTTTTAAGTATTTTATGTGTATCCGTTTAACAAACTTAGATTTCAGAATCTTCGTACATTTGTGCCTTCTATAATTCGTATACATACTCAATCACTATCATCACTACATAATATAAAACAAAGTCACTTTTTCTGTCCCTATGTCTCTATGTATACTTAAATCTTTAAAACTACGCAACGGTATTGATGCGGTTTTTTGTAATAGATAGAGTGATTCAAGAGGAAGGTTTTAGTATATAATATAATTTATTAGGTTTTAGACAAAGCGGGCGAAGCCACGGGCGGAAAGCTAGTATTGAATAAAGAGAAGGAAAAAATAAATAAATACGATAGTTAATTAATTATTTATTTCTATAACGTTTATTAACAAAAATTGACTAAAATCACTGTTTTATTTCATAGGTGGGATGGAGAACATCATATTACACTCAGTTTCTGTTCGAAGTTTTCAAAGATAACATTAGTAGATAGGTTGTTAATAAAATTGCACTGGGTTTCTTTCCACTGCTCTATCAAGCATTTTGGAGATATCTGAAACAATTAAAAGCATATTAAAAGTTATTGGTTAGGTCATATAAGCGTAAGGGGTAAAAAAGTAAAATATTGAAAATAGAGAATCATATATATTTTATTGACCGACTTCAAAAAAGGAGGAGGTTCTCAATTCGACCGTATAGGTATATATGTATTTTCGTTGCTTCACATTGTTCACTACCTTCTAAAAATATTTGAGTAGGTATTCGTATCAACTCTTGCTTCTCCATAGATACATTTAAGTTAAATAGTTTGTTCCTACACTAAAAAATGCCTTGTAGAGAAAATGTAGTACGTTTCTGAAGTCAAAGAAGGAAATATGCAATTTTTCCGTCGACCGCAACCAATTTATTGGACTTGTTTACGTTTATCCATCTTTATAACCAAGGAATGTGGGTGTAAAACGTAGCAACGTGTAAAAATATTTTTTGTATCAATATAAACGGATATCCACTGACCACAATACAATGAAAATGTTTTGCCAAATTTTGGTTTATGCGATTGCGTCAAACTATCCTCTGAATTTTTGAATTTTCTTAAAAAATGCGAAGAAATATTTTACTCAACCTAGTCACTACATAGTATAAAACAAAGTCGCTTTCCCTGTCCCTATGTCCCTATGTCCCTTTGTACGCTTAAATCTTTGAAACTACGCAACGGATTTTGATGCGGTTTTTTTTAATACTTAGATAAAGTGATTCAAGAGGAAGGTTTATATGTATAATAACATCCATTAAATAGTGGAGAAGTACTGTTATTTTTGAGGTTTCTAATGTCGTAAAAAATTACATTTTTTCCGCTTACATTGCAAACGCAGGCTGAACCCTACGAGTTTTATCAAAATAATGTACTAAGTATTATACACATTGAAAAGGTCTACAGAAAAGTCCGCGATGGAATATGTCTATCTCTTATGAATAACTCACAATAACTTTTTTTTGTCATTTACTTTTTACGACAAATAATGGCTAATTTTCGATGCGATTTTAACCAATTAAGCATTAATCCTTAACCAATTAAATACCTTGAATACATTGTTCATTTAATATAGATCTATATGGCCCTTTACACCGTATGATTTAAGTGAATATTTTCGAAGATATTACAGATTTAAAATTTGCGGGACGCCCGGACGTAGCGTTTGCGGCGGCACCGGTCGGCCGCTCGGCTATAATATATTTTATACCCGTGCGAAGCCGGAGCGGGCCGCTATGTTTTTATATACAACGTTCACAGTTTTTCTGTAGTGTATTTAGTATCAGCATTGCACCCGTGCGAAGCCGGGGCGGGTCGCTAGTTATTTATAAAAATAATAATTAACTTAGTAGAAATCTTCATCAATACATATAATAAAATTCTAGAAAAGTGGTGTCTGTACAATGAAAATATGTAAAAAAAATTAGCAGGGGTTATTACTAAATCGATCCCAAACCCAAAACTGTTGTTAAAAAAATTTTTGTCTGTTTGTCTGTTTGTCTGTTTGTCGGTTTGTCTGTTTGTCTGTATGTTTGAACACGCTAAGCTCAGAAACGGCTTATCCGATTTAGATGCGGTTTTCACTAATATATTGTGGTAAGCTTCATTTAACATTTAGTGTTTATTTCATGTCAATCGGTTCATAAATAAAAAAGTTATGACCATTTAAGTAATCACAGCGAACATTTGCTAAGGCATTCATATATATACATGAATTACTTTATTACGTAAATTATACGCTAAAGTCATTCCTTGACATGTCCAAATGATCATAACGAAAGTCCCCAAGCGTGGGGGGGGTGGTTATGCTGAGGGGGTAGTAGGGGGGGTCAAAGGACCTTTATTTAGATTTTTGCTCATAAGTCTAAAACCTGCACAAATAGCATTATGGTTACTTCTAGGTAAATTTTCTATTTAAAAGGTCTTTGAAATTATGTCGTGGGTATTATATTCTTAACCCCCGTCGCAAAAAGAGGGGTGTTATGTCCGCTATGTGTGTTTACATGTCTGTCTGTGCCACCGTAGCTCGCTAACGGGTAATACGAATTAGATGCGTTTTTTTGTTACATTAGTTGTTTATTATATTATATAGGGGTAAGTGGGAATGAAAAAAACGAATGTTAGTTGTTAATGTAGGTTGTTAATGTAGGTTATACCCAAGTGATATATCAAATGAAAATAGACGACATGTCAGAAACAATTAGTCAAATTTTATCAAAATCGGTTCATCCATTTATTTGATATAGGGGTAAAAGTGGGAATAAATAAATTAATTTTATCAAATATACTCAAGTGACGTATCTAATGAAAGACATGACGTGTAAAGTACAATAAGACATATTTTATCAAAATTGGTTCATCCATTTATTGGATAAAAGTGGCAATAAAAGTTATCAAATATACCTAAGTGGCATATCAAAAGAAAGGGCATGACCTGACGTAAGAAGTATAATGAGGCATATTTAATCAAAATCGGTTCATCCAATAATTATATGTAGGGCAAAAGTGGGAATGAGAAAAACGAATGCTGTCTGTTATACCCAAGTGATATATCAAATGAAAAAAGACGACCTGTCAGAAACAACAAGTCAAATTATATCAAAATCGGTTCATCCATTTATTTGATATAGGGGTAAAAGTGGGAATAAATAAATAAATTTTATCAAATATACTCAAGTGACTTATCTAATGAAAGACATGACGTGTAAAGTACAATAAGACATATTTTATCAAAATTGGTTCATCCATTTATTGGATATAGGTATAAAAGTGGGAATTAAAGTTGTCAAATAATATACCCAAGTGGCATATCAAATGAAAGGGCATGACCTGACGTGAGAAGTATGATGAGGCATATTTAATCAAAATCGGTTCATCCATTTATTGATTTATAGCGGTAAAAGTGGGAATGAATAATCGAATGTGGTCAAATAATATAATCAAGCGGCATATCAAATGACGTGTGAATTACAATTAGTCATGTTTTATCAAAATTGGTTAATCTGTTTATTACATATAGGGCACCTTAGGGGTGATAGTGGGGATAAATAATCCAAATGGAGTACCAAACGAAAGGACATGTACATAATATATAGGTACTAGCGACCCGCCCCGGCTTCGCACGGGTGCAATGCTGATACTAAATACACTACAGAAAAACTGTGAACGTTGTATAAAAAAACATAGCGGCCCGCTCCGGCTTCGCACGGGTATAAAATACGTCCCGCAATTTTTAAATCTGTAACATCTTCGAAAATATTCACTTAAATCATACGGTGTAACGGGCCATATAGATCTATATTAAATGAACAATGTATTCAAGGTATTTAATTGGTTAAGGATTAATGCTGTATTGGTTAAAATCGCATCGAAAATTAGCCATTATTTGTCGTAAAAAGTAAATGACAAAAAAAAGTTATTGTGGGTTATCCATAAGAGATAGACATATACCATCGCGGACTTTTCTGTAGACCTTTTCAATGTGTATATGTGTGTGTAATACTAAGTACATTATTTTGATAAAACTCGTAGGGTTCAGCCTGCGTTTGCAATGTAAGCGGAAAAAATGTAATTTTTTACGACATCACATTAGAAACCTCAAAAATAACAGTACTTTTCCACTATTTAATGGATGTTATTATACATATAATTTATAAACCTTCCTCTTGAATCACTCTATCTATTAAAAAAAAACCCCATCAAAATCCGTTGCGTAGTTTCAAAGATTTAAGCGTACAAAGGGACATAGGGACATAGGGACAGGGAAAGCGACTTTGTTTTATACTATGTAGTGATAGTGATGATGATTAGACATGGTTTAGATCAAAATCGGTTCTGCCATTTACTAGGGGTGAAAGGGAAAAGTTGAAAGTCTGTGAAAGTAGAAGGAATATGGGAGCGGGAGAATAACCACATCCTGGAAATTTTGAACTCTTCTGTACCTAAGTTTTATAGCTCAGTTAAGTAATAAATTTTACTTACAGTTCTTTTGTGTTATTATTTATTTTATTTCTTAACTTTATAATAATGTGTAAGTACTTATAATTTAGTTGTATATGATAGTACGTGTTTCAAGACGTGTTTACTCAATAATTGTGTGTTAAGTAGTAACTACTATGCAGTCACTATTCCACGCGGACGAAGTCGCGGGCACAGCTAGTAATAAATATTCATAATTATGTGTTCAAAAACAAAATACATTCTCCTATCCTTCACTCACTATTCAATGGAACGGAAGATGCGACATGGCTGTAGAGACCAGGCTAACGACCGACAACTTTGTAAATTGATCATTATAAATACATAAATAATCCTTATTACTTCGAAACTAGAAAAATGGGTGTCTTAACGCGTTTATAATTACTGTAATAATTACCTTCTTCGACTTCACGTCTTCAAAGTTAAATCCCATATAAAAGGCTGATTCTTTCAGCTGCTTCAAGGATTTTAAACGATACCGCGGATTCCGCTCCAGCAGTCGTAAAAGCAACGCACGCGCTGCTTTTGATATGTGATCAGCACTTTTTGGTAAAGCACCTGGTACAAGAGGTTCATTTGATACCCTAAAAAGAAACATAAGTTAAAAAAAACCATGTATTGTGATAAATATGTTGGCTAATTTACTTTATTGCTCTATAACATAGCTAAGAATTATAATCAAATTATAAATTGAAACAAATCACGGTTTTATCGCTAAATAGCGATTTCCTCGAGACAACCAGACATACGGAAAAAAATTACTTAGAGGATGAGGATTATTATAATTCTGTAAGGTACCACCAGGTTCCATATTTTTTATTAAAACGAAAGACAATTAAAATATATTATGTTTATAATAAAAGTTTGAAAATAAGTTTCACTCACCTCCCTTCCGCCTCAACAGAGTCAGTAGTTTCATCATTTTCCTCCTTCTCAGCAATTGCTGGTACTGAAAACTGATATTGATTTTTGAGAAAAGAAATGTGTGTTACTTATACTAATCATTATATCATAAAACCTTATATAAAAGTATAATTAAAACAACCCAGATGGGTTTCTTATAAAAACTAATTAATTAACGATATAAACCTGTAGGTTATAAATATTTTATAAGGCCATTTGCAAACAAGGCGGCTATGGCGATTATATTTTATTTATTTCGGTTGTTTTTAATTTTTAGAAACGATACTAACGATATCTTATGACCGGATTGTGCGAGTACGAAAAATGCCTTACTCCTAGTCCTACGGAAAAACTCTTAGGATAAGTAGGTACCTTTCTTTCCAGTAACTTTAATTAATAAAAAAAATCTAATCACTAAAGCCTTTTTTTACTTCCGACGGTTTGTCAATTTTTACTTGCCATAGTTGTCCGTTGTATTCACAGAGTTGTATTCAATTAGTCAATTAGAAAGTAGATTAAAATATGACACTTTGTTTATGTATTATTATGCTTCACCTTAAACTTCAATTAATGTATAATTTATTTCAATACAGCAGGACATAAGGACTCGTGTGTTTTAGTCCTTACAAAATAAAAGTGTAAAAACTCCAGACTACCGTTGTATTACAGCCTTGCCCGATGAGAAAATGGTAATCTTCAAGTCATATAGCGGCAAAAACACGTAGGCTCGGTCTTGTGATAGTAATGTAATATTGCATTAACATTCTCAAATTATATATGAGCCGTGGGATAATTACAAAAGCTGGATCACTGTTATAATCCTAGCTAGTGATGCGACTGATCGCGGCGTAAGTATATAGTACGCTAAAGATTGACCCCCTGTTTCTAGTTGAACATGAATTTAATAAATACAATATTAAATACGTCAGTAAGACCGCAGTCCAAAATGGATGTCGTTTAATGACTGCTTATTACACTAGTTTTATAAATATGGCGATGTATACGGAAAGTAACGGTAGTGATTTCCATGAAATAATATTTTTTCCCTTCTCTGATTGTTCCTTTATAATGACGTATGCTTTAAATTTATTGACTAAATTTCCGGTTCCAGTTTCATGTCTCATATAAATTTAGTCAAAATACCCACAAAAACGTTTTACAGCTTTGTTATTAACATTAAAGTTGTTATCTATATCGCAAAATTATGAACAAAAAGCTCTACAAAATATTCCTCGCTATTTTGTAACATCACTATAATCTAATTAACGTCGCTCCCGAATTTAATAATTTACAACACTCGTTGATAGGCGTTAAAAATCGTCGTACGCTTTTTGCATGCGTTAGTCTACTCTCTATGGTGAGACGGCCGACATCGTTACCTGTCTGCATGCTTCGTGTTATCAAAGAAAAAAAGCGCCCCTCGACCATCTAAAAATAGGTAGCCTGCCCCTTAATTGTGCACTTGGAATTTGCAGCACGTTTTAAGTTTAACGATTGCGAGTTCATCGAGATAAATGCACCTTAACGTGGGGGCGGGGTAATGGTTAGCGAAGATTGTGATGTTAAAGTGTTATACATTACACACATCGGCTAATATGTTAAAGAACGGAAACCACATCACGTCCGTCGAACATCGGGCATCTAGCTATAGTGAATTTTAAAAGGATAACATTTGAATTTTACGGGAATAATATACTGGTAACTGGCACAGACAGATGATATGCACGCAGGTGTGCAAACGTACATAATAAGTAAAGCTCGAACACACGATCAAGATAAAATAGCTGAATTTATTTAAGATCCAAATCAAAATTGATGTTGAATTAACGAGACCTCACGCATATAGTTTTATATTATGTAGATACCTACCTAACATAATACAAATATGTAGATTGTAGAGCAATCACTGCAGGGCTTATATTACCTTAAAAATAATATAAAATGAATCTCTCCCTCAACAATTAGGCATATAAAACACATATTAAACAATTATAAATATATTCTTTATATAGGTAGTAAGATAATAAAAGTTAAATAATAAAAGAAAATATCAGAAATTATTGTTGAGCCAATTTAATAGGCAACATTTGACGTCTATCAATTTTATCTTCGAAGAGAGGTAACCTGCTTAAAAACATCGATTAAAGTGAATTAATCGATACGGATTTGAAACATTTGTCAATCGAATTTATTAATTTATGATGATTTTTATTCACAAGTAATCAATGCATTCGATTCTAGATGTCAAATTTCGATTTTTAGAGTAACGTCTCTGGTATTTAAAAAGAAAAAAGGTTTATTGACACAAAATTGTAGTGACGTCAGTTCTTCAATTCAGAAATTGTATATTATGTTTAGAATGGTTTTATCAGTAAAATGAAATCTTAAAATTACTTGTATCGGTCATTATTATTATAAATATGTAGTCGTAATTGAAAAAAGTTAAGCAAATGTGCAGTTCTAACAAAACGAAATATCATGTTATTCTATGTCGTCGTTACTATAGTCCGGGATACATCGCCCATTTTTGCAAGTGATTACTATCAAGCTAATTTTTCGTGAGTAGCTTTATTTTGATGAGATGCCCAATAATTTCATGTACGAAACTCTCGATTGTGGTAGCTTACAGAGGTAACAAGGATAAAAAATTTTGATTTGACGGTTCTCAAATATTTATTACGCAATTTGTAGGACAATATGTCTGTTGAATTATACAAGTATTAAATAAGTGAAAATAAAAAAATCTGCTGGTTAGTAATCATTTATGATGACTTCGTTATCGATACACATTGGAAAGGGGGACTCTTTGATCAAACCATAGATTTTGTAGGACAAATATTTTTTCGAATAATTTAGATAATTATCTTGAGATTGAACAAAAAAAAACATTCAGTTAGTAATTAATATTTGAGAACCATCAAATCAAAATATTTTATCCTTGTTTCCTCTGGTAGCTACCACAATAGAGAGTATCGTACATGAAATTATTGGGCATCTCATCTAAATAAAGCTACTCACGAAAAATTAGCTTGATAGTAATAACTTGCAAAAATGGGCGATGTATCCCGGACTACTAGGTTACGTTCTTGAATTTTGTTGAACTGTCAAATGTTGCCTATTAAAATGGCTCTACTATACATGTATAAGCTCCATTTGCTAGATGCCGTAGAGCGATATGCACATTTTCTACGGAACATTAATGTTATCTTAAAATGTACAATGTACATTATGAGCTCATTTAATAATAATTAATTATTATGCATTAAAAGTTCCCGTATAAAAACGTCGTGTACTAACACCCTTAACGCACCCAGTAACACACTGTTTGATATTCAATAAAAGTTTTTGCACTACATTCGCTCATTAGTAATTTTAAGGGATTCGGAAACGCTAAAAAATCGATTTTATTACAATTTTATGTGAGGTTGAATATTTTACCTTTTAAGTGCCGACCGCGACATAGCGCCGATAAATTAAAAGGTGACCGTTAGAATTAGCACTCCGATGCTCTGACTACTAATCACGTGTTATCTTTATCACAATGAATTTTTACATTTAGATCTTGTAGTAGAATAAGAATTGGTCACGATTATACCGCAATTGTGAATAAAAAGTAGACTCGTTATATGAATTAGGTACTTACGTAGTTTTCCAATCGTATGCGCAGAATAAAGCCGGTCAATTGTATGCGTACAATTTGAACAAAAATATTGTGTAGATTGGTACTTATTTTATACAATTCTTGATAATTTATTACCTATCGGTTTTAGCTTTTAACCAGTATTGCATTAAATAATAAATATGCATAGTTAGGTTATCCTATTTTGAGAAGTCATTGTTAAACTCTAAGGTTAAACTTATCAAAAACATATAATCGATGACGAATTTTGATACACTTCTACAACAATTACCTACGTGTGTAATTTTATTGTGATAGGGAAACGATATTGAATTATATGAATTTATAGGATAGTTATCTTTTGTGCCCTTTAACTGCATTACGGGCAGAAGTCGGCATTATGAGTCAATTTCCGGAACGAGTCAGCAAAACTTCAAGTAAACGGCAGGATGGTCGTTAAAACATTTTTAGACACGTTTTACCTCATTGCATCTTCACAAGGTTAAAGTAATAAACAAAAAGACTACACAAAAATAATATTTTGTCTAAAATATTAATAGTAACCGTGAATATAAGGTCATTGCTTGTGAGGCTCGTATTTTTTTTATAGTATTCAGGAGATTTTTTAATTATTGTATCTTGCAAAATTCAATTTAGTTTTTATTTCTATGACTCTATATGCCGGAAATCTTGGAACAGTTCATTTAAACTCATTGTACGGTACGAAGAAAACGAGTGGTTTTGAAATAAATATTAATAGGTGGTCTGATATTATCTTGAATCTTTCTAAAGAAATACCATCGCATCAGATAATATTACACCTGACATTGGACAATGACTGTTATATTCGTAATTTGTTTCTTGTATTCCTATAGCATTTATAAATAGAATCTCATTTCAGTAGTGGATATTATTTCGATATTATGCCGGGTCCAGACTGGTGAAACGTAACATGCAATGTAACATTCTGCCTTTCATTGCATGTTCGCTGCTGGTGTGGACGCATAGCGCGCTCATAACGCGCATTCACTACGAATATCCCGCGTTCGTCTGTTTCCACCATTCTGCCGCGAACACGGCCCTTCGATACACGTTTTTTTCGTGCGCGTCAAACCGGTAGATCACACGAAGCATGGAGTCCGAAGACCACATTCTTGCTATGACGATTATCAGTACTTCATTATTAATAATACATCAACTCATGAAAACACGCCGAAGACCCTTTCTTTTGCTCATTCCACGCAGTCTCGTCCTCCATGTTCGTTGCGTTCTCAAACGACCGTCCACATTGGCTGCTCCGCGCACACAACGCGCCCCTTTGTGTTCGTCGAAAAACCGACAAATTTCGGATCGCTCCGCGCGCGGCTTGTAATGCTCGTAGCATGCGCGTGTAATGCACAATTCGCGCGCGCAAGACGTCCAAACTATGAGAAATTGTTACAAAGTGTGTTACCTTTCATGATACATTGCAGCAATGTGGACGGTGAATTCTTTCATTGCATGTTACATTGCATGTTACGTTTCACCAGTCTGGACCCGGCATTATGTTGTGTTTACAACCTAGAGACTGAGTTTCTATCCTGTTGGAGCCTAGTAATGAATAAACAGTATTGTTTTGGCACGGATTATATTGATCACTTAAAAATTACCATTCGACCCAGTTTCTTACCGTAAACGTATCATTTTATTCATATAATTTTAACAATCATTTCATTAAATCCAGTTTCGTGTTTAAACCATAGCTACAATGACAATAAAACTACCTTATGAATGCAAAAATATAATTAAAAATGTCCAGCCCTACGATTATTCAGTCGTATTTATCTTATGGATGAAGTAACTCTATCATATGTTAACTACGTGGATTAAAATGTGGCAAATGGTACATTTCAATTTACATTAGGCCTGTTTAGTTGATTCTTATCAAAAACGATCTTGAAATTTCGTAAAATTTCTTCCGCTGACCTTTAACTTGTAATATATTTAGCATATACATTGTACATTATTTATAAATTATAACGCAATTCTAAGGCGACAAGTATATAAAAGAACTATTTAATTTTTGATTGCGTTGGATTGTGTGACAGTCAATTTAATATTTCATCTGTTATAAATAACCTTGAATTGATCGATGATGTGTTATTGTGAAACTACCACAATGTGTTTTTTACAAAGCAATCTCATACGTGATTTTAATTATCTTCTGAAACAACAACATCGTTTTTTTTAGTCTTGAAGTTTACTTTACTTAGTTAGAAAAAAGAAAGAAAAATACATCAATAAAGAATTAAAGATACGAATGATCTTTTAGCATCCTAGAATTATTTTGGAATTCATCATCTATATTCTAATGAAATTAAAATGGAATGAAAATGCTATAAAAATGAAACAGTTACATTAATTCCATATCTATTTTAAACGTTTTATCTAGATAATATAAATGGCGGAGGCGTCTTAAAAGAAGTATTATTTATAATATTTCAAGAACGAATATTTTAACTTATCGGCTCTGCTTTCTGCTTGCTTTTTCTCTTTGAATCTCAATATATTATACAAAGCAATTGTTTGTTTAGAAGATCATTCTAATTGGAGACGTAAATAAGTTATCACCATTTACCATCCGTGTTTCAAGGGCCTTGGTTTGTTTAACTAATTACTATTTTTAACAAAACTTTAACACATTGAAAGATTACCTGCAGTACCAATTACTTGGTTAAGTACTTAAATTACATGGTAAATGTTCCTTGCAATATTTTTTTATAAATGTGTTTAAAACTTTGAAGTGTGACTAACTATGCATCTTCCAACTTCCAAGTTTGTTTAATGCATCTAAATTTAATAAAATATATCAAGACTGTCTGCCTACTTTGATATTTATTTTTAAAGCTGTTCGTATCAGTCTCAATTGGAAGAAACTTTTATACCTCTTTTCTTTTTAAGGTAAGTACAAGTATTATCTCTAAAATATTAAATATTGATAATATATAAAATATAAGAAGCATTTATGATGCGGCGCTTCATCTAGCAAGTAATCTATTCCAAAACAAATGGTATTAAATTATAGAAGCGGATGACAAAGTAATACGACGGGAACCCCGCCACCGCCGCGCCGCGGCCGCAGCTGGTCAGCGCTCAGCGGCTGCGGTCATTCGCCTTGACATTGTAGATATATACCTGTTTTATGTTTACACATCAATTTTTATATTCTCCTCCACATTCTTGACTAAGATAATTGTCGCTTTTTGAATGTCGATTTACATATTTTCTTAATTTCGACATTCGACAAACCAGATAATATGTTATATTTAATAGAGATTCATGAAACCCGAAACGGTATTTTAAATGAGGTATGATAAGTGATAACATAAAACAAAAATACAGTTAAGGGTCCTGTTTGCGAATTAAATTCGGCGGCGCCGTGAGTAGATTAGTGGGTTAGACGAAAAACCTGTCAAGTGCGTTTGTGACCTGCTCTCGAGTGGGTTCCTAACAGTTATGAATTATAATTAGAATGTATTATGAATAATTTGCTAGAACATATTATTATAAATAACATTCTTTATTCTTTTTTAAACGGATATGGATATGATAATGGACTGGACATGCAATTTTTGTAATTTATGGCAGATATGATTGTATTAGAAAGTAACATTTTTAATTCTTGGTTTCACCATCATCAGCTCAATGAGACTCTTCTGCAGATAAGAGATAAACATCGTTCAATTCGATAGGCTTTGTAGATCACAATCCTGAACATTTACCGCATCACCATTTCAAAAATCTCAATGTCTGTCTCACATAATGATAAGTTTACGTTGGAATTAACTAAGCGCTTCCTTCAATTACTGAAGCCACAAGCAGTAAACAAAATAGTTAATTATTTACTTGAACTTGACGCTTATATTAATAGGCTTTTAGAGAATACTGTTAGACGGAGGACAGCAACGCCGTTCGAGACAAACAATTACTCGTTAAGTTATATCGTTTTTGCCGCCTTTCCGCCGCAAATATTTTACGCAGATGCGGAAACATCAGCTTCTTATTAATACACATGGTTTGTTAAAGACAGTAAGTGACAAATTGAGCTTTTGACCTAATCTATTGTGTATACAGTACCTTCACAACAGAATCGTTAAAATAAAGCAGAGAGTATTAAAATAAAATAAAACTTAAAATAGAAACGTAGGTATAATATGTGACCCGTAAAAATTATTGAATACTAATTAAATTACAGTTTTAAAGTAGATAAATTAATGCCTAATGACCAAGGCGGTTATTTATCGAAAAAAAAAATCTATCTTACTTTCTTGCCTTTTACTTATTTTGGAAAGTTTATACTTTTCTGTATTTTTAGGACACGGTTATCAACCACACTTTCACATGTATTCAAAACAAACATATCAATAACATTTTATTGTTTTAGATGGCATAATAAAAAGTAGTAATACGTATTACCACATCTTTACATAGTCCGATTAAAAATAGCATCGTGTTACGCACACTTGCACTGCTAAGATCCGATGCCATAAACGAGCCTTTGTCCTGCACTTTTTGTAAGAGCGAAACGTTGTGAGGATATTTTTATATCCCTCTTATTTATTAGGTAACATAAAGTAACAAGTTTCGTTATTACAGCCTTGTAATAAAGCCTAGAGTAAATACATGTCAAGTTTAAACATAGTGTTGTTCATTATCCCTTTATAAAAAAAGCATTCTCTCATGCGGTGAATTGGCAATTATTTGGAAAACAACAATGGATGAAAAGTGTATTCATTGTTTTTGCTTTGTCCAAAAAATACCGGCAACCAGACCTTACAAGTATTTTCTTTGACTACTTTTCTGAAAATAGTTTTTATACAACTTAGTTTTATTAAATTTTAAAAATATTCTATTGTTGTACGAAAAGCAAATTCAATTAGTCTTCTCTTAATTATTATAAAGAAAAACAACGAGCAATATACGGTATATATATCTACCGTACCGTATACGCTGCTCTTTTTCAACTTATGTAAATAAAGCATGATGTAAAAACCTAGCATTCCTGTAGAGATCGCATCGAGACTAAATCCGACTTTTACATAGGATTAATATTCCAGGTAAATAAATGATAGAACCTGTAGCAGGGAGCCGGTAAGCCATTAGGGCATGAATTGATCGCCATTCCTTCGGGTGACGGCGCACTCACATAACTTGATTTTATAACGTACTCCGTCTATCTATAATTTATTAATCTCTGTCTAAAAATAAAGTAGTCATTACCAAGATAAAACTAGCTTCGAGTTTATCGTAATTTTCTTGGCGCCTTATTATGCACGGATGCTGCCTTTTTGCTTTTAATAAGCTATTTGTATGTGTTATGTTATGTTATGGGACTTATTATCGTGTTGTAGTAATTATAGTAATAGTCTAACGTTCATTTTATGAATTTACTCAACGAATGTATATGGTAATTAATACAAATAAAATAATATCGAAGTTTGAAAAAAATAATAAGCTATAATATAATATGTAATCGATGCTGCTCTTGAAGGTTACACATGACAATAATAAATTATAAAACACAACGTCATTTGCAAACGTGTAGCATATCACTTAACTTGTAATTATCTAATTTATAATGTTAATAAATATGAAATCACTTATTAATTGATAGAGGAAGACAGCTTAGCGGGAAATAATGGATGCGAATACTCTTACAACTACACTCACTATCAAGAATAAATCTGTATAATTGCTTTTTGTATCAGAATACCTACAAAAAAATGAGATATTTTTGCTTTGGGTTGCATATTGTAATATGAAACAAGTTAACGTAAATAGAGCCGCCCGAGAGTAGCAGATGTAGAGTATGCAATCGATAGTAAAAATTTCATCACAAAGATATTATATAAAAAAATAAAGGACTTGAACCCAAACATAATGTGTACCTATGTATATCAAAGATGTACTTACTTCATAAATAAATTTAAATCTCTGTTTATTTTGGAATAGTACAAACATACTTCAAATCTTAATTCAACGAGATATGAAAATTTTATTTTCGGCTAAATTGGGATTTTTGTTCTAAGTACTGATTACATATATATATATACTTTTAGCAATGGTATGGGAACTATTTTTACCTATTAGGTAAAATAATTATTAAGAGTAAATTTTCCTTTACATCCTTTGTACATATAAAATAAGATTTTATGATTGACAGAAACTTCCTGTTATCTAACGGTTATCTATTCATTCAAAGACATCTACAGGATAGTCACGAATAATACAATTGTAATCTTTATGATTATTTCCGAGGTTTGCGTTGTTTTTATTCCAAAATGAGTCATTACCGACAATTACATAGATAAATAATTCTTTATGGTCGAATAAATAATTTTATGTTAATTTATAATACATATTTTAGGTGTTTAAAGACATGAGGAAAACACTTTTATAGCGTAAGTCAGTTCAATGGGATTTTCAATTAGTTTCTTCGTGACCAATTTTAATAACTTCGAATGTCTATTTGAGATAAGAATAAAATAGTTTTCTATTCATTTGAGTTTCGATTTTGAATAGGCTTTTCGATATAAAGTAAGTACCGAATGCTCTTTCTGTTATGCATCTCATGACACTTTCGTATCCGCCCGCCCTTGTGCCAATAGATTTAAAGATAAATAGAGAGATAATTGTTTATACCTCTTTATACTAAGTTGCGAAAACAATTCATAGCTTTTAATTAAAACAAAAAAATAACAAGCACGTTAATTCAAAGTACCTATCCATTTATTCAAATTTAGTTGAGTGATATCCTATTTTTTGCGAAAGTAAATATACATAATATAATATCAGAAAATTATAGACCATTAGAAAAAATGTAGGTAAAAATGTACAAGAAAAAATTCACGGAGGTCCGAAGATAACCTGTCGGAAAAATACCATAGTACGCATTACATACAGAATATTTATGTATACTATATGCAAATCTATGTAAAGAATATTAAGTCAGTAATAATAACTTTATATCATTTAACATTCGTATGTAACAATATTTTAAAGTGCGCGACAAAAACACCAATAAGGGATGTTCCACCACATCTTCAGTAAAACATGAAACGACAGTGAAAGCGAAGCGAAAATGTTCAAAATCTTTGATAAAAAGTGTAAAGAAAACACAAAAACAACACTAAGACGTCGGTTTTCCACATCCGGTAGATCACAGGTCTTTGACTGCCATTAAACAAATGTTGGTGTATTTGTGAACATAATTTATTTTTTAACCAAACAAAAAATGGTAAATATTGTTTTTGTACTTTGAATAATTGTTTATATTCTAATCCATCTAATTCTCCCAACATGAAGTACTTATAATTTCTATGTAAACCATAATACACGTATATAAGTAACGCAAATATCCATTCATATGTTCAATGTTGTTGCTGAAATCATTGATTCGTTCGGCAATGCGTAGGTACTGAAGATTAAGCAACATAAGCAGCAAACCACATAATAGAAGGGTTTATGACGCTGCACTCTATAACTGTTTGATAACTTTATCAACATAGACAAAGTCAAATGTAATTCCTGACCTGGAGCCAATATAATCCTGTTTCAACTATCACGTGGAGATAGAGCTAAGTAGAAACCCCGCAAGTATTAACATTAGCGTTATATGGGTTTCTTGCAAAACTGAACTCATGATATTCTAAACATCACGCGTGTAACATATTTTCATAGTAATCCACGCCTATACGTTCCTTATTGGTCAATTTGAATTTTCATTTGTATGGCGAAAACGTAACTTTTCGGAACGAAAAATATACTATCTACTACCTAATGAAATGTAATTGTTCCGTGCTATTATCTATTAAGATATGAAAAAATCTTTTGGAAATTGTATTTATTCCTAACATTTCTCGCTGAAACAATATAAAGTGTCCACTGTCTACCTGCGGTGTCACATTGGTTTCTGTGTATGCAAAGATTCGCTCTAGACACTGAGCATTAGCCTAGTTGCTAATTTAATTAAGATCTAAAAGCGACAACTGCCTTTGTCCCATATAAATAAACATTATTACGTGATAGAACCACAAAATTAAATATCAGGACTTTAAGGGTGCGTATAAAGCAAAATTACCAATCTTCTATTAGATGATACGTGTAATATTCAAGACCAAATCTAAAATACAAAACCAAACGTTTATCTCGAGAAAAAAAGAGCGCCAAAAGTGGTTTATCGCAGATAAAACCAAAACTAAAAGACAATACAAACTGAAATGCTTCCAAAAAGGAATTAAATGTTTTAAAATCCATTCTATATTCTTGCCTTTTACTTTATCTCAGTCATTTGTGATTTTAATGTGTGGAATAAAATATTTACACTGGCGGAGATTTGAAAAAGATCTGAAACCCTCCTTACGACAGCACTTCAATGCCACTTTGATTTTACACACGTGATTAAAATGCAATTTAACGAACAATTTCATGTCAGTGATCCGAGAAAATCGGTGCATTATTGTAATTGTGATGCGTTGCAGTTCGCGCACCATCCGTAGGGTTGGCGTTTGAATTCTAATAAGACGGCTTGCACCATGACGATAAATGTTCAACTGGGTTCCCCTTTACATTCCCGCGGGTTCACCAGTGTCCGATAAAAAACATAGATTACATAGATATCAAAATTCTAAAACTTGACAAATGATATACAAAAACACACATTGTACACATTATTTTCCTATTATCTGTACTGTATGTGTCTCTATTTCTTTTGTGTGTGCAATAAATAATTAAATAAAATAAAAAACCACTCTATCTATAGAAAACCGCAAACCCGTTGCGTAGTTTTAAAGATTTAAGCATATTAACCGATAGACCGCGAGAAACAACTTTGTTGTATACTATGTAATGGGAATTTTTTTGCACTAATTTCACTTCTCATGCAATCTATTTAATAATAATATAATAAAAACATTTATTGACCATAAACAAACCACACAGATACAAAAAACAATAATAATTAAAAAAGAAAACAAAATTGACCAATTCAGTGGTCAATAAACATAAGAAAAAATATTATTGGATAAACAAGAGGCTACAAAAATATTATATTGTTTAGGAAGTATCGATGTCTGATCTAATATTATTTGTAAACACTTGTGGTAATTTGATTAACATAGCATTGAAGGACATCAAGGTGATCTGCTTATAAATCCTTTAATATATACTGTAATGTGGTCAAATTTCAATACCTCTAACCGATCATTTCAGTTCAGGCTTGAATCACTCGTTTTCAGTTTCAGGCGTGAATATTTGCATGCAGTTTTGTATTAAATGTCCAACGGACTTCCGACAAAGCGATGCAACGCTAAATTGTATTGTTCTACACCATTTATACCTACTACCTATACATTTTAAGTATTGTAATATTTTTTGAATATATTTTCTCAAATAAACAACTAAAATACCTACCGTGTTTGTTCTGTTAAGTAACGGAAGATTTAAAACTATTTTTGAAAGATGAAAGACCGCTATATCATGGGTATATTTGTCTTGTTTGTTTGTATAAGTTTAAAAATTATTTTCTACGAAAATAACTTGCTTCTATTTGCAAACATAAATATACGAATAGTCTTTTTGTTTTAGTGATACCAATCCATGTAATATCCGTCTCATAATAATATAATATTTTCAATATACCTAACTAATATCTATTATCTAAGTCTAATCTTTTGTTTCGCATTATTTAATTTTTATTATAACAATGTTTATGAAAATAGTTCACTGACACCCTGTCTCCAAAATAAGGTCTCTGACTTTAGAGACAATTCACTTTTGTCGTAATAAAAGATGCTGAATGAATGACAATTATATTTTGAACCGTGACTCTTAACAGCGTGTCAACGATATATATGTTACTCTGCAGTAAAAGAAAACAACTTACGATCCTACTACGACAGTTTTGGATAAAGATGATTACCCCGAAGGTAAGTGAACCGACGTAGGAGCGAAGAAGCAAGACGTCTTGGGTTCAACTACCGGTAGAGACTAACAAAAGTTTCGATCTGACAGGACACAGAGAGCTGATAGTGATAACCAATATGTCCGTTAAGAAAATCAATTAGCGCATCAGATCTATGATGATCGGCCCGTAACCGATGGTGAAAGAAAAATTTCTGGCGATCGACGGTTCCCAGCTAGAGACATCAAGGTCTAAATGTAGAACTACCCCAATAATAATATATGTATAATATGTTAAATGTTCCAAATAAACAAATTGGAATTTGTTTTTTGAATATGTATTTTTGCTTTTTTTAATAAGTAGGTAAACGTTTCATCTCTGACATTTCACGGCCATGATACTTAAGATACTAATTGTGCTTATAAAAATTAACAATACATGCAAGCGCGAGTAGTTTTTGCATAAAAATGAATGAAACAAGACACTTAAAAACGTACGTACGTACACACACGTAAAGCAAGTCTGAGGGTATTATGTATTCATGTCAAATTAATGATAATCACCGGACAGCAATATAAAACATAGGCATTTTTAAAACAATCCGTAAAATATTGGTTCAGTATAAAAATAAAAAAAACACGATGGAACTTTCGTGTTAATACCCTCGCATGTTAAAAGTAAATCAAGAGAAATTGTTGTCCCTAAAACATGTATGTAAATTATTTTAGCGCTTTCAACAAAACAAAAGGAATAAGATCCTGGTCCAGTTCGTTATTTAATTAAAGGTGAAAAGATATTGAAATCTCCACAAGGTGTTATTGTATAATATATTATATATATTTGTAGGTATATATTTGAAAGCCCCTACCAACTCAAGTAGGTACGCAACAAAATTGTAAGAAAATCAAGCACTCGTGATATTTCAGATGATAGGTACTTCAAAATATCTGAAGATTCTGTTACTTAATAATTAGGACGCAGAACGAATTTTAAAAATGTATACAGAGCAGATAGTAAATCAAATGCTTGTTACAAATACATAATCAACTATTTGCAAAATGTTGAAAAATGCGGTTATTTTTAAAGATAGGGTATTATACTTATTATATTTTTTTACATAGTGAGACAGCAGCATTATTAATATTTCAGTATCAATTAAAGTAATTACAACATATGTTTATGAGTAATGATCAGCGGAAACAAATGAGAGTCATAAGTAGAACTAAGGGCTAATTGCAATTAACGAGGAAAGGATATTAGTAAGCTCTGTGATTCTAAGATTTTCTTGATATCAACAACACCATAAGTTACATAAATTTTCCGCCGTTAAGGCTGCAGTCTAGCAAAATTGCGTTTTCAACAAGTTATTTGACAATTTTTTCCCGGCTAATGAAATGATAAACTGAATTTTTTTTTCTTGTTTATCAATTAGTGTTATATACGCAATGCGCGTGAATTTTTTCACATTTATAAAGTTACTTTATGTTACCTTAATCAGGCCTTCAAGATAAGTCTCTTTCCCCCAAAATCATTTCGAGCTAAGTTTGTGCACTCACTACGTTGCAACCGATTACAATTTATATAATCTGATCAGCGCATTATTATCCTTATATAGTCGTTATTAAAAACTGCTGAATACAATTGCCGAAAAACTTATGATTTTCTTAATTAGAGCGTTATAAATTCATTAAATTTCCCATTTTTTGCCTTACAAAATCGATTGATAAATACTGCTAAAAGTTATTTTTTCTATTAATTTATTCGAGTTGGTTGAAGACCAATGAGTATTAATCCTTTAAAAAAATTTTTTTTTGAATTTTGATAATTCTTTAAATATTAAAAAAATATTTAAAATAATAAGGAAAAATGCTAGCGAATTTCTTTAGTCGCGCTCCTTGGGCCGGAGCGTTCTGACGTGTGCTCTACGCTCGATTTTCCTTCATACCGAAGTGAAAGTTGCTCTACTTCATTAAATTTAATATTTTTGTTAATTATTGATTATTTTTATCTTAGTTTTGTGCAAATATTCGTATTTTTAAACATTTGATTTCGATATGGAAAATAAACGAAAAAAAATACGCGTGTAACTACTAGAAAAAAAATTATCTTCGAACATAAAGTTAATGAAACCAAATAGATTGCAAAGGTGATTGGCAACAATTTCTTTATTTTACGGGGTGTCAGTAAAGGGATGTATATTTCTTTAAAACTAAAGTAAGCTCATAAATTTTCTTATAATATAATTTTTTTGAAGTTCCAAAAATGTTTATTTTTCGTTTGAGAAATACGAAATATAATATAAACTTGTATTGAGAACTTGAACTTCCCAAGTTCATCCGGGGAAATCCCCATACGGGGAAAATGATTTGTTTACTCCAAAATTGATCCGAGGTGTTTTAATTTTTTCTTCTAGTCATTTTCAACGTAGCGGCATGTTGTTTGATTATTAATTTTGTAACTTAAATACAGGATGTTGGTTTTATATTCTGATCTTACAGACGCGCTGACAAATTTAGTCCACCATTTCTAGTTTAGTCTAACTACAAAACTACCAAAAAACTCTAAGTACCAATATTAAAACGAATGGATTATCATCACATCATCAAAATTCAGTGGGGTTGAGAACTAAACAAACAGAAGTAACAGAGACGCGAAGAATAAAAAATGAGGACGAAAACGATAATTCGTTGATGCTTTCCCTTTTCGACGTATTGTTAGGGTACATCACCAATCTGCAAAAAACAAAACTGATGATTCCCAATTGCTGATTAAAAATGAAAAACAAATAATCGACAACAGTGGTGAAAATTTGCTGATCAGAATGAAACATCCTTCAGTGGTAGCAGATTTACTCATTTAAAATGTATCGGTGAACAGCGTAAAGGAGAGGAGGACAGGAAAACATTATGAATGTGGATGATGGATTGTATACAGGTTGTAATCGATAAGTATGTGCAGGCGATTATGACGTTATTATTGCAGGTATCAAAAAACTTAAAACTGATATCGAAATTACTTTACTTTACTTTACTTTACCTAATGAGCAAAATGACAATAATAACTTTTTAAAAGTATAACGAGAAATATCTAAAAAATTTACTTTATACACTCCCATATCAAAAAGGGAAAATGGGACTAGTAGAAGTTAAATGTCTAATTCTGGCAAAAGACATGAATGCGGAAGATGCGGTTAAAAAAAATTTAATATTTGAAATACAATGCAAAAAATAACACTTTTGTCATAGATAAGAATCATGACTATTTTTTCCAAATTCAGGGACAACTAAACGTTGCAGAAGCAGAAGTCTGCTTATTTGCTGTTTGGACTGGAGTGAATCATTCGTTAAAAATAGAATATATAAAAAAGTATGTAACGTTTAGGCAAAATAAAATGATGGACCATTATTGGATTTTACATAAATTGCCTACTGTCAGAATTGATTGATTCGAGACTTCAGCATTCGATGCCCATCAAGGACCCATCCTATATCATTCAAGCGATTGAAAATAAAGAGATAAATCCAGTGCAACCGATAAAGCATCAGAATGCTAGCAAAAGATTTATTAGGTTTATCAATATAAATTTATATATTATACATAATATAATAAATCTGTAGAAGACGCGAAGACTGACATCCGCGCGGACGGAGTCGCGGGCGGAAGCTAGTCAGAAATAAATATCTTTTGTTTTCATTTGCGTATTTTTCTATTTTATAATTTTTTAACACAAACATTACATTTTTTTTATTAAATACAAAATTTGTTTATCCGTTTTATTAGTTAAACTGAACAACTTTCACTAAGAAACTTAGGTCGAAAAAAATGTATAGAGTTATGCATTTTGTATGGAAAGCTTATTTTTTTATATTTCGTCCAAATTTCTTTGTAAAAGTTGATCAGTTATATAAACATGAAGTTGAAGATATCAATAGAAAGTATTCGCAAATTTTGTGTACTGATAAAAAAAAATCACCCGGTGTAATTTTCACGAAAATTGTTTCAAATTGTCATTTTTGGTACTTATTACGAATATTAAATTATACGAATGATTTAATTTTTAAAAATTAAGTGGAGCAACTTTCCCTTAGTACATTTGTATTATTTACATATAGGATGACAGGATGCATTTGTTTGCACTACTAGACCAAGCCCTTAACTTCAGCATGTGATTTAACAGGGCGCGACTGTCAACACCACTCACCGTGAATGTGCTAATGATTTTTCTACGAACTGTGACGATATTGTTTTGCATGAAACAAAGACCCAATTAAATGGACAACATCAATATTTCTTTATACAAAATGGCTTGTTTACGTTTTCGGTTTTCCCAGTGCATTAGACGTGCACCACAATAATGGTTATCAAAATTATGATTTAAAAAATTGGCGACAGCGCATAAAAGTTCTACGAATTTTGGTGTTTTCCTAAAGATAACAATAATTGCACGGAATTAACTTATTCAACTAAGCTGAATTTGGCGTAGTACATGATTGCGTATGGATGGGCTCTCCGGTAGTTTAGTCATTGTATATAGTACGATATACAATGATTAAACAAAATGAATATAATTGACGATAAAAAATGTATTTTGTCAATTACTAAATGTAGGACGAATTACTGTTTTCACTTACGTTCTTTGAAAGAGAGCAATCGTAAATAAATTAAGTAGTATAAGTATGCAGTTAATCTAGTAACTACATATCTAGTTAGTAATCTTTGAAACAATTCCACTTTATTCTTTACGCATGTTATTTACAACTATAATAGTTTTAAATAACATAATCGGATTTACTTTCTAAGAGAGAAAGAGTCGAGACGATCAAAATAGGTAAATGTTTATGCTTGATTTACGTTACAACAACTTAGGTTTTGTTATCAACATTTCAGAATAAAAAATTAAACGAGTATAAACCTCTTTCATATACATAGTTATAACTAGTGTGCATACTTATGTATATTTATACTTATAAAACAAAGCTTTTTCTGTCCCTATGTATGCTTAAATCTTTAAAACTACTCAACGGATTTTGATGCGGTTTTTTTAATAGATAAAGTGATTCAAGACGAAGGTTTTAGTATATAATTTATTTGATTTTAGACAAAGCAGGCGAAGCTGCGGACGGAAAGCTAGTATACAATAACAGTGGAAATTTACGTCGAGACGGTTAAGTCGATGCACAACTGGTATGAATGATTTTTCTTAAGTAGAATAGTAGGTTAATGGAATGTCTAATCCTATTTATGAACTTAGCTTGATGAAAGTATCTTATACATATTATTAGCTTAAAATTTCTGTTAGCTTTATTTACCATCTGTTGAATTGTAAGCCACCAGTAAATATATTTGTTACTGTTTTTCGACTTTGAAATAAGCCACTCTGATCTCTTGATAATCTAAAATATCTGTTTAAAAGATATATGCCCAGCTTCAAATTTTCTGGATATTATTTTCTGTTTATCTTATCTGTCAGCTAAAATGCATGAAAATGTAAGTCAAGGCTTTGACTTAAACTATCAGCGACCTTATCAGCAAGTCATGAAAATGACCCATATAATATGAAGTTTGTTATAATATTAATATATATGCGTCAAATATCAAATTTCTATTCATCGAATGTGACAAAAATGTATGTACTTACATTTATTCAATAGAATCGGAACTTAAACGTGAAGAGTTTGTTTGGTTGTTCGTTTGTTTCAACGCGCAAATCTCAGGAACTACCTACTAGTCCGATTTGAAAAATTTCGGTGTTAGATAGCCCATTAATCGAGGAAGGCTCACGCTAAGACCAACAGGAGAGGAGCACTTGGGGTAAAACCGCGGAGCACAGCTAGTATATTATGAAAACAAACAATAAATATTGAAAACACGAAGCTATTCAAAAGGCTGTATTCATGTGATAAATTAATACGGATCTCCGACCGTTTAACTTATAATTATCGATATTAAAATGCAATCTCAAAATTCGTTGAAGGATATGATTTTATTTTGCACATGGGAATTAGCGAAACGGTTTTAGCCCGAGTTCCCTACAAATTGCTTAATAGCCGACGATGGTCTATTATGGTAAAATATTTATTACCAACATAATTGTATTGTATAATTTGAAGGCGAACAAATGTTTTTATTGTAATTTAAAACAATTTATATTGTATTAATTTCTATAACGTGATTATTTAGAACGTATGATGAGTTATAAAAATTATTTTATTACTTTTCTGCATTCATAATTATTAATTAATTTCAATATTTGTGGTATCAGTGGAGTTATGAAAAGGTATTAAAAAAACCAAGCCAGACATACAAAAAGCCACGTATACAATAATTACAGATTTCATCTACAATATTCATATGACTAGGTATCTCCGAGACGAAGCACGGGCAAGTCTCTACTCTCTACGTAGAGGTGGATAACTTTTAACATACAACGGGGATTAATAATATTAATACTTAATTTATCATTTATTTTAAATTTCTCTTAAATAAATCATAAGGCGGTAAATTGTAAAATTGTCCATTATCATACACTAAGCTTTACTTTTCAAATATATTAAAGAAGCTTTATTCAAATAAAATCTTCAACTTCTACTTTTTATTTATACCTATATCTGTTAGTATAATTTTAAACTATTCAACATACTAGCTATGCCACTAACAGCCTAACAGGGTATATACTAGCCGTAATAATATTAGTATATCTACAGGTACAATATGAAGAAATAATCTACTAATAGATATACATATATTATCTTTTCTAAATACATATTATATTTTGGCCAGATAAGTAATGCTTTAATCTCTCGTACTCAGAATAACTAGAGATAAGAGTGTGATAATAATCCCCAGTAATATTATACGCCATAGGTTTAAATATGATTTATGCACATGTAAATTTAGTAAATAATAAACATTAGAAATTTTATGACTAGAAAAAATTTACCGGCCGAATTGAGAACCTCCTCCTTTTTTTGAAGTCGTTTAAAAAGCATGGATCACTTAATATCGCAAAAACAAAACTTGACGAGGTGAAAATTTATATGCTAATGACTGCCGCGCAATGCCATAACCGGAAAAATTAAGTAAACAAATAAAAAATAAATTAGCAAACAAATAACAATGTTACCTTTAATATTTTTTGTTTAATTAAGAATATAAAGTTCATTAGGGGATTTGAAGATTATCTTTTGAAAATTAGCAACATTTAGGTTCAATATACAATACAGGCATGGCAATCAGTTAGCAATGCCCCTGGAATACTTATTTCGCATAATAAATCTACCCATAAAAATTAGTCTTTTTCTTTTAGGATTCACAAAATAAATTCAAGAATTCAGGGAGGTTACTATAAAGGAATAGGTATTCTACTAAACGCGTAAAAAATTCATTAAACTGATTTATTTATTCTTAAACGGTTTAACACGAATAACATTAATTCGTACATTACGTCATATACGAACCCTCATAACAATAAAAAAAATAATAATACGTAATGAAAACATTGAATTCCAACATAATTTTCGCAGAAGCTGATAACTTCTACAAACGCTGTATGTATACGAGTAATGTAAGTTAAACAAATAAATGTTACTTCATTTCACATTTAGGACCGGTCCTTATATTCAATGTTTATATATTATCTGTATATTTAACTATTATATTAAATATATAACCTTATAGGTAAACATACTGTGATAGTCTGAAAATTAAAAAAGGTACATTGGAAAATATTAACCAATACAGCTTTAAGTATGTAATTAGAAAAAATAATAAAGAGGATATAAAATCTATTCGTATTCTGTGTGTCAAAGAATGTATTTTTTATCTACTAACATAAAAAAGTAGGTACTATATGCAATATTTTGAGATTGCTTTTTGCCTTTGCTAAATCAACGGTATTAAAATGACGTCGACTCCAATGATACTCAAACTCAAACATTTAGACTACAAGCCCGCATATGAAAAAATATGGGTCAAATGAACCACCACGAGACATATCTAGTACGAAAGAAGAGCAAAAAATAATAAGATTCATCACTATGCCGTCACTTGTAAGCTGTCCAACTGAGTGCAGATGAGAATTCAAAAGTACAGGTAGACTCGGTAAATTTTGGTCATATATTTTTGTACGGCATTCTTAACCATCGATAGATCCATTAAAAATAATAAGAAACCGCTCAGTGCCGTACAAAAATGTGGGTCCACCAAGTCGGAATTTTTATTTAATTTCCGAGAGTTACCGGGGGTAAATTTGGTCATTTGACCATGTACGGCATCTGTGTCATACTATTGCCATACTGCTTTTAATCCATTATTCCGCAACGCCGTACAAAAATCATGGGGACAAGGGGAAAAAATCGAGAGTTGCAATCCCCTCTCTTTCCCTACTCCAGGGGGTCATTTGACTAAGTACGGCTTCGGTTCCAAAACATTATCTAGCACTCAAAAGTACTATTAAAAGCAATGCCGTCAAAAAATAATTGTTCTTTTAAATGTATACCAATAATCATCTTAATTTCATCGAATTCTTGATATAAAGAGCTGTAAGGTCATTTGACCCTGTACGGGAACTTTTTTTTTAACATGATATTGTAAAATTCAATTGTTGTATAGTATTGCCGTTCAAAAGAAACCGTTCTAAAAAAAGTTATAGAGAAATGCAAAACCAGAAATTTTGTTAAAGTTTAAACATCGTAGATTAATGAAATTTAATAGTTTTCTACACTTTATTCGTTGTTTTAAATAGTATAAACATAGATAAATTAGGAAAAAACGATGCCGTACATTTTTGTGCAGACCACATCTTTTAGGCTGATGAAAGCGACGAAAGCTACAATTTTAAGGGTGCTTTATGGCCATTTGATACAGTACGGCATTAACATATTTTTACCCAACTACGGCAAAGCAAAAGGAGAGTTATGGTTTTGACAGGTCATGTATGTATGTTCATCTATTCCCTCGTAACTTCTAAACTACTTATCAGAATTCGACAAATGACATATCATTAGAAGCGTCTGAATTGTTCACTGGATAACCAGCGACCAGCTAGCTAAAGGCTATATGGGGTTTCACAAAATCTAATGTGGCGCCCTCTAGCGGACAAAACATACAGAGTAAAAAAATAAAGTTAAGATAAATATGCCGTGTTTGGTATCATTTGAAAGCGCTTTACTTGTACATTTTGAATATGTATATATTACTAGCATTTGCTTGTGACTTTACCTGTATTCATGGGCTGATTGCATATAATTCACTTTTTATTAGTTCATCAATTTAACGGAGTCCATTCCACTTGCCTCCGACTTTCCAAGGTGATAATTAACCACCTCGAGCTTCTTAATATTAATGTATATTTATATTTTATTATAAAAATATAAAGCAAACATTTCGTTATATGGATTTTTTCTTTTTCCGATTTTTCCCCTTTGAACCAACGAAAATGTACGGCACATGAAAAAATATTATCTATGCATAAAATACTTTAAAAATAATTTTATTTCGTGTTGTGTCAAATGACCCCCTGGAGTGGGGAAAGAGAGGGGATTACAACTCTCGATTTTTTCCCCTTGTCCCCATGATTTTTGTACGGCGTTGCGGAATAATGGATTAAAAGCAGTATAGCAATAGTATGACACAGATGCCGTACATGGTCAAATGACCAAATTTACCTCCGGTAACTCTCGGAAATTAAATAAAAATTCCGACTTGGTGGACCCACATTTTTGTACGGCACTGAGCGGTTTCTTATTATTTTTAATGGATCTATCGATGGTTAAGAATGCCGTACAAAAATATATGACCAAAATTTACCGAGTCTACCTGTACTTTTCAATTCTCTACTGCACTCAGTTGGACAGCTTACAAGTGACGGCATAGTGATGAATCTTATTATTTTTTGCTCTTCTTTCGTACTAGATATGTCCCGTGGTGGTTCATTTGACCCATATTTTTTTCATATGCGGGCTTGTAGTCTAATTCATTTATTCAATTAGACTACTATTTAGTAGCACTTTCGAATCGTCATTACATAGTATTTTTAACATTTACCACCGATTCGGAAAGCAGTATCTATGGAGAAGAATCGGCAAGAAACTCCATAGTTGCATAGTTGATATGTTCGCGATATGAGAAACTTTTTTCGAAACAAGCATCTGAATATTACTAGAACAACGGATGATCAGACCTTTTGTTTTTATACACAAAGAGAAATGAGAACATACCGTCTGATTATACGTATGGCATATGACCCATAAGCATACTCTACAATTAGTTGTGAAAAACGAATTGACTAATAGCACAAAATGGTTTTTATACCTGAACTAGATTAAATTCATTATCAGATAGACAGAAAAAAAAATTAACACCACATTACAATGAAAGCAAAAATATGCTACTTTTAAGGTAGTAATGCGTTAAATAAAGTATGATGAAGTGATGAAGTGATCTCATTTCCCCACAGGAAGTTGTTTAAAAATACGGTAAACTTATAATTAATCAGTTTATGAATGTGATATAGAAACCAGCTAATAACGTCCTATTGAATCATTAATTTTTTCTCGAAAATTTTACGTCAACCTCAAAAAGTGTAACAAACAAACAAATCATTTTAGCTCTATGATCATTAGAAATAGAGCAGGATCTTTAACGTGTGAATTTTATAAAAAAGCAAAGACATGATATTTATGAAGACACTCATGAAACTTTTTCTTACCATGATTACAAAAACTGTATATAGTAACAATTACAATAACAACTTCTTCAGTAGGTACCAAGTTCGATTCGTGACCGAATCCGAATAGAGTATATAGTCCAATTTCGCGAATATGAAAACTATTTTATAAGGCTGTGAGTCAATGCAAATTTCAATTACATATACGATAAATAATAATGACTGCACTTCCATCTCTTTTCCTTAAAGCAGTAAACAAAATAATTATCTAATTACGTTACAAATAATATTTTTTTCCTAATTAGAAAAGAAATAGAATAAATAAATAGTTAGAATCTCTATTAATTTGGCTCTACCTCAAAATACCCAAACAATTAATGATAAGAAATACATAATTGAATACTATTATTATAGTTATTTATTACCAAAATTAATATCGAATAAATATACAACTAATTAAAGTCAACAGGATAGTTAATCTGAACAAAAGAAGTCCTCCTTGTACTGATTATATTATAAAAAATTAATAAATCTAAGAGTTATTCCTTAAAAATGTCCACAATATTTACAAAATAATATAAAGGTACATACATACATACGTAAAAAACATTTAATATTAAAATAAATTATTTTATGCTATATTTTAGCAAGATGAAAATATTATAAACATTTAAGTCGCCCTAAAATGAGTTCAATACCATTTTAAACCAACACCAACACCAATATGCATAAATCGATGCGCACTACTAGATAGAAATATCGAAATCATTACTTCAAATTAAGAGTCCGAGTCCTTATTTACTTAGATACACCTAAAGATGCGCCGTTGCAAGCATAATATAAAGATGTACATGCCCCATGTAGAGGCCGAGTCAACGCGCCTAAACTCCCTAGCTATATAAACAGGCGCATTATCAAACCACCACCAATACATTGCCGGTCGTCACAGCGTCCGTACATACAGCCAATTTTTTTTATAAATTTCTTTTTGTGCCAGTGCTTCTGGAAAGTTCATCTTGTTTATCACAGGATCCAATTTTATTAGGTAAGTCTCATTCCCGACGGACCCTTTTCCGTCCTTTCGTTTCAAGATAGTTTTGCCTAGTCCCTTCATTATTTTTTGTAAAAATTTACTTTTAAATATTTTATCTATTTGTTTTAAATATCATATTTTTAAAGTTGTTTAACAATAACTGTAGATATTTTTTTTTTCTTAGTTTTCCTGTAAATTCAAATTTTCTATGTGATCTATTCAAATATTTTTAAATCTCAACAATTTGAACATTAAAGGATTAAAATAAACTTAAAAAAATAATAATAGATAAACATAGGTATGATAAAAATTTAAATATAGAACATAAGATCAATCTCGAACTAAATGGAACAGACAATAAAAAATGAAAAAGGAGTATTCACGCAAGGTTGGCTACACAATGCCCCGTCCTCCGCACAAAGCCGTCGGGATATAACAAAACACCCGCGCCCAGTTCCTGATGATGAGCAATTTGCACATACGCTTCAATGATTTTAAATCAAATAACCTTTCGATGCATAAAATGTCAAACATTCTACCTCGAATCTTTTCACGTATCTATTCAAATCTAATGGAATGCCATAAATCAAATAATTATATGCAACCATAACAGCAACATGGCCGTAAATATTGTGTAGCAACTTTTCCCAGCACAATCAAGGTTGAAACCATGCATACTTTAAGAGCTTCTTAACCTCAGTTAATTTATTTTGTTTGATAGATTTCAATAAGAATTTGCAAGATAAAGCAGACTCACATAATGCTCAGAGGAAGATTTCAAATGGCTAACGTCTACCATATTTGTACAATACATTCCCTTTAACCTTTCGAGTAGGTACATACTTGACTATGAACGGTAAAATTGAATGAATAATATTTCAATTCACTTTATAACCGCACGATTAACCTTACAATAACATTTAACTAATATATGCATAACTTGATAAGAAAAAGTTTCGTAATATCTAGATTAAATTTTTAACTTGCGAGAAATACGCAATTATTAACCGCAATTTACATAACTTTAAATTGACAGGTAAAACATTTGTAAACAAAGTACTTGGCGTACAATTCGAATTTAAAAATAATCTGATGAGATGAATAAAAAATTAAAAATAGTCTTTACATTTAGATCTAATTAATTGACTCTAAATAATGAACTTCCAGAAATAACAGACCTTGTAGGAAATAGACAACAGTTATTTGCGCAGAATTAATAGAATTCCACAATAGATTCGTTTAGTCTCGTAAGCTACTTTCAAAAGTATGCAAAATAACGAACAAGGCATTGCTACAATAATCATTCGGAATTGCAGGTTTATTCATAGTTAGGTCGTGGCCGGCCAGGGCCACCTGCACTCGCGTTATATCTTAAGTATTTATCTACCCTTCAAGGAACTATTATTTACTATAGATGCACATTGCATGCTGTATAATTTGCGTTCTTCTATGCGTATTAGGCACAAGAACATGCGCATCCAATTTTACCATGACTAATGTTTACTTGTAAAAATAACTATAAATCTTTGATTCGTTATCTTAGCATAATAGTTATGACTATTTGTTAAATTTAATTTTTTTACAAATTCATTGAATAATTTGAGATTAATATTTTTGAAGAAACTTTAATTCCATTAAAATAAAAGTAAATTTCAGACTTTCAGTGCATTATAAATATAACATATCCCATAGTATCATCTGAAAACCATTTTTAACACAAACAAGTCTTGTATTATTTAATCCTATAAACAATTAATACCCCTTGACCAGTCCAGACGCGGTTAAAAACGTAATTAACGTCTCACTTTAGTACTAAATGACCCCGCAATCTGTGTGGAGCGAAACAAAACTTCGATAAAAACAGTGCGCCAATCAAGCCTACCGCGACTCACACACGCGTGATGGGAACCAAGACTAATCGTTTTCATGACTCAACTCCACAACGGCTAATTAAAATTGAAAAAAAAAACGTAGAAAACACTTATAAATTACCCTTCAATCAAAAGCTTAAACAAAAGGTACCTAAACTGATGATTTATATAAATCAATGCCTAATTTCTATCCATGTAACATATTCTAAAACTTCGGTAATATATGGTCCTGTGGTCATATTCTAAAGATCTGCCCTAACTAAAAAGTACATAATTCAGAAGCAAGAATATTATTTTCAAATTCTGAGTGACTCAAAAGCGAGCACGTTTATGGTCACGAGTTTAGAACCAAGATCACGGTCATGATGTGTTTTAAATTGCACAGTCGTGGTCAAATCTTTCCCGCATATAAACTAGATGTGACGTTTATAACCAACCTGTCCAATGTATGACGCATGCGCAAAATCACTTGCGCATTACCTATATGTTATTATTATTAAATATAGCGTAGATTTTACTTTATTTCCTTATAATATATAATTGTATTTTACTTTGTTTTCAACAACAAAAATTGCATAACTGAGATAAACAACGTAAGACTCTGTTTCGATTAACATTGACATTGTTGCAACTATTTGCCTACATGCAGTTGGTCATTATTTCATGAAATCAATATTTCCGTTCGTGCCAGCCACCGGCTTATGCACAAGAGGTAAATTAGATCCGATACTAGAAGCTCCGCAAGGTTACTTGCCGCCTCAATTATCCAACATAATGATAACAATTTTCACGGATCATGGATATTTAGTGAAGCTAAAAACAATAGCTTCAATTCTTCAAAGGAGTCTTTTTACCGGACACGGACAGACAAGGTTAACGTGTCATAAAAATTTACGTCGTTAAGAACTGAAACAGATTTAATAATTGCCATCAAGTTGTATCTACGTAAGAGCTTTCTAATAGATTTTTAGTAGTTTTATTTTAATGTAATACTGAATGTATTATTTGTCAATTTTGTAAGCTGAACAAAGTTTTCAGACCGTAGAGGCTACATGACCTTTTGTATTATGTACAAAATTACATGATCACACTTATTGTATGAATAATCAATTGATTCATTGCTTGATTTCATTTTATTTCATAACGGACGAAACGTGTATATTGATGTAAATAACGCACTATTGAGAATTCTCTAATGTTTTTATACATAAGTACCAATTCAATATAAAGATAATGATTCGATAAAAGAAACCAACCAAAGGAAACATAAAATCAATAATGTGAGGCAATTTTAAATACGATATTAAAACTGTAGATGCAGAGAAAACAATTGTACGTTATTCAGTAAATATTTGAGTTTCAATAAACTCATTGATATATCCCGCACATCGACTTTACCTTTTGCAACATCTCATTGCATAAAACCTTTTCAATCTTTTTCAATCGTTGAACTTAAATGACTTTGATAAAATAATAAACGATCTTCAGAAGCAGTAGTATATTACATAAGCCCACGGCTGGAAAAATGGGCACATTTGTTGACATTTCACACTTGCCCAACCGGTCCGTTATTTAGCCTCCGAAAGCTCTTCCGCTGGCATTGACCTAAGGCTTAGCTAGACCAACATTTACTTTACGATGTACCGTTAACACTTCCTATCGATAATCGTCTGGATAGCGTTATTCATAATTCTGGTAGAATTTATATTACATTAACGTGATCGCATTTAAGATTTCATTTTAATTATAGGCCAGCTTCGGGCCACAATTCCTACTGGTGGTAAGTAACGTTTGTGGTGACCCCGTGCTAGTTGTCCATTGTACATAATATTTATTGTATCGCTGGTCTTTTATGTAGCTAGTTGTGGTTGTCCAATGTTGTCAATTTGAATGAGATAAAAATGTCTGATTTAAAACATGTTGTTATATTTATAAGGAGCTGACTTAAGAAAAGCCGATGTTTTAAAATTGGTTCTAAGAAAACGATGTCTCAGGTGAATTTAAGAAACAAGTTAATTGGGTTTTCTTTACCCTATTCAAGCGAAAAATTATAGCAAAAAAGCTTGGACTAGCCTTTGTAAGATATTCTTTAATCGCCAGCCTCCCTTTCATCAAAACTTTCCTTATATTTAGCTACTCCGCTTTGTCAACCCACACTATTTGATTACCCTCCTTTGTTACCTACTTGAGCAATGGCAAAATAGCATAGTTCATAAACAAAAGGAACAGTTAATATGTACATATATATTGTCCAAGCAGTAGATAATAAAATGAGTGTTTCATTTATTCTTTAAATTATTTTTTTACTAAAAACTGACAATAATAAATGTTGTATAATTAATGGAGTTTATTTGCTACTAAAGCTTGAAAATGAAAATGAAAAATATATTTATTTCATACACACAATTTTCAAATACAGAAAGTGGATGAGTCCTCCTAGTAAGTTTACAAAAACCTGTTTAAAGCTTATTTCGATTTTAATGTTTTTGGCTGTATTGTAATAGAGTAGCTCTAGAATAATTTTCCATCGCAGTATCGTCTTGAAAATAAAAACAGTATGTGAAGCAATAAAAATCGATTAGTTACGAACGAAGTATAAATCTAGCCATCGGTTAGCCATATTTCCACCGTCATTAATACAAATTAGAAAAAGTGTTATAAGTTCTCTATTATGCAGAGTTTCAAGATACCTACCAATATGTTACAAAACAACTAATGGTCTATATGTGGAACAGTGTATATTCCCCTATCTAAGCGAGAAAATTTCCCGTTGTCATTGATTTATCCGAATGAGATAATAGGATCGATCCTCGGTCCCAATGCAGCGACAATGAACCGTGGGTCGAACGTTGCACAATCGGCTCTTGAATAACGGGTTTCGAAATGTAACAAGCTCTTCACATCGACGTTACAATATAACATTGTAGGTCCAGTTTATATCGCTCGGAATACCCCACGAAAGTAATTATAGCTTATAAGGACGCGACCTGCTTGCTGCATCGAAAATTGGCATCATTATAAAACATTAACGGCACATTGGCCTTAGTTTTTTCAATTTGAGCAATTTGATGAGATGTATTAGAAATTATAATTCAAACGCGATATTACTGCCTCATAATTGGTTCAAATCTATAATCGCATTCAATTTTGGAGAAGATAACTCAAACGTTAGTGTAAATGATATTCAACGGGTGAACCGGCCAGCCTTTTATGCATTGAAAATGTAAATTGTGAAAAAAATCAATGTCTGGGTCAATCTAGACGGTCGCGCCTTAAAATTTATACATTCTCTGTACGCGCAGAAAACGTGCGAATTTTAATGGCACATTGCAATTTAATGTAAGTTATTCAGTGATGAATGGCTGTGTATATCGGAATAATGATGCAAGAGTCGTGTCCCTGCATCTCCTGTGAACTCGTCAAAGAATTACAATAACTTTCCCAAGCTTTAAGCTTACGATATTCGATAAGTCGACATGTTTAGCGTAATAAAATGCAAGAACTAAGAAGCATAATAATTACTATATCTTCTGATCAGGCTTTGCGTGAGTAATGTAAAAATAAAGCTTCTTATTGTCAAATGGATTAATATTGTAATTTATTCTTGGAAACAAATGACGAATACCAATTTAAAATGCTTTGCAACGAGTCTACTACGATGATATGCGTATATCCTGTGTTGTATTGAGTTGATGATAATCCATGGGAACTGCGCCGTACTTTTTGCGTTGTTCGTGGTAAATGCATGGTAAAAAGTTTATAATAATAAAATTGTCATTACGTGCTTCACGAGTATGATTTCTTGATATGACATGGACGTCGGAGCTTACCGGTGACATGATAAATACTTAATTGAGCTATCAGATAGTCACGACCTAGAGTCACTGATGGTTGAGATAACTTACCGTGATGGAGACATCGAATTATCCTTATTAATATAATAATATGTAATAGACGCAACCGATGCTAATTCATGCGGTAGCATACGCATCACAATTGAATTGTGACTCTTTTATTATTTTAATAAGGTCATATGTATGTATTAGCATCCGTCGGTTTCGCAAAAGTATTAAATGATGGAATACTATTGATATTATAATTACATTAGCCGCAAGGCCTTGTAGCTGACGAAACCTTATAAGGCTTACGGGGACCGCAGTGTTGTAATGTTAATCTATTGAATATACACGAGTACCGTGTCTCATAATGGCAACAAAAACGTGTCATCGTGTTAAAATATTTAATAACCACGTCGAATCGTAAAATTAATCCTGAAAAGAAGATTTGAATATCGCGTCGCTCGTATAGAATTACAAGCATACTCGATTTCGTAATAAGCGCAAAGAGACAAATCCTACAAGGCCTACAAAATCAGGTTATCAAATGGAAAGCCTATTCAGAAACCATTCAAACACGTTCAGACCTAGTTAAATTGCATTAATATCGTGACAATAGCAAACTGGGCAAAAAGCGGAGGTAATGTGAAGAAAACCTAACTATAGATTACAGATATAAATAGAGCAAGACCTAAAAGATAACTTCGTTTGTATATATTCAAAGGTTAATTATAAACAGCAGGGGGTGTCACGTGCTAAGCCCTGCAAAGTCGACCAGTGGGATCGCCGGCATATTTTTTTGATTGGCGCAATGAACAGCATGCGCCAATCAAATCGGATTCAATTGAAAGATTGCTCAAATGTGTGGGAAGATTACTTGCCTTGTCCAGACCACGCCGAGGATATCCTTCCAAAAAATTACTCACAAACAAATAACTCAAACGATCCGAATGGAATACTACATTTAGTCGTATTGAAAACCAGTGCATTATAAATCAAAAGCAAAGAGATGATCGAGATATTTTATCGTGGTAGAGGCAATGGCCGCTGATGTGGATACGAAACTCGTTTTGCAAACTTGATAAATGCTTTTATTTTTTTCTGTTCTATTGGATATTTAAAAAAAATAATACGTAGGTACTCTACTTCGTTATTTTTTATACAATTTTATTATATGAACATTAACGTTGTTTCAAAGGACTAAGTTAGAAAATAATTATTTCATCTTTAACAATAGCTGGCATAATGGGAAAAACTGGAATTATCATTAAGAAATGAAACTTAACCTTTAGATATTATACAGTCCACTATCTAGTAGATGCAGGCAGCAAGCTCGTAAAAAAGACTATGCCATCGTAGGTATGCATAATGACAAAACTCGAATTCATAAAAGACAAAAAAGATTCAGTTAAGAACGAGTCAAGCGAGTAATTACGACAACCCAGTAAGAAAACAATTATGAAACATATTACGTATTGAACTTGAAACGCAATAAATCAGAATAAAATGTTATATTCTGTACGGTTTATTTACCAAATATTGATTAATTGCGTACATAACTGTTCTATGTTGACACGAAGTTTCAATATAAATATTGCATTCGTAGTAGCATTATGGCGGCTGCAAGCTAGTATTGATTTAAAGGTGTAAGCAATACGTATTTATAGATCGAAAGAGGTTTGAATGGAATACAGTACACAACCTTTGACGTCAATTGGAAATAGCCAGAATCGATTAAATTAAGTCTCTTAAGTTAGTGCTACCAGTGAATCATTCATACGATAGCATCTCTGCATTCGGCTTGCCGATTCCATACAATGAGTCGATTAAAATTCACATAATGTACCTTGGACGTCTCGCCGGATCATCCATATTACAAACGCGCGTTTCGCATCCTGCCTAGCACGCGCTAGGAACTGTCCACAATGAAAGCTTCGCGTCCATTCATCTATTTATACGTCTAGAAACATCCACGTATTTGACCAACGTTTGCCTGCATAATGACTTATTTTAAACTATTGGCTTTTTATAAAGAACCTACGTCCTTCACGAACGAAAGCGATTAGTGGTTTATTCGTAGCTCCATTTTTTTATATTGATTAACGTGAAATGCATTATGTTCAAGCGAAAAATTTGCAGCAATCGCTAATTTGCAGTAGCATAATAATAATCACTATATAATATAATATAAGCATATTATAGCGATTATTTGCCTGGTCATTAAAAAAAGCTTAAAAAGGAAGTTGGAGCTAAAAATAAGCGACATGCCTGTTAACTATCATTATTTTCAAACGTCTATATACATGTAAAGAGGGACTAGAGCAGGTTTACGCTATAATTACCACGTCGAAGGATGTTACGATCTATTTGTGGAGTGGCGCCAGACTACATTCCAACAGGACCTGGGACATCCAGTTAACGCTTTACTATATACCTACTGTTTAAAAATAACTTCTTCGCTTCTAAGGCATTAAGATTTAAGAGCTTTGAACATACACTTATTTAGATTCGGGACGTTATATTATTTTACCAGAGTAGATATTAAAGTTGAACTTAAAACTTTCCAAAGCTATCTCATTACCCACTTTCACAAATAGCCGACATCCTGCTCATACATGTCAACTTTTAATTCAATTGAACTAGACGATAGGCACTCGCCCCCAGCATGTCGGGCCCTTATATTATCCAACCTTAATTGAAAAATTGCGATGAACGTTAAGCTCGGAGGCGGCGCGTAACATTGGCCTTACCGCACTCACGATTCATATACGTGCGTTTAAATTTAAAACATCGGCATAGTTGTAATAAATACCTAACAATTTAAATATTTTTACAGGATGAAGGTGCTGATTGTTTGTCTGGCCTTAGTGGCTGTGAGCCTCGCCATGCCCGTCGCAGAAGATAAGCCAGATGTGCCAGTCGCACCAGTTGCTGCAGCGGAAATTAAGAGTGGGGAAGAAAAAGTTCAGAACGATGCACAGCCAGCGGTTCCAGAAGCAAAGAAAGAAGAGCCAGTACCTGAAGAAAAAGAAGCAAGCGCACCTATTGACGCAGAAGCCAAGAGCGCACCTTCTCCCATTGAAGCCGCTGTAGATTCCAAACCTGCAAAAGAGGACGATAAAGAATCTAAGAAAGAGGAAATTCCACAGGTAAAATCAGAAGAACCAGCTAAAGACGCCGCCCCTTCAGAAGAAAAACCACAACAAAAAAGTGAAAGCCCTGAAGCCGAATCCAAACCAGAGTCGAAACCTGAAGAATCACAAGCGAAAGTAGAAGAAGTTGCACCAGCCGTTAAATCTGTGACTGTTGATGAAGCAATTGACGTTGTTAGCGCAATTAAAAACCCAGCTGCAGTAGCTGATGATGTTGTTGACCTGGCCGCAATCAACCCTATTTCTGAAAGTCAGCCTGCCGTCTCTACCAAGTCAGCGGAACCTGAAGAGAAAAAAGATGAATCACCAGAATCTGAAGTCGCTGCTAAAAGTGAAAACGTCGAAGAAGCCAAACCCGTTGAACTGAAACCTGAAGAGAAGAAAGAAGAACCTGCTGCAAAATCACCCGTTCCTGAAGCACCAGTTGAACCCAAATCTAGCGATGCTGGAGTAGCCGCTGATTCGCCACGCGTAGTTCGTGATGCTGTGGACGAAAAACCAACAAGCGCTGATGCTGCCAAGGTGGAAACAAAATCTGCTGATGTTGCCAACGCCGAAGATAAGCAAGCTGAGATACCTGCGATTTCTGTCAAATCTGCCGATTCCAGTGAAGAATCAAAGGAAAAAGAGGAAAAAGTTGAAGATAAAAAAGACGACGCACCAAAGGAAAAAGCAGCACCCATTGAACCTGCACAGCCAAAAGAAGAAAGCGAGAAGAAACCCGAATTGAAAGAAACTGCTTTACCTTTAAATGCCTCTACTAAAGACAGTTCTGAGGAAAGCTCAGAAAGTTCTGAAACAAGCAAAGACTCGTCAGAGGTTAGCGCTGAAAAAACTGAAAAGTCGAGCGCTCCTACCTCCTCTTAGATAAGCAAAACTCCAGAGGCGGTAGGCGTGTGTCGACAGAAACTCCCTCGACACGCGCCCTCCGCCAGCAAGAGGCAAATTGCCCTATGCAGTGCGTTTGTGATGGGTTCCCGTTTCCGCCGGCTGCGATCGGAAAAACGCGTGAATGTCAGACTAGTTAGAGACTTATTTAAATAGTAGAAACTGAAGAACCTAAGTTGTAATTATTTTCAAATAAATTATCGAATTTCCGGTACTATAAGTAATAAATAAATACGTTTTTTACATAATGTTTTATTTGATACCCTAAAATAAACTTCAAACATTTTTTAATAAGTTAATTTAATTAATTAAAATATATAGTGTAAAAGTTAATCAAATAAAGAATAGCAAATTGAAACACAATAATTATTCGTTAGTATCATACTATAGATAGGTATACAGGTAAATTAGCTTGGAAAAATTTTTGCGTTTGTAGTAGTGTATGGTCAGCATATATATAAGGGATTTTAAATTAAACTATATGTGTTTCTCCTCTGAAAAATATGAGACTTTATTTTAATATTTGCACATTTAACATACATATAACTTTTACATTAACAATGTTACTAAAATGAAAAATTTAATAACCTGAAAAAGAAACGACATTTAAAGTTTAATTCTTTAGTTTGAGAAGTCAAAGGCTTGCCTCGACCATGTTTTAACACTGGAGCCATTTTGAATTAACAATATAAAGTTACAACACTTACACACAAATTAAACACTAGTTATGGCCTTCATACAAAACTGCTGAATACGCCGTTCGCACGGGAATAGAATGTGGATGCGATTTCCCTTAGTTAGCATCCAAGCTTACGTCTTTATAATGATTAAACTGTATAAATTCATTCTTTAACTCCGGTCTGTATCGTGCAGACATGGGTGTAAAAGTCTCATTTTAGCTATTAAATGTAGTTTTTAAGTACATCTGAGTTTTCATTTGGGGCCTCCGGCTGCGGGACATGTAATTCACTTCAATAAATATTATAACAATAATAACAAATAATAACAACAATCAACAAATACAAAATTTATCAATTAAACTACGTACATAACTCAGAATACAGAACAAACAATAATATATTATTGTTTGTTCTGTATTCTGTATTATATAAACAATAATTATAACAATAATAAACAGTTTGTTCTGTATTCTGAGGTACATAATAATTATAATTTTTGAATGAAATGTTCTAACGGTACCAAACGACTGCACGTGGCACCTGCGGACAGCGTAAACTGGTTTATTCTGGTTTCGTGCGTGTTTCCACTTTCCACTATCAAGTGACGATTTATTTATTTGTTTTGTTTCGTAATTATTATGGTCAAATATTAATTATGAAACAAATTATTATGGACACGTCACACGATATTTTTTTGTTTCACGGTAGTCGCCTTGTCGTTTGCTCAAGGACGTAAAATTGAATGATATATATATTTTTTTTATAAAGTCAAAACCATTTTCTTTCAAATAAAAACTTGTTTTTATTGAAAACAAATGTGATGCTAGGAATAAGTATAAAATTAAATAGTAATGTTAGGATATCGAAACATTTTTGTATAGGCCAGAACGATATAGTGGAAACGCGCTCTAAGATCTGAGTAATATACACACCACTACATATGCAAAAATTTCTCCAAGCTAATTTACCTGTAGTCGATTATCTTCACTATTTAGGTAATACCTATTTCGTTAAAGAAAAAAATCATTCACATTAAATGTTACTTTTCATCATAGAAGATCTTCGTCTAACGGTGCATTTACATCTAACGAACATAGAGCTAGAGCAAGAGCATTCTTTCGTGATGTTTTAGTGTAGTCGTAAACTCGTATTCAGTGTTATTCAGTATTAGACTATATTCGAACGCTCTAACAACGAACGAATGCTCTACGGCTGTTTACACTAAATAGTTTGACATAGCGGGGTTAGAATGAGCATTCGCTCGTTTGATCTAAATGCACCGTAATATAATTTGAGTTACGCAAAAGACATAGATAAATGTCTCTAACACATATATATTATATACCATGCTTTGAATTGTAAATTTTATACAAAAACACTTGCCGTATCTCGTATGTCCATTGATTGGGGACATAATATTTGTAACAAACAAGCTAATGATAATAAGTTATTTATTATTAATAACAAGTATATAGTAGCCATTCCAACTTGATGTAAAATAAATATGGCTCTTTTTAGAGTTAATGTTAGGCTAAAGCGTATGTAAGGCGTACGTTTGTTACTCTTTCACGCAAAAACGACTGAACAGGTTTTGATGATACTTTGCAGTGATGTATGTAGTACCTTATTTACAAGAAGTACATAAAAAAATCGCGCCCAAAGAAGTCGGTTACAAACATACAAACATACAGGTGAAGCTAATATAAAGCGTGTAATAAGGCTTACCTATAGAAATTTATACCGATTATTTACGAGGCGCCCATCAATTCTTGGCGAAAATCTCAATTATCTCCGATAAGTTAAGTATAAGCTATAGATTTATAAACATTGAAGAACTATAAACAACAAGATTCATAATCGGCTATACAGGGTGAAAGGTAAAACGTTTGACGAATTTAGACAGGAGCTTCTACTCATGAAACTGAACAACTTTTGTTCTACAACTTTGCTGAATTCGTAGAAAAAAATTTGGACTTTGTATGGAAATCGGTCAGCTGATTAGCGAAGTTAAAAAACTATAGTTTAATAACTATATTTCCAAAATATAAGATAAGATAATTTATTTATAAGTACATAGAAGTAAATTCGTGGGAACAAGTTTCTTCCAGTGACCAGTGGTACATTTTACTCCTAAGGCTAAAAAATTATGGCCCGACTATTGGTACCGCTCGTTAGGACATTCTACCTACTGCACGCGTAGGCAGAGGCATTCTGGGCAATTTTGTTGTTTATTCTACGTGAACGTTTAAACATCTATAGCTTAAGACACTTGAATTACAAAAGTATAAACAAATTGTACTCACTTCTCCTGTTAGCATTCTACATGTCAGCACGCCAAGCGACCACCAATCCACAGCATGCCCATACGGTTCCCTCTGTAGGATCTCAGGAGCTGATAACAAAGGAAAAACAAATCAATAATAAAATGCCTTCGAGTTGTATGAAAAGTTATTGTAATTACCACTTTCATACTTCTGATAGAAGCAAAATTAAGACTTTTTATTAATAGGATAAAGGGAGTATTAAAAAGCATTAAATACAGTAGGTACCTAACTACTATACATATTAAATTTAACAGACAGGATTTCTTTGAACTATGAATATGATATAATAAAAAAACAGTAACTTTGAATAAGCTATTACGTCAACAGACATTTTTTCATGAACACTTTTGAATTTATAAATTCATTGAATGAGGAAAAAGCAAGGATGCTAATAATTATCCTATTAATATTATAAATGTGAAAGTTTGTATGGATGTTTGTTACTCTTTCACGCAAAAACTACTGAACCGATTACAATGAATTTTAGCACACATATAGAGGGTAACTTGGATTAACACATAGGATAGGTTTTATCCCGGAAATCCCACGGGAAAGCCGCGGGCGGAAAGCTAGTACTTTATAATACTCCTTTTATTTAAAAGCAAAGAACATATCCCATTCACACTTCTTGTGCTCTACGCAACATGCATTCCTCCATTCACACAAATTACTTAATTAAAAATATATAATAAAATGATTTATATATTTACGTTCATGGTAGGAAATTTCTTGCTGCAGTGAGCACACGAAGTCATTTGGTGTCTTCAGTTCACATGTCACAAATATATTTAAGTTTTCATGCGTTATTTAAACTTATAACAAAGGCAGAAACTTCAATTCCTCTGTGCACTAGTATTTACTATTGTATATGTATTAAATTAATTTGTATTGAATCTCCTAATACGCAGTGGACAGTTTTCTGGTATTATAGTTTTCTCAAACACGCTGATACCTTAAAAATTATTTTCGTAAATATATTATGTAGAGATTAGTCAGAGAAGACCCAACTGATCATTGTTATTTAATAGCAAGTTGAAAATTTGAATAATATTATAATGATATTATTTATAATAATATTTGTTCAACATTTGTTTGATATTGTTAGTAGTGATTGGTTCAGTATTCACATACAGTTTCTCTAACAATAGAAGGAATAAAGTAATTGTTTTCTATTCTATAATATGTCTGATATCAGTTTAGAATAAACTATAGATGGCTATTTTCTTGGATAAAAAAATAATTCTGGATATCTCAATAGTAAACATACTGCTAATATTCGATTTCCAAATTAATTTTAACTGCATTAAAAAAACCAACATCAAATTGGGGTATAAAAAGGTTTATCTTGTAAATAAAATACTTCAATAATACTTCATCATTTATTCACATATTTATATAAATTATCACAAGACTAATGTTCCTGCTTTTGAACTGATACATCACAACATATACTATCTCATACCACATACATACAAATATATAACAGCCATACATAATAAGTCATAACATATTTAAGTAAGGCCATAGCTAGGTGCTCCTATATACAACGTGCGACGTAAACATTTAAACGAGGCACACGATTAAGGTATCTTTAGAATAAAATATATTGTCTCACCACCAAATTCAATTTGAATTAAGTTTTAAAACATTCGTAAGGTACTCACTGATATGAATTTATATTAATTTTCCATTTCTTTCTTACTCCAAGCTTTATCAATAACACAATACAAGCAATTTTAGGTCGTTATTATTGTTTATTCGTTTCTTAATTTTAAACCTGCAATAACGTCCCAATCATATTTATGAAATTTATTTTCGATGTTACACACTATCAAAAAAGTCAAAAAGGGTCTACATAATACGAAATGGAGTAAAAAAGCAATAGAAGCGACAAACCAATTGCAATGGTCGAATTATCATCGCAAGGTACAGCCTTCTCTTTGGTGATAATTAGTCAATAAAATATAATAGACGTATAGGAAAACTATGATTCAATCGAGATGCGAATAAACTACAGCTAGTTACAAAATGAGGTAGGAAAGTAAATAATTATAAGTTCATGGATGGATTCATTGTACATGGAAACATCGAGGGGATTTGAGGACCATGCGTCATCTTTTTAAAATAAAACTGATTAACGGATACAATTATTCTTTGTATGTATGTCAAGTTGGAATTAAACTTGTTTGTAAATTAATGCGTCAGTAACTAAAATATTATGTTATTTCTAAGATATTCTTTTCCCCAGACACCTTAATCAAAAATGTCTGATATTCCATGTCATAGGTAAAACTGTTTTCTGTTAAATTTTTAAATGGACAAACATTTAATGAAATAGTAAGTATTATTTTTAATTTATCGTCATAATTGTGTTAGCTAGCTAGAAAAATAGAATTAAGCCTATGGATTTTGTTACGAGTAGAAAATAAAGACTAAGATTAGCTAGACATTTATATCTAACATTACGACAAAATTTCACTGTTTCGGAACACACGATCATTTTTTTTTATATTTTATCTTTTTTCTACACTAACATACTATCCATGCACCATCTTAAATTAAATTATTTTCAAATTATCCAAGTATATATATCACACTGATTTAAAATAAAATATTCTAGTATTAATATTTCGAAATTCTACAATTTACAAAACACTAAGCAGAATGTTAGTATCATAAAGCTCTCAAATTTCTAACCATATGAAGAATAATTTGAATGAGAAAATCTTTACATTAATATATTAAAATATAAATATTTACATTTATGTACACATTTTTAAAATGTAATTGTAGGCTTTTTATTAAATTTAATTATATACTACATTTATAAAATGAAAATAGCCCTTCTAATTATACAATTCGAATCGCATGGGCCTCTAGCATCATTACAAAGTTATTAGAATTATAAATTGTTATTCAACGTCTATACTACATCACACTGTGTTACATTACACTCGAATCCTGAAGGATCCTCTAATATATAATACTCTTAATAACGATTAAAGGCTCTAATGTGTATTCAAATGAAGTATAAGTCGATTTTAAAATTAATACCTGTATGTACATTATTAGTATTACGTTTACATCTAAAATTACATGTCGTGAATCATGGCTTAATTTACTTCGCATATAAACTTATTTAAAGTAAGTGAGACAGTCGAATATAAACACAAGTGGACACTTCAACCAGCTTTCACAGTTACGTGACTATTGCTTGATTAAGCCTAAACACAACAAAAACATATACGTCTACCGAATTAAAAAAAATATACACACGTCAATTGTCAAACAAATTATAACACGAAACTAAAGGACAAGTTAAAAATAAATAATTTAATAAACTTGCATTTTAATTGTAATGACTAAGTACATTTACAATAATATAAATAAAATATAGCAATATTTCACAGATATAGCTTTATTACCTTAAAACCTTATTAACAATTTTTGACGAAAACAATTGCACGTTCAAGAATAAATTCTTCACAAAATAATATAAGATTTAATTCTTTCATAGCCCAAAATTTCGTTTCACACGGTAGTCATAAATCGATTACGCCTTATATCGATATATCACAAAAATCGAGTGAATAATCGAAGATTTCTATTTCTCAAGTAGAGAGCGAGGTCTCGTCTTTATTAATAACAATTGCACGAACAAATTTAGAATGAACTTAAACAAATGTGACTAAATCTAAGCGTTTGAACAGCATCGATCAACAATACAATGGCAATGAGACGAACGGCGTCGTTCGTGCAATCGCGAATAATTGGACGCAGCCACACCACGTTATCGACGATCACAAAGACAACGTATCTCTAATAAGTTTACGAACTGTATTGCCAACCGTGTTAGATTCAGTTTCGGGTAATTTATATTTAATCGCGAATAGATACGGCTGGATATCCGGGTAGGAAGTATCGAAGATGAGATCGGCGTCCGACCGGTTGGGCATCTTGGGCACGTACTCGTGTCGGTTAATTATTTCAGTGATAAAAACAATTTGATCCTGGAGCATTTCGACGACGCTTTCGTGTTTACTGTGCATATCTTGGTCGTTGCCGGACTCCGTGAGTTCGCAACTGACCCGCCATATCTCCCAGGGGACCGGCACGTACGTGGGTAAGAACCACCTCGTTCGATGTTTCTGGAAGAATTCGAGGCTGATCTCGCCCTTGGCCGGGGACGGTCGGCCGTCCAACGCGCGGAGGAGCTTAGAGAATATGGAGATCTCTCTCTTAATTCTGCGCACTAGGGTTTCGGACGCGCAGCAAACGTACGTGAAGTCGATGAAGTCGCAATCGACGTCCACATAGTTGACGGTCCGTATGGAGTAGCTCTCCTCGTTGTTGTAAGTGAATTTCCCGCTCGAGCGGTGGAAGAGAACCGTGTGGAATATGCTAGCGACTACTTCGTCCACTTGGCTACCGTCCATGGCGATTTCGAAGTTGAAATCGCGGGCGTTCATCTTGCCGGCGTCAGTGGCGAGCCGCGCGCATACTAATCGCTCCTACTGACATAATCACTTAAATGTGCCGGTTTACAAGAGGGTAGAGTGAAGAGAGTGTTCGCGGACCGAGGAAGCCGTGTATTGAGCCATGTCAATTTAACAGAGCACAAATCAAATCCCACACTGCAATGGAAAATGATCGTTTTAGTTGCGCTCTATAAGATATAATATGTATGTCTGTTGTGTTTAAATCACGTTCTAGGGATATTCTTTTTTACAAAAAATACAATTTGCGCTAAAGAAATGTAGTCTATAATTGTTGCTCGACAATATAACATGCTACACTAGTAACAATTGAGAATTTTCTATATCCTACAAACTACATTATCAACGTAAATGTTGTATTAAACAATTGTAATATTCCCAACCAAATTTAGACCCCAATCTATATGTAGACAAAATGCCAATAAAAAATGTATAACAAAATAAATCAAGTATCAACTCACCCATATATTTAAGTGTGCCACAGAGCGTAGTCGTCCGCGACCCGACAGACAACCACTTAGACAAGCCAAAGTCTATCAACTTAATGTTATAATCTTCATCCAATAAAATATTCTCTGGCTTTAAATCTCGATATATTATGCCCGCGTTATGTAAAAAATCTGTAATTACAATTATCATGTTAATAAGTGCTTAAGTATATTGTTAGTAATTGGATGATTATTATATGGTAATCATTAAAAGACTTCTTTGTTTGCATGATTATTCAATATTTTAATATAGTTTTTTTATAATGTCTGTATCAGAAATATAAAGAAACAATTCTGGAACTAAATGATGTGTCAAAATTAATGAATAAATGTAAATATTTAAAACGCGACTTATTAGATATATGTATTTCTTAACATGAAACCGCGAGTTGTCTTAATTTTTTTGAAGGTTCTTTTTTTGTTTCAACATTCATGACTCAGTACCTAAGACAGCTATAAATATATATAAAATCATTAAATATGCCGGAAATCACCCACAGGGGCATGAAGTACATGAAAAAAGGCCATCAATATTAAAATATCGGGATAACAAATACAAGGAAGGCGCAGTATATTATGCCAAATTAGGTCAATGTAATCAAGATTATGTAATTTGAAACAGTCACACATTTAAGTACGAAAATAGTCACGGCGTGCGCTATTTTATAATCTGAAATTATGATTGTAGAACCTGCGGGGCTTTTTGTTTAATACTTGCAATTCTCCTGGTTTCGTTTGATTTGAACACGGATGAAAATTAATAATAGATATAGGTTCAAATGTGTAAGTAGTAAGTACAATATCTTAAAATAAGATAAAGCAGAATATTTAATCCAGAAATCAAGGATGCTTTATAAACTTTAATGTGTCATATTTAGTTTAAGTCCAAGTACAAGTCTAAGAAAAATACATATTATACAAACCTAAAGCTATGGCAATTTCAGCAACAAAAACTTTAACAATATCCTCCGGTAACTTTCCACACTTATCTAGTAAAGCTAGCAGCTCTCCGCCGGGAATGTATTCTGAAACTGACAAAGAGAAAATAAATCAATGCTATGCAAATATTTAGAAACACCCAGAAATTCGATAAAGACAGAAAATCGTCAAATGAGGAACCATTTCCTAAAGTTTTTTCAATTAATCTCGATCGAACTATAAATGTGTAAACTGTTGAACAGTTAACTTTCGTTGTATGTACATATATTATATCAGCATGATAGGATATAATACTATGTGAGTATAAAAGACAAAAGCAATAATTTTTAAAAATTTGTTACAGCCAATATTGAACACAGTTCATTGACTAGCATACCTTAGGTACTTATAAGAGTCTTTTTTACCTATCAATATTTTGTACAACTGATTAAACAATTTATAAATGTACGCAAACATAGTACCTATTTTAACTCACCTATTTCATTCTATCATACGAAATTAAATTATTATAAAGAAGAATTAATATAAAAAAATTACTATTTGATTACACGGCCGTGTAATCACACATTAGCACCTAATAGATAAAAACTATAAGATAACCAGAATATAGAATAGAATAATTACTAATACCAATCTGTGTAAATAAACAACTTAACGTATCATAACATAATGTAAATTAGAAATGCAATTAATAAACGTTTCTTCGAAAGTGTAATTAATGAATCATTTACATTAATAACAATATTTATCAATAACCATAGAGTTGAAATTTCTATAAAAAATAAATTCAAGGACATCACTAAATAAATGCGTAGCAACCGAATCGAGCGACAATGACCTTCAACGGATTGAATTAAACGCAATCATAATGATATTTACGATGACCTAATGACACGTGGACATGACTCGACCCCATTTCGGAGTTACTAATATAATCGTCTAGTCGCGATAGGAATGATAACGCAGGAGCAACCACCTCCGCTAGTAGGTCAAATCGTATTAAACACCTAAAAGAGTTTTCGTTAGCAAGTTTCATTCGAATCTCCAAACAATACAAAAATAACGATTTAAAAATTCAAATGTCACGTGCGATTTTTTTTGCTCATGTTTTTTACAAAAAAAAAACTTCTCTATACATAAATTGCAAATTATTAAGATCGTTAATTAAACCAGCACAAAAACTTCAACACACATCGAGATTAAGTATGAATAAGCATATTGTAAACTAGAATGATTGAACATTTTAAAACACACTAAGCATAGACAACAAGATTCTTAAGACTTCTCGACTTTATACATTTCTATACAGCTTATATTGTAGACTGCAATTAACTAACTAATAGAACTTGATATTATTCACAAATAATTTAATAAGATAAATATGCCTATAAATTTGCTAATGGTCACTATATTCAGAAACAGATAAGTATTTGTATGATTATCATGACTCCCTCGAGTGACTTTGTTCATAATGAACTTTCAACTATTTGATATTCCAAATCAATAGCCTGCATAAGAACAGGATATCAACATCTTCAAATGTTGCACATTAGTTTTATTATCATTTTAGTGCATCTTGCTTCACTAATTAAGTTTATCAATATAGATTTAATATTGTGAAATTGTCTATTTCTCAGTGTCTAACAAATCACCAAAAATAATTGTAAATACACTCAAATGAGAACAAAGTTTTGCTAAAATAGATCTAAATGCATTAAATGAATAAATCAAAGTGGTATAGTTTTCTTTGATCCAATCACTATATTCGTATAAAATTAATATTTTGGGACAATGAAAGTATTATCTTGCAGTCATAATAATCATAAAATTGATAAGTAATATAATCATCCTAAGATTAAACATACTATCAACTAAATAAATACTCATAACTTACCAATATATAACCTTTTCTTAGTCTGCCAATGTGCAATTGCTCCAGCTATGAAGGTATGGTGGCCGACAACTGTTTGGATCCTTGTCTCTTCTTTCACTTGTTCAACTGCCCTTTCATGAACTAACTGTGAATGACAGAGTTGCTATTTTAATGGAGGTGTCAAAAATCAGTAATGGAGTACTGTAATACTAAATAAGTATCAACTGTTTGTTCCCCAAAACAATCCCCTATCAAATTAATTAATATTCAAGGACTTGCATAATTAAATATAGCTGGTCCTTTGTGTTCAAAATAAAATGTCTTTATATGGATATTTGCTTAATACATTATTTTCATTGAACAAATTATACAGTCAAATTTATTATCTTAATGCCATTGGGCATTGGCCTAGTGTGCTACATAACATAAAATGTGAGATTGCAGGTTTGTAGGGGGAATTTAATTATTTTTAAATGCACTCAGATAAACAGCTTAACTAAATATCATTGCATGTTAAGTTTGATATGTAAGGATGATTTATAACAGTAATTTTAAATTTTCATTGTAAAATTAGTCCTATAAACTAGCTAGCCCACAATAATTGTGAGTATTTACTTTCTATGAAATTGTTGCCATAATATTATTAGTTATTGCCATTATAATACTCAAAATAATTATTTCATTACATGTCTAAAATTTGTTAGAAACATGTAGGTACATGTTTTTCCTAATTTTCAATGGTATCAAAAAACAAACTGGTGCAAAATTTGATCCATAACAAACATGTAAATTAAAGTAGATTTTTTAAATCAATTTCCTTTTGACGCATTGTCCTTTGGGTACATTAAATTTTTTATAATCTACAATATTCAAATTAGCAAGTCATACTCATAATCCATATCAATGAAACATCTGCAGCAATATGTATTTATCTGCAGATTCAGAAAATTAAAAAAAATGAAATAATAGTCTGGTCTGGTGCTCTACGATGAATAAAAAATTAAGACAGTTTTCATCATCACAAGTTACCCAATATTTCACAACATGATGCAAAAATTATTCAAATCTAAACTTGATAAAACTAATAGAATTATTTTTAACAAAAACTCTTTAATAAGAATTAACAATAACTAAGATGGAATTGAAATTTGGATTGATTGTTATTTGCAGTGTGTAAGAACCAGTAGGTTGTTTCTTCTGTTATATTTATATCAATTCCATATACTTTACAGTAAAAAACTGATTATCCGAACGCTGATTAACCGAATCGCCAATTATCCAAATTGTCCTAATAAATTAAAAATATGAATAAGTAATATAATTCCGTAATACTATGTACTGCTTCTTTTCTAAGTAGTATTGTATCTACAACTGTCTTTGAAAATATTCATTAAGCCTATTCTATATTTTGTTTAACAGTTGGTTTTTCTTGATAGTTTTACGAAGATTGTTATTAGTCTACATCCGATTATCTGAATCATATTGGCGTTCTTCTGTATTTTAGTAGAGGAACAGTTAAACAAATAAACATTCACATTTATAATAAGGAAGGATAGCGTACCTGTGATTTGCTCAACACTTTTAACGCATACTCTTTGTCTTCAGCAATTTTCCTCACTTTAAAAACTTCACCAAACGCACCTTTAGCTATTGTTTCAACTATTTCAAAGTCTTTTTGTAGGAGATCAGTTGATATTGGGAATTCTGGAAGAAAAATTGATTCCTTATGTGCAACAGGCCAAGCAGTCTTACTTGCTTCTAATGGACTATTTAATGTTGATTCATGCCACCTGAAATAAAGAGATATTGTATTTTATAAGTTTATTTAAATAAAATCAGTTTTTGTGAATGGGTATTAATTATCTATCTTTTTTAATTATCTGTAGAATTCAATCATTTACATGGTTGATGGTATTCATTGCAGGACCCATTTAACATCTTGATACCTGATTTGATGTGTGAACTTAATTAAGTAAGCTTCTACACTCTGAACTTTTAAGATAAAGACAGCATTAAAATATTTGCATTTATATTTTCTAAGAAAGCCAAATGTAAACATATGATTTAAAGTATAATTCATAATGAAGAATGCAATTAAAAACATTGACTGTTTCTTTGTAAATTCACAAGTGGTGCACCTACAGCTAATGAACATGCCCAAAACAATAACATACACACAACACGTGCGATTTAATTTCGTAAGAATGGTAACGTTCAAATTTATAACACTAACCTTCGTCTGGAAACGCGAGACCAAGGCCGAGATGCGCTATACACCGAATGGTTGCTAGTTATGCTAACGAAGGAGCGTCCGCTGAGGTTACCGACGAAATGGGACAAACTGAACTGTACGTATACAAACAACAGTAGTTATCACACACTTTCCAAAACAATAAACAAGAGCAAACGTCAATATCGACCAAACTGTTTGTTGTTAAACAAAATGCAAGTAAGCAACGATTTAACATAGTCATCAATCGAACAACAAAGCGTTTTGTTATGTTACGTATGTTCAGCTGAGAATGACATTAGCAAGTTTTCATTTGATCGCAGATTACCTGACTCGTAAAAGCTGGGCCGTCGCGGGTTGTATAAACTGATTGCTTGTGGTTCCTGCGTTCTGAACTTCTAGTATGCAAGTTTCCCATTAAACTCACTTAATATATAATATTTTTATAATAACATATCTAATTTATTTTTGTTTTAAATTAAAACCAACAATCTACTATAATCCTTCCATCAATCAACCGTAGTTCCACCCACCATAGACAATTTGCAAAATACAAAGGCAAGATATTCCCATAGAGCATAGTCTACACACAGATAAGCAAAAACATAGTAGATTAAAAAAGTAACATAGTCAAAACAACTAACATATTATATATTACTAGAGGTCCGCCCCGGCTTCGCCCGTGGTACATATTTCGCAATAAAAGGTAGCCTATGTCCTTTCTCGGGTATCAAAATATCTCCATACCAAATTTCATGCAAATTGGTTCAGTAGTTTAGGCGTGATTGAGTAACAGACAGACAGACAGAGTTACTTTCGCATTTATAATATTAAGTATGGATTAGGGACACATTCAAAATCGAGCAGCAAAATTTAAATTTATCAATTTTTGATACCTCTTTTTGGTACCTCGCTTTACATTATTGTAAAGCGTGAAAATTTCACCGTATTTTAACAGTCTTTTAAATATTTATTACGTATGGATAGCATGGTCTTCTGTAAATAATTCATACAATAAATCATTTTTATACATATTCATTTTTAATTTCATTCATATAAAAATAATAATATTAACTACTTACAATAAAAATCTATGATACTATGATGATACTGAACAGTTTAACCGTGATCCATAAACTACGGCCAATGCAGATTTTAAACGTGGATAATATTATTTTATGATAGGTAATTGAATACTATGAATATTCTCGTGCTTTACCGACTGTGCGTTTCATGAAAGAAACGAATCTTCAATGGCGGCCAAAGCTGATACTGACATATGGTAGGGTCAGTAGAAAATAAAATAAAAATAATGTAAATGGATAATTGAAATGAAATGAAATGAAATGAAATGAAATGAAATGAAATAAATTTATTTGTCCATTATATGATTTACAATTAATGTACGACAGTGGGTCCCAAACTAAGTGAAATACTTGTGTCTTGGGACCCTGAGTTGCGCTTCTTGGTTATATACATATGTTATGGACAGTAGAAAGTTAACAAGTAGGTAAATAATCTAATGTAATGGAAGTTAATACAATTAATAAAAAAAAAAAAAAAAAAAAAAAAAATTAGTTTTAGCCATGTTTTAGCTAAAAATTTGTTTAAGCTACCTATTGCATAGCTTTTATCGCGGGCCTTGAGCGCGGGGGCTGAATCCAGAAATTCCGTAACGAAAAAACCTCACGCTCCCCACTCCGTCGGGCACGGAGGTGTGGCTTGAAGGCATGCGCATGCTATACAATTACTTTACCGCGTCAGTCCCCAGTCTTTTTTCTATTATGGCCGGTTTACACGGGCTTAATATCTAAGTGCTTAGTGCTTGTCACTAATACCATATTCCAGTGTGTGAAACTGTTAGTTCAAAGTTTAAGTTCTTACTTTCTACTAGAGCCTAAGTGTAAGTGGTTACATCGTAGGTACTGGTCAATGATGAGGGCAATTATTGCGCCTTAGTTAAGTGACAAGCAATAAGCTCTTAGTACGGAGCTCGTATAAACCGGGCGTTAGTTACTTTATACCAAAATCTCATACCTGAGATGTATTCTATTATAAATACAAGACCACAGCCGCCAAGAAGAAAACAATAACACTGAAATATTCCTTTCAGATCATTAATTCCTAAAGCCTTGACAGGCGCGTCCTCTTTAATATCATTAAATCGGTATTCCATCCATTTATTAATTAAACCAGCTTCGAATAGAGCTAACATATATTTATTGTATCTTTCTGTTATTGGTGAGTGTTTTGGTAATATCATTTGAAGATAGTGACTGTGTATTCTGTCTTGTCTCGCTACATGCAAATACTGCTCTCCTTTATCGTTTAACCAATTCCTTTCCAAATAACGACCAAAAGCACAATCAATTATACAGAATCTTTGACTATCGTTTTTCAAACGATTTGGACAAGTAAACATATTTTGTACAGCAACCACTTTACTGTTAATTTTCCTAAATCGCTCTTCATTATCAGGTAACACCACGTCTGGCGACGCAATTCCTTCTATCTTATAATCTTTAGCTAAAATATCTTCAAATGTATCAACCTCTTTTCCCTTCTTTAGAACAGAAAATAAAGATATGATTGCGGCTTGTGAAGAAAAATTAATAACAAAGAAACACCAAATTGCTATTGATAGAAAAATTCTAAAACTACCTCGCTTCGGTGGTTTATGCAAACTAATTGAAAGTACAGTTCTAAAGCAATTGACGAGATCTTTTCCAAGCTGATCTAATGTAAATGTTTTCGTTTGTTCTATAGTAAAGATAACAAATGCTATCCAAGTGCAGAAGAAGCAGAGCAAGAACTCGATAATTATATTATAATTATTTGTAAATAAATTGCTATCAAATACATCGGTTTCAAAATCGGCCCGATGAGACATGAAACATACTCCACTATGCGCAAAGGGCACGGTGTTATCCACTTCGACAACCATTATATCAAATTGATACAACGGTACTAAGTTCAAGTCTCTTTTCCTTTGTGTAAAATAGACAATTTCTCTAATATTCATTTCGTAATTGAATGTATCGTATAGCATATCTTTGTTAATGGAAATATCTATTGTAAAATTCATAAGTCTTGCCATCGTATTCCAAATATTTCCATCTCTTTTACGCATAAAATAAGACCCATTGCCAAGATTGTCAATTTCCAGAAACGGCTTAATCTGTACAGCGAAACCGATCATGGTATAGTTGTGTAAATCCTTGCTTACATCATGAAATAGTTTGAGATCCTCTACAGCCTCCTTCTCGCCGTATTTGATAGAATAGGTTTCAAATCCGATGCAGGTTCCTAGGTTATTTGTTCGGAATTTTGAATGCAATGAGACGTTATAGCAACTCAGCTCACATTGAAATCCATTTTCAAAACTTCTAACGGGTATCGAAACTTTTCTTGTTGTCCAACAACCAAAATTATTTTCGAGCATAAAATATTCGCTTATATAAGGATTGTAATAAGATATATACATAACTTTTTCTATATCATCATACTGCATTATTATAGCGTTAATAGCTTTAAAATACCAAAAGGCAAAAAATATATTTGCGATTGCAAGTTTGTCATATGGAAAATGATAGAACAAAATAACGTTTGCAAGCGGATGCCAGTACGGCAGAGTAACGAGTTTAAGCATAGCATTTTCAAATTGTTTTAATGTATAGCAATTAAGAACTATAGTATTTGAAGGGTATGGTACGACATCTTCTATTTGTTCATCTATTTTCTCAATATCCGTTACAGTAAAACAGACGTTCATCCTTTTCAATTCTATGTACAGTTGGTCTGGAAAAACTCCAACAAAGAGAAATATATTTCTTCCATTGGGTTGTAAGTTCTTTGTAATGACCGTACTCTGCAAAAAAATAAATAAGAAATTAATAAAAAGAAATGACAAACTTTATCATTATAATTTTCGTACTAAATATAATCTTTAAATATACTCACAAGCATTTCAATTTTTTGTTTCTCTATATCATAACTTTCATCTTGTATACTTATACTTCCAAATGCGTAATTGATCGCGTTTAGCATAAGAATAATTTTTATTATCTCTTTCATGTTATTGTGGGTAGAGCCTAAATGAACATGTAAAAACCCCTGATCACTTATATATAAGGATCCGAATGCAATTATTATAATGTAGAACCATCGAATTTAGATAAATGTGATAGATAATAATTTTCATCAAATCAAATAAGCTTAACTTTCACGAAACTTCAGAATTAAGAACAAAATATTATCATATATTATTCAAACTTAATAACGTTAATGTACCTATATGAAAATAAGGCAACACTAGTTTAGGAAATTGGTAATGACTGATTAAAAAATAATGTTTTTAAACAAACACCATATTATATTGCTTTATTTAATAAAAAAACAAGAAAATATTAAAAAAATAGGTACTTAATTTATAATGTTTTCCCTTATCATTAATGGAAACAAAATGTAAAAGGCTTAAGTATTGAATATTGGTTTTCACAGAATTTTGCCGGGAAGGCATTTTATAAGGTTGTTGCTTACATAATAGTTCTTTGAGACATTATTTACAAATTTACTTAATCAAATACAATAATATAGCCCGCCTAATTTTCACACACAAAAAAATGTGAAAGTCATTAATATTATTTGGCCCTGCAATAAAATATTATTTTGAATAACATAATTCTCTAAATAATTTTACTACAGATTATTATATGGCAACACTGAGTTGTTTAAAAATACAATAAAACAGAACTAGTTTTGTCCATTATATCAATACATGGTATCATCTGCTATATTTATTTTTCGTGATAGAATCAAATGCAATAATAATTATTTATTTAATACAACCACTACCACACCTCGACAGACCTCCTACCAAAACCAATAGTTTCTCAAAGAAGTTAAATACACATAAAATAGTATAACGGTAAACGTTATTCCCTAAGATACGGTTGTAAATTTTCCCAAGCGCGATCTATTTGCTGTTGGGTGTATTCATAACTCCAGTACGGGCTAAAAACAATATTGGCCATTGCAATTTGTTCCGAGTTCGTTGGTTGCGCATCCACGCGTTGCCTAGCTTCTTCTTCCGTTTGATTGTTTCTCACTTGCAATCGTTTTATTGCCTGCAATTAAACATAAATAGAGGTATGTAATAATTATAAGCAAGATTTAATTTATATATTACAATACAAGGTATAATATATAATTTACTAGCTGCGCTCCGCGGTTTCACCCGCGCGGCTCCGCTCCTGTTGGTCTTATTGTGATGATATATAGCCTATAGCCTTCTTCGATGAATGGGATATCGAAAACCGAAAGAATTTTTCAAATCGGCCCAATAGTTCCTGAGATTAGCGCGTTCAAACAAACGAACTCTTCAGCTTTATAATATTATGTATAGATTAGCCTCGTCGTTTCGTCGCATACACTTATATACATATCGCATACATATTATACAGTTGTCAGTATACCTATACAGTTTTAATAATAATCTTCTTAATATACTATTATAAAGGCGTAAGTTTGTAAGTATGGATGTATGGATGTTTGTTACTCTTTCACGTAAAAACTACTGAACCGATTACAATGAATTTAGCACACATATAGAGGGTAACTTGGATTAACACATAGGATAGGTTTTATCCCGGAAATCCCACGGGAACAGGAACTATGCGGGTTTTCCTTTGAAAACGCGGGCGAAGCCGCGGGCGGAAATCTAGTAGAGAATACATATACATGTAGATAGTGTTTACCTCCTCTGGTGGTATAATAACAGCCCACAATTGGTGACAGTACTCGTACCACTTGGCGCGAACCATGACTGCAGCTTCCATCACCACCACCTTGTAACCCTGTTCCCCAAGTATTCTTATCCTATTCCTTGCCTCCTCTATAATCGCTGGCCATACTGTCTGGTTCAGTCTTTCTAATTGACTCTGGTTAAATTGTACAAGTATTTTTTTTTTAGCTAAGAGAAATTAAATCCTAGCTGTTTTTTATCTTGTTTATGTGCTCAGATAATATTTTATATAAAATCAGAAAATTGGTATTTAAAAGGGAAAGTTGCATTGAATTAAGTATTATTTTTGCTATTATAAAGAAATAAATAGAGAAAGAAATCATAAAACTAGTAGAGTTTGGCCAGCCAAAGCTGAACCCAGTGTTTTTTGTAGCGGCCACACTATGGAATGTCATCATGGCGTTTCGGCGTAGTTAGTTGTCAGTTTTGTTGAAAACGGTTCAAATAAGCTTTAATAACGTTTAAATCCTGCTGTGTTGTGTACCTAATGTACCTATATATACTATGATCACCTCTAAGAAAATCAAAAGTATCAAAATGTTTTTTTCCTACAAAAGCCGATGTTACCGGGTCCATATTTTTTAAATTTTCCGCCTTTTACTGGGTTCAGCTTTGGCTGGCCAGACTCTACAAACAATACACTTCCTCATTTTACTTTAATAGTTAATAAAAAAATACCTTTTAATCAAAAATATCTAACCTTATCACTAAATACAATCTGGCCCAGTTTCCTCCTGTCCACCTCCCCATCTGGAGTGATGATATCACTCCCAAACGTCTCTGCTAACGTTCTATTCAATGGCAAGCCTGGTTTATACAAATCGTGTGCGATTAAATCACAATTTACTACGGCAGCACCTTTTAACCTAAAATTATATTAGATTACTTTTTATTTTAATTCACAGCCTCAAGCCTGTCTATAAAATCATTAATTTGTTTGTTGATCAAACCGTTAAAAGTAATTTATCTCAGTAAACACGAATGAAAATAGAGCAATTAAAACCAGAGAATTTAGTCTTGCATGCATAATGCATTGTTTATTCTATGATGGATAAACAATCATGGCAGTTTGTTTTGACTAGAATTAGTAAAAAAAAATCAGTAGAAATAACAATATAAAACTATCTAAATTGGTTGTTAAGAATAAAGAAATAAACGGGGATAGAGCTGGAGCAAAGTATTATTAATTTTTTTCCCTTTAAGGCGTTTGTCCACTACAAGGAATTTTACGGTCCGGCATTCCGATTTTTTACGGTCCGGTGTGGCATGAAAAAACCGATGAACTGCTTGTGCACCTGTCCGTCTTTACTCGGATCAGTGCGGTACAGTTCAAGGAAGTATGGCGGTATAATGCTATCATAAATGATTGTTTTCGCATTTTACAAGAAACGAGTAAAAATATAGAAGGTGAAATATTATATTACTTCGTTATAATAAAAAGTAAAGTTCCGTAAGAGATTTAAAATGCGTGTTTCACTTATTTATTTTAATCGGTGACGAGGAGCTAAATCTATTCCCACTTGAACTTTAACTTACCAACACTTACTTAGATAATAATTATAGGTCAATGCTTGGTCAATGTATATAAAATAACAATACCGACTTCTCAAATCTCATTGCCAGCTAAAAGAAAGTAAAACAAGAGCTTGCTTTCAATTGGCATATGCAATAAAAAGAGTAAAATCCAAGCAAATGGGCACTCGAAAACAATTATACCTACAGCGACTCGTAAACTCAAAAAACCATCCGGAATAGGGAAAAGTAAAATGTCGGACAGTAAAATTACGTATAGTGCACAAGCTAGTATTTAGATTAATTGCGTGCCATACCGGACCGTAAAAAATCGGAATGCCGGACCGTAAAATTCCTTGTAGTGGACAAACGCCCTTACTCACCTTATTTTTTCCGTAATATTACTTTTTCCACTCGCAATACCTCCAGTGAGACCAATCACATATGGCGTTTTAGGAATGTTCGGATTTGGCTGAAAGTAATCATTGTTAATACTTTGTATAGAAAATATATGCGCGAGCAAAGCAAAGAACAAAACAAATGGTCAAGCAAAATTAATCTGTATAGAGATTAAAAAAAATTTGGAAAATCCAAAAGTGCACGCCTCATAATTTTTTTTTAATAAATATTTATTAATTATTATTTTTGTTTATTTAATAACAATTAAACCACATCGAATCAGACCCTGAAAAATGAAAGGGTTCTATTCCTGAGCATACTCAAGCGTAAGAGAAAAAAAAAGACTCGATTAGTAAAGTATTTCGGTCGCTATCGTGTTAACAAGAAAAAGGATCCGCACATACAGACACACGGACGTCCAAGACAGAACTTTTTTAAACTGTTTTTTAACTAGTTTAAATAACAAAAATGACATCAAAAATATCATGAACGTTAAAAATAGTGTTTTTTCTTAATATGTGTGTGTATGTATTATCTTACAAATGCAATGTATGATACATAAAGACATTTTAAGTTTGAAAAATCAGATGTTTTTTATATTTTATAAAATAAATGCGGTATAATACAAAAAATATACCTGTGGTGGTCTCAACATAGTACCAAGAAGTCTCCTCCTTTGGTTACTAGAACTCAATTTAGCCTCCTCCTCCAAAGAACGCATATCATCTTGTGCAAGACCTATAATGTATTCGTCTAACGGTTGCAAGTTATTCTCTTTCCTCTTATCATTTATCTTCCCTACCGCCCGTGCTGTTTCTTCGCTCACTACTATTAACTATAAATAAAAATAATTTGGTTAAAAGTGCTGTAAAGTTCTATGGAGATTTTTTTATATACACCCACTATCCCACTATCCGTATACTAAGCGAGAAGAAACTTGTAGTCTTGCATACACTGATTACGTAAAAAATACTTAAACAACAAAATTACGTCCAAAATTTTTTGCTAAATTTTTCCTTGAAATTCATGGTTTGTTCTCTAGTTTCGCGCAGCCGGCATATGTAACGCTAATCTAATGTGAGCATTTTGTCTATGAAAACATAATATTAAACGATAGCTCACGTGCGGGTGGCAAAGCTGGGCGGGTTGCTTGTTTTGGGTGTACACAAAGGTCAAAGAGTTTAAGAATTCATCTACATATTTGAAAAAAAATGCATCTGGAATTTAACAAGTAGTTTTTACGTACTCAGCTCCATTGAGCTTAGAATACCGACAGTGGGACACCCTGTATATATTAAAATAAACATGCAGCCAACATCTCTCGTGTATTCTTTTAAACAGACTAAAATATAAAAACAAGCAAAGGGAAAAAATTGATTGTAGGTGGGGATTGACAGTAATTCTATTCCTTAATTTTTTTTTTCTTCCTTATTTAAAAATGCTTTTATAACTTACTTGAATCTTAGGATCATCCTTAGTTGGTCCATACATATCCTGAATTGGGAGGACATTGTATTCTAAATCTGGATTTATGTCAGTTAGAAAATCATGGACTGCTTTAATTCTCTTTTCAACGGGTTCTATAAGCTCCCATAATACCTTAGCTGGAACAATAAATAAAAAAAATAATAATGAGCATGTTGTTTATTATTGTTTAAAATTTTTTAAAGCGACTTAGCGATTATGAAACTATTTGCGACAAAATATTTTAACATGAAGAAAAATTTTAAAGATGAAGTTTTTAATTTACTTAATTTTGAATTGTCTTTTTCTTCAACTTTGAGATAACACTTTTTTATATGTTTAAAACAATAGCTTATCTTTAAGGTGAAATCAGTTAATCTGTTGTACAAAAGTTCACTTATTATCAATTTTAGTACCCAACATCAAATATAATAATTTCATGTACAAGACTGAGTTACAACCTTAACACAGATACTAATCAGATAGCCAAATCAGAAAATCCAACTTAATACCTGAATAGTTATGAAATTAAAACTGAAAAAGCATTAAGTAATTCTTACTTTTAATCATATTTACATCAGTAACTCCAACTGTGACATGCTTCTTTGCCCTTAAAGCTGCTTGGGACAAAAGTATTTTGTGTCCATTGTGAAGCCTATCAAATGTCCCACCCAACGCTACATAGTCATAAGTTTTTACAGACTGACTGACGGAACATTCACCATTATTGTCACTATCTGTAAAATAAAAAAAAATGTGTGCGTGTACTAGTGTACACACGTAAGAAGTGAAACTTATTTTTCAAAAAATAATTTATTTTATGCAACTTTACAGAAATACGTCGAATCACGCGTAGTAGGGATAAGAAAAAGATGGCGCGTAACGGAAAAATGTCACGCGTAACGAAAAAATGTTACACTAAATTATTTTTTTCCAACCCCGATAAAGAAGTTTCACTTCAAAATCACAATTTTAATGAAGTTAAGTCAAAAATAAATTATTTGTATTAGTACACATTATAAAACTCATTATTAGCTACTAGCTGTTCCCCGCAGTTTCACCTGAATTGCTCCGCTCCTGTTGGTCTTAGTGTCATGATATATAGCCTATAGCCTTCCTCAATAAATGGGCTATCTAACACCGAAAGAATTTTTCAAATCGGACCAGTAGTTCCTGAGATTAGCGCCTTCAAACAAACAAACAAACACTGTGCTGCATCTAAAATAAGGCATAAAAATACTGAAGCTGTTGAATAACCAGCTCAGAAAAAACTTCAAAACTAAGCCATTTTATTTAAAAAGAATATTATTCTAAAGATTTGTGTTTATAAGTACTGTTGTTCATTAAAAGTAAACCATAAACTTGGTCTTGACTTTATTTTTTACTTCTTGATAATTCTTATTATATTAAAAGTATTCTAATTTTTTCACTAGTATAATATTTTAAACTTACCAATCATTAATGTTTGATGGTCCTTATTCAAATTTGATACAGCTTGTTTCAGTCCTTCTAGATGTTTATCTAAACTACTTTCATATAATATTAAGTCAATTGCATGATTTGTTTTGATTTTCTGTTGATCTTCTATAGGTTTGAGCAATAATCTTACATCTATACTTGAAGTTTGTACTGCAGCCTGTAATATGATATATTTAAGGAAAAAAAATATATATTTTATATAAAAACATCAATATTTCTCAATTGGTGGAATATCATACATTACTTAGTATAAAGTACTGAGAAAATTTACCTTAGAATAAATATTTACTATCTGCTTATTTAAAACAGATAGAGAATTCTCCTTTCCATCCAAATATTTTATGTACAGTATATTTTTTACAAATCTTGATGATTTTAAACAGAAATTATATGTTTTCGCAGCACTTGATACAAACAATAATCCGTTAGCAGCCATTGCATCTAAAAATTAATATAAAAATCAGACTGAATACAATCAAGAAGATTATGTATCTGACTGGAACACCTACCTGATACATGACTTTTCATTTTCATTAAATATGCTATTGTAATTGATAGAATAATAACAGCAACTGCTACAGTATAAAGTTTGTTGTACATTACTGCACTAAACAACAAAATTTGTCAGCTAACATAGTACTGTTTTAAGATATTAAGATATTCCATTTACCATGATAAGATTAATTATTACTAAATGAATATACAGACAATAATTACAAGGAGAACCCCCTTCAAATGATATTTGTAAACTGTCACCTGATGTCTATGAAGTTTACTTACTTACACTTTGCACTTTGAACTGAGAGTTAGGTTAGTAAATAGCAGGTAATTATTTTAATCCATAAACATTTATAAACACTATACGTCAGTTGTGATAAGTAAGTAAATTTAAATACATAAGATTATCAGCAATTTAGATTGTGGAACTTCATTAGCATTAAACTTTAAAACATATAATATAATATTTCTTTTTTTATACCAAAAAAACATGAATTATTTGTAATGATAAATAGAATAATTTTTAATAAGTTTTAATTAATTTATATTACGGACGAGAAACGAAAATTCAATTATCTAAATAATAGCTACTTCAAGTTTCAACTGTCATAAAACATATGTAGTATGACATTGACATATTATGACAAATGACAATTATTGACATTATTCATTTTTTCTTCGAAAGATTTAATGACCTGGCTACGAGACTTTTAAGCCAAGTCTTATTCTTGATCACAAAATATGTTCAATGAGATATTTTTCCTTCCTTTGTCCTTATATAACTTAGAAGAGTGGCAGTTTTATTTGAGTACAATTCTGCCAATGTGTATTTACACGTTATTTAGATCGTTACAACCGTTACAACCATTGAGATAATATTCCTACGTATGGAGGAGACACCACGAACAAAAACTGTGCGCCATTTTTTTGCTCTAACTAAGTTTTAAAAATTATTATCTAGGTACTTACCAATGAAAAGTTATGTTAGTCACTTTTCCGTATTATTTGTATTATTTGCGCAATATTCGTAACACACACGAAGGCATATTTGATGCGTTTTACTTTAATACAAATAAAAAATGAGCGTGCAGTTAAGCCATAATTATGGCTTATGTTGAGCGTAACATAAGTGATGTAGGCGGTGTCGTCTCCAATCTCCATATGTATATCTCAATGGTTACAACTGATATTATATGACATTATTCAGACTGTTTTGAGTTTTGACTGCATTTCGATTTCTTGTAAATTATTTTCCAATGATGTTTTACATGACATTAATCCATACTATATACTATATATACTATATTCTATTATACTATATTAATATTATAAATGCGAAAGTAACTCTGTCTTTCTGTCTGTTACTCAATCACGCCTAAACTACTGAACCAATTTTCATGAAATTGGGTATGGAGATATTTTGATACCCGAGAAAGGACATAGGCTACTTTTTATCCCGGGAAAATTACGCAATCTCGGAAATCCCACGGGAACGGGAACTATGCGGGTTTTTCTTTGCTTGCCTACTCATTTCAGTGTATAACTACCTGGCAAGCAGGTGTAAACAGGTAATTGACTTACTTAGGTGAAAAAAAAAGCATACCTAGGAATATTCTGTGTATCAAAAACTATCAGTCGAATAAATTTCATTTGGTTATCAAAAGTATGAAGGTGATGAAAAAAAATCGATAAAAGTTAATTTAATTAAAAATAGCCGTGACCACTTTTCGATAGGCCTGCAATTATAGGCATATAATATTTTGTTTATAAAAAATATTTAATAAAAAATACGTCTCATCTGGTTATCAGATCGGCGAAGGACGATCTCCCACGGGCTCTTAGACCATAAAGGGGTAAATAGTAAAGGTATGTTAGGTATTTAAATGACAACAATGCTAATTTAATAATATTTTTATTTTACTATTCAAATGACAATAAAGTTTTATATTAACGTTACCTAAATTGTAAAGCTATGCCAAAATTATGTTTAGGAATAAATACAGAACAGTAAAAAAAATTGTTTTTACTGTTCTGTGGGAATAATTAACAATCTCAAAATATATTATATTACCTATTACCCCATTGAGCCCCAAGCGGCCCGATCGGTCCCAGACACAATAGATTTTCTATTGTGTCTGTGGTTCCGGGGCCTGAGTTACATGTTGGTAGTTATCATTGAGGTACCATGTACTACGTACTAATACTACGTACTAATACGTAATACCTCAATGGTAGTTTTGGATAGTTTCATGATTCATCCACAGAGCATCTAGGTAATATACGGTTTCATCACGGTCTATTTTGCTTCGACAATTTGGGATTTTTCTATGTCAATTATTCCTAGTCATTGTTGTTGTATCCTATTGATACGTTATAAGTTATTAGTCTTATTTGAAAAGGTCTGCACAAACGTTTTGCATAATTTTTGGAAATTTCCGATAGGGTCACACACTAATCACTATAAGGTACTTCTACTATTTTTCAATCTTAGCTCCCTTCACAGAATAATATTTTTGGCCACTCCAGGTATATAGGTACCTACTATGTAAGTATACATACTGTTTTAATTTTATCCTATAACACGGGTGCAACCGCGCGCCTGTGGTCAGGGATCACGTATATAACGGGGAAGGCGCGTTTTTGAAATAGGTCCAGCATTTTCTGTGATTATAGCGCGATCAAACCAACGAATAGAAAATATTCAGGTTTATATAGCAATAATAATATAGTGTAGATTTTGACTTAATAATTAAGAGATAAACTATACATTACAAAAATATCCATGTATCTATTATATTTAAGTATCTAAACTAATTTATTTAATAAGGGGTATGTATCTACCTAATGCCTATGTCTAAACATACAATACCTACAACCTTAGTAATATTGAAATCTTAACTAATACATAAATGCACAAATACCACTGGAAACATTCAGTTTTTTTTATTTATTTCTAAGACACGAGTGTTTCATAAAAAATGTTGTGTGGTTTTATGAAACCACGGTAAAAGTGAAACTTTCCGAACACTGCTTTATACCTACTCGGCCTCAGAGCAATAAACCTATATTGCTCTGAGTACTCGGCAGCCGACCGTCACGCGACATGCGCTACACAGACCAAAAAGTTTGAGACGATGTAATAAAAGTTTCACTTTAAAAATAAGCTACAATATGACTAGTAACATTTACTAAAGACTCGTATTTATTCTATTGGTGGATAGTTTTCGTTTGTTGTGATGTATTGTGTTGAAATTTTCTTAAACTTGGACCTGAAAAAGTTGAACAGCAAATGAAAATCAAAACTTTTATTTTTTAATAACGTAACTACGGAAATTTTAGATCCTGCAACAATTATGGAATACGAATATTGGATATTTAACCTTTATATCATTCAAATATTTTATAAATATATCTACATATTTTTTAAACAATACAAGCCCTACGAAGGTACTAACTTTTCTAATGTATTTCCTTCAACCTAATAGCCGAATCATCATTAGAAATACGCGTATCTTCGGTTGGAACCGTGCTTGACATCCATCTGCCTGTGCTTGACTCTGCTGTACGAATACCACGCATTTTCTGCCATCTGTAGGGTAAAATAAATCGTAATTAGTTCTATTTAGATCTACGGCACTTGTCTTATTGGAGAAAATAATTTATTTTCTCCTTGAAATCCATGATAAAGGATATGGTCCGCAAGCCAAGTCCATTTTGTCATGTTCATGTGTCATTTTGTCAATTATTGTGTACTCGTCTAGGCAGATAACTTGTTCAATGGTTAATAAAAGTGTATCATTAAAGTATGGTAACCGTCAGCAGCAGATTTTCTGAAAGCTTTTGGTAATCTAAGTAGAAGGCATTTAGTTTAATTTTTTGAAACCAACTAGTGAGAATTCGTTCGATTCAATTAGCTTTATATAAAAACTCTGTGAGCATATAGGTAGGTACCTATACTTTTATGTTCTCAATTATGAGGATGACTAATTTAAATAATCTAAGTTAAATGGAAAAACCAAATATGAGCTAACTAGGCATTAACTAGGTACCATACACCATTTTGTTTTCGGATCAAAAATAAAAAACTGTTTAAAATTCAACTTTCTATTAGGTATTATAATGTAACAATAATCAGTCATATATTTTAACATAACACAGTTATAAGAATTGAGCAATAATCAAAATTAGGTACAAAAGAGGCGCTAAAAATATATTAAAAAGAGATCAAGTAAATTTTATCATTATATTATAGGATATTTTATTTCTAAAAATCACATATCGTAACCCTGCTAATTCATACAATACTCAAAGCCCCCACACATCAAGCATTTAAACTAAAATTCTCCTCTTGTGTTTTCCGAAAATTGTTCCATTGTTGTGCCATTCTGAAATAGTAAATTAAGAATGTCCAATCACGCAATACGCTATACCACAGATAATAATTATTAATTATCATACTGGCTATACCGAATACGCTAATACCGTTGAGCTTAGATTAAGGATTGGTAAGCCATTGAGTTACTATGTACTACGCTAATACAATATAATATTATATCGAAATTTTTTTTTTATATTGAAATTTTTATCAGGGGCGTTAGCGCCTGTGACCGATGAAAATACATATTATGTATTTGACAAAAGTAGTTCGAGTTTTGCTTCTATCAATTAGGTACCTACTCGTTTTTGAGAATTCTTACCAGTTCATATTAAGTCATTGGCCCATTTTTACTAACTTTCTACCAACTTATAAATAAAATACATTTGAGCTCCGTTTGTTCTAGGTTTATCGCGGAGAATAAAGGAACTAAAAGCAGTTAATTTCGTGTTCTAAAAATCAAAGAACTGCGTAATTATACACAAAATTCTAATTACGTTACAGATTACACGATAGATGCAAACGAGTTACAACCATAATTATTCTAAAAGTGGTTTTGGAAATCGATAAATTCGTTGGGTCTTTGATCTAAAAACGATAGAGATTCAACGATAGAGATGCGGCAAAATAAATCTTCAAAGGATTGGTTATAATAAAGCAAATTTTATTCGCGATTATATTTTATACTAGCTGTTGCCCGCAGCTTTGCTTGCGTGGAAAAGATTAATTTTCATGGTACATAAGTTTTCATCCTCTATTTTACCCCTTTAGGGGATGAATTTTCTAAAATCCTTTCTTAGGGGACGCCTACGTACATATACTACTGCCTACTGACATCTACCTGCATGCCAAATTTCAACCCGATACGTCCAGTGGTTTGGGCTGTGGTTTGGGCTTTTGGCTAAACTTTTACCTAATACTTCATTCAAACAGGAGTAACAATTATCGTTATATCTACCTTATTCATAATATTTTATCCACCACATTCCACCTGCATATTGTAAATACCTATTTATTATTAAATCATATGATTTTCTATTCACTTACTTCTTAATTACCAAATTGCGGACCTTCTTCTTCCAAACGAATATGAAAAAGATATAAATTCCCAGAGCTATGTTGGAGAGATCAACCAGTATCCAGTACCAATTGGAGCCACCCACAGCGAAGCTGATCACTTCTACAGACCAATTTACACCCATCACCACGAACAATTTTAAGTACAAGCCGAATCTAAAACAAATACATAATAATACTATAATAATTATAGTATTATTAACCCACAACATAAATTGAAGAAGATTGAAATTAAGAACGAGATGAGAATTTAAATTATAGATTTTTGTAATTTTAGTAATAATAAAATAATAATAATAAACTCTTTATTAGCAGGTAGGCAATATTAAAAAATTAACAATTTATGTAGGTCAACCGGGGCAAATGCAACTATGGGGCTATTGCAACTAGTTATCATAACTAATTTATTAGAGTTGTTGTAATAAATCGCCACCTATGATTCAATAACTCAACGACTAATAAATCTTACAAGTAATAGATGGTGCCCCTACGATGAAAACTATTTGATTGATAGGCCATTGTGTCAAACCGCTATTTTGAAGTTGGTGTGCGTAAAAACAGGTGTCGAGTTTTGCAGACAAAAATATTGTTTAGGAGTGATTTTTTGCAGGTGTTTTTGATTGGACACGATTATCACAAGCCGTTAAGCTTATTTCATTTATATTTTTAGTGCGTTAGTTGACTCTATTTTGTGTTATTGATGCAGTTACAATTGCCTCATGAAAATTTCACTGTGGGGTTATTGCAACTGTGAGGTTAGTTACAATAGCCCCTTATATTTTTGTATGAAACTAAAAACACTAGTGATGTGACAGTGTCGATATTTTTATTATGTATCCTTCTTGGTAGTCAAAATATACTTTCTTTATGATTAATTAAAGAAGAACCATCGATTATTTCTTCGATATTATACCCAGAGACGGGTTCATAAGTAAAATTCAAATTAGATAAAGCGTGGTTAAAGAATATAAGTAACTAAAAACGATATTTAACACGAAGAATATTATTTGTTCTGACCAAAAACTAAAATTGACTTAGTAGGTAGTACACTGTTATTTTTTTTGCGATTTAAAGTGGTAAATCAAAGTAGGTACATGAGTTTTTCCTCTAAATAATGCGGCGCCATCTACGATCGCAACGTTATTGTATAGATAACGTTATTGTATATATATATATAGAATAATAAAAATATATCGATGAATAAGTTTTTTGCATTCCCCACACTAATTCTCTAACAAATAGTTGCATTTGCCCCACAATCAGAAAAATAAGATTTTTCCTGAAAACTCGTCCTTGCTACACGGTAATCCAGTTCAAAATCCTATGAATAACATGAAATCTCATAAATATATTCTATATTCGTTGTTTTATATGAAATAGAAGAAGAGCTATGGCAGTTAGTTGCATTTACCCCCGACTAGGGGTTAATGTAACTTTTTCTACCAATTTTAGGAAATATTCTCACTACCAGTTATTTATAAGACTACTGTATTGCTTGATTGGTTGAAAATAATCTTGAATAAATACAAAAACCACTAAATGGGTCAAATAAATGACCAAATATAAAAGGAGATAACTGCAACCGATCAAACTTGAAACTTGTTATTTTTTAGTTGCATTTGCCCCGGTTGACCCTACTTACAATCTACTTAATCTAACAACCTACATGCTAAAAGGATTGCCGCTCAGCATTTTACAATGAAAAGCATAGGCCTTCATTGCAGAGCTGATTTTCAGCGACACCTAATTATAAAAACGATCTAATGCTAAAATTCAATAAAGGTATATATATATATCTAATAAATAAATAAATATAAAAAGTATAAATAATATAATAAATAAAATAATAAATAGTAATATCTATTTTAAAAAATAAATAATATACATATCGTGTTAATAAATATATAAATACGTGTGATAAAAATATACATCGAAGCCATAACCAGAATATATTGTGTGTAGGTACAATGTGCTATAATATGTTTAAATATTTTTTTGTTTACTTAAGAGGTATGCTGATAAATATTTATTAAAACAGAATTTTGACTTAGTCTGTCTGTTGTGCACATTCTGCTCTTAGAAAATGACCCAAATTGCAAATAACGTGAAATACAAACTAATTCCCCTATATTTTCAGGCAACAGTGGTTGGAATTTATTATAGAGCCTCTATACATACTTTTAACAAGTACCTAACTAACATTAAAAAACAACTCTGCGAGATCCGTTTACAAATATATATACCGTTTATAAATATAGATATATACCTAATATAAGTACTATATTTATATATGTAAGTATATCACCTTTGTTTATCCTTTATCAGCTTGTCACTTCTAGCTGACTCGGCACCTTTCAGAATCGCGGTTTCTTGTCGGATAGAGCGGATTCTATACGCAGTGATTGCGAAGAACGCCACGTTACATACTACTAGCACAAACACGGGGGTGAAAAAATAAACCAACTCGCTTATCCAATCTGAAAAAATCAAAGTAAACATTCATTCATAGACATTGAGAACCGCTTTATATCAAAAAATGTAAAATCATCAATTAGGAAAGTAGTTTCTACAGCTATGAGCCGATTAAGAAGCTCTATAAAAATTAAATCATACCTAACAATATAATATAACAAACAATCTTGTCAAAGTTTAATTGATACGTGCATCAGTTGTTGCACTCAATCATTGGTATACGACATACGAGATACGAGGTATTAAGTATCCGATGATAAATTCATTTTCTTGATGTGCATAATAATTATATACATACATGTATTACCTGTGTACAATGTACTTGGAATAGAACTAAAACTAAAGTTACAATTTACGTATTACCCACTACACAATCAAATAATTCATTGGTAGAATGTTTGTACAGTAGGTACATTTTATATGTAGAGATCTTTAAAAAGAGAGACGTTTCTCACAGAGGTTCTTTCGCGTATTCCCAGTAATAATTATTACAGTTGAGGAGCCCGGTGCTCTATAGAGCACATTCCTAGTCGGTACCACGTTGGCAAACAGTTTTTAAGCAATGCTTTGGAAATTAAAAATCAAGTTCATAAAACACATAAGTACCTAATTTGTCACTAACCAAATAGTAAACGAAACTTTAAAGTCCTTTTATCTGGAACTATGTAGGTACATATTCAATATTGACCTAAATGATTTTCTGTTACTTACTTTCAAACCAGCATTTCCTACTTCCAAAGCCTGGGGTAATTACGTTTGATGGAAGATTCTCACTAAACTGCATAGCGATGGTAATGATGGTCAAAATTATTGGAACACCCCACGCGTAGGCCCCGTACATTGCAAAGCGTTTCTTCTCTCGCCTTTTATTTGAACTGCCCCTATATCCACTGTAAAATCAATAAAGTGAATCAGAAAATGTGTTTACACACATAAGACACGCATAAAAAAATATGTTTGATATAGATAATTATATCTACAGTTATCCACTACCATAATCATACTTGGGTCTAGAGATACAGCATATAACTTTCTACTGCGAATTCCTTCCCAAAAATATAGCCATTTTTATCATCGGAAAGTTTTAATCGTTTTTAAATAATTTCAAATATGTAAATGTATAATCTAATAAAAGATTCTCAACGATCAAATCAACATTTAACACATAATTCGCCAAAGAAGCATGCAAATAATAGTTATGGTGACGTATCTACATAATTCGTCAAATTCATGAGGTAAGTAGGTACATAATAATTAATTACTTTTCTTTTATTATGTAATCATAAAGGTTGTTGCCTTTTACCTTTGAGTTATCTGTGAGGATGTGATTCCACCAATCCTTTAGTAAGCAATAAACAGAAATAAACAAATACATGTACATATTATCGTATATAGGTAATTAGTTCACTTACGAATTGTGCATAATAAATATTGTACATGCCAGTCTTTATGATTGTTGCACAGTTATTTACGACAGCTTACAATGTAATCATGCTATATGTATATTTGGCATGCTTAGGCATTTTCTTGTAAGGAGTATCGTTCAGAATATCCTAATTTTCTAAAGTATTAAAAAAAATAGTTCACTTTATAATAAATACGATAATAATCTCCCTAATTATTTAATCTATTCCCTTCATAACTAAAAAGTTATTGCTGAGGACAACAGATCATGCTGGGTACACTACAAGTATTCTAAAGTACGGTATAGACCTACGAGTCAGGATGGAAGCCGAATGTCGTTGGTGTCACAGTTCTGCAATTCACATTACGCCTATGAATATATAATTAAATTTTTAACCCAGTCAAAATACAAAGCACACGTTCGATTACACCAAAATAATACCTACTGATTATTATTATAATCATTGATTTAAGTACTCTTCTTTTACTCTTCTTTAAATTGCAAAAAATAATTCATACTTTGTTTAATTTAACATGTTCTTACCGAAAAGTTCTCCATATATCAAAACACATAATGTTGAGCCAGAAGAAACTTGACTGAAATGCATAGTACACGATGAAGGCTGAAAAAAATGATTTCTAGTTAAAACATTTATAGACTGACTATGTTATAAACAAATCAAGGCTATCTCATCAAAAAATAAACCTCAGTACGTATATAAGTATTATGTAGGTATATTTATAGAGAATTCACGATTCACGATCAAATAGTATTATCCCGCTTCCCGTTTTTCAAAGAAATATTGTAAAATATAAATAAAACTAAAGGTTTGTTATCTTTCAAAGTTTCAACCTTTCGGCTGTCGTACGTCGTATTCTGCAGAACACCCGACGTCAATCATCAGATTCTTTGAGATTCTTGACCTATATATTTTATTTATTTATTGAAACAACAATACAATTTTATTTATATTTAATAGTTCAATGACGAATCTAAATCAACTTTCTGGTAAACTAGGAATACCCCGCGGTAAACCGGTAAATAACTTGCATGATATTTCAGCCCGTTTTTTCTATATAATATTACTAGTCTTGTGGAAGATTTTTCTTGTATTTAAGATGTACATTTTCACAAAAATAGCAGTCTTACAGAGTTCTAAGAAATAACTTGTACGTATCAATTATACAATTATTGTCTTTAAAAAATATTATATACAAAGATATTTAATTTTTTGAACCAAAAAAAAGTAATGTCGGTTATATAGGTACACCGTACATAGTTTACTTTGAATAAGTTACGTGTTTGTATGTAGGCATTGCGGTACTCTCTTTCAGTATCGAGAGATCCCATCTAAGGATCTTATTCTATCTGCATAAAAAGTTATTTGAAGTTTACGCTAGCTTTTAATATCACAGACTCTACATTTACTATAATTAAGTTCATAACTATCATGATTATAGATAATAATTACAATAGCAATAATAGTTTGGAAAATCCAAAAGTGCACGCCTCATATTTTTTTTTAATAATTATTTATTTATTATTATTTTTAACAATTAAACCACATCGAATCAGACCCTGAAAAATGAAAGGGTTCTATTCCTGAGCATACTCAAGCGTAAGAGAAAAAAATAGTTTGGAAAATCCAAAAGTGCACGCCTCATATTTTTTTTTTAATAATTATTTATTTATTATTATTTTTAACAATTAAACCACATTGAATCAGACCCTGAAAAATGAAAGGGTTCTATTCCTGAGCATACTCAAGCGTAAGAGAAAAAAAAAGACTCGATTAGTAAAGTATTTCGGTCGCTATCGTGTTAACAAGAAAATCCTCCGCACATACAGACATACGGACGTCCAAGACAGAACTTTTTTTAACTACTTTAAATAACAAAAATGACATCAAAAATATCATGAATGTTAAAAATAGTGTTTTTTCTTAATATATGTGTGTATGTATTATCTTACAAGTGCAATGTATGATACATAAAGACATTTTAAGTTTGAAAAATCAGATGTTTTGCGCGAAGTGACAGTTATAGTACCCACCTCAACGCTTCGCTTATGAGGCGTGCAATATGAGCAAAGCAGATAAGTATATGTATTTAGAAATTAAATAATTTTTTAACGGATTTTAAACGCGATTTTTTCATTTATTTATTATATTATTTTCCCGACGCGACGTTTCGAACACTTTACAGCGAGCGTGGTCACGGGGAGACATTAAAAAGTTAAAAAGTCTTTAATACTAAATGTACCTATAATACCTTCTCGCGTAAAATCCAACCAACCAACCAATCCAACACTAGAAAATACTAAAGCAGATATTATAATTACATGACTGGGAAAAGCTAAAGCTATAAAACATGGCAATAACTAATGCTTAATCATCGTTATCATATTATATGTATGGTAATTAATCAGAGCTGAAGATTTCGTTCCAAGCGCTCGTGTTACATTTGAAATTAAAATTAATTACTCGACAAATAAAATTGTTTACCATGATCAAATTTGAATTAGGGGACATATCATCATGGAAACACACCCAATTTTTTGGTTAATTAAATTAGGGTGATATCAGAGCTAATGACTCCAGGACAATACATTTGTTAACCTATTACGTTAATGTTTCTGGGCAGGGCTTAGAATATTTAGCAAGCGATTATACATATTAATTTAGGCTCCTAAATCAAATATATATCATTTTTTTTTGTTGATTTTAAACAGTTTCAGTGCTCATAAATCGTTATATGGATATTTGTGCAGTGTTACCAATAGGTAGGTTTAGGTTTAAGTTCAGTAAGTATCTAATATCTTTGTATCTATTTATTTAAATTAAGTCGTTTAAATTAATAAATAATACGAAGTTAAACTGTTCAAATATATCACAGAACACTGCTATTACCTAAACTTGTATACGTAGTACATATATTATTATTAGTCTGTGCCTAAGCCCTAAACCCAATGCACCTACAAATAAACAGTTAAAACTGCATTGGAAGCTACATAAATGTCCGAGGAAAGTCCATTGTCGTATGTAATATGTTAAATCAGATTTTTATTTCGACATAGCGTGCGCGGAACGAGGCTAGCGTGTTGAATACTTTCTACCAACAAATTAATAACTTTGTACCTATATCTACATTACTGTGACCCATATTTATTTAAACTATTCCGTTTAATCCCCTTGTTGTTTTTTTTATCTTCTTGTATAACATTTTTAATGAGAGTTGTTGAATATTGACTTGTATTATTGAGGTATATTGTTGGTTTATAAAAGAGCTTGCGTGCCGAGCACACGTGTCAGAAGTGAAACTTCTTTGGCAAGATTTAAAGATACCAAAATCGTTGCCATACTCCATGGCTTGACGGTATAATATAGCCACAGGATAGCCATGACACGACCTAGAAATTTTACTGTCAATGCGTTTCGCTTCAATAGATAATTATAAGTTAACATTACTCTCTTATTAAGATATAAGTTATAACTCACCAATCACGTAGCATCCAGTCATAGCTACACCGATTTTGCCTGTATGCATTTTCAAATACGCGAGGAATATATAGGCAACGATGAGACCCGCGCAGTAAGCCATCAGACACATGCCGTGCAGGTTTCGGAGCTCATGGATGAAGGCGTAGACAAAGAACGTCGCCAGTAGAAATGGTACCGACAGCATGAGACCTAAAAGAAACAATTAATTATAAAATGCTGCTGATAATAGAATATTTCCGTCGTGAACTTTTTCTACTTAAAATCTAAGAACAAAAGTATTTTAATACAAATTACTGTTTAGTTTTGAGTAAATGGAATATAATCTTTGAAAATAAAACAAAAGGAAACAATCTCTCACTAATGTTAACGTTGAATTGTATATATGTATTTATTTATTGTTACTACAATTTTTAGAATAAGTATGTAAAAGTACTGCAAAAGCTCGTAGCACATACTCGTAGCATTATTATTACGGAAATTTTCTTTGACCTAACTACAAATAACAAAATATTTATAGTTAAATGCGGGGTCCAATTAACAGTACATTAGCAGTTTAATGTTTAATGCATGCATTACGAATTACAGTGATAAATAAAACTGAAAAGTAATAAATACAAGTAGGATTTTTGGTTTTTCACCACTACCATCATTCTTCTGCTTCGTAATATCTACTGAAATCCCAATTATTCTAGTCGTAGGTAATTTTTTAAAACAAGTAAAGTTGCATTCAGCTGCCTGTTCAGTCCATATTCAAATCGGAATTGGTTATCATGTGCTCTTTTCAATAACCGTGAGAAATATTCCATAATAGTTGACTTAACGTGATTGGAAACCATTAAAAATAGTAGTAACTTTTAGTGTTACAGGTTACCTACAGAAACTTTAGATACAGATCGAATAATTTTTTTCAAAAGAGTAAAGCTTGACCTCTTTATAAAACTCAATATCTCAATGAATAACAAACTTTTTATTATTATGTAAGTAGGTATGTAAACAAAAGAATAAATTAGTTTATACAAGAAAACAACACTTTTTACCGCCTGATCAAGGTAAGCTATAGATAATTTCCGCCATAAATCAACTGCTCTGCGGAATTTCATTTGCAACTATGTAAGTTTTATAATTATTCAAAAACAATTATATTATTGTATTTCTGAACAACATATTATGAAATAAATATAAAGCATATAATACTGAATGTCATTTATAATAGGAGGATTTAATAACAGTGGGGACAAATGGGTCGACATTTTTAACACGAATGAGTAAAAACATTATTTTTGAAAGGCTTTAATATAAGTATAAGACATCACATTAAATAAATCCTATTAAAAATAAATAAATATTAATGTTTATACGCATTTCAATTTACCTTAATAGTAGGATCCTAATATTATATTCTACTTCAAACTCTACATAATAATGTATGTATAATGTATTGAAATGCTGATCAAAGAATCCTTTCAACGTTCATTAGATCTTTTCAAGTTTCTATGAAAAGATTGCAAATTGAGCTTGTATTATTATTAGGTACAATCACTGAGAATACTTACGCACAATTTTATCCTTGTTACAAAAAAAATTCTATTTTACAACATTTTCTATCTAATGATTTTTTTTTTTTTTTACTCTAGATAGGGAAGCGCTTGACCGCAATCTCGCCTGATGGAAAGCTAAGATGCGGTCTAAGATGGTACGCGCTTCCCTAGTAGGTACCGGAACTATTCTCTAATCTGTGGTACCGGTTCACTCTTCGCTTGAAGACCCCCATATTGTACTCGTCGGGGAACACAGATTCAGGAAGCGCGTTCCAGTCCCTCGCGGTTCGGATGAAGAATGTGGAATCGAACCGCTTAGTCCGGGTACATGGAACGTCCACCATATGGCGATGCCATGATATATGCACACTTCGGAAAAAGGTGACATACGGAACGACAAACAGACAGACATGACGATTGACGAATCGAGGGTTCCTTTTTTTGCCATTTGCTACGGAACTCATAAAAAGGAGAGTATATTATTATTTATTATATTAGAAAAATAGTGGTGCTTTAGGGTGGCTCTCGAAAATGTTTCGTGTTTGATAACACATCTAGACAAGAAGCGAAATGCTTATTCATATATCATTTCTCAGTAGAGTTTAAGTAGTGCCATAAAAAGATATAGATTAAGCAGTTAATTCGCGCAGAGGAACGAAAACAAATAAGTAAATAAATGGGATAAAATACATAATAAAATTCCATTACGTGATGAAGGTATGTAAGTGTACGCAATATGTGTGGTGCGTACAAAGCTAATTTGAGTAGAACTTGTAATGTCGTCCAATAGGCGTTCACGTTAATGGCTCGTAAAGTTTATTGCTCGCGGTTTGTTGAATAACACAATATTTGTCCAGCACTTAACTCCGCCAATATAAGTTACCAAAAATGCTAATTATCGTAAAGTATCGCTAATTTCTACGATTTAACATTCCGCCAGTGTTTCATTGAAGTCTTTCGAAAAGGAAATTTGGTTGCAAATCTTATTTGAAATATTATCTAGATGCACTAAAATTATTTATATAAACTAGGTTAAGTTCATATTTTATTATTATATCCGCAGTGAATTCTATATATTCTTGCCAAATGTCATTAGTCCCAGTCTGTAATGTCTCGATTTTGTATTAATGAATAAACAAATGGGACGCACAAGGGACGCATGTGTAGTCTATTAAATTGTTTGCCTGCTTAATATAGAATTATAAACAGTCAATAATTTGATAATGTGAAACCCAGTACATATTTATATTTTATGGTGGTTTGAACCCAGGGCCTTGGCCTCAGAGCACATCACTGCATATTGTAAAGTATGGGGATATAATTTGGCTAATTTAGTAGTAAGATTTATTCTTTGTGTAGTCAATTTGATCAGTTGCCTGGGTTTCCTTATATTTGTTCAATGTCCGATTGTAGATGTGCTTTAGTGTTGCACATTAAATGTATTGCAAAATTGGAGAAGAGAGTTCAGATTTATGCCATCAAAATAAAGTTGTATTCACTCACACATCATATTATTATACTTGAGTATTTTTATACAACATCAGCCCAATCATCAGGCCATCTCATTAATAGGTGATAAAATAAATAAAACAGCCCATGAGTATTTACCTACAGAGTTACGGCCTCATGAATAATTGTGTCTAAATGAATAAATAAATCATGAGTTTAAGTAAAATGAACATTTAATTTATTGCTTAAACAAATTAATTTAAAAACTTCCGAAATTTTCCTAAAAAATAAATAAGTAGCTAATTATGCCCTGCATAAATTTAAGGATAAGCTTTCATCTAGCATATTATTTCCACCCTAGAAAGAATAATAAAAATTACAATAAACACGCTCAGAAATGAAACTATCCAACTATTTCACTGTCTAAACCAAAGGAAACTTCGTTATAGTATGTACAATTTTAAGCGAACCATACGAAAACATACATAAAATGTTTTCTTCTTACAGTCTAAACCTTCTTATCCCCGATTTAACCTATGGATAGCTCTAGCACCTTATGATCTTCATAATCATTGAACAATGGGGAAAAATATGTAAACATTTCACTTACCAACTCCATAAGCTATATACAATACAGCACTATCGTCTTCCACTTCATCAGGGTAACAGACTCCAGCCACCAGTCTCGGGGTCGGTGAGCTACCATCTTGCATCATTTCAACACAGAACTTTGATGGTGAGTGCAATAATGGATTGTTCATTGATACTTCATAGAGCGTCCCGTTCTGGAACAAAAATCGTTATTTTGGAAATATATACCTAAGTATATGTATAGGTAATATGGTTTTTATAGTATGGTAAGGTTTTATGGATTTAATACTAGGCAATGATGACTCCCATAATTAGTTTGCCAGTCGTGTGTATTGCATTAACAATAATCGTTTAAAATTAATTGTTCATTGTGTATAGCCCAATACAAAGCAGAAGTTGATCTTTCTGCCCTAATAATATGAATATGCGATAAATAAATAAAAAATGTTTCGTTATATTTCTTTGGATTTCGTAAACAATAACTTCTAGAAATGACCAACATAAATTGACAGTATGACAGTAATTTATGTTAGACCTGTCAGGTTCCACTTAACCTGTTTATTAGCTTGAATAATTGCCATCATCTTAATTGGATTGCATATATGCAAATACAGCTATGCAAATAATGTTGTTTTATCTTTTAATGAAACGTTGGTTCCTACATAATAAATGGCTGATTAGTTATTACGATAGTATGAAAGAAACCTGTAGAATTAGGTGTATATATCTAATATCTATCTAAATCCTAGTCTCTTCTCACATAGTGTCTAAACTTGAGGGATGTTATAAATCTCTTATGCTCTGAAAACATAGCAAAAATATGAATTGTTTCCGACACATGGTAAACGTCAAGCAACAAGCAATATGTGGTTGCAATAACAAATCCTTCTATTAATAATAAACATGATCCCATACACTATTATTTTAGAACTAATACTCATTTGTTGGTATTCCGTGTGAAAACTAAAATTTTAATTTAAAACACGTATCCGCGCCGCGGCCGTGCGAAACAAAACGTTTTGTTAAAAACAAATATTCCTTGAAACGCTGTATTTGTTGACACTAAGGTCAATATTTATAATACAAGTCAGGAATGTGTTCACAATTCACATTCGAAACCGACGAAATGTATCATGTATGAAGTGGTATAATTAGTCATAGTATTTGAAACAATATAGCTTTGTTTGCGGTTGAAAGGTGCTAATAGAAAAACAAATTGCGCTCCTCAATTTGTTTAGAGTAGAAAAATTATTGTGTGTTAAATTCGGAAAATGTTAATTATAGTAAACGTCATAAAATACGTAATTTATATTAAAAGAGAAGCTAGAAACTCGCTTTCTAGCTTCTTTTGTAGGAAGTAATCTCTTGAAGATCCAGTCATGAAAATTCTTCCTGTAGTCCTGGGTCAAACGGGAGAAGTCATGCGATGCGACTAGTTATATCACAAAGAAAACATTTAAGAATCAATTGTAATCCATACTAATATTATAAATGCGAAAGTAACTCTGTCTGTCTGTCTGTCTGTTACTCAATCACGCCTAAACTACTGAACCAATTTTCACGAAATTTGGTATGGAGATATTTTGATACCCGAGAAAGGACATAGGCTACCTTTTATTGCCAAATATGTACCACGGGCGAAGCCGGGGCGGACCTCTAGTACTCTATATTATTCTAAATGTATGAAGTATTATTTTTTGAAAAAAAAAAAAAGTTAGACGTAAAGATAGACGTGACTTTATATGTGACTCAAGATAATATTTTTATTGTTTTTTTAGACTTGCAACCGAATTTGGGTTTCTAGTGGTAAGCGATCACCATCGTGAACATTCGGAGAAGTTGGGCTTTTTTTTAAGTGGGGAAATCTTGTATAGATAGTAGATACCCACGGCTTCCGGGGTGCACAAGTAGCGCCTCTACAACTGCCTCTACAATAAGGAAAGGATTGACTACACTACAGAAATAAAGTAATGAACTGGATGAGAAAAAGGAAACAGGCCTCAGGTACCTAGGTACCTATATAACACAACGACATACCTATAACAATTATTAATTTACAAGCTTTAAAACATACTTTGTTTTCCAAAATTACAAGGAATGCACATAAAGTTTGCTCACACCTAAAAACTTCCTTAAGTTCTGTTTTTAGATCCTTCCTTTCAAAACACCACTTAAAACAATATATTTTTAAGCGTCTCAAATGTAAATATTATTGTGGAATGAAATGACGTGATGAACGATTTGTTCCAATAATCGCATCTTATCTTGAATTTTGTTTGTTAGAAAGATGCGGTAATATTTTTTTGCTTTACCTATGTATGAAAAAGTTTATAGACACTTCCGATTATTACTGAATGATTGAGTCACATTATAAGAATAGATATTAGTTACCTATTCGGTCGTTACAATTAATATTTAAAGTTTAAACTCAAACTAGAGACTACCTTTAGAAGAGCTTTTGAATCGTCAAAAGCTCAAATAGATTTTTTAACTACCCCATTATTTGCCACTGTTGAAAATTATATGTATAAATGTTGAGTGGTCGGTCATACGGTTCTGCGAAAAACACGGATTCGAATCCTTTATTTTTTCAGTCACTTAAGTGTAGGTACTTAACAATGATGATAAGACGATAGAGTCAGTCACCATACCTAATAGAGAATAATTCAGGCAATGTACATTTTTATAAAAATTATTATTAAATATTTTTTGATACATGTTGATACAAATATCACATATCTGAAAAGTACAAACCTCCTGAATATATATTTCTTCTTCCATGAAATTGGAGGGCACAAGATATTTCTCACAGGATATTTTGTACATGTAGAAGAAACGTTCAAGGGCAGATATATTTGTTGGCTGAGTTCCTTTAAACACAGGTGGGTTGAAGGGATTTATTTCTGGTATGTTCATATCAGCACAGGATCGGTTAAGAAAGGCTTGACCTGGATCACAACACCTCCACAAACACAATCGTCCAATACATGGACACCCAAATGTTGTCATGTTTCCATCTTCCATGAAGTCGTACCATTTACCTTTGGGGTATTCGATTCCATTGAAAATTATTGATTCATTTTCATACTTAACTCCCTCACTTATATCCAAACTCTCATCCTTAGAACAAAGTCGGTCACATTTGACAGTACACACTATCAGCAAGAATAGCACGACGCACTTCATTTCGCAGAATTATAAAATCACTATTTCACCTTAAACTAAACTGTACACTAGTATTTAACTCATTAAAAAAGTGCATTATTTTGACAATTTGTATCTGAATTAGCTGTGACTAATAATTAACATGAAATAAATCCGTATAAGGAGAGTTTATCGTGTGTAAAATGTTTATCATAGCACTCGTGAGGTAATACGATGTATCATTTTAAATGTGATAAGAGATAAGACTAGGTAGGTCGCGGTCGCGATTGCTTCTTACGGACGTCGGGCTCGAATCGTACGTCCTTTCAGACTGCCGGCTGAAACTTCATTCCTTTATCGGTCAGTTAGGGAAAGCTGGCATGTTCACAGTACTCACACTTATGCAATTTCACTTACAGTATGTTCAAAAATAAATGCGACTCTAGTTTCATTTTAGACTTGAATTGTAAAATGGGTCTATATATGCAAATATAATTACTTATGAAAGCTCTCATAATTTACCTTTAAAATTATAATTTAAAAGTAAATCAATTGATGAAGTTAATTATTTATTCTAATAATAATCAATTGGATAAAAGAATTAATAATCATTCAATTATCAAATAATAATTAAATTCCTGACTTTGGTCGAGTAAAGATATTAACTAAGAAATATTATATTTGTAGTAAGTACGTAATACCTACCAATACGCGCTAACAAATATGTGTTACATGTTTATTGTATAATTTTCACACTATTGGTTTTAAACTCAAACTCAAACATTTATACAATTAGACTTCTTCTAGAAGCACTTTTGAATCGTCATAACAGTTTAACAGTTTTAACATTTACCACCAATTCAGAAAGCAGTATCTATAGAGAAGAAAAAGAATCTATTTAATCATAATCGTAATCTTCTACTTCACTGTTGGTTCTAATTGAATATATTTTTCCTCATGTTCTCGCGTCTTTCTCCAAACGTCACTAAACATATCCAGACTTATAGCATTTGTTTCCTTTCTAAATAATTCTTCCACAGTTTTCAAGTTAAAGTTCACATTTTGTGATGCTACTTGCCCTTTAATTATGCCCCATAGCACAGTATTACCATTATTTCCTACAGTAGTGCGACGAATGTACTTGTGCAGAGAAACGGAGGGGAACTGGCGGGGGTCGGGCGACGCGGGCCGCGTAAAGCAAACACGCTTAGTTTGCTTTACCTAGCGCGAAAGGATGACGCAGTCGTATTTTTTGTGTAATAATTTTATTATACATAGGTACTTACATATTATTCTATTATGGCGCGCACAAACTGTTCGGTTTACGGATGTAAATCTACATTGAAATCCCAGAAAGAAGCAATATTTCAGAAAGATTGTATTAATTGTATCTGTTGAATTAAAATCAAAGCTATGTATATGTTGTCCTCATTATTTTCTAATCAGATTGTACATCCCAATGCGAATGCATTACTTAGTTAAATGTTATAATATACAATTAAGAACATCCAAAAATAAAGTGTCCACGTAAATAATATTTAGCAGTGCAATATCGGTAATTATATATTTATGAACAAATAATTACATCAGATTTAATAATCGCAATTATTTTGAATGTACATATGAATAAAGATTTCATCATAATATTAATAATCACAATTGTTTTATTTCCCATTTGTTGCAACCCTAGCGTATTTTCGTGTGGCAGCGTAAGTACCTACGCTGGCGGCGGCATCGCGCGACATCAAAGGCGATTCCTTACTGTAGGAAATAATATTGTAATACTGTGCCCATAGTAACTCTATTGGGTTGAGTTCTGGATGGTATGGTGGAAGGTGCATTACACTATGTCCATGATCTTTGAGGATTGCATCAAGTAGGTAAAAATTGTGTATAGTTTGGCTTATTTTTTTTAATAATTACGTGATAACTCTGATTATTAATTAGTAATATTTAGCACACATATAGAGGGTAACTTGGCTTAACACATAGGATAGGTTTTATCCCGGAAATCCCACGGGAACGGGAACTATGCGGGTTTTCCTTTGAAAACGCGGGTGAAGCCGCGGGTGGAAATCTAGTAGTCTATAATTCTTCCATTTACTGTATCACAAAATTCTTCATAGATTTTTAGATATTCGTACTACACCAATTACATCACCCTGTATTTATAAACAATTGCAAAATATGACACATACATAGGCCGGGAGATACTGACACAAAATTTCGGGTCATTTGTAACAGAATGGCGGTTCTACAGAGGTCTTATTACGCAATGACTAAAAGAAAAATGATGGTCAGAACTCAGAACGCTGGTACCGGTGGACTAGTCGCGTGGGCGTTAGTCACAGTCGTCGGATAAATAGCGAAAGTCCAACGATTTGTAAAACAAAAATTTTAGAATTTACCGATAGCCCTTAAAAAAGATGTAGGCGGTAGTGTCATGCCATACAGTTACGATGTGACTTACAGTCCGCCATACCGACGTGAATGCGTTGATTTAAAAAAAACAATTCAACCATTTGTACCGGGCTCACTTTTGCACAGGTAACCATCGTCGTGCTGCCATTTACTAAAATCGCCATGCCATACTTTTCGGACGATTCCAAATGGTCGCCATACCGCGGAAAATCTGCAAATTTTTGAATTTTTTTTTCTCGGCAAACGATTTGTACCACCTTACATTTTTTTTTTCAACAACTCCTGAATGATTATAAATAGAAGTGTGATAATGCCATACCTGTGGGAGGTGGCGAATACAATAAGAAAAAAATCTTATACACATTTTTTTCTTATTGTAAGATTTTATTCGTAGTTTGAACGATTTATAGCAGTATGGCACTAATTTTTAGTCCGCCGGTAACAGCGTTCTGACCATCATTTTTCTTTTTGTCATTGCGTACTAAGACCCCTCTAGACAGCCATCCTGTTACAAATGACCCGAAATTTTGTGTCAGTATCTCCCGGCCTAACATGTGCAATGTGTAAATGTGTTGACGTTCCAGCTCTTCTTAATATACCTATACGTAGTTTGATGTAAAAGCGAAGTGAGGCAACGCTAATAGCTTCATCATCAGTTGCGGGAAGCTCAGAATGTTACTCTGTAGTTTGTAGTATGATAGTAACTAGTAGGTATGTCGATGCCATAAATTACCTCGGGTTTTCTCTACGCATTATTCTTGTCTAGGTGCGGTAAGGTGTAAGGTGTTGCTTGCATAATCCTAATCTATAATATAAAAATGAATCGCAAAATGTGTTGGTAAGCGCATAACTCGAGAACGGGTGGACCGATTTCGATAATTCTTTTTTTATTATATTCCTTGAAGTACGGTACCAGGATGGTTCTTATGTAGAGAAAACATAAATATGTACCACGGGCGAAGCCGGGGCGGAGCGCTAGTACTATTATAAAAGCGAAAGTTTGTATGTATGGATGTTTGTAACTCTTTCACGCAAATACTACTGAACCGATTACAATGAAATTAAGCACACATATAGAGGGTAACTTGGATTAACACATAGGATAGGTTTTATAACCCGGAAATCCCACGGGAACGAGTTTTTCTTTGAAAACGCGGGCGAAGCCGCGGGCTGAAAGCTAGTGCTACGATATATCAGTATAAGACCTACATTTATGAATTAGTAAAATTCTATTTGATTTGTGACAATGTATGGCAATTTTTTATTTATATCTTCTGAACAACTGAAATTTTTTGATTTATCGTCCGCGGCTTGAATACATATTTTACATATTTTATTTATACCTACTGCTTAAATTATTTACTTAATATTATCTCCCCTTCCTTCTTCGAGTTACTTTAAATTTTAAATATTTTTTGAGTTTTAAATATTTTTTCTTCTTATATCTTTATCTTTTAAATGTGGAAACCATTTTCACACAGAAAGAATGCTAGTAATGAGACTTTAATAAATAAAATATTTTAGTACATTTTTCACACACGGGACGATCTGATCCTGTGATAGATCCCATACTAAGCTTTTCGCTGTTTTCGCTTTTGTTTTGTTTGGCTGATAAACATACATATTATATAATTTAAATAACTATACTCTAAAGATAATTAACTCTCAGTCATAGAGGAAACATCGATGTTCGTCACACAAATATTTGCCCTGGGTGGGAATCGAGCCCACGACCTCTGGCGATTCAAATTCTTCGAAGGCGGAGTCTCTATTAAGCCAACCGGCCTGCCAATATTTTAAGAATACCATCTGTAGGTAAAGTATTGCACTATCGTATTTTTATCACCAACGTATTTTATTTAGCCGCTGTAATTAAAGTACTTACCAATAGATGGCGTTGGATTAAAAATGGGTACAAAATTAACAATATATATACCTATGTATTGTAATAATATGTACCAAATACTTTCTAATTTACGTGTTTTGATGACGAAAATTACCTTATTTTTCAATTCTAATAATAGTTATATACACCTTATTAATAATTACATCATAATATATCCATATGTGCATATTAACTATTAAGTACAGTTAACAGAATATATAATATATTAATATATGCAATATGCTAGTAGTACTAACAATTATCAGTAAAAAATTTAAAGTTGAAGATAAATTGTAATATAAAGGTGACTTAATGCATTTATCAAATAAACTGTTCTGTATCTAAAATTGTTTATAATAGATCATGTTTTTAATTTGTTAATTCAACAAGAGATGGCGCAAATATACATTTATAACTTTGTTCGGGGCTTCCCCGAATGTTAAAAGAACATAAAGGAATACTGTCTATAGACAATATTATAATCAATGATACTTAACTGGGATACCAGAATTTTGGTATTTGCCAAAATATAGGCAAACCGTGGAAAACAAAAAACAATAAAGTTAAGTTGATTAAATTACGTATGTACGTATCTTGTAAATATTTTTTAGTATAATTTTAACATAAATTAAAAACACACGCAATAAATTACCCATTTATGCACTCTTGTACCTTGAAATACTTACATTGAATTGTAACATCAACCCTGTCTAGATTTTGCAGATATTGATGTTTATGAAAAAGGAACAACAAGTACGAAAACGAGACAATTTATTCAATTGCAGTAATCTATTTTGAAAACTTCCATTATAGGAAAATATTTTATTAGTTTTATTGCATACTAGCTGTGCCCGTGACTTCGTCGTGGTAGAATTATTTAAGTATACTCTATGTTAATCCTTATTATATCAACTATCAGCTAGTGAACGTCCCGTGAAAATCAATGCAACAACATAACAAATCCAAAAAAATACAGTCGAATTGATAGAACCTTTAATTTTTTGAAGTAGGTTAAAAATTGTATAAATGTTATTTTGGTATATATACCATTGTACATACTAACATACATTAATAATTTATAAGCATTTAGAAAATAAGGTTAGGTACCTATTACAAACACTCTAATTTGATTATTTTTAAAGATGATACATTGCAGGCAAAAATTTCGCATCTGGTAACACTCGTACAGTGACTGTTCAAGTGAGTGCATGCGAGATAATGATTCCGGATTCGTTATCGAATATAACTGCGTTTCGTCATTCGTGCATAGCTAGCTGCTAGGCAGCCAGCTGCCGCCTGCCAAGTGCCAACAGAATCAAATTCTTCAGTGAGTCGTGCACCCGTCGGTGTTGTGTCTCGAGGGACCTTCTTCCAAGGATTAACAACGTATACCTAAAGGTAATTACATCTTAATAATATAATATTGTATCTAATAACTAATTTTGAGTACGAATATTATAAGTACATACGTTTGTTAATTAATTAATGACTTTATTCATTAAAATTTAATTTTAGAATAAATTTAATGTTATTTGCGAAGACGCCGGGTGTGTGTATTGCTATTCATTGTTCTTACTAAAATAATAATAACATAAAATAATTTGGAAAATCCAAAAGTGCACGCCTCATAATTTTTCTTAATAATTATTTATTAATTATTATTTTTGTTTATTTAATAACAATTAAACCACATCGAATCAGACCCTGAAAAATGAAAGGGTTCTATTCCTGAGCATACTCAAGCGTTATAAGAGAAAAAAAAAGACTCGATTAGTAAAGTATTTCGGTCGCTATCGTGTTAACAAGAAAAAGGATCCGCACATACAGACACACGGACGTCCAAGACAAAACTTTTTTAAACTGTTTTTTAACTAGTTTAAATAACAAAAATGACATCAAAAATATCATGAATGTTAAAAATAGTGTTTTTTCTTAATATGTGTGTGTATGTATTATCTTACAAGTGCAATGTATGATACATAAAGACATTTTAAGTTTGAAAAATCAGATGTTTTGCGCGAAGCGACAGTAGTACCACAGACTAATAATAATATACTACGTATACAAGTAGTACCCACCTCAACGCTTCGCTTATGAGGCGTGCAATAAATCACGACTATTATTAAATTTTCCTTTATTATTATTCATTTTGTATAGTTGTCTAATAAGCCGCCCCTCCACTTGGGTAGACTTTTGTGTATAGGTATAGGTACCTAGGTATTATTATTTATGAATTATACAAACTATTATACAAAATATTATATTTTTCACAGTTCTTAAATTTTTGGTAAGTAGTAAAAACGAACGCTTCAAACAAAAAAAAAAAACATTCAAACGCATTCTGCCGTGTAAGTTTAAGCCTGTTTTAAGTTAAAATACTTTCTTTTGTTTATATTAAAAGGATTATGAAAAAAAAAAGTTTGTTTTTGCTTTGAAATTTTGAATCATTAGATACTTATTAAATACTTAAATTAATTATCTATTTAAGTATTTATTTAAAATTATATATGTATGTTTATCAGCCATCTGGTTTCCATAACACAAGCGAAAACTTAGTATGGGATCAGATCGTGCCGTGTGTGAAAATTGTACTGAAATATTTATTTATTTATAATATTGTTTTCTTCCAGAAATGGGGCTTCTTGCGGCAATAGCTGTGAACGTTGTCGGTGGCGCGGCTATATACGCCACAGGTGGTCTGGCGACCGCTTGGGTAGCGCCCATGTTGGGCTTCGGCAACGCGGGCATAGCGGCCGGTTCGGTCGCTGCAGGGGCCCAGTCGTACTACGGCAATTTGGTCGCAGGAAGCATTATATCCAAGCTGACTGCGGCCGCCATGGTTGCACCTACTCCTTAGGTAATTTGTATAATTTGTGGTATTACTGACCTTTGGATTTACTCGAAGTGAAACAATTTTGAAACAAGTTTATTAAATCTGTCAAGTTGGTAGTTTAGTATATCTGAAAATTCTCCAATACCCATATTTTAATTATTTATCAGCTAAATTGGCCCAGCCGTTCTCGAGATTTATTGACACTAACGAATTATATATATGTATATGTACTTAATTGATTTTTTTATAGATGGATTAGTTACATAAAATTTATTTTTTATTTCAAAATTTAAATAGATACCTAAGTACAAATAATCAATGGCAATCATCAGGGATTATACACTAGCGACTCCTGTTGTTATATCCTTTAGTATAGCTGCTCCGCGCGGTTTCACCCCCGTGGCTCCACTCCTGTTGAGTCCCCACACCTTCCTCGATAAATGGGCTATCTAACACCGAAATAATTTTTCAAATCGGGCCAGTAGTAGTTCCCGAGATTAGCGCGTTCAAACAAACAAACTCTTCAGCTTTATAACATTAGATGTTAGAATTAGACAAACATAAGAAAATTATTAAAAGTGAGTAAGTAGGTAAGGTATTCTGCTTAATTATAAACTTATGATTTTTGTTTAACACTATTCTTTTTGTTTCAGGTTGGCCATTTTGAACTTATATGTAGTCGGTAATCCTGACCATGTACCTATTTTGAAATAAAATATGCGATCCAGGCCCACGTGTTTTATTTACTCCTATACGAAGGTTAATGTACCTACCCTGAAATGAATATTATATTGTGCAAGATAAATTCATTTGCCACGCGCGCTCGTTAATTGAAATAACTAACAAAATTACGTACAGCACAGTATTACAATATTGTAATACTGTGATTACCTACATCCTGTACTTTTATTGTATCATTTTGTTTTTACTGTTCTGTGATTGTTATAGATTATAATTTATACCGTATTGGTTATCGATGAAATGTCTGTTTCAAAATTGATAAATCAAATGAGGGGAAAACTATAATATCTTTAGTCTTTACTAATTGGCTAAAAAAATACAAAGAAATACCTTCGGTTATCTATTTTAAACTGACTCGAAAAAAAGGAGTTTCTCAATTTAACTTTAAGTATTTTTTTTTAATAAAGTAACAATCATTTAGTAATAATCCCAACAAATTACATGTACCTAGTACCTACATATTATAATGTAGTACTTAGGTATGTGACTATGTGAGTAACCTGTCATGTAGATAATATTTTACAAAAGTTTACCTTTTGTAAAATATTATCTACATGCTATGCTATGCATGCTATGCATGCATAGCTAGTGCTAATTATTATTGGTTTAGAGATAGAGATTGAAGATTGTATAGGATTTATAAAATTCGACCAAAAAAACACCAAGTAACCAATAAACATACAGTTTTATTTCATTTATCGACAATATTTAGCATTAGCACCACAGATTAGCACATTATTTGCGCATCATATCGTAGTAGAGTCCCTTGAGCGCGAGCAGGCGGTCGTGCGAGCCGCTCTCGGCGACGCGGCCGGCGTGCAGCACGCAGATGCGGTCGGCGTCGCGCACGGTGCTCAGCCGGTGCGCGATCATCACGCACGTGCGCCCCGCCTTCGCCGCGTCCAGCGCTTCTTGTACCACCTGCACTCAATGTGCTTCCTTTAACACCTATTATATTTGTTGGCAAGCGACAATCGATACACGAAAGAACAAAAAAAGAGCGTGTCAGAAGTGAAACTTCTTTGGCAAGATTCAACGATTGCAAAACCGTCGCCTTACTCCATGCCATCGACCACACAACCACTGTGGTTGTGTGGTCGATGCTCCATGCCATGACGCGACCTCAGCGCACTTAAAGAAGTTTCACTTCAAAATATGTATTCGATCGATACAATATACCTATGCAACAAGTTTATTTACCTACAACAAAAGACTAGCGTAATATAGTAACATCTTTTCTGTGCCTACAGAGCATTCCTAACCAGAATATAGAAAAAAACCAACCATTAGCCGTGTTAACTTTAATACACTAGCAATGATACTAGTGACTAGATAAATAAATAACTTCATGCGAGTACATTAATTTTACTGTGTGGGCAAGAAATCTATAAGAGCTAGAGTCTAGTGCAGTATTCTTAAAATATAATACTGGTATTAACCTTTTCGCTCTCCGTGTCCAGAGCGCTCGTAGCTTCATCCAAAAGTAGTATCTTCGGATGGCGTATAAGCGCTCGAGCTATAGCAACCCTTTGCTTCTGACCTCCGGACAATTGAATGCCTTTGGATCCTATGTATGTTTCATATCCCTAAAAATTAGATGACTTTTGAAAAAAAATCAAATAGACACTATTTAAATGGAAACCTATTCACCACATTCATAAATTTCGTAGCCTATCATATGATAGAAGCCAGTTAATAATGCATAGTGTTATTAAAGAGCAATTAAAATAAATTATAGTACCACAGAACAAGTAACTGATATAGTATCTATAATATTAAAGAAGGTATGTGGCAAATGCACTAAATTTCAGATGCCTACATTTTAACAAGCAAATTGATGATTCCTTGTAATGGAATGCTATGTTGCGTACAAAAGCCATTCAATTCATTTAAATAATCAATAACGTTGATTAATAATAATTGAAAAATACCTTTGGCAAAGATATAATAAATTCGTGAATATTGGCCATTCGGGCGGCGTCCACAATCTCTTGCTGGCTGATGTTCTTGGAAATTGCGCCATACGCTATATTGTCTCTTATAGATCGGTCAAACAGAGTTGGTTCTTGAGACACAAGCCCAATGCAATCTCTAATTTGGTCCATACGCAACTGCGGTAGCGGTGTTCCATCTAACATCTAGCATTAAAAGTATTTTATTCATCAGATAGTTACTAATTTTCAACTAGTCATGCAAGCTATATTAAATTGAACTAATTCTAAAATTTTACTATCAAAATTCTGTTGCGCTTACACGGCTTAATCAATTCACCGATTTTGCTGATATTTGGAATGAAAACATAGTTAAATAGTCAGGGTCAACATATTATAACACATTATTTAACAAAATCAACATCTGAATGGTTGAATAATAGACAAGAGGGTTTGTCCGCGGATAGGTACAACCCAGGTGCAAAGCTATTAACTCACAATGCATCCCTGATCAGGATCGTAGTATCTCATCAACAGTTGTATGATGGTACTTTTTCCACATCCACTTTTTCCAACAATTGCTATGGTCTTACCACATTCTATCTGTAAACAATTCTTGAGTCAATATAACTTGTAATATTAATAAAATATTCTTATTAATTTTATTGATAAACGAATGAACGAACTCGCAAAACATTCCATGGCTATGGAAGTATCAGATGCGAGTATTAATAAAAAATTTAATGAAATTAGACTTCCTATATAGCGAATTATATACCTGAAAATCGAGTCCTTGCAGTACATTGACAGTTGGTCGGGTCGGATATTTAAAGTCCACATTTTGAAACGTAGCTTCCCCATAGGCTTGCTACAATATTATGGGAGAAAATTATTTTACCTAGGTACGTGGAATATTTTAGATTAAGTATACCTAGCTCAATCTTTCGTGAAGCAGTGGATTGAGGTTTCGAGCAGCATGTCTAGCACATATTTAACATTACTATAATATTTCTAGGTTGTCATAGATAGCAAGAGGTTTAAGTAGATAAAATTCAGAATAATTTTTCGCCATTTGCTTAAAACCAATAAAAATTGAGAATACTAACAAAATGGTCTATAGCTGGGACGTTTGGTTCCAAGATCTTAGGTTTTGTATTTAGCAGGTCTATAATTCTAGAAGCTGCTCTCACACCTCTTTGGAAATCAGGTGCATAAGTGAAAGCATTCTGTGCCTGATTAGACGCCATTTGTAACGACTGGGTTGTACTGAAATCATTATGTCAACATCAACAACAAGTGAAAACTTTATAGATCAAAATGGTTTCTTCATATTTTTACTTGACTGGAGTTTTATCTCTCACTAAAAATCAACAATTAAACAATGCTATAGGCTATAGCGTTGATTAATTATTTTTTAAAAGCCTATTAGAGTTACACTTCTGAAGTTGCAATTACGTCTATTCAGATTATTCTATTGCTACTTATCAGGATTGAAAGACGAGATAGTTGCCCAAATGTTCCTGCCTCCCAAGAATTGGATTTTTTTTATTTTTTTGTTAATATTCGATAGCTGTTCTGAAACTATTTTGTACATCCCTGAATGACAAGGACATCCTGGCAAAACGTTTGGATCAGCTAATGTAACATTAATACTAATGTTAACACACAATAAGCTAAACTATTTACACGAGAACATCTTCGCACGCGATGCCGTCTGTCACGATGAGATGTCCACCATACGTGAGTGCAGCGGCGTTCACGAAGTTGAACATGGACCGCGATAGTCCCGTGACGAGGCCGCGCCAGTGCGCCGCGCGCCTCGCCGCACGCACCGCGGGCTCGAGCAACTCACTGTACTGCGCTACGATACTCGCCTCTTGACCTAGGGCTGCCACTGTTCGAATATTGGATACCGCTTCGACTGCCACCTGATTTCAGTGGTTTTGTTATCAACCGATTACCAATTCCTATGTTTAGTTTTAGTTTCGATTTTAACTACGATGTACATTGTAATTCATGATTAACTGTATGATAGTCTAGTTACTAGTTTGATAATATAGTTAATCATGAATTGAGGTTAATCCCAATAGAAATTAGGTACACAAGAGAACTCGATTTTAATAATATTAAAGAACAATTAATACTTTTCCAACGAGATAAAAATGCATTGTATACGTGTTATCAATTTATACAGATTGCAATCTGTCTATAGATTTAGATAATGCTTATTCATTTTACGTAAAACAATAACTAAAATAAAATATTTCAAAAAAACGTATAGATAATGATAGATAAGTATTATCTAGGTATACCAATTTTTTGTAAACCTTTGTGCTAGCTTCAAGCGCCGTTGCATATCCGGTGGATTCCTTATCTGTGGCCTTGCTCTGCTGCCAAATGACAAATGCAATGACTGGTGTGAAGCACAGCACGACTAAACCCACTCGCCATTCAAACCACATCGCCAAAAAAAATGCCAGCCCTACGGAACCCATACCTTGCAATATTATGCCCACTTGCTGGCCGGTCGCCTGCATTAAAAATAAAAATATACATTCACAAAATTATTATATTATAGTGTCATAACAGATAAAGAAAAGATATTCAAAAGAAGATGAGCCTCATTTCACATGGAAACCAATCAATTTTCCTGAATGGTTTACGTATAAAGGCTGTACCACACTAACCCCTTGCACATACGCAGCCTCTGAAGAAAGTCGCGCGCATAACGCACCAGTAGAATGCGCACGGTCATCGAAATAGCCCACATGTTGATGTAATAAATGTGTGAACATTTTTAATCGAAGTCTCTCAGTTAGATATGCTCCTGCAGCACCGAATGAAATGGTCTATAACATAGATAAATATGTATAAAAACAACTTAAGTCTTGGACTCCTTGTATTATTATCACCAATTATCACGCTAAGTTTTCATGGAATCAACTAAAAATGTTGCGACTAGCGATCTGCTGCTTCTTTCAGTATTTGAAAAAAATTATAAAATTAACCTCAATCAAATTAGCAAGTCCAATGGCACAGCCAATCATTATACAGGAAAGAGATATTTTTTCTACTTTATTCATAAGTTCCTTTGGATTTGTATTCGACATGGCCTACGAGTAAAGAAAAATATGTTTTAATGAATGAACTTGTCTCACCTATATGTATTTTAATAAAAGGAAAAATTACATATGTATATTAAAAGTTTTGTTTGATTAAGGATATCGTATTTGTTAATTACATTAAAGCTGTGATGTGCTTTATAATAAGTATAGCAATAGACCAAAAAATCAAGGTCTCAAATCAAAAAATCACGGTCACAGGAGTGACAGGCGTAAGGTAGGATCATCCTACCCAATTAGAGAAGGATAAAGTCATTCGATAGCAATTAGGCTTATCTCACTATTCCTGCAAAAAAAAGCTTCTACTTACATAAAAATAAAACTCACACCAAAGAGATCACCAAAAAGGACGATGAATAAGGGTATAGAGAAACCACTGACAATAGAGCACAAACAGCCTAACGTAACCAACTTCCATTCAGGGGCGTTAAGTGTTACCACACGCCAGAAAGAGAGGGGTGGTGCTTTGCGTTCCTCTTCTTTTTCTACCTAAAAGGTTGAAATTATATTATATGTTTGTGAACCACAAAAAAAGATTTCACAAAGGTTTTCAAATTTAACGGATAAATCTGCAGACATTGCAATTTTAAGAACGGCTTCATAAACAACTGAAAATATTCCCTCAATCCGTTAAAATTTATAATTGTAACACTAATATGTAACATTTACATTTCACAAATAATATGTTACATTCAAACAAATATGTGAATTTTAATTCCCATTAGGTTGCTGGTGAATAATATTGATAAGATTGCATGAATCAACTTTTTAAAACAATATTAAATGGATAAACTAAAGGGCATAGCAAAGGGCAAAGCAAATAATGTGCAAAGGTTCAGATACAAATTTACTAACGAGTATTGAATCAAACTTGTCACCATCGTGTTCCGAAATCTGGGATACTTGCCGACTTATAAAATTATCTGCAAAAATACGAAAAATTACCTGATTATCTCCTTAAACACAAAATATTACCTGACGTACATGATAATGCGCTTAGAAAACGCGATGATTTTACGTTTTTATGATTTATACATAACATATAATATAACTAACAATTAATACATATATCTATTCAAATTACAGTAAGTTTTAAAAACAAAACCGTTAAATACTTGCCATCACTCATAACTCGAAGATTATCCCTGTTTTGATCACCACGTTGATACATTTTATAATAATACCCCTGTAAATTTAGAAGTTGTATATGATTTCCAGATTCGACAACTTCGCCTTCATGCAACACGTATATAATATCCACATTGCGTATTGTTGACAAACGATGCGCTATTATTAACGTTGTACGACCCTCGGTAGCCTAAAATCAAACATGAAAATGTTTACTTCAGTAGGTAATTATTTACTGGACTCTGTAATCTGAAAGAATTTTTTGGTTTATTCGTTTTCTTCAGTGTCAATTTTGGATCATACAATGAGCTATGGACAACATGCACCTTATCGAGGGCTCGTTGCACTTTGGCCTCAGAGGAGGTGTCGAGTGCGCTGGTCGCTTCGTCCAGCAGCAGAATGTGCGGGTTGCGCACGAGCGCGCGCGCGATCGCGATGCGCTGCTTCTGCCCGCCGGACAGCGACGCGCCGCGCTCGCCGACATATGTGTCATAGCCCTAGACCCCAGGCATAGTAAAGGTTGCACTCTGGCTTAAGAAAATGCCAAATTTTGAAGAAAAAAAAACATTTTTTTAAGAACGAATTTGATTTGTTCTTCTAGTAATAATAGGTATAGGATAGTTAGTTCAACAACGTTTGTTAGAAAAGAAATATGTTTTAAATCATCAAATAGAAAAAATATTAATTACATTGGGCAATTTCGTGATAAATTCATGTGCGTAAGCCTGTTTAGCGGCATTTTCAATATCTTCATCAGACGCTTCTTCGCGTCCATAACGTATGTTATTACGGATAGTAGCACTAAAGAGCACTGGTTCCTGCCACACCAAGCCAATCTGGGCTCGCAGCCATCGCACAGATAAATCCTTTACATTGTGTCCGTCCAAAAGCACCTACATTCATAAAACGTGACTTACTATGCCATATTAAATGAGATAACAAGTGAGTCATTGGTCGTTCTTTATTATCAGCTCATTTGTTTCTAAATGACTATTTGGTCCGGGAGCCAGCAGCAGATTTTATGACCAAGTTCCTCTCAAGCGGTAATTAGTAAAATGCATCAAAGTATATAGGCCAGTAGAAATCGACACTAAAAAACCCTAAATTCGCAAAGCACGATGTAGATTTGAATTTTTGGTATGTTGTTTGGATCAGTTAGGGTGATGTAAATCCCAATTTGCAACTTCGAAAAAGTTGTGCTCGCTGCGCACCACGTGATAAACTGCGAAAATTTTGGACTTTTTTCACTTTTTGCTCTAAAAGTCATAAACTATGCGTTTCCGACAAGTATGATTCAGTACATAAATTAAGGTTATTAAATTTGCAACAATTTAAGCCTAACCGCAGCTCTCTAAACCTTATAACGACTAAACTGTGGCCATTCGAAGATGGTTCATTTTTCCCGAAATATTGAAATTTTTAGTTTTGCTCCCGTTTGAAGCAAAATATTGGCAAAAACCGCTCGTACTATGAGAAGTTCGTATAATAAAGTTGTAGTGCATTTAATTTTCTTTCATAAGAGCATAGAACAAAGTTTGTGAGACAAATAGTTCACTCACAATATCTGAAAAACAAAAAGAAGGTAGAAATAGATTTTTAAAGAATTGAAACTGAGGGCATATAAAATCATAAAAAGGATAATACTTTTTCATTTGCAGGATAGGTAATTAACAAAATTACAAAGATAATTAAATTTGCAACAATTTAAGCCTAACCGCAGCTCTCTAAACCTTATAACAACTAAGCTGTGGCCTTTCAAAGATAGTCAGTTTTTCCCGAAATTTTCAAATTTTTAGTTTTGCTCCCGTTTGAACCAAAATATTGGCAAAACCGCTCGTTCTATGAGAAGGTCATAAAATAAAGTTGTAGAAAATTTAATTTTGTTAATTACCTATCCTGCAAATGAAAAAGTATTATCCTTTTTATGATTTTATATGCCCTCAGTTTCAATTCTTTAAAAATCTATTTCTACCTTCTTTTTGTTTTTCAGATATTGTGAGTGAACTATTTGTCTCACAGACTTTGTTCTATGCTCTAATGAAAGAAAATTAAATGCACTACAACTTTATTATACGACTTTCTCATAGAACGAGCGGTTTTTGCCAATATTTTGGTTCAAACGGGAGCAAAACTAAAAATTTGAAATTTTCGGGAAAAACTGACTATCTTTGAAAGGCCACAGCTTAGTTGTTATAAGGTTTAGAGAGCTGCGGTTTGGCTTAAATTGTTGCAAATTTAATTAGCTTTGTAATTTTGTTAATTACTTATACTGCAAATGAAAAAGTATTATCCTTTTTATGATTTTATATGCCCTCAGTTTCAATTCTTTAAAAATCTATTTCTACCTTCTTTTTGTTTTTCAGATATTGTGAGTGAACTATTTGTCTCACAGACTTTGTTCTATGCTCTAATGAAAGAAAATTAAATGCACTACAACTTTATTATACGACCTTCTCATAGAACGAGCGGTTTTTGCCAATATTTTGCTTCAAACGGGAGCAAAACTAAAAATTTCAATATTTCGGGAAAAATGAACCATCTTCGAATGGCCACAGTTTAGTCGCTATAAGATTTAGAGAGCTTTAATCAGGCTTAAATTGTTGCAAATTTAATAACCTTAATTTATGTACTGAATGATACTTGTCGGAAACGCATAGTTTATGACTTTTAGAGCAAAAAGTGAAAAAAGTCCAAAATTTTCGCAGTTTATTATTTGCGTATAATCTTTTTTCCTACTTTCCCAAATTTTGTAATTTTGTTAATTACCTATCCTGCAAATGAAAAAGTATTATTCTTTTTATGATTTTATATGCTCTCAGTTTCAATTCTTTAAAAATCTATTTCTACCTTCTTTTTGTTTTTCAGATATTGTGTGTGAAATATTTGTCTCACAGACTTTATTCTATGCTCTTATGAAAGAAAATTAAATGCACTACAAATTTATTATACGAACTTCTCATAGAACGAGCGGTTTTTGCCAATATTTTGCTTCAAACGGGAGCAAAACTAAAAATTTCAATATTTCGGGAAAAATGAACCATCTTCGAATGGCCACAGTTTAGTCGTTATAAGGTTTAGAGAGCTGCGGTTAGGCTTAAATTGTTGCAAATTTAATAACCTTAATTTATGTACTGAATCATACTTGTCGGAAACGCATAGTTTATGACTTTTAGAGCAAAAAGTGAAAAAAGTCCAAAATTTTCGCAGTTTATCACGTGGTGCGCAGCGAGCACAACTTTTTCGAAGTTGCAAATTGGGATTTACATCACCCTAACTGATCCAAACAACATACCAAAAATTCAAATCTACATCGTGCTTTGCGAATTTAATGTTAATTTCCACTGGCCTAATAGTATTATGAAGCCTCGTGAACGTCAGCTGGAGCTCGGTTGGGGGGAAGAGCGGTTGTAGCCTCCCGTATCAGCTGACGGTTTTTCCACCAAGATACAGCCAGCTGACATATATATTTATCCACAGTTACATATAAGCTATCATCAGGTAAATTTTTGTTTGAGAGGAAATAACGGAAAATAAATTTTTCTTTAAATTTAACTTTCATGTTCGAGACACCAGCTGACGTATAATACACCATGTTGTAACCAGCTGACTATTTTTTTCGTTGAGATATTGGGTTAGCTACAATTTGACAAATTTTTAGCTGAGAGGAAATGAATGAATGAATGTATTTTTTTTCCTATGTGCGTGGGAGGCTACAACCGCTCACCCCCCCAACCGAGCGCCAGCTGACGTTCACGAGGCTTTATAATACTATACTCTCATGCGTCTGACGAATTATCTCTTGAGAGGAAATAGTTAACCAAATTTGCACCTGGCTCCCTAACCATTAGTTTGAGACTCTAAGCCCGGCGCAGATATGGCGGAGCGTAGCGCATCAAATAACAATAATTTATTCCGGAGGAGCATCGAGCTCTTGAATATTATTTTAATGAGAACAATGTCGATACTAGTTTGACACTGAAAAATGTTCTGCGCTGCGCTCCGCCATATCTGCGCCGGCCCTAAGCGTAGTACAAAAAAATATTTACGGATCCATCGATGGTATCATAATATCTTGATATAAGCTGAATTATAGTAGATTTTCCGCAACCAGAGGGACCCACCAACGCAGCCGACTGACCTCGCTGCACTATGAGACTAACACCTTTTAATACCTGAAAAAAATTGATCTAAATGATATTATATTTTTATAAATAATATACTATTCTCTTATTTATGTCTTACAGGAACATCCGGCCTCGAAGGATAATGGAACACGACGTTTCTCAACTCCACGTGAGCTTCAAAGTTTTTAGGCTTAATTCCGCAATCCAGTAAAGGGTTGATTGTCGGTCGAGTATCGATCGTTTGGAATATTTGCGCTCCAGCACCCCTTGCCGACCCAAATGTGTTCATAAGAGAACCGACCATCCCCAAATTACCTAATGCTGTCATCACTCCAAAAAATACCTAAAATATATTTACTGAAACTAAAACAAGTTCTGTATGTACTTATTTCCAAACTTTTCGATGATAAAAGAAGATAATATAATTCATCCTACATATATTTAAAAAATATATTATAAGAATCATTTAATGAAATCAATTTTATAATTTTATCTAGACAATTTATTATTATCGTTCTTTCGTGCAATCAAGTAAAAGTACTTATACTTATCAGCAGGATAATCAAGGAAGATAAAGATCTTCCTTGATTATCCTGCTAACCTCGAGTTATAAATTAGTATGTTTGTTACTCTTTCCCGCAAATAATACCTGAACCGATTACAATGAAATTTAGCACACATATAGTGGGTAACCTGGATTAACTCATAGGATAGGTTTTATCCCGGAAATCCCACGGGAACGGGGACTATGTGGGTTTTTCTTTGAAAACGCGGGCGTAGCCGCGTGCGATTCACTAACGAGAAAGGGCTAGGTATATTTTTAATCCCGCGAAACCGAGACTTTCGGGCTTTTTCGGGTTTGTATAAGTTTAACTTTAACTCTATGACCGAGACTAGCGCAGCGCAGCGGTGAAGTAAGTGATAACATAATATACGTATTCGCACTAAAAGTTAATTGTATATTAAATGCTACTCACGGAAAACATAACATCTGCATTGTAATTCTGTGGTTCTTTTATAACAAGGTATATTCCGAAGTAAAATGATAATGCATATGAGCTGAATATGCAAAAAAATAAAAATCCCATTGATAAGCCAGTAAAACACTCTGAAATTGGTGTTAAAAAATAAAATCTTATTAAGTAGATAATATTATTACTTTCGAACCTAATATGGCTTTTTAAAATTCGATATGATAATCAGTAATTTCAAATTTGTCCATGATTTAAATATTTTTTCGTGGAAGCAATGGTCACAATAATGACTGCAAAGATTCGTAGTCCAACTCCACTTATACTCACCACGCTAACGTAGGTAAACATAATGACAATAACATGTATTATGTTAAACTCTATCTATTATCTACTTTAAATATAACAAGATATGGAATCTTTTTATTTACATTACCCTTTTGAATATGTATTTTTCGTGCTTTAATAAGACACTTTCTATATCTCTCTACTTCCCTTTGCTGTCCATTAAATGCGTACACAGTTCTTATTGAGCTGATAGCTTCTTCAGCAACGGCACTAGCTTCACTTTTAGCGAGAGATTGTCTCTTATACAAATTATTAGCTATCTAGAATAAAAGTTTTATTTAATACAAACTTTAGATATTTTAGATATGACTTAAAATTTACCTACCTACGTATTTAGGAATGTCATCAACTCTTTGGTTGCCTATTTAAAAAGTATTTCAATTTCAAAAGTCGGTATCCATATACCTGACTCCTTAGATCAAAGTCTGACTCTGCATGACACTTAAAAAATAAAGGATTTAACTTCCAAGTAGAGTACCTGTGCATAGCATTATCATCTAAATGCAGATTGTACTATTACAGCAAATTTTCTGTGCATCACAATAATTATATCAGTTTTCAAAAAATTCAAAAAATAAGGTACATAACCACATACCCGGCCTGTCAATCCCACCAATAGGAACGTAAGAGGCGCAGGCGTGAGACACAATAAGGCCAATTTCCAGCCTTTCATCATGGACATGGTGATACAACCCAGAGCCACGGATGCATTGTAAACAAATGACGACAGCTTATCCCCTATTCCTTGTTCCAGTTTTATTACGTCACTGTCAATAAATTAGAGCATAAACTGGTCTATAAAAAAATCCTCGTTTCAAAAAAAATCAACAAAAAAATCTACAATTTTATGAAAATATGTAGAAAAGAAAGAACGAAGAAACTTTATGGCTACTAAAATATCAGACACCTGAAGGTAGGAAATATAATAAATAATAGATAAGCAACATTCCATATTATTATCGTAAACATACGGAATTCATTGTTTTATTTACTCTGCCATCTTTGATGCGAAGTCACCCGTTTGATGAAGGTCATAATAGGCGAAGTCCTGATTTAAAGCAGCTTTTATATATTCTTGCCTAATTTTTAATACCTAAAAAGGTAATGGAATCGTTCAAGTAGGTACTTTTTTTTTGTAAATCCACACCGGGATTTGAATCAAGAAATTTCCGTTTCTATGCTCATGCTAATTCTAATTCCATTCATAAAATTCTACCAAAGAGAAATAAAGGTTAAATGTATACGATAGTCACATTTCCGTGGTTGGTGGTCACGTTTTCGTTATCTTTACGCATTTTGAAGAATGAATTATGACTATATAGCTAAAGTAATTTTAATAAACACTAAAGAAAAATAATCATCAGATGTAGGGGTAGATACATATAGTTAGGTACAGCTATCTATTATACGTGTTTACCTGATTTATAGCTGCGATGTTCATCAATGCAGTGCCAAGATATCCACCCATCAACAAAATAACGCCTACACCCGTGTACTTCAGTGAAAAAAGGTGCATCTCATGCAAAAATTTATCATTGATTAAGTTCTTTTTATCTGCCTTTGCATAATTAATCATATTTTGAAAAACATTCGCAACCAATGTAATGGCATAGGGTAGAGTAATTCCCGAAATAAATGTCGCAAATAACGCCACTCCAATTAATATTTTATCCCATTTTGATGCAAATCGAAACTGTAATTATATAGCCAAGTAGATAGGTACCTAGGTAAATGATCATTTCAAATTTTCTATTCATAAAAATTTCATGTAACTAGTTACTAATAATAATATTTACTTTTATGTACTTAGTCAACATTGCTTAATTAAAATCAACTTTTTGTTAGGTATGGTGTAACTACAAAGTTAGAATTTAATACTATTTCCGTCCGTTTAATGAGTCAAAATCGAAAATTTCAACAATCTCACAAAAATACAAGTAAATAGAATAAAAGCGTTTTATTATAATTTATAAAGTATATTTACCAATGTAAAATAAGAAATGCTTCGTAGATTTGACTGTTTAACATGAGTCGCGTCTTCTTTCCTATTTAAAAAAGAAATTTAAAATACATATTTAAATCTTAAAATGTGTAATATACTATAACATGAATAAAATATATAGTAGTAAGTTGCACAATGATATTATACATTTTTTTACAATTAATATTTTAAGTAATAATATTGATGTTCATGCTTACTTCATTTTTGTCAAATTTCATAATTCATTGTTTATTTCCAAGAAGCTGGAGATTGCACTATGAACATTAACTTGTAGGTTTGTAAATTCAGGTTTTTTCGAAAAAGAAAAAACTAAAAATCATGGTCTATAAAATATAATAACGACATAATATATTTTTAACAGTATTTATATTATAATATTACTGGTCATACTTTACATACAATTTTAATTGGTAGAGAATGATAGTTTTCAATTACCTGCCCCTGCCGTGCGTTGAGGACAAGAAGAAGCTTATCTAATACAATGGAGATTTCAGTATGAACATTAACTTGTAACAAGAAAATATGAAGTTGAATGACGCCTGTATGTTTTTTACCCCTTTCACACCTAGGTAGTTAGTTAGGTGTGAAAGGGAGTTAGTTTAGTTAGTTAGATTATTAAAGCCGAAATCATTCATAATAATGTACTTAATTATTAATCGCGTTATGCATCGAAAATTTCTATACGAAGGTATTATGTCAAGAAGCTTATATCTTATACACTGGAGATTTCGGTATGAACATTTGACGTGTAACAAGAAAATTGTTGTGTTCTATCACTTTCACACCTAACTTGGTATTGCCACTGTTAATACGAAGTTTTCCCAAGGCTACTATGTATGCTGTAATATTCTGTGCAAAAGGTTAGTTTTTGTACATGAGTTTGTTGATAAATTGCCAACAACGTCATTCAGAAGCATTGTTGGATGAGACAGTTATTATTTATGCTAAATAAAATAAGTATCTGAACCAATTATTAAAAAGCGATACTCCCTGATTATGGGTAGTTACCATAATAAAATTGTAGCAACTCTCACTTTGACAATATGGCATAAGTGTCAAAAAAATTGCGTCGCTTCGAATATTTAAGTTAATATTGTTGCGTATTTAATAAATATTTTCCGAATATTAATAATGTATTGCATTGTGAAAAATTGCAGAAGTTTTTGGACACCAAATTCTGGCCTATAATTTCACAGGCAAGTGTATATTTACGTTATTTACAATATTCCTCAATACTCATGCATTTACCTGTTAAGAATCATTTTAATGGCAAAAATCGTCAAATTTATCATCATTTTACTAAGCAATCATGTTAAATAAGTTCTTTTCCTAATACTTTCATCATTTTTCAACAAGTTTTCAACAAACAAATTTAACAAGTAAGGTAACCATGATGATGGGTTTTTACGGATAGCGACGATAATATATTGCTAAACAATATTACTTATGATGAACATTTAGAACACCATTTTAAAAATTTTTATACTAGATTATACTAGTAATGAAACAACACACGACATCGGTATTGCACTCACATATTGTGGTTTGTTCTTTTTTACATTGAAATTTATACTTTTTAACCTAATATTTTTTTGTTTTACGTATTTCAGCTTTCCAAAAAATGAAGTAAAAAGAAATATATGTGCTTATCAAGGGTAAAATTACTGAGGATTACGACCCAGAAAAAAAACACTGCCATAAACAGTTTTAATTTGATGTTTTTGGCTTGAAGTTGACCCGTTGAAGCAACGCGTTTAAAAAGAAGATCTGAGTAACTTACAATTTGGTAAACAGCATCTGATGCAAAACACAACTTTCCTCTATTTACAAAGGATGTTAATGATGTATATCGGTTAATATCCAAGCTTTGTAGCCAAAAGTTATCAAGCATTATTTAAAACTATCATTCTCTACCAATTAAAATTGTATGTCGTATAAAGGTGATAATTCTTGTAAGTTGACCAGTAATTATAATAAAAATACTGTTAAAAATATATGTCGTTATTATTTATAGACCATGATTTTTAGTTTTTTCTATTTCGAAAAATCCTGAATATACAAAACAGTGTGGTCACCCACAGAAAGAGATAAAAAACAACACTGACGTCATTCAAGGTTATATTTTCTTGTGACAAGTTAATGGTCATAGTGCAATCTCCAGTGTATTAGATATAAGCTTCTTGTATTATGTTATTAATTCTAAAATTTTATTCCAAAACTGCGACTAATAATCTTACTTTTAGTGGTAATCATTATGTGATAGAAAATATTTATAATAGACAACAAGACGGAACAGAATATATCTCTGAGGAATATATATTATCTCTATGGGCTCTGTGGAGACAATCTTGAAAGTTGCTATTGCTAAAGTCATGAAATGTCAACCTATATTTATAATTGAACTGACAATAATAAGATTAAATTATACAATTAATTTTAGTGTAATAAATAGGTACATAAACACATTATTAATTAACTATATGAATCCTTAAATTAATTTAAGATCTCTTGATTTTGCAAATGTAGTCTAAAACATTACTGAACAAGGTTTTCTTGAACATCTTGTTTACTTACTTGTTATTTAGTTTCAAACTTTGGTTTCAAAATTGTTAGATAATTGAGTTTATATGTTATTATCTCGTCTATTTAGTATTGAATATTCTTCTTTGTATAAAATAGGTTTATAAAATTAATGTGTACGCAGTTTTTCCATTACAAATCTTAAGCATAATGTTTTCTAAGTGTTTATAATTTTACCTATTTCAGTTAGGTACCATGGGTGGATGTCGGTGTTCATATAAAAACTGTAATGTTAAGACTGATGGAAAGACGCACATGTTCCATTACCCAGTGTTCGATAAACTTCGATGTCACCAATGGCTGTTAAACGCACATAAACTAGATTTTTTAAATCTTAAAGTGTCACAGTTGAAGAACAGAGTCATATGTCAACACCATTTTAAGGATGATAATTTTATGAATTATAAGGTAATAAGAGCATGGTAAGACATGTCATTTTCTTCTAAATGTTCAGAGTGTTTGAATAAACAGTTACATAAAAATATAATTAGAGTAAATTATTGAATAAATATATCATTAAACTTTGCATGCTGAACCTACTGCAGATCTCAAGCATAATAGTCCGCCGTGCTTTGCGATAGAGAAAATTCTGAGTGTTATACAAGATGAATAATGATAAGCATAGATAGCGTAAATGAATTAATTCATTATGTTTTCTCAACAACGCATTGTACATTGCTTTCAAATAATTTGCTATTAATCTAAGACAAAAGTAATGTAAGAGCAGATATGATTGTCTTCGCTTGGAATTTTTAAATGCATTTTAAGGGCTAAATAAGTAAAACTATATCAATTTTTACAATGTATAGAAATTCGAAGATGACTGAGGTCTGAGTTGTTTCATTTCCATATAATCAATGTTACAGCTGTGAATTGTGATAATTGATATAGACCAAAAATATAAAAGATGTATGGCTTCTCTAGTTAAATAAAATTAATATGCACCTAGTTTTGATCCTACATAACAAATTTTGGATTTACAATAATGCAAGCATGTTAAAAAAGGTTAAATTCTGGTTTAATTAGGTAATAATATGGACAAATATTTTTCTATTTTAGAAAGATAAGCTGACTTTTGATGCTATACCTACATTGGATGGACCTTACTGTGACTCTTCTCAATATGAAAAAAACAATGAAGAAAACATGGAAGCCTTTCCTCTTATATTAGAAGTAGAAAATGAAAATATATTATATTGTGACAAAAGAGCCAATTATTCTGTCAAATATGCAGATTTTCTAACAAACAGTGAAATTACTTTTGTAACTAATTTAAATACAGAAAACAAATCAAACTCTAATGAAGAAAATGTTAATCATGAATTAAAGAAGGAAAATAGTCCTGTAAAACCTCCACAGATAGAAAGGTACAGTGATAAATTAGTTTTTCAACCGAATACCAATATACAGCCAAATGTTCTTTTGAACACAACAGAACCAATGATTAATAACTCAAATAAAATTAACAATTCAAATCAGATAGCTGAAGAAACAATATTAAAAGAAACACCCAAAAGCAAAAAAGAAAAATCATCATCCCTTAATATAAAGTTCCTCGAACCTAAATTGTTGAGAGGCAGCCATATTAGGTCGGAATCAAACATTCCTATAAAAAAGGAGCCCAAAGTAAAAATTATATCTGAGAAAAGAATTAAAGATCCAATCGCTATGCCCAAAAACCTTAAATTGGTATCCCCATCATTAGTAATTAAAATGCCACAGAAAAAAACACCTCAGCAAGAAGCAAACTCTGTGGATTTCACTGGACAGTCCTCACAAAACGTTGGAGATTGTGTGTTTAAGCCTTTATCTGAACAGTATGTTGTGCCATTAGAATTTGAATCACCAAATAATACAATTTCTATGCAAACACCTCAGATTGATATAAAAACAAGCAAAATATTACCCAGGAAACAATTGGCTAAACGCCTTTCGAAAACAGAAAAGCCAAAGGTGTCATTACTGAAAAGCAAAATAAGCTCACAAAGAATAGCAGCTATAGAGGAAAAGAGAAAGTTTAACATGAAACTAAGAGACATGATAGAAACTTGCTTAGATAAGAAATCACCAATACAAAATGACAGAAATAAAGATATAAAAGATGATGGAAATGAAAGCAAAATAAACAGGCATAGAGATAGTGTTACTCAAGTGAGTACCTACTTATCAAAGAAACCAGAGTTGCCTAGTGCACAGGAATATACAATAGCTTATTTAGATGCACGCATGAAAAGATTGGAAAATACACTGTTGAATAAGATAGACCAAAACACGAAAAAAATTATAGAACTTAAAAATTCTATTATATCTCCAAAACCAATAAAAAAGATAAATACTACAGTCCAAACTCACGAAAATGAGGAATCATACAAGAGACATTTATATCAAGAAATTTCAAAATTCCTTAGTCCTAACTCAAATAGTTTAGTGTATGAAGAGTTGTTTATAGATAAATTTTCATTGGAAAAGGCAAATGCGCCTGAAGTTAAAAGAAAACGCAGAAAGTGCAGATGATAATAACTTACTTTGTTTTTTTCTATTCAAATTATTTTAATTTAAATATAGTATGATGGAATGATAAATGCATTTTATTAATATGTTGAATCATAATATGATTTATTAGTACATACTTATAAGTTTAGAATATAATACATATAAACTGACGTAGATGCGGTTTAAGTGAACAAACTAGCAGTTAAGGCTGTTCCGCGTTATTTATACAAACAGAAACGTACACATCCACGTACTCCGTAGTGAGACAAAGATAGAATATAAATTTAAACCGTGATTTAAACCATTAGCCGAAAAGAGTTAGCAAGTGTGTAGTGTGTACATTAATTATTAATGTACACACTACACAATGTAGTTGCTAACATTTATTGAACAATTTTTTGGCGCAAAAAAAAACCGCGTGGTAGTCGCACGTGCATGTGTAAACATTCGTGCGAATATGGAAGACGCATGTGCAAATAGGATACTGTTTATATAGGTAACAATTTAAATTTAGTTGTCGTAGTGTTTAATATAGTTGTCCATATGTAATATATTTCATAAGCACAACTCGTCAAGTTGTCTATTGTATCGTTCAAAGTCTTGTCTGAACTTCATTTAGCATAGCAGTTGTTTTGTTTGGATTTTTTTTTGTATTTTTAACTACACGGAAAGAGAAAACTGTATCTGTTTCTGTATAGACTCGACACATAAACTTTATAATAAAAAAAGATCGTGTGTTCCGAGCACACGCACACGTGTCAGAAGTGAAACTTCTTTGGCAAGATTCAAAGATACCAAAATCGTCGCCTCCTACTCCATGACGTGACGGTATTGCCATGACGCATGCTTGAAATTTTACTTGCCACCATCAAATCCTGTTTTTTAATAACGTGGATCCTCGAATCTTCCTTTGCAACAAAAAAGTAAAATCAAAATCATTTCTTAGACGACACACAAAAAATGTAGCCTAATAGCTGTGTCCCGCGGTTTTATTTTAGTGATCGTTCCCATTGTTTTATTGTGTTGTAGGTCTTCTACGATAAATTGACTATCTCACAGTGAAATTATTTTTCAAATCGGACCTGTGGTTCCTGCGATTAACGCGTTAAAGCTAGCAAACAAACTCTTGAGATTTATAATATTAGTATCTTATAAAATTATCTTTATGATATTTACAAGCAGCGCTCCACGGTTTCACCCGCGTGGCTTCGCTTCTGTTGGTACTTGGTCTTAGCGTAATGATATATAGGCATAGCCTATAGCCTTCCTCGATGAATAGCATGAATAGGCTATCTAACACCGAAAGAATTTTTCAATTCGGACCAGTAGTTCCTGAGATTAGCGCTTTCAAACAAACAAACTCTTCAGCTTTATAATATTAATTAAGTATAGATATGCCGGTTACAAAATTAAGATGGAATTTCATAACGCTTCTCAATAAAAGATAATAAGGTTAACAGTTAGAATTAATATCATCGCCATCTACTGGAAGAAAAAATAAACAAACATTACTTATTTCAGACTTTTAAGATCTCAGGAAGTTATACCTAGTACATTTCAAACTCACAACAGTTAGTAATAAGGTGCTAGAATTAGTTATAGAGTATAACAAAATGAAAAAACTAATTAATCAAGATTCGCCGAAGGCTGCCAAAGAAAAGAACACTGTGAAATATACTTTTAAACATGCTGATCCTTCGGCAGTAGATAAAGAAGAAAATAATATAATTGGGTGAGTGATAATTCTATTTAAAGTTAGGTTAATACAAAAAGTTAATTGTTTAAGAATTATAGACAGAACTGAATTTAAAAATATAGATTTCTTTTACTGGGAATAGTAATTGAAAGTACTACTTACTTACTATATATTATGCAATAATTAATTTTCAACTCAATAACATGTAAATATAAACACATTACAAAAAAAATCTAACAAACATCTCATGAATTAAACAGTCGACTATATTATGACAACATCAAGAAACCTTCACGACTTAGGTGAATCGAAGTCCCGCGAGAATTCAATCGTAAAACATTTTGTGGTCACATCTTTACCGTACAACAACAGGATACCTAGGTTCTAATTAATTATACGGTATTCTGTGAATGTGACTTGCCAATTATCTCCTTGTATTCTCGTATCACGTGCGTGACGCAATCCGGCGCGTTTTTTTAAACAGTTTTTTCTATGTCGTTTGTTGCAATATACGTATTTTTATTCACTTCCTATTGTGTGTCCTTCGTTACCTAATACCTTTTCTAATAATTACCAATTTACGATATTAGATATTATTATTTACGATATTATTATTACGATATTATTATTAAAATAACAATTTTAGTTGAAAGAGATAAATTAAAAATGTATTATGTTTTACCGACTGTTCTATTATGTATGTATTAGATTCTTTCACAATGAAAGTACGTACTCATCTTTGAGCAGGAAAGTATGGATTTTCCTTAGTTCATTATATCCGATCGTGAATACAAGGAAACAAATCTATATAAAAACAAACATGATAATACACATTACACAGCATTACTCTATATCTATAACATGGATTAATACGAATATTCTTAAAGCACCTATCAATAAATGACAATCAAGTAATAGCCATGAATATATAACGACCTACACTTCAAATAAGAACCCAAAGAACATTTTATTAATACAATTACATAAATGACTGACAATTTTATACAATTTCTAGGAAATGATAATATCGTGGTGGGCGCCCTACTCTGCTATTAATTAGTTGATCAAATTGTCTACTATTAGTAGTAAGGTGTGTTCATATATTTTGTTCCTTATTCCAAAAATATTGTTTCCTACCCATAGGCTATATATTATCTAAAACACTACCAATATTCTGAAATATTTACCTATATGTATACCTAAAGTTTTAAAATTAATTAATTTATAATATGTAAGTATAAAGTTTTTTTTTCTATGGAGTGGACAGCCGATTATAAAAAGGATGGATTCTTTTTGTGCGTTTGGTCGTTTTTAAATTTTCTTTAATAGAAAACTATATTATGAGGAAGTAACATAGGCTATATCACAGACTAATAATAATATAGGTACTACGTGTGGTACTACGTATACAAGCTATATTACATATATTTAGTTTTTGCCCTGGGTCGGTTCAACCGGAGCTGAGCCGAACGGCTTGTTTTTATGACATTATAATATTTCTCATTCTAAGTATTAATAGGTAACTACTTACATATTAATTGCCAAAAGTTCTTACAGAAAACTTGATTGAACTTTTGATATGTGAAACGAAATAAATTTAAACATACTGTATATATGCTTTCAATTTTTCAGCTAAACGAATACATTCTATTATTTACACAGGCAGTGGACTCTAGTTGGCTAATTACCTTGTAACACGTTATATTCAATGATTTTAAAACAATACGCGTGTTAAGTACTTCGAGATTGTGAACAATGTGAAGGTTTTATTTATAATCAAAATAATATAAAAATAATTTGGAAAATCCAAAAGTGCACGCCTCATAATTTTTTTTTAATAAATATTTATTAATTATTATTTTTGTTTATTTAATAACAATTAAACCACATCGAATCAGACCCTGAAAAATGAAAGGGTTCTATTCCTGAGCATACTCAAGCGTAAGAGAAAAAAAAAGACTCGATTAGTAAAGTATTTCGGTCGCTATCGTGTTAACAAGAAAAAGGATCCGCACATACAGACACACGGACGTCCAAGACAGAACTTTTTTAAACTGTTTTTTAACTAGTTTAAATAACAAAAATGACATCAAAAATATCATGAACGTTAAAAATAGTGTTTTTTCTTAATATGTGTGTGTATGTATTATCTTACAAGTGCAATGTATGATACATAAAGACATTTTAAGTTTGAAAAATCAGATGTTTTGCGCGAAGTGACAGTAGTACCCACCTCAACGCTTCGCTTATGAGGCGTGCAATAGATCCAACCTGAAATATGTCTTTGGAGCATAGAGTCAGTGACCATAAAAAGGAAAACATCTGCTACATCAATAATTCGTTCAAGCCGTTATGGCCATTTCTGAAAGCTTTCTCCCTAAATTATAACAAGATTCAAACACAAAGATGTACAATTACATCATTCTTGGCCTTTACTATTCCCATTCTAGTGCTGGGAGGCCTTAGTATTGTCACATTGTACTATAAAATTGTACATGTGTACCAAGATATGCTCATATCTATAAAATACACCGACATTATTCAAGTTATTTTTGATTATTTTCAATATATAGTTGATTTATATTTTGTTTACAAATATGGAAGCAATATGGAAATATATTTTAGAAATCATCATAAAATTGACGAAACTCTGGGCTGCGCGTATAGTCCAGACTTAAAGCGAAAGCTTTTGAAATTAGTTGCGATTTTCTTCTTATCGTGGACACTTACATGTGTCTGTGACTTTTTGGCTTGGTGGTACTGTACTGGATTGGAAGTATCTTTAGTGTTCTCCATATCGTACATTTACATATTGATCAAAGTTTTGACCAGTTTGGACTTAACATCGCACGTTTTACAAATCGAGTTTCGCTTACGAAACATTGCAGAAAAAGCACAGACATGGCTCGATACAATTAAGCTCAGAAAGGATTCAACATTAAAGATGAAGCTATATACGCGTTCAGATGTTATAACCGAACATTCGTTAGATAATGTGGAAGTTAATTCAGCGGACAATTTGCCTGAATTTAAATTGTTAAGTAAATCGTATCTTTGGCTCATAGATCAAGTAGACTTTATTAATGAAGTGTTCGGAACAAGGGTAAGACGTTTCAAATATTAATACCAGACAGTTTTATCAATGATTCTCAGTACATATATTATACAATTTAATAACATTTATCAGTAATGACTTTGCAGTACGTATGTAGTGATTAAAAGATACACATCACACTTATTCTTGTACATAATTTTCTAGGTATTGGGTACTAGTCTACTGATAATATTATTAATTAGTATATTTTGTCAAGTAATGTAAAGAATATTTTAGAATTTATTCAATAAATATTTGAAAATAAATAAATAATTAATAAAACATACTGCTGTAAGAAACTTTTTAAATGTACCCAAAATATTCGTTACGTAGGTACCTACGTTTCGTACTTCCGTTGCAAAGCTCCTTCTTAGAAGCTCTATATTTTTACTATTGCAATAAAAATAAATCTATATACTTACCAATAAATTAAAAAATGCATTTAATAACATTAGAGTATTTTTAATTTAATTTTATTATACAAATTTAACAAGAAAAATAAAAATAAAAAAAATTTACAAAATTATATAATCGATGCTTAATAATCGTCGATACTTAATAATCGATACTTTCAGATATTATTGAACAGCGTAAGTTTACTTATAGATATGGTTAGATTTACCAACATTGCCGCCAGGATTCATCTTGGATCACAGGTTTGTTAATTACCCTAAAATATTAATAAAACACTTATGACAACAAGATATTTAGAGGCTGTTGCATAGAACTTAGAAGCAATAAAAGTGAAAATTTCTTGAATTATAATAAACTACATCTTAATTTTCAGCATCTGAACCGAAATTATCTTGGAATTTTCCCCGTAATTTCCACAATAATGAGGATCATGATGTGCATTGCTATTCTTGTCAGTATGGTTCACCACTGCGAGTTAGCCTATCGACAGAGAGACAGAATTATACATATCATAGACCACTTCAATATCATCAATGAAGCTAGTAAGGATTTCTGATTGTTATGTGGCTATTTTTATTATTCCAATTTCCAATAATATTATACATTAACGATCCTACAAAAAACTAGAAAAAATTTGATCTGGCTTCACTTCTAAATAGATATTGCTCTTGAGCATATGATAAATATAGTTATCTAGTAATCGTAACACAAAATTACTTTTTAGGGGAGATGGGCCCAAAGGGGGCACCTTACGGGAAAATTAAAAAAAATGAAGGTTGAAAAGAAGTTAATCCATTTATTTTTTTGCCAAAAGTTCCATTAATAAATACTTTTGAATGCTAAGTGGTTAAATTTGTCAAAAGTTAAAGTATATAATAATTATTAACAGATTACTAAAAGCCTACGATTGCCCGCTTTGCCCGAAGGGGAGGCCTAAAGCGGGCTTTCGTTTAGGGCAAAACGGGCAGTAGTTGGGTAAAGCGGGCAGGCCTGGATTTAAACAGTAGATTTCAAAATATACAGCCACAAATAATATATTATACAATAATAAATAGAGTAAAAGACACAAAAATATTTTATAAGTTATGTATTTCAAACAGTCATACAATTATTTTTAAATGAATATATGAAACAAAGGAACTTCTTAGGAGCTTTAAACTTTTAGGTACAATATTTCCAGATATATCTGAAATAATATTTAAAAAAATAACGCCCTGTTTACAGTCTATCATTATTTAGTCTCTAATAAGCGATACAATTATTTCATATATATATTTTTTTATAAATCCTAAAATAATGTAATAGGTAGGTATACAAGTTCCAAAAATTCTTGTTTAGACAGCCCGTAAAATAAAGAGTCCATGTGGAATACGTATTCCAAAAGCTCCATTTCTTGTTCCGTAGAAAAGACAGTAAGTAGTAAACCTACCAAGCTTTACATTACACGAACCCAATTTAAGATGTCTGCAATGTCGTTCTTGGAATCCCATATTTAGTTGTTACTTTTTTGACAGGTTTTCCTAACTCTTGCACTTCTCGTTTTGCTTGCTGCATAGTTGAGCGTTGCCATGAGGCTTGTGAAGTTTTACGCTTATATTTACGCCGTTTATAAGCGGTCATCTGAAAGGAAAAAGCAAATTAACAAAAGAATGTAGGTAACATTTTAGCGGACGGGGCAAAGCGGGCGCGTGCCCGCTTTACCCTGCCCGCTTTGCCTTTTTCGACATTTGAAAGGTTCAGACGAAATTCTACCTCAAAATTTTTAGACACGTGGATTTTTATGGAACCAAAATATGGCCAGATAGCCACTTAATAACTAACAAATTTTGGTTAAAGGATTGTAAACACCAAAATAAAAAGAACACATATTAGTTATTACATACCTTGCAATATTTTTCAAAAATCGTCGAAAAACATTTATTTGTTGCAGCTTGTAAATGCGTGCTCGCAAGCGAATCCAACGACTGCCGCGAGGTGGGAGGGGTGTGGGGATCGTGCTCACGAGTCGCGCGCGCGCCATTAGGCATTATTTAAAATTCCGATACTATACTGAGTGCCCTCTTTAGGCTCTGTGCCCACTTTAGGCCCCTTTCCCCTATACATATTAACATATAATACTAAATCTTATAGATTCTATCCGCACATATCCTTCTCAGTTCTCACGCATGAAAAATAATATTAAGCTATCTTCACAAAGTTGCACGTTTGGAATAGATCATAAGATTTAATAACGAAAATATATTTAGGGCACGATTCGGGATCAGCACTCAGCGACTTCCAAAGCCTTGTGCAGTCAAGACGGATAGACTTCCACATGTCCAGTCTAACTCAACTCAACTATTCTCTTCTAAGCTCTATGGCATCGATCGTTGTTACATACACTGTTATCTTATTGCAGAGTGTTAATTAGATCTAATATATCTCATATTTACATTAAGCGATAAAATTGTATGCGGGAGATTATTTTATAAAAGAGTTATATGTATAACTAAATGGATTAGATACTTAACTATATGTACTCGATTTACATAGGTAATACATATAGGTAATGTGTAAACTGTAATAAACTAATAACAGTGCAGCGATTAAACCTATACAAATGTATATTTTTTTCAGTCCTGTAACAGAATTGCATATAATTTTTGTATGGTACTGCATCAAGTATTTTAAAAAATATCCTATCATGCCAATAAGGACGGAAGTGCGTATTTTATTTCAACTCCCCCATATCGTTGTAAGTATGACTTGTATGAGACACTGTTTTTGAAAAATATTTATTGGGTCTTATGTATCTTATTTATCTACTTGAACTGATATCGGCTTTTCATGCATGTAATTACTTGTTAACATATTATTATAGTAAGTAAGTACTTACGTTGAATCAAATAAATGTTTCAAAATATAGAACCTAGTATTTTTCTTTTCATCTATTATATTTTTTACACATAACATCTAATAGTGGATATTTTATCCTCTTTCAGATTGCATATAGGTATTGTTTACAGTTTGACTATAGATATACTCTTGACTCATTTAGGTATGTATTTAGCAAAATATTAATTTTATCGTAATAGGTAATATTAACTAAATATGCAATAATTGATTAAAAAAACATGGGATAACATTTTGATATTATTTTCCTTTAAATGATAGTTATCTACATTTTCATTTAGGAGACGCGACGCTCCAAAAAACAAGCGTTTTTAATCAGTAGAAAATGTTTGTCATCATCGATTACTCAGAGGCTTTTTTAAAGCTCTAAGTTTTTGTATAACAGAAAAATAAGAAGCGTAACACATGTAAAGAAAATGTGTATTGTGTTCTTAAAAAAAGTTCTTGACTCAGCATTAAAGTCAGTATAATGAGAGACCGAAGTTGATTTTCTGCCAACACCATCTGAGCTTAAAGAACAAATGGAAAAAATACTTAGGTGCTTATTTTTCATTGGGGAAACCGAGATTAGGTATATATTTTTTATATACTTATGCCCTGGAGCTGTGCCTGGAGACTTCTTCGCTTCCCGTATTTATTTGCGGTTAGGAATTTCAGGCTGATGTAAGATATTGTCACTCAGGAATTCCTCTACCTACGATTACAAAATGTATCAGCTAAATTAAAGTAGTTTTAACCTTAGATTACAAATTTTAACTATGTTTTTTGATCGTACGTCAAGAGATCCCCCCTAGTCAAGTGGTTTTCTGTTAGCGTAGCGTTCAATAGAATAGACTACGAATGTATGAGATTGACGTAAGCTGTAGATACGTTTATCTACTTCTCTGGGTACCTCCGGTGGTGGGTCTGGTTCTGAATCAGTGGTACTGTAAATAAAACATACATCTGACTGATACTAGATGCTAGATACGTTTATCTACAGCTTACGTCAATCTCATACATTCGTAGTCTATTCTATTCAACGCTACGCTAACAGAAAGCCACTTGACTAGGGGGGCAGCTAAAACATTTTACACGTTAGGTACACTTTTCAGCGACGGTTTTGTACAAATGTGGTTTGCACTGACTTTCCGTTTAGATTGGTTTAATATCTCCATATAAAAAAATCTTTTATGGATTTTTTTATATCTATAAACCTACAGATCGTAATTCAATGAACCCACGACCTGCCATTATGAAATACTCTTAGTTAATGAATAGATAATGGACTTGTTTAACCACAGTTACATTAATAATCCCAAAATAATTCTCTTTCGTTTTACAAAAACTGTGGATTGCGTCATATACTGAAACAGTTTAGTCCAAACCTTGAACACAATCGGTCACGAATAGCGTAAAAGTCAGGAATACGCTAAGAAAATAAACAACGTATTTTATCAGAGAAATATTTATCTCACAACTTGTGAATGAAATTTATTACATTCTCGTCTTATGTTCATCTTTTATAGAAGTAAAATGTTATTATTCCAATGGCTTGAATTATTCTATCAGTGATATCTATAAGTAGATATGCGAAACGTTAATTTATCAGATGATAACAGTCAATCAATATAGATATTACGTCTGAATCAGTGAACGCGATATATCTTGTGCAGAGTGAATGTTAAAAATACAAAAATTTACAATATTGTGATTTATATTTAAGAAAAATGGTGGACTATAAAAACGGTCGGTCGAAGAATAGTTATAAAGTTAATGATTTGTCGAAAGTAGAATTCACCGGAGTTGGTAAAAAAAATGGAAAGAGTAGGTGAGTCCTATATTAGCATTCTAAATTCTAATATAAGTAATCACACTATAACAATCAATCGATTGCCTGAATTCGTATAAAATGGTCCTAGAACTTACCCTTTTATTATGATTGTATGTGTGATGTTCAATCGCCACCCCAACACCCTCATTCATAGATAAAAGCTATAAAATTAATGTAGGTACATCCGTACATAACCATTTAAATATTAACGCGCCAAGCGAGGCAATTTTTTATACAACCTAGCCACCAAACAAATTGATGAAGTGATGACCGTTGCGAAAACCCATTAAAAATACATTTTATTCTAATTAATTACCCTACAATGCTTCTATAATTAAATAAAGCTGTAGATACCAATTGAATACGTAATGACAAAGAATTAATAATTATTAACATTATAATTTTGATTGTCGATGATCGTCATTTATCTTCTGATTTTTACTTACGACCGATACTTTGCGATGATTATTTATTATAAATTATGAAATATCGAGTATTTATATTTTATACCTAAGTTTATGTACCAACAATAATTTAATTGGTCAAATTTTATCAACACTATATTTTTTGATTTGTAGTAAAACAAGTGTATAGTGACGTGATTATGTGTTTCAGAAAATTGTACACATCGTATGCCTTAAATTAAATAAGGATTTTTAACTTCATAATGGCATTTTGCAAGACACAAGTTGACCTGCTAATAATTAATCACAAAGTAATAATGTTGCGTAACATTTAAAAAATTAAAAGGAACTCGAATTATCTAAAGTAAAAATGATAATAAATATTATTAACTAGCGGTCCGCCCCGGCTTCGCCCGTGGTACATATTTACGTTTTCTCTACGTAAAAACCATCCTCGTACTTCAAGGAATATAATAAAAAAAGAATTATCGAAATCGGTTCAGCCGTTCTCGAGTTATGCGCTTACCAACACATTTTGCGATTCATTTTTATATATAAGACTAGCTGTTCGCCCCGGCTTCGCCCGTGGTACATAATATTTACGTTTTCTCTACATAAAAACCATCCTCGTACTTCAAGGAATATAATAAAAAAAGAATTATCGAAATCGGTTCAGCCGTTCTCGAGTTATGCGCTTACCAACACATTTTGCGATTCATTTTTATATATAAGAAGATATTTAATATCTTTGAACTACTTACTATACTAATACTTTGAACTACAACACATTCCGCCTAAAATAATTCATCAATATAACTTATTATAAATTGCCCGCATCTTCGCCCGAGTGGTCAAAACAAACCAGTAGGTATTTTATGCCCTTGGGGCAGAATTTTTTCACAATCTTTTCTTAGTGAATGCCTGCACCATAGAGGCTATCTGCAAATTTCAGCCCGATTGTTCCAGTAATTTGGGCGCTGCATTGAAAGATCAGTCAGATGTATGTTTTATTTGCAGTACCACTGATTCAGAACCAGACCCACCACCGGAGGTACCCAGTATATCATTCATCACTCTCGTAAGTGTGCCAGTTTACCTACTGAATAATTCTTTATTATCGTTTTTTTTTTCATAATTATTCTTTGCATTGATGATATCTTTATAAAAACTCTAGAAATTGAAAGAAAATCAGTTACAATTTAATAATTAATATTAACAATATAATAATCCTTTTTGACAGTTTCGCTTCGCATCGACCACGGATAAGATTTACATATTTTTTGGAATCCTATTTTCAATTATATCGGGTGCCATGACACCCGTAAATACATTGCTCTTTTCATCCTTGCTCCAAAGCATGGTTAACTTCGGTATATCAGTCATCGTAGGCCAACCAGATGGAGACACGTTCTTAGCAGCTGTTCAGAACTTTGCCATATGGAACAGCGTGGTTGGGGTTGTGTTAGTAATTCTGTCATATGGTGCAACCGTAATGATGAATTATTCAGCATTTAATCAGGTAATATTTTGTTTAAAATATGACAATAACAGCATCTTATAATTACTAGATTCTTGAGGATGCAGTACCTAGTAACTGAGTATTCTTTTTGATACAATTTATATAGAGCGATTTTTAAACTAAAGCACGTTAAATTCGAATAAAAATATATTAAATATTCATAAAAATGTTAGAAACTTAGAAAACGTTCTTTGAGAATACTAAATATACCTACCTCATAAACAAATGTTTTCATACGTTAATAAATTTGCCATCTATCTCAATTGTGCCCCAATTGACTTTAATTTTCCTTGCGTAGTTAGCAAAGTAAGTATCAACTGCATGAAAGAAGATTCCACTGAGTAAATAAGATAATTAATACGAACTTTACATTTATATTATTTGTCAAATAACTCAGTAAGTATACATTTTCAGGTATATAAAATACGCCAAGAATATTTAAAAGCAGCCCTAAACCAAGACTTTGAATACTTCGATACACATCAAACAGGTGACTTTGCATCTAAAATGACAGAGTAAGTAATAAACCGGCCAGGTGCGTGTCGGACCACGCATAAAGTAGGGTTCCGTAGTCATGTTTTGTATTGCCGCGGTCTTTTGATTCTGTCTGTCGCCGGATGGTAACTCTGCCTCATTTACATAGACTTTTTCAACGATACCCCACACAAGGGGGTGCGCTCAAAAAAAAATTATTCAGCCCCCTTTACATGTATGGGGAGGTAAAAAAGGGTAGTTAATTTTAATTTTTTGTATTTTTAAAATTGAGATCCATATCCAAAGTATCCTTGAACCAAGTTTCATGCAAATCGATCCATAAACGTAGAAGATATTGTGCTGTGACAGACTAGGACGGACGGACTGTACGATCTTATATATTCATAAGGGTTCCTTGTCGGACTACGGAACCCTAAAAACAAAGAAGAACCTTCGAAATACATTTACGAGAGCATGAAGACATAGAAAAAATAATGTCGGAGTAATATAATAAAAAATTATTAAGGTGATGAATTAATTTTTCTAACATTTACGGCCCTTTTTAAACCTTCGTAATTTTTATATTATTAAAGTTGTCGTGATGAAAATTCTTGACAAGAAAGTTCAATAGTAACACAATACGTCTACCGTTTTAGAAACATGATTCCATGATATTTTCTCGATAGAAAAAAAATACAAAGTTCTCATTGTTATTTTTTTATAATCTCTGGCATCTTCAAAATAACAAACGTAAAGTTACGACTTTTTGGATATTAACTATAAAATATACAACCTATACGTCTACCGATTTAGAATTTTGAAATATGCGATGGTTTTGAAATAAACAAGAAATACTTGAAATTAGCGCGCGACCAGCCAATATAGCGAGAGCCGCCCTGTACCTTCCTACCCCGACTTCCTGCACGAGTCATTCCCGCTACGGCCGTCACACGGGGAACTTGTGTCGCTCGCGCAATCGTAAAAAAGGGTGACAACACGATAAGACAAAATGAGACAAATGGGGACAATAAAGAAAATAAGAAGAAGAAACATAAAGGTTGGAAGAAAAAGAATGCTTACAATTGGAACAAATTAATGAAGTAAGTTGGTTTTATTTTAAATTTGATGATAATTGTATTATAGACGATGTTTGATATGTACCCCTGTTTTAAGTACATAACGAATGTGTAAGATTTTTTCATTTATAGCATAGATAATCTTTTCAGAAATCCGGAATCCAGAAGGAAAATAAACCCACTGATTGTTCACAATGTGAACCCACTCCTTCGTAAGTACCTTTATTCAGTCAAAAATGTATGTTATCAACGTTCTACTGGTTTTATCGCATGATTCCATTTTTAGCAAAAAGCAACAAAGTGCAAAGAAATAAAAAATCATGGTGAACTTAGTGGAAGTATGGCGGACATAATATGGGACAGGAGCTCATTGGAGTAGTATTATATTTAAAAAAAATACGAAATAATTTCAAGAATTACATTTCTTAGAAGGTGGTAGATAAGTATGTTGTATAAAGAATTTGATGTTGATGTTTATTTCATTTATAATTACTACACCTGTGCGGGAAATTGCTTAGTAATAAAACAGGTTTATATTCATATTTACATAGTAATGTGAGTTGTCATTTCGAAAAATTTTGTGTAAGTATATTAAATTGAGTTCCTGGGTGATCTGGAAACACAATTGGGCCCGGAAGATGGCGCTGCAGTCACTCCTCCTAATGACATGAACCGATTTGGATGAATATTTGTGTGCACATTTCATTTTTGTGGGATGATTGGTTGATTCGCTTTCACATTAGCTAATATTATGTATTTTTGTTGTTAGAAAGTAAACTTAATTTAATGTTTATAATACATTATTATTGGTATAAATAAGCCAGTGTTCGTCTCACATTGCTGTACCTGCCTACCTAGTACCTACCCTACCAGGGCCTAACTTTGTTCTGGCTATTTATTTTGATTATTTGTAATGAATAATTACAATTATAATAGAGTGCAAAAAATAAATACATGCGTCAATATATTTTGTGTTTTTTTTTAAACAATTTTTTTATTTAAAAAAATATCATTCCGACCGCGGCTTTGCCCGCGTGGAATTAGGTTATATCGTGAATCCTGTTTTATCCCACAGAAGTGTTCAGTTCGGATAAAAAGTATCCTATGTGTAAATCCAGGCAATTAGCTATATTTTATCAAAATTGGTAATGTAGTCTTGACGTGATTAAGTAACAACTAACAAAAAAATATACAAATTAACATCCAAAGTTTCGCATCAGTTTTACTGTATTAGTGATATCTTCCACTCTTGACTTTGACTGAGAAGAATTAGGGTTTATAACTTCTTTCAGAAATAGTACCTTTCGTTTCTGGGCATGATGTAATATCTACGTCAGCATCAAATTTTATCTAAATCAATTCAGTAGTCCGCGTTATTGAGTACCATTTCATTTTTTCAGAGTAACAATATTTTTTGTTATTTTAAAGATTATTTATAACCTGTATTATTTTGTAATAAAGTAAACATTACGAAATAATAATAATTATTAATAATGTCTAAGTAGTTGTTGGAAAGAAGATTATTTGTTTATAAGCAAGGAAATAAAACCAATAAATCAACAATTGAATAAATGTATAACAATATTATAACTGTATGACGACTCCATACATGTTTGTCCCGAGTCGGCCAGCGGCAGCGCGGCGAGTTTGCAAGAATGACTTCGCGCACACCGGCGTTCGCGATAGCGAGCTATTAGACTCCGCCCGCCAAGCAGTGGATTTTTTTTGTGTATCGTCTTAATTAAATTAATTATAAAAATCTATGTTTCTACTTCAAATTTCAAATCAATTAATATTTGATGGAATCATCGTGTATTTAAAATTTCTTTTCGTTTTAGTGATGTCGTGAAGTTGGAAGACGGAATTGGAGAGAAATTAGGAACATTCATTTATTATCAAGCAGCTTTCGTTAGTTCGATAATAATGGCTTTAGTGAAGGGGTGGAAACTCGCTCTTTTATGTTTGGTTTCGTTCCCCGTTACCTTGACCTTAGTGGGGGCTGCTGGAATAGTAAGTCCTTGTAGTTGTCTAGTTATATGTCTTTAATCTATAACGACTTAAGAATGTATTTTAATCATATAACACATGAATTTATATTAACTGAGTAGCCTTTTTCCAGAGGAAAATCTGTACATAGTTACCTACCCATGTACATACCTACTGTCCTGTCTTTGATTTCTAATTTTGAAATTTCTCATATTATAATACACTTTAAGCAATGTCTTAATAATGAGTATTCATTTGTTATCATTTACAATTAGCTGCAACTCCTTATTTATCATTATCTAGAAAGTTACTTATGTAAAGTGTACTTCAGGTAGCGTCGAAGCTATCTAAGAAAGAGGCAGTGGCGGCTGGCAAAGCTGGCGCCATTGCTGAAGAGGTTATATCCGCCGTAAGAACTGTATATGCGTTCAGCGGACAGCACAAAGAAATCGAGCGATACGATAAAAATCTGATTGAGGTCAGGAAAATTAATATCAAAAAAGGTAAATTTCAAATTAATTAAGAGGAACATATATATTGATTGAATGATAAGAAAATTAAAAAAAAAAGTTTTATCAATTTTAAATTGTCACGCAACCAACACGCAACGAGATAATATTAGGTATTTTTATCTATGAATTTTATTTTTTACTATATTGAAAATATATCAAATTAAGTTTATCTTTTGAAAAAACAACACATCATCACGATGTTTTTACACGCTTTATATTAGCTTCACCTGTATGTTTGTTTGTTTGTAACCGACTTCTTTGGGCGCGATTTTGACCCACTTTAAACGGCCAGATTTCGTTCAAACTTTGTAGATTTATTGAGGACCGATGACAATACACTAATTTGATAAAATTTTCTATTTTTTAGTTCGGTTTTTTATAAAAAGCGTGTTTTTTAGTTTTTTTAAACTATTATTATTTAAATTATAATATTTACCTATGTTACACGTCCTGCTATAAAGTCTCGTTAATGAATGATTATATTATATCTTACAAAATATTTCATATTATATTGTTATCAGGAACAATAATACATAACTAATTGCATGAAAAGATAATATAATAATATTTTCATGAGTCAAGGCGTGTCTCATAATAAGCGCCAACTTGTACTGTAAATAATCTTTTTACTATCTTTATGGATATACTTATAAATGTTGAGTACATGCAAACGAGGACATGATAAAATTTATTTATGACTTGTCAAAAAAAGTTTGATTTTATTTGTACCTATAAAAATTAAAAACATTTTTTTATAACAACAAATATAATTTGTTAAATTAGTAATGCAACGATTTCTATTGCATTAAAGTATATCACAGCTTTACACAATATTTAGGTACGGTAGATATAAATTTCTGTATTAATATTTTCCAAATATTTATCTTTACAATTTTAAAATATTTTTTCTCCAATAGGATTTTTCAATGGAACGGCGATGGGAACATTGTTCTTTTGTATATTTAGTTCGTATGCGATGTCTTTCTGGTTCGGATATTCCTTCATGGTCAATGAGCCAGAAAACTACGACGTAGACACGATGGTTGCTGTAAGTGCAAAAAGTAACCTTTGTAACTTTTGATTTTCAACTTTTGGAGCGCATAAAGGAATAAGAAAATAAAATTAATTAATTAATTAAAATCATTTTAAAATTATATTCAATAAAAAATACAAAGTAACTTAAAATATATACTTGCTTATCAAAATTTATCCGTTCTCGGCGTTCTCGATAGTTATTTTTAATTATATTTCTAGCGCATCCAAAATGCATTACAATTCAAAAAAATCATATAAATTTCCAGGTATTCTTCGGTGTAATGATGGGTTCAGCAAACTTCGGAATCTCCTCAACTCTCATGGAAGTATTTGGTGTAGCCCGGGGGGCTGGTGCTCAGATCTTCAATCTAATTGACAATGTGCCATACATCAACCCATTGTTGAACCGTGGAACAGTACCACAGACTATAGAAGGAGATATTGAGCTTAAAGATGTCGTATTCCACTATCCATCAAGACCTGATGTACCGGTAAGTTACTGATTTCGTACTTAAAAATAATTCAATAAAAAAGAAACAACTAAAACACTAAAAATAGAGAGGTGTCAAGGGACACTTCGAATGGAACGAAGTTCTATGAGAGAGAGAAAGACAGAGACAGACAGAGAAACATGCGCATACGGCACGGCTTACAACTATAGCAAAAAGTTTCGTACAATTTTTCGCCTTAATTTTTTCCGTCTTGACTCTTGCCCTCTTTCGCAACGCGCGAATAGGAACTTCTTTCCAAAAAAATTATGAAGGGATAATACGTACATACATCTTTTTGCTGTATGTACGTATAAGCAAAAGAAGTCTACTAGAATTAAGACTAGAATATAATAAAAATTATTATCAAATACCTATCAAATTGAATTGATAATCATTGGTATTGTGGTATTCGATTGATTCATTAATGAAATTTCGATAAAAAACAATCATGGAAATTAGAAGACATTTTATGAAGAGAAGCTTTTACTACACTTTAAATATTAAGATCATGTCGGTATGAATAATTATTATGATTGTTAGCATATTCATACTCAAATCGTAAGCTTGAAAGTAGGTCTACTCAGTCTACAATCTAATACGACTTTGGAAAGTAATTTCTACTCTATTTATTTTATCAGTAAACACTAATAACTAATTGATTAAGATACATTGTTAATTTAAAATAATTACTGTCATGATATCTAGTTTATCAACTACTGATTACATTCTTGCGTAGATTATTATGAAAGTGATCGAAAATTTAAATGAGTTACTACTTACTAGCAAATTTCCAAGAATACAGTACTATTAGTACTACATATAAATAAATTTTTTATTAGGTACCTAACTGAAACCTACCACAAGTCGCGTGGGTAGCTGAAATTTCATACAAAGACTTTGTTCATAGTGGCTGTCTCACACCAAATTAATTTAATTTCACGAATTTCATCATCATCGTGAGTTAAATTCATTAATTTATTAGTTATTTAACCTTTATTAAACTAGTATGACAATAACGTCGCTTATATCTTATCTTACTAATTTATAAACCTGAAAGTTTGTGAGGATGGATGGATGTATTATCTATGTAGGTATATTTGGATTGTTTGGTCCTCTTTCGTAGAGCACTGAACAGATTTTGAATTTACTTTGCTATAGAAATAGTTTCGTCCATGGGTGTAACCATAAACCAAGCGACACAGTTAGTAGCGATAATAAAATAATACACATAAAAAAATCTATAAAAGTCCCCTTAATTTCATCCATCCCTAAAATATTACGTTTACTTGTTACTACTTCATGAGTCACCCTTATTTATGATTGTTGCGTCATCTATAAAGGCTAGCCAGTCATTCATGATAACAAAATATAAAAATAGCATAACCTAAGTACCTACTTGCAAAATAATATCTTTGTTTTCTAAGGTACGTCTTATAATGATCCATATACCATAACTTTTGTGTTGGTATACGCTCTGCTATGCTCCGTTTTCATCTGTTTAAACAGCACATAACTACCTTTATCAATATTTCAGGTGTTAAAAGGAGTTTCATTAAAAGTAAAACGTGGTCAGTCAGTGGCACTGGTCGGTCACTCAGGCTGTGGCAAGTCTACTATCATCCAACTCATATCGAGATACTATGATACCGTTGATGGAAGTGTGAGTATATTATTAATTATTATTAATCAAAATTTTGTTTGTACATGTACAGTAATGTTTGAAATATATAGTTGCGTACATTTATCTTGCGGGTCTTTTCACTATTTTTATACGCGGTCATTAGGTTCAATAATATGCTGATTGCTATCTAACTGATTTGAATATTGACAAAATAATATGATAACGTATATTTTAACCTAAATTGCAATCAGTCGTCAATTATAACGTAACATGATTTTGTATAAGGATATTGAACATGAGTCGCATTTCGTTAATTTCATGCCTAAGGACTAACTAGTTAAATACTAAGAATGAAAAATACTAAGAATGAAATAAATGTTAGGTATTTAATTTGCAAATTATTATAATGTAGAAGAGCAAAACCTGTTATAAATTATCATTACAACAAATTTTTAAGTGAAATTCGCGGCAAGAGATAACAAATTAAAATGTATTAATATTAGTTACGTGTTTGAAACGAAATATTAAACTAAATAATTTATTGGAACAAATGGTACTTAGGTACTTAGTTAAAAAGTTGTTAAACAATATATATTTTTTTGGTTTAGGTACGCGTTGATGGAAACGATGTCCGCAACCTTTCCGTGCGTTGGTTGCGGCAACAAATTGGTCTGGTGGGCCAAGAGCCTGTACTTTTTAACACGACTGTCAAAGAAAACATCCGGTTTGGACGAGAAGACGCTACCGACCAGGAAATCGAGCATGCAGCAAAACAAGCAAACGCACACAACTTTATTATGAAACTACCCTCTGTAAGTTTTGGTTTCATTTACTGAATAAAACGGGGTTAATCTATAACAGAGAGAACCTTAATTATCGCCTATGGATTGTTGTTTCGAGATATTTTGAAAGCTTTTTTGTGTTTTCAGGGTTACAACACACTAGTAGGCGAGCGCGGCGCGTCGCTGTCCGGCGGGCAGAAGCAGCGCATCGCGATCGCGCGCGCGCTCGTGCGCAACCCGCACATTCTGCTGCTGGACGAAGCGACCAGCGCACTCGACACCTCCTCTGAGGCCAAAGTGCAACGAGCCCTTGATAAGGTGCGTTGTTGTCCATATCTCATTCATTAGAACCTGGGGTTTAGGGCTATCAGTCCTGGTATCACAGACACAATAGAAAATCTATTGTGTCTCGCCCCGATCGGGGCTTACGGTGGTCAATGGGTTAAGTGAAGTCACATGTCCCCCCACTAGGGGGCAGATGCATTATACATCTGTTTCACTGATCGATTTTCTTTAGGGACAAGTTAGTGATCAGCCTTTTGTGTCCTACCAGACCGAGACATTTATTTTTTCTTCGTCTCCACCGGGAATCGAACCCAGGATCCCTCGGTGCTACGCTCACGCGTCAACCACTATACCAAGGTGGCGGTCAAAAATTGTAAAATTGTCAAATCAATAATATAAAGTATGTATTCTTGTACAGGCTTCTGAAGGGCGAACAACAATAGTAGTGGCGCATAGGCTGACAACAATCAGAAATGTAGATAAGATATACGTTTTTAAAAGCGGCACTGTCATAGAGTGCGGTAACCATAAGGAGCTGATAGCGCAAAAGGGCCATTATTACGACATGGTCATGTTACAGAACTCTCCAGACTTGAATGAAACAGGTACTTGTTGATTCAGTTGCATCAGTCAGTAAATGGGCACGAAATGTTTTTCAGTTAGTTTTTTTATTTAAATATTCTTTGTAACTAACAGTGTAAAAAGAATTTAACGCAAAGAAAGGTTTTATTAGATTTGAAGATTAAGTTACAGATAGAACAACATATGTACCTACTCGTAGTAATAATCTACTACACGAGGATGACATTATACTCTTAAACTTATAGGTAGGTATAGGTTCTCTATTTTACTTACTTCTATGACTTATAGAGGTACCTTGTTGTAACTTTCAGACCAGGAAGGAAACGTTTTAAAGCGAACTGCATCAGTGGTCAGCGAAGCAGATGAAGACAACGAAATGGATAATAAAATGCAAGTAAGGAAGATTTTGATGAAATTTACTTTCACTTTTTATTGATTACCATCGTGGAGTGAAAATTTTTAAAACATTACCTACTTAAATATAAATGTTTGATCGATTCCAGTAAAATTTAATAGATAATCATGCACCATTAATTGATACTTTAACTAAGTGCAATATCTCGTAACTCGTATATGTTTTTTTCATAAAAAGTACTAAGTTATACTAATTTATACGACAAACTCTTTATTTCCAGGAACCAGTTGTAGAAACAGTCGAACCGAACGTCACTTTCTGGGATGTTGTAAAACTGAACAAGCCTGAATGGAGGTCGATAACAGCTGCAAGTGCTGCTTCTGTACTGAGCGGATTTGCTATGCCTCTACTTGGCGTTATACTGGGTGACTTTATTGGTGTAAGTATTTAATTCAATAACTAGACACGTGGGTTTAGAAACTAGATTAATTAAAAAAAAATGAAAATAAATTAATAACAAAAATTATTGAGTCAGTTTTTGAATTGCAACGTCCACCCAAAAAGTTTTGGTTGGTATGGTAATTGTTAGTGGATGCTTTTTGCTTGTATGTGTAAGGAATAATTAATAATTATACATACACACATTCATAAATCCTGAAAATATCAAACTCTCTCCATCTACAGACACTTTATAGAGTCAATACTTACTAATACCTACCTTTTTTTTTTTTTTTTTTTTTTTATAGTGGGGAAATCTTCTTAGATACCCCCGGCTCCCGGGGATGGAACCGTGGTTATGTCGGATTTCTACCGACTAAAACCCCACTCTGTTCCATCGCGCTGCTTTGGACGGGACTGCGGGAACGGTTACGACTCTACCGCGTGTCCCGCCCAGCAGATGCCCGTTTCCAGGCCCACCACTAGAACCCCCCTCGCTGGTGGCTGCTGGAACGAAGGCTTACGCCACCAACGCGCAGACAATGGATCTTTCCCCGCTCCATCATCCGCGTTCCCCCGAACCCCCGACCCCATCACCGTCCGGCCGGAGGGGGCACGCCGGAAGGTCCTCCGATGTGTGAAATACACGTCGGGGGACCCTCCGGCGCACTTTTATAGAGATTACCTCGCAGCCCCCACCTCACCAGAGATGGCGGCCCTCGGTCCGGCCCCACGGACCGGATTACGAGTTGGCAGACGGCCGTTTTACAGCGGCCGCCGCCCCACACCTCTCTGCAGGAGTCTCCGCGCGTCATCACAATGACGCGTCGGGATCCCGCCCTCCGCTGCACGGCGTTGCTTGCTAAACCAGCGAGCACGCCGCGCCGCGACCTCTGGCCGCCATCCACCGCCGCATAAAAGCCGGCTCCTCTCTGGCCCACAAACAGGACCTCTGCCGTCGGGTCAGTCGAGGCTTTCCAACCCCAACTGCCGTTCAGCGCCACCTTTGCCTAGTGGACACGGGGTCCGCCAAGCCACGACCTCTGGCCGCCATCCCACGCCGCACACAGCAGCCGCTGGGCCACACCTAGCCCTGGCCGTCGGGCCGGTTGAATCTCCCCGACTCTAAACCAGCCGTTCAGCCCCTCGCTGGTCCAATTTCGCTTCACTCAGAGGGCCATAACTCTGAGCTACTGAGCCCCTCCGCCGCGACAAGGCCTGGACCGTTGGGGGGTACTAATACCTACCTGCTACTACTACTACCTACTTTTTTGTTTAATGTTCAATTATTAAAAACATATCTTAAATATACCAATAAAAACATATCTACACTAATATTATAAAGAGGAAAACTTTGTTTGTTTGTTTGTTTGATTGTAATGAATAGGCTCATAAACTACTGGACCGATTTTAAAAATTCTTTCACCATTCGAAAGCTACATTATCCACGAGTAACATAGGCTAGGTTTTATCCCGGAAATCCCACGGGAACGGGAACTATGCGGGTTTTTCTTTGAAAACGCGGGCGAAGCCGCAGGCGGAAAGCTAGTCTTAAATATACCAATTATTTGTTTCAGGTTCTGGCCAATCCAGATGAGGATTACGTAAGATCAGAAGTGCGAAAATATGCTCTCATTTTTGTTGGCGTCGGCGTCGCATCTGGCATAGCCAATTTTATTACGGTAACTAAGTGAATGTAAACAGATAGAATATGGACATTTAGTACCTAATTTGAACATTTGAAACCTTGAAAGTTGTAAATAATTGATAGAAACAAAAAATGGATGGACATTTGTCATTTTTATAGCTTTTACTAGAAATAGATCTCAATATTTCTTCTTAATAGATATCTTACAGAAATCTGAATACAGTAATTTAATTTTTTTTCTACCGTTTTAGGTGTCAATGTACGCTGTAGCTGGAGAATACTTAACTCAGCGTTTACGGAAACTTATGTTTGAAAGAGTCCTTGATCAGGAAATAGCATTCTTTGATGACAAAAGCAATTCCACTGGAGCCTTGTGTGCTCGGCTTTCGGGAGAAGCAGCTGCGGTTCAAGGGGTAAAGCATTCATATTTTTTATTCTGAATGTGGTTCTCATTGTCATTCTATCAACTCGGAATCCGATTTAGCACACTGATTATACAGCAGACACAATTGACTATGATTTTTAAATAATTCAAACATCAGACAGATACAGAGCCAGATCAAATATAGTTACCAGCAATGGTGTTATAGATACTGTTTGATTGTGGTTTGAATATAAAATAAATTTATTAATATTTTTTTCCAGGCAACAGGTCAAAGAATAGGTACGGTATTACAAGCTATGGGTACATTCAGTTTCGCTCTTGGTGTATCTTTGTTCTACGAATGGCGAATGGGTCTCGTAGCTTTAACGTTCGTACCACTTTTGGCCGCTGTACTCTACAAAGAGGGGAAAATAGTTAGCCAGCAATCGTTTGGTACTGCTAAAACTATGGAGGCGAGCTCTAAGGTAATTGTTATTTTTTTTACTACATGCTTATGTTGTTACCCTTGCATTCAAAGAAATCAAATGAAAGTTTAAACAATTGTTAAATCATTGACCTATAATTTAGAAATTCATGTTTTTGATCTTCTCTGTAGAAACTTTTCTATTCTAAATATAAGGTACTTTGACGATTCAGTAACGTTAGTAAAAGAAATATACTCGAATAAAAACAAATATGTTTCAACTCCGCTTAGTTACACTCAGTTTCACTTACCGTAGCAGAACTTACAGTTTCAGTTACACTAACACTTATAATTATTATACAGTTATAGTTACCTATAGTTTCATCTTGATACTTGAATTCCAGATTGCCGTAGAAGCCGTGGCTAACGTACGTACGGTAGCATCTCTGGGCCGCGAGCAACGCTTCCAGCAGGACTACGCAGCCCAACTCTTACCCGCGCTGCTGATCGCAAAGCGCGTCGCTCACTGGCGCGGAGTCGTGTTCGGGCTCTCGAGAGGCCTGTTTAACTTTATATACGCCGCTTCTATGTACTATGGCGGCACGCTCATGGTGTATGACGGTGTAGAATATGGTGTTATATTGAAGTGAGTGTGGTTGATTAATTATAATTTTAGTAAAAAGTGTTGAATTTTACAACTAATAAGTGAGAGTTGGAACATTAAATTTTCCGATACTTACCTAATACTAGAGGTCCACCTTGACATCGCACGTGGTACGTATTAGAGTCTATAAGGGGTACCTAAAGAAATTGTGAAATCGGTCCAGCAGTTCCCGATAAGCGTATTCAAAAAATCATATGCTTCGGCTTGATATTATTAGTATAGAAGTATGGATTCTTTATTTCACACGTCATTCACATTTTAGGGCTGCACAAGCACTGCTCATGGGTTCCGCATCAGCGACACAAGCGTTCGCTTTCGCGCCTAATTTCCAGAAAGGCATCAAAGCTGCACGACGTGTAATGGTCCTCTTGGACAGAGAATCTAAAGTCCGGGATCCACAAAAACCCGCTGTAGAAAACTTCGTAAGTATTAAGGCCAATAAATGATATCTTTAGAACTTTCATAAATGAAAATAATTTCTGTTGCATGACTATAGTTAATATGATATGAAACAAGGTAGAAATTTATTATTATCAAAACAGATCGCTGACATTTCATCACTTTTTCAGAGAGGCACTGGAGAAGCTAGCCTACAAAATGTCAGTTTTAGGTATCCAACGCGACCGCTCATAGAGGTCTTGAGTAGTTTGGATCTGGAAATAGAAAATGGAAAAACTGTGGCCTTAGTCGGAGCCAGCGGTTGCGGTAAAAGTACCATCATACAACTGTTGGAAAGATATTACGATCCTGACGAAGGCATTGTGGTATGTTGCTTTTGTACGTACTTTACTTTTCAAGAACTGCAGCTACCTAAAATTATTCTCGTGCAATATTTTAACAGAAAATTTATACTTAGGGATTTTGGATATTTTTACCTATCTCTTTTCTATTTTTTTTTTTTCTTTTTAGAAGTGTCTTTTCGCTATTTCTTTTTTCAACAACTAACCCACATTTGGACATTTGCATGAGTTGGATTAATTTAAATTTTCTTTAACTACCGGTTCTACGGTGTTTCTTATAGCTTATATGGGTTAATTTATTTAAATAATTACATTCTATACTCCGATCGTTCTAATAATTGGAATATATATGTATAATTTTAGGCGCAAAACGGCATCCCTCTACCGAAATTAAAGCTTGCCGATCTAAGACACACCATTGGATTTGTACAACAAGAACCCGTCTTATTTGATCGCACGATCGGGGAGAACATCGCGTATGGAGACAATTCCCGGAATCCCAGTATGGACGAAGTAGTAGAAGCCGCTAAACAAGCGAATATACACAATTTCATTGTATCGCTTCCTGCGGTGAGTGGCTATGGTTAAACATGTAAAATAATTTATTTGTCTTTCAAAAAACATAGTCGCAACTTGATATTGATATTATTTTAATAAGATATAAATGCGTCACCGAAAAAAGAACAAAAGAAGGATTTCAAATAATTTCTAACTCAATCATTGCTGCGACTATAAATTAACTCTGTTCGACTATGTTCAGAGCTATTTGTATAGATATTTTAGGTACATTAGCAAAAACCAAGGGCGGATGCATTCATATGAGAAATTTATCAGCAATAATATAACGCTGATAAACATTTTGCTATCTGTATAATATGACAATGAAATGTTATTTCAGGGTTACGACACCAATATTGGTTCTAAAGGAACCCAACTATCAGGAGGACAAAAACAAAGAGTGGCCATCGCCAGAGCTTTAATTCGACGACCAAAAATGCTTCTATTGGACGAAGCTACAAGCGCTTTAGATACAGAGAGTGAGAAGGTAAGGTTTAGTTGCGTCAGATAACTGTAATGATCTTTAAATTAAATGACAAAAAATTACTATATTGCAATTTAAGTCATATAACTATGGGACTATGTTGCATCAAGGTACCTCATGAAAGATGATGAGGAAAGAGACACTTTTAGCTTTAGATCACCTAATAAACATAACATAAACATTTTTTTTAACATTTTAAGTTAGTACATACTTAGTTATATAAAGCAGAACAAATTGACAAATTCATATGCCCATGCCCAACATCCGTTCCTGACTTTTCTACTCTCTCTTTCCATTTATTCATCTGCAGTTTTTTTAAGAATTAAGTAATCATTTGCATTAATGATGAATTTTAATATTTGATTGTGAATAATTATTATACCCATTAATTATCCATTGCGTGTCAATACAATGATATAACATTGCCAATTTCAATCATTTTAACTAAGATGAGTTTATATTATCATAGATGTTTGCTCTGTGTCTGGGTGTTAATTATCTATATAAGTATTTTATTTAAATTGTATGTTTATCAGCCATCTGGTTTCCATAACACAAGCGAAAGCTTAGTATGGGATCAGATTGTGCCCTGTGTGAAAATTGTCCTGAAATATTTATTTATTACTAGAGGTCCGCCCCGGCTTCGCCCGTGGTACATATTTCGCAATAAAAGGTAGCCTATGTCCTTTCTCGGGTATCAAAATATCTCCATACCAAATTTCATGCAAATTGGTTCAGTAGTTTAAGCGTGATTGAGTAACAGACAGACAGACAGACAGAGTTACTTTCGCATTTATAATATTAGTATGGATTCTTAGGTGGTACAAGAAGCGCTGGACGCGGCGAAGGCGGGGCGCACGTGCGTGATGATCGCGCACCGGCTGAGCACCGTGCGCGACGCCGACCGCATCTGCGTGCTGCACGCCGGCCGCGTCGCCGAGAGCGGCTCGCACGACCGCCTGCTCGCGCTCAAGGGACTCTACTACAATCTCAACCGGCGAGGATACGCTTGATCGTCATTCAATGTTAGGACAATTCTTCTAGAATAGCAGCAACATCCGCCTTTTCAATTGTTAAAGCCGAGTTAGAGGAAGTTAGCAAATTATCTGATAAGTAGGCGCATTTATAGACATCATCTACTTATGGTTACGATGATTGTATTATTGTCATTCAGAACTTTGAACATGACAAATACCAATTCAATGTGATTAAATTGTTTGAGTCACTGTACTTAGTAATATAATAAGCAAATGTAGATAAGGTATAATTATTATTTATAGAAAAAATGATAAAGTAAAATTATTTAAGTGTGATTTTGGCAAATAGCTTTCAAATAAGAACTTGATAGATTTAGTATAAGTTTTCATAAATGCAGAATATTATTGTAACAAAAGCTTTTATTTACCTTTTGCATTGAATGCAATTTATAAATATTTGAAAGGCATTGAAAACATACTGGAGAGATACACTATAAATCCAGTATTCAATTGTTCACTAAGTTAATTATGAAATAAAATATAAACAATTTTTTTAATCTTTACTGTTTAAAAATACCTTTTAGATAGATCAGCTTCAATTTTTTCTTTCTTTTAACTATATGAAATGTTTATAAATTATACAATTAATTTTAAGAATAAGTGTAAATATAATTTTTTGATATCATGTACCAAAAATGTATTATTTTCATTAAATGAAATATGGATTGTAATTAACAAACTTTTATTTTTAACCTTACATCACTCAGTAAACAGTTTTTCATGTTCCAACAACCATTCTTTTCTATCAAGACCACCACTAAAACCTCCTTTAGAATCAGAAGCAACAATTCTATGGCAAGGGATTATTATAAAATGAGAATTGGCCCCGCAAGCAGCTCCTATTGCTCGAGCATGACCACCTGATCGGCCTAGAGATTCTGCTATGTCCCCATATGTTTGTGTGGACCCATATGGTACATCACTCAGTTTATTCCATACTTCCTGAAATAATTCAATTAGGTTTTTAATTGATTTGCCTTAATTATAATATTATGACTTAGTTGAAAGATTAAAAATCAAAATATTACATAGTTAGGTACCTTTTGGAAATCAGAACCAAATGTTTTAATAGGAACTGTAAATTTCTTGAGTTCCCCTGCAAAGTACTGTCTTAATTCATTTTCAACTATCTCTAGTAACTTATTCTTGCCTTCTTTGAAAGTGCACGATAATTCTTCCGACACTGTTTTAAATATTTTATCTAAATTCTTGGAGTCTTCGAAACAAACGAAATATATAAACTCAGCATCACCCGCCGCTATTACTTTTCCCACAGGAGAATCAAACTCGGTTACGTTCACTATATTTCCACTATTTATAGAATAATTTTCAATTAAACTCGAGAGATGCATGTTTCCTATTTATTTACAACTCGATTTATTTCAATTTTGAAATATCTCATTAGTTAGTTAATACTTATTGAAATGAGCTTTTAATTACAAAATATAATGTAGGTACATGTGAATTAAATGATAATGTCGTGTGGATTCTTATAAAGGTATTTGAACCACATTTGAACAATGATTTCAAATTTAACTGCACCGAACAAAGCAGTCATAAAGCAGTACACTAGCAATAAGATAGACAAATAGACAATCTGTTAACTGACAATTGACAATGTCAATGTCAAATAACAAATTTGGAATTACTCAAATCATATCGAATCACAGATCTACTATAACTAGATTCCCAACATGCGTGGCAATCTCAGAGCATTTCGCTCTATCTTAGAGTGTTGCCCTTTTTTATACTTACCTGCATTTTAGGGTAATTTTTGTCGTAAGTTTAACAATATCTTATAATATTACATATGCATCGTTAAAATAAATCTAAATTTAAGTTTTCCTTCTATATAATTTTAATCTTATTGTAAAATTAATGTAAAATCACCTGCAAAAATGTTTAGTGCGACTCATAAGTAGGGAAAAATTTTTCCCAATGGGAATTTTTTCTCATCCAGTAACAGTGTGACTGCAGGATGGGAATAACAATTTTTAACATGCTACTTTCATTTTTTTACTTATATGTTCGAATGAAGACCGGTATACAGGGTGTAATCCGTATCGTTAAGTGTGCACAGGCGATTATTCCGAAACTATTACAAATTTCAAAAAACTTTAAACTGATATTGAAAGTACCATATCTAATGAGTAAAATAACAATAATAACTTTTTAAAAATAAAACGAGAAATATCTAAATAGGGACGAGTAACGTTGCCACTCTATGTCTCTGCCTCCTTTCCTCGTTAGGTACTTCCCATGCTACTCGTCGAATGTGTGGCAGGCGCATAGAGATACTAAATTAGTATTAAAATACATATTTTCTGTTTGTTCACTTAAACTGAGCAGGCGAAGCCGCAGAAAGTATCTAGTAAGAAATAAGTAAAATATTTATATGGATGTAATATCAATATAATACTGATGATGAGTAGCAATTTTATAATATCCCCAGAGCACCTTTTCAATGTATTAACCATTAAGTTATTTCAAGAAAATAATATTAGGGGAACAAAATGATACAATATTTTAAAATAAAACGCTTTTATTAAAAAAATAAAATAAGTAATAAGTCTATCAGTTCACTTTAACCACGGCTTTTCCTAAATTCTCTCCCCTTAACATTCCATTAAGAGCTCCGACCATATTATCAAAACCGTGATATGTTTTCTCTTGGTACTTCAATTTGCCTTCTTGTAGCCATTTATGGTTCATGTTTATTCCCTCATTCCACCTGTCTGTCCATCTATTGACCAAAAAACCTTCTACTTTTAATTCCCGTAAAACGATTATCGGTTGCAATATTTTCACTGTAAATAAAATAAGAAAAATTAAAATCATAGAACAAATGTAAAAAAACACAAAATAATATTACACATTTAACCTTTTGGAATTTTAAAGTCATTGTATGATGATATAGAGCCACAGATAGCCACCCTGCCGTATTTATTCATGTGGTTCATGATAGTATAACTTATTTCACCTCCAACCTGAAAACATTGATTGATAGTTTGTATGGTACATGTTATGTTTATTTTAATAAATAAATTTCAAGAAGAACTAGAATACTTACATTATCGAAGTAGCAATCGACACGATTGGGCGCTGCATCTTTTAGTGCTGCTTTAATATCAACTGTTTTATAATTGAACGCGTGATCAAAGCCAAGTTCCTTTTCCAAATACTCACATTTTTCATCTGAACCCGCAAAGCCTATGACTCTGCAGCCTACAAAATCAAACAGGCATTTTAATATAAATTTATTGCATTTAAAGTGATCTTCTGTACTTATAATTTAAAATATCATAAAATATAACCAAGGTTTTTTCAATTAATCAAATGTTACTTCATATAATAACTTATTAAAAACATGTACCTAAACATGTACCTACTATTTATAATTATTTATGCTTAAGTACCTAATATTTTGGCAATTTGCCCCACGTGTGATCCAACTGCACCCGCTGCGCCTGTAATCGCAACAGTTTCTCCGGCTTTAGGACGGCATATTTCCTTAAGTCCAAAGTAAGCTGTGTTCCTATAAAAAATTTATAGGATACTAGCGGTCCGCCCCGGCTTCGCCCGTGGTACATATTTACGTTTTCTCTACATAAAAACCATCCTCGTACTTCAAGGAATATAATAAAAAAAGAATTATCGAAATCGGTTCAGCCGTTCTCGAGTTATGCGCTTACCAACACATTTTGCGATTCATTTTTATATATATAATAAGAATAAATATAATAGAAATAAAATATATGTAACTATAAAGACAAATGTTGTCTTTGATAAATTGAAGGTGGTCACATACCCAGGCATGCCAAGTACACCCAAGGCTAAAGAAACAGGATACGGTTTAAGATCTGGTACTTTTACCAACGGTATAGTCCCTTGGGTTAGCGGTTTGTCAGGATTACAGACGGTATGTGTTCGCCAACCAAATGAATCTGTCACGTAGCTACCAACGGGGTACTTATCATTGCGGCTCTCGATGACTCTGAAATAGGAAAATGATATATTGCATAATTACATTATTCTAGATATTATGTATCATCAAATAAAATTTTACTAAATTTTTTTCAAAGTGAAGTTTCTTTCAAAAAACAAAAATATGGTCATCCTTATTCTTTTAATATTAGTCTAAGATCCCACAGCAGGATTACTTCGTTCATAGTTTTTTTGAGGAAACCAAAATTTTATGTATATTTTATAATAATTATTAGAATATATATCGACTAGATTTCTAGTCAAAATTTCGCCACAATCCTGCGGTGGGAAAAATAAATTTACATTGAATATTGTAATATGTACTATATTTACTTAGTTTTATAGTAGGTATTCAATTTCTCATTCTTATTTCTTCCTGAAATTTTTTTATAAATTGCGTAAACTTAGATTTGCTAGCAGGTCTTTATAAAGAAGATAAACTTTTTCATCTACAACCAATAGCCACAGTCAATAGCCTATCTCAACGCCATCTAGTCCCACAGGCCAAAAACCAAGCAATTTCGAAGCCAATAATTAAATAAGTATCACACTGAACTTCTAAGCATAATGTTTTTTTTTTAGAAACATAATATCGTACTGTTTTCATTTATAAAATAAACAACACTTATTGATCTGAAACTGGCATATATCAGACAGTATGAGGGAACTTTGTTATGTTAATCTATACGAATATTATAAAGCTGAAGAGTTTGTTTGTTTGAACGCGCTAATCTCGGGAACTTCTGGTCCGATTTGAAAAAATTCTTTCAGCTTTCGACTAGGTATATTATATTATGATCTCGCTGAGACCAACAGGAGCGGAGTACTGCGGGTAAAACCGCGGAGCACAGCTAGTTTTTTTATATGAATTTAAATTTAATTATTATTTCTTACATAAATACATACTTGGCAACTTGACCTCCTATCATGTCTGTTGGAAGCTTATAACCAATCATATAAGCGCGCATATATGGGTCGACACTTAAATATTCTGCTTGAGTCAATATTTCTGAAAACATATTTTACAATAATGCTGATAAAATCAATCATTGTTTTAAATACGGTGTTTAAATCCGGTGTTTTGTTTTTTCTTTGTTTTTCAAAATAACATCTGTGATCTGTCATTAACCTAATCGCAGTGGAATCGAATCCAACCATCCAAAAATCATTAAAATCTGTTCAATCGATTTTGAGTGGAGTATTTGTTCGCTGTGGTGGTACAAAAGAAAGTCGTGTGATCGTGTCAACGTTAAGGCGACTTTCTTTTGCTCTATAGTCGGCATTTAAATACTTAACTGGTTTTGGTGGACAGACTTGAAACTTAGTTAACTAGTTATATAAGATTGTAAATAAAACAAAATATATTTCGTATTTGGCAAAAAGACCATATAGTTAACTACTATACATTATAAATATTTAATTATTTATAATGTTAATTATTTTTAAATGATTTATATTATGAACCTAGTTATTTTCTTGATTTCCGTCACGCGGCAATTTCCTACATTTTTAGTTTTTAAGTATTCATAAATTCATAAAATAAATAATACATTTTATTTAAAAACATAATAAAAGTTGTAATAAGAAGTTTGAAAAAAAATTTTGTACTTAGTAAGAATTTACTTCAATTACAAAATTTTTAGAATAGGTATATTTGACTAGCAGTTCTATAATTATTATTGTTTAGTATCAAATTCAAATTATATACTATCATTTTTTGATATTCTGTGGCTTACCCCCATTTTTTAGATCCGGAAGTTCCTCTTCAACAATTTTAAAGTCACTTTCTTTTGGTTCTCCTTGAAAATATTTTGTAAGAACATATTTTCTTGCTTTAATTTTTTCAGATGTTCCAGAATATAAACGCTTCGAAATTAGCGTAAAAGAAGTTATACGAGTCATATTTATTCGTCCAAAGTTCGACTGATACTAAATACTGCTGTGTAGTATTTGTGTGAGTAAATTATAAAGTACTATATAATCAGAATGATAATATTTTCAAGGTTAACAACCTCAAAAATATTCCTAACTATATACTTTTTATCTGATAGACAGTTCATATGCATCTAGTAAATATATATTTGTACCATCAATATTAAATGTAAATTATTATTACCAAAACCATGAAACTGATAAGAAAGATAGGGGAAATACATATTTGTTTGTAATCTATAACTGTATTTTTGTAAGTTGCATAATTATTTAGCTCACATGCCTGAAGTTAGCGGCTAAGTGCTAACACATTCTAGAAATACGTAAATAAATAACATATTGAAATATTTAAATATATGATAAAAAAAAACGATCATACATAATATATGTGTTAACCATATAGGTACATATCGAAATTATGTGATTTAAATTATTATAGTTGAACCTGTGAGTTGAACAATTAAGTCATTTGCAAAAACGTCTTAGGGTCGATTTTTCAATGCTTGGATAAAACTTATTCGTCGAATAATGTATAAAACTACCATTTTAAAAACGTAGGTATTCTAATTGCCCGTATTTGACAGTTTACGTGACATTTTAATATTATCGTGTAATACTTTATTAGACGGATAAGTTTTATCCAAGCATTGAAAAATAGGCGCTTAATAAGATATTATTAGAAAATAAGAACCACTGACAAGGCAGTTTATTTTATTTTCATTTACATATCTCATACCTAACTGTATTTATTTTTTTTTCAACGGAATTCATGGTAGCTTAGCACAGTAGGTATAGGTAAACCAGAATCTGATGGCAAATTGGGAAATCAAAAATTTGAGTGTGCAACCCTAGGGAAAATGGACTGAACGATCTTGATACTACTTATTTTTTATTTTGTCCTCAACATCATTAGTCACATTACATAAGTGAACAATACTGTACTTAATAATGAGATATCCACTTAATATTATGTATAGTACGACATAAAAGAGATGAAATTAATTATTTTGGAACTAATTCGTTTTTCATTACCTGGCAACCCTGAATTGGCAATGTAGCTGTCAAGTTGAATAAAAATTTGTTGTTTTTTTCGTGAAGTGGAGAATTATTGAGATAAAATTGTTATTTAGAACAAGAAATTTAAATAAAAAAGGAGACATCATGAAAAAGGTTAAACGTAGCGGTGTCCGTGATGTGGTGTATAAAGTTTTTATTCGGTGTTTGTCCGAATTTCAAGCTGGAAATTTATTGACTGATTTGGAAAACGTTTACAAACGTACAGCAGAATATACCGGTGAGATTCCATTTATTTTTGCTCAGTACTACGTAAAATAGAATATTCCATTAGTAACGAGTGTTTAATGTATGTATGTATGGCGATTATTACGTTTTCGCAATTTAATTTGAGGTTATTTGTATGTAAACAAAAACTAGTTTTTATAGTGCGACCAGCACAATTTGAGTCAAGAAGTTATATCCAATCCAACCAGCCTCAAATAAAGTACCTAGTTTAGATTTTACTACATAGTATAGTGATAACTGTTTTCATACAGCTAGCTATCTATTAATCAATCAAACCATAAGAAAAAAAATCATATTTACTGTATCATATTTACAGATACTGAAGATGCCCCGTACCCTCTTGCCAGTACTTCGAAACAGAGTGATGATCAGTCCTTTGAAGGAGTAGAATATTTAGATTTTGATGAATTATATTAATGTACAAAATTTATCTACAAAAAAAAAATAAAAATATGTGGTTTTCAAATCGCCTTGTTTTTTTCTACCCGACGGACCCAGAAAGAGGGTAATGTATTTGAGCTGCATGTATGCTTGTTTGTTTGTATGTTTGATTCTATGTGTGCCTCTGCAGTCTAAACACTTGACCGATTTTTATAAAATAACTAATTCCAAATACATTTAAGTAAAATTTGACCTAGGTAGGTCAATTAAAATACTAATGTATTTTTGTCTTAAATTACACTATTGCTACAATGAAACAATTATAACGGTTTAAATCGCGGTATTTATTTTAGATTATATTATATAGATTTTTGGATTTTTATTCTATAGTATCAAGATCGCTTGCGTCGCAGTATCAGTGTTGCTATATGAGCGACGGTGGCGCCCTCATTTATTTTCATCTCTTTTGTGTCGCACTGTAGGTACATACTTACATGTATAATATACATATTACTTTTATCTATGTAATACATACTATTATTTACACATACCTATATTTGTATATTCATTATCATTATGCCATGTAAAAATATGGATGTATAATGTAGATCAAAACTAGATTGCTAATAATCTTCTTCTTATATATAAAAATGAATCGCAAAATGTGTTGGTAAGCGCATAACTCGAGAACGGCTGAACCGATTTCGATAATTCTTTTTTTATTATATTCCTTGAAGTACGAGGATGGTTCTTATGTAGAGAAAACGTAAACATGTACCACGGGCGAAGCCGGGGCGGACCGCTAGTTGTTTATAAAATAAAATAAAAATAAAATAAAACTATGTTTATTTTCGTAAGTATTAAAGATACACACATTATAAAATTAACTTGGACAGCTTGGACTTGACGAATAGCCGTATTGGAAACTCCTGTAATAAGTTTTCATAAAATTATATTATAATCAACAAACAATATTATAGTTACCTACTTATAATATTTTTTGTTTTAAGTATCAAAACGGGTAAGTCCAACTTACCAATAAAATATTCAAAATTGAAAATTGTGATGTGTTTGACCTTTCTTCATCGAATGTTTTTCTATACACATTATAAACAACACCTCTTGCTTGTGATCGCAGCGGCTTTTTCGACATTTTCGAAGATTTTTAGACAAAATCCTAAAAATTATTCATCAATTGCAAAGAAGAAAAATAATTTGACAACCAATTTGATAGTTAATAAAACCTTATTTATAATAATAAAACCTTATTTATTCCATATCTCTCAAATTTACATTTCAAATGATTATTAGTATTGTTAGTATGTTGTTATTCTAGTTAGTTAATGTTAGTATGATTTACTTATTTAATGAGGTATGGATCTCGTTAGAGTAAAGGTCTCCTCCATTTTCTTCCACAAGTTTCTATCTATTCCCTTATTTATCCAATTCGGTAAAACTGTACATTATAGGGCGTGGAATTTGGGGGTAGTGGGGGGTGGAGAGAGGGGGGGTGGGTACTAGGAACTTCCCCTGTAAAGGGGGGGGCGCGAAAATTAATAGTTTTCGAGATATTTACAAATTAAGTTTTGGTCCGCCTAAAGCAAAGGGGGCGCAAAGTAAGGACTTAGAAAATTTTTGATCTAAAGTGAAAATTGTATAGGAATCATAAAATACATAATTTTTATTCAAAACGCTAAAATAAGCATGTTTCGACGGAGCCCCGCTTCGCGGGGCTCCTATTTCTGTGTAGTTTTTTTTTTAAAGAAACCTAACCTAACCTAACCTAACGGCTAACCTAACCTAAACTAGATTTTTTCTTTGCGCGTCGACGGAGCCCCGCTTCGCGGGGCTCCTATTTCTGTGTAGTTTTTTTTTTTTAAGAAACCTAACCTAACCTAACTTGATTTTTTTTTTGCGCGTCGACGGAGCCCCGCTTCGCGGGGTCCTATTTCTGTGTAGTTTTTTTTTTAAGAAACCTAACCTAACCTAACCTAACCTAACCTAAAGGCTAACCTAACCTAAACCTAACCTAACGAATTGAGGGTGAATATCTCCGCCATTTTTGATTTTAGAGAAAAGTTGTTCCTATAAAACATGCTTATATTAGCGTTATCTTTACGATAAAACAATAATAAATAGGTGTTAAAATGACACCAACTCCATCAAAAGTCCTGCGCCCCCTTTGCTTTAGTCCAACCCAACTAGCTTTTATAGTAATCCGAATAATCGGACGATTAAATTATTTTATTCATCCGGTAATCGGACGACTAATTTATTTTATTCATCCGTTTAGCGGACTACTAGACACTTCGATTAATATTTTTGTTAAATTATAAATTGCGAATATTAATAATTTTATTTTATTTAATCTATTTTACAAAAACTATACTTAATAATAATTATTTTTAATGTTGTTGTTAAAAAATATACAAATTTCATAAATAAAATTTAAATTATAATTTTTTTTTTTGTTAGATAGAAATGTTTTACCTGAAATGAAACGCGTTTGACAATCGCTGTAGGTCAATTTGACACTGTCATAACAGTAAGTTCGCGTTTCAAAGATAAAATGGAGTAAAATTTTCCGATTTTCAAAAATTCGTGACTCAAAAACAAAAAGTTTTCGCGCTGTGAAATTTCAGATTTAGGTTCCATAGGACAATAGCTAACCACAAAAAAAATTACGACTCTCAACTCCACGCCCTATAATGTACAGTTTTGCCTCCAATTCTTTCCCGCAATCTCTATAACATCATCAGCCCACCTTTTGAGTGGACGTCCAACTTTTCTTTTCCCCAATACTGGTCCTTTCCATTTGGTCGTTAGCCATGTCCACCTTTTGTCGGTATAACGAGTTTGATAGTTGTCAAATAAAATTGCCATATGAAAATCTTTTATTTCGTAAATATAAATATGCCATCAGATTCTGGTAGACCCTAAGAGCAATAAACCTATAGAGTACTTGTATCGAGCGTATACAATTTACATATATTTGTTTCTCTCTATCTAAAGAAAACGTCGTATGAAAGAATGAGATAGCTATAGACTACAAGCTACGTTTCAACATAGTCATGGCACCATTTTTACTATAGGTACGTATTTAGATAGATAGAAGGTGATAGTGATGGGATGTGCTTCAATCGATAAAATCGTGAATGCATTTTGCATTTACGGTTTCGTGAAATAATAAATAATAAAAAAAAACAAAATTAATCATAAATTTCAGTTGAATACATTATTTGTTTAATCCTACGAATATAATAAATGCGAAATTATGCGAGAATGGATAACTTTCTCTTTCACTGCTGAACCGATTACAATGAAATTTTGTACATACACACATAGGTTTTATACCGGAAATCCCACGTGAACGGGAACTGTGCGGGATTTTCTTTAAAAACGCGGGCGGAAAGCTAGTATATTTTAAAATAAATTTTAAAACTTGAAATGTAACTAATTTAAAATAAAGATCAATAAAGTTAAAGGAGTGAGGAGAAAGGCACAGTCAGCATGAATTTTAACAAGTTCATAAAAGGACAGTCTTAAAGAAAACATTTTCCTTACATCCTACTAATAAAGCGAAAGTTTGTGAGGATGGATGTTTGTTACTCTTTCACGCGAATACTACTAAACCGATTACAATGAAATTTGGAAAAATTACTTTTGATCCCGTAAATCCCACAGGGATGGGAACTATGCGGGTTTTTCTTTGAAAACGCATGTATATTAAGTATGTATTTCAATAGTATTTTCTCATCTATGAGAACTGTCATTTAATCAACCGTTTAATTTTCACATAGGTACACATTTAAAGTAAATGTGTAAATTTTTTTATATGTATTTCCAAATAAAAATTCACTCACACACAAATGTATTTATTATCTAAAGGAACAAAAAAAACGTAAGCGTAAGATTGCACAATTCTTCTAGAGTATCCATCTTGATAACACGCAGGCTCGAAATGCAGTGAACACAATCTATCAAATTTCGACGGCGTCCAATCTACACGTCTCATGTTTTATACCCATTTTTTATTTAGCTCTGGAAATCTAAAACAAAATGAATTTATTAATAATCTAAAAGAAAAACAACAAACTAAACAGACAAGTCAAATAAAACAACCACGTGGTATTTTTTATTTTCCTGCTGTAGAAATTTACATCTATTATTTGCTACAACAACTACATATAAATCTGATATAAGAAACAAAATAAATAAATCAACGTTAATATGAAATAGATTTTTTGTCATAAATCGATAATATACGCTAGATGTGTTACAACACTACGGTGGTAAACAAAATGCCAAACGTGATAATATTGTGACATTTTTTAAAAATTATTTAATTGTTTTGTATTCCACAACCCCATAAAGTGGGTAAATGTTACAGTTACAACATAAACTTATAAAAAAGCGCTTGATAAAACCTTCAAATAGGGTTAGAACATAAATATTTATCAATTTGCTGAAAATCACTTACCGATGGAAAGATATTTTTTCATTGTTTTCATCCAAAACTCCCATTCGACTAGTAATAGCCGGTAGCTAAACATACAATAGTCATTTTAGCACACTGACAAATAAAAAGAAACACTATACACTTTATATTTTCTAAATATTTCGTTATAAACACTTGACGCACTGAGCCCACCAGCTGGTTGGAAAACAAACTGACTGCCGGCGCGCTACGTTTGAAGACAGTGCAGATACTCTATCGCTATCTCAATCTGACTTATGCTGTTATTGACTAAGAGTAAGTAGATTAGAAAATATGTATTTTGTTCTGTCTCAATATAAGAACTCTATAGGTTTATTCCTCTGAGGGTAGACCTATAACTTATCGTTCTGTGGCATAACGTCAATTCTACTGTCTTATTTTTAATCTGTTCTAAAATAGCAATATTAATTTTTAATCTGTGCAACATATAACATGGCCGGACTGTGGTTTGGCGTTTCTGGCGCTTTGTGATTGAAATAATTATTTACTCAAATCTATAGAAAAAGCCTTGAAGCTATGGGTACATGTATCTGAAACTGGATATATTAAAAATATTTAGGCCTGGAATTACACGGATGAAGCATAAGAACTATCAGTATTATGGAATGATAAACATAAGATTACAAGAGTTATAGATGAAAATAAGTTTTAATTCTTCAGTATGACATCAATTGACAATTTAAAGTGTGTTTTTTGCAATGAAGTATTTAACGATAAAGAATTATTACAGGAACATTTCAGGTAAAAATATTAGAGGCTTTGTACACTTTAATTAACATTTACTAGATGCGACAGTTTTTGGTTATACATTCTCCATGTAAATGATAATAATTATAAACATTGATTATTAATTTTAGAAAACACGGCGATCCTTTATTTGATAAAAGTTCTAAGAATAAAAATAAAACACAAAATGAAGTACCTACTTCAACTGAAAAGATGGAAGATAATGAGTTGGTAGGTTGTGATGTTTGTGAAGAAGTTTTTCCTACAATATCAAAGGCAATAACACATAAACATAAAGTGCACCCTGACCATGATGCTAAGTATTTTTGTCCATGGTGCGGCAAGCTTTTTACTATGAAGGTATGTAGTAAGATTATTACCAAATAAAGTTGCTTTTTTTTTGAATAAACTGAAGGCAACTATTAAAAATATACATTATTTTTTCTTGTGGTTGTTAATCTTTCTGTACCTTGTTTTTTATATATCTCCAGTTTCATTCCCTAAATCAAGCAATGCCATGAACAGAGTAAAAATATAACAGTTGCGCATACAACTACTAAGATTGTAAAACATTACCAATTTAAATCTACCAAAATACCTCGACTTTAAAACTGTTGATCTAATAATTTTACTGTTATAACTTGTATTATTTCAGCACTTGTTCAATAAACACCTACAATCAAATCATGATGGCTTAACAAATAGCAATGAAAAGAACTTTCACTGCGATAGCTGTAGTGTATACTTCAATGTACCCTCGGCGATGCTACATCACAATAAATTCTTTCATAGACAGGACACAGATCTGAATTCTATTGGCTCATCTAAGAAGATTAAATTCTTTAACCAGGTATAGTACAATTCAAACTTAATGGCGGCTTGAAACATCCTACAAACCGATGCGCAGAAAACAATTTTAATATTAGGACATTAAGGGACCTGTGCGCACCCACACTCGCATCTAACTTCCGAACTGCCATTTATATCAAACTGTATGTTTTTTCTTATACTGGCTAATTACTTATATTATACAGAACTACATTATACTTAACACACGAGTCTTGAAATATTTAATTCAAGCATTTCAAGCTTTGCCCGCATAGTCAAAGGAAAACCTGTATAGTTCCTGTTCCAGTCGGAATTTCGGGATAAAAAATTCTATTGTATAATTATGTTAATCCAAGTTACTCCATGTCTGTGCCAAATTTCATGATTATCGGTTCAGCAGTGTTTGCGTGAAGGAGTAACAAACAATCAAACACACTTTGGCATTTATATTATAAGTAAGGATTATATGTGTAGACAACTTATTTATTTAATACACAGCCTAAAATGAACACTTTCTATAATGATACTCTTCTTATATTCTTCACACTTCACCAATAAGCAAATGTCACCAGTAATCTTCATTTTTTTTAGGAGCTGGTATCTATTTTCTACTGTCCTTTTTGTGGAGAAGAGTACAATAATAAAGTGAATTTACATGTAAGTTGCTTAATTGTGTTGTATTAATTTTATCAAACTCTAACAACATTGGTATATTTAATAAAATTTTCTATAAATACGGGAAACATTTCGTAGTTGCTGTATATTTAAAATAATATGGATGAAAATTTGCTTCAAACAAAGAACATATAAAAGAGGTTAGAAAGGTATTGTAGGCGGGGCAGACGCGCCAAGGATATGAGCACTGCTCATATCATCATCATGCGTATGATTCGTTCCATTTTAAATCGCGTGATCGCACGGCGCTATGATTGGCTAGATTTGAAATTGCAAATATGTGCGTAAGCGGACTTGCGCGGAATTGGCCACACCCACAGGCGACACCGGTTCTTATAGGAACGGCGAATTATTGCCATTCTAACCTCTTTTATATGTTCTGTGGCTTCACCTAGAAAATTAATAATAATTGTGTAAGGTCAACTAACATCTAATTAATAAAATGACACTACAAAACAACAAACATTGGGGGCCACTGAAAATCAGTGCTGTGCTGTTGAAGGCACAGCTTAATACTGAGTTGGTCCCCTTTTTGCTAAAGGTCTGCCACACTTGTCTTTTTCTGTGTTTTTTGTATTCCTTATTCTTTTCATTATATCTGTTGTTGGCTTTTGGCGAAATAAATTATTCTTATTCTTATTCTTATTCAAATTTTTATGATAACTTACAATTTACATTGCCTTATTTTTTGTCTTTTCTTTTACATATTTCTAAAAATAGTATGTTAATTTTGTAGAAACACATGGAAGATGACCATGGTGATGAAAATCAAGCCCCAGAAGATGTGTTACGCTGTCCACTGTGTGAAGCATTCTTCTATCATTTAGATGCATATGAATTACACCTGACATTCCACTCTACAGAAGATGTGTATAGTGAACAAAATGAAATGTAATGCTATTTTTGTTATATAAAATCTCGGTAAAATTACATTCTGTTACTTACCTAATTTTAATACTTTCAAAATATTGTTCTAGGGTCAGTGAAGTTACAGAATTTTCATTGGAAGCTGTTCCACCAATAATGGAAAAAGTGTTGTCAGATCCAAAAATTGATCCTATTGTAAGTTGCAACTAAAAATTATATTAGATTCGTATACAATAATATTATATCAGTAGCTGACATTTTCTCATAATTACAGAACAATTTCCTCGAAATGGCCATGAGTGAGTCTGAAGGCAGAGGCCGAGTGAAAACAAAGAAACACAAAAAACACAAGAAATCTAAAAAGGAAACTATAACATTGGATGAATTTTTAAATATGAATAAAGATGTATTTGGTGATGGTTTAAATGTACAAGGTATTGAAGAAGTTCCTACACAAATGGTTCTCAAGAAAAAATATAACACAAAGAAAAATATGGCAAGTAATATGGAAGCGAAAAATCTCAACTCAGACCTAGCTAAGTTGAAAAAACAAGGAATTATAATAAAACCAAAATCTAGTAAAAGTAGTATATCTCTAAATGATCAGAAAAAACACACACCTATTCAAACTAGTAACCTAAATGTTTCAGTACCAACAAATCCTAATGATGTCATATCAAAATTATTAAGTAAAGGCAATAGTGAAATAAAAATTATCAAGAAATCTATTAAAACAGAACCAGAAAATAAGCAGGATAGTTATCAATCAAATAAAGTAGATTCTTCATCTGATTATAGCCAGTCTTTAGATAATGCATCTCAATTATGCACAAAAGAAAATGAGAACCATGATATGGATATTGCAGAAAAGCAACTAGATTTGCAAAATAATATGAATGTTGAAAACAAAGATAATCTCACTGAAAACAGCAATAAGGATAATGAAGGGACTGAAAACATATTACAAGAAGAAAGTCCACCAGACCAAAATGAGACAATTGACTCAGATAAATGCGCAGATGTATTAAAAAATGATGAGGACAAAATGCCATCAGATGCAGAAGAGACTGAAGAGAAAATTGACCCCCCTTTAAAAGCCTTACAGAATATTGGTTCACAATTAACCATAAAATCTCTTAGTGAAACAAAAAGTCAAACAACAAACAATGAGCAACAAATACAAACTGAATTGGAAAATTACGATATAAACGAAAAAAACATTCAAGAAAATTTTACTGAAAATGAGGATGAAGCAACTGAAAAAATAACCGAGAGTAATGCCTTCAACTCATTGAATTTAAATAATAGTATAACTGTCAAAGCAGTTACTAAGAGCTCACAGCCTAGCCCACTAATAAATGACGAAAAACTTAAGCAGCAAGAACAAAATGTGACTAATAGTAAATCATTAGAAGCATTAAAAGGCTTGAGTAAATTTATAACAGTGAAGCCGACAAATTCATCGCCACAATTAACTAAAAACCTTGCGTCAAATGAAGATTATGATGAAGACTACATGAGCGCCGATGAAAATATGAATGAGGATACAGATTGTGGTCCTTCAAAACAACCCACTATACCCGTTAATCAACAACCGAGTAATCCGAAAGTTATACCAGCGAAAATTACATCTAAAGCAGATGCAACAGAAACAAAAAATAATACACAACTATCTGTCAATTCTCTTAAAAATGAAGATATTTTAAAACGATTGGCAAATGTTACTGCTAAATCTATTTCGACACCTAAAAAACCCTTACCTCAAAAAACGGTAAAAGCGTTTCCTAAAAGTGTAAATCAAGATGCAGTTAATAATAAAAAAGACAATATTATAGAGATTTTAAATATAGATGATTCAGATAGCGAAGCTGATACTGAGCATGTTGTAAAAGCCAAACAAAATGATACAATTAAGCCAGTAAAAACTCCCAATAAAATCATCGCTAAACCAACATCTACTAATGTTCCACGCGGATTAAATAAAAATATTACAATTAAATCAATGAGCCAACAAAGTTCAAACTATACAGAATATAGATCTAACGCCGCTGGCCAAGAATGCAAAAAGACTGTTGTAAATCGAAGTTTTGAATCAAAAAATGTCAATATTACACATGGTAATAACAAATTTTTAGAAGAACAAAAAAATCTCCAGGAGACAATAAAAAATTTAAGGCGTCATATTACTGTTAAATCAAAAAATTCTGATTTTCAACATGAAGAGATGGACAATACCGATAGTACTGGACATGCAATGAACGCAGATGAAGATCACGATTCAGACTCTAGTGAAGGTAGACTTAAGATCACAGAACTGAATGAAGAAGATTTTAGCGACAATGAACACCACGCGGAAGATGAACCTAAGGCTAGAGTGGAATCGCCTCATAGTTATAACAGCGACGAGGAAATCCAAAATGAGGATCATATAGACGACGATTTGGCCGATATTGAGAGTCAAATTAAAGTAAATCCTATCAATAAAACGAAACAACATCTTATAATGCCTACTCAGCCGAAAAAATCTAATATAAGCCACTTGAGCGAACTAACAATAAAACCTTTACGACAGGGAAACACATTTTCAGAAGATGAAACTAATACAAGTGATAAAGGGTCTGACACAACAAGAAATGTAGCAAATGCATCAGGGAAACCTTCAACTTCAAAATCTGTAAATCAAGAGAAACAAATTAGTAAAAATGTTCAATCTAGTCAAAAAGCAAGTTCATCTTCCAATCAAATTAGCACTGTAAAAACTGTTAAAACATATCAATCACAAACTGTAATAGAAGAAATAACAACTACGGTTACAAAAACTATTCGAACTGTTAATACACAGGAAGTTCAGAATACCAGTCAAAATATTTCAAAGCCAACTATAAGACCTCAAAAAATAATGAATATGGCCTCGAATAACATAAGAGCCACTCCAATAAGACAAGCATCACCTGCGGTCGGTACTAAAGTACGAAATTCTGTTCCTACTTCTCAAATTGTATCTCCTAACACAAACACAATCCGACCATCTAATATGATAGTTCCTGTACGTCCTAGACTGAATGCGCCACGACTGCAGAATCCATCTAACATCCGAAAAGTAGTACCGGCAGCTCAAAACCAACTACGTCCTTATACTTCAAACAGACCTCTAAAGATTTCACCGCAAGTTACGAATAATGCAAAGAGGCAATCCGAGGAAGCGTCTGGTCATTTTAGTTGTTTCAAAAAACCAAAAGAATCTCTAATACCTGTACAAGACATACCGGACATGAGCGAAGATGGTACGGTGCAGTATTCAAGTTCACAAAGCAAATCTAGTTTTTCAAATGTAACAAAAGTTTTAAGTAACGCTGGTTCAACTTCTCAAACGAGATCGGAAACCAGCTCGTCGTCTCAACAGCACATTGCTAAATTGAGCGGTGTGTCGGGGCTGAAGATAGTCAAAACGAGTTCACAGCAATCAAAACAAGTGGAAGAGAAATGTGAAGTCAATTCGCCTAAAAACGATACAATAGCAGCTTTGGAGAAACTTCAGCGACAAGGCTTACTTATTAAAAAGCCTAGACTAGATACAACTGAATATGAAAAAAAATCATTCAGTGAGAGCGATGGAGAAGCGGATGAAGAATAAATTTCGTATTCTGCCACTAAAATTCAAGACTGGTCTTTTTGTTTGTTTTTCAGCTATTTGGTTGTATATTTATGTATATAAAAAGTAATTATATGTAATTAGTTTAAGAGTGACATTCAGTGTAAAGCCAACTTAAAATTACTATTTATAAAATATGTTGATCTTTCAATGGATTCATTTTTTTTTTTCAATGAAACAATAAATGAGTAATAAATACTACGAAATAGTTTTATTTAACAACTATATTTACATAAAAGATACATAATATCAATAATACAAATATATTTTCTTATATGAAAATACTATAATAATAAGAATAAAATCGATATATTTATCGCCGAGATAACCATACTTTTTATTCCTGCTTTGTTTCCAGCTTATTTTGCCTCCATTTCTGATCCTGCAATTATTTAATATAAATTTAAAAAATCAATGAAACTGAAAGAGGAAAAATGTGGATCTACTATATAAACAGGTATTACTACGTTGTGACACACACACATCTCAAAATATACGTTAGCCTTAAAGCTACATATATACATATTTTAATGTTTAATAAAAATGCAAACATAAATAAAGCAAAAAACCCAAATCAAAAACGGACAAAACAAAGCACCTACTTTTTAAACGTACCGATGTGCTTCTTATTGTTGTCACAAAATTTTTAAACCATTTTCGAAGCATTCAATTATTATCATGTAAATTTTGACGATAGAAATTGAATTGAAAGAAGACAAACTTTACAACGTTAATACAGGCTGAAACGACGAAATCGCCTTAATTTCGTAAAACCTCAAAGACTTTACTGTATATAATATGTATAAGAAAGAACCCAAACCAACATTTTTCTTCAAGGCGATACCGTCATATTAAAGCTGTAATGCCAATAAACATTTATATCCACATTGCCCACCTCATATAATTTTTCCCATAAATCCAATGACATCACTACAAAATACGATTAGATCTCCGGCGTTTCGACTGAGAATTTTTGTAGATGCTATAATATGTATATAGAATGCATTTTAAAACCCTCGGACATTACACAGAATTCTGTTTTATGATAACTTGATGAATTATTGGAACCCCTAGCCTTGCTTTAATGATATCATAGATTTTATCATCACGTACCAAAACCGCAATTTCATTAGACAGCCGGTACGCGATAGCTCGCAATTTGTAGCGCAACTTCAAAGCACCCCGATTTTTCTTGTACATCGTTTGCAGAATTGTATATGTATTACAGCAGTGCAACGTAAGGAACAAAACGGCTAAGTAAGACACCTGCAGATAATTTCAAAAAAAATATTAAGAAATTAAAAATAACATTTGCAACTAAGCAGAAAATTTATTAAGTGTATTATAAATAAACAAAAATGAATTTTACAACCAGTTGTGTGTAAAAATAGTAAATTAATTCACAAAGCGTTAAGTACACAGTCTATTTGTATGTTAATTTATACAGATCTTCCATGTTTTCTTACATTACTATATTTGCAATACGCATGAGGCATGACTAGTTGCCTTAGTCCACATCGAATCCAAATAATATCACATAAAATACACGTACATTTTCGATTACTTGAAGTTTTGTGCGTACATTTTTAAAAGCTTATTATGCTGCGTATAAATAGATGTGGATATATAGAATACAGAATGGAATCAGTTGATCGTAAAATGTTAATATAGCGCATACCTATTTCGTATATACCAGGAACTATTCTACTCAACATATAAAATATATACTCGTTGCCTACTGTTTATCATAAAAAATATTTTTGCAATAATATAGGTACAATAGTTATTGTGATAATAAAAATATATTCTGTTAACCAGAATCCTTGATTTGTCCATGAATAACATTTAATGAATAAACTGTGTACAAATGATAATTATTATTATTATACAACTAAAGAACACATAAAATTGTTTTCTAAAACTTATATATATAAAATAAATACGTACAAATTAAAGTTCTAACTAATAAAATGCATTTTCGTATCGTTTATTAATCAAAAACGGTAAATAATTCGATTTCAAGCCATTGTATTACTACATAAAATATATTCGAGCTGACATAACGCATCTATAGGAATAGGACCGGTAAGCTAGGTAAGTCCGGCGCGGGCGCATTTAGTTGAATGGCAAAAATTGGAATCGTGACAACCTTACTCATGTATGTGTAGTATATTATAGTTATAATATACTCGCACTAATATAATTCCCTAACACTATAACACGTACTTATAATAATGAGATTTCATATTTAACATTTTGTTTTATGACTCAGTAATAAATATCTCAAAGAATTCCGAAATCTAAAGAGTTAGAGGCTAAGAAAATTAGACTTTTAAAATATTAAGACTAAAAACGAATATATGAAATTCTACTTTATCTTTTATTTCCAATTTTTGCCACTCGCAAAATAGCCTCGTGTCAGGTAGACCTTCCGCACTGCACTCTTGAGTCTTGTGTGAATGAAAACATGCTCTAAAAGTAAAATGAAAAAGAAATGCTAGGCCTATACACTTATTTTGCCTATTAAACAATAAACAAGCAAAACATGCTGTGTATTACAAGAGTAGCTGAATATAATAAAGTCTTGCACAAGACCTCTTATTTAATACACAATTAATATCATCCAAATAATAAAATCATTTGAATAATATAACGGTCAGAATATATTGGTACACCAAATTTCTCATGATCTTGTGATTTAGCCAACTACATCTCTTTTAATACAAAAAGAAAATAAAAGTATTAGTATTTCTTAATATTAAAATATTATATAATTTTCCTTATGTTAGGTAATATTATAAAAATTTAAATGAGTTCAAACCGTATGATGACTGAGTGATGAATTTTCACACAGTAATTATTGTTAATGTGTGCTATATGTAATCTCTTGTGTTGCATATATAACCAAGATTGGACTTTACAACAAATACCTCTAGATAAACATTGATTTATATAAGACAGATATGCCTAAATATAATTTATCGATAAATAGAGCGTTTTCTTCGTAAGTAATTACGTAATTGGACTTTGCATGAATATCGCATATTAATAATATGATAGTAAAGACTTTATTTTACAATATTTTGAAGATTCTATCCCAAATATTCATGTACGATTCAATATTATAGACTCGGACTACCAAATATTTACATTTGTATTTGCCTTCTCTACAGTAGTTACATATAATTATATTGACAAAGTCTGTAAAATTACCAAAAGTAGTGGTATACATAATATTTATTAAAAAATTTCCAAATCCGTAAATATTCATATCTATGATTATTAAATCAAATTGTTTTATGATAATATGTTAACCTACATGACCTTCATCGTAATGTGTATTTTCCCGTCATTGATTAGTCGATATGATTAATAAAATTACAGAAAACAATACTACAATAAATAAAAATTGCTTTAAAGTTACTACATACTTAAATTTTACGAGCCATAGCATTCTCAATAGAGCTGTTGCAAATAAATAATATTAGTAGTTGGCTTATATCCACGAAGATGCATTTCCATAATATGAACACGGAAGCTTCTAGAAGGTTCTAGAACAAAATCTGGCGACCAAAAATAACAAAAGCGTCGTGTAATATACAAATGCTAATTGTTCGTGATTATTATAGTAAAATCTACACTACAAGCGTTGTTTGCTGGAGATCTTCAATCTTGTACCTGTTCGTTTAGTTTCTGCGGGATTACCAGGAATGTTGTGACCGTATTTCCAATTCCGAGCAACAAGAAGGATATACTTAATGCTGCCACCTGTTGTTATTCGGACGACGAAAATGTATTTGTAGTGTATATGAATTAAGGTTTAAGTACACAGTTATGGTTTGGTTTACATAATACAGTAAAATGTATACCTACATATACTTAATGATATAATAACTGTGATAAAATGAAAAAGTTCTAATAAATGTAACACAACTGCCATTGCTTAAAAATTAACATACATACCTAAAATTCGATTAATACGATTCTAATATGAACATCTATCAATCAGTTTGTTATAATAACAATAAAAAGATACAGTTTAAAAATTACAAATTAATTTCACAACTGGGTAATTTTGGTTTTTTTAATCAATCTAGTTACTGTTTTCCAAAATAAATTTCGTCTTTACTGATCCTTAAGTATCGTTAATTATTAAATTGTTAACATACCTGCCATGTTGCATCCGGGTTAAAACTCAAGTGGTATAACGTATAAGCGATGTATAGTTGGAAAATATATCCTCCAAATAGAAACGGTAGGAGATATGAGAGTCCCCTCCACATCCAAGAGTGGAATCCTTCGATAGTAATGTCCATATTGTGCCTCGCGCCCAGGGCTTTAAGCCTGTACAATACTCCACTTTGATATCTGAACTGCATGTATTGTACTACACCTGTAATGTTTTGATTATTATTTAGAAAAATGTAATACAATTTCTTTTAACATGACCAACTCGACATTTCTATCAATGAATTCTTAATATTTTTTAATCAAAGCCAAGTTATTTGTAATACAATTTCTTTTAACATGATAAACTCGACATTTCTATCAGTGAATTCTTAATATTTTATAATCAAAGCCAGGTAATTTGTTCTGTGTGTTTGTTTTTTCTAAATAAAATAAAGAAATAAAAATAATTATGCCTAGAAGTTATGTAGTAAAATTGATAGAACCAATCCCCAACCTGATTTAATCTCTATGCATCTTTTTTGTCTATTTCTCCAGTGGCAATTTTTAAAGTGTATTTTAGTTATTCTATCTATCTGCTTTTAAGTTATAGAAGTTCTTTTTCAAGCAGTTAAATACTTACTGATATAAGCGATAAACCACATAAATGTATGTTTGAATTCCTCCCAAGACTCGTTCTGCGGCCAAATGAGCAGAATACCGGCGACAACAGTTGATACAAAGTGGTGCAGTCTCCACCAACCCTTGATCCGAGATCCATTCACTTTGAGAATACTCTCGCGAATCGTCAACGTACAGTAGTACCATACCAAGAGAAATATCAGTATTAATTGCAAAGGCCTGTGGAAAATGTAATAATAATATCAATATATGTATTTAGAAATTTTGTAAATGTTATCATTTATAAAAGTAGCTTCTTCTATCTGAATTCTCTTCATGGTACATGAATACAAACAGTGTTTTTCCATTGTACAGAACTAATGCTAAATCTGAATTTTGGGCTGTTTTATTGCTTACAGTAATTTATTACTTGTAGTATCTACCTCTTGTTTCTACCTCTTGTTTCTATATATAATATCATTGGTGGTAAATAACAAGCAAGAAAATATTACTTTAGTTTTCTTAAAAAAAAAAAATATTCAGTAAAGTAATATGACATTTTTACGACTTTGAATACGTATATCTCGTCAATTATTTATTTTAGCATAAAACTTATTGATAAACCTCTAATCAATTTTTAAAGCCCTATCTGTTGACACTTCATTTAATTCAAATTTCTAGAATTTATTTTTTGTCCCCGTTTCTATGAATATTGCAGTGCGTCGCGCTAGGCGCTAGTATGGGGATATTGCCGCACTTCGACATTATTATACATGTAGCTTCTAAACTTCTGCGATGACCACTCTAGAACTTTGCATGAAGTTTAAGTATAATATAAGCTATTTATTTAATGATCTTTAAAAAAATAAAAAATACGCAAAGTTTGTAAAAAATGACAAAGAAAAATATATTTTTATTTTTCGAAGGAATTTAAATATAAATTCAAAATTCGAAATATGAGCATAAAAAGTTTATTTCATGTGGTATATTATTCAGTCATCAATTTATTTAAAAATTACTTTTCTTGAACTGATAATTATATTCAAAGTCCCCCATACCTCGCGCTTACTGACATCTTCAAAGACCTGTATTTTGAAAACTAAGCTTCTAAATGCAAAAATTTTTCGTATACATACCGAGGATATATACAGGTGTAACATACTAAAATATAACCGAAATCTGAAACCTGACCCTGAAATCTGTGTCCGCTTGGCGTGAAATGCCCCATAGGTATATATTATGTCAAGGTGGTTATTACTTTTTGACTCATTTTATACAGTAATGTTTAAAACAAAAAGGTGTTTAACTCACCTGAAGTCTATATATAAATTAGCAACAGCTAAAACAAAAGCAATAGCACTGAGTATGAGCTTGAACTTCTCATACTCATCTTTGTATTTGAATCTGAAATACCAATATAGCATGTTATTGTAGTAAACATAAAAATTGAACAACAATGCATGCAATGAATTATTATTTAAAATTCGCTTATAATGTATAAAAAGAAATATTCTCAATTTTAATCATCAATTTGTGTATTTTAAGAATGTGTTAAATCATAGTTAATGTCACAGCTTAATGTGTTGGATAGGAGATAATTATAAAACTGGTCGAGTGCAAAATAAATAATGTTTTGTTGTTTTTTTTAAAATAACATCTATTTCTGTTGAAAAGATTAAACTTTGCCAGAATTGCAGAGCTGTCTGATAAGAAATATTCATTGAAAAAGTTGTAAATCTCTTCAGTTATCAAATTGACAACTTGTAGGTAATTGTTTTTGATATAGTTACTTTATATTTCGGTTAAAAACAAAGCAGAAAACAAACATGATTAGTTGAGTCTCTAATAATTGTAATTTGGTTACTACATACTTGTCATTTTTATTCAAAATGGATACATTAACATTGCCAAGTATGATTTTCAAATATAGACTGTTTTGTTTGGGTAGAGTTGCTTCAATTTCATGCAGCATAGCTTTCCTTTTCATTATTTCTTTTTCCAATGTAGCCACTCGCTCATCTTTTGTGGGCCCCTTCTTTTCTAACCTATTAAAATACAACATTGATTGAAGTGCATCACTTTGTTAAAAATTAAGCAACTATTTATCAAACCATGTCAATAATTTTCATAATATTTATCAGGATTTATTTTATCAACATAATCATCTACATGACACATTATAATTAATTACCTTAACTTGGAATCTATATCTACCCTATAATTTTACATAAAATATTTGAAAATATCAAGAGTTTCATAGGTGTGCGTGTGACATATCCAAGTTTCACAGGACACATAAAATTACAATTTTTTATGAACTTCAGTAACTAGATATTACTTAGCTACACAATTGTTATATTTCAGAGTTACTTAACAAAAAAACGTTTGTTTGAGACATTCAATATAAATTAAAATAATGTATGTTCATATAATAGCATAAGTTTCAAAACATGTTTACGTCAACTATAATGAGAAAGATAATAAGATAAATGCATTTTCAAATGATCTTTATTCCACTTAATCTGACCTTTTGAGTGCACTTGAAATTATGGTCATGCGATATCTCTGATGGTTTAACTCCTTCATACATGATGCTTGAAGTTCACCAACCTCTTCTAATTTAGCAGCATAATCTTTATTTATAGTCTGAAATAAAAAAAATAATCAATGATAACGAATATTTCATATCTTAACTTATAATTAATGTTTGTGTAGATATACTTTTAACCTTCAAATAATAATAATAGTTTTGTAACACTTCATTTATATTACTGAGCTAAATCATATCATTTAGAATAATAAAGTAAACAATAGTTTATAGCACTTTGGACGATGACAATTAGTAAATAACAAAGGCATATTACAACTACTAAAGGATTTAGTACTTCGAAAATGAATCAACACTTTATAGTCGATATGCTGTTACTAATATTTATAAAAGTATAGATTTATTATATCGTAATTTGAATTATTAATGAATAGAATAAATTATCTTAAGTTTTGATATGTTCAAAATCTATAATGAATGCAAAGATGTGTAAATATTGGTCTATACGGTATACCTCTAGTCGCTTGTAATCGGCAATCAAATCTTCCCATTCCTTTACACATTCTGCTACGTCCATATTCATTGTTGTACCTTTTAAAGAACACTTATTTATAGTAACAAATTAAACATTGAATAACTTCAGTTAAAATTTATGCAAAGAAAATATTCATTTTGGAATTAACTCGAAAACAAGCTGCCGACGGAGACTGACTGCGACTGTGCAAGTGACAGACGTCAAATGTCACTATATATTGACGTTTGTTATCGTTTCTCGTTTGATGGCCAGAAGATATAGTACGACATAAAAGAGATGAAATTAATTATTTTGGAACTAATTCATTTTTCATTACCTGGCAACCCTGAATTGGCAATGTAGCTGTCAAGTTGAATAAAAATTTGTTGTTTTTTTCGTGAAGTGGAGAATTATTGAGATAAAATTGTTATTTAGAACAAGAAATTTAAATAAAAAAGGAGACATCATGAAAAAGGTTAAACCTAGCGGTGTCCGTGATGTGGTGTATAAAGTTTTTATTCGGTGTTTGTCCGAATTTCAAGCTGGAAATTTATTGACTGATTTGGAAAACGTTTACAAACGTACAGCAGAATATACCGGTTAGATTCCATTTATTTTTGCTCAGTACTACGTAAAATAGAATATTCCATTAGTAACGAGTGTTTAATGTACGTATGTATGGCGATTATTACGTTTTCGCAAATTAATTTGAGGTTATTTGTATGTAAACAAAAACTAGTTTTTATAGTGCGACCAGCACAATTTGAGTCAAGAAGTTATATCCAATCCAACCAGCCTCAAATAAAGTACCTAGTTTAGATTTTACTACATAGTATAGTGATAACTGTTTTCATACAGCTATCTATCTTTTAATCAATCAAACCATAAGAAAAAAAATCATATTTACTGTATCATATTTACAGATACTGAAGATGCCCCGTACCCTCTTGCCAGTACTTCGAAACAGAGTGATGATCAGTCCTTTGAAGGAGTAGAATATTTAGATTTTGATGAATTATATTAATGTACAAAATTTATCTACAAAAAAATAAAAATATGTGGTTTTCAAATCGCCTTGTTTTTTTCTACCCGACGGACCCAGAAAGAGGGTAATGTGTTTGAGCTGCATGTATGCTTGTTTGTTTGTATGTTTGATTCTATGTGCGCCTCTGCAGTCTAAACACTTGACCGATTTTTATAAAATAACTATAGTCCTTTCCACCTAAGATGATTTCTGTGACACATCGATTTTTGACACGTGTAGAGATGTCGGTTACTGAAATCGTATCAATTGTTTCCGATAATCGATAATATTCTATATGGAAATGAAATCGATTTGAATAAAGTACCAAAATTAGTTTTTTCGGCATTTCGCCAACAATTAAGTAAGGAAACTTAGCAAACAACAGCATCAAAAAGTCAACAATAACAATTAGTAACAATAACAGAATACCACGTAAAGTATCAATATAAAAATGCAACTTGTATACAAGGCTGACGTACTCGTACAGACGATTGACTCGATTGACAAACGATTACAAGATGGGCGACGATTATATGATTTTCCAACTCTATGATTTTTCAACGATCCATTTCATATACACGAATTGCGTAGGTATTAGATTTTTGTGTTATTTTATTTTATTTTTCATTATATTAAACTAAACAATACTGTTTTTGATTTATATGCTTAAGATGTTTCATTTTTATATTTTTCATAATAATGCCGCCATAAAATAAAAATATTATGCTCTAAAATTATTTTGACTTTTTAAACATAAAATACGTAATTCGAAACACGATGAAGTGTCACAGGAATCATCATAGGTGAAAAGGACTATAATTCCAAATACATTTAAGTAAAATTTGACCTAGGTAGGTCAATTAAAATACTAATGTATTTTTGTCTTAAATTACACTATTGCTACACTGAAACAATTATAACGGTTTAAATCGCGGTATTTATTTTAGATTATATTATATACATTTTTGGATTTTTATTCTATAGTATCAAGATCGTTTGCGTCGCAGTATCAGTGTTGCTATATGAGCGACGGTGGCGCCCTCATTTATTTTCATCTCTTTTGTGTCGCACTGTATGTCTATTTGCCAGTTTCAAGATTTGGTTCTTTATAGTCGTAGAGTGAGAATGAACCATAGAGGAGGCACTAAAATGACAAGGAATGCGTGAGAGAAATACACTTATGACTATAAAGCTAAGAGCAAGAGAGACAGAAACATTGTTTTTTGTTTCTCTCATGTTATGCGATTTCTTTTGTTGGGGACAAAGGCAGTTTGTCCCAAACAAGCGGCTACAGTCCATTGTTTTGCTAGTTTTCTGTTTTTTCTCGCTGTTAAGTGACTTCAAAGTTTAATAAACGTTGACAGTGATCTGTTTTAATCCGACTTTAAGTGAAAATATGGTGCGTTGTAGTGTGATTGGTTGTAAAAATCGGCCGGAACGAAGATTACCAAATATTACCTTTCACACGTAAGTAAACTTATTTGAAGTATATTGTTTTATAGAACTGGATATAGTTGATACATTTTCATTAACTCTAATGTGAAATTATCTACAAATATATAATATTTTCATCGAAATAGACGTAAACATTTTTTTGTGTTATCCGACTAAATTACGAAGTGTTCTTGTTGTTCAGGACGCCATTTGTTTTTACGTAGTTTCAAATTTATGGTATAATCATGTGATTAACATTAGGGATACCAGTACAGGGTAAAATTTTCCCCAAAATCGTGAAATGTTTTTTTTAATATTAAATGTTAATGTTTGTGTAAAGTTTGTTACACGGTTCGGTTTTCCGGTTCAGCTTTCCTCATTTGCATTGGTTTAAGTATTTTTTTTTTCAATGTCGGTTTTTTTGTATATTCCAGGTTACGATGCACATCATAACGCTGAAGACTGCGAAGCTGGCCCTTCCACACGAGCTGCAGCTGCCACTGAAGGCAGCGAGGACCCTGCCCCGTCAGGAGAGGCGGTGTTGGAGTAAAATCCGGAAGGCCACCCCCCGCGCCTTCCTCACCGAGGTGCGGCGCGCCTTTATAAGAACGAACGAGCGGCGGAGTCGTCCATTTTCGTCTGCTACTCGCGCGCACATTATCGCGGACCCTCTGCCCATTTATTTCTACCGTCATTTTGCTGTTCATTTTCAAATAAATGTATTTCGTTTAATTTACTTTTAATTTGAACTATTTCCAGTACGTTTTTATTAGACTACATTTACGGCTGTATCTTCTAATTGCGTTGACATAGAAATTTGATTTTATTACTGCTTAAAGGTATAATAGACCTAAGTTTTTGATGTGAATATCAATTATTGAATACCTACATTACATTTGCGTTCATGAGTAAAGGGGTTATAAGATTAATTTTTTTTTTTATATAATGTAATAAAAAATTCATGTTTTTCGTAATTATTCCCGTATCTGTTTTATAAGATATTATTCTGTCTTCTGATTCAAATTCAATTTGAATCTGAATCAGAAGAAATAGCAATTAAAACCGCATATTCTGAAACTAGCAACTACTTGCAAGGGAATCACAACCTACAAGGTACTCCCCACGTCCTATAGCACAGACAAAGAAAAAATTGCTACAAGCAACATTTAAAGATACAACATAATAAAACAATTAGGTTTGTTCGAAGCCCTCGGTGCGCGAGTCCGACTCGCACTTGACCTTTTTTGTCCTAATTTTACTGTATTTTCTATTATTATTTACCATTGATTGAAATGATATCTAAACTTTAGCCTTGTTTTTTTATAAAAAATATATGAACTGGGATATTTCGATATTTGTGGTTAATTGCGAGAAGTGTAAAAGCAAAAGTTGTAATAAATATTTTAAATACCTACAACTTTACCATTAAACTTTATTCCGCAGTTATAGTTTTTTTAATCCCGATCTCAGATCGATCGTAAATAACTTTTCCTCTAATTTTTGTTACCTATATTCTCTTCCGTTTGAAATTGATTTCATTGTTCTATAATATTACTTTTATGTTTCAAAAGTTAATAAAAAATCATGTTGAACAATATTACTTTGTTAATTTCAAAAGTTAATATTAAATTAGTGGTCCACTTAGGTCGTGCACATGGCCCAGGGGGGGGCATGGCCCATGACCCCCATGACCCCCCCCCCTGGATCCGCGCTTGTACCGGCCGGCCGCCCGGCTATATATTTTATACCCGTGCGAAGCCGGAGCGGGCCGCTATGTTTTTATATACAACGTTCACAGTTTTTCTGTAGTGTATTTACTATTTAGTATCAGCATTGCACCCGTGCGAAGCCGGGGCGGGTCGCTAGTTAAGTTAATAAATAACAAAATCTTTTCAAATCTGTCTTTTTCTTCATAAACCTATCTTACAAAAAAATACCCAAACATTTATAGATATTTTGCCAGTTTTTCGGATAAAAAGTTTTTGTAATAGTTGGCAACATTGACGTAAGGATTCGCCATCTCGTTCGGGTATACGCCGATGTCGTCTCTAGTACATTCTCCCTCTACGTTTATAGTCTATGCTACGGACTACGACCCCTACAACCTATGATATACATAATATGGATATAATCAATTACATAAATTGTAAATAATTAATGGTATAAATCATTGAGCGTAAACCTTTATATAAGAGGCTCTACGAATGTTTGCACCAAGCGAAAACCGATGGTCCATGAAGACCATTCACCATTGATAAAACTTTTGCAAATGTCGACTATATTTCTCGGTTATTTGTGAAAATATGACTAACCAGCAATATATTTACACTTATAAGTTATAATCAAACATTTTACGAATGTTTGCATTGCACGTACGGATAACCCGGCTCTTAATTACGTGCGTAAGTTTGCACGTAGTACACAAAAATGATTAATCGGATTTTAATTATTTTTGGTTCGTTGTATTTCACATTTGTCTCTGCGTGAATATTAACAACTGCATGAAACAACTTACAACACCCCAGGCGGATCTAGACGAGCAAATTTATTTTCTGAAGAAATGTCACTATTTTCTCAATTACTAATTGGAAGGATAGTTCCAATGTTACATCATTTGAAGCCATTTTCATATAATATACTTAGAATACATTTAATATAAACTGAGATAGAAGCGGCATACGCGTACAAATACGTTCCAGCGGCAGTCAGCTAATTAGCCGGGTTGCGTTTAGTCGTCTACGTTACTCTTCGGCTAATGGTTTAAATGTATATTCTATATTTGTCTAACGCGGAACAGATTTAACCATTAACTGCTAGTTTGTTTGCAAAGACCGCTTCTACATCAGTTTATATTGTTTTATTCTAAGATAATATCATAATATACATATTATAGACCGGGAGATACTGACACAAAATTTCGAGTCATTTGTAACAGGATGGCGGTTCTACAGGGGTCTTAGTACGCAATGATAAAAAGAAAAATGATGGTGTGATCGCTGGTATCGGTGGTTTAGTCGCGTGGGCGTTAGCCGAACTCGTCGGAAAAATAGCGAAAGTCAAACGATTTGTAACACAAAAATTTTAGTATTTACCGATAGCCCATAAAAAAGAAGTAGGCGGTAGTGTCATGCCATACTTTTCCGGTGTGACTTACAGCCCGCCATACCGACGCGAATATGTTGATTTAAATAAAACAATTATTCAACCATTTGTACCAGGCTAACTTTTGCACAGGTAACCATCGTCGTGCAGCCATTTACGAAAATCGCCATGCCATACTTTTCGGACGATTCCAAATGGTCGCCATACCGCCGAAAATCTGCAAAAAAAATTTATTTCGCCAAACTTTTTGTACCAGTATTGCATTTGGATTTTTGGAGAGTATTTGATAAAATGTGACCATTATTATATTTGCCATACTTCTAGTAGGGGGAAAAAGTGCTGTCATACTTGAAAAATTAATTTAGTATGAATTTATATAAGTGAAGATTTCCAACACCTAGATCTTTGAAATTTTGTATTTATATTCTTTGATCCTCAAACTTCGAGGAAAAATAAGTGCCATACTGTTACAAATCGTTTGACTTTCGCTATTTTCCGACGAGTTCGACTAACGCCCACGCGACTAAGCCGCCGGTACCAGCGTTCACACCATCATTTTTCTTTTTGTCATTGCGTACTAAGAACCCTGTAGAACCGCCATCCTGTTACAAATGACTCGAAATTTTGTGTCAGTATCTCCCGGTCTATTATTAATATAAGGAAGAGGTTTTGAACAAAAAATAAAGTAAAATTAAAACAGCTTTATTAATGACATATTTGATTTATTTACAGAAAATATTAGACCAAATTCTATTAAATGTTGGTAGGTAATTTTCTATATAAATTGAAGATAAAATACAGTGGTTACATAGACCTCTTGCTGAAAAGATATAAGTTTGTTGTTACTATTATTCATTAAGTTATCAAGAGGTTTTGTTTAAGTCGAAAATTGTATAAGCAATTTAGTTATAAGTGCAAGTACTATTCCTCGATAATTGTATTACAAATCCTTATTTATTTAAAACATACAATACAATTTGCAAGCTTTAAATTATAGATAAGTTCCCTCAAGGAGATTATAAAGGTAGTAGACAATGAGCACTAAGTAAATATTAGCAATACTGGTTAAAAGCATTTTTGTGTGATTAGCAGAAGTTTCATTAACAAAACCAGCGGATAGACTGCGTGCAATGTTTACATCTTATATCTAAAACACAAAAGTAACACAACATGAGTATCAATCAATCCTTCCCTATTACAACAATGCAGCCCCTATTTAATCCTACTTTACCTATAATCTCCTTGATCACTATTTTGCCGACTCTACAAAGATAAGCAAATAACCATGCAATACAATGCTATGCAACGTTACAAGTCCTGTCGTTAAGGCTTTCTACTAAATACGAATCTTGGCTTACGTCGTTACAACTCGCTTACAAAAAATTTAACTCCCCTATCTCGATATTTAACCGCTAGCACTGCAAAGCTTCTAACATTACGATCTACATGCTACCCCTAAATTCTAGAAAGTCGGGCAACCAAATTCAATAAATTTTAATAAATAAGTAAATTTTCCAACAGGCATTCATATAATTAATTATCTTTGAATCTAGCTACCACAAATGGGATAGAAAAAATTATTATAAGTTATAATATATCACACACTTCCGTTTATGTAAAACTATTGTATGATATAAATCCAAAACAACTTAAAATATTATTAAATCTATAGTAAAACTTAGAACATTGCATAAAAAATCACTTACTTGCAATTTATGTGCTACATATTAATTTTGTTTGAGACATTTAATAAAATAATTATTGAACATGTAAATAAATAGTAAAAAATTAAATATACACTCTAACTTATAGTTAAAGTTTTGAGTTGACAAAACTTAAAATAAGTCCCTTTAAATATTCCATCGATACAAACAAAACATATATCCATCAATATCTCCGATATATCGCGAAGGCCATGACTACGGGTGACATCTCTGTGGACTCTCATTAATGCTGTTAGCGCAAGCGAACAAACATAATGATTATCGTATCGAGCAGAGATCCAAAATAAAAAAGGGTTTTCATTATATGTACAAGGAGATTTTGATGAGTATGTAATAATTAGTGTGAAATGACCGAATCCAGTGCGATTGTCATGAATAATCATTGATATCAAATTGAAACTAAATCATCGATAAACAAATCAAGGTACAAGTCTATCTAGAGCGGACACATAAAAATTAACTATTCATACCAAATAAAGTTACATCTAAACGCTCTTATTAATAAAAAATAACTAAAAAGTAAAACGGAATAATGAAATGTTAAATTATAACACAGCTTTAACTCCTCTCTTCATCATTTCTACCGGTAAGTGACGAACACTACGTCATATTCCAAAATGATATAATCACATGTAATTGAACTAAATGTTGTACGAAATAATACAGCCGACATTAATGGAATGTGTTGTTAATAAAAACTGATAAGACAGCAATTTTAAAATTATAGGAACATAGCTTCGTCAAATACACTCGTAAAAATGTTATGAATCGAGGAAAGGAAACAATATCAATAAATTATCAAAAAAAAAATCTTTTTGTTTATCTAAAATGATTCCACGTTTATAATCGAAACTTAAGATAACGATCGATTGCAGCTTTTGTAATAATGTGAAAAATTAATGATAAAGATATCATCGGTGAGTTTAAGTTACTAAAATGGCAATGCTATTAACGACACTCCCAAACTTTGACTGTCTGATCGACGCTGCCCGATATGACGTATGGCAAGTTCTTGTGGAAATCTGTAACAAAATATTAAATTGATTATTTCCAATGAATTATAACTAAATTCTGTACGTGCGTATGTAATTACATCTTAATGGCTATTTGAATGGTAATTTTTAGTGAAAAGTTAATTCTACTATCCATGCTTTTTTGTTCTCAATACTGATTTGAAATAACGCACAAATTTTAATCATACTAAAAAATAAGCGTATGAAAGTGTGTTATAGTTGAGTATAGTGTTGTTTAGTGCAGCAAAGTGTAGTATGGGAATCAGCGAGGTAGCGTGTGACACAATTATTTATTTATTCATTATTTATTGTACATATACCGATCAGAAATAAGCTATACTATAATTTGAACCACAATGTATACCACATCAAGTTTAGTGTACTAGTGTGTAAAAAGTATGGTGAGTGTTGCATAGTGTTAGTGTCGCATAGTGTTGTGTAGTATAATGAACGGTAAATATTGATAATTCAGTGTCATATAGTGTAGCGGTCGCTCACCGAGGCTGGTGGCGAAGTGCTGATGTGTATACAGCGTTTTGAGAGCCCACACGGGCAACGCCTAAAGTGTAGTGTAGTAAAGCGTATTATAGTGTAGTATAACTTGTGGTATGATGTAGAGGAGTATTGTAGTATAGTCACAGAATACATAATAGTTGCTAAACGCTACAGAACGGACACTCTCCGCCTCCCGCCAAAATTAAACACTTACCTCACCCCGCACGATCAGTCTAAAAATGGTCCACATTTTTCTACAGGGACGATATGCAACGAAGATTGACAACATTAATCAAATTGACAAATCAAATCAATCAAATTGATTGAATCGTTTTTCGTAAAAAATGGTTAGATATTGTGCTGTTTACGGATGTATTTCATCAGAAAAACGCGAATTTTTTTTACGATAGTCAAAAATGTGCCAACCATAAAGCGTTAACACACACATTTGCAGTCTCTACAGTGTGACTGTCAAAACGATAATTTTGTATGGAGTGTCCGGGGTGTGGTATAGTACAGTGTAGAGTGGTAGCTCACCGAGGCTGGTGGCGAAGTGCTGGTGCGCGTAGAGCGTCTTGAGGCAGCGCGTGTGCGCCACGTCCCACACGCGCAGCGTCTTGTCGTCGGACACGGTGAGCAGGTAGCGCCCGCCCGGGTGCCACACGGCGCCGCGCACCCAGTTGTCGTGCCCCACCAGCGTCGCCAGGCACACGCCCGTGCTCACGTCCCATATCTGATTAACATGATATTATATTTAGTTCAGTAAATTATTTAGGTTCGATACTAGCTTGAATCATTTAAAATGTTCTGAATACTACAAGTGTAAGGTTGCAAGTGGGCGGTCTTATTATCAAATGCGTTTACCTGCTAAACAATAACTATAGTCTGTCCACTATAAGAATTGCTTTTTGACAGCTCGACGGGTGATACCAGAAGTGATGTTCAAAAGATTATCGATTGTGATACCATTTCAATTATAAATTCAAAATATTATCATAAATCGAATCAGGTACGTAAATAATAATTACAACGTAAACGTTCTAATAAGATATGTAATAATAAGACCACATATCTATGCATTGTATGTTAAGGCCATGCGCAGACGACAGACTATCCGTGACGCACTTTTTAGTCTGTGAAAATAGAACCTATGAAATTATATGCAGTAACGCACACGACGCGCAAAAAGTCCGGCGCACAAAAAATCCGTGTAATTCGGGCAGACCGCACCGCGCCGCTCCGCACAAAAGTGTGTGAAAAGAATTGAACGTTTGCTTCAACGCGTGCTAACGCAGACGGCGCACACTTTACACGATTTCCATAGCGTCTACGTCCCTACAGCTCTGCCGACAAAATGATCGAAGATGTGCGTCGTGTGCGTTGAGTCTGTGAAAAATCCGCGACCGACTTTTTGCGCGCCATGCAGACTTTTTGTGCGCCGCAGACTCGATCGCACAAAAAGTGTGCCGTCTGCGCAGGGCCTAAAACTGAACTAAACTAATATTTTATTATTTATTGGTTTCTATCTTACAATTTGGTTGTCTTTACGTTTAAATTATATAACATAATAGAAGAGTTTTTCTGTATCGGATATATTTTACAGAGTATTTCTATCGATTATTTTAATCTATCGACCCATCATTGAATAATTCTGTGTAGGCATCACTAAGTGGGCGGGACCTGTCCATGAAGTACGATAATTATTTGTATGACATTTTAACATAGACAATACAATTATACATAGGCGTGAAGCTGTCAAAAAGCAAATAATATAATGGACAGAGTATAGGGCGTATTCAGAAAGAAAGCTTGAAACTTATAAGCGCTTATCGGCACTTGTCATGTTCATATATTTTCCTGCGCGGGTTACCAGCACTGACAGGAAAATATATGAACATGACAAGCGCCGATAAGCGCTTATAAGTTTCAAGCTTTCTTTCTGAATACGCCCATAGTCATCATAGTTTATTCAAAGAATTGACATGCTTTTATTATAGTTTTGTTGACAAGTAAAAAGTATAAGTGGCACCCGTTTTGTCATTTTCACCTTTATGTTTGTATGTAACTGACTTATTTATTCTTGATTTTGACACACTTTAAATGGGCGAATTTAATTCAAACTTTTTACACTTGTCAAGGACCGATGATAATACAATCTTAATACTATTATAAAGGCGAAAGTTTGTATGGATGTATGGATGTATGGATGTTTGTTACTCTTTCACGTAAAAACTACTGAACCGATTACAATGAAATTTAGCACACATATAGAGGGTAACTTGGATTAACACATAGGATAGGTTTTATCCCGGAAATCCCACGGGAACGGGAACATGCGGGTTTTCCTTTGAAAACGCGGGCGAAGCCGCGGGCGGTAATCTAGTAATTTCATAATTTTATCTTATTTAAGGCTGCAGTCTAGCAAAATTGCGTTTTCAACAAGTTATTTGACAATTTTTTCCCGGCTAATGAAATGATAAACTGATTTTTTTTTTCTTGTTTATCAATTAGTGTTATATACGCAATGCGCGTGAATTTTTTCACATTTATAAAGTTACTTTATGTTACCTTAATCAGGCCTTCAAGATAAGTCTCTTTCCCCCAAAATCATTTCGAGCTAAGTTTGTGCACTCACTACGTTGCAACCGATTACAATTTATACAACCTGATCAGCGCATTATTATCCTTATATAGTCGTTATTAAAAACTGCTGAATACAATTGCCGAAAAACTTATGATTTTCCTAATTAGAACGTTATAAATTCATTAAATTTCCCATTTTTTGCCTTACAAAATCTATTGATAAATACTGCTAAAAGTTATTTTTTCCATTAATTTATTCGAGTTGGTTGAAGACCAATTTGTATTAATCCTTTAAAAAATTTTTTTTTGAATTTTGATAATTCTTTAAATATTAAAATATATTTAAAATAATTAGGAAAAATCCTAGCGAATTTCTTTAGTCGCGCTCCTTGGGCCGGAGCGTTCTGACGTGTGCTCTACGCTCGATTTTCTTTCATACCGAAGTGAAAGTTGCTCTACTTCATTAAATTTAATATTTTTGTTAATTGATTATTTTTATCTTAGTTTTGTGCAAATATTCGTATTTTTAAACATTTGATTTCGATATGGAAAATAAACGAAAAAAATACGCGTGTAACTACTAGAAAAAAAAAAAATTATCTTCGAACATAAAGTTAATGAAACCAAATAGATTGCAAAGGTGATTGATTGGCAACAATTTCTTTATTTTACGGGGTGTCAGTAAAGGGATGTATATTTCTTTAAAACTAAAGTAAGCTCATAAATTTTCTTATAAGTAATATATTTTTTTTGAAGTTCCAAAAATGTTTATTTTTCGTTTGAGAAATACGAAATATAATATAAACTTGTATTGAGAACTTGAACTTCCCAAGTTCATCCGGGGAAATCACCATATGGGGAAAATGATTTGTTTACTCCAAAATTATATGCCGAGGTGTTTTAATTTTTTCTTCTAGTCATTTTCAACGTAGCGGCATTATTAATTTTGTAACTTAAATACAGGATGTTTGTTTTATATTCTGATCTTACAGACGCGCTGACAAATTTAGTCCGTCATTTCTAGTTTAGTCCACCAACTCTAAGTACCAATATTAAAACGAATGGATTATCATCACATCATCAAAACTCAGATGTAATGGAAGATCACAATAACATAGAAAATTCAGTGGGTGTTGAGAACTAAACAAACACAAGTAACAGAGACGCGAAGAATAAAAAAAGAGGACGAAAACGATAATTCGTTGATGCTTTCCCTTTTCGACGTATTGTTAGGGTACATCACCAATCTGCAAAAAACAAAACTGATGATTCCCAATTGCTGATTAAAAATGAAAAACAAATAATCAACAACAGTGGTGAAAATTTGCTGATCACAATGAAACATCCTTCAGTGGTAGCAGATTTACTCATTTAAAATGTATCGGTGAACAGCGTAAAGGAGAGGAGGACAGGAAAACATTATGAATGTGGACGGTGGATTGTATACAGGGTGTAATCGTTAAGTATGTGCAGGCGATTATGACGTTATTATTGCAGGTATCAAAAAACTTAAAACTGATATCGAAATTACTTTACCTAATGAGCAAAATGACAATAATAACTTTTTAAAAGTATAACGAGAAATATCTAAAAAATTTACTTTATACACTCCCATATCAAAAAGGGAAAATGGGACTAGTAGAAGTTAAATGTCTAATTCCGACAAAAGACATGAATGCGGAAGATGCGGTTAAAAATAAAAAAAATAATATTTGAAATACAATGCAAAAAATAACACTTTTGAAATACAAATAAGCAGAAGTCTGCTTATTTGCTGTTTGGACTGGAGTGAATCATTCGTTAAAAATAGAATATATAAAAAATTATGTAACGTTTAGGCAAAATAAAATGATGGACCATTATCAAGATTTTACATAAATTGCTTCTGTCAGAATTGATTGATTCGAGACTTCAGCATTCGATGCCCATCAAGGCAAGGACCCATCCTATATCATTCAAGCGATTGAAAAAAAAAAGAGATAAATCCAGTGCAACCGATAAAGCATCAGAATGCTAGCAAAAGATTTATTAGGTTTATCAATATAAATCTATATATGTATTATACATAATACAATAAATCTGTAGAAGACGCGAAGACCGACATCCGCGCGGACGGAGTCGCGGGCGGAAGCTAGTCAGAAATAAATATCTTTTGTTTTCATTTGCGTATTTTTCTATTTTATAATTATTTATTATTTAACACAAACATTACATTTTTTTTATTATATACAAAATTTGTTTATCCGTTTTATTAGTTAAACTGAACAACTTTCACTAAGAAACTTAGGTCGAAAATGTATAGAGTTATGCATTTTGTATGGAAAGCTTATTTTTTTTATATTTCGTCCAAATTTCTTTGTAAAAGTTGATCAGTTATATAAACATGAAGTTGAAGATATCAATAGAAAGTGTTCGCAAATTTTGTGTACTGATAAAAAAAAATCACCCGGTGTAATTTTCACGAAAATTGTTTCAAATTGTCATTTTTGGTACTTATTACGAATATTAAATTATGCATACGAATGATTTAATTTTTAAAAATTAAGTGGAGCAACTTTCCCTTAGTACATTTGTATTATTTACATATAGGATGACAGGATGCATTTGTTTGCACTACTAGACCAAGCCCTTAAGCCTTTTATTTAGTTTCAATCTATATATTATTAAAAAAACAACCCTTTATGATTTAAAATACACCATGAAAGTTGTGTCCCATTATTTTATCCCGACAAAACTAGTTTAAAGTTACTAATTTAGTCGTGATATAATCACCTTAACGGACTTGTCGCGCGAGCCGCTCGCGAGGAAGGGTCCGGCGTGCGCGGCGCGGCGGTTGTCCCCGCCGGCCGCCTCGTTCACCGCCGCCGCCGCGCTCTCCGGCGCCCACGCGACGCACTCCACCACGTGCTCGTGCTCGCGCAGCTCCATCTGGATCGTTATTATTGTTAACCCACTGAGCCCCGAACGGCCCGATCGGTCCACGACACAATAGATTTTCTATTGTGTCTGTGATTCCGGGGCTTGAGTCTCAATTGTTCACACAACAAATAGTCTCCAATTGTTTGATTGGTCGATGCGTAGAATGTAAAATATCGACAGTATATGCGAAAGACGACTATAGTGCTAACTTCAGCTACTGTAATAATGTGGCTTAAACTTAATGCCTAGGTTTGGGGATATACTACAGAGTCGGATAAAGAGAGGCATTGAAAATGTTGACTTTTCTATTTGTTTCTTGTTCATTAAATATTTGTCTTTACTCATGTTTGGCCAAAAGCAGTTGGACCATGAATGAAAGCAATATTATTTTAATACATAAAAATATCTACATTTCTAAATCTATTCTTACTAATTTATAACTCCCTGTACAAACCTTGCACTCATTAGTGTCCGCGTTCCATATGCGCACCGTCTGGTCGGTCGAGCAGGACGCGAGCAGGCTGCCGTCCGCCGACACGCGCACCATGCGCACCCACTCGCGGTGGCCCTTGTATGTTTTCACGCAGTACCTGTAAAGTGTATAGAAAATTTTAATGCCACTTTTTATTTGATATGGGTAAATCGTGGAGCATGGTAAATGCGGATTTTTTTGCAAACAACGTGAGTTCAAAACAATTAGTTAAAAATGGAAATGGGCTGCCTAAGTAGTAATTACGATTTTCATTTTAACTAATAATAATTAAATAGTGCAATCAATTTCATCAAATAAACAAATGATCGGATTTTAGTAAATCCAGCCCTATAGACCATTACTTTTCAGGACTAACTAATGCAGATAATATCTCCGATGCTCTATTTAACACTTTCTGGCGTATATATTCCTACATTATTTGTAATTTTAACTGACAGATAAGTTAAACAGAACTTATACAGAAGAAGTGAACCCGCCACAACAGTTAGCTATGTAATGCGCTGATTACACCCGAGTACAGTGGCGAGTCAGTAAATACGCTCTCGGCCGAGACAGTTGCCGAACCGAGTGGGTGTTTACACGTATTTCACTAGTGGCGAGTCAGTTCAGTTTTGATCACGACGCGGACGTCTGCAATGGATCGAAAAAAAAAAAGAATTTAAACGGGTTTTAAATCGGCTGTTACCAGATATTATTAACGAATTGTGGGATTTATTAGAAATAATAAATAAAAATAATAATTCTTTGAAAAAATACAATGACGAAACGAACGAGTGGCGAGTGGCCGAGTGACGCGACGAGTGCGTGTTTATACCTGCCGAGCGGGATAGCGAGTGGGTACTCGGCCGAGTAAACAAATTGGGATTCTAGTGGCTGTCTCGCCGCTCTTCTCGGCCGAGTACTCGGCCGAGCACTCGTTGAAGTGTTTATACCAACCGAGCACTCGGCCGAGGACACTGACTCGCCACTGTACTCGTTAGGTGTAATCGCCGCATAAGCGTTTATAATCAGAAGCTACATAGGACATTGCTATGCTATGTTTATCTATATATTAATATCTATATTGGGGGGCAAGTATCTCATCTCGCGGCGGTGTTGTGAACAACTCCGGCTGAGTGGCCAGACGGCCGGAGCCTAGGGCGACTGAGTGAGGAACCTACGGACTATCCGAGCGTTATTATCTATATTATTATCTTACTAGATTTCCACCCGCGGCTTCGCCCGCGTTTGCAAAGGAAAACCCGCATAGTTCCCGTTCCCGTGGGATTTCCGGGATAAAAAACTATCCTATGTGTTAATCCAAGTTACCCTCTATATGTGTGCTAAATTTCATTGTAATTGGTTCAGTAGTTTTTACGTGAAAGAGTAACAAACATCCATACATCCTTACAAACTTTCGCCTTTATAATATATATTAGATTAGATATTAGATTAGATTTATATGCTATATTTATTTGAGAATCCACATACCCAGTGGCCACCTCCCACGCCTTGATCGTCTTGTCCCGGCTCGCCGAGTACACGACGTCGCCGCTGGGCGCGAACGCGACGGACGACACGTTGTGGTCGTGGCCGTGCATCGTCTTGATGCACTCGAACGTCTGGTTGAAGTCCCAGAGCTTTATCGACATGTCCGCGCTGCACGACACTGGAAATGTGGATTGTTGGTTGAAGAAAGAATGAATTGTATTTCATTTTTTCATTAAACTAACATGATATTGTTATCCGTTTAAATATACGATTGTTGTAATATCCTATTAGTAAAGAAACATATATTGTTATTATATGATAAGCAATTTTAGTATTAAGATTTTTTAAATTATGTTTTCTTTGTTGGAAATTCTTAATAAAATAATAAATAAAGAATACTGTAACTTTGTATATTATGTTTTTAAACATAACTAAATCTGCTAAATGTTTTCACATAAATTTCATCCTGCTTCTGTTTATTGGGTGAATAGAAATAATTTTATCATTTAACAAAAAAAAAAAAAATAGTTTATGTTAAATGATAAAATTAAAATGAAGACAGTTTTACACAAGTACTTCGACTGATACTTGTTACAAAATATTCGACTGATTAAAGTGACTTGAGGACTTTCAGTTTACAAAAAAGAAAGTTTTCCAATTACCTAATAATTTTCCATGATGGTCGAATGCAATATCTTGTACTGCATCGGTGTGACCCTTTAGGGTTCGTTCGAAATCGCCATTCTCAAAGTCCCACACCTTAATGGTGGCGTCTTCGCTCGACGACACCAATAAACTGAACACTGGATGAAATATTACCTGCAATCACATAAATTCACTTTTAAAATTATGTGAGAAGAAAACATGGTTAAGACAGGTAAACCCCCACAATTTATGTTGGCCATTAATAATATCTTTCAATAATTTATTTGCATTATTTTGAATTTGAATTATTAGTAATGAAGCAACGCTTTTTTTCAAATTTTTAAAGATCGACTTGTGTAATATTAAGAATGTTCTAATGAAGAAGCCAATATAGTTTTTGCCAGTCTGTTAGTTACAATGTTAGTATGTACTTAATTCGAAGCTATATTTATACTGTGAAAGTATAATATTATCTTGTAAGTTGTTTGCGAATGGCGCCGTAATTGAATAATTTGAAATGAATATGTATAGCTGGAGACTTGTAATGAATATGAATGCTTCTCATAATTAAACTACCCTTTGTAGACAGAGGCGGCTCGTGACAAAATTTTATGGGTGTTCACTTGAAATAAAACACTGAAAATACATGGTGTAAAGCAGTACAATTTATCAAAAAAATTACTTATAAAGGAAATGCATACGTGATACGTCTTTCTTTTTGGTGTGCAAAAATATCTATAACTTAAAGCCGATAGACGCCAATTGCAGTTTATTCAACAAATAGTACCGAGATTGTGAATGTTTTTTCATCTTGATTGAAAGATGAGTTAAGTCGTCCACGCCCGTTTCAGTCCAAACACTCTCACCTCCGCCGGCCGCGCCCGCTTTAAATAAAAGACACGGAAAACAAAATAGTTTGTTGCTTTCATCACAACCACACAACCACGGTGTTTTCACATATTGTTCAGATTTAAACACACGCGTATATGTTCTCGTTTTTGTCGTACATTTTTGCGTAAGATCAAGTTCAGGCCGTGGCGGTCCCTTAGCTTTACATTCAAGCCGAATTTGTAACGTTTTATCACACTTTTTAATGAACGCCACATTATAATTATTGTTCATTTTAACACTCACAAGTAATACTGATAACTACAGGCTATTTCAACACGTACATATTTTATAATTTTAATTAGAAAATTGCATGAATCGCGCGCGTGCATTGAAGTTGACTCGAGTGTTTGTTTATATTATAGAAGTGGAAACTGGCAACATCGCGCCGCGCGCGCAATCGCTGTCCTGCCGGGCGGTAAAAACGAACCGGCAACGTTTGCGGGTGCGGCGCTCCGAATTTTGCTACTTTTCCATAGAAAATCTTTTGTTTCACGCGCAGGGCTCTGGCAAAACCCTCTCTTTCACTCCTATTGGATTTCGTATTCGCAATCGTGAGCGCTCCGCTTCGCGCGTTACATAATACAGTAGGTATTATACAGGTGTATGGGATGATGGAATGATGGATATATTCATTGGTATTAACAGTAGTTTTAAAGATTACGATTGATTTTAAATAGTAATAATTAATGTCAATGATTAAATTAAGGAGTATGATTTTATTATAATTATTTATGGGAGTTCACTGCACCAGCGCTCCTTAGGGCGAGCCGCCTCTGTTTGTAGAAGAAATAAAAATCTCGTAATTAGTCTACATTCATATTTTTTTTTACAAGGCACTATTTATTTATTTATTACTCTTTAACTAAACCACAGTATTACCATCCTACAGTATGGCGACGAATGTACTTGTGCAGAGAAACGGAGGGGAACTGGCGGGGGGTCGGGCGACGCGGGCCGCTTAATGCAATCACGCTGAGTTTGCATTAACTATCGCGAAAGGATGACGCAGTCGTATTTTTTGTGTAATAATTTTATTATACATAGGTACTTACATATTCTATTATGACGCGCAAAAACTGTTCCGTTTACGGATGTAAATCTACATTGAAATCCCAGAAGGAAACAATATTTCAGAAAGATTGTATTAATTGTATCTGTTGAATTAAAATCAAAGCTATGTATATGTTGTCCTCATTATTTTCTAATCAGATTGTACATCCCAATGCGAATGCATTACTTAGTTAAATGGTTTATTATACAATTAAGAACATCCAAAAATAAAGTGTCCACGTAAATAATATTTAGCAGTGCAATATCTGTAATTATATATTTATGAACAAATAATTACATCAGATTTAATAATCGCAATTATTTTGAATGTACATATGAATCAGGGGCGTAGCTACCGCCGTATCTGCCGTATCAATTATACGGGGCCCCCGCGCCAAGGGGGCCCCCAACGTGCGCTTTTGAGAGAGATCTTTACTTCCTAAGGGCCCCCAAACAAATTTTTATACGGGGCCCCGCCAAGGCACGCTACGATTCTGATATGAATAAATGATTTCATCATAATATTAATAATCAAAATTGTTTTATTTCCCATTTGTTGCAACCCTAGCGTATTTTCGTGTGGCAGCATAAGTACCTACGCTGGCGGCGGCATCGCGCGACATCAAAGGCGATTCCTTACTGTAGGAAATAATATTGTAATACTGTGACTAAACTTTATGATCATTCATTCATCATTAACTTTAAGATCTGGACATTTTTCAAGTAGAAGACCTCAACACCAGGGCGCTAAGGCGCGAAACCTGGAAACTTTTGGTGTCGGAGGCCAAGATCCTCTTTGGGTCGTTGCGCCGTTGAAGTAAGTAAGTAAGTAGCTTTAACTAAACTACACATGGGATCATTCTAACTATTATAATTTACCAAGGTTAAACAGCTGCGGGCTGTATTATGCGATTAAATACTCTGATATAATTTGAAGCTATGAAATAATAATTTACCTTAGTAATAGTAGCACGATGTCCCGCGAGACTGAACTTCTCCGGCGGACGAGGTATCCACTCGGTGGGCGTGCGCTTCGCACGCGTTGGAGCGCCCTCTATAAACTCCTTTTGCACTTCGGAAAGCTTCGATTCCAATTCCATCACCTTTAAACATTAATTAAAAAAGTTGTAGCAAAATAGAAGAAAACTTCAGACAAGCTTAACTTGACACACACCATTTTATCCCGAGCAAAAGAGTTGTGATACAGAAACAAACGAAATATAAGTGAAGCACGAATGAGGAACTAAACAGCCGGCTTCAAAAAATCGGCTCAAATTTACTAATTATCTACATACTTTTATTAAATTACAACATCATATAATAATTAATTATTATAAAGAAAACTTATATGCTAACACAGTAAAACCACTCCCACATTCCGTACCCGTGCGAACGGCGTTTTCAGCAGTTTACTATGAACTCAGAAGTATATAACATATTATATACAGTATACACGTTCATTTCGAAAATATTTAAACTTTTTAGACTTGCTCTTATACATAAATATCTCATTGATCTCTTGTTAAACAAGTGCATTTTTTATTTTATTGTATTTTGTGGTTCATAAACAAGAAGCAAATACTAATTAATAAGATTTATAGGTACCTAAGTATATAATATTATCTTTAGTGCTTAGCAAGAAAAATGGAGAGGTTGAATTATAATTAAACATTATCACGTTCAGTGACGCCAAGCACAAAGTTTACTTATAACCGCTATCCATATTATTATAACGCGGAAGCATTGCATTTAATTTAATAGATATTATTTTAAATTTAATTACAATTATTAACTTTTTACAACGACACACCTAAAGTGTGATGAATGTTTTTATTGAACACAATCTATTTACTAGTGTAATTAAGTATCGACATCGCCAATGGAATTTTTTGCTGATGATACATTCGATATAATCTTCAGATCAAGAGATTGAACGTACAGCACTTAATAGAAGCCTGCTGGCGACCTAGAAACGTCGTGTCGTCGATCGATATGTTCCATTCCCTAGGCCAAGACGAGTCGCGGCAAGATATTATAATAATAAAGTAGGTTTGGAAGATGTGAGTCACTTTTAGTTTTTATGTTAAATTCATTCAATTATGCGATCTTAAAGGTCCATAGTTCAAAACATACTCTATAAATTTTTAGGCGATGTTTTCACTTTTCAGAAATGACTGAGATTCTCAATTCGAAACGCATTTCTTTATTTCATTTCGATACAAATCTGGTGCTAGAAAATTGTACGTAAATATTTTTTACTTGGTTCATTAAAATTGAAACAGAAGTTCATAAGACTTGTAACGTTTGTTTTGTTGGCAAGACTCGTTTTCAGGCCAATTATTATAATTCGTAGTAGCGACTAATTTAATTTTGGTAGCTTTGTATTAAATTTATAAACAAACCGTGTAAAATATAGTGAATAGATAGGACACAAGAGCTGTACGTGATTTATTGTGACAAATGATTCTAGTTTTAGCCCCACCTTAAAAGCGAAATGAATGTGAAGGATATTACTAAGGAAACCTTTATTCAATAAAGTTATTTCTAACAATGTCTTGAATTACTTAAAATTGGAATTTATTTTGGTGGAAAAGTGTATTTCACGTGGGAGGCACCTTGACCTTTTTGTGAGCGCACGTCACATGTAGAGTTTAACGATTTTCATTCGGTGCCACATTAAACATTTATCTCACAATTTCTCCATCAGCTAGAACTATTGCAGTGAAAGAAAATTGTGAAAACTTAAGAGAAGTTGAATTGTAAATTATACATCTATATAATATTTCATCATCATCAGCCCATATACGTTCCCACTGCTGGGACACGGGCCTCCTATGAGGGTACAGGCCATAATCCACCACGCTGGCCAAGTGCGGGTTGGCGGATGACACATGTCGTCGAACTTTTGATTCTTCGACATGTCGGTTTCCTCACGATGTTTTCCTTCACCGTTCGAGCAGTGGTGATATTACAACATGCGCAGATAAATTGAAAAATCAATTTATTTCCTGCGCGCTCGCCTGGTCTCGAACCCCGGACTTATCGATTCGAAGTCCGAGGTCTCACCACTGAGCCACCACTGCTCTCACTATAATATTTACATGCACCAAAAAACTATTTTGGTCCATGGTATTTATTATACCTATACTTAATTTTTTGTTTGGAAACGCAAAAGTTTTAATTAATCTCTAAATAATATTCGTTAAGCTTTAAGATCTACAACTTTAAAATAACGTATTATTATTGAAAATACAGAATAGTAAATAGATAGACCTATTATGATTTTGTCATCTATGATATAACTCACTCGTTAAGGCAGATGGTTGTAAACTTTACCCACGGAGGGTTGGAGCTATGCAACGTGTTTTTCTATACAATGTGTAATATAATTACAAAATAGCTAATTGAAGTTACCTTCTTCTGTAACCTGATAACGGACGTCCACTTCTTCTCGAGAAGTCCCCCGAACTTGCGGTCCATTTCGCCGCTCATGTCGGCTTCCTTTTTGAACGCTTCCAGCGCGTCCGTGTAGCCATTGCTGCCGAGGTAATCAGCGATAGCCTTGTTTCTGAAATAACATAAGATACATCACGTCAAATTGCAAAAAATGTACGGTAATAAAAAAAATACGGTGGTAATCCTAGTACTTATTATACTTTAAGAGGATGAAAAATTGCCTTTATTTTGAGGCATGTTTATCAAAATGTATGCGAATTTCGTAAGCTGACATCTGAAAGCATGTCGAACTTGCCCTAAATAGATAGAGATGCCCTTGTACACGAGACATGCGGATAATGCACATTTATCCGATAAATGTTTATGCTGTTACACAAGTCAGAAGTACTATTTATTCGTAGTTTTTAAATTAATTTACAAACAGGAGGTACTTATTTCAATGATGAATAATTAATAGAAAGGCTTTCATAGATAACAAGCAGATCAAATTTTGATTATCATTGTAGAATATTTGTTATGACGCGTCGGTAGGTACTAAACATTATTTAATTATTCTACAGGATATCAATTATTTTAAGCGCTAATGATTCATTATATCATAAAACCAATATTTTTTATTTAAGACGCAGCCTTTTTTGTCTGTGAAATTGTTTCGTATTGAATAATTTAATATGAGCCCATTAATGTCAACATTCATTCTGTCAAAGTCGAAAGACACACCTGCTATTTCTGGCAGCTGAAAACAAAAATGTTAATTACGCAGAACCACATGGCTAAAGGTATAAACAATAACTCCAAGGTACTTATTTCACTAAATGCCACTAACAGTGTTTCAAACCACGAGATGTTACGTGCTGGCCACGGACAATTCGCTATAGCGAAAATTCGCGCGGCGCGACCGGCGGCGCGTCTTGCGAATGAATCAAATGTATGGAAATGTACTGGGCATGCCACGCGCAGCGGCGACCAGCGAGACGACCGGCGAATTTCCCCGAGCGAATCGCGCGGCACGACTAGCGATCGAAACAAATGTATGAGTTATTACGGCGCAGGCCACGGAGTCGAGCGGCAGACGCGGCGACTACTGCCGGAGCGAACTTAATTTAAAATAGTTTGTTTTTTTTTCCGCGAAAATGGAGACGGAAGCTTTTATTGCAGAAATTCTAGCTAGACCAGCTATTTGGAAGTCTAGCCACCCGCAACATAATTTTTCATCATGCCTATATTTTTCATATTTTTGGTGGAATTCTCCGTCTGTAACACGATTTCTATTTAATTCGTGTACTCCACTATATCTTCCAAACATTAAATCTTGAGCAAAAAAGCTGCTACTCTCCAAACAACGTCGAGCTAACTTTGATAAAGCCATCTCGTATCCTCGTCTACACTGGTCGCGGCGGCGAACGCAACTGCCCGTGGCGTGCTTACCGCGCCGCGCGAATTGCCGCGCCGCCCGTCGCGCCGTCGGTCGCGCCGCCGGTGTCCGTGGCCAAGGTGTTATGTTAACAGTTTCGTTTAAGCGAATTATAATTGTAGATCAGTCAGAATCGACATTGAAAATCGAGAATTTAACAATAATTCCAAAAGTTTTCAAACTTCGGTCAAGTGAATGGTACATTGGGACGACAATAAATCTCATTTTGCAACCTTGTCCGCAGTCCGGAACATTGTTAAAATTGCAATTAAATTATTTTTTTGCTGTATGGTCGTGAAAAAAATTCCAAAAGTTCTGCAAACTTGGGGAAGTTTTTGATATAATATTTCATATCACGTATTAAATTTGCAATCAATCTAAGTGTACGGAACATTGTTAAAATTGCAATTAAATTATTTTTTGCTGTATGGTCGTGAAAAAAATTCCAAAAGTTCTGCAAACTTAACACAGATATCGGAAATATATACCGAACGGTTGTATAAATTTGCAACCTTTTTCGTTGACCGGAACATGTTTATTTATAATTATTTTTAATTCGTGGTCATTTTTTCGAGTAAGGTGGTCTCGGAATAATTACAAAAGTTTTGGAACTTGGTTGCAAACTTCGAAAACATCTATTCTGGTGCATTTACAAATTTGCAACCTCATTCAGTTTAATAAAAAAAAAAAAAAACATTAATATTCAATATTAAAAGATGTTCCGTACACTGAGACTGGTTGCAAATTTAATACGTGATATGAAATATTATATCGAAAACTTCCCCAAGTTTGCAGAACTTTTGGAATTTTTTTCAGGACCACACAGCAAAAAATAATTTAATTGCAGTTCCGGACTGCGGACAAGGTTGCAAAATGGGATTTATTGTCGTCCCAATGTACCATTCACTTGACCGAAGTTTGAAAACTTTTGGAATTAGGTATTGTGAATTGAATGTCTAGACTGACTGGAGTATTGCTTAAATAGCGAAATTCATTACAGAATGAAAGTTAAATTCACATTTAGATATCGAGATGGTTAAAACATTAATGTAGGTACATACATTAATAGCAGTTGATACTAAATCTTTCAAACGTTAAAATACATGTTGCAAAGCACTTGCAAACTTTCAAATAGAAATAAATGATCGACGCTTACAAGAATCCATTCGGTATGAATTATTTATATCGAAAATCAAATGAAGGCTACCTACTATGCTACGAAGCTACGATACTAGTTAGATGTATTTACTTTTCTATACAAAATGGAGCAAAATTTTACTTTCATCTTTTGTTTTTCATCAAAAATTCAATTTTGATATCTATGATATAATATTAAACAATTTGCACAAGAAACTAATGATATAGCTATCATAATTTGGGCATCCGTGCGTTTCGTATAATCGTCAGATGAATGAAGTTTAATTTCTCGCTTGTTTAATATGTCTACTGGTGAAACTAAATCGATTGCAAAGACAATCAGCGTCGCGGGTGTCCCTATTGTTCGCGTGGGAGTAATCAAGTTAGACCTTTTATTTTCTGCAAGTGAAAAGATTCACATTTCGCAACGTTGACAGTGAATCGTACAATATCTATATCAGTTCGTCAAAGAAAGTCTCCGCGGAGAGGCTGTGTATACTTGTTAGCTTTTGACGTAACGTAACCAAATTGAAGAAGCAACCGATTATCCATGCTCACGAGTCACGGCTACGGGAAATTGATTCCTCAACTGCTATTTAATGCTTTGACTATTGTATAATACAATCACTGTCGATTGGAGCATAGAAAGTTTCATATTTACATTTTATTGTCCCTAATCGGTAAATAAACTTAGTGCTAATCAGCGCTATACATATAGTGAAAATTGTGAAAAATATAAACATGAAGAGTTCAACGTACGAACATGATTAACTACTAGTCAGTGTCATATTACATAAGAAAAAGACAAACCACATGCGTGGATTCCTTTGTATTGTAAGAAATACACTTTTCTATTATTAGACTACGCAGAGTTCTTTTAATATATCTATTGCATAGTAACAATAATACTCGACGAGTATTGTACCATAGCTAGATAATAATTTACAGATTATAGATACCTAATGCTGGATACATGACACCAGAGTATCTTTCAAAGGTAAAGATTATGTTTATAAAGTTTCATCAATTTACTCGAAGTCGCATCTGGCTAACGTGAATTACCCCGCGAAAGTGGTTCTGTATATGTATACCCTGTATTTATAATCCTGAGAAAATTACTTTCACAAAGCAATTCCACGTATGCTAGAGGGAAACTTTTGACTAATTACAAGTACGTACCTACGTTAGTTCCCCAACTTTTACACACATTTCATTATCGACGTAAAATACTCGTTATCAATAATAATATCCATGGCCACAACCATCAATAGTACTCGATAAGATTAATCGCATTATGATAGTCAAGTTTATATATATGGATTTTTACAAAACCTTCTGAAATACAAATAGCTCAAATCATAAGCCTTCATAGCTACTAGGTAGCTAACTTGTATTTGTTTAAGGTACGCCAAATAAATGTTAAATATTTAACTACAAACATTTCGTGTATGTGAACTATCCAATACAATTAAGTTTCATCATCGCCGTGGGCAGATTGTAACAGAGACATAATGTAAACAATTTGACGCACGAGGAACGTAGAAATTACAATGTAAATCAGAACGAACATAGCATAGCCCCGCAATTTGAATGTCTAGTGGAGTAATATAATACAAATATAAACAGCATTAATTAAAATTCAGGAAGGTAATAAGTACGCATAAAGATGAGATTCAATAAAAGCCTTAAATGCGCAGATAAAATTATCGATTATCACGTTATCAGATTAACCATAGAAATCTAAATAACAAGGATTATAAACCAATATGAGAAACATCTGAATTCTGAACATAATATTTTGATGACGCATGTTTGGGACATCTTATGTCACGATTAAGTGACTGCGTATAACAATAAGTAACTCATTAGTTTCGTTTTAATTATTAGTTTTTTCTCTTTATTTCTATATATATATATATATTCTATGTAAATATTGTATAGAGATAAACAATAAAACAATGTTAAAAATACATTACAATAGAATAGATTTTAAATAAATATATTCCCCTCCCCTTAAAGGTTTAGACCGCCTGCGCAGAGTTCCGCACGTCAAACAAGGCAATACAAACAAAGAAACAAACTAGAACGAGCCGTAATTAGTCGCATCGCTATGAAAAGCACGTAGCGTTTTACAATTTACATAGTCACGTGATGTGAAATGTAACCTTTTACAGCCGATTGTTTCCGAAAAAGTTAGTTACGTCGAGGTGAAGTGTTTCTGTTGGCCAACGACCATGTTGCAACATCCGTATTTAACCTTATTCGCGCTCGCCCAAATTGAATTTCAAGTTTCCTTTATACGCGGTTTTTTAATGAGATGACATTGTCAGTATCGCCCGTATTTAAATAATATTAATCCGAGTTACGTAAAAGCCCAACGCCATTAGCGAAGTTATTACTCCTGTGCCCCATATTGCGCTGGGCCTTTCTTTGTACCTTCTGTAAAATGAATTTCTTAATTAATTTTGAATTTTAATTAAATTTATGTGCGAAACAAAACAATCAATTTGTGTCTTTCAATAATGAAGAATATTGAACTATTAAAATGTACATAGTACATCTGAGAGAAGCAGTCTTACATTAATTACTATGTACATTTTACTTACATAAACTGCCTTCCTATGTTTACATATAAAATATCGAATGATATTTCAGGATAAATAAGATATTTTTTATAACACTGATCTTTTAAAGTCTCCCAGTCAATGAACATACCTACCAAGGAAATGTTTCATATTATCATAGGAATGAACAAACACACTTATAGTCATCTTAAATCTTATTCAAATCACATAAGCCTATTCGCACCTTATATTTACTATCATTATTGATAACAATAATATATTTCGTACAAACGTTTCCGCCTTAAATATGTGTTACGTGTGCGTTTATTTATAAAACAATATTAATTCAAGGTTTGTTTAACGTAAGCAATATCAAGACTTGAAAGATGAATAGACGATATTCGTTTTGTTTATTTAACAGGTTGTTGGATGTATCTTTAGAGAATAATATATCTTCTTGAATAAACTCGCATATAATACGCAATATCACCCCATTTACGGCTTTCAAATTATCTATTAATTGAAATTTGATATAAGAAGGGTGATATGTTAGTACTAAAGTTACGATCAGCATGCTTATTTTTATGTAGGCACCATTGCCGCAAAAGAACAATATACAGGTTACATAAGAAGTAAGAACCCTACACTTACATTTTACGAATATTTTAAATGAACCTTAAAATCAGTTCATATCCTTTAATTAGTTAGACGCAACATATCAATTACGTCGCATTTATAACAAAACGGCGCTATTAAAGCTTGGCCGTGGAGCGAATGATGCAAACATCCATAAAATGCAGGGGATGAAGAGGGAAGCCTCCTACGTTCCGCGTATCGATCGCGTTTAGGCGCCGGCTGGCGACGTCAAAACTGAGCTGCGTCATTGCGATTCCCCTTCGCGAGCTTATTTATATCTCGCCACGGCCTACGGGGACTTCGTCGTCCTTTGCGATGACAGAATAATTATAGGTGACACAAAAATGGGGTGTTATTTTACAAATTTGCAATGCTCAATTATTCATTTAAATAGTAGTAAAATCTATAAGGGAAAAAGACGCGTGAGATTTTGTTCAACATTCTGCATAGCATGATAGAACTAAGAAACACTTAATTTTTGAATTTTGCGCAATATGTTAATATTAATTCTAACCTATTATAAAATACAACCTTCGTAATACATGAGCTAAGTATTTTTATTTTCGAGAATGGGCCACAAAATAAATATACGGGAGAACATTGGAATTGGATTAGAATATCCAAAAAGAGAGGTAGAAATAAGTGATGAATATCAAACAGATGTTTAGCATGGTTAGTGGTATACTGGTATACAACTTCTGCCGCAATAGATTTACTTTCAAGTTCATTCATAGAGCAGGAAATAAATAGTCAGAACGTTGTACCATAAATGTAGATAATAATATAAATTCAAGCTGACGTCTGTCGAGAGGTGAATTCCATTAAAGGCATAGCGCAGGCTGTATATTAAAACATGGTCATACATAAAAGAGGATATAATATGCATAGCGCAGTTTGCAGCATGCGGCAGAATAGCTATATCGACGACCGGTGGACTGCATTCCACACGATCTTGGCACCCGGCGAACAACGGGTCTTGGACCTTAAAATGACTTACAAGTTTAGTTTCTAGATGATGGGAACACACCTTAGCCATTATCTAGGTAATAGAAACTTGCGCAAATTATCCCATCCTCGAGAACCGAGCTTAATGTATCAATTATTTATACATTAATGTTCCTCAGAACGATAAGTGTAAAACACATTAACCTGTAAGTAACATTTCATGACCCCTTGCTCGTACCAACTTAGTAGAGCAATTGGTAATTGGTAATTTATTACAAAGCCGGTATCAGTCATGATTTAACTAAGATCCTAAAACACTAATGTGACAAATCCGATGACTCATGTATGTTTTACACATTTACGTAATAAGTATTATGTTACCTATACGAAAGATCTATGACCGAATACAGCACTCGAATTGAAGGCTTTACAAATGAATGAAATATATGTTCAAACAAATTGAGCTTTAGTCAAGATTATGCAGTTATTAATTTCAGCATAGACCATAGTATATATTATAAAGACCAAACTTATTAAGGTATACATAGATTGAAAACTTCCTTTGCAGATATTTTGTAGTATATGCTAACAGTTCACATAGCATTTACATATCAAATGTTAGTTTCAAATGTTGATTAAAATATTTGGGTATTAGTGGACCGCTTTCTATCATATCTTATACGAAGTTGCATAAGAAAGATTACGATCTTGATCGATTATAGTAATAAAGTATGACGCAATTTTTTCTATAGTCAAATGTTAGAGACTTCTCGTTTGATCGTTCTGTGTGTTTACAAAGATTAGAAACATGGGCAAATAGATCAATGTGCTTTCGAGTGTCACTGTGAAGATAATATTTAATCAATAATTTGATAGCAAGTTGTTACATATTTTAATTTACTTAATTTATATTCACACAGACAAAATATAAATTTAATTAAACAGGTGAAATGTGTTGGTACTGATTAATAAACTATACTGAAAATCAATAAAAGTGTTATCAAATATTTTAATTTTTAAACAATCTCGAAGTAATAAACAAAATTAATAGCAAAGGTAGATACTATTTATTTACTATTTGCAATTCTTCAAGTGGAATTTATTTCCTTAATTATAACAGAAGTACCTATCTACCCGATTATTAGGATCGTAAAGCTTTATAAATTCAAGCTGCAAAATCGAGTCAATACCAAAAGTTTGTCTCCAGTCCGGTTTAGCCAGAATGCTTCGCTTTTATTGTCAATGCAAATATACGTAAGATGAAATCATCGCAGAAATAAAAACAAAATGTGATGTAACACTGTATGTGAAACTTAACCAGAGCAAACCAACAGGTTATAGAGCCAGTGGATATAATTTGGGTCAACCTATAAAACACAGCTGTAAGAATAACAATAATGAAACTTTAATCAAATTTAAATAGTTGTTTTTAATCGAGAACTATGGACAATGGCCTCGTATCATAACACAGTGAATTTATGTGGAATGCGGAATGATCCTCCGATAATCAAAATTGCCGATCAGAGAAATGCGGATGAGCTAGGTCAATACTCAATTCAAACAGGTTTTAAAAATGCATCGATATTCGTTATAAAACTATTAAGATATTTCAGGAAACAAAATGTATGACACTGTTTTAACAATTCGACAGTTATAAAGCATATCTAAGAAAAAAGTAAACAATTTATAACTGAAAAATGTCTATCTTATGCAATTTGCCAAACTTGTTTGAAACCATGGGCGTAGCCACGGTGGGGCAGGGTGGGGCGCTTGCCCCACCCTGGCTCCGACCCGGAAGTTACCCAACCAAATTTAAAAAAACTAAATTATCAAGGTACTAACTGTTTACTTAATATTTGTAAGAAGTTCACACTCAAAAGTCGTCAGTCGACATAAAAAAATGCGATCAAAACAAAAAGCTGAGACGATTTATCTTTTGCGTACACAAACGCAAGCTTTATCTACGATTTCTCGGAAACTATCTACTTTAGGGCAAAAATTATTATGACTTTTTTGTAGAGAATTAAATTTCGCATCTTTTTCACCTTGTAAACTTTTTTGTAAAACTTACTGTTTACGATTTATGGCCTATTTATTGAACCGGTTTATCGTTTTTGGCTAGTAACTCTTAAAATATTTGATTAATCAATAAAATGCATCTATTAATTTTTTAAGAGCACTTTATTTTCTACACTCTACAGCTGCATTTGTTTGATTTTTTTTCTAATGCCCGTACTTTTCGAGTTATTGAACGTTTAATGTTGGACTACTGGGTGTTTAATGGAAAATTTTCAAGGTATGCATAGTATATAATGGTACAAATTCAACAAACTAAAAAAAAATATGTGCTGTAGTGCTTAAAAATTTATAGGTAAGTAGTTTATTTCGGCCGCCCACGGCATTTCTACATTAAACTCAAAAAATAATGGCAATGGGCATTCAGTTTTACGAAAAAGTTTACAAGGTAGAAAAGATGCGAAATTTTATTCTATACAAAAAAGGTTACACTAATAACTTTTGCCCCAAAGTGGGTAGTTTTTGAGATATTGGCCAAAAACTTTTTAAACTTTTATATTTCATGGTAAAAGAGAAATTAATAAATCAAATTATTGTATTTATAAAAACCTAAATTACTGTATTGTTAGACGTGACTTTTGATTTAATATTTTTGTGGATAAATAGTTGTCAATATAGTTGTCACTGTTTCCTGTCCGAACATGCTTAGCTGTCGAATACTATAAATTGCCGCTTTCCTTTGACTCGTGGCGCATTCGTACGAATCGTGCCTAGGGGCTCGGACGCTGTTTATACGACGTTCGACCCAACTACCCTCACTTTACTAATAGTCGTTGACTAGCTGCGTTTTGTTATCAACTACCTACATCAATTAGGTAGCTGTGTAGAATCGCAGTACATTTTTATTACATTCAAACTAATATTTAACTCGGTCTCGCTTGTTATTTCTTATAGTAGCAGCCCCAAACATATTATGTTTAGGGTTCTGAACCACCAAAAGGAAAAAAGTGGAACCCTTATAGGATCACTTTGTTGTCCGTCTGTCTGTCTGTTTATCTTTAAAGACCTTTTTTCTCAGGAACGCGTAGAGATATGAAGCTGAAATGATTATTATATACTAATGTCTACCGTCCCTTGAAGCTGTGAAAAAATCAAACTCATAAACCAAAGCAATCAAAAAATACAGCCGTTTATGCTGTAAATTTTCACAAATTGCGACTTTTACAAGGGAATCATAACCTACAGGGTACTTTCCGTGAACACAGAATCTTGAAATTTGGTAAGAAGCAACATAGGTTGGCACCCTAAAATTTAACCGGGATAAGACCTTTTTTTTTATGTTGCGATAGGGGGAGCGCTTAGCCACGATCTCGCCTGATGGTAAGCTGAGATGTGGCCTAAGATGGAGCGTGCTTCCCTAGAATGTACCTGTTCACTCTCCTCTTGACACGTCTCGAGAGCAACTTGTACTGTTTCTAGTTAGATATTATTAATTTATATGATTGCCCCACCCTGAGCCCATGGCTAGCTACGCCCATGTTTGAAACTCACAAAAACCAGTCAAAATGTATGTTTACGGTCACACAAATAGTAGAATGAACGTGATAATTTTAACAGAACTATTAAACGTCTTAGATTAGGTCGTGCTTTTCCTTTCACTTTGCCCCAGACGAGTCCGAAGAGTATGTAAGGTATCAGAGTAAGGAGCATAGACAGGTCACGACGCGACACAATGCAAAACGAGTACCGAGATAAAGAATGGCCAGCAATATCTCATTAACACTTATTTATAATACTTATTATACGCATTTTAATTTTTAAGCGAACGTTAATTGCAATAACACAATAACAGTAATATAAACAATAATAAATCGAACGATCTATTAGGTTGTTAAAGGTTTGTTGGCTTATTGCGATGCGATATTTCAGTAACAATAGAATTATGTTTTGTTTATTGCAGTACCTACTGGGATAGAAAAATATGTTACGATATTAATCTATTGATAAAGGCCATTAAGATATAGGTACCTACACAGCCTCGTTTCCCACTACATAGGATAGAAGTAACAATGATGGGATTTCTAGATTTGTGAAGAAAGTTGATACACTACCGACAACAGCTTTGTCGGGGAGGTCAACGACATGAAATTATAAGAACACTGTTACTTTCAAAGGTTATGTGACGTGTAGGGCGCTCGCGTGAACACCTTTTGGTTCAAGATAAAAAAGAAATGCCTTTTGAAACTCAAGTATAGTTAAATGCGAGAAGAAAACCAGAATCAAATAAAAGATTAATTAATAAAGTAGATCAGATAGGATTTATATTTAGGTATAATGTTTTATGATACACGCCTTCAAGATTGAAATAACGTTAATAAAAAAATAACTTCTCTTTTTAGTGGTGGCTAAAAATTGGAAATATGTTACATATAAAAATAATAAAAAGAAACTATAATCAATGATCTAATCGGATCGTAATTATATGCATTCTCAATCGTTCCGAAGGAAATTAAATAGCTCCAAATACAAATGAGGCACAATTCGATTTTGTTTACACTGTTTATAGATTTGATACTGATCATGTCTTTAGATATAAAAATAAAACGAAGACAGGTAGGTACTTTCAGGTTCTCAAACATCCGTTTCCGGCCAAGTTTGTAAGACACAAATTAGTCTAAAAAAACCTGTATTCGTTGGCTTATCAAAGTAAATTATAATACGTATTTAAAATTGTTTTCTATTTTTATGCGCCCATCTTGTGGTTTTTCTTTTTTTCTTTACATTATTATTTTGTTTTTTGATTCAATTGACGAATTTGCGATTTAGGTAAAAGAATAATGAAGAGAAGGAATAAGATTTGTTGCCATTATTTTTTTGTTCAGTTAGACTTTTATGAGTGTAACAAAAGTGTTATAATTGCAATAATTTACAATCCCATAAAAGGGCATATACATAATGAAGAAAGCGAGCTGATCTTGTTATTATGAAAAAACCGGTTAAAAAACGATGCACTCACAGCTCCTCGCGTTGCCGTTGTGACAACACCATTTTCATCGTGGTCGGGTGACGCTGAGGCGGTCCCGGAGTTCACTGCTGCAGTATCAGAGATTCACGCGGGCGTCGCCGGGAGCGCCGTTGCCATTATCACACCTTTGAACAAACAACATCTTTGTAGATGCGAATTACGATACTAGTTACTAATAGTAGAACAAGTAGCATACACTTCTGTGAAATATTATTTAGTTAATTTTTTGTAATATTTACAATGACTATATGGGAATTTTGGTAAATATCAATATACTTAGGTATTTAAACACATATTTTTTTAACATATAAAACTTATGGAGGAATGATATTTATATGACAGATATTTATTTCATTTCTCTGAAATACCTAAATGTAAGACAGTGCGCGCACGAGCAACTTTGTCTCCGCAACTATTTTGTCTCTCCACCCATGGGCTAGTATGAAAGTGCGCGCACGTAGCGACGCAACTCCCCAAACTAATTGATGGGAGAGACAAAATAGTTGCGGAGACAAAGTTGCTCGTGCGCGCTAGCTCTAAGATAATTCTAGAAATGAAATGAATGAATGACAAAATATATAATTTGAAAAAATTTACTTAACTGGGTATAAATAATTATTTGAGAGAACTTATTTTAAATATGTATGTACACTAATACAATAACTCAAGAAAATCTCTATATATATCATTACCCTAAGACCAACAGGAGTGGAGCCACACAGGTGAAACTGCGAAGCGCAGCTAGTAACAAATAATTTTTGATGAGGTTTTTGTGATTTTTAAAATCCTAAATTCAAATATATTTTTGAAATAAGTGAGTCTGTTGGTTGAAATAACGGTACTTTATTTGTGCACTTTCATTTTAAAGATCTTAGTGTAAAATTTATAATTAAAGTTATAGTATCACCACATAGTACAAAAAACAGATTTGCTTTCTGTCTGTCGGGCCCTGTGTATTTATAGATATATAGCCCTAAATATATCACGACAAACTTCATATAATAACATTAATATTTTGGGAAATAATTCCCATTATATTAAATCCATACTAATATTATAAATGCGAAAGTAACTCTGTCTGTCTGTCTGTTACTCAATCACGCCTAAACTACTGAACCAATTTGCATGAAATTTGGTATGGAGATATTTTGATACCCGAGAAAGGACATAGGCTACCTTTTATTGCGAAATATGTACCACGGGCGAAGCCGGGGGCGGACCTCTAGTATAAAATAAATATGCATATACATAATAATATAACACAATATTTAAATTTTACAGCCTAACATAAATTATAATTTTTCCCTTACCAAATACTTTTTGTTTTTCAAAATGAAATATCCATTGTTGATAAAGGAAGATAAGATACAAATGATTTCAAAATAGTAACAATTATCTATCTGATCTATATTTTAATAATTGGAATAATTGATCATTATGTATAGATCAATAATAGTTTGCAAATCTATCAATAAATAATTTGTTTATAAGACTAGCTTTGCTCGCAGCTACACACGTGGATCTGCTTCTGTTGGTCTTAGCATTATGATATATAGCCTATAGCCTTCCTTGATAAATGGGCTATCTATGAACATTATTTACTTTGGTTAGATTTAGTGCACATGCCATTTAAAAAAATCAAATTAAGTAACTATTTAATAAATTATTCCAATTTACTAATTTCACAATGGGTTTTAATTTATGACATATAATACAGTTGTTACAATTTTATATGTATTGTTTCATACTAAGTTTCCACATAAAGTTGACTTTTTTTCTCACATAGTGCAAGGAATAGAAGGGTTTTATTTTTTTCATAAACAATTATCAACATAGTAGAGGCAAAACAACAAATATTGCAAGTTTGCAATTTTCTAAAAATATTTAAGAAACATATTTTATTAATTTTGAAGTATACATAATGAAATACACTTAACTAAACAATACCAAGAAACAATGCGTGTGAATGTAATAATATGTTATCTTTAACTTTATTTTGTGAGTTTTTAATTCTATTACAAATTTGGACAGCTCTAAATAGTGAATTGTTTACATTCGGCTTAATGGATCAGTTTCATTGATTACCTCAATCACTTTTTTGGCTTCTTGTAATAAGAAATTTTAAGAAACTATGGCTTCTATGTCAAGGATAAATTTATCAATATTTTAGCTTAATTACACAATGATCTGGTCAACAACCTCCAGCAATTATTAGGTGGAATTAATTCATTTATATTATATAACAATTGCTGATAATTCAAATCTTTTGTGGTGTAGAGAACTAGAGATAGTCATTTAAATTGAATAGTTAAAAATTATGAAGATCAATATTTAATATTAAACAACTTATTTAATTTACTTATAATCTCATAACTTTGATGGATTATGATTATGATATTGGCTTATTAAATTCAATATGATGCAGTTAGCATAAATATTATAAACGAGCTAGCTACAGTAGTTTATTTTGCCTCAATATATTTGATAATTTACCAAGTCACAGCTGATTTGGATGATCAATAAATAATGAAACAGCTTCTTCTCTTTCAAAGGCCTATTGCATATGACTACATTATTAATTGAACTGCGAATTATAAATTAAGAATTACGTGTGCGAGAAAATAATAAATAATGAGAAATTTATACGAAATGACTCACAAATTAAACGTCAAAAAGAAGGGTCTGTCATTTGCCACATCAACGAAAATAGGACATTATTTTAAAATATGCAGAAGCCAATTATATGACAGAATTTTCTTATATCCTCAATATCTTCTCACAAGGTGTCCACGATTTTTTGAAGAAAATTGGCAAATAGCAGAACGGCCATATTGAACGGTTACCGTAGCAATCTAAAGAACGGTTGTCCGAATATGCACGAAGTGTTGAAAATTCTATACTCACGAATAGTGAAAGCACTTTATTTTCACTGATTTTGTTCAAATATCACACACTTATATCACACTTATCACTATGTCTCGGGACAGAAAACGGTTTTCAATGCAATGGCTCAAACTCACTGATCACTACTCGATAAACTACAATGTCCAATCGCAATTTTTTTCTCCTTTCAAAGTTTACTTGAGTGTACAACGCCATCTGTTAGACAAGTTTAGAAATGCAATTCTATTGTTATGTTGGCAACACCATGTCAATTATCTGTTAAGAAAACGTTTGTAAGGGCGCATGTTCAAATGTAGGTACTGAAAGCAACGCGTAATCAGCAATGAAACCGACGAAACAGGATGATGGATCTCACAGATGGATCCATATTTTTAATAAACTCTCACTAATAACCTGATAACTATCAGAATCGCCGAATATTTTAGAAATTAAACATTCCAGCGCAAGCTATGACATTAAGGGTTACTAACAAATATATTTTTGAAGTGAAAACTTCTTTAGCGGCGTTGGGTATAAAATCTTAAACTCGCGTCAGGACACGTGGCCTGATCGAAAAAGCGTAAGACGGATTTTTTTTTAGCCCTTATATTCCATGCGTAAGACGGATACCATTTCAAAATATCAAACATGCTGAACGTTAATAATCAAGTTTTCACTTCTGCCGGCACTCCCGGAGTGCAACCCGTTTTTTTTATGGGAAAAACGATACGACACCTGTTTTTTTTTTAATTTCGGCAATCATATCATAAAATTGCTGCATTGCGACGTGGAAGCAATTCTAAGGCCGCCTGTCTTGCAGGTGGTAACGCGGAATTAGACTTGCAAGCTACTGTCAGACCCACAGGTCAGACCTGTGTGTCAGACAGACTGTCGGACATTTCTTTGCGGAAGTTTTCTTGCAGATGGAAAGGCGGCCTCAGACCGCGCCGTTTTGATTGGATTGGAGTTTAGTTGTGTGGCAAGCACTAAGCCCGTGTAAACCGGACATAACTCAAATATACGGAACTAGCAGCGCAACATATTTAAAATAGACACACACCATAATTTATTAATATAATTTATGCATAGAATTTATGTCTAGGGTTGCCTTGTCTCAACAAATAACGTTATCCTCAAATTAAAATAAATACTAATATTAAAGTATACTGTCGTAATAATTCGTCGTAATGAAAAAAAGTAACTGCAAAGATCTTAAAGAACTGTGAATAAATATAATACAATTATTATGAATGAACACTGAATGAATTAATTATACAGATCTGCCAAAACTGAAAGAGTCAAACTAAATAATGACATTTTTATCTTCAATAGTACCATAGAGAAACTAGAAAAACAAATGAAGTAAGACCGATAGAGAGCAGAAACGGTCCCAACCAGTCCCAACTCCCAAGTCCCAACTCAACAAAACAAATGTCTGATTTCTGCACCCATTTCGTAAGTTCTCTGAATGATATTTTCAATTGACGCCCAACATATGTAATTTGTTTTGAAATTATACAAAAGGAGTAGTTTAATATTGCGAAATACAAAATGAGTGTAAATGTTAGGCACAATGTGTTTGAAATTCAGTGGATTGCAAATAACTAATTGACCAGTGAACGAAAGGAATCAAGTTTCATCTTCTTAAAATTTTATATACCTTCTAGTGCTATTAGATGCTCGGTTACATTCAAATTCTACTATTTAGCTATATTTTTTCTTCAAGATGGCAGTGAATAATGTCTACCTTTCACCATTACGCCAGCGGTTATATTGTTTCTGTTAACGATGTGTTACTCTTCACGGCGGTTCGAGCCCTAAATGCTAACTCTCAAGGATCGCTGTATGATGGTGATAGCAAGGAGTAAGAAAGTCAAACCACAAATGACTGCCACAACGAAGAATATGGATTACAATTGGACAGCTGGTCCAGAGCCGCCAAGTAATAACCAGGATGTGGGAGTCCCAAGGGCGGTCTTTATTCCCCATACGAATTCTTTACCATTTGAAGAAAGGCGTGTTACGTTGGAAGAACCTGTCAAGGTATGTTTTGATTGAAAATATGTATTTACATTTAGGCAGGAGTAGTGATTATCGTAATATTTAGAAACTGTCTTTCTTATTTTGTTTGTTTCTCATAGATTATTAAAAACAATTGTATGGCCTTGTGTGTGTCATCAACAAAAACTTTTGTTGCTCTTTATAAATTTTACACTCCCTTATGAATATAATTAGGAAATACTTAACAACAAAGTATTATTGTCATGTTAAATAAGAAGAATGTATCAAATAAGAATTTGTGAAATGTGAATTGTCTGTAATTCAAATATAATTTGGATGTCAATGTTTTCATTTTATTATACTTTGTATAAAAATACCTAAACTGTATTTTGCAACAATTGATAAGAAGGATTCAGAGTTAGTCAAGCATTTTAAAAAAGATGCTTTTTTAAGATTATACTGATGTGATAAGATTATCATTTAACATGTGCGAAGGAGTGGATGAGCTTCATACTGAGCTAATATCTTGTAAACTATTTGCTTATCTACACTAGTATTTTGAAGAGGTAATATTTGTGAGAATGAAAGGTTTTATCTGGACATACTGAACTGATAATCAAAATTCTTTTAAGCCACATTAATGTTCTGTTTGTGTTGGCTATATTTTGTAGTCTGGGTCAAACCAGGTAAGGCCAGGACTAACCGCTAGCCATAAAATATAGTACAAGAGTTATTAATACTAAACATAATTATTATATCTATAACTATTTAATTTCATATTCAACATAAAGTTACCAGTAAGAATATAATCAAAAATCTGTACTAATATTATAAAGCTGAAGAGTTTGTTTGTTTGGACGCGCTAATCTCGGGAACTACTGGTCCATTTTGAAAAATTCTTTCGGTGTTAGATAGCCCATTTATCGAGGAAGGTTATAGGCTATATATAATCACACTACGACCAACAGGGGTGGAGCCACAGGGGTGAAACCGCGTGGAGCAGCTAGTATTTTATACAAGCTGTGTCTGACATTTAACTTATGGGACATGCCTATAGGCCAAATCAAGTATTTCTATATCTTATGTTATTCTAATATATAACTTAAATTACTGTAAAGTTTTATCAAATTAAGTTAATTAAGCCAAGCTATTATAAAAACATCCTCACAAACTTTAGCATTATAGTTAATGTTAACAGGATTCATATTTTAAGTGTTGACTGACTCTGTCTTTACAGGAATTATACTGAAAAAAAAAACTATAAAATTAAACCTGTCCAAAAAATCTCATCCCCTCTAAATTTGTGTTGCTCAGTTATAAATAATAAATAAGAATAAATAAAATGCAGAGATTTTCATTTTTATATATTTATAAAAAATAAATGGTAAATAGTAACTACAATAAACTCCCATTTATCCACAAAGTATTACCAATAGTGTACTTTTAACAAATAATAATTTAGTAAAATAAAATAAATAGTTTCCTTCTGCCAAATGAGTGAAGTTGTCCGCAAGACGCCTAAATAAATGGGTATTATTATTCAGTACCTTCTAACCAGCTCAATATAATTTATCTATTATAAAAGAATATGCAGATTTTATTTACATAAATATATGTACATAAATTTTTGAACTTTATACATTATATTAAATAAAATGCTTCACGCAAGGTAGAGTGAAAATAACTGTATTTTTAGGGCCGATTTTTCAATGCTTGGATAAAACTTATCCGTCCAATAAAGTATTACACGATAATATTAAAATGTCACGTAAACTGTCAAATACGGGCAATTAGAATACGTTTTTAAAATGGTAGTTTTATATACTATTCGACGAATAAGTTTTATCCAAGCATTGAAAAATCGGCCCTAAATGGTATAATTTCTCTTATCTCTTAGTCTAATAAGAAATTTTATCAAAGAATTTTCTTTACAAATCTGGTGTCTTAATTATTATTAATCAGATTTGATTAGACACCCTGCAAAATCAAATAAACAAAAGGTTCTTTAGTGCATTCCTTCGTTTTTAGGTAACCAAAGAACTAACGGGCTTTACATTTCACATTGATAATATTATGTGACACTGAATTCAAAACTCTCAACTATTATATTTTAAAATAATAATAGTTAAGTTATTCCATCCATCCATTCTATTAAATCCAAGTTGATGAAGTCTGATGTATATTTGTTATACATACTAAAAAAAATTAAGGATTCCTTGGTTCTAAAGATATTCCTATCAAGTTTGTACATATAAAATCGCATACAAGAGTGAGCTTGCTCCTTAAGATCGTATTTGTATAAGTCCTACTATATTCGACACTAACCAAAGCAAAGAGAATCTCAACTAGTCAATACATTATTCCATTCAGTTGACTCATTTAAAAGTAGTGCAGGTTCAAGCCGCATTTACGTTCCGATCGCGTTATACGTTTATCTGTAAGTCGCTTAGTATGGATGTCAGGCGCGCGCGGGCCATACTCGAGTCAATCAGCATGACCCAGGCTACTCGAGACGCTACAATTGAACATTGGCAATTAAATTTAACAAGATTAAATGGTGCTATTCCTAGCTACGCATCTGCTACGCTTGCAGCGGAAGTTATTTCTTATCACTTATTTGTTATGCTTGCAGGATGTGTTCAAAATGATACCACAAGTGCCGTGGCCTAGAATGGCCGAATTAAATATTTTCCATAAGGTCTATATTTTCGTTTCGATCATAATCATCATTTTAACCAGTTACCGTATTAAATTAAAATAAATGAATAGTTTCACTAAAACAGGAAATAAATAGCAGTCCTTGAATGAAAAACAAAGCAAAGAATCTCGTTTTGTTCCTACAACATTACTTCTATTATAGCTATTTGTGTAATTACAGCGCAATTTCTTCGCACGAGTGCGTCATACATCCTATGCTTTTTTAATATCATCCAAATTTAATATTTCTGTATATTGCAATTAGCAAGCCATTTCCATAATTATAAGCTAATTAAAATATTCATACCTCTTGAGGGTATGTACCTTGTTCATACTCTACGCAATTTTATATTTTTACTAGCTGTTGCCCGCGACTTCGTCCGCGATTACGTCGTTTTTCGTCATTCGTCGTTTAAAAAAAATACGTGACACTTTATTTTTGAATGTTCTTAATTGTCTCTTATAAAAATTAACTACATTAAAATTGAATACTCTGATAAGAAAATCTTAAAATCGGAGGACATCGAAAATCTGAGGAAAACATGAGTGAATTTGATTTAAATTCTACATTACTTAGTAATTCAAATAATAATCTAAATTAAATGTAGATTAACAGTTTGAGCGCATCATTATACTATGTACCTAAGTATTAAATTACGTTAGTTTACATAGTAATTTTACTAAAAACACGATGACTTTCTTTCGCGCTCGGTACAACAAACTAAGCATGTTTGTGGTACGTGGCCCGCGTCACTCGACCCCCCGTGAGTTCCCCTCCGTAACTATGCGAAAATACATTCGTCGCCCTACCGTAGCAAAAATTGTAATATTTTAAATTCGAGAAATATTGATTTCTTGTATTCGACTATTCGTTGTAGTCGAATACTAAATATATTTGAAGAAACTTAGGTTGGCCTTCAGGCAAAAGGGATCCTATCAAATGATAAACTTGACCTTGTATCTTAAAAGTAAGTATGAAAGGATCCTCTGATAATTGTTGAGCACCAAAGGATCATTTAAAACGCACTACTATAAGAGCGAATATTGTCTAAGAACTGTTTAGATTGCACATGTTCCTCTAAAAGTAGTGATTTCAAAGGTTCTGGTGTATCTTCAAACGAAAGCCGACTCCTTACTCCTCTTTAAAGCATTACAAAAAGAACATACTACGTTAATATCGCCTATACAGAAGATGATCTGTAATCAATTGTGAGGTTATAAGCAAACCCACTTTTATATTTGTCGGACCACACCACCGAATTCGTAGATTGATCTTCTATGTTTACCTCTAAGTCATTAAGACTCGAAATCTGTCTACAGTAAGACGGGCCTCTCGCTATTCGTCCGTTTCAAGAGACCAAATAGTTTCAATTCTTAATCTTTCATTAAACAAACTTATTAATCGTATTTGTCTCAAATAATCTTGTCTCAAATAATGGTAATATTCGCGTCCCTACTCTAGTCATTGCTTATGCTCATGTTCATCTTCAAGAGATCGAATAATATTATGGTGCACCCTATCATTTGTCAAACGGTCTTCATATTGAGTAAAAGTTTCAGATTATCGAGATAAAATATGCCATTTGCGGTCAGCTGTGAGACGTTATACCCTCTCAGTGAAGATTTCGGTCTCACAGGATAGTATATGCCGTTCGCGGTCAGCTGTGAGCCGCAATTCTCGTTTTGAAGCGGTTTCAGGTTCTCGGCATAACACATGTTGTTTTCGGTCAATAGTAAGCCTCTTACCTCTAACGATCCTTGAGAACTCTTATTTCTCATTTTCTTAGCTTTGCTCGAATTTCGATATAAAGATTTGTTAGGTGGCACTGATGCGAGTGAATAAAAATTAAGTTGAAACGGACTGAGAGTGTTATAATCATCAATCATCATCATCATCAATACATATAATAAAATTGTGGAAAAGCGATGTCTGTACAATGAAAATATGTAGAAAAAAATTAGCAGGTGTTATTATTAAATCGATCTTGAACCCAAAACTGTAGTTAAAATTTTTTTTGTCTGTTTGTATGTATGTTTGTGCACGCTAATCTCAGAAACGGCTTATCCGATTTAGATGCGGTTTTCACTAATGTATTGTGGTAATCTTCATTTAACATTTAGTGTTTAATTCATGTCAATCGGTTCATAAATAAAAAAGTTATGACAATTTATAAGTAATTACGGCGAACATTTGCTAAGGCATTCTATTGTACACTGTACAGTGTACGATATCACGTAATTTATCTGTTATACGCTACAGTTATTCCTTTACATGTCCAGATGATCATATCAAAATTCCCCAAGGGTTTGGGGGTAAGCTGAGGTAGTAGGGGGGGGGCGGGGTCAAATTAACATTATGGTTACTTCTAATAGGTAAATTTTCCACATAAAATGTCCTTTAAATTATGTCGTATTATATTTTTAACCCCCGACGCAAAAAGACGGGTGTTATGTGTTTGACTGCTATGTATTTCTGTGTGTATGTGTGTGTGTGTGTGTCTGTCTATGGCACCGTAGCTGGCTAACAGGTAAACCGAATTAGATGCGGCTTTTTTTTTGTTAGGCAGCATATTTTCCGACGCTGGTTCTTAGATAAATTGTATCAAAATCGGTTCATCCACTTATTATACCTACATAGGGGTAAAAGTGGGAATGAAAAAAATGATATAATAATTTATTTTTAAAGATCGTCGGGAAGTTTATGAAATTATTTATTCCTTTTTCTATACACTTTTCTTCGATTAAACGGTTTAGTTACGTGCTCCCTCTCTCTCTCTTCAGCCTTTAGTTACGTGCGTGAGACAGGAAACATCTAATTTGGATTTGTTGCTGGATTTGATAAAAATTGAGTATCGATTAAGCTGATCAGTGGCTACACCATACATTATTAAAAACATCCATTTAAGAAAGGAAGGAAATAGAATTTGCTCCTCTCCCCCCCTGGTTCCTAAAAAATAATATGACATAATTTAAAATAAATTTTACGTAGAATTAGGTAGGCATTTCTTTTTTGATTTTCGATATTATATACTAATCATAATTTTTAATTACAATATTATGTAGTAACTATTTGGTATAGGTTAGGCATTTCATTTCTTGATTTTCTTTAATAAGTTGGTACGTAAGTATTTTAGCTCAGTTCAGTAAGAAACTTTAATAACAATTCTTTTAATTATTTATGGTAGTACGTATTTACTCAATAATTGTATGTTAAGTAGTAATTCAGCATGGGCGTAGCCACGGTGGGGCTGGGTGGGGCGCTTACCCTGGCTTTGATCTGGTAGGTACCAATTGTGAAGTGTAGGAAGGCGTTGGCGTGGGCCTGGGAGTGGGCGTGGGAGTGGAAGCATGAAAATAAAAACAATTATTCTTGCCCTGAGCCCATGGTCATAGGTCACTATTCCACGCGGACGAAGTCGCGGGCACAGCTAGTAGACAAATATAATCAGAAAGCTTTGAACTCCTAAGCTCAACCATAAAAGATAGACATTTATGATGTCGGGAGATATTTTTTATATAATATGGAGAACATTTCTTTCATACTTGATTTCTGTGTAGCTTTAACCCGTAGGTTGCACACGCGACGAAAGCTTAAAAATGGAGTTACTGCTCTGCTCACGAATATGAAAAATAATTGTACCAAGTTTCGTTTAAATCCGTCGAGTAGTTTTTGTTTCTATAACGGTTATACAGACAGACAGACGGAAAAATTTTTGGCGTCAGTGTCGATCCCTAATCACCTCGTGATAGTTATTTAGGAAATATATTTCATGTACAGAATTGACCTCTACAGATTTAATATAAGTATATAAGTATACATATAATTAGATTCCAATTTCCATGTAACGTTAAATTCGACTATACAATAACTAACAGACAACGCAGGTTACTCTCGTTTCCGTAAGTTGAGGCGGCTACATATTCGGTCCTCATAACTTCACTTTTTGTGAACGAAACGACAGCGCGGTTTAATTCGATGCCAACACCATCAAAAAAAAGGAAATATTTTTAATTGTGAAAAAATGTTATGATTTGTACACTATTAATACTATTTTAACATTAACACAAAATATAAGACTGTGAGTGTGTAAAAATAAATCCAGCTAGTTTCACATCAAACTTATGTTTTTAATTAGGTACACGACATGAAAATATATTAATTACCAAGCAATAATCATACAGGTAAATACTGAACAAAAGTATTAAGAGTCAAAGTATATTTTTACTTACAACATGTAAATGATGAAGGAATAATAATTATCAACGAACCTTTTTGTATTATTGTTTATAAATATAAATTCATAAACAATAAATTTATAAAGAATAGAAAAAATTCGACCACTAAAGAATGCTCGTTCGAGTCCCGCCTCGTTATCGAATTTTTAAAACACGAAGATTTTTAAAAATGTAACCAATGAACACAATCAATATTTATTTATTTATTTATTTATTTATTATAAGGTACCTTACAGCTAGTGATACAATTTTTGAGATGAATAAATACTAAGCTACGCCAATTAAAAGGTACACCAATAGGTAGTAAAAATAATAAAATAAAAATATTAGATTAAATTAAATATTAGTAAAAATATTAGATTAACTGTAATGGTGTCTAGTTTGACTTAAAATAATAAACATCTACCCTCACTTTTAAAAATGTAGTATATTCACAGTTCACACGAATTATAAGCGCACCTTATAGGGAAGGGAAGATATGGGTTAAAGAGTTAAATAAATAAATAACATAATTATATTTAAATTATTAATTTTTAACATTGTGTCCAGTAGTGTTAACATGTAAATTGATTTGATTTTTACGAAATCTCATAGATGGCGCTGTTTCAAATTTGTATACTAATAAATTCATTAAACTGATTCTCTGCCCAAATTACGTAAATGACATAGTTTTTATTGTGTAAAGCTAGATAATAGCATGGCTTACCCGAAACCAACATTTAAACATGAGTCTTTAGATTGTACGCTGTCGTAATACACGGAATACGTAAGAAAAAAAAAAGGTTCACAGCTCCTCCCCCGGAGGTGATAGCATGATAATATATTTAAAAAAGCCTCACTCGACCTGTTAGTAATATTCATGCAAAATTTGAAGTCAATCTATGCAGCACTTTTCGAGATTAGCCTGGACAAACATACAGACAAACAGACAAACAGACAAACAGACAAACAGACAAACAGACAAAAATTCTAAAAACTATGTTTTTGGCTTCTATATCGATTATAGATCATGGATTATGTATTCTTTTAAAAAAATATTCAATGTACAGTTTTGACTTTGCTACGATTTTATTATATGTATAGATTCGTTATCGAATCTAAATGAATAATATTATACTTTATATGTATTATTAAAATATGGTTTATCATTATTAATTAATACGTTACATTTTTATAAATAAAATTATTCAAATGACATCATTTTAATCATGCATATTTTTTACAGATCGGCAGGTACGTGTGTAAAGGAGTGCCTTGTCACACGAACACAATATTTGACTGTAGAGTACTCTCTCGGCACCACGCTACTCTGTACTATGAAAAGGGACATTTTTACCTTGTGGTAAGTACCGGGGTATTATATTTTCTAAAAAAAAATCATGATACTCAAGATCCAAAGGCGCTTAAATTTTGTTTAGTTTCAAAAACTTTATTTAAGCTTAGTTTAATAGCAAAACTATTTGATATTAACATTAAATAATGCATTATTGAAATTTCATAAATGCCCTAGTGAAAATGTTCAATTCACCACATACGTACTACCTAAATAGTAAATATTATGTATATCAACATTAATAGTTCTTGTAAAGTTTCACGGTTGAGCCAGAAGGCTGATATAACATACAATACCCTGATGAAAATTCAGCGAAACAGATGCGATATATCTTCCACATGGCATAGCACAGACAGTGTATCTCATTTTTTATGAGATTTAATATTGTCATAACGCTGAATTCTAGACAGTTCTTAGTGATATATTTTCAAGTCGAATCAAGAACCAAATAGTATATGGTAACGACGTTTAATCCGTCCAAATTGAATAATAATAGTGAATATACGATAGTACGATACTACTTTTACAACTCTTAACGATTAATTATATGCACGCCTAGTGAGAGGTGGAATTTATAGACGCATAATATGCGTCTATTTAGAAAAGGCTTAAGGCGTTTAGCCCGCTGTGATGACCCCGATTTATAAATGGAGTCTTTCAGGTGCTTACAAGTTTTCTACACAGGCTGAAGCCTTTCTTGTGTACTCAGCTCCGTAAAGGAGCTCTTAGGGTGTCAATCGATCTCATAGACTAACCCTTTACCTGCGTTCAACACTTAATACCTATTAACGTTTAGGATATTATAAATTAAAAAAAAAACCTAGCATATTCAATCTGTAGTTGATAATAATTACCGTATGTTGACATTGCAACAAATAATTGAATATAGCAGCTACGATTTGAATCACGTGCATAGCGAGCGAAGTCTCGTGTTTTCGCGACAGTTACACGCTTCAGGCACGTATATTTCTATGGGTTGAAATAAATATGTAATACCAATTTATTGGTTGTGTCACTTGTTACTAAAATAAAATGGGAAGTTATTAATAGCACCTGCTTGATGTTTTTTAATGTTTTCTAAAATCGATTTTTTAAACTAGGAAAGTTCAGAAGTACATAAGTACTTAATTCTATAATTGTAATAGATATTAGTAATGACTAATGAGTATCTCTATTATTTTAATTTACACACCAAGATTATGTTGATGAATTAATTATTATACAATTTAAGTAAGAAGTAAGTTTTTTCTATAGAAAAACAGTTCTTGTTCGCCGTGAAACTTCTAAATACATTAAAGACATAGTTATAAATGTTTTGCCTTCATATTATTTTCGTGGGTGACACACATGCCCATAAATGTGAAATGCCATCTAATCTAACTTTATTAAATCTACGTAGGTATATAATACCAGTACGTAATGGAAATATTAGTCGAAATAAATCCATATACGTATCAAGCTTTTAAAGTTGTAGAATGTCTGCTTTTATCTATACTAATATTATAAAGCTTGTTTGTTTGTTTGAACGCGCTAATCTCGGAAACTACAGGTCCGTTTTGAAAAATTCTTTCGGTGTTAGATAGCCCATTTATCGAGGAAGTCACGCTAAGACCAACAGGAGTGGAGCACTGCGGGTAAAAACGCAGGGCACAGCTAGTAATTAAGAGCATACATATGATGTATAACTAAAAGCTTTATAATACAGGTCTTAAATGTGAAACATTGTGCATTCTTTTCAATATTTTATTAAAAAACATATTCTTCCAGGGAGCACTCAAACTAATCAATCTTACAACATGCAGTTCCATTATCTAAACTATTATATAACAAAAGGTGTCATTAATTTAGTTAAAATCCACTAAAATAAAAGCTAGGCTTTTGAATTTTCTATACGGCCACTATTCAAGCTTTGAGACTCCAATATCTGTCTTGAAGAAGTATTTTAAGTATGTTATCGCGTAACGTTAGTAGAGGAGCGGTTCCCTGTTATCCTAGCCCTTTCTCTTTCTATACTCTTATATTACAATGCTGGCATCCGCAACTAATTGTTATGAATTCTTATGGGCAGCGTGTGTGGCACTCGCCTACCATCTGCTAACACGTCTACTCGTTTGCATCTCAGTCACGTAAAAAAATGTCTATAATACTTTGCCTATAGTAAAAGTAACCCTTTGAAATTCAAAATATAAAGACAAGTACAATGAAAGAACGTGACCACCCACGTATATTCATGATTGTACATATGTACGTTACATTCTTATGAATGGAAATGTGCCGGCTCTCACTGACGCCCACAAAAGATTTCATCTGTGGCCATAAGCCTTCGTCACCTCATATCACTACTGAGCTATTTTGAAAAGCGTTACACAATATTTTATTTAAAAACCATTTTTATGTAAGTATTAAGAAATGCATATATGTAGCTGTTGTATTGTTTTTTTTTAATACAAATTAATACTGTTCATACACTTATTCGGTAAGTCTATTTGAAAAACTGAGCAATATCGTACGGTATTAGATAATGCCATGGTGGGTGGCTCTGGGCTAAGTACTCGTTTGCCAAATTTTAAATGACAGTGAATTTGTTTAAAACTACTAATACATATATGTACTAAATACTTTTGTCACAGATTTTGTATTGAATATACTTCCGTAATATTGTTATGGTGTTATGCCGGGTCCAGACTGGTGAAACGTAACATGCAATGTAACATGCAATGAAAGAATTCACCGTCCACATTGCTGCAATGTATCATGAAAGGTAACACACTTTGTAACAATTTCTCATAGTTTGGACGTCTTGCGCGCGCGAATTGTGCATTACACGCGCATGCTACGAGCATTACAAGCCGCGCGCGGAGCGATCCGAAATTTGTCGGTTTTTCGACGAACACAAAGGGGCGCGTTGTGTGCGCGGAGCAGCCAATGTGGACGGTCGTTTGAGAACGCAACGAACATGGAGGACGAGACTGCGTGGAATGAGCAAAAGAAAGGGTCTTCGGCGTGTTTTCATGAGTTGATATGTATTATTAATAATGAAGTACTGATAATCGTCATAGCAAGAACGTGGTCTTCGGACTCCATGCTTCGTGTGATCTACCGGTTTGACGCGCACGAAAAAAACGTGTATTGAAGGGCCGTGTTCGCGGCAGAATGGTGGAAACAGACGAACGCGGGATGTTCGTAGTGAATGCGCGTTATGAGCGCGCTATGCGTCCACACCAGCAGCGAACATGCAATGAAAGGCAAAATGTTACATTGCATGTTACATTTCACCGGTCTGGACCCGGTATTAGAGTTTGTTTCCACGATGCGATGCAATGGTTAATAAATAGTGTCAGTTATAAAAATAGAAACACCGTCGAGTAATATTCCACCTTCAAAAGCGTATCGTTTACCAATTGTACTGTGTACCAATTGCTGATATATTTACTAAGTATGTAGTATATTATAGTGTGTTCATTAGAGATGCATAATGCGTCTGTCTCGTATCATATCAAATGCATTTTAGCCTTTACAACGAGAATTGGATTACAATGAGCACATACATATTAGAGAAGTCTGCTATAGTGTTATTATTATAGATATTTAGTACGTATTAAATGTAATTTATTCAATAGAATCGTGTATTTATCGTCATGCGTACGCAGCAAGAAGTAAATTTCGTCCTTGGATAGAACATTTAGCGTAGTATCTACAAAATGTCCAAATTAGCATTGAGATATTACACGAGTTCAAACAACCACTCCAAAATAGGATACGAACGAAACGTTTATTAATTAACTAGCCACCCAACCCCTAGCTCCTCTCCTGTTGGTCGTAGCGCGATGGTATATAGCCTATAGCCTTACTCGATAAATGAGCTATCTAACACCGAAAGAATTTTTCAAATCGGACCAGTAGTTCCCGAGATTAGCGCGTTCAAACAAACAAACAAACTCTTCAGCTTTATAATATTAGTATAGATAAATGTATCGCGGCAATGTTATTATTTATCTATGGGATGTTATTGCGTTACAATAGTATGTTTAATGCGTTATGATCTATTTATGAAATTCTATAACGTCCGCTGTTAATTTCAACATTTATGAACGTAACGTTTTTATCACCATTAAAGGATACGCGGTTTTTATTGTTAAAATAACAGTTTACTGCATTCGAATAGTGGAAAGTTAAATAAAATGGGGTCCAACAGTTAAATCGATAAAAACACCGCCTGTTACCATATAGCATGATGAGTTACGTGCTACATTGAAACAGGTTTAGCATCCTTTTAATTGACGTAAATTTATATACACCTAGCGACAGGCGAGTTGCGACTTCATTGTTGCGGCTTTGTATATGTTATTGTTTTCACTGGTGGAACTTGCGGTTACTCATCATGTACTTTAAACATCCAGTTCTTACGTAAATTTATTACGTATAATAACAGAATTGAAAAGTCAAGAGAACTTTTTCATAAATAATAAATAATCGGTGTACTCTGAATGTTTCTAAATAAATTATGATAGGTATCTCAAATTATAGATACTTAAAGGATCAATTACGTGTCCAGTAAGTTAGTTGTTTAACTTGATATAGTAAATAACAGTAAAAGCTTTGATTGAAAACAACCTTTAAAGATCAACGCGTAGTAACCCTGACCGGGAGACGTTGGTTAACAGAATCAATGAAATATAAAGTGCAATAAGTGTGATTCATACAACGTCGAGGGCTTTTAAAAGTATTTAAGATTAACGATAAAATGTATGGCATTTTTACAAAGACGTACCTAGGCTATTAATTTATGATTGCACACGAGAAAGACAATTTTCCTTATCACGATTGCGAATGCTTCATATCTTCGACACAACTCACGCTAGTTACTGTGTAGATAAATGTTTCTTTGTCTTCCAATTTGCATTTGCGTACTATTCTTAGTACTAAGTATTGTGCAAGTAGTTTGCCGTTCTGGGAACTCAGAAGGGACAATCGGGCATTATGTATAACCAGATTTATTATTAATTGTAAAAAGTGATTAATATTAATGTGTAGATCAGTGGTGCGATGTTTAACGTCACGGCTTCTGTAATTATGATAGGTAGTCGAACCAATGAAGGGTAGAGGAGAGTAAATAGATGAAACATGTATGTATAAACAATGTTGTTTCCAGGACAACCAAAGCAGTAACGGCACATTTATAAACAACAACCGCTGCTCGTTTGTAAAGGAGCCGCACGAAGTGTACTCTGGCGATGTTGTACAGTTTGGGATCCCCGTCGTCGAGAATATTGGCAATTCAGAAAAGGTGAACTTATTGTCTATGGCATTAAGTCGAAGGTAGTTCGTATTGATTTGTATAGTTGATAGGGGACTACAACAGGATAACAATATTCATTTTTAGAGCAGAAGTTGTGTGGGTCAGATAGTACTTTAGATCTATTATTAATTACTATAAGTTTATTTCTAAAGAAACAGGTACAATATAATATGTAGACCCTCACCTTCAGACTAGTGGCAAAAATATAACTTATTTTGGTAATGTTTTGAAAAATATAATATATTCACCAATACGTCTCACAAAACGTTTTTAGTTTATCATAATAAACATAATTAAAATAATGTTATAAATATATTATTATAATAATATAATTATTATAATAACATAATTAAAATAATATAGTATTTAGTAAATAAATACATGTAGGGTTACATAATTATGTGAACAATCACACCTTCTGACCCCGCGGTCACGGTAACTGACCATTGCAACAGCCGGGTCGTTAACTAGCAGGGATTATTACTTATTATTTTTGGATTGTAACTGTAAATAACATCGAATACTTTATTTATAACTATTTCAAACATGTAAAATTTAAATTCTTGATGCGTATAGCAAACCATAATAACCCGTAAGAAAACCATCAACTATCTAATTGTATTCTAAAGTTGGTTGTACTTTACACTGCTTTTGTGTAATTATAATTATAAATTAATATGTATCAAATAATGCTAATAAGATAGGTACAGTAATTGATTAAAAATATTGATAATGCAATTGTTATTACAGAATACATTTCCGCCAGTGGTTGCACTTTTGAAGCTGTACCATCCTGACGGCACGGAGGCGAAACTGCATCTAAATGAATTATATCAATTGAACACTTATGTGCAGGTGAGTTTTTAAATATGTACATATATTTTCTTGAATTAAGATAATTCTTGCAATGACTTTTGTATTTAAATAATGTTTATTTATTATTTGATTTGAATTAAAATAAAATTGTTAAGTTAAGAAGAATAATTTACTTAATATTTTATGACGTTTAAATGTTTGGAAGTATGTGAATAATAAAACTCTTTCAAGCAAAAACTACTATATTTCTATCCAGTAGGTATGTATTGTCTAGTGGCTGAAATTAGATTAAGGCAATTACACGGTTCAACGACCTTAATGATTCTGTCACTACATTTGAATTTGTTTTTTTAACCGCCCTCTATAAATGGGTAATTTTCACGAAAATCCGAAATTCTTGTCCTTGGAGTTTATGTAAAAATCTAAGAAAGAAATGGATGTTATTAATATTTCTATACAATCCTCATAACTATACCTAACACTTTCACATGAGATTTTCGAGCTGTATAAATAAATAAATAAAAATGCATAACCAAAATGTTCCTAATATCATTCCCTCACTATGTCCCAAGTACCAATTTTATTTACTTTTATTTACCAAAAAAGCACAAAAATCATTCGAATCATATTCAAGTAGGCTGTATTGTATAAACATATTATATATTTATTGGAAAAACCGAAATAAGCGTTATACAGCAAAAAACGAATAAAATAATTAAATATTTATTAATGTCTCACATAAATAAATCATTCCCTCACACTATTACTGGCAGTTGAATTATGAACGCATTTCAAATAAAATACGAACGCTACCATTAGTTTTTGAATGTTGGCACTAATGTCAATTTATCAAAATGGCGAATTTTTTGTGATTGTGTTCGAATGTGCGCTGCAAAAAGATTTTATTAATTTTATGGCTAAATTAAATTTTTGACCGTCATTTCATCACATTCTAAAAAACCAAAAGGTAAGCACTTTAAGTGATTATAAGTTGCACAGATAAGATGGCTTTTGGGAGTTATTTTCTTAAGCAGAAAAATCATTTCCAAAGTAAGGTTATGTCACGAGTCCTTTACGTTTATTCTTTATTTCGTCATTCCCTCACCATCATTCCCTCATTAAAGTTTATGGTGAGGGAATGATGATATATGAGGGAATGATTTTTGGGTGGGCTAACTGGCTCTTTTTATTGTTATCTTTTAATTAACTCTTGAATTTATTGCTGCAATATTGTTGTAGGCTAAAAAATGTCAAGAAAAAAGAAGATAAGCAAAGAAGAAGCTAAATTGAAAAAGCAAGAATATGACCGAAAACGCAGGGAAAAAATGAAAGTTGATCCTGTAACACTTGAAGTACTTCGCCAAAAAGAAAGAATTAAATACCTTAAAAAAAAAGAAAAAGGTCAAGTTAAACCTATATCCGCAATGAGTTCCCGAGAAAGAAGACAAAAAAGGAAAAACTGGAAGAAAAATAGTCAAACATATAGAAACAAAACGATGAAAGTGCGAAAGAATTTAGCAAGACTGTTAGATGAGACACCGCCTCCTAGCCCAGAACCTATGCAAAATAATGATCAATTAAGAAATTTGGCAGTTAATCGGAGAAGGCAGCAACTCAGAAGACGTAGAGGAATACTTTATGCAAAAATATCCAGATTACAGGAAAAATTGAAACAAGAAATAAGAAGAAAAGAGAGATTCCGTAAGAGATGTCAAAGACAGAACAAAAATAATCAGACTTCACCAGAAGCTAAAGTATCCGCTCTCTTGAAGAACGTCCGCGTTCCTGAAATTGTTAAGAAGAAGCTTCTTCTATCAGAAGTTATTACTAAACAGCTACAAGATGGGTACAGTAATTTAAAGAAACATAGTGAAAAGAAAAAGTACTATGAAATAGTTAAACCAGATCTTTTGAAGAAGCATAAACTACTCAGCTTATCAAAACAGTTTTTCAAACAGGATTATAAAAAGAGGGTTTCTAGAAAAGTCAGTGATAAATTGATAAAGGTCAAAAAGGATGTTCAAGATTTTTTGGAAAAGGACGAAAATTCTCGAATGTGCCCAGGAAAGAAAGATTTTATAAGGTCAATGGGACAGGTGAAACAAAAACGTTTACTTTGCGATACCCTGAAAAATTTGCACAGTAAATTCCTGACTGCAGTTGAGTATAAAATAAGCTTGACAACTTTCTGCAGGTTTCGGCCTTTTTGGGTGACTTGGGCAAACATAAAAGACCGTAACACATGCAAATGTGTAATCCACGCAAATGTTCAACGAATGATTATGAAGTTACATGAAAATAGAGTATTGCCTTGCTGTAATCTTACTAATTTCTTGACCATGAGAACATGCAATGTCTATTCAACTAAATGTCTGTTACGAGAATGTGAAGGTTGTGCAAACAAAATGCTAGAGTATAATCTTCCACAGCCAAACAGAATAGTGACTTATCAACAGTGGATGTATGAAACTACATTCTTCGAAAAAAATGGAAAGATGAAGACTTGTAGAAAACCTATTTTAAAAGAGATCAAGCTTTCACTGAGATCATTGGTACTTCAATTAGAAAAAACTTTGCCTTCATTCTTTAAACACGTTGCTATAATAACACACCAGTATCAGACCATATCAGAACTTAAAAAGACTTTAGCTGACAATGAAGTCCTTATTCACATAGATTTCAGTGAAAATTATTGTTGCAAATACAACGAAGAGATTCAGGCAGTACATTTCGGAGGTGCAAGACAACAAGTTACACTACATACAGGAGTATTATATTTACGTGAAAATGGCACTGTAAAACCCTACACGTTTTGTTCTCTTTCTGAGAATAATAGACACGATGCAACGGCAGTATGGGCACACTTATTACCAGTTTTTGAGTGGCTTAAAAATCACAATCCAAACATTCACAGAATACACATGCTAAGTGATAGTCCTGTCAACCAATACAAGAACAAGTTCATGTTTCATCTAGTATATCATCATATAAATGATTTGTTTCCGGATGCGACATTTTTTGCGTGGAATTATTCAGAACCTGGCCATGGCAAAGGTGCCCCTGATGGCGTAGGTGGCACATTAAAAAGAACAGCTGATAAGGCAGTGGCTGAAGGCAAGGACATCGTAAATTTGAAATCTCTCAAAGAAATTTTGTTGGATAGATGTTCTTCAATAAAACTATTCGAAGTTACCACTGCTAATATCGCGAAGATAGAAGACTTAGTCAAACAGTCAACAATCATTGCTGCATTTCGTGGAACCCAAAAAATTCGTCAATTTGTCTTCAGTAATGATGTCTTGGAATTTAGAAGTCTTTCATGTTGTGAATGCGCAGAAAAGTGTAAACATTTTCACATGGGATATTACAAATCTTCAAAACGTTGCATCGAAAAACCATCACAGCCAACCACATCCTTTGAATTAAAATCACGAAACAAATCTTATGATGATGGACATTCGTCAAATGATGTTATTTGTACGCACAGTAATATCACTTACAATATTGGTGATAACGTACTTATCAAATGGGACGAAAATGTTTACCCAGGGGAAATAATATCAGTTTCTGAGGAAGGCGCTTTAGTAAAGTGTATGAAAAGAGGAACTAAATCTTGGAAGTGGCCTAAAATCAAAGATGAACAGTTATATGCCTGGCATGACATTCTGAGGAAGATTGAGCCTCCAAAATTAATCAGTAGGGGTTGTTATTTTATAAAAGACTTAAACTAGTCTAAAAGATCTGATTAAGATTTAATTGCAATTTTAAGACTGAATCGTTTAAGATTACAAATTTTAAAAGTAGGTTACCTACTAAATTAAAAGTTAATTTTTGTTTTGTTGAGTTAATACTAAACGTTCATTTTATGTATGAGACTAAAGTTTAAAATAAGAAGTTTTTCTGTTATAAAAAATGCTGTTAGAAGAATCTTTAAGTTAGCAAAGGTTTTGTTATTAAATTAAGTGCTATAACAAATAAAATTAAGTTTAAATTAGAGTTATGCCAAAGTGCTGCAATAATTTTGTGATTCGCTGAAATTACTCATTGATCTTACTTATTGTTTAAGAACAAAATTTCATTCAATAATGACATTCTGAGGAAGATTGAGCCTCCAAAATTAATCAGTAGGGGTTGTTATTTTATAAAAGACTTAAACTAGTCTAAAAGATCTGATTAAGATTTAATTGCAATTTTAAGACTGAATCGTTTAAGATTACAAATTTTAAAAGTAGGTTACCTACTAAATTAGAAGTTAATTTTTGTTTTGTTGAGTTAATACTAAACGTTCATTTTATGTATGAGACTAAAGTTTAAAATAAGAAGTTTTTCTGTTATAAAAAATGCTGTTAGAAGAATCTTTAAGTTAGCAAAGGTTTTGTTATTAAATTAAGTGCTATAACAAATAAAATTAAGTTTAAATTAGAGTTATGCCAAAGTGCTGCAATAATTTTGTGATTCGTTGAAATTACTCATTGATCTTACTTATTGTTTAAGAACAAAATTTCATTCAATAATTAAAGATTATACTTAAAAAAAACATTTTATTTGAAAAGCTTCTTTGTCTGTAATAATAATAATCATTCCCTCACCTTGATTGTCATTCCCTCACTTTGATTTTTTTTAATGTCCTCATAACTTTTATAAAACGCGATAATGTTTGGGACCACTACATAATTAAATTAAAGTAACATTAGTACTATCAAATTCACATACAAGAAATATCAAATAATTTAAATATTTTTTGGAATTTTAAGAGAGCCGAATTTCGCCATTTCGTGAAAATTACCCAAATATACATCGTTGTTGAAGTAAAAGTGACCAAAGATTATGGAATTGTATAGTGTATCGTATTGTATCGTAATGTGTTAGTTGGTTTCTACCTAATTTATGTTTTCTCTGAGAGGCAGTAACATATTACATTTATGAATAGTAAATATTGTGTAATGTAGGAAGACTCATCTTTCAACATTAACCGTTATAAGCAAAGTCTCTACTACATGACCCATTCTGGAGACCTTAAGATGACTAAGCAAGTAATTATAAGTTCTAAAGTGGGGAACAGTTAAGAAAACACCGATTTAGAAATTAATTTTATTCAACACGGACTCTAGTACTATATTCTGGAGACCTGATGATGGCTAGGGTGGAGAACATCTCACCTACAGAGATATAAAAGATGGAGTACATTATTTGACGTAATTCTATAGAACGGCCTCTACCATGTCATGGTGTATCGAATGGTAATGGTGACCAGGCAAATGTATTTAGCGTTCTCTGTATATCTCTTCATACCTAGTAGGAATATATGCATGCAACCTACACACACCGAAAAAAATAGGGAAACGGACAAGAAATCACATTTTTTTCGACTTGTTATGTATTTTGTTGTTAGTTCGGGGTTAATTTTTGAAAAACTCGCATAGTTCCCGTTCCCGTGGAATTTCCGGGATAAAACCTATCCTATATTAATCGTGGATAATGTAGCTTTTGAATGGTGAACGGAATTTTTAAAATCGGTCCAGTAGTTTATGAGCCTATTCATTACAATCAAACAAACAAACAAAGTTTTCCTCTTTATAATATTAGTGTAGAAGAAATCATCGGTTCACCCAGTTAAAAGTGCGGAGGTAACGGAACCAACAAAAAATTCAGTTGAATTGAGAATTTCGTCCTATAATGGCGTCGGCTAAAAATGTTGCTATACGTTTATGTCAGTTTTGACTTTCCTACGATTTTATACAATAATATAAAATTAAATGATTTTATACAATATTAAAAAAAATTGCTGATTTTCGGCGGTATGGCGACCATTTGGAACTGTCTGAAAAGTATGGCATGGCGATTTTCGTACATGGCTACTTATAGTCCGGGATACATCGCCCATTTTTGCAAGTGATTACTATCAAGCTAATTTTTCGTGAGTAGCTTTATTATGATGAGATGCCCAATAATTTCATGTACGAAACTCTCGATTGTGGAAGCTACCAGAGGAAACAAGGATAAAATATTTTGATTTGATGGTTCTTAAATATTAATTACTAACTGAATGTTTTTTTTTGTTCAATCTCAAGATAATTATCTAAATTATTCGAAAAAATATTTGTCCTACAAAATCTATGGTTTGATCAAAGAGTCCCCCTTTCCAATGTGTATCGATAACGAAGTCATCATAAATGATTACTAACCAGCTGATTTTTTTATTTTCACTTATTTCATACTTATATAATTCAACAGACATATTGTCCTACAAATTGCGTAATAAATATTTGAGAACCGTCAAATCAAAAATTTTTATCCTTGTTACCTCTGTAAGCTACCACAATCGAGAGTTTCGTACATGAAATTATTGGGCATCTCATCAAAATAAAGCTACTCACGAAAAATTAGCTTGATAGTAATCACTTGCAAAAATGGGCGATGTATCCCGGACTATTAGACTGGGGTAGAAGCCTTTAAAAATAATGAAAAGATAAAAAAAATCGCAGTCGGATGAAACCCATTAGAAAAGGAGGGGAACATGATGAAAATAAAAGGAAAAATAAATTACGGTCAATCCGAGTTCGGGAAGTGGGAGGGGGGAGCTTTTTAGAGAAAAAAATGGTTTCTCTCGATTTCCGACAAAACTACAAGTCCTACAGAAAAAAATTCAATGGCAAAGCTGTAGGTAAAAAAGTTCTACAACTTTTGTATTCACAATTTTTTCACATAACCTCAAAATTTAGGTGAAAAATTCAAAAAACCAAGTTTTTGGTCTTTTATTTTTATCTACTTCAAAATTTATTGTTTTTCTAAGAAATTTGGTGGAAACTTACTTTATTATGTCCCAAATACACTGTAATTTATTTGATTGAAAATATTTATTTTTTCGCCTTTTTTTTGAATTTATACCAAAAAAACAACCTAAATTTCAATCGAAAAGTCACCCGTCAAAATGTCAGCTTTTTTCAAAAACTGGGGGTGCCTTTTATTCATTGAAATCTCTACTTTCATATGGTGTAAAAAAAATAAACACCACTATAGTAAATGTTCTCAGGAAATGCATACAAACAGTGTGATAATGAGCTTTTACTAAATCAGGCACACTTCTCGAACTCTATATCTTCTCTTGTATCGGCTTTTCGGTAATATTTCAAAAGAAAAATAATTATCTGTTCTAAGTTTAATATTTTACAGCATATTCAAAAGCAAAATGATGTCGATAAAAACATTTCAGGTAGTTCGAGAAGTGTGCCTGATTTAGTAAAAGCTAATTTTCACACTGTTTGTATGCATTTCCTGAGAACGTTTACTATAGTGGTGTTTATTTTTTTTACACCATATGAAAGTAGAGATTTCAATGAATAAAAGGCACCCCCAGTTTTTGAAAAAAGGTGACATTTTGACGGGTGACTTTTCGATTGAAAATTATCAACACTGGATATTATTCAATGACGCCTTTCAAAAACAAAACTAATTTACAAACAGATTTTTATATCTTTACATACCTATTTTTAACTTTCATTTCATGAACTGCTCATGTAAATACCTATAACAATCTGGTTTAATTTAACAAAACATTCAATTCGGTGAATTTTAGCGTTATTTTGCAAAAAAAACCGCACGTACAGTCCCCCGTCCGAGTCGAACTGACACCGTCAAATTTCGTCGAAAATATGCAATAGAGGTGAGGTTTTATGTGGGTTTTATTATAAATTCGAGTTTTTTCTTGATAATTTAACGATAATAATGAAAATTGAAAAAACAATCAATACAAATTGTTACAAATATTATAACATATTTTTTGGTATAAATTTCATGTATAAATATGTAGCCGTTTTCCTAACAAAATGCGTTTTATGTTCAAAAAGGGGTTGATTTGTATGTATTTTTTTTATGTTTAGGCCGTTCTAAACTGAAAAGTAAACAATACACTTTGTTAATTATATCCTTGAGTATCACATATATTTTTTTTAAGACAATCGTACCAACAGTTTCCTCAACAAAATTCAATATGTATAAGGTGTTTTCCGGTTTTGACCATAGTAATCCCCTTAAACTAAAAAATATACTAAAATTTTTTAAAAATTTTTTAAATAAAAATTCCGACTTGGTGGACCACCATTTTTGTACGGCACTGAGCGGTTTCTTATTATTTTTAATGGATCTATCGATGGTTAAGAATGCCGTACAAAAATATATGACCAAAATTTACCGAGTCTACCTGTACTTTTCAATTCTCATCTGCACTCAGTTGGACAGCTTACAAGTGACGGCATAGTGATGAATCTTATTATTTTTTGCTCTTCTATCGTTCTAGATATGTCCCCTGGTGGTTCATTTGACCCATATTTTTTTCCTACGTGGGCTTGTAGTCTATAATTGATGTAGACAATGGAGAATGTTCACTAATTTTGATTATAAGCACTCCATATTCTCTGTCAAAAATAAATAATACTAGTGAAAAAATTACTTCGATACGTCAATTAGTTTCCGATTTAGAAGTAAAAGAAGTTGTAAACGCCCGGTGATGGTGTGACGTCACACTACAACACGCTCAATCTGGCTCACTCAGTCCCAAAGAATACTTATACTCTAAAAAAGAGAAGAAGCGCCACTGCGAACAAAAAAATGTACCCCTACGTTATCTGTCAATTTTAGTTCCTGCGAAGTAGGGACAGACTGCGCTACTGTCGCAATGTAAATTTTTGGCGGGAATTTAGAAATTCTACCATTCGGCGGGAAATTTAAAAATCTGCTATATACGGGCCATAGGGTTCCAATATTTTCAAGTTTTATTCATTCATTCATTTTATTTCGAGCAACATCAAGTGCATTAAATTACGAAGTTTTGAAGAATAAAATGTTATTAATTAGGCCAAACTGCACCATCTTGCTCGAAACAAAATGAATGAACCTTTGCCAGACTGCTTCAATAAAATAAAACAATGATTAAGAATTTTTCAATATTTTTATTTTTTTTGCCAGCTTTTTCTTGGCAGATTCAATGGAGAATTTTCTGTTCTCTAATAAACAAAATCGTCGAATTAATATTATAGCCACTGATTGCTCGATCATATTTTTATTGGCTAACTTATGTTAACTTATGCAGAACTTGCAGAACATCACTCCCTTTCTTCTGTTTTAAAGCAGTTTTGAGTTTGTTAACTTGCTTCAACAAGTATTTACATTTGTTGTAAACTTTATTCTCAGAAGCTGACAGCTTCTCTTTGTTCTGCGAAGATTCTTTTTTCTGAAACATTCAATATGGTTATTTATTTATTTATAATTATTAGGCAAGGTAGGTTACTCAGTAAAGGTTATTTTACTTACCAAAAATGATACTGAGGGTACTGATTCAGTTTTTGTATCCGCACTTAATTCCTCTGTAACTGTTTGGGATCGGGCCTGCAGAAGCAAAAAAACAATATTTTTGGTTAAGAATTTAACTTTTAAGTCGCAAAAATTTTATTCATAATGATAAAAAAAAATGTTTGTATAATGTTTGAACTTATAATATCTATGTTTATTCCATATTATGTTTATTCCACTTACCGCAAAAGACCCTGAAGTTAATGACTCAGTTTTAATCTCAGCAGTTGGTTCCTCAGTGACTGACATAACCGTATGGGACTGGGTCTGCGGAAGCAAAATGCAAATATTTTAGTTACCACTTTAATTGTTCTGCTCTCTGTAATCATTTATTAGTAATGAGTCAGAGTAATCATTTATATCAAACATGGTAAACAAAGTTTTCAAATAAGGAATTCTTACCCTTAGAACATTACAGATATTACTATGAGACGGTCCAGCTCTTGGTGAATGAAGATTTTCTTCATTTTCATCTATGGATGGAGTGGCAGATTTATGAAGACATATTTTTGCTGGTGTTGTGTAAGCAGAATCTGCAAAATGCTTACTGCAAATAACCTTACATGATTTTTGCAAATCGGCTAGAGCTTGAAAGTCAAACCAGTCTTTGTCTGGGTAACAAAACATTGCCCATGACATCAATCTGAAAAAAAATTGCTAATGTCAATTAATAAAGCATTATTTTAAATAATCTTTATCCAAATTAAAACATTATGTAGTTTTATGAACTTACTGGTAAACATTTTCTTTATTTTTTCCAAGAGTCGGGAACCTGTGCATCCTCAACTCAGGGTTTGATACCTGATTAGCACCACACTTGGAGCATCTGAAAAATTACATCGCATGAGCCTTCATTGACAGACCTAATGATATTTACTCACAAAATAATAATAACTTTTACTAACCTCCGGTACACATGAGACATGGTGAACGAAGTAAATAACACACAGATTAGGTATTTAAAAACTATAGGAGTCTATTTCTCACTAAGTGTCTCAGTAAAACTGGCACAAAACTAGTCACTCACAAATTCATAACACAATACCGTATGGTGGTACATGAGCCTTGAATCACCCAAAGAACAAATACGGAGGAGACGCAGATGCTCGACTCGACGTATTGCTGCTGCTTGAGGATTGCAAGATGAAGAAATTGAGAGAAACCGAGCAAAACTTAAAAGTTATAAACCCGATAAAACTTTCTCGCAACTGTTTTTATTCAAAACAAATGTCACATCAGATAAAATAACGATGTTGCCAGTAAGAACTAGGAAATTCTACTTATAATCTTAAATTTCTACTAAATATTTTATTGTACAAAAGGAAAAACGTAACTTATTGTTTTTATACAAATAAATGTGTGTGTGTGTTTTTTTTATTGTAAATTTGAGTCATATTAGTGAAAATTTTAACAGTCACAATATTTTTTGTGATTTTTTAAATCTACCATGCACTCAATTTTACAAATAGCGGCCACACTTAAACTAGATCAACTATCATAAATTGTCTCTGTGTGCGTGAGTTCTCACCTACAGGGAAGTGATCACCCCCTGCTCAGTCCGCTAGCGATCGCGCGCCCGTGCCGTCGAAATTATAATTAAATACTTTTAAAAATGTCCAATCCAAATACCAGAAAATCATGTGTTGTTCCTAAATGTAAAAATACAACTACCAATTCGCCGGATAAGTTGTTTTTTTATAGTTGCAAAGGACGTAAGCTACATACATATTATAATATTTTGAGAACATTGCAGCTGTTTTGCGTTATCCTTTGTTTTCTATACAAGTTTTAATATACAGTTTATATTTACTTGTATATATATTGTTTTGTTTTTATTTACTTGTATACTAGACTGTGCTTCTGCTCTGCTCGTATGGGCTAAGTATAGGTAGATGGCTAGTAAGATTTTTTCTTGTTTTAAGTTGAGAATGATATGGAGAACTATACTAAAATATAAGTTGGTCGGGGGAAGAATTAAACAAAAACAGGGTATATATATTTATATATATTACTTATTATTATCGCAGATAAAACCAAAACTAAAAGTAATTACACAAAATGCTCTGACAAATATCTTGCAAATGTTTTAATATAATTGTTTATGAAAAAAAAATCTTAATAAGCCTATTACCATGTCAAGTAGAAAACGTAAAAGTGTGAAAATTAGAGCTAACTTGGTGATTTTTTTTTATCGAGTAAATTTTAATATTTTATGTTTTTGATTAAACAGAATCGTTGAACATATCATCTAGTTTGATACATATTTTATTTTTTAGATTTGGTCTTGAATATTACACGTATCATCCAATAGAAGATTGGTAATTTTGCTTTATACACACCGCGCGGGGACGCGGCCGCGCGGTGCGTTGTGACGTGACGTCACAAGCGGTCACGTGACTATTAGCGGGACTCGATATTTTTCGAAACTTTGAATGCGTATAAAATCAAAACTACTTGGTATTTTTGACTACGACAAAAACTAGTGTATTTGTATACATACAGGCTTTACTGAGACACAATTTCAAGGGATTTGGCATACCTAGTAACATTCTTCATTGTTAACAAATCACAGCAAGTCAACAACTATTAGCAAAGGGAGGGTAGTTGGGTTAAACGTCGTATAAACAGCGTCTGAACACCATGGCACGATTCATACGAATGCGTCACGATTCAAAGGAAAGCGGTATTTTATAGTATTCGACAGCTAAGCACGTTTGGACAGGAAATAGTGACATCTACATTGACAACTAAACTAACTAACTAAAAAAAGCAATAGTTACTAACAGTGTAATAATGTGTTTTGTGTTGCAGGAGGCGATCCAGCGCGAGGTGTCGCTGGAGACGCGGCTGCGCACGCTGCGCGAGTGCGTGGAGCGCACGCGCGGCGAGGCGCAGAGCGCGTGGGAGCTGTTCGTCGGCGAGCAGCGGCTGCTGATGCGCGTGCACACGCTCGAGGCGATGCTCGCGGCGGGCAAGCACCCGGACGCGCACCACGTGGCGCAGCTGCTCGCCGACAAGAAGAACTATCAGGTAAGCGCCTACCATAATATGTAAATGTGTTTGTTAGACATGGAAATGGGATAGTGTTAAGGAACAATACTTTGTTGGTGGATAGCATAGTATGAAAAATATATTATGGCATTTGAACCTACTATCACGTATCGTAAACTGCGCGCTGAAATGGTTGAAAAGCTAATGGCATATAACGTGTTTATATTCCAAGAGGCGATAAATAAAACATATTTTTGTGCTAAAATATTTATCATATTAACAGGAAGTGGCGCTAGAGAGTCTGCGGACGGCGCACGAGCAGCGGCTGGCGCTGGAGGAGAGCCTGGAGCGGCGCAGCAGGGAGGCGGCCGCGCTGCACAACCACAACTGCGCGCTGCGGCTGGCCGCCAACAACGCGCTCGCTGAGTTGCAGGTCGGTACTCGCTGTTAGTGGGCGGCCCGTTGTCATGGCAACGGGCATTGCTTTACGGTGTCTGCGGACGGCGCACGACTATGTCTTTACTGATGAGAGATGACGATTAAAAAAAATACGATCACAACGCGGGAATCTATTCTTTAAAAAAATTCTCATTTAAATTTTATATAGAGCATTTGAATGCTATAAAATTCAATTTCAAATCTTTTTTTTTACCTCGAGAAAAACAGTTAATATTTTATGTATTAATAATTTAAATGTGTAAAAATTTCAATCAAGCAATATTTTCCAGAAAATGGCAGCACGATGCGAGCGTAAAATGTGTGCGGCGCGACTTGCAATATCCACCGCTGAGGAACGGGAGAGCGCTCTACGGAAAAGATTACCACTCACTGTGAGTTCTTAAATGTCAAATACTTAAATAAATAAAAATATTTTTTTTTTAATAAAAGTAATTTTTGGCAAACAACATCACAGTTATACTTACATGCCATGATATTATGTTCTAAAGTTGTAAACATTTTCTATGAAAAATATCCATTAGGTTCAATGATAATATTGCCTTGTGTGTTTTAAATTGTATTTGATTATTTTACAGTATTCAGTACAAAACGGCGAAGCGAAAATGTTGGTACTCAGTTCGGACAGTAACAAAATACAAGACGCGAAACGGAGTGGCTCCCTCGAGGAGGCTGTGAAATCATTGCCCGATTATATCAAGATGTTATTGCCTCCCAGTGTTCTCAATAAGGTCAGTGTACATGAAACTAGCAATGCACCCCGGCTCCGGCTGTATCTGTAACTTGTAGCATACAGGGATGACGTATCCAAATGTGAAGGATTTTTTGAATTTGGTCGAGTAGTTTCTCGTTTTTCAAGCGCGAAAAGCAAACGAACTCTTCAGCTTTATGTTATTACTTTAGATGTAATTCACAGTAATAGTGATTACGTCAAACATAACTTCACATCGTAGTGTGGTTTTGAATTAATGCTTAGGTTACAGGTAATATAATATCTATCATTCATGAATTGTTTTGGTTTGCAATACTTGAGTAATAATTTTATAAATGGTTATTAGTACAAAATTTTATAGATTCCATTTTTCATCATATTGAATACTCCTTTATTATTTTAATTAATAATAAAAATGGATTCAAAATGTTAAATACCTACAATTTTAATTAGTAAACTCATTTGATTGAAATATTTTTTGTTACAGGTGGGAATAAAAGCGATATCGGCTGATGGCAAATCTGTAAAGGACATCGATTTAATACTAAAGAAAAATATGATTAATAATACCGAAAATAAGGGTACTAATATTTTTATTCTTTTCCCTTTTGTGTCTTAACATGATCTTCATGTTCATAACAAATGTGCGTTTTTTCGTAAACCGGCTGAAAAAAAATCTATTTATATTTACAGAGAAACAGCAAGAAGAAGAAAGCTCAGGGGCGAGCGGTGAAAAGACAGACGAAACAAATTCATGTGAAGATGACGAGAAATCGCGACTTAATCATGGTTAGCATTTTCACTTAGATACTTTTATGATTTGTTACTATAGTACGATTCAAACTTAATGGCGGCTCGCAACATCGTACGATCCGATGCGCAGAAAACAATTTTAGGTATTAGCGGGACGTTAAGGTACCTGTGCGCACCCGCACTCGCACCTGCACCTAACTTCCGAACCGCCATTAAGTTTGAATCGAACTATACAAGAGCAACAAGTATAGCTAATCCAATTTGTAAAAATAAATAATCTATCTCCATGCCAAATATCATAAAGATCCGATATGTAATGTATTCATGTTAAAGATTCAAATATGTGCACGAACTTGCATTCATAAAATAGAATATACAGATTGATTGTTTTTTACGTGAAATATTCCTCTTAACGAACTTTCAATAACATAATTGAAATATTTTAATGTTCACTAGCATATATTTATTCGAACATAATTGAATTTCAGAGGGCGATAACGAGGTAGAGTCTTCTAAGCCGCTTGACGGCGAGATCCATGCGGACAACAACGCGAACTCCACGTTCACCGAGGCTGATAGCCGAGAGGAATCTCCTGTGAGTTGCAAATTTATTTGAATATTACTTTTACTCTTTAAATTTTAAGCTGAGGCTTGATCCTCCTCCCTGAATTTATGAATTCTTCATCTTTCTCTAGATCGTCTTGATGATTGATTTATTCAATGTCAAGTAACAATTAAACAAGAATATAATTTATACTTTAGTTAAGTCACTACTTAAAATGAAGGGATCAAATAGAACAAAAAAAATATTTTGTAATATTTTATTCACATTACTAGCATAAATACAATAGTAAAAGTAAATAAAAGCTATGAACTAAAATAAAAATTATGATGTTGATTTTGGAACGCTAATGTAATTTTTTTATGTATCGGTCTATGTTAAATTTATTCGATTCAGTCAATAGTTTTCTAAACTCGTTAATATAAATTAGTTTTCTCTCTTTCTTTCAATATTGTACCAAATTATATTCATTTAAAAAATTTTCATTTATTTTTTCATTAAAATTCGACCAGAGCAAAGCGGGCGTCGAGTACGCGAACATCCTGCGCGTGATGGGCGGCCTCAACGAGGAGATCAAGGCGCTCCGCGAGCGGCTCGCGGCCAGCGGCGCGGAGAACGAGCAGCTGCGCGGCGTCCGCGACGAGCTGCTCGCCGCCCGGGAGCCCGCCGAGCTGCCCGACACGCACGACGCGGCCACCTACCGCGCCACCATCGCCGACCTGCAGGTATGCCTGCCTACCTGCGCGACATTACTAAAGTCCGGACGCGAACTATACTCTGTCCATTATATTATTAGCTTTTTGACAGCTTCACGCCTATGAAGGATTGTATTGTTTAGGTTTATAATGTCATACAAGTAATATTGTACTTCATGGACAGGCCCCGCCCACTTAGTGATGTCTACACAGAATTATTCAATGATGGTTCGATAGATTATAATAATCGATAGAAATACTCTGTAAAATATATCCGATACATAAAAACTCTTCTATTATGTTATGTAATTTAAACATAAAGACAACCAAATCTTAAGATAGAAACCAATAAATAATAAAATATTAGTTTAGCTTAGTTTTAACATAAAATGCATCGATATGTGGTTTTATTGTTACATATCTTATTAGTACGTTTACGTTTTAATTATTATTTACGTACCTGATTCGATTTATGATAATATTTTGAATTTATAATCGGAATGGTATCACAATCGATAATCTTTTGGACATCTTCTGGTATCACCTGCTGAGCTGTCAAAAGGCAATTCTTATAGTGGACAGACTATAGGAAGAATTTCGTTATTACCTGTCACTGTCACTCCCGTGTAAAAATAATGTGTCTTGCTCGCACAGATGCAATGCCCGCCGTCCTCAGTGATTGTAAACCTTTAATCTGAGAGCGTAAAGTTTGTTCTTGATTGCATGTGGTTTTTTTATTGACCTTGAGTCACGACAAAACGTATCGTATAATATATCGTGGTTATTGAAAAAGCATAAAATGTAACTAATAACTATAAGGTATTGTAAATGAATAAAGGACATTTATTTAATAAGTTGTAAAAAACATTTTCTCCTCCAAACATTTTATGCACTTCATTCAAAAAATATGTTTGTGACCACTGTCAGTAGGTAAAGAGGTCATTGTACGAAATTCTTCCTGCTCCGCGACTGGACTTTAGCTATACTATAGTCGGCACAGAGAAACATGATCCCTATGACACTGACAGTTATTCCCGAGACAAAACCTTGTAATGGCGTCACCATTAAATTAGTAACGTATTCGACGCGTCCAAAAATAGCATTTATTAATTTTTACGTAGCTTTATGACATTACAATGATATTCCGTTGGAATTATGTATAACAATTCTTAACATATTATACAAGAAATTATTTCAATCTGACTTTACGTTTACGTCCTGCAAAACTTACATCGTTTGGTATTTATCGACTAGTGCGGAAAGTATCGATAGACATATTATGTCGATAATGGAAATAGTGCATAATTTTAACACCGAAAAATCAAACCAAATAGTGAGACTATACTTGAAAAATATCTATGATAACCTACCTATGATAACAAAAGTTTTTCAGGCAAATTAAATAGGGATTTCCATTTTCATGATAAAATATATACTAGCGAATATGTATATTGTCCTGTCTTAGTTATGAATATGAATGGTCAACAGTCAATGGTTCTAATAAATAATAACTCCATCTATTGAATATTTAATCAATCCAGTCAGCAATGGCGCCATATGTAAGAATCGTTTGGAGCTAACAGATAATTCTGACTGTCAAATAATAATTTTCTATAAAATAATTTTTTTTATAGAAAATTATTATAGAAAATATTATATTTTGGAGTCCATTATGTATACAGATAAATGTACTAATACTAGTGTCCCGCCTACGACTGGGCTTATAAAGTGCTCTATATCACTTTCTGACTAGAATCAACTTACTACTATTATTTATTAGTTATTACTATATCCAGTTAAAAAAAACATGCCATAAATTCGGCCCATTGTGACAGAAAGACAAACAAACAAATATAGATATCTCTTATTATATTAGAAAGGAAGCATGGATAAATATGTACTATGTCAATTGGATTCAATCTTCTTCTATTCTGTATAAAAAAATATCATGATTAATAATGGTTTAGGGAATTGAAAATATTTATAGTCCCCTTATTATAAAAAATGCTTAGTACTTTTGTATATTATGTATGGGGATGGGTTTGCGGGGATGGAACAAGGTATCTAAACAAAAGATGATTTTAATTGTTTAATTTATTTATTCATTTTATTAAAACAAGTCAATTTGCAGGCTCAACTAACTCGTTCAACGGTAACGGAGGAGGCCAACATGGCAGAGATAAAGCGGCTCGCCTCTAATGCCGCCGAGATGCAGGCAGAACTCGCATTCCGTCCCACGCGCGCCGACATTGACGACCTCTCGGCCGTCGTGGGCAGCCTGCGCGCCGAAGTGCTCGACAGGGACAAGCAGATACAGCGCCTGCAGGCCGCCATCGAAAAGGAGACGAAGCAAGCGGACACCGTCGACAAAGCGGTCGAAACGTCGCCGGAGGACCTGCGCGAACCCTCGCCGGACGACAGCATAGACACCAAGAAGATCTCTGCCGAAATAGACGAGCTATTCCGCCTCGACGACGACGACGACGACGAGACCGAGTCGACGGCGACAGAGATCAACCGGGACGAGAGCGAGGCCGTGGAAACGGAGTGCGCGCTCAGCGAGTACGTGCGGCTGGACGACGAGCGGCGCCTGCAGCTGAGCCTGCAGAACGGCAGCCTGCACGCGCTGGAGGAGGAGCTGGTGCGCGCCAAGGAGCGCTGGGCCGAGGGGTGCGCCGAGCGGGCCCGCCTCGCCGCGCAGCTGGCCCAGCTGCAGGCCAAGCCGCTGCGGCTGGACGCGTCGCACGCCGTGGCGCTGGCCGTGCCCGTGCTGCTCGCCTGCCTGTACTACGTGCTGCTGCCCTACGTCTCCTGATTGACGGCCACCTGGGACCCGCCCGGGTACGCTTAGCACCCGACGGCACGTTCTCGCTCTCAGGAACTTTTGCTCACCGTTTTTTGTGCGAATTTTTAATGAATATCGAATATCGACTTTCTATACGAGCGTTCGACGGCGGCCACGCGGGTCGGCGCGCGGCGACCGGGTACCTCGATTCGAATATTATGTTTATGTTACTGTTCGAAGGCTGAGTATTTATGTCCTAGAGTAATTTAGAGTATATTATGACGTTGGAGATTGTTTTGTTGGCCTTCGTTTTGGTAAATTAGCGTGCGCGCCGCCGATTCGCATCGCGTGCTCGGGTTCGAACGATTCGATCGAGCTCGTTTCGGAAGTGCCATTCGTTGAAGTGACGCGAGTGCGCCGGAGCTCGGTACACGTTTGGAGACGTTTGTGTAATATAGTATTGTTTCTGTAAAAAGTGTCAGTATCTTATAATAGAAATTAATATAAATTCGTTGTTGATATCTGCCATAATAAATAACTGTATATTATTTTAATCTTAAGGCCTAACGACTGTTCTATCTTGTAATAAATTTGTCGTCGTACGGTTCGTGTAAATTCTAAATCGTTCTATAGGTAGACTATCTCGCAATGGCAGAAGGGTCACATTGTTTCGCGGCGCATGTTTTAGTGGGCGTAGTTTGTTACACTAGACGCTCCATACGAACAATATGTATAACTGCGTTTTATCACAAGCCTACCTATGCCGCCTTCAAGAAATAGGCTATTGAAGAAAAAATATGAATATATTCTGCTGTGTTCTTATCTTCGTTGAATATTATTCATTTGTGTGTTCATTCTCTATGTATAGGATTGCGTCGCCGATAGACCGCCATCATTTTCTTAAAGAGAGAAAAATAAGTATGTATTCGTATTGCAACAACATGACTTCATTCTGAAAAATAAAGTATCGAAATTGTGTATTTTGACCAATAATTATAAAACCTGTCTTAAGCAAACTATAAAAGATTATTGTAAATTTATATGGACTGAGATTTTCATGTTTAGATAGATGCAGTTCTTAAAAAATGTTATGTCACACAAAAAGTGATAAAAAATACGTTAAAATCGATTTCTAAAATTTAGTGCAACGCTTGTATTGTGATGTTGATAGTGAATTATACTAAATGTAATAAATGCGAATGAAGCAATGCAAGGGCGACGAAGTTCTCATTACTATCGAAAGTTGCACATATCATGTATAGGTAACGAGTGGTTATGGGCATTTACATTTATTGATTTGGTGGCGAGGTTATTTCGAATCGTTTGCATTTTTCTAGTCTTTAGAATCGACATCGTTTGGTTGCGTGACATTTAATATTTCAATATCGATTTTTTATCTGTGTTCGAATCGAGTGACACTATCGATTAATTTGATTTTGCGTTACACTTTGAATCGAATACATCGCTTACTCAATCGATGGGTTTTTGTAGAATTAAAATTAACACATTAGAAAGGGCAGTTTAGTTGCAATACTCACAGTTAGTTAATTTGATGTAGATTTTGAGTTATATTATGAATAGGTCATGCTTATTGTATTGCATCGTTTTGAATATGTTTTGAATGATGTAATAAGTGACGGTGTGTGTTTTAATTGATCGGCGCTTGCGATCTCGGCGACCTTAGAGATTGCTTCGCTCTGTGATGTCAACGCCAATAGATAATTTTGTAACAAACGTATAACTAACAAATTATATTAATTATCATTAAGGTAAATATAACTACCACGTTGAAACACTATCTTTTTATTGAATATTTATTTTTTATTGTTGCACATGTATTGTTATGTTCGATGTTTTATTATGCGTTTAAACCACCTTATTGTAAATAGATGTATTTTGTAATCCTTATGTTTAGTTTCATTGCGTCGAAGACTTTTATGTTGTATTTTAAAGAGTAAATAATATTGCATTCAATGTGGATGTACTGATAAATTTATTGGAAATAATATTGATTTGTTTAAATAATGGTTTTATTTTCCTATCCTTTAATAAAGCTGCAGTGGTATGATGGTACTTTCTTTCGATATACATATTTAATCTGTAATACTAGAATGAAGTAAAAATTAATTTTATAAAAGTAACGCTGAATAAATAGACTGGCCTTTAAAAATAATGAAAAGATAAAAAAAAATCGCAGTCGGATGAAACCCATTAGAAAAGGAGGGGAATATGATAAAAATGTAAGGAAAAATAAATTACGGTCAATCCGAGTTCGGGAAGTGGGAGGGGGGAGCTTTTAAGAGAAAAAAATGGTCTCTCTCGATTTCCGACAAAACTACAAGTCCTACGGAAAAAAGTTCAATGGCAAAGTTGTTGGTAATAAAAGGATCTACAACTTTTGTATTCACAATTTTTTCACATAACCTCAAAATTTAGGTGAAAAATTAAAAAAACCAAGTTTTTGGTTTTTTATTTTTATCTACTTCAAAATTTATTGCTTTTCTACGAAATTTGGTGAAAACTTACTTTATTATGTCCCAAATACACTGTAATTTATTTGATTGAATATATTTATTTTTTCGCCTTATTTTGAATGAATACCAAAAAAACAACCTAATTTTCAATCGAAAAGTCACCCGTCAAAATATCAGCTTTTTTCAAAAACTTGGGGTGCCTTTTATTCATTGAAATCTCTACTTTCATATGGTGTAAAAAAAATAAACACCACCATAGTAAATGTTCTCAGGAAATGCATACAAACAGTGTGATAATGAGCTTTTTCTAAATCAGGCAAACTTTGCCATTGAACTTTTTTCCGTAGGACTTGTAGTTTTGTCGGAAATCGAGAGAGACCATTTTTTTCTCTTAAAAGCTCCCCCCTCCCACTTCCCGAACTCGGATTGACCGTAATTTATTTTTCCTTACATTTTTATCATATTCCCCTCCTTTTCTAATGGGTTTCATCCGACTGCGATTTTTTTTTGTTTCAAAAATTATCTACTCTAGTCTAAAACGTGTCTTAGGCAAATATATCTACTTCTAAATAAAACGAACACTGACTTGTCCAGAATCCAGATACTTACTTATTGTCAATTACAATTTTTGTCCTCTAGTTGAAAGTATTGGAACATATTTTTATAATTATTAAAACAATTCAAACTGGCCATTTGTAAAAATCATTTCGACTTATTAAATAGCTCTTCACTCATCTTAATTTTTTTTTACAATTTGGACGGAGGGAATCTTTACATTCAATAATCGTACTAGCTGACTCAGCAAACGTTCGGCAAGGATGCCGTTATCACTTTTGGGTATAAAAATAGTTTACAACCTATTTTCAGACCTCCGGAATATACAAAATATTCATTTCATTCAAATCGGTCAAGCCGTTTCCGAGAAGTTTGGCAACTAACACTGACACGAAAATTTTATACCATTATTATCTATAGATATGTATAAAAGAAATTCGTGCTAGCTATACCATTTATAACTCAGAAACTGCAGGAACGGCTGAACAGATTTCAATAATCTTTGGATCGTTGTATTTCTCTTCGCTTAGATTAGGATAAATTAGGATAATAAACAGTAAATATGTTTAGAGCGTTGAAAGACGAACTTAAATATAGGTACGAAATATCTCCATGAAAATCGATATTAATATTCTCAGAGAGTTTATTAAGATTCCGCATAAGTCCAAATAAAAATAAAAATAAATTCTACATCATTTCTACACTACATTTTTATTATGAAAGTTCAAAAGGAATTGGTACATACATCAGCTGTTAAAAAGATCAATGGTGCGTACCTACTTGCTGGGCTACAAAACTACACGTATAAAGTAATGTGAATTAATAAATTAAATTAACACACTTTATTGTACATATACAATAATATATAAACAATAATATGATACTAACTAGTAATATATAACACAACTAGCGGTCCGCCCCGGCTTCGCCCGTGGTACATATTTCGCAATAAAAAGTAGCCTATGTCTTTTCTCGGGTATCAAAATATGTCCATACCAAATTTCTTGCAAATTGGTTCAGTAGTTTAGGCGTGATTGAGTAACAGACAGGCAGACAGAGTTACTTTCGCATTTATAATATTAGTATGGATTGGCGGTGTTATAACTTTGCAGTGATCTCTGCCAGGCAAACACAAAGAAGTAAGGTAAAACAACTGAAATGTAAAAAAATGTAATTCGCAACCTTTTTTAGTTAAGCTGAAGAAAAACAAAATTAAATGATTAATATTTATTATTTATTTTCGCCCATCCCGTAGAAAAAGAATACATCACTTATATAGAGAGAAAAGTTGAAGTTCTGTTCAATATAACACATTTCATGAAATATCCCCAATTGGAAATGTCCATTTAAAACTAACAGAAAACACGGCAAACCTGTGCCTGCAGTTCAGTCCCTTTTGGAAAATAAACAGTGAAGTTGGTTGAACTTGTTTTATTTAGACCATCAGTAAATTTCGAACAAAACTTGATTAATATTTGAAAAATAAACGGGGAACGTATGCCGTGCGTTCCCACACGTACCTATGAAGCCGCTGGCAATATGGATTAGTTCTATATATTTATAATATTTCATGATAAAAATTTAATTTTTAATATTTATCATTTATATTGTTTTAATATCGCTTCCTAATACAATAAAATTGGCTGGGTTACAATTATTATATTCTTTATAGGTTTCACCCGCATTGCTGGTCTTAGCGTGATGATAATATATAGCCTATAGCCTTCCTCGATAAATGGGCTATCTAACACCGAAAGAATTTTTCAAATAGGACCAGTAGTTTCGGAGATTAGCGCGTTCAAACAAACAAACAAACATACAATCAAACAAACAAACTCTTTAGCTTTATAATATTCGTATAGATTTATGTAAAATCATATTACCATGTCAAATAGAAAACGTAAAAGTGTGAAAATTAGAGGTAAATTCGTGGTTTTTTTTATCGAGTCCATTTTAATATTATGTGTTTTTAATCAAACAGAATCCTCAGAAATATCATATAGTTTGATATATTATATTTTATTTTTTAGATATTTTGGTCTTGAATATTACACGTATCATCTAATAGAAGATTGGTAATTTTGCTTTATACCCCCTCATAAGTAGTTTGAATATTGAAATTAAGTATAAGTATGGCATGCTTAGCATGGCAGAATTGTACAGACTTATTCATATTCGATTAGGATAAGTTTTTAATTTAACACAAAAAAAAGGCTTTTTAAAAATAGGTAGGTAGATACTATCTATAGATATTTTAAAAAATGTGCAAATGCAGGTGTAGATTTGATTAAGTATATGTAGAGTTTCCCATCGATTATTGTATCGTGACTTAAATAATAATATATATTTGATGGATCGCTATGAAAATAATAACCGAAATTAATTGATTAAATTATTGTATTTTTAGGTTCAATAGAATAATACACATTTGCAATTTGTTTTTTCCATTTATTAATTACTAGACTAGATTTCCGCCCGCGGCTTCGCCCGCGTTTGCAAAGGAAAACCCGAATAGTTCCCGTTCCCGTGGGATTTCCGGGATAAAAACTATCCTATGTGTTAATCCAAGTTACCCTCTATATGTGTGCTAAATTTTATTGTAATCGGTTCAGTAGTTTTACGTGAAAGAGCAACAAACATCCATACATCCTTACAAACTTTCGCCTTTATAATATATGTACTAGCTTTCTGCCCGCGGCTTCGCCTGCGTTTTGAAAGAAAATCGCATAGTTCCCGTTCCCGTGGAATTCCGGCATGAAACCTATCCTATGTGTTAATCCAAGTTACCCTCTATATGTGTGCTAAATTTCATTGTAATCGGTTCAGTAGTATTTTCGTGAAAGAGTAACAAACACACACACACACATACACACATCCTCACAAACTTTCGCATTTATAATATTAGTAGGATATATTAGAATATATTAGATATTAACTAGATAGATTGTAAGTAAGTTTTTTCTGTAGTACCTATTAAAATTTTGTTCTAGTCAAGAGGTAGGTAACTACCTTCCTACCAAAAAATAAGGGACTAAGTAGGTACTATTATAGTATTTAAATTACATTATTTAGATTTATCATAAAAATTAAAATATAACATTTTACCATTTTTTTCTGGCTGTCTAAATATAATTTCATTTATAAACAATCATCTATTTTATAACCGTTTTACAAATTTTAATTCTAATAGTAATAACTATAAAATTGTTATTGAAATTTTCTTTTATTGAGATTACAAATACAAATAAAATTTTGCTATGAATTATAATTATGTAACTAGTGTACTATTATAACAAAATAAAGTATTTTTTTTCTCTCCTTATAAATAAGGTACAGACTTTATGACAGATAAGCTTTCTGCTTTACAGCAGTAAAATAAGTTTCCGACGGCGGACGCGCAACGCGTAGCGCGCGCTGCTTGAGGCGCGAAATTATTTGGAATACTTAAGGTCTACTATATAAAAAATAATGATTTATTGTATTATATTTATCGATAATCATATAAATTTTTATATTAATTTAATTCTACGTTACCTTATCCACTAAGCTACTTAAGTTCTGGTCATTCAATTATAATAGGTAATAAGATAATTAGATAAACCTTTTCGCTATTTTATTTTATGTGCAATGTTATATAGATTTTTCTTCGATTGCTTTACTTATACATACATACTTTTTTGATTGATCATGATTTTTCGATACACTACATGCAAGAATACAATAATAACTTATCTTACTGTTACAAAACGGTATATTTTTACTTTTTCACCTGTTTTACATTCTTTCAATAAAAACAATTTGCTAAAAACACATTCTTTAAACAAAATCTCATATACATACTTACATAATATTTAAATAAATTGATCATTACATTAAAATGTAAAAATAGAAGCATATAAATTCAAAATACATTCATGTTATTCATTTTTATACGACGGCGGTCGCACGATGTAGAGTCACTTCAGGTTTCTGTCATCTTCATTAACTTCTTGCCGCAACATTGTTGTCTGAAGTCAATACGTATAAGCGATACAAACGGACGAAGATCCCACCGACCCGTGAATGTCGGCCGAGCTGGGAATTTCGTCCGGGCGTAGCACTTGATACATTTCTTCTTTTTTCATGCAGTCATGTCTTCTTATTTCCGAATAGGTAATCTTAAATATACATACTTAATTTCTACATAAACAACATGAAACTTAAAAAATCATACAATTTCTAAGCATACAATTATATATATGATGGAACACACACAATATGAAAGTAAAAGAAAAGGCCTTAACAAATGGAACAATAATTACTTGATGATAATTAACGTGTGTTGCGAACGCGGCTGAGGTAGCGCACCAGTGCCGCGCTACCTTCCGTCGACCTTCACTTGGCACGGAGCGAGTGAGCGATTGTCTGAGAAGCGTGCGGCGCCGGCGTCGGCGGTGAACGAACTCACCTTGACAAATGCACCATTTGGCATTGTTCGCGGGAAAACCGGCGGCCTTGCGCACACCGCGCCGCCGCGCGCCTCCCGCCGGCCAATCGCGAGCCTTCGCGCCACAGCCTGCGCCTGTTTTGGCGGGAATCACCTTCCCGCGCTCGCCGCTTGGCGCGCGTGTCGCTTAGCGTCAGCATGGTACGGTTTCAGTGTGACCTTTTAACACAAAACTTTATAATTTCTATGCGGGCTGAGCCATTTATATTATACAACAAAATAAAACTAAACAGAGTATTGAAACGCGTGGGTTTGCGCGGGCGCATGGTAACTACTCTAATTACGTCGTCATAATTACAAAAGCGATGTTGCCGAGCAGTTTAATTATTCAATTAATTATAGCGCGCCGCATTTCGCCACGAATAGATAGTGGTTATCTGGTCACACTTGAGTGAATTTCAAGCTGGGTAATGAGTCAAAATATGAAATATGTAGTTAATTTTATTAAAAATATAGTACCTACGTAACTTTGAAACGTAACTTATGTATCTGTTATAGGCAAACTCCGAAGCTCCGGCGCTCCTAGGTTGGACTGGTCAATCCTCAGGTCAGACTGAATGACTTAGTCAAAGCCCAAACAAATGTAAATTTTCGGCCTTTGACTAAACAATTTTCGTCAAACCTGGGAGAGACTAATTTGGTCAGGCAAACGTCAAAACACAATTTTATTAAATCGGGGTTTGACGAATCAAACTCCGATATAGGTATGAAGTGTCTTATCTTCGTATATTTGGAAGCATTTTATCATTTAAGCAGCTTTCAAGTCTTAAGAACCGCTTAACTCTGCCAGTTCTGACACCTGATTGGTCAGCTTACGTGATTTTCACTTTTATATTTGAGATGCTTTGAGAGAATGCCGTGTGGCATTAGGCCCGCCTTTTGTACGATGTGCAATAAAGTATAAAATAAATAAATAAATGCTTTGGAATATACGGAGGTTAGTTTGTATGAGATTAAGTATAAAAAAATAACATTTTTAAAATTTTGATGTTTATTGTTTTAATAATTTCTTAAGTAATTAAAATGAAAAATTAATCATTTTTCTGACATGGTGAGGCATTAACTTTAATGTTAATTGTTTTGATAATTTCTTAGGTAATTAAAGTGACAAATTAATCATTTTTCTGACATGGTGAGGCATTAATGTTAATTGTTTTAATAATTTCAAACATGTTCAGATCAACGTTTGACCGAGAATTGCAGTCGCTTCTAGGATTGACTAGGCCAAAACCGAAACAGAATAATTTACTTTCGACGTTTGACTGAAAAGTTAGGAGCTCTTGGGTTTGACTAAAAATACTTCAGGCAAAGGGCGAAATTGAAATGTATTTCGGGGATTGCCTGATGGCTTTGGCCAAACCTAGGATAAACCAGTCCTTCCGCGAAGAGACTGTGTATCGGACTTTGACTATAACATATCAACTATCTAAGTGTGTTAAAAATTAAAATCTGTATTGAATACCTCACTTTTACAAGGTAATCGACCATACCTATTAACATTTGGAATATTAATAGGTCTAAATTATGTTGAAAATATAGATGATAAATTATTTTCAGCAACAATATTCTATGAACAAAATGGCGACCACGACATGGGAAATGACGTCAACTCCGACGCCTGCGTTGGTTGAATTTACTTCGTGGAAATTCGATATGGACTCTAACTATTAGGCCTATCTAGTTTTATACATAATGACCAATTTTAAAATACTTGCGTATTATTGAACATTTGGAAATATTCCACATTTTTATAGACAAACAATAAATCTACCACCACCTATCATAAACGAATTTTGAAAGAAGACCAAAGTTTTGTTCAATGTTTATAATTATTAATCACCCTTCTCTATAAGTATTTTCCTATCAAAATTATTAACATTAAATAGTACTATTGGTAATCAAAAGATTAATGTAATTACAATTTCTTTTTTCAATTAACAATTGTTATTAAATAAAGCTCAACGACCGCGACGAACGGAAAAACAAAATCGTAATATTGACTCTACGGTCATTACACAGAGCTACGGCGTAGCACCGCGAAGACAATTCCCGCTAAAAGAAAGAATTCGGAGGTATGGAATTTTTTTAACAAATACACGGAATTAATACAAACTTAATAATATATTATTCAGGCGATACAGTGGTGGCTTTTATTTTAACCACAAATCTTATAACCTTGAGATGCGTTTCATGTTTTCATTTTTTGTTCAAATGCATTAATCAAACCCTGTCTGACTCAGTGTGGGTCCTTATAATATGGCGAATCGGAGCCAATTCAAATTTACTGAATAGTATTTCTAACTAAATTCATTTCGTATCAGGATAATAAAATTCATTAAATTGCTTTGAAGTGTTTACTTTACACAGATGCAGATGTAAGGTTTATTATATGTATTATGAAAATAATAATTAGAATTTAACGAAACTTTCTGCCATATGTTTTATTAAATTATTGTACTGAACGCTTTGTTATTGTAATCAATCATTAAAATGAGTGCTATAAGACTTCGCTTATCTAATAATATCTAATATCTCTTCGCTCATTTTAAATCAAGGTGTAGCTCATTAATAATATTATTACGTGACCAAAACGAACGCGTTTCCAGTAATCGATTTCTCCAGAATATTATTATTTATTATAAGTAGCAATCACATGCAATTAGTTAGGCCCCGCCTCACCCAACGGGTCAGTATGGTGACTGGTGACTCACTAACTTGCTGTACAACTTTCGTTTTGGAGGTCGCCGGTTATATTTTTATGTAAATAAAGGGAATACCATTAACAAACTGACAAATAAAATAATGGCGTTTCAATTTTCATAATAAATTCGTCCAATCTCTGTCTCTCTATTCTCTATCTTATAATAAGCTTATAATCCATTCGAATTATCAATTACTAGAATGACTAATGTTTCAATTTTAAAAGTTTGCAACATATTAACTTAACGAGTCTTATTACCACATGCATAAATTAAATCGGTATCGGATTGCTTGTATTACTGTAGTCCAAAAATAAATTAAACCAGATTTAAGAACGGTATTTTTTCACGAAATACTTTCATACAGGCTTGATGCCGACCCCATAAAAATTAAAATAAAGAAATAAAATTATGTAAATTTAATATTATTTTAGTGTATAATAAATCATAATATTTAAGAGTAGCAAATAGAAATTAGTAACTTAGTCTTTCGTTTAATAATTAACATACAACTTTTTATCTAGTACTTAGGTACCTAGATATATTTTTTAATATTTTGCAATATATCCAATTATAGTAGTTATTAATACAAAGTCAATTTCACCTATTTTATTTTAATACACTACAATTACAATTACTGCACTAAAACAGGAGGAATAAAAACAATAATATAAAATTTAGCTTAACCTTATTAATTTATTATCATACCCTTTTCTATAAATCACATATATATAGGATTCCTCTATTTTATAGCATGTTTATAACAAATACAAAGTAGGGATATGTGAAGAGTCCACAATGTGGAGCTTCAGCGGTGAGTCAGGTGTCGTTAACCCAGACCAAGTTGAGCGTCATCACTTCAGCCCGCCATTATATTTTATGCCGCTTTTTATACGATAAAATTCACGATTCTAGATGTCCAATTTGAATCTAAGAACATTCACGAAGTATCAACTCTAAGATATTCATTTCAATTTGTTTTATCTGAGAATTTATGTTTTAAGAATTGGAAGCTTTGATTTTATTATAACACCAATAAATTTACTGGTGATTTGCCACTTGTTTTTACTTGGCAAATAATGTAAAGACGGAAATGAAATGTTTATTTTTAAAACGAGAACACTAATTGTTTACTCTGCACTGTACTCTACTTTAGGTACTAAATGTGCAAGCTGTCAGATTATATTAATGCTCTTTTAAATAAAAATATGAGGTTGTTTTTCAAGCAATATTTTCCATTATTATAATTATTATTACGAAGGAAAGATATCACGATAATATATGCCCCACCTCTTATAAATAGAATCACTTAAATCACGAAGACAGATTTTAAAGTCAATTAGTTCTCGGAAAACAAATTTAAGTCGGTTATATTGACCTCAGTTATGGTGGTCATGTCCTTCCGTTTATTCACTCCTTATTTATTATTTCATATGCAGGTCGCGTACATGAGGTGATTGAGTTTAATATTTTTATGCTCTCCTCATGACAATAAGAGGAATATGTAATTATATTTAATTTCCTATCAGTTACTCATATTATTCGGGAATATGATAAGAACATTATTCGTAGAAGAGATAATAATTGATTAATATTTTCATTGGACATTTAGCGACGAAACAATATTTAAAAAACATAGAGCCAACTCAAAGACATTAAAAAGAAACTTAAAAAGTGTGGTTTTAATTAATTGTTTATTCATAATTTCATATAATAGAAAAATATGTTACTATATATCTTCCATTCAGTTTATTGTTACTTTATTTTATTTTAAAATTGATTTAGTTCTTAGAAAGATAAGATTGAGCACGCTTGCTAGCCTCGACCGAGAAATTACGTCGCCCTCAAAGAGTATATTATTCATTCGCCTAAACACTTGCTAATATTGATTTTTATTACAAAAATATTTATCTGGGCTAAAAATAAATGACACTCGCTGATATTTAAAAGCCTGCTATAACGTTATATTACGAGATGATATCCGGTAATGATTCCTATTATTACCAAATTGTTGATTGCTTTTTCGGAAACACGCCTGGTTTTCTGACTGTATTGTGATTGTGACCTGTAACAAAAATAAAGGAAATGTTAATAAATTTTTACAAAAGGTTTCATTTTATGTACTTAGAATACACTGCACAGTGCACATACGTTGCATGTAAGTTTATCATTCAGAAAGATATAATTCTAGGAATGAGCATGACAATCAAATCTACCTATTCTTAAAACTGAAATGTTATTCTTGCATGTTGGTTAGAAATTATTATGGAAATTATGAAATTTCAAAAGCAAGTTATCTTGTAATGCTGAATATTCAAAACCGAGCATCGATATGACTTAATTTGCGCGATTCGTGGAATAGTTCGCAAACAAGGTATGAATGGCGTCAATTTGATCGCTTTGCTCTATGATGTCACCCGAATGTTCTGACTCAAGCTATTTTACATGAACAGTAATGGTAAGTATTATTACAATTATCTAGGCGTCAGCGTTTTGCATTACTCGTATTACAGCTCAGATTGTTTTGTTAAAGAATGTGGAAATATATTTATTGTTTTCAAACTACTAGCTAATTTATTTGATTCGCCCATTAGTTAAGGTGGTAAATATGAGGGGCATACGCATTCCTACTTCTACGTGCTTCTACGTAGTTAAACAGTTTTGACTATTAGGTATTTATTACGTAGGTATCTTAGGTGTAGTATAAAACTTATAGAGATGAAGTTCCTGACTCTTACAATTTTGTAAAGCATTAAAAAATATGTTGATATTGTCGTAAATTTCTATCAAATTCTATTCAAAATAAATACCAAAAATAAAAGATTTTTGTTGATGTGAAAAAGGGTGTAAAAAAAGAAAAAGAAAAAGATGTCCCACGGACATACGCTAACAGCATGCAAGTTCTAAATATAGGGTCTATTTTTAGATCGATCGCAACGCCTGATACCATCCAGCACTCATTAGTCGCGACGACTTTGCAATCTCTCCATAAATGCGTCTTTATAAAATGCTGTAAGGAATATTTTAGATTTTTATTGGCTTTTTCCAGTCATTAAAATATGCCAGTAATAAAACTAAGGTTGTCAGAAAATAAAATATTCATTTACCTACTGTACTGATTTCTATATTCATTTCATATTTCATGAAAGAGATTTGAACTCGATAATTGAAATGTAATATGTACTTGTAAACTGAATTGTCTAATTCGACTCATTCATCATTGACTCAACATACCTTCAAGCTGTTATTCTAAATAACGTGAAATTGGCTCAGACAACAATAACAAGATGAGTCTGTTGGTTACTCAATTCTTGTTTCATGGAATAACAACAGTTAATTTAGTACGAGTTAAAATTTAATAACAACAGTTAATCACACAAAATAAGTTTTTATTCCTAAAACGGTTATCCAACGGTAACATTGAATTTGCCTATTTCACTATATTGTACATATTTAAAAAACAAGATTTGGTCGATGGCTGCCATAAAAATAAAAATAAAAATAAAAATACGCCACTTCCCATACTAGAAATGTGTCTTTGTCCTATAAAATGGTTGTTGAATATAGATATACTATATGTAAAGGGCTGAAAAAAAATTACATTGGGTAGGTACACAAAGATAAGTCGACAAGGATAAGAAAATAAGGCTTCAAATCCGAATTGATCACGAGTTAACTCATTTAACTTTTTGATTCCATTCATGGAACAGAATTATATTCACTTGCCTCTACGATTTAAGGAAAAATTGAATTTCAAAGTAATTGTGTTCATACTTCATTACAATAACTCCATAATATAAATCGTAGGATATCAATTTATCTTCTAAGATGTGTGTTTTAATGAATTATTTATATTTATATCTTAGGAGCTGAGATTATTAATCAAATACTAATATTCTATCATTTATCATTTATGAAAGAATATCATAAATAAACTGTAATAACAATATAAATATGCTTGGACGCGTCTTCCAAAATTTGAAGCTACATTAATCCACCCTAGTTGTTATACATTACCTATTGGCAACAGTACACAATAATGTTACGATAATACTTATTAGTAATCACATGTGTCATATGCAGGAATCACTTGTCACCGCCACGCAGGCACCAGCTGATGGCCACGTGACGTCACCATCAGCTGTCTCGGTGGAAAGGCTATTTTCGATTCTCGATATCTTTCCGAGAAACACTTGGGAGACTAGATTCTGTAATAAGCTACAATCGAGCCAAGAACAGTATGCATAGATGTGTTAACACAAAGCTTTTTTTATTATAGAAAACCTACTAATGGAAAACTTTTATTTCCTAGAAAAAACAACAGCAGCATCAGAATATTTTTTGCTTGGAGCAAATACAAAGTTTTCTTACTATCTTTGGAAAACGTTATCGTTTTCTAATAGTTTATACTTTTCAGTTTTCAGTATAACTTATAACCAGTGTAATCTAAGTACCTATAGGTACTTAGTCCATTTTGTTAATACTTTTTAATGTGCTATGTACACAACGATAAAACTATCTACCTTGGTTCCATCATAGATAAAAAAATTATCAAACACAATATGCTGAATTATCAGTTATAAGTTACATCACGGCTCACAGCTGTTAAACAGGTTTGGGCCACATTCCTGAGGGAACGCCAACACGTCGCATTTCAAGAATGATAATGATTGCTCGTCAATCAATAACTAGAAAAAGTAGCAAACGACCGCTTTTTTGTTTTCCAATGATAATTAAATTGTTTTTTTTGATCGTGGTTTTAATTGAATATAATTATGAGGCTTCTATAAAATGAAACGTACTCAAAGGCTATATTTTATTACAGCTGTCATATTAATTAATATGTACATACAAAATTTTACCCTATCTGAAAAGTGAAAGCAAAGGTATTTGGCTAAGTAAGTATAATATGGTTTACGTAAATATGTTAACGTCAGTAGTTTTAAAAATACTCTAGTTCTATAAAAAATGTCAACATTAGGAATTTTCATTTTTATAAAATCGTTTTAAATGTTGAAATAAATTGTTGATTTAGTTCAATTGTTATTGTGTTATAATTTATTTATTATGAAAAACAAATCGGTAAAATACCAAACCAAGGATCTTACTGTTGATAGTAAAGACATTATAACTTCTGTTTAAATATTATCAATGTCAAATTATAATTATAGTTCCAAAAACACATTTTATCATCTAAAGAACATCTCGACATGTTTCTGTCATCTACTCTTCTTGTATTCTTGTTATATTTTATCCCTCAAGGCTCATCTGTTGCTCTTGATGATACATTTAACATTGTTGCAGCTCATTACATGCAATGCTGTGTTTGTTGCCAACTTTCTATTGTACAATTACATTTATATAAAAATAGGATCTGCTGTTTTCGTTACTGTTAAAAAAAACTATACGTAAGCGCAATTATTACAACTTAAAAAAATATATGTTGGTTTCATTGGCATAATTCTAATGAAGGGCGGTCGAAGAAACTGCAGGCATACAATATGCTTTGAATTGTTTACTATTTTCTTAAATTTACTAAATAATTATCTGTGCTTGCGAATTTACGTGAAATAGAAGCAAACTATTCAATATATTTTTACTAAATGACTAATCTTATCTCCAATGATCTAATCAAACAAAAGCAATGATTTAGCATATTTTCTTTGAATGCATTATGTAGAGACACAATCCTAGTATGTAAGCATGAAGAAAAGAAAAATCATTTCCGCGGAAAATTAATTTAGATTATTAATGTAGAGTCGTCTTGTTTCTGTTGTGATGAGGACTCTCATAATTATTACGTCTGCTAATCTGCTAATATTGTTGAATTGCTACTCTAGATATTATAATAATATCCTTTTAAATATACATTTTGACCGTAATAGAATATATAATATATAAAAAAGTTAAAACTCCGAGTAATTTTATTTTTAAAGCACTTCAGCGTGAATAGCTAAGACTGAAAACGCAAAAATTTGGTCACATAAAATGCTGATAAACATGCTAATGACAAGGAAATCGTTTTATCTAAATCGACCGATTCACCGACTACTGCGCTGCATATTCTGGATACGTTCCAATTTTTTTCCCGGAAAGTCAAAATCTTTAATTGAGGATGTATTTTATATACATTCCATCTAAATATACCTGTGACGATACTATCACAGTGACGTTGGTTCGCTGACGACTCTGCCCACGTCAGCACCCACTGAATCACGCGCCTGCCTCCTATACTAATATTATTGAGATAGAGTGTTGTATTTTGTCCGCCAATGACCATTTTATGAGCTCATTGGACACGAAAACAGTGTAGGAATGCTGGTTATCCTAGATTCCAGTCCAACTTTACGGAATAGTTTAAATTTTGAAGTCTTCTGTACGGATAAAATACACTACATACCTAAGTTATACTTTTGTCGTACTTTTATTCATAGTTATATTTTACTTGAAACAATAAATAAATGAGATATCTTAGTTTTAATGCTAAATTGCGTTATCATAATGTGGCGAAACACCTTAATCATTATACCACATTTTGTACTCCTTGAAAGAAAGTATATTGACTGATAAGGAGAAAATATGTGTAAATATGTAGACTATGTAGACAAAGAACGTCACAGAAAATTTATTGATAACAGTAAATTGGCGATAAGAGCCGCTAATCGTGATCATCCATTTATACCAAAGTAATTATTTGCAATAAAGAATATGCAAATTAATTAGAAATGCTTTTAGCACCTACCTACTTTATTTTATTTAAATTACTAAAGTAATAGGTAATATTTTAGTCTAATTTTCCGTCACTTTGCGAATTTTAGGTACTCTTATAACATTTGGGTATAATTTATTGAAAAGGAATTTTAGTGCTTGTTTTATGCACGAGTTATTACAATTTATCGATTTTAATGTATGTATATCACGGAAATATTTTTCATCCGCAAAGCGTTTTATGATCTTGCACGAGATAGGTGCCGTGCTAAACGCGCGGGGATCAGAATTCAGAACCGGCTTTGTGACTCATTCATTGTGTAGGGACTGTGGCCTGCGTGGACTCTGATTGCCTCTACCACTACGCACTTATATTATCCTCCCACTTATCTTGAAGGTACAAATAGTCTCGATTATTATCGAATATTTAACAAATAATTAGCAATTTTTAACAATCTTTAATAACGTTGACAAGATGTTATTCTGAAAATTGTAGAGCCTTAAATTTGTAGAGCAATTTTTTTTTAATTTATTAAACCATAATTATTAAATCAATCTTTTATTTTTTACCCATGACACCCATGATGAAGAAAAGGTTAATTTTCTACCCTAATAGCAGCAAATGGTAGCAACGTGTGTTTCGAAAAAGTCGGTAGGGACTGCTAATAATAAAAAAACGAAGACTTACATTTTTTACCAAATACCTTACACTAAAAAATGGAACAGTGACGAAATAATAAAGATACTAGCTGGATATAGACAAGGCAATGGGGTAAATAAATAATATAATAATGTTTGTACGCCTAACAGTTCATTTAAATATATAATCAAATCACTGGATCATTTCAGCTTTAATAAGAATAATATTGTAATTATATTATATGGGGACAGTTTAAATATAAATAATAAGGATATTGATGTAGGATTAAAAAAAATGTTAGATATTAGTAGTAAGACTAAATGTAAATTTATGTTGTGTACCTTGCCATACCTACCTGGTTTGACACAAGAACAAAATAGATTAATTTATAATATGAATTTAAAATTGTATAACCTAACAAATCATCATCGTGATGCATTTATTTACTTTGACATTAACTCATGTATTAAATCTTTTACTTTGACAAAGAATACAGTGTATCTGCCATATAGATATAAGCGTGAACTTGCTATGTTAATAGCATATAATATTAACCAGTCTGGTACATGTTCGGTATCAGACCATCGATCTACTATAATTTTATGTAGTAGTAATTTTATACATCAACCTAGATTAAGTGTAGACAGACAATCTAGCCCTAAGCTAGATTTAAACTAGTATATAAGACAACAGCTAAGCAGTGTTTTTCCATTGTGCATCAAAATATTCAAGGCTTGGCTAGCAAATTGTTAGAAATAGAATTGTTTCTGAATGATAACAATATTAAAATATTTTGTGTAACAGAACATTGGCTTAAACAATGTCAGTCGTTAGTAAATATTGAAAATTACAAATTAAAAAGTATATACTTTAGGACACAGGCTATTCACGGAGGTTCTGTTATTTTTGTACATGATAGTGTAAAATGTAAAGAACGAACTGACATTGTTAGTCTTTCTGTAGAACGGACCATTGAACTGTCCTGTGTGGAGCTGGAGCGTTATATTATTGTTTGCGTTTATAGACCCCCTTCCAGTGACTATAATATGTTTGAGACAGTCATGGAAGAAATATTAAAGCGTCTAAGCAGGAGTAAAAAAAAAGTTATAGTATGTGGTGATTTTAATATTGATTTACTTTTACAAACACAAACGGCTACACGAATTGTTAATTTGTTTCAGTCATTTAATCTATATAAACTTTTTAACGAACCCACACGAATTACACCTACTTCTGCAACTTGTATTGATAATATATACTGTGACTGCATCTGTTTAGAGAAAAATATTCTCAATACATTGACTTCGGATCACTGTGGCCAGAAAGTAGTTTTTGAATGGGATTGCATACCTACATTTAAAAGGATTAATGTTAGGCCTATAACTAAAAAAGGCATTAATAAATTTAGGAATAATATTAATAAAAACCTGCCCGTACTAAATGATCAATCCTATCCTAATAGTCCTTGTGAAATGTTTAAAAATCTTTTTAATTTAGTACATAAAGAATTTGAAAAAATATTTAAAGTTAAATCTTTAAATATTACCAAGGATTTACCATTTAGTAAATGGGTGACAGCTAGTATACATAGGTGCAGGAACATTCTTTATGAATTATATGGTATGAAGCAATATAATAAAGACCCATCTTTTCTTAGTTATGTTAGAAATTACTCAAAAATTTTTAAAAAAGTTTGTTTCACTGCAAAGCGTTTGTATATCAAAGAAAAAATACGCGACTCTGATAATAAAGTTAAAACAGTTTGGTCAATTATTAATGGTGAAATGGGTAAAAGCAAATCAAGTAATACCATAAAACTTGTAAATAATGACAGGGTTATTGACAAAAGTGCTGATGTTGCGCTTGCTTTTGAAGAATTCTTCAGTAGTGTCCCTGCTACTATTACTAATAGTTTAAATTCGTCTTCAGCACTTGCAGAGACCTTTTTGAGGGACCATGTTGCGGAGTGCAGTACATTATTTGAATTACGACACGTAACTGCTAATGATATTGTTACTGCCTTTAAGACGCTTAATCTTAAAAATACTTGTGATCTTTGGGGAATGTCCGTAAATTTAGTTAATAATATAATAGAAAATATTGCGAAAAATTTAGCTTCCATATTTAATAAGTGTTGTGACTATGGTACATTTCCTAATTTACTAAAGCTTAGTAAAGTTATACCTTTATTTAAGAAGGGCGATCAAGAAGACTGTAACAATTATAGACCTATCTCTATTTTACCAACATTAAGTAAGGTATTCGAGAAGTTAATATTAAACCAATTGAGTAGTCATTTTGCAAATAATAATTTACTGCACACCAAACAGTTTGGTTTCACAAAGGGGCGCTCAACCACAGATGCTGGAGTTGCACTTCTAACACATATATATAAGGCATGGGAAAACTCAAAAAATGCTCTAGGGATATTTTGTGACCTCTCCAAGGCATTTGACTGCGTTGAACATTGTACTTTGTTACGTAAACTTAATCACTATGGAATTAAAGGAAAAGCCCAGAACCTCATAGCGTCATACCTGCATGATAGGATACAGACTGTAGTTGTTAATGGAGAACGTTCTAGCGGTGCGTCAATTAACATTGGTGTTCCACAGGGGTCAATTTTAGGTCCCTTCTTGTTCTTGGTATATATCAATGATCTTCCCTATTATTTGCAGGATAGGTGTGAAATAGTTCTGTTTGCAGATGATACCTCATTAATTTTTAATGTGGATAGGCATGACCCAAATGTTGACGAAGTGAACAGTGCTCTTTTACACATATCTGAATGGTTTACTGCCAATAATTTATTATTAAATGCCAAAAAAACCACTTGTGTTGAATTTTTACTTCCTAATGTAAAAAAGTTGAACAGAGATATTACCTTGAACGGGGAGGTATTGCATCCTACTGAGTCTACTGTATTTCTAGGGTTAACATTGGACGAGAAACTACAGTGGGGAGCCCATGTCAACACCGCTGCAGGTAAGCTCAGTTCTGCTGCATATGCAGTCCGAAAAATAAGGCATCTCACCGATGAAGATACGGCCAGATTGGTTTATTTCAGCTACTTTCATAGCATTATGTCCTATGGAATTCTACTGTGGGGCAGGGCTGCAGATATAGAAACTATATTTATCTTACAGAAAAGAGCCATTCGCTCTATATATAATTTACGTGCTCGGGACTCACTAAGAGATCATTTTAAGAATACTGGTATCCTTACTGTACCATCACAGTATATATTTAATAATATTTTGCATGTACACAAAAGCTCTGACTTACACACAAGAGTAGGAGATAGACACGATTATGGCACAAGGAACAAGAATAGAATTGAAATGCCATTTTTCCGATTAGCTAAAGTTAAAAATTCATTTATGGGTCAAGGTATACGCTTATACAATAGAATTCCTCATAATATTAAAGAGTTTAGTAGTACTAAATTTAAAACTTACATAAAAAATGTACTAGTTCAGAGAGCGTACTACAGTATTCAGGAATATATGGACGATAAAGACCCATGGAGGGTTGTCGCGTAAAAACCACAGGACAGTTCTTTGGCATATTATGTAGTTAGGTAGATATAAGTTACATATTATGTAAATTTATTGACATTATTTAAAAGAGCAACTATGGAGTTTCTTGCCGATTCTTCTCCATAGATACTGCTTTCCGAATCGGTGGTAAATGTTAAAATACTATGTAATGACGATTCGAAAGTGCTACTAAATAGTAGTCTAATTGAATAAATGAATGTTTGAGTTTGAGTTTGAGTTTTGAGTTTGAAAGCGAACAGGTAATGACCACCGATAACCGGCGCTTGGCACCGCACGACCGCGACATGTCTGGACATGAATCCCAAAGGCGGACGCCCTCCGAGGGACCTCGTGATAAACTCTGCTTGTTTAAAAAACTTCCATAATTCTCGCGTCTACAACGCATGTTGGAATATACTTGTACAAATTAACATTATTATGGGCTATGAAAGTTGTGTAAAGTATACACTTGTATACATCATCAAGTTCAATTCATTGCTATTTATGGGAGCAAAGACAAGATGGAACATGTAAGGTCGTGTCTAGAAACATAATACCCAGAGGTCTTGTGGTGACAACACCACACTTTAGAATTTTAGAATTTCCGCATAAGGGAAAATAAAACGTTTATTTGCATTTAAATCTGTTTTAGAGAGATTCCTTTTGGTCATGAATCATGATAGAGTACGGTGCATTTTCTATTACCTACATTATTATTTTTTTTCAATTAAAAAAAAAAACATCACCTGGATCATTTTGGTAGAGTCACATGTAAGAAAATTTACATATAAACAAAACAAAAATTATAAACAAAAATTTAATAGGTATGTATGTTCAGTATTTTGTAAATTGTATAATTATTGTAGGCTAGAATAAAAATGAACATACATTATAGAAAGAAAATTGATTGCATTTGAAGTTTTGTTATCAGTGACATTGCCGCCAAAGTTCAGCGCTCGACGGCGCGCGGCGGCGATGCGGTGGCGCGGCCCAATCGCGTCTCTCAGACGTCACATGTATGTTTCATTTTTTATCATCTACATTCAACATTTGCTTCCTTATTCAATTTATGAACCACCTCACGATTTTATATTACACGGCAATTTTATAACAGACACGACGCATATAAAACTCTACATTTTTTAAACGTGTATGGGCATTCCCGCCCTTTATGACGAGCACGCATTTGCACATCAAAGAAATAAAAATGCATTACTGTATTTTCACACAGGTTATGTAAGCAATATGAATTAAACATTTAATGCTAAATCGACGGTAATTGACCGCAGTCACCAAGAGCCAACGAATTTACTTGTGACGGTTTGCTGACGTCAGAAGTAATCATTGTTTTAGAGGATTTAATGCAAATAAAGTGGTTCGATATTGGAAGTAAAAGAGCGGAAACACTAATGATTCTTTCAATGTGGCAACAATGTAGAGCGATTTATTTCAGTCGGACGCGGCGTGAATGTCCGCGGCGGAATTTCGGGCGTGGGGAATCCGATTCCGTTAGCTTGGTGAGGTTGCGGTGCGAGGGAAACCGGGTACAGAGACATTAACTTTGCCACCGAGCTGCTTAGCAACAGGCTAGATACTTGTTGCCAGGTGGACGCGTCGCCTTCGAGACTCCGCGACGTGCCGATGCGGCCCTCAATATCATTATTTGCACAAAAGGAAAATTCGAGATATGTCTGACTCATAGCATCGTGGACTGTCGACAGCGTCGTTTTGACAAGTATATTTTCTGCATTTATTTAATTCACATATATATTTTAATTATTTTTTTTGTGAACGAAACTGTCAATTCACGTTTCGAGCGTCCTCTTACCTTGGAAGGTCATAATCCACTTGTGATAAGAAATGTTCCATATGCGGGCTCCATGCGGTAGTCACACACTGGCTTCACTGTATTGTACACGGTAATATTCATTAGTAAATTTCACTAGAACGATTGCCGGCAGCGAATAGGACTCCGCGATAGCACAGTGTGAAGTGGCGCGTGCGTCAACCAGGCTGTCGCGCGCTCACGGAACTGAGTGCGCCGGCGCTCCATTTGGGTCACTGTCATACTGTGGAGGGGCGGACACACGTTCGCTTCTGAAATATTAGCGTCCCGCGAATATGTTCCATCGACGCGGGCGTTTTCTCTTCTCGATGTGCACCAATGCGCTGGCTCCGTCAATCTCCGCGCTTTTTGGCGGTTCGACGGACGACGACACGAGACCTTGCAAACGCGCCTGAGCGTTCTGTTACCTTCACACTTGTTACATTCATTTTGGATTTAATAGATTTCGTCACTATATTTTGAAAGAGACAAAAGAAAGTTCGCGTTTAAACTGCTCCTACTGTTTCAACTTGTTTATCAGCCTATCTCTGCTCTATCTTTTCATTTGAAGAATTAATAAGTAGTATATACCTACTTTTATATTTTTTTATGTGTAGATAAGCCTATTGCATGCAAGTACAACACAGCACCTATATTTGATACAGACAATTTTCTCATTTTCGATTGCGACTAAAGATTATATTCTCAACGTTGAAAATAACGTGTGCCTGCCGTAATATTAGAGCATTCTCTTGTTATAATTTCTTATGGTCTATGAGATTTTCCATAAGCATATCACTAATACACACAATATTTTTATTTATTTTTATGTTATGGATTAAATAAAATATTAAAAAAGTAAAAGTTTTCATAGAACATATATTCTTGATACAAGTCCCTATATAAAGTTATTAAAAAAAAGCTTTATATGTTTATTTGTGTATTAGTATGTTTATTAAAATGACCTCTTGAAGTAAACTTTAAGTTTCTCCATCTTTTTATGTCACATTTATGACCGCTGTACACAGGTAGAGTAAACGGTAGAGTACTAACTATCCTACTTACTATACTAATGTAGACAACATTGGTAGAGTAAAGTACTAAAATGTGGTAGGGTAGAGTGGAAAGCACCGGGGCAGCAGTATTCAGATAGTTACTACTTACTCTACTAAATCTGGCATAGTACAGACTGAGAAGTGGGATATGGTAAAGTAGTATGCTAGTTCACTCTACCGTTTAATCTACCCGTCTATAGCAGCCGTATATGTTTGGAATGCATAGTAATAAATAATAGATACATAATAATCAATAATTAAGTATACAAATGTGATATTTTATTTAATTCCATTTAATGTTTTTTTACTAATTCGTTACTTGGTAGAGATGTCTCAGGAGTAACTTTGCAGTGAATTATTATCGACTATACAAATATTAAAATTATATACTTTTGATTTTCCTTAACTATGTAATAAATATACAAAGCAGAGTTTTATATATTGCATTTGTAGATAAACACGACACTTCAGGATTTTCAGATTTTGTTTATTAACAATGATCTTATGATCAGGATAAAAATATAAATATGTATCTAATTAAATTAAACCAAAACAGAAGATGGCCTAAGTCCCGAAACACATCTTTAAATTGAAATTAAATTTTATTAGGCATAATATTTATTTTGACTTAATAGGTAAGTGTAGTTTTAAAGGAAATGTTGTTCGACTCAAAGGCTTTTGGAAAAAATTGTAGCAATTAAAAGTAGAAGAACATCTCACGAAATGAGGGAAAGAGAGGGATTTATCAAACATTATGTAATATTTTAACAATAAAAAAGAGTAACAAGGCGAGAATATACAATGTTATTTAAAAAAAGCAACGAATCATGGTGACGTGGTCATTGGAGAGTTTCCAATCTGTTTTGTTTGTGCCCCGTAAATATTTATGTTTACTAAAATTAAAAGCAAATTACGCAACAAAAATAAACAGTTTCAAAAATATCACGTGAAGAAGAATTATGGGAATTCGGATAAGCCAAATGTCTCGAGTCACGATATCTCAAAAAGGGGGTTGCCGGTTGGGGTGGAGAAAATAGAGATAATATGGTATTTCCTTCGTCTTCAGTGAACAAGGTTTCTAGTAGTTAATGCTAGACGATCAACAACATCCATGAGGTTATGAAAATTCACAGGATTAAGTGCTTGCACCTTGCGAGTAAATTAAGAATTGCAATGGATGGACGAACTGGGATGGGTATAATTCGTGCACAGAAGCGTTTATCATATTATTCTACTGCTTTTTAATAACGTCATCACCTAACATTAATGTTGTGACAAATATGACGAAATCACGATTATCTTTCACCTATATTCGTTTGATGAGAATGGTCAAGTCATCAGTAGGTACTCTGATGTATAAAGTTCAATTCATATAAATTATAAACTTTATAAGTATAAGATATTTACCGTATTAATGAAACTTCTACAAGAAAATAGTGAATTATTATTCGTAACTATATACATAACTATTAACTACTCTATTTTTCTCATTTTAAAAAATGGTCCTGAAAGAATTAATTCGAATCTGTATGTTTTCAGTTTATTGTAAAAAAAAACAGCGCTTATAATTGGAACAAAATATTCCTTTTTAATTGACTTCCAAAAAAGAAGGAGGCTCTATGTTTTTGTATCGGACCTACTTTTTTCATATGTTATGGCCAAGATGCATTTAAAATCTAATACACTGGAGATTGCACTATGACCATTAACTTGTAACAAGAAAATAATATAACGTTGAATGACGCCTGTATGTTTTTTTATCCCTTTCACACCTAACTTGACAAGTGGGTGTGAAAGGGATAAAAATAATGATTAAATAAAAGGAATAAATATTATGATTTTTCCGACTTCATGTTAGCAGCCATTAGCTACTGTTTACAAAACATGAACAATTTCTTTCAATGCACAGCGTATCAACATTGATTCTATTTTGAGGTCCATCGTATTTATGACTCATGGACTCATGACATAGTTACGTGTCTCGTTTATGAATTCTGCCTCCACTGGCAAGCGAGCTTAACTTCAAAATTTTAGTTTTAAAATTTACTAAATAATATGCATATAATATGATTTGAAATTTGAATGTAGAGTTATTACTCGAATGATTCAAATATTTATCATGATAGTCTGTAGCGCTTTTGTGTTGTAATTATTGAGAGCTTCTCGATTCAATACCAATGGAAAAAAATCTATAATACATAATTCCTTATTCAAAAGTCATAATACATGTTCAGGTATGTAACTTAATATTGCAAGTGGCACTAATTAGAGTTAAGACCATTGTAATGATGCAGAATGCTTGCATCCAAATCTGTCTTACTCTAAAAATAATATGCACAATACACATTGCACACTTCTTCTTTAAGTAATCTTTGGATTCTTCGATCTCGTAAGCTATAGAAGACTGTCATCTAAATTTTACTTTGAAATAAAACAGTTCACCTGGCTGGTAACCTAGGAGACAAGAGTCTTTACGTGCTGTTTTTAATCGAAGTTAAGTAGAGAGAGTATTCAGCAAATTAGCAATATAATATGACTAGGACCAGAAGGCCTTTCCCACACGGATAGACAAACAAGTGAATTGAAACTAAATTTCTAATTTATATTATTCCTACTTTATTAAATAGTCTTCTTGATTATATTATTATTTTTCTGTAAGTATACATCCATTATGGTTTCGCTAAATATTTACATGGTAGAAAAATATTATAAATGATGGTTTTATGACTTAGTTCATCTCTTAAAATTTTCCGCCTCTATATCTACTATTTTTTTCTTAGCGTTGATAAACAAAAAACACATTTGCTACTAAAAATCATACCTACATTATTATTCGATATCTCATTATAGTGCATTGATCTTCATGACAATAAATTTCACTTAAGCAATCTATCACTGGTTAGTAACAAACCAATTTGTGGCAGGCCTAAGGCAGCATTGCTCTATTCTCATTCATGAAGCCGGCGCCGCGGAGTCTGTGCATAGCAACTGATATTGGTTGACGAGAAAGTTCCTAACTGTGAACCCAATCAAAACGTGGAATGTGGCCTCGATTTACATTGTTTAAAATATAAACGATCGCAATTTAAATACTAACTATGAGAATGTGTCTATTTATATGACACTGGTATCAAAGGTTTTTATTAAATTACTAGCGGTCCGCCCCGGCTTCGCCCGTGGTACTTACATGTTTACGTTTTCTCTACTTTCAACCATCCTCGTACTTCAAGGAATATAATAAAAAAAGAATTATCGAAATCGGTTCAGCCGTTCTCGAGTTATGCGCTTACCAACACATTTTGCGATTCATTTTTATTTATAAGAGAAGAAGAAGAAGAAGATTAGATAAGGATACGAGTCTGATTTCGTTTCAATATAACATTTAAGTATGTAGAGTTTATTTTGATTTGTTCCTGTGGTTAAATAGATATTGTCAAGCTATTTATTTGTATGAGATTTTCTTACCCTTTCCACTTTCACCCATCCATATTTTGCATCCATAGTATTTCTAATCTTCTAAAATACTTCTTCTCCCGTTTCCTGTTCGTCCTTTGAGAACACCATAACCGAAGGGCCCTTGTTTCGGGGAGTCTTTCAGCGACTCCTCTCGAAGCAGCGGCCGCATAACTTGCCGTTTTGGCGACACTCATGGTGCTCTCCAACAATGAGCCCAGCCTTTCCATTCTCACCTCACTCTCCTTTATATTTCCGCTCATTTCTTTCATCCTTTTCGTCATTTCACCAACTCTTTTCAGCAAGATATTGAAAAGAGTTGAGAAATTTGAGCTGGTCAAATGGTCATTAGCATTACCATAAAATTATGTTATAAAGCACTATTTTACCGTAAAATTATGTTATAACAGGTTCAGTTTTTTTTTTACATTATAACGCTTTGATATACAGTAATACGTCTAACCTTAGTTAGGTACATACATGTGGACTGCGGTGAATTATTCTAAAGTTAGAATTAAGTAAATTAGGTAATTAACCATACCTACATTGAAATAAATAATTTTATCTGTTCTTAGTTTAGGGATTAAATAAAATTGATAAATAGGTATCTACGTTGGTTTTTTGATTGGCTAAGAAATAGGTGTCCCGTATCAATTTGATTTATTTTTAGTTTTTGTTATTATGTTGCACAAATTCCATTAAAATTTACAATAAGGGTTGCGTTTCTCAAAGGATGCTATATTACTTTTTAGTAATGTAAGACGTAAATAGAAATTGAAGATCCTTTCTGTTGGTTCGCCATCTGCGACCGCCAACTTGAAAAAGGGGGTGCAAAGTTTTTTAACGTTTCCTCTTCTAAACTCACAATTTTTAGGAACATTAATTGTTTGGATAAAATTCGCAGCAAATTGAATAGTCTTTAACTTTAAGTATAAGTTAGAATAATTTATTTTGTAAATTCAAAAGTTAAAAAGAAAATAAAGTTATCATTTGGAACATTTTTTTTTAAATAGATGTAATATAAAATTAAAATAATCAGATCAATTTTGAGGGTCTAAATATTTGTTAAATATTTTTTTTTATTAGGTAATAGCTACCTATTAATAAAATAAAAATATATCTATCTACTTACCTACTTAAAGTAGATTTATAATAATAATAAAAAAATAGCCAGATCTTGGTCATTTTATTTCAAAGGTAAATAAATACAGGACTTTTTATTTAAGTAGTTAATTCAACCATGTCGTGACTAAGTAGGTATCTACTGAAATTTCTGGAATAGGTAATTCGGTTGCCAGGTAGAGGTCCAATAATTAATCAAATAATCATGTTATTTGTACACATATTGTAGGTACCTACACCTACCTATATGTAGGTAGGTAGTTATGTAATGAATGAAATTATTCGTTTGAACATGGTTTGAACATAACAATTATTGTTATTTCTAATCATATACATACCTAATATACCTTATACCTAATAACTGTTCATTTCATCTCTATTTTCATATTTCAAGTTTCAACCTACCACGTAGGTAGGTACCTACGACGAGGTACCAAACCAACCATAAGTCATTGCGGCTATACCTAACTTTATTATCGTATAACATAAGAATATAATTATAATGAAGACATATTCACTGATAGTGATATTAATATAAAATATCATACGTGATAGCAGGGAGAGGTGATTTGTGTCCTGCTATCTGCTGAACTCTTGACCTAGTCGCTTCTTAGTACTTTATCGGATACAGTGACTAATAACTTCAATATTGCAATTAGTAACAAGACCGTTTTGGACTCGTTTCTTATTTTAAATAAATTTTCATTACACCTACACCCTTAATGTGATGAAATCGAATCATATTATATCCATTGCTCAGTATATTTGTACCTAAGCTCTTAATCATTCTAATCTTATTATTTATTATTCATATTATAGTTCAACGGTATCTCCTAAACTTTATCGCAACAACATGGACAAAGGCCATTTACACGACCTAGCAACAGGCGATGAGACGACGCAATTTGTTTTCATTGTAAAGTTTGGCTTTGTTAATTCATATACCATTTTTATGTATGGGCTCATGGTGTAAAATACTAATTAAATATTAATTAACGCATGTAAGATTTATTTATTTAAATTAAAAAAATAAAATGTGTAACTTACCGCCATTTTCCTGTACCAGCAGGCCACAGAGTAAATAAAACTCGTGATCATAAAGTCCGTATTCATGCAGATTAATAATAGACCACCAAAACATGTTTTACACCGATTAATAAAACGCTATATAAAAACATAGGTCGAAGCAAAATTAGTAGGATATCGGCTACATAACAGAAGTCAATGACGTGACTTCAGCACTGTTTGACAACACATTAAAAATGACGCAGATTTAATCTGATTGAAAAAAAGCGCGGCAAAATCATGGCTGGTTGGGCGGAGAGGGGCGGGACAGGGCGTAGCGCCCTTAGCGCCGCCCCCTGACTCACCCGCCTGCGCAGCCGCAACAAAGAAAAAGAAAACAGGAACACCTCTGCGTCACTCAAGCACTTGCCTTCTGCCTCGATACTCACATGAAATTAAGCCATTGCCGGATGCTTTATTATTAAAGTGTTGCCTCTGTTAAAAAAATCAAAAATATTTTTTGTGTTGGCACACCACTTCAGTGTCGATTGATGACTCACTAACTTGTCCTCAAATCTAGTTTCTAACATCCGTGATTTTTTTCTGATTCGGTCTGTCTATATCACAAAAAAGGCTTGCCTTCAACATTGCACGTTTTTTAAATTGGTAATAGAATCAATCGCTTGTTCAATATTAGGTATAGTTACTTAAATACATTAGAGGCGAAAAATCTAATCTATAAATTCACTTCATCATGTAGATAAAGTCGTTTTGTTGATACAATTATTATAATATAGAGATGTGCAAAATGTAGAGCGTTAAACATGGGAACTTTCAGTATTCCATATATCTATGTATATTTGATACTTAATAGACATATCTACAGGAATAAATTTATGAGAACAAATATTAAATTAAGAATAAAAAACAGCAGCCATTTAATTTGCATATTAGTTACGATAACGGCATAATACAAATGAGACCATTAATAAGACTGATAGATAAAATAAAAATGCACCTGCGGAAAATACAAAGAGTGAATTTATGTATTAGCAATTTACTTGCATTTTTTTATGATAGCAATAAAGAGCATGAAGTCGACAAAATGCATGTCTTGTCGGCAGGTGAGGTGAATCATTCTGGTGACGTCACTAGTATGCCTATTGGGAGTCCAACGTCCCGCGCAGTTACCAGCCTCTGGCACTTCCAAGAAGTGACGATTCATTTCATTATTTTATTTTCGTTCACAAAAATAACAAAAATAACAAATATTGTTATTAATATAATTTCAAAATTTATGTTAATTTGTTTCATATAATTGTACAGTAATCCATCAATCATTATCATTTTTCGTATATCTTGGTAGTTGGTATAAATATAACATTCAGATAAGTAATCTCATTATATATATAACTAATAACTATTAAAAGGAGCAATATAATACATACTGTATTTGTGTAAAGAATTTGGTCAAAAATTTACCAAAGAAAACTCCACATGCTTTTTATAGGAAAGGAGGAGTGACGCAATTGTATTTTAAAAAGGATAAAAACTGTTGTATTATATGAACAAAGTGTCGCGTTACCAGCCGTAAAATCCAATCAAAATATACTCCACGTAAAATTGGTCTTTTGTGAGGCTTTTCTTATAAAAGTAATAACTAATAATATAACGTTTGACCAGCACATGCGATCTGTGCTTCGGAGGGTGAATGACCGCCAAACCGCGCTAATACGCCATCTTGGATTCGTCACGCAGCCCGCGCTTTATGTCTTTGCGGCACTCTCTTCTAGGCTCAACATTTTTATTTAAAACGCACTTCACGGTGTATCGAATTAAATATTTTGTAAATATTAAGATTTGGGCTTCGAATTCTCCCGAAGCAAAAAAATTTTTTTGTCAAAGGAAAGTTACGTAAGTATATACCTAGTAGGCTAGTATGGACACAATTTCGTGGTAGAGCTATTAAGAAGTAGAACTTATGTATGCAGTACACGTACCTTACTCCGGAAAAAGCTAAGTGCTGAAAAAAAATTAAGGCTCTAGAATTAGAAATTTTGTATATTTCCAATGTAGAGCCACAAATTATCTATCGTTATAATCAGTTATAATAGTCTAGATTATGTTTGGACTTTGAACAATGTTGAAAATATTTTGGATTATTCATAGGAGGTAATCGACATATTATTTTTTTTTCAAAAACCAGAAATAACTTCTCATTGTTCTGGCAACTGCAGGCTGCAGCTCAGTTAAGCTCTATGTTTATTACTCCTACCTATATATTTCCTATTTTCGCGAAGTTATTGATTGGCGACTTGCTAAAAATAACATTATACATAACTACATGCTTTTACTGCCATAATTATTAAAATACATAATCAAAATCAAAATGCTATAATAACATCAATATTATTTCCCAAACAAGTTTATAAAATTCGACCTTGCGACTGAAAAGATGGCGCGTAGGTTGAAGTTTTATTAATGCTTATTTATTATTTAATAAGCAGTCTGATGAGCTAAACTGGATAAGTGATTCAGAAACATAATATCTACAAAAATATTTTTATAATGGCTAATATTATTTTTACATTAAGGCTTTCCTTATACTTACCTGCATTTTGTAACCATTGTTGTAACATTTTTTATCAACTCTACATTTCTGAAGTTGTTTAATCTAAATATAAATTTAACAATGCTTGAACTTGGTACACTTGAATGTTGATAAACTGTTAAATAACAAGATACCCCGGCCTTATCACTATCATAAAAATTAAAAATAACATTTTTGTTTAAGATATCTACAATATCCCGGAGAAATTAAAGCAAAAACCGATCTACCTTTTTGTGAAAATTCTTTATGACTTGTTTCAGTGTAATGAGTGATTTTATCTTAGCTGTGATAGACAGATATAGATGTACTTTGATTGAATTATCCAAAAAATATAGTAGTGCATGTAGGTGACATTCCATGTGCAAAGGAGAAACTAGTCGAACAGCATTCAGGGCTCGCCCTTAGCCGCCGTCGAGGCCAGGTACCGTTGTTGCCAACGCGAGCTTAGAATCAAAAGGGTTGACAATCTTTGAAATATCACATTCTGTAAAAATATACTAATTTTGTGTACTAGTACCTAAGTGTAAATCTTAACGGAACCTGAGATTTGATTAAATTTCATGTTTGCAGCCGCTTCGTATAAACAAATTTAAAAAAGCCCTGTAAAATTGAACTAGCCCATTGAAAACATGGATTTTTAGTATTTTATTCAGTGTTTTTCTTAGCATTTACTACCTATTTTAATATTCCATATTATTCATCTGTTTTAATGCAATTACAGTATTCAAATTACCTTAATCAATTTGAAGGGTAACTTATCTTATCAGCATAATTTACCCATTTAGAGTTGATCTAGTCCAAATTGATAATATTTTTGACTGATTAAAAAACTAAGTACACATCTATCAGGTGGATTTTTGTTAAAATGTGTTCGTGATATCAACATAAAATAACTTTCTACTGAGGTATTAGACGTGTACTAACTTCATTTTCATTAGTTAAAGGGTTTTTGGTACGTTTTTCCTTGGTACAAAATGTGAGGCAAATTTCATTTCTTCTTTCATGCAAATGTCCACTATTAAAAATCTTCCACTATTAAACTGTTGGAATGTTGCAGAAAGGTTTTAAATAATTAGAAAAAAAATTTCGGTAAAAATTTCTTTATTCGATTGGAAAAAGGAGGAGCTGAATTATTTTATCAATGTAAGAAAAAATTATATTATTGACCGAGGGGCGGGTGAGGCCATAATTAGGGTAAAAGTGGGATAGATGCCCCACTTTTTGAAATAGCCTCATAATTTTAAAAACATGAATCTTATACGAACACTTTGTATGAATATAGCTAGGTTAATTATCTGTTTTGAATTACTATATATATTTTTTATCCTATCATTTATAGATAATGTGTAATAAATATTTTTGTAGAACACCTTTTTTGAGGATAGATGCCTACCTAGTTGGATAGTTGCCCCACCATGAAAATACTAAGGAGGATAGATGCCTACAGAGTGGGATAGATACCTTACATACTCTATAAACGCGAAATCTAATAAAATTTATATGATAAACCAGCAAATGTCATGTTAACATAGTTGTTCTGTTGTCCAAGAATATACTTGCGCTCGCACTCCTTCTTTTCTTTTGTATTTTCGTGGCGTGGTTCTCCTACAATCAGTATAAGGGCAGATCATTAATAAGTAAGTATACATAACAAAAAAGCAAATTAAACGAGTAAAATCGGATAACATAGAGAAAACCTCTGACGCAATCAGGTAAAAATATAAACAGTTCCTGTGATTATCGATAATAACATACAGTACATATGTATGGAGGGATAGATGCCCTTAGAGGCCCCTAAGGGCATCTATCCCTCGAAAAGAAAGGGGCAACTATCCTTTTTGATAAGGATAGCTGCCCCAGTATTTTTTTTATTAAATAAAAATAAAAGAGCCACTATTTTCACTTAGATTTGTACTTAATGAACTAGTGTATAGACATAATAAGAAATATAGTGAAATTTATTAATACTTATAAAGTTACGCAAAGGCAAATATCAATATTTTTAAATTTTAACGTGTTCGTGAAGTTCGCCCCGGATATTATAACACGCACTAGCGAAACACGTCTTCACCAAACAACAGCTCATGCGTACCCGAGGTGCTAGGAGGTGATAGGAGCTCCTATTTAAATCATTAATTCGTAGTCACGACTCTGGGAAGTGAGGTTTTTTGAAAATGGGGCATCTATCCCCGTGCGGCATCTATCCCACTTTTACCCTATTATTCGCCTACATGATACATCCCGGCAACTTTTTATAAATTGATCACAACAAATTAACAAAGCTATCAAGAGTAGCATTGTGTTGAGTATTACTAATCTAAAGTCAAGTTTAAGGAAATGTTATAAAAATTGCACGAGTTATAGCCCTGATCGAAATTCATCTAACACCGTATTCATAGACTAGCACGATCTGTCCTATTGGAACTTCTAGACACTGCCGTGCGAATTCAAGCATTGAATTTATAAGGCCCATATACTATCTAATGTCTAGCAAATATCACGGAGTCGCAAGAATTTCACATTATCTATCTACATATAAATTGACTATTGAATAACTTAACTTTTGCAAAGTGATATTTTTATAATGATATGATATTTCACTTCGAGCATCAGATTTAAAAGCTGCTGCTGGGTGGTTAGAAATTAGAATTGTCTAAGATGGTAGGCATATAGACCTCTGATATTCAAATATCTAAAATTAGTAATTACTTACAAAGTAGAAGGTAATTACTAGGCACAGTAGTAGTTACAAAGATTTATTCAATCATATTTCGATCAAATTATTTGAAATCTACTTACAACTTCTTCACAACTATCCATTTTAGCCTTAATGAAAAAATTTACAGTAAAGTTAACTAATACAAAATCTATATACCTAAGTATCAGATCACAGGATCTGTAACTAAAGAAACTGCAACAATTTTTGTAGTCGTGTGATCCTAGAGAACATTCGTCGTGTGGGTGACTCACCCACACTATGGGAGCATGCTATAGGAATAGCCGGCCTTGAGGAATGCCGCCCTGTATAGCCGACACCGAGTTGCTTACCGCGTTAGCGGCATATCACAAGTTCCATCTTAGCCGAGCGACGACCCCGATTGGTGTTCTTTTTTGCTAATGCTTTTGAATAACAACATTCAGGAGTTATTTCGCAATAATTTCTTTTCTAGGTATGAATATGGATAGTTTTAAAGATAATATACGTCTGTGTGTGAAATGAAAGGACAGGGAAGTATTAAAATCCTCCAGTATAATTCAAATGATATAACATATATGAAAAAATAAATTATTAAGCAAATTTAAAGTTCTTAGCTATGTATAAATCACAGACAAAAATTCCATTGAAGACATCTTCCAGCCCAGACAAGTTATCTATTTTTGCAAAACTTGGCTAAACAAAGTAAGATGAACAATCTCCACAGACAAGAGTTAGGATTTAAATAAATCGCACTCGAATTGGTTCTTCCGTTTGGACTCTTCGTAAAACAAAAGAAACATAGATACACTAAATTTAATTAACCAGACATTGTTAAAAAGACAGTGTTTTTGAACTTTTCAGATTTAGAATGGAATTCATCGTGAACTTAATAATTTCTTAATTTAATTATTAAGGAGCCTAATTCATTTTAGTCCTCTTATTGTAAGTCAATTAAGAAATTGATGACGGTAAAATTAATTATTAGCATAACGCTATCTATTAATAACAGATTAATCTGCTCACGACCTAAAATGATGCAATTCCCAGAGATTGATTCACTCATTTTGTGAGAGCGTAATAAGCACTGAATCATCGGGTTGCGTGATGCGTTTGTTTCGCCGTTTCGTAAACAAGCTCGTATGAATGTTTCCTAGTCATCGTTTTGTAGTCTTTGTATGCTTCTCACTGATTGAATAACTTATACAACGTATTTACTTCTAATAGAAAGTTCTGGTTTGCAAAAATACTTCCTTGAAATGTTTCTTAACCCTTTTACAATAAGTTTTACAATTATCAAAATATTGCAAGAGACAACAAGATTTGCAGTTTATAAGGAATTAGGTATACATATTTACTATTAGTATATGATCTGAATACTTTACCAATAAATAATATGGTCCTAAGTTATAAAAATGCTAAACTTTATAAGGTAGAGTTGAGGTGCATATTTTTATAAATTGTATTGGTTATTTCATATCCATATACACATGGTTCATAAAATTGAAGAAAAAGAACAGCCTCAATTCAAATCTCGATATAAAATATAAAATTAAAGCTCCAAATGTGTTACTAAGCGCAAAATTAGAGAGCCGGTAGAGCAATTCTGGTGATATTTTTATGTATTTAATTTTAATACATATATGTATTATGTTTATTGTTCTTATAGATAAATTATTAGTAACATTCTATTGGGGAAATGGCTTAAAACCTAATTTTTCAGTTTTCACAACTAAATTTGTCGGGTAAACCAGCTCACAAAAAAACAATGTCCAAGGTTCAGATATGATTAATTCATTCATTTAGATTTCCGGAATTAAAACGATAAGAACCTAACTTCAGTTGCCCATTTGGACATTCTCTCTATTCTCAAAATAAATTTATAAAACATGGAGTTGTACCTACCGAAATACGTGTCGGTGCGGGCGTCAACGGTCTAGCCGTAGACCGGAACGAGTAAGTAATTTTATTTTTTAATTTTAACTCTCTTAATATTTTTTATGCTGCTTTTACGACCAATGCATTCACCTAATTATCATCTTAAATCATGTAACAGTGCACTGTGCTTTTTAATTACAATGACGAGGTAGAGTTCTTCATGCTCGGCGGTAACTTTGCAAAATAGACCAAATAGGGATTAATTGAGTCGATCGAGTTGAGATAGACAATATCGGTTCACAGACGGTCGGCCAGACGTGAAAGGGGCGAGGAAGGTGGGGGTGCAGACGGCGCGGGGGAGCGGCGCGGCGGGAAGCAGAAGGCTGTGTTACGTCAGATTGCCGCATCCGGGTTCGCGGCCGGCGGCCGGCGCACGCGCCTTGTATCACTTCCATTATCCACGTGATAATAATGAACAGGTGAAGAACAGCATTAACAGAACCAATGCAGAAAACATGTCATTTATTAATTATCACAGCTGAGAGCAGCAGTCAGGGAATACTAAGTTCTATAATAAGATCTCTTTTGCCTAATGCCTCTCATTCATCCTGCAATTGAAAGTTGTCAGACATTTAGTTATTGATATTTGATTGTTATTTGTACCTAAACCATTACCGCATAGTAACATCCGTCCCATATAATATGTTCTACTGTAGAACTTACCATGAATCATTTCTGACATAGCCAAGTAATGATTATGCATAATGTAATGAACAGACCACATCCTCATCCGACCGGAACAGTATAATTATATCTAATAAGTTTCCGTTTATGATAACCTCAATGTCAGTTCTTCCCCTACACCCTTGAAAATTTCAAGACTAAGTAGAATAATAATAAAGTATGTCTAAGGATAAAGATGCGTCATTTATAACACAATTAAAATCGTCCCTATATAATCATTTTAAGGTAACCAGTCAACCGCATGATATTTTCAAGTTTGTTGCCAAGTCAAAGCTTCGCTTGGCGACTCGGAAACGCTGACATTCTAGGACGCGATCTCGACGAAACCATTCTCCATCTCAGTCGCACGAAAGGCATGATTCAATCCATTCATATACATAACCCCTTTATATACAATACCTAAATGCCTTGGTTCACAGACTTGGCCCCAGACTAGACATTTTAATTGAACAGTATAACATCTAATTATAATCAAAGATTATCATAAATAAATATGTTATGTTAGTGAATTTTACTCATAAATTGATGATTTTATTTATGTTTCTTTCAAATGTGGGCATACTTAACAATCCAATGGTTGTATTATCATAATATGCATTAAATTTAAGAATGTAGAGTTTCTAGAAAAGTAGAGATAGTCGAAAACTTAAATGCGAACGCTAGTTATAATGATGATGAGATTTAATTTGATGTTAATTCAGTTCATTAGTAAACAGTCAGTTTACTTAGTGCTCGAAATGAAAGTTAGTTTATATAGAAAGGTAGATATTAGTTAGTTCTGAATGAAAATCGTGACTTGATATGAAGGCGATCGGTATCGATATTGATATATCGGTATTTCTAAAGCTTTTAATGTTAGCGCAGATTTTAAAATGATCACTCTGTTTAGTACATACGTAAAATCTGAGCATAACTGATATAATTATTATAAACTACCCAGATGTGGTAGTACCTCAAGTAATACATATTTCTAATTCTATTTCCATTTGGGAAATTTGTTTTCAAGACACCTTAACGTACTTACTGTACATTATATCCATTCCATGTTCAAGTTGCTTTTACTAACCTTGCTTTATTCTAATTTTGTACATATATGGTTTATTGTAAGTATACATTTATATAATATTAATAAAAAAACAATATTTGACCTATTAGAATAATCCAAAAGCTCACTTCACAGTTGTAATCCTCCAATTATTCTATTTTCAGGAACAATTTGTTGATCCAAAGAGCTTTTCCAAATTTAAATATTGCTTTAGTTAATTGTATTTTTATGGGACCAGAAGTTATTTCGTTGTTATGTGGAGCATTGAGTGGTCCCTTTTTTGTAAGCTCGTTACAAAAACGCCATATAGCTCGGCCCGTGACAATGTTGTAGATAGTTCGCATACCAGTGTTTTATGATCCGGCAGAATCTTCTGGCATCGATCCAATAGCACCAATAGTGCATTTTTGCTAGCGGACCGGTTACCGAAAGTTGCGCGGGCGCATAACGGAGTCTCGGCGAGAGGCACGGGATCCGTGGGAAGAGCGAGATCCGGCTGTGCCAGTTGCCAGTTGCCACTTGCGCCACGCCTTTCACCGCGCAAGGTCGCTCCGCGGCCGCGCCACTTTCTTTTATATAACCGCTTACTGATCGCGGACGGAATGTGACACCCGAATTTATGCGATGACGTCACGCCAAGGTGATTCACCTCGCCATTAACGAGCCGAGCGACTCCTGTCACGGCTTATCGCGGCCATATGGGATCTATTGAATAGATTATTATATAGGCGTATGCGTGTTAAATGTCATAGAATCAATAAAAAAAGATTCAATGGAACAAACATACAATAATGTAATAATTTTATCCTGGTTCCTATATTTCAATCAACCTGAGCATGATTGTTTGGATATTTTTTGCTTAATTGCAGAGATTTATTTCAGTTACCGTTTTATTAAAATCGCCAATGTAACTAACTTTAATTAGAAGATTATCATAATACTTACATGAACCGCAACTTATTCGTAAATTATACATTATAATAATTTATAATTAATTTATAAGAATCATTGTTAATTTAGATACTCTTTGTTACTGAGTTCTGATTTACAAAAATAACTTAAGTAAAATCAAAGTAGAGCGCGCGAGCAATATAAACTACGACCTGAGTTTCATAATTATACTTATAGTTTATGTGCAGTATTGAAGGCATTATTATATTAAAGTCATAGAAAGTGTTCAAACAAAGCTCCATTGAAATACGTTAGGTTTCGATCGAACTTAATCACGTATCTATTGAATTAGGAATAAAAAGGCGTGACTGTATCTAATCGATATTGCCAAAAAGTCGGATGGCGGTCGGACATTAGAAAGTGACGGAGGCACATCCGCAACGTACCGGAACTGAGATTTTGCGCGCCGGAATTAGGTTACATCATCAATGAATTTTCGACTCAATGTTTCAAATAAGTTGCTATGTAATATATAATATATATCAAGTAAAGTTTGTGAATGGAAAGTTGTCATATAGCTATATTTAGTGCAAAAGCTAAGCCATATACGTAATCGCAAAAGTGGCCGTGGTCGTAAAGAGGGCAATTTTTCCGAAGAACTCCAAACGTTCAACTGTTACGCCTGTAATTAATACAATTAAGATTTTAGACTGCATGTTCCATTATTGCTATCTGCAACAATGATAACACATGATACCAAGTTGCAATTCGAAAGCTCGCTCTATTATAACCGTTGAAGCATTGAAAAGCTGTATTTATATTTTACTTATTCCTTCTAAAATAAAAAAAAAAACGTTACCGATCAGAATTCTTGGTTTAAATGACTTCAACTATAAATTTCACCCTAAACAACTCACCAATGCTTTTAAATCTAAATAATTTCAGAGCTTATTTAATTTTAAGGGTTTTATGTACTTACCTATGTTAATGCAGTCAGCAGTCATTAACATTATTATAATAATTGACCGTCATAAAAACTATAATTATGTTGATTGAAAAGCCTTAACTTTGATTAATTAACATTCATCAAATAATCAGGAATAGTTCTGAAATTATAGATAGACATAAATATAATATGCTTGATATGAGCATTGGTGAATTTTCGATGGAGGGGGACGACTTAATACAAACGACATAAGTACCTAATTTATTACAACGACATATTTATTAAATACTACAACTACAACTATAACTCTACTATAACTCAATATTCTATATTAATATAAAAATGAATCACCAAATGTGTTGGTAAGCGACTCGAGAACGCCTGAACTGATTTCTTTAATTCTTTTTTTTATTTCTTGAAGTACGCGGATGGTTCTTAAGGAGAGAAAACGTAAACATAGAAATTTTTAAATCGACCCTCCTGTCGCCTGTTGCGGTGCCGCGTGTTGCAGCGTAAATGTTACCATACTGAATCGGCCTATCTTTCAGATTAGCACACAAAAAGAATCAAGAATTGAAATGCGAAAGTTGAAAAATTGAAAAAAACGTTATAACTCCGAAAATAGCTCCTAAACCTTTATAAAGCTCAAGTTCGGTCGGGTGTGGAGTATTGTTCTCACCTTTGGGCTGGTACAGCAAAATACCAACTTAGCGCCTTGGACTCGATTGAAAAACGAGCGATAAGGCTTATCGGGAATGAGACCCTCACCACCTCGAAATTACACAGCTTGGAACATCGTCGAAAAGTGGCTAGTTTGGCAGTCTTCTACAGGATCTATCATGGTGAATGTGCTGAAGAACTGCACAACCTGATACCTGCTTCTCCTTTTTACCACCGGTCGAGTCGACGCGGTGCTGGTCTCCACCCCTATGTCATCGACATTCCACCTATACGCACTAAGCGTTACGACTTACGCTTCTTCATTTCTCGTGCGTACCAGTAGGGAATGGAACAATCTTCCGGCCTGCGTGTTTCCTGATAATTATAATCTGGACTTATTCAAAAGAAAAGTGAATAGGCATCTATTAGGTCAGCATGCTCCATCCTAGACCATGCTTATCGCTTTCGCTTTCGGCGCTTTCGCATCAGGCGAAGCGATGGTCAAATGCTTGCCTAATCTTGAATAAAAAAAAAAATACTAGAAATCGCATAACATAACCCTCGTGTGGTGTTTCGGATAGCCCTCTAGATCCTCTACCTCCCAGCTTCAGTGTATCAAATTATATTTGTGTATTTAATATAGTGCGTTAGGGCTACGTTAGTAATAAATATATGTACATAATCATTGAGATAATATTACTATACGTATGGAGGAGACACCACGAACAAAATCTTTGCGCCATTTTTTTGCTCTAACTAAGTTTTAAAAATTATTATCTAGTTAGGTCCTTACCGATGAAAGTTATTCCTTTGCACATTACCGTATTATTTGTATTATTTGTGCAATATCGTAACACACACGAAGGCATATTTGATGCGTTTCACTTTAAAACCATTAAAAAAAACCGCTCAACATACGTCATGTGGCGTATGTTGAGCGGAACATAAGTGATGTAGGCGGTGTCGTCTCCATATATGTATATCTCAATGTACATAATAGGTATATTTTACCCATGTTTGATACTTACAATTTTCGAAAAAAAGAATCCTACGAAGAAACAAATAGAGAATCAGAGAGATTGAAAACTTTGCATCGTCCATGCTTGCATCTATGTTCCTAGTAAACATAATAAATTTGTATTAAATTTGTAATATCAACAGTCAATACATTACTTATTTATTTATTAAAAAATATTATTGTACATTCTGAGCAACTTCAGCTTCAACGTCTCTTCTTTGTGATTTTTTCATTTTGTTATGTTTTGTTAATTTGTTTCTATCTCGTATTCTAAAAGTATGAAGGTATGAAGATACAAAATACCTCAAAATACCTATCCAGACTCAGTATCTAACAATAGTTAAATATTTTTTTAAATGTGGAAAATTTCATTTTATTTTTTATTTTCTTTCTACTTGCAGATGGAAACGCGGCCTTGGACTTTCAAGCTGCTGTCTGTGCTGCTGTCAGACAGACTGTCGGACATTTCTTGCGGAAGTTTTCTTGCAGATGGAAACGTGGCCTTAGTATTTTGTATTTTGTCCATTTACGTCGGGAATAGTTTTACTTTTTTTTATCTTACAATAATTAGAATTATTTTTTGCATTATTTTTTTGAGTTCATAATTACATTTTTTCGTAATCTAAGATTTTTTCATAAAAACTATAATACTATTAATTTAATTACAATAAATTGAAACACTACGGTCTACTTTAAATGTAATTTATTGTCGAGTGGGTTATCCTTATATGAAATTATATAAATGAAAAATTAGTATTAATACTCGATTTCGATTTGATTATTACTTCGAATAAGGTCTTTGATTTAGTTGGATTTAGTTACAGACCATAGACAAATCCAGAAATTGACAAGCGAGTCGTGACATATCTAGATTCTAGTGTATTGTCTATGGTAGTGACTGACAACGCTTTGACAGACAACGGATTTTATTTTGTAAATGAAGCGTAATTTTTTAAAATATATTCTCTTATAATTGTAAGAATACATGATTATTCTAATATTTTATATTATACATGGCATTAAATTCTATAATTGTATGTGAACTAAATAACTTATTAAATATTGTTCGTGAATAAGGTTAGAACGACATTGAAATAATTTGGTAAACATGGAGCAGGATATATCTTCGAATACTAATAATAAATCGGAAGAAACAACAAGTAAAGAAGATGACAAGAAACCCTCAATCACGTAAGTCTTAATATCCGCAGTCTTGAGTATTTGGAAACCTAATGAGTATACATCATTTACTTAAATTTCAAGGTGTTCAAATGTTCCTGAAGGCTTATTTGATACATCTGCAGCGAAAAAACACTTTAGTAAGTTCGGCCGAGTGCATAGGATAAGACTCCTTCCTAAAAAACAAATGTGTGTGGTAGAATATGAACAGCCAAGCTCAATTCAGAGAGCTGTATTAAATGCAGGTGCCTATGATGGCTTCATGTTTGACGTCACACGGACTAAAGCACGAACGTAAGCATAATTTAGTTAAAATTATTTAACAATGTTCAATTCAATTCAATTCAATTTATTTTATAAATGGCAGTGCTGCGTTGCCACAATTTTGCCAATGTCATGTTGTGGATAGTTTTACATCTCATAGATTTATAAGAAACTGAAATGTATCAGTCAAGCGCAGATATCTACAACAGAAAAAATGACCTTGGTTACTAATCAATAAAAATGTTCTAATTGTATGCTGAGGGTAGGCTGAAAATTTAATACCACATGCTGACATTGTAAAGGTTTCATACTCAATTTGCTTGCAAGTAATTTAATTATGATAAGAAGAGTTCTTTTTGTTGATTGTAGTAGAAGAAGAAGTAAGAAGGATGATGATCCAGATTGGGTACCAGATTCAGATGTGGAGGAGGAGTTATCTGCTATGGGTGGAATATCCACATACAGAGTACCAAGACAAAAAGGTTAGTTTTTGATGAAACACTATTGTAATTATATTTTATACTGAATCAATAGTAGTTCAAATAAATTGATATTGGATAATATGTTCTAGGAATTATGTATGTATTCACAGTTTATTCATGTTGCTGTATTTGTCAGGATAAAATTATTTTAAATTATTATACTCTCCTATTTCTGTTAAATAATTAATTCTCCTTTTTATTTATTTCAGCTATGGAAATTGATTCACCTAGCAAAGTAACTCGAGTCAAAAAGCAACCCATTTTAAGGAAAAAAGTTGAGAAACCAATTAGGTCTATACCAGTACAGTAAGTTATTTGATTATTGTAAAGAATTTGTATTTAATTAGATGCATTTGTATAGTTAGGATACAGCTGATTTATTACCTATATTTATTCAACACTTGTTAATTCTTGTGTATTGGTAACCTGGGAGAGAAATTGCTTTTGTTATGAAAATATTAAAATAAAGTGCATGCTAATATATTAAAACGTTTGCACATGCTGTCCACTTATGGGTTTCCTCATCTGTACAAATGTGTGTGACGGGCATTAGTAACTTATTAAAAGTCTTTTATTTGCAAATCAAACATATTGTTCACTTATATTCCCAAAATAATGAATAACTAATAATTATATGAATCGTTATAATTTCAGGCCTCCCCAAGTGAGTGGTAGAGAATCACCAGTGATTGTAACTGCACAAACCACATTGAATACAACAGAAGCAGCGTTAGAGCTTCACCAACTGCGCTCTAAGGTGTCTCTAACGCCTGACGAGAAATGGAGGATATTGGACGCACGAGACAGGTATGTTTAGTAATGTTGTTCTATATGCAATACTGTAATAGCGTTAAAATGTATTGCATCTAGTCAAAGGTGGCTTGATAAAAAATTTAATATAGTTGGAATTTTATGATTGTTCTTTAAATTTTTACATCTAAGACAGAAATATGTGCTACTATAAATAGTAAAGCGTACTCAATTCTGAATATCACTTTCTCATCATATTCATAGACAAGTAAATGTTATTATATGTATAAATAGTTTTATTTTTCTAATATGTACATACTCTGACCATATTTTGATATTTTCAACAAAGTTGAGTAAGTTATTCTTTTTTTATATTACCATGCAAATAATTTTTTTTAAATAAATAAATTGATTGTTACAGAATACTAAGATCATGGGGAGGTGCTGGTTCAAGGGTGAAAGCTGGTGGCGCAACAATAGGGACATGTCCCGATATGTGTCCAGAGAAGGAATTATTGCATAGACAAGCTGAACACCAGGTTCGCTCAATAATTAAATGTTTTTATTATTTTCATGGAATACATTTTAGTTTTTACTATCTTAATTATTATTAATACTTTATTGAAATTAATTCAAAACAAATATGTTTTATATTTTTGAAATATGTACATAGTTTAGATTTGATTAGTAAAATTCAAAATTGTGTAGAGTCCATTTTTCAGAATATTTTAGGAATCCTAACTTGGTATAATAATCACTTACTTCATAATGCATCCTTACAGGTGATGACGCTTGAAACAATAGTTGATTCTGACGGTTTGTTAGAACCATGGCGGGCAGTTAAACAATACAGTAGGAGTTCAGCCGACCAGGAGATACCAATGTGCTACGAACTGCGGCCCGCGGCTGTGCTAATGCGGACTTGCGCCTATTTGTTACATGAAATCGCTGATACTACACGACAGGTAAAATCTAGTGGCATTAGCAAGTTTACTTATTTTTTTTCATAAGGTTTAAATGATGGTTACACTATTAATAGTTGTATTATAACATTAAAGTTTTTAATATTTCTGTACTTTTAGTTCGACTTTGTATTATAGTATATTCACAATAATATATAATTTAAAATGTATAAAATTTAAAGTCAATGGCTAATAATTCCATAATTTTGTCTATATTAGTTACACATAAATTATTTCAGTTGGTGCTTACTACATAACACATATTCGATTCCAATATATTATATGTATTATTTTTTCTATGCATTATTTTTTCGTTCATAGGTGGGCCTCGCTGACTGGTTCCACTTCATGTGGGATAGACTGAGAGGCATTCGCAAAGATATAACACAGCAGGCTCTGTGTTGTGCAGGTAATTGTAATAAACATGTTTGGTATAGCAAAATATGATTGAAATGCCATTATGGTTACATTAATAGTTAATTATTTTTTATACATGCTGCCTGTTGACGTTTTACATGATTATTGTTAAAAAACATTATATTATGTTTCTAGATACAATTCATCTAGTTGAGATGTGTGCAAGGTTCCACGCTCACTGTGCGGCCCGTTTGGCGGATCTTGAGCACACACAATTCGATCAAAAGTTGAACACAGACAATCTTACCAAATGCCTGCAAACCCTTAAGCACATGTATTCTGATGTCAGACTAGAGCAGAAGCCGAGGGAGGCAGAGTTTAGAGGATATATAGCACTACTGAATCTTGGTGATGCTAATTTTTGGTGGGAGGTAAGAATCAAGCATTATTCTAATCCCTACTAATATTATAAATGCGAAAGTAACTCTGTCTGTCTGTCTGTCTGTTACGCTTTCCCGCTTAAATCTCTCTTCCGATTTTGATGAAATTTAGCACAGACAATCTTTAGACTCTGAGAAAGAACATAGGCTACCTTTTATTGCGAAATATGTAGGTACCACGGGCGAAGCCGGGGCGGACCGCTAGTAATTAACTAAAAATAAAAATAAAAAAGAGTTTATTTTCTCACATCACATAAAATAAGTTTACACATTTTCAGTAAATATAAATAAGTTATAATAAGTAATTCAAGCCAAAGTTTTACTGGCATAATGCTTCCCAACAAGTTAAAAAAATACAATTATTATCAGTCAGTAGCAGAATGCTAAAATAATTTTTGCTTAGCTTAATACTCATTTCTGTTTGACTTAAATTCTTCTTTTTATTACAGATTAAGCAACTACCCAATGAGATACAAAAATCAGAACCTATCATTTTTGCTGTGAAAGTGTTCACGGCGCTAGACAACAATAATTACGTACGATTTTTCCGCCTAGTCCGTGATGAAGCGACTTACCTTCAAGCGTGTGTACTCTTACGCTATTTCAACGATGTACGAGCCAGAGCTCTAGCGAGAATTGTCAAGGCATATGCCCCTAGAGGAGGTTCAAAATTCCCCGCCGATGATCTAATGAATTCCCTTGCTTTTGAATCAATTGACAGTATGAAGTCATTCGTTAACCATTATGGCTTACGTTTCTCTAAAAATGACTTTGAACTCACAGTTATTTTAGACCGCAATCAATTCATTGAAGATAGTGATCCTTACCCTATAGCAAGAGCGCGCAATCTTATTGAATCTAAGCGAAAAAATTCCGTAGCAGAAATTATATCTGGTGGTAATCTACCGAAATACGATTATAAAAATCACACCTTACATACTAGTTTTAATTCAGATGGCAGATTAAAAGAATCCTCATTGACAGCTGCGGATCTTGGTTACAATACTATAAACGATAGTAATAAAGATATAACATCGTTAAAAATGGAATTACAAAGGCTTAATAACAACAAAGGTGGAAAGAATGTATTTATAACCGATAAAGTATTAGAAAGTAAAAAAGTTATTACTGCCAAATCAGTCTCACCAAAGCCACCATCTGTTTTCGTTCCAACAAATAAAACTAATGGTGAAAAAACTTATTCTTTTCAACCAGCTATTCCTATCGAATTGCCAGAAATAATCAAGGCATCGCCGGAAAAACTAATTGACGACAATGTTAAGAGCGCATTTAAGTTTTCTGAGCCACAGAATACCGAAACATCTGGTAAATCAAATTTATTTATGTCTTCCATTAATAAAAATGTTTTTAATACCAGTTTTGTGCCTAACAATAACAAAGCTTCTGAAATGAAAGACAAAGCAACTCCGCAAAATATCTTCAAAGCAAATCAAAATGATACTGTTTTCAAAAAACCATTAGGAGCTTCAGTGTTTGCTCAACCTGCATTGCACCAAGAAAATGAAGGTAAAACATTGAGTAAGAATTTGTTTGCCAATGCGAATACTAACGTTTTTGCTAAGAAAGATGAACAACCAAATAAAAACATTTTTGCAAACACGCAAAATTCCAGCTTATTCAGCAAACCTGCAGATGTAACTACCAATATTTTCGCAAAGTCTATATCAGAATATAAGTCAAGTGATCCATCAAATGTATTTCGCACATTTGCAAATCCAACCACAGATGTAAATATCTTTTCTAAAGGAATTGATAAACCTGCCTCAGTTTCAAATGGTGAAACTGGTACATTATCTCCTGGAACTTTATTTAAACAGGCAAATGATCCATTCAGTACACAAAATAAGAAATTTTCTGTTTTTCAAAGTAAAAACCAAACAGTAGCCGAAAATATATTTAATACAGTAAAGCCAACTCAGGCAGATGACGTTTACGAGTTCCATGATAATGATTCGAACAGCCAAAACGCAGATCAAATGCAACAACAAATGGTGGAAAAACAAATACAAGAAGAAGTGCGAAAGGAACAAGAAAGAATACGAATTGAGGAAGAAAGACGGAAAGAGTTAGAAATAAAGCAAGAAGAATTAAGACGAGAAGAGGAGAAACGTAAGCAAGAAGAAGCAAGGCGTAAACAAGAAGAGCTAAAAAAAATGGAAGACATGCGGAAAAAAGAGGAACAAAAGAAACAGGAGGAACTTAGAAAAAAACTAGAAGAAGAACGTCAAACAGAATTAAAAAGAAAAGCTTTAGAACAAGAAAGAGCTTTTAAGGAAAAAGTGGAGAAAGAGTCTCAAGAAGTTCATGAGGAGCTTATAAAAGAAGTAAATGCGGAAACTGTTGAAGGCCTTCTAAAAGAGGAGTTGGAAAAATTAAAAAATCTTGTTGCTGATGCAAAGAAGATTACTGATGAAATATTTTCTGAATTGTTGGAAGAAACATGTAATACTGAACTTAAAGCTGAAATTTTCTGGACTAAGAAAGTTATGAAGAAATGGTTTCATGTTTGGAGAAAGCAAATAATTCGTAATTTTAAAAGACGACGTCTCCTTGAAGATACACCAGTTTGGTTAACTGATAAGACACCATTGGAAGAAGCCAAATCTCTAAGAAGGCTCTCTGAGAAGGTGGCTTTAGCTCGAATGAATGCTTTCCACAGAGGTTATAAATTTAATGGAGAATTAAAAGAAATACCACAACCACAGCCCTACAATATTGTCGATATAATAAGATCCCCACTTCTAAAACGTATGAAATATATTAATTATCCCTACGATAAATGCTTTTTCTGGAAAACCACAATCGTGTCGCCTGGTGCATCTAAATGGTTCTGTAAGAAAATAGAAATACAAAAGTGGTTAATTGATGCATTTAAACTGAAGGGTAGTGAAACGATGGAAAATTATATACATGCGGAAAAACATACATGGAATAATTTAATGGACTTTGCTACATCTGTAACTTTAATAAATCAAGAAAACCCTCTCAATACTGGTGATGCTCTTGAAGGAACCAATGGAATAATATTTTACATGTGTAATGATATTTATGACATAAAGAGCATAGAAAATATTTTAAATCAAAAATACCCCTACCACACGGTCCCTATAGCTATAATAACAACACAAATAAACAACACAATATTCCAAAATGATCTTCAAATGAAGTTATCCACATATGTAAAGACTAATATTATATCGGATTTTAGAATATATGTAGTTGATTCGACAAATGTAGCAAATTCTCTAGACATTTATACAAAAAGTGCATTAAAGTGGTTAGCTAAAAGATGTCCAAAACCACCACCACTCGAAATTGATTCCTTGAAATCTATTTGTCAAAGATGTCTTGGAAATGAAATCTGGCATAGATTAAAGACAGATAATGATACAAGGACACAAGATGTAATGAAGGACATTCAAAAGCTAGTACAATATTATAATATTGCTGTTGATAAATTGACGAACGTTATTACAGATGAGGATCTTTTCAACTATCCATCATTCCCAGTGGAATTTAAGGGTTATTTAGATAGCACATCGCCATATCCTAAGCCATATGAATTTATTCCTAGCAATGTAAAACATGCTGATAATGTAACTGCTGTTAAAAATATTATGAATAACTTAAAACTGAGTGTTCCGAACACGACACCGTCTCCAAAGAGCGATCTTAACATGCAGGATCAAGTTCGTCAGTATTGTAATCAGATAGGTTGGTTTGAGAAACCAGAGACAGTGACTTGTAACGTTGTGTCGCTTTTGCCACAAGAGTTCATTGATAATAATATACCATGTGATCAATTAATAGACTTTTTTGAACAATATAATGTAGTTGATATTGTCAATATAATTGTATATGATAAAATGAACATTCTTAAAAATTTTGGAAATCAGTATGTCATGTATGATAAAACAGTAATGGATGACTACCATAATGTAAACTGGTTATATGATATTGATCTAATAACTTCCCTGAAACATAAGACTGTTGAATATGAAGATAATTTGGATTATTTCATACAAGCGAAACGTCGTAAATTGAATGAACCTAAAGAACTTCTGCAATTGGAAGATAAGGACTATAGTATGGTTGAAGAATCTATACAAGCCGCAGATAAAAGTATATTAGAATGCACTAAGCGTAAAAATGTTGTGATAGAACTTGAAAAAGAGCTTGATGAAAGAAAAAAGAAATCTGAAGAGTTGGAAAATTTGCTGAGAGCAGCCCTTAATAATGTTTAGTCATAACGATTATGATCCTAATCTTTTTGATGTATTGTTAGATATTATTGTAATGCATGGCAAATAATTGAATAAATGGATTTTTTTATATATTTACGTTTTTTATTTACCTCTATGTATAATATTAATATTGAAATCAGCTAAGTAATTTTACTTTAGAATAAAGCAGCGCCATTATTTATTCAATTTGGTAGAGGCCTTATTCTGATGATGGATGATAAATAGAAATGAGTCATGAGAGTGTAAATCAAGCACTATCTGCTTTCGAATAGACTAAAATAAATACATTTTTTAAATATTCTCTTTTACTCAAGAACAAATGACATAAAATACAATGAATAAGAACAAATGTTACATTTCAAAGTATACAGTATATTTTTTTATAATCTATCACAAAGAACTGACTCCCAAATTTTTTATTGAATTGAAACTTTAAAGAAATCTAGAAAGCCCTCTACATGTAAAGTTAAGAACTGTTAGCTACAATAACAATATTGACTAAAAACCTAACACTAAGTTCCAAAAACAACTTAAATAAATACAATTATTGTAAAACATAATAATCAAAACATATATCTGTGACTGCCCAGGACTGTATATCAGTAATGCAGTTATGGGCAGGCTGCGGCTGGTGTCCCACAACACAATATTAATGTTCATGTAAGCCTCCTAGAAGACCAGGTATCTTCATTCTGATGGTACCCGTGAATTATGTAGAGATACAGCCACATATTGGATATTATGTAGTAGTAACAGGATAATTTCCAATGATATTGAGAGGAAATAAATAGAAATTAGGAAGGTCAAAAACAAAAGCAAAGTAAAATGAGCTTTATTAAAAATTATATAGTTGTTGCATTCACAATTATTACAGTAGAACACCGATTATCCGAATTAATTGAGACTGGGGTCAATTAGAATAATCGAAGATTCGGATAATCAGACATAAAGAAAAACAAACTGTTCAAACAAACATTTTCTTAAATCAGCATTCTACTGTAATTACTAAAATATTATTTTTATTTATTTAGTCCTCACACCTTTGTACAACATTAAGGCAAGCATCAACAAATTCAGTAAATATAGGTTCTTGCATATATTTCCTCATTAAGATATCAGGCTGAGGACATTTATCTAACTCTTCTAATATTTCTCTAACATGGGGATTTTCCAAACATCTTCTCAATTCTGGTGATTCTTCTGAAACAAGAATAGTGTTTTTATTTAAAAAAAATATTGATAAAGCAGTTACTTACCTTATAAATTTTTATTAAATGGTTTTATTGGTTTTTTAGTTCTTAAAATTATAAAATGAAACATGATCTAAATTAATATTTTAACAACTATTCTAATTATACAGATGTGGATACATAAATAGGAAATTTACCAAGCAATTTAAGTTTATCTACTGGAACTGTGTCTTCTGTAGGAAATTCATATGTAGGGGTGGTCTCTTTTGGGGTTTCCTCTGGAATGTTGGGTGGTGAACATGACGACTCTTTGTGGAGTTTGCAACAGTTTACCGAACAACTATAAAAGGCATACAGGGTTAGACAGAATATAATTTATCAGCATACAGGAATTTACACAATAATACTTACTAAGGTTGTCTACATGTGGGACATTTATATTTTGGTAAACTCCCACACTCGATACAGGTTGGAATTACCATTTTCATGATAGTATTTATTACAAGTAACTTAAAATTACAAACGGCCGACACGTCACACTATTTTTAAGGTGTATTTATTTCAGGAAAAATCAAAACAAACAACATGCTTTAGATCAAAGCTGTTATGACATATGACAATCGACAATGACATTGACCAATGACCATTGTCGTTTGTCATATATTTCTGACATTTGTAATTTTAAAATGCTACCCGGAAAATTCAGCATGTGGCGAATTTCGGAACTAATGCTAATATAAAACGATAAAACTTTATTACATAAGTAGTTGTTCCGCGCGGTTTCACCCGCAATCCGCATTGCTCCGCTCCTGTTGGTCTATGATGATATATAGCCTAAAGTCTTCCTCGATAAATGGGATATAGCTAACATCGAAAGAATTTTTCAAATCGGACCAGTAGTTCCTGAGATATGCACGTTCAAACAAACAAACAAACTCTTCAGCTTTATAATATTAGTATAGATACATATTTTGATTTGATGATTTTATAAATGTTTGGGTGTGTTGTTTGGTGCTGTTCACAGTGTTGCTATACTTTTTCCCCATCATTTCCCCATTTACAATCTTTTATTTCTAATCGTTCTTATACATCGAGATAGTATGTACTACGTACTAGAGAGGCCATCGCTACTACACTCTCTTTAACACGAGCTAGAGGTAAGAATCACAAGTCTCTTTAGTCTGTGTCGGACTGTGCCCCCCGCTTGCCGCGTCAACACGTGTTATTGCTCTGTTCAAAATGCCTTCGTGTTTGCTTAGATATTGTTTTAACAGTTCCCATAATACAAACAAAGCCCGAGGAGTGACTTTTCACCAGTAAGTTTCCTTATTATGAGTAAGTCATGCATTTTACTAATATTGTTATCATTTTGCGAAAAATCACCACGCGTTCTGCGTTTCGATTTTTCATAGACTAACAGCACAGACGTGACACTATCGATGAGTCTGTTAAAAAAATGTAACTGGATTTTTTTAACTATGTATATACAATATCTACTAGGAAAGATTACCGTGGTGTAGTACCTAAATATTTATACTTTTACCCGACTACGCAAAGTAAAACGGTAGGTTATATTAAGTAATATTTATTTATTTACCTATTTTTATTTATTAAAAAAAGGTTAATCAACAGTTGTTCCAATAGGATTTATAAATTATTATGCACAACAATTACAAATAATTTGGAAAATCCAAAAGTGCACGCCTCATAATTTTTTTTAATAAATATTTATTAATTATTATTTTTGTTTATTTAATAACAATCAAACCACATCGAATCAGACCCTGAAAAATGAAAGGGTTCTATTCCTGAGCATACTCAAGCGTAAGAGAAAAAAAAAGACTCGATTAGTAAAGTATTTCGGTCGCTATCGTGTTAACAAGAAAAAGGATCCGCACATACAGACACACGGACGTCCAAGACAGAACTTTTTTAAACTGTTTTTTAACTAGTTTAAATAACAAAAATGACATCAAAAATATCATGAACGTTAAAAATAGTGTTTTTTCTTAATATGTGTGTGTATGTATTATCTTACAAGTGCAATGTATGATACATAAAGACATTTTAAGTTTGAAAAATCAGATGTTTTGCGCGAAGTGACAGTAGTACCCACCTCAACGCTTCGCTTATGAGGCGTGCAATAAACACAACATTCACAGAAACTAATACAGTAAAAGTTCCTTAATCGCGCTTCCTTTATTCGTGTTTTCACTATTCGCGGATTAAAAAAATGCGACCCAATTTCTATATTCACGACTAAAAATTTTTTTTATTCGCGGATTTAATAAGTACTTACATACATAATAATAAAATTATTCCATAAGGTATCTTACCCAATATCCTTGTCAAATGGACTAATAAGAAAGTAAAATAGATCTTATTACAAGTTTGCCTAAAGTACATAATATTACGTTCTTAAAATATGATATCGCCGAGGCCTTTGACACAAGCCGCCTTTGTCGCAAGCCACCTCTGCGGCGATTGATGTTTTTGAGAATTTAAATAAACAGAATGGAAGCAACTTTATAACTCAATAAATAAAGTATATTTTTAAATGTAGTTCCGTTTATAGTAAAAGCCGCTTTGCGTATTTATTGTTTCGTCTTTCACATTCGTTACAAAAATTGTGATCGAGTAAGGGGGCGTCCATAAATTACGTGAGGTGTTTTTTAAAATTTTCTGCACCTCCCTCCCCCCCTGGTGAGATGTCGTGAGAATTTATTCAACCCCTCCCCCATCCTCGAATCTCACGTGAGATTTTTCAAAATGTGAGTTTCTTATACGTAAACGCCATCAACATTGAATCATCGTATCCATTTAATTAGGGCTATTATAAACCAATACTCCAAAATTCGATTACATCATGAAGCAAAAACTGATAAAACTATTGATTACTACACAAAACGACAAAAGCTTACTAAATTTATATTATTTAAAGGAAATTAAAATACATAGTTTAATATAAAATCCTCGTTTTATTAATTCCCTAGTATCAGTACCACCAGATAGTACCGAGTAAACAGATTGCACAATGTGTCGCATCTGCACGCATTGCTTAATCTTTGAACTTGAAGCCACGCCTCGCTCGTTCCACACGTACCCCACCACATCGGCCGCGCGCAATGTTTTTGTTTGGAATAACCCCTCTAGTAGTACATATATCTCGATGTTCTTATACCATTTTTTAAACTCAAACGACCTAAATTTTATACAATTTCTAAAGATGGAGTAATTTCCTGAAAGTAAGAAGATCAGTTTAACGGTTTTTTTTTAATCCCTAAAACAGGAGATTTTTGCGTCGGTACAGCGTCGGTTCATATCACAAGTCACAACCCCCGACAGTGCAGTATAATATTATCTTATATATAAAATTCTCGTGTCACAATGTTAGTCTGCATACTCCTCCGAAACGGGTGGACCGATTCTCATGAAATTTTCTGTGCATATCGGGTAAGTCTGAGAATCGGCCAACATCTATTTTTCATATGTACCACGGGCGAAGCCGGGGCGGACCGCTAGTTAATTTATATTATACTTGTGTGTTGTGACTTGTGACACGTATGACTAGAAAAAGATTACACAGATTCTTGTCGTGGTAACATGCTATTCAAAATTAATGTTTCACGATTTATCTACATTCTTCACTTCATTGCAAGAAGATTATATCTAATACACTGGAGATTTCAGTATGAACATTTATTAATCATGTTTCAGTCTGATTTCCTAGCTAATAAATTCTAAAATAAATAATAAATATGTACCGACGATTTATTATACGAATTTTATGCCGTAAACAATGCCATATGTAATGTAATCTATTCAAAGATCAAGGAAGTATAAAATATTGTAAATATGGGATGGTGGTTAGATTAAAATAAAAAAAGAAAACATTGTTTTTGTACTTTATTTACACACTTTTCTAAGAACTATTTACATATTATATCGATTTATATTCACTTTTAAGATGCAAGGATAAAAAGGTTTCTCAAAAAAAATTATTATGCTGTTACAAGGCTGTTAATTACTTGATGCATTGTGCATAGCATATCATTAAAAATAATATAAACCAATATGACATAATAATTGAGAACAATATAGTATATATTCTTCACAATATTCTCTATGTGAAGTTTACTGGCACTCAGTCGCATAAAAGATGAACACGACAGCAATTTTTCTATAGCATTTACAAAGCTTTAATTTTAAATTCAAATTGTGGGATACAGGTCATATTATTTTTCATAATTATGAATAATAGGGACGGAATTTGGGGACGGATGGATTTTTTTATTATTTTCTGTATATAGGGGCAAGTAAAGTTTAAGAACTGACAATATAAATGCATCATATTAATTTTACATTAATTTAGAAGCGATTACAAAAATAATAGTAGGTGGGTTCAACCTTAAATTAAAAACTAAATGCTTCAATGTTATTATTCCTTTCGGTAACGTCCATTAGCCGTTAACATGTTCACATTTTAAATATAATTATAACGGTTATTTAATATTTTATTTTCTATTACGAAGATAAATCTTAATTCTAGTTCACATACAATTTCACAAAAAACTAAATTGTACATAAGTGTGCCTACGTTACATTTTAAAATTATTTTGAAACTACATCATACACAACGGATAATAATTTTAATACGTTTCTTATAAATAAATTCAAGTAATGTTTATATATCTGTGAAATAAATTCATTATGACCGTTGCTTAACAATGTCAAGAAACAAAATAAAATGTGGCAGTGATACTAACGAAACACTCAATTAATTATTAATTGCATTGTAAATAATTTAAGGCGCTTGGCCAAAAACTACAAACGGAACAAAATTAAAATTCTCTACAAATGTGATCACTAAACCTTACGCATCCGTTCGTTAGCCATGAATGAGCCAAGTTTAACGTTTCATAGAGTAGGTTTAACGTTATAGAGTGGATTGTCTATTGCTCATGCACTGTTGGTCTATACTCTATGGTTACTTCTCTATGGGCGTATTCAGAAAGAAAGCTTGAAACTTATAAGCGCTTATCGGCGCTTGTCATGTTCATATATTTTCCTGTCAGTGCTGGTAACCCGCGCAGGAAAATATATGAACATGACAAGCGCCGATAAGCGCTTATAAGTTTCAAGCTTTCTTTCTGAATACGCCCTATAGCTCCTTCGGGTTGACTATACTCTATGGTCGCTATTATCTATGGTTCATTAGGTTCATATACGGCTGGTTTATGGTCACTGTTGTCTATAGCTCCTCATGTACAGGCGGTTTATGGTCGCTGACGTAGTATTGAAGTTCTGGTGGTGGCGCGCCCGACTCAGCAGCAGCAAGCGCGAGGTACCTGGTGTATTAGTATATTTTAGTTTATTATAATTTTATTGTTGAATTCACACGTGTCAGAAGTGAAACTTCTTCGGCAAGTTTATAAGATACCAAATTCGTCGCCTCTCCATGGTATTGCTATGACACGATTATTTCGCTTCTTTGCCTTTCTCCCCCTGGTTGCGTGGCAGATATCACTGTACACCTTATACTCGGATTTTAAATTAGATAAAGTAAACTGACAGCAGCTAATGTCACTTTGTAAAATAATGTTGCCACATTTAAAGTAATAGTGAGGAATTCAGTTCTCATTCAATCAGATGAGTGAACAATGACTGTGAATAGTTCATCATTTCAAACTATAAAATAACATTATTTCTGATTATAATATATAAAGCTACATAAGATATAAGTTACTAGTAGAGTGTAATTATAATCATTTTTTTATTTTTATTGTTACGCTGTTTACGTTATTGTTTTTGTAATTTTTTCGTTAATTGTAACTAATTACGTTGTGTTTGTTGTCATTGTTGTGTTTATTTGATGTTATATTCTTACAAACTAAATATTCACTAGACGATCGATTCAATTTCATTCATTCCCGATTTTCAATCATTCACTTTGTGACAACGCTATTTTTATTTCATCAAAAACTGACAACACAGAAAACGTCAGTTTACTTTATCTAATTAAAAATCCGAGTATAGACTTAGATCATTAAGTAATGGATAACACTCGCAGGCGTTTCCCCTTTTGCCGAGGTATAAGATTATTTTCATCGAAAAATCTTATCCTTTCATAAAAACTACTTGCGTAATCGATTACAAGCACTCTGCGTATTCGTAAAACGTCGAACGGACGTCTGCGAGTGCTCCGCTAAAAATGCCGTTTTGTACTGTCAAGTCTTGCAGAAGCAATTCAAACATGTCGAATATTAAAAAAGATGGAATAACCTTTCATTTGTGTATATTTTTTTATTTTTTTAACGTACATTTCTAATAAAATGCAATTTCTAATAATCGTCGATGTATCGTTTAGCGATATGATCAAGAAAAATAATCGAGTCATGTTTACTCGATCATTGATGCGGCCCCACGAGACTATCATGGAAAGAAAATATACAAATTTAATCTTTATGAACTAGGAGATAAAGTTGAATTTAAAACGCCTTAATGAACCGCATTCCTTACGAGACTATCTTGCAAAGAAATACAAATTTAATCTTTATTACCTAAGTGATAAAGTTGAATTTAGAACGCGATATTGAACCCCACTCCACATGACTATCTTGGAATGAAATACAAATTTAATCTTTATTATCTTAGTGATAGTTGAATTTAAAAACTCGTCGCTTAAAAGGTCGTAAATTTTTACGACTTTCGTGACACAAATTATTTTTGTGAATGTGTGATTATGTTTCATTGTGTTTCATCAGTGTGAGTTACCCTCCCCGCACCAAAATCAGCAGAAAGTTTAGTTAGAACATTTGCCAGCGTACTCCATCCATTACTTAATGATCTAAGAGTATAGATCATTAACTATTATAGTCCTTTTCACCTATGATGATTCCTGTGACACTTCATCGTGTTCCGAATTACGTATTTTATGTTTAAAACGCCAAAATAATTTTAGTGCATAATATTTTTATTTTATGGCGGAATTATTACCAAAAATATTAAAATGAAACATCTTAAGCTTATAAATCAAAAACAGTATTGTTTAGTTTAATATAATGAAAAATAAAATAAAATAACACAAAAATTTAATACCTACGCAATTCATGTACCTACATGAAATGGATCGTTGAAAAATCATAGAGTTGGAAAATCATATAATCGGCGCCCATCTTGTGATCGTTTGTCAATCGAGTGAATCGTCTGTACGAGTGCGTCAGCCTTGTATACAAGTTGCATTTTTATATTGATACTTTACGTGGTATTCTGTTATTGTTACTAATTGTTATTGTTGACTTTTTGTTGCTGTTGTTTGCTAAGTTTCCTTAGATAATTGTTGGCGAAATGCCGAAAAAACTAATTTTGGTACTTTATTAAAATCGATTTCATTTCCATATAAAATATTATCGATTATCAGAAACAATTGATATGATTTCAGTAAAGACATCTCTACACGTGTCAAAAATCGATGTGTCACAGGAATCATCTTAGGTGGAAAGGACTATAATGATCTAAGCTGTACACTGATAAGGCCGCCCTTTGTGCTATTGTTTTATATGCTATTCTATTATCCCTTCTCGCCGCGGTCGTGCTGTCGTGCAGACGTATTTTTAGTTTCATTTTATTACGCACTAACTTTGTATGAACGAGATGCCACTACAGCGCTCTCCTCCGCCGTCTACGTCTACGACACCAACGTTCACGTCGTTGTGGTCCAAGAGCAAAAGCCAACTTGATTCTGGTTCAAATATGAGCGTACTAGACTCGGATACTGACAGAAACATCCCACTGCGGAAACCGAAAAGAAAACGCATAGACCAATATGATGAAATAAAAAACCTAAAAGAAGATATTATGAATATGCTTTCTTCTTGGAAATCAGAGCAAGAAGACAAGATTACGTCAATATTTACCACAGTTAATTTATTAAAAGACGAATGCAGTGATATAAAAAAATCGATTCAATATATGTCTGACAAGTACGACGAGGTTCTAATTAAATTAACAACGGTTGAGGAAGAATTAAAATCAAAACAAAAACAAATAAATGATATGTGTCAAACAATTGAGAGCATGGAATCCTCGCAAAAATTAACCAGCCTAGAAATTCGGAACATTCCTGTCAAAGAAAAAGAAACAAAACAGGATTTGGTGAACTCGGTTTTGGCCATTGCGGAAACCCTTAAATGTCCATTAGTAAAATCACAGATAAATAATGTGCACCGAACTGGAAAAAGTACCGCATCTGAGAGACCCATATTGCTTAGTCTTGTATCCATTCTCACCAAGGAGGAGATATTACATAACTATAAGAGATTTAACAAAGAGAGTAGAAGCTCAAAACTAAATACCACCCACATAAATATTACCGGCCCACAGAAGCAAATCTTTATATCAGAATCATTATCAACCAGAGCCAAGAAACTCTTCTTTCTCACCCGTGAATTTGCTAAGAAAAATAATTATTCATTTTATTGGACAGTTCGAGGTATTATCTACATCAAAAAGGAAGAAGGTTCGCCAGCAATACGTGTTGATAACGAGTGTACACTGAAAAATCTGAAACAAAAGTGACTATTTTCTATGTGTATAAGAAATTTTGTGCAGTGGCTCCCGTTTTGTTCTTTAGTTCGTATTAAGGGACTCCTAATTATTAGCTTATTTTTAATTTTATGTAAACAAATCTTACAAAACACACACATTAAACAAAACTTTATTCACTTAAACAAGACAATATCAATATTGGAATTCTCTTCACATAAAGTAATTAAGTTACCAATACTATCATATTTTATATCTAAGTATTTTCTTATTCTTCGTATGCATATAATATACAAATTATATTTTTATAATATATTATTATATATAATAAGTAATCAAACAAAAGTTATAAATATGCACATTATATATCCCAATTATCACATACTTTTTACAAAATTGTTAACAAAATTATTAAGTAAAAAATTTATAATAAATATTATCGTTAATCACTTGTACCACACAACATCATACGATACTAGATGGCCTACCGTATCCTTTCTGATTAATTTTAATATTCTACAGCTAATGAGAGGGTACTTCAAAAACTTATTGTTCTTTGGTTCGTATTTTAATCTTTATAAGGTTAAACAAATAATCCTTGTCCGTTCTTTATATTTCATGCATACAAAGCTTAACAAAGCTATACTTACTTTTTCTATATTTAAAACTAAGTTAAATCTCCTGCTCAAATTCTCAAAAAATAACAATGTGTGATTTTATACAAACATGTGTGCTTGATGATTTAGATAATAACATGAATCCAAGTGCAGTATACAGTGACCCGGAATCTTGTTGCAGCAAAATACGTAAGAATTCATATTTAAAAATATTAACGCAAAACATTCGTAGTTTGAGTGCTAACTGGGATAATTTGCTTCTATTGTTGTCGAGATTTAATTTTGTATTTGATATTATAGTTTTAACAGAGTGTTGGTTGTCTTGTAATAATATAATTCCTACCTTGAATGGTTTTAAATCGTTTGCAAATACAAAGTATTTAAATCAGAATGATGGTTTAACTATTTATGTACGTGAAAATGTTATGTCAATACTTCTTGAAGAACCGGATTTTTCTGAGGCAAATTGCTTAGTACTAAAGATGGGGAGTGATACAGCTCTTATAGCCATTTATCGTTCCCCAAGTTTTAAAAATATTCATAATTTTATTAATTCATTGCATTCGATCGTAAATAAACTATCCATGTATCCAAATATTATAATTACAGGCGATATAAATATAGACATAAAATCATCAAACACAGATCATTTATCAAGTGAGTATCTCAATTGTATAGCTATGACAGGACTTTTACCAGCACATTTATTGCCAACCCGATCAAACAACTGTTTAGACCATGTTATGGTTAAAAGTAAAGAGTTATATCATACTTTTATTATTGATTCTTTAGTCACCGATCATAACCCAGTAGTTTTTTGCTTGCAATTTTCTTCTAAAAATAGGCCAAAAAACGAACTTAAATCTATAACGACAACCGACTCTGATGCCTTGAGTAATTATTTTGATAAATTAGATTTTTCTCAATTATACACAATAACGGATCCTAATTTAGCCGCGTCTTATTTCACTAATCTTATTTCTCAGGGTATACAACAGTCTACAACTACGAAACAAATATCTTGCCGCAAAAAAATTATCAAACCATGGATTACTCCTGGTTTACTTCGCTGCATTAGACTAAGGGATAAACTACAAAAAAAATTTAAAAAAGCGCCTAATAATCTTATCTTATCTTTAACTTATAAACGTTACCGTAACTTTTGTAACGCATTGTTAAAAAAAGTAAAAAGAAATTATGAACGGACACTTATAATAAACTCAAGTAATAACAATAAATCACTTTGGAATTGCATAAAAAAATTTACTCACATGAATACTCGAAATCAAAATGGCTGTGACTTACTTAATAATTCTGAAAATGCGGTTGAAACGCTAAATAGCATCAACTATTATTTTGCTAATATTGGTAAGGAACTTGCAGAAAAGATTTCACATAATACATCTGATGCGACTCTTCCTTCCTCGTCCCCGTCCAATTTTTTTAATTCTTTTTGTTTCTATGAAACCGACGAGATAGAAATAAACAATCTGATAGTCTCTCTTCGAAGTGATTGTGCAGTTGGATGGGACAATATCCCAGCCAATATAGTTAAACAATATAGACCTATATTTGTTAAGCCCCTTGTGTACATTTTTAATTTGTGCTTGTCTTCTGGGACTTTCCCCAACACTTTTAAAAAAGCAATTATCCATCCAATATATAAGGCGGGAGATAGAGGTTCTATGAATAATTATCGCCCTATATCGATACTCCCATGCCTCTCAAAGATATTTGAAAAAATAATGAATACACGTTTGGTTACTTACTTTGAGAAGCACTGTATTTTATCACCCAATCAATTTGGCTTTCGCAGATCGAGATCAACGACGGACGCACTACACAATCTTATCGATCACGTTGTGGCTAATCTTGATATAAATAGAAGATGTGTTGCCGTCTTCCTCGATCTCGCGAAAGCTTTTGATACGGTATCGATGCCCCTGCTATTAAACAAACTAAATTATGTCGGTATAAGAGGTAAACCATTTGAATTGTTCAAAAGTTACTTAACCGATAGAACACAAATTGTTAAACTAAATGGCTTAATTAGTACCGAACAAACGCTTTCTTTTGGTATTCCGCAGGGAAGTATTTTAGGTCCAACGCTTTTCTTACTGTACATGAATGACTTGACAAATCTATCTCTTGAAAACGGCAAAATAATAGCTTATGCAGACGACACGGTTTTAATATTTGATGGTTGAACGTGGGAGGAAGCTTTTTCACATTCACAGTCTGGTTTAAATATCGTAAGTAATTGGCTGCTATCTAATTCGTTGACTCTTAATTCTGATAAAACCAAATACTTAACTTTTGGCATAAACAAAAATTCTATAAGACATTCAAGTAACTTAACACTTAAAGCTCATTTCTGCCCTGATAAACTATCTTGTACATGTATAACTCTTCAAAATGTTGATTCCATTAAGTATCTAGGTGTTATTGTTGATTGCTATCTAAATTTTAATAAACATGCAACACTTCTGGCTGCCCGCATTCGTAAATTGATAATTATTTTTAAAAATCTCCGTCACATCATGAACTTCAACCTCATTAAACGGATATACTTTACATTATGCCAGTCCTTAATAAATTATGGAATATCTGCTTGGGGTGGCATGGCTAAGAGTAACATGCTTACCATTGAGAGAGCACAAAGATCAGTTTTAAAAGTCATGACCTTTCGGCCAATTGATTATCCGACCAAAGATTTATATAAAAAATGCCAAGTCCTAACAGTGCGACAATTGTTTTTGCTGCAACTTATTTTAAGAAAACACCAGGAACTTGAATTTGAATTAAACAGCACTGATAAACGTAGATCCTACATGGTATGTGAGGTTAAACGTTCTCAACACTATTTTCCTACGAAGTTTTATGCTATATTAGGAGATTATATTTACAATAAAGCAAATAAAATCTTAAACATATTATATTCTATGAATAACTATAAATGTAAAAAAACAGTCACAGAATGGTTACAGGAGTTGTCTTATGAATCCACCGAAAACTTACTAAAGAAAAAACTATAAAACTATAAATCTTGTTTCACATATAAATATTATAAAATATATATAATTTGTTTAGTATTTAATCAATTACATACTAAATTTATTAAAATTATAAATCAATATTTGTTTATTTTACCTATTTTTTGTATTTTTATTTATTCTCTTATTTATTTATAATTTACTTGATATATTTACTTTATTTTGACACACATATACACGCCAACACACACACACACACACACACACATTACTCATAAATTTAAAATTTTATATTTATTTAGTAATCATATTTGTATAATATGCTTGCACATACCATTTATATAACTAGCTCACTTTTCAAGTTTTTTGTTTTATTAAAGTTCAAATGACTCAGGGAGAAGCTGGTGCCTGTATATACAGGCTAGTTCTTCGAACTAAGCCTAAAACGGGTGCCACTTATACTTTTTACTTGTGAACAAAACTATATTGAATATGTCCATGTCTATGTCTATGAAAAGAATAAGAAATAAACGATATATTATTGTTTAATGTAATATTGTTACCTTTATGTACTTGTTTTCTTGCACAGTAAAGTGTAAAATAAATGATAAATAAATACCTGGCACGGAGATGGTGCGCGGACGCTTTGGGCTGCCGCGACCGCGTGAATATGCCCTTCTTGTTGCCCCCTACGCGGATTATGTCTGCAAAATATTTATGTTTTTAAGGAATATATTTTGATACATTTTGTGATTTTAAGTCAATATGCTTTGACGATTGGATTTGTTTGATATTGTGAATGGATTTGAAGTATTATTGCTCTTTGATCTTAGAGAGTTCTAATTTAATTTACAGAAAAAATAATGCAAAGAATGTGCAAAAAGCAATTTTTATAGCGCTCAATTAAATGCAATAAAAAGCAGAAAGTATTATTACAAAACGTGTTGTATAAGATTGATTTGTTGAAATGGATAACAATGCACATTAATTAAATTAAATTCAGTTCAGCGAGAACATTGAATAATACTGCATTACAAAAAATGCTAACAATTCAAAAAGACTTTCACTCCGAGCACGAGTTTTAACGTTGACAGCTTGACACTTGACAGTAAAAAAAAAATTTCCTTCAATACTGAGCGGCGCCGGCGGTTTTCCGCAAAGTTACAACTTTACACTTTACAGACTTTTTGTGTTCGTTTGTTGTATTTCTTATTATGTAATAGTACTTTAGTAACTCTTTATATAATTTAGTGTAATTAGCATTGGTTTCCTGTAGTTGGTATTATCGATATTAATACAGAATTTCATATTAAAAATAGGTGCTTGTTTTATTATAAGATTTATATATCAGCTATTTACAATTAGTAAATAATTCAGGTGAGTTTGCTTATTGCTTTTTTAATAGATACTTTTTGTTGCTTGATACAATTATGAAATATATACCTAGTGAACATTATAAATGAATGTACCTACTATGATAAAAAGTTTAACGCTGCAATAATATAAATCCTATTGAATATGCCGCCAATAATAATTGAATATGAGGTGAAATACATACTTTGTGCAGTCTTAAAATCAGCGAAGTTCCAAATAAATTCGCCCGAGAAGAATCCCGCGCGTCTCAAACGATCGAACGCTTTGAAGTGCTCCGACATTAGCGCGACTTGATATTCTTCAGACCAAACGTATTCTGGCATCTGGAAAAAATAGCAGTTTTAAAAATAATTGTTAATGTCGTTAAAGTTTTGATTTATTAAAAACTGATTAAATTAGTAAAACATTTAATTTTATTTGATTAGAATACATACTATATGCAACCCAGCGACGGTATCAGCTCCATACTCAGTCATAATCACAGGTTTGTTGTGCCTGCGATGCCAGGAGGTAGCTTCATCCACGACATTAGTTGCTATGTTCTGTAGGGAACCCGTATTGGCATACCATCCGTTGTATCGGTTGAAGCAAATTACGTCTAAGTGTTGACCCTGGGAATAATATTTTAAGGTCATTATGCTATGGTAGGTGTTTTTATTAGAATGTTTGCTATGTGTGTTTATGTTAACCAGTGGAAAATGAAATAGGGCTTATTGGGGTTATGCACAGACATGTATCAAGATAGACTAAGCGAGTGTATGTACTTCCCGTGTCCAAACTAAGATTATGAAACTTACTTGACGCTGGCCTACACTCAGTCCGCGCTTGCAGTTCGCCAAGGAAAGACGTGAAGCTGAATAAAGTAAAATGCCGAATTACGCCGTTATAAACTGTAGAAACTCCACAGCTGTGAGTGGCCGAGTTAGCAGAGATGTTTCCTTCCACCGGTAAGTAATTTTCTAATCAGAATATGCACTATTTATTTTAAAATCAAATAAAGAATATCTGTGGAAAACGATCGTGACAAACACGGATACCAAATCATACGAAATGATTCGGAATACATTGCGGCTTTTACTTGGCACGGTAAAGATCGAGTCGTATGATAACAAGCAATGAATAGCGTCTTCTCATTTTTCTGTTCTCATTTTTCTGTCCAATTTTGTGGTTAGTGATGTTCATTTGATGCAACAGTTCTCGATTCTAATCGATTTTATAATCGAACAGAAAAATGATAATTTGAAGGAGCAATTTTTCAGAAAAAAAGGCATAGATTTTTTTTGTCATTTAATACGACTTGACCTAGAACTTTTAAGTATTTTAATACAAAGGTACTAAAAATAAATATTATGACATGGACGCCATTAGTTAAAGTGTCATCTTGGGAGTTTTTTAAGAAAACTCCTTATTGCTTAGACTATGTTTGTTTTTTCAGTTTTCCAAGTAACCCGAACATAAAAGAAAAATGGATTGATGCAACGGGACATAAAGATTGATTGATTGACAGTTTCATTACTTTCTTTCGATGGCCTCTCTAGTACGTAGTACACGGTAACTCAATGGGCATATGTAAGAAAAAGCTAAAATACATTAGTTTACTTGTTAGAATATTAAAAGGTTTATAAATTTATTTTATCATTCCTCTGTCTATGGTAATTATCATTTTTCTGTCTTGAATCGATTTAGTAATCGATTACGATTCATTTATTTAATTACCTCTTAGACATAGATCTAGTTTGATCTGATTTCTTTCGATTTACTTCGATGGGATAGGACGATACTAGAATCGCCGCGCGAGTGGCGTCCTAATCGATTTAGCGTAAAATGAAATTACCATCACTAAAAAGCGCTCGTGACGTCATAACGCGTCAAGGTCAGTACAAAAAATATGACACGCTTGGTTTTCATACAGATCGCGGTACTTGCGTAGTCTATCTATATCTGTTTAGGTTTTAAGGGTTTCAAAAGTAATAGTAATGTAGCAATGCAAGTTTGGATTGTATCTATATCGATGGCTATGAATTTTGACGATGCGCTTTCGGAAATATTCAACTGGCTACCTGCGTCCTGCCTATTCTTTATTTTGAGTCTTGAGATAGGCAGTTTTATGTGGGCCGATCCCGGCGGCACTGCAATGCCGGGCCGACCCGTGACGGGAGTGGAGCGAGCCCCGAACATCCCGTCGGTTTACAAAAATCAGTTTAATATACTGGTCCCGCTGTGCGGGAACTTTCAGATATTAAGCTGAAAAGAACAGATACTACACTTTGATCTTAGCCAAAAGGCCGAGAAGCGATACCCAAACCGGGTATCTCAGGGTATATACGTATGCGAAAAAAAAATATTATAGCGCGATGTAAATTCCTGAAAAACAACTGTAGCGACATCTAGTGGTAAAATATGGTACTTCAAGTACTTTCTTATCTCCATGTCAAAACGTGATGTTCAATGTTCACACTAGAATGCGCTATAGGCGTGTCGTTCAGAAAATAAAAAATCTATAACTGAACATATTTCACGCCCATTATTTTTTATTTCTTATATTTTTAATGATAAGATTGATAAAGTAAATAATATCAATATAGCATTCAAAAGAATTGCTTGTAATAATTGTTTCAGTCATGGGTATATTAATAATAAACTATAAATACTCACTGCTTTGTCATTCAGGTACGTCTGTGAAATAGCTATAGTTACTGGCCTCGACAGGTCCATTGATTTAACGTGTTTTACCACTTTGCTGTAATAAATATTTACGAAGATTATTAAATGTACACTTACAAGGATTGTTTACAATAATTGTTGTTATTATTCGACTTTTATATGCTTCTTTTCGACATATTTCATAATTAAGCATTCCCGGTTATCATGTTCTTTGGTTCTTTATTTTACCTAATTACTGGATGTTCTATCGATAGGTGAATGATCCCATTTAATTTCGTTTTGGTAACTAGGTATATACATATTAGCATACAATTTTTTTGTTATAATGGGGCCAACTTAACCAATCAGATAACTACAATGCCCAGAATATGAAAATTCTAATATATTTTCATATTCTGGGCTAATTGTAATTAAATAAAAAAAAACATGATTTTCTTACCTAAAGTAAGCATCAGCTTTATAATTAGCAGACCTAGGTTCATTACTGATGGACCACATAATCACACTGGGGTGGTTTTTGTCACGACGTATCAGCTCTGTGAGGGATTGCTTGTGCTTCTCAAGTAATGCGTCTGTGAATATGCTAGAAAAAAAAATACTAAGTGACCAATGCAACTAATCTCTACTAATACATATACATACATATTATAAAGCTGAAGAGTTTGTTTGTTTGTTTGTTTGTTTGTTTGAACGCGCTAATCTCGGGAACTACTGGTCCGATTTGAAAAATTCTTTCGGTGTTAGATAGCCCATTTATCGAGGAAGGTTATAGGCTATATATCATCACGCTACGACCAACAGGGGTGGAGCCACGGGGGTGAAACCGCGCGGAGCAGCTAGTGTCTTATATGCCTAAATTTTTTTATAGATATTCCGCTTTTTGGTTTGATGGGATTTATAGCCTGCCTTGATAAGTGGAATATTGGAAGCAAAAACACTCCTTCGAGACTCGAGTCAATAGTTCCCTTAGAGTATATATTGCTAACACATACTCTTAGGTAGTTCCTTAAGTAGTTCAAATAAATCATCAAACACACAATAAAAATACCATTAATATTACATATAGGATAAATATTGAAAGAAGAAATCGAAATAAAGTTACTAGGTATACTCATTCAGTATCACCACTGAGACTATCAATGCCATCCAATATTAGGCATAATATGCTTAATAGCGGATGACTATGGACGAGATATTATCTTCTCCGCGAAACAGTATTCTACTTTAGGCAAAACTTCGAAGTCTACCAATATTTTACACATCGATTTTAAAGTTATCGAGTTCCATAAATAAATAAATGCCCTATACTTACTCAGTATCACCACTAGGACATTCGTCTATAATCATAATGCCGTGTTCGTCAGCCATTTGGTAAATCTCCTCCGCGTAAGGATAATGCGATGTACGGAACGCATTTGCTCCTACCCACTTTATTAGGTTAAAGTTTTTCACCCAAAGTACTTGATCCCAACCTTTTCCTCTGAGCTGAAAATTTATATTTTTATTAGTAAGTATTAATTTCAAAATAGAAACATTTTTTGTTGGATGCTTTTCAAGGTATGTAGGTTCAAGTAGGTAGGTAGGCAGGTACCCACAATAAACATTGTTTATTGTGGGTACCTGCCTTGAACCTGCATACACTTCTTAAAATATTGCGTAAGAATTCGGATGATTAATGAATGAATCTTCCATAAATAAAAGTTTTATGTTTGTCTTTTTTGGGGACCAATGTGACCGCTTATTTAAATAATAATGTAGGTAAAGATATTTTTAAATATGTGTCTCTTAGGTAGGAGCATTGGTCACCTTCCTTTCGATAAAATATTATTTGGCTATTAGATTCCATCCATACTTTTATTGAAGTATGTGTGCATATTCAGAAATAAAAAAAAATGGTTTCATATCAATTTTATCAGAAGCTTTAGAATACAAAAGTTTTCTTACATCAGAGTCCTCGTGCATTCCGAATCCTCTCAAGTAAATAGGTTTGTCGTTTATGTACACGGTTGTATTGCTCCAAGTCACAGTTCTGATGCCCACTTTTTGACTGTACGTGTCAACTAATTCACCAAGCGGACCTATTAAAGATGCCTGAAAATGAAAAAAAAAATATGGTTATTCATATCTTTTTAAGCTATTGCATAGCTTCTATCGCGGGCCTTGAGCGCGGGGACCGAATCCAGAAATTCCGTAACGAAAAAACCTCACACTCCAAACTCCGACGGGCACGGAGGTGTGGCTTGAAGGCATAGCATGCAATGCTTTCAGCTTTACCGCGGCAGTCCTCGAGTGCCACACGTCTTTTTATTATAATTTCATTCTGCTATTATTACACAAGATAAACATAACATAGTACGAGAAAAAAAATCAAAAAGAATATAAATTGTAATATCTAGATTTTTTTAGAATGGGGTTCTTAAATCAGAGAAGTGTTAACAAATAATTTGATTTGCTAAACCAGCTAAAGGACTCGCGCTTTGGCATTTCAAATTTTGGAATATAAAGTTTTTAAATGTTATAGATAAGCTTTTATAACATCTGGTTATAATCTTCACCTAAAAATTGTGAAATGCCTTTCAAAAAAAGTTGAAGTGAATTTTGAAGTGGTTGATTACATTGATAAGATTGAATTTATTTAGATTCCTATCGCTCTGACTCACAATATTGTTTTACATTCAAGTGAACAATTTTCCATAAATAAATTTTAACTAAGTGCACATTTTTTTACATAAAATACCAACCTTAAAAGTATACAAATATCCCGGTTCAGGGTGCATTAGATACGGCCACCAGAAGTTAGCATTGCCGATTTCCAACAACCCAGCACAATCCTGTGACCCAGCTACTTGCGTGTCATTCTTGTCGAACAGTTGTACTACACATTGTGCGTTTGTGTGGCTCTTGTATGTTACGTTGTATACCACGAAACCTATGGGATTTTGTGGTTTTAGATTGGATGTAAATGGATCTTAAAGATATAGAAAATATAGGATAAAAAACATATGACCCTTATCTCAAAATGAAATAAAATATGATACTTATGGATCCTGTCAAAATGAATGCTCAAGACAATGATTTACAAATTTTATTCATGGTTCATGTTGTTATTATTAAGTTGAATGATCAGGTATTAAAGTTAAAAGGACCACGAATTGCTACTAAATTATAAATAAGAGGATTCATACAAAAAGTTACAATTGAATATGTAATAACAATAAATCGTCAAGATATGATATTAGAAATGAAATTTTATGAAAAGTACAGAGTTCATCTAGATTCTAGATCATCTTCGTGCAGTCCTTCATATAATTAATTATGTGTGGTTATGTAGTTACGAACATTTTTTAATTAAATTAATTATGGTTTGTAATGCTTTAATTGTTTGTTACAACAGATTTCAATTAGTGGTGTTAACGAATATGCAATTTAAAGTGATTTATCTGAGAATTGTTAACATTCTCAGATAAATTATGAAAACATAAATAATTCATTATTTCTCGAAGAAATTATTGCGTGATTTCTTAGCATCATATATTTGTTGTAATTATTGTGCAGTATTTCTAACATTGTTGTTTATTTTCTTAAGAATGTCTTTATTTACTATTGGTTCAAAGAAATATTTTTTATAATTTTATATGGCTTCATCAGTTATACCATATCTAAAGAGAAAAGTAAGTTACTTACTTACATTGAAATAATAGAATGGAATAATACGAAATACTTAGGTCAGTATGGAGTGTTACAGTTATTTTATTGTTTGTTTGAGATTAGGTCGATAAGGTGTATTACGATTAAAATGAACAAACCAATGCATACAACTCAAACTTATTGAATTGGTCATATTCTTCGTATTGGTATATAGAATTAGAAATACTTACTTATAAATAATAAATAATTTTATTTGAATGGAAATTATAAGTTTGTGATTATTTATATGACTATGTATATAGACTGATATCAATGTTCAGTGGGAAATAAGCTTTAATCTTTTTAGCTTGTTATCACGAGTACCTTACTCATACCACAGACTAATAATAATATACTACGTATACAACTCATACTCAAAATGAGTAATCTATAGGAGCGGACTTTTGCGGAGTAGTGCTGGTAAAACCGCAGGGCAGTAATCGATCATGAACTAAATAAAAAAGTTAAAACTTTTAAGTAGGTGATTTATTCAACAACTGATCATTGATTTTTAAGTATCTCAAGACTAGCAAAAAACCTCACCTGTAAGGCCTTGTATATCAGTATTGACGATGACGTCATCGATGTATGTCTGAGGCGTTGTATACAGGAACACGGTGCGGTGGATTCCCGCGTAGTTGAAGAAGTCGAATGTGTATGTTTGCTCTTGACGGACTTTGTTGTTTCTATATGGTTGAATTATGTAAATGTTCGTGAATAAGTTAACGAAAAGTAAAAAAGAAGTAGAAAAATGATCTGAAAATACGACGATGGAATGTTTAAAGACAATAGGGTTTAGGAAATGTCGCTGCTTTTTGTGTGATTTTAGAAAATTGTGCGGAAGTTTTCTAGTATTTTGTTAAAGCTAGTAACATAGCTGCATAAAGTCAGATATTATTGCTAATTATAATATCTTTGAATAATTTTCATGTTTTTCCTAATGATGCACATTAGACAATAGTGTACATAATAATATATTATGTTAGTTATATATCATCAGTATTGTTACATTGCATTCTAAAGTGCTGTCGCAATGAAAATTATATACAGGTTTAATTTGAATAAAACATATTCTCGTTATAGACTTTACAATAAACAATGGACAAATAATAAATGAGGATGTTTGAGCTATAATGAGCATATAATCAATAATTTTTATACTTCCTTGTTCATTTATCAATTGGTGTTTAAAAAATGTCTAGGTATATGGTTATTAATCATAGAGCTTTAAAGATTGAAAAAAAAAAAAAATTTAGAATATGAACTAAACGGATAGAGACAATAAATAAAAAAAAATCCTATGCAATTCAGGAATTAGGCTGCTTTTAACTTTTGAAAGAATGAGAAAATAGGTTTGAGTTTTGTGCAGTTTACTCAAACCTGGTTTGAGTGAACCCACTGCACAAAACACCACAGCAACAAAGAAACGATAAGTAGTACAAAGCTACGATAATGATTAGAAAAACGTCACATAACCATCTTGCCTAGTGTTACAAACATACAAATAAATATAGGTCAAAATACTCACGCGATAATAATGTCCTTTATGGTACCCTGCGGGACTGTGTCGCTCAGTAAAGTATTGTCCACGACGACTGTGAGCAGATTACTTGTGTTATATAACACCACATCTGTGATTTCAACTTCGAAAGGCAGATGACCTATTTCGTGGTACACTACTGATTTCCCGTTGACCCACTGAAAATTAAAAATGAATACTTAATCATTTTAATAAATGCTCATATTGAATGTACCTATTAGCTAGATTAGGAAAATTATCCTTTCTTAAAAGTAAAAATTATTTTTTATGTAAAAGTAGCACACATTGCCATAAAGTTTCTCGCAATTAAATAGGCAGGTAGTCAAGTTAGTATTTATTTAATGTAATTGTTAATAATATATACATATATGTATATATAGAGATTTTCAAATCAGATTTTAAACACATAATTGAATTGAGTTTTAATAACATAATAATATCACAGATGGAAACAGGTAAACACCGTCTCAGCACAGATACATCCTAATAAATGCCACAGGTCATATGAAGCTCTTAAATTTCCGTAAATGCATATTTGGAAATATTCGATGGCCCTACGAAGCCGAGTAGATGAAGTTTTGGTTATTACCTATACATTATGGTATTTTATGATAAATAAAATCTTAGGATTCTTCAATGTATTCGTCATTTAATCACAATGATTATAATATTGATAACGATATGATACATAATTGATATAATACATACAACGAAGATATAAATAAACCATTAGAATGACAACAGATGTAGGTAGTTGGAAATAACGTCGAGATAAGCCAACTGAAGAACGGTGTTAAATATTCGGTATCGGGGTTGGCTAAATTTTCCGTACTTGAGATAAAACGATCGTTAAGGAAGTTGCATTACGAAACTTAATGTTAAAAAGCTGTTTATTTGTCAATGATAATTGATAACACTATCGTTTGAGTGCAAATAGGTTTAACGATAGTTTCGATTGTTACGTAAGTAGGTAGGTTACATATTTGTATAGTGCATTATCTTATAAATGGAAACTTTTCTTGGGAAAATATTTATCATTTCGAAATAATAGATGTCAAACACTTTGGTTGAACCGACCATCCTTTTTATAATTTATCTATAACCTGATACTATGTTTTGATATTATGCTAAAGATTCTTATCTAATATTATAAATGCGAAAGTAACTCTACTTGTGTATCTGCCTCTTCTTCACGCCTCAACAACTGATATGATTTGGATGAAATTTTTGTACAGGGAAAACTTGAGACCTGAGAAAGTCATTAAAGTCAAATAATTTCATTTTCGAAATCCCACGGAATAATATGTGGGATTTCTTTCATAACGCGGGCTAGGCATGAGTGGAAACCTAGTTGACCATGAACAATGCATTTGAAAATCTTACTGGAAAATTGAAAAGAAAACTATTTTTGCCTCATCGAGATTTTTGTATGGATATGTAACTCGTTCTACTGGAACAGAAAATAACAAATCTACATCTTATTAAGGAGTCCGTAAAATGTCACGCAAATCCATAATAAGTAAGTAATCGTATCAGTAGGTGAGTATGATCGCATATTGAAGTAATAATTATGCACATTTGTTGGACAGTAAAAGTTCTCAGTTTCTCTCAGGAAGGAAATTGTTACGGTAATGCATAATTAAATTAAATACGGGTATTTTACAAGTTAAATTATCATCGGTATCCTTAATTACATTATTAGCAGATAGTAGGTTAATGTATCCTGAGCGATAAGAAAACTCAAAACTTATTTTATTGAGGTAAAAATTTAAGGTTATTTTATCGTTAATTAAATTTATTTTTATGAGAAATGGTAGTATGATCCTTATTCCTTATTCCAATTAATTAGTTATAAGAGAGAGAACGATTGCCATAAGTTCGCAGTTGGTATCCTTTTACTGAATAATAACAATAACGATATAAAAGACATTTCCTTAAACATAAGTCAAACCACAGAACGGTACAGTGTTATAGTTAGTAACACGTTTGATTTTCTAGAAATGATTAGAGTTTATAGAGCTGTTAAATCGACCACAAGATGCCATAACGTACTTTGGTCTATATTATGAGGTTTAATGACATTTCTATTGCAGTTCATGATGTAGAAAACATTCGCAATTAAGAAATAAATATGTCTATTCTGGGAAAAGATTTTCATCATAGAACATTAAATTAATGCGAATGTACACACATTAATACATGTAATACATCCATGTAGAGAAAATCGATTCCGACAGATCCGTGAAGATGAGAAAAATGTCAACAACTTCTTTTAATCTATGTCTATCTTATTATTACCCAAGCTTCATTCATTGTGATTCAAATTTCTATCTGTCTATAAATAAAAATGAGCACGATGAGAAAATTAATAGAATATTGTTTTAAAAATAAAAAATTCCCGTGATTTTTAAGAGGAAGAGAGCAATACCACAGGTATTATTTTGTTTTTAAGACAAAAACAGTCAACAGAATATAACCACTTATTACATAGTGAGGCATAACAATAGATCTTTTGATGCTCATTAATTAAAATTACATTAATACTTAACAGAACAATAATAAAAAAAACAGATGTATTCTAATAATAATATTCTCATTCCATTGTTATTATATCAAAGGACCTTCAGATAACACCTACATGAAAGAGGAGTCATTGTCTGCGAAATCCATTACAAGGTATTATACCTGCAACACGTTGTTTGTCCACTTATCCGTTGTTTATATATGGAACAATCGATTGTTCATAACAATAATCTATAATCTTTGACCGAAACGAAAATACTTCGAAATTAGAGTAATATGCTGTAAAGGATCCCTAAAGTACCCAATCCAATTGTGAATTAAGGAATTCGCACGGGGTCAATTCCGAGCAAATGTTGGTCGCAAGACCGGACTCATCTGACAAATTGTCCAATTACATGATCGCAATTGCCCAGCGATAGCTGACAGTTGTATGGCTGTGACACCTTGGTCACGAGACTCACGACACACATTGGAATACCGGCGTATTTCACGATTTTAAATGCCTTTCATTCATTTTGTTAATTACTTATTAAGCTACTAGCGGTCCGCCCCGGCTTTGCCCGTGGTACATGTTTACGTTTTCTTTACATAAGAACCATCCTCGTACTTCAAGGAACATAATAAAAAAAGAATTATCGAAATCGGTTCAGCCGTTCTCGAGTTATGCGCTTACCAACACATTTTGCGATTCATTTTTATATATAAGAAGATAAGATAAGATTAGTAATTTAAAGAGGAGTAGGTACAGTTGCGTTATGTGGAAATTAGATAAGTGATAACCCACCGGTAAAGATTCTAAATGAAATATCAAATAAGAATCCCTATACTATAACAATTACATTATAGTATTCCAAAACAGATTTCTGATTGAGGTTTCATTGCGAATTTGCGAATCTGGATGAGAGTCAATAGAATGAAGATCCTTTCAACTATCGAGTTCCTAGATATATGTAGGTACTTACAACTTGAGCAGCATAGTGTGCGCTGCTGAATCTCAGCCAGACCCGCTGTCCGGCCTGCCCCCACCACCAAGGGGCATAGAAGCGACGGTCGTACCACACCAGACCAACGTGGTCGCGTAACGATGCGTCTTCACCCACGTCGTTGTATGACGATGGTACCGGCATTGGTATCACGGGACCAGTCTGTTGAACGATGTACATGAATTTTGGTATACATAGTTCATGATTTAGTTTCATAAGAAGGTATCGAGTAATTTTTTGTTACATTTTCTGAATAATAAATGTGCTTGTTAAAACTGAATCATATTTTGATATATTAGTAATAAGTAATAACCAAAGAAAACTATGACTAAGGTAGATAAGTAATATTTGTCATATCATATTCTTCATAATCTAAAGTAAAAGGTAATGTAGATCTTGTGAAAAGATTTTATCATATATCAAAGAATTGTCATCGCTCGAGATTACATTACAAGTGCGTATTAAATTGTCTTCACTGCAATATAATTCTTGATTGTTTCCCAGGGAAACGAACTTTTATTTCACAATTTCCGTTCGCATTACATTATGCACGAGGAGACTCAGTTTCGAAATGTTTTACATGACGAAGACAAGCAGATTCTTACGTGTGAACAACGTTCATTTAATATTACAAGTATTTATGTCACTAGTATAAATATTCGCTTTAGGGCCGATTTTTCAATCCTTGGATAAATCTTATCCGCCCAATAAAGTATATAACACAATAATATACAGATGTCACCTGTAAATTATCAAAAACCTAGCAAATAACACATTTTTGAAATGGTTGTTTAACGAATAAGAAAGAGAAGATTCCACGAATAAGTTATTGAAAAATCTGCCATTATTCAAATAAAACGTCGGTAAACAAAATTAATAAGCAATGAACTGTAAAATTTTCCTGTTGAATATTTGATTTGAAATTGCTTAAATTACCTTATCGAGATCCTGTTCGTACCATCCATTTTTGTAACCGAATTCCGGGTCTGTTGGTGATTTTCTAAAATTCCATATTCCATCTAATGTCTTTACATCTCTGGTTTCCGATGCACGTGGGTATAAGGGAGCACCTGGGTTCACGGACCTTTTCCTCGGTAATTGGTTGATCTCATTCGCACTGGCCGTCACTGGTACAGTGGCTTCAACGACGGATATAACCAGCGTACATAGCAGGAACAAACTCGTTCTGATTAACATTATCTGAAAGGAGAATGCTAATAAATCTTTGGTGCATAAACTATTTTATGTACGGAATGCATAAGTCATGTTGTTATCCAAACACGTTAAAAATTATATAGTTACTGATGGCCACGCAAATTCGCACAAAACTACATAACCGAAAGCAATTTCTTAATCTAACCATTACCTCATGTTGCATATAAGTTACACGAAGAATTATTTATTAGATAATACGCGAAGCAATAGCACATCAATAATTATTATCCAGCATGGGTACGAGAGAATGTTTAATTCATAGAAAGTGAAATACTGGTTAAGATGCAAGACGAGGGAGCATCAACATCGGATGTCGTGTAACAAGGCGAAGGCAGAAAGTGATAATGGACTATTTTATACTAATTTTTACATTATCTATGCACAGCTTTATTACTACATTAAAATGCACATCGTTAAAGGATTAAGATTCATATCGTTTAAATAACCATAACGGAAGTTACTTTAGCTAAACATTTCCGTAATACAAAGCTAATTTGCGAGTGAAAAACTAAGTATAAAGTCAAACTTTTATTCAAGAGCTAGTTATTAGAATAGAATTCGTGTAAAATTCAATTTAATGAAATTCAACATGGTGAGGAATTTAAATATAAATACTTTTATATTGGATACAGGATACTCGATTCTGCATACTTACCAAGTTTTTATTTTATTATGCGCGACATAAAACACGTTTAGATTATCTAACTTTTTTATTAATTTAAATGTGTTTTTTATACATATTAAAAAATAATTTAAGTTATGGTATAAATTACCTTGTCTATGTTTTAGCAAATGCGTTAACTCACAGCAGCACTCATTCGATATTGAATGATTCTAGATATACTTAGGCACTTTTATGTTGAAAAATTACCATAATTTTCAAATTACTGCATGCTTAAAGTTTTTCAAATAGTTACTATTACGAAAATTGGGTGCAAAAAGCGGGTGCAAATATTTCATTTGTAAAATGCGTTTATTGCAAAACGAGCTGGCTTTCTAGAGCATGCGCATAAACAATACATCTAACAACAATTCTCAGTTGGATTCCACATGCCGGCATACAGCGAATCTCGCGATAAACAGATTTTAGCGTGTTTCACATAACTCTTACGATAACAGAGTTATTGATAATTAACGTTCCCATTATGTGTAACGTGCATTGTTCACAACATTTCTTGTCCATTTCCAATTCAGATTTTAACAAAAAAGTTTGTCGTAATACATAGTAATATTATTTTAAACGTTGCAGTCGTGTGAATATGGGATTTGAAGTGAGACAAATAATTGAGGATATAAGTTAAATGTTCGTTTGTGTAATATTATGTTGGACGTTGGTATTTTTATTTAATGATACCTACGGTGAATGTAAATCCATACTAATATTATAAATGCGAAAGTAACTCTGTCTGTCTGTCTGTCTGTTACTCAATCACGCCTAAACTGCTGAACCAATTTGCATGAAATTTGGTATGGAGATATTTTGATACCCGAGAAAGGACATAGGCTACCTTTTATTGCGAAATATGTAGTATGTACCACGGGCGAAGCCGGGGCGGACCTCTAGTAATATATAAAATGATATATTGCTTTTTATATAATTAAAAAAATGTTCATCTAATATGAGATAATATCAGTAAATATTATCTCATATTAGATGAGATGATATTCTTGAAGATTTCCATTTTCCATTTATTATTTTAGGATATAAAATTGAGGGTTGAGTAAGAGAAGGTGTTCATTGTTTTACCACTTAATTCATATCCTGTTAATATATGTATGGCAGTGTGTGAATATGGATTTGGGTAAAAAAAAGTTTCAAGATTAACAAAAAATTTAATTATCCTTAACACGCTATCATTAATTTAATTTGTAATAATTATACAGATAGAAGATAAGTTTTGTTATTATATCAACACGGATGTAAAGTTATTAATTCTGTATTTAATTTATACTTGAAGCTGTGGCCTACAGCTTTGATACGAAAATATATTTCAATATTATTTCTATTAGTTTTTGTCTAGATATCAGGATTCATGAGTCATTTTTAGGCATATGGGAGATACAGTGGACATCTGTTGTATTGTTCTGTAATTGCAACTATTCACTTTATTTAAAACTATATAAGGTCGTATTGCGGCTTGAACTTGGAAGAAGACGGATAAGTATGTGTTTTAATTATAAGTACTATTTAGGTAGGTAAGTATATTATGTTTTCGATTGTATTATTATCACTCCTTAAATTGTATGAATATTTATATTATCAATGTGCAAGGAAGTCATGCTGTACTTACTATATACATATCGAAGATATAAGTCAACCAAGCTAGGTTTCTTGAAATAATCTAAATGAAATCGGCACGGCCACGGGCCATATATATTAAGCAAAATATAGGTATCACTAGAAATTTTATAGGTTACTGACCGTTTTGCCAAGTTTATCGATCGACTAATTGATAACATGTTTACGAAGCCTTGATAATATGTATATTTTTTTACTTAATAAATAAATTTTATTGCATACCTAAGCAACGCTAGATATTTTCACCTTTGGATCGTCATTTTGTGGATTATTGAAAAAATATATTATTCTTTGCAAAACAAACATAACTAATTAAAAGGTTGTCCAATAAGTCACAGTTTTCTTTTTTATATTGTCGATTATGAGGACGTTTTGTTTGGTTTCCATAGATAAATAATGGGCCCAAATAAATAACGAGACAATAAAAATTGAAATTTCAGCATATTTTTTAGAAAGCGTTATTTAAAACAAAACGGTAGTAGGTAGCGACTATATATATATGTTAAGTAAGCAATAACTTATAACCATGAACTTTATATTTTAGTACCTAACTACTCTTAAATTAAATATTATATTCATATAAAACGTAGAGTCGTGGTAGCAACGTGGTAGAGTCATTTTGAAAGTTGTCTTATTTTCAGTTACAAGTATTGTTATGTGAATACTAGCCGCTAATCACGGCTAGAGTCAAGTCATAAAACCAGATAACACAGACGTACCTGTAATCTGTATAGGAATTATTTAGCTTTCTCTTCGTGAAAAAAAAAATTTAAATCAGTTTCAGGAATTAAATCCAGCTATGAACACAAACTTGCACATCGTTCTATCAATGCTAATCATAACATTCACATGTCATTATAATTCTGTTACCCTTGCATCCAGCTGAGTGTGCTCATTGTACTCTGCTCTGGAATGCATTATCGTTGATCTCTTTTAATGCTAGCCTACACAAACGCTCTTTGTTGTACGGCTCATTTATAATGCGAGTGCCATATTAAGTTGCGCCAGTATTAAAGGACTTTAAATATTAAGCAGCCACGCAAGCGTTTCTTTATTCAGTTTGTTTGCTCCATTTGTATTTTTTCTCACGAATTCCTCCGTAATATGAACCTCTCCAAATAGAGCAACAGTTTTAATTGAAATAATTTCTCAATTACTGAAGTAAATTAATCAGTACTTAAATAGGAGAAATGTAAACAATGTTTTTCACAAACATTATGTAATATATAGAAAAGCTGTATATATTGTTAAAAAAAATTGTAAAGCTTATTGTAAACAACAATACTATCTATGAGCGTTGTGTTGAAGTTGTTGTCTGTTGAAAGGACAGTTTCCCACAGAGTTCTCTCTAACGACTTAATGAGTTAAGAAAGCCAAAAAGGGCAGTTCAATTAGCCAAAATCATTGTTCATTAATGTTTTTTAAAATGGCTGTCATTGCTCTGGTTTAATAATTAAGTACCTCATTACCTACTAACTTATCGCTTTGTTCCTTAAGTAGGTTCATCGGCAAAACTAGGTTTACGATGTTAGCTCTCCAGTCCATTTTATCTTTGAGTTGGCAAATGTGTACATATGTATTTGCATTACACAATGTAAGCATTATAAATGGACTTTTATCAAATTCTGTTATGCCTTAGTATTGCTTAAAAATATAGTGGTTGATGCGTTGACTTTGCTTTATATGTAAATATATTACCTAACATCCATTCAGTAGATCAGCAAAATTTCAACATTGTTCAAAGATATGAAGATAGGTAAGCTAGAAATTTTACTTAGTGGTGTCCTTGCACTCTCTGTAATATAAGAAATAGAAATTCTGCGAGGTAACATTAGAATGCAATCTCATTTTGCATGATATCACTCAGCAAGTTTCTTGATAACCTACTCGAGCTGTGGCACAAAAATGTGAATTAGTAGTTTGTATGTAATTATAGATCAGTGACTGATTTATTCTGATTTCTAAAACCTTATTTATGCTATTGTAACAGACAAAAAGAACGTTAAAAGACTGACTTGAGCATTAATATGATAAACCATCTAACATCTTTTTGCAAATATGTATGTACTTATATTCGGTAACACAATCAAGATGTATATATTTTGTGACAAAAAAAGTCTAAACTACAGCGGTAAAACAAGAATCGTTACACCTTAGAATCTTAGATCATTCTTCATAGTGTCACGAAATCTGAAGTAGGTATTTTTATTATTTGAAGGCATCAAGTAAACAAATCATGTGCGCGTTTGTTTTATATGAGGTAACGTCTTAAGTTTCTTTAAAATTTAATATTCTTAAGAGCTTCTGTCGTGGTTGGTAGTTTATATTACACAATATCCGACATTTTTATTGCTGTTTACTCACTACTAAGAATCCTTGACAATGTTTTCGTAAAAGCGGTTTAAAATTTCAGAGGAAATAGACTTTCTAGAAAACATATATTTATTTACTTATTTAAATATATAAGTACATAATGTACTCTACTCTACTATCTATTATATAGTTATTATACCTATTATGTAAGTAATTAATACCATTTTGAATTGCAAATAAATGATTTTGATTTTGTTTTTTAATCTTTTTTTATCTAATATAGTTTACTACTTTTGAAATATTTGTGTCAAGTATTAAAATATTATTATTAAATATAAAAAAAATACGCATGTGTGTGGGACTTGCGTGTATATGGGCTGTTATAACATTTTTGGAAGTACATATAATGCATAAAACCTGACTATATTATAACTACAACATGTATAAGAATTTCAATTTCATAAAACCACAGTAAATATAATAAACAAGAATGGTCTAAAGAATGCTATCTATGGCACTATTACTTTGAAAAAATCTAATACATTTTAAATGGTATGCCGTATCACGCTATCTTCCGGTTATTAAAAACCATTTAAAAACACACATTATACATATAACGCGATTATAAGAAAAGGATGAAGATCCTTTTGTCTGGAGGTCGGTTAATAAAAGTCAGGAAGGTATTATAGGCCTGAAGGTAACGTGCTTAGGTATCTGAAAATCCATATTCATGATAGGTGATATACCTATACACCTATTGCTAGGTATATTTCTAATAACTCTGATATCTTGTAACACATAAAGTTTGTAATAATAACATAATATTATGATTATTGATTATACCCCGTGTTTTTGTATGAAGGTTTGTATGTATTCACATTGTTGTGTCAAATCGTGATCGTGACCGTAAAATACCACAGAAATACATATTATATTAATTTTATAGGTAATATATTTGTTGCCTCTTAAATTAAGTATATATGTAATATATTATAGGTACATACTATGAACAATTATAACGATATTCAGGTGAAAGTTCATAATATAGGCTTATATACATCATTGATATTGAAATATTGTTCTAGTATATCACTAAATTATGTATTATCTTAATAGCTATAATGAATACTTAATACTAATAATAGGTACCTTTAGTATCTACTGGAGATGTGTGTTGCTGTTTTATGCAATCTAAGAGATTATGGAAATTTAGTAGGTACAGGTTAGTAACTAAGATTAAGTATACCACTTTTCATTATATACTATGCTAATATTAAATGAGGGATTACAGTCATACATAATAATTATTATTGTTTAATGTTTAAAGTAAGGTAAATAATAGAGGGCAGTGTAAGTTTCAGAGAATTGTCAACTTAATCCAATAGATTATGGGATTAGAGTACTAGGTACGCGTAGGTATCTAAGTAGTCAACATAATATTGAGGAATTTATATTACTTATATCCTCTTAAAATGTATAGTTTTTCATAGTAAAATGAATAGAAGCGTCTCATCCAATAATTTATTTATTTATTTATTTATTATTATAATAATGGAAATATAGGCTAAAAATTTTATTATTTTATATTATACACCTTAATTTAACATACATAATTATCTTCTTTAAGACCATAAAATAAACAATTATTTGAGATACTTAATACTTTATATAGTTGGGTATATTATTGATGTAATTCGAATTTAATCACAAACAAGCAATATATACAAACAATTAGCAGACAAGCTTCATATTTGCATTATGCCAAATCTATTATTATAGAAAATAGAACTAATAGATAATTTTATTATCGTATCATTATATTAAATATTATTACATGATAGAATTTGTGATCTGAACTTTCTTTTTATGATAACCTCTTAACTTAGTGTCTGATAAAATAATAATATATTCTCGTCATGATAAGCGTGGGTCTATAAAACATTTCAGGAATAATTCTGGAATTCCTAAATAATTATTAATTAATGAAGATTAAAGACATTTAAATTAAAAGCACAATTAAAATGTACATAAACAAGTCATACATTAATATTCGATAGTGTTTATAAAATAAGTAAAGTTAACTCAATTTACAATTAGTTACGGTCGAAAAAATATCTCGTATGTGATGATTGAAAGATAATAATAAAAACGCATCATTATGTAGTTCAGTAACACATTTTCAATTGAAAAACAAATGAGATTGAAACGTTTTAAATATGATCACAATTAAAATTTGAAAAGTGTTAATACTTACTTCTTAGGAAAAAGTTACTTTCCGATAAATTTTGTCACCAATACTGATAATATGAACGATAAAACAAATTCAGGAACTGCGCATTCCTTAAATAATATTTTTTTTATTCGAACATGGAAGTTATTCCGTTAACATTTTAAGTAAATAAATTCAAGACGCGGGAATTTGCATTACGCTTATATTTCAAACGAGGGCGCGTTTACCGCGCGAAGTTTGTTGGCGAACTGTCGGTAAATTACTATTTACTCTGTGGTGGACTGGCTGGATAGGATAATAAAACTGTCACTATTTGAGCGGGAGCGGGCAGCGGGCGACATTCGAAATTTAAATTTGAGATTAGAAAAAAAAAATATACTTATCTTCTCTTCTCTTTTATCTCTATACCTATATAACATTTTCGTGTCACAATGTTATAGTTATTATATTATACCATACTTTTCTAAAACTGGCTGAACCGATTCTCATGAAATTTTGTATGCCTGTAGGGACTAGGGTAGATCTGAGAATCGGCCACCATCTATCTTTCATACCGTTAAATTAATATATTTTAATGTTATTATCATGTAGTTATGAATCTAAATAAATTGACAAATTTGATGTAAAGGATACTGTTAATAAAATTAGGTATATTCATGTTATTATAATGCGACCTGCTATTTTATATAAAAATTACAAATTTATAGCAAAAGAAACAATTTTACAGCAAAATAAATCAATTTGAACAAATTGTAAAACCAATTATTGTATATATATGTATATAGTCACTTACTTAAAAAAAAATCAATTACAATAACTAAAATGTGATTACAAAATGTTCTGGCAAAGGTACACATTAGCACCAAAATTAGACTATATTTTACAATAATCTGATTTCTCTTTTAAATATTTTTCATCAACAGTCTGATTGAAGAATGACATAGAAATCAGTCAATCGGTCGTGGTTAACCAACAAATTGTTACGTTCTAAGACTGCTGAGTAGGTAAAATAAACATTTTCCAATTAAACTATTTTTAATTTCATTAGCACGAAGCCATAAATTACAAAGTTAAATGTTATGAGATTCCCAGTCAAACCTGTTGTTACAATTTCTCTTTGTTGACGTAATCACTAAAATGTTGTTTTCGTCGTGAATAAGATTTATATTAACTTGGAGTAGATTTAAATTTGATAAGAAATGTATCAATTTGTTAATAATTATAATAAAATCGTATCGTATCGTATCGTATTTCGTAAAAAAATCACAAAACAGCATCTTACCAGGACTGAAATAAATTTAAATGTATTTTTATCGACATGCGGATCAATTACAATAATTAATTTGGACTGAAGTAAATACCAACTACCTACTGTACGGTTTACTGAAATTAAAAGTGTGTACCTATAATGTATATTCAATATTGGCCATCCCTTACCCTGCGTGACTCCATAGGTATACATCTGACAACTGGAATGAATCCTGCCAGATCTTATACGTAGGTTCAATTAGTATTTGGGTTGGGCTCTTGGGTGCGTCCTCAATCATACACAACCTTGCTTCAATGCCCTCAATAAACATCGCTGTTCATTTTTAGCCGGTCAACAGAACTGTGGATTCATTCGCCATGTGCTGTGTACATTGGTCATTGTTATGTATTCACGTCCTTGATACCTGTAAAGATAAACACAAACATTACCCATATTATGTATAACCTTTAAAGGTCACTTGGGGAAATAAGTTTTGTGAGCCGATATCTTCTTAGGCTTTCGTGGCGTTTGGACTTTGGTTCTGATATTTTAATAATGAAACAGTCAAGTAATTAAATTTAAAGAGCTTCGAACCCAAATGCAAGAGTTTGGAATATTTTTTTAGAATAGAAAAGTGTTATAGGCAAATACGATTGGCGGAGCTTTCCATCGTCAATTCTTTAGTTAAGCAGATAATCATTATAAACTACTCAATATTTATCTTTATTTAGTGTGAGAATGACCCAATTTGTGCCGAAGCGTGCTTTAGGTCACGTGACAAACCGACTCATTAATATTTAACTCATAATAATTGGTAAATTGCAAAAACTTCTTCAGCGCTCTACCTCCTTGCGTGAGGTTTTTGCTATTTCCTGTATGGCTAGTATACACCTAAAAACTTTATTTTAAAATACGGAAGTATCAAGAACGCATAGAATGCAACCAGTACATTCCGTTCGTTCTTCATACGTATGATATATTTCTACTTAGCCACATACGAGTACGTAAGTTTATGATGCGGCGCGGCCGCGGCGCTACAATTACCTACACTATATTACTGAATTATTGTAGTGATTGATAGGTAGGTTAATTAAAAAATAATAAATAGGGCTTTATCGTCTATGAGACTATCGGTTTAAAACATAAATATCTCATGGAGACGTATAACGTTAGTCAACTTATGGAAACTGATATACAAATAAGAAAAGGCTTAAAAGCTTAATCATGTTTAAATGATTGTATAAACAAAACTTTATCCTGCTAGTTCATTATGTTTTAAGTTTCCGAGCTTGTTCTCTTGATTCTAATTATACATTATTTGGTTTACAAAGATTTAGTCTAGCTCGCTTGTTTAAGTGACCTGTTCAGAGGTATTTCACCGAGAGGTCGAAATAAAAATTAGAGGTAACTGACCTGACGAAGAAAAATAGTTTTATAAAGAATACCTAGTGATCTCGCAAAAAATCGTTGAATCTTTCATCGCAATAAAATTCAAACAAGTTTAATCCTATAAAGTAGGTATAAATTCATAAATCACTCGTCAATGGTCAGATATAGCCATGATATAGCATATTTTATAAGGTTAAAGACATTTAAAGTGGAGATTTTGAAAAAAATAATTAGTAAATTTAGATTTTAGAGTATGGATTATTGGATACAGCTTATTACCTACTTAGAACTTAGAATACCGATGTATAAAATAATAAAAATAATTATGGATAGTTTCGCTTGTAGATTAGGTTCCGTAGGTAGGATAATTTGTCTACCATATGTACGATTACAATCTGAAAAAAATGAGAATTTAGAAAATACCTATTCAATTTATAAATGTTTTAGAAAGATACCTTCCTTGCTTTAAATACAGATAATCAAAAAATAACATTACATTAATTTAACGCGATGAATTCATTTTGCACACTTGTTTTAGTATTGTTCTCTGAAGTGCTAAATAAAACCTAACGGATTTGTGCCCATAAAATGCAATAAGGGCGATATAAATTATAAACCGTCGTACCTAACATAAATCTTTGTTATAGGTTTGTGATATCTTTTTAATATAAGCATAGTTAAATCTATTGAGAATTGAGATACTATTAGCATGATAACTTAGTTTTTTAAAGAACTAGGTATCGGACAGCTTAAAATAATTATGTAATACCTAATTAATACAAAAATTATACGTAGTCATTGATTTGCCTTGCGGCGCGGCATGAGGTACCTTTTCTTTTGTAAGACTCAGTATGTACTAAATCCGTTTGAATTAAATAAATATAGGTATGTTATACAGTTTGTTTTCATCAATGTCCATAGATGTATCGATAATCAATATTCTCGTGATGTCATCTACCACAAAAACTACAATGTTTGCGATCCTATGTCAACGAACTTGTCAAACGCAACTTCGTACTGCCATGGTAAAAATATCTTATGCACAAAATATTAAAATTAGATGGTTTTGTACTAATGCAAAACTTTTCGTTTTTTTTTTGGTACCTATATGGCACCTATCTTATAAAGATATGTTTCTTATATATATGTATATGCCAAGGAATCTATTTTGAAATTTAGAAAAGGGATATAGAAAACTAAAGTTGCTGTGTGGTGGCTGTGTGTGAAATTTAAAGACAAATGAACATGTAAAACTGGTAAAATACCACTACAAAATATTATAAACGCGAAAACGCGAAAGGATGGATCATGGATAAGGGCGGCCGTACACGGACCGCTTCAAGCAGTTGAGAGTTGAGACTTGAGACTGACCGCTTGAAGCCGCGACCGCGCGGTGAACTAAAGGCATTCATTCACCGCCGTACACGTGACGGCTCGAGCCGTCGCGACCGCTTCAAGACGTCAACTGCATGACGAAATTCCACCGTGCCGTTGACGGCGCGCGAGCGGTCGTGAAGCATACACTGACTGCTCAAGCCGTTGACTGCGCTAGAGCCGTCGACGGCTCCCTCCCCCCCTGAATATCAATGACTTGACTAGTCAAAAAAATCAACCGCTCAGCCGTCAACTGCTCGAGCGGTCCGTGTACGGCCGCCCTAAGTACCTTCATACCTATATCAATGTTTGTTACCTATTATATTATTGTTACTTATTACTATTTCATAAAAAATATCTAGGTATTCCGTACAAAATCAAATGACCAAATTTACCCCGGCAATTGTCGGAAAATAAAAATAAATTTCGACTTTGTGGACCACCATTTTTGTACGGCATCTGTGTCATACTATTTCAATACTGCTTTCAATCCATTATTCCGCAACGCCGTACAAAAATCATGGAGACAAGGGGAAAAAATCTCTACCTGTACTTTCGAATTCTCATCTGGCACTCAGTTGGACAGCTTACAAGTGACGGCATAGTGCTGAATCTTATTATTTTATGCTCTTATATCGTTCTAGATAGGTCACCTGGTGGTTCAAATGATCCGTAACTTTTTCAACATGGTGTAGTCTATAGGTGAAACCGCTCGTCACAGATAATATAAATTATTTATCTGAATATGATTATTAAGATACATAAAATAATTTATAAATTCGTAAGCAACCTATAAGCATCGGTGGTTCAGTGGTAGAATGCTCGCCTGCCACGCGGGCGGCCCGGGTTCGATTCCCGGCCGATGCATCCCCATTTTTATAGTATAGTTTAGTATCCATATTTATTTATTTTGTATGATGTGTCTAATGTTAGTTATTTTTTCCTAAAAATTTTATAATTTTTTTTTTGCCCACAGAAAATACTGTAGGTATTTCAAAGAAATAGAGGTACAATAATTTATACTGGTTTTGGACTGTAAAAAATGCTATAAAACAATAATCTTATATATAAAAATGAATCGCAAAATGTGTTGGTAAGCGCATAACTCGAGAACGGCTGAACCGATTTCGATAATTCTTTTTTTATTATATTCCTTGAAGTACGAGGATGGTTCTTATGTAGAGAAAACGTAAACATGTACCACGGGCGAAGCCGGGGCGGACCGCTAGTTAATAATAAAAATAAAGTAAGAATTAAAAAAGTGATTGCCGAAACCCGGGATTGAACCGGGGACCTTTAGATCTTCAGTCTAACGCTCTCCCAACTGAGCTATTTCGGCGGTGTCAATGATGTCAAAATTATATGACGTATTTAAAGTAAAAAAAAAAAAACAGTATACAGTAAAAGTTCCTTATTCGCGGGGTATACGTTCCATAAATATGCCGCGAATACAGAAACCGTGAATACGGAATGGTAATATGGGATTATAGGGGATACGTTCCTAGGTGACGATTGAGATTTTTTTCATGACGAAAGTTTCGACGAGTTTCGACTCGAAACTCGTTTCTCATTTTTTTTAGTTGACAATATAAACTAGGAAGAGTGCAGTAGACGCTCGAACACAATTTTTGCAACGAATGTGAAAGACGAAACAATAAAACACGCAAAGCGGCTTTTACTATAAACGGAACTACATTTAAAAATATACTTTATTTATTGAGTTATAAGGTTGCTTCCATTCTGTTTATTTACATTCTCAAAAACATCAATCGCGGCAAAGGCGGCTTGCGACAAAGGCGGCTTGTGTCAAAGGCCTCGGCGATATCATTTAACAACATAATATGTACTTTAGGCAAACTTGTAATAAGATCTATTTTACTTTCTTATTAGTCCATTTGACAAGGATATTGGGTTAGATACCTATTGGAATAATTTTATTATTATGTATGTACTTATTAAATCCGCGAATAAAAAAATTTTTAGTCGCGAATATAGAAATTGGGTCGCATTTTTTTAATCCGCGAATAGTGAAAACGCGAATAAAGGAAGCGCGAATAAGGAACTTTTACTGTATTCACAGATAATAATATAATACAATACTTAATATTATAATTATAAAATTAAGTTCACATTAAATCAGATATTTTCTTAAGAGTTTTATTCATAAATATAATATTTTAGTTACGTTCTGAATATCAAATTTTAGACATCTTCATTATACTGCCATCTATGAAATTATCCTTATACTAAAACAACACCTACAACTACAAACAACACCAACCTTTTACTAAAAAAAATGAGAAACGAGTTTCGACGAGTTTCGACTCGAAACTCGTTTCTCATTTTTTTTAGTTGACAATATAAACTAGGAAGAGTGCAGTAGACGCTCGAACACAATTTTTGCAACGAATGTGAAAGACGAAACAATAAAACACGCAAAGCGGCTTTTACTATAAACGGAACTACATTTAAAAATATACTTTATTTATTGAGTTATAAGGTTGCTTCCATTCTGTTTATTTACATTCTCAAAAACATCAATCGCGGCAAAGGCGGCTTGCGACAAAGGCGGCTTGTGTCAAAGGCCTCGGCGATATCATTTAACAACATAATATGTACTTTAGGCAAACTTGTAATAAGATCTATTTTACTTTCTTATTAGTCCATTTGACAAGGATATTGGGTTAGATACCTATTGGAATAATTTTATTATTATGTATGTACTTATTAAATCCGCGAATAAAAAAATTTTTAGTCGCGAATATAGAAATTGGGTCGCATTTTTTTAATCCGCGAATAGTGAAAACGCGAATAAAGGAAGCGCGAATAAGGAACTTTTACTGTATTCACAGATAATAATATAATACAATACTTAATATTATAATTATAAAATTAAGTTCACATTAAATCAGATATTTTCTTAAGAGTTTTATTCATAAATATAATATTTTAGTTACGTTCTGAATATCAAATTTTAGACATCTTCATTATACTGCCATCTATGAAATTATCCTTATACTAAAACAACACAATGATAATAAACATGAGGTGTTTGCTTAAAAAGGTTAGTTGTGAACCGTTAGATAGCGCTTATAGCAGTTACAAACGGGATATATGCGCAAAAATGATGAAGTCTGAAAATTTATAGTAATAATTATTCAATACCAACATTTATTTATACATTTTCATTTAAAAAGCCAATGTCTGTAACAAAATAATTCAATACATCTAAGTTTCTCCTGCGCGTGTTTGCCACTGAACTCCTAAATGGCTAGACCGACTAGGTACAATGTTATTTTTTTGTGTGTCTTCCGGTTGATTCAAGAATAGTTTTGTCATACCCTACTTTACTGATAAATAATAATTACTATTCACGTAGGTACTCCGTTTTAAAACATTAAAACTTTACGGACCGCTTACATAAGGTGATTTTTTAAAGGCATGACCACAGACATAATTTCATTAATCATTTGTAAGTATTTACTGAAATTATTTAGTAATACTGGTAATCCACCCTAACGTTTATGGCAGCACGTTCTTCAAAATAACACTCGTGAATATAAAATAGCTGGCAATTCGCAAATTCAAATTATTTTGTAAGCGAAATTTCGCCGTCATTACTGAGCTTCAGTCTTATTTAAATAAAGACGTAATCTATAAGTTGTATACCTACGTAGTATATTATTATTAGTCTGTGCTATAAGTAAAGTCTAAAGATTTAAGCCAAAGCATTCTAATATCATTATAATAATAAATAAAATCTCCATTAGTTACTAAATTAAATCCTCAATCATTTTTAAATTATAATGTCAAGAAAACAGATTTTCTGATGCATATAATTATTAAGATTTGGCGTAATAATAGAAAAATGTAGATAAAAATTAACTGCATTATTACTTCAATATGCACGAACATTTTAACGAATCATAATTTTTGAAACGAGGATGGAGGAAGGTAATAAATAAATAAAGTATCTATACTAGTGTTGTATTTAATTATCTGTGGAATAAAGTAATATACCTACCATTTTAATGCATCATAATAAAATGCTCAAAAAATAGATATATCATTTTACAATGGTAAGTTTGTGGGTGTAACCGTCGGGCCGACTACAGAAAGAATTGGATCGAACCTTCGAATCCGGTGAAGACTAATGAACAAAATCGATCAGTAAGACTGGCATGGCGTGAAATACACGGTCAATTACTTACAAATAGCCTCGAGACTTTACTCTAATTTTGTACCAAATATGTATTGTCCGCTTTGGGAGGTCTCGACGTCTATTAATTATGTGGGACCAGGGAGGACGAGGCCCAGCCGCATCTCAACAAATCTTAGGTGGAGGAGAGGAGGGTATCAGCAAATGACGTAATTTTTTTTAATATAAAAATGGGACAGGTTCCATTCTGCTTTGTGTGATGAATTTCTAAATACAATCGAAAGAATAGATTTGATATTTGAAAATCTCACGTGAGATAAATTACGAGGAAAGAGGGCGAACCAAATCTCTAGAGATCTTACGAAGGACACCCTTGGGCCCTTGGGGGATCAGAAAATCCTCAAAATCGTGTCACGAAATTTATGAATATCCCCTATATCGTCCCATCCTACTAATATTATAAATGCGAAAGTTTGCAAGTATGGATGTATGGATGTTTGTTACTCTTTCACGCAAATTCTACTGAACCGATTACAATGAAATTTAGCACACTTATAGAAGGTTACTTGGATTAACACATTATTCCATTGAAAAGTTACATTTGGGGTTGCATTTTTTAGAGGACGCAATTTTATTTTTTTTGATGTGTAGGGGGGTTCAGTGTGAAGCTATCACCAAGTTTGTGGGGTCGCCACCCTTGTCCCACGGCCGCCATCTTGAAAATAGCGGTTGATATGGTTTTTACGATATATCTCTTTAAATATTTATTTGATAAAAAAAATTGTTAACATTGTTTATTGCAAATTAAATTCTCTACAACTTTGGTCCAGTAACTTTTTGTCGTAGAACTATAAATAAAAAAGTTATAAGCGAAAATGTTCAGAAATTAGAGATATTTATATTTTTCAATAAAACTTTTTTTTATCATTTTACGAAGAAATGATATCAGACCATTATTGTAGATTGTTTTTTGAGGAACAACTTTTATATACAACATTTTTTCATTAAGTAAATAGCTAAGATTTTACAGCGCTCCGAAGTGAGTACTATTTTTCAGTACTCTTAACTATACAGTATACATATATTATGTGTGTACTAATAATAATTTGTCATCAGTAATTGTTTTTAATATTTTTAATAATTAATAATTAATTTTGCAATATTATTAATAATTAATTATTGACTGAACTGACTTGAAGTCTGGAAGCGCGTTTTTTTTACGTCGAAAAGCAGGGCTGAAATGTTCTGCAGTGTGCTTCCATTGTTCTGGAGTCTGGGAAAAGAGCCAATAGCCATTATATGTATAGTTAGGAGTACTGAAAAATAGTACTCACTTCAGAGCGCTGTAAAACCTTAGCTATTGACGTAATGAAAAAATGTTGTATATAAAAGTTGTTCCTCGAAAAACAATCTACAAAAATGGTCTGATATCATTTCTTCGTAAATTGATAAAAAAAAGTTTTATTGAAAAATATAAAAAGCTCTAATTTCTGAACGTTTTCGCTTATAACTTTTTTATTTATAGTTCTACGACAAAAAGTTACTGGATTTTGTCCAGTAACTTTTTGTTGTTGTTGTAGAAAATTTAATTTGCAACAAATAATGCTAACAATTTTTTTTATCAGATAAATAGTTTAAGAGATATATCGTAAAAACCATTTCAACCGCTATTTTCAAGATGGCGGCCGTGGGACAAGGGTGGCAACCCCACAAACTTGGTTTTAGCTACTCACTGACCCCCCCTACACATCAAAAACATAAAATTGCGTCCTCTAAAAACTGCAAGGTTAGGCCTAAAAAATGTAACATTTCAATGGAGTACATAGGGTAGGTTTTATCCCGGAAATCCCACGGGAACGGGAACTATGCGGGTTTTCCTTTGAAAACGCGGGCGAAGCCGCGGGCGGAAATCTAGTAGATTATAATGTATCATCATTATTTTTTTATAAGTGAAAGAAAGCCTTATCATCATAATTCATAAGTGCAAGTCCACACTGCGAGCCTAGCGCGGTTGCGACGGCGGGCGCGAAATATCAAACGTATGAAACGCGCCTTTGCGTCCACATTGAAATGACTAAGGCGGAAGCCTAGTGCGACGGTAAGTGCAGGTCCACACTGCGAGCCTAGCGCGGTTGCGACGGCGGGCGCGAAATATCAAACGTATGAAACGCGCCTTTGCGTCCACATTGAAATGACTATGGCGGAAGCCTAGTGCGACGGTAATGAGCGAGCCAGCGCGCGTAGTTTTCAAACGCTTCTGTCCGCGCGTTCTGGCCACACTACGGGCCTAGTCAGCAAGCGACCCAATGCGCGGACGGCGGGGGTATCAAACCAGTTCGGTCTTATCGCTCGACTTCTTATATTATATCCTTTATTGTTTTTCGTAAAATAGCGGTAAATACTTAATTGTTTAAGTGAAACTTCTTTATTTATAAGTGCGATTCAATCTAAAACACTTATATACACCACAGTAATTTTGTAGGGTATAATCTCAATTCTTCATATAAGATTCACCCGTTATTCCTCTGTTTTATTTATTTCGTGTACAACTTCTATAATGATCTCATCTCAAAATCGGACTGTCCAGTAAAAATAGCAAATCGTCCAAAGTTTGCAACACCCGAAAAACGTCGAACCGCTACTTGAGCTTGCGCGTCGGTGTGGCCACCGCGAGCGCCCGCTCGTCGCGCCCGCCTAGGCCGCCGCCACCGCGCATTCAGTGTGGACGCACACTAATGAGCGAGCCAGCGCGCGTAGTTTTCAAACTCTCCTATCCGCGCGTTCTGGCCACACTACGGGCCTAGTCAGCAAGCGACCCAATGCGCGGACGGCGGGGGTATCAAACCAGTTCGGTCTTGTCGCTCGACTTCTTATATCCTTTATTGTTTTTCGTAAAATAGCGGTAAATACATTGTGAAGTGAAACTTCTTTATTTATAAGTGCGATTCAATCTAAAACACTTATATACACCACAGTAATTTTGTAGGGTATAATCTCAATTCTTCATATAAGATTCACCCGTTATTCCTCTGTTTTATTTATTTCGTGTACAACTTCTATAATGATATTCTCATCTCAAAATCGGACTGTCCAGTAAAAATAGCAAATCGTCAAAAGTTTGCAACACCCGAAAAACGTCGAACCGCTACTTGAGCTCGCGCGTCGGTGTGGCCACCGCGAGCGCCCGCTCGTCGCGCCCGCCTAGGCCGCCGCCACCGCGCATTCAGTGTGGACGCACACTTAGCTAATGCATTTTAACTTAAAAATAACTTTTTTTGTAAGTATGTATAACTATAGGACTTCATATGGAATCTGAAATTTTGAATTTGAATTTGAATGCTCTACATTCGAGTAGTTACCTACTTAGGTCGTCGTCGTCGTCGTCGTTTCAGCCGTGGGACGTCCACTGCTGGACAAAGGCCTCCCTCAGGGTTTTCCACCACGACCGGTCACCGGCGGCCTGCATCCAGCGGCTCCCTGCCACTCGGACCAGGTCGTCTGTCCATCTTGTGGGTGGTCGTCCCACGCTTCGTCGTCCAGTACGTGGTCTCCATTCGAGAACCTTTCTGCCCCAACGGCCATCGGTTCTGCGGGCTATGTGCCCAGCCCATTGCCACTTCAGCGTGCTAATCCGGCGAGCTATGTCGGTGACACCGGTTCTCCTACGGATCTCCTCATTTCTGATTCGATCTCGTAGGGAAACTCCGAGCATAGCCCTTTCCATAGCACGTTGAGCGACGCTGAGCTTGTGCACAAGGCCCAGGGTTAGAGACCACGTTTCTGTACCGTATGTCATCATATTAATGTACAAGCTCATGTGTTTAAGCTAGTCAATAAACTCGCTATACATACTTTGATGAATGAATCCTACGTTTAAACCGAGTTCTTATTAAGAATGTAAAAAGTGAAAACACAATCAAACATAATTTATTACATAATTAATCATAGCGTTATCATAGAAGGGACGTACAGACAGACATTGTCGGTGAGTCAGTTCGAATGACACATGCATTTGTTATTTTATAACTGCAAAAAATCGATATGCAATGACATCCGTCAATTTGTTGTAATTATAGATGACTGGTGCTGTGGTCAGTGTTGATCTTTGACTTTCTTTTCTGACTTCCAGCACTTCCAGTTAATACGAATTGAGATGATTAAAGTAGTGAATAATCTATAGCTGAAGAGTTTGTTTGTTTGTTTGAAGTTTGAACGCGCTAATCTCAAGAACAACTGGTCCGATTTGATAAAATCTTTCGTTGTTATCTAATGCTGGCCATACACCATACTTCTTATCGTCCAATCGTCATGACGCTGCAGCTTGATCCAATCTGCAGTTTGTCCATAGAGACCACACACACAACGTTTGAATTGTCCAATCGGCAGCAACGTTCAGTTGAAGCCATGGCGTCACCGGTGACAGACGACGATGTTTTAGCCGTTTTGGGCGTTTTACTCGTAAAAATGAAACAAAAAAAGGATTATATGCCGGGAAGATTGTTGTTATATATATGTACCTATTTAATGAGTAGTACCCAATGTGTTAAGTAATCTGGTACTTCATCTATCTCCCAAACAAATATTATTCAAATCCGTAACCGTTGACATCTAAACATCCATATACTTTCATATTTATCGACCAAGTGAGCGAAGCGCCTATGCTTCAGCTTGGACGAAAAATGACCGAAAATTGACCAGACTGAAGTGACGATCGCATACCGCCATACACGGTCCAATCGACATGATCCAATCGCCATGATCAAGCCAAAAGAATCGAAATTCGATTGTTCCGTCAAGTATAACTATCATGCCAAATAATGCCAATCCACTCCCACACATGGTCAGTTCTAACTGATCCAATCGGTAGCGTCATGCCGAATGGACGATAGGAAGTATGGTGTATGGCCAGCATAACAACGAAAGATTTTAACGAAGCCCATTTATCGAGGAAGGCTATATTATATAATCACGCTAACCAACACGACCAACACGAGCGGAGCAATGCGGTTGAAATCGCGGGGCACAGCTAGTCCATTATAAGTCTACATTTTCGATAAAACTTTCCTTATGTTTTAATCAAAATAAACATCTTTTTTAATCCAGTTATAACTTGTTACTGCTGCGAGGGAGAAAACCTGTGGAAGTAAAAACAAGGAATCTGTTACGTGACTTACGTAAACTAAGATGGGACAACAGATGGGACAACCTTTTTTCCGAAGAGAAGGACACAACAATATTTAATTTGTAAAAGTATAATCAGCAGTTGTCAATATATAAATCAGTATATAGAGCCTTATAATAATTGACAAAAACTAGCCCTATAGCATAGTAGGAAGAATTTACTATTTATGTAGGAGACATATTATAATAACTAAAGCGAAAGCGAAGAAGGCACACATTTTAAATTTAATGTTTATTCGACATAATTTTACATTCAAGCTATTCTAACATCCTTTTAAATCTTACAGAAATACTTCAAGAGGAAGTTTAAACCATACTGCATCAGTTGCACAAAGGGAATTGATAAAGACAGTTTTTATCTCTACCATTTAAAATATTATAGGCAGTAAAGCAGAGCTAGATAAGGGCCCTAATGTTAACAATAAATCACTTGCCACATACCGAACTTATCTCGCTTGAATAGCTTTTACTTCGTTTAAGAATTAACTTATCAGAAAGAATATTGTTATGATTTTTGTCATTGATACATTCGGTCTATAACAAAATATCTTTACCTATCTGGTTTTTGGAAGAGTAAATTTGACATTTTTTCGGGACTGATTTTTTGTGAAAAAACATGATTCTTGAACAAAGAATCACGAGTGATATTGAATATATTGAATATATCTACAATAGAACAAAATTGCAGGGTTTTAAATAACTAAAAAAATCGTTTCGCATAAATAGACAAACAGTTTTTCAAGTTTGATTATTTTTTATTACACAAAGTAATAATGGCTAAATATCTACAAATTATTAAGTTTTAAATAGTATCATAGAAATAAAAAAAGTTCTTACGCCCAACGTGGGGCTCGAACCCACGACCCTGAGATTAAGAGTCTCATGCTCTACCGACTGAGCTAGCCGGGCTTGTAGAGATCATATGAATATGAGAAATAGGTCACAATTAGGTCAGGAAATGTAGGTATATTATATTGAGAAATGTTGATTTTTATTATTTTGTTTAAAAAGTTTAAATATACAAAAAAATTGGACATGATAACCACAGTCGGATGTATTTTATTATTTTAGCTTTTTTTTTCATCTATGCAACTGTAATTTACCCTTAGTAAAGCGTGGCAGGATAAAGCTCAGTTCTTTCTAATAATGTCTAATATGTAGTTTCATTGTAGAAATGGTGACGATGTTAGTGAATCTCAACAGAGAATATCCACCATGATACTTCGACAGTAAGAGTCTGTTAATCTATTAGTATTCGGATTCTCTTCGATATTATAATGTTCTTCGTAAGTATGAGGGTACTCTGTAGCTTGACGATAGCCTATCCCTTCATGTCTTTCATAATCCGGTGGAGTCAAAGATACGGCACGACCTGATTAGAAACCCTATTTAGTTCAAATTAGTAGATATTATACTACTTAAAAATATTACTACATAATATATTAATGAATATCTATTTGATTTTTTACCTGGGTGGTGGGTGACGATTCCGATGGAGGAATATTCATAAACGTGGATCTTGAAATAAATAAACGTGACTACTTATTTGTTATATTTTAGCGTTGTAGCTCATTTGTTGTATTATGTACTTTTTTCCCAATTCCATAATTGTTTGAATGATGAATGAATGAATTTTAAATTTAATTATTTACCTATTTAATTGTGTCAAATTATCAGTAATTCGATTGTCTCTACTTTATAGCCCTGTGTGGTCTCCAAGCGATTGTTGCTAACTCTAAACTAACTGTCTATCCATGCCACTTCCTCTGCGGATCGCAAGCTGAATACTAATCAGACAGCTACTGGCGCCAGTTGCAAGTTCATTATACATTGTTTTGATGTAACTTCGACGTGGTTCAAGGAGAGCATCGATGATCTTGCTTCATTAATGAATTTATTGGAATTTTACAATTAAATGCAACTGTATTTTGTAACGTGTTTCAAATAATTTCTAACAGCGGGTAAACTATGCTGATATTACCGCTACAAATGAGTTATAGTTACAATAAGTATTACTACATACCAATACTAACGGCATAAAATTTGGCGATACAAAATTACAAAAAGATTTTTTGTGTGCTTACGTACTTCTTATATTTGTTTTTACAATAATTGTGTTTGGGTAATTTTATCACTTGTTTATTTTTCAAAGTTTGTACACACTTTACAGTTTGAGACGTGGCGTCGTATGAATATTTGGAAATAGGAAATAATTAGGTAGATATTTCTTACATTACATATACGAATTATTATGCAAAAAAACACCTAACACAATTCATTAGTATACTCCAGACTGCTCTGTTTCCCAATACTCGAATGACTGTAACTTCATATCTATGAAAACGTGTACAATTAACGTAATAGTCAATATTAATTAGGTCATTACCAATCAGTCGAATTTAACGCTCCAAGAAGTTCAAGTTACAAGTTACAACTTTGTTTACATTAGTGACGTATAATTGGGACGCGGATTTCCGTTTTGACTCATCTTATGAGATACAGCCATTAACGAGGAGTTTCTCGTTCACTCTGTGGTTTAGACGAAGAGGCCTAAATCAAATAGGTATTCCCTGTGACTAACGATGCACCGGTAATAAATTACCCTGAAACTTTTCGTTCAGTAACCTTATTGGTCATAAATATCGCACAACTTTCTGTAAAGTACGGGAAAACGAAAAATAAATGAAGACTTGTAGGTTCGATCGAGGTATAAAAAATATATTGGCGGTTCTAAACTTGATGGAGCTAAAATTGTGACATGACAATAAACCTATTCATAATAATTTTATAATATATACCTATTTCCTCACTATCCATTCATGCAATCATAATGTAGGTATATGTGTTATAATTACGCACTTCATAAAATTTGTTAATTATCCTCCTAAATTTATTACATTTGGCATGACTGTCCATTTTATTAATTTCTATATTAGGTATATGCATTTCAAATTCTTCATAAACGAGTTGTGAATGCATGTAAAATATTCAGGAAAATACGGAAAATATAAAATAAAAAGGTTGGATAATTCTATTATATGTATTTTTAATTTTTATTCATATATTCTCTTATTATTTCTTATCGACAAGCAGTTCCTGTTCTTGTCAATTTTCTATTCCATATTGCATCCATTTCAAATTTATTTTTCCAGACAACAAAGTGGTATTTTGTTACAGGGTAGTCGATTATTTTTAGTAGCGTAAAATCACCAACAGTTCCACTGAGTTTTACGAAATTGAATGTGAGATTAATTTATATAGGTAGGTATTGTAATCTCGTAGTGAATAAAGCCTATGTGCTAATCTAGAAGAGTGGTATCATGCCGCATTGGTAATAAAGAAAAACACCCTCTGAATTGAAAGTTTTAATAAGATCGATATGTGAAGGTAATGTGCCACCAAAGTTGCAGTAATTTTAAAAGAGAGCCTTTCATACAAACTCCTTTGAAAACGTCGTGTCGATATAAAGTTTCATGTCTCTCGCCCCTTTCCTCATCATCATGTATAAAAATATAATATCGATGATAATAAACGTTAATTTGGTTCCCATTATGTTCATTTCTCAGTATGATGACAATGTGAACATATCGAATCATTCACCCGGTCTTTACGAGCAAACTCGACGGGTTTATGAGCAAAGTAATGAGCGAGATGAAGCTTGTGCTTTCATAATTAATTTAGTAGGTAAATAATCATATACACTGATTCCAATAGGTGCACGTGTTACTGTGAATTGCATTTGAATGTAAGCAGTGTATTATGATCCAGAACAAAATAAACAAGGCAGTAAAATCGGTGTAACATACCTACATGAGTAAGTTGAAGCTTGTTATGGCATCTTGTATTCGTCATGTTCGTCATTTTGTTTATTCGTCATTAGCTTAAAAAACTACTTGGAAAATTATATGATTAGATGAGCTTGGTGTTTCCATAGCGTATGACAATAATATATGTATTTAACGGAACTGTTTCAATACAATATGTATCTACAGTACTCCCAAACTGATAATGCGCATAGAAAAATTCGTCACTGTTCGGCAACTGTCATATTTCCCGAGCCTCCGAAGACGATATGTATATAGAGTGGTTAAATGTATTTTCTTCATGCATAGATTGTCAGAATTATGAGTTATTGTCATTTTATGGTAAAAGAGATAAGTAACAAAATTTGTTTCGCTTATTCAATATAAGTTAATAGCGAGGATAAGCCACACGATGGCGAATATATATTTGTTGTATTGATTTACTTGGAAAATTCTATACTTAGAACTATTAAAGTGTCTTACAGAAGCTGGCGTAATGATGGATGTATGGAAGGTTAAAATAAGACAAAGTTTATATTAAAAAAATATATATTTTCAAACACTGGTTTACATTTAAATTGTAAAAACCTAGATTATCATTAAAATCTCAGTCCAAAGAATTTACAGAATCAGGGATTATCTCTATTTCTGATATCGTAGAATGAACAGAACTTTCATTATGCTCTTATTAACTTTCACTTTCCCCACTGCTATCTGCTACCTAAGTAAATAATCATTTTATCGGAAAATTCAACTTTGAAATAAAACTAAGAAGGGTATGTAACAGCAACTCTATATAATTCCATACAGAGATAATACGTGCGGTCACCACCAATATATAAAGACGACTGACGGATTTTTGAATTTTTTGACTGACAGGCTACCGTCACCTACCGCCCGAATTGTTTTCGATTGTGTATGACTCTGAATTGACTCCTATTTCTTTCGAACAAGGTGCAAGATGCAAGTGCATTGTTTAGGGCACAGTTTACGATTCAATGATTCGGGGTGATTCGGGTGTTTCTGGAAATACGATAATTAGAGAAGATCTGCATGTGCATTATTAATTTTGGAGTACTGTACATACTTTGCCATTTTTCTAGTTATATTCTCCCTTAAGAAAATCTTATAATAGACAATTCAAGGACATATATTCCTTTTTTATAAAATGATGGTCACTTCTATTTAGTTAGAATCAATATTTAGTTGCTGATCGTAAGTCAAAATCTATATTTAAAAGGTAACTCCTAAAACAATTTTCTCTGAATACGCATCGCATCGTAAATACATTTCTTTAAAAAGATCAATGAAAGAACACATGTTTTATGTAGGGCGCCAGTATGTGGCCACCGAGTAATACGACTTTTCGTTAGAAAATTACTCTTAATATTCACACAGCAATAAAAATTACATATTAAATAAGAAAATAAGGAAGAATGTATTGAATTTATTGTTGCAATTTGCAATAATTCGTATTATTGCTCATTCATAAACCGAATTGGCGATAATAATGTGAAATAAGTGAGTGCTAATATATTATCTTACTAAGAATAATTTGTTGCTTTCTTTTGTATATTGAAGTAACACAGATTCGATGAATTACTTCCTCGTTAGTTATTTACAACACACACTTTTGTTGACAGTTTGAATACAATGTTAACGATTTGTGAAATTCATATTTGAAAGATCTTAAAAACAACATGACACTTGAAGCACAGCTTGAAATTTGTGAAAAATATACAGAAGGTTTTTGTTGGTGAACAAAGATCGATTGATTTTGTAACTGTTTTGCTTAAATATCAGACCTGGACACCTCCTCCACCTCCTCCTATTCTTTTCTACAAAATATCCCATGGACAAAAGTTTTAATTTGACTATAAAACCTGGTTAAATTTTGTTAAAAGTTTATAGATTACTTATTTTCCAATATGTTTTCAATGCAAATGGGAATTACTTCATAATAATTATGTATCCAGTTATTTGTAACGCTTAGTGAAAACTTTATAACACAGCTTAAAGCAATAATTTGTGAGTAATTCAATAACTCCTTTATGATTTAGGATATCGCAATCTCGGATTCAATAAGATAAGCTTTTAAGTCGATTTTATATGGTAATAAATCGCGAACACCGATTGGCTTTCAACGGTACCGTTGGTCATGAGTGGCGTTAGGCTAATTTCTCTAACAAATAAAACATTGCATTCAATGGACGGGTGGGCGATGCAATTGTCTGGATTGCTGAGTCACGGACTGTATCGTGAGTCGTGTGTATACGTGAGGGGTAGGTACGAGACAGGGCTGCAGATGTACTATTTATTGCGTTTTTGATAAAATACGGATTCTGTATTTTTGAGACACGTTTTTAATCTCTTATATGTTTATACTTATTGAATCATTCTGAATTATGTTTAGTATACTACATGTAAAAATTACATTAAATTATTTATTTTTAAACAAACCTTTCAGATTTAAAATATTATACGCAGACTTTTGTATTCAGTATTTGGTATACCAAATAAATAGACAATAATCTTATTTTTCTCACGTAATAAATAATAATAGAATTTTATTTACGACAAAGTTCATTTGAAATACTTTTGTTCTATTGTAGTATTTTACGTCGTACTAAAAATAAAGAGCTTCATAACCCTAACACGGTAGCTCTAAATATGCTTGTCACCTTTACACGGTAGTAAGCAGGGCGTGTTGCATTCAATTTAAGGTCACGATATTTTTTAATCTGATTTAAAAATATTTGCAATGAATTTTTTAAATGATGCTGTTTGAAATATTTTTTTTTCTTCAACTTTTCAAGTAATCCATGCACCTATATTTAAAAACCTGGATCAATTTTCCATATCTTGCTTTATGATCATGCATTATAGAGTTACCGCACAGATAAATGATAATATAATACATATATGTACTATACTATATAAGTTACACTTACAGTAAAATTACAATATTATACAGTTCGAGCTATACACATTACACATCCTCCATGAATTTGCATAATAATTCGACTATCTTCATTCCATGTCGATATTTTTTGCGTCAAAAAATATTTCCATATTACATAACAGTATGTTATCTATGGATATCATAAACATCTCTATATCTTCTCATTGATTATGGTTCTATCTAACAGAGGGAATCTTCATGAATGTCCAGTGTTCTTAGATAGTCTAGTGATATTTATATTTCAAGTTCGTTTCTATACATTTACGATACATGACTGCTTTTTATAGCTGTACGTATTCTAGTGTGGTAAAACTGTTAAAACTATAACTTATTTATATTACTTATGATATTTATACCTAAGTACTTAATTTAACCAATTTCAAATATGTATGAGCACGCGTATTATAAATTTACAGGTACTTTGCCCTTTCTAAACATACCCATAAAGCCTAGACATTGACTCAAGCCTTTGAAAGTACCGTAGACGGAATTTTATTTACCGTCCATGCAAGTTCAATGCAATCAATCAAAATATTACTGCAAAATCGAATACATGCGATCTTGATATCGTCTGCGTCCAGGTATATAGCCTAACCCATGGGAATGCATAATGTTATTAAAATGACTCATAATGTTCATTGTCCCAAAACTTGGTATGTTGAACCTGTCAGAATAACGTTACCTTGGATAATTTTTTGCTTGAATGAACTTTTTACACAAAAACTTAGTTATGATCACAGTATTACAATATTATTTCCTACAGTAAGGAATCGCCTTTGATGTCGCGCGATGCCGCCGCCAGCGTAGGTACTTACGCTGCCACACGAAAATACGCTAGGGTTGCAACAAATGGGAAATAAAACAATTGTGATTATTAATATTATGATGAAATCATTTATTCATATGTATATTCAAAATAATTGCGATTATTAAATCTGATGTAATTATTTGTTCATAAATATATAAGTAATTATAGATATTGCACTGCTAAATATTATTTACGTGGACACTTTATTTTTGGATGTTCTTAATTGTATATTATAATTTATAACATTTAACTAAGTAATGCATTCGCATTGGGATGTACAATCTGATTGGAAAATAATGAGCACAACATATACATAGCTTTGATTTTAATTCAACAGATACAATTAGGTAATACAATCTTTCTGAAATATTGTTTCCTTCTGGGATTTCAATCTAGATTTACATCCGTAAACGGAACAGTTTGTGCGCGCCATAATAGAATATGTAAGTACCTTTGTATAATAAAATTATTACACAAAAAATACGACTGCGTCGTCCTTTCGCGATAGGTAAAGCAATCTCAGCGTGATTGCTTTACGCGGCCCGCGTCGCCCGACCCCCGCCAGTTCCCCTCCGTTTCTCTGCACAAGTACATTCGTCGCACTACTGTAGGATGGTAATACCACAGTATTACCATTATTTCCTACAGTAAGGAATCGCCTTTGATGTCGCGCGATGCCGCCGCCAGCGTAGGTAATGACGCTGCCACACGAAAATACGCTAGGGTTGCAACAAATGGGAAATAAAACAATTGTGATTATTAATATTATGATGAAATCTTTATTCACATGTACATTCAAAATAATTGCGATTATTAAATCTGATGTAATTATTTGTTCATAAATATATAATTACAGATATTGCACTGCTAAATATTATTTACGTGGACACTTTATTTTTGGATGTTCTTAATTGTATATTATAACATTTAACTAAGTAATGCATTCGCATTGGGATGTACAATCTGATTAGAAAATAATGAGGAAAACATATATACATAGCTTTGATTTTAATTCAACAGATACAATTAATACAATCTATCTGAAATATTGTTTCCTTCTGGGATTTCAATGTAGATTTACATCCGTAAACCGAACAGTTTGTGCGCGCCATAATAGAATATGTAAGTACCTACTTATGTATAATAAAATTATTACACAAAAAATACGACTGCGTCATCCTTTCGCGCTAGGTAAAGCAAACTAAGCGTGTTTGCTTTACGCGGCCCGCGTCGCCCGACCCCCGCCAGTTCCCCTCCGTTTCTCTGCACAAGTACATTCGTCGCACTACTGTAGGAAATAATGGTAATACTGTGGTAATACTGTGGTTATGATTGACAGCGCCTGAATCACAGTTCGTGTTTATTTTTATTTTAGAATTAAGTTTCATTATACGAGATTGAATTTGGAAACGATGTTTATCCTTAAAATAGAATATAAATAAAAAGGTTACGTTGTGTACAAAAAATGGTTGCATAGTTTCAGATCCTATTGGTGCTGTAATTTTATATTATTGGATTAAAAGAGAATAGTATTTTTATTAAACAGAAAAACCATGATTCTAGTTTGTCGTGATTTCGCACTCAGCAACGTAATTGTAAAATAAATCTGTGATAAAAAGCATGTCTGATGTCAATATCGTTTATTTAGCGGTACCCAGTATATAGCACTCATGAATATGTTATACTCATATTATGTGTGGTACTCAGTTCATTATCTATTACAGGATGTCGGCGGGTCGTCGATTTGTCAGAACTAAACTAATTGTTACATATTGTATCGATATACACGTTCTACGTATTGTTTTGACAGAATTTGAGGTCAAATTGAATTTCTTGTCACATAATGTAGCAGAATCTGATAAGATTGTACTGTTGTTTGGTTTTATTACTACGCAAGATAGTATTTCTGGAAATATGCAGTAGAAAGGTTTTATAGTTGAGTATTTGTGCGATTTGTCGCATTTACTAGTTGTTCTTTATTGTATCGTAGCCACTTTATCGTATCTATAATTTTAAGGACGATAGAATTTGTTTATTCTTTGTTTCTTTTATTGAATATCAAAAATAAAATTTATTTCTAACATGAAAATTTGAAAGTTATGTATTTTTTATGAACCGTAGATACTGATTATTACGTTACGACCTACGAGGAACACCTATGTAAAACAAATATATTTTAAATGACACAATACTATTCAAAAGAATTGAGTGATAATAAAATTTTTAGTTATAATTGAATACGAGTGAACCCGCACAGAAAACAATATTTCACAAGCCCGAAATTTAAATACCTAGGCAAGCCGCAAGATGGGTTTTATAACGATAGGTATTATTAGGTTGTCTCAATTATAAAATGATTACGGCAATTATTATTATAAATCGAATTTTTAATGAAGTATAGGTATTAACAATAATTTAATATAATGGCCGTCTAAATGACGTCTCATTTATTATTTCTCTGAATAGTACGTAGGATACGTATATTATACACGTGTTGCGTTCAATAGAACCCTTATATAATAAATTGTAATATTAGGTATTATGGCAAAAATGTTTTTGTCGGTTTGTCTTTCTTTCAGGTGGCACTAGAGATAATATTTTATGGTATGTAGGTATCTGGATTATTCTGGACATAGTTACGCTGTACGCAAGAGTGGCTTCTTTTGCCTGCAGTGAAACATCTCATTCCCATGATGCGGTTTTAACCAAATCTATTTTGTTCATTATATTAAAATTTTTGTTATATTTTTTGATGCTATATTTCTACGAATTTTTGCACGCTTTCGGAAAGTAAAACATTCTCTACCTGAAGACAAAAATAAAAAAAGCATTTAAATAGCTCTATACGTCTTTCTTCATCCTTCCTTTCGATAAGAGGCCAGACACTATACCTATGTCTGTTCGTCTTACCCAAACAAAATATTTCCCAAAGTCGATTTTGCACGTCAAATACAGGATAAATAAACACACAAAATCGACCTACAATAACATATATTATCTGTTTTGTGACGTAATTAATATCAACGCACAATTTGCATACGCATGACGGTGAAATTTGGTGCTCTTTGGATTAGGCGCAAGGCGTGTAAAAAATCTATCGAGGCACCATTAGTCATCGAGCAGTTTGAATAACGGTAGGTTATTCGGGTCAAGTACTCGGAAAGCAGTGAACTTGCATCGTTTGGGCTACACTTACTCATCAACGTCACTCAGTAACTGCGAATTTATAAGGCTGCTGTTAAAATACAGCGGTTAGCGGAAGAGTCAGCGGTTGCAAGCGTTAATAGCGCAATTTATAGCGATTTAATATACATAGGTACTAAATATACTCCATTCTCTATATTGATGAAAAATTAAGTTGATTTTTTCGTGATTGCTAGTAATATCAAATCAAATTTCAATTATATTTGTTGATATTACCGATACACAAGCGAATAAAATTAGATACACATTAATATATTATTAAGAGCAGTATGTAATTACTGTATAATTGGATTTTATAGGTGTCAACCAATGTGCTGACTAGCAAATATAGCTATTTATGCTGATTCTCTTATTAAAATGTCGCTTATTATTATAAGCAGCAGTGATTATCGACAGATAAATTATGCTTCACTTTAACCAATACCTTAAACCAAAATCGAGAGTCAATGAAAGCAGGGCGGACGTCAATAGAACAATAAAGTTACCTCAGATTCTGACGCTGCCGTCATTACATTTATATGGAACCAGGAAAACCATTGTATTACTGTGTCATGAAAATGGAAGATTTGCAGGATGCTTATTATAATGCACAATAGAATAACGTAAGTATATAAATTCTGGTAATTCATACTTCCACTGGCCTGTTTTGAGTTACAACTTATGAATTATGATGAAATATTTAATATGTACAATATTTCAATTCGAAATAAAGGCTGATTGACTTGTCATATGTGATGAAATGAGGCTATAAGAAAAGCGATTAATTCAATTATAGAATAGAAATAAATTAATTGTGTTTACCTGTGTTTGGTAGAGTTGACATAGAAATCTGAAGTGCACTAGTCTTCTGAGATACGACTAGCTTTATATGGTGAAATATATGAAATGAATTGATGCAGATGCCTTGAGAAATCTGATCTCTTTTTATAAATTTCAATTCGATATTAAATTAATATATATATTAACTTACTGCTTTAATCATAAGTGTGATTAATAGGCAAAACATAAGCTATTTTCGCGTGAACCTATGTAATGTTATACACGTATCTTTATAGAAGAAAAGCTTTTTTCTTAGCCGCAAGCCAGCCAGACACGTGGTTATATACTCGTTCGACGCACCATACCTTTCGCGATAATAGGCTTAAAGAATTCCGCTTACTCGCCACATTACTAACAAGCCGAAGCAAGTGATTACCATCCTATTTTGGTGTCATCACCATACATGTACATTGCAATGATGAAATGTTATTGTTTAGCAAGGTCTACCTGTTTTACCTAACACAGACTTCTCCCATACTTCCATGTTATTTCTGACGTTTCAATAATCTATAGCATCGTGTTCGATGTGAGAAATAGTGGTGATCAATCATTGAGTAAATATCAAGGTAGGTAGGTATATATGATGATTGGTGTGTTAACTCTACGTACATTGGACTTCTGTTAATACTTATAAATTGTGTCATATTACTTTTATAAGGCGTAAATATCATGGTTTTATTTAAATGTTACATGTTTTCCAATGTAATGAAATAACAGACAAACGGACAGACAGCAATCTCAGTAGGTTATAGGGTCATGTTTTACTTTTGGGTACTGAACCCTAAACAGATACAAGGAAAATATTTTGCATTAAAATTTACTTTTCACAAAAACTAACAGCGTCCCAAAAACCATAATTACCTGTTTGAAAAGTTAGCAAACTGTTAATAACTGAATAAGTAATTATTACAATTTGTATGCAGCCTTTGTTATATGAGTAATGCATATGATTATACATCTCAAATATTTATTTTGGTCATTACAATGTGTACTGTAATTATGTCAGGTGTGAATAAGAGCACGTTACAATCACTTACAATGTAAAAAAAAATATTAATAAAAATTGTTATCAAACTTTGACTTTTAATTAATTCAATTAACAGCCTTTGTTTTTGAAACTTCTTGATATATCATCGTCGAGATTCTGTAAACGTGTTATAAATCACAAGAGAAGATTTAAAATTAATTGCTAACAGAAAAGTTTTGAAAAAAAACAAATCATTCATTTTGTTTTAGTTAATAATGTTTCTCTTAATTCGCCTGTAAGTTTGTTTCAGTGTACACTTCATTCATTATTTATTAGAAGAATTAATTTAGGTGCAATGCTAGAGCACGTGGATGGTCCACGGGTCATAACTCATAATAAAAAATAACTGACGATAAAATTGGCCAGTTTAATGGACAAATATCATTTGTGCCGTAGATCTTTTAACCATTAAATTATAAAATATTATATGCTTATATAGAACAAATATTGTTTACAGGATGCTATTGAAAATGTCGTGTCTCTATGACTCAAGTAGGTATTTAATTTTTTCTCAAACACCTTCGCGGTTTCTGATGATTTACCTTAGTTATCGATGAATCACATAATTATGTATAATATTCATTACTACGCTAATCGTTCAGTTTTGCAAGATAATCAATACGTTATAAGAAGTTTGATTAAATTTTCAAGAATTATGAATGTAGGTCGTGTTATCTAACAGCATTGTGGCGGCTTTATATTTCTAAAATTATTTAAGAGTCATATTATTTTAGGAAATTATAGTTCCGGTCAGAAATTATTTTTTTGTTCTATGGCTAACGTCAAATAAATAAATACTTAATTCATTGATTATGATTATAAAAGTGTTAGTATAAATTACATTACTTTATTAACGAGGGAAAAAAAGGGATTGAATGAATTAAAAAATATATTATATGTTTTATGTAAATATGTTTTCTTAAATTTCGCAGCCGCATGAGAATACTGAATACATCAATATTGCCAGGGTCTCGTTTGCAGTATTACAGAATAATAAATAAATTATTAATAAAAATGAAGAAGTTACAAATAGCAAATCTATTGCTTATCTCTTTGCAGCTCTACATAAGATATTTAAAAAGTGTGTTTAACTCCATATAAAAATATGTATGAACTTGAGATACAAAGATAGTAGAGAATAATAGTAGAGAATTAATTCTCTACTATCTCAATTACAACGGATTCAATGAACAAAGAAAAATAAATAACTAGAAAAGTATCACAACATTAGCAATAATCCGACATCAGTTTCTAAACCCGTTCATAAACTTTGATGTCCAATACTTAAGATCGTATGTGGATAACACCAACATATCATACATAAACGCTTTAACACAATAAATCAGCTGGGAATATAAATCCTCGCAGTTTTATAGACTAAAGCTCTATTTAAACTGTGTGATGTTAACTTCTATAATCTGTGCGAAGTCTAGACAGCGCTTTGGGGATCTCTTGTAGACTCAATTTGGCTCTGGAGTAGCTTTGCAAGAAGCAGAGTACTTGAAGTTGTCAAATATTTGTATTTTGTTATACCCAAACCCCTTGCTAGGTACTTTTGAATTCAATAATAATGGACTGAAAGTAGTTGGAATAAAAACTCCACTTTATTAAATTGAATAATAATGCGATGAAGGGATGCTTGAATGGAAGCTATTTTTTTAATATGAGTGAAATATGTAAATATTTCTAGTTATCATGTATTTTTTTTTCTGTATACTCATATTCTGAATATAATTTTTAAGGGATGCGGAAGTGTTAATTTATCTTCATTAATGTAAGTTCAAAATGCAATTGTAGAGCAATAATTAAAACTCGAAATGGATAGAAACTTGATCAATGCGATTTACCTTTAGCCTAATTAAAGCCTTTCTCAATTTTGTGGTACGCTAATTGTTCACGAGAACAGTCGACTAATATCTTGCCCATAAATAAAATTAGAACATACAAAGACCATACAGAACCAGCGGGCCCTAAACAAAGGCCTAAACTGAAAGAAATTTTAATCAAACAAAATTGCTTCTTGTACGCACTTTATTGTGCGTCTACAATAATAACCCACAAAGCGCCACTCACACACGCACGTCGCGAGGCGCGTATGTGACGCACACGTAAAAGCGCATGCACTAAAGTTCACTGTAGCCCGTACCGTTCACCCGAGTCCCGAAGCCCCGAAGTTGAATTTAGTATAGAGTCGCGTGTAGCCGCGTCGACCGCGTACAGAGCGTAACGCTCATGGACACTTATTTACGAAACATATTTATGACTGAACACGGTGCCGGTGTTTTGACTGAATATTGCAGTGTATGTACGCGGATCTTCTTTACATTATTGTTTAACTAAAACTAGTCTTAATTTTCGACGATTGTTTTATTCGTAGTGTAATCTGAAAAGTTTTATAGAGCAGTGCTTTCAGTGTTGGTCGTATGTGTTGTCTCTTTCCTTTGTGTGGGATGAAAGGGAAAGGAAGCTCGCAAAGCACAGGGTGCGTTGTTTTGTTTTCGTGGTTTTCTTTGCTTCAATTTTGTAGAGCGAATTGAGAAAATGTAAGTAGAGTTTTTGATAGTATATTTAAAAGCTTTCGTAGACTGCCTTCATATATTTTTTATAATATGCATTAACATACAATGTTTATCAATAGTCACGTAAAACAGCCGGGCCGGAAGTGTACTACAATGAATTACTTCACGTTATATTATATTGTATTATTTACATAAAGTAAGTCTTAAATTGATGACACTTGATATTCACAAATATCAATAAATAGTAACTTTATCAAATCGTTACATTTGAATACAAATAAAGCATAATTTATTTACTTATTATCTTTAATATGATTTATTCGTAGATTACTCCCGGTCTTGTGGATGGTGTAATTAAATCAGTTCTGTTTATAAATAGTCGCACTTAGTCCAAGTTTGCTTTTAACTTGTGCCAAGTGAGAGCCTTCTTCGCGACTGTTTCGATTTATTTGAAATCGTTACTCATACGAGACTGAGAATAGCAAATGTAAACAATTCTAGTGTTTTTATTTGTTAGTCTACACGTTTTGTTCTATTTATCGTATAAGCTGTTTAACGAATAAACCTTCGGTGTTATTGCAAAATGGTTTAAAATATTTTTTTGATATGGGATGCGTATTCCTTTTTTCTTTTGCAATTTATTTTTAAAGCTTACCGTTCGTGTTTTTAAAACAAACCCAAAATAGGCTTTGTTTATATGGCAATACAGCTAGTTGAGTTAAAGTTTGTTTAATTATTGTTTTGATATTTTTATCTCTATCGCATTCTCTTTTATTTATTTATTTATTTATTGTAGCACGAGCACGACGATCGTAATCAGTTTATCACCTAAAGCAGTTATTAAATATTATATACCTAGTTAAAGTACATATTTAATGTCTATATAAATAATCTATAGCCAATTGTCTTCCCCTTGCTGAATAAAGTTGGTTCCCCGTTGTTAATTTTATCCCTCGCAGTATTAAAAAAAACGATGAAAGTAATCTTGGTTTATAGAATGAATGGATTTTTTATCGTTTGTAATATTTTAGCGATTCAATTAAAATTATTTAAAGAACTTTTTCATTATAAAAGTAGCCAAAAATTTGGTTAAGTTCTATCGACTATACTATATAGAGTTTTCGTCAGATACATATAGAGACTAAGAAAAAAAGGTGTAAAATATAAAATTTACTTGTAAATGTTAGTCGTGGAAGAATCATGTTTGGTGTTTCGATTAAATTGTTTTATAATGACATAAATAATATCGCGAATCTCTTAAGTAACGGACCCATAAATAACATAAAACGTTTACATCATTGTTCCTCATTATACATAAAGATTTATGTGAATTTGCTCTCCAAGTGTTATCAGTATAACATTACTTTACGAATAATATCATAAGTTGATATACGGATGTGTTTAATGTCACTCATAATTTTAAAGAAAGAATTTATTAAGCAGTGCACTCATACAATGTTGTAAACACTACAGTTTACATATTTAAAGTTCGTATTTAGGTTTGTCGATATTGTTGTTTACAGCAAATAATATAACTAAACTTGTATTATAATAGTCGTGTCGAAACCTATAGTTATATTAGACCTGTCAGTTAAATTATAGAGCGTAAGACGATTAAAAGAATTTGCTGCGACTATAGGGGTAATAATATTATATTAATGTTAGTTAAACATAGGTAAAACGATTCTAATAACTATATCAACAAAAAGGGGGCACTAAAAGGTTAAACTGTATGTGAAATAACATTGATATGTCACCAAAACTATAAAAAGACTTGCAAACTTGCAAACAAAATTTTTTTTATTTTTAAGGCAAATGAAAATAATATTATTTTTTGTTGCAGAGTATCGCTTCGATATCTTGTGCACACAAGAATATTATAAGTGCCTACAAACAAGGGCGCCGCCCACGTAGCTCGATAACGCAGCATCCCGTCCACAGAGAAATTAATCTGGAACACGGTAACAGGAAACGAGCCGATAAAGTGCTGTACTACAGCAATACGGATAAAACAGTCGGTCTTTAACACCGACGACAAAAATGCTAAGATAATAATTATTTTTTAAGGGACGAAATGGACACGACAAAACGTACACAAAAATTCGAAAGCTACATACGTACGCATTGATAAACCTAACTTGCATAAGGTATCGATTTAAAAATGACGAAATATCATTCCGACGAAATCGAAGGATCGACTGATTTAGATAGATGTAGGATACCAAATATGGTTCAATACGAAGGCAAGGAGGAGCTCGAGAAGCGATGTTCTTTAGTGTGTAGATGGTATAAAGAGAAAGACGAATACGGTAAAAGATCGATTATCACGAGGGTACGAATGGACGTATATAGTGAATCAAAGCGAGCCGCCGATTTGAAATTTAAATGTGCGCGGGGTCGCGAGTGTGTAAAGTTTAGGACAATGGGTGTGCACGTGCGAGGCTTGGCCGTGATCGGACTCGTGTTAATGTTAGTTGCGACAACCCTGGCAGCGCCGGCGAGGAGTCGCCCGGGACGGAGCACACACATTGAAAGGAACACGGTAAGTCTTACACATCATAATATAAAATGTAGATCCAATAAAACCCCAATATACAATGACTCACATTGTATATTTATCTATTAAACGGTTAAAAAACAGATATAAACGAATTATTGTAATAAAGTAACGGGAAAATATTAATTGAATTTAATATTTATTAATTAGCGCAGTGATATGTATCATTGACCTTTTATTTATGCAGAGAAATATAGTTAGTTGTTATCTGTGCCCTCAACTACGACAGTTGTGGTTTTTTAACAGGATAATTGTTTGAAAATCTTTTATTTAAAAGTAATATATAATTTGAAAAGTAATATATTTTGTATTCATTTGGCCTAAATTATTAAAATCAGGAGGAAAGAAACAGCTTTTATATAACTCTAGTAAAGCGAAATATAGTCACCTACTACGACTGAGTTATATCGTACATTCGTATGTACTTAAGTTGCATACAAAACAGTTCCCTAACATCCTGACGGCAAAGATTGTTGTCTCGTCTGGCTTCTGCCGGAAACTGGCATATATTAAGAGCTTATTGTTCGGTCCAATCCTTATCTTTTTACAACCTCTCTAGCTTGATATTAAAAGTTTATTCTCTTATATATTCCTTTTATAAACGTCTAGCCAACATTGTAGAGAATATTGAGAATTTTATACAATTTATGACAATTTTAACAGAATATATTTTAGTCTTATAACGTTGGAACTCATAGGTTGTTACTTACAATGAAAAAAAATTATATATACGTCTCTATACTTCTCTTGTATATTTGACAAAAATTCTAATAAATTATAAAAGGATTTATAATAAACTTTTCGAAGCTTTAATTAAACAAGTTTACCACGTACATTTCTCAGATTCAACCGATCACGAGTCGTTCATGCATTGACGGATTTTAGCGATTTAGGAGCTATTTACTGTAAGTGAATGGGAACAAAAAGTTGGCGTGTCGTATTAGATTACTGGCAGTGACGGACGGACCGCTTCTTAGATTAATGGGCTAAGTGACGAGTGGGAGGTCTAATACGTCGCTGGGAAGACATCCTCGACCATTTATTTCACTGTAAACTGCGAAAATCCGACAAATTTTAAACGATATAATTATGGTTTTAGGGGAGGGAAAGTAAAGACATATACCTAATAATATAATTATTATTTCACTCTCATTTGTAGGTATGTGACGTACCGAATTAGTCAATACATATTTAGGTACAAATAAAATAAGAAATAAGAGGACATTCAACAAACACACACACACATTAAAACAAATCTATTTAATGGTGGCACGTATAATATGTATGGTATTAACTAAGCAATATGAAATCTAATCATGTTTATCTCGTTTTATCTTATCTATTCGAAATAATCCTTACATTACAATTTACAAACGGTTTAGAAACAGTCGTGCCGCGAAAAGGTAAAATTTCGCAAACTTAATTAACTCTAATAGTTCTGAGCGCATTATAACGGAAACTTAAAACGTTAAAAGCATTTAAAATCTCATTTTGTATAATGTATCAGTCCGATAAATGATACGAGGGGTCGAGATAATTTAAATCATAGTTGAACCAATTTTAATTACAGTTTAAACACGCCGTGACCGCGATGGTTAGCAGCTTCCTGCGCCGACGCAATTAGGTCGAGTTTGTTTTAAAATTATGTAGTTATGTGAATGATAACTGGACCATCGCGATGTTTTACTGCAATCGTTCATTGCTGTAATTTATACAAACGCTGTTAAACCGCGAGTAGTAAATGTCGATAAAATTTTACGTGCTAACTAAATTGAGGGGACCTCCCAGTGGATCTGTGGAAATTGTAATTTGTATTTTTACGTACCAATGACCTGGGCAAGAGGATTTAAAGCAGAAGCTGCTATAAAATGTTTCAAACTCCCAATGTTGCAGAAATGTAGATAAATTTTTTTGGTATAATCTTTCAATAAATAAATTTAGTTGACTATATATAAATAAATTAAATTCTCAATCTATCAAAGATTTATTAGTAGGTTAATAGTATTGGTTGTAAACGAATCTTCTTATGTTAATGTTAATAATCTATTCAATTATGAAGAAAAAACAAATTCAATATATTATGTTAATGAGATAGGTAACTTCTCAATCTTCTAAATTGATAATAAAGTTTATAATTACACAAACGTTTTTACAACAAAGATGTAAAAACGTTTCGATATACAATGAAACAACATTTTAATACATACACAGAGGTTCATAAAATTTGCTTTAACCATCAAAAAATGAATATAAAAAAACCTTCCTCAAATTGTTCTATATTGCATTGAATTGTAGTAACCGTGAATCACCGGGTCTTCGAAATACATTTTACTTTTTATATAAAGCACGACCAAGTATTACAGGTGTGCAATCATTCTATATTTACGCTCGAAACTGGAATTTATTTGCAGCGTAGGTGTTGTTCAAGTATTGCTCTCTTTCAAGATTTCACTTTCATTGGAATCGGAATTGGAATTCTAAAATACGTGTCTGGATTCTGGAACCCTTCTGTCGAATATACTTTAACATGTTTAGAATTGCCTTTCAGATGTAGACAACGTTGTTTAAAGAAAATTTAATTTAAATAAATTATCCGCGTTTACTTCGCGCCGTTCCTTAAACTACGGTCAATGATTTGTTTGCTTTAGTTTCTTTGTAGTGGAATAATGGAGTTTCGTTTGGCACTCAACCTTTTCTTCTTTTTTTTCCAAACAATTTCTTCGCAACAATAGCATCATTTATGTTATAAACTCAACTTGAATAGACACCGGCATATCTACGTTAGTTTGTAGTTTATCTGTGCTGTATTACTGGTACAATAATTGGTTCATTACGACATAGCTGAGGAAACGTGGTAGAACGATTTGTCATAATCTAGTGCAATAATGACCAGCAGCTGCATATTTTGTATGTTTTCTAGTCTTTTGTTCACTGCTCAATTGTTTTGATAAATGCGAACAAAGCGTTCTAAATCCAGCACGTAGGTTTGTTCCTATTACATATGTTTGTTTTATACATGTATGTACATATTTTTTGGTCGGGAATACATACTAAAAATAAAAAGGAATAGAGTAGCTTTTAGTATCAATTGTACAATTGCGTACAAGGGATGAAAGGTTTAATGATACGAGCCGCCAAAATACGGAGTTCAAATTGTTTGGGCTCTTTTATGTTGATTAATTCTCAGGTTTGTGGAGTTCTATCTAATCCTTGCAAGGTTCTTTTCGTTGTAGCATATTCATATAATAAATAAGCCTTTTTCTTCCGTATAACATTCTTCACACTTGGAGTTACATATCCCGAATTAAATATATTTGAGCAATATTTACAGGAGAAAATTAAATGTCTAGTTGTAATGTTATTCCCGTAGGTACTAGAGCTGCCATTTATAATCAAAGTAATAATGCTCTAATATTGACCTTTTGAGCACTACCCAATTAATTTATAACAAGCAATAATAATTATGAATGAAGTGATTTTAATTGAAAGGACACTCTTTAAATGGAACATTAATTGAACTAGAAAGTGCTTGCTTCAACCTTCCTCTAAAGAATAAATCATTATATAGAATCAATTCTTATTCTTTAAAGATATGGACTATGGTTATGGTTTTCATTGATAAATCCTAATGCAGAACATATTGTTATTTATTATCGAATTCGGTGAAAACAATATTTACAATATGAAATTTAATTACATACATAACTGGATTATGACTTCAGATAATATTATTATTTGAACCTTATTTATTGAAAAATATATCGTGAGTTAATACGATAAAACCAAAGTTGTACGTGCAAAAAATTATTTGAAATAAATATGATTTCTAATTAAATGTGAGGCCATTTATATAAATAATACTTGACAATAAATTGTATACATATAATTGTCATGTGAGATATATAAAAAGGGTATGATCTAGATGTTAGTTTAACCTTGTTAATTGTAAAAAATAAATTTTATGGAGTCGACAGTACTCCAGAGCATATCTACAACAAATATTACGTAAGTTGCCTTATCTCTACAAGTGTGAATGGCCATACTGTTCCATTGTACGAGTAGATTATAAATTATAATTAATGGTAAAGTTAATCCGTTATTAACTCCATTTATTTATGTTCATTAATAAATTATTAACGACATTTACACAAATATTCTTATAAATTTGCTCTTTTATATAACATTTCACGTGTTGGAAGTCGAAACGAACCCTTTTTTCACTTTTATTAACATTTATCATGTTTTTGAAAAGGCAAAATCACTTTTAAATTAACATGAATTTTATTGCATAATATTCGCTAACACGCATTTATTAAAATAGAAACCATGCTCTAAATTAAAAAAATCATGAATTAAAAATATATGAAAGGCTCAGGGGCCTTAGACAAAGTAACAATTAAAAAACGATAACGAAGTTAGAAAAGGCAAAAATGTATGGGATTGACATACGCCGCGTTAGATCACGTGGTCTATCTAATGTCAATCCCATACATTTTTCCTTTTCTAACTTCGTTATCGTTTTTTAATTGTTACTTTGTCTAAGGCCCCTGATTTCTCAAAAAACTTAAAATTGTTTATAAATACTGCAATGGTGGTCCAATCATAATATAATATATGGATTTGTTTGTGTTATGATAAAAATGTAATATACGTAATTACTTATTACGTCGCATAGTGCAATCAATACTTAATATTAATTTAAATCTTACTACATCAAATAGAAATATTTAAAACTAGCGGTCCGCCCCGGCTTCGCCCGTGGTACATATTTACGTTTTCTCTACATAAAAACCATCCTCGTACTTCAAGAAATATAATAAAAAAAGAATTATCGAAATCGGTTCAGCCGTTCTCGAGTTATGCGCTTACCAACACATTTTGCGATTCATTTTTATATATAAGAGATAAGAAGATAAACTGTATTAAAGTATTTTTCTTCATGTAAAATGTAAATTAAATGTGTAGGTATAAAAAACTGATTTCGCCCAACGTGGGGCTCGAACCCACGACCCTGAGATTAAGAGTCTCATGCTCTACCGACTGAGCTAGCCGGGCCATAGAAATAATGTTGAAAATAAGCCAATATATTTTATTTCACTTTTACAAAATATATTTTACCTTCCATTTTATTTATTTGTATGCCCATTTCGATAATAAATCTTTTTTCATTTTAACTCGTTCGTGGAATAAAATTTTTGTACAGTAATGACGTTGACAAAAAATAATAAAACATTGCAAAAATGTTATTCGTGCTACAGTAGGTACTGGGTCATCGTCATTGACCCAAATTCAAATCATTATTACAACTATCCGAGAGCTCTCTGTGCGTACAACCCACTATTCTTTTTGTCATTTTTATATTTAACAAACACAAAATACATTCGTATTTCGTATTTATAGCAATTAAATGTCAGGTTAATTAAAGGCTAGATTTATTTGAGAGTTAAACATAATTCTTTTCATTGTTATTTCCATTCAAAAATAAAATCTAATCTGTAAACATTTCTCGCGATATTTTCAAATAAAAATAGAGTCGTGTAACGGTGTAAGAATGTCTTCAGAGGTCACCTGCATTAATTTTATAAATACATTCATATACCGCGTACCGATAAGCTAAATAAAAGAAAATACAAAATTGTGCCCTCACCATCTCCTACACTACACAGTATGAAGTTTAAACAGGCTGAACGTTAATAACTAGAATTTGCATTTCCAAATTGGCGCGAGTCGAGTGTGCATTAATTTGTACCTGGAGCGTCAGTCATTAAGAGACGAGTGACGCACAAGTGGCTTTGGACGTGTTTCAATCATTTAAGTTATTGTTCGTGTAGCCATGAGTTTGCCACAGGGAATAAACTGCACAATTGGATCATTCGCACAGGACCATTTTGAATATGCAATTGCTAAGTTAGTTCGCGGCGGGTTCGAAAGTACGTTTTTCAACGCTCAGTGCACAATTTTCGCGATAACTAGTATGTAAAAGTGCTTTTTGTACTTTTTATCTTGTGACATCATATTATATGCTCACCTTTTATCAGAAATGCAATGATCGTCATGGTAATAAATATTTCATTGAAATTTCACTAATTCTAAATATTGCAGAGTTTCTGTATGCTTCTTATCTTCTTTCTGTTTAATTCCATATTACAACAAATACTTAATAAGTATTCATAGGTGGTGGTGCAGTTGAAACTAAACAGTTCCACGAAAAGACGTTCATATTTTTCATCGAATTTCAGTGACCTAAAATTTGTTGTTATTAATGATTGTTTGTCAAGTGCAGATTGCAGACGTTGATAACGAACGTTGTTCCTTGAAATTTACTCATTATACTTACATATGTAGGAACAAATATTAACTTGTTATATTAAAGTCTGTGTAATTAACTCATTTAATTGGATTAACATTTCGTTTATATCTTTTCTGTATTCAGTATAGAATATAACACATATATGTATTAAGTATCATATTTAAGAATAGGTTTAATCTATTTAGTTACGTGTTTTTGAATCTCCTGCTTTTCGGACAAGTGCACTATGCGTTTCATCATCGTATTATTATAAATATACAGGGAAGTAAATCATAATAATTCCTGCTAATATATTTATAGTGTCCGATGCAATTCAAGTCGTCTTCAGACCGGAAACCGTATGGTGGTTAAATATAACACAGACAGTTCAGCATAAAAGCATATTGTGTATGCGTTGATTAGTTCCATCTACTTTTTGTTTTCTTTAAAACGTCTACAATTGTCGCAAGGTTTTTATAATGATTCGCATAGTGAATAGTAACATGCTTTTTTATATTCTTAGTTTCTAAATTGAATCTTTTTTACGCCACGTCCATTGTTCTTTTGCAATACATCATTATACTTAAGGACGCTGTCACAAATCTGCGTTACTCAAATTTAGGTATCTAACGACGTAACTTTGTTCGCGGCAATATCACGCTCACGTAAACATAGCGCATTCCATTTTATAGACCATCTTCATACTTGATATTATTTTTAATTTTTGATAATATGTATTTTTATTGAAATTGATTCCAGAAGATTACTAGGAACTTTAAAAATTCATTTTGTTACTTTTATTAGTAGGTACGATCCTAATAAGTATGTTAGTATATTCAAACAACTTAAAAAAGTGTGACTATTTTACATCATTATTTCATTGAATAATAATCTATGAATTGTATACAATATCAAAGCTTTTTAAGAAATGTAGAATTATTATCATACATATGATGTTACCGGCACTGTATTAAATCCGGCATTGTATACAATTCTTAGTAAATGTATGTTATTCCGAAAAATAGTCGGAATGAAATAAATTATAGGTATTCGTCACATAACACATTACCTAGGATACTCTTAAATCTGAACTTTTCCTACGTAGCAAACACATTTGCAAGTGTGGGTGGTTTTTGGGGTATCTATTAACCAATATGAGGTCAAAACTAAAATCCAAGATGGCGCCGACGAAAATTTTACATCTTTTCGTCATGGGTGTCATTTTCAAGGTTTTGGAGTAGCTCTTAACAAATATGAGGTCAAAACTAAAATCCAAGATGGCGCCGACGAAAATTTGACTTTTTTCGTGATGGGTGTCATTTTCATGGTTTTTGGGGTAGCTATTAACGAATATGAGGTTAAAACCAAAATCCAAGATGGCGCCGACGAAAATTTGACTTTTTTCGTGATGGGTGTCATTTTCATGGTTTTTGGGGTAGCTATTAACGAATATGAGGTTAAAACCAAAATCCAAGATGGCGCCGACGAAAATTTGACATCTTTTCGTCATAGGTGTAATTTTCTTAATAATAAAGAAGTAAACTAAAATAAAATAACAAAGATGTTAACGTTTTTGTTATTCTATTTAAGCATGCTGTTTCTTTTTCCGTACAAAAAAACTAAGAGATATTGCAAAAAAATTGATCATCCATCCAATTTAAGACCGCGCCAACCGATGCTTAACCTCGATATTTTTATTTTTTGCTATTGGTAGCGGTAAAGGAAATAACCTCATCTCTCAAAATTTTAACTGTTTACCTATCACGTTTCATGAGATACCTGGTGACAGATAAAAACACGAAATCTTAGTAATGAGGTCCTGTCATTTTACATTTACAAATTTATATTTATTCTATGCTAATACTTATATTATGAAGCTGAAGTATCTATTTTAAAAAAATAATTTTCAGTTTGTATTAGTAAGTAGGTACAATAAAACAAACAAAACATTTTCTAATTATGTAATTTCCGATATTATTAATAATTACAATAAATCTTGGCTCCACAGTGAGCTATGAGAATATGGGGTGGGTTCAGTATTTTAGATGAAAGTAAGTAAAATAAAAATTAAATCATAAAAATCTATCATTTTTATATAAGAAATTATGCAAAAATACACCAACAGTTGTACTGCTATTGAACTTTTGCTTAATTTTTGTCAGTCAACGGTCTATTGCATTTATGTGAGTTATGGTCCCTTAAATCCATTGATCTCGAGTATCGAGGGTCCACAAGTTCTGGTAGTAAACAGGTATTGTAGAATTTAACTAAATGTCCTTGCATATTTTCGAAGAGAATAAAATAATAAAGAGTGTGTGTGCCGAGATAACGTGTCAGAAGTGAAACTTCTTTGGCGAGATTCATAGATACCAAAATCGCCGCCTTACTCCATAACGTGACGGTATTATAATGACGCGACCTTGAAATTTTACTCTCAACGCGTCTAAAGAAGTTTCACTTCAAAAGGCTATTCTTGCTCTTAAGACTATTTCTGCTCGAAAAATATGTAAACGGTTGTAAAAAAAATATATCAAATTATCGATGGTAACATTGGGTATTTGTTAGTAGCTGTCTCAAAAAACTTATAAATGACACCCATGACGAAAAGATGTCAAATATTCACCGGCGCCATCTTGGATTTTAGTTCTGACCTCATATTGCGTAATATCCACCCCAAAAACCATGAAAATGACACCCATCACGGAAAGATGTAAAATTTTCGTCGGCGCCATCTTGGATTTTAGTTTTGACCTCATATTGGTTAATATCCACCCCAAAAACCATGAAAATGACACCCATCACGGAAAGATGTAAAATTTTCGTCGGCGCCATCTTGGATTTCATTTTTGACCTCATATTGGTTAATAGCTACCCCAAAAACCATGAAAATGACACCCATGACGATAAGATGGCAAATTTTCGTCGGCGCCATTTTGGATTTAAGTTTTGTCAAATTGCTTTACCCCACCAATCCGTTCAACAACCCATAAAAAAAGAGGATCTCAGTCAACATAATTTTCAAAACATAATTTTAAATTACAAATAATTGGAATATGAAACTTATACAGTTTACTCTTATAAAGTATCAAATATTTCAAATCACGAAAACGACAGTATACGCACAATAATCTTTTTCTAATTCGTTTTTATTTTTGGGACGAGGAGCGATACACCCGTCCTTCCAAGAGCGCTTCTGAGCGCGGTCTGACGACCCGCGAGAGCAAAATGTATGAAGAAATCGACAAGTATTTTTAATTTAGCTTATAATTGAAATAAAATTTTGATTTAGATACAAAAAAATTATCACAATCTATAAAGGACTATATATCCCTCAATAATTTATAGGTAAGAAGATAGATTAGGCTTTTAATTTTCTTAAAAGTGTACCGGTTTAGACCCCATTTTTTTGCATTTTATGCCATCATTGTGCTGGGAAAATCGTATTTCAGCGACAATTTTGTATGACGTCGTACAATTTTTATTAGATGATCGTAGAACTGAATATATTATCTTTAAATTAAGATATTACTTTGTTCTCACGTGTAAGTGCTTTGAGTTAAAATTGTACCGTAAAATAGCGGTTTTTGTTAAAAATCTGTTATAGCACCCTTAAGTAGGTACATACTTAATATTATTAAACAGTTTATGGAAAAGTTATTTCTACATTTTAAATTAAATAATTAAATTTCTTATTCAACATATTAAATTAAAAACATTATTATGTCACTAATGACATAATTGGCCGAGCCCATTGTGTCGCCAATAAGAAGCGAAAGTGTAAAAATACACTAAAAAGCTGCGCCAAAATTGTTGTCTGGATCGAAATCGAGACTTGAATTCGTAATGATAATACAAAGTAAAACACAATAAAATAATTTAGTTCAATTCGTAACAAATTATTGTATGTATAATTAATAATATTTTATATTCATATCACGTTTAGTGAGGGCACGTGCGGGCCGGACGGAATTCGGAACGACGTTCCGGTGACTCAGGCAAATATCCTGTCTAATAAATTTCTTTATAACACAAACAATAGATTTGAAGATGAAGAATATGCTAAGCTAAAAATGCTTTTATGAGTAACTCGTGCATTCTAAGAAATGCAGTGCCGTTGTTACTGATTTAGGAAGTAGTTAAAATTACCGAAGATTTTTGTCTCGATAATTCATCGTAATGCCTATTTTACTGTCTTTGTTTTTAAAAAGAACATAAGCGACTTCTGATTTAAATCAAATGCAATATCATAAAGGTAAAACTCTTTAGATTATCTTTAAATAACTTGAGTAGAGTCATTAAAATTGCGAACAAATGGCTTAAAGTCGTAGTTAGACTTATTTCATTTAACGACTATTCGCAACAATTTTGGCTTAAAAATACATAAAACAAGTCGTGCATTTATGACGCATTTATGGCTGAATAAAGTAATTTAAAAGTTCAAGCACTTTTATTAGGGCTAATAAAAGTGAGAACAAATTACGAAGTCGCGTGACACCTGCCGATACGTCTTAAAAATTAAAAAAAAAAAACATAGTTTAATTATTACTTGTAGACCACCTTCTCACACTAACTGTAACGACCGATTAATTTTATCTTAAATAGTATCTAACATATAAATGTTTACTAAATTTGTTTCTAAAGAGATAGAGTCACGCAAATATGCGGTATTTAAATTCTAAAATTATATTATTAGGACATTCTTTATTTGCTATGCTTTTAAACATGACAGAGCTTTCAAATAATTTTATATACCTAAAACCGACAATATGTTCTTTATGTTGCTTTGGAATACTTGTTTTTCTTGCATGTTACCAAATAAAGCCATGGTCATTACTATGTCTGCACGCGTTCGTTAGGCTTCGCTAGAAATATTGCATTTTTACATTGAAATATATCTTTCGTGCAGTCAATAATAAAAAATCTAGGTATATAAAATAATTCAACAAAGTTTACCGGGTATAATCTATTGAGGCGAAGTGTGTAGTTTTTTTGGTTAAGTTTTCAGTAGGTATTTAAGTTTGAATGAATTTTAGAGAGTTTATGTACATGTAGGCTGTAGAGACAGGGCTCATATATTTAACAGAATATTTCAAAAGCAGCACAAATATAGATGATCATAGTCTGTGGTAGGTATAATAAGTTGTGCATTGAGGTTCCTCTGCTTGAAAGCACTTTTGTAGCCTTATAAGTACACTGCATTCTTTCATTGGCCATGCTTAATGTCAAGATTATTTCAACATCTCGTTTTAAGGTTTATGAGTAATAAAATTACATAAGGTAAACATTTACTTAACTTTTCAGAAGTCCCTATTAAAAAGAGCTTTACGTCCAAGTACAGTCGGATCTAAGATTATTTAAAAATATGGCCTTTGTTTATAAACATCAAAACAATTTTTATTAATGCGAAAAAACAAAACAATAGAAACTTACTCGAAAAACAGTTTGTATCAGTAAAAATATTTGAAAATAGGGATTATGTTCTTAACCTTCAATCGGTTGAGAATTATTACATAATGCAAACCATCATATTGTAACGTTGTTTTAGCTTAGCTCATACTATAATCCAATATAAACACGTGTCATATACTTTAATATACATAATTTAATATAATTAAAAACTATGAAAGTGGGTCGTTGCTGGATCAAAAGATTTAGGTGCGTCATCGTTCCGCCCAGTTAACGGAAGACGGAAGATTGCCGTAAATGTCTCGGGACTTATCTTGAACAATCATTTACATTTCTTATAATTCTTCCAAAATAATATTGAGATTCCAATTAAATTCTGTTTTTATCTGAATTAAAGATTTTGTCGATAAAATAAAAATATAAGATTGAAATATAGTTAGCAAGAGATTAATTTATAAACGCAAAAAGTAGTATAAATGCGCCGTTATGCGTTAAGGTTTTTAATCTAAGTGCAAGTTTATGTATAAGATATAGATACATTTACATAAAGAGAGCATTAAGTAAGATCATACCGATGGTATCACTGTTAAACAAATATTTTGTGAAGATGCTAAGCGACCTAATTCGCGCTCGATTCTCGCAAGTTAAAACATATGTATATAAAACATAATCAATCAACTCACCAGCCTAAATATAATAAACAACTGTTATTATCTTACTGCTTCGTGCCCATAAGTCTAATTATAGTTATTTGACTACAGCACGGGCCTAAGATCTTGAAATAGCATCCACTTTCTGTGCGAGGGAGCATGGCTTACAAATTATTAACTAAATTTAGTGTGATGTTAGTCCTGGATCAGCTGTGTGGCGAATGGGGGTAAAGATCAAACATTAATGGTCTAAACCATCTGTTGTCGGATGTAGCCATGAACTACAAAAAAACCATGTATGTGGCCTCGAATTTTATGTACATAAATATGTAATTAAACTATGTAGTTAGAAGTCAAGATCATGATACTTACACATAAATGTAGCTTTTCTACAGCTTCGTTTTATTTATTCAGTGATTTTTAGGTATACCATTTATACTTATTAGTACACTACTTACATTATAATAATAAATTTAAAACCATAAACAATAGCTCTACCGCACCACTTCATAATAAGTTTGTCCATTGTTTTTCCTACATATACCATTAGTACTAAATAAGCCCACACAATAGCTAATGTTAAGGGCGTCTACGTCACTCATCTTGGGGCAACAACCCCTCTAATGTGTTTCCCTTGCCGCCACTAATTAAAAATGACTAGCACAGCCATACGTGTTTCCACATTGTGACAAGCCTTTTTGTTGTGACAAACGAATCGCAAGAGAATCCCAACAGTATGCATGAACTGAGTGTTAACTGGCTAAGTAAAGTACATCGTAAGATTGAATTTTTAATAAATGGCTCTATATTCGTTTACTAGAACTTTAAAGCAAATTTTACTTCAAGCTATTATCAAAATACATCTATACTAATATTATAAAGCTGAAGAGTTTGTTTGTTTGTTTGTTTGAACGCGCTAATCTCGGGAACTACTGGTCCGATTTGAAAAATTCTTTCGGTGTTAGATAGCCCATTTATCGAGGAAGGTTATAGGCTATATATCATCACGCTACGACCATCAGGGGTAGAGCCACGGGGGTGAAACCGCGCGGAGCAGCTAGTTAGAGTATAAAAGCAAAGATGTGAATTATTACTATTTAGAACAACAATTTTTAATTTTTATGAGATTGCATGAAATATAATAATAGAAATTCCTCTTGCTTCCCGAATAATAAATCGACTTCTAAAGAAAAATTTCGATTTGCATAAATGATGTTACTATTGTGTCTCCCGAACAATACTTACAGATTTTTTTCCTGAATGCTCAAAAGATGCGCAGTATTGAAATATTTATCATTCTTATCAAACAAACATCTGCCATCTTCATTAAGATAAGGCGCATACGTCTTGAAAAATTACTAATTGTTTCTTTGTTCCACTTTAAAGGATACATACCTATATGATAATATTGGGTATAGTTATATCGATAAAAGCATTAGAATGTCTGTGGAGCCCCCGTATTAATAGTTATTCGTCCCATGAGCTTCAAGTGTCGGCGGCGCCCTCGTCCTTATAAATCAGGATATCGACCAGACCGACCACGGCAAAATTTCATATCCATATTTAAATGAAATAGTTCATACAGTGAATTTTTAAAGAATATGTGGATAGCATGTTAACGCAAGGTCAAGAAAGCCCTATTTCTTCTATCAAACGTATAGTGGATTGAATAATTATTGTTAGTTCATACCAATAATTATATTCAGTGGAATTTTATCTGCATCAAAGATAAGTAGGAAGAATTAAAATCAACAAAAGTTTTTTTTTTTATCTTAATACAGATCCGTTTGTCGTTATGATTATTCCAAGCGTACGCTAACTTGTGTTGATTGATATGCCTACCAGACTGCATTTAATTCTATTACACTAACACATTTCTGCTCTACGCTAAATGTTTGTTTACAGTTTGAGAACTAAACCATCATTCTATGGGTATCCAAGTATTAACGCATCATTAGCATTATAATGTGCCTGTCAATGTTATTCAATACAGAACGGGAAGCGCCATCGATTGATGGGGTCAATGACACCTGCACTGACCCTTTGAACCAGCTGATCGGCTGTTTTATATTACTGAATGCAATTAGTGTGTATGAATGAATTCATGTGATTCCCGTTTGATGTGATAATGTAATCCCTTATTTATGTTTAGAAGCCACATTCTTGTGAACGATCGATTTTGTAACAGATACATATATACATATATAGAGAACAGATACTGTGTGTATGCTAATATGATAACAAGGTTTTTTCTCATGCATAAAATGAAACGATTGTAAGAAGATACGTTGAGTTAATATGTATGAACGTCAATAAGTTCAAGGGATCACTCAATAGTGATCCATAGTCTATTGTAAACAACAAAGATGAAGTTTAGTCATCAAAATTTATTGAATAGATTTTTTTTTATAAAATACGTACACATACCTAATACTTATTTGCTACAATGAGACATATTATTATGTCTGCTTTCGATACTTACACTTTACTTACAACATTATCATGAAAAATAAACAATTATGATGTCAACAAAGGTATTGTAAAAATTCTTCTAAAACATCCAGGAAATGATTGAATAAAGAAGTTTATTTCAGCGTTGTCTCAAACAGGTCGTAATAAATCTTCCTTATCTCGGTTACGCTTGTACGCTGTCAGTACGAATGTTTTTGATGCACAAACAAATTTTATTTGGCATCGTATTTATTAAATGAAGTGTTTTGTGCTCTTGACAGTGAGGAAAGGCAGTAAATGTAGCTAATCAGTGGGGTTCAGATTCGCAGCGTTGGCTGGCAGCCAGTGATGCGTAAAATAAGCTATTACGATGTCCTGTTGTTGTTATCCAAACACTTCAGATCATTTTCCGAACTCCCCCCTGGAACACAGAGATTAAGGAACGTCTAGACCTATTCATATGTCATTAATAACAAAAGGTACTTATTAAACTAAGCACGTTTTGCTTATTTGTATTAAAACATTAATGGAAATAACATTTTTTTTCCAAGAAAATTTTCAATGTCCCGTAAAATTTATCACGCAAATGCAATTGAATTTTTCAATATTCAATACGCTTAGTACAATTTATGGAAGCCAATTTATATTTAAACCTCGTTATTTCTTTCTCCGAGAAAAATGAAATATATTATGACTGCAAAGCTGTCATTATCAAGCACGGTTAGCATAAAACTTGAGATAAATATTGTGTTCTAGATTGATAATCAATATTGCATTATATATAGATATTTATATCTACCTATATGGATAATTGTTATCTCTTTTCAGAAAAACAGAAAAGTTGTTAATCAGAACAATCAATGTAGAGTTTCATTACACTGAATATAAAAAAAATCAATGAATACATGTTTAAAATAAATTAATGAATATTCGATAATAGAGAGTGATATAATAAAAATAAACATTTTATATATGTTGCTAGGATTATCAAATCCTGCTCTTACGGTAGCCACTTTATATCTTTCATGGTTCCCTGGCTTAAACGTTATTTTCGATAATATCTTGTTCATTTTATTTCACGCTTGAATATTTTCATTATTAACTTACACCCACTTTTTAGCTATTAAAATGTTTGCTATAAATTACATTTATTAATTATAGATAACTAGGTTTCCGCCAGCGGCTTCGCCCGCGCAATCAAAGAAAAACCCGCATAGTTCCCGTTCCCGTGGAATTTCCGGGATTGCATCATTTTCCCGGGATAAAAAGTAGCATATGTCCTTTCTCGGGTATCAAAATATCTCCATACCAAATTTCATGAAAATTGGTTCAGTAGTTTAGGCGTGATAGAGTAACAGACAGACAGACAGAGTTACTTTCGCATTTATAATATTAGTATGGATATAGAAGTCTTAATTTTCATTTGTAGTATTTATCGTGCAAAATTCACATTATACCTCATAACAATGATTAGTAGCATCTCAACAAAAGTGGTCTTGACATAGTTAGCACACGTTACAATTTACAATCAGGATGTTGAGGAGAGCGTAGGTGAGATGATCGCAATGACAAGAAAAGATTAAAGAATATATTGCTTATGCAAAGTGCAAGATAAGGATATCTAAAATCTATTAAATGCATCTATCCAGAATGGTACACGGGACTCTACATGTTATTTTCTTGAGCTATGGTGGCTTTGGACATGAACTATAATTGACACACATGGAATAAAGTGCAACGTTTGAGTGTCATGTAAACAAATTGTGAGAAAGACCCCAAGATACAATAAAAATTTAGATATAAATAGACTATAATGGGCGGCCGACGTCGCAGTCAACAACTAGATAAACGGAGCAAGCTATAACCTATACATTATTTGATCCTTGCTTAACTGAACCATGAGTAGTTACTATACACCCACACAGAGAAATAGCCTTAGTGAATGAAACATCGCATAAAATCGTGAAACCTGTTACATAAATGTGGGTCGTTGAAAGTTCATATGCGAACAGTTCAACACGTACTCCATATTGTGTGATAACATTTATAACAACGAATGTGTTATCATTGCAATGTTTTACAATTATTGTTGTTATAACACGGATGACTCTATTTTTCCTGCCAAATGCCATTTTAAAGGGTCCTTTATTAGTTCCCAAAAAGTTATATATTAACAAAAACATTGGAGAGAGATAAATTTTACAACGATGATTTATGTATTTGGCAATCTATGTTAAAAAAAATTTAACTAAGAAAAAGAAAAGGCATGAACTTGCTCATTTAATTGATTTTTATTTGATATAAAATAATCTTAGTAATTTTCTCATAAAGGTCAACCAACTAGTAACTAATTCAATTAAAATGAAACAGACAATTGAGTTCCATTATTCGTAGCAAAAAGAAAATTGATCAGTTATTTATGTTTGGACGAAACAAACACCGCAATAGTGGCTGATGAATATCATGCGAAGGGAATATTTTATTGTTATTCCCCGTATTCAATTTGGCCTCGGAGCTCATTAGGTTTCATACATGAAATAATCCAATTTCATTTTATTGTATTGTCTTCACTCTGTATCGTGTATTTATGAGAGACATTTTTAACAATTGAGCATACTATAAATAATCTTAATACTTTGTACTGGCTATTAATGCTTAGTTTTTTGTGTCTTAATATATTATAAGAAGAGTATAATTATTGAGACACATTGTATACGGATGTAAATGTATTTACCTAAGGTAACCTCTCAAGCAAGGTTCTTTATAAAACTACAGAATGATGTCGGTTATATATTTTTCGCATCGCCCGATCAAAGCCAAAGCAATATTCTTTGCATTAAAAGGAAACTCGTATTTATTGAAAGAAATTGTGCTGTCCGTTTATTATTAGCTTTATTTTTAACCCAATATTATATTCAAGTTATTGGAAGTCCTTTACCCAACTTGGCAACTGATTAAAACTGTGTTTAAAAGAAATGTAAGCGATGCCGCAATTGATATAATAAAGCACTTCACGTTTTACCAGTTTCAACTATCTGTTAACTACTATTTTATCTTTGCCAATCCAGTTAGTGATTAGTTTTCCCACCAGTTATAGCTAAAAGATAGTAAATCAATCGAGAGCGTAAAGCCGCAACAGCTATTTGCTACGAGGAAGTTACAGATAACATCTAAATGGATAAATAAATATTTTAACAGAGCAATCACATGTTCTATGTCACGCCAATTACACTGGGGTAGATCCCTTTAAAAATAATAAAAAGTGCAAAAAAATCGCAGTCGGATGAAACCCATTAGAAAAGGAGGGGAATATGATGAAAATTAAAGGAAAAATAAATTACGGTCAATCCGAGTTCGGGAAGTGGGAGGGGGGAGCTTTTAAGAGAAAAAAATGGTTTCTCTCGATTTCCGACAAAACTACAAGTCCTACGGAAAAAAGTTCAATGGCAAAGTTGTAGGTAATAAAAAAATCTACAACTTTTGTATTGACAATTTTTTCACATAACCTCAAAATTTAGGTGAACAATTCAAAAAACCAAGTTTTTGGTTTTTTATTTTTAACTACTTCAAAAATTTTTTTTTTCTACGACATTTGGTAGAAACTTGCTTTATTATGTCCCAAATACACTGTAATTTATTTGATTGAAAATATTTATTTTTTCGCCTTATTTTGAATTAATACCAAAAAAACAACCTAATTTTCAATCGAAAAGTCACCCGTCAAAATATCAGCTTTTTTCAAAAACTTTGGGAGCCTTTTATTCATCAAAATCTCTACTTTTATATGGTGTAAAAAAAATAAACCTTACCATAGTAAATGTTCTCAGAAAATGCTTACAAACAGTGTCATAATTAGCTTTTACTAAATCAGGCACACTTCTCGAACTCTATATCTTCTCTTGTATCGGCTTTTCGGTAATATTTCAAAAGAAAAAAAATTATCTGTTCTAAGTATAATATTTTACAGCATATTCAAAAGCAAAATGATGTCGATAAAAACATTTCAGGTAGTTTGAGAAGTGTGCCTGATTTAGTAAAAGCTCATTTTCACACTGTTTGTATGCATTTTCTGAGAACATTTACTATAGTAATGTTTATTTTTTTTACACCATATGAAAGAAGAGATTTCAATGAATAAAAGGCTCCCCAAGTTTTTGAAAAAAGCTGATATTTTGACGGGTGACTTTTCGATTGAAAATTAGGTTGTTTTTTTGGTATTAATTCAAAATAAGGCGAAAAAATAAATATTTCCAGTCAAATAAATTACAGTGTATTTGGGACATAATAAAGCAAGTTTTCACCAAATTTCGTAGAAAAAAAAATAAATTTTGAAGTAGAAAAAAATAAAAAACCAAAAACTTGGTTTTTTGAATTTTTCACCTAAATTTTGAGGTTATGTGAAAAAATTGTCAATACAAAAGTTGTAGATCTTTTTATTATCTACAACTTTGCCATTGAACTTTTTTCCGTAGGACTTGTAGTTTTGTCGGAAATCAAGAGAAACCATTTTTTTCTCTTAAAAGCTCCCCCCTCCCTTTTCCCGAACTCGGATTGACCGTAATTTATTTTTCCTTTAATTTTCATCATATTCCCCTCCTTTTCTAATGGGTTTCATCCGACTGCGATTTTTTTTTGTTTCAAAAATTATCTACTCTAGTCTAAATGTAGAGTTACATATTATAATTGCAACAATTAATGCTCATAGACCGGGAGATACTGACACAAAATTTCGAGTCATTTGTAACAGGATGGCGGTTCTACAGGGGTCTTAGTACGCAATGACAAAAAGAAAAACGATGGCGTGAACGCTGGTACCGGCGGCTTAGTCGCGTGGGCGTTAGTCGAACTCGTCGGAAAATAGCGAAAGTCAAACGATTTGTAACAGTATGGCACTTATTTTTCCTGTAAGTTTGAGGATCAACAAATATAAATACAAAATTTCAAAGATCTATGTGTTGGAAATCTTCACTTATATAAATTAATAATAAATTAAGTTTTCAAGTATGACAGCACTTTTTCCCCCTACTAGAAGTATGGCAAATATAATAATGGTCACATTTTATCAAATACTCTCCAAAAATCCAAATGCAATACTGGTACAAAAAGTTTGGCGAAATAAAAATTTTTTGCAGATTTTCGGCGGTATGGCGACCATTTGGAATCGTCCGAAAAGTATGGCATGGCGATTTTCGTAAATGGCTGCACGACGATAGTTACCTGTGCAAAAGTTAGCCTGGTACAAATGGTTGAATGATTGTTTTATTTAAATCAACACATTCGCATCGGTATGGCGGGCTGTAAGTCACACCGGAAAAGTATGGCATGACACTACCGCCTACTACTTTTTTATGGGCTATCGGTAAATTCTAAAATTTTTGTGTTACAAATCGTTTGACTTTCGCTATTTTTCCGACGAGTTCGACAAACGCCCACGCGACTAAGCCACCGGTACCAGCGTTCACACCATCATTTTTCTTTTTGTCATTGCGTACTAAGACCCCTGTAGAACCGCCATCCTTGTTACAAATGACTCGAAATTTTGTGTCAGTATCTCCCGGTCTATCATTTTTATAATATTTTCAACCTAGGTTTGCTTAAATTTGAATGGCGAATATAAACTCAACGACTAACAAAGTTTTATCGTAGAACCACAGATTATGAGTGACAGCGCTGTCCTGAGAACATTGTCTATGATTTTATACTAGCACTAGCATAACAAATTGATAACTGTGATAAATCACGGGTCGTTATGATTAGCGACAGAATGATTAATGGGTGACGACAATATTCGGCAAATCAATCCAATGGGTGAACGTCTTGTTTATTGACGTTATGGGAATTAATCGATCTACTCATTGCTTTGATCACTGATTGAATGAACGAGTAAAGCAAGCTGTTATGACGATGGAATGCCTCGGAATTGTACTTCATTAAAATGTTCGCTATTAATAACGCGATATAACACGTAGCGATTTATTTTGTTCTATAAAGTTGAATAATTGTATAGTTAAGTTTTGCTATTCCACTCGATTAAACGTATCTACAATATGCACTAGCTATTGTAGAGATATCCATACGAAAGCTTATTTTTTAAAGACCTAAACAAACTCTATCTGTGATCACTTGACAGTAGAAAAAAGCAAACTTTAACACATTTAAAATGCTTGTAACTGTGTAACGTATAAGTTTAAACACTCTTTAGGAAAATCTGTGGAACTCATACCGTCAGAACTCAGAAGTTAAGCTTACAACAAAAAGTCTCGTTTAGCTTGATGGCATTAAGTTTCCACATTTCTCTTTAATTCATGTTTCAGGCAGCATCTTCATTTGTCATATTACATATATAGAGGTAGGAAATATTATATGAAGCAATTCATTTTAATACAATCTACGGTTCATCTAAAATGGATTAAGAGACTTGTTTATGAGGGAGTACAATGTTACCAGTGGGTATACCTTGAATAAATTATATTTTAATATGTACGCCTAAAAGAAACCAAATAACTGAATTAAATATTTAACGTAGTTATTAAAATTATTTCTTATTCCAGCAGTAAGTAATTATTAATGAGTGTAAAATAAAAAATAAAATTCGAAAAGTCAAGTGTATGAGTGTATCTAAATCGATTATTCAAGCTATCTGAAATTTCTTTCGTTTATACAATCTCTTAATCCTTCGTCAGTCGCATTTAAATTCCAGTGTAAATTTCTCCAACTAATTTGAGCACCGAGTTACAACCTAGCCAATTATCAACTTTGTTAGTAATATCAAAGGCATGAATGTTAAGAAACAGTGAATGTTTATTAGTATGCAGTGTGAGTGATGCCAAACACGTGTACTTTACTGCCAACTACGGCGCCAGTACCAAATGTATTGACATTTAAGATTTATCTGGAGCAGTTGATAAAACATTCGCAAATGAATGATCCATTAATGAGTTCTTTTTAAGGAAACGCACCACGTATGGACGTCGTAAAAATAGGATAAGCATGCACAATATCAATAAGTTTAAAAGCTATTGAATAAGCTCATAAAACATTAAAGGAACATGAAATATGTAAAATTACGCACGAATTCTTTTTGCGAAGTGATATTGATAAAACGTTAGTACATATTATTATCGTCGTGTGGTTGTAAAATGTATAATCGATTGACGACCATAAATTGTACTGTAATTTAGCAATATCAATAATGATATATGGAACGCAATACTTATTAATAATAATTAATTAATCACTAAAGCAAAATGTAGTGAATAAAAATAAGTTCTTTGAGATATTTTAAAGTGTCCATGAAAGCCCTTGTACAAGCTTCGAACACACCCTATTAAGAGCATAATAAATTGTAATGGATTTGCCAGCAGCCCAGCTCTGTTTGTGAATTATTTGGATCCATTTAAGACTTCTTATCGAGAAAGCAAACAGTGACTAACACTGCATTTAAATGTTTCAACACCAATTATGTCTTTTACTTGAAAAATTGCTTGTGACAAATGGTAAGTAATTCGTCTGTTTGCTTTCAAATTATTTCACAAATTTAATGAACAAATAATATATTCCGAATATTTGCAATTAGTTGCAATATTTTTTAATATACACAATATTTAAAACACTCCTATATTAAGCGATGTTTCAATTATAGCGATCGATGTTTATCGTTTAAATTTAATACTTATTATTGCACTATATAGCTCAAATATTAACTTGGCCACATTAAGAAAGCTCTTCAATAGGCATTATGGGTAACATCCTGTGGTTTCAATTACATAGGGTCTAGGGAGTGCAATGGGTGTTCGTAACAAATGGCGTAGTTACCCTGTAGCAGGAGTTTGTTATCTCGTATATATATAAATTTTTTTATATAAGTATTTATAAAAGTTCTCCTAATGTAAGTAGTCGTTTTGAATGTACTGTAATGTAAATACGATACTCACAATACCATTCACAATTTTCCAATTACCAAAAATCCGGAATTCCCCGAATATACTCATTCGGAACATCCATGTTTTTAAGAAAATGTACTTTAAAAATTGGCTAGCACCTGCTTTTTAGTATTTACAAGGAACTACTGTAAACTATAAATAATCACATCACAAAAAATATATCTGCTTTGCAGCAGAAAGAAGGCTGAGTTGAACTAAAAAAGGACTTAACAAGCCAGGGCATAACGGTTCATAGAAGTTTTTATGGTCCCCCATCAATATGTCAATCAATGCATTTCATTTAGTTTTTACAGTACTGAGAAACAAACATTTGTATACACTCACCGATCCAAATTTAGTTATTATTAAACGTTATTTAACGCACAGTTGGATCATCTGTATTCTTATTAATATAACATTAGAAACATTAAGAGCCATTTAGATTCTAGAGACTCTTTAACGTGTATGTATTCTATTATAATAGCTTTCGGGAAAAATTGCAAGGCATTCATTCCATCACTTTCATCTTTACTTATGAACAGAATATTATGTACATATTAGATTATCTCTTTTGCACAGTTGGCGTTTGCACAGTTCAATCACGTATCGACGGTAAAACTTTCATAAGCGTGAAAAATATTTTTTCAATTTGTGCATTATTAAAGCTCTAATTTACTTTATTGTTATCATATAAAAACGTATATATTTGATATTTTTCGAGCGCATAGCCTTGTGATATATTTTATTAAAAGATAAGCTCCCCTTAAACTTATTTTGTCTTAAACTAGTATCCATCGCCATAAACCCGTAGTTTTATAGTTCATATTATGCTTCACTACTCTGAAGACTATAATATTTATATATGTACATGGTAATAATTCAAAATATTTGGATCGTATAATAAATTACAAAGTTTTATATTCGAGCCCGCGGGTGAGGGCACTTATGTTCTACTTTAGTCGTTACAGTATACTAAGGGCTACTTATCATTTAACTGAAAGGTACAACAAGTACTATTTATATTATTTTCGTTATAAAAAAAGTTTAAAGATATGTGAAGTTGTTAAGAGTACGCTTCTCTTAACTAAAAAAAAGAGTTAAAAAATCTATGGTTATGGAAAATTGTTACTTTGCATTGTTCTATATCTTTTAGCATTCGTAATATTCCTTCAAAAGTATGATTAAATCTCTAATTAGCAATCTGTCTGGAGGGAGCAATCTCTTTAATACTATGTATTAAAGTTTGCGTTAATAAAACGGTGTGATAATTTTAATAGTTAGCCAAAAGTGTTCGTAAAATTTACGTCTTTATTAGCAACAATATTACCCGTATTCTTACAATATTCTACTTAATAAAAATAAGTAACTAAAAAGGTATCTCGGCTTTTTCTTTAATTTATTGCACGCCTCATAAGCGAAGCGTTGAGGTGGGTACTACTGTCACTTCGCGCAAAACATCTGATTTTTCAAACTTAAAATGTCTTTATGTATCATACATTGCACTTGTAAGATAATACATACACACACATATTAAGAAAAAACACTATTTTTAACATTCATGATATTTTTGATGTCATTTTTGTTATTTAAACTAGTTAAAAAACAGTTTAAAAAAGTTCTGTCTTGGACGTCCGTGTGTCTGTATGTGCGGAGGATTTTCTTGTTAACACGATAGCGACCGAAATACTTTACTAATCGAGTCTTTTTTTTTCTCTTACGCTTGAGTATGCTCAGGAATAGAACCCTTTCATTTTTCAGGGTCTGATTCGATGTGGTTTAATTGTTATTAAATAAACAAAAATAATAATTAATAAATAATTATTAAAAAAAAATTATGAGGCGTGCACTTTTGGATTTTCCAAACTATTTATAAGTACGTTTACATTATGTACCTTCATATTATGAAGTTATCAACGCCCATTAAATAAAAAGGTTCTTCGTAATGCAATAATTTCGTAGATCATTTTCATAAAGGTTTTAGGTATTTTCTTGCGTTTCCCGAACAATTAATCCATCTCTTTAACAGAATGTTTAGGACGATGAACTTTAGTGACTAATCACCTGCCCAGGTGTTTCGTGAAATATGTACGAAATATTTTAAACATATTCAGTATTCACTCACTATTAATATAAACACGACGCAGACTTAGAATGTTTTCGTCTGGAATTTTGACCTGCACTACTTATTTTGAAGTTTAATAATTGTAGTGTAGTCCTAATAGGTATTGTAGTTTCGAACTTTCAAACACGTGTATAATACTGATGTTTGTGCTTTAATATAAATTTGTGACCTCTTAACTTATTGCTCACTTTTTTACTATGGGATATGTTAAGTCTGAAATAAGATTATAAACTTTTTGGAAACGTAATAAATACGAGCTACTTTTTAATATATGTAATTGGAGTCTACGAACGTTCTTTATTACGGACGAGTTTCTTTTGGATTTACAAAGTGGCTTGAACAAAGGAGTCAAGTAAATTCTTAATAGAACACCGCTTTGAGTTCCTTTTTCACTTAGTCATAATAGTGGAGTCTAATCGTAATGGAATTTTAATGTTTTCTACCATTTCTTCAGTTGAGGTGACCGTCATCGTGACTAAGATTCCAATGTCACCTCAAGTACGATAGATCTTTGGATTTTGCTCATAAATCAGTGTAGGAGAGTTTTGTGTCCGGGCTCGGGAACAACTGCGACGAAGTGATTAATTATGTTTACTGAAGGATGCGGCCCAGACGCCGCATTTACAGTAGCAGTGACGTGGCCGGACATCTATTGTTCATGACCACGTGGATTAATTGTTAGGTTTGGGTCTAGCTGAAGGCATTTCAAACACCATAATCGGTTCAGGATCATGTAGATTAATTGTAGGGCTTAGAAAACGGACGTCTTATAATATCGCTATTTACTTGTGAATCCAGCCCCTTTAATGTGAATTGAGAACTATTAAACATTTTATTTTTCAAACAAAAAATAATTAATTAACGTTCCTTATTGTAACAAAATATGTTTGAATATTATTTTCATTATAAACAAAGACGTGAATGCAGTTTTCCTCCTTGTGGCTCGTAACGTACACTGACTCACTTTTTTGTAAGAAAAGATAGCGTAATGCGAGGCGTCAAAGTCATAATTAATAAAATAGAGACAAAATAAAAATCACGAAAAGCTGGATTTTGAAAATAATTTTCTCATTATTATTACCTGCGTAAATATTATATTCTAGTGGCTCCGGTATTCTAGAGGCTCTGGTTTCTGTATCAATGACACCCAAGAAAACAAAATTACTTTCTGAAATGCCATATATTGTATTCAACAATATAAAACCCTTCCTAGCTGACCCACATCTGCAGCAACAAGGGTGCAATTACATCCCTCGAATACTAACAGGCTGTCACATAATTCATGTAACGACATTTCTTAACGTTATGCATTTTCTACATTTAATAAACATTGAGTTATGGCCAGGCAATGAATTCGAAGCGACGTAATGCATTTAACATGCGCTTTCATTTGCATTGGCGCCCGTATGGAATGAATGCAATAATGACAACATTAACTTTTTAAAAGATATATGACCGGTTGCTATTAAAAAATTGCCATTTTATGTCGTTTTTGATGAATTTGCTGACGAGTGAGATGTTTAATTTATGGTATGGCGTGTTAACCTTTCAAAATAAATATTTATTTTGTTGTATGTGAATGGTTCATTGGCTACTCTCCAATGTATAACAAAATACTTATTGCATATTGAACATTGTATAAATGTATTTTATAAATATGTATAAGAGCGTACTATGTGAGCATTAACGTTAAAATTACCTAATAATTAATGTAATGATAAACTAACAAATGGGTTTCATTGAATTGTCTTATTTAATTATACTTACCAAAGGATGAAAATTTATATCTAAAAAGATTTTTAAACACATTACAAGTTTTACTTGTAAGTATTAGGTAGTTTATTGTAAAAATACAATATAAGAGATATAAAGACCGTAAAGCTTGTTACGTTATTCAGCTACTGTTTGAATTTTCAGTTCATAAAATTTTATATGTATGAGTATACACGATACAATGTAAGTAAAATGTGTCTTATATAATACTTTATTGCACAGCTTATTAAAATTTCTTAACCAGAATAATATGTTTCATTATTTCAATCATAACATTTCGCAGTTAAACTTTTTGTCAATAAAAATTATTTAACTTTTACAGAATATTGCTAACTACATCGAACAAACGCAACTGAAACATTTTCGATCTAAATATCTTTAAAAAATTATTAACGACGAATCTTACGTTGCTCTTATTTTCTCTTTAAAACATCTAAATTATTTCCATAATAAGACATATCAATCATGTTGTGGAATAGGAACGTGTACTTGGTATTTTATGCATTCATATTAATGTCGTAATTAAAAGCCAAACAAACAATGCTACAATTTTATAGATACAGTTTTTGTCCCTACTAAGAATGCAATTGATATTTTAAAAGCAAAAACTAATAAAGTAGCATATCAATTGCATGTAATGTTTTGCATTGCTTCCTGATTAACAAATACGCAATTTGTAGCAACTTTGTGACATTATTAATAGAAGGAATAAGTACATATTATTATTTTTTTATATTAATAGATAGAAACAACTGATAAAATACATTAATAATGTAAAGTTGCATCTTCAAATAAACTGAAATAATTACATAAAATACAGATGTGACTCTTAGTCTTAGCCAAGTTTTTTTGCGGACAATTTGTTTGAAAAACTATAGACATTGAATATACATTCAAAACATAGCTATACACCTAAGTTTTAGTTAATAGTGCAATTTTGACATCTACTATTTAAATTATTAAACAATAGCACAACGTCTTGTTGCTGAAATCTAAGGCTGAAATTAATTCACGTGAGTAACAAAACCAATACAATCATTATATTATGTTCGTAGGTATATATGTACATATTACCTATAGAACTATAATTCCATTGCCACTAATGCATTATTATACTCGGAAATTAATACCAATTAATTAATGCAGAAATTCTCCATTATTAGGTGCAAACACGTGCGATAATGCAATTAATTCCAGCAACTTCAGTAATTACAATAAACAAATCTGAAACTGGAAAATTATTCACAAATTAAGTGTCACTGCTCTAATCTGCATAATAAATTCGTTATCATGGCTCTTCATCAGAATAAATTAGTTTTCGAAGAATAAACTCGGTAAGTCTGTCGAAAAGATTAAGAGATTGTGTACCGATACCTACTTGATTTTATACGTGTTGTCAATCATCTTAATTAAACAAAATAGAGCTTCATGTTTAAACCTATAGTCATGATAGAGAATAGCTTACGCTATAAAGAGAAAATAGATTCAGTTGTTCGGTTCCCGAGGGATCTGAGTCGAGAAGTGGAAACATCGCCCGCTCGCGATAGGCGCCGCAGAGACGACCTGACTCATCCGACCTCGTTAACATGAGGACGCCTACCACTTCCTTAAAATACCCTTTGATATCGCAAATTGCACTTTATACCCCAAACATAAGCACCTCTAAAATACATACGTCTACAAAGTTTTTACGGTCACAAAACTATAATCGTCGTTGCAGATGCTCCGTAACTATAACAATGATTCTAAATCTGTTCGTGTATTTATAGATCGTTCTACCTTTCAAAAATTCGTGCTCGTTAGTAAAAGAAAACAGTTAGAATTACTAGTATTGTATACAAGAAAAGTATTTGGAGAGCAAATTACATTCTAACTGAAGTATACTTACCGTTGAGATCAACGGCTGACCACAATCACCCTCCTGAAGTTTTTACTATAAGAAACTCTCAATAGCCTCTTGCACGAACGTAAGGCTAATGTGGTCTCGTTTCATCCATCTTTCTGTTTGAACCTTTTCAAGAACATCTGCACCCGAAGGGAATTCCACTCAAGTAATAACCATTGTTTGAAATTTTCAATTATCAATGAAAATTTATACGTTGTACGTGTTATACAGGTATAGGAACATTAATCATTTTTGGGCGAGAAATAAACTAAGTGAATTAAAAATGACCGCCTCCATAGATTCAATTAATTATAAGTGCTATATCTATAATGACCGTAGGGTGCATTTTATTATCCTCCGCTCTATTTTATGGGGGCATTAAATTTATGCAGTAAAAATGTCATTTTTTATTTCTTTATACACGTGATTGGACATAACATCGTGAATATTGATATTTGATCCATCCCAGCTCGGCCAGTCAGTGAACTTTAAAGCCCGAATTGGCTTGTGCAAGTATGTCCACAATATTAATTACGCTCCTTAACTACTAAGGGACTTTAATATTGTCCAAGGACTGCACCAATTTATAACAATTCCATCGCAAAGTCCACAATGAGACAATGCTTTAGATAAACTGCGCTCCTCTGCAATGATCCATCATATATAATGAGCGAGGTTCAACAAAACAGTTATTATCTTAGAGAAAATATAATGAAAGTACAACTTTTTGTATCTTTAAAATAAATTGTTTTATCTTCTTGGTGCACATGGGTAAGTAATTAATAATAAAATGAAAATAGTATATAATATAATAAATTTAATTACATTTATAAAACGTCCATCGTATCGTCGTATTTCGTACATAGATATAAACATACACATATAGAGACGACCTTGTTCGCAGCATCCTAAATCATATGATTTGCACGCGGTCATTGACACGTCAGTTCATATTATAAAGAGGAATGTCTTCGCGACCTAATTTTCATGGTGAAGTTATGTGTCATCATTCCTTACGATAAGATTTTTAATTAACCGACATGTATGTTGCAGTTTTTCCTTTTTGATTTCATACAACATCAAACATGCATTATGCTTTGGATATAAGTATCTAATATTATGTAAGCACCTAGTTAGGAAATTTTGTAACGAAAAATTTGAAAACCAGAACATTTTGAGAGCTTTATTTAGAAAATTAAAATTGGTTTTATCTTAATTTTCTTTTTTGAATCTATTCAAGCGTATCTAATTCAAAGACTTATATAAAATTGTTCGGTATGCGAGGAACGCTTTGGAATTGATTAAATTTTTTTGGACTCGAATTTACTTTGGATAGCTTTTCGTGAATTTCGCTAAATGAAGCTAAGCTGATTATTATTCTACAAGTATAAAGACTATTATAATATTATTAAAGCTTAACTTTAAAACATATAACACACTTTTCCGCTAGGTTCGTGGACTTTAATTCATTCATAAAAATTCGTGCATATTTTAGTAACAACACATACAGAGTACTTTCTTGCGTATGTGTACAAGTGTTTGCTTGTTATTTTCTCATAATAACAGACCAATTTCAATTTCCGTATTAAATAAATTATGTACTTGCAATAGAAACTACAGTGTGACGAAACGTTCAGTTAACGGGGTCTCTCTAAAAATGCATATTGCTTCGTATCTCATGTTTAGTGTACGTATGGTAATGACGTGCTAATTAAAATTCTTTAGGGACATTTACGAGTGCAAGAATATGTCGATCATTCTAAGCTATTAGACAACCCATATTTGTTGTATACATCATAAATTGGATTAGATTTCTTCATTATTTTTCTTTTCTGCATACGCTCTACAAACAGTTAGTCGCTTATTAAAATACAATCGTTTAATGATAATTAATAAATGATATTTAAAATCCAATATAAAGTATTTTAATCCAAGTTTAATCACGTAAAGTTCAAACAAGAATAAACTTTACAAAATACACTGGGATTGCAAGCTCCATCGCCTACTTTACGTAACTACACGATAGCATCATATTGCAAGAATTGACGCCTAATACTCGCCTACCTTCGAGAATGTGGAAAGGTTATCAAAAGAGCACAAAGAAGACTCTATTTAACAATCTGTAGCATCGTAAAAATAAAAGAAAGGTTCTATGAGGTCCATTCCACCGTCTTAACCCTATAAGGGTGAGCATGTTCCTGATAAAATAAAACCACTGCTGTGATATGTCACCATTCCTGTCCACTCTTGACTCCCGAGCGATGTTAACTTTTTATTAGACACGGTTTGATTTTAAATTACATTTTCTTTACAAAATATAAACGTGGGTTTAAGACCAAATACCCATCAGCTTTTTTTAATAACAATATTTTTTATTAACAATATTTTTTTTTAATTTATATTAATACTTACCTACATTAATAAAAAAAATATTTATACATATTTTTTTAAATTTTATATTTACTAAATTATGTTTGAAGTAAGAGGTCTATTGAGAATCGATCATCTCCAAAATTTAAAATCATAAGTATATTGGATCAAATAAAGGCTTGATTCGCAATTTTATCCCTTGGGAAATAATGTTCGCTGCAAGTCATGTTTATGCTTACTTTCAATCTTATTACAAGTCCACCTACGCTACATATCATTATAATAATGGAAAATATTGTTGATACAAAATAAAACGTATAATGTAATGAGGTTTTTTAGACATTGCGTGCCTTTGGTGTGAAATAAAAGGATAGGATATATTATCAATGTCCAGGGCAAAGGCCTCTAATTAAAGGGCATGGCACTCTACATCACTGTGAGCTCGATTTTCTAAGAGTTTCTTTGTTATTCACTGAAATTGCCTGAATATTTAGATACTACCTATACTTTACAATTGAGAAAGACTCATCTTGATTTACATTTCAATTAATTGTGTGAAACGGTTCCAATTAAAAAATCTATGCGATTAGGTATTTCGAGATAAGTTTCGATCGTTTTTAATCAAACGACCCTTGAATTTATATGAAGAGAAAAATACTCTATAATTGAGAACCTCCTTCGTTTTTGGGAACGTCCGCGTCGGTTAAATATGCAACTTCGCCATTTTTAACAATAGAATTCATTTTAAATAATTACCAATATTAGAAATCTTATTCACTCATAATGACTCTTCAAATAAGATACAACTTCAAATCAAAGAGTATAATTGTTTTAGCACTTATTTTAGTATAATTGGACATCATTATACGTGTTTTATCAATATCCGGTAGCTATAAAATTATATACGTTTAATATATACGACCCGTTATTGATACTTTAACGACTTTAATAAGTAATTAAATCTATTTCGACGGTTGACTGAGTCCTTCATATACCTATATTATGCTTATGGATACAACCTGGAGATCTGATTTCAATCAACGGGCAACAATCTTCTTATATATAAAAATGAATCGCAAAATGTGTTGGTAAGCGCATAACTCGAGAACGGCTGAACCGATTTCGATAATTCTTTTTTTATTATATTCCTGGAAGTACGAGGATGGTTTTTATGTAGAGAAAACGTAAATATGTACCACGGGCGAAGCCGGGGCGGACCGCTAGTCTATTTATAAAAACGTCTCGGTCTGGCATGAAATTAAAAGATCACCCACTTGTCCGTACACATTTTATTTATCTTTGATCAGATGTGACACGAGGCTTTAGCAGTTTTTAGTTGCTCTTTTTCAGATAGATGAAGATACATTTTTTTGTTTTTTATTAAATGCGTCGCTTAATAAAATTTCATTCAATACAAGCGCGTAATGCTGAATCAATAAAGCAATCAGAATATACGATAATTCAACGCCTGCCTTATTGACAAAGTAAGGTTAATGAATCTTATCAGGTTTTAAGTTTGTAACTCCATACTTCCGATCTTAAAAAATATAAGAGTAAATATGTTTGCGTGCTGAGAACATTTAAGATCAGATCTCGAGATTAATTTACAGAATGTCTAGAGTAATTCTAGACTTGATTGCGTTTCTGCGTACAAGTAGGTATAATTCGTCGGGAGCCTTTTATATTGGCAATTTTTATAGAAATCCTTTTAAGTGATTAATTGTTGTAAGAATCCTTTTTGCAAGGCTCTTTCGCTATTTTATTTTATGTGGATATTTTTATGTGTATTGTTCCGAAAGTTAAAGTTTTATGTTGCTATAATAATTAACCATTTGATCCAATAAATTATTATAGTAAAAGTAATCTTATAATTTTTTTATTAAAAGTTCAAAAACTCGCTACAGTTAAAAATATTTGAATAAAGGTAAGCACTTAATTTATATTCTTTCATTTAGTCTCTGTATTTTTTACTTTATAGTACCGTATCTATCATAATATTTACTTTTGCTCGTAATCTCAACAGTCTCGTATTTCGTGAAGAAAATCTCCAAAGGATTTTCACCTTAAAACTACTTTGCGTTGTTACTTTATAAGTGTTTTTCTTAAGAAAACGATATTGCAGTTCCAGGAATATATTCTGAAGTTTGTGAATTTTTTACCATTTCCCAACTACTTATAAAGTCAAGTATTTTTATGTGCTTTTCATTCAAATGTTTTCTAAAAATAATACTTGTCGACTTCATTCAAGGGAACTTTTATAAAATCCAGTATTTAAAACGTTTGAATGGTGTTTCGTTGTGTAATAAATGTGTGTGTTCACGTAATTGTGTGATGGTTTGAATTCTACATGTCATTCTCGGTTAAAAATAATTTATAAAGAAAATATAAATCCAGAACTTTGTATTGATATCGAAATAATTTGGTTTGAATATTTGCAAAACAGTTTTGATAAACAAAGCTAAGGGTTAAAGTCCAGAAGCGCCGTTTCATAAAAACTGGTAAAGAGTAAGGAATATTGTTAATATTTCAAATACATATATAATTGTAAACCTATATAATTGTAAAGCTATAATTGTTTTCTTTACCGGGGTAAAGAAAACAATTATAGCTTGATTGAAACAACATTCAGTTCGAGTCCTGAGGAACGTCAGTACTTAGAAGCGTTCTAATGTTTTTCTTGCTATAGATACCTTTTTCTCACGCATAGAGCATAGACTTCGAAGAAACGATACCTGCTGTGTATTTTAAATAAATCCGTGCTTAGCTTCTAGATTATCGCACTCGTTACTTTCCTACTAAGGAAAATTTATAAACTATGATACGGCAGAGATTTTACTTTCTTTTAATACTATTACCATACTGTAATTATGTGATAACCTTACTCTTTATTCAGTTTCAATGAACACTGTATATAAATCTCCGTTGTATGGTATCACATATTATGCAATAGACATTAAATTGTATTGCAAATCTACTTTTGCAATGGTTAAGAGCATTTTATCGGTTTAAAACAATCCTCTTTTACTAAACCGCCTATATACTATATTTAGACTTTTAGATGTCGAGTATGCTTTATACTCGCCATATTTTATGAATATATTTCATGATACATATATTTTGTAGGCGTGATACGGGTTGGCGTGAGCACGACATACACGTGATGTTTAATATGTTTTATTTATTTTTATGAGTGAACTTGAACCTTCTAAATAAAAAAAAATATTATAGAAAAGAATAATAGGAATTTCTGTACAAAAATAGACTCATCTTCAGGATAATCATAAAGAGTGGTTGCGTTAACTGATAGTTAATACAAACATAATTTCTAAATTTCAAAGTCCTTGACAGATTTGAATTGTAAATAACCCCATTGTTCGACAAATTAACGCCTAGATTAAGTATTGTTGTCGCTACAAGATCTAACCGATATGCTTTAAATTTGTCGCACCAATTCCGGTGCCGGGAAGTGCTCATTAAATATTTATGAAGTTGTTCATTATAGATAGCTCAATAGATTATTGTTATTCTAGCCAAGATATTATATTGGACTGTAATTCTCATATAATTTTTATGAAAGATAATATAAATTATAAGTAGTTAGTATGAGTTTAATTATGTAGCGTCGAAGTCTCCATTCATGGAGGTGATAAGTTTATCATGTTTGAACAATATGAATGGGAATGCTTTATTAAATATAAGAACTAAGTATATCCTATGATAGCTTCAAGATTTTTTTGTAATAAAAAAATGGACGATACGTATTTCATATAAATCATCTTCACTATATTAAACAATATCCGCCTCGATAAAACACCAAATACGAATTAACAATATCAAGTCTTTATTACCGCTCCCACGAAGTTCTCATTGTTATTAATTACTAAACAGATGTTCGATGTATTGACCTAATACCCGCCATTAGGGCTTGCAAAAACTAGGTACCGCTGACTCACTAAACGATTAATTTAATATGGCTGTCTTTAATAATTCCAGGAATAATTGCGTTATGTCTGGCGTTACAATTAGTGGATTAAAAACGATGTTTTATATTATAGACGTTTTAATTATATTATGTCATATTAAGGAAAATATGAATTAATAGAGAACTTTAAAAAGAACTTAACTTCCTTCTATGATCAACCTCGTAAATCAATCACCAACCTACTGAGAGGAACTAGGATTTCAATTTTTACAAGGTTTTCCAATATCAGTCTAGAAATAATAGTGTTATTGCAATATGCTATTAAATTACCATAATCCATAATCTACTCTAAGTGGTTCGTGTACCATGCATTTAATGAAACGTTAAATAATATTAATTCGTCTCTCGCAGTCGCAGATAAATTGTTTTCTTACTGGTAATACCAAAAATTAAGAAATGTTTAAGAATGAAAATGAGATTTAGTAGGTATATTAATTATGCATAAATATAATTTTTGTTTTGTAATTTGACAAAAATCTCTAGACCTTGTAAGGTATACTGTAGTGGCCCATAAATATTCATTTTATCGTAAGTATACACATATCAAAATACAAAATATGTATAACTTCAATGCAAATTACTTCTAACATTCCAAATCTATAAGACTAAACGCAGCCAAGAAATAAACAAAAACTCAGCATTAAAATTATTAATGGTCTAATAATACCGCATTTCACCAATTAGGGCTAAAGCCCTTGTATGTCACACAAGGGCTGCGTCGAATGACAGCATACGTCAACATAGTGCAGCTGCGACTGCATGTCATAGCGAGGCTTAATTAGATTATGATTATACCTACTATACATACACGTATCTACATATTGGAGTTCAATTTAAAAAATCCTGCACAATTTTCCAAACCCTTTTAAAGCTGATTAGCTCATTTCATTTATCACACAAGCGCGTCGCTGTGCGCCTTTTTATAAATTTATTCATGTGTGAACTTTTCCATAAACATGACAGGACATTTTTGCGCTATATTATAAAAAGTTTAATTAACGAATTAAGTTTTTTTAAGGCTTTTTCTACAACTTTCGTCCGGGAAAGAAGAAGAATCAAAAATACAAGCTATTTTACTGGGAGCTCTCTAATAGTTAAAATCATTTTTTTTTTAGTTTAATTATAACAAACAGCCTATATAATATGAGTTAAGATAAAAATGTTGTATAGATAGATACTTGAATTCTCTGAAAAAATCATACGTAATATTAAATGCATCAATACATATTTTCCTCAGAAATATCAATGCAGTCTATAAATAACCAACAAAAGCTTCGTATTTCAATCACTGTACCAATTCTACTTTAATCTGATTACCGTACATTTTCAATAACCTATTTCTATAATTCAATAAGCAACAACATAAAATCCAACGCAGCAAAATTCATTTTCATGCATGATTTATTTAAAAGCGCATTGTCTTGTCACACCAATGCAATCTCTTGATATGTATTTGGTTCTTTAAATCAAATATTTACGGTGTAAAATATGCACAATTTATTGTGACTTTCGAGTCTGGTTTATTCAAATCTGGAGCAATATTTATTATAACTAACCTACTTTTACACACAATGGGAATCAATTAAAGGAGCAGGAGATTTTTATTCCAATGTGCACGTCATCCCAATATAAAAGTAGGTACATATAATATTAAAGTACATATATTTTATTTAGGGATGTAACGATACCGATACCGATACCGATATATCGGCAAGCCGATATATCGGTATCGCCGATAATAAATCAACCGATACCGATATTTTTAAAGTGAAACTTTTATTACATCGTCTCAAACTTTTTGGTCTGTGTAGCGCATGTCGCGTGTATCGCGGCTGCCGAGTAGGTATACCGACACGCGACATGCGCTACACAAAGCAGTGTTCGGAACCGTTCGAACAGTTTCTCTTTTACCGTGGTTTCATAAAACCACACAACATTTTTTTATTAAATTCTTTCTTTTCTTTTATGTTTTTGCATTGTATTCATTCATATTGTTTTATTTCTGTTTCTGTAATAGTGTTAAGGAAGAGCGGAACCTCCTGACACAAGCATTTTATTTGCTTACTAGGAGTGTTCCAACTTCCAATCACGTTTATGTAAAGGAAAGAAAGAAATAATTTTGAATTTTTTTAATTTTTAACGTGATAACGTTTTTAAAATCGTTTTAGTCGGGTGACATGTTCATAAACTTGTGTCACACCAAAACCTCACGAGCGCGAACGCAGGTATAACGAGAGAGAGACGGACCGATCTCCCGTTTCATCTCGAGCGCTGCCACTGCATTATGTTATCACGTACGTAAACATCTCGATCGTAAACCTACTTTACAAACAACCAATTTTTTTGATATCAAAAAATTCAAAAACCCGCGCCCAATGAACGATGCGGGAGGCCGCCCGCGCGTGCGCACTTTGTTTTCTGAAAAAACTCTACCAATAGTAAGCTTTTATTAGGTACTGATTGTATGTGTATTACTTAAAGTTTAACTGACTTTGTAAAATAATAATACTTAAATAAATGGTTTTGTTGTTTTTTGATTTGGCATTTTTATTTAAAAGAATACGATTAACAGTTGTCTCTGTTAAATGTTGGTAACTTTTTATGCATAATTCACTATTTATTTTTCTACCAAGCCATCGATATCGGTATCGGTATCGGTATCGCCGATACATTACCACAAATATCGGTATCGGTATCGTATCGGCAAAATCATGTATCGTTACATCCCTAATTTTATTCATTCGTAGCTCACATATTTTTATCATAATCCCTTCGACTATCCCTAACTCGAGTCATCATTTTAGGTTTCTTCGTGAAATTCAGGCCACTGTGCTGCGTCTATCACTTTGAAATATTACTTCGCCAATCCTTATGCTACTTAATCTATGTTCATTTTATGCTACGCTTTGATTTATAACTAAATAGTTTAAGAAATACCCGGACATTTATGGGAATGGCTCATCAACGTGTCGTTCTACTTACCGTACTGAAAATTACCGGAAAGTAGTTCGAACTAATGAGATTCGTCAATTAATTAAAGGACAAAATAGGGTTCATCACGCGACGCTTGGCAGTGTGCTTGGCAGTGATTCAATGTACTTATTGTCCTCGATTTGCTTAGACCCCATTATAACACGGTTTTTGTTTAATTCCGATGTCAAATCACGCGATCCAATCGAATTTAATATGGATTTGTGTAACCTAGAATGGAATTGATTTAGTTTCTGGAGGTTTAAAGAATTAAATATTTAAATGGCATTCAGGACAATGTCGATGATTTTGAATGTTTTGATCGGAACTACTGTCAACTGTGAGTTAAATTATCTTAGGAATAAATCAAAAACTGCATTATCAACAAACAATTCCTATTTGGTTTCCTAAATGCTGAATTCATGAAATAACTTTATGCTCCTTAACCCTCATTACACCTAGTATTTGATAAGTTTATTGATAGTTCGGTTTTTTATTAACCACTGAAATACTCGTAAGAAGCAATAAATTAATTAACAAATTAATTGACTGTCTATTATAGACGACTTTAATACACGATCACGTTTTTAATTACAATGGATTGGTCGACGACGTGATGCTGGCATTAAATGTCAGAACGAATGCCTATCAATTAAGGATGTTCTGATTTTAGCGATCGATAACGGTGTTAACCTAATTATTCACTTTTTTGCATTGCTTTATGGGTTCATTCGTCGACCGACATTTTTATAACACCTGAAGTCTGTTGACCTAACGAAGTTTTATTATCAATTAAATTGAGTGAACTTAATAATGTTTTGTTTTACGGAAGCATCAAGCAATTAACAGTTATATTACAGGATGTCAGGAATAAGGTTACCAAATAATTACCGTAATTCAAATGCGTTTAAGACTTTATTTACAAGAAAGGTTCTTCTACAAGGTTTTATTCAATCACTAAATTATTATTATTGTAAATTTTAGTTTTCCCTGACTTTACCAGTAGGTAAAGAAAGATACAGTGGGTTTATTCACTTTATTGTACGAAAAACCCAATTAAATAATATAATTCATTACTAATTATGCGCGGAAACAGTTCAAGTAAGGTCCTTTCCAATGTTATCAGGAGAAGACTAGAGGATATTTATTTTATGAAAAGTGCCAATTATTTATTTACGGTGACATGAATATTATATAAAAATATCAAACATACAACATGAGATAATAATAGGCACGGCATTGAATTTCGAGATGTCAGTTCGATATGTGCGTAATTTAATCTCAAAAATCATAATTTTATCATTAACGATTTTAGTATTGTAAACTATAGAATATCAAATAATAAATTAAACATACTGAAGAAAATTTAATCCCTTGCAGATAAAATGACAGGATATAGCAAGTAACAGATAATGTTCCATTGTAATTTGCTTAGGTGTTTAACTTGTCTCAAACAGACGGCATCCGAAGTAAACAATGCTGGGGATATCTTAGGGGGTGAATAATGAAGGTTATTCACAAAGTTTTCGTTATTAGTCGACTACTTGGTGTTAGGCAAACTTTATATCCATTGTTCTTAGTTCTGGAAACGTTTTCTAGCATTAAGTTGTTTTCGAATTAAGCTAATCAGCTTGTGAGATTTAAAATAGACATTTGTTATTATGAGCTTTTAAATTGTATACTTACAAGTATAATTTAAGGTGAGCTATAAATTCCTTGTTGATTCTTCCTAAGTATTCAACAATAATAAACCTAATTCCAAACGCAGTTGAGACATCAAATCAACATATTTTGGGAAAAGGCAATGAATAAAACTTCCAATTCAGTGTATCTATAGCTTTTTTTACCAATGTAGGTATTCTAGCATTATTCAAAATATACGAAGCCAATTCCTTGTTTACACACAGATGTCAACATTAACCTGAAGTGAAAGATAATCTACAGCTGTAGATGGTACAAAGACAGTCGTTAGAAGCATTGTCCTCCCATAAAGGTCGTCAATGTGAAGGATGGCCAGACAATGGTGTTTTGTTAAAAGAATTACTTTGTTTTGTTTGACGCTAAATTTAACTATTCATTCATGAACTCTGTCTGTGTCGTTTATGTCACAACACTATATTAGTATTCTTCTTTTTCTTTTTTCTGGCGGTTATATAAAAGTAAACTTGAATGAAAGATTTTCATTAAAAGCTCTGTGCGAAGTTGATTTCCATACATTGATGCCAGCATCCGTCGATGGTCGTCATTTACCTACTTATTGTGTTTAATTATCGTGGGATAAAATTATTCCTAAGAATAGGTTTACCTTACACCATTAGGACTCAAGTTTCGTATATCTGGTCGGATGTAAAAAGTGAATGCGTAAAAAAGTTGTATTATTTGTTTTAAAATCCCCGGTGCCGATTTGATTTTATCATTTTATACTGAATTGTTTTTTCTTTCTTTTTCAGAGGAGTTACCTAGAACAATTCGGCTATTTGAAGAAAGGGCAACCAGAAGTCGGCAACCTCTTGATGGGAGATGTCTCGCATTCTTACGAAGATGAATTTAGGATTGCAATTAAAACACTTCAAGTAAGATTTTATCGTATATTCGTTATAAATAGAGAGCGCTGCATTCTTTTTTACTATTAAAAAGTGTAAGTTGATGGAAGAAGGGATTTTTGTTATTATTTCGTTTTTAAACAGCTAATAGATAGGAGATAGACAGGCTGGTTTCAAACTCAAACTCAAATATTTATTGTTTTCAATTAGACTTCTTTTCGTATCGTCATTACATATTTTTAACATTTACCATTCACCACCGATTCGGAAAGCAGTATCTATGGAGAAGAACCGGCAAGAAACTCCATAGTTGCTCTTTTAAAATCATGTCATCATATTGTATCTTATACCAGGTGAAAGGTAAGACATTAGACAAATTTAGACAGGAGCTTCTACTTATGAAACTGGACAACTTTTGTTCTACAACTTTGCTGAATTCGTAGAAAAAAATTTGGACTTTGTATGGAAATCGGTCAGCTGATTAGCGAAGTTTCCTTACAAAGTCCAATTTTTTTTTACGAATTCAGCAAAGTTGTAGAACAAAAGTTGTTCAGTTTCATGAGTAGAAGCTCCTGTCTAAATTCGTCTAATGTCTTACCTTTCACTTTGTATAGTCTAACTACATAATATATATAACAAAATAATAATATGCCTAAAATAATACCTATGTTTAAACTTTGACTATAGACATTAAGTTTGTTTTATATAAGTTGGTATTTAAGTTGAATCGATAGGGTCATATTTTTGCTCAGCCAAAGCATAATAATTATGAACAAACATATTTTTTAACACAAACAGTTTTTTTATAATATGAAAAACAGGAGGCATAGAAGCATGGCATAGTAGGTACCTACGTAAAAAGAAGTCCAGCTTTATACCTACAGCTTTACAAGAAAACAAAGAAAAGAGCCCTGTCCCTTATTTTTATATTGATTTACTTTTAGGAATTCGGTGGTATTCCTGTCACTGGTGAAATAGACCACGAAACAAAAGAGTTGATGAAGAAGAAACGATGTGGGAGGCCTGATCGTGAGCCCGAAAACTACGAAAATGGTGGAAGAAAGAAGAGGTTCGCTGTTCAAGGGGAGAAGTGGAAACACACAAATTTAACTTGGAGGTATGTAAAATGCAATAAATAATCATAATATGTACACTTAGGCCCTTCGCTCATGGAGCTACTCAAAAATGACTGAACTAATCAGTAATTACGATTACAAACCAGTTACAAATTGTATCTCGCATACAACGCTACTCAAGTTATAGGGTTTCAGTCACTTGTCAATGTTTGCTCGTTCATTTTTATCATAAAAAACAAAGAAACTCGGGAAACCAGTAGCGTGGAGACCGACACGACGCGTCGCGCGTGATTTGTTGCTAACGCGTTACTCACCAGTTAGTAACTAGTCGCGTCGTGTGCGAATCTCCATAGAACATGTATGGGCTGTGACGCTCAGGCAACTCGTTAGTAATTTGAGTTAGTGACTAGTTCTTTTTGAGTAGCTCCATGAGCGAAGGGCCTTAAATTTATTATAGCGAGCAAATTCCAATTAAAAATTTCTCGTAGCAGTGACATCTGTTGTTTACTGTCCGAATTTCGATTAAAATGGACAAACTGTAAAAGCGCCATCTAGACTATATTTTGGTTTGAGCGTAAAAAAACATAGATGGCGCTTATGCTATACATACTTTATATTTGAGCGCACACGATGGCGTTAGTGTAGCACTTTTTACACAAGGTTTAACTTTAAAACATTCTATATTATATTGATTTCATTCAATTTCAATTTCAAATGTTAACTACATTTACTGCGAAGTTTATGAAGTATTATTAATTGATGTGTAACTAAGTAAATATGATTCGTTATATTAGCTTATTTTCTCAACATTTATTTTATTTAAAATAGGAACAATAATTTGTTTTTTTTTTGTTCGTTAATTGAAATAATCAGATATTTAACGGAACAACACAATAATTCTTCTTCTCACATAAAATGAAATATCGCGTAATAAGCATTAAAATCCTATTATATTAGAACGAACAGCTCCGTGAATGGTCTTATTTTATTTCCTTCTGTCCAGTATTTGCTTCAGGGCCTCATAAAATTGATGACAAATAATAGTTAAATCACGGACCTCGTAAAAGTTACGACGCTTTCCGCGTGGCTTAATTAAAAGAATATGTCCACCCTAGTAGGTACTACAAAGCGTGGGTAGTGGGCAGTTGGGTGTCTTTTTAATATTTTGTAGAAACAAATAACAAGTAACGATAGCAATATTTTTTTAACAACACTATGTACCCAGCTGAATTAGCTTTCCACATGCAGGAAAAGTAACTCGAACATTCAGTTTTCCATCCTTATTTTCCTTGATATTGGAATACTGAATTCGTTGGTTAGTTGTTTAAAGTGAAAACTGCAGAACGTGCGGCTTATTTGAAAAGTTCGGAATCACCTGCACAAATCGCAACTTCAGCACAATTTCCTGTCGAATTAATGGTCTGTCAATATTGTAGTCTTCCATTACAGCTTGTTGTGCAAACGAACAATAAAACGAACAGCGCCATCTCGTGGTCAGTTTATGAGAATGCGGCGCCGGAAAAGCGTGTCAGCGAGTATTATTTTCTTGCTTTTTTGTTTGTTCAGTTACGCTCTTGCATTTGTTCTGCTCAATAGAAAGCTTTCAGTCCATAGTACTCAACAGTGAATGCCGTCTTTATTATTATAGCTTTTAATTATTACTTTTCATATAAAATTTAAGGAATTTTATAACTACTGAACTATAAAGCTTACAGTTTCCAAATATCATATCAACTAAATTATGTTATTATTTTGAGTATCTTTAATGTCTTTCTTAATTGAACTCCTAAATATTTTTATTAAAAAAAAACATTCTTTCACGTAAAGCAATAAAATAAAAGCATCAAACTCAACAAAATGAAAAATAATCATTATTATCGTATTAGTGTAATTATTCGCCACACTGCGCGTTATGAAATGTAAACAAGCTTTGTGTCGGGAACATCGGACACAATAGTAACTGATATTATAACGGTATTGTTTTCACGATGTCAGTGACAACTTAGTGACGGGCCCGTTTCGTCTCCCGCCGTGCGCGGCGCTGTCATCGCCACGCGAATCCAGTATGGAGAAATAATATTATGGAGATTCGAATTATTAACACACGTGAAATGGTATTGAAGTTTTAACAATTGGTTTACATATACATAACTGTGTTATTAACATGGTATAAGTAGGATAGAATATATTTTCATTATATTTTGTAGAGCAACACTATGCAATATGTAAATATGCAAATTCGTCGGTTGTTCCCATATCACAAATCTTATAAAAGTATATTGTTTTGTCAAAAGATATGATTTAATTTAAGTGTTCATAACAATCCGTTACATATGACACGTGATTATGTACCTACGTATATAGAATACATCGGATATAATTCAAACTAGCTTTTGTAAAAAATGGACTCCCTAATCCCTATTAAATTCACTCGGACATTTTCACGTAAAAGTTATAAGCTGTTAGGACATTTTAATACACGCTACCCGCTACCCCAAGGCTTAGGAATTGGGTTGACATTTCAATACCCATTCCACAGTACATCGCTCTTTGCGCCCCCACGCGATGGCGTGCGCGTGGAAACCATCATTACAAGGACAGACAAATACGTCTTATAGTTATATTCGACTATAGTGTGTTCAATTTGCATACTTATATTGTGATGGACTTGTTATCGGTGATGTTTCGCACATTACAGAATTTCCTATAATACTTAGATCCCATCCAAAAGTAGCCTATTAAACTATTAATTATTTTTATACACAAAATAGATTTCAACGGTTTTAATTTTTGTTTAATAAGATCGTCACGTTCTGCTTAGTGCTTAAATAATAAATATTATCTAGTATTTTCCACCCATATCTATATGTCTGTACTCTGTACATACAATAATTATTTCTAAGATAATGTATCTGCTGAATTTATATCCCCGTAGACTTAATATTACTTAAGTTGCAAAGAATTCTTATCCTGAGGCTAGGAAAAAGACATTTTAAATGAATAGAGGATTTGTTTTGATTGATTTGACTTTATCATAAATAGAAAATGAAGAAAACTATCGGTAAGTATGAGAATTCCATAATATAATGTAACTTAAAACTTAACGTTCCCTTTAAAAAGAAATCGTAAAAGTTAACTGTGCGTTAAGTGGCTGCACGGCTTAAAATCTTGCAACAATCTTAGATCCAACAATAGGTTACATCTTTTGTATTTGATTACAATGTAATACATAACGACGAGGTGTAATTAAAATATACATACAATGTATTAATAATAATTAATAGGTATATTATGTTTTACAATTAAATATGTCGCAATGAGATAAAAAGTCATAAATTATATTTGTTGGAAACTAATCAGCCATTTTTTAAATAACTATGTATATTGTTGAAACTTCGGATCGTCATTTCAATTAATGGAACTTACAAACGTAACGTCGTAAGTAGGGTTGTAACGGAACTCCGCCTCCGCCTCCGTTACTGCGGAACTTCCGCAAACAATTTAACCTCCGCCTCCGCATCCGCCTCCGCAAAATTTATGCGGAGTCATATCGGAAGTTCATTTATGATCAAAAACAACGCGCAAGGAGCGACGCTAGGCCGCTCGGCTGCGTGTTTTCAAGTGAAATGGTCGAGAGTTTGCTTAAGCCGCGGGAACACGGCCAAGCGGGTGGTGGGAGTGTGAATCATATAACATTAAATATAAAGTTTTTGCTCCCATAGTTCGCATTTACTTATCGGCGCCACCAAGTTCAGTGCCAAGCGAACTATCTGACAGTTATTTAGTGCTGCTGGTTTAATTTACGAACCCTTGAGAAACCGCTTAGAAGGCGAAAAAGCCGCAAAGCTTTTGTTCGTAAAATATAATTTGCCTCTTGTCAATTTTGATTGCTAAGATGAATCATGAACATGTATGTATAATTGTACACATTATATACACGATGTCCCAGCAACGGTATACCCAAGGAGGTTATAGTTTTACATACGCTGAGTACGTAAAAAATACTTATAAAATTCCAGACGAATTTTTTTGACAAATAGACGAATTCTCAAAACTCTATGTGTATACCCCTAACAAGCAACCTGCTCAACTTTTCCACCCACACGTGAGTTATCGTTTAAGATTATGTTTTCATAGACAAAATGCTCACATTAGCGAAGCGGTAGGTATATGCCGGTTGCGCGAAGCTAGAGAAAAACTTGGATTTTAAGGAAAAATTAAGCAAAAAATTTTTGTCGTAATTTTGCTGTTTAAGTATTTTTTACGTGATCAGTGTATGCAAAACTACAAATCCCTTCGCGCTTAGTATACCATTAGTGGGACACCCTGTATACTATAAATAAATGTTGCTGATTCTATTAATCATAAATTTATTTATATTTTCCCAACAAATTTCACCTCCGCCTCCGCCTCCGTTAACCTCCGCATCCGCGGAGGCGAACCTCTTCACCTCCGCATCCGCCTCCGCCTCCGCTAAGTAGGCCTCCGTTACAACCCTAGTCGTAAGTACCAATGCGATTCTCATTGTTAATTTCGACACATCATACATGAGCCCGGATAGCTCAGTCGGTAGAGCATTGGACTTTTAATCCAAGGGTCCAGGGTTCAAGTCCCTGTTCGGGCGGCACTTTTTTGGTTTTTACTCAATGAATAATTAACTCTATATACTCATCTTATTATATGTAAACCCTTATATTTTGCTATTCCGAACATATTTTTTTGAAAATTTTCTATTTTTAATTTTCGTTCGTTCGTTTCAGCCGTGCGACGTCCACTGCTGGACAAAGGCCTCCCTCAAGGATTTTTTTTTCCTCAAGGATTTAATTTTGCTCTATTCCAAATAATTATTTTCTTTATAATTGACTAGCGGTCCGCCCAGGCTTCGCCCGTGGTACCTACATGTTTATACTATCCTATCTCTCAAGTTGGATCGAACTGCACATGGTGTGCGAATTTTATTATAATTGGTTAAGTGGTTTAGGAGTCCATTGAGGACAAACATTGTGACACGAGATTTATATATGTATATATTAAGATAAGATATACCCTGAATAATTTATAAAAATGGTAAAAAATAATATACGGTAAGTTATAAATAATCCATCGCATTTTCAAGGAATAAACTGTCTCACTATATTATCGTAATAGTGGATACTACATGACCACACTTCAAGAGTTCAACGGCCGCCCCATACGTTTCATATATCAACGTATTGATTGTCTGATTAGTGCGAAACCCTATTAGGACTGTCTCGATAAAAGTGTAAATAAAATACAATTTTGTATGTATTCATCGTCGTTACAAAATATAAAATATTATAACGGCACCAACTCTGAATTTGAATGAGAAATGTACCAATTTTTAACAATCGAAGTATAAGTTGGTATCGATTTGCTTTTTGTTCATACTTTGTACCTTGATTAGACAAATAGCTGTGGCCATACTAAGATTTGAATTTAAATTCAATTCTTAGTATGGCCACAGCTGACAGCTACAATTAAGTGTTCTGTGGTATGGCATAAACTTTTGCACGTGTAGCAATAGTAGTGTTTCTGTATATGAATCATAATTTGTTGGTCTAACTAAATTAAACCGCTTTCTCATCCTTTTCATGTGAACACAACAACATAATAATGAGAATTATAGATTTGTGAAATCGTGTAAATTATCAAAATACTGTCATGACATTAACGTAGGGAAACACTTCTTTGTTTTATTGCCTTTTGCGGTACAATTTCAGAAGCATAAAAAATCGCATAGCTATATTTTTTCTAAACCATTATTCGAACTGAAAACATATCAAAATGACACATTAAGGAGCGTAAAGTACACATTACAAAAGATAATAACATACCTAATACAATTCATTTCATTTTATACAGAAAATTAAAGTTCCTTATAACATATTCGTGCATATACAAAAACATATGTTGCAAACTCAATGAATAAATTTACACAAAGATAGCTTGCTTCATTCAAGCATGCGGAGGGTCAGTACACTGGTATAAACCAGTTACATGTATATGTTACGGCTAAAGGTAGGTGAGAACATAAACTTAAGATTAGCCGGCTAAACTTAGGTTTATTTTCGACGAGGTGTTAATGTTAGTTTGTTCTATCTTTAGCCGGCTAAACTTAAGTGTAACCGCAGGCCCGTGGCTAAAAATGTCGGGGTGGGTAGATTTGGTTAGCGCCGGGCCGGTGGAGGGCTTGAGGGGCCCGCACAGTGCCAGAAAACACTCGCCCTGTTCCTTACATGTATTATAGTAACCAAATCTACCCACCCCGACTCAGGGCAGAAAGCTGGTGGCTAGGTTAGGTTAGGTTAGAACTCTTAAGACCCGCACGAGCCGAGCGAGCGCAGCGAGCGTGCTGCGGCAGCAGCCGGCGAAGTGCCAGAAAACACTCGCCCTGTTCCTTACATGTATTATAGTAACCAAATCTACCCACCCCGACATTTTTAGCCACGGGCCTGCGGTTACACTTAAGTTTAGCCGGCTAAAGATAGAACAAACTAACATTAACACCTCGTCGAAAATAAACCTAAGTTTAGCCGGCTAATCTTAAGTTTATGTTCTCACCTACCTTTAGCCGTAACATATATACTAAATTAAAATGTAATATAATATGCAATATACATGAGCTTTGATTCCTCAAAATTGTCTCTACCCAATTTCTATAAGTCTTATTGGGTTACTTATCAGCTATCTATTCTACAAATTAGTACTTACACAATAATACAATTATACACATGACCTACTAGGCTACTAAAACAATATGTATTAAATTGCTATTCATTTCTGAATCAATGCATCGGATTGCATCTGCATGATTAACTTATAGCGCTCGTGGATGTCATATAGAGTAAATTTATTTTGAATATTTTTGCTTAAGAACGTTACAAATAATTGTAACTTCTGCTAAGATAAATTTATCAAATTTTAAATCATTTTCGACCTATTGTTTCATCATGAAAATTTGTTATACAGCTTCAGTAGGTAACTGTATTTCGAAATGACTACATTTCAATGGCCTGTTTTCTGAATTTTAATTAACTTACTCAAGGTAAAAGAAAAGTTGTTTGTCAAAGAGTTTTATTTTCCCTATTATTTTCACATTGCAAACCCTATGGGGTTGGGCGACACGTGACCTAAGTAAATGCTTATGGGTGACCGTTGTTACTTAAGTTTTATGCGACCTGTCGGCCTTTTTTTTTAAATATATTGTGTACGGCCCGGCCCAATTTTTTTGTCAAATAACATGATCAGAGAACGTATACAAAAACACATAAATCGATTTGATTTTCAATAATGTTAAGCACAATTTTTTTTGAAAAGCTTAGAAAAATAAAATCGCCTTAAATAGCTTATGAAATATTGTACAGCTATTTGAACATATCCGAATATATTCCACATAAGAGCGATCTAAATGTGTATGTGTTTTATAAGACGCGAGTTGAAACTCGACTACTACGTGTAATGCACTTCGCAGAAGTCACAAGAAATAAGCGTGATAAGTGCAATTCCTGTAGATAACGATATCTCGCGAGATTCTTTAATTTAAACGTCAAAGCAACCGTAGAACCCAGCTTCAATATAGTGTTTCTTAGAACTTTATTAGATTTATCTCTTATGTGACCTAAAACACTATTTTTCCAATTATTTATAGCAGTTCCGTATATGAAGATATTATAATGTATCCTGAGACATTCTAACTCTATCTTATCACTAAAATAACTTATTTCATTAATTGTTATTTGTTCCGTCCCAATTAGGTAAAAGATATTTTTGGGGCATTACATGTAATTAGTTAGTGTATCATAAAAAAATACAAAATCGTTATATTCCTATTTTATTAGATTTGTTTTTTTCAAAATCGATAATAATACAAAATAAATTAAAACTTTATGCGTAACATGATTTAGTACTTCTAACTTTATGCCTTATTAAGTTGAAATGAATTTAAATATCAGCTGCTCTCGACATTGAATAACATTATTTCTTAACTTGATTGACGTTAGACATAATAATTAATTATTGTTATTTTCTAATAGCCTTGAAAGCTTATTAATGGAGCCGTGCTTCCGAAGGAGATTGACCCTCCTACAACTGTAAATTCGTTACAGTATCATTGTGCCAAAGGTGCAATTGCCGCTCTCACTAATTGACTCCCTTTGAGACGGCTAACGTCTAGAGACCATCAAATCTCAATCCATTTCACAGATTTCAGCGTGGCGTTGTTTATAAGTATACATGAACGGAGATCGCAAGCTGAAAGTCAATTAAGCATATTTTCATATAGCCATTAAATGCAGGCTTACGTCCGGCGAACCTGAAACTCCAATTAAAGGGAAGCTCTAGACGACTTCACGGGACTGCACGCGGCGATCACTCACTTGCACTTTTAATTAATTTATTTATCGAGTCGCGAATCGACGGCGCAACTCGCGGCCCCGCCCCGCCCCTCCTCTCGCTATAAAAGGCGTCGAGGAGCAGTGACGTCCGTCAGTTTTCTCAGGGATGGTTTGGGCGCCGACGCCCTCTCCCGGGAAAATTTCGGAAGTATCCACTCACTTTTGGTAGCATGTAACTAATAAGATTTGAAGGTGGGCTATGGGCCCGAGTGTAGGGCTCGGTCGGTCCGGCGGCGCTGGTGGGTGACCTTGAGGTGAGTGAGTGCACGCGCGTTGGCGAGTCGATAGGCTCGGCCGTACCGCCCGCCCACGCGCCTGCATTACAGCTGTTTTATTTGATAACGTGTCATTTCGTTGCTTTTCCTTTTACATGCGGTTTCAGTTCATTTTCGTTTTTCAACAGGTTTACGATATCCGTAATGAGCGGCGACTGATATATTTTTATGGGTATTGATATTTTTAATTCTGGGTTAATATGTTTTCTATATTTTATTTACTTTTGCGCGTGGTAACTTTATGTTCAATAAAGTTTTGATGTCTTCCTAATACAAATTATAAATGTCAGGAAGTTGGTCAAACTTTGCAAAGAAATCTTCAAAACATATTTTGCGATACATTAGGAATGTCTTAATTCTTATATATGAGTAAATGCGAAAATCTATGATAAAATGATACGACTGGATACGGTCTAGATAGCTAGTCGCTTGTTGGGCCAATCGCAATGTAATTGCTCCCTCACACTACAGCTCTTAATTTGCTTAATTTACCCGAACCCACTCCTGCGAACAAAATCGGACGATTTAATGGCACATCAGATGTGCATTGTCTTAATACGCTTCTGTTTTTCATCAGGTGGATTAAAAGATTTATTTCAGATCAATGGTCAGGAAAATAGTTTTTAAAGGGATTTCTTAACGCTGTTTAACCGTTGCTTGTGAAAGCATATGGTAGATTAAAAATACTACGTATAAAAAGAACATATTCAACATTCTCATGGATAGTACGCGTATTAAGATGCTGTCAAAGGGTACTTAAGCTCAAGTATGAGGCGTATGAATTAGGTACAAGCGCGCTCATCAGTATGCTTACAGCATTATGATTTATTATCCCTTAGACTCATAAGTAAATAACTATAAGAGGCCATTTAGCGGAAAAGGTTTTTTGTACAGTATAAATAATTCGCCTTAAGCCGCTGCCGCCCTCCGGTTATCTCACACAAATAATTTAATAGGCGAGCTCTTGCGTATTGTCATTGTAATAAAATTGCGATAAGGAAAGAAAGCAGCTGCTATAATTAAAGAGAAAGCTTTCGCCTATTTTATTTAATTACAAATTTTGACACTTCCATATTTACGAGAAGATTTACTTCGCCGTTTCTAATTGAATTAACCTTGCTTTAAGAATATTGTTATGTCTTTTCTCATTGTTAACGTTTAAACGGTAGGCAGGAAACATTTCTCAGTTCATTTTGGGAATTTTAAGAGAAAGTTACAAGTTCTTGTTATATGGATATAGTAGGTATATTATCTTAGCCCTCTCAACACATTACAATCCGTTTATTGTCGTGTAAATAATTGCATATTTTGAATAAGTACAGATTGATATATTATTATTAACAGACATTTTAAATTTCCATTATAAAATATTTTTCATTACACTAATCATCATTAATTTGGACCACAGGGGATTGTAGTTTAATATTCCACTGATATACTCGTAACCAGACATTAGTTAAAAATGATTACAGAACTTAGTCACTTTTAAATTGGATTAGATTCATCGGTAATCCCGTAGACTTAAGAGGATAAAGGCTATTCTGAAAAAACAAAATCAGTAATATACTCGATAGCCTAATGTAGTTTAATGTGCTATAATACAAGATACAGTTACAAATTTATATAAATTACAATGAATACCTTTTATAAGAGATAAGGAAAAGAATAAAATTCAAACAGGAATACATAATTTCTCAAAACGTCCGTTTAAGATTTGTTAAAGTATCCGATAACACGATAAGAAGATTAGGGACGAATAATAATACATAGTTTAAAAAAACTAAAAAACACGCTTTTTATAGAAAACCGAACTAAAAAATAGAAAATTTTATCAAATTAGTGTATTGTCATCGGTCCTCAATAAATCTACAAAGTTTGAACGAAATCTGGCCGTTTAAAGTGGGTCAAAATCGCGCCCAAAGAAGTCGGTTACAAACATACAGGTGAAGCTAATATAAAGCGTGTAATAAAAAGGGAAGATATATGTTGCCCCGTTTGACCAGAGAACTTCATAATAGTCAATATAATGATATCGATTGAGAAATGCTTGGGTTTTAGAAAATTTCCTGGGCTGCTTACTATACAAGAAGTCAAATTATATCCCAATAATTTAACTGGCCCAATATTGAGTCATAAAAAAATTACCAGTATATATATATACCATATTAATGCGTTCATACTGTTTAAAGATCTAGTATTTATTTACAACCCCATACATTGTAATAATAAGACAAGTCTGGAACATTCACAATGTATTAAATAAAAATCCTGGAATAAAGGATAAAGCGAACCTAGAAGCTGCTACTCACACGGATACCTATATCGTCTAAAATTCGATTTCATATTTGAAGCGAACTGCTGCATGCAGAGACCAATCAAAATGTTTGCCTACGATGTAAGCCTTTCCAATATTTTAACCTCTGCTATTGTTACTGAACTCTGAAGTCAACTGCTCTTTATTGACATGTTTTACTTACGGGCTTACTTTCATATAGCACATAGAACTGATTGTGATTACAATTTAAATATTTTTTATTCCTAACTAAAAAAAACGAAAAACATGACTAAAAAATGCTTCAACCAACAACAATCAAAATCAAACATTCGAATACAAATTTAAAATGAACATCGGTTTTTCTATGACAAACATGTTATCGTGTTAGGTATAGAAACTTAAATTTTAGTTTCCCAACAAAAATTTGCTCACAACGCAACGCCAATATCATTTGTGAAACAATCTGACTAAATTAGTTTTAGGTTAATCTTAAATAAACATGAAGAATTATTTTATTCAATGTTTTATAGAAAGCTTTATATTCTTTCAGAAATTTACTTAACATAAATCCTGAAAGAAGACAAGTTTACAAAAAGATCTCTGGCTATTGAAAATACATTTAAAAATTATTTACGCAAACAGTCTGGAGGTATAAATCATATCAAGTGCAATGAGTTGCAGTAAAAAAGTCTTTCCATTATCATAATTCACCGTTGAATGGATTTTATAATATCTATTGAAATAAGGAAATTGCTCTACATATTCTAAGAAATTTTGATTTAGTCTTAAAAGTACGCTGTCGTTTCAGGAAATATGAATTACTTTATAATACATCTAAGATAAGTAAAAGATTATATTAATGCAAATGTTACAAATGCCATCGTATCTTAGAAAATCTATTGGCGTACTCATTTAACATTTTGCGCAGGAGTTTGTAGATGATCTACGACAGTTTATTGATATCTGTAATCTGATGTATATGTGTGGCACAAGAATTTCATTTACTCTTAAAAACTATCAACAAATACATTATATACAACACACATTTGCAATGCATCAAGATATATTTTAACCGTAATAATCCCAAGCTCTTTACGTTAAGTGTTACCAGCTCCTACACCATAATGGAAGACTGTGAAATGCAAATTTACAGCTCACGGCAACAGCAGCGGACGTAAAAATGTTTACACAATGAACGCTTGACCGCTTTTAATTGTTCTATTTAAATACTCGGATGAATCATTAAGCTCTGACTTCTGATTCAAATTACGCTCACATTGAAGTCGTGGTAATTAAAAACGCATTTACATTGATGTGGTTATCGGATCGCTGTGCCACTTCACGTATTATCCTGAATCAATTAACTGCGCTTTATTAAATATATTGTTCCGATGAAATATAAATATTTAATTGCCTCAATAATAGAGAGCGATATGAGACCAAATTCATCAATCAATTCGTGCGACAGTTGTTTTAACGAATATTCCATTACAGCAAATATATGAACGACATTAATTTTCCATTACACGACGTTTCTTTTTAAACATTAGTCCTATAAAGCATTTAAGTTAAAAAGTGAATAAAACGTTGAAACTCAAGCGACTCAACTCTTAAAGCTATTTATTACTCCAAATAATTGATTCAACATTTTATCATTTCACATAAAGATTAATTTCTTTACAACATTCAAAAATTCATAATCACGAAAGTTTGAATTGCAACAAATTAAATTTCTCGAATACTTTGAATTGCGACATAGCGAGGTGAAAAGTTTTCTCATGCACCACGCTCCACTAGACTCAGACGTAGCATGAAATTTCCTACAACTTAAGAATGAACCCTAAACGAACCTTATAGAGTCTCTTAGAATTCGCTTTCACAGTTTTGTTCGCTAGCGACCTACGAGTCGTGCCGGCGCCGCTGCCTTATTATGCAAGGTCATTGTAATCGACTCTCAGCACTCCATAAAATCACAGTATGAATATTGTATTATTTTTTTTTATTATTACAAAATGAACGAATCAGATCTAAAGATTACAACACTGTCACTGTGGATTGCATAGTTCTTTTTTAATGCTACGCGACTCTACGTCGGTGCGGTGGTAGACACTCTACGATGATATCTATTTATTAAAAACTAGCTTTCCGCCCGCAGCTTCGCCCGCGCAGTCAAAGAAAAACCCGCATAGTTCCCGTTCCCGTGGGATTTCCGGGATAAAACCTATCCTATGTCCCGGGGCCAAAAAGTAGCCTATGTCCTTTCTCGGGTATCAAAATATCTCTATACCAAATTTCATGCAAATTGGTTCAGTAGTTAAGGTGTGATTGAGTAAGAGAGACAGACAGAGAGACAGAATTACTTTCGCATTTATAATATTATTAGTATGGATTCTCTACGGTAAAATATTCTATGCACTTATATTTTATTGTTGACTATTCAGAATTTTAATTTATAAAATTTCAAAAGCACACTTTACGTTGTAGTAAGGATTTGAGAAATGAAATTATTTTTCCGTGTAAATTATTTTTCTTGCAGGGAAAATAATAGGAGTTCTTATCTTACGTTGTTCTCCTTTTCAATTACTTTGATGTTGTGTATTATCATATTATCATACAGTTTTTGCTATGGCATCAAGTAAATAAGAAATTCGGTGGTAAAGCAAGGTAGATTCATTCATTCATAGATGGTAAATTTCAACTCGATAATTATTTATCATCAATTTGTCATCATAATATAGTTTACCAGTCTATGATATATTTTTTGTTGAAAAAGTAATTACCCCTGCAACATACTGACTAGTTGTTTTCAGCAACTACGAATAGTGTACAAAACAGAAGGTATTCGATCGATTTCAATAGGAAGCTTCATCATCATCGTATCTAGATTGTTTGCAAAGGGACAAAATCAACAATTACGCGGGCGACCTGTACAGATCGAGCTTTGTCATCAGACCGTCATGTGTTCGTTAATTAGAAATCGAATTTGGGACATACTCGGAAGCATCTAGGGCTTCAATTTGCTATTGATATCGTGCTTTATTGTTAGTTTTAAACCTCATCCATCGGTGCGCCGGCGTAAGATTGAGGGCATTTCACTGCTTTTTTATTTCATCATAATTCCGTTTTCAATTTCTAGCGAGCGACAGCGGCGAGATTGGTGCGTAAAATTCGCGTAAACATTCAAGCGGTTGTGGAACAGTTATTTCCGACTGTTACCGGTTTATGCCATCGCGGAGTGTAAAGAGATAAGGTTCTTTATGTGTGTAATCATTTTGTGTTACGACGGACTTCGTTGCTCGTGAGCGTTATTAAGGCGTACTCGCTCCCCAAAGCTTTTATGCTCCTTGATTTTTAAGTGTGTACATAATGTATGCGCATTGCGCTGTCCTCTTTGAAACAATGCGGATTTCGTAACAGCGCTGCCTATTATTTGTCGTACGGATTTCAGGCTATACAATGTAGGTACTTTTGAACTTTTATAGTTCCACAAAGATGTTGCGAATGGCAGAGGCGATCGATGATCGACGATGCTTCAAAATCGCTGTTTTATAGCTATAAAGGAAATATATACAAAACGAGTCACATTTAATTTCATTGAAATATGTGACACTCGTAAAATAATGAATTGAATTCATCACGATTAACACCATAATCGATAAGACGGCATTTTTCTTTCAAATATTAAACATTTATACTTAAAGAACTATTAAACACATTAAATTTAGTCCCTAAAACCGAGACAGTCGCTATATCGTGTGTATTTAGATTTAACACGATGAAATGTAGATTGCCACTGTGTGATTACAAATTTAAGCAGTCGCAGCTAATATGAATGACAACGGGTCGACCTACTCGACATTCATTTCCCCCGACGCACCTCTCTTATAATAACTTACACGTGACATCGCCTTAAGACACGAATATTGTATGGGACGATAGGGAAATCCTTAATGTAAGACCTATATAAACTGATTTCATAATGCAACAAAAGTAATTGAATTTTTGCACATTGAAAAAATTATCCCAACCTTTGGCCCATTCGAGGTATATTGAACCATTTTTGTTGCAAAAATGTATATTTCGCATTCAATGGAACGAAATTAGAGTCGAGCAACAATTTCGGGGTTTGAATTGCTGAACTGCAAACACGTTTATACATATCTGATGAAGGTGCAGGCTTTGGCGCCCTATAATCCAGATACGACCCTTGAATGTAAGCGAACGAGCGGTTGGTCGAGGTTTTAGAGTGGCCCTTCAATCAGCCCTTGCTGGCGGGCATGCGCGGGGGAGGAGGAACGCGGCACACCGCGGGGGGGAGGGCATGAGGACCTTTGAGCTCAGCTCTTTGACACGAGCCACTGGCGGACTCTTCAAGTAATGATTCATTCTGCTGATGACTGGCACGGCTAATGCGCCTATTTCCCTTTCATATTTGGTTAGGGATTAAGATGGGACCTTTAAATTCCGTTCTCCTTTTAACTCTTTCCACTCACGCGTTTGAAGCATAACCGTTGTGAACGATACGAAATGACATATAATAAATTTCGCAATATCTGAAATGTCTTCGAAGATTTATAATGATGTATGATTTTTATTCAGTTAAAATAAATTATATAGCACCTCGTGCACTTAAAAATTACGTTTCATTGTGGGTGATTTGTTTAGCAGTTATAATATAGTACAGCAATATCAATACGCCTATATTTCGGCTGTCAATCTGTTGTGTATGTTGTGGTTAATTGTAATTAAATTAAATAAGTAAAGTAAATTAATGTATAAAAATTTCAATAGTCAAAGATCAAAGAAATTTCAAAGTATAATAAATAATTATATGACAAGCAAGAAGAATCCTGAAACTTTAAAAACAATATTTCGACTGATACCAGTACATTTCCAGCACAAAGTACAGGTACAAAGATGTGGTTTTTACCAAAAATAAAAATATGAATTATGAATTTCTTAAGAACAAAAATATCCTAATGAAATACTCTGTACACCGGGACGGTACTACACATTATTCTTGAGCGACTCTCTTACCGACCTCGTCTGTTATAATTGTTTTAATCTACTAAAAATTCCAATTAAAAGTTTTTATCTCTTTTAGAGGTGCGCCGTGGTTAGCGACTGAAAACGTGGTTGGAATATCATTTATATTCTCACTTAAATAATATTAACATTTTTATTACGAAATATCTACGTACCATGCATATCATCTCGAATGTAGATAACTTGCATCAATACAATATTATATATTCAATGGTGAGCGACGTTCGTTATCATGTCAAAGAAACTATCGTATTACCGGACTCAAAGCCTTTGGTTTGTTTGATGTCAAAGGAGATCTTCAAAAATGTATAATAATTTAATATAGCCCCACATTTACACTGTATAGAACCATATTCGCAAACATATACCTAAGCAATCTTTTGTGAGGGTTTCTGCAGAATAAAGCTCAAAAGTCCATCAATTTAATATATTATAAATAAAATGATATAGCGCGAATAACGGACGCTTCATGTTTCATTCAGAAAGTGAAGAATAGCGCCTTATTCTATACACAAAACTTGACTGCAACTGCATATCAAAGTATAAAATAACATTTCCTTAATACGTCTCGAATGACGTCGGAGTTTATGTAAATTGTAATACACGCTTGGAATATTTCGGTTCGCGTGAAAAGCTACGCTGCGGGTAATGCAAAGGCGACTTTTTACGCATTCAGACCATGCTACTATTAACGGCCAGTTCCCGGTAAGATATTTCTTTAAGAATAACGTTTTTAGAACTTTCGCCGAAGAATTTCTTTAAAAGATGCACCTCTGGAAGCGCAGATTGTATTGTCTTTTCAAAGCTCGCTCTTTTAAAGTCAAGTAATAAGCTATTTTTTCAATACGCCTCGCTTTATAAAGTAACGTTCATCAAAATACGAAACTCTAATAGTAATAATCATCATCCAAAAGATAATCATTAAAAACGAGAAACAATCATGAACTCCCTTCTAGACGGTAGACCGTCTCTTACCAAGCGAACCAAATGTCGATTTGTTAAATATCGAATAATTATAATATTATGTAACTAAATAAAGACGATCCATTATAATTTATTTGAAATAGTAATCAAATATCTCTTTAAAATTATAAAACATAATTTGTAAAAAAAACGCAACTCTTTACTAGTATGCAATAGGATTAATATAATATGTATGTATATGGAATTGCTACAAACGTACGCACATGTACGTTTCACAGTTAAAATCGCGAAGTTTTTCATACATTTCGCGCATATAGATAAGAGCGTTATATCGAATTGACATACTTAAATCAACCTAAATGTAAAAAAGAGTAGTATCGGAACGCGGTAGAGATATGATTACAGTCATAAAACCTTTAATGGTTTTACATATGAACAAATATATCTATATGCTATGTAGGCGGAGTCGAATATTACATCTTCTTGTTTGCAATATTTGAATAAAATTAGAAAATTCCATTATAACTAATAAGTAGTTATTACATTTTAAACATACATACATTATCAATAGCTAGTAAGGAAATTAATAAAATAATGCCCTTAAACCGCTAAACAGATTAAACTAATTTATTTACCTTCAATTCCTGGTCTTTCCTGGTATTAAAAATATTAAATTTCGTTTCAATGCGAGCTTTCAAAATAATTTCATAAACCTGCACTTGATATGTACCTTCATATAAGTTAACCTTAATTTTTGGGATGTTGTTATAATGAAATAATCCACGCTATACCGTTCTAATTTCTTAACGAACGCCAACGGTAAAAGTATTACATTTACCATTAAATTTGAGTAATTGCGTGCCAAATTTGCGCAGATAATATTACATTTCAGGTATATTTATGTTATTTTTCGCTAAGCGCGCTTGATATATGAATGTGAAAATTAATCGGGTCAAGCAATTTGTCTTTATTATTTTTAATTTGTTCGGGTGAAATATTTGTGAAGCTATTTAAATTATTTTTAAAATTAATTTTATCTTTCCTTTGTTTCAGGTATGTCATCCAGATCGTATAAATAATATTTCGTACACTACTTATTTAAACATTATTTCGGGTATTCTACAGGAAGGTAAGTTTATTATTATCGTGCGATAATACCAATATGTAATTCGTGTATTCTAATGAGATATCTACTTTACTCTATTTCTAGTGTAAAGTCGATAAAAAATAATCAACTGAACTTAATATGCTCCATTATTTAAATTGCAATCTAAGTAAGAATATGGATATAATTTATATGTTTGATTACATTAAGTATACAATAATTTGACCTTTCAACATTCACAAAAACTTAAAAAAAATTAACTAAGTATATCTTATCAATCATACATATAAACTAAACCGTAAAATATACCCTAAGTAATAAATATACCTTATTTACATTTTTACATTTTATACTTACGGCTAAAATGTAAAAATTAAAAACTTAAGCGAAATATAAAGAAACATGCCCTCGTTTGTAATCCGCTAAACCGAAACGATATTGGTCCACACAGTGTCGGAAATCGACGTCCGGTCTAAACGCGACCGGATTCTTTTACAATCCGGACATGCCCGCAGGACACTATCGAAAATACTTTATAAATGTTCGATTCTCACTTGATAAATCGTCGGATATTTTATATCCATTCGTTCACGCTATCTGCCTGCCAAGTGGTCAAAACGTGCCTATGATTCGAGACATTTATGTATCGTGACTGCCTTTCTTTCTGTTACATTAGTTTATTGTTTCCTTTTTCTGTTATAATTAAAATTAGCTATTTAAGAGTTCACTAGACACTACGTCTCAATTTTAATTAAGAGTAGTTTTATAATCTCATTAATTTATATTTTCATAATTGAAAAAGCTTTTAAAAGTTCCCAAAATAAATAATTAGTAAAATTGTAAGTTATCAAGCGAAGATGTCGAGATAAAAGACAAATTGGCAGTCTGTTTATAAGAGATTATTCCATTAGACTGATAATTCTACTCCACAGCTTAGTAAGACACTTATCACGAGTAAAGTTCGCGCTGAAATCGTTAAGAAGCGCCAATATTAATCCTACTTTGGATCTTTCGATACGCGAAGACTTTCAATATAATATAAGAATCACGTATGTAATAAGACGGGAGGGACGCATGCCTCACACGTCTCGAGGCTTAGCACAACTTGGGCCATTACCGACCGATGGACGCCTCATATCAGCTTTGACCGCTGGCTGCAAAATTTTAAGTATGTTATTGCAACAGCTATAGTAAAAATCTTGTTAAAGTTGTAGCATTTAGCTGTCTAGGATTCGCCAGAGTGATAATGGGTGAACTAACAATATTATTATGAATAATAGTAATATCTTGAATTAAATGATTAAACAAAGTTGAATCTCATGTTGCTACTTAGAGTTTGTTTTATTAGTTATTATTTACGTCACGTTACAGTTTTATAAACAGAAAAAACAACTTATCACTATACGAATAATAAAAGCTTAAACGCAACTAACTGTGCAACAACTTTCAAACGGAACATAATTAAGTACAGATATGTTAAGAATGTTTAGAACGCGGACGAAGTTGTAGTGCAATAATTTTGACTTTATTTGCGATCTCGCCATTAGCGTGTTAATTATTCAGCGACGCTGGCTTAGTAACTTCTGGCAACCCTGTGTCCACTGATACCGCCCTATCTTTTATTTAACATTCACTGCTCACACTTGTTTTTCTATGTGTTTATTTTTTCATTGTCCCCGCTTCATGAAAAGAAAATAATTGTATTTGCAAATGAGCGTTGAGTTTTATTTAACTCGGTGAAAATTTAACTTTTTATGGTAAAATTTGATAAAGTGTGAAAGTTGCTGTTGACCCGTCGTATTTTTATAAAAAAAAATGTTATAAATTTTCTTTCTTTCCATTTCATAGAATTTTGATATATTAAGTAAGATTTCGTTCCCATAGAAATGATATTTAACCACCTAGGTAAAGCTCAGTTTGACATCAATACACAAGCAATACTTGTCTACGTACGAGAAACCGACAAGTACAAGCAACTATTGTTAATAGCGTATTCAATAGAATTTGTAAGCCAGTAAGACGGCTCGTGCCGCCTGTGATAATAATTTATTTACATGTAGAGGCATCGCAACTTAGATTGGACTTAAACGAGAATGTTCAGCGCGGAGAAATGCCTAATGAAGTTAAACGCGTCCCGTATAGAAGCGACAAGAATTCGTATAACTAAATATAACTCATATCCTGAGATGAGTTAGAGCTGAGTTAAATTACCGTAATATATTTATTAAATTAATTGAGCATAAACGCGTATAAAAATCGATAACTACATATACTTATCAGTGTAGTTATCATAAAGCTAAATTTCTTTATACACTGTCTGTATTGTGAATAGGAACAAGGTTTAAAAAAATAATATCCTAAACATTATTCTAACTCAAATCAACTATATATTCGTAGAATGTCTCCAAGGCGATAATTAAACGTCATCAGTACATGTTTAATTTGGCCATAATCATAAAACGTGTTACAATTTGATTTTACGGCGTATTTAACTACGCGAATACGTACTATTTGTGATCGTTAAAACCGTAACGTATACGTTGTATGTGATATATAAATTGATGGTTTACTGAATATAGTTTGTTAACGGCTAACTACATTTGAAGTTACACGGGACATGTAAAGGCTATTACTGGACGGTCCTATGAATTATTAGCGGGTAGAAGTCATGCGACGCGTAAGTAATGGCTTGAAATTATTGTTCGTGCTGTATTCTGATATTGTCTATTAGTTACTGTAATAACATTGTATATTTGTGTTTCACATATTAAATTAAATAACCTAAGCTTAAAGGAGGTAAAACGATTAGTAATATCAAAAAATATAAACTTTAAGGACTGTCAAAGTTAGTAGTATAGTAATCAATCACATACTTTTCATTACGTTTGCATTCTAAACGTAAAATATATCAGCCAAATTACAAAAATATTTTTAGTAATTCCTTTCATAAATTCGTGGAATTTAAAAAGTACGTAATTAAAGATTTAAAAGCAGGGCGCCGCCCTGGCTCTACCGCTAGCGTGTCAGCCACACACGCTTGCTATTTGAACCACAAAGACTATCAAACTCATGTACATAATACGTTTTCACTAGAAATAAGGGACGTAGAGATTATGCTTTCATGTTTAATAAAAACTGTAGAATCTGTAATTACTTCAGTAATCCGCATACTTTAAGACTACGTAATTACTAGTTATATTAAACAAAATTTTTCTGCTGTATGAACTTTAAAAACAAAACCGCAATGAGCACTGTTAATATTTTGTCCACTATCTAGACAATATATAAAGTCCAACCTTAACGGCCTAAGATAAGTCATATGTAATAAAATTCAGGTAAAACACACTGTTCGGAACTTCTAACAACCATTATTCACGATTCCACTGTGAAAGAATTGAGGTCGCGTATATTGCTTTTAGGACATGTTTTTTACGTAAGGAAGTTTATTAGCAAAGTCTTTTTATACTTTAATAGGAAACAACCATAGAAATCTAAATAACAAGACACTAGAAGTCGTAAGCGTGCGTGACCTTGTCGCCACTCAGGTTATTTGCACATCACCAGTGCATTCGTCACTGTTCAGTTGCTCTGGAGACCTATGAGTGTATACATGGTGTGTTTCAGCAATTCCCATTGCGGAAATTCTTCCACAAGTTGTAATTATACTTATAAAGGAATAATATTTCATCGGAAAATATTTTTTTTTTGAAATAATGCCGTTTTTCCTTAAAATTATAGAATATTTACAAGTATTACGAGTGTCACCATAGTAATCGAAATAACAATGAATGACACAGTCGACCATTCTTATTATCACGTTTGTTCGTATTGGAGCAAAAAGTCTCATATACTTAGGGATGTTATTCTAAAATAAACCGTAAAGTCGTGCGTTAGGATACATATTCAAAAGCTTAATTTAATAGATAAGTTAGTTTTCACTAAAATCAAGCTGTCCAATAAAAGGCATAGCTTACTTGTGTGTACTGTTTAGCTTTCGGTTTGAATGTGTTGATTTTGGCGACAGCGGTTTTCATACGAATTATGACATTATAGCCCTTCTATGTGTCTTGTTATTTAGATTTCTATGGAAACAACATATTTCGTTTCTGTATATTGTTAAATAATCTTTTACTCCTATTAGTAAAAATAAAGATTATATCTTTATTTTAAGATTATATTAGATTATATAAGATTATATCTTTATTTTAAGACCTAATTTTCTATGCGTCGTATAAAACTATAGATTTTCAATTATAACATCACGCAAAATCAATATACCTAAGTAGGTACTCAAAAAAAGCTGCCATAGTTATGTTCGAATATAACAATCGGAATTTTATTATTTTCATCAATATAATTTTATAATCATAGTGCTGGTAGATCGGGCAAATTAATGCGAGAGCGAGTGGATACCGATAATAAGGTCATAAAGCCATTATTATTGGTAATTCAGTGGCGCGAGGTGAATAGATCACAATACCTTTATATGAGTATTGAGTTTACCTTATTATTAAAGCTTTATTCGCTTCATTGCTATTGGTCACTAGCAGATAGCAATGCAAAATGAATTGAGTATTATCGTTAGTATTTTTCGTACCTAGATGAGAATTATGATTTATTTTTCATTTTTACAAGATGTGGTTGTACCTATGTATTAAATTTTTGTCATATTTACATATAGCTTTATTCTTCCACTTTTAAAAAGACATATAAAACTGAAGCAATTTAACATTTAATATAGCAGAATATTTAAAAAACGAGTCAAAGGACTTAAGTGGGACACTACCGTCCGAAGTTTGAGACAACATGCATGCAACAATGACATTCCGTGGAAGACTACTTTCCTTTACTGCATGTTTCCTTGCCTCTGAGAAACCTTTGTCCATGTCTACGTAAGTGTAAATTATTTCTAAGACTCGGAGCTCTACTGTATGAGCGTGTAATCTTGCTTTACATTTTTGTAACTGTTCATATGTAAAGGCTACGGTTTTATCGTTGTGAATATATGTGTAATATTTTTATACAGTAAATCTGCTTTATAATTAACATGATTTATAAACTTTTTTATAGAATCAGCTTTATAGATATTTTTTATTGTCCTAACAGGATTTAACTTATTAATATCTTTTTAAAATTTCCATATAATATAACAAATTTCCCAGGTTCATTCTACCATATAAAGAAAACATCTTAAAGACAAACTTGTAACTAAAGCACAGTTTAAAGAAACAAATATGGTAGCCATTTTCTGAACATTTCCTGTGCTAAAGTGCGAGAAAGTTTCACCGTAAAATGAGCACATATTGAAGATTCAACACGAATGCATGTTTGAGTTTAACAGCCCCACACTAATCTGTCGGTTTGTTAATATAACGAGCACATTATTAAGTAAACTAGTAAGAGTTTTGAAACACAAATTAAAGTGTTGTTATGTTTCCGAGCCCGACCCACGGTTAGGCACACTTCGTCGAATTTCGTTATTTCCGTGTGAGGATTTTAAGCCGCACCTTCAAACATTTAACATCTCTATGGAAAAATATTTACTGGTTCATTCACTGGGTTTCCCAATCTTCTTGATTTAAAAATACAGTACATTGTTTATTGTTACGGAAAGTATGGAATGAAATTCTGATAAAGGTTAAATCAAATATTCATTTTAAGTTAAACCTCAATCGCATTTAACATTTGATAGCACAGTGAATCGAGTATCTGTTTTCATACGCTTCAAATCCGATAACAAAACGAATACCACAGTATAATCCGAATCGCCTGTTAGGAGCACCATTAAACGTATATTGGATATGAAATGCGTAACGCTCTGTTCTAAGCCAATTAGTTCATCATTTTTGCAGTGGCCGGTCGCATTCACGGGCAGTGGCTAAGCTGGAATAAGCCGGTTATACCAAGCACGATCTAATTAAAGGACACTGTGTTCGTCCGAAATGCTGACAGTTAACGTTTACCATACTTTTTTCCCTCGACATAACAGTTTGAAAAGCTCGCCCTAATTGGTCTGTTTGCCCGAAAGGTTTCACTTAAATCTATAACATCGCAACGTAACGTAATAAGAGAAAAAGTCGACATGAATAATTCGATCATGCTGTGCAGCAACCGCAGTCGCTTTAAATTAATACAATTGTTTTGTTTTCCCTTGGTAAATGTATTCTTTGTTTAGAATAATGAAACGGGTATATTTGCTCAGGGAAATCCACTCTATAACAATTTAAGACGGAGCCGGTCTAATGTGTAGCAATTTTTCCTCTATAATAACGGTATGCAAATCTTAAATGGCGGTTTCAACAACAAAAAATGTTATATATTCTCGGGCTTATAGTTTGCTACTTCTCCAACTTTGTTTGCACGTTTTTCTAGTTACATAGAATTTTAGGAGCAATATTATTTATTGAACGGGTAGTTATTTAATATCGATCTTTTTATGTTGAAATTATATCATGTATGCTATACTTCCGCCATCTCTTTCGATTTGTACATGCAATGTTGGAAGCACGCTTCAGCCAACGTACGACATTAAGTAAAAGAGTTTCGTGAGCTGTAATTTAGTAGAAAGCATTGAAATATTCGTGTATAATCTGAATAACATGCCGATATGAACAACGGGGGAATACTGAGGTACGTTAGGGCGTATTTTATCCGCTATATTAAACGTTCGGGGTTCTCCGAACGGAATATTTTACGAATTACGTAGTCTCTTACAATGTTCAATAAAATAATAAATGAGATTAACGTTTGAATATAATTTTACACCAATGTAACGTACCACCAGATAAAAGCAAAACACATTGATAATGTATTGTAATTATAATAATTTTATATTGAGTAAGTACTTAACAAAATCTATATGATTAAGTATATATATTTATATTATAATAAAACATACGTACTTTTTATTTGTATGGCTATTGAATAAAAAAAATTGTATCAAATTAAATATTTCCTGATGTAAGGATGTGACCTAAAATGATATCAATAATCAAAGTAAAACACTTTCGATGCTGAAGTGAATAGGTACCACAATTTTTATAGGACCTTTGTAATGTTATTTTTGGCGGATCAGTTTTCCATACAAAAATTTATAGCTTTATAGAAAGATAAGAAATTGAACAGTTATAGATTTTTATAAAAGGCCATTCCCGAATAGTTAGTCTATATGAGCATTCGCGAACATACATGCTCACTTGCTTGTTTTGGCATCAAACATATAGTAAGCCTTTAATAAATATAATAAGTACTATAAAATAAATTCGTATCTACAATCATAATTTGCAATGTAACACATAATATACAGAGCTATGAATTACGTGCACATAAGTCACTTTAAAAACCCAGATTCACATTTTAACCCACGTAAATCCTATACATAAACGTTCCGAATCGATAGCGCCGTGTTCCATAAAATATTCGCATATCTATTTATAAGACGATAAAAAAGAAAGATTGCTTCCCAAGTGAGTTGATTTGTAACAGGAACAGGCGTACCGACGCGACTGGGGAACGCAGTTGCGGCTTCAATGTGACCGCGCGAAACACGATCTCCACTAACATGGTATCGATGTCTTTTTCACAACGTAATAAATACTTGTCTCAATTTGTCTGTATAGGTAATATAGGTATTTTTAAATCAGTTTTGTAAATAGACAAATTGTTGTGATTTTTCGTTGCATCTTGTTTAATTGTAGAGATTCCGTGCGCAGCTTCACGTTGACGTAAGATGAAGGTTCTCGTATGATTATCATAAAATCGTTATGAGATCAGAGACGTTATAAAATAAAAAACTATTTATTTTTTAGCTACAAATTAAAAATATTTTTTCTTTTTAATATTTGTTACTGATATATTTTTTATAAAACGTCATCATTATGAATTTCACCTCGAACAATTTGTCTCAAACATTTTATCACTACGCCTTAAAATTGAAATTCCATCCAGCCTCGCAGCGGTGAACTTTGAAAATATTTACAAAATCGCTCGCAAAGCTGTGTTCGTCTAAACTTATACGAGTAAAAGTTTCACTAATATAAAAACCGTACCGTGAAAGAGACAAATTTCATCGCATGCCTCCAAGCAAAGCACTCAACTAGTGAAAAATTCTCCTGCTTTTATTTCTAGACGGTCTGACACTCGATCGCTTACGGCCCGATGTCACTTTGCCGCCAACTTGATTTATGCGACCAATATGGCCGCTGCTGTCATCTGGTCGCGGTATCGAGCCGCTCATATTATCATCCGATGTTTGTCTTGACCGCTTTATCCATACACCAGAGTATTATCCTTTCTGTTATTCGATTATATTCTAGAAAACTTACGTAAACGTTTGTGCTGTTTTTATAATTTTTGTATTGCTAGTAGGTTTTGAAGAAAACACATAAAAATTATCATTCCTTTACGATTTAGACACCTATTAGGAAGATGTAATTCTTAACCATTCTAAAAGCCAACGATTTTTCATCGAATACAAAATTATTTTTCATGATTATGCGAAAAAAACAAACCGGAATTTCCAGAGTTTTCCGTATAAAAACTCCAGGCAGAGGTTGATATTATCATGCACGATCCGTTTCAAAGAAAACGTCTAACAAAGGCGATCTTCATTTGCTTAGGATTAAAAAATATGTTCCAATAAAGAAACAATTGGTGGGAGGGTATCAAGTGGTCGAGCGTCTCCTCTCCAGCCGCTAAGTAGGTCGAATAATGTGACGGACTAAGAGCGTACTCGGAACCCCTCTATCGGCTCGAGTACACTTCCCGGTTCTCCATACTAAAATCGTTCCATTTGACATGATTTTTTAATAGCGATAACAATATATTCACGAGACAGCGATGATATTACAAATTATAAAGCCTCTACTTAATAAATATGTTTTTAAACGTTTTAGACTTGAAGCATATAATTCATTTAATTATGTAGAGTAAATTTAATATTATACAATTTCAATATTCAATATCTGAATCTTTCAGGCATTTGATCATTTTCAAGATTGATTTCTTCAAAGGAATTATCGTTTATTGCCTATGATATTTCAATTATTTATTTGAATAGTACTTCAGATTATTATACTCAATTTAATCAAAATAATTATATTATATTTAAACGACGACAATTATAAGATTATCTAAGAACAAAATATGGATATGATAATTTGACGATATATCACATCAACCCCGCAATTTCTATGCCACGACTTACGAAATATAACAAAACTAACCCACTTATCTCATGAATGGACAAAGAGGAAAAATTAGGCGTACTTAATTTGGAAGCGTCCGTGGTCAGAGGAATGGGGAAGATAGCTTGTCACAGTTTCCCAGTGCGGACATCGCTCACGCGGTTTGACGGACCGACTGAGTTGCGAAATTGAAATGTCAAATGAAAAAATCTCGTGGCTATATTCGCTACATGCCTCCAAAGGGATCCCACCAAATTACATACTGAGTAATCTACGAGAACTATCGAATTCTCAATAATTCCCAATTTCATTGGAATGTAAAAATAATTTTGACAGCGTCCGATGTTCCTCTCCATTTCACAGATACGACCTGCCCGAGACGAGTATTTAGAGCGCTTGATAAATTGGGACCGAAATCGATTTATGGCGGAGTCGCGTTTAAGGGGAAAATGAAAAATTCACAAAATCTGCTGGAATCTTATAATAGCCTTTTCATCAATCAATACAATGAAATTCGAATATGACAAGGGCCGTTCAGATCGGGGTCGTGATATATTTTATTCGATGAAAAAAATTTACATTCCGCTTCAATACGGGAATGTGTAGGATACGTTTTGTATTTTTCATTGTTCAGCAAATAAGGGTAGTGGGTGGACAAAGGCGGCGTGTCGTGACGACAGGCACGTAAGGGCTTGCTTCCGCCGCGCCAGCACTCACACTGCGGCCTCGAGGTGGCTCGAGTCTTGAGTCTTGAGTCTCGAGTGCCTGTCGAGCCGAGCGCTGACGAAGCCCAACGAATAGCGGAGATTATTACGCTATGCGGCTACAAAATAGGATGTTGCGGATTATGCAGTAAATATAGCCGAACAGCGCTGCATTAAACATAATTATATGCTTTTGACTTATTTTCCGTGAATTCAAAAAAGTAGCGCAAAAATTTCTCGCTATTTGAATAAACAATAAAATTCGAATATTCGTGTCACATATTCAACAAAGGATCCTGAAATAATCAACGGATTAAAATCCCTGCGCTAACGGAATTATGAACGGATTGCAGCTGAAATTTTATTTTCAATTTGAAATGAATAACTGAGGGGCGACAATCTAGCCGGACAAAAGTTCCATTCAACGTTTGTAATTAGACGCCACAGAAAGCGCCGGCAGCCGGTCGCAGAGAGGTTTACGAAACAACTAAGTGTTCATTTTATACATTTACCATATGAGTATGTTTCAAATGTACAGAAATGGATATTCAAAATGTGTGTATTTATAATATGGGCCATAAAAGACAAAGAATGAGTTTGTGTAAATAGCGTCTCTAAAGAATTGAGATTACTTTGACAAATAAACTCTCTATAATGCTAGAGCATCTTATTTCAAAACATACCTACAACTTCCTATAGGTAGACTTTTAACTAATGAAAATACGCTGTAAACTTATATCTGAAATCATTTTAGCTAAAATGCGAGTTGATCTCATTAATTATGTTTCTAAGCTATTTTTCATATATGTCATACTGATAAAGATTTTATTTTACCTTAGAGAAGGTGATACTTTAAAAATATGCCAAAATTGTTCAAGAAAATAAGTCAAGCCAAGCTAAACGAATTATTTATTGTCTTAGTTTTAAACCGTTCAAAATTGTACATACGCATTTATTTGGGGTCTATTTATTACAGTTTTAAAAACTAACAGTCATTGAAATGGTAGTTGTTAGTTCTAAGTGTGATTAATACTTAGTATTGTTTATGAGTAAAGTTGAGAAGTGAGTACGTAGATATAAAGTGACCCGCTGTGCATCGCAGGTCGCCATAAATGACACACTCTCTAATGGTCACATTTCTGTTCACTCAAGTGTTACACTTATCGAGAACCAACACCATGTTAGAGCAGAAAGCTCATACGATTATATAGTTAGGTACTTTGTGATTTCTCCCACAATACAGCTATTCAAACTTTGGCAAGAATAGATGGAAGAAACCCTTTGAAATATAATAATAACAAAACTTAATCGATATTTCTTCAGTTAAAAAAAAACCCATGAAAACGATAAAAAATTAGCGCTTCTATAAAATATCGATATCGAATACTAATCGGTTAAGAGAATTTGTATGTAAGTAGATTCTTTATAATATAGCTTTTTTATAATTTAACTGAACAGATTTAGGTCTTGATTATATTAAACGTTATTGAAATGCAAGCCACGCTCTAAGATCATAAATGTACAACATGGAATTCATTTTAAACTCTAACTACCAAGTCAAAGTGGAGGAAATAAAGCTTTTTGCAATTGTGCGCAAAGAAAGACTTAAATCTATTAAAGTTAGTTAGTTGATCCTTACCGACATCTATTCGTACAGACCGTGAAGTGAAACACTGTCAACTTACCGCAATCTGACTATTGAAGTTTGAAAACAACTGCACAGAGTGAAGCTGTGCATTTACCTTTGAAACTCCTTTAATATAAAATAGATTCAGATTAACCGAAATAAATTAAGTAATATGTTATAATCTAATTTAATACGAAGATCAATTTTACATTGCGGAATCTGTGACAAGGAAGAATTAGTGACGTTTAACAATAGTGATTAGTGACGCGAAGAATTTGTGTAGTGTTGGTGTAGTGTAAATTAACTTATTTCCATTTAAATATTTGCACACCCAGAAAGTGGGTAGAATGTATTAGCACGTTAACATTGTAATAACACCTTTTTTGTAACTACATTCTTGTAAATAAATGAAATTTGAATTTGAATTTGAATTTGAATATTTTATTTAAAAAAATATTATCACATTGTTTTATAATGATCGTAATGTGCTTGACGAATCTATTTCAAAACACAAGGTGCAGGGTTCCAAAAAATCTTTTGCATAACATTAAGTAGCCTAAGCATATGTAATTCTTTTGCAACAATGTTTCACAGCTACCTACTTAAAACTTTAGAGTGAGTAACAAACCTCAACCGAAAAGTGAGTTCGTCAAAGTTAGACTGTTAACTGGCTTGTCGACGCCAAAAGGTCTTTTTAAAAGTTAAAGGTTAGGATCGCAAATAAGAATGAGGCGCTTTATAATTTCGTAAAAAGCTGTTGCATTTATTTTAAAGAGAGTAATTACAAATGCTTAAGAATGTTTAAAAAATTATATTCCGTTCTCAGAATCTTTGTCATTATATTTTTATGATCAGGTTTCAAGAACTGAGTATGAATATTATAAGCGTTCGTGAATCTTCATTAAATTATAGATTTAAGAAGTTTGTATTTACTATATAACATGTTTATATAACCTCAAATGTATCGGATTAGTTACCGATACAAAAAGACACGATACAGACCACACGCAGCTGCGTAAAGATATAACTAACAAATACAATTGTATATTTATTTAATTACTGGCGCAGCAGTTGACAAATCCATTTAATGTGGGAGTCGAATTATCTTTTGTTGTCTGTGACTCTGAGACCAATCAATTACTCACCAGGCACCACCAGGGAGTTGATTACTACAGCCACCGATGTACATGAAAAATATCCCCTTTACATATCCATTAACTTATACAACTTTATTTTCATTTATTATATTAAACATAATATTATTTGATGTAATTTCACATAACATGACCAGCAAAAAAGCCATTCTCATTAAAATTTACTGGTCACAGTTCATAAAATAGACCTCCATTGAAAAGGAGCCAAAAGATCGCCTTATCTTAGTTACACGCGTTGAATAATGACCCAAAGTGTAACCCCATCGCGGATGTCCTTTGATGTCTTTTAATTATAAAAATAATATCTATGATGGAAATCTTTCGAAACCCTTGCGAGGCGAAACAATATTTTTTAACATTTATCATCCGACATAATTTGTTCCTATTATTAAAAACAAAACAACAAATCAAACCGCTGATTTCGGCTCATCAAAATTCTAAGCATGCCATTCATTCTGAAACAACCCAAGAAAACTAGTGTGACATTAATGTTCTTGCCTTACATCTGTTTTATATTCACATGGCTTTTGGCGTCACATTGCGTAAACTGCCTAAGTTCATTTATCATCGCTTTACTTCCTATTTCTAAAGCGCTTCCTAGATCGGGTATGCGAAGTATTTGACTGAATTCTCACAAGCTTCCGAAGGGTTCAATAGCAATGGTATTCGTGATACGCAGCAATTTTATTTTCAGAACTTCCATTCGACCTAGTAGAGGCTCCTTTGTTTGATTTTATATTGCTGCGCTTTTCATAACATTATTAAAGAAAGGTGCATGACTGTGTAGGTTTCTTATTATTTTTCAATAATTTTCTAGTATTGGTACAAAAAGGTAGTATATTTGACGCTGGTAAAACGATACAATTTATTTGTTTATTTTTTATTTTATTTTTTTGAGTTATTTTTTTAGGTTTAGTTTATTTGATTATAAAACACTTTTATGTTGTACATAATACTCTGTTATTTACCACACAAATGAATCTTAATTCGCTTACATTTAAAATGCACTTAAAGTATCTACCTCTATTATAGTTTTCATAACTTAGCTAATACGCGACGACTTCCACAATGCGTGAGGCATGAAGACCGTTGCATGTATATTTAATTATATTTTCTAAGTAAAAAGCGACATACACGTTTTAGTACAGTAACATAATAAATTCATCACTTAGTCAAAAGGGTAAAAGAAAATAGTGTGGTGTGGCCAGTAGCTAAGTAGGGCGTAGTGGGCCGGGCGTAGGTATCGATCAGACGCTAAAACAGGAATTGCCGACGGCTGTCTAGCCACTGCCTAGCATACACTACTATTTGTATTAGGCCTATATAACCTTAAAGTGCTCACCCTAATATGACCCAGTAGAACACTTCCAAAATATATTTACTTACAAGAAGATATAAGTCAAATTGGAACCGTTAAATACAACCAATCAAAAGCGGACAGCATTAATTCCACTATCTAATTTTCAAATATTTTCTAATGTATATTTAAAAGTACTAGTAGTCGATCTTAAACGGCTTATAATAAATGTAGGATGTTGAAAGAAATATTTTTATGATTGCGACAAATTTCACGGTTATTGAGCAGATGGCGTTATGATTTTCACATTGGAACGTATCCAAACTGATTTAAGGATATTCGTGTTCTGTAAATATGATTGTTTTTTCACATGGGAATTTTATTAATCTATCTAACTCAAACGAATACTATTTAAAATTATACTTGTATGAATTTTAAAACAAACAGTGAGGGAAACGGGAGATCCCTTTATCATCTCACATTACTAATCGACATAAGTTTTGTTTGACTGGTAATCTCTTTGATTATTGTTCGATTTGATGAATCACGAAAGATAAACGTTTTAACATAAAGTAAATCAAACCTCGTCCCGACACCACGACCCCAATGCTTTTAACATATTTATTTTACATTCGGTTTCAGCTGAAACGTTCATCATTTTATTTTTAAGCGCTCGTTAATCGTTCATTTATTAGCAAAAGCGCGTCTCATCGAGATGAACACCTACGTTTAACGAGTACGCATTTAATGATCCAGTTACATTGAATAAAGCTCGCGCATTATATCAATCCTTGAATGTTTAACATCTAAATCCACGTTAATAGAGACAGCAGTTAGTCTCTACGGCTTTTCTTACCGATGTCGTGAATGTTTCTATGCACTTAGATCGTCCATTAAGACCTGCAATGTTTGCTGACGGAAAACGACCGTAAAACCTTTATAACATCCTTCCACCACTTGTAAAGCGTTTTGAGACTACGCCATTTTATGTGACCTGAGCCATCACGCACTATCTAAACTATTTTCATGTTTTCTGAACTTTCGTAAAAGAATAAGAATCAAGATTTCGTGATGGTCATGAAGTAATACAAAATATAATAAGAGAAAACATAAACATTTCACATTCATCACGTAGCAGGAACACAGTCTTGCAACATATACAATGTTCATGCACTTTTGCTTTTGATTTAACCATAGGATTTAACATACTATATGTATAAATATATGTGTAAAAGATTATCTATTTTCCATCAGTCTGGGACCGTTAGCTATCTTTTCGGTGAGAATCTATCGGGCTATCAATCACCTCGGATGGACACCAAGTTATTAGCCCGGGTCGTGATTCGCGAGACGGCTCTTAGATAAGTTTAATCATAGTGCCGTTAAGTTTTACTGCCTCGCCGGGTGCATACGGTTTATAGCGGGTTGGGGGCGACATTGTCAACAGATCTTGCGACGCTCTTTACGGCTGCTGAAACGTTACTTTAACGGTTTTATAGTTTTCGTCGTTTCGTCGCGCTGGCGGTCACAGCGTACTTAATAGCCCGCGCTAAGTGCCCGCTCGGGGCTTCACTGCCCTCAAATATCTTTGTATGTTTTTCTCTGGCTGGAGAGATTTCCATCTTAACGTTATAGAAGTTTTACTTTTTCTTTTTTTATGTTCTGCGAGACCACAGGCCACGTAGACTGTTTATATTTTTATGAGGGTTTCATCGCAAATAACCCCTGAATTCTTTATCTTCATGAAATTGCTTTTAAGCTTTTTGTTTATTGTGTTTCTTTTATCAAAAAATAATCCATTTATGTCTAATATATACGGCACCAATAGCCATATTCACATTATATTTTATTCTCAAATTAGGCACGTACCTATATGGTACCTATTACATATAAAACTTGACCAACTTTAACGATAATAAAGTATATAATTAATAGAGACATGTGATCACTTAGACTTTTCTAATGAAAAACAAATAAGAATTCAATATATTGTAATACGATAACTTATAAGTCTTCTTCAATTAGTTGAAGCAGACGTTCGGCGCGACGCGACGCCACGCTGCGACTTACATCATGTCAGCTACAAACATTATTAAACAGACGAATAATTAATGAATAGTGTTACTATCCTGTCTTAATCCATAATATTCATGAAACAAATTGGATAACTTTTATATTAATAATCATCAGCTTCATGATAGTTATAATAAATAAAACATTAAAGAACATCTACTAGTTGAGAACAAACTTTCTTAAATACAATTAATAGAAATGGTCAGTTGATACGAGCTTACACTTCAAACATACTTAGCTCATCGCTAAGTTCGCTTGTTAAAATTTTCCCCAACGGAGTCTCATCTGTTATGTTAATACTATGTTCAGCGATACAGTAGCACGTGATGAGAAATATATAAAGGGAAATAGTAATGCTCACAGATAAGTGAAGTATAACAAACTATCAGATAATATCATCACGTCAGGGTAGTTAGGACGTTTCATTGCGCGCAACAAGTGAGCAAGGCGCCAGCCAGCCGCCGACGTGGGGCTGTGAAAGGAATTTCAATCTGGTCGTGATGAGCAAAGGCGCAAATTACATACAACCGTCCTCTTTCTCCCCTACTATCATGATTTCTCGATTGATACGGAATAAACAACATTTTTGAAGTCGTAATTGAACTGAGTAGTTTACATTAAAGGAAGACTTATTATACTAGAAGCGAATCGACAAATCAATACGATGCTAGGTTTAAAATGCGACGGTTGTCTACAAGCGTCCGTAGATAAAAGATACAAATGTGCTTACGCATTTGAGTGCAGTGTATCGGCAACAATAGCGTGGTATTTTCTAACATCCATGAAATACGTCATGTCATAGACAAGTTATTGTTTAGTTCGCACGTAAATACATGAACTGGCCGACGCAACAAGTAGGGCGACGCGTCGGCGCCGCCCACACCTACTAGCTTAGGCGATTTTGTTAGCTTCAAACCCGATCACAGGTATGTAGATATATTTTCCTCTCCACAAAAGGAATTTTCTGAACTTATACGTCCTTGGAGACAAACTGTTATCGTATTATAAATCTGTTTATGAAATAAAATAAGCTATTTTCATGTACATATTTTGAAGAGTAAATTAAATTCATTCCTCAGATTTAATCCAATTAGGAGTATACATAGTTATTATTTGGTATGAATTTGTGATTTATTTCCCCTTGAGAACAAACTACATCTGTTTGTAATAAGTACAGATTGTTATGTAGCTCCTCAATTCTACGAAGCTACGAAATTGCTACGAATGTATTAAAACCATCTTGATTATAACTTTGTGTACACTTAACTTAACTTGTTGTGGAAAATCTACGTTAATACTGAGTGTACAATATATTTATACTGTGTAATACATTTTGGTATAATATAAACTAAAAAAATATCAGTTTTTGAATTGACCTTGTATTTGGATAATTGAAACATACTTGTACTTATAAAATACAAATAAATCTATAGGTACTAACCTTTGAGTTACCATGTATGTACTACGTACTAGAGAGGGCATCTCTACTAAACTATTTCTAACGTGAGTTATAGTCAATCGTCTCAAGCCATTTTTTTTTGTTACATTAATTGGTTTTAATTGATAATTTTGTTCATATTTTTTTAATAAGATAAACAATATTTATTTTTTACATTGATTGGTTTTAATTTATAAGTAATAAAAGGCAGAATATCTACAAAGTGTCTACTCACTAGCCGGCCGGCGCCGCCGCGCTTGTTACACAGATTTTGTTCGTGGTGTCCTCTCTATAGGAATACCTCAATGATACTAACTTATTATTTTTTTAAATTAATCCATTCGGACCCAAATATATCAGAAAAAAAACATGATTAAACCTATAATCCCTTTTCCGGAATCGTATCAATCTATCACAGAGACAAAAACAAATTTGCGGCAGCGTGATTGCAAATGTCACATGAATATGAATTATATGGGAGAACATAACAAGCTAAGACCCCTGTCCACTACGCACGAGGCTAGGGGTGTTCTGTAATAGCTGGGTTCTTCCGCTTTATTAAATTTCTCAGCAAATACACTTTTATTGTCTGAAGATCTTTGTAAAGGACGGTGAGGACACTATTGTCTTCGCTCGACGTTTGTATCATATGCAAACAGCTCAAATAGGGGCTAGCTTATTGTTGTTATTACGTTGTACCGAAATATGTTTGTATACAGTAATAATTTCGCAATTTACTTTCATTTTAAAGGATTGTAGTTTACCAAACGCATAAAGCGAGGATTTACATTAAAGAAAATTTAACATCGCTTTATATTGTCACATAAACGCTAACGAACAGTCACCGACCATAAAGAATTAATAAAGCAGACTGTAGTTTAATTATTATCATTGTAAATGTCGAAACAGACCGCCTTTGTGCTGATCTTGTTATGACGGTTCACTAGCGATGCAAACGCTTGTGAATTTTCAGCCCAAAAGTTTTGATTCCACAAATTAAAAAGATTAACATACCGGCTTAAAATGATAATTAATTACAAAATAAATCTTTGAATATTGTATCATAATTTTATCTTCTGAAAAATAGATATTGTTTGCAAAATATATGAACATTTATGTTCATTATTGTCATTCCAATAAACCTTTACCACAAAGCCCATTCTTAACAATATGATTGGATAAAATCATTATTTTTAACGTCCTTATTCCCAGGAATTTAAGAGCAAATTTCATTACATAAACGTGTTTATCAACTAATCGATATCCATCAAAAATATGGCTGTTCCACAACGTGAACGTAAATCGCTAAAGTGCAAACGAAGTAGGGAAGTACACATTGAGTTTGCCAGCGTCGCCTCTTCGCGCCCCGTCGACTTATGGCTTCCTAATGAAGTTGTCGCGAGTATGTGCTTGTGTGTATATTACATATAAGGTATGCATACTTACAATGCCTGTGCAGTGTGCATGTGTGTGCAAAATCACACTTGTTAAATATTTTATAATTATTTATTGAAAACTTCACTTTTATAATATTTATATACATATTATAAATAAAACTAATTTTATTTTTAATTTTTTTTTTTTTAATTTTAATTTTCCTCGAACGGTGAAGGAAAACATCGTGAGGAAACCGACATGTCGAAGAATCAAAAAGTTCGACGATATGTGTCATCCGCCAACCCGCACTTGGCCAGCGTGGTGGATTATGGCCTGTACCCTCATAGGAGGCCCGTGTCCCAGCAGTGGGAACATATATGGACTAATGATGATGATGATGATGATATTAATACTTCATATATTAATTATATACATATTTTACTCTTCTAAGAACTGAAACAATGTATTATCTATATTATCTATTTACTCTCTCTTGGGAGTTCTAAGAAAAAAGAAAATAACTCTATTTGTTAGATTGCACGATTTTTCCCCAGGTCTTAGCGTTCTATAATTACTTTTCACGCCATTTCCTTTAATAAAACAAGCGTAAATCTCATTTAGGGTTGGGAATCTAGTGGATTCGTACAGAGAATTTACCGGGAATATGTCACTTTGAGGTTTGATTAAATATTTATTGTCATATCGAGTTTGCGTTCTTCAAATTATCCGAAGGTTAAATGTTAAAGTGGAAGCAGACACGCAAAGCTTAATTAAGTACCATTAATTTATGTCACGAGAAGTTTAAATAAGAGATTTTCTGAAAGCTGTACTTGTAATTACTCCCATGACAACCCTCACCGTATCAGCACTTAGCCAAGCTAAAGGTTCGTCTCGAACAAATTGCCGGGATACCCCCGCCATATTAAGTTATCGTCTACCCACCCCTTCCTCGCTGCAACTTCAACTCACTATGCTATTGTCATCTACAATTTACTATAAAGTACACTATTCTAAAATTAACGCCACAAACTTTACTTACAACTTGTGCAAGTCATTAAAATCGCTATCGTGACACGGCATACCTAATAGACCAACATTAAAGCCGTGCTCATATTTAATTACATGAAAAATACGATAAATGTTTCGATGGCGGCGAAAACTGTAATCAATACTTTAGTCGTACATTTTTCATTAGCCGCAGGTAAGGGTGCGTCGAATAAATGCCAGAGCGTCAAGAGGGAAAGCTAGTGGGCTGAAAGGAGAAGGGGGGCGGACGTAGAACAATAGCCACCATGACATTTAGCATGGAAGCGATTGTCACGGTCCGTTACAGTCGGCAACCACTCAACGAAGCCAACAGCGCTCCTCAAATTCAAATCGCCAGATATTCTTCCTACCTTTCATTTCTTTTCAAGTTCTTTCATGCTCAACACAGACTTTTTTCAAAAACTTTCTAATTACTTATCTAGGCCCGTCTTGTTCCGTCTACTGTTATAATGAAAACCTTAAGATCGGGAAGTAAATTGTTTTCACATTTTTCTCGTTTTTCGAATATGAGAGAAGCATAAACTGTTTGAATATTTCAGACATATTCACGGTGCGAAGGCAAAGCAAAAAAGTTTATTGGGAAAATAAATTGAGCCTAAAAAGCATGAAGCGTTAGCAGGAGCTTTTCTCGAAGGGTGGAGAAACAAATTGTTTGTAGGTAACAAGAATACTTGCTTATGAGAATATATTCATATAAAGTCATGTACATATTTTGTTGAGCAGATTAATTTCGCAAGTGTGAAAGGTATTCTAATTTTTTAAATATGCGTTACTTTAATATAATCTCTGGCATAAAGTCTTTATAATTATGGAATCTGTCAAAAACAATATAACCGAAAAAATTTTCTTGAATAAGAAAGGTTACAGAAATAATGTTGTTTGTAAGCAAATCCAAAAATCCTTTTGGCTCTTGCCCCGCTGACTCGCCAGAAATATCACCTGTTCAATATACTGCTTCGACGGCACTAATATTACTAAATATTTATGTATTTGAAAATAAATTTACAGTAGTAAAAGTATCTCATGTCCCAATAACAATAAATATCATGTTCTATGATGGTAGTACATCTCCTCTAAAGCTTCTGAATATAATAATTAAACTGTTTTTTTCTCTCAATAGCTGGTATAATAATATTTAGGAGTTCTTATCAATAATTCAATTCATTGTAATATCATTAATATTGATCCCAAATCGTACTAGATCCCAAGTTGTCCCTTGCGTCCTAATAAAAGTTTTACTGCATAGAAACATGTCGTTTGCCATAAAACATCTTCTTCAATATAATTATTAAATCATCATATACAATCATTAAATGTGGATCTATACTTCAATTAAAGAAACTGAAAATGTTAACCTAGCATTGTCATAACACTAGAAATATCCAGACAGGCAGGGACACTTGGTATCCAGGAAGGTACACGCGCAATATTGCAAAAATATTCCATTTTAATTCATAAAACTAGATACGAAATTGACGCAAGCGTAAACGTCGGATAATTCAACGGGCTCGTTTACATATTACAATAACTGTTGGGACCGTTGTTGGTGACAAGCGCTCGCTAGATAATCGCTGGCATTGTTCACGGAAACCGTAATCCGGTTAGAGGAGCCTTATCTGCAGTAATCGTTGTACGCGAACATTATTAAATTCCTTTATTAATTTTACTTCCGATATTGAGTTAACGGAGTTCACTGTTTTGTGACTGTCTGTTATGTATACAGTATGTTACAGGTAAAATATGCTATTGAAACCAGATTATAGAAATTAATTAAATTAATTACTAAACTTTTTTATTGAAACTGTTATTACTAATTATTTAGATATTGATTAATTTACTTATTTATCAATTTATTATGTATGAATTGCTCATTATGATTTATTGATTTTATTATGTATGCAAATACTCCGCTGTATAGCATTTTCATTATCTTTTCACAACTCGATACTTCTTGAGTGTTAAAACTTTATAAGCACGTGTTATAGGTAATTAAAACAACAGTAATAATAAAGTGTACGAGTATAGACTATGGACAACGAAGGTATACCTCTTTATTTTGACGTCCCCTAAAGAATGCGACAGTCATTAGGAAGTGGAAAAACGCAATAAACGTCTGAACTGCCATTAGGTGCAAGTGGTTTAGTCCTTAATATTGTCTTTTTGTCGATGGAACGCCCGTTTTTGGAAACAAAAACAAGTTGTTTGACGACTTATTATGGAAGCTATAAGATTTAAACTATGCAATCGTGGTAAAACATTAAGATACAACATAACTAGTATTTAATATAAACTAAAAGAAGTAGTGATTTTTTGCGGAACAAAATAATTAAATTAAAAACTTTACTTGAGCTTTTTTCAGATTCACTTTGTCGTAGCGTCTGAAGTTGCAAAATTTCGGAGTAGGTAAACGTTAAATTTTTCAATCATTTTTAAAGCCTGACCGATGTTCCCATTAAAATGTTTACCAGGTAATCATATTATCAGCTATACACTATACATATTATAAAATCCAATGATAAAGCATATTAAAAATATTAGAAACACACTTAATATGGCTATTAACGAATTTTTGTTACTGCTTCACCCCTGGTGCTAACAGAGGGTGGCTTTTATGTAGGCATTTTTATTTTATGCGGTGACACTCTGAACACCAATAGGGAAATTGGATTGATACCACTTTTAAGGGCTTTTTGTACATGAACTGAAATTTTATAACCAGTTCAATATTGCGTCAATAACGAGTTTATATTTCAGTAGAATTATTGCAAGGACTTACAATTATGCCTTTATGGACTCTGTGGTGTGATAACCTTCATAACGGGGCTTTTTATATCGACTTAATGATCGGCTCTAAACATTTAAAGCTTGGACATTTGAATTTAAACATTCAACAAAATATGCTGTGAAACAAATAAGATTTCAAATAAAAAACAAGTTCGTTTAAAATGAAAGACCGATAAGCAATATCGCGTAGGAATATAAAACTTAACTCGGTAATAAAATGAAAACCCGCGTATGTTATCGGATGTGAAATGCTGTTTGAGACTAAATCGAGTGTTAAATAAAACGAAGTAGCCGGAACTAGTAGTGAGATAGTAACAGTTGGTAGCAAACTCGGAACTGCTAGATTCCAACTTGCCTGGGGCTGGCCCGTCTCAGCGTTCCCACGATCTGTAGTTTCCGCTTCGCATTTTTCAATACTTTATAATTACTAATACGTTTTTAATGTTAGTTTTAATATCGTGTTAAGTGAATGTGACAAGTCTTTTTATTTAATGTGTATACAGTGCATTTTTATATCGTGTGATACATGTAAGTATCCTTTAAGTACATGATAGATACGTACTTACCTTCATTGCAAAAATATTTAACAGTCTACTTTATAAAAATACAAAAAATGCCTGTTTTTGGTTATCGTCACTATTAAACATTTAAGTGTATCAAAAATTAGGTACATAATTAATTAGCAATTAATATCAATTTCATTTACAAATTAAGAGAAAGAAAATTACATTGCGATATACTTTTAATACTGTTGTTATATCAAATCAAAATATATTGAGACGGCATTACGGCATCTGACAAACCAAAAGTCAATATCTGCAAAATGGATTCGTATTTGTAAAAGTTTTTTCTCGGCAAGAACAAACGAGTATGAGGGAATAAAACAAAACAACTGTCATCAGCAACAACCTTGCTGGTTGTTTTACAGCGAACACTACATAAATAGATTTCTAAAAGAAAATAGAAAACATGAAACGATATGAATTAACAAATACGAGTTATCAATTTAGCTGCAGATTTTGCAATGATGAATGTAATTTACAAAAAAACTTTATACTAAAATTTGGTTAATACAAAGTTTTAATCATGGCGTGAATCTTTGTAGATGTAATTTGTATTACGAAATACGAAGATGTTTATTCAAAATTCAGCAAAAGTTCGTGATAAATGATGCCCTGGTTCAATGAGTCGACGTAAAGATTTTATGAAAAATTTAGACTACAATTTTGGAATTAAAATAATGATGATAAAAGATTTGCACGAATCTTGGCTTTATTTCCTACTTTTGCCATTAATGTATCATTATTTTAGTATACTTCCTAGTAAACTAATAGTATATCCTTTAATGAATTGCAAATTATTATCGTTTTCAATGCTTAATTATCCCTGTATTGTTAATTTGATGCCTTACCATAAATACACGAGGCGTTGACGTCTGTAAAAGGGGAAAACCTGGTAAGAAAAAACACGTAAAATGTATGAATCATTTTTCAAAATATTTTTGTCTATTTTGAATTTAAAAAGGTATAAATAACAATGTCATTGTGTTCGAACTTTGAACCGAACTATGATAAATGTCAACCGATTGAAGCATTGCGGATGCTTGCATGCGGCTTATCGCGAAACGTGTCGCTTGTGCATTCGAAAATATATTTTACCTAATATATCCAACTTTACATCGATTTTCTATACTTTTTGACTCAGACCCTGCACTATTTCAGTTTGAATAGGTTGCATTTCATAACGAGAATGGACGTCGCGTCGGTAGTAAAATTGAACATATAAAACTAGTTAAATCGGCGAACATTGTAATCTGTTTACTCGATGTTTGTTTAAGAATCAATAAAATTCTCAATATGTATGCAAAATAACAAAGTATGCAGAGTAAGTAATTTAACATCACGTGAGCCGTTCGCACGGGTGTTTGCAGTGTGACCGTTTGGGCGGAGGGCCATATAGACGCAAACACTGCGGCCCCTCATCTGTTCCGAACATATTGCACACGCACTATCTATTTACCTTTTGTATTAAAACTATAAACTTAAAAAGAAAAAAACAATCAGCCGTACAAAACTTCAAAATTTTCTGTGCAGTGTAATAAAATATAATAAAAAATACGATTTAATGTAAATTTTATAGCCTTAAACATGACTATATATTTTTTTATAAATTTTCCAATATGGTGTCTACTATTTTCGCCTTGATTAATTTTCCACTAGCTAGGTCCCCTGTGTGCGGTAAATTGGCCACCACATAAGTCAATTAGTAAAGTGCATATTTGTTTATTGCGGAATGCACCTCATAACGAAATAATGGATCGCGGTTAGAGCTACAACAAAAATATAATTTAATACAATGTTGGAAGTACTATTAAAATGATAATTTACATTTTGTAAGGTTTTTAAAAATCAGAAATAATGGCTTAAATATTAAATCATATCATATTAAACTTTAGATGTGACATGTTCATCATTGAAAGTCAAATAAGGCGAAGCAGCTGCCGTAGAAGTTCTGAACAAGTGAAATGTTCACGCTAATAGGAGTTCATATGGCTTCCTAGCCATATGAACCTCTATATCACGCAATAGTATCTTTAAATGTTTCGTGTTTATTTTTATTAAACACTGACTTTATTAACACTGTTGTAGTAACGTCATTTGGCTCGAAATGTTCTGATCTTCACAATAAAGGTTGTATTGCAGCGCAAATATTGAGTCTGGTGACCCCGACTCATTTCATCCGTGCTAAACCCTCTATCGCCGCTACGTATGGACCCAATTGTCGTGTACAGAATCCCACAAACACTTATACATTTTCAGTACATTTAGCAAAAGCCATTGCCGCAGACAATGTTAAATGTAAGGATATAAAACTCAATTGTCCTCTAAACGCTCCAATCAGACCTGTTTATAGCTAGATTTTGTTCATAGACTATTTGAAAAGGGAATTTAAAAGGCTTGTTTCGAGAAACAATAGGAGGATATACGAGAATAACAGCGCAAACGCAAAACTGGGACTCTAATCCCAAGCGGACTGGGAAAAGCACGCACCATCAAAGCATACTCTGGATAATTTACAATTTGCTTTCATATTCCGAATTTTGTAGTTAGGTACTAGCTTCGTTTACTCTGTATACATAGCGTGAGCCATTTGTAAATCAGAATTTCATAATTAATGTTAAAAAGCAACAATTGTTCAAACCACATAGATATATTCAGTGAGAATACACATTAATTTTGTATTTTGATAAGAGTATGCGGCTGCTAGTGGTATGGAGATTTGATTGGATTAATCTATTAACACAATACTCAATTGCACAATTGTGTCCGTCGCTAGCTGAATTTAATTCAATCGTTATTATTGAACTTTACCCTTTTGGATTCAATATTTTTTATGAAATTATGTTTGTTCTTCTAGAATGATTTTTTTTTATTTTACAAGCAATTCTTTTATACTTGTCTGACGTAAACTAAGGACGTAAACTATCTTTAGGAATGAAAAAATTAATTCTATAAACTATGATTTTGCGAAGAGCAGCTTTTATCACTTGAAAGTATACTACAAATTAAATATTTCTACACTCGAATCTATTCGTCTTATTGATCGTAAGTACGCAGGTGTTATTATGGTGTCGTTTTATATATTTAAAGAGTCAGAAAAACGCGTGTCATGCGTGTTTATGTTAATAGCAGGACATAGCATGGAGTATCTGGACATCTACCGGTCTCAGTTAATTTAGTTTTTATAACACCACAAACCCGAATGATCTGTTTACTAGCGGGTCAGTAATAAAAAGGGGTCGTGGTGGCCATTACTAGGCGAGTAGTCGCGCCGCCCGACGTCGCCCCCTATCGGGTTACAAGTGAAATGGAGCGCAGAGGGCGGTAACTGATAACGACCAATATAATCGATGGTAAATGTCAACGCAATTATATATTATCCGTGCCAGTTATCAATTCGACCTCACCATTTCACTAATTTTTCAAAATTAATATTGATCGGACAATTTGTGGCCCTTTATTTTAAGTAAGTATATGGATACGACTTTCCCCTTTCTCTGCATATATCTGATAACTTTAATGTACCTAAGTTTACATAAATCGTCGGTAGGTACATCTTTTATCATATCAAAGCTTTCATCATCTATCATGTTTTGACATGTTTACCGACCCGCATTTATTGACTATCGTACTGAGCGATCGCATTCATTATTCTGATTATAGCAACTTCATTTCAAAAACCTACGCGACTTGCAACATAGTTTTGTTTAAGGTGATCACGAATTCTGTAATATTTTAGCAGAACCTTCATTATACAGTCAAATCGAAATGTAGTGGCACTTAATCCACTGGGAGGGGATTCGAACCCGTGCATGCCAATAGGCCGCATTTTGTCGCGTTGCCGCTGACACATCCATTATGGTGACATTTTCCCGCCCTTTTTCCTGTCACATTTGACAGGTTTGAAAGTGACTCCTTTGCCAGTGTTTTCAGCAGAATTTGATAATTTCGTGAATATATTGAACTCTACGTGATTTAATAATGCCCACACAACTCTAAAAACTAGTTCCCTCTCAGATATCCTGACTTTATTGAGATTTTTCCCGTCCAATCGAGCCACCGGAGCTTGATTAATTACCCAATCAACGCCACCTATTAACCTTTCTTGTCTCTTTTTCTGCAATCTTTCACCAACAAGCATGCAATGTGGGAACCCTCTCCTGAACGTTGGATATTTATAGCTGCAATCTTGTCTGAATTGTCGTGAAAAATTTTCACCTTTCTGATGGTTTGTACTTTATATTGTGTTTGATCCTCATTAAGAGAAAGAAAAAGAAAATTATTTTTATGCAATACTTTGCCTCTTGGTTCTAGTATAGATTAAATTCATGATTCAAACTACTCTATATATGTACTTTAAATCTTTATTTGAAAAATGTTCAGTGGATAATTTGCCTAATTAATATCTGTGCTTTGTTTCAGGTATGTAGAGTATAGATGAAAAGCTATTAAGATACATAAAGCATATTCCTTATAGATTGGTTACGCTAGCTCGCGATAATACGTACAGTTACAATGTGTGTTTGACATGCAATGTGTATCATTGATATATGGATGGAATGGATAGGTACATACCTAAGGTGCGGTCAGGATACATCTAAGTATCGTTTTTTATCTGTTACATAATAGCTACGTAATTGAAATTGTAAGACAGTTTTGTTAGAGATCGAGCAGTGTATCGAGAGTACCTATACAAAAATAATAATACTTTAAGCTTACTAAAGCTCACAAATGGTATCAATAGAACCACTACGTAGGTACAATTAAATAGGAAGGAAAATCTAACTCTATGAAAATGTATTTAAAATATTGAACTTAAACAGTGCCTGATCTATAATTGTAATCATAAACCGAATCTGCAAAGTCAGTTGAAACCCAAGCCACTAGTTGGTTCAGTACACATTATACTCGTAATACAAGGAACAAGTTTCGCATCACTGCTCCTCCCATGCACTAGCTCCATTCTCGCGAATATTAATTTCCAATGCGAAATACGTACTCCGAGGGAATGGGCTGTAATTAATTCTATTTGTGTCCAATATCTGCCTTTATCAACATAAACTTTAGTCCGGATGAAAGGTCAATCATTGCAATGAAAATGCTTTCCGTGCTTTAGAAATGCAATTAATAAAAATAATTTGTTCAAATGGGTTAGAAAAGATGTCATGAAATGTATACACATTAAATAACATTTATTTTAAAGATTGAAGTACTATACGGATCATGCAAATTCATACAATATAACCAAAATGTGTATAAAATAGCACTATCTTAGAACATGCGCTCTACGGCGCACTTTACAACTCTTCTTTAATAATACTACTGATACGTGACGTCACAGGGAATGAGGTCGTCTCTCCGCATCCAATTATGCCCTAAAACCGCCGGACGTAAATTTCACATTTGCGGGACACAATTTGTCACAATTTGCGGTATTACTGAAGTTCCTTTTTTTAAAAAGTTTATGTGGAATTTGTACCCTTTGTGTTATTGTAATCGAAACAGGATGAAAGGATGTTTTAAATTTATATTTATGAGTTGGTAGATAATAAAATGTATGCTCAATCGTCGAGAAATATACATATATTATTATTAAAAATGAATGCTTCACTTAAAATGCTTTAGCCTGAAAGACCTTTGACGTGTAAATAGTGCATGTTTTCAATAAAAGATCACAAAAAAGGAAACTGTATATTGCTTAGTATTAATTATGATATTATGCTCATGTTTTAAGAAGGAAATAGTATTAGGAAGTCATTAATATAAAATAATAGTCTCTAAAACGTTATTTGGAAGCGAAGCCACAATGGAGCGGCTAATGAAGCCCTAGCAATATGTCTGACTCACACGTCACGTTACCACGCAAATGGGATTAAACACAGTCTTATTTCCTTGTATCGTTTACTTTTTGCCGATACTTAATACGCTATTATAGAATATTATGTCCGCTTCACCATTAGCGTAAGACGTTATAAATATGTATATGCGTACATACTTAAACTTCCATTAGGTAGGTATCTAAATATGTGAAAATAGTAGCAGTAAGTGTTGTTAAAAATGCTTTTTTTATTAAAAGTAGTTTTATAAAAATAAATACGATTTCGTTGTAATGATTAATTGATGTACAATTTAATATAAGTTAATTTTTTTAATTTAAATAAAATATGGTAGGTAGTACATACTATAATTTACTTCACCTCCATGAATAAATATTATGCGTAAAGCTGATGAGATCAACATGCGTACTGCTTAACCATACATAATAGTAAAACTATATTAACACTTAATACTGATAATCGTATCAGACTAAAAATAATAATCATTATAATCGTACGAAGTTTCAACACACTTCTCTCCATGCTGAAATGAAATAAGAACAAAAAATGCAGATAAAAATTATAATTGCTTGATGGGATGCAGGAAACACCATGCCCTAAAACAGATGTCCATCTGGACTGCTTATCTAAACGGATATGTGAGTGTAGCTTTTAATACGTATGTAATGCAATATTATCGCTGTTTATCAACGCCGCCCCGCGCGGGTCGCTTATAACCGCCCGCCCGGCGACGCGCTGGCCTGTACGCGCCTGCGACGCTGTGACGCGCGACCACGCAACACTCTGAACATTGAACACTCTCCAGTGCACAGCCGAGCTCACAACACACTCGGACGCCGCGCCCTGCGCTCGTCCCCCCACTTATCAACCGTACCATTAATTGCACATCTCGCTCCGATAAAACGCGACGTTTTATTACCCTACGCCTTTTATATTCATTTTTATTTCGCCATCTAATGCAATTGCAGTCGAGCACTACGAACAGTAATACTTGAGTTGTTTTATTGGTTTTGTGTGGAGTGAACATTAAGGAAAGCGACATGATGGTGAGTTTTATATTTATACTTTGTTTTTTAAATTATAAAAAGTCACGATTTTTATAATTTCGGTATATTTGTATCGTCATTAAAGTTCCCGTCAAAATATCAATAATTCTACTTATAGATACAGCTTCTACTCATGCGCATTGTGGAGCAATCAACGTCTATTAAACCATTTATACCGGCACAACAGGCATCCAATAAAAGTACACAATAAAAACGCACGATCCTTATTACTATTCTCGTCAATTCGTTTTATTGTTTATATTCGAATCCAATTTATATCTATCGCTTTTAAACTATAATAAATTGCATAAAAATGAAGTGATATTGATTGAACAGCTTCCCGTTACTTAGATAGCGGGAGATAAGATAGTTTATCTTGACCGGAGCCGCCCATTCTGTCCTCGTCAGCGTTATCAGAAAAAACTTAACAAAGTACTTAATGAAGCTGTCCCTAGCACGCGATGAAATTAAATTTCTTTACCACACTCATATTAACAAAAAACAAGCGAGACAAGTAATCAATAAAACTAAACACAATGAATAGGAGTTAACCTAAATATTAACACGTTCAACTTCCTAGGTATAGGCTAGCCGCTAGAGCAAATAACTTTCCTTTATTGTTTTATAAACAAACGCCTTTGTGTAACATACCTATGTCGGATAGTATACAGTATACACCTATGGAAATAACGAGCTTACTCACTTCGAAGTGAATTGTTAATCCATGACGCTATTCCCCTTGAAACCACTAACACGGTAAACGTTAACATTCCCAACTCTAAATAATGAATCACGGCCACTATATTCTTTAAAAAGATAGGGCACACCCGCATAACTACTTATAACATTTACTACAACTAACAAAGTCGGCAGGAAATAGACGTGAACAATTGAATATAAATTATTTATTTATTAGCACATGTTATATTTAATCACGTAACTTTTTCGTTTAACGAACATATTGTATTATATTCGCCACAAATTGATATTAAGTAAGAATGTCTTCGTCAATTAAGGACCGCGTCTCGAACACCCAACTCTCTAATTATCTCTAGTGGTTTCCCCTAAAACTCCATTTCACTTTAGGAAAGTTACTTACCCGATACGGCGATACCGCACCTTGTTTCACATGGAAAAAGGTTACGAAAATAAACGTCGTATATCGCCATAAAAATAAATATCACTCAAATAATCATGGATAGAGAAAACTTTTTTTATAATATACAAGCAATTTGACCGTATTGGATTTATTCTGTGATATTATGGGTTATAAATCGTTTGTTTCCTTTTTCGTAAATATAATGAAAAAGCTTCTATAATTATTATTAATATTAGACGAAGTAAATAAAGATGCTGGGTCGTTTTCATTTACCTATTTAAAATCCAATGAATATTTGGTAATAAATAATTTAAAAATTCCGACAGTCCTATATTATATAATAAAACTCCGACAATGCGATATTCTATAATTTGATCTATATATTTAGTTTGATTCCAATCAATCGTTAAATGACTATTTATATACTTCAATATTATTAACATAGACCGCTATATTATCCCACATGAGGATGACTCCATAACAGACTAATTACATTCTTACGCTATTGTACAAACTCTTGAGCGATCCATCTTTTCTTCAAATAAAGTGACAGAAGCTGCGGCAAATACACCGACAATGGAACCGATTAAGGGACAAACAACCGTCACTTGTTCAATCTAGATTGACCCAATTTCACACTTGAGACATGTATTTTAGCTTAGTGCATAAGACTATTTCGTTGATTTTGTAAATTAGTATCAGTATAATGTGCATATTTTAAATATTATATTTACCTCATAAATAAACGTATATATACCGTGTGGCCATCATACTTGCTCAAATAGATCAATTAAATTTCCGTAGTTTATACACTTTATTGAAAAAGATATGTAACGTATACAGATTTATCAATACACATATACTATAATAAAAATATAAGATTTAGAAAGAAGGTAGGCGCTCCAACTGTAGCGTGGAACATGATCCCGGCACAAATTGATTGAGAGCGACATTTGATATAAAATTGTGTTGTGATTGATGCGACCCAGCCTCCGCCGCGAACGCTAAGTGCTGTCGTGGTGTCACTATACATACAAGACACTAAATACGTATCGAGCACTAGCTGTATTACGTGTCATGTAAATGCTTTCCGCGCGAGATAAATTGATATTTTATACGCGCATTACATTATTATTACATTTCTCACGTCTGTGTGATTTATCGCGATGACACGATAGTAAAAATATCAACGCCATTTATGTCATAGAACAATTGGATGAGAGCAGGATTAAATATATTGTACAGAGCTATTTCACAATCACTTACTGTTGCAAGTTATACTCTCCATGCTGCTTACCCGTAACAAAGAACCAACATATACAGTGTCTATAGTCATATGTCTTACATGGCATATTGGAAGCGATCTGCAATACAAAAACCGCAGTAGCTTAGCAACCTGCGCTCCTCAGCTCTAGCCACAATGTAACACGAAGCTTCAGAATAATAGGTTTCAAGATGCCGCCTCTCAAGACTTTTTTACAATGCTTGCTTTCGCGTGAAACTGACAGCTTGCCCTCAAACTTCACTTAATTTTGCACCCGCTTGAGATAGAGCATATTTTTTAGGTCACCCGGTCGAAAAGGGTGAGGAACTGTGGACAAATTGCTTCACTGGTACGCTTAATTTATTTTACAAATGCGTTTTAACTTTCCTTCCGAATACTGTAAGAATCCCGAAGATTTTCGACTTATTGTCATCCTTAAAGTTAATTAAAGTTTATCTTAAAAGCTGATACTTTATCGTTCTCACGTTAAGGCTTTCGGTAACGATCCAATATATGCACCTATATATTTAGTTTGTAAAGTAATTCATAAATCCATTATATATAGACGTGACAGCGAAACTCTGCTGCAGATCCATCCATCATACTCTGGATTCATAACAAGCATCCCGTCTCTCTGCAAATGTCCCGTGGACGTTTATTACATATGCGTTTACACTATATCTGTAATGTCTAGCTGTGTAACATTAACATATACCTAAGTGTTTATATGAAATATGAATAGATAAATATTAATCTTGCTAGGTTTAAAATTAATTTCATATGTGTAGTTTATTAATTACGCGCTATAATTATGTTAAATTAAATGTTTTCAATAAAATTTTAATGGATGAAGATCATTCTAACTACATATTTAAACACGTCTTGAGATGAAGAGGACTGTGAAATGAAATCCATTGCTTTAACATATCACATTTTTTATACCTATGTAGCTATGAAATCTGTGTAAACCTTAAAGTTTCTAACAAGCACCCGTGAAGGCATTCCTCAGTAACCACGCCCTCTCAGCGAGTGAACGATGACGTGATTCGAACGCCATATATCGTCGTATAGGGTAATATTATATCGCGGGGCAACTGATAGGAACCTTTTAGCAAAAAATAAGGTCGCCCGTTTATATGAGAGCAAAGGCTTTAAGTGACGGATACTAGATAAATGCTTTCGCGTTTGAGATAGGGCGAAACATATAAAAAGCGACATGTCAAAAGTTTGAGCTGGATGCGGTAGCGGCATATTTAAGTTAGTTCTTTGAGAATATTGATGACGGGCATCATGGATATAATTATCGCCAGTATCGACGAAGTTGTGTTGTGAATTCCAGGACAGTATTTCATTATGCAGCAGTGTAACGGACGGCCAAACTTAGATTGAAGGCGGCGACGCGAGCGCGTGCTTAAACTCAATGTTCGCTAAGTCGAAGATTTATAACAACTTTGCAACGAATATACCCTCTACTTTCATTTACATACATTGCTAATGAAAAAGATAGTAGAAGCAATATTTGTTTGTGTTCTGTTTTGTTAAGTAAGTTTATTCATGAAAAATCCTTGAATTATAATTTATAATTTAATTATATTAGCTCGAGTTTTCACCCTATAATCATGAAGCCTTATCAATTCACAACGGAAGCACGCACTACGTGTAGGCGACTTCCGCAGCGCGTGCGCAACCCACTGGTGTCCGATACACGATACTGGCCACACAATATCAAATTACAGGTCATACGATATCAGTCGACCATATACCTACCTACTAATAATATAACAATTAAGTACCTAATAAATATTTAACTCAGTTTGACATAATTTAAAGATATTTGATCCAATTAGTATTGCAGTATGAAGCCTCATAAATATAAATGTGGTTGCTTGCTGTTTTATAGTTAATGTTTGTAATGTACAACGCCGTTGTAATATCTTAAAACATATACAAATATGTAGTACTTGCAGTAAAGTTTAAAGCCAAACAAACCCCGACTTGCCTCTACAACAAGTGCCTAAAGGTATAGAATAGTTATTGCCAAAGTTAAAGACAGCCCTTATTATCATAACATAATTATTAATTATTTAGTTTCGAATTTTCCACGAAAGGGTGTTGAAATTATTTATATCTGTAATCATTAATAACAATTAACAACAATACCAAAATAAAGACGAAATTAAGTTAATTCGATTCTCATAATGGCTCTTCATTTTTTATTTTTGCTGGCATCTTTCCAATTCTTTTTTAATAATTTCATATCAATGAGGTTGTTGATGTTTAAAATTCTTGGTATTTTATTTACTTTTTTCCATTACTGATATTTAGATAAATGTTTGGTTTGTATTCAAAATATAAAAAAATTAATTAATGAAAATTATTGTAGTTACAATAATACATAATATAAATTGCGTATGAATAGGATTTATACTTAAATATATTTAAAAAGTTGTGCAACTAACTTCGTCTAAAATCTACTACGTTACGAAATGTTTGTTTACTGCATTCCTGAATGAAGTCACCTAACATCAGTGGAGCATGAGCTATTGCAATTAAAACTGTGCAAACGCTGTAACGCTATCGAAACAAGACGTCGATCGCACCAATGATGCTGTAAATCGGTCTATTTTTACCACCCCATCGACCGCGGCCATAACGCTCTACAACGATCCGAGCCTAATTCCAACGCCGATACTAAATTGACGTAATGCTGATTTATTTTTTATTTTATATACAACTTGCTTGCGAGAAATATGATTCATTTTGTTCACCTGAAATATTTATGAGACTATGATGTTCTTGGGAGAGATTAAGACTGACTCTGCGGAGATTTATGTTATATATTTCTACTCAACGTTTAGTAAATGAATTATGAGCTAACCCAGCTAAACAATTTCTTATATGTTCTTTTAAAACAGCTCCATATTCCATATTGTATGTATATTTCTAATACAAGCGTGATGCATATATTAAAAATGAACTTTTGTATGAATTATCTTAAACGGTTCTATCTTCTAAGAAGCAAGCATCGTGGAAGAAATAAATGTAGCAAGAAGACAGAAGAAGAATTCAAATTTTGAAGATTATTAGAGAAGATTGAATAGTGAAGATATCTCGGTTCCGGTCACTCACTCAACCTGGGTGTGATGTGTGCATTCGTGCTCGGCCCATCACAACCTCCTTGAGTGAGCGACCGTGTCTGGGGAACTGCAATAAGAAGATCTTTTACCTTTTGTAAGACGTAAGTATTATGAAAATATAGACGTAACAAGAACATCTATTTATATTGTTATGAATATGTTACTGTGATTATGTCCTGTTAAAAAAATACAATTATTGATTAAACACAACCGAATAAGATACGATTTCAAAATATATATTTCAAGTTCTATGAGATTCCCTGTAATTACGCAATTAAGTGAAAAATAAAACTTCATTTTTACAATCTTTATAACTATGTACTTACCGAATAATTTTATAACAATCCTAACTAATTTATCAAAATCTATTAGTTAATCTGCTAGTATTCACAGGTGTATCTGCTCAAATAATTCAGAGCATTCACCTCACTTGATGAATATTAACGTATACCAAAGCACCGCAAGATACATTGATCTTCGGACATTCACAGCAACATATACATTACATCGCACTGTATAAATGTATATAAGGATAGTAAGTTAATAACATGTACCTGAGCTGTATTCAATTACGTTTAATTAGGCTATGTACCTAATGCGTAATTAGTGTACCTTAATTTTCATGTTATACCAGAACAATAATTTCAGAATCAATCATCTATCTCTCTACTTTTTTAGCAGCACAATTTTGTAAACTAAAGCATAATAAGTGCTGGCGGGGAACATCATTAACCAGACCCGTTACAAGATAACGTGCAGAAATATTGATATGTATACCTTTTAAAACACGTGCATCTAAAATAGAAGCACGAGTGAACAGAAAACAGCCGCCGATCTCGAGTTAATTTATGCGATATTGGCTAACTATTTCGGCGTTTACGATACGGGCGGGGCCATAGTATGAGACGCAATTTGTCATGTAGGTACTTTTTATGAACTATTATATGAAAATCCACATAATGGATCCTTGTACATTTTGCATTGTAGCATATTATTTTAGTCTTATCGTCAGATTTATTGTTTGGCACTTTAAACAAGTTATGAAATATTTAATCTTGAAGTACCTACAGCAAACTACGACAGCATGTTTGAAATAAAATTTCAGTTCTTTAATGTTTTTATTATATAGTTTAAAAAGAAAAAGAAGGCAGGAATGGAGGAAATTTAAAAGAGAGAAACTCATGCTCCAGCATTTTAGTATTTTAAAATATATATATTTAATAATACTAGTATATTCTCTAAAACAACACATTATATTTCTTATTTCTATAAGCATTACCTACAAAAGTGCTCACGTAAAAGTGTTTGTATAAACGTAGCTACGCACACAGCACGCTTCGCTTCCGTCGATCTGATGCGTTTCCGTTTTTAACTTCCATTGCCTGCTAACGGAAATTGAAAGACTTATGTACATTCATGAAAATATTTAACTCTTTTGGTTTGTTTTACTATTTTGCTTATAAATATTAGTAAGTCCTAGCTTGTCAATTTTATCAACAATTTATTATAATATTTATCACGTGTTGTATAATGTATTGCATCATATTGAAATTTTTGTAAAGTCAATCAAATTTTAAAACGAACTATCGTCTCAGAATACCTAATAATGTATATCACATTCAATTACTACCATGATAATGATTGTTTATCCTAAATGATAAATTGATAACTGAAATGGCGATGCTTTAAGCGAATGCATCACACAATTCGATACAAACCTATCCCACATTATCCTGAGTCGTTATCGGTCAATGAAATGCACAATTGTCAAGACACCATTATCTCCTCGTCACACCTGGCCGCTTTGCATTTGGAATGCTCTTGATAGCTGCAACTGAATGACCTCACATAGCCCATACAGATTTACTATTGTTCTAGTTTATTTTTAACCTAGTGCTCGAATCCAACTCATTGTGAACAATATCGCTGACGAAATTTCAATTTTTATTACTATCATTAATTTAGCTGGGAAGTGCATAACCCAACGTACATACCTAATAAAGAGAATATGATTTTCGTTTTCAAAGTAGAAATAGAAAACTATTTAACGATTACAGAGTACATAGGGTTTGTATAAATTCGCTCTAAGATACACATTGTCTTACCATCTGTCTATTAGTAGCGATGGCTTATCGAGCCCGCTGGCAACTCTACATTCGTAGCGGGTGCCAAGTACAAGCCTACGCAGCTTAACAGATACGGGTAGACGGCTCTACGTCGTAGGTATAGGCGTATCCGCTCAACGCTTAATGTACTGATGAGATTTTCCTTAATATAAAAACGGTGTATTCGGTTATTATGTGAGACAATTTAAAATTATTTGAATCATGTATTATTGTATTTCATATCTATCAAGCCATTAAATGCATGATTATATTTGTTGTAATCAAATTAAGACCCATTCATTTATAAGTATTAAACATAAATTTATAAAACGTTACTTATTACAGTACAAAATTAGCAACTACATTATTTCTAGAAGTTGCAGTTCGATTTCAGAGAAGTTTATCAAATGCAGCTCATATATTGAATACGTTTCGAGCATATTCGTTGCGGTTTAATTTTGTTGCCGACAATCGAGCTTTGTTGCTCGACTCTGCTATCCAGTAATTAATCAACTAGTTTGCTCAGATCGAGGGGTGTCACTCATTCCAAAGTGTTAATTATTCAACTTTGCAAAGCTTTCCAGTTTCGAACAAACAAAACCAATCAAACACGGTGAAAGGTAAATTATTAGCCTTCTCAACTAATAACATGCATAAGAATTCCCAGCTTTACCTCGAGAAATAACTTGCACCTGTTCGTAATAGAAAGGTAATACGTAACTTGTTTTTCCTGCTGGCTTCAATAAATCCACCGCAACGTAATTCAAGTCTACTTTGTAGATTAAACAAAGAGGGCAGAAATAGCGCTTTTCGCATAAGGTAAGAGCAATTCGAGGAGTCCTTGAGGAAAAGAAGGTGTGTTTTAGTTGAATCTGCATGAGGTATAGTTGTTTACCGTCTCGCCGGTCTCAAGACAATTTATTTGAAAGGTGTCGTGCAATCCACTTCGCTCAGCCCGAACAGTTTGGAATAAACCAATACATCGATATAAATCACTTCAAAAGATCGATTTGTCCGCTGGACACATCTTTAAACAGCGTTTGACGTCAATCGTGTTGTGAAACGTCGATATTCCTATTATTAATGATTTGTTATTCCCAACATTCATACATTTTCTACGTATTCTGTCAATATATTATTTTATCAGTGCTTGTTAGCATGCGTCTTGTTTATTGTTCTCTTTTAATACGATTTTATACAACACGCAATATAGAGATAATACGATTGTTTTGACTTTATTACTTAAATAGTTATTGTATTTATTATATGCCCTCAAATTTACTAGAATTTAATGAACATCGCAATCAATATCACACGTCGAATGATATTGCCGCGATAAATTTCTCAATTAAGAAGGATAGATGGGAAAATAACATGAAATTACATTAAATCGCGGGTTATCTAAGCTCTTACTCTTATTATTTTGGAGATGGAGCGAGACGAGTTCGAAATTTGCTTAATTACGTTATAAAGATAGCGATCTGTGTAAAGTGGGTGCTGAGAGGCGAGGGAACGCCGATTTGTGAACAACTCCGCACGTTCTAAATACCCAATTTGTTTATTTTATGGTTTATTTTTACCTGTATGGTCATAAACCTACTTATAGTCACCGCTCTCTTACTTATAGTATCCCTACTAATTTATTCTAAAAGATATCATATAGACAACAATATAGATACATTGTCATAAATACGTTTTTATTATACCACTTTCAGTACATTTTCCGCTTCTTAACTATTAAATGTTATATCCAGTTATTAGCACACACGGTAGTCTCAATCTCGTTAACGACGACTGCGATGGTCGCCTGCTGAAATAGAAAACGCCGGTGATTAATTGCCAATTACTCGTACAGCTAAGTCATTTTTACGCTCACTTGCTTTACTATTTAAAATCACCTATTATTTTTTTCTTCGAATAATCGACGTCTAAACAGTAATATTAAGCGCCTAAAACATTTATTCTTATCTTGGCTCACAAATTCACGTTTTCATTAATTTAAATGAACACTTATTATAGTTTATTACAATTGTTATTGTTATTAATATTTCCAAATTGAAATCGAGATAAGTGTACGCAGAATTCGAAACTGTCATTTTGTAAATAACACTATTCAGCTACGGGATATCACGTTGTCTTCGACTTCAAATTGTATTTGTTGTGAAAGAAAAGTTTCTAAACTTCTTAAAACATGCTGAAGCGCAATTGTCAAGAATTAGATTTAACGTAGAGTCTTAGTAACAAAACGTATGTCGCTGCATGCCCTGAATAAATTGAGAATACCGGTCAGCTCAACGTTCGCCGAGGGAGCAACAACGCTGGAACCCGTTTATAGCAATATTACTTAAGTAAAAGGATAGGGTTAGCGTAAATCTTAGTTTACAGTGACTGCTGAAATAAAGTGTTAAAATGTCTTTATATAAGAAAACTGCAAAGTTATTTCAAACGATACAGGATAATTATATTTTATATTTTATTTGGTGAACATGTTTATCTATAGCCACAAATATTTATGTGCAGTATAAACGACAATGTTTTTCAGTTCGAAGATTTACGGTTTTCTTCTCCTTTCCCGACTTTGATGATTGTAATGTTGTGTAGTTCTTATTTATTAACTAGATGAACAAATTGATAAAATCCAAGATAACGCATACGTAAATTAATTGACTCCCGCGGCGTTTTAGTTACTTAAAGCAATGTGACTTCCCCAAAGCGAAATTGTAATTTGCCTAGATATAATCCAATAGCAAGCGTGGTGTAATTGAATATTTTTCCAATTTGTCGCGCGTAATGGGGCAAGATTGAGTTGACGGTCCCCAGTGAGGGGCTGCCCGAAACCCTGTAGTGCGACAGGACACCACGCCTTTAAATTATATATTAATTTAATGCTTTAAACTATAAAACTTCTTCGAGCAAGTATTTTTAAAGATATCATAACGTTTATGAAGTCCTCATATACATAATTATGATAATAGCATTGTAAATTAATTAAGCACCTCAAATTACGCAATACCCGAATTCATATCTTGTCCCTACATCAATATAGCTGGATTATGCGCTATATTTACTCCCGCATTCTCTATGCTCGTCACGCTCTATATTTTGAATTACCAACAAAAAGATCCCATCTTTCATCGCGCGATTTCCTCTGAAATAGGTTTATAATATTGATGTAATACCCACTCAATCATTTGTGTAAAACAAGCGACATAATATTAATATACCTACATTTTCTTATCGGCATTAAATACGCAACTATCCGAAGTAGTTATTAATAATGAAGAAATACAAATGTTTTTCATTTCAAGTTTTCGATGGAATATTGTATTCGTGCTATTTGCATTTTGACGTGGCAAGGACATCAATCTACGTGATGCCAACTCATTCCAGTGGCGAACAAGCGTGGCATACTAATATTCATCGATCGATTCCATGTAATTCCAGTTATTCCGCTGCCGATTGGATACAAACCAGCATCTTGAATGTGTTATATATACTATGGTTAGACCGAAATACCAGTCTACAGGAGAATTCATCTAGACCGTAATCCCGTGCACTCCTATCGGAGCAATATTGCGTCACCAATTGAAACTAAATCCGTAGTTTCGATTGGTCGTAAATGCACAAGTATTAGCAAAATAACAACCGATAAGAGAAATTGCTATTTATTTAATGAAATTGTTTTACTCTACTGATGTTTCGTTTCTAAGAAAATTTATTCACAAGAAAAATATTTACCATTTTGGGATTTTGCATTCGCAACTCTTCGTAGTTTAAGGCTAAACAAACTGCTTATCGCACACCATAAATTGGCGACACGTCGTAAGGCGACCCGCAGTTCGCTTAGCCCAGGCTTTATCAGCATCCTCTCGTAAACCAGAACACGGCGTTATTGCGACTCTCGACAAAATTCCCGAGACTTTTTCATCCCTCGCTCCAAGTATATAATTGTTACTGAAGTCTGAACCGACCGATATGTTGCATTCGAAATGCATAATCGGTTTGGCGGCCGATAAATATAATATCTATTTGGCAATGTATTCCATCCAGAACTCATATGAACCAAAAAAACGTGCCGCCTTGAGCACCGTTGTAATTAGAGACCAATCGTAAAACGAAGGGGTTGCGCGGAATGTCCCATCTGATAATGAGCGCTACTGGCGCGGCTCCAGCCGCCGCTCATATTAGGCGGCTCTCTACCGCTATCGTTACGACTTTTACACTTTTACGAGTTGTTTAGTTTAGAGAGCCGGCTGTGTTAGCGCTGGCCCTGCCAAATACTGCGTCCGTGGCTCGCCGCTCGCGGTCCACTGCCTAAATATGCCAACCATGTTGTGTGTAAATGAGTTGTACATTTCATGCTCGTTTGGCATAACGTAGAGATGTAACCGACGCATGGCACACCATTATCAGTATATTGAATAATTTCCACGTTAGCTTCACATAATTCAAAACTAATTTTATCTAAATTAAAATGTTAATAAAATCCCTCAGGCAATAAATTACAGCTACAAGCAATCAGGATTATAATAATAACTTCATTTTATAATTAATTAATCTATCATTATGTTGTGTAAATGTGAAAAGGTCAAAAGGACAAACGTGTTACAAAAATTAATCACTTTCAAATGAAGCCCAGCGTTGAAGTTGCACTTCGTTCACAATACGTCCGAGGCCCGCTCTCGATGATATCAATTTTGCTCAGTGGCTCCTAATTAACATTTCTTTTCTTCCCTTTCCACGTGAGTGAAGCATCGAATATAAAACTGAGCGGCTTTGTGCCTCGCGCGGCGCACGTTTCTAGACAAAAAAGAATATTACACCGCTTTCAATTCGAACACACTGAAGAAAAAATATGATCTGCACTTTTGTAAACGCAAATGAGGTTCGCTTTGAAACGTGGGACTTAATTTAAATAACATCGCTGAGCAGGCGCCTACAAACTGAAAAACTTAACGAATACGTGTTAAAAACGAAGTACCCTAAAACAATATTCTTCGGTCATTTCATACATTTTCATTCCAGAATTTAATGGTTTCAAGTTAAATGAGGATAAATTTTAGTTAAACGTTACACTGTACGTTACAGGATGAATTATTTCTCTCATACTTTGCAAAACAATCTACTTAAACCCATATCGAGAAGATACAATATAATATATGATTTGTGCAAATAAAGTAGAATCAGTGAAGTTATATGAAATGTAAATTGAAAAATAACATTCAGGGTAGACGATTCGTTTCACAAATAAAAGAGCAAGATAATATCAAATGCATAATATCACATAACAATAGTACTATATCTGAGGGACTACGACCGAGTACCTACCGACGTTGCGGCGACCTCTGGATTGAACTCTACCACTCCTAGTTCAAACGTTGACCTTTCATGTAGATTTCATAAAAATAATTGAATCACAACATTTGTTTATTGAATCTTCTTCCGAAAATCTTATTCGGAAAATGAAGTTGTGAACAACAATTGTTTTAGTATACAAAATAAAAACTTTAACTTTAAAAACTAAAGCTAATGCCCGGTTTATCTGTGTATTCTTAAATACTCGTACTAACTCGTCGTACTAATCGTACTAATCGTACTCGTAATCGTATTAACCAATGCAACAATTATGTGAAAGAGCCACCTGAATTCTAACTGAGAATGTACCAATAGTACCGTGTTCTAAAATGTTCGCAACTATTGCATCATTTAATATTAAAAACGCTGCAATACATGCAGAACAATCAGGGCAGTAGTAAAATATTAGGACAGAACAAGAGCCAAAGAACAAAGAGCTTGCGGGCAAGCACCCCGGAGCAGTGTCCTCCAGAGCTTTGCACCCTGCACTCGAGATAATACTCCTTTACGTAACACCAGCTTAGAACGAACTGGAAAATTGTAAAAACAGGATTATCGTATCGCTGCCCGCAATAAAAATATAAAAGTTCAAAGTTCTAGAAGTCGTTCTATCTTGTAACGTTCAGATTTGATTTACAGACTGATTCTTTAAAGCTGAATTAACGAGCAACTTTAACTTGGAAAATAATGCAGTTACTGCATTGAAGAAATTATTATATCATAAACCTTATGTATAAAGTAACTTGCAAGTATGGTTGTAAAAAACATAACTATGTTTATGCAGTATCTATTATGTTTATATATCATAGTATACTTACAAGTATTTCAAAATACAAACGTAATTCTATCGATAAATGATTGATATCAATATTTTTTAATTAACTATTCTTTTTAACATTAAACATTTATATACGCCTATAACTGAACAAAATTTTCTGCTGTCTATAAAAATAAAGCACTATCATTTCAACGAAAAACCACCTACAAACATTGTATACAAAACAGCTCCTAAGCTTGATTTATTACCTAAAATTAATCTCAAGAAAATGTATAAGTTAGTGTAAAAAGTAAGAAAAATCACTTCGAGGTGACGGCGACGATATTGAAATATACCTTTCATATTTTGCATAGATGTACCACGCGGATTACGTTTACCTCCTTTCAAGGGAATGTAATAAAATTCAGCTTAAAAGTGCCAGTAACTACGATCAACGCTTTCAACTCGCCGACAACCGAACGACGATAAAAACGGATATTAATAAACGGGCTTCGGTAATATTTTACAAAAATACGTTATAAAAGGAGGTAAGAACTATCTCAAGCATAAGTAATCTCATGAAAAATTAGTGACGCGAGCAGCGAGACTCATTTTAAATGTATCAAGAGTTTACCCGGACTTGCAGCGCTGGCACCGGCGCGCCCCTGAAAACAATCCCAACTGCGTTAATCACTTATTTACGTCCCGGGTCCACTTCGCCAGAGTATTTCTAATGAACGTCGAGAATTCCGGGGAATCCTAATGAACCGTGGGAATTTCAATTCTAATGAAGCGAGCTGAAACTCAGTGTAGACGATGGGGGGATTATTTTTCATCGGTTCTTGAATCTAATTGATCGGCCTACTTGGACATTGTTGCGATGCGTCGAGAGTGACACGGGAAGCTATTTCACCTGAATCCGCCGGATATATCTCGGGGCGCGGAAGCAGAGACCTACGACTTAATCGGTTTGTCATTTCCGACCTATCGACCGCCTTCACGCCATTCGAATACTGATTAGTGTGCTTATTTCATCTCATTTCATTTATAAAGCAAATTGTCTCCAACGTGTATTAATAGAAAGTCTTCTAAATCATAAACAAATATGTTCGTATGTTCTTTACTGTCTTAAAGTTTATAGTTTATACGAATGTTTTCCAAATCCAAAAAAAAACATTTCTAATCTCAATCGTGCAACAAAACTTAAAAGTAATGAATAGAAAATGGCAGTCGACGATAGTTCTTTTCTGAGACAAAACTTTGTTACAGTGTCTAACGTTCTGAGTTGCGCCCTTTGCTCTAAAACTTGAATTGGCACTTTAACAATTCAAGACAAACGCTTTTAGCGCTGGATGTCGAAGGAGCTGTAAAAATAACCTGACACTCCGCACTCTGGCTGCATCAGCGGTCACATCAAACAGTAACATTGACTTAGTGGATAGGGTAATGGGAGAATAAACAACGAACAGACAATGTAAGTGCCTATTTAGGAATATATAATTTTAAATAATCTAATTCATAGATTTTTTTATAAATTATTAATTTAGTTTAATCTAAAATATTAGTTTCTGGTTGGTACATAGAAACTCTATATGAATTTATTATCAGTATAGATAATGCAATGGATAAAAATATCGTTTCTAACTTTTAATCTATCAATTATTATAATTAATCTAGCTAATATTTTAACTTTCTTGAAAAACATTTCCTGAATTAAGAGATAGCATTATTATAGTGGTGGGATAGGATGTATTTTATTTAACAGTAGTTAGCGAAAAAAGAACTATTTTTCTTAAAATAACTGAAGTAAATATTATACAAAATGAAAATATAAGTAATGCGACTATTTTCTCTAAATAGCTATGTTGTCGACAAAAGAGCGTCTTAAGTAAAGACTAGTTGGGGATGTTCCAACCGCATATTTTCACAGTAATTTTGCAAATTTATGACCAGCGAAAATGAAGAAGCAAATAGCTTAAGCATCCATGACACTACTAGCTCACTCTTCTTAATATTGTCATACTTAACTGTAGCGTATTTATGCATAAGTTATAAATTACAATTGGAATGTAAATCTCATTTATTTTGCAAGCACAAGATCATAATGAAATTAATAAATTATCGATAAATTAATTTACTCTTTCATCTTTACCGCTCTACACAGCCACGCCCTTCAAGGTTCTCACAGCAGACGCCTCAAGTTTCCAATTATATCTCTTTCAGTTGAGCCAACTCATATAAAAGTTCTAACTACCCGTGTCTTTAACTAGATCCCCACGATGCTTCATGTAAGACTATAACCATTTGAAACTTATCTATATCCACTTATATTGCACTCGTCGTCGTCGGTGCTTTAATTTAAAAAGTTATTACTCGCCTTTCCAAGCCATCTTTCTATATTTTAATTTAAACGAATTCGTTATATTTAAAACACCAGAACTACAGTTCATAATATATTCCCAATAAAAATAAACATCTGTATCGATGAACACTGAACTACATACATAATTCAACTTAATAATATTGCTTATTGAAACGTATTAAATATAAATCAACGCAAAATGACCGACTGTTTAAAATTGCGAATAAACAGCATGCGGTTTCATTGTTTTTTTAATGGCACGTAAATTCGCTGTTTGTCTTGTATTCAGTACAGAACCGCAGCTTCATTTCATTGTTATAATACTGATATTTTGCGATATTGGACACGAATCAGAACCGCAGTCACGATACGGTTATGAATATCAAAAAGTGCTAACTCTGATCGCCAATGCAATCGTGTTACTGAATTAATATCGTTTCAATTTTGCAACAATTCCATGGCGGAAAATGTCCGTACGTAGCGAGCGAGCGGTAATAAGCTATTAACGTCATAACAAAGTTACTCTCGGCTTAATTCTACCTTCCAGCGTTGGACCAGACGTACAAACTCGTCGTATATCTCCAATTCATATGTTCTAGTGTCGGCCTAAAAAGAAAAATTTGCGCTTTAATATTATGTTACCATTGGTAGTTGAAAAAATAATATATTTCTAATCTTTACCTTCGACAAACATAGATAAAAAATAGTTGTATTAAAATATACCTGACATCAAAGTAAAGGTAACGTATTTACCTAAAGATATCGTACCGTATTTCAAGAAAATTCGATAAATTCCATGAAGCATCTGGGGTCTTCGGCCGCCTACATTCAAAGGAGCTATTAGTGAAACATGTCGATAAAGGGCAATTAGGATCTGACACCTTCACGTTTCATTGTTGCCTGTCCTTTGCTCGACTCTAGCTCAATTTCACATGTAAGTATACTAAATGTATATGGCAATCAATTTCAAACACATTCATTATAAAATAAAAAAAAACCATTTCAAAATTATGTTTCCTCAGATAATATATATTTATAATAATTGATCATTACTATTACATACTTGAAGTAATTTAAATGATAGACGTTATTCGTCCATCCGCCAGACATATTGCATTCAAAGAAGTTACATCGTATGGAAAATTAGTATAATTTCAAATCGAGATATCGTCTAGAGAGCAACGTATCCTTCATTGAAAGAGTTGCATTAAATCCCTTTCTCCATCAAAGAATTGAGAGATAGACTACTATTGAGTCCCCAGTGCACATCAATGCCTATTGCCACGTCGCTTATCTACAATATACGGCGCGAGGCGAGTGCAGCGTCGCCGTGGGAGACGAGGATTTCAATGAAATACTCCTACATACGTATAATTTGGTGCAGTCAATGGTTATAGCCCTCGCGTTAATACTTAAAGTTATGCATCCAACGACTAATAGAGATATGCATATGATTAATTGATAAATTCTATCCAATATAAAATATTTGATAAATTATAATATAAAGTTTCAAAAAGTATGTAACCAAGTTTTATATTTCAATTCTATATATCTTCTGTCTATTCTTTCTGTATACTAATCGATCGATATTTTCAATCACCTCATTTCAATTCTTACGCGAAATGAGATAGCACGTCCATACGTCCATGAGGTTGACATTCGTTTTGACAGGCGATTGGTATCGGGAGGTTCCTAGCACGCCACAGGGGACTACATCCCGCTGACATTTTATTATTTTTATGCTAATTCCCCTTTCGATCGTGAAATGAATTGTCATAATAAAAAAATCTTACTCGTGTAGAGAAGTGGTAAAATACAATACTTCGGCGCTTTTCTCCTCTCGTCAAATTAACGTAAGAAATAAAATTATATTTTATTCGTGTTATTCCTCCACTTTTAAGTTTGAACATCTTGGGCGCTACATAAAATGTAACTCGGTGTAGGGCGGAGAGTACGGAAGAGTAATTTTAATGGCACGCTGACAGATTATTTCAGAAAATTAAATTTTAGCTCGTTGGACACAGACCATAAAGTTCATGCTTACAAATCTCTTTGTTATGACATCGTAACGAGATTATGTCCGTTTCGTCGTGAAGACGTCGTCGCTGTGTCGTCATGTCGCATGTTTTATTATTTCGTGCAATAAACGTGGGCCCGTCCGCTTCTACCAAATTATACGGAAACATTTCACTGTTATTATCGAATACGCATTGTGTGAGTTTATAACCAATAAATCAGCATACTGCGTAATAAACGATCCTAATATAGACATTTTGTGTGCCAAAGAACATTATTCAAAATCTTTATTTCAACAAAAAGATTTGAATGTAAAAACCCCTTTACCTTTTTCTTAATAACAAACTTTGTTAAAGTTTCCATCATTAAAGTCTATATTGAACTCTGCGTCAATCGAGAGAAGTCAATCAAGAACTACGTTAATTTGTAATTTCTCGATAACTGTGAGTCGCTTAGCGACAAGGTAGCCGTCAGAGACTTGCCGTCACTTGCGTCACGTGGGCACGTGCTCTAACCCACTCCTGCGTTGATCACGTGTTTCAACATTCACCCTTTAAGTTGGAAACTGAAGGCTTCTGTTTACCCATAACTCGAAATCGCCATAACGTGCCAGGAAGTCCCTCGAAACCACTCGCTAACTTTAAGGGTTACTCACGTTTTCGAGTAGAAAGACTTTTGTTTTTCGCAAACAATACAAGAAGGCAATTTTGTTTTGAAACTTTTTCTTACATTCTTTCGTTTCTTGTTATTATGTTATTCCAACTTCCAACTTATAATTTTTATTTTACAATTAATATAAACTCTACTAGTTGCTTGTTTATATACCAAGTTTAAAACACTATCTTAATACTGAACATAGATCTAAATCTAGGTTCATTGACCTTTTTGTATAGAAAGATTTATGTACCAAATTAAAATGAGCCATAACTTATTCTGCATTTAACCACATCCATTGTTTCCGCGTGACATTAAAACATTGAGTTGAAAATGCGGTTGCAAATTTCATCAAAGGGGTGCAATTAACAACTTGTCTGTTATAGTGCAAAATAACGAACCATGTTGTAGTAGCAATAATTTTAGAGCGGTTTTCATCAACTGTACCCTGATACCAAAATATTTCATTATATGACTCGATTACATATTATTTAAACATCACTTAAAATTATACTGACACAAATGAAAATTCAGTATCGTACATAGACTGTCCCATATTTCCCCTGTGACCCCTAATAACGTTATTGAAATAATAATTAACAGCAGCAACGGTCAGAGTCCATGTTGGTTAGTTTTAATTACCTGCGAAAACGATATTTTATACGACAAAACGTGTCACGCGAAAATGAACTTCATATTAATTCTGAAAAGAGTGTCGCATTTTGTTATTGTATGCATTTAAAAGTTTTTCTATATGGAATTATGCAACTGAATCAATTTTCAGTTTGTTTATTTAAGTCATAATAATATTTATTAATATTTTGTTGTTTTATCTTTAAATCTCGCATTGTTAAAATGGACGATTGTAGACTCAACCCGTTTTATGGATAGCATAACCTTAACAATACATGAATAATTAATGTAATTGAGATTAGTAATTGTGTTAGTTCTCTGATTAAAATTGCGTGCAGGACTAATGAAGTCGCTTTCTGGACATGACAACGCATAAATCCAATGTAATAAGCGCAGCCTGCGTTAAACACGTCTGAGTCGACAAAATGGTGTGCAATGAGATTATTCTATTACGAACAATTTCTGCTTAAATACTGCTAATAAAGTATACATAAGCTTTGCTTTCAATTAAAGCGACTAGGCATTTTAATTTACATTTTATCTCTGGTGTTACTATATAAGTGGGGATGATTTTTTTGGTCTTAATAAACGTTATCTACATATTTTAATTAAACTTTCTAATTAAATCCTTCCTTATAAAATTGATATTTGTAGAACTTAACGTAACATTTATTGACACATAAAATGATGTGAGTAAGTTATGAAAGCTGCGCAATAAATTTAATTAATTTCATGAATAGAAATCATAAAGAATAGTTGTAGAGTATAGCAAAATATTAAATATCCATTTTTGTCATATTTTTGTCCACAGTTTATCTCAAAGCCGGCGCCCCTCCCAGCTGGACCCGCACGGTACCAGGAGCGTGCTGGCGCGAGCCCTCGACGTGTGGGAGCAGGCGTCGAGACTCACCTTCACGGAGGTCAACTCAGACGACGCGGACATCGTGGTGTCGTTCGCTAAGTAAGACTTTTATTGATGCTTTTCAATTTCCATACACTGTATACCTTGTTTCTAAGCTTTAGTGACACCTAATAATAGCCACTTATTACTAATAGTCGAAATAAAAAGTTAAAATAAAATTAATGACGAAAACATTCCATAAGTCGTGTTATAAGAATTAATACAAAACATCTTAGAGCAGTCTTAAATTCGCTTCTTGATTTATTGCGCTGATAATAAATAATAATCAAGCACGGATTTGGAGACACGTCCTATCCATTTTAAGGGGATTTGCGAGATCTCGTGCGAGGCATCACAATAAGCTACGGACAATATAACGTAGCGACGTTAAGAAAAAATCTACACATTTCATCTTTAATTCAAAAGTTATGCCATAAACATATATCTAACTAAATGTAACAACCATCATATCATCCAAGGCACAAAATTATTTTTAACAACAATACAAGTATAACACTCATTTAATTATTTTTCTAATACAAGTCATTATAGTTCATTAACAAGCATAATAAAATACTTAATTATTCACTTCAACGTTAACAGCGTTTTATTGTTACGAAATAAAAATAATAAAAAAATAACACAATCATTATATTATAATATGTTTAGAGAGATTTACAATATACTTCCAATGAACCTTGAAAAACTCCTTTGAATATAACAATGGTTAGCAAACACTACCTTAGTCGATCGTTTCTTTTTCAACCTGCAGCTTTACCTTCACGATTCACTTTCACAGTACCGACGTGACTTGCCAAACTCACTTTGCTATTGATCTAATAGTCCTACAAACGGCAAATTGCGTCGTGAGAACCTTCTCGAAAGGAAACATCTTACTTGAAAATGATTACAAAAAAGTAATGGTGCCTACGCTTGTTATCGATAGAGCTTTATAAAAGGATCAGGCTTTGCGTTGATGGAAATTAATTTATGGCGTCTTCTTGAGATTCATATTCTTTAATTTAATTTTTGTTTAATTTTTTGAAAGTTAATTACATTCTCAATCTCTCTCTAATGCAATTCGTAACTTCGTAGAATATCGTAGCACTGCTACGAAAGCTATCTTAACATTAAAAGTTCTATAATTAAAATCCCTTTCAACATACGAAATTTTGAGGTTCCAACTCCGCCTTAATCAAATGTTATTCGAAGTAAGTAAAACTTAAAAATATTACGAAAAATAACAACATCGTGAACTAAAGTCGAGAGTTGCATGTCGAATGAGCGGCGGGCAAAGTTTCCCTTATTAGATCACCGTTGACGACGATATGAGAAAGTACCGTCAACAAAAACCACAAACGAGGAAATATTGCGACCGCCATATTGCGTCGTTGCAAACTTGCAGTACCAACTTTTATGGGCATTATAGGTTTTTAACTACCGATTATTGTAATACCTTATTCTACACAATAGTTACACTGATTACCTTATTTATTCATACAGACACAGAAGCATTTTTCTATTACTTATATACAATTTGTATAATTTTATGATAATAGATATATCATTTTACAACTATACTTGATGTAAATATTCATATTCGCGACCCCCCAACATTGATCAAAAAGAATAACACCCGTTCGTTAAAAGAACAACTTTATGAAATGTAATAAAAGCTACCATAATATTAAAATTGTTAACAAAACCTTTTATATGTTAATTAAAAACCATTCTCATTAATTCCATAGTCGTTCACCCATAATTTCCACATTAGTTGTTAACCTCCTTGAGTTTATTCGCTCCAATGAACATTTAACAGTGAACACAGAAAGCACAGCACTGCTCAATGTATCTACAAGATTTACTGCTCTCATAAATGTAATATTACTCGAGTAATAAGGCATATATGCAAGTTAACTGCGTTCTGAAACTTGCAAGTGGCATGCATGCAATTACTCAATGTGAATCTAATATCTTTATCTATTTAAAACATTTATTCATTTTATATTACATTGATAAATATTTATTGTAAAGTAGGTAAATGTTATAGTTTAAGAATAATTTAATACTTATCACTTTACTTCATGATTACTACATAGTACATACTGTAAATATCCAAATAGTAGCTGATACAGGTCAATTGGCAAAGTTCGACTATCTAGCAGCAGCTTCTGGGCAGCTTTAATTTTTTTTTTTTCTTAAAGCTTTTTTTATTCTTGGGCATATTAAATTTATTAAATAATTAATCATAAAAATCTAATATTATTTAATACATATAATAGATTTAAATACAGTAAAACATTTGATATGCATATAAAACCATTTGGGTATTATACAAGCGCTTCTCATCGGCAATTGAAGTGGAGCGTAATAAATCATCCCCGACTCGGAAACTTTCCATTTCGAAACCATTATATTTGATGGCCTTATGTCAACGCGGGACTTCCTCATTTTAACGTTTTTGGAGAAACGCATGTATCACACACAAAGTTTAAAACAATTTAAAACATTCCCGAGCATAATATTTTAATATTTTACGAAAGCTCGCGCTGTTAATGGGTATAATGAAATCAATTTATTTCATAAATTATGTCACAATATTTTGCTCTTTCATACATTTAAAATTCTACCAAATCTCAGGAATACATGTATAAAAATTACAAAATTGCACCTACTCAATCTGTCATAGTCACAAAAATCAATAACACTAGCAATATCCCTACAAAATATTCATAACGTAGAACGAGGTCTTTCGTTGTTTTGTCACGGCAAAAATGATTAGGTGGTTAGTGTCAGTCAAAACCCCGGGGAGACAAGTTTGATTGCTCTGTACCTACGCTCGTCCACACTTGTTTGTTGCGGAATGAATATATTACTCTAGACCAACTATTCTCATTATAAGTCTATGTATTAGATTTAGTAATTAACTTTATACACCTAATAAATAATAACAATATATAATATAGTAAAAAAATACAAAATAGTATTAATAATTGGTTTTTATGAAATTTAAAATAGTGTTTACTAGATGTATATTCATGAATTTTTTTACAGACGTTTCCATGACGACGCATATCCATTCGATGGACGCGGCTCAATTCTTGCGCATGCGTTTTTTCCTGGAACAGGGCGCGGAGGAGATGCACACTTCGATGACGAGGAACTGTGGTTACTGCAACCCAAAAATGATGACGAAGAAGGTAAAAAGGATCATTCTATCAAATGTACCCGTTTTTCAGGTGAATTTGCGTAACATTATGAACAGAAATTCTTTTGGTAGTCTGAGCTTTTGATATAATTATATTGTTAAGCGGTTACTTTATAGGTAAAATGAAAAAGATCAATATGATCATTATTAAAATTTTAAAGCGTTTTAGAAATGAAACTGATTACTTAGGTACTACCAAAAATAATTTCTTTCCATTACGACATGGTAATAAGCAACACGTATGTTGAAAAGCGGCCTATTCTCAGTTATATTCCCGATAATCCTATACATGTGCACAGCTTAAATCGATGCACACGTGTTCCCTAAGCTCTGTAAACAGCTAATACACACTAATTGAAACCCTACCATAATCGTGTTTGTTAGTAAAACAATATTGATATTTCCTGTTATCAATACCTGCTTACGTAAAAGGATTTCAGTTCAGTTTCGGTATTAAGTTTAACGTTTACTTTCTTGTGTGTTGTGTATAACAATATTTCAACTGAATATATGATAATAAAAGTGTACGGAAACAAATGTCAGCTAGTTGTTCAGTTTGTATCGGACTATGGAGTTATAGTGCTAGTTAGTTAATTAACTGTCAAAAGTAGTTTTTCCGTGCAAAGTTCGATGTTCGGAAATGAGCATGTCGCGGTCAGCTACGGTTTGACATGCAAATGGCTAGGCGTGGTTGCTGCTTACCTACCTACCTACCTACCTACTTCTATAGTTACATAGTACATACCTATACAGAATAAATCGGTATTGATGGTCTAAAATTTAAACATTACTTTGAGATGTTTACATTATAATTATGATAAGATTTTAAATACAAATACAATTTGCTAAAGTTAATATTTAACAAAAACAATATTTTGCCAGGTACCTCGTTGTTCGCTGTGGCCGCCCATGAATTTGGACATTCGCTTGGCCTCAGTCACAGCTCTGTTAAAGGCGCTCTAATGTTTCCATGGTACCAGGGTATCCAGCCTAATTTCGTTTTACCAGAAGATGACCGCAACGGTATACAGCAAATGTACGGTAAGTTTAACAAAACCAAACCACAATATAAATGTTTATCATAGTGATCTCCTTAATCTTTACTTTACGTTGCAATTTTATTTCAGGCCCCAAGGTCAAGCGGACATGGGCAAAGATACCTTATTACCGTCCAGTGGAAACTCCACCGCCAACTACGACGTCAACAACAACAACTACTACTACAACAACGACGACGAGGCGCCCATATATCTACCATCACCATCCTGAAAGACATCCGAACCATCGGCCGTACACACCCCAATATCCCCGTCCTCCAAGTAGATATCCATACTATCCCGAGCGTCCCAACTACCCAGATAGGTCAAATCCCTCGTACCCAGAGAGGCCGCACTACCCGGATCGTAGGCACAACAATACTGAAGAACATCCTAGAAGGACACACAACCATTACCCACGTACAGAAACTACGACGCATGCTACAACATACAGACCTCGTTATCCCCATGTAAGGCCAGAATATCCTACACATCCTCGTCCAAACTATCCCACTGATCCTGCTCAAGATCACCCTAAAAAGAAACCATATTATCCTGTGAAAACTACCACTACAAAACCTCCTCCATCTGATAAACCTGACACATGTGATACCAGCTACGATGCCGTTAGTTTGATTCGAGGAGAACTGTTTATATTTAAAAATAGAGTGAGTATTTTTAACTAATCGTAAAATTGTTTGCATTTATTATTTATTTGAAATTATATTTTAATCGTCCCTTTTAGTATCACTGGAGAATCGGTGCAAATGGAAGATATCCAGGATATCCGATAGAAATTTCGCGAATGTGGTCCGTTCTTCCAAAGAACTTAACTCATGTTGATGCTGTTTATGAAAGACCGGACCGAAAGATCGCGATATTTGTTGGTAAGTAAATTAAGCTTTTATGATATCAAGGGCTTTGAGACATATAATTTAAATAGGTAGATGCTTTCATATTTTCATCAATTTTAATTCTTCTTTTATTTTTATCATTAGGTAAAGAATTGTACCTATTCGACTCGCAATATCTAATGCCAGGATATCCCAAGAAATTAGTTCAGCTTGGTTTACCAGAAAGTTTGGAGAAGTTAGATGCTGCTATGGTTTGGGGACATAATGGAAAAACATATTTTTACAGTGGTTCTATGTATTGGAAGTAAGTGTACCTATTATAACTTTATTAATTACAGTTACAGTTTTAAATTCTGGTACTTAATCCTATTTATCAATTATTTCAGGTTTGATGAAGACATCGGACGTGTTGAATTAGACTACCCCAGAGACATGGCAATGTGGAAAGGCGTTGGATATAATATCGACAGTGTATTTCAATGGAAAGATGGTAAATATCATACACTTAATTAAAATCAGAAATATCTTTTTCTCCGGCAAATTAATTTATATAATTTTATTATTTTCAGGAAAAACTTATTTCTTCAAGGGAAAAGGCTTTTGGAAATTTAACGATCTTCAGATGCGAGTGGAACATGACAAGCAGTATCCTTCAGCTCAGTTCTGGATGGCGTGTCCCGCGGAGCGAGCGGGTCGGCGGGCGCCATTCCGGGCACTTCCTTCGCCCGGCTCCACCCTTCGATCGCCGAGCTCAGCGTCACTTCACACTTTCAACGTCTACACTTGTCTCTCTGCTTTAGTATTAATACTTAGCAATTATTTCAAATACTTATAAAATATAAATATCTTTTGTAATTTGTGTGCCACGTAAATTGAAATGCATAATAATATGGCTGATATAACAAGTACATATCGTTACTTTGTCTGAGTTTAGGTCTAGGATTAATGACAAATGCGCAAACACTACACTGCCTTTTATTAGTATTAAATTAAATGCCCACATTAATTAGATATATATTTTAGAATAATTGTAGGTAAGAAATATTTTGTTTTATATGTACATTTTGATCTCAATATGATCGAGTGCTTGTTTTTTTATGAACTGTGAGGTACATAACACCATTTGTTTAGCTGATGTAAAGTTCGTAATGTATATCGATGTCAGTATTTAGAGTCATATTATTAAATTATGTTAAAGAATATATAAAATTATAAATACAACCATATTTGTAAAATAACTGATTAATTATTTATAATATAAACAATAGATACCTTTGTATATACATAATGAAATAATTGCAATATATAGCAACCATTAAACCAAATCTGTGTAATAGCGTTTATTCACGAAAATGCCTTATATAGTTTATTATAAAATATATATTCAATATAATTATTAATAATCTATGTAAGTTTATATTTTTATATATAATATTAATGTGATTGTCATGTCTTAAAGGAATAATACAATATAATTATAATAAAAATGTAAATTATCACTCATGCTGGTTAGAGGTACACTTACTCAGTAATTTGTATATTAAAAATTATACAACCTAGATATTATTTAGCTATATTAATACGTATAGAATACAGTTTAAAACTAACTTTCCACGTTGGTGTATATGATTAATAAAATAATTGCTTTTTGTGTGCAATGTTTAATGTGAAGACAAATTATAGTAGTAAGATATCTATAAAATCATTTATCCTCAGCTTGTTATTATTTGTAGTTAAATATTCTATTAAGTGCCACATTGTAACAAGTATATATTTTAATATAGTGAACCAATAATACGTCTACTTATATACTATAGCTAAGCGATCCGGAAAATATTGATTTAAAATATGTTTAACCGTCGATGAGTAAATGTGGAGCTCTTCAAATGAATATGGTGCTTTATATAGGTAGATAGTCCCTGTACAGAATAAATTCATATTAGGTATTTACCACCATAACCACGACCACTCTGTCAAGAGTGCACGACTAAGAAGAGATTTTTGTATGTCGTAGTTGTCTTTTGAACTCATCATAAATACATTAGAATGTTGCCTGGAGCAACATTAGTAATCTAACAATTTATTTAATACCTATTCATATAATATGATATAAAAAAGAATACCTATATCTAGTTGTACTTTGATAATAATAATTTGTCTGTTTGACTCATACATTCTAGATTAGAAAATTTTATATTTGATACCTAATAAGGCCATAAATGTGCGTTTATATGAATATTTTATAATCAAGTAATATTTTTTTTGTGCAATCACCATTCAAAAATTAGGTAATGCTCTCATAATATTTATTTTTATAAGAATAGGATTCATTTAGTAGAATGTCCGCATTTTTAGAACAATTTTTTTACCTCTATTAAGTCGCTCATGCAATACTATAATAGGTTTTTTACAATATCATTGGTCACACTTAATAATTTAATAAAAACTGTGATATTTACTTTTATTAAAATGCCATAAGTAATTGGCAATAAAATAAATTCAAAATTTTTTTAATCCTTAAAATAGGTAATTGAATATTACTCAATGTGTAACTGCTAATTTTTAAGTACTAAATAACTATACATTTAAGGGGAAATATAAGATTTTAAAAATTTGGATTTTTATTTTGATAATTTTCATATGCCTTTAACCTATCCTTTGTAATCTAAGCCTATCCTATGTGATCTTCCTTATTCACCGTTTCTTCTCTACCTTATAACGTGTAAACAGACACACACTGATTATATTTTAAACCTACTTGTTATTAATTTAAAGCTTCTTTCACACCATACGATATTTTTACAATAATTAAACACTGCCATAAAAATGGCGAAATTGAGAGCACTTAATTATTATTTTTTAGCTGTTCTATTGCTCCAGTGCTAATGGTCTTAGCATAGCGTGATGGCATAGGTAGCTAACCTTTATAGCCTTCCTAAGGCCTTCCTCGATAAATTATATAAGTAAAAATGAAATAAGTTTTCAATCAATATGATCCATGTTTCTTGAGAGTAGCGCGTTCATACAAACAAACTCTTCAGCTTTATAATATGAGTATCAATAAACTAGAGATGAAAGAGAAAAGAAAAATACATAGCGCGTGGTGTCCCTTAGACACATAAAACTGAAACGCGGGTTCGAATCCCGCCTCGTGATCGAATTTTTTCTATTCTTTATAATATATTTATATACTTACGACCGCCTCCTTGGTACAGTGGTTGACGCGTGACCATAGAACCGAGGGATCCTGGGTTCGATTCCCGGTGGAGGCGAAGAAAAAGAAATGTCTCGGTCTGGCAGGACACAGAAGGCTGATCACCTACTTGTCTCTAATGCGCGGGTCAAACACAAGCGGCGCGGGCGCGGGCGTGCCATAAGCGCACCTCTTGAATCTGTTTTGCACCACGTCCTTCTTATACATTTTGTATGAAAGAATTTTGGACAGGCGTCGAGACGGCACGCCACGGTTGTGCCACGGTTGCGCCGCCTTTCCAAAATTATTTCATACAAAATGCCAATAGCGCACCCGATGCACGCCGACAGCGCGCCCGATGCGCGCCCGATGCGCGCCTGCAGTGCGCCCGATGCGCGCCGCGCCGGTTGTATATGTCCCGCGCCTAAAGAAAATCATCAATTTTCAACCAATTGATGTTAATATGTTACCATTTTGGTATATGGGAGTGGTAGTGATACTTCAAACTCATAACACCTGTATACATTTTATGTAACAATCTAAAATAGTTAACAAGAGAGAGTTACTTTACTAATAACATAGTGAGGGTAGTTGGGTCAAATGTTGTATATACTTCTCTTATATACACGTCTTAGGACCTAGGCATGATTCATATGAATGCGCCCCAAATCAAAACAAGGCAGCATTTTCTACTAATCAACAGCTAAGCATATTCTGTGAGTGACAACATATTGACATCTTTTCATCCACAAATATCTTAAATCAAAAGTTATGTCTAACTATATATTTAAAATTAAAACAGTCATCACTTATCAAGTAGATTGGACATATCCTTTGTAATCATATTTAAATAAAGGTTCTTTATAATGTATTATTCTTATAATGAAGATGAATAATAAGAAACATCTGCTGTATAAAATTTATTAATGCACTATATTATATCTATTTAAATCATTTATTATATAACAATCACAACACTTCTCAAGTCCCTTGGCTACTATAGCCCCATAACAACTTCTATTTCTTCTCTTCTTCTATTTGGTCATTGCTTTCAGGAAATCCTAACTTAGACCATTTTTCTTTTGCCATTAAGTTATTCTCCATTCTGCATGCCAAATATTCCTTAGCTTCTGAACGACATAAGGAATTGTTACTATTATTATCGTATAAACAATTAAGGTACCGCATCATGCTCTTCTTACATACTCCTTCATGATCAAGTGGAAAACTTCCTTTTTCTGGTGGGGTCGGTATGAATTGCTTCTGCCCAAAAGTCATAGCAGTCGACATCTTGATGAGAGAAGAACCGACTTTAACAGCTTGAATAAAATGAAGAAGATCTAAACTAGTCTTGATGATGATCTGATTTCAAACGAATCCTTATTTAACCATAATTAATTCTTATACCAGTAGATTTATTTTTCCACTCACTGAGAATTTGCCTAAAATTTTGAGCTTGAAGTACGGTCAAAGATATTAGGAATGTTCATTTAAAGAATATTTTTTTACTGAAAATTATCGAGCCCTTGATAACAATTTTCATATGATTTTGACGTTTAAACTGTCAAACAGGCAAGCCATTTGACAGTTATATCTTCTTGCCATAACAAAAAAAAAACAATCCATATACTTGTTGCCATTGCTAATGTATTAATTTTTCAATGTACATATGTATATTTAATATTTATTACTATTTTGTTTCCACATAGATAGATCATAATAAACTCCCTATAAATACCTCCCGATATAAATTTTTAATGGACCCTAAACGACTGTTCGAGAGGCATCTTTTAAATATTCGACTGTATATTCATTGCGCATTGCGCATGCCTACAGGCCGTAGAGCTCTCGTTAGGGCGTATTCAGAAAGAAAGCTTGAAACTTATAAGCGCTTATCGGCGCTTGTCATGTTCATATATTTTCCTGTCAGTGCTGGTAACCCGCGCAGGAAAATATATGAACATGACAAGCGCCGATAAGCGCTTATAAGTTTCAAGCTTTCTTTCTGAATACGCCCTTAGAGAGTAGTATATTCTTTGCCGTAGAGGGAGAATTCTCCCTCTACGCTACAGGCGCAACACTGCGGAAGGCAGGGGATTGACAACTGACAAGTGAAAGTGACAATGACAAATAATTATATTTCAAAATCGAAATCACATGGATTTGTTTTGAATTGTTTCTTACACATTATTTAATTTTTATTTTAATAACAGCTATTCTCGGTATTTTTAAGTACAGAATGCAAAATGTCTCGATTAATAGTTAAAAATTTACCCAACAAGGTAAGTAATTTTTGCTAGTTATTGTTACGCTTTCGTGGACAAATTGAAATAAATAACTTGTTTAATAGGTTACAGTAGAAAAACTCAAAGAATTATTTGGCGAAAAGGGTGAAGTAACCGACGTACAACTAAAATATACAAAAGATGGCAAATTTAGAAATTTTGGCTTCGTGGGTTATCGGACAGAAGAGCAAGCCGATGCGGCGAGAGAACATTTTAATGAAACCTTTATCAATAGCATGAAAATATCCGTTGAAAGTTGTGCAAATTTAGGTGACGAAAAGAAACCAAGAGCGTGGAGCAAATATGCCTGTGACAGTACTGCATATAAAAAAATACACAAGGAAGAAATTGAAGTCACTGATAAACCAAAAAAGAAATTAAGCAAAGCTGAAAAAAATAACAACAAAATCAAGGAATTACTTAAAAAGGTAAAAAATTTAACACAACTTGGAAAACTTTGTTTATGTAGAGTTCATATTGCTTTTTAAGAATGATTTTGTTAACATTATCAATTTTGATCATATTTTTTTTCTATTAATATTATGATGACACTATTTATCCTAATTTCAGTATGATAATTTTGTATTTCATTCCTTTCTTAGCACAAAGATGACCCTTTATTTGCTGAGTTTATTGAGGCACATGTCAACGATAAAACGGCTTGGGTCAAGGAAACATTAACTGAATTAAGTCAGAACAATGACAGTGGAGTTGAAGATGAAACAGCTGAAAACAAAAGTGAAGAAAAAGCAGATGAAAAAAAAGTGTCTGAGGATAAACAAAATGCACCACCAAAAGAAAATAAAGCAGCCAATGCACAAATAAGTGATTTAGATGTATGTTTCTTTTTCTTATACATATTTTAAATAAAAATTATTTTATCTAAAAATTTGTTAATAATTGGATTAATAATATAATATGAATTAGAATATTACAGTTAAGATTTTACCTGTAATAATAAATCGAATTTCAACAGGTCATGCTCCAATTCAAGTTAATAAAATAATATAGTTGAAATTATAATTCAAAAATTGATTTTCATTATGTTGAAAATTTTCACTTTTCCTTTTAAAAAATGTCTGATATTTATACAATTTTTTCTTCCAGTATATGAAAGTGTTAATGAAAAAAGTTGATGGTTTTAAAGAGGATGTAGTTACTGAAGTTGCTCCAGCAGAGCCAAAGAAAATAAGAAATAGGCCATTATTCTATGTAAAAGTAAGTACAAAGGCATTATGAAATTAATAATTTTACTCATTTGACTCTTGTTACCTAAAATTATCTTGTTTTAGATAAATGGATTGCCTTTTAAATGTAAAAAGAAGGACATTAAAGAGTTCTTCAAACCTCTAGTACCATACTCAATAAGGTTGCCTCTGGGCAAAGGAAAAAAACTTGCTGGTTTCTGCTATGTTGGATTCAGAACAGAAAAAGAACTTAAAAAAGCACTTAATAAAGATAAATTGTTTTTGGGCAAGTACACATTTTTTTATTTTAGGTTATCAATATCATTCTCCACATTTTCTTACTTTGTGTTATCAATATCATTCTAAATATTTTGCTTCTTGAAAACATGGTAATATTATTGCAAAAATTATTTTAGGAAGTCACAGGGTACATGTTCATCAATATGAAGATAAAGCGAAAAAGGCTGCTGAAGAGGAAGAACAAGAAAATATTAAGAAACGGAAAGAGGTAATTTTGGTTCATTGTATTTTTAACATAAAATAGTTACTTAGTTTTTACTAACTATTTTTCGTTCACTTGTACCTGATCTTATACAACTAAAAAAATAATTTCTGCACCTAGTCGTTTATTCAGTCTGAAATCATCAATCTTTATTGTCTAAAATGGATTTCCTTTTTTTACAGAAAGAATTTAATGGAGAAAGTATTGGTGAAAGTGGTAGCATATTTGTCCGTAATTTACCATATGTTGTTTCTGAAGATGAATTGACAAAATTGTTTGAAAAATTTGGTAAGTTTATTTAATAAAATTTGTTACATTATAAAACATTCTTCAAAAAAGCTTCATGATAAATTCAAACTCAAACATTCATTTATTCAATTAGACTACTATTTAGTAGCACTTTCGAAACGTCATTACATAGTATTTTTAACATTTACCACCGATTCGGATAAAAATAAGATTTACTTTTTCTTTTACATGTCTTCTATATTTTCATACTTCTATCACTCCTTGTTAAAATTTCATACACCAGTAGACAAATTTCGTATTTTACATAAACACTACGCAGATGTAACTCACATACGCACGCAATAACGACGTTTGTGACGACGAAAGAGTTGACCCTATACAAATTATTATTATGTGTTCTATAATATTGTCTATTATAAAAACGCTTATTGATATTATCTTATTCATATTCAGGTCCAATAGCAGACGTAAACATGCCTCCTTGTAAAATTTCATACACCAGTAGAAAAATTTCGTATTTTACATAAACACTACGCAGGTGTAACTCACATATGCACGCAATAACGACTGTGACGACGAAGGAGTTGCTCCTATACAAATTATTATAATGTGTTCTATAATTTTGTCTATTATAAAAACGCTTATTAATATATTATCTTATTCATATTCAGGTCCACTAGCAGACGTTAACATGCCAATAGATCCCATACTCCGTCAGCCGAAAGGGTTTGCAACGGTCACATTTGTCATGCCAGAGCACGCGGTTAAGGCTTACACATAACACAACACAAATTATTATAATGTGTTCTATAATTTTGTCTATTATAAAAACGCTTATTAATATTATCTTATTCATATTCAGGTCCACTAGCAGACGTTAACATGCCAATAGATCCCATATTCCGTCAGCCGAAAGGGTTTGCAACGGTCACATTTGTCATGCCAGAGCACGCGGTTAAGGCTTACACGACATTGGACGGTACAGCATTCTGCGGCAGAATGCTGCACATTTTGCCCGCGAAAACGGAACGGCTTGACAATGATGATGATGATGGTACTGTATTATTGTGAAAAAAAAAGATATGTTTATATTTTTGTTTTATAACTGAACTGTGTCTGAACTGAACTTTTATCATTTATGTGACTGTGGGTAAACTACATAAATTGCCAACGGTAATAAAAATATTTATCTTCCCAATAGTAATTTTGTACTAAAAAATATTAAAAGTAAATTACAAAGCATAGATGACACAGCTTTCAATCCACAATAAGAGAAAATTATAAGTAAATAAGAAAAAAAATTATTTACTTTATTATTATATTTTATTTACTTATGTATATTTTATTTACTTATGTAATATTTACAGCTGGCCTCTCATTCAAAGAGAAGAAGGCGAAAAAACTAAAGGACCAAGCAAGGTCGTCACACAATTGGAACACGCTCTTCTTGGGCGCTAATGCAGTCGCTGACGTAGTTGCAGCGAATTATAATACGACAAAGGAACAATTATTAAATGAGAATAGCAAAAGTAAGGATTTTTTCAAATACTTAATTTTATTTATCTTGTTTTATTTTAATAATTTTACTTATTGAAATTTAAATGGGTTCAAGAATATTTAAATAAGCTTATTACTTTTACGTGAATTGATTAGAAAATTCAGTTAAAAAAATATAGAAATTATGTTTTTCAGTTTATTAATGACTATTGACTAAACCTACCTAAGATCTCAACACAAGTTGGAGAGATTAAAACAAGATTAAAAGGATCAAATTTGTGTTAAAATTTTACAGAGCTCATATCATATTATTTTACCTTAAATATTCTATAATAACATATATTTCACAGATACCAGTGCTGCTGTGAGACTTGCGCTCGGTGAAACACAACTCGTAGCTGAAACGAAAGCTTTCTTAGAGTCCAATGGAGTATATTTAGATGCTTTTAATAGAGTAAGAATATGATAAATTTTATTTAGTGAATTTGTTTTTACAAAAATATTGACCTAATTTATAAAGTTATAAAATTTTCATTATTTCAGCCCAGTAAAAAAAGATCGAAGACTTGTATTCTCGTAAAAAATTTACCAGCTGGTACAGATAAGGAAGAAATTAGGACACTGTTTGCGAAACACGGTCAAATTGCAAGGTTCTTAATGCCAAAACACGGAGTGACAGCGTTAGTAGATTTCATCGAACCATTCGAAGCAAAAAAGGCATTTATCAAACTTGCATATTCACAATTTAAATCGGCACCATTATACCTTGAATGGGCACCAGAAAATGTATTTGAAAAATCAGCTAAGCTTAATACAGATAATGCAAAAACAGATATTAGTGAAGTTACTACTAAAGAAGAAGAAGTGAAAGATAGTAATTTAAGTAAAAATGAAGTTAATAAAGAGCCTTCTAAAGAAACAAAGGAGGACGCTAAAGAAGATGATGTAGAACAAGAAGAACCAGAAAATGATACAACACTATTTGTAAAGAACCTTAACTTTAAAACAACAGAGGAATCCTTGAAAAAAGTAGGAATGCAACATAATTTAAACTTTATTTTGTTACCTGTGTTTACATTCGTTTTAAATATCTAAATTATTTTTGAAGTGAAACTTCTTTATCGGGGTTGGAAAAAAATGTAGTGTAACATTTTTTCGTTACGCGTGACATTCTTCCGTTACGCGCCATCTTGTTTTTATCCTTACCACGAGTGATTGACGTATTTCGGTAAAGTTACATATAGTAAATTATTTTTTGAAAAATAAGGTCATAAAGAAGTTTCACTTCTTACGTGTGTACACTAGTACACGCATAGATTTTTTTTGTACTATTTTTTACTTTTATTATAAAAATATTTAATGTAATACAATAAAATTAATATAATTTCAGCATTTCGCCAATTGTGGTAAGTTACACAGTGCGACGATAGCCAAAAAGAAGGATCCCAAGAATCCTGGCAAGTTCCTATCCATGGGATACGGATTTGTGCAGTTCTATAGAAAAGAGCACGCAACCGAAGCGCTCAAATCGCTACAAGGATCAATTTTAGATGAAAAACAGTTGGAAATGAAACGATCGGAAAGAGGAAACATGTGAGTAAAAAATCTGTGCAACTTATTCGTAAAAATCGATCGCCTTTGTCAATAAAATTGTTTCGATTTATCAAGCTTTACTTGGAATATTGATACCTAAAACATAAAACGGTAATTTGATAAAAGTGTAGTTAGTTCCATCTCTCATAAAATAGGTACATAAGTATCTCATTATATTTTTATTTGCAGAACTGAGGTCAAAACAAATAAAAAGAGTGTTAAGGAAACAACACAAAACGGCACAAAAATTCTCGTTAGAAATGTACCGTTCCAGGCAAATAGAAAGGAATTGCACGAAATATTTAGGTGAGTGTAATTATAATGTGTAGGTATTAGTTATGTTCACCGGATTGAAGTTTAATTTTTGACTTTAATTGTTCTTGAGTAACTGATTGATAAAAAATCGTTTAACTTTTGGAAAAATATTTTACCACGTTTTTATTAACTAATAATGGTTACATGTATTTTCTTTATTGATAAATTGTTTTGCGATGGTATAGAATGCATACCTAAATTAATTAAAATATTTTTCAATTTTTCTTATCGTGCTAATACTACATATTAATAATCCTTTGTAATTTACAAGAAAATAAGCAATTCAAATTAAGAATAAATGAAAAGTATTACTTGTAGTCAGAAGGTATTGTTTTAAATTTGTATTTCTTAACCCTTAATATTTTAGGGCGTTCGGAGAAATCAAAACTCTGCGGCTTCCAAAGAAATTCACTTCAGAGTCTGACCAACATCGGGGTTTTGCGTTCATAGACTATTATTCAAAAGCAGATGCTAAGGTAAGTCAGTCCTCACTCCTCATAGATAAACTACGTTACATATTATTAAATTCGACATGTAGCTTAGTATCACACACAAGACTTCCTATAACTAAAACAGAATACAAACAATTATTAACATAGAAAGTACCTTATCATGAATGCGCTAACAATTTTAAACGCGACAAGGTTATTATATTTTGTGGTCCCAAATATAACTGATTACTGAACTAAATATAACACCCCCATTTTATTTCTATTAACCGTAAAATACGCGCATGTGTATACTTGCAAGAGATTATAAAAAGCTCAATAATACATAATATATAAATAAATAAAAAACAATTTACCACTGCTTTCAGAATGCCTTTGAAGCTTTGTGTCAATCTACCCATCTCTACGGTAGGAGGTTGGTACTGGAATGGGCCGACCAAACTGACGAGAATGAAGATGTGTCTGCACTAAGGAAAAGAACCGCTGACGCATTCAATGCGAGAACACCGGGCGGCAAAAAATCTAAAAAAGGATCTATTGATGCTGAAGAATTTGTTGAAAATGATGATGTGAAATAAATATATGTGGAAGTTGAATTTATCTATTAGTTTCATTTTAGTTTCCTTATAGTTTAAAATAAAATTTAAATTCCATTCGCCTTCACTTCCTACCTTTTGCTTAACCATAGTAAGTATAATTAAATTATCTTTGACTGTATATAATATGTAATATGGAAAACATGTTTCAATTTAATAGGTAATAAAATACTTATAATATTGCATTAGCTCTTTTAAATACAATAAACTTTTTGTTGTACTTCCATATTGAAATCTAAGCCTATTTTTATTTTCAACTAGCGGTCCGCCCCGGCTTCGCCCGTGATACATATTTACGTTTTCTCTACATAAGAACCATCCTCGTACTTCAAGGAATATAATAAAAAAAGAATTATCGAAATCGATCCACCCGTTCTCGAGTTATGCGCTTACCAACACATTTTGCGATTCATTTTTATATTATAGACTAGCGGTCCGCCCCGGCTTCGCCCGTGGTACATATTTAGTTTTCTCTACGTAAAAACCATCCTCGTACTTCAAGGAATATAATAAAAAAAGAATTATCGAAATCGGTTCAGCCGTTCTCGAGTTATGCGCTTACCAACACATTTTGCGATTCATTTTTATATATAAGACTAGCGGTCCGCCCCGGCTTCGCCCGTGGTACATATTTACGTTTTCTTTACATAAGAACCATCCTCGTACTTCAAGGAATATAATAAAAAAAGAATCATCGAAATCGGTTCAGCCGTTCTCGAGTTATGCGCTTACCAACACATTTTGCGATTCATTTTTATATATAAGACTAGCGGTCCGCCCCGGCTTCGCCCGTGGTACATATTTACGTTTTCTCTACATAAAAACCATCCTCGTACTTCAAGGAATATAATAAAAAAAGAATTATCGAAATCGGTTCAGCCGTTATCGAGTTATGCGCTTACCAACACATTTTGCGATTCATTTTTATATATAAAGACTAGCGGTCCGCCCCGGCTTCGCCCGTGGTACAAATTTTACGTTTTCTCTACATAAAAACCATCCTCGTACTTCAAGGAATATAATAAAAAAAGAATTATCGAAATCGGTTCAGCCGTTCTCGAGTTATGCGCTTACCAACACATTTTGCGATTCATTTTTATATATAAGATAAGACTAGCGGTCCGCCCCGGCTTCGCCCGTGGTACATGTTTACGTTTTCTCTAGGTACATAAGAACCATCCTCGTACTTCAAGGAATATAATAAAAAAAGAATTATCGAAATCGGTCCACCCGTTCTCGAGTTATGCGCTTACCAACACATTTTGCGATTCATTTTTATATTATAGACTAGCAGTCCGCCCCGGCTTCGCCCGTGGTACATATTTACGTTTTCTCTACATAAAAACCATCCTCGTACTTCAAGGAATATAATAAAAAAAGTATTATCGAAATCGGTTCAGCCGTTCTCGAGTTATGCGCTTACCAACACATTTTGCGATTCATTTTTATATATAAGATTATGGTATATAGGTACTAAAGCAAATTCAAACGAAAAATATTTTTTCGTAGTCACTTTATTTCTCACAATATTTATTACAATTTTTAAAGATGGATGGCATTACATAAATGTTTCCAACTTAACCTCATACTCAAATAAATACAAAAGAAAGCTATGGAATACTTGTTAGTGTCAACATCTATATATTATAATATTTACATAGGTATTTTAAGAATTAAACCTAAATACACCTTAACAATAATGATCACACTCTTAGGGATCTAAGTGCTTCCTAATTTCACAACAAGTCTGAATCCCTAAATGGATATTACAATACACTCATTCATCATAGCTTTAACATAAATTAACAAGAGATTAAACAATACTCAAGTGCTTCAATATAATACAGAAGTATTATCATGACTTTAATCAACATGCTTTCCAATATTGATTATTATTAGATCAACAAATTTTTGTCTTATGTGATACTATTGTGATACAAAAATGTTTCGGTGTAGCCATAGATAAGCAATGATTTAGCTACAATTTTATACTTAGTATGTTATATATATTGGCAATATTATTACTATGATATTTGTAAAATGAACAATAGTTAATATATCATATGTTGGCTTGTTTAAAACATAGATTCTATTTCTATAATTAAACAAAAAATAATATATTTGAATTCTTAAACTCAACAAGGTATGTTAAGCTTACAATAATTGATATTTGAACAACTGAAAAAGGATAATCATGTCATCTCTATACAATTTTAGTTCAAATACATTGCATATTTTATACTAAACTTTTTGAAAAAAAAAACAAATAATGATCACATATGGAATTACATACAATATTCTTATCTAATGATTAGATTATTTGATGAATATCATATAGATTACTTTATCATCACTATATATTGTAATTATATTTATATATACCCAAAATTAGATCCTTGTAAGGGCTATTCAATATCTCCTAAAATATAAGAGTTTTTCAAAACAATTAATTTGTGTGATCACTGTTTCAAGAAGCTACCCAAGAGATACATTCCATTCTTCAATACATATTTTGATAACCTATATTATTGCACCAGTTCAATCAATCTTAACAGTTGAGTAGATTTTTCTTACAAATAAACTGGTTCCAATATAACCAACAGTTCCACAAATGATACCTAGTGCCAAACTGAATAATGCCATGTAACCAAAATAGAAAGTAGTTTGGAATAAACCATACATCTTTGTCTTGAAAAGGAAATAGTAAAATGAATACAGGTACACATAGAGAGCTGTGCTTCCAGCAGAAAGGAAACTGGTCCATTGCCAGCGGTAGTCCTCAGCATTCAAGAGGAAGTAAGTGCAAACAATGGTCACACACACAGTGACAATCATCAAAATCAGGAACACCAATAACATGAATCCATAAACATAGTAGATCTTGTATGCCCAAAATGAGGTAAAGATAAAGTACATTTCAATAAATATTGAGCCAAAAGGTAGTATTCCACCCATAATAATAATGATGAATGGTTCCATGAACCATTTTTTCTCAGGTATTGGTCTGGGTACAGCATTGATACGACATGGATAATCAGGTTGGCCAGCTAGATTGCGCCCAAGTACTGTGCCTACTAAAGTTAAGGGCAAGATGACAAAGGTACAAATTGACATTACAGCAATCATGCTACCAAAAGGAATAGCTCGTGAAGCATGGTAATACATAGCAATGAAATTTATAAAGAATGCAGTACCACACACCATCACGGGTAATAGGAAGGCAGACAACAACATTTGTTTAATCCAAAGCCGTCCTCCCATCCTAGCATACAGAGAACCACCAAAGTAACCATTTACTGGTGACGTAGCTGCATAGATGAAAATAGCTGTAGATAATAAGGAACCTCTTTCAGTATAAAGTTCACCAAAAATTGTAAATATTATTACAGCTAGTGTGACAACTGTAAGCTGGTAGCCTGCTCCAATTAAAGCAGAAAACAAGCCTAAGTGTGGGACGGGTCTGAATACATCTCCATGAACCTGTTTCCAACCATACTCATCACCCAAGTCTTTCTCCAAATCATCAAGATCATCATCTTTAGAATATCTAGCATAATCTTTTCTTAGGGTTCTCATGAGAATCATAGACACAAGTCCTACCAAAAAGATAACCATCATAAAACTGTTAAATATGCTGAACCAATGGATTCTGTGCTGGAAGAAATTGGGATCTAAATATTTGTCAAACCTATCCTCAAAACGTATGTTGCTGCGCTTCCAGTTTACTTCATAAGTGAATGGAATTTTGGCACCTAATGCGAGTTTTTCTTTATTCTCGGCAGTCAAATTCACCTCAACGATCCTGTTACCGTTGTATCCAATATCAAACTTCTTATGTGTCCAGATATAGTAATTGTCACCATCGATTTCACCAACAATACCCCAAATTGGAAGGTCGTCCACGTACATCTGATACCAATAATGGTTCTTTACTGCATAGACAAGTGCTTTATAAGCCTGTTCGTCAAGTTCGATAGCACAAAATTGTTGTGCTGGGACATTATCTTTGTAAGTGATATCGAGACCACTAAACTCCAATTCAACTCCTTGAAGGGCTTCAGATAATGTCTCATGATAGTGGCCTATTGTAACTTTGGTTCCAACGCAAAATGGCAAAGAAAAATAAGCATAGGTCTCTTGTCGATTGTGGTATGGGCCTACAGTATTCATCCATAGCACTACCTGTTCTCCATCTTTATACGTGTGTGTATGTTCATCACAATAAACTAAAGAACACATAAATATTAAAATGTAGAGATATTTCATTGTAACTTTTCAAAGCAAAGATTTAATAACTAGAACGATAAACACAACACGTATGTAAAAAGCCGATGTCAGACATTTGTAAAATTGTTGCCATTTTATTTTATTTTTTTACTGCAATATTGCAAGTGTGATTGCAAGTAATTTGCAAATTGTCAATCAATAGCTAACTTTATAATCGTTTGATGTCACGTATCTACACACAATTATCACCATTGGTAAACTTGTTTCAGACAGATTTTAAGCAGAGGAGGAATTTATTTTAACCACTGCATAGGTATATTTTTACGATAAAAATAACACCTCAAGAACATCACTGCCTGACGGGCTACGTCAGCATCTAAAATATGTCAAATGTCATTTATCGAAGCGATTAGCGAACTGTCAAATCAACGTGAGATTGTTTAGAGTTCAGACTTCAATTGGAATTAAGGTTATGTTTTTCTATTAAAGTAAAACCGATTATTTATTATTTACCACTTAAAAAATGGAAACAGACAGTGATTTACCTACATGTGTACAAGCCAGATTTAAATCAGATACTGGAGAAGAAACAGGAAATCCTCTGGACCTACCACTTAATGTTACAAAAGATCAACTTACTCTTATTTGTAATGCTTTATTACAGGAGGTAAACCAATACCTTAAGTAAAAATTAATGTATTTAATTGAAATTGTTGTTAATTCTGATATCATGACATATTTCAGGAAGACAAACCGTTTCTTTTTTTCGTGAAAGATATTGAAATAACCTCTTCACTAAAAGATGCTCTCGATATCAACAAATTAAACTCGGAAGAAGTCGTGGAAATAATATACCAGCAACAGGCTGTATTTAAAGTACGCCCAGTAACAAGATGTACAAGGTAATAAAATAACATGTAGTAATTACTTCAAAATTAAATTAACCCTGAAACATAGTACATCATAAATAATTGTTTTTTTCTAGTTCTATACCAGGCCATGCAGAAGCCGTTATTTCAACAAGTTTCAGTCCTTCTGGTCATCATCTAGCGAGTGGTTCTGGAGATACTACAGTTAGATTTTGGGACATAAATACACAAACACCATTACATGTATGTAAAGGTATGTAATCTGTATTTTTCATACAAGTATTTGTTCATTGGAAATGTATAGCTATAAATAATGAGAAATGAAAATAGAATTTCACATAAATGCCCTGGGAAATTTATTTTATTTGACCTGGGGTCATGTAAGAACTATTATATTAAATCAACTGTTATAGGACTTTTTTATCTGTGGTTTTGTTCACAAGTGTAACAGCAAGTTAACCATAGATTTATTTTTGCAGGCCATAACAACTGGGTATTATGCATAAGTTGGTCGCCGGATGGTTCAAAGTTAGCATCAGCTTGCAAACAAGGGCGTATAATGCTGTGGGATCCAGTGTCTGGTAATCAAGTTGGTAAAACAATGATTGGACATAAACAATGGATAACAGCATTAGCATGGGAGCCATTTTTGAGGTATAAAGTTGTTTTTTGTGTCTTAATATCATATTTTCAGGCATACTTACAGTATTCATTAGATTATGTAGATGTCATGAAAATGTAGTGTTCTTAACTGCAAGTATTGAATTTTTCACAGGAATCCAGATTGTCGTAAACTAGCCAGTTCTTCTAAAGATGGTGATGTCAGAATTTGGGACACAGTAACAGGCCTCACTATCCTGAGTTTAACTGGCCACTCCAAAGCAGTAACTTGTGTGAAATGGGGAGGTACAGGCTTAATTTACACATCTTCCCAAGACAGAACAATCAAGGTACAAATAATATTACTAACTTCAATTTCCAGCTTTATTTATTATGTGAATCTCAGATAGAATATAATATGTGTTCCAAATCAAAATGAACATACATATCACATTTATATTACTAATTATTATTGATGTTTTTTCAGGTTTGGAGAGCTGATGATGGAATATTGTGCAGAACTCTAGAGGGTCATGCTCATTGGGTTAATACCTTAGCATTAAGTACAGACTATGTTTTACGAACAGGACCTTTCCATCCAATTCTCGATCGTAAAGACCCTTCAAATGATAGTAAGTGAAATAACTATTTTTGATATTTTAGGTTAATCTTTCATTTACAAAAAAACCTATATTAAAAATTATGTGAAATGATGCCTGTTCAATTCGCATAGTGTAACTGTTTTATAGTATATGAAGTTACATATTTGTTTTATAGAAAAAGTACTTCAACAAAGAGCCCTAGAAAGATATGAACAAACTTGTCAGCAGGGTGCTGAGAAATTGGTCTCTGGATCAGATGATTTCACTTTATTTCTTTGGATTCCCGAAAAAGAAAAACGTCCCCTAGCTAGAATGACTGGCCATCAGCAGTTAATCAATGATGTTAAATTTTCTCCAGATTCTAGGTGAGTAAATAAATGGAACTTTTTTTAACGTCTGCCAAAAACCATTGTATATTTGTCATAAATATTGGTGTGTGTATGACATACGTAATTCCTTAATAGGTTTTTGTTTCAATTTTAATTTCAATTACATTCATTTTTTTCTGTTGCATAGGATAATAGCATCAGCATCTTTTGACAAATCAGTAAAACTATGGGAAGCAGCCACTGGAAAATTCATAACAACCCTAAGGGGTCATGTACAAGCAGTCTACATGGTGGCCTGGTCAGCCGATTCCAGGTTATTACTGAGTTCTAGTGCAGATTCTACATTAAAAGGTAACAATATATAACAAAGTAATATTTTACTGGTTAAAATAGTTGTACCTAAATTTGTATGTTTGTAATTATAGTCTGGAATATGAAAACAAAGAAATTGGAGCTGGACCTCCCTGGACATGCAGATGAAGTTTATGCTGTTGATTGGTCACCTGACGGTGCCTATGTGGCATCAGGAGGGAAAGATAAAGTATTGAAACTGTGAGTGATTTAATAATACTATCTCTATCAAAATAAAATGATCTAAAACATGGAAATTTAAAAAAAATGTAATTTGAATGTCAATAAAAAATCATCATACATGAATATTGTAATATCTTATTTATTATTCTTCTAGATATTTGAATACATGAAGGTCCATTATTTTAAGCAATACTAATTTCACATTTTAAAAAGTTATATTTCTTGTTACAGGTGGCAACATTGAATCAGAGAAAACACTTAAAAAATCATATGATGAACATGTTTTATTGTAAAAAACAGTATATGTTATCTTGGAAATAAATGGTTTATTTAATTTTAATACTCTTTTTAACATTTGTTTTAATACCTGATGCTTCCCCTGCATACCTTGTAACTTCAGTTTTTGGTTCTCTTATGGCACCCTTCCTCCTTATCTTAGCCTTTCTATACTTAAGCTTATGTTTCACTCTGGGATTTCTTTGCTCCTTCTTTCTGTGTGGTGTCAATCCTTTATTTTTCGCAATTTGATATGTTATTTGACGCTTTTCACCCATTTCATCCACAATATTTTCATTCTGAGATGGAGGCAGTTGGATGTCTTCTGTTCCACCTTCCTCATTGTCAGAGAATCCACTTTCATCAGATTCATTATTTTTATTGTTCTCAACATCTCTGGGTTTGAAGTAATCATTACCTTCATCTCCACTGTCTTCATCTGACACTCCCGTATCTTCACCCTCATCTTTTTCAAGAGCATTAATTAATTTCAATTTCTTATTCGGCTGTTCAGGTGATCCCTTGCTTGATTTACGTTTCTTGTTATTTTCTCTGACAACTTGTAACTTTATTTTATTTTGAACAGCATTCAAAATATTTTCTATTTGAGGCTTTATTACTTCACAATAAATAGGTTCCATTTTGTTTAACATTTGCCTGTACTGATAAAGACGTTTAATAACTGGGTGATTTTGTATGCTGATTCTTTGACTTTTGAGTAAAATATAAAAACTAATATTTGTGCAGTAATTTAAAATAAGATCATAATTAGTTTTAACAAATTTAGAGGCTGTACATTCTGGTAATGTGCCACCCTTTATGAGTTTCATCACTGGTTGCAGGTCATCTTTTGCAACAGTTAATTTAGATTTGAAATCTTCAATAAGACCTGCAAATTCTGGACTTTCTTTTTCAAGAATTTGCATTTTCTGTCTTTTAGACATTTGGCTTAAATCACTTTTGATAAGAGTTTCTTTACTCTCATCTATTGATGGCTGCAAAGGGGAAATAAATTCTAGTTTAAAATCATCTTCCTCTAACTGTTCTATTAGCCTTTTCTGAATATTTTTGGCCTCTTCTTCTTCCATGAGTGCTGCCTCTTCATCATCTCCAAAACCTCCATAATCTTCATCAACATAATCAGTAGAATAATATGATCTTTTCTGCTTACCCCAAGCCTTAGAATCTGGTAAGTCATCATCAGATTTCTCTTGGCCCTCAACATCACTATCTGCCATTTCAAGATCATTATTATCGGATTCATTTTCAGAATCTGAAAATTTATAAACTTCTTCTTCACTGCTAGAATCTCCTTCTTTTTCCTTGCGCAAACTTTTGATGATCGACTTTTCCTTCTCTGTATATTCATTTTCTGAATCTGACATCTCATAGCTCCCATCCAAATCAAATTTGGAGTTGACCCTGTAACCATATAAATTATTATCATTAAACATATATATATAATTTTAATTTTTATACGACAATATAAATTTGAACAAATATATCTATAATCCTGACTAAAAGTTTGAATCAACTGTATTATGTTGGACAAATGCACTAAATAAAATGTTTTGTTTATCATGCATTTCTTGTCCTGAAAGATAATGCTGAAATCACTTTTACTGAAAAACTATGCAGAGATTAGTTACCTCCGCTAAAAAAAATTAGAAACTTGCAATGAAGTGCGCTAGAGACGCAACCGAGACGGAAGAGTTCATATATCCAAAAACAAGATAATTTATGAATAATCTGCTAAAATCATGACGATTCAAGAGTAAAAAAAAAAATACACACTGAAATCTCGTCGTTTTGTATTCATGTTTTGTCTGCGTTAGGCGAATCTATGCAGATGTAGTATTTACATTAATATTAAAACTAAAGATATACTTACTTTATTTTGTCCGTCATTGTAAAGCTTGATCAACAAAATACAAGGAAGACAAGAAATAACGTGCAACGTTAACGTTATTTTTAGGTTATTTTTTCAACGCCATTTAAATCAACACACGCTATCTTAAAGTATAATTTTAAAATATATAGTCAACAACTAATAAAATTTAAACATTAAGTTTAAGTATTTATTTCGTTCGGTTGAAACTATGAAATACAGGATAATCGACAGGAAAATTATTTCGATATTTTTGACACTGCACTGCTTGACAGTTTCAAGTTTGACAGTTGGGATTTGGGAAATGGCCCATTTGAAATGTTCAAATGCTCAGATTCAAATGGGAGTGACTACCAAAGACTCCTTCGGAGCAACGTTGAATGTTCCAACTACAGTCGCTTCGCACAATCGAGCACTCATAAAAGTAATGCGCGTGGATGGCAATCGATTTATTTGTACCTACAAACATTGAAAAAAATGTTAATGAAATAATCGAAATCCATATTTTTCAAACAATTATTATGTACTACCACAGGTACTACACTTTATTTACACATTAATGAGGTTATTGTAAGGGTTATTGCTAACTCTATGAATATTTTTTTTTCAACACTGAACTAGCGCAACCTGCTGGTGCGTTTCACGTTCCAATTAAGCATCAGCATATTAATTCGGCATTGTGCGCCACTGAGTCGCATTATGCTCTGTAATTGGAAAACAGCCATTGTTTACTGCATTGATTCTCGGAGCAATTATCAAGGCTTGTTAATTGCTCCGAGGCATTGATTGATCTTCTGTGCTTTATGGTTCAAGTGTCACTTGACATTTACAATCTAAACATATTTTTATTTATGTATTCAAATAAAATAATTTTAATTGTATATCTACTTGATAATATAAAAAGCGCACACAATAAAGTTACAATAAAAAATTGTAAGAGATTTTAGTGTATACCGTGTACGTATACACATTTTTTCTTATTAACTCAAATATATCACATATTATTATGATTTTAGGCAATTTTACCTTGACTAATTGTTTAAGTATAATTTAGGGATATATTTAAGTGATATTTATAAACAGTTTTCATACAATGCTGCGCAAAACCATTTTCATTTGGATGATTTCCTCAATTTCTTTTATATATGTTATTGGAAAAGATGTAAAACACCGACAACCGAGTAAAATAAGTGAGTGTCTTCAGTGCAAGGCGTATAGTGATTCCTTTAATAACTGGCTAGAGAAGACTTCCCGTGGGAAGTTTGAAGGTGGAGATGCTGCTTGGGAAGAATCGAAATTAAAATCATATGCACGAAGTGAGGTTAGACTAGTCGAAATACAAGAAAATCTTTGCTCTGAATTAAGTTTACATAAAGACGAGTGTTACTCCATTGCAGAACAGGCCGAGCATTTAGTAGAAAGATGGTGGTTAGATGAGATCGATAAATCATCAGATTTATACACTTGGCTCTGTATGGATAATCTTAAGTTTTGCTGTCCAAAAAATCACTTTGGTGAGTCATGCGAATCCTGCCCTTTGCAGGGTAATAAGATTTGTAGTGGACATGGTATTTGCAATGGAGAAGGAACAAGAAAAGGAGATGGTTCTTGTATTTGCAATAAAGGCTATACAGGTGAACTCTGTGATCAGTGTGAAATAAATTATTTTACTGGTGAAGATGATGAGTGCAAACCATGCCATAAAGCATGTCAAGAGTGCTTCAGTTATGGGCCAGATAGGTGTAAAGTTTGTGCTTCTGGCTGGCAATTACAAGATGGTTTCTGTAGTGATATTAATGAATGTACTTCTAGCTCAATCTGTAAGAGTAATCAATTTTGTGTGAATAATGTAGGTTCATACCGTTGTTTACCATGTGATAAATCTTGTAGTACATGCTCTGGATTCGGTCCATATAATTGTACCTCATGTAAGCCAAACGACAGACTATGGTCTGGAAAGTGTATGGATGATAAAACAACTAATGCACATTTATCTAGTGCTGATAAAAGATTATTCTTGTATGTTTCTTTAAATACTTTAATGTATCTTTTTTACCAAAAAGCTAAGCCATTAGCTGTAGTGATGGGAGCCTCACTTTCCATTTTGATATTTAAATTGGAAAGTGTATCTGATATAACTGTAGTAGATACAGTTAAAAATTATGTAATTATATTTTTAAAAGCCAATGAATTGCTGTGAGAAAATAAAAAAAATTGGTAAAGGTGTATTAAAAATACATTTTATTGTGAAAAGGTTCATAGCTACATTTTAGTATCATTTATATACAAAAATTAAATATAAAATCCAAATAATACAAAATCTAACCTTATAGGTACATACTCTACACACAACATCAGAGATAACAAAAATCAAAATTGGGTATGAATAAAGGTAACCATATTTAAAATGTGTTACTAAATTTTACCTTACCAAAGTGTTATAATAATTACATTGGCCGCTCGTTTGGCAGTGTAATTTATTGTCACTGTACTGGTTTTAAGTTGTGAACTTTGTGATACTAAATATAATTATAATAAAAAATTAAGTTATACATTAACACAACACAAAAAAACTGCAACTCTTCAAGACATTTGATGAATATATTGTTGCTTGTCAGGAAGGAAAACTTTAGCTACCAAGTGCATTTTTTATAAAACCAAATGTAACAAGTAAAGGTGTGATAGCAAGCTACAGTTAAAAGTAGTTTTCTAATGTTTATAAGATATTACAACATGAAATTTTAATATTATGCACAAAATAAAGAATACTGTAAACAAAGTAATTCATATCCATACCCTCAGTGTTTTTAAGAGCTAGCGCGCACGAGCAACTTTGTCTCTGCAACTATTTTGTCTCTCCCATCAATTGTATGGGGAGTTGCGTCGCTACGTGCGCGCACTTTCATACTAGCCCATGGGTGGAGAGACAAAATAGTTGCGGAGACAAAATAATTGCGGAGACAAAGTTGCTCGTGCGCGCTAGCTCTTAGTCTAAAACTTAAATACAACGCAAAAGTTGTCATTGCATCTTGACTGTCTATTCAATTTTCTCTTTAAATTTTGATAAAATGGCTTGTGCAAATAATAGTACAAATAATGTTACTTCACTTCATATTTTTAAATAACAATATGTAATAATAACCAAAATTAGAATAATAAAGTTAAGAGTTAGGGCGCGTTCCCACCGTGTCGTGACGACAGATAATCGTGTAGTTTTAAGTGTCGTGGCTTATATGTTTAAATGGAGGTGTTCACATTTAGAACGACACAATTTACTGTCGTCTACGACAGTTTTTGCAGTGACGACACTTTGTCGTGACAGTGGGAACGGCAAGCACGACAGTCGTAAAACGATAAAAAATCATGGACGGCAACTCTATAACGTCCATTGAACTCAGGAGAGTAAACGCACTAGTAATCACCAAGCGAACGCAGAGGCGACTAGATTTGTAGCTTGCTGATGATGTGTAAACGACAAAGCGACTCCCAGGAAACGATAAAATGTGGTCGCGATCCAATGGGAACAGCTAGATACGACAGTCGCTAAACGATAAAAAATGTTGACGACAAACAATCGTTATAATGGGAACAGGTAGAGACGACAGTCGTCGAACGATAAATTAGTCGTTACGACATAGTGGGAACGCGCCCTTAGTATAAATACTACATACACAAGTGAAATACTAATATTTGTGTTATACATAATGTCATATCTAAAATATTGTGTAAAAGCTGTCAGAAAATAACTGTGACTCAATAAAGCTAGAAGGAAAGTACACCCTAAGCAACTATTATTACTACATTTTCTTAGTATTTTTCCATGTCTATTTATAATGGTGTACAGATATTGAAACAAAATAAATCACTTTCAAATGGACTTTGTTTTCTTTTGGGTCTTACACCTGTAAACATTTTGTGATGCTGTAATAATACAAGACGAATATATCAAGGTACAGTGTACATACATAATATAAGGAATTTCTGCAACAAAAGTGTAACAGTGGTCTTTGGTGAAAAGAAAAACAATCTGGAAGTTCTTTGAACAGAGATAACTTAAACACTAATCTATTATAAACATAATTATATATTACTCAACAAAATAGATTATTTCGTTCAATGTGTTCCATAACATCAAATCAATACAAATTACAAATGAAATAAACTTTGTTCTTAAAAATTTCATTTTTTGGTAAATTGTCATCATTAAGTACTAACTTAGTAGGATTAGTTGTGAAGTAAAATACTTAAATTATTTAACTCTAACGACTGTATGATGTGGACTATCTTCAAAGAATCAATATATTCACTTGTACTAGAAGCGGTACACAAAAATACAAAAAACACGACTAGTACTGAAAATGCTGAAACTTGAAAAGATCAGTAAAAACTTTTTTTAGTCTTAAGCCTGTTTCTCCTTAAAGCAATTTGCCATTTCAAGCAAGTATAATCTAATCGCAATATTTAAAATTTTATTTTCAGTCTATACCAATTTCGCTATCCATGAATTACTTTTCGGTCCCTTATAATAATACTCTTTAATCCCTTTTTCAAGTACATATATGCAAAAACTCTCATTCATCAACGATAGTTCATTTTATTAAGATTTCATTTCAGTAGTGTGACATTCTTAGATTTTTTCACAAAACCCCATTATAACTTTCATTGCAATCTCGCATATTTTGTAAAATGTTATTAAATTATAGTTGTAAACATAAAATCAGTCATTATTTTGCACAATATGGAATGTATTGGAATATAAAAAAACGGGCTTTGAAATTGAACCTATACATACCTATGACCTATGTCCTATGTAATTTAAATATTGTATTTATTGAGATGATTTGCTGTCGTAAGATTCTTATTATTAATTGGGACATGAAAATTTAATCATATTGACGACGCGTAAAACTGTGTTTTTGTTAATTTAACCAAACGAAAGCACCAATTAATTATTATTATTTAAATTGCATATTTACAGAAGGTATTTAAAATTATTACGCACTAAAAATGTTTTGTGCGTAAAGGCAAAACCAATTTTTATCTGACAGCATTTTATCTGCATAAAAGAATATTGATTTATTAATTATCACCAATAAAATAGCATATAGGCCATACACACATGCTAAAGCAAACTACTAAACTACACCAAGAATAAAGTTATACCCATTGATTTCATTAAGGTGTATCTTCTAGTAAATAATAAAACAACGACTAAGGCCTCGTATAGTAATTTAACAAGACAGATAAACATCAAAAAGTCTTTAAGTGTCCTTCCCACTCCCAGTTGCATTATCATCATTCATTATTATGGACTTACTTCTACGACTATATTTTTGTTGTAAACTAGCTTGGCAAATGTGTATATTATCAAAAACTAATAAAACGTTATAATGTTAGATAACATTGAAGTCAAAAAGTGGCGGGAAATGTTAGGGACTCGATACATCACAAGATGGCGGATTATGTATTTTTAATCGAGCAGCGTTGGTGCTCTATGATGCGATGATAGTTGCGCGGCTAGTTGTCTCTGCTGCAATAGACAATAGAGTATGCCAGCTTGGGCCATGGCGTCGACGGTTCCAGCCGCGAGAAGGTCGGTTCGTTGTTTGGCTCCGGCACCCGAATTCGATGGACGCAGTAATGTAGGACCAAATACAGTTGCCAAATTGTGCAGCGACATTTTATTTTCCGCTTCGTGTTGGTTAACTCTAAAAAAATTATATTAGGTACTTATTAAACTCTAATTTTCATGTTTAAATATCGGTCAATTAAGAAAAGCTGGCATGTTCACAGTACTCACACTTATGCAATTTCACTTACAGTATGTTCAAAAATAAATGCGACTCTAGTTTCATTTTAGACTTGAATTGTAAAATGGTGCGTTGTAGATAAATATATGCAAATATAATTATGAAAGCTCTCATAATTTACCTGTAAAATTATAATTTAAAAGTAAATCAATTGATGAACTTAATTATTTATTCTGATAATAATCAATTGGATAAAAGTATTAATAATCATTCAATTATCAAATAATAATTAAATTTCAGGTCATAAAAACAATACAAATAACACGTGTACGCTCACTCCCAACACACGGATGGTTGTTTTGATAATTAAAGTAGTAAATTCTTACTCATGAATGATAATGTCCCTTCGCATACGACATGACAGGGAACGGCCGCTCTTCGAGACCAAAATATTCAATTTTTAGACTGGCTTGCATATTCGCTCGTCTTTTAATTCTATTGAATATGCTTAGGATATGTCACAACTAAGCGCTCTAAAAGATTTTCCGCAAAATTTAATTACGGATCAACAACTTTACGAACACTTCCAAAGAACACATACCGCAATAAGACATTGGTATTCAATTTTAAGTAAGAACAACCGATATCGTTTGTAAATTAATGTAAATGGTGATAACTCTGATTATTAATTAGTAATTTGATTTTTGAAAAAAAAAATGCCGATTTTAGTCAAAATTTATATTTTTCTAACAAGATCCTTATCATCCAAATTTCCACATTGGTGAGAAAAATTGACATTTCTAATGAAAATGAACAAAAAATTAAATGATTTTATTAAATACTGTAAAATAGTCTATAATTCTTCCATTTACTGTATCACAAAATTCTTCATAGATTTTTAGATATTCGTACTACACCAATTACATCACCCTGTATTTATAAACAATTGCAAAATAAAAGCTACACATAGGCCGGGAGATACTGACACAAAATTTCGGGTCATTTGTAACAGAATGGCGGTCCTACAGGGGTCTTATTACGCAATGACAAAAAGAAAAATGATGGTCAGAACGCTGGTACCGGCGGACCAGTCGCGTGGGCGTTAGTCGAACTCGTCGGATAAATAGCGAAAGTCAAACGATTTGTAACACAAAAATTTTAGAATTTACCGATAGCCCATAAAAAAGATGTAGGCGGTAGTGTCTAAGATTTTTTTCTTATTGTAAGATTTTATTCGTAGTTACACCGGAAAAGTATGGCATGACACTACCGCCTACATCTTTTTTAAAGGCTATCGGTAAATTCTAAAATTTTTGTGTTACAAACCGTTGGACTTTCGCTATTTATCCGACGAGTGTGACTAACGCCCACGCGACTAGTCCACCGGTACCAGCGTTCTGACCATCATTTTTCTTTTTGTCATTGCGTAATAAGACCCCTGTAGGACCGCCATTCTGTTACAAATGACCCGAAATTTTGTGTCAGTATCTCCCAGCCTAACATGTGCAATGTGTAAATGTGTTGACGTTCCAGCTCTTCTTAATATAGGTATAGACACAAACATTTGTTCAATTAAGTGTACATATTGACTTTTGTGAATACATTTAATAAAAAAACTTACTTGACAAAATGGTTGAGGAGAAAATCAATACAATTCTTGTTGAGATCAGGAAGTTGTGCATAACATTTAAGGAGAGCATGCCGCCTTGTATGTGCTGGACCAGAGTCCACCGACGTACCAACACCCTGCAATAAAAAAAATATTTCAAAACACGCTCTTTACACTTTCAACTAAGACAACCGTCATTACGCAACCTCGTCTGCTCTCAAAGGAAAACTATTTTTCCATTTATGCAACATTATTTTCATTGATGCTCCTCGCTTTCCTCGCTTAATTGAGTCTACCACACAAAAAATTCGCAATCGGAATCACTAATTTCTGATGAACAAACACTTAGAAATATATATTGGAGTTCATTGATCTATAACCCACACTCGTGAAAAAAACTTTAAAAATGATTAGCAATATACATTTTATACCACAGAACAGTAAAGTAGATAGAAGTGTGATGTGGGCGTGGCCCACGTGTCACTGGTAAGGTAAGATCACCTAACTTGCTCTCAGTTGTGCGCAGAAAAATATTCGAGTCGGTTGTCAGCTGTCAAACCTTTTTTCCATATTTATTCATTAATTAGGACGTGTTGTTCGGTATTAGAGTGCAAAAATGATAGCAGACGAAATAATATCAGCAATGGAGGCATTTCATACCATCGGTAAGTCTTATTTTTATTTATTTTAATTATATTTTATGTTATAACTTCGCTTGTCGTAATTTGTCAAAATTGTATACAAATATCTAGTCAAAATGAACCTTAATCCGTAAGAAATTAGTACTATTATAGATTGAACAGCAAACAAGACTTTCTGGAATATTATTGCAATAAACAAACGAATGTCGCTTTAGTGATGCTTGTGGCGCATATCGACAGTATCGATACTTTAGAAAAGACAAACATTATAAATATTAAATTTTATTTTATTTTTCCTTAGCTTTCATTTGTCCAATTTATTTATAGATTTCCCAAAGAGGCTAATTTAAAAGAGAAATGGATAAATGCAACGTGACGAGTTAACTGGATGCCGAACAGCACTAAGCGGTCTAACAAAGGCCACCGATACAGCAAACCTACGGCAGTTCCAAGATTTAAAATAATGCAAATTTTCTGTTTGTATTTTGTAAATATAGATTAAATACTATTCTATTCCGTTTTTTATTTAATAATAATAATATAAAAAGACGTACTTAGTCTACAAACATATACAATAAACATACTCCAGAATGTGACACATTATACTATACTCATATAAAAGAACGAAAAAAAAATACACAAAAAATATTTATTTGTGAATATTATCGATAACAAGGCTGACATCCCTCAGAGCATAGCATCAGATAAATATCAAGTTAATGTCATTAATGTTGAGTGACACAAATTTCAACCTTATCTCTATGTGTTGCGTTTCAAATTTATATCTATCGAAAACTAACGCCCTCTGTTGTGGAGTAGCTGAATGTTTTCGAATTTGGAATTTCTGTGCAATGAGAAACAAAACAGCTAATATACCTAGGGAGGTTATACAAAATTAAACCGTAACTTCGTGCGTTAGGGTACATATTGAAATGCTGAATTTATAACCTAAGTCAGTTTTTACTCAAATTAAGCTGTCCAATCAAAGGCATAGTTTACTTGTAGTGTACTGTATAACTATCGGTTTAAATGTGTGGGTTTGGCGACACTGGTTTTCATACTAATTATGACATTATCGCACTTCTATATGTTTTTACTGTTCTGTGTTTTATACGAACCAAAACTTTTTTTTCTTATTGTATTTTCGGAAAAAAAACCTAAAATTATTTCTTAGAACAATAAACACATCTCATAATAATATGGTTGTAAATTATAATACCTGAGTAGAACCCCAGGCGCGCAATAATTCCGGGTAGAGAGCGTCGGTGAACAATGCTTCGGGTAATTCTCGAAGATACAGTTTTAATACACCAGTTACACTGTGTATATCAACTTCCTTCAATAACTGTTCTGCTTCATACGCATCTGGAAAATTTATATAATTATAGAAGTAGACATATGATTAAATATTACTTTCCGATATACCCTCACAATATTATAGAAATATTTACTTTATAGAATAAAAAATAATCGCCTAAATGTGTACCCGCAACTTCCGAAAAACTGCAGCAACCGGGATATTTTTTGTGCAAGAAGGTGCTAAAAAGAACTATCCGAACAGACCCAGAACACCCGACTTGTAAATGTCTATAATTTTTACAATAAAACAATCCTCTGAAACTAAAATAAATCCATACAAATGTCTCTATACTCACTGGTCTCAAAGCTCTTCCTGAGCCGGTTGAGGTCGGACGCGCTGCCGGACACGCGGTACACGCCCACCTCGTGTATGCCGCGCCGCTCCACTTCCCGCACGCACGCGCTTATTATGAATGGAATGTTGCGTTTTTCGCGCCTGAAAATGTATGTTATTTATGAATGAGGTTGTGTGGAATAAGTTCTTTCGATTGAAGAGTTCGAGTTTGGAGTTCTAATTCGGAACCAACTAGAATCTAATTTATTGACTACCTATTTTTAAACTGAAAACAGTTTCAAAAATATATAACTACAATAATATTATACAAATTGATCTATCTCTTTTGCAAGCATAATAAATAAAGATGTGTCTCTTTCTCTTAATCATTACGACTTAAAATAAAACACAAACAACAACAGCTATGCTCATTTATCTTGTCATGTTTGATTATGCTTATCGATCATATTTATCTAAGCATGGGAATGTGCTCATTGGCGACGTTGCCAAACCGTCAAAATACCATACGTTTCAATATTTATACTTCTTGGATAAATCGACGAGCGACATCGCCAGCTACGTGGCGACGTTGCCAAACCGTCGCTCAACAGGCCGAGCTCTATACTCTGTCTATTATATTATTTGCTTTTTGACAGCTTCACGCCTATGAAGGATTGTATTGTTTATGTTAAAATGTCATATAAATAATTACTGTACTTCATGGACAGGCCCCGCCCACTTAGTGATGTCTACGCAGAATTATTCAATGATGGGTCGATAGATTATAATAATCGATAGAAATACTCTGTTAAATGTATCCGATACAGAAAAACTCTTCTATTATGTTAAATAATTTAAACATAAAGATAACCAAATTGTAAGATAGAAACCAATAAATAATAAAATATTAGTTTAGTTTAGTTTTAACATAAAATGCATAGATATGTGGACTTATTATTACATATCTTATTAGTATGTTTACGTTGTAATTATTATTTACGTACCTGATTCGATTTATGATAATATTTTGAATTTACAATTGAAATGGTATCACAATCGATAATCTTTTGTACATCACTTGGTATCACCCGTCGAGCTGTCAAAAAGCAATTCTTATAGTGGACAAACTATAAATACACGTATCCGTTATACATACTTGGCAACATGCGTGATCTTGGCGCCGAACAGCGCGCCCGACTTGGCGTTGGGCACGTGCCGCGCGGAGCGCTCCGGCGGCAGCAGCTTGAGCCGCAGCGGCAGCGAGCCGCCGCCCACGCACACCGTGCGCGACACGCCGCCCGCCGCGCTCTCCGCCACCCACTCGCGGGACAGCTGCGCCATTGTAAACATTACTATTGTTATTATAACACATTATTATTCCACTCTGATGAACAGAAATTTTAGTTGTAATTGTGTTATTTTTCACGCAATATGTATTATGATATTTTTTTACATGATTGACAAACTAAGGTGCTAAGATAATGATGATATTTTAGAAACTACAAATTTTACTAACCATTTTACTGTACATAACATAATATTTATAAGGTAGTTTTCATAATCGATTGTGATAAAAACAGATATTACTTGTATATTTTTTTTTTTTTTTTAGTGTAAAACATATAATTTATTTTCAACAATGTTGAATATTAGTATTGGGAACATTTAAATGAATTTTTTAAATAGTTTATTTTTACTTTTTCTTACCTTGACCGTGCATTTCCCTCTCAGCACTGGTCGGGCAGCATCTTCGTATAACAATAACCGCAAATTCTGTGAGCCCTCGAGGTCAATGGTAAAACTTTCATTCCAGCGCGGCTGCGCACTTCTACACACCAGCTTTGACTTCGCTTTCCGGAAATAGTGTCCATATGAGTCTACTTCAACGATTATGTAATAGTCTGAAATACAATTTTTATCGCAATTAGTTCGTTATTTTTATGTCAGTTTAGAAATACGATTCGAAACAGCATCTGTATTTTGATCAATAAAATGATTATCAGTATTTACATTTCAAACATTTCATTTTAGGTGATGCAAAGTCGAGTATTTTCAAAACAATAACATTAGCCGTTTAAGCATTGAGGTGACGTCCGCGAACTAATCCTATCGCATTCGAGAACAATCCAGAAGCTTCTAGAACTCACCAGCGGAGGTATCAAGCGGCGCGGTCATGCCACCGATGTGCAGCTGCAGGTCGCCCAGTAGTAGGGAGTCGTCTCGACCGCTTCGCAATAAGTACGAGCCCATGTCCGTTTGTAGGTAGCTGCGGCACGCTGTAACCCAGCTCTGCAGCTCCAGCATCGACACCGTGCTGGAGCCCGCGGGCGGTGCGGATGACGCCTGTAACCAGAACGTTTGATACTATAGATACCTTATAATAGACTAGCTTTCCACCCACGGCATCGCCCGCGCAGTCAAAGAATAACCCGCATAGTTCCCGTTCCCGTGGGATAAAACCTATCCTATGCCCTTTCTCGGGTATCAAAATATCTCTATACCAAATTTCATGCAAATTGTTTCAGTAGTTAAGGCGTGATTGAGTAACAGACAGACAGAGTTACTTTCGCATTTATAATATTAGTATGGATTACAATCATACTAATATTTTAAAGGTATGATTGTATGGATGTGAACTCTATGTACGCAAATTAACTTGTGGTTCAGAACTACTACATTTTATGCGATACCGAGAAATTGTTCGAATTTAGCCAACTTTTAAGATAAGAATGAATTTTTAATAATATGAATTTTTAGTTAAGTTCGCACCAACTACCATTGCATCACTCACTAACATTTTTGCAAGTACTATTTATTACCTGAAGCGCATGAATAGAGTCAATCCATTGCGTGCGCTCATACTCCGAGCTCAAGAAAAATACATGATGGCGCTGCAATGTACGCGCTGCTACACGGAAAACCAAGTTGGGACTGGCCAGTACCAGCTGTCCTTCCAACTCTGCCAGCTTCTTGCGCTGCTTCTCGGCACCACCACGACCACCGAGACGAATTTTCTGTTAAAAATTGATATGCCATATTCAAGCTAGATATTGAATTTGAGTAATTAGTTATCTTATAAATGACACTCAAACTCCAACGAACTAAGTACGAATTTAAAACATTATAATAAGAACTTGTGTCGAAAATATTGAAATCACCTTATCATCCTGTGCGGCTCGTTCCTCAGCCAAGATCTGATCTCGCACGGTACAAGCTTGCGACTTGAGCGCGACTATATTCGCGGGGTTTGTCTCTCTTTCTACTGAACTCCCATCTTCCTCTACTACTACTATATCTGGCAGTGGAATGAACCATTTCAGCTCGAATGTGAATTTATCGCGACCAGAAGCCTGCAAATATTTATAATTATTTTAGTAGAAAAAAAACAGAATAATATTTCAGCATATAATGCATAATAAAAGGATCGCAATTGAAGTGAATAGAAGTCTACCGAACAAGTATTACCTTATATTTTGCACATGCTATAACATCGTTGAATAGAAACAGGTGTCGTAATTTTCTATGTCCATCTGACAATTCTACTATGAATGAGTTCTTTACTAGCCTTCTTTGTGCACGATCAGCATTCTGAAATTATAAAGTATAGTATATAAATCAATATCGAATCTATTCGCCATAAAAACAAATCTATGTTTGGTATTGCTACTTACAGGGAACATAGATTTAGTTTGAATGATATTAAATTCATCTAGGAAGTGTTGTGTCATATTAAGAGCTTCCGTGAGCATCGCGTGGTCCGGGTGACTTGCAGGTGTATATTTAATGAGATCCTGGAAAATACAAATGAAGATTTAAAGTTCGTGCGTTGTTCGTCGATTTATCCTTATTAGAAAAATGCGAAACTGTGATTATTTATTTTTATTTTTTAGAGATTAATAAATTTATTCAGCTATTTTGTTTAATACCATCCAACATCGTTTTTTATTTAATACCAACGTTAATGATTTTAAAAATACACAAGATGTCATAGCCGATATCTCGAAAGATAAAACAATATCAATTTTATGCCTTTATTATATTACTGTAGATGTAGATAAATTTCAAATCTTTGTTTGGTACGCCTAATTTGTTAGTTCAAAAACTTAACTCACATGCAGCACGAGCGCGTTCTTCTGCACGCGGGCGACGGGCTTGTGCAGCAGGTCGTCCAGCGACATGGGCTGCCCGCGGCAGGCGATCTGCCGCGTGAGGTCCGCGAACCGCTGCGAGCTGCCGCAGCGGCGCCGCACCGCGTCCGTCGCGCGCCCGTAGTTGTGCAGGAACGCGCCGTACACGTTTATGTTCTCCGCCTGTACGCGGAATTTAACTTTGAATCAGAAGCTACACATGCGCGGACCAAGTCGCGTACACTGTGTTTCGTATAGAAACGATGCTATTCACCACAATCGAACGAACTCACCGAATGCGAATAACACTCCAATCAAGAAGATTATGTCGCGCATTTATTACAAATATGATGCATGCTAAAAATTCTACATGGGTAGAATTTTGTATTGACACATTATGTGTAAAACATGTAATTATCAGAACCATGAAATTTCGAACTGAAATGTTTGAAATATCTGAACTACTTAGATACAATTTAAAAAAAGCGTTTTAGCTCTTTAACATATCGTGTATACCGAACACTGTGTACACAACTGCACAGTCAAAAAATAGTAAGCGAAAAATAAAAATATAATAACTTAAAAAGTTAAAATTGCATTACCATTTTCTTAAAGTGCATTCCAACACACAACGGCTCTTCCCAACTAGCTACCGCCGCTTTCAAACCTTCTAGAAAGTTTTTATGCAACTCATGTAACTCAGATATCTTGTAGAATATCGTTCCAAACTCTTCTTCGGTAATCACAGGTTGAGATGTTGACAGCGTCGCCTTTATGGCATTCATATACTACAACAAGAAAGTTATATGAAAATAAATACTACAAAAAATTTTCAAAAGGCAATTTATTATTTGTACTATTTAATTCTTTGTTTTGAAGAACAAGCATGATCTAGGGCAGGTCAGGAAATCATTTCTTACCAAAGCTTAGAAAATTTAAGTCAAACTACCGTCATTTATATAAAATAAAATGGGTTGGAAAGCCAGTATCTTTATTATTATATTTTACCTTCTCCATAACGTAAAGACATTCAACATAAACAGTTTCGCTTTCAATAATACTAGTGACGATACAACGGTGCATAGTAAGTCTTTCAGCTTCAGCATTGTTACTTGATTCCTGAAAAAATTACAAATTATCATTAATCCTAATATTGTTGTGTGTACCATAGTATTATATATGAATAAATTAAACCCTATTCATAACAGTAACTCAGTTATAAATTGACCCTAATCTGTATCATAATATAAACCTTTCTTTAATGCTTATATTTGTTTCATAACGAATTGCGATTAGATTGTGTATAACAACAATGGCTGTAGAAGGAAAATATTGACGTATATTGTGTGTTGTAGTTTTGAGTTTTAAAGTCTGAAACACTTTACAATTTTCGACACAAACGCAGAGCAGCCATGAGAGCTTTATTATTTTTAAGTGTAAATTTCCTAATCCCATATATTTTTTCTATAGATGTTGAAAGTAAGTAGACTTCAAGTTTATTGCTTGTCTAAATCCTATTAAACACTAATTTGTAAGTATTTTTTTTACTCAGTATATTTTTTATTTCCTAAGGTTATGAAGAAAATCCAGAAATTACTCCAATTTATGACATAATTTTGTTTAACGACATAGCAGAAGTGATAAAAGATTTTGAAGATGGATTGGTAAGTTATCATTTCAATTTTTAATGTGTATGAATACGAAATTATTACTATTTCAACGTTATTTTTATAGAATTCTCAATCCGATGCATTTGCGGAGAGCGATAGTGATGAAAACATTGAAGATTTATTATTAGAATACCAACATTATTTAGATAAAGCACATAAACAACGTGTTGATCATTTAAGAAAATTAAATGGTAAAAACAAAGTCCCCCTGCTACGTCATGAGAGATATCCTAAAAAGAAACCTACCATGAAAAAACATCATAGCGACTTTTACAAATCTCTGCCTCATAATTTTATTCCATCTTCTAAATTACTTCCTCACTTAGGACCCTTTTTGCCGGACTATATGATATCGCATAATAGCATTAACAAATATTCACCTGTAGCAAGCGAGGCCATAAGAAGCAATAAACAAAGTCCCGATATGACATATAATTTACAGAAACCCATTAGTGAAAAAGCTTTGTTATCAGCTTGTTATTGTAAAGCTAACGAAATACCATGCAAATGTGGATGTAAGCAATGTTTTATAACTACGGAATCTGTACCTAAACCTAAAGATCTATTTATTAGTAGAGGACGGTACCTAGACAATACACTTGAAAACCATACACCGAAACATTTATCAAATCCAAACAGTAATGATTTTAAAATTCGAATCAAGATCGACATTAAGGTACCTAAAATAATTGAAATGCTAGAAAAATTCTATGAAAATACGAGTCGAGATAATAAAATGATAGATTCTGATCAACTAATGTTTAAACATGATGCTATTAATTCATTTTCACCATATTTGCATTTACCTAGCCCAATGGAGTTATTTAAATACAGCATATTTCCTGGAATATCTAATTCTATGCCTATGCAGTCAATAACTATACGAAAGAAAAAAAAAGTACGAAGTAATAATAACAAAAAACATAGTAAGAAGTCATTAAATATAAATATATTAAATGAAGATAAAAATGTAACAGCTGACGTATTGAATAAAATGAATAATGGAAGTACTTTAGTCATAAATGATACTTCCTTGGATATTAGTAATACAAAAATACATAATATTAATGAAATGGATAAAAAATTGGAAAATGTAAACGAAAGTGTTATTGGAAAACCGATACCAAAAGTAGAAAATAACCATTCGAATGAATTTATTTATTTAACCTTGAATATATCAAACAATCATGATGATAATAATCAAACAGAAATTACAACGCACGAGAATAGTATTGAAACAGGGGAAATTAAGACGAAAGCAAATAAAACTGCATCAGAACTCAATGTGCGCGAAAAAAGGCAAATTAAGTTAAACAATGAAACTGGGAAAACCACATTTACAAGTGGAACTAGCAACAATATTAATGAAACACTTGATAAGAAACTTGAAAACATTTTAAATGACGAGGATTTATTATATTGGTCTGAAAATAATTCATCTCTTATTAAAAATGACTCAAAAAATATTAATACTTTGATACTAAATTTGGAAAAAAGAAAAACAAAATTTAACATGAGCAAAGAATCCATTAGAAATAACCATTCTGTAGCATTAGAAAAAGCCATTTTTGGAGAAGTAAACTGGAATGATATGGATACAGTAGTCCCGGTATTTATTTCATTTTTCGGTAAATACGTGAGAGGCGTTTTAACGTTTTGTTCTGACACAATATGCCACTCAATGAAATGTGCTGATAAAATATGTTTACATAGGAAATGTGATCCTATCAATCGTTACAACAATAAAGGACATTGTGTAGGAACTAATAGTACAGGTCAGTTTCCTTAACATTTCTAAATTACATTTCTCCTTTGCTTTTACTAATTACAATTCGGTTTTAGATAGTACTGCAAAGATGGAGTCAACTATGGATTTACCGTCAAACGTAGCATTTGAAATTGTTGATATACTGAATGAAAAATTGAATGCAAAAATGTTTGGTAAAATGACAATTTGTATTGGCTTTAAGTGCATCACTTTCATGGCATCAAAAAAAATAGTATTAAAGTCCAAGTGTACTATAAAGGAATTGACTACGACAAAAGAATGTCCATTCAACAAGAAATATTAGAACTAGGTAAACCACATTAATTTCTAATTAAAACTAGTTAAATACGCGTAAAAAGTCTTTGTTTATAAACATTTATTACAGGCTTAATTGATATGCTGATAAGGCGTCGCAGAACGCTTAAACTCGGTTTTGATAAGTTGTTTCTTTAAAAGCTTGAAATGTTATTTATAGAATTTGTTATAATATGTTTCCTATCATTTTGTTACACACAGGTAAAATATTATAATTTATTTTAACGTACAGAAAGTTTTGATATTATTCGAGTCCTAGCGGAGCCGGGGCGAACAGTTCTCAAGCCATGAAATAATATTTTTGAAGAAAAGAATTTCGTGAAAATAGTTTTTAATTTCAACAATGTCGATCTAATAATATGTATTACATATTTATTTTTCAGAATAAGGGCCGTGTATACTTTAATCCCTGGAAATTTATTCGCAATACAAAGACAAAAATTATTGAATTTGATACAACTGGAAATTATACACAGACAAGTATTTCTTCACACCAAATTATGAACATAAAAGAACTAGATATTGGTAATCTATCTTTATGGAATTCATCTTTACCCACGATATCATCTGTTTTCAGTGGTGTAAGAATATTTCTAAAAGAAATGTTGGGTTTACGACCAAACATGAAAAAACTTAAAATATTAACAAAATGTGGAAAAGATAAAGATATGTGTAATTTTTTGGCTTGTCCGAATATTCGGAGTCACTGTATTTTATGTGAAGTTAAAATGACCGATAAAAATTCAACGTTATGTAATAAAATTAATACAAACTTTTTAAGTAGTCAAATTAAATTTACGCCTTTCAATACCACGTTGATATAAAGAAAATATTCAAAATAAATGATTGAAAAGTAATATATATACTTTTATTTCATATATTTTTAAACAAAGTGAGGAAATAATTTTCTTGTGAAAATATGGAATATTTTCCTAATTACGTAATTGATTAATAGTCTCGCTGTACTGTTTATCACACAGGTAAGGTTTAAGGATAATTAAAACGTTTATGGTATGTTCTCGTCATAAGCCATTAAGTAAACATTCCCGAAAGCGCGTTATCTCACAACAGATAGGGACATACCTCTAGTGGGCTTTATAAAAGCTCGAGGTGGGACTATTCAAACATTTCCTATCAAGAAATCACCATCTTCACATAACCGACATTATGTTAAATTTAAAAATATTTGTAACTCTCTTTTTATTGTGTATAGTGACCCAAACTTTAAGTTCTCCGGTATCACGTAAGTACATTTATTTAATATTTTAATACCGGTCGTAATAAAAACATTCTTAGTCTGAGATATGAAATTGCAGAAAATATAAACGAGGGCCGCGGGATTGGTTCAACAATATGGGGCTGGATAACATATCCTTTTTCTTGGTGGAGCTACGAGGCGATGGACAGCGCTGCGGATCCTTCAATTCAATCTCCAACAAGCGAACCCATTGCTACCATTGAAATCGGAAAAAGGAATGTGACGGTGTGGTGCAACGATCAAACTTGCACAACGATGAGATGTGATAAATTTGGCTGTACTAATTTAACGTGCAATATTTACGACACAGACTTAACTGGAGAGTGCAGGATTTATAACACAATCGCTCAGCCGGATGAACCTACGTCAAAGCCGAATAAGCCAACGACAAAGCCTGTTGAAAATGAACAGGTAATTGAAAATGCTGACAAAGTTATTGAGACACCAGTAATAAATATCAACGCTACCGAACATAAGGATATTGATCAACCGACAGAAGAACGGCCAATAGAACTTGAAATGATTTTATCGTCTACCGTTGGCGACGGAAATGAAGAGAACAATTCTCCGAACAAAGAGTCTGAGGATTAATGAGGTAAATTATTGATTTTATGAAAATTCACTGTTAACATTTTTCTCATTAGACCAAACACAGTTACATACTTTAAAGAACTCTTAAAAAAAACTCTTATTAAAAATGTGCAGAAAACAATCAAATCTATCCCGCGGCCACTCCTATGTTTTATTCGTATTATTAATGTGTAATACTTGTAGTTTAACTAAAATTGATATTATATTTCAGGTTTGAAGAATCAGAAACAAACGTCGCTTAATTTCCCCATTGGTATTGACGAAATAGTCGTGGATTATTTACAATTTACTTTTACGCATTTTGCTACGCAATTAGCCAACAATTTAATGAAACGATTAAGTATTGAGTCCTTTTGTTGGAATGGTGTGTGTTATTACACATCTTGCGCACATCACAACTGTAAAGTGCATTATTGTAAATATAATTTAATTACTGGTGTCAAAGTTTGTTCACCAAATAAACATACGGGGAGTTTTAATATTAAGTTAAATGAAAAGAAAAATCCCGTATCTGAAGAATTACGAGTAATGATCTCTGATAATACGGAAGAAAACGATGTAAAAATAATAAATTTGTCCGAAGTCAATTCAATAAATTATTAATTTCAGTTGAGTTATAGTTTCAGCTTAGTTAGTTTTATAAATATTATTCAATTACATTGTCGTTAACCTTGCTAAATAATATAATTATATGAAAATTAATTAAACTATTCTCAAGATGTAGTACTATTTCGATTTATACCTAATATAAAATAGCTCAGATAAATCTTTATCAAAACATGTCAAGTATTTTCATATAAACCGTTCATTCAAAAATGTAATGTAATCAAACCTGATGCAGTTTTCTCAACACGGGCGGAGTGGCACTGGCTTCGGTATCGGATGAAATAGTTCGTAACAATAAAGGTGTATCACTTGAATCAGCTAATTCTGAACTTGTTTCACTCGCTTCCGCGCCGTCGACGCCTTGCCTGTATTTATAAAAAAAATATGATACAATTTAATGAATTTCTTTAAAATAACAAAAAATTGTCCAACCATTCTGTCTGTTATTATTAGATAATAATTTTTTTTCTAGATTCTAAGATGTAAAATTTAATTATAAGGTATAAAAAATATAATTATACGTTGCGCAATTGTGTTTTCTTTTTTCGTTAATTATGAAAGAGTATTAAAATAATTTAAATAAGCATAAATTTTAATTGGGAAGACTATTATATTATATGCATAACAATAATTATTATTCATTGTATGCATTTTTCTGTTCTAATAAAAATTAATTTTAATTTTGCTTTCTTTTTCATCTGTTCTAGTCAATAGAATCTAGTACATAATATAATATCTTTCATGCAGTATTCTAAAGAGGAAATGCCTTTTTACATATTAATAATGTTAATTTATTGTGTTTCAAGGTGAATGACCAAATAATTTACCAGTTTAGTCATGATGATTATTTTCTACTTAATTACACGTGATATGAATAACAATAGTGATTCACCCTATTTATTGCTGTTAATATATTTATAGAATAGGATAAATGACCAAAACAGAATAAACGCCGACCGCAAAGTAACACGAAACAGATGCTTCTAAAATGTTCATATTACTTAGTCTTAAAATTTATGAACATAATTTACGAACATATTTCCCAACATTTTGATCAAACAAAGCCCTTATTTTTATTACAGTATTGATCATCTCGTAGATACGAAACAGCGGAATTAAATTAATAACAGGGATGTTGTTGATAAATGATAAGTGTGTCATAGGCTACTGAGTGCTACCTATATTCATTTGTATTCTTATAACAAAACAATATGAGTCAACTTGTTATCTTGATGACATCATCTAATACACTGGGCAACTACTAGAAATGTGTAACTTGCATACCTTTCTTTTTAAATAATTAATATTGAATATTTTAGAATACATTTCATAAGTTCTATAAAGCTTTTTTCTTCAATATCATAAGGAAATTAAGCTAGATTTTTATCAGGGATATAAATATCTGGACAGAGTATCATGTAGTTTTATCTATACTAATAATAAATACTGAACAAATAAACAGATTTGATTTGAAGAGTTTGTTTGAACACTCTTATCCCAGGGTGTACTGGATCCAATTGAAAATTACCTTGGTGTAGTTTATTTGAAAAAAATGTAGTATTGTGTATGACCTTACACCTTCAACTCTTAAATTTTAAATTTTGTGTAACAGATACATAGACGGAATTCCATACAAACTGGTGCTATGATTTTCGAATAAGCTTAACCAGCAGATATCAAACAAACAACAAACTTCGCATTTACAGTACTACAACAAACGCCTACACAAACTAAAGCTGTGTTCGCAATTTCTGTATGATAGATATATTGTAAAGCTGTGTTCACACTCACTGTATAAAGTAGTGTATGTTCACATAGTTGGGCGCGGTGGCACACAACGGCGAGTCCGGTGCAGTGGGAGCCGTGGGCGCGGTCGGTGCGGTCGGAGCACTCGGGGCCATCGCCAGCGTGCTCGTGCCGCTCGACCCATCTTCCGTACTTGAACCGGCCCCACCTGATAGATGATTATGTTGATAGATATATAAATAAATAAATAAATAATAAATCAATCATTTATTTCACTTAAAAAATTTTACAAATACATATGTGTATTATGTCGATAGATATTGAAACAGAAAATTGTGGATATCATACAATTTAGCAAGGTGGAAGATTAATCTATTACAAATTTCTCATTTTGCAAACTTAGAATCGTTTGGTTATATAATTTATGAATGCTTTCAATCATCTATTATGGAATAACAGGCCAACTAAAAATTTGTGTTTATTTATTTATTTTTACAGGAATCAAATTAGAAATTATAGTGATTAAGTAAAACTAAATATCTAAATAAGTTTAATAAAGGCTATACGTAAATAATAATTAAATAACAAGAATGAAAACACTACCTGCTTGTATATAAACATATTCCCCATCATTGATATCCACTGGAACTTGATCATAATATGGCTCGTCTTCAACACTGCGGACAGCTGCAGGTATGCTTTCCAATGAAATGGGGCCAGATTTGTCATCTGGTACTTCAGGTAGATCTGGAGTGGTAGATGTTACTTCCTCATCAATAGATCTGGGTGTTGCTGCACCGCCTGACCGTTTTCGTTCCGATGACAATGAGTTTATTGATTCAAAACTTTTTACCTGAACAAATAAATTAATAATTTTAATAAAGAAATAAAATTAGAAATAAAACTACAATTTATCAGATAGATAATTACCCTTTCACTAATAGATGGAGTAGAAGCTCTACTGGCAATGGATTCTCTTGACTCAGAATTACGCAGTCTTCGTCCTAAGCTAGATGGAGGACTATCCTCTGGAAGACCACTTTCGGGCAGGGAAGCACCTCTTCTACTGAACACTTTTGGTGGAGGTCTAAAGGAGATATATTAAAACTATTAATAAGCTATATTTAAAAGAAAAAATTATAATAATAATTTACGTCCATAACAAAAAAGTTTTCAATATTTTTAATTATGATAAATACATTAAAATAAAGCTTACTTTGGTGGAACTTTTTTCTTAGCTGCAACAGCAGGATCTGCAGAGCTGCTCTCTGAGGTTTGTGGTGACTCTTCTGATTTCTTCACAGCACTCTCTGCAGCTTTCACACCATTAACTTCAATAACTGTTACAAAATCACCTGCTTGTGATGCTGGACGGTTCTTAGATTGTGTGGATTTTTTTGATTCAAGATCTATTAAAATTAAATATTTTATTTTAAATATACTTCAGGAGCTACTTCTTTAATACATCTTGATATATTATTTATGATTTACCACAAAAATAGAATAATAGAATAATTGTCTCCTCTTTACAAATGATTTTTTAAAAATTCCAATAAGAAATATTTAATATTTACCATTTGCATTGTCATCTTCCTCCTTTTCTGTCCTGTGCACAACTTCACTGTTGCACCGCCGTCTAGCTTCTGCAGCAAGGTTTGACGACAATTCGTTTATACATTGGTTAACAGAGCTTCTTTCAGCAAATGTTTTTGGTCTATTTCTTAAATTGACTTTATCATCTTCAGTATCTAACGCTTCAATAGAGTCATCACTTTTATTACTGAAACTGCCTTCACTCTTTTTTGATAAGGAATTTGTGTTTGAACCCTGCATAACAAACGAAAATAAATAAAATGACCAGATTATTTATATTATTGATAAAAATAACACACAGTTAATGCACTTGATTTACATGAATTTAATTCATATACTTGAATATGTTTATAATTTAATCAGCATTACAAATAGATTGTTATTAATCAATTTTCTATTACAAATCTGTAATTACCTGTTTGCTATCAGAAGTCTTATCGTCACTTGTGTCAGTCCCTAAGGGCGGCGCCACTTTATTACTCTGGGAAGTTGCCTTATGTTTCTCTACATCAGATAAAAGAGTTTCAAGATATTCTACGTAGAATTCTTCCTTCTCGAGCTCCTCCCTAAGTATAGCGACTTTCTGTTTATGTTTAGCTAAATTGGCTCTGACATCTTCCTCCCAAGCGGCTGGTAAAGTGCTCTCAGGAAAACGTTGCACCCACACACGTTGAAAATCCCCAAAGACACTCATCTCTCACAAAACGATTTCATGACAATTTTATGTTACAATAATCAACAATCACGGTTTTCAATGTATAAAAAATAAATTAGAATATCTGACATCGCAAACGCAATTTTTACTTTTTTTTTACGTCGCTGTCTTTCAGTTTAGGGTTGTCACTTGTCAACATGTCAAACACAGAGCAAGTAATATATTATGTCAAAACTCAAATGTGTTAATTTTCGATTGGTACCCAACTTGTTAATTCAGAATTTATTTTTTAACAAAACCCATCAAATATAAATTACCTATAGCTATAAACTATATTGTTTATATATAGGACGGATTAAAAAATATTGTAATTTAAGTCCACATGTAAATAATCTTTGTTTCGCATACATTTATGATTATAATATTAAAGTCCGGTCGCGGAGCAGGAAGAATTTCGTACATTAACCTGTTATTACCTGTCTCTGTCACTCCCTTGTAAAAATAATGTGTCTTGCTCGCACAGGTGCAATGACCGCCGTCCTTAGGGATTGTAAACCTTTAACAGAGCGTAAGGTTTGTGTATGCTTGATTGGTGGCAGGTGTTCAATTATGATTTTGTGAATTCAAAATTTATAAGAATAAACCTCAAACTCTTTATATCCAATCAAAATCCGCCTAAGTCGAAATCGCTTGTTAGATTTACATATTTCTGTAATATTGTACATAGTAAATTATTTTTTGAAAAATAAGGTCATAAAGAAGTTTCACTTCTTATGTGTGTACACGCACACTTTTTTTATATAACTAATATATCGTGGTTATTGAAAAAGTTAAAATGTAACTAACTAATAAGTATTGTAAATGAATAAAGGACATTTATTTAATAAATTAGTAAAAAACATTTTCTCCTCCAAATATTTCATGTAAACTGCACTTCATTCAAAAATGTTTGTGACCACTGTCAGTAGGTAAAGAGGTCATTGTACGAAATTCTTTCTGCTCCGCGACCGGACTTTTAAAATATTTCAATGCATATTTTTCATAATGATAGAATATTATCAATATAATATAATATTTGTGACATCATTACATTTTGACATTAATATAGTCTGTGATTTTGAGTTTTGACATAGATGAACGTAAATAGAAAAAAAAATTGAGATGGAAATTGGAAAACATTTTATGTAAAAAGATGGATAAAAATCAAATAAAATTAATTATAGAAGGCCTTAAATCTACGTCATCATCACGTATTCAAGATACTCTCTTGAAAATTCGGTCTAATGTCATATCTTCCGAAAAAGGAATTAAGATTTTTCGTGATTGTGGAGGCTTGAATTGTTTACTTCCTCACCTCCGAAAACCTAATGAAAGAATTCTTGATATTACTTTAAGTATTCTTGGAAATATTTGTTTGGATGAAAAATGCAGTGAAGCAGTAAGTTAATTTTTTAAATTATTATGTGTGGCACAGACAAAATTATATTTCTAATTTTTTAACCGCCTTCAGAAAAAGGGAAGAGGTTCTCAATTCGATTGTATTTTTAGGTTTGTAAGTTGTAACCTCAGTATTTTTGTCTGGTTGATCGGATTTTGATGATTCTTTTTATTAGAAATATTTCTCCACTAAATGCACATTTGGTCTAGTTGTGAAAATTAAAAATTGGTTATAATTATTTTAATTAAATTTAGGTGGGCGAGTTGAATACTTTTGGCCCCTTGGTGTCAATATTAAACACTGTTTGTCGAGATAGTATACTCGGAAGGGCCTGCAAACTTATTGGTAATTTAGCTCAAATTAAGACCAATGCAGAAGGCCTGCATAACCATGGAGTGGTCAAAGCTTTGGTTGCTCTTATTGAAGGCAGAGATAAAACCACATCTAATCCAACTCTTACCATGGCTGTAAGAGCTATCAGGTGAATTAATATTTCTATGCTATTTTGTTAGTTGAACTTATTTATATATTGATGTTGACTATCTTTTTCAAATTTTAAAAATTTCTTTCAACATTACATTAATTTCATTGAAATGCATTTCACTCTGCTCTTTCTCCTGTGAATGTTATTTTTCTACAGTTTTATTTTACTTTCTTATTTAATTCAGGCAACTATGGATGATAGCCGATAAAAGGGATGAAATGCTAAGCTTGAATGTTGTTCGTTGTGTAACTATTTTATTGACCACAGAATGTGAATCAATTGGATTAATGAAATCCACACACATTGATAAAGAAATTGAAGTGCCTAGAAGGAGTCAAGAAGAACTTATTATTGGTATACTTAAATGCTTAGGATACTTTACTACTTATTCTATACCGCAATGTGCAGAACAGGTATGTAAATTGTTGTAGTTGTTAATTTATTACACACAATTTATAGACATGATATTATTGCTTTCTTATTATCCTTTTCAGTTACAAGGAGATGGCAGAGGCTACCAATGCCTTGTAGCACTTACAAAAACAAATGAGACTTTAGCACTAAAATGTCTCATGAATCTATGTTACATGTCAGTGTGTCGCCCTCTATTGGGAACTGCAGGACTGGTTGAATGTTTAGTAAATATTTTAAAGAAAAATCCAGGTGAAATATTTGAATTTGATACTATTCTATAAACATAAAGCAGTCAGATTTTTCTGATAAACCTAAATTGATCTTTTAAGTATTTATATATTATACCAAATATTTATTTATTTTAATAATTTTCAGATGTTTCATGGTGGCCAGAAGGTTCTATTAAGGCTTTAGCTCAATTAAGCGGCGAATCTGTTAATAGATCTCGTTTACGACATTGTGGTGGTTTACCGTTACTGGTTGCAGCTGCAAGAGTTGACAGTCATGCTATGCATGCACTTCTTCAATATGTTTTTGATGATACAGGTAAATCCTTATCCTTACTAATATTATAATGTGAAAATGTGTTTATTGCACGCCTCATAAGCGAAGCGTTGAGGTGGGTACTACTGTCACTTCGCGCAAAACATCTGATTTTTCAAACTTAAAATGTCTTTATGTATCATACATTGCACTTGTAAGATAATACATACACACACATATTAAGAAAAAACACTATTTTTAACGTTCATGATATTTTTGATGTCATTTTTGTTATTTAAACTAGTTAAAAAACAGTTTAAAAAAGTTCTGTCTTGGACGTCCGTGTGTCTGTTATGTGCGGATCCTTTTTCTTGTTAACACGATAGCGACCGAAATACTTTACTAATCGAGTCTTTTTTTTTCTCTTACGCTTGAGTATGCTCAGGAATAGAACCCTTTCATTTTTCAGGGTCTGATTCGATGTGGTTTAATTGTTATTAAATAAACAAAAATAATAATTAATAAATATTTATTAAAAAAAAATTATGAGGCGTGCACTTTTGGATTTTCCAAATTATTTGAGTTTGTTTTTTTTTCACGTTGTATCAAACCATTTTTTCTGGTCCTTTCTGGTAGGGTGATAGTTAGGAGGCTAGAGTATGACAGAAACATCTTATTGCCTTATCCATCATAATGCACATAGATCACTCACAAATTCATAAATTCGAATAGGTAAAAATGTGTCATTTATGATAAATGTTAGTTTCTTTATCGACGCGAGCGAAGCCGCGGGCAACAGATAGTAGAATATAGTATTACTATTGCCATTTTCTTGCCTGTAGATTAATTTACTAATTATTTGACACAGCATTCCAAATTATGATTAGTGAAGGGCTCATTACTCTCCTTACTGAGAAACTTTCCAACTATGTAAGTAATATGGAAATTGAACACAACTTGAATAGTGAAAGTTTAAATGAAAAGAAAAAAAGCCGAACCGAGAAAGAGAAAGATACCCCACAAATGTGTGAAGAAGCTACTGTGAATGAGCAAAATGAAATAGGAGAAGAACTCAAAGTTGTGATAGAAAGGGATAACATGATTGTTGGTTTTGTTGATGCAATAGGCAGTGATAGGTCTGACGACAGTGATAATGACAGTACAAATCCATCTTCATCGCCATCTAGACGAAAAGGTATAAAACGCGGTCGCACAAGCCCAAAAAATTCCAAAAAAGTAAGTACTAGAATCTCCATTTGTTGTTATCAGACCTATTGTTAATGGAAATGATTGCTTCTTAAAACAATATTAATCATACTTTTGTTATAACAGAAACCGAAGTTAATAAAAATGGCTAAGAAGGATTGGTCGGCGGGTGTATATTGGGAACCTAAGAGTCCAGAACCTATTTCACCACAATTCCCACGAATGACTAGTCCGGATAGATCAGATTTGAGTCCTTTGTCGCCGTATTCTGATGTAAATTGGTCAGGATTAAGTCCAGACTACATGCCACATTCCAGTAAGCGTTCTTGGGATTGGAGTCCAGGATCTGCAAGTTCCGACGGAAGTTCGCCCACGCCATATAGAACAGATTTTCCCTGGAGTCCAAGTAGTTCAGGTCCAGCCTCACCACTAAGTACTGAAGGTATAATATTAGGAGTATATTTATTTCTTCAATCAAATTTATTTTCTATTGGTATTTTTTTTTGTTAAGAAATAAAACCAATTAAAAAATTGTAGATAGTTCAGATTCTGAAGTGTCGGGGCGGTATTCTCCCGTGTGTAGTGAAGGAGAAGATGAAACCGAGAGCAATAAACCCAATAACATGAAATCTGCAATAGATCCAGCTCAAGTAGCACATGAATTGGAAGAGCTTATTATGGACGATGACGAAAGTAGTGACGAATCCCCAAATGAAGGTAAATTTAACTTTTTGCATTTCGCGTATTCTGTACGATTTATTTAATCTTAAATAATATTAAAAATGTTGATAAACTTTTTATTGAATATTTTTTCCAGAAAACATCAAGCAGATAACTATAACAAAAACATCTGGTATAATGTGCATCTTAGTGCTACTTTTTCGTGTTTCTCACGGGGCTTGTACGAATGGCAATGAGAATCGGGAAGAGATGTCCAATACTGTAGATCTATTAACTGGCCGCGAGTGTATGAATACGTTACTTGATTATGTTGAGAGGTGTAGGAGGCCGACCGGGAGAGCTGCAAGAATAATAGCTCGAGTTCTGAGGTATGTATATTAAAATTATAGTTTATGTAAATATTTTTTTAAGTTTAAAAACCTATACAGGTATGTCTTCCCACACTGCAATAAGTACATCTCTAAAGATGCATTCTCCTTAAGAGGTCACGCTGATTCCCATGACTGGTGGCAGAAAATTCGCTCAATAGTATAAAATGTATGTTGCATCTTCAGTCACCTAGTACAATGCAAATTTATTTCTAATTAAAACAGGGACCAACTAAATAATAATCATTAACAATTATTTTACAGCAACTCTTTATGTCTCATGAGTATATTGAAGCATAGATTTGTAATTAGACTTCATACTATGTCGGTTAACTCAAAGCATCCCCCAACGGAATGTCGCCAATGTAAACAAGTAAGGATTTAATGTTATTTGCCTATGTAAATGGTATTATATTTCCCATTATTAATTTTATTGTTTGGGCTACTAATTTTATTTTTCGTTTTAGCTTATAAAGTTGGGCTCAAAGTTATTAGAGCAGGTAACAATTGTAGCGGAATCAAGCCACGGAATTGGTGAAATCAGTTATAATTTACTAAAAGGAAGTGCCAATTTGAAACAAACACTATGCATAACTTTACCACATATAGTGAAGTCAGTTCTTTTTTAATTATAAATGTGTTTTACTGGAATTTAAAATAGCATTATAATAATAACATTTATTTCCCTTGCAGAACGGAGAAAGTATTGAAGAAATATTTTGTGGATTGTGATGCATTAAATTTACTGTTTTCAATTATTTCCGAATCAAAGGAAAATATCCAAAATTGTGTAACAGCTTTATCGAAATTAGCAACAAATGTTCAAATAAAAGATCCGAAGCTCTTGGAGAATCGATATACAGATTTTGTGTCCATAAGTTATGATCCTATATTAGACAATCTAGAAACGGATGATATAGTTACATTTGTGCTAGATGACCAATCCACTGTAATAGCAAACAAAAACTTCCTGTGTCAAAATTCAGATGTCTTCAGTGTGATGTTAACAGGATCGTTTAAAGAGTCGTCTGAAAAATATGTCAGTCTTAAAAAAGTGACGAAACCAGCATTGGAGTATCTTTTAACACTTTTACATTGCGGCTTAAATGAGACGAAATGTGATATTGATGTGTTTCCCTTGAGCGAGAATCTGATGACTAATTTAGAAGTACTCTTACTTGCAGATAGATTCTTGTTTGATAAAATAAAATGTTTATTAAGTAGTGCAATAATACAATTCCAACTGACTCCTGAAAATGCTGATAAGATCTATATTTGGTCATTGGGTGATGGCATGGGATATTTGTGTGTCGAAGCTGTTGCATACTTATTAACTGGAAAAATGGATGAAGACTTAAGAATAGCTTCCTTTCAAAATATCCTCGAATTAGAATATAAGGATCAATGGCTAGAAGACATAAAGTCTATGATATTACGACAGTTGGTTAAATAAGAACTTTTTGCAAAGCAAAATAAAGTAGGTAGGTACCTAATTTCACATTGGAATTCGCAACTTTACTTATTATTGCATTAAATTGCCCATTTGTAACTACTGAAATATTTCCTTACTTATAATCATTATAGTATTTAAATCTTCAATTATAATTTAATTGCTATAGTAATGTAAGCACATGGGACAAATTTGCATTTATCTTTTTAGCAAGTATGAAAATATATGAATGATTTGAACATCAAACATGTTCAGAAATATTTTGTTTAAGTATATAAATATGATATTATAGACCTACTAATAACCACCGAATTTATTGTTAAATATATTATGTAAAAACTATTCTAGAGCTTTTTGGCTGGCTTGGAGATTTAGCATGTTAATACCATGTTAATACAAACATTTTCATCGGTTACCTATGTCAAGGTTAATATTATAGGTTGTTAAAAAATTTATGATCGTATTTTTTATTAATTGGCTTTAGTCTCGCTTACGTACAATAAAATAAAATAGATAAAATCAATATTATACTAGGTATGAGAAATATGGTACTTACGTAATTAATTATTTTATTCGTATTTGATATTTCGTTTCTATGCCCCTGGTTTAATATATGAAATGAAATGAATACTACTACTTAGTACCTACTTAGTATAAAAGATTTTAAGCTATTGCATAGCTTCTATCGCGGGCCTTGAGCGCGGGGACCGAATCCAGAAATTTAGTAACGAAAAACCTCACGCTCCCCACTCCGACGGGCACGGAGGTGTGGATTGAAGGCATAGCATGCAATAGCTTTACCACGGCAGTCCCCGAGTGCCACACATCTCTTTTGTTTAAACTTAAGTTTGAAAGCATTCTACTGATCAAAAATAATATCGCACGTGATTAGGTAATTGATAATTTTCATTTAAAGAAAAAAAAAATTTTGTGTGATTTTATGAAACCACGGTAAAAGTGAAACTTAGGCACAAAATTATCGTATTTGTACGATAATTATCGTACGGTTCGACCGTCACGCGACATGCGCTACACAGACCAAAAAGTTTGAGACGATGTAATAAAAATTTCACTTTAAAAAATACTTATTTAAATTTCCTGAGATCAAACGAATTGACAAAAAATGATACAAACATGATACAAAACACTTGAGGGATGGAACGAAGTTTAATGTTAGAGAGAGAAACACGCGCACGCCGCACGGTCTACAACTTTATAACTATACATTGTAACTATAGCTAAAAGTATCGTAATAGGGGTGACAGACGTACGAGTAAGTACGCGAACTTGTGGCTCGACGACCTTTTTCGCTCGTGTGTCACCCCAAGTACGCGTACTTAAAAACCGTCGAGTAAGTTCGTTGACGATCCAACATGTTTGAAATTTTACTCGTAGCCCGCCTTCGCTCGCACGTCTGTCACCGCCGCGAGCCGCGAGCCTAGCCTGTCTAGCTATAATAGGTGTTACTAAGTGCAAAAGTTCAATTAATTTCGTCTTCTTCTTTTAGTTTTATGAAAATAATTTAATATAATTAATATGAATGAATATAATATAATTGAATATTGGCGAAGGTATTTTTGAATCCCGCCAAGGAAGTTTCACTCCTGACGCGTAGGCTCGGCGCACAAGCTCTTTTTTTGTAAAGTACCCTCAAAATATAATAGTAAAAACGAAAATATATCCTTCAATTTTTGAACATTTATTTTGTTAGAATGCTATTTACTTAAAAATAGGTGCTGGCTATTAAATTAAAAATGTCTATATTTAATTCCTGAATAACATAAAATTCCCTCTGTTCATGACATAGAGACATTCGATATCGGTGACGCGCGAGAAGCTACTGACCAAGCTCTTGCGTGTGTCACCGACGTCGAGCCGAGTAAGTACGCGAACTTTAAAACCGCGGTTTTAAAGTTCCTACGTGTATCAGCCCTTTAATACAACTTTTCAAGGAACTTCGTTCCAATTATAAAAAGTTGCATATTTACTAATTTTGTTTCCAAAAACTCGGTAATTTATTTGAAACCAGCTGGAGAGCGCCAGACCGTAGCCAGATCCAATGATCTTTTTGCGAGAAAGAGAAAGGAAGTACACCTTTTTCAGTTTGGGAGGTGGAGCGAGCGGACGAATCGTTCCGATTTGCGTAACGGGTGGGCTCACCCCACTTTGGGGGAAGCTTCAGTAAAATTTTTGTTTCGATAGGATTGTGTATGCTATTTTTATGATTTAATTCATACATATAATATTCTCTAGGGAGTGTGGGTGGGTGAAGGATAAATAGATGTGCATTACATACAAACAGAAAATTCGCATATATCTGTGTAAATTATTTTTATTTTATTTAAGTATGAATTAGTTTATTATTTTTATTTGGATAAAATATTATTATTATTTGGATAAAATATGGAATTATAATAACACCAACTCTTTGCATGTATTTTGTATTAAATATAAAATTATATGTAATAACTTTAAAAAAAATCCTTTTTTTATTTATTACATAATTTTAATTCCAATGCATAAGTTTTGTTTGGAATTAAGACTTGTGAGGTAATTGCTTTAATATTATCACTATGAAGACATTCAAAATCAAAGTTATCCACAACCTGAAACAACAATTACAAATAAATAATTATAAAAACAAATATTTGGACCATGTGTGAATACTGAATAAAACTTAAACTTACCTGCCAAATTAGTTCTGTCAATTGAAGCATAGCTATTTTTCTCCCTACACAAGATCTAGCACCAAGTGCAAATGGTAAAGATGCTGATGGTTCATGATTTATGAATCTCTCTTTACTAATAGAATTTCTATCCCAGCGGGAAGGGAGAAATTTTTCTGGGTCAGTGAAATATTGTTCATCTCGCCCTGATGTGTATATTGAGGCTATTATAGGGGTCTGAAATTAATAAAAAATGAAAAACAAAAATTATTTATTTCACTATGCTTATAAAATACTGTTAAATGACATGTTAAGACTTTTTTGGCAGTATATTTCTGAATTTATTGTTTATTTCTTCTTTCATGTGTCCATATGGGTCTTCCAACTCACTTGGAGCTAATGGTATTCTTAATTTTCTTCTCAATGATGGTGAAAGAAGGCACATGTTCTGTATCAGTCCAAAGCTGCTAGATGTGACCCAATACAGACACATACATGAAGGCACATTTGCTGCAATAGGTATCATTGCTATTGAAAATACTCTAAATACATTAGTAAAGACATTGTAAAGTTTTGATGGTGTCCTTAATTTTGACATTCTTTGTATTTCTATTATTGCTAAGTTTGTCAATCCAAATGCCACTGGCAGAATTAAAGAATGGTCAGGTTCTATTAAATTAGGAATCCAACCTATCCCACCCGTGGACAGTTCCATAAAAGTAACCATTGCAGAAGGGTCCGGTGGATTCATGTTAACTAAATTTCTTAAGGCAAATGACATGCACACCCACAGAGGTATTTGGAACCATATAACAATTGTTGCTTTCAGGGGATGACAATTATCTCTTTCTATAAGTATCCTCCATTGCTTTTTAAGAGACCTTTTGAAAAGAATCACTGTTTGCTTATCATTTAAATTATATGCTTTTTTTGCCATAGCTGTCTCTTTTTTTAATTCATTTACAATATCCTTGAGTTCCATGCCAACATTTTCTACTTTGGCTAATATATAATTTTGATAAACTGATAAAGGCAGAGTAATTAACGCTCTTATAAGAATAGTGGAGGAGAGTATTGCTGCCCACCATGATAAACCTGTTACTTCATGAAATTGCAGCAAACCATCCTGCATGAAGTTTACCATGGTACTATTTGATATACTCATGTACGTTTCTTGTTGCCATTTCACCACAGATTCAAAGGACAAATATCTTTTGTTAATTTTGGTTAGACGATGGCTTGTCAGGTGAGGGATTTCATTCCCTATGTCATATTTAATTACTTTTGGTCTTTGTATATTACACAGTACACTATACGCTCGATAATTCGGGCAGTACAGTTTTGATAAATCTTTTACTAAAATATGTCTGATAATCATTTTTTAAGATTTCTATTTGAACATTAATTTTGAATGATTTGTTTTGAATTTTGACAGCATCAATGATTTTATTGGCATTGACATATTATAATTATGACACTTGAAGGTAGAATTTTTTTTTATTCTGGTGCCTTGGCATTTTGAATATGTGAATAAAATAACATCCAATATTTAACTTGTAGAGATTATCCAGAAAGTTGTTTTATTCGTATTTGAAATTTGTATTTAAAAATGAGTATTAAATTAGGAAACATTCCGTGGGAAATCTGCCGTGTAAGCTTTTAGTATTACGCTACTAGTGGTGTACTTAGTAGCTAATTAGCTATTCTGATAGGTAAAGAAATACTCTGGATAAATTGAATTAATAAACAATAAGTTATTCAATTATAAATCTTAACATGCAAAACAAATAAAATTTGGTGACTAATCCTTCATAAAATCCACTTGAAAAACGGAGTAGTCTTGTAATCACTGATAGAGAATTCAGTTTTATTGAACCTTCACAAGTAAATGTTATATGTATTTACATTTTGGGTTCAATATTTATCGATGGTGTATCGTATAAAAATTGAAGGAATACATATAAAAATTAAATTATATAAAATGTTACAAACCCCTGCTTTAATTTCATATTCTCCTAAATAGCAATCTTTCGGCATGATACGTGTTAAAAATGGTGCAACAGGATAAAGTCGCATAGATTCCTTTATTACAAATGGAATATAGTCTCGCCCTTTGCATCTAATATTATTAATTTCTTGAGGGTTTTTTGATAATAAATAAATAATCCATAGCGATGTATATGCCGTCTGAAAACAGTATTCAATTTTAAACAATTTACGGTTAGCGTATCTAAATATTAAATACAAGTAGGTATATTAATTTATAATAACTTCAGGCTGAGTTCTAATGAATCCATTTCAATAAAAATACATAGGTACACTAAATAAAAATGTATTTAGTGTATGTATTTTTGTAATTTTTTTTTGTCGGTTTTATAAAATAAAAATTCTCTTACTGTATCGCCAGCGGCAATGATAAAGTCGGTTACAATTCTTGAAATGTTTACGTCATCGATATTTTCATCAACGAGTTTTTTTATTAAACCATCGCCCTCATTTTTTATTGCTAGCATTTCATTAACAAGCTTGTTAGCTGAAATATTAATTTTAATTATTTTCGTATATTCAATAGTTTACACGTATAAAGTTGTCGCGTAGATAACTAAATCTTTACTAAATTTTAAGTGAGTTCTCCTGTGATAAGACATTTATAAAGAAGTTATAACTATACAATGTTATACAAAAAGTAAAATATTTTAATATCTATTATCAAAAATATTATTAAAAAAATTTTTTTCCTAATTTTGATTAACCGAAGTTATTGCTTTTTATCACATTTTTATTTATTTGGTGTTATTCGTGACAGTATTCAATATTATGTAGGTGGGTAGGCACACATTATACCACAGAAAACTTAATAGTAAGTATATTAGTTACATGATAGCTGTAAAATTTATTTGTTTATTCACACGTCGCTGTAGGTACTTATCGATTTATTATGTAAACTTCACCACAACATAGATTTTTTGTTCTTGGAAATCCATACTAATATTATAAATGCGAAAGTAAGTCTGTCTGTCTGTTACTCAATCACGCCTGAACTACTGAACCAATTTGCATGAAATTTGGTATAGAGATATTTTGATACCCGAGAAAGGACATAGGATAGGTTTTATCCCGGAAATTCTACGGGAACGGGATTTTCTCTGAAAACGCGGGTGAAGCCGCGGGCGGAAAGCTAGTTGACGATAAAATATCAACATATAAATTATTTACCCAACAATAAAGATAAGTCAACGCATTCTTTGAAATCTGTCCATATCTTTAAGTTCAATCGTTGACACAAACTTAATGGAATACCGTATAGCTTTGTTGTTGTCTCAAAAATTTTCTTAACGGATGACGAAAACAAACTTAATAATTCATCATGGTGATTGCTTGGCGGCGGTGTTACGTTGCCAAGTAAAACTTGTATTACAACTGAAAAATAAAGATAATTTTCGTTTTATATTTTTTAACGATTGAACTTAGAGCTAGCGCGCACGAGCAACTTTGTCTCCGCAACTATTTTGTCTCCGCAACTATTTTGTCTCTCCACCCATGGGCTAGTATGAAAGTGCGCGCACGTAGCGACGCAACTCCCCATACAATTGATGGGAGAGACAAAATAGTTGCGGAGACAAAGTTGCTGGTGCGCGCTAGCTCTTAGAAGTTAGATCCATTAAAATATAACTATATTTCAAAAGTATTAGTTACTATCAAAATAAATAATATTTTGTACCATTCGTTGAGACTTTATAAAACTCGGCTGCAACATCATCTACAATTAAACTTTTTTTCGCCTTTTCCTTCCAACCTTCTATAAATTTATTAATTGTATATGTTACGGGATCTTTAATCCAAGTATCTGTATTATATTTAAGCAGGTATTTATTCATAATGCGCCGATTTCCCAGCCATTCTTCTCCATCCATGAAGAGCAAACCTCTTTTCTTCCCATAAAGTTTCTCATATAAAATCCACGGTTCAGGTAATATATGCATAGGATATTTTCCTTCAAGATTAATAAATACAGTTTTTATAAGTGCAGCATCGCTTAAAAATATTAAATCGGTACTCCCAAATTTTTCTATAAATATTTTTCCTAACTTTCTGTGCCGTTCATCAATATATTCATGTAGCCTAAAATATATAGGTACTTATATTATGTATCATTATTATTCAAATTATTGACTCAAAATTTTAGCATAATTATTTTGGGACAGTGCTCACCTTGACCCTCTTCCTCCTTTCAGTAAATCTAAGCTATTACCTATGATTGGCAAAGCTTTTGGACGTGGTATAGATTTTATTGTACGAATAATTTGTTCTTCTTTGTAATGTCCCGTAAAATTTAACTTATAATTCCTTAACATACAACTACGCACTCGATTCATTATACTTTGAACTTATTTTTGTGTTTTAAAATATTACTTACTGAAAAGAAATTAAATGAACAATAGTGAACTGTTGTAATCATGTTTAAATATATATTTTTCAAGAATATGTTACAGTTTACTAACTTTAAACAAGATATAAAAGATTATTAATATATTTACCGAACGGAGAACTAACGATGTGGTCTGTGATACACGATTCCTGTATTTAAAGTGGTTTCATGTTCGGAGAAGACAAGTAACTGATGTAGATACATACATAAGAATATATTCTCTCTCAGTACCACTTGCTTGCGTCATGGCTGATTGGTGAATAATGTATTAAACAGTTATGTATTATGCAGCAAAATAGATTAGAAATTTGAGGTATTGGTTGTTCAGAAATTTTCCATACAGATCGAAACACTAAATTAACATGTAATCATGAGAACTACCTAATCAAATCTAAGATGAGAAACAATAAAAAGGAAAATAATTAATAATTTTTTCATGCATTAAAATAATATTCAGTAAGACGAAGGCATAACCTTTTTATATAAAAAACATCACGATCATGCTTACGATCTTAGAATCTAATATATCTTTAACCAAATACCCTCATAATTTAAAATGAATTTTCGTTGTTATATTTCATATTCTGTGGTAAAATGGTATGTGTGGATATATTATTGTATTACATATTTATAATTTACATAGTCTTGTAGCCCTATATTTCTTTGAACAATTTTGTCATTATTGTTTTTTATTAATCTATGAAATAAAAAAAAATGTTTTGTAACATTGTTGTTTAGGAGATCTTATCTCTTTCTTATCTAGCTGAAAAGTATAGTGTGTGACACAGTGTGTGATGTGTCTTGTACTCTTGTATCAAACGGTTAGTAATCCAACAACCTATGAACGGTTTGTTTTTATCTTATTATAATATTTGTTTGAATCTTAGAGTATATATACTATCTACTATATCTATACTCTAAGGTTTGAATCATCACCTATAGGCTAAGATCATTATGATATAAGCCTACAGGCTATAACCAACCCTATCAAAATGACACTGAATCAATCCTACACAGTTGGATCGTATTACGAACATATATAGTGTACAACACAGAGATATATATCATATGGAGTGTACAACACAGAGAGACTGTTGTATAGTAAATTTAGATGGTAAAATTATACAATACTAAATGTATTTTTTAAGCAGTGTAGTTGTGTAAGTGGGTTTGTTTTAAATGTCATCGTAAGATTATCAACACCGTTATTATATTACAACTAGCTGCGCTTCGCGGTTCACCCGCGTGGCTCCGCTCCTGTTGGTCTCAGTGTAATGTTAAATAGCCTTTAGCCTTCCTCGATACATGGGCTATCTAACCCCGAAATAATTTTTCAAATCGGACCAGTAGTTCCTGATATAAGATTGCTCAAACAAACAAACTCTTCAACTTTATAAGATTAAGTTTAAATTTCTATAACTCGCAATATTATAAACTATAGAAAAATTATGTTTTTGTTATAGCATTTGAATATTTATTATGAATGCAAACGCATCTTTATAAATATTATTATTATCTGTGAATAAAATCAACATTCTGTACTCTATGAGTCAACAATGAAAAAGCTACCATAGACTATACAAAGCTAAAATGTCACAGCGGTGACTTGTCAAAATTGTGATATTCATGATTGTGATTTGTGAGTTGCGGTTTTAATTTTGGGGAAAAGTTGAATTTTTTGTCATATTCATATTACAGAAGTTTACAAACATCTATCAAAATGACTGTAAAGAATAAGCCCGAAGAAACAAAAAAGGAGAAGGCGGAGCCAGTGCCAGCACCAAATGATGATTTGGTAAAATATCTACAATGATTATTGTAGTCATCATTAAAAAGTTTAAAATTACGAGATTTATTATTACTATTTTATTTGTTTCAGTCGGAAGAAGATAAACGCCTTCAAGAGGAGCTCAATATGCTTGTAGAGAAACTACTGGTTAGTATGTTTTAAGAACAATTTACAATTCCGAAAGATTTTTTGGGTTAAAGATAATTTTTTTAATAGGTACTTTTAATTGTATACGCATTGTAATGTGTTAATTCAAAAGACATCATTGTTTTCAATTTTTTATATAATGTTTATTTTCAAGTTAAATTAGCTCACCATATTTTTCAGGGAAATGAAGTCGATCTGTACTTTCCTGCTTTACAAATGCTAAGCAATCTTATACGAACATCAACAACATCAATGACATCAGTTCCTAAACCCCTAAAGTTTTTAAGAGAGCACTATCCAGCACTTAAAGAAGTATATGAGAAAATAACTGATGCAAAGACAAAGAAATTCTGTGCAGATGTTGTTTCAGTGTTAGCTATGGGTGTCAGTGGCACTGTTGTAAGTATTCTTAACTTATTTTAATATTTGTATTGCTTGCTATATTTGATATGATATCTGTTTAAGTTAATACAATTAATTCCAATTTCATACTAGTAAGTGATGTGTGATTATTTAATGTTTATAAGGAAGCGGCAGAAAAGAGAGAATGCTTAAAATACTGTTTACTGGGAACATTATCAAATGTTGGTGAATGGGGCCATGAATATGTGCGGTTAGTAATTTCTTATTCATATATAATCAATTTCAATACTCTGTTTATTATATTATATTTAATACAATATTTAATTAAAAATTTTTATACAGCCAACTAGAAGGTGAAATAGCAGAGGAATGGAATATTGAAAATATGGACACACTGTTGCCACTTGTGCGTGATGTAATTGCATTTGACATGCAACACTCAGCTGAAATCCAGGCTTGTGATCTGCTCATGGAAATTGACCGCTTAGATCTCCTTACACAGCACATGGACCAAAGCAACTACCCACGAGTTTGCTTATACTTGATTGGGTAAGAAAAATCTTGATAAACATAATACATTTGTCTAGAATTATAGGAATGTTAATTCAAGTATTATAATATGGTGGAAATTGCTAATTTTTTTGATTATTACCCATCATTTGTTATTAAAAAGTATTAAAAGTGTTAAAAAAAATTATTTGTTGTCTTACAAGTACTTACTTTAATGTTAATTGAAATTTCAGGTGTGCCAGTTATGTAGTAGAGCCAGAATCAACACAAATTCTTCAAGGAGTACTGGATACATATTTGAAATTTGGAGAATACCCAAGAGCACTGCTTGTTGCTATGCAATTGCATGATAAGGCCAAATGTGAGGAAGTTTTTAACTCCTGCACTGATATGTAAGTTCATAATATCAGTCTACAAAATATACTATATAAATGGTAAATCTCGTAATGAAATGAAACTAAAATAATATTCTTTACAGGTTGGTCAAAAAACAATTGTGCTACATGCTTGCACGTCAGTATGTTCCTCTGGAATTGGAAGATGAAGATCTGAGAACAATTCTTCTAAATGCACACATAAATGATCACTTTTTGAGCTTGGGGAGAGAGGTACAGTATAGTTGATTTGATTGGGAATTAAATTTTATTTTTCTTTAGTGCAGTAAAAATAATGTAAACCAAATGTTTTAGCTTGATATCATGGAACCTAAAACTCCTGAAGAAGTATACAAAACGTGGTTGGAATCAGCTGGTTCTGCTCTACGACCTTCATTACTGGCTGAACACCCAGTGGATTCAGCTCGGCAAAATCTGTCAGCAACATTTGTGAATGCATTTGTTAACGCTGGCTTCGGAAGGGACAAGCTAGTGACGACAGAGGACGGCAATAAATGGATGTATAAGAACAAAGACCATGGTAGGTGTGGTTTACTAATACTAATAGATGTCTTATGTCTTTATAGATACAACCTCCTTGTAGGATAAACAAAAAAATAAAATATAATTTCCATTGATTAGGAGCAAACAGTATGAAGTTATTGAAATGTATTCACTTTTGAAGATTATCGCTTATCACAGCCTAATGATTATTTGAAAATTTATTTATTCTTTATTGTACATAATATACCAAACATAAATAAGCTATACTATAATTAAATACAATGAAAACACACGGCACATACATACTAAAAGGCGGCCTTATTGCTCAAAAGCAATCTCTTCAAAAAAATGTTCTTGTACATAAATATAGTTTTATTTCAGGTATGCTATCAGCAGCCGCATCACTTGGAATGATTCACTTGTGGGATGTAGATGGTGGTCTTACCCCAATAGACAAGTATCTGTACACATCTGACGAGCATATCAAGGCTGGTGCACTATTGGCTCTTGGCTTGGTTAACTGTGGTGTGAGGAATGAGTGTGACCCAGCTCTTGCTCTGTTATCAGATTATGTATTGCATTCCAGTGCTAATCTCCGGATTGGAAGTGTTTTAGGTAATATATTTGCTGTAACAATTTTTTTATTACAGTATTTGTCCATTCAACTTCAAAATTATATTTAACTAGCTTTTCGCCCGCGTTTTCAAAGGAAATCTGCATAGTTCCCGTTCCCGTGGGATTTCCGGGATAAAACCTATCCTTTGTTTTAATCCAAGTTACCCTCTATATGTGTGCTAAATTTCATTATAATCGGTTCAGTAGTTTATGCGTGAAAACCATACATACATACAAAGCTTTCCTCTTTATAATATTAGTATTTAAAGTATTTAATACAGTAGACTCAACCTATTAATAAGTCTGATTTTATTCATACATTTAATTATCCACATTATTTTGGATAAATTCTTCCTAAAAGTATTTTTTATAGAAACAACTTTTAAAAGAAATTAGAATTAACCTTTTTTTTAATGAAGTAAAATTTTAATTTCATCAATACAGGTCTCGGTATCGCATATGCGGGCACGCAGCGCGAGGACGTATTGTCTCACTTACTGCCCGTACTGAGCGACACGGCCGCGCCGCCAGAGATCTGCGCGCTCGCCGCACTCGCCTGCGGGCTCATTGCTGTTGGCTCTTGTAATGGCGATGTGAGTTCTTGGGTTATTGTTCATATAGATGTGTTTGTGTATCGCGTACACGGACACGCAACGCGATGACGTATTGTCGCAAATACTGCCCCTGCAGTTATTATAGATGCAAGTGTAGAATTCTGTGTGTCTTTTGCGTCCATTGCTGTTAATGTTATTCCTATTGTACAATAAATGATGTATTGAAAAATTTACATGTTAGATCTAGATGACATGATATTTTTAATTTATTTGATTAGAAATACGGTATTTTCTGTATGCGAAACTAATATTATTTTATTTTCGAATAGGTAACATGCGCAATTATTCAGCGTTTGTTTGATGATAACAAAGACTTACATTCTTCCACATACGCACGATTCTTACATTTGGGTCTTGGATTGTGTTTCTTAGGTAAGTTTATATATATTTTATACAAAACACTTTTTATAGCAGTAAAAATTTGTTTCAATAATTCTAATTAAATTAGCCATTTTGTGAATTTTTTTATTATTTACTTTATATACAAAAATTAAAATTAATGTTAACACTTATCATCTATGTTCTAATGAAGTGTGTGTTAATGTTTTGTTGGATCATTTCACACATTAAATTATATTATGTCTTTGTTTGCTGCTGCCATACTTGCATGTTTATGAATTGTGACAATAATAATTTCTTCCTGGCATATTTATTGCTCCTCCAACTACATTTTTATATACGCTCTACAGGTTGCAAAGAGCGCACGGAGGCCACAATGGCGGCGCTCGAAGTGCTCCCGGAGCCGCACCAGTCGCTCTGCCAGACCACGCTCTCGATGTGCGCGTACGCGGGCACCGGCGACGTGCTCGTCGTACAACAGATGCTGCACATTTGCTCCAAGCACTATGATACTGATGTGAGTTGGTTTTGTTTATATTATTGTGTAGATTTATCGTGAATATAATAGTTGTTCTGAATAAAGTGCTGTAAATAATTTTATTTTTGATCCTGTACTTTCTAGTTTTTGCGACTGACTGTTGTACAGGGATATTGCTAAGTTGTTCCTTATTGACCCTAAAAAGTGTTTTTTTTAAAGGTCATACTTGGTACAAAACGCGCAGTTCGTATTAAATATCTGCGTGATAGATGATAAAGAAATTACATTACCAAAATAAATAAATGTTTTACCCTCATTAATGATAAATAGTGTGCAAATATTTAAAACACTCATTATTAATTTTTAAATATTGTCATATAGAATGAACAATCTTCGTCTGAAGATACAGCTTTCAAAAAGCAAGATAAGAAAGAGAACAAAGAGAGCAGCAGTGGCAGCGGTAGCGGCAGTAGCAGCAGTGGATCAGCGGGCAGTTCCAAAGACGATAAGGGCAAAAGTAGGAAACTGTTGATTCTTATAAGGCTTTAGAATTTAGATTATATGAACAAAATTGTGTTTAACCCGTTGACCACCGAGAGCCCCGATCGGGGCGCGACACAATAGATTATCTATTGTGTCTGTGATTCCGGGGACTGATGGATTAAATGTGAACAACAAATATAAATTTGTACTATTTAAAATGTACCGGCTTATTGCCTATATGCCATTAACATAGATGCAATTAAAAGTTACTTCCGTAATTTGAATCGTAAGTTTCGGTCCTTGTTTTTTTTTAAACCAATATCAGAAAGAAATAAATCTAAGTTATAAATAATTCTAAATATTATATTTTATTAACAGGCAAATCATCAAAAGACAGCAAGAGCAAGGAAAAGGACAAGGAACGTGAGGCGAACAAGGAGCTGTCTTCAGTACAAGCAGTGGCCACACTCGGTGTTGCTGTCATCGCGTTTGCTGAGGAAACCGGTGCCGAGATGTGCACCAGGATATTTGGACAACTGGTGAGATTTTGTGATTACACATAACATATAGCTGAATGGGAAATAATGATATGACATGACGAACTGTAAAACAAAAACTATAGGAAATGTTTAAGTTAGCTCACTATAGTGACAATTTTGTAATTGTAGATAGTATAAATTAATATCAGTATACCGGTATGTGTGTTTCCTGGAATTGACGTCAAGCGCCTATTTTGTGTAAAAAAATATATTTACATGAGTAAGAATTTGTATCAAATACATTCTATTTCATGTTATAATAAAGCTTTTTATAGAACTCAGAACGCGCAATCTTGTTGTTAAATCAAACAAACGCAATGTTTTCATTACGTACGTAATTTACGTGCAAAGTTACGCTAGCAATAATTAGTTATTTATGAAAAACACAAATTGATAGATATGGAATTTAAAAATGTGCTCAAAGTGTCTAGTTACTAGGACATCATAATAACAAGGGTGTTATGTCCGCAGGGTCGTTACGGCGAGCCGGCGGTGCGGCGCGCGGTGCCGCTCGCGATCGCGCTCTGCTCCGTGTCCAACCCGCAGCTGGCGGTCATCGACGTGCTCAACAAGTACTCGCACGACTCCGACAATGACGTGGCGTATAACGCGATCTTCGCTATGGGGCTGGTTGGCGCTGGTACTAATAATGCGAGGTTTGTATCGTTTTAGAGAATATCACATTCCTGATGGTCCGAATTAATTAAGGCTGCAGTCTAGCAAAATTGCGTTTTCAACAAGTTATTTGACAATTTTTTCCCGGCTAATGAAATGATAAACTGAATTTTTTTTTCTTGTTTATCAATTAGTGTTATATACGCAATGCGCGTGAATTTTTTCACATTTGTAAAGTTACTTTATGTTACCTTAATCAGGCCTTCAAGATAAGTCTCTTTCCCCCAAAGACATTTCGAGCTAAGTTTGTGCACTCACTACGTTGCAACCGATTACAATTTACACAATCTGATCAGCACATTATTATCCTTATATAGTCGTTATTAAAAACTGCTGAATAGAATTGCCGAAAAACTTATGATTTTCCTAATTAGAACGTTATAAATTCATTAAATTTCCCATTTTTTGCCTTACAAAATCTATTGATAAATACTGCTAAAAGTTATTGTTTCCATTAATTTATTCGAGTTGGTTGAAGACCAATGAGTATTAATCCTTTAAAAAATTTTTTTTTTTAATTTTGATAATTCTTTAAATATTAAAAAAAATATTTAAAATAATTAGGAAAAATCATAGCGAATTTCTTTAGTCGCGCTCCTTGGGCCGGAGCGTTCTGACGTGTGCTCTACGCTCGATTTTCCTTCATACCGAAGTGAAAGTTGCTCTACTTCATTAAATTTAATATTTTTGTTAATTGATTATTTTTATCTTAGTTTTGTGCAAATATTCGTATTTTTAAACATTTGATTTCGATATGGAAAATAAACGAAAAAAATATGCGTGTAACTATGTACTTACTAGAAAAAAAATTATCTTCGAACATAAAGTTAATGAAACCAAATACATTACAAAGGTGATTGGCAACAATTTCTTTATTTTACGGGGTTTCAGTAAAGGGATGAATGTTTCTTTTAAACTAAAGTAAGCTCATAAATTTTCTTATAATATACTTATATTTTTTTTGAAGTTCCAAAAATGTTTATTTTTCGTTTGAGAAATACGAAATATATTTAATTATATTGAGAACTTGAACTTGGGACATACGGGGAAAATGATTTGTTTACTCCAAAATTCCAAATATGTCGAGGTGTTTTTTTTTTCTTCTAGTCATTTTAAACGTAGCGGCATGTTGTTTGATTATTAATTTTGTAACTTAAATACAGGATGTTGGTTTTATATTTTGATCTTACAGACGCGCTGACAAATTTAGTCCACCATTTCTAGTTTAGTCCACCAACTCTAAGTACCAATATTAAAACGAATGGATTATCATCACATCATAAAAACTCAGATGTAATGGAAGATCGCAATAACATAGAAAATTCAATGGGTGTTGAACTAAACAAACACAAGTAACAAGTAAAAAGAGCAACTATGGAGTTTCTTGCCGATTCTTCTCCGTAGATACTGCTTGCCGAATCGGTGGTAAATGTTAAAAATATGTACCTAATGACGTTTCAAAAGTGCTTCTAGAAGAAGTCTAATTGAATAAATAAATGTTTGAGTTTGAGTTTTGAGTTTAACAAAGACGCGAAGAATAAAAAAAGAGGACGAAAACGATAATTCGTTGATGCTTTCCCTTTTCGACGTATTGTTAGGGTACATCACCAATCTGCAAAAAACAAAACTGATGATTCCCAATTGCTGATTAAAAATGAAAAACAAATAATCGACAACAGTGGTGAAAATTTGCTGATCACAATGAAACATCCTTCAATGGTAGCAGATTTACTCATTTAAAATGTATCGGTGAACAGCGTAAAGGAGAGGAGGACAGGAAAACATTATGAATGTGGATGGTGGATTGTATACAGGGTGTAATCGATAAGTATGTGCAGGCGATTATGACGTTATTATTGCAGGTATCAAAAAACTTAAAACTGATATCGAAATTACTTTACCTAATGAGCAAAATGACAATAATAACTTTTTAAAAGTATAACGAGAAAAATTTACTTTATACACTCCCATATCAAGAAGGGAAAATGGGACTAGTAGAAGTTAAATGTCTAATTCCGGCAAAAGAGATGAATGCGGAAGATGCGGTTAAAAATAAAAAATTTAATATTTGAAATACAATGCAAAAAAATAACACTTTTGTCATAGATAAGAATCATGACTATTTTTTCCAAATTCAGGGACAACTAAACGTTGCAGAAGCAGAAGTCTGCTTATTTGCTGTTTGGACTGGAGTGAATCATTCGTTAAAAATAGAATATATAAGTTTAGGCAAAAAAAATAAAATGATGGACCATTATCAAGATTTTACATAAATTGCCTACTGTCAGAATTGATTGATTCGAGACTTCAGCATTCCATGCCCATCAAGGACCCATCCTATGTCATTCAAGCGATTGAAAAAAGAAAAGAAAAATCCAGTGCAACCGATAAAGCATCAGAATGCTAGCAAAATATTTATTAGGTTTATCCATATAAATATATAATATATTATACATAATATAATAAATCCGTAGAAGGGTCAATTCTGTACTTTGAAAATATGTATTTAAAAAATAAATAGCAGTGTTACTGGATCGATACCAAACACAAATATGTGATTAAAAAAATTTTTGTCTGTCTGTCTGTCTGTATGTGAAGGCATCACGTGAAAACTAATGGTTCGATTTCAATGAAACTTGGTATAATTATACCTTATTATCCTGGGCATAAAATGGAATACTTTTTATCCTGGAAAAATACGAAGAAAAAAAATAAATCTTAATTTTTCAGTTTTATCCATAGACGTTGTTCTGTAGAACCGCGAACACACGTTGCGTTACCCGCAGTGGATTCAGCGATGTAACCTGTAGCGCCAAAAGTCGGATTTGGCTTGAACCGTTTGCGGCACACGCGGGCCGCACGACACCACGCCTCCTCGACTCCTATATAAGGACGGCGTTCCGCGCGATGCATATATGTAATTTATGAATTTTGATGCGAGCGGACGTGTTAACATTACATTTTTTTTTATTATATACAAAATTTATTTATCCGTTTTATTAGTTAAACTGAACAACTTTCACTAAGAAACTTAGGTCGAAAAAAATGTATAGAGTTATGCATTTGAAGATATCAATAGAACGTATTCGCAAATTTTGTGTACTGATAAAAAAAATCACCTGGTGTAATTTTCACGAAAATTGTTTCAAATTGTCATGTCTGGTACTTATTACGAATATTAAATTATGCATACGAATGATTTAATTTTTAAAAATTAAGTGGAGCAACTTTCCCATAGTACATTTGTATTATTTACATATAGGATGACAGGATGCATTTGTTTGCACTACTAGACCAAGCCCTTAAGGTGTATAAGTTTTGTATTTTTTTATTTTTTTATTAAACATTGTCCTTTGTTTCAATCATACAGGGTGTCCCAAAACTCAACGTCAAGCCAAAACGGGGCGACAGGATTGATTGTAACCATCATGAGAAAAATCTAAAAAAAAATCTATCCCATGCATTTTGAAAATTATGGGCATTTAAGAAAAACCTAAAAATTTGGTCAACCTGTAACTATTTTTCGGTTATTGTGGTTAATTTTTATTATTTTTGTTCATTTAAACTTTGGAACCGTAACCCTAAATATCATTTCTAGAATCACAGTCAAAAATAATGACACAATTGCCCCAAGTTTCCTTGAATTGAAGACTATTTGTTAAACTATGAATTTAAAATTTTCTAAATTTGTCGACTTTGACGGCCCCTCCTTTAAAAAAAATGTACTAGAGTGCCTTGGCAAGTGCCATTAAAAGTTGGCGCATTTAATCAGGATTGTAAAATAGTACAATACTTGTTAGTTTCATACTAAAAAAAATGAATGAAAAATAAAAACCTCAAGTAACCCGATTTTTGCTAACCCTTTTTATTCAGTTAAAATGTTTTTTATTCGCACAAACTCTTGGTAGGTTCTTAGTTTTACGGTAAAATGATGAGAGAGATGGATAGTGGACATGTTTGCCATGAGTGAGCGAGACAGATAGTGACGCCACTTTTACCAAAGTCAACAAAAGTAAGTAAAATTAAAAAAATAATTAAAAATCTTGACCTAGTTTACTTTAGGTTTATTGAAATAAAAGTCAGATAGGGAAATAACATTATTTATTACAACAAATGTTCAAATTGTTTGCCATCAGCCTCAATACACGCCCTACATCTTCTTAAAAAAGATCTACTTATTTGCCGGGCATATCCTCGAGTGTTGATGTCCTCAGCAGCTTGAGAAATTCGTTCTCGCAGATCGGCTACACTCTCAATGGGCTTTGAATAAATTTTTTCTTTGAGAACGCCCCAATAAAAAAAATCCAGGGGATTTAAATCTGGGGAACGGGCTGGCCACGAGATAGTGCCTGAACGTCCAATCCACCTTCCCGGATATTTCTGGTCAAGGAAATTTTTTACTTGCACTGCGTAATGCGCTGGGCAGCCATCTTGTTGATACCACATGTGGCGAAGATCTGCTAGTGGTACGTCCTCTAACAAAGTTGGTAAATTTTCTCGTAAAAAATGTAGGTAATTCGTGCCATTCAAGTTCTCAGGCAGCTCAAAAGGCCCAACAATTTTGCCGTTTAAAATTCCGGTCCACAGGTTTACTTTAAAGCGATACTGGGATCTGTCTTCTCGCATTAAATGTGGATTCTCCACATGCCACTCGTGAAAATTGTGTAAGTTTATGTAGCCATCTTTTTTAAATGTACATTCATCTGACCAGAGAATTTTTTGGATGAATTGGGGATTTTCATTATGCCTCTGTAGCATTGTTCTACAAAATGAAATCCTTTCAGGATAATCTCGAGGGAGAAGACTTTGAACTCGTTGTACGTGAAACGGATGCATTTCGGCTCTTTGTAAAATACGATGTGCTGTGCTTTTGGGTATTCCCGTTCTTTCTTCAATTCCACGAACTGAAATACTTCGGTCATCTGCGACCTCTTGCAACACTTCTTCCTCGTAAGGAATGCGAGGTCTACCTCCAGCCCGCATTTGATTCGGGAAATGGCCGCTCTCCGTGAGTGAACGGTGCACATTAACAAACACGCGGTGATCCGGATAGCGCTCTAAATTTGGATATCTTTCACGATAAAGTCTAGCGGCGGCACTTGCGTTGCATCTGCATTCCCCATAAATGAGGTGCATGTTTGCATATTCTTGTGAAGTATAGCGAGTAGGCATCGTAGATAACAAGGGTATTATGCTAATACCAAAGTCCAATTCCAAAAGAAAGAAGCCAAAGTTGCCGGTATGTAATCAACAAGTCCAATTCACAATAATCCAAGTCCAAAAAGAGAAGCCAAAGTTGTCAGTACTAAATCAACACAAGCGAATACGGAAAGGTGCGCAGTAGACGAATGAGCGAAACGTACTAACTGATGTCAAACTGGTAGCGTAGCCATTTGCTTGGTATGGCGTCTGTATCTATTTCATTCGCACTCGTTTAAACGACGCATCTTCGTCTCACTGCGTGGCGTCACTATCTGTCTCGCTCACTCATGGCAAACATGTCCACTGTCTATCTCTCTCATCATTTTGCCGTAAAATTAAGAACCTACCTAGAGTTTTTGCGAATAAAAAACATTTTAATTGAGTAAAATGGGTTAGCAAAAATCGGGTTACTTGAGGTTTTTATTTTTTTATTCATTTTTTTTTGTATGAAACTAACAAATATTGTACTATTTTACAATCCTGATTAAATGCGCCAACTTTTAATGGCACTTGCCAAGGCACTCTAGTACATTTTTTTTAAAGGAGGGGCCGTCAAAGTCGACAAATTTAGAAAATTTTAAATTCATAGTTTAACAAATAGTCTTCAATTCAAGGAAACTTGGGGCAATTGTGTCATTATTTTTTACTGTAATTCTAGAAATGTTATTTAGGGTTACGGTTCCAAGGTTTAAATGAACAAAAATAATAAAAATTAACCACAATAACCGAAAAATAGTTACAGGTTGACCAAATTTTTAGGTTTTTCTTAAATGCCCATAATTTTCAAAATGCATGGGATAGATTTTTTTTTAGATTTTTCTCATGATGGTTACAATCAATCCTGTCGCCCCGTTTTGGCTTGACGTTGAGTTTTGGGACACCCTGTATATTATGTAGTTTATTTATGTAGGTTTCTGGATGCTACACGAAACCTTAAAAAACTGCTAATTAAAGGAATCACATAATATCGGTAAATCAGTTATCCGATCTATGTAAAGGAAATAGACTAGACATAGATAACCTTTCCGATCAGAGAATAATTTACAAAACACCCCTATACAATCCAACAGACTGGCAACAATGCTGCGCGCGCTGGCCCTGTACCACAGCAAGTCGCCGGTGCACCTGTTCATGGTGCGGCTCGCGCAGGGGCTGTGCCACGCGGGCAAGGGCACGGTGACGCTGTGCCCGGCGCACGCGGACCGCCGGCTCGTCAACCAGCCCGCGCTCGCCGGCCTGCTCGTGGTGCTCACCGCCTTCCTCGACTGCAAGAACAGTGAGTACATATAGAGCCAACCCACCAGACTCGCGACCATGCTGCGCTCATTCGTAGCCACCAGCTCCTCTAATATATAAGTATAAGTCGACTTGTACTGTTGCTAATTTTAGTTGGCTGCTAAATGATGTTGTTTTTACTTTTAACTTATCTTTCTCTAATGAATAAATCAAACTATTTCAATCACATATCCTTGTTCAATATGATTTCATTACCGTATTTTAAACTCTATAAACTATAATATAACCTAGAAGAGCTGTTTTAGTAGCCTTAAGGCCATTAATTGTGCATGTCATGTTGTTTGTAAAATGTGTGTTGTGTTTTCCTATTCGTAATTGTGTACAATAAAGCCTTTTCATTCAATAAATATTCTCATTTTTTAAATATTTTGATTGTATAATAATTGTTTCTTTTGAACAGTCATCCTCGGAAAATCTCACTACTTGCTATATGTTTTGGCAACGGCGATGCAACCCCGTTGGTTGGTCACACTCGACGAAAACCTTCAACCCTTGAATGTGAGCGTGCGTGTTGGACAGGTAATATAAAATAAACAGTTTAACTTGTACATAACATCATTAAAATCTCCAATATTGCCAGAAAAACAAATATTATAAATATGTTGCAAGCAAGTTTTTATATTGATGAAATCACTATTCAATTTTTAAAATAAATGTTTATCATTTCAAAACTTCTGGATATATTTGTTTAGTATATGAAAAAGTAAGTCATGATTTTAAAAAAAGCTATCAGAAAGTGGTGAATCATTTACTAAATATTTTTATAATTTCTAGGCAGTAGATGTGATCGGTAAGGCTGGTACGCCAAAGACGATTGCAGGCTCGCACACTCACACTACACCAGTATTGCTTTCCTTTGGTGAACGTGCCGAGTTAGCGACCGATGAGTACATACCATTGTCTCCCGTCATGGAGGGCTTTGTTATCCTCAAGAAGAATGAAGACAGCATCATGGCTGCAGTACAGTAGAGAATAGTTTTAATTATTATACCTTAATATGATTAATATGTACTTTCTTTGATAGTAAAAAATAATTCTAAAATTGTCTTTTCATTTTTACCTATTAGCATTTGAAATATTTGAAAGATAAACATGTAAGTTGATTATACAAACAACACATGTAGTGATTGTATTAATATTAATTAACCATGTATGGGGTTTTTTTACCCATGTATAATGAAAGTTGTAAATTGTAGATTAAACTTTTAATCAATCTTTCAAGAATACAGTATGTTGTTAATGCTATACCTACAATGTTTCACCACAATGAGTCTAGTCTATACAGGATAACAGGAGACAATAAATGAGACTTGGTATTAACTACGTATCAACTGCATATTGCGTATTAACTAGTGAATATTAACCGTCAAATCTATTTGAAATTCGGTCAAGTGCGTTCCGAATTGAAGGGGTCAATAACAATATTTTAAAATAAACAAAAGAACATGGTGTTAATTCTTTATTTTCATAACAATTTTCACATTAACCCATTGACCACCGAGCGGCCCGATCGGGCCGAGACACAATAGATTTTCCATTGTGTCTGTGATCCGAGGACTGACGGATTAATATAAACAGTTGCAATACAATAATTATTTAGGATTGAGCTTCATCTTTTTCAGCTGTTGATTCTGAAGGTTCAGTGTCGTCATCATCTGATTCACTCTCAGATTGTGAAGTCTTAGTTTCAATTGTGTTTGTTTTAGGTATCTTTGCTTTAATTTTCGCTTTCTGTTTCTTTTTTAATCGCTTTGCTCTTTTTTTCGCTGTCTTTTCTTCAGCTTTCCGTTTGTTTTCTTCTAATTTTCTCTGATATTCTTCATCTAACTTCTCCTATAAAGTAAATAGCATCAGGTGTTAGGGTACAAATCGATTCATATTATTAATACACAAATCACTATAAATTTCAAATTAAATAAAATTTATTTAGTTACCTGTTCACTTTTTTCTTGAATAAATTTTTGTCTTGCATATTCTTTTCTTCTAAGATGCCTATAGACATGAAACTCTCCGGAACCGGCACCAGCACTCGAGCCCATTACATTTCGGACAAAATCTGGTGGTGCAGCTAGCGTCTTTTCTTTTCGCCTCTCAGGGATCAAAACTGGCTTTTCCTATGAAAGAGATAATTATTAATACAAGACATACTTTATGTTTTTATTTAAAGAAATCAAAGCAATATTATGTTTTTGTATTCACCGGATTTTTCATTAATTTTTCTAGCCGCAATCGTTGTAAGTCTGTTGCATCTTTTATGATTATAGGTTTCTTTTCTTCTTTATCATTTTCTTTTTCACTCATTATAAAAAAGTTCTCGGCTTAAATACACCAATTTTAATTTGAAATAGATGTAATGAAACGTAAACAAAATCACAAAATAGTGAAATTCATTCGCATTGTTTTTCATCAAATTTGTAATTTCGGGCTTGTCACTGTCAAGTCACAAGTATGTCATACATATGACACACTTGACAATGACATGTCATTATTACATAATGTGATGGAAATTCACAGATGAAATTTTTAGTAGGACAAACTAGATACATATCTCTTGAAAATAAATTTTACCTAGCTATAATGTATATTGTTTAGGTTTTCAAATTTGAATAATTTTACTATATAGATTTCTAGAATACACGTCTTTTTTATATAATCGATAATTTTTCGAATCGGAAATACTGTCAATACAACTCTATTTTCACCTTGTGAAGGTCAAAGGACAGTTCGCCGGTGAAAATCAGAGGAAATTGCACGTCTGCAAACTGCAAAGGTTAAATAAGTCAACGAAATTAAAGCAGCTGAATTATATTCGGTAAGTACCAAGTACCAAGATTTATGCAAAACATATATATATACAATATTGGTAATACTTCATAAATCTGAATTTCCAATTAGATTATAGTGCTTCATAAACTTCGTTAGATAATACATAAATTTGAAGAAGCTTCTACCTATTTAGAAATTATATTTCTGCTAATTATTATTACTTACTACTATGTAAATATATGTGCAATTGGGGAATTCAAATTAAAAGAAACCTAAAGCTTAGTTTTATACGTATATAATATTAATGATGTATAGTTATGATTACCGGGCGTATATTATCCACAGTATCAAAGATGCCTATCAAATCGATCAAAGCTCGTCAGATCTTCGACTCCCGTGGCAACCCCACCGTAGAGGTCGACTTGGTGAGTATTATTTGACCTTGATGCTTATGTTAGTCATTTGTAACTTCTTCATCCTAAATTCAAATATAATATCGTTTTAGGTTACTGAACTGGGTCTTTTCCGGGCAGCTGTACCATCTGGAGCATCTACTGGAGTCCATGAAGCCTTAGAATTAAGAGACAATGTGAAAGGAGAATACCATGGCAAGGGTGTTTTGACTGCCATTAAGAACATCAACACAGTAATTGCCCCTGAACTTTTGAAGCAGAATTTTGAAGAAACTCAACAAAAAGAGGTTTGAACTAATATAATTATTTTTTTTATTTATTCATTTCTACGACTACCTTTCATAAGATGTAGATTAATAATTTCATTTGAAACTGTGCAATGTTGTTGTGTAATTATTCATAGTTGTATCTCAAAAAAAGAAAAACTTTATCTACATCACTTTTTCAACAGATTGATCAATTCATGATCACCCTGGATGGAACTGAGAACAAGTCCAAGTTTGGTGCCAATGCCATCTTGGGTGTGTCTCTAGCTGTAGCGAAGGCCGGAGCTGCTAAGAAGGGTGTTCCTCTTTACAAGCATCTCGCTGATTTAGCTGGCAATAGCCAAATTGTGCTACCAGTACCCGCCTTCAATGTCATCAACGGTGGCTCCCACGCAGGAAACAAGTTGGCTATGCAAGAGTTCATGATCTTGCCAACTGGTAAGTAATGACTCCAAATTAAAATAAATAAATAAATAAATATTATAGGACATTATTACACAAATCGACCTAGTCCCACAGTAAGCTCAATTAAGGCTTGTGTTGTGGGTACTAGGCGACGATAAATATAATATTTTTATAAATACATATATAGATAACACCCAGACCAAAGAACAAATAATTGAGTTCATCACACAAATATTTGCCCTGACCGGGGATCAAACCCGGGACCGTCGGCTCAGTAGGCAGTTACTTTACCACTGCGCCAACTGCGTCGTCAAATTTGTTATTTCTTGGCACTATTGTTATGATTTCATCATGCTTCAGTATCTTGTATGTATATGTAAATAAATAGTGTTATCATCAAGTAGTAACAATTATTTTCAAAGTTATTACTTATTGTTATCATAGTTGAGTAATCTGTTTCGTGTTATCTAAACATATGTTTTCTATCACATTTATTCACACTAAAAGATCAATCACGGTTCAATATACATAGTCACATTCTTCTTTGAATTCAGCTTTGATTATTTATTTCTTTTCTTAAAAATCGTTTTCATGTACCACATTAATTGAGAATGGTGTTAAAAGGAACTGAAAATATTCTACCTGTGATCTACTAACATAGTCGAAATAATGTTATTGTTAAGTCAACTGTGCTCTAAATTTTATATTGAATTAATAAGATACTATAAAAATGTCCTTAAAAATTTTAAGTATGGACATCAAACACAATAAAATATATGATGTGACCATAAAGTAATATCACAGTGATGATAACACATATAAAACGCATATAAAATTAATACATGTTACCAGGTGCCTCATCATTCAGTGAAGCCATGCGTATGGGCTCTGAAATCTACCATCACCTCAAGAAAATCATCAAGGAGAAGTTTGGATTAGACTCAACAGCTGTTGGTGATGAGGGTGGCTTTGCACCCAACATCCAGAACAACAAGGATGCTTTGTTCCTCATTCAGGACGCTATCCAGCAGGCTGGATACACTGGAAAGGTATTAAATATTATATAGAACACATTATCTTCTTATATATAAAAATGAATCGCAAAATGTGTTGGTAAGCGCATAACTTGAGAACGGCTGAACCGATTTCGATAATTCTTTTTTTATTATATTCCTTGAAGTACGAGGATGGTTCTTATGTAGAGAAAACGTAAACATGTACCACGGGCGAAGCCGGGGCGGACCGCTAGTATTTAATAAAATTGTTTTAGTAACCTTTTTGGCACAATTTATATAATTATTAAAGATAATGAATATCTAGAGAATAATAATTAAATTTTATTATTGAAATTTTTGGTTTTTTATAGATTGAGATTGGTATGGATGTTGCCGCATCTGAATTCTTCAAGAACGGCACATATGATCTTGACTTCAAGAACCCAAAGTCCAACCCAGCAGACTATTTGTCATCGGAGAAACTCGCTGATGTCTACCTAGACTTCATCAAGGACTTCCCCATGGTGTCCATTGAGGATCCCTTTGACCAGGACGATTGGTCCGCGTGGGCCAACTTCACTGCCCGCACATCCATACAGATTGTTGGCGACGATCTGACTGTGAGTTGAAATTATTTTTGTGTTTTTTAAAAATTTACATTCATATACTTTTCATGCAATTTCATGTGAATATGTAATACATATTAACTTAATTAAGGTTATATTGATTCTGCACATTCTAGACAGCACAAACAAGAATTACACACTATTAGGGCGCTTGTGCACTACAAGGAATTTTACTGTCCGGCATTCCGATTTTTTACGGTCCGGTGTGGCATGAAAAAACCGATGAATTGCTTGTGCACCTGTCCGTCTTTACTCGGATCAGTGCGGTAAAGTTCAAGGAAGTATGGCGGTATAATGCTATCATAAATGATTGTTTTCGCATTTTACAAGAAACGAGTAAAAATATAGAAGGTGAAATAATATTATATTACTTCGTTATAATAAAAAGTAAAGTTCCGTAAGAGATTTAAAATGCGTGTTTCACTTATTTATTTTAATCGGTGACGAGGAGCTAAATCTATTCCCACTTGAACTTTAACTTACCAACACTTACTTAGATAATAATTATAGGTCAATGCTTGGTCAATGTATATAAAATAACAATACCGACTTCTCAAATCTCATTGCCAGCTAAAAGAAAGTAAAACAAGAGCTTGCTTTCAATTGGCATATGCAATAAAAAGAGTAAAATCCAAGCAAGTGGGCACTCGAAAACAATTATACCTACAGCGACTCGTAAACTCAAAAAACCATCCGGAATAGGGAAAAGTAAAATGTCGGACAGTAAAATTACGTATAGTGCACAAGCTAGTATTTAGATTAATTGCGTGCCATACCGGACCGTAAATAATCGGAATGCCGGACCGTAAAATTCCTTGTAGTGGACAAACGCCCTTAATTATGTATTTTATAGGACAATAAAAAGGAAGATACATAAACTACTTTTTCTATTTATTTCAAGGTGACAAACCCTAAACGCATTACCACTGCTGTTGAGAAGAAGGCTTGCAACTGCTTATTGCTGAAGGTGAACCAAATTGGAAGTGTCACCGAGTCTATTGACGCTCACTTGCTGGCCAAGAAGAATGGATGGGGTACCATGGTGTCCCACAGGTCAGTGGGCTATTCATAAAATTAAGATTGATTTATTAGGTATTTATAGTAATGTTCCAATGCATTAAAAATAGGTATTGGATTGTTCTTGATACCTGTCTGAATGTTAACAACATTTAATTTCGGAACACATATCATTATACATCACAGATATTTTTTTAATATCTTAAATAAGGGTCTCTTGCAATTTGATCACAGCCAATAGTTTAAAATTTTAAATAAAAATAAATAAAAAATGTTTTTTCACTAACAGGTCTGGTGAAACTGAAGATACCTTTATTGCCGACTTGGTTGTTGGTCTGTCTACTGGCCAGATCAAAACAGGTGCGCCGTGCAGATCTGAACGTTTGGCCAAATACAACCAGATTCTTCGCATTGAAGAAGAACTTGGAGCTGCTGCCAAGTACGCCGGCAAAAACTTCCGCAGACCAGTTTAAATTAATGCCATGATAATATAACCTGCATTAACGGATTAGCTGACTGTTGGGCGTTAAAAATTAGTATGGCACAATAGTCCTACTTTTAAGTACATGCATATTCCTTTCTTGCATTATAATATAATATAATGTTTGGTGTTATTGTAGCGTTATATACAATAGATCTACTGATTTTTGCTACTCAAAAATTTTATTTGTCGTGTAGCGTGTGATGTATGTAAGATTATTTATTTATAAGTTGTAAATGTGAATTCTGATATTCGAAACAATAAAAGCAGTTTAATCATTTGTCTCTAATCATTATTGAGCTCAAATTATAGGATTCCTTAATTGCTTATTGAATCGCAGTATTATAAAATCTTTAAAACTGTCGTGTGAAACAATTTATCATACAGCAAACAAGTAGCAACAACGCTGAAAATCCTCATAACAAACAATCTTTACTGGCTGTGCCGGCGCCGCGCAGTTTATCCCGTGGACAAAAGTAAGTTTAATAGCTTGTGTTATTCTGGTACATTAAGCTACGGTATAATCAAAATCCATTCAGTGCTTTTCCGGAAACGGTAACAAACATCCATACATTCTTATAAACTTTAGAGATTATAATAATAGAGAACAAAACTTGATGCGAGTGAAAAGCCGAGGGATGGATATTATAGGATAGGTACATTTGTAAGCCACGAACGGAAAGCTAGCTATTGCTTATTTACTAACTATTTATTTAATCGTCTCTTTCACTCACGATTGTTGAATCATGCATAAGATGCTGCATGCACCTGAATCTGATGTCCCACGGCCGGTCAGGCAACAGACCGCGGCAGGCGTTCTCCCGAATAAATATTTAACTAACTGATGAACTAAGGCTTATTTAGAGAAGTCACAAATAGGTGACCCTCATTCTACTTCTCTGAGAAGTATTTTCTTCAGTAACAAATAAAATGTATAATAGACATGTATCCAGCCCTAGTACTTGAATAAAAAAAATAACGATGACATTTTCACACTGTCTTCTGTCAAAATGTAACTGTCACTAAAATTTTGGCTTAAAAAATCAGCTGGTAGCCTGGTATCACAAAGTACAAACATCTAAAAGGTTAACACATTGAAAATGGTTCACATTACAACAATCCTTCGTCGTGTTCCTGTAATTAAATTCCGCAAAGGAGGAATAGGGCAACCTGGTGCGCCCGCGGCAGCGGCACCCTCGGGAGCACCGGCAGCGGCCTCACATCAAACGGTATGTTGACCTTTATTTCATAATCATGTGAGCCGAATTTGTTTTGTTTCTCATTATTTAGACATTCCATTATGTAGGAAAATGCAAGTATCCCTTCTAAGTCGTGTTAATTTTAGTGTACCATGTAAAATGCATTATGTATTTTGATGTCATAATCAACTACATATATTTTTTCTCAGCCTGTTCAAGCTCAACCAAGCGCAGCAATGAGTACTGGCCCTATATCAGATATTGATTTACCTCCCCGCTACAGAAGACTACCTCTCTCACAAGAAGAGATTGATCACATCAATGGCGGTGGAGTTGTTTAGTGCACACAGTTACTTTTTGTAGATTTAACACTTAGTAGAACACTTACTATTTTTGTTAGTTGTAGCAAGTTATTTATTGTTATGGTAGAAATAGAATTTTTCTTGTATGTATGAAAGCATTTATAAATTGAATTAATTTTCATTTGCAAACCTTATTTGAAGGAAGTATTATTTATTGGTATGTTGGTTATTCTGCCATTTGTTTAATATTGTGGAAAATATAACTTTAAAATAAATTTTTATTATTAATTAGTCTTTTTATTAATTTCTTTATCTTTGTTGTAATAAAATTCTTTTTATCATGATTAAATTAATGCTTAAATTGATAATTCTTATGGAATTTTTGCTTGATTCTTTGACCAAATTTAGGTATATTCTGTGCTCACATTTTACAGCAAAATTAAGAAGTAATAAACATATAGCATTCAATATGTTTACGATTAAGTTCACAATCAGTTGAAGCATTAATCAAAATTTCTTCTGTTATTTGTCATATTTATTAATGTAAACAAACTTTCAGGAAACAAAAAAAACATTAGCAGCTAGTACAACTGCATCAGGCTTCATGGTTCCTCGAACAATAATGATTCAATATGGAAAACAAGGCGATGTGATTGTTTTCAAAATGTTACTTCAAAAATTAGAAGGAAAACCATTGAAAGTTTAGCAGCTTTTTTTTTAATATGTATATCAAATAAAAATTACACCTGTAACATAACAATGATTTAATATACTTTTAAAATATAAAAAATAAATGCTTACTTATATACTATTATAGATTTTATGTCATTGGCATAGTTGTAGTATAACTATTAACTATTTTTTTGGTGTGAAATCAACATACAAAATATAAATCACATACAATAAACTGAGGACTAGTAATAATCTAATAATATCGAACATTGAGTTTTTCTTTCTGGATGGACCACATCTGTGCAGACGGCCCATCATAGGCATTCTCACTATTATTTTCAAATTTTATTAAACCAAACTTTGCAAATTTTTTCTTCCATTCGCTTGTTTGTGATAATATTAGTAACGTTTTAGCAATTGAGGTTTTAATGTTATCTGAAATAAGGAAAATAATAATAAGAAATATACAGTAAGTATATGTATATAAATATATATTAGACATCTTTATTTATATTTAAAACTAGCGGTCCGCCCCGGCCTCGCCCGTGGTACATATTTCGCAATAAAAGGTAGCCTATGTTCTTTCTTAGGGTGTAAAGATTATCTGTGCCAAATTTCATCAAAATCGATCCAGTAGTTTATGAGCCTATTCATTACAATCAAACAAACAAACAAAGTTTTCCTCTTTATAATATTAGTGTAGACGTAAAATACAAGATAATATTATATAGTCAGGGCCACCTACCTGATAATCTGGAATTTATTACGATGGGATACGGCGGCAATCGCCCTAATGTTTCCAAAGTTATAATATCTTTACCTCCGTCGTGCATGTATTTTTTTGAATTTAGTAGGGTCGTTGAATCGACCGCTGCCCATTCCGCTTGTTTAGATAAGACCATTTGAGCAGAGGCCAAATGTGATCCAGATTCTGAAACCAATTAAAAAGATTGATAAGATATTCTATTTTGTTCTAATTTTTATCGAACATCTGTGTGTGGTTTACTTAGTAGTGATCCAAAGAAAGATGCATTTTCGCCCTTTTCTTTTAATGTCTTAAGGACTATTTTACTTCCGCTGAGTGATTCTTCATCGCTGTATGCAAACGTACATCCGCGAAGGTCGTGTAAAGTATTGACGTTATGGGCCCTGTAATAAAATAAAATAAAAATTATAAGTGTCCAATCAACCGGAATCAAAAATTAGGAATTACTATACCTATACGACGAAAATCAATTGAGAAATAATAGAAGCATATTGTGTTATCAGGAGACATGGCTGATAACAATTAATTTATCTACTTATTTGCTTTTAGACTATTGTAACTACTCGATGTATTCGATATTATTTACACAGAACATCAAACTGTATTGTTTATTAATGTTAATTTACTAGTGGTGCAAGAGTCGTATTTTAAAACACCTACGCGACTATAGCTATGTGGTGAAAAATCTCAAAATGAGCACAAGGCTGACATGTTTTAATTTATTTTTCTCATCGAATAATTCAATGGCAAATATTCTGTCTCATTAAAAAGCAATACTAGATTGCCATAATAATTTTGTAATTTTAAGTAAGTAGGTATATGAATAATATGAAATGCAAAACAAAGTTTCTTACTTAGGTACATAAAAAAATAATAATACTTATCGGTAGGCCGTTACCACTCAATACAGCAGTTTTACTCAAATGTGACCTATATTAATGACACTTGATTACTATGAGATGATTAAATACATATTATATCTATTTTAATAATTTAAAACGACGCAATACTAAAATTCTTTAGTTGTAGGTAACCATTACCTTTTATCACTATGTATAATAACATCGGAGAAATATCCAGGTTTATTTTCCACATTCATTTGATGGGCAAATACTGGAGTAACAGGCAAAAGCTGTATGTATTTATTTCCTTTCTGCCTTATTCTCATATAGGCTGCTGCAGTCATAAAAGCTGTAAAATGTTCAAATGATTAAAAACATCAAAAAAATTGAATTAAATTTCCATTTCCTTTATTTTTATTATATACTAGCGGTCCGCCCCGGCTTCGCCCGTGGTACATATTTACGTTTTCTCCACATAAAAACCATCCTCGTACTTCAAGGAATATAATAAAAAAAGAATTATCGAAATCGGTTGAGCCGTTCTCGAGTTATGCGCTTACCAACACATTTTGCGATTCATTTTTATATATAAGACATAACCAATATAAAGAGGATGTTGTTTCTGTCTTATGCGGGTAGTTTTGTATATAGCCGATAGCGGGTATGTTAACTAGGTTTTGTAGATCTCCGAAAATATTTTAGGAAAACAAAAAAAATAAGAACTTACCCAGATCAAGCTTATCAGACTGAAAGGGATCTGGACGGTTAGCTATTGGTCCCGGGCTTCGGCTTTCATATTGCAATGAAACGTAGCAATCCAAAGCTTCTTCCACTAGTTCTATTATTAGCTCATATAATTCAACGGGATGTGTAGGACACATGTAAGTTGCAAAACGAAGTTCAAGCTTGTCTACCATTTTCTTTATTAAAATAAATTTTTCCTGAGTCTTATTGCAAGCGAATGTCCGATGTTTATTAAAATATTGAAGAGAATGTTATTTATTTGTACATATTATCAACGTAGACGATAAACAGTAAACACGCCGTGTTCACGACCTCGCTGGTTCTTGTTCGCTGCTGTTTCGGTGACATCATACTGTAGTCTGTACACGTGATAGAATAATGATCAATAATACATATATTAATCCTATAATGGACAATTGGAATGTCTGTTTAGCATTAGCTTTTGGTATAAATGTTATAGAATGAATTTGATATATGATACTCTATAGTTACTTAATACTATATACGCGCTAATCTCATGATTTGAAAAATTATTTCGGTGTTAGATAGCCCATTCATCGAGGAAGGCTATATTATATCATCACGCTAAGACCAACACGAGCGGAGCCACGCGGGTGAAACCGCGGAGCGCAGCTAGTTTAAAATATACTTCAAAAGAACTGCATTTCTAAATAGAAATTTAATTTTTTGTACATATGTATTTGTAATAAAATGTATTTTTTTGTGTCTTTGAGCCTTTAATCTAGATAATATACATTTATACTATATACTACTAATATAAAGCTGAAGAATTTGTTTCTTTGACCGCGCCAATCACAGGAACTTATATACTGATTTAAAAATTCTTTCAACGCGGGGTTTGTACTTTGTTAAGTCATTCGCGAGTGTTATGGGCTATACTTACTTAAACAATCGTAATATAATATCATGTCCCAAGGGCGAAGTCAAGGCAGCCACCATAAACCAGGGTTGGAAAAAATCGAAGAAAGCACGATTTATTGAAAAAATCCTAATAATTAATCATTACTTTTTTGATTTTTTGCTTTTATTATTTAAGTAACTGTATTTTTGTGCGTAACGGAACGCGCCGCGTGCCTAAAGAGACAGTACGGGGATTTCCCTTTAATCTAACGTGCTATTGAATGTCAAACAAACTTTTTCCAGTGGTGAAGCAATTGTTTGGAGCGATAGCTTTTTAAGCTGCTGTAGAAAGAGTGTTTTCTACATTTGGAATTGTTCACAGCAAATTAAGAAACCGACTGGGAGTCGAAAAGGCTGGAAAACTAGTTTTTTTATTCAAATATTATAATAGTGATATTGATCCCTCAGATTTAAACGACCCTAGTTTTTAATAATTAAGATATCTTAATCTGTTTTATGCACAGGTTTTATGTTGATCTGTGAAAGAAAGTAAAATTAAACCCATGAATTAAACCTTTTTGTTTTAATCAAGTTTTAATCATTGATTTTTATTGGAAAAATTGGTTGTTTGTAAAGTAGGTTTTAGTTTACGATGGAGATGTTTACATGATAACCATGGTGATAACGTCTTATTGGTGGCAGCGTGGTGACTGGTGGCAGCGCTCGAGATGAGACGGGAGATCGGTCCGTCTCTCTCTCGATATACCTGCGATCGCGCTCGTGAGGTTTTGGTGTGACACAAGTTTCGGAACATGTCACCCGACAAACGATTTTAAAAACGTTATCACGTTAAAATCGGTTGATTTAAATCATGATTGTCTACCTGTACTTTCGAATTCTCATCTGCACTCAGTTGGACAGCTTACAAGTGACGGCATAGTGCTGAATCTTATTATTTTATGCTCTTATATCGTTCTAGATAGGTCACCTGGTAGTTCAAATGACCAATAACTTTTTCAACATGGGCCTGTAGTCTAATTTTGTTCTTTAACCATTGGCACTTGGCAGTACTCAGCACAGAGCAAGCACTCAGTAGTAGACTAGTAGTAGCGTTTAGCTACTATTATGTATTCTGTGCTAGTAGAGTCTTTACACAATACACAATCAGCACTCAGCCGTGGATGAGAGAAGTTAATATTTTTGTCATAAGATTGTGTTTTTTTTAGTCTGTGCCTTTTATACCTCTTTAACATAACATCTGTGTAACATATAAATTATAACCTAAAATATATATATAAAAGTACTCTGTGCCTAAAATACACAAACGTCAAACAAGCAGTTTGTTTATTCCATGGTTTATTCTAATCTGCTACATAAAAAATTATTAAGGTGTTTATAGGTACCGATTGCGAATCCTTAGATGAATTAAATTTGTATTTTTAAGAAATAGTCATGGGAAAAGAAGACACTACGACGAAGAAACGTCGCAAATTAAATACAAGTTCTAGTAACGAGAGCTCTAAACAAAGTCCCGTGGATTTGTACAAGGTAGAGTTCCGCTAATCTAAATAAATTTAGCTTATGATTTACTTAAGATATACCTAGAAATTTTTAAAGCCAATAAAGTTATTTAATTGAAGGTCCTCTTTTTTAGAAAGTAGTAGAATTCGAAGAATCTGAGGCTAAATTGAGGCCCGCAGAAAAAGATGCAACATTATTTATGAAAATTTGCCAAGATGTTCGTCAACTTTTTGCAGATATAGCAGAGTTAAAAGCCAAAGGCACAGAAGAGGTAAGTTTTCAAATATTTTAAACACAACATTGTCTTCAATTGCATAACAATGTCTTTGTAAACAATTCACATTGCAGGCTAAGGAAAAAATAAATGCAAAAAGAATAGAGGCGTCATTACAATTGGTTGCATTAAAAAAATTAAATCGTTTAGAAAAGGTGCGAACCAGGGCAGGACGGGACGCACTCCACAAGGAGAAGCAGAGAGTAGACTCAACTCAATTGCTTTTGCAAAATTTATTGTATGAAGCTGATCACCTAAATAAGGAAGTTACAAAATGTTTGCAATTTAAATCCAAAGATGAAGAAATTGAACTGGTGCCTGTTGAACATTTTTATAAAAATGCTCCAACAGAAATTACGCGTCCAGTAAGTTGTGGATTTAATTTTATAATTACAGAATAATGTACTAATATAATAACCTTAATAACCTCAAGTAATGTTAATGTTAACAGGAAATTACCAAAAAAGATGAACACCAACTTCAGCTAGCCAGGTTGGAATGGGAGCTTCGGCAGCGCAGAGAGCTAGCGGGAGCATGCAATGAACTTATTGCTTCCAAGGAAAGAGTGGCGGCGGCTATAGCAGCTGCGAGGTCCCGGCTGGATGCCTTAGCACCACATCTTAGAGATGTTCTTAAATCAACTAAGCCTCTACAGGAGTGCTTGGCATTGAGACTAGATGAAAAGAGAGAAGAAACTAAATTGGCATCTTTACTTCCCTCACCTCTATTTCTTCTTTATACAAATGCCAGTGCATATTCTGATGCATTGGGTGTTAAAAACATAAGCGTAGGTAGGTGTCACTATTTTTTTAAATGCAAATACATTGTGTGTTTTTAGTTTTTTCAAATCGGACCAGTAGTTCCTGAGATTAGCGCGTTTAAACAAACAAACTCTTCAGCTTAATAATATTAGTATAGATGATTTGACAAAAGGATAATTTTTAGTTTTAGACAATTATGAATACCTTACTATATTAATTGATTATCACCACTAGACAAATTCTTATAATATACATATTTTATTATAATACACAAGCATAATGAATGGTCCTAGAATATTTTTTTTAATTTGCAGTTATATCTGGAGATGAAGATGAAGCTAGAAGGCTAGAACAAATAAGCCATGTAGAAAATGAGCTGGTTGTTTCCAATGATTCAGATTCAGATCAAGATGCTAATGATGAGGATCAGCGGGAAAAAAAGAAACGCCATCATAGATCAACAAAAGTATCAAAAGAGGAGAAGGCAGAAGCAAAAAAGAAAGAAGCTCTGAAAAAGCACCCCTTAAATGTTTCTCTATCAGTTAAAATCCCTGATGGAACTGCTTTAAACTTGGCTTTTTCCTATCTTATGCATTTAAAAATCATTGTGGTCAAGTTTTATTTAGATCATTCAAAGCCAATTGCCGGAGTTTCCGCTGCTGATGTCCTGGATGGAGACTGTGTCCTCAATGAGTTGTATACTGGAGATACAGGAAATGACTCTCCTCATCCGGCCACTGCTTATGTACTTAAGGCAGCTGGTATTGCAGATGCTTTTCAACACTTTATTCCTGAAGTGGGTAGGCCTTACATATGGGCCCAAAGAATGTGTGGATTAGATTTTATGACTGCAATAGGAGACGAACAGAAAGATCTTAAAAATTTCCAATTATGTCCTAGTTTAAGTGTGGCTACAGTTGAAAATTTTATTTTTACTTTACAAAAAAGATTAAAAGCAAGAGTTGAACTAATGAAAGAGTTGCAAGATCTTGAGTCTGGTAAAATCATGCCATCTAAAGAAACTTCTACTATTAGGTTGTCAGGATCTTTGACACAGTGGCAATCAGTCAGTTGGTCAGAATATAGTCAAGCTCCATCAACAGCATTTTTAATATCAGAAGGTTTAGTTACTCCAGATAACATGTTATATCGTGCAATCATTACTCGCCAGTCTGCAAAATTAGTGGCTTTAGTGGCCCTAAGCAGTGATTACCCAAAGAAAGCGCCTCTTTTCTCATTAACTCTACATTACAATGGAACTCATCACAATGCTACTAATGATGATATTAGAGATATTGAGAGAGTTGTCAATACAGATTGGCAAAGTGGGAATATTAAATCTCATCATAGTCTTTCACACAAAATCCAACAATTGTTAATATGTCTTGATATTTTGTTAGAATCAATGGGTACATCTGAATTTCCGCCTGATAAAGTCATGATGCAACCTGTGAGGGGCAGAAACAGGATGAAACCTTATAAATACGTAAAACAAGGAACAGGTATTTTTGTACAGTATTGATGTAACAATTCTGTTTATAAAAAATAAATACTTATTTTGTAAAATACATTTGTTTTCATTAATAAATAATCCCTCTTAATCTACACTTATATTAGAAAGAAATGATTTATTTTTGTATGTAATGAATAAACTCGGAATTTCTGGAATGATTCTAAAAATTCATTCATCAAGATTGTTTGGAGGCTACATTATAATAGAACCTAATAGATCCCACCGCAGGGTTATTGCGTTCATAGTTTTTTTGATTAAACCAAAATTTTATAAGTTTATTTTTAATTAGGAGAATATCTATATTATATCGACTAGGTTGCCAGTCAAAATTTGGCCGCATGCATGTTTAATTCTATAGTAGACCTAGAACTCAACTATAGAAATAGGGCTTGCCATTCAAAAAATATGAAATTTAAAATTTTCAATATCTACGTATAAACAAATAGCCGCCTCCTTGGTGCAGTGATTGACGCTTGAGCGTAGCACCGAGGGGTCGATCACCTACTATTACCTATTTAATTTGGTTTGTTCCTAAAGAAAATCGATCAGTGCAACAGATGTATAATGCATCTGCCCCTTCCCCACTAGGGGAAATGGGACTTCACTTATGTATAAACAAAAAATAAAATACACGCCGTGGCGCAGGTGTAGGTATCTTTACGCTGCCTAGTATCACAGAATAATTACTAGTAGCCTAGATACAGAAGCTTTTCTTCGCAATGGTTTTCAAAGAAATATGTACTCAAATCAAAATGTATAATATTTTATGTTAAGATTCTCTAATATAAAATACTAGCAAATAGCAATGCCCTGCAGTTAGACTACAAGCCCGCATAGGACAAAAATATGGGTCAAATGAACCACCAGGGGACATATCTAGAACGATAGCAGAGCAAAAAATAATAAGATCCATCACTATGCCGTCACTTGTAAGCTGTCCAACTGAGTGCAGATGAGAATTGAAAAGTACAGGTAGACTCGGTAAATTTTGGTCATATATTTTTGTACGGCATTCTTAACCATCGATAGATCCATTAAAAATAATAAGAAACCGCTCAGTGCCGTACAAAAATGGTGGTCCACCAAGTCGGAATTTTTATTTAATTTCCGAGAGTTACCGGGGGTAAATTTGGTCATTTGACCATGTACGGCATCTGTGTCATACTATTGCTATACTGCTTTTAATCCATTATTCCGCAACGCCGTACAAAAATCATGGGGACAAGGGGAAAAAATCGAGAGTTGTAATCCCCTCTCTTTCCCCACTCCAGGGGGTCATTTGACTAAGTACGGCTTCGGTTCCAAAACATTATCTAGCACTCAAAAGTACTATTAAAAGCAATGCCGTCAAAAAATAATTGTTCTTTTTAAATGTATACCAATAATCATCTTAATTTCATCGAATTCTTGATATAAAGAGCTGTAAGGTCATTTGACCCTGTACGGGAACTTTTTTTTTAACATGATATTGTAAAATTCAATTGTTGTATAGTATTGCCGTTCAAAAGAAACCGTTCTAAAAAAAGTTATAGAGAAATGCAAAACCAGAAATTTTGTTAAAGTTTAAACATCGTAGATTAATGAAATATAATAGTTTTCTACACTTTATCCGTTGTTTTAAATAGTATTAACATAGATAAATTAGGAAAAAACGATGCCGTACATTTTTGTGCAGACCACATCTTTTAGGCTGATGAAAGCGACGAAAGCTACAATTTTAAGAGTGCTTTATGGCCATTTGATACAGTACAGCATTAACATATTTTTACCCAACTACGGCAAAGCAAAAGGAGGGTTATGGTTGTTTACAGGTCATGTATGTATGTTCATCTATTCCCTCGTAACTTCTAAACTACTTATCAGAATTCGACAAATGACATATCATTAGATGCGTCTGAATTGTTCACTGGATAACCAACGACCAGCTAGCTAAAGGCTATATGGGGTTTCACAAAATCTAATGTGGCGCCCTCTAGCGGACAAAACATACAGAGTAAAAAAATAAAGTTAAGATAAATATGCAGTGTTTGGTATCATTTGAAAGCGCTTTACTTGTACATTTTGAATATGTATATATTACTAGCATTTGCTTGTGACTTTACCTGTATTCATGGACTGATAGCATATAATTCACATCTTTTCGTTCATAGCTTTTTTATTAGTTCATCAATTTAACGGAGTCCATTCCACCTGACTCCGACTTTCCAAGGTGATAATTAACCACCTCGAGCTTCTTAATATTAATGTATATTTATATTTTATTATAAAAATATAAAGCAAACATTTCGTTATATGGATTTTTTTCTTTTTCAGATTTTTCCCCTTTGAACCAATGAAAATGTACGGCACATGAAAAAATATTATCTATGCATAAAATACTTTAAAAATAAATTTATTTCGTGTTGTGTCAAATGACCCCCTGGAGTGGGGAAAGAGAGGGGATTACAACTCTCGATTTTTTCCCCTTGTCCCCATGATTTTGTACGGCGTTGCGGAATAATGGATTAAAAGCAGTATAGCAATAGTATGACACAGATGCCGTACATGGTCAAATGACCAAATTTACCCCCGGTAACTCTCGGAAATTAAATAAAAATTCCGACTTGGTGGACCACCATTTTTGTACGGCACTGAGCGGTTTCTTATTATTTTTAATGGATCTATCGATGGTTAAGAATGCCGTACAAAAATATATGACCAAAATTTACCGAGTCTACCTGTACTTTTCAATTCTCATCTGCACTCAGTTGGACAGCTTACAAGTGACGGCATAGTGATGAATCTTATTATTTTTTGCTCTGCTATCGTTCTAGATATGTCCCCTGGTGGTTCATTTGACCCATATTTTTGTCCTATGCGGGCTTGTAGTCTAAGTTTCACCCGCATAGATAGCGATATCGTGACAGTGAAAAGTCTACTATACCTAGGTCGGACTATAGGTTTAATTTTTAATCACATGAAAATCACCTTTACCCCGTCCCGCACTACGGCCTGCTCGAACAGTATACCTAGGTACTATTTTCTGTAGATTGACACTTTTAAAAATTCGTTATATCTTTTGAATGGAATATCCAATTCTTTTCATTTAAAAAGTATTTTGCTGGTATTGAAACAGTCTATAATAAAACATCATTTAATGGGATAAGGATTAATATATGTGTATGGATAACATGGTTTGATTACTGTCGGCACTTCTATTTACTTTGAAAACGTAAAAAAGTTGTTGTAGTAACATAACTACTGAAGATGGACATATGGTATCGTGGACTTTCTTGTAGATATTGATCCATTCTACAATACCGTAGAACATTTTTTTGTTCTATCTTCCATAGATTCCGCAGCGCACGCGATGCCAGAACTTTTATTGAGGAATTTTTTACACCTTGGGTTACATTATTGCATTTTTGGTAAGGATCTCTATTTTTTTTCAAAATGCAATATAGCCTATGTTGCTCAGTGAAGATGCAGCTTTCTAATGGTGTGTAAGAATTTTTGAAATCGGTCCAGTAGTTTATGCGTGAAAACCATACATACATAATTACAAACTTTTCCTCTTTATAATATTAGTATAGATATAGATCATCATTTTTCTTTTTGTCATTGCGTACTAAGACCCCTGTAGAACCGCCATCCTGTTACAAATGACCCGAAATTTTGTGTCAGTGTTTCGGGTCATTTGTAACAGGATGGCGGTAATTGCAAACGTAATAAATACTTAAAATATTCTACGTTATCAGCGTACATCAAGCGTACTGCGTACATGCCAAGCTTTAGGTTCCATTGAGTATAGTAAATGCACATGCGCACATACATCCACAGACAAATGTCCAATTACTACTAAATATAATAGTGGGTACTCTAGGTATTAAATCAAAACAAAATTAGGTATAATACAACAGTCTTTATTTATTCTTATTTTTGTAAAGCATTGATCATTTTGGGAAAGAAAATAAAAAATACATAATAGGATCACAATTGGCTATTACAGAATACAGTTTGCGAAAATACACAAATTTAAACATCATACTGAAAAATTTCCTAAAAAATACTTTGAAAACATTATTCGTAGCTTAACCTAAAAATGCCATATTGTTATTGGTCGATAATGAGATCTATAGCATCTTGTCCATATCGAGATATTTTACTTCATAATTTTCACACTACATAATTAATAGTAATAATATTAGAATGTTAATACAATAATTATGAGATGTGTTTGCAAAAAACAATACTACATTTTTACACCTACATGTACATTTTGATATTCTCTTTGTCAATTTCTAAAATTATATAAAACCTCTTTAATGGCAATATGTATATGTTAGCGGAGCTGAATGGACATGTCATAAATTTCTTGTACTAAAGTTACAAACAATAATATGAAAGTACAACCATTATTAAAAGCAAGAAGCTTATATCTAATACACTGGAGATTTCAGGTATGAACTTGCCAAGTTGGTGTGAAAGGTATAAAAAAACATACAGGCGTCAATCCATGTCATATTTTCTTGTTACAAGTTAATGTTCATACTGAAATCTCCAGTGTATTAGATATAAGCTTCTTGATTAAAAGAGTATAATGACACATCTATTTATCTACTTATCTATGAAAGTTTAAGCTGTACTAATTCATTTGCACTAAAATGTTCTAGAGCTCTACAGTCCCTACTTAAAAGAAAACCTACATACTGTTAAAAAAATATATAACTTACTATTGCAATCTCTGGTAATCTTCTTTACTACATTTGTGTTTATATGATTTGTTGAAGTCATTCACTTTTTTATTTTTACACATTTTTTAAATATTTTTTTTTTATCACTTCAAGTCATTTATAAAGACAAAATAAAATCACTTCTCATCTTGTATAGTGTACTTAATTCTATATGTTGATAGCTTATTGCATTATGAGATCCCAGCCTCTAGTTTTACGTCCATTATCTTGCGCGGCCCTTTGAGGCAATTGAGCCGCCTCTGTACTGCATCCCGATCTGTATTGTAACATAATTTAATTAGGACATGTAAGAAGTGTTTTGATTTTATGTAAACAGGCCCAGTAGACAAAGTAACAATTACAAAACGATAACGAAGTTAGAAATCGCAAAAATGTATGGGATTGACATACGCCGCGTTAGATCACGTGGTCTATCTAATGTCAATCCCATACATTTTTGCGATTTCTAACTTCGTTATCGTTTTGTAATTGTTACTTTGTCTAAGGCCCAAGGTCGTTAGAGTCATGCGTATTTCCGTTACGAGTTGACAATATTCAAATAATTAAGAAAAATTTCAAAGATTTTTTCACCACAGTAAAGGCACTAATATTATATATAGTGAAAAAATTAAAAATAAAACTAAAAAACACACTCAAATATGATAAACTCATGACATCATTTAGTTCTGACCGATCCTTGATAAGTGGTTAAATTTGAGTTAGTAACATACATTTCCCTATATTCATAAAATATTTTTTTTACGTATAATATATTTTTAAGCTATTGCATAGCTTCTATCGCGGGCCTTGAGCGCGGGGACCGAATCCAGAAATTCCGTTACGAAAAAGACCTCACGCTCCCCACTCCGTCGGGCACGGAGGTGTGGCTTGAAGGCATGCTATGCAATAGCTTTACCGCGGCAGTCCCCCAGTGCCACACGTCTTTTTTTTATATATTTATTTATTTATAGGTGCACTCACACTTGGAGAGCGTGGTGCGGTGGTGCGGGTGCAGCGGCTGGCGCTGCACGAGCGAGTGCAGCAGCACCTGCGCCGACATGTAGCGCCGCTCGCACTCCTTCACGTCGCCGAACAACTCCTCGATAGCTGCCATCTGGCACTGCCGCCCAAATTACACGTTATTTATTTATTTATTTACTCTTTATTGTACAACAGTCTTGTAAAATAAAAGTACAACAAAACCATTCAAAATGTACAAATGGCGGCCTTATGGCTCTAAGCCATCTCTGCCAGGCAACCTTCAGGTAAAGGACAGAGCATAATATACCAAAGGCTAGGAAGCCAAATAACTAATTAATTTAAAATAATAAATTCGAAGAAAAAAAAAAGAAAAATAAATAAATAAAGCACAACGTCACACATAATTTATACATACAACATAAATTACGGTTAGGGCATTGACATTCAATAATTTCAGTAGTAGATCCACAATCACGCTCATCGAGCGTTTCCTATGCCTAAACTTGTGCAGAGTTTTGTATTATGAGTGTTACTAGAGATATTAAACATTACTGCCACGAAATAAGGTGTAAATTTTAATGAATGATTTATACAAAGCCACTCGGACATCTTTTTACGAACTTTTAGTAATGATTGATTTGTCTCAAGATACGAATATTGTTAATATGTATTTAAGAAACCTGAGAAGATAAAAGTCATAAATTTAGGGAAAACTCACCAGTTCAATAGCATGTTCGTAAAGTATTTTATCACAGACCGCCGGCGTGACTCCCGTTTCGTGTAGTCGTCGCGATTCGTTCACTATCCATTTATATTTGCCGTTCATAAGTGATACCACTGTAAATTTATAATAAATAAGAATGATTGTTTTGAGTATTGAATACAAAAAAGAGCGTTAGTGCTCAGCGCACGCGTCAGAATTGAAACCTCTTTGGCAAGATTCAAAGATACCAGAATCGTCGCCTTACTTAATGTGACGGTACTGAAATTTTACTCTCAACGCGCCTAAAGAAGTTTCACTTCAAAAATAAGGTATCAAAAGAATTCGTCATTCATCAAAAACAAAGCACTTTTTTATAAAATTGACTTGATTGTTCGCTTAGAAAACATTAATAGAAATGATCATCCAAAATTATCTATACATATAATAAATCTGTAGAAGGGTCAATTCTGTACATTGAAAATATTGAAAAAATAAATAGCAGGGGGTGTTACTGGATCGATACCAAACCCAAATATGTGATTAAAAAAATTTTTGTCTGTCTGTCTGTATGTGAAGGCATCACGTAAAAACTAACGGTTCGATTTCGATGAAACTTGGTATAATTATACCTTATTATCCTGGGCATAAAATAGGATACTTTTTATCCCGGAAAAATACGTAGAAATAAATAAATCTTAATTTTTCCGCGCGGACAGAGTCGCGGGCGGAAGCTATCTATACATATAATAAATCTGTAGAAGGGTCAATTCTGTACATTGAAAATATTGAAAAAATAAATAGCAGGGGGTGTGACTGGATCGATACCAAACCCAAATATGTGATTAAAAAAATTTTGTCTGTCTGTCTGTCTGTATGTGAAGGCATCACGTAAAAACTAACGGTTCGATTTCGATGAAACTTGGTATAATTATACCTTATTATCCTGGGCATAAAATAGGATACTTGTTATCCCGGAAAAATACGTAGAAATAAATAAATCTTAATTTTTCCGCGCGGACGGAGTCGCGGGCGGAAGCTAGTATTTAATAAATTTCGCAAGACACATGATAATAAAATTGAAAAAATTATATGTATTTAATAAATTTGGCAATAAACATGATAATAAAATAGTGTGTGCGCACTGACCGCTGCGCACTTGCGGCGTGGGCTGCAGCGTGCGCTCGCGGTAGCAGTCGGCGGCGAGGCGCAGGCCGGCCGCCAGCGCCTGCATCGCCTGCACCAGCAGGCCCAGGCGCACGCTCTCGTTGCAACGCTCTGCAAACGGGACACAATTATTGACGTGACAACGTCTTATAATTCGATAGAGCCGGCTGCACGCACGAAAAAACATGACTCATGCGGCGTTACCTCGCTCTGAGGCGTTCCGTGTAAGGCTTGAAGTGCAAGCGAGAGCGCGGAACGAGTGACAAAGAAGCACAATCGGACGTTGTCACGTTCAACTATCGTCAGTAAACCGACTTTACAGACAACCAATTTTTTTTTATACTTATTACGCTAAAAGTTCTATTTCATTCATTCAAATGTCACCGTTAAATGTATCCAAATCAAATTTCATGTATTTGTTATTAAATAAAATTATTTATTTCAAAGTATAGTGATTTCTTTACACACATCGTTATTTAACGTATAAAAAGCATGTTTAAATTATTTTCCTATACTGTGTAGTGTGTGTATTACAATTACTTTAAATAAGAATTAAAAATTAAGTCAACGTATGCAATAGTACTAAACTACCAGAAGCAGAAATCGTTTTTAACAGGTCTATATTGACTCAATTTGAAGACACAGTTTGGTTCACACATTACACCAAAAATTTACAAAGATTTTCTGTAGTAAACATTCCCGTAAACAACATATTACGAACTGACCATCAGAAGCGTCCATGAGAGCGGCGATGGGCGCGCCGCACGACACCGCCAGGTCGGACAGCAGCTCCGCCAGCATCAGCACAAAGTTCAGCTGCGAGAACACTTTGCTGTGCTCCTCCTGTGATGCGTAAAAATATTACAATAATTATAAAAAACTATTGTGTGGTTTTATGAAACCACGGTAAAAGTGAAACTTAGGCACAAAATTATCGTATTTGTACGATAATTCTCGTACGGTTCGACCGTCACGCGACCTGCGCTACACAGACCAAAAAGTTTGAGACGATGTAATAAAAGTTTCACATTTCTTCAATATTTCAATGTCACTATATAAAAACAGATACAATTTTATACTATAAACTACTATAATACATATTCATCACAATATGCTTATATTAAATGCGCACTTGAGTTCGATAGTATCGATAAGGTTATGTGGTATAGATAAAAATAATTGGTAAGTAATTATTATCATTCAAAATGTCTTACGGCGGCCGTTCAAGCAGTTGAGACCGACGGCTTGAAGCCGCGACCACGCAGTGAACTATAGACATTCATTCATTCTGCCGTACACCTACTGCTCGAGCAGTCGCGACCGCTTCAAGCCGTTAACTGCGCGGTTTGTAGCGACAGCTCGAGCAGTCAACGACCGACCGCTCGAGTTGTCCGTGCACGTCGCTCAGCCGTTAACTGTTAGAGCGTATACGCACTATGCGGGTAGCCGCATTGCGGGTAGCCGCATTGCGGGTAGCCGTCCGGCTGACCGCAAGCACAATTATGTACGTAATATTCATTTCTATGCGCACTGCGATGCGGCTACCGCAGACCGCACAGTGCGCATAGAAATGAATATTTCGTACATAATTGTGCTTGCGGTCAGCCGGACGGCTACCCGCAATGCGGCTACCCGCATAGTGCGTATATGCTCTTAGAGCAGGCCGTGTACGAGCGGGCTTATTTCTAACCGAATTTTACGCTTACAACGAATAATAATAAGGCCGCCTTCTGTGTTGTATGTCCTAGCTTAAGTTTTTATTGTACAGTCACGAGCAATAATATATGCCTAGGGGGCGATGTGCAAAAATATCTGTCACTAGAACTAATTCAATAATATCTGTCTGCCCGTATACAGCAAAAATATCTGACATTAGTAGGCAGCATAATAAAGTGGCATCAAAATTATGTGACGAAAATGTTACAGCAAATAATTGTGCCAACCTCTCACGGCATAAATATGTGACATCAACTAGGAAGCAATAATATCTGACACAATTTCATATTTCTGTATTTTGCATCGATTCCTCATACAAATCTATATGTCGGAGATCCCCCCCCCCCTGATATTACCGAACGCAAGCGCATGACTCACGAAGTGCACTTGGACATGGCCGTGGTAGCGGACGGGCATTCAAGTGTTGGAGCTCGTGCCGAGCGGACTTGTCTGTTCGAGTCTATATCAGTCTCTATATTAGTTTGAGTTTAGATTCGCTATACAAAGTATTCATTTCAGTTCATAAGTGATTGTCAGTGTTAGATTCCGTTTATGTCTTTTGATGCTCGAAGTTACCCAAGATGCCCACTGTAGAGGATATAACCAGCCCACATAGTCTTAGAATCCAGCCGTCGCCGATATATACTTCTATACTAATATTATAAAGAGGAAAGGTTTGTATGTATGTATGTATGTATGGTTTTCACGCATAAACTACTGGACCGATTTTGATGAAATTTGGCACAGATAATCTTTAGACCCTGAGAAAGAACATAGGCTACCTTTTATTTCGAAATATGTACCACGGGCGAAGCCGGGGCGGACCGCTAGTCATAAATATGTGACATCAACTAGGTGGCAATAATATCTGACACAATTTCATATTTCTATATTTTGCATAGATTCCTCACAAAAAGCATAAATATGTGACATCAACTAGGAAGCAATAATATCTGACACAATTTCATATTTCTATATTTTGCATCGATTCCTCACAAAAAGCATAAATATGTGACACCGACTAGGTGGCAATAATATCTGACACAATTTTATATTTCTGTATTTTGCGTTGATTCCACACTAAAAGCATAAATATGTGACATCAACTAGGAAGCAATAATATCTGACACAATTTTATTTTCAATACAAAATTGAAGGATTGGAAGAGATTGCTTTAAAGCAATAAGGCCGCCTTTTCGTACATACTACCCGTTCGCTTCGAGTTGGCCGTCGATGACCGTTACAAAATGACGTCACAGGCACATCAACTGGTACCGTCGACAAAAAAAATAATAACACTCCGAAAAATAAAATGGCAAAAACAGTTCGTATAATTACTTACTACAGCGATTTCCTCGCTAATAGCAGTAAAAAACCATATAAAACTTAGCAAAACGATCAAATAACATAACCAAAAACAACGGGAGCGATATTAGTGACGGTCGGGCGCACGTGATAGAGTTGCTGACGGTACTAATAGGGTCTGTCTAGGAGTGCGGTGCGGTGAAGCGGGAAGGGTGGGAGCGGCCAACTCGAAGCGAACGGGTAGTATGTGCCTTCGTGATTGTTTCTTCTTTTTTTAATTATTGTACCTATTTTGTTATTCTCTGTCTGGTATATATGTACAATAAAGTATAAATAAATAAATAAATAAATTTTATTTTAACTAACTAGTTACGTTGTATAAAAACATTATTACCATATTAATTAATATGTGCCGTCGTTGTATACTACATATTGTATGTCTGGATATTACATATATCCTACTTTATCACCCGTATCGTTTTAACACCCGCGGCTTCGCCCGCGTTTTCAAAGAAAAACCCGCATAGTTTCCGTTCCTGTGGGATTTCCAGGATAAAAGCTCTCATAAGCGTTAATCCAAGTTACCTTCTATGTGTGTGATAAATTCCATTTTCTCTTTTATTTGTGTGAAAGAGTAACATAAACATCCTTACATGATACTCACGAACTTTCGCATTTATAATATTAGAAGGATATCATATCATGACAAAATTAAAGTATTCATATACTTATATGAATGCCCACTTGGGTAGATCTATTTTATTTGAAGGTTCAGTGTAACCTTCATGTATTATTTAGAAATTGTTTTGTCACATGTTTTGTTATATTTGACGTTAGCGGCGTTTGACACGATTGCTCCGTTATTCATTTTCATTTACCTATAATATTGCTATTATTTTATTGAGTATCGAAAATTATGGCAAGTTATCATATTATCGTAAATTTATTAAAAGAAAATATTTACAAAATATAATGTGTCTTTTGTTCATATTCTTACCCCAGCAAAAAACATAACACTAATTCAATAAATAACGTTTTACCTTTTTAAAATCCTATCCTATCTTATCCTACTAGTCCTACTATAATCCTACTTCCTATCCTACTAATCTACTTAGTATTATTAATGCGAAAGTTTGTGAGGATGTGTGTTTGTTACTCTTTCACGCAAATACTACTGAACCGATTACAATAAAATTTAGCAGACAAATAAAGGGTAACTTGGGTTAACACTTAGGATAGGTTTTATCCCAAAATATCCACGGGATCGGGAACTATGCGGTATTTCTGTGAAAACGCAGGCGAAGCCGCGGGCGGAAAGCTAGTGTCACATATTTATGCTTTTTGTGAGGAATCAATTATATTTTACAATACAGAAATATAAAATTGTGTCAGATATTATTGCCTCCTAGGTGACGTCACATATTTATGCTTCGAGAGGTTGTCACAATTATTTGCTGTAACATTTTCGTCACATAATTTTGATGCCACTTTATTATGCTGCCTACTAATGTCAGATATTTTTGCTGTATACGGGCAGACAGATATTATTGAACCCGTTCTTATGACAGATATTATTGCTAATCTGCAAATGGTAATATATTTATGCTTCTGACTGTACCTACTATTGTTATATTTGCAGCACAATAAAGTGTTTAAAATAAAAATAAAATAAATAATAATCAGCAAATGCACTCACGGCGAGTATGGTCTCCTCCTGCAGGTTGGGTATGTAGACGGGCGGGTCGTGCGCGGGCAGCTTGAGCGCGCGCAGCAGCGCGTCCGGCAGCGCGCCGCGCTTCGGCGAGCACGAGCCGCTCGCCTTCAGCGCCAGCGGCACTGGTGGCGAGGAGCCTTTCAGACGGATAGCCATCAACACAAGCGTAGAGCTCGCTCATACACATCACACACACACACACACAGCGGCAAGAGCGTACAGCTGGTGCGCTCTCACAGAATAGTAACGCATATAGAGATGTGGTATCTCTATATCGCTACTCTTACAGAATTGTACAACCACACTCTCAAATCTCGCAAAATCGTAATGCCCGTTTTACATTATGCCAGTCCAGCGTTGGGACTGGATTTCATCACTGGACTGGAATAATATAAACCAGGCATCATGCATGCAATATACCGCTCTCTCCAAATTACAAAATATTATGTAGAAGCTCTCCTTCTTACAGTATGTTTATACAAGGTGGAAATACCTCGTTCTCGTAGATGTTAGGCAACGCACAGCTAAATTTTTATAACTTACAGAATGACATGACTACGAATACATTTTGGCACTACATATTTCATTTTTCTTCAACAGTCAGAAAAGTAAAGATAAGAGCAAGCAAAATTAAAATTTGCAATAATATAGACGTCTGATCTGATCCTGTGTAATTTTATACTTGGTAGAAAGCATTCCAGAGATATAGACACGCAATACTTTTCTAATATCACTTTAAGTCTAGTAAAATCGATCAGTATAAATGAACAAGTCACATCTTAATCTGACTAGATAATGGAAAAATTATCTTACATATCTCCTATTAGTCCGTTGAATAAAAAGTTCTAGAGTGCGTGAGTTAGTAACGTAAGATGTTTCTTCGGAAACATGTCAAGAGTCCCTAGGTAATAAACATACTAAAACCCCGGGACGCTAGGAGGAGCCTAGGGGAGGACGCTAGGGGGATTAGTGTACCGGTCACAAGTTGCACTTTTGAGTTTTTTGGAAGAAAAAAAATAAAAAGTTCAAGTATCCTAACTAAATCCAGTTCCCATAAAGTATATATGTACAGGTAAATTAGCTTGGAGAAATTTTTGCGTTTGTAGTAGTGTATGGTCAGCAAATAAAATAAAACAACATTTTATTTTTAGTTTTTATTTTATACAGGGTTACTTGTAAAACACCAGCAACCTCGCAGGACAAGATAGCTAACATCATAAATAACAACATTTGTTCTACGACTTTTGGCATAACGCAATAAATTATTTTTAAATGATTTTTTAAACTTTTATTGTACTCTCCTTACATTTGTAAGTCTATGTTCTATTAATTATCGGATGGACGACGCGACGCCCCCTTCCCCCTCTCGTTCGCTTTTTGTTTACGTAATTTTTGGGAGGCGTAGAGTTTATAATATTCAGACGGAAAATTAAATGAATATTTATTTTTGTATGAAAATAAAATCTAACAAATTATCAAAAGTCGAAATGTTGTTACTTATGATGTTAGCTATCTTGTCCTGCGAGGTTGCCGGTGTTTTACAAGTAACCCTGTATATATAAGGGATTTTAAATTAAACTATATGTGTTTCTCCTCTGAAAAAGATGAGACTTTATTTTAATATTTGCACATTTAACATACATATAACTTTTACATTAACAATGTTACTAAAATGAAAAATTTACTAACCTGAAAAAGAAACGACATTTAAAGTTTAATTATTTAGTTTGAGAAGTCAAAGGCTTGCCTCGACCATGTTTTAACACTGGAGCCATATTGAATTAACAATATAAAGTTACAACACTTACACACAAATTAAACACTAGTTATGGCCCTGCCTTCATACAAAACTGCTGAATACGCCGTTCGCACGGGAATAGAATGTGGATGCGATTTCCCTTATAGCATCCAAGCTTACGTCTTTATAATTATTAAACTGTATAAATTCATTCTTTAACTCCGGTCTGCATCGTGCAGACATGGGTGTAAAAGTCTCATTTTAGCTATTAAATGTAGTTTTTAAGTACATCTGAGTTTTCATTTGGGGCCTCCGGCTGCGGGACATGTAATTCACTTCAACAAATATTATAACAATAATAACAAATAATAACAACAATCAACAAATACAAAATTTATCAATTAAACTACGTACATAATAATTATAATTTTTGAATGAAATGTGCTTTATGTTCTAACGCTACCAAACGACTGCACGTGGCACCTGCGGACAGCGTAAACTGGTTTATTCTGGTTTTGTGCGTGTTTCCACTTTCCACTATCAAGTGACGATTTATTTATTTGTTTTGTTTCGTAATTATTATGGTCAAATATTAATTATGAAACAAATTATTATGGACACGATATTTTATTGTTTCACGGTAGTCGCCTTGTCGTTTGCTCAAGGACGTAAAATTGAATGATATATTTTTTTTTATAAAGTCAAAACCATTTTCTTTCAAATAAAAACTTGTTTTTATTGAAAACAAAAGTGTTGCTAGGAATAAGTATAAAGTTAAATAGTAATGTTAGGATATCGAAACATTTTTGTATAGGCCAGAACGATATAGTGGAAACGCGCTCTAAGATCTGAGTAATATACACACCACTACATATGCAAAAATTTCTCCAAGCTAATTTACCTGTATATAAAATTCAGTTCCCCGTAAACGCCTCCGTGGTGGAATCTGGTATTTTTATCAATGATAGACCTATTTATGAGCAATCTATCTGTACCGGTCACAAGTTGCACTTTTGAGTTTTATGGAAGAAAAAAATAAAAAGATCAAGTTCAGTAACTCAAACTGCCCTAATATAATATTTTGACAATCGATTCCTCCTAAAGGCTTCCATGGAGGAATGTGTTTATTTTACCAATTATAGACCTAATTAAGAGCAATCTATCAGTACCGGTCACAAGTTGCACATTTGAGTTTTTTGGAAGAAAGAAATATTTTTTGATCGATTGATGTGTAGTATGGGGAAATTGTTTGAGCCAAAATCATTTTTTACTGCGTATAACTCAGAAACGGTAGGATATAGGAAAAAATGATTTAGGTACAACTTGTAGATAATTTTATGGCCTTTCAACTTTTGCTTGAAATTTTTCTCTAACATGTACCGTTTTTTGAGATTTAAGCGAAAAATGAAAAAATGGACACATTCCCCCCCCTCCCCCCACTCCGGGGCTCCTCCTAGTGTCCCGGGGTTTTAGTATGTTTATAACCTAGGGACTCTTGACATGTTTCCGAAGAAACATCTTACGTTACTAACTCACGCACTCTAGACCCCCCTTGGAGGGACTCATTCAATGGACTATATCTTTTTTCACGTTTAAGACCTAATTATATATTTCATAACAAGTACACTTACGGCTCGCGTTGGTCGGCGAGACCTGCCACAGCGAGGGCGGCGGGGAGCTCCCGGAGGCACTGCGTCGACGTGTCGACGGGGGAGTCCCCATTGTGAACGGAACCTACACAAATAAACAAAAATGAAATATGCGTAAAAAAGGGTTAAATATTATCTAAAAAATGGAAAAAGCACTATGTTATCCAAATGTGGTGAGGTGATTTTCACTACGGACATAAACAGCAAGAACACTCACAATCTTTTTACGATATACCTAAAAACAAATGTTTTATATCAGATTATTTTAAGAAAGGAATAATCTATCAATTTCAATAAAAACTATACGTTATACTTACAGTAGGCGGCGAGAGAGATCCAATGTTGGTCGCATTTCGGTTGTGGTTTGATCGAAGGACGTCTATGGGTTGCGACCGTGGTACATTGGAACCTGCCGTTAATGGATTCTGAAAAATTTTATAACATATTATTAAACAAAGTAGACTGTAAATTAAGGTTATTATTTTTTTAAATAAGTGATTTAATAATATAAAACATATTAATCGTTTGAGTTTATGTGGCCATTTATCTGGTATCAAATATATTTATAAGCCATTATTTATTTATAATCGTGTCAAGTGGAATGTTTTTACTTTTTATTATATAATAACAAAGCTTAATATGACGTTTCTTATAGGTTGTGCAATAAAAATACAATTAAAATAATCATAATTAGTCTCAGACGCGTGGATCAATTTATGTTCGAAGAGGCTATTCGTGAGTAGGTCTTAAGGAAAATAAAGTCAAGGATGTAAAATTATCTAGGCCATATAAGTAATATCCTTATTTTTTATATCTTATCTTGAAATGAACGAGGAAAGATGACACTACATGAAATTTCATAATACAATTACAGGTTTTACATTTACATATTTGAAATTACTCTATCCATATTTTTTTCACACCAACATAACATAATATTTCAACGAATTTGAAGCATTGCATGCACTTTACAAAGTGACAGTGACAGACATTAAACTCAAACCAAAAAGTTAATGGTCATCTTTATATCTATTATAAAGCCGCCCATTCACATCACTCGCAACTCACCCTCATCTGCACATTGTGTTCCGCGATGGGCGCGTGCGACACGGGCAAGTGCGGCGAGTGGGGCGAGTGGGGCGAGTGGGGCGAGTGCGGCAGGTGCGGCGAGTGGGGCGACGGCGAGTGGGGAGAGTGCGGCGTGTGGCGCGTGAGGGCCAGGGAGCGGGGCCGCGGGGCCGCCTCGCTGGACGACGACCCGCCCGAGTACTCGCCCGAGCCGCTGTCCGCTTCCACCACTACGAAGTCCTCCGCGCCCGCCCATACCGCTTCGGATGAGTCGGCTGTACACAAACATAGCGTTATTGCATTGATCGTACTTAAGCACGCGTGACAATAGTGACAAGGATTTGGGACAACATTTATGTTGGAACGAAGTTCCTTGTCACGCGTTGCGAAACGGGACTAGACAGAATTAAGACAAAAAGTTGTTACGACACATTTTGCTATAGTTGTAATCTGTGCCGACTGCCGCGTGTGCGTATTTCTCATTATGTCACTCTCTCTCTCTCTCTCTTATAGAAAGCAAGCCAGTTATTTTATTAACTTCGTTCCATCCGGGTGTCCCTTGAAACCTTAAGTATTTTTTGTTAGTTCATTTATTAGAACTGTAATAGATTATTTTGTAATTTAAATCAGAAACAAGTCTGGTCACATCTTAACAATAACAGAACTAAACATTATAGTTGAAATTTGAACTTGCAACAAAATTACCTAAAATTGTCCTTAACACATTCAACACAATATATAAAAACAGTGAAACAACAAGAATAACCCTTCAACAATAAAGGTGAATTGACACAAATAGGTAGTTAGCAAGAACACTAGACGATTACATTAACATTTATTTAGGGAATAGTAAACAGTAATGAATCATCCGTGTTGTTCCTTATTTGTGTAGAGGTCTCCTAAATAATTAGGTAATAATAATGATTTAAATATTAATTTAATGATACTAAAATCACTAGCACAATATGTATCAGAAATAATATGAATAGTGAATACATTATTTTGCATTGATATATTTCGCGTCGATAAAAACTATATTTATTGACTTAATTTCAAGCAAGGTTAAGTGATATCTTTCTAAAAAACATTATGAAAAATATGCTATTGTTCCTTTTTATTAAACGTTGATCAATTACATTGTGGATGAATTCTCAAAGCATATCATACTCTAAGCATGTCATTTATTAAAAACGTCTTATTGATTACCATATTTTGAAGAATTTTGCTGAATATCGGCAGTTTTCTTCAGCACTGAATACATAACTCCACTGACACGGAATATACTGAAGGTCAAACTCAGTGGACGTACATGTATTGTTCCCGAGCCAAATTGCGAAACGGTAATGTCGTCAAGATATTAGTATAAAAATAGTAAATATTCATATATTAATTTAATTTAAACACTTATTTCAGTAAAGCAGAAGAATATTGAGATTTTTTGTACAGTTAATTTGTTAATACAATTATGTATTCACATGTTATTTTTCTTTATGCCAAGGTCAATAAAAAGTCATATTTTTTATTTAAAACTATCAACTATTAATGAGTATAATATTGTAGACTTCTATAAATTAATGAATTTATTACATTGCAAAATGTTGGAAGCAAATGAATTATTGCTGCAATAAAATTGATACAGAACGACGTGCTTTAAACATACACGATCCTGGGTTATCATTCAGACCAACAATTGCGTCGAGAAGAATAAAACATTTTACAAATCAAAATCAGACTATGTATTGTGATTTGTAATTCTTGTATTTTCTATGAAATAATATGAAAAGCTATAAAACAATGTAATATATTATATTTATAATTCGATAATATATCGTTTTCGTGATACCGAAAATATATCTTGCAATTGATCAACGATTATTAAGACAAGAAATTGATATTGAAATTTGCTTTGCTACCGAAAATCACCTTGAAACGTGAGCCACTGAATTCAAATTATAAAGCGTTTCAATGTGTAATAAATGAATAACTAAAGAGTTAAGTTCATAGTTCGCATCACTAAACTATCCAACGTTTATATTTTTTTTTGTTTAATTTGCATTTTCCAATACAAATTACTGATGATCAAAGTAAGGTGTTTCCAGCTTACTTTGATCATCAGTTGATTTCAAGTGCAAAATTAACAAAAAAATTGTAAACGTTGGATAGTTTAATGATGCTAACTATGATAACAAATGCTCTTCCTAGCGAGTTAGTGACGCGTAAAACGTAAATACGCGCAAAAAAATGTAATAGCTCACCTGAAGACGTAGGCTGCGACTTCCTCGTGGGCTGCGGCGCGGGCACGGGCTGCGGCTGCGGCGCGCGCGCGCCCCCCACCGCCGCGCTCGAGCCCGTCCCTACCGACACAACGCACACTGAACACCGCGCCAATACAAACTCCACCAGACACAACACCTCCGATATCCGCAAATTCCAAAACATCTCACGGATACATACATCCACCGAGCGACGTATCGCCATGCACAAAATAAACGACCGCAGGGTCGATACATTATTTATATAGCCGTTCCGAATGGCGATTTACGATTTCGAAGTAAATAACACTGCAGACCCGGCCGAAGTACCGTACGATAACTCCCCACATTATGCTTCGCTTCACGGCAGTGCGTTCCCGTTAAACATTCATGCGAAGCACAAAATCGTCCGAGTACATTGCCCGGGTGCAGACGTTGCACTTTGTTATTTGTTTTTATACAATTATGAACAATGCTATTAATAAATATGGAATCGTAAAAATGTATTCCTTGTTAAAACGTTATCTTTTGTCGGAGGTCATAGTAATTTTTATTGAATTTACATTTAACATTAACTATTAAATAAAAAGAAATGTTTCAACATAAGAAATGAATATTTAATATCCAAACATGCCAGCATTTTCATAATATACGTAAATGTTAATTGTTGATATTTAAAAAGGTAAGCCATGCGTTTCAAGCGTACCTACTACCTACAGTATGATAAGGATATGTTATGCGACTGATAATGAACCCACCCCATGCAAGTAAAGCGAAAGAGAAATTGATCATGATATACCCTGGCTCTCCCAAGACTCCTCTAGGATACAGTTAGTATCGGGACGGCCTTCATTATCGCTCTCCAATATATCAGGCAGGTCCGAGTCCAAACCTGAACAATATTTATACCGTAACCACATCGTTACAAATGTAACCTATACCATGAGTGTGAATCTTTTATTAGTGAAGTTAATTTTAAAAAGTACGTGTAAAAAGCGTTATCAATGTTACATAGAACTTAAAATATGTGAAGTTTTTTTTTGTGGTTTTTAATCAAAGTGCTTTACATCAACTTGTATTTATTTCTTTTAATCTAATTTTTCCAAAACGACAAAATTGCGTAAATTATACATTTAATCTCCATTACTGATACATAAGTAATTACGTAAATCTTCAGAATAATTTTCTTAAGTCGCAGATGTGACACCATTTCCTGCTATACTTTTGACCTATCATTTATCGCAATAGAACTGAATCACTATTATAAAAAGTGTGATGAACTCTTGACATTTAATTGAACAAGTCAGGTCAGCGCTCTGAATGAGCGAGCAGAATCTGTGTGCCTTCCCTCATAGAACTGATGTAATCAAACAAAACATTTTAAGAGGTTAATGTAACTCGTGTCTTTAATGTTTTTATCTGATAATGAAACCTATTTTTCTTGAGGTAATCCAATACAGCTATTAAAGTATAATACGAATAATGAAATACATAGAGGCCAAATAAATAGGAAACTGTAACAGATTTTGTAAGAATGAAACATTTAGGTCGAATAGAGTGAGTCATCCGAACATATCGAAGTTTTATGAAACGTACGATTAAACTCATGTTTTGTATATATTAATCAAATTTACTGCATCACTGACTAATTAACAATTAATTGTCTACTTTAACGTGACATACGATAAGGAAATCTCTACTCGCTCCTGGAACAACGCGGAAAGATGTGATCGAAATATTATTGCGTAGTGATTTGTGAAGAAAAAAATGTTTTCTATGGTTAATGTTATACAAAACTAGACTAATGAATGATGATAAGGCAAAGATGGTGTGTACTATACTAACTTGTTATAGAAGTTGTTCTGGGTCTTTGTAAGAATGGATGGTTGAAGAACACCTCAAAAGGCATCCGTTCTCGAGCGTTTCGTCTCAGTAAGCCGATAAGTAAATTGCAGAGCTCGGGACTTGTTCCGGCTGGCATCCTGCAAAGTTTAAACATCACTTTTTATACTTTTATCGCGTTATGATATCATTATTTTAGTTATATCATCATATACTTATATATTTTCATAGGTGAGACCTATGATGTATCTAATCGTGTAAAATTGTAACTGACAAGAGACAAAGGAATAAATTGCGATAAATTCTTAAAAATAAACATTCACTGTAGTGCAGTTATCAGTAATAAAACTATTCTTTGAATTTGATGTAAATAATTCTTTCTGATACTTAAAATTACTCGTATATTCTTGAAAAGGGTTTTTCATATAAACATAAACATGAGTCATTTTATCAAACATAATAATGGCATGCTCAGATGGACTTGCGAGAATAATATGACGTTATGTCCATTACAGTGAGCAATAATGACGTGAAAGTTTTATATCAATGGATATGCTGTTTATGTGAAAGTGTAAAATACTATGTATTCTTACAGATACGCAATATTCATAGATATACACGTATAAAGTATAAACAATTATCTAACGTTGTTTCAATAATTTTATATGAACATATTATATTAACAGCTTTGCAATCTAACCTTAAACGATTGAAAGGAAACTCGTATAGTTATTTTTAAACAAAAAAAAAACACTGGTAATTGTGTTAATTCTTAATTTATTTTGCCTTCAGAGTAAATAATGACGACTTCTAGCTTTATTACCGTTGATGAATAACGGCATTATATAGCATGAGGGCCAGCTGTGAGGCGAACATCAGCTGACAACGTTTAAGAATTATTTTTAGTCGCACATATAGGTACACTAGAAGTAGCAAACACATTTGCTGTCTATGCAATTAAACGTTCTTTATAATGCACTGATGCATTTAAAGGTTCATTATCTTCGCAATAAATTGCTATTGATTAATTGATTGGTATATTTATAGCGGTGAAGTATTTTCGCAGTTACTACAGCGGATTCTGAGAAGGCTATGATAATAATCATTAAAGCAAAATAAAAGTGAAAAGAAGGTAAATACCTTCATGTAGAATGGTTTCAGAAAGCCCTCTTGGGCGACGTTCAATAATATTGTCTCAATAATATTGTCTCCTTCTTACGATGTGTATGTAGGAGGTAATTATAGTCTTTTATGCAGGCACTTACCTACTAAGTAGGTATGTATTCATGAATTATAAAAATTTTAGCATTATACATATATGGCATTATATAAGGCATAAATTCTATTGAAAATAATACAAAGTATGAACCAACGGCTTGCTCTCTTCAACCGCCATGTTCATTCAACGTTTTTATTGTTGAAAACTGCACAAACCGCATTTCATTGTTAACATCATTACAATATAAGATTATTTACAAAGTATATAAATACCAATTTCGTGCATACAATTTGAAGTAACTACGAACTGAGAAACATTTATTCAATAATAATTCAAAATTAGACTAAAGTTTACAAAACTTTGCTTTCCACTGGCGGACGCAAATTTACTTCCAAAATTAACCCGCATAACATTAACAATCAATAAACATCGAGTCGTTGTACGTTTTACACGAACTCGCGTTCTTTGAGATTTCACGTACAGTTTAGGAAATTAAATGAAGAAATGGCCAAATTTGTTCCACTGCAATAAGGAAGTGTTTAATTTGTGAAACCGTGAATAGGCACAGTGAGCGTTGTAGATTTTAGGATTCCGTTATAATAATAGAACTCACATAATCCATACTTAATACATATTATAAATGCGAAAGTAACTCTGTCTGTCTGTCTGTTACTCAATCACGCCTTAACTACTGAACTAATTTGCATGAAATTTGGTATAGAGATATTTTGATACCCGAGAAAGGACATAGGATAGGTTTTATCCCGGAAATCCTACGGGAACGGGTTTTTCTTTGAAAACGCGGGCGAAGCCGCGGGCGGAAAGCTAGTATGTATGTAATATGTAGTAAATTAGTTACTTTTATTACACATCACTTGCTTATTAAGTGAAATGATAAATAATTCCCATCAACTATATTTAAAAAAAAAAGTTTTTTGAGGATAACATAATATTCATTTAGTACGGTTAGAAAAATATAAACACTATAATATTTTGAGATGACACGATTAACTAAACTACATCAAAGTTGAAATTGTAAATCTTAAACGTAGACGAACATGTATAAATAAAAATACTCGCATTCTAAAATCTTTAGACTACTGAATGAAGAACTGTAAACATCCGCTATAAACGAATGGAATCAACTTTTGAAGTAACTAGTCTTTGTTGTAACTATTTTCAAAGAACATGTAAGCCATATCTGTTTATAGTGTGGCCATACATGAAATGATCGAGGTTTATTCGTTTGACTAATTAAATGAGAACTTACTTGGGCTGTAAGTCGACGCTGTTCTCGTAGAAAGCCTTAAGTTCGTGCGGCGTGGTCGCTTGGAAAGGAGCCTTGCCAGTTAAGCATTGATATACGATCGTGCCCAAGCTCCAGAGGTCCGCTTTTGCGTCATATTTTAGGGACATTATAACTTCGGGCGCCTGAAATTCAAAGTCGTTAAAATTGATTTTTGAGCTTCTTTTATGAAAACATACTGTATGGTTTAATTTTCATATATAGAATTTTTTGTATGAAATACATGTTTAGTACTGAAAAAGTTATGACTATTAAAAATATTTACTTACTAGTGTAAAAAAGGAGGAAAAAGGGTAAATTAATTTGTTCTTTTATATTATGCTCTATCAAGAGTCGATAATACATCGTGAACAGAACCATTCAGAATTTCTTTAACAAGTGACATTTTACTGTATCTATAGAATGTTTGCAATTATTTAAGGTATTTATGATAAAGTGTAATAGTTAAAATATGTGAATGTTACCATATACATAGGAGATCCGCAAAGTGTGACGGCCATATTTCCTTCTTCTAAGAATCGAGCAAATCCAAAATCAGCTGTGTAAGAAATTGTTATGCCATAAATAAATAATCAGAGAAACGCCCCAAAACACATTAAAATTGTTTAAACAAGTGTGATATATTCGTTCAAGATGTGCATTCTTTCGTTCTTTTTGGTACAAGGGTGCTTTTCCACCAGAGATTCGCTTCATTAAGCGTTTGAGCGATACTATTGGCTCGCTTCGTATTCTCAAATCTCTGGTGGAAGCGCACCCTAAGAATCAACAGTAAAATATTCCTGTCAATTGTTCTTTTTAAAAGTGTGAACCTTACCGATCTTGAGTGTAATCTCTTCGGGGTGCGGCGTGCGAGGTGGGGCGACGTTGTGTGTCAGGAGAATATTCTGTGGCTTCAGATCACGATGGACAATCCCCTTGGCGTGAATGGCGCGCATGGCCTCAGCCAGCTGCCGAAGGAAGGTTCGTATGGTGGCCTCGCTGAGGAGCCTATTTGTTTGTAAATAGTCCGCCAAGTCGCCGCCATTACAATACTGTTAAGTAAACAAAATGAATATGAAAAGACTGAAAAAATTCAAGTCGAACGCGAGACACCAACGAGATTGAACGTTCAAAAAACTACTGTGCTAAACGCGAGTTCGCTAAAGTAAACACTGGAAGACTTATAAATCGTTCGCACCGAGGCGATATATTTAGTTAGTCAAATGTACTTTTTCGTATATCGTTAACATAAAGTCGGCAGTGTTTACGAAACAATAGTTAAGTGAACAAGGTTTAACAGTGCGTACCTAAAAATAAAAATTATTATTGGAGAAATTGAGTAAATGTAATTTATTGTACTTTAATAAGTAGTAAGTAAATTATTAATACAAAAATTTACCATTCTCTCTAAATTCTTCTTTACTAATCTTAACAGATAAATATATTTTACAGTCATTTAATAATAGTACATCCCATTTTATATTGTTTGTGATAAATTTAAATAGATATGTGGTATCTATTTCTTTGGTTTTTATTACTTTTATAACCTATCAAAAATCTTATTAGTAATTGTAATAGTTTATTGAGGAGACTTTTTGTATAGGCTTTATAAAGCCGAATGGTTTTTGTAACATTGACCTAGACTATTTTTTTGAACAGTTTGAACCTCACGTAATATATTTTCAATTCTCAAAATAGTTACTATTTGACTACAGTCGATCGAAAAATGTAGGTATCGTAAGTTGACCTGTTCATCATTAAATTCATGAATCAATGTAAACACACACGTGATTGAACTCTTCCATAAAAAAACGAGAAACATTATTGTATTTTTTATTGTATTAGTTTTTTGTCTTTCACAAGTTCGAAACTGACAAAAGGTATAATATAGTCAAAACTGTGTTCTTGGGTAAATAAAATTTGAATACAATGAGTCCTTGTGTAATTTGACACAAAACGTTTCAGTGACGAATCCGATAAATTCTAGATAAATATTTTTCATAAATTCAAGAAACGTCTGTAAATCATCGAAAATATTAAAGTGTGATTATTTTTAGAAGTCATTATGCGACTAGAGGCCTGATAAGAAATGACGTAAAATATTATTTGTATGAACGCTAAATTATACTTTGAAGTATATGAGATGTTGTTGGAAAAAGAGGAAATTAGTTTTGCTGTTGATGCGGACAATCGTTATCGAGTTTGATTCGCGATAAGCTCGCCATGCAGCAGGTAATCTTATCGTGGAGTGATAATAGTTTATAAGTGTCAGTGAGTTACGCGCTCTGCGACCCGATGCTACTAGTGCTAAGCAGGGTAGCAAGGGAACTCTGTTGCCAATACTAACACAGTGAACCACATTCCTAGTGACCATGAAGACAAAACGTCTGTGCTTTATTTTGGCAGCTTGTCTGATGTAAGTAAATAACATTTAATTAATGACACATCGATAATAGTGTTTATATAATCGATCACCTTTAAATGATGTCAATTAAATTTATTTAAAATAAAGTATGTAAATGGAGACATTTCATGTAAACTACTATGCGCCATTCGCAATACCTATACAATTAAATTCTGAAGTATGTACTACATTATTAACTATTAAAATGTTTAATTTGTTCGTTAATTTAATTAGCATTTTTATGTGTGTAACACCTTATTTTTTATCTAATTTTGTAAAACAACGTCTGGTACGCCACTTGACAGACTACAAGGATACATTATACATATTTTTTCTTGAAGCAAATAACATGAACGAATATAATATTTATCTAAAATTAGGTTTATAGAATATTCTAAAAGTATACCTATAGTTACGCCCTTGTATTTATCACGATTCTTATCTCTGTACTTAGCAATTCTACGTCAGCTCGTTATGATAAAAGATATCCATTGCTTTATATAGTCACGTGTTAATGCATCTTTACCAAATTTCAGCCAAGGAATCGTTAGCGGCCAAGATGGTGATGTAACGGAAATACCTTCCGAGGGTGATATCCAACCTTTGTTAGAGACTAAAAATGTAGACGATGCTATAGAAGGTAGTGGAGACCCATCTATAGATGATAATATTGAAATCACAACTCAAGAAGCAATCCCAAAATTGGAACATATAATGCCACTAGATGTAAACGAAAATGAACAAGATACTAACAATTCTTCGTCTCCATTACCATGCCCAAAACCATGCGTTTGCAGCATTGAAGGGGATAAAAACAAATTCGTCGTAGATTGTTCTGGATATTCTCTTACAGAATTCCCATGGCCCCTAGATTCAAGGATAACCACATTAAATTTAAATAACAATAAGTTAACAGAGATTCCCAAAGAGATATCCACTTTGAAAGAATTGGAAGTACTTAATGCAGATGACAACGCTATAATGGAATTGGCTGCAGGTGTAAGTACTTATCATAAAATTAATAAGATGAGAAAAAAATTGTTCATCCTATTTCAATGACCTAACAACATTATTTCAGTCGGTGAGCGAGCTTCCAGCATTAGTTAAATTGAAACTAGCAAATAACCGCCTGATAGAATTTCCGCAAGATTTGAAAAATAGCCTTTCGGTAATGAAGTTAGAAGAACTAGACTTAGGCGGCAACGATATAAGAACGGTAAGATACATTCTTATAAAGATCGAAATATAAGTAATTTTGTATTTCATCTTAATCTGTATTATAAATTAAAATAATAATAATGTATCTTAATAACGTAACTTAAATGAATACTTAGTTATTCAAAACAATAATTATAAAATTTCGCGCCCGCGCCGGCGAGAGCCTTTGCTTTAAAAATAATAATTAATCATATCAAGTACATAATTAATTCAATTCTTATTAATAATATTTTAAAAATTCTCCTAGAATTTCCAGGGGTATTGAATTGCAATTAAGTTTTTAATAGTTTTTATTTATCCAATATTTTTCAGAAATTTACACCGGAACTTTTTTCTAACCTAAAGTCACTACGCCAACTTACGCTGCCCTTTACGGCGTCTGATCTTTCTGAAGATTTGTGCAAATCATTAAAGGAAACTTTGGAAAGTGTTTGTTATGAATCGTGTAAGAAGAAGATATTTGAATGTCCAGATGCACCAGAATCAATTGGAGATGACTTATTCGATGCAACGTTGCCGGGTATGATTGCATTCCAACCCGATGATATTCAGAAATCATTAAACACTGAATCTAATTCAAGTAATACTACGCCTAGTACGGAAGCAACAACAGCACCTACCCCGCAAACAAGTGCAGCATCTTCAGTTTCTGAAAGTACTTCTTCAGTAACAGAATTTTCCCTACGTAATGCTGTTAATCAGCAACCCATCGATAATGTTCCTTTGAATAGTATTGTAGAAGCTCCAACAGAAACGTCGCAAGCAGATTCAGAAGTGAAGATAGGTGCAAAAACAGCTGAATCGAAATCTGGAGGTGGTGTAGACAAAAGTGTAATAGGTATTATAATAGCAGCTATGGTTGTCATTGTGGCTGTTATAACTATTAAGAAGAATTGGAGTTCAATAAAGAAAAAATTCGGTTCAACTCCGAGAACAAACGAGCGCACCACGGTCAATGGTACATCTCCGGAAGAAGTCCCATTACAAGAAAAAGCTAATGATAAATCCCCTGTTTAGAATTAGTGAATGGTGAATGGACTAAATATTATACTCGTGTTGAATGAACTTGATCTGAATGAGACATAACAATGTTTGGAAAAGTGTAATGTATGTTATTAACTTATCTTTTGACTAGTTTGTGGACGCGTGTATATTAATGTAAACTAGTTAAATTGTTATTTAATTTTGTAAACACGAAATTGTAGATTAAGTTTATTAGGATAGATTTTGTATGTAAATAATTTAAAAGCGCTTTTGTATTACGTCACCCTTAAATCGATTACAGAATAAATTTATTTATATGAATGGTTTATTTATTTATAATAAGGTTGTATTATGTAGACTTAATAGCACAGATAGCATTAAATAATTTTAACTGAATAAATTGGAAAATAATGTCTTTAAAGCTCTTTTAAAATTTTCGAAGAAACAGTAAAATATTCAACAGACGTAAGTTCAACACTACAAGATTTGAGAACCGTTATTCATCGGAGGAGAGCGTCGATGTCGAATGCACACCGGAGTTTCGCTTTCTCATTTATTTTTATAACAATGAGGTAGTTTAACAACTCGATATTGGTTACCTCCAATGTTCAGTGCCGTGCGGTTTATCACCCGGACGAACACGTGGGAATAAACAAGTAGTTTTATAGCTTATCTATTGTTTTGGTATAAGCTTCATAACTGCCAAGTATCATCAAAATCCGTTCCGTGGTTTACGTGTCAAACATACATCCATACATTATTAAACTACAGTAGCACCTCGTTATGTCGAACCTCGATAAGTCAAAAACCTCCAAATCTCGAAAAAATGTCTTGTTCCCTTCCCTTCAAACCCGAAAACCTCTATTACTTGAAATTTTGTCCCTCTGTTAGTCGAAATAATCACCGAGTCCCTCCAAGCCATTTTGGTACATATTTTCACTCTATAACTAGAAAAATCAAATTTGACCTCTGTATCTCGAACATAGCAACGTTTTATTTTACAACCTTTATAACTTGATTTGGAATTTATTACCTCTATTGTTCGAACAAAAATAAAACACCGACTTTAAGAATTTGCCGACAGTGCAAGTACACTATTGTCTCTTAGAAAACATATTAGGAGTATACGATAATTAATTTATGACTCACGAAACACGTGTTTGCGTTAAGTATCTGATGACGAAATTATCGATTCAGTAGCTCAGAAAACCGATACTAATGAATTAATGATTAAGATGACATAGAAGACGTGAATAGTACATGCGCTCCATGGGTTTCCATCAAAGAGGCAAGAACCGCATTGATTACCTTACGAAATTTTATAAAGCAAACCAGTATCTTTGAAAAAGAAGAATTTTCTGCTCTTTATAGATTATAAAATGCTAGAGAACAACCAAATTATCTAAAGCAAAAAAAAAATACTGACTTTTTTAATGCCATATTTTTTATTTTAAAATGATTTGAAATAATGTTGATTTATAATAAATAAAAACTGTTTGTGACCTCTGCAAGTTGAATTTTAATTTATTTTACCTCTGTAACTCAATATTTATAAGAATAAACCTCAAACTCTTTATGTCGAATCAAAATCCGCCTAAGTCGAAATCCTCCATAAGTTGAAAACTCTATAACTCGAATTTTTTGGCGTCTCCCTTGATATTCGACTTATAGAGGTGCTACTGTATATACCTACTATCGCGTACAAAATGTTTCAATTAAAAAAATGTATTCTGTAAATTAAGATCTGCTTGAATTAAATGAAAATACTGATTTGACTCTGTAGAAAGTAATGATGTGGTTTCCGGTGCCTCACTTTCAAGCTTCAACGAGTTACAATGTACGTAGAAACTAACCTGACGCAATCATACGCGCTTATTACCTAGCCTACAATCTAGACGCTCTTGTCAGATGAGGGAATAATATGTAATATTAGTAAATGGATGGTGTTATAAATGTGGTTTCTAAAGTGAAGAAACCACGCGTATAACCACAATGTATAATAAAATAAGGATAGCCATTACGAAAAGATATATACCTAGGTACTAGGTAGGTAATATGTAAGTAAAAAATGTATTTATTCCCCATATTTGCCTACACATATACATATATGTATTTGCAATCAGATGTAGAAATAAAAATTGCAGTTATTTATAGTTAATTCCTACGTAAGACTTTAGCTATATTATAAGCTATTTATGTACCTACAACAAAGAAACCGAAGAGGTAATGACGCATGCACAGGTGAGACAAATTTATGAACACGGTGGCAATAGTGTGAAGCCCTATTCAGAACGCTCAAGGTCCGACCATACCACGTGCATTTTGTAGGGTCTTATGTATGTTTATTGTTTCTTTCTTTAATGTTTGTATTTGAAGCTATATTCCATTTATTGTGTACATAATTCTTGTTTATATTTTTATCAGAGTGATCAGTGCTTATACGCTTGAATCACGCCTCATCATACTACTTTCTAGCTGTAAAGATTAACATTTAGTTATTTCCAGAAGTAAAATAAAAAATATAACACTAAATAGATTGGACACGTGTGCGTGACGTCTATAAATCGTTAGGGCGTATTCAGAAAGAAAGCTTGAAACTTATAAGCGCTTATCGCCGCTTGTCAGCGCTGGTAACCCGCGCAGGAAAATATATGAACATGACAAGCGCCGATAAGCGCTTATAAGTTTCAAGCTTTCTTTCTGAATACGCCCTTAGTAACATTTTGTTTGTATATCCGTGGTCTGCAAAAATGACAAGACGCACGTCATTTGCTTTGACATCAATAAATATTTAAATCTCATCTATGTTGCCCACATTGCTATGATATTATGTATATAAATTATAAACGACACGTGGGCAGTGGGCACGAGCTCGCGGATAGACTAGCAGTCTGATAATAATTATAACGATGTTGCATAATTTGCAAAGCGCGCCTTGAATACTTTTCCATTTGCGTAAAAATGAAACAAAAGAGAAGTAAAGGAGAAGTCAAGGATATAAATTATGCATATCCATACTAATATTATAAATGCGAAAGTAACTCTGTCTGCCTGTCTGTTACTCAATCACGCCTTAACTTCTGAACCAATTTGCATGAAATTTGGTATAGAGATATTTTGATACCCGAGAAAGGACATATGCTACTTTTTACCCCGGGAAATAGGATAGGTTTTATCCCGGAAATCCCACGGGAACTATGCGGGTTTTTATTTGACTGCGCGGGCGAAGCTGCGGGTGGAAAGCTAGTAAACTATAAAGTATAAAGCAATAAGATTAATTTGCTTGATTTTTTTCAATTTACATAATATTTATTAGTATTTGGTTGAGACTAGGTATATTCTATAATACTATAAATTTGTTTCAGTTGGTTGGAAATATCAAAGGTATTCTTGATATCTAATACATATTAACATGCAGTGATGTACATTGTAAACTTATCGCCGAGTGAAGCTTATTAGATGTTGTTCCATTTTCAATGTCAAAAAGGCCCGTGTCTATATTTTATAAAAGAAAGTCATGTTAGTTACACCGCTTTTAACTCAAGAACGTACGGTTGAACAGATCCCTTCAACCATTCGTTCTTCGCTCGTTGAATTTGTCTCGGTATATATATTGTGGTTATGACTTAGAAAATTTCAAAATTCAAATAACGTCTAAAACTCTAAACATCAGAGCCACTTTCGGTAATAATGAAATATTAAATGTAATTTTATGTAAACCCTTCGCAAGTCAAGCTTTGAACAGTTTATTAAAAATAGCACTATATTATTACGTAGACATCGGATTATATGCACTAACAAAATGCCAAAATATGCATGCAAATATGCACTAAAAAAGGCCGAAATATGCACTAAAAATTACTGATATGCCTAAAATATGCACAATACAAAATCAAATTCTTTTATTATTTTTATATATTTAAATCAAAGATTGTACAAAAACAGTGAAATTTTCTTGAAATTAAGAATAGTTTTTGTGCCAATATACAATTAAACATTTTTACCCAAATTTTCGAGCGCAAATTTGTGACGTTTGTCACCCGCGAGCCCAGTGTTGCCACCTTAGACCTTTCCGGGCTAAATCTAGCCCTTTTTTGGAATTCAACCCGTGTTTTAAGTTTTTAGCCCCAAAAGGGTAATCTAGCCCTATTTTGAATGGCTAAAATTTACTTAAAATGGAGCCCATTATGTAATTTTTTGCCATTTAACCATGCCAAAATAGGGTTTGTTTACTCGCTGAGCGTTCTGATTGGCTAATAAAGGTCAGTCGACCAATCAAAATTCCCTCTACTTAACGAAATATGCACGATTGGGGAAAAAGGCTTAAAATATGCACTAACGCCGTAATTAGAGAGTTTTATGCATTTGCATATGCAAATATGCAAATGCATATAATCCGATGTCTAATTATTAGATATCTATATCAAGAACATCAAAAAAGTTTGTAAAGTTATTTCCAGTTCTCATTTCAAAATAAATTAGACTTGAAAATAGAAGAATGTACCTACATCCTATAGTTCCTAGGATACATATCTATACTAATATTATAAAGCTGAAGAGTTTGTTTGTTTCATTGTTTGAACGCGCTAATCTCGGTAACTACTGGTCCGATTTGAAAAATTCTTTCGGTGTTAGATAGCTCATTTATCGAGGAAGGCTATATATAGGCTTTAATATATCATCACGCTACGGCCAACAGGAGTGGAGCCACGGGGGTGAAACCGCGCGGAGCAGCTAGTTATTTAATATTTACCAAATAAATAACTTTAATTAAAAAAATGTGTTGCTTTTCAAGAATTATAGTCTGAACTCTGAATTGAGTAGAATATAAGTTGAAATGTTTACAAATATAATATACGGGAGATGTAATTACAAAGTCAGATGCTGCACAACACGTTTCGCTAAAATTAACGGAAGCTAATGAACTTTCTTTGGCTTTAAATCCACGCAAGCAATTGCTTTATATTACGCATTTAATACACACGACTCCTAAATAAAAAAGTGTTCTTGCCCTTGACATTCTATTATAAGTAGGCGGTATGTAAATAAAAACTTACAAAAACGTTTCAAGAACTAGTCACAAATTTTCAACACTGGTAACTAAAAAAGATAATTCATTTCGTTGATATTGTGTCCATAAAAAATATTATCTAAGAATATGTGTGACAATAATTTCCAGCACACTCCAGGAATTTGGTAGACCGTACTACATGCAAGGTGTTTGACTGGTGTTACTATATTCCTATTTCTATTACATCCTAAACACTATGATTACACAACTTATGTTATGTTATATGTATTAGGGACTTGGGTTATGATCAATTCTATGGACATACATTTTCAGCATGTACCTAGTACCTACCTATGAATCCTTAGCAATTTAATTTTCTTACAATCTTTGTAATATAGATTAGTAATCGGTAACGGGCTGGCCACGGACACCGGCGGCGCGACCGACGGCGCGACGGGCGGCGCGGCAAGTCGCGCGGAGCGGTAAGCATGCCACGGGCAGTTGCGTTCGCCGCCGCGACCAGTGTAGACGAGGAGACGAGATAGCTTTATCAAAGTTAGCTCGACGTTGTTTGGAGAGTAGCAGCTTTTATGCTCAAGATTTAATGTTTGGAAGATATTATAGTGGAGTACACGAATTAAATAGAAATCGTGTTACAGACGGAGAATTCCACCAAAAATATGAAAAATATAGGCATGATGAAAAATTATGTTGCGGGTGGCTAGACTTCCAAATAGCTGGTCTAGCTAGAATTTCTACAATAAAAGCTTCCGTCTCCATTTTCGCGAAAAAAAAACAAACTAAGTATTTTAAATTAAGTTCGCTCCGGGAGTAGTCGCCGCGTCTGCCGCTCGACTCCGTGGCCTGCGCCGTAATAACTCATACATTTGTTTCGATCGCTAGTCGTGCCGCGCGATTCGCTCGGGGAAATTTCGCCGGTCGTCTCGCTGGTCGCCGCTGCGCGTGGCATGCCCAGTACATTTCCATACATTTGATTCATTCGCAAGACGCGCCGCCAGTCGCGCCGCGCGAATTTTCGCTATAGCGAATTGTCCGTGGCCAGCACGTGGCCGGGTCCACATTTGTAGCATCTTGACGTATCACGATCAGTCGTATCGTATCGAGTATTTGTATCATAAATATGGACGCTCATTTGTCCATGTCGTATTATAAAGGCGTATCTTGAAAAAAAACGCGTCCATACTTATCAAATGCTGTATCATCTCAGTGTATCGGCGACAATGGACGCTCCACGAAAACCACGAAATGGCGGGAACACAGGCAATGATCGCGTATCAATTGCATTCACGTCCAAACTTGATCGATACGATGTGTATCCTCTTTGATGATCGCGGAAAAACCGACACACGATGGTTCGCGGTGTATCACGTATATCGTATCGTAATACAGTATCAAAATACGTCCATACCACCGATCGTGATACGCGTATCAGATACGAGGTGTATCATGATACACGGTTAGTGCGGATCGGGCCGTATCAGATACGGTGTGTATCATCAACGGGTATCATCTTGCGTCCAAACTAGCGATCATGATACGCGCCGAGGCCACGCAACGGAGATACGATACACCGAAATGCTACAAATGTGGACCCGGCCTTATATGAGTGCAATACAAAATTACTTAATCCGAAAGTGTGTTATTATTTATTATTTATAATATTATATTGTAGGTATACAATGCAATATTATTATTTATTATCAATAAAACGTTAGTTCCCTGTGTTACACTGACCAATAAGCTCTTGACATGAATACATTATCTTCTTATCATTTAACGAAATACCTAATGAAAAGATTAGACACGGAAAAACATGAAAAACATTTTTCAATATTTACTTCAATTGAAAACGATTCTTAGTTCTTTGGCCTATTTAATTTGTGTGAGCGGGTAACCGTCATTTTGTGCGCAATTATCTGTATCGCGTTGATCACATCCACGAGGCAGGGCCAGCACGTGCAGGCACGGTGATCCCAACAAACGTGGCGCGCCTGCCACCTAGATAGTTTCTAGTTTCTACACGAGTGAACTACATTGCGCAATCCGAATAAACGCAGGACTGTCTTATTTACATCCTTCGCTCGTATCCTTTGTTCTAAACTTATGAAAATGTTGAATCATATTTAACTCTTATAGCGCGATAATTCTGCTACCAAATACATGATTTACTTATTCACAACCAGGCTATACTCAATGTCAACGAGTTATCGTTATAAATAAATAAGTAATGAGTAAAAAAATACTTATGTAAGTATTAAGTAATGCTTTATTTGTGGTTTTATAAAATGTGATTGGTTATTCATGAGCATTAAATAGACATAGAAAAAAAGTAGGAAAATAAAACTAGTAAGTACATAATTCATTTACGGTGAATCACAGTGATCGTTAAGAATTAGTATAATTATATTTAATGACTATTAGTACGCACCCACACCTATTTCCATATAATGTCCCTTTTTCCAATCATAATACTTAATAAAGTAAAATAGTTTGGAAAATCCAAAAGTGCACGCCTCATAATTTTTTTTTAATAATTATTTATTAATTATTATTTTTGTTTATTTAATAACAATTAAACCACATCGAATCAGACCCTGAAAAATGAAAGGGTTCTATTCCTGAGCATACTCAAGCGTAAGAGAAAAAAAAAAGATTCGATTAGTAAAGTATTTCGGTCGCTATCGTGTTAACAAGAAAAAGGATCCGCACATACAGACACACGGACGTCCAAGACAGAACTTTTTTAAACTGTTTTTTAACTAGTTTAAATAACAAAAATGACATCAAAAATATCATGAACGTTAAAAATAGTGTTTTTTCTTAATATGTGTGTGTATGTATTATCTTACAAGTGCAATGTATGATACATAAAGACATTTTAAGTTTGAAAAATCAGATGTTTTGCGCGAAGCGACAGTAGTACCCACCTCAACGCTTCGCTTATGAGGCGTGCAATTAACCAGCTAATCATTACTGTTTAGTTTACATATACAGTTATTTACATAACCGGTATAATTTATCTCGTACAGATAGTCGGTACGAGAGATTTCAGAGCAGTCATCAACGATATTAAAGGTTAGTAGGGCATGCAGTACGTCGTGTGACACCGTTTAAACTTAAATAACCAAATGCTGCGATACTATTGTATCTGAATAAGATTATTAAGAACATTGTAGCTGTAATGTTAAAGACTCATATCCATAGGAGGAGTAGTACCCGTCTCTTAAATTAATTTTATGTGGAACAATTGATACGAAAGGGCATTCATTGCGTTGGTTTCGGTCTGGTGTTCGCGTTATACATCTAAAAATACTATCCATTTGCAAATAATAAACTTCTTAGTGTAGTGTACCTATTTAAAAATAATGTAAGTGATTCGGAAATGTAAATAAAAACAAGCATCGGACTTCACCAAATACGCAGTTCAAAATTATTATTAGCAAAACGTGTTTTATCTCGAGAGTTGAATTTAATTTTAGGTTGATAGTGTGGCCTAGAGGAGACAACACGTTACGGCTGCGTGGAATTGTGGAATTAGTGCGGTTGGAACAGATTTCTTATCAAATCTATTAGATATATACGCAATTTATCGAAACTTCGTCTACATACGCAAAATTTGATGCGCAATTTGTTACAGACTTCCGGTCGTCGACTCTTTCGGTCTCATTGTTAAAACGCATTGAATCAACGTCTGATAACTCCAATATACCAATAGTAAACAATGTTGTTTACCGCAATGTTTATCCAACTACTCCTTATATGAAACTCGCACAATAAACGACATAGGTTACTTACTTATTTAGTGTTTACAATTAATTACCGTCATGCGAATTTATATTTTTTAATAGAACATGATATCGTTTGCTCAGTTTTATAACACGAAGAGGTGAGCCAATGAAGCTTTGACCTTGTTACGAATCAAGCAGCGTGAGGCGCGACATACGGAAGAGTATTTCGTACGTATACATAATAGATATCATGAAAATGAACGTCATGTTAAAAAACTTTTGTAGTTACTAGGTGCAAATAAATAAAAATAATAAAAAATAAAAGATCTCTGTATTAGTAATGTAACAATAAGTTAGCTCTTATAATGTACAGTGATAATAACATAAAATATGTAAATTATTTAATAAATTGTATATAATGTCTCGCATGTAAAGTGTAGCAATAAATATAAAAATATAGCCTCCTGAAGAGGCGACAGTAATGTACATGTCGTTATCGGCAGACGGATTAAGGGCAAGGCCAGTGGGTTACGGACGCCAATCGGCACCTAGTACCAACTAATAACCACGACTTCCTGGTAATTGTAGAACCAAACGGGTGAGCAAATTAAACAAAGCACGCGGATTCCGTTTACATTGTGTGTAAATATATGGGGGTTACAGGTTATTTATCAGGACTGAAACGACATTAAGCGGCGCAGTTTGTACTTATAAATAAACGTGCATAAAGTCAGAAATTTATATTTTGTATTAAAATTAAAACCTACGTAATAACTTAGTCTAGTGCGCAACAATATTACGTGGTGGGTAATTTTTTGTATGTTTTATCGACCAAGTGGTAAAATAGTTAATAGACAACGCACGTGTTAGATAATGCTTTTCGGTTCCATATGTATTCATACAGTGAGATGTATGGTCTATAATTATTACACGGTGTATCTAATAATATGAGGGTTGGTATATAAACTCACCTCCATAACAACATAAACATAAGCTGTGCTGTCCATACAGTCGTGCATGGCGACAAGGTTCGTGTGATGGAGCGCCGTCAGCTCACGAAGAATTTTGATTTCCTTCACCAGGATCTCTGATGCCTTCTGTATACCTTTCTTTGTGACGACTTTCACGGCCACTGACTGTGATGGGTTCTGTAGCAAAAGAAATAAATATTAGCTTATTTCTGACGACAAAGATCTCAAATTTGTTTAATACCTAATCCCAAAGCAATGCAGTTTTTGCCTTTTGGATAGTAACTACCTCCCTACATTAAAATTGCTTTTACCTAATTTCCTGTAAACTTTTTATTACCAACTTCAAAAAATGAAAGTACATAATATCTGTTCACTGATCGATTTTCTTTAGCGACAAGTAGGTGATCAGCCTTCTGTGTCCTGCCAGACCATGACTTTTTTTTTTCTTCGTCTCCACCGGAAATCGAACCCAGGACCCCTCGGTTCTACGCTCACGCGTCAACCACTGTACCAAGGAAGCGGTTTGCCACATATACCAATAGAGAACCTTAATTATTTCGGGAACGTTGATTTAAAAAAAAAACACTCTTGGATAAAAAAAAAACCTTTTACAAAACATGCTTTAAATTTTGAAGTCATCGCCCTTACGAGCCTCTATCTTTTATTGATAAGAAAACCTAACGGTTTTGACTTCTTCTCATTATATTTTTTTTCCAACCAGCGCGCGATGGAGTGCATAAACGCATAAATACGGTTATTGCAGAATACAATTACATAAGTGGCCGCGTGTGAAACGATTTTTACATTCGATATGCCGGAACCCGTATTCTTGATTTGAAGTTAGGTATATTGTGTGAACTACCTCGACAAAAAGTCTTTATTGCAACATAAGAAAGTCTCATATACAACCGCAGTACTCGGTATGTGTTCATATTTTTAGTAAGATTTAATGGAATTAAATAACTATGTATATATCTGTACTAAAATGAGTAGTAGGAAATTAGTGATCTTATATCATACAATTATTATAGTAGAATATCAAAGGGGTCTTCTGTATGTTAGAAACTTAGAGCATTACAGGTTAGACACATATACACTGTAAATATATTTTGTTCAGAATCAATGTTGACTCAAAATGTTGATGAGTTGCTGCCAAATGTTGCTGGCAACATTGTGGTGGTGCAGAGTTTTTAACGCACGTTGAAATGCGCGAGGAGTGAGATACGAGGAGTGTCAACATTTAAACAATATTCCACCATGTTTATCAACTGTTGCTCAACAAATGTTTACCATAAATATGAGGTAGAGCTTTAAAGTTTAGATATTTGGTATTGTACTTTCTACTGATATGATAAGAATTTCGAAGGCTACTTTTATGGCAAATGGCAATTGATTACATAAGAAAAGGGTCAAATTACGCGGAAAGTTTAATCGTTTCATCACAATTGTACCATCCATAGTTTACAGTAACATTCTTAAAATTGTAGGAAATAATCACGTACCTATATGTATATTAATTAATTTCTTTACCATCCTCCAAATAGGTATAACACTTTCAAATTTATAATATTAGTAGGATTTTCTTGTTTACAGCGGTATTGCAACTCGATGTCCTATTTAAGAGAATCTTATCATAAGTTCAAAGTTAACATTTTCATTTAAGTTTGTTAGGTAATCAATCCAGTATGAATCAGCTAACGCCAATAGCAAGACTATGTACCTACCAGGATTTATATTAAGATATATTTAGCTAGGTATGTGTATCATTCTGCTTGTTTTACTTTAACGCAAAGGGGTTCAGGGCTGCGCCGGCGCTGTTCTAAGATTAGCCCGCCCTACATTCCATAGGTTCATCGGTTACTGTCTGACCTGATTTCAATTTTCAACATACGCCTTAAGTAATTGTTTGTCAATTATTGGGATAAACTAGCGGTTTAATTGCAGTTAAGACGAATTTTACTAGTGTTTACGGGAGAGCTAATAGCTTATTCACATAACGTGAGGGCGATCTCCCACGCATAAATCATCTGAGCCAAAATCGTACGTGCGTGGTTAGCAACAAAAGAAATGGAAAAATGAAAGTCATCAAATACTTATACTATAGTATAAGTATTTTTTGATGACTTTCATTTTGGATTGATCTTGAATATAATAATAGTTGTCTATTATTCTAGCATTTATATTCAAATATCTTTTCATAGTTTTTACGTAGGTCGTAGCTACATTCGCTACGTAAACTTTCGTAGGTATCTAAACAGGATATTTCATATAATTACATGTCTTCAGATATTCTGTATCAGGAAAATATACTTTATTATTGAAACCCCCAAAGCTAAAAATATAATATACCTACTACAATTGGAAAATCTGTTAAAATAAAAAAATACATATCACAGGCTACAGAACTAAATGCAAAATAGCTTATTTATGTAATTAAATAAGTAATAACATCAAAAATATGAAAAAAAAAACATACGAGCTACTAAGTCTATATATTTATAGAAATAAAATGAAAAAATAAAGTCATAGAGAATATGATGAGCAAGCTGTCCTTGAAAAGCACATATTAAAACATACTACCATACTTAGTTGTAGGCTGTTGCACCAGTTTCTAACAAAGAACTGAAATCCAAGCTGAGAATACTCAGAGCAAGGAAGTATCATTATACTTACTTGTTTGCTAGAGATATGTGTGACAAACTGAAAAATATAGTATGTATATCATGTGCATGGATGTGGAACATTTCCACCCCATCATAGATTTAGTACCTAGTTATAGTTTCAAAAGTTATTGTGGAAGAACTCACATTTAAAATTTCATTAAATTCAAATATAACATTTCAATTTTCAATGCTTTACACCTCCTCTGACTAGTTTATCTAGTTCCTAGACTCTAGTTGTAAACATATTCTGCGAGATATATCAAAAGTTGTGTATCTCATATTGTGTAGTTGGAGCACACAAAGCTTAATTACAATGATTGGACGACAAGTATCTTATATATAAAATTCTCGTGTCACAATGTTAGTCTGCATACTCCTCCGAAACGGGTGGACCGATTCTCATGAAATTTTCTGTGCATATCGGGTAAGTCTGAGAATCGGCCAACATCTATTTTTCATATGTACCACGGGCGAAGCCGGGGCGGGCCGCTAGTGTATTAATAAAAAAGGATATACCTTAAATATGCATATTTTGTAAGTAAATAAGGTAAATTACTTTCCTCTAATTCTGGCTTTAATTGATATCTCTTCTTTTGATAGCTGAACAATGTTCCTTGTTTTAATAAAATTACAAAGATTTTAACCAGAGTTACCAATATTATTACTGTACTTTATATTATAAACATATGCAGGCAATTAGTATGTCTTGTTTCATATTTCTTAATACCAACTTTATATAAAATTTAGAAATTCAAATACATACTGACATAATACACACTCAGTAAGACAAATGCACAAAAAATTGTATGCATTACTCAAAAGGTGCATATATGTAGAGCAGTAATTTAACTGTTGTCAACATTCTGTCCATAGACTACAGGCCCATGTTGAAAAAATTATGGGTCATTTGACCCACCACCTGACCTATCTAGAATGATATAAGAGCACAAAATAATAAGATTCAGCACTATGACGACACTTGTAAGCTGTCCACCTCAGTGCAGATGAGAATTCGAAGGTTCAGGTAGAGATTTTCTCCCCTTGTCTCCATGATTTTTGTACGGCGTTGCGGAATAATGGCTTAAAAGCAGTATAGAAATAGTATGACACAGATGCCGTTCAAAAATGGTGGTCCACAAAGTCGGAATTTATTTTTATTTTTCGACAGTTGCCGGGGTAAATTTGGTCATTTGATTTTGTACGGCATCTGTGTCATACTATTTCTATACTACTTTTAATCAATTATTCCGCAACGCCGTACAAAAATCATGGAGACAAGGGGAGAAAATCTCTACCTGAACCTTCGAATTCTCATCTGCACTCAGGTGGACAGCTTACAAGTGACGTCATAGTGCTGAATCTTATTATTTTATGCTCTTATATCATTCTAGATAGGTCAGGTGGTGGGTCAAATGACCCATAATTTTTTCAACACGGGCCTGTAGTCTACCAATTTTGATTACAGGTTCATAACATTTCCTATCAATATATTTTTTTACAATATTTAAAATCCTAGAATTATTTTTGTGATATCAGATATTTAAATAACCTTATTTTAATTCAAGTAATTGCAGTTCCAAAATCAGAAGTAAGCAAATACAATAATCTCATAGGAATATACTTAACAGGTTTTTGCCAAGATTTATTACATTTTTTAATTGGCCTACATAACTTCCCCATACACCTAAATGCAGCACAAGTTAGTTGAAAATTTTATGATAAAATTACATATGTGTGAGAAAAGATGTAACTTGTATTCTGTTTAATACTCAGTGTTCGGAACCGTACGATAATTATCGTATAAATACGATAATTTTGTGCCTACGTACGATGTACGATAGCATAGTATTATCGTACGCTGATTATACGATAATTTCTATCATGCAAAATTCGAGAATTTATATTATTTCACCCATACAAATATGAAATTTTGACGTGTTTCATATCGAACTTTCATGGGAACAGTGAAATTTTGTCTAGTATAGTAGGGCACCAATATTACAATTTATATGATTTATTTATTTATAATTGACTTTATCCTAAAAAGTATGATAATTTTGATCCATATACGCTTAATGTACAATAATTTTACGCACGGTACGATAATCAGTTCGCTTCAGTTTGCTTACACTGTTAATACTGCAAATTTTATATGTACCCTATGTGTACCTATATAATGTAATACCTATATGTTTATCTGATTGACTTATATGGAAATTCATTCTACAAGTAAAAGCTATATGATTAAGGTTTATTTTTTATAATATGTTTCAATTAAACAATATCATGAAATAGATTATATTAATCTATATTTTTTAAGAACTGAGCACTATTATTGTTGAGCTTCTATTGTTTACACTTTACATGTTTGATTTTGTGAGTAGGCAAATCAATGATCTTTTCTTGAATTGAAAATGATAAATAAGTAAATTAATAATGAGATTTTTAAATTATATGTTTTAAACTATTTGTTGGATTACCCAGTTAAATAATTGTTTATTTACGAAAATAAAGTCGTTTTACTTAGGCTGCGTATAGATCAAACTATTTACCTATTTGTATTTAGGTAATATATTAACAATTAGCTACTTTTTTGTTTGGATCTAAATATTTATCGATACCTAGGCTGTCTTCTCTGAAGATGCTACAATGGCGTTTACAACATCCTAGTTTACATAGAATCAATAATGCGGAAACAACCTAGATTTCAACACGCGAAATCATTCATAACAAAACAAACATTGTGAAAAACTATTTTTGGTGAAGATGAACCATGGGAATATTTAGAGCACAGTGACGTACCTTTCTCTTCCTTCCTTTGTACACCATAGCAAAGGCTCCATGACCGATAATATCTTGTTTTGTAAATTCATATTCACCAACTTGGATAACATCCATTTTCACTAATGCCTTTCCTTTAACCACAGACATTTTAAAGTCCTTATAAATACACTGTTAAAGTTAAAGACAAAAGATCAATACTATAATTTTGGAATACTCTTATGTGGAACTTGATTACGCGCTACATTATGGTCATTGCTCCAAATCACTTCCAAGAAATCTCTAAACACATTATGTTCACTATATGCGAATATGCACTAACAAGTCATTGTTTCTGTGCCAAAACACAACATACAATGAACGTAAAACGTAGAAAAGTGATTTTATTTTGTTGTGTTGTGTTTGATTTTGCAAACTAAAGTTGCCATACTTAAAATTTAGACTTCAAGAATAAAAGTTGCCACCTTAGAATAAGTATTTCATCATAACCCATCATGTAAACTTATTTTGCTGCCTACAAATTATATCAAAGATCTTTTATAACAATTATATAACAACTCACAAACATAAAACACAATTATTTTAAGAGAAATTTTACTTATGATCTCAAATAACGTTACATAAATTCAACGTCATGACAGTGACAGTCAGATATTGTAAATGTTGTCATTTCAATTTATTTTCTAGAATCCTGTTTTGTTGTGATTTTAGCATTCAGTACGTATTAAATTTACAAAAAAATTCTTACGCTTTTGTTCACTAAAACTAATTATTATACGTATTTATTAAATTAAAAAAAAATAATATTATCTGATATCTTATCTGCGAGTAAACTATAACCAAATAGTATATTTTTTGGATTTTGAGATATGTAAAATTCGGAAATTTATTTTATACCGGCCGAATTGATAGCCTCCTCCTTTTTTTGAAGTCGGTTAAAAATAAGAACCACTACATTACATGCAGATCTATAACTGTTCTCTAAAAAAATGTAATATAGTACAGAATATGTATTTATTTATAATTTAATTTATTTATATTCAGGATTTGGTTGTTGGATTAATAATACAATATTTTATAAAATAATGAATGAAACTGATAATTAGCTTCTTTACATTATGATGAAAACTTTATTCACATCATTAAGCACAAGAAATAAATAAATGTTGTTATCCTATTTCCTGAACAGTTAGTAATGTGGAACATAAAATATTGTCATTCAGGAAACAACTGTGACAATTTTAGATGACTTAAACCCATTACAAGACTATCTTTTTTGGTCTCCAAGGTCTTCAATACTATCTTCATCAATCTGTAAAATTAATAATTTGATATTATTAATGGCATAAGCACAAATTACTTCAATATATTAATATGTGAAGAAAAAGCAAACATATTAAGCAATAAATAAATATATTAAACATGCTACACAACTATACCTCTGGCCATTTTTCAGGTATAACATCAAATAGATCGTCTTTGACATCACCTTGTATTACAATTTCATCATCACCAGTAACAGAAGATCCACATGCAAATTTTGTTCCAAAAAACTTAGCAGCCACTTTTAAGTCAATATCTGGAAAACAAATTAACAGTGTTACAATTACAGGTATATCTGGTTTAATTTAACCATTTTTTTACATTGAAAAAATAACTAAGTAAATCTTTTCACAATCCTTTATTTTTAATTAAGGTTTCATGTATTTATGTTTATTTATGTTCTTGGGTCAATCAAACATTTTTCTTTACATTTGAGGTCTAGTGATTAATCTTAATATTTGTTATCTTACCAAAAGTACTTAATCCAGATACAACTGTCACAGACTTCTTTTTACCCCTTGGGGCACGAGAGACTTGGACAAGTTTTGGGACATCCTCTTTCTTCTTAGATTTTAACATTCCCTTTCCTCCACGCTTTTGTCGTTTCTTTTCCTCTTCACCACCGGCATTGTCTTCTTCATCTATTTTTTTTAAATAATAATAAATTTATACAGAAAATAAACATCCATAACCTCACTTTATTCCTTGCAAAGAAGACGAAACATACATACCTATTTTTACTTTTTCAAACTCTGTTGGTAGATTCTTTTCTAACCACTGCTTACATTTGTCATATTCAGGGTAGTATTCACAATACTCTATTGGCATGGAACAATTACCGCAGTACTGGACTTTAATTGGATATGATAAACCATCCCTAGGACCTAAAGAAAGATCTCTGTCCGCCATGGCTAAAGAAGTAATTAAATAAATCAAGACTCAGTATATTGCATAGTATTGTATTGAGTTTATCTTAAACTTTACTTTCAAGGGGAAAAAATACTATCAAAATTGAATTAGTATAAAATAAAAATTTGAGCCGAGTACCGCTCTCTGTACCGCTGACCGCTGACGGATTCCGTCAAATGTCATCTGTCAATGGTGGATTTTTGTAAAATTAAACTACAGATAAAAAAAGGTCCAAATCGTCTTAGTTTTAAATAAGGTTTGTACACACTGCACACTTTACATCACAGCTTCACATAATTTCTGTGTGTTGAGCTAAGGAAATAATTGAGAAATTCACCAATGAATAACAAATCAACTTCAAAAAATACTGTGCCGTACATATATTGTCTATGTGTTTAATAATTTCGAAAGGTTTTCAGTTTCGAGCAACTAATTACTATATGTTACAATCCGCTATCTAGTTGGACATGAGACGCTTTTTAAATTGGGTTAGCTCAAATCTTCAGATCAGCGAAAAGGGGACTTCTTAGATTGTAATTAACCCCCGTATATCTTAATCTGACGTGCGCGAGTAAAGCGCGTCACACACGGTGAAGATACCTACTATAATATTTTATTTTAAGATACTGTTATATCTTAAGATAAAATATTATAGTATCTTCACCGTGTGTGACGCGCTTTATAGTACCTACTTTCATTTATCACTCTATAATCAAAGCCTTGAAATCACCTAATGGTCCGGGAGCCAGCAGCAGATTTTATGACCAAGTTCCTCTCAAGCGGTAATTAGTAAAATGCATCAAAGTATAGTATTATGAAGCCTCGTGAACGTCAGCTGGAGCTCGGTTGGGGGAAAGAGCGGTTGTAGCCTCCCGTATGAGCTGACGGTTTTTCCACCAAGATACAGCCAGCTGACATATATATTTATCCACAGTTACATATAAGCTATCATCAGGTAAATTTTTGTTTGAGAGGAAATAACGGAAAATAAATTTTTCTTTAAATTTAACTTTCATGTTCGAGACACCAGCTGACGTATAATACACCATGTTGTAACCAGCTGACTATTTTTTTTCGTTGAGATATTGGGTTAGCTACAATTTGACAAATTTTTAGCTGAGAGGAAATGAATGAATGAATGTATTTTTTTTCCTATGTGCGTGGGAGGCTACAACCGCTCACCCCCCCAACCGAGCGCCAGCTGACGTTCACGAGGCTTTATAATACTATACTCTCATGCGTCTGACGAATTATCTCTTGAGAGGAAATAGTTAACCAAATTTGCACCTGGCTCCCTAACCATAAGTGCAGGAATCGTTAGATTAAAGAATATTTTATTTCAGTCACGTCCTGAACTCTGAAGCATGTAATATATATCAATATTTAACGCGCTCGAGTATTCCCATGCCATTTTTTTTCTTTTTTAAATGTTTAAAAATAAAAAAAAAAACGCCCCACCGCTAAAACCATAAGTGGAAACACTATACAACCTTCTCGCTATCGTCTACAATCTACTCTACAGATTCTAACACATTTAGCATCGTGGAGTCGTGGACTTCCCTACTATAACTATTTTATGTTTAAAAAACCTTTATTTAATACAGCGGTTTCACCCGCATAGATAGCGATATCGTTACAGTGAAAAGTCTACTATAGGTTCCGACCTATAATTATTAAAAATTAATTATTTATTATTTTAAAAATTAAATAAAAAATTAAACCTATAGTCCGCTATAGGTTTAATTTTTAATCACATGAAAATCACCTTTACCCCGTCCCGCACTACGGCCTTTTTTTTTTTAGTGGGGAAATCTTTCATAGATACCCAGCGCCTCCGGGGGAGGGGCCGTGGGTTATGTCGGATTCCTACCGACCAAAACCCCACTGTGTTCCGTCAAGACGCATATTGGTAGAATTCCTCCGTGACCCCCGCATTACGGCCTGCTCGAACAGTATACCTACTATTTTCTGTAGATTGACACTTTTAAAAATTCGTTATATCTTTTGAATGGAATATCCAATTCTTTTCATTTAAAAAGTATTTTGCTGGTATTGAAACAGTCTATAATAAAACATCATTTAATGGGATAAGGATTAATATATGTGTATGGATAACATGGTTTGATTACTGTCGGCACTTCTATTTACTTTGAAAACGTAAAAAAGTTGTTGTAGTAACATAACTACTGAAGATGGACATATGGTATCGCGGACTTTCTTGTAGATATTGATCCATTCTATAATACCGTAGAACATTTTTTTGTTCTATCTTCAATAGATTCCGCAGCGCACGCGATGACAGAAGTTTTATTGAGGATTTTTTTACACCTTGGGTTACATTATTGCATTTTTGGTAAGGATCTCTAATTTTTTTGAAAATGCAATATAGCCTATGTTGCTCAGTAAAGATGCAGCTTTCTAATGGTGAAAGAATTTTTGAAATCGGTCCAGTAGTTTTTGCGTGAAAACTGAAAACCATACATACTTACAAACTTTTCCTCTTTATAATATTAGTATAGATAATATAGATATTGTAATACTGTGGTAGTAACTAGTAGCGTGAATGATGAAAGCGAGTAATCAGGGACCATAAAAAGGACGACATCAGTAAAACAAATTTTAAATAAAGTATCAATTTATTTAATAGTTAATAATAAAAAATAATATCAATTGTACAGTGTAAAACTTTGGTTTTAATCTTCGCAATAAACAATATTAGGTACCTACAAAGTACGTGGAATACTTCGATACCGATTATAGGGTCATTCAGATATTGGGTATATTATGAAGATATTATGTATGATAACATTATCATTAAAATATACAAAACATTAAAGAAATGTTTCTTAAAAAAATTATTCTCTAAATTAAGATGTGTCATTGTTAAATTTCAATGTGAATAACATTAAATAGACTAGTACTACTAATTATTGTTAAGAACATATTATGTCTTAATAATAATTAATACTTAGTTAATTGCCTACTTCTAATTATTATTTTCTTTATATCATTAACTGTAGGTGATCTATATGACAGCTGGTAATTACTAATATATTTATTGATGTGTTCGTTATTTGCAAATAAGAATAACTCCTATATACTCTCCTATAATAAATACTTTGTATATACATACATTAAAAATAAAAGATATGGAATTTAAATGGAAATGTTTAACGATTGAAGTAAATTTTCAAAAATCTTAAAGTAAATTAAATACCTATGTAGTTATCTATTAATACATATTATGTACATAAAAGGTTAAAAATAATTATCTACCAATGAAATTATTTGTGCTAAATATTTAAAAATTTAAACTACTGAAAACATAATGTTTTTTCCTTGTAAATTATTGAACCGATTGTATTTCAATTTTCAACGAAATATTTGCATTTAGAGTTTTATAGACGTTAGGTCAATAACTGTGAAATTTTTTATGGAAAAACATTGGAACACATTTTTTTTAATTTATATAATATCGTTTATAATCAAATCGAATGATTTTAATCCAAAAATAAAACTGTGTATTACGATTAAGGTAAGGTAACTACCTACTATATATGTATTACGATTAAGGTAGAAGTTTCGAGTCTCGAACTTATGTGAGTGAGTTTTTAATCTACATATATTGTAAGTTAGATAATATTTATTGAATAGTTACCGAAATACCTTATCAGGAAAATGAAATAAAAACAATAATGGATGGTTATTATTGCAGTCTGTTTTGTATTAATTCATAATTGCAATTAATTAAGACTCGCCTAACTGATTAGCCCTACAATATTTAGTGCCAAATATATATCTATTCAGACCATCTGATATTTCCCAATACTTGTCAATATTATTATTTGTCGAATCAAAGAACAATGTTGACACTGTAGAGTTTAAAAAGATGGATTGAATAGAAACTGTAAGTTAACAACTATAGGTAGGTAAGTTTATCAAAAGTCTAAATTCATCCAATTTTTCTAAAGAGGTTCGTTTTTAATACTTCTACGTAAACATTGCAATTTGACTATTCTACACAATGCAGTCTATACGTCTATGATGCTGTCGTGTTTCTTGTCGGACGCCTTTAACTTTTCTTGCATCTGTGTTAGCATGTCCTGCATTCGTCTTATCTGAAAATAAAAATAAATTTATAAAGTTTTAAGCTTTGGTAATTACGAGAGACATATTTCGTCACGTTTTGGAGTAGGGCCACGACTTTGGTAACTGAATTTTGTCAAAAAAGTTTCAGTAATGACAGGTGTGCTCGGCACACACGCTCTTTTTTATGTTTATGACTCGAACGGGACGCTACCACGGGAATATAAGCTCTTAGCTAAAATACTCGAAAAAATTCTGCCTTTCTTACTATAACAGAATATGTAATTTCTCATGCATAAAATTAGAATGCTATTTATTTAGAAATTAATAACATGCCTCCATCGTTTTCTTTTACAAGGGCAATGTAGGTACATAATGTGAAAGAAAGCCATTCTCTTGCATTCTCTTGTTTACTTTTCTTTTTATAAAGGCGCTTTAAATATATGAAAACAAATAAAAGAACTTGGAAAACCGTTAAAGTGCGAGTTATGTAGGCCAGCCGCAGATTTAGCAAACACGTAACACTGCAGTAAAAGGTTTTATTTCGAACGTGCTGTAAATCCACACGTTTTGAATTGCAAATAATACGGAGCGATAAGTTCACATTTGAAAAACATTATCTACTTATATTCCGTTGAACTATAATATAATATTTAAGTTTAAATATTTTTAGTAGGTATAAATATTTTTTGTTCTCTGCATTAAATTCTAGCTTGTTTCATAATTTATTTCAATCAAACAGATACAAATATAGATTCAAATAATCATTAAAACCAATTTGCTAGAGCCCAGAGAACGAAAAATAGGTGACCCATTAATATCTGTGACCTATATTTAAGTGTTATATTGAAGATTAAGGCAATGATCAATTTCTGACCTCGATGCACCGCCTCGAGGTATTTAATAATTATTTATCTATATGCATAAAAATGAAACCCGTTTTCCGATGTCACGGCATCACGCGTGAACGGGTGGACCGATTTCGATAATTATTTGAATTTAGGGGCTAAAATTTTGGCATTGCGACGCACAAGTAATGGATTATTGCTTTTTGTGAAAAAAGGTGACCCTATATTACTTTTATTTAAGTATTTTGTTAAAAATGTAAATCTACGAATTTTATTCTTACCTCTTCATCTTTCTGCAACAATAGTCGATCGGTGTCAGTTATTACGACGTCGTGGTTATTGCCCATAGAGTCTCGCTTGAGTTTCCTGTTAGAAAACAAATGTATGATAAATATTAAAAAATAAAAATTTATCTTCATGCATAATATTAGATTTTAAATTCAAATAATTTTTTAAGTTATCTAATTAATTTGCGAAATTAATACTCATAAATTTTTCGCTATTTTAAACAACTGCAAAGTTAAATTATGCGAAGCCCGGACTTAATATTATAATATATTTTCCTTAAAGATAAGTTTGCAGGAAATAAAAAGTTAGTTAATATTAATATGAACGGTGCGATAAGTGAAATATTTTTCGTAACAAAACCAATCATTTTGAAGTTCGGACTATCGAGTTAAATATAGATTTGAAAACAGAAGAACTTTTTACATGTACAAAATTTGAATATAGAACACGTTAACAGTTGAAAAAACTTGACACTGGCATATAAGTTGTTGTCAAAAAAGAAAAAAATATCAGTTACCCTCTTTCCCGCATAGCGTGCTGCGATATCTGCGAGATGCACTGCGCCCTAAAGTTCTCGTAGTGCACGTCTTGCGTCACGTCCTTCAGGTCTTGCATGTGGGTGGATATCAGCATCGTGCGCAGCTTCGTGAAGTCCGAGTGTCTTGGGTTCTCCACTTTTAATATAATAATAATATGATTTTCTATTTGTCTAATGGATTTATTGGGCGCTTGCGTGACGTTTGAGTTGGTTGAGTAAGTATAGTACGTTGTTACTTTAAATATATAATAAAAGTAATATTTAAGAAACCTGTCGTGATTTTTAAGATTCAAATCGTAATGAATATTCTTTAGAAAATTTGATGTTAATGTTCTTCATGTTCTTCTTTCTCATCCAGTGTGGACTAACCTGAACTTCTATATAAGTTGTATTTATACAAGATTTATACATAATATATTCCTAATGGTCTGCAGTCTGCTTCAACAGCAAGTTACTTTTTCAGCTATTATATCTCAAAGACTGGGTAAGTACCTGGTTATTAGACCGTCAATTATTGTGATCATAACTAGTGTTAACATAGTTTGTCAAGCAATTGAAGGAAGTTTAGTATGATTGTGTTATCTAAATAAATTCAATGCTATTATTACCGTCCACAATTCCCCACGGATACTGTCTGCCGCGTATCCTCTTGCCGCCCACCTCGAGCACGGTGTCCGCGGCCACGACCGCGAACGGCGCGGCCGCCTTCAAGTCACGGTCTTGCTGCTTGAACTCCTCGTCCTCGTCGCTGTCGCACTCGGGGAATTGGTAAACCTTTGGTAAGAGCAAAGGTTTTTATGTTAGGAGCAGCCAAACGAACGGACGAGTCACCTAATAGTAATAAGTGATCATCGCCCCACACTTGCACTCTAAATACCAGTGATATGGCGAGTAGGTATGTTGCCGCCGTTTAAGGTAGGCTCTTTTCTTAAAGATCCCAAATCATAACTCATTGGACTGAAACTGACTTGAAACTGCATGTGGAAGCTAAATTTCCACATGCAGTAGCACGAGACAAAAGGCTTTTTTTAAGCGAAGTTAATCGCTAGTTGTCAGAGTAGCAATTGCTTGAACGTTGTGCTTGAATATAATATAAACATCATTATAAATATCTATAATTTAATTATTTTGAGCGAGTGTTGGTGCAATTGTTAGCTTATTATCGAAATTATTCTTAATTCTTTTCTTATCACTTTAATTTAAGAACACATAAGTACCTAATAGATCCGAATTTGCTACGGACTGCGCCTGCTTAACTCGGCACTGGGTGAGAAGGAACATTTATTTGTATTTTCCTTCATGTCAAGTGCAATCGATAACTTATAAAAAGGCAAACAGTCAAGGTCAAGTTCATAATACACTAGATTTCCGCCTGCGGCTTCGCCCGCGTTTGCAAATAAAAACCCGCATAGTTCCCGTTCTCGTGGGATTTCCGGGATAAAAACTATCGTATGTGTTAATCCAAGTTACCCTCTATATGTGTGCTAAATTTCATTGTAATCGGTTCAGTAGTTTTTACGTGAAAGAGTAACAAACATCCATACAGACATCCATACATCGAGACAGACAAACGGGGTTTATTTATTTAGGTTTGTTATATAAATAGCATAATACAACACAATAATACCTATAGGCTTTACATAATTAACAATATTATATACATAATGCTATTCTACCTATAATATCTATAATCCGTAAATAAATGTACAATGTACATAGTTAATATACATTAAATAGGTAACGAAGTAGGTACAGTACTCCAAAATTAATAATGCGCATGCAAATCTTCGCTAATTGTCGTATTTCCAAAATGTATTTCATTTGACTAAACAAATTTTACTAAATTATGCATGAAGAAAATGCATTTAACCACTTTATATATCTACATATCGTCTTCGGAAGCTCCGGGAATATGACAGTTACCGAACTGTGACGGAGATTTCTATGCGCATTATCACTTTTGGAGTACTGTACAATTTTTATTACAATACATACATAACTACTTACATATAATACGAACAGATATTAGCTATACTCGTACATATATAACATATGAATCAAAACAATGATTGATGAATAATTATTCCGTAAATTGCGTGCGTGTAACTCGTCTTGACGTTTTATTATCCAGTTACAATTTATAAAATGTGTTGATCTACTGGAAATAATTTAATGTACTGGGGAATATCTAGACAAAAAATAAATTATGTTACGCATGTACTGCGGGAACAAATGTATTTATAAATATCGTTTATTAGTTCTTACGTACTGTCGAACATCATTATTAAAATAAATTGAAAAATTTGACTAGAAAAACTACGTGCAAGTTCAATCAATTACATCTAGTTACATAGTTTTTACATAAATCTAATTATTATACAATTCGGTTATATATTTGGTACCTTATGCGTACAATTGACTTCAATATTAATAATCAGTTTAACAATCATGTTTCAATCTGACAATAATATACATACTTTTTACATAACCCAAAAAAATCAGTTATAAAATACACACACAATCTGCCGAGTGCCGCACCTACTTCTAGCGCGCCAAGCACGCATAGAAATGCATCTCGAGACTTGCAAACAATAAGATACCCAGTTACCTACTTGTATCTGATGTTCATCCAGGTCACTTAGTATGCGCGCCTTGAGCCGCTTCACTTCGGCAGCAGTGAGCGAGTCAGCTTTCGCGATTACAACCACAATGTTGACTTTGCGGTGCAGTCGCTTCATCATTTCTAAATCTACTTGCCGCAAGCTGAAAATGTGGCTTGGTGTTTAGTTGCTGCGCGGAAAATGTTGAGCTTTTCTTACAGCTATTTTTTTAATAATATGACTAGTATACCTATTGTATTCTCGATAGTTATAAGTAAAAATACATAAGAATGATTGAATCGATAGCCTTAATTTACTTAGCACATTAGTAAAATATATTTTTTAGATCATTTGTTCAATTTCAGCCATAGAAAACACAAACTGTTAATAGTTAGTGTTAATAGCATCAATCCAAGGGCAGACAGTAGACACCAATCAAAAAGACCATTGCCATCAAAACTATTAACACAACAAGATTTTATTGGTCGTCATCGCAATAGTTGTAAAATAATGCGCCGTTACTGTATACAGTACTTTATATCAAACATAATAGCCAAATAACGATTGTTTATTAAGCTGTCGATTGTTATAACAATTATGTTTTTATTTCAGTGTTGGTATTTACATCACTCAGAAACTGAGACGTCTATTGGAAGCAATTCCTATATATATATATATATATATATATATATATGCTTGCTTCGTTACACAAAATATCAAGTGACTTTCTATATTATATAAACATAAGTAACTATATGTACATAGTTGATAATATACTTATTAGAAAATTCCTTCCTTACTTTAAGAGCAAACAAAAGAGCCGTTTTCCATAAAAAACGTAGACCCCTGTTTCCTCCCTGGATTGTGCCACTAGAGCAATATATTTTTACTATTGATCTATGGTAACTTTAGCCATGTTCCTACGTTTTCCTTTTTGTCATATCTTAATTATTATACGTAAGAAATATGACAGATTTTGATTATGATGTTCCGTCTTCCATAAAACTAATTTTTAAACATTACTTATATAAAAAAAATAAAACGTAGGAACATAGCCTATACTTTTCTCTACTAAATTATGAAAAATGTCCAGTATTGGAGGAGGAAACAGGGGACTAGACGTTCTTTACGTCTAATTTGCGTAATTTTCCTAAGTATTTTCGGCCCGAGCTGCAGTTGTCCCTGTCGCGCTCTACGGGGGAGAGCAATAGATAATAGGAAAACCTAATTTAGAATTCTCACACTTGTTTTGTTGGCTCTTTAGTCCTCTTGACGGGTTTTGTTTTATTTCCCATACTTAATATTTACAAAAATTTACAAATGGGTTTACTTGAACTTTTCCCGGAGTTTTAAAATTGGGTGATATTATATCGATTTTTTATTTTGTCCATAAAATCTATGAAAAGGCGTTATACGACGCCATTTTTCCATTGCCATCGCCATAATTGAGAAAAAAATAATTTGGAAAATCCAAAAGTGCACGCCTCATAATTTTTTTTTAATAAATATTTATTAATTATTATTTTTGTTTATTTAATAACAATTAAACCACATCGAATCAGACCCTGAAAAATGAAAGGGTTCTATTCCTGAGCATACTCAAGCGTAAGAGAAAAAAAAAGACTCGATTAGTAAAGTATTTCGGTCGCTATCGTGTTAACAAGAAAAAGGATCCGCACATACAGACACACGGACGTCCAAGACAGAACTTTTTTAAACTGTTTTTTAACTAGTTTAAATAACAAAAATGACATCAAAAATATCATGAACGTTAAAAATAGTGTTTTTTCTTAATATGTGTGTGTATGTATTATCTTACAAGTGCAATGTATGATACATAAAGACATTTTAAGTTTGAAAAATCAGATGTTTTGCGCGAAGTGACAGTAGTACCCACCTCAACGCTTCGCTTATGAGGCGTGCAATATGCGAGCAGAAAAAATATGAGATTGTGTAATACGAACATCAAAATCTATAAAATCATCCATTCTCCGAAAACCCCGGAAGCTTTCTACTTTCTAGGCAAACTGATGATCATGGACTATACTCAATAATGCAATTTATTTATGAAATAAAGTTTAATTGTATTTAAATAAAAAATCTTTTACCCCTTCGTGTGTGTACCTAATGCAATAATGTGTTTATGAACTGTCCAACTAATTACATTCGATTACAAAGGCTTAGTGCGTCACAACCTCCTTAGGCATCAGCGAATATAATATGGATCGATGAAGAATTCCATGCCTAATAATAGAGAATATGTTATGTAACTCAATAAAATACACTTAGCGTTCTAAGAACAGTATATCCTATCAAATTTAGGATGACACACACTTTTATACGCTTTATCTCTGCGCACGTGTGCTTCTGACGCTTAGACCATGTATGATATTTTTATCAAAACCTATGTTATAGTGCCGTTTGTTGTTGTCTTTAAATTAGGTACAATTAATAGATTTTTTTGTAAATGTAACAGGCGCCGAATGAATATACCTAGGAAAAAATATTTTATGTATTTTTGATTGAAGTAATTATGTAAATGTAATTATTTATGAATTATACAAGTATTTAAACAGACAAGTCAACAAAAAAATTAGGTATTTACTCCAAAAATTACGATTCTGAAGCGCAACAATGCATTAAAAAAGCTTCTGTAGCTTTCCAGTATCACACTTACCTATGAGCCCACGGCGGAACAAAATAAAGGCAACAATGCACCCTATTATCCTGCATATGCCTTCTGTTTAGGCCACTCTCATCAGTGAAGTATTGTCGGAACTGCTCATCCACGTAAGCGGAACAAACTCTCCATGAATCTTCACAATTGATCGCGTCACCGAACCCCGGAGTATCCACTATAGTCAGACGCAGTTTTACACCGCGTTCCTCAATTTCCATAGTTTTCTTTTCTATTGTTGTTGTTTTCTCTAGCCTATCTGTTAGGATTCACAGAACGTGATTGTTATGTAAACATCAAACTTATGTAAACATGAATAATATTGTGGTAACGGTCTTAGCATATATGCTTTACATTACAAATAAAGGTAGGTACCTATACTCAAATGAATGTAAATAAATGCACGAAAACTGTTTATAATTTCAACTTTACCTTGGACATTAGGAATTTTTCTATTTTTGTACAGGTCTCCAAGAAATAAGCTGTTGATGAGAGTGGATTTGCCTAGGCCAGATTCTCCTACAACCATGAGCGTGAAATCGAATCCTCTTTTTACTGATTTTCGATGCACTTGCTCAGGTAGAGTCGCGAATCCAATGTAATCACGCTCGCCGCGATCTCGTTCTGCAAAAAGTTATTTAATGAACCTACTATTTTTTGAAAAGTTAATTATAAAAAGAAAATAATTCTGGAAGCCAAAATGCTCAAATATAACTAGGTATTCACAATAAACATGTTTCGAAACTTTTATGAAATCCGTTAGAGAGTAAGTAATTAGTCTTTGAATAGGTCATAGGTGTTCTTAAGCTAAGAGCTATAACGATAGCTAAATGATAAAGAATTTAAGATTATTATCTCTTTTTAGGTTATTAGGCTAAATATTATGACGGTTTCAAAGCGTAAGGTGATAAACTTTGTGATAACTGATAAACAACAAGATCGCTCTATGTTGACGAAACTAACTCGGAAGTATGTAACAGCGATATAGTTCATATTATATATTTGTGAGAAATCGTATGCAAATAATTGGGAATAAAGGGTTAAATAATTTGCATTGTCGGTAAGCTACACTGTGCTTCTATTGTACGCTTATATACATATTACAATGATTGCAACGAGAGCGGCGAAGTGTGACAGGACAGGTTTCCAGAGTATATATAATGACATAATCTGTATTATCTATGGTATATAGTTTCCCAGGGCCGCGTAGGTCCACAGAGCTTGATTTCTCGCGGGAATGTCCACCTTCCGCACGGTACCTCTACGGCTCTACTATTGAGGACGGACAACGGAAGCGACAAACGTGATCATCAATGCGCTAACACCAAATTGTGCTGTTGCTATTATTAGGGAACTGGGAAGCTATGCAATCGTTAACTACCAGTGACCTTAATGTAGCTCATTATTAAATACAGTACAGTTTTGAAATATTCCTGTTCAGTTACAACATTTTCGAAGAAATATTGATTGTATGGCAGAATACTATGAGATTTATAAGTTGATGTGTACGTGAGAAACATGAATGGTCTAAAATGGTTACTCCCACGCCTCTAATAGACAATAAGAAGATCTCATTGAACTTACTTAAGTACCTACCTGGATATAGTACCTACACGTTCTCAATAAAGTATTCTGTGATAACAATTGTTAGGAAACAGTCATCGAATCTCATGTACATACTAACATAATATAAAAAAGTGCTTTTAAAATTCGTTTCAAATAAATTAAAACATGGATGTCGTAAGTACAAAAATATTAATAGTTTCGATATAATATGTCTGAAATATTTTCGTAAAAAGCAGTTATTATAAAACAAATTCCCATGTAGTACAATTATTATGGTTCTTATTTTAATAAATTATAAATATAATTAAAGTGATTTATGGGTAACTCGGGTAACTCACGTATTTTTATAACAGTGGGAATCGAAGTCTTTTGCTTATTGTGATTATTTATTTCATTATCTCTGTTTGTATTGATTGTGTTCTTATCATTTATATTTATATCAACAATCGCAAAGGAATCACTTTCCATCATTGCCCGGACTTGTAATGCAATATTTTCCTCTTCCGGCTCAATTGTGTACTTATTTAAAACACTATTTTATTTAAAGTTAAATTATTTTGCACTTAATTGAAAAAAGTATTGTTTTTTTTATTATATATCCATATTTGTTAACCAATAAAAGGAACACGAAACGCCAACAATGATTTAAATCGTGACGGAAAATATCAGAAAAATGGCGAAAAATGTCAGCCGTTCGCGCGCTTCGCTAGCACAGCGGCTACGTTGAAACTGCGCGCGCACTGCAACATCAACAACTTGTATTGTTAGATTCGGACAGGCGTTTAGTTACGTCATTCATTAATCACAGTTAAATTAAATTAAATGTTATATACTTTTGACCCGGTGTACCTCATTTAAATTACAGTCTGACTGGTACACGCTTGGTACACGTATAACTCTCCTGGGAACGGATTAGGACGTCACAACGGATTTTATTATTTTGATTTGTAGGCCTTGAGTTTTTAGGAATCATGTTTGATATTTGCTACTTTTTAGTAGAATAGAAGATTATTTAGCTAATGATCTTAATCCGTAATAGATCCCTATTCATTGAGTGACAGAATATGATTGCTGACAAGTTGAATTGCTTTCTTCTTCAATCCTAGTAACTACTAGGGACTAACTTTCCGGTTATGCATATATGTTATCTCTTTATGCATCAGCATAACGCGAATTCAATGTATATTCAATAGGGCCATAATAATTTATATTTGCATACAAGCATATTAATAAGGTAGAGTTGATCCCACATGGGCGTCAAAACAAAATCAAATAAAATGTCGTTATATTTATTCGGTAAAAAAAAGAATAGAATGAAAATAGACAAACTCTAAATATTCAGCTATAGGTACCCATCTCCACTCCATCCGTCTGCAAACTTAATCCCCGCCCTTCCTCACTTCTCAAGAGCGACGTAATAATATATATACCTAGAGTTTATAGACAAGTAGGTAGTTACTAACTAGCTAGTTTATATCTACAACGTCCTGTATTATTGTATATCTACATTCTACAGTTAGGTATGTAATCGTATAATTGATTTGTTCTTATTTCACAACAATCCTTAATTTATAGTGGGCAGACATAAAACGCGATTTCTGTAGTTTGTCTATAGTCTCTAGTATTAAAAGCTACAAATTTTGTTCACTTCGCCCGCTGCTTTGTCCGCTTTTTCTAAAACCTAACCAATTATATTTAGTATACATATAATTTATAACGTCTACCTTCCTCGAGAATCACTCTATAATAAAAACAAACCGCATTAAAATTCGTTGCGTAGTTTAAAGATTTAATCATACATAGGGACATAGAGATAATATAGAGACAGAGAAAGCGACTTCCTTTTAATATAGGTACATATGTAGTGATGCTGATGATGATACATTTAATAAGCAAAGTTGATATATAATAATTTTAATAATGGGTTACCATCGATTGAACATTATTACTATTTCATATTAAAGAAAAAATGAAATACTTACCCGTCGCCATCATCTTCAATACTGTAGATAGCTTCTTCTTTAATATTTAATAAATGTATAAATAATACTTTATGGTTTTAAAATACTTTATGAAAATTAATATGAAATTTTCATAATATTTTTAAAAAGTTCCTTATTTTTTTTAAAGTTTTAAAAAACATTTCACTAACCCCGGGATTTAGAATCAGTGTAACAAAAACTCTAACTCTTCCACAAAAATAAACGGAGATCTCATTTTTTTTAAATATCGCGTTATTTTTACTATAAACATAAAATATTATCTCAACAAGAAATAATGTGCGTAGAATAATGTTGTCGACATATTTACCACCTAATCACTAAAGCTATAGCGAAATAAAAATCGCGCGAACTATATACTATCACGGTACTTATTCTAAAAATTGTATAATCAAAAACGGTAGAAAAATCGAAAAAAAAATAAAATCACATTGTTTGTGCGCCGTCCTGTGCGTGTGGGTTACGTAATGAGAGGGTCCGGGAGCTCGCGCCCTCCAAGCTCGGTCCCCTCCGCCCCTGCGTCCCTGGCCTCAAGCTTTCTGCGCGAGAGGTCGGCGCTTCGCTCGGGACCCTCAACTGCGCACCTATTTTTGTGCGGAAGCACCGGTCGATATCGCACAAAGCTCTACGCCTGCGCTGTACGGCCACCTCACAATACAAACCTTCTGCAATGCCCCAGATGCAAGAAAGGTGTGCAGCGTTCAAGGCCAAATTTACCCTCATTTAGCAATACTTCAATTATTGCATAAAATATTTTAATTAATGCACAGTTTTCAAATGTCAAAGCTAAGCGACCCTCACAACTCACCCTTGATTAATGAAAACTTCAATCAAATAAAAAAATTGCGATAAATATATATACATAATTTGTAATATAATTTTCTCACCAAGTAAGTGAGTAGCAAGTATTAATCTTCAGTAAATATCAGCAATTTTATATCATTACACATTTAAAATATAATTTTGTGTTAACTATAAATGGATGGAAATACATAGAAGTATTAACCACTAACGATATATGAGTGAATATCTTAAGGACATCTTGAAGAAGCTCTTGTATATCGTTGGCATTCATGATAGAGTGACAACATTTACAAGAGCCTGGAGGAGACTTGATCATAGAGCATCGACGATAAAGTATAAATACTATAATATTCGTTCGTACTATAATATCGTGTAAATTATTAATTTACACAATTTTTTTTTCTACAGACTAAACATATAAACAAAAAGTATTACATATAAACAAACGTGCAATCTCCTCCTTTTATGTTTGGAAGTTGTTTAAAAAGGAAAGGATTAAGGTAGAGCATATTCTATGTAATAATTAAACACATTAAGAAAATTATGTGTGTATATTTTTGCCAATGAGTTCCTCCTTAATTTATTTATCTTCAGATGGATTCGATAATGGTTTAGATTTATAATTTGAACGGTAAAAGCTTGTGTATAATAGTATTATTTGCCTATGCGCCTTCAAAACATCTCTCCATACGTATCTAATATCTTATTTCAAAATCATACAACAGTTTTTTATCAACTGAAATCATAACGCTCTATAATCTCACGACAAATTAGTAGCTCTACATTATTGCTATTCACTCTCACAAAGGCTATACATTTTTCTGTTACTTACACCGTAATCGAAAACTCTATCACAACTAACACACCAAGACTTGTTTCTATCTATAATTTTAAATTCATAAATAGATAGATTTCAAAAGGAATAAAAAAATAATAGTTACTACATACTAATATAATAAAATAATACTGGAATTCTTCAAAAGGAATAAAAAAATAATAGTTACTACATACTAATATAATAAAATAATACTGGAATTCTTCAAAAGGAATAAAAAAATAATAGTTACTACATACTAATATAATAAAATAATACTGGAATTCTGTAGAATTGAACTAGATATGTACTTAATTTCGCAATAGAACCTACATAGTAGGGAATAATATAAAATTAAACAAAATCCATTTTTGATATAGGTACCTACGTACAAAAACACAATACTTACTAAATATTTACTACGTCTACGCTATACACATAATTATCATTTATTTCAAATATTTATCAATTAACACTTTCTCATAATATCGGTAATTGTTTATCTTTCAGTAATTCTGACGAAACCAGATTTTCCTCTGAAACTCCCGAACCGATTATAGGAATTTTAAAAGCACATCTATCAATTATTATCTAATGAAAAAGAAAAATTGGGGACATAATCTATTCACAGTATGTTATTTATTTATTGTACAAACATGAATGGACAAAGCAGAAAAAGAAAGAACAATATCACAAAAAGGCAATTTGTACAAAAGGCGGCCTTATTGCTGAACAGCAATCTCTATCAGGCAACCTGGTAGGAAAGGAAATGTATGAAGGTCGTAAGGGATAGCACAAAATAAATGATTATAATTACAATTACATATCACAATACATTGCATTATGTTACTTTAAGTGTATGCACACATGTATAATGACATGAATCATGAATTTCACTGATACCCCAAATCTCGCTGAGCTGAATCGACGAACAAACTAAATTCTCAAATATTTCCTGTGTGTCATAAATAAATACCTGTATAGATCCAATTCTAAGAAACTCGAAACAACAAAAAATGTATTTCTGTACATAGATATAAGTAAGTGTGTCTGACCTAAAATATAGCTATACATATCTCTAGAGGGGTCATCTGATATAATGCTACACGAGTCCTCATTAAAGAGAACATTATTTATTGCTCCCCTCTGAATATTTAAGTTATTTTATTTGCACAGCCAGAAAGATCCTCCAGAAATAGCCGTATTTATTTAAATACATACTAGCTTTTCGCCCGCGGCTTCGCCCGCGTTTTCAAAGAAAAACCCCCATAGTTTCCGTTCCCGTGGGATAAAACCTATCCTATATGTTAATCCAAGTTACCCTCGTTATGTGTGTGTATGGGTAAATTTCATTTTAATCGGTTCAGTAGTACTTGCATGAAAGACTAACAAATATACATACAAGTAGTAGGTTGTATACGTAGTACATATATTATTACGGGTAGTATTTAAACGAGTGACTGCAAATTAAAGTTTTAGTTATCAAAAATAATTAATTGGGGTAACAGAATTACTAAGTGAGCGACTGACTGCGAGCGATGAAAAATTAACAGATCAGCAACTAACAAACATTAATTTGCGTTACATAAAAAACAAAATGAGCAGCTTCATAATATTTGAGCGACCCTTACGTCCACAGAACAAATATACTCTTGCTTACGTCTTGTATTATATTCATTATTTGGCATATGATTTATTTATACTGAGTGGCATTTTATCTTAATCGAGGTATTTCGAATAGAAAAATCACTTTGAAAAATACTATAATGGACAGAGTAGGTACTATCAGTTCAATTTGTTTTTGAAAGTTTTATCAAATAACTATTTGAACAATTTATTCTAGTGTTTTTAGTCGCTCTAGATGAGCGTAATTTAGTCGGTCACAGTAATCTATTCGCTCAACTAGTAATTTAGTCGCTCATATAGTAATGTAATCACACAGTTAGAATTCTAATATATCAAATGGATTAATCACAATCCTCCTTTAGTACGTACGCTCAATCTGTATTTTATTATCAACTAATATTCGTTGCTTGTTTAGTTTATTTGTCGATTACTCAAATTCATACCGCTTAAGTTATTAAATCAGTATCTCATAATCAGTCGCTCACTTTATTTTCAGTCGCTCGTTTTATTATTCCCCTATTATTACTAGTCCGTGCTAGTAAGATAGGATAGGATTATTTTGTTTAGTAAGCTTCTCGCTCACCTTCGTATTTTTATTTAAAAACTAGCGGTCCGCCCCGGCTTCGCCCCTGGTACATGTTTACGTTGTCTCTACATAAGAACCATCCTCGTATTTCAAGGAATATAATAAAAAAAGAATTATCGAAATCGGTTCAGCCGTTCTCGAGTTATGCGCTTACCAACACATTTTGCAATTCATTTTGCGATAATATTACAATTAATCATTCTTGACAAGTGGCGATGCTTGCAGTTTTGTGACGTCAAAGCGTTTGACGTTTGACGGCATCCGTTTTTGCTTGTGCCGTGGACTGCCGTGGACATGAACGGCTGAAGTAGCCTCGCCGTTCGCAACTTGCCATTCGCCTGTTAGAACTTACGTAGAACGCTTAGATTCTCTATCATCAAGTTTGTCATGAAAATATAGAGTCGTACTAAAATATAAACTAGACGTCAGTTCTCCTAAAATATCGTTTATCTTATAATCCTCACTATAAAGAAATTTAAATTAATCTGTTCCCGACGAGTAGATACATACATTCCGGGGGTCTTCAAGTGTAGAGTCTGAATGCAGGCTACCTTCTAGGGAAGGTCTTACTATCAAGCGTGATTGTGTTTCCCTATTGTCAATAAAAACCTACATATTTATCAATATCACACCTGCAGTATAGTGCTTAAAGTAAACTATTTTTATAATTTAATAATAAATTCTTACACGCTTTTTGCATGAACGTGTTTTCACTTAGAAACTATTTGTGTTGCTCCGTTTAGAACACAATGATGATTGTTTTGCAGCACAGACAAGAATCACAAAAGTGCTCTCACATAAGGGTAGGATTTTATCAGATCTTTTCGACCATGACCTAGTTGCTGAGAGCATAACTATCAGAATAAGAAAAAGTGCTGACGAGACCTTGCCGTATTGTTATTTTCACTTTCAAGAATTGCTAACGTAGGGGAAGTGGGAACAGAGCGTGAATAAACATACATACTTATAAAAAACTGTATTTTTCTAACAATATCTTCTCGCGATAAGTTCAAGTAGTACCATGTTATCGCCTATCTTACGACCATTACGAAATTCGCTTATTTACTGCAACACGTAGTAATACCCGCCGTTTGGAAAATTGCTAACAAGGAAAATCATAACAAAAATATTTCAATTATATTTTTAGGTTTTGTTTTGTTGTATCCATGATTCATCGCAATATTTTAAATAATTATGTAATATGAAATATGCGTTGCGTTATATTATAGGTATTCTAGGTACCTATATTATAACAACGAAAAATTCAGGTACCTGCAGTGCAGTACAAGGATTTGCTTTATTCTATATGGTCTCCTATCACAGAAATCTTGTCTCTTCTTTCATGAAAATGCTTAACCTGCCGTGGTATAATGAGCGCAGGCAAAGACAGAGTTAGTCGTATCGGTCAGTCTTGGTAAACAATAGCTTTTACTTTCTGGAGAAAGCCTGTTAAAAAGGAAAATGTCGGTATATATATCTTGTATGTTTAACAATGAATAACAGCTTAAGCTAAATTGTAATCATATAATATGCTTTATTACAAACAATAGGTACTTTTATGATTAAAATATATCTAAAGCTTTAAGAATATACGTACCTACTAGGTACCTAATAAAATTATAGTATCTAGGTACCTTGATTTAAATCATAAAAAACGTGGAAGTTGATCATTGAATTTCATTAGAAATTTAATACATATTAAGTATCGGCTAGGTGTTGAAGAAACTCTACCCGCGGGAAAAGTACTAATAAGAGGAAAGGCGCGAATTCACATATACGTCACTGCTAGAGTTTATTTATAGGTCTATATAACTCTGCAATGTCAATTTTATAGCATGGACCCTAGAGAAGAAAATCATCTATTTCAGTATGAAACGGTCACGGAATGAGGCTTATTTAATTAAAAATTAATGAAATAAACCTTATTCCGTGGTATTAAGTACAATTTCAGGGGTGATGCTAGAGAGAAAGTGCTTTACGATCATGTGGCAGTTGTACGTCGACGCAGATGATGCGGTACCCGTGGTTAGAACCAGCGATCTCAGCTGGCAGTAGAGCTTCGTTCGCTCGGTCACAAGGACCTGTCTGTCCCAGTTTTCCTTCCGGGCGATACTTACGCGACCACATTCCAATCGCGCGTTGGTAAAATACGTGTCTTTAACAAATGAGGACAAAAAACTTAGTGCGTTCAAAATTGAAACATTAGTGCGGGACCAAAGGTAAAAATATTTGTTATCATTTTGTTAAAAGTTTAGATAAACTAACTGCATTTTTTTAAACTTTATATCAATCAATTAGTTGTGAACTATAAATATAACATGTTAAAGATTCAATATAGTAAATACATATAGGTATGTCGAGTAAATAGGTATTAGGTACCATATTTATCGACATTTCAATTTAATTTTAAATCTAGGTAGGTAGTTATGATAATATTATGTGCTTATCTTATTTATTTTGAACCTGAACTAATGCATCTGATTTATGATGTATAAATAATTGGTATGCTCACTTAACTGCTAAATTATTATGAGTTCTTTAGTTTCATTTCATAGTAAAAAAAATAATATTTTCTGTAATATTTTATCTTTTAACAGTAAATATTTTAATATAAGTAAATAATTAAAGTATTAACTATTACGTTTTTCAAATTTAAATCTCATATAGACCATGATTGTTGTACTATGTACGTGTTTTTAAATAAAAAATCATTTAAGTACAAGTATCTAAATACCTCTATTATTTCTATGATTTGGCCATAAAGCCAAAATGCTTTAATCCTAATATTTTGGTTACATTTTCTTGGACCTTATTGTGGTTTTATTGTTCTTACCGTATTTGTTATTTAACGCACAAACTGTAGATAGACAAAATAATCAATAATTTTATATATGTATATTTATTCTTAAAAAAGTCATTTCATTTCAAGACTGTTTTTCGATGTGGGTAGTACTTTTTATATTCAAAGTAATATGTACTTAGTTCTATTTAAAATAATGAATCGTTTGGTATATCACGTGTGGAGGCATTGCTTAGCAATTCAAATCAGATTTGTTAAAAACTTTCACTGAACAAAAAGTGTGCTGCATTGTTTGTTGATAGTCACGATGTGAAAATCAAGAGTCTCAATAAATAAGTACTTATATGTGTTAAGTAGAGTCGTCTTTTACTGGTTTGATCACTTGTACTAATTATATCATCTGTGTTTTGATCTATAATATAGGGAGCACTTAAGATCTTTTTAAAGTCCAATCCATATTTAACTTGACCTAAATTCAATTAGTTCGGAACCGAGTCTAAAAACTTTATCATTACTAATAGAATATAAAACAAGAATTATAGAAAAAAAAATATTTTTGTTACAAATACAAGTAAATGCACGGTTGTCTATTAAACGTTATAAATTATACCGTTATTAAATAGTAAATAGAAAGGTTATCATCACTTTCATTTTTTAAATAGACAAATCAACAGTAAAAATAACTCTTAAATCTTCTTATATATAAAAATGAATCGCAAAATGTGTTGGTAAGCGCATAACTCGAGAACGGCTGAACCGATTTCGATAATTCTTTTTTTATTATATTCCTTGAAGTACGAGGATGGTTTTTATGTAGAGAAAACGTAAGTACCACGGGCGAAGCCGGGGCGGACCGCTAGTCTATAATATAAAAATGAATCCCAAAATGTGTTGGTAAGCGCATAACTTGAGAACGGCTGAACCGATTTCGTTATTTCTTTGTTTATTATATTCCTTGAAGTACGAGGATGGTTCTTACGTAGAGAAAACGTAAATATGTACCACGGGCGAAGCCGGGGCGGACTGCTAGTAGTAGATAAATACCTACCTAGGTATAGTTTATCTTATTCACTTTATCGAATTGGTAATTGCTTGTCCTACTATCGATTTTTCAAAACGAAAAAAAATATCCGTTATAATTTCCCAGTTCCCAAATAGGTACGCTACTTATTCTAGTAATGCTTACAGATAAAATGAATTGAAGTTCTATGTCTAACTAATTTTATTACATTTATTCTTAACTTTATTCTGAAATTCCCACGGGTCACGGCTCATATAAGTAACTAGCTGCTCCGCGCGGTTTCACCCCCGTGGCTCCACTCCTGTTTCCCGTAGCGTGATGAAATATAGCCTATAACCTTCCTCGATAAATGGGCTATCTAACACCGAAAGAATTTTTCAAATCGCACCAGTAGTTCCCAAAATTAGTGCGTTCAAACAAACAAACAAACAAACTCTTCAGCTTTATAATATTAGTATAGATTACCTAAATATGTTTAAGCGCGTATGCATACCAATTATTGTATGCCTGTTCGGTAGTTAGGTTATTCCAATCTGGATGATGCACTTCTATATTAGTCCACTAACCTAGTGACCTTCGATTAGACCCGATTAGACCGGTCGAATCTTTCCCACAGACTTGTAATAACATCCGAAACTCGTTGAGTGAGATAAAATGTACGTTTTTGTTTACCTTAAACATGCATTTTTATACCTACTGTTGCCGCGAACATTTTAATATAAAAGAGCAATTTTATACAACAAAAATATAACTAGCATATAGGTTTTTTAGAGCATATAAAAATAGGGTAATATTTATGAGTATCGCCTTTAAAAATATTATAATTTATATTATTGCCATAATGTATTACTGTACCCTCGGGACCTTATTCTAGTTTGAAACATAAGTCTGGGTTTTAAATTGCTATGTTAGGCAAAACTTCTAACTTAAGTAATTGCTAGCCAATTCAACCAAACATAACCCCTTTGTATTACGAGAAAATAATATTATAAACCTGTATACCTACACAATTATATTGACTAGGTATATATATTAAACACCAATTAAAGATCATCAGCTGAGAATCATTAATTAGATATTATTTTAAACTATCATATACTTATATCGCCAAAAATCTCTTATTCTGTTCATCCTTTGTGTTCATCATCCTCAGTCCTCTGAAAAGCTACAAATTTGTATAGATAATTATAAAAAAATACTTTCAGATGGGATGGAAAAGGGATGCTGTTCGAGTCGTTCTTCTGTTGACGCTAGTTGGAGCAACATGGGCCCAACAATCTCCGGATACAAGCTATTTGTCCGGTAAGTTGTTCAGGTTATAATATACTTAGGTACTTGTAAGTGGTAGTTCGCCCAATAGTAGGGTTCAAAGTCAAAATTATAAATTATCTAATATAATTCATAGAATATATAAAGAAGTTTAAGAGACATTATAGTTATACCAACTAAGAAAAATACTTACATTTTAATTTTTAAGATACTAGGTTAATGTTGACTTTTTAGTGGTTATTTTTGGAAAGAGAATTAATATTCCTATTCGATATTACCAAGTAAATAATTAATTTTATTAAATTCATGCTTTGAATAAACACACTTATCAGAAAATTACATACCTACATATTTAAATATATTCATAATAATGAAAAAATGAGTGTGTGTGCAGAGAACACGTGTAAGAAGTGAAAATTCTTTGGCTAGACTCAAATCTTACCAAAATCGTCGCCTTACTCGATGACGTGACGGTATTGCAATGACGCGACCTTGAAATTTTACTCTCAACGCGCCTAAAGGAGTTTCACTTCAAAAAAATACAAAAGTGTAACTTACTAAATTGTATAATTGTGTAGCTTTTGAAAAAGTAGGGCAACAATAACGGTAAACTTTACTAAAGCTGGTACGCAAACTAACGTGACCAGTATCATTAATATTAATAGTTATATGTACATATAATATATAGTCAAATAAATCTTGATTCAGAAGCAGACCTTTTAATGATATTAATAAAGCTGGTTATTAATAATGGTTACCATTAGATATTGGTTATTGGTATTAATAATGCTCTATCATATTAAAATATGATAGAGATCATATTAAAATATATATAATACATTATTTATTTTAATAAAACAACGTAGAGAAAGTGACAACGTTCAGCGAAAATCTAAGAGCGAAATTAATAAAAAAAATCGTGTTTGATAGTTAACTTAATAGCACCGTGTGATATGTATTTTGTTATCAGGAGAAGATGCGACAAACCGAAGTGAATTAGAATCACGGGAAGGAGGACCGGAATTGGAATTTCAGTATCATGACCATGATCAGATGACGAGATATCTGCGCGCAGTTTCCGCTAGCTACCCCGCTCTGACTGCGCTCTATTCTATTGGAAAATCTGTACAAGGTAAATCTAATAAGTATTAATTACCTATACACAATTACATCGTAATCGTTATTAGCTAATCTTCTTGAATGAAGTTCTATTTTGCAGCTTATGTATATGTGGTTATATTATGTAGTTTTTGAAAGGATGACGGAGTGTCAGAGTTAATCAATAACAAACGCAAAAATTTTTTGTATACCTACATAAAAATTAAAAACCATATTAAATAATTTTTATAATAACTTAGGTCGCGATCTGTGGGTGATGGTGGTATCAGCATCACCGTATGAACACATGATCGGCAAACCTGACGTCAAGTATGTAGCGAATATTCATGGCAACGAGGCTGTAGGGAGAGAACTGCTCCTGCATCTTATTCAGGTAATTACTTACCTATTATGTAAACATTGCAGTAATAGCTTCGATTTCTATCTCAGTCTATTATGTATGTACCCCCATAGAAACATCTTACTAATTACTCTGAGTTACGTTTAAAATTACGACATCTAGATTCTAGTAGTCACTTATTTCCTTTAACGTTGCTGGAGCGAATCGAGGAGAATCCATCTCTTACAAAGTATCTAAAAAAATTGTAGGTACATGCATTTAGAAGTATCATTTACCTACATTGTCTTTCGATTTTAATTAATAAGGAAATAAACTGTGAAATCGTGCTCCAGAAACATTTATTAGATAGCACAACAGAATTAACATAAATTATGCTTTCATTAAGCTTAGTCATGCATAGAGCAGCACTAAGCTCAGGCAGATTAACACTATATTATAACTAAATACTTACACATTGTATTATGGCTACAATATTATTAGAGTCAGAAACCAGATAATATTAGAATTCAAACTAAATCATCCATAGCAGCGCACAAGTGCTCATTCTATTCTCTCGAATCCGCGTAAATCATATACAATTATTAGCAGCATTTAAAGTGTTCCCAGTTGTCCCATATCGTTTTATTATTAGCAGTATTTAGCACGACCTATATACAGTCCCATTACAGTCCACTATCGAAGTAATACCTACGTAAACCGTACAACATAAGTACCTACTACGATCAAACAGTGTTGGTAAGTTTGATAAATTTTGATGAACTAATTAATTGATATATAATCTACATTTTTCAGTACTTGGTCACGTCATATGAAAATGATTCGTATATCAAATGGTTATTAGACAATACACGAATCCACCTAATGCCATCCATGAACCCGGACGGTTACTCAATATCGTCTGAAGGACAATGTGACACAATTCACGGCAGGTAAATTCACAATTATTTTTTATCATCTGTATTCTTTTGTGAAGGCGACAATAAAATACAGATTGTAACATCAATCGCTATCTTACATTATTTTACGTTGTTCAACAATTTTATTTAAATCCAATATTTAGAGCGTGACTAATAATACTATCACATAGGCATAGAACATTATATCTATTTTTAGTCCTATAGTCATAAGTGGTCATAATATGTATATACGAAACTTATACAATTGCTCCTTGATTGTTTTTAAACAATGAACAAATAAGTTTGTATATTTTTTTATTCAAAAATTTCGACATCCGAGTACCTAGTAGGTACATATTATCTCGACGCATCCGACCTTATTGAATGCTAGATTTACACGTTATTAGCATTTAACCTATTAGGAGTTAGTTTATCGTGGTGACTGGTATAATGTTAATTACGTAGAATGATAAGTCAATCAACGCAATAAACAAAGTCAAAATAATTTCATGGAAATTAATTTCAGACATAATGCTCGTCGGTATGACCTGAATCGCAATTTCCCGGACTTCTTCAAAGCGAACACGAAACAGCCCCAACCAGAGACAGAGGCTGTGAAGGAATGGATCAGCAAGATCCAGTTCGTACTTTCTGGATCTTTGCATGGAGGAGCACTCGTAGCTTCATATCCATTTGATAATACACCTAGTTCTAGTAAGTATAATATAAGTGTATCAATATTAATGCCCGTACATATACTCTCTTTATTGTATAAATATATTACACAGAGTTTGCAACTGTTATAAGCTTTTTAAATTGATGTGACCATTATGTGTTAACTTTTATTGTACATAGTTATAAATTATAAATCTTATAAAGCATGATTAATAACTATTAAAGCTATAGGAAAGATAACTACCGACGATTCTACTCTCTAATAGGTATGACAAGTGGCACCGGCAAATGATCTTGTTATTTTCTTACATTTTTAAAGAGTACGTATCGCTAATATCTAAGTACCACCTTAAGAATGGATTGTGGTTTGTAAAAAAAGCAATAATAATAATTTGTCATGTTATAGTAGTAGGTGTTAGATAATTGCTTAGAATAGGAGCAAGTAGTTTTATACTTTTATTGTTATGGATCTGAAGCTCCTTGTTTTCCATGCTGCCTCTTAGGAATATGCAGGTCTTCGATACTGTGTTCAGGTAAAGTATGAAAAATAAAGGAATAATAATATGTCGTTATGATGATGCTTTCGATGTTTTTAATTTTTTATGTCTGAGTTGCATTCATGGATGAATTTTTAGAATGATTATTTATGATACCAACAGGGTAAGTTTCTATAGTTAGCAAGGAATTATATACCTACATAATATAAGTAACAAATAATCTAGCTTACGTAGGATTTTTGTCCGCAGTGATTTGGTACTTACCTTTGTATAAAACTCTACATCCTAAAAAGCTAATTTAGGGATATACATATTTTGCAGATGTTATAACTTATAATCATTATAGAGAAGCTTGCATCTATCAATGTATTTTCGTTTTGTCATTGTGATTGCTTTATGTGATATTTGGCTTGCTTTGGTCCTTATTTGTTATAAAAAATGTTACAACCGTAATATTTAATAATATCTAGTTACTTCATCAATTTATGATAACAAATTTTAATGTTTTTGATACAGATACAGTAGAAATATCATTTCATCAAAATCTTAATGGCCCATAAAAATACGCAAAATTTAAAGTATTTTAAAAGAAAAGAATGAGACGTAGGATCATCACATTTTTTTAATACTCGAACATAATATATATTATACACCTTAATATCCTATCCAGTGTATCAATACAGATGGTTCATAATCATACATAGGTATTATACCTATTTACAAACTGATATTTGACATCAAGGATTACCTCAGATTTCAGAAACAAAAGTCTGCAAGATCCTATGTATCGACCTTTATATTATGTAAAACATCCTAAAGGAATACTATTAACGTCCAAATTTCTCCTGCATATCCCCTAAATGCAGTCTTCCAAAGCTACGCGCACTCGCCTTCCATCGCGCCAGACGACGACGTGTTCCGTCACCTGGCGCTGGTCTACTCGAACAATCACGCCAAGATGTCTCGAGGTGTGTCCTGCAAGAGCGGGTCTCCAAGGTTCGAGAAGGGTATCACTAACGGAGCAGCTTGGTACCCACTAACTGGTATGTTATGGACTCTACAATAAATTTAAAACCTGAATAATAGGTATGTTGCCTATACCACAGCCTATACATTTAACTATTTGATATATGGTATAACGCATCCGGCATCGTTATTGCATTTATATATGTTTCCAAATTATGCACATTGACATACAAGAAATAATATCGTTGATAGGTGGAATGTAGAGGCAAAAGTCAAAACGCACCTTTGCGGCCAATACTGATTAATGAGGAATTCGGTGTTGATTCTAAAACTTTTTACATTTCTTTTCAGGGGGCATGCAAGATTATAACTACTTATGGCACGGCTGTATGGAAATTACGTTAGAAATCTCATGTTGCAAGTATCCTCCCGCACACGAGCTCGCTAAATACTGGCAAGATAATAAGCAGGTAAGACGATAGAAATCCACGGAAAGTCTATTTATACACGTTCTTCGACAATAATTATTATAAAGAAAACGTGCTAATAACAATTATAAAAGCTTCTTCTAGCGTTTAATAGGTTACGTATATCGTTAATCAATCCTAAGGTTTCTTTCATGATTCATCAAACTGACTTAATGATATTTTTTTTCAACCAGTCACTGATTAAATATCTGGCGGAAGCCCACCGCGGGGCTCACGGTTTCGTGATGGACGACAACGGCAACCCGGTGGAGCGCGCCGCCATCCGCGTGAAGGAACGCGATGTGACGTACCACACTACTAAGTACGGGGAGTTCTGGCGCATTCTGCTGCCTGGGCGGTACCGGCTCGAGGTAAATAATCTATTGTATAATATATCTGTATAGGTATTAGGTAACGTGTCATATTTACTGCTTGTTTTTGTGTAATTGTAAACATCCAGATAAATGTTATTACAGATAAGTAATGAACGGACGAAAGTAGGAAAGATTATTTTGAGATTTCAATAGGTGAATTGCCAAATGAAAAGCGAAGAAAAAAAAAGACGGGTTGCACTCCGGTCTCCGGGAGTGCCGGCAGAAGTGAAAACTTGATTATTAAACGTTCAGCATGTTTGATATTTTGGAATGGTATCCGTCTTACGCATGGAATATAAAGGCCTAAAAAAATCCGTCTTACGCTTTTTCGATCAGGCCACGTGTCCTGACGCGAGTTTAAGATTTCATACCCAACGCCGCTAAAGAAGTTTTCACTTCAAAAATTATGTGATGCTCGAGTCAAAAATCACTTTAAAATATCCGTTATCAAGCGGTATTTTCTAAATGAACTCATATTTTAGCATTCATTAACGATATTACCGTTACTTTACAGGTCTCCGCGGAAGGTTATCTGCCGCAAGAAGTAGAATTCTTTGTAATCGATAGCCACCCGACGCTATTAAACATTACATTGCATTCTGCCAAAGTACGTATAAAATATTTAACTACAATGTACGCTGTGTAAATATTTAAATAGAACAATATTAACAATCTATTGGGATTCTAATTTCTAAATTTACAAACGCTCAATGTTTACCAAATATTTTTTGAGAGCCTAAAATTTATCAAATGGAAATGGGAAGTAAATATGTAGGTATGTCAAATACGGTAATAGTAATATTTGTTTGATTAACAACATTTTATTAGCTAGATAGATATTTGGTATTTTCATTAAACTTGATTAAGTTAAAAATGGCTCCAAATTTGTGCATCATTAATAAAAAAATCTCTTGAAATAGCAAAACACTGACGTGAATTAGACAGCTCGAAATAAATAAATAATATTCTAATGTACAAAAATTGCATGAGGATGTAGGTACATATTTGATTCAGGTGTAAAATGTTGTATATAATATTTTGGTGTGGATTAGCTTTATGTTGCACTTTAGGGGTTCCCGCCATCTGGGGCGATGGCCAAACAGAAGCAGACTCGAAGACCAAATATGAAAGCTACACCTTCCAAGAAACAAGAGCCCATCTCTTTTCCTCAAGAATAAATACTTTCAACCTCGATCGAGATTGTATGACTTTCATTAAAATCATTTTTAGGTTAATTTTTTGAATCATGCCAATTAATTCATCATGATAATCATCATACGATTTAGAAAAATCGCATTAGTCTTTATTAATTAGCACTCATTGCATGCTAATGCCACAAATATACATTTCTATATTTTCACATAATTTTCAAAATCACACCATCTGCATCGCGTCGCTTCCCCATTTATTGCATTCCTATCTAATAGAGGCATTACGCTTGGCTTCAAAAACGATTTTCTGCTTATTTTTTGGATCATTTTCTAACATATTGGTATTATGTGCGTCGATATAGTACCTAATACTAGTCAATCTCATTTTTATCCTATTTACATCTTTTCATAAATTTGGATGCTCGAGAGTCTAACGTGTTGTAATTATACTCAAAAAGCTTTTTAACTAATTCGTAGACATCATTTTTAATTAAAATTGCTTTATTATAAATATTTTTATGTTCGGTTTCTGAGTTACATAATGTAGAGTATTAGCACAGATAATATAAAGCTATTAGAGGTAATATTAGATATTTGTGATATAAGCTAAACCGCTCTGCCGATTTCTACCATATTAGAAGTACATTTTAATCAAGCAGTTCTACTTACCTATTTGTCAAGCTTAAACCAAATTGATCTAGATGTTTTTATTAGTGTCCCTTCGTCCAGCATACTCACCATGGAATCCTGATATTTCATGAATGTCAAAAAACTGTTCTGAAATAGTGCTAAATAGTGCCCAAAGGAAAAAAATAGTGCTCTTGTACTTGCGAAGTTATAGCCATAGTTCGATGAGTATGCTGGACGAAGGTTTCGCCCAGCATACTCACCTCCGTCCGGAGAATCTGTATACGCTTCAAACATAATTCATACTTCAAAAAATAGTTCCCAAATAGTGCCAAACGGTGCCCAAAAAGAAAAAACAGTTCTCGAATAACTTCGGAGTTATAGGCTTCGTTCAGTGAGTATGCTGGGCGTAGGTTCTACGCCCAGCATACTCACCTCAGTGCGCGAATATCGAACGAGCTATAGGTATAATTTACGTCTCAAAAAATTGTGCTTGAAATAGTGCCCAATACAGTCCAATTTTTGCTTGACTTTTGACTTAGAAAACCATTAAATTTTAATGTAAACTTCTACATACTAACGTAAAATGGGGTACAGTCGTCGACACATGTTTTTGGACAAAAATATTAAACCAGTAGAATTGGAGGATAAAACCAGGCCTCCGCAGAAGTAGGTATATAGGTATATAGGTATTTGAGATCCAATTAGATAAACAAACAAGTTACATTACGTTATTATGTGTGTACCTACCTACATCAAACCTTTAAAAAAGTAACTAAGTAGGTACCCATTTTTAAAACTTCTTAAGCATGTCCTTAATTTTAAGTGTACAGTGTCATATTCAACGAAAAAATGAACGTGTTTTTGTAAAAAACAACTCGCTTGCTACCTAGTTTTACAGTGCAATTAATGAATGAGTGTAAAATCAATTTAGTTAAATGCCACTATTATAAATTGAAATATACTTACTGATTTGGGTGCAGCTCCTATATTGATTACGTACTAGATACACAATTTTATATAGGTAAATAATGACATCACCAACACATTGTTTGGTTTTGCAACCCACTATGTAGTCAAACTCAAAAGCCGGCGTTATTATAATGATGTGCGACGAAGTAAACAAACAAAGAAACTGAGAAGCGCTTGTTCGTTTCGATTGCTTTGTGACACAAAATGGACCCTTATCACCTTCAAAATACAGATCAGTCTTGTCTAATAATCGTAAGATGTTAGGGCAGCGCCATCTAGTATTTAAACATAAACATATTTATTTGCGTCGCGGGCGCCGCGCGTCGTAAGCCCCATACCTATTGACCGTACGTGCATCCATTACTGCCACACTATATTGAACTTTATCACATGAGGAATACAGGTCAATTCCGTAAACGTTGTGGTACCGTCCTTGATCCGGAAAATGATTATTTTGAATAATTTTGTCAGTTGTAATGTAAGCATTAATAACAGCAACTTTATTTTTCATGCATGATTTACTTCATTTGATATCTTAATCCTTCAAGAGCCGTGATCTAGACAAAATATATAAAATCATTGTTCCTAGCTACCGGGGTCCCATGCGACGCGCGAAGGCTTAATCATATTATTATAAAGTATTATTAAAATAATGTGTAATTAATAATATTGCGATTCTAAAGTAAATACTCCCTTACATAGACAATTAATAATTTACACAAGACAAAAATTGTTAGAAAGTTAATAATATTGTATTCGACTGTACTCAATGTAATGTATGTATGTAGAAGTTTACAATCAAATTTAATGGTTTTCTAGGTCAAAAGTCAAGCAAAAATTGGACTGATATTGGGCACTATTTCAAGCACAATTTTTTGAGACGTAAATTGTACCTATAGCTCGTTCGATATTCGCGCACTGAGGTGAGTATGCTGGGCGTAGAACCTACGCCCAGCATACTCACTGAACGAAGCCTGTAACTCCGAAGTTATTCGAGCACTGTTTTTTCTTTTTGGGCACCGTTTGGCACTATTTGGGAACTATTTTTTGAAGTATGAATTATGTTTGAAGCGTATACAGATTCTCCGGACGGAGGTGAGTATGCTGGGCGAAACCTTCGTCCAGCATACTCATCGAACTATGGCTATAACTTCGCAAGTACAAGAGCACTATTTTTTTCCTTTGGGCACTATTTAGCACTATTTCAGAACAGTTTTTTGACATTCATGAAATATCAGGATTCCATGGTGAGTATGCTGGACGAAGGGACACTTTTATTAGTCACTTTTTTCTATTTCTTTGAATGTTTTATAAATTACATTTACATAATTATTAATTATCTTATACTTTACGTATGTGATTGCAGCGTATAGACGGTGGACCATACTACCGGCCGGCGGGGCCTCCCCGCCCGCCTCCCGCACCCGCGCCCTCTCCTGGACTCTTTTCAACTTTCACAAACTCTATCAATAGTTTCGTCTCTAGTATTTTTGGATAAGTTTGAATTTAAAATTTAATTTTATCGGTATGAAAGATATTCTCAAAATATGCTACCTACTACACCTACCGATTAGATATAAGTTAAAATGTCAGTTAGGATCTCTATAGGGTAGATGTTTATCAAATCTTGAATATTCTAAAATTTATTTACTAATTGCTAGACTCAACAATGTTTAAAAATTAAAAGTGTAGAGTAAGCTTTTTTATTTACCGGACCCATTTTAAACCTGTTTCATTAAGTCTTTTAAAATTATGAAGATTCTAATTTAAGTGACTGAAATAAATTACTAGAAATTGGAACAAGTTTGATCTGACCAAAATCAGTTTTAAAAATTTGTAGCTCATCAAGTTACGTTACGCTGATTCATAAACAACAAAAAAAGTACTTAGATAAATATGTTGAAACCAATGTCTTTCAGATTATTATTTAACTCTGAGTTCTCAAACTAAAATAATTTAGCTAGACTGGTCCGTATAATTGTGATTCAAAATTCTACAATCATCTAGTTTCAGGTTTTATTAGTAAAATATTTATTGGTAGTATAGTTGTGTACCTATAATATATTACATAATAAATACATATATTATATATTACATAATAAACTCAATATAAGTTATTTTTAATATTTATTAAAAATTACTATTATACATATTGTACTTAAGTGCTTGTTTTAAATGCGTAGTATAAAGCGTACCTACTTATTACTTCATATTCCTATTGTTATACATTGTATCTATGTAAAACTGCGTCTTCGCTTCAGGGACCACTGAAATATCATGTTGTTATCTGAACTCGGCTCAACCGGTAAAACCGGAGTTATAGAATTAATTTAGGTACTATCCATTATGTACAGTATTATCGAAAGTGATAAGTTAATAAATACTACCACACATATATTGAAGTTTTTTACTTGCCTACCTATATAATATATTTAGATATTAATGACCATTTAACAAACAACCCTCATTTTTCAAAAGTTGTAAAAGTTAGTAACTGACATTTACGAGTGCCTGGTCTCCTTTAGTTATTATTAATAATTAAAGCCTTGTTACACAGTAAAACCATTCTTGATGACATCAACTAACTATGCTATACTAGGTATCCTTATAATTTTCACTTTCACACCTAAGTTACTACACATACCTATATCCTCTTGTTTTATTACAAGTATACTAACTTTATACTAATAATAATAATTATTATCATAATTGTTATCTATCAGCAATACGTCAAACGACTAACTTTTTTAATTTAATTTATTTTTGCTGTTTGCTCAAACTAGTTAATGTACGAGTAAATGAAGTTCTTTAAAGAAAAAAATCGTAAAAACATGCGAAAGTTTTTCTAATATCGGTGCTTAACACGTGACAGGGCGAACAATAAATAATGCTTCTAACTATTTCGTTTTTGTTTACAATACTCAATTCGGTAACAACATTTTATTTAAATAATTCGTACGTCGTGCAAACCAGCAGTGGACTAGTTAAAGGAACTGTAAAACAGTACAATGGATTTCACTTCTATTCGTTTCAAGGCATACCCTACGCTGAAAGTCCTACAGGAGAAAAAAGATTTGCCGTAAGTTTTCTCTTTATCTTTAAAAATTGTTGTTCATTTCCCTGTCACTTGTATTTAATATTATGCCAGGGATAATGTGATTGATTTATTACATATTATATAAAAAAGTCGAATAAGACCATATCGATATGACAATAATTATATTTCTTCCGACATGACAAGCAACTTTGTTAAAGTGGTTTCCCTTGTTAAGGGCTCCTGATAGCCCCTAATATAATATTAGTCTCATTCAGAAAACGAATAAAATTAATCTAGTATGGTTCTACTTACAATAAAATCTCCTAGCAAAATCCTAACCCATAATCGTTTTGTACCTACAGCCACCAATCCCGAAGAAACCTTGGGCAGATATACTCGATGCCACTCGTGAAGGACCAGTTTGTCCACAAATATATATGGTGTATAACAGGTCACAAATGAACGAAGACTGTTTATTCATAAATATTTATGTACCAGCTAACACAACAAATAAATTAATGCCGACTCTAGTGAATATCCACGGGGGTGCATATTCTATACTATCGGGAAATATTGACTACATGTATGGGCCACAGTTTTTATTACAAAAAGACATTATTTACGTATCAATGAATTTCAGGTGAGTTTGAAAAAATGCGTCTATACTATAGTATTCAGAATGAATAATAATTAAAGACTAAAAATATGCATCTCTAACTCTGAGCCAAACCTTATCAATTGATGTTTGTAAGTACTGTACACTATAAGTAAACACAATATTATGATTATGCACTCATAATGATCATATTATCATTTATATACAAACATAATTTAATTGGTGAAAAACCTTTTTATTGAAGCGATATTCAGAACAATTAGCATAAAACCATATTATGTATATAAATAAAATCTAAGTGTGAGCATTTCAAAATAACTGTGATTTCGCATACGAATCGAGTCGAGCTAAACCCAATTTTTTTTTCTTTCTCATCTTTCTATTTCTCTTTGAAACTCTTTCTCTGGAAGGTACCTCACTCTTTATTTATTTATTATGCAATTAACGCAATTTTAGTTTTTAGATTACATGCATTTGGATTTTTATCACTTGACATTAACGAAGCTGCAGGAAATGCTGCAGTTAAAGATATCCTACTTTCGTTACAATGGGTAAAGCGAAACATTATTAATTTTGGTGGGAACAATAAACAGATAACATTAATTGGTAACAGCTCCGGAGCTTCGTTAGTACATTTATTAATGTTTTCAAAAAAATCAACAGGGCTTTTTCACCAAGTAATACTTTTAAGTGGTACAACACTAGGGCGCAGATTATTTTCCAAGTACCCTAAGTATATTGCATGTCTATTAGCACAGGAGCTAAATATAAAAGCAAATAATTCAAGGGATTTAGTACGCAAACTAAAAGAAACCGACGCCTTTGACATAGTTGATGCTTACTCACGTATGAAGTATGGCGACCATAATATTTTAAGAACATACTCAACGCTTGCTCCATGTGTTGAAATGAACTCTACAGAAGCAATAATAAACGTCGATCCGATGAAAGTATTGAACGAAGGATTACCACAAAATGTGAGAGTTATTACAGGATTCAACACAAACGAGGGACTTTATATGTTACCGCACATAAAGAACAATTATAAAGAACTTTTCAAACTGATACAGAACCCCGAATCTCTTATACCGTCAGATATAGAATATCCACGTGGTTCTCCAAAAGCAAAGAAACTGGCAGACTCTATATTGGAGTTTTATTTTGAAAAAACCAAGCGGACCGGCAATGATTCTTCCTTATCTCAACTACAATGTTTAATCGAATACATTACAGATATACAGTATATTTATTCTATTGATTATTGGGTCAAAAAGTATAAGGCTCGAAATGATAGTAAGGAATTATTTCTTTATGAATTTGCATTTGATGGTCAATTGAATTGGGCAAAATGTAATTATGGTATACATGCCTCAGGAGTAGCACATGCAGATGAGTTGGGATACATCTATTTAACTGAATGTACTAAGCGTTATTTTGACGACGGTATTATGGACAAGAGAACGAAACGAATGTGGCGTGTAATGCAAGATTTATTCAGTAACTTTATCAAATTTGGGTAAGATCATAAATATCATCTTCTATTAGTTTGTGATAGCTGATCAATGTTGGCTTTGGATTACGAAAAAATACTGAAACAAAGGATAAATATTTCTTTAACTGATTAACAGTTTTTGTCATAACTTATTTTTTTGTTAAATTTCCAGATTAATATTTTTCTTCATTTTAACAAAGTGATCTCAAATAGCTCACCCACTATTACTATAAATTAATATACATATTAATTATATGTAGTGAAAATAAAAGCACGTAGACGCAAGGATTTTAATTTTGTTGGACGTTATTTATTTTAATTTATAAACTTTTTATAAAGTTAAATGTTATCTTTTTTAAATAGGAATCCGACCCCTCCGGACTATGGCATGATTTGGCCGGAATATGGTAAAAACAGAAATTATGTTCGATTAAATGACGTAATTGAAGTATTACAATGTCACACGGCTAAAAGAGCGAAAGGTATGAAATTTTGGGATGATGTGTATAGTGAATACAAAGATTATGTTAAAAATGGAGGTGTTTTGGAAATAAATATGATGCCCTAAAATACTATACTTGTTTAACTTTTTCCATTAAACAAATACATATTTAAATACTTTTGAGAATTTTTCAAATCATAGAATTGATCTAAATTTATCTGTTTGGTACATTGATTTAAGATAAAAAAGAAACCCAAAAATAATTTTAAATTGATTTATTTTTTTCACAATAAATTTAATTTTAACACACTATCTTACGCACTAAGTTCACCAATGTTAACTTTCTCTCTTGCTTCTTGAAAAGCGGCTATAAGAGAGGCTAATTCTATCCGCTCGCTACAACCACTCGCGAGACGAGCTTCCGAATCTGCCATCTTTATAAGCAATGATATCAACACTTCGGGGGGTAATTTCACTGAAAAAAAAATGTTAAATTTTTTATGAAATAAGTAGGTATATAAATAAATTATTTATTTGCAATTAAACGTGGTATATAATTAATTTAGTATTACAGCATGTTCAGCCGCCATTTATCAGCATGCAAATTTATATGTCATTTAAGTAATTCTATTGTTGTATAAACAAAAAAAATATTTTTATACAACTATACGAATTTAAAATAATGCATATTCTATGATACTTACATCTTTGAATAATCGTGTGAATCTCTGTCAATATATCACCCAGCGCCAAACCCTTAGCTATTTTCAAATCTTGAATATCTGGTAAAAATGTTTAAGGACACAATGTTTTTCAGCAAACCGAAACAAACTATAATTAATTATCTTTGTTTCTTTTTTATTTCTCAACCAATTGCCGTTTAATCCATACTAATATTATAAATGCGAAAGTAACTCTGTCTGTCTGTCTGTCTGTTACTCAATCATGCCTAAACTACTGAACCAATTTGCATGAAATTTGGTATGGAGATATTTTGATACCCGAGAAAGGACATAGGCTACCTTTTATTGCGAAATAATATGTACCACGGGTGAAGCCGGGGCGGACCTCTAGTGGGTATCTATTGCAAAAAAGAATAGTCGACATCACAACTGAAGGATTAATCATTGAATCACAAACAGTCAAATACAAAATACACAATCAAAAAAAAAAATATGTAAGTACTTTTTTTAATTAAAATTATCAAAGGATACGTTTAAACGAAGCAGCGAAATCATTTTCATTAAGCAGCCAATTGAGAATGTTGTTAATATCGGAACGCAGCGGATGCCCCACGCAGGTGTACACGTTGTCCTCTGTGACGTCACGGTACGCGAGCCACGTGCTCTGCAGTGTGTTCAGCACTTTACGCATGTCCCCACCGGATAGAGTCAATAACGCTTTGATTCCATCGTCCGTTATTTTTACACTGAAATTAAAGATATGGTTTATGAATGGAATGGGTAGCAATAACTTAGGGCCGATTTTTCAATGCTTGGATAAAACTTATCCGTCCAATAAGGTATTACACGATAATATTAAAATGTCACGTAAACCGTCAAATACGGGCAATTAGAATACGTTTTTAAAATGGTAGTTTTATACATTATTCGACGGATAAGTTTTATCCAAGCATTGAAAAATCGGCCCTTAATGTAATGAAATATAAGAGTTTAATAACATTAGGGAACACATTACAAAAACAAAATCTGAAATAGGAATCTAACTACGGGTATGACACGAGTTAGAGTCAATCGTCTCAAACCAATATTTATTTGTTACATTGATTGGTTTTAATTGATAAGTTTATTCATATTTTTTTTAATAAGATAAACAATATTTATTATATTATATTGATTGGTTTTAATTTATAAGTATTAAGGCTGCAGTCTAGCAAAATTGCGTTTTCAACAAGTTATTTGACAATTTTTTCCCGGCTATTGAAATGATAAACTGAATTTTTTTTTCTTGTTTATCAATTAGTGTTATATACGCAGTGCGCGTGAATTTTTTCACATTTATAAAGTTCTTTATGTTACCTTAATCAGGCCTTCAAGATAAGTCTCTTTCCCCCAAAGACATTTCGAGCTAAGTTTGTGCACTCACTACGTTGCAACCGAATACAATTTATACAATCTGATCAGCGCATTATTATCCTTATATAGTCGTTATTAAAAACTGCTGAATACAATTGCCGAAAAACTTATGATTTTCCTAATTAGAACGTTATAAATTCATTAAATTTCCCATTTTTTGCCTTACAAAATCTATTGATAAATACTGCTAAAAGTTATTTTTTCCATTAATTTATTCGAGTTGGTTGAAGACCAATGAGTATTAATCCTTTAAAAAAATTTTTTTTTGAATTTTGATAATTCTTTAAATATTAAAAAAATATTTAAAATAATTAGGAAAAATCCTAGCGAATTTCTTTAGTCGCGCTCCTTGGGCCGGAGCGTTCTGACGTGTGCTCTACGCTCGATTTTCCTTCATACCGAAGTGAAAGTTGCTCTACTTCATTAAATTTAATATTTTTGTTAATTGATTATTTTTATCTTAGTTTTATGCAAATATTCGTATTTTTAAACATTTGATTTCGATATGGAAAATAAACGAAAAAAATACGCGTGTAACTACTAGAAAAAAAATATCTTCGAACATAAAGTTAATGAAACCAAATAGATTGCAAAGGGGATTGGCAACAATTTCTTTATTTACGGGGTGTCAGTAAAGGGATGTATATTTTTTTAAAACTAAAGTAAGCTCATAAATTTTCTTATAATATATTTTTTTTTGAAGTTCCAAAAATGTTTATTTTTCGTTTGAGAAATACGAAATATAATATAAACTTGTATTGAGAACTTGAACTTCCCAAGTTCATCCGGGGAAATCCCCATACGGGGAAAATGATTTGTTTACTCCAAAATTATATGCCGAGGTGTTTTAATTTTTTCTTCTAGTCATTTTCAACATAGCGGCATGTTGTTTGATTATTAATTTTGTAACTTAAATACAGGATTTTGTTTTTATATTCTGATCTTACAGACGCGCTGACAAATTTAGTCCGCCATTTCTAGTTTAGTCCACCAACTCTAAGTACCAATATTAAAACGAATGGATTATCATCACATCATCAAAACTCAGATGTAATGGAAGATCACAATAACATAGAAAATTCAGTGGGTGTTGAGAACTAAACAAACACAAGTAACAGAGACGCGAAGAATAAAAAAAGAGGACGAAAGCGATAATTCGTTGATGCTTTCCCTTTTCGACGTATTGTTAGGGTACATCACCAATCTGCAAAAAACAAAACTGATGATTCCCAATTGCTGATTAAAAATGAAAAACAAATAATCGACAACAGTGGTGAAAATTTGCTGATCACAATGAAACATCCTTCAGTGGTAGCAGATTTACTCATTTAAAATGTATCGGTGAACAGCGTTAAGGAGAGGAGGACAGGAAAACATTATGAATGTGGATGGTGGATTGTATACAGGGTGTAATCGTTAAGTATGTGCAGGCGATTATGACGTTATTATTGCAGGTATCAAAATACTTAAAACTGATATCGAAATTACTTTACCTAATGAGCAAAATGACAATAATAACTTTTTAAAAGTATAACGAGAAATATCTAAAAAATTTACTTTATACACTCCCATATCAAAAAGGAAAAATGGGACTAGTAGAAGTTAAATGTCTAATTCCGGCAAAAGACATGAATGCGGAAGATGCGGTTAAAAATAAAAAAAATAATATTTGAAATACAATGCAAAAAATAACACTTTTGAAATACAAATAAGCAGACTTCTGCTTCTGCAACGTTTAGTTTAGTCTGCTTATTTGCTGTTTGGACTGGAGTGAATCATTCGTTAAAAATAGAATATATAAAAAATTATGTAACGTTTAGGCAAAATAAAATGATGGACCATTATCAAGATTTTACATAAATTGCCTACTGTCAGAATTGATTGATTCGAGACTTCAGCATTCGATGCCCATCAAGGACCCATCCTATATCATTCAAGCGATTGAAAAAAAAAAGAGATAAATCCAGTGCAACCGATAAAGCATCAGAATGCTAGCAAAAGATTTATTAGGTTTATCAATATAAATCTATATATTATACATAATATAATAAATCTGTAGAAGACGCGAAGACCGACATCCGCGGGGACGGAGTTGCGGGCGGAAGCTAGTCAGAAATAAATATCTTTTGTTTTCATTTGCGTATTTTTCTATTTTATAATTTTTTAACACAAACATTACATTTTTTTTATTATATACAAAATTTGTTTATCCGTTTTATTAGTTAAACTGAACAACTTTCACTAAGAAACTTAGGTCGAAAAAATGTATAGAGTTATGCATTTTGTATGGAAAGCTTATTTTTTTTTATATTTCGTCCAAATTTCTTTGTAAAAGTTGATCAGTTATATAAACATGAAGTTGAAGATATCAATAGAAAGTATTCGCAAATTTTGTGTACTGATAAAAAAAAATCACCCGGTGTAATTTTCACGAAAATTGTTTCAAATTGTCATTTTTGGTACTTATTACGAATATTAAATTATGCATACGAATGATTTAATTTTTAAAAAATTAAGTGGAGCAACTTTCCCTTAGTACATTTGTATTATTTACATATAGGATGACAGGATGCATTTGTTTGCACTACTAGACCAAGCCCTTAAGAGGCACAATATCTACAAAGTGTATGACTCACTCCCCCCCCCTCGCCGCCGCGCTTGTCGCACACTCTCTATAACTCTCTATAATAATACCTCAATGGGAAATCCTTATTCAAATTCATCAAGTCATATATTATATCAAGAGAAACTTACTTTTCTTTTTGTATGATTTCTTGTAATCGGGGGACTATTTGATTCTGCTGAAGCGGTGCAAAACGGAAACGAGTACATCTCGATTGCAGAGCCGGAATGATCTTGCCCAAATAATTACAAATTATACAAAATCTCACATTCTCTGTATATTTTTCGATAACTGTGAATAAAAAAGTACTAGTTACTATTTTAATTTCAAAGATAATATACATTTACAAATTATATAGATAAAATATTATTTTATTAGAAAAGCATTCATATACCCATAAAAAAAGGAAAAATTTAATAAGCTAGGTTATTTAGTTATAATAAAACCAGTTACTATTATTAAACATTTATTTATTATTGTAATTCACAAACAGATGACGATTCTTTTCTTTGAACTTTCCTCAAGGACTTTCTGCTCATTATTAGAGGTAAAGCTATTTCTTCTTTTTGAGGAACCTGACTAATTTGAATTGGAGTGACTGATGGTTTTTCATCAGGAGCTAGAATTGAAGAAACCTTAGAACCCAACACACGCGCTACTAAACTTGTGAATGCTATGTTAACCTGAAAAAAATGTAGAATATAATACAAACAAAAAAAATGTTGTGTGGTTTTATGAAACCACGGTAAAAGTGAAACTTAGGCACAAAATTATCGTATTTGTACGATAATTATCGTACGGTTCGACCGTCACGCGACATGCGCTACACAGACCAAAAAGTTTGAGACAAAGTAATAAAAGTTTCACTTTAAAAAATATGTGTGTATTACTTATATTTATATTCAGACACATAAGCATGTTTTATGACAGAAATTCTTGATAAAACAAAATTTTATTTATAAATTTATATTGCATCTTTCTTGCATTTTTGCATACTTATGATCAATTAGAAATATACAGAACTCTATGACTTCTATTTAATGTTCATTTACCAATTCTCCAGTTCTAGCAGAACCTTTAAAGCTCTCCAAGCCATGTTTGGTAGCAAACTTTTGTACGCATGATAATCTCACTGCTCTCTGGTGTTCCAAATCAGACTTATTGCCAAAAAGAGCCATACAAGGCTTCTTAGTCTCATGTTTATAGATTTCCTGAACTTTACTTATCCATTCATCTAATCTCTCAAAACTTTGTAAGTTTGCTAAATCATAGACAAATATAATAATCTGAAAATATATTAGATGTTATGAAGAATCTGTGCAGTGTTATTAAACAATTACCTAAAATAATATTTTCCAAAATCAACTACTTGTAAACAAGGAACAATATGAATTACACCAGTAAAGATATTTAAAATAACAAGAAATAGACAAAAAATACTCTTCAAAACTAGCTTTTAAACTACATTATCTGTTATTGAACCTAGATTTAAGATGTAACTAACATCCGATGCATACAAATAATTAGTAAGCATTGAGGTAGCTAGTGAATTTCCGGCAACATCACATAGTTGTAGAGGCACTGCTGGTCTGAGGCCCAAGCATTGACCTGCAGTCACTTCTGCTCCATGAGTGCTGGTTGGAGCTGTTCCAGACCCTCCTAAGTATCTGTTACACAGACTTGTCTGTAAGATAAATTTATATCTTCAATATTAAATAAATACTTACTTGAATATTTTTATGATGAAATTTATATGTTTGGTTTTATGGCATTTAAATGCTTTATAAATAATGAATTAGTCAGGCATCCGCCCCGGAATGGCGCGAAAGGATGCGGGTTCGAGTCCCGCCTCGTGTACGAATTTTTTCTATTCTTTATAAATTTATATTTTTATGATACTTTTTTAAGGGCTATGTGTACGTAAAATACCTGTAACAGATTCCAGACCACTACAGAACTAACCTTTACAATTCATTAAAGATCTATTATAAATTGAATTATAAAACCAATACTTACCATAACTAAGATTATGTATATTTTATTATTTAGAATGAAGTATGCACTTACTTTACCAGTTGAGGGTTCACCCAGAACCGTGATCTTTATTGTTCTTCCTTCATCTTCATCCTCAATTGTTTCAGACATGTTCACATTAATGTTTTAAAATAATACTTAAAGAATAATACACTCACTCCTTTGATTTGTGGATTACATTTTAAATATAGATATTTAACAGTTCATTATATGATTAATATGTAATGTTGTGCCTTTGTGTTTCCATGGCAACAGTGTATTGTGAGAACACAATACAAATCAAAATCATACAATAGAACCTTGCTTATATTATGGATGTATTAAATATTAAATTTTTTAATTTCATTTTCATTTTTTTAAGTAAAAAGTGAAACCATTATTTATGTAAATTGTGCAAATTATGCAATAAGTAATAACTACTAATAAATTATATACACAACAAATATGTTAAAAGATACTTAATAGATAAAAATTCTCATAACAATATTATTTTTTTCTGTTATATGGCAGTGTAATCAAATTATGAAATGCTATGTACTCACTTCTTCTTAATGCATTCTGTGCATCATTAGTCATAGCATCAGCTTCATCCAGAATTATAAGTTTTGGACCTGCTTTAAATATAGTTCTTGTAGATGCAAAACTCAAGATTTGTCCTCTTACTATGCCAATACCTCTATCATCTGAAGCATTTAATTCCAAAACCTTAAAAATTAAATAAATTATTTCATAATCTATTTAAAACTATATAAAAAAACTACTCTACATTGGTACAGTTTGCCACAGTAGGTATATGAAAGAAATAGCTACAGGATGGTAATAGAACATACTTAATTTGCTACATTTTCAAAACTTACCATGGAATTGAACTGTTGTGGTGTGTACATCTGTTTAGCACATGCAAGAATTGTTGATGTTTTACCAGTGCCTGGAGGTCCATAAAATAACAAGTGTGGTAATTGATTCTGTTGCATAAACTGATTAACTGAAATATTAGAAAATTAAATAAACATAAAATTATATACATAAAGTAAATATGTAACCTTTGACTCATTTTGCTTCTGTTCTGTATTGTATATAGCTTATTGTTATAATTAGCTATATTTATGCGTATATGTGATATGTATATTAAGGTACAAAACTTTGCAGATGGAGAAATGTCCTTACAGGTAGATATTTCTCAAGGGGTTTCTTTAGTTGACTGCCGCACGTATTATAGGTTTTTTGTGGGAGGGGAGGGGGGAGGAGGAGGGGGGACCCTCCCCCCAAAAGGGGAAAGTTAGGAAACTAATAGTTTTGGAGAAAAATCAATTTTCCTATTCTAACCTCAAAATGTATGGAATTGGTGTAAAATCATTTTAACTAAGCATTAGACGATAATAACAAAAATTCTACGATACATAAATAAAATACAAACAAGTAGTGTAAACCTACGTAGTTTTTTTTATTTGAGTGGGAATCGCCCTAAAGTCGCTTCTGGAACTCGCCGGCCGCTGCCGCGGCACGCTCGCTTCGCTCGCTCGGCTCGTGCGGCAGTTCAAGAGTTAACCTAACACGCTCGTCGCTTCGCTCCTCGCTACCTATTTGGATATTAAAAATAAAAGTTTCATAGTATTTTAACCTACGCAGATTTTTTTTTTGTTTGAGTGGGAATGGCCCTAAAGTCGCTTCTGGCCCTAAAGTTCAAGAGTTAACCTAACACGCTCGTCGCTTCGCTCCTCGCTACCTATTTGGATATTAAAAATAAAAGTTTAATAGTTTTTTAACCTACGTAGATTGTTTTTTTGTTTGATTGGGAATCACCCTAAAGTCGCTTTTGGTACTCGCCGGCCGCTGCGTAAAGTCACAGTACAGTGAAATGGAACGTCATGGTCCGCTTTTTTTTGCACAACAAAACGGATAAACGCACTTTTTTCGCACAAAAAATTATTAACTTTAAAAATTAATAACTAAAAAACTACAAGTTTCCTAACGATAATATTTTGGAATTACAATCTTACATTACCTAGCTAACTAACAATATAAATATTTCCAAAAAATTCGTGCGGCAGTCTACTAAAGCCAACCCTTTCTCAATAACATACATATATATTAGTTATTATTACAAACTAATAGGGGACCATATTCTTACTTGTTTTAATTATATCATCGTGAGATACTAAGTCTTCTAATTTTGATGGGCGATACTTTTCAACCCTGGAAATAAAGTAATTATAAATGAAATTTAAAATAAAACTGAAAATTTACAATGAAAATAAAAATATTAAATTCGGTGTTTGAAAGGTTAAACTACGTACCACGGCAAATTTGGTGAAGTTTGACCTACAGTCATTTTCAGCGATTTTGTCTAATTTTCTAATAGTATTCGTTATTAGTTATTACTTATTACTTTTATCGGCGAAATTTATTTTTTTCGACAACGCGCGTATATTTTTGAAGTTTGACATTGACAATAATACAGTTTGAATTTTGACGTTACATGTGCCAGTGATTGACATGTGATTGACATTCACGTATTATTTACATGTTGGTGCCATTCATGGAAGTAAAAAATTAATAACAAAAAACTTAGACAAAAAATTATTATACTGTGAAATTATATTTTAATATTGAGGTATATTATAATTTATAGGCGGCACTTAATTGTATCGCTGAGACCTGAGTTAAATGTGGAGGGGATTACTGCGAATGGTTACTGTCGTACCCGTAGAGCAATTATTACTCACTAGCGGTCCGCCCCGGTTTCGCCCGTGGTACATATTTCGTAATAAAAGGTAGCCTATGTTCTTTCTCATGGTCTAAAGATTGTCTGTGCCAAATTTCATCAAAATCGGATAAGAGGTTTATGCGTGAAAACAATACATTTACAAACTTTTCCTCTTTATAATATTAGTATAGATAACTCAGACACCTTATTTATGACATAATATATGTACGCAGGTTCGGAACAGCTCAAAAAAAATTGCCGCTGTGGCCGCTATGTATACCAATAGGTATATCTAAAGTGCCCTAAGGAAGAAGACAGATAATATGGCTCGGAGAGAAAGGGTTTAGTCTTTCACAAATATACATAATGAAATTTTGTAATGCAATGAATGGTTTTTTTGAAGTGAAACTTCTTTATCGGGGTTGGACAAAAATTTAGTGTAACATTTTTGCGTTACGCCGTACGCGTGACATTTTTGCGTTACGCCATACTCGTGACATTTTTAAGGTCATAAAGAAGTTTCACTTCTTACCGCTTACGTGTGTACTCTAGTACACGCATACATTTTTTTTTTATTTAATCAAGTTTAAAAGACAAACATCCCAAACAATATAATAATAATAATAATATGATATAATTTATTGACCAGGATTTTTTAGGCGACAAATAGGCCAGTGGAAATTAACATTAAATTCGCAAAGCACGATGTAGATTTGAATTTTTGGTATGTTGTTTGGATCAGTTAGGGTGAAGTAAATCCCAATTTGCAACTTCGAAAAAGTTGTGCTCGCTGCGCACCACGTGATAAACTGCAAAAATTTGGACTTTTTTCACTTTTTGCTCTAAAAGTCATAAACTATGCGTTTCCGACAAGTATGATTCAGTACATAAATTAAGGTTATTAAATTTGCAACAATTTAAGCCTAACCGCAGCTCTCTAAACCTTATAACGACTAAACTGTGGCCATTCGAAGATGGTTCATTTTTCCCGAAATATTGAAATTTTTAGTTTTGCTCCCGTTTGAAGCAAAATATTGGCAAAAACCGCTCGTTCTATGAGAAGTTCGTATAATAAAGTTGTAGTGCATTTAATTTTCTTTCATAAGAGCATAGAACAAAGTCTGTGAGACAAATATTTCACACACAATATCTGAAAAACAAAAAGAAGGTAGAAATAGATTTTTAAAGAATTGAAACTGAGAGCATATAAAATCATAAAAAGAATAATATTTTTTCATTTGCAGGATAGGTAATTAACAAAATTACAAAATTTGGGAAAGTAGGAAAAAAGATTATACGCAAATAATAAACTGCGAAAATTTTGGACTTTTTTCACTTTTTGCTCTAAAAGTCATAAACTATGCGTGTCCGACAAGTATCATTCAGTACATAAATTAAGGTTATTAAATTTGCAACAATTTAAGCCTAATTAAAGCTCTCTAAATCTTATAGCGACTAAACTGTGGCCATTCGAAGATGGTTCATTTTTCCCGAAATATTGAAATTTTTAGTTTTGCTCCCGTTTGAAGCAAAATATTGGCAAAAACCGCTCGTTCTATGCGAAGGTCGTATAATAAAAATGTAGTGCATTTAATTTTCTTTCATTAGAGCATAGAACAAAGTCTGTGAGACAAATAGTTCACTCACAATATCTGAAAAACAAAAAGAAGGTAGAAATAGATTTTTAAAGAATTGAAACTGAGGGCATATAAAATCATAAAAAGGATAATACTTTTTCATTTGCAGTATAAGTAATTAACAAAATTACAAAGCTAATTAAATTTGCAACAATTTAAGCCAAACCGCAGCTGTCTAAACCTTATAACAACTAAGCTGTGGCCTTTCAAAGATAGTCAGTTTTTCCCGAAAATATCAAATTTTTAGTTTTGCTCCCGTTTGAACCAAAATATTGGCAAAAACCGCTCGTTCTATGAGAAAGTCGTATAATAAAGTTGTAGTGCATTTAATTTTCTTTCATTAGAGCATAGAACAAAGTCTGTGAGACAAATAGTTCACTCACAATATCTGAAAAACAAAAAGAAGGTAGAAATAGATTTTTAAAGAATTGAAACTGAGGGCATATAAAATCATAAAAAGGATAATACTTTTTCATTTGCAGGATAGGTAATTAACAAAATTACAAAGATAATTAAATTTGCAACAATTTAAGCCTAACTGCAGCTCTCTAAACCTTATAACCACTAAGCTGTGGCCTTTCAAAGATAGTCAGTTTTTCCCGAAATTTTCAAATTTTTAGTTTTGCTCCCGTTTGAACCAAAATATTGGCAAAACCGCTCGTTCTATGAGAAGGTCATAAAATAAAGTTGTAGAAAATTTAATTTTGTTAATTACCTATCCTGCAAATGAAAAAGTATTATCCTTTTTATGATTTTATATGCCCTCAGTTTCAATTCTTTAAAAATCTATTTCTACCTTCTTTTTGTTTTTCAGATATTGTGAGTGAACTATTTGTCTCACAGACTTTGTTCTATGCTCTTATTAAAGAAAATTAAATGCACTACAACTTTATTATACGAACTTCTCATAGAACGAGCGGTTTTTGCCAATATTTTGCTTCAAACGGGAGCAAAACTAAAAATTTCAATATTTCGGGAAAAATGAACCATCTTCGAATGGCCACAGTTTAGTCGTTATAAGGTTTAGAGAGCTGCGGTTAGGCTTAAATTGTTGCAAATTTAATAACCTTAATTTATGTACTGAATCATACTTGTCGGAAACGCATAGTTTATGACTTTTAGAGCAAAAAGTGAAAAAAGTCCAAAATTTTCGCAGTTTATCACGTGGTGCGCAGCGAGCACAACTTTTTCGAAGTTGCAAATTGGGATTTACATCACCCTAACTGATCCAAACAACATACCAAAAATTCAAATCTACATCGTGCTTTGCGAATTTAGGGTTTTTTAGTGTCGATTTCTACTGGCCTAAAATGATTTTCCCGTGTGCTAAAAATGTATCAGTGATTCAGTGAATTGAACTTTAGAAATTTATAGGGTTACCAAAAGTCATTAAACACAGACACATTAAAAAAAGTTTATTAAGGTTCCAATTATACTATCTTTTAATGTTACGAGCTATATATTCTTCCATGTCCATTCTGGACAAGCCCGTTTTTATGTGGCTATCGAATATAGCACTGGCCGCATCTTCCCATGGCCACATGACTCTGTTTTTGTATGCAGAAATCATATCTAACGCGGCGTCGCCGGGAATAAAGAAATCACTTTTGGGCTTTCCGTCTTTACCGATGCGAAAGTAATATTTTTTCCCATGTGATTTAGACATCTGTCCAGACCATGGTTCTGAAAAAAAAACATTTTTAAATAATTTACTATGAGGAAAATTACAAACAATGCCTTGGCATAGAAAGTTTACATACCTCTAATTTCTTTTATAAATAGTACAGAACCAACAACATAAAACATGTCATTCCTATGATTTCTTTTTGGTATGTCTATGGTAACAGCTTGCTTTATCCTTTTCATGGATCGATATTCTAAATTGGCTACAGCAGACGAAAAAGATTCCAAATTGAAAAACCGCTTACAGCGTATTGGCAAAGTATGACCATCAAATGGTTTTTCCAATGCTGTGCAAAATAGAGCACATTTGTTTATCCTGTACAAAAAAAAAGTTTTTTTTTTCATTATTGAATGCTTATTTTGTTACACAATACTGAAACAGAGTATTAAACGGTATAATTTGATAAAATTTGTATAAGTTTTCAAAACCTTACCTATCACTTAGTGGCAAATATGATATATCTTTTCCGCCCAGTATAAGAGCATCAATCACATGTAGAGCTTTAGTGTGCATTTGCTTACTACCTTGACCACGAAATTCTTTCACTATCTAAAAAACACACAAATGAAATATAATATAAATTGAAATACCTACCTAGTACAATTGATTAAATAAATATTAATTTATAATTATGACTTTTGGTATTGGGTTATAATAACATTTGAATATTTCAATTCATTAAATCTGTACAGCATCGTAAAATTGTTTAATTGATTAAATCTAATATTAATAGATTAGCAGGCATTATTAGTACATATATTATTATAAAGAGTGGTACCTCTCCATAAAGTAATGTATTTGCAGGTAGGGTAATTTGTAAATCAGCAACGATTTTCCAATTTGTTCCATCCAATTGGTATACACGTTTACCGCCGCAACCTGGCACATTACAACAAACAAATTTTATATCACAATAGCATAAAAAACAACAAGCAGTATACTAAACATTGTACATACCAATAAACATTCTTAAATCTTGACTGCCTTTACCACTTGTAAGGAATGTTAAATGCCAATCATATGCATTCTTTAATAAGCCCAAGTCACCTACGGTTTCAATGTATTGCGGTTGTTTATTCAATACAGCATTTTTAAATGCAAAGGCATTATTAGAATCAGGTGGCGGATTTCGTAATTTGCTCAGCAAACTGAGCATTGTATCATCAGGACCTCGACGCTCAGGTTGAGTTCTTACTTTATCTGGTAACTATTTCAAGAAAAAAAAAATACTTTCAGTGAATTAGAAACATAAATTTATCTGTTTCTTTGGTAGTGTAATGTTCTGATGATATATTTCGCTTCATTATACTATAAAATTGTTGAACATTATGTTGAATATAAAATATGCATGGTCTACCATTAACACAAATATATGGACACATGTATAACCTTGTTAGATTATGGAGTTTCAACATGAGAGCACCTGGGTAGCATCTTTAACAGCATCTACAACAATTTTCGTACTAAATTGCTTGTGTCTCAATTGAGCTTTTTTTTATTATATCAGCATTCAGAATTCAGGACTTCAAGTTCCTCATATGTATGAGGAACTTGAATCTCTATGTAGAGAATAGAGATGCATACTAAATTGGTGACATTTTATGGGTGTAAAAAAATGTGTCAGGCTATATGTATATACCTCTAAAACCTGTGGGTTTATATGTATCATATGCAATAATTTTATAATTTGTTCCTATTTTTTTATACAATTATTGCACAAACAAACGCTAAATCAAATTATATGCTGATATCCCAAGTCCATCCAGTAGCTATTCAGAAAAGGGATAATTTTTATTTTCACATTTATATCAGCCGGATAGAAAACTTACTTGCCACAATTCCAGACACTGTTCTCTCATGTCAGCTTGGCAAGCTTCTTTCAAATCTTTATTTTTACTAAATTCAGCTAGTTTTAATAAATTCTTTATTTGTTTTTCACCCAAACTGGAAAGAAATAACAACAGAATAAATAATCTTATATATAAAAATGAATCGCAAAATGTGTTGGTAAGCGCATAACTCGAGAACGGCTGAACCGATTTCGATAATTCTTTTTTTATTATATTCCTTGAAGTACGAGGATGGTTCTTATGTAAAGAAAACGTAAACATGTACCACGGGCGAAGCCGGGGCGGACCGCTAGTCATATATAAAATACAAAAACATAAAATTTATTTATTCTATATCGCTAGATGTGTTATTTTGTTAAAATAATTATACAAACTACTACTCACAGACAGTTACTCTTGTATATATACTCATAAAAAGCTTGATCTTCCATGATCACTGACAAGGGAACAAGCTCAGTTATATCTTCCCCTCTATCAAGTTCGCTCCAAAGCATTGAATTAACTGAATAAAGGTGTGTTTCTGCTGCCTCCGTTCCAAATTTCTTCCACATGCATACTAAGTACCTTTCAGAATTGGCTGGCCTTGATGTTACTGGTTTGAATATACAAACTACAAAAATACAGTTTTATTAAATATAGGTATATTTTAATTGAAGTATAGTTACAACCACTTCATAAACAAATAGGAAATATAAGGAAACACAACAAACAAATGTTAGAATGACCAAATATTTTTAAAACTTTTATGTGAACTTATTAATATAATTTTAAATCTAACTAATCAGAATTAAAGATGTGTACAAAATGGCTCACCTTTTTCAAAACATCTGTACATTATGTATATGAGGCCAACACTAAACTTTGTAAAGACATCAAATAATTTGACAACAAAATGTCCACCAGTTCTGACAAGCATCAAAGCAGCAAGGCATTGACAAAGATATAACTGTTTCGATAATATTTCTTGCAAGTTCTCTTGTCCAGTTACCGAAAATCCCTACAAAAACAATTTATAATATTTTTATTACATATTTCCAGATAAAGTCCTCAATTCACAACATTCAATTTTTTAATATCTACTTACACCATCTGCCATTAGGAAATGAACACCTATATCATCGGTTTGATTCAAAACAAAATCCTTGAGAGACATCAAATTTGCTGGATTAAATATGTTTCCATCATTCTTAACTCCATAAAAAGTATTAAAAGTTTCCGGAGTACCGGCATAAAAATCGGCCAGTTTAAAATCATTTGCTCCCTTTAATGTGAATCCAAATCCTGAAAATGAAATATTCACTCAAGATGATAATAACTTTAAAAATTTACATAATTAATCCGTAAATAAAATAATTATTTGTGACATGTCAATTTTATATTTTATGATTGTGAGATTAATTTTATGTGTATTATTGATTTTTGTGTATGTATTGTGTTTAAAATGGGTCTTGGTTACTCTTAAATAAAGAATTTATTATTATATTATAATTTATTTTACCTTTAGCAGCCCAACCCTTTTTAAACAGAACATATTCAGAAAATCCACCAGGTCCAGCACAGACATCAGCGAAATATAGAATTTCCTTATCATTAACAAGTGGCTCCCCATTTTGCTTCTTAGGATTTGTAAACATAAAATCAAAAACTGCATCTATGTTAGCCATTTTTACTGCAGCTCTATTCAAAAATATTACAGATCCAATGGTCTCATATGGATTACTTCTAAATCTTGCATTTCTCAGATCTTCATCATCAAGAGTGTCAAATATTGTCTGAAAAATTAATGAATGCAGTTTTGACACAATAATTTAGAATTAATAACACTTGGGAAAGTTTTAAAATATAGTTTTAACAGTTGATATATAACAGAAAAAATTTATTAATTATACTCAACCTTAGCATTTATAATGCCTTGAAGTATGTTTGGGTCAACAAATTCTGTTTCATCCTCCATATTTAATTTTTTAGGCCCCTTTTTCAACCATTCTTCAAGAATGTCTCCTGTTAATGTATCTTCTGGTGGTGTAGGCATCCATATCTAATAAAAAAAAGGTTCTATAAATAAATAACCTAAAATAAGAGTTAATAAGAGATTTTAAAAATATTAATTGATAACTTACTACTTCTTCCTTCGCCTCAGCTTTTGCTTCATCGGGAGACCATTTAAAATCTCTTGGAACATCACCAACTAGAGATGGTTTCAAGCCCAACCCTCTACGACCCTTTTGTGTAGATGCCTCAACTGGTTCAACTCTACCATGTTCAAATTTACCTAAACCTCTACCAGGTTTGTACCCCATGTTGCTCATCATTCTTTTAGACTTTTCAGAATATTCACTTTTGAATGCCTCATCTTTTTCATCAGAATCTGCTTTTTTGTTATAAAATGATCCTTCATTGTTAGCATGAAAGCTTGCACGCATTGAAAGATCATCATTATCTTCAAAACCAGGTCTAAACTCATCATTATATCCATCGTTAGGAGATGAGCAATTTTCACTTAAACTACTCTGACTTAATCTATTGTTTCGATCTGATGTTTTTTCTGCAAAATTAATCTTTGTTTTTGGTCTTTCTCCAACATCTGAATTACAGTCAGAGTAGACTTTTTCTTTTGTTTCGTCATCTGAATCTTGAAGAGCTGAAAACATAATTCAAAAACCAATCAGAATATAATATACGTGCCTCACTTTTTAGGTAAATACAAGCAAGCAAATTATATCAAACAGATTTAGGGGATCTTCATAAATTAAATGTTACTTATTTTTACAAAAATTTATAAACCTGAGCCATGAGAAGTTGTTGAAGAAGCACCGCATGTGTCCGAACGGCGCCTTTTGGCTGGAATTGAACTTTCATCACTGCTTGAACCATCGTCAGATGGATCTAGTAATAAAAAGTATTTATTTCGCTTTTTTATTTTCTTCTGTCATATAAAAAAACACTTTTAAGCATTTATTCTCCTTTTACTTACCGGATAGATTCATTTTTGCACAATTATCTTAATAATTTAAGTAAAAACAATGAATAAATTAATACAAGTTTAGCCTAAGTATTGTGCTTATAATTACTTTAGTATAATCATAAACTTTATTTACTTTTTAAGTACTATGAGAAATATATATTTACATTATAACATTAGCAAAGTTTTATTAAATAACAAAATAACAATATTTAACACGCGATATTTTTGGATCAATTTCTTTTTTTGACAGACAACAGAAGTCAGAACCACAGACTGCAGACAGGACTCAGGTCTGTGCTCAGGTCCAATAGGTCGACGGCAAACGTTCGTGGCACGAGGGTTGCTCGATAGCCATGCTCGATAGGAATAAATGATCCTCGAAATAAATGATCTCAAAACTGATTAAAATTATTAAAAAGTTTAGCCTAGATATTTAGTAATCGATATAAAAAAAAATGTGTGTGTGTACTAGTGTACACACGTAAGAAGTGAAACTTCTTTAAGACCTTATTTTTCAAAAAATAATATAGGTACTACATGCATCTTTACAGAAATACGTCAATCACGCGTGGTAGGGATAAAAATGGATAAAAACAAGATGGCGCGTAACGGAAAAATGTTACACTAAATTTTTTTCCAACGCCGATAAAGAAGTTTTACTTCAATAAATTAAATTTAATTAGTAAATAAATACAATATTAAAAAAAGACGGGTTGCCCGTTGCACTCCCCGGCAGAAGTGAAAACTTGATTATTAACGTTGAGTATGTTTGATATTTTGGAATGGTATCCGTCGCTTTTTCGATCAGTCACGTGTCCTGACGCGAGTTTAAGATTTCTTACCTATTAGGGTGCACTCACACACATCAGTCACCGTCAAGTCACCGATGACTGATCGGTGACGGTTTGTGTACGTATCCACAAACACCAGTCACCGTCATGTTGTCCGTCAGTCACGTCGCCGGTTTGACTGAATCATTGAACACATACATCAGGTTAGTGAGTGATTAGACGTGTGTCACGCTAGAGAACATGTAGCAATTGACGGTAGCACGACGCTGACTGAACTGAGACGTGACGGCACCGGGTGAGTGGGGATAAAAGTATGATACATGTATGGAAAGATTATTTGACGTGCCTGACCGGGGACGTCACTGATAGATTTCGTGCCGGCGACTGTCGTGTGGGAACAGAGTCATACTAGAACTATTGATACATATTTTTTTTAAATCCTGTCCGGTGACGTGCCGTGACGGTGACTGATGTGTGTGAGTGCACCCTTACAGAAAAAGTGCTCAACGCCGCTAAAGAAGTTTTCACTTCAATAATTACCAAAAGAAAATTACAAAAGTACATAGAGCCATAGAACGATCATACTTAAATCCTTTATGAACTACATCACTTTTAAAAATATACAATATCTTAGGTATTTAAAATAAAATATATATTTGTGTATTGAACTCATATTGAATTACACATTGATAAGAGAATGGGGAGAATGGCACATCACTATGCCTGCCCATAATGCCCGTAAGTGCAAGGGAGCGCGCAATATTCTCTATGCCGTTCCCACTTGTTACAACCCCGTGTGCCAATAACACAGATCTAGCACTAGGCTAATAAGGATCTCACCGATTATTATTATGTCTCTCTCCATAATACACGGGTACCACCAGAAGGAAGATACCCGGTCCTTTGGAAGGCTTACGTGGGGACACAGGTCCAACACGCAGAGGCCCTTTAGAGAATTTAATGTGTTGTGGGACACCAGCCGCAGCCTGCCCATGACTGCACTATAGAGATACAGCCCTGGGCAGTCCGCGGCCAATGTAGGACTGTTGTAGAAAAATGGAAATGAATAAAACTGGGTTATGGAAGGGGGTGTTAGATGGACTGCTATATTGGTTCTATGGGGACTATGGACGTCCGCCTTTTCAATATTAAAAATTGAAAATTATGGCAGACGGTTATTATTATTGGGGGGGCAAGTATAATATTATAGTGAATCTATAATATAAAAATGAATCGTAAAATGTGTTGGTAAGCGTATAACTCGAGAACGGCTGAACCGATTTCGATAATTCTTTTATTATTATATTCCTTGAAGTACGAGGATGGTTCTTATGTAGAGAAATATATAATATATATTCCACATTCTATCTCGATGTCAGTGAGCAGTGCGGTCAGCTCAAAATATTATAAGCTAGTTTGTTGTTGATAACCTAAGAATATTGAAATGACATATTTTTATCACACTTTTAATCGTTTACTAGTACCATAACTAATTTTTTGCTACAACTTATACATCCATAATGTGGTTTTATATTTTTAACTGTTATCAAAAATAAAGGAACTAAAATTTAAAAAGCCTAATGAGAGCAGAATAAAACCCATGCATTCAATTTCCATATTCATTTATTTGAAACGTTCAATGTAATCTGCTTCTGTTGCTTTGTCAATGTTGTTCTTGTTAGTTTTTTACAAAATGTAATTCTATTAAAAATACGAAGTATAATCTATCTTATAGGTAAAAATGTCATAACCCTAAATGAACAGTGGGTATCACTTGATTTCTTTAACATAAGCATCTAGTTCTGCATCAAGTTGCTCTGCGGTGGGCACAGGTCGTTTGCCGCGTGCGCCACCGCCGCGGCCGCCGCGACCCCCACTACCTCGCCGTGCATTGTTTGCAGCTCTTACGTTGCCGCCGCCACCACCTGAATAAATATAACATGAATAAAGTTAACAGTTTAAACAAGAATTACAAAAAATTTGTTTCAATTTATTTTAATCAATTTAGTAGTAAAAACATTATTACCCCTATTGGAATTCCTTCTCATTGGTGGTCCACCGCCACCACTGACTGGTCTACCTCTATTTTCTGTCCTTATCGTGCTGATTTCTGATGTGGCTAATTGGATATTCATTGCACGGCCATCAAGAGGAACACCATTGTATTGTTTCATTGCTTTTAAAGCATCTGCCCTTCTTTCAAAAACTACATCTGCTGTACCTGTAGACAATAGAAATGTGTTGATATCATGATTCTTAGGATAGATAGATTTTAAATTGAATTTACTTATACATACCTAAAGATCTGCCTGATCTATCATAGTGCACAGCTGCACTTTTTAAAATTCCAAACTCTGAGAATAATTCTTGAATATCAGAATCTGAAACTCCAAAATCTAAATTGGAAACAAGGAGTTTAGTTGGCCCAGTTGTAATGGGTGCACCTCTTTGCATCTTCCTGTCAGTGAATTCATTGAACATGTCATGTTTCCAAGTGCTGTTAACATCACCCTGAAATAGTTTTTCCTTCAAGAATCATGCCAACAGCCCGCTGCTGCCTCTTTTTGAGTTTGCACTCAAAAAAACAAATGGCGAACATTGGTTTTACATATTTTAACATAATATAGTAACAATTATGATGCACAAAAGTTGTTTACAAACAAAAAGTAATTGATGAATACATTCATTATATAACTACAAATAAACCACTGAATCTTTTGCACTTAGACACAAGCACTGTGCAAGTTCAAAAGCACTGTAACTGTTTTATCTGATCTCACAATTGAGCATGACACTGAAGGTTTGTCCTTTAAATAACATTGCGAGTAGTGTTGTTTTATAGCCCCATTCATTCCTGCTGCACCAGAATCTTCAAGTATTGGCATGGATAACAGCAAACAACCAGCAAACTTTTGTATGCAATCAAGACGAAAGATGCTTTGATGTTAGTGGAATAAAACTTGTAGAAATTGCCAAGAGGTAATAACCACGAACAAGACGATAATAACTTTAATTATTAGAATGAATATTTCCATCTACGCTGTCAACTCTATGTTACATTAAACAGTATATAATATGCAAGTCCATGAAGATTTTATGGCTTCGACGGACAACAAACATATTTAAAATATATGTGCTAGGTATCGGTCAACGACTCCAAGGAAGGAGAGGTTTACTACAGAATACTTGGAAAACTAGGTAGATTCATTTGCTTGACGCGTCATTCGCACGCTCGTCCGCCATGATGGAATTTAATAACCAATGTATCATCGAATTAGTTGATTTACCCTTGAATAATTTGTTGATTTGGATACTCCGCCGCGGTTTCTACCACGCATTACACCTCCAGCACGATTATTACGAAAGCCTCCACCACCTCCCCGGTTTGGTTTTCTGGTATCAAATTTTCTTCCAGCTCCGCCGCCTCTTCCTCCCTTTTTACTGGCTTTTATTATATCATCTAACGCCATATCAATTTTGTCAACCATTTTGTATAACTTGAATTAAATGAAATCGAATATTTCCACAATTTGCAATTAGGTACCTATGTACTTATTTGCTTTATTTTTTTTCAGATCAAAGGTATTCACCACAACGAAACAAAGAGCCGAGAGAGAAAATCAGCGATTATGGCACCTAATCTAAAAAAAACTGGAGTGGTCTATGGCTTGTCTATGGTTTATGGTCTATGAATGTGTTCGATTCCGAATGTGGTTCCGAATGATTGTTCTTGTTTTTAAAGTGTGTACATGGTTTGGAATACAATAAATAGTTAATTATTATTATGTATTATTTAATGAATGAATGAATGAATGAATGAATTCTTTATTGCACACACCAGTTGAAAGAAATAACATAAAATACGATACAAACAAATTGACAATGGGTGACCTTATGGCTACAGAGCCATCTCTTCCGTGACCCAACCAAGGAAAACAATGATAAATTACAAATACAAGTAGGCGGTGTATACTAAAAAAGAAACAATGATAAAATAAGTTTAAATAAAATGTAATAAATACATCATAACTTCTCAATATAGGATGCTAGCAGCTAACTCGCGGAATGCGATTAAGCTTGTAAATCCAGTAACGTTTATATGCTTCATAGAATTCAACGCTGCAGCTGTAGTAATAGTTAGATCCACAGTTAGATCATAAATTATTTACTCCAACTGAATCTCTGTGACGCATTGCCCAATACATTAATTATTGTATGTTACACATCGACGAATTTCCACTGAAATCAACTAATTTAACGTGAATTTAACGTTTTGAGCTACTATTAAGTTTTCTGTGGTTTTGTTTTGTCTATGATTCTATTATTATTCTGTGTGATAATGTCAATTTGACGTATTGGTAATCTGTGTCTGATTTTAACTCAACAAACGACAAACCTTTGTATTATAAATTCAAAAAATTGCAAATCGGCTACCTATGTTCCCTTTTCAATCATTATCAAGTTTCTTTTCATTTTTTAAATATTATCGGTATTTTTGCACACAATTATATTTAGGCATTTGTAACAAACTTGTTACAATCTTCTCATCATGGCTATGAATAAATACATACACTCTCGAAATATTTACAAAAATCCTCCAAATTTTAAGAAATTAGCTGATAATTATCCAGAATTTGCAAGCATTTCACAAATGGTAAGAGATTTTTATATGTACAGCGTTAAAAAAACAATTACATTAGTGTTTACTAATATTTTATTACTTCTCTTTTATAGGATGTTACAGGAAAAATAAGTATAGACTTTAAGGATCCCCACGCATTGCGAGTATTAACAGCTTGTTTGCTTAAATCAGATTTTAATCTTGACGTCGTAATTCCCAAGGAGCGATTGGTACCAACTCTTCCCTTAAGATTAAATTATGTATTGTGGATCGAAGATCTGCTTAATGCTATTGACCGACGGGAATCAATATATGGTATTGATATAGGTATATATCATAATATTATTTCAATGAAGTTTTATTTAAACAGTAAATTTTGGCATGTATATGTACATACATAATATGTTTGATTAGAAATGACATATTTTAGGTACTGGAGCATGTGCTATATACCCCATGCTAGCTGCAAAAAATAATAATTGGCATATGATTGGAACGGAAACAGATGATGATAGTATTAAAATTGCTAAAGAAAATGTAGAGAGGAATAACCTGGATAATTTAATAAAAAGTAAGTTTATAGCTAGCACAAGTCTCATTTTAACAAAGGTTTTTTAACTCTAAATATTATGTAATATTATGAACTCAGTCATACATTTATGATGACATAGTTACATATATATAAAAAATGAATGTTGGTAAGTGTAAAACTCAAGAATGGCTTGACCAATTATTTCTTTCACTTATTTTTTTGTATGTTCCTTATGGTCAAAGGAAATATTCATAGCTGATATCTTTTTGAAAAAAAAAACCGTGTGGTACCCCTACATTAAAAAAATCCTACAACATTCAATTGCGGCCTAAGAAAATAACTACATAATAATATGATGTTTACTATCAGCCCCGGCAAAAATTGTTATGATTTACTCTTATCACTTGGGGCATGAAAATTAGATGTATACATTATAAAATTTTCTTGAATTGTGTGAATAAGAAGTATTGTTTCAGCTAGAAAGTTTATGGTCATATCGTTACAGTTAGAAAAAACTCAACAAAATCTACTTTGGAGTATTTATTTGTGGAAGATACAGAACAAAAATATGATTTTTGCATGTGCAATCCTCCATTTTATGTAAATATTCAAGAGGTATGGGAATCACGAAGTCCTGCAAGGTAACATTTTAATATATTATCAGATAATTCTTTCACTATTTTGCTTCCAAAGTGCATTTAAACATTTTCTTTCTACTTTTGATCACTGGAATCATCAATCAATCAGAAATATATCACTCTTATTTGGAGTCAAAAAAATTCTTAAATTTCAAGATTGAAATGCTTTGATGCTTTTCTATGATAAACTTTGTTCAAAGGATATTCAGAACTTTAAACATAAATCATTAAAAAAAAATCTATTACCCCTAGCCCGATTCATATGGATTGATAGCAATCAAATTGATTATAAATTATTTTTGTTATTTATTTTGTATCAACAGACCTCCACCCAAAAATGGCTTCACTGGTTCACCACAAGAGCTTATTACGGAAGGTGGAGAGTTGCAATTTTGTAGACAAATGCTTGAAGAGAGTAAGAAATTAAAAGATAAAATTCTGTAAGTATAATAAACAAAAGGCAATTATAAAATCAAATTTTAATGATTAATGTTTGATAATTTATTTCTTTTTTTATTGCAGACTTATAAATATTGTCTATGCTTATATTATAAACTAGCTTGTTGTTTTTTTTTTTGGTTGAATGTGGTAATCTCAAGAACTACAGATCATATTTGAAAAATACTTTCAGTGTTAAATATCCCATTTATTGTAGAAAATAATATATTATCATCACAAGGAGTGGGGACTGGGGTATAGCTAGCTAGTATAACATAATATTTTAAAATAAATTATATACATGATAATAAATGCATTTCATCATACTCCCCATTATAAACTAACAAGTATTACTGATTATTACAGTTTGTTCACATCTATGATTGGACACAAGTACAATTTAAAGGAACTTTTGTTGGACTTAAAGGCTGAAGGAATCAAACACACTAGTACAGAATTTTGTCAGGGCAGAGTCACAAGATGGGGCATAGCATGGACATACCAAGATTATGACCTCTTTAAATTAGGTTCGAAATTTGTTTTTATAAACATACATTATATTATGAGTATTTATTTAGCCTAATAATGATTTTTTTTTTTATTCATACAGTTCCACCACGTGAGAAACCTAGAAAGAAAAGTTTGCCAATAACACTCATTGTTCCTAAGCTCCCTGATCAACCTTATAATATGGAAACTGTTTCAGCCAAGTTAAAAAATCTTTTAGACAATTTAAAAATTCAGCACAAGGTTATAACAAAACGAAAAAATGAATTGTGTTTAGATTTGAAAGCTTACATAAATACATGGTCTAATCAAAGACGCAAAAGAAGGCTGCTCAAGCAACTGGAAGGAAAAGCAAAGAAATCTAAACTGGATGAACCTGGAACATCTGAAGCAGAAATAAGTATTGAAACAAAAAATAATAATGGTTCTTTAATTAACAGTGAAGAGGAGAACACTTCTGCAACTGAAATAGAAAGCACAGGTAAAGTAGAAATTTTAAATGAAAATCTTCTTGCCCACGCTTTTTTAAAATTAGTTGGTAAAGAAGACACAATTACACTATCCTTGGAATATTTAAGCGGAACTTTGGGAAAAGAAGGACTTCATCAGATATTGCAATATATTAAAAATAATTGGAAATGAATTGTGTTTTATTTCAAAATTGTAATAAGCATATGAGACTTGAATAAATAAGAGGTTTGTGTTTGAAAGGATAGAACACAACATTTATTACCCAACTGCAGTAGAAGGAAGATAATGTCATGTTTTCCATAAAAGTAGTAATATGTTTCTAGTACATGTATGAAGCATGTATGTACTTATGTGTATTTATTTGGCGCAACCCACAGCCACAGCAACGGTATAAACTTATGTCATAAATTTGTTCCCACTGTGAGGGTACTGGTATAATAAATTATAATTAAACAAGTTGGCGAAATGTTTTCAATTTAAGTTCAAGGTTCACAGAACTACCACTGCTTCATAGCCCGGCCCCACACGTTCAATTTCCTGATCAATAATTCGGATCCGGAAACCATAATACCCTGCGTACATAAATATTTCACAAAGCGCACACCATTCTAATCATAATGAACGAAAAAACCTAACGGTTGGTTCGATTTAAATATTGAACCGAAAATGAACTAAAGTCTAAACTCTTGCTCAGGAACGTATACATCCTAGTCCTACATCGGAAATCAAATGTATGGGCGGTCTGTTACCTGTGTATGTTACCTTCACTACATGTTATGCTAGGGCCTAGGCGTCCATTAGAGACGGATCGGGGCGGGTCGCATCGCAACGGGCCGTCTCTAATGGACGCGCTGTTTGCTCCTGCGTCCACCTGTACGGGGCGCGGCGGACCGCCTAGGCGGATTTTATCTAATAGACGCTCGCCGCTCACATCCGCCTGCCTGCGTCCACTAGACGGGTCGGGGCGGGCCGGGCCGCAGCGCACCGCCGGCAGAAATCCGCCTGCGAAGCGATATCCGCCAATGCGTTGCGGCCCGCCCCGACCCGATCCGTCGCTAATGGACGATGTTTCATACAAAACATAGGCCAGCGTATTTTTGCGTTGCGATGCGGCCCAGCCCGATCCGCCTAGTGGACGCCAGCCATTACATAGTATAAAACGAAGTCGCTTTCTCTGACCCTATGTCCCTTTGTATGCTTAAATCTTTAAAACTACGCAACGGATTTTGATGCGGTTTTTTTTAATAGATAGGTTTTAGACAAAGTGGGCGAAGCAGCGGGCTGTAAGCTAGTAGTGTAGTTATTGTAATATATACTGTGGTTTATATATCCTGTGGTAAATGCATAGACTATAGAAGTAATATAAAAAAAGGAGACGGGATGTCATGTCATTTGTCAATGTCTAAATTGTTATTAGTCAGTTCAATAAAGAAACGAATCTTCAATGGCGGCCAAAGCTGACTTTGACAGATGGTAGGATCATCAAAAAAGAAAATAAAAATAAAGTAAATTGATAATTATTTTATTAATTATTTCAAATTGTTTGTTGACAAACTTTTTTGTTATTGTATTTGTGTATTTATATGAATTATCATATTTACGTATACAGAATGTAATAAAATCCCCATAATACTTGTAATAAGCCCATAAAACTGAACAACTTTTCCCAAAGAACATATTTTGTCAAATTCCAATAAAACATTATTTACTTTCGCAAATGCATAATTGTCATTGTAAATTTATGATAAAAACTATTATAGGGAAAATCAAATACATTTCAGTGATTTTATTTTTCCATTTTTTTTTGCATACCGTACGGCCGTGTGTGAGCGAGAGGGAATGATAAGCGCCGCCATTGAAGATTCGTTTCTTTTTCAAACTCAAACTCAAACATTTATTTATTCAATTAGACTTCTTCCAGAAGCACTTTTGAATCGTCATTACATTCTTTAAATTTACCACCGATTCGGAAAGCAGTATCTATGGAGAAGAACCGGCAAGAAACTCCATAGTTGCTCTTTTAAAGTCATGTCCATATACAATATAATTTTACATTACATGTTACTTACATCTAACTACATAATATTATATATTATCATAATATGCCAAAGAACTGTCCTGTTATTCTTACGCGACAACCCTCCATGGATTTTCATCTTCCATATATTCCTTAATGCTGTAGTAGGCTCTCTGAACTAATACATTTTTTAAATAAGTTTTAAATTTAGCACTACTAAACTCTTTAATACTATGAGGAATTCTATTGTAAAAACGTATACCTTGGCCCATAAATGAATTTTTAACTTTAGCTAACCTATAAAATGGCATTTCAATTTTATTTCTATTCCTTGTGCCATAACAGTGTCTATCTCCTACTTTTGTGTGTAAGTCCGCGTTTTTGTGTACATGTAAAACATTATTAAATATATACTGTGATGGTACAGTGAGGATACCAATATTCTTAAAGAGATCTCTTAGTGAGTCCCGAGCACGTAAATTATATATAGAGCGTATGGCTCTTTTCTGTAATATAAATATAGTTTCTATATCTGCAGCCCTGCCCCATAGTAGAATTCCATAGGACATAATGCTATGAAAGTAACTAAAATAAACCAATCTAGCCGTATCTTCATCGGTGAGATGCCTTATTCTTCGAACTGCATATGCAGCTGAGCTGAGCTTAGCAGCGGTGGTGGCAACATGGGTCCCCCATTGTAGCTTCTCATCTAGTGTCAAACCAAGAAAAACAGTAGACTCGACAGGGTATAATACCTCCCCGTTTAAAATGATATCCCTTTTGACCTTTTTTACATTTGGAAGGATAAACTCTACACAATTTGTTTTTTTTGCATTCAATAATAAATTATTAGCATTAAACCAATTAGATATGCGTAAAAGAGCAGAGTTTACTTCGTCAACATTTGTGTCATATCTATCCACATTAAATATTAATGAGGTATCATCTGCAAACAGTACTATTTCACACATATCCTGCAAATAATAAGGTAGGTCATTAATATACACTAAGAACAAAAACGGTCCTAAGATAGATCCCTGCGGAACACCAATGTTAATCGGCGCACCGCAAGATTTCTCTCCATTAACAACAACGGTCTGTACCCTGTTCTGAAGATATGAAGCTATGAGGTCCTGAGATAAACCTTTAATACCATAAAAATTTAGTTTCCGTAATAGAGTGGAATGTTCTACACAGTCGAAAGCCTTAGAAAGGTCGCAGAATATCCCCAAAGCATTCTTTGAATTTTCCCATGCTTTATATATATGTGACAAAAGAGCTATTCCAGCATCAGTGGTAGAGCGCCCCCTTGTAAAACCAAACTGTTTGGCGTGCAGTAAACCATTTGAAACAAAATGACTACATAATTGGTTTAAAATCAATTTCTCGAAGACTTTGCTCAAAGTTGGTAAAATAGAAATAGGCCTATAGTTATTACAGTCTTCTTGGTCACCGCTTTTGAATAAAGGAATAACTTTACTAAACTTTAATAAATCAGGGAATATACCACAGTCACAACATTGATTAAATATAAACGCTAAATGGTTGGCAATGTTTTCTATAATATTATTTACTAAATTCACAGACATTCCCCAGAGATCACATGTTTTTTTTAAGTTTAATGTTTTAAAAGTTTTAACAATTTCATCTGCAGTCACATGTCGCAATTCAAATAATACATTACACTCCGCAACATGGTCCCTCAAATAGGACTCCGCAAGCACCGATGATGAATTTAATTTTTTAGTAATACTAACAGGGACACTACTAAAGAAATCTTCAAAAGCAAGCGCAACATCAGCACTTTTGTCAATTACCCTGCCAGCATTTACAAGTTTTATGGTACTATTTGTCCGGCTTTTGCCCATTTCACCATTAATAATTGTCCAAACAGTTTTAACTTTGTTATCAGAGTTGCGTATTTTATCTCTGACATATAGACACTTGGCAGTGAAACAAACTTTTTTAAAAGTTTTTGAATAATTTCTAACATAATTATGGAATGACAAGTCTTTGTTATATTGCTTCATGCCATATAACTCATATAGAATGTTCCTGCATCTGTGTATACTAGGTGTTGCCCATTGACTAAATGGTAAATCCTTGGTGATACTTAAAGATTTAACTTTAAATATTTTTTTAAACTCATTATGAACTAAATTAAAAAGATTTGTAAACATTTCACAAGGATTATTATAAAAGGATTGATCATTCAGGTTAGGCAGTTTATTATTAATATTATCTCTAAATTTATCAATGCCTTTTTTAGTTATAGGCCTAACATTAATTCTTTTAAACTTAGGTATGCAATCCCATTCCAAAACTACTTTCTGGCCACAGTGATCTGAAGTCAGTATATTGAGGATATTTTTTTCTAGACAGTTGCAATCACAGTATATATTATCAATACAAGTTGCAGAAGTAGGTGTAATTCGTGTGGGTTCATCAAAAACTTTATACAGATTAAATGAGTGAAACAAATTAACTATTCGTGTTGCCGTCTGTGTGTGTGAAAGTAAATCAATATTAAAATCACCACATACTATTACCTTCTTTTTACTCCTGCCTAAACGCTTTAATGTTTCTTCCATGACTGTCTCAAACATATTATAGTCACTGGAAGGAGGTCTGTATACGCAAACAATAATATAACGCTCAAGCTCAACACAGGACAGTTCAATGGTGCGTTCTACAGAAAGACTTACAATGTCAGTTCGTTCTTTGCATTTAACACTATTGTGAACAAAAATAAGAGAACCTCCATGAATAGCATGTGCCCTATAGTATATACTTTTTAATTTATAATTATCAATATTTAATAACAACTGACATTGTTTAAGCCAATGTTCTGTTACACAAAATATTTTTATACTATTATGATTTAAAAATAATTCTATTTCTAATAATTTGCTAGCCAAGCCTTGAATATTTTGATGTACAAGGGAAAAAGGCTGCTTAGCTGTTGTCTTACATACTAGTTTAAATCTAGCTTAGGGCTAGTTTGTCCGTCAACACTTAACCTCGGTTGATGTATATAATTACTACTACATAAAATTATAGTAGATCGATGGTCTGATACCAAACATGTACCAGACTGGTTAATAATTTTATATGCTATTAACATAGCAAGTTCTCTCTTATATCTAAATGGCAGATACACTGTATTCCTTGTCAAGCAAAAAGATTTTGTACATGAATTTATGTCAAAATATATAAATGCATCACTATGATGATTTGTTAAATTATATAATTTTAAGTTAATGTTATAGATAAATCTATATTGATTTTGTGTCAAACCAGGCAAATATGGTAATGTACACAACATAAATTTGCATTTTGTCTCACTACTAATTTTCAACATTTTTTGAAATCCTATATCAATGTCATGTTTTTTTAGATTAAGACTATCTCCATATAATATAACAACAATGCTATTTTCATTAAAACTAAAATTATCTAATGAATTCATGATATATGTAAATGAACTATTAGGAGTACAAAAATTAGTTACTTTATGCCCTAAGTTGTTAAGCAAAGCGCCAAATCCCTGACCAATGTTATCCGACAACACAATAATTTCCTGCATGGAAAGATGTTTTGTCTTTAAAGAACTAACTAATAAATGCGCGCGTATAATCATATCGCTTGTTTATTATTAAAATTATTTAAAAACTTTAACACGATGAAGAATTAAGTAAATTCCTATCACAAGACTCGAATAACAAACATTTTCATTAATTTTATGTTATTTTACTCTGGAATGGTGTTAATAATTTTCACCGGTGCCTTATATATTTTGTATGTACATTAACAAATTCTGTATTTGTTCCCAACCTTGGTTAGTTTTGTGCTTGGTATCAAAGCAATCAAAGATTTATAGATCTATCACTGATAAATTTCCTTTACCATGAGTGAAGTGGGTTTTGATTGGGTTGATGAATGCGACCAAGAAAAGTCTAATGGTGTGTAATATATTTGATAATATTTAATGATTAATTCAACTTCAAGTACCAAATGTATGTACCTCTGTGTGTTTATTTTAGGTCGCAGAGCTACTAAGGAGAAAATGAAATCAGAAAATGATAGCAGAGACAATTCCAAAAATAGAAAAAGGCCAAAACGCAATTCAGAACATGATACAAGCACTAAGACAAGGTGATGTAAGACTCAACTATTAATATTAAATAAAGACTCAACTATTAATATTTAGTGAAGTTCCAATTATTGCAATCCCAACTTCATTGTGATAGGCTTTATCTGTACTTATACCATCTCCCATTTTTTTAAATAACAATTTTGTTGTTTTATCAGTTAAAATAAATATTAATTATTCTTTTTGCAGCAAGCCAAAGAAACCATTGGAGCTAGAATTGGACCCCCTTGTTTTACAAAGACGTCAGAAACAAATTGACTATGGAAAAAACACAGTTGGATACCACAATTATATCAAACAAGTACCTTTGTAAGTGTAGATCAAATATATTTTAGCATCTTTCCAATAATCTGGACAACAAATAATCTAAAGGAAAAATACTTTGTAATGGGGTTTCATTTATATAGTGTTTATGTTATGTATATTTTTAAAGTGAAACTTTTATTACAAACAAACTTTTTGGTCTGTGTAGCGCATGTCGCGTGTATCGCAGCTGCCGAGTAGGTATACCTACTCGGCAGCCGACCGTCACGCAATATGCGCTACACAAAGCAGTGTTCGGAACCTTTCGAACAGTTTCACTTTTACCGTGGTTTCATAAAACCACACAACATTTTTTATTGGACAATAATATTTTTTTTTCTTTCTTGATTTAGGCCACAAAGGACAAAAGATGACCCGAAAACACCCGACAAGTTCATGAAATACAGCAGGAGATCATGGGATATGCTAATTAGAATCTGGAGGAAAAAATTACATGAATATGATGTTGATAGTGAAATTAAAAAAGAATGTGAAGATTCTGATGACAGTGATGAATGAAATACATTATAAAATTATTAATATTGTTTTTATTGTTAGGCAGTTCACAATACTGCCACTACGTTTTGGTTTTTTAAATATATTATGAACAGTGAACAGAACAGAATTCTTTGTGCAGGTAATTTTTTTAAATAAGGCGAATAATTTTATAATGTTACATGATGTTACTTTTTTCATTGAACATATTTCCACAGAAATTCTGCACACACAGTGGAATGACAAAGGTATTATATAAGTTATAATGTAATTGTGATTAACAAAAATAAATATTGTATTATTTTGAACTAAAAAACCCTTATTAAAATAAAAGAAGAATTAAAATTCTCACATCATTCAAACATTATTTCATTATACTATCTAATACATAGTTATCTACTTTGACCTACTTCATATTGGTTTGTGAAAAATCTTAAAAAAAAAAATTAAACACATCTTGTTTGTTATTATGGTTACATATTGTTATGGTCAATAAAAGAAAAATCAAGGTGGAACATTTTAATAGTGAATAATACTACAGATTTGACAAAATAATAGCTATTATGCTATAAACATAGGCAGCTTGCTTAGTGCCAAGATGTTGGCACAAAAATCTCTGAACAACGATCATATGGAACTGCCATATGCATGTACTTTTCCTGCATACCTAAGTAAACAAATCGGGGTACAAACATGGCGGGCTAGGGACGTTCACTTGTTCGTCTAGTCGATAATATTGTATCGATTGATGATAGAGTTAAGAATGGGTAATTCAGGTAATAAGAATTTTGTCTTTTTGAATGATAAGTATGCAGTAGGTGCTTACCTAGTAAGAGGTACTTCTTTCAACAAAATAAAAAAGATAACTACTTCTATCGGGCAATCGTTACTCGGTAATTCGTGATTCGGATTAACCATTTTGCAATTGTACCTACCTACTAGGGATAGCTGTAGCACAGTATTACCATATTTCCTATAGGAAATAATATTGTAATACTGTGGCTGTAGTGTGTAATCAATACATTTTGATATTTTCGTTCTGCAGTTTTATATGAAACAGCTGATTTTTTTCGCGATTGACAGGGTTTTCTTTATATACCTATGTATCCTCACTAATCCTATCCTATCACTTCCTACTAATATTATAAATGCGAAAGTTTGTGAAGATGGATGTGTAAGTTTGTTACTCTTTCACGCAAATACTACTGAACCGATCACAATGAAATTTAGCACACATATTGAGGGTAACTTGAATTAACACATAAGATAGGTTTTATAATATTATAAATGCGAAAGTGTGTATGTATGTATATTCCGTTTTCACGCTAAAACGGACAAGCCAATTTTGATGAAATTTAACATCGGGTTTTATTTGACCGGAGCCATCCATAGGGTACTTTATTTATTTATTTATAAGCTTTATTGCACACAAACAGAAAATACAAATTTTACTTAATAGGACATATTTAGTCAAAAGGCGGCTTTATTGCTCCAAGCAATTTCTTCCAAGCAACCCATTCGATCATAAGAGCATTCTTTACCCGCGACTTCGTTCGCATGTACGAAAATAAAAAAGAGCAGAGCCGCTGGCTAAAATACATGTGAGTGACTCAAGCAGATGTTCAAGGGCAAGTATAGTTAAATAACAAACACAATTTTTTCATAAAATAATTTATTTAAGTTATAGTGGTTACTATATATGTTTAGGTACATGCGACAGTAGTCACAGATGCGGCAAATGAGCTTGGCCATATACAGTGTGGAAATTTGTTGACGGACCACTTCATTTAAACATTTAATTTTCTTTCTCTGTTTCTCCACTTTTTCTTCTATTTTTTTCATTCTTCGAGTGCTGAAGCCTAAAACATTAAATAAATTTTAATTATTGATAACAGTTCTCATAATTATACACATGAATCTCAGCATGTATGACTAAGACTATGAAAAAGTTACGTATTGAAGTTCCCTTTTTTTAAACAAGAATTATTTCATATAGGTTTTCTATTCAAGAACTGCTCTTACCAATTCAAGATCCTTGGCATCTTGTGGATGTGAATAACCTGAGCATGATGGTTGATCAGTAGTATTTGATATGTCAATTAAAGCAAATTGAGATGGATGGTCTGCCTGAAAGAGATAAAAATGTTACATTAGATATGGTCCCAAGTAATAATAAATAGATTGCTACAGAAACATGGACTCAATGTTTGGTAAATTGTAAAACTTTTAGTATTTTTTTTTTTATTAAAATAATTTATTGAACAAACATAGTGTATTATATACTTATGGAAAGTGTAGCTTTCCAACAACGAAAGAATTAAAAAAATTGGACCAGTAGTTTTGAGGTCTTTTTGTGCATACACAATCAAATCTTTCCTTTTTACAATATTAAGTATAGAAAAAGTTTGAGACGATGTAATAAAAGTTTCACTTTAAAAGATTTTAATAATGTAGGTAATATCTTAAAAACTAAAAAATAACTCAGTAGGTTTTAAGTACCAGTCATCACACCACTTGTCTCATGACAGTCTAGGTCTCTAGAGCATTATGTCAAAAAAGATATTGTGAAGCATATAGCAATTAGATTAATCGGTCAACAGTAAGGGGGTACAATTTCAATTACTACCTTGTACCTAAAAAAAACAAACAGGATGAGCTAAATAAAATCTATACTATAATATTATAAAGCTGAAGAGTTTGTTTGTTTGTTTGAACGCGCTAGTCTAGGGAACTACTGGTCCGATTTGAAAAATTCTTTCGGTGTTAGATAGCTCATTCATCGAGGAAGGCTATAGGGTATATAATATATATCACCACGCTTCGACCAACAGTATTGGAGCCACGGGGGTGAAACCGCGCGGAGCAGCTAGTTGTTTAATAAAAAGATTGATGAATTATTTACCTTTGCAAATACTGTTGGGATAGCATCATCTCTCAATCAAACAATGTTTAAAGTCTTATTAAATGCGCTCTCTTCAAAGTGCAATGAGCACACATTAATGTTTTTAGTTCCTGGCCGGATATTTTCTATGCCAATCTTTTCCAACCATGCCTTTCGCCGGGATTCGTTACTTGGTAAACTAAAACGAGAAAATATACAACAATATATAACTTCGCACGTAATTAATAAACAAATTAATAATTTATCGATAAGGTGTTTATGCGATGATGTTCGACACTAGCACTCATGTTTATGTTTTCGATGCAAATGAAATAAGGAGAATATTGCGGGTTTCTACAGCTCATAATAACTAAGACGATTAAATGTAAAATGATTAAAAGATTTCTATACACTTGATAATAAATACACTTTAATATAAGCAACAATTTAACAAAATGTTAGCCACTTACCGTTGAAAGGTTAGATTCGGCCTGTTTTTGCTTTGGCATAGGCCACAACCTACTATAGAACACTTCATGGTACCTATTATTATTTTCAATTATACTTATTACACTCGATTATGGTCGAAAAACACTGGAAAATCATAAAAATTTCACAATTACATCTTCTCACATGTAAACAAAACCGTATACTAAGATGGCGTCCGCGCAGCAAAGGTACATCGATGCCAATGAAGAGAGCGCTAATAAAAAGAGTGTAGATGCTTTTTCTAAGGTAAAACCACTGTTGTGAGAAAGAGATGGGTATATCATTATTATTTCCGCGTCAAATTGAACAATTACGGCAGTTCCATAGGATTCTTTGTTCTGAGACAAAAATACAGAAAATGCACCCTTAAAATATTAGCTAGTTGTCAAGTATGTGTTGCCACTGCCTTAATCAAATATAATTATATTATGACAATGGTGTAGAAGTAAAATTGAAATTGACAACATTTAAGTTATCCATTGCCTGTTTTACAATTGTGTTGTGCTTGCTCTCAGTTGCTAGACTTTGTAGTTTTTCCATATATTCATCAATGTTGCTTTCTGTTGCTCCAGATGGCCCACCTGTTTTACAGAATAAAATAATTACTATTATACTCATTTGCCATTGATCATATAAAAACATTAGTCCATTTCATATTCTGCAAGCCAATTAAGCTAAATCATGATTTTATTACATACACACTTTATTATAGGTATTATGTATTACATAGCTGCTTTAAAATAATAGGTATAATCCATACTAATATTATAAATGCGAAAGTAAAAGTAAGTCTGTCTGTCTGTTACTCAATCACGCCTAATCTACTGAACCAATTTTGATGAAATTTCGTATGAAGATATTTTGATACCCGAGAAAGGACTTAGGCTACCTTTTATTGCGAAATATGTACCACGGGCGAAGCCGGGGCGGACCACTAGTTTCTAATAAAATAAGATCTTATTTATACATATAACAAGCATTAAGGTAAAATAGATTAAGGAAGATATCTGTGAATATTTGAATTGAAAAAGTAAAAAACCGATTTATGTTTATTGCAGCTGAGAAGTTAATGAACATTTTTATACTAGTACATAGACAAAAAAATTTACCACTGAGGGGTACAACAGTGGATTGCAATGCTTGAACCAGTGTTGCTACTAATGCCTTATGGTGTGCAACAAGTGCTGCTGTTCTTTCAGCTGCAGCAGCTGTTTCTGCACGGAGTCTTGATGTTGCCGCACTGACTTCTTCAGCATGTCGTTGCAGAATGGCATTCTAGAGAAAATAGTATATTAACAAGTTTATAACATGTATGTTGTTTTTTGTTTTAATAACATTTTAAAAATTATTATTAATAAAATGTAACCTTACCTGTTGTTCATAATCTGAATTAGCTTTTCGCAACTGCCTTAGTTCAGACTCACGTAATTTGTTATGTTGCAAAAATTGCTCTGTGAATATTGGTATATCTGTATCACCAAGATCTTCACCCTGGATGAAAAAATTGTTATTGTTACAAAATGTTTGTAATATGTAGGAAATATTATTTTAAATTAATTACAACAAAAAACATGATGAAGTTTCTTACTGAAGCTGGTGTTACACATGGTCTGGGTCTAGGTGGAGTTGGCTGACGTGATGAATTTACTATAGCCACACTGTTAGCTGTTACTGGCATACTGGGCTCTATAGCTTGTGTGGCACCTGTGTTAAAGTTATGTTAAATTGTTAACAAATTATTAGCTTCCCTAACTTAATATTTGACTGAGAATTCGACATAGCTAAAGCTATGTCGAATTCTCAGTCACATTTTAAGATTGTTATGGGTGACTTCAATGCTAAGGTTGGACTTCAAGAATGGGGTGAAACAAGAGTGGGTCCGTACGGCTATGGATGTAGAAATGCAAGGGGTCGAATGCTTGTAAACTTTCTCGAGCGCCAGAGGCTATACAGTATGAGCTCATTTTTCAAAAAGAAGCCTCAAAGAAAGTGGACATGGCAGAGCCCAGATGGCATAACTAAGAACGAGATAGACTTTATCCTTACCGACAAGCGCTACATATTCACCGATGTCTCTGCGATCAGTAGGTTTAATACCGGAAGTGACCATAGAATGGTAAGAGGTACGCTTAATATTGATGTGCAGCTAGAGCGTAAGCGCCTGATGAAGTCCACGCTACGTCCGAAGCCACTTTATACCCAGGATGTTTCTGAAAAGTTCCAGCTTGAATTAAAAAATAGATTTGAAGCATTGCCATTGAACGACGACGATGTTAATACCACTAGCAATGAGCTTGTAAGGATTATTCGTGAGGTGGGACACAAATACTTTCGACCAACGAGGAAAGAGCATAAATCGAAGCTTTCTGGCGAGACTCTAGATCTGATGCGCAAGAGGAGAGAATGCGGTAACAAAGATACCTCAGAGTACAGAGAGCTGAATAAGGAAGTGAAAAAACGTATTCGGCATGACATCCGCCAAAATAATACAAAAACCATCAAAGAGGCCATAGAAAACAACAAAGGCTCTAAAGTCTTCACTAAGCCATATACTTCCCATTGTCACATCACCAAACTCATAACATCTGAAGGTAACATAGTCTCTTCGAAACCAGAAATACTTATAGAAATCGAAAGATACTATAGCGATTTATATGGACAGAAAACACAAAGGCCTGAAATGCCTACTGCGGTTGATCCAAGAGCCAAGCTAACTCGCCACTATACAGACGAACTGCCGGATATCGACGTGGACGAGATCAAGATAGCACTGGAGCAGCTTAGGAATAATAAGGCTGCTGGGGAAGATGGAGTTACAGCTGAGCTCATTAAAGCTGGAGGATCTCCGCTAATAAAGGAACTCGCTAAGCTCTTTAACTCTGTCCTCCACAGCGGCTCAATCCCAGAAACATGGAGTAGGAGTGTAACGGTATTGTTTTTCAAAAAAGGTGATAGAACAGCGTTGAAAAACTACCGTCCTATATCCCTCTTAAGCCATGTATACAAGCTGTTCTCAAGAGCAATCACAAATCGTGTCGCTCGTAAGCTTGACGAATTTCAGCCACCTGAACAAGCAGGATTCCGACAAGGCTTCAGTACCGTAGATCACATACACACACTGAGACAAATCATTCAAAAAACAGAAGAATATAACCGACCTCTTTGTCTGGCATATGTTGACTACGAAAAAGCCTTTGATACCATTGAAACTTGGGCTGTATTGGACTCTTTGCAGCGAGCCCAAATTGATTACCGCTATATCGAGGTGCTGAGATGTATTTATGAAACCGCTTCGATGACCGTTCAAGTACAAGGACAGAGTACAAGATCAATTCAACTGCAACGTGGAGTAAGACAAGGCGATGTCATATCGCCAAAGCTTTTTTCAAGTGCGTTGGAGGACATCTTCAAGACACTCGATTGGAAAGAACGGGGAATCAACATTAACGGCCGATACATCTCGCATCTGCGCTTTGCAGATGATATAGTTATCATAGCAGAATCCGTGCAAGAGCTCGATGAAATGTTAAACAATCTGAACAGTTCTTCTCAGCGGGTTGGTCTCAAGATGAACTTGGACAAGACTAAGGTCATGTTCAACGCACACATAGTCCCTAGACCCGTGAGCGTGAGTGGATCCGTACTAGAAGTTGTGCAAAACTACATCTATCTTGGCCATAACATTCAACTAGGCAAACACAACTTCGACGTGGAAGCTAGCAGAAGAATTCGTTTGGGTTGGGCAGCATTTGGAAAGCTTAGTTACATATTTAAGTCGGAAATCCCACAGAGCTTAAAAACGCGAGCATTTAACCAGTGCATCCTACCTGTAATGACGTACGGAGCCGAAACGTGGACCCTTACATGCGGACTCATCCATAAATTCAACGTTGCGCAGCGGGCTATGGAGCGAGCTATGTTAGGAGTTTCTTTGTCTGATAAAATTCGCAACGAGGTTATTCGACAAAGAACCAAAGTAACCGACATAGCTCGCAAAATAAGCACGTTGAAGTGGCGGTGGGCTGGCCATGTGTGTAGAAGAACAGACGGTCGATGGAGTCGGCATGTACTCGAATGGAGACCACGTACAGGCAAGCGTAGTGTAGGACGCCCTGCGGCGCGTTGGACTGACGACTTAAAGAAGGTGGCCGGCATTGGGTGGATGCGATATGCAGAAGAACGGGAGAAGTGGCGAGATCTGGGAGAGGCCTACGTTCAGCAGTGGACGGGAATAGGCTGATGTGATGACTTAATAATTACATAATATGTATTCAAGATATTTTTAAAAACAAGTTGTGTAAAACTTACTTGTACTGTTACTGTTATCATTAATTGTAGTAGCTTGTTTGACTTTTTTTGCACTGACTGGGTCTTTAATATCTATCTGTTGCTTTCTAAATTCTTTATAAGCATCGGTTTTTTTGTACTCAGCCCATTCTTTTATGTATCTGAAATAATATGAGTTGTTGTGGAATAATTTACACCATCTTAATATTTTTAGAAATAAAGGATAAAAATAATTAAGTAAGACACCAATTAAAATTGCAATAACCGAGGCAGAATGGCTTCTTATTTATTTGTGATCTTTGGTATCAGTTTGAGAAATGGAAAGTTTACAAAAAATATTACATTACATTAAAAATTTACATTAACATATAGGGCATATAACATGTGAATTTATTGAGAAATTAATTAATTTAATCTAAATTCATTACCTTTCTTTATCTTGATCTGCTGCATCTAAATATTGTTGTTTCTCTTCAGTAGGTAATTTACTCCATTCACTGGCCAATTGACGAGTCAATTCTGCAAAACCAAGCTCTGGTTGTTCAGCTCTTAATTGATCTCGGCGTTCATTCAGAAATCTTACATATCCTAGAAGGGATTAAAAAAACATACAATTCTGTTTATCAGAAAAGACGACTAAACAAAAAAAAATAGCTAACCAGTTAAAGGTGGTCGAGGGGCAGTCACATCACGGGGTACTTTAGGTTTCCGTTTTTTAGGCTTTTTATTTGCTTTATGTGTATTGTCCTTGGTCACTGTATTATTAGCGACATCAGATTCAGTGCCATTTGTAGGGATAGAAGCTAAATTTGTAGGATTTACATCTGTTTTCCCATTAGATGGTTTTTGTGTGTTTTCTTCGTTTTGATTTGGTTTTATTTCTGTACTTTGCGATGCTTCGGTTTCCATATTAATGTGCAATGTTTAATATTTATAGTAAGTATCGATGGAGAAAATAAGTAGTACTAGACAAAATTGATAAATTATGTTTCATTCGTGAAATTAATAATTAATTAGAACATGTTAATATTATTGCTTTACGGATCTTTTGGCAATTTGCGAATTTCGGAAAGTACCTAGGTCATGCTTGTAATAAATCGTCATTTGATGACAGATTATTGAATGTGTTGATTGATGCGATTATGATATTCCCCTATTTAAAATAATCTTACATAACTTATACCATTAACTCAAACCGTCTGTATAAATTATTAATTACACAATCGTAACGTTATTGCTCACGCACACGCACTGACGCACTACACTAACTGTAGAAAAATATGTAGTTTCTAAAAAATAATGAGATCAGTCTATTGGACTCATCCTAAATTCCCTGAAAGATAGGAGAGATTTTGTGTTGGCAAACCTTGTTTCAGACCCACGCCCTTTTGACAATGTCAACCAATTGCCAAAAGATCCTTGTCTTACTATACGTCAGTTGTCAACTGACATGAGACATCCTTAGAGCGTTTTCACATTATCCGATCCGATATCGGATATCGGACGCCGATAGCCGATATCCGATATCGGATACAATTTTCCCTTTCACATTGTCCGATAAAATCCTTCCGATATTATCATGAGTGTTGCCAGAAATTTTTAGAGAAAACTAAACTAAGTTGCCAGTTGATAAAAAAAGGTATAATTAAAAAAAAATCAAATGATAGATCTTATCATAAAATTAAAACCTTAAATTGTTGTCATCACCATAATTAAATAATTCTTATTCTTTTAATAATATTAACAATAACAAGTATCCTACTTTTAAGAAATAGCTCTGTATAATTGGCGCATGCTGTGTAAACCTCTAATTATTTGTTACTTTATAGCAAGAACTTTATGTTATGTAAAATTTATATTTAAGAATCATTGTAAACAAATGTTGGTTGACCAAATAAATAAAATAAAATAAAATATGTATTTTTAACAAGACGTACCTAGTCATTTAGTCATTTTTTCACTGTATACATTTATAAAAGTTCATGTAGTACCTATGATAAATTTATTAAGTGATACAATCTTTGTTCACATTTTCTATTCTTTTTCTTATTACACTGTAAATAATATTGTCACCCGTTCAAATATATATTTTATAATATGATTGTTGTAATTTCCTGTAATTAAAGATACATAAATTATTTTACTGTCGCAATTATTTTAGAACTAAGAGTTTTCAAATATTCTTTGTTGTTAATTCAAAATAAAAACAAAATCGGTGTGAAATCTCCTCCTTTTTTTGAAGTCGGTTAAAAACAAAGCACTCAATGACAACAATACAATAAATAGCACAACCACAGAGCACAACCAACATCCGAGTAGGAGGAGGAGCGAGGCAGAATGAGTTAAAATAAAGATGATAGACACCAATATTTTCGAAGATAGATATTTGAATTTAAGAACGCAATATATTTTTGTTTACTTCAGTTCAGCCAATTGCCGTATATTTTTATACGGTAATTAAAATAGCTGCCGTATAAATCGTATTTTAATGCCTATAAATACTTAAAAGTGTGTTTTCTTAATAAAAAAAGGTTTCTTTTAATAGAAAGGATTTTAGGTTAAAGCAAATAATTTTTTTAAAGATTTAGCGTCCTATAAGACTGAAAATACACAAACTAGTGCTTTTTTGCTGTTGGTATACTGCCTTTTCGAAAATTGAGTTGGCAACACTGAACATTATCGTCCGATAGCTCACGGGCATATCGGTGTCGGCTCCGATATCCGATATCGGATCGGACAATGTGAAAGACAGGTACATATTTCATACATTTTACTTCCCTCCGATATCGGATATCGGCTATCGGCTTCCGATATCCGATATCGGATCGGATAATGTGAAAACGCTCTTAGAGCGTCCGATATCGGAGGGAAGTAAAATGTATGAAATATGTACCTGTCTTTCACATTGTCCGGTCCGATATCGGATATCGGAGCCGACACCGATATTCCCAGTGCCTATCGGACGATAATGTTCAGTGTTGCCAACTCAATTTTCGAAAAGGCAGTATACCAACAGCAAAAAAGCACTAGTTTGTGTATTTTCAGTCTTATAGGGCGCTCAATCTTTAAAAAAATTCTTTGCTTTTAACCTAAAACCCTTTCTATTAAAAGAAACCTTTTTTTATTAAGATAACACACATTTAAGTATTTATAGGCATTTAACATACGATTTATACGGCAGGTATTTTTATTTGCCGTATTAAAATATACGGCAATTGGCTGAACTGTAGTTAACAAAAATATATTGCGTTCTTAAATTCAAATATCTATCTTCGAAAACATTAGTGTCTATCGACATCTTTATTTTATATCATTCTGCCTCGCTCCTCCTCCTACTCGGATGTTGGTTGTGCTGTTTATTGTATTGTTGTCATTGAGAGCTTTGTTTTTAACCGACTTCAAAAAAAGGAGGAGATTTCACACCGATTTTATTTTTATTTTGCATCTACAACAATGAATACAAAGTTTGAAAAAAATAATTGTTTATGACAATAAAATAATTTATGTACCTATCTTTACTTACAGGAAATTACAACAATCATATTACAAATATATTTGAACGAGTGACAATATTATTTTAGGATATTACAGTGTAATAAGAAAAAGAAAAGAAAATGTGAACAAAGATTGTATCACTTAATAAATTTATCATAGGTACTACATGAACTTTTATAAATGTATGTAGTGAAAAAATGACTAAATGACTAGGTACGTCTTGCTAAAAATACATTTAATAGATTTTGAAAGGTATTTACTAATATGTATTACTAAAACTATTAACTAGGTTGTAGTAGGTATTGATATAAATTTATTTAATTTATAATGTGTTAACATAAGTATATTATGTTATACAAATGACCGATATCAAAACTATTTAGTAGAACATCTACATCTAAATAGCACTTGTAAATAATATGCAGTAATTTGTGAAATCAAATCTTTTTTTACATTTTACTTTTCTTTTTTGAAGTTGTTTTTCTTTATCGTAGTTATTTATAATGTACATGTACAACTATGATTTATAACATTTGATTTTTTTTAATAATACCTTTTTTATCAACTGGCAATTTAGTTTAGTTTTCTCTAAAAATTTCTGGCAACACTCATGATGATATCGGAACGATTTTATCGGACAATGTGAAAGGGCAAATTGTATTCGATATCGGATATCGGCTATCGGCGTCCGATATCCGATATCGGATCGGATAATGTGAAAACGCTCTTAGAGTATATATTAATACAATAGGCTCTGAACAACGATCATAACAATAGGAGACATCACTGGCGCTGCCGCGGCGTGGCGTTGGGCATACACCGGTCTTATTCTAAGGTCTTATTACAGAACAGAAATATCAGATTAATATTATGTATGAGATCCCAATATTGTCAAAAACCTAAAAGCTAAACACTGAAAGATTTTTGGAACGAAGTTCCTTAGCGCGCATTGCGAAAGGGAAAATTACACGTATTGCTATAGTTTTAAGCCATGCGGCCTGCGCGTGTTTCTCTTCTGTCTCTCTTTCTCTCTCTCAAAGAAAGCAATTCAGTTATTTTAATAACTTCGTTCCTTACGGATGTCCCTTGACCCTTGACTCCTCTCAAGTTTCATTTATCTTATGTTTTAAGCTTAGATCATTAAGTAATGATCTAAGGTTTTAAGTATTTAATGGGCGGGAATGATACAGATAATCGATCATGAATGCACTTTTTTTCAGTTCATGCCCTAGAGGCTAGAAGTTAGAGCCACGTTAGGCCGCCATGTAGCAAGTGCTGGTTTAGACTTGCAAGCTGCTGTCGGGCAGACTGTGCCCTGTGGGACATTTCTTGCGGAAGTTTTCTTGCAGATGGAAACGCGGCCTTCTGATAAATCTAGCTAACTTGCTACATGCGTTTCCCCTTTTCTAAATTAATTGGCAACTTAATTAAGTCCACTTAATTTAGTGTAGTGTCTTATTTCTATGGTCTTAATCCATCAGTCCTCGGAATCACAGACACAATAGAAAATCTATTGTGTCGCGCCCCGATCGGGCCTTACGGTGGTCAACCAAATCGGAGCGTCTGTAGATGCTTTAAGCATTGATGCACAGACATCCAAATATTTATATATCTGTGGCATGAACCCGTATTAATCTGTGGCACCACTTGGAGCAGGCAGCAGCTGACATTTGACATTGACATAATTATAAGAAATGTGAAATTTATCAAATAAAAATTAAAAACTGCAAATTGCAATGTTTTAAGCTTACTACAAGAATAATAAAAACGGATTTAAGACATACTATACATAAACTACAACAAACTATGAAAAATTCTTGATACATAGTTTTATTCACAAACATATTTTGCATTTATTTCCAATTGTATTAAGTGATACAATAAATCTTAAAGTATATAGTATTTTGAGTATGTAATATTATGAGATAAATATTAATATAATTTAATAAAATCATGGTGAGTTTGTGTTAAGAAATTTAAGTATTTTGTTTACATCTCAATTTAATATTCAGTAGATTATTAACCTGTACAATAAATATTTCTTTAAAAAATATTTCCGTTTTGTAGAGTGATATTGAAATCAACGAGGCTCTTGCCTCGTTGGAGTTGGTTATGTCGGAATTCAACGCTCCAACGACAAGCAACTTAAGGAAAAGGGAGATTGAAGTTATGTTAGAAAACTTTTTCAACAATAGGGATTCATGGAAACATTGTTTATTGTTTTTTCAAAAATCGCAGAATCACTATGTTCTCATGTTTATACTGAATACCCTAGAGGCAAGTATAACTATTGACTTTCAATTTTCTTTTATAACATAACAGATATTTAGTGAACAATACTAATTAGAATATAAAGTCATTTATTTAGCACAATAATTAGAATACATATATAAACTAACATACAAGTAAAAAGTGAAAAGAGTTAACAACATTACTGACTAAACATTAACTAAACTAAACTAAAATTGGCTGACTTCAAACGGAATGCCGCTTCTACCTCAATTTATATAGGTACATATTATGTATTCTAAGGCACAATATACTTTCTAATTTTGAAATACTGATGTGAATGTTTTTTTTTATGTACTAATATTTACTAATAATGGTAAAAGAAACTATAAATCACATTGACAATAATTAGTATTGCTTGACAATATTATTTATATAGGTATTTACCTACAATAAATGAATATTATCAGGGCATAATCTGGGACCAATATACATATAAACAAATAGAATCATTAATTTCATAGTGTGATTGACAATTGCATGAAGCAGCTTGGTTATAGCAAAAATTCAAAATACAAATATATTCATTACAGTCAAAATTATTTTTGTCAGCAATCAGTTTTAAATATATGTATTGTACATGAATTTGTTTATATATTTCTATGTTTATCAAAGATTAACTTTTTTTCAGAATATAATAAACAGACAATGGTTTCATTTAACGGACAATGAGAAAGTGCAGATACGACAAACGTTAATATATGAGTTAATGGCTAAACATGAGGTTATGTTGTATTTTATACGAAATAAGTTAGCTGCACTCATCGTCGCTATAGCTCGTAATGATTGGCCACATCTCTATCCGGACTTTTTCAATAATATTGTAGAGGTATGAAGTTTTACATCTCTTAAAAGTCATTATCCCAATTTGTATTTGTCACCGGAAAATAATAAGAATCGACAATCGTAAATTTATACATTTTCTAGGAAATTTATAAACCTTTGTAGGATTTTAAACAAAAAATAGTATTATTTTACGCCCACATTTTCGTGTTTAGTTAACGTTTTTAAATTTCCGAGAAAAATTTAATTGGGTAAGTACAAATGAAAATTACACTTTCTTAGACCTTTTCTCTTATTAATCTAGTCACACAATACCCTCTGTAATGCATAATCAAGAAATATATTATGGTTGGCTCTAACTTCAAAAGAATATTTTAAAGGTTCGATTTTTGTTTCGTAAGAATCATGTTCGATACTCATTAATGTTAGTTTAATATTAATCTTTTCAGTTATTAAAATGTGATGGACGACGTTGCATTGTGGGATTAGTTCTAGCACAGACAGCTAGTGAAGAACTGGGTGCTGCGCGGGACACTGGCGTGCTATTGCCGTCGGCACGGCGTAACCAATTGGAACGGTTAATGCTTAAGGGGATGCCACAAATGCTGGCAGCATTAAGCAGTAAGTTCATTTAGAAACATGAAAATATCCTTGCTAATGTAATGTTGATATTATTTGAGATTCGGATGAAAATAGTAGTTTAATTGTGATATATTATTCTAAATATTCTAGGTATTTTGGAAAAGAATGCACAGAAAGAGGGGCAGTCTAATCCCCCACCATCTCCAACTGGGGGGATGCCACAAACCTCAGCATTGCCTGATTTGTTGGCCAATGCTCATGATGTACAAGCTACAGATAAGTGAGTATACTATACTTATTATTTTCATGGTATAAGATTGATCATCACTACATAGTATAAAATAAAGTAACTTTCTCTGTCCCTATGTCCCTTTGTAAGCTTAAATCATTAAAACTATGCAACGGATTTTGATGCGGTTTTTTTTAGTAGAAAAAGTGATTTAAGAGGAAGGTTTTAGTATATATATTTTATTCGGTTTTGGACAAAGCGGGCGAAGCCGCGGGTGGTAAGCTAGTGGATTGAATATAAAAAGGTCATATTTATATATTTACTTTTTTACATGGCTTGACTAATATAACTTGATTTCTGTTTACAGAACATTAAATATGGAAATAGTAGTGAAGACTCTAACTACACTTCAACATTTATTTTCTTGGCTGCCTTTGTCCTCTCATGTTCCACCTTCTCTTGTTACTACTGTGTTTTACTGGGGGAGTGTAGCCACACAATCACAGGTTTGTATTTATTTTGATTTGATAAAATAATTTCAGACTTATGTTTAATGATTAAAACTTCAATAGAACTAATGGATTCAGGATTTTTTTAATCATTAAGCTAGAACTCAGTAGTAGTATGTACTCAGGAGTAAAGGCGACATAGATAGATATTCAACTTAGTGTAGATGTATTTGTTTAAAGATTTTTTCTGTGTGGCTTATATAATATGTTTTTTCAGAATTTTCGACTGGGTAAACCGATTTCTATGAATCTTTTTTTTTTGAAAGCCGGTAACAATTGATAAGTTGTTTATATTTTTTGTTAAAAATAAATAAATATTTAAATATGTGTGTAGAGTCTGGAAGCGGCGCTCGCCGGTCTCGGGGGGGTGTGCGAGCTGCTGTACCGGCGGTACGCGCCGCCGTCGTCCGCCGCGACCGCGCTGCGCCTGCACCACTGCGCGCTGCGCCTGCTGCGGCACCTCACGCACCACGCGCACCACATGCACCGCGCGCAACACGAGTCAGTTTTGATATTAAACATTTTAACAGTTTTTAAACATTTATTATTTACTAGCGGTCCGCCCCGGCTTCGCCCGTGGTACATATTTCGCAATAAAAGGTAGCCTATGTTCTTTCTCAGGGTTTAAAGATTGTGCCAAATTTCATCAAAATCGGTCCAGTAGTTTATGCGTGAAAACCATACATACATACATAGATAATTAAAAACCTTTCCTCTTTAAGTATAATATTATTATTATACTAGCTGCTCCGCGCGGTTTCACCCCCGTGGCTCCACCCCTGTTGGTCGTAGCGTGATGATATATAGCCTATAACCTTCCTCGATAAATGGGCTATCTAACACCGAAAGAATTTTTCAAATCGGACCAGTAGTTCCCGAGATTAGCGCGTTCAAACAAACAAACAAACAAACAAACAAACTCTTCAGCTTTATAATATTAGTATAGATTATAGAAGTATAGATAGTATAGATATTACTATACCGAAGTTTCGCACACTTTGCAGCGTAGTCACGGAGGGGCTAAGATGTTATACGTCTTGATATGATTATGAGTCAGTTATAGTGCGGACTATTATCTTCTCTTTTATGCTATGCCTTTTAACTTAAACTTAATTGACTTGTGTAATTTATTCTTCTCACTATTATCTTCTCGAATCTTGTCGATCGTGCCTATCCTTTACAACTTAAACATCTTTGTTTTGTGTTATTTATTCTTATTGTAAAGTGTAAATTATGAAAAGGATGGAGAATTAGAGACAAACTTATTTCGTTCACTTAATCTGCGAGCATGATAGACGACATTTATGTGTTTTCCAATACCGAATATTATCAGATATGTACTTTGAAAATTGGTTATTCTATTAATCATTCCATTTTTCTTTTACAGTTATTTAAATAAATTAGCAGAATTTTTGAAGTTGTTTGTATCATTGCATTTCAAGAGACTTGAAGCTGAACCTGAATTTGATGCTATTGAATTCCTTTCTTATTTATTCCAATTTACATTCCAGGTAATGTCTTTTATATAATTTAAAAATAATAAAGTCTAAGCATTGACCCTTTACGTCTTTGCATTAACAATAATTTATTGTTTATTTTTCAGGTGCCAACATGTGCTACATTTATTAGTTGTTTAGATATTTGGTTACAATTTATTGATGTGTTGAAACCAGAAGATACGGCTAAGTAAGCACATCTTTTATTTCCTTGTTCCAATACTAAATCAATTGAAATATTATGATAAATTTTATAAAGTAAATAAACAGCATAATATTATTTTTTGTGGAATTTTAGGTACTGGGAAGCCCTACAAGCGCTTGTTAATGGCATTCTTAATAAAATTCAGTTTCAACATAACAAAGCCCAATTGCAACAACTGGATAATGATGTATGCGACGATGACGTAAGTATTATGGCGCTTTATCCGTTTTTTATGAGTGTGGACTCTTTGATATTATACAAGTATTAGGTATTTATAATGTTTGTACAAATTTTTAGGGTGAAACTGAATGGCAGACATTCCTTAAACATTGCATAGAATGTATTGCAAGGGTAGCTGATTTAGCACCCCTAGAAGTTTTCACTGCCGTGGTGAGTTTTCCTTCATATTTGCTTTTTCAAACTTAATTTATTAATGGGAATGTTTCATATTTATTTTTCCTTTCCCAGCAGGTAGATCTTATTTAAAATACGCCTCGATGGATAGTTTTTATGCAAAAGCTTCGTATAAAGTGAGGCAAAAAAAATTATGAACACCTAATTATTACGTGCAACTTACGTTCGCCGACTCGCACAAACACGAAACTTCGATGTTGTGGAGCGAGACAAATGACAATTCGCGCACACTGATCCAAAACATGGCTTAGTTTGAATTGGCTCTTTTCTTGCGCTTAATTTGTCCTGTCTATTTTTTTTTAATATATTAGGTACCACATTAATGTTAAGCTTACCTATTCGTGAATATTCATATACCAATATTCATATATCTGAATAGATGGAGCGTTGGCAAGGATTAGCGGGGGTACACGCTCGCGCCGTTGGGCGTGCACCGGGTGTAGCGGCCCCAGGACCGACGGACGGGGACCGCTTGTTGGCGGCCTTGTTGGATCTAGCTACACTGACTAGGTTGTTGGGCCGGTTGGCGCCCGCGCTGTTGAGTGGTAAGTGTTCTAGGGTCCGCTATTTATAGTAAAGTAGTAATCGTAGAAAAATAGAATATTCGAATATAAGAAATAATAAGAAGACTTTCTCTAGTGGGGTAGTATTCATTTATGCATACACTATTCAGATGTCTGAACCAATACACACACACATTATGTTACGTTATGTTAGCACTATTCTTAAGTCCGCCTTTTCCTGGATTTTTTTAATTAGAGGACTTTAAAATATGTATCGTTTTTTAATTATAGCGTTGTCATTATGTAACACTACAAGTAAATTATTCACTATTAATACAGTTATTTATCGCAAAATAATGAATATTTAAAATGACTACCTATTTGCATCTCGCTTTTTTATACGTATTGGTACATATACGTGTATGTCATACAGAAACGGAGAGTGGTGGCTCGGGTGTATCGGCGAGCGGTGCGGCGGCGAGCGCGGCGGGCGCGGCGCTGGTGGAGCGGTGCGCGGGCGCGCTGGCGGGCGCCGCGCTCACCCGCCCGCACCGCGCCGCCGCGCCCGCGCACGCGCCCGCGCACGTCATGCTGTGAGCTATGCTTTGCATTGTTTTATACACTTATTACACTATACTTACTGTACGAGCAAGCACGTCCAAAGTGCAATAAGACGCTTTGCTTGCATATTGCGTAACTCAAATTGTTTCCAATATTTTAAACAGTCAACAAATCAGTTCATCGTCGACGGGCATTAAGATTTAAGAGTACCTCGCCTGACTCATCCATTATAATATAGTTATTATATTCAGTTTAATACAAGTTTTTTATATTTCAATAATTCTTTTATTTAATACAATTAATTAATTATACACAAGTACGGGATAGGCCCGTGCATTCTGGTCCTTCGAGCCGGATTTGTATTATTATTCAATTCATTTAATGCTTAGTTTTCTATTACTAAAATAATAGGTTTAAGTATCAAACAAAATGATCATAAAATAATTTTCTCAATAGTTTCTGAAATACTGTGCATAAATTTAAAAAGGAACTGCTCTCGATTGAACCATTACCATACCAAATCCCACGTGATCAGATGAAGATACATTATAACATTAATAGATTCTTTTGCCATGTAAAATTGGATAAAATATAACGTAATGTAAAATTGGACGAAATAACCTGGAAATTCATAGTAGCAGAAGAAACCATTAAAAATGATAAAAGAGCATTCAGACATTTAAAAGACAACTTTATACGGTGATGTCGCACTTGCACTGAGCAACAGCGGGGCTATTTAAAAAAATTCTGGTATTAAACACCTATTTATTGGTTTTAATGATCATCATGTTAATAAAAATTTTGCACTTACCACATTTAGATTTCAATTTTTCGATTGAAGCCTTCAGAATAATAAAATGAAATTTTTAGGGTAGCTACCTGATCGATAGAGCAAGTTTTTAAAAGCCAAATGGAAAACCTTTTTTATGTGATTTTATTTTTTATAGGCCCTTGAAGTTATGAACATACTGGGTAATTTTATCTTTCTTGGCGTTTAATTCTTTTTTTTATTCCATTCGAAGATCTAACGATAGTAAATGTTACCATACTGAATTGGCCTATATTTCAGCTTAGCACACAAAAAAAATCAAGCATCTAGCGCAATAATTCACGTCACCATAAATAAAAATCTCATTGTACTCGGCGATAGATGAAAAATTGAAAAAAATGTAATAACTCCGAAAATACCAAAAAATCGCATAACACAAATGGGGGTGATTCGGATAGCCTTCTTGGTCCTCTACCTTCCAGCTTCCGTTCATCACTACTTTTTGGGACACCCTGTATATATTTTTTACCTAATCTACTGTTAGCTGCAGACTGTGTGTCATGGATTTAATGTTATGTTTGTTAGAGGTGGTTGCCTATAATTATGACAGCACTAAGGGCAGCCGTACACGGACCGCTTCAAGCAGTTGAGACCGATGGCATGAACGGCCACCAGTGATCCCGCCAGAGCAATGAATCCCGCCTTTTAATCGATTTTTTCAATTCTTTAAAAAATCATATTTATAAAGCTTTTGAATGCTATAAAACTAATATATCAAGTTCAACGCAAAAAAATATCACTATACTTAGTATTCCGTAAAATACGTAGATCGTGGTATATATTCAAAATCAAAATTGATTAATTATTTTTTTCAGCCATGCCGAGATGTTCGCATGCATGGGTGCGTGGTGTTGCTATGCAAACGACTGTAATGTACCAGCACAGACTATGGAGGGACTTTTCACATCAGCTATACCATTTTTAATTCCTCATGAAGTTCCGGTAAGAACAGGAGCATTGTATTGTCTAGACTTTTTGTACTTGTAAGTTTTTTATATGAAAAATTAAATATTAATTTATTTCAGGAACCTCCCTTATTATGCCACGCTGCAGCGCATTTATTACTTAGCTTATCGAAGAATGTTAAATTTTCCCGAGACCCAATCACATTATTAGGGGACCTCTATCATCATGCAGAAAGATCACTACACTATTTGGAACCTAAGGTACTTTAACAAGCAAAAAATAAATTATTTCATTTACTTTAACATATTTTTTTTAAGAAGAAAGTTTTTAAAAATTTCCCTTACAAATTTTTAAGTCATATGTTAGTCAGCAGTTAGTCATTAGAGTAAAAAAAAAATTCCATTGCCATTATATTGCAATCATAATATGTACCGAAAACAACTGTCTCAATAAAATCATATAAACACCAGACAGCAGCAGTAGTCCGCGAAGCACTAGTGTCGATGTCGCTATCCCGCGGGCCGGGCGCGGGCGGTGAAGCGGCGCGTGCCCTCATCGCGGCGTGGGCCGGCGCACTCACTACCGCTGGGCCGAAGCAAGCATTGCCCCCGCTAACGGACCTCTTGCACGCGTTCGCGGGCGCGCCTACTAATTCTAAGAAGGTGAGTTGTGACAGATATGCATTGCTAAAATTTTGTAAGAAGTTGCTTGTAAGGCGTGCTCACTACAGCCGGGGTCGAAGGAAGCATTGCCACCGCTTACTGACTTGTTGCACGCATTCGCGGGCGCGCCTACTAATTCTAAGGAGGTCAGTTTAGATAATATTGACCGGTAGATTAAAGATGTATTTTGAAATGCAACAGTTTACATATTTTATAATAACATACCAAAAAAATGTATGTATGTGAGTTATATCTAATAGTTACAATATTACAGATTATAGCGGAAGGTATCCAATGGGCTGCAGAGAGCTCGTTGCGTATGCTATGCGAGCCGGCTTACTCGAGCGCGGAGTCGGAGATAACAGACTTCTTCCTGGCTCTCTTCACCGCGTTGTTACCGCAACTTGGGAATTTCGCCTACACTGCCATTGAAGTGTTCTTGGAGGTTGCACAAAAGTATGTATTGTGTTTCTGAATCTTTGAACTTGGCTTTCAAACCAATTTTTTATTCGTAGACGAGTCGACTCTGTTCTGTATTTTTGTGTATGAAATAAACATGCTTAGATTTATACATATTCATACCTATTGTAATAAACCATCTAAGTATAGAAACATCAATGATCGTTATGTGTTTTTACATATTTATGTTATTGCCATTTAATAAATCCTTTTTGCATTTCAATAACGGTTTATTATTTTTCATAAAATTTAAATGCAAACATTATTAATTTGGTTTGAATTCATCCGATTCTTAGATGGATCGCATAGTTTTAATAAGATGTTGCATGTCTCTACATAGTTGTATGTTTGTTCAGGGAGACGGGCGACAGCGAAGTGAGTCTGGAGCGTCTGGTGGAGTGCGTGCGGCTGGGCGTGGAGGCGGGCGGCGCGGGCGTGCGGGTCAGCGCCGTGCTCGCGCTGCTGCACCACCGCGTGCTGCCGCGAGCGGCGCCGCACGCGCCCGCGCTGGCTCGAGCTGCGCACCGCCTGCTCGCTAGGTGACACACGCTTTTAATTAGAATAAATAATTCAGATTTTAGTTTCCGATTTTAATAACTAAACGCAGGCGGATATAAGCATATATTTCTAAAACGATGTGTAATTTTGGTAAGTACATAAGTACTGTTAAATATTTTCAACATTTAATTCTGTTATTTTTGAAAAAATAAACAACTACAATTACATACGATAAACACACTTTCAACTTTCATGAATTAGAAAAATTAATAATATTAGGTACTGATATTGATTAATTCAATTGATTTTATAACGGCAAAATATTTTGTAACTAATGTCATTTAGGGCTGATTTTTCAATCCATGGTTAATACTTATTCGTCGAATAACTTATTAAACTACCATTTCAAAAATGTATTTTTTCAAGACGGGCTTTAACAGTTTACGGGTGCCATTTTAATATTATCGTGTTACAGTTTATTGGGCGGATAAGTTTTAACCATGGATTGAAAAATCGGCCCTTAACGAATCGTTTGTTATTCTCGAGTTGAACTCTACAAATACGATAAACAATATAGTACGGTGTTACTAAGAGATGTGTGTGTAGCGTGCTGGTGCACCGGTGGCGCTACTTCTTCCCGCACAAGGCGGCGGCGGGCGAGGGCGCGCGGCGGCTGGACGAGCTGCGCGGCGCGCTGGCGGCGCTGGGCCGCGCGCTGCTGCTGCCCGACATCGAGCTGCTGCGCATCAACATCACCACGCTCGACCTGCTCAACACCAAGTGGAAGCTCTTCCACAAGGTGCCATACACTAATAACTAATCGTTCGATATAAATCATCGACATTATATTAATTACGATTATTATCAACACTGCCGTTCTATAACATTTTAGTAATAAACTTTTACAATATTTATCAACATTGATGAGGAGACTTAAAATTACGTATTAGTAATTATTCTTCAAATTATATTCTTGTTTTTAATTTGCGATACGTAATCTTTGTAATTCCGTTCCGAAAAAACGATCTATATCAAATAATATACAGTGGTGGTCACATAATTAAAGACACCCCCTAATTGACCATAAAAGATTTACATTAGGAACAACAATTACCTGAAAAAGTTATTTAATCTAGTATTATTTTTATTAAACCATACTAGACAATGTGTTCTTTAAAATGAGGGACAAAAATTGTTATATTTCTTGTTAGTTTCGACACTTGCTCTCTGTGGAAATGTAACACAAACTTTGTTTACGTACGTGTAGCTGGCCACTTAATTAAAGACAACAAGAAATGCGTTAGAATTTTTTATAAATAAAAAGAAACAGTATTGTGCTTTCCTTTGTTTTGCCGCGTAATTTCATAAATCGTTGACACTCCATAATTATTTTAAGTATTTTTAACTTTTAAAATTAAAATTCATACGTTTAATAGTTTTTATATCAATTATTATGGTAAAAACAAGAGTTGCGACTCCTCCACAAGAAAAATTATTTTTAACTTCCATTATAATTAAACTGTTCCAATGATATGGTTATCAATGCTATAAAACATGTCAAGATGTTCCACACGACCGAAAACGTACTCAGAAAAGCAAAACCAAGTGAAACTACTTGGCCGAAAGTTTCAAAAATGGTGTTGTTGGCAAAAAAAGATCAATTTAAAGGGTCGGAACTGATACAGTTCAGAGTTGTATGGTGCAGCAGGCTTGAAGGGGGTGTCTGCAAAGACAATTAGACGGAGATTGTGTGAGGAAAACTTGCACTGAAGAGTATCTCGGAAAGTACCACTTTTGAAGAAACAAAATGTGAAGGCAAGATTTGACTTTGCTACAAAATACGAACACTGGACTGAACAAGAATGGAAACATGTGCTGTTTTTGCATGAAACTAAGATTAATATGATTAATTCTGTCAGAAAAGAATATGTAAGACGCCATCTCAATAAGAAAATGGATCTAAGATACACTAATAAGTAGTCATACATGTTGGTGGAAATATCAAAGTATGGGGCTATTTTTCTGGACTTGGCGTTGGACCTGTCAAAGAGACAGAAGGCAACATGGATAAAGTCCAGTACAAGTATATTTTAGAGCAATCCATGCTGCCCTATGCGGAGGAAAATTTACCTTTTGTTAGGACTTTTCAACACGATAATGATCGTAAGCACACAGCAAAAGTAGTGAAATGCTTGTTAAGGAACCAATCTGTAACTGTTCTGGATTGGCCCCCCTACAGTCCGAATTTAAATCCGATCGAAAACTCATGGAATCAAGAAAGAAAGAAGTCGTGGCAAAGCGGTCAACAAACGTCGACTAACTTTGCAAAGCATTTTCGAAGAATGGTACCAAATTAGTGATGCAACTTGTACAAAATTAGTTGCTTCAATGCCCAAGAGATGTAAACCGTCATTACTGCCAAAGGACATGCAACCAAATATTGAAAAGTGTAAAAAAGTTTTGTAAATACGTCAGACATTTTGTGTTGGAAAAATAATCTCATTAAAACAATAATTTTTTATATTTCTTATAAGCGAGTCTTATATGTCTTTAATTATATGGCCAGAGCTTTGCTAGGTTAAAACTGCTAGTAGTAAGGATGAACCGATTAAAATCTAACAAACCGATCAGTTTTGTCGATAAAATTTAGTTTAGCATGAGACAACACATACTTGAATATTTTAAAATTATTTAGCAAGTTCCAATGATAGTGTAAAAAAAAATGTTGAGATAAGTGTCTTGGTTAGTATAAAATGCTCTTAGTGTCTTTAATTATGTGACCACCACTGTATATATTTTATAATATGTGTTGAGTCTACATTTTACATCAAAATAAAAAATAAATAGGCATTTCCATATAGAGCAGTCTCGAGTCTCGCAAAGATTTTTCTGCGTGATTAAAGATTAAAAATTAAATTCTCATAACAAATGCACAATCAACACATACATTGTTAATCTATATATCATAACACTAAGCGTGAGACCGCTTGGTCTGTGTAGATTCGCCCAGTTACCAATCTCATACACGGTAACTGAATACACATTGTATGGTTCCGCAGGCTGTGTTTCGCGCGGAGTTCCTGTGCGAGTTCCTGTCGGTGCTGGTGGCGGGCGCGTGCGAGGGCGGCGCGCGGGCGCTGCTGCGGGACGAGGCGCTGGGCTGCGCGCACGCGATGGCCACGCTCGACTTCACGGCCTTCCGCCTCGCCTTCCTGCCGCGCTTCCTCGCCTCGCTCGACCTCGCGCCGCACCACGCCGCGCACCTCGCCGACTTCCCGCCGGATACGGTACGGCTATGCAACTCTGTTGTCTAACTTGTCTACGCCCAGGCTAACTATATCTGTAACATGTCATATACGCTATTCTATAGTCTATAACCCTTTATTTATACACAGCTCTCAAATTCACATTCACACTAACTCTACTGAAAAACTTAACGTACCAATATTGTCATCACATATCCAAGTTAAGTAATATTTTTCAAATTAAACAAGGTAGCAAAAATACCGGGTAAATTTTTGCCACTTAAAAAAATGATTAAATTTATTTAAATACTAGCTGTGCCCGCGACTTCGTCCGCGTGGAATAGTGACTGCATAGTAGTTACTACTTAACACACAATTATTGAGTAAACACGTCTTGAAACACGTACTATCATATACAACTAAATTATAAGTACTTACACATTATTATAAAGTTAAGAAATAAAATAAATAATAACACAAAAGAACTGTTAGTAAAATTTATTACTAAACTGATCTATAAAACTTAGGTACAGAAGAGTTCAAAATTTCCAGGATGTGGTTATTCTCCCGCTCCCATATTCCTTCTACTTTCACAGACTTTCAACTTTTCCCTTTCACCCCTAGTAAATGGCAGAACCGATTTTGATCTAAATTCTAAACCATGTCTAATCATACCTATATATTATGTACATGTCATATCCTTTCGTTTGGTACTCCATTTGGATTATGTATCCCCACTATCACCCCAAGGTGCCCTATATGTAATAAACAGATTAACCAATTTTGATAAAACATGACTAATTGTAATTCACACGTCATTTGATATGCCGCTTAATTATATTATTTGACCACATTCGATTATTCATTCCCACTTTTACCGCTATAAATCAATAAATGGATGAACCGATTTTGATTAAATATGCCTCATCATACTTCTCACGTCAGGTCATGCCCTTTCATTTGATATGCCATTTGGGTATATTATTTGACAACTTTTATTCCCACTTTTATACCTATATCCAATAAATGGATGAACCAATTTTGATAAAATATGTCTTATTGTACTTTACACGTCATGTCTTTCATTAGATAAGTCACTTGAGTATATTTGATAAAATTTATTTATTTATTCCCACTTTTACCCCTATATCAAATAAATGGATGAACCGATTTTGATAACATTGGACTACTTAATTGTTTCTGACAGGTCGTCTTTTTTCATTTGATATATCACTTGGGTATAACAGACAGCATTCGTTTTTCTCATTCCCACTTTTGCCCTACATATAATTATTGGATGAACCGATTTTGATTAAATATGCCTCATTATACTTCTCACGTCAGGTCATGCCCTTTCATTTGATATGCCACTTGGGTATATTCGACAACTTTTATTCCCACTTTTATACCTACATATTATATCCAATAAATGGATGAACCAATTTTGATATAATATTATGTCTTTGTTACTTTACACGTCATGTCTTTCATTAGATACGTCACTTGAGTATATTTGATAAAATTTATTTATTTATTCCCACTTTAACCCCTATATCAAATAAATTGATGAACCGATTTTGATATAATTTGACTTGTTGTTACTGACAGGTCGTCTTTTTTCATTTGATATATCACTTGGGTATAACAGACAATATTCGTTTTTTTTCAGTCCCACTTTTACCCCTCTACTATATAATAAATGGATGAACCGATTTTGATTAAATACCTATGCCTCATTATACTTCTCACGTCAGGTCATGCCCTTTCATTTGATATGCCACTTAGGTATATTTGACAACTTTTATTGCCACTTTTATCCAATAAATGGATGAACCAATTTTGATAAAATATGTCTTTTTGTACTTTACACGTCATGTCTTTCATTAGATAAGTCACTTGAGTATATTTGATAAAATTCATTTATTTATTCCCACTTTTACCCCTATATCAAATAAATGGATGAACCGATTTTGATAAAATTTGACTAATTGTTTCTGACATGTCGTATATTTTCATTTGATATATCACTTGGGTATAACCTACAACCTACATTAACAACTAACATTCGTTTTTTTCATTCCCACTTACCCCTATATAATATAATAAACAACTAATGTAACAAAAAACGCATCGAATTCGTATTACCCGTTAGCGAGCTACGGTGGCACAGACAGACACGCAATACACACATAGCGGACATAACACCCCTCTTTTTGCGTCGGGGGTTAAAAATATAATACCTACGACATAATTTCAAAGACCTTTTATATAGAAAATTTACCTAGAAGTAACCATAATGCTATTTGTGCAGGTTTTAGACTTATGAGCAAAAATCTAAATAAAGTTCCTTTGACCCCCCCTACTACCCCCTCAGCATAACCACCCCCCCCCCACGCTTGGGAACTTTCGATATGATCATCTGGACATGTCAAGGAATAACTTTAGCGTATAATTTACGTAATAAAGTAATTCATGTATAGAATGCCTTAGCAAATGTTCGCTGTGATTACTTAAATGGTCATAACTTTTTTATTTATGAACCGATTGACATGAAATAAACACTAAATGTTAAATGAAGCTTACCACAATATATTAGTGAAAACCGCATTTAAATCGGATAAGCCGTTTCTGAGATTAGCGTGTTCAAACATACAGACAAACAGACAAACCGACAAACAGACAAACAGACAAAAAATTTTTTAACGACAGTTTTGGGTTTGGGATTGATTTAGTAATAACGCCTGCTAATTTTTTTTTACATATTTTCATTGTACAGACACCACTTTTCTAGAATTTTATTATATGTATTGATGATTGTCTTGTTTCAGGATCTGAAAAATGATTAAATTTATTTAAATATTGTCTTGTTTCAGGATCTGCCGACGTTCACACAAAACATTATCCGTTTGATGAACGACGTGAACTGTTATAGAGCTTACAAATCGCTGCCTATTCCCGTGATAGATGCCTAGAAATTCGCGCAATATACAATGGTGCTGTGATATCGTCGTTATGTTTGGCATTATATATGAAAATTAAATATTATTGTTATTCATTGGTCTTATCCAAAAACAAAACATATTAAGTAGAAAATTGGGGAAAGATAAATAAATCGGTTATTAAACGATGGAATTTTGTGTAATTTTACGTATACTTGTAGCTTGTACGATGTGTTAAAATATTTTACTAGTCAAGTACTTTATAAGATAAATATAATTGTCTTTTATTCAAATATTTGTTTTTTTTCCTAATGAAGTGATCTTTTTGTAAAAACCAGATCACAAATAACTATTTACCTACGCATTTGTTAGCACAGCCACCATCTTCCAGCAAGTAGATCAAATAAAAATATACCTATTCTTTAGTTTTAGCCCATTTATATACCTTAACTTGTATATAAGATAACTCTTATCTGTGTATTCCGCTAATTTTCCTTTTAATGTAGTAAGTTGTATGTTATCCATAATTTTTTATGCAGTTTACATGATTGCCAAATCTTAGCAAACGAATTTTACAGGTAATATTGTTTTTTAAAGCAAGTCAAACTCGTAAATATGTGTGAATGGAGAAATACAGTTCATTTGCATTTAAATTATCGGTCGTCGGTATTCTTTTGTTGGTATGTATATGGTATGGTTTTTGTTTGGTGCTTATGAAAATCAGTCATTTTTCTTGGAGTAAGTGGACGCATACAAAGATTTGGCAAATATGTAAACTTACTAATAGAATCGTGCATTTACATGGTGCAATAAGAAATTATTTAGTACAATGACAACGCTGCATTAATAATAAAATATAATAGCAATGCAGGGGACCAATTTTTATCTGCAGTTTAGTCTATGGAAGTTAGATCTAGATTGATTTGAATAGTTTTAAGTGTGTTATTGGATGGTGACTGTTATTCTTATTGCTTATATTTTGTATCAGATTGGGTGACTTACTAGATTACGTAATGTAATGTACTTTTAATTTAGAAATAAAGAGGATGCTCATTTAATTGTTGTTTTATTTAAACCCTATGACTAGTGAAAAAGATTTAATTTCATAAAATAATAACTTAGTAGTATAATCATTGTGTCTATATATCAATATTTATGAGGATTATAAAGTAATTCATAATACAGGATAATAGTCCATTATCATATTTCTGTGGACACATATTACAACCTCTTTAAAATTGTCAAAAGATACAGTAATATATTTTTGTGAAATAAAAAACTTGCATTCATTGATAAAATTATTTATTCATAAATTCCTTATATCTATCAAATACAGCATCAACAATGTCTTTATGGCTTGCATATAATTTTAAATCTGGTGTGACATCCACCCATTTCACACCAACTGCATCATCCCCAGCTTGCAACTTGAGGTCGCCCACAACTGATCCTGTGTCATCATGGAAGTTGAAGGCTACAGTTTCCATCCAAGCATTGTCTGTATTACGTGGGTCATCTACATAGCCACTGTAGATCTCAATGCCACCGCTGAAAAAATCTTTCAACTTTCCCCTCCAAGCTTCTTTTTCAGCTGAAATGAAAAAAATATAATTACTTAATGATATAGGATAAAAAAACTAATAAAACTAAAAGTTTGATGCATAATTAATTCTTGATGAATATAATTTTTTTATTATGATTATTATTTTATAATAATAACCTTCATTCGCTTGGAGAGAATTCATAGCTTCTTCCTGAAATTCTCTGATTGCAGTAGCTGCAACTTTTTCACCAGGATCTACCATTCCTCCTGGAAGTGCCCATTCTCCTGTGTCACGTCTTTTAATGGCTATAAATTGTAGGATCTTCCTAGAATACATACAAATGTTTATTTATTATTAAATAACAATTTCAATAGAGCTTAATATAGCAAAAACATTCAAATTTTTTACTTATTATTTGAGTCAATATGCCATCTTGTGACTACGGGATCTGCTGCATGATTTGGCCCCCATCGTCCAAGTACTCCCCTACCACAAATTCCAGTTCTTCCAATAGGATTTAAGGGAAAGTTATTTACTATTTTATATTGGCCCATGTAACTAGTTCTATTTACATCTCCATCTAGCTCATTCCATTTTGGATTAAAATTAGGTGCACCTTTAACAAAATGTCAATGTAGTTAAAACTATTCATCCTAGCGATTAAGGTTTTGTAATGAAAAGCAATTAAGTTTTTTTTATTAAATAACTACCTACCGATATCTGGGTCAGCCCAGGGTTTCCCTACAATAGATTGTGAAGTATAGCAAGGTGGTTTATATTCTGTAAAATCAGTCTCCCATTTTAATTTATCATCGGGAATGACTTGTCGTTCAATATTTGAACGTGGATATATGCCTGATCGGCATTTTATGTGTGTTAATTTGGATAAACCTGGTCGTGCCATTATAAAAATACCCAGCAAAAGGTTGCACTTAAAATAAAAGAATGGACGAAACTGAAGGCAAAATGCTGTCATGAGACTGTTACTTTGATTAATTGCCTAATTATAAGTGTTTATTGCTGACTTTCTACAAGATATCAAAGACTCTTTGCAAATACGTCAAATATAATGTGTTATTTTTACTACCTTTTGACATCAAATCAAAACAAACCACAAACAAAGTACAAACATCAAACAAACTATAAAATTCTGTCAATATTTTTATATTGTCACTTGTCAGGCGTCAGCTGATATTAATTTGTAAATGTGTGAATGGAATCTGTCAGTGGGAATTGCCATTTTTTTCTCCTAATAATACCACAGTTTAATCGTTTTTAGACTGTGATGATAAATACCTCTGGATCACAGCCCACCAAGCCAAATAGTATTTTAAATAGATTATGATTCTGATTTCGGCAGAGAAGGAGGTATAATTCCATGCCCGTTTCTATAATTTTTAATACATAACTAATTGAAAAAAAAAGATGCATTACTATACTACCCAAAATACATGCTGCACATTTCCAAAATGTGATTTTAAAGATCGGATGAGAAGTCATCCATACTAATATTATAAATGCGAAAGTAACTCTGTCTGTCTGTCTGTTACTCAATCACGCCTAAACTACTGAACCAATTTTCATGAAATTTGGTATGGAGATATTTTGATACCCGAGAAAGGACATAGGCTACTTTTTATCCCGGTAAAATGACGCGATCCCGGAAATCCCACGGGAACGGGAACTATGCGGGTTTTTCTTTGACTGCGCGGGCGAAGCCGCGGGCGGAAACCTAGTTATGAGTTATCTATATAACTGCGCCATCATTTTTGGCTTTTGACGGTTCTAGACGGAAAAATACACAGTATTACAATATTATTTCCTACAGTAAGGAATCGCCTTTGATGTCGCGCGATGCCGCCGCCAGCGTAGGTACTTACGCTGCCACACGAAAATACGCTAGGGTTGCAACAAATGGGAAATAAAACAATTGTGATTATTAATATTATGATGAAATCATTTATTCATATGTACATTCAAAATAATTGCGATTATTAAATCTGATGTAATTATTTGTTCATAAATATATAATTACAGATATTGCACTGCTAAATATTATTTACGTGGACACTTTATTTTTGGATGTTCTTAATTGTATATTATACCATTTAACTAAGTAATGCATTCGCATTGGGATGTACAATCTGATTAGAAAATAATGAGGACAACATATACATAGCTTTGATTTTAATTCAACAGATACAATTAATACAATCTTTCTGAAATATTGTTTCCTTCTGGGATTTCAATGTAGATTTACATCCTTAAACGGAACAGTTTTTGCGCGTCATAATAGAATATGTAAGTACCTATGTATAATAAAATTATTACACAAAAAATACGACTGCGTCGTCCTTTCGCGATAGTTAATGCAAACTCAGCGTGATTGCATTAAGCGGCCCGCGTCGCCCGACCCCCCGCCAGTTCCCCTCCGTTTCTCTGCACAAGTACATTCGTCGCCATACTGTAGGATGGTAATACTGTGGAAAAATATCTATCCATAAATATATGGAAAGAAAATCTTTCAAAATTGTAGGGTTGAAATTTATCAAATAAAACCAAATGAATGTGGATGAAATATTTCTTATATTTAAAATGCTTAGAATAAATTAGGTTTTAATTTCTTCTCCTAGACCCTTTTCTAGTGGCGGGTTTTTTGAAAACTTCTTCATCTTTCTTTTGAAAATCTTCATCATCTGAAAAATAAATAAAATATTAATTTATATTTTCATAAATGATAATTATAAAATGTATACAAGCATAAAGAATGTATTGTTACCTGATTCATCTGACTCATTAGTAGCTGTTCTTGTTCTCTGAGTTACTTTCCTTTTAGATTTCCTTACAGATTGGGACATATTTTCTTTGTTTGGAGGTTCATTCTAAAAACAAATAATTCAATCAATCAAAGCAATATTAAAGTTATTTGCAGCTTTATTTGATTATTTCTTAGTATAATTTTATAACTTATTTATTACGAATACTTATAGGCTTACAAGATCGACTTTAAATTAATCTAGAAATCAAATAACATAAAAAATGTCACCAATATATGCTAATGTTAGAAACTGAATTTCCAATATTTTTTTATTAATTATAATCAAATGCTAACCTCATCAGGGCTCTCCGAGCGCACTCTTTGTCTCCTCGGTGCCGCTTTCCGCCTGTGCGTCGCTTTGGGAACATCTTCTCTTTCTACTTCGTCACAATTAGTCTGTTCCGTTTCATCGTCTTCGTTCTCACGGACCGAGAAACACTCTTCTATCTTGTCACCCAGTTCTGTTACTAGCGTCTGTAAAAATACGGGATTTTTTAAATATAGATTTGTTTAACAAATACACGTTAGTAGATAATTTGATATAAATAGTTTATTTGACAGCATTGACATACAATAAATAACTTAAATCACGCTGAAAAATTGTCCAAAACAAAACTCTGCCTACACATGTATTGGGCAGAGTTTTCTAAAGAGCGATTAATAAGTGAATGTGTGTGCAGCTGTTTACAGCATGACAATGATTAAAAAAATTATTAAATAAATAAATTAAAGTAGCATGATTATTATTACTGATCAAATCTGCGATTATATTAAAATTATTTTAGCTTTTTACCTTTATCTCATTCTTAGCCATTTTTGAGGTATTATTCATGAGTGTAGTAAACGATTCCATTACTCCTTTACAGTGCAGTTTATCCTTATAGCAGTCTAGATTTTCTATAAGTTTCTTAAGAGACCGTTCGTTATATGTGAACAGTGAGAGGCAATACGCAAGATCCCGCCATTGTCTTTCTTCTGTAGATAATTTAAATCTTTGGCATAATTTTTCAACAAGTGCTTCCATTTGCCTATCTTTTTGTATCAGAGATGTTATATACCTAAAAGATTGGGTTAGATTGCTTTAAAATTTCAATGAATTCAAATGTAAATAACCTAGAAATATATAAATAAGGTTCTGTTTATTGTAAAAAAAAATGTTTGTATAATGAGTTCAATAGATTGATATGCATTTTAATAGAAATTTTGATAACATTCTAGCAAATATTATAATTTACTTACTTCATAATAATCCTATATTGTTCCTCAGGTACATTAAGTTCCGGGTCGCTCAATCGCGATATAATATCGGGCATTACGTTATACAACGCGTTTCCTTTTTGTGACAATTGTTTAAAGAATAATTTAGTCATGGACGCAACATTCGGGTCTTTATCCGCGCAACATAGAGCCATATCTGCTATCTGTCCTTTAACTCGCACCATTTCGTGTAAAACCAAAAAGGACAACATTTTAACAGCGCACTGACGAACTTCTAATTCTTCATCGCTTAAACTGAAACAATGGTTAAACATTGTTAATAAATGGGTAAACATTTATTTTATCAATGAAGAAAGTATGACACAATAACTTAAAAATAATTTTGTATTCTTTTTCATACAATAAATATTAGGTTTAAAATATTTTACACGGCAAATCATTTGTTACAGCAAACTTGTATGAATTATGAATATTGATAAAAATTAATTTATTAACTACTTACATGTGATAGATATGATGTGTCCATGGCTGGGTGAGATTTGGGAAACGCAGCGTGAGATCAGCAAAAGCAATCGTTAAATTTGTTCTCATTGAGACGTTTTTGGATCTCTTCAACACAGTGACCATTAGTTGTAAGCCATCCTCACATACAGAACTCGACACCAACATGAACCTGTATAATATTTTATAATTTTAACATGATTGCAAAGTTTATATTGGTAGTAAATTCTCGTCGTGGTCGAATGGCATGTCGACCAGGACACGAATTTCATTATGTGGTCTTCCTATGATTGTCACAACTTTTTGTTTTCATTAGAGATTATTCACATGGTGTTATGTGGGTACTGTGACTATGACGAGTTATGACCTTTTTTTTTTGTTTTTTGTGTGGTGTTTCTCAATGTTAGCCAGAAGGGCTTCTACATTTTAACGCGGACGCGGGGGTGAACTGAAGGTTCACCCTGGTAGCGACATGCACAAGGGCGTCCCCCCGCCACGGGGATCTCGAACCTCGGCTTGGGCTGTCGCTTGAGTGGAGGAGGCCGGAAGGGCCCTAATCGGACGGGGAGTTATGACCTATTTTTTCGCTCAATAAGCGTTTTCGGTCTTTGATTGTAATATAGACCATCACTCTATATCGTAGCGAAATCCAGAAGATCTACGTTTACCTACGGTTAGGCAGCGGGAAGCAACTTAAGTGACTGAAGCGACTAAGCGACGGCTTTATACATTGTACTATGTAGCGATATGAGCACAATGTTTAGCACTGGCCTGGTGAGCGCGAGCGCGGCGGCCGCCTGCAGCGCGGGCGGGCAGCGCGGCGCGCTGGCCAGCAGGTGGCGCAGCAGCGGCACGTAGCGGGCCAGCGCCGTGCCCGGCCCCGCCACGTCGCGCTCGCACACGCCGCGCACGTACTATGTAGCGATATGAGCACAATGTTTAGCACTGGCCTGGTGAGCGCGAGCGCGGCGGCCGCCTGCAGCGCGGGCGGGCAGCGCGGCGCGCTGGCCAGCAGGTGGCGCAGCAGCGGCACGTAGCGGGCCAGCGCCGTGCCCGGCCCCGCCACGTCGCGCTCGCACACGCCGCGCACGTACTATGTAGCGATATGAGCACAATGTTTAGCACTGGCCTGGTGAGCGCGAGCGCGGCGGCCGCCTGCAGCGCGGGCGGGCAGCGCGGCGCGCTGGCCAGCAGGTGGCGCAGCAGCGGCACGTAGCGGGCCAGCGCCGTGCCCGGCCCCGCCACGTCGCGCTCGCACACGCCGCGCACGTACTCTGCGTCCGCGTCGTCCGCTACTGCGCCTTCCAAGCCAGCTTCGTCCTCCGTCATTGTTGTGTTCGCCTGGGTTGACAGAATGTACGTTAAATATTAATATTGTTTCATTGTTTAACCGAAATTTCCTAAATAAATGGTTATTCTCTTGAGAATATAATGACTTGTCATAGCTCAATGTTTTTATGTTTAGTAAACGATTAAATCATATTATTAGGAGACAGCCAAGAACACTTAAGGATTATTTTTCTCCAAAAGATAGTGTTTAAACTTTTAAAATAACACTCTCGTATTTACGTATAAATCAAACATAATGTAATGTTGTTTTCACATTATAATGTGAATACATATGTAGTGGAACATAGTGAAAATGGTTCGTTAGAGGGTGATTTATTGGCAAGCAGTAAATAATTTTTCAAGAAGTAGAAAGTTAAAACGCTCACCGAGGTCTGTTTACTGGAAGTGACACTGGCCGCCCGCTGCCCGCGCGAGGACGCGCTCGCGTTGCTCACGTTCATGAGCGTCTGTCGCCGCAGCTCGTCCGCACGCCCACGACGCAGGGGTGTCGCGAACGCACCCATCTTCTTCTTTTTCTTCTCTTCCGCTTTTCTTTCTTCCCGCACCTATGGTTAATATTTTAATTAAATGTATCTTGAGATTTATCATTGCTCAATAAGATAAGGAAGAAGAAATACTGACTCTGCGATTTCATATTATTCACTGTTTATAAACCATATCTAAAATATAACATATTATTAAATGTGTTAGGAATTACTTGAAATTATACTTAATGAATTTATTTGTACATAACTTCTCTGAAATATATTACATACCTGGTTGCGCCTGCGCAATTCACTATAGACGTTGATATCCAGATAGATGAGTTGTTGCAGTGCCACATGTCCGAGCACAAATACGAATCTCGTTAACAGTTCTGTGGGCATACTTGATTCCTCTTCACCATCCTTTTCCATATTCTCTTCTAGCTTTTTATACATTTCGGCCAAAATCTTTACACACACCACATCGGGAACATCACAGACTGCATAAATGAAGTCTATAGAATTGCCGGCGAATGATACAAATTTATTAAATTTCATATATGTTTCCATCAGGCTATCAAACAATGTTGTGAATATGGCATGATCAGGAGGATATCTTTGCCCTTTCTTGGAGAGCGCCATCAATAGCTGAGCGCTCAAATTTCTTGAATTGTAATCGCCAGTCAGGCCATATGTTTGAATGACTTCTAAATTTGCAAGAGCCACTGAGGGTTTAGCTTTTGCTATCATAACCAGGAACGATAATGCAGCATAGCTCTCCATGTCCGTGGTTCCATTAATCTTCTTCAAAAACATTTCCCAGAATATCTAAAATAGTAATTTCACGATTTTATTAAAATTCGTATACATATGTATTTACAATTTACATATATAGAACAAGATATAAAACATTTCTTATCATACGAATAAATAATATAATAATTTAATCGCGTTTAAAAACTTGAACTTCCAACATTCAATATAAAATTAACCACAAGAAAATACTTATTTTCACCGTACCTGTATAATAGCAGGCGTGATATCCCCCTTGGCCACCCACTTGTCCACAAGGTGCTCCAACGCGAGTGCACTGCCGCGGTCCACGTGCGCCGCGAGCGACGTGAGGCTCTGCGCGATCGTGTACGCGCGGCCACGCTCCGGCTTGGACTCGCACTCTAGGTACATGTTGCGGTACGCGCGTTCCACTGCTTCGCGTTTGTCCTGGTAATATAAGTAGTATAAACCACTAACTTTTATTTTATTTTATTTTTACATACATAATATATTCCTTAATCCTTACAGCTATTTGTATTACAATTTTATAATTGACTTTAACAAAACAATACGCCGATAAAAAGGTGTGACCGTAGTTTTACATTAATTATAACAATGATAAAGTGGAAAAAATTATTATTATTTTTTTTTTGGACATGATATACAAAAAAGAGGAAAACGTACCCTTTAAAGAATGTTATAAGTACCTTTATATTAAGTAATATTTAAAAAAATCTTAACGGTTTGCTTTTGATCATACAAAGAACATTTCCAAAAATTATTGAAATTGGATAATGTTAAATGCGTGGAAAATGTTTTGCGCTTTTTAATGTAGAAGAAATATTGGTAGATTCTTAAGTACATCGACAAAAATTGTGCAGCGTTGTTGATATTCATTGAAATTAACACCTTATTTTGTGGCAGTAATGATCGAAGTTTTTGCATTGCTCATTAGATAACGTAGAGTTTGCTATAGGGACAATTCTGATGCGTGAATGTGAGTCTAGTTGTATATTGTTTATTAATGATCGAGATAGTTCACAAATTTAAACTACAAAATTAATACTAAATGAAAAAGCGGCAAGACTGATTGTGATGGATTTTTTTGCATTATTTAAACTGTTACGTAGACTTGAAACTGCGAAATTGATTAGAAATATTTGAACAATATGTCTTAAATTAAGTTGGCATGAAATCAAATTTAAAAAATTAAAGGAATTACTCACTTGATCGGGTGACCAAACAAGCATTAGCATATTGGCCACGCCAATTTGAGCAGATTCTATTTTAAAATGATGAGCCGCTGTAAAGAAGTCTATCGCTTCACTGACATCACCGGCTTGTTTTGACATCAACAAAGAATTGATCAAAGGCACTGCTTGAGACATTAATCGACTGAAGTGAACTGACTCTTGAAGGAAAGCAACTAAAGCCTCTTTTTCTTCTAATTGTTTGAGTAATGCTGCTTCATTCACACACGGTTGTGTTAGAGACATTGATTGTCTGCGGTCTGGTATGACAAATATATTTCTTAATAATGCTACAAAGTATTCAATCTGTGAAAAAAATAGACATTAATAATTACATTCTTAATAAAAAAAAATCATATAAACAATATAACCTACCTGATCACTTTTGGGCATATCACATCTTAACATCTTTGCATTAGGATACAGCCGTTCAGTGTGTTTGACGATCAAGAAAGCCTTATAATAATTTTTATCTTTTAAACTTTGCCTTATTGACTCATATAAGTTTTCAACAGTGGCCTGTGACAGTTCTGGTTCATCTTGAGTAAGAGTGTCCATTTTCTCTTTTATTGTTTTAAATACATCTTTTTCAACTTTTTCCCATTTCCTTACAAGCTCAGGATCAGGACCAGGATTTAATTTCTTTTGAATATCTTCTAATATCTTTAATTCTTTTTCTAATTGCTCTTCTAATACTTTGAGATCACCAGAAAATGGATTGTACTCCAAGAATATCTAAAATCAGAAAATCATATCTAATAGTCTACATAAATTAAATATTAACAATATATTATTATATTACATAAAATAAATTTGTATTAGTTACATCATAACTTTCTATAACAAGTTTTCAGTGATTCTTATATTGGATAGATATATGATAGATGGGACTTGGATGAGGCAACTAATTAAAAAAACCTAACAAATTGAAATTCTAAGTAGAAAGAGCCAGTGAGCAGTTAATTAATAAAATGTGGGTACCTTAAGAAGCTGTATGGCAGCTTTTCTTACTAGAGCAGCTTTATCACGCAGTCTACCGATAGCTCTCTCCAAAACAGTGTGCACACGTGCCACAGGAACACAGCCTTGTTTTTGCAAACGACTCCAGAATTGAAGAACCTAATTAGTAACATATTACAAGAATAACTATATCAATCTAATATTGGTGAAATAAGTTAATTATTATATCCAACTTTTTAACTCTATAATAATATAATATTTAATCCTATCCTAATCCTTCCTAATATGTACTATTATAAAGGCGAAAGTTTGTATGTATGGATGTTTGTTACTCTTTCACGCAAATACTACTGAACCGATTATAATGAAATTAAGCACACATATATAGGGTAACTTGGATTAACACATAGGATAGGTTTTATCCCGGAAATCCCACGGGAACGGGTTTTTCTTTGAAAACGCGGGCGAAGCCGCGGGCGGAAAGCTAGTAACATAATAAATTACCTTATGGCGCACATATGCGGATAGATCATGCATATGATCATAAAGGTCATCAAGGAAGTCATCTCTTTGAATCCTTTGTTCATCACTGAGTCCTTCACCAGTCAATTCCACACTTAGTAGTTCACACATCATTCCAAGAACACTAATGCGTAATGTGTATGACTGAAAATATAACATTAATACAAAAATGAAGACAAATTAGAAAAATAAAATTTTAGTTGCATTAGTTTCACAATAATAAATAATTATTTTGTACCTCATCACTTTCTAAGTAGGGTTGAATTGTTGCCATAGCTCCTGTCATTTCTTTAGGCAGCTCTTTGGTGAGCTCTAACAGAAATGTTCCACAGTTCCTGGCCGCACCCTGCTCAGTGCCTGCACTATTCTCTTCTTCAGAAGAAGCCAAAGCTTCAGCTATTTCACGCACCTATACAAATGTGTAAATTAAAGTTTAGAATGCATTTAAAAAATACTATAAAATTATCACAGTAAATACATACCATTTGCGGGGCAAAAGTTCCTAGACTAAAATCTTTTGTTAACTGAACAACACCTGCACACATTGGTGATATTGAATGCTCAACCATTTGTAGAATCTAAAATTAAAAATACATTAAATAAAATTCAGATATCTTACTAGTTAATAGTTAAAGATCTATGGAAAAGAATTAAAAAATTTATCACCTGTACTAATTTAATAATGCAAGCGGTTCCATGGTTATATCGTTTAATCAAGACTCCTAGAATTTGAAATACAGTTTCCCTGACAGTTTTTGTTTTGATAATTTGATCCTCCAATGCCACATAACAAGGTTCCACTGCCATACTGAAACATTGATTATGTATTAAAAATAAATTTAAATTTTGAATCACATAGATATTTTTCATAAAATACAAAACGCTAAAATTTTCTTATAAAATATGCAAAAAATTTACTATAGAAGCTATTTATTCATATGTATATTTTTAAAGATGTTTAGACTATTTCAACAGTAGGTATATAAACTTACGAAACAAAGTTGTCCTCTGCTAATGGTGGGTCCCATAGACGTGACAGTGGTTGTTGCAATAGTTGATGCAGGGAAATCAAAGCATTCAATTTATCAGATTCTGTCCATCCACATAAATCATCTTCTTCAGTTGTCTTTTTGCCTTTTTTCCCTAATGTTAGTTTTGTGGAATTCTGTAGGAAAATATATGTTATAGAATAGAATATTATTTAGAAAATATTCACCATTATGTAATTGTATCCAGGTTTGAACAAGGACAAAATTCCACTTATCTTACAAGTTACTCACATCAGCGGCTAATTTAGCATCTTTAGTTTTCATTATTTGTGTAAATAAATACAATGTCATCTTAACAACATTCAAGTATTTAGTACGGACATCACTTTCAATTTCTTTCTCTTGAAGAATAGGCTCCAAAAAAGTACATAAGCTTTTAACAGTTCGCAGTATGTGTTCATACCCTAAAATCATCATTTGTTATTATCACCTTTAAATAAGAATAAATGAATATTTAAAAGTTTTTATTACCTTTATTAATGACATTCCACTCAAGTTTCGTCCCATGCACTATTATTGAAAAGTAAGTATCAAAGTGTTCAAGTATATAATCAACTCCATCAGAATTATAAGCACGGGCAGCATCTGAAATAATATATATGAGAGAGCGTAATTTATTTTTCTTCTAATATATTTATAATAAAAGAGTTGAATTAGAGTTTCTACCTTGAAATTTGGACAAAAGTAATCTTGGTTGTACTACATCTTCAACATGATACTGTCCGGCATGACATTCTAATAATTCATCCTTTTTTAATGGGATATTAAATTCAAATGAAGTCATTTTAGATATGTTTATAAATCACACTTTTCTTGGTGCAATATTATAAAGAAAGCATTTTATTCTCGTCACTTAAAACCTCAAGTCAAAACAATTCAGTGTATTGTGTACAAACGGTTTGTTTTTAAATTTGAATTTAGAATACATAGTCTTTGGATGTCAAAATCATAGACTATGTCATAGATAATGTATATAGTGGTAGATGTCTGTGGTAGATGTGTAATAGTTAAGCCCTTAATACACCTTCCTAAATTTAGCCAATAAGTTAAGAAGGTCATTTAGAATTTAGAAAGGGAAGGTCACAAGGGAAGAAATAAAAGATTATAATAATTATTGATAACCGTGTTAAACAGAGTAGTAAAGATAATTTAACATGTACATATATACGTTTCATGCACGTTTAATGTTAAAACCATGAGAGTGCATTAATTATTGGTTTTATATCGTTTTATTATGAAGTCTAAACTGCTCTTGCGGAATTGGAGCAAAAAGTTTCAAAAATATAAAATACTTCTATTTAAAAGTAATTTTCTTTTTTAATTTATTGTTACAGTAATTATGTGAATGGCATGTTTCTGGTTGCTGGTATGACACGTTGAAGCAACGTCAAGTGACATGTAAGCTTAACGTCATCGACGTTTTGACTTTAGATTTGAAATCATTGCCTTTTTCCCTGTTATTGGGTGCCGATTACACGTTAGAACTCTCGTAAAATTTATAATTGTTAAATTTCAGATTTTTAAGAGAAATATAAATAAAAAACAATGTCCGGAAAAGGCAATAAAGCATTTACAAAAGAAGAAGAACTGCTGTTACAGGACTTTAGTAGAAACGTATCTACAAAATCATCAGCCTTATTTTATGGAAACGCTTTCATCGTATCCGCGATTCCCATCTGTAAGTATTATTTTATATTTATTAAGATTTTATAATGTATATTTAAAAAACATTTACTTAATTTGGAAATGTTCTCATACATCGAAAGTGAAAGTAATTTATCTTGCATGTGTGGCACTATTTTACTCTTCACTAAATTAATCATTCATAATCTTACAGGGCTTTTCTGGAGAGTACATGCTTTGGAAGTAAACACATCATTAGCTTGGTTTGTGTTTGTGACTGCCCTAAGTACATGGCTCCTTGCCCTCGCCTACCGCAACACGAAGTTCCAGCTAAAACACCGCGTAGCTGTCCGTAGAGAGGATGCTGTTGCTCGTGAAATGTCAAGGAAACTAGCTGATGATAAGAAAATGAGCAGAAAAGAAAAGGATGAAAGGTAACCAAACGTTCCACTTATAATTTTATGTCTTGTAAGATCTTAGGCAAAACTCAAAAATCAATCTTCGAAACATTTTCTATTTGATTGTCATTATCAGAATATATTTTACATCAAATATAACTTGAGTCCTATAAGAATAGTGCTGCATTGTTATAGTGAAAGTGTTATCATAATAGTATTAATCTTGATGTCACTTAAATATATTTATATGGAATGAATAAATATAAGTTCATAGGAAATAATATAAGTTCATAATTATATTTTAAGGGCACTTTATTTTTTTTAAACATGAATTATTTAGTATGTTGTGAGAAAATATGACTGTGATTGTGATATAAAAAAAATTGTGAACTTTTGTGTTACCTTATGTGTACTTCTCTGATTTTCATACAGTGTACAATCTTAACATTGATAGTGCATTATATCTATCAGTAGATAGCTTTCTTTGTTTTTGATATCTAGAAGTGAAAAATAATTTGTTTATGTGTTCTAATTTCAGAATTCTGTGGAAGAAGAATGAGGTAGCTGATTATGAAGCCACAACTTTCTCAATCTTCTACAACAATGCTCTTTTCCTGACCATTGTAATCCTGAGCAGTTTCTATTTACTGCGCTCCTTCACACCAACTGTGTATCCTTTTACAAATTTTGATAAAAATGTTTCATTTTCAATATAATAATAAACAAAAAATATCTCATATATAAAAAAAGAATAAGTTTCTTGGTATTAAAATTATGACTGTTTTTATTTTTACAATAAAGTAAGTTTTGAGTAATCTTCAAAATTTAGTTAAATGTCTCAACCAAATTCAGGATTGTATTAAAGTAATAATCCAAAACTTTTTGTGTTAGAATATCACTATTCAGATTATTGTTCCAGATATTGTTTTATTTATCAAAGCAATATTTTTTTGCATTTTATTTCCTTAACAAGATTTTTACAGCAATTACATTGTGTCTCTCTCAGCTGCATCAGGACTTCTTGCTCTCCTCTCAACGGGAACAAAATGAATTTAATAAGGACATAGTGCAGTGTGAGTGAAGCGTGACTAGTAATTTAATATTGTCATCAATTCAAAGGTCTAAGTTATTAAGTGTTCTTTTGTTGCTGAAATTATTTAAGACAATTTTTTTATAAATAGGAAAATAAAACATTTTAAATACAAAGTAAATTTTATTTACACCATCTTAAAGAGCATATTAGTTATTTATTTTTAAATTTGACACAATTTTCAGTTAGGGTGGGCTTAGAATTCAACATCACAAATTTTATAATATTCTATTTGGAGATACTTGCAAAAAAGAAAAAAAATATTACATTCAGCTATTACTAATTTTGTTATGCAATTAAAATGTAGTCATTTCTAGTAATTTGGTCAAGTTTATAATTAAAAAATATGTACTATTGACTAATATTCATATACTTAGGCATGGCAGGTATAGGCTATACCAAGCAATTTTTTTACTGACTATACAATTTTTTTAAAGATTATCTGATAGCTGTTTATATTTAGTTCATTTATGTTAGAGATTTCTATACAGAAATTTCTAGGGTTACAGCTTATACAACATAGAGCTAAGAATTGCAAGCTTGCAAGCTTGCGGCAGCTTGCAGAAGCTGCCATGCGGCATTTTGCAGACACATGGTGGTCCCATGGTATGATGTTCAATGTTCATTAGGAAAGTAATTTAGGAAAATTGTTATTTAAAGATTTGTATTTTGATCCTCGTAAGGTTTTTATAATTCTTAACAACATTATAATTTACAGTACTCTCTCAATCATTTTCATCATAATATCTATTACATTATATCTTAATATTAGCACCTCCTGCGACGACACTTACTTCTCAGACACCCATTTTTTTTTCAAATTGTCTATGGTTTTGTTATTAATAATCCGTCAAATCTCACTGTTCGCGCGGGAACGCTGGTTTGCCTGGGGCTCAGTACATCATGCCGACGTGCAACGGCTCCGTGCGTTGGAAGAATACGTTGGGATTGCTGCTGAAGGTGGGCTCTACGCTCGTGTACACGTTGGCCTCCTCCGGTCGCATCATCACGCCTGTAAAAAACAATACTTGTTAGGTTTTGTTAAGGCCCTGAGGGCCTGAGCCTTGATGTCGTTTAAAAACAGCTTATTGTATGTGTATTCGCAGGGTAAATCTTTCAGTTCGAAATATTTATAAGTATACCTAACATTATTTACAGGTTTCCAAGTAGTAATATCTTAGCTTGGTATCAAGTATTTATTGTAAAATTGGTTAGCTTTCTTATACCAATATAGTGTACGATAACATATTGTATCATAAGTACATAATATTATACAGCTCTTTATAGATATTATTTTACAATTTATTCACAACACTAGCGACGACCTCAATCCGTTTTAAGAATTACTATAAAAATTAAAATTATTGATCTGAGTTTTGTGGAAGTTATGTTAAATTGATTGCATAATAATTGGTAAAGTAATTATTTATACTTTAAGTCTGAATAATATCTCTAGAATATAAACACAGAAAAAAGTGCAATTATTTATACCTGGTGGTAACATGTAGTGATAGGGCGGGTAATTGTAGTTAAAGTGCGTTAGTGGGTGCATAGGGTAGTGCGGCGGAGGGCACAATGTGCGTCTGTGGAAGTGCGAGCCCAGGAACATACCACTATACGGATCTGCAAACAACCCAGTGCATAGCGATTAGGTGATGTGCGTAAGCGCTAATTCTCACTTTACTAGCGCATGTTAGATACTTAACTAACCGGCTTGCTGAGCTGGGGGTTCCTTGCGATCTAGTATTGATGGCGCCGCTTGAGTCTGGCCTACGGCTGATACCATCCCGTATTTAACTGGCTTGAAATGGAAGAATGAAGGCGAGTAGCCGGACCCGCCCGCGCCTAAGGAACTCAATCCTTCTTCACGATCTGCATCCCAGCGACCTTCACGTCCTAACGCCGCAAGGCGACGCCCTTTCGGTGCGAACATGAGAGCGAATACTACAGTACAGGTACCGAGCAAACCGGCTGCTACACAAGCATCTTTGTGTTGTTCAGGTGCTCCCAGGGCTGCCGCCACCCAGCATACCCAAACTGCGGCTGTTGCGCCACCTGCTGCGGCTATATGAGTCGCTTCTCGATAGTTGTCGCGTATGCCGCGGGACCGGAGCGCAACACCACATACTACAGCGATCAGAAATGCGGCATAACACAATGATAGCAGTAGATCAGATAGTGCGGTTTCACATCTAGTTCCGCCGGCAGCAACTCGCGGGGGCGAACCTCCAAGCCATTGCGCTCCAATTGCCACTTGTATCATTATTGCAAAAAATAATAATAATCCTTGATACGCTGCTGGGAGATAAACTCCTCCATTTAAACTCAATAAAAATACACATTTCACTAACAAAGTCACAAACACAATAACGTATGATACTCCAGTTCCAAAGCGGACTGCACCACATGTAAAATTAGTTGGCGATGCGACATATAATGCTGCAGTGCCTGCACACAAAAAAAGGCCAAAAAGTAATGTTTGTCCAAGAAGCAAATGTCGATGACTCGGAGCCTTTTTACTAGCTCCCCAAATTACAAAGGCTTCAAAAGCACATATCACTATCATTATAACGCACGCTAATGCTAGTATCGGAACGGCCCAAGGTTCCGGTCTCAAGACCGCTATTGGCACTAAAGTTTTCACTGTTGGTGTTGTATTGTTTATTGGTCGCGGTGTCGAAATTGCTTTTGGGCGAGACGTTGAAGATGACGTAGAAGAAATACGTTCCGGTATAACAAAATATTCTGTACTCATTTCCAGTCGATGCGCTTCCGTTCGTGCAGGACGTCTATGCGGAGCTTCTGTTTCCGGTTTAAATTCATCTTCATCCATAGCCAAGATTTGCTCATCATAGTCTCGGTCTTCTTCCTCGTTTTGAGCATATCTTTGAGCTATTTTCGCATTACGTGGCGCGTACGGGGCGGGTATTCGAGGAGCAATCCGATCACCAAACCGAGCAGCATAGCTGATCGCCAAGTGTGAGAGCACCGCTATTAAGAGCAGTGAGTGTAATGTTGTGCCCGCCATCAGGCCTTGCCGGCCCTCAGCTTCCCGAGTCCCGCAGTAGATACATTCGCGCTCCAATAGTTTCCTCTGAAAATTAAAACATACCATTAGTCAAATTCCTGAGGCAAGGTATTTATTCCTGTCGAAACGTCTTGACTTTTAACCAAACAAAGTATATCCCACATAAACCGGTTACGCAGCCCTGAACCTCTAGGCACCTTAACTTTGTTGATTTTTTTATATTGCAAAAAAGTAAAAACGAAAACATTACGTTTCTAGATTTTTTCTCATATAGGTTTCTTAGTAATAATTATGTCATATTTAAATAAAATGTTATGGACGTATAGGTACACAAGAGTCAAGACATAAAAGTAGGTTTGCTTATTTCTTAGAAAGTTATGAGATAGGTACTTAGGTCTTCCATTCAGTGTATAATATTTAATGCTACCATAGAACAATGTAGGATAAAAATCATGCACTTACTATAGTTTCTTTTAATATTATAAAGTAAAAACATCTAGAACTACTCTATTTTTACAAGTTCATCTAAATAAACTGCATTAAGTTGTTATCTACGTTATAATAAAGTAGCACTTTGCTTAAGCTTAGTTGTATTCATGAACCTAAACACAGGATGTGTTATCGCCTGTCTAGTCACTAGTGTCCTCAACACACATAGGATAGGGGCAACGAACGTATTAATTCTCATCCCTAAGGGCTAGTCTGATGTCGAGTAAGTAACTTGCGCCTGCGCAACTACTTACCTGTTTCCAGTAAACTTCTTTTTTAATGCAATAAATGCTCATTCGTGAGAAAATAAAATGGGTATGTATTGCAAAAAGTTATAAACGAAAAAGTAATGGAATTGAATTATCTTCCACGTAAGACGGTAAGATATAATGTTATTTAGTTTTTATTACAGCTGGTGTAGATTGATTTTTAAACCCATGTCCCATACCTAGTTTTTATTAAGAATTACTTAGGTACGAATAAATGAAATAGCAACGGTTCAGATTGATTAAGTTTATACAATACGCAAACATTCTTACACGAGTGGTTTTAGATATCAACAGAAATATTCAGAGAATATTCTTGGATATTCCACGCTCGACACTTCGCATCGGAAAGTAAGGATAGATAATGTTAGCTGCAAATTGCGATAAACTTAAAATATGCATGAGTTCCCGCATAAGGAAGGTTCTTATTCAGGCAAAAGATTACGCAGACAGCTTCACAGACCAGATCGTGACTTTAAAGTTTATTATCCGAATCAAACTACGTACACGAACGCCGGGGAGTATCGTGGACAGATTTGGCGTTAAACTAACGGTCTGGACCTCTGAACGTTTGAAGAACTCAGACAATCGCGCAGGCAAACGATCATTGCAACGGTAATATAATTCATAGTATATCGCGAATAATCCCTTACCGAATGTTTAATTTACAAGGTTTTGCACTAAGCAGTTTTATTCTTGGCGCCCGCGCCTGCGTGAGTTAAAGCCTCTAATTTAGTGAAATTACTTATCTCGCGATAAGGAATTTCACTAAATTATTCCAATAATAATTATAAATATTAAAATATTAATAACTTCACTTTGTCAAAATAATATATGTATATAAGTATCGCGCTTATCTGTCTTGAGAACGAATAACATTAAACAATAGATAGGTACTGTATTCAGATCGTGATCGTGATTGCTATAAAAATGTTCTCTATCGAAGATCGCGATTCAAGTTTTAAGGTTGTTATTAGGGTTATAGACCTCTTTGCATTGCAAAAAAAATACAAAAAACAAGATAAGATTGATTAAATATATTAAATTATTATAAGCTTCTGACTATTAAACAATCGTAGGTATCCTATTAATATTTTAAATGAGAAAGGTTGTAAAAGTAAAGATAATTTGGAAAATCCAAAAGTGCACGCCTCATAATTTTTTTTTAATAAATATTTATTAATTATTATTTTTGTTTATTTAATAACAATTAAACCACATCGAATCAGACCCTGAAAAATGAAAGGGTTCTATTCCTGAGCATACTCAAGCGTAAGAGAAAAAAAAAAGACTCGATTAGTAAAGTATTTCGGTCGCTATCGTGTTAACAAGAAAAAGGATCCGCACATACAGACACACGGACGTCCAAGACAGAACTTTTTTTAACTGTTTTTTAACTAGTTTAAATAACAAAAATGACATCAAAAATATCATGAACGTTAAAAATAGTGTTTTTTCTTAATATGTGTGTGTATGTATTATCTTACAAGTGCAATGTATGATACATAAAGACATTTTAAGTTTGAAAAATCAGATGTTTTGCGCGAAGTGACAGTAGTACCCACCTCAACGCTTCGCTTATGAGGCGTGCAATATGTTTGTTGCACTTTCACGAAAAAACTACTGGTGGGATTTGTATGAAACTTTGCAGTAATACTTGATTTTGCCCATGGGTTTTATATGGTTTTATATGCATTCAATTACCTAAATGTGTCAAAATACGCGTAATCAATCGTGATAAGCAATTTAAATCTCAGAATTATTTTTAACCTTCTTCAAAAAATGGAGGACTTCTCAATTCGGCCGGTATATATTTTTTTAACGTATGTACACCGATTGCGCCGCGGTTTCTTAATCGATTTATAATCAATGTTAGTTTAAACATTATAAAACAAAGTCGCTTTCTCTGTCCCTGTGTATGCAAAACTACGCAACGGATTTTAATGCAGTTTTTTATAGATAGCGTGAGTCAAGAGGAAGGTTTTAGTATATATACCTAATTTATTAGGTTTTAGACACAGCGGGTGAAGCCGCGGGTGAAGCCGCGGGCAAGCTAGTAAACTGTATCTAAAATATAATTTCCGCTAGATATAATTGTTTCCCCCTTTAAAAATAAAACAAATTGCTTTGTGTAGTAGTATGTAATAATCTTTGTTTCTCACAGAGCAGAGAGCATATATTATAATATACAATCGTTACTCTAATATTTATTCATGTATTCATAAAACGTTTCTCCATTATATAGTCAAAAGATACGTAGGCGGAAATGCCTTTCTTTCTTGTATGTATAATGCTGATTGTTAGAATTACGTAAAAAATTATGGGCAAGTAATACTGAGGTTCGCGGTTCATCTTTTAGGTGACAGTTGACGCTTCGCTTGGAAAGTTTAAAACATTTCCATTAATGAACGTGTTGTATGAGACAATGAGACCTAGGGAAACAGAGCGTTGTCATGTGCGGCCGCGCGTTGTAAAAGTAACAGCGTGAATACTCCGGGTGAAACTCGGCTGAACTGATTGTACAGAGACTCCAAAGCCACGGCCACCACGTCACATTCCGCACTTACAAACAATTATCCAATTCGTTTTTCACTTATAGCATTCATCTGCTCTTACGTCCGATTATAAACTTGTTTCATCTGACATTGCGTTCAACAGTGTTCTTGTTTCTAATTGCTTCGTGTTATATGCTTTATGATTTCAAATATACCTATTGTTATGTAACTCTTAAAATACAACAATTAATTCTTGTTGATTTTAAATAGTCCATTACCTATTGTTGCTTGGATAGTGTTACTGAAGATATCGACTAAAATATAATTGTGTATTCTTATCTCATAACGCAGCAATGTATTATTATGGATAAATATTATACCTATATTAAGGTGTAGAGATACAGTCTAGTCTTTTAGAATTTTAAAGACCTCGATCGTGAATGTCTACTTATGGAAAAATAACGTTCAAGATACAGGAGATACCAACAAAGTTTGTTGCAGTAGGTAATACATAAATACCATATAGGTACGACCACTATTACTTTTCTTTCAAATAAAGTACCTACTTATATTACATTATTTTACTTTTACCACAGATAATATAATTCTATTATAGTACTTTTACGTTCTTCTATTGTCCGCCATTTTAATGTTCGTGTAATTTCATAGAAAGCTAACAGCAGAAAATTGTGATTTATTTAAATGCATAATTGTATAAAAATGGTTTCCATTAATTTCTTTTGATAAATCACGACGTACAATGTAATGAACACCAATGTATTGCGTGTTGCTATTATTGAGTGAAGTTTTGATTAATCTCTTTAATATCACAGTTTAATATATTCACTATTCATAATTAGCATTCGAAACAAATGTGCAAGGCACATCGGATATACCTAACTCTATATAAAATTATCAAAAAAAACCTCAAGTTAAATAGAGCTAATGATTTTATTGAATAATGCACGTACCTTGTTATTAAAATGAGAGATTTAAATAACGTAGATAACTAAATATTTTCTTCCGACCCAGAGCTTGAGAGTTTATTTTAATTACAGCCTACAGGGTAATCCTCAAAGTGCGTTCTTGCGTACAGTTCCCTGTCAGGGGTCAAGTTAAAGATCCCAAGGCAACATTTAATTGAAAAATGAGTTTATTAACCTTAGATCTCTAGTGATAAAATGCAATAGTCTTCCTTATTGCAAATTCGCCTTACTAGCTTGACTATGTCGGCTATAATAATGGAAGTTTAAACGCGTGTCCAGCCACAGAATACATGTTACTGCAGTCATATATCTTAATGTTTACGACGTCGTCAACTCTCCATGGTATTGAGTCTTAGATCATGGGCATAGACAGTTCCATTGCTGAGAAAATAATGAAAATTCAGCGAACTAATTAAGAAATATTTCAATATGAATTGGTAAACAAAATGTTTAAATCATGTAACTAATTGGTTCCTAAATTTGTGCAATTTCCTACTTGAGTAAGTATAGGTGTTTAAAAGCATATAAACTGAAAGTCAGATATATTCACAATAATAAGTAGGTACCTACAATAGGTATAAACAAACGCCATAAACTAAAACCGAAATTTAATTTATGCTTATGGGTTTGTGAAATAAATAATACTAGTGAACGTTAAATAAATACTTACAATGTTGCGATCGGGATTATTCGCAATGATAGATGTTAAATTGTATTTTCTTTAGATTGAGCTCGAGACGCAGGGCGATATTTTAAATTTTTATACTGGACTACATATTATGATTTATGTAAGTATAATATATATACCCACATTTAATAATTATTTTTTAGCAAAAGTCTAAACTGCCCTCAAATTGTTAGAACGGAATTTCCCGAAAGGCACTACTTAGCTTCCAATAAAAAATAAAAAATCAAAGTCGATTCACCCAGTCGAAAGATTTAAGATATCAAACCAAAAAAATACAGTCGATTAGAGAATCTCCTCCTTTTTGGTCTATAGTTACCCTTATCATAGACCAAAAAGGAGGAGGAAGAGAATTACGATTAGGTATCTACCTATTTAGCACAACTAAAATACTAAAGACAAATAGACGGGACTCTCAGTGGAGTTTCGTTTTGTAAATTTTCTAAAAAATCTTAGAGAAAGTGTAAGAAATGTTTTTAGTATGCTATAATATATTCGTGATCTACTCAATAAGCTCTTTCATTTGATACCCCACACGGCATGTTTCGGAAATTTTTATATTTTTCATTGTATGCCATATTTAATTACCGGGGTGGGGGGAGGGGGACCACAAAACTGGTTGGCAACATCTGTCTATAGGATGTCTGGGATCTATACAATATATATCAGAAGTCAGATTTAGGTCCGCTATTTTTGCAAACGAACATCTCCTTGGAGCCTTTTTCCGTCAAAGTCTCTGTCATAGCAGGAATACCGAGGGCTAACCGGTCCTAAAATAGTTGAAGTTTCTGTTCGGAGAAAAATGTAGGTAGATACTGGGTCCGTATGGGTATTGATTTTTAAGGTTAAGTCAAGTCAAAGGTTTAAAAGGAAATAATTATCTCACATTATTTAAAAATTAAAAATATCTTTAAAAGAATTGACGATACTACGAGTGCTCTTAAGAGTCTATATAACTAAGAGCATATACGCACTATGCGGGTAGCCGCATTGCGGGTAGCCGTGCGGCTGACCGCAAGCACAATTATGTACGTAATATTCATTTCTATGCGCACTGTGCGGTCTGCGGTAGCCGCATCGCAGTGCGCATAGAAATGAATATTCCGTACATAATTGTGCTTGCGGTCAGCCGGACGGCTACCCGCAATGCGGCTACCCGCATAGTGCGTATACGCTCTAATAATATTAAAAAAATTCTTGGAGTTATCATTATTACGCAAATTTGAAATAATCTCGAAAATAATTCGCATAACTACTTTTATAATATATAATTTTATATTTAAATATCTATATATAAGATTGTTTTTATTTATCTTTCATATTATAGAATAAAATTGTATGAAACTCAATGGTGGCGCAAAATAAAAATAAGTGGAAAAGGCCATTGCCCATTACACAATTACAAACATTACATTACCTACCGCCTACGTCCATTATCTATTAATAACTTAGAAATTAACTTTATTGACACTCGTATTCATTCTTCTGTAGTAAGAGTAAAAAAAATGTTTTGTAAACTTGAATTGGTTTTTGAATAATAAAGATAATTTAATTTCTTTTTATTAACATTATGTACCTATCTATGTAAATGATTTCTAGTCTGTAGCTCCGCGTAAAAAATCGATTAAATCTAACAACGCCAACGAGCTCGATATTTCATCATAGATTTCTGATAAAGCAGGCAAAGCACTTTTTGGCTTTGTCATACTGGGAGGCAATTCATCACAATAGGTATTACAAAGCACTTAATATTGCACAATATCTCAGGTCGTTTGCCCAAGAGATGTAGGTACTGAACCATTGAATTTTAAAATGCAATGATGTATTCTCTTCCCATATTAGATCATAAATTGTGCTTTATTGCCTTTCGATCAACCAAATAAAGACATACAAGATCTGCTAACCGTAACATTCCGCTGCTCCTCAACAGGTTGGCTTTTTGCACTAACGACCCGTTTGGTAAATAACGATTTACCAGTTGCAGTTTAGGGAAAACAATTACTAATAAAATTTAAAAATCTTATTAAAAAGTGAAAGATATTATCATAAATTAGTGTATAAGCTACACTCGTTATGTTAATAATATTAAACCTGTTCATAGTATAAAAATTATAAATATAGGATTAGTGCATTCATCGGTTTTTTGCTGAAAACCGAATTTTTATGTAACTATATGTATTTATAATTAGGAGAATATATATAGACTAGGTTGCCAGTCAAAATTTGGCCGCAAGCATGTTTACACTCAACCTTAAATATTCAACATCTTTAACAGCCGGCAACCCTTATTTGCGGCCGGATTTAATTAGGCAACCATATATGATAATAAATAGAAAAAAATTAGCTTTAATTTGATATATGATTCATAAATGTGCGTTATGAACGTAAAAATGAAGCGAAATCATACCTGTTTGCACCAGGCTGCCAAGATGTTGCGGCCAGGTGAAAAGCGGCAACCGTGATTTTTTAGAATTTTTATATCATTTGACGTGACGTAGACTACATTTTATTCAAAAAACAAGTGAACGAATTTTTTTCCCAAAAACCGATTAGAAAAATTTTAATTAAACATGCTTGCGGCCAAATTTTGACTGGCAACCTAGTCGATATATATTCTCCTAATTATAAATATACATAAAAATTCGGTTTTCAGCAAAAAACGATGAACGCACTAATCCTATATTTATAATTTTTAAAAGCCAGCAACCCTTATTTGCGGCGGGATTTAATTAGGCAACCATATATGATAATAAATAGAAAAAAATTAGCTTTAATTTGATATATGATTCATAAATGTGCGTTATGAACGTAAAAATGAATCGAAATCATACCTGTTTGCACCAGGCTGCCAAGATGTTGCGGCCAGGTGAAAAGCGGCAACCGTGATTTTTTAGAATTTTTATATCATTTGACGTGATGTAGACTACATTTTATTCAAAAAACAAGTGAACGAATTTTTTTCCCAAAAATCGATTAGAAAAATTTTAATTAAACATGCTTGCGGCCAAATTTTGACTGGCAACCTAGTCGATATATATTCTCCTAATTATAAATATACATAAAAATTCGGTTTTCAGCAAAAAACCGATGAACGCACTGATCCTGCGGTGGGATCTTAGACTATTGGTATCAATTTCCTACAAGCAAGATAAAGAGTTGCATATTATATCTGTGCGTAAACAAAATGAAAAATAAATGTTAAAACTAGTAAAATACTTACAAAAAGTTTATTTCAGAAGCACAAATTGTCCTTTTCAAAGCACTATTTTGTCAGCCTTGTTCATTGTTTTTTTAATGTTATGTTTGCGCGGGAAATGGTATCTCCATGCGTACGGATGGTGTGAAGAGCGAGGACGCACTAAGTGGATGTCTTGGGGTCCATGATGCGTGTCGGATGCACGTGCGAGGCAACACCGGTTTCATATTAACGAATCTGTTTCGTCTGCAAACAAAATGTTACGTTTCTTCAAATTTTTAAGTTGGAACGGCTGCGGTCGCGTCTCTATGTGCACGTAATCATTAAGCATTTAGGGGAGATGGGCCCAAAGGGGGCACCTTACGGGAAAATTAAAAAAAATGTAGTTTGAAAAGAAGTTAATCCATTTATTTTTTTGCCAAAAGTTCCATTAATAAATACTTTTGAATGCTAAGTGGTTAAATTTGTCAAAAGTTAAAGTATATAATAATTATTAACAGATTACTAAAAGCCTACGATTGCCCGCTTTGCCCGAAGGGGAGGCCTAAAGCGGGCTTTCGTTTAGGGCAAAACGGGCAGTAGTTGGGTAAAGCGGGCAGGCCTGGATTTAAACAGTAGATTTCAAAATATACAGCCAAAAATAATATATACAATAATAAATAGAGTAAAAGACACAAAAAAAAATTATAAGTTATGTATTTCAAACAGTCATACAATTATTTTTAAATGAATATATGAAACAAAGGAACTTCTTAGGAGCTTTAAACTTTTAGGTACAATATTTCCAGATAATATATCTGAAATAATATTTAAAAAAATAACGCCCTGTTTACAGTCTATCATTATTTAGTCTCTAATAAGCGATACAATTATTTCATATATTTTTTTTTATAAATCCTAAAATAATGTAATAGGTAGGTATACAAGTTCCAAAAATTCTTGTTTAGACAGCCCGTAAAATAAAGAGTCCATGTGGAATACGTATTCCAAAAGCTCCATTTCTTGTTCCGTAGAAAAGACAGTAAGTAGTAAACCTACCAAGCTTTACATTACACGAACCCAATTTAAGATGTCTGCAATGTCGTTCTTGGAATCCCATATTTAGTTGTTACTTTTTTGACAGGTTTTCCTAACTCTTGCACTTCTCATTTTGATTGCTGCATAGTTGAGCGTTGCCATGAGGCTTGTGAAGTTTTACGCTTATAATTACGCCGTTTATAAGCGGTCATCTGAAAGGAAAAACCAAATTAACAAAAGAATGTAGGTAACATTTTAGCGGACGGGGCAAAGCGGGCGCGTGCCCGCTTTACCCTGCCCGCTTTGCCTTTTTCGACATTTGAAAGGTTCAGACGAAATTCTACCTCAAAATTTTTAGACACGTGGATTTTTATGGAACCAAAATATGGCCAGATAGCCACTTAATAACTAACAAATTTTGGTTAAAGGATTGTAAACACCAAAATAAAAAGAACACATATTACATACCTTGCAATATTTTTCAAAAATCGTTGAAAAACATTTATTTGTTGCAGCTTGTAAATGCGTGCTCGCAAGCGAATCCAACGACTGCCGCGAGGTGGGAGGGGTGTGGGGATCGTGCTCACGAGTCGCGCGCGCGCCATTATTTAAAATTCCGATACTATACTGAGTGCCCTCTTTAGGCTCTGTGCCCACTTTAGGCCCCTTTCCCCTAACACATAATTTAGAAAATATCTAATTAAAGTTGCATTTATATAGTTACACTAGCGGTCCGCCCCGGCTTCGCCCGTAGTACATGTTTACGTTTTCTCTACATAAAAACCATCCACGTACTTCAAGGAATATAATAAAAAAAGAATTATCGAAATCGGTTCAGCCGTTCTCGAGTTATGCGCTTACCAACACATTTTGCGATTCATTTTTATATATAAGATTAAATCTTTATGCGTCAAATAATAATTAATTCGGATTATTAATGTAAATCATCAAAGGATTCATTATTTTACGAAATGTTTATGCTTATGTATGCAAAATATTGAATACCCTTTAAATTATTACTTACTTCAAATTAGTTAAGTAAGTATATGAACTTAAACTTAAACTAAAGATATGTCTTTAAATAATTATTAATAATATATACCTACATAATATATTTTTTTTAAATCAGACTTACCTTTCATCATCTTTTCTTTTCGTATGAGGAATATTTTTAGTAGCTATTTAGCTAGCTATTTCCTAATTTATTAGCTGGTAAGTAATTTTAAATGTTATGAAATTATATTCATATCTAAATTAATAGTGCATGAAAATATGAAAGTAATTTATATAATAAATAATAAAAAAATCTAATTAGTTATTATATTTAATTTGTAGATAAAAATATAACTCTATATTAATTTATTCACGCAACAAATGTCTGGAAACGTATCTCTATCAGTATTTAAAATCAATAAGCGTGTTTCCATATCAATTGTCCACCAACTAAGCTATGCGTAACAATGTGTAGTCAATAGTCATAGTAGACCGGGAGATACTGACACAAAATTTCGAGTCATTTGTAACAGGATGGCGGTTCTACAGGGGTCTTAGTACGCAATGACAAAAAGAAAAACGATGGCGTGAACGCTGGTACCGGCGGCTTAGTCGCGTGGGCGTTAGTCGAACTCGTCGGAAAATAGCGAAAGTCAAACGATTTGTAACAGTATGGCACTTATTTTTCCTGTAAGTTTGAGGATCAACAAATATAAATACAAAATTTCAAAGATCTAAGTGTTGGAAATCCTCACTTATATAAATTAATAATAAATTAAGTTTTCAAGTATAACAGCACTTTTTCCCCCTACTAGAAGTATGGCAAATATAATAATGGTCACATTTTATCAAATACTCTCCAAAAATCCAAATGCAATACTGGTACAAAAAGTTTGGCGAAATAAAAATTTTTTGCAGATTTTCGGCGGTATGGCGATCATTTGGAATCGTCCGAAAAGTATGGCATGGCGATTTTCGTAAATGGCTGCACGACGATAGTTACCTGTGCAAAAGTTAGCCTGGTACAAATGGTTGAATGATTGTTTTATTTAAATCAACACATTCGCGTCGGTATGGCGGGCTGTAAGTCACACCGGAAAAGTATGGCATGACACTACCGCCTACTACTTTTTTATGGGCTATCGGTAAATTCTAAAATTTTTGTGTTACAAATCGTTTGACTTTCGCTATTTTTCCGACGAGTTCGACAAACGCCCACGCGACTAAGACACCGGTACCAGCGTTCACACCATCATTTTTCTTTTTGTCATTGCGTACTAAGACCCCTGTAGAACCGCCATCCTTGTTACAAATGACTCGAAATTTTGTGTCAGTATCTCCCGGTCTATAGGAGGCAGTTGAGAAGGCAATCCGACTTTCGCGTTACGCCTCGTCGCTTTTCATGGAAAAATTTCAGTTAAATACGATCTTGTGGCACGCGTCAATACTCATATGACGCAGCCTCTACTTACTCGACCGTAATATAGAGTATAATGTAGAATTGGTTTTTAAATGTTTTCTTTAAAGTTTATTATAGCAGTTTTACTAGTCGGTAGAGGTATCTTATAACAAATAGGTGCATTCGATAATGCAGTCTACCTGGCGTATCTGTCGGCTGTCCGTCACGTCGTCGTTGTCTGTGAACGAAGCGAACGAAGGCCTAAGGTGAAGGCTATTAACTTAAAAACTATCTAACGTATTTTCACACGCTTTTCATCAACGTGTAGTGTTATATTAGTTTTCTAAGATTATTTTATATGAATTCTCCAAGACTTGTTTGAATTGGCCTCTAGGGCCACTTGAGTATTAATTATAGATATGTATTTATTTTAAAGATGAATAATTCTTAATGAATGACTGAAACGGGCAACAGCTAGAATGATATTGATAAGGCTATCACTAACAGATAGGAGTTACTTTGCAAGGAAATAAGCTTTGCTAGCAAAAAAAAACTTATCTTACGCAGAAGAAGTCACTGGCATCCGCTAGTGTAGGTATTAAATGTATAATATCCTATTTTTACAAGACTTAACAAAAAACTGGTTACCTACGTTAGAGATAAATGTTTTGCTGTTCACTAAAGTATAGCTTTGTGATAAAAAGTCGCCTAGCCTAATAACACACCTGCCATTCAACGGGTTTTGCTTCACTGATCTTCTGATCTTAATTTATTAGAAGACGAGTTGCCAATCCGAATCATCTTTCATAATTATCTACAGGTTGGCAATGACATGCGTTTGTATCAACCTCCATGATCATTAATTGCGTAATTAATCATTAGATATTCATCGCCATATATTATTCAGACACATGGAGTTATGGTCGACGCGGCCGTTGAGAGTTGCTAAAATATGCAAATATTTCACTCGTAATATTTCTTCCGAGAAGGGCCCCACTTTACTATGCACCGATCAGGCTGTAGACTTTTACAAAAATGCCAGTAGACGTATCATTATAAAATTAAAGTAATGAAGAGAATTGCCCTTTTTATTTTCTAAGTTTTCTTATATAGTTAACGTGTTTTATTATAAGGAACTTATACAGGGTGTCCCAAAAAGTAGTGATATACTGAAGCTGGGAGGTAGAGGACTTAGAGGGCTATCCGAATCACCCCCATGTGTGTTATGCGATTTTTCGTATTTTCGGAGTTATTACATTTTTTTCAATTTTTCATCTATCGCCGAGTACGATGAGATTTTTATTTATGGTGACGTGAATTATTGCGCTAGATGCTTGATTTTTTTTGTGTGCTAAGCTGAAAGATAGGCCAATTCAGTATGGTAACATTTACTATCGTTAGATCTTTGAATGGAATAAAAAAAACAATTAAGTGCCAAGAAAGATAAAATTACCCAGTATGTTTATAACTTCAAGGGCCCATAAAAAAATAAAATCACATAAAAAAGGTTTTCCATTTGGCTTTTAAAAACTTGCTCTATCGATCAGGTAGCTACCCTAAAAAATTCATTTTATTATTCTGAAGGCTTCAATCGAAAAATTGAAATCTTAATGTGGTAAGTGCAAAATTTTTATTAACATGATGATCATTAAAACCAATAAATAGGTGTTTAATTACCAGAATTTTTTTAAAATAGCCCCGCTGTTGCTCAATGCAAGTGCGACATCACCGTAAAAAGTTATCTTTTTAATGTCTGAATGTTCTTTTATCATTTTTAATGGTTTCTTCTGCTACTATGAATTTCCGGGTTATTTCGTCCAAATTGTGGCAGTCTCTCGTCTTTGTAGTATCCCCACGGAAAAAATTCAATAGGGTTTATGTCCGGAGACCGTGGAGGTCAGGCTAAAGGGCAAAAATACCCTGAAAGATGGATTGGTCGTTGCAGCCTGCGCATGCGCCGGTGACGCCTACCTTAAAGCCTGGCCTCCACGGTCCCTCGACCTAAACCCCATTGAATTGTTTCAATGGGGATACTAAAAAGACCTCGGCTACTTGAGAGAATGCCCCAATTTGGACGAAATAACCCGGAAATTCATAGTAGCAGAAGAAACCATTAAAAATGATAAAAGAACATTCAGCCATTAAAAAGACAACTTTTTACGGTGATGTCGCACTTGCATTGAGCAACAGCGGGGCTATTTTAAAAAAATTCTGGTAATTAAACACCTATTTATTGGTTTTAATGATCATCATGTTAATAAAAATTTTGCACTTACCACATTAAGATTTCAATTTTTCGATTGAAGCCTTCAGAATAATAAAATGAATTTTTTAGGATAGGTACCTGATCGATAGAGCAAGTTTTTAAAAGCCAAATGGAAAACCTTTTTTATGTGATTTATTTTTTTATGGGCCCTTGAAGTTATGAACATACTGGGTAATTTTATCTTTCTTGGCATTTAATTGTTTTTTTTATTCCATTCAAAGATCTAACGATAGTAAATGTTACCATACTGAATTGGCCTATCTTTCAGCTTAGCACACAAAAAAAAATCAAGCATCTAGCGCAATAATTCACGTCACCATAAATAAAAATCTCATCGTACTCGGCGATAGATGAAAAATTGAAAAAAATGTAATAACTCCGAAAATACGAAAAATCGCATAACACACATGGGGGTGATTCGGATAGCCCTCTTGGTCCTCTACCTCCCAGCTTCCGTTCATCACTACTTTTTGGGACACCCTGTATAAGTACTTTGTAGTAACAAATAACAATAAATAACGCAAAGTAAAAGAGATCATCAATTTATTTCTAAAAGAGGAGAAGTTGGTATTACTTATTAAATAACATTAGGAGGTCGAACAATATAATATTTTTTTTTTATAAAAACACAATAATGTTAACTACAAATATTTTACAACAAAACAAGTGGAAATTATTATAGATAACTGGGACATCTAAACAGCAAGTTAAAAACGACATAGGTAGATGGAATATAATTATCTAAGATCAATGAACAGATATGATTCTAATTAAACTATAAGCAAAATAAAGCAAAGTGCTAGGTAGTGTCTACACGTAGAGTCTAGACATTAATTTACAATCAAATCAAACGTATGGCTGATTCTCTCTATAAACCTTAAAATTATCTTTTCACGTCGAACCAACAATAACAAATTGTCCAATCCTATCTATCTATCCCCAGTCTTATGCGAAACCTTGTGCAGCTCCAAAATAAGGCCCATCTAAGTCTTCGGATGAAGCGCGATGATATGACGTGGCAAGATTAAATTAAATTTTGATGTTTTGTGTGTGCGATTTGTCGTCGTCATCGCTGTGCTCTTCCTGCAGCAGCAAGCTGTCGGGCGGGCCGCGGGGCGGTGCGCGCCCGCTGCCGCTCCGCCGGGAACCCCCTCTCGAAAACATCCGCGATAGTTGAGCAAATTTCTTCCGTGAGACTATAATACAAATATTAGAAGATCGGTTTCCAGATAAAGATGTAAGTTATTAGTCTTTAATATAAGGGAAACTAATTATGAAATATTAATATTTTAATAACAACTCTATTTTACATGAATACTGATGATGGATGACCCTCTCACTAAACTCCATCCAGTGTTCATTTAGTATCAATTAAAAAAAAAAAAGATCGATATAATTTATTTACTATAATTTACTACTGATTGCAATTTTGCAAATCTACATTAGATAATAAAATATGTATTTGTAGAGTATTTTATAAGCACCAATGGTTAAAAATTGATAAGTTAAGTCAGATATGAAATTTCAATAAAGTTTAATAATAACTTACGTTTGCCCATATTTTTCAGTCTTTCCTTAAAAGCCGCTTCATCATCATGACATTTTGTTTTATTTCCTTGTTCACTGTCCAATGCTGCTATGAACTCTTGGTTCCATCGCAGTTCGGCCATGAATTCCTCGTTCTGAAGGAATGTGGCGATGCGGTCGTCATCCATTTCGAGATTAAGATCTATTCTAGCATCTGTATTGGGAGGTATGCGTAGGAACATCGGTGGTAGGGGACCTAGCATTCGCGGAACCCATTTTTTACGTACAGCTAACGGCACCGACTCGTCTTCGACGTCTCTGCAAGCAACACCTAACTCAAGATATATACGAGTACGACTGTATTAAAAAGTTATTAATTGCAATATAGATAACTACTAGTTCTGCCTGAACAGTTCAATAATATGTCCCGAATATTCTTATCAAGATCCGTAAAGGAATTTAGATGGAAATAGATTTTTTCGTACCTAGTAGATATATACTAAATTGAAATTGAATTATCTATATGAAAAATGTGCCAGATAGATAGCATAAAACTAACGAAATAGATGATATTGAGTGGTGAGGAATTCAATAAAAAAATATTAATAGTATTCTAAATGTATTAAAGCGATTCAAAAGCGCTTATAAAAGATGTCCAATTGCATAAATAAGTTGCTGAATTTGAGATTATGCAATTGGAAGAAATTTCATGATCAAGAAGCTACTTAATAGTTGTAGGTCAGTGGCGTGTTCTTGGCTCAGATGAATCTGCCGGTCTCTGATAAACGCCTAGCAAGCGACTCGCTACATTATAATTGATGAATTATTTATGCAATATTTAGATGATTACTGCCATACTCGTATATGAAATAATGCACCGTGGGCGAAACATGTCTTGAAAGTTTACAACCGAGTATAATGCATGAGCAAAAACAAACTTAACCAATAAAATAACAAATTGTCGTCTTTTTTACCATTATTGCCGTTTATTGCACGCCTCATAAGCGAAGCGTTGAGGTGGGTACTACTGTCACTTCGCGCAAAACATCTGATTTTTCAAACTTAAAATGTCTTTATGTATCATACATTGCACTTGTAAGATAATACATACACACACATATTAAGAAAAAACACTATTTTTAACGTTCATGATATTTTTGATGTCATTTTTGTTATTTAAACTAGTTAAAAAACAGTTTAAAAAAGTTCTGTCTTGGACGTCCGTGTGTCTGTATGTGCGGATCCTTTTTCTTGTTAACACGATAGCGACCGAAATACTTTACTAATCGAGTCTTTTTTTTTTCTCTTACGCTTGAGTATGCTCAGGAATAGAACCCTTTCATTTTTCAGGGTCTGATTCGATGTGGTTTAATTGTTATTAAATAAACAAAAATAATAATTAATAAATATTTATTAAAAAAAAATTATGAGGCGTGCACTTTTGGATTTTCCAAATTATTTTGCCCTTATTGTAAAGGTGGAGCAATTTTCTTAAAATTTTCTTTAAAAATATGGATTCCTTAGATTTCCATGAAAAATAAAAACGAGTAAATTTGGTGATACGAAACTCGAAAGCTTACGACAATGTGTCAAAAATAATAGGTATGTTACATTTAATTAAGATAATCCAAACTGATTTTTCATATTTTTTTTTTATATTGATGGTAACTGTAAAAAAGGTTTATTTATTTATCTACTATTGCATCACATAATGTGCTAGCTACTTACACAAGTGCTGTGGTATCATTATCATCGCCGTTCTGAACAGCGCGTGCTGACCGGCGGCTGCTACGAGAAGGCGAGCAGCTTTCTACGCGCTCTATCTCTAACCGCAGTCTTTCATTCTGGTTGTCAGTGCTCATAGCCAGCAGTTGGTCGATGGTAGCATCAACCGCACCCTGGTTAGCACGCAGCACGGCTTCGATAACGTCATCATCCATGTCCGGAAACATGGTTTTAAAATCCGTCATCGCCTGCGTGAACTCGAGTTGCATCGTCGAAGCCATCGTGCCGGCCGCGGCGGGTCGTAGTGCGTGATCTTCGAGAGGTGTCACGAGCGCGGATCTCTCGCCGGCAAAACAGCTGATACGTCACTCGGATTTGGCGCAGTGTAGGAAACCGTTGCCGTGTAGGCATCGGCCATTCTCGCGACGCGCTGGATATTGCGTCGGTCGGTTTGTGTCCCCCACGCCACTAATTAGCGATATTAGAACGCTAATGTAATACAGCGCCCTGCACTGAACGTTACCATGATGTGCAATTTTCACTTTCTGTGTTTCAGGTGTGCAATGCGCTTGCGTGAGTGCAGAGGAACGCGGAGGGTGTAGTCGTCGATATAAATAGAGCCGCGTGAAACTACGACGGCGCGCTATGTTGTTGCCTCGTCCGGCAAGCGGCATGCGCGCATGTCCGACTATTGTTTGTAAATTACTTTCATCATTTTGACCTTTTTATATTCTTCTGCGACTGCACCGTTCATGGTTGTGCAGAAAGAGCATAAACAAACCTTAGCACTTCGTACGTGACTTGGACATAAATACTTTTATGAAATACCTACTGGGTATATGGATTCGATTTTGTATTTTATTGCGTCTTTGTTCCAGGGCGTAGATTACTTAAGTCAACAAGTTTTAAGATCCGAGAAACACTTTACGTACCTACCTACTCGTAGAACTTAGATTTTATCATTATATTGAAGTGAAACTTCTTTAGGCAGGTTGAGAGCAAAATTTCAAGGTCGCGTCGTGGCAATTACATCAATTCATAGAGTAAGGCGACGATTTTGGTATATTTGAATCTTGCCAAAGAAGTTTCACTTATGACGCGTGTGCTCGGCACGCACGTATTTTTTATTATTTTATGGCTTTATTTATTCTTCATTAATATAATATGCCCAATACGCCTCTAAGAATTATTAAAAGAACTCTAGATTTGCTATGTTAAAATTTGTAAATATACATAAATTAATGAATTTTTATATGTATTACATAGATCGTGATGATTCCCTGGAGCCTCATAGGATATTTGTCGCTAATTGAAAACTTGAAGGGAATTTAAAAGAGGATGGAAGCATGGATGGGGAAGCATGTATTTAGGTGCACGCGAGCACAGACGCGTATTATTTTTATACAGACAGTTTTTATTTACTTATTTATTAATCACAAACATTTATTAGATGGATAATTCGAAATAGATCTAATTCAGAAGAAAAAGTAAATGTTATTTTATACTAGCTTTGCCGCGCGGTACCAGCTACGGACGAACGCGCGAGCAAATCCTAGAATATAATTGTGAGACCAGAATTTTCTTAGCGGAAGAAAAAAAGGGGAACGCCGATTATTTTAACGAATAGACATGCATTGTCAACATTTATTTTCAAGTTTTTATCTTACACACATGAATAATTAAGTGCCTTATCGTGTAATATTACTATACAACAAATAATATTATCAATAATAAAAATACAGTATTCATCTAAGTGCGACACATTGGATATTTCATATATTATCCGAGATAGGCTAAGTACAATTGTTAGTTTGCAAATATATTTTACTTCACAGGAAATATTATCTTACTATGGATAGGCCGTAGTAGAACTACATCGAAGAGCTTAGCTTATATATATTATTAAATTTGACACGAGCGTAACAGACTAACAGATCAAATAATACAATAAAATAGGGTTAGTTTCTTTGAAGTTAGGTTTTAACTTATCAAATTATCTGTTATTTAGATATTCGAGTAAGGGCCGATTTTTCAATGCTTGGATAAAACTTATTCGTCGGATAATGTATAAAACTACCATTTTAAAAAAAGTATTCTAACTGCCCGTATTTGACAGTTTACGTGACATTTTAATATTATTGTGTAATACTTTATTGGACGGATAAGTTTAATCCAAGCATTGAAAAATCGGCCATAAGTAAATTAAAATAACTTTTTGATCTTTTAAAACATACAATTGACACAACTTAATTGCCTTTCAAAATGGACGGTCCTGAGCTCTATGAATATGTTTATCCTAACCAATTGTTCAAAAGAATATGAATCGTCTGAATGAGAAAAATATTACATAAAGTATAGAATAATTATTGAAATTAAATTAGATTGTGCGAAAGAGGTGGCATAGACCGTAAGTAATTACCACATATAGAATTTCTAAGTATACTTGAAGTCGATGTAATTAGAGTAATTATATAATAAATAATTAAATTGCATTTCCACTTTAGACATTCAATAAAATTGAAAACACGATTTCATTTGTTGTAATTATTGTGTGATTTGAAAACAATACAAAATACGTAGAGAATAACAAAACAAAATTTCGTTTATAAATATTATCTTTATTTCTTTGAAGAATAAAATGTATAGTTTTGTTTAAGATTTAATGCTAATAACGCAAAATAAAATAAAAAGACACCAAGAGATCGCAAATTTTTGCATTTCTACGACATCAAAACGCTACCTATAATACTATATTTCATTTTTAATTCATTGTTCCATGAAATGACATCGCATAATATTAGAAGATGTATAATTGGCAAAATATATTTATTTGGACCCAAAGAAAATTCATGATTTAAAAACTAGAATACATGACACACAAACCTATAATGGTATAAGGTAAAAATATAAAAAAGAAACAGATAAATTATAAAATTAACATGTCATAAAAAGAAATATGGCAACAGAGTAAAAATGGAATACAAGATCTTTTTTTTTGGGTAGATCGAGGCAAACGTGCAGACGCGTCACCTGATAGTAAGAGACATACACCCATAGCAAAATTGCTAGTAATATAATTTTGGATCAGTGTAGAATTCTCAAAGAGAATATGGGTTTCCCGCCCCAAAATAAAGTCCATGTGATAAAAAAACCATTAAAATGATTGCATAAAAAATAAGTTAATGAAGACTTAGCAGTTAATGGTAATGTTTAGACGGGAGCCTGTGAGCCCTGTTGCGGGAGGACTACCATAGTGTTTGTGGGGGCATTTTGTCCTTCTGCTTGAGCTTCAGTTCCATCCTTGTTAGCTTGGTTGGCGGCCTGTTAATGAAAAAAATATCATTAATTAATAATGAATTTTCTACACACAAGACTCAATCAAATTGACTGAAAATCAACACATAATCAATATACATAATATGGTAAACAGTCAGATACACATTATTCTAGCAATATTTAGGTATAGTGATGCAGTTATAGTACACCTGAGATTCTTATGTTGGACTTTCACTGTTGTTCACTGTTGTTCCTGTTGGTTGGTTTCACCATTCAATAAGCAGACCAGAGCAATGAGCAATGAAGTTCACATTGCACTTACCACAGGCACAGGGTTGGCAGCCATGAGCGTAGCGGCGCGGTACGATGGGGGCGGGGTCTGTTTGACCGCCTCCTCGTAGTCGGGCAGCAGGATCGAGTACTGCGGCACGGGCAGCGGCGCGCGGCTGTACGGGGCGATGGGGCTCACGGAGAGCGCACTTACCACAGGCACAGGGTTGGCAGCCATGAGCGTAGCGGCGCGGTACGAGGGGGGCGGGGTCTGTTTGACCGCCTCCTCGTAGTCGGGCAGCAGGATCGAGTACTGCGGCACGGGCAGCGGCGCGCGGCTGTACGGGGCGATGGGGCTCACGGAGAGCGCACTTACCACAGGCACAGGGTTGGCAGCCATGAGCGTAGCGGCGCGGTACGAGGGGGGCGGGGTCTGTTTGACCGCCTCCTCGTAGTCGGGCAGCAGGCTGGAGTACTGCGGCACGGGCAGCGGCGCGCGGCTGTACGGGGCGATGGGGCTCACGGAGAGCGCACTTACCACAGGCACAGGGTTGGCAGCCATGAGCGTAGCGGCGCGGTACGAGGGGGGCGGGGTCTGTTTGACCGCCTCCTCGTAGTCGGGCAGCAGGCTGGAGTACTGCGGCACGGGCAGCGGCGCGCGACTGTACGGGGCGATGGGGCTCACGGAGCCCTCGCTGGATATCACGAAGGGCGTGAGGCTGGTGAGCGCGTGCGTGCGCATCGTGAGGTACTTGTAGCAGCGCCACACCATGTTGATGAAATACGCCTGGGAAAATATTTGATATTAAAAACTTTTTATAGTCGATTTCCGTTAATCAAAGGTTCAATAAGGAATCAGACAGCTTTTATTTCTTTGAATAAATTGTTTATTACTTTCTAACACATTCTAGTTTGTTTCCTTTTTATTGTTCTTAGTTAAGAGGTTAACATCATAACATGCTGTCAGTTGTTAAAGTTCATCTTTATGTAACATTGGACTATTCAAACACAATAAAACTAGTTAAAAAACTACATACCTTCTGGAGAATAGCGACAAGGAAGGCGCACAGTATGAGGAAAGCCAACGCAGGGGCGGGCAGTGTTAGCAACTCGTTCCGCCATGGAACGCGACGAGCGTCCTTCACCAGGCGGTGGATCGAGCGCACGTAGCAAAGATATCCCATACCAGTTAATCTAAATTAAAAAAATGAAAGAAAAATGTATTTTATTTTCTAATTTCCTCCCAACATTAGAAATTTGTATAAATTTGAAAATTTATTATTCAATTTCCTAATTCTTAAACGTCTGGAACTACTGTTACCAAAACATAAACTAAATTATTACAACCTTAAAACATATTCACTTTATTAGTGCATGAAAAATTAATAAAAAAAATTTTTTTGATTATAAAAATTTATAAATAAGTACACAAACTGTATTACATAACTCATTGCACAATCGATATTCCATTTTTGTTAACATAAAACAATTCTGTCATATCACAGTATTTAATTTAATAGTACATATGTGAAGAAAAAAAATCTGTTAAGCATACTTACACGGTGATGGCGAAATCAAAAATTTGTAGACAAAAGAAAGGTAAGATATGGGCAGGTTTGCCGCGAGCTGCACCATATATTAACATCAGAGTGATAGCCAGAGTGCACACTGTAACTAGAGCACCAACATCTACGTCATCTGAATAAAAATAAACAACAGTAGTTAAAAATTAGTGTACTTTTAGAAGTATACATGAATGAATGTTCAAATCACAAGTCAGTAACAACAATGCATATCTAATTTTATATCAATTGTTACAGTCACATGCTTACGGTATATATAGCTGTGGTCTCTTGGTTTAACAGCATATTGTGGACTGGGAGGTGCTTCCACATTAGACAAGGGTGTGGGTAATGCTGAACCAACATCATGCCAATCTACAAAAGTCTCCTGCTCCTGTTCAAAGTCCTGCATCAAAGCTGGATCCCTGACCACAGCAGCCAAGAATCCCAGAGCTATGAGATGAAGGGTCTGAAAAATTTGTATATTTCAAATGAAAATACTAAGTAAAGGATGAGGGATGTTAAAAATAATTTTGATCCAATAAAATCTTATTACGATAATGAAGTATTTTGTGCAGATTAATGGATGTAAGATTATAAAGATTTTTATCATTTTAAATCCTCTGATCAACCAAGTATGCATATATTGATAACAAAGTCTGCATTTTGATAGAAATATATCGTAATATTTTTATAAAATATGAAAGAACATGCATTGAATTATAGAAATACTTACCAAATGCCAAGAACCAAGAAGTATGGTTCCGGTTCGTACATGCAAGCATCCACAACAGCGCCATTCCTTACTGCGCTCAGTACCCATTTTATTTCGAAATCTTAACATTTTGACCTACAAATATTGAAAATATTTTAATTTTAATTTTTAATTAAAAGGCACTGCTATGTTTTATTCATTTCCTTTTAATTGTGTATTATCATATCAACACAGGAAATAACCCATATTTAAATGATATAACATAAACATTGTGATGTTGTGAACTTGAAAAATAACTTGTGCCAATTATATGGTGAAATGTAGTTCCACAATACACATGTAAGTACCCTTTTCTTTAGGATTTGAAGTTATTAAACACAAATTGAAGACATCATTGCTTCATATTTTTGAATTTGATTAGTAAACACATATTGATGCATTATGTAATGAGTGACTCAATATCTGAATAAAAGAAGTTAGTAGTAGTATATGTCTAGGAGTTACTAAAAATGATAATACTGGATATAATGAAACATTTATTTGTATGGTATCAGCATATTGTAAACTAGCTTTCCGCCTACGGCTTCGCCCGCGTTTTCAAAGAAAAACCCGCATGGTTCCCATTCCCGTGGGATTTCCGGGATAAAACCTAGCCTATGTTACTCGTGGATAATGTAGCTTTCGAATGGTGAAAGAATTTTTAAAATCGGTCCAGTAGTTTATGAGCCTATTCATTACAATCAAACAAACAAATAAAGTTTTCCTCTTTATAATATTAGTGTAGATGAGGCATTAAGAGAAATTTGTCTAGAATTTTTTAGTCATTCACCAAAAATTACTTTAAAAGATCTGCTTTTCTCTTCCAAAATGTACACAACTGCAGAAGTTATAAGCAACAATTACACTTTTTTTTATATATTTTATAACAATTAATCCTTTTTTTATATATTCCTTGAAGTACGAGGATGGTTCTTATGTAGAGGAAACATAAATATGAACCACGGGCGAAGCCAGGGCGGACCGCTAGTTACTTATAAATTTGTTACAAAAAAGGAAAATCACATTTAAGACTAATCATAGATTGCTTCTTCGATTAAAATGTATCGACTGGAAACAATATCACAAAATTGAGCAATTATAATACCAGTAGTTGGTGATTTAGATGTTTTTTAGTTTATGTTGCAATGAGTAAGTCCAGTTCCGAGAATATGTGCACCAATAATATTACAACAATAAATACAATATATTATAAGAATAACTCCTGTGTGTATTCATAAAAAAGATTGCATATCGATAACTACGCATTACTCATATGTGTCACAAGTTTATAGAGAGTGCCTATAATCGTTTTATGAATTACACAATAAAATAAAAATGGAATCATAATAAGAAGCGTATTCAATATTCATATTACATTACATTGATTCCATATGTGTTGGGAATGTAAGGAGGATAGATTGTTTATTGTAATTTTCAACTTACGTTAAGGTCAGTCAAATAACAAAATACTGCTTTTGATTTTCACTAAAACAAGGAACTTTACTTTTACTAAACAATTAATTTCAATAAAAGTATCAACACATCAATATAAAAATCACAATTCAAAATTAAATAATCTTCATTTAAGTAGGTATGTACGTAAATCGTAGAAATCACGTAGAAATGTCAATGTGACAACTGACAGATTGAAATAATGACTATTGAGTTTAGAGCGTAGAGTGAGAATGAACTATAGAGACGACATCGGCGTATACCCGAACGAGATGGCGAATCCTTACGTCAATGTTGCCAACTATTACAAAAACTTTTTATCCGAAAAACTGGCAAAATATCTATAAATGTTTGGGTATTTTTTTGTAAGATAGAAAAAGACAGATTTGAAAAGATTTTGTTATTTATTAACTTAACTAGCGACCCGCCCCGGCTTCGCACGGGTGCAATGCTGATACTAAATAGTAAATAAAATATATATAGTAAAAGTTTTTGCTGGGACATCCCTTCAAGAAGTCATGTGAGCCCCTACCTTAATACCGCAAACGTCCTAAATATGAAAAAAAGACGCCAGGTACACTTTGCCACTTTACTTTTTGAATTGATGCAGTCGAAAATACCCACATATCTCTACGAAAAACTCGCATGGGTAGGTGAACGAAGTGCCTTAAACTACCTAACTAGGTCTGCAAACTGTAAACTATCCATACCCAAGCACCACTCAGCTGCATTCAAGGGTAGCTTTCGATACAATGCCACTAAGTGTTGGAACAACATCCCACCACCATTAACCAGTTTGACAAATATTAATAATTTTCGTTTTCAATACCGGAAACATATTTTAAAATCCTGTTCTAACACTTAGTGCATTTGTATCGAATTACACATTAAATATCTATTTTATAACATAATATTATATACGCATTTATTCTCTGCCTATCTATCGTTATAATTATTATTAACATTGTATACATAATTTCATTTTATTTATTTACATTATATACATAATTATAGGTCTACCAGAATCTGATGGCATATTTATATTTAAAAAATTAAAGATTTTCATGTGGCAACTTAATTTGACAACTATCAAATTGGTTGTCAAATTATTTGTTTTGATGATAAATTTTTAGGATTTTGTCTTCAAAATCTTCTAAATGTCGATAAAACCGCTGCGATCACAAGCAAGAGGTGTTGTTTACAATGTGTATAGAAAAATATTCGATGAAGTAGGGTCAAACTCATCACAATTTTCAATTTTAAAGCGCGTGAAAGATTTTATTGCTAAGTTGGACTTACCCGTTTTGATACTTTAAATTAAAAATGTTATAAATAGGTATATAATATTGTTTGTTGATTAAAATATAATTTTATGAAAACTTATAACAGGAGTTTCCAATTCGGCTATTTGTCAAGTCCAAGGTGTACAAGTCAATTTTATAATGTGTTAAATCTTACGAAAATAAACATGATTTTATTTTATTATTGTTTTATTTTATAAAAAATTATAAACAATCGTTAAATATAGTAAATAAGTTTTGATCTGCATTATCATTACATCCATATTTTCACATGCCATAATTATATATTATATTCAAATATAGGTGTGTAATACATAATATTATGTATTACCTTTAGAACATAATATGTATATTATACATGTAATAAGTACCTACATAATATTACGTGGATATCTCATTATTAAATACAGTATTATCCACTTGTGTAATATAAGTAATGATATTGAGGACAAAATAAAAAATACGCAGTATCAAGATCGTTCAGTCCATTTTCCCTAGGGTTGCACACTCAAAATTTTGATTTCCCTAATTGCCATCAGATTCTGGTTTACCTATACATACTGATATTATATATATATTATATCTATCATATTAATAGAAATATATCCTTCACATAATATACTCATGTTAAATTTTCATTACATGTAATTCTAGACTGAAACTCCAATAGTCACTTGGGGTCACTGAAAATCAGTGGTGGTAAGGTATTAATCACCTTGCCATCATAAACTGAGTTGGCTCCATTTGTCAGGTCACTCACTGCCACATTACCTACTGTTTCTTAGGAATAAGCTTCTTCTTATTCTTATTATTTTTCTTTTATTTGTTTTTCCTTTGTAAATCAATTTGTAATCATGATGTGATTCTGACAATAAATAAAGAAAAAAAAAAAATAAATAAATACACTACAGAAAAACTGTGAACGTTGTATATAAAAACATAGCGGCCCGCTCCGGCTTCGCACGGGTATAAAATATATAGCCGGGCAATATAATATTAACTTTTGAAATTAACAAAGTAATATTGTTCAACATGATTTTTTATTAACTTTTGAAACATAAAAGTAATATTATAGAACAATGAAATCAATTTCAAACGGAAGAGAATATAGGTAACAAAAATTAGAGGAAAAGTTATTTACGATCGATCTGAGATCGGGATTAAAAAAAACTATAACTGTGGAATAAAGTTTAATGGTAAAGTTGTAGGTACATATTTAAAATATTTATTACAACTTTTGCTTTTACACTTCTCGCAATTAACCACAAATATCGAAATATCCCAGTTCATATATTTTTTATAAAAAAACAAGGCTAAAGTTTAGATATCATTTCAATCAATGGTAAATAATAATAGAAAATACAGTAAAATTAGGACAAAAAAGGTCAAGTGCGAGTCGGACTCGCGCACCGAGGGCTTCGAACAAACTTAGGTAATTGTTTTATTATGTTGTATCTTTAAATGTTGCTTGTAGCAATTTTTTCTTTGTCTGTGCTATAGGACGTGGGGAGTACCTTGTAGGTTGTGATTCCCTTGCAAGTAGTTGCTAGTTTCAGAATATGCGGTTTTAATTGCTATTTCTTCTGATTCAAATTCAAATTGAATTTGAATCAGAAGACAGAATAATATGTTATAAAACAGATACGGGAATAATTACGAAAGACAAAAATTTTTTATTACATTATATAAAAAAAAATATTTTTATTTTTAACTTATAACCCCTTTACTCATGAACGCAAATATTGTAATGTATTCAATTGATATTCACATCAAAAACTTAGCTTTATAGTCATAAGTGTATTTCTCTCACGCATTACTTGTCATTTTAGTGCCTATCTATACATATAATAAAATCGTAGGAAAGTCAAAACTGTACATTGAATATTTTTTTAAAAGAATACTTGATCCATGATCTATAATCGATATAGAAGCCAAAAATATAGTTTTTAGAATTTTTGTCTGTTTGTCGGTTTGTCTGTTTGTCTGTTTGTCTGTATGTATTTCCGGGCTAATCTCAGAAAGTACTGCATAGATTTACTTCAAATTTTGCATGAATATTCCTAAGAGGTCGGGTGAGGATAGTTTAAACATATTATCATGATATCACCTTCGCGGGAGGAGCTGTGAACCTTTAATTTTCTTACATATTCCGTGTACTACGACAGCGTACAATCTAAAGACTCATGTTTAAATGTTGGTTTCGAGTAAGCCATGCTATTATCTAGCTTTACAAAATAAAAACTATGTCATTTACGTAATTTGGGCAGAGAAACAGTTTAATGAATTTAGTAGTATAAAGACAAATTTGAAACAGCGCCATCTATGAGATTTCGTAAAAATCAAATCAATTTACATGTTATCACTACTGAACAACTGTTGAAAATTAATAATTTAAATATAATCATGTTATTTATTTAACTCTTTAACCCATATCTTCCCTTCCCTATAAGGTGCGCTTATATTTCGTGTGAATATACTACATTTTTAAAAGTGAGGGTAGATGTTTATTATTTTAAGTCAAACTAGACACCATTATAATTAATCTAATATTGATTGTGTTCATTGGTTACATTTTTAATCTTCGTGTTTTATAAATTTATAAAGAATAGAAAAAATTCGATCACGAGGCGGGACTCGAATACATAATTTCGTGATCGAATGTTTCTATTCTTTGTAAATTTATTATTTATAAATTTATATTTATAAAGCATTTGAATAAATAAATAAATAAATAAATAAAATTAAAATAAATGTCATAAAACCAAATATATCAAATTCAATCTTCGTGTTTTGTGAACGAGGTACCGACCGTACTGGGATGAGAGTACATGATATTATACCTACTCATCATCCAGGATTGCTTAGAGCATTTTCACACTGAAAAAGATGTTTTCTTTGAATCGTAGTTGCTTCATTTATTTATTTTTAATCATTTTACATAATAAGTTTTATATTTGCCCATTTTCATTATATTTTATAAATAAAATGGAACCAACATAACTTTGTTGTGTAGGTATCATTTCTCTATTAATAATCCGTAGGCATATTTTCCGAGCACCCCATTTAAGGTGCGGTCCTGAAATTATAAAAAGTTAATGTATACTTTTGCCTAATATAAGCTCAAGATCATTTTTAGATAAAAATAACAAAAAGAACTTATTTATTAAAATTTAGTAGATAAAAGAAATTATGTTACGATTTTATAAGAAAACACAGTATATTTATTAGGCGGCGATGATCTCTTCCAGGCAAAAGATATTCATCAGCTCAATAAAATTGAATAGTTGTTGTTAGTTATTCTTTAAATTCACTGATTGTAATGAGCATTTCCGCATGCAAGTTGTATCGTAGTTTAGATATATCATAGTTTTGACACATTACAGTTCCAACAAAACCCTCAAATTTTTGAGCAGAGTTGAGCAAGATAATTTAAAAAATGTGCTGTGTTAAGTATTATAGAAAAGGTTAGTTCGTTGATAATTATCATTTCTTCATCATTTACATGGGTGTTGTTAAATGTTAGTAAAAATAAACTTTGACTGTTAATACTTTTGTTCAGTATTTACCTGTATGATTATTGCTTGGTAATTAATATGTATATTTTCATGTCGTATAGCTAATTATAAACATAAGTGTGATGTGAAACTAGCTGGATTTATTTTTACCCACTCACAGCCATATCTTTTATATTAAAATAGTGTAAATCATAATATTTTTTCACAATTAAAAATATTTCCTTTTTTCTGATGGTGTTGGCATCGAATTAAACCGCGCTGTCGTTTCGTTCACTAAAAGTGATGTTATGAGGACCGAATATGTAGCCGCCTCAACTTACGGAAACGAGAGTAACCTGCGTTGTCTGTTAGTTATTGTATAGTCGAATTTAACGTTACATGGAAATTGGAATCTAAATATATTATGTATACTTAGGTATATTAAATCTGTACATGAAATATATTTCCTAAATAACTATCACGGGGTGATTAGGGATCGACACTGATGCCAAAGAAGCAAACAGTAAAATTTTTGTCCGTATAACCGGTATAGAAACAAAAACTACTCGACGGATTTAAACGAAACTTGGTACAATTATTTTTCATATTCCTGGGCAGAGCAGTAACTCCATTTTTAAGCTTTCGTCGCGTGTGCAACCTTAATGGTTAAAGCTACACAGAAATCATGTATGAAAGAAATGTTCTCCTTATTATATAAAAAATATCTCCCATCATAAATGTCTATCTTTTATGGTTGACTCACAATAACACGTGTAACTTCCGATAGCTTAGGAGTTCGAAGCTTTCTGATTATATTTGTCTATAACACTCTCAGCCCGTTTTAACTCAATTTTTATTTTCATGCATCAGTGCCACCTAAAAAATCTTTATCTCGAAATTCGAGCAAAGCTAAGAAAATGAGAAATAAGAGTTCTCAAGAATCGTTAGAGGTATACTCTAGGCCGAAAACAACACGTGTTATGCCGAGAACCTGAAACCGCTTCACAACGAGAATTGCGGCTCACAGCTGACCGCGAACGGCATGTACTATCCCGTGAGACCGAAACCTTCACTGAGAGGGTATAACGTCTCACAGCTGATCACGGCCGTCACATTTTATCTCGAGAATCTGAAACTTTTACTCAATATGAAGACCGTTTGACAAATGATAGGGTGCACCGTAATATTATTCGATCTCTTGAAGATGAACATGAGCATAAGCAATGACTAGAGTAGGGACGCGAATATTACAATTAATTGAGACAAAAACGATTATTAAGTTTGTTTAATGAAAGATTAAGAATTGAAACTATTCGGTCTCTGGAAACGGACGAATAGCGAGAGGCCCCTCTTACTGCAGACAGATTTCGCATAGTCTTAATGACTTAGAGGTACCTAAACATAGAAGATCAATCTACGAATTCGGTGGTGGGGTCCGACAAATATAAAAGTGGGTTTTCTTATAACCTCACAATTGATTACAGATCATCTTCTGTATAGGCGATATTAACGTAGTATGTTATTTTTGTAATGCTTTAAAGTGGAGTAAGGAGTCGGCTTTCGTTTGAAGATACACCGGAACCTTTGAAATCACTACTTTTAGAGGAACATGACGTGCAATCTAAACAGTTCTTAGACAATATTCGCTCTTATAGTAGTGCGTTTCAAATGATCCTTTGGTGCTCAACAATTATCAGAAGGTCCTTTCATGCTTACTTTTAAGATACAAGGTCAAGTTTACCATTTGATAGGATCCCTTTTGCCTGAAGGCCAACCTAAGTTTCTTTAAATATATTTTGTATTCGACTACAACGAATAGTCGAATACAAGAATTATCAATATTTCTCGAATTTAAAACTGAACTCATTTCACAATTTTAGAACATGTTTCATCAGGTTAATTCGTATGTATGCAGTTTTAAATCGACATTAGAAGCTTTTCCTCAAGATGGTGATATTAATATAAGATTGTTATAAATGCCGATAGACGGACGTCTATCGGCACTCAGGAACTCCCTGGGCGTGTATAACGCCCAGGCCACAGTATTACAATTTTTCGCATATTTTCGCATAGCAAAGGAGGGGAACTCGCGGGGGGTCAAGTGACGCGGGCCACGTACCATTAACATGCTTAGTTTGTGGTATCGAGCGCGAAAGAAAATCATCGTGTTTTTGTTTTGTTACTATGTAAACTAACGTAATTTAATACTTAGGTACATATTCTATAACGGTGCGCTCAAACTGTTAATCTACATTTAATTTAGATTATTATTTGAAATACTAAGTAATGTAGAATTTAAATCACATTCCTTCATGTTTTCCTCAGATTTTCAATTTTCTCCGATTTTAAGATTTTCAGAGTGTTCAATTTTAATGTAGTTAAATTTTATAAGAGACAATTAAGAACATTCAAAAATAAAGTGTCACGTATTTTTTTTAAACGACGAATGACCTAAAACGACGTAATCGCGGACGAAGTCGCGGGCAACAGCTAGTTTATAATAAAAAAGTACTGGGAATAGTTCAAATTAAAAACAAATTAAACGAAATACATTTATTTGAAAATGAACAGCAAAATGACGGTAGAAATAAATGGGTAGAGGTTCCGCGATAATGTGCGCGCGAGTAGCAGACGAAAGCGCGCCGCACCGCGGTGAGGAAGGCGCGGGGGGTGGCCTTCCGGATTTTACTCCAACACGGCCTCTCCTGACGGGGCAGCGTCCTCGCTGCCTTCAGTGGCAGCTGCAGCTCGTGTGGAAGGGCCAGCTTCGCAGTCTTCAGCGTTATGATGTGCATCGTAACCTGGAATATACAAAAAAACCGACATTGAAAAAAAAATACTTAAACCAATGCAAATGAGGAAAACTGAACCGGAAAACCGAACCGTGTAACAAACTTTACACAAACATTAACATTTAATATTAAAAAAAACATTTCACGATTTTGGGGAAAATTTTACCCTGTACTGGTATCCCTCATGTTAATCACATGATTATACCATAAATTTGAAACTACGTAAAAACAAATGGCGTCCTGAACAACAAGAACACTTCGTAATTTAGTCGGATAACACAAAAAAATGTTTACGTCTATTTCGATGAAAATATTATATATTTGTAGATAATTTCACATTAGAGTTAATGAAAATGTATCAACTATATCCAGTTCTATAAAACAATATACTTCAAATAAGTTTACTTACGTATGAAAGGTAATATTTGGTAATCTTCGTTCCGGCCGATTTTTACAACCAATCACACTACAACGCACCATATTTTCACTTAAAGTCGGATTAAAACAGATCACTGTCAATGTTTATTAAACTTTGAAGTCACTTAACAGCGAGAAAAAACAGAAAACTAGCAAAACAATGGACTGTAGCCGCTTGTTTGGGACAAACTGCCTTTGTCCCCAACAAAAGAAATCGCATAACATGAGAGAAACAAAAAACAATGTTTCTGTCTCGCTTGCTCTTAGCTTTATAGTCATAAGCTCAGAGGAAGTCATAAGTGTATTTCTCTCACGCATTACTTGTCATTTTAATGCCTCCTCTATGGTTCATTCTCACTCTACGGTTTAGAGAGTTCATGTCTTGTGGTGCATTTACACACTCGTTTTTGTCTCGCACACACTTAGCGCACACAGGTCTCGCAAGTCGACAGTCGTGAGTCGTGACACGTCGTGACCAGTAGCACAGTATGTGATTTGTGAGTAGTATTGTTGCTACTATTTGGTTGTAACTCGACGATATCGATATAAAATTATATTTATCAAACATTCTTTATCGAGTCTAAGCGCATCACGTAAACCACTAGACACTAAAGATGTGGATATGTTACCGGAAATGTATGTAATCCGTCATTGTATACAATTCCTAGGAAATATATACAATTCCTAAAATCGCACGGAAATTTGTGAAATAAATTATTTTATACACATTTCCTAGGAAATCTATACATTTCCTAAATAGCTAACGGAAGTGTAAAACATTTAAGATATTGATATGTCGCAGGCTAATTGTATATAATCTATGCCGATAATTCGTAATCAGAAATTTTTGGTTTGGATGAGAGGGTAAGTTAGGTTAGGTTCGTGTTTTTTTAAAACTACACAGAAATAGGAGCCCCACGAAGTGGGGCTCCGTCGGCTCGCAACCGTATTTTTGTAGAATTTTGGAAAAAGACAAATTTTTGGCATATTAAAACAGCTCGCCGTAATGTAATACGGCGGATTATACAATCCGACTGCGCCAAATATACGCGGGGACAGCGGGACGAGGGGACTGATTACTTGCCAAATGAAAATTTGATTTTATAAGAATAAATATAAGTTGATTTTGTGATATTTACGTTAAAAGTTAGATAGTTGATTTTTAAAATGTTAATTAGTAAGATAATAATATGAACATAATATTATTACAATTTTACGGTATGACTGTTACCCGATTGTATCAATAAGAGCTATAATAAAAAAAAAATAATTTGGAAAATCCAAAAGTGCACGCCTCATAATTTATTTTTAATAAATATTTATTAATTATTATTTTTGTTTATTTAATAACAATTAAACCACATCGAATCAGACCCTGAAAAATGAAAGGGTTCTATTCCTGAGCATACTCAAGCGTAAGAGAAAAAAAAAGACTCGATTAGTAAAGTATTTCGGTCGCTATCGTGTTAACAAGAAAAAGGATCCGCACATACAGACTAGGGTTGTTGAGGATTCCTCTTCCGCTTCCTCATAATGCGGAAGTTCCGCAATATTTTGGGTTCCTCTACCGTTACCGCATCCTCAAAAATGAAAATAAAAAAATCCTCTTCCGCTATCGCTTCCTCAAAATTTAGAGGAAATTTATGAGGATGCTGATCCGATCGGGCGGCGAATTTACAAAGCCTATTTAAACTATGTATTTGAGTTACGAGTCGGACTCTACTAACGAACAAGAGTAGAGTCTTACCGCCTTATTTATAGATATCTGCGCCTAACACTTATCTCTAAACATAATAATCAGAAGAAACATATTTTACCAAATAATGTTTGACAAATGTCATTTTAAATTAAAAAACAAACAAGATGTTTAAGCTTACATAATAATATCTACCAGTTAGTTTTTTTTTTGTGGAAATCGCCTAATGTCGCTTCTGACACTGATATAGATTAGGTTTTTTCTGTGGGTTTTTTCGAGTAATATGCATAAACAAAAGCTCATCTGAGTCCGGCTCGTGACTCAAATAGTTATAGTACTTACAGGCTTTGTAAATTCGCGATCGGGAGAGCTAACCTCCCCTAACCTTAAACATCAATATGTAGAGACAGGAGAATGGCTTTTGTTTTAATTTTTAATTTTAAAAGTTTTTGTTTTTTAATTTTGATTATAATTTCCTATCATCCTCATCCTCATCCGCTTCCTCTTCCGCTTCCTCATCCGCATCCTCTTCCTCAAAAAAAATATCCTCTTCCTCATCCGCATCCTCTAAATTTGTGTGTGAAAATTCCTCTTCCTCCTCCTCTTCCTCATAATCACTTCCTCAACAACCCAAATACAGACACAAGGACGTCCAAGACAGAACTTTTGCACGCCTCTTAAGCGAAGCGTTGAGGTGGGTACTACTGTCACTTCGCGCAAAACATCTGATTTTTCAAACTTAAAATGTCTTTATGCATTGCACTTGTAAGATAATACATACACACACATATTAAGAAAAAACACTATTTTTAACGTTCATGATATTTTTGATGTCATTTTTGTTATTTAAACTAGTTAAAAAACAGTTTAAAAAAGTTCTGTCTTGGACATCCGTGTGTCTGTATGTGCGGATCCTTTTTCTTGTGGGTCTGATTCGTTGTGGTTTAATTGTTATTAAATAAACAAAAATAATAATTAATAAATATTTATTAAAAAAAAATTATGAGGCGTGCACTTTTGGATTTTCCAAATTATATTTTAAACTGTTTTTTAACTAGTTTAAATAACAAAAATGACATCAAAAATATCATGAACGTTAAAAATAGTGTTTTTTCTTAATATGTGTGTGTATGTATTATCTTACAAGTGCAATGCATAAAGGCATTTTAAGTTTGAAAAATCAGATGTTTTGCGCGAAGTGACAGTAGTACCCACCTCAACGCTTCGCTTATGAGGCGTGCAATAACAACATGTTTTATTACAGAAAGCATTTACTTTACACCTTTCCTAACACGATATTGGAATTGTATACAATTCCTAGGAAGATTATACATTTCCTAGGATATGCATGCATTAAATAGTTTTTAAACAATATTTTATACACTTCCTAAATGGAATCGGAATTGTACACATTTCCTAGGAAATGTATACAATTCCTTGATTTCATACATTTCCGGTAACAGATACACTAATTTTTGCTAAAATTTCAATTTATTATTTATAGTTGTAACATTTTTACGTATTAATGACACATATCAGCTGTCAAAAACTGCTTGAATGATACGTCATACGACCATCGACATTTGAGTGATTTGACAATTCGATAAATATTTCGATTTTCGATACTTTTACATTATTACTAATTAATATAATAAGTATTAGGCCATTAGCCATTAGGGCCATTCGATATTTCTATTTCAGATTTCAGCTAAATTTTTACATTTAATCACAAATTATTGTTTAAAACGTTGTATCTAATTAAAATTGTTACATGATAGAATCTTAAGTTTTTTCAATACGTATGAGTTTTGTAGAAGGTAAGGAAATAAAATAAAATCTATATTATTTTAAATATTAATTATAGTCAAGTCAAGTATCCTAATTTCAGCTATAATGGAAAAAATTCCAGACAAACTTGGCTATTTGATATTAACAGAGGACGGGGCGGTACTTGAATCTGGTGGCGAACTTGAAAACGACGAACGTGTTGCTACGATTATTACTGATCTTATCAGTTTATCAAATAGGTAGGTAATAAATATTTTTTGTTACGATACATTGGTTACGTGGAGTGTGCGAACAGATAACTGTCAAACTTTTATTATATTTTTAGTGTGGATCCTATAGCCTTTGGACCAAATGAACCATTCAAGAAAATATCTATAGCATATGAAGATCATTGGTTTGCGATATGCTTGTCTAATAAGAAGATACATGTGGTAAAGCGCAGCATACAAGCAACTGCTTCTGAAGGAATTGCTGTCAATGTATAAATTAACATTATAATAATCCAAAAAATGGGGCGTAATCTATTGATGAGTAGTTTAGAAAATGCATCATTTAATATCATCCTTCAAATATTGTTCAGGTGTGTAACATTCATTATAAATGCCTGGGTTATAAGGAATGTTGGACATGAAGTAATCGGTATAATGAATGTTAGACTCCTATTGTTGGAAAGTACTATTTTGTTTTTAAGCCGAGAACCATTTCACAGAGCATGTTTAGGGCAAAAAGACAACTGTACATGGAGTCAAATAATAAATCAGACTTGGCTATCAGTCCCAATGAGCTGTTGTTTGTCTTTAGTATTTGTGTACATTTGGTTGAACATCTTACCCTTGGGTCATCCAGAACTTGCAGCACAGTATACATTTGGTTGTTGGAGTGTTGCATTTTCTTGCATCTTGGAACTTTGTTCAGCAAATATGGCACTTGTAGCACAATTATTCTGTTTTGTCAAGTTAAAGGTTGTATTGGATACATTACACATATTTGTTCGAACAATTTTATTTTTATCCATTATTATTTATGATAGATCAATGGCACTGATAGCATTTTCTATAGCGCAAGTTGGTAGCATTGCAGTGATTGTTATTGCATATTATTGTTTCTTTTATTGGTACATTAAAAGCAAACCACTTTATGCTAAAGGAGCCCTTAAAAGTAGATTGGTTCCAGATAGTGTTTTACAGAAACTTTACAGCAATATGGATGACTTTAACTTTGAGTCACTCAGAGATTTCTTACCTAAATACTTAGGTTCAATAAATAATACCTTTGATAAAAAATTGAGTACTTTAACTGTGAGCTTTGCTAAGCAGGGTGTTGTGAAACAGTTATTAACTGAGGGAGAGAAATATGTCATGTCTGCAAGCCCTGTAATGTCTTTTAGTGAACAGGCAACTTATGATGTTGTAAATAATTTAGGTAGCTTAGCTGCACGATTTGTTTTCAGACCTATTGAAGACAGTAGTTATTTTTATTTTACTCAAATGTTAAATCGGGATCTGCCTTTGCATAAACAAGATCAGCATAAAATTCAAGAGTCATGCACAGTGTTATCACAAGTGTGCAAAACAGTTAGTTCAATAGGATTAATTGTTCTAGTGTTTGGTCAAAGTTATTCTTGCACTATACTCACATTGTATGGTGGTCAGGCATTCGTAGCTAGTGGTTTACCAGTACAACTGCTTAGGAGCCACTGCTTAGCAATAGTTTTAATGGCTATTAATGGTATTACCGAATGCTACACTTTTGCTACTATGACCAGTGGGCAATTAAATAGTTACAATTATTTAATGGTATTCTTCTCCATCAGTTTTTTACTTTTATCTTATATTCTTACTTATATTTTAGGTCCTGTTGGTTTTATAATATCTAACTGTATAAATATGTTAGCAAGGATAATCCATAGTATACATTTCATAAATGAAAAATATAGAGATACTGATTATAGGCCTTTAAGAGGGCTGTATGTTGGTAAATTTTTTATAGTTACTTTAACTATTGCAGGTATTATTTGTAAATTATCTGAAGATAAACTATTTAAAACAAATATGCTAGCTCATTTAGCAATAGGCATTTTATGTTTTATCTGCGTGTTGATTGCATGGGGATATGAGAACAGAGAACTTATTGTCAAAACATATAGAAAGATTTTCAAAAAAGAAGATGTAAAGGTTTCACAAGACTAGCATTCGGTTATCAAACTATTATAAGCCTGTTATTATGTATATAATATTATGTATACCAAAATATAATTTGTATGCAAAAGGGTAATATTTAAAGTAGTGTAAATTTAAAAGAGAGTTAACAATTTAATAAAAGATAATTAATTAGTAATATAACATAGATTTATTTAAAAATTTAAAATAATCTGTACATGATTATTGAATTTAATGTAATAAATGCACTCTTGCTATTTACATTGGGTAAAAGAAAATACCTTTCATTTGAGTTTCACATATTCTTTTCACTTCATCTGTAAGCAATGTAAATAATTATAACTCAATAAATTTATAAATTATGTTTCAAATTCATTATTTATTATTTCTTACCTGCTACTTCTTTCAAATTAGCATTTTTCTGCATAACAACATAAAATTCTCTGTCATTTGATGATTTTCCTGTGATCCAATACTCATCTGGAGTTTTTATTATTATTTCACCATATTTTCCTAAGCTGTGAAAAAATAAATTTCAAATCATATAATGTTTCAAATAATGATATACATAATCAATTTTATCAATATAATGCGCATCAATATTTTACCTTTCCTGATCTGCATGTATTTTGGCTATAATACTTAAAACTTCTGGTCTAACTGCCGTTGATGGTGTCATGCAATTTGGAGGTGTCTAGAATAAATGATAAAATTATGATGAAACATTTTTTGACTCCCTTGAAAGTTTTGAAAAAGATTTAGAGTTTTCGTAAAGATTTCTTACAGATGTTTTTAACGCCAAGTTCAGTCTGTTGAAGTACAAAAACTTGTGATCAGAAGTTGATATTTGCGCATTTTGTAATGCATGTATTGTACACTGTTCACTTATGGATGATGCAATTGTGGACAGTTGTGGCCCAATGAATGCATCCAATGCTCTGAATGTAGATAAGTTGAGACTTGTATTTACTGAAACATAATTAAAATGTTAATCTGTTATTATTCTATTGACAAACTGGAATGGAACATATTTTTATAGAAAAAATATTTAAGAAAATTACCATCTACAGTTAAACAAATTGTAGCACTCAAAGTCCTGTAAATAATGAGATAATACTGTTGTGTATCAGTGTCATCCTCTCGCATCATATAAACCTTGCTAAGTTTTTGTAAATCTTCTTCAGTTTTAATGCCATCTGGTGGGCTGATAAAGCGACCATGCCTCTCTGCAGCTGTTACGGCTCCACCTTGTATTTCTTTTTCCACTTGTTTAGGAAGTAAGTTATGCACTAAATATTGATATAGAGTAAGCATGTCATCCTTGCAAAGGCCATTCCTGTAAGATATGAAATCAGTAGAAGTGATGTTTGAATATCTGTTACATTATGAATTATATTTTAAAAATGGTTAAAATAAATATTTTAAGTATTCTTACCAGATAAGTTGGTCATTGTAGACAAAAGATACACATTTAAACTCAGGGTAGTTCACTTCAAGCAAATCTATGAAGCATATAACACTGAAGAATGAGTTCTTCTCAAGTGGTAAGTAACTAATACCTTGAATGACATTGCTTATATCATTTGAAATATCTCTACTTGATATGTACTGAAAATAAATAAGTTTAAAGTACATTAAACATGAGAACATATTGGATAAGTGTCTGAAAATATATATTTTTAATTCGTTGAAGGCATAAACAAGCTTAATCTAAATCAAAATTTTCATCTTACCGGGGTGAAAAATGTTTCACATATATTATAGGTTTCTTCAGGTGGTATTTGACCATATAATCCAACAAACATACGGAACATTTTGTATGATGATATCAGAAAGTCTTTCATTATTGATGGTTCCACCTGTATTTAAAGTTAGTTTTAATATATGTAATTATAGTCTAATTTAATTACAAAAATTAAAAACAACATTCTTCTACTTACAACATCTTTACTTTCTCCAGTACTCTTTGTAGCATAAGGTATTCGAACAACCTGTAATTATTCAAAAAGCTATAATAAATTGACTTTCTAATACTTATGACTAACCAGGTTTGCTAATTACTTACCAGAACCATCCAAAAATCTTTCTCAGGTTGGTAAAATATATATCTTTTAGATTGAGTCTGCAAAGCTTCACAGGGTTCGGAGGAAAATGTGCTATAAAGAAATGATGTTGGATATGTTGTATTGTATTACACATGATGAAGTATTTCAGGTAAATCGTTTACTTTATAAATAGAGGATTTCAATACTTGAAGCAAATAAAAATTATCTTATCATTTAAAATATAGAACTACACCCCTCACAACAACAAGACGTACTCACGTCATAAATTTTACAACAGCCTCACATAATCCAACTTGAGTTTTGCGAGCATCAGCGCTTATTTGATTTGGATAAAAAAATAGAATTCTTTTCAGTTCCTGTAAAAAGAATGGAATTTAGAGGAGATATAACGTACATTTAAATAGATATTTTGTTTTAATTTACTTACATCTCCTTCCTTAGGTCCAAAGTTAGAATTAAAAATAAAGAAAGAATGTATTTTGTTTTTAACATCAATCATAATTATTGTATCTTTTTGTATATGATTAACATAAAACAGTTATTAATACAAACACAATTCAATTATTTGAATTAACATAAAATTTTAATCTAAAATACAATTTTCAGAAATTGTTTTTGTTTTGACTTTTGACTATTGATAAATGACATTTGACAGTAGTATGTCAAGAGTCAGACGTCAGTTGAAATGGTTGAAAAATTCTAGTTGTCTGTGGAAAGAATAGATTTGACATCCTTGGCAATTTTGAAGAAATTTCAAATTAATTTTTAATTTTGATTACGAATTACCTATTATTATTTATTTAATTGATGAGTGGTCCCATCAAGATCTGACTAAAGCAAGTAGCAATATCAACAGAACAAAAGTTGTTCTATCAGTCGATATTTCGATAACCTAAAGAAAGCACAACATTTAAATGTTTATATAAAAATCATAAAATTAAGCGCGATGAATTATTTATAGAATTTTCCATTCACATGTTATTTTAATAAGTATGAAAAATTCATTATTTACCACATAAAAGTTCTATTACAGATTTCTATATTATATTATTGCTGTGATTATTGCTGTTTTGCTTAGATTTTTTTAAATTCGTTTCTATAGTTACCCGACTTGTTTTGTTGAGTGTTATTATAATTTCGTAGTAAAGTTTAAATTTTATCTTTTGCTAAGTTCAATTATTTAAATCAATAAAATGTCTGTACGAAATCCTCGATTACCTCTTTTGCCAGGATATGGAACTAATCCTATGGTATGTAGACTTTGTAATATAATAAATTTGTCTACTTACAAGAAATTTATAATTATTAGAACATAACTAAGATCCTTTGAGCAGTAGTGGCTCAGTGACTTCGGAATTTAAATCGATAAGTCGGGGGTTTGGGACCAGGAGAGCGTGTCGGAAATAAATTGATTTTTCAATTTTATTTATCTGCGCATGTGGATAACATCACAGTTTTTACTAACACAGACTTTAATTTCCCCAAATTTTTAACTGTATTATTTTAAAACTTTTTCAATAAAGATTTTTTTATTTTTTATTTTCTATCACTGCTTAAACGGTGAAAGAAATCATAGTGTGGAAACCGACTTGTCGAAGAACCAAAAGTTTGTTGACATGACATGACGCCATCTGCCAGCCCGCACTTGGCCACCGTGGGGGTTGGCTTGAATCCTCCTGTGTGGCCTATGACCCTGCAGTGCGGGAACATGATGATGATAATTTACTTGGTCACTTTAAATCAATAAATTTTGGTGGCTAAAATATTATAAAATTGAATGAATCTTGGCGAGATTAATTATTGCTATCGATATTGTTTGCGATAAAATTCAAAAACACATAGGTATTCGCTGTTTCAAAACAACCCATACCTACTGCCAACGCTTCGAAATATGTTTAGTTTTTTTTTTCTATATTTCAACAGATAGGAAAGAAGAATTTCGGCGTTCGCCCTGTGTTCACAACGATTGGTAAAGTGAACATGTTGGTGGATAAAGCTGAGGCTGGAAATAGAGTGCCTTCTCTGTATTGTCGGAAACAGGCGCCAGATTTACCAACATGGATAATGTATGACAAAAATGTAAGTTTAAAATACTTACTTAGAAATTTAAATTAAAAATATTGCGTAGGTAAATAATACGCAAAACTTTAATTTCAAATTATCAATAAAAAAAAAGAAATATTATGTTAATAAATATTGTAGTTGTTATCTACTATTACCGTTTTTGAAGATTGGGATAATTGGTTGCGCCTATAATATAAACATGTTACTTATACACATAATTATTATTCTATGCTTTTATAAATCTATAGATATTACGATTCCAAGCATATTTTCAACAATCTCTACACGAAATGCGTTCTGCTTCTCATATCCTACGAAAAGTTGAGATCTTTTTCTTCTTAGAAGACGGTACCATCAAAGTTATGGAACCTAGAACAGAAAACAGTGGATTATCACAAGGTAAGAATTTATATATATTTTTAATTTATTTATCGATATTTTTTACACTGTTATTTCCTTTTAGGTACTCTTATATGTCGTCAAAGAATTCGATTGCCTTTTTCTTACGATTTTTATTACGATGTACTTGATTTAAATATTGGTCGTGAAGTAACGTTCTTTGGCAAAGTATTTAAGGTCAGTATTTCGAATACGTTTATGCATTGTGTGCTAAATTGTATCTACTAGCTTTTCAATATTTTTTTTTATTTCCTTATACCAATTGCAGATAGTAAATTGTGATAACTTCACCCGCGTGTTCATGAATCGCTTGGGTATAAACGTTCCTGATCCAATACCTTGGCCAGATGCTATTGAGGTACGAGTAGTTTGTGAGTAAATAATTAGTTATGTATTATGGTAAAGAATCGTTCTTAATTTATTTTATATTTTTAGAGAGCGCCAAACACAGCCAAACCTCCAAAACATAGGCCTTTTCGACAGTTTCTGGATTTTGATAGACAAGTCTTAAGGTAATAAATACCTAATCGTATAAAATTATGAATTTATGAATAATAAAATATAGGTATTGTCAAATAATTATTACTGATTAATTTATCATTTAAATTACGAACAACTTATATCTTTTAGATTCCATGGATATTGGGATGATAGAGAAACAGAATTTGGTATTATTCACCTTTTGGAGATACATTACTTTTTAGCAGATGATACAATGGAAATAAAAGAAGTACTGCCGCCGAATTCGGGTATGGAAGCTGGACCAATGTTTCTGAAAAGGATGCGGCTTCCACGAGTAAGAAAAAAAAACCTCTTCTCAAAGTTGAGCGCCATTTTTCATGACAGTTGGTGTATTTCTTAATATTTCTAAAAATGCTTTATTTCCAGAAAATACCATCGCATATTGAAATGACTGGTGGCCCAAAATGTCCATCATACACTCCGGCTGATCTCAGCATTGGCGCTGTGATAAATGTTTTCGGGCGAAAAGTTGTACTTATCGATTGTGACCCATTTACCAAAGAATATTATCGAGTAACATACGGATTTGGTTAGTGGTGTCTTCTGTTTATCATTCGAAAAAGTCATTTTTATTTAAATTGAAAAAGCAAACATTGTAAACCCAATTTTTTTTTATTCAAATGTCTTAATTTAAAAACCTTACTCTATAATAAAATTAAAATCGGCCAAGCTGTTAACACAGAGCATAACATAAACGAAATAAATAAACATAAACTCATTTTTCTATTCTTTATAAATTTATATTTATATAAAGCATTTGAATGCCATAAAAATAAAAAAAATTAAATTCAACAAAAAAGGTCGTGCTCCATCGTTACAATATTGTATTCACTGAAAAGTGCTTCATATTGGTTGAGATAGTTGTTAATCATCTCAATAGATGGCGCGTGGTGTGTCCCTTAGACATAAAACTGAAAGAATAGAATAAATTCGATTGCTCTGGCGGAATTCCCCGGAATGGCGCGAAAATATGCGGGTTCAAGTCCCACCTCGTGATCGAATTTTTTCTATTCTTTATAAATTTATAAGTTATAACATAAACTCAATTAAAAATATAGCCCTCTTGGTGAAGTTTTCATGTACAGGTTTATATGTGCAGATTCATTTACGCCGCTGCCTGTACCAAAGGATGAAGGAACTGAATGTATAAGCACCAGTGTAGCAGACAGACAGTTACCACCATGGAATGGTTATGGCAGTTATGATGATTCCGCGGAAAACTGTCGAACTGTGGAACCAAAACCTCCCCATAAGGATTTCATCAAATTCTTGCATAAAGATCGGTACAGTCTTTTGGTTACAATTAGCATTCTTTCCATCCGGATTGGATAAAATTTTAATTATGTACCAAGATTGACTTTAATCTTCGTTATCAATATCTTAGATAATGCTGTTGGTTGCAGTTTATATCAAAAGCTTCTCTATTTATAGCATTAGATCTTCTACTTATTCAACACCGTTATCGCTTTAATTACTGTATTTTTTAGTGTTGGTTTTGACTCTCATACTCTTCGGTTTGCTGCACGCCTTATTACTGACAATCCTGAAGATAGCACTCGTTATTTTATTATGAAGTATTTCTTATGTGATGATACGATTGGAATATTCGAGCTTGGAGAACGTAACTCTGGGTTTAAGGTAATATTATGTCAAAACGCAATGTAAAAAAGGTACACAGAGTATTTAATATTCATGTGCTTTTTATTCAAGGGAGGAAAGTTTTTCCGCCGGGATAAAATGTATCTGCCGGATGTAGAATTCTTTGTGCCAAAAGAGCCACCAGCATACACAGACAAGGACATGTGGGTTGGCAACGAGGTGATAATAAATAAGCACCGTTTCCGCCTCATAGCAGCAGATGAATATGCGTTACGGTACATGGAGCTACATGCAGATGAGGTACGAGCTTAATAAGTTGTATTGTATTAGCCTATCGTGTCCGATTGCTGGGCAAAGGCCTCTCCAAGGCGCTTCCATGAATCACGATCTTGTCTCAAGAAAAACCAGTCATTTATAAATTGGTCAATTCCTCCCGCCATCTTTTCTTCGGCCTGCAGCGATGTCTTCTGGCTGTTCCTTAATAAAGAGATTGGATTTTTTTTCTCATTACTTTCTTTCACACATTTGTTTACAAAATATTATAATAAGCTTACGCTTTTTGTCATCACTTAAGTGGGTATTTTGCCAAGTCAAAGTGGTGTCATGAACAAAAATCCTGGGATAAAAATTGCACGGTGATAGGTCTCTGATTGGCACAAATTCTTTGTACGGAGGTACTTATTATTTCAATGTTTCTAGTATCCAATGGCGAATATAGCTCTCATAATGGACAAAATACGACGCACTTTGGCTTCTCAAGAGAATGGATACAAGAATTTTGTAGCTAAATATATGGAAGCTGTTTTGCCAAACAAAAAAGAATTGATGACTGTCAGATGTTTTAAGTAAGTATATCTGAATACCCTCATATATTATTTAATATTCGAGTATTTTATGTAATTTTACTATATTATACTACTTACAGGCAAGCACTTAAAGAAATAATGTGTGAAAAAATGACTGAACATGAATTTTTAACATTGATCCGACATTTCCGCGGAGATCCTGGCCAAGAAAAGAGCCCGCGGCGTGAAATGATCAGGTGCTTATCATTACTTTCACTTCCATTACTTATGTTCATTTATTTTTGTTATCATGCTCAAACTTGTCTACACTCCTGTCCAATATTTAGATAGTAAATACTAGATCAATTTTAACGAGTTTATACACTTATTTTTGGAATTGGTAAACAACTACAGGGTACTAAAATTGCATTATAAATATGGTCTTCACTTGCACTGCATTTATCACGATGCGACTATAAATATACTGCGCTCCGTGGTTTTTGTTCTGGTTTTCTGTTACCCGGGTGCAAAGTCATGGGCGATAGTTTTCAACTATCGTTAGTAGATACTGTTTCATTACGAATGCGTTATGACCGAGACTCAAAAGCGATTTCGGTCTTTGAGCGTAACAGCTTTTTGATGATATGATATTTTCAAAGGTCCCTAGTATTCTCGGACTTAACGCGTGGTTTGTGGGATGATCGGGAGAGACTTAAAGAGGCGTTGTTACACGCGGACGCCAATGGTCTCGGAGTGCTGCCGGCCCCGCGGCTGCGGCAGTTGCTCCGAGCCAATCGGTTGCCGATAAATACTGATCTGCTGGACTGCATGTTACAAGTGTTAGTATGATGCTTTTGTAATAGTAATGTAGAACGGTCTGTTACAAGTAGAGAAAATAAGCTAATTGTTATCTAATTAAATTCTTCTTTTATTTATTTTTTGGGTTTAATTCACATAAAATACTTATCGAATCTGAATTTATCAATTCGAAAATTTCGATAATAGATATAATTAAATTCATACTATGCCACTCACTTCACTACTCTTCCCATATGTATATTATTTTAACGTGTATCTACCTAATGTTGAACAATTTCCTTTTATATTTTCATGAATTTTCTTTTCATTTTACTAAACTGCCGCTAGGTTGAAAAAGGATGATGACTGCAATATAGTCTATGATGATTTGATGTCATTCCTCGATTTCCAAACACGTCCAGTTTACAATTTATCTGAATCAGATTATCAAAAGGTTATCAGGCACGCTCCACCGCTGAAGGATACTGAGGTAATCTAATCTAATACATATTATAAAGGCGAAAGTTTGTAAGGATGTATGGATGTATGGATGTATGGATGTATGGATGTATGGATGTTTGTTACTCTTTCACGTAAAAACTACTGAACCGATTACAATGAAATTTAGCACACATATAGAGGGTAACTTGGATTAACACATAGGATAGGTTTTATCCCGGAAATCCCACGGGAACGGGAACTATGCGGGTTTTCCTTTGAAAACGCGGGCGAAGCCGCGGGCGGAAATCTAGTATTATATAATTTTCTTTATAAGTATTTATTTAAAATTATATATTATGTCTCTATGTTTATCAGCCATCTGGTTTCCATAACACAAGCGAAAGCTTACTATGGGATCAGATCGTGCCGTGTGTGAAAATTGTCCTGAAATACATATTCATTATTTATTTATTCAATAAGTACATATCATTTTGCTTATGAATGTCGATGCAATAATTAACATATTTGTTTTTAGTGTAAAATATGGTCTGAAACTGAATCTGTTATTCAAGAAGGATACGTAAATTGGAATGCTTTTCTGTGCCAGTTGAATCTTGAACATCTTGTGAAGGAACAAACTCAATGAAAATAAGTAGTTTGGATGCTAACCTTGATGAATATAGTATTTTGTAACTTACTCGATTTGATTAAATATTTAAAAGTGGCATATTGCGGTTTTATTGCTGATCTCAGATCTGTACCTAATGGTTAGGGAGCCAGGTGCAAATTTGGTTAACTATTTCCTCTCAAGAGATAATTCGTCAGACGCATGAGAGTATAGTATTATAAAGCCTCGTGAACGTCAGCTGGCGCTCGGTTGGGGGGGGTGCCTCCCACGCACATAGGAAAAAAAATACATTCATTCATTCATTTCCTCTCAGCTAAAAATTTGTCAAATTGTAGCTAACCCAATATCTCAACGAAAAAAAATAGTCAGCTGGTTACAACATGGTGTATTATACGTCAGCTGGTGTCTCGAACATGAAAGTTAAATTTAAAGAAAAATTTATTTTCCGTTATTTCCTCTCAAACAAAAATTTACCTGATGATAGCTTATATGTAACTGTGGATAAATATATATGTCAGCTGGCTGTATCTTGGTGGAAAAACCGTCAGCTGATACGGGAGGCTACAACCGCTCTTCCCCCCAACCGAGCTCCAGCTGACGTTCACGAGGCTTCATAATACTATACTTTGATGCATTTTACTAATTACCGCTTGAGAGGAACTTGGTCATAAAATCTGCTGCTGGCTCCCGGACCATAACTATAATGATATTATTTATTTGTTATTTTTGTTGCCTTTCAATAAACATTTAATAAAACATTTTATAAGGATAGTCATTTTGGAAATTCAGACCAGAAAAAGTAAAAGTAATAAATAAAACACCTGAAAAGTTTTTACATCAATTTATTCATCACAATAAATACTCTCTTTTTTTCTTTTCTCACTTTTTCATCCTAAATTTACACACTTTGAAGTTACACAAAACAAAACGTTGTTTCCCTTAACTCGTGAAGTGATTTTATGACCACCGAATTTTAAAATTATAATAAGTAATACAAATTATTAAATAAATAACTTATCTAAATGTGATTCCTTAAATAAATGACTTTAAAAATTAAGCTATGAGATTTTTTATATTTCTCGTACACTTAAAAGTAAGTTTGTACAATTGTAATCACATTTTTAGGTAAAATATTATGGTGTTGTCTTAAAAATTATACGAAATAACTGGTACACATATTTCGATTTTTATGGAATCAAAATCCTATTTTAATAAATCAATAATTTTAAATTTAATACTGAAACAATTTAGACCGGGAGATACTGACACAAAATTTCGAGTCATTTGTAACAAGGATGGCGGTTCTACAGGGGTCTTAGTACGCAATGACAAAAAGAAAAACGATGGTGTGAACGCTGGTACCGGTGGCTTAGTCGCGTGGGCGTTTGTCGAACTCGTCGGAAAAATAGCGAAAGTCAAACGATTTGTAACACAAAAATTTTAGAATTTACCGATAGCCCATAAAAAAGAAGTAGGCGGTAGTGTCATGCCATACTTTTCCGGTGTGACTTACAGCCCGCCATACCGACGCGAATGTGTTGATTTAAATAAAACAATTATTCAACCATTTGTACCAGGCTAACTTTTGCACAGGTAACTATCGTCGTGCAGCCATTTACGAAAATCGCCATGCCATACTTTTCGGACGATTCCAAATGGTCGACATACCGCCGAAAATCTGCAAAAAATTTTTATTTCGGCAAACTTTTTGTACCAGTATTGCATTTGGATTTTTGGAGAGTATTTGATAAAATGTGACCATTATTATATTTGCCATACTTCTAGTAGGGGGAAAAAGTGCTGTCATACTTGAAAACTTAATTTATTATTAACTAGCGGTCCGCCCCGGCTTCGCCCGTGGTACATATTTACGTTTTATCTACATAAGAACCATCCTCGTACTTCAAGGAATATAATAGAAAAGAATTATCGAAATCGGTTCAGCCGTTCACACGTGATGCCGTGACAACGCGAAACGGGTGCGGACCCGCCGCCTTTTTATAGCTCCCGCCGCGAAGCGCGTCGAACGCGGCAACTGATACACAAAAATAATCCTTATGGCATGTAATTCACGCGCGATGACTTATAGCGTATTTCATGTATAACTTTGGTGTTTCTACACCGATTTACATGATTCTTTTACTATAACCTGCCCAGGAGTATGAAGAATAATTGTGCCAAATTTCGTTAAAATCCGTCGTGTAGTTTTTGTTTCTATAACGAATATACAGACAGACAGACAGACAAAAATTTTACTGATTGCATTTTTGGCATCAGTAGCGATCCCTTATCACCCCTTCATAGTTTTTTTTTTAATATATTTCATGTACAGAATTGGCCTCTCTACAGATTTATTATAAGTATAGATTTATATAAGTGAAGATTTCCAACACATAGATCTTTGAAATTTTGTATTTATATTTGTTGATCCTCAAACTTACAGGAAAAATAAGTGCCATACTGTTACAAATCGTTTGACTTTCGCTATTTTCCGACGAGTTCGACTAACGCCCACGCGACTAAGCCGCCGGTACCAGCGTTCACACCATCGTTTTTCTTTTTGTCATTGCGTACTAAGACCCCTGTAGAACCGCCATCCTGTTACAAATGACTCGAAATTTTGTGTCAGTATCTCCCGGTCTAATTATTTTGTTAGTAAAAGTTCTTTTATTACTAAACAATGTAACGCAATCTGTGATGTAGAGCATCTTCACGAAAAAAAAATTTGTGATTAATGTTAAAAGAAGTTTTATATCATAGCAAATATCCTTTGAAAATTTAAATAACTTGTCCAAAGTATATATAAGATCAATTAATTGGTAGTCGAATATTCATTCGATTAAAACAGGTTCTAAATAACCAATAACATTTCATCAAATAATATTAACGATTTATTTTCGGAAATGGCACAAAGTACTTATTTGTGTCGTCGTATATTCTAAGATCTATAATAAAACATATTTAACTTATTTAAAGGCCTTTCAAATTCATTAGGTTATATCTTTGAAGAATGATATATATATTTTTATTTTCTTATAGGGTCAAAATTAGATATAAAGAGAATTACTTATGACACTGGATGGAATCTTTATCGTTTTAATACTTAAATTCTAAACAATAATTTACATATTTACAATCCTAATATAATCATTGAGATGCAATCGTTTCAGGGTTACTACTCGACATTGATATTTTTAGATTTCTAGTTTTGTGAAGTTGGCACTTTCCTTTAAATATTTTTAATACTAATACATAGAATATTTGTTTAATTGGAAGAGCTATTTTCTATCACCACATGTCCTTAACTCGTTCTGCCGCCGGTACTTGTGGACGAAATCTGAAAAAGGAAGTTTCACTGAATCTATTTATTTTGTAACGGATTTAACATGGAGTAGGTACGAAAATAATAATAATAATCAATGCCTCTATCGCTACTTTTACATTTAATTGATTTCTGTTTAAAATATTGAAAAACAAAAACTCAAAAGTGAGTTTCGATTGGAATCGTAGGTAATATTAAATTTCTACGATACTCCATAACTACGTGATTCGTCTCAATTAGAATCTTTCTGAAATAGATTCCGTAATATTTTACAACTATTAGTTTTAAGATGAAATTCTTACAGTCGGTATGTACCTATGTGCGGGAGTTGACTGCGTGGCTAGTGGTGACATCTTTATTCCTGAGTTGTTCCCATTTATACTTGATCCTATACTTGACGCAGAATCCGCACTGAAATAAAGTATTTGGAAAGTAATTAAAGAAATCTTTCATATTTACTATGTTGTCAGTACTGTAAATATGAGTAAGTAGATATTAAAAAGTATTAATTACAACACAGATAAGATTGCTATTATAATTATCTGAATTCAAATATTTTTAAGATTACAAAAAAATTATTTACCGATCAATTTGCCTCCTAAATAATGGATACCTCCATGGTGAGTTAGGTTTTCGTTGTTCATGCTGGTATGCGGGATTGTCCCGGCCTCGGCTCTCGTTAACTATAGACATAGAAACCTGCCGCTCGGGGTCGCGGGTTTTTGATGATAGTCTTCTGTAATTTATAAATAATAATTAGTTTTTCCTTTAATTTTTTTTAAGAGTGAAGGTAAATAAAAATTTATGCTATGCGAGTATCGAAATTTGTGAAGTTTATTAATTTTGATTGAAATTAGAATTATATGTTCAAAGTTTCATGACAATTGTATTAATGTACCGTAATATTCTAGTAGGCAGCGAAGCTTGTGCTTGCGGTCGGGCTCTTTGCCGACTGTCCACAATAAGCACGTGCCGGTCGTATGGAGTATCGTAATCTACCTCCAATACTGTTGAGAACCTGTGTGGCCACACTAGGTCAAGTGCGGCTATTAGTAATCCTACAACTAGACAAATGCACCCTGGAAAAAAAGTGAAGGTTCATTAAACGGAGGCAATTAATTTTTGAATATGATAACTTAAACATTTAAGAATAAATCTTAAAAAAAATAAAATGTTTTCTTAAAACTTTGGTACCTGCTATAAGGACTAGCCAAAAGCACCATCCCATAGAGAAGAACAGCATAGCTCCATCTAATCTGACTATGAGCGGGTCGTGAGGTAACGATGCCCAGTACCCTCCGGCAGCGGCACACAATGTCACTCCGAGAACTGTCATCGCATACGCACCGTATCTCGGTACGACCACGAGTAGTAGGTTCATAATCAACCATAGCGCGAATGCCGTCCTGTAAAATAGTAATTATCATATTTATGGATATTGCACATCCCTTTATGAGGATTCATTACTATACATTTCTTGTATTTTAGTATAGATTTATACAATGATGAGAAGTTTTTACATTTACAGAATATCAGAATTACATGCTTACCATAGAAGAGTAGTAGTTGTGTATCCAGCTGCTCGATATTTAGCTCCCCACTCGAATCCTTCATGTTCCACAGCAAAATGTTCAGCTACAGAGAGGAGAGGGTACGGCAGACCGCGCAGCAGACCAGCTCGATACCATTCTTGTATCGCACCGGCTTCTTCCCATCGAAATTGCTCGTTATAGTCGACGCCTGGGTCACCGTGCGTTATGTTGCCCCATGATAGCGCTGCATGTTATATATAAGTTCATTATTTTATTTATTAGTTTCACTTTGCATTTATAAATCATGATATATTTTTCGATAATTTAATAAGTTATTTAATGAATTACACATTATCTCTTCTGAAATGTAGATAGAGGTTACCGAAAATATAGCTCTAGAGCTGCTTTTACACAGAGGATCCTGATTGACTTGAGTGCCCACGGCTGCATAACAATCACCCCAGTTTGAAATGTTGCTTATTATCCGATTCCATGATATAATTCTGATTAAAATACTTAGGTATATTTTTTTCACTATTTCCAAGTTAAGTTAATTGTTATCCATACCAGTGAGCGTAACATTGACGTGTCCCAAACCGACATGTATCGCCAGCCAACAGTCGAGGCGTTCCGGAGAAAATGCCCGGTAGGCTGCGCGGGCGATTCGCGCGCCCGCTACGTGCCAGGATGATCCGTGCTTGCATACTGGAATTGAAGTTTAAACACCGTTCCTTAATAAATTAAACCAATCAAATATTAATAAAGGCATGACATTTTATCTTTAAACAGCACACCTTTACGGATAATAAGGCGGTACAAATTAATTGCACGATGTTCTCAACAGAAAATAATTGACATAAAAAAATATCCTCGTATTGATTTTTTTACTGATAGGTTTTTATAAGAACTTTAAAATTAATTGGCTCCTTCGTTTTTTGTAACATAAAAATATGCTTAGTTAAGTTGTTGTATATATTTCTTCGGGTTACATTTTACTAGTAAAAAAATCTTTTATAATCCCTGACATATTAATAAGCTCAATAAAATTGTTATTTGATGGAGGTTTTTCAATCAAGGAGATTTTTTATTTAGCACAATAGGTCATTGTGTTTTTATGTTAGGTTCGCTTTTATATGTTTTTATCAATAATGTAGGTGCAATTAAGGCAGTGCTGTGGTAAAAAGTGGAAATGATTACAGTTTTAATTTATAAAATAAATTTATCGCCTATATAGTAATGTATAAAGATATATAAGTAAACTATGTTTTTAAATTATTATCTATTTATAAAAAATGTCTTACCTAGGATTACTGTACCCACGAACAGACTCAATGTGACTATTGTGAATGTTGAAAATCTCTGTAACGAATAAAACAAAGAATTAAACAACTACCTTGCAAAATTATCTTTAAATAAAATGAAGTTATGTAGTTACTTTAGTTATTTGCTATTTTTATTATATTCTAAGTATCATTAAAATTAGCTCTAACTGATACATAAGTTTAACAAAGCTGGTAATATAGCCTAAAGATTATTACCGTCACTCACCTCCTTCCTGATGCCTGGGAAAATGGCGAGGAACGCGAGGTACAAGGTGACAGCAGCAAGGATCAGCGCCAGCGCCGGGACGTCAGCTGCGACTGCGGTGCGGTTGTGATAGGCGTATAGGGTTGGCCCGCCTTCCTCGCGGAAAGCATCAAACCACCCCTTCATCGCTCACCCAGCCTGTAATAATACCAAGTTTCTATAAACATAAACTCGAGATATCGCTATTCAATACTTTTTTATGAAATTTGTGTAGGTATTTGAATTTCCGGAGAACCTTTGGATACAGAAGCTTGAATTTGGATTTCACATTTAATACAAATTTTATGCAAATTGTTTTTTTAGATTAATGTTAGAAAAAGGTTGTTGTGCGATTTGCAGGTTTTACATGTAACTTATTGTAACAACAAATTGTAAACGGTTGCTATTAAAATTTTAATTACCGACTTGCCTCTTTCATGTTTTGTACTTGACACAAATAAATCGTTCTAGTTCAATTTACGACGCTTTTTATAGCTGTAAATTTTTAATTAAAATTAGTTTACGAAAATTAAAAGTGTCGCGAATATTGAAAAAAAAATCATTCTCAAAAAATGCGTTAGTCCCAGTAATTAAAACTAGTTGATACAAAATAGGTAAATCAATTAAGAATTGCAGCAATACTAAAGAAAAAAGCAAAGAATTTAAAGCTCCTGTTTCAGTCAGTAACATCGCCATAGCAAATCGCTCAAAATGCAAAGTACCTACATAGAGTTCGGAGAATTTTCCATTTTAAAAACTCTAGGATATAGATTGTAATCATGACGTATCGAATAGGAATTCACGTTGCAAAACGCCAGTAGGTTGCCTTCAAGGAACTGATTTGACTTTTAGTGCAATTTGCTGAATTAATGTGGACCTGTTAGTCAATTGAGAGTTTAAAACGTGGCATTATTTGAGGTAAATGATTCAGTTTAAGTGTTGTCACGGATCTTAATTATAAATAAAATCTGCCGAAAAGCTAATTATGTATAATTATCAATAATAAAAAAAGGATATTTTTTCAACAAGTTATGCTTATTTTGAAATGTATCTTATAAATGTTTATGTTTTGTCGTATGAATTAAACTTATAAATGTAATAAGTATATCTACAAAGAATATGACAAAATAATTAAGCAAACCAAAAATACCGTAATAATTGTAAAATTGTGCAAAGTATCAAAATGGGATCACTTATTAATTCCAAATTAATTGATCTCGTCTAACACGAGCCAGACACTATTCTTAAATACTCATTATTAGTAAAGCACACAATTACGTAACCACCAGGTCAATCTGAATCTATACTAATATTATAAAGCTGAAGAGTTTGTTTGTTTGAACGCGCTAATCTCGGAAACTACTGGTCCGATTTGAAAAATTATTTCGGTGTTAGACAGCCCATTTATCGAGGAAGGCTATATATATAGGCTTTATATCATCTCGCTAAGACCAACAGGAGCGGAGCACTGCGGGTAAAACCGCGTATCACAGCTAGTTGTATATAAAGCTCGTATAAATTTGAAATTTATGAAAGGTAATGAATTGTCGACCTTTGCAAGAGCGGGCTTAAGATCTTGACATAAATACACTGACGGTAATGTATCGGAAGTTATTTTGTATTTTGTTCGAGAAGTTTTTTGTTGACAGCCGGAAGAATAAAATTTTATAACTTGAATTATAAGCGAGGTTACATAATAAAAATCTCATGTGGTGTTTTTCAACGATAACCTTTCAAATAATTTTTATTATGATGACAATTTTTTACATGAAAAATAATAACTTTTAATAAAAAAAAAAATACAGTTGTCACTACTTGTACCAATATTTGTACCAATTATTATCACAATTAAATTTAAAAGTAATTGGCTGGTTTAAATGGTTACTTAATAATGCAGGAAATTAATTAATATTGTTCTGTTAAACATTATTTAACACATGTTATGATTTGATAGATATGTAAAGTGATGACATCAGAGAGGAAATATTTTATATTGAAAATTATTAATGTTATATTATATAAGTAACATACCTACACTTGGAATTCAAGAATGCTTGTTCAGCTATATCACTACATCGTGATCGTATAAAACAAAGTCGCTTCCTCTGTCCCTATGTTCCTATGTATGCCTAAATCTTTAAAACTGCACAACGGATTTTGAAGCGGTTTTTTTAATAGATAGAGTGAAGAAGGAAGGTTTTAGACAAAGCGGGCGAAGCCGAGGGCAGAAAACTAGTAAATAATAATATTTGCTTGGTAAATGTAGCAGAAGCAGAATTTCAGATAATTTTTCGGACACTTTTCCAATGCATAATGTCCGAACAATAAATTTACTGACAATTTACCACATACTTAAACACCTCTATAATTAAGTACGGTTATCGAACAATTATTTAAATAGACAACTACTAATTACACATAAGTGGTATGCTAAATTATCGATTATAGGTAGGTGTGGTATTACCGACACCTCGATGTTTTTTTTACAAATCTCTAAAACATTTTCATATCATTTTTTTTCCTTTTTTCAAATTCCCAATATTGGTATCATGATGAAACGAGAACACTCATAACATTTTGATATGTGTTCTATCCACACGTAAGAGCGAGCGCCCACGAGCAACTTTGTCTCCGCAACAATTTTGTCTCCGCAACTATTTTGTCTCTCCGCCCATGGGCTAGTATGAACGTGCGCGCACGTAGCGACGCAACACCCGGGAGACTTTTTTGTCCGCGGGTTCGGAGACAAGCCCGCGACGCAACTGTCGCCCTATCTATTGGTTTCAATGCAAGTGCGCGCACGGCGACAAAAATGTTGCCAGGCGACGGCCGCCGGCCAGTTGCCGCGTAACCGGCGTAGCGATAATACCTATTTATGTCAACGTATTTATTCTCGTACACAGTAGTTTTAACCGACTTAAAAAAAAGGAGGAGGTTATCAATTCGGCCGGTATATTTTTTTATGTATGGACACCGATTACTCCGAGGTTTCTGAACCGGTTTACGTGATTCTTTTTTTTTTTTTGATGCGGAATGGTGTGGAATTGGTCCCATAAATTTTATTCGGATAAGCTCAGTAGTTTTTATTTTATGAGCATTTTTGTCTGGTCTCGATGACTTAATTGAAATGTAGCAAGTAACTTTGATTTATTTCCAGGTAACCGATTGAGCTGAAATTTTGTATACGCATGTAAATTGGATAGCGATGAAACATTATTATGAGATAGAGCTGATTTGATGATGGAATCGGAAGGTGGCCATATGAACTTAGTAATATATTGACTCAACTTTATAGAGTTTGAGCTCGTTTGATTCGTGTTGAAAAATACACTAAAAAGTATCTATTAAATAAAAACTACTTTACTTTTTACAATTACGATTACATATCTATACTAATATTATAAAGAGGAAAGGTTTGTAGGTACATATGTATGGTTTTCAGTTTTCACGCATAAACTACTGAACCGATTACAATGAAATTTAGCATACATATAGAGGGTAACTTGGATTAACACATAGGATAGGTTTTATCCCGGAAATCCCACGGGAATGGGAACTATGCGGGACAAGAGCACAGACCACAACCGTCTCTTCTAAAACCATGTTGATAAATGAAGAAAATTTTAAAGAAAAAGTTGCGTTGCTGTCGCTTTCGTGTGCGCATCGTTCAAAACTTTGCGAGGAGACAGCGACAGAGACAAAATAGTTGCCGGGCAACTAAGTTGCTCGTGGGCGCTCGCTCTAAATATGTAGCCTGTATTCTATTCGAAGTTTAGTTGACATGTTAATGTATAAGACGTTGCCCTAACCCGGAAGCGAATGGGGTCGTTGAGCCTCCAATGAGGTCGTCATCGGATGCCTGACAACCTTCAAAGATTATAATCGTGATAGCAAGGGCGAGTAAAGTCATGGCCATATACGGTTTTAACATAGAAAAAATTCTAACCAAGAATGTTGCTAGGATAAACGAGTTTAAAGAATTAACACATGTGTTAAGTTTAATTAACACGTACATGATAGTAAACAGATTTATTATATGTATTCTAAGATCTGCAAGTGGGAAGATATGTAATATGAGAAATAGAATTGAGGAAATTAATAAAAATCAGAGGTTACTATTAACTATTAAATTTGAGCCTAATGAATGAGTTGATAAAGTTTGTCGTTATACTACTTAATTAAAAAAATCAAATGTTTAGCGCAGTTTTAGTTTCTGTGATCTGTGGTTTAGCGTAACCTAAAGGGTAAATTATAAAGCAAATCTTTAAATTCTCGTTCTTCAAAGTATTTATTAGTCATAAAGATCTCATGTTTCCTTATTTTTTAACCGACTTCAAAAAAAGGAGGAGGTTATTAACCGACTTCAAAAAAAGGAGGAGGAGGATGCGGAATGGTGTCGAATTGATCCCATAAAAATTTTATTCGGATAGGCTCAGTAGTTTTTATTTTATGAGCATTTTTGTCTGATCTCGATGACTTAATTGAAATGTAGCAAGTAACTTTGATTTACTTCCCGGTAACCGATTGAGCTGAAATTTTGTATACGTATATAAATTGGATAGCGATGAAACATTATCATGACATAGAGCTGATTTGATGATGGAATCGGAAGGTGGCCATAGACCGACTTCAAAAACGGAAAAGTAAAAAATAATAAAAAAGATTTGATATTATCGAAGTCGGTTGTTTTTAACGTAGTTTTTTTTTTATAGATATCGACATTTAGCAAAACTCCTTGAACTTTGTTTATTCTAACAGACTGATATCAAATTATGATATTATTTAATGAATACTATGCGACGTTGTGAGTATACATTTTAATTATTGTTTTTTTGAAATAAGATGTAACTATCTCAATCAATTAATAAGTGAAATATATTTGTAACAATATAATATATGGAAAAAGCCTACCACCTGTTAAGATCAAAACAGGTGGTAGGCTTTAAGTAAAAGTTCAAAGCAAATTTGTGCAATAATAATAATTAATTAGATCTCTGTGTTGAAATATTAGAAAGAGAAAATCGCATTCTTAAAACGCGCCATCACGTGTGATTAGCGCCACGACCACCAGGGAATAGGTATAATATATTGTGATAATATAGTATACGATACGATGCACGATTTTCAATAATTTTCTATACGTGAAAGTAGGTGGTAACTTTCCCTACCGGGAAAAGAACTTAGCGTATTGCGTTGTACCTTACTCTAACGCACTATTCGGACCAGCAAGGCGGACAAAAGGATATACTATTATTTTATAAAAACCGTAGCTAAGGAGGTTTATTTTTAACTTACGCTACAGTCTTTTTCTTATTGTTGTCATGTGATGGCCGGTCATTTACAAGGGCACCGTCTTCAGGCTAATATGGGCTTCTCAGACGTAACTTTCATTTTATAGTTTATGGCTCTATATGAGGAATTATGTGGTTTGAATAACAAGATGAAAATGTAGCGCTCTAATTTTTTAGACACCATAAAAAAAGAATCTTTTAGTATTGTTTTATATAAATTTATCATAATAATGCACTAACTAATAAAAGATTTTTTGAAATGGAAGTTAATAAGAGTGTTTTTAGCAAAAATGTTTTTATTAATTTTATATTTTATTAATAGATATTAGGATATTAAATTGTAGTAAAAATAAATCTATAGCTACAATGTTTCTTGTTCTTTGTTAAAAAACAACTGACGTGGTTTTTTAGGTATAGCTTTCGGCATCCTAAGCTCGCTGACCCTAATTATCCTACTAAAAAGATGCGCTGATAAGCAAAGAGTCATACTTGGCTTTTGTTAGTGAAACAACGTGTGAACTGGTTTCCGCAAACAATTTTATTATTTCATAGATATTTTAATTAACATGAGTTACGAGTAGTGTAACATTTTTATTGTTGTTTTATAGTTGTTTTATAATCTGATTTTTAAATAGATATTGTATGGAATACACAAGAATAATAAGCAAAAGCTGTTGGCCATTAACAAAAGACACACACTCATGCATCAATTCATGTCCCACACGTTTGAGTTTAGTTTAGCTGCCTGTTTTTAGCTAACTTGAACCAATGATCCAAATGTCACTTAACTATTAGAAGTACATTCATTATACCTACTTGGATGAACGGTTTGGGTTATTACGTATAAACGTACCTATATGTATATCAGAAACCTTTATTTAACAAAGAACTAGAGTCATTGTTTGAACTTACAAATACGGTTGAACTGCTTTGTAATGACAAGGAGCTTTTAGTGTGAAAGAACTTTATTATAGTATACCTAATTCAATTTCAATTAAAAATATTCAAGCCTTTTATAAAAAGGAAATAATCACTACATAGTATAAATCAAAGATTTTGATGCGGTTTTTTTCCGTAGATTCTCGAGCAAGGTTATAGTACATAATTTATTAGGTTTTAAACAAAGCGGACGAAGCTAGTTATAGCAAAATAAAAAATGATTTTTAAAAATAATAAAAAAAGAAATGGTTTACAAGTTGGTATGAACAGCGACTTTAAAAAAAAATAAATTTGAGTTTGAGTTTGAGTTTGTTTGAGTTTGAAAATAAGCCATGCGTATTTTGTATATAATCATTATATAGAAGATTAAAAAGATTCAAAAGACGTGGCATACAAATTATAGTTTACAGCTTTGTTTTTCTGTTTTCGCCTTGTCCTTGCAAAAAATGATTGAGAACACTGCGGTTAATGTAACCTACAATAGCGTCTGGACCTTGACTATATGAGGACGTATTATTATATCAGTTACTAAGATCTTATGAATGAAATTGGCAGCATTTTCTTTGCATTAGTTTATTAACTTATCTATAGCTACAATTTACAATCTTTGTCGGAAACTTTTCAAATTTTTACTACTTCCATCAGATCTAAATCTTCGATACCTTTGTTTCAGGATATCTATTCCATGATTAATTGAATAAGCTTTGTATTTTTCGGGTTGGCGGGCAAAGAAACTTCCATTGTGCCCTTATCCTATAAAAATATGTGAACAATAAAAGATGTGTACATATGAAATATATTTTCCTTAAGCAAGTATAAATTATTGATTAGGTAGTGTACTTGGCATGTGGTTTGGCTCGTGAGGCAGCGCTTATATAACGCAGTCGTGTTCCGGTCCAATCGGAACTTGACCTTGCTGAGTCCGCGAACATCATCTGTTATAAACGTCATCCAATATTTTGTAATGTTTAAGACATCCTTAAAAATAAATCGATGACTCTGCAAAACTTTCATAATGTTATGAAATTGTTTTCGTCGTTAGACTGTTTGGAAAATTGTATATTATGATATTATACATAATGTTATACTTTCCATGCAAATCTTATGAAAGGTTATTTTTTATTAAGATTTCAGACTTTTAAAACCTTTTTTACTTTATTAAATTGTATGTATACGACATTATTTTAATAAAAAACGGAGACGTTCTAAATTAAGCTGTTGCTGTTTTATTCTTATTTGTAGAAGGTAAATTGATCATTAGAGTACGTATAATACGTATGCACATACAGATAATTGGATTTCAAGATATGCTTCCACACTAGCAATATCATTAACAACATGTCTGATATATCATTACTGTCATTCGTTTCAAACGTTATTAGTCTCCATATATCATTAGCGACATCAAATTGAGCATTTCGTAAAATCAATTCAGAGTATTGAAATCGCTCGTGTCAGTTACCTAGTCCTTAATCACTTCACGGGCTACGGCTTACTCTAATAAATCATCGAAACTGTTATACAGAGCAATCGTAACACTAGTAATTTTTCAAGTGACCGGTGCTGTGATTAGCGTGCGTCCGACAACTATAGTAACATGTTCGCATTGAGTAGTGCTTCGGTACAACCTTCTCAAATGACAGCTCGGCATAATAACAACGGACAGTTGGTATTCAAGCCAAGGCCCTGTAATGAGATATTAGATAGGTACATACAGAGAATTAAGAATACTACAGCCTGTTTGAGCAGATAATGTTTGGTTAATTAATATCTTGTAAGATATCGAATGCATTAAAAACGTGAACGCAGATTAGTGGTTATGCGCAGTGGTTGAGCTTTAGTTGGCATATTTTCCACATTTTAAACTTTTGAAAAGTGATCATGTTTTCACTACACTGACTATTTTGTACATAGCTAATTTCGACACCGTTTTACGCGCCATGTTTATGCAGGGATATCAGTTTATCACAAAACCTGCTATCTAAAAACTTTTTAAAATTATCTTTATGAGGTGCTGGGAGGTGTTGATAGCTATTTTACAGTCATCCTCATTATTCTCATTGGTTATACCACTTAGTGAGTACTAAAAGAGCTCTTACTTATTTTCCAATAAAATTTTATTACTTTAAGTTCCAGACAACAAAACTAATGGTAAGCGGTGCAACCTTGCACATTGCTCGTTTTCTTACACAAGCAGAACATGGCTGTTCAAGCGCCACCGATATTACATTAAATCTCTTAAGTGCATTTGCTAAGAAGCGCAACGAACGTGATTTCAGCAAAACTGAACAATGCTGCAAAACATGATGAACTTAATTTATATATTTTGTTGACATTTATAAATATAAATGATAATTGCATTTGCTTTAATAGAGATTTAAACGATATAGTTTTTCAATTCAGAATGGTTTGGTTTGGCTTAATCATCTGATTTTTATTACCCAATGACATGTTATAAACAGAAATATATTTAACATATTCAAACAGTTAACAGGTATATAAGGATGTGTAAATAAGGATGGTATAAAAATGCACAAACTTGATAATAAAAATAAGTAAAATGTAGAGTCATTGTAATTTTAAGCAGTGAGCAAATGACGCTTATAATTCGCGAAGATGTTCTTCCTACATAATTTCCGCGAATATTCCAGTTTAACGTACTCACTTGAGGTAGCGGTAGTGTGTCACAGTTGCGAGGCCGTCTAAAGGCCGAATGACGTATTCAGAGCTACTTTGCATTAACCGCACTTAATTGTGTCGAGTTAAAATAAGAATGAGCTTAAAACAGATACAGGCCGTATCCATTGTGATTAGCTACGAAAAAGACGGTCATAAGATATTTACATATCTAAGGGCAAACATAGACTTACTCATGGTGTCTATTGGAAAGATTGAAAACTAAGATTGAAAAATATATTGTAATGGAAGTCCAAACCATACATTCGTCGCTCTTATTTATATTGTCCCAGATTCAGTTTTTAACAGAAATTACGAATTTCCTTCTTTCAAAAGGACTATTTTTAGCTTTAATTATTCCAATAACTTCTGTCCAAGATATGGTATAATCATTTCTGCTATTATTATAAAGGATAGTATTAAGAATTAAAATAGAGAATATTATAATGTAGAGTTTGTATAAGACATCTGATCGACATGAGACCTCTTTCGAATGCAACTACGAAATAAATCCGTCAAATCGAGACAAGGTATTTATTATCTCGTCAGTGAGCAAGTAATTACCGACCAACATTTCAAACATCCGGAACAAGTAAAATTTCAATACGATATTGAAATGATCATTATAGAGCATTCTATGCACTATCGTGGAGCATTAAACATGCATTATATATCAGCTAATGTAAGTAAATCTGCTTATTTTAATCAACTTCTTACTCTATATTCGTTAACGAAGTTTTTCGTATTTTGATATATATTAAGATGGTATAAAGAGACATAGACAGTTAAAATAACAGTTGCACAGTAAGATTTAGTTTTAGAATTAAATTGCATTTTATTATAAGGGTTTGGAGCATCCTTGTTTTGTAACTCTTTGCGGAATAAAGAAATGATTAAAATTTGGGTAATGGCTAAGTACCTAATCAAGATAAAAATAAAGAAATATGAAAGGCTACGATCTACTTTTCAATTAAAGAGTTTTTTGCTTAATAAAAATATAGGAAGTGACATTAATATGAATATCTATTAAGCGAAAGGTTAACGGTTTAAAGATTAAGCTTTATCTACGATTATATAGTTTAACACTTAATAAAAAGTGAATGGTCTATTGTTGGAATCACCTTCATAGAGTAACGTTCACAAAACAAGTTCAATTTAATTAAATTTAATCTTTTGATGCTATTTCCTTTCATTAGCTTACAGGTCACAGTTTTGTATAGGCAGTTTGATTGTTAGCAAGTATCCACTAATTTTTATTCTGAATTGCAGTAAAGTAGCATTGTGTTCCCTGTAATGTGAAATGTATTATGAAAAAAGTGTGCAATTTGTAAAATATTATTCTACTTCTTTCAGCAAGAGTTTTGAAATATGATTTTGTTATGTATGCTCACGTGCCAAACGTTTAAAACATTTTCAGTATTTAATATGAATTTTAAAGGGTTTTGAGAAATTTAATTGGTGTTTAAATTTAAATATGTATGCAGCATTAACCGACTTCGTATTCATGCATTCAATTGTTATTTATTTCATCAAAGTCATGGGTTATTATTGTGAATCACATGAATGTCTCATACGAAAATTGTACATTTAAATATTAGCATATTTGCGAATTCGTTAGCAAACTCACACATTCAATGTAGGATTTCCTGCTTACAATAATAGATAAACATGATAGTAACTTCTACATTATATTTTGTAAATATAGTTCGGTATCCAAGGAAACAGCGATAGCATCAAAACATGTGTTTACATACAATTTATAAAAGTAATACGTAGTTTTTTGTTACGATTACAATTAAACGATAGTAGAATGATAATTATTGCGTCTAGAAACTGGCTGCACTTTTTTCAAGAAAGTAGGTATGAGTATTTACAAGGTGTTTACTATTTTATATTAAAAGTTCTCGGGAGATAAACAGTATCATTGATATTGTATTATTGGTAAGCGTGTAGGAGGTCTACTAGTTGGTACGATGTAGAGTGAACTGTTTTGTGCTTGCTGTGAATTCAACACAGGAATCCTTTTTAATTTTTTTCAGTTATGTATGTATGTCACATCATCTTAGGTCAGAAATTATCAGTACAAAATAAAATAATAAATATCATATAGGTTACGTTTTACCGTTATTCTGTCAAACAATAAAAATAAGAAATTATTAACAAAGCAACGTTCGACTTTACCAACATAGCCTGCAGATAATAGCCTAATTGATACCATGTACTGCTTTCGAGTTTCGACGCATTTGCATATCGAGCCAGTCATCAATAAAAGCAGGCTGGGACGTGACTACAAAGGCGACCTTACAGACAATCGCCCCGGATTTAAGCGACAATCAGACCATATTGTTAGATTTACATTTACAAATTACTGAATGTATTAAAATTAATTAAAAATTAATTATTAAGAATTGTTTATGTTTTATATAATATGTTACTCACATCATTATTTAACGAGGTTACATCGCATTTTCAAGTAAGTTGTGTTAGGAGTGGATTAACTTGAAAATATATTTAAAATTTTGCTTATGTGTAGTAAAATAATTTAGACATGTTAAGAGTTAAAAACGGTCTTGTCAGCGTCATAAGAATCTATGGAATTGATTACAATAACCTTCGTACTCTTCATATTCTTCCAAATCTTTGGGTCCTGTAATTTCCTGGATTATATTATGTTCAAGAAGAACACATGCAAAGATTGCGTTTTAAGATTTATTTAATTTCTACACGTTTGAATTAATTACGTGTTCTCTTTGAATATTATATATGCATTATTTTTATTAATTAATCTTCGTTGATATCTCGAAATGTATTATATAATGTATGTATTTATATGAATTTGACCTTGCGTAATTTAATATCATACTAAGTAACATTGAACTGTGTAGAAAAGTATAATGTTACAAAACTGTTAGTTTTGGACTGAGAAACTCAATACTGTCAACCACAAGTAAGTTTTTGATCTTCATTCAAGCGCGTGATCTGAAGATAAATTTGTTGCCTAATTATACTAGAGTGCTTTTATAAACTCTGATCAAACAGGTTATTTGTATTCAAATTGAATGCAGTTTGGCAAGAAATTTATATGAAATGATCTTATAATTATCCATCGTATAAAGTTCCATACCCTTTTTACTTTTCACTAAAGAAACAAATATGGCACAGTGTATATTGGCACAAAACATCACACTCTCCACTATAAGTTGTCATAGCAATCGTAAGCACTAGTTACACTGGGTAGGTGTCCGCAAAGGGTGCATCGGTCGTGTTTCAATTCGCGTGGTGGAATTTTTGATAAAGAAAATTCCTCGTGTTGAATCGTTAAAGGCTCGGGCCGAACTGAATAGTTTATTATTATATCGAGGGAAGGAGCGCTGTATTCAAGGTTCTGTCGGCCGCGGCCGGCTCACGTAGCGAGGCTTATCTGCCGCGTCGCCTTTGTCGTTCACGATTCGTTTGTCCGCGTTTACATTGCGTGTATCGCGCGGAAATCGTCACGACTCTGTAAATCCGTGTCTCCATGACAGAAGATGAATGAATGGGAATTATCCATATGCTTCCCACCAGAGCTAAACAAAACGTGAATATTTTTGTTCAATTCGATATACATATTATATATGTATTTATTATTTATAATTGTTCTGAAAGAACCTAGCCTTGTTTATACATAATACGATTAGCGTTGTATAAGTACTGAGTGTAGTTTATTATAGTTATTTACATTCTAATATATGAGTATCTAATATAAACATTTGTATAATATGTATGTAGTTACATGTATTGTGTATTAAGTAACATAATATACTGCTCATAAACATTTCTTAAATGCGCCAATCTAAGACATATAGGTACTATAAATTAGTAAAATATTTTAAATAAGTAACATATAACAATTTTTTAAACGCTATCTTAACTTCCAAAAGCATAAAATGCCATGCTTGCATAGGACTGTAGGTATTAAGGATGAAAGCAAGGTTTTATAAATTTCATATATACTTAGGTATTAAAGTTTATTATTTGTATTTTTAATTTTTATAAGATTTGGTAGTATGTTCATTGAAATTTCAACAAAACTTCTATCCCTTTCGACACATAACTAGAGAATTGTAGCAGATGCATGCAACGTTTGTCCTTTAGCGCAAATCGTGTGCTCGTTTGCCATTTCAAAATGCGAATGCACTGAAATTATAAATAGCGACAGTTTTGTCGATTCACATTCTAGAATTGAATGGAAATGGGGAATGTTTTCAAACACACATTGTCGTAACGCGTGGTAGGTGGCGTGCAAGTCTTCACGTATATGAACGCGTGACGCACGCCCTCGTTGAACGTGACGAAACTAGCAAAAACTTTGTACATCACTCCACATCATTTACTTACTATTGGGAAATTAATATTACCGCTGCTAATAGATTGTAATTTTATAGATTCACCGTGTGAGACATAATAACGGCACGCACTTTAGCAACATAACCGAATAGAACATTATATTTCTACGTCTACTTGAAATACCGTCCGTATTTTCATCCCCTCTTTTTTTGTCTATTCTAAGAGTATTGTTTAAAACAGAGAAGGATTTAGTTCACGAAGATACAAAAGAAATAAATAAAATAAAAAATGTTAATAATTGAATTGAAATCAATTTTAGATAAAAAATACCCAAACTCTACCATCACATTCTTGCGGAATAAAAATTGATTGTTATTTTTGCTATGGCAGGCAATTTTGGAAGAATCATTTCATTATATCAGAGAAGTGTTGATTCGAAAACATCATCTAAAGGTGAAGTAAAAGTTAGCTACATTACATCATATTGAAAACAGTGCTTTATGACTGATGTTCTCATTTTATAATTGCCTCTCTATATTTATATCCTACCATTACAATTACTGCAGTAATCAAAGGCGATCCATTAATATTAGTTATATATGTATATTGTAGAGAAGATAATTAAAATACGTAATCAAAAATATTGTAAAATATATTATTGAACATTATCTATGTCAACGCAGATATCCGGAAGTTTATGCTACAATCGACGAATTAACATCTGGATGACCTTTCAAGTATCTATCTATACAAGACATGGCATAATATTATTATATCGACAACTTCCTTTTCGACGCAAGGTCACTTCTAATCAACTCTTTTATTTAACTGCCTTTGCGTGCCTTCCTTTTAGAAACTAAAATGTGAGTTTAGAATTCAATTCGTGAAATCTTTCCTTTAAAAATTACTCCTGATCCCAAAAATATTTTATATTTTGCTTAAAAATAATATTAGCAAAATTGAATGGATCAGAAGACACATGTTTTGTTTAAAATGTTAATTTTTAGGGTTCCGTACCTCAAAAGGAAAAAACGGAACCCTTATAGGATCACTTTGTTGTCCGTCTGTCCGTCCGTCCGTCCGTCCGTCTGTCAAGACCCTTTTTTTTAATTTTAACAGCAAATATAGAAATAAATAACTGTTACCTATTCTGTAAAAGTAACAACATTCAAATTTAATTGAGTTTATTTATAAAACCAAACCATAACCATATCCTTAATTTAATGTGAACAATCATAAAAATATTGTGTAGGTAGCAATTTGTAACATTTTTTGTTAGATACATGCCACGAGCGCCTTCGTAAAAGCGAATGCCCGGGTTTTTGTTGTTCCTTATTAGTATTATTACACACAATCACGTCATCTCCAACCTCCGTGACGGATTTAGAGATGGATGAATGGAGATTTCTGCCTCATTAGTTTAACTACCAGTGTTCTATATCCTCTTGTGAGTACAATGCTGATAATATTGTTCCTCCGAAACGAGATATTCTCATGCAACAATAGATATAGCTTCAACTGTATGAATTCATACGTATCAATTATCATTGACAAAAATGAATAGTGTGGTTAGATTTAATATTAAGCACAAAATACAACTAAGAAATGAACTACCAAGTTTTAATCAACTCAATAAAAAAAACTTAAACATGGAATTTTGCTAATCCTCTAATAGAAGCTGTTCAAATAACAAACACAACATTACAAATTGCAATATAAATTATATTTTAGGGATAGAATATTATATAAAAAATTATCTTTTATCGAATTGAAAAATTAATTTGCGTTTTTTCATTACGATTAAATAAATCCTCTATAAAAATATGAGTTTAATTCCCTTGTAACTATAAGACTTCAACGGGAGTAAAGTAACCATTTTTTCGAAGAACAATTTTCTTATGTTATTTTGAATTAATCACCCTAATAGCTAAATTAAACATATACGCATTTGTCTTTAACGATAAGAATTCAGCAGGTCTGGTGGGGTCACTGGTTGACATTTACCTAATCGTACTTCATCACGTCCCATCGCATAGTTGCGTAGCCTATTAACATATAATTATATCTGAAAGCTGAATATTATCAAAATTATTTATGTTGCTTTAACAATATACAATTATAAGTATACATTGATAGACATAGTATCATTTTACAACACAGTTAACAGTGAAAATGTTAGAAACTAGATTACATGTAATTAACTTTCTGCAATAGCCAAGTCTGAGGTTTATTAGCGTAAAGCACTTACATACTTTATATATTTATTTAGGAGTGGATATTTTAAAATCATTTTTCACATAGAGACGCAAAACACCATAAAAATTGATGTAAATTTTATGAAAAGCCTAATTAAAAAAGGAGGATACAAAGGTTCCTCATTTTTTTTCATATTGTAATCTTGAAATAAGTATTGCATGAATTTTGATGTCAGGTGCTATTGACATCTTTATGACATTGGATAATTATGAAATAATCGAGGGTCAAGTGGAAGATACTACATACAAAGCCCCATCCGAAGGCGATTTTAGCAAGCAAATAGCATAATCATGTGTTTAATTAAAACATATTGAGGATTCGATAGTCGGTGCTAGAATTTCTAAGCTCTAAAATTGATTTCAAACCTTCATTTGGCAACAATACCGTCGCCAAATATGGTAACATGTATAACGGAAGTGACAAGTCATTTCGAATGTCTATTCGCCATTTGGTTACCCTCTCATCGCAATGTAAATAACAAAAAAATACCCACAACAGTGTTAAAGAAGCAATGAGTGGCATAATCTAAAAGGCCATCTTTTACATTGCAAACCCTGAACACCTAAAAAATGTTATGTAATGAACAATTTTATCAAAAATAGTATATTATTCCTAAACCTTATATGGAATAGAATAATACTTTTTGAATACGTGCGATACATAACATTCTTACTGGTCACATGCGTAAGTAAGCATAATTGATTATCTACTGATTGAAATGTAATTAAATTCATCTTATGAAAGACTTTATCAGATTATAATTTATAAGTTAAAGATTGTAAAGATGTCTCTTAAATATGATAATTGAGTATCAAGCAAGAGATGTATTTATTACACTTTATGCTTGTGTAATAATTAAGAACTTAACATTGCTGAGAAGTGCTATTAAGGTCCATCAAAGCTAAGTATCTCTAATGATAATAATCATAACAAACCTTTTAATCGCTTGCATTTGAAGGTCTGTTGTGAAGAGTATTGAATCGATTATTCTAATGAATAACCATGACATTCACACGAATAAATAAAATAATTGAATTGAATATGCGAAAATATTGATAGATTCGATGATTTTAATCGAGAATGTTCGAGATACTACTTTATAAATTGAATTTTCTTGATTTCCTTGAAAATCTAGGGATTAGTTTGCAATGATATTTATGAATTAATATTCTTTAAAATGTCGCTAATAGCAAATTATGTTTATTTGTATATATACTTACTTAACTAATAATATTCAAACAGTAGGTTATTTTTTTATATACCTACCTACATATGAAGTTGAATTAACAGTTCCGTCCGACAGGGTAACGAAAATATATATATAGGTATTACCTTATTAATATAACGGATATGTTTGCAATAGTAGGCAAGAGTAGGTATTTATTAAATAAAAAATAGAGCAGAAATTTTATATTACTATCTAAACATGTCAGGTCTTAATAATAGTTGAATTGGCGTGGGAAAGAGGTGCTAGTTATGTGAACTTTAGTCTTTACGCCAAACGCATTGCATTGTTATGATTTTGTTATACATACTGCATGCTTACGAACTCTTTCGTCAATACAGAAATTGGAACATCCATCGTCGTACTCCTTTTAAAAAGAGACCGTGAATGTGTTGTATAAGCTGTTGTAAAATTTATTAAATGTAGAATACAATACCAAAGAATACTGATTATCATGTAGTGACTGCAATAGGTATTCATAGCTAAAACTAGGTATAATCATGAATATACTTGTAGGTATTCATTTATTTTAATAATATGTAATTCATAACAGAATCGTAGCGTGCCTTGGCGGGGCCCCGTATAAAAATTTGTTTGGGGGCCCTCAGGAAGTAAAGATTTCTCACAAAAGCGCACGTTGGGGGCCCCCTTGGCGCGGGGGCCCCGTATAATTGATACGGCAGATACGGCGGTAGCTACGCCCCTGATTCATAATGAAGTTATAAATTACATTAACATTGAATTTCGTCGTATTTGTATAAGAAACTTCAATCAATCACATATCAAGGTTTATTGATCAATATATCTGTATGGACATGATTAATTTCACTAACTTGAATTCTCAAATATAGTACATGGAAGTACCATAGGTTATAGTTAGATATTTTTAATTCTATTTTAAAAATTTGAAAACATTTAATGGTACTCTTGTTTTAAATAATAAAAAAAATCGTTGAAAATTGACGTGATCAAAATCTTCATGCCTTTTAATATCTAAACTAGCTTCCGCCCACGACTTTGTACGTGGATCCCCGTCGGCGGATGCCGTAGCGGATGCCTACGTCCTAACATCTACCTGCATGCCAAATTTCAGCCCGATACGTCCAGTGGATTGGGCTGTGCGTTGATAGATCACTATATCAGTCACCTTTGAGTTTTATATATATAGATAAAATTAAACAAAAAATTATAAATTAAAATATCTCTAGATTCTGTGTACCTATATGAATGTGTGGTTTTAGACATAATATAAATATAATTCAGAGAAAAATAGCTAAATAAGCGTAAAGTTAACACATCACGTCATCGACTTTACACGAGTCACGTTCGTAAGCGAGGTTGCTTGTGAAACATCCTCCGTATTCTGTAATTATACAAAAAATAAACTAAAAATAGATCCATATTGTCGATTTTTTTTATTTTTACTTTAGTTTACTATAACTAATCTGGAAATCTACTAAATTAATTATCGTATACATGCTGTAACACTATGGAGACTTATTTATGAGTTACGTGCTATATTTGTTTTTCATTAGAACGTATTCAATGTTAAGGATAAGAATACTATTTATGTAATATCATTATCATAAATGTGAATAAACATATACATACTACATCTTACTCCAATTATTTCTTCTGCACTATTGTGTCAATCTTGCATGGAGGAGGTTACCTTTCTATAACTAATCTAACTAAAATTGAAGGCGATAGAAGGTTTCTTAGACCATTTCGTTTTAAATTACAAGTGAAAATCTGCGGAGTACTAGCTTGTTTTTCCTCCAACTTTAATCAGTAGGTAATTAATTGTTGAATACACTTTTAGATGGTTCTTGAATACATACTCGCTTCAGCTCGCGCTTTCAGTCATAGTCTTATCAGGACAAGTTACAGTAGTTTGTGTTCTGTCGTAAAAATGTAACAAACAATCAAAAATCGAATAATTCAGTCTTAGAAATTTTACGATAATTCTATTAATAGGACTAAATAGATGATTTTTCAATATATCTATTGAGTGTTCATGAATGTTTTGTTTAATTAAAATGGAGGTTATAAGGACGGGTCACTAATTATAAAGTGTAGAGCGTGTTAGAATAATATCCTATCGGTAGCCTCCAACATCGTTGGTACTGATCGACCTTTCGATGACCTCATCAAGTTACAATGAACAGGAAACAGGATGCTTCCGTGCACCTGAGCCTTAGCTAATGACAGACATGCCACAGTAATTCTTTATAAAGTACTCACAAGAAATTACTTTATCAGCAATTTGAAATATGTTTTAAACATTAGAGTATTTATATTGTTGCAATCACATATGTTATTTATTTATGTCTTATAATCACGGCAATAAATTATCTTTGAGGCATAATCATTTATTTTTCAATTAATGTCAATATGAACCAGTAACGATTTCCTTTTTTTTTAATAACACGTTCGCTTTAGATAATAATGCTGTTTGATGTTCTGTGAAATGATGTATTGTGAAGATGGATCATAAATCATTCAAGTCGCATATTTAATACGCAATAATACAAAAGATCAAAGATTTTCACAGATTATTATGAAACGATAAAGTAAACGTTATATGATTGCAATAGGTGTTCTCTATGACATTTTCTAATGTTTTTTGGTGTGCCATTGTTAATTAGATGTGTTAGGTAAATGTTCAACGCCAAAAACTAATTTTAGGCAATTTTTTTTAACCTTTGCTTAAAATTTGTGTTTTTAAACTTATTTTGCAAAAAAATCCGCACTGTTCTATGGTTAAATTGTTAATAGGTTTAGGTACATTCAGATTGTGGTTAACTGATTTAAGTAACTTTAAAATAATTTGAACTGTTGATATGGCCAATTTACATACATATATTTTTGCAACAAGTGAAGTGTCAAACCGAAGAAAGTTCTGCTTACAAACGCAAGTGTGTTACGTAAGAGAGTTTCTCCCATACCGACTTTGAGTTTTTCTATATCGTTACTGTCATAAAATGTCGATGCTCAAAATCTATACTTACGGTAGTGATAGGTTAGTTGCCCATCGTTAACGTAAGTATTTTTGTTAATTGCACAAAACTGAGAAAAGTGCCATTAAAAAGTTAAGGGACATTGTGAAATATGTGAGTCTGGTTAGTTTGTTTAAAAAACACCTATATGACTAATGTTCGTCATATTTGTATAAATAATATATTATTTAATTTATATTAATTATGACAGATCGGAAAATAAAACCCACATAAAGTTCATTATATGTAGGTGGCAGAATTATTTTGTAATGCAATATCGATTTGCGATAATTAGTGATTGGAGAGTTTATAAGTGAACAGAGACTTATTTTTACTTCCGCGCCTGACCTTTATTAAAAAAGGGTATGTATGTCAATAACTTTCTGAGGTTATCTGTATTGGAGAATGATATTAATGTATTTATATTTAACACCTGGGAATTTCAACCGGATACGAACTGCAGATCGGTCTGATTGCATTTTATCTACTTTATAAATAGTTAAAGGTCAGTTTATACGATTGTTCCGTTTATTGTATTAACTTTATAAAACTCTACATCAAACTCTTTTATCATTCATACCTATTTGTGTTAAGACAATAGTTGTAGATTAATATTATTGTAATTATTTTCACACAGGCTTTCAATGTTATAAATTAATATAATGTCATTTAATTTACTTATTTTTTATACTAAGGTACCATTTTTGTACTACAGTATCTCACTACTTATACCTATTTAATAACAGTTCCTAGGAAGTAGTCCATGATGATTGCCTTGATATTTATAATAATAATATGTTTTCCATTTGATTTACGAAGGTTAAGTCTCATCAAAGTTCATCAAATATATTAGAGGTATTATAATATAATGAAATGAACACATATTCCGTGTGTTTTGTCAAAGTACGCAATAATTTACAATGCCCGTATTCATTCTGGTAATAAAAGATAATGCCCGCATGGGTGCGCGATGACGCTTTCTTTGCCAAATTTCCACATTGCATAAGTGTACACAGTTGATGGGTATGGGAAATACGAGTATGGTATTGTTCTTTCGTCATTGATTGCTAACTGATGTTACGTGTAATATTTCTACCGACTAATAGACATTTCATGCAATCTGTGTGATAAAACGTTTTGTGTCATCATCATAATTTATGACAGTTTTATGATAGAATGTTATTTGTTACACACATAGAAATATAATTTTACTAATGATGGACCTTTTAAGGGAGATCTTTATTTCACCAAAGAAGCGAATATTTATTTACATGGAGCGACGAAATAACACAGTACTTTTCACGGTATTAGTGACAAAATTATAAGTATTTCTTATAGTAAAGCAAATAATTTCTAGTAAAGCAATAATTAATCTGATTCATTTATAGAGCAGTCTTACGAAATCAGGATGTTAAATAATTTCGACGAAGTGCACACTAGGAAATGGGTTATTAAGATAATCATACGCATAAGATTAATGGGTGATGTTGAAATATTGAGGTACTTCAAGGTGAAATAGCTTAAAACGTGTATTCGAATCATTCAAGTGATTGTATAGATCATTATGCATGCAGCATTTTTGTTTGGTCCTTTACAGAAGTCTCAGTTAGGAAAGTCATAAAGCTTTTCCAATTTTGCTAATAGTAGACTTTGCTAGAATCTAGATTTTGCTAGAAATAGACTTAGTTTTGAATATTTTTTATTCTAAGTTTGCTAAATAACTCAAATTTACTTATATGTAATTGTATAAAATTGTAATATTAAATAAATTAATAAAACATAATTAACATGTTTTATTTATGAACACTTTCCTTCTGTACATTATTTTACTCGTAATTATTATGTTATGAGATATTTTACATACGCATTGCATATTTAAACCAGTCTCATTATTACACATTTTAGTTAATTTTAAAACAACAGTAATAAAACATTTATAAATTCTCTACGTAGTGAGATGTCTTAATTTTTTTCATAATATATTATTATCATAATGAAATGATTGATGGCTATATTGTTTTTTAACGTGGGTAGCAATTAGCTACATTATCTATTACAAAATTGTCTACAACTAATAATTGATCATTCATTGTTAAAACTAGCGGCGTAGCGTGCCTTAAGGGGGCCTTGTATTAAAATTTTGTGGTGGGACCTCAAGTTTTTTTACAAAAACCTCCAATATTTGAATGTTTGATCTTTTTTTAGATGTTCGTTTTAATTATTTTTTTGAAAAGCTACCTTTTTAGGCACATTAGGGGGCCTCTTAGCTTGGGAGCTTAGCGGTAACTACGCCCCTGGTCTACGACCTCAAGTTAAATTTGCGAATCGTGATTATATTGTAGACGACTTATGATCGCGAGGCAGGAAGTAATTTCTCATAGTAATGCGCTTCCTACGAGTCAGCCATCTTCACAGTGGGTGAGCATTGGGGTTACATGTTCAAGGTATTCTTGGGTCGAATCGTGTTGATTATAAACAAGTTTTCATGCAACCTGTCTGTTTATACTTTGAAGATGTAGATTTATTTATTACATTAGATTTACCTTTTGTTGAGTGCCACTATAAAGATTTATGTAAATGTCATATTTCACAAAGAATTGTGAGACGCCTTAGGATTTTTTATGGTATTTATAATATTATAATAAATAACGATAATTCAAAACTTAATTTGCATTACTTTCTGCTCCTTGTTGTATATAAATAAATACCTACTCTTACGTTGTTGTCCACATATCTATTTAAATGTTAATGAAATTCAATATGTACATACACCAGTTACAGATATGCTACGTTTGTTGCGGAAGCTTACATACTGTCCATATGACGTGTCTACTCGTTTACCTTCCTAGAATCTATAATAAAAACGATAAATTTTCGTTCAATTAAAGCCCCTATTTAAATCTATTTGACATGTTATGTAAGAAAAACATTCAGCACCAATAATGAATGCTTATTTTGTTTATATTATCATACACCTTGATGTCAGAGTAAAATCAGCATTAACATTTACGGTCATGACCATTCTGAGTGACTACGCAAAAATAAAACAAAGGTGCGTCAATAATGACGGCCTTGCCTCGCCTGCGATTGGCTAATTTTGTGCTTACGTTGCTAGAAAGCTGGCTTTCTTTAATTGCTATTGGTTAATGGTTTCCATGATAATAAGACTTTTCTATGAATTATTATATTAGTGCAAAGCTTGTTTGAAAATATTGATCACTTACAATTCGACGCTCTAGCTCAGTAGTTATGAAATTATGAAAGTAAACATCTTCCAAGCAAATCCGATAATGATGAATAACAAATTATTTAGCAAATTTGCAACTCGTGAACAAGGTGTACAAACTGTAATTTGGCATGCTAAGATAAATAATACAAAGCTTCGTTTCGAAAATAGGATTCATATTTCGTTGTGTTTTTATTTTGCAACTTTCATTTGCAATTTGTCATACAACGAACAATTTTAAGCGGCGTTTGCCTTCTGACGCTTTCACTGCGTCGCGCTATACTTAAATTTACGTCATCGCTGTTATAGCAATTATATCATCACGAAATTAACATCTGAGTAAGTGGCACATTGGCGCACTGGGTTTGTATAATGTGTCATTTTCATTGTTTGGCCCGTGTTTACCAAACAGTTTGTGTTATATTGAAGAGTCTGTCTGACCTTTTATAAGCCAAAACCAATTGAATTACAGTAAAACGATATTAACTTTACTACTTTTATTTAGCGTTCGTTCTCATACTCTTCAATTATTATAAATACATATATGATATGCATAAAAAATAATTTATTTTCTAATAACCGTAGCAAATGAAATTTCACATTATGTTTGGGATCGCTTTATGTCTTTTGTGTCATTTTGTGGGTCACGTTACCCAATCATATCCTCAGGTTACGGTACAAAGTGCGAAATGTTTCATAATAAGTATGAAGAATGTGTACAATGTACATACGAAAAATGTGGTTATGACATATAAATTAGCTATAAGTTTATCTCTGCACTTTATTTAATGTGACTTTCTTATTTTTTATTATTCATATTGTATTCATTTACCTATGCGGTGGTTTTTACACAAGCTTTTGAAGTGAGCGATAAGTATATCTTAATTTTTAAATTTCCAACGTGTGTATCATACCTATTCGTTTTTAAATGGATACAGGTACCAATGTGACTTCGGTCTGATGATTTTATATGGTTCTTAGCTAAGTGTAATATCGAAGACATCATTTCATCGACTTGGAAGTAGTATATCAATGGATCTCAATCAATGTACTTACTTATTTATTTAAAAGTTTAATTAATTTTTATCATCGAAAATTAAAAATGTCTATTTTTATTGAAAAACTCATGGTACCATTAAAAATCACTTTTTCCGAAATTTGTAGACGCTGAAAGGTCAAGCAAAATAAATCTAAATTGTAGAGTCGCTTTAGATGAACATTGCAAAGCTCTCTACAATTAAGGTTCTAAATTGCTCCACTCTAAAAAAATACATAATATAATATAACATATACGCGAATAAATTTTAAAAGTTAGTTAGGTACTTACCCTTAAAAGTGAAATTTAAAAGTAACATTGTCAATACATACCCAATATCTGACGAAATTGTCTTGTATTTTTCTCTTTTCATTTCAACGTTCCGAGAAGCGATGCGCCTCAGGTCATTTCACAACATACGAGCATTATTTAAAATCATAGAGTACACAGTCACCATATTATCACTTGGTTAACACACGAGTTATATCACTAACACATAACTGTTCAACCTGAAAAAAAGAAGAAATATTTCAGTTTGTGTATTTGTTGCATTTTGAACTAAAGCGGTTCACATCATATAGGATTATTATGAGAAAAAGCATTTATTTTTTGTTAAGTTTTTAAATCTTATTTTAATATTTGAATTATCTATTCAAATACGACTTTTTAATTTAAGAATGTACGAATGTTTGTTATTCTTTAACGCAAAAATAGCTCATCGGATCTCTATGAAATTTGTAACAGAGATAGATAATAATAGTCTGGATTCACACACGGGCTACTCTTTATCCGGGTAGCATGCGAGATCCATGCTTGTACTGTATTTGTTTTGTTGCCAACACTCAAACATCATTGAGGTTAAATAAGGTTAGAAAATTTTAATATAAAGTCTGTGTAGCTAGAGATCTGTTTCGAGATAAAACACACTCATTATTTGTATAGAGACGAATAATTAGCATTCAGCAGTGACCAAATATACATACGTAGGTATTTATACAAATAAAATAGAGACAACGACATTGCCACCTACCATCTTGTTGATGAGTGATTTTTCTTAAATTTTGATCATTCCATGGCTCATTAAATATTCGTTTGATATAATATTATATATGCGTCACTATAAAACTTTTATTGCCTATAGGTCTATGCTTTACCACTACTAGTTTCAGAGTTAAGAATCTTTACGACTTCTTAACTACGTAGATAGTAAAGTATTTTAAAACCTTCAACGTGATTCAGTAATAAGAGGCTGTTTTAGTAGCGGGTAGCCTTTGTTAGGACTGGCTAGACTTGCTTTGTCCTGGTACAATATTGACTCTGTCGCAATTTTGTCTTTTTCGCAATCTAAACCTTTAGACTAACAACCAGGTGTTCGTGAGTGTCGTTTAAGAATTAATAGGTATTAAGGTATTTCACAATATAAATATGCTATCTATTATTTTACTGAACCAGCTCCTTGAACATAACCATGGACTAATAGACATAACTGAAGGGAGAAATCTATAAACTCATACAGCTAAAATTTTGTTAATATGTTTCTAGATACACATTCTAGGTTCTATAAGCTTATTGGTAGTCATGAAGATTATTTTGCCAATTCACTCCCACTCCTTTCGATTGTTAGATAGCAAAATATCATACTCATTAATGACTTTCTTCTAAGATGAATATTCAAAATATTATAGTGTACTTTTTGAAATAGATAACTCAAGTGATTGCAGTCTATCAGGTTACATAGAAACGTAAAACTTACATGCATACATTATTGTTGAATTAATATTGTAAGTCGAGTAATTAAAAATACACAATTCGACTTTTAAGGAAATAATCGAATACTTAATGAATTTGGCGCCAGATATTCAATTGCAAAAGACGACCTTCATCTTTACGCCTGTCTCAGGACCGCGAATACCATTTGCGCACAATCACCTGCTTCTAAAGTAACTAAGTATAATTACTCATTACTTTAATGGCTCTCTAATATCAGTCCGATTTATTCTTTGTCACGACTCTATCATATTTCTATTATTAAGATGATCGATCAAATGTACGTAACGTAACGTGTTACGATAACTTTACCAATATGTTAATGATGTGGGATGTCCACCTTTTTCATTTGTAATCTCATATACCTATATAACTACATAGTTGAGAAAGTTAACAATCGTGATTTATGACATGCAATATTTTGCAAGGCAGAGATCCAATCTTGATGATACTTTTTTCTGAAAAACTTCGTTGAAAATTGTAACTCCGTTTTTTGTGTCCTTTCAAAAGAAAAATGTACGATGAAATCGAAAAAAAGGGTGCATAGGAATAAAGAAATGGTCTTTACTTAAAAAAATATAACCTTATCATATTGTCGTATGTCGTCTATGTATTTCAAACTGGATATAAAATTCATGCATTGCCTATTTAAAAATGTGTGAATGAGTTTTCGTAAAAGTCAAATAAATGTATGAGGAAAACGAAAAAGTAAACGAGGCGACATCTCGGCCATGTTAGCTGCGTAATTTGCGCAAGAGCGGTCAAACATCGATCAAACGGCCTTGCCCGAAATACTTGTGTGCCTTCTTCGTTAATTTTATCTGAATTATAAAAATAAAATATCCTTAAGGGAAGTAGAATGAGTTTGTATAAATAAAGAATAAATAACGGAAACAAAGGTCGGTTTCTATATTTTGGCTGCACCACAAGGTGCCTCCTTACGTTACGAAGTGTTTCATAGAGCGTGTAGCGCATAAATTTTATTGTTAAGCAATTTCCATGAGAAGATATGGTACCTGAGTACGTATCAGATAAAAGATGAGGTAATTATTTATATTATAATTATAAATACTACGGTATAATTCGTATACAGTGAAAAAGTGTATTTAGTTAAAAGCAAATTTTAAGTTTTTTTTATCCGTTACAAGAGCTCTATAAAATTCAACAAGAAATTTTGATGACAATTTTGAACTGGTTTTGTTACCAACTAAATAACCTTAAAGTTAAGCTTTGTATATTTATCAGCCACTTTATCTAATAAGGGTTGTTGGTGGTGCTACTTGGTTGCACAAAGACAATAATGTTTACGTCACAATACACAGATTCTATTAGCTGTGGCCGAGGTAAAAATCTATTATTTAGACGTGTGAAATTGTATCACGCTGTGTATGCAACTTTAAATCATGTTAAAGGTATATATAAACAACATGGAACACATCAAAAAGTAGAACAAATTATATTATGTTGTTACTACTGTTTACCGTGAATTCTCTACATTCTGTGTAATAAATTATTCAACGTTTTTATTATTTGTGGAAGGTTCTTGATTGCTGTCCTAAATGTATACAAAGTGATTTTTAGGCATTCTATATTCTATTAAATTATCGACTTTTATGATTTAAGGAACTCTTTCTTTATTTTCATAAGTAATTTCCCAAATTTTACTCCATCCTCAAGCCGTTTCGGGCTAACGCTGCGAGTACATATTTATACTATATAATTGTTACATGGGCAATGGGTATTTTGCTATAGGTATTTGTACTTTTTAATTATTATCTTTAATGCCTATATATGCCTAGGTATTTTAACATAAGTACCTATACTTACGCTTTGTAACTGGATATTGTAACATTATAATCATAAAGGGTTTTCTAGTAAGTACTAAGTTCTACATAAATAAAACATCCTGTTGTAAGTTTTAAAGATGAACGATAAGTATTGTCAGTATACATTTTACTCAAATGTCAAGATCGTAAGCGCAGCGTCGCATTATAAGTTTTGCAATACTGGCGACAGTGAAGTTGGCGGCGCGTCGACTGTCGACCGAAACAATGGCCATTGATTATTTACGAAAGCAATTGTAATCGCAGCATGATAAAATTTTAAACGAAAGAGATTAGGTAATCCGAAACAAATCATATCGTGTCTGAAGAAATCGAGGATTTATTAATGACAAACATAATTAAGTATTAATTATTAAATGTTAAACAGTCGAGTAAGTAAGAATAAGTAACTGATAGTTTGCTTGCAAAAATATTAATAGGTTTCTAGAAAAATTTTAAATTATACGCCGGACGCGCTGCTATGAATATGTGCGATGACATTATACGTAACATAATTACTTTTTAGTTGAAATGGATGTCGATGTCTATGATTTCTAACTCTACCTAGACATACATTTATACGTATGTTATATTATATACCTACGTGGTATTATTATATGGCTTTTTAAGATGTTTTAAGGATGAATACATATCATGAGACAGATGGTTTCTCAGAAATAATTGTGAACATATTTAACAATTAGGTATTACAATTTGACAGATAGGTACCTACAATATGTTTTTCTAGAATGAATCTAAACGTTACGTGTAATCAATGGATAACATTTACACGTAACGTTTAGATTACTTTATGCTTTTTTAAATGATGTACCTGATAATTTCGAACTCCATATGGATAAAGACGGAAAATTACAGTCGACGCATTCATGTTCTTGGTAATTGCCTATTTCAAATAATATTATTTTATTTTTAAACTTGTTCTATTTACTTTTTATATTCTATCGATTCAATAAACTTGAACATTGAAAAAGGATACGGTTCATTAAAAGCTTTAAAGGAAAACGACAATCAAGTTAATAACCATCTTTGTGATTTAATGGATGGTATATAATTAAATACGTGTTTTTGTTCAACTAAAGACTGATGTATGTTATATAATGAATACTCTGTCTTTACTAGTCAATTGTGTGTAGATATGTTATTATGTTTTTTGTAAATTGATGAATTGGGAGATAAAACATAAAGTGTACTAGCGTTAAATGTTAATGGATTTGTAAATCAATTCTCAAGTTCAAACTCAAGCATGAATTGAATACTTATAGTCAAAGTTGTAATAACATGCATCCGCGCTGGAAATATAATAATTCAAATGAGAAGTGCTGTAAATTGTTTAATTGGGGGCAAGGATTTCGGCTCGTGAATGCAAAACGGTGCGCAACCTTAAGGGGGATTATTCACCTGTGGTTGTTTACGGATAGAACTCCTTACTTGTCCGTTCTGTGACGATGTCATTACATAGTGTCAATAAGTGCACGCACTGTGTGTAAGCACCACATTATCACTAGGAAACAAGCAACGATTGCGTAATGTTTGAGGTCGCCGGTAGAGAGCGCCGTCGCCGCGCGATCAATGAAAACTAAAGTCGCGCTAACCTGAGCCCGCGCACCTCTGAACCTGCGTGCAACGAAAGCGCGGGGGAAAGAGACGAACATTCATTTCTTTCTTTCACTCGTGTCGCGAAACGGATTTCTTAACGTCAGCAACATAGGAGGTTTTCATAAACTTTACTAACTTTTAACAGCTTATTTGTTAGTTATTATATCAAAGAGCTAATTTATTTTACTTTCACAAGATTAAAAAACCACCCCTGATATCAAAATATAACTAAGTATAAGCAACAACTAACTGTTAAACCCATAAGCATAGGTAGAGCTAACATTTTTGTATCTTTAAAAAGTCATTACATCATGTAATTTTTCATAAATAAATAGCTAAAGTACCCGTCACGAGAAGCTATAAATTATGTAAACAAACATCTTTTACTAAGTAAACATTTTATACTGCGAGATAATAATAAATTGACCATATTCAATCGACATGAAATATAGACGGGTTATATGAAAGTAACAACCTATTTAATTTAGTCGGATCATATTTTAACGACGCAAAGCGCTATCGTTTGTGTTTCTTGGTACCGGAACGCGTCCGTCGCAGGGATTGTGAACTATCGGGACGCCATTTTGAAATAAACGCATCATTTGAGTTGTTTCATTGCTTTGCATATATCGCGGATCTGGTTGTTATTGTTAATTTTGTTATTGTTTCGTTATCACTTTTTTATTGTTGTTACTTTAATTGTTGCGTTAATTTTATTTGTTATTACGTATAATGGAGCCAGTAGCCAGTACATCTAAGGAAATAAATTCGCCACGAAAAAAACGTCAAAAGGTGCGTAATAATAAATTTAAAAAAGGTTAAATAATATTTATGTTAATTAATATTTGTTACTTAATAATTTATTAAATCTTAAACAAATTCATTTTTTTTGTTGGTCCAAATGTTGTGAACTCCTGAACACTTGTTTACAAAATTTATAGCTTCTCATGACGGTTACTTTAGCTAAAGTTTTATTATACAAAACATACACTCAACATTATGCTAAATTTATGTAACATTCTTTCAAACTCATAATGTAAATAAAAACATAATGAGTGATAATGAATGCCATTTTGTAATTTACTTCCCTGTCAGTGGTATGAGCGCTAGAGGAAATGCGCGTATGCACCCGCGCGCAACGACAGCTCTACTCTTGCTATACGAAATACACTAGCTTTTTAAAAGCTGCATAAGCTATATTTAATGTTCCTATAGTTGCGGTTTCCTGATAATATTTAAAAATAACCGAATAACCTTAAAAAATAAAGATATATATGCAAGTAGATAATTATAAAAATAAAGTCATGCAGCGAGGATCCGTAAGTTGTATGCAATTAAGCTGTATGTGGCCTAGCTGTGACAATCACATTTTCGCCTGTTTTATCTCGATGAAGGATGACTATAATATTCTTGGCGGATGCGAGAAGTGGGTTTTAACAACGTAACGGTAGTCAACTGAAGATTATATCTTAAAAGCCGGTATATTTATGCCGACATTTATGTTTAGTAGACAGTTATTCTTAAAATCAAATTTAAATTTAAAAAACCAAGTGGAATATTTTTTAACTCAAAAACCATTTATAAGAAGAACGAAGAGAACGAGAAGAATACTCAATGTAATGCTAGTAATCAATATATATTAAAAGCGAAAGATTCAAATCAGGAAGTACGTTATGCGATCCCACCAATATAATTTCTTGACTAAATGTAATGGAAGGTCTCCATTTTATGTGTTGTGTGTATTATTTAAACTCTACAGTATCCTTTAATCTACATAGATGTTGAAAAGATAGTACGGATCTAAGGTGTATTATAGGCTACCGTTCTACCGGTACAAGTTATACTGCTCTTCCTGGAAGTGCTTCGGCTTTCTCTAGCGGTAGAGTCACTTGTCTTGGTTGCTTATTATGTCTCTCTTAATTTGAACGTCGTCTACATTGGAAGCTCTAGTAGGAAGATTTTTTTTACTATACAGTTTATTAATTTTTTGTGTAGTAATTAAAGAAAGCCTTGTAGTAATGAAACGCTATTAAAGCTTTTAAACATAAACCTTACATACAACATTATTACTTTGTACATTGTGAAAATTGTTTTTGTTTTTTTTTTTTATATTCATTTTTGCTCACTTAATATAATCTTCGGGTTGTTTTAACTGGTACGAAATATGAGCAGATTATATAACTTGTGGTAAACAGAGCGTGTAATTTTAAGACAAGATTATGACCATGGACCATTAATTTATATCTATGTTCACAATAAGGTACGTGAGTCATAATATGATGTGGACAAATCACGTCACACGAAATATAGGTCACTTTAGGACAATATTTAGTATATACCTACGTATAAACTTCAGTTGGTGGAGGTTGTGTAAAAAAATAAATGGGTAAAAAAAAGCACTGTTTTCCTTTGGTTTTCCTTAATCGTACTACTGTCACCTTTTTGTTCTAATTTTAAAGAATATCGTATGGTAAGGTGGTTCGTATCTCCTGTATATAATTTAATATCTATTATGTATATGGTTTAAAAGGCATTTTTTAAATTTGGAAACAAGCGCATTCCAACGCTTGATACTTAGGTAGGTTCGTTTTATATCTGATGATTATTTTAATATTTGAGTACATTGATGATCCTGTTTCACAAACTCTTCTATAAAATATACTCGTTAGTTCTAGATCCGATTTATAACATAGATATAAGCATAAGACTTGATATTTGATGAGATTAGTGCGATATTATGTCACAATAATGAGAGCATCGACCCGTCACGCTCGTCTCCGGCTTCCACTCTCCATTCTATAAGCATGAATTTATGACTTAAAGTATTGATGAATTTAGGTATTTAAATTTAACATAAGTTAGAGTATTTTCATAAGTACAGGTTCGTCTATTAAATATTAATGTTTTAGGCAAAACTTAAGATCCTTGAGCTCAAATGAAACCTGTGTTAATTCACCTTTCAATAGTTTACAATTTAGCTTAAGATAATGTTTAGAATGGAAGCTGTAATCTTTGTTATTAATTACGTCCTTGTCTATTTACTTACAATTTAACTGATCAATGCTCAAACGCATGTACTAGAACTCGTAATTTAATACGAAATGGTTGCTCAAGCCCTGCGCAGAAGTATTTTAAAGTAATTCCTATTTTCATGGAAATTGTTGAAGCAAGTGGAAATCTGTATTGGATGGATGTCTATTTCGTATGTGTTAGTAAGGTACTTAAACTTGGTTAAAATCGATAAAATATTGAATTTATTCATTCCTTATTATATTCTAAGAGTCATTTTAAAAATATCAATTACCTATCAAACCTGTGAAACCATATTAAGTACATCTCCTCAAATAACATAATTTGTTTATTTTGTTTTCTTATTGAATATTTATCGTAATGCCTGGCATCTTAACAAATTGACTAATGTTTTCTTTTATCATATCATACAATTTGAAAAATAGAGGAGCGGTTACTTCTTTGATTAAAAACCAGGATATTTTGTACCTAATAATGAAGTAACTATTGTATAGGCTGGAGATGGATCCTAACGAACGTTCAAAAACAATCTTGTTAAAGTAAAGCGTAGATGCCTATCAATAATAGAAGGTCGTAACGTAACTGTACGTACAATTTACGATGTTTCGCAACCGCGTACTGAATTCGAGTGGCGATTCGAGATGCAACAAAGGATAATGGATTTAACATTTCAAATTATGTTCGGCTTTAATTAAAATTCGAAGGGACTCATGATCCTGTCGTTTGAGTCACGTTGCACGATTCGTGTTCACGATCTAAAATCGTCACTTCGCAAAGATACATAAGTAAATACTGGTATGTAGCAATAAGATATTAACTAATACGAATATTTTATTTAATAGTACTTATTGACTTTGAATGTTTGTTCAGTATGAATATACATATAATTGCCTTGTTGCGTAGTGAAACTGCCTCGCTGGTTTAGTGGTTAGTATGATTTACTACAGAACGAGGGTCTGGTCCGGATCGTCGTTTCAGCCGTGGGACGTCCACTGCTGAATAAAAGCCAAGTATTTCCTGAATAAAAGTCAAGGATTTCCAGTACGCCCGGCTGCCTGCATTCAGCGGCTCTCTACCACTCGGACTAGGTAGTCTGGTCCGGATACGATTATTGAAATTTTCGAATTTTAATAACAACCCATAATAAGAGAGCCGGTGACGATGTTCTTTAGGTTTCCTCCCTATCGTAATATGAGACAAATAGTTTTAACTTTTAAGAGTTTGTGCAAATTCTTCTCCTATAACAAATCGCAGCTTTCTGGTCTCTACCGAGATTGAGACTGTGGTTGAAATTCGGTCAGGAGGATGTTCTATAATGTGGACTATAATACCTACTTATGTGTTAAAATAGGTGTCATCATTTCTAATCATTCGGTGTCCGCATTATACTTTTTCGATCCGATAGGTATTCTTGGCTATATTGTTATTTGTTTATTTATAAGTGGCTTAGAATTACACTTATATAAATAACTACCAATTGGCAATTGCATGAACGTTATCGCAGTTGGAATATTTACTTCGCTAGAGATCTAGATATTACCTACTACATAAAAATTGGCTTACTTTTATCCTAGTCATCTTCGTTACTTGCGTCGTTCTACGCGATTAAATTCTATACGGAACATGTATATATGTGTGAGGTTCCGTAGCCATTCAAATTCTATGTATTTATAGCAAAGAGTAGCATTTGTGAAGTAATATTATGTTATTATAAACGAACAGTAGAACAATGTGTCACGATTTTGCAAGGCTGGTGGCTGCGCTTTAACTGCCGGTCTTAAATTACATGTCATTAATAATACAAGCGTGAATGAAGGTTTGGGAATTGCTATTATGTTCTGTTCTATAGTAGCTTTTGAATATTATAATTGTACGTGATTACGACTGATTATACGCTAGAGATAAAAAATAATTAATACATTGTTCAGAAAAATACTACTTCGTGAACAGGTGAAAATTCTATAAAGGTTGTAACTTGTAATCATAACTTAATTGGAAATAAAACCACAGGTTGGGAACAAAAAATGTATTTCATATCTTTTATTATTTACTAATAAAATACAAAAATCTACACCTATATTCTATCCAATATTATCTACATTATTTACATAGCATCTTCATAATTTTGTATATTTTAATAAATAAAAATCTGCAATCTGATTGAGTATTTTGATTTAAAACACATTTTAATTAACTTTGTACATTCAAATGCAAGGTCGTTGTACTAGCTCGTAGATTTAGAGCAAAAATATAAGCATAAACTAGCAATAAATAATAAATTAAGTTTTAATGCGATAAATTTTTACATTCATTAATATGGTTTAGTCGCATGAGTTTCAAGTTTAATATTTAAAATCTTATTAATTATGAAATTTGAATTATTAAAAACAAAAATATGAACAGGTATAGAGTTGGCAGTGTTACATAGTGTTGTAGGAAATAGCATCGGAATATTAACTTATTATAGAGATAAATGGCGGATCTAACTTTAAGTGCAAAATATACAAAAGCATTTAAATATATCATTACAAATTCTATACACATAGTTTTAAATCGATAATGGTGACTACATTGACACGCAAATTGCAAAAAAAAATACAATATAAAAATGTGATGTTAAAAAAATTAAAAATACAAATTTTCAACACACAAAAAATTACTTTAATAACATTGTAAGTATAATTTTTGTTTGAACAGACGATAGTTGAAAGTGTCTATATTCTCCACAGATTGAAATGAATTGTCTAATTTTAAGTATGTAGTAACAAAAAAATATTTCTGTATTTTAATTTTATTTATATTACAAGCTAGACCCGCCAAAAGCATATATTTTCAGCCAAAGTTCTCGAAGTGATGTATGAAGTAAGGCAAACGTCGTGTGCGGTTGACTTGTTCACACGCAGACATTATCGACTTGGTGAGCGGCCGCGGACCGCATGAGAACACGCCGATTTTTGATACCTTCAGGAATTAAATAATAATTTAATATTAAACATTTTGTAATAATATTGATCTACAAATGAGGTGAAATCTAAAAAGGATATTTATTTTTCAATAAAAGACTAGTTTGCTTGTTCGTCCCGGTTCCAAAATCATTAGATAATAGATATTCATTTTATGAAAAAAAAAAACAGATTTTTTTATTCGTTAAATAGTCTTTCATGTTCAGTTTTTGACTTTCAATATGGTAAAATTATGTAGGCAACAAGAAGCAAACTTAAAGAACAGATTCTGTTTTACAGACTTAGTAAAAAATCCTTCGATAAATAAAAAAAAGCAAAGAACGCTCTGTTTAGACGCATATTCAACAGCTCTACATTTCTGACTTTCGTTGGAAATTCATACCTAAAGCATTTTGATTTCATAAAAGTGAAAGCAGTATTTACGTTACCATATCATATTAAAATAAGCATTTCATCAATACTGTTTTTAGTAGTAAACTATATGGTATAAAAACTACTAATCTTCTTATATATAAAATTCTCGTGTCACAATGTTAGTCTGGATACTCCTCCGAAACGGGTGGACCGATTCTCATGAAATTTTCTGTGCACATCGGGTAAGTCTGAGAATCGGCCAACATCTATTTTTCATATGTACCACGGGCGAAGCCGGGGCGGACCGCTAGTAATTTATAAAGTTTTAGACAAAGCGGGCGAAGCCGCGGGCGGTAAGCTAGTTACTAAATAAAAACTTACATAGCTATGTTTCTTTTGCACGAACTTAAGGAAGGAGGACATATCAGGTCTTCCAAAATGGTTGACCGCCTTCAGCCCCGTGAACATGGACGTGCGGGAGAGGCGCTGGAAGTGGTTCTCGCAGATGTACTGGAAGTTTGATAAATTCATCGGTATAGAGAATACAGGGGTTAACATTTCTAATCGATATAGAAATAGATAGAAGAAGAGCAAAAAGTCTTATTTGAAATTAAGTAGAGGTTTTGTGTATGTAGTATACATAGTATAGTAATTGAAATTGTGTACTAGTAACAGCTTTAGCTGCCACCATACTGTGTTATAATTTGGAAAATAATGTAATATGTTTTGAATCTGAAAATATATTTTTTACACGTTTTTATTTCACATGAATGAAGATTTTAAAAATGCCTTATTGCAAAACATACGAAATGAGCTAAATTTGACTGAAAATTGTCAACATTTTATATAGAACGAAACTCGACAAAATTTGCAATAAAATGTCTGTTTTATCCTGTAATTTTATTTAATTTCCTGCATACCATTATTTCAAATCAATCAAAATTATATGCATGTATGCGACTTTATCCAATTCCATTTTCCAACGACTCCAAAATGAACGACCCTAAATTATCTATTATAATTATTCTAAACCGATTTAAATTAACAAAAACAAAAAACAAATAAACACCCACCAGCATAGTAGTCCGTAAATCGAACTTATGGAAGAACTGCGTAATAAATATGTGTATCTCGAGCACGCTGGTGACGTCCTTGCGCTCCACGTCGCGGAGCACGTCGATGAACCACTCGAAGTGCTTGTGGGACGGACAGATCCATAGGAAGTATACCTGGGGTAAAGGAGAAATTGTTTTTTAGATAATTATGGTGAATGGGGAAAGGAGGAATATTTATATAGGAAAACATTAAAAATATAGATATACCTGGAGTAAAGGAGACTTTTTGAAGTGAAAACTTCTTTAGCAGCGTTGAGCACTTTTTCAGTAATGGGTATAAAATCTTAAACTCGCGTCAGGACACGTGACCTGATCGAGAAAGCGTAAGACGGATACCATTCCAAAATATCAAACATGCTCAACGTTAATAATCAAGTTTTCACTTCTGCCGGCACTCCCTAAGAGTCTTTTTTTTAAATAATGGTAAATGAGGAAGGGAACGTTTAAGGAAAAAACTTAAAAATATAGATAAGAGTCAATAGTTGTATAAGTAGATGGTTGAAAAGCAGTACGCGCGATTCTGAATGTGTAGTTAACTAGTTACATTGCTTTGTAAAATTTATGGATATGAAATATTATATTGGTCTAAAATTAAAGTATTGTATGTTGGTATTAATTTATACATTATTTTAAGGATTATTTTTCTCATTCTCTTTATTATAAAGAAAGAGTATAAACTTAAATTAGATAAAAGTTATACATTTGTCAGTGCGACATGTGACAATAATTAAAATTATTATGAAAAAATATACCTATTAACGAAAGTATGTAGATATATTAAAACAACTGACCTTCTTACAAGCAACCCCCGAGTACCTATTGGTAGAAGTCCCGAACACCAAGTCATTGAGTATAGACGCATACGGCGTGACTCCAATGCCTCCTCCCACCATTACTGCTACTTCGAACTTGTACCAATCTTGGTTCCCACCGCCGAATGGACCTTGTATCCTGTGTCCAATAAATAATTCATATTTATTTATTTGTTTATTTGTATTCAAAGATTCTAAAACATTGGGCCGATTTAATATTGTGTTCACGAATAGCAAGCTAAATTATAAAGAACATAGGCTATATTTTATTCGTTTTTATCCTGTGTCAGTCCGGACGGAGCCGCGACGAGCTGCTAGTAAATTCTAAACATAACTGTACATAATATTTGTATATAAAAAAATCATCGACATAAAGTACAGCTAAAAACCAGTTTCACTACTTTTTGATAATACTTACCTCTGATAATTGACACTTTTTGAATTAAAATAAAAGAGTATTTTATCTTACAGATTGTCTAAGTACTTGTATTATTTCAGAACGACATAAAATAACTGAAGATCTTTTTAATATTTCAAAATATTTGACCAAAAATAGATTTGTAATATTTCGTTCCATTTGAAATTAGTTACAAATATCAATACGTCCCGTGAACAATCAAATAATAGAAAATATCTCTTTCAAAAGTCCCTAATATTGCAAACGCAATATTTTTCACGGTAATTCAGTAGCAAAATATTAAGAAAGAAATATTTAGAAACCGGGTTACATAAATTAGCCATCGCTCAGTTGTCACGAAAACTTGCCAATATTTACATTACATAATATTGAACAAGTTAAATAATATTTTGAGTATGATATATATGCGATATGATAATTATTCATAATTTATTATTGCAAACATATTGTGAAAGAAGTTGAAGGTGAGAACTATTGGGATGTTATGGTCAAGCGAACTAAATCCTTGACCACTGAATGAATTTCCTAATTAAATGTTAACAAGTTTAAACTATAGAAGGATCTTAGAAATTTATTTAACGTTTAAAAATTTCCGTCATATTATGAAGAAGCTTTTGAGAAAGTCGATGAAATATAAAATTAGGTTGGTTGAAAGCGATAATCTCAGGAACTAGAGGTCTGATTTGAAAAATTATTTCCTTATCAGATAGCCCATTTACCAAGGATTTGCATAGGCTCTATACCATCACGCTATTAACAAGAGGAGCGAAGCAATGCGAGTTAAACTGCGGGGCACAACTAGTTATTTATAGTATTTTAAGAATTAATACTTTCACAGAAGACCATCAAAAATCAAAATATTTGCAAATTGCGGTCTATTGGACAAAAAACATTTTTTTTGTGCTTACCTAATTTTTGGTTGAGTTTCCGGATTATAATTGCAAGGATCGAAGTAGTTCCTCAGTTTCCAAGTCCAGGGTCCTTGCGCTTTGATGTGACACGAGAGGAAGTTCTCGTGAGGAGCTGATGTTAGCGTGAAGGAATGGTACTCTTCCTTTTTGAATGCGGTACATGATAGTCGGACCCATTGGCCTAAAATATTTGTAAAAATATATTATAAGAAAGAAAACATAAGGAAGGAAAAAAAGAAAACATAAAGAAGGATACGTTCCCACTGCTGGGACACGGGTCTCCTATGAGGGGAGATAGAGTACATTCAATGAATTAAGTATATTCGTTTTTATGTCTAATGATACAAATATTTGGTCGCCATACTAGTTTTTCATTTCTTGGACACTGATAGTAGTTTCATGTATTTTTTATTAAATGTTAGTGACTGTAAATTGTAAATTACTTAATGAAGGGGAAAGGGAAGGAATGATTATTCTTCTCACCTGATAAATATTTTAGATTTGGTGGTCGGTAGAACTTAATTTTGATAACGTCTGATGGAAGCATTTCTGTTTCCAACACATCTAATGCCAAATATTCCGTACGTAGCGACACCACCTGTATAAATACAATAAGTTGCCATGAAATAACTAAAATATTACTACATATATGTATATTGCTGGATCTTTCAACCCTGCCATCTATTCTCCAGAAAGCAAATTTTAGCAACCAATTTATATATTTTTTTTATTATAACTAATAAATTACAATCTGAAAGAATTTAGAAGAGAAATCCTGTCCCAATAAACACGAAAAAAACACATAAATTAACAACATACGCACGGGGTATAGCGTGTAGCCGCGTGCAACGAGTGCACACATCAGGACCACGGCTACACTCACTAGACCATAGGGTACACAATTCTGAACCTCACACACAAAATACTCACCTTATCCAATATATAAATGATCGCTGGTCCCAAGAAGAATATCCAAAATCTCGGTGGTCCAGTCAATCTAGCAAGGCCATGTACTAAGCATAGTGCATAAAGTCCCACGTGCAGGGAATGTGCGCGCCAGAACCACGGCTACACGAGCTAGACCATTTGATACACAAACACGAACATCAGGCACAAAAAACTCACCTTATCCAATATATAAATAATCGCCGGGCCTAAGAAGAATATCCAGAACCTCGGTGGTCCAGTCAACCTCGCAAGACCATGTACTAAGCATAGTGCATATAGTCCCACGTGCAGTGAGTGTGCGCGCCAGAACCACGGGTATGCGCGTGCGCGGACCGTTGGATGTGCGAACACGAATATCAGGCACATTAGTATGAATAGCGCTACGCCTGTCACACCTGTAGGACAGAAGTTAAACCGTAAAATAAAAAATGAAACAGTACAGTCAGTTACGGAGTAGGTTACTTATATAGAAATAGTTTACAGAACTAAATTTATAGGGCGTGGGTATCTACTGATAGCGTAGAAAGAAATAGTCACAGTACTAACGAGTTAAGTTAGAGTTGTTTTTGTAATTAAAGCACCAACGGCAAGAGTAGAATTCTGTCAAAAATTACTTTATAGTCATGATCTGGCTGGGCAGGGCGGGTACAGTAAAGGCAGACGATGGACAGGCACAAACATTATCAATTGCAAGTTCTAAACGGTTATAATTATTTGGATTTATCTGTTTAATTAACTGCTAACGTTAAAGTTATATTTCTAGGTTAGTTATCTTTTGATTTAATGCGAAGTAGATTTTAAGAACAAAGTTACTTTCAAATATATGTAAATAATATGATTATAACTAAGCAATCTACCAAGGATCATTGCTTGGTATTAAGTATGTTTTGGTAGATGATACATTTAATTAAGCATAGCAATAATAATAATAATAACGTACAGCTAAATCATATGAACTTCTTGTTAAAGCAACACTTACCAGTAACAGTCTGGAACACCCAATAAGTAATGCCGGGTCGGAAATCCGAAGTGAAGTGCACTTCTTTGGTCAAACATCTCAAGTTCTCCACGGGCTGAGTGGACACGTGGTAGAAGTTGACCAAGTGACCCGCTGTGTGCAGGAGAGAGAAGAACAGAGCGGTACAGGCCACGATCTTGTGGAATTGGATGCTGGAGTCCAGGGGAATGTACTGTTGGATGCTGAATTCCTGGAATCGATGGAGAATGTTGAAATCGAGTCTGATTCTTTGTATGTAGAAGGAACGACGATAGATTAACAAGTTCAAACTGTTCAGCAGAAGAGAAGATTATTTGATCATTCGTTTTTGGTAAAGCTGTTTTACAATCATCTTTAAGTTAGCTTTAAACGTGAAAAGCACTTATTAAAATAAAATAAAATAGTTGCTTGTTTGGAAATTTATAATGTTTTAAACTTGGAGAATTTGAATTCGATATTTTCTTTTATCGCCTTTTTTGTAGAAAATAAATAAACTATAATGACGACTGAGCTGACGCCGTATTTAGGGACGTTAGTTTAACAGACAAAATAATAATATCTTATTTTCTTACCTTTAATTTGGTCAATAAATTCCTTGACATAGTTAACAACAGCAAACTATAACAGAAGGACAACGATGCAGCTGAGCCTCTTGTGATCGCGATACCAACTCCCATTATATGCCTCAAATCCAAATGTTCCGACATAAAGGAATAATGCGCGAATCTCTCAACAAATAGCCCAATAGTAACAACATAGAAGATGAACAGATAGAATATGTTTTGTCTGTTTTCTTCTAGGAATGTGGTTAAATAATCCCATTTTAGGAGGAACCAATGTCTGAAAATGAAGGAAAAAAATTTAAGGTATATAAATAAGAGGTGCAAATTTTGAACTAGTACGTAAAATTTTTTCTAGTGTTTGATGCGTGAGTACGCGAGTATTTTATATATTTAGAAATTAAAGATTTTTTAACGGATTTTAAACGCGATTTATTCATTATATTCGGATCTGTAAAGTGTTCGAAACGTCCGATAAAAATCTTTAATTTCTAGTACGTAAAATGTTTGAAAAATATAAAGCTACAAGGAAAATCCAAATTATGCCCTATAAGGTAAAAGTAATAGATTCTTTTACCTAGATTGTTCCATGGAAGGTTCAATATGGAAGCTTGTCATTCTTGCGACGTTAGTGGAAGTATCCAGGAAGTTTTGTTTAGCGCCCTTACAGTCGAGACCAATGGCTACAAACTCTCCTTTGTATTCCTTCATCATGAGTTTGAAGTCCGAATATGTTAAGTGGTCCTTATGTTTGAGACCAGCATCCTGAAATAAAAAGTTAATTAAATACCAATAAAAATACAAACTCACGACTTTTTGTAACTTTAGGAATGATTTTTTTAAATATAAGGGATCAACTTGGTCAATTGCTTTGAATTTGACTATTTTTTGGAGTATTTTTATGCAAAGTAAGGTGCAATTTTTTTTGCTTAAATGTTATTGCTTTCACTCGTCCATTCACTGTTAACTATTTATGTAAATAAATATAAAAATCACTTACAGAAAACATTCCATCAATCAACTCAGTAACATGTTCGTCCCTTAGCGAAGTGGTTCTAGCAATTTCTACGAGCGATCTCAACATTTCGCTAAGTTCTTCTTTATCTATAACTCCATTTCTATCGTTATCACACATATCGAATATAATACGTAGTTTGTCGTCTGTAGCACCACGGGAGAATAGTACCACTGTGTCAAGGAATTCCTGGAAATTTGAGACTTTTTTAATGTGAGGGTATTTTGAAAAATTGTATTTAAATATTGGTTCTTACAGCACGTGAATATTAAAAGATATTTAAATAAATATCGTAACTAAACCCATATTATGTTATTGTTAATGTATTTCGATTCAGTTTAAAAATATTTAATTAAAAAATTCAACACATAAATTGATATTATAAGTTCAATTACTCTATTTCTGCAGACATTACCTGGAATGATATTCTTCCATCGCCATCCTTGTCCACAATGTTGAACATTTTCTTAACAAAAACTGCATCAGCTTTCATCCCGAGGGCACTTGCAAACTCACTCTTCGATAAAGATGTCCGCATGACAATCGACTAAACCAAAGAAGAATTTTATCGTTTTTAATAATTATTAATTATAATGGAATTTTTGTTTATTAAATTATAGAGTAGAGTTATATCAGTTTTAGATCGATACATTTATCAGTTCTTTTTTGAAATATTATAATTTACATTATTATGCTTTATTTGCCGCTCTTATAAATGGCATATTGTATTTTTCTGCCGTACAAAGGCAGGAAAATAAGCTAAGGAATTGTAGCTAGATACGTTAAATTCGAAATAATCAATGATAATATAAATAAATAAACCTTCTTTTATTTCCCATTTTCCTATAAAATAAAAAATAACCCCTTTTCCATACCTCAGGATCAGCATCTTCATTCCTCCTGCGTTTCTCTCCGGGCGCCAACCCGAATGTAATGGCGTACGCTTCTCTGAAGAAATGCTCCAGTTTCCGAGCTCTACGCTCTCTTGTCTCTGCTGATGTTAGAATGTTTTCACGACCCGCCTTCAAATGATAAATAAGTTATAATAGGTGTATGGACTATTTATTTTATATGCCATATTAACGGATAATTAATAAAACGAATCTAAGTATTATTCACGGGTTGCTGTCGTGTAAAAGCAGAACATACAATAGAGAGATAATTTTTTAAATTTTAAGGTGACATAATTACATAGAAATAAATATGAAATAATAATATTTTTTGGAGACGTATAGCTATTAAAAAACTTGCAGACTCTTTTGCAAGTGTATTTAGAGAAAAACATAGTATTTGTTTTAAGTTGACTGAGATATTCATTTATAACGATAACATTTTACAGCATGCTATTATTTCGTACGATGAGTGACCTATTCTTTTATATAAATATCTAACTTTCCTTAGAAAAGAACGAACCTGTGTAAGATTCAAGGTCTTCTTATGCTGCGAGAGGAAGGTGTCCAGTTTGAGCAGGAACTTCCGTCGTGACGTCACAGAGTCCATTTCTAGAACAAGGTCGTGCTCTCGCGGAACCCTTATTAGTACTAATGGACGCTTGTTGTGACTTTCCTGTTATTTTTTAAATAAAATTATTATTGAAAACATTGTCAAGTTCTAAATTAGGTGGTGTTAAGTAATATTATGGAAACTAAATAAATTCTAGACTGGATATTGAGTAGGTAAATGCAGTTCAAAATTTAAAAATTTCGGGCAAGTTAACATAATTCTTGACAATTTTAAAGTTATGTAAACATTTGTTATACATACATACATACATATGTAACTTTTGATATGGCATATTATATTAGGTATTACTTAAAAAATAATAATAAATCATTAAAGATATAAGTACTCAAGTAAATTATAATAAAATTATAAAGTTTTTATATTTTTTTTATAAAGTTTTTTTTGTGGCAAAATAATTTTACCTGGCTTTCAATAACAGTGAATTGATCAGTATGGTCCAACGGTACAGTGCGTAACTTATCCCCTTTGCGGTCGGTCACGTGTAGCGCGGGTTCGGGTCCCAGGCGAAGCTTCACAAGCCTTTTGTGTGAAGCGTGAACCCATTCACGACATACCATTTTGTCCACAGATCCTTAAAAAATAATGAAGAACACGATTAAACTATGGAAAATGTCCATTTCGCTTTTTATCACTATAATTTTTGTTGATAAAATTTTTCATCAAATATTGAAAAACATCATGTTTCATACTTGATTCATTAAACTCACGCAAACACGCAACATAAACACATTTAAATTATTAAATTTTATCAAAAGCACACCAAAAAAAAGTTGTAAGTTTTTTGCAGATTACCTACCACGTTATTATGTTAAAATGCGGATATACAAGGAAAATATTTTAAGTAAACATCGCAAACATAACGAAATCAGATATGATTATAGCCTACAATTTAATGAGGATTCCATGTATAGCTCATCAGTTATTTCAAATATTGTGGTTATTTTGCAAACTAATTAAATTAATGAGTTTATTGGCCTTCGATCGTGTTATTTTTACCAGATTCTGGTTAACCTTTTAATTTTGATAATCTATTATGTTTGTTAAATTATTAATATTTACCTTTGCTTTGTGCATTTTTTATGTTTTCTTGTTGTAGTTTAAGTTTACGTCTCCTACTATTTTGTAGTTTCACAACTCCGTACGCGGCACCAGCGCATAGAATTGGTACGAATGCCAGAATTAAACATGTGTAGATGTATGCGAATTCATTTCCCTGTAAGACAATATTATTTTGTAAGATTTCCTATAAAAATTATTTCTAATTAACTTAATATATTGTTACTTAAATATATGAAATTCGAAAACCTTTAACAAAATAACCTGTCTAGGCGAGCGGTATGTTAAGAAATATTTACGAAACCGTAATATATTCTCCCCTGATTATATAATATTATGTTCTGTGAATATATTTCTCATTTGCATTTATAGGTTTATTTTTAAACACGCCTTAAATCAACAATAGCTAACTTTGTTAATTAAAACGTTGAAAATTGAAAGACAAAATGTTATATGTATTACAATTTCTATTGCATAGTTATTATATACCTCAAAATAATCATAGCCCTTCAGATATTTACAGGGCGGTAGTTTAGAAGCGTTTAACTGATAAGGCTGTCGACACGGGTCTCCCTCCCCCCAGTGGAATACATCACGCTGTATGTCACTGGGACCAACAGCTGTACTATTTACTATGATATCCCAGAGCGTGATACGACGAAGTTCTTCAATTTCCATTTTAGTGAATATACTGAAAATAACGAATAAAGAGTTAGAAACCTAAAATGAAATTAAACAAAAACCAATTGTATCAAATAAATATTAAACATTAATATTATTTTTGTTATTTGTGACGTACAATGTACATAGTATCAAAATATTTTATTTTAAAAACACAGTTGTACATATATTAAACTACCAGGTAATTAGTTATAATGAAAACATGCCTATAGGTTTTTTTTATTAACAAATAGCTATAAATTACACTTACCCATTAGCTTCATTTTCAAACCAGAATCTATCTCCGTCTCGTATTCTAGTAAATTGATCGATAATTATGGCTCTGAACAACTCTCCGGGATGTCCAGTCGATTCTAACATACCGCCTTTAAAAATATAACAATATATTAATATAAGAATTATTAAAACACAATTATTTAGATTCATTAACTTCGATGTAAAACGATCAATTAAAACTTTCTTACAGATTTTAAGAATGTATTTTTAGTTTTCGCGCGAAGCGTTTGAAAAAAGAACTATTTTATTTTTTACAAAATATGACTACGGCCAGTGCATAAATTATGACACAAATGGCCAGTGTGTCGAAAAAAAGTAATAAAGCTATAAAAGTATAAAAATAAAATATAAAAAGATACGTTTAAATTATAATTTTTTTAAATTGAATTAAAATATTATGACTAAAAATTTTAAATATACCTATATAAACATCTATATTATCGAGGCGGCCGTTATAAACCTGGACCAGTTTCTGTAGTAAATCTGGATTTTCTTCAAATAGTTGTGGGTTAATTTCATTAAACGTTTTTATCTTAGGTAGTCCGAAATACGTTCTGAAACAGAGAACATAAAAGGATTATTATTTTTTATTATATTTAAACAGATGTTCGTTCAGACTTAAATAATAATAATAAAAAAGTTTTACCTAGCCGTATTATAATCTGGCAATCCATTATCCCTTCCTCTCATGATGTTAAGTGCACCAAGGTCTCTTCTAGAGAATTCCATTGGTCCAAATAGATTATCTCTTACATCAGAACATAGTAATGCATCCTCTCGTTCGGATATTTGAGATGCCATACCCATTAAAATTTCTTCTATTGGTACTTGAGACATTGCATCCTAAATTGTACGAATATTTTATTTTGTCATTATTTATTTAAATAGAACAATAAAATAAGCTCGCAATTTTGTTTTTCAATTCTCGTCTGAATGAATGAGAATTAAATTTAAATACTTTCAAGTAAATAGACAAATTGATATCTATTTGTTTTAGCATAATATTGAATTAATTGATTCATAAGCGCGTCACACACGGTGAAGATACTATAATATTTTATCTTAAGATACTGTTATATTTTATATTACAGTATCTTAACGCATCCGGTATCAGCGTTCGGACCATCATTTTTCTCTTTGTCATTGCGTCCTAAGACTCCTGTAGAACCGCCATCCTGTTACAAATGACCCACAAACTTTCGCGTCATTTGTAACAGGATGGCGGTTCTACAGGGGTCTTAGTACGCAATGCCAAAAAGAAAAATGATGGTCCGAACGCTGATACCGGATGCGTTAAGATACTGTAATATAAAATATAACAGTATCGATAAAATATTATAGTATCTTCACCGTGTGTGACGCGCTTAAATATTTACCTCACTGTGTTAATAAATGATTGCCTATTAATACCTGATAAGGGAATTTATTAATTTTACTTACATTACCGTCCCACCAAGTCTGACATAGACGTATAGCGTCATGGCCGCCTGGCGCTCTACCATATCTACAATTTCTGTCCCTCAGTAGTATCGCTGGGGGTACAAGGGTATGGCCAAAACGAAATGCTGCTACTGCGAAAGCATGGGTTACTCCTGGTGCAATCTCTGCGCGGTAACCTTGGTATGGCGGTATGGGGACGCCGAGAAATGCTGGCACATACTCGTATAAAATGATATTCTGGAATAATTGTAGATAATTTAGGCTTTGATTTCAATTCTAATAACAACACTATAGACAGTAGCGTATTTGCAGAATAATATTGTTTATATAAACAGAACGAAAATATAAAAATTTCACTTTGGTGAACACTAAACAGAGCATAATTAATGTAAATCGTTTAAGAAGACTAACTGTATATAACTCAATAAATGATTTTTATTTTATTTTATTTACCTGTAAGCTGGCTATAACAATACGTCTTGCCCTTTGAAACAGCTGTTCGTCAGTCCAATCCTGATGCTGTTTGTGTATTCTTGCGGCTACTACATTGTGCCATCGCATCAGCAATATTCCGAACGTAACCATAGCTGGATTCTGATTTGTTCTTGGGTCTCCTAATACTTGAAAATATATAACCATTAGTTATGTGTTTAGCTTATATATTGTTTTTAAAAGCTGCGGTTTCTTAATAAAATAAATATTAAGGTGAAAATTAAAGAAGGCTCAAGGAGCTTTTGATCTTGCATTTTTACAACAGTACCTAAACATTTCGAACCTTATTCGCGTTTAGCAACATATCTTTTGAAATTATAAGCTAACGTGACTATTAAATTAATTTCATATGCATAATCTTTTTATTAGTTAATTGATACTTACAAAATAATCGTTCTGCGCTAAGCATTCTCATATAATGGGGCACTGGGTTATTGAAGAGCGGTACGCGCTTTTTGTTGCGTAATGGTAATCCACCTTCACTTGCTAAGCTTCCATTCTATAATATACACATTTTATTATTAAATTATTTACATTGTTCGTCTACTACTTTACGGCTAGTTGAATTATGTATATGTGTATTTATTTCTAAGTTTTTAAATCATATAATCATTGGCATTTAACATGATGATTAGATTTAAATATTGCTTGCTTGGAAAAAACTTAATTAACTTAGTTCTTTGTTAAATGAGAATTAGGATAATTTCACAAAAACTATTATTCCTTCAAGCGACTGACAACATTGTTCCACTAATTATGTCAGTCACGTTTGTCGTGTGTAATATGAGTGATATATTGTAGTTATATGAATGTACACAAAGAGGCAGGCGTGGCTGCAGGGTGGCACCTGAAATGACCTCATTGCATTCACCCAGGCCTCGCTCGTGCTGTAGACGAAGCTGCCGTCGATCCAAGATGTTATTTGGTTAATCTAGAACAAATAAGAAGTGGTAATAAGTGAAAGATACTGTTGCAATTAAATTTTATAATTGAATACGATAATCTTGTGATACCAGTACGATTTTTAGCAGTGATATAAGAACCCTGATATGATTACTTAAACGTAATTACGTGTGTATGCACACAAAAAAGTGGATAAATAAATTAGTCTCAAGTTGTTAAAATTTCAGGTGATATTCATTAAATTGAATTGACCTCACGTATTATATTATTATGGTGTCCGTTTACGCAAAGTTAACTTTGTAGTCTATTTGAAAGTTGTAAATTAGCGTGCTCAGTAAGTTTTTACTACTTTAACATTCATATATGTTGATGTAGAATTATCATAAAAGGTAAAGGGAATTATGAAATTGTACAACCACTGTGATACGTATATTGCGTTCTTGTTTTTAAAAGCTTGATATGTTTGGCCAATGTATTTATAAATTATGTTCTTATCTTAATTCCCAATTTCTTCGGAGTATACAATAAGGTTTTCTTTTGTATTGATCTGAATTTCATCAACACATTTCACAAATCTGATGATAGACTAGGCACAATCAATAATATATTTATTTTCAATATTCCTGGATTTTACAAGCGTTATTTGAATAACAGTGGGTATGTACAGTGGTCTTCCATTGAATTTATATCGAATCGAATCGATTAAACGATACCAAAGTTGTCTCTTGAATTTTACTATAATGACGGTGAATTAAACTGTAATTTAAAGAATGCATACCGAGTTATAATAGAAGTGCGTACAAGTTAAAGCAATGCGTATAAAGATGCCACGTAATTCTAATTCCTCTTAATTTGAAATTTAAATAAGAGTGAATAAAATATTTTAAGTCATACAAATGGTATCAGATCTTCTTACACAGCACCTCAGGACATATTCGTTTGTAATATATGCAGCTTGCGGGTGAGATCTAGGTTAGAAGGTGCTATTAAATTTTATTGCTCGCATTTCGACCTTCGATTGTCAAGCATCGACAACTGGTGTATGTTATGCATTAATTTAATACCATGTGTCAAATGAATTAAGCGATTAACCGAGAAACTAGTGCACATAATTATATTGGAATTAAGTGTATTTATATGCCAATTATTCCTTAATAATACATGTTGAAGCCATAAAAATTTAAAGAAAATAGAGAGAAAAGAACTTGAAAGAGGCTTTCTAATGACTTCATTGGATTTTTTATGTACATATTAATAGACACAACTGCCAAGGATGTGATGTAATGATGATGATAATTGCAATTACTGACATTTATTGTAAAACAATTACGTAGGTAATTACGATGTTTATTGAATATGTGCATAATAATCAAACTTATTTATAAAATAGAATATAATATAAAAACTTTTGTATTTAATTGTACACGGCTACAGATGATATAATACTATGCAAATAGCCTATTCAGAAGTATACTGAATCTATAAATATGTACTTATAAAATAAATATATTATTTTATATAAATAACATACTAAATAATAATATACTAATATATTCTATATAACTTAGCTTTGGATATTGTTAAACATAATATATATACAATGTTTGTAGCGTTTATTTAATAGAATATAAAAAGTTATAAATAATAGTTTGAATAAGCCTTAACTCGTCTATCTGTATCTGTTATCTCAAAGTTAATGTAGCGCGATACCGACGGATGATATTATATTTGGTCATTCTGAATACTAATGGGCGGAACTTGCCTCTGATTTTTTGCAACCATTTCCACTCTTAGCACGTATTTATCTAAACGCCTGGATTGATCTTTTTCGTTTAAAGTTATAAAAGTGCATGAGATGTAACATTTAGTTTTAAAGGCTTAAAATGCCTTCAAATGCAATATCATAATACATACCTACATGAAGATTGTTGTTATTTTAATGCGACTTAATGACGTCATTTACACCCTATAAAAATGAACAATATTTTTACGCCATACCTGTTCTCTTGGGCTATTAGGGCTCTGTCCCGTGTTCCTGTCATAAGCAGCTCTATGAAAAGGCATGTATTTGGCACCCTTACACTCAGGGTCATACATATGATCACATTTGTCCACGGGAATCCGATGTTGTTCTATCGGACACCCGGATTCTGATGCCATCACTATTTCGCCTGTTACTATCTGACCTGCAATTTACAAGGTATTATAATCATTTCAAACGTCAATTTTAATTTGGTACTTCATTTTGTAACTTTGTGGTGTGCTGTATACTATGATAAAAAATTGATATGATAGTGCTGAGTCAGATTATCATGGTGCGTTGACCTTTAATAATAGAAAAAGCCCATAAACTTTTGTTAATATAATACTCAGTCTGAGTCAAGCATGCGTTATGCATTTGGTCACATTTTCACATAACATTAACCTTATAGTGTTCAACACTTACGATACAAAATAATTAGAAAAATTGTTTAATCTTACCGAAAAAAGCTAATAGAGCTGTTCTATTGGCTAGTGAGGGTAATCCGTCTTGCCCTCTCATAAATAACTTGGACAAGGCTCGAGCCCCGGGCCTGTCTGTGCCAGCCATCATGTAAACTCCATCTGCATATGATGCCGGCGTCTTACGTGTGAGTCGACTGCCTGCATCATTAAGAAATATTAATTGTATACTACTAAATATAATAATTAGTTTTTCTTTGTATAATAGAACAATTATTTGCCTATAGGTACTTTTATCGTCCATTTACATTTAAGATATAATGCAACTGCAGTAACAGATCCGGCCATGTACCTACCCACAAATATCTCAGTCAGATAGCAAAAAAAGAATGATAATACTTCGTGCACAATATCACAATATCTATCGTGTATAATAATTTTATTTTATCGGTAATGTTTTGTATACCAAGTGCGAATAACAGTATATTATGTAAATGAGGCTAGAACGATAAATCTTGCGAAATTATGATGTGTATTAAAATGACGTAGCAGGTTTGTTCAAAATTTATTTACAAGAAAATGTTATACTTGTCCTTCTTAGTTTTATTTTATAATAGGCTTTCGTTTGCACTATTATTACTTTATGACGTTATTTTTTAGGTACGAGGAAGTCAGAGTTAGAAGTAGGTCCTATATATATATATGCATGGAAGCATTTACAAATGTTATTTCGTCTTTTGCCGTCTAATTTAAATAATACACAGCTCTTTACCCATATTTTGACATAAGTACATAACTATTTAATGACGTAATTCATTTCTAAAATTATCATATGAAATTTTTTCACACGCGAAAATTACTATCGCTTTCACCTAAATGTAATTCATACGTGACACCTAATCGAAAATTGTCTATTGCATTATTGTATATTCAATTGAATCCACAAATTATAGAGAGCAGCGATCATTAAGTAAAATAAATGTTGGATAAATCGTGATTGATAGCACAAAGGTGGTCTAGCAAATACTTCAACCGTGAGCATGATTCTGCGCTTGCGCAAGAAGCGATACATTGCATCGACGTGAACAACGAATTAAGAACGATGAGAAAATTTACTGGTTTATATGACATCTATGTTTTCTGTTATATGGTTGTGACTTGTGTTGATGAAACTTCTATTAAATTATATTTTTGTACGTGTTTTTATACGGTTGAAGAACTAAAACACACCTTGTAATTTATTTATTATCTATGTTGTTATGTGCCTTAAAAAAGTGATTTTTTTATTTAATTATCGTAGGCAAGCAAAGTTATACGAACTTTAATAACTTATATACTCTAATTATCGAGGACTCTAATAAGCGAGGAAGTTTTAGAATAACAGCGATATAGATTAAAAATTTAGATAACGAATAACTGTTGCAGCTCATGTTGATTGATATTTTTGATTTATCATCTGCAATCAATGATGGATTGTCTGTTATTGAAGACGTTTCTATACTTTCCAATGCGGAGATTTCGTGTTTAAATATTGTACCGGATCGCAAAGAAAAATAAGTAGGTCACAATTTATAACAAATATGAAATAAATCACGTATGTTGTAGGTGTAAATGTTTAAACTATGCGATTATCTAAAAATAAATTATTAATTTGCTAACATTGCTTGATTGTTATTGTTTGAATTTATAAATAAAAAAACATTTAATGAATTACTTTAATACAGAAATGTCTTCATATAAAACATTATAGCGAGTTTCCTAAAAATAACATACTTTTATAAGTTAATTTCGAACATATTTTAATGTTTAACGTTTACAAGTACGCGTTGATGTCTATCGTTCTATCAAGCCATAATAATATAATTATAATATTATGTAATATGTATTTATGAATAAGATTTCTCTGAGTGATATATTTTATACATTATTATATGCCTGTAACGCGTTTAAAAGTATGATTATTTTTTTAATTATTCCAGTTTTACATGTTTGGATTAATTTTAATTAAATAATGACTTGTTAGATAAGTATTTGGGTTAAATTTATTTTTATTTACGAGTATTAACAACCGAAATGGGATGTGGAGTTAAAAGTTTTCGAATCAATGCCACATACGATCTGATAATGTTACATATTGCGGCCGAAACTTGACCTGTCTCTACCAATAGCACGGTCTGTCTGTCAGTGTGTCGTGCCTTTTTAGTTCGTAATTTATAACTGTTAGAAAAATGTCATTGGAATTAAATGTGCCGACATTTAGATTTATTTATTTATTTACAACTGGAATAATAATTCTGAATTGTAACCTCTATAGATAAACAGTAGTTTCCGGTAGCTAATTATAATGAAATTGAGTGAAATAAAATAAAAATACTTGAGCTATAGAAACGTGTGTGTAATGTTACTAATTAAGTATGGTGATTACCAATATTATACAAGGAGAATAAACATGATCAAGCCTCATATGACATGCAAATTGGAGAGTTAATTTGATAGCGTTTAGCTACTTTATGGTTTCTTAGTAATTAATGATACTTTTAATATTTTTCTGTAATGTTTACATAATGAATTGCTTAATACAACTTATGATATCTTAATTAACACATACAATCGGTACAGTAGATCATAATTCATGATTTGAATTGATATTATTTTGGTCACGAATCTGTATTCTGCTTTATTATACCTAAACATGAATATTATATATATATTATGAATGTTTGCATGACTGAGAATTTTCGTTTATCAAACATGCAAAAATGAATAAAAAATATATCATATGCAGTTATTTTGTAGCTATATAAAAGCATTTTTGAAACTTACCAACTGATCCCCAATCGGGGTATGCTCTGTTGTTGAACCAGCCATCGTAGCGCTGTTTCTCGTAGTAAACCTCTGCAAAAAATTATTTATTTTAATTAAAAATCACATCTGTACCAAAAATATTACTTATACAGTGGTGGACGTTTAATTAGAAACAGGTAACACGATGAAGTAGTCATCAAGTTTATTTAACATTTGTGTGTTAAAGTATTAGAGATTAAGCATTATTTCATATGTAATAGAACACCCGTTTATCTAGTTTTATAATAAATTGCTTAATTTTAATCAAACGTTAGCTTAAATTAATAAAATCAAACAACTTTAGGTGAAGTCTGATTTCCGCGTATTTTCAGTCTGGACAACAAATTAGAAACAGCATGTTTCGAGTGTTCTAAAGTCAAAACCTATTAAAATGCCGTCAATATTTTTTTCATCTATAAATATTTGCACCGTTTTTTAAACATTCTATCTAAAAGTTTCTGAAAATTAATTTACTTTGCAGCAAAAATGGGTAAAAGTAAGATTCGTGACCCATCAACAAGAAAAATAATTTTAAGTTTACATTTTGACAAAAACTGGAGTTACAGGAAAATTGCAAATCATTTAGAGTGTTCGATAAAAAGATATTCAATGCTATAGTTTATTTCAAAGAGCATGGTACTTCTGATTAAGTGCCTAGAAAAGCTTGACCATGAAAAACTACTGCTCGCGAGGATAGGTAAATTATTCTTTTCGCAAAGATAGATCCATTTAAAGGTTCCAATTCTATTAGGAAATATGTTTTTGCAAACGTGCGAAAATCTCTTACAATCTGAGCCACGACGTTGTAAAGCCGTTGTTGTCTATAAAGATTATAACAATCTAAAAACAACCCCATACTATAATGTTTCCTCCGCCTTGCTTAACTGTTTTTAATTTATTATCTAAGGTATGATTAACTGGACGACGCGCGTATCATTTGCCATCAGAATTGATTAGATTAATTTGTATCGTCCCAAAATAAAACTTTTTCACTGGCGGACTGTTCTCAAACAATATTTCTTAGTAAATGCAAATCGTCGTTCCCTGCCTAATAAGAAGCTGTACTTTCCTGGCGTCTCTCACAAACAATTTTGCCTCGACTTACCACCCGAAAACCGATCTCATCGACACATGGCGTGGTTCATCTTCGGAAAAAACTAATTTTAAAATAGAATTTGAGCTTTTAAATGGATCCATTTTTGCCAAAAGAATCATTTGCCTATCCTCGCGAGCAGTGATTTTTCATGGTCCAGCTTTTCTAGACACTTGATCAGAACTACCATGCTTATTGAAATAGACTGTAACATTGAATATCTTTTTATCGAACACTCTAAATGATTTGCAATTTTCCTGTAACTCCAGCTTTTGTCAAATTGTAAACTTAAAATTATTTTTCTCTCTTTATTATTATTTTTTTTCTTTCAATGGTCACGAATCTTACTTTTACCCATTTTTGCTGCAAAGTAAATTAATTTTCAGAAACTTTTAGATAGAATGTTTAAAAAACGGTGCAAATATTTATAGATGAAAAAAATATTGACGGCATTTTAATAGGTTTTGACTTTAGAACACTCGAAACATGCTGTTTCTAATTTGTTGTCCAGACTGAAAATACGCGGAAATCAGACTTCACCTAAAGTTGTTTGATTTTATTAATTTAAGCTAACGTTTGATTAAAATTAAGCAATTTATTATAAAACTAGATAAACGGGTGTTCTATTACATATGAAATAATGCTTAATCTCTAATACTTTGATACACAAATGTTAAATAAACTTGATGACTACTTTATCGTGTTACCTGTTTCTAATTAAACGTCCACCACTGTATATTTTTTAAAACAATAAGAATATACCAGAAACAGAACATTTCAATTTTAAATTATTTCGTATTGTTAGTTTCTAACAATTGATCAATTCTGTTTGACCATTCTTTAATAATAAGTATATTAAAAAATCGTCTGAAACCATTTTTAAAAGCTTCTTGTATGCGACACAAGCTTTCTCAAACCTTAATCAAATGAAGTCTCAATTCAAAAACCGACCTTCATTACTATAATATATTCATACATATGATCTGAGATACAATATAATTAAGAGGTAAAGGGCCTGTTGGTCCACTTTGTCATGCAAACATCTCCATAAGCGATCACTGTTCCATATTTGTCATAGATTGTATGATTTCATCGTACGAATGTTTTGTGTACTAGTTACGTGTGCTGACAATCCTATAGAGGCCTTGTGAAGCTTTAACCGTGATGCCTTCTTGTACACGCTATTATATTTTTATCTTATATTTAGATTATAATGAACATTAATAAATCAACGAGGACCGAATGAGTAATATAGTGCTGAAATTTTCGATGGACTATTTTAATAAAAGTGTGAACTAGATGCATGATGTATAAACTTTAATTTGTACAACTTATAAGCATGCTTGCAACTGATAAGATTACATTGTAAGAGTTACGTAATACCTACATATAAAATAGTTTTTTTTCATCATCATCATCATCAGCCCATAATGTTTCCTCTTCTGGGACACTGGCCTCCCGTAAGCCCGGGAGCTTTCGGGAGCCCGTAATCCACCACGTTGGCCAAATGAGTGCTCGCTTAATATTTTTAATTAATTGCTTAATTTTCGGTATCTTAACGTTATTATAAAGCTGGCAAAATGTGTTTTAAATATAAAGTATAGATGTACTAGTCGTCTCAAAGGTAGAATTTACATAATAAATAAGTAAAAAAAATGCGTTGGTTCTGAATTAATATAGCTGTCTGGGAGTTAGTTATGTTTCGTAGAATGGATGATCTCGATACTCGTGAAGTCACGATTCGCTACGGTTATTGTTAACTAATAAAATATGGTTTGTGTAGCATTAGAAGCGGATGCAATGCTTTGCACCTGCAGTCTCAAACAAGTGTCCATGTTTGTTTCATGAGCAATTAAAAATACATGCGAATTGTTGTATGGCTCGATAAAATTGTATTAAATGGAGACAAGCTTTAAGTTTTTTATTCTGTGCAAAAAAATATTCTTACATATTTATTACCTTTAATGATACATGTGCATGTGCTGCTTTGAAATTAAAATTAGAAAATATTTAGCTCACCAGGGTTTGATATAAGTGTTTATAATTTTATACCATTTATTTTATAGATAAAAGATATTCATATTGTAGAGTTATTCATGCTACGTCAATGGGCATTTTTCTCATCAGTTTTTATTCTTCAGAATACTACATCCAAACAGGATAATACATAGTAATCGTTTTTGGAAGACATAAAGAAATCTATGCATATTGTTATTTTCATAAAAGGTGCCATATTAAAAAAATTCTTAATTGACAATCTTGTAATATAATACAGTCAAATTCTTCTAAGAATCATATTTTATGAAGAACTAACGATTATTGTTGATATATTAAGTAAGTTTCATGTTCAAGTTCTAATAAACGGTCCATTCAATTCATTGAAAATAGATAGATAGAGATGTTAGATAGAGATTGTAACACAAAGGAAAGTTGATTAATGATATTACTTGTCAATGGTACGAATTGACATGTGGTGGGTGTGACAGACAGACATGACTACGGAGCGATCTAGTTACGAAATGTTAGTTTGGAATATTATTAACAACCTGTATGTATGGATGATCGAAGCTTTCGTATCATAAATAGTTTGAAGCATTGTGGAACATAGACTGTGGTTGCTTTTGCAAAAATAAGACTATTTATTGTATTGAATTATTTATAAAAGTAGGAATAACTACAATTTAACATAAATTCATAAATAAATACTGAACCTTTATCTATATGAGATAAATGAATAAACTTGCACCTTCAATAAACTAAACTTATTGGCAGAACAAAAGTAGGTTACAGTAAAACAAACATGCATTTAAAATGATAACATTATAGTGTGTAATATTATGTTCATGATAGCATAATTTATAGAGCACCGGTGTAGTTAATAAAATGCTATTTCAAATGGATATGGATTATAAATAGATATAATAAAAAATATCTTAGTCATAGCCTGGTCGTGGATGAATTTAATGCGTTAAATCTAACCTACTTCAATAATTAAGTAAAAAAAGCACATGATATGGTTAAAAAAGCAAGTCCGGTATTTTCAATTATTCAGACTCGCATCATCACTTTTTGCTGATGAGTTTTTGTAGCAAAATTAGATTACATCACGCTCTGTGGACACGATTTGTTAATAGCTTTATCAATTTTTTTGAACTTAATTAATCAATCTGAGCAATTGAGATGTCTATTTTTGGGTGACTGTAAATAAGTATATCATTAACAGTAGGTATGTTTATTTTAAATATTTATTTATGTTTTTGTTAGTATTCGCTAATGTATGGGAATCAATGTAATAAAAAAAGAAAATGCAATATCACAACTTCAAGCTTTAACATTGCTCAGTCAAATTTTTGTGGATTAAAGCCGCATGATACGATTATTTGTAGGTAATTTATATAAATTCCTATACTTACCTAAATTTTTATTACTAGTTTATTTTATTATTTTTATTATTAGCACTTTCAACCGTAATGTAAAGCTTTATAAATCGGAGTAGTATGGTCTTTAAAGATGTTGACATATGAATTGCATAACTTGCATGTTTATGAAGATAATATCAATAATAATCACTTAATAATAATAATTTTATGCATTCCTCCAGGAAGCGATTATAATAAGTTATTTCTGTACATTAGCTTGATAATTTCATATTGTATTCATACATTGAGGATACGTAATAGAATAAAAAATGTTTTGTTCCTAGAAATATAATAAAAAAATAAATAATGATCACAATCCAGCGCTTAATGATTGCGGAGGTAACGAAACATTAGCACAGCATCCTTTGCAACCTACACGGGCTATTAAATCTTGTAGTTTTTGTTCATTGGACAATTTGTCATTCGTATCCGCCTTTAGTTCCGTACTCGGTCGGCACTTGTAAGTTGAAGCCTTTGTATTTTGTACAATTATGATGTTCAATAGAGATATGATGGGCTATTGCAGTACGCCTATTTTGAATGAGTTGTTTGTAATTAAATATTTATTTTAATAATATGGCAAAATAAGTTAAAATTGTAATGAATTTTTAATTATTTTTTAATTCGGATCGGATTTAAAATGTATTTCATTTTTATTTTTTGTATTTATACAACGTAGAGTTTTTGTTATGAACCTAATAAAAATATTCGAAAGAATAGCATTAATATCTTATAAAATAATTAAATTAACACAAATTATTTACATGTTTTACATTCTGTTACACGTTCCGTGCAATGAGCATTATTTTTAGCATCTTTAAAAATGTTCATATGCAACAGTGTTTTTTTGTAGATGAGTTCTACTTTTCATTATATTGTTACTGAGACCTGATATTCATTGATAATAATTGAAAGTAGAAAGGACCCTAGCTGTTATAGTCTAGTAAAGCTTTATGATGAAACTATAAACAAAGATAAGTGTAGTGTGCGACTTTCACTTAGACCATTTAAATCGCATAGAAAGCGAGCTTACAAGGGCGTGTAACTTTAACAGCATCATTCATAAGATGATTTATTATAATTTTTAATAAGAAACATTCGAGTTAACGTGTAAATTTTTTTTAAGCAGATTGATAGAATTTATTAACATAATCAAATCATTATTATGATGTATTTTTTTTTCAATGATTGTGATGTAATTTCTCGAAAGGTTTAGTCATATTATAATGAAGTGTCTACCAATGATCAAATCCATTTCTGGAACCTAAATAATAACTATGTAAATAAGTACATAGTTTCTATAGATTTAGATTAGCCTAGAGTGTTCAATTTGTTACTCAATGAATATTCTCAATAGTTCAATACATATTATATTACAAACTTTCTCCGCAACTTACAAGCAACTTACATTAACTAAGCTAATAATATTTTATGAAACAAAACAGTTTTATTAATACTTGATATTATCATTAATTGTTACCTATTTTCCTCTATAAAAAACTACGTGTGCATAAACTCATTATAACTTGGTTGTCCTTCAACAGGCTTTCACTGTAGCTAAAGTGCGGGCTACTTATGGTACAGGTGATTCATCATTTTGTCACTTTCATTACATTAGTGCTAAATGAGATTTCAAAATTATAACTTTACTCTGACCTGAAAAAGTTTTGAGACTAAATATGATTTCATTATTATGAAGGTGTGCATGTAAACATATACAAGTATTTAAACATAATAAACAATTCCACTACTTTCAAAAATGGAACATTTTATTTGCCTTTATAATAATATATGGAATACATGGAAATAGCAAGACTTCGATCACGTGACACGTGTAATGTTGAATAATATTTTATTCATTATAAATGTGGGTAGTTTAACAAAACATCAGTCCACCAATTTTCAATTCACCAGTGAATATTAGCGATATAATAAAGAGCAATTTTGCTCGTGATGTGTTAAATGATTGATTACATAGTATAGATTTAGCTTGCTAAAATCATTGTGATGATTGTGTGATGATTGTGATCTAAGTATACATATTATGTTTTTTCGTTCCTTACAGGGTAATTTTGTGGTACATATCAAAATTACCCTAAAAACAAAAGCACAATATTTTGTAGTATAACGAGGAAGATATTACCAAATAATACAGGTAAGTAAGTTTCATCGTCAGTTATTTGAACAGCTATACGAATTATTTTCAATCATGAACTTAAGATACTATCAACGTAATGCACTTCCAAATACATTGCATGTAATTATAAAATTTGTTATTGCCTTGACTTTATCGTTAGCGGAAGTTCTGAAGGGCGGGGGAAATGTACGAGCAAGTTTCGTGATCTCGTGATGCAAATGTCATGCTTCGTAGGTAACTGCTTAGCTACTGATGCGTTAATTATTATAAATTATAATGTTAACATTATCCATTGTGAGCTTTATTGACTTATACTTTTATGTATATTGGAGTAGTTGTGCTGTTGTAAGTAGGTACAGGTTATAATATACTGGTGTGTCATATAGATATACTTAGATGGTCGATGGATGATGTTTCGAGGTGGTTTGTTTATTTTGCAGGACACGATAAGGACAAGTACAAAAAAGTATATGAGAAGTAATTACCAATTTCAAACGGTTTTAGTTGCCGACTTTACGATTTGGCATTTGGATATCAAAAATTATGAAAATATATTGTAAGTTTATTTTTGCATTGGATACTAGGAAGTGAAGAGTCAAGGTAATGCATTGACGTTACTTAAAGCTGCATGCATTTGGTTGATTAGACGTTATTTTTAATCTACATGATATTAAGTTTTTATATAAATATAACACATATTATTATGTCCAACTTATTTTTTGTTCTGGTTTATGAACTACACAAATATCAATTTCTTATAATTATGTTTTGTTACGACAAAAAACATCATATTACTTATTAGAAAAATATTATCAAAGTTTTAGATAATTGTGATTTTTATGTGGGAATAGCATAATAACCAATCAAAATATAGGTAATGAATGAATCTTCATATTTACTTCTTTTACCCACTTACTAATATATTTACTCTTATCATTTGGATATCTAGATCCTATACGTACTTTCAAGCTTGACAACAAGAAAATACTTATGTCCGCGATAGACGTCATTAACTTCCGCGTATTTATTCAAATATAAACATGTCTTTATTGCTAATGCTAGTACATCTTGATAGGTTTGTAAGTACAAACTACAAACATACAACACTTAAATCTCCAATGCATCGGTTTTAATTAAATAAATAAAATACATTATTAAATCTCCCTTACTTGTTAAAATATTTTAGCATTGTCTTTAATAAATAGTTAATCCAAGATAAACAATAAAAAATTCTACATAATGTTTTTAATATGTATAATCATTTAGCCACGCTCTTATAATGCTCTATAGATTTCAGCTTGAGAGGTGCCTTTTTTTTTTTTATTAACAATAGGCAGAGGTTTGGCCACAATCCCACCTGATGGGAAGCGGTGATGTGGCCTACTTGCCTTTTGAAATTCAACTCTTCACGTGTAACCGTGTAATACAATATCAAAGTTATAATGGATTTTGAAAATTGGACAACATCAAGTTTATACGTAATGAGCTTGGAATGAAAATGAAAAGACATGCTTAGAATTTTTGAGGCATGCATCGGTTCTGTTGTTCCAACAATAACTTGTTTATTGTGGACATCTTAACAACATATTAATCAAAGTCTTGACTCGTGACCGTTCGTGGCATGTGACAACGGTCCATTGAAACAAGTTCACATCCTTGTTGCCCAGCGAGACAGATGAAGATAAATCTGTGATGCTGTATACATTTTTTCGCTTACATGTGACTCAAATTAACCTCTCAACCACCGAGAGGCCAGATCCGACCGCGACCCAATAGATTTTCTATTGTGTCAGTGATTCCGGGGCCTGATGGATTCAACAACATTTTTAAGGAGTTTAAGATTTTTTTTTTATTTGTCAAGTAGGTGGGGCATTTGGTATACGGCAATTTCTTATCTATTCTATTTCTTTTCACGCAACACCGTTTCGTAGACACGTACTTATAAATTAATGGACACTTACGTCTGAGTAATATTATGAATTCTATGTATATTATACTAGACTTCTATTTTAACATTACACTAGACTTATATACGTACCAGGATCGCATAAAGATTGCGTTATAACAGCCAATATTAGGAGAAGGAGCGAGAGCCCTTGGCTGCTCCAGGCTCCGATCATCATGTGTTGTTACAGCTGTAACAAATATTAAGACATTATTTAAAAATAGAAATATTTTTCAGGTAATTTGCAATTTATGAACTACAACAAAAGATAAGAATAAATGCTGAAGACGTTATTTATTTCAAAATCTTTTTAACATTTTCATTCTGCAGGTTATGTTCTCTTTCAAAACCAACCTTTTACTTAATATCTTTTTAAATTATTTTATAATAAAACAGACACATACGTCATACATGTACACATTTTATGGATATTTGGACGAAACTTGATATTGGGCTATTGCTTTAACTTATTTATTGAGGTGATTAAACGTATATGTGCTATTGAGGCAATTATTCTTAATTAGTTTCACGTACCCTCAAGTAGAGTACCTACAAATAGGTGTGCTCGGACCAGTATATTGAAACTGTGATATTGACATACTTTTTAGATATAAATGCCAAAGTATTATCTTAATATTATTATCTTAGTATATCTTAATATTATCTATTATCTTAGTATCGTAAAATTATTATCTTAATATTATCTTAGTATTATCTGCCACTAAACTGTTTACAGGTTGGCAGAGTATTATGTAAGTATTTTTTTTCTGTAATGGAATGAAATTTTTTTGTCAAATAAATAAAAGTTCCAAACGTGCGCTTAATTTTTATTATAATAATTTATATATTATTAGTTATTACAATAATATTATGTAATATTATTTATTAAGAGGACTACAATAGCTAGCTAAACTTGAGTGACTCGCGCACATATTAACACAATCAACTTTTATCGTTTTTTTAGTCCTCTTGACGGGTTTTGTTTTTCCCATACTTAATATTTACAAAAATTTACAAACAATTCTGGCGGAAAAAAATCACACGAAATCTATTGATTTGACTAAAAAATAAAACACTATTATTGTATGTAGTATGTTGCTTGTAGAATTATTTGCCGAAAAAAACAGCATGATTGCATGTAGAAAGATTTTTTAGAAGTACCTTTGTGATTTTTTCTATCGAGTAAAATAAGTTGTATTGTGTTTTCAGCACACCATATAACTAGTATATCTCCTGAAGAATATGTATTATATATTTATCTGAGATTGTTTACTGCAGATAATCATATACTTTAAAGCATTATTAAAACTCGCGTTTAGCTCTTCTAGTCCCCTTAAATGTAATGTGCAGGGACATGAATATTAAAAGTATACAACAGTATAGACATTTTACTTAATCCATAAACAGAGGCAGCTATTTATCTAAAATGGAGAGTCTGATTTTCTAAATATCGGTAAACCCTACAAGTAAGGGTCACATTTTAGTGTAGTAAACACTGCTGATAAGGCTACATTCGTATGTTGAAATGCAATCATTTGGCTATATCCAATTATGTATAATTAATCTAGTATCAAAGATAAACCGGATCGCTGTTTATGTAATTTAGAAACTACTTGATACAATATAAGCTTGATGAAGTGAGAGCATGATTTGTTAAATTCTTATTTTCACGTTTTACCTCGTTGTTAATTTTTTCTATAATTTTATAATAAGAAAGATACAAGTATTCTTAGTCGGAATGCAAATTTATCCATTGTATAGGAATATCGGCTCTATATAATGTCTTATACACAAAAGAGAAATACGTAGGATCCATGTAGGTGTATGAACTTGTTCGAGCAACGAACTTGAAATAAATAATGTAGCTTGTGACTTCTTAGTATTTGACTAGCATCTTTGCCTACATAGTAAATAAGTGAAGAATATTATGTTGAATGCATGGAATCTTATTCTCTCTTGTTCTATGCTTGATAAAGGGTTAATTTTTAGTTAAAATGAAATTATGGAACATGAAACTTGGCTGTAATTATTGATAAGTATTAAAATAAGGTTCTTTAAATAGGTTAATCCGTTATTGGATACAATGATTGAATATAGGTTAGTAATTACTACTTCTAATTAAATGCATCTTAATTAAATCACAATAGTCGCTATATTTATATATTTTATTTACTACAGAATTTATTCACATTCTTGACTAGTGGTCAGCCAAGGACGTTCCAAATGTTTTGTATGTGATCTCTAGTGCTTGTACCTAAATCGTATAACGTTGTTGAGTAATCAAGTAAATATCGAGAAGCAACGACATTTGGCAATACAGTTTTATATTATACGATACGAGATCTTGTTTTGTTAGCACAGTTACAAACGTTGTTTATAGGTGATTGGTTTATTCTAATTTCATTATTTATCGGGTTCATTTGATGATTTCAAATATTTTTTTGTGGATGACATGAGTTTTGATATACCTACAAGATACTCTACGAGAAAAAAAACACGAAGACACCCTGGGTTACACTGCCATTAAAAATCATCTTATTAAGTTTATCCCATAAGATGATTTATTTCGTGAGTCTGACTTCTATCAGGTACCTACCTAAAGTTTGATAAAGTGCAACTTATAGCGGATTCTGAGTTGTTTTTCTAAATTAATTTTACAAAATTGTGTGCTCTAGGCTAAATTTATAGAACGTATTTCGAAGACTTCTGTTTAGTTATTTTTTCAGAAACATTAAATAACTTAACATTCAGCATATGATTTAAATACACTTTTAATATGTGAAACCTTACAAATATTCTTTAAAGAAACTATGCACCTTTTCACCATTTGGAAATTAGGTATGTTTAGCAAAGAAGAGGTTATTTGGAATTAATAAAAATATTTTTAAACTAGTAGTGTTCTAATATGCGTATTCATAGGTATGTTTTAAGAAGGCTGAAGTCCATTATCTCTACAAATATGTTCATAATGATGAGATCAATAATCGTAAGTAGTAATTAAAAATTAACGGCACGTTAAATAATTGCTGTTGAGCAAGCAGTGCGTGAATTTGACCTATAAAATCGCGCAAGGTCACTTACAAATCTTGTCCGACCAAAAGTCTATTTTATCCATTGTGTATTTTCATATTTGATAAAAAATTACATATTGGTTTGTCATATTGTAAAAAAAATTAGCACCGATAACGAATATCTTTAAAATAGTAGGTATTACATTATCTGCGGTTTTTAATTTTTATTGATTAACTAGCTTCCGCCCGCGACTCCGTCCGCGCGGAAAAATTAAGATTTATTTATTTCTACGTATTTTTCCAGGATAAAAAGTATCCTGTTTTATGCTCAGGATAATAAGGTATAATTATACCAAGTTTCATCGAAATCGAACCGTTAGTTTTCACGTGATGCCTTCACATACAGACAGACAGACAGACAGACAAAACATTTTTTAATCACATATTTGGGTTTGGTATCGATCCAGTAACACCCCCTGCTATTTATTTTTTCAATATTTTCAATGTACAGAATTGACCCTTCTACAGATTTATTATATGTATAGAATACCTACCTGTATTTAGTGATCAAGTACTTACCTATATTTTAAAATGTTTGGTTGTTCGAAAATATCTATAACTAATCAATGTGCAATTACGTGTTTTGTTTGAAGCTATTGCCTAACAAAATTCCAAACTAAGTGCTACCTATATGAATAAGCTTTATTGAGCGTTTGTAGGTAGGTAAATACTTCAGTAGGTACATATTAATGTTATAAGTGTTGGTGGGCAAGCCCAAGATTACGAAAAGGCAATTTTTAATTACTTTAATCTTTACCGATGTACAGATTATTCGTATATAGCAATATTATTTTATCTACACAATTTTAGCAGATCAAGGATAATCTTTACGCAACAATCTTTCTTACGCAATTTCTTTGAGAGAAGCGTGTACGAATAAAACGGCCTTTGGTCACTTGATAATCAGATGCTGCTCTTTCTGGTCTCCCTGAACTTAGGATGATAAAAAAATATTATATCTCTTAGGATTTACTCTTTTTTTTCTTCTTTGTTCAATTAATAAAAACAGTTGATAGAGAACCCTAAAACATAACAAATACGTGAATCCGGCCTTCAATGCGTTTATTTCACGCTTTAGAACTACTGTTGTATTTGAAGAACCTCTAATTACGTGCGAATCGTCGTCACAATGCTATGTTTATCAAAATTTACACGCATTCGATTAACAATAGGGTGTGTAAATAAAAATTTATCTGCTGAACACATTATAATTTTTTGGGAATAACATGAGTGCATGCTATATTTGTATCTATTTCTATTATATTCTTTAAATAATTCGTCCAATAATCGAGTTATTTAATAATGGCTCAATTACACATACGACTTTTTAAAATAAAAGCTTGCACAAATCACAATATGTCTACCCTACATTTCGCTTGGTCTGGGAGGCAGCTCATAAATATTAAAGTTTAGTGAGTCAGATGAAGGCAATGCAACTCTATTATTAGACATCGATATCCAATTTAGTTTTATGGCGAGATTGAATCAAATCCCTCGTAACTTTGAGCACCGAATATAGGTATTGCAGGCGTTGTTTCGATGTAGCAGGTATATACATTAAGTTGGATCTGGGCCAAATTTAATGCACCATGTTTGCAATTGCAATTTTCTGCTTGTACTTTGTAGTGAATGTAATTCATTTTTATCAAGATTGCATATGTTACTTTCAATTGGGCTTGGGCAGTTTACTTTATTTATGACTTAATTGTTGGGTTGCTAAGCCAGTCTTATTGTAGGTTAGTTTTAATTTAGAATTAAAACAACCTATTCATTATTTATTATTAAGTCTTTACAGTGACTAGTGAGTGTGATATAAGGCATTATATTTGTGCTTAAAATTGAATAACAAAATCCAGAATTTTTCCTTCAGTTTTTTTGCAATTTTAATAAATGGGGGAAAACATATTTTAAAAATATTTGTCGTGATATAAGATAATGGTGTTACCGCCTCATACATAACGTACAATACACGAGACTTGAGCATTGTAATAGGTCATTGGCAGGATGTTATTTAATAATGGCTCAATTACACATACGACTTTTTAAAATAATAGCTTGCACAAATCACAATATGTCTACCCTATATTTCGCTTGGTCTGGGAGGCAGCTCATAAATATTAAAGTTTAGTGAGTCAGATGAAGGCAATGCAACTCAATTTTAATAAGGGGGCAAAACATATTTTAAATATATTTGTCGTGATATAAGATAACGGTGTTACCGCCTCATACATAACGTACAATACACGAGACTTGAGCATTGTAATAGGTCATTGGCAGGATGTTAAATCCATGATGAATCATTAGATTTTCCAGTAAGGATGTACGGTAAAAAATAATTTTAATATATATGTATAATTTAAGCGCATAAATTGCGATATAAAGAAAATTACGATTGTATAAAAAACTGTGCTTTACTTTATTCGAAACTTTATATAGAAAGAAATGAACTATCATGCGTGAATTCATGTTGAAGTCAACGTATGCGGGCTTCTAAATTAAGTTTGTATTTGAAGCAGTTGAAGTTTAATTATTTTACATGCATTATTTAAGCCAAGGCAAATGTTACAAGCAAAGTCACGTCAGTCGCAAAATATGCTGTAATATGCAGTAATCTGTCGAACACCCCTCTATCAAAGTATTGATGTTCAATTATACTGTCACATGTAACACATGGATTGATTGCTTATAATATTAATTCTGTTGGCTATAAATAAAAAGTAAGTCTTAATAATATAATGTAAGCATTTAGTGAGTAATTTCTTTAACATCTAAAAGTTTTAATTGAGAATCTCCAAAATTTTCGGCTTGAGGAAAAATTGAGCTTTTCTTTAGAATAGCGTGTCATAAATTCCTATAAATTTGCTAATTTTCCATAAAATATATCAAAGCATTACTGCTATGATAAAATTAAATCAAACAAAAATAGTAAATTTAATACAGAGGCTTATTGTTGTAAATTAGTTAAATAATATTTAGCCTTTTTTGTCCGCTTCGATAACACTTCATGATTAGTAGGCATTAATCTTTAGGTTACTGAGATGAACCTCAAATAATTAAACAAAACATCGCTACTTTGTCTGTCCGGTTGAGTCAGGTAGCCAGCGTCCTTGCATTCACCACGAGGCAGTTTGGTCACCTTATCACCGAATATCATCGTCTAAGACTGGACCAAGTAGAAAGGTTGGACTCACCTCTTCGCTCTATCCGTGATACATGTCGGCGCTGTCACTACGTGCGAATCGCCACTTATGAGGGAAATATGTTTGAAAACACGAATCGTTCGAATTGTTTACGTAGCGAAAGTGATGTGATCGCGGAAGTACGTACGTGGTGGAAGGCGTTCGTCTCGCGCGCGGCCCGTGTGCTACTCACGGCGGCAACCGTTTCTCCGATCGTGGTGTCACGAGGAGAAAGTATTGGCCGTGGAGCCGCCGGCTGGTGGGGACGTGACGCAGCGCAGCCTTCGGTGAATCCTCATTCTAGAGTCGATCCGTCTGCGATTAGCACAAGATCCGCGTACTGTCACGTTTGATGACCAATTACGGATGATTGATAATTTGACCCGACTTCAAATTACAGCCATTAAAGTTATTTAAAACTTTTTGTATTGTGTTGTAATGGACCAGTCAATTTTTGAGGTTAATTTGAATATTTTTTTTTGCTGAACAATTAAATTCTAAATGTACCACATTCTTTAATGAGATATGTAGAGCGATTGTATTTTCACCACTTCAACTATTTAACTTTTAAAATAACTTATAAATCTTTATTTATATTTCTAGTTACTATTGGCAACATATCATTATCAATAATTGAAAAAAGCTCTATAGATAAAGCGGACAGCACGGTAGTTTTAAAGTATAATCGTAAAGCATTCTATAGAAAGCGACAATTGCTCGAGTATTTTAATTAGAAACAATTGCATTACCCAAATGTTTTTTCAATGTGGACTAGTTTAAACTACAAATGAATACGAATGAGTCTATTAAAGTGCTCATATAAATTAAGCAATTACGCTCAGTTCCCACGAAACTTCATCCCCTGGGAATGCTAAAGAGATTAAGCGATATATGTTTAACTGATCGTTGCTGTACCTATTGTTTTGCTAATACTTTTCATTTGTTCATTGTGAGTTTTTCTTCACCTTATATTAACCATCATACAATTACAATGCATAGATTTAAAAAGGTATATGAGATGAATATATAATAGAAAGGTATAGGTATGTATTATTAGATGGCGTCTTAGGATAAATAAAAATAGCGATTGTTTTACAACAAATTTATAATGTAAAACCTACAATAATCATAATCAATATATGATCCACATTTGTAATTATTTTCATGAATAATTCATCAGTACAATTGTTAAAATTGAAGATTTTCAGTCATAAAACAGTTTGTACTTAATACTTACTTCTTTCTTTTCATGAATTATCCCTACAAAGCCACCTAACAAAGTTTTTGACATAATCCCTCCTCCCTCCTTGTTTATTTGTTCTAAATAATTGCGCGATATAACTTTTCATCACGGAAATTAAAATATTTATGAGTATAGTTAGCTTAAACAAATAGTGACAGGGCACAGAGGGTTCCGAGTTTTACATCCTTGATGACATCTTAGAGACAGGGACGGACTCTACATTTACCAATTAAAATTCTTACTTATAGAATTTATTTATTTTGGCATTACGGGTTTCCTATATTAGATTTATTTATTAATATTAACATAACAATTTTAAAATAACAAACATTAAAAAAAGCCAAGTGAAAAGAGTTTTTACAGATTGATACGGCCATACCATTATTTATTTTTGTAGTGAAAGCTTCTTTAGCGGCGTTGGATAAAAAATCTTAAACTCGCGTCAGGACACGTGGCCTGATCGAAAAAGCGTAAGACGGATGTTTTTTTTTTGCCCTTATATTCCATGCGTAAGACCATTCCAATATATCAAACATGCTGAACGTTAATAATCAAGTTTTCACTTCTGCCGGCACTCCCGGAATGCAACCCGTCTTTTTTTTTGTATACTCTTCAGGTTTCTGCAAATGAATTAAACAATTTAAAGTAGTCTCACAGTAATAAGAAATATTCAATTGAAACGATACGCCCCTGTCTGGTCGGAAGGCATCTGTTTATACAATTATCAGCTAAGAGGCGAGTCAGTGGCGCATGCTGTTCTTCCTAAATGAGTCCTTCATGAACGATATTCATCTGGACTCATAATATAACGACAAAGCAAGAACCCGGATTAGTCTTCATCTAACATCCTAACAAGTAATACGTGTGTTTTCATTTAAAAACGTCTTAATTTCAAAATAAGATTAAAACTTAATATGGAAGGTTTCTACCAATACAGTGAAAATTGGGACCAATTATATACAAAGCAGTATGCACAGTGTCGAAATACTGATCCGGTCCCGAAACAAAGGTACCAAGCAAACGCCCGTGAGCGAGATCGTACACAAAAGTTAGTATCTATATATTTATTTTATTTAATAAAAATTTTAGCCTTTATTTCTTATATTAAAATAGGTAGTCTAGTAGCTAGACTTAAAATTACAGAAAATGTAGGTAAACGCAAATCCTATCCTATTATTATTATAAATGTGAAAGTTTGTATGGATGTATGGATGTTTGTTACTCTTTCACGCAAAAACTACTGAACCGATTACAATGAATTTTAGCATACATATAGAGGGTAACTTGGATTAACACATAGGATAGGTTTTATCCCGGAAATCCCACGGGAACGGGAACTATGCGGGTTTATCTTTGAAAATGCGGGCGAAAGCTAGTTAAATATAATTTGAGAAAAATCTAATTAAGATTTCAAATCTATGGTATTAAAAGAGCTTTCTACTCGCGGCAACGCCCACGAAAGGAAAAGATAGAGTGCCGGGATTTTCTGGTATAGTTTAATAACTATCCTAAGTCCTTTCCCGGGTGTTAAACTTTATCTGTACATTACATTCAAATAGGTCAAGTAGTAAGTCAAAGGAAAATATAGAGTACCGGGATTTTTTCGCATAGTTTCAGGAATTCAAATTGTATTTACTTATGACTAAGTTATGTAATTTTTATTGGGTAAGCAAATTAATCAAAGTCAACTTAAATCGCCTGTTCATTATTCAAATATTAGAATATTATCTAGCTATAAATATGCAGCAAATTTACTTTTAGTTTATGAATTGTCTCTACCAATAATAACCTTACAATGAATATGCATAATTTATAGGTACCTTTTAATATTTCGTATTTCCATGCTATCAAAAATTTGTAATAGGGTATTGCAAATTTCTATACTTCACATTATTATCACAATATATGAATTTCCAAGCAGCGTAAACATGGCTTTCAACGCGCTGCGCCTGCTCATCCCAACGGAGCCCCCAGACAGAAAACTGAGCAAAATTGAGATCCTTCGACTTGCTGGCAGCTATATTACACACCTTGATAACCAATTATACACAGGTAATAATAACTCACTTGTTTTACTTTTATTCCATTTAGATAATTATCACTCAGAACTAGCCCAAAAGTTCTAGCTCTAAGATTCTAAGTCCCCTTTACCTTACCTTCTATTTAAGTAAAATTTGAGAACAAAAAAGATGAAAATATTAACTGATTCTGATATAACTGTATTTTTGGGTAATGTGTTTTTTTGGATGTAATTTTTTTATTAGACTAATTAACATTGCAGTGAGCAATATGCACTAGTGTCGTGTGTAGCCAACTTAAGCTTTCATAAATGTTAGTAAAGGTAGAAAATTTTTTAGGAGACATGGAAAGACCATGTTTACGAAATAACGACTATGAACACAAAAATACGTCTTTGTGTACCTTTTGTTGGTCTACTGTGAAAAAAGAAGTAAGTGACTCATTATTTTTATTTGCATAGCGTAACGGGCCATGCATGTTAATAAATATTCATACATGTATTTCTTAATAAGGTCTTAGATATCAGTGACAATCTAGTTGTGTTTTTATTAATAAACTCTGTAGTTTAGCCACAGTGTAAGTACTTTCGTAATTATGTATAATTAAATGTGAAATAAGCTGAAGGCTTGTCACCTTAGGGTAAAAGGCGTAATGATCGTTTTTACATAATCTAAACGGGTGATATTGCTACTAAACCTATGTGAATATAATTATCTAGTCGGTATGGACACGTCATAATATGTAGATCGTACATGATTATAATAAATATTATAATTTACACATATATCTACTTTCTACATTCTAAATTAACCGTATCTAAATAATTATGTCGTACTAATTTGAAGCCATTAATTTATTACATATCTGACTGACATTTCATAATCAGAGAAAGTGATTGATTTATCTTTTTTTTCAGAAATCTTCAACTATGATGCCAAATGGATTCAATGGAACATTGTAACTAAGTTTATTAACAACAAATATTATGTACCAATAAAAACTAGTCTTGCTCTATGATAAGGGAATAAGGTATATACAATATTAAAATAATATAATATTAAAATATACAATATTAAAATAATACTACTTACTTATATTTAATTATAAATGTATAAATTATTTAATTGAGCAAAATATAATATAATCTTGAATTAATAACACGCCGTTGATGAATTAAATTCAAATTAAAAGTTATTCTAGTCTCCTTTTTTTCAATGTAACGTTAAATAACCCAGTGAAGTGAAACATTTGGAGAGCTTCCTTCCTTTTAATAGTTAATTCATTGTTTTTTGATATTTTCAACATACACAATAACTTTCAGGATTTATCATTCTGAAGTAATAAGAAGCATTTACTTGAATAAATGTAATTAATTAAGAGCGTATAGATAGGTATATTAATAATAATAAAAACTATTATTTGAATTTATGACTCAATAAAGAATTCTATTATATTTATTTATTTTACTTAAATTATTCCCAATTGACTGCTCGCCCGTATTTTTAACATTTTAAATGCTTTTATGAAAAAGGTGTTGCTACATTTTTCTTCCTTCTCATAGAAAGTGTTTTGGGCATATAAACTACCTACAAAAAACAACGTCATGGATGCATAAGAATAACAGGTAATGTAAAAATTAATAATTTAAAAATTAAAAATACACCCAGGTGGAGCCCAGTTGAGATATATTAGATATTTGAGATACTCGTATTTGTAGAAACATGAAAACGAGGGTATCATAAATAAAACAATATGATATGGCACCATTTCTTTATTTTATTGTAGGTCTGTTTTAAGCACATTTCAAAGAAAGATTATCAAAATGTCAAGAGACATCACAACCAGTTTTTTAAAAGGTGGTAAAGTTAATCTAGGATAGGTTTTGTGGCAGTGGACCTATTAAAAACTAATAAGTACAATAATTGTAGCGTAGCAATTATGTTTTAAAATATATAACAACAAATGTTAATACAAAATCTAATATAAATACTAAGTTCTATTTACAATTTATCCTAAAACTATTTAATTTTTTGTTAAATTTGTCTCGAGTATATTGGAAATTTTAGAATTTTCAAGTCCAAAAAGTGTTTTAACTATGTACTACATTCCGATATCTAGAATATTGATTCAATGAGTTAGATATTTTTAATTTCGTTACAAATAAACTGACATAATATTATAAGGAAAATCGATATCGTATTTTGCCACATTGAAAAATCATAAGTATTTTAATAGCTTAAAAATAAGTACCTAGGTGTGCAGAAATTTATTTCATTACAATGTGTATTTAAACCATTTTAAAAATACAGCTTGAACAATATATTCAACAAAACTAAAATTGATAAATAAAAATAAGTAGCAACAAGTAAGTGGAACAATATAAGTAGTTCATTATTAAGTGTAAGAAAAATACAACATCATGGTTTTTACAAACCTACAAATCATTATAAAATTCCTAATTAAATTTGACTAGTAAAAAATCTAGTCAACTTGTCCTTATGCTAAAATTTCATAAATAATAAGGCAAGTATTATTTACAGAATAATACATATTCATTTATATAAACAATCATAGAAAATCTTCTCATTACACTTAAGAAATGCAAAATAAAAACAATAGTTAAATCTCTCATACAAGAGCCTTGTAACAACAATAAAACGCCGTTTCCAGAACATTTCGTACTTACACACATATAATCCTCTACGAAGACATCACAGTCAAATGATATTAAATATACCTACCTATAAAACCTTTTCTTTTATAAATTTAACACTATTACGCAAGTTTCACTACGTCCATTCTTCGTTTTGTATGGATAAAATACAGCAACATAGCACCGGCTGTTATATTCATCTTTAATTTTAAGTAAGAGTTAAGTCAATTTTAAAAATACACTTACTCAAATGTATGTTACTTTACTGTTATACTGTCCTAGATGTTGCTAATATCTAATCCATACAAAGACATCTGCATTGTATCATACAAAACTTTCTATTTACACTGTTTTACACATAATTATCTGACAACCGGCTATCGAATACTGTTCCTGTCTCGACCAATAAACGGACTAGATTCGTGGTTATTCTTCTCCAGGTTACCAGATAACGTAGGGTCTGGCCGACTTCGTTTGAAGAATCCGAGTTTCCAAAGCGCTATTATGAGAAGTATGAGAACTATAAGGCCTACTATAATTGAGACAATTATAACCCACAATGGTACTTCTGAAGGCTCGCTTATCTTCAAGTCTGGATACGCAACAGTTTCGACCTAGAAAATAAAATTAAAATAATGATAGTCATTGGGGTATTATTAAAATGCGATATATATTGATCGATTATCGGTACCGATTAGCTATATTGAATGAGTGCAAGGCTATGTCCAAATAACATATTTTAACCATAGGTCAGATTTATTTTGTCTGTTCTGTGATTCAATACAAATCAAATGCGAGAACACCTGCACAACGAGAGAATTTTTAAACATAATATTATATTTCAAAACCTTGATGCTGAATGCTTATGCGCTAAGACAATATTAAGCTCATAAATAAAATACCAGCAGTCGCGTGTATGTTAATCGGGATGGCCCTTTATAATTTATTACTTTGATTAATAACGTCAACAACAACACGATGCACATCTAGATCTATTTATAAAATATGTAATAATCATTTGCTAAGCCGATTAAGACACGTGTATTAATTTAAGTATGAACATTTACCGTCGCAGTATCATCGTGGCGCTTATTCTGATGGATGTTATAATGTTCTGGAATATGAATGAACGCAGTAGAAGCGATGTTGACATGGCTAACTCGTGGGTAGTCTTCCACCAAGGTAGAATTCCAAAGCCGGGCTTTTACTGTGATGGTACTTGCTTGCATTCGTCCCAATCTGTATATTACACATTGGAATTGAATGCATTTGGCTGTTTTCTTTTGGCAGTTCTGAAAGAATAAATTTCATTATTATTAATGAATAACAAAATTTTTCTTATCTATTCATAAATAAGCAAAATTATTATTTATCATGCCTTACCATGTTGACAACGTGCTTTCTCTGACCATCCTTATCCGTATAAGCTTCAGCTTTAACGATATCGCTTTCCCTCTTTTTCCTTATTTTGTTTTCGGCACCACTTCTAAATTCAACTGCTTTCTTAAGCGTAGAGTTATGTTCTTTCTCACTAGAGGTGGCACTCAATTTTCCAGCACTTAAAAATGGATCCATTTCCAAATTTTCCAGATATGGTTCAAAAGATCCAGGTCGAGTTGTGAGTTTCAGAGGATTGATTTCACTTCCATAAATTATAAAACATTCGCCGTTACTTTGATCTAAAAATAAATAACGAATTATAAAAGTAAATAAAGAATCTTTAAGTTTGAATTGAAAACGTAAACCTAATTACACAAAGAATCTTTAAGTTTGAATTGAAAACGACTAACAACTTTAGTAGGTTATTATACAAAATTGCCAAAGTTATGGAAATTTCTATGACGTCGATACCTTAAGTAAAAATAAATACAATTGGGAAAATATTATAAAACAAATGATAAAAGAGAATCAACTAACCAGCCTCTCCATCAACAGTAGGCACGTCTTCAGGATAGAGCAACCATTTTCCCTGGTCACTGTCAGATGCCACTTGATGAGGCCACGATATTACTACTTGCAGGGATGATACACGCCACGGTCCTTCGTTGAATACCTGTAAGTTTGTTTAAAACATAGAATATCAATTTCCTTAATGATGGCAAATGGATGTAGCAAAAACTTATTAACAGCTCTCTTCTAAGTGTGGTGGTATAGCAATTCGTTATATATAGCGAAAATGGTATTTATTAAAGATCGAATGAAAAATCTAACCTGATATGTATGTATAACTCTGGTTCCTATATCATCAAAGTAGGTCATAGCTGATTCTCCTTTTACTTCCCCACCGTAAAATACTTGTTCAGGTCGTGCAGCTCTGAAAGAGAAATAAAATGAGATCACTCAATGAAATCACTGAACAAACTCATGAATTTTGTTTGAAAACATTCCACTGTTTAATGAAAACGTATTGCTTCTATTCCAGGATTGTATATGTACCACACGAAAATGTATTCAACCAATCCTAAAATACTTAACAAAATTATTTCATCGATTATCATTGAACATAATCGGTTTGGCGACTTATTTTGCATAAACACTTACCCTTTTATTAAAAGCTCGGCGTTCTTAATCACTAATGCTTCAATTTGTACTGGTTTCTTTCCAGGGTGTAGTTCTTTAGAAGTAGAGTTAGCCCAAATTGAGAAGACGACGGACGGCTCGTTGTCTTCCAAAGCCCTGGCATCAAATCTTATTGTTATGGGCACTGAGCCATCTGCTTGTTTCTTAAACGGGTTTTCGAGGAGGCAAGATACTGTTGTTTTGTTCACGCTTGTACATATCATGTGCTTACCCTAAAATTGAAAAAAAAAAAATATAACCTTTATCATACATAATCGCTTAATTATACGAAAAATTGCTGTTTGTGATGTAATCATCATCACTATCTGCTTGTTTTGGAGGAAATAAAATTAATAAATCTCTTTACTTTTATTTTGCGCTACTTTTCTTTAAATGAGTATCCCAAATAGAAAAATAAAAGAACCAATGATGCGGATGAGTGTTAGTTTCTAAATGTATACTTACACTTATATTAGCAGCGATATAATGCAAGCTTGCATGATGCTGTACAAATAGTTGTGCCTCATACGCGGACTCTCCATAATTATCCACTGAAATAGATAACTTAATTTCCTCTTCCTGACCCAATGTAAGAGCATACGATTTTCCATCTTCAGCTGTGAACATAATTTAAAAGGAATTTTTAAAAAATAATTATAGGCATTTGGCAGCTAATATTGAAAAAAAAATTAACTGGTGGGGCTTTGAAATATTTTTCAGCGCCATCTATCGGTATCAACATATTTATCTCACTCACACAAAAAAGTTTTATGGTGTAAACAGAGATGGCGCCATCTCTGTTTAAAGTTGAAATCTTTTATACATACAATTTTAGGTCAATTAATTTTAATATACATACTTTTGGGAAGTTGCAAGACAGGGTCCACAACGAGATCGCTAACACAGATGCCATCCAGACCACAATCATTCAGGAAGTTAGCACTGAACGCCGTTGTCGCTGTTGCGTTTAGTACTGGGTAATCATCAATGTTTGGCAGTTCACCACTACTTGAGTATTGGGGATCTATGTGAACTATTTTGTATGTCACTTGGAACTGAAATAAATTGGGAAAGATGTTTATTAAAAAAACTATCCATTATTCGATTTAAATGGAGATGTCTCTCTAATGAGAACATGTTCAATATGTTTGCAATTATGTGTATGTATTAAAATACTCACTTTAATTGGCGTTTGTATATCTCTCGTATTATTTTTCAGATAAACAATATGTTCCCTACAATGTTCTTCGTCTTTTCCTAGTTGAATTGTTTTATTAACAATATTCGATTTTTCAGAATCGAAGAAAACTCTGGAATATTTTCTTCCACCAGGAAAAGTTTCTGCTTCTACGACGTAATTAAGTTCATGTACATTGCTATGACTAGATCTCACTAAGGATTTGATTATACAACATGCTTGGAAATGAAAACACGTGTAGTTCGATTTTGGGTCTTTTTCACACCCCTGTATCGTTGGGTCAATGTTTATAATTGTATTCGTTGGCCTTATCGATGTCTTGATATCTATAATTGGCTTGGTTCGAATGAAAGCCACACTGCTCTGTAAATAGAAAAAAAAAATTATATTGTAATAAATTAAAGGTTTCGGACGTCTCATGAAAAATTGTTTAAAAATAGCTTTTACTTACATTTTCATATGCGCCAACCAGAAGATCCGGATAGCCGTTAGAATCTAGATCTGTGCCACCTGATAACGAATAGCCAAATGTTTTCATTACTATTGGCAACGACTCCGCTTTTATAATCTGATCAGGTTTAGCTTTAAGCCCAGTCTTTCTATCCCCCATATGAATGTATACTACACCATTCCCTTCATAGGGGCTGCCGATAGCTATATCCTCGCACCCGTCTTTGTTTAGGTCTCCTGTGTTTGCTATTGCTATTCCGAATTGTGATTCTGATTTTCCCGTCAGTTTGAGACTGTATTCTTGAGGTAAATTGTGGTTTTTGTTGAGATACAGATATACAGCCCCGCCTGCATCACGTGAAAAGTAAAATGGTGCACCCACTAGAAGGTCTGGTAGACTGAAAATATAAAAAAACAATAAAAATGTTACTCTATATTGTAATGCCAAATTATTTTGTTTTAAATTATGATTAAGATTATAATCGAACACTTATTTTAAACGCAAAGTGAAAAAGATTTTATGATAAATTCATCATTGTTAGTTTTTAAAAGTACATACCCATCCCCATTTACATCAGCTGAAGATACTTCATAACCGAAGCTGGAGCCAAATTGTTCGCCGTTTAGCAATAGAGTAAAGTTAAGGATATCCACGTCTGTTCTCGTCCAATCATCTATGACTCGTTTACTGAAGATAACAACCTGACCGGTGCCATGTGCTCTCGGTGCTCCTGCAGCATATGAAGGTTCCTTGCCGAAGAAGCTGGCGCCTGATACCGACATACCTAAAATAAGAAGATAATTGATTTGAAGATAATGGGTAACTGTAAATTATTTTGACAAAGTTGGTAATAATACGCAAACGATAAAAAATGTCTCTTAAATGTAAATGTACAATTTAGTTTCTTATGAAAATAATACCTTGTAGGTATAAAAACTTGTTTCGAAACAATGCCAACTATAACTATTGTAGTCCCTCTTTTATTGCTTTAAAATATCAGAGTTATTGCAATGAAACCTTGAGGTATTGAGTAGCTTTAATACTCCTTACCGAGATAGCTATATTTTTCGACTGGACTCGCTCCATCCTCCACTGGAGCCATATAAACAACGTGATCACGTTCGATCAGATCATCATTCGTGTCCTGACTAAATATAGTTCCTCTCCAAGTGTAAGGTCCGGGACTGCCTAGTACTAGAGTATCATCTTCTAACAGTGAACTACTCGTTCCCACTTGACAAAAACCAAATTCTTCGTGCTCTCTGGAAATAATATGTATGGAAATTATAGAAAAACCAGAAGCATTATAAAATGTTAAAATATTAAAAATATTTGTATCTATGGCTCATAACGATAGAAGAATACTAAATATTTTAATTTAAATACTGTTTACATTCTAAGAGGATAACAATCCAGACCAGACTTGGATCTTGTTATTTCCTTCGCTACAAGATTAAGGGTACATTTAGACGTTGGTCTCAAAAGGAGCTTGTTAAAACAAAATTTATGATATCATAGCTTGGATTTGATTATACCTTTGCACGGACCGGCCTCGACATGGCTCCCATACATCGACTAATTGAAGGTCGTTGCTTAGTGTGTAGCAAAGACCTTGTCCAAATTGAGACTCTCCGGACTTTCGGATGTACCTGAAATTATGATGAAAATTATAATAATGTTATTCGTGTTACCAGTTTCTACTACGGATAAAGGGTTAAAGTAAGGAATTTTACGTACCTGTGTGCACAAACGACAGCCTTCTTTCCTGGTCCCTGACTCCGAACTGATACGCCAAGCCATTGCCCATCTTTGATCTCATCAGGATGCGGCCCAGACAGGTGGATTGAGTCCAGAGCTATATGAATATCTTATTATAATATTGCAAAATAGAATGATGCAAATGCATTTAACAAGTAGAAGCGAATATCCGTATATAGTTCTGTATATCATAAACTAAAGCCATTTCATTAACATAAGGATTAGTAGTTTCACAAATAAAATCAATTGCTAGATTAGAAACAATATACTCATGTTTTATATGGTATACAACTAAAAGTTAAAGTCCTGTGGTTGGCATATAGAAGAACACCAATTAAATTTAAGAAAGGTTATCACTCCGATATGATCAATTAAATTGCAATCCGAACGTTGAGCTTTATTATTTAAACAATGTAAATTCCTAACAAAACCATAGTACTTTAACCTTTAGCAAAAATTACACCAGCAAAATACAAAATAAATTCAACCCAAACAAATTAATTGAACACAAGGTAATAAAAACAGATAATAAAATCCTTCTATGCTCGATATTTCATTCGAGGTAAAAGCAACAATCAGTAGTTAAAAATGAAATACATTACTCATTGCTTATACTTAATAGAATAACTGAAACAATCCCATAAACAAGACCAAGAATGTGAATACCTCGGCAAATGCAAAGCATTGCAACCAGGCGTGTATGATGCAATATAGGAATATCAGATAAACATGTGGCAAATATCAAAAACGTTGCAAAGAAATAGGAAGTAGGTGTTTTGCGTGTCATGTTGCACAGATATCGTGCGAATGCGATCAACTAACGGTTCTCGTCGAATACAGATAAACATGCATCCAATTTTTCGTAACTTCGATAAGCGAAAAATAAACATTTCTCTCAAAACCTGAAATGAATACAACGTGAAGATACGGCGTGATCTAGATGCAATCAACTCAATCGTGTGGTCTCAGGTTAATTTATACTGATAACTACTTTATGTTAATTTTGAGCAATACTGATATTAATTTAATCGATGGCCGATTCGTTAATTCACCCAAGACACCAATTATGTTTAATTCGAAGTAAGTACTGATTACGGTTACTCTAAATGTAATTACAATTAGTTTAATCGGCCTCGTATTGCGTATGGACTTGTTAGACGACATCTACCAGAAATATAGTGGTTTTGCACGATTATTTGCGGTGCAAACTTAGTCCTATACCTCGTTGTTAATTCTATAACCGATCACCTTGTAAGTCTAAGTTATGTGTTACGCGAGTACTACGCCGCCAATGCAAATTAAACTTATTTGAAAAAAGTCTAACAAAACTTTTTTAAATAAGATTTGTTTAAACAAAACATCTACTGATTAAAAAAAAACTAAGCAAACTAATGTTTACGCCTAGTTAAGTTTTGTATGCAGTATTCATTATTTCCATTAAATTGGGTGCTGTGCAAGCGTTGTGAGTGGGTGCTCTTGAAAGCCGTTAGTGCTGATTCATCGTATGCAATTTGGGAGTTATTTCCATTTTACTTTCCACCTTTGACTATTAATAGAAATAATACCCAAGTAGTAACAATAATTGTGTGCAAAGTCATTCTTATTAGTGAGCTGCATGCGTTTTACATTATCTGGAACATAGCAATCGACGATTAGTATAGTAAAAGTATAACAGCGAATTAGTCGGTATTAGTTTAGGAGCGAATGATTTAAGTAAAGGATATTGAGACCACAGCTCACTTACTCGTGTTTATCTTGCCGTACTTCGCTGTTTGGGGCACCACCGACAAAAGATAACAGTTTAGTTAAAATATATTGACAATCTTACAATAGAGCTCCAGGTATTACGATTTTTTCTGTTGTTCTTTATGACGAGGTTAAGTTTTTGAATTCCTCGTTAAATAGGCTGTAGGCTGGTATCTAACGCTTCATATTGTTGAGAAAACTCTACAAGAGCATGGTGAGAAGCTAATGCAGCTTTTTGACGCAGGACTGGTGGTGCTGCTCCTACATAATTGTACCTCTAATTTAATTCACTAATTGTGATCTATTTCTACTGTGTCACTAATTAAATTGTATGCAACATGTGCATCTAAATACTACACTATTATACAATTCTGTGATTATGTCTAAGCATAAATAATTTAATACCTACACCTACGTCTGAATAAAACTAACTCCCAAAGTTAAACTTATCTTTATTGCAACGGATAGTGATATTAAGAGACAGAATCTACGAGTCGTAAAAGAAAGTTTTATGAAAGTATGTACTTGATAAGTTGTAAGATAATAATATAAGATAACGTTTTAATCGCTATGCATTTATATTTTCTTTGCATATTTGATAATATTTAACAGTTTTTCCATATAAAAAAAATTGTGAGGCAATTTTTGACTATTCCTAATTCTACAATGTTCCAAGGAAAAATGGTTTTGTGTTTGTGGTATATTTTTAACAACCGTTTGAATTAAAAAAAAAATATAAGTTGAATACTATCACCAAATTACCATATTATGTTATATGATAAACCACCATGTCTGTCAAGATTTTCAGTGTGTACTCACTTCTTTTTCCATCAGTTACAATTTGTTCGCAGTCTCGTAAGGACGTACTGAGTCGACATTTCCATAAAGCTCCGGACTTCGTCGTGTTTGGCTGAAGGTTTTGACCCAGCGGCGCTCCTACGAGAAGCCTAAAACAGAAGAAAAATAAACATTAAATACGTAGGTATCACAGCTACAATGTCCATGATTTCAATTTTAATTAAAAAACAAGCCTGTTACATTCTTCAATAATATATTTTTATCCGTATAACACAGCCTGTATCTGTAATGATACGATGTGTACGATAACGTGCTACAATAAATAACAATGCCCTTCTCTTTTGTCATAATTGTGAAATGCTAATTTGAAAACATAAACTATATCCATATTTATATTCCGAGGTAGTGCGGTGAACAGTAACCCCACAAAGAAAAGCGTATTACACAATGTTGATAAGGTCTATCACTTAATTAAGTAGATACGTGTTAATTAAAGTACAGTAATTTATCGATTTATTCCATTCTAATACCAAAAACGAATACCACTGGTATTTGTTTCAACTCATATTTTTTTTCTATTCCGAACCGATACCATTGTTTAAACTAATACCAAAACAAGTTCAAAGATATAAGGTACAGTCAGTAAAAATGCTTTGTATGTAAATATAAGACCTTTAATTGAAAAAAAAAAAAAACAGATAACTCCAAAAAAATCAAATTTTGTTAGCAAACGTCTTGTTCAATGATAAAATATCACTTAAATAATCAACTTTAATATAATTTTAGTTCCTCTCTATAGGTACCTGTATAATATTTTTTTTGCAAAAACATCAAACAGGAAGAATTTACTTACAATCTAAAAATTACAAAATATCTCAAAAAATTAACTCTTAATTTATAATATTGAAATTTATCTGACATAGTTATTATTCACATTAGACACATCATATTAGACATGTACGTTATTATCCACGTCTACCTATCTCATAACAACTATGTCAGGTAAATTTTTAACAAAAATAAATCACTTTTTATCTAACAATTGTAAAGTTTTAAGTTTTAAATTTGGAAAGTTTTAAGCATTATATTACGATTACATAAAAATATTGAAAAACAAATTTACTTTGATTAGGTTTGACTGCGCTGACTGTACCAAATTCAAGTTGTTGGTATTCGTTCGTACATTAAATTAAATTATTTAAAAAGTGGTATCCGTTCGGAATAGAAAAAAATATGAGTTGAAACAAATACCAGTGGTATTAGTTTTTGGTATTAGAATGGAATAAATCAATTTATCGACTTTGAGGTTCATATTTGGGTTCGGTCCAAGAAAATTGTAGGTTTATTATAGAAAGTTTTGAAACAATGTTGGCGCAAGAAATTGCTAAACGAAACATTTATTGCCATACGTAGGTGTAGGCATGTTTCACCAAATGATAACAATAACCCCTTACCGCATACAAAGCCATATATGGACGACGAAGTTCAAGAATTTTTTATAGGCTAACTATAAACAATATCTAAAAAAACTACCTTACATCTTAAACAGCATTTCATCGAGAATTGGAATGTAATTAATTTATACAGTGTAAATGTTATCCATCAGATATATTATAGATTTAGTCTAGCGCGTGCGACGGTTTGGGTGCGCGGAAAAAACCGTGATTTTCAAATTAAGATTTCAATATCAAAAAGGTGAGTAAAGCCATGAAAAAAAATATTACTTCATTCTTTAGTCTTTCTAAAATACGGTAAAACATTTGGTTTGGTTGTTTTTTTGCTTTAATCATGTTTTTTTGTACTTTTCCAAATCTGTCATATTTGGCTTCACATGCATTCCGTCCAAAATATATTATGTCATATGTGGCTTGTTATGCATTCAAGGATACTTTTACTGATTGTTCCAGTATCGATTCCTGGACACTTTTATCTCACTGCTAAGCATGTAAATATATCATCATCAATAAATACAGACACATGGTATATGCCACTGTATGATTTTTAATTAGCCGTTTCAGAGCAAATGCGAAAGTCAGGGAAAGCTCTTATTACCAAAAGACGTGGTCGTCTCTCAAAAACTTAGGAACATCGGCATCTCTGGAGTCTCCTCAGTATTCCTGACTCGCCAATTGCCCAAAAAAGCTACGAAAAACTCCTGCAAGACATCTAGATTTTCACTTTGATTCTGTACGATCTGATGGGATTAGTCATTACCCAATTTGGAAGAAGAACACCCGTCAGCTATGCATATATTGTTCCAATTTCGTTCCTTCATGTTATGTGAAAAATATAACGTGTTTTTATGTTATAATGACAAACGTAAATGTTTTAAGCAATTTCAATTGTATAAGTTGGCTGTGATTCTGGGTGTTATTTAGGTATCCATATAAAGTACTAACATTTCGCCCGCGGCCTCACCCGCACTTTCAAAGAAAACCCCGCATAGTTCCCGTTCCCGTAGGATTTCCGGGATAAAACCTATCCTATGTGTTAGTCCAAGTTACCCTCTATATTATGTGTGCTAAATTTCATTAAAGTCGGTTCAGTAATATTTGTGTGAAAGAGTAACAAACAAACACATACACATACATCCACCCTCACAAACTTTCGCATTTATAATATTAGTAGGAAAGGATTTATGTAAAATATATGTAGTATATCAGTTGACTTAGCATTCAGGATACAAGCCTAAGTTTAGTTTGGGGCTTAGCAACCATGTGTGTGAAATTAGTACGGAATATAATTTTATTTTATTAATTAGACACTTTTTTCTAATTGCATACGAAGCCATATATGACAGAAAAAATATAACGAACACTGCATACGAGTCCATATATGGCGCCGTTTCATATTTTCTATAATATAAGTAAATAATTTTTTTTCTCAATTTGATCTTATAATGTAAGGTCTAATAAACACTTTTTTGCAAAAAAATAATTTTTATTTCATCTCCTTAATAATTCATGCAATAAGGGGATAATTAAATACATTCTAACCTTATACCAAAGACGTAGGTATATAATATTAAACGTATCTGCGTATAGATAAGTAAAATTACCTAATAAAGACATTACTGTTCACTTCCTATAATTAGAAACCCACACAAAACCATTAGATAATTCACGAGAAAGTCAAATGGTCAAATCACTTTGTTCTATTTTGTTTGTAACAAAAACTATTCATCATGACGTAGCGAATCGATTACAGAGCGCATTCGATCACTCGATATGAAGCAAACCCGCATTCAATTTAACATTGGTTATGCTCAGAGGGCCCTATGATTGTACGACTATCTACTGACTCCATGCATTTAAATGGCCATAAATCACTATCCACTATATAACACACCCTATAATCCTCAGTTAACCGAGCTTCTAGTAATTACATTGATATTAATTACAGCACTAATACATAATCGAATAAAACGTAGTCTATTAAAATCGATTTTGTAATGCACGTTACGAGATATGCCGGAATTAAAATTATCATGCCACTATTGTTCTTGATCTTAGTATACTGAATAAATAATATTCAGAATATTACACCCACATGGCAAAGTTCGTTGAACTGTCGTTATACAGGAATACGTTAAAAGCACGGAGATACAATTAAGCCCTCATTGTTTTGGCTGATGTTACGAGTTGCGACATCGCGTTATCTAAATATATTTAAGCGCCCGTGAAAGCGAATGCCCTAAATTTGACATAAAACAAATGACCGACGTCGGCGTTAGCTTTGGGCGGGTAAGATTGACGTTTAATTTTCAAAACTGCAAAACGCATCGGTCAAGCCCTCATATCCAATTTAGAATACAAAGGGTTCATTAGGACCTTCGTGCTTCGCGCCCACATGGTGATGATCGATTTGGCCCCCATAATTATATTCGCCTACGTTCAACAATCGCGTGGAACTGTAAAAGGATATTAAATTACGTGAATAAAATGTCTTTCTGGAACTCTATCCTTCCATTAAGTAGTGAAAGGTAAACATCTCGTCTATAAAAGACCGCTCCTACGTGGTGTAGTGTATCGCAGCACTGGGTGTGCCTGGTTCCCCACACAGCGATAAATTCCCATCAAAACGACATCCATTCTCAACGGTGTTTGATAGCAGTGACATACTGCAATGATAAAACTAACTGTGTGTGCTGGAAACAAATGCAATACTAAAAGGTAAACTGTCTCTATATTATCCCCAAAAAGTTGTATTAAAAGTTCATTCGTTTATTTACTGCGCTTTTTTACAGTATCAATTTAATTCTTTCAAGCCTAGTGTAGAAGAACATAGCTTAGAGTAGTAATATTTTACGAAAAATTATAAATATTTATAGAATCCACGTTTTAGCCTTCTATCAATTACATAAGAGACAAAGAGGTAAGATAACATTCTCTAGCAATCAAACAGGTATTTAATTATTCAACTACGAAAAATATTTTACATACTCAGTATTCTTAAAAGTACGCAAATGATATCCAAAAGTAAACTATCAAGCTCATTATATGTAAATAACGCGTACGAGCGGTGGCGAAGTGACGAGCGTCGCCGGTGGTCCGCGGTCCGCAAACACCAACCATTGTGGATTGTCCAAACCAACGTCCAAACTTTATTGCCACACCGCGGAACGGCCTGACAACTTCCCGAATTGAGCCGCGAGCGGTATGTAATGAATGAATGTCATTTATATCTTTTAGTTACGAGAACTTTTGGAATTTAAAACAAAAAGCTCTTCTCATTGTTTTGTTGTAAATTGAAATAACTAGAGCTTTGATTATGCTTTAGGTATAATTACATTTTATGTCAATTTTTTTTAAAAATTCGTTTCACGCTGTATCTCCAAAAATCAAGACTCAATTTGGATACGACTAATGGTATGGATTCCACGAAACAATAACAGGCACGAGTGTTCTATATAGAGAACAGTACTACCACACAAAGACCCCAAAAAAATAATTAATTCACACTGAATAAATAAATGCGGCCGTATATTACTGAATATTTAAATAACTTCCAGTAATCAAACATTGAGCGAAGTTTAATAATTTGATGAGATCGTAAAATGTTAAACATTTAATTTAAGACGTAGGAATTGCAATTTGATTTACCATGAGAATGTTTGTGCGAGATGCTTCGTGTGTGGCACAAATTGTATGGAATGAGTACGATGGTTTGAAATTTTATTTTCCTCTTTCTATTTTAATGGTTTAATAAATGGACTACAGCAATCCAGAAATAATTGAAGGCACCCATTTTGTACGAAACATAGTCCGTGGAAAGTTTTCTGCTATTTACTGGTATTTGATAGAGTAGGTAGGTACATGAAATAAAATAAATACCTAAGAAGGTAATTCACACATTGTAAGCAAAATCCAGTTATTTTTAAACATTATCATTGCGACGTGGCATGTTAGAGCATAAGTACATAATATTAGTAGTCACGAGTTGGAAGTCAGAATACACATTACATTATATTTGATAAACTTCATCGTTGCACACAAAAGAAGTTAAAGTCAATGACGTATCATATTTAAAGGCTTTCTAATCATAAACCATGACTTTCCCTACCTTTGACAAACTGACTGTTCATGAGACGTCTCAATTAAGCTTGACCATAATTATTTGAATTACACGCTAAATTATGACTGGTCATGCCACGCGTTAACATATTATGTTGGGAGGAACCATGTTCATTGGTACTTTATCAGAACAATACAAATGTATGGGAACACAGATACAAGAAAGCCTTCAGGCTACAATCATTATATATCATCGTCTGTGACATTTAGATTTATTAGCCGTCTTTAAGATTAAGTAGGTTTACTAATGCTCGCAAATCTCCATTAAATGTTTTGTTTATGTATCATATGTAACATATTATGTACTTATCCATAATGTGACTTAAGAAGGCCGGAATATTTTAATTTTTTTCTAAAAATCCTCTTGGACTCTTATGGTAGGACTTTTAAAAGGTCAATAGATTAGGCGATCGAACATTGTACATGTCACGAATTCTTAAGATTTTAATTAGCAAAGATATATCTTATGCAAAACATGTTAACGATGCGGAATACCATAAACCCCGGCATAGACAATTTCGCGGAGCATAATCGACAAATCGTTACTTTCGCAGCATCCTATAACCGTAAAGTACAAACAGGGCCGTGTTATCCGCCGCGATCTCTCATTAGCGCGAGATAGCCTCGTGACTTGCCCACGTCCCCTCTGTTACCCGCTACGTATTGAAGGAGTTATGTTTTGTTTTGTATTACTGCGGATTATACTTACATTTTAATAATAAAAAAAATAATATAAGAAGAAACGAGGTATTTATTCGAAACTTCTAGTTTTTGGACGATGTAGAGTTGTGTAGTACCTATATGTGGTGTTGGTTCTTATGTTAAATTATGTATTTCAATGAATCAAGCAATTCAGGTAATTTCCTATGACTAACAAATAGGAGCATTAATAATAATAATAGAAAATCATTTTTATTGGTTATAGGAATAACTTAAAATATATAATAGAGCATAATAGAGATGAAAGCTATAAAGTCAGAAGAATTAGATAGGTATTATCCGTTGCAGCGTTTAAAAAAATGTGCTTTAATTTTTCTCAAGCTAAATAAACATAAAATTAAAGTTGAGAATTACGTTTTTAGTAGTTAAAGTGAAACTTTTATTACATCGTCTCAAACTTTTTGGTCTGTGTAGCGCATGTCGCGTGTATCGCGGCTGCTGAGTAGGTATACCTACTCGGCAGCCGACCGTCACGCGACATGCGCTACACAAAGCAGTGTTCGGAACCATTCGAACAGTTTCACTTTTACCGTGGTTTCATAAAACCACACAACATTTTTTTTCATATAAACTGCTATTTTGTAGGAAGTAGGTAACAGCAATAACTTAAGATAATAAATAACCTACAGTCACGGCAGATGCTCCAAAAACTATTTACCGTGACATAATGACAGTATTTTATGTACTTCGTCTTGACTTCGTCGAATGTAGTTGTTTTTTCTGGAGCATTTTTTTGGAAAGCAAATTACTTTTCACATGTCATTAAATGTGAATTTAATATCGTATAACCTCATTATGTATATTTTCATCAAATAAGGTTCTTTCCACTTTCACATTATTTGATTTATAATGTAGGTATTTTTCATTATACCTACATACATACCTAATTGGTTTAGTTAATTTTTTTTGCATCATAAGTAATAAGTATATCCAAACATTAGTACAAAATAAATATCCAATGTAGGTATAACCAGTTATATTGACATTATAAAATGCTTCTGATTCTATTTAATTTATTTTTAAATATGAAACTTTACGGTTTTGCTTTCCAACCCTCATCACGTAACGTCCATCCAACAAACTACAAATGACTTTCAAGAAAAATAAAAACCATATAACAATGTTCTTCGAAACGCAAATTGAAGATATCTTCGCAGCGTTTACTGGAAGTATAAAACAGAGAAAATAAACCATGAATACGCTGTACGCACTTCGTTACCATAGATATAGCTCCTTGAACACGCATGGCTTGATAATTCACAATATTTATTATCTTTACATCTTTCGTGGTAAACACGTTTCATAAATATATTCTACAAAAGCTCCAGCGCAAACTGAGATAAAGCTCTCTTTAGTCTTAAAGTACATGCAGTAGTATACGGCGGCTTGTAAATGTGAACTATTATATTAATTTTTTACATCAACAGATAGTAGTTGCAAGCCTCTTAAAATGTGTGATTGCAATTACGCATAGCTAATATAAAATAAGATATGCAATTAGATTAAATAGCAATGATAAATTACAAAAGAAACAAATGGACAACAGGCGCTATAAAACACGTAGCGAACCCAAGCGCTGTCCTGCAAGATAATCGCAAACCCGTTCTGGACGCGTAAATATTACCTACTGGTGGTATGCATTAGTCAGATATCGACCCCTGGTGTGTGGGCGACAAAGATTCAATACTACAGTCTGCAACAACATAGACTGGAGTCTGGACGAAATGAGTTTTGCATACGCATAAACTGGAGAACTTGAGGTCTTTGTGAGGCGATGAACTTCTTTATAAGCAAAGCATACCTACTTTATAATAATGCTTCAGCGATTCGTATATTTCAGGATTTTTATGAAATTGCATCATGATGATGATGTTTTTGTTATAATATCTATTGATGCCATTTGATAGGTTAAAAAGAGGTCAGAGATTATATTTTTTATGTAATCCAGCTGACGTCGTTCCTATCGACTCGATAACGACAAAATATAACATTCCTACTATGGAACTAGTTCTATAATTACTGGTAAGCCTTAATCTCACACCTAGTTTGTAAACTTTCCAAGAAAATGATATCAGCACATGAATATTAATTTCTCTACTAATTACTAATTAAAAAATTAGATGTATCTATTTAAATTTGAACGTTGCGTGTGTAATTAATTGAAGATTGTTATCGAGACTGTTATAAGTAATATCATCCTGTTTTGTATTTGAGCTCATGGGCGAGGTATGCGTCGGCAGTTCAATATTTACGTAGCGCGGGGCTTTCTCACGACGCGACGCGCCGATCAGTAAGTGTCAATACAACAACTGTTTATTGTAGCAATTTTAACTTACCTACATTATTACTTATACAGCTTGCTTTTAAAAGGGGACTGTTCTTTAAATATTTCTTCATTATGCCAATAGCTATGTGTATTTTTATATCCCTGTACAGTTTCTTTCCTTAACTTTATGTACATTGCTGTTAAGTAATGGCTCTACATACGGTAACTGTTTTATTTTTAAAAATATCAAATGAAATAACTTTTCCATTCACAAGAATTGATCATACATGATCCAGGATAAATTCAACATATCTAGTAATATAGCGTGGAATAAACAATAATACAAGCGAGGTTTATAATAATTGTTAGATCGCATTGTCAGTGCTGTCTTATTATATGACAGATATATTGTTTAAGATAAGTTTCTCACGAGGATCTAAATCTGTCAGCTACATAAGTAACATACCACATAGTGGCATAGCCCACCATGATGTGGTGACAAAAATAAATGGCCAGTTAAGTCTAACGTCATCCCTTTGCGTCAAAGTTAATTTTAGAAGCGCAATTCTTGAGCGTGAACCCAGGATCCGGGTCAACGAGTCATTCATAATGTTATATTCACACTTGGACCATTCATTATTTTAATCGGATAAGGAAATACTTTATGCAAACATCATAATTCAGTCATCATTTTATATTTTGCAAATATTTTTATTTTAAATAATATAAAACGAGGGTACTCTGCAAGAATTTGCGATGTTCTAATTAATCCGCTACATACGGCCTTGTAAGAGCCTCATTGTCAGCAGGAAGAATGAATTGAACGAACGAGTCGGCGTCCGATTGAACCGTTGAATGGCCGAGCGATCATGTGAATTAGGTCATTCGGCCATGTCAACAACCTAATATGACAATACCGAGAGACTACGAGATGTATTTCCAAGATAGATTGATAAAAGGGCAAAAGGGCTTACAGAAGTCATTTGATGTTAAATACCAATAGTGGTGCAGTAACTTAGTTACTAGTTCATGGAATTGATTTAATTTAAAACAGATTTCATTCCCACATAGGGACTACACAGAATCAGTTAATCGCGCACCTTTGCTTACATACGTGCATAATTTAACTGCTAATTGAAACCCGAATAGCGGAAGTATCGCGCTAAGCTCATATAGGTAAGTTTGCTTATCTCGAACGTTTGCAGACATTCAATCGCTAACGTTACATTTAACATAATCTAACTGAAACTAAATATGTTTTATCTCAGCCCATTCTATATTGTTAGTCGATAACGATCCATATACGTTTTCTCCATATTGAGAGAAATTTAAACTGATTGGAATTAAACTTGACTGAACAATGGTCCTTCTGGAATATGTAGGAATTAGTCCTTAGACGGTTTTCACTAATTGGGCCTATAAGAGGATTTAGCAACAAGAGTGGCGCTATCTTTGTTCAACTGTATCTTCAAAGTTTAAATAAGTACATAATTACAATTAAAAGATCTACGAAAATGGAATGATTATTTGCTTTAAAACCTTTTTTGCTTTATTTTGCCTTTGCGTTAATCATAATTTATTGCCTACTTATCCTAAACTTCCAGAAACTTTTTGCTTGGTATTCACAAATGACAAAGTAGACAGCCACTTTCATAATTAGTAGTAGCCCATTGTGATATATTCAATGGGTCGACAGTACATGAAGGTTAAGTTTAGAAGCATTCTAGTGGTTGCCGAATCCGTTTTAAGGTGTGTTCATCACGTACCCTGTTTTCCATAACAATAGCAGGTACAATCTGTACTGCGAGTGCCATCCTCTATAATTTATGGAAATGACCGCGAACAAAAACACACGACAAAGGTGTCTACCTCGAAATTAAGTAGATGGGTCGAGTATCGTGTTCCCCATTGTCTAACGAATAGTGAGGCTCAACCCGTAATCGTAAATACCAACCTGCTATTATTGTTACCATACAAAAGATTGGTAATAAAATTTCGTTTTCAAAAGAATATCTGGAACAGCGGCGTTTGTCTTATGACATTAAACAGCGTGTACATTAAAACATATTGTATCCCTTTTTTTTTTTTTTTTTAAGTGGGGAAATCTTGCATAGATACCCACGGCCTCCGGGGAAGGGGCCGTGGGTTATGTCATATTGTATCCCTATCATTATAAATATATTATGGTCATTTCAAATGCGTAGTCTCAAGGAAATAAAGACTTATTTTATTTTTATTAAGATAAAACTAAATATAATCCTAGATATGATGTTTTAATTGTGTAACATTGTGTTTATATTATCTATGATTTGTGTGTATTTCCGATTACAAGTTTACTTACAAAAAAATTAGTAAACACGCATCAAAAGTACGTAGAACAACAATTCAGGAATGCCAAATATGCCAAACAAAAATAACCGATAAGCGATTGCAATAGAGAATTTATAGTTAACTAGAAATCGAAAAAACAGCGTATCACGTAAAAATGTCGTCGTATTTTTTATTCATGATCTACCTACTTCCTTTTCTCCAGACGGCTGACAACATTGCGGTTCCCTTTGTCAGATAACACTGTCTCTTGCTAATTGGATAGAATTTATTGCGCATTTATGCAGTAGCAATGCTTTGTGAACTTCAATACATAAATCTCACGACGTCAACTTAGTTACTGCTACGATTATATTAGTCAATTGTAATTCAATTAGTTTACCGTCTCTGAAATTCTATATTTAGTCTAGAATATTAAGCAAGAATTATATTTTGAAAATGTCTGATATAAGCCTTTAAATTATGATGTAGGTGCGATTACCTATGTAGTCTACAAAGGTAATCGTAGTTCATAAACCATAGGTAGTAATCATATTATTCTAATAACGTATATAGATTATAGATGTTACGTATGTTTCACAAAATCTGCTGCCAGATTTTGATGCTATTTGTATATTTGTATTATGAAGTTCCAGCGTATGTTTTTGCTTACACCGTTGATAAACAACAGACAATGATACGAACTACGAAAACCTTAAAAATGGGACGCGGAGTACTAAGCACTTGTACATTGAGGTACCTAAGTAAATTACATAACGAAGTATTTAAAAACAAATAGTTAAAACAATTAATTCTACTCACAAATATCCACCATATTTGGCAACTAGGAGTCACGTAACAGCTGACGAATACGGTAAATAATAAAGCATATTTTAAAATGTTTTAGAAGCTTTTACAAACATAGAGCACGAAACAAGTATTTTGTGCGAGAATTTACTAACAGCTGTAATGCATAGTAATAATGCAATTTAATGAGTTTACTTTCACGTAAGCTCTTAAAGCGTTGCAACATCGATACAGAACATCAAACGCATTACCCACGCCACTCATTTGTTTTGTTTATTTTCAAGCTTTCGTTTCGTAAAGCACGAGCTTTCGTAAAGTGTGCGCAAATGAGATATTTCAAGACAGATGGGTGTGTAAAAAGCATGTAAAAAGACTATTTACTAAATTAATATAAAATGGCTCTTACATGTTATAGAAAGCTTAGTGTTTAAACTTTAAACCATTGGTATAAAAATTCCTAAATTAATCATCAATCATTTGAAAATATGCGTAGGTTAATCTACGCATCATATTTAATCACAAAATCTTTATCATAAACGAGTAAGCAACACATATTGTAAGTTTTATACTTCCTACAAGATCCCTTATTTATCTTTGAACATGGTAGAGCTTAGGCAAGTTTTAATCGTAATAGGAAAATTATGTATATAAAGGAAACGTAAAAGAGAATTATTAAACATAAAAATAAAGTTATTCTGTGCCGTTAATCAAACATAAGACAATTCATTGAGTATCAACTATATCTATTATAAAACACACGTGATATAAGACAGTGAGATAGCGCTCACAATACATTTGTCTTGCATGTACTCGTAAATGGAGCAGTTATAAATACACTCGATTGATGATTCCTTCGTAACCCAATAACTGTAGCAGAGTATCATCGGTGGATTACGTTAACCCAGATATATAGGGAAAGCAGGCCCTACAAATAACTAACTTTCTATTTTTCGATAGCTAACTAGGTTCGACATTCATCCGTAGGCGAACGCGTTTCGTAAGTAATCAATGGGCTTATAATTTGTGGGTTTAGAATTTACTTTGCAATAATTTTCAAATGTATCTACACTAAATTATTGCGGTTTCGGTTACAACCTAAGCTCACCACATTAATAAGAAATGCTCTTGATTATAGCACAGATTATAGTATAGTTGTATAATATGGACCTATACCTATTATTTCCACTCGTGTTATAATTTTATTATTATTTGTTTGGTTTTATTAAATTATCATTTTCTTCTATCCTTATGTGACGTAAAAACACGTGGCGTCATTAACAAAACGATCACCTTTAACGGACAATTGAATTATTATTCTCGTCATACATATATTCAAATAAACCCATCAATGTGCCGACAATATAATAATCACAAGTTAAATTTGCATACAATTGCAACACCTTATGGAGGGAAATATGATGTTTCTCATACAGTATATTATATCATAATTTATGATTCATTCCTTAACTTGCCAAAATATCTTTCTGGTAAATTTATGTAGTTAAGCACCTCTGTTCGTTATTGCAGGTTCTATCACGATAACATTAAGACAATATATAACCTTATGGGAGCTTAAATACCAAGACAAATTGGTAAATTATTGTTGAAAAGCATTTAACGTAAGTAATGCACGTTAAACGATTTTCAACAATGTTTGCAAAACTGAGCAATAAAGACTTGCAAGTTGCAAAATAATGTTTATCGTTGAGTATTCGGTTATTTATGTATAGACACATACTCAGGAAAATTCAATTAAGTTCTTGCTCACAGTGATTTGAATTGTAAATCGATTAACGTACCATTTACGGTAAAAACGGTATGACAACACAAGACCTTCCACCTTTAACCCGTGTGGATGTACCGGCATAGAATCAAACGCCCAGCAGATTATGTCGTCACGTGCATCTGCTCTACAGATGTTTATCAATTCTCTTTTACGGCTACATTAAGACTACCGACTGCTGCTTTGTTTTGATATGACATAAATAGTTAATACACACGTCGTCCTAATTTTTCAAAGGTTGAAATTGTGTCAGTTCCGCGTTTATGGAAGTTATTCGTATATGGCGCGCTTTTATAACTTTTTTGTAGAGTGTAATATGGTGATTGCTTATAATACAGCATAATCAACAAACTTTATTTAATAAGAAAGTGGACTGGTCCAAGAAATTCGAAAGATGTCTCATAATAATTGATGAAGTTTCTTGTTTGCTAATAGCAGGAAAGTCAGTTCGAAATTTCTGACAGCCGTCAATTATATTAAATGTATACGTGCCGGTTATAAAGTTCAATAAGAGTGCAATTATCATTTCTTTGCCTCAGACGAGAATTAAAGAGAGCATAACAAACATCAAGAGGCGCTTTGCGTCTCGTTTTGTCAATAATGAATCACGATGTGAGAAAAGAAGCAATTACTCTCATTATAACCCCACATGAGTCACGGAGGAAGCGTTTGACACATGGGGTAGAGCAGCTCAATGTGTGGCACATTCCTATTTGAATTCTCAAGCAGTTTCATGACGTAAGTACGCACGGTAAATAACAAGAACTAAAAGACGTTACTCGACTCTGAATGGATACTTGATTTCATTAAACAAATGACGACTTGTTTAATTACCTTTCTACAAACGAAAACTCAGTTTTAATTACGGGGAGCAGCGAACTGGTACTATACGAATTAGAAAAATGCGATAATGTACGTATAAAAACGAATGTAGCAAACAATATGTTACTACGATTAGTTTTTAAAATGTTTCCATCAAATCGTAAATTAACAATAAAAACAAATAATTAAATTATTACCACCAGCTGTAAGCTTAAATGCTTTCAGTAGAGTACTTAATGAAAACCGAAGAATGAATCGGTCAGCAAACGGATATGAATAGCATACGGACGAACACACTGTTCTAATCACAAACGTACACAATGCTTTTGTTTATTCCTTCAAGCTCTGTATCTAATTCCAAAGTGGGTGGCCGGAACAATCTTGAGATCATCCGATATTGAATTGCCACTAACTTTTAAATTAAATAAATATACATTCTAAATATCACAAGTACCGTAAATGAATATCAGAAACATTAAAGATAAAATGGTAACGGTCCAAATTAATAGGCTTCTAGTCCTTGAGATATTTTAGTTATAAAGATAAAGCCGAAATGAAATATGTTAAAATTACGCTTGTAATCTGAAGACGCAAACTGGTTTTGAAGTCTTGAACGGAAGCACTCCAGCGACTAGCTGCCACACTCCAGAACCACCACTCGAGATTACCATAACACCTTAAATAGATTTATTCTTTTGAATGGAACACTTCAAAGATCAAATTCTTATGGTGATGTACTTTTAACATAGTTATGTGGTTACATAACGGTTCCTGCTTGTAATTGAACTCTTTTATAAATAAATAAATTTTATCCACAAGCAATGTCATGGCACTTAAAGAATAAAATGATTTAATTCGTTTGATTCATCAAGTAGATTTGTCATCTATAATATCCATTCAACAAATGCATTTGATATAAGAATGATCTGTAGTAATATGACATTGTTCTCAGCGGGCACCGCTATCTACATATGTATCATTACTTTACATCACATCAACCGACGTGCACCGGCGGCGCCAGAAAAATTATGATGCGCTATCAAGAGCAGCGCTTGCTGCTTGCGACTTTTATTGTAGTTTGTTGGACTTTGTTTCATTCCTATAATTACAAACATATTTACACAACGAATATCTCAGATAACCTTGGAATTGCTCTGATGAGTAATAATGATTTAAGGCTAAAATTGCATTTTAAGAAAGCTATCTCTTGTGTACAAATGATAAAAAATTTCCATGATAAGTGAAAAAAATCCAAAAGTGCACGCCTCATAATTTTTTTTTAATAAATATTTATTAATTATTATTTTTGTTTATTTAATAACAATTAAACCACATCGAATCAGACCCTGAAAAATGAAAGGGTTCTATTCCTGAGCATACTCAAGCGTAAGAGAAAAAAAAAAGACTCGATTAGTAAAGTATTTCGGTCGCTATCGTGTTAACAAGAAAAAGGATCCGCACATACAGACACACGGACGTCCAAGACAGAACTTTTTTAAACTGTTTTTTAACTAGTTTAAATAACAAAAATGACATCAAAAATATCATGAACGTTAAAAATAGTGTTTTTTCTTAATATGTGTGTGTATTTATTATCTTACAAGTGCAATGTATGATACATAAAGACATTTTAAGTTTGAAAAATCAGATGTTTTGCGCGAAGTGACAGTAGTACCCACCTCAAGGCTTCGCTTATGAGGCGTGCAACATACATTTGTCAACCTTAGGAAATAAGCTTATGTTAGGCATGTGATAAAATGATGTTTCTTGTTTTATTGCACCGGTTTGCATCTCATTTTTAAACGACAATGTGTTATATAAACTTAAACGTTTTGTCATAAGTTTGTCTGATAACAAATGAATAATTAATTAGAAAGTCGGTCAGCGTGCTAATTAATCAAATTGACGTAAGTGTAAATATAGTCTAACGAACACTTATTTAGCATGCAATAAGTAGTTCAACCTCGAGTTAGCATAAGTCTGTTGCTTGAATTCGAAGAGTGTAAAATATGAAAAGAAAATTTGCTATAGAAATGACGCAAATAAAACCTTGAAGTCGTTTTAACCTCCCTTAATCCAGCCCCATCCATAACCCGTTCTTAGCTGACATCTACATCTACTCGACTAATTTTCAACAATCCTGTTTAAAATATAGGCGTAGAAAGTTGAGCGTAGAGTCCTACAATATCAACTTACAACTGTCGTAGAGCAGTTTGTAGCCACTATCATCAGTCAGACAACACAATACATGTAAATTAATATTATTTTGTAGTATTTCTATGACGTAACAACTAACAAGCTACAAACTGAGCTAACATCTTGACATTATCAAGTCGTTACAAATATAATAATACGCTGTTTACTATAAACGAACCAGGTAATAATATACTATCGAAAACTGTTAAGTAAATTTAAACCAAAACGTTAAAATATATTTTTAATATTAAAGAGAACATACTAAATTACATTATATTCTTACTGAACTACATTAGAGATCCCACATACAATTTATTATTGAGGAACATAACTCGATCTGTCAATCTAGATGAGGTCCGTTTAGTTTATAAACATGTCCAACACTAGTCGTACTTGTTATATACTACCAAGCCTATAGTAAAATCCGATAGTAAAATCTACAAGTTGATATCGCCTCTATACCATTGCATAATCTTTGGTATATTTTATAGTCGCCTCTGCGTACATACATACTCATTGGTAGCATTCATGGATACATTTTGCTGACTTGCATCGACATCGAAATTGGATCGCCGCTGTGGATTCCACCTTACTTAGCCTCTAACCTCGAGCAAGTCCATTGGTATTTAAAGTAATTTTAATGTTTAATTTTTATTTGTAATATTTCTTTAATAAAGTTATCTTTGAAAATTGGTTTTTTTTGGGACTCTCGGGCGCGATAAATATAATTGGCGCAGTCGGTAGGATTTCCGGGTCCCCCAGGATATAAAATTAGGGAAAATTCTGGAGGAGATAGGCGTTTCCAGCCGAACCGGAAATTAGAAGAACAACGTGGCCGAGCATCCAAACCTCGATACCTCCCAAGAAATGCCGAGATCTATGTGAGTACACTTTATTTCAGTGATTGCTCCTTTATTTCCTATGTTAGTTTTAGATTTTTTTTTTTCAACACGTATTATAAAATTTTCGATCCTGAAAATTTTAATTAATATTTTATAGGCGTATAGAACTTTAAATCAATAAGAATTAAAATTTTCTTTTGATTTTAGAAATAGGTAAAATTTTAAAAATTTAATTGAAGGAAATTAAAATAATTTTTCTATTATAATAATTATAAAATTTAGATTTGTGTTAATATTTTAATTAAATGAGTAGTAGGGAAGAATTAATTGACAGATTAAGACAACTTGACGATTCAGAAATTAGTGAAATTAACAGGGATATTTTAGTTGATAATTTAAGACAATTTGAAGAATCTAAAATGGCTACCCTAGATGATATCTGTAAAGCCCTCCGTTTAGTTCCTGAATTTGATGGGAATTCTCATGTTTTAGTAAGATTTATTAATATTTGTGATCAGTTAGTTGCAAAGTATGGTCAGGCCGGTGATCAATTAATTAATTCGGGTCTTTTAAATGGAATTTTGAACAAAGTAGTTGGTGCTGCCGCGCGACAAATTAATGCCAACGGTATCCCCAACGATTGGACTAGCATTCGTAATTCTTTAATAAATAATTTTGCAGACCAAAGAGACGAAACTGCACTATACAATGATCTAGCTTTATTAACACAAGGGTCTAACACGCCGCAAGAATTTTATGAACGTTGCCAGAACTTATTCAGTACAGTTATGACGTATGTTTCACTGCATGAATCTCTTGTTTCCACTGTCGATGCTAAACGAGAACTTTATAAAAAATTAACCCTTCAAGCATTCTTACGTGGATTAAAAGATCCTTTAGGTTCTCGTATTAGATGTATGCGTCCAGAAACGATAGAAAAAGCTCTAGAGTTAGTACACGAAGAAATTAATACCATGTATATTCAGAATAGGAATTCACACGTATCAGATAAAAAACCTAGTGACAATAATCAGCCTTTTAAAATGCCTATTCATAGTTTTCAGCCCTTCAGGCCTAATAATTTTAATATGCCAGGTCCGTCTAGACCACAATTTATGCATAAGCCACCATTTTCACCCCAACATCAATTTAAAATGCCTTTTAATCAACCTCGAATGCCCACGCGCACCCAACAAATTTTCAGTGCACCACTTCCAAATAATAATCAAGGTTTTCAAGTACAGACTAGACCGCAACCATCATTTCAAGGCCCTAAGCCTATGAGTGGAGTTTCTCATTTTGTGACTAGGGAAAGACCGATGCAACCAGGTCCTAGTGGATGGAATTGGTCCAAGCAAGGCAATCCACCACCCTCTAATTATTTTAAACCCCGAGATGTTAATGTGAATGAATGTGCAAGCTTAGAATACGATACTCCTGATTATTATAATTATGATGATTACTATAATTACTATGATGATTATTACAATTATGAAGGTTATTATAATGACTATCCCGTAATGAACCAATATGAATATGGTGAAAGCCCTATAGTCGAGGAGTTAGTAGAACAACCCCAGTCAGAACCAGAACCATCAACAAATGAAAATTTTCAGAAGGTTCAGAGTATAAAAAAGTTAAAATAGAATTAAATCTCCAAACTCAACGCCAATTGCCATTTATTCGCATTTCCCTCGGAAATGGATTCTATTTAAAATTTTTGATAGATACTGGAGCAAATCAATCCTTTATTAGTCCACAGGCCGTAGAACAATATTTTCCAGACATACCACTAAATTTTGATCCGTTTGAAGTCACTAACGTCCATGCAACTAGTAGAAACAATTATTCAATTACATTACCTTGTTTCGATGAATTCAATGATAACTGTAATATTAAATTATACGTATATAAATTTCATAATTATTTTGAAGGTCTGATAGGGATGGATTTGTTAACTAAATTTGAAGCTAAATTAGATCTTAAAAATTCAACATTAATTACTAAAAATGCCATAAACCCAATTAAGTTATATAATTCTCGAAATTTTAATTTGTATGAAAAAGTTATTCCAAGTGAAACCTCTTTACTTCTTAGATTGCCAATAAACGCCGCGGATGGTGAAGTTTTAGTGCCAGAACAAATAATTTGCAATTGCATTATAAGTGAATGTTTAACTACAGTTAAAAATAATAAAGCCATAGTTCAGGTAACCAATCATACTAAAAATGACATAATTTTTTCATTAGACCATCCGACAGAAGCAACTATTTTTAATTCCGAATTTTCACAAGAATCTTCAAACCGTGCCAGTGACGTTATTTCACGTTTGCGAACAGACCATTTAAATGAGGAAGAAAAAGCCAATTTAACTGGACTTTGTAGTAAATATGCAGACGTTTTTTATATTGAAGGAGAATCTTTGTCTTTTACGAACAAAATTAAACATAAAATCCGTACATATGATGAGGTCCCCGTATATACAAAAAGCTACCGTTATCCATATATTTTGCGTGATGAGGTAAAAGACCAAATTTCAAAAATGCTAAGTCAGGGCATAATTAGACCATCGGAATCTGCCTGGAGCTCTCCGATCTGGATTGTCCCTAAAAAAATGGACGCCTCGGGGAAGCAGAAATGGAGATTAGTCATTGATTTTCGAAAGGTTAACGAAAAAACAATCGACGACAAATATCCCATACCTAACATCAATGATATTCTTGACAAATTAGGGAAATGTCAATATTTCACAACCTTAGATTTAGCATCAGGTTTCTATCAGGTGGAAATGTCTGAGGAGGATATTCATAAAACCGCTTTCAGTGTAGAAAACGGCAAATATGAATTTCTCAGAATGCCAATGGGCTTAAAAAATAGTCCCTCCACGTTCCAAAGAGTTATGGATAATATTCTTAAAGGACTTCAAAATGTCATTTGCTTAGTTTATCTCGACGATATAATTGTATTTTCAACTTCATTACAGGAACATATAATAAATCTAGAAAAGGTTTTCCAAAGATTACGTGAATCTAACTTTAAAATTCAGCTTGACAAATCAGAATTTTTAAAACACGAGACAGCATATCTAGGACATGTAATAACTGAAGAAGGAATAAAACCTAATCCCGATAAAATTTCGGCAATTCAAAAATTCCCTATTCCTAAAACATCTAAAGAAATAAAATCATTCCTGGGTTTAGTAGGCTACTACCGAAAATTCATTCCTGATTTTGCTAAGATCACGAAACCATTAACTCAATGTTTAAAAAAGGGAAAGAAAATTACTTTTGACTCAGATTACGTTAACAGTTTCGAACGATGTAAGACACTTTTAACTAATGATCCTATTTTAATATACCCTGACTTTGACAAGGACTTTTTGCTGACAACTGACGCTTCTAATTTTGCAATAGGTGCAGTACTTTCACAAGGACCCATAGGATCTGACAAACCAATAGCGTACGCTTCTCGTACTTTGAATGATAGCGAAGTAAATTATAGCACAATTGAAAAAGAATTGTTAGCCATAGTATGGGCAACTAAGTATTTTCGTCCTTATCTTTTTGGACGTAAATTTAAAATTTTAACGGACCATAAACCATTACAGTGGGTTATGAGTCTGAAGGAACCAAATTCTAGACTAACGAGATGGAGATTAAAATTAAGCGAGTTTGATTTTACTACCCAATATAAGCCCGGCAAAAAGAACACAAATGCCGACGCTCTATCTCGTGTGGAAATCTTTAACGAAGAAATAAGTTCAATAGTAGGCAATACATCCAAAGTATCTGTAGCCGACGACTCCGAAAGTACCATGACCGCCCATACCTCTAATGAAAACCCAATCCTTGAAATACCTATATCCTCTGAGCCCTTAAATAAATTTCATCGCCAGTTAGTTTTAAATATTGTTAGTGATGTAAAGAAACGTACAATGGTTACCAAACCGTTCGATACTCATTCCAGGATATCTATACAATTATCAGAATCAAATTTAGAAACAGATTTAATCAATGCTATTAAAGAATATGTAAACCCTAAAATAAAGACCGGTATACTTATTAACCCTCCGTTAGGTATGTACAAAATAGTCCCAATATTACAGGAAAAATTTAAAAGCTCATGCATGAAAGTTTTTATAGCTAAAATAGAATTAGAAAATGTCAAGGAATATCTTAGGCAACAAGAAATTATTCGTAATTATCATGAAGGCAAAACCAATCATCGCGGGATAAATGAATGCTACCTTGCACTTTCAGCACGTTACTTCTGGCCTGAAATGAAAGAACATATTACAAAGTATATTAATGATTGCACAATATGTGGTCAAGCTAAGTATGACAGGAACCCTATTAGACCTAAGCTTAATTTAGTACCCCCAGCTACAAAACCTTTTGAGATCGTACATATGGACACCTTTACAGCTAATAATGAAAAATATGTAACCCTTATAGATGTTTTTTCGAAATATGGACAGGCATACTTACTTAGAGATGGTACGGCACTCAGCGTCATACAGGCTTTGTTAACATTTAGTACTCACCACGGTTTACCACTTACCATAATTACTGATCAGGGTACAGAATTTAATAACCAAATGTTTTCAGAATTTTGTAAAATTCATAAAATAATTCATCATCAAACTTTGGCTCATTCCCCTAACGCTAATGGTAATATAGAACGTTTTCATTCGACTTTGCTTGAACATCTCCGTATATTAAAATTAAAACAGCGTGATCAACCTGTAATTAATTTAATGCCTTACGCTTTAATTGCATATAATAGCTCCATACACAGTTTTACTAAATGTAAACCCTATGACCTTATATTAGGGCATACTGATCCACGTGACCCTACTGACGTCGATTTAACTATTCATTTACTTCAACAGTATATGCAATCTCATAGAGAACAAATGAAACAGGTTTATGACGTTGTGAATGAATCATCATTAGCTAACAGAGAGGCTATCATTGAAAAACGTAATGAAACTAGAGAAAATGAAGTAGATTATGAACCTAACCAGCAGATTTTTGTCAGTAACCCCTCAGCTTCCAGATCTAAACTCGCACCTCGATATACCCAGGACACCGTTTTAGCAAACTTACCTATTCATATTTATACATCCAAAAAGAAAGCTCCTATAGCTAAAAATAGGCTAAAACGAATCCCTAAGACCGCCAAATTGTTGCAGGGTGCTGATCATGATGCTTCTAACATCAACACTAGCTCTCGAGATAAAACTTGAAGATCTTGGAGAAAGCCCTGGAATTTTACCCTTTAAGTTAGGTCCCATGCAACTAACCCATCATTATCATACATTTTTACAGTTTATAGAATTAAGGGAAATAGATTCTAACATTAGTTTAGTGCAGTCTCAGCTAAGTGAAATTAGAAGTAAGTTAGATAACTTTACTTATGCTGTCTATGAATCGCAAATAGATTATTTAAGTGATAAACTTGATTTTGCTTTGCAACAATTAAAAACTCTAGAACCCTTAAGGTTTAAGAGAGGCTTAATAGATAGTCTTGGGTCTGTAATTAAGAGTATAACTGGAAATTTAGATTATTCGGATGCAGTAAAGTATGATCAAGCTCTTTCAGTACTTAAGAAAAATCAAGATAAAATAGTTATTGAACAGAATCATCACATCAGTCTTAGCAAAGATTGGATGGATGAACAAAATAAAATTATTGCTGAAATTATAGAAAGTCAAAATAAAATTAATAAAACATTATTTATGATATTAAACCCTGACTCATTTCCTTCACCGGATATAGTTAAATTTGCGAAATTCGCACAAGCATTAGCAATAAGCAGTAATAATGTAGACAGTTTAGTAAGCGAAATAACTAGGTTAGAGAATGCGCTAGCATTTTGCAGTGCTTCGCGCACTCATCATTCTATGATAGGTATAGGTGTAATGAAAAATATGTTAAGTAAGCTTAAGACATTTTATAATAAAAAAGAAATATTAGATTTAGAAATTAGAGACTATTACAATATAATTAAGCCAGCATCTTATTTTAATGGAGATCAGTTAGTTTTTGCTTTTAAATTTCCTATAGTTTCACCACTCGAATATAACTTTTATAAATTAGCTATTGTTCCTAATAAAAATAGGCAAGCTATAATCCCTCCTTCTCCTTTCCTTGCAATCACTGGTAATATGCACGTGTACATAGAGGCAGAATGCCCGAAGTCAGGCATGAGGTACTTATGTGAAGACGAGCTCCACCACATGCTGAAACCCCAGCCGGACTGTATCAGCAACATCGTTGAAGGAAATCTCCATGAAGACAGGTCCTGCGAAATGACTACCGTAAACCTGATGAAACCTGCAATGGAAAAACTTGATGACCGCCACTACGTCGTCGTGTTCCCGTCTCCAACTGAAGCCCGGTTATCCTGCGAAAGAGAAGAAATCATTAATCTCAATGGAAGCTACCTCGCTACAATACCACCTACCTGCAAGCTGCACACAGAAGACTTCACCATCGTCAACACCAACGATCACATCAAAGGACAGCCCATAAAAATTACTAAAGTTTCAGCTCATGTAAAAGAGCCTACCTTATCCTTCTCTATTAAAAGTAATTCGATCAGCCTTAAGAAACTTCATGAAATTCAAGACAAGATTCACCATCAAGAACCTATTCAATTAGAACAAACTCCAATGTTCTATAACACAACTATTCCCTTCTATACTATATTATTCAGTGCTATTGCACTTTCTCTCATAATTTTGGGCAGAAGATTAATCCTGAACAGAAGAAAGAAGAATGAAGAAAGAAGCCAATCAAGCAAGAAGCCTCGCCAAGAACAAACTTATGCTGAACCTGGACCAAGCCAAGACTGTGGAAAGCTGCCAATGACATTTTTTCCTGTCGTTCAAAAATAGTCCTTGAACTAAGGGGGGAGGTGTTATATACTACCAAGCCTATAGTAAAATCCGATAGTAAAATCTACAAGTTGATATCGCCTCTATACCATTGCATAATCTTTGGTATATTTTATAGTCGCCTCTGCGTACATACATACTCATTGGTAGCATTCATGGATACATTTTGCTGACTTGCATCGACATCGAAATTGGATCGCCGCTGTGGATTCCACCTTACTTAGCCTCTAACCTCGAGCAAGTCCATTGGTATTTAAAGTAATTTTAATGTTTAATTTTTATTTGTAATATTTCTTTAATAAAGTTATCTTTGAAAATTGGTTTTTTTTGGGACTCTCGGGCGCGATAAATATAATTTACTTCCATCTTTTAATGATAATAAAACCAATTTGAGCTAAAACTTTATACACTGCTAACAAGAAAACATTACACAATGCTATCATCCATCACAAAACCTCAGACAATCGTAAACCAGTAATGATACTAAGCAGCGGCAGCGGTACTTTATGATATATTTTCGACAATTGATTGACGCTTTTATACCGAGCAATGTCTGTAGATATAACGAGCCCTCACGGTGTAATCTAAAGTGTTTCACTTATCATAAAACCATTAATTATCTTACATTCGGTACGCCGTACGCCTACGGCCGGGTCGTTCCCGAATGTAATCAATGTAATTGATTTAAATGTAATAATGATAGGGAACAGCGATTGTATCGTGTGTAAACAGTGTAATTGTTACGTATTCTAAATATGAAAATTGTTATATTGCTCCTAAGGGCGCTGTCGTGACTAGGGGACGATAAACATCTTGATTCAACGCGTTTGACTTGTGTTCTGATTTTTATCTTAGATCGCATTTATCTCATTAAATGCTCTACTATAAACATTCTATTGAAATTGGTGCTGGACGGTGTGTTTATCCATTTAAGTACTCTTGTTATATCTGATTAATTTTAATATTTACCTTTACTTACTTTTTCAATAAAAAAATAATAAAACAGATTTAACAATAAAAATCTTTATTAAATAAATCATCAATTATTGTACTCTAAAAATCCCATCATACCAGAAGCTTCAATTTTAAGGCTCGTCTCTATTTCGTTTCATACAAGTTTGGTTGTTTAATGTAACAAATCTCAGCAGCTGAACGTCCTCAATAAAAAAGGACAGGGTCAGAAATCTCACTGATATAATTGAACTAGAGGATCGTGTTACGGTAGCTCAATGAATGCGCGTCCCACAATCTCGATGCAGACATCCGCTTTTGGTTACACCACGTTTTTTTCGTATAACACCCATAATATGAGCGGTAATAAGACAGGCGGGATGAAAGACGGGTTTATGGGCACCCGGTGTTGAGTTACTGGCTATCAGCTATCCTATTAAGGGAAATTATTTGTTTATTACAAATTTTTTGTTAATATATCAAACAGATCCCACGGGAACTATTACAGTGTTAACATTTAGATAGAATTTACGATTATTCATCATTTATTTATAATCGAGTCTGATAAGTAAACAAATCTCCGTGTATTAGTCAGTTTTCTATCAAAAAGAAAATGACTCACGTATTCCGGGATAACCGGGAAAACCCTCTACGACTGAGATACAAGTTGAGCTTTATTTGAATTGCATTATCTCAAGACGAATTCTGCAAGGAAAGTGACGTCATCAAGTCAACGACCCCTCTGTTATGCTCATAAAACTTCGGTTCGTTAAAATTTGCAGCCAAACATATACAATGGTAACTCAAAAATAAGTCGTATTTCATCTGTATCAACGTCAATTTCGAATTGGATCAAACTGAAAGTAGTGTATTCTTTCATTCAAATATTTTCCTCCTTAAGTTTAATGTGGGGAAAACCTAAACTTACTTTTTTTACTTCAAACTTTATAGAGCTTTTATGATGATTAGCGATAGAATTTTGTTGTATGGCCATTCGCCAATCATTACAAGAGCTTTTTGTGATTTTATTTTTTATACTATTATTCAATTTACCTTTATTCTATAGTTATTTCTGTCTGATATAACTTAAAAATGATTGATATATAATATTTACTAAATTACATTGTTTATGTAAGTAAGTCACAATAGAACGAAATAGCTCTAGCCCTTGATTGAATACATGATTCAATTTCTAAGAAAATTGATTGAGTAGATACAAAATAGTAGGTAATACATATTTAAGCTCTTCAAACTTCGGACGGGCTTACAGCAAAGCGATAGCAATTGAATACAAAATATACGATTAACATTCAAAGAATATGATCAAATGTTCCGTGCGATTAATATCTTATTTATAGACTTCTTAGAGACGTTTTAGTTTATTACGAGGCTTGAATTAGAATACATGCCTACATTGAAGTAAATATTTCAAATAACTTCTTAAGAATGAGAACAATCTTCCGGCTTGTATGATAGATTGACTATTTTATTATTACAGAATAGTATCTAAGACTAGATAGCAGATTATAGGATTCAATGAGAAACACGGTCGTTGAACGGACCTGGTGGTACGCAGATGTTGTTCAAGGTTTAAAATACTGCTATATTAATTATTAAGAGTCTATCTACATATATGTATATAGCGGCAATAACAGATTTGTACGAATATTTGCTTATTTATATTCGTTCGTTTACAGCCAGCCATTCATATGTAAATATCTCATTATAAATCTTTATTAGACGCAAATTATTTCCTTTTTGGGGTTGTGTAGCGTGCAATGAGGTGTCCACGCGTCGACAGCGCCTGGCCACTAACACAAACCATTTCGCGGCTCACTGACCTCAGTAATTACTGGCTACATTATGAACCCAATAATTTCATACACATTGAACCCTTTCAAACTTGATAACCTGTTGAAATTAATGCGTCAACGACCGCTCAACATACTGAATGGTATGATTTATTAGCATTTCAACGCTCATAATAGCAAATTACGGCAAACGATTTGGTAAGTAAAAATAAACAAAAAGTTTATTACCACCAATTATGTTATTATTGGTTAGTTGTTATACAAATTACTTTTAAAAATGGGTGGGTGGGTTGAAATAGAAGTGAAGCAACTTGATTTAATTAATCCCATTGTCAAAGGGAAGACAATAGTTTGTCAAGTGTTGGGTAAGTGAAATAAGTTACAGTTCACAATATACTAATATCGTAGCCCTTATGGACATCTTCACAACGTCAGATCTTAACTCTATGTTCAGAAAATTGTGATTTTAATCATATGAGATATGTAAGAAAATTATCTATTCCTTAATCAATTTGTTCTTGTCACCATTCACTTGTTATACAAGTCCCAATTAAATGTGTCCAACTAGTAAGCTATGTGTGTCTGGAATCTGGATATATCCGTCGCAAATACGATATCCATCTCTCTACAAATTACATTTCATACAAACTTACCTTAATAATAACACCATTACCACAAAGTATTAAAATGTTTATTTCATGAGTGCTTCATTCACTGACAGCCGTATCCTGTAACTGGACATTGTATGATTCTTCATAATGGCATCTCTTATATTATACAATAAAATATTACTGATGTTGAGCTAGGTGACATTGAAAAACTAGATGTATACGTTGAAATGGCGAATTCCTTTTGATCGGATTGGAAACATTAAATTGCCTCCCAATTAATTTTTTTTACGTTTCTTGTAGAATTTAAAATGGTTATTTATTTTATGGTGCTACATATCTACGATATTTATGTACATTAAGATTACTCAAAACGAAATATACATCCATACTAATATTATAAATGCGAAAGTAACTCTGTCTGTCTGTCTGTTACTCAATCACGCCTTAACTACTGAACCAATTTGCATGAAATTTGGTATAGAGATATTTTGATACCCGAGAAAGAACATAGGATAGGTTTTATCCCGGAAATCCTACGGGAACGGGTTTTTCTTTGAAAACGCGGGCGAAGCCGCGGGCGGAAAGCTAGTACTATATAATTCCATAATCTTTATGAATGATAAAACTAAGAAAAAACGAATATGATATAATACTTGCGCAAGTAAGATAATTTTTGAGCACCTTCATATCTTATCTCTAAGGAAGTGGAATGGTTTGTTGGAATATTGAAATTTACAACGTGCACAGGAAGCAGTGAAAGCAAAAAATGTACGAAATAGTTCTTGTTCAAATCAAGAAAGATAAAAAATAAAGTCAATTGTATTTTTTCATTCAGTTTTTTCTTAAAGTAAGTATACGCCAGCCCTATTGCATAAACTCTTTTAATAAAATTTCCTCTAAAGGGTAGGTACATAAAAACTTAAAATAATGTTCCATTAATGTAATTTCAATCGTACTTTCACATGACATAAGTAAATAAAATTGTATAAAACATACAGAAAATAAATCGCGTGATCCCACTGAATTACCTGAAACAATTTTGCACCATACTCAAGCATTTACGTGTAACAAGTTGTGATGCACTTGGGTGCGACTCGAAGGCTTGGTTGAGGCTCTCGCACGCAATCTCCCTTCATAATATGATTTATGATTCATATAATTTCACAGGAAAATACTCGGAAATACCAACACCATAATAAATTCGCGTACAATAAAAATATAGAGGCATGTTATAATACGCAACGGGGCCATAGAATGAATTATGAAACTTTATAGTGTGTTTGTAAAGGAGTGCTTTTTTATTTCATTATTAAATGGAATAATAACCTTTGTTATAGGATGTTTTATGACATTAAAAGCTTTCTATATTATTTGTTAATTGCATCGAAAGCGCAATGTAAAACGTTTGATAGGAAAGCGACTGCGAAAACTTTCAAGTTTATAGGCTATAAAGACAATTGACTATCACATAAAATAAGAATATCTAAGGCCTATTCAATTGCCGAACCGCGATTTTATATCTCAAAAACCTAACACGCAAATTGATTTTAGAAAATAACTGAGAAATAATTTATAAATGTTACTTATTTATGTAAAGGGAACTCATTAATCATATTTTGTAAATGGTAAGGCCGTGCAAATATAATGTCACACGTGTAAAGCCAATTTATCTAGTTGTGAAACTTTACGATAGCTTATATCGTAATGTTGCATGTTATAGGTCGTTATGGATCCCTCATTGTAGTAGGTACCTACTACACACTTGAGAGCTCTTACCTCAATATTACAATGGTTCTAGAGGATTAAGCCTTGTTGTCAAGTGATCCTTTTCTATTCTCCCTTCTTTACTATTTATTGTAAGCTTTTGAGTGTCTTCCATTGTTAAAAGTTCATATGGTATTTGTTTCAACTATTCTTACTAAAAATTAATCCTATTATTTTTCTTTTGTTGCATAAATATAGTGTTTACATTTGTCTCTTTATAGGTAGTTTATATAATATATAATGTATTTAACATTACCTAAATAATAGAAATAACAATACGCGTCTATTATTATTAATCGCATTCAAAAGAGTTTTGTATGAGTTTTGTTTTGTTTTGTAAATCGGCTAGAATCAATTTCGGCACATTTAAGAAGGGTTTCGAAGTTGGGCTCATTTGTTTAGTCCAACCTGCCAACCTACGCTAAATACTAGAACCATGACATATGCCATGAACCTGTTGCTCTGACACCGTATCCGTTAACTGTGACATTAGCACAGTAGATAATAATTACTATTTGACCCCAATTCGAGCTCACTTCAATTAATATTCCGACTGCGGATTATATGCTATGTTCTTAATAATTATTAAGGTCCGTAATTCGTAGTTGAAAATTTGCCACGGTACAATTCAACATAATTAATCAAATGAATTGAAGTACTTATAAGTTTTAAAATAATATTGTTACATGTAAATTCGCATTTATGATAATATTATGTACTTAGAAAAAGAACTTTTTGGTTGAATTTCAGCCAGTAGAGATACAAATGTACAAAAGAACCCTTAAAAATTACGAACTCTATTTTAGGAACGTTATGTAAAAAGTAATACCACGCGTGATGAGTCTTATTTATTGTAAAGCAACTCACGTTTAATTTGAATATTGTTATTGAAAATCGCAAATATGAATCAGACGGATGGCTCATCGGATGTTGGGCTAACGAATTCAAATCACATCGACTCTACGATAATATAGACCTATTGGTTAAACTATACAAAACATGTTATCCTTGTATTAAACTGTGTATTAAGACGATACAAATAGGTCAGCTATTTATCAATATTATTGTTATTTAGTTTACGACCGCTCCTAAATATCGACCGGGAAGTGGCCATATAGCTTACTGGTATCGTAAAATCGCATCGGGGGTCTATTTCCGCGACGGCTATCATTGTATTGCTTATTGCGGAAATAAAAATTTGTATGTATAAAAGGCGGCTGTAGAAATCATTAAATGAACGGAAATGGGAGTCGAGGTACTATTCACGTTGAATGAAATTGTGACATACGAATGAACGTGAATTAAGATAATAATCTGTAGTGCAATAGATATAAGATTTATGTGTGTGATAAATTATCTTTTTAGTAATGGGCGTAGGATCAGAGTCAAAATATTCCCTTTTTATTATGTGGTACTAAAGTTGATGACTTAGATTATAAATATTTAAACTATATTATAAATATTTTCAATTATATTCTTTAATTATACTATTTTAATCACAATAAGTACCTAACAATACAAAATTATAATTTTAATACAACAATTTAATAAAATAGACGTCTAAACAAAGCACGTGTAATGAAATTCTAAATTGATGTGCGTACAATAATTAGTCTGCATTCACGCCCCAGCGCTTGTATTCAAATTTCGAACGCGCTCTGTTCGAAATTTAAATTCGAAAACTTCCAACAATATTATGTGCCTTCTTTTGTTCTACAGTCGTATTTGTTGACTGGTTAGCATAGACTATAGAGCCAACCATAAGCTATAAAAATTGTGCAACGTATTCGAACGTTGAGTGTTGACGAATTTTTAGTTTATCAATGATAGAAAAAACATGTTCAATAATACGTTTGCAATTATTATGTCAGCAGTCAGCACAAACGGCGCGTTGTACAGTTAAGCAATAAATCATCGTAGTTATGATACATTATATTGCTTTATGATAATCTAACGTTAGGCGAATGTCATGTTCTTCACGACTAGTAATCGTAGATATTCATGTTAGTGCATAGACATGGACATAATAACAGTACATACATAGTAAGCAGTGGCAGCTAACATCTGCTATCTGAAGCTATCTAAGAAACCTAACACGTAGCTCTGTCATATGTCAATATGAAAATGATTTGTTGTACGTGCTTTGGATGCAAACGTTTTCTAGGTTAGCACTGGAGGAAAATCGGTCGTGCAACTATGTTGATATCTGTTTCGTTCTTACGCACAAAAGACGTAATATTATCATTTAAAATAACGTGAAATTACATAACAAATAAGATATTTAGTTTAGTTTAAATGTAAGGGATTATTCCTTTAATTTAATGTACATAAACAATATTCTATACTTAAAGCTCTAAGTGAATGTTTGCCATATTGCTAACCGCCATTTGTTAGAAAAACATGTCATGAACATGATTGATTGAAGATCGTTATAGAGGCAAGAAGTCAAAGATAAGGTCAGGTCCCGCTTTCCTCACAAATGGGACGGAATAACAAGCGACAAACGTGAACGCGAAGTGAAACCAAACACGAAACTAATGATGTCGTGGAAATGTAATTGAACCTTTTACAAAGTGAAAGTTTATATTTTGAAGAATAAAAAAGTTCTGAAAATTGAAAATGACCTATCATTAATATTGAACTCTTGCCTTTCATTGTTTAAATCTATGAAAGTTTATACTTTTATTATAAGTAGGTACTCAACAATTGTATTCGAAAAGGCATGTTACAATAAATAAAATGACATTATTATCGAGTCAACTAAACCTATTTAAATATCCATTAAACCTACTTGTACGTATTTTGCAATGCTTCCAAATTATTGCGTATTGATTCACCTACCGTTGTATTAGCAAACGATTTTGTTGAAAACACAAATGTTAAGCAATAAACACATTTATACCCAGCTCTCGTAAACAAACGTACGGAGCAAGAAAAACGTATTTACTATCGGCTTGCGAAATCATGACGTGGGATAGGAAAGCCAAACATCTGTTTATAATTTTAATGTTTTAGCAAAAGCCGTACAATTTTAAAATATTCAAGATACAAAGCAGACACAAACGATTATTCGTGGGCAGCTTTATTTCTTTTTATTATCTACTCAACGACGATAATGAAACTTGAGTATCTTTCCGAACAATACCGTCTTAAACCGGATTGAACAATCCCTCTACATCATTTAAATTCCCATTTACCTGATACAAAGTAAACAAAACCTAAGAAAATAGAATATTTGAAATGATTCACTTAATTAGAGACAACAAAACACGAGGTCTTTAAGTATGCCGCTAGATAAACCAAAATGAATAGCTTTTAGTCGGCACGCGTCGAACGCACGTGAACCAACATGCTTAACGTAGCAGAAACTGGGACAAAATATATTCGACTATTCCGGCTATCCCGAGTGTGCCCGGGTACTCGACCGTGGTAATTATAGAATAAATGTGAAAATCTCAAAGGACTATTTTGGTATTGATTCCCAATACGAACGAGAATGTTTTAGTTAAAATCGATATCGTGGATATCCAAAAACTGTTCTTTATTCATGTTATTAAAAAAAGTATATTAAATCTCTTTTGTTTATAATACGCCAAAATCTTATCATCAATACATTCAATAAAACACCGCAAGAAAGGGACATGATCACACAAAAGAATATAATTTTGAGGGCCACTTTGTTAAGCGTCTTTGAATTTTAAAGTGTGCGTATCCCTTTTGAACTTTTTGCAGATAAACCTGAGTAACCTGAAATATTATATTTCGTTTCACTCACGCCTTATTGATCGGCTTACAAAGCTTCGGCTTAAAAACTTAATGCATGTTAACAGAATCTGATTCAACACACTTCAAAATGTATTATGACATTAATTGTTTTGAAAACTTTTATCAACGATCACGTTTCCTTTTTTCTGTTAACTGAATATAAATAACGGTTTATTTGCTTTACAACAGTCAGGTGCCCGCGCAAATCAAAGCTAAAACAAAGCAAGCTCTGTTCAGACGATTCAACAACGACGAGTTTGTTCCCTACGTTAAAGCATCATTATAATATGGGATCCCTAGAAAAGATATCGTCTTTTATCAATTTCATTTCCACAATAGGTACCTTTTAGTGTAGGTACTTGCCATTTGATAAAGCCAAGGACGTCGGTACTTACCTGTAAACAAAGAAAACAAATAAATGACCAATGTATTTAATATTTTTGAAAGTGGAAATAAATAATATTGGCAGATAAATGAGCTGGTTGTAGCATTCCGGCAGAATAATCACAATATAATAATTCTACTTTCTCAGCATTCTATACTATAAACAAAACAATATAACTAAACAAATGTTGATCAAACACTTAAATTAGCACGGAAGTTGCATTCTGCCTCGTTTACTTATTGAATTGTGATCTCGAGGGTGAAAAGTAAGTAATTAAAGATATTGGTGCACTCGATGTCACTGGGGATATTTATGTGATGTGACCACCCTGGAAAACCATTGTGTTTCAATTTACGCCAGTCACCAAGTGACAGTAGGGGAATTCAATCTAGGGTCTTATTGTATATTTCTGTTTAATGAATTCTTTGTTATACTGTAAATAGCTTTGTAGCTGAGGAATAAATAAATTCTCAAGTGCCATTCCGGGAATAGTTGAAATTGATTGTTATTTGTATCGTTGTGATATTTTGGTTAGTAATAGATTTTTGATACTCGTTGAGGTATAGATCATAATAATAAGTAAGTGAGTTAATTAATAATTAAATATGTTTATACTGTTTTATCACTTTCGAAACTAAAATAAAATATTTATACTGAACCACTCACTTCTAATACATATAATATGATAAATTATCAGATAAAAAACCAAAAGTTTATTCATTATATTCACCTTAAACGGTAATCTTATGGAAATTAAACGTGTTACCACTTCACAAATCACTTAAACGGTTTAAATCAATAAAAAGCCATTAGTGATTTCGAGCTCTATCTCAGAGCTTACGCGTTAATTGAAAGGCTTACATCGATACATTTATGTGCATGGATAGTTGAACTATTGTAAAACAGAAATAGTTCGGCCCTTGTCCAAAACACTCGTAAATTAGACGATCGTGAGTTCAGAACAACGAAATCATGTTTAAATCGTAGCCGAAAGATCACAAATAACACACGCCGTAGAAAATAATTACAACTGATTATAAATCGTACAAGCCACAACGTACTGTATTTCCACGTACTTAAAAGTCATTATGGGACGCATTAAATATATTCATTGTTACCTTAATTTGTGACTGGTTTACAGACAGGCGGAAAAAACAATAAAACACGCTCCTTTGAACGGGAATTCATCTCGTTATGTTTCCCATAAAAGGCTTGGGATTTCTTTTTCTCTTGGTGAGATGTGAATTTATTTTTTAATTAACTGCGGTACAGAGGCGATTTACGACTGGTATATGTAACCTCATTATTAACTGGGTCTATTTAATAGATCGTAAGCGTGGTTTAATGATGATTAAACTACTAAAATAAAGTGGTATTTCTCAAGTGTCGGCGAGCAAATACTAGTTTATAAATAAATATCATACATACATTAATATTAATGAATAGTTAGAGCATTTGTATTTATTTATGTCGGCATAAATATATTTAAGTAAGTAATTGAATCTATGGAATGATATAGACCGGACTCTCAGTGGAGTTTCGTTTGCAAAAATCGCGGACCTAAATCTGACTTCTGATATATATTGTATAGATCCCAGACATCCTATAGACAGATGTTGCCAACCAGTTTTGTGGTCCCCCTGCCCGCACCCCGGTAATTAAATATGCCATACAAAGAAAAAAATAAAAATTTACAAAACATGCCGTGTGGGGTATCAAATGAAAGAGCTTATTGAGTAGATCACGAATATATAGCATACTATATACATTTCTTACACTTTCTCTAAGATTTTTTAGAAAATTTACGAAAATGGTCCATTTTTGAGTTAACTTTAAACCACTATAGATTGAAAACTCATGAATATATTTTTTAAATTATTATTTTAAATAATTAACAATAGTCCATTGTTTACGATTCAATATTTCGTACAGTGAAATAGTTGCATGGGGGAGTGGGGGGAGCATTCAAAGATGGCGAGTATATTTTCAAGTTCATATAGTATATAGTTATTTTCATCAAATCCACCACATAGCTCACTTATATTATATTACGAACTATTGAATCATAAACAATGGACTATTGTTAATTATTTAAAATAATAATTTAAAAAATATATTCATGAGTTTTCAATCTATAGTGGTTTAAAGTTAACTCAAAAATGGACCATTTTCGTAAATTTTCTAAAAAATCTTAGAGAAAGTGTAAGAAATGTATATAGTATGCTATATATTCGTGATCTACTCAATAAGCTCTTTCATTTGATACCCCACACGGCATGTTTTGTAAATTTTTATTTTTTTCTTTGTATGGCATATTTAATTACCGGGGTGCGGGCAGGGGGACCACAAAACTGGTTGGCAACATCTGTCTATAGGATGTCTGGGATCTATACAATATATATCAGAAGTCAGATTTAGGTCCGCGATTTTTGCAAACGAACATCTCCTTGGAGCCTGCTCTAATAGTAGGTAGGTACAATAGCTTTTTCTAAAGTACGTGAACAGATAAATAAAAGAAAAGTATAGGCAAGTATCTAATCAATAATCATATTTTATACTAAAAAAAACTTTCTATTTAAATTATTTTGAAATAACCCAAAGGAAGATATTGCGTTAAAACTTTGAATGAATTTATTAAGCACACTACTCTAGGAAGGGAATTTTATGTGCTTGCAATATTATTACTTGCTCAAACACAACATAAGATATAAAATATTATGCTCTATAAATATTTCATAGCTGTTTTTATGCAGCTATCACCGAATTTCGATTTGTGCAATAAAATGCGTTCGCTTCATAAAGTGCGTTAAACCATGTCAGCAATAAGGAACAATTACGAAACAGTATCTATTTTTGTACAGCTCTGATTTTATAGACAACTTCTATTTATCGGAAGATGGACACATTTTTTTAACAACAAGATTTTAAAATGAAGAGAACGTTTACCTTTTAGATATTTCAAACCATTTATAGAATAGAAGCATGCATATTGCATAAAATAAAAATTACCCGTATGAGTATATTAAAAACACATAAGGTTTAAAAGATTGATTCCCCGATAACAACCTTCAGCTCTGTATGCATATCGTAATTGGAATTACAAATCTCTTAATTCGAGAACTTAAATAATTACAACAGCCGGTAACGATTATGCTGACATACATAACTCTGTTGGCATATTTTCAGTCCCATGTCACATTTGGTTGGAGTTATTAAGCGAGATTTATAAGGACTACATGCTCACATCTTTCGGCAATAAATCGACGACTACAGCTCATTACAAATCTGAGATTTCATTTTACGTCCCGTATAAGGATGTGATTAATTACACAATATTGCACAGTAAGCGCTTCTTCGATCAGTTACCGCCACTTACGCCTCGAGAGATTTTGTAACGGGTTATCTGAAATGCAAGCACATCCTGTTGTAATAAATGTACTTCCCTAAATGGACGTGTTAATATTACAAATTACAATGGATATTTTAGCATAAAGGCTTCATTCAATTATTTCTTGCGAAATATTTATGACTTCTCCGAACTAAAAGTAGCCTCGCATTGTGGCATTTAATCTTAAGCTCATCACAATATAACTTAACTGTACATAGAAAATGCACCTATAGCTGATGTTCATTGCTCAAGCAATTTCAATAATAAGGGGCCGTTCAAGTATTACGTAAGCAGATTTCTTACCATTTTTTACCCCCCCGCCCCCCTTGTCATCAAAAGTAAGCAAAGCACTTACCCCCTCCCCCTATGCTTACGTAAACATTTTTAGTAATAAATGTTTTTTTTTTTTATATTGTTATTTTTAAAATTGGAAAATTCATGAAAATATTAGGTTTAACTGATACACATAGGGTAAATGACAAAAAAATATAATCAGAAATAAAGAACATAACTAACATCCATACTAATATTATAAATGCGAAAGTAACTCTGCCTGTCTGTCTGTTACTCAATCACGCCTAAACTACTGAACCAATTTTCATGAAATTTGGTATGGAGATATTTTGATACCCGAGAAAGGACATAGGCTACTTTTTATCCCGGGAAAATGACGCAATCCCGGAAATCCCACGGGAACGGGAACTATGCGGGTTTTTCTTTGACTGCGCGGGCGAAGCCGCGGGCGGAAAGCTAGTAAATAATATTTTTGGAACACATTAACAGTCTTCAGTCCATAAAACCTGCATCCACGATTCTAAGTTATCGTTTACATTGGCTTGCTGCTCAGTGTTGTGAGTCTGCTAATTCCCCATAGAAACCCTTCACATACAGATTACAGATATTGAAAACACCGTGTATTTTGTGACCAATTGCCGGATCTTAAGAAATAAAATATTATCAATCATTTACCTTTTTACTTTGAGATAGGCCATCATTTTAATTGTTACAGAACGTAAAGAGAAACTCTGTACTTATTTTTAGTCGCCGCTTGCAATTCTTCTTCAATTCTCTTAGATACAATAATATCTAGTTCCTTATCTGACTTTGCTTGTAATTTATAATTTAGCCAAACTTCGTTAACTAACTTTTGTACATTTTGCACTCTCGTCCCAGTATGAGATTTTTAAAAACTTTCGACAGCTTTTGGTATAACTTGGATTTGACAAGTGAATAGCTCACGGTAATTTCCCTAATGCGCGGTAATTCCCCTAACCAGTTCTCAAAGCGAGTGCCTCGCATTTAATGTATTATTTGCGGGAATCCCCGAAAAAACTTAAATAACTAACGATGACGTAATCATCATCTATACCCCCCCACCCCCCATGTCATCCAAAATAAGCAAAACAGAGACCCCCCCACCCCCCCTTGATGCTTACGTAATACTTGAACGGCCCCTAACTTGTGATTATGAGGGAAGTGAAATCAAACAGGAATAATAATAAATAATATAATTTGCACAGACTTATTTTCGCATGAGCCGATAGCGTCGATTTATGGCGTATAATTATAGAGTACAGCTAAGTCATAGCTGTATTTACCGAGACCTAATATAACGTGGGCCGTTACTACTTCCAGTCCAGCAATACAAAACTAACTAAACATAAGATGAGTACGAAATATTGAACTTATTTAGTACAAAATTTTATATGACCTGAAGAGCAAAGGCAACGGTATTATAACATGTATTATTAGATACCGAAAAGTAAAGGTTGCGTGTATGTAAACAAAACTCAAGAGAAACAAAACAAATAGAAGTATTGCGTGAAGTTAACGCGGTGACAAAAAGCACGCGTGGAGCGGGTCTCGTCTCCCACGCAAATTCCTCCACTTGTGCCAAGATGCAACACAAAACTGATAGTTGCCTCACCTGCCCTAATAACTAAACTCAATCAATGTCACCATCTTAGATTAAGGATTGGTCTCCGCGCGCGCGCTACGACTAGATGCCGCCGGCGTACTTGAAAAATGCGGCAACTAAAAGTACGCCGAATTCGGCGTACCCAAGCCAGTCGTGAGACAAGCATTGTGTGGAGAGGGCGAACCGATAGTTTATAAAGATTTTGAACAAAATCTGAAGTAAAATGCCTATTTGTGCCATAAAACTATTTAAAAATAATACAACAAAAAATAAGAAAGACACTGGGATCACGTACCATCACTAAGTATCGTATTATTCGAAATTTCTCCTTTACTTCGAAATTTTTTTCTACGAAAATACGACGCCATTCAGTGTTGCCGTATTGCATATCCAAAAAAATACACGTGGTTGAGGAAATCTTTTAGCAATAATTTGAACTTTTTTTTTCAATACTATTACTAATACATATATAAAAGAGTATAACAATAATTTATTTCTGTTAAACCATGTTTAACTGACTCATTTAGTATGTTATTTTTTTTATTTCCGCTTTTTTACTTTTAATCAACCTTTGTGACTATAGTATAGTAGCGTCGCAAGTGGATTTGAGTCATGCGACTCAAATCGTTCATGGATTCGATTCCCGGCCAGGTCAGGATGAAAAAATATATTTTTCAAACTTCTTTCCAAGATAGCAGATTTCCCATTTATGAGGTAAAATTTATGTAGCTGGCAGCCCAATTCTTCACACACACTAGCGTCTTTACAAATTGCCTAACACACACTACAGAAATGAGTTGCCGCACTCACAGAGCTATTGTTTTTAGGTGGGGCGGTATCTAGTCGTAGCGCGCGCGCGGAGACCAATCCTTAATCTATGGTCACCATACATTAAACTACGCGCAATCGCAACGACATTTCAAAGAATGACTGAGAAAATACGTTCAAATGTGCAACGCGGAGGAAAACATGAAATATGGTTAGCGTGCTATTAGCAAGTGTAATCCGAGTACGGAATACGGATCCAGTCGTGAGGTCGATATTTAAATGAAGTTTACGCCAACTTGACGTGCAAGTTAATTGAAATGTATTATGCAAATATGTCTGCAAATAAAATATCCTGTTGTAAGCTGGGGGCAACGTCCGCAGTTCTGATTCACCACCAAATTCGAGATTAGGACGAGTACTCGAGCGTGATACCTAAATATAGACCGGAAGGGTGCTCAATGCTCATGTCTTGATCTCGATATGTATATATACTACTAATATTATTGTAATAACTAAAATATCTCGTGATCTATCATTTAAATATTATTTAATTTAATAAGATTAAAAACATTTCATTTTCATAACAATCTATACCTACTGCAAAATTAAATATTAATATACCTATTATATTGCTGCTTAAAATAAATTCATTTTCTTAGCAATCGATCAGGACAGTCATGACATGAAATAATTAATGCAACATATAATAAGTTAAACATGGTTTTGATTTTTAGACTATAGTTGACTACTCCGTATCTTTGCTGAATCGATTTAAAGAAGCACTACCTATAAATTCGCTCTGAAACATTGCATTATAGAGCAGTGATGGTGAAGAAAATTATTTTTCTTATTCCCCTTCTTGCAATACCACCGCTCTCTGAAGCTTTTTCTTAAAACAACAAAAAGTAAACAAACAATCAATCATAATTTAGGGAAATATTGCTATTGGGAGAATTTTGTTCTTCCATAAAACGTTATAAATTCAGCCTTGTATAAAGTTTACGAGTGATGTTTGAAACAATAACAGTTGCTTGATAATCGACAAATAAAACCAACAATCACAAATATAATTATTACTCATGAACGCCGAATACCATTTTCACAGAATTGTAAGTCATTGAGATCATCATCTGTTTCAGACAATGCTTCGTCATTAAAAGTTAAACTCGTTCATTGGTCAATTTGTAGTTCTAATGTGATTCATTGTTATTCATGGAAAATATATTCTTGTTCCTATTTTATGAATGTGATAAGGCTTTTTGCAAGACCACAAACATTTAATGATAGCTTTGTTTAATGGAATTGTGATTTTTCTGATTTTATAGTCTACTCTAGTTCATATTGACCATTTTAATATCATACATATATTGATGCTAAAATGTTATTGCGTTATCCTACGTTTCAAAAATTCTTTGAGCTTTTTACTAATAATATTTTTCGTGGCATGATTTGATTATGAAGGTTAAAAGTTCATATAAAGCTCAATGATGTTATAAAGATTATATTACATACATAAATAATATTTACAGTTGACCTTAACCGTACCTAGCCATATCTCTTATAGTAAACATTATGCTAATACGTGTTTACAGTCCCCGACTCCGTCTGTAACGAACGTCAACTTCCTAACACGATAAGCCGTAAGGAGGTCAATATGAATCAAACACAACTATCATTACAACTTTAGAGATACCGTTAAACCGGTTGACATTACTTTATTAAATCCGCAACATGCAATCAATTATAGTCGTGCGCTCTCCATTCTGTATGAAGAAAAACATAGAGCTATTAGAAGCACAGTTACGTAAAACGCATAACGTTTTACGGATGTGGTAAAAAGTAAAAAACTGGTCATTTTGCGCTGGCGTGGAGCGAATAACGGATCTGTGCAAGTCAGTCAATGGGCTGATGGGGTCAGTCGAGACTCGCGACTCGAGGATAGACAGCTGTCTGCTGTATGTTATTAGCTGCTATTTTAATTACAAAACAATTGCTTTAGAGCTTTAGGTGTGGCCGATGGACAGTCGTATTTCTCTTTTAATGCTTCAGACTATTTTAATTATTATTATTAAATTTTGTAATGGACTTTACTTTGAATGACATTTGCATATTTTAATTTAAAACTAGAAATGTTAACAATTTAATTAATCCAAGCTCACAGGGCATAAAATATGCAAATCTTTAGCGTAAAAGAATATAAAACTTTATAGCATGGAAACGGCATAAATTCTTTTTTTATTTAAAAATAAAGTATAAAAGCAAAGCATTAGGAATCACCCTTCAAATAAAATCCATTAGAACCATAACATCGTGACCCTGGACGTAAATAATCAGTGTCTAATAAACATTGATCAACTTTCTATGAAAAGATTATCTCGTGGTAGTCAATAATCCGTTAGCGCCATAACTGTACACACGATCAAGTTACTATGCCACCGTAGTCTCTACAGCCGACTGGGCCACGGGTAACTGCTTCTATCGGCATCTAGTATCTTGTTTCTACCGTATAGAGATATCGCAATGAGTATCAGACAGTAATTGAATCTTCAATGTGCATTTAATAGACTTGATGTTGATTTGTACGTTCCTTATTAACGTTTTGTTGTTGGTCTTAAATTGTACGTATAAAGTAAAACTACTAAACGACAAATATATCAGTATTAAATTAGGTAAGTAAATATAACAGACAAAATAGATAAATAATTTCAAATCCTTTCTTCTACAGTTGGCGGGGCAGGCATTTAGATCTCAGCGTAACAACATTTTAAATAAATGTGTTCATTTATTTTAAATGAATTCTTCAACGCAAAATGACGAGCATCATTCTAACTCCATTCGATACTGCGGTAGTAATGTGATCGTTTGTCCAGATGTCAGCAAATACCAATCTCATAGTATGTTCTGTAATAGAACTGATATTTATTTAAGTGGTACAACGCTCTACAGTTGTAATTGATTATATTCTTCTGAGTAATAATTGCGTCTGGTAAACACTGCACTCGCCTTTCACATAATAAACATATTACAACTATGCATAATGCAATATATAAAGTTTAATTAGGTATCTCGAAAGCTATGAAAGTGAGAAGCCGCGGCCGGTTGAAATTAAAATACTGAAAAGTTGTTTCTGTAATGATTACATAAATATTTTTAAGATAAATTAATAAAGTGCGGAGTTATCAAGTTGAGTTGAGAGTTATCAATTATTTCATAATGTACAAACATTACGATAGGTTTTTATAATAGTTTATTACCCTATGAAAGTGTGTCTCTGTAATGTTTTCTTATATCCTTATCTTGCATACGTAAACACTAGTAGAAGTAAACAGTGTAATATGTAGGTATGCATTATCATTTCCACGTATCATTTTATTGTGATAATGACTAATTCGCAAACGTTTTATTAATAACAATATTATTGATCCCATTACGCAAACTGTTGATAAGCTCAAAAGGATTACTAAAGAGCATTTTCCTGTATATTTAAAAGAATCGGCAAGCTGTAAGAATATAAGATATTTTTATTGTTTTAAAGTTAAAAGCATTATATAAAAATTCTTTCATATTTTTTCAATTATTTGTAATGGATAAGCTCGCAGCAATTAATCAAATATGTACACGTAAACTTAGTTTATTAATTATAGAGAGATCTTGCATTGAGACAATAATTATATTATATTCGACCTAACGGGTTGCTACAGAAATCAGAATCAATACAGTCACTTGTTGTTATCAGATAAACGTTGATATCTCAACAATGTTTGATATTTCCACGACCTGCCTCGCCGATACGACATGTATTCGTGAGAAATGTGCATTGAAATCATTTTACTTTGTTTGCTTTTGAGTTTAGTCAACATTAGATAGAGCGATGTACAAAATTCCTTCCCTCCCACGGCTACATGAATACCTACGCACTGAACAACGGCGTTGAAGAATATCTATCACAAAAAATGTGAAAAGAAAACTTTAATCTACACTCTTTGTTATAGGTATACATATACCTACTTACATACATAGATACATATATCGCTTAGATAATTCATAGCGAGTGATGAACAAGTTCTGGTGATCTATGACAAAAAATATTGTTTTTGTTCCAGATTATTTAAAATAAACTACATATTATAATTATTATCATAGGATAATAATCGAATTACTAATTCAATGGGACAAATTTAATGCGAACAATTTAACGACCACAATATCATTTTAACGCATTTTATACGCCTTTATCGTTTTCAAATATGTAATTAAATTCATAATGCATGCAGACATAAGTAGTTTTTATAATTTCTAGTAATCCAAAAACAGGTGGATATTAATTTTGGTCTATCATAACTCTAATGTAAAAATGATTATTATAATGACTTTCAACAAGTTGTCATGGGTAATTGAACGCGTGTGTGACCTCTAAATAGAATTTATCATGGTTAAGATTATATTATGGAGTCATCTATCAATATATTTTGACCTCAATGACATCAACAGTATTTGTTACTTGCTGTTTGTGGTTTATCATGAAATTAACATAATTTAACCAAATGGAATTATTAATGTAACCTTATAGCCAAATAGATATATTATATTTCGCTTCGTTTTAACATAACTAAACAAGTTATATATTCTACACAGATTAACGTTGTTGTATACAATAGCACAATTAAATAAAAAAAGTAAAAATACTTTCTCATACTTCTAGAAAGCTCATAAGCCGTTGCCATTTCGAACATAAAAATGTGGCGCTATCGTGGTTAACATTCAGATTTATAGTACGAAACGTCCAACATAAAATACACTTTCACTGGCTAACAATAATAAAGGGGACTACTAAGGTAAGGGCACATTCTTTGGAATCTCTAGATTTACCTGCGCCTGTCCATGCAGCTTGTTAACTTTGTGAGCGTTTCTCGGAACTCTGACACCTTTTACGTCGAAAGCTTTATGTATTTACATTTACTGGTGTACGTCGCTAATGACTAACTTCTAGTACGTGTTGTACTGATTCGAAATCACCTCGTTAACCGCGTACACGTGTTATTTCCCCGTTTTAAATAAATACATGTTTTATTCGTCGCTATTAGAGAAAACCTTTGACTAATGTACATATCAATTGAGTATTAAACGATGAATGTTTATTTTGAAGAATCATTTAAAAATCTATAAAATAAAAATACAATAAAATAAATTCTTACACAATTTCTACTAACATTACCAAAGGAACACATCACCGAAAGGATCTAGAATTACATCATAAAATGTAAAGTCATTTATAACACCATACAATCGCAGTTCTAAAGCATACCAGTAACCAGTTATATACTAGTTAAGGATTCAAATATGAGCACTTGAGTAGTAATCTGAAGCCCCAGGGCAGGTATTTACCATAACAAGGGGGCTTATACAATAGGCCCTCGCATTTAGTGGGAGCTACGTGCCAAACAGGGTGTTAAACGAGCGATCTTAGATATAACAACTTATGTATTATGCTCTTAAGTGTACACTAATTATCTCTTGTACTGCGAATTATGAGAACATTTACATTTAGCCCGTTATTTCAAAAATATTTGAAAGAATATTGCACAATCGTCTCAATGAATACTTAATCGACAACAGAATATTAATTGATCAACAATATGGTTTCCGTACAAAATCAAGTACTCTTACAGCTACCGTAGATTTAATAACGAAAATTAAAACTCAAATGGACCAAAAGAATTTCGGATTAGGTATTTTCATCGACCTAAAAAAAGCTTTTGACACCGTCAGCCACGAAAAGCTTCTTCGAAAGTTAAAAAGCCTAGGTGTGACCGGTAACGCCCACAAAATGTTTAAATCATTCTTAGAAAATAGAAGACAAGTTGTCAAAATTGATAAGTACACTAGCTCAGTTCAAAACTTATCATATGGCTGCCCTCAAGGGTCAATTTTAAGTCCTTTGCTCTTTTTGATTTACATAAACGACATCGATAAAATTGGACTTACAGGATACTTGTCATTATATGCAGACGAGACGTGTCTCTTTTACTTTGATAAATCCTTACATAACATTATATCATTAGCTCAAAAAGATTTAGACTTACTTTCTACATGGCTTAAATTCAATTTACTCACAATCAATATTAAAAAAACTTCATTCATGATATTTGCAGCAAAAAATAAACCTCTTCCAAATTCTACCCCAATTATTACCATAGATAACGAAATCATACAGCATTCGAACTGTGAAAAATACCTTGGACTCTGGCTAGACGATAAACTCACATGGACAGTACATATAAATCATATCAAAAATAAACTTACATCATTACTAAAATCACTCCATCGAGTAATACATTGTATTCCGAAAAAAGAACGTTTAATGATTTATAACTCCTTAGTTAAGACACATTTAGACTACTTAATTGAGATATGGGGATCAGCTTCCAAAACAAATTTAGATACACTACAAAGATCTCAGAACAAAATTATAAAAACGCTTTTTAATTACCCGTACCTAACTCCCACAAAAACACTCTATTCATCAACAAAACTACTTAAACTCTCACAAATCTACGCATATTCCACATGCATCCTTATAAAAAAAATAACAACAAACGCAACAAAATCAAACTTACAGCTACATAAAAAATCAACAAAGTATAACCTGAGAAGCCAAAATAATTTTCAACCTATCTCGACTCGAACTAACTACGGGAAAAAAACCATACTCTTTGAAGGAGCACAAATGTTTAATAAATTGCCAAACAAGTTAAAAAATTGTAAAAGTATAAATGTATTTAAAAAATTACTTAAAAATCACATTTACTGTAATTTAGAATAGTACAGTAGAATTTATGCTTATTTTGTATAATTATTGCATGATAACTAAAACTAGAGAACTAAGTTAATTTAATTTAAGATAGCATGTAACTCATTTTAAGTGAACAAATTGTTCTTATGAGTAATAAAGTCTTTAAACCTAATACAGATGTTTAAAAGTAAGGTAAGGTATAATCTGAGTTTATCTTAATGAGAATATAGGGTATTTAAATATCGCATCTATAGTCCTCAATTAAATTTTGCCATCTATGTCTATAATAATACTATAACTCAGAGTTATCAATATATTTTATTACTAAGGGCTGATTTTTCAATCCTTGGTTAAAACTTATTCGTAGAATAACGTATGAAACTACCATTTATGAAATGTATTCTAATTACCAGTATTTGACAGTTTACAGGTGATATTTTAATATTATCGTGTAATACTTTATTGGACGGGTAAGTTTTATCCAAGGATTGAAAAATCGGCCCTTAATGTAGTTAGAGTGCGAGGTAAATAATCAAGACGCGTAAAAACTTTGTATCTCACAAAGTTTCACGTACCTACAACATCTACCTAGTTGCAATCCCTTTTGATAGCAATTTATCAAGTAATTTTTACGTTTCTTCGAAACCATGACAGCGCAGTATCCGATACGTACTGACTGTACGTGATTGAACACTTCTAAATAGTTTCACTTGAAACTGTTATTATTAACCGCCTTGTCCCAAATAGACGTAAGACGTGCTGCGAGTAATCGAAAATACATTTGAAGTAATGAAAACTCCTTTTTGTTATTCTAAATTAAGTGTACAAAACTAAATTTAAATCGCTGTTTAAGTTGCAGTAATTAGGAGAAACATTGTACATATTGGAATAATGACAATACCTTAGTATAATGATATAATTTTCACGTTTAGACCTCAAGTTCAATAAAAAGCTACCATGTTTTAAATAATAGAGATTTTTATTTCATTTTAATGATCACTTACCAACATGAAAAATCTCGTATCCTTCATAAAAATATGATGTTATAATGCTATTAAAATTTTTGGCACGCAAGTTTTAAATGTATATGTAATGGTTAAAAAATACTAATGGATGAAGCGAAAGTGGTCAGTAGGTATCAGTCAGGGGTCCAAAACCATATAGGGTAAACTGCAAGACATCCAATTAGAGGGAATGCGTGCCCATCAGACTAACTCGATACACAGGACGTTATATTTATCTTTGTGTTTCTTGCATTATCTTCTGTTCAATTGTAATAAATTTTGTAAATCTATCAAAATAAAGTTCTAGATTATATTATTTAGAAGTCAAATTGTTATGCAAATGTAAAAAGAAATCTCAGAACAATAAGTTGTTTTAATGTCGTGAAAATTAAATCCAAAAACGCATTCAATTATAATTAAAAGGTTTTTCTTAAAAATAATTGGAATTAGCATAAAAGTTACTCTTAAGCCCCAAAACATCACATAACGGCCCAAAATAATTGCAATTAAAAGAGCTAATTAAGACATAAAATTTTAAGAAAATTTTAAAAACGAGGCGAAATATTTAAGCCGCCTGTATACGTAGGCGGTAGGTGTCCATAAAAGGCGGCTCGACAATGCTCTGAGAACTCAGCTCATTTAAGAGAAAATATTACATCGTGCCGGAGCCGACTCGCTACAACGCTCTGAAATGGAACTTTGCGACCAACTTTGTCATCCTCGTGTGAAGATAGCGGACAAAACCGCTTTTAAAAAGATATTTATTGATAGTGGTGCCGTTAACTTATTTATGAGAACCATATTCGCAACCGACGTCGTAATATTTAGAGTTCTGCAACTCTACATATCAAAAATGTAGTATGTAATAGAATGGAAAAATGTTTTTTTCCCAAATGATTGAATATATGATAAGTTGATGTTTCCACCATAAGTCATAAAAAATCAATGCATATCAACATGGAGGTATTCCGCTGCCATATATGGAGATTACGTCATTCCAAAGCCTTAATCAAACAGAGGGCAGCAGCGTCGCCGAATATGATATCACCAGGATTATCATTATTTATCTGGATATGATAAGAGGATAAATTAACATGGGCGCCGTGTCTGATAACTGTATCCTACCTATAGGATATAATGTGTATCTCTATCTATTTACATTCCACCTTAAAATAAAGTTTATATACTTTGCTTGAAACGAAATCAATACAAAACAAATTTGAATCTAAGCTATTATTATGATGGAATAGAATCGTTGGCGAGCAAAAAGCATTTTCATTAAACTCTTTATCATGTTTTTTCTTTGCTCTTTTCTGAAGCATCTGCTACAAAAAACGCTGGACAATCTCGTACATTGAGAGGACAGACTGGCGTGACCTTGCGCTCACAAACGAAGGCTGCACGCTATACAAGGCTGAAACCACAACAAAAAGAAATAAAATTCGAGCGCGTAAAGACGTGCCACAAAAAATAAAGAACGGGCGATGTTCGACGCGAGTGCGATGGACCGAAAATTCAAGCTTTTTGTATTAAAGTATTTAATTTTCAAATGATATTTTTAGATATTCTTTATAAAGATTTAGATAAGCAGATTTATAGCTCATTCTTCAGTTGATGAAGGTTTATTGTTTCAAATTTTATTGTATTTAGAAATAGACGACAGTAATAATTTATTGTACATTTCAGTATGAATTGTTGTGTTCCTTACTTTTTTAAAGAAATATTGGATAGGTTTACTTTGAGGCACTGTAGAGCGCTACAGCCAGTAAGTATAAACTATAAGGCGTATAGTGTACATTTTGATATTATGGCAGCCATTATACATTATTTGGATTTTTTAAAGTACCTAATCAATAAATTCAATAATCATACATGATTACCTACTTTAAAAAATCCAAACCCTTGTAGTTAGAACAAATATTATTTTTGTATAGGTAGTAAATATTAATTCACGTAAATTATTATTTACTAGCTTTCCGCCTGCGGCTTCGCCCGCGTTTTCAAAAAAAAACCCGCATAGTTCCCGTTCCCGTGGGACTTCCGGGATAAAACCTAGCCTATGTCACTCAGAAATGATGTAGCTTTCCAACAGTGAAAGAATTTTTCAAATCTGCCAAGTAGTTTCGGAGCCTATTCAATTCATACAAACAAACAAACAAACAAAAAATCAAACCTTTCCTCTTTATAATATTTGTATAGATGTATAGATGTATAGATTACAAACCTTACGCGTACCAAATAGCCAAATTCAACTAGTGGTATACAAAAGGCTGCGGAAGTTGTCATAATGTACGTATACGTGTTGGCATGTGGACCGTTTATTGGGGGCAGATGTTATGCGAATTAGGTTACACTGATATGATAATATTATTATTAAACACTGATTTTTCTACTCTATCAATGTTGGTCATGAGAATTGTTGGATTATTGACCAGTTTGTGTAATATATTTCTGCAAATTATGTCATTTATTTTTCACCATGATTGATAGATAGATTAACAGTTTTTTTTTTATCAAATAGCCGCAGCCGTATTTCCAAGTTGCAATCCTAACCTGCAAATTTTCATTAGAATAAAAATTGACAACATTCATGATAACATAAGCAGAAGATTGAGATATTATGCAATAATTGACACCAATGAACGGTCAATGGAGCTGGCAAGTGCCACGTGAGAACAAAACAGCATTGATACAAACGATGCAATAATTGTGCGTCAATAGTCGATTGATTTATTGAGAACGCATTCAAAGTGTGAATTATGTGCAATATATATTAAAATATGTTGTGTTATTTGCATATATTATTAGACACGCTTTTTGACCTCTTACCACAGAATATAATTGTACTTGCTCTTATGCTCAGTTGGAAGCGCATGAACGTTGCAAATATACCTATTACCTAGGTCCTATATCTCATTGGTCGCAAAATTTAAAAAGAAATTTCCAGTGACACAAAATCGATAATATCTATGCCAAAGCCACAATTGTGTACAAAACATTCATAGAAAATAACTCGAAAATACATCGTTCTAATATTTTGAATAGCTCTAAACTAATCGATACCTGAAAGCGTTAAACTCAATATAAATTTTCATTCCAGCCCAACAAGTACATCAACTATACATTGCACATTCTTGCTACCGGACTTAATTTGAATATATATCGAGTGTTGAGTTACCGGTTGATATAGTTTACTGTGGTTAGAAGACTGGTTGAGAGCCCACACGCTGCGTGGGCGGACTGCCTTCGATTCGCCTGCACTTGAACCTTTCTAAAGCCCTTTAAATAATCGGCAGCAATTAATTTAATAAAACGTTTTTTCTTATAAAATTGAGGCATTTGAAATGCAGAATACATAGACGCATTTATTATATAATTACTTCTAAATGATACAATTACCCTATTGTAATGTGTAGTCATAATCTAAGCGGATATCCATTTTTGCTGACGACGACCTCAATATGAAACAGCCATAAAGTGTTCTTATTGCTTAAAAATGTAAATACAAATATTTGTATTTACGTACGTATAAATAGAACATATTTATGTTCTATTTAAATACGTTTTATTATTAGGTACATTGATAGGGTATACTTAGGGTTTTCACATTTGAAAAACAGCATTTTTCATTTACAGTAAAATCAGTTACATTTTTCTATGAATAAGTAGCAAACTTCGACACAACAAATATTTGTGAACATTTCTGGTTATTGACATAGCCATAAAGCTATAATATTATATTCTTATAGGCCAATAACTTTTAAATTTTTGTTAGTTAAAAGCTACAAAAAAAGATCTGATCGTTCAGCCCTAGTTATTAAGTAAGTGTGAGTAACTGTGACTTAAATAACACATTATTGTCTACTTAATGTTACAATTTATCATTTATTACCTACTTACCTACTAAGTTATTTGTGTATGTTTGTATACTTGTATATTATGTACTGGTAAATCGCGTGATAGCCATTCGTGATACACAGATATAAAATAATAGTCTTGTTACAAGAGTACTGTAATTTATATTATATAAAGCCTCCATAATTATTATCTGGCAGATAACTGCTGGCAATAGGTTAGTTCTTGGACAACGAGTGGGTGTATCCTATTTACTATGTTTTGCTTTACTTGAAATATAAATACCTATATTGCATGTTGCTTTTTATGTGTGACATTTCTTAAATATATAGCAAAAAAATCTATTGTTTTTACTTTTTATTCTTATGACCTTTAGACCCCAGTTGCCTTTAAAAATTGAGCTCCCGTTCCCTTAATGGGACCTGGGTTAAACTAATGTCATATCTGTTCAGATTGATTTAAAGAAGGTGATTAACATTCTCTGACTTTGATAGTTTTTCAAATTAATCTCTATGGGACATTTACCTACTTCTTTCGCTGTGTATTAGCGTTGTTTTTTCGAGATGATTGTTCCAAAATATAGAGCTGACACATGTAAAATTTTTACTCAATGATTACATGTGAGATACCGCGACTAAAAGCTAGTTATTTAATTACTGTATCAATTAATATCCCGTGAAATGCAATACAAGCAATTTAGTACACCTTCGCTGCTCTGTTGAAATAAGGACAGTATCACGTGGCAGAAACGGTAGTCATTAATGAGGTATCCGCAGTTAATTACTTGAAAAGGTTTTATACTGCTCGTTTATCGAACTTTTAAGTATATATAAAAACTAAAATACTGCTGGTTTGCGATGCCCGCATTCTTTCTATAAAAGTACAAAAATTCAACAGGAAAACTGTTCTTGTGAAATTATAATTCGAAATAGTAGTGTGATATAGTGTGATATACTTATTGTGATGTAATAACTTTATAAAAATATTTTTATGTACCTATTGCCGTATTTAATAAATTCGTTAAATTATGTCGTGGCTGGAAAGGATTCTTATAAAATTATTCCACCCGAATTAACAATGCAACTTTTCAAAGTAACAAAGGCAGCCCTGATATTTTCAATTGCTACGCGTGACTGTAAACCAAACTGCATATTTATTGTATTCTACACCAATTAAGGGGTGCTCAGACACTCTGCCAGGAGAGTTTCTTGCGAGTTGCGACCCGCTGAGAATGACGTGTGAACACTTTAATTGGACAGAATCGGCTGTAGGGGACAACCCCACCCATATCTACAGAAATAGAGTTATTAAAAAAAAACTTATGATCCTCATTATTGTTTACATAACCACGTATTTGAACAATTTGAAGCCATAAAATTTCAACATTATGGTGTCAAATATGGTCACGTTTTATAGCTACAACGTACTATGAGATTTCGTATGTAGGCGCTAACGTGATAAAAATTTATACATATATAAACGGGACATTTTAAATATATTTCGAACCAATTGCAATAGTTTTCTATTTGACATATAAGTCTTTATTTGTATGCGGGTACTAAGGTGTGGTAACCTATAACACCTACGTGTTAAATACAATTAAATCATATTCAAATTTGCCTACACACTTTCTCTTGTAAATAAAAAGAAATCCCGGTGCTATAATGTAATTTACAATTTAAATGCATTAGGCCAATGAGGTCATCAATAAATCAAATAAGTATATAAATATTGTTATTTATTTACTCTGTAACCTATGTCTGGGAACCTACACAAGCCATACACAAGTATTACAATAGCTTAACATTGTACATAACTTATAACTGCAATATCTCAATGTTGCACTGACAAAAAAAAATTGAGTTCTCAGTAAATTACGTCACGAAACACGATATTATGGTCAGTATTAGGAAGTCCAGAAAACTTATTGAACAATTTTCATCAAAGAGAAAAGCTAACAAAAGATGTAACTTTAAATATATTCATCACTTTATTGCCACATTACCTATTTGAAAGCAAAGGACTACAAATCATAACAAATTCACAAGTTTTTGCAAATACAAAATAATAATCGGCTCTCCCGCCACTATTTAGTATTTACGTGAATAAGTATATCTTGTTTAATGTGTCATAATATCATACATTTAATAATAGAGTGTCCTCAGCACATAACATAAAGCAAAACACAACATAAATAGAATAAGATATTTGTATTCGCACATTAAAAATAAGTGTAGAGCAAAAAATTACTAAGATAGCTATTTATTATGATAGGTACAAATATAATATCATAACTCATACAAGTGCATTCATAGAAAAATTGGAAAGCAGTTACCTACATCAATTTTGCGAATAAAATGTAGTAAATTTGTGCCGATGTCCCTCGGGGATTTGGAATGCTTCCAAAATGGAAGTTCGCAAGAACAGTGTTACGACAATTTATCTCTAAGTACCATGGTCTAGACAAACTAAAAATGAGTCATTTTATTAACGGAGATAAAACGTGGTAGACTATTTATAAACTTTTGCATTTGGGGATCGGAAATAGTTATGATTAAGGGAATTTTTATAAGTTAGGTATATAAAGTATCCATAATAGGTATTAAAAAAAGTGATTTTTATGGATTTTGGTTCTATCGAATGTTAGCTTGCTTAGGTAACATTCGTTAGATAGAGTAGGTGCTCTATATTCTAATAATGTAATACAAAAAAAAGAAAAAGTAATTTTATACACTTTGGAGACAAAATCTTACAACATCATAGATTGTAACTACGTAGGTATTTGATAAAAATCAATGTTCAATTAACTTTCTCTGAATGATAATATACCTATACGATTTTAGAGTTTTCTACATCAGATATAAAACAAAATAAAAAACAATCTACGTTTTACTAGTTTAAGATTGATATTGTTCCGGGAAATAAAACACCTTTGATAGAAAAAAATTCAAACAGTGGCTCTACTTAGATATTTCATAAATATCTTTTACAATGGTGATTTCAGTAATAACCCAGAAAACTTACACAAGTGGCGACACAAATACTAATATTAATAAAATCTATGCCATTTCCACTGCATCTGCGCCTGTCATGACTGGGTCAGAGCTTCACGGCGCCAAACAACAAACATTTATTATATTCTATACCGGTGCCATTCATTATTCTTTATATTATGTATTATTATTGTACTGTATTAATATTCAAGCAAGTGGACCTACGCGTCCACTTGCTTGAATATTAATACAGAACTGTAGCCGAATAAATTATATGTTTTACGTTAATTCAGCTCTAATAAATAGCGATTAATTTATAAGATCCATTTATATACCTTGTAAATTAATAGATACGCATCTACGTATATGATTGATGATATCGTGTTATTAGAATGCTACCTACATATAAATATTACTTATTCAAATCGCCGGAATTTCAATAAAAGGATTAACAGGTAGAGCCTAGAGCCTAGAGTTTTTAAAATTATCATGAGATCGGAAAACTCTATCGCACAAATATTACGTATTTGTAAATATTGCAAGAAATCGGTAAGTATATAATAAAACCCCAACTAGTATAGCATCCGGAATCTGGTATAACCCAAAAATATAAAATAATAATAAATCAACGTGGTATTATGTATGTGCATGCATAATTCATAAGAATATAATATATATACCTAAGTAGGTATTCGCTAAAACTTGAATTAAACACATTCCTCGAAATCAACAATACTCTACATTCTTGATAAGAGCAACGTACTTGTGATTACAACTATAACACGTTATTCTGTCAAGTAAACCCATTCACAGCACCTACAGTGGACGGTGTGGCACAGCACATGTATACTGCGACCTTCACACATGACATCATAGCGAATCATTTTGTTTTATGTTACTAGAAATATAACTTACCAACTCGTCTTATCGCTCTCACTATTTATCGTAAGATGTTCAGCAACTGAAAATCCAAAATAAGAGCCTGCCTCTCCCAACTTTATCACAGGGATCCTCGGTTCCAAGTTAAAACTACGAGCACTGTACAAAATGCACAAAAATAATACACACATACAACAAACTTTCGCGGCCATAGTTCTAATCGTAATATTATCGTGTTATAAATCGAATTATCGCACCAATTCACTGTGAACGAGTTATAATTTGGCACATCGCGATTATCGTATGATTGTTTTGAGCCGCCCGGGCGAAGAGACCCCCAGCGCGGATGCCGTTCGCCGGTCGAGTATTCCCGCTCAACTTTATTCGAAATTCTGTCGACTCTACTACGTAGACATAACAAGTCAGACTCTACACGCATCCGAGCGCAAGCTAAAGGCAAGTGAACTCATAAAACTTCGCCGTTGCACAGCGCCATCTAGTTTTAGTATCGATTGACGTAGATAATGTTGTTTCAAAAGGTTGTTTTATGAAACTCTAGTTGTTATTATAGTCCGAGTTACTACCGGTAGGTAGCGCTTTACGCTTATCTATCTATCTATATCTATGTTCTGTACATAAAAGTACCATAAAGTACATGCACGGAAATATAGATGAGTACATGTAAGTTACCTACACCAATTAAAACTCAATCGGCTGCACAGATATAAATGATGTTTGGTTAGTTGGATTCGTTCTTGCTGGGATCAGGATGTTAACTGATAATATTTAGAAAAAAGAAAATGTAAAAAAAAAACAAGTCATCTTAGTTACACCACCTCTTCAGTACTTAGTCTACAACTGACCACTAAATCGATTTTGATAAAACTTTTCTTGATTTGTGAGTGGTAAACATTTTCGGAAAAATCTATAAAATTTTGAATTTAATTCGGAATTATATGTACCTAATTACAATTAAGATACTTATATCACCAATCTGATAAGTAAAATCATTGACTACAGACTATAATTATTATTTACTAGATTTCCGCCCGCGGCTTCGCGCGCGTTTTCAAAGGAAAACCCGCATAGTTCCCGTTCCCGTGGGATTTCCGGGATAAAACATATCCTATGTGTTAATCCAAGTTACCCTCTATATGTGTGCAAAATTTCATTGTAATCGGTTCAGTAGTTTTTACGTGAAAGAGTAACAAACATCCATACATCCATACATCCTTACAAACTTTCGCCTTTATAATAGTATTAAGATTAACTATTTTGTACCTATTTTCACATAGTGCCTGCAAAAGCTTGTTTTTTATCTTGGTAAAAGTTTGAAATAAATCTATAATTAAGTAGAGCTATTTGCAACAATTAAAACATATTTTTAACCGACTGCGAAAAGAGGGTTATGCTTTTCGAGTGTATGTAATATAGCCCAAACCGCACGACCAATTTTGACTTTGGATTTGCCGTTGTAAACATCAAAATATTGTGAGTAGTGATTAGGCCTCATAAATTAGTAGTGTGGCTATTTGTTTTCATATTAAAATAAAAATTATTATTAAAAAGTCTTCATGAGGGCTTTTTTTTATTTAAAACGTACTTAGAGTACGTTTTTTGGAGACAAGTCTATTATGATTGATTTTGTAATAAAATTATCTAACCTTTGATTTGATTTCGATTAGTCAGCAGATCGGTGGAGTGAGTAACCATACACTAAAATTAGTAGGTAATCTACCTAGGCATAAAATGTTTTAAAAACTATCAGCTGAAATAAATTTTGGTTTGGTTATCAAAAGAATGAAAGTGATGATAAAGTCATGAGCAGTTTTTGATAGGCAAGTAATCGTGGGCATATTTGTTTGTTAATTAATATTTCATTAAAAGTACGTCTCATCTGGTTTTCAGATGGATGAAGGTTGCCCTTAATACGGATCTCCTACTATTAAAGCCAAATTAAAGCATTTCTGCCTATAAAGCAGTATGCTTTAAATGATGAAAGTTTTTTAGGTATGATGACATTTTGTGGATAGTAATATTGCGCCACCTTTATTTAGATTAATTTTGATACCGTTTCTACGGTATATAATATACTAGGTTTCGGCCCGCGCCTTCGCCCGCGCAGTCAAAGAAAATCCCGCATAGTTCCCATTCCCGTGGGATTTCCGGGATTGCGTCATTTTCCCGGGATAAAAAGTAGCCTATGTCCTTTCTCGGGTATCAAAATATCTACATACCAAAGGAGAATGGGCAAATTGGGCCTGAAACTTTGGCTAAGACCAATACACACGAAATATTGTTTTTGTGATAGATCATTACACATAACTTACGAAAAAAATAAAATAAAAAAATAAATCAACCGGGTTCTTGTACAGTCAAGGCAAAAAGTTTTATTTATTTGGCTATTATTTTGCGCACAATAACGGTGTTTTTAATTCGAGTGAAGTAAATATAAATCTAAATGTCACTGAAGTGACTGAGTTTAACCACAAAAAACGTCTAACTACGTTGAATTATAATAAACACGGTATCTAGGTACCTGTTACAAAACATAATATTAGTGTATTTCGGTTATTAGAAGGCTTAAGATTAGTACGTATTTGTAAGTGAAAGTGAATTGGAGTAACATAAAGATATTGTCATTGTCTTATAACAGTTATTTATTGCAAAAAATATTATACACAAAGAAATAAAACTTGATGTGACTGTACAAAAACCCGGTTGATTATTTTTTTATATATATTTTTCCCGTTATGTATGTGTTATGATCTATTATAAAAACAATATCTCATGTGTATTGGTCCAACTCAAGGGTTCAGGCCCAACTTCCATAGTAAAATGCCCATTCTCCTTTCATGAAAATTGGTTCAGTAGTTTAGGCGTGATTGAGTAACAGACAGACAGACAGAGTTACTTTCGCATTTATAATATTAGTATGGATTCTATAGCTCGTAGTTTTTTTTATTGATTGCTATTTGTAGGTAGATTCGGTTAGATTACACAGTTACTGCAAAAAAATAGGCATATTTCCATAAACATAATAATTACCTCAAAATGATAAAAGGTTGAATAAAACAAGAATTTTTAATAATTATATTTTATTGAAAATAAAACAAGTAGGAACATATCACGAAAATTAAAAAAGATTTAGGAAAATATTTCAAAAATGTAAATTATATTTTGTACGAAACAAATTTCAAATTCTGCGTTAAATCTATAGTCTTTTACTACTCTCTCCGGTTTGATCGTCAGAAAAGTATTTATAAATGTAGATAAGTAATAAAATAATTAAATACTGATTTAAGTCATAACATAGTGCTACGTAAGAAATAACATATTTATTGCTCAAAATAAAAAAAATCCTGTTCATTATTTTGTATCAAGGTGGTTAACGTTAGCCTCCGAAGACTAAACATCACAAGCGATTGCGGAGTATGGGCTTTAGATGTGAGCAGCTCATGTATCCATTGAAGCGTTGCAACCGAAATACCAGTGTCAATGATGCAATTATGTTGACCTTCCATCGGTTGCAAACTCGTGACCAAATCGAATAGTTTGACGGAACCTATGTCTCGCCAGGTAGGTTTTTTTGGTATGACAATACAATCAGATGAAGACGTCTCATCGTACGTATTGCAATACCATTCGCATCTCGTAGTGGTCTTAAGGCATTGGGTGGAATGTGAGCTCGGTCTGTGAGTGTGCGAAGAGCAGGTTGAGTTGCGAGTCCAGACCAACGTTGTAGACCTTCACGAGTTTAGCGACGCTTTGTCCTGGGTCCTTGCGTACCAGAGCTACACCAGACACTTTCATCAAGTGAACTTCGGAGTCGACTGACCCACCGCCAGTGGTTGCCAATTTCACATGGCATGTAACGTCCACTTGGATGTACTTCTCCACTGCCTTTCCACGCTGCCCTGGTACGTCTACATATTCAGTCTTTTCTTCCATTTGAGGCAGATCGGCACGGAACACGATTGCTTCACCCAGCAAGAGACCCTGAAAAAAAAATTACAATTACATACCGAAAATAGTATGAAAATAAAAATAGTTTTACTTTAAACAAATCAGCCATTAATCTTAGTTCAGTTGTCATAATAGTTAGCGTGCTTTCAAGATATTAATATCATAACGGTCAGAGACCGCAATAATCAACTATTTACTTCCCTTCTCAATAAACAATTCAATGTAGGAAAAAAGTCTATGGTCATTAAACTACATACATAATAGAAATAATTACTTCCTAAGAAAAACAATATATCTGCGATTTAAGAAAGTTCTAGAACGTTTTATCAAATTATGTCGATACTATATTCGACCTATCCATAAATCTTTACGAGTAAACATTAGAGAATCCGTTCTATGCGCCTGTCTATTAGCGCGATCTAAAATTGGCTTGGCGAGTTTCCAAATACAAACATCAACATAATACTTACCCCGTTTCCTGTAATTGTGAATTTCATGTTGGGATGAATAGCTCGCGGCTCCATTCCAAGTCCTTCGGGATGAGAGTCAGACCAGAAGTAGTTGTCGGGAGCATTGAGCGAGTCAGGCTTGAAGGTGATGCGTTTTCCATATCCCAAGCCAATGGACTGCAGCAACAAACTGCGTCCTTCGAATAGATGACGACGGCTGTGAGCTGGACGCACACGGTAATGGAATCCAGGGACAATGCGGGGATCGATGTATGTTCCTATGAAAAGATTCAGTATGTTAGTTAAATTACTAAAAATATAAGAAAAAAAAATTGTGAGGACAAAAAAATCTTCACTAACCAATAACAGGAAGCTCGTATCTTTCAAGTCCGACAACGGTGTATTGGCAGGGAATATCTTTAATATCAGATCCATTGACAGTAATTCTGCGTGATGATGACTTGATGCCGGGTTTAAGTTCGTATCCCTTCTTGAGCTGTTTGATTCCAACAGCAACATTCACCACTCTTGTAACCGCTGCATTTCCACGGCCCTTCTTCAAAATAGCAATCCCAGTAACTGGCACTAATTTTGTAGCACCGTCATTTTCATACCATTCCACTTTGCAAAGTGTGTTGATTTTAACTTTCTTCTCGATAGATCCGTCTTCGAATATTTGTTGATCTATTTCTATTTGGTTTTTCTGTAATGAAATTAGTAAAATGTTAGTTTTGTCATTAAATTAAATGACTTTCATCAATCATCTTTATTTCAACATTTTGTTAACATACCTGTTGCTGAACGACTTCCAAAATTCCCTGAGGTTCGTGGTTAGCGTCATAAATGGTGAATTTGTCCCCAGCTGATACAGCTTCGATCTCAAACACAAAACCTTCAGGGCGTGAGTCGCTCCAGAAGAAATTAGTGTTTTCATTGAGTGTAGAACCTTGCGGTTCAAATGTCAGGCGTCGAGCGAATCCGCGACCAATTGATTGAAGGGTTAAGGCTTTCCCATCAAATAAGTATCTTGGCTTCACTGATAGAGGTTGCGCATCCAAAGCCTGAAATCATCCGGTACATGATTTATACGTGGAAAAAATTAACATTTAAATGGGACAAATAAGAATAAAATAATATGAAATCAATTGATGTTATCTTTAAAATAATAAAAAATAATAATTTACAAAAAAATCTATTTAGAAACAAACTAGGTACTTCGAATTTAAATATGAAATAAAAAAAAACAGCAAAGACATTAATATATCGATATTTTTATATAGATAGACCGACAGTTTAAATTTAAATGACTCCCATGAAATGATATTCTCAAGCATTTTGAAATGTATGTATGTATGTATAAAACAGTTAACACAATGATTCATATTTTGCAATGTAAATTACGGGGACATAAATAATAAACAATGGCATGAAGCCCTTATGAATGATACTTATGGTTTACCTAGATGCCATACATGCTGTCAGCCAGAATTTCATAACGACCTGTCGGGTCTCAGCCAGCGTTCTTGAAGATTGTATTGTCGCCTCTCTGGGCGTTGTTCTGAAAAACTGGACGATCCACATACCATCGCCTACAACGGCACACAACCAGTGGCAAAACATCGCAAGTTAACAGTGTTGGTCGTTGATGATATTTCCATTCTGTAAATTTCAGCAACGGACACTGCCACTCACTCTAACAACCCTCTAACCTAATTGCCCAAAATCTGAACCGCTGAAATCGGCTAGCTAACACCAAAAGTTGAACTCAAACGAAAATAGTATTATTAATTAATAAAAGTCATCTACACAGCATCTTGTAACATTTGTGTAAGGTTGCCATTTGTAACATACAATCTGGGATATATATTTACAAATATGTAACATTATTTATGTTGCAAATTGTACAATTATTCTTTCTAAAAGCACATTTATACTGTTTAATAATAAAAGAGAATGAACAAGATTACATTTAGCACATCAAATTATGATATTATGACAACCTTACAATGGATAATGATTTAAAAAACACATCCTAATATAAGAATTTAAAATGTAAGAAATGCATATTTGCGATTATATCGAATGAACCTTATCGAAAATTCAAGCAACTTGCTTAGTGATCGATCAATATGAAAATCTTTTGTTTTATTCAGATGTTTTTATCTATATTTTATTCTAATATTTCAAGAATTTTCGTTAAGTTCATAAACATTTTTGTAAGATCCAGCGTATAGACTCACCGTCCCTGGTTCTGCAAAAAATTATTCTTGCAAAAATGTTCAGTTTAATCGCAAATAAAATTAAGTTATGCCATTTTATTAATATTAAATTATTATCAGAAGTGACTGTATTATATCATACGAATATGTCCCGAACAGAACAATAAGATATCATGCTGCAAGATAGCCGTTTCATAACATTGTCTGAGCTCAACTTTCTATTTCCTTATGTAGCCGTTTCTTTCGCAGTTCAGTAAAATTTTGCCCAAATCGAATATGGATCTTCAAAGTTTTTCTCTTTTTTTCGAAACATCAAGAGTGATGATAACAAAAGCTTCGAATCTTAAAACTATCGAATCGATGCGACCATGTTTAAGCACAATCAACGTTTTTGAGGAATAGTGGCAGCTATTGTTTGTTAATTTACAATGTTTACAAAAACATACTGAAATATCGAAGATTGCTTCTATTACGTATTAATTTCAAGCAATCATCGACACTTCTGCATATTAATTTCACACTGCACTATTCCTCAAGTTGCGACAAAGATGAATGTGTCGAAAATTTTAGATTGGATTACTCGTCTCACCTGCATGGGTCTAATTTTGTATCTGAAGCCTGTTCGGACTCGGGGGTCGATATAAACTCCGATGACTGGCATTTGGTGAAGAGCCGGCTTGGGGACGCGGTACACTGCAGGAATGTCTCCGAGGGCCCCAGCATCAAGGATAGCTTCCTTATCGTAGGCATTCTCGGCCCAATAGCTCTTGCGTTGTACTTCACGATGATCCTAAAATATTTCACGCACTTAGATTTGATTCTCTTATACATTTACTTCGTAGGTATAACCTACCTGAACGTATTCTAAAAAGCAGTCGCAATCATGACAATTACATTCGAAGCATGGCATAGCCGTTTCCAGCATTGCTAATATTAATTAACTATATTAATTAATTTAGTAAACAATGACTGTCTAGCTAGCCGCTCGAATGCAAAGTAAGGGATGCCAATTATACATAATATTAGTTCTGAAAATTGGCGCCATACTCTTGTCTTCATTGTTGGCATCCTAGATGCATGCGACGCAAAGCTAAGAATAAGTTGTAAAATTGATCGTCATTATGCATGCGTTACGGACAAATAATGTATTTACGATCACGTAAGCAATTGAAACATGTTCCTGAAAAAATAACCTATTAGAATAATAACAGTTTCATTGTCCTCATCTGAAGGCAATTGAAGCTCTAACAAGGCACACAAAACAAATTGATTTGTGAACAATGATACGTCGAGGACAAAGTCCACAGTGCGGCGGAGATTGAAGATTTATTTATATTTTTCTGCACACTATTTTTGTAACATCGTGTAAACTTCAGACGGCACTCTATACGTAATAATATGTTAATTATATAATAAAGCCACAGGAACGTATTTCAATTTCCATATCCTATATTTATGAACCTATATTCAAATTTATCACTACAATTTAACAAAAACATCTCGTTCAATTTTGTATTTGGAATATTTCTCAAAGCATTAGACATAAAAGAGCAACCGTGCCTGTTTTGTATTCAAGATTACGTAAACTTTTTTGCAGCTGTAGAAACCGGGTCGAATATAAATTTCAGAATACTTTAGCAAAGGCAAATCATGTGCTTCTACGTGAAAACCCTCAATAGCGAAATAAAATATCGTTTCAGTTCGGAAATCAGACCCGAGAAACCTTGCTATTTATAATTAATGTTATTGACCTCTCTCGTGAATTAATAGCGTTTGATGAAGCGCAATAAAAGCAACAATACGTAGGCGTGAAAAGTTCTGTCTAGATAAAAATAAATGGAGATGTTATTATCTTTCCGCAGTGTTTAAATAGTCGTGGGTGGTTGTCAGACGATACAAAAATAAGGGAAGGTGTGTCCCCACTCTACTTGATTGACTCATTAATTGATGATCTATAGACTAAGTATACTTAGGTATTGCATTATACAGCAAAGGCGTGGCAAACGCCAGGAAAATTGAAAGTGCTATTGAATCGATTTTAAATAGCTAAATGAAATGTAATACTCAGAGATATCAATATTGAAATTTAATTAGATTGGCTGACACGTCATTGATGCAATCCCATAAGATTTTATTTTCTTCAGCCAAAAAGTGTTCAACGCGTTAGAATCATGTAGGTGTGCTTGACGTATGTAAAAGATTATCTTGGTATGTGATGAGTAATTTTTTATCCCTCTAAAGTCTAAACATTTTACAATGAGGTTTAAAGGTACAAGAAAATGTAATACATATGTGTAAATATATGACTAAATAAAAATAATTGCAGACTATTAGGTAATAATTTAAAACCATTTAACGTTAACTGTAATATTTTTCTTTCTTAATAATGAATATCATTTCTCGTTCTCCTAACAGGAAAACTAAAAATCTACATGAATACACTACGTCTGAAATAGCATTGATTAAAATTTCCATAACACTGCAGTCTTTATTTATAAAATAACATTGCTTAACTTGTACACGTAACCCTTTCCTGTCATTGTTCAGTTGCATTCAATAGAATATAGAAATTATCATATTTCATTGATGTATCTAAGCACAGATACTTATTAACATATTAAAAGTAGGTGTACCTATTGCGCGATGATTTCAAAATACCTATAATTTTGAGAGTAAAGAAAAAGATCTTAATAAATTGAACGAATAATTTATCTGATACATCTTATGTACCTATTAATATTTGTTAACCCAATGTTATAAAATATTCGGGCGATCCTCTAAAAGTCAGTCGCCAAGTTTTCCTCCGTGTTAGGCCAAGAAATTTAAATGTAATTGTTATTCCTTATATGGTCCCATTTTCCTTGTATTGGATCGAATATTAATACTTACTTATATGGAAAATATATATATTCGTAACAAAAGATATTTATGTATACTTACAGGTATTTCCAACTCAGGGAAAGCCTCCTCTCCATCGCTTTCATAGTCACTTGGGATTGGAATCAATGATTTCGGTGTTACATCTGGTTCCTATAACAAAATAATTATATCTTAACACTTATTCACATAAGTTAGTATAATTTTATACAATTATATTTTTTAGATATATAAATAAATATTCTAAATTTTAATATCAAATATACGTCAGAAATAACAAGATTATTCTTCTATGATCTTATTAATTGTTGTTATTGCTACATGCTGATAAGGTATTTTTAACAAAAATTGAACTCTTATTAAGTCTCCGTGTCTATATTTAGCTTAAAGATAATAACAGTTTTATATTATAACCTAAACGCGAACGAAATCTTTTCATAGTCTATTATAAAATAGAACGTGACCTTTCTAAGCCTTGATACCCAGCGGCTATACAGTTTATCGACACTGTGATAGCGAAATAAGGACATTATAGGCATAGCCCTTGACTTGCACTGAACTTTGCTTCGATATTAATATAATGACCGCAAAAATATGTCTTTTAATATTTCGCGCCTTCAAACTTTTTATTCATGCAAAGTGCCTGGAGGGCACGAGGCCTCAGACAAGGCCAGACTGACCTTATTTATTTTATACACTCTTATATAATGGAATGATCACGTCATTTTGTAAATCAAAACTTCCTTTAACTCTCATTGCGTGATAATCTGCACAAATTTTTAATGAGACGAATCGAAAATTTATCGTATTATTTTCTTTTACCGCATTACGGAAATTCTATTTCATATATCACCATCATCGGAAGGTCAATTTATAAAAATTCGTTTCCGCGATTGAGTGTAACATAACTCAAGAAAGAGGAACTAAAAGTTTTATATTTAAAGCAAATAATACCTAACACGAGGTTTAAACGTGATTATCTTCGTTATAAAAATCTGAGTCCCCTCATTATTTCCTTTTCTTTCAGGGTTACATTTTCCACTATAGGCATGTGGAGTTATGAATTAGGTATTTAAAGTGAGCAGATTGATGTTTATTTATTTTGATTCTTTATTTATTTTGGAACTAATAATTAGTTGACGGTAGTTAATATTAAATTGATAGCATTATAAATAGATATGAAAATCATTAACATCCTTATCTTACTTTTTAGGTAACTAAGTGTTACAAGGCCAAATCTTTATGGGTACCTACGCACACGCATATATACCTAACATCAAACTTCCCAAATTTTTCGTTTATAAATTAATTATTGAAAATAAAACTCGTAACTATCGAAGATATTATTTATCTTTTTTTATTATTAAGTCATGTTATACTTTCACAATACTAAATCATTTACATTGACTGGTCCTCATTAAAATGTTTCAGCCACGAGCTCAACACTGAAAATCAATGCAGTATTCTATTTTTATATCACATCGCGACGATGTTGTTCTTTCTATCATCGCGGTTTTATTAATTTCGCTTTCTTCTATTCATTGCATTTTTTTTCTCGTTAACATCTATAAGTTCCTACTCCTAATTAGGTAAGTACATTAAGAGAAAACACATATTCAACAATAATTATTTCTTTGTTAGTAATGGCATTAACTCAAAAAATACTGAACCGGTTTAGAAAATTATTTTTTTCAAACATCAAAATATACAACATCAAGTAAAAACTTTTCTCGTTCCAAACGATATGAACGGAGCGGAACTTGAACGCGCTTTAAGCATTTAGTATCAAAAATATATACCTAATGTAAAAAAATAAAAATTTCTTTATTTGTTTCAAAAAAATAAGAAGTCCTTATTCCTTACCTGAGCAGGAGGTAAAGATTCAACCAAAGCGGGTTCCTCATCAAGTGCCGTGGAGGTCCCGGCAAGACGCGCGCGAGTTAGGTTCCACAGGCGACGCAGCGCGTAAGGAGTCTCCTCGACTTGCATCTCCATTGCTGGGCTTGACATCATCTTGTTCGGATATTTGGTTCACTGTTAAATAAACAGCAATGTAAACTGTTGCCTTTTTTATCTGTCTAGAGACAGACTATAAAAAAGTTGATTTTGGATTCGATATTGTATAACTATTACAAAAAACAGTAGGTATTGATAAACTATTTTTTCCTTTAAAAATATTTAAAAAATATTTCTCATTTTCCTGTATAACTTGTAAGTTGTATAGGTACCTAGCCTATGTTTTTTAGAATGTTATAAAATGAAGATACCTATGTATCTTCATTTTATAAAAACATCCTCATATAGTACTAGATTGTTATTTAGAGACATGGATAATAGAAAATTAAACGCTTATCAACTTACGTAGATATTGATTGAAATACGGAAGCTAAAACTAGAGCTTTTGATTATCTATCTATTGAGATAGCTAGCACAAATTTACATTTCGTAATATTTTTAGCGTTCTTGTATGTAGGTCAGTGTGTTTTAGTAGATTTCATATCGACGAAAGATAACTGTACTTTGGGATATTTTAAAGAGCAAATAAAGTACTAGTAGATATACCTATATTTAACATGTACGTATGTTAAAATTATTTGAAAAAAATAAAATTCAAAACAATGATTTATAAATTAATAAAGCTTATAAAAATAAAAAAACAAAAAAATAATTTTTGAATACTTAAGTATATTATAAAATTTAAAAATCCATTAGGTACCTAACTAGTTAACTACTATAACTTTCCGTAAACCATGACAGTAAAGTAAGTGTACAATGTGCCAAAAAGACGACAAATCCGTCCTTTTAAAAGTACCCCGATGTTACCTTGAAAAAAGCAGGTATATTTCTTTCGCTGAATACAATACCAAAAAGGGACAATCAAAGAAAGGCAAACTAAACCTGTTTAACAGATAAGCAGTTTGTCATTGTGAACTTATCATAAATAAATAATAATATACAAAATTAAAATAAACAATCCTTGATAATTTTTATCCTTAAATTGGGAATGGTGTCACTAAAGAGGAAAATAAAATATCCGATACAAGCTTATAAAATCAATTACATCATTTATTCCATACATATGCAAACCAAAAATACTATAAGTATACAAATCAGTAACTATGAATTAGTGGAAAGTGATTAAGATGCTAGCTACTGAGAGAGAAAGCGCTCGCCGATACAGTTATGTCGGCCATTTGCTGCACTAGCCACTATCCATGTCTATAAACAGTCCATATGTTACTAGAATTTTCTTGGATATTTTTTTGGTTCATCCTATAATATTTAGTGCCCATATTTACTCCATTCATACCCATATAAATTCGAACTTACCTAAAATTTATTAAAAAAATTTGGCGACTGGTTCGAGACCTCGACGAGACGATTACTGATGTGAAGATATAGAATTTTTTTTTTATATCACTGCAACGAACGTTTCACACGTTGAAATTCAGCAAACGTATCGAAGCGCAACTCAAACTCGACTGAGGGTTAATGCAACGTCGAAGGTATTTTAAACTTGAGTAATCGGTCCTCCCCAAGCACATGCTAAGTGTAACAAGGACGGGGTTATAGATGTGACAGAGATGGCGACAATCCCACGCGCGGGCAGCGTGCTCCGCTCAGACAAACACACACACAAACACGGAGTTACGCATGCGTCCAAGCTATTGATAGGACTCAAAACGTCGAGGTCGACGTCACTGGCCTCCTTTCAGTGCGAAGTTCAGTCGAGGGTGTTATTATGGACGTAAAATTCAGTGACACCTTATTTACTAAGCAATTTGCAGGAAATCGTGAAACATGTCTTCACTTCAATCTGGTATCTTTCCATGCAAATAATACTATGATTGTTTTCGGGTATGATTAAACAGCTTTTGGGGTCATTGTCTGAGTGACATTTTGAATATTGTTTACGCAAACTTTTACTTTTGGAATTTTTTAACTTCTAGATGAAAATTAGGTATCTTTATCCTAATTAACGTCTATTCCAACTTCAACATCATAATAATAATTATGTCACTATCATATTATTATAAATTTTATTTTTAAATAAGTTTATGTTGTTTATTAAACCTGCTGTATAAAGAAAATGTATTTTGATGCAATGATGCCGAGGCAAATCTAAAATAAGCTTTTCCGCAAACCAAATCTAAATGCCAGCATGCTGATGAAAATTACTAAAATAAACTTTATCGAGTATCGCATCTTTTCAGGCATGCGAGGTAGTTATAACAAAATCTCGATTAACAACTTGACACTCGTGTAAAATTCAATATTTAATTAAAATCATCCAAAAGAACCGAACACAATAGATAAATAATATTGACAATCCATCATCAAAAATTATATATTTTCCTGAAATTATTAATACATAATATATGATTTTTACCCCATGCCTTGGAATTAAAAGGATGGGATAGATTAATTCAGAATTATTATCCTTGTTATTTTCCGTAAGACAGATCACAAGCATGCTTCGATTTCGATTATTAAACGAATTTACCAAAGAATAGAGTCGAAAAATGATTAAACCTAATGTGTAATGATGCTTCCATCATGAATATTTCTTAAAACACTATTGGCTATTTTAATGTGAAACAGAAAGCAGATTTGGGGTAACGGAAATTCTATCCTACTTCTGTACAAGGTACCTACTAGGGCTTAAATTGAATTATTGATTGGTAAAGTAAAAAATAGAGCTTTTCTTTAAATTAACAAGGAGTTATAATTAGTACCTACCTACAATTAAACAACTGTTTCTGTTGATCTTTGAAACTTTTCTCTGAATGGGATCACTGGTAGATATAAGTGACAAAAGTAGCTCTACAATTTGAAAATTTAATTTTAAAATGTTGAAATATCAGTCGTTTATCAAATCCTTGATGATCTCAAATTTTTGCAATGTGTCTAAGCTAGGTAGGTATATAAGCTAAGTCATCAATTAAGTGACGTTATGTAGACATTTATTTTATTTTACATAGAACAACTGCTTTCAAGTAGATATAGGCGCATAAACTCGACAAAATTTCCGCATTTAGTAGGTTTCAATCTAGTTAAGATAAGCGTGTCTGTGTTATCATTAAAATGTGAAGATTTAATTATACTTATACGGAAAGCAGTGAACATATTTACTTTTGCATTTAGAATAAACGTACTATTATGCATTATTTTTCCAAATCAGGAATTAGGTACAAAGGATATCAATTTGCTTTTTTGTATTTTTTTCTTATTCCGTTAACTTTTTTAGGCCTACAACGTAGTCAATATTCTATTACGCTGACCAAGTGATACTTAGTCATATTTACTATTATGATCAGATGCAATCAACTAATTAGTAAACTATTCATACTTAAAGATAATTATTTCGTTAGCCATTAGTAGTTGAATCTAGACAAATCCACGGTTTTCGGACAATTACCTATCATTAAAAAATAAATTAAACTTATCATTCAACTTAATTGAAACATCTAGTTAAATTTTAACTCCTAAAAAACACGTTAAACAAAACCAATTATTACTTAAGTATTGCTCACTTCATTATGCAAATATACTTATTATTTCTTAGAAAGAGTTTTGAGTGATCAACTTACAATGAATGCTTGTTAAATCAGAGCATACCATTATAGTTATACGACACTTGAAACGGAAATAGCCCTGTTCTAAGAACTGATTGTTTTATAAACGCATGTCTGCCTGGAAACGTAATCTATTCACATTTTACATGACATTTGCAATAAAAAGAATTCTTATTTTTAAAATGTAGGTACATAAATGTAGAATTAGTGATAATGTACCTACCCTACCTATATAAAACTTTTGAGATCTTTGTCACCGTTCTTCCCTCCATAGTCACCGTACTAACTATTAGCGTAGCACAGTACAATAAATATTTAGTGCCATTGTTCTGTAAATAATAGGAAATAAATTAGATTTCTTCCCTTGTTCTTACTGTAATTGTTTAAAATATGATATGGATGTTGGAGTCGAGCGTGCTGCGGTACAAATTGAGCCAGCTCCCGCCAAGGAATTTACCAGTTACCACACTCCCACAGACGATCAGCATGAAATATATACGTGATTCGTTCAGTGAGTGGTGAACCGAAGGCCAGTATTTTTTTTACAAAGGTAAAAAAAAAACCCTGGCCTTCGGTAAAGCTGGGAAAGCCCAGTCCTCCATTTATTCCCTCATCAACTCTTTCCTTATTAAGGTATGGGACCTTTGAAAGTGGGCAATCCACTTGCAGAAGCGTATGGCCTGCAAATAGGTAGACTGAAATGTCCTCTGAAAATGCACAGGTAACCCATCAGTTCCTTTGCCGACTATGCTATAAATAGCACAACATATACATTTATGTGCAGTGTAGGGTAAATTGATTTAAATAATTATGTGGATGACGACGCAGCAAGAAGTTATATTTTAACCTAAATAAATTTAGTTCAATTTCGCACACTTCGTTTTCATATCGATTCTGAATACAGAGTACTTACGTTGTAACTATGTAATCAGAAACGTAAAACAATCACGTACTTGTTTAACGCCTCGCTTACATACTAGACGAGAAAATATTTGAAAGCAATAATAATATGTGCCAACATTCGTGGCAATAAAATTAAAAGATTTAGAAAACCTCGACGTTATTACTCAAAATTTAGTTAGTCCGATACAATAAATATTGTTATCAACTTCTTAACAATACCTACTTAGTAACTTATTTAAATACAAGTAACCGGTCAATTTAGTATGGTTAAGTACTGGTATTGTGACTATGAGATTATTACAAATATCCTGTACTGTAGAAAGTTGTTGCTTATATTTTGACTTACTCCGGAAACTAACTCCGAAATGATTATTGATGGATATAATATGGCCACGGCTTACTACATCCTGCGTAACTACTTGTGAGAATCGTAGTATTAATATTATTTGATACTATAGTTTAAGCATGGATATCCTTCAGTTGTTCTAGAATAAATGTTCAATGAACTATAACGGTTACAGTCCATGAAGGATATGCTTAACGATCTCATAAAACTTTTTTTATCCTGTATAGCCGTTATGGTATGGAAAATTCTAGTATGTTGCCATACAATATCGGTTCTGGCAATAAATTATTATAATATTTTTTCCTAGGATAATGGTTGAACACCAACCGGTTCCGAAAGTAACAACATTTTTCCGTAGATATCACCTATAACAAGTAATTAGTGTCATAAATTTAAAACATGCAGAATATAATGCGATATCATTACAGTAGAACTATAAAAGTGTGAAATATTTAAAATTGTAAATGTTTGAATATTTATTAGTAGACCGTACGTATTTTATGACGCCGTGCACCGATGTTTCATTGCATAACTGGAAATTATCCGGTTAGTTTCTCACGTGCAATGTTCGAGACTTCTTAAGTACTTAGGTTCTAGAAAGTTAAACAGGCCACAAGTCTAACTACGTTGCACTTTACAGATGAGAGCGAGAACCATCTAGACTGTTCTTAAGCGAACCAAGGTTAGTCGTCGCGACGCACGTTTTTGATCCCAAACGAAATGTAGGTTAATTAATATCAATAAAGCTTTTGCGTAAATCGGTGATTGAGAGGAATGAGAATATATTGCAGCTTGTTTCATTGTTGTTTTCCAGATATTAATTATATCAGCAAATTGTTACTGAATTGAGTTTCTCTTCTAGATGTGTAATAAGTACAAAAATAGATGAATGCTATTTTCCGTAATAAGTACATATGCAAGGTTCATATACATGGATAGTTCGATTGCTGTACAGCGACAGCAGGACACCCAGTATATTATGTAGGTACGATTTTCCAAAAATATGGCTAGCAGATAGATTAGTCCTAGAAATCATAATAGGTATTTCTAATTATATATTATTGTGCTATATAGTAGGTACATCTGCATCTTAACCATGTAGTTAATATCTAGAACATCTTATGAATTCTGTTTATATGAAATCATTCAACCCTAACTTAAAACATAAATATAGACAATGTTTATACATCACGAGCTAAAAGCGTGCTAATAGGCCTTATTAATAATATTGGAAAAGCTAATAACGACTAATAGTACCTAACCAAAATAAATTCCGAGCGCAAAGGTTATCATAAATAAATATGCCGTACGGAAATATTTATTTTAATAAGGATTGATGTGAGTAATTTGTCAAATTATTACCTACCTATAGAGAATATACAGAAATGGAATGTGCCATATTCCTCATTATAAAAACAAGTCAATAATTATTATTTGCAGTTGAAAATATTATTTTTTTCTAACACCCGTCTTCCGGAAAATGAAGTTAGGTAACTAAGTCCTGAAATTTTCATACTCCTACTTTCAGCCACCAACCATCAATATAGCATTATACCTACATACCAAAGAGATGAATAAAAATTTCACAATAATAATAAAAAATAAGAAATGTTTCTTTCAATCAATTATTTGGAAAATTTCGTTCAGGTTATCAATGGATATTGCGTAGTTCGAGATACTATACTCTTTACTTGCGTCAATGATCTATAGAGTATCTACACTACACCTAATTAACGTTATCGCTTCCATAAATCCACCATTAACCTTTGCAATTACACCCATAGTGTTATCATTATTCAGAAGCTAAACAAAGCAAAATGGAATTAGATTATGTAATTATTAAAATTAGCACAGTTGCACTCGTCCAGGACGTCAAAGTTGTACAAAGTTGCTAATGTAATAACTTATGTTTGAGTTGCAAAATTATCTAAGACATGTTAGTCAAAACCGGATTTTACGTAAGCGCCTCCCTGTGCATTGCAAACGTCGCTTCCGTCGTCCCTTATCATTGGTCCGTTTTATATTTTCGTCATCGATCATAAAATGAACAATAATTTATAGGAATATCACACTTTGTATATAACTAATACAACATTATATTATATTTCTAAAACCTAGCGCTTGAATGATTTTTCCGTACTATAAAATAAATAATATAACGTCTAAGTATGTCCCAGTCTTTTTTTATATTTCTCCTAAGCTGACCCTTTGACCCTAAGCTGCTGAACAAATGAAATTAAATAATCAAAATATTTTTTTAAACGTAAGTATATAATCTATGAATAATCGTAAAATCATATAGTAAAAATCTAATAAAGTTAATAGTATGCAACATGTGGATGTAATAAAACAAAATCGTATTAGTCAAGGTGATATATTTTTTAAATAAATTAAAGTTCTGTTATACATATTAATAAAGAAGAAATCTTTGTTAAATAAATATTATATAGATATATACGTCATATCCTATGAATGAAAACATATATTTTTAGGGTTCCGTACCCAAAGGATAAAACGGGACCCTATTACAAAGAAATCGCTATCTCTCTATATATCCGTCCGTCGGTGACCAGATCATGATGCACGATAGTTAGACAGTTAAAATTTTCAGTGAGAACGTAGATATTTTTCTTTCAGCTTCGTGAGCATGCGAATTACGTTATCGCGTGATATTATCTTATTTTATATTTTATTTTTGTATTTCATGTAGTAATATCCCCCTACTCACATTTTCTATGTCTTAACAAAAAGTGAACTAGTGTCCTTTCTCAATGTTAACTCTACTTCTTGGACAAATTTCATCGAGGTCGGATCAGCGATTTATGCGTGAAATTGTAACAGACAAATAGACAAACAAAGTCACTTTCGAATACATAATATTAGTATGGTTATGTAAACATAATTTATGTACTATAGACCAAATCCATGAATTAGCAAGAGATCCTTTTCGCATTGCTAAAAATAATAACTCGACATTTCTTTAAAAAAGAACTCGGCAAGTTAAACAGGTATAAAAAAATCTGCCATACCACAAAGTACACGTGTCTCCTTAACATATTTCCTTAATAAATAAAATGTAACTTGGCTTTTACTCAAGATCTTCTCAATCTTCAACTATACATCCCATATAAATATCTCCTGCAACATTCCCAAAGACTGCAAATGCGAATCATTGGTTGCTGTCAAATCAACTGTTACATATTTAGCAGCTTGCAGGATTTTCATACACGAGGAATTTTCTGGAGGCAGCTTCTGATATAGCTGAATGTATAGAGACTTGGCGCAGTCGAAGTTAAACACTAAAGGGTCCAAAATGTCTGTGAGATCCGATTGTTTGAGAAGGCAACACATGTGGGCTAAAGTCACGCATAGCTGGAAAAAAAGAATAATATCATATTAACTACATTATATTTTTTCATTTAATTTTTAGTTATATGTGATGAATAAAAATTGAGATATAAATGTTTTATTACTTTACAATACCTAAAATGTCAATCACCAAAATACATGTCTTAAACCATTTACAGAAAATATTTTTTTTTCTAATCGAATCGTATTCTTTCTTTCGAAGATTTGTAAGCACTTCACCAGAAAAATAAATTAACTAGTATTGTAATATACCTACGTCTGGAAATTTTCGTATGTTTCTTTCGTTTCGATCGCAGACAGAACTTATGATGTAATATTTCATGCTATACAAACATAGTTACCATTCTTATCAAAGTTATTAATTAATGATATAAATATATATTTACATTGTAGTACGTTCGTTCTAAAATAAACACGTTTTATTCATAATTGAATAAGATAACCGTGTTGATAATAAGGTAAACAATGTTTAATGAAGTTTACACACTTTATCAAATACGTTTTAAAGATTTTGAATATCGCAGTATGGAAATAAGCAGACGCATCCTCTTGCGTATCTTTGCGTTTAAATGCAAAAAAAATTTTTAAGTTCTTAACTCAAATTACATCACCATAACGAAAAATATAGGTTTGTAGAACGGGAAATGTCAATTTAATATCAATTGTCTTGTCTACATTAACTACAGTATTTTCTCTAAGTATACCAATGCGAATATATCCAGTTATTTTTCAGTAGCCTCATTCATAAACCATTATGAGTTTTCTACTAGTACCCGTATTGAAACATATACATTCACACAATTAATATGGAACATTACTTTTTTCAGACATTTAATTTAAAAATTATGTACTTTTAAACGTCGTGGCGTGCTACTTTTCTGTATAACTGACCTGTTCAATCAAATTATCCTTATGTCTATATTCCGAGTAGTCGTCCACGTTGGCAGCACACTGCATAGCCTCCATAACGCCTCGCCACACGAGCGCATAGTGCGGACCGTAGTGCGTGCGTACACTGGGCGCACGCAACGCAACCGATGCGTTTATACGCACTTTGAGATTCTTGCACTCTTGCGCCAAGTTGCAGAGGCTTGGGAATACTTGGTACTGAAAGAGTGGAAAGATTACTTTTCTGTTCATTTTTAGTATGATTTTTTTATGAAAGTAATGGCGAAAAGAAATATATTTGTTGGGGAGACCTAATGATAGGTAACCTAGTTAGGTGGACATAGAACAAAGAGTTTAAGAAACATTTTTGTTGGGTGGACTGATTTTCATTTTAGGAACTACCTATGACCTATGTAATGTTCTGATATTCTTGTGTAATTTAGTTTTATCTTAAATATCATATAACATACCATACTTACCATATCGCATAATAAATAACAATTTTCTTATTATTGTTTGATAAATTTTGCCATAACATTATATTGTGGACAAAGTCTACTATGGCGTCTATAAAAATAAGATAAGAAATCTCCGTGGTATCACTAACGAGGTCGTCTGTACTCTGTGTTTTTATCTAAGTATGCCAATATAAATAACAGTCTGAAGCTGTTTAGACCAGACAAGGAAAAGTCCCTTAAATATGTTCATGTTGAAATATATTTCAATATGAGTCATTTAGAATCGGGGAAGTCATAAGCACTGTTTATAATTTCTACTGTTAAAAATGCTTACATATTATAACTTTCTTATAGCCAATTCGCTTTATGCTTTCAATTGGGGAAGACGAGGGGGACTGTCCGCTTGTATTAAACGCAACATACTGCCAAAGTTACGTGTTGTTGTCGTTAAAAATAAAAATAAACATACCTGCCACCCGCTAAAGCTCGTAAATAGTGTATCGTTCTTCATAGCGTTCCCAATAGCGTAACACGCGTTCCACCGCACCTTCATATTTGTCACTTTTACTGCGCATTCTAAAAGCTTTCCTATAGCTAGCTCGCATAATGCCTTCAATTGGGGATGACGGGCGAGATTGTCCTCTCGTATCAAACGCAACATATTGCCGAGGGCACGTGTTGCGCTCATTTTTACCTGTTTATAAAAAAAATTGAATTAATGAACATGGTCTTGACTGCTAATTTTAATAGATTATGTATAGATTGCATTTTGAGCATTAATGACGTGTATTTGCTTTTATAGTAACTATTTGATATGATTTTCCAAATCTATAATTGAGGTGCATACACCATATTATTAAAAACTAGATACTTTATATTGATTGTAAACACATTGTTTATTTACACTAATATATTTATTATTCGTATATACCTTATCATTATCTGCAGCGCAGTTGACGCTAACCTCAAGTAAACGTAACAACAGGTCATCGTCTAATCTCTCTACATCCGGTTCCTCCCTGAAATCACATTGAAATATTTCATTATCAAATAATTTACACACGTGAATTAATTTAAGGCGCCCGACACGAAATATCATATAAGTGCAAAATGTGATGTCAATAATGTAACTATCACGCTTTTACTGTGTGTTATTGTTTATTTTCAATTTACATTATTTATACAAAAACACAAGCACGAGAAAATTTCGATTGTTTTAGTTGTACAGATCATAAAATTTAAAATATTCGAGTAACAAATTATACAACCAAAAAAGGCTAAAATATCGTAAGCGTGCTATTGATAAATTAAGAAAGAAATATTTGTACTTTTAAAAAATAACATATGTCTTTCCTCAATCGTCTTTATAATTCAACCCTCCAATGTTATCATATTGCAACAAGAAATTTATTTGTATACTCTAATGATATTCAATCAGCATAGCACGCGTGAGTAAGTAAAAGATATATTATGACTTTATTGTCGGAGCATTGCTAATATCAATATTATTATCGAGTTTTATTTATGAGAGGCATTAACAAAATTTATACCATGTTAACACCATACCATAAAAATGGAATTTATACCATACCATAGTAAATATTAAAGAAATCCATAGCAAAATGATACTTATGTTTTTATTTTGTTTCACAACATATATTGCTTCTTTACCAATCTCCCCATGGTTGCTTGGCAGAGATCACTGCATAGTGATAAGGCCACCCTTTGTGCTTTTATTTAATGTATTATTACCCTATATGTATTTGTTTTCTTGCGCAATAAAGTGTTAAATAAATAAAATATTAAATTAATAAATAAAATATAACTTACGCGTTCAAAACAAGGGCGTCACTGAGATTCGCGAGGGCCCACGCAGCTTTTGTTTTAACAACCAATGTTGTTTCTGACAATGCTCTCAGGATATTTTCACCGCAATCACTGACGAAGCAAATATCCTAGTGAAAAGAATAAATAACTTAACAAAGGTCTAACGCATATACTTAGTAATATTATTTTAGAAATTTGTATCATTGTAATATGCAATTTTTTTGGGGAATCAGATAAATAAATAAAGAATACACTTTCTCCTTTTTTATACTCTTTTTAGAAAAGATTCCCGTCGTTAGGACTAGGTTTTGAAATTTAAAAAAAATGATCATTTTACTTTCTGAACTATTAAACCAATATCACTAAACATTATTCTACGTTCTTCTGCGAAGGTAAATGGAAAAGCACAACAACTCCATCGTCCATATTAAAGCATCCTTATTAAAACTGAAATAAACTTAAATACCTTACCTCTCTCAGCGTTCTATACATGACGGTCATAGCGAGCGCTCGTACTGCGGCTGCACGCACGCTCGCCTCTTCGTCGCTACACGAACCCATTAGCAATGTGCAACATAACATTTGCGTTCGGTCCTGGTTATGAAAATTATTTATTTTAGTTACTTAAAAGTAAATGTATTTCCAAGAAATAAATATATACACGAGTAAATTATATTTTTAAGATATTTTGTTTTGTATTTCAATATTAGGAAAATTATTACTGACATTTCTTTCAACACTACATTCAAGTCTTAAATACACTGAAATTCAGTAAGGTAATGATAGCGATATTATTAGGGTGTGTACTATAAACAATATAAGCTAATGCGAGTTTTCAACCTCACAATGTAAAACATACCTATTATCTATTCAATCCAGTTTAAAACTTTTGTATGTGGAAATAGGAACAACTGTTAAAAAAGTGATTTCACTTACTGGTAATTCCTTAAAGGATTTCTCTCCTATATTAGCTATACAGTCGCAAACCACCGCTTTAGCTGGCGTACTCTCATGACATTGCAGTACTGTAGATAAAGGAGTTATTAACTTCTCCCACATATAAACACAATGATTTAATGGTGGTGCTTCATCTATTTGCTCTGAAACAAATAAGTTCCATGAAACTTACTTCCATTTCTAAAACACAAGCTTTACATTTAATATAATCAGTTTAGAGTCCCATATTTACCTTTTTTCACAGTACAATAAACATCCATCCAAAAATTTATAAGTGAGACTGTAAAATATTGTTATTTAATTAACATGGAATATTTACTCACCTAATTTTTGTATAGCATCACCAATAATACTTATCAATCTTGCAGTTTGTAACACGACGTCTTGGTGTTCATGAACCAACATTTCATATAAAATATCAGATAGTAACTTTATATGCGGTTTTAGTATTTCAGCTAAATGATGAAACGCAATTGCCGATAATACTTGAAGTGACTCTAAAATCACTGGTATTGCTGATGGCTTACAATTCTGAAAATATATAAGTATTGAATTTTTATTCCAGACAATACCAAAAACAAGTAACATTTATAAATGGCTGTTAAATAATTTATTTACAAGTGTATACTTACTATTCTCTCATCACCTTTAAACATCCAACCTAAATTCTTGAAACAAATATCTAAGATCCATGTATTAAAGTATGACGCATTTTTGTTATCTTTTTCAACTATCATTTCTACTGGTTCTATTGCAGTGAACATTTCATCATCAGAATAGCCCTCTTCAAAATCATCACAATCGTCCATGTTTATTTTATTTTCTTTATTTGATGAATTTGGAGTACTCTGACAATATGAAGCATCCTTTCGTATTGCTAAGAGTAATTCGTTAACTTTAGGATCAATGGATAAAACACATCCCATAGTTATCAAAGCACCAACTTGTAGTGTAACATCTGAAATTTTTTATAAACTTTTTCACTTGAAAATTGAAAAAAAGAAAATAGAAACAATTTAAAAAGGTTGCTGATCTAATATCATTCAATTTTAGAACTTTATTCACTTTTTTTGCATCAAAACATGAAATAATTCTAAGCAAATTTCTTACATACCTCTATGTAACAAAAACCTTCTGGTAGATTTGACCAAATCACTAACCAAACCTTCTTGCATCTTATGGTATGGTGTTGCTTGAACTAAAGCAGCACAACACTTTAAAGTGACTATGATTACAGCATGACTTCTCTCACTATTTAGTATATCTACTAGGATCTTATGCATACAGTTTATAATGTATCCTAGGGATACTGAGAATGGTATAAAAGATGTATTTGACTTTTTGCTGTAAAAATAAATAAACAATTTATTTTGATATAACAAAGGAAAATTATAACAGTTATGTACATAGAATATCAATAAACACTATTTTCTGGCTAAGAAAATTGTTAAGTAATAAGTAATGAAAAGATAAAAAATGTATAAAATACCTGACTTCAGCTTGTGCCAAATACATTTTAGAGCCCGATAATAAAGCTAAAATAACACTTAAGGCACTTGCTCTACTACTAGCTATAGGATCAGTAACTGCACAATATGCCAGACTTTTCTTGGAATTTTCTTCAGCTAGCCAATTGTTAACATCAGGAGAATCGGGCAAGAAAGCCCACCAATAGCCAAATAGTTCTCTCTTATCTTTTATCTAAAAAGGGAATAAAAAGATGTAAGGCATACCATAGTCATTATAAAGCACCATACAATTTTTCAAAGAAAATGCCAAGCTTCTTTTCTAGTCTATTTTAACTGGATTAAACATCTGTATATAATTCTTTAGTAAATAAACTTTGGTACCATTTAAAAAGGCTTTGTGACATGGAGAAACAATATTAACTGTAATGTGTATTATATTTAAATATAGGAAATAAAAAAACTTACCTTGAACAGAACTAAGAACAAATTAGCAGCACTCTGCCGTACCCTTGATTTCAAAGCCACAAGTTTTGCCTCTCTACTGTTTTCTACATCAGAAATATCTGAATCACTGGTTAAGGCCCAACAGGTCTTAGCTTTCACTGGTTCTAAGTAATTTTTACTAGCTGGTTTGTAAGCAGAGTTGTTTTCAAAATTTTCCACATCTTTCATAAGGCTGCGATCAGACACTGGTATTTCTTTTTTCAAGCTTTCTATTGCATTGTTCCTTTGTTTTCTTACTTTTTGTTTCTGAAATAAAATATTCATTAATTAACAATTTTTAGTTTCATTAATTTAAAAAAAATATTAACTCTACAATAGATTTGTATGGTGTTGCAATATATAGACAGAGAGAGGCGTTCTCTGGCTGCGCGCGCGAACATGATCGGAAGAAAGTTTAATAAGTGCGAAAGAAATGCAAAAATATTACTATTCAAAGCTTATTGCACCGCTCTATATACTCCACAACTGTGGACAAGGTATAAAAAAGAAAATTATCGAATTTTTAGGGTACAATACAATGATTCGTTCCGAATTTTATTCAAACTACCGCGTTGGTGTAGCGCGTCTAGCATGTTCGCGGAAGCCCGCGTGCCGGTTCTCGATGCATTGATCAGGCATCGCGTTGCTAGATTTAGGAATATTCTTTTTACTTCTAGTAACTCGATTATAAATGCTTTAACAAATTTTGGTAGCAGCATCTTGGCATTTTATGCCCGGCTTCTGCGTTAATATTTAAATAACTTCTAAATTGATACTTTTTTGTGTTATTTCAATAACTGTGTAATGTAATGTAACTCTTGTATTTTTATTTTTGCCTAACGGATCTTAGTCGTCCATTAATGTACATAATAATTCAATAAAGGATATTTTATTTATTTATTTATTATTTTTATATCACAAGTAATGTTGGTTAGAATGTATTAAACAGTAGATATCATTGCTATTGAACATGTCTATGACCAGTTTGTTTCTACAAATTTTTAATAGTAATTTAAAATGAAACTCAGCAATACAAAATCTCTAACATAATAATTCATACCTTGCCACCTCTTGTAGTGGGTTTAACAGGAGCTATAGCTATACTTTGCTGGGCAGGTAGTATTTTTTCCGGTTTACTATTTTGTATAATCAAGCCATACAATATGAAATACTGGCATATACCCATCAACTCTGGTAGAGGTATTTCTGTTGTATGATAGTTAAAGTAAACATGAGCCAATACTCTTAAGGCTGTTATAACAATCTAAAAGAAAAAAGTATCAATAAATATGAAAATATAAAAGCTTGAGCTTATAAGTTTAATTTTACAATATTATTAATCAAAACATAATCCGGTCATATTTTATTTTCACAAAATGTGGTAACTTTCTTACCTTACAATATAAAAATTCATCTTGATTTTTCATAGAACCTTTCAAGAGGTATTTAACCACAATAGATGAAATATGTTCCTTTATATCCTGTGTTAATTCTGTATCATCACTTAATTTATCCTCAATTGTTGACAGAAGACATAATATACATTTCAATACAATAAGTGTTATTTGGGAAGAATTTTGACCACTTTGGTTGATATTCTTATCTGCTTCTATTAATTTTGTAAGAAGACCATTCTTACCAATCAACTCATTAATGAACTGAAAGGAGACAAAAATAATTTATAAATAATGAAAATGAAGAAGTAAATTAACACTGTATAAAAGATTGCTATTGTATATTATCATACCAAAGAGCATGAGGTTAATTTTGCTTGTATTTGATCAATAAATTTTTTTTTTTGGTCATATTTTACAACTACATATTAATACTTTAGTCAAGTTTCAGATTAGATATTTAAAGAATAAAGTGTCTACCTTATTTCCAGCTTGTACATTAACTTGCAAAATACATTGCAAATTATGTAAGATATCAGGCAAAACAACATCTGAACATGTTTTGATACATTCAATATGCCATGCTATTACCTTCCCCAGGTGGTCATTTGATATGGGTATGTTTTGCTTGGTTATCACACTGTTGAATAAATGTGATGTTTTTGCAGAAATAAACTCATCGACAGGTTTTATATACAAGCACAGGACGTTTAATAACGAAGTTATATCCTGAAAAAAGGTTTATTAATTATTCTGAATATAAATTATTGTGATTTATATAACAATCAAATCTTACATTTCTTTTCAGAAACAGCTCCGCCTTATAAGGCAATGCATTTAACTCATCTATGAGAGAATTTATCTTTCCTGAATTTTTCTCTTTACCGTATAAAATACTACAAAGTTCTTCAGAGAGTAAAGAAAAATTCTTTGAATTCATCATATTGTTTTGATTCATGATAATTATTCATTAAAATCATTGGATATTAAAAATGGGTCGGTCAGTTCACATATTACATTGTGCGGTGCTTACAGCGCAGAATAATGAATTTGTAAAAAAAATTATAGGTAAATTAATTTATTATATAAATATGAAATTAAAAACGTGAAATGTGTAATTATTTTATTTTTTGACACACTTAATTACTTATTTGACAGATGGGTATTTTTAATCTTTCAATGTCAGATGACAGATGTCAAAAATAAAGTTTTTTTTATCTAATTTTAGCGGCTTGAGCATTAAACTTTTTGCCAATAACATGTTATAAACTGTGGTAAACAGTACAGACGCTTGCATTACCAATAAAATATTATTTAAATTCGAAGGTGGATTTGATAGTTTCCACGTAACGAAGAGTAACAAACTACACAGAAACCAAACTCCATGGTAGAAACAATGGTTCTAGAAACGATATTGTAATCACAGATTGTAATGTTTGTTGCCGTCATAGTAAAATTTTATTAAAAATATACCTTAATCGTTCGCATACTATGTGAAAAACAAACCTTGACTTCAGTAACATTATTGATCTCTAGCTTATCTCTAGCTACAATTAAAAATAAAAATAAACACAAAAAAAAATTCTGACGTATGATTTCTGTCCATTAAAGTCTTCTCAAAAAATGTCGTTTGTGAAATTTAATCACAAAAAAAGAGAAGTATCTCATCACCCATGGGAACGTGTGATAAAGAGCCATAATTTTAAGAATCTCAAATATGCTCATAATTCAGTACAGAATCCTGAATACCCCAAAACAGAAAAGAAAACGCAAATTGTAGATAGAGTAAAGTTTACCATCATAGGAGATCAAGTTACAAAAGAATTTAATTATTGCGTCAACATTGCAAATGGGCTATATAAATACCGTTCGAAATTATTTGAAGCTCCATCTATAAGAGGTATTTGAATAATTTAAATATTTCAAAGCGTTTATTTTGACGTGCATGTACTAAGCAGGTCATAGACTTCTTCACCAGTGTGAAGGTCCGTCTGGACCTGGGTATCGTTTTCTGGTTTCTGGTATCTGGCAGGCTATTAGGCTAAGGGTGCACTCACACACATCAGTCACCGTCAAGTCACCGATGACTGATCGGTGACGGTTTGTGTACGTATCCACAAACACCAGTCACCGTCACGTTGTCCGTCAGTCACGTCGCCGGTTTGACTGAATCATTGAACACATACATCAGGTTAGTGAGTGATTAGACGTGTGTCACGCTAGAGAACATGTAGCAATTGACGGTAGCACGACGCTGACTGAACTGAGACGTGACGGCACCGGGTGAGTGGGGATAAAAGTATGATACATGTATGGAAAGATTATTTGACGTGCCTGACCGGGGACGTCACTGATAGATTTCGTGCCGGCGACTGTCGTGTGGGAACAGAGTCATACTAGAACTATTGATACATATTTTTTTTAATCCTGTCCGGTGACGTGCCGTGACGGTGACTGATGTGTGTGAGTGCACCCTTAAAGTACTTAGAAATATTATAGGCAATAGGCATTAGTTCAGTGAATAATGATGCGATGGAACATTTTTGAATGCATACAATTCATTCACTACTTAGGTAGGTACATTTATAACGCCTACTCAGATTTCAGTTACAATAATAAACTCGTAATTTTTCAGGCGTAACAACAGTAGAATGGCCACAAGTTTTGAATGATTTGAAAAAGCAGTTTGGCGGTATTGCTTTCTGCTTGACTAGCAGCGTAGCTATTATACTGAACGATAAATTTCTTGGCGGAGAAAAAGAATTTAAAGACATAATAAATGCTAAATATTATTATCACATAATATTGGATTATTACAAAGAAGGCGTAGATCAATTCGTAAATTACGTTCGTAGCTCTGGGGTGTGTCGTTAATATTTTGCATCGTACCTACCTATATTTAATTATAAAATTTGATACCAGTTAAATAAACTAAAAAATTTTCTTGGTATTTTTCAGAGACCTTGTGCTTATATGCACATTTCAATAGATTCATATCCGATCGGTACATTAGTATTTATGGTTAGTTTTCATACTATTTACTCAAATATTTAAATCCAGACTAGTCTGCCCACAAATATTAAGTTGGATTTGTAATGGGTTGTAGCTGAGGCTGTTATGAGTTGAACCTTGTTTATTGATTATTATTTTTCAGCTTTATGCGGATATTGTACCAAACACGTGTGTAAATTTTCTACGACTATGTCAAACCACTAAAGGCGGTTATTCCGGGACACCCGTTCACCGCATCGTTAAAGATTGCTGGATACAATGTGGTGGATTTGGTTTGAAAAGTATCGATTTAGATTGTGAAAACTTTATTGTTCCTCATGATAGACGTGGCGTTTTATGCATGGCAAACGATGGGAGGTAGTTTGATTATTGTTTAGTACCTAGAACGCAGTACGCGCAAAATGTAGGTATATTCTATTATACGTAATAATTTACAAGTCATATCAGAATTAATGTATATTTTTAGGCACGTTGATTGTTCCACCCAGTTCTTTGTGTTACTTCAACCAGCACCCTGGATGGCGCAGAAATATGTCGCTTTCGGTCAACTTATAGATGGAGAATCTGTTTTACAAAAAATAGAATCTATCCCTACTTGGTATGAGTCTCCTTCGGTAGAAATTCTCATATATAAAGCTGGAATACTAAATCTTGAATGTCAGGACATAATAATTAACAAAGGAACTAATGCATATATTGATGGGCATATAGAAGAACTTGTTTCTTTGGGAAACCTCTTTATTGAGGTTAGTTTTGTCATGCTTTAATTATATTGAAGTATTATCGGTAATAATACATTAGTAGAGTGGTAAAATTTTTTTTAATACATCCTAGGAAATTATGGCAAAAACATTTTTGGAAATACAGCTGCGAGAGTTAGCACTGGAGGAACAAGTTCGAGGAGAAGGAGAAGGATCTGTTGAAGAAGAAAAAAAGAACATTAGAGCTACACAAAGGTATAACTGGCACTGCCATCCACGCATTGGAATATATTTGATATCGCAAAGATAGCTTTACAAATAGATTATTTTCAGATTTATTCGCAAAAAAGAAGAAATCGAGAAACAAATTCAAAAAAGTCAAACAGATCACCCGCGACCATCAACGGCCGTGAGTGATACGGTGGACGAAAATAATGATTTTGATGTAGAGGTATACGACTATGAGCCGGAGGAACATCAGACAACTCCCTATAAACACATGTCGCTGAGTACATTGAGCGTAAAACACCAGCCAGAGAGATTGTATTACATACCTCTGACGGATGTTCCTTACCCGGGAGAAAAAGATTCAACTTATAATTTAAAGAAGTATGTCTTCGATAATAACACTTTTTGTTTGTTTGGAAAAATTTTGATACGATGTGAATAGAAAATATTTATTGTCGTCCATTCCAAAATTTTTAAATCACAGGTTGAAATCAGAACCATTTTTTACCTACCCCTGAGCCATCACTTCTCGCAATAGTTAGTAGAAATACCTGTTGTTTTATCTTAATAAATTCAAAAAAAATTACAGATTCTTAAGAGGCGACTATTGTCTTGAATCCGATTTACAAAATGAATTACCCAAAAAAGTAATTGCTCCACAAGATTCCTACATTTCAGACGTTTACAAATTTGATGACGACTCGGACGAAGCTTCGTGTAAGTGAAATAAATTAATAATGAAGTTGCGTTAATTAGTATTGATTGCTATTTAATTTTATTTTTACAGTAAAATCGCTTGAATCAGAAGAAGAGAGGGAAATACGAAGATATTTAAAGTAAGTTTAGTTTAACTAGTAAGAAATAATATTATAAAACAATTTTATTTTAGGCTGACATAAAGTAGTACAAATATCTTAGCAACCTAATCATTTGAAAAACCCATTAATTTCGTAGGCTTAATGTGGATCGTGTCAGCTTCGCCGGCGGAGTGATTAAGGGCATCGCTAGAGGAGTTGGTCAGGTCAATATATTCGACGGTACAAGAAAGTAAGTTTACGAAATATATGTACTTATTATACCGTTAAAGTTTGATAAAATGAAATGTTCGGGAAACATAAACTTTTTTTATTTATTTTTTTTACTAATTATAGGTCCGAACTAATAACTGATGAAGAGCTGAGACGGTTTAGGTGATGTATAAGAAAATTTGACTTTACAGTATGAATTATATCCACGTTTCCTATAAGTGGTAAGAATTTTGTATTTTTTTCGAAATGGTTACAGAATACAATCTATAGACCGAAGATCGAAAGATTACGGGGATAAGTAAGTTAATATGTATCTTTAATAACTTGTAACGTGATTAAATTATATTCAAATTATGATGTGTTCTTTTTCGCATAGAAAAGTTTCCATAAGCATCCCATGGGGTGTAAGGGAACCAAGCAAGATAAAACGACGTCAAACTGGCTTTGTACGTATGGAGGACTTGGAAAAGATCCATATAATACAAAGAATTAGTTCACAAGACTCAAATGATTCAGATAACGGATCTTATACAAATGGCCGGTATTTTTTTTATTTTTGTATCTTTTTTATTTATTCATGTTTTTTCAAATATTAAATTCTTTTTTGCCGTGATTTTAAATTTTAATTTATTTAACGCTTAACGAACGCATTGTCGAATACAATTAATAAAACCCGAAACCATTTAAATCAAATTTAAGTAGTAGGTACCCACTACTCAAGACGTAACTAAATGCCCATGTGCCATTATTAAAAACATAAATCGTAAAACAGATATTGATCGAAATGCAATATAGGTATCCCCAAAAACGCGACATACCTATTTAACCAGTTACGCCGCGCGCCGTAATAAATTTTTAGGACTTGTCTGCGGCACTAAAAATACGCCAACTAGTCTAGTAGTATTTTTACAATAATCCTTCTAGCAAGGTAAGGATTGCACAATCGGCGGTGGCGGCACAGACGGGATCCCGCCCAGCCCGTCGCCCAACAGGTTTTGTAAAACCAGCGCAACTTGAATATTCTGACTCCGATATGGAAGTCAGACGACAGTCAGTACTGACTCGATTATATGAGAACCTGTCGAATGATGAAGATATTGGAGGACCTACTCTAAAAGAATACAGGTTAATTTATTGTTTACGAATCCACCACAAAAGATTTATATTTGCAATATTTTTAATGAAAATATTTCTATATAGATGCCGTTTTAAAATTTAATTAATCTTTGTTAAATTTATCGCTTTCAGACCCTTTGGGGAGACGGAACATAAAAATCTTCTATTGACTTATTCACCGAATTCTCGCATCAAAAGCGATGAAAATACACGGGAGAAATATTTAAGACATTCCTTAACAGTAGAAGAAGTTTCATATGACAAAGTTATGAACTTACAACACAGTAAGAAAGTGGCTCGAAAGATATCTTCTGATTACGTAAAAACTATTGACCAAATGGAGCAAAAGGCCGATAATTCGATTAGAAGCGTAGAGTACGCAAAGAATAGGCCTTCGATGTCTGTCTCGGCGTATCAGGCGAAGAATTTGAAATATGAACTTGAAAAGAAGAATGCACAAGAAACAAACGAAGGAAAAGGTAAAGGTACAATGCTATATAAAACTAGAGATTATAAATATTTCCGGAAGATTTACATTATCACATTTCTTACGAATTGGTTTGTTATTGAAAGAATCAATATGCTTATGGTAAACAAAAATATTTTTAAAGCTTGAATTCATTTTGAATTCGATGACCAAATATGCGTATAATAAAGAACTCCCTACAAACCCATCCCAATTTATTAAAATACTAAAGCCCTAATTAATTTTCTGTTGACATGGTACTTATAAATTTGCATATAAGACATAAGTTTCTATAATTTTTTTCTACAATAAAGATTCAGTTTGTACCATTATGAAAACGTGACTTTGATATTATATATTATTAATTAATTTACTTCTAAACGCAAGGATTACGATTGCCTGGTGACACTCCACTGTATTCCATGTCTGATGCAAGTAAATAATACGGCCTGATGGAAGAACTTCTATAAAATACCCATGAAATAATTTTCATAACAATGTTTTCTATTAAATTTAAAGCTACATATATAAAATTTTATTAACTATTATATATATGTATAAATTTTGATTTCGTATTCTATAAATTTTAAACTTCACAAAACTTGTGCGTTTTTTATTTAAAGCACCAAGTTCCTTTCCAGGTACAGGATCTAAATAAGGAAAACAGATATTTTTTTTCGAACAGAAAATATATTTCCATGCTAGATATTAAAACATATTTACTTTTAGTTACATATAAAAGTTCGTTTAATAAATTGATAAAAACCGGTTACTTGTATTATTCAAATACAAAGTAATGAATCAAATAATAAATAAAAAGAGAAACATTTCAATAACACTGTAATTGCACATACAAATTTCCATCACAATATTAATATTAATACTATAAGGTACGCGATACGGTTACATTATAACCAATGTACACTTAACGTGAAAATATGACCGTACAATATGTACCTATTTACATACCAAATGTACAAAATATTCATAAGTCTCACTCCCACTTCCCGCTGCGACTGTACAAAACCTTTTACGTAATATTGTACTTAACTGTACAATGTACTGAGCATTATTTGAATTTATGTACAATCACCTACACAATTCATTCTTACATACAAACTGTTAAATCTAATGGCACACGTGTAGATTTCAGCGTCGGATATTTGTAAAAACGTATAGTGTACTAACAATTTGTATACTATATTTTTCTTATTTCGTGATATCGATGCCAATAGCTAACTATTTACACTCCACTATTATATACACTTTATATTGATCCACGTTTAAGATTCGTAACATTTAGTACCCCAACTTTTAAGACACTTCATCCCTAAGTTTATCAATTCTTTACACTACCATACAAATTTTCTATAAATGATAGCTTTGGAGCTAATAAAAAATGTTTACCAACTTATATAGACATAAACAATAACAAGATCCTAACGGTACATATCTAGGAAATATAAGGAAAAAGAGAAGCGATACTTTATGTGTATTATTGGTAGAATAATTTTAGACTTTATTGCAAAGGTAATAAGAGTCAACAAGATACTCCGGCGTGTATATTATACAAGTGCACATATTATTACATGCTACTATTCTAAATATATATTGAGCAAAAACATTTGCGAGTGGTTTAAGATGTGTACCACTTTCATGTGCATAGTATATAAAATAAAATTTAAAAAAAACTGAATAACCTTTTAGTCCTTCTCTTCTATGCATCAACGAAATATCGCTTCCCTACAACCCTATTCTAAAAGAAACATTCGTACCACGTCCAATCTATTCCATTTCTAGCTAGTGACCGTGACCGTGACCGTGACCATGACCGTGGCCCATCATAGCGTAACCGTTGACTTGTGGCGCTCTGTTGTTGTTGTTGTTCTGACCGTCAGCGTTGTTGTCATTGTTGTTCCCGTTACCGTTGTCGTTTCTCGCTTCGAGTTGTTGCTGCCACATTGATGCGTAGAAACCGCCTTGCGCTAGTAGCATTTCATGGCTGAAAATTAAGTATTTTATTTAACTCTTTAACAGATATCAGACAAAATTTCTGACGAACAGGAAACATTTCAATTCGTTTATGAGGGAATTAAATTCTATATCACGATAAAACCAGCTGTCATAAAGTAGACGTAGGAATTAATAAATAATTAATAGGTTATGATGTTTTGTCTGAGAATGTGTAGCATATTTTAGCCGTTTCAAATAGTAGTGTAATAATTAAATGCAAAATTCAAAAAATTGATGAAAAATCGTTGTATGGTATCTTCTTCTTATATATAAAAATGAATCGCAAAATGTGTTGGTAAGCGCATAACTCGAGAACGGCTGAACCGATTTCGATAATTCTTTTTTTATAATATTCCTTGAAGTACGAGGATGGTTCTTATGTAGAGAAAACGTAAACATGTACCACGGGCGAAGCCGGGACGGACCGCTAGTTTCATATAAAAATATGATACGATTTTTCATATACTTAGGTATTTAACAAAATTTCTAATGATATTTGTTACAAATAAAATAATTGCTATAAGTTGAGGGCACTTACTTTCCTCTCTCAATAATTTCCCCATCTTTAAGTACTAGAATTTCATCTGCGTGGATTATAGTTGACAATCTGTGCGCTATTATTAATGTAGTACGGTTTGCACACACACGTGATAAAGCCGCCTGTAATAAAAAAATATAAAATCAATAAAAATAAATATTATGACTTGTAATGATATTTATTATGGAAAATTAATGAGACAAAGAAAACTTGCATTAGAACTGTATGTTTATACTTACGTTACATTTCTAAAAATCTTATTTATGATAGAAGATGTCACTCAATGTTAATAAAAAAATAAAATAAAATTATAATAATATTAAATAATCTGACCTGAATATTCCTCTCCGTGTTGGTGTCGAGCGCTGACGTGGCTTCGTCTAACAACACAATGGCGGGATCTTTGAGCAACGTTCGAGCTATAGCTATTCTTTGCTTTTCACCACCACTCAAACGTAGACCACGTTCGCCAACCTGTCAGAATTATATTGTATGTCAGAAATCTTAATATATATAAATCACGTGTCACAATGTTTGTCCTCAATGGACTCCTAAGAGCTAGCGCGCACGAGCAACTTTGTCTCCGCAACTATTTTGTCTCTCCCACCTATGGGCTAGTATGAAAGTGCGCGCACGTAGCGACGCAACTCCCCATACAAATTGATGGGAGAGACAAAATAGTTCCGGAGACAAAGTTGCTCGTGCGCGCTAGCTCTTAACCACTTAGCCGATTATAATAAAATTCGCACACCATGTGCAGTTCGATCCAACTTGAGAGATAGAATAGTTTAAACATGTAGGTACCACGGGGCGGACCGCTAGTATAATCATAATAATTACTTATTTATAAACGATAATTTATATACGAACGCGCACTAGAAAATACTGGCACTACAAAAATATAAATGTTCAAAGTCTTGACCTCAAATTAAACACTACCATTAGTATTGTAGCATTTCAAGTCCAATAATTCGAGGAAAAAATTTCAAAGCTTTCATTAAAATAGTTTGAGTCATATCTATCTACTACACTGTACAGTATAAGATAAATTATATTTATAATAAGCTTGCTTTAGTCTTAGTTAAAATTATTACCTGTGTATCATATGCATCAGGGAATGTGAGTATTCTGTCGTGAATGTCAGCATTCTTCGCCGCCGCTATGACGTCCGCTGAGGAAGCGCCCAATCTTCCATACTGGATATTGTACCTGACAAAAAAAAACATTTTAAAACACGTATTTTAAAAATTAATTCGAGAAATTGCAGTATAAAAATGGACAAATGCAAATTGATTATGTAAAATGCATAGGGGAATTACAAGTCTGGAGTAGTTAAAACAAAAAGTATTCTCTCCAATCTTTTTTCTTAGAATTTTTAGTTTCACTATATGCGTTATTTTGTTTTTTACATATTATATGGTACACACACAGATTGGTTATGGTTTTAGAGTCATATTAACCGTCGATGATGACAGTCGAAACGTATGAACGAACATATCAGCATGCGATGGTCTGCGCTGACTTGTCAGCGGGCATCCGCAACGCGCTTCGACACCTCATAGCCACTAGTCAGCCTCATAACCATCAGTATCGCTACTATTATTACGCTAGCGATAGCTACACAATAAAAAATTTCGACTTCGAATTTTAACCACACCATAAAGTATTAACTTGAGTAGTATACTCAATCCACCACTGTCCGCTTCACCCGCAACTTCCTTCCGTGTACGGTGAAACTGCGGAACGATTTGCCACCTGCGGTGTTCCCGAACAACTACGACATTGGGGCCTTCAAGAAAAGAGCTTATTTGTCCATAAAACGCCGGCAAAGTACCTGTAACACTTTTAGTGTTACAAGTGTTTATGGGCGGTGGTGACCACTTAACATCAGGTGGCCCATCTGCTCCTTTGCTTGCTCTGACATAAAAAAAGACGGGTTGCACTCCGGGAGTGCCGGCAGAAGTGAAAACTTGATTATTAACGTTGAGCATGTTTGATATCCATCCGTCTTACGCTTTTTCGATCAGGTCACGTGTCCTGACGCGAGTTTAAGATTTTATACCCATTACAGAAAAAGTGCTCAACGCCGCTAAAGAAGTTTTCACTTCAAAAAAAATCATGATCTTTTACGGCTCACTCACCTCACGGTGTTGTTGAACAGCACGGTGTCCTGCGGCACGACGCCGATGTTGGCCCGCAGCGAGGCCTGCGTGACCGTGCGCACGTCCTGCCCGTCCACCAGCACCGCGCCCTCGTTCACGTCGTAGAAACGGAACAGGAGACGCATTATTGTGGATTTACCGGCTCCACTTGGACCCACCTATGGAAATTTTAAGTCAAGTTTAGCCCATATGGTTCGTATAAAGAATCGTTCGCGAAAATCTGCTTGGTCCCACCTATGGAAATGGTTTGAACTTTTATGTCAAGTTTAGCCCATATAGTTAACTCGTATAAAGAATCGTTCGCGAAAATCCGCTTGGTCCTACCTATGGAAATGGTTTTAAGTCAAGTTTAGCCCATATAGTTAACTCGTATGAAGAATCGTTCGCGAAAATTTTTATAAGTGCTTCTGAACAATCTACTGTTCTAAAAACTGATGAAATGTCAAAGTTTGAAATCTACTATCTCCTGTTGGAGAAATACATTTAATGTTTGAGAAGGCAGCTAGTACCTAGTCCCTGCGTCTGTGACGCGTCATCGTGCCTTGCTATTGGTTGACGCTACGTTAACGTGTTCGCACGCAACCTCAGTTTAACCGTAGTTCTGCACTGTATAAATTAAGCACGCACTTTTGTACGCATTGTGATTATGGAAAATTAAACATTATTTCTCTTCAACACCCCAAATTTCAATATTATGCTTAACATAATTTTGTTGATAGGAAAGGAAATATACGTTATTTATATAATGACGGATAGTGAATAAATTTAAAAAATATATTAAATAATATGAAAAATAGCTCAAACTAAATTTACGTTATTTAGAAACTCACCAACGCAACAGTAGACCCTGGCGCAACTTTAAAGCTAATATTATTCAGGACCAATCTCTCGGGCCCATAGCCAAAGGACACGTGTTTGAATTCAATACCACCGCGACGGACGAGCAACTCCGGGGCTCCGAGCGCGTCTTTCACATCTGAGTCCACACGCATTAGGTCGAACATGTTCTCCATGTCCACAAAGTTCTTTTGTATCGCCCTGTAAGGGGAATGATAGTTTTATTTATAATTAAATTTTATAGAGCTGAATATATCGTCCTTTTCGAGGATATGGGTTAAATTTTAAGATTTCTTTAGAAGCATCTATAAAGCAGTATTGTTTTAAACATAATGTAATACTACAGTAAGGTAGACCAATTTTCTAAGATTGGAATATTTGCGATTCAACGGTCATTTGGAGTAAGTAAAAACATTTTATTTTGTAGCACAATGACTACTTACTACTTGTATCTAGTAATGAAAAGTTGATAAACAACAATAAAACTCACCTATAATAAGTTCCAAACCAGTTCAACGGTACATACAACTGCACGATATAGGATGCGAATAAAACATAGTCTCCGACCGTCAACTCATATGTACGTACAACCATGGACACCGCTAACAATGAACCGGCGAGTAAACCTGCAAAAAGAATTTTTTTAACTATACTGAAAAATAATCATTTGTATAGCGAGATTAATAAAAAAGTATATTGTTGACTCTTGGACTATTTTCATTTCAACTTTCATCCAACTCGTTACTCGTGGTTTTAGTCGTTAAAGCGTAACAGATATACAGACAGACTTTCGCATTTATAATATTAAGTATGAAAAACTAATTTTAATAATATTATATAACAAAATGTTGTGGCCAATTAATAGTGTCTTAATAGTATTTTGACGCCGTATAATATTCAAATTAAATTCAGATTGTTAAATACATTATACATTATACATATTAAATATATTTGCTTAAATTTCCCTAGTTAAAAAATAATAGATTCTTAATTACATGTTTAACCAGTATTTAAATAAAATTTTATTACACGGGCACGGATTTAACTTATTATTAATTTATATAAAATGGGCAGCAATTAAATACATTATTAAAGAAAACCCAAAATATACTATTTATTATACAAACAAATATTCAACACAGGTATAATAAGGTTAATAAATAAACAATACAGTAATTAAATAGATCTTAAAATAAACAATTCATAAATGCAATGTTTGTAAACAATTATCTTAATCACTTAATATGTAATGTGCTATGTGAGGTAACAAATTGAATTACAATAATTGTTAAGATAAATGGCAAATTAATTATTATGTGCAGTTAATTTATCGACTTACATATTTAAATTTTTATATACTTACCAGTGCATATGATAACATTCTGCATTGTATTCAGAATGTTCAAGGTAAGCAACGATTTGAATTCTTCTTTCTGAAATAAATAAATTTGCTATGAGTTCTAAGAAAAAAAATAACTCAATTTTTGTATATTTTTTTTAAACTACCCAAAATTTTTATTGTCAAATTCACCGAAATTGTAAACTTTATCAGTAATTACTTAGAGTACTTGAATCAGTAATCAACTATGAAGAACCAACATAAAAGTATCGAGTAGACATTATAATTATTTATATTGCAAGGAATAAAAACTTGTTTTCATACAGGTCTATTCAACCATTTCTAAGTGATCGATAAACAACCAAAGAAACGTCCATAGTGTACTTTACCTGATAATGTACAATAGCATCTCTATATGACACAACCTCATACGATTCAGCTCCATAGTACTTCACTGTTTCGTAATTAAGAAGTGAATCTACGGACCGAGCCTTTTGTTCGTTGTCAGCTAGATTCATACGCCTTTGGAATTTCGTCCGCCATTCTGTTACCGCGATTGTCGCAACTGAAAATTAGCATTTATTTATTAGCAACGAAATTTATAATACATATGTACTTATTCAGTTATTCATGAAATAGAATTGAACATTCGAAGGGTGCTTAGGCAGAATATCGATATATTGGTAAATTGCGATTTAAATCATTATTTTTTGTTGTGAAAATGTGTACTATTCTTGTTTTTATACTAGCTTTGCAAAACATAATTGAGGATCTTGTTCCTCAAAATCTTATTCGGCGTAGTAAATAATTGTTTAATCAACACTACTACAGCAGATAACTTACGTATATAAAGCAGCATAGTAGAGAAGACAATAACACCGAACCACACATTATACTGGGACACAAAGTACACTACAGCTACCAGGATGTCCACCAACGTTGGTGTAATAGAGAATAGAATATATGACAATAAGTTGTCTATGGAATCCGTTCCTCTATCCATAACTCGCAGAACCTCTCCCGTCTTGCGAGACAAGTGCCATTTAAGAGGCAGGTCGTGGAGGTGCCTGAATAACTCTAACTGGAACAATGTCAGTTTGTTAATTTTTATACAGATAATGTAAAATATATTTGGGATTCGTGAGGTGATCGTGTTATGTTCTATTAATATACATAGGTTTTACTTTAATTTAGGATATAGAAAAAATTTGGAGGTCGAAGATATTATTGAATAAATATGACCATCAACCAAATTGTTACTTGTTGGTAATTCAAAATTCAAACTTCTTTAGGAAAAACCTACTTAAATGAATAAAATGTCAAAATTGACTTAAATTATAGAACGGGGAATCGTAAATGCTTGCTCTATCAAAGTTATCACAAACCAAATCTTACCTGTAACTCCCTAGTAGTGTACTGCTGTACCCTAATCCATAGGAACGATCGAAGGTTGTTCAGGAAGCCCATACCTCCAGTGCCACCGCCTTGCAGGAACTTGAAGAGCACGTAAATCACCACCAGGTCCCATCGAAACTCGAGGGGCGGTATTGATAGACTGTTCACTGGGAGAATTGTTTATATTTATATATTGCAATAAGAAAGCGAAATCTCAATGGGATTGACTATTATTTATATCAAGATATGGATGAATTTTGCTTAGATAAATAAAACACCCCGACCAAGGATAAGTATTGCTAATAATAATAAGGTTTTGAACAGTATTCGGTAAAAAATTACGTAACAATGTAGTAAAGTACCTCAAGAAAGTGGTAGTATATTGTAAGGTGTACATTTAGTGAAGTTCCGAGTCCCCGTGGTGGGGTAAGGGGCAGATGCATTATGCATCTGTTTCACTGATCGATTTTCTTTAAGGACAAGTAGGTGATCAGCCTTCTGTGTCCTGCCAGACCGAGACATTTTTTTTTCTTCGTTGAGTTTGAGTTTAATGTATTAAATAAAGAACCAATATAAATCAAGGCTAAACATCGGTTTTTACGATAATTTGATACCACAACAAACCAAGGGTGACCTAAATCCTGCTAAATACATGCAATATAATACGGACTGTTAACCTACAGAAACACTACAAGCGTACTTTGTTGGTTATATTCATAATTCCTAACCTAATTTTTCCCAATTCTTATCGTTTTCCTACTATATATTATTAATACACTTCTTTAATAATTATTATAAAAGTAATTGTACACAACGTATCGTAACTATAATTAAATTTGGTATTCATAATACTTAATTATTTATTCAGGTCTTATAGGTGTATTTTTAAATATAAAAAAAATCTAAATTCAAATTGAAAAAATGTATTTAATTTGTTAATTTAAAATAACTGGTTTTGTTTCATTGAAACCAGAATCAAATAGAGACAGGCTGAATTTAAATGGGCAATGTCTGCATTAATATTAACTCATTGAGGTTGTTCTGTCCACGTGTTTCATTAACAGATAATATTAGATTTCGAATAATACTATTTATTATCTTAAAGTGTACCTACAATGGAAGCATTAAGAATAATGTTCGCTCCTTGAACGAGGATGGTTCTTATGGAGAAAAAACGTAATAGTTATAGTAAGCTGACATGGATGGGAAGTGCGAAGGGCATGACTACTAGGGCAACCCTCGTCAAACTGGCAGTACCGAAACACCATTCATCCCTTTTTAAAGGTAGTTTTAAATATAATGCGACTAAGTGCTGGAATAATTTACCACCTCCATTACGAAACTCGAGGACCTTATCGAGTTTTAAATATGGTTTCAAAAAACAGTTACTTACCGAGTTTCGTAACCAGCCTTAGTCGCATTGTTATTACAGCCGTACCGTAATTGTTGTATTTATTGTTTACTTACTGTCTATTCTATATGGTATTTTTAATTTTTAATTTTTTTCTTTTTCTTATATATGTATAATTGTGTTATTATAATATTGCATTTAAATTATTATTATTATTAATTCCTATGTATTGTATTTATTAGTAGATATATTTATATATTATACAATATATATTTAAGTACACAAAAATTATAGTATACCTACTGTATTATATTATATTTAAGTATTATTGATTCACATCTTTTGACTGGCACTCCAACAAGGGACTACTGAAAATCAGCGCTTCACAACATAACGTGTAGCACATGCTGAGTAGCTACCCTTTTTGGCACCACACTGATCAGCCGTAAGTACCTACCTTTTTTAATGTATTTTCTTTCTTTTTTTCCGTTTATTTTTGTTATTTTTTTTTCTGTTTGTACTTTGTGGTGCAAAATAAACATTATTTCTTTCTTTCTTTCTTTCTTTCTAAACATGTATCACGGGCGAAGCCGGGGCGGATTGCTAGTTAAATAAAGTTCATTGATTTACAAACGAGATACACATTACATAATGTCTGAAATATATTACACCAAGGTCACCTACTATTAAAACACTGCTATAAGAATATCAATATTCGCGAATCTTTTCCTGTTTCTTTAAAAAATTGTTACTGGAATACGTATTTATAATTTTCTCTTATCATATATTTGCTAATTAGCATATTATACTCAATACATATATAGTTTTGAAATCAATTGAATTTATATCCAACAATATTTTAATAATTTATAGCTTAAAAAAACGGATGATTTTTTTTTGCAAAAATTGTAATAGTAAAAATCAAATACATATATAAATTAATTTAAAATCATAAAACCCGATCGCTGATAAGCATTCTCAAGATACAATTGCTTTTTTATTGATTTTTTGCAGCCCGCCTTTGTGTTTTATACATTTTTAGAGTGATAACATCAAGTTTTTTGTATGTACATCAAATATTTGAGTACCTTACATCATCTAGGTACACAAATATGATATCAATTATGTAATCCATTGAAACTTTTATTTAATATTCGGTAAATCAGCCAGAGCACGATGTATATTATCAAAAATACTTGAGTGATTCAACTAAAATTTCTTAAACAAAATTAACTCGAACTCATGCCATTTCCACTTCCAGAAAAGGATCGATACAGCGAACAGAGGAGAAAAAGTATTGACCACATTCTAAAGTATAAAACCGCGAGCCAAACACGTTTCTCCCGATTATGAAGGTCAGACGGTTTTGATAAAACCGTTTTTTTACTATGTTCGCAATTTTTTTTTTTTTACTACGCGAAAGATACACCTGACCCCGACTATTCCTAACGTACAAGCACTAAGATAAATGACCATTACGATAATGCGATAACCCCTTGCTATTTTACGTGCCTATGTAAACAACGGACCTACGAAATTACTTATAAAGATAATGTTTTTTCGATTGTGAGGTACGTGATGAGTACAAGTAGTCTTGAATTTTGGTTTCTTATAGTTGATTATGTTCTATAGCAATTAGAGTATAATGAACGAATTAAACTTCGCATTGTTTAGATTATGGATACAGTTTGATAATTGATACAACAGATATCATTATCCTTGACAATTGATACATTTACATAAATATACATAGATTCGCGTGAAGTAATAGATACTGAACAATTGAAGAATTACTCACCGATAAGTTTATTATAGATGGGAACATACAAATTGATGACTCTTCCAGCAATTAGAGCCAAAATACATATAAGCACATAGATTTGCAACCATAGACTGTTCTTTGGCCAAAGGAAAGGTAAAAGTGTTCGCAATTTGCTAAACACATTCCGAAATGTAGATCTGTTTTCGTCCTGCGAAGAAATTAATTAAATTACTTGCAATTTTTAGAAGACATTGCATGCATAATAAATAAGAGTGTTATCGATTGTGACTGGCGTAATAATTGTGGTATTGATAAATTATAATATAATCGTTTGTAATAAAAAGCCAATTGTTTTAATATCATAATTATATAGAATATAGGTAATAATGCAAATAGTTTTTTTAGAGAACATAAAATTAAATGACTACCTGCAGTTCCGGATAAAGTATTAACATTGTCATACCGCAATTTTAAATAAACTAAAGATATGAACAAATCGTAGAAACAATATTGTAGGGAATACCTTTTTGATCAAATATTTTTCAAATTGTATAGTACCATAATAATTTTGATATGGACATGACATCTTAAAACTAGATAAATAAAATAATATCTACAAAAATTCTATAGAATATCATGACATTGTCACAGTTGGCGAAAATCTTCTAAAAATGGATGTCATTATAAAAATCTCGTGATAAAAATAACATAGACAATGTTAAAAAAATAGGTAGGATATTATACTGTATTATACAGCCACGAATATTCCGCAGGTGATCTTATTAAAAATTATTATCAGTGCATAATAATTAAGCCAATATTTTATTATTATATATCTAATATTATAGCTATATATATAACACTATGATCACTGCCAACATTAACAATTAAAAATGCTTATCACATCCTATTTATAACAATTCAAGTTCACTAATATAATATTTTCTTACCCTTGGTAGTAAATTCCTTCTATTACCATCTTCTCCTTCAAGATATTCGAACTGGTGCATAATACCAGGAGCCTTCATTCCCAATATGAACATGATCATACAAGACACATATCTCCCTACGAATAATGCCATTTCCAAGCGATCTTGGAGGCTGAAATTATAAATTAGTAAATATAGAGAAATTAATGCTGAAAAGATATATCATATAATCATTGTAGGTACATACTTTTTTAGATGCCACCACCATCCTTCCTTATTAAGATTTAAGAACGATAAGTTCTCGGACACGAATATCATAGCCCAAAATACGAGCAAAACGAATCCATGTCCTCTCGGCGGCACTGAAGGCAACAAAAATCGCCTCTCAAGCGACGCCAAATACGCTGACAGCGGAAAAACTGTAAGATTCACCACCAACGCTACGATCTGAAAGATTGATGATGCTTAAATTGTGATTTATTATCTGAGACAAAAGTAGGCTTTCAGATAAGGACTAGGTCTGGAGTGTCTGGTGAACTCATCAGCTAATTGGAAAAAAGTATTGAAACGTTTGTATGAGAAGTATCAGTTATTTAACATTTGTGGTTGAGATAATTTTATAGATACTTATTAAATTCAAATATTGTTTTTATGATATATTTACACATTCGTGCTCGCTATTCGCCGATATATTCGACGAAACATTCGTATACGAATGTCGCAGCAAACCACAGTTCACAAATTCGTCTTCCGATTACGTACGAAAAACTGGTCCACGAACGGGTAACACAAATTCGCAAATCTCAAGGCGAATAGCGAGTGCACTGTTTAAATATGCGTATTTTTTATTTACCTCACTATTTGCAAAAATGTGTGAATGTACCATTGAAGAATATGACAATTATTAAATTTTGTAATATTTTTTTTTATTAATAATTCTACTCGTTATGCAGTAACTAGAAAAAATCTAAGAGATAAAAAATAGCGTAAACACCGCATGAAGATATTAATACGGGTAGAATATAAAAACGTTTAAATTCTTGATCAACTGTATACATACATGTGCACTATAAAATGCCAAGGTAATCAACTTACTTATTCCTTATTTATGTTGTTGTATTACATAGTAACGGATTTAGTTTGTATTCTATTATGAATAAAAAACTTTTACTGAAATTATAGTATAGATTTTGTGTTCTTAGGTAGGTAAATATTCAATTGATGTACATTAGAACAAGTGTGAAAAATGATTGCAGTGTTGTGAATATGTATATAAAAATATTTTACCTATATGTTACATGCAATGCAGTGATATCAATATCTTAATTATAAATTATTAATATTAAAAAAATAAAGATACAATCGATGTTGTAAAACATGAACTATTCAACTATACAAACGCGATAAAGAAATTGATCATAAAAAAAATAAGCAGGTTCCATTTAAATATTCACTACTAATGTAGCCCGGTTTCGCGCCATTTCGACACAGCCACCAACTTTGTATTACCATAAATAATTCCGGTATAGTGGCGCGTGCTGTAGTTTATTGCTATCACTAATTAATTCTATTAACCAGATACATATGTTTTTTGAAATCTCATAAGGCAGATTTTATTAGATAGTAGCTGCCTGCACTGGATCTGTCCAGATAGATTTTTTTTGTTATAATCCTAATACAAGCAGGAACAAGTCCAACAAATCAAGTCTTAAAATGCGTTAAGTTGTTTCTGATTCATACATGTCGTAAGTAATACCAATTTCTAGTTATTATAAACAGATAGTTTGATAAGTAATATGTAAAGTAATATGTAAAATAAAATATAAGCTATACTGAATCATAAGTCATAACTTATCAATATGTTATATTAACATACACCTTATCTACTTTTATATTATTGTTCAATGTTCATATTCATTATATAATAATTTGATGTAGTTACTTAGTTAATCATGTAATAATTTTACTGAAAATAAAAAAATAAAAAAGTATACAATGTTGCTCTAATCTAGTAAGTACATACCATATATCCATAGATGTGTCCTCCTTCAAACATAAAGGCCTGAAGCAGAAACCTTATCACAGCTAGTACTGGCACAAATAATGTGAAAAATAGTTGAACTAGAAACAATTTTGATGACCTAACATCCATAACTTCAGTAGCATAGCTGTAAACAAATTGTATATCATAACTTCACATACATATAATATACTTAAGACAATTTGTAAAAATGTAAATTAAACAAATATTGTGTGACCAAGTACATAAATAATTATCACATTTAGTGAATAACAATTTTTGTTTCCAGCAATTCATATTTTACAGCTTAAGAGTCCTATAAGATTTTTATTAGAACAAGCATTACAAAAAAAATTGGCGGTTGGCAACTTGAATTAATTTTAAATTCAAATATTCTGTTCAAGGTCATATGTATATATAAAACTTTTAAATAAATATACTGGTCTGTGAAAATTAAATAACTAATCATTTTAAATTTGTAGAATTCAGTATGTGCAACATCACAATTTCTAAATGTTGTGAAACAGGTATCATATTGATTACCGCAGTATGAACAAATAAACATTAACTATGTGTGATAACATTAAACTCACGTTTGAATGATACACTATCCAATCAAGATATCATTTATCTGTTTGCAAATTCTATTTCTATACATATTCTGTTACAATTAAATGCCAAAAAATAATATTGACTAAGTATGTCAAATGTTAAAAATTCATTTTGGGGTACTTGGTAAAAAATAATTTTTCTCTACAAATTAAAGAGTAAAAAGAGAGCAATTGTAAGATACTGTGAATTCTATCGTGAGGTAATTTTGGATTCATAAAAGAACGTCAATTTTAGATGAAATACAAACATAAACATAAAGATTTAAAAGTGGAAATACATACCGTTTATACATAATGATTTGAATAACACCAAATATGAGGAGAAACACTCCTATAAAGGCTGCACTAGCTGTTTCCATAAAACATTGTGAAATCCCATGGTCCACCCATATCTCACCCAATGTTACGTTCGGCGGACAATACTCCATTGTAAAGTCTACAATAATAATTATATATCCATTAAAATACCGTTTAATATGGGCCTATTTAAAAAAAAAATTAACATCAACGTGACCTGACAACTCACTGAATAAAGATTTGAAACGTCGAACATAAAACAAACTTCGTTATTACCGGCAAGAATGTAATTCTTCCTTTTACACAAAACTTTATTAGAAATGAACGACGAAGACGCAAAAAAATTGACGCATAAATAAATACGAATTCAATATATTATGTTTAGATCACTTTTGAAATTGACATAAGTAAATACCTTATCGAAAATCCTTAATCACGCTCTGTACTGAATATATATTACATGTGTGGAGATTCTGCAAATAATAAAATGTTCATTCAAATTAATTTACACCTGAGAATGACATTTTCGGCATATTATGTCATATGACAGATGTCTAAATGTTTGACATTGACATATTATCATAGACAAATAATAGTTCTGACGTTCTGACCTTAGAGTATATAATATTATTACAATCTCAGAGGAATAAACCTATAGAGTACTTGTATCGAGCGTATACAATTTACATATATTTGTTTCTTTCTATCTAAAGAAAACGTCGTAAGAAAGAATGAGATAGCTATAGACTACAAGCTACGTTTCAACATAGTCATGGCACCATTTTTACTATAGGTACGTATTTAGATAGATAGAAGGTGATAGTGATGGGATGTGCTTCAATCGATAAAATCGTGAATGCATTTTGCATTTACGGTTTCGTGAAATAATAAATAATAAAAAAAAACAAAATTAATCATAAATTTCAGTTGAATACATTATTTGTTTAATCCTACGAATATAATAAATGCGAAATTATGCGAGAATGGATAACTTTCTCTTTCACTGCTGAACCGATTACAATGAAATTTTGTACATACACACATAGGATAGGTTTTATACCGGAAATCCCACGTGAACGGGAACTGTGCGGGATTTTCTTTAAAAACGCGGGCGGAAAGCTAGTATATTTTAAAATAAATTTTAAAACTTGAAATATAACTACATAATTTAAAATAAAGATCAATAAAGTTAAAGGAGTGAGGAGAAAGGCACAGTCAGCATGAATTTTAACAAGTTCATAAAAGGACAGTTTTAAAGAAAACATTTTCCTTACATCCTACTAATAAAGCGAAAGTTTGTGAGGATGGATGTTTGTTACTCTTTCACGCGAATACTACTAAACCGATTACAATGAAATTTGGAAAAATTACTTTTGATCCCGTAAATCCCACAGGAATGGGAACTATGCGGGTTTTTCTTTGAAAACGCAATGAAGTATGTATTTCAATAGTAGTTTCTCATCTATGAGAACTGTCATTTAATCAACCGTTTAATTTTCACATAGTTACACATTTATAGTAAATGTGTAAAAAAAATTCCAAATAAAAATTCACTCACACACAAATGTATTTATTATCTAAAGGAACAAAAAAAACGTAAGCGTAAGATTGCACAATTCTTCTAGAGTATCCATCTTGATAACACGCAGGCTCGAAATGCAGTGAACACAATCTAGCAAATTTCGACGGCGTCCAATCTACACGTCTCATGTTTTATACCCATTTCTTATTTAGCTCTGGAAATCTAAAACAAAATGAATTTATTAATAATCTAAAAGAGAAACAACAAACTAAACAGATAAGTAAAATAAAACAACCACGTGGTATTTTTTATTTTCCTGCTGTAGAAAATATACATCAATTATTTGCTACAACAACTACATATAAATCTGATATAAGAAACAAAATAAATAAATCAACGTTAATATGAAATAGATTTTTTGTCATAAATCGATAATATACGCTAGATGTGTTACAACACTACGGTGGTAAACAAAATGCCAAACTTGATAATATTGTGACATTTTTTAAAAATTATTTAATTCTTTTGTATTCCACAACCCCATAAAGTGGGTAAATGTTACAGTTACAACATAAACTTATAAAAAAGCGCTTGATAAAACCTTCAAATAGGGTTAGAACATAAATATTTATCAATTTGCTGAAAATCACTTACCGATGGAAAGATATTTTTTCATTGTTTTCATCCAAAACTCCCATTCGACTAGTAATAGCCGGTAGCTAAACATACAATAGTCATTTTAGCACACTGACAAATAAAAAGAAACACTATACACTTTATATTTTCTAAATATTTCGTTAAAAACACTAGACGCACTGAGCCCACCAGCTGGTTGGAAAACAAACTGACTGCCGGCGCGCTACGTTTGAAGACAGTGCAGATACTCTATCGCTATCTCAATCTGACTTATGCTGTTATTGACTAAGAGTAAGTAGATTAGAAAATATGTATTTTGTTCTGTCTCAATATAAGAACTCTATAGGTTTATTCCTCTGAGATTACAATAGTATAGAGCGCGTGTATGCCACAAATTGCTTAGTGCGCATCAAGAAGCTTATACACTGGAGATTTCAGTATGAACATTAACTTGTAACAAGAAAATATGACGTTGAATGACGCCTGTATGTTTTTTTATCCCTTTCATACCTAGGTAGTTAGTTAAGTTAATGTTCATATGAAATCTCCAGTGTATAAGCTTCTTGGTGCGCATCGTACAAATAGGGATGGGTAGGTATCAATTGCGTGTTGAACTATCGATAAGTTATGTAAATAAATATGTATCATAAGTAAATTTTATGTTCAATAAGTTATTAAAGGAAAAATATATGAATTAAGTATAAATATGTAATTTTAAATTTGTTTACCAACTGAATAATGTTTGTTTATTCCATTTGAATGTTTCTTCTATTAATAATAAGTACTTTAAAAAAATATGTATAATTGGAATATCAGAAAAACGTGAGTATGTACTTTTTAAATAATAAAGTTAATAAAATAAAAGATTGGGTTTAGTGCTATTTCTTTAATAATAAATCAAACATTAATAATAAATAATAATGTTTTAAAAATGTTAAATAAAAATAAGAAATAATTTAAAATGATAATATAATAAATAATATTAATAATTTTTTTTTTTAATTTTATCCATTCTACTATCAAAATCTTCAAAATCAATTTAGCGGTTCAGAAAATATATCGTAAAATTACATACTTTACATTTACACTATAAGTAATACATTCGCATTCATAATATTAGAAAGTGTATCATACAAAACACACCACAAATTTATGTATAAAAATTTTTTAAAAGAGTTTTAATTTTAAAGTTAAATAAATAATTTGTTAAAATATAGTTTTTCTAGTAAACTTTATATCGAGTACAGCGTTGGTCAGGTCACATCACTACGATCACGTGGCGGCAGTGAGGCGCGCAAGCAAGCCTGCGCGTATCCGCCTCCCACCTCCCCTTCACCCCCGCGATGCTAAATTTATTTTCATAAAAATAAGTATAACAATCGACTTATTGATGAAATGTGATACTGGAATTCAATTTTGTGTATTTTCTAGTATCGTTTTTGCAAGATAGAACTGCACATTTCACCATGTTTATTCGTAAATATTAAAAAAATTCCAGAGCAACGCACTTCGACAGCACTCAACCACGACTACAAGCGCTCGCGGCGGGAACGTCGTGTTGTTCCCACCTGTGCCTACTGTTCCCACTTGGTTATTCGCACTCTATAGATAGTATAATATAATATACTCTAAGGGGATAATATTATTAATATTATCGCAGCGCAACGGAACTGTGTTTTCACATTATTATTGATTTGATCCTGCTTAACAGAAATTATGGAAGAAAAAAAAAAGCAATATTTTTTATGGTATTGACTACTAGTTCAGCCATGAATTGTTTGCATATCATTGGCATTCAAATTAATAATAAATTAAAGACGTTGATATAAATTCTTTTTAATCTGTGGTGTCGTAAGTGGTGTCAGTTCTTGAGATCGAGAGCATAGCCAACAGATTTCAGATACCTACCAATTTCGAAGCACGGAACTACCGAACGGTGGTGGTTGTGGTTTTATTTCGATAGACTGATGGCATTGTAAAATCGTAGTTTTATGATCTATTCGTGAATTAGCTTTAACTTTATATTTGTACAATTATGCCCGACAAATGCTATTTCTCTTGTACTAATGTACAATTTATATTACTACAAAAATGAAAATGTGTCAGCGCTCATCAACAAATGGTGTTATAGCAGAGTGTTCAGTCGTCATGTAAAGGAGGTTAGGACTATCAATTGAAAATTAAGTAGGAGCTGGTCTTTTGTGGAGTGTTTGTGTAGTGAAGAAGTGATATTATCTGGTGAAGGTGATAATTCAGACTCAAAATGGCGGATCTCGAGGCTGTGCTGGCCGACGTCAGCTACTTGATGGCAATGGAGAAGTCGAAATGCACTCCAGCAGCTAGAGCAAGCAAAAAGATTGTTTTACCAGACCCAAGGTAATGTCTCTATATAAGTTGTCCTGTCAGTGACAGAAGTAGGCTAGTGCTCAGTAGACACTCTCGACTTGTTTACATATTTTGCGTTATTTAGATTCTTATGTTTTATCCTATTTTGACCATTCATTAACACTTCTTATCAATGAATCATACTGAAATGATTGGAATAAAGTTTATTTAAACTGTTGGATAACAAGGCGGCGATTCCAGTTATTATGATTATTTATACTCAATGTGAATAATACTATGAACTGGAAGAAAAAGAACTTGAGAAATTTTTGTTACAAAATAGGTATTGTCAGATATACATAATTCGTCCATGATACACAATTAGCTATCAGTATAATTACCTATTATTAGTCAGCTGTTTTCTGGACAAGAAATGTTAATTGATAACTTCGTAATAGTTATTGACCTTTTCAGTATGAAATATGAATATATGGTCAGTAGTATTTCTAAGTTACCTTTTAATGAAAATAATATAATTTCTTTATGAAAATACTTCTATAACTTAAAAAAATAAAACAAAATTTATTCTTTAAAAAAAAAAAATTTCGAAACTATTGATATATTATATGTATTTTTGTATGGAATAAATAAAGTTATAGTTATAATTGTTGAGTATTTATATTTAGCAACCTTTGGCAAATATTTTGCTTAAAAATCAGTGTGAAATAGTATCATGTCAGTGCTATTGTCAAAGGCCTGTATCTGGATCTTTTTCCTCAGTCATTTCCTTTCAAATATTTCTTTAATACAGGAGGTATAATAACAACCCTTTGCATATTTTCAAGGACAGTGATGATGGCTGACCTGAAACTATATTTTTAATGACAGCTTAATTTAAATATGTTTTTATTGTAAATATACAAAAATAAACTAAATTCAATGAACAACTAGACAGTCATAAATGAAATCTCTCACAGTTATACCTAGTCAAAAAACAACAACAATATTTATATTATGAAACAACTATCTAATGCTTTTTACAGCAAATCCCTAACAGCATTAACGGAACACAAGATAAAACTGTGTGCTCTTGTTATTTAATGTTTACATATTTACCTATTATCTTCATTTAGAAACTAGTTTGTACTTGCATAAATTATATTATATACAATATAGTCAGTTTAAAAATAGTTAGTTATTTAAAAATATGTACAGTAATTCTCTTAATAGTTCAATTAAAATATCTTATAAGGTTGTTTTCCTACTCAAAATAAAATAAGGGCTACTTATGTATTTTATTAACATTGGCTAACATTGACTTTATCTTAATATATATAAATCACTAGCGGTCCGCCCCGGCTTCGCCCGTGGTACATATGAAAAATAGATGTTGGTCGATTCTCAGACTTACCCGATATGCACAGAAAATTTCATGAGAATCGGTCCACCCGTTTCGGAGGAGTATGCAGACTAACATTGTGACACGAGAATTTTATATATAAGAAGAATTTTATATACATGTATAAGATGTATAAGATGTAAGGAAATCATCACTATAAATATTTTTATAGAGTAGGTATATATAAATTACAATAATTATAATATAGTAAGCTAGTGATCTGCCCTGCCTTCACCCCGGCATTCAGAAATCATTAGATACATCATATTCGGGGGTCGCGGAAGAATTCCAACAAATACCCGCGGCCCCATCATTAAAGCGGCTCGACGGAACACAGTGGGGTTTTAGTCGGTAAGAATCCGACATAACCCACGGCTCCTTCCCCGGGGGCCGTGGGTATCTTTGGAAGATTTCCCCACTATAAAAAAAAAAAAAAAGATACATCATATTCGTCCAAGAGTGATTTTTATTAATCGGCCCAATAGTACCTGTTATAATCAATAAGCATATGTTGTATATACAAACAAACATAGTATGACACCAATAAATCAATTTTTAAATGTCGGACCTAAAGCAATACTGGAATAGTCATAATGGTTGTTTATATTTTTATCAAAACTTCTAGGTGAAAGTTGTGGAAATGTTGTTCTTTTTTTGACTATTTTTACTATTTTATATTTGGCTAGCTTCCGCCCACGACTTTGTATGTGCATCTCCGTTTTTCCCTGTTCACGCACGAATTTCGGGAAATCCTCGGGAAAAATTGGTTCGAATTTATATGTTGTAGTTACGGTATAGTTACATATATACCAAATGTTGTTTCAACATTCCCTTTTAAAACCCATATAATAAAGGTACCGATAAAATATTCTTGAAATGGTTATAAGTTATGAAAAAGTCTGAACTTTTGCCTAAATACCAAGTAAGTTAAGAAAGTCATATTTAAATATGATTAAAAAAATAAACATTTTTTATAATAAAATGTGTGTGTAATGATTGTATCCTACTATATAATAGTACTTAATGCGAAAGTTTGTGAGGATAGATGTATGTGTATGTATGTTACTCTTTCACGCATATATTACTGAACCGATTACAATACACATATAGAGGGTAACTTGGATTAACAAATAGGATAGGTTTTATCCCGGGATTCCCACGGGAATGGTAACTATGCGGGTTTTTCATTGAAAACACGGACGAAGCCGGGCTGGTGTTAATAACAAGTTTGAATGTACACCTTTAGGGATAAATACAGGTGGTTTTATAACAAAAACTGCCTACATTTCCTAGAAGAGCAAGGTGCAAAATTACGAGAAATGTTGAAGCTTTTTGTATCCTTTATGTCATCGTAACTTTAGAAATCCCATAATGCAACTTTCATTTTTCCTTTTATATAAATTCGTACGAATTGATATTCTTCTTTCAATTGTTTGCTAGTTTCGTAAATTATTATGCTCTGAAAAAGTAATAGAATAAGAAAGATTTAGCCATATAAGAATATGAATTATGTTATATATGTAGTAAACAAAACTATAAAACATTTCGACCCGCGTTTTTATATGCTAGGTCTCGTATTATAATATGGTTTGTTGTATATCATGTTAAGGTTGGTAATAAAAAAATAAATAATCATGTGTTTTTTGTTGCAGTGTACGGAGTGTTATGCATAAATATATGGAAAAGAAGAATGAAGTAAATTTCGACAAAATATTTAATCAAGTTTTAGGTGAGTTATAGGTACTTAATGATGTTTTTTAAATGATTACTGGTTGAATTACTTGATAGTTGCATATTTCAATTAAAAACTGTATTTATCAGAGATTTTTATTGGTAAAATAAAAAATCTGATTGCATTATTTTTATCTTGTGAACAATCAGTAGTTAGTAGATATTTAATCAGTGATATGTTGCTCAAGCCCACTGAGTGCATATCGTGATAATTTAATTATTTATGTAGTAGGTACTTGTATTGAGTAAGCTCAGTTTTTATTTATGACGTATATGTATTTATAAATATAATTTCGGTATTGTTATTGCATTTTAGGGAACTAATTCCGAGGTTTTCCGTGCCGCGGACTTGTAAAAAGAAACGACTGTTGATTGTTTACGTATTTGTTGATAATTATTATTTTCTACTCAACTAGCTGACCCCACATTGTCCTGTCTTCGCACAAACTTTCAAACAGTTTATATGGCTTTTATTTTCGCATTTTTATTTTTTTATTTTTGGCGAAAAAGATTTAGAGTTTTCTTTCATATGATACGTACAGATTCCAAATGATTGCCAATCTTCGCTGTAGACTGTACTTAAACTTGAAATTACATATATGTATTTTATAAACATATCACATAAAGTCTGCGATTATCCCAAAATTGCAAAGATTATAAATTATGAAGCATAATTTTTCATTGGCCTTTCTTATTCGCATTATTATAATATACATTTTTGTTTGCAAGCTTTTGTATTGTTGGTACTACATATTTCTATTTTATTTTTAGTGCGTGTGCGATGATTGCTTAGCTAGAAAAATAATCAGGTTATACGCTTATTCTGTAGTGAATAGACTAGGTATATGATATGTAGTTGCTTTTAGTTAATATCTACTGAGCTCCCCTTCAAATAGAGAACTTAAAATAACTGTTTGATTAATGACCTAAGTGCTAATAACGCGAGTACCGAGAACAATGCTGTGGAAATTAAAATGGTGACAAAACAACTATGTTATAGATGTAAAACGATGTCACTAATAAAAAATTGCGTAATGAGGGTACTTAATTTATTTCCTGTTCACATTAATATTAATAACACAATTGAATAAACTGCGTAGTTTTTTGTGTCGATACGTTATTTGATTATTTTATAATGAAAAATCAAACAAAATAAACCTGCTAGTTTCTCGATGTCGAAACGTCAAAATGAATGAAAGGTTACTTCAAGATGCGTTGATTCAAAATTGAAAAAGTCTGCCTGAAAAGACAGTAAATGTTTACTTGAATACAAAATTTTTAGCTTAGATTTTTAGGTCTTCTTTTTAAGTCTTAACGATTCTCGTTTTAATAAAAGAAAACGCGTTTCTAGTGGGCGTAGAAGGCACAAGCAAGCATTTTGTACGACATGCAATGTTTTTAAAAGTAGCTGTAGTAGTGGGACGTCTATCATTAATTTTTAATATTGGCGCTAATCCCCCCGTGTGTCGTGTAATGTAATCTACGTAAGTAATATGTTCTTTGTGAAGCGCTCTCTTTGAGTGGGTTCTCTTCATATTTTGAGCAAAGGTTGTGAGTCGTCATTATTACTAAACCACTTAGTTCATGACCCGTTGAAATATCAGCGGGAACTAACTGAAAGTAGCTCCTCTGGGATAATGGCTATAAGTCTGCGAAATTTTAACTCAAACTTACGCTTTATTATGACTTTCATAACAAGATTTTCTCGTTGAAAGTTTACAGAAGTTGTCTCATACGTGTTTTTTCCTAATGGATATGCGAATTCATATTATTTCTTTAAAATGGATTTTATTAAAGTAGACGGATTGTTTATATTATATACAAGTGTAGGGCTTTGATCCTCTCGTGTCTCTGAAAAGCATTAAAATAGTACAACAGTGAAAAGGTGTATGCCAATATGAGTGTACATTAATTTAAAATTAAGATCATCTTCGACAGACCACAAAAAGCTTTTTACCTGAAATACCAAACACGGCACGTTAAAAATAATAAGAAGTCGTTGCAATAAACACTATTAAGGCGACTGATAGTCTATTTGAGTTTGTGACAGACTTATATTAGCAGTGGAGTTGGTACTCTAGGGCGAGTTACAAACGCAATTTACGGCCCCACTTCCACTTGCAGTAAATAACTTTATCGAGGGCCGTTCTATGAGCTATGTTATGAATGTTTTTTGCTTTGCCGCTGATGTATTTATTGGCGTGGCCAGCAAGTCAATTATGTGACATTCGGTTGGAAAATGTTAAATTGTTTTAATCGCTGGATTAAGAATAGTCCACGATCCTTCGCCCATTTTTGCAAGTGATTACTATCAAGCTAATTTTCCGTGAGTAGCTTATTTTGATGAGACGCCCAATAATTTCATGTACGAAACTCGATTACCACAATCGAGAACCATCAAATCAAAATATTTTATCCTTGTTACCTCTGTTAGCTACCACCATCGAGAGTTTCGTACATGAAATTATTGGGCGTCTCATCAAAATAAAGCTACTCACGAAAAATTAGCTTGATAGTAATCACTTGCAAAAATGGGCGAAGGATCCTGGACTAGAATATGGAGCCCATCCAGGTACTTAGTTATTTTAGAGGTTCAATTCGGTAAAACAAATTTAACATTTAAATAAACATTTAAATATTTTCTAAACACTTAACTTTAAAAAGAAGATAATGTGTTTTTATGATATTTTTTTACTTGTAAGACATTCTAGGAAACTAACGTTTCGGCACAATCTCTTTCCATGAAATAATTTGATCCTTTAGATTATGTTAATCACGCATTACACATACAATCATAATGTGCTAATATACACCGATCCACCGTTTTATCACATTGTTCCTAACCTTTAAAATTAAAAGACAAAGTGTATCCTGTGACATTTACTAATAAGCATACGTGTTTCAGAAAAGAGAGAAAGCTAAAGAGTTGATGTTTTCAAAGCATTATGATCGTCAGAATTCTATTTAATGTGAATAAAAATACCCAGTAAGGACAGTATCTTATCTAATGTATAAAACGTGAGAGAAACAAAGATGTTAGAAACAACTTGAAATTTATTAGGCTTCATTTCTGGCAACATCTCTTCGTGTTGCATAATAGTTTCTAGAATTGAATATTGCGCGACTTCAAGAAAACTTTTATTATTTCAATCCAATAAATCACCAGCGAGACTTTCAATAATTGGATTGCATCAAAACTCAAATTCTATGAATCATTAAGAAATCAAACTTTTGCTATCTTCAATAATTGAATTTCTTACAAAAATCTGTTGTAAATTTATTTTTCTTTGGAATTAATTAATTTCCAATTGTTTTAGGTTACTTATTATTTAAGGAATTCTGCGAACAAACGTCAGAGGAACCAGTGCCACATTTAAAGTTTTACGAAGAGGTATGATTATGTCGTACACACCCTTCTATTTCAAGTCCAAATATATACATATTAAGAAATGAATGTAATGAATTTGTTACAGATTAAATTATTTGAAAAGCAAGAATGTGTCGAAGAGAGGCGGCGGATCGCGAGGGACATTTATGATAATTTTATTATGAAAGAACTCTTAGCTCATTCCCACGTAAGGATATTATTTGAATTAATACTATAAGTGTAGGAATTCGAAATTAGCTTTGGATAGCCTCGCGAGAAACGTATTATCCGGAAAACCAATATTTTACGCACTTATTTATTAACGAAAATTGTATTTTCTTGTTGCTATAATATTATATATGTATACTCGTAAGTCGTATGTATGTGGAATACGGTAAACGTTGGTAAAAATTAATAAATTTTCGAGCTGTTATATTTTGTATTTATGCAGATACCTACGTTCTGGTAATTAAAGTTTTGGTAGCATTAACAAAATTTGACATGTGCAAACTTCATTAAATACCAGTCAAAATTTCCATTACCATCGAAGCTAACGTTGTATGAGTTTCTTTAAGTACACACTTTTGGCGTCGTTCCAAAAGAGTGCCTCTTCACAATCGTTCCTTCCTAATCGAACGTGGATTTAATATCTTTTAGACTATTATAATGCTAATCCTCAATGTTCTCGTGTATTTTAAGTATAACAACGGCCGTCTCGAGATTTTATTGGGCATAATTAAAATGCGTTACTCTAACCGCGCGCCGTTACAGTATGTATGTATATGCTTCTTCATTAATGCATTTACGAGAGCATTGTTTATCGTACTCTATTTAACGAGCAACGTTGCGTTTTCATTTCCACGAAATTCAATTGGGTAGCATATCGGTTTAAGACGTGATTAAATCAGATACTGACGAATCTATATCCATGTAAATTAGAATACAGCAGCAATAATCTATAGTAACAATACATTCTGTCACTGTGTACTTGAATCACTTGAATGGTGTTTGCTGTTTTTCAACACAAGCAGATAAAATACGTCTATAAATTCCCTTCGACGCGACCTAATTCCGCTTAAAGATTGCGTTAAAAGTTTCGTAGCTCCTTGGTGAATAAATTGAAGAATTCAAACGGCTTTTTCAATTTGATGGGAATTGTTTCCTTTTCGACGCGTAAAGACTATCTACTTATCTGACGGAGCTGTATCAGAGAAGCTATTTAGCGATTAAATGTAAATAAGGAGACACGTTTAAGACTTAGCTTATGAGAATAGAAATGATAATTATTAAAACGCGTGTTGAAACCAGACTGCTAAATATACAAACCGCAACGTCCGTTTTGTTGATTTTCATATTTCAATTGTTTATTTAATTCCAGGATTATTCTAAAGAGTGTGTAGCGCATGTACAGAAATATCTAATGAAACACGAAGTACCACCGAATCTCTTTGAGGTAAATGTCTGTATAGCGGTATTTTGACCCTCGTGAGCTTATATGTAGGTATTCTAATATTTTATTCATGTTTTAGCCGTACATTGAAGAGATTTTTCAACATTTAAGAGGGGAGCCTTTTAAGAATTTTCTAGAAAGGTGGGTTGAGAACGTGTTTGTGTTGCGTTTATATTTAAGTTAATTTATAATTGAAAAGAGAGTGACTGTTTATTCTTTCTTATAGCGATAAGTACACGAGATTTTGCCAATGGAAAAATTTAGAATTGAACATACAGTTAACAATGAATGACTTTAGTGTCCATCGTATTATCGGACGAGGAGGCTTCGGCGAAGTGAGTATACTTAAATACAATTATCCGTTATTGAATTTAAGTACACGTGCTATGTTTATTTAGAAAGCTAGTAGACATTTTGCAGTCATGTGATGTGTGACATTCCAAAGTAACGAAATAAATATGTACTTGTTTCGACTCACGTCCATTACATATTAAAAAATCTTTATAAACACAAACAGTTCAAAAAATTTAATCCTTCAATGTAAAACACCGTTTCTGTTAGACACTGTATAGAATTTGTAGTTTGTACATAACTCCAAAATACTATAAAAAAAAAACTAAATACACAGAAATTATGTCCGATTAACAATTAAGCTTTATTGCGGGAAGTAGACAACTAGTAGTTACGTACCTACATAATATACACCGAAAATGCAATAAGATGATACAATATAAACCACAACGAGTACATTGTATAAGCAATAGTTTTTCAAAATCGATTGAACCCAAATTTCTTCAAGCGCAAATAACAATTACCAACTTTGGCAATCGCAAAATTTGCATATATTTTCATGAATTTAAACTAAAACCCGTCTATGTATACAGGTATATGGATGCAGAAAGGCGGATACAGGGAAGATGTACGCCATGAAATGTCTGGATAAGAAACGCATCAAGATGAAGCAAGGCGAGACGCTCGCACTCAACGAGCGGATAATGCTCTCTCTAGTCAGTACCGGGGTGAGTCCATGTTTTATTACAGTTTGGATTTATTGATAATCTGTAGTGTAAGTGCAATTTGATAGGGCTTATTCTTGAAAACAATTCAATGGACAGTTCTTATTAGTATCCTGTGACGGAGAAATAGAACTTTAAACTACATATACTATTATAAGAATTGTGGTAACCAGACAGCTAGGTTGTATAAAATATATCTATAATAGCTGTGCCCCGCGAGAAATCGCAGGTGAAAACCCGCTGTCGAACCTGCGGGAAAAATGAAGTAATTCTATAGATCATGAATTATTCTGATATAATGCATTTTACCTACTGTAAAGTTTCATTCAAATCCATCCAGTCATTTTTCGTGAAAGAGTATCAAACATACATAGAAACTTAGGTTTTTAATATTAGTAAGATATTTAAGGCTTTTTCCTCCATAGTATATGCGTACTTTTTAACCGACTTCAAAAAAAGGAGGAGGTTATCAATTCGGCCGGTATGTTTTTTTTTTTTTTTTTTTTTTTTTATGTATGTACACCGATTACTCCGTGGTTTCTGAACCGATTTACGTGATTCTTTTTTTGTTCGATGCGGGATGGTGTCGAATTGGTCCCATAAAAATTTTATTCGGATAGGCCCAGTAGTTTTTATTTTATAAGCATTTTTGTCTGTATTTGTAAATGTTGCAAGTGCAAGTTTGAAGTCGGTTGTTTTTAACGCAGTTATTGACTTGTTATATGTAGGTAATTCCTTTCGTATTACAATGCAGATGCCTGCAAACGACGTATAAGCACATTATTATATTTATTATTCTTCTTGTTTTACTCAACGGTAACTAAAGTATATTTAAATAATGGCGTATTTAAACTTTGGAGTTCTTTATTTATTTGCTCACGTTGAATTCATTTGAAGTTCAACCACTTCAACAAAAGTTTAAAGTCAATATTGTTGTTTTATTCTTGTTTATATTTCACTTCTGTACTCATCCTGCGCTTAATAGATTCAAACACCGCTAGACACAGTTTCAGAGTAGGTACAAAAGTTAAATCGTACAAATAATAGGAAAAGTTTTATGCACTCACTATATAACCTGAATATCATAGGGCCTCGCGAGGCGAGCACTCAAGTGCCTAAATTGGGTTTGCGTACGTGAACATTGCCTATCTAGGACGTAAAATTGTAGTTTCACTCGAAATTCTTCAGCATTGTAAGGAATTTAAAGTTAAGCATGCAGGATTATGGTTAAGCCGACACAATTTTTAATCTCCTCTACTGGCTGACGTAATTATAAAGACACCTAAACGTTGCATTCGTTACCTTCTCAACGACATAAATATTATATTTTCAAAAGACTGAATGAAATTTTTTGATGTGAAAATATCATAAAAATTCTTATTGGATAGTGCGAACGAATCGTCTAAATTTTAAAACGCGTGGGTCTATCAGTCATCGGTCTGTCACAGTTCTAAAAAGGTATTGATAGATGAGCGCTACTAAAAATGTCCACATAAACCAAAATCCATTTTATTTTCAACACATAAGCTCGCTATGATTATACTTCACTTTTCATATTACATCTTTATGAAATGCACACTATGAGAGATATAATATGAAAAGGTAAGTCATGTTTTAATGAGCTTTTCTGTAGTTTGTATAAGTTAAAAGAAAGTTCTATTCAAGGATAATGTGAAGAAAGAGATTTTCTCTTTGCGTAGGCGGTGGCTCTATATTTTTATGGTTACGCATAAATAACAGTTTCAACGATCCAGTTCCTTTTCTATTAGTTTGATAATAATATAGCGATACAAAAAATACTGTAAATATTTATTGGATTTAATATGTAGTGCAAATATGATTGCTAAATATTTTGTTGACACATTAACATCAGTAATTTATTGTATGTAGTCATTCGTATGTTATAGACTTTTTCGTCTTGCTTTGTCTGAATACTTTGCAATGTAATGTGATAATTTCGATGTTGTAATTTTGCGTAAATGCGAATATGGAACGTGTCGTTATATTATAGATATAAATTATACGATTTATATTTATAGATATAAATCGTATGTTATTTATCGGTTATCTGTAGCTTAGTCGATAACAGGCTACTTTGATTCAGGACAATAGCTTTACGATATACCTACGTATAGGTAATAAGCGATATTGCATCGGGGACATAAACGATATCCAGCCAATTGGACTGAAACGAATTGGCTCGCCCTCAATTTGTCGACGGACTCCAATCCGCTTCCGCTGCATTTTGTTTTATAATCCCAATTGATTCTTCCCCATTTTGCTCATCAACGTGCACTTTCCTTTAAACGACAATATAATGTGTTGCTACATTTTTATTATTGCCGACCTAAAAGCCTTAACGTAACTTTAACGAGGTCGTCGGTATTGGAACTTTATAAAACGGAAAACCGCCTCTATTCCTCCGCCATAATGTATTAAATTTATGTAAGTTTTGACATGAGTTTTCTTTTGGGCCGATCTCGGCTCGAACTTCATACTATTATATGGTAATAAACGATTTAGTTTTATGTTAAAGGGTAACAAAACTCGGCTTTATTAGGGTTATCCGATATTGATGACGTTTATGCCCACGCATTTCGCATAGCTATAGATATAAACAGGGTCCATGTTATTCGGCGATAAAATTGCTGTAAAACGTGCCTGATGTTATGGGAATCTCAGTGGAGTATGATAGATTGGATATTTAATCGTATATTGCAACTGAATGCAATCACTCAGAAGTTCAGAACAATTAGTATTTATTACATTACAGTATTTGTTGGGACTTTTTATTAATAGATATCAGCTCATTGAGACGGATGACTGAGTTTAGCTTTTATGAGCGGTCGTCTGGTGGCTCGGCGCCGCCTCGTCTGCCAGTATGGGCAAAATAACACTTACACGACTTAAATCTTTTGGACACGGTTCGTCTACAAGCAGTTGAGCTTAGCTATGTACATCAAATCCGCCCAATGACTTCATTTTAGTCAGTCGAGCAGATCAGATCAGAAAAACTTTAAAGTACTTATCACGAAGTTCATGTGGATGATACTCATACGATACAGAATTTACCCACACAATAGACGTTTTAATTGTAATAGATTATTCATTATAGCAATTCAACGTATATCCCTTTTATTTTAATGTAAGTCAATTATGATGTTATGTGTAATTAATTTTGATTATCGTTAAAGTGCTTCTATTGATAAAATTGGTTAGCTTCGCAATGATAAAGATACGTCATAGCAGTTTATTAGAATACATATTATTATCAATGTAATTATATTTTGATTATTTATTACTAGGCTTATATGACGCAGGTACAGCTACGTAGGTATGTTTTAGCAACGCTATACGAGAGTGTACATTCACATGGGCGCTTACGCGATCGCTGCTCAACAAAGGGGACGAATTCGTAACAAAAACATAATTATTATTTCCGTTTGCCACACCACAGGTTGACGTTATAACTGAAAACGTTTATTGCCTGAATGCTATTTTAGCTTTCTAGTTTCTCAACACTTCGAAAACCCTCGATTTATGCGTCGGATGTTTTTTTAAGGTGGAATAGTTACCTAGGTATTGCAGTTATGATTTCACTAGAAAATTTAGAGGATGTATAAAATAATCGGTGATATACGCCTGAGTGGATAAGTCTGGGGGAAGTATTACTGTTCTTTGCTCATCGTACGAAGAATTTGCTTACAACGAGGAAAATAAACATCTCAAAGGAAAAAAGCTTTAAAATGTTGCACGTGTGTTAACGTCACGAGAATTCCCAATAGGTACCAAAAAGTGTGGCAATTGGCATACGTCACCGTAGTCCGTAGTGGCGGAACTTTCCTATAGTCATCAGACCCAGTAGGTATCACGTAATACTGACATCAGTTAGATTATGATAATAGTTATTGGTTTAATGTATATTTTGCTATTTTTATCAAGACAATATGTCTATATCCTAAAATATCCAATTGAAATTGTTAAACTGCATTGTTTCCAAAGAGCATTAAAAGTTAAACTAATAAGTGTTGGTATCTCAGTAGATCCTTAGAATGTTAGGTAATCTTATAAGAAATAGATCACATGATTTATTCCGATGTTTACTCGTCTAGAAAATATCAAACGGCCGTATTTTCTCAAATCAAAAGCTAGACAAATATTTCTGCGCCATAACAAATATTTCTCCATATTTCAGGTGGACTGCCCGTTCATAGTATGTATGACGTATGCGTTCCACACTCCAGATAAACTTTGCTTCATACTGGATCTTATGAACGGCGGGGATCTACACTACCATTTGTCGCAACATGGCGTCTTTAATGAGGCTGAAATGAAATTTTACGCTGCTGAAGTTATATTAGGTGAGAATTGAATTACTTTGTTTTAGTGCATCTCCTAGTTTGTTATTAACTTAGACTTGTATAAGTTCTCGATATTATATTACGAAATAGAAATTATCTTCAAGCTCAGTTAACGGGTATTACAAATAAAATGTAGTGTTTAGAATTAAGAAATTTATAAGTGAAAGACGTTCCCAAATAAATACGTTATCATTAATCCTATTTATTAGGGTTCCGTAGCCAAAATGGCAAAAACGGAACCCTTATAGTTTCGTCATGTCCGTCTGTCCGTCTGTCCGTCTGTCCGTCTGTCACAGCCGATTTACTCGGAAACTATAAGTACTACAGTGATGAAATTTGATGGGAATATGTGTTGTATGAACCGCTACAAAAATATGACACTAAATAGTAAAAAAAAGAATTGGGGGTGGGGCCCCCCATACATGTAACTGAGGGATGAAATTTTTTTTTTCGATGTACATACCCGTGTGGGGTATCAATGGAAAGGTCTTTTAAAATGATATAAAGTTTTCTAAAAAACATTTTTCTTAAAGTGAACGGTTTTTGAGATATCAGCTCTCAAAGTCGTAAAAAGTATGTCCCCCCCCCTCTATTTTTATAACTACGGGGTATAAAATTCTAAAAAAAATAGAGGTGATGCATGCTAATTAACTCTTTCAACGATTTTTGGTTTGATCAAAGTATCTCTTATAGTTTTTGAGATAGGTTGATTTAACTGTAATTTATTATATTTGCTGCTACGGAACCCTTTGTGCGCGAGCCCGACTCGCACTTGGCCGGTTTTATTTAAGTGTAATAGATACCCTATTAGGCTTTTATCTTTTACGACAAGGGTGCATTAACTTTTTGTCGGAATCGTGTAAGGAGAAAGCTGACGTTCTATAATGAGGAGCGAGCGGAGAGGAAAACTCAGTGTTTCATAGTATTTGGTTTAAATAAATAAATTTACTTAATACATATGAACAGCGACATGAAAAATAATCCCAATGACGAGCTATCGCAGCAATATAAAGTAACATCTGTATCCTAAATCACGGGCGTATGCGTCATTTCGATTATAAAAGATGAATCAAACATACTCGTATCAAAACGAAAGTCATAACAATATCATAAATAGCTGAGTTACAAAAATAGGCGTGATGGTTTGTTTAAAATCGTGCTAGACCGGCAGGCAAGTGGAACGTGAAATACCCATTAATATTAACTAGAGCGACCAAGCGAGCTGCAAGTACGTAGCTTGAATACACGTCGAGTGTGACGATGTACGACACCAAATGGGCGCTATTTTATAATTCCCTTTTATTTCTTGTATAAAGCCGATTTTTTTAAATATAACTGAATAACTGCTAAATAAATTATCAGCAATTGTTTGTGAAGAACGGTTTTATGGGTAAACACTAAACATTCAGATAAAGCGCATGTTTATTGAGATACTATGAGATTTGTACAAATTTTTAATACGTTGCTTGAATAGACGTTGAATGTGATACTGCGCCAAATTGGTAGCACTTTGCAAATGTGCTTCGTAATTCACAATCACATATAATTCGAGTATAAAAATGATTAAATTTAAGAAACTCGTATAAACATTATTGTCCTACATTTATATGAGGTCTATTAAATTGTTTACAAATATGTAGTGCTTTTATGAGATTGAACGTTCAGATAGATTTAATATGATATTAGAATATTATAGTTTTTTTGCGAATTGGGAATTTTCAAACAATGTTGACAATAATATGTGAGACACCATAGATTAAATACTGGAAATTTTTCATTGTGAACGTGTCGATTTGTATTTTAAAATCAATACAACAAATAATTGTTAAGATTGATTTAGTGCACTTGTTAATACTTATCTGAAATCTTAAATTTTTTTCCTCTATAATACTTAGCTGGTAGCATTTCTTCAAGCGATCAAGTTTATATCAATAAGATGTATATCAGACCTCTTGTAGTCTTAAAGGCCAGATGTATATCACCACTTTTCTATCTTATCAGAATTTCTATAGTTTCCAACTTTCCAGTGAAGAATGATGTTTAATTTTATAATAAAAAAAAGGAAATATATTATGTACCTAACTCAATAATATAGCTTTTTACTAGTGACATTATTTTCAAAGAAGGTATGGACTTTTTAATTTTTGCATTATCCTCTTGATATTTTATTTTACATATTATTATTGTGTTGTGTATTAGTGTTGTGTGTAAATAGACTTTTTAGCCTTAAATATAAAGTTCAATTTCCTTTGTAATCAGGTCTAGAGCACATGCACAAACGTCACATCGTGTACCGAGACTTGAAGCCGGCGAATATCCTGCTCGACGAACACGGCCACGTGAGAATATCCGATTTGGGTCTCGCATGTGATTTCTCCAAGAAGAAGCCCCATGCTAGTGTGTAAGTGTCATTTTAACAGAAAATATTATCGAATGCTTTAACAAAGTGGAAAGTAAAATCCCGATTTTTAATTTTTTGTAGTTATGAAATGTATGCAAGAATATAGCCCTAGTTTAGTTTTAACCAGCTAATAATTGAATATTACGATACGAACCTGAGTATGGTTTTATCTGCTACTAGCTTTCCGCCTGCGGCTTCGCCCGCGTTTTAAAAAAAAAACCCGCATAGTTCCCGTTCCCGTGGGATTTCCGGGATAAAACCTAGCCTATGTCACTCAGAAATGATGTAGCTTTCCAACAGTGAAAGAATTTTTCAAATCTGCCAAGTAGTTTCGGAGCCTATTCAATTCATACAAACAAACAAACAAACAAAAAATCAAACCTTTCCTCTTTATAATATTTGTATAGACTAGCTGCTCCGCGCGGTTTCACCCCCGTGGCTCCACTCCTGTTGCCCGTAGCGTGATGAAATATAGCCTATAACCTTCCTCGATAAATGGGCTATCTAACAACGAAAGAATTTTTCAAATCGGACCAGTAGTTCCCGAGATTAGTGCGTTCAAACAAACAAACAAACAAACAAACAAACAAACAAACAAACTCTTCAGCTTTATAATATTAGTATAGATTACTTACAAGTGAAATGCTAAAAATGTCACTAACTATTACTGTTTTACTGTTACGATTCAGTATGTATATTAAAATAGGTTTAACTCAGTTTAACTAGACCAAGTAGATCATTCTGTTCTATGACTATTTATTCAGCCCACTAAAATCTTATAATTAAAATTATAATATATGACGTTACATATGTATTTTGTAAAATTAAATTGTAAAACTGACATGATTTAAAAGAGCAACTATGGAGTTTCATACTGCTTTCCGAATCGGTGGTAAATTTTAAAATATGTAATTACGTTTCAAAAGTGCTTCATAAGAAGTCTAATTGAATAAATAAAAATGTGTGCGTGTACTAGTGTACACACGTAAGAAGTGAAACTTCTCTATGACCTTATTTTTCAAAAAATAATTTACTATATGCAACTTTACAGAAATGCGTCAATCACGCGTGGTAGGGATAAAACCAAGATGGCGCGTAACGGAAAAATGTTACACTAAATTTTTTTCCAACCCCGATAAAGAAGTTTCACTTCAATATATGTTTGAGTTTGAGTTTGAAAAAATCTTTCATTTCAGCGGCACGCACGGCTACATGGCGCCCGAGGTCCTCTCCAAGGGCACGGGCTACGACTCGTCCGCGGACTGGTTCAGCTTCGGCTGCATGCTGTACAAGCTGCTCAAGGGCCACTCGCCGTTCCGCCAGCACAAGACGAAGGACAAGCACGAGATCGACCGGATGACCTTGACAATGGTAAATATCAGGATTTTGTTTTGGGCTTTTTGGGGTGTTGGTAGAAAGATTAGCCAAGCTTTCATGTATACAGTTACTAAGATATACGCAAGTGTAACAAAATCGGTTATGTACAGAAGTGAATTGATACAGACTTAGATTATTAAACCTTGAGATGATAAGGATTTTAAGCGCTGGAAAATCTCAGTATTACTATTATTAATATAATTTAATAGTCTCTTTTTAGTATCGATCGATTTTTTCAAAAATATTATTTACATTTGAATTTCCATTACCTACTTAGTTACTTCAAGTTTGTTTATGAAAAGTACAAAGTTGCGTACAAATGTTTATTGTTTATTCTAAATGAGGAATTTATTGAACTTCTTAATTGTCCTCTTAGAAATACCGTATTCCTACAGACATTTCGTTTATATTCTGTTTTCCGATTTAAAGGAATTCATTTTACGCGCAACTTTCGAAAATACAACAATTATGTCATATTACTGGAAAAATAATGTTCGCGCACATTACGCGAAGCGAAATTGAATCACTTTGATTTACTGACCGTTGAATTCGTATTCACATGTAGGTCAATGATACTGTATGTCACATAACCGCAATATATCACGCATCAAAATGAGAGTTCACATCTCTGGTTCACTGGAGTAGGTTGTGTGACGTCATCGTTTAGTCATAACACGAACTTACGAATTTCTCGATCATGACTCGCCTATACACATATTATGATATTACACAGGTGTATACAACATATTGTAGGTAACGCTATTGACGTCAATAAAAATAAATGTCGTAGGTAATTTAATATTTTTTTAATGAATAACAACATTGTTAACGTCATTACGCTAACTACACAATAAAATAGTAATAACATTGATTGATGAATTATCACTGATGTACGTCAGTGTTAATAGGACATTATTTTATCGGTAATTAATTTAATAGTTATTTTTATCTATACAATATGAAAGAAAATGTTTTGGAAACTAGAACATGTGTTTTTTTATTACTTTATGAAATATAAAAACTTAATTTTCGTTAAAAAACAAATAGGTTTTGAATGCTGCTTGGATGTACAGGTGCTAGTTTTATTTTTCTTAGCATATTTTTTTCGATAAATATTGTATATTATATGAATATTTAATAACTTTAAGTGTGATTATGTAAATAACGCACTGACATTATAAAAAAACTACTGGATCGATTAAAATCTTTTATCCCAGGTTATTTTGCATTTTTTACGCGTGTTACCGCGGGAAAAGTCAGGTCCCAGAATAAGTGGCTAGTATAATAATAATTTGATACATTACACATTACATATAAAATAAGTTTTCTAAAATACCTATAATCAATTTTTATTCTATAGTTTATAATATTGTAAATGTATGAACTATTATTATTTTATAACAATTATTATTACCAATAAATGTGCCCTTGGACTTGATAAAATAATGTTAGAGTTAGAAATATAATGTCTACCAGAATGTGGAGCTGCCGGAGTCGTTCAGCCCGAGCCTGCGCAGTCTGCTCGAGGGGTTCTTGCAGCGGGATATCAATAAACGGCTTGGATGTAAGGGAAGAGGGTAAGTAGTTCAAGTTTTATTAGTTTTATTGAAGTGAAAACTTCTTTAGCGGCGTTGAGCACTTTTTCAGTAATGGGTATAAAATCTTAAGACGATACACAAAAAAAAATCCACTGCTTGGCGGGCGGAGTCTAATAGCTCGCTATCGCGAACGCGGGTGTGCGCGAAGTCATTCTTGCAAACTCGCCGCGCTGCCGCTGGCCGACTCGGGACAAACATGTATGGAGTCGTCATACAGTTATAATATTGTTATACTGTATTTATTTAATTGTTGATTTATTGGTTTTATTTTCTTGCTTATAAACAAATAATCTTCTTTTAAACAACTACTTAGACATTATTAATAATTATTATTATTTCGTAATGTTAACTTTATTACAAAATAATACAGGTTATAAATAATCTTTAAAATAACAAAAAATATTGTTACTCTGAAAAAATGAAATGGTACTCAATAACGCGGACTACTGAATTGATTTAGATAGAATTTGATGCTGACGTAGATATTACATCATGGCCAGAAATGAAAGGTACTATTCTTGAAAGAAGTCATAAACCCTATAAACCCTAATTCTTCTCAGTCAAAGTCAAGAGTGGAAGATATCACTAATACAGTAAAACTGATGCGAAACTTTGGATGTTAATTTGTATATTTTTTTGTTAGTTGTTACTTAATCACGTCAAGACTACATTACCAATTTTGATAAAAATATAGCTAATTGCCTGGTTTTACACATAGGATACTTTTTATCCGAACTGAACACTTCTGTGGGATAAAACAGGATTCACGATATAACCTAATTCCACGCGGGCAAAGCCGCGGTCGGAATGATATTTTTTTAAATAAAAAAATTGTTTTAAAAAAAACACAAAATATATTGACGCATGTATTTATTTTTTCCACTCTATTATAATTGTAATTATTCATTACAAATAATCAAAATAAAATAGCCAGAACAAAGTTAGGCCCTGGTAGGGTAGGTAGGCAGGTACAGCAATGTGAGACGAACACTGGCTTATTTATACCAAAAATAATGTATTATAAACATTAAATTAAGTTTACAACAAAAATACATAATATTAGCTAATGTGAAAACGAATCAACCAATCATCCCACAACAATGAAATGTGCACACAAATATTCATCCAAATCGGTTCATGTGATTAGGAGGAGTGACTGCAGCGCCATCTTCCGGGCCCAATTGTGTTTCCAGATCACCCAGGAACTCAATTTAATATACTTACACAAAATTTTTCGAAATGAAAACTCACATTACTATGTAAATATGAATATAAACCTGTTTTAGTACTAAGCAATTTCCCGCACAGGTGTAGTAAGTATAAATGAAATAAATATCAACATCAAATTCTTTATACAACATACTTATCTACCACCTACTAAGAAATGTAATTCTTGAAATTTTTTCGTATTTTTTTAAATATAATACTACTCCAATGAGCTCCTGTTCCATATTACATCCACCATACTTCCACTAAGTTCACCATGATTTTTTATTTCTTTGCACTTTGTTGCTTTTTGCTAAAAATGGAATCATGCGATAAAACCAGTAGAGCGTTGATAACATACATTTTTGACTGAATAAAGGTACTTACGAAGGAGTGGGTTCACATTGTGAACAATCAGTGGGTTTATTTTCCTTCTGGATTCCGGATTTCTGAAAAGATTATTTATGCTATAAATGAAAAAATCTTACACATTCGTTATGTACTTAAAACAGGGGTACATATCAAATATCGTCTATAATACAATTATCATCAAATTTAAAATAAAACCAACTTACTTCATTAATTTGTTCCAATTGTAAGCATTCTTTTTCCTCCAACCTTTATGTTTCTTCTTTTTATTTTCTTTATTGTCCCCATTTGTCTCATTTAGTCTTATCGTGTTGTCACCCTTTTTTACGATTGCGCAAGCGACACAAGTTCCCCGTGTGACGGCCGTAGCGGGAATGACTCGTGCAGCGATCGGGGTAGGAAGGTACAGGGCGGCTCTGGCTATATTGGCTGGTCGCGCGCTAATTTCAAGTATTTCTTGTTTATTTCAAAACCATCGCATATTTCAAAATTCTAACACGGTAGACGTATAGGTTGTATATTTTATAGTTAATATCCAAAAAGTCGTAACTTTACGTTTGTTATTTTGAAGATGCCAGAGATTAAAAAAAAATAACAATGAGAACTTTGTATTTTTTTTCTATCGAGAAAATATCATGGAATCATGTTTCTAAAACGGTAGACGTATTGTGTTACTATTGAACTTTCTTGTCAAGAATTTTCATCACGACAACTTTAATAATATAAAAATTACGAAGGTTTGAAAAGGGCCGTAAATGTTAGAAAAATTAATTCATCACCTTAAACTCGCGTCAGGACACGTGACCTGATCGAAAAAGCGTAAGACGGATACCATTCCAAAATATCAAACATGCTCAACGTTAATAATCAAGTTTTCACTTCTACCGGCACTTCCGGAGTGCAACCCATCTTTTTTTAGATTTAGGGCTGGTTTAGCAGCTTCTTGATATGTTCTAAGTTTATAGTTTAAGTGATTGATAATATACGATCGTAAATACGTTTAAAAGTATAAAGAAAGCTATCAGGGTGGTCAATAATGCGTTATCAGGAAGTGGTGAAATCGGCCCTTAATCTCATAAGCTAACACCTGACTTCATTGGAATATATTGTGAATGTATAAAAATGTTGTAGGTACATAATACAGTATTCAAAATGAATAGAAGTAGCTTTTGAATAGTTAAGAATGTATGAATAAATAATATATTGCCTGTAGATAACATCTTACTTGAAATGAGAAATAAAATCTAATTGATTGTTATTACATATTATTATTTTTTTGAAATCTTTTTTGTGATCTAATGCATGGAAACTGTGATATTAGAACAATTGAGATTATCTATTCACGACTGTTATCTTACACATAATATTACAATGTACACAAAATCACCTCAAACCAACCCCGCAGTGCCGACGAGGTAAAAGAGCACGTGTTCTTCGCGGGCATCGACTGGCAGCAAGTGTACCACCAGAAGTACACGCCGCCGCTGATCCCGCCCCGCGGGGAAGTTAACGCGGCCGACGCGTTCGATATCGGCAGCTTTGATGAGGAGGACACTAAAGGGATTAAGGTATTATGACGTAACAATAAGATGGGTTTTCTATATTTAGTTATACTATAAGTACAAGATACAAGTATTTCGCTTAACTCGGGACCCACGGTTGTACAATTGTAGGTCATATGTCACAAATAAATTCATTTCATTTTTAACACGCTTTTATTAGCTTCACTTGTATGTTTTTATGTAGCCGACTCCTGTAGACTCAATTTTGACGTACACTTGGATCAAGGATTGGTGACCATACAATAATTTCATCTATTTAGGCGTGTTTTTTTTAACTGGATATGTACCTTATTTATGGATATGATATTACATTTACAGACTACCTATTTATGAAAAATATTTAATTTCAGCTAACGGAAGCAGATCAAGCTCAATACAAGGACTTCCCGCTTGTAATATCGGAGCGCTGGCAGTCTGAGGTGGCTGAAACTGTATTCGAAACGGTCAACCAGGAAGCCGATAAGATGGAACACAAGAAAAAGTCCAAACAGAAACAGAAGTTTGATGCCGATGAGAAAGGTAACTTAAACATTTAAATTGATCTTCAATGGTATTTTCTAATAAGAAGAAATATATTTTTCTATAATACGACACTCAAAAACATGCCAATTTATTTTGTTGTACTCAAAGAGGTTTATATATACAGCTAGTAGTTATTTACTTTCTTGTTATGAATAAATATTTTTCGCTTTTTCAGAATCCGATTGCATTCTTCACGGCTACATCAAGAAGCTAGGCGGGCCGTTTGCCAGCGCGTGGCAAACCCGTTATGCCAAGCTGTATCCCAACAGACTCGAGCTGCACTTGGAGAATAGCGCTAAACCTGAAATGATTCTACTGGATATCGTCGAAGATGTCTCTTCTGATCTGGTATCAGTTAAGGGCGAACAGTGTATCGTACTCCGCACTAGGAATGACACTAAGATTGTCCTCACCAATACGGTTGGTTAAATAATTTTAAAATTATAATTTTAATAAATTTTTTTTGTTAAACACGCACCTGGATTCTGTTTACTGTTTTATTAAAATTATATAATTGAATTATGAATTTAGTATTGTGTCGTTATATGAATTTTTATATTTATAGTATTGTGTTGATTGTAAATGAAAATGAATCATTTAATAATATTTTACAGGACGAGATAGGTCTGAAGGAATGGGCACTATCACTACGCTCTGCGCACAAATGTTCTCAAGAGCTACTGGCGTCGATGGCGAAGAAGGCTGGTAAAATCTACGGCACAGATGGTGCCAAGGAGTCGATGGCTCTCGGGCGCCCGCCCCCAGCCGCCTCCCCGGCGCTCACGAGAGCCCCCAATGGGAACAACTAGCACGAGCTTTCCGCGCCCAATAAGGGCGCGAAGATGTTCCGCCGCTCCAAAAGTGCGGCGCAACTTATCAAGTGAACCGTTGTACCGAGTGAACTGTGACGCGCCGGTCTCGCGCTCGCGTAGTGTAAAGTGTATGTGCCGTGGTTGATATGTGAGTGCTGCTAAACACGAACAAGACGCGGATCGTCCCGCGGTTTGGCGGCGCCCGCTCCCCTCAGGTAAGCCACGCCCGAAGCCAATACGTTGACGTTGCGGCTCATAGAGCCACGAACTATAGTGATAATTAGGACTGCCAATTATTACTAAATGAATGCTGTTCGCATTTTTTTATTGTTGTACGAAGTATGTGATAGAACCGATCAAATTTACGGAAATTAATAATAATGTATCAACTCGATTTCGTTTACCTTGCAGTAAATTTTCAACTGTGGAAAATATTTTTTTTTTTATAATTGTTTGCACCGATTGAACTTTGTAATTATAAATGTTCTGGATGTTGTATTTAAATGTGGTAGGTACTGTAAAGAATAATTAACGTAATGTTGATTAGATAAATATAGCATTTACATAATTGTCTGTTTTGTGCAATAGGACAAAATTTATAAAAAAATGTAATTATGATTCCTATGTAAATTATTAACATTAGAATGTTGTGACATTTTAAAGTCAAAATTAAGTAATGTATTAATTATTATAGATGCTTCAAATATTCAACTAATATTCTAATTAGGATTTAGCACTCTGTTACATCTCTGACTATTGCACATAGAATAATTTAATCAATATTTTATTAAACTACTGAATTTTATTTTATACATCTGATGGCTCTCTTGTGCAATTTTTTTATTATGAATATAAAAGTTCCTTTTTATCAAGATACAGGACTACACATTATTTATTGAATTGTACTTAAATAATAGATTTTCCATTCGTGTTAATAACTACTATATCTTTAGTTTTCTTGTTATTTATTTACATAGAAGTAAATGTAAGTAGCTGTAATTTTTTAATCTATTCATGCAAATTATAGAGGCAATAATCATTTAACAAAGTAAAAGCGTGACAAGTAACAACAATAGTGATATTTAATGTGTTTAGAGAATTTTTTAAAACATTCACTATGTATAGTTTACTGAATATACCAACATTTTTCTACTGTTTTCTTTATACTATAGAATATGACTGCAGATAAATTAACCATTGCAATAATGATTCAACTTAATAGAGGGCTTATATGCCTGATGCAGATTTAGAAGTACGTATTATGGGTCTTATATCATATAAATTTTATACATGTTCTTTTTTATTACATTGTGTTACACAATTGTGCATTGTAAAAAACATAAAAAAAACATGTCTGTGTATAATAATTATTTAGACAAGATTTTGAAAATTTATTCTCAAAAACATGTTACATTTATTTATATTTTTTTTCTTGGATTTTATATACATTTTACTGAACGGAGAATAAAGAAAAAATATTCAATAATTCCAATTTCAATGATTTTATCCGTAAATATTAAATAGCATAGATGATAGTTAAGATGAAAATAATATAGTGTTAAGAAATTCTGTAAGAATAGACTTTTTATATAAATACATAATTTATGAACTTTGTTATGAAAATATTTTATTATTCATGGGCTGAACTTGTGTTTCAATATATATGTGTTTTAATAGTTTGATTTCTATAAGTACAAGGAAAGACAAAACAATAGTATTTTAATTCTAAGTATTTTAAACCACATGCTTTTACCTACTATCATAACATACTTAAAATAAATTATTATAATTGTATTTCTCTAAGACAACACAATCAATTTAAATACTCAAATTAGGAACAAATCTATTCACAACACACTGTTATATATTTATTATAAGGTAAGGTTAAATATAAATATTAACTTTAGTGTATTTAAAACTAGAACTGGTGAATGTTTAGGTGTATTTCATATAACATTTTAAGAACTATTCACTCAATATCAAAATTATAATGTTTTTAACTTATCTATTTATTACATCCAAATTAAAAAAAATACATCACAGTTTGTAGCTTCGTCAATAATATGATATATTTTCTAACTTTCATACTTTGATAGTAAATGTTAATTTTAATGGTATTGCATAAGTGTACTAACTATCATTGTCTTTAAAAGTGGGATTAATGCTTCACATTTCGTCTAAAATGTATGTTTATTGTGAAAATGAAATTTATAATTAGAAAATGTGATTGATTTATCTCAATAGGATATAAAATACATTAGATGCTAGTCAATTAAATTTAAAAACGGGATTATTGATTGAGTGTAGATGAATTAATGATAGTGGTTTAACAGTATTATAGGTTAGCTGGTGAGAAGTGTGATGTAATCATTTTATTCTTTTGTAGACAATGCTGACTAGATCGACTTCTTCACAATTTTATATCAATGTATATCACTGCTTTTGCTTATGAATTGTTTATATTTTTGTCATGGACGTATAAAAAAAGACGGACGCCGTATTACGAACAAACAACGTGAAGCCACCATAGTAAGCTAGCGATCGTGTAAAGACAATAAACACGCACACACTCTCACCATAGTAAGCTAGTCGGCCGCCATTACATCGTGAACTACCGACTGATTAACTGCGTCACTGTTTCACAAAAAACATTAAAATGCCGTCTTGCGTGGTTAAATGGTGTCGCAACAGTACAATTTTAAATAACAAAACACGAGGGATTACATTCCACAGGGAAGCAAGTTATTTCTTTTATGTTTTAATGACAAAATTATTACGGCAAAATTTATAGAAAAAAATACAGCCGCCATTGTCAACAGGACAGCTGTTGCCATGGCAACATGGCACACACACATGGATGTTTCGCCGCCATTACTAGGCTTCACTCAATGTTTAGGCGATATACCGTCCGTCTTTTTTTATACGTCCATGATTTTTGTATACATATTTTTTCTTTATATCTGTGTTATATTTTTACACGTTTTTATTGTGTTGAATCACATAATTTGAGTTTTGTATACACAAAATATCTTCCAATATTCATACTGTGACCTTTTAAAATAATATACTATATATGATGTTACATATATATTAATTTGAAGGTCAGAACTATAGTTCTTAACATTCCTCTATGCCAAATAAGTAATAATGTGTGGATGATGAAATTGCATTTAACTATATATTTTGTTTTTATTTTTGAATACTTTTATCTTATTGTGCACTTACTTCCATGCAATACATTGCTTAGATATTGGGTAATTTTTGTATTAGCGTATAGGACAAGTGTAAGTAGCTAAATCTGCATCAGACATTGTGTTATTGTAGAAACCTCTGTTAGAAAATATTTTTATTGTGAACCTACATTATATGTAGTAAATTGTTTATTTAATCAGTGATGTGTTTTAATTATTCACCCCTTTATAATGTTTATCACCATAAATTTAATAGTAAGACATAATTTTTAAATATTTTTTATTTATTAAAATGCCTGTGTAAAATGCCAATAGATAATCTTTACCTGTACATAAATCGTATTTATTGTTTATCTGAAATAAGATTTGATCAATCACCAGTGTTCGCATGACATATCAGGAACATCACAATGACATAAAAATTAAATATAAATAATCTAGTAGTGAACAAAATTTATGATTAATTTTCTTGTGTTTATTCATTTTATGAGCATTTTTATTGTATTTATAAAATGGTAGTGGATACAGTAATATTCTATTCTTCATTACTCTTATGCATTTCGATCGGTAGTTACTACAAAAGAATAGATGATATAACAATGAAACGAAATTATGGAACTGGCCTAGGAATATTACTAGCGTGTTTAATATGCGGGCATCAAATATACCATACTGTGCTTTTGGTGTGGGGAAACATAGTCATACTAAAATGCTGTGATAGAAGGTAACAAAGTTTATAACTAAATGGTTCCGTTCTAATTAGAATTTACTATGAACTTTACATGCTTAGGGTGTGTTAATCCAAGTTACCCTCTATATGTGTGCTAAATTTCATTGTAATCGGTTCAGTAGTTTTTACGTGAAAGAGTAACAAACATCCATACATCCATACAAACTTTCGCCTTTATAATTGTATTAAGAATAAAGATAAGTTTACATTTCTATCTATTTACCACGTAACATAAAATGTATTTTTTATTTAGATATTTACACCAAGTAAGCATGGCATATACCTGGTTATATTTGTTTTATTTGCACCAAAATGCAGTGAACGATTACGTACTTTGGGTCCATCAAACCTTAGCATTAAGGCTAGTAGGTCTAGCTTTTGAGCTAAACATGGCCCAGAAAATAAAATCTGAACCAAGAGTGAGCATGACAAAAATGAATATGGGCGATAACGATGTTTTGTCTACGGATCCATCTGCGGTTGATATAATAACGTATGCTTATTATTTTATAGGATTACATAGAGGTTAGTATATGTTTTAACCTATTTAATTATCCTATTAAATAATTCCTATATAAAGTTTTGTATATTTAATCTGCATTTGAATAATATTTAGAAATATAGCTACACTTTCATCTCAAAGTAGTCTTACTCACTGTTTTATACCAATTCCCAAGCCCCTGGATAAAATACCCGAGAGAGATGCAGATAAAAAGTTCATTTTGGCAGAGCAGAGAATCGTATCTTATAGGATTCAAAGATAAAGCTAAACTCATCGTTCCTAAACGTTTTAGGACCATACTATAGGTGGAAAATATTTGAAGATCATTTCAATTCTACCTTTTCCACGTTAGGAGATTGTAGAATAATAACTGAACAAAAACTAAAAAAGGCGTGTATATGTGCTCTTGGTTATTTGTTATTGCAAATAAAGTTTTCCACTGAGGTGAGTTTCATAAATATTTAAGCTTAGTCTATAAAAAAGAGAATTAGATAAATTATTCTATCAACACTTTTAGTTCTATTACAAGCAACAATTTTATGACGATTACGGCACGGATTTTCGCTACTTGTACAATATACCACATCTTATAACGTATTTTCTGAAATATCAAATCACTATGCTGTTATGCACAAGCGTTTGTACAGAATCTGGGTTCGGTGTTTATCCCGCTAAATGTTTACCTATACCGGGATACGGACCATCTGCGCGGTTCAGCCTCTTGAAAATAGTGTAAGTATTTATAATTAATTAATATCCAAAATCCATATATAAATAGCTAATACATATTATCAAAGTTTTCATCTCTGTGCCCATCTTTTGCGACGTATTCACGGCACCGATTATGATATAGGCATAAAAATGACATGTAAGGTAGTAAATGACTAATATTATTTTTGAAATGGTAAGACAGGTAGTCTAGACTTTGCTCTTCATTGAACTGGAACCCTGAGAGTTCAAATTAGGGTGGTTATTTTTTTTGTAACAATACTTACAGATATAGTTGTGTAAGTAGTTACATTTAGGAGTACATATATCTCAATGCATTTACCTAAATGAATTTTTTTGTAATATTTTCTTCAGTGTATCGAAAAATAATTATTTTATTACTTACATTTATGCATGCAATTTAAAAGTAATTTTGATTATATAGCTCGTTAATATACCAAACCAAATATGTAGAAAGATACATATATTAATATTATTATACTTAGGTAATTACAGGAACGCCTTGGTAGGTATATTATTTAAACGTTTGAATTCTAGTTATTAGGTATTTGATAAAAAAATGAGTTAAGTAAGTACACATTACTTTGTGTCAGATGACTTGATGATTTATATATAGTACATAACGGACAACGGTTTCCTTACATAGAATATACTTATCCTACCCGCCTAGGAAAAAATATACCTACCTACATAAGAGTCTTCAGAGAAACAAATCGTATGAATTTACGTAGGTTATGAACTGAGGTACCTACTTACCTTTTGAAACGCATCAAAAAATGTTACCTAATTAATTAAATGCAACGTAACGTAGACCTGTGACTTGTGAGATAGACGGTAGTACCTACTAGTGAATGACGGTTGGAAGATGCCTGGATTAGTCAAGCTTTGAATTTTATTTATTTTGATTTTCTAGAGCTACAACTTCTGATGCAGCCGTTGAAGAGGAATACAACTTTTCAATGTTAAAATGCTTTGACAATGAGAAGTTGTTAATGGGACCGAAAATGAAAGACTCGGTACGAAGCTGGGATATGCCAACGCGCTATTGGTTTTGGGCCAATGTGTACAAGAACAGTTTAAAAGCTAATAAAGAAGTCCGGTTAGTATTTATAATTTGATGGACGAATGTTTTTTCAGACTACATATATATTACATAATGTTACTATTTAAAGCGACAACTACGGTGTAAGGTAATCTATGTAGAGATAATATGGAGATTGTTTCTTCACTCGTCTTCATGTTATATAAATTACTAGCGGTCCGCCCCGGCTTCGCCCGTGGTACATATTTACGTTTTCTCTACATAAAAACCATTCTCGTACTTCAAGGAATATAATAAAAAAAGAATTATCGAAATCGGTTCAGCCGTTCTCGAGTTATGCGCTTACCAACACATTTTGCGATTCATTTTTATATATAAGAAGAAGATAATATTGGTATTATTGGTAGTTAGTTATTCATTTATTCAATTATTATGCTTTTAGAAGTGCTTGGTCCTTTTTTGCTTGGACAATATGGTGCAGCCCGACTTTGCCACAAATAATAGTTTCTACCACACTCTGGGTTTATATTCACCTTGAATCTGAATATAGTGAACTCTATGATACTTCCGGAACAGTAATTTTTCTTAATCGTTTTTAAATTGAATAATGATAATACGTATAAACTAATTAGTTATTGTATTCAAAGTAAACTTGCACTTTGATATTAGTTATGTACCTAAGTACATAACAGTATTTATATTTATTGTTAATTATAGTTGCAGCAGATACTAACAGCTAACAATTTAGTTAGGTACTGATATTGTTTGAAATTAGTGATATCTACATAGGAAGGTATGAGGTATCTACTTTAGAAAATTAGAACCGTTAGGAAAGATCTAGTTGTACCTACCTACTTTAAATACCTACCGCTACCTACCTAGATCTAAGCCTGCCTGCTGAAATCTATTTCTTTGGTATTAGAATAACTAATAAGTCATTTAGTTGGTAAGTATTATTGTTATCACTTATCATCTAAGCTTATCATTAATGAAATGCATAGCCAATTTACTTCTATTGTTGGTAGTCTGTCATTAAAAATAAGTGATAGGTAATTACTAATTAGTATTCCCTAACAGCTATAAACCTGCCTTATCTTTTTTCGAAGTAGTCAAGGAGTCAATTTTATTTACGAAGGAATAAAGTTTCAGAAATAAATAAATAAATAAACTATACTTACATGCGTAGTGTGTACGTGTAGGTACTATTGTTTTTTTTATTCTTTAGAGTAACTATTTACTAAGTATAGAGACTAAAAATCTGTTGCCTTCCGATATTTCGTAAGAAATCCCCTACAAAGTCACATAAGTAGTTACAAAGTTTATCATGGGCTACCATTACTCACAGACTTTGATTAAAACAAATGTCACAGAATAATAAAATTTAAAAACCTAAATATTAAAACATTCGGAAATATTAGATACTATTTACTATACTATATTTTTTAATAACGTAGTCATCTATTTTCAGATGAAACTACCTTGGGATATCGGTTTTTCTATAATGAGATTACTCTGCTTGATTTATTTGACTCCGTGTTTCGTAGTAAGGGACACCAGTGTTGTTTTAAGGTATTACAATTCTATATTTTGGGTGTTCCACCTCGTGTTATTAGCGTTAATGGTGGCTGCAATTGCCATTTACAAAACGAGAGGCGAACAAACTTTATAAACGGTTTTCTGTAATAAAATTTTGGAACTTGACAACGCTTTTTATTTCTTAACACCTACACGAAGGTACCTATAGTAGAGCCATTTTAATAGGCAACATTTGACAGTTCAACAAAATTCAAGAACGTACAGGTAAATTAGCTTGGAGAAATTTTTGCGTTTGTAGTAGTGTATGGTCAGCAAATAAAATAAAACAACATTTTATTTTTAGTTTTTATTTTATACAGGGTTACTTGTAAAACACCAGCAACCTCGCAGGACAAGATAGCTAACATCATAAATAACAACATTTGTTCTACGACTTTTGGCATAACGCAATAAATTATTTTTAAATGATTTTTTAAACTTTTATTGTACTCTCCTTACATTTGTAAGTCTATGTTCTATTAATTATCGGATGGACGACGCGACGCCCCCTTCCCCCTCTCGTTCGCTTTTTGTTTACGTAATTTTTGGGAGGCGTAGAGTTTATAATATTCAGACGGAAAATTAAATGAATATTTATTTTTGTATGAAAATAAAATCTAACAAATTATCAAAAGTCGAAATGTTGTTACTTATGATGTTAGCTATCTTGTCCTGCGAGGTTGCCGGTGTTTTACAAGTAACCCTGTATATATAAGGGATTTTAAATTAAACTATATGTGTTTCTCCTCTGAAAAAGATGAGACTTTATTTTAATATTTGCACATTTAACATACATATAACTTTTACATTAACAATGTTACTAAAATGAAAAATTTACTAACCTGAAAAAGAAACGACATTTAAAGTTTAATTCTTTAGTTTGAGAAGTCAAAGGCTTGCCTCGACCATGTTTTAACACTGGAGCCATATTGAATTAACAATATAAAGTTACAACACTTACACACAAATTAAACACTAGTTATGGCCCTGCCTTCATACAAAACTGCTGAATACGCCGTTCGCACGGGAATAGAATGTGGATGCGATTTCCCTTATATAGCATCCAAGCTTACGTCTTTATAATTATTAAACTGTATAAATTCATTCTTTAACTCCGGTCTGCATCGTGCAGACATGGGTGTAAAAGTCTCATTTTAGCTATTAAATGTAGTTTTTAAGTACATCTGAGTTTTCATTTGGGGCCTCCGGCTGCGGGACATGTAATTCACTTCAACAAATATTATAACAATAATAACAAATAATAACAACAATCAACAAATACAAAATTTATCAATTAAACTACGTACATAATAATTATAATTTTTGAATGAAATGTGCTTTATGTTCTAACGCTACCAAACGACTGCACGTGGCACCTGCGGACAGCGTAAACTGGTTTATTCTGGTTTTGTGCGTGTTTCCACTTTCCACTATCAAGTGACGATTTATTTATTTGTTTTGTTTCGTAATTATTATGGTCAAATATTAATTATGAAACAAATTATTATGGACACGATATTTTATTGTTTCACGGTAGTCGCCTTGTCGTTTGCTCAAGGACGTAAAATTGAATGATATATTTTTTTTTATAAAGTCAAAACTAGGGATGTAACGATACCGATACCGATACCGATATATCGGCCGATATATCGGCAAGCAGATATATCGGTATCGCCGATAATAAATCAACCGATACCGATATTTTTTTATTAAATTCTTTCTTTTTCTTTTATGTTTTTGCATTGTATTCATTCATATTGTTTTATTTCTGTTTCTGTAATAGTGTTAAGGAAGAGCGGAACCTCCTGACACAAGCATTTTATTTGCTTACTAGGAGTGTTCCAATCACAAATTTGTTTATGTAAAGGAAAGAAATAAATAATTTTGAATTTTTTTAATTTTTAACGTGATAACGTTTTTAAAATCGTTTTAGTCGGGTGACATGTTCATAAACTTGTGTCACACCAAAACCTCACGAGCGCGATCGCAGGTATAACGAGAGAGAGACGGACCGATCTCCCGTTTCATCTCGAGCGCTGCCACTGCATTATGTTATCACGTAAACATCTCGATCGTAAACCTACTTTACAAACAACCAATTTTTTTGATATCAAATAATTCAAAAACCCGCGCCCAATGAACGATGCGGGAGGCCGCCCGCGCGTGCGCACTTTGTTTTCTGAAAAAACTCTACCAATAGTAAACTTTTATTAGGTACTGATTGTATGTGTATTAAAAGGTACTTAAAGTTTAACTGACTTCGTAAAATAATAATACTAAAATAAATGGTTTTGTTGTTTTTTGATTTGGCATTTTTATGTAAAAGAATACGATTAACAGTTGTCTCTGTTAAATGTTGGTAACTTTTTATGCATAATTCACTATTTATTTTTCTACCAAGCCATCCATATCGGTATCGGTATCGGTATCGCCGATACATTACTACAAATATCGGTATCGGTATCGTATCGGCAAAATCATGTATCGTTACATCCCTAGTCAAAACCATTTTCTTTCAAATAAAAACTTGTTTTTATTGAAAACAAAAGTGTTGCTAGGAATAAGTATAAAGTTAAATAGTAATGTTAGGATATCGAAACATTTTTGTATAGGCCAGAACGATATAGTGGAAACGCGCTCTAAGATCTGAGTAATATACACACCACTACATATGCAAAAATTTCTCCAAGCTAATTTAGCTATAACCTAGTAACGACGACATAGAATAACATGATATTTCGTTTTGTTAGAACTGCAGATTTGCTTGACTTTTTTCAATTACAACTACATATTTATAATAACAATGACCGATACAAGTAATTTTAAGATTTCATTTTACTGATAAACCATTTTAAACATAATAAACAATTTCTGAATTGAAGAACTGACGTCACTACAATTTTGTGTCAATAAACCTTTTTTCTTTTTAAATACTAGAGACGCTCTGAGTAGAGACGTTACTCTAAAAATCGAAATATGACATCTAGAATCGAATGCATTGATTACTTGTGAATAAAAATTATCATAAATTAATAAATTCGATTGACAAATGTTTCAAATCCGTATCGATTAATTCACTTTAATCGATGTTTTTAAGCAGGTTACCTCTCTTCGAAGATAAAATTGATAGACGTCAAATGTTGCCTATTAAATTGGCTCGACAATAGTTGTTAGTTCTAGAACCTGAATCACTATACATCATCCTATGACTGAAAACATTGTACTTAGGTGTTTGCTATAGTCCTTTCCACCTAAGATGATTTCTGTGACACATCGATTTTTGACACGTGTAGAGATGTCGGTTACTGAAATCGTATCAATTGTTTCCGATAATCGATAATATTCTATATGGAAATGAAATCGATTTGAATAAAGTACCAAAATTAGTTTTTTCGGCATTTCGCCAACAATTAACTAAGGAAACTTAGCAAACAACAGCAACAAAAAGTCAACAATAACAATTAGTATCAATAACAGAATACCACGTAAAGTATTAATATAAAAATGCAACTTGTATACAAGGCTGACGCACTCGTACAGACGATTGACTCGATTGACAAACGATCACAAGATGGGCGCCGATTATATGATTTTCCAACTCTATGATTTTTCAACGATCCATTTCATGTACACGAATTGCGTAGGTATTATATTTTTGTGTTATTTTATTTTATTTTTCATTATATTAAACTAAACGATACTGTTTTTGATTTATAAGCTTATGATGTTTCATTTTTATATTTTTGGTAATAATGCCGCCATAAAATAAAAATATTATGCACTAAAATTATTTTGACTTTTTAAACATAAAATTCGTAATTCGGAACACGATGAAGTGTCACAGGAATCATCATAGGTGAAAAGGACTATAGTCGGTTACGAATAGTTACGTGACTTGAAGTCTATATTGGGTGTGATTAAGTATTTTTGCGATATTTATTTATGATATTTTTTTTAATTTGAGATATAAGTACATAAGTACATTGTTTTCATGATGCGTAAAAATAGTTATTTATCAAAGCTATTGTTGATGATACAGTAGGTATTCTTAATTGCGAGTATAGTGGAAGGAATGATAGTTAATTAATAAAACCATTCGAATATTCAATAACAAGTATTATTTATTTCATTAACAGCATATTGATTCACACAAAATCTCAATAAAATTACCTAATACAATAAAACGAAACAACAGCAAAATACATCTATCACAGATATTTCTTAATCAAGTATTGGAAGACAGTTTTTGGTCTGTATTTTTAATTATTTGCGTGAATGAACAAGCAAATATTGTTACATTATAGACCTATATAAAATACAATTTAAACATTCGATATAATATGCAAAATCTATTAATTGCAACTGATAATATGAACTCGACCTAATCTTATATTTTATTAGCGACAAGTGGAAACACTTAACTATGTTTAACATTATTGTGTTTACTTTGTACTGCGCATTATATAAGGATGTAATAATATGTAAATATGAGCGTATCTATTTTTATCTTAGTTACGTTTCACCTCCGACGCAGTAATATTAATTTTTGGGTTTTCAATAATGTGCTTATTTTGAATAAGTCTCAGCTCATTGAGTGCAGGTGGGACTTTCCCGGTCGGCTGAATTTCTGTAAAAAAAAGGGTTACACTAACATATTTAGCGAGTGGTCTAAGCAAAAATTATATTTAACTAGTAGGTAAACAAAAAAGAAAAAAATATTTAAGTAATGAAGTTGTATTGCAAAAATAATAATATACTTAAGTATAGACACCTAAGACAGCTTTCGAAGATCCGTTTAGCATATATTATGTGGTATGGCCAAAATTAATCTATACTAATATTATAAATCTGAAGAGTTTGTTTGTTTGAACGCGCTAATCTCAGGAACTACTGGTCCGATTTGAAAAATTCTTTCGGTGTTAGATAGCCCATTCATCGAGGAACGCTATAATATATTATTACGCTAAGACCAACAGGAGCGGAGCCACGCGGGTGAAACCGCGTTCGTATCTTATATTTTGGTACTTATTACAATTCTTTAGTAACTAGTAACTTAAAAATATTTAATTCCCTTACTTCTTGCATAATCATACGTGTCCTTTACAATAGCTTGAAGTGTTGCTATTGTTAACTCTAATGTGAGTTTTAAGTCGTCTTTAGTTTTATACGACCAAGCCAGAAACAGCGCTGCGAACAGATCGCCTGTTCCCGTGAAATTTGCGTCCACCTTGGGTATCTCTATTTTGTAACATGAATCTGAAACAAAATCACGAAATTATAATATGATAAAAATGTACACATTCGATTCGATTTTTCTTGAAAGTCAATCATTTTCCTATATATTATGGAAAAGATTCATCCTCATCAAAATATTTACCGTTAAATGTTTTCTAGTAACTAACTACTATAGTCTAGTGTAGTCTTGTACCTAACTGTAAGGTATTTTGTTCTTAAAGAACTAGACTGAGAGAGTGATATTCCTATAAAGCATTCGAATTGAAGCGTCATATGGGGGGAGCACCGGGATTGTTGGGCCTATTGCCTAAACTCTGGCTAAACTAACAAGTGGTCTATAAGAGAAATACCATATATTAAGTGGGGAAATCTTGCTTAGATATCCACGGCCTCCGGGAAAGGGGCCGTGGGTTACGTCGGATTGCTACCGACCAAAACCCCACTGCGTTCCGTCAAGCCGCATTAACGACGGGGCCACGGGTATGGTAGAATTCGTCCGTGACCCCATCAGCGGGCCTAGCATATACCCTACCACATTGCATACTTTAAAGAATACACAGTTGGAAAATTCGTTACCTTTATTACTAGCAAGTCCAATCATATGCTGATCGTCTCCTAAATCAGTGCTTGACAGTACAACAGTCTTAACTCCCTTATCATGCAGAGCTTGTATAACCGTTATAGCACTATCCAAGTCCTTCATCGGTATACCAGTTAGGAGCTCTGCTTCAAACTGATTTGGTGTTAATATATCTGCTAGAGGTACCACGTCATCTCTGTATACAGGCAGAATTTCTTCAGGCACGTATAGTTTACCGTTGTCGCCCATTACTGGATCGCATACTACAAAAAGTTCAGTAAAACTTGAAAACTTATTTGTGAGAAGTAAAATGCAAATTTTAAAAAAGTTCATTTTTTTAGGGTTCCGTACCCAAAAGATTCTAATTTAGAATAATAGGGTCATTCATTAATTTTTTTATATTTAAATGTATTTTAATCTGTATCTTTTTCTAAATACATACATATTTAAATGAAACATATGAGGAAATGGTTAATTAGTAGATTACACAGGAAACCAAACGGGAAATATATTCAATTAATTGCGTATTGTCGTCATTCTATTCAGTAGTTATTGTTGAATTACAACAACTGTTGATAAAATATTGACATTGGTAAGGTCACTTGTATTACAATATAGTGTCAGATTTACTCCTTCATTCATCATCATACATTTATCCTTGAATTCTATATAATTTCAGTACAATAAAAGTATAAGTACTTTAAAAATAATAATTGTATGTTTGAATTATAAACAAAAATGGCTGAACAGATTTTGACGAATTTGAGCTAAGTAATTGATTAGATAAGATTGAGTGCCTGTGGGGGACTAATAAAAGTAGTGGACGTCGGCGCCATCTTGGATTTTAGTTTTGACCTCATATGGGTAATAGCTACCCCAAAAACCATCCAAATTTGCAAATGTATTTGCTACTTAGGAAAAGTTCAGATTTCCTAGGTAATGTGACGAATACAATTTATTTCATTCCGACCGTTTCTCGAAGGTTTCTCGGAATAACATACATTTTCTAAGAATTGTATACAATTTCGGATTTAATACATTGTCGGTAAAATGATATGTATTCTTAAAAAAGTATTTTATACATTTCTTAAGCCTTGATATTGCATTGCATATTATATGCAATGCATGCAATTCCTAGAGCTTTTGTAAAACACTCATACTTATTTAAGTTAGTTGAATATACTAAACATACTTATCAGGATTGTACCTACTAATAAAAGTAACAAAATGAATTTTTAAAGTTCCTAGTAATCTTCTGGAATCAAAATCAATAAAATAAAAAAATTATAAATAATATCAAGTATGAATATGATCTATAAAATGGTATGCGCTATGTTTATCGGAGCGTGATGTAGCTGCGAGCCATGTTTCAACATTAGATAGCCAAATTTGAGTAATCTCAGGCAATACTAAGTAAGCCCATACAAATATTTACAAGTAATTGTTTTTAAATCCATTATCCAAATAAAGCAAATTAATTTACTCAACTTACTAAGTATATAGTTTACACTAGTTGCTAGTTGTTTACTAGTTTTAGTTATAGATAAAGAGATAATTATATTCTCATTTACTGATGTTTGATATGTGAAGTTGAATCTATTATTCTCATATAAAATTTACACAACATATTTTGTTTGGTTGCCAATTTTAAGGCCAGTTAGGTAGGTATATTAATTACTTACTTAGTTAATTTATTAATATTTTAAATATTATTTAATACAAATCTGTTTAGGTCTAGAACATATTCTATTCATATCTCTAAGAACAAGATCCTCAAAATGTTTTGGAACACATAGTACACAAACTATCAAATACATTTAAAAACCATAAAATAAAATAGTAGAAAGAATATTACCCTAATAAATGTAGCAACAAATACTTTTATCATCTTATAAACCTTGAATATTTATCTTGTTGCTATCTAATGTTTACTACTAATGATACTTAAATAGACTTCAAATCTCATTTTGTAAATCAAATTATCATGATTATTAATAAATTGTTATAAAATTGCTAGAGCTAGTCACAGACTAGAACTATGAATTTAAAATTCAGTTGTTGGTATTATTACATATATACTCACCATAAACCAATCCAGGATTTTTAACTTTTAGATTCTTAATGATCTGGGCAATTTGCTTAAGTGAATCTGGTGACCTAGAGTACCCAGTTAAGAAGTGTGTATAATAATCAACTTCATTTAATACAAGGCCATCAATCAATTCCTCCAACTCTTCGTTTTTTAAAATTTGTCCTTTGATATGTTTATAGGCAGTGTGCGTTGAAAATTGCACTGTATTAATTGCATCAACCTCTAGACCTAAAACCTATACAATAATTAATTAGTGGAGGTATTGAAAATACCAAACAAATAATAATATTAAATACTCACTTGCAATGGAAAAACTGCACTTTTATTCCCAACATACCCATGGACTACATGACTCTGAATTGATAAAACTCTTGGTGTATCTGAAGCCATGATTTACTATTTTACTAACACACACCAAATATGAATAAAACGGCGAACACGTCCGCGAACGTCGTCTCTTAGATAACAACTAAAATTCAATTTTCGTTTATCAGCTATAAATTAATTAATCCATAAAATTAAATGAGACATAATTTGTTGTCTTTTTGAAATTACAACAGACATCTGTCAGTGTCAGCTGTCTAACGTCAGCTGACATTGGTATACGAAGATTTTTTTTTACTTTTTTCATGGCAAGAAGATTCGTCTATTTGACACGGATCTTTTCTTTTGGCATTTGGATGTTATAGGTAAACCAGAATCTCATGGCAATTTGGGAAATCAAAATTTTGAGTGTGCAACCCTAGGGAAAATGGACTGAACGATCTTGATACTGTGTATTTTTTATTTTGTCCTCAATATCTTTAGTCACATTACACAAGTGGATAATACTGTATTTAATAATGAGATATCCACGTATTATTATGTAGGTACTTATTACATGTATAATATACATATTACTTTTCTAAAGGTAATACATAATATGTATTATGTATTTACACATACCTATATTTGAATATATATAATTATGGCATGTGAAAATATGGATGTAATGATTATGCAGATCAAAACTTATTTACTACATATATTAAACGATTGTTTATAATTTTTTATAAAATAAAACAATATTAAAATAAAATCATGTTTATTTTCGTAAGTATTAACACATTATAAAATTGACTTGTACACCTTGGACTTGACAAATAGCCGAATTGGAAACTCCTGTAATAAGTTTTTATAAAATTATATTTTAATCAACAAACAATATTATAGTTACCTATTTATAACATTTTTAATTTAAAGTATCAAAACGGGTAAGTCCAACTTATCAATAAAATCTTTCATGCGCCTTAAAATTGAAAATTGTGATGTGTTTGACCCTTCTTCATCGAATATTTTCCTATACACATTGTAAACAACACCTCTTGCTTGTGATCGCAGCGGTTTTATCAACATTTCGAAGATTTTGAAGACAAAATCCTAAAAATTTATCATCAACACAAATAATTTGACAACCAATTTGATAGTTGTCAAATAAAGTTGCCACATGAAAATCTTTTATTTTTTAAATATAAATATGCCATCAGATTCTGGTAGACCCTCAGAGCATGAGGGTAGACCTATACTATGATTTCACAGGGGCGTGGTTGTGAAATCAGGGTTTGTTGATGCCAGATGCAATAATTTACTTTGTTTCCGAACGAAGCTTTTTTCAGCACTTCAAATTTTTTGAAAACTGCCTAATTTTATTTTAGAAAATGCAAATTGCTTGAGCGATAAAATTATGGTAACGCATATATATTAATCTATCCACTTGACTATATGGGTAATCTGAGTTTTTCTAATGGGATACAAAAAAATATTAAGTAAAAAAACGCTCAACAAAATTCAAATGACGCTTTTCAAGATGACGAACATATTCGGAACTAATGCGTTCCGAATATTTTCACAATAATATCCTTCGCACTATACATATTGCGATATGTTCCTAACATGAACAATATAATAAAAGCGCGAAAGTTTGAAGAATTTATATTGTATGGATGTTTGTTTTCCCTGTGAAAACTACTGAATTGATTCATATCAAACTTGTCAGAGTAGCTGATGTACTAGGAGAAATCCTTTTTGCGTTTCAATAACTGCCAACAGGTTATTTTACTTTGTGTGACTCTTTACATTCAAAATATATTGCTTAATTTAAAGTGATTTAAATCAATACATCTGTCATAAAATGGCACTGCATAGATCCTATACTTAGTTAAATAACAATTCGTAAGCTGTCAACGAATATAATATTTTTTTGTGAATATGTATTAACTCAAAATCCTGCAATGATCTGACATCATAGTTTTGTAAAATTCATCTAAAAATATAATGTGTGCGTACTAGTTATGTATCTCTAATTAAAATTATTGAACAAATGTATACCAACATACATTCAAATAATTTATAAGCTATACCTAGCTTATATTATCAGTACTGGTACTATTTATTTGGAAAAGCTCAAAGAATAAATCTAAAATCATTTATATATTAAAATCAATATATTTTAAACCACAATAGACTGCAAAATGTTATTTTTAAATTAGCTACTTATAACAATTAACTATTACTAGGTTGTTCTCTAGCAGTTTCATAAGCACGCTCCAATGTATCTGTAATGATTTTCATGTCACTTTCAATACTCTTTGCCCAGTTTTCAACATCACCAATTTCCTTTAGAGCACTGCTAAAGTTCTCAACAAGAGCAAGCCACTGTTGAGTTTGTTTGGAAAAGTTGATAGCGCCTTGATGAAGCAGTTTGGCTTCTGCATCTAATTTCTTTTGGTTTAAATATGCCTGCGCCACACTGAAAAAGTTTTTGAAAGCGTGTAAGTTTATAAGCAAATGTAATGAATTCAAGTTTAAATATAAAATAGTAGAAAAATATATTACCCAACATTGAGGTGATCTACTAGGGCCTGTGTTAAATCATTGGCTGCAGCAATACATTCTTTTCGTTTCTGTTCTGGAAATATAATTTTAATTTTAATAACGGTTTAAAAATGAATTTAGTGAATAATATGTGAATAAATTTTACCTTGCGAAACTCTCTTAGCTGCCTGTTTAGCTTGATGCTCTTTTACAAGAGAAGATAACATTTTAGAGTAATAAATTTATTGACTTAGCATAAAATGTAACTAATGATGTTGTGTTTTTAAAACCTACATAACAATGGTATTTTAATAGTCTTCCAATTCTTTTTCTTAGAAAAGCTGAACAATTACAGCTTTTTATGTGAATTTATTCACGAATAATATTTTTTTTAACACAACACAAAGATGTTTTGACATTTACTAAATTACTATACGTAGGAGTTTGACATTAGTATTTAGTGTGACATTTGATAATTGACAACTCATTGCATGACTATTGACTGCTAGTCAAAATAATGTTCTTCCACACGATTTCGTACATAGCAATTTTATTTTAATTATTAAATGTTACAAATGATTAAAGGAAAGCGAATCTATTATATTGAAAATAAATAACAACAATAAAGTACGTGTAATAAAATTTATTACATATTAAACTTATTACTTAAAAGAAATAAAACATACAAATACAAAAATAAATTCTTAAAAAAATTTCGGTAACTCTACTCTACTTCACTATACAATACACGATGTTAAAACTAAGCAGCCTTTCTCTGTATATTTTGAACGGACCCATATTTTTCTTTAAGTTTTTCTGTAAAGTCAGGGTCGTCCCAGCCCCATAAGTAATGGGTACCGTCGCCTGTTCGATGAGCTCTCTGTTTTACGATGTCTGGTGATACACTCTTCAAATCATATGCTTGTCCAATCTGCAAAATATTTATTTATTTTTAAATTATTTATTTAATTTTAATTTATATGTACCAAAGAAAGTCGTGTTAGTTATATCAATTAGGTATATCACTATAACTCAAGAACCGCTAAACAGATTTTAATGATTTTTGGTTTGATAGGGTAATAATCTACCAATAAGATTTCAAATGAAACATAAAATTATGAGAATGGGATCATACTTTTGCCATAGCTTCGATGAACACCACCGTTGGTGTTAGCATGTTGTAGAATGGTAACTCTGTTGCGCGGTAATCCCATGGAAAAGTGTGATGGTAGTTGTGGAAGCCTTCAACACAAATCATCCATACTCCTATGTTATCCCTTGGGTTAAGAGACCTGTAAAAATGTGCGATTAAAATAATTTGATTAATTTGTTATAAATATAGATATAACTACCTAACTAACTACCTTCAGTATATGGTAGATACTATTTAGGTGGGTACATTTCTAGGCAGGTAAATTTGCAAAAGTTTAGCAAATTATGTAAAAGTTACAATATTATCTTATAATCAAACAGTAAAAAAAGAACTGATTTAAAAACAAAATAACTTAAAATATGTACCTAAGCAGTTAAGCACTCACTACTTCTTACTACAAATTGAACTAATTTTCTCCTTTTTCTTACCTTTACTTTAACTTTTGGATTTATATTTTTAAATATTGATAGAATAACTCACTTGTCGTATGGACGATATCCAAATGTATGAGAAAAGCTATTCACGCTCCACACGACATTGATGCCGCAGGTGTATCGAAGTATGGTTGGAATAAAGAAAGCATTCAACCAAGTTTCACCCCAAAAATACACAGGAATAACAGTTGGCAGTACGAAGCACAGGAATGGCATCATTTTCATGTAATGTCTGTAGAAATAAAACATAAAAATCTATAATACAATTACATACCTACATAAGTAAGTTTGGTGTATTAGCACAGATTACTAAATAGCTTACTAATCTGCTAATTATTAGTGCAACGCAGTATTTTCTAGATGATTATTATCTAAGTATTAAATAAAAAATCATTTGCAGCGTGCATAAGACCCCGTGTCCCCTTCAGTCCTATGGGGTGGATGCACTTTGCACGTGTTTCATTGATCGAATTTTTAACTTGTAATCAAACATGGATTACGCGATCTCTCTGTTGTAAACCTAGGAGGCGAAAATTGCACGCCTCATAAGCGAAGCGTTGAGGTGGGTACTACTGTCACTTCGCGCAAAACATCTGATTTTTCAAACTTAAAATGTCTTTATGTATCATACATTGCACTTGTAAGATAATACATACACACACATATTAAGAAAAAACACTATTTTTAACGTTCATGATATTTTTGATGTCATTTTTGTTATTTAAACTAGTTAAAAAACAGTTTAAAAAAGTTCTGTCTTGGACGTCCGTGTGTCTGTATGTGCGGATCCTTTTTCTTGTTTTAACACGATAGCGACCGAAATACTTTACTAATCGAGTCTTTTTTTTCTCTTACGCTTGAGTATGCTCAGGAATAGAACCCTTTCATTTTTCAGGGTCTGATTCGATGTGGTTTAATTGTTATTAAATAAACAAAAATAATAATTAATAAATAATTATTAAAAAAAAATTATGAGGCGTGCACTTTTGGATTTTCCAAATTATTATTTTAATTCGATTACTAATTAAAATTAAAATCCGCTATGCATATTATTCGTTATGTACAAAGTACCGTGTATACAAACTTCTGATATTATATACAAAACCATTAGGACTTAGGTAACATTTTTTTTTCAAAAGATAAAAAAAAATAAATATTATGGTGTCCACATACTTTTTCTGGAACATGACAACGGGGTCTTCATAAAGATCGGTCACGTCGATACGGCGGCCTCCTTCGATTACTTCAGGGCTCTTCTTGCAACACAGCCATCCCATGTGAGAGAAGAATAGGCCTCTTTCAGCGTTGTGGGGGTCAGCATCCGTGTCTGCGTACTTGTGATGTGTGCGATGGTCGCGCGCCCATTCGAATATACAATCCTGGTGGAACACGAATGATATAATATTGGTATAAGATTTTCCATATTCCATCCAAATTGTAACAAATTATTACAAAAAAAACCCTATCAAAATATGAATATTTTATATATATATTTTGTCAACTTTAGGTACCAATACTTAAACGATCATCTGAAGCGCATCTAAATAAACTTGAGTGCTATATTGGAAGTTTTAATTAGATCACAAAAGAAAAGCTACCTACATAAAAGTAAATGTTCCAAGAGAAGCGAAATAAACGTATTAACTATTAGGTACTAGTCTTAGAGTATGTATTAGCAAGCTAACACATGCTCTAAGGTACTAGCAATATAAATAAATTTTAAAAGCATTTAAATTAGTTGAGAAAATGCGCGTTTTCCCAATGAATCCAATAACCTAGGATAAAATTACGAGCCGCTTTCACCAGCACAGATATTAATCGACTGTAACTTTTGACGGTTCTAAATGAAAGGAATTATGTAATTACAAAGATTTATTTGCTCACTTTATGATATTTAGAATAGAGCTTTTTTAATGTAAAGTCATCATTGTTATATGAAATAAATTAGTGGTTCATGAAATGTTATAATATCTTCACTTTTAAGGCTTTCCCTGTTTATAATTGTACAGTTCAAAGATTTGTGTACAAAGTTCACGTCAAATTAATTTACCTGAAAGCCCATTGTTTGCCATATCATGAGCACAATACGCAAGGGTGTTTTCGCTTTGAAGCATCGATGTGTCCAAAGCCGATGAGATCCCGCACCGATACCGATTGCACACATCAAATGAACTAGGAACGCTAGAAATAAAGGTTTAGTATAAAGTTATAAAGTTTAATAGAGGCGTTGTAAATCACCTAAAGATTGAGTCAAATGCAATGTTAGAGTCTTGGAAAAATACTAAAGGCTAGTTTTACAACTTCTAGATATGCTACTTTTACCTTATCTATCAGTTAAAATGACGAATGATGTATGAAATTATAAATGTCAAGAAGCTATCATTTTATCAAAAAGTGGTTAAACTAGCCCTAAGGGAAATATACTAGGTAAATAAAAAGTGCATTTTATTTAATACGACAATGATACGACTCCTGTTACTGAAAAAAAAAAAAATTTAAACGTTTAATTATTTTCGCGTCTGTTCTGAGGCACAATTTTAATAAATATTTCGAGCACAAATACGCTTTATTTTTCGGTGTCGATATTTTTGGTATCTTAAATTATATAAAGTGTGAACGGCTTAACGCGTTTTAATTAAAAATTTCATGGTGGTTTAATTACGAAATAAAATACTCATCTATTAATCTGATAAATACTAAAGTCGTTTAAAAATTAAACAATCTATTGTTGAGAGAGAATATAACTTATATTATTTTTTGAGTAGGTATCCCTTAAAACAAAATTTTTTACGAGCTCTGTCTGTTCTATGAATATAGCAAAAATGTGACGGGGAAAAATTGTAAAATACGTACCAAATACATTCGTTTGCCATTTCGCTGAGGTCAACGCTAGATATATTCCATACGCGGATCCAATGTGCAAAAAGAGGAACCAAAATATATTGAACCACACATATTCGTATTTCTTTGGCGCTGCCTTTTTCAGGACCGATACATCTTTCGCTAATCCCAAGTCCGGTGTTTGTGTGTCCGTTTCAAACACAACACCGCTTGGAGTTGGTTCGGATTGTGGTGGCATCTTCTGTAATGAACATAATAATTTGTATATAATTTTTATTCCTATACATAGGGTTATTAGGTACAAAATAATCTACTATTCTTATAAAATATGCCTTCTTTATGACTATTATTTATGATCGACGTCAAATATTACTAATTAGGGTTTAAACATATATTACTTGATGGTATATCTACTTTACCAATTAAACTACATATGTATATAAAATAATATTTCTATGAAATAAATGAAAAAAAGGATACGATACTTTTATAAAAGACAGTCTAAAATACAGTTAAGGAGATTCAAGTGCCGAAACTCTTATATCGACTTTTCATGAAAATTTTTGTCAACGTAGGAAGTGGGTTAATCCGGATCTATAATGTAAGAACCTTGTTTCACTCACCTCAAATCCCGACTAACTAATTGAAAAGACAGAACTCATTTTATATACATCGTAAAACAATAGGATTTCACACTTAAATCTTTATTCAAATGATGTTAATTAGTTGACATCGGCTATTTGTTTATTGTAAAGATCAGTGATACTTATTAACATATTGTTTAATTACTGAAAATAGGCCAATTTCCTTCCGCGTAAAAATTATTTAAATGTATGTTGCATTTGTTTGACACGTTTATTATGATTGTAAATAGGTACATATCAGTCCAACTTAATATACCTCTAGATAATTAGGTGTGGTTACAATAGAAAATTTCAAGTAAAATTGATTATTTATATGTATAATATGAATAAGATAATGTTCTCATCATATGTAGAGAACATGTTTCTGTAATTGATAGCATCTGGCATATTTATATTGACAAGCTTCGGAAACTCCCGCTACGAAAAATTATTCAAGTTTAATATCCCGATGTGCATACAGTAAAAGCAAATTTCCTAAAGTCATATTAACTCGCAGGTCACATGAGTTTCGAGTATAAATCTCTATCGGAACAGAAGCGCCGCAGCTCCGTCACGCTGGAACCCGCTTTAAAAAAAACCTTACTTTTTTTCAGCCTATTTTACCTACAAACGATGCTAATAAATGTAGTATAGGTCAATTTTTTGTAGTCTTATTAGTTACTTAGAAAACATCATTCATATCGTTCGAAGTAAAAAATATAAATAATAGCGTGTTGATTAGTTTTGGAATGGGTTCCAAATTGATTGTAGTTTATTGTAGTGGCAAGAAAATTTTTTATTTGCGTTGTTTCATCTCAAATTATTGCAAGAAGGTCACAATAACGAGATTTTAAAAAATAAATAACACTTGTTCAAAAACTACAAACAATGTAGTTGATTGTAGCTAAACTCATATGTTTTTAGTGGCTGCTGAACCCCTGTAAGCAATAAAAAACAAAAAATTTAGTGTTCAATAAGTTAATATATTCAAAACAATTATGAGCCTTGGATTTCGTGTCGTTTGTAGTTTTAGAAAAAAAAATATTCATGCTCATACATACATCTTCGCACACGTGCGTGTTTGTGTATGCGTGTGGGAGTTTCGTTATTTAGTGTACATTAAATTGCACATGATATATGTTAAAAAAAAAAAGAGTTGGATATCTTTAATGTTCAGTAGTTTGCTGTTCAATGTTACAAAGTCACTTAATAATCCGAAACTGTTGAGACGACAAAAGTAATTAAAATGAAATAATGGATAATTTCCATCCGAAACGAAAAAAAAACTCAAAATTGTGCAATATAAAAAATTGGAATTAATATTGTCATTTATCGTTTATTGTAGTACTGGTAAAATAATTTATCCTCTAAAATAACTTCAAGAAAAATCAGATAAAACTAGCCAAATGGTAGTGGTATAATAAAATGACACTGGCATAAAAACTACAAACGATATGAACAATTGTCACAGTACCTTTATATTTGTATGTCTTGCTTATTACTGATTATAAGTGCGAATGAATAAATCTACTTAGTGTTTGATAGAGTGATACATTTTAAGACGTTAGAAAATAGAAAAGGAAATCGTTCGTAGTTTCACAGTTTGTCTTCCGACAGCATACCTTTATATGTATATGGACATAAGACTACAAAAAATTGACCTATACTACATTTATTGGCATCGTTTGTAGTTTTTGAACAAGTGTTATTTATTTTTTAAAATCTTGTTATTGTGACCTTCTTGCAATAATTTGAGATAAAACAACGCAAATAAAGAATTTTCTTGCCACTACAATAAACTACAATCAATTTGGAACCCATTCCAAAACTAATCAACACGCTATTATTTATATTCTTATTACTGATTACAACGGGTCACCATGAAATTTGACTTTGATTGCAAAGCATTAAATTTCGTAGTTTAGGTCGTAATTAGACGGAAAAAAAATATATGGCATGAAAAACTTTGCTTTTGTGCTTAGAAGACTGATTGAAGGAAATTTTAAAAAATCTCGGATTTTAATTTTTGATTGAAAATAAAACTATTGAAATAAAAATGTTTATTATTTTTATTAAGTTTTACTATCAAATTAGCTTACAGAAAAGTGGAAAATAACTTAAAAGTGCACACTTTTGCTTTTTCTTTTATGTTCATAGCTACTTTCTCTCAATAAACCCCAAATATAGTCGCCCATCATGTTTTCATTGTATTGGCCTTGATAGCGTTGTTCAAAATTCATGATGTCCTGATGGAAACGTTCTCCTTGCTCTTCGGAATAGGCTCCCATATTGTTTTTAAATTTATCCAAATGAGCATGCAGCATATGTACTTTTAATGACATCCTGCAGCCCATGGCCTTAATATTTGCCTTTGGCCTTAATATTTGAATTTGCCTTACCTTCCAAACACCATTTACAATATCTACAAGCAACATGTGGAGCCCATGGCTTATCTTGATTCCGTACAGGACAGTCAAAATATGCTTCATAGGCTTCACAGAGAACGTGAGATGTCTTTAGTTCATATTTCACGTCTCGAACTTTAATAAATTGACCACATATAAAACAAAATGCATTAGCATCGTATTTGCACTTTCGTGACGACATTTTAAGTTATTCTGGGCTTGTAAATAATACAAAATGGTTGTTTATCACTCGGGTGCCATCTAGCGGCACAGTGTAAACGTTAATATCCCACTCTCACCACGCGGTCTTTTTAAAAAATTAAAATTTATGAAAAAATTGAAAAATTTGTATTATTATTATAACTATCACAAAAGCAAACTTTATACCGAAAAAAGGTATTTTCTTTTCGTTTTTGTGCATAACTAACTGGAAAATAATAGTATAAACTTTAGGACAAAGAACGAAAATTTTTTTGTCGAGTCGTGTTATAAGTGCGAATGAATAAATCTACTTAGTGTTTGATAGAGTGATACATTTTAAGACGTTAGAAAATAGAAAAGGAAATCGTTCGTAGTTTCACAGTTTGTCTTCCGACAGCATACCTTTATATGTACATATATGGACATAAGACTACAAAAAATTGACCTATACTACATTTATTGGCATCGTTTGAAGTTTTTGAACAAGTGTTATTTATTTTTTAAAATCTTGTTATTGTGACCTTCTTGCAATAATTTGAGATAAAACAACGCCAATAAAGAATTTTCTTGCCACTACAATAAACTACAATCAATTTGGAACCCATTCCAAAACTAATCAACACGCTATTATTTATATTTTTTACTTCGAACGATATCAATGATGTTTTCTAAGTAACTAATAAGACTACAAAAAATTGACCTATACTACATTTATTGGCATCGTTTGTAGTTTTTGAACAAGTGTTATTTATTTTTTAAAATCTTGTTATTGTGACCTTCTTGCAATAATTTGAGATAAAACAACGCAAATAAAGAATTTTCTTGCCACTACAATAAACTACAATCAATTTGGAACCCATTCCAAAACTAATCAACACGCTATTATTTATATTTTTTACTTCGAACGATATCAATGATGTTTTCTAAGTAACTAATAAGACTACAAAAAATTGACCTATACTACATTTATTGGCATCGTTTGTAGTTTTTGAACAAGTGTTATTTATTTTTTAAAATCTTGTTATTGTGACCTTGTTGCAATAATTTGAGATAAAACAACGCAAATAAAGAATTTTCTTGCCACTACAATAAACTACAATCAATTTGGAACCCATTCCAAAACTAATCAACACGCTATTATTTATATTTTTTACTTCGAACGATATCAATGATGTTTTCTAAGTAACTAATAAGACTACAAAAAATTGATCTATACTACATTTATTAGCATCGTTTGTAGGTAAAATAGGCTGAAAAAAAGTAAGGTTTTTTTTAAAGCGGGTTCCAGCGTGACGGAGCTAAGCGCCGCGTGTAATTTCCGCAATATCGCACCAACGAATTTTCTATCAGACCCGTTTCTGTAGCCATTGCCTGCCATACTGATGAACTAATATGGCTGTCCTGTTTATTGCATTTTTAAGGCAATTTCTTGCAAATATTGATTTATTTATATTGATGATCGTATCAATATAACAATTATACTTTTTAAAGGATTGGAAATATTGAGTTGTTTTGTAGAGAGGTTCCTGTGAAAAAAAGATTTTCTGTTCGACAGACCAGAAAGTTTATCTTTATTAAGGATTTTAAGAAACTTTTTTTTGCCTGCTTATTTAAACTTTACGTGAATACATAAAAAATATATAAATAAGCTACGCAATTGATTTGCTCTATTTTCTAGGTATTGAACAAACCGATTCCTGCGAAATCTCATTTTCTTCGGTAGAATGGAAGAATTCATCTTACGGGTCTCATACTATCTATATGTCTGTATTTCTCCTATTTTAATAATTTCACGAGTTAAAAATGAGGAAAAAAAATAAAATTGTTTTCCACATATCTAAATGAAAAAATAAAATTGATTCGCATAAAATGATAACAAACGGCAAAAGTAAAAGCACACGGAATAAAATCCGTAAATAACATCAAAGAATACCATTCAGCAGAGCTGTCTCAGATTTGTACCGTAAATGTGGTAAACATATATGAAGGGAATGAATGGCAAATCTTCCGGACGACTAACTGGGGCGTGAAACGAAGATTTTATTTTGACGAGTCTTTTGCTCAAACCACTCTGATTTTCTTCCACTTCAGCGATAATCCGTTCTAAATAGGAATTAAAAGAGAATGGATTCGTTCATGAATATTTAAATGGAAACCGTATTGTCGGCGTATTTTTGCGTGCGGCACTTTATTTTATTTGTTTTGCGATATTTGTCTACTAGTATCTACTACTACATTGAAAACAGAAATTTATATTTCATCAATTCTATATCTGCGTAACTAAAAGTCATTAAATCGAACCCTTTTTTAATCATACTCGTTGTACATAAATTAAAATTATACACAGAATAAACATCTAATTAAACGACAGAGCAAAATAAAATTGTACATGAATAAATAAATTAAAATATATAGGTACTACGGTATAAATAATTTTCTATTTCGCTTTGAACTAGGTAATTAGGTTTGGCTTGGAATATTCATTCAACGTTGAGCAATTGACCGATTATTGGTAACAAAGGGCAAGGAACGCTGATAAATTAATTTAAAGGCGACTAACATTGGAAATATTTCTTAACAAAGAGCGGACGTCCATCCAGTATTCCTTGCTCGTTTTAATTCCATTCCTTTCTTTAGTAATATCCAGGATTAAAATAATAAGGTTTATATGAAAATTGTTTGAAAGTTTCTAAAGTAATTTAAAAATGTTAATACCGAGTGAATAAACAAACGAATACGAATATCATTATCATGTTAAAAAAATGTAATTGAAAACTAAGTTCGGTAGATATAAATATATTTAAACGTTCTATCAACTGTTTCATAATTTGTTTTTATATTCTGTGTCATTTACATACCTATTAGTAGATACAGTTTTTTAATCACTTTATAGCAGCATAACATAATTTTAGTGTAAAAGTATTTAATCGAAAGATCCATCTAGGTATATACGTTTCATATACTTCCGAGATAACATAGGTGTATAGCTGTGCCTGTGTATGTGCGTGCAACTAACAATATTGAGAGCGCCTTTAGCAAGGAACAATCAGTTTATCTTAGCGCCGGTGCTCACTAATGATTTTAGTTTTGTACAGCGCTGAATAGATCCAGTCGAAGTGCGCGCCGTTGAATTGAATAGTGTTCTTCATTTAATTAACACTCGGTATTGTACAGTTTCAGTTCTCAACTTGTACAACATTCTATTGAAAATGTTCTTCACGCTTAGAGGATGGTAGAAACGTTAGCACTGAAGGGTTAAAATCGATTATGTATCCAATACTTACACTGAGCTTTATGTGTTTTAATTCCGTGCATCTAAAGTGTAAGAGGACAGTAAAGTTGTGTTTAAAATATTATCGGTTTATGTTTGGGAAAGCAATAAAAAGTGTAAGGACGATCTGCTCTGCTCTACCAATGGATTTTAGTACTTACTCAAATATATTTTATCTACAATACATCTTTATTTAAAAAGATATTTATATTTTTCTTACCATTTATACCGAAGAACAATAATAATTAATGATAACTAATTTTCACTATTCAATTGGCAAAACCAAAATTCTGTTGGGATAATAATTATTCTGGATGGTATAATTTCAAAAATTAAAATCCATTGAAAGTTATGTATGTGTGATAACAGTGAAATCTGCAAAATAAACCATTCCCGCGGTCGCCGTGATTGATTCCGTAGTGTTAAATTTCATCTGACGAATGACCCATGGTTTAATGAACGTGACAGGGAGAGGGATGTATTGTGACCGGTGATGCTTTGCCGGGGTGCCGGCCGGGGTGCTAGCCGGGAGGGCCACTATCGCACGATCACTAGTGTATTTTTGTTAAAAGCACTCAATCTCCGAATATAAGCGGAGGCGTAGAGAACGCAATAATTTTAACGCTTTTCGACGCGTTGACATATTTTAATGTTACCCCTTTGAATAATTAAAGTCCCGAAGTAATAATGTTTTATCGCAGATGTTGCGTGGCGATTCTTAATAATGTTGCGTCATTTATAATGTGTAATGACGAGAGATAGAAAATGCTAAACAAAATGTAGAGATTGATGGTGTTATTAAAATGAGTTAGGGCCTTAAAATGATCGACGATTTGGCGATTATGAAATACACAAATTGATATTAATTGAAACCTGTATACAATTTAACTTACTGAAGTATATCCAGGACCACTTTGATTTTTCAGCATTATACATTATAATATAGAAGTTTAAAAAAATTAGAACTTAAAAATAGAGTAAAATCTATAAGTAGGCACAATTTATTTTGTTGATGTTAATTTGTTGAAGTTTTTGTAAGCAATTCTTTTTTGTTTCGTCTGAGATTTCTTAATTAAATAAGCTCTGCCACAAGTTTGGAGACTTTCCGTGTCCTTAAGGCTTATACATGCGCTAATAACCTTGACCATACTAGACGGATCTCAAATCTCTCCCGCTGCACCTTCTTTTTTCCTCGCATTTTGTATTTAAAAAGATACTAATCAGTGAAACAAAAAATCCTCGTCAGGGACTGTTGTGTAACTGATAATTTATTAAACATAAAATTTTCAGAGCTCTAAGTCAGCAGGTTACGAAGTTTATAGAGTATTTGCGGAAAAATCGATGACCACGGCACATTTTTTTTCTATAAATCTATTAACTTTGGAAAAAAATCCTCGCGAGCAATTAAAGATCAAAGACCATCCTATTTTATATATTTTTTTCGGTATTGTGCTTTATGTTGTACCAGACTTTATAGAGGTTGAACATAGTCGAAATTGCCGGGTAGCGCCTTAAATACTTAGCTTAGTCCCTTTTGTATAAAACATTTTACGCAAGAATAAAACGAGATTGCGGGTAGTGGACGAGACAAAATGTTGGTGTAGCACGCTCATTACTTGCACCATATTGCGGTGTCCCCTCGTAAAGGGCAGTGCAGAGGGCCGTTGACAACCCTACATAGTGAGGGCTCTGAGAAAACTTTACCCATCGCGCTAATGCAATGGATCTCATAGAATTCCGCTTAGCTCTCCCAGGATTCCAATAAAGTTGTGACGTTGCAGATCAATCTCGATTAATTGGATAGAGTAATTAGAGTGCGAGGAAATTGTCTCAAATAAAGAACATGGGCAGATCCACGCAGATCCCATACAAACCATTGTCAGTTTTGTAGAATTAGGTAACTGTTAAAATATTTTTGTGTAGTTAAACCCACAATAATTATTTGATTAGTGCATTTCTTTTTCAATCTTTACTGTGTCTATTTTATGAAACAACGCTGCTGGTACTGCTTGAAAAATTGTATAATATGTCACTTTTATTATCATTGCGTAATATTATACTTCGGGGACCTAGTAACACTGCAACAAATGTATAAGAACCCTATTTCATAAATCTCATCGGTGAAGCGAATGGGTGCAGAGTCTGACGGCGCGGATCGTGTGCCCCAGTCTTTGTGAGCGCGGGGCGAGACGCGTTGACGTCACGGCGCGCATGCGCGAATAAGGACTCCTTGTTGGATAGAGTAGGGACACACAGAACAACCATTCAATGATTAAAAATCAACATCAATAGCCTTTTTTGGCACTCGAACATGAACTGATGTTTGTTTTTCAGCAGAACGACGTCTGTTCGATATGCTCTGGTAAAAAAGGTTTCGGGCTACGTTAAAAATATGATGCGTAATATTTTAAAATTGAATTGCATTAATTCATCTTGATTATTTGCTTTACTTGTTTGTCCCAAGTAAGTGCGGCATCAAATTCAACTTTTATACGCATGCACAATAGGTACGTATGCATGATGCTTTGTGATACATATTAGGTACCTAGATTTTTTTTTAGTTTTTAAATAATTTTTTTATACTTGTTTGAAAGTACCGAAATAAATGGATTGAACTGCAACAGTCGCAATAATAATATGCAAACTATTAAGATTGGGGGTTTGTTAAATTAACCTTACCACTGCCATTTCTTGCATAGTCCATCCATTGTAGTCCCTTTTTTGGTAAAAGAAACTGGATCATTGAACGTTAAAAATATTTTCAATAATATCAATGAAATAAAAAATGTAGTGTTAGCATAATATAGAAATTTGCATAGCATAATATAGAATTTCGCATCAAATGTTTTATCTGCATTGTTTCGCTACTCTATGCATCGCAGTCCGTATTCGCGGTGGCAACCGGGCTCGGAGTGGAGTCACTCGCGAGAGCTACGCGCGTACGCTACGAATCGCTACGCTACGTAGTCGATCAAGTATACTAACGACAAATTACGCGCCGTGCGGACTACTGTGACAATACTTCCGAACCACCCTAGAACTCGTGTGCGTGTTGTGTATTTAAACTATCTATTTGTGTGTACTGTGGAATATCTTCTTACGAGGTGGGTGCATTAATACGACATGAAATTTGCTTAACTGTTTTACGAGAGATTCTAATGTCAAGGACACATATATTGATCAAACATGTTTTACTCGTGTTGTATTCTTTCATATTTGCGTTTAATTGTCTAATATTGTTATTGACCTTGACATGCCGATACGCATTAGTTTTACACGGGATACACACGTACAGGTAAAACATTTAAAGCCGCTATTAGATGTAATGCGCGACAAAGGAATAGGTATCCGAGTGGGGTCGGAATAATTTATAAGGAAAGGTGCCACCTTGCGTTACAAGCTTCATGAATATTGAATGTTTTTAAAAGTATATTTTAATGATGAGTCTATTTTCTTAATTAGCTACCTAGTAGTTGTTAATGAGTCATAAGGTTGATTCTTTTTGAGATTCGTTGATTAGTTCAGCGAAGTTTTTAGTATCTTACACGATAAATTTGTACATATAAGTATCAGATAAGAAGGTATTATGCCAATAAAGGTTAACAATAATTACTTTTATACTTCATTTAAACTTGAATTGGCATAGGTATTATAAATATATATGACAAAACTCTGGAATATAAAAATATTACAAACCTAGATTTCATGTACAAGTAGTACATATTATTATAAGTACTAATTGTTACAAAAGGGGATGTTGTATTTTCATAATACTGTTCAAGTTATTATTATGAGTTACTATTTTAACCCATAATTAAGAAACAAAATTACACAACTTTAAATTACTCAAATTTTGTTTCACATATTAAATAATAGATATGAATTTTTCGTCTTGCATGGTAAAATCAATTTTACAATTATCCGTAACTGAAGTTGATAGAATCGAAAGGTTTATAAAAAGAGGTATTTGTTTGAACTGTGATGTTATAATAGAAGCCAATTTCAAAAGCTATCTATTTCATTCACGGTTTTTATCTAGCATTGGTGCGCAAAATTATTAAAACGGACTATTCAACCGCTTTTGTTCTGATTCCAGTTCAATTCTGTATTTGACATATTAATTAATATCTCAATTGAGTCTGAGTATAGTTCTGCCACTTTCCGACGATGATATTTTTTCGAGCCTTTTGAAGAATATATTTGGCGAGTTGCCAATAATATCCGTGCAAAGATTTATTATGAGTAGATTCTATTATAATAGAATTATTAGATCATTCACATGTACAATTGTACAGAATAGTAGAAAACTGTATATCTACATATACTTTTATATGTGCAGTTTAGATTTTAGTAACATTATCGTTCGGATCCTTCGTTTCTAAAGTACTTGGCTACAAAACGGTAATAGTTTATGCGATGACTACAATTTATCTTGCTTTGCATTGAGAGCGGTTGGGGTGCGTAGGGCACACAAACTAACAAAGGGCCACCCCTTGAACTCGAAACTAAGTGACACGAACACAGGTTATTGAGGTATAAATCATCGGTTACCTGGGAAAGAGAACGAAGAAAGGTATTCCTAGATTCTTTTTTATACAATGAATTTTGAAAAATTTTTGCCGTTTGGATTAATATTTATACTTTATTTTTTATTTTTAATCAATATCGTTTTATTCTTTTATTTTATTTTGAATGATAATGTGTGAGTAGAATTTTTATAACGGTTGATCGGCGTAACACTCGTTGAAAATATAAGTAATTATTGTATATCGATATTTTTTTATTAAAAATCATATATTATTCTATAATCCATGCTTTTTTGTGACACAATTTACTGATAAACTATTTTACTTTCAGGTATGGCTATTATAGAAATACATAATTGTATCTACATAAACAATCAGTATTTGGCTTCAATTCAAGAATCATGGTTACTCTACTGTTTCTTTTATTTGGGATTAAAATTATTTATCATAATATGAATTGTTTACAAAAGCCCATGACGTTAACTACACCTAAGTAAAAATTAAAATACCGCGAGTTGGCATGATGATAATTATATGAATTTCCTATTAATGTCGTATCGCTGATTTTTTTTGGTAAAAGTTTCATACGTAATATTGCGTTCTTATTTCAAGATTTTTTTTATTGGTTCTATAGGTATTTTTTTTTTCAGAAAAAGTAAATATACGTAGGTTGTCTTCGCATTCTAAAAGTAGGTAGGAAACTTAATATAGAATTTATTTTGAAGTACAATACAGTATATATTATGGTCTATTTATAAGAAGGTATGATTATAATTGTAATAATTGTAAAACTCGTAATTGGCGTATTGTATCATAGATATAAGTAGATTAAGTCAAACTGTAAGCTGTGTAGTTTTCAAATAAATAAATAACTAAAAATAAATAATATGGGACATGTTATTGCACGAAGTTAAAATTCAACAGAATAACATTTATGAAATCGCTTTAATTCCTGTAGACACCGAAAATCTTGGCAATGTTTCCGTGTTAAGTGCTATCAAGACGGAATTTGAATGAAAATTGAAAAAGTTTTTTTCCCTAAAGACATAACAACCGTTCTAAAGAATATTTAACATCTGTGAAATCGTTGCAGTTACGGGAAAAGCTTACGAACAAATGTAATTGTGCCAAATTGCTCTGCTTTGCTAGTTTTTATAGGCATAAATATATGCAAACGTTTTGCATTAGCTTCCTCTCAAGCGGTAGATCTAGATAGGTGTTTCATAAAAAAAAAAAAGATTTTAAACAATGTTTTTCATAAAAAATTACTCGAGACTTTTTATATAAAACCACCTCATACGTAAAAGGTATTAATATAAAACCTAATGTTCTCATCTTTGTTTTTATTCCACACTCTAATCCATCTAAATTCCAAGGGACAGGGAAAAGATAGGCATATGTGCCATCCTTCAGTTTATAACTCTCCGGGACAAGGGTAACATTTACTTATCGACGTGGAAAAGGTTCTATAATACATTCTGCCGCCCGACTCACTTCCAACATAAAATGCGAACTTTTTATTCGCTCCGCAGACGCGATGGCAGGGCGAGGCGATGGCAACTTTAAATTTTGTGGAAACAATTTTTCGCTGGAATAAATTTTATACGTGTCCGTCTAGATACAGTCAGCGTTTGCTCTTCCTTGATAACATATTTGAACGCAGCGTAGTATTTCCGAGTAATATTTTTTCATTAACCTGGTAGTGAGGGGAGGTTGATTAATGATTTAATGGACATTGTTCTTATTGCCATAGAAAGCTTTGATGTAAATTTAGAAATTAACACTGTTTCTGATTATTCTTTCTAACTTTTTATCAATAAAGGTACCGCCATATGTTTTACATTTAATGGCCGTCTCTTTAGTCTATTCGGTCGAGCGTACATCTAAGAAGATAGGGACTTTCGATACTAACAAAAAAACTAGCCTATCGGCCTGTGATCCTGAATTCAACCAGAAGGATGATCAACAACTTTTATTTATTTCTTACATATTACATCAGACTTCACATTCTATACTTAGTACGATTATTAGAAATATAATGTGCCATTGATGAGCAGAAACACACTAATCCATGTTCTAATTATGTCGATGACAATTTCAATGATCATATAGAGCACGAAGTACAGACAGTTGGTAAACGGTCCCGGGTTAATTTGCTTTGATAAATAATTTGCGAAATTGCTTTGTCGAAACCGCTGAATACGGGCTTCGCGTTTGATTAGAGGATTATTTGCCAAATAGTCGATAACGTAAAATCCTGTTAATTTATTAGACAGCTATAATTAAACAGTGTCGTCGAAAGAATGCCAGAAGGGATCAAAAGACGCTTTCGTTCTTCAGATTGTTTGAATAGTGACGTTAAAATAATTGAAAAGATATTGTTATTTCGCTTCAAGTATTGAGGGAATTTGAAATATTTGATTTTCTCTTGACTTGTTTTAGGTTATTTTAGGCAGAGTTATTTGTGTAAATTATTAGGTTGTATTTTTTAGACCTTTTTATGTCTTAAGTTTGAATAATGATACTAATATTGTATATTTGAGTTTCTACTAGAAATAGGTATGGCACTTACTTCATTTGCAGTCGTAAAAGGAGCAAAAATAAATCTCATATGCATAAAGAGATGCGAATAGGATTTATACGCGGAACTGAGCACTTGGCGCCAATTGAAACACGTACCGTCCTCTAAATTGTTCCTGACGGCCCGCATGTTCCAGAAGTATTTCTTAATAACGAAGACATTAGTCTATTTAACGAATTCATACAGTGAAAAGCAATAATTATTGATTTCAATTAAATGGAGATATAAAATGCTTTTTGTATAGGTATGTACTTATATCAAAATATTTGGAAACGATTTACTGTAAACTCTAACATTCATTTTTTATTCATTTACAACCTGTACAACCTGTTATCAACTAGGTATTTCTTACCTAAAATAAAATAAAAATTATTTAAATAATATGAGTAAGTAAGAGTAATTTGTGTTAGGGATAAACAACATAGAAATCAAAAAGAATAAATAGCCAGGAATAAAATTATTTGCCTGATCACTTTTAAAGCCCCGTTTCCCTTTTTCTCCTGGGACGTGGGATAGACCATTCTCCGTCTGTCATTGATTGAATTTTATAAGACGATTAGCTCAAAGGTTTTTATTCTTTGCCTTTGTAATGTGATCACAGATGTCTTTTCTTGCTATTGACGTGGTTATTCACCCATCGAAGGATTACGACAATTTGTAATGTATCGCAATTTGTATTCGTACGAATTTTTTACTGTATCGCGATGTAGGGTTGTTGTCATACAGTGTGTTTTAATGCCTTTTATTTGTCATAAACGACAAATTATCCAACTTTCCACTTTAGATGACTTGCTGATATTGTTTTTTTTCTTAATTATGCCTAAATATAAATGTGGACGTGATATTTCCTGTAACCACAAGTGTTTTGAGTATTGAGAATATATTGTTTAACGGGCTGTTGTGTAAATAAATAAAGTAAATGAATATAAATAGTACATCCCTGAATATATTAACATTTGATGAATTAGATTAACGTTGGCTGATGTGTGCTCTAACAATTGTGTGTTAACTAGACCTCATTGTATACTCATTTATCATTTCACAATGTTATCAATGAATATAATGGGCCGTAACCTTACCTATATGGAATGTTAAACTATTAAAGGGCTCAGATATACTATTTGTTATGAACTAAGCTACTTAGAGATCTTTTAAAAATTGTCTCCTTATTATACATAAAGATTTAAAAATTAAATTTTTTAGTGGATTTTGAGGAGATATATTTGAAAACTAGATTTCCGCCCGCGGCTTCGCCCGCGTTTTCAAAGGAAAACCCGCATAGTTCCCGTTCCCGTGGGATTTCCGGGATAAAACCTATCCTATGTGTTAATCCAAGTTACCCTCTATATGTGTGCTAAATTTCATTGTAATCGGTTCATCGGTTCGTGAAAGAGTAACAAACATCCATACATCCATACATCCATACATCCATACATCCATACATCCTTACAATTCTTACAAACTTTCGCCTTTATAATAGTATTAAGATAATGTATGTAAATTTTCATAAAATCATAAATATAAAATAACGCTTTTGCATAAAAAAAACTGTCTCTTGAACACAGTCTACTGTTCTCAGTCAGTATTTTTAATTAGTTTTTACTTTCTGTTACCATTTAAATTAGAATATTTTTATTTTAATCTTTCATGCAGAGTTGAGCTGCGTCAACTTCAGACGTAAAAATGATAAATTTTATTATTGTACAAGCTATAGGTATCTAGTTTGAATTATATAATACGCTTAGGTTAATGACTGTGATTATAGTTACTTGGTTTTATTTAAAAATGTTACCAGTTTTAATTTGACACATAGCCAATTTTAAATTTGATTTGATATATGTACATACTTTTTTAAACTTCATCTAAATTTAAAATGTTTTAAGCTGTGTTAACACCGTCATCGTTTACCACAATACCATACAATGGAGTACAACGTTGCTTTTAAAACAATGATCTAGAATTTAAAACAAATAAACGTGCAATGTAATGAAGGGGTGGGTTTCGGGGTATAATATCGGGTGGGGTGCGGGCGGTGGCAATCGATAAGCACCCCTGTTGTACGGGCCTAATGCACCCCTAACGCCACGCTACGGTGCAACTCAAAGGAATTGCAACCCTGTACTGTCCAAGATAAACTGGGTCGTCCCCTTGTTCCTTCGATGTAATATTTTTGACAACAATGTTAATGCAATATTAGAAATGGAAATGGATTTATGCTGCCGTTTTAGAATAAAATCTGAGAAATTAGAACATAAATTATATACAGTTGCTTTTTCCGATTGTTTCGTGATTGCTTCGTCGCGGAGAACAGCCACTGATTGATTATAGCCTGATCCTAATAAATTACCGATAAAACCCATTTACACTAAAAGTGGAATAAGTTACGCTTCACGGTTTCGGATTTTGGTGTTTAGATTCAAACCCCGTTTATTGGAAGCTAAAAGAGATTTTTTAAACGTCAAGCGCCGTACCAAAGCACCCCAAATAAATTTGTGACTACGGCCTTGCTTTGGATTGTAGCGAAAGTCTTTATTGCATTTGTGCCGTCCCAAAGCTGTGCACTAAATCAACTTCGTAAGTCATGATAGCTCATGTGACTTGAGTGCATTTGAAAATATTTTTCAGTGTTTTCTACTTACATAAAACTTTTTACAATCTATTTATATATAAAATCTATAAGTAGGTATTTAACTAAATGCTTAGAATTATAGACTTAAATCATAAATGTGAATGGAACCGAATTTAGGCAATCTACATTTTGGCTGATACCCTACTCAAACATCGGAATGCGATGCTCATTTTTAAACGTGTTTTATTGACGCGACGTCGAAGTTGAAATTGATTTTAACGGAAAACTGATTTCCTAAAAGTCAAGACTCATTTCCGCCACTCCAATTTTATTTCTTGGGGAAGGTTATTGAAGCAATGTATTCAATAGGTAAGTGTATATTGGCTATATAAATAGAGACATGTTTACTTGTTATAAAATCTACATGGCCTCAAGCTAGCAAGCAACCGCGTCATTGAAGTATGAAAACAAAGAGGGATTGGTAAAGTATTATAGCTCTATATGAAATTGATATTACAAATTCTCTTTTTTACTACCTATATAAATATTTTACTTCACTATTGCTGTATAGGTAATAATAGACTATAGGGTTTTATCATAAAAATCAAATTAATATTTTCCAAAGTCACTTATCTAATACATATTATAAAGGCGAAAGTTTGTAAGGATGTATGGATGTATGGATGTATGGATGTTTGTTACTCTTTCACGTAAAAACTACTGAACCGATTACAATGAAATTTAGCACACATATAGAGGGTAACTTGGATTAACACATAGGATAGGTTTTATCCCGGAAATCCCACGGGAACGGGAACTATGCGGGTTTTCCTTTAAAAACGCGGGCGAAGCCGCGGGCGGAAATCTAGTTATACTATTAATTGTGCTGTTTGGAGACGAAACAAGAATCTTAGTAAACTATTATCAATTTGTAGGTACCTACTATTTCTCCTTCTGACCTAACTATTCAATACAATATACCAATAAATTGATCAATTCATTTTGCACTCTCCCAAATTACACTACATAATATACTATTCGGTGTACGAAGCATTGTGTACACTATAACTACTTGCTTGATTCTAAGATGTTCACTGACCAGAAAGCCTGTGACAAAGTGTATGACGGACATAAAGGAGTGCGTCGCCCACGCCTAGTGCCTATAGTGCATACACGCGAAAGTCGGAGCTATTGAGGGCTACAATAGGCATTGTATAGCCCAGCTTATCTCATATTCGCCTCGACTGTGCCCGTTCCGCACTGATAAAGTTCAATATAACGTTGGTGAGTGTCGAGTTACTTATAAAATCAAATACTATCAATTAAATACAAGTATTTACGAGTATGCATATTTATTACCTACTAGCTTTCCACCCGCAGCTTCGCCCGCGCAGTCAAAGAAAAACCCACATAGTTCCCGTGGAATTTCCGGGACAAAACTTATCCTATTTCCCGGGGTAAAAAGTAGCCTATGTCCTTTCTCGGGTATCAAAATATCTCTATACCAAATTTCATGCAAATTCGTTCAGTAGTTAAGGCGTGATTGAGTAACAGACAGACAGACAGAGTTACTTTCGCATTTATAATATTAGTATGGATATTTACTTTGAGTGAGCTGATTAATTCGAGATTATAAATTTATAAATTAATCTTGGAAGCATAGCATATTTTGTATATAATGAGAAATTAATTTCTTTAGAATTCTTTTCCTGTAGAGTAAGATGAGCAGTACCTCTATAAAATGATTTTTAAACTCTTTTATATATAAACGTTCCTCTTATTGAAAATTTATTTCATATCAATATGATGTATCCTTTCTTTCTATTAATTTATATACTTTATATTATATTCTTTACTACATGTACAAGACCTGTACCTACTCAGTTTTCATAACCAGCCGCGCATCGTTTACAAACCTTTTCCTTTTTATATATTCGTACATTTAAATTTAAATAAATAGGTATTACACATTCTAAACTTTTTTATTGTTTTACAAAATTAAAATATGTGTAGGTATCGAAAAGAAATTGTCATACGAAACACTTGCATTCGAGAAATTCTAGAGAGATAACGATCAACGATAACATATTTTCATGTAGACAAAAAATCTACATGACGTAATTTTTTATTCAACAACATCATAGTAACCAAAACGTACAAATCTTATCTATATTCAAATGTAATATAGATTCATATTCACTTGATGTTATAGTAAGTATTTGAATGAGTTGAAAATTTCAGATTTCAAATATATCAGATATTCCATGATAAATGACCGTTATCTTGGCTTCTCAGATAAAGTCATCACAAATACGTGGGTACAAAATGTTAAAAATTGTAAACGTAATAGTCAACAAGTTAACTATCCACTTGCAAGTTGTGTAAAATGTGTGCAAGGAAAGTATCACGTGTTCATCAAGATTTGATTGAAATTATAGAAAAAGTAGCTAAAATTAAAAAGATTGAAAATTTTCAATACAGTGTCGGTTTCGGATATGAAGACGTTGATTCGTTTGCGTCTGGGATACATAAAGTCAACGTAATCGGGATAAACGAACACGGTGCAAAAATAAAAATAAATTTTGTTATAAAACGCCATTACAAACTTGAGGACCGGGTGTGTTTTAGGGAGGCGTATAGAAGAGAGTTTGTAATATACAACCATGTTCAGCCCATTTTTCTAGAAATACAACGAAATTTAATAACAATAGAAGGTTTAAAGTATAAATTCCCTAATTGTATATTATCATGTATAGAATACGACAAGGAATTTATTGTTGTGCACTCAATGCCAACATTCAAAATATTTAATAGGTTCAAAATAATGGACTTCTTACATATTTCATTAGTGGTGAAAAATTTAGCAAAATTTCACGCACTTTCATTAGTCGCAGATAAATTATATCCTGAAAAATTTAATGATATTAAACGGGCTTTGAGTAAAGATGTGCAATATTCGGATTTGAATAGCATACCCAATTCCCTTATTTGGTATTTCAATGCATCCGTATCTGTTATAACAGACCCTGTAATAAAAAGACAATTATCTCAAATAGCGCCACATATATTTTTAATTTTAAACAAATACAGCACACCGGTATCCAAGTATAATGTAATATGTCACTCTGATTGCTGGAATAACAATAATTTATTTAAATATCAGGTAATCCCTTCATTAATTTCACTTTATTATTTAGTGACTACAGACAAAATCACAAATGATGATTGAATTTTCCAAAATATAGTTTTAAATATAAATTTGGGTTGAATTTATTTCAGGGCGGAAATCCAGTCGATGTAGTTTTGGTGGACTACCAATTGGCGCGTTTTGCATCGCCGGTTACGGATATTTCATATTTCTTGTACATGAGTGCAAATTATGACTTTCTCTCCAAATATTACGACCAGCTACTAGACATTTATTATGGAACGGTGGCAGGTATCCTCCGAGAGTGCGATATTGATATAGAAGAAACATTTCCCAGGCATATATTGCAGGATCATTTGAAAGAATATTCGGTTCTGGGACTCGTGGAAGCTCTAATATCAATGAAAATTGTAACAGCGGAGTCTGAGGAGGCTCAAAAAATGCTAGAAATGAAACACCAAGCGCCAAATGACTTGCACGAGTATGAAACACAGAATCAAATTATGTTCGTTGAACGAGTTAACGGTATTGTAAAGTTTTTTTTCGAAAGAAACTTCACTCTAGATGGAGTTCTCATAAAGCAATAAATGTTTTAAATATTCAATGTGTTTTTATTTAAAATATAATATATTAAATTAATACAATCACTTTTAGAGCTCATTTGCTTAACATAGTTGGCATGAAATTGCCATGAATTGAATTTCCAAAAAAGGTTGATTTACTAACAAATAATATGTAATAGGTATTATTTAATGGATTTGAGATAGTGTTGTCGAGCTGAGAATGCTGTGATATAGCACTCTGTGATACACTCGCATCATATTTATCTACACCACTTACAAACAGATAAAAAAATACATACCTAAGTATTATGTTATAAAATATGTACAATAATACAAAACCATAATGCAGAAGAGTGAAATATAAGCGTTGTTCTTATGAGCTTCTAAATTAGAATTTATATTAGCCATAGAGAATTTGCTCTACCAATGAAGTAACCTCATTAATTATGAATTCTTAGAAAGTTACTTACTGTTAACATTTCCTGCGTTAATTAATATTATTGCAAGTAGAACTAAAGCTTATTCTAAAACCTACGTCTAAGTTAAATAGCAATTATAAAATTTATTACCTACAGTTAAATGATATAGTTAAATTGAAAAAGGAGAACTATTAAACAAGCTCGGCATAGTTTCGTACTTTTACTTCTGTTTCTGTATTGCTGTACTTGTTTTTGGGCCATGGAAATGTATTTCCTACAACAAGAGAATAAAAGTAGGTAACATTGCGAATTTGAACTTTTTAATTGAAATACCGTTTTACTCTCCTTATTATGTTTCAAAAATATACAGGTTCTATAACTGCATTATACTTTAAATGCAGTGTCACTAAATATAAATTAAATTTACTTCGCTGGTGAAAACTAAGAACAGTGAACGGGCTGTGAAAAAATTAGAATATCCACCCTAAAGAACAAGCAATTATTCAGCACCTTGTACATATTTATGACTATACAATGCTGTACATTGTACATAATTGCTAAGGCTTACCGTGTTCTCGTTTGAGCTCCTCGGGCCATAAATAGTGAATTTTCCCGCACCCGTGTCAATATCGACATGCTTGGATGCCGACAGCTACATGGTAAATAAACCAGGTATATAAACAATACGATTGTACCTCAGAGAACATTGAATGTCTGAAAATCTATTATTATTATTACTATTGAGTCCCTTCCATATTTGCTGTTTCATTCAGCGGGTTTTGTTAAATGTCAATGTTATTTCGATGCCTACGTGTATATAACTGTGTGTAACTGTTTTATTGTGTGTCTTAAAATTGTGTCACCCTCTGTAGTACGACTTCATTTGTATTTATCCTTGTAGAGTTAAACTGAAGAGCATTACAAATAATCAATTTTCGGTAAACGACGGCCAAACGACGGTGAAATTTCAGTAACGTTCCTGAAGCATAGGTACCTTTAAAACCAACCTTCTTGAATAAATCTGTAAAACAAAAGTGTGAAAAGAGGTTACTGTTTTAGTTTATATAAGTCACTTAACGATCGATCGAGGTTTCGTTACTCGAGCCATGAAATTAAATGAGCGTGAAACCCTTGTGACGTGGAAGGTGATAGGCCGCTTAATACTAATACTAAGCTGCCACCTCGTTTTAGGTCGGAATTTCACTAATCTTCCGTTAAATTTATATTTCGGCACGAACTTGAAGGCTTTTCGACAAAAGGTTCCTTTTGTAACAAGCGAGGATAACTTTTTGTAGGAATAATATTATGTTTATCGGTTATCAAAGGGCTTATTTATGAAGATTGTGTGATGCTTGTCTGAATAAAATTGTTGTAAATAATTATAGAACTTTACGGGTACTTGTAAACAGGATTACTAATAACGAATAGAAAAAATATGATATTCAAATTGCCGTTGTAAGTTGTTTTGTAAGTCACACAATGACAAACTAAAATAACACTTCAACAAAGGTAAATTGCGGTTTGATTGAAAATCTTACATAAAGATGGGGATATCAAAAGATTTTTAGAGTACCTATACAGGTGAGGTAAAATTTTATTATTGGGATATTTACGGTTCGTATTTGTTTGAACGTGCCAGGCATCATTTTCTTGTGGTATTATGCTCAAGCGAACTTCGTTCCAAAGTATGTATGTCTAATTTCCCTCTAGAAAACTACTCTGACAATATGTTCAGTATGAAATGTGATAATTATCTTCAACAATGTGACCCTCATAGACACGTTGATAGGGAAGAAAAATGCTTTAGAGATAACGATAGCTCGAAGCGACACCAGTAGTAGGGTTAAGTGTGATGTTTAAAGTTAACCCTTTTAGTCGGCGGAACAAAGGGCGGCTCGTAAAGTCGGTCGTGTTTTGCTATTCGGGCAAGCGGTGCTCTAACATTCTGCACTTAATTGTTTTTTGCGCCTCTTATTAAAAACAAGATGCTATGCTTATTCCCTTTGTGCTGATTTCAATCGTTTTGGATTAATGAATTTAGTTTTGTTGCTCGTTTCTGCTGATTTGTAATTTTGCCTTTGTGTTAATTATGTTTTATTGTAATATGTAATATTTTTAAGCGTTTGTAACAAATTTCGTGTCGTAAAAAGACTGAGAAAGATTAGTGTCGACGTACAAGACAGTAATTATTTAATAATATGCTAATAAACCTGTAAAGTATTTCATGTCAGTCTACATCTACGTCGTTCCTAAATTAGAAAATATATTGTCCCATTGTTCTCGAGGATGAGAAAATATAAAATGGATAAACCGTAGGGCGGAGTGGCTAAAAGGGAGTGTAGAAGGTAAAATCTCTCCTACGGCGGTGTCGGGGTCGAATCTAATTTTTCCCCCACTAATGTCCGCCTGCTCTTCGTTCAGGGTTGAGTGATCGCGAAAATTGTTACTTCACATTTACAACACTGCACTGGCTTAAATGTATTCCATTGTTTTTCGTACGTATCTACGTTTGATATACGATAAGTCACATCGCTCATTTGCGACAAGAACGTGTTAACGAGCATATGTATCGTTATGGAATAATGATACAGTAGAATCCGTCGCATCGCGCTCTACTTGCTGCTAAAACGCGATATTTCTAGCTCCAAAAATGACCGAGTTATGAGGGAAAAGGTCGGTGACTATCGGTTTAGCGAAATCTCTTTTCGCTCTTGAATTTAATGCAAGAACGGTTTAAGTCAGTTGTCGCTGCTCCCTTGAGAAGGAAACTGCTGCCCGATTGCGGTAAAAACGTAACAGCTTATTGTATCACGGTTTTACTGAAAGGTAAGTACAGCTTTTTGTTTTTTTACTGATTTATATTTGCAGCTATAACGGGACATTTGTATGTGGGTCATTATTGTAGTAAAAATAGTATTCGCATGCTACGGTTTACATAGGATTGTCCCGTTGTTGCTGAAATAAACAATGTTTTTTGTTGGTTAATTTAAGATGTTCCGTTACAGTTGATAATAAAAGTACAAAATGTTTGGTATTTATGTTGGTTATCTCAAGTTAACACATTCTTGATAAAAAATAATACATTTTTACAACGAATACGCTACAATGTTGCATTATAAATGATAAAAATGTTGTCTGATTACTTAATTTATTTTTCAGATGGAATCACGGTCTAGGAAGCTTGTAAATCTTGTACGAGAAAATATTCATTATTTTATTTTACATTCACTTAAGTTAGAAAAACGAAAAGATCATACCGATTCTCGAAATACAAATGAATTAAACAATCAATTTATTTTATAGCATAAACGAGTAAAAAATACCACTGAATAAAGAAAAATGAAAAAAAAAATTTTACAAATCAGTTAAAAAATGCAAGACAGTCCTACGAATCGAAAGCATCACAAAAAAAACTGTGCCGCCCCGTCAACTAAAAGAGAATCCTGCAAGGAAACCTGCATTTTCAAGTGTCAATTTTTTTTCCGAAGAACAACACCGTGAAATACTGAAAGATTACTGGAATTTAGGAGAGATCAAGAAGCTGTCTCGAGACAAGAACCTGTGATTTTTTTTTTGCTAATATATTTATTTGATTTATGTATGACCGGGACCCGCAATAAAGATTAGTTTCCTAATATTACTGAGATAAGCAAAATATAAAACAAAGTCGTTTTCCCCGGCCGAATGCTTGCCGTTTTGCAATTTTGATGCAGTTTTTGTTGACAGATAAAGTGATTCAAGAGGAAGGTTTATATGTATATTGTATAATAGCATCCATAAATAGGTGAATGAACTGTTATTTTTGACGTTTCTAATGTGATGTAAATAATTACATTATTTTCCGCCTGCATTGCAAACGCATTCTGAACCCTACGAGATTTATCAAAATAATTTATAAGTATTTAACACATGAAAAAGTCTTCAGAAAAATCGATGGTATCAGGATTGCACCCGTGCGAATTCGGGACGGGTCGTAATATTATAATTGCCAACGTTTGTGAGTAAAAGTAAAACAAAAAATATTAATGTCTGGTTATAATTGTATATTTTTTTTAATGTGTATATTACTTGTATTTCAGAGAAAGTTACACAATAATTTCGCAAAAATATCTTTCATTTTGTAAAACAAAGTACAAAAATAAAAAGATTTCTACTACAGTAACACGTTTTAAATAAAATTTCCAATACATTTAGATTACTGATTATCAATAAAACGTAACAATACGACATAACTTGTAAAGTTTTAGATTTTTATTCAATTTTTTTTTCAAGAAAAATGATACATATCTGTTTGTAACGCAATACTGCACACTTTTTACAAGAAAAACGCAACAAGAAGGGCCCTTTCTGAAATAAATAATCATAATAAATTTAATAACCGACTTATTGTTCTGAATACAATTTGATTCAAAAAAACGAGAACGTTTTAATATGTTGTATTGAGCTGAATAGTCTAAGCATAATAATTAAAAAGTTACAGGAATTTTAAACTTTCAAATGCGTTTTCCCAACAATTGAGATTTTGACTTTGTCACGTTATAGAAGCAAATGAGCGACATGTGGATAAAAGCACAAAATAAAGCTAAACCTTTAACCGTGTGCTTGTCTACAGACTACAGCTACCTACTATATAAAATTTCCAACATATTATCTAAGTTTTACATTTGGCCGCACGCTTTTAGAATTTTTTTGTTTGTAGATGCTTGGATAGAGTAAAATATCTTGGTACCTATTGATATTAATAATATACAACTTACACCTGTGCGCGCCATATTTTTTAATGTAATAAAATATTAATTATTAATTATGTGACACATTACTGATAGTTTATTAATTACCCATAAAATAATTTGAAAAACTTGTTACTTACGCTGTGAAATTATAAATGCAATATGCTTCGTTCATCAATATGTGAGTTGATTACGCCCCGACAGCCATATTTTCATTTATTTATGGAACAAATATTAATCACCTTAAAGTTTATTAGTTTTATTCGGTCGGTCATGGCTTCGCGTGATGGTAACGGGTGCATTGAATTATTGATCTCACTGTGGTCGCTTGTTTGATTAAATATAATTGAGATATTTTCAGTGGGAACAGGTGTGTAATGGAAAATCACTCAGAGAAATGGCACTTTTCCTCACGCTATCGTACGTGTTTTCCTTTGTTACCTATGTTCTTATTGTATTTTTTTTTAATTCGGGAAAATAAACGGATATATTTTTTCACGAACAATTTGTTTGGGAAAAAGTAAATTCATTTAGATACGAGTTTTTCCCAAACTATCTTTCAAAAATATATTAGAACATTGATGAAAATAGTTTTAGTTTATTTTAGAAAATACTACATGTTTACTTTTGTGGTATTTGTTAAACAACACGAGACTACCAACCTTTTGGTTATAAAATACATTTGAAATACCATAGAAATCTAAATAACAAGTGAAATACCAAATAGAGTATATACGTCATCAGTAAACAAGGAAGAAATAAGAATATCTAAGACATTTCTTCTCAGTAAGGTCACGTACGTAACAGGAGTATGGTGTAATTTAATAATACCCACCTACATGATAATAAAAAGAATAATATGATAAGGATTATACTTTTCTATCCTATTCAAAAGACAGCAAGAAATTCAGCTTGAAAGTTTATGATTAGGTACTCGTCTGCATTTGCTTTTATCCATAGAAGTAATTTGTGCTACAAAGTAAGTAAATAATAAAATATGTATTTAATTTTCACCATTAACTACGTACAAGCTCTTTATTAAATTCAAATGGAAAAATATACTGAAAGAAGAAATTGTAAAATGTTAAAAGGTTAAAAAGAACAAGTATAAAGTAAGTAATATTATTTCAAAAAAATATTAAGGTCATTAATCAAAACTAACTTAACTTTCCTCTATTCGTGAGAATATCGTCGTAAAAAATATTCTGTTAAATCGTTTCCACAGTTATTAGAGTCGTGGTGAATTATTATTAGATTACAATGAGCTGCCGCATAATAATGTCGAACTGCGGTCTCCTTAATGAGCGGAATAGCGAAATACTTATTCTATTGTAACGAGCAAGCAATCAATAAGTAAGAATAAAATCAAACAAGCAATTAAATATGAAAGTTGTATAAAACTAACGACAAGAAAGGAGGTAATACAATGTTATGAAACAAAAAGGGATTCGTTTCATTACAAAAATTTATATAAAGCTTAGATTTATCACTACATTTTTGTGATAAATCTAAGCTTTATATAGATTATACTTTCTCATTTACAAGTTCGATTTATTTTCGTTGACCATTCATACCGCTGTCTCCAACCTCTGAATGCATCGGTGAAAGCAATATGGAGCAATATTTGCGTATAAATATAACATGTACAGTATATCCCTGATATGGAGCTGAGATTAAGCCTCTTGTTGTAGAGCCCATCATTATTTCATATCACGTCCGGGATTGGAGTGCGCGGATAGATTATTGATTTTGGAAATGTGTGCTCATTTATTGTCTTTATTTGTTTAAACGTGAGATGCGCGACTTCCTTTTGATCGGGTTTTCTAAGACGTAGCCTAGATAGGTACCGAGAACTAGATAGATACTACCGATAAATTAATAATTCCTGGTGAATCACTACATAAATAATAGACAAAAAGCTAATATTTTTGTGTATTATGTGTTAGCTATTATCTTGCTATATTAAATTAAATGAACATTGCTGATAGAAATACCTAAGATGCCATTTAAAATTAAACTAAGATGTCGTAGAGAAATCCGATATAAATGTTATTCGGTAAACTGTAAACACAAAAGGCTATACGACGCTAAATATTAAAATGTTTAACCGTAAATATTATCATAGAACAGTGTGCGAAAAGAAAACAGAAAAGTTCCTGAAATGCATGGAATTAACGCCGCAAGCAGTTTCGAGGGTGGACTCTAATTAAATTTTTGTAAATACGCTTGCATGGACGCTTTTATTTAATTTCAGGTTCGTATTTGTCGACTGCATTAAATGAGGATAAACAGACGGAGATGCCCCCGAAATTTTAGCGATGAGCTTATTTCGAATTTCGTAACTATGAAAGACGAGATTATTTTTCTTATTTTGGAGCGTTTTTTCTTAATTTTATTCTACATATCATGGAATGTTATTTATACCAACAATTTGATGACTTTTAAGAATATTCAACGGAGGTTAGACATGAAAGATACCAAGAATTATAATCAATTTGTTGAAAAAAACATTCCTTTCATTTGCACAGCGTATCTCAGTGCTGCTTTCATTTAACAGAGTCCTTTTTCACTCCGCTACAGCCTCAGGCGTACTCTTGTTTAGGAAATGATGGTTCATTCATAATCTAATTACTGTTGAGTGTATTTTTAACTAAATCTTTCGTAATGCCGAATGAAGCTTTTGCCTTGTTCGTTTTTCAAGGGAATATTTTGGTATGTTTATTATTGTTGGCGTACAAAGATAGCTGAATAGTGAATATCAAAATATATAAGCGAGCGATATACCACGTACCGACATCTCAACCATTGCATTATATGGGAAATGAGTTGCTGACACCTTACATAAATACCTATATATACCTTACATAATAGGGCCTCAGCCCTCATGTGTATTCAATCATTTTCACTATAATTTCCTGTGGCTATAATCCTAATACGAGTGTAATGACACTTCTAGCGACGAATTTCTTCAAAGAAAAGCGGTCCAGTATCGTCAGATACAATTTCATAAAATGTTTGAAGATCCGCCAAACTCAACGATTGGCTTTAAAAGGATAAAGTTCCATTTTATATCAGCATTACTGGAGCAATTCGATCCCAGTCTAAAATTAAATTTCAATTCTTGGTTCCATTTTCCTTGTGGTTATAATTTAATGTGCGGACAAGAGACACCCATAAAATCTAATGGGGCAAATTCCAGGGCGCATTGAAGCTTTTAAGATTTATATTATTATATATTAGATGATGGTGCTTCTTAATTCTTATTAAAATCTATAAGACGTCGATTTATCACGTTTTCAATTAACGTGCGACACTTTTACTGTTTGATGCGAAATAGGATTTTATTTTAATAATTTTGTGATGTATATTATGGTATTTTTATCAGATATAAGGCAGGTTTGATATAATTTTATTTCGAATTCAATTCTTTAGTCTAATGACATTCCTATAAATCATTAATATCTTCACTTTTATGTTTAGTACCTTGATAGAAATATACATTCACAGTAACATGTACAAATATGTAGTTCCTAATATTATCTATAGATTAATACAGTATTGCAAATAGCTGAAAATTCTCGTAGTTTGTTTAAATTTCAGAACGTTTAGTAGCTGATAGTTGTTTTGCCACGTAAGTTAGCTGTTAGTAGTAGTTTAGTATCTGTGCTGTTAGTTTCATAAACCGCCCCACCTCGTATACGCCCTCCATCTTGCACTATTCATTATGCCCTTGCTTGTTGTATTATTCTACAATCTTGACACAATAGACACACCCCGTGGGTGTGAACGTACAATGCAAATATATAGCTTGACCTATTTTATGAGCCATCAATAGTAATGGTTTTTAGATTACTTTTTTATAATATAATTTTTACAGAAATCTATCATACTTAGATACTAGATTACTTTATGTTATCTTATTTACCTGAAAACACAGATTTTTATAAAATAAAAATATAAATACGTATTAGGAAGTTCGCATAAAATATTAAAAAAGCATGTTTTAAATTTATTAATGCTTAATCAAGTATTCATTTGTTAAACTATAATATACAATATTGTAATAACTCAGGCCCCGGAATTACAGACACAATAGAAAATCTATTGTGTCGTGGACCTATTGGGCCGTTCGGGGCTCAATGGGTTAAGGAACAACAGCTTGTGTCTTTATAGGAAGACTTCATAGTCTTCATAAGCTATTTTTCATTTCATTTTTGTCACTTATGTTTGATATCCGCAACTTACGTGTAATTCTTCATTCGGCTACCATTAATGCTTCAGTTACCACTCACAATTACAGTCCAATGAATGATCAGAAAATTGTATTAAAATTAGTAGGTACTTAATGCAAAATAGCTACTCACGATTATAAAAGGAGCGACAAAAGTAATAAACTAAATAAGCAGAAAATATGATGTAATTCAGAAACGAACATGCTCCACACATAAATTAAGGACGTGACTGAAAGAGTGTTATTAGTAAAGTTGTGAGTTTTATATTCAAGCCTGAAAGCCTGTAGGCGCAAGTTGTTAGTCTGACGTCATCTTTCTTTATTATTTTCTCACTTACCGAGGATTTTACAATGTATACTGAATAGCCAGCACGTTGTTTGATAACTTAAATGGGCTACCCTCTTTGTTCATTAAAATTGTAATCTAAGGTTTAGCTTCCAATTAAGTTTGAAATTTTTTAAGGAAAATTTAAGATAATTTTATAATTTAATAGACGTTGAAAAATTCAGGAATGAAGTCGCTTTTAATATAACTTGCAAAAAAATATTATACCTCGTTAATGTAGTTATTCTTTACCGTCATTAATTATATCTGTAATTTTAAGAAAATCCTCTCTTGAAGATAACTAAAGACTTGTATTTAAATTGACGAAAAATGTAATAAAATTATAATATTAAGCTATCTATTAACTACTGAAGTGAATAAAATTATCGCAAGGATATGCAGTCATATTCTGAAAAAAGATTTCTAGCTAATTGCACAACTCCATTACTTACGAACAATAATCAATATCAACCATTAGGGTGCATTTCCACCAAAAATGTGCGAGGAATGTGTTTGTAAAGAACCAATTAAATGGCTTCATTTAGTTTGAAGTTTGAAGCGTTTAGCTTTTGACGCGATACTATTGGTTATTTACACATCGCTCGCACATTATTGGTGGAAAAACACCCTTAGACGTAGTTGACAACAACGTTAGCACATTACGGAAAACTAGAGAACTCTTTGCCTACAAATCATTAAAGTTGGAAAGGGTCGAGTGTTTGTCAGTTGTTAACGTGTAAAGGGTTTTGTTCCGCGTTCTGTTTTATTGACAGATATCCGTAGCACCGAGGGTATTATAATCATATGAATATTCAAATTCAAATTTATTAAAATGTAACGTAGGTATTTGATATCATACGTGAGTACCTAAATAAATCAGAAGTATAAAGGATCACATTATAGGATTTATAGGCTCTTGAATTTTGTATAATTTACGGTACAATAATATAGAAATAAAATATTAACACATATGAAATAAGTACCCATATCTTTAACGAAAATAATTGAAAATATGTAAAGCAAATAATTTTGTTTAGGTATGAGTTATATGAATTATTGGTTTTATGTTTTGCATTTGTTTTATATCTACTACATTGTAGTAGTTATATGAAAAGAAGACAAAAGAAACAGCAAAGCAACGGTTTGTAAAATCCTACAAAGTCTGCTTATTATTACATTCTACTTGCAGCATCTCATATTTCTAGCTCCTTAGTTCTTACTAAAGTTGCATTTAAAATGTTATCTTGCTTAACAATTAAATTTAACGATTACAATTTAAATGTTTGCTTTTCAATGGAATAGTACTTTTATTTATATTTTGTAATAAATACCAGAAAATGTATTTTATTTTTTAGTATAAGTAATTATAATAATATTATGTACTTAATAGGTAATCAAAACTATAAATAATGTCACAAAATTGAAATTCTATGTGGAAAGAAAACATTTTGTATACCTACCTAATTCATTTTACATATTTTTGAATATTTGGAAAGCTCTTTTGTTCAAGTGGTACATAGTTCGTATTTATGTCGTAACTAGTAGTGTTATTTTAAATTATTCATAGAAATTTTTGTATTTATTTTGTCCATTGGCGAACAATTTTTATCGAACATAAAACGAGCGATAAGCCTGGGCATGTTGCCACGACGTAAAAATTCACACCCATAGTTTCCCTGTTAAATCAACAAGCATTACTTCAGAACTTCGCGTTAAAAATATTAAGCAAAGGTTACCTTTAAAAACTACATACAATCGTCTACACCGCAAATTGAGCTGCGTTACGATTAACATTGCTTAAACAATGGCTTAAACCATGTCCACAGATAATAATATAATACTAGCGATAACACTGGTTGTTGAATCATCATCTTATAAGAGTAATAATGTAGTAAGAATATTAAGAAGAAAATAGAGTTGAAAACACCACACACGCGAGACTGTATTAAGCAGCATTTTAAAGTTCTATTAAGATGTATAACCGCCACGACGAATAGCTTGTACATAATAAATAACGCTTTTAAGTAGCACAAACACACCGCACTGGATACAGACATCATGTCTATGAATTTTGTAGCAGAAATTCAGTTTATGCCGCCGATGGTAGACAGGCCATGTCCCGTGCCTATATTTGTAAGGGGGTGTTTGGCTGCAATCGATTCCCATGTGCGATATATTCTACCTTACTGTATTTGTGACTCCTTTTTTTATTCAATTTACTTATAAATACAACTCACGATATAAAATTTCCACTAAGGTAATGTAATTTTTTTTTTAATTGAACGAAAAATTCTTGTGTAAGAATAAAACGGAGCAGCTTTGAATAATTATCACTGATGTGGCAGTAAATTGCGCATTCGAGTTGCTTTCACGGTTTTTATGATCATTGCAGTAAATGAAATTTATAACGATTCGCGCAATAATACTTTGCAAGTATTCATTTTGTAATTATTTACAAAGTTATTTCTGCTCTGATTCGCCTGAAAAATGTTAACTATTCTGTTTTTAAAAAAAACAGGATATTTTTTTACTATAGCATATTTAGGAACGGACGTGGAGTTATTTTAGTTTGAAAGGTCTAATATTGACTTCATATATAAACTAGTGCGAGACTTCGACCAATGATGTCTACTCACGTACGGAACGTGACGAGACTACTACTCATGGGAAATGTATGGAATACTAACTCACTATAGAAGAAAATATTTCGATTATGTATGGAAATAATAACAATTGGAATAGCTGTGACAGAATGTTACATGCGAACTTGTTGATTGATGCGGAATTTAATTCAACCTTTTTTCAAATAATATTAATATATTGTATTGGGATCGGTGTTAGGACCACTGTTGTTCTTAATTTATGTGAATAATATCCATGACATAGGCCTACATGGCGAAATTACCCAATACGCAGATGATACATGTCTATTTTATTTCGGATCCTGTATAAATAATATTATTTCACAAGCTCAGGAAGACCTCAACCACTTATTTGAATGGTTTCAGTACAACCTCTTAACTGTTAACGTATTAAAAACATCCTATGTTATTTTTAAAGCAAAAAATAAAAAAATTCCACCTCATGTGCCAATTACTTTGAATGGAATTCCACTTCAACAAAAAAGTAATGAAAAATATCTTGGTTTAAGAATAGATAGTGGCTTGTCCTGGAACATTCAAATAGACCATGTTAAATCTAAACTCTCATCCCTTGCTGGCTCACTTCGTAGGGTTGTAGGATGCCTTCCTAAACAGGTCCGCATAAATATTTATAATTCCTTAGTAAAATCACATCTTATGTATTTAATCGAGGTATGGGGAAGTGCTCCCAAATACAAAATAAAAGAGTTACAAATAATTCAGAATAAAATAATTAAAATATTATATCACTATCATTACCTAACACCGTCAATAAAAATTTATAAAGACACAAAACTGATGAACATCAAACAATTATATAAATATACAACATGTATTCTTATTAAGAAAATTTTAGACAAGAACATACATACAGCACTAACTTTCACGAAAAATAAACCAGCTTATTCTAAACGTAACACAAAGGATCTAGACATACCGAAGGTCAGGACCGGCTATGGACAGAAATGTATTACTTTTGAAGGTGCCAAATTCTATAATAAACTAAACAATGATATAAAAACAGCTGAATCGATTTATACATTTAAAAAGCGCCTAGCTGATCACATACTTAATGACCAATCACTTCTGGAATAAAACACCTACCTTTGGAATAGCTGTGCCCGGACGACTGTTAGATTATTTATTTACTTTGTTATGTTATTCTCATGTAATTAGCTTTAAGTCTTTAAATGAGAATAAATGATTCTTTAAACCTAATGTATTCGTGAAAGTTTGATTGTTTGTAGAGCTTAAATACAAACTAACGAAAAATTCGATGTTAATAGCACAGAAAAATGTTGTGTATAGTGCATATTCTCATCATAAAACCGCAGTACCTTAATATACAAGTATACATTGAAACTAATGGCTGTGTTTTGTGCAAACCACAGCTTTGCAAACACGTCTGCAATATATAGTAGCATGAGGAGCTTTTTATGACATGCGGCTGACCTAAATTTTAAAATTATGCGCAAGTGGTAGTAAATTTTAACTTTGAAAAGCGCTGTGTGAATAGAAAGGGTGGGTATTGGTTGGTTAAAACGTAGAAGTTTATTTTAGAAATCAAAATCACATGAAGCAAGAACTGTAGGTATTGGATTGAATTTTAAATGCTAAAAATTCAATTTCCGTTTTATTAATATTAAATAATTTGCCTGCATTTTTATATTATGTGATAAACAATAAGATGAATAGGTATGATATTTTTCATTTTATATTTCTAGTCACATTCTTAACATTATTCTGCTGCTAACAAAAATTTATCGTTTGAAAAGATAGGTTAACTTTCAACTGCAGGTTTACAGGGTTACTCCATATAAATATGCACCAAGGGATCACTAAAGAATAACTATGAATACGGCCGTAAGTGGAATAAATTTCGAGCATTGTTAAACTTTTGCCAGTTACTTTGAAACTGTGAGACAAAAACCGAAATATGGAGAAGCACTTTAAAGTTTTTGTTATAGGCTAACTTTAGTCTTTAGATCTTTGCTAAATTCGTGGTAAATGTTTTTCAACAGTCAATACTCTATATCTATCTTCATACTGTGTTACCAATTGTCATAATTATGAAAATGAAGTTTTAACTGTGGCTTAAAAAAAGATGATAAGGAAGGTACCTTACCTATAACTATAGTAGTGTATGGTTATACAATTCAGAATGTTGCTTTATAGTTTCAAAAAATCTAGTAATAAACATAGAACAAAATTGTATCACGCATTCATTTGTTCCACTAGAAAATTTTATGTACATATAAGTTTTATAAAAGTTGAAAATTAATACAAAAGACAAAAGAGACAAGACTGTGTTTGAAAGCAACTGATAATAATCACACAGATAGCTGCTACAAACTTTATTCAGCAGGTAATTTGTAAAGGAGTGAAAATGAAAATAATCCTTTGTAGTTCTATATAAAGCACCTTTGAAGTATTCGTGATTAAAGATATGTTTGACGAAATAACTTAATATACTGTAGGTATAGTTAGTTATCATAATCTTATAATTATATCTATAGTATAATCATCATTAAGGAATCTTGTCTATTCATTATATTAAGTTACTATAAACAAAATAAAATGATTTAATATATTTCGACTTTGAGGCAGAACAATCTAATTATGTTGCCTTGTTACATTTTTGACATAGCATTTTCGTAAGCTTTAGTTAATATAATATAGTAGTCACAGGGAGTTCATATCCGATTTCCTGGCAACTTTATCGGCTAGTTTGTTTTGGCATTCAGCCCAATAGCTGGCAGATGTTGATAGAAATTCTACTAAGTTCTTTGAGTCTTCACTTCACAACACCGTCTCAATGATACAATTAAACTGTCTGATCAAGTAAACTATTGTTAGTAAGAATTTGTAATGACTGTGTTGTATATTATTAATACATAGGAGTTAGAATACCTGTTTCTTTACAGGAAAAATATAAAATCAGACGTCAATGCCTTTGATATTCGTGCATGTATATATACCGTATGCAATGAAATCTCAAAATGGAAGCGGTGTCAAGCAGGTATTACGAACATGACGTAATACCATATATTTTTCGTTCGAAAAATGCTGTTTCTAGAGATGTCCGATTAAAGGTTTTAAATTTGTTTTAAGGTAAAAGAAAGGGGATTTTTTAATGTTATAGTCCTATAATTTAAACAAATAGATAACCATTAAACATAAATGATGCGGAAAATGATAGTGTAGGTAGTTGCCTTTTCTTCTGTTAAGGTCTCGGGTATGTACATAATATTAAATAGTTTTTTAAGTTTACTATTAACTTGGTGTATCGTGAAACTCGCACAGAATGTTCAGTTTTCAACATCGGCGCAATCTTACTATACAACTCAGTTATAAACTCAAAGTTCTACCGATGGCGACACCGGTGAAACTAATGGATTTTCAGTGTTGAGAAACATTTTTGACTTCAAAATCATTTTAAATTCACAATTTACAAAGTGAATTTAAATTATAAGACTTTCTAATATTATCATTTCTCTTATTGCACATTCTGAAATATTATTTAACTAGCACACTTGCGCAATTTTTCATACACGATGAGATCTTTCAGGGTGATCTTAAGTCCTATCTCTTCACACAGAAATCATACCATCAAATTGTTCCCATGCCGTCACTGTAAAATCGTAAACACCGTTAGATTATAATCTATCCCGCAAGATTGTTATTTGTCGTAAATTTTTGAACCGTTAAATACTGCCTACAATTTAACCCACAGTGTAATATTTAAAGATCTCTTCAGCCCTCGATGTCTACACGTGTTAGACTAAAGTAAATAAGCCAAGATCCTTTAAGCCTTGTAACTTGCTTTCTAATTAAATAACATTTGCTGCTGAAATTACGCAAATAATGTTTATTAAAGCTATAACATTGGTTGTAATGGTATGGGTAAGTAAAAATAAATTTTATTTTGAATACTGTACTATCTACTTTCACATGATTTGTCCTGCTTTTTGTGGTTAGGTAATAACATAACAGTTGGAATTAGTTATTAAATAAACATTATCTTATAACAGATTTTTAAAGATACCTACAGGTGCTAAAGATTTTTTAAAACATCTCATCTAGCATAATGTAAGTACCTTTTACAACTCCGTTTCATAAACTTTTCACTTAACCAATTTTGTAAATAAACAGCTAATATTGAAGCAACGAGTAGGTACGTGTACAAAGTCAAACATAAAGTTTTAGACGTGTTGATCTTGTGTGTTTCGCAACATTGTACAATATTATATGTGAACTTTAAATTTCAAGAATAGTTTTCAAAGTTTGAAAACAATGAAATATGTACGAACTTTAATACAACATTTCCAGTACAAAATGTTTCCAGCAATTTTGAAATTCAATATTACATAACATTATTATTGAATGTTTATAGATATGTTATGAATTGTAATTATATTACAACCATAACTTTTAAACGCCTGAAGAATTTTAGATGCATTGCATTTATTTAGGAACATCTTAGCCGTAAATTATACGATAAGCTCAGGAATGACTGTTGTATTTTGAATCATTAAGTTACATTATTTTTCAATTCTTTGAATCTTATTTTCAAAATGTATTTTTATTTCTAATAATACATAGATGTAGATATTCATTAAATTTTCTTCATCGACCCTATCAATTTAGTTAATCAAATTATAATAGTGCTAGTGGCCAAGACAAAGTAAGTGATTAAACAATAATCTGTCTTCGTAACTAAAGTTAAATTATAGTTAGGCAAGTCAATTATAGTCGATTTCCAAGAAGCAATCACTCCTTACGTCCTTTGTTTATTGATATTGATTTGCCACATAAAATATGTGATGAATGTTTTTTATTCGCGTGACGTAACTAGTTTCATACAGACTTTCTCTGGCCCTACTTTTTCGCCTCCTTTAAAAGTGAATTTCAGACAATCCTTTCTTCTAAATCGTTTAAATATTCCATTTAATATTTTTATAACTGATATTGCATGATCAATTCTCGGTTATTACTTTATATTCAATTATTCGTAGGTATAAAACACCACGCCTGCTCATATTATAAACACGAAAATCGATCAGTGTGTCTGTAAGTACATACAACGATTATAGATAGGTTAGGATAATAGGTAGGTTAATAAAAAAATGATAATCCCTATAAAGCTTTTACAATAAAGCCGTTGTTCTGAAAACCAAATAGATAACAACTATTTGTTATCCGTCGTCCTCTTAAATCCATCAGGGATAGGGGCTGTAGATTTATTAAGCTTGTAATTAAAACTTGGGGAACCTCGTCAAATCGCACTCAACCCAGGTGAAAACGTTTTAAGACGGCTGAAACGCCAATCCCTCTTTCTAAACCCTCGCTTACAAGTAATACCTGCTCCTTTAACAGCCTTTTGTGTGTTTAATTAGAATTTTTCGTACGTAATTGTCAGGTTTGTAAGTAGGAAATGTTTGAATGTTCCCGCATAAAAGGGTTGAAGCCTAGAGGATCAAGTGGAATGAACGAATAATGAAATAATATTTGATGTTTGCGTTTGCTTTTCATTTGAACATGAATGCGCTTATTAAACAAAGTGTAATTTTACCAAAAGTTTTAATAACTTTTGAATGTATTTGATACAGTTATTAATCAAAGAGAATGTTTGGGCATAAATGTGATCTATTTACTTGAGCGTTTTTAGATTCAATATGCGCAATCATTAACGATGTAAAATGGGTTACCTATCTTAATCTCGAATTTTAATATTCCGAATATCATAATCCAGAAAACGTTTGGACATTTTTTCATAATCCCGAATTTTAAAATTTCGAAGTTTTGTTTGCCATATAATCGCAACTCCGAATTTCATTTGCCCACTTCTTTATTTGTACGACGTTTTACAATCCAGACGAATGAGTTCCAGACATACGAAATCTAAATGCACAAAATCCAGATGACCGTAATCCATATGCACGAAAGCCAGATTTTTAAAACACAAATTTTTGAAATACAGTTAATTGATATCCAGACAAACAATGTCCAGATTTTTGAAATTCAAATAAACGATATCCAGCAAAACGAAATCCTTCCAGGGGGTCGCAGCACGAACCTAACCTAACCTACTGAATAGATTTTAACACTTTAACTGTTCTGTAATGGGCAAGTAAAACAATAGCGAGTCGGTTCTGGCACTCGCCGGCCGCTACCGCGGCACGCTCGCTTCGCTCGCTCGGCTCGTGCGTAGGGGGTCGCAGTTCAAACCTAACCTAACCTACTAAGTCGAATTTGACACTTAAACCATTCTGTAATGGTCAAGTAAAACAATAGCGAGTCGGTTCTGGCACTCGCCGGCCGCTGCCGCGGCACGCTCGCTTCGCTCGCTCGGCTCGTGCATGGGGGGTCACAGTTCAAACCTAACCTAACCTACTGAGTCGAATTTGATACTTAAACCTTTCTGTAATAGGTAAGTAAAACAATAGCGAGTCAGTTCTAGCGCGGGCGGGGGTCGTAGTTCAAACCTAACCTACTGAGTCGACTTTGACACTAAAACCGGTCTGTAATAGACAAGTAAAACAATAAATTTACTTACTGACAATGTTTATTTTCAGTCGATAGTAAAGGTATAATCACGATTGTATGGAAATCAAATAAAAATATTATGAAAATCTGGCAATAGTTTATCTGTTATACGATTATATGGGAGCCAAATAAAAAGATTATGAAAATTTGGCAATAGTTTATTTGGAAAATGGTACGATGGGAAACAAAAAAAAGTATTTTGAGAATCTGGTATAACTATATCTGGATTATGAGAATATGGGAAACAAAAAAATACTTTTTAAAAATCTGGTTTTGGTGCATCTGGAAATTGAATCATCTGGGAAATTAAAAAAGGAATTTTAAAAATTTGTCATTCATTACATCTGTCTTTTAAAAGTTCTAACAACCGTTTTCGGGGTTTTAAGATTCGGGTAATAGAAATTCGAGTTTTTAATAGGTTACCTGTAAAATGTTTAGGAGTTTTAATTAAATTTGTTTCGGAGGGTAATGATTAAAACAAGGTTCTCGTCGAATACTTAAAATAAATTACGTGACGGTGCTGTATTTGGTTGCTCGCGGTTTTGGCGCCCGTTTACACAATTAATGAAAATCGTCTGAAGATAAAATCGATTATTAAAAATATACTCTGGTAACTGGAGCATAATATTATTTCCGTTCGAATAATTGCAATTAATTTGTCCTTGTTAAAATTTGGAGCCTTGAAACTATATAATAAATATTATACAAAACAATTTTTCGTTAAAATGTAATGTTTGCCGCTTTGAGCTTTAAATTGTTAACATAGAGCTGTACTTAAAGCTCAAATGGTTTAATTACTAATAACAAAGTAGGTACTACTTTTATTTTGATACGTTATTTTCGTTTCATATAAAGGTTACTGTAATATAAAGATATTCATAAGATAAATATTGAAGATATTTTTTTCGCATTATTTGAAATCGTTTTATGTTTAAGGGTCTTCATTTCAAGGGAGCAATATAAACACTTATATTGTGATAACAAAAAATATTCATGCGTGACCTTTTGTGTCGGACAAAGAGGTTTCTTCGCTGGCAACTTTACAACAGAGATGAGGATGAAGCGCTATTGTGTGAAAGGCATCCAAGAGCATCTCTTTCAATCGGAAAACATGAGTGAAATTTATGACGCGTGAAGTTACGTACAGCTGTTTTCAGCACACACAGCGCTTGTCTGCAAACTAGGTTACGGTATAATGTCACGGGTTTAGACTCGTTACTATTCTGTGTTGTGAACTTGATTCGTAAACTCACATAGATGTAGTTGTATGTGATAGTTGGCTTCGTAGTAAATATGTAATTAGAATAGACGAATAATACATAGTTAATAATTCATCGTAGAGTGATCGCGATGTAGCTGTGTGACTGCTACAATACATAAATTAGCATGACTAATTTATATCTGTAATTAATTATCATCTTACCAACGTAAAATTGTCTGTTACAAATTGATGTTTGTATATTAAATTAGAATCTTAACAGTAACACGATTATTAAGTACTATTTTACTAACTACTTACTTAATATTCTAAAATTATCTTATACTTATATAAAATTCTCGTGTCACAATGTTAGTCTGCATACTCCTCCGAAACGGGTGGACCGATTCTCATGAAATTTTCTGTGCATATCGGGTAAGTCTGAGAATCGGCCAACATCTATTTTTCATATGTACCACGGGCGAAGCCGGGGCGGACCGCTAGTAATTATATATCTTTTTAGTACATAAAATGATGCTTTAATTAAGCGAAAGAGAACAGAAGAAAAATAAAGTCACTGCAGAATAGATGTTGTACTTAAATCATCCTTTAGAACATCTTCAGGGAAATTTCTCATCGGAACAGCGAGCATACTTTGTGAATAATATCGAAATTCTTCACTGGAGCGGACTCTTTGTGAAGTCTAAAATATCCGATTTATTGCTTAGACTGCATCTAACTGTAAATTCAAATCGACTATTGAGAGCGCCGTGCCACATTTTGGTGCGATATCAGATGCAGGCGAATCTGTGTTTGACTTTCCTATTTAAACTGTGGTAATACAAGATCTGAGTTCCCTGTAGAGATTTAAGCCTCGTTGAAATATGGATTACTCGTTCCCCCAAACGGGCCCGAGGCGTACCTCTAAGCGATCTCTCCTCTGAAGGACACGCAGTACTTAAGGGCATGAGTGTTGTGATTCCCAGTTAGCAAGTGCTTGCTAACGTTGAGCTTTTTAATTAAACCTCGTAATAAACGCGGAGGGAAATTCGGTTTGAGCGAGTTATTGCCGTGATTGTAATTAATCACAATGTTTGCGTCTGTGTTGGGTTGTAGCAAATACAGTTTGTTTACAAGAAAATAATAAAACCTGGATTATAAAATTATTAAGCTTCGAAATGTCTATATTTGATTGTGGCACCTGTTTGGGGAATTATGTTCTATCTTATATTTAGAAATTAATTAATTAAATTTATAAAATCTGTTTTTCTTATAGGCCAGTAAGTTTAAAGACGAAAAAAATACCTAGTCACAACGATATGTGACTATTTATATTTTATAGTAAACAGAAAAACTAATACAATAATAATTTCTTTTATTTTTAAAATTACAGCGATTCCTTCGCCAATATTTATTTTATCAAACTTAGGTAGGTACCCAATATAATATGTAGGTGGAGAGTGATTGCGTGATGTATCAGGCATATTTATGGATGCTACATATACCTATAAAACTTCTTTATAACTTAATTATAAAGAATAAGCCGCGCTATTTTATTTAAATTTTATGTAAATAAAACAAATTATCATAACAATGCATTTTAATACAAACACGGCGGTGCTAGACACCGGGGGCATAAAGCTGCAGTAAAGTATTCTAAAAAGGAACTTGTATTAAAGATTTAATAAGTCATGATGAAGCTAATCCAAGTTGGTACAAGGTCGGGCAACTACAGGTCGTGACCTCACGAACCCCACGGAGCTTTTCGTTTACATATGCAATTACGGTTTCACTATTCCCGGCAAATAAGTGCGCTTACAAAATTCAAGGCGCGCTTAAAACGAGGGATTTCATCCCACACGTCAATGGAAAGCAATCTGAGTTCATTCTTAATTCATGCATGTAGGTGGGTGTCTAATTAAATAAATAATACCGGTCTTCTATTGGTATTTGAGAAAATCCCAGTTAAATAAGTGAAATCGAATGAGTGTGTGTAATAAACATTGTAGGTACCTTGAATTCTTATTTTATTTTAAAAATTGATGCTTAATAACTGAGCTTGTTTGCGTATTTTCCAACTAAAATAACTAATCTTTCAAATTTTCATCATTACAAATTGTCGATTGATGGATTGATGATTGATGATTCTATTGAGGATATTGTAACTGGTATTAAGTAATCAGTTAAAAATATGATATATCTAGAAAATTTAACTTTTATTTTTAATTATTTGAGATGGGCAATGAAAATAATTTTCTTATTTTCGAAATTCAATAAGATATGAATCAATATTACCTACATAATCATAAGTATCTCAAAGTAAGTAATATGTATTCTTTGAACATCAAAAAGCGAGTATTACATATCTAATAATTAAACTTTGAGTGAAACGTAAGAGTCGTCGTAAAAATATTACCAAGCCAATTCAAACGAATATCACATCGCTTTGAGATGGCTGAAAGCAATCAGGGTCGTAATAAATAAACTAAAGAACCTTCTAGACCCCTATTAGTTAATAGTCTGGGTGGTGCGCGAATGGAGTCGATGGTCACTTGAGACTGTTTGCGGCATTCGAAGCAGACTTCTAGACTCAAGTAAATGGCCTATGGGTTTATTTACTTAAATTGTAATTAGATAGTCTCGCAATTAAGCCAACTGTAACAACTCAAGCTTTGTTGTTATTTCGACTTGAACGTCTGATTTTTGTTCTGAATTAATTGATCCTTACCTTTCATTTAAATAGTGTTTTGATACGTATTTAATTTTAAGCTAATGTAAATTGAATTTGAATATGACGCAATTAATTTTCTTCCGGTGATCCCAAAACAATTTAGATTGTTGTTTTTTGAATTAAAATTTAAAATGTAAATACCTGCTTACCGCCTCCCTGCCGTAAGACAACTATAAACTCCGCGAGATTAGAAAAATAGTTCATAAAATAAATTAGATGGCTTCCTCGAGTTTTATGAGTTCACCTAGTACTAAGTAATACCTAAAAAGTAATACCATGTCTGAAGTTGAAATTCTTAAGTAAATTGAGTCTTGCCAGGCACTCCGAACTCAGGTTCATTTTAAAAACATTAAACACTTATCTATTATCTATTATATATTATAAAGAGGAAAGGTTTGTATGTATGTATGTATGTATGGTTTTCACGCATAAACTACTGGACCGATTTTGATGAAATTTGGCACAGATAATCTTTAGACCCTGAAAAAGAACATAGGCTACCTTTTATTGCGAAATATGTACCACGGGCGAAGCCAGAGCGGACCGCTAGTTTTACATAACTTTTCAGAAAACATCTCATCTGTCGGGTTTTTAGATTATTAAAATAAAGCACAAAATGAAGTCAAAATAGTAAAATAAATTTTCAAAAACTAGTTAGCGTTAATTAATTAAAATTATACAACTAACCTACCTTCATTGAATAATTATTTATTTATTAGTCCATTATAATATATCAAATATGTCAATTATGACATACCTACACGATACACGATAATTAAAAAATCATAATTTGCGAAGCTTTCAGGTTATATGAAACCAGATGTTGGTCAGTTTAAATTTAGAGCGAATGCTACAAAATGGCCGTTGACAAATGGCATATTTAACCAGCTCCTATTGGCTGGAAGAATTATCCGAGTATCCGAATGAATTGCTTTATGATTTATGAATAGAGTTTAACAATCTATTGTCAAAATGTTACTACTTCATTAAATCATGATCAACATCTGTTTAATTTAAATGCATTAGGTTAGGTAATTTAGTTTTATTTATAGCACTGTCATTTTCTGCTTCACATAATTCACAAATTCAATCATAGAAAAACTAATCTTGTTTTGTTTTCTATCATACATGGATGACTTTTCTACAACTAAACGCAATAAAATCTGTTTAACAAATCTATAAGTATTATAATAACGATAAATCATATGAAAGTGATTTCCTTGAACAAAGTTGTTGCTGTTATAAGTATAGCATAATAAAATACCCTTGTAAGGCTAGTTAGTTATGCTTAAAAGTGGGGCACAACTCACGAGCATCTATCTATTTAGTTACCGAGTTGTGTAGTACACCGGAAAGTTTGAACGGAGGCAAGAGTACATAACTCAGCAGTGCTGACGATGCTACGGCACTTAAGTAGAAATTCGCGGATCCGCCAAAACTTTTAGCGCTTACCTATCTTTCACGAGCATTATTCCAGTACTGCTTGTTTATAAACTAATTCAGACGTCAAACTGTCATAAAGCTGTTCTCGCTGTAAATTATTTCGCATTCGAAAACTTTATACATCACGCTCTGTTTGCGCCCTAAAAATTCCATCACCTTTAACATTGGGATGAAATACGTCTAATATGAGTGTCTTGTCCTTGCTTAATTTCAGTTAGATTTTCAACTCATCATCAAATCTTTCATTTACCCTTGCTCAAGTCTGAACTTATTCAATATAAAGTTTATAAATATAATGATTGATAAGTATCCATGTGCCTTATTATTGATTGTGATAGCTTTTCCTACACATAAACATTTTCTGTACCATATAAAAAGTTTAAGACTATGCAGCATTCTTACCTTTTAACTAGATCTTTTGTAAGACACCTTAAACAAGCTTAAATGATTACGTCTTCAGATGAAACTGCAATCAATTGACCTAAATATATCTCGTTAATTCAGCTTTATATGGAAACTCCTCGTGTAATCTTATAAGCTCGAGAAGCACAGCTCAGATGATAGCTATCAATAAACGTCAAAGGAAAGTGGATATGTGACGTATGTGCTCAGTTACTAACACGTATCATTTTCATTTTCCTATAAATACCACAACACCTACATAATCTGTTCTTTGTTACCTATATACATAATCTGGTAAAAGCTTATTAATATCCCAAAATATTACCACCTACGCACACCGAACAATGAATTAATGAATTTTTTTACATAATCATATATTTAAAAATTAGGTATATAGATTTAATACAATTTTAAAAGCCCACATTAAACACAAAATCGTGGCCAATATGTAGCAGAGCGGATTTATCCAATTCAAGTAATCTAATAGAATCTTGGTGGTTTACGCCTATATAATAAAGAGGGGTGTGAAACTGAATGCTGAGCTTTAAACTTGGACTATTTACGACGCCATTATGATATTATAGTGATGTAACAATCTCACGGTCTGCAGTAACTTGCGTCGTAAATACGGGCAAAGCTGCCGACTCTTTAGTACCACCTGCGCTTGCCATCCCAGTCATTGTCTAATTGGAAATATATTCTTTTAAAGGCAGTCTTACCGAAGTTTGTTCGATTATTACGAACCATTTTGTTTGAGATAATGCTCCCAATAAAAAAGGAATATTTAAAGCTTGACTATTCAATATGTAGTAGCGTCTTACATGGATATTATAGAGGTTAATCCTCTTAGTAATGCATCATAAAAGACACGAATTAAACCATGCATGTTACGGAAGAACGGATTTTGCCACAACCAAATTGAAAATTTAATAAACATTCGCTACGAATTCAGAATCTTCCGACGTTTACGGAACGCCGTTTAGAAATAGTTCACAGATTAAGAGCTAGACCTACTTTCAAAGATAATAAATATACATATTATATAAAATCTTCCATTTTTAAAGAAGCGCAATTTCTTATTTAACAAATTGCACACATGTGACTAAGGTGCACGACGACAAGATATAAAATCTCTACGACTACGTTTTAATTAAGGAGTGGAGTATTCAAAGGCCGCAATAACGAAGCTCGTAGAACTTAACCTGCGTAAGTAACTAAGTAGAAGTTGCTTGCTCTATTCACTTTCAGGCCACATACGTTTATATTAATGTAATCTGCGATCATATTCAATATGGTTACAAATAGCAGTAGAAGTTCACATGTGATACTATAAATTATAAGTTAGTTATAGTTAGTTTTTGGTGGTATAAACTCAACATTGCTTACATTATACTGCATTCATATGATTTAATATGTACAGTTCATTACTATTCATAGACCTCGTCTGAATTTAAATTTCGATATTAGTTATTTAAAATGTTATACCTAAATTATACCAAAACATTTGTTTAGGTATATTTTAGATATAACATTTTAAATTACTAATGTGGGATTTATAATATCCATATCCAAATTAATGGAAATTTTATTATTTATAACTCCATTGTGTGTGGACCATCCATACTTCGTTGGATGGATTCTATCAATTAATAATTACAATAAATAATTCGGTTTCACCACAAAATTGACAATAATAATTATGTTTAAATCTTCAAACATAATAATATCTAGATTGACTTTTAACTACTGATCAGCAAAGAAACAGAGATTATATTATATAGCAATACTTAAATTATACCGTCAAAGAAAAATAAAGTTAAAAGTACTCCAACTGAATATAAGGTGGCACTCTTGTTGCCGTAAGACCCTTTTATGTAAATCTTGAAAGATGTGACCGGATTGTCAATGAGACAGCGCAATTACCTTGATGAATACGGGTTCGCATTTCGTAACTTTAGTTAACATCAAACGTAATGATAACTTACACTGGATACATATTTATTATTTTATTCTGTTACTTTACATGTTACGATATCACTAATAGAATATTTTAGTATCAAATATTGTGTTTATTTACAGCTATACGGAAAGCATGACAGCCTGTTATTGAAATGTTTAGTTTCCGCAGTCAGCGTATGTTTATTAAAATAAACATTTTGCCAAAGTACATTTCAGAACATTCTACAAATTTTCAATTTGTAAATTCATAGATAAATAATGAAAGACGAGACGAGCATTTCTTAATATTTTACTAAAATTTATGGTATATAATACTAAGTATAATACATACATACCGTACCGTTTAGATAAATAATAAAATAGGATATTCTTTTTCAAAAATATATAAAGAAGCTTTCGGGATTTTAATCAATTTAACGGCCAATAATTAAAACGGACAGGCAGTCGTACTCGCTACTTCGCCGTCTATTCGTTAAAGCAGACTGAAATAAATAAAAACTAAGCTCGCAAAACCTACGTAGTATCCTTTTTTTGAATCCTTGGTCTTGGGATAAAGGGAATGCCGTAATCCTTTGTTTATCCCTTTAAAATATAAAACCGGCTTACTAAATAACTGAAACTTTTTTAGTCAGGCGCCTATACCGTACCTAATGTTGGATATTAATCCTTTTAATTATTAGTATTTTATGTATATGTGTTATAACTTAAAAAATTGATACTAGATACTATTGTTATATAAAAGGCAACATTATTTTTTGACATATTATGAACGCATGAACGCATACAGTTATTTAATATTTTGTACCTACGTTTCAATCCGAATAATTTTCAGTCGCCACAAGCAGATTACGATTTCAATAGCACATCGTCATTCATTACAACGCTGTGGAATTTGTTTTATGTGCTAAATTTAAAGAAAGTATAATATTCCAATATAATACATTACGAAAAAACAAGCTTTATTATGTACCTAGTTATGGAGAACCTGACTGTTTGAGTTACAAGAACGTGCCAAGTCTAAGTCTAAGATATTTAATAAAAGTCAAGAATTATAAAAATCGACACGAAGTTCAAGACCCGAAGCCTATTCCATATTGCTTTTCTTATCTGCACACTGTCAGGTAATTTTGTTAAAAGTAACATGTAACATACTAACAATGTTTGAATTGTAACAAAATGCTATTGTGCGCTACTTTGAATAGTCCTTTTACTGCCAATGAATGCCAGTAAGGCATTGTAAGCCTAAGCTAAATATAGATATAAGATATAAAACCATATATTCATGCAACACAATACCAATATGGTATAAGTCTGTGCTATAAGTCATACATTTTTTAATACTTACGGATAAATAGCTTCCGACATTGTAAGGTAACCGCGACTGACATGAACATCTAACATTGATTCTTTTTACAATGATCAATATTTTGCTTATATTAATATTAAGATATAGTTTTTAATATTATTTCGAATAATATTTTAATTTTTAAATTAAGTACTTATATAATTTTAAAAATAACTTACTTACATGATATTCTGGCAACATTTTATAATCTGTATTTCATGACTGTCAAAACGCGCGACAATGGCGGGCTCGGATGGCGGGAAACTGAAAATAAAAAAAATTGTCTCATGAAATTTCGTGGACATAATGTATTTTTAAATAAAAAATCATAATTTTGCAAAGAATAATTTGAATATTTTAAAATACAAATTGTATTCCTATAAGAAGACAAAAATAGCAATCACCTTAGATACAAGATATTAATACATACAAAATATAAAAATATGTGCAATGTACATAACCGAAATAAAGGAACTCTCAAAAACGTAAATTTATATTTATTTTGTATTGTTTCAGCTCACCATGAAAGTGCTGACGTGTTGACACCGACAAGCATAACGTTGAAAAGCACCACAACGGTTTTGGGAAACTTCATTAAAAGATAGTTTGTGAAAGAGAAAAGTTTGTTTGAGTAAAGTGGTGAACAAAGGAAGCATGCGGCAGGGAGGCGCAGGTGGATAGCATGACAGCGTTTGCCACAGCGGCCTGATGGCGCTAGTGCGCCGTATTCTAGGCGACGCCCAGGTAAATGTATTGTATTAATGGAAATTTACTACACTTTTCGCTTCACTTTTCCACAGGAAAAAGATAAGCGTAAAGTGTTAAATTAATGAAAGTATTTAATTAATACACTATGAAAAAATACAGTATTAATAATTAAAACAGTATATCCATTACGCCAAGCAATGGAAGGTGTCGGGAACGAATAGACTCTGTTTAGATTAATAGACAAAGATAAGGCATCGACGGAAGGCTGTTAAAACGTAATGCTGTTAATATAAAGGCCCATGTTTATGAAATGAACTCATAGAGCGTCCATAATTTTTAGCTTAAATGGGACAGAAGGGTATTGTTTTTATGACTGCTTTATTAAATATTGCTGGCATTGTGGCCTAGATGTTGAACAAATTAGATTCCATAGCGTGATTAATAGCATTTAGACTGTAGAAGTAACTTTCTATATTAACTTTATGAACCTGTTTTCTTTGGTCGATTTATTGTAGTTGTTTAGTGTTTATTTGACTTTTATTTGTGTTTTAAACATAGACAAAAGACATTATATTAAATTAGAATACTTTTGCCGTTACGAAACATAACTAGGTATAATTGTTAATTTATTCGTACATTTGTTAAACATTCTTCGTTAAATCTGATACATAAAAATAATATCTACTCGTTACATAAAACCCATAATCGAAACAATTCCTCCTCGAATTACAATATTTTACAAAAGAGCTTGTAATTCGACGATATATTGTCTCGCTTACGTATTCTATTGCCGTCATTTACATAATATTTGATTCAGGTGATAAAATGGGAGTAAAATATTAAAATAATGTTTTTGTTTAGGCGAAACTTCGCAAAATGGTCGATGAACAAGTATCATTGGGAACAAGAGTGGAAACGGAAGCGGAGCCAGAGCCCGCTGATCCTCTCATCACACCAGCTTGTTCAGCGCTCGATAGATCAGATTTAGATAGACCAGTTCCTCCAGAAAGACGTCTCTTAATTAGAACACTTGACAAACCGCGAAATGGCGCGCTAAATGGCGATCGAGAAGCAACACTCAATAGAACAACACGACTATCGATTAGGAACGGGAAAGACAATCCATTTATTGGTAAGTTATTTAAAAAATTCTTACATTTTTTACTTCGCTTTCAAGAAAGTATATCTAAATAGATTAAATAGTTTCTTCCCCAGATGATGACAATAAAGAAAATCAAACCAATGGTAAACTTGAGTCTCCTATAAAATGGAATCAAAATGGAAGCGACAGTGGGACATATGCAGAAATAGGCAATAGTAACACAAGTGATAAGAATCCTTTAGATCCAGCCGATAGTTCCGAAGAAGAAGTTCCTTTACCTGACGCGACTTCACCTGGAAGAAGTAGCGATGGCCCTGAACCCAGAGCTGATATCACTGCCACGCTCGATGGAGGTAAGAAACACTTTATATTGAGTCTATTTATCGGTAGTGTGATATCGTGGCTACAAGCTGTCTATTTAAAAAATCTAAAGAATTGATATTATTTGTGAAAACGTTTGAAAAGTAAAAAACCTAACGAATCACTATTCAGCAAATCATGTCAAAATATTACGTTAACTTAAATTTAAGGTAGCCCCTTTACATAAAACATATAACTTCGATAGATATAATTTCAAGACAAAATCAACAGAGTCCAGTCAAAATTATTTTAAAATATAATAGTGCAAGAAAGAAAAATATAAACTAGCCTGTATTTGAGTTAGATACTGTAATACGGGAGATAATAGTTGCTAACTAGTCCGGCTGGAATGTTTGTGTTCTGGATGAAGTAAGTTCCGAGCTAGTTGAAAATTCTTCAACGTTGCTGCTACGAGATATTATGAGCGTCACTAATGTCTCGGATGAGCTGCCGTGAATACAAACTATATTAGCTACCGTGGAATACTGACACACAGCGCTTAAATTTTCCTCGTTTTAATTTAAATATTTTGGAGCATATGGATTTAGATTATCGATATCTTTGACGCAAAGTTGTTGAATGTTTAATGAATGTTAACATTTCAAGTTCACTGGTTCTACGCAGTTCGCTTCGTAAATTAATTTTGAAATAATTTCCAAAGTTCAAAAATTTGATTTCCCTGTCAAACATTTGAAAATTTTACAATACATAAAAAAAGCAAAATTTCTCCATACTTTTACTAAAACATTGTTTTTATATTAGGCACTTTTCATACATTGTCTGTGTCTCCGTAGTCCCAGTGCACTAATGAGACTGCTGCCTTGGGGAATAAGCTCATTTGCACTAACTGCACAGCCAGCAAACTTTACAATAAAGAAACTCTTCGTCTGATGTTGTAATTTGTCACTTAATAATCATAACTTTCTTAATTAGCTTCTAATATTGTCGAACATCTCGATGTTGTTCGAAGTTTTCTTTGGAAAACACTTTGTGGAGTCGTTTTCTTTAATAATTGTCTTAAAAATATATCTCGCTGCAAAAGTATGAAATAAAAAAAAGTATTCTAATTGAATAGGTTCGCTTCCTTGAAAAATACAAAACGTATTCTGACTTCTCTGTTACTTTATTTTAAGTTAAAACAAATATTTGACGATAATATACGCGTATTTTAACTGAAATTCTCCATCTCATAAAGCATAACATGCATGCCATTGTCACAAAACCAATAACAATTAAAATGTATTGTACAATGGTCATATTTTTGTCACACCTAATATGGACTGCAATCAAATCCTATACACCTGCGCTTGTGCCACACTGCGTGATACATTCAAATATAATCGATTTGTCTGGACGAGGCCAGCCGCGGCTTTCGTGACTAAGAGAAGTTTCGTATTATTACGATGTTTACGTCCCCATAACCAACTCCATTTATATCTTTCCTTTAACTGAAACTATAGTACTTTAGATAATGTGTGGGTGTCACTATTGTAATGCCGAAATCAATAATAAGAACGATAAAATAAATAAGAAGTTTATATTAAAATTTAATTCAATAACTTCCATCATTTCATATTCGTAGCAAATATTATTCAGTCGTTAAAAAGTATCAATCGCATTTTCCTAGATCGAGCACATCTTCTTCTTCAAGAAATATATTTCTAAAATAAAACTCGTTAAACTTCACGAGACTCAAGTAAGTGTGTAAACATTCGCCATTCGCTCCTTATACACGTACATTTCAACTTGAAGTTTCAAGTACGAAAAAAGCATACGATCATATTGACAGCACTAAATTATGTATGCTACTGAATAACTTAGTCGATTCTTTTTTTAGTAGCTATGAAGAGGGTCTACATTTTTTATACATATTGTAGAATGACGTGCCTTATCGTTTTTGCTTTATAATGTTTTGCAAGATACCCTTGACATTGACCCTTTATGTATAGTATAGGTATAAGTACCTAATATGCTTGAGTGAACTTATGAAACTACAAATGGACTTACCTAATGGAATGGAAAAATAATCATCAATGTTCTGTGAATGTAATCTATTTAATTCATAGTAAGATATCGATATGTACCTACCCAGTATCGTACTAAAGTGATTGTATGAATTAATTAATATCTATTGTATAAAAAACAATTGAATGTAGAAAATTAAAACGCTATTAACAAGAAACCAAATATTATGCGGGGTTATATATGATTCTGAAAATATTTGTACATTACATCTCTGGCCTACATATACATTTGGTAAACATGATAATGACAGGCAATATGTGATTCTGAACCTATATTAAACATTATATTAGCTACAAATACATTTGGCATTAGACGCGGCGTCCCCTGGCGGCCGCTCGGACCGGTCCCGGCAGGAGGACGTGCCCGCGTCCCCCGGGATGCTCACCGCCGCGCAGATGGCTCGCCGCCTGCGGCTGGAGAACGAACGATTACAGGTGATCTTGTTATTTATGTCTGTTGATAGTTGTTGTGTAGTTTAATATTATTTTATTTTTAGGTATGGATGATTGGGTAACAAATAACTTGGGACACCTTTCTTATATTGACATTCTTAAACTTATTTTTAGTTCTATATAATTTTAGAAAGTAATTTAAACCAAGCACATTGAGGACTTGCGTCAGAAACCGAGCAGTCTCACGAAGCAATTGTTGCGTGAATTGATCCATCTATTGACTAGTTTTTTTACTCATCGGGGATAAGAGTAGGTAATTTCATTGAAATTCCGCTGAAAATTTGAATTGAACATACTAACATACGATAAATTCATACACTCATAATTTACATCGATATCAAATTGCTACTTACACGTTAAACATGCATGCATCAATTACGCATCGCATGCACGATGCGATGTTTATTGTTCACAGATAATCTTTATACGCTACAATTACGTAGCGCACACAAGAACACACGTAGCCGTAGCGCGTGCTCGCGTGACTACGATATTTCAGGCGTCGCATGTGCTACGAGTCGAAAGTTAACGAATCGATAGCAATTAATCTTGGGTACAGGCAGAGTTCTACGTGCAGTGGAGGCTCACTAGTTAGGACCTCGGACTTTAAATCAATAAGTCTGGGGTTCGAGACCAGGTGAGCGTGTAGAAAATAAATTGATTTTTCAATTTATCTGCGCATGTGAATAACATCACCACTGCTAAAACGGTTAAAGAAAACATTGTGAGAAAACCGACATGTCGAAGAATCGAAAAGTTCAACGACATGTGACATCCGCCAACCCGCACTTGGCCAGCGTGGTGGATTATGGCCTGTACCCTCATAGGCCCGTGTCCCAGTAGTGGGAACTTATGGGCTGATGATGATAACAGGCGGAGTTAACGCGGGTGCGTCGCTTGCTGGTGGCGGCGGTGGAGCGCGGGGAGGCGGGCAACGCGCTGGTCGAGCGGCAGGAGGGGCAGGACGTGACTCTCGACCCGCAGCAGATGGAGAAGGAGCTGTTGCTCGCGAGGGAGGCTGTCAGCTGTGAGTATATTAATACAGGGTACACGGGGACATAGTTAAACAGCAGTTTACATATACACAAGCTCACAATATTACCATTTCTAGTTTATTTACATGATACATTCAACAAGTCGCTCACACTACAAGCATATCAAAAATTAATCCTAATATTTTAAGTGTTCTCTGACGAAGTCGATTAAAAATTAAACAAATTAGAAGCTTTGATAATTAACATTAGTAATTCCTTTTCAAGTAATTGGAATCGTCAGAAGTTTCTATTGTAAGATTCTGACAAAAGAAACTTTAATTGTAACATGAATTATATTAAATTCTTAAACACCATAAAGTGGAAGACTTTATGGTAAATTAGTTTTACATTTCATGTATCAAATATTTCATTGAACATTGTTATGTTTATCTACCTACATACTTAAAATAATTTCGCACATGTCAAATAATAATAATTTGTAAACGTCCAAATACGCATGGGACGTGAAATTAACTCAAGTAATTTTACACATAGAACATCATATGACACTTTAATAAACCGTAGTAATATTTGGATAAAGTGGCCAATATGAATGGCACGAGTGAATTTGTTTTCGGGTCACGTAGCCGTGGGTTGGTTTGTAACTTCCACGGACATTTTCTCTAATGTCATTACCTTCACGAAAATCGAACTCAATAAGCCTTAAGAACTCCCAACTATTTATATGCAATGTGACCATTGAAGCTCATATTCAGTTAAACGGTTATATCGTTTGAAGCTTTGTATTTTTTTTAGATGAAATGTATACCTATTAGTTTATTGAGAATATATAAATTGAACAGTATTAAACTTATTTAAATAGTTCTTATATCACATGAAAATTATCTTGAAATATATATTCGCGGAGGTAATAAAATAATAATGAAATAACAATGAATTTATGTAATAAACCTACACCTTATCTGCATATTTTAAATAAAAATAAAATAACCAAATCCCCCGAGTTGATCGAATACCGTGAAATATAATACAATTATATTTTATAAACCAGAAATGATTAAAGTAATTCCATATAAAATAATTTTTATCTGAAATCGCCTCTCCGAATCATTGAGAGCAATGCAATTATCTGTACATGTATTTCCTGGAAAATATTATCGTTTCAATACATATGAAATTGTATAAATTAAATTTTATATGTAATTCGTTTTGTACGTAATAATATTCTGTGTGCTGGAATACCGTAATCATGATACGCTCTATAAAATACCGATCAAAGGATGCTTATCAACGCAAGTGAGGCTCACTAATCGCTAAGCGGGTTTATTGTCCTTTACAGCTAACTTACTGCACGAATATATTCATTTTGTAACGGTGTTTTATAATTAAACCAATATTCTCTTTCAACAATATTTTTATGGAAAAAATATTCGTTAAAATTAGAAATTAAACATTCCGTACGGGAAAGCGAAATGCTTGGAAATTACTTAATTCAATTTTACACTAACCGCAATAATCGATAATGGAAATTGGTTTTCCGCATTTATATTCAATGATGGTAACGTTTGCAATGTTATCTGCGATATAATAAAAACACAATCTGAATAAAAATGTGAGTGCCCACAAACAGAAAAAGTAGCGATGTCTCCGTTGACCCAAACGTTCTAAAAACAATATAAGACGTACAACGAGGGTGTAAACGTTTTGTTATGGTGCCAAATGTGCTTCTTCATTTTGGTGCTTATGATAGAGGCAATAAAGTTTAAAAGAGGAGATGTGACCGCAATTGCTTATGCTCTTCTAGTTTCAAACGGATATAAGAATTATCTGCATTGTGATAGTACAACAAAGGACACACAATTGGACATTGGACACTTTGTGAAGATTTTAAATCTCCTAGGATTGGAATTTAGTCCTCAACGAACTAGTTGTCGCACGATTTTATATATCAAGATTCTTACTTTAAGATATACTTCAGACAATTGGAAAGGAATAACTTAGTTGTTAGACAAAATTACAGTATATTATTATTTGATTGGAAACTTTGTTTAACTAATACCGTTGTTAAGTCAATTGTCTAATATTGTTCGTAATTTATAAGAGTTATAATTATATTATACTTAAAATAATTAAAATATTATAGTTATATAATTTGAACATAAGAGTAGAATGTAGATAATTATGATTATAAACATTTGAATAAAGATATAATATTTTAATTGTAAGATGAAACTTAATTTTAGATGATACTAGCGGTCCGCCCCGGCTTCGCCCGTGGTACATATGAAAAATAGATGTTGGCCGATTCTCAGACTTACCCGATATGCACAGAAAATTTCATGAGAATCGGTCCACCCGTTTCGGAGGAGTATGCAGACTAACATTGTGACACGAGAATTTTATATATAAGATTTATTGATTAGACAAATTTGCTTCCATGACATAAGGATTTTGTGTTATTATGACAAACAGAGTCCTGTTAAAATTGGTTCATCTTTTATGGAGGTAAATAAATTACTTAATAGTTTTTAGGTAAAAAAAGGTATTCTTCAGTACACATTTACCACTACAATATTCATAATTGAATATTATACAGAAAAATATTATTTTTACAAATTTTTTCATAATTGCCTTGTTATTTTTAGCCCTCAAGGCTGATAAGAAGCGGCTTAAAGCTGAGAAATTCGATTTACTGAACCAGATGAAGCAACTCTACGCGACTCTCGAGGATAAAGAAAAGGAGCTCAGGGATTTTATTAGAAATTATGAACAGGTTTGTTTTTTAAGTGTGTTGTGATTATTCATTTAAAATCTATGATAAATTACATTTTGTTGTGAACAATTTTCAGTTGTTTTTGCGAAGTTTACTCCTCCATTTGCTTATAGATTTAAGAACTTTTTCACAATCTATCAATACATTAGTAAGTTTGGCACTTCTTTCTCGAACTGTTTATTACGATTGACTGTTTATATTTGGTTAGATATTGACTTGTAACAAAATGAACAAATTGGAAAAAAAGAATTAAATTATAACAATAAATACCCATAATGTGTACAATGTCTACGGCTTAACTAATCATCCACTAAACGAATACAGTTAGTAAGTACACGCGTACATAATTCCACGCTAGTTACAATAGGCGTAAAGTGCAGGCTTCAACGGGAAAACTCGGACAGTCTACAAACACGAGGCCTTTATTCGAGCTTAATGTTAAGGCCAGCCCTCTAATGAAGGCTTCAAACAGATTTTTTCATAAGAACACTGGGCTTTTCGAGTAATTAACTCTCTAGTTCGTAGTTGCAAGGGAAATTGTGTTTGTCGCAAAGTAAAACCTGAAATATATCTTTTTATATGCAATATCTAATAAATATTGTGGAAAAAAACACGAAGCATTAATAAACGAAGTAAAAAAGAATTTTCTATCTACGATCGATCTAAAATTAAAGCTAATTTCTTCAATTTTAGATTGATTACAGGTAGATTTATGGTTTTGTTGGAGAACTTGGAAGAAATACTTATAAAGTACAAATAACTTTGAATGCGGATCGACGATTTTATTTTTACTCGTTCTAATTTAACTTACTTTGTAATTACTTTGGAAAAGCAATTTAGCTAACGGCGTAAACACTCAAAATAAGAAGAAGTAAAAATCACGCATAATTGTAACTTATGGCGCAGTTACAATTGTTATATTTATAGCTACATCAAAGGTAAAAGAGATAAATTTTCAGATTGTATATTTAAATAAAATTCCAGATTGCAGCATTCTTGAGTTGCATTCGCACACTTGACTTTTTATCATAAATCTTGAAGAACATTAGGCGATTTTCACACTGCCCCGTATCATGCTACAAAACGCACCTACGCGCGTGAGTGCGCAAAGAACCCGCACGATGAATGATGATGCAGATATATCCATAGGAAATATTGTAATACCATGGCCAAATATATTTATTGGGTCCATGGTAATACTGTGCTATAGCTAAAAATGTTATTCGTTATTGAATTACTTTTTAGTGCTATATTTTCCAAATAGGCACACGTAAACATTGCCTACGGCTACGTTATAAATGTAACCAAAACTGTTTTCTATTTGTGTCTCCTATCGCAAAACGAATGACGTAATTTTTCTATCGAAACAGAGATCTTGGTACCGAAAAGTGCTAGAGGTTACTTTTATCCATTTATCTTGCAAGTAAGGACTGAAGCCAATTTATTGTGACTAAAATATATGGACTTTCCCTCTATACTGAATATAATATTAATATGCCAGAAAAATGTTAATTATAATAATTATATTATAAATTATTTATAATACGTTACCAACTGACAAAATATTTTTTTATGGCGTTTTACTTGATAAGATAGGGTAGGGCGTCACTTATGAGTATTCGCAACATCAGGGACACCACGAGCGTAATACTATTGCGTATTCCTAACCGTTGCAACACGTATAGGCTTTCTCTAGGTTATCACTTATCATGTCGCAACACTAACGCCGAATCTGATAGGTACCAGTACATGATACATATTGTCATCTGTTCTCATAGATGAGATCGCGTAGTGGTGCGTCATCAGCCCTCGGAGCGGAGCGGGCGGAGCGTGAGCGGGAACGCGCGGCCTTGTTGCGGCACGCGCGGGACGAAGCGGAGCGCTCTCTGCAGCTCGCTGCGGCGCTCAGCGCGAGGGACACACAGCTAAGACATGCGAGGGAACAGCTGTTTGAGGTAGCTTTGTAATTATAACTTAAATCTTTTCTAACAGTTGTGTATCGAGCATATTGAATTTATATCCATGAATTTGATATTTTCGTTTTTATAGCATTCAAATACAACTATTACTAAAGAATAGAAAAATTCTAACGGCTGGCCGAGATGTCAAAGGCGTCGCCCCGGAATAGAAAAAGCCGAGGGTTCGAATCCCGCCTGCGGATCGAATTTTTTCTATTCTATAAAATTTGTATTTACATCCATGTACAATTGTATGTATTATTACTTTTTTCATGTAAATTAAAAACTACTACTACTAGTTTAAGCTCCTAGTTAAATTAATTATATACCTAAAACTAACGACGTAGCAAATTCCTATACATGTTAACTGCAAAGGATCGTATCAATTTGGTTTAGTTTGTACCCGTGAAGTAATACTGAACGTATCAGAAACCGCAAGCAGAACTTTAGCGGTACTAAAGGTACTCAAATGTACATACCACTAGTGAATGGCGAAGTTTTCAGACAAGACTAGTTGAGGAAATATTAGCTTTCGCTATTCGGGAATAGTTTAAATTGCCTAACCTAACTTAATATTAAGTACCACCCATAGATAGTGTTTACATCAAACATTTGAAAGTATTTTGCTTTATAAAACTTTTTATAGTGAAAAATCTGCAATTTGTACTTGTAGTTCAAGAGTTGAAATTTAAGATTTTTCTTATAAGAATACAAAACTCCTTACGTAAGAATGAATTGTACCTGAATATTGAGATGTGAAATATATTACAAAGGAAATTGACTTTCCTTTGTATTTTAACACATCACACATGTAGGCAGTAGACCTTCTCGAAATTATTTACACTTCATTCCCTATCAAAATTAAAAGAAAACATTCGTTCAATAATATATTATGTGAACGATAAGACTTAATACAAAGGTGGGGCTAACAGCATTTTTCATAAACAAAGAACTCAATAATATAAAGTATTCATAATATTATGTACGCGTATTGATTAATTTAAATAGGGTACTTATTACATATACTGCATACGAATTGTTACTATCATTATAGAGGGTCTTAAAAGTAATAATACCTTATTATGTCAAGATACTATAATCCGATATCGGAGGGAGGATAATTGTTGTCTTTCTATCTATGATATTATGTTTTAAGGAAGGCGGTAAATCGACATGCATTCTTTTCAAAAAGGAACTAACTATTATACCTATTTTAATACAGATCATGATGTAATTAGATTCGTAGTTCAAAGTTTCTATCATTCGCTAGTAAGATAGGCTATCTTGAGAATTAATTCAGCTTGATACAATATTACCTGCCCTTGGAGATAAAGCCCCTGTCAGGTTCATGAAACCCATAGGAAATGAAGTTGCGTGAATGATAATAGGGATACGAACTGCTACGGATTAAAGGCCCAGGTTTCTGAGGTATGATAATATAATAGTTAGCAGTGAGCTGTTATGTTCACATTGTATGTCTGTCTTTGAATATCTTAATTAACGAAATGAATGTTAACAGTTTCTCTAATAAAATTAAATAGAACAAAATGTAACATTGAAACAAAAAAGATAATTGGCTAATTAACTAGGTTATTGATGTCGTAATAACTAAAGATATTTAATATAAATTCTTACCCCAGAGCTTCATTGAGATACGGAACGAGTTTTTCAGGCAGAAAATTTAATTAGATCGCATTGAAGAAAATAATTTTCTTTTGCAAATAAAGATATCTAAATCACAGATATTTTAATACTAGTTACATGTTAATATTTATCTGAATGAGATCAGGTACTAAATATTGCTTTTCAAATTCATTAATTACTATGTTGGTAGAGCAATAGATTTTACGACAGTAATAACATTAAAATGGATTGATTTGTAATCACATTGTTAATTATACATATGGAAATAGATTACAGCATGATCAGTATAAGTTAGTAATAACAAAGGAATATCGACAGGAAACAATTATGATGAATAGGTGCGCTGAATAGCCAGTACTCATCCATCACCGACACACGGTGTTAATTACCATTTCAAATTGCTCCTTCTGATGTAAATCGTGATGAGAATTAAGCACAACTGTTTCCACAATATGCATGCAATAAATGCTTGAAAGTTTGATTTACATGCACCTGCGTCAGTTTTAATTTTCGTTTATAAATTGTATAAGTAGTTGAATTGAAATACATAAATGTGACTTATATCATCTATTCAATCATAAAGTCTTAGCATTAGACAATGTTAATTGATGTGTTTAACTTTTTAACCTAAAGTCCCATGATTAAATACGTTGTGTTGATTTATTATCCTGACCATGGGTGTGACAATCTTACAAAATTAATATAAATATCTAATCAATTATTAATCATGTTGTTTTAAATATAATAAAGCTGTTTTACCCTGTGAAGCAAGCATGTGTATTTGACACCTTTTCTAATGATCGTTTTGTCTTTTGGGGCGTTTAAGTGATCCGTCTTCAGCTTCCCAACATAACTTTCTCCATACCATTGTTAATCAAAATTTCTTCTGTATGAATGATGTATCTTTCTTTTGGGATTCAAAACATGAACACATATTTATTTCTGCATTCAGAATATTAGTTTGTGATCCTTCAGAATTGTTTTAGCTATAATGCGATCCGACTAAAAATAGGAACTTCAACGACCTTTATGTTCGTCGTTTGAATAAAATGTCATTTGAATAATACGATGTGAAAAGGAAGATGAAGATGAAAATGGAAATTCTTTTTTCATATCACTAACGTATTATTTTATTTTGTACCCTTATATAAAATTCAAATAAGTACAAACATTAAGGTTTAACTTAGATTATTATTTCGTTTGATTGGACAGCTATGACATCACAGTATGGTGCTGAGTCGATCCTATTTGTAGTTGGATACGCTTTTTTAAGACTAAGGCATATCACAACTAAACATAGGTACAAGAGCATTTGTATTGCTAGTTTTGCCTACAATTGTAATGGTTATTAGGCTCGAAGACAACTGCAAGCAGCTGGCTGTTTATCAGAGGGCGAGAGCGTCGCGTCTCTGGGCATCGGGCCGCCAATGATGCTCGGGCCTTCAGGCCTCATCGGTGACAGAGGCAGCTGCAGCGCTGATTCAGGTGTTAGAGGTATACAGTTGTCTAGAGTCTAGACGGAACCAACTTGGAGAAGAACCTTCTTAATTAAATAACTTTTTCTTATTAACTAAATAAAGCTTGGAAGTAAAATGATGCCAAAATAATTCATCTTTTGTCAAGGAAACCTTAAACAAATTATTACAATTCGTTAGATTAAGCGGGACTCCGTGATATTTCAGCGCACATTAATCGAAATAATAAAAAAAAAATAACTGACAACGTTCTTACTCATAATCCGAATTGACACTAAATAATAAAAAAAAAATTGTAGGGTAGTTTGTAATACTTACGTCAGTTACAGGTAGCAGCGACGGTGGCGCCACGTCCGTGTGCGGCGGCAACCTGTCGGACTCGACCGCGGAGGGCGCGCACACCGCCGACCCGTACGACGCGGACGCGGTCTCGCTCGTCTCCTCCGCGCACCCTATATACCAGCGTGAGTTGCTTTATAGTAGTTATAGCGCTTTATGCACACCTTATAGGTATAACTTGCGTGAGTTGATTCATGTTTAGTGACATAAGTGAACCCTATATACCAGCGTGAGTTGTTTTAGTTGTCACTAATATTGTAGAATTGTATATACAGTATACACCCTATAGGTATAACTAGTGTGAGTTGATTCATCTATTCTATAGTGATAAAAGTGAACCCTATTTACCAGCGTGAGTTGCTTTTTACCATTAGCGCACTCTATATACCAGCGTGAGTTGCTTTAGCGTATACTAATATTGTAAAATTTTTAAGCACACCATATAGGTATAACTAGCGTGAGTTGATTCATCGATAGTTACATAACCATTTAAGCACGTGAATTGTTTCTTACTATTAGCACAGTATTACAATAGGAAATAATATTGTAATACTGTGCTATTAGCGCATCCTATATACCGACGTAAGTTGCTTCTTACTTGAAATCGCTTCTTAATTAATATGAAATAAAATTATCATCGCATGCTCTATACTAGCGCGAGTGGCTTGTGTGGAATTCTATATACCAGAGTGAATTGTAATGTAAGCGCACTAAACAGACCAGTGTGTGTTGCTTGGATACTATAAGTCTTTCAAATCGTCTTACGAAAGTGTATGTATTCAGATCAATTATGTAGAATCATAAATGTTAATTACTTAATTGTCGTTAAGGGCACAGTTGTAGAGCTATAATGGAAGTTGGTTGAAGATCTTCTGAATGAATTCTATATAAGTACACAATATTAAGTCGTCTTACGAAAGCGTATAGTTAGGAATTAGTGGGCGGTAGATGGAGTATACTCTATCAAGTCTTACAAAGGCATAGAGTGTTGTTATTGTTGAAGCAGCAGGGCGGCGTGTGGGTGGTTAAGTTCTGGATTTCTTGTTGTTTGAGATACGTCTCTTAGGATATCATAAGTCCATTATTCTTAAATAGAATTATAAATTATGCTTAAGTTTTACAACCTTACTGCGGTTTAGAGCGGTATTAATTAGTCTAATAACTATTTTAACCAGCTTGTGAATGCATAATTAAGCGGCCTCACCACTCAATACAGATTAGTATGGCTAATGGTATATTCTATGATAACACCAATCATTATATTATATGAAAGGTACTATATGTAGGTAATAATTATGCATTGTGACTGTTTTATTGCAATATAATATCTACCATTATTCGTCTAAAATCAGCGACAAACATAACCACAATAAGAGTAATGCAAATTTAGTTTGTTTACAATCAGTACGAGAATTAAGTCATAAACGATGTCCCAAATATCGCACATAGTTAGTTACACAATGATACACAATATCGCAGCGAGAGTCCGATGAGGTCGGATCGAGATCAAATGTATGCGAGATGATAATTTCACCTATTGTACCCAAATGTAATATCAAATCGCAACTTTACATTCAACAGACTAATACCATATTGATGATATAGTATATAGTACATAATCTGGGATAAGGGAATTGGTTTCATACATTCAACGATAAAAAGTTGTATATATATTTTACGATATAAAATAAATGGCGTAGGTAAATTCGATCCTTAGCGCTTTGTCGCTTTCATTCAGGTTCCTATTTAAAATGAGTATAAATTTTAACAATAATAAAGACTACAAGTAGCTAATTCTATACAGAATTTATTGAAAAAACTCTGATAAATATTTCTGCTCGTTTGTGAAAGATTTTCCGATAGCCAGCCGCTCGCTTCCGTCGTCCGTAACGTACATTGTGTCCTTATAGCGTGTCACAATGTATGACGTTATGAGGCCAACGACAAAGCTTATGAAAAAATGTTTCGTATTACCTACGTAATAAGAATACGCAATGATAATACAATATACGGTTTAAATTTATATGAAAATTAGGTGTTAATCCATGACGGTGCGGGGGCAATAATTTCATGTTGGGATGAGCGTACTCGTTTGTGAAAAGTTTTTATGATTCTACAGGGAAATAAAAGGTTTTGTGTTAAGATCTGTCCGCCTACCTGAAAGCGTACTGAAATTGGGTTGAATGACGAAGCTTTATCGCCAGTTTAACTAATTTGGTCAAGTTTAATGATGTGTTACTTTTACGTTTTACTTGCAAAACAATAAAAAAATACATCTTATGTCGTGCTAATTAATAACTCTCTTACTTCATTTACACGGTCATAGCAAATAATGAATTATGGATTATACATTTCAGTGCTTTTATTTATTATTATGCTGTTTCTTAATTTATATTTATTCATATTTTTAAAACAATGAACTCTTTGGTTTATCTAATCTGAGTTTTATTGTAATGTGGTAATCTTCATAATTTTAATTACTTAATGGAAAAAAATAGGTATCGTTTTATAAGTTTGACCAGATATTGAACACCAAAAAGAAATATCTACGTTAAAAATTCCAATTATATTTTCAACAAGAGTTTTTGGTACACAGATCCATCGACGCAACTGTCCACATGTAATAATACAACTGACAATATAAAATAATTTCAACGCGAAAATATAGAATACAATCAATTGCAAAGGCATAATCCGTATATTAAAAACTTTGATAAAATGAAAATCGCTTTTGAAAATTGCGTTACTACGTACAGTTATTTTAATGGATTTTACTGAAAACCAACTTAACGTCTGAAATGCTTTTAACGTTATTACTTCCGGTGCATTGTCATTATTATTTAAAGTTAATGTGAGTACGTGCGAATTTCATTATCAAAAGTATATCAGCACAAGCTCTTTAATTTTATTTTTTATTGATAAAATAAACATTTTACCTACGTAATAATGTAACGTAAATTAAATGTAAACTGGATGGATATCGAAAATTACAGTCAATTTATTGTTCTGCTTTTTAATCGACTTCATTAATAATATCACTAAAGAAACGTATAGAATGAAATAAATATTCATTACTTCCTTAATTCATTCTATATATACCTTTATGTGTATATTACGAACCCTCTACGATACCGGTGATAATTAATTTACTCTTCCATCTCAAAGGACTAATAGGTTCGGTCATTTCACGTAAATATTTTGGGATAAAAGAACCAATAGGCTTGCAACTTTATTGCCGATTCCTAAATCCCTAAGCTTTGCTTAGTCATAGTATATTAATACAAGGCAGGTACATTTCTAAGGACGATCATTACGTTTCAGAAATTATGGTCAAGATCTCTTAACCTGCTATTTTGTATATTTTTATTATTTTACCTTCGTAATATTATAGATTTCCTTCATCATATTATGAGCAAATTACGCCTTGATTGCTCGTGCTAAGAGCAGTTGAGCTGTAACATAGTTTAAATTATTATGTAATGATAATAAAAGCTGTAATAACAGTGAACTCAAAAGTACCGCAGTTAACACGTGCCAACATTAATAACATAATGGAATTGGATCATGAATTTTCTCGATATGAGTATCTATATTCTCGTTTTTCTTTCGTTATTTGACGTTTACGAATAAACTGTAGGTCAGAATGTTTTTGCTAACAATACTATTTGCGGTTATCCAATAAAAATGTTATGTATTGGTTTATTATTGTTCTAGTATTGGTGGGGTTAGTAATAAATTAGTTTCTTGCTTTATATGTCCGGTGTAAATACACAATATAAAAATGTATATTTGCATGTATCATAATTATTCTCTTTTCGATTATTCTGCTTTACAAGCATGCCGAACTTAGTAGTTTTATTTTAAGTAGTCACGCGTTAACGAACTGTTACCCCTACTGGCGATCAAAGGTAATTTTCGTATTTGTTACTGATTATTATTTTTTATGGTTCTATGAAGGAATATGTTTAACAAGAAAACGGCCAATTATAAACATTCTCAATAGGCGGGTCCACACACGTGGAAAATTGCGCACACGCTAGGCCGTGGCACGTCCACATAGACCTAGCAGCTTCGCGCGGAAATTGCTTTGCGAGGCTGCTCGCTCTGTGTGGACACTGGACCTGCCTACTGAATACCTGCTACCCAAAAGTATTAACAGCACTAAGACTAATCATATATGTTTTAAGTGCGATTTTATGTATAAAGTCAAAAATTTTATGATTATGTTTTGCTTGCTATAAAGCTCCCACTTTTAACAATTAACCCTAATCGAAGTTTATTCAGACTATGACACAAAAGTCGTCAAAAAATTAGCACAAGGCCATAATTGTGTCAGAGATAGAAAAGAAATTGTGTATCAAAGTATGAAACGGTTGTTGTCGCAGTGAGCACGCCGCGCGACTGCAGCCCGACGCTGTCGCCGCACAATAGCGCTTCCCCATTCACCCGCTCCATTGATGCTGGCTCGCTCTCCAGGTTTGATATAACTTTTATTCTATTTCGAATGACTAGGTACTACAACCATTGTGGAATGTTTCAATCCTGTTAATAGCGTTTGTGATGGTCGGTGAGGCGACGAATGTAGAAATTATTTAGCTGTTTCCAATTTATTATGAACGCAATAATGCGGTTTACTTGAATGTAGGTATGACGAGTGATTGCCGTTTCAATTTTGTTTACCATTTTAAGATTAATTTTGATTAATCCGTCAATTTTCTTATGCTTATTCATGCTCGGTGAAACGTGGCTCGACCACGAAAGCGCGTGTTTAATCATTTCCCTCGGCGAGCTAAATCCACATACCATACATAACAGCCTCGCGCAGAAAATGCGTCACGAGGCTGCTCGGTTTATGTAGACCTGTCTAATAACATGGTTAGACAGGATAATTACTGTGTTGAAACTACAAACATAATTGTTCTAACTAAATTTGTTTGCTATGTAAACAATCGCCCCGATAATTGACTTTAGAACATCCATCAAATTATTTCACATTAATATAATTACTATACACGTCCCTTGTAGACACATGATCATCAAAATGTAAACGGATCTACTAAGTGTCTTAGTACAAGGGTCTCAGACATTTAGACTAAACGTTTGAACCCATTATAGTCTCCTTAACGCGATTAAATGCTTAGGACAAACTAACGAGACTGCTGATGTTATAGTAAATAAGTAATTACTTTTATTGCATTAGATGGGTGTTTATACAACGTAAAATGTCCACCTGACTTTAGGATATTAAAATACTGCGTCAGAAACGACGTAATCATGGAAATATTAATATTCATTATAAGTTTAGCAGCATTCTAAGAATATTACTAAAGATGAACTTCATAAGAAGACACTATGTACCAGAGAGAATGAAATTGAATAAACGGACTTCCTTGAAGATAAAGTTAACATTTAATAGAGTAAGTATCCAAAGAAATGAATATTGCGTATTCCTGAAATTAAGGTATTATTTTTTCATACCTACTCGTTCGTGTATTGTTATTTTATGAAATCAAAAAGCAATCTATAAAAAAAACAAAACAGCTAGTAGATAAATGTGTGTATGAGCGAGTGTATGATTTTATATTTGTTAGTTAATTCTTCCTCAATTTACAAAAATAACTTAGGAGTAACTATTTACGTATCTAACTTGACTGTCATAGGTCAGTAGAACAGCTATCCAGTCCGGGTGAATGCGAGGCATCGCTCGCGAGTGGCATGCGATCGCGCGCGGCTAAAGCGGGCCGCGGGCGAGGCTCCGCGTGGGGCTCCATATCGCGAGTGTTTGCGCGCAGCAGACACCGCACCAAGTCTGGCAGTGCGGCGTCTAGTGGACATGAGAGTGGTGAGATACTACGTCACCTTTTTAAAAACTGTAAAATGACTTTACTAACATAGTTGTAAGAAATTGTTATTAATAAGAGGACTTATGTTGTTCTGTAAATAAATGAATTAACACGTTCACTGCGGCATGTCCAGTATCGGGCCATCAGCGACTACACCACAGTGCGGCGCCCAAAATCGCAGTTTTCACCGTGGTGCGGCGAGGTTTTTTATATGTTAATCAATGACTAGAAAAGAGACAAATATATTTTTGTGATCACAGTTTGAAGTAGGACTCAATTTCGTTTAAAAATCGTATGGCAAAATATTGGACCAACGCATGGAAAAGAAACCGTTTCTTTTGTGTGCGGCATGTCAAATATTTTGCCATGGACAAGCACCTCATGCCGCACTGTACTGCGAGCGCGCCGCGTGTCAGTCTCGCATAGTGATGCACCAGGACCGAATCACTTTTCTTTTGAGTTTTTTTAAATGACAATGATACCTTAAAGGCTTTAGTTTTTTTACTTTCTTTTATTTCGTAGCATAAATGCAAAAATGTGATGACAGTTGTGAAAATAATATAAAACATTAAAACAAAAGTTACTGAACAAATTAAAACAAAAGTTACTGAACGATTTCCTGATAGTACTCTATCAAGTACCTTGTTTTATATGTGTTTTTTTTTGTATCGACGATCTCGTTATCTGTTAACAAACAGACTGAAATATACAAAATTGATTTATATCGATATCGATGTTTTATTTTACAGTGTTTCCCATCGCTATTACTGTAAACATGCCGTATCAACGCAGTGCGGGATGGCAAATAATTTTTCACAAAATCAGGGGTTTACATTTTCCCTCATATCTTTTAAACTATTCGGTCAAACTAAAAGCTATTCATGCGGTATATACTAGACTATATATACTATTATCTGAAAAAAATTTTTTTGAAATATCTTGAAATTTCATGAAATTATTAACCTTCAAAGTCAGAAGGTGCGATGTGATAAAAATGGCTCATGACGCACAGTGGTGAACTTGCCGATGTGAAGTATGGAAGACATGCCGCAACAACGGTAAGTTTGGCATTTTAGGTGCCGCAGTGAACGTGTTAATCAAAAGGATAATTAATATTGAGTACGAAGATGTGTCTTACTAAAGCTAATATTGTGAACTGAAAAAATCCATCAAACTAAATAAATGCAATTGATCGCATTAAAACATTTGAAAATCAGATTTACAATTTAATAATATAGCATGCACATTTATTTTAATAAATATTGGTTTAATGTTGTGCTAAAACAAACCAACAAACCGAACTGCATGAATGACGAATTCAATATAAATTACATAGTTTAAATTTACAAGTACATAGTATTTCTAATTGATTTCTATACTGTTTTAAAAAATTGGTTGTCTGTAAAGTCGGTTTACTGACGATAGTTGAACGTGACAACGGCCGATTGTGCTTCTTTATCGCTCGTTCCGCGCTCTCGCTCGCACTTCAAGCCTTACATGGAACGCCTCAGAACGAGGTAACGCTGCATGAGTCATGTTTTTTCGTGCGTGCAACCGGCGCTATCGAATTAAAAGACGTTGTCACGTCAAAAACATGCAAGTCATGCAGCCCCTACATTATGGTCTACGTTTAACAGAGCCAGTATACGCCGGCGGCAGCACACGCTCATGGTCACCGCTGGGCAGCGAGGCAGCACTGCGCGAGGCGGCCTCACTACCGCTATCACGATGGCGCGCGCCCGCCATCATCGCGTGGCTCGAGCTCGCGCTCGGCATGCCGCAGTACGCGGCTACCATCGCGGACAATGTGAAGAGCGGGAAGGTGAGTTGTGAAACCTTCTAGAACGATCTAGAGTGGTGACGCGTTGAGAGAGAGAATGCAGATGAATAGCGTTATCTATACTAATATTATAAAGCTGAAGAGTTTGTTTGTTTGAACGCGCTAATCTCGGGAAGTACTGGTCCGATTTGAAAAATTCTTTCAGTGTTAGATAGCCCAATTATCGAAGAAGGTTATAGGCTATATATCATCACGCTACGGCCAACAGGAGTGGAGCCACGGGGGTGAAACCGCGCGGAACAGCTAGTTCTGTGATATGTATAATGTAAAGAGGGAAGATGAGTTCAGGAGCTGAACGTGAACGAGAATTTACTAGAAAGTATATCAGTTTAGGTATATATGTTAAAGCGTGGCTGTATTACGTATTTAAATACTGATATAATATTTCTTAGACATCTTCACTCGACCAAAGTCGGTACAAGAATGACTCGCAACTGCAAACGACCGTTATATTTTATAGGACGATTATTCGAGTGGCGTGACTGTGTGAGTCAGCGCAGGTGTTATTTCTGTTTTGATCGTTATTTTGAATATGACATGTAATATTATTATTATTTGATAATTAAATGATTATTAATACTTTTATCCATTTGATTATTATTAAAATAATTAATTAAGTTCGTCAATTGATTTACTTTTAAAATATAATTTTATCTTTAAATTAAACGCGCTAACATATATGTAGTATAGGGAATCGAATTATTCTGTTATAATGAACAACAGTGAAAGGTGAGTTCTGGAATCTTCTCGAATTGCGTTGGATAGCGTGTTGCGTCGGGACTGTTCCAGAATAACATAAAGTAGTATTTATAGGATAATGGTGTGTAGAGCAGAAAGCTTTTGGCAAGCACACATTTGTTTGAAAGTTTCTTTCTCTACTTTATGTAGAGGCAATTATGGGATCATGTTTCGAGATCAATTTCATTTATTAATTAAATAATACAAACAAATTAATTAATTACCAGGGTAGTAGGTTAGTTCCGGTATCGCGTGACTAAATTGAATGCTGCACTGCGCTGACAGCTTGAAAAATTATGCGCATTGGCAGAATTATTTATTCTCCTTGTATTTTTATTCCATATTGGAATTAAAAAAATTGTTTTATAATAACATGTAATATACGTTTATGTCTTCACATAATACTCTTAATAGTCATCCACCTCCGATTTATCCGTATATAAAATTTATATAGGTATATAAAATGGTTAACAAGACGTAAAAGCTAAGAAACAGAGCAAGACTTAATACGAGACTTCCATTAATAATATTAAACTCACGGAAACTGAGAATTCTATAAATGATAAAAAAGCTCAAACTGTGACTTACAATCCGATTCTACGAAATACTTATCGTTCAATGTTCAATAACGACTTCAGTGGTCTCCAGTTACAGCATTGCTTATTGCTTATACCTATTGCCAATATTAAGTGTTTACAAAATACAAAATTAAATTGTTTGAATAAATGGCTATTAATGTTTCATTTTATATAACAATCGTAATCCATTGCAACATACCTACATTAATTTTAACGTCTATTAATTTAATAATTAAATGAAAACATTTATTTACTGTTTTACTGTTTTTTTACTGTTTTAGTTTTTGAAACGTCGGGTTTATATATATATCGAATAATGATTAATTTTGAAGACGTTTTACGAGTTCAAATTCGTTAAAAAAATTATTTGCTTGATCCGTGAAATGCATACCAATACTTTATTTTGTAAGTATAATTCGTACGCATTATACTTACCTATATAAATATTATAAAAAGCGAGAGTGATATAATTAATAATCCCGAGCCTTATATTTATTCATGCGGTGTCGGTTATCAACCGAAAACGCGTGATATTATTAACAAAGTACACATTTATTTTACATCGGTAAACACAGACCATAACTTCCAAACTCTTAATTGAATTTTGCAATGAAGTGATAAGAGAGATATGGACACAGTGGGTAATATTATACCCGACCTCATAACGTATTCATTTGCAAATATCGAAGTGAATTTTGTTACGTGCCGGAAATATTGAAGCATTATTTAGAGTAAATTTTGCTTTCGGGCTCAGTTTATGCGATACTATTGCTTAAATTGGGGTAAAACGTTAGCGTTTAACATTTGCGTACACTTCCGTCGGCTAACTATATGGAAAAAGCCTATTAGATATTTTGGGCGGATAATCCATGGATGCTCGGTATTAAATTCGATACCCCGATTATTGGCCAATATCTATATAATGTGAGGGAGATAGGAACATTCCACATAAACATATCAAAATAGATATAGTTTGCGACCATTTCATATTTTCACAACTCTTAGACTCCATATTTACGCTACATTTTCCAAATTAAAGATCGAACCATCAATAGCGTAAGCGCTCGACGCGATAGAAGCGTCAAATAGTGTTCTCGTTGTTTCTAGATCCGTGCTTTGAATGGGCAGGTACTGCTAGAGCTGACAGACGCGGACCTAGAGGCGGGGCTGGGGATCGCGCAGCCGATGCACCGCAAGAAGCTGCGGCTCGCGATCGAGGAGCGGCGCCGGCCCGACCTCGTGCGCTGCCCCGCCATCGCGCAGCTCAGCCACGCCTGGCTCGCCGCCGAGTGGCTGCCCGACTTGGGCCTGTCGCAGGTCAGACTTCTCTTTGCAGATATACTAACATATTATAATGTTTATACTGGCACTAATCTGTCCTTATGATCGATACTCGAAAATACAGTTGTATCCTCTCCATCCATCATAAATCTCTTGTTTTAGTAGAAGATCCGAACATAGGTCGACCTTCACCGGCGTGATAATGGAAAGCGACCAATTTTATAATAAATGTAGTCGATTAAAAAATCTATTAAAGATGGGTTTGCTGAAAAAATCCTGGACAGGATATTTTTAGTTAGTTATTAAAAAAATCTTTTTATTTTTTTAATTATGCAGTGTTGAGACAATAAACAATTTTGTTATAAAACAGCGCTCATGCTGATATATATTTTTTTCTATCATCCCATCAAGTGAAAGTAAACGGTACGTACGGACATGCCTGTTTAAACCTGCCAAACTAGCAGTTTGTCCAGATAAATATTAGAAAACCCTATGACTGCACATTCTGTAGGTTTCATACTTCAAGTCTATTATATTTTTAAGCTATTGCATAGCTTCTATAGCGGGCCTTGAGCGCGGGGACCGAATCAAGAAATTCCCTAACGAAAAAACCTCACGCTCCATACTCCGACGGGCTCGGAGGTGTGGCTTGAAGCCATAGCATGCAATAGCTTTACCGCGGCAGTCCCCGAGTGCCACACGTCTTTTTTTATTATCTTGATAAGTACTGCAATTAATTAATAAAAAATATTTTTTTAAAATTAATTAAAATGTCCTGTCCAGGATTTTTCCAGCAAACCCATTTTTAATAGACTAAATTTATTATATAATTGGGCTCATTTTATTATCACCCCGGTGAAGGTCGACCTATATTCGGATCTTAGACCATTTGTTGTGATAAATGTCTCATTATTAATAAGCTATCCAATATCAATACGCTGAGTTGAATGAAATCATGAACATAACATTTGTAACAATGTTCACTTATAATTACAAACTAAGCTCACAAAATACGTCTTATTGTCATAGTGTAGTTAACAGCATATCACATAACATAATTCAATTATAAGTTGTTAATATTTAATTTAATTACAATCAAAGTTAATGGTTCACTTTGATAATAGTAATATTAATATCAAATTTTACCATTTAGGGAATACGGGTAAACTGCAGAGCCAATTAAAATAGACATAATAAATGCATATAGACAACATTGCATGCGAAAACTAACCTGAAATCAGGTCAAGGTAATATTAATGAAATGTAGGTTATACTCTGTCCATTATATTATTTGCTTTTTGACAGCTTCACGCCCATGTAGGATTGTATTGTCTATGTTAAAATGTCATACAAATAATTATCGTACTTCATGGACAGGTCCCGCCCACTTAGTGATGCCTACACAGAATTATTCAATGATGGGTCGATAGATTAAAATAATCGATAGAAATACTCTGTAAAATATATCCGATACAGAAAAACTCTTCTATTATGTTATATAATTTAAACGTAAAGACAACAAAAGTGTAAAATAGAAACCAATAAATAATAAAATATTAGTTTAGTTTAGTTTTAACATACAATGCATAGATATGTGGTCTTATTATTACATATCTTATTAGTACGTTTACGTTGTAATTATTATTTACGTACCTGATTCGATTTATGATAATATTTTGAATTTATAATTGAAATGGTATCACAATCGATAATCTTTTGAACATCACTTCTGGTATCACCCGTCGAGCTGTCAAAAAGCAATTCTTATAGTGGACAGACTATAACAAAATTTTCTCTACCAACAAATCTTTTTCGAATGTTATTTTTGCAATTAAATAAATGTCTTCAATATGAAGCTCGTATATTATAGAGGTATGATTCAATTTGATATCAATAATATGAACGGAATCAGCCACAAAGCCGAAGGTTTCGTAGCGTATTATTTTATATCCTCAAAGCGAAAGTTAACTAAGTGGAACTTTTTGTGCAGTACGCAGAGTCCTTTTTGGCGAATCTGGTGGACGCCAGAATGCTCGACACAATAAGCAAAAAGGAATTGGAGAAATATTTGGGTGTGACGAGGAAATTCCATCAAGCCTCAATCGTCCACGGCATTCATTTGCTCAGAATTATGAAGTACGATCGACAGGTAAGTGGATCGCTTAATGGAGTTTCGCACACTCTCATTTGTATGACGTGATTTTAAGTGTGATGGGTTATTTTCCCTTTGCCGGAAATAAAACTTGATTAATTGGATTAAAACACTGTTTTGTAATTTAACTTTTGGGGCACTCTACTTTTAATAAGTTATACATAAATAATATATTTTTCGTATACATTTACAAGTATTTAACCTCATAGTTGTTTCCTTTACCGCGGTTATTTCTTTTTGTAATGCTCGATAATACAGCCAGGGTTTAATATTTCACAAAAAGGCTTCCCGATTTTAGCTATAACACTTAATACCTAGAAAATCCTTCTTATTCCTAAAACACAAAAATGAACTGAGACGGTTTATTATGAAAGCGATTGTGAGGCGTTTACACTAGATAATTTTTATGAATCGAACAGTTTGTTTTTCGATAAACGAAGAGAGATAAGACGGGTAAGCAAACGAGGGATTATGTACTGAAGCCCGTTATAAAATGTTTTTCGTAGCGACCCCAGTAATGGAAGAGTCGTTAATCATTTCTTACTCCAGCCTCTTTTGAATACTTTGGTGACAGTAAGCGAAATTTCACCTCGTTTATTTCTTTCTTATTATATTACATCTTATACTTCAACATAATTCTCGATTTATGTGCGAATGTGCTGATTTTGAATTTTGAATTAATAACCCTTAGCGTTGTATAAATTGAATACGAAGAACTTGAAACTTAGAAATCGTTTATGAGATTGTTTTAGGACTTAGATACTTATATATTTTAAAGTAATCTCCTTTCCTACGACGCATATACACCCATACACACTTTTAAAGTTTTTACATGTTATCTGTGGCTTTCATTCTACATGTTGTACAAAAATAAAATATCTCGTAGGCTTTAGCCGTACGCCGTCACCAATGTGAGAATGTGGACGCGGATCCGCTCGTGTGGACCAATCAACGTTTCATCCGCTGGGCTCATAACATCGACCTGGGCGAATTCGCTGACAACCTAAAAGGTGAATTCTTTTACATTTTTGCGACTTTAATTCACAGTAATATTCGCCAGCGCACGACAGTAATTTATATGATTACCGCGAAGAGGCATTCGGCGAGCGACTAAGTATTCAATTTGAATATGAATGGTCTATTTATTCATATCTTTTTTCATAATAGATAGTGGAGTTCACGGAGGATTAGTAGTTCTTGAACCCTCGTTCACTGGAGAGACGATGGCCACTGCTCTCGGAATACCACCTTCCAAAAGTATTATTCGGAGGCATTTAGTGGCCGAATTTGATGCTCTCATCATTCCAGCAAGGTAAGAAATTAACATTTTATGAATTTCGCTATCTCAATTTCGTACACGGCAAATTATTTACATTTATAAAATTATAACAATTATTAACCTTAAACATAAAGCAAGACAGGTACACTAATTATTTATTTGCAAAATACATGTCCAATTAAATGAATCACTTCGTTATGCTGCTTTCGATAAAACTACCACGTGATATGAGCTGAGCATTTGATCATACTGTTGAAGTGTAAGAAAGATTGTGCACTGCATGATACAATAGTCACAGCCACAGCCCGTAGGTGTAACCTGTAGTTGATTATAATGTAAGGTGCAATCCTGCAGGTATACGATATTTTGCCAGGTGGAAGAACTGCAAGTGGAGGCTGCCCGAGCATCCATGTTGTCCACAAAACAAAGATAAACCTAAAAAACTAAAAAAACTCTCGTATAAAAAGTAAAGTAAAGTAATATCGCTTCGATGTCCGGTCCCGATACGTGTACCTACCTATGTAAAATTTCCTCGTGTTATACTCGTATGTTAGTAAAGTGCTATTTTTCCACAAAAGAATTTTTCTTTGCGAGAATCGTATTTTATAGAATTCTTCCGTCAAACTTGCTCGTTCGTGGAGATTTTTTGATCGAAAACTTTACGAGCGGTGAAGACTGATAAGTTATCGTAGGTATCGTGGTTTGTAAGTAAAAGTATGTCGAAAAGTTTTAACGATCGGAAACATTCGCGTATGTTCACTGTTCGGTCCCATCTTCTCAATGTTAGAATCGGTGTTCTTAATAATTGTAACCCTGACCTCCAAACTTTAACCGACCCGTAGACTTAGATTTTTAACACATCTTAATGTAATTCAGATTCAAATCAATTCGATAACTTTAGAGAACGTAACAATTATTCGAATTAGTTAATATTCACGTAGCATTTGATGCTTCGTGCAAATTATTATTATAGGGGACGCTTAATATCCCATTACTACATTAATTAATTCGATACATTCCTTTTGTCTTACGAATTTAAAAAAAATTAAACGATTTTAAATTATTTCGTCGAAAAATTTTGATTATTAAATCGGAACCATTCACAATAGCTTTAGGATTAATACAATAAATAGCATTATCAATATTGTAAGATATCTATGTTTTTGACTTGTATTGTATACATTCGTAATGTAAAATTTGAAATAATGTATGTATACTAGAACAATTGTAACAGTATCGATCGGCATATAAATGTGAATAAAACTTTCAAAAAGATAAAAGTATGACATTGTCAAGTTATTTTCTGTCCATCACCCCTAACTTGGCGATCATCGAGAGAGCGATTGAGAACGGTAAACACTTTATCGATACATCATGAATGCCTCTCTGTCATCATCATTAGATCACTAGGTCATGTCGCACCTTTTCGGGCTTAATCCACTCTGTCTTTCAACTTTATTTTGATACAACATTGTCAGTTAATTTGTTTATACATACGTGACTACTTTTGTTTATTGAATGTACACTAATATTATGCTTCTCTTTCTTTGAACGTTTTGTCGTTATTTATTCGTATCACCGAAGAATAATATTGTATAAAATTGGTGCCTTTCCACATAATTTTCCAAATTGAATAAAAGATACTAATATAAGAACAACAAAGGATTTTACGTCGTCAGTTTATAATATAGCATTATTTGGACGCAAAATGTGATAGACGTGTATCCGTTATTAGAAAGATCAATTTGAATATCCATTAATTGTCAATCAGAATAACTGTTTTACCTTTGAAATATAATACAATATTATTTTTTGGTACTCGTAATAATCTCAGTTGAGCTAGGTCATTTTTCACTATTTTGTACACATTAGCATGATTTGTATTCTTTCCTGTGCATCATGCTTTTGGTGTGAGCTGGATTTATTTAATGTTAACATAATCTTCGATTCATTTTGAGTTTTAATTTTTAATAAAAAAAACGTAGGGTGTGAAAATATAAAAAAAAAATGTGCAAAATATTTTGCATGAAGCTTTCTGTGTTAGAGAAATCAATGTACCTATCTAACGGCAAAATATTACAATAACAAAATTATTGCTGGCTGATGTCTAGCTTCTGTCGAATACTTCGAAAAAGCGCCTTAGGTATTGATATATTTTCTAATGCTTTCAGGAATATGTTCGGACATCAAATAAGAATGTTAGGTAGACCATATTCGAGATCTGTAGCTACTGGTTTACCTGGAATTGATTTTAATGCTGACTCCAGACGACACAGCTTAAGGGTACGGTATTTTATTTACGAGAATGTTGATGCGTGGAAAATCCTAACTTTCAATACCATTTATAATACTTTATTGGTTTTGTATAGTTCTGTGTATAAAATTAATATGAATGTAAAATTAATATGTTTTGTATAAAATTAATATCAGTGTTTTTAAAGCTTAAGCTCAATATAGTCTATTCTAAAAAATCACACAGGCAAATGAGATTAAATATTTTCCGTTGAGACTATTTGTATTTGATTACTGTTTAATTTATGTTACTAATAATTAACATTTTCAGGGTTCAATCACGCGAGCATTAGGGGCTTTAAAATCCAAACACGATAGAACCTCCCCATCTAGTTCTAGCGAAAGTTCTAGTGTCCTTAGCTTAGGTCCTTCATACCAGATGTCCTACTCCCCCCCCATAGGGGGCAGGACGCTATCTCAGCTCAGTATGACGTATGCCCCTCCCCCCACTTTACAAGAATATGAACCAATATACACTCCACTGAGCTTGTATTCACAATCGAGTGTGTCGACGAGAGATAGCCTGCAGAGATTGAATGAAATTAAGGAAGGCATCACGCATAGGTGAGTTTTAGCTGTTATTTATAATTTGTGATATATGTACTGTACATACATACCGTCAAAGGTTTTTTACGGTACATACCGTCAAAGGTTTTTTACCTATTCGGTTTAGTTTAAAAATATAAAAAAAAACCTCAGTTGAAAACAGTATGCCAAATGTATATTAACACCATTTGTATCAATTAATTCAGATGAACATCTCGTTAAAGTAAAATGTTATATTTATTTCACGTATAATACGTGCGCTTCCACTTACCCCTTCAGGGAATATAACGTGATGTTTTACTTGTTGTTTATGCATTGTATATTTTTAGATAACATTAAGAGCGATCTCGTATTTCCACGTTCCTGACTATAATTTAATTTTTCATCGAAATTCTACTTCATTTTCATACAACTGACGGTCATTATTGAGATTAATGTCAATAATAACCTTCAGTTTTTTTTTAATTTTGATGTTGATTTGAACATTGTCAGTGAAAATGAAGCGTGCAGTGTTGATAAAAGTCACCTTTCAGATACGGACAAAGAGCGGATCACGCTCACCGCGTGAGCTCGCCGCTCCCGAGCAAGTCGGTTGACGACTCGGCCGTCAAACAACGGAGACATAGACGCGTCAAAAGTATCGGCGACATTAACGCATGTAGCAAAGCATCCGTGTAACAAAAAAGAGTCAGTGAAACTTCTTTGGCCAGATTCAAAGATACCAAAATTGTCGCCTTACTCCATGACGTGACGCTATTGCCATGACGCGACTTTGAAATTTTACTCTGAACGCGCCTTAAGAAGTTTCACTTCATAAGTTCCACAAAACAATTACATATTACTCAGCATATCCTATTTTACAACTATTCCGTTATAGACTGATTATATTTCGTATGATCTTCATTTATTTACGCGATACTCAATATTTTGTAATGTCACTTTATCACGTAACTACTGCTGTATTTTTGCTGTACACTGTGATAATAAATAATCTCACAAATTTTAATGATACGTACATTTTATTTAAGATATCTACTTATTACAGTCGAAGTTTGGCAACGATGATACATAAGTAATGTTTCTATAGCGTGCCCCGTTTCAGGTTTTGTACCTATTTGTATTCGTCGTATATTCAGCTATTTACCTTTTGTACTATCCACACTTCGGCCGTAATTTATTATTTTGTAAGTAATAAAAAAAATATTAGTCAATTTCTGTATATTTAGTATTTAAAGCGAGCTTTACATTTTAGTATCATATTTATTTTGTTGTGAATAAAGGCTTTAATTTATTTAATTTATTACATCTTTATTAATTTATTTTCAATAAGATATCTTGGAATTTTTTATTTCAGTTTTATTATTTTATAATGGATACTGAATATTAAATAATTTTTTATCTAAATTTACTTGCTTGTTTTATTTATCTCTTTAAAAATCCTTGAAAGTAAAAAATCCTATTAAAATCATCCGAATATAAGTGACTCGGCAAAAATGAAATACTACCTTTTTGAAGACAGTTCGCTGGAAATTTTAATTTAAAAAATTTTATGCAGTAATCCATCGTTCATCTCTCAAGCAACACTACATTATCATTATAGTCCTTGTTAAATTTTATGCTCGTATAACATTACAAAGCTCGCAAATAGCTTTTGGCATTATATCAAACGCAAAGCGACTACTTAATCAAAACCAGTCTGACATTTGACTTTTTGATTAATGTCCTGCACTAAAAATGAAACAAAGAGTCAATTAATGGAGGATATTCGATGTCTATCTTGTGGTCCATTCGCTAAAAATGCCATCAGATGCAGCCTTTATCAATGGAATGGCCATTTGTCATCCTTGCTTCACTTTAGTCCAATTACTTTGTGTATGGTAATGGACTGAATAGTTAATGGTAAGAATGCTAGTACTCTGATATATAGCTTTCTTTACAAATTAAATGTGTTGTCTCACCCTCGTATCATTTGAAGTATGGAAAAACAGTACTTTAATTTCAAGGTATTGAGTTTATTACTTAAGTACTAGGAATAGAATGCAAATTATTATATACCTACTAGCTTTCCACCCGTGGCTTCGCCCGCGCAGTCAAAGAAAAACCCACATAATTCCCGTTCCCGTGGGATTTCCGGGATAAAACCTATCCTACGTCCCGGCCTAAAAAGTAGCCTATGTCCTTTCTCGGGTATCAAAATATCTCTATACCAAATTTCATGCAAATTGGTTCAGTAGTTAAGGCGTGATTGAGTAACAGACAGACAGACAGAGTGGCTTTCGCATTTATAATATTAGTATGTAAATTATAACATAATACTGTACGCAATACGAATATTTATATAGGTTTGGTTCTGCTGATTTCCAGGGAGAATCATTATAATTTATCTAGTTGGTTGAGTGCGTACGGCGCTGCAGATCGTGCTCGACACATTTTTATTCTCATCTCGCGCTATTACGACGATATTAAATACAACCCGCACTGACATTACATTTCCCTACATGTGGAATGAGGCCGAGTTATTTTCTTCACGATTGCGGCCCTATTCCTACATACTTCACTACATATAATAAAAAATAAACTTTTAAGATTGCGTAAGTGTATGAAATTTCAATACAGAGCTCCATTAAATAGCGCTTACACAAACATATTGATCCCTGTTTGCCTAAAAGAACGATCCAATCGCTGGTAATCATACTTAGGTTATGTGGGTTTCACCCAAATCAATTATAGGAACTTTTGCTTGGATAAATAAAAGAAAGGAGAATCAGTACGAACTCGCAAAAAAACTAGAGTTTTCTATTGTAAATACGGAAAGTTTTAAATGACATTCCCGTTCCACTTTTGTATTGAGCGCTCTGTCGTAGTTTTAAATCCTGTTGCATAACAATGAACTCGCGCAAACCCTGTATCCCGATTTAGCATAAATTACAGCAATAATTGGTTGGTACTGAGTGAGAGCTGCAGTAACTTCGCAGTTGCAGTTATAAGGTGTCATTAATGTCTGAGTTCTCCGACTTGTCCGTGCCACGGTGCTCGGTAAGCTACGTTGCTTAGTTAGTGAACTACTTCTTTTCAATTCCGCAAACGACTGCAAACGAGCGCCTCAAACTACTTTTGTGCTTGCGGGCTCTTACAGGGGTCTTTTTGTTCTCCGTTTTGCACGTTACAAAATTACTAAGGTTTGTACTTACATAGTTGTGGGGTATGTTGACATATATTTTTTTTTTATATCTACAATCTACATCATACACAAAAAACATACGATTGCACATTATAACATTTAAGTTGCAGTAGAATAAAATTATGTCGGAAATTAAAAATAATATAGATTCAATTTCAATAAAAATATCAAAAATATCTGTCTTCTTATTCAAAAGTTTAAAATATTTATACCATTGTATTTTCACTGCAGACGTTGTAATAAGTACAGACACATACGGACAGGTTAAGTATAAAAAATGTTTACTAATTCGGTACCTTCATAAAAACATTTAGAAAATGAAAATGTGGAATGTAAATTTAAATTTATTTCCTAAAAACTTTTTAACAAGGGAATTTCAAGATTTCGAGTATATTTTTCTCTATAAATATAAAAAATATATTACAATAGGACCAGAATAAAACGTGTGAAGCATTTTTATCATCATTCTCTTTCATATAAATAACACACAATGTGCTGAATATACACTTAAAAAAAGAAAAAAGTACAATGCAATTTCAAATACTATTATTTTTCTGTTGCCTTTTATCTGTTGGACGTTTTCTTATTTGCACAAAACTTAGGCTTAAAAATACAATTCTCGGTCAAGTTTTAATTACTTAAACCTGCGAGGTTTCTGTTACTTTTATACGAAGTAAGCTGTTTGTAAGGTCTAAAAAAAGCTTTCCCCGTCTCAAAGTTGAATGTTTATTTTTATCGAGAAACCACTTATATCTTTAAAGTTCTTTAAAGAGAATAAGGTAAAAAGTAAAAGAACAATGTACCGTCTAGTTGGCAAATACATTTTTTAATACTATATAACTAGTTTTCCAAGCTTCCACCTACGGCTTCGCTCGTATTGTGGAACCACGCTAGTTCTGTTGCACGTAAGTACAAAATTTTCGTCTCTCTTCTAAATTCTTCAAGAATAGTTTTCGCGACAAATAACTATAAAATATATCCGGTAAAGTCAGCCCAATTTTACGAATAACATAACTTTTATGAATAGGTACACATACACAACAGTATATTTATACATTTTACAAAACTTATATTTCCATGACACTACAGAAGCGGATGAAAGCTCACATTGGAATAAATAACCTCTTCAAACACGATGATTAATATGACCGAAAATAACAGAAGTAACGTTATGTAACATTAACATCTTATATATATAAAATTCTCGTGTCACAATGTTAGTCTGCATACTCCTCCGAAACGGGTGGACCGATTCTCATGAAATTTTCTGTGCATATTGGGTAAGTCTGAGAATCGGCCAACATCTATTTTTCATATGTACCACGGGCGAAGCCGGGGCGGACCGCTAGTTACCTATATAAGTACCACTATCAACACGCCAATGGATTATTATTTATGTAGCTTATACTATCAACAGTTTTAAATAGAAGTATCATTAATTATGCGTAAAATTCCTTATATTACGCTGTTAACCACAGGGTAATTTTGGTTCATGGTCTCTGTTAAATCCATTATTACACTAAATTTAGAGCTCACGCTTAAATATTAGGTAATATCAACTAATTAAATTTAAACTTTGGATTTGGAATTTCCTTCTTGGTTCAGTGGTAAGCATGCAAACGTTATATACTTACATATTTTTTCTTTTTGTAGTTTATGACGAAAAAACTGCGAAAATTTTGTTTGTCTTGATATTAGTTCCGATACTATGAATAGTATAGAATATAATATAACCATAGAGAGTTAAAATCCATTTATTTTTAATCCTACATTTTTGTGCTTCTTGACAAAAGATTTAAACCGCTTCACAGTACATGCAGGCTCTGCTCTACTTTTGAGTTTGAATCCTATCTCATCTTACATCAAATTATATCCTAACAAGGAGAATATACTTAGAATAAACCAAGCCAAAGCTGGTGATCCTAAACACAAACTGGAATGACAAAGCTCATACCCTCGTTACAAGTATTAACGTTTAACTCAAAAGTCGACTTGGAGTTGGTACATTTGCATGGCAATTAGAACGGGAGTTGAGGTCACATTACCATTTCAATCGGGATGAGCGAGCACTCAACCCCGCCGTCTGAGTGAACAACACCTCTCCTGAAATTCTTATAGCTTATATTTTCTTCTTTAGCATAACTCAACGCTCATTAGGCCAATCCGATGAATAAATAATGTACGATATTCCATTTCTATATTTGGTTAAAATAATGTACTCCTTTTTATGACTATATTCTTTAAGTAATTTCACTCCATTCCTCCGATTGTCTGGAAGGAATTCGTAGATCGTAGCATTTTGATTAATAATTAATTAAACGTCGCAAAATTGAACAGTTAACGTAGCAAGTTAAATCTGAGTTGTACAAGACACGCTCGAATACAGAGGTATATGTAGGTATATGCCAATGCTACTAGAATCGACATTTCAATCGTAACGATTTCACGTGATTTCCCTAGCATCGAAATATCGATGTAGGAGACCAGAGATAATCCAATTCACGGGTAGCATACAGAACTGATTGATTTCGAGCAATTTTCAATTTGTCGCTATTGTTTAGCCATTCGAAGATTAACTCGTGTACGATACACAGTAAACACTTATCCTATCACAATCTCGCGTTTTATTTGTTTTTTATCTCCATACATCTTTGTTCATATATTCGCACTTTTAATAAATCTGTGATAAAGGTATATCAACATAACAACTCAGGTGAGTTGTTGTAATAAATTTTACTTATACACAAACATTTTTATAACAGAAAATATATTTTATCTTTATCTTTATTTAAAGGTAGTGATATCATCTAAAAAACTTAATTATATAAATTTGAGACAAAAAAAAACTAAAAATATGATTTTCTCTTTATATTGTAAATTGTAATGTATTAATAGTCGGGACCTACCTCCACTTAACTCTCAATTTATGATAAATATTTATTTTCTGAGTTGTATCCTATATGGACACATAATACAATTCGCTGCCCCCAAGCATATTTTGATATAATATATTCATAAGGTTTCGGTAAAAGCACAGTTTCACTCTGGTCATCGTACGTACAAAGACCCTCGTGAATTCTTCCTATTACAATATTCATGTGCAATACGATTACATTATATTACCTGAGGGATACTTTTTGAGAGATGATTTATTCTCCCATTCACTTGATCAATGATAATAATTCCACACTGCTACCCACATGGGCTTAAAATATAATTCTAACATAACTAGAATTTAATTCATCCAACTTTGCATTTCATTTAATCAATAAAATAATATTAAATACTAGCGATAATGCTCGTTCTTCATGGAATATAATAAAAAAAGATTTATCGAAATCGGTCCACCCGTTCACGCGTGATGCCGTGACCAAGGAAAACGGGTTTCATTAGGTATTATATGTATAAAGATTTCTAATATATAAAGCATCTAACGAGACGTAGCAACGAAAATAATTATAATTTTAATTTAACATTAAGAATGTTAAGACCAAGGCGAGCAAAGAATAAAGAAATACACTATCTACCTATTTTTTATACCCAGTGGAAATCTCTTAAGCACAACACAATAGTACAATTATATTAGTATCCCAACCATTTTATACTTAAGAAGATAAGTCTAAAGAGTAATTACGTCTTTTGTGCTGATCTTAAATCTCATAGTATGTATTACTTTTAGTGGTGAACGAATTTACTTTGTAATCCAATATTTTTATTTTGCTTTTATTCTCGATCGATTTAAGTTTGGACGTGAAATTCTCAGGTTTTTACAGAGAAGAGCCGCAAATTTTTTATAGTTGTATTTTTTAAAGGCTCGCGCCAGTGAATGAAAACAATCAGGTAAATTGTGAAACATTGTTACATTTTCCATTCCTGCACATGTCGGTTCGATTATGTAGAAAACCATATTGAATTAATATATATTGAGTAGTTCTGAGAACAGGTGGTAAATAATTTTAATACCCCTAAGTGCAAAGTCACCAGCAGAACAACATTTGCCAGGTCAGCAAGTAATAAATTAATTAATAAACATAAATATAAGCTGTAAAACATTCGAAGTTGCTGAAGCGACTAGTGGGAGCACTAGACACGTCGCTAAGTTATAAAGCCTCTGGCAACTTAGCTCTCACCTGAAACTGTTCCCTGAAGTATTTGCTTTCTAAAATTACGATATTCCACCGGTATACAATATATTACTTAGCTAAAGGGTAATGTAAAAGTTTAATAAATACGTTACTGTAAAGACGGAGCTTTTGATCAATAACAATTTATAACAAATAAATGATTTGAAATCTATAAATATTTAAATTGTCGTTGTAACAATTATTTGGTGGCGATAAAAAATAAAACTCATTGTATTTATTATTATTTTATTGTGCCGTTTGTACAAAAGTTAAAACCGATATGTTTCACAAATATTAATTCGTTAAATTATATAAGTAGATCATAGATATTATTTCCAATCGAAAAATGAAATAAATGACAAAAAATGCCTTTACAGATAAATACGTTTTGATGTGAAGATACGTGTTTGTTTGCTGTGCCAATTGTCCTTTTCAATCCATTAAGTTAAAACGTTGTTTAAACACCGATGGAAGATGCAAATCGATGATTAAAACTTGAATTGGGATGTGGTCTGGCTTAGTGAGATCGTAAGTGGCGTCTCGTCTCGTCGTGGCCGGCTTATCGGCTTGCCATCAGCTTAGCTGCCGCACTCCGGACTGGGCTACAGCTAGGCTCTGATTGCTTTTAAGTCATATGTAAATTGAAAAGTTGTCCATTAATCTTAGAATTTAAAGGATAGCTATATTGAAATTGTGAGCCCAAGTGAGTAAATCTCTGAAAGTATTTTTAATTTTTAAATAGATTGTTTATATCAATTCATAAATTGTTTGGGGGAAAGAAGTATTTGAGGACGTAATGAGTACATTTGGCTGAAACTCCAAATATGTAAAAACTCAAAAGCATTTGAGTTATATCTTTAGCACAGCCTTTATCAGATGCCACTTTATTTATTATTTTTAAATGTAAAGATCTAGAGCATCTACCGTTGTGATGGATTGACAGAGAGACGACAATAACGAAATTACTGTAAGACTCTATGAATTGTTTTTATAAAAATAATTAAATATGTATGACTTTCATAAGTAATTTTATATCATATCATAAACATATATTGCAATCAAGAGTTTTATATAATTTTTACATATTTAATTATAAAAGTCCAATTCTGTATCTGAAATGTACGCAATAATGTATGAAAGCATAATTATTGCACGCCTCATAAGCGAAGCGTTGAGGTGGGTACTACTGTCACTTCGCGCAAAACATCTGATTTTTCAAACTTAAAATGTCTTTATGTATCATACATTGCACTTGTAAGATAATACATACACACACATATTAAGAAAAAACACTATTTTTAACGTTCATGATATTTTTGATGTCATTTTTGTTATTTAAACTAGTTAAAAAACAGTTTAAAAAAGTTCTGTCTTGGACGTCCGTGTGTCTGTATGTGCGGATCCTTTTTCTTGTTAACACGATAGCGACCGAAATACTTTACTAATCGAGTCTTTTTTTTTCTCTTACGCTTGAGTATGCTCAGGAATAGAACCCTTTCATTTTTCAGGGTCTGATTCGATGTGGTTTAATTGTTATTAAATAAACAAAAATAATAATTAATAAATAATTATTAAAAAAAAATTATGAGGCGTGCACTTTTGGATTTTCCAAACTATTTTAAAATTGCGTTCATTCCAGTTTCATGTCGTAAACAAAGTTAATTGGTATACAACTGCGTGGCGCCCTTAATCCTGAGTAAGACAATAAACAGTGTACGGGCAGAAACATATTTACTGAAATGTGTTTCTTTCCGTACAGTTAATGTTCAACATGCGGTAGATCAGATCAAAGGAAGTAAAATGTTTTGTATTGTTGCTATTTTGCAGGTTTATTTCAAATTTTGAATTCACTATCTTCTGAAATTTTATTAAAATGAATTACGTTGAATACTATCTGTACTATGAGCAAATAAAAATTCAATGAATTACCTATCTACTTTAAAAAATGATAATATCCTTTTTTACCACTATGTGCAACGTCTTGTAATTACAATTATTATAATTTATATTAATACAATTAATATAAAAACGTGTCTTCACAAAATAAGAAATATAAATGTTTAATTGTGTAAATCCTTGGATCACATAATTAAACCAAAAATAAAGTCAAGCAATCCTCACAACAAAAATAAATTTAGAATCAGCAGAGAAAGTAAAGTAATTGCTAAGTCCATGATTACTGCCGGGGTATTTCTTTGCAGAAATCTGAACTTATTGTCGGTTAAATAGCCCGCGAAGCCCAGGGGTTGTTAAGGCGACTTTAAGAAGTCAGTTCATTTGAAAATCACTAGTGCGTGAACCCTGACGAACTACTTGGAAATTCAGAGGGCTTACTTATTGAAACCCACTTTCGGCGTGTTCTCGCCGGCAAATTATTTGTAATTTTCGCGTACCTCAAAAACCTAAGTAGTGATGACTTTACAAATTCAAACGTACTAACTAATTTAACATTCGTGTCTCTATGTCATAACACTTATTATCTTAGGAATATTTTTTCTTTCCTTGAAGTAATTACTTACTTATATAACTACGATAACATTATGTCATACAGATAATATTATAAATCCTCAGATTTCCATTATGATAATGTTCTTAACAACTTATTAGGCCGACATCACACTTGCCTTTCTGAAATTATTCTATCACTACCAAATAAATCTACGTAATTAATAAGAGATTTGAAAATACATAACCATTTGTATTTCTGAAGGATACTTTTATATCACGAAAAAGCGGAGCGCCTGGGGCTGAAATCTGAAATCAATTTAACTTGTTTACAAAGCACGCGTCAAATAGACCGAGGAGCCTTTGTGTAAATACGACCTTAAAAATATTTTAACCAAAGGCTGCGGTCTGCGTGAAATTGTTATTGTTAAAAAAATACTATGTTTCCCAAAGAAATAATAAGAATTAAACTTTTTATTGAGGGTTAACAAAATACTGATTTATTATTTGTGTATTTTTTAATATCTTTAGTTCAATTTTATAAAAGCACGTCTTTTGTATAAAGATATTTCATTATTTTAGAAATAATGTAACGTTAACTGTTAAATAATTGAAAATTCGAAAGAAAAATAAAAGATTAACTCAAAACGTGAACGTAGCATCGACGTAGCGTACGTAGCATTTTTCGATCGACATTTTCGATATGAATATTTTAAAACATGAAAGAAAATGATTTGTTATGTTTCGCATAGAATAAACGTTTCAAACACCTAGTGTAACATGTTTATTTCAATATCCGAGAGCAAAGAGCACGGAGAGGATTGCATAGATCTTTAAACTCCGTGGAAAATGGGAGCACCTTGCTTTGTTTAAAATGTTTTATCATGTTGTTTGCGATGTCGCTCCGTGGGGACCCCGTGATCATGTCGGGTTTTATTTTAATTATTATGAGAGTACTTCCTTATGTAAGCTGTATCAAGATGAACAATTTTACAGATTAGGTACAGTTATGTGATGAGTTACGGAATGATTCACAAGTAAGGGGTTGTGAATTAAGTAATATTATCAATGTGTTATTTGCATTTGTTTGGAAGCTTTTTGAAAAGCTATTCCCAATTTTGAATATTTATTATTAACTATTTCTATTTTCATAAAGGCTTGCCTAAATACATAGCTGCTATTATCCGACAAGCATTACTCTGTGCACCAATATTAACAAAGTACGTAACGTTAGTCTGTGCTGTTTGCGATGTTCTGTGGGGAACTAGTTATGAAATCCGTAGAATATCATGAGAGCGTATAACTTTCATATTTATCCTGTTTACGAGTACGTTATGCGGAATAAATAATCCTTTGCAGCATCCCATCACGACTGTGTCAAAGGCATTTCATGCGCTTAATCTATTTATGTTTACTTTGTGGCGAGCGCTCGGAAACTAGTGGGTTTTAGCCATTTAATTATAACTGTTACAACATTCCATTCCACATTTGAAATAATATATTCGTTTAGTTCGCTTAGTTCGTATTGAAACAAATAGTATTCAATATTTACCGTGTATAATTAAACGTTTTGCATTAAACAAACTTTGGCTCTACAGTTGCAAAATAATATTTAAAACATAAACTAAGAACATTCAAGTAAATTAATATAAAATAAACAATTATACAGATATTCAACGAATGTAGAACCTTTCCATTTTTAAACTTCTGTTAAATACAAAATTCATTAGTAACAATAACTTTTGTGACACTATTTTCATTATATATTTATTGGATTGTAGAAGAGCAAGATAATCAATGAAATTAGGGATTGAATAGTGCCTTAACTTAATTTTGCCGGGTCTCCGCTTACAATCAAAGGTTATTGGTAAATCCTAATTCGATATATAAGCCCGTCCAATCAGGACATCGATTAGATGATCCCTTGAAAGGCCTTACATAGGGAATTTATACAGCACCTGATGGAAGGTTCATCTGCGTAAATTTACTTAAGTACTTATATAATATCGTTGAACTCGTTTGATGTTTAAGGGTAAAGGGTACCGATCTCATATATAGATTATTTCTTAAATATTGTATTACGTTTAGGTATTACTAATCTATAATAAATAGAGTAGATAAGAATTTAAGTTAAATAATGAAATTAGATTATCTCTTAAGACTTAAACTCTTTAACTCTTTGATCGGATGGTATAGCTCCGATGGTATAGCTATAGAAATAACTTTGAGCAAATCTGCGAAATACAAATCGTATAATTTTGCCATTTTTCTATACTGTGACTTTATGAAACGTACCCAACTGTCGTCGGCATCTTTGATGGGATCTTTGGTGATTTGTTTGTACAAATAGAATTCATTTTGCTGCGAACAAAAAATCTTTGACGTGACTGAAATGAAAATCCGACGGTGGAAATTTTGTTTTCTTTTCCTAAGCTCCTTTCAAACGCCACGTGCTTTATATTCCTGTACAAAATATGAATAAGATAATATTATTTTCCTGTTTCTATATACTTGCAGGTTTTCATGGGCTGTTATATTAAATATTGATTTTTCATTTTCCTGATAATTTTGTGAAATGAATTGATTTTTATTTATTTCTATTATTAACATTTGACTTAAGTATCTTAAGTATCTTTCGATAGACTTACTACCAATTGCGTAATACTGATTTTTAAAAAAGCACCGTATAAAGAATTCTTAAAACTAAGTTAGAGTCGTACCTTAAAAAAAACAGTAATAATATAGATTTAACATATCTAATACTAAAATATATGGCGACTTGTTGCGTCCATTGCGAACTTTATATGGATGAAAATATCTTACCGCAGATACTATCAAACGCAATAAATGTCTCACTTTACGACACGTTAGCTCTACCCGTCATTTCCTTGGAAAATATTTTACTTCACGCAGACGTCGCTGTAATAAACTCAGGAGACAGGTGCGACCCGTTTAATTTCTTTGTAACGAATTCGGTTCCATGTCTAATGAGAAGCTAAAGTTATGACGTCATTTACATCCCTCGTAAAAATTTGCAGTAAAGTTTAGAAGTTATCCGTTTTGAGAGCGCTAAACGTTGAAGTAATATTTTGTTGCAATGGTAAGAATATTGAATTATTTTAATGTTGGTTTAATCATCCATTGTACATAAATGAACTTGCGCGATATCCATATTTTTTCTTGATACATTATTCCACAATTTTCCGAGGCCAAAATCGCAAATTAATTTATCGCAGCGCTTTAATGTACCTCATTAATATCGGCTCAGCATTCAGCAATACCAAGAATCAGATCTATCGATGCCAATTATAATAACATAACATATCCGATTACGCTAATACGGGGAATACACCCTTGTCTATATTCCATAGTATACAGACACGAGAGAGTAATTAACACAACATATAGCCATAACTTAGCAATTTGTATGTTTATTCGTATTTTAAAACGCAATCTCGGAGCTAATTTCGTTGTGGAGGGTGGATAGAGCCGGGTGGATCGCCTCGGGGGAGGAAAATCATTCTTTTCTTCAGTTATTTACTGTGCCGGCGACAGTGGACAATGAGGGGCTACGTGACCGATCACAATACTCTTTGATTAGCAGTATATAAGAGCGAAACTAGTTCTCTTTGCTCTTTTTTGAAATGGGCCAATTTCATGCTTCATTTCAGCAATATTTTGCTAATTCAGGCATTTATTTAAAATCATCACTTCGTGCTCTATTTCGTTAGAATTTACATTGTTAACCGTCTGTTTTGTTCTTATTCATTTATTTGTGAATACGAGTGCAAAGCACTTCCTATTTCTTAGTGAATATTATCTATCAATGAAATAATTTGTCTTTCAAACAAACCATCAGTTTTATTAATTTATTATATTATTAATAGATAAACGAATAGTTCAAGAATGTATACAGAATTGCGGTGCATTTGACTAACAAGGTGAGCAAGGCCTGAGCGGATTACACGAATTTAATTTACTAGACTGCTTGTTTAAATGGAGCGGATAGAGTATATACCCATACCATATATACCGCTGCGGTCGTATCCATACTCCATAGACAAGCTAGATGCAAATGCAATATCGTACATAATAAGACATACGTACCCTCAATTCCGTACAGTCTAATTTGTGTAGAACATTCAAACCGAGGTCTTGAATTTCATTAAATTTTCGCGAGGAAGAGATTTTCTTTATTGATTAAAATTTGACTGCGCTATTTGTGAAGGGATTATTTTTTATTACGGTCAGATTCTCACACTTGATGGTTAACTTTTATGATGGGTACATCAGCAATTTTTTTTAGATGATTTTCGGTAATGGAAGGGAAACTGATAATCATCGACGTTAGCTTAATGAAACTCGTTATTACTGAATTTTATTTAGATGTTACAAGTTTATCCATGTGAGTTTTATACTCTACATTTTCCTTTACATTATAAGCCACAATACAATTGTGGCATATTCAATGATCGATATAGTTAAGAAAGCAATAACTTCTAAAGTAACATTTACAAAAGTAAATATCATCTATCCTCGCTCCTAGAATTAACATTTCATCTTAATCCCACGCCTGTAAGACACCAGTTTGAACTACGACCTTTCCGTCAAACCCACGCTTTGATATTATTTCTTAGATCAAAATCATAGGTAATTGGGTTGTTAGACTGAAACAGTGTGAAAATAAATGCACATACCAAATGCTCTCGAGGGTATCTCTATAAATAAACGTAACTTACGAGAAAACATATTTAATTCACTCTGACATTTGACACTTGACTCATCGATACATCTATCCAACATCTATCCTTTATTTATGGAATTCTCTCCAAATATCTCATTATTTGACATTTTAGAAAGAAAACAGAAAGGGATTGAAAAAGTGCTACATTACCAATAAGTGAAGTTGAATTATAGAGAGCTGCTGTTTCGAGTGCCCTACGAAACAAAGCAGGGCACAATTATAGTACACGAGAAAAGCATTATAAGCAAATGGTTTACCTACCTTTATACTATCCAGAGCCACTTTAATACGAATAGAAGTTACGCTGAGCATTTATGCGATTTCTTTTCCACTTTACCCAGGCCACAATCGCAATCTGGAAGAACTCCAATAAACAGGAGCTATGAAATAGAAACAGTGAACTCCGGAAACAATATGAAGTTCAAAAGTAGGCAACGTTTGCTCGCCTTCATTAACTTTAACTATTCACTAAGGGTTGGGCAGCTGTTGAGGAACAATCCTGTTAATGTCCGTAAAGATTTCATGGCGCGCAATGCCCAAGTAATCCCTAAATTTACACAACTCAAATACTTTCCCTTATTTTTATAGACACGTTAAATGCGTCAGTATGAAAAATATACAGGATAATGCTATACCCTACAGCAACATCATTAATATAAGTATTTATTATGATTATTAATATTGAAGAAAGAAAACGTAATAATACGCTCAGTGCTCATAGCAGAATTTCTATGTTACGTTTTTAGCCCATACTTCATGGTCAATTAAATGAAAGAAACTCTCCACTTTGATGTACCGCCGACCTGGAACTAATTACAATCAGGCGCGAACGACCCTTTTTCCCTTGGCTTCAGGTTCTTAAGGAGCAGTCAACGCTTATTGCTTAAGTTATTTTCCGACGACCGTAAACTTTTACGGCTTTTTAATGAAAAAAATAAAGACGAACTAATTTGGATGGTAACTACTTTAAAAATAAAATATAAAAGAATGTTACCTGCTTGGTTGTAGAAATAGGTAGGTACCTTATGGAAGAAATTTAATAAGAAGGAAAAGCTCACTTAGGGCAATCATTATTAATTACGTCGTATCGATGTATCATTTACGACCGACATTTATATAGGTAAGTACACCATACAATTTGATTATAACAAGTAACTACATTTTAATTTTAACTTCAATTCCTGGTATTGATTCATTGTTAGATTTTCACTGTCGCATCCTTTTTTTAACGATGATTTAAACTATGTATTAGATAGAATGTATGTCATTAAACTCTTTAAAACACAACACTCTTATTTTAAAAGCATAATATTATAATGTGCGTTGGTTTAAAAACTAATTCATTAAATGCTATACAGGGTGTCCCGCTTTCGGTATACTAAGCGCGAAGGGACTTGTAGTTTTGCATACACTGATCACATAAAAAATACTTAAATAACAAAATTACGCGAAAAATTTTTTGCTAAATTTTTCCTTAAAATCCATATATTCGTCTCTAGCTTCGCGCAGCCGGCATATACCGCTTCGCTAATGTGAGTATTTTGTCTATGAAAACATAATCTTAAACGATAGATCACATGCGGGTGGCAAAGTTGGGCGGTTTGCTTGTTGGGGGTGTACACATGGAATTTTAAGAATTCCTCTATTTAAAAAAAAATGCGTCTGGAATTTTATAATTATTTTTTACGTACTCAGCGTATGCAAAACTACAAGTCCCTTTGCGCTTAGTATACCGAAAGTGGGACACCCTGTATAAGGCGATAATCCAACGATTTATCATTATAAATTTCCTGTTTAACGCCTTTCTTTATGCATCAAAGTAACTACACTGACTTTGATGTATGAACCCTGGAGCTAAGAAAAACTAAAGAAAATTTTAATTAAAGCGCTGGACAAGAGTCGAGCTAAATGAAGCGATCGTTTATATTGTAAACTTTCCTCGACCAGTGATAAAAATTAGGTATATTAGACTAAAATGCTTTATGTTGGTAACAAGTAACAGCCACTAAACATTATAGGGTTGGTAGAAATATTAAGTAACACTGAATTACAAATATGCCGATATAATTATAATAGAAAGCTCTTCCATTGTTCAGAACAAACAATTATGTTACCAACAATTAATTACGCTTTGAAATTATTGGCATTAATTAATATAGAAGTGTTTAATGGGAAGGTACACTTGAACATTAGATACATTATCACCTTACAATTAATATAAAATATTAAAGTATTGGAATTCATTTTCTTTATTATTTGTTAAACAAAGAATGTGTTTGAATAACATCTCGGTCACAATATTTCTGGCAAAACATGGAAACTTGCTCACTATCCGAAGAAAATGATCAAAGCAAAAACGGGCGCTTCATACTTTGCTAGGAGGCCGGGAATTCACTTAGAATTTAATATATTTCATATTACTAACTTGAAAGGAATACTACACCAGACAGGCGCCCTGTCAAGTCTCAAGCCCCGTCTCTCATACCACAAAAAATCGTTCTAAAGCATATTTTATTGACAAAGAACATTTTAAATTTTTAAATACACTTACAATTTTTGAACGTATAAAAAAGATTGAAGAGAAAGGCTTGGATCCGGAAAAGTGTATTTAATTTCCTTTCTGTAACGAATATTAAAGATTTATCTGAAAGTATCATCTAATATAAATTGCAAATTCTAATTAAACGTGTTTTTGTTGAACTTTCGTAATACGTACTTGTATTCTTATTTCTCGTTGTATTTTATAAAGATTTTAATGAAATGAAGTTACAATTTAATTAATGTTCAATTATATAGTCTGATGCTCGTGTTTCCGCAGTGGGAAATGAACAGACATACAGCTCACCGCAGCGTGACCTAGTTTGTCTGGAAATAGGTCACGCTCGTGCTTTAGTGACAAGGCACTTCCATATTCCAAGAACAATTAATTCTTATGCTTAACGATCCGAGCTAATATCTTTAACCATTAATTGAATTCGTTATTGTTTATATATTAGTTTTTGTTGGTTATTAATTAATAAAACATCTATGGATAATGGAATGACACACATAGAGTGACGATAAATCAATCAATCAATCAATCAAAAACAACCAAAATTGACATGAACACAAACACTCAGACGATAAAATACAAGTAAAACATTAAAATAACCGAAAAACAGAATCAATCGTAGCCATCAACCGTGTATGAATTTTAACAGGTTTTCAGCTGGTTTGATCTGAATGCAAAGAGCACAATAAGAGTTGAGCTTTTGTTAGCAGCGTGTTCCGATATCCGAACGAAATATATGTATAATGTTTTACGATACGCTCCTTGTGTTACGGGGACTTGACGTATGACGACTCTTTGTTGAGGCAGAAGATTATTGTGAGTGCGTTGGTTTGTGCAGATTTATAATCAGCATATACCTACTTGGAAAAATGCATTTCAACCATTGAGTTATTTGTATTATAAATAACTAACTAAAGATGCATTCTTAACAAATAAAATGTAAACGTTAAGTTCTAATTATGAACAAAAAATGAATCTAGACTATTTAAAAATTTTAACCTAGAAAGCAAATAAAAAACTTTAAGTTAATTTAACACTGAGTGAATTTAAAAATCCTCATTCAAAGAATTCAGCATAAATAGTCTAGTAAATAGTCCGTTGACAACATACCTAGCAATCTGGAACATTAAATATACTGTGCCACGGTCGGCCTGAATTCACGAATACCTTGAATTGTATAATGCAAGCTATCTGCTGGAAGCTGTAAATGAGCGGAACAATTCACCTACATAGATCTGTGAGTAATTAAGTTATGCAGTTAACATGATGGTTTGTGATACACTTTGGAATGCTCAGTAATTGCATACAAGTAAATCGTGAAGTGCTGTGTACATCGCCTGTGTCACGAGGTACTAGTTGAGAAATTGGACAATCTACTAACGTATTCATTTTAAAGCGCAATTGAATATACAACATTTATGTAAAATAATGGTAATCTTCAAATTGAAAACATAAACAATTTATGAAAGACCTACTTGCTTTATTCCAATGAATTTATTTATTCCAATATAGCACATGAGTAGAAAAAAGCAACGATTTATAGCAACGATGTTTATAGTTTAGAGTGTATTTATTCTGTCAGAACATTTGGAATGATAAATTCATTAAGTTGTACACAAATCATTAGATACGCCTCTGTTTACAAATTTATTTCCGAGACCAATAAAACGGAGACAAGGATTAAGGACCCAAATCATTCTGTACCTCTTCAATAAGCCCATTTGTATTCGCCAATCCCCTGAATATATCAATTCCTAGGTAACTGTTGAAATGGTTAATTCCAAATGTTCGTAACAGCTAATCAGCCAAGCGCATAGTTGTTATCTAGTATGTAAAATGAGCATTCCTGAAATCTGCACTTCAACCAAATCTACTCTAGAGAAAGTTATTCCAAACTTTGTGAAATAAAACTAGTACAATAGACGACTCTTCATGGTCTTCTTTACTATCTGAACTTGACTAGCCACCAAGATCATCACGACAATGGTCTTCGCCCAACCAAGCCTCGATCAGTCTCTTTCGTCTGGCTGTCCATAATTTTCTAAATAACTCTATTTTTTCCTGCAAATATAAAGAAATACATTATAAAATGAATAATTTATAAGTCTGTTACATTATTTTTAAAATCTCAATATAATATTTATAAAAAATAAATGAAACAGTTACAACAAAAAACTTACGTAGTTTGCAGAGCATTTGCAGAGCTCCTGTTGCACAACCATGCGTACGCGACTCTCCGCGTCGAACTGAGTGCATGCGGCAAGCGGCGATTATTAAACTTAGAGTAGCCTGTACACGAAGGATGAAACAACTGGAGCTATTAGATTTTTATAGTCTGTCCACTATAAGAATTGCTTTTTGACAGCTCGACGGGTGATACCAGAAGTGATGTTCAAAAGATTATCGATTGTGATACCATTTCAATTATAAATTCAAAATATTATCATAAATCGAATCAGGTACGTAAATAATAATTACAACGTAAACATACTAGTAAGATAAGTAATAATAAGACCACATATATCTATGCATTGTATGTTAAAACTAAACTAAACTAAAATTTTATTATTTATTGGTTTCTATCTTACAATTTGGTTGTCTTTACGTTTAAATTATATAACATAATAGAAGAGTTTTTCTGTATCAAATATATTTTACAGAGTATTTTTATCGATTATTTTAATCTATCGACCCATCATTGAATAATTCTGTGTAGGCATCACTAAAGGCCGCTGCATACGTGACGGGATTTTACCCGGACGGGACGTGACGGGAAGTTTTGGAAACATCGTTGCATACAAAATGTATCCAAATACGTATATGTCACAGGAACATCGACGGGACGGGAACGTGGACGGGAAAAATATCGTCGCCGACGATGTTTAGCACGTCCCCGTCCCGTCCCGTCCCGCACGTGCCCCTTCCCGTCCGTGATTTCGCTACGTATGCACAGTCGCTCCGTTCGTGCCGGAGAGATTAATAGTGACGCCTTCCAAGTATCGAAAATGGACGACGAAAAACTGATCGAATGTGTACGCTCTTATCCAGCGTTGTATAATTTAGCGAACCCACAATATTTAAATACAAAATATGGCAATTTTACGCCATAAATAATTTTTATAAAAATTATTTATGGCGTAAAATTGCTGTGAAATTGTCATACAGTGAAAACGGTAAGTGTTATTTAATGAATATATTGTGGTATTCCTAACTATACTTAGTCCTTTTCACCTATGATGATTCCTGTGACACTTCATCGTGTTCTGAATTACGTATTTTATGTTTAAAATGCCAAAATAATTTTAGTGCATAATATTTTTGTTTTATGGCGGCATTATTACCAAAAATATAAAAATGAAACATCTTAAGCTTATAAATCAAAAACAGTATTGTTTAGTTTAAATTCAAATTCAAATTTCTTTATTTGCAGAATGTAGATTACAAAGATGTTAATGTTTTCTTGACGGTCGTAGCTTCTTCGTCATCTAGAGCAATAGCAATTAAAGCCAATTCTTGAATTGAAAAATCCATCTTTCGTTGTTCACAACACTAGCACGTTAGATCAGAATCACGTCACGGTGCGTATGCGTTTGCTCCACGTTCCCGTTGTGAACGAGGCAATCACGTGCCCGTCCCGCTCACGTCCCGTCCGTGGTATTTTCCCGTCACGTATGCAGCGGCCTTAAGTGGGCGGGACCTGTCAATGAAGTACGATAATTATTTGTATGACATTTTAACATAGACAATACAATCCTACATAGGCGTGAAGCTGTCAAAAAGCAAATAATATAATGGACAGAGTATAGAAGTTTGCAATTTTGTATCACTGGGTTACACATGTAGACCACGCGACAACTGTAGAGTTAATGATGCGTTTTTTTATAGTTAGAATGATTTAAGAGGAAGGCTTTTAGATGTTTTTACTTTTTAGTATATAATTTATTATTAGTAGATAAAACGGGCGAAGCCGCGGGGGGAGAATTAGTATTACTAAGTATATTATGATTTTCAAACGTTTCACTTTAGACTTAAAAATATTTTATTCGAAGGCCTGCCTATTTTCAGGATTTTTAGAACGTTTATTATTGTGTATACCTGAAGCGACGAAGGGCCGCTAGTATTATTTAAAAATTTAGCTTTTAGTTCAAAGGATTAAGCTCGTTTCGTTGTGAAAATTTCAAACTTTTATATTGCTTCGGGTATTATAGAATGTTGAATTTTTAAAAAGGAGGCAAGTACGAGTTTATTCTAATTCCATATATAATATTTTTCATATTGTATATTTAAGTATATTTTAAAAATAGTGTTAGGTATTTGTCGAAATTATTTGAATCCCAAACATGTACCTAATAAAAAACTAAAAGGGTAAAAACGTTACAAATAGCTGCTTGCGCCATTATTAAATAATCATCAACAATCAGGATCGAATAAATTAAGTACTTACATTGAAGAGCCCTTGAATTTATTGAGTTCCTAAGCCCTGGTTACTCGAAGGCGAGTAGTATATGAACGGTTCAATAAGCAAAGCTCGTATTGAATAGGTTCAAATATATGGTCAGACGTTTACTGGCCAAAGCCGAATTGCAATCTTCGTGTTCAATACGATGCCATCATATACCGGATCGGATGTACGTTAGTTAGGTCACGCTCCCGCTATCCGTAAAGCTTGAATCACGTTTTCACTATTTGCTCTGCGCTTTTCGCACTAAGGTACAGATAAAAGAAAATTCTAGAACAATAGAGATATAACACCGTATTGGGTAATGAATATAAAATAGCGCTACATTGCTTTCCTCGAAAATTGGCTTTGCATATACTAGTAATCGCTTTTTAACGACCTTTTTAGTGTACACGCCAGTTAAATAAGCGCACAATCTTAAGCAACTACGAAACAAAAAGCGGGCTAATATAAAGTTGCAGTCGCTTAAAATTTGTGTTATAATGTAGTTTAATAGGAAAAATATGTATATATAGTATCTGTATGAATTAATTATTTGATTAAATAAATGTTTATGTTGGAATCAATCAATGACAGTAGGACTCAATTTTTCAATACTTCTTATAAAATCTATAACACAATTCAGTTTAGCTATATAAATTTAAATTCAAAAAAGTGTACGAGAACTGAAACTCCCACTGCTGCTTATGCATTTTATTAATGCAAGACTGTCATCTTAAGGATAGTTTACGTCGGTAACTTTGCTAAACAACTCAGAAGTGGCATAGTAAAAGAAGCGACGCTTATAACTAAAATAAGTTTGGGAAGTTCGTCGAATAACTTCGGTAAACACAAATTGGATTAGCTATGTTTACCTTCACGCGTCTTCGGGTTTGATTATATTTTATCGATATTAATATTATTAACGAGATTGACGATAGAGAACAACTTTCAGATATTATTTTATAACGGTATGATGACAGATATATTACGTGACATTATCTAGAACTATCAAGGATAATCTGTAAAATGTTTAGGTTATTTAAATTATACATTACTTTCATTATGAATTCGAAGTTGGTATGGTCATAACTCATAGTAGGTATTACAATATTGTTTGGTTTTGAACTCATGTGATGTCTGTTGTTCTACCTATTACAACTTATGACATACATTTGTGTCGCTGTAAATATATTTATTATTTAATACTAGTGGTCCGCCCCGGCTTCGCCCGTGGTAGTACATATTTCACAATAAAAGGTAGCCTATGTCCTTTCTCGGGTATCAAAATATCTCCATACCAAATTTCATGCAAATTGGCTCAGTAGTTTAGGCGTGATTGAGTAACAGACAGACAGACAGACAGAGTTACTTTCGCATTTATAATATTAGTATGGATTAATTTTAAGTTCATTACTTATAACTTTTTCAGCGGTTTGGAATTTTAGTCGATCGTTATTCATTAAATTGCGTTACTATTAGAAATTTGCAGTTCTGATGAAATTTCAGTCTTGGCTTTGTTTTAAAGCAAAGACTGAATTTCAAGCAAATTGAAACTTAGTAAAATAAAACAGTAAAGATAAAGCAGTCTGTTTGAACTCAGATTTACTCATTAAATTACTTTTCAAATGGGCAAAATATATACAATACTGGCAATACTGGCAAAATAAATATTTATACAAAACCCCTTATTAAAATGCCTAATAAATATTTAAAAATGAACACAACAAATCATGGATCAATATGGACGATCAGTAAATAGCAAATAACGATGCAAATGTGATTACGGCTCGTTTCAATTTAGCCCGTACATAATATAATCATGTAAACATTAATGTTATTAACCTGATGTTTTAAACGCTACGCCTCTGGCAAATAACGTAAAATACTCCAAGTTAATGAACAACAATTTTAAACGCATGAAATTATTAATTTGTTTCCAACTGGGTCAAAAGCATGTTAAAATCCACTTAATTAATTCGATGCTGTTACCGAGTTCGTTTTCGTTTTAAAGTGCTCGCTAGACCCTTAGCCGTGACCTAGCTGACGCTTTTAGTTTTTTATAGGCATATATTTTAAGCTTTATCTTTTTAGCGCTTTGCGCTATTATTCTCATATAATATAAAGAATAGTGGAGAATAATCGTTATTTGAATAATGTGATTTCTTATTAATATAAGTAGTAGTATATTTATTTTTTATCTAGGATTTTCCTGCACTAATAAAAACTATCTTTTCGATAACAGCAAACTCATATTTCTCTGCAGCAAACCATACAGCAAACATATCCGCTCTACGTTATGAAACGAAAGTATTCTGATGTGTAAGATAGAGTCTACAAATTATAATACTTATCACTCTTATTTAACTATTACACAGACGCCAAAAAAAATTATCATAGTGTATCAATAAAGTATTTCCACAAAAAGAGGCCCATATTAAGCTAAGCCTCCACGAGAATGTGTATAATGAGTAACTTCCTCGGAGTTATAGCTAATAAGCGGAAAATTTCCCCACAGAGTGTGGAGTAATAATTACACTTAATTAAAATAGCACAGTTCCTAAGTCTTCAGAAATTCAGAACTTGATTTCCAATTAAAATGACGGAGAAGATAATTCCGTTCCACGGAACCGTAACTCTTATTATATCCCTTTTTATTAACTTTGCTTTTGTATTTAATTGGCAGTTATCAGAATTAACAGTTTAAAGAGTCATCGTCTGTATAAAATGGAATACCTACTTGTAAAATGCGGATCAATCGAAGGGGAAAAACAAACTCTACATAAAATAACAACAATTATTTATTTACAAAATTTATTTCACATTACAAACTACACACATCATATTATAATGCCCATATTTGTATGAATTAAGTTAGATACTCAGCTTTAGTAGAAATACGTTTTTATTCATGGGAGCGAATGCGACAACGATATATGGATATCAAGTAGATATAGCATTTGATGACCTCTTCAATTTCGGAATAAAAAAAACACGCAGGCGGAGCCGACGGCAGAGTCTAGTTGAAACTAAAAGTGAAAAACAAATTGAGAGCTCACCAATAAAATAAAAAGCTAGACTTGTTTAGTTTTGGAGAGCAAATACGATTCACCAGAGCAATGAATCGCGGAAACGAATTGAGACCGATTTTGCTATCGTACTCGTATACATCGGTCGATATTAATTTCGTGGAAAGCCACAACAGATGTCGACCATTCATCAACTATTCGTATAGAAAGATTTTGAGGTGAGCTGCTCTTATTCATTTATTTACCGTTTATTAAAATTTTCATGTCCACCAACTTTACGATGAATTTTTCGCTTCGATGGATGTTCAAAATCAAATAAAACAATAGGGAAACCCTTTGAAGTATTCAATAACAATTAGTATGCTCTTGGAAATATATACCGAATCAATACCGTTTCCAGTAATCGCATTTCTTATTCGTCTTTATAAATATCCTATATCCGGAGGCCCATCCTATTCCCTTCCTTTACCTATCATTTCCTTTATTCCCATCATAAATCCTATCCCTACCTCTTTTTAATGAACAACATGGCAGCGGAATTAAATTACTTTTTACCTCAGGAGGGTACCAACCTTCACAGTGTTGGAGAATCCCTTCCTGAGCATTCATGCTCGGGCTGCCCTGCGTACTCTGGGGAGGGCAAAATCCCGCTCAAGAATACCACCAAGCGCAAACGAGCAGATAATTCTGTGCCACCTTCATTGTCCGTAGACTTCTGCAATGTGAGAGGCCTGCATTCTAACCTGAATCCCGTCCATCACCACCTAGAGACAGAAAAGCCGGCATTGTTGTTTCTGACAGAGACACAAATTCGTCCACTCTCCGACACAACATATCTCTGTTACCCAGGATACAAACTGGAGCACACTTTCATCCCACGAGCTGGTGTGTGTGTGTTTGTGAGGGAGGATATTAGCTATCGTCGCCTTGTCGGTCTTGAGGGCACTGACCTATCAATTATCTGGCTCCGTGCGGACTGTGGTGACCATCCCCGCATCTACGCATGTTTGTATCGGTCACATAGTGGTGATGCAGAAACCGACCGTCTTATCGAGCACATCCAAACAACGGCTGATGCAGTACATGAACAGATCCCCTCCGCAGAAATAATTATATTAGGCGATTTTAATGCCCATCATACCCAATGGTTGGGTTCACGTACCACTGATCATGCGGGGAGATCTGTACACAACTTCGCGATGGCTTACGGTCACAGACATGTATATATAAGTAGACAACGCAAGTACCGCGATCTGTATGAAAACCAAGCGTGTCATATTTTTTGTACTGACCTTGACGCGTTATGACGTCACGAGCGCTTTTTAGTGATGTTAATTTCATTTTACGCTAAATCGATTAGGCCGCCACTCGCGCGGCGATTCTAGTATCGTCCTATCCCATCGAAGTAAATCGAAAGAAATCAGATCAAACTAGATCTATGTCTAAGAGGTAGTCAAATAAATGAATCGTAATCGATTACTAAATCGATTCAAGACAGAAAAATGATAATTACCATAGACAGAGGGATGATAAAATAAAGTTATAAACCTTTTAATATTCTAACAAGTAAACTAATGTGTTTTAGCTTTTTCTTACATATGCCCATTGAGTTACCATGTACTACGTACTAGAGAGGCCATCGAAAGAAAGTAATGAAACTGTCAATCAATCAATCTTTATGTCCCGTTGCATCGATCCATTTTCCTTTTATGTTCGGGTTACTTGGAAAACTGAAAAAACAAACATAGTCTAAGCAATAAGGAGTTTTCTTAAAAAACTCCCAAGATGACACTTTAACTAATGGCGTCCATGTCATAATATTTATTTTTAGTACCTTTGTATTAAAATACTTAAAAGTTCTAGGTCAAGTCGTATTAAATGACAAAAAAAATCTATGCCTTTTTTTCTGAAAAATTGCTCCTTCAAATTATCATTTATCTGTTCGATTATAAAATCGATTAGAATCGAGAACTGTTGCATCAAATGAACATCACTAACCACAAAATTGGACAGAAAAATGAGAACAGAAAAATGAGAAGACGCTATTCATTGCTTGTTATCATACGACGCGATCTTTACCGTGCCAAGTAAAAGCCGCAATGTATTCCGAATCATTTCGTATGATTTGGTATCCGTGTTTGTCACGATCGTTTTCCACAGATATTCTTTATTTGATTTTAAAATAAATAGTGCATATTCTGATTAGAAAATTACTTACCGGTGGAAGGAAACATCTCTGCTAACTCGGCCACTCACAGCTGTGGAGTTTCTACAGTTTATAACGGCGTAATTCGGCATTTTACTTTATTCAGCTTCACGTCTTTCCTTGGCGAACTGCAAGCGCGGACTGAGTGTAGGCCAGTGTCAAGTAAGTTTCATAATCGTAGTTTGGACACGGGAAGTACATACACTCGCTTAGTCTATCTTGATATATGTCCGTGCTTACGGTCTTACGCAACTGGTCTCTTCAATAACGAGACTACCCGACATTGCTGACCACACACCCTCTATACTAGACCTTCTGCTGACCTCCCATCCGGCTAATTATCAGGTAAAAGTCGAAGCCCCTCTTGGGACTTCAGATCACTGTTTAATTCGGAGTACAGTGCCAATCTTGCGTTCATCACGGCCCCGTTCACTTGGGAGCCGCCGCGTTTGGCACTATAGGTCAGCAGATTGGGATGGGATGCGGGAATTTTTTGCATCCTACCCTTGGAAGCAAGTCTGCCTTGCACCTGATCCAAGTGACTATGCTGACTCAGTTGCAGATGTGGTGCTGCAGGGAATGGAACTTTTCATTCCAAACTCTGTAGTACCCGTCGGCGGTAAGTCCCAGCCTTGGTATGGTCGTCCTTGCAAAATGGCTGCTCGCCTGAAGCAAGAGTGTTTCCATGCCTGGGCAGAAGCAATGTCTAATAAGGATCCAAATGCTAGTGCTCTCAAAAAACGGAACAACTCTGCTGCCAGGGCCTACAAGAGGAAAATATCCACAGCAAAGTCGGAGTTTATTAGCAGCATAGGCGAGAAACTGTCCAAGGAAACTTCTGCAAGCCCTCGCTTCCACCTTTGCGCCGGGAAGATGATACTTTAGCCCACTCCTCCAAAGAGAAAGCCGATCTTCTGGGTGCTCTCTTTGCATCCAACTCAACATTAGATGACAGAGGAAATGTACCGCCTACTATCTTGCGGTGCAAGAGCTCCATGCCGAATGTGCATTTCAGACAGAATGCTGTGCGAAAAGCTCTCTTCTCTCTTGATACACATAAGTCGAGTGGGCCCGACGGTATCCCCGCCATTGTGCTGAAAAGATGTGCTCCCGAACTGGCACCGGTTCTTACAGAGCTGTTTCGGTACTTTTATAACACCGGCATTGTACCTGCCTCATGGAGGACTGCCTCAGTGCACCCGATCCCTAAAAAAGGCGACCAATCGGATCCAACCAACTACAGACCAATTGCTATTACCTCCCTGCTCTCCAAAGTGATGGAAAACATCATTAACAGCCAGCTATTGGGTTATCTGGAGGAGAACCAGCTGATCAGTGACCAACAGTATGGTTTTCGTCATGGACGGTCGGCTGGTGATCTTCTAATCTTCTTAACTCACCGATGGGCAAGTGCTGTTGAGAGCAAGGGGGAAGCTTTAGCGGTTGGTCTGGACGTTGCAAAAGCCTTCGATCGGGTGTGGCATCAGGCGCTCCTCTCGAAAGTTACAGCCTATGGACTTCCAGAGAAATTATGCAAGTGGATTGCCAGTTTTCTTACAGCGCGCAGTATTCGAGTCTTGGTCGATGGATCAAGCTCTGACTTATTACCTGTGAACGCTGGCGTTCCCCAAGGCTGCGTACTCTCACCCACACTGTTCCTTCTGCATATCAATGACATGTTACAAATTAGTAACATTCATTGCTATGCAGATGACAGTACTGGTGATGCTATATATACCGGCCGCACTAATATTTCTCTGGAACACGTCCAAGAGTACCGTAACATACTTGTGTCCAAAATTGAGACTCTCCTTGGAGAAGTCTCAGAGTGGGGTCGACAAAATCTTGTCCGATTTAACCCTGACAAGACACAAGTATGTCTTTTTTCAGCTAAAAAAGCACCATTTATCACGGCGCCCCTATTTGAGAACACTCCCCTTAGTATCAAGTCTAGTATCGGAATTCTTGGTGTCAATATTTCTGAGTTCAGTTCCGCTATCATTTGGAAGGCAAAGCTTACACTAGCTTCCAAAAAATTGGGTGTCCTAAATAGAGCGAAGCAGTATTTCAGGCCTGAACATCTATTACTACTTTACAAAGCGCAAATACGGCCTCATATGGAATACTGCTCCCATCTCTGGGCCGGGGCACCACAATATCAGCTCCTGCCACTTGATAGCGTGCAACGAAGAGCCGTCAGAATTATTGGCAAACAAGCACTTACCGATCGACTTGATTCTCTAGATTTACGACGAGACGTTGCATCTTTATGCGTTTTCTACCGTCTGTATAATGGGGAGTGCTCTGAGGAGTTGTTTGAGCTGATACCTGCCGCGGAATTCCACAACCGTACCGCACGGCATAAGACCAAGTTTCACGCTCACCATCTGGACCTCTGGCGCTCTAGTACGGTGCGATTTACCCGCCACTTCATTCCGCGCACAACCAAATTGTGGAACAGCCTGCCTTCGGCGATATTCCCGAACGCCTATGACATCGAGGCATTTAAAAAGAGAATATACCTCCACCTTAAAAAGTCGGCAACACATCCTCGGACACGTCTGTAGATGCCTATGGGCTGTGGAATTGCTTACCATCAGGCGATCCACATGCTCGTTTGCCTTCTTTCATATTAAAAAAAAAAAAAAAAAAAAATATTTTAATGGCGAAATTAACGCTAAAAACCAATCACGTTCGAGTATAACTAGAGACCAAGGACTAATTATTTGCGAGCGAGAGCTTGAAAATAATTCAAATGCTTGACGGAGGCGTCCCTATTAAATAATTCATCAGGCTTACGTGACGTCACAGCTGGGATAGAGAAGTCGGGAGTATAGAAACAGCAATACGTACACGACGGATAGCTCTATGATTTAATTTATTTCACTCTAGTGGACCTGCCGCGTCGTATCAAAGAATTTCACATATTTGATTTTATAAATGATATCTTTTACTTTACTTCATATTTTTAAAGCCCATTTTCGTGTATATGATGATAAGTTTTCAACGAGAAATAAAGAAATCGATCTTCGCGAATAGTAAACTGTATTCTGTCGTTTGGACTTTTACGATGTGTCATAAAAAAACTTATTAACGAGCGTGCTGGGTAAGTTATGCCACAGAATACATAATAGTAGCTAAACGCTACAGAACGGACACTCTCCGCCTCCCGCCAAAATTAAACTTACCTCACCCCCGCGCGATCAGACATAAAATGGGCCATATTTTTCTGCAAGGACGATACGCAACGAAGATTGACAACATTAATCAAATTGACTTAAAGTAATTTTATTATTTTGGATTTGTGATTATCGTTTTTCGTAGAAAATGGTTAATTATTGTGCTGTTTACGGATGTATTTCATCAGAAAAACGCGAATTTTTCTTTACGCTAGTCACAAATGTGCCAACCATAAAGCGTTAACACACACATTTGCAGTCTCTACAGTGTGACTGTCAAAACGATCATTTTGTATGGAGTGTCCGGGGTGTGGTTATGCTATAAACTACGTTAACGAGGCGTCTACCTTTGGCATAATTTTTCATGATAGATTGAAAGCCATTTGCGTCAAAGATAGCTTGTTTAATTTAAATGTTTTAAAATTATCAATGTACACAATATTATGCAGGTTTAATTCAATAGATAGTAGCTACACATTTTTATTTTTGAGAATAATTTTTTGTAGCATTTTGTAATTGTAATTCCAACTTAACACAAAAAGCCTAGATGTTACCTATAGTATAGTTAGTGGAAACCCAAACGCATCTTTCGGCTCTCCTTTTATTCAAATTGTATAATACTGGTACACTTTATACTAATATCATTGCAGTTTGTTATTAAGATTAAAATACTTAAAAACATTTGTGGGAAATGTAGATCTGGAATATAATATTCCTATCACTGGCTTTATTTTTCTCACGTAAGCGCTAGATGCCCTGTATCAAATATCATAAGAAAAACGACGTCGCTGACGATATGTCTTGACAATAATAAATTGTTGGTATCATTTTCTTACTTGTCACCTGAAGAAAACCGCGGCAATACGCTTCAATTTGTTACTGAGTGGAATTACAGATATTATGGCTTTCCACACGTGCTTTCGACTTCCTGTTATCTCGCGAGCATGGAAACATTTTCCTTTCAAGACATTTTTTAAATTCTATATATCTCTTATTAGTCTATGATCACATAATCAGATATTCAATTCAATTATTTACAAAGTTCAATACCCTCAATCGAATTAGATTAGAAGGTTCGGGCACGTTGACGGTATAAACTGTTATTTTTACTTCATACATGTATTGAATAGTACACTAGTACACAAATGCAAACAATACGTACGCAAATCAATCAATTTGAATAAATTACATGTAAAAGTATTGTATTGCAATACGCATAATAAGTCTAGTATCTACTAGTTCTGAGTTTTTTTTTAACAAAAACAACAGAACAATTATTTTTGTTATTTTTATTTGCGTTCAATAAAGTTAATAATGATATCCCGTATGTCCAAAATATTATAAATATTGAACATTGCGTATAATTTATGATGACGGTAACAACAATATCGATTCTAGATTAATCTAAAAGCAAATTTTATATTCAGTAGCTAGGTGCATCGAGATAGAATGTACTACGTACTAGAGAGGCGATCGCTACTACACTCTCTTTAACACGAGCTAGAGGTAAGAATCACAAGTCTCTTTAGTCTGTGTCGGACTGTGCCCCCCGCTTGCCGCGTCAACACGTGTTATTGCTCTGTTCAAAATGCCTTCGTGTTTGCTTAGATATTGTTTTAACAGTTCCCATAATACAAACAAAGCCCGAGGAGTGACTTTTCACCAGTAAGTTTCCTTATTATGAGTAAGTCATGCATTTTACTAATATTGTTATCATTTTGCGAAAAATCACCACGCGTTCTGCGTTTCGCGCCATTTTTCATAGACTAACAGCACAGACGTGACACTATCGATGAGTCTGTTAAAAAAATGTAACTGGATTTTTTTAACTATGTATATACAATATCTACTAGGAAAGATTACCGTGGTGTAGTACCTAAATATTTATACTTTTACCCGACTACGCAAAGTAAAACGGTAGGTTATATTAAGTAATATTTATTTATTTACCTATTTTTATTTATTAAAAAAAGCCTAATCAATAGTTGTTCCAATAGGATTTATAAATTATTATGCACAACAATTACAAATAAACACAACATTCACAGAAACTAATACAGTAAAAGTTCCTTAATCGCGCTTCCTTTATTCGTGTTTTCACTATTCGCGGATTAAAAAAATGCGACCCAATTTCTATATTCACGACTAAAAATTTTTTTTATTCGCGGATTTAATAAGTACATACATAATAATAAAATTATTCCAATAGGTATCTTACCCAATATCCTTGTCAAATGGACTAATAAGAAAGTAAAATAGATCTTATAACAAGTTTGCCTAAAGTACATAATATTATGTTCTTAAATGATATCGCCGAGGCCTTTGACACAAGCCGCCTTTGTCGCAAGCCACCTCTGCAGCGATTGATGTTTTTGAGAATGTAAATAAACAGAATGGAAGCAACCTTATAACTCAATAAATATAGTATATTTTTAAATGTAGTTCCGTTTATAGTAAAGTTACAAAAATTGTGATCGAGTAAGGGGGCGTCCATAAATTACGTGAGGTGTTTTTTAAAATGTTCTGCACCTCCCTCCCCCCCTGGTGAGATGTCGTGAGAATTTATTCAACCCCTCCCCCATCCTCGAATCTCGCGTGAGATTTTTCAAAATGTGAGTTTCTTATACGTAAACGCCATCAACATTGAATCATCGTATCCATTTAAATTACATCATGAAGCAAAAACTGATAAAACTATTGATTACTACACAAAACGACAAAAGCTTAATAAATTGATATTATTTAAAGGAAATTAAAATACATAGTTTAATATAAAATCCTCGTTTTATTAATTCCCTAGTATCAGTACCACCAGATAGTACCGAGTAAACAGATTGCACAATGTGTCGCATCTGCACGCATTGCTTAATCTTTGAACTTGAAGCCACGCCTCGCTCGTTCCACACGTACCCCACCACATCGGCCGCGCGCAATGTTTTTGTTTGGAATAACCCCTCTAGTAATATATCTCGATGGCTAGGTGTGATAAAGTAGGTTATAAAAAAGATAATAAGCGTTCATTGCCTGTGGAGCATCGATCGGAAATAAAGGCTGTCATGTTTTCAGTTCACAGCACATCGGGCTACGTAAATTTTATTATTATTATGTATTATCGAATGTTCCTTGTGTTGCGATCGTAAACACGAATGAAATTTGTGCTGTTCTCAATTCATTGAGTGAGGAATTTTTGGATATTTTTCATCATGATCATAATAATTAACCATAATTACAAAGTCTCAGTCGCTTCTTAGTAAAGGTTCTGTTGTTGGAAGGTGTAATCTTACCTTTAGTTACTATAGAACTTGAACGCAATTTATGTAATATGAATTGAGAACATTAACCAACATCACACCCAGTACCTATGCTATTACTGTGTCGATGATCTAGTAGATAGTACGATATTCTAATAAGGTTTTGAACTGAGATAGGATCCTGCTGTGTGCGTGTGTGGTTTAACAACAACGATGAGAACACTTGCTTTTATTGTATTTTACGACTCTACCATTAAACTAATATTATAACATACGATAGGGAATAGATAATAAACTATTGCTAACCGAGGTAAAAGTAGGCTATAAGTTCAGTTACTTAAACGTACTTATTCGATTGTTCAGTATGCGTAGACATATTCCTTCGAGACTTCATTCGCACATGTAGCGGTGATAAAATCAGCATAAATTCAGTCGTGCAACCGTTCACCTTACTGGTACGGTAAGCAAAAAGACGAGAAATAAAATCTACAAAGAAAACCCAAATTACTTATAAAACGACAGGAACGAATTGATCATAGGGATTTGTTTTGGAGACCTTTTAAAAATTTGTTATTTGAAAATATTATGAAACTCTTGGGCAAAATTAAATGCTGGTATTTCATATTAATTTTTTATCATAACATATTTTATATTCATTTTTTTATAAAGAAATAAATATAACTTCATTAATTACCTACTTATTTTTTCTTCTATCTGTACACTCGCCCTAAAACCACGTGCAAATAATGGGCTCGCTGTTTAAGACTTAGCATTTATATATCTACCTCACGCGAAATTAAGTTTGAATGTGCCACCTGAAGACATTAGTATACATTAGTATTTAGTAGTAAATATATCAGAGTCTATTGTCTTCTATATAAATTAATTTGTATGAAACATTGTGTTCATACTATGTTTTGCCTGCTTGCATACTTAAACCCTACATAATACACACCAGATGCCAACCAAACCATACCATATCGACAAGATAGGAAGTAGGACTAAGGGAATTGTAATTGATTAAAGAGTAGTGTGTGTAGGTATTATTGTTATTTGCCAAAACAGGGCAATGTTGTTACAAAGTGATAAGGGCCTTTTAATAGATAAAAAATAAAGGCACATCGATTAATCGATATATCGAAAAATATAATGATTAAAAAAAAACTTGAGTATTTGAAATATCTCAGCTGGAAAATAATGTCTAAACTACAGGTAGGCTGAAATTTGGTGCCAGCGCCATCTATAAATTTTGCCGATACTATCTCAACGTTGTAAAATAAATAAGCACCAAAGCTCTAGTTTGAACTTAAAGCTGAGTTCGAAAGCTAGAAATCTGAGGTTCATAGAATAGAGGGCGCGCATTTATACAAAGGGTGCTTTTAAATTTATTTTACTACAATTGTTATTGACAGAACATTTTGTTCGTATTCAAAACACATTACAAAAGGAATGGAAGTACAGTCGTGCATAAATTCTTTAATTACCTAGTAAAATTGTTATTAACCACTCTCTATATATGTGTATAATACCTATGTTTGTATATGTTTGGTTCTGCAGCATAAAAGTGAGTCATTTACTAAAGTCATAAAATAAATTACAAAAATTCTGATCTTGATTGCATTAAAAAGTTGTCTACATTTCGAATTATCTCTTCTCTTAATTAAGTGTTACCATAAAAATACGTTAATTTTATTACCTCACGCAGGTGTATAAGAATGCGTTCTTTAAATTACAATAGAAATAAAACAACTGACAATTGCCTCGAATGGTATCAAGCTGACGGCGCTCTGACATAAAGTAATTGTATCACGAAGGGTGCAATACAAATCAAAAGCTCGGTGCAATATGCTCAAGAGTAAGATAATTGAGCTGTCATCCAAGATTAATGCTATTGCTTTATGTCGTACGATAAGCACGTCTGTCCATCTGTCTGGACGTGTCAAATTATCCCTTCTTGTGACTCGCCTACGTTTTTCTCGTTAATGGAATATTGCTTTCCGATATACAACAATTACGTTATTCTTCGAGCGTTGAAGCTTACGCACAATAACATCGATATATGATTATGATGGTACATTGTACCTAGGGTCCACACTATTTCTAAGTCAATGTTCATAAATTCCGACTTTATTATTGCACTTTTGCTGACTTTTCGTATGAAACTATCCATTTAAATTATAACAAAAAAAACAAAAATCTTGATGATGATGTAGCTGCTTCGAGGGTAGCTTTTTGTGTTTGACTGACAACCGAGCTGGTGATTTACATAACGTTAAACGATCACAACCTCCGATGAACATTTGCAAAGCATAGAGCCTCTGCAAATGCGTTTCCCACTTTTAAAAGGTAAGGTTCATTAGTTTATACCGTATGAAAACGATTGATAGCAGGAATCAAGGAATGGATATTATCGTATTCAGTTAAAATAATAAAAATAGAGCAGCACTACTTCTGTGAGGTGTGCAATGTGTTCCATGTAAGCAATTTATACATTTTACAAGTAAATAAGTAAATTTAATTCTGAATTCTATTGCATATTTTCATGGTTAATTTTTAAATTGTTCATTTATTAGACGCAGAGCTTTTAAGCTCGTCACTCATAATAATTACAATCTAATAACATTATGTATATAGATATATAAACTTAATTATACGTGTGTCTAATAAAATATTATCTTTTGTGTATAGTTATTTATATCATACTTGTAAATGCTTTTCAATTAACACTATCATAAACAGTAACCACAAAGCGCCCAAAGGCTACAAACCTCCGATATTACACCAGCCCCTCATATACAATTCATAATAATTATCGATGAATTAAAAACAAAAGTAGACCTATTAATAACACATACCTACTTATGACACATGCAGTTTTTAGATACGCTTTATAAACAAGTGGCCTTTGCATTTTTTTTTATTAATTATGCATTGATAACTGTATTTCTTATTGTAATGATCGAAGTGGAATTCGCCTTTACCTTTGTTGATCTGAATGTATTTGTATCGAGTTAAAGAATCAATTAATGTAAATACATGCGAATTTCGAGGCGATGCAGAGGCAGACATAAAAACCAAGTTAATGTAAAACTGTTGTCAATTATTTCGTGCGTGTAATAGAGACAAAGAAAACTATAACTACTTAATATACCGCTGTCCATATTGCGAATGACGGCTAACTTGGTAGAAATATTTTTATTATGTATATCGATACATTGTAACGTAGCTCTACTTAGAGCTCACTACAAATAAGAGTGAATTATCTTTTATTGCATGTTTTGAATGTCTCTTACACCTATGTTCATGGTTTTTTCAGATTTTTTATATTATTTCAATTTTTGTGATGTTATTTATAACAGATAAACTAAAAATACCAAGCTTAAGCTTACATAGAAAACAACATCTATATTTTCATGAATCTTTCATGAACATTTTGGTTGTTTATTAAATTCAATTAATTCGATTCAATCAATCATCACATGTTTTACACAATAATACGAATCTATGTAGATACATAGAAAACTTCTAACGCTACTTATTTAATAACGTAATACATATAATAATATCTTATGATAACTATCTCCACGGATTTCGCTTCATTAGTTACGCACTCCACATTTCGCATTCATCATGTCGCGTCAACAATGAGAATTTATGACGTGCAATTACTGGGCTTCGAGAAAAAACAACTGATTGACATCGCCGATGCCAAGCAAGAACTAATTGTGAGACCAATAAGTAAACAAAACAATCCCGTAATTGGAGCATGTATGTTCAATATTACATTTATGTACTCGAATTAATTATAATTTCAACTGACAGTTTATATTGCTTTACAATTAATTGCTTATAATGAAGGTGTTTGAGAATCGTTCGCTGTTTACGAGGACGGGTTTTAGTTTGCTTTGCTGGGACTTTTATGCTTTTACTTACTAGAGCTTTTATATTGATTAACTCAAAATATTGTTATAGTTATTATGTAGTTATGAAATCAAAATTCCCTTATACCATGGTTAGAAGATATTCTGTTACAAAGCATACAATCTCAGTTATATTTTTTTGATGTGCTATTAATATCTGTTACAATACCATACCAGACAGTTATCAATTTTCTTACGAAATAAGGTCAGTGGTGCATTTAAAAAGTAGCAAGTCATCGGGGTTGATTAACTATTTATTTTTTTAGCCAAATATTAGATACGGACGTTCGAGCTCGACGCGCGCACTGCACAATACTTTTCCTTTTAGAGAAAACAACGATATCAAAACTTTTTCCACTGTGTGTAGCCCAAATCAAAAAGTGAATAGATTAATAAATATTTCATTTTCGTCAGGCAAGTAAAATTTGTTTTTAATATATTTAATATGCATAAGTGCAGTGTTAGGTACGTAGGTATTAACTTAAATCCATACTAATATTATAAATGCGAAAGTAACTCTGTCTGTCTGTCTGTTACTCAATCACGCCTTAACTACTGAACCAATTTGCATGAAATTTGGTATAGAGATATTTTGATACCCGAGAAAGGACATAGGCTACTTTTTATCCCGGGAAATAGGATAGGTTTTATCCCGGAAATCCCACAGGAACGGGAACTATGCGGGTTTTTCTCTGACGCGGGCGAAGCTGCGGGTGGAAAGCTAGTTGATAATAAAACGATATAATATAAAGATTATTTTAAGTATATACCGTCACCACGTAGTTTTATACAGTACCCTACACAAAAATTATTTTCCAAACCTTAGCTCAATAAAAACCTAAAAGGAATATCATCCTATACGCCCAATATCTGTTTTTATAACAGAAATTAATAGAGATGCACCGAATATTCGGTTCCTATCCGGTATCCGGCTTATCCGGCCCTTTTTTACTATCCGGCCGGATACCGGATGGCAATGAACTATCAGGCCGGATACCGGATAGTAAACTTGGTATATTTTATAAATAGAATCTAAATAAAGCCACAGTTGTAATTGAAGCTTTTAATTATTTTAAACGAATTTTTTTTAACGAAATTGTTTCGTGCTGACTGACACGATAAAAGTGTCTCTACCAATAACTGTGACCGCATGAACGTTCACGACGAAACAAGTCAAAACCTGCACGGCGCGGGCGGCGTGCCGGTGCGCGACACGCACCTACGAAACTCAAAATGCCGCCGGCCGAATATTCGGCGGCCGGATACCGAACATTCGGCTGGTGGTCAGGCCGAACATCCGGTATCCGGTATCCGGCCAAACAACTATTCGTTGCATCTCTAAAAATTATACCGTACAATTGGTATGACTAATGACTACATCATCTTTAAAACAAAGAAGTAAAGTCGACTCAAATATATGGCATATGACCATAATAGTGTAACATGGCAGGTATCCTGCGGTCACCTCCCAGGCTTTGTAGCTCATACATCTATAACTAAAACCTTTATGCGTATTCATAAGCGCTATAAATGTAAAGGCGCCGTCCGTCGATTTATTTAATGATGTTCAATGTTACTGGAAATTATAACATTAATATTAAACACAAAGGGTCCACTGTTACGAGCGTGAACCATTTTTGGCCGTAGCTTCGTTTTTTTCTTATTTGAATCTACTATAGTGTGGATGCTTCTACGTAATCAATACAATTACAAGTGATACAATTCCTTGTTATTTCCCACCCAACAAATACTCACCACTTTGTTCCATTAAACATTACGTCGGAGAAAATAAACCAAAAAATAAAATTGTAACAAACAACTTCAAGCGTGTTCTCTATAAGGTACCTACTGATTTAACAGCACTCTCTTATTTATTTTAGTCCATAAGAGTCTATATAGAGTCCTGAGTTTTTAAATAAATTATTTAACTATCATCTAAATGTTACAATTAAGCAATTTTACCGTATACAATTAATGTAAACAGTCTAGTTTGTCGTGAAATATAGCCTTTACCTGTAAAGTTATATTAATATTCTTAGATGCAATTAAATTACCCACTTTGAGCAACTCAAAGGCGTAATACTTACCAATATCCATATATCTAAAAATGTAAATAAAGGAAACAATTTTTAACCTTTAAATCCAATAACTTTATTTCAATTAGGTATACATAAAATAACCTGGAAATAGCACTTTAATAGCGGATTGAAATGAAAATAATAGCAAAAGAATCTCACATCATAACTCATATTCCTAGCCACAAGAGTTGCCATACATAAACTGTCCATATTATTCTTTAATATTCAATTGTGCCGGTCAATGATCAATCATAGCTAGCCATGAATGTGGAGCGCCTGGGTGGTACACCAAGTAAAATATTTATTCAGCAAGTTCTTCACAATGGCAACATATTTCAAACGGAATGTCTGCATCGCGTTGCCTAAAGCAACAACGGCTAATTTGAGTTGTGCTAATAATAAACACATATTTTTAACTCTTACATAACCCTTAATATATCTTTTTGTCACAGTATCGACACTCTTGTCCTCATTAATAAATTATTTTATATCATACAAGTGAAATATGGTTCTGGCTGGGTTAGTTACGCAGCTATAAGGGCCATAATATCTACTTACTTTTTATTGTACGTCTTTTTCTCATAAAAAGGGCGTCACAAAAATGCAATAACGTTAAACACGTAAAAAGTACCCAGCGATTTCTGGATAGAAACCAAATGAACCATAGTATACCTTTCTTACATTAGCATAGAGTTTATTTCATTTAGAGAAGAAATACAAGTGTTTGTAACTAGGAACCCGTTTATAGAAGAATTAGAATAAAAAGTTGAACTATCGGGTGGCAAGTTACGCAAGACTGAGTACGGATAAAAAGTGGCTTCCCTTTGGAGTTGTAAGGAAGTTCAACAGCCGTCAAGAAACGGGAAGGTTCTATAAATACACCACGTTATGAATGTAACTTATTAACGATATTACCATCATACAAAATGGAATCTACAAGCTTGTGTACTCGTAAAGCTGTATTATAAAACTGAGATAAATGTTCCTATAGGTACGCATTATTCGAAAAATTTGATGTTATAATGCAAAAAGCACTATCACATTCTCTTTGGTACTTACGAGTATATATAATTTATTGATTCATTTGGTCTTGAAGCCATCCATAAAAATGAGGGTTTAATAATTATTGTACCTACCCTGCATAAAGAAGCTTGATCAATCAATTGGCAATAATATTAACGCGAGCACCGCTTTATAATGAATATGTTGTGGGAGCAACCATATTAATTAAGTTTTTAATAAAGCTATGACAGAAATGAATAATTAACCATCGAAGTCATCAATTGTTTATGCAAATTCCTTGATTGTCTTTTAATGGTAACTATCTAGATTATGGAATAAATATTTGTCTTATTTTATAGACCGAATAAAAAATATCCACGCGTGTAATTTATATGAGGCATATTAATTAAACAATACAAAATAACTAAAACATACAAAATAACTAGAGCATTCTAAATAAAATATCTGTAGAAATGTTGTTATACACTTTAAAAGGATGCATTGCGTCTTGGTATCTCTTTACATGAAGCTAGAAACAAATTACACAACAATGTAAAGCAGGATTGTAATACTCTTTCTGAAACGAGTTAGCTTAAGCAAAAGTATGCCATAATATAATAAATTCGTAGGAACGTCAAAACTGTATATTAAATATTTTTACGCTGTATCTTGACTGCAAATCATAAAACTGTAACAATCATATTATTATGTACCATTTTCTCAGTGTTTAGTGATTTTCTAACAAATAAATCCAAAACATAAATAACGTGTCTTTAATATAGCAAAACTGGAATTCAGGTTTTAAATTGCAACAGAATAAATTGCACTTAAATAGAAAAATTTGGAAATTATGTAAATAGTTACAAAATAAGGTTATAATAATCACATCACTTATCGGAACCACTGAATTAATATAACCAGCACAGCCTTCACACCTTTTATTGGCGGCGTCTCTTTGTTTTTTGCTTCCATTCATAACTGCCGTTCCTTTGACAACCTTTTGATTTTATTTTTCGTCACACAATTCGCAGCGTTCGTCACAACGCGAGAGCTTCCTAAAAGTTTGAAACAATCTCTTTTACATATTCACACCTAGGCTGTAAAAACCCTTTGTGCGTGAGTTTAATTTATAAACGTTGGCACTTTTCCATTTTAAATCAAATTCCATAGTATCGGAGCTTTTAAACGAAGGAAGTACCAACGTCTGAGTTATAACAAAACATGTTCTGAAACAAACATGCGACATTTAGTTATACAATAATTTATATGCTAAGATGTCAAGACGCTTAAGTAAAACTGGATCTAAACGAGGACTCCAATGGAAAACATCGTAACATATTAGAGCACCTGATATTATCTACCACAGACATGTACCACTGATGAGGACGATTATTATACGGTCTGAATAAATATAAATTACTTGCGTTGCATGAATCTAGTTAATTTAGCTCCAAAAATAAAATATCCTGCAAGAATTTTATGATAACACATTTTGGTTAGGTATCAGTAAATAATGCTTAGTACTTATATAGACTTTAGACTGCTTTATTATAAGAAAATATTATTTAATTAAGTTAAGATAATTTTATGAATATAAAAGCTGCACAATGTAGTGTATTCCTCTATCTGGTAAAAAATATTATTATGGGATACTATAATATGAAAATAGCAATTTAAATTCAATGTGATACAAATTATATGCTACAGGTTTGCAAGCATTAACTTTTTGTCCATTGTACTTGATTACGTACCAACAATTTGATTCCGCGAGGTCTTCTTGATCTTCTATAGGTACATCCATCATGTTAACGGACTTTAAATTATCAGCTTATTGCTCACTTGAATTTATAATTTTTTGTTTATACTCATTAATTTACTTTTTCATCCCATTAAAATAGCATAAAAAGTTGTCGCATAACGTAATACTTTATCGAAATAAAAATTGCAAACATTAAATCTGGAGTTTTAATTACGTTAACAAGACATTAGACTATCTACTCAGGGTTTAAAAAAAATCGCAACTGCTTGTTCAATGAATTCCAATGTTTTACAACGAACATAAAGCTCACATCCTTCCTCTGAACATAATTTAAAATATTTCATTTCGACGACAAGAAAATGACTCATAAGAATATATTTATGTTTCTGCTAATACTGTAAACAAAACAAAGTCACCGTATGTGTTCTACTTAGAGTTGACACACGTACAACATGAACTTAACTGTAACGTAAAATAGGTAATACTTCGACTTGATTGTTGTAGCTTCTCACGTACTAATTGCCACTTATTGTAAGTAATTCTTGTTTAAATGGAACTATTGTACCATGTGAAACGTTGTCCCTTTTGCCAAGAAATAATATAAAAGCATAATAAATACCAACTTTGTGAAAAACCAATGAATGTATGCTTACCATATCTACTTTTTCCTTAGTATCGTTAGTATCGATAAGTAAGTATGCTTGCTTCTTCATGTTACATTATACCTAATCTTAATTATTTTGTAGTTTATATTTATGTATTATATATTATCCTTTTATAAATACAGGTATTTACAACGTAATTTAACAAAATAATAAGTGTAAAAAAACAAGTCAAATAAATACCGTGTCGTATACAAATAAAAAATACTATAATCTATATTATTACTACTTATTCGTATTAAAAATAAAACGCCTCTAAACTCTCCAATGATATAACATGCGATTTGTTACACATTTTAATGAAACAATTAGCGGAACGCCATTTTAATCGCGATAAGAGCTGCCAGATAATAAATGGAAGTCTGCTTTGTCAGTTTGATATGTGGCCTTTTTAAGTGATTCCTTAGGCTTTGCGTTCCCATCTCGTATATATACGAGTATGTAACGGACAGCCGAAACAAAGGCTTGTAATGTATCGCTATCGAAAGAATCGGGACCCGTCGCAAATTGGTTTATTGAGATTGTGACTGCGATTTATTAAAACTGGTATCAACCACTTGCACGAAAAAATGTTTGCAAGTATCGTACATATCGTAGTTCGGTACACATATATTATGTTTTGCCGTTGATTATTGAAAAAACAAAAACTTTAAATAATTTACACTGTTTTTTTAATTAATTGATTCATATCCGTAAAAGCTTACATATTTTTAAGTTATCATATACACAACTACATACATAATAAAATGTTTACACATTAATAAATTAGTACGAGAATTGTAACGTATAACAGATTTCTCCTCCCAATCTAACTGGAACCAATCAAAGGACACAGGATCAAAGTGGAATAAGTCTAGAAATGTTATCCATTATACGCACTCTCACATATCACTGTAACGACCACTCAATACCGCATTGTAGATTCAATTTATATTGACCACAGGGCATTCTCTCTTTTAACCTCCCTGCGATACTCTTTATGAAGGCTTTTATTTTAAAACTATGAACGTATAAACTACACGACTTTCACAAGAAATCATTTAGACGTATCATAAATTTAATTCAATTATCCTGATGAGATCTTACTGTAATTTAAAAGCTTCTAGATATATTTTATTAGTTTAATTCATTACGGACAGTATTAAATCAAATAAAACATTTCTATCGTAGCCCTGCCAATCTTAGCAATAGACTCTATCTATACCTTCAATCATAAAAAGACAAAAAGTATAATTTCTTTAATGATACCCATTCACGCTCTCATGGTCACCTTTATTTAAGTGCATATAACCATTCAGCTATATAACTATAATTAGACTTTTTATTAAAAAAATCCGACACGAAACTTAAATTAACACGTCCAAACAGTAGGCAATCCATCTCGTGTTCGAGCGAACCTACCATTACCCCACATAAAACCCACACCACTGGTAGAAATAGAGTATAAAAATCCTGATTACTCTTTTACACCGACATCAATTACGTTCACACGTACGTAGCTACATTAATTAACAAGTCTATAAAGCTCTTGACAGGACATGGCCAGTGTGCGGGTCTTTTAGTGTATGGGCCAATAAAGTCATAGAAAGGCTGGCCTTTGCGAAGCTGGAAGAGGGATACAAACAATACTTTTAGCACGCAGATGTCAACAAAACTATCGAGCTTTTCGCAATGATATGTTTCCCATCCATACGTAACGAATATACTAGAACCTTGAATACTGAACGCAACAATATATTTTGTATTTAACTTTTTACATAACTAACATACAAATAAATACATTAAAATCGCTTTATATTCAGATCTATTATAAATAAAGGTTAATAACACTCATTAAAACTAAACACATAATATTTAGGAAACATTCAAAATTAAACGATACGACAATAAACCTATAAAATATCACCACCGTTTAAACGTCAATAAATAAGAAAGCAGTATAAATTTACGTCTAGCAAGATAGCTTTAAGTATTAATAAAGAATATTTGTTCCTAAGCACTGCAGGGTCTAACACCGATAGAGGGTTCAATACTCGACCTAGCACTAGGGACTAACGAACAAGATGCTCGTGCTTCGATAAAGACTGCATTTCTATTCGACAAACCATGTAGCCTGTCACATTCACTTTGTATTGCCTTTCTAATATTTATTTTAACAAACATTAGCTTTTACTCTGGTACTGTCAGTATTTCTAGATCGTAACATTTAATCTTAACATTTTTTCTATTAAAAGTTGTAGGTTTAAATTGTAAAAATATGATTAAATAATGTTGTGTGAGGTTCAAAATATGTATCTTGTAAGGAGAAGAAACCGCAAAGTAACAATTGGCCTGCTCGTTTGTAACAGGCTTCAACCCACAGGAAGCAATTTTATCCATCATCGAGCTCCGATGCGAAAATAAAAGTTAATAACTTAAAATTAGCGTAATCGTCTGTAAAATATACCTAAGCTTACGATGCTTATTCCAGCTAATTATTTTGAATTTATTCGAGGAATAATACAATTATGTTGTTTCTTAAATTTTTTTACTTATGAAATTAAGGGATTAATAATGTATGATAATTTAGAGTCAAATCGTTTTTAACTAATTTCTACAAATTTCGTAAATTCCTACGAATAAAAATAAATAAATTATCTACATTTGGAATTTTGTATTCTAAGCACTCATAAGTTCGATTTAAAAAATATACATCAATAAACTTTCCGCACAGATTTTATTCGAAATGACTAAGTAGATTAGATAGATATTATCATCTAGGACAATATGAATCTATTTGTGTATAATGTATCCTACAATAGGTGATCTTTTTTTGTTGAAACACATGCCCAGTTGACTCATAAAGCCTGTTTTAGAGTGTAAAACACCCTTATAAAAAATAATGTGTACATGCATTCGTCAATACTTCACAAAAGCCCGCTTCAGTCTACAATTACACAGTAGCTGTTCGTATCAAATTAATACACTCAGATGTAATCTAGAGCTATTGAAAAAGCGTTTAAGTCTTGATGTGTATATTAAATTGTCTTAAGTAATTTATGAGCGTACAACGACATTATCTACCGCCTTTGTAACCGCGAATGTATATTCATCATAATTGTTTTAAACGGCACAAAAAAATTAAAGACCACTCAGAGATACAAACGAGATTCATATTGAGCATTTTCTTTTTGTGAAAGATTGGAAACTTACGAGTTACGAGATACACTTAAACTGCTAATGGGAGCCATATTTAATTAATTAACAAATTATATGCTTGTATATTTTGTACGAAATTTCATTTCGAAAACTTACCTTGCGTAATTTTTGCAATGAATTTACATTTTACACCAATCAGCAAAGCTCGATCTATCTATATATACTTACTTAAGGTTACTTAGGTACTTTAGTTTACCTAACAATATTTGATTTGATAAATCAGAAAAGTTGGTCTCAAGCGTTAAGTTTTATTTTAAAACAACAAAGATTTAATAAAATATCATACAGACAAATTGCCGTAAAAGCAAATGCCAATATATTGAAAATACACGAGAATTCACCAATGTTAATTGTTTCCAATTAATTCATTAGTCACAGGACTGGCTGGATTAATCTGATTAGCGCCGATATGCAAAGCGAGGCTGCCATCGTTGAAATAATCCACGTAGGCCTGTGGCTGCGGTAAACCTAACAATTATAGAGCTAGCCGTCTATAATCGATCTTACGCAATTAGACAAATGGCCAGGTGAACGAGACCAGACACCACACCATAAAATTTCTTGTTCCGCGTGAGATTGCATCTGCCTATGTTTTTGTACATGTAACGTCGTATAGCAAACTTTGGATCGCAACTCAGAACTCGTATAGAAAACTAGATTTCCATGCTTCGCGTTTAGAACGATTAGCCGTAAGGGACGAATTGTTGATACGCTATCAGCTGATCCGGCGCAGTTCGCCATGGTAGCGCAACCGGAGCGCATGCGCACAGCGCTTACCCGCCACAGTACTTCGTTATGCTGTCGAAGGTGTAGTCCTTAAAGTTTGCCAACAAAATAAAAAAATGTGTTCGACTCGGAAGTTTGTTAGAGTGACGAAATTTTTGTTGGCTGGTGTGTCGATATTCTGCGTGAGCTGGATTGCTGCTGTTAACGAATGGCACACCAGGGCGCGGTGGAGTCCACCACCTCAGCGTAGCTTTTCCACTATGAAAACTATTGTGGCATACTCGGAAGGCAAGCAGGCTGAAATGGACCGACCGTCGCCTGTCACATGTGACCGCTTACCGGCTTTTCCGAAAGTCCCAAAAATAGTAATTTATATTTTTATTATTTTAATCTGAATTTATCACTACAATTAACTTTTTGCTCTTTCGTTTCAAAAAAATATGCTCAAGAATACATTATCTTTATGTATACCATTTAAGTTTTCCTCCCACCATTTTATTGGCCAATAAATCAATTTTATGACAGTTATTATCTAAGCTCAAATCAGAGATTCCACGGAAATTAGCTTTTATGCTTTCAATAAACAATACCTGTTTTACATATTTTTTGCGATACGATCAGGGTGTGCATGCAAATGGTGCAATAATATGCAAATTTTGCACCTTCCCGGGAAATGATTTTTCATAAAATATTACGTAAAGAAATTGACTTTTTTTTCTAATCAAATGTTAACGACGTAGGTGATTTGTATAAAAATTGCAATAAAACGCAATTATATTCCAGAAGGTTATTTCCTGGAACTCCTCGAATTGTCAAGGGGAATCTCGACGTGCATAAGAGTTTAAGTCAACCTCTCAAAACCGCTAAGCAAATGAAGACATTCTATAAAATAAAGTGGCTCTTATAATATGCAAATAAAGCATACAAGAATATACGTGAATAAGCGTTAGTAAGAAAATACGATGCATTGTGAATCGTACTTTGTATGCAACATTACTTCCTGCTCCCCCAAGCTATATTTAGATGCAGATGCATATTCAGTATTCACATTTATTGCTTATATTCAGCGTTTGAAACAAACGCATCAGTGCGCGCCTATTATATGCAATCACATACACTAATTAAGTCTAATGTAGCTTCTGACCGCTCCCATTAAAAGCCTCAAAGAACATAATATGAATATCAGTCATTAATAAAATAAAAAAAGACTACAAATAAACGAATTGCAACGAAGCTTAAATTTTTTATCTAAACGTTATTATAGGTATTAATACTTAACGCACTTAAATTTTAGTACCCAAAACATTCATAGAAAATATAACAAAAAATCAAACGTTCATTTTATTGATCTTCACAGATTTATAACTTCAATCTCAGAAATAATAAAGCAATAAACATTTAAATAATGTCGGAATTCTAATTGTAAATTATTATTAGTCTTATAATCACAACCATAATGCAATAATCATTTCTCAGTAAAAGCAAAACTAGTATCGTATAATTGTGATAATCTATCGCAGAGCTAGTGGAAGATGCAAAATAACTAGAAATCAATATTCTCTGCGGCTATTTCTAATAGTACGCCACTGCTGCCACCGATCCCACACGAATGCAGTCCCTTCCTATAATATAAATAAGCAAGAGCTTAAGTGCAGCTACATACGATGCGTTTTGCAAGCGGAGGCGTTTAGTATCCAACGTTCATAATCTATTTTGAGATAATACTCTCCGTACCGAAAGATAAGTAGGTACGCACAAAGTACAATTTTCTGCAGACAACATTGAAGTATTGTTTACCGGTTTCCTTGCTTAGTACTTAAGGGATACGTATCCTCAGTGTTTTTTCCCATCCTAATAACACAACATCTGTCTCTAAATTACTAACTACCCAGGCAGCCCCCTTTTAGGATTTATGTATGTATATAGTTAGGTACTATGAGAGAAGTCTAATTTATATTTTAGTTGACTGAGTGTCATGTAGATCAAATGGATACTTATTTTGAAAATTAAATCCTTTTTCATTGCCATAAATGAACGTACGATAAAATAAGCTTATCTCAACGCTAGTGTATGACCAACCTAAAATAAAATAAGAGAAACCTGGCATTTTCAAGGATAATAAACAGCAAGGAACACTTTATGGAACCTTATTCTAAGTAGTTTAAAATATTTGTATTTATAAAATGACTACAATAAGTATTATTTGCTGGATGATTTTTTAGAATATCATATATCAACAGATTTTACAGATGTATATTTATTAGTACAATGACATAATCTAAACTTAATAACATAACATTTTTTTTACACGCTTTATATTAGCTTCACCTGTATGTTTGTATGTTTGTAACTGACTTCTTTGGGCGCGATTTTGACCCACTTTAAACGGTCAGATTTCGTTCAAACTTTGTAGATTTATTGAGGACCGATGACAATACACTAATTTGATAAAATTTTCTATTTTTTAGTTCGGTTTTCTATAAAAAGTGTGTTTTTTAGTTTTTTTAAACTATTATTATTTTAAATTTTTTGAACACTTTGAACGCGCTAATATCCGCACTCCGTACATCCCCCATACTCCTGAACTAATTTATAGAATTCTATCACCGCTGACGAAGCGAGGGCAGACCGCTTGTTGGTAAAGATAACTTTTTAGTGATAAAATGTCAGTTAAAATCCAAAAGTATTATTCGAAGCGAATGAAATCAAAATGCAAAGCACGTCAAACGTATAACATTACCACAAAACAACAAATTTCGTTACCGTTTGATGATTGTAATTCATAAGACATCCTACAAATATAATAAAATTGTGACAAGAGTTGTAAGTGCACAAGAATTACTTTTGTATGATGTACCAATTATTGTAATTTTCCGAAAAACATCAAAATAAGTTTAATCAGATTAGATTATAATTTTGTACAAAAGTGTTATTTCTACACAGAACTTTTATTGTATATTATGGTTATTTCATAAAGAATTAATATATGCCTTAACAAACCAACTCCTCCGTTTTTTAGTCGGTTAAATCGTAATTTAAATAGAGATTTATAAGAAAATTGCTTTTAAACAATAATTGTACGAAAGAGGCTTCTATCGATTTTTTACAGTGTACGATAAAATAATGGACTTAAGATCAGATTCAATGCTGATTATATATCATTACCACAGTCGGATAGGATTATAATATGTGAATGGGTATATTTGGTTCGTGTAAAATGAGTCTGTGTACTTATTTTGCGAAGGTGTATTATTACTCTACATTATTGTAATCGCATTAATCATAATCATCAAAGAACGAAAATATACATAAGAACACATTAACTTTAAGATTATATCAACGGAAATATTTTGTTCTTAACACTGTTATGTATGTTTCTGAAAGTACATATATAAACTCGTCAGTAAATTATCGTAATATAATATAACCTATTGCATTTATAGTATAGTAGTCTTAGTGTATTGCATAATGCATTGCCCTGGCGATCGTAAGCTTGATTTTAGTTCCTGAGGTCCTGACTGTTAGGCATTGTATTATTGGGTCTATTCATATAAATTATAAAACAACTCAGAAGCAGCCAGGATTGTGGCAATAGCCTCGCAACCTATTAGACATAGCCATTAATGCATAATACCGCTGCATACCTATTGAAAAAAAATAATTTATCTATTACGTACAACCTTAGAAGAAAATGTTGGAAATAAAAATGTTACTTTTTCTAAACTTTGCACAGGTGTTTAAAACGATAACATATTGTTTGCATACGATGCGTACGTTTTACGCAATAACTTAGCTAATATGGTCTGAAAAAGATACAAAACTGGCATTTAATAGATTCAACTCAAACCATAAGAACAGTTGTAAAGTGTGTATGGCGATAATATTTCCCACAGCGTCAGTTCGTTTACCTAATCATAATTATACTTGTAAATCCAACTGGAATATCATATCACAACAGGTTTTATGTCATTCAAAAGATTTTATTATATTTAACTGAGATGATTATATTTTATTTATTACAGCATTGATGATCAAAGGGATCAAAGGTTGTAATAAAATTTAAAATATCGTAATATTTAAATTCTGCTTAACGGACAAACCTTAATTTAAAACTTTTGTACGACAGTCAGTATACCTAGTATCGAAATGGGTACTTACTTAGATTTTTTAAATGGATATTTTTATAATATTATGAGAGTTTTGTGAGCACATAAACAACTAAATTATACGAATATATTTAAATAATAAAGAAAGTCCTCTCATGTCTCCTCGATTTTTTTTTACAGTTACATATTTAACTAAAACATTTTGTATAAGACAAAGTATCCCAACATGCAGAGGTTTCTCAACAACAACATAATTAACGATTCTAAAAATGCACGTTTTAAAAAAGAACTTTATCGTCTTAACAGCATTAATTGACGCTTAATTATTTAATTGCATTCAGTGGATCATTTAGCACATTTTAAACCTTATTAAGATGTAAGGTGCAAGTTTACAGATCAACGTGTGCGCACTTTTTTGTTTTGAGTTTATTTTTAAAATACTGAACATGACACGATTTCTGATTATGTAATATTCCAAAGAATAACACTATTTTAAATAAATTCATTTATATAGAGACATAGAGCTGCGGTTTTTTTCTGTATTCTGTAAATTCAAAGAAATTATTAAAAATAATGAAAATGAACATTCAATGATTCTGCAATGGTATTTTAATCGATTCTCACTGCAGTCTGCTTATATTTATGCAGATTCTAAGTGCATCGACTCGTCGTATAACTTCAGTCCAGTTTGTCTCACTAATATAGATAAGCACTAATACTATCATTAGTAATTATTCTCTAGCCTTACATTCAAGCGATTTTTCATACTAACTTTATTTTCTTTCAAATTAAATACTATTACAGAGATAACAGTCAGAGGTTTTTATTTAAACTGCTTTACAACATCCGCTGATAAACGTGACAGGAGTAAAAGTCACGTTTTTATCTCTGAAAAGGAATTTGATGGTGCATAATATGGTGGTTGCCTTTAAACTGTTGTTTAATCTAATGGCTGAGCTTTTAATAACGTTTTAAGTCTAGCTCATGAAAACCCATTATAATAAGCAGGGTAATTAAATTAAGACATTACTAATGCATATAGGATTTATTACGTTTCTTCCGAAGTGTAATAATATATTCCTACCCACTTGTGAATCCTTTTACTAACAAAATGTTAAAGAATGACAAATAATAAAACTCACACTATAACCCCTGATAATCATTTATTTAAACTCATATGAAGATATTTACAAATATCGGCCCTCATAAACTGAATGGAAGATACAAAAACATACGAGTAAATCTGTAAATAAAATACGTTTAATGTAAGCACGCGCGCAATATCACGATATTTACACTTTACTGAACCCTGTACGGCTGTATATCAGTGAGGACGGTATAATTTTACATTTTTTTGTATAATTTTTGTGAACAACGTATGTAATAACTGAATAAGCTGTCAAATAAAGCTTCTCCGAAAATAAAGGTGCGCGTACATTAGTTACCTATTAAAAAAGATGATAAGTAACGCTGTAACGTATTAAAAGTAGGGATGTCATATTGGAAATGTATAAGTGATAATCATATTATATAGTTAACCTTATATTTATTCTTCGGAACATTTCTTATTAAAACTGTTAAGTAAAAAACATAATGCGAAAATGTATTTCTTTTGTTTATAACCTCGTATGACCTAGATCTTAAATTGGCTTATTATCTTCCATATTATTTATGTGAGAACCTATTCCTTCCATTTATCATTAATTACAAATAACAGTGATGAATAAATTGCTTCATCCAACAATGGAGAAAGAGGGACGCAAAAAGCACATTGATGTTTAAGAAAGCACAATGGCTAATCACGCACGACTCTTTTACCATTAAATCCATTCTAGAGCCAAGTTTGAAAATTTCGTTGTAAGATATTAAACCTTAAGAAAGGGTAATAAAGTGAAATTCTAATTGTGCCCTTTCGCTATGCTCATTTCAAATTACTTAGAATAAATCAGCCCCAACATAGACCTTCTCGAAGGAATAAGGCTTATGTAAATTTTATACAACTACCTTATTACTGTTGAATGAAATAAGAAATCTGATCATATCACATGATAAAGTGAAATGAAAATTGTAATAGAGATATTAGAGATATTTTAAACTGGATAATAACTTAAGTACTTTCAGTACCTTCACGAATCACGATGGTATGAAGCACCTAATGAATTCTGTTTGTTTCAAGAATCGCACGTGGTCTCCCTTTGCTGAAGAATCATTATGGCAACAAGTGAGAGGTACATCGGTGTCGTTATATGCTGCCTATTACGACGAGAGGGCGCCACAACACTATATACGCATTCTCGCCATTTTCCACGGTGAGTAAGTACATACCCTACATGTTTCTGTAATGATATAAGTGTGGAACATGACTACTGCACATTAGCTCTTGTTTATGACAGGCAAAGAAAGAAATTCCACAGAGGTTATATCCCAAGCTACTGCAAAACGGTACACGTTTTGGCTTATTTATGTAAATTTATTATAACACAGGGAACGTCCAGACTGTTGATTTAATTCTCAGTAAACTTTGTTAAAAAATAACTTGGATACTCGCCAAAAATTAAAACATGCTGAACAAATATACGGACTTCATTTCTACCGACTCGAAAATGTCGTTGCATTTTATGCCTACACGATATATCATCGAGTGAATAAATTCTCGATGTTACTTATAAAATATTGATACATATCTTTACAGCTTCATAAACCTCTTGTTTTAATAAGTAAGCTCACGTAGGACAGAGATTTCGATCTAACAGTGTACGTAGTCCATACACATTTTACTTGCCATATAAATAAAGAAAACCAATTAATTGAAGTCCACAGTAGAGTGAGCCGTATCGAAGTAAATCTGCCGACTGCTGCCTTGAGGTCTTACTATTATGTATAAGCAAAATAAAATTTACATCTTATGAGCTTACTAACGACAACCGTGATTAGTACACTGATACTTATTTCATATCATAACATAAGTAGGTAATAAATTTAAATACGCCTTTTAAATGTGCCTAGGTTCAACCTATAATTATGTATGTCTATCTGTATGTATATATGATTTAAGCAAAAGTAATGTCAAAAATTATTAAAATTTACCTTATTCCTAAGTAGAAATGCAAGAGTAAGAGCAAGTGCTCTCTCTCCTCCCAACCATAAGTATGTCTCGTTAGATTTGGTCTGGTAGGTAAGAGATAGCTCCATAGCATTCCATAATTTACATCCAATAGAGGAAATGGCAACTGCTTATTTACCACATTCGTTGATGTATATGTCTGATATAATGTTACTGACATTTCATTTAATTTAAGAAGATGTATCGATAAATAGTAAGCACAATTTGTATAACTCATCTCGACAGATCTAGGCGCCATAGTTGACGAGTATTATTGATTCTCCCGTAAGCCGTAGGCGCATACGCAAGATATGTCCGATAATTATAATAAATAAATAAACACATCATTTATAATCACTGTGTGTTTAAAAAATGAATGAATATATTATTATCTTAATCCTTAACAACCACAAAATAATTTACATTTACAAAAGTATATAAAATAAAATTTAAAATCACCCGAATTCGATTATACTAATGAATATATTAATTTTTATTGCACTTTTGGATTGGATACAGTCATAAGTATTAAGTATATATGCCTCGAACCAGTTATTTTATCGCAATTACGTTTCACACGTCTCAAAACTGAATAAATCACAACGGCCATTAAAACATCAGATTGTGCTAAACGTGATATAAAGTCAGTAAAATACTCTTTATCAAGGTAACATACGGTGCAGAAACAAAAGTGTTTGAGTGTGGTGCGGCGACACGGCCCTGGCGATAAGCTCACACTCATTTGTCACTCGAGTCGAGCGAACGCGTCGTGTAAATTCCATCCTGGGAGAGATAAACGCCTCTCCCATATTGTAGTGACGGTCGGATTAAAACACCACTACCAACCATGCACCACCTTTTTCGCAACGTCCCATTCTCTTATGGGACGTTTAACAAAAAGGACCTTTCCCTTTGTACTTTCCATCGTTGTTTTTATTAATTCTTAGCGTATATTTTTAAACATATACGCAGTTGTATTCTTATAAATGTCAACTAAAACTGTCGGCTTCAAAGCATAATTTTAAGATGTATAAAGGATATTGCAATTTATTTATGACTTTTCCGTTACGGCCATAAATAGAAAACGATTGATTTGTAATCTAGCCAGTTATAACTAGGAAGTGTCATCCCGGCTTGCGATACAACAACCGTTTTAATGATAGCCGAAGGAAGGCACCGCTATTCGCGAGCTTCGAAGGAAATGATTCTAGCAAATAACTATTATATAAGTCGCTGTAATGACGGTCCTGTTACTTAACTATAGAAATAAAATACCGGTATTCAACAAAAATTGCAGCTTTAAAGCTGCAATTTTATGCAATAGCGCGAGCAGTATTTCAATAAATTGAATAATTAGCATTATCTCCAGAGTGTAGAATATATTTTAAAGAATTTATCTTGTAAGTACCTAGTTCTTATAGATATTTTTTTTGTTGCAGGTCGGGATGTTTCTTCTCTCGAAGAAATGTTTTGTCAAACGCACTCTTTTAATCAAAATGAAAATTCAGTTGAAGTCGTTGCAGCGAAGCCATTAGAAATTTGGTGGCACGAATGGGATAGAAGTTCATCAGAAGTGGACACGCCTCTTTTACTATCCTGTCCTCTACGGGAGCCCTTAAATCAGACTTCAGTTGTGTCAGTGGTTACAGAGCCCTGTGACAATCCTGCAAATGGATTTTATATCAAACCATACGGCAACACTAAGTATATCCGATCCTTCACGGTCTGTGTCAAAGATATGAATTTTCATGAGGACGTGTCCCACAGTTTAACCGAGTGGATCGAAACTAACAAGATTTTGGGTGCCGATTTGGTAGACATTTATATAGATAGTGTAAATAAAAAGACTGAAACTGTATTATTACGTTATCAGTCCGAAGGAGTGGTTAGATTATTTCAAGTTCCTATTAAAAATACTATTCAACGGTCGTTGTGGCAAAGAAGGCGCGATCATATTATAACTTACAATGATTGCCTCTACAGAAATATAATAGAATCTAAATTTATCATACCTTTGGATATTGATGAAATACTGCTACCTAAAATAGCATATACCTGGCATGGATTGTTAAAAAGACTCCCATTTTTGGGTTGGGATCCGTATCAGCATTCCGCCATTTTAGTGAAAAATGTATTCTTTTTCGATTTCATGCAAGATTTATATACAAATAAAGCAATTAGTATTACTAGAAATGATAAGAAAATCTATGTGAAACGAGATGACGTCCGAATAGATGGTCCTAATAACTTTAACCTAAATGAAGTAGAATTAGTAGATGATACGAATAGTTTAAGCAAAGATGATAATAATAATTCTATTGCTAAAAATACATATGATAGTAGATGTTTAAAAGCAATACCGTTGCCAAAAATAGCACGAAATTTAATAAGTTCTGCTACAATAAGTCCCTTAGGACACTACAGTAAAAGTTTTATGCTTACGAAGAGGGTTCTAACAGCGTTTAATCACTATCCCTTAGCCAGCATTGGCACAACGGGTTTTACAGGATGGGCGGCGCCTTTGACAGAAGTTCAACTCAATCATTATAAGGTACTTAATTTTCTTTGTGTTTATTTTCATACACACTAGTTCATATAAATTTTCTAAGCTATAGAAATAAAAGTTTTAGGATAATGAATTCAATTTAATTTACCTATTGGCAACTTTTTATCATAATAACATTTACATTACAGCTATTGTTGAAGAAATCTGAATATGAACGTTTAAAAACAAGTTTAGAACATATTCCGATAGTGTGGATATAAAAATTATTTTATGACATATCATCAATTAAACTTTTTTCAAAAAAGTACCCAAATTACATCAAAACTCAAACTCAAACTCAAACTCAAACATTCATTTATTCAATTAGACTACTATTTAGTAGCACTTTCGAATCGTCATTAGTCATTACATAGTATTTTTAACATTTACCAAACTGAACCTTTTAAAATATTTAATAATAAACTGTTTTCGTAAACAGGAATCGTGCAACGAAACAATGGTAGCAGAATGTTGGCAGTACGTGAGGCGCGCGAAAGTCGACCGCTCCGCGTTGCGCCTGAAAAGACGTCTCACGCGCGCTGTTGCTGATGCTCTTTGCAAATAATAATATCATTCCATAATATGGGCGTTTTATTTCCCTTTTTCAACCGACGTCAAAAAAAGGAAGAAGTTCTCAATTCGACTGTTTTTTTTTATATATGTTACCTCAAAATTTTGACTGGATGAGCGAATCTTCATCATTCTTTTCTTTTCAACATGGTGCCTTCCTAATAGCCCCTAATAAATTTTGTACAGTTCTAACTATTTGAATTCTGTCACTTTTTTATTAAAAAATAATTATCCAACAAATAAATCCTACTTCAATCAATAATGATAATGTAACATGAATCTAGGTACTTACATTTTTTCTCATACATTCACATTCATCACGCCAATATTTATTGAAGCATAAAATATTGAACATTGAGGTCGTATTTTATATTGAGAATAAGTTCTCAAACGTTAAATTATCCACAGTGGATACACGTGGAGCTTTACGACTCTATCTAGATTCTCATATCCCATATATGAGACTTAAACCAGTATTTATTTCTAAACTAATTCTGCTCAACCAATTAAAGAAAACTTGTTAAGTATCATAATGAATGTTCGCTGTTCGTATGTCGTTAATCACATTTACACACAAAGTACCTACGTAATTAAAAATTATCTGTAAGTATTAAAAATGTATTAATTTCAAAGTGGTATTTTATGGTAGAGATTAAGAGGACGGCTAAAGTCGTTTCATGAACTTCCTCTCTAATTTTATACAAGCATGATACCTAGATAATAATATTATAGAAAGCAAACTAAACACAGTAAAACGAGATATAGGTATATTTAACTTATCACACTAATAACCGCTCTAAAAACTAATTTTAGTAAACCCAAGAAATATCTATATCTACTCTTTATTACCTATGACTGGAAATTAAGTGGGTGGTAAAGGAGAATATTCTAACTAGTTCGTGTACCTACCTACTTATAAATATGTAATATGGTTTTTTCCTACTAGCCAGCTGGCAACCATATCCCAGAAAGAAACAAATTTTTGTCATAGAAACCCAATAAATTTTATTTAGGAGCTGACCTCTTATTTACAATACAATTTAGTCTGCGGTATGAATTTATCTTATGTATAAAAATATATGCATTATGTAACAGGTCGGATTGGGTCCGATAAATGTAAGACCTAAATGAATTATGAATGTAAAGTTAAAAGGACATGTTATAAATATCAGCCGATTGAATTGACATCCGACTATCGTCAGAAATCAGAATTCACCTGTATAATATTATGGGAGAGAACTTTAATTGAAATTATTAGAGATCTCTCTTACGTGATGAATAAAAATTAAAATTCAAGAATGTTTTTCATTTACCTAATTTTATACATTCTACACTTAGAGCATTAAACCAACTAATCTTATATATAAAAATGAATCGCAAAATGTGTTGGTAAGCGCATAACTCGAGAACGGCTGAACCGATTTCGATAATTCTTTTTTTATTATATTCCTTGAAGTACGAGGATGGTTTTTATGTAGAGAAAACGTAAATATGTATGTACCACGGGCGAAGCCGGGGCGAACCGCTAGTCTTATATACATAAAAATGAATCGCAAAATGTGTTGGTAAGCGCATAACTCGAGAACGGCTGAACCGATTTCGATAATTCTTTTTTTATTATATTCCTTGAAGTACGAGGATGGTTTTTATGTAGAGAAAACATAAATATGTACCACGGGCGAAGCCGGGGCGGACCGCTAGTGCTCTATAAGACTCTACAACTCTGTTAACACGTCACACATCATTCAGAGTGATTCTGATTTCAAATAATCTAAACAACTTTCAAAGTTAATTATTATAATATAGCTTATAAAATCACATAAGTATTTCATTTAACGATTAACTCATAACTTGGTGTATTAATAATACTCATCCCCATAAATAAATCACAAAATATATAATCGCAGATTTAAAGTGTACAATAAACAATAATCGTGCGTGACGAAATAAATCTGTAATGTCATTTTAACGTGTGGGAATATGAGTTCACATGTCGGCGAAGACGACAATATTATCCGAAGAAATTGCCATAGCAATTTATACACATCTGCAAATTAATGTTTATTACATTATCATCGTGTACGCTATTTTCGTCACTACTTATTCTATATTTAGAAGAAACTCTTTCCAGTTAGTTGGGTTGTTTTAGTATTTTATTTCGATAAAAGTGTTACAGTGTGTTATGTGTAAATAATTCATGTTGTTTTAGGATAAACAATAATTTAAAGGTAATTTAACCAAAGGTTATTTAAAAAAATTAATAATTTAACCCTATTGCCTCACCCTAAAGATTATTATTGCGAGTGAATAATTAACTTTACATAATATTTATTAGTGTATTTTCCCAATACAAATCGAACATTATTTATGTCATGCAAAATTATTTATCTTGTAATTAATAACCATCGGCCATCGTCTCTATAATGGGAAATATAGCTTCATATAGGTAACGGTAAATATTACATCGGCTTGTATAAAGCTTTCCGTGTCCTGTCTTACATTTGTGCTTACATTAAACTAATAGGTAGGTACATTAAACTGGCATCGCAATGGAATCGCACGCTAATTCCTGCTCATTCAGTAACGATACCCCATTAAAGTTAATCAATGTCTTAATTCCATCCCAACAATATCAACATTTAATTATTCATTTAAATTTAAATGTAAAAATCCTATCCATTCCTCAATTAGTCAGTAGTTAATTAATTGATTTGAACTTTATCAAAAAATATGTAACCTTCCAGCCTTATTATTAGTTTTCATTGGCAAAAAAGAGATTTCATATGCATTAATCCTCGAAATAATGCTAACAATTGATTGTTTACCCAAAAAAAACTATCATAAAATATTCATTAAACGTACATAAATGCAAATGTATGACGAAATTTTATTCCAACAAGGAACATATCCCCTTCCTCGCTATAACGCGAAATCTTTTCAATTATTGAGTAGGTAGCTCACTTGCGATTGATTCTCTATAGGCTGCTGATTACGATTTTAACAATTCAACTGCGGCCAGTGCACACACGATAAATAAATAAAACATGGCAATTGAAATCCAATTACAAACTTATCGTTGATCTGAAGTAGTGTTTAATTTTCGCGGTGGACGCAATAAAATCGTCTTTGCATTGTACGCTTCAGTGTGGTAGGAGCTGATTTATGTAGTGAGCATTGATATCACTTTATCGAGCATCAGGCCGTAAGCACAATGTCCAATAAACTAAGAGATGCTATCGTGGGCTGTAAATGAATCAGTGAGCGCTTGCTTTGCGAAACTTGAACTGAGATGAGTCCACTTCAATTTATTAAGTGTTTTACGTATAGACCGGGAGATACTGACACAAAATTTCGAGTCATTTGTAACAAGGATGGCGGTTCTACAGGGGTCTTAGTACGCAATGACAAAAAGAAAAATGATGGTGTGAACGCTGGTACCGGTGGCTTAGTCGCGTGGGCGTTTGTCGAACTCGTCGGAAAAATAGCGAAAGTCAAACGATTTGTAACACAAAAATTTTAGAATTTACCGATAGCCCATAAAAAAGGAGTAGGCGGTAGTGTCATGCCATACTTTTCCGGTGTGACTTACAGCCCGCCATACTGATGCGAATGTGTTGATTTAAATAAAACAATCATTCAACCATTTGTACCAGGCTAACTTTTGCACAGGTAACTATCGTCGTGCAGCCATTTACGAAAATCGCCATGCCATACTTTTCGGACGATTCCAAATGGTCGCCATACCGCCGAAAATCTGCAAAAAATTTTTATTTCGCCAAACTTTTTGTACCAGTATTGCATTTGGATTTTTGGAGAGTATTTGATAAAATGTGACCATTATTATATTTGCCATACTTCTAGTAGGGGGAAAAAGTGCTGTCATACTTGAAAACTTAATTTATTATTAATTTATATAAGTGAAGATTTCCAACACATAGATCTTTGAAATTTTGTATTTATATTTGTTGATCCTCAAACTTACAGGAAAAATAAGTGCCATACTGTTACAAATCGTTTGACTTTCGCTATTTTCCGACGAGTTCGACTAACGCCCACGCGACTAAGCCGCCGGTACCAGCGTTCACGCCATCGTTTTTCTTTTTGTCATTGCGTACTAAGACCCCTGTAGAACCGCCATCCTGTTACAAATGACTCGAAATTTTGTGTCAGTATCTCCCGGTCTAGTATTTCCCATTTGTTTACTCTGAATACAGTTTATGTTGGAATAAAATGCCTAAAAGCTATAAGTAAGTATTTTACTTTCTCTCGGTTTGAGTATTCCAATCGTGACCGTTATTTTGTTTTATCTGGAATAAGCTATCCAAATGTCACGATTTTGCACAGGCTCGACCTCTTTAGTCTGTACATAATAATATTGAATAAAATCACGATAGACATGTTTATTTATGTAATACTCTTGTTTTTCCCCTTTGTTTTGAATGCTGACTTCGTCCTTGTGTTTTTTATGTTATAAATTTATATCTCCAGTATTTATTCCTTTAAAATTATTGAGAATATTACAGGAAATATAAAGGTAGGTACTTAACCCACTGGAAATAAAAATATAGATACCTAAGTAGATTTCACCCTTGAAACGAATTTATATCGAAATTATATTATGTTACTTTTAAATATAAAATTGTGACTTCAACGTTAAATATCTCGCAATAAAATTCTTGAACATATCATGGAAATATGCCCCTGAATACAAATGCGATAATATGGCTTTAAAGTAAAGTTTTATTAGATAAAACACGATCGCCTCTATAAAAGTGTAATACCAGAGCGGTTACATACAAGCAAATGTGACATAAATATAACTTAAATTGTTATAAAAAATATAAAGCACACAGGTTTGCGCACCTTTGATACACTCGATGAATATTTAGTCTAACACCTTGAACATAATTTTAATTTAAAATAACGTATTATTTGGACTTAGTTTTTTAGAAATAGGTACCTAAGTAAGTAGGTAGGTAGGTACTAAATTCCAAATGCATTTTTACCGATCACAATATCACGTTTATCAACGTTTTTTTATTTATACAGTAAAAGTTCCTTATTCGCGCTTCCTTCATTCGCGGTTTCACTATTCGCGGATGGAAAAAATGCGACCTAAATCCTGTATTCGCGGCCTAAAATTCGTTATTCGCGGATCGAATCGGTACATCGGTACATACATATATGTATTTACCTAAATAAAAACCATTCGTTATCCTTAGTAAACGCTTGAACTACAACTACGAATTTATAATGTCGACTAAAAAAAATGAAAAACGAGTAAAAAGTGACAAGCCATTGCCTAAACCTGAAGATAATACCTAATTAAATGGTAATTAATAAATATGTTTGGTCAAAAACTTAAATTAAACTGGTTTCTTTATGTATTTGCTTATTTATTTCGTCACCTAAGAACGTATTCCCTATAACCCCATACAAATTACCATTCCTTATTCACGGTTTCTCTATTCGCGGCACATTTACGGAACCTATTACCCGCGAATAAGGAACTTTTACTGTAATAAACCACAAAAAATGAATAAGGGAGCATTTTTAAATAAGCCCTATTAACAGATAACATAAATCATACTTCAACTCAATTTTGTAGCCATATTTCATAAAATTTCTGCGTAATATTTCATCTGTGTTTGAACAATTAATCAAATCAACTAGAAATTCTCAGCGTTGACGCTATTATCTTTTAAAATAAAAGAAAGCATGCTCATAAATTATTGACTCACGAGCATTAGTAAACAAAACGAGATCACTTAATCACTTTATACAATAATATATCATACTCTGCCCTGTTTTGCATCAGATATTCATCGGGTCTGCGTTGAAATAATATGAATTACTATCGTAATGGCGCATGCTAAGTCATGGATAAAATTATATCTCGAAAAATAATTAATTTAATTCAAACTCAAACTCAAACTCAAACTCAAACATTTATTTATTCAATTAGACTTCTTAAAGAAGCACTTTTGAAACGTCATTACATATTTTAAAATTTACCACCGATTCGGAAAGCAGTATCTACGGAGAAGAACCGGCAAGAAACTCCATAGTTGCTCTTTTAAATCATGTCAGTTTTACAATTTTACAAAATACATATGTAACAACATATAAGTATTGTAATAACATGCCAAAGAACTGTCCTGTGGTTTTTACGCGACAACCCTCCATGGGTTTTTATCGTCCATATATTCCTGAATACTGTAGTACGCTCTCTGAACTAGTACATTTTTTATATAAGTTTTAAATTTAGAACTACTAAACTCTTTAATATTATGAGGAATTCTATTGTAAAAGCGTATACCTTGACCCATAAATGAATTTTTAACTTTAGCTAATCGGAAAAATGGCATTTCAATTCTATTTCTGTTCCTTGTGCCATAACAGTGTCTATCTCCTACTCTTGTGTGTAAGTCGGCGTTTTTGTGTACATGCAAAATATTATTAAATATATACTGTGATGGTACAGTAAGGATACCAGTATTCTTAAAGAGATCTCTTAGTGAGTCCCGAGCACGTAAATTATATATAGAACGAATGGCTCTTTTCTGTAAGATAAATATAGTTTCTATATCTGCTGCCCTGCCCCATAGTAGAATTCCATAGGACATAATACTATGAAAGTAGCTGAAATAAACCAATCTAGCTGTATCTTCATCGGTGAGATGCCTTACCTTTCGGACTGCATATGCTGCTGAACTGAGCTTACCTGCAGCGGTGTTGACATGGGCTCCCCACTGTAGTTTCTCGTCCAATGTTAACCCAAGAAATACAGTCGATTCTGTAGGGTGTAATACCTCCCCGTTCAAGGTAATATTTCTGCTTAACTTTTTAACGTTTGGTAGTAAAAATTCAACACAAGTTGTTTTTTTGGCATTTAATAATAAATTATTAGCAGTAAACCAGTCGGATATGTGTAAAAGAGCACTGTTCACTTCGTCAACATTTGGGTCATGCCTATCCACATTAAATATTAATGAGGTATCATCTGCAAACAGAACTATTTCACACCTATCCTGTAAATAATAAGGTAGATCATTGATATATACCAAGAACAAGAAGGGTCCTAAAATAGATCCCTGTGGAACACCAATGTTAATTGACGCACCGCTAGAACGTTCTCCATTAACAACTACAGTTTGTATCCTATCATGCAGGTATGAGGCTATGAGGTTCTGAGCTTGTCCTTTAATCCCATAGTGATTAAGTTTACGCAATAAGGTACAATGTTCAACGCAGTCAAATGCCTTGGAGAGGTCACAAAATATCCCCAAAGCATTTTTTGAGTTTTCCCATGCCTTATATATATGTGTTAGTAGTGCAACTCCAGCATCTGTGGTTGAGCGCCCCTTTGTGAAACCAAACTGTTTGGTGTGCAGCAAATTATTAGATGCAAAGTGACTAGTCAATTGGTTTAATATTAACTTTTCGAATACCTTACTTAATGTTGGTAAAATCGAGATAGGTCTATAGTTGTTACAGTCTTCTTGATCGCCTTTCTTAAATAGAGGTATAACTTTACTAAGCTTTAATAAATTAGGAAATGTACCATAGTCACAACACTTATTAAATATAAAAGCTAAATTCAAGATTTTGTTTCATTCATTTTAAAAAGAAGTCAGTTTTATTGCATTGTTATTGTATTCATTGCACGGTTTATGGCAGGTATTATTATCATATGCTATCGAGATAATATTTTCATATATTTCATTACGGTCAAACACTTAAAAATTAGTACCTAGGTGTTTTAACTTCATCTGAGCTTTAGTTGAAAATCTTTTCAATTTATTAAAAAAATATTACCATCAACATTAACTAGTACATAAATCGTATTTCCTACATATAACATAATAAGATTAATAAATAGAACAGTACCTACCTACATTGTAAATACCATACTGGATGAAGCTATACGCTTAAAGCTAATTTTGTTTTCTGGAAATTAATGAACCAACGCTCATTTAATGGGCATTAAACATAGAAGTGCAACGTGTTTTGCATTCTCATAAGAATTTATTATACCTACTGTGTTTAAAATAACTGGAGACACAACAGTTGAGCAATATACAGTGGTGGTCGTTTAATTAGAAACACGTAACACGATGAAGTAGTCATCAAATTCATTTAACATTTATGTATTAACGTATTATTTCATATGTAATAGAACACCCGTTTATCTAGTTTTATAAGAAATTGCTTAATTTTAATCAAACGTTAGCTTAAATTAATAAAATTAAACAACTTTAAGTGAAGTCTGATTTCCGAGTATTTTCAGTCTGGACAACAAATTAGAAACAGCATGGTTCAAGTGCTCCAAAGTCAAAACCTGTTGAAATGCCACCAATATTTTTTTCTTCTACACATATTTGCACCATTTTTTAAACATTCTATTTAAAAGTTTCTGAAAATTAATTTGCTTTGCAGTAAAAATGGGTAAAAGTAAGATTTGTGACCCATCAACAAGAAAAATAATTTTAAGCTTACATTTTGACAAAAACTAGAGTTACAGGAAAATTGAAAATCATTTAGAGTGTTCGATAAAAATATATTCAATGCTATAGTTTATTTAAAAGAGCATGGTACTTCCGATCAAGTGCCTAGAAAAGCTCGACCATGAAAAACCACTGCACGCGAGGATAGGCAAATGATTCTTTTGGCAAAGATGGATCCATTTAAAAGTTCAAATTCTATTATTAAATTAGGTTTTTTCCGAAGATGAAACTCGCAATGTGTCGATGAGATGGATTCGCAGGCAGTAAGTCGAGGCAAAATTTATTGGGAGAGACGCCAGAAAAGTACAGCTTCTTACTAGGCAGTACAGGGAACAACGATTTTCATTTACTAAGAAATATTACTAGTGGACAGTCCGCCAGTGAAAATGTTTTATTTTGGGATGAAACTAAAATTAATTTAATCAATTCTGATGGCAAAGGATACGCGCGTCGTTCAGTTAACCAGGCCTTAGATAATAAATAAACAGTTCAGCATGGCGGAGGAAACATTATAGTATGGGCATGTATGGGGTTGTTTTTAGACTGTTATAATCTTTATAGACAACAACGGCTTTACAACGTCGTGGCTTATATTGTATGAGATTTTAAGACGTTTGCAAAAACATATTTTCTAATAGAATTGGAACCATTAAATGGATCCATCTTTGCGAAAAGAATTATTTGCCTATGCTCGCAAGCAGTGGTTTTTCATGGTCGAGCTTTTGGGACTTAATCAGAAGTACCATGCTCTTTTAAATAAACGGTATCATTGAATATCTTTTTATCGAACACTCTAAATGATTTGCAATTTTCCTGTAACTCCAGTTTTTGTCAAAATGTAAATTTAAAATTATTTTTCTTGTTGATGGATCTCAAATCTTACTTTTACCCATTTATACTGCAAAGCAAATTAATTTTCAGAAACTTTTAGATGGAATGTTTAAAAAACGGTGCAAATATTTGTAGAAGAAAAAAATATTGGCGGCATTTCAACAGGTTTTGACTTTGGAACACTCGAACCGTACTGTTTCTAATTTGTTGTCCAGACTGAAAATACTCGGAAATCAGACTTCACTTAAAGTTGTTTAATTTTATTAATGTAAGCTAACTTTTGATTAAAATTAAGCAATGTCTTGTAAAACTAGATAAACGGGTGATCTATTACATATGAAATAATGCTTAATCTCTAAAACGTTAATACACAAAAGTAAATAAATTTGATGTCTACTTCATCCTGTTACGTGTTTCTAATTAAACGTCCACCACTGTATGTACCTACCAGCTGACTAGTAAGTCACCAGCTGTATTGAATAAAGTAGAAAAGAAGCCTCTATTTAATTCCAGATTGGACCCCGACACCAACTCACAATAATTCGGTGCTTGAGCGTAATTTGCTATCTAATGAACACATTCATTATAAGATTTTATTATACTGTGTTCAAAAAAACTGGAGACACAACATTTGAGCAATAAAGGTACCAGGTGACTAGTAAGTCACCAGTTGTATTGAATAAAGTAGTAATAAAGAAGCCTCTATTTAATTCCAGATTGGACCTCGACACCAACTCACAATATTTCGGTGTTTGAGCGTAATTTGCTATCTAATGAACACATTCATTATATAGGTATTAAACCTCACACGTTTCAATTAAATATAGATTGATATTTAATTATTAACAAGAACAACAACATACGAGTTTCATGGAATAAATATAACTTTAATGTAGAGTCATTCTTTGTCGTTTGGAGACTAAAGTGCAAGCTTGGTTTATGCTTTTTTAAATTCACCACGTCACTGTGAGACCTCCCAAAGCTCATTCCATCAATAGTAACTTTAATAAATAATTTATAATATTTGCTTTCTAGGCGAACGTGATTAGATTTTTTAATAAATCAATTAAATGAGTTTGTTGCCTAAAGAAGCAGTATTACAAAATAATTATACCTACCTACCTTATATTAGAAGGTAATATCTGCTATAAGTGAATATAGCGATATAGCGGCACCAAAGTACTTGACAGCCAAAATACTAATTGTGTATATAAAACAGAACATTTTCTGAAAAGTCCTCAATTTATACAAAAAATAATTAGCAATATAATAATATTCAGCAAATGCAATAGCCAATATACTATTGAGTATTGAAATTTATCGTATCCTGCGAATCTACCGCCTCCAAGACTCGAAGCGGTCGACGACCTAGGAACAGCGTTAGGATACCTAGGTTTCTGCCTTGTATAGTGTAAAGCAGGATAGAGCGACGAACCCGGATGCATTTTTGATTTACAGGATAGATAATAAGGACCATTATAGGAATAGTAATGAATGGCGGAAATTATTAATCAATATATGTACATCATTTTATGAATGTTCTATGATAATAGATGGATGGATACTCAGACCATTTCTATTAATTTAATATAGCTATATTTTAGAGATGACTTCCATATTTATAACCGAGGGATATAAAATTAATTCGTGGTTTGAATATTTAATAGAGGATGGGTTTTTAATAAAAATAATGCTCATTTTAATAAAAGTTAACAAACTCATCAGCTTCATATTTTTCTATGGCCGATGAATGTTCTGCAAATATATGCCAGCTTATTTATTTATGGAATACCAGCCAACTTATTTATTTATGGAAGATTAATTTTTAAATTGAAGTACCTACATATTTACTATCAGGAATTCCGTGTATACTGTATAATAAAGTGGAGAAATATTTATTGGATCACAACGACAATCCATTTCCCGTCGAGAACATCCACCGTTTAGCGTTCTAGCTCGATCTCAATTTGCAATACGAAATTGATTACGCTTTATGTCAACGCTGTATTAGTTCATCCGTTCCCTTTCCATCCTATCCTACTAATATTATAAATGCGAAAGTTTGTGAGGATGGATGTTTATGTGTGTTTGTTCCTCTTTCACGCAAATACTACTGAACCGATTAGAATGAAATTAAGCACACATGTAGTGTAACTTAAGACTTAACTTAACTTAAGACCCACTTCGGGGTTTCAGCGCCACAGGAGTAAGTAAGTAAGTAAGTGTAGTGTAACTTGGATTAACACATAGGATTATAGGTTTCACCCTGGAAATCCCACGGGAACGGGAACTACGCGGGTTTTTCTTAGATAACGCGGCCGAAGCCTCGGGCGGAAAGCTAAGCTAGTGCATTCATAAATGCTTGGCTAATGACTATGTCTGATGTACTATATGTTTTTAGGTTATGGGTTCACTAAAAACATTTATAATCTGTAACTACGTGTTTTTATGAAAAATTTGTAACATATGATATAAATTTTATAATTATAATATGAATTAGTTAATGCATAAGCATGATACTTACCTAAGAATAGTTGATCGTTACAAGTGATAGGCACATTAACATAGCAATATTGAATTATTTCAGGTTACACACGTAGTGAAATATGATATTATGTGAAATATGATATTATACAGGTTGTCCCAAGAAGTAAGGATATACTGAAGCCAGGAGGTAGAGTACCTAGAGGGCTATCCGAATCACCCCCATGTATATGTTAAGCGATTTTTTGTATTTTCGGAGTTATGACGATTTTTTCTTTTAATTTACACCTATTGCCGAATACGATGAGATTTTTATTTATGGTGAAGTGACTTATTGCAGTAGATGCTTGCGATGTATAAAATTGCTTCACCAAACAAAAGGTTTATTTTTAAAATATCGAGTATGTTCGTAAAGAAAGTGATATAGATAACAAGTAGGTAAATTAAGATAATTGTAACGTAACTTTACAACTTAAATACAATAATATGGGGATTAACATGTACTACTTTAATAAAACCATTTCATATTTAAAAATGAATAGATGCAGTGGTGCCATCTTACGGGAGTAAGGATAACTAAAACGAAGCTAATGTCGTGTCTTGTTATTTAGATTGTCCTTATTGATTGTGCGTAGGTACACCAATCATTTACACATAACTTTTTCGTTATTTAGTTTTAATTGAACAATACATATAAGATAGATATATATCTAAGAAACAAGATAATAAATAAGATTCATTAACCTCACCAACTACGAGTCGATTCTAAAAAGTATGGAACCATAACGGTTCATAATGATTGCAAATTTAATGCAAATCTTTACAATTGTATTTTTAAAACGTTATAAGATTTGTGGTGAACCGCAAGATAGCTTACCGTTATTGGACCAGAATCGGACATAAATAAGATATCACATAAATCGCGACCTCATAACAATTTCAATTACTTTTTATTGCACCACAAGATATGTACATTGTTTGTGAAATTAGTATAATATTTGTGCAAATTATATTTTTTGTCCCATGATTATGTAATATACATGACTATATATTACATAGATTATATCCTTGACTTATTCTGCGAAACCTTAAAAAAATTAAAGTTAAATGCAACTTCTGCTCTTTTATTGTATTCATTCTTCTTTTCATAAGTATATAATATGTAGGTACGTTCATTGGCAAATGTAGCTGGATTTGTTTCTATATTGAAAGAACTTTTATTGGAAATTTAGATGCTATGTGTATAGTTTTTTACCTTTTATTTATCAAAAGAAATTTTGTATTGTTTGAAGATAAATAAATAAAATTTAATAAAAATGAATTTAAGTACTTTACCTTATTCTGATCTGATAGTTATTACGTACTTGCATGCGTTATGCGTAAACTAACTAGCATGTTTCGAAACACATGCTAGTTAGTTTACGGTTTCCAATTGGAACATAATATGTATAGGGTTTTAAATAATTTCTGTTATCGAAAAATAATCTACAATATCTTACAATATTATTTTGAACAATGCTTGTGTGGTCCCATGGTGTAATGGTTAGCACTCTGGACTCTGAATCCAGCGATCCGAGTTCAAATCTCGGTGGGACCTATTTTTTAAACCAATTTTCTAAATCAAGTTAGTCAAATCACTAAGTAGTTAACTAGTGTAATAAAAAAATTTTGTTTCTCAGAATTCTGATTGACTTATTGTTTCAAAGGTTCCAATAGGAAAATGTTTCATAGCTAATGTAGTTGGTGGGGGAAAAGCCAGTTTTTGTAGGCTACAGCTTATTGATAAAATATAACATTTCGACGTGATTTCGACCTATGAACAGACGGAATGACGCCTTTACCACCTCATCAACTTGGTACTATTTCGTCTGTATTGTGTTTGTATTGTAGTTGCCTAGGCAATCATTCTGACAAACAAATTGTATCGTATGTTATCAAAAAGTGTGGACCTCAGTCAGGTGGTCAGATTGTGATTATTCTGCAAATATGCACCTTCAGAAGCTGAAAATTTTGATGATTGGACCCTCTGAAGTATGTACCTACATGTAATAAAGTTGCGTCTATTAATTTATAGTATCTACTAGCGGTCCGCCCCGGCTTCGCCCGTGGTACATATTATGAAAAATAGATGTTGGCCGATTCTCAGACTTACCCGATATGCACAGAAAATTTCATGAGAATCGTTTCGGAGGAGTATGCAGACTAACATTGTGACACGAGAATTTTATATATAAGAGATAATATTATCATGTTGATAAATCAATTTTTGGCTATATTTTCAATCTTCAGCAATAAGCATATATTTTCAGATAAATTCGTATTCAGTATGCCTAATTAAATGAGTTTTAATCAAGCCTTCGTTTTAGAGTGGCAAATCAACAATTGCAAACTTTATATCGGAATCAGTAAATATTGAAGAATGTGAAACACGACCGACGCAGGGTGTAAGAATTGTGGAATTCGAAGTACCTAATCTAAATATAAATGGCAAGCAAACTAAAGTCGACATCGAACTGTGGGATTGTAGCGGTGATCACAAGTTTGTTTCATAGAATTACTATGACTCTATCGGTTATTTTAATAAGTCGATTACCTAATTGGCTCAATGACAATAATTTACTAATCTTTTCAGCGAAAATATTAGTATTCAACAGAAATGCGATATAACTTAAATATTGGTCCCATGTTAAAACGTAACTATGCTTCATAACTTTTTTAAATAAGTAAAACTTTTTAATCTGCAGGCAAGTTTAGCTACATGAAGGTAATAATAGTTTTTACATGTATACCTTGTTTACGCTATCTCGAAATAATCGGACAAACAAAAGTAAGATAAAAATGTGTCGCTTTATCACCCTGATAGTGCGTGTTATTTAATACGTCACCGGATATATATATTTTTTTTCTAAAACAGATTTGAGTCCTGCTGGCCCGCTCTTCGCCTTGGAGTTAAAGGTGTAATACTCGTCGGTTCATCAAACACAGCAAATATAGCTTCAAGAGAACTAGAGCTTCTATACAACTATTTTGTTTCCCAGCCTAAATTATCTTTGAAACAATGTGTAGTATTTTATAACTGCTTCGATGATCAAGACGATATTGATGTTTTAAACCTGTGTATGTAAAATATATTGTTTATTTTTATTTGTCAATTGACCGTGTTTTCTAACCTTGAATGTAATTTATTTTAGCTCCTACATTTTCGAGAGTATCTCAAGTGGCAACAAATGTGAAAACAAGAAGTGATCGTCTAAAAATTGATTTTACCAATTTTATTCTATCTGTTGTGCAGTCCGTTAATAAAATTGAAGATTACTGAAAGGTGTGGTTTTTTTAAACTTATGTAAACTTTAAACGTCTTGATCTTGTTTACTCACCTCAGGATCAATGCATATAACATACATACTGAAAAACATCCACTCATTTATTTTGTAGCATTCGAATATTTTACTATCATTTTATAATCCATACCTGTAATATAATCATTCGTGTCAGGTGCATAAGTAATACATTAAAAATAAATATAAATATATTTATTTAAAGTCCAATGGGCTTTCAGTTACACAGCTTTAATTCACAAAACTAAATATGATTCTTACTCTTATAAAAATGATTTTAGACTATGGTCTTCTAGACTATAACATACGATTTGCTTTTATTGCTTTCGTTTACATATTAAGACAAATTTAGGTACATTGTCGATATCAATAACTTCGCATACCTAGCATCACCGCTCATAGATGTTACAATGTGTTAATCATGTAATATCCCATAACCTAAATCAAATAGAAATATAAATACAGACATACAAAAACAAACTCATTCATAAACCCGCACTCAGTCTTTAAACATTTGGCTCGTAAAATGAGTACTTTTAAATGAACCTATTGTGTAACACCTCATAATAATACATTTTGCTTGTCTCTGATTATGCTTTCATACTCGTATCTCTTATATAACAAAATATTATTTACATTTCGGCTTGTACATAAAATATAAATTCTTAATCATATAATATAGTAATAAGAACATTGTATAAATTATAAAAAGACTGCCTATAGGAGTCTGGAGTCCCTATTAATTAATTATGTATCACCTTGATCACATTTTGTAACATGTGGAAGGAAAGCTACTAAAACTATCTCATGAGTCTAATTTATTTACATATTATACTTTGAAATAAAACTTATATTATTTATTTCTTCCAATTACCACGATCATTGAAGTTTTTCCTGTCTCTTTGTCCTCGGTTAGAGCCACCACGATTCCACCTGTCATTGCCGCGACCGCGATGCCCGCCCCTATTTGGAAATCTCGGGAAATTTTGTTCTTCCATAAAGTTGAATTCATTCCCTGGGCCGTTGTATCCCATGTTGCCGAAATTATTTGGAGGACCAAATTTATTAGTATTAAAGCTATGTGGAATATTTGGAGCTATTCCTAGTAAGCCCGGTGTTGGGCCGTTGCGTGGATCTGCCATTGATTGATTGAAGCCGTGTAAATGACCGACGTTCATATTATTCATGCCACCGCCCATATTCATGGAAGCGACATTCATCATATTCATGTTCGGTTCCATTCCTCCTGGTGGACCATTCATGTTATTGCCGAATGGATTCGAATTTTGATTGAAATTAAGCGGTGTTTTTAACAAAGCTTCCTTGGGTTTTGGTAAATAAGAAAATTCACCACTTTCAGATAAAGAAACACCTAAATTCGTAAATATACTACAAAGTACGGAATTACTTTGAATTGCATTATGATCAAACTTTTTTCCAGGCGTCTTATCTTGATGGTATTGCTTTATCATTTGAGTCACAGGGGCCAAGTGTTGATTAACAAATATTTTTTGAGTTGTACTTAATTCTTTGTACCAGTTAGAATTTTGTAATATCGATTGTATCTCTAACGCGTTTGGTTTTTGTTCAATAACACTGCTGTCTGTGGGTTCTTTAGGTTTCCTTCGAGGATCAACACGTGGTCCAGAACTTGCAGCTGTAGTAGTCTTGGCAGAGGATTTTTCGCTATCACTATTTGATTCATCTACTGAAAGACGGAATACTTTTCTTAACCTAGGATCTACGAGAGCTTGCGATTTTGCAGTACTATTTTTAATATCAGTATAATCTGGTCTAGGTATATCTATAGGCACTAATTTATATGGAATAGGAGGATGGCTATTAATTGAACCATTTATTTCTGATGCAGGCGTGTAATTAGGCAACGGCTTAAATGGTAGACCGAGGCGTAAGTCTATATCTCCACTTGCGCTCTGCCTCAAATCAGTATCACCAAAGGTAGGTTTGAAGTCAGGCTGCCTAAGGTCTACATCTGTCCTTCGACGGCCATCCGTAGGTTCTCCATCAACACATTCATATATAGAAATTCGATTGGGTTTTTTCTTTGTTGTTTTTGGTGTCTCAACTATTTTTTCTGGTGATTTACGAGATCTAGGATCACGTGAAATCGTAGGACTTGAATAAACATTCTCGTTGTTACTTGAGGTATTTTCTTGCAAATTGTTCTTCATCGTGTTTAATAATTTAGTTACTTCTTCACTTATATCTATTTTAGATAAATCCCCTAGTTTACTCAATACAGTCGAAGGTTCTATTACATGAGGTGCCGGAGCTGGGGCTGGAGGAGACATGAAACCTTTTTGTGGCGACGCACACGGAGATTTTTTTTTCGAACCTTTTTCTTCGTCGCTGGAATACCACTTTTCATCAATTAATAAATTATTTTCTTCGTCGTCGTCAGTTGTGGAACGACGATTTCGTTTTGCAGGACTCTTGAAAAAGGGATCTGGCGGGAGGAAGCGGATGTCTGTATCACCTTCTGATTGAACTGGCTGTCGCTCCGTGTTTTGAATCCTTGAATCGCCATCAGTGAAAGGAAGCACTCTATGGTCTACGTCCTTTATTTCATTGGAAGAAATAGGTTTATCAGTATCAAATGTGTCATTCGATATATCTATGTTTTCTTTATCTTTTGAAGCAAACTTTAATGCATCTTTTGTATATTGATCGATATCAATCATATCCTTGGAAGGCTGTATTTCTTGTTTCATTGTATTATTTTTAAAAGATTCATCACTCGCTGTCGCCGCCATAGAGGGTTGAAAACGCATATCGACATCTTGGCCAGGAAAATCCGTTGGCAAAGTCATATTATTTGAGACTGGAGCTGTGGGTGGAACACGTAAATCTAAATCTTTAGCACCTGCATTATTTCCTGTAAATTGTGACTGTTGTTCCATATTATTGATTAAACCTAATTTTTGTATACTCATGGTGTTTAATTGGATTTCCGTTATTTGTTTTAAAGATATACCAATGCTATTTAACTGTAATACTGTTAATTGTCCTAACTGATCCAAATTTTCTATACCCAATTTCGTTAGATCTGAAATCTGTCGTGGTGTTAAAACCCCTGTTAAGTTTTTTATACTTAATACAGTCGACATATTTGTGTTACTATTCGGTGATAAACTAGCAATTGCGCATTGATTACTATTATTGTCGTTTTGCCACCTCGACTGCCGAATTTTCGGTGAAATTTTTTGTCGGTCGTTGTAGTTGTTGGATAACATATCAGAATTATTTTGTGGATTAGGTATATTTAACTCGAACAGAGAAGGTATATTTTTCTCCTGAATTTCAGAATCCTCTGGGTATTGTTGTTTTAACCTTAATTGAGTTGTTTGTATCATTTTCATAGCATCTTCACGGTTTAATCTAGGAAAATCTCCTAAAATCTCTTTAGGAGCTGATTCGATATGTTTTAGTAGTATATTTTTTAAACCATCATTTAAGGGTTTTCCGTGTGCAAATTTACAGTCATCTTTATATATACACGGAAGACCAGTGTGATAATATTTACAAGGAAAATCAGCATGCATGTACAAACATTTATCCCTCTTTGCACAACAATCCATTAAGTAAAATTTACATAATTCCATCTTGCGAGGTGGTTGTGCATCATGTGAATAGATACAATCATCACCTTTATGACATTTTCCTTGCATATAGTATAAACAAACACCTTCCGAGTCTTGCATGTTATGATTTCCTCTTCGCCGATCATTTTTATTTTTATTTCTATCTCTCTGCGGCGGCCTGTGCCTTTGAGAACGCTGTTGATGACCCCTTGAATCTTGACTACTATCGGAGGCATAAGAATCCCGATCGTCTTCTGGAAATACAATATCTTGCGATTGTTTATTCACCGGAGAGGCGCCACGAACGCACATCATCTCATTTTCATCCATTTCTTCAGAATATTCTTGTTTCTTTCGTTTCTTGCTAGGCCCATCCTTACCTTCGTATTTCTTTCTTTTCTTATGTTTTCGGCGTTCTTCAACCTCGTCTTCATGAGCATCGCTATCGTCATTTTTATTCATAGCTTTCCGAATAGCCTTTTCTATGTTTCCAGCAAAATCATCTTCTAACGGATTTGTATACTTACGCGATTTCTTACTTTTATCTTTAAATTTTTGTTCACTTTTACTTGACTTAGACTTTTTCCTTTTACCTGATTTTGAAAAATAATAATTTTGAGTTTCGTTTTCGTCTTGAGGGTTTTCTTCTTTGTCAGCCACTTCCTCGTTCTTCTCTGCTGGCGCGGATTCCGTTGTTTCACCATCACTCTCGATTTCCCCATCTTCCAAGTCGATATTTGATGTTGGCTCCGCCATTTTCAACGTATCACTGAAAATCGAGAAAAAAAATATTAAAACATGTCTAGTATACCTACAATATTGCAAAAAAAACGTGAAACTACCTTTACATTTTTTTTTTGTTTTAAATATATTAAAACAATATTTTACTTAAATAACCTTAAAACATATATGTATTTAACGTTTATATTTATTAATTAATCCTGTTAGTAAGAATTAATAAGAATTGGTATTAAAATCAGTCATTTAAATGTTTATACATATAACAATTTACTACTTAAATTTTTAGGTCAAACTTCGCGTGATGACGAATGTAAGGTAAGGGGAGATAGGGGTGGCTACGATGCGTGATACGATACGTACGATAAGTGCATAAAGATATTAAAAAAATATGTAATCATTATATCGTCGTAAACCCATAAATTTTAGTGTCATCCAATATAAAATACATCTTATCATAAAGACAATACAGTACATTTTCTCTTTTGGCCATCAACTTAACAAAAATTAATATTAGATATGTACCCTGTACCCATGTTAAAAAATCACTGCCTAGCTCTTGGGCCGGACATCCTATTATTTTTTAAGTTATCGAACCTTTTTATCAAGATCCATGAAAAAAAGGAAACTTACACGCGAGATAGCATTTTATACTTTTATATTGTAGGTACGTAGTAGGTATTACGTACAAAAATAATAAATCTATTAGAAGAGGAATAAGATATCGTAAAATCCTAAGAAAAACAAAATGTTGAGTAACATTGAAATTTCATCTATCGAAATATATTTTCTATGAATTTAGTTAAATAAATGGTTGCCTCAGTACAATGGTGATAGGTACTGTAGACGCCATGACACCGAGTATAACCCGACCAAATTGTGTAGCCTTTGTAGGTACCGTATGCGTTGTAAACTACGCACGACTTTAATTAACAAATTGAAACCAACTCAGTTTTCATAAAGGGATCTAATTTATATTAATATACTAGAACCGGGACATGTTAAAAATGGATAACCTTATAATGCACAACAAAAAGACTGCTTTCGTTGACCTTACGCACACTGATGGAAATAGCTCACACATACAGATACATAAGTTGCAGCGTATATAGAAGACTGACGTTATCTTTCATTAATAGTATGTTATTATAATAAGTGTATGAAAAATAACTTTGAATTACATAATATATTACTACGTCCTTATTTTCAAGCGAGGACTACTTCCGAATTCTCATTTTATACTATACCTAATAATCGACGAATCAATTGTCATTAGGAATTATCTCCAAAAAAATGTCACTTAATTGTTATAAAATTAATTGAACGTGTATGGCAGAATACAGTAGACTAATAATTGTTCTTGGCCACAACTTTCAAGTAAATTATTATAATCGAGTAGATATGCAAGCAATGAGTGGCCGTTCACATTTCACAATGTCTGGGTATGCGCTACGCTCTCGCCACGAATAAATGACGTCAGCCTTCTAGAACGGCAAGATATCTTTGTCCTTCCTTTAACGAGGTCACGAATCGAGCAACGCTGAACGCTCACACACGTAATATTAAACACAAAGAAATGGCGTATAGTGACTCACACAGTCACACTAACACAAATATAACCCTGGTAATTTAAGGAGGCAGCATAAAGCATTATATGCTATTGTGATGATTGATAAAATTTATGACAATGAAATTGAGAAAAATAACATTTAGTACATAAGTTATTAACCTTCACCACAAGCCAATTAAACCAACGATTTAGTTAAGTAATTCGAAATATAGTAAAACTAAAACTAGCAGCATGCATGTTTCAAAAATAACATGTCCATTACTAAGTGGTAAATGGAAGTTCGCCATTTTGTTTTACGTATGTTCAACAAAAATGTTTACTTTAACAATAAAGTCATGATATACAATTCAAATGTGTAGCATTTATCACATTCAATTGAATTAAATTTAACCAATTAAATTACTGAGCACTATGCATAATATATATAAAATATTTAGGGGACACGCATTTGTAGTTATGACCTAACAAGTAAATATTATAATTAAGTGTTACCAATCTTACATTAATGAACAATTCACTATGTGCGACTACTATACGCCATGTAAAAAAGATATTCTTTCATAGCATTGCTGCATAAAGACGAAACAAATCGACAACGCAATAATGATTTCAATTTCAGGTTCGAGCGTCGACTGCGGTGAAACAAAAGCTGAATCAGTAGATATTTAGTTCTATTTTTGAACACAAACCGGTTGGTGGCGTTAGTGCTGATACAGTGCTACCAACATAATATTCAGGAAATAATTTTGGTTTGATATGTTATAAAAAAATATTCCTATGCACCTAGAAACAAAAATTTATACATACAAGTCGCTATTTAAAATTGGTGGATTTTTCTCTAACATTATTTGAGTTAGTTAAGGAATATCTAACATTAATTATTTTATAAATTACATTCTTGACTCATGCACATTGACTATAAACCATGACAAAGACAATAATTAAAAAAATAACCTATGTTTATAATTTATATATTTTTAATTAATTATTCACAATATCAAACCATTTTTTACATTAAAAAAAAATGTAATTTATTAGAGAATAATTCTATGTTGAATCTTCATAATATCTTTCAAATTATAATATTTATACGTGTTATTTGAAAGATACTGTAATTTATTCGTTAATAGAAAATATTTACTTTTCAAATAATTTTTGTAAACATTTTATATTTAAGATATTTAAGTATATATAGAAAAAAAAATTGAAAAAGTAATTTTGCTGACCACCCATCAATAAATCAACTCAATACTGATTGTCACTGTCAATTATGTTTTATCAATTTTGATAACGAAATTACAGTCAGCAGTTTTCATACACTCTTATTGTTGGTTTATTAATCGTTATAAATTAACATAAATCTAATTATGTGTTTAACATCATTTTAACAAAAATCGCTTCTACAGCAATTAGCAAGATCATGTGAATAGTGTACCAATTCATAGTTTGTTGTTGTTGTGTCTGAACAATTATGTCTGAACCAAACAACCCATTTGCTGGTTTAATAGGAACTCATGAAGGTAAAAGCAGCAATGATGTTGAATATACGTCTGGTTCCGTTCCTGTACAAATAGCGGCGAAAGAAGCTAAAGAAGACGAAAAAATTCAAACCATCAACAACATAGTGGAAAATGTTTTTCATTTTACAATTAACGCGAATGCTGTGGATGAAAAATCCGACAAACAACTTGTTTATTTGGAAGAATTGGCACAAGCTATGAACCCAAGAATTCGAATTGATTTGGAAGCTTTAGAGCAAGCTCTTTTTGAACGATTGTTACTGCAAGATGTATGTGAGAATGTTATACCCAAAACATGCAAAGCTTTCAAGGAACATGTTGTACAAAAACAAGTATTTCCTTATCTGTTTAGTTCCATGCAAAATCTTCAAACATATGACTATGTAAATGACATTACAGTTAGAAATGGTATAAAGAAAATGAGGGAACTTATATTCAGAAATGCAGTGACTGCACTGAAACAGCCAGCTTTATTTGAAGATCAAGATTTTGCTAGTCAACTTATTGAACTTCTACAACATGTTGATCCTCAAAGCCACACCTTTTTTATAGATTTAGTGAAGGCTTTCATGGCAGAAGGTAATTAATGAAATAACTATATATATTTGTACCTTGGTGGCATAGTTGTATCTTAAATATTTCAATACATTATTGCAACAATTTGATTTTTTTTAAATTCAATATCATGCTCTTTTGAATGCACAATGTTATAATTTTATAAAAACAAATTTACTATGAATTTTCAGCGGATGCTGATTCACAAAATCAGCTAAGAGACACCATGATACCTGTTTTAAAGAAAATTCACACCGATGTAAACAAGTCTAATTTAATAAATTTATCCATCTACATTTTGCCATCTATTCACATATTTGCCAGTAAGTATAATTATATTATACCGACATACAAAATATTACTTACATAATAAATGCGAAAGTATTTTGTCAAACAATGACATTGCAAAGGAGCGATTTAGTTTTTTTATGATTTTTGTGTCTAGAGTTAATTATCAGGCTATAAAGTTATAGGCTACATTTAATTGCAATCATAATATGTCTCATTTTCACAGGCAAAAAGCTTATTTGTTTTTGTTTAATATAATTGTTTATTATTAGTAAAGGAAGTATTAATTACTAGCCTTGCTCCGCGGTTTTACTTGCAGTGCTCTGCTCCTCTTGGTCTTATAGGAGCGTGGAGGCGTGATAATATATAGCCTAAAGCCTTTCTTGATAAATGGGCTATCTAACACCAAAATAATTTTCAAATCGGACCAATAGTTCCTGAGATTAGTGCGTTCAAACAAACAAACTCTTTATAATATTAGTATAGATTTATTTCTGTTTCGATTTAGATATTCTTTTGTGTAAAATGCTTATATTATTTATAGTTAAATGAAAAGATTAAATAGATTTTTGTTTTATTGCATTTTTTCATTGACTGAAATTATTTATTTATTACACTTTATTGTAATACAACCATTATATAACAAAAAAAAACAATAAAAAGACGAGAATATGATACGAGAAGGACGTATTACAATTGGCGGCCTTATCACTAAGCAGTGATCTCTGCCAGGCAATTAGTATAGTAAAGTTGATATAGTTTTAAAATATCAATCATATATTATTATTGTATAATTCTAATTTTAAACTACTTAACCATAATAATTAATTAACAGGTAGTCCATATTTGGCCCCAATCTTGATGGAAGCTTGTGAACCTAAAAATGAAATGATAGGAAGACATTATCAGGATTCTGTACTTGGGGCTCTACTTTCGCTGTCAGTCTTACCGAGAACTGCAACATCACTCCATGAGTACTTTGACAACCCAACGGACCAAGTAAGTCAGGATTAATATATGATAATACCAGTTTATATAACTTAATACACATTTCCTCAAAGGTGGACAAAACCTATTATAAAGAGCTTATATTCTTCAAAAGGAAAACATCAGCCCATATCAAACTTTCGAATTCACAAATATAGAAAATGTCTGCCAAATTGGATGAGTAAATTAATTTCTTTGTTTACAGTCCTCTATATCAATGGTTGAATCATCAATTTGGAATGCATCATCGCATCTTATAAATAATATGCACAAGGTATTTCTCACTCTACTGAAAGGAGGGCCACAGATTAAAAATCGTCTACTGACTTGGATTGGCAAATGCTTAAAGGCTAATGTTGCTAGAGGAAAGTTGTGGAATGTTCAGGTATAGTAGTATTAGTCAGTTCAATAAAGAAACGAATCTTCAATGGCGGCCAAAGCTGACTTTGACAGATGGTAGGATCATCAAAAAAGAAAATAAAAATAACGTAAATTGATAATTATTTTATTAATTATTTCAAATTGTTTGTTGACAAACTTTTTTGTTATTGTATTTGTGTATTTATATGAATTATCATATTTACGTATACAGAATGTAATAAAATCCCCATAATACTTGTAATAAGCCCATAAAACTGAACAACTTTTCCCAAAGAACATATTTTGTCAAATTCCAATAAAACATTATTTACTTTCGCAAATGCATAATTGTCATTGTAAATTTATGATAAAAACTATTATAGGGAAAATCAAATACATTTTAGTGATTTTATTTTTCCATTTTTTTTTGCATACCGTACGGCCGTGTGTGAGCGAGAGGGAATGATAAGCGCCGCCATTGAAGATTCGTTTCTTTAAAGAACTAACTAATATAACCAAAATTTTTATGTATTATGCCTATCTCCAAAGCAAAGCATGTTTTTTGTTCTTTCAGAATAGAAAATATTTTGGGTTATTTTCAGTAATGATCAATACTTAGGAAAACTCATACAGTCACAATATTATATAATATATACTTTAGAATAGTTTTGAAATCCATACTTGAATATTGTGTATTTAAAATATTGTAATCTTTCTCAGGCTGGTGATATAAGTGCAGCTTCACTACAATGTGTGTCTGATGGATTCATGTTGAATTTGGGCGCAGTGCTATTACAACTTTGTCAACCGTTTTGTACATCGGCAAATGATCCAAAATCATTGAAGATTGATCCAACATATGCAGCAGTGCCGGTAACTTACTAAATACTTTGAAATAGATATTTATTTAAGCTCACATTACTCATTTATATCTGAGAGTACTAGAAAATTTAAATATTTTCTTTTTCCTTCTTTAATATCTTGGAAATTTTGCTTAGTGAAGTAAGAATAGTTTTGTATTGTTAGTAAGTTTTATTAATTTGACATTAACATTAATATCTATCTCTATATATATATATATATATAAAACTCAAAATTATAGTGATCTATCAACGCACAGCCCAAACCACTGGACGTATTGGGCTGAAATTTGGCATGCAGGTAGATGTTAGGACGTAGGCATCCGCTAATAAAGGATTTTCCGAAATTCTTGCGGGATCGGGGAAAAACGGGGATGCACGTACAAAGTCGTGGGCGGAAGCTAGTATTTTATAAAAATCATATATTTCAGACGGAAGAGTGTGCAGCTAAAGCAATTCATTTAGATTGTCTCCACACTGAGACATGTCTGCTACCAGCTCGTGAGGGTGCAGATGGACAAACTGTTAAACGGCCAACAGCTGACACTTATAATTTTGTCACTGAGTGCTTCTTTATGACGCAGAAATGTATTGACTTGGGTAAGTTATTGATAATGTTGGGTTGAATTTTATAAGATATACAGGTTTGAATGGATATGAAAAATATGAAAACTATAACACTAATATTATATATAACTGTATTACATAGTTAAAATAGCTATCAGCTAGTACTGTAAACACCTAGTACTTATGTATTTAATATTTTGTTGCATATATAATATAGTATTAAATTCAATTTTATTTAATAGATTAAAATTTTGCTAAGAAACACTTTTCTTACATTAATAATAAATTAAAAACAACTTTTCTTTCATACAGGTGTTCGTGTTTGCGCCGAAAAATTGTATCGTGTCGGTCAAGACCTGGGTAGAGCGCAACGAGCATTGTCGGATGTAGCAGCCAGCTCACATCATCTGGTTGATCCGTTGCGACAGCGAGCACAACATCTTATGACGAAGTTATTATGCAATTTTTTAATATAATTTATTATTTGTAGCTTGGATTTGTGTATATGAATATTGTTTGTATTATAAGAGCCATTCTGTGGATTGTATTATATATTTAAACTATTTATAGAATTTGATTTTAAACTACTTATTTCTTACCCCATGGATAAAAATAATGTGAGTGATAAAAAACGCATTGGAAATTATTATTGAAATGTACAGGTAGCTACGTAAATTTCAAGTTTATACTAAATTACTAACTAACCTACAAAGTAGTTGATTCATATAATATCTAAATTGTCAATACTGTAAGCTGGTTTGTTTTTACATTGAAAAAGTGTACTCTTTTTTGCAGATTCGTAAGTTTCCGCTGTGCTCTTCTCGAAAATGACATGTTGACAAATTTGCACCGTCTACAAGCAACCACGTGCACTTGGCTGGTGCAAGTCGCGATACGAGACAATACTGAAAGGACTTGCTATGCTCCAATGAATTTGATGCCCGTTAACATGCCTATAAATACACCACCGCCTGATACTTTAAGGTAATGTAATTAATAAACCGAATATACCTTTTATTTGAAATTTATTTTGTCATGTGAAATGTGTTGTTTTGGAATTGTGATTAAACTTTTACACGCGTGATATTTGAAATTTGGTGAAGTTAAGCACTAGAATAATAAACAATATATTGTTTGATAGGAATAAATACTCTAAATCCTACATCTATAATAAATTCTTATTGCAATTTCGGTTCTAGACTTGTATTACAATCATTTCTGCTAAATCCTTTTTGCAAATAATAAAACATACTTATTTAAAAAACAACTAAATGTATAATAAATACGTTAGTATTAAAATTATATATCAGTAATATACTTGAAAGTTTAAAATGGTAAATATTTTCCAGATGCATTCCAGAGTTCGTTTTAGAGAACATAGTTGTTCTAATAACAATGGCTCGGCGTACGGTGGGCGCCATCACTGAAGAGGCGGACTTGGCTGGCTTGCTGCAACCAGCTCTGACATTAGTGCTTGCGTTTATGGGAGACTCTTCAAGGACTTATAACCCGCATTTAAGGTTATAGATTATAATATTACTTTGCTTAACAGAAAGTATACTTTTTCAGAGTGTTATATAGTCTTGTTACCATAAATCTGCTGGTACTGCATTGTGTTTGAATTTCATAATAAATGATTTATAAATCAAGATTTAATATAAATGTATCAAATTGCTTATCTTATCTTGACTTCAATAAAGACAACATACCTAGCTCTAAAAGTAATAATCATATTCTTACACATATATGCCTCTTTAAAATCTTCGACAAAAATAACGAATATATTTAATATGCTTAATTTTCTTGAATTATCAGGGCGCGTTTAGCCGAATGTTTGGAGGCCATGTTGCCAAATCATCCGGATGAGCAACAGCCTCTAAGCAACATGGCTTCTTTCTACAGAGAGCAACTGTTTAAGGAGCACCCCCATCGATTACAGGTATAAATATAATAATTTTAAATAACCTGCTGATTATATAATGTACCTGTGTACTTTAAGTTTTTTTCGTTTATGAAATCTATTTAATCGTTTTGCAAAATTAATTATTGATTTATTTTTAAATAATTTATTTACACATATTAATTTTCAAATTATCTTTTAGTTGGTGCCATGTCTTTTGGATGTGTTCGTCGGTATCGAAATGACCGGCCAGAGTGTACAGTTTGAACAGAAGTTCAACTATCGCAGACCCATGTACCTTGTTATGGAGTTCCTGTGGGGAATGCAGGAACATAGAGATGCTTTTACGTAAGTTAAATGTTGTTGAAACCTTTTTCCTTATAAATGTGTTGGGTCTTTAAAGGAGATTGCCCAAGTGACTATGGCACTTGGTATCGCAATCAAACTTATTGTGTCAAGATGAAATATAGCTCAATTTAAAGCTTGATGTTAGTACTTTTAGAAACGATTAAAGTTTTTATGTAAATAAGCCGCAGTTCGCGACGATAAAAATAAAACAATAGTTTTATTCAACACTTCAAAAAATACTTTATCGAGTTTAAACTAACGATGAACGTTAAGTTTTACATTTATTACACAGGTAATATTTTAATTTACAAGACAAATGTGAAAAGTAAATCGTAATAAACATGATTTCAAAATAAATAACGTCGAACAATGCGTCGAACACATTCATTCATTTCAAATAGAAACTATGACGTATGACGCAGGACGCTTGCAAGAGAGATAGATATATATGTGTCAAAACAAAAACTTTTACTTTTATTTCTATTTATTCGGTATAATTACGACTTAATAGTGATAAATATGATCATTATAAATACAAATAGGAATTAACAATATCACGAACATGTGACACAACTAGTATTTTACCAATTACATAGGTGGTCATACATGATTCACAACACAATCTTTTACTATTATTTCATTTTATCCGGTATAATAATTAAGACTTAATAGTGATACATATGATCATTATAAATACAAATAGGAATTAACAATATCACAAATACGTGGCACAACTAAAATTTTACTGATACCACCCGTGGTCATTCTCCTTTGTTTATGTAAATTTTTGGGATTGAGAAAGAAATTTTTTAAGAAAGATAGTTGGCAGGTTTCTTAATTGACTATTTGACTTTAAGAATGTTTCAAACCATACATAAATGCGGGTTAAATATTTTGTTATGTGTGACATCATAAGCTTTCTCAAACTGTAATCAAATCCATTCTTAATACAGAAACCGACTATAATATGTCATTGATTTAATTTTAAATTAATTAATCATAATACTAATATTTATATAATTTGAGTTCATTCCTATAAAAATGATTTATATTATCAAATTATTTTGCAGTCATTTAGCAAACGAAGCTCAAGCAAACATGGAGGCAGTTCATCCACCAATATTCCTACGTTTTGTGAATTTGTTGATGAATGACGCCATCTTCTTGCTTGATGAAGCTTTGGGAAATATGGCGCAAATACGGACACTACAAACTGCGCAGTATGTATACGATAGTGGAAAAATTTATTCATAGTTCTGTTATGTGTTTTAAAATTACAATTTAAAATTAATGATAACATTTCAATAACTGGTTGTGTATATTGGTTTAAGGTTATAAGTTGAGCTAAAAAACGCGAATTTTTCAACAAGTAATGTATTTAGAATCGTTTGGTTGTGCACCAGTGCTACGTACGAACTAACAATACATTCATTAAGGACCATATAACAAGTTATATATAAAATTGCAGAGAATCCGGCGCCTGGACGAACTTACCAGCTCAAGAACGCGAACAGAACCTAGCTAACCTCTCGCACACCGGTATGCTCGCGCGGTTCGACAACATCCTCGGGCGGGACACTATCCGCACACTCGTCCGCCTCACTGCGCACGCGCCGCACCTGTTCTGTCACCCCACACTCGTGGAACGGATCGCGTCCATGCTGAATTACTTCTTGCTGCACTTGGTTGGACCCAATAAGAAGAACTTTAAGGTGATCAGCTGTTAGCTGTTATCATTAAAATGAGTTATAGGGCAGATATCCACCATCTTTCTGTTACTCTTTTTGAACTTGTCAAAGCTTCTTCGAACCTGAAAATATTTTAGTTATCCTGTTTTCTTAGTAAAGTGTTTCGTCACCCCACATAAATGTGACAGATCGTGTGTTCGTTGTTGCAATGGTTGAGCGAACAAGAATACATAATACAATAACGAAATGATACAGCTTACTATGAATATAACATTAATCTATTAATATGAAGTTGAACGTGGACAGAGCGGCTACTATTTAGTATTTATTACGATACAAAAAAAAATTGCAAAAAATCTGAATATAACTACATTTTATTTTAACATTTAATCCGTCAGTCCTCGGATCACAGACACAATAGAAAATCTATTGTGTCTCGGCCCGATCGGGCCGCTCGGTGGTCAATGGGTTAAATATATTTTTATCTTCAGGTAAAAGACATGAAAGAGTTCGAGTTCGATCCAGCGAGCACAGTACTGGATATCTGCCGTATGTATGTAGAGCTCGGCAACAACGAGCGGTTCTGTGCCGCCGTGTCTGATGATGGAAGGTCTTACTCACCGCAACTGTTCACGCTGGCTGAAGCTGTTTTGGGTATGTGTTTTGTTTAGGAATAGGATTTTATATGGTTACATGTTTGTAGTTTATCTAGTTATGTGTGTACTGAAATTGATAAAATATATCATTTTTAGTATTCGTTAGTATTTGTATTTCCAATATAATGTGTAGTGTAGTATCTCATCATTTTATGTTCTTTCTGATGCTTTAATAGCAGTTCATATTACATATCTTTTCAAAAATTCAAATGACTTATTTGAATTTTTTATAATGTTTTGTATTTTTACTTGATTAAAATAATATGATTTATAAGATAGGTATATTTTTTTTTCTGGCAAATAAATGAGATATTTTCATGAAATATTAAACTCCATAGCAGCATTATATTACAAAATTTTAAAAACCTACAAGAATATTAACTCAATAATCTGAAAACACGCATAACAAAAAATATATTCACAGTACGAATCGGAGGCGGTGGTCTAATAACATCACTGCAAGAAGTGGCGACCCGCGTGAGCACTATCGCCGTGCAGCGACAACGCGACGAGGAGATACTCGCCAATGCACCGGAGGAATTCCTCGATCCCATAATGAGCACGCTCATGTTGGACCCCGTTGTACTGCCGAGCTCTAGGACCACGGTAGATAGGACTACCATTGCAAGGTGTGTGTGAAATCCTACTACTATTATAAAGGCGAAAGTTTGTATGGATGTATGGATGTTTGTTACTCTTTCACGCAAATACTACTGAACCGATTACAATGAAATTTAGCACACATGTAGATGGTAACTTGGATTAACACATAGGATAGGTTTTATCCCGGAAATACCACGGGAACGGGAACTATGCGGGTTTTCCTTTGAAAACGCGGGCGAAGCCGCGGGCGGAAATCTAGTTATAAATACTTATGTTATGTTTTATTGTAAACTAGCGGTCCGCCCCGGCTTCGCCCGTGGTACATGTTTACGTTTTCTCTACATAAGAACCATCCTCGTACTTCAAGGAATATAATAAAAAAAGAATTATCGAAATCGGTTCAGCCGTTCTCGAGTTATGCGCTTACCAACACATTTTGCGATTCATTTTTATATATAACTAGCGGTCCGCCCCGGCTTCGCCCGTGGTACATATTTACGTTTTCTCTACATAAAAACCATCCTCGTACTTCAAGGAATATAATAAAAAAAGAATTATCGAAATCGGTTCAGCCGTTCTCGAGTTATGCGCTTACCAACACATTTTGCGATTCATTTTTATATATAAGACTAGCGGTCCGCCCCGGCTTCGCCCGTGGTACATGTTTACGTTTTCTCTACATAAGAACCATCCTCGTACTTCAAGGAATATAAAAATAAAAGAATTATCGAAATCGGTTCAGCCGTTCTCGAGTTATGCGCTTACCAACACATTTTGCGATTCATTTTTATATATAAGAAGACTAGCGGTCCGCCCCGGCTTCGCCCGTGGTACATGTTTACGTTTTCTCTACATAAGAACCATCCTCGTACTTCAAGGAATATAATAAAAAAGAATTATCGAAATCGGTTCAGCCGTTCTCGAGTTATGCGCTTACCAACACATTTTGCGATTCATTTTTATATATAAGACTAGCGGTCCGCCCCGGCTTCGCCCGTGGTACATATTTACGTTTTCTCTTCATAAAAACCATCCTCGTACTTCAAGGAATATAATAAACAAAGAATTATCGAAATCGGTTCAGCCGTTCTCGAGTTATGCGCTTACCAACACATTTTGCGATTCATCTATACAATATCTATACAAATATTATAAAGAGGAAAGGTTTGATTTTTTGTTTGTTTGTTTGTATGAATTGAATAGGCTCCGAAACTACTTGGCAGATTTGAAAAATTCTTTCACTGTTGGAAAGCTACATCATTTCTGAGTGACATAGGCTAGGTTTTATCCCGGAAATCCCACGGGAACGGGAACTATGCGGGTTTTTTTTTGAAAACGCGGGCGAAGCCGCAGGCGGAAAGCTAGTTTTTATATATAAGAAGAAGATTGTAAATAGAGTGAGATGCTTTGATGACATATAGGAGTACAACGAGAGAAATAGATTGTTTGTAAATTGATTATCCGTAATTTTCCTTCATGTTCGTTTTAGAATACTTCTTAGATTAATGGTGATGTGTGTCTTCTCCACCCTCTCACTTCACTAAGGGCTGATTTTTCAATCCTTGGATAAAACTTATTCGTCGAATAATGTTATAAACTACCATTTTAAAAACGTATTCTAATTGCCCGTATTTGACAGTTTACGTGACATTTAAATATTATCACGTAATACTTTATTGAACGGATAAGTTTTATCCAAGCATTGAAAAATCGGCCCTAAGACAGTTTTATAATCAATTGTGGTTTATTGAAAATAAATGTTGATTTGAAAAAAATATTTTAATTTTTAGGCATCTTCTCAGCGATCAATCCGATCCATTCAACCGTTCTCCGCTGTCCATGGACCAGGTGAAATCGAACACTGAACTTAAAGAGCGAGTACACGCCTGGATTGCCGAACAGAAACAGAAAATTGCTCAAAACCCTGACAGTAACACCTAAGCGTTTTTTAAATCATTTTAACTGTTAAACTAGGCTAGCTAGTTTCTTACATTTTTTAATGTAACAAATAAGTATACCATATACATTAGACTTTTTGTATAAAACTTTTCTTGATGTGTGTGCTACGGATAAGGTGGAACATTCTAGATATTTGTTTATGGTTGCAGATTTTTGGGTTTGTTTTTATATCTCTAAGATATGAGTTTATATTTTAGTCGAGTTTAATTGCAAAATAATTAATCTCTTTGGTTGTTTTATTTTGAGAATTTATAAATAGTATAAACTATTTTTGGTCCAAGAGAAGTATTTACTATTTTTTTGGTTTATTTATTTATATAGATTTAGATTGCTATATAAATCCAATGTGATAATATTTTATGCTGGTTTTTCCATTTAATTTACCACGTTATTAGTTATTATTAATATATACGACTGTATACACACATGGGCAGGACACGTAACTATTTTACGCCTTTGAAGAAGTTAAGTCAATTAAGGTATGATTTGCCTTTTTGCTTCATTAAGTTCGCGCGATTTCTGACTTTATCTAAATGTTAGTATTAGTTACGGATAATTAATAACAATTATTTTGACCAGCATATGAAGCATAGAACTCAAGAATCTTAGGATCTATATCATATGAAGACTTAAAAAATCACAATATAAAGAAGGAAATCGATAAGTAAAACAAGTACAATAATATGTAATTACTTCTTATACTATGGGTAAATAAATTGAACCTGAACTTGCACTCTCTTGAGTCTGGTACCTATGTCTTCTTTAATGTTGTGGTTGATAAAATATGGGAAAATGCTTTTATCCCATAACTTTTCTGAGATAGATTAAGTTCTTATGTGTGCAGATACTTGCCCGTTACTACATAATATATTATACATGTAATACTAAACCAAGTACCAATATTGTTGTGTGTATGTGTATCACAATCCACTGTCTGTTGTCCCTTTTGTCTTATTTGTATGGTATTTGAATGAAGAAGAATGTAATAAATATTCCTTACTTTATTGTAATTTGTAATACGTGATTATTAAAGACGTCTCTTTGATATGGCCTATTAATCAAACCTACATTTTAAAATATATTTTCCGCGATTTAAACTGGCAACCCTTTTTTAATCCCTTCCTTTTTTCAAAAAAGTAGGCAGTGTTATTCCATATACATATTATGACCAGCTGTCAGTAAAAATTGTAGCACTTTCGAAAATAAGCTCGCACAAATACTTTTTCGCCGGTATCTTTATAAACATTCGCATATTTTTTCTAAAGATGATTTAAATTGCATGTCAGACTATTTTTATATACTTTAACCCCAGTCTTTGCTTAAATTATTTTACCATCTAGTAAAAATGAGATATATCATTAATAACGTTATAATGAAAACCTAAAAAAGTAGAACATGTTATAATATAGGACCACTATAGGAGGATATATAATATCTTTTTCTACACGGAAACTTATGAGTGGACTAATAATTTATATTGTTGAGGATGTAGAGGTATGTATATATGTATATGTATTTCGGTAGAAGCATAAAATATCTTAATACTATTAAAAAGGCGAAAGTTTGTATGGATGTTTGTTACTCTTTCACGTAAAAACTACTGAACCGATTACAATGAAATTTAGCACACATATAGGATAGGTTTTATCCCGGAAATCCCACGGGAACGGGAACTATGCGGGTTTTCCTTTGAAAACGCGGGCAAATTATTTGGAAAATCACAAAGAAACAATGCAAAGTTCATGGACATGGACATAATCGGGTTATAAATGTTAATAAGCCAAAGACAATGAAAAGTACAAAACATTAATGTTTAAATATTATATATTATCCTTTAAAAAAATGTCTAAATAAATATCTGTATAAATTTTATAAAATAATAAAAAAAATATTTAAAGATGAAAGTGAGGGTACGCTAAATACTAAGGCTAAATAGATCTCCAAATTAGGATGGCAATTTTGTGTTCATCTTATCCACAGACAACCTGTCATGGCGGAGTAATCAGCTGTTAATTGCAATGCCAACGAGCAGTTTTAAATTGTTTCCTTTTCTAACTTATTCCCGTTATCTTATTATATTTTAATTTCCAAATTGCAGTATAAAATATTCTATCTTACAATCATCGGATCCGTGAAGTTAAAGAATGGCGCGACGTCCCTTGTCATCTGTCAATTTTATTCATTCATCCATTGTAGTGCAGAAAAAAAATGTGACTTGTTTGATTTAATTTCTGTTTCACATAATAAGTGCTAGATGAAGATTAATTACGGCCACTTTTTGTTTCTTTATATTTTTAAGAACTTCTTCGTTTATATACATACGAAAATAAACATTTATAATAGCACATAACACAGTCGTTTACACGGCCTAACAAGTTCTCTTTACAAAGAAGCCGTGCGGCGTCGGCGGTTTCTATTATTTTGTTTGACATTGAAGTGCTAGTTGCATTTAGATGATATTCAAACTTCGAAAGTAGATTAAAAATCCAGTGAATCGGAAGTGAAAATGTCGGGTCGAGTAAGAAAGCAAACTGACTGCCCTGTGGGCAAGCAGGGTCCCATGAGAGCAACTTTGCCGGTGTCTTCGATTATGAAGCAAGGTGGCGGATTTAAAAAGAATGCTGGCAATAGCCCCACTCTGTCACCCACAAATATTTGGCGGCGGATTTCCCCCGATCACGCTCTTTCCGGCCAAAGGAGCCCGGGTGCTGTCAACTACAAAGGTAAGTTTTGTTTTCTACCCTCGGAACCTAATGACATTACCTGCGGGTTCTCGTTCGTATTCTTAATATTGCCTTATGTTAAACTGCCACATCAGTAACCTTATATATAAGCATTTGACTTAAAAGTTCTAGTTGTTATGGATCTATATACTGGTTATTTTAATACATCTATATTATTAACATGACTTTAATTAAATGTGCTTTGCAAGAAATCATTACAATAGCCACATGTTTAAATAGTTGTGTTTATATAAAGAAATCCTTTCATAGTTCTAATTGTTATTTATTTTTAGGTAAAGGCAGATTTGGGTCCAGTGTTATCAGACGCACAGCTTCATTAGATACATTGTATCAAAAAGGACAATGGTCAAGAGACTATTACCTCCATGCTGGACAACTCCAAGTTGATAAATCCACTCAAGTAAGCATTATTATATTAACATTTCATTAGAATGAATGGTGTATAGTCAATATTAATATCAATTCATATTTATGATTTATTTATTGTTTCTACTCTTTTTGTGAAAACATACCTTATTACAAACTCATATATTAATGCCTGTAACAAGAATGTATCTTGTTTTGTTAGAATACTTGTTTCAAATCTTATTTTTGCAAAGGTATTGGGTACTTATTACTGCTAGCAGCTTGCTAAAAATAAAACTATGTTTTTATATAAATATATATACTTGCTTGTAATTCTTCTACTTCAAGGTGCACAATAACTGTTTGTTCTATTTGTGTCTGAACTTATATTTGTTATGAACAAATTAATATTAATAAAAAGAGTGTGTGTACTGAGCACACATATCAGATGTGAAACTCCTTTGGCAAGATTCAAAGCCACATGATGCAACCTTGAACTTTTACTCTCAACACACCTAAAGAAGTATGACTTCAAAAATAGTATTAGATAAATCCTTAATTAATATCTACAAAATGATAACTAATAAGGACCTATGTAATAACATGCTCTTCCATGCTCATATTATAGAACTACTAAAGATACATTTTATTTAGCATACTATTATGTTCAGAAATTAATTTTTCTTTAATACAATAAGATCATTTTTATTTTTTTTTACTATTAATAATAATTACAGACTGACGATGGCGGTGGTATATCTGGTCGATCATCAAGAGGTTCCGAAGATGACAAGCTTGACCGTTTTCTCAGAAGTCGTTTACAAAGGCCTCACAAACCTTCTGGATCTGGAGATTACTCGTCCCATTCTATGAGCCCTGGGCTTTGTAAGTGCACTTTACATATGCATAACTATATTGTGTTATTTAATTTTTTTACTCATTATCAACAACTAGCCATGTGCTGTGCTCAGTATCTTAATACTATTATAAAGGCGAAAGTTTGTAAGTATGGATGTATGGATGTTTGTTACTCTTTCACGTAAAAACTACTGAACCGATTACAATGAAATTTAGCACACATATAGAGGGTAACTTGGATTAACACATAGGATAGGTTTTATCCCGGAAATCCCACGGGAACAGGAACTATGCGGGTTTTCCTTTGAAACGGCGAGTGAAGCCGCGGGCGGAAATCTAGTGGTAAAATAATAATGATAGTTAAATAATGTTTAACATCAATAAACTCAAACTCAAACATTTATTTATTCAATTAGACTTCTTCTAGAAGCACTTTTGAAACGTCATTAAGTACATATTTTTAACATTTACCACCGATTCGGAAAGCAGTATCTACACAGAAGAATCGGCAAGAAACTTCTTTTATTCACAACATACATAATTACAAACATTTCCTCTTTATAATGTTAGTGTAGAAATGGTATTACATTGATATATCTCTGTTTTTGATGCTTTATGGTGCAGATAATAGATATACTTTAGAAATGTCTGAGTATAGACTAGAGACAACTTCACTATTTTTTTATATTTCATTACTTTATATATTTTAGGGTCACGATTCGGCGGCGGTGGTGTTCCTTTGAGGGCAACGCGGTCTTCAGTGGAAGGACTGAATCAGGAAATAGAGAGACTTGTACTATGTCCCGCTAGTGGTACCCAGACTCCCCATCTTGATCGGCTAAGAGATAAGGTAGGGCAATATTTAATATAAATATTGTTATTTTAATCTATTCGGTAGTTGTAAAATGTACTGTATTTAACATAGTAATGAAAAGAAATGAGTACTATAGCCAAGAATATAAAAAAAATTATGTGACCAATATACATGAAGATTAAAGCTCATTTGTGTATTGAGGCATATTGTTTTGTCTCGTGATTCACTATTGCTCAAGTATAAATTGCTGCTTCATGTAGTATTTTACGTAAATAATGTAACTTGAATCACTACATAGTATAAAACAAAGTCGCTTTCTCTGTCCCTATGTCCCTTTGTACGCTTAAATCTTTGAAACTACGCAACGGATTTTGATGCGGTTTTTTTTAATAGATAGAGTGATTCAAGAGGAAGGTTTATATGTATAATAACATCCATTAAATAATGGATAACCCACAATAACTTTTTTTGTCATTTACTTTTTACTAATAATGGTTAATTTTCGAAGCGATTTTAACCAATACAGCATTAATCCTTAACGACTTAAATACCTTGAATACATTGTTCATTTAATATAGATCTATATAGTCCTTTACACCGTATGATTTAAGTGAATATTTTCGAAGATATTACAGATTTAAAAATTGCGGGACGTAGCGTTTGCGGCTGTACCGGCCGGCCGCTATTGCACCCGTGCGAAGCCGGGGCGGTTCGCTAGTTAACAATAAAGTAGTTAAAAGTAGTAGGAATGATTATAAAAGATGTTTTTTTAAGCCATAGAAATTACTATTTGTATAAGCCGACGCGTTGTAATATATGTTTTTTTATACAAAAAAAAATTTTAATAACTAGTTTTCAATAAAATAAAAAACGAGAATAGTTGTGGAGTAGCAACTTATGGTAACTAGTAACTAATAACTATCTATGTCATATAGAAGTTTCTATTGAGGTATTTTATTGGTCACTGGTACAACAAAAACAAAAACAATCATAGTTTTTTGTAATAAAAATCGACATAAAAGGGAAACTAGTGAATTGTGTTTCTTTAAATTAAAATCTTGCATGCAGTTCCATCAAGAGGTAATAATACAAAGTATAAATTTATTGATAATCTCTATACATATTCAAATATTGGCATAACTTTCAGGTAACCCCTGAAGGTCACCGAGCCCCACTCGCCGAACTCCTGCGGCGGTCTGTAAACACACAAACTCCGCACGATCTTTGTCATACCGCACATTCTTCAGGTAAATGCACTGTCTTGGTATATTGTTAGATAATTTTATAGTTTTGTCAATAAGGAGTGTATGATTGCACTGAAATTGTTATAATATATTAATAATTTATCAATTTATGAGTTAGACATACAGAAATAGCATAGATTAAATATAAATTAGAATTAGTTAATATACAACATAGATAATACAATTATAAGTTATAATTATGTGTATAAAAAAATAGTGTGTATGATAAAAGTGTATCAGAAAATGGGTAATTATAAAAATCTACATCCATGTAGATCCACCGTCCCGAGGGTCACTGTCGAGCGCCGGCTCTGCCGAGCTTCTAGCAGCAGGTTTAACTTTGTTTCAATCTGGAACCATTTTGTGACAATATCTCACTATCTTACTACTATTATTTACACATTTGCAATTAATCAAACTACGTTTTTATAATACTTCACCAGATTTTAATACCATTGCATTTATATTTATTATTTTGAACAACTGACCATTCAAAATAATATATTAACGCTTATTTTAACAAAGATAGTGCTTTTGTCGCATAGTGTGTCGATAAAAACGTAGCATCGAGATTAGGAATGCTATTCCTAAACATGAATGCACCACATACATTGACTTGGAGCATGTTATTAGATACCTAATATAATATTTTTTATTTTTATTTGTTACATTGCAAGCTTATTTTTAGCACTGAGAATTTATGTAGGCATTATTTTAAGTTTTAGATATAGACCATAATATTATAATACATAATTAGAACATAGGCTATAGTTAGACTATACACTCATCGTTTAAAGACCATGTTTAATGCAATCTAATTTACAGGTGGGAGTGTTTGTTCCTCTCCTGATCTTGATGGTTCTAAGCTTGGCACATCACCCCAGATCAATAGATTCTTAGCGCGCGAACCTCCAGATGGTTGTGAAAAGGTATATTTTAATATTGTTTACTCATTCTTATATGTAAAATTTACATGGTAACCTTTTATTAATTTTCAGTTCAATTTTCTGTTGTTCCAAATAAAATCTATAAAATATTTAAATGACTTATCAGTATACTAACAATGCAAAAAATAAGTTCACACTTTTCATCTTAAATATTTGTTACGCAACCAACAAATAGCTGAATATAAAAGCGAATTTTTGTTCTAAACATGTAATCTCATGTTCCAGGTTAACTTGAAAGCGGGCGAGGGCTCATACACCGAGGCGCTGTCCGTGATGAAGCCATCTGCGCCGGGCTTCACGCTGCGGCCGTCGCTCGGCTCCGCGTTCCAGCCGCTGCAGCCCGCGCAGCCGTCGCCGCCGCACACGCCGCACGGGCAGCACACGCCGCTCGTGCCGCTCACGTCGCCCTCGCCGCTGGCGCCGCACACGCCGCTCGCGCACACGCCGCACGCGCAACACCCGCCTCAATGACTCGCGCCACGCCGCGCGTGGGGCTACCGCGCACTCTGTACGTTCGCCAGTCTTATCTGCGGCTTCGGATGCTTTGGGGGGCGATATGGACGATAAATGTGTTGTGTTCGGTACAGTGCAGTGATAGTGGGTATAGAAGGCTACCTCTGTTGAGCTATGATATACTCCGACTTAAAATGGGATTTAGAAGTGAAGATTTTTTGTTATGAGCAGTGTTTTCAAGGTTTTGTATGATTTTGAATGATGTACAGTGTAAATAATAGCTGAGATTATTCAAAGTGAAATATGTATTAATAACTTTTTTTTTTACAAATTTGAACTCTGATGTTTATTTATGTAGATATTTACTGTCAATTATAACTTTTAACTTCATATTATTTACGGGATATTTGGTAGTCTTCTATACCATATTATTTTATATGTACCCACTCACATACATTGTATGCAACCCAAATGTATAATCCGCAAGCAGGACCTTGACATACAGTCAAATTGGTCGATAAGATTGGCGATAATTGTACAATCATACTTCAGGTCAGTTCCCTTGATTTCAACCAACTGTCAATCTCTGAAAACAGTTAGGATCCCCAAGGCAGTTATGTTTAGTTATTGTTTTCTTTATGTAAAAGTGAATTCTTGATGCTGAATAAAATGTATAGTTATAATGTGTAGGTGGAGTATTCACATTAATATGATGGAGATTTGCTGTGTGTTTTATGACAAACAAAATGTTTATGTTGAATGTGTGACATATTTGCTTCATATTTCATGTTTCTGCAATGGTACAACTGCCATGAACAAGAAACTTTAATATGAGAATTCAATCGTATTGATGAGTTGCACTTTCATACTGTGAGACATGAACCCTCTCATTGTTTCATTATTATTAATCATCATTCATCTAATATGTACATATTATAAAGTATAAACACATTTAAAACATTTAGATTTACAAAAAATAGTGCAAAGACAATGTAGAAACTGCATACTTCCCTGTATTATAAATGTGTAGCAACAACATTTCTTTGATTAGAAGTGACAATAACGTTTGTTATAAATCCACCAAGTATTTTTCACCAAACAAATTAAAATTGAAATTTTAACATAATATTAAAATTTTTGTCAATTGAAATGGTCATTGAGTGAGATTAACAGCTTTTAATGGTCAATGATGTTATTTGGTCATTAAATGATTGTATTACATAAATATAATATGTTAAATATAAACTGATAAAATTATCTTATAAAATATAAGTTTCTCCAAAATATATTCAGCATGACTGGATATTCAATTTGATCTCAATTCTTATTGTACATAATTTTGCCTTTTTCAATAGTTATTTCGATTATTTTTTTATGAAGAGTATCATACATTTCAAGTTTTATTTTTTGTATATTTTTTTTGTATGAACTAGGACCAAACTTCAGAGAAGGCTAGGAGGTTGAGATGACTGTAAGATGGTTTTCTATATGAAAAAAGCTTTAAAACTTGGATTTGACAAGGAAAAGTGGTTAAGATAGACTGATTTTTTAAATCTTTACTTATACTTTGATACAGGTATCTTGACAAGTTAAAGTTGTATGATAACTTAAGCATGTGTTAAAATACTGGTAATAGAGTAGTTGTAAAATATAGAATAATAACAGATGTTATGTCATTCAAATATTCTTTTATCGTTTACGATGTCGCTTGTGTACCTAAGAACGAAATTTTAAATACCTTTGCTACTGCAGACACTCTAAGCTTTATATTGCATCAGTTTTTCATTCATAATATGATCCATTTTTATACAATATGGCATTAGGACCTTAAATTTAGCTTCTACTGAATAAACATTAGATATAATGGTACAATAAACAAAACTCGAGGATAAACATTTGTCAAGAATCTGTATTGAGTATATTGGCTTAGACACGGTATTTGCTTTTATATCATTCGGATAGGAAAGAAAGGACCACGCCAATTGGATCTCTCATTTTGGCCAAAAGCATTTTTATCATCGAGACTGATAAAGTAGAATGTTGAAAACATAGTTAGATCTGCTTTATTATTTTTTAAAGATTTGTAAAGGTCGACGGCAAATATATATTTTGGAAGGCTCACCTTTGGAATATAGAGTAATTTTAATCCTATTATTGCTCAATCAAAATTTTTATTAAGAGCCACACTTATGATATGTGCCGAATTTGAAAGTGTAAACATTGTGATCGTAAAATTCAAGTCGCTGATAATATGTATGTATATAATAATATTAATTAACATATGTATGTATAACCTATTAATTATTGTTTAACAAATGAATGTGATATGTAAGTGAATATTGAGCGTACTTGGCAACTTCCGGTACTGAAGCGAGCCGGCGCCGACGGACGGCGCACAGCGCGGCACAAAGTGAACAGTAACCATTAGTTGTGAAGTCTTTCGACGGTGCTGTGGAGTGATTAGACATTGTAGGTGTGTAACATACTCGCTATTACTGGCTACTGGCTTGTGACAGCCCTTGTGTAGTGACGGTCACTCGACTCTTTGATTGAAAGGATACGACAAATAATAATCAAGGCATAGTAAACGCTGTTTTGTAATGTACAAAATATGGTCGTTGGTAAGAATTAAGTAATCATAATGTGTATCATTGTAAAGGTATAAAACATGCATGATTTCAAAATCATTAGTTGTAACTTACTATAGTGAGCGCTGAGCAAAAATGGAAAATATTAAATTGTGGAAAAAAACCGAGCCAGTATTTAAAAACCGGATTTCTGTGTAGATTTTTCTCATAAGTGCAATATCTAGCTGTAATGTAGCCATCAGTGTAAGTGAGTAACCTCGACGATTAATGTTTATGATGGTCGATTTTTATTTTCTCTTCCTTCTCACGTTGTCTTTAGGTTGCATTTACATCGAATGTACATTAAATGTAATTATTGTGAGCTTTATTCATGCAATCGCTTCCTGTTCGCTTCCGTGACGTATACATAGATTTCCCCACATTAGGAACCCAAAACGATGTTATGCTTTTTGACATAATACTTACCATACTTAGATAATGTCACAGGTCCAGGTTGTAATTTAGGATTTATCTTTCCCAATGACGTTACCTACTTTAAGGTTTAGTAAGTTTTAGGTGACCCAAAAATTTAGCTGTTAATAAATGTGTGCTATAAATATGGTCCCTTACTTATTTATTAATTTTATGTGAACCACTGTAAAAGATTTCTGCATAAAAGTGTTACACAATTACAAGATTGTCGAAACATCTTTGTTGTTCCAGCAAGTTTATGTAGAAATATAAACGTTTTTTAAAAGTACATAAAGATATTTTTGTATGTTCAGGGTAGGAGTTGTGCGAGATGTACCATAAAAATAACTTTGCTAGAAACTTAGATTTGATAGTTCTTTTATAGAAGGTTAATTATTATTTTAAAGTTTGCTTTTAGGTGATTGATAAGTTTGTAATTTTTATTACTATTATATTAGATTAAAATACTAACGTTTAAACTAAACCAAAAGTGCCCATTGATATAAGTTTATATATAAAGCAAGCCTTTTGTTCAGCATTTTGTTATTAAATAATGTTTAGGCGTTCAAAATTAGTAATTAAGAAAATTATCGACGGATTGTTGAGTTTTAGTTATCAAATTGTTGAGGTTTATTGAAAAAAAAAACGATTGAATTTTTTTACTTACAGTGCTTTACAAAAGGCTTGTTTTCAGAGGCATTGATTAACATCAATAATAATAGTATCGATTTTAAGTAATAATAAGAATGGTTTTATTATAGTTTTGTTTCAGAGAAGAAATTCTAATTACTATTTTTGTTTCCAATATTTTATCACTTTTACCTGTTTTCATTGTATTGTATCTTGCTGTATTGCAGACATATCCAATATACAGACTGATTTAACATTTGTATTTTATTTTGCCAACCAACCCAATGACATTTACGGTTTACTACAAAGCATTATTTTGAGGATTCGTAGGTAAATAATGAATGTCGCCCAATTCCATTTACATATTTTAGCAGAGTGACAAGCAATTGTGTAGCCGACCTTTAAAAAAGTGTTAACTCAATTATTTTAAAGTCCCAAGATCATTAATATTTGTAAAATGTGGAGTTGCGCTTTGTCTAATTTTTTTATGAGACAAAGATAATTTTTGAGATTCATGTTCAACAGAAATTACAAGGTGCTCAAGTTGTCTAAACTTGATAAATTATGACAAAAACATTAATATGATCAGGCATGCTAACCTGAAAGACCGCATCAACACTTACCATCAGGTGAGATGGCAGTCAAATGTCCGAGCAGTGTGTTAAAGAAAAATCAAAGAAATCTCAGACGTCCTACAAATATAAAATTTTGGGTCAATGTATTTATGTTAACACTATATTTAAAATGAATAAGATGAAACTAGGTAAAAAAAGCAAATTAAAATTTGGCTTAAAGGTAGGCTTTAATTAAAATGCTTTATAAAATTATCAGTCTTAATATAATTAGAAACTGCTATGATCAATATTACATCAAAACTGCTTTTGTAATTTAACATGGAAATAAAAGAGTGTTACATTATGACATACTAACTATAAACATTTAGGGTTTATTTTCTATATTGTACCTATCTACTATTTAAACAGCAATTAAAGGGTATGTCTTGGAATGGTATTGTAGAGACAATGCCATAATACACATGTTCATGAGTATAAATTTGAAATATTGTTTCATTATTAATTGTTGTTTAGCTTAATATTGAATACTACGCTTTGTTTGTATGTCGTCTAATAAGATTCTTAACTCCTCATCTTCAAATCTCCCTTCTAGAGATGGTATGAGTGCCTTTGCTTCCTCTGGAGTCTCAGGACAGAGATTAGCCAAACTAGCTACTTCAAACTTGTGTAATTTCTTAGATTGTAGCAAACTGAAAACAATACAATTTTAATTAGTTTTTGTTACAGTACATAATATAATAAATGAAGAACCTAATATCAATTGTCAAGACTTGAACAATTTGTACATTACACTTGTTTTTTATTATTGATATTTTGTTTCACCAAACTATGTCTCTAAAGGCACATGGATGCATATGTAAGAATTTACCGGGTCTATAGAATATACAAAAATCAAGAGATTGATTTCAATAAGTTTCACAGTGCCATTCATCTAAAGTAGACCAACTAAGAAATATATTATACAAAGAGCTGAATACTTACTTTCGTACAGCAGTGATTGTTTCTTTATTTTTGAATTTTTTAAACATATTTGTGTATGTTAAAGTTTTCATAAACAGTTCTGAAAATTCTTGCTCTTCTTCGGCCGACTCATTTTGCGCTTTCCTGTGTTCTAATAGCATGTCCACTTCAGATATAAGCAGAGTTTCGGCATTTTCAAATTCTGGAATCATACATTCATTAAAAAAAAGCTATTTAATTATAAATATTGAGATTTAATATAAAAAATAGATATACCTTTGGGAAACTGTAAATCGGCTGCATCTTCCTCGATTACGTCTTGTATAGGTCCGGCCATAGCAATTCCTCCACAAGTTTAAATAATTGAAAACTAGGCTAGGCTACAGGTTATTATTTCTAGTAAATACCACATACGCTGTTGTTTGTACCTGTAAGTTTACAGCAAGTTTACAGTGTATACTGTACTCTATGGTATACTGTATCAGCATTCAGCATACCAGAGAACTAATGACAATTAATTGACATTTGACGTCATGGCATGACTGATGACAGCGTAGGATGACAGGGATGACAGTGAATTTCTCTCATCGATATGTCAAATCACAGAACAGTAAGTATTTGTGTATCAATTATACAAAAATAACAATTAAGACTTGTTGCCACTGCCTCTGACTGTATGCAATGTAATAAATAAATATTGCGATAATAATAAGATCAATAATAAGATGTTAAAGGTTTCGTAACCAGGCCAATAAATCTATAAAAAAAAGAATATTGCAAAATTTGACAGGAATTTTGACACTTGACATTTGAATTAATGTTTTTCGTAGACAGAGATTTCTCTGTCTACGATGTTTTTGTTTATATTCTCACAAGGCACAATTATTATGGCACAATTCAAATCCCCTGAAAATATGAATAGCTTAAAATAGTTAAATTGTTCAAGTGATTCATATGTATATTTAATTCATAAATTTCACTATTTTAACTTAGTTTGAAGTTACTGCACTTTTACCTGATACCAATAAATTTTGAAGCATCCTACATAACCTATTTTGAAAACCAAATATATGTAGCTTATTTATTTTTGTCATTTATGTTTTAATCAGTAACTATGTCAAAGACACCTACAAAAAGTCATGAAAACTCTTATAGTTTTATTCCTAAAGGTATGTCATGTTTATTTATTTTGTGTACAGTACTCACAACAATAATATTAAACTTTAAATTAATGGATTTTTTTACAGAAATAACAACACCCAATAAAGACAGCCCTGGAATATCGAAAACTGTGCACACTCATATTTCGAATTTGCATAATTTACTGTGTAACTGGGAGAAAATTAAAGAAAATGGTACAAAAATCTGTAAATCTATATCAGCTTTGAAGTTATATGAGTGTACAGATGAATACTTTCCTCATCAAGTTGGGCCACTCATAAGTAGCCTATCTGAAGCATATGCTACTTTACAAAACATTGTACAAGGTAAAGTAATTTTTATAAGATATTTGCAGCTTTACCTACGTATAAATTATAATAACTTCAATTGGAATTGTGAAATTCTATGTTTTGTTTCCAGTATGACAAATGACAAACAGGAATGACAAATTATAAATAAATTTGTGTAGGGGCCTATTTGTATTCCACCTTCCATATCATGCCAAACCTCCTTTAAATGTTATTTTTTGTCTCCACACTCATCAATAAACTCAGGGCCTATTGAATGTATGTTGACATATTATGATCTATTTTACGAGTTAATAAACAGTTCAATTATAGAAGGTTGATAACAACTTTAATCCACTAATAACTTGAGATGTCTATCATAGAAGTCTCATCAGATAAATACACTAAACAAACTAATGAAATAGGCATGACGACAGTATCCATAAATGATCGTATTAGTGTTTTTAAGGGAAAATGTACAATAAATAAATTCAATATAGTGACTTAGAAATCTTAAAACCATTAAGATTAATGAGATTATCAATAAAATAAAACATTGAAATTCTGCAGTTAGCCATTTTGACTAAAACACGCGTGACGTCACGCATAAGTAAACAACTCGCGTCAGATGTGTTTTGTTGTTATGAATATGTTGAGAATACGCATTTTTATTTATTTTCTATTGTTTCACGTATGCTTTATCGACTCAGAACAGAAATACAATTGGGAATTCACGAATACGTGGTTCGGGGTTCTCCGCACCAACTTTATACAATCATTTCTTATTATTTCTCGCTTGAAATAATTACTAACACATTTTTGAGCATTATTTTTATGTGGATTCATACTGCAATACTGCACACCACTCATAAACTTTGAAATTCGTTTATATAACACATATTAAATAAAGACTTTTTTAATTTTCTTCACAATGCGTACAAATAATTACGTATTTACCAAAGTTTGACGTCACGCCTACGCCATGACACCTGCGAGCTGTTTTGGCACAGATATTAAATATTTTTTGAAAAATGGCTTTAATCTTCGTTAAATTTAAGTATATTACCGAAATATAGGGTTTTTCTTGTATAGTAAACGTATACACACATTATGGAAGAGGATTTCAAAATCTTTCGTCATGCCTATTGTATTGTTTTATACTTTTATATGAAATCTGTAATGTTCTTAATTATAAACAATACAATTGTAATATATTTTCTCAATTTTCAGGTGTCCATTTGATAAAGAAACAGTTACAAGCACTCTCTGAGCTTGAAACTTCAGGCCAAGGTGTCATTTTTACTTGGTCTGCTGGGCAAATTGCAGAGACTGTATCAGAAATTTACAATGCCTTACAAAAAGAAATTAAGCTGAAACAAGTAATCACTGGTAAGTTTTTTTCAAATCCTTTCTAAAGTAGTACTAGCAAGTTAAAGATGAAAGCATGTAAAGAGTGATTAAGATGCCTTTTTTAGGGTTCCGTAGCCAAAATGGCAAAAACGGAACCCTTATAGTTTCGTCATGTCCGTCTGTCCGTCTGTCCGTCTGTCCGTCTGTCACAGCCGATTTACTCGGAAACTATAAGTACTACAGTGATGAAATTTGATGGGAATATGTGTTGTATGAACCGCTACAAAAATATGACACTAAATAGTAAAAAAAAGAATTGGGGGTGGGGCCCCCCATACATGTAACTGAGGGATGAAATTTTTTTTTTCGATGTACATACCCGTGTGGGGTATCAATGGAAAGGTCTTTTAAAATGATATAAAGTTTTCTAAAAAACATTTTTCTTAAAGTGAACGGTTTTTGAGATATCAGCTCTCAAAGTCGTAAAAAGTATGTCCCCCCCCCTCTATTTTTATAACTACGGGGTATAAAATTCTAAAAAAAATAGAGGTGATGCATGCTAATTAACTCTTTCAACGATTTTTGGTTTGATCAAAGTATCTCTTATAGTTTTTGAGATAGGTTGATTTAACTGTAATTTATTATATTTGCTGCTACGGAACCCTTTGTGCGCGAGCCCGACTCGCACTTGGCCGGTTTTTGTTTATTTAACATATTGATTTTATAAAAATATAGGAAGCAGAATGGCCCAAGCTTGAGATATTGTTTAAACCCTAAGTGGCATTAAATATAACTCTTTGAGGCTTTATGAATTGAGAAAAATAAGCATGACACTTTATTAGAGACTGATATAGGTTTATACTATGAAGTGGATAAAAGAATAGACATTTTTACATAACAGTTTATCTACTACTAAATGCCATTATTACAAATTGCTTTACAAAAAATAATAATGAAAGCCCTTGTGCAGTATTTGTATAAACAAACTTATCTATTTCAATACTATTCTGTTACACTTATTATTTATTAATTACTAGCGGTCCGCCCCGGCTTCGCCCGTGGAACATATTTACGTTTTCTCTACATAAGAACCATCCTCGTACTTCAAGGAATATACTAGAAAAGAATTATCGAAATCGGTTCAGCCGTTCACACGTGATGCCGTGACAACGCGAAACGGGTGCAGACCCGCCGCCTTTTTATAGCTCCCGCCGCGAAGAGCGTCGAACGCGGCAACTGATACACAAAAATAATCCTTATGGCATGATTCTGTATTCACGCGCGATGACTTATAGCGTATTTCATGTATAACTTTGGTGTTTCTACACCGATTTACATGATTCTTTTACTATAACCTGCCCAGAAGTATGAAGAATAATTGTGCCAAATTTGGTTAAAATCCGTCGTGTAGTTTCTGTTTCTATAGCGAATATACAGACAGACAGACAGACAGACAGACAGACAGACAGACAAAAATTCTACTGATTGCATTTTTGGCATCAGTAGCGATCCCTTATCACCCCTTCATAGTTTTTTTTTAAATATATTTCATGTACAGAATTGGCCTCTCTACAGATTTATTATAGTATACCTAGATAGATTATACATTCATATTTATTATTTTAAAGTTTAAACATGTCATTAACATATTATTACATTTACAATGGTTATTTTCAAAGAGATTATAATTTATAATAAAAAATGTATAAGTTAATAATAATTACATAATATAATGAAATATTTACTAAATAAACTATTTGCTATAGGTAAGCTCAATATTATATTTCACGTTCTTTTTCATATTTTGTTACAGAAAATCTCGCACATTGTAGAGACGAAAGTATTATAGAGGTATATGTAAGTTCATGGGAACTTGAAGCCTATTATAATAGTGAATTAAGTGCTTTCTTATTTGCTGATATTGGGTTACCTTGGATAGCGTAAAACAATATTTATTTTGCAATATCTATGTATATGTATTTATAATTTGTATGTTTATTGTATCATAAAGTGTAATTATAATATATTCTGATATTTATTTTCGTATTATTTTCGTCCACACCATGTCCACACAATAAACTAAATTAGACGAGACATGACAATTTAAGTTTGTTCTGTCATCACATTTAAACGTAAAAAAACCTTGCAATTATAGGTAGGTTTATTCTTGGTTTATTTTTATTTTTGATCTTCGCAACTGCGTCGGCAAAAATATTACTTCAATTTTTAGTATGCAGAAGCATACTAAAAATTGAAGTAATATTTTTCCTAATTTCTAAAAAAAAAACTATCATGCTCCGCAAATACCGGTATTAACGTGATGCATTATCTAACCTACCATATGAGACAAAGTGCACAAATATTAAAAAATGTATCAGATTGGTAACTATATTTTTTTTATCGTCATCACCATTTTAACATCATTTTAATCACAAAGCAATGAACTGCCTGAGCGAATACGCAATCAGAAGTGGTTTTAACCAACTTTCCCAAAAGAGACAGAGGCTTTCAATGTGTATTTTTTTCATGAAATCATAAAATAGCATTCTGGCAGAGGAGACCAACCACAAACGATTCCTGTAAAATTCGAACAATGCATCAGATTCAGTTGTAAAAAAAAATTCTTATACCTCATTCCTCATTGTGCCTCCTTATTCATCACTGAATAGTGATAATACTGCCAATTGATAAGGCTACATCATTCTGGTATTACATATATTGTTTCTTTGCTTATGTATTTTAAATTTTAATGTATGTACTTATGAGCAATAAAATGTAACAAGTAAATAAAATATAATCAGCCTCGTAAATCAAAGCATTAGGGCTTTATTCAGTTTCATTGTGATAAAATATGTGGGCTTAATTATTAATTAGGTACCAATAAGGCCACTGCGTTCAAGTCGGTCAAACAATTAACAGTGGATTTCAACTTTGGACTTTTGGGACTTAGCCCTTAGGACAACAGAAACAAAGTTAATTATTTTAATTATTACATATTTTATATTGGTCGAAATGACTGTAAAATTATTAATGTTATCGAAAACCCGCCATCAAATACAAATTTGATTGGAGTAACGAACTCAGTGAATTATAATAATTACCATAAAAAATAATGCGGCGACCATATCAACATCAACAAGGTCGTTTCCATAGTAACGCGTACTAAACAAAATTAAGCTATTTTCGTGATTGTTACTTTAACATGTTTAAAAGCTAATAGCATCTACAGACGCTCCGATTTGGTTGGTGCCAACCATATTGGAACCGACATGGCAACCATTCCAACATTGCTACAGATTGTCCGACGGTTGGCCTTCCAACTGTCAGTTGACCATAGAGTAATATGTCAGTTGACCATAGTACGAAGAGAATGGGCTAAATTCTACTATAGAAATAGAGAAAATTACACTCATATGCGGCTCTTATAACTTATTTTTTAAGGTTTTTAATGTAGCCGCACTGTCAATTTTTTTAATACTTCTAACATAATAAAATACGCTTGATTTCTGGCATCTCTATTTGCGTAATCTTTGTTACTTAAGTCCCACAAACAGGGAAAGTCTTTATATAGTTCCAGTAATTTTATTAATATGTCACGTTCGGTGACCGTAACTCCCTCGGCGTTCATGTTGACGTCCTACACCGGCGGCGTTGCAAATGTGTTATGTGAATGAGCCAATTACCTATATTACTCTATGGAATGAGCCGATTTGGTCGGAACAAAGCTTCCAAACGTTCCAATTTGGTTGGATCGGATAGGAAGTTGGTTTGGTCGGTATTGCTGGCGCATCCGACCACGTCAAACCAATATTAATAATAATTATGTCGGACCGACCGCTCTCTACACTTTCCGATTTGGTCGTGGTCGGATGGTTGGCACCAACCAAATCGGAGCGTCTGTAGATGCATTAAGGAAGGAATTTTAAATAGAGACCGTGTCCGTATGTCGTTTTACTTTTTTTACACCATACATAGGTTTGCAATTTATATACGAAATTTGGAGATGCAGTTCTCAGTTCTCACTGCATCATGGTATAGCAATTAGGAATAATAATAGCGCACACTATTATCTGTGCGTCTATATTGCGTATATATTGCCAAGTGCCAACATAGTTTGGTACTTAGGGACTATTAAAATTTACTTTTCTGACAAAACTCATTTGCCATGAATACTGTTACTTTTAAGGGTTCAAAATAAGGTATATATCATACACAATGTTAAACCTATTAATACATTCTAATACGAATCTTCTACTTACCTATAATAGTGCTGATCTATTAGGGTTATGAAACCTCTTATGTGCAAAATTGACCTAATTGCTACTATTCTAAACCTACATTATTCTGTAACAGTTACGAACTCGATGTGTGCCATTGCCAATATAAAAAGCAACTCTTAACAGTATTATATTTTCAAAGAAAGCTGGGGCACTTCCGGTTTTACTCGCGTGCTATCCAGATAAAAGAAGTCTATGAACTATGTGACTACTATCACTTACACCTTTCTCAAATTTCCTACAGATCCAGGTCCTTTTGCGTGATATAATATCTATCCAAGTTCAACCATCCTTACAAACTTTGACGTTTATAATATTATTTTACTATTAATATGTATTAGGATTAGGTTTGTTTGGGATATGGTAAAAATTGTTATCTTGACCATAGAATATAATACCTACTCTAACGTCTTGACTGAATTTTTGCTGAATCTTTATATCAGAAAAAGGACTTGAGTCGTTAAAATCTTGTTGGCATAAGTAGATATCATTTATTAAACAAATACCTACTTATCTCCTTTGTAAAGTTTCGAGACATCACTTTATGAATGAAATGAAATATTTTATAGGTACTAAAGATTTTTTCGTTATTTCTTCAAAACTGTTTACTTATATGCTCTTTTATGGTGCGAATTGCAAAGATCCTTTCTCAGGCATAGTCAACATGAAAGATAGCACGGAGAAAATTTTAAGCAGGTAGATATTTTATTATGGTATAGGTATACATAATACATAATATGTTATTTGCGTGGAGCAAAGATATATTATATCGACTACGTCAGTTTTGATTTATTATTGGTGTTCAGATGTTCGCCCGGGCAGAGTTGTTTTTTTTTTAAGTTATTCTAAATTTTAAAAGTTATTATCTTAATCAAGGTGGACACAAATCCCAAAATTAAAAATGATTCAATTTCAGGTGTTGCTATTATGGAATTGTTAGTGGTGAAATTAACATGATTTTCTTCTATACACATAAAATTATATTGATAATAAATAATTGAACAATGCATAGCAATCGCCGAATGCCAGTTACATAACATATTATGTAGGTAGGTAGGTACTCTGTGGAAGAAATCGCATTATGAACAAGTTATATTAATTATCTTCAATCAAAATTCAATTGGAAACAAATCATTAGAAGTATAATAACGAAGGTAAATAGCAACACGAAGGAATCAGGTCACTTAGGGTAGAAAATTGACCTAAATTCAAAAGTAAACCAATGAGGTGTCTCGTGAATTGAAGGGTGCCATCATTTCACACTCAATTTACTTTAACCTTTATAAATACATATTTAACAGATGGAAAACGTTCATACAACGATACATACAGATTTTTGTTTTGATTACAATTGAAAATTTATAAGTAAAAAACTAGCAGTCCGCCCCGGCTTCGCCCGTGGTACATATTTACGTTTTCTCTACGTAAGAACCATCCTCGTACTTCAAGGAATATAATAAAAAAAGAATTAACGAAATCGGTTCACCGTTCAGCCGTTCTCAAATTATGCGCTTACCAACACATTTTGGGATTCATTTTTATATTATAGAAGATATAATTTTGAGTAATCCAATCTTCGAACAAGATTCATTATAGAATGCGGGTTATTCATATTCTCAATCGGACTGAATGGAATAGAATAAAACATAGAATAGAATTAAACTCAGATTATTGCTGAATATAAATAGTAGCGCTGTTACGCTACCAATTCATATTATGCGTTTATAGAATACTAGCGGTCCGCCCCGGCTTCGCCCGTGGTACATATTTCGCAATAAAAGGTAGCCTATGTTCTTTCTCAGGGTCTAAAGATTGTCTGTGCCAAATTTCATCAAAATCGGTCCAGTAGTTTATGCGTGAAAACCATACATTATACATACATACATACACACATACATAATTACAAACCTTTCCTCTTTATAATATTAGTATAGATAGACACCTGTACCTATGTTTTCTCTATTATGAACTAGCGGTCCGCCCCGGCTTCGCCCGTGGTACATATTTACGTTTTCTCTACATAAAAACCATCCTCGTACTTCAAGGAATATAATAAAAAAAGAATTATCGAAATCGGTTCAGCCGTTCTCGAGTTATGCGCTTACCAACACATTTTGCGATTCATTTTTATATATAAGAAGATTTATTCATATAGTCTGTATTTTGAAATGAAGTGTGCATGTTATGTAGAAATCTTGTAAATACTGTTCTGTGAATATTGATTCTTATAAAGCAATATTAGCAATTGAGTATTTGAATAAAAAAAAATTATTGATTTTTTTTATGTATTTTGAAACTTTATTATCAATAATATTGATATTTAATGCAAATAACTTCAAAAATTTTTTTTTCCGTTAATTATAAGCAATTAAAAATTGATGAAATTTAAGTTAGAATCACGTGACTAAAAACGCGCCATGACTGGTCACCACAGTTGTGACGTCATAATGTTATAGCTATTATTAACTGCAGTACATAGCGTTTACATACGATTTGTTAGTTGGTTCCGAATTAGTTAGTTAGTTACGAATAATATTCTTGATGTTGATATATTTATGATCACCGATTTTTGTCAGGAGTTGCCTTTGTAGTATTCGTACATAATGGTACAAAACGATAACTTTTGAGGTTCGCCATTTTTTATATAAATTTAAATAATATAATTAACAATAATTAATATAATTAATATGTAATTTAATAATGACAACAAAATTAAATAGATCACTGTATTTATTATTAACACGCTTTTATTAGCTTCACCTGTATGTTTGTATGTAACCGACTCCTTTCAAAGTTTCGACTCGATTTTGACCCACTTAAAACCGACGGATTTTGTTCAAATTTTGAACACTTATCAAGATCCGATGACAATACAATAATATCATAAATTTATCCTGATAAGGATCGCCAGGATCAGCTTAAAACATATGTTTGTATGTAACCAATTCTCCTTTCGATTCGATTTAGACCCACTATAAACAGACGGATTTAATTTAAATTTTGTATACTTATAAAAACCCGGTAACAATACAATAATTTCATGAATTTATCTTTTTATCCTGTTTAGTTTTTCAAACTATATTTAATTTTCTACCAACTGCAATGAGTGAAAACTAACATTGTGACGTCACACGCGATCGGGTGACGCTTCGGGAGTTGTCGGCGTGTCTTCGGTACTGGATTCAAAGACTAATTTTTATTTTGAAATAACTTTTGAATTATTGCAAAAAAAATAAAAATAAAAACAGTTTTGTTATAAAACTAATATATAATCTTTCCATTTATCACAAAAAAAAATTTAATTCAAATACTCAATTCTTATCCGAGTAAACTGAAATCCATTACCGCCTACCGGTACCTAACAAACTAGTAATTTCCGAATCCTTCTTAGTTAAACGAGTTAAGGCTAGATTAATCTAATTGGACCTACAAATTGTACTATATAGTGTAGTAGCAGTAACATTAATATAATTGCAAGAGCTTATCTTATTAGATTTCCCGACCTTCGCTAACTAGGTACGTAAGGTTAACTAGTATACCTACGTTATGTAAATTTGTCTTTAGAAAGAAACCTGCACAATGTTATACTAATTAAATTCTAGACAATATACCAAAAATTCGTCAGGCATATTATAATAGTCTTCAGTACATTATTTCAATTTATTTCTATTACTTATACTATATATTTATATCTACATTTTATTTATTAAAGCTTTTAGTAAATATTGCTTAAAATAATGATCTTTTACAATATTGAATATTATTTTAAGGTATAAATAGCTTCTTTGTTTGGAGTCACCTCGGCGCGATAGTAAGGATTTACACTACCGCTCACGTATTCTATACCCATATTTACATACACGTCTCAGTTTATTACGTAGATAACTCATTGTTACTCGGCTAAAATCAACAAAGTACACAATAACTATTGCATATGTAGAGTAGATATTTGATTAAAAATAATAAAAATCTTAACTGGATTTAACATTAATTATTCAGTTACTAATTATTCTTTTCTTATTTGAAATCTCTACATTGTAGAGTTTACAGAAACGAATGAATAATTTATTTTATCAATAATAATTTTATTTTAAATATGTCACTTTACAATGCATAGAAATACATTGGAAATACACCAAAATATAAATCCTATCTAGTACAAACAAAAATCTTGCTGATAACGATCTAATTTTTGTAACATCAACATGACTCTATCGCTTTCCTTATTCCTCCGAGAATCGCGACCTATAATTTCGGTTGGCGCTCAGTTTACATCATTTATACTTTAGTGACGATCCAATCTACATTTAACAGGCTTTCTTCTATTACGAAAGCGCGTATTTTCAATTAATCGTAGCAGAGATGTAGCCGTTTAGCGTTTTAACCGACTCGAGCGGTAGCTTTTTTACTACTTATTGTTACGTATTCATTTAATTTTCGATTCGATGTAAATTGTATTACATTATTGTTTTATTTCAACATCTATGTAGAATAGCGTTTTTTTTTGTTTATGATAGATATAGTTGTACACTTTAATTTCGCGCAAATTCAGCATTGTAATCAAGAATGGGACATCTGATGAGAAGTGCGTTCGTGCTTGGCATGGGAAAGGATTATGACGGTAAGATTCACTTAATTACTTCATCATACCAATAATGTATTTGATACTTATCTAACGATGGTTGTTTGTTGTACAACAGGCGATAGTAGCGCCACGCACTGAAAATTTTGGAACTATGTAAATGTCAGCTCCACAGAACATAATATAAAAGTTCTGTCATATAAGTGTTCTGTGGTCAGCTCCATACCTCGTTCTCGTAAAACAAAACGCATGATTCGATAGCATTCGATACATAGGTAAATCTTATAGTTGAAGGCTTGTGTTAATAACTAATGATGTAGTCTATCTGAGTAATTTTGAACAGCGGTGATTGAAAACGACTCCCAATAAAACTTTCAATATGTCAATTATTCAGCAGTAGCATCTGTATTTTTTTGTTATCCAAAAGTTTATATTTTGGATAAGAAACGTTCAAACGTTTTGGAATTAACCTGAATCGTAACTAACTGATTAGGTATATAAAAAAGTTTATTCGATTCAGATTCACCTTACCTACGTACCTAGTCATTAATACAAGTATGATTACCTATTGATTATGATGTATTGGATATTTTATGACTTTTAAAAGCATTCCTGTTTCATATCATAGTTCATACTGTATTCAGTTCATCCTGTTTCATTTTATCTATTGTCTAGCGGATTCGTGAACATGTGCAAAACTCTGAGGAAAAACTTTGATGATACATGGCGCCATCTATTCACATTGTATTGTCTTATATATTTTTTACTTTTTATATCTATTTATCCCCTCTCGGCATAGTAATGGCTACCCCACGTGCGTGCAAACGGTTCGAAAATTTCTGAATTAAAAGTTCATAATTAAATTATATCTGCACAGCTAATTTAATAATGTAAAGCCAATAAATGATCTACTTGAAATTATATTGATGTTATAAAAACACTTTTTACAGCTTATCTGTTATAGGCACATGAACATGATAGGTATCTTTATAAATTATATCTTTATAAATTTATATGATAGGTATCGTCATAATTGAAGCTTTCTCTTATATTAGCGAAAAAAATATAAAAATGGAATAATTAGCTTAGTTGCCTATTTCATACAAACAAACAAATAAAAAAAATATTTCCTCTTTATATTCGTACATATTGATATAGATGTGTAGATACTTTCTCTCTCTGGCCGGCATAGCAATGATAAACTTAAATATGATAAACTTACATTAATTATTAGGGATGCGTTCAATTCATATACATACATATATGTTAAAATAATATATTTTACATCTATTATACCCACTTAGATTAGGTTGTGAAACATTAAGTTGAATAACAGCCCACTAGATGTCGCGTTTTACAACAATAAATTTTCCCCAACTAATAATAATTAATGCTGAATATGTACTAGATACATAATATTATAGACTAGTACAATAATTAAGAATTGCAACAAAATAGAAAAGTAACAGTAAAAATAAAAGGATAAACAAATTACGGTTTCTCGACTTCCGGGGGAAAAATATTGAACCCTTAGTGTCGCGAGTCCGACTCGCACTTAACCGATTTCTAACATTTTAGAATGATTGGTTTACTTTAATGGAATCTGCAAAACTGTAATAATTTAAGGTTTACAAATTCATTACCGCATTGAGTTACTCAATAATTACTTCTAGTGTTCCCAAAACACAGGATGCTTGGGTCCATGGACCATGAATTTTCAATTTTCACTGAAGCCGTTATATACGGACGAAATTAAATTGTTATGAATTATTGATATTATTTACCGTACAGTACATACAGAAAAAGATAACAGTTATTACATATTATGTCAAGTTTATGTCACAGATGTACCTTGGCGGGCTTATCGCTCGTAAGCAACCTTTAGTGAAGATAATAAATGGAATCGTCTGGCATTTATAAAATCTAGTCTAGTTTATATATATTTACAATTCCAAAACCATAGTGTGTCCGACCCTCAACGGCTTAAACGAACAATTGTTATCAAAATGGGCTGAACATTTTACTACAGACATTGTAAGCCTTTTTTTTTAGGTTACTAATGTCTCAAAAAGTATGAATTCAAAAATGCATAGGAAAATAAATGCTTTGTATGGTAGATTTAAGGCTTGCCAGTTGTTTTTGAACCGACAATAAATAAAAGCTATTGTAAATATTTTCCACTGCTATTTTTCATAAAGGAGTGATTTCGAAGCATGGTTTCACGATTTGTCAATGTATACCAAAATACAACTACGTGGATCATAATAGCCGGACACAATATAGTCTGTGCCACTTTTTATTCAAAATAAGGATTACAAATGATGTAATAAGTTTTTCATTGTTACATGCTTATTATATTCGTATCCATTTTGAATTACCTACTTTTTGTAACTCTCAATAGGGAAAATTCAAATTTAACACACGATTACATAACATATTTTATTTTACCTATTTTTCTGGAAAATTGCTTGGTCACTTTTTTTTTTGGACTGAAATCAAAACGCGACTTTTAATCATTTTAACTTTTTATCATAACCATAACATAATATCACAGACTAATAATATTATGATACGCAATGGAACTTGGATATTTTATTACTATTTTAGAAATTCCTTTTATTTGTAAAAAAAATTGCATTATTACTAAATACGAAAACAATTGTCACGTGTTATTAATTTAAAAAATGTTTCCTATTTTTCTGAACTTATGAGTGTACCCTCCCACACGTAATATGTAATATATAAAAAATAAAGTTATATACTTTATAAATAAAAATTAAACGAATACCTTATCCAAAAAAATTTGACGTACAAGATTTCCTAAATCTTTTGAAAATATGTATTATGTTTTGTAATTTTCTTTTGAAAATTTCTTTTTCATATTTCATTTCCTCATCAATTCCTCCTCCTGGCTCATCTGTACTGGCAGCAACGCTCGAATCTGGCTAAGTCCGACCCACATCTCCGCTACGTCCAGTTTTGCTCAACTTTTACAATGTATGAAAAACATTGTAAAAGTTAAGCATATTTTTTATATTTTTACCAGTCATTTTCTTTTTATGATAAACTTACGAAATAAAACTGAAAAATATTTTAAGATTTGTATAATAACCATAAACGTTCTTATTATTTGACTGACGTAAAGCACTCGTGATCTTCGCATTATGCTGATAAACTATGCAAATATTAAAATAATTTTATTACTTGGGCATACAATATGTATATTTATGTCTTAAACACTAGTAAGTACATTTTTTGTTGCTCTGGTTAAAAAGGAGAACGGTCAAGCGTGCATGTGGCCTTCGCACAGAGGGTTCCGGTGATTTTTTAAATTAGTTTTCGTTTAGTTTTTTTTACAAATTTTATATATTTTCATGGCAGATTTTTGCAAACATTAGAGGGGTACCTAGTTTACAAAAATATTATTTTTTCCATGTATACGTATGCTATTTACATCATTCATATTATGTTAATATCAATGGTTGCACTTGTAAGCATTCCCATCGAGTCTCCCCTCACTTTAAAAACTTTTTAATCCCAAAAGTTCGTAAGCCTCGGATCGAACTCATACTTGACCTGTTTTTGATTTATTTACTTTGAAGTACACATAATTTCCTATAGAGTAAATAAGAAGGATACCTTAACCTATTTTACATATTCGTGGCCTTAACTGTTTGTAGTAAGAGGAAGTTTGACAGTTGTTATCTCTGACCGTAAAAAAATCTCGTTAGGTTTTTCATTATCTTGTGTAATTACATGATAGTAAGTGCGACTAGTACAAGTAAATATTGGAGTATGTATAAATGCTTACTTGTTTTTGCGGTTTGCGTATTTTAACATATCACTGTGGAGCAATTAATGCAAATAATGTCAAAGATATCATAAATTAAACAAAACGTTTGTAAGGCCAGTAGACTATAGATGTGTATTTAAATTAAGGAATGTGCATTGAATAACTTAGTGCGTTTATAGTGCGTATATACACGTCATATAAATCACTAGCGACCCGCCCCGGCTTCGCACGGGTGCAATGCTGATACTAAATACACTACAGAAAAATTGTGAACGTTGTAAGTATAGGTATAAAAATATAGCGGCCCGCTCCGGCCTCCGGCATCGCACGGGTATAAATTAATACATAGCCGGGCGGCCGCAAACGCTACGTCCTGCAATTTTTAAATCTGTAATATCTTCGAAAATATTCACTTAAATCATACGGTGTAAAGGGCCATATAGATCTATATTAAATGAACAATGTATCCATGGTATTTAATTGGTTAAGGATTAATGCTGTATTGGTTAAAATCGCTTCGAAAATTAGCCATTATTTGTCGTAAAAAGTAAATGACAAAAAAAAAGTTATTGTGGGTTATCCATAAGAGATAGACATATACCATCGCGGACTTTTCTGTAGACCTTTTCAATGTGTATAATACTTAGTACATTATTTTGATAAAACTCGTAGGGTTCAGCCTGCGTTTGCAATGTAAGCGGAATAAATGTAATTTTTTACGACATCACATTAGAAACCTCAAAAATAACAGTACTTCTCCACTACTTAATGGATCTTATTATACATATAAACCTTCCTCTTGAATCACTCTATCTATTAAAAAAAACCGCATCAAAATCCGTTGCGTAGTTTCAAAGATTTAAGCGTACAAAGGGACATAGGGACATAGGGACATAGGGACAGGGAAAGCGACTTTGTTTTATACTATGTAGTGATATGTTATTAAAATGTGATTATAATTTTTTTTCCGATTAGTGCCAAAGTGCCAAGTAGGCAGAGTAGGTAGCGCTCGTTATAGACCAAATACCATACACATATTGACATATATGTAACTGAAACATTGTACACAATAATTGCAAAGGACACAGGGTTATTTGTACGAGTGATAAGATAGTTGAAGCCGTTTTAATTATTCGGGAAAATTATCTGCTCTAAAAACGCTCAACATAAAATATTATGTTTCAACAACAAACTGAATATCTCCACGACTTATCATTAAAGTATTTAATATATTTAGCGTGCTGCGTCTGTTTATATGAGAATTGTTTATCGAAGGCTAGCTATATGCCTTGGCGCAACGTAAACGACGGAAATTAGCTAAAACGCCAGTGTTTCGGAAACGTCCAGTCGGTTGCGCTCGCACGGTTTTTTTTTTAAGTTTTCCGTTCGCATCGTCAGTGAATACTGAATAGTGAACACTGCACCCGGTGTATCAAGCGATTGTGAACTCTTGCGATGAATTGTTGTGTATCGTGACAATATGTACGGATGGTTTACTAGCACCGGCGTGAGTAAATTTCCTTGTATTTATAGTAATATTGTGTCATACATTTGTGTATTTTTGAGTAAATCCAAGTTAATTTAATTTAGATCGCTGTGCATGAAGAATTGCGTCGATATACTAAGATAGTTAACACGTATTTATTTTCGTTTTAAGTTGATTGCGTATATTTCGGCGTTTATGAAACATTTATTTGTTAGTTTAGGTCTTTAGGATATTAAATTCGACTTTAAATTTAATAACCAAGGCGCGATTTTATTTTTTTATAAAATACAGGCTAAATATATTTTTTATTTGGTGTTTGTAGGTACTTACTACTTAACGAAGAACTTTGCGGTAGTACGTAATTGCCATTTTGGAAAGAGAGGAAGGTAGTAGTACTTTAGAGTAAAATAATAAGACAACTTATACCTACTTAGTAGTCATTGATGAAAAAATTGTTACATAAATAGTAAACCGATATTCAATTGATATTTAATAGTTCATATTTTTTATTCAAGAATTTATTGAAGTGACACTTCTTTATCGGGGTTGGAAAAAAAATTACCTAGTGTAACATTTTTTCGTTACGCGTGACATTTTTACGTTACGCGCCATCTTTTTCTTATCCCTGAACTTTACCACGCGTGATTCGACGTATTTCTGTAAAGTTGCATATAGTAAATTATTTTTAGAAAAATAAGGTCATAAAGAAGTTTCACTTCTTACGTGTGTACACGCATACATTTTTTTTCTATTCAACAAATAGGTCAATGAAATGCTATAATTGAGCAATTTTTAAAGAATAGAAAAATCGATCACGAGGCGTATTAATTATTTAATTAATTTTCAATTGATGTGTTAAATGCGAATAAGTTAATGTTTCTTATTTAAATTTAAACATATATTTTTAAAGCAACATTCACAGGAAATTTATGTAAACTTAGAATATCTACCTACCTACCATTATTTTATTAGACAATGAAAAATATTTCATAAGTGACACTTATTAATTTAGGTATTTCCCTTGTATGTTAGTATCATTTTATACGTAATTCGTTCGAAGAATAGCATGTCAGTTGTATTTTTTATTTTAAATTAGGTAAGTGAGTATAGGTAGGTATGTCGTATCATAGCTTATGTAACATGAACGACTATCGAGTATCATTTTTTGCTTGTACGGTCAAATTTATGCAAAATTATAAACAATCACATAAATTCCAATTGATATTGTTAATGCATTAAATACCTAGCTGTAAACTGACCCATAGGAAATGCTGACAGCTGAGCACATTCATGAAAGTAGTAGTCATATAATACGTCTATACGTACCTTTTGGGTATATACGAAATTTTTGTCCAACCCCGATAAAGAAGTTTCACTTCAAAAAAAAGTTTAATTTTGAAGTGAAACTTCTTTATCGGGTTTGGAAAAAAATTTAGTGTAACATTTTTTCGTTACGCGTGACATTTTTCCGTTATGCGCCATTTTTTTCTTACCCCTACCACGCGTGATTTGACGTATTTCTGTAAAGTTGCATACATAGTAAATTGTTTTTTGAAAAATAAGGTCATAAAGAAGTTTCACTTCTTCTTACGTGTGTACACTAGTACACGCACACATTTTTTTTATTATCTCGGGTCAACTCGGAGATGGCAGGACAAGCGGCTAGTGTTTATTGAATTACCATCATATTTGATGAAGGAATTTATGTAGTATATATAAAATATTTTTTATCAATGAATGGCCTTCACACATAAGGTATCATTCGTTCGGTAAATACAATTGAGATATGGTTATGATAAAACATTAATAGAGCTATCACTTAACACGTTAGTATACAAATACAGTTCCAGCGAGATCTCTAACCACAGCACAGAATACTTAATAGTAGCTCACGCACCACAGCTTCCCGTAACAGATAATTCATTAAATAAATTGATTTCATTGATATCACGCCTCTATATAGATAACATAATATCCTTTTAATAAATGATTGCTATTTAATGTTGGAGATAAAAATTGAATTAGGTCAATTAAAGAGAACGGTGAAGGAAAACATCGTTAAGAAACCGGCATGTCGAAGAATAAAAAGTTTGACGCCATATTGTGACATCTGTCAACACTCAACCCGCACTTGGCCAGGCTAGGCGTGGTGGATTACGGCCTGAATACGGGTGGCCCGTGTCCCAGCAGTGGGAATATGGCTGATGATGATGATGAATTAAAGAGAAACTAATTAATAGTTATGATTAACGCGTTTTATTTATTTAATTATTACAATAAAGGTGCTAACAGAAACACTAGTAGTATTTTATATATTTTATAAAGAAAAATTTTAAATTTCCTCCACAAATATAGGAAATGTTGTTATACATATTTAGGAAATATATTATTATCTGTTCCAATTGTGTTGCCAAGCTCAAAAATCTCAGTAACGTATTTTAGGATAAGCAGCCGCAACTGGTAAAATTAATTTCAGAACAAATATGTATTATCTTTTTCTTTTTAATAATTAAATTTCTGTAGATATTCAAGCAAAATTAATTAATGTTTTACTATTAGTAGTATTAGTATTTAATTACTTGTCACTTTGTCATAAACGAAAAGTAAATAGACAATACATATATACCTACATATATAAAATATTATATGTATACTAGCGGTCCGCCCCGGCTTCGCCCGTGGTACATATGAAAAATAGATGTTGGCCGATTCTCAGACTTACCCGATATGCACAGAAAATTTCATGAGAATCGGTCCACCCGTTTCGGAGGAGTATGCAGACTAACATTGTGACACGAGAATTCGTGCCAGCGTACAACATATGAAATATTTTTATTTTCATAAATTTAAGTGAAACAGTTGCAAAAGGTACCTACATAATATGTTTACAGAGTAGCTATAATCGTATATCAATACAGTATCTGTTATTTAGTAATTAATTATTTTATACTGGTAATGACTAATGAAAATACAGTAAATATTGCTATGACCATTATTATTAAATATTTATTCAGGTACGTAAAGCTGGCGATGAAAAATTAGCGAAATTAAAAAAAAACAACACCAGAATTTGTTGCTTATTTGTTGCTAATTAGTTGCTATAATGACGATTTTGTTGCTCAACCCGTTTGCTGAAAATCAGCAACAGTTCTAGCTTAACGTTAAGGTAGCGTGAAGAAATCGGAAAAAGGGATGGATCGTTGCAAAAATGCAGGTGAATTTGTTGCTAATTTGTTGCTGCATAAAAACAGTGAAAATTTTAAATTTTTTTCATTGGCGCCAAAAATAACACTGGCCACGTCAACTTAATTGTCGATTTTCGGTAGTGAAACATAAAAAAAAATTTGTTGCTCCTCACATCGTTCACTGGCACAGTGTACAAAGCCAGAAACAAAATAGAAACCGGAAGTAGAGTTAATTTTGAAACCGGTTTGCTAGAAATTCGTCCACGCCAGCTTAACTGTCGATTTTCGGTAGAGAAACATAAAAAAAAATTTGTTGCTCCTCACATCGTTCACTGGCACAGTGTACAGAGCCAGCAACAAAATAGAAACCGGAAGTAGAGTTAATTTTGAAACCGATTTGCTAGAAAATCGTCCACGCCAGCTTAACTGTCAATTTTCGGTAGTTAAACATAAAAAAAAAATTGTTGCTCCTCACATCGTTCACTGGCACAGTGTACAGAGCCAGCAACAAAATAGAATCCGGAAGCAGAGTTAATTTTGAAACCGGTTTGCTAGAAATTCGTTCACGCCAGCTTAACTGTCAATTTTTGGTAGTGAAACATAAAAAAAATTTGTTGCTCCTCACATCGTTCACTGGCACAGTGTACAGAGCCAGCAACAAAATAGAAACCGGAAGTAGAGTTAATTTTGAAACAATTTTTTTTTTATGTTTAACTACCGAAAATTGACAGTTAAGCTGGCGTGGACGATTTTCTAGCAAACCGGTTTCAAAATTAACTCTACTTCCTTTTTCTATTTTGTTGCTGGCTCTGTACACTGTGCCAGTGAACGATGTGAGGAGCAACAAATTTTTTTTTTATGTTTCACTACCGAAAATCGACAGTTAAGCTGGCGTGGACGATTTTCTAGCAAACCGGTTTCAAAATTAACTCTACTTCCTTTTTCTATTTTGTTGCTGGCTCTGTACACTGTGCCAGTGAACGATGTGAGGAGCAACAAATTTTTTTTATGTTTCACTACCGAAAATCGACAGTTAAGCTGGCGTGGACGAATTTCTAGCAAACCGGTTTCAAAATTAACTCTACTTCCGGTTTCTATTTTGTTGCTGGCTCTCTACACTGTGCCAGTGAACGATGTGAGGAGCAACAAATTTTTTTTTTATGTTTCACTACCGAAAATCGACAGTTAAGCTGGCGTGGACGAATTTCTAGCAAACCGGTTTCAAAATTAACTCTACCTTCGGTTTCTATTTTGTTGCTGGCTCTGTACACTGTGCCAGTGAACGATGTGAGGAGCAACAAATTTTTTTTTTATGTTTCACTACCGAAAATCGACAGTTAAGCTGGCGTGGACGATTTTCTAGCAAACCGGTTTCAAAATTAACTCTACTTCCTTTTTCTATTTTGTTGCTGGCTCTGTACACTGTGCCAGTGAACGATGTGAGGAGCAACAAATTTTTTTTTTATGTTTCACTACCGAAAATCGACAGTTAAGCTGGCGTGGACGATTTTCTAGCAAACCGGTTTCAAAATTAACTCTACTTCCTTTTTCTATTTTGTTGCTGGCTCTGTACACTGTGCCAGTGAACGATGTGAGGAGCAACAAATTTTTTTTTTATGTTTCACTACCGAAAATCGACAGTTAAGCTGGCGTGGACGAATTTCTAGCAAACCGGTTTCAAAATTAACTCTACCTTCGGTTTCTATTTTGTTGCTGGCTCTGTACACTGTGCCAGTGAACGATGTGAGGAGCAACAATTTTTTTTTTATGTTTCACTACCGAAAATCGACAGTTAAGCTGGCGTGGACGATTTTCTAGCAAACTGGTTTCAAAATTAACTCTACTTCCGGTTTCTATTTTGTTGCTGGCTCTGTACACTGTGCCAGTGAACGATGTGAGGAGCAACAAATTTTTTTTTATGTTTCCCTACCGAAAATCGACAGTTAAGCTGGCGTGGACGAATTTCTAGCAAACCGGTTTCAAAATTAACTCTACTTCCGGTTTCTATTTTGTTGCTGGCTCTGTACACTGTGCCAGTGAACGATGTGAGGAGCAACAAATTTTTTTTTATGTTTCACTACCGAAAATCGACAGTTAAGCTGGCGTGGACGAATTTCTAGCAAACCGGTTTCAAAATTAACTCTACTTCCGGTTTCTATTTTGTTGCTGGCTCTGTACACTGTGCCAGTGAACGATGTGAGGAGCAACAAATTTTTTTTTATGTTTCACTACCGAAAATCGACAGTTAAGCTGGCGTGGACGAATTTCTAGCAAACCGGTTTCAAAATTAACTCTACTTCCGGTTTCTATTTTGTTGCTGGCTCTCTACACTGTGCCAGTGAACGATGTGAGGAGCAACAAATTTTTTTTTTATGTTTCACTACCGAAAATCGACAGTTAAGCTGGCGTGGACGAATTTCTAGCAAACCGGTTTCAAAATTAACTCTACCTTCGGTTTCTATTTTGTTGCTGGCTCTGTACACTGTGCCAGTGAACGATGTGAGGAGCAACAATTTTTTTTTTATGTTTCACTACCGAAAATCGACAGTTAAGCTGGCGTGGACGATTTTCTAGCAAACCGGTTTCAAAATTAACTCTACTTCCGGTTTCTATTTTGTTGCTGGCTCTGTACACTGTGCCAGTGAACGATGTGAGGAGCAACAAATTTTTTTTTTATGTTTCCCTACCGAAAATCGACAGTTAAGCTGGCGTGGACGAATTTCTAGCAAACCGGTTTCAAAATTAACTCTACTTCCGGTTTCTATTTTGTTGCTGGCTCTGTACACTGTGCCAGTGAACGATGTGAGGAGCAACAAATTTTTTTTTATGTTTCACTACCGAAAATCGACAATTAAGTTGACGTGGCCAGTGTTATTTTTGGCGCCAATGAAAAAAATTCAAAATTTTCACTGTTTTTATGCAGCAACAAATTAGCAACAAATTCACCTGCATTTTTGCAACGATCCATCCCTTTTTCCGATTTCTTCACGCTACCTTAACGTTAAGCTAGAACTGTTGCTGATTTTCAGCGAACGGGTTGAGCAACAAAATCGTCATTATAGCAACTAATTAGCAACAAATAAGCAACAAATTCTGGTGTTGTTTTTTTTTAATTTCGCTAATTTTTCATCGCCAGCTTTACGTACCTTATTTATTCTGTAGTTTGTAAAGGTAATTTTAAAAGTCACGGAAGATAGATATCGATAATTTAAGAAATCATGTGTCTAAATATCCCTGTCGCAGCATATGAAGATGAGTTTGAAAACAGAAATGCAATTATTTATCGATACTATTAACGCTTGAAATATTTTTTTCCTTAAAGTAGATATTTCTGTATTGATATTCGAAATTATACATATAAATCACGAATAACGCATAGTCACGATATTGACGTAAAAGCTTCAATAAGTATAATATTAGTACAAGATCCCACCGCAGGATTAGTGCGTTCATAGTTTTTTTGACGAAACCAAAATTTTATGTACCTAGGTATATTCATAATTAGGAGAATATAATATATCGACTAGGTTGCCAATCATAATTTGGCCACAAGCATGTTTAATAAAAAAAATTCACAGCGATTTTTAGGAAAAAAATTCCGTTCACTTGTTATTTATAGTCTACATCACGGCAAATTTCATAAAGATTCTAAAAAACCACGGTTGCCGTCTTTCACCTGGCCGCAGCCCGCAACACCTACGCAGCCTGGTGCAAACAGGTATGATTTCAACCCATTTATACGCTACACGTTCATAATGCACATTTATGTATCATATATCAAATTAAAGCTATTGGTTTTTCTTTTAATTATCATATATGTTTGCCAAATTAAATCCAGCCGCAAATGAGGGTTGCTGGATGTTAAAGACGATGAATATTAATTAAAAATGCTTGCGGTCAAAATTTGACTGGAAATCTAGTCGATATATTACTTTTCTCCTAATTATAAATATATGTACTTACATAAAATATTGGTTTCATCAAAAAGCTATGAATGAAGTGAATGTAAAAAAAAGTATGAAAAAAGTAATCCTGCAGTGGGATCTTAGACTATAATGTAGTACATAATAATATATTGAAAATAATTTATATATCATAATATAATCATACCATCGTTCAAAAAAAATGTTTACTCAACAAATCATTTTAATAATGTACATATATACAATATGTATATAATATATAGGTACTTACTTAAATTTGAAGTAAAAATAGTAGTTTTCCGCTAGCGGGTTTACTCGCGTAGTCAAAGGAAAATTGATTCCAATTTATGGAATTAGAAATTAGATCGCTCAGCATAGTAAAAATTAGCCTATGTCACTACCTAGCTTTTGAACTATTACCAGACACAAACATATCATATTATCGCCCTGTCGTGGCCATATCGTAGATTTGCTCATTTCATGATATGATCGATCATTTCACGAAATGGCCGCATTTCATGAAATGGCCAACATAGTTTGATCAAATCGTTAAATCGTCAACGTTTCACGATTTGGTTGGTTTGAATTATTATAATATATATATATATATTTAATATATATATATAATATTATTGTGGCCAAACTAAATTGGCCATTTCATGAAATGAGCAAATGTACGATATGGCCACGACAGCTCCTTTGTATTTGTGAAAGACGGACAAATAAAGAAATAAACAGATAGTCGCATTTATAATACCTACCAGTATAGGATTAATAGTATTATTTAATATTGAATGTTAATGCCACAGTGAGTAGTGACCATAGTCAATCTAAATAACAAGACATGTGTTGATTTTGGCAACAGTGGTTTTCATACTAATTATGACATTATAGCAGTTCTAGTGTCTTGTTTAGATTTCTATGGTAGTGACGCATGATTCATCTTACGTCTTGACTGATATAAGCTGATTAGCCCAGTTAGAGCGTATACGCACTATGCGGGTAGCCGCATTGCGGGTAGCCGTCCGGCTGACCGCAAGCACAATTATGTACGTAACCGCAGACCGCACAGTGCGCATATAAATGAATATTACGTACATAATTGTGCTTGCGGTCAGCCGGACGGCTACCCGCATAGTGCGTCTACGCTCTTATTGTTTTCTCCTGAAAATCAGTTGAACGCACTCATAGAGATAAGAACAATAAGGTTACGGTAGGTGATCCGCTAAAATAAAATAGTATTGTAATTAAGCAAAGCTGATTAATAATACTTTTGTAAATAATCCAAAACACACGATTTATTTAATCTTTTATATATGTTTCATATATTTATACCTTTTCATCACAATAACTAAGGGGAAAAAAGCAAATACTTATAAATTATTTTATTTACTAGCTCTCCTCAAGCTCAAGCGCTTAAATCGTCCTCTCCACAGACATAGATCTATGTCTGTGGTCCTCTCGAATCACTCTGTAAAAAAACCGCATCAAAATCGTTACCACAAAATATAAATATTGCTCTAGTGGCACAATCCAGGGAGGAAACAGGGACGTTTGTATGGAAAAACGGCTCTTTTGTTTGTTCTTAACTTCGTATCTGTTAAAATATTAGCGATGTTAAACATATTAAATCTGTATTTCTGTTAGCTTTTATCTCGAGTAGGTACCTCAGAACAAAAGATTCTTACAAAACGTACGTAGTTACCTATGTGTAGTTGTTTAATAATACAATACCTAGGGAAATAATATAATGAGTTGACAAACTTAGACCTCATTCACACGAGAGCTTTTTTAACGTCCGTTAAAAAAGCGTCCAAATAGAACAAATGCATTCCCAAGTATATGTTCACACGTCAGCGCTTTTAAAGCGCGACGCTTTTTTATCGCGCAGTGTTCTATTTTCAACGCTCGGCGTTGGGCGTTAAATAAAATAGACCATAGGAAACTTCTTACTATTATTCAGACGAGCGCTAAAAAAGCGCCGGCGCTGCGTTCAGTATGCCGCACGCTCGCTCAGCGGTAGCACGTGTTTGTTGTGCTTATAATCATCAGAAAATCGATACGATGTCGTGGATTGTTGATCCCGAACTATTAATTATAGATGTGGAGTCTCGTCCGTTCCTGTATTCAAAATCGTTATAGACATTTGAAAATAATTAAAAAAATTCCGGGGTATTGCCTTAACTCTTCGTACAGTGTCACAAACTGCCCTTTTAAGTATCTCTGTTCATTCAGAGGATGTACCCAGAATGCCTTTTGTTTTCATTTTCGTCTTTTAATAACACAAATCGCTAGTGCCAATCTTTCTTTCTTTCTTTCTTTCAAATATACCTAACATATAAAAATTAAAACAGTAGGTATTTTTATCATATTCCTTTAAGTAACATGTTTATCGATGACGAGTTTGAACAAATACCTAAGTAGGTACCTACAAGTGGTTTATTAAGAACAAACTTTCCGAGGAATTCTAAGCAAATATAATAATATAAATATCATAAAGATATTACGCAACTGACATTACGTAATTATTTTAGCAGAAACCATTTCCACGTCTTACTGAAGCCAGAGACGAGACATGAGTGATTTTAAAGCGTTAGTATGAACAACCACAGAGAGAACGTTTAAAAAGCGCCAACGCCGGGTTTTAACGCAACGTTCTCTCTGTGGTTGTTCATACTAACGCTTTAAAATCACTCATGTCTCGTCTCTGGCTTCAGTAAGACGTGGAAATGGTTTCTGCTAAAATAATTACGTAATGTCAGTTGCGTAATATCTTTATGATATTTATATTATTATATTTGCTTAGAATTCCTCGGAAAGTTTGTTCTTAATAAACCACTTGTAGGTACCTACTTAGGTATTTGTTCAAACTCGTCATCGATAAACATGTTACTTAAAGGAATATGATAAAAATACCTACTGTTTTAATTTTTATATGTTAGGTATATTTGAAAGAAAGAAAGAAAGAAAGATTGGCACTAGCGATTTGTGTTATTAAAAGACGAAAAAGAAAACAAAAGGCATTCTGGGTACATCCTCTGAATGAACAGAGATACTTAAAAGGGCAGTTTGTGACACTGTACGAAGAGTTAAGGCAATACCCCGGAATTTTTTTAATTATTTTCAAATGTCTATAACGATTTTGAATACAGGAACGGACGCGACTCCACATCTATAATTAATAGTTCGGGATCAACAATCCACGACATCGTATCGATTTTCTGATGATTATAAGCAGAGGCGGCTCGCCCTAAGGAGCGCTGGTGCAGTGAACTCCCATAAATAATTATAATAAAATCATACTCCTTAATTTAATTATTAACATTAATTATTACTATTTAAAATCAATCGTAATCTTTAAAACTACTGTTAATACCAATGAATATATCCATCATTCCATCATCCCATACACCTGTATAATACCTACTGTATTAATGTAACGCGCGAAGCGGTGCGCTCACGATTGCGATCCAATGAAAAAAGATTTAGTACATTTCCTAATACGAAATCCAATAGGAGTGAAAGAGAGGGTTTTGCCAAAGCCCTGCGCGTGAAACAAAAGATTTTCTATGGAAAAGTAGCAAAATTCAGAGCGGCGCACCCGCAAACGTTGCCGGTTCGTTTTTACCGCCCGGCAGGACAGCGATAGCGCGCGCGGCGCGGTGCGACGTTGCCAGTTACCACTTCTATTAATATAAACAAACACTCGAGTCAACTTCAATGCTCGCGCGCGATTCATGCAATTTTCTAATTAAAATTATAAAATACGTGTTGAAATAGCCTGTAGTTATCAGTATTACTTGTGAGTGTTAAAATGAACAATAATTATAATGTGGCGTTCATTAAAAAGTGTGATAAAACGTTACAAATTCGGCTTGAATGTAAAGCTATGGGACCGCCACGGCCTGAACTTGATCTTACGCAAAAATGTACGACAAAAACGAAAACATATACGCGTGTGTTTAAATCTGAACAATATGTGAAAACACCGTGGTTGTGTGGTTGTGATGAAAGCAACAACAGATATTTACGAATGTCTTGTCGCTTTAAGTTATAGATATTTTTGCACACCAAAAAGAAAGACGTATGTATTTCCTTTATAAGTAATTTTTTTGATAAATGTACTGCTTTACACCATGTATTTTCAGTGTTTTATTTCAAGTGAACACCCATAAAATTTTGTCACGAGCCGCCTCTGATTATAAGCACAACAAACACGTGCTACCGCTGAGCGAGCGTGCGGCATACTGAACGCAGCGCCGGCGCTTTTTTAGCGCTCGTCTGAATAATAGTAAGAAGTTTCCTATGGTCTATTTTATTTAACGCCCAACGCCGAGCGTTGAAAATAGAACACTGCGCGATAAAAAAGCGTCGCGCTTTAAAAGCGCTGACGTGTGAACATATACTTGGGAATGCATTTGTTCTATTTGGACGCTTTTTTAACGGACGTTAAAAAAGCTCTCGTGTGAATGAGGTCTAAGCGTCGCTTATTAGCTAGTGGACGTTGCGTCTGAAGTGTTCATCAAAGTTTAAAATATATCTACATACAAGTTTACCATAAAAATCGTTACTTTCATATTAAAATACATCAAAGAAAACTATCGTGTAGTGTAAACAGATATCGTGTCAAAGAAACCTTTGTATGTAAAAGCAAGAGATCGTGTTTGTTGTAGCGCCTTATAATGTTTGAGGAGCCGTCGATCGACAACAATATTATGTAGCGGTTCAAATGTTATCTTACTGCCAAGGCTATACATCTAGTCTACGATGTATAGAAAAATACTTCCGAATAAGTGCATAATTTACTTTGACTCGTTGACTTGCATAGCTGGTCGCTATTTAATTAATCAGCGCCAATAGTGTCACTTTTATCTCATTTCTGTTTAGTCTCCAAGTTAATAACAAATCAGTATCGCGTAAACCTTATGCGAGATGTGATGTACATCGTGTCCTTGTATAAGCGAATCGCGAAGTGTAATTTTGACTATGGAGTTTCAATATTATGGGAATTTGGATCGGTCTACGAGAAGAATTCAGGAACAGCCTTGGTGGGATGAAGAAGACACGCTCACTGATCGACAGCTTAATGGTAAGAGACTTGACCCGCTAGCGTATGTGTGTCCGGTCAAGTTCAATGCCAATAATGATTTATTTATTATGTCAATATATAATCAGTACCTTCATCATTAGAGCTTATTAATTTTAACATTATAAGGTTTTTGGCTTATTCTAACAAATAAGTGCCTTGCTAAGAGTTTTTAAAATTAGATCTTGTGTAATTAGATATATTCTAATAACCTTATGTTTTATGGCAATGCGGTCAGTTATTGCTATATGGAAAAGGCAACGATCAACAATAGGATTTAATATTATATCCATTTAAAGTTTTAACTATGTAAGTATGTACCTATCTGTTATCTACAACTTCTACGAGGTATATATCAATAATCATTTAACCGATAAACGCGACGAAAGATGACTGTGATTTACTAATTATATGACTCGTAGTTACATACGTAACGTAGGTATTAATAATACGTGAATAAATAATAAATTATGAAATCGTGTGTACAGTGTAAAGTCCCTATGTGTGAGGTAAATCAGGGAACTTCCCTCTACACATCGTATTTGTCCGTCTTAGTCAGGTGTGTAAAACCTTTACGACATAGGCCTTCCAACCCGAACTAAAAGGCGTTTAACTACAATAATTAATCATCGAAAGAAATGTAATGATCTTATGTCAATAATTAAGCATCATTAAATATTTTATGTTTATAAACATCATAGAGCCAACTGACAATTATTAATAATTAACAATTTCGTATTATGCAAAAAATATAACATATACCCTACATATTAACTAACAGTTAGGTTTGGTTAAATTCATCGTTAATAAGTTTATTTTTTTTTCTTAGCACAATGAGTTATGAATATTTATGCAAAGATGAATGTCACTTTTTTTTTTCAGTAAAAACGATAGTCGATAATAAGAATATTATGTACTTTTAAGTGTAGGTATATTTTAAAAAGAAAACATTAAAATATACTTACAAATCAAAAGGTTCGATACTCATGGTCTAGACGAAACCAGGATGTATCGATTAAAGATAATTTTAGAAACGGTTTTCTAAATATACTCCGGGTACAGTGGCAACCTTTCACACTTTATGTGTGTACTGCTAAAACGGACGATTTAAGTACAAAAAAAATAATTTTTAATCAAATAGAGCGATCAATAGTTGTTTGTTTGTTTTGTTAATTATTATATAATTACTTATTAATTAAACCTTTTATACTTTTTTGTTTCAATTTTTTTTTTATTCTCGTGTACTAAATTGTAGGATCTAGGTAAATATTGATTTCTCTAATAGGTGAAGATTTTATAAATTACATTTTAAAGTAAATACTGTTATCATTTAACAGGTGATTAACCGTTGCGAGGCATACATTGTCTTATAAAATATTATGGGCAATGAACTCAAACGTCAACTTCCATATCATCTTAACAAATACTTTGAAGTAAGCAAATTGAATATTGCTTCGAAGGGATCAATATTTCTTAAACAAAGCATTGAGTAGGTATCGATCTATGGTAGCCAGCGTACCCTGAAATGACATAGTAAAATTGAGTGTAGGTTATCGAGGTCATCGTACACCAGGTCAGCGGTCACTGTATTAAAATATCCTAATGTATGCTTTTATGTTTTAACAACATGCTCAACAACAAATAACCATACGATTTACCTGATTCATTTTTATAAAACGTTACTCCTGTTCTGTATGTTAGGCAAAGATGTTTTGCGTCGTTAAGTATTTGCTCCAATAATAAAATCGTTCTACATTTTTTATCTCGATTAATGAAAGATTTTTTAAGTCCACAAATAATTTAATCAAGTTTAAAGTTTGGATTCTCAAAACTAGTCTTCATATTTCATCAATTAAAATTTCAACCTCATTAAATTTAAGGATCAATTAGATAAAGAAAAAATAATGCTTTCTAGTTGCCGATTATTTTTTGTGTTTAAAACTGAAAAAAAAAATGACTTTCTAATCAAAGCAAACTTTTTTTGATTCGAAATAAGATACTTAATTATTTACCTACTAAAGTTTTATATAATAATATACTTTATTTAATAAATAAAAGAGCTTATCAAAAGGTAATTTTGTTAAAATTGATGATAAGTATAGTAAATTGCCGTCATGCGTTTCATTGGATAGTTTACTTCGAAGATGAAATACGAACCTCCAACTATATGACCAAGTTACAGTTTCAGAGCCAATTTTCTTTTTTATAACCGTCCTAGGCTAGCAGTGGGTTAAGCAAATATCGTGGCACCGTTGTTTTAATTGAATCGCCTGCACGAACTACGAATTCAATTTCAATCTCTGTATGCGACAGTTTAATATTATATTCCTACGTTATGTTACTTTTACATTATATGTCACGCGGAATGCATGAAGGGTTGTAGAGTAAAATGTTAATTACGTATATTATTTCTATAACGTACATTTTATACTTATCTCACACTTATGTGCACATTATGTCATGTCTGCGAGCCGCACTATGCTAGTATTATAGAGATAACTATGACCTGACGATGCACATTTTAGCTGATTCCAAAAAAAAATTATATCCATAAATATATTTTTATATGTAATATAACAAATATTCCGCAATGTGTATCAGATACGCTCGCGCGATATAATTAAACCTTGTAATTCGTTAAAAAAATATTTACTTTTTAAAGATAAATGTTCATTTAACCAAATACGGTTGTGTGTATTAGATTATTTTATTAGGCAGACACAACAAAAGGCTTTTAAATTGTCAACTATATTATACCTGTGTATATAAATCACGTGTTAACATGTTTGCTTTGATCACGTAACACGTATAAATTTCATTTTATTACTTCAGTACGTCATCATCTATAAAATTTGCAAACATTTGTAATAAAGAGGAATATCATGTGTCAATATTATCTGACTTAACTTACCCTTAAATTATAATATCTCAAGCTGGATGTTTTAAGAATTCAAACAAACAAACTCAAACTCAAACTAAACTCTTTATAAAACTAAGTAAAATTACAATACAACACTTAACTTTGTAAACGCTAATATTGATAAACCCTTAGGGCGCGTTCCCACCGTGTCGTGACGACAGATAATCGTGTAGTTTTAAGTGTCGTGGCTTATATGTTTAAATGGAGGTGTTCACATTTAGAACGACACAATTTACTGTCGTCTACGACAGTTTTTGCAGTGACGACACTTTGTCGTGACAGTGGGAACGGCAAACACGACAGTCGTAAAACGATAAAAAAATCGTGGACGGCAACTCTATGACGTCCATTGAACTCAGGGGAGTAAACGCACTAGTAATCAACAAGCGAACGCAGAGGCGACTAGATTTGTAGCTTGCTTATGATGTGTAAACGACAAAGCGACTGCCAGGAAACGATAAAATGTCGTCGCGATCCAATGGGAACAGCTAGATACGACAGTCGCTTAACGATAAAAATGTTGACGACAAACAATCGTTATAATGGGAACAGGTAGAGACGACAGTCGTCGAACGATAAATTAGTCGTTACGACATAGTGGGAACGCGCCCTTATGAAAATACTGTAATTATTGTAGTTTACACTACTGCAACTGCTGCAGCTGAAATATTGTATAGAGGTTATTCAAAACATCATTAATTATAATAATATATTTTATTACCTTCAGCCTTCCTTCAGCATTAAATTACTTTGAATTTACAATTAAAATTTAAGTTTTGCTACCACATCGTTCATAGCATAAAATTCTTTTTTTGCAGGTAAGTGGCATGCCAGAGACACCTTACAGATGCCATCATGAGAGAATGCATGGTGGTCCCTCCCTACACCTCAACGTTTGCCAGCTAGGTACGTCATATTGTGTATTCTCGTCTGAATGTTACTACACACTGCTATACACTATCCATACTAATCAATTAATTGAAATGCACACATGAAATGCGGAATATGAATACGTTGTACATTTTGATATGTTGTATGTTACGTAGGAGCTATCTTTTAATGGAAAATCTATCGTAAACAGAGCCATGAAGAGTAAAAGTCTTAGTTTATTCGTATGATTTGCTTTGTTACATTATATTACGTATTACGATATGATATTGTTATTTGTGTTGCGATTTGTATTGTGTATCATACTCAATGTCATTGTCGAGTGTTTTTCTGTTTAAGTGCTTATAGGGTTATAGCCTATAGGTGGTTATAGGTACGTGCACAGAACATATAAAGAGAGGTGGTACATGGTAGGTAGAAATTATATAATGGATTGGTTAGCGATATCACCAATTTCGTTAATGGATTTAACGAATTCATACGATGGCAAAAATCCTTTCATTTGATTAATGAATTTTATATTCCCGATTTCTTTCACTTCACCTTCCAAATTGTATTGAAAAAATACGTAGGTAAAAGAACCTACAAACATATTCTGAACCTTTAAGTAAAAAGGCCCTGTGAACTACCTCCAATCCAAATGACATCATCAGACAACAATTAAGAGCTAGCGCGCCCGAGCAACTTTGTCTCCGCAACTATTTTGTCTCTCCCATCAATTGTATGGGGAGTTGCGTCGCTACGTGCGCGCACTTTCATACTAGCCCATGCGCGCTTGCTCTAAAAGTCATTCTAGATATGAGCATAAATCCGAAAATAATCTCATTATTCTTTAAAAACGTCAGTGACAGAAATTGTGTGAATATTGAATACTTCTACAAATAGAAGTAAAATATTGTTTCCTTCTTCAGTTGAGACCTTAAAATTATCTAAAACGGTCATCAAAAATGAGTAGGAACCCCATTCGAAATCCTGTGTAGGATTTCTTTGTTATATTATCGAAATATATGCGTACATTCCTCAATTTTTATACTTCCTTCTTCACGTTCAACTCTCTACGTCAGATTTATTCATATTTGCAAAATGTATCGTGTCAACTGATTATATTAAATTAATTTTGTAAATATAATAGATAAATGGTAATTCTCTACCGGTAGGCGGGGCAGGCGGCTACGTCACCAACGGCTAAATACTTCCCGATCTATAAATGACAATACAATTATAATATCTTATGGTAGGCCAACCTTGAATACTGCCAAGTGCCAATACAAACGCGTTGGAGTTATGCTTAGTTCATTTTCCGTTAGTACTATTTAATTAATCAAACAGGTGCAATAGAGTCAAGCCGCATGCGTCATAACGTTGTTATCAGTTTAAAAAATATAAACTTTCTTACCAGCCGTGTAATGCTTTTGTATCTGGAAGAAAAATTAATTTTAAGGCTTAATGAATAACTAAGAAATTATGAATTTCAATAATAATTAATTTCAAGAACATGCTAATGTTCTTAATTTAATATTTATAATATTATAAACACGAATGAAAGGACGAATGTATAATAGTTAGTCCATCACGTCATGTCAGTGTATTAGCTGAATGGATTTTGATAAAATTAAGCACATGAATGAAAGTTGGGACTTGGGACCTAGAGCAACACAGGCTCTCTTATTTTCCGGGTAATGAATATAACTGCAGGATGAAGCTACCTACTATTACAATGAAAAACGAGGAAATTATATATGTAGATATATATATATATATATACAGGGTGTCCCACTGTTGGTATACTAAGCTCAAAGGAGGTTATAGTTTTGCATACGCTGAGTACGTAAAAAATAATTAAAAAATTCCAGATGCATTTTTTTTTCAAATAGATGAATTCTTAAAACTCTATGTGTACACCCATAACAAGCGAGCCGCCCAACTTTGCCACCAGCACGTGAGCTATCGTTTAAGATTATGTTTTCATAGATAAAATGCTCATATTAGAGAAGCGGTATATGCCGGCTGCGCGAAGCTAGAGAAGAAAACATGGATTTTCAGGAAAAATTTAGCAAAAAATTTTGGACGTAATTTTTTTTTAAAGTATTTCTTACGTGATCAGTGTATGCAAAACTACAAGTTCCTTCGCGCTTAGTATACCAAGAGCGGGACACCCTGTATATATATATATATATATATATTATTTATAACTACCCAAATGAAATGATTACGAAAAGTGTAATTTAGATTCATAGCCAAAACACGATGATATCAATAAATAATTCGTTTTCGGGCTAATTATAAAGAAATTCCAATTATTCGAAGCTAACAACTACCATTGAAGCCATAATAAAGCGAAAAAAAGAATGTAAAACTCGCATGTCGAAGTGTGAAGAATATTTCTTTAACATGCCATCGCATGGTGTAGGCCGTAGGGAATGCAGTGCATACAGGACAGGTGAAAGATACGGATGGTCCTCATACGGCTTCTTCCTTAATCCGGGATAAAGTTACGCGGTTTATTTTGTTTGATCATGTGTATTACCTGCATTTTTAACACGATTTTATTAGCTTTATCTATGTTTCTATGCTTGTATGCTTGTATGAAATCGACTGTTTTAAAATAAGAGCAAGACCCACTTTAAACGAATATAAATCAAACTTTATACACTTATCAAGGATCGGTGGCAAGGCAATAATTTCATGTTTGTCTTATTAATACGTGCTTTTTTCATTGAGATTATATTACTACGTATGGAGGAAACACCACGAACAAAATCTGTGCGCCATTTTTTTGCTCTAAGTTTTAAAAATTATTATCTAGTTAGGTACTTACCGATGTTAAGTTATGTTAGTCACTTTTCCGTATTATTTGTATTATTTGTGCAATATCGTAACACACACGAAGGCATATTTGATGCATTTCACTTTAAAACAAATAAAAATGAGCGTGCAGTTAAACCATATGGCTTATGTTGAGCGGAACATAAGTGATGTAGGCGGTGTCGTCTCCATATGTATATCTAAATGGCTTTTTTACTATTTTTTGGGATACAAAAGCTTCATGTACCTAGTGGTTGTAAATTATCATCAATCCTGTGTTCTTATAACCTTGGACGTGTATGGATTATGGAACTATTCATTGTGTATAATTCGACAAACAATTGGCCGATCGATGTTTTATTACTATCTTGACAAACATATTACAAAATGTGCCATTGATTTTATTACTCTAAGCCTTATAGCATAATATTATAATACTTAAATACCTACCCTAAAGGTCTTTATGGATGTTGTCTTATTTAACTCAATATGTACCTACAAATTATATGATCTGTATTTTCCTCGTGTTTTTGTTTTTGAGTCAAATAATCTTTATTTTTTTTAAATATTTTTTTTAATAAGAAAAGTATTATTTTTTTACAAGAAATCCATTTGTCCTCGAACATTAACACACTTAAACAGCCCTGACCTCAGGCTTTGTATCTTCGCTAAAGAAAAACGTTACAGTATTTTCTAATTTTTACCGTTACGTTGAATTAATGTCATGATTAAGTTACAAAGATAATTTCGTACAAAATAATTATTAATTAGAAGATAAAAATTAACAAGTAATATAAAAAACTGAATAAGCCTAAAAGCTGTTTAATGTACATTTCTAATATTTTAGTTAATTGGAAAAATAACGTATAATATAATATACAATTCTAATCGTAGGTACCTTCATATTAGATTAAAGAAACTGTTGACTGAACTTATAGTTACTTTTGAACATAACTAAAATAGGTAAGTACCAAGTTAGCTAGCTACTAGTTATTATTCTGTGACCAAGTATAACAATCATTGTAGCCTGTAGGGAATACCAGTAGGATACTGTAAATGCTGACTTGCGTATTGTGTTATTGGAACAATATGCAAAATTTATACAAAATCACTGAGAATATGTATAAAGTGACATATTGCAATACTTGTGATAAATTACTGAAGATAGCTGAGAAAAACAGTTGGGTAAAGTGTGGTTGAAGTTATGATAAACGTAATGCGAACGTTAATCTCTTAGAGGCTGCGCTTCTCAAATTGTAATTTCACGCATATTAAATAAGCAATTTAATGTATATCACAGACGTGCCGTCATTTCCATCAGTAATAATCTCATCATATGGCACCGAAATTCGTTCATTTCCCTCTGGTTATATCCGATTGAATCAGTGTAAGATCTCGGGTCTGTACACTGTAGTGAGTAGTCTGTATAGGCGCCGCGGCAACCTGAACCGGCAGTCTTTGGAGGGCGCTCGCATCGTAAACACGCCGCGCCATTGTCGTTCGAACCATATGCTCGGACTCGCGACCGGCCGTCCTCGTCGTACTGTCCGGTACGATGACTGACCAAGACCGCAGACACGCGCTCCTCGCTTTCTACGCTCCAACGGTACAAAAGCGACCGCGATCTCATCCGTTACACTGACATGTTTACATACACTGCTTTCCAGCAGATGAATAAAAGTTCCTCAGTAATAAACACTCTCTGTACCCAGCTGATCGACTGAGTCGTTGCGAAACTTTACGGTGAAGTTTAAAAATACTTTGACGTTAGTGGAAAGTGAGGATAAAAGATGTGTTCGTGTAGCAAATTTTACGACTTCTGGAAGAATTCATGTGGAGCAGGTGAGAATGGAAATGTTTAGCTCAACTGTTGCAGTGTAAACTTGTTTAAGGTTATACGATTACGTACTTCTGATTTTCGCAGACAGATAACCTTGTTTTTTCCACTAAGATTGTAGGTAGCTCTATAAACACAACATAAGCGTAAAACAAGTTATTAAATATGCGTTACGTTTTTGATCTCGTATAATTTTAAGATACTTATCAAAATTATAGAAATCGGCTCGTATAATGGTCATAATTATGAAATTAAAATAGCTAAACAAGCAAGCAGCAATTACACATCAAATTTTTGCTGCCAAGATATCAAGGCTCAATAAACAATTGAATATGGTACCTATATAGAAAATCTCAATAATCAGCAAAGTTTTTATACTCAGATTTAAAAGCAATATCAATTCGCTTTTACCGAAGAGATTGTGGTTCCGCGTTTCGATACTCAGGGTCACCAACATCATGAATGGATACCATTTTTATATCCGCTTCGAGGCTTTGGATTTAATTTAAAATAAGATTGCAAGAGCATTATTCTCTAAGTAGTCGCTAGGGACAGAATCGTATTATATGTCCCACCTTGACACTCTTACCACACGGCAACAAAACAGTAATCCAATAAGAATTGCGATATTCTATTTCCCACAAACGCTCGTATAGGTTTTTGCAATTTGAACTGCATAATGAGAATTGCAGGCGGTCTCGGAGGGTGGTCAAAATAATTTGCTGTAGTTCACTCAACATTTTATTGTATAATTAAACAGGAGTAGGTATATACGATGAATTCAAATTAAGGACCGTTCCCACAACTTTACTTGCTGATGATGATCAGAATAAAGTGGGAAGAATATGTAACACAGTCTTTCCTGCTATAAAAATGAAATCATCTTTAAGTCATCTTTATTAAATTCAATATTCTAAATAACTTTCTCACCATTAATTATTATCGAATATTAGATACTATGAAAAGTTTGTTGGTATGTGGCCAAAATACCTGACCTTCAATGATAAAATTGCGGATGATAAACTCGTCCAAATAATGATGTTCATTGATTTGTAAGACTATAAGGTACCTATCCAATACTCTAAATATTCATATTATATCTGTATCTATGTTGTATTACATAGGTAACTATTAAAATTTATTTGGTCAGTTTTTGTCATGTTTGTGCAAAATAATGTGACTTTTGAAAATTTTATTGTATAATTCATTATACTGTAAATGTATCTACAATTTCGAAAGCAAAATAATATTTACTATCTAATTAAAAAATAATTGTCTATTTCATGTTATATTAAGACAGAAATATATTATTTCACGTAAATAGTCTAATTAAAAAGAAATTAATTTAAACAATTCACCAAAAAAACAAAAAAAAATCTAAATAATATTTTTACGCTTTGGCAAAGGACTTAATAATTTTTATTGCAATTAATAATAACAGATTTTAGATAAATGTATTTTGGTTCTTACTCATTTGTTTTATCTCAATTAACTTTCTATTTCATAGAGGTTTTCTAAAAAAATACTAATTAACTTGCCCAATATTGAAAGGACATAAATATGAGTTATGATGATTGATGATTGATGAATTTCTTAGAATATTTTAATATTTTCTCGTAATGGTCTTTTTCACAGGTTATTTATATTATATTCCTATAAACATTTTTATAGTATTAACTTTACCATTCCCGAGGATCGAAATTCGAACCTGAACTTATTGGTACTACACTTACACATGAAGTATGAACCACTATACAAAACACGACTTCAACCTTTTCCAATATAGTAATCACTTGATAATAAATCATAAATAAATGATGGTTTTTGTATCTATGTCTAAACTTTGTAAGCAACCCAAAAAAAGTTTGGTTAAAAATAAAGTACCTACTGTATACACATATTCAGTCCGGTTCAATAACGCTATGATAAAAAATCAATCATTTCAATTCGAGCACTTTAGTTTTAGCTTCGTTATACGCATTGTGTTCTCATAAGTGTTATAATGAAAACGATTCCAGAAGAACCGAGCTGCTATAAACAAGTCAATTATCGCTAATCTATTTTCAACGTCCTTCACAATATTATTACCCGATATTTTACATGTAGGTTTATTAGTTTAAAATTGCCATACATAAATTCTCGTAACATGATTTAGATTTTTTGTCAATAAATTATTATACTAGCTTGATTTTTAAAAACTACCAAAAGGGAAAACTTGTAAAGGATAAAGTAAGAATATATTCAATTATTTTTGAATATTCTCATGATAAGTAGGTAGATTTTCTCACAAACACGTTTGACATTTGCAAGACTGTTTGTACATAAGATTATCGTAAATAAAAGATTATTTGGATAGAAGTATATGTATAGGTAGTGACACATATATGTAAAGTGGTATTATCATAATATTCCCACTACGAAGCTGACCCGTTAAAGATGTAATTAATAATTATAAACAGTAATTTAATTAAGTGAATTCAACCAAGATATAAATTAAACATTGGTATGTACGTACTATACGTGAATTAAGTTCCAAAGTTCCAAATTATAATCCGCTAATTCAACTTTCATAATTTCAATTACGTATACAATATCATATTGTTTATAATCATGCATAATATAATCGCTTGTCTCATGTTAACAAACTTGTTCGAATGTTCTTTTCTAGAAATGTATCAGAATTTACAAGATCTAGTAAAAGTTTTATCAGGTAGGTATGAGGCTCCAATAAAGTTTACAAGTTAATTAGTTTATAGACAAAATTGCACGTGAAATTTAGTACATGATAGCGGGATTTAAAACTGGGTATTGCCATAGTTTACATTTTGATGCGTGCAGAGATCAAGGGAGATCACAGATATGTATGATAATCTTTGAATTATCACAGTTAAAACTTAAACATTACCTTTTATTATGATAAAACATCACAGAAGGCAATGAATGTCACCACTTTTTTTCAAGGAACACTAATTTTTTTTAAGGATTGTATAGGCTGTAGGGTATTTACCAAAATTTACATAAGAAATTTAATTCCTGGGAAAAAGGCAACTTGACAAAGGTAAAACAAAGTTATAGATCCTAATAGGGGTTCCGTTTTAACTTTCTGACGTACGGAACCCCTTAAAATATAATCGTATGTTTTAAATTTGTACAGCACAATAGTGTAATCATACTACAAAGGTTGTATTCGTGAGGCTATGATATTCCACCAGTGTCAGTACAAAGGAATTTAGTATCATAGTAATTTGGCCAATAAGTTTCGATACTTCGTAACTGCTCACTATTAGACAAAGCGAGACACGTTCAGAATCACGTTTCCATATTATTTAATTTATACTGAACTGTAACTAATTGATTCAAGCTGAGTGCATTTAAGAAAACGTCACTAAGAAAATGCATTTGTCACACTTAGCTCGTGACTTGCCTTTATTACCACAGAAAATGGCAAACTGTTCTATGATATACGTTAATGATTTAATCTCTAATTTGAAATACCGCATTATACGTTTCGTATTTATGATACCTCTATAATGAAACGCTAATTGCAATAAGCCACCACCTAAAACTAAACCTCACCCTATCTTCCGGGTTGTTGTAAAGGTTGTTTATGACGATAAAACCGCTATCTGCACACTATAGGTGTTCGTTTGTTCCGAGTTTCTATGATTCAGGAAAGACCTTTTTCATGATTAAAATATTATATTTCTGCTGAACTTATGGAGTTTTTGCGGCATTAAGTGAAAATTGCATTGAAATTTTGAGTTTAATCTGTAGCTTATGAGTAATGATCACGTGATGTTTTAATACAATTTCTACAGGGTTGAGTCATGCGCGGGTTGCACTAAGTGGATCTGATTTAATAAATTACGTACAATGGACAATGATATAAAACTGTTAAACCGTTACGTAACGAGGAGAACAATTTATTGATGGTAGTTACTTCATCTGTTACAATGATACGCTCTTTAATACAATAACAATCCATTCACAAACAACTACCTGTGTATTTAATAAAAAATATCATCTCATTTGTGAAATTCATAGATAGAATAGATAAGGATGAACGTTCCGGTGCTAGATTAGAATCATGATTATTCATAAGTAAAAGTCCGTGGATAAAAATTAGTTTTGAAAGATGGACGTCCTTGACTATTGAGAATAATTACTTTCATTTTAAATGGTATATATGATATTTCTCGATGAATTTTTTTCTTTGATAGGATCTTTGTAATTATTTACTTATTCAATCAAAATGTGGTTGCATTTATCGTGCTTCATTTCAATAATATTGAGAAGAAATCAATAAGCCCAGATAAAAATCTATATCAAAGATGTTTTCTTTTAAAATGTGTTCATGTTAGCTAGTTCATACATTATAGACAAGGTGAGGTTATGTGTAATGTGACCCGCATCTTTAAGATAACAATACATACATTGTTCGTTTTTTGCGATGTTTTAGAATAGATTTATATTTCAATGTGTGCATTAAAATTATTAAGCCGTTAGAATTTTTAAAATGTAAAATTTGGTCATATGATGTAAATTATAAACAATACGTGTAACGTGACACTTAACAATAAGTGCCGCATATTGAATTATTAATATTGATATGAAAATAAATTGAATAACCATTATAACAAAGAAACATTATTTGATGAAATCCCGTGTAAAACTTGGAAACTATCCGAAAAATCTTTTCCGTGCCGTTGAACTTTCAATAAGTAATATTTTCTCTACAAGCGTCAAATATTCTTCGTTGTTTAAATAAGCTCTACTCTTTACATTCTTGTTTCGGTTTACTGTTGTTTCCAAGAAAAGCATTTCAATTAATTGTTTTTGGTCTACGCAACTTATTATTATTGTATTAATTACTTAAAATAAATTATGGTGTTATGACTTATCGCTATAAAGCGATTTCTTCCAGACTATTAGTAAGCGCCTTGTTAAATGTGGATGGAATTAATTCCGTCTTAAATTATTAAACCATCATCCTCTCTTCAACCAAGTAACCACAAACCAATCCGACATTTAATTTTATATATTTTGGTTAAAAAATGGTAAGATACTATTTGCCCTTGACCTTGACTCAAAATTATTATTTGCAGAATTAGAATGCTTGTCTGTTTGTATAATAACCACGCAAAATTGATCGCGGACTTTTAGTTAGTTATCATTAGAAATTAAGATTAAAATAGATCAGAAAGCAGAGAAGTTGCGTGACTTTTTAAGTTTTTACGCAAAGAACCAAATGAAAATGGCAAAAAGCTGTTTTTGATTAAAATGCGAGCATATCTAAAAACAGTTCAAAATGAAGTGTTTATAGTATTCGCGTGTCCCGAACCATTTAGCCTCGATTTCATTTTGCTATCTGTTTTTATAGCAATTTCGGTAAATGTGATATCCATGAAAAGTTTAATTAAATCTTAGCTGGTTGTCCAATTTATAATTTCTATTACTATGTTTGCGCTTTTACTACGATGTCAATATTTGTAAATCTGAAATTAAAAGAACATACCAATTCTCGCTAAAAAAATCATAGAATTTTGGACAGATGAAAGAATGGATAGGCTGGATCAATCAATTTCAACAGGAATTCGCAAACTAAAAAAGTGGGCTGCGTATGGTCGTAACATTGATTTTTGAAATAAAAATAAACTCATTGCTTTCGGCATTGGCTTTATATAGTACGTATACAGTTTAAAACACACGTGTTTATAGTTGGTGTTAATTTCAGTAGGTACTTTAAAGTATAACCAACAATTTTCAAGAGGCTTTTAAAAAGAGAAAAACGTTATTGTTTTTTTTTAGAATTTAATAGCTTTAATTTTGGTCCGTTCAGGGTAGATTCTATAGATATATATTTTTAACATATAATTGTGAAAGAAATAATTGCACCAATTAGGAGCGTTTCTAACTGTACAACCGTCCCTTTTATCAAGCAGCAATTAGGGTCCGACTAATTAAGTAACCTTTAACTTCACTTCAATGGACATTGAAGGGTGCAAGCCGTAACGGTCTATTTCTGTTTAGAATTTTTTCTTGGGAATATTTAGAGACATGTACTGTTCGAGACTACCTATAACAATACACAAGCACAATTTAAAAATATTAATTAGGTTCCAGCTTACAAATACCAAAAGGCCCGCATTTTACCTTGCTTAACTCAGGCTCAGTATTGTCGCTATTTCATCCCCTTTCAACGAAAATAAACGTGACTAAGTGCATTCCTAAATTTTGAATTATCGCGATTGGCCAAAATTCTCGCTGTCACCAAATTTAACGAGGATCCATTTACTGAATCGTTCTCTTAGCGAACGTCAGCAATAATTGTTTTGGGAGTGGCAAATATTTCGCCAAGTTTTTGTTCATATCAACTATGAGCAGTCTCCATTATATTTACTTAATTTTATTAAGTGATGTCATGTTTATAAATTGCTATATGTATTATGTTTTACGGTACTAAATCATCTTGATTAACCTTTATTTTATTTCCTGTTAATTTTATAGTAGGTAATATGTTAGTACATAGTATGACTTTTTCCTGGCATATATTTATGAATATCACGACTATCTGTGAGACATAGACATTATTGGTCGTTCAATATTACCTCCGGGACCAATAAAACAATGTTATTTTTGGATCTTCCTGAATTTCAGGAAACTTGTGAATGAAATATTTCAAAGCCTAACATCTAACGAGGTTTATTCAAGTAATAAATGTTTATGTGTCGTCCTATTAAAATATTATGCCTCGACTAATGAAACAAACTTGCACTATGTCGCTATAAACATTTCCGAGGTGACTTAAATTTTATTCTACGTGATTCAGGTCAATCGTAACTGTACGAAGGTACTCATCTCCTATATTATGATTCATTCAAACACGGAACAGATTTACGATATGTCCCGCTTGACCTACTCGTTCTTGTCAACTCTTTTAGAGTAATTTTGTTAAAAAGATTAGAGATATATGCATAAAGAACTGATTTTAATAAGTAAGAATTTTTATTTTTATGATTCAGCCGTAATAATAATTAATATTTAATATGTAGTTATCAATTTCATAAATTGTAAGTAATTAAACTGATGATGTGTGACTGTAAATGAAGTAAAAAATAATATCTATAAGAGTTGCAATTCACTAATCAATTATTCGATGATCAATGTAGGTAACTAGGTAACAGATACACGTATAGTAGTAGTAATCCCGAAATATAAACATTCGACCGTACATAGTTCAAATAGACGTTATGTAAAGGAAACCTATTTTCGTTGTGTGAAGGCCGATTTCGAGATTCAGTAGCTGTAACGATATAATATTATCAAGATCTACTGCAGAAGCGCCAGTATAAAACTTTGAAACATACGCTTTATTTCATGGGCCGTTGGTTTTATTATACAATCCTTTACTAATTGTTACCCTTGAGACTGTCAGCAGCCGTCGAACATTTTAATCGCCTTTTACAAATAGGCACTTATTATTTTTTTTTAATTCATTATTGTAAAGTTTTAGGGAATAAAATTAAATACTGTTCTAAGATTTTATGGAATTTTGCATAGATGGAAGTAAAAGAATAAAAGCAAATTTTACATTCAGACACAAAAATATCTAATTCATAAATTGACCGAAACAAACTGCATAACTGCTATAATATATTCGCATATATTTTATACTTAATTAACAAACATCTGCATAACATTTTAGAATGCACGGGAATAAATGAGCGGCAATTTTAAGAAAGACGCATCAATGTCACAATAGACAATTATAGAGTATAGATTGTAGACGATTCAGTAGAACGTATTCGAATTATACATGTGACATGACAGAGTTGAATAATTGAATCTTGCCGTTTATCGCTTTCTACATACATTTTCAATGAGACACGCCATTACTGCGACGTGTATTTTCTTTCATTAGGAATAAACAAATCAGCAACAATTATACATAGCTAAAAAGCTATGAAGCTTGATTAAAAATAAATCTAAAGTTTTTGAGAATGACCTAAATAGAGGAATGGAATAAATTGTGATTCATCAAGCAATACAGACAAGGTGGGTGTTCAAAAATGACGCGTCAATTACAGACTGTATACTTTATTTATTAACAAATAAAACTACATCTGAATTAATATGAAAAAATCGTGGTAACAAGATGAAGCAACGGAGTGTAAAACATGCGATGTAATTAAATACTTTATTTGTGAAATTGCAAGCTGGTTTTCTTTCAGGAGAAAATGAATGTGGGAATTCCTATATTGTCTCGAAGTACAGGACTAGGATGAATACATTTCACCAACACTTAGCATTGTCTTTCGTAATAAACAGTTAACACACAAAAAGTTATTGGAAAAATGATTACGCATAAGAGAAGACTGAAAGTGGTCTTTACACTGAACATAATTGGAAATACTGGACATTTGAAGATTGAAAGTAGCATTTCATATTCCAAACAAGACAAAATTATACAATGTGTGTATAATGACCTAAATGTCATATTACGATACATCTGTATATATCCCGAGTGAAGTCATTAACACCGCTCAGAAATAGATTGAGCTCTAGAAATTGAAGGTGTGTGTCGCATATTAGCACGTATAGTTACTACCGGGCTATTTCCATCACACGGAAGCTTACGCCAATACGCCGACATTAACAAAAACAAATATATCGTCTTGTTTACTCATTAATCAAATATTTACAGCTGATTTAAATAAATGCTAGCCATGACGTCATTACTTAGAATCGTAGCGTAGTTTTCCAATGTGGTTGCGGTATCCATTAGTGTTTTTCATTAGAATCCAATTTTTTGTAAGAATGGATACTAATAAAGTGAAAATACATTCAAAATAAAAAAAATCATAACCTGATCGGTGCAAAATTAATTCAATTAATGTTATTTGCTCATTTATTTATTCCGACCTTTAAATATCTCGATTTATAAATTAAAACGGAATAAGAAAACAGCCGTCAAGTTATTCATACAAGGGCATAAAAATTATGACCAGATCAAGAAAAACAATATCATAGATAGCCTTAAGAAAATTATTAGCACTTATTAGTTACTAGTGGTCCGCCCCAGCTTCGCCCGTGGTACATATTTCGCAATAAAAGGTAGCCTATGTCCTTTCTCGGGTATCAAAATATCTCCATACCAAATTTCATGCAAATTGGTTCAGTAGTTTAGGCGTGATTGAGTAACAGACAGACAGACAGACGGAGTTACTTTCGCATTTATAATATTAGTATGGATTTATCCACAATTGAGTATGATAGAATTTTTCATACAACTAGTTGTCTAGACTCTAACGTCGTTCAAACCAGTATGAATAAAACAACACCGTCGTGTCTGGTGCACTTGCACTCAAATGCACATAAATGCACCGGTAATTATAACCTCTAAGAAAGATTAATAGCGCATAGTAAGGTTATTATTATAATTGATTAAAATAAATATTAAATACCTAACAAACGTACGTTTTAATCGCCACAATCGTGAAAAATCTCTACTAATAAAATAAGTACAATAAAATATATAAAAGGTACCTACTATAAAATACACACGAATATTATACTCATCGTTTAATTAATTTAGGTAGGTAGTCCTCTTGTATTAAATATTGACTTTACCACATTTTACGTAACTCATTTCATTTATAATGAAGTAAAGAAAAAGGTTTGACAGTGAGGTTGTTTCAATGATAAATCGTTATAAAATAATAATCTTTTTGTTATAACGGGGTCACATTTATTATATAGGTGATTAACCTGAAAATGATCATCATATTCGACATTACTTTTGACACTCAAAAGTCAAAATGTAGAATTCAATTGTTATTTCTAAAATCCAAAAAATCCACAATCGCTGTGTCAGAAATTATATTTTGCACGACACCTGTCACTATTAATTTTTCTATTCAAAAACGTTCACGTAATTTTTTTGCTTTGAGTGATTTTGCATCTGCATACAACCTAGACCTTTATTTATAAGAATCGAAGCTTATGAATACCTGTCTAATGATTCTTATAAAAGTAATTATAATTTTGTTACAAACACAATCAATACTTTTTGAATTAAAAAGAAATAAAATATGGAGTCCCTCAGGGCTCTGTCTTAGGACCGTTGCTTTTTTTGGTGTATATCAATGTTATATCGTAGCACTGGATTTTCAGGGAATATATCACTGTATGCTGATGATACTTGTCTCTTCTACTTCGGGGATTCAGCAGTCAACTTAACTAAAGTTGCTCAAAATGATCTTAATCTATTAAATAATTTGGAAAATCCAAAAGTGCACGCCTCATAATTTTTTTTTAATAAATATTTTTAATTATTATTTTTGTTTATTTAATAACAATTAAACCACATCGAATCAGACCCTGAAAAATGAAAGGGTTCTATTCCTGAGCATACTCAAGCGTAAGAGAAAAAAAAAGACTCGATTAGTAAAGTATTTCGGTCGCTATCGTGTTAACAAGAAAAAGGATCCGCACATACAGACACACGGACGTCCAAGACAGAACTTTTTTAAACTGTTTTTTAACTAGTTTAAATAACAAAAATGACATCAAAAATATCATGAACGTTAAAAATAGTGTTTTTTCTTAATATGTGTGTGTATAGAAATTAAAGACTTTTTAACGGATTTTAAACGCGATTTATTCATTCTATTATTTTCCCGACGTTTCGAACACTTTACAGCGATCAGAAAATACTATGTGTGTGTATGTATTATCTTACAAGTGCAATGTATGATACATAAAGACATTTTAAGTTTGAAAAATCAGATGTTTTGCGCGAAGCGACAGTAGTACCCACCTCAACGCTTCGCTTATGAGGCGTGCAATAGCTGGTTTAAATTAAATTTATTGACAACTAGCGGTCCGCCCCGGCTTCGCCCGTGGTACATGTTTACGTTTTCTCTACATAAGAACCATCCTCGTACTTCAAGGAATATAATAAAAAAAGAATTATCGAAATCGGTTCAGCCGTTCTCGAGTTATGCGCTTACCAACACATTTTGCGATTCATTTTTATATATAAAATTAATGTAAAAAAGACCTCTTATGTAATCTATGCAGCCAAAAATAAAAAAAATGTCTTATTTTCCACCTCTTACAATAGACTCGCAACCATTAAACAGATCTAATGAAGAAAAATATCTTGACCTAATCTTGGATAATAAATTAACATTTAAATTACACATAAACCACGTGAGATCTAAGTTAATACTACTTATCCCAGTTTGGGGGCAATCGGCGCCTACTAATTTAAAAAACTACAAATTACGCAAAACAAACTAGTAAAAATCCTTTTTAACTTTAATTTTTTAACGCCAACTAATCTTACGGATCTATACTTCCGTACCAAATTGTTTGATTTAAATAAATTATATAAATATCACACACGCATACTGATTAAAAATATTGTATCTAATAATATAAAAACACAAATAACACTAAACAAAAAATCCCACAAATACCACACACGAAAGAGTGATAACCTTGAATTACCATAAATTTATAAGAACTCTATACGGTAAGAGAAACTTAAGATTTGAGAGAGCACAATTGTACAATAGCTTGCCTAAAGCAATTAAAGAATCCTCATCAATTACTATTTTTAAAAATAAATTAAAGACATACTTAATTAATTTCGATAGCTGATTGTGTTATACATACTAACTGCAAAATTCTTATTTCTTATTTGTAAAAGATCATATTGTATTGTTCTTGTTTATGAGATAAATAAAGTTCTTTATACCGAATTATCAGATGCGTTGGGCCAGCACTATTAAATATGACGCATGATCTCAAATCATCAGAAGCCCACAGACTATCTTTAAAACAAATTTAGTAGACAGCTCAGTGGCCGATGACCCAATCCCAAATTTGTCTCTTTACAGCGATAACATTAATGGCTTAAATAGATTTAAATCTACTTCTACAACACATTTAACTCTTATTCTTCTTCTCTGCTTAAATACGCAGTAAATAACTGACATTAAAAATTGCTAGAGATACTGTAAAATATCTGTAGTTTCCAGAAAAGGCGCTCTTTGAATAATATACTTACAAAAAGTTGAAATAAATTATATCGTATCAACGATCATATAACCTTCAGTTTTTATAGAAATGATACTTGATAGTGTACAAAAACATTTAAAAATACAATTAAAAGGTATTTTAAAAATTAAAAAAAATATAAAATGTACGATGATATTGGAGAATTTTTTGATATTAACAGTATAGAGCCTTGTAGAATCTTGCGTCGAATTTCATCCTTATAAATGCGGTAGTAAAACTACGAGGGAGGCAAAAAATCCTTACAAACTTTTATATAATATTGTATAATACTTATTAGAAGGATTCCATGTCCAAAGTTCTCAATTGGTATGAAATGTAAAAGACCATAAAATAAAAGTAACTTAGTTAGTTTTTAGAATTTATTATAATTCACAGTGCTCACCTCGACGTTTCTTCTAATTAAAAAAAACTTCCTTCTTATAAGATTAATTGAAGTTCCGTTTTATCATGCAATAAAAACAAGACGTTCAGAGTTAAAGGTGAACGCGTTTATCTTGTATGTATGATAGAAAAGTACAAGTATTTACGTATATACTATATATACAATGTTGCCATCATGGTTACTTTTTTTAAATTCTTGACAATATTCTGTAGGACAACCTATATCAGGACTTGTGCGGATGCGTACTTGATCGATGCGGAATCAATAGGACTATGTCATTAGAACTATTGATTCCGCATATACATAATATAATATATATACATTAACACAGTGACGTAGGCTGACGAGTTACGTAGGTAGAGCCATGGTATAGCTTATAGTCATTAGTGGTACCATTGCCTAATTTGCTATTATGCTGTAACAAACAAAAATTTCTATAGTGAGATCATCATGTTTGATGACTGGGAATGGGACCAGCTCCGGTAGCTGAAGGACCAAAAATTTCAATTGCTATCTTTCTAATTTCGACCAACATGTAATCGGGTAGTTTAGTCGTTTTACAACCTGTATCTCGGCACAAAGTTAAAGGAAGCTGTCTGTCCTTTCGACCCATCGAACTATGAAAATCATTGGATGGGGAGTGCACTCGTTTTCACATACATATTATGCGCTATCATATTGTGTCTTTATATATGTTGCAGTTGCTTTATATCCAATTAGATTGGCTGTCGTAGTCGGGATAGAACTTAGTGAAAAGGACATTATTATACTAACATTATACGAATAATCAAGGTCCAAAAAAATATTATAACATTAGTAACTTGAATTGCTTAATCTATATAATACGTATGTAGGTTGGCGCTATATAGAGTTTTATGAGAATGAGAAATTCGGATAGAAAATGAATTCCAAATACTAAAATTTACTTAAATACGAGGCAGCTCTACCATTAGTAATCGTTTAGTAATTAACTTATATAAAAAGTTAATACAACAGAGCGATCGATTTATCAAGGACACGTTTTGTTAAAGCATTACGTTAACTGTTACCTTTTGAACGTAAAAGACCGTGTGTATATAAAATAATAGTCATTGCCAGAATTTATATTAAAATATTAACTTTACAAATGTATTAAGATTTAACTATTATTTTTGTTGCCCCAACTAATCTGATGTTGCGTCCATTGAGATTTTTAAATAAGTAAACAAACACGATATAATATGGGTGAAAAGTTCATTTAATAAAGTGATAAATGTTTGATAGGTACTTTGTTTTGTCGTGATACATAATTATATAAACAAAATAATGTAGACAGTAAACTTCATCAGATTTTTAATTTAGTGCAGTAATTTTTATTGTACCTACCTACGAGTGGAAGTACTTACATTTTCTTTTTGTTTATATGTTGTTTGCAGTTTAAATAAGATTTGAGATAAACAAACACCACAATTATATTTACTGTCATGCTAGATAGTAATTTTGTTTTGCATGAATTACTGCTTGATATGGTATTAGCTATTTAACATAATTAAGATAAGAAATTATGAGTGGGAGTATATGTATGTGATAAGTAAAACAATCATTATTTACAGTGTTTTACCCATTTTATTACCTTGTTTTTATTTATCCTTATCTAAGTCTTAAAATGCAGGAAATTGTATAAAAAGTATTACGTGTCTAATCTTGTTGATCCTTTTTGTATTCTCATCAGTTTATATTATACAGCCCTAATTAGTTTATTCGAGAAATATTGATCTTAAAAACCCATCCACAGATTACACAAAACGCGTACGAATCTTTTCCTGTATCATATGTGACCATAACGGGCGTTGTGACTCAGCCAATAATCTTAGCAGCTCATAAACGACATAATAATTTAATACCTGGATATTACATACTACGTGACTCGAAACAGCTATCGCGGTGATTTACTCTCAGAGTGCTATAACCGGCTAAGTGTACCTAATGGTTATCTATTCTTCGGGTGTTTATCATTCAATTGGCACTTGTAATTCTATTAATAGCTCAAAAGGCTATTGGACAAAAACTAGCAATTAAAACGATAACTATAATAGAGATAAGGGGGCTAACGTTAATATACCTTAGAGAGAAAATAGGTACATATACTACAGTATGGTTATTTAAGAGATGGAAATCAACTAGCTACCAAGACTGGGATTTTCTAGAGACCAATTGCACAATGATGAAACGATCGTAATAAAAATAACGATTAATATTACGATATTAAGAAAAGGAACGTAGAATTACTCACTACGATTGCATTACGCTATGTTAAAAGAAAACAATTGAATAGAACAGGTAGTGCAATTATGACGCTACTTGTAAAGAATAATGATTTATTAGTCAGAAGCTTGTTTCTTGAATCTTGACCGGTTTACAAAGTTGAGCTATTTTATGCGGTCGTTGTTAGGTCGCTCAGTTTGGCAAAGGAGATTAAAATTGAAAAATAAATGTTATGTTTGCATTTTCTCCTCCTCAATCGATTACAAATATTTTCTCAACAAAACCCCTCAAAGATTTAAAATATTTTTATTGATTGGCACGAATATCGTAAAATGAAATCCTTGTTATGCTTTTTTGTATAAATGTAGCTCTAACTCACAGAATAATTGGGCACAAAATATTTAAATGTCACTAATCCTTGTAATTGATTACTAAACTTTAAACTTTCTAATCGCAAAGTGATTACAGATGTTCCGTAAATGAGAAACTTTCTTCACTAATCCGAAAATTGGGTTGTTCTACGGATTTAAACAATTTATTTTTTTACAAATTTAACAGTATTCTAGACAAATACATAATTTAAAACGCGATCGATTCTATTTTTAGCATTTATGTTTTAATTAATGCTTGGCCTTGTCTCATCTTAAAACTTTAATATTCGTCCATAATTATTGAATGTTAAAATTATAAAAAATATATTTTAAATTAATCAGCACAAATGTTTCAATTTATAGTAGAGCCATTTTAATATGTAACATTTGACAGTTCAACAAAATTCAACAATGTAACCTAGTAACGACGACATAGAATAACATGATATTTCGTTTTGTTAGAACTGCACAATTGCTTAACTTTTTTCAAATACGATTACATATTTATAATAATAATGACCGATACAAGTAATTTTAAGATTTCATATTACTGATAAACCATTGTAAACATAATAAACAATTTCTGATTTAAAGAACTGACGTCGCTACAATTTTGTGTCAATAAACTTTTTTTCTTTTTAAATACCAGAGACGTTACTCTAAAAATCGAAATCTGACATCAAGAATCGAATGCATTGATTACTTGTGAATAAAAATCATCATAAATTAATAAATATGTTTCAAGTTCGATTGACAAATGTTTCAAGTCAGTATCGATTAATTCACTTTTAAAATCGATGTTTTTAAGCAGGTTACCTCTCTTCGAAGATAAAATTGATAGACGTCAAATGTTGCCTATTAAATTGGCTCGACTATAGGATTGAGCTTATAACTAAAAATACAAAATATATAATGATAGTTTTTGAAACACAGAATATGCCTAGGTATGCTTGCTTACTCATTTCAGTGTATAAACTACCTGGCAAGCAGGTGTAAACAGGTAAGTCAAAATAGGTGAAAAAAAAAGAAGCACACTTAGGCATATTCTGTGTACCAAAAACTATCAGTCAAATAAATTTCATTTGGTTATCCAAAGTATGAAGGTGATGAAAAAATATCGATAAAAGTTAATTTAATTAAAAATAGCCATGACCACTTTTCGAAAAATACGTCTCATCTGGTTATCATATCGGTGAAGGATGATCTCCCACGGGCTCTGGATAGAAAGTGGTTTTAAGAATAACGACAAGCTGCAAGTGTTTACAAAAACAGAACTATGATAGAGAACCGGAAAATCAGGATAAGGCATCGAAAATATCGCATATTATATGATTTGAACACGAAAAACTCGTTATGTTATATGTCAAACAATCGATTTTTATTCAAAAAGCATAAATTTAAGCGCACAGTTGTGTCCGGACACTCATATTAGGTAATTAACTAATTATAATATTTGCACCTTTATTTCAGTGCATTGTTTAATAAAAAATTAATAAGGCACTAAATCACACTAAAAATACTTTCGATATTATATAGGTCCAAAACTACGCAGTATTACGTTGCAAAGCATTATGCGACGAATATTTTCGACGTATTAAAATTCGTGAATCGTGACCACAATTTATCATGTAAGTAATTAAAATGAATTACCTATAAGTAGGATCTTTTAATGTGTCACGAATGGGCCAGCTTGCATCAAGGAACTTAGACCCCCTAAGAAAAACGGATTGAAACAACCTGTAAATCTTTATTTTGTACGATGAGTGGGGGAGCAGCTGTTACCAGGTATCTTTCCCTCACACTTCCCATTCCATTCCTTTATATCCGTCGTCAATACATTTTATAACCCTAATTAAGTCCAGTACCTTCTTATCTTATTTTATTTTACTCTCATCAGTTTGTCTATTTTTGTGACTATAATGAATGTATCTATAATGAACCAGTGAATCGTAATCCACTTAAAGATTGGATGTACTTAATTGAAAAAATATTGATCATTCATTACAACTTGCAAGTAAGTAGCCCCCGACTACTAAAATATAACGTATGTACTAGAAAATAACTTTTATGATTATAACTATAGGTTACCCAATACCCAACTGATTAAGATTGACAACTGTGGCAGAATATCTGATGTCAGGAAACCATAAGAACGGTGAAGCGAATTATAGCAATCCTTATAAAAATATGGACGGTAATCTGATGAGGCATTGTGTAATTTACTAATCGTGGAAATTGCAATCTATTACGCAATCACTCTATTAAATGTAAAATAACCGCCAATTGTGACCAAAGGCTGTTCTCAAATCATATAAACCGTCCACGGTGGCCTACGTCATAGAAGGCTTGTACGCCACACCGGTTTCCAAATAATAAGCCCGTTGGTTGATCCGTTACCGCCATACGTTTAAACCGCGTCTCTTGTGTCGGACGTTTCGCTTCAATTCTTATCAATACAATTAATTGATAACGTGAATTAAGTGCATTTTGTTGACATCATATTAAGTACTTTTGAGTTACCTGTGATAGAGACACTTCAACGCTTTGTTTTATATTTATAAAACGTGTGTGTTTGTGAGGAACAAAGTGTCTGTGCCATATTTTGGATTTTTACACGAAGCAGGTAATTATTTATTAAATTTATTAAAAGTTTATTTACATAAATATCCTTGAAAACACAATTGAACATGTGGTTTCATAACGAGGTTTCATAAAAATGATTTCAATATATTTTTTTCAGGGTAATGTTAATCTAATGGCAACTTCATTAGATATGCCAAGTAGGTTTTATAAAATATATAATATAAAAGCTACCTGCTATTCAGGTTACATGCGGGCTTTTGTCCTTACTTTTGCCGGATATCCCGTTTGCTGTGTAGTATAGTATACGACGCTATCAAGGCGCCGAAAGTTCGTATTTTTAAATTTATTTCATATAATATACTAGCGGCACGTCGCGGCTCCTCCCGGGATACCCAGGATAAATATAAAATAAAAATATATGTCCTATGTCACACACAACCTAGCTTTCAGCCATGTGCATGGACCAATATTTTCGAAGCCTGTACTAAACAAACAAAAAATCGAATCTTTATGATATAGTAGCTTACCCCCCGCGGTTTCGCCCGCTTTGTCTAAAACTTAATACATTATATACTAAAACTTTCCTCTTGAATCACTCTATCTACTAAAAAAACCGCATCAAAGTCCGTTGCGTAGTTTTAAAAGGGCCACAGGGACAGAAAAAACGACTTTGTTTTATGCTGTGCCTTTTCATGGTACATAAGGTTATGGTAAATGTTAATCTAGATTATAAATTACGAATGTAATCTATAGTTGGACGTGAATATAAATAAATATTACCCGGTGATAAAGAAGATATTATTTAATTTATAAACTACCGAAACAAGGTTATGTTGTGCGTAAAACAGAATTAAAAAAACAAGAATTAGAAAATTCATAGGTAAGTTGATGATGATGATTGTACACATGTTTTAAATCATAACAATATTTGCAAGCAAATATTATTTGCAAAATATGGTTCTTGGAATTATGTAAGATTTCTGAGGTGCTTTTCCCGTGATGATATAGACGAGATATACCTAATATGAGGAAATAAATCATGAATCATTTTTACTTCGGATGACTACGTACTTATACCGAGTTCATTTTGTTTTACTGAGAAGTTGTTTAAAACCATAATTATATATTACTTGTCATTTTAAATCTCTGAATTTCACAATAGTTAATGATAGGTACATCCGTTTTAGTCATGTCGTGACATTGTATTTAAAGGTTTCAGGACAATCAACTTTGAAAACGTAGATGGTTTGATAACTGTGTCTATTTGATAATGCGAATTTAGATTGACGCTTCAACCTTCAAACGAAATACATAATATATAAACACCATCACCTAAATAAGGTGAAGGAAAAACACCGGCATGTGTCCTAGAGCCAAATAATTTAAGACATGCGACATTCATCAATCCGGATAAGGCCAGAGCAAGGAAATGGATAAAAATGATGCCATTGCGTTTGCTCTTCATACTCCATACCATTCACACAGACACAATGCTACGAAGAATTCAAGCCATTGGGAACGTATCTAATTTTGTCTTCAATATGAATAAATACGAGAATAATTGGCATGAACGTACATATTTTTATTTTCTCCCAATAACTAAATTCATTTTATTATATTGCTCTATGTAAATATTTTATTGGAAATGGTTTTCTGATACCAAATTTTAAATGATTGGGTATAACCGCGAACACTTAAGACGAACGATTAAACATAGGTCTATTAATATAGTCATTTATACAGCATTAAGGACGTCATATTTAAATATTACTAGCAATTAGTCCAACCAATTATTTATTAAACAAATGCATTATGCACTACGTGTTTTTTCTATCAGGTATCGAGGAGCATTATTATTGTAAACAAATGACGCAACTTCGCAATCCAAATCATGCTATTTTCATTTTGAAATTCAGCTCATGTGGAGAGATAAAGCACGAAAATAAGTCGGAGGATAAAATAATATATTACAGTTAATATGGTTTTGACTTTTGAGTCAATGAACTTCAGCTTTTTTATTATTCTTATAAAAATACAAGTTTCTGTGGGAACATTATTGGCTTTCATAATTTTCGGAGAAGCATTAACATTATGGATTCCAAGATTCAGCTTTGGTCAGGATTCAGTCACGGATACCTATAAAGAAGGATGTTATGTTCTCTATATACTATGATGTTATTTTAGGTTTATACAGGGTGTCCCAAAAAGTATGGATGAACTGAAGCCAGGAGGTAGAGGACCTAGAGGGCTATCCGAAACACCCCCATGTATGTTATGCGATTTTTCGTAGTTTCGGAGTTATGACTCTTTTTTCAATTTTTCACTTATCGCCGAGTACGATGAGATTTTGACTCATGGTGACGTCAATTATTGCGGTAGATGCTTGATTTTTTTTGTGTGCTAAGCTGAAAGATAGGCCAATTCAGTATGGTTACATTTACTGTCGTAAGATCTTTGAATGGAATAAAAAAAAGAATTAAATGCCAAGAAAGATAGAATCACCCAGTAAGTTCACAACTTCAAGGGCCCGTAAAAAAATAAAATCACATAAAAAAAGTTTTCCGTTTGGCATTTAAAAACTTGCTCTATCCATCAGGTAGCTACCCTGAAAATTTCATTTTATTATTCAGAAGGCTTCAATCGAAAAATTGAAATCTAAATGTGATAAGTGCAAAAATTTAATTAACATGCTGATTAATAAAAACAAATTAAAACCAATAAAAAGGTGTTTAATTACCAGAAATTTTGAAAATAACCCCGCTGTTGGTCAATGCAAGTGAGACATCACCGTAAAAAGTTGTCTTTAAATGTCTGAATGCCCTTTTATCATTTTTAATGGTTTCTTTTGCTACTATGAATTTCGGGGTTATTTCGTCCAAATTGTGGCTTTCTCTCGTTTTTGTAGTATTCCCACGGAAAAAAAATCAATGGGATTTATGTCTGGGGACCGTGTAGGCCAGGCTAAAGGGCAAAGATACCCTGAAAGATGGATTGGTCGTTGCAGCCTGCGCATGCGCTGGTGACGTCTGCCTTAAGCCTGGCCTCCACGGTCCCTCGACCTAAACCCCATTCATTTATTTCAATGGGGATACTACAAATACCTCGGCTACTTGAGAGAATGCCACAATTTGGACGAAATAACCCGGAAATTCATAATAGCAGAAGAAACCATTAAAATGATAAATGGGCATTCAGACATTTAAAAGACAACTTTTTATGGTGGTGTCGCACTTGAATTGACCAACAGCGGGGTTATTTTAAAAATTTCTGGTAATTGAACACCTTTTTATTGGTTTTAATTTGTTTTAATAATCATCATGTTAATTAAATTTTTGCACTTACCACATTTAGATTTCAATTTTTCGATTGAAGCCTTCTGAATAATAAAATTAAATTTTTAAGGTAGCTACCTGATGGATAGAGCAAGTTTTTAAATGCCAAACGGAAAACTTTTTTTATGTGATTTTATTTTTTTACGGGCCCTTGAAGTTGTGAACTTACTGGGTGATTTTATCTTTCTTGGCATTTAATTCTTTTTTTTATTCCATTCAAAGATTTTACGACAGTAAATGTTACCATACTGAATTGGCCTATCTTTCAGCTTAGCACACAAAAAAAATCAAGCATCTACCGCAATAATTGACGTCACCATGAGTCAAAATCTTATCGTACTCGGCGATAAGTGAAAAATTGAAAAAAGAGTCATAACTCCGAAACTGCGAAAAATCGCATAACATACATGGGGGTGATTCGGATAGCCCTCTAGGTCCTCTACCTCCTGGCTTCAGTTCATCCATACTTTTTGGGACACCATGTATAATCTCTCTGCTTACGAAAATTTAAACTTGTTTGGTTATTTTTGCATGAATTCGGAATACACACTTTCCCATTTATTTTTTATAATCATATAAATAAGATTAACGATTTAGTATAGACTTTAGATGTATCATAACGAAATGATTCTGGAAAATCTAGGCCATACTGAAAATAAATTGTTTATAATCTAATATTGTCCGAGCAATGTCAACGTTCCCACTTCTGAAGCTATTCCCGATACAAGATCTGAATTTTTAAAACCGCAGGTCGCAGTTTCTATTTACGATCGGCTATTTTCGACATGTTTTTGTGAACGCTTAATGTTTGTCTAAATATATATATTATTTTATCATATATCACAAAATCTCACAGACGAAAACAAGATAAAAATGCTCTATACAAATAAAGTTTGCAACTACGTTGCAAACTTAATATGTAGGTATATAAGATAAAGTTTTCTACTTCATTCTTTTTATTTAACCTTTTAACCTTGAACATTTAAAATTAACCCAAATAATCATCTGAGTAATGTTATTTTCTTTCTGTTAGTTTATCATTTTATCAATATATCAATGAATATAGACTCAATGATAGTGAAAACGTGACTGTCTGTTTTAATTGCATTTAACTATCAACATGCGATATAATTATGTAAATAGTTGCAGTATTTTCCTTGGTTATACTATAAACTATTTATATGCTATATTTTACCTTAGTTTATACATTTAAATACATGTTAATATATATTATAATGTTATTTTTCTAGCGAATTATTTCGGTTAATTCGTCCCACTAATCTTAAATATTTTTTTAGTGACTCACTAAAAAAAATGTCAAATTACGCTAACCTTGCATTTTAAAGGTATGAGATATTGCAGTTTGCACATCAATTTAAGCTTTTATTTCATCATAGGGGAGACCGGGTACAAAAGTAACGGTGGGTCGAAAGTAACAAATGCTCTCTAGATTTATCCAATGGGCGAACACCGCTTAGCCTCTGTCAGGCGATAGCCGAGAGCGCCCCCCTTAATTGTATTCATTCGCCGCGTGCGCCACGCGCTGTTAGGCTGTGTGACAGGACGCTAAGTGTTTTCACGAATCAAAAATAAGATTTTCGACATTTTTTTATTAAACGTTTACGTAGTCTTAAAAGGATGATAGAAATCTGAATGTTTGCATATCCATTCTTGATTAGAGTAATTGTACATTGCTCATAATCATTTTTATGTAGCACGTTCCGTTTTAAAGTTATGTTGCACGTCTTGGCAAAAATATAGACGGGTACAAAAGTAACATAGCCCTATGGGTACAAAAGTAACATGTTATTTTTGTCTCTTTATAATTATGTATATTTTTATGTACATCTTTACTTCAAAAGAATGCCGCGACAACTGATCGAGGAATTACCGACACGGCTGAAGAGCATTTTGAAAGATGGTGCAACAATTAGAGGCCTTGCAAAAATATAATATTTGCCATGTAACATAATATGTATAGATTTGTAAAAAAAATAAAAGCCGGTAATACTAGTGCAGCTACCTTGCGTCGATCGAGATTTACTAATAACAAGTAAAGTAATCTACGCGACTATTTAATCGAGTGCTCTGCAGTTTATTTTCAGTTATCTCCATCAACGAGCATAATGTGAAAAATAATTTTTTTGATAACCTTGCTGAGGTATTGGGAAAGGTACCAATTTGAGCCAAAACATATTTTGAATATGGATGAGACAGGGGTGACCACTGTCCAAAAACCTAGCAAAATTGTAGATTAATAAGGGATTAAACAAGTAGGTGCCATAACCATAGCAGAGCCTGGAAAATTAGTAACTGTTGCTGTTGCCATTAATGCTTGCTAGGAGAACACTTTCCGCTTTTTTCGAATTGCCTAGGGTCCTGTTGGTTGTGCTGGAGCTGGGAATGCTAGTGGATGGATGCAGTATGCAGAATTTTTAATTATAAAAGAATGATTCCCTTAATTAATCTCATTACTTGAACTTCGAATATTTTTTATCGATTGTTTTGTATTATATTTGTAAGTATTATATTTAAAATACAAGAGTTGATATGTGTTATTAATACAAAGTCTTTAAACAAATAATTTGTTGATTTACCATCATAATATTGTATTAATTACCAACCCCTTTGTCTTGTTACTTTCGACCCACGACGTGTTACTTTCGACCTGCTTACGGGATCGAAAGTAACAACTGACGATTTTTTTTTAAACTTACTTTATTAACATAAAACACTACATAATATAATAAATTGAGTTGCTAGTGTAAAGAATATAAACTAAATTTATATATGGTTATATAAATTTAATGACAACAGTAACACCCAGTCAGAAATCAAGGAACAAGTACAAAGTGTTACTTTTGTACCCGGTCTCCCCTACGTATCAAACAAACGGACGGGTTGTGTTTTTTTTTTTATTTTATTTTGCTTTTTATTTTTAAATTTTACAGTTAATTACTGGTTTCTAAACGTTTTAAAGTACTTAACATTCCTTTAATACATAACATTGTAGCGTTTTAAATTTTCATATAAGTGAATTTTTTAATTTTATTATTATTTTAGTTTATTAGATTTTAGATACATTTTATTACTTATACTTTTACATATCTACAGTTATGGCTTAGAGAAGCGCTGTCATGTGAATACATTATTTATCCTTACAAAAGAAAAGTAATTAATTCAGTGAAAGTACAATACCTCTTTTGGTTCTCTACAAATATGTCGGGGTTAAACGAAATGATTTGTATTCATTTTGAACAATAGAAAGTATGCAATCATTATATAATAATTAAGTCTCGTTAGTCACTGTGTGAGAGCTTTATTTCGATTAAAATATATTGTAATATGAATATCTTCTTTTGCAAATACATAGATAATACGAGTATCTACATTAAAGGAGGTGTTATGTGCATGTTTTTGTTAGTCTTAATTTACTGCTCGAATTTAATTTTAGAAAACAAATCTTGTATACATATAAAGGACAATTACATAAAAAATATTATAATCGAAAATGTTTACAAGTTAATCATGAAAATAGGTTTACCCTATGGAAATTTTTTAAATAAGAGAAAAAATATACTTAGTCGAATGGATATCCTCCTCCTTTAATTCAAGTCGCAAACAATTTTTATAGTTTAAAGACCTGTTTAAAAATAATAATTTCAAAAAGGCTTTTAAAAATTTAAATAGGTCTTTTCATTTTTTAATAAAAAAAAACATAAATTTGCAGAATTTACGTCAAATTTTATGCGTAAACAGACGTTGAATATTCCTACTACCTGCCAAGTAGGTACCTTATCGAAAGGTCACTACCGTGTTGAAATGTTGTTTTATTAAAAAATCGTACACAACATGAAATACATATTATATTAAATACTGTATCAAATATAACATCCTTTTTATGTAGCTAGTACCTACTATTTAATTTCGTAATATCTTATATTCTATTTCATGTCCTATCTACAAAATTAATAATAAATAATTATCAACTCGAATGCTTTTAATAATGTAGTTTTAATTTTAGGTATGACTATTTTATATATGTGTTAAATGCTTTTTACCATAGAGGAGTCAAATTTAGACTGATTTGAAAGTTTCACTGTCTGGAGATTAATAAAAAACATAATGATGTCATTTTTAGATTAATTTTTCTTTGTTATGGTCAGAAATTCAAATTATTTCAATTTAGAAATTGAAGTGCTATAATCTACAAATTTATCGATTGACACTTCAATCGTTTAAGCAACAATAAACTAAATCATCTAAAAAAAAGTAGGCCAGTTTTTAGGCTCCGGTGGCCTTCTCTTTATCATTATTCAAGCCTTTGTTTCTACATTTAACAGTAGGTATTGAAATCGTATTTCGAAATACATTGTCTAGAAAACTGTAACAACCCATACAAACGGTCATGGAGGTGAGCACGGGAACAACGGCATGGTACCAGTTCAGTTCCCCCGCGAATTTACGGTGTTCTGAGTTCACACCAGACCACCAGAACTAATTTGCTGCAGATCCATTGTTCGTACCTAGCCCGCGTATCTTAGACAAATTAAAACACCAAGTTCAAGCAGGTCGTTGTGCTGTTATACATATTGCCTCAGAGGTTTTTGTTCCAACCGCATGTATTGCCAACTTTACCTACCTTCTAAGTTCTAACACCATACTTTAATTTATAGTCCTCACATTCGATATAATATCTCTATAAGTAATTTAAAGGACTATATCTACAGGAAACCCGCATCCTGATTAATCGTCACGCACCAGCGTCATCGAACTTTTACTCCATTGAAAGTTACGGAAACAGACAATAAACAAAACGTGTTCTATGGTAATTCATCTGGTCATTGAACACCTGATCATGCATGGAAATAAAAGGCTAGAAAGCAAATAAACGTTTATATTAACATAGTACCTACATAATATTATGTACATTGCACAACGCGCATGCCTACCTTTTGTCAATTAGATTACAAAGAAAATTTGATATTGAAATTATTATTTATTCTATAAAATATGTAACCTGCGAAGATACAATTTAATATTAGGTATTATTTTTTATATTATAACAATGCCTATTATCACGAACCCAGCATATGATAGCAACATCTATTTAAATCGTTTATAATAAGTGTTACTTTCACATGTGATACAATGTAGGGTAGACTGGGTACGGTTGAAACAATTTCACTTATAACGACCATAACTTTGCTTTTTATAACCCGAGCGATGAAAAACATATGTTAAATAAAAGAGCATGTATCTGTCTAATAATAGGCACTGTGGTTTTAGTTCCAGGTGTATTATTTTAAATAGTAGATCAAATTAAAAAAATGAATCCGATTTGTTTCAACCGTCCCCATACCAGGGGCGGTTGAAACAGTGATTGGGGTCAGTTGAAAAATATGCAAATAATACAAAATATAGCATTAAAATATGTTTTATTGATTTTTTATTTTAAATCAAACAATAATTAAGTAACTCTTTTACAATAAGGTCTGCTCTCTAAATATGGTGACATAAAAACAAGACAGTAGAACCTACTCCTCATCTTGTGATGATATCCCCTTTTGTACATTTTTCTTTTTTGCTTTTATGGTGTTTCTTTTACATTTTCCTCCATCAAATATCTTCCTTTTTCCTCTATCCAATCGTTTCTTCACTTGCTTAGCTCTTGTTCGTTTCAATATTAATTCTTGCTCTTTTTTATCTCTTCCTTATCTGGTGTGTCAGTGGAAATAGTAGACTTCCTGATTTTTCGCCCTCTATTATTATACCTTAGGTATATTGTTATATCCCCTATTATATCCCATTTTTCTTATTTTCTTGCTCGCCAGAGTCATCTCGCATTCGAATTTACATTAGAAGCGAATAATTGTGCTTCTCTGCCACTTTTCGCAATGATTCTCCGGTTTTCACCTCCTCATATGCATCTTTGTACTTCGATAAGTCTACTGTCTATTTCTCTTCCCGACATCTCTCTTACACGTACTATCGGCATTTAAAAAAACAAAAAATAATTAAAACAATGTTTCAACCGTACCCAAAAAAAATGTTTCAACCGTCCCCAACTCCTACTTTAGGTAAAATACAGTTATAGTAATTGTAAAAACAATGGTACACAAAAACTAGTCACAATGTCATATTCCACAAGATTCACTTCAAACAAAAACGCACATTTAATAATGTCACTTAAATAGAAACGCTAATAATTGGAAAAATCTCCAAGCAAAAATACTTACTTATGGTCATAAAAACACAATAGGGTCTTATAAAATCAGCTGAAGCGCGCGGAGATCGACGCAATATTGTGGTTCGTGTTTAGAACAGTTGTACGCTTCTTTTTCCCCTTGGACCCCTAACCCCCCCACCAACGGTTTGCGAGATATTCGTGTTGTTTCAACCGTCCTTTGTTTCAATCGTACCCAGTCTACCCTACCTATGTTAGGAAACAGGTATGAAATAGAGAAACAACACAAATACACGTGCGGTCTGGGGCTATCTATAGTCAGTATCAAATATTGATTTGACAATAATAGATAGTTGTGGGAAGTCTATCTAGCTATTATAATGTTAGATCTACCTTTATAACGATTATATTCAATACGTACGTATTTGTCGCTTGCCCTAGCCTCACTTAGGGTCGATTTTTCAATGCTTGGATAAAACTTATCCGTCCAATAAAGTATTACGTATACGTAGTATATTATTATTACAGGTAAATTAGCTTGGAGAAATTTTTGCATATGTAGTGGTGTGTATATTACTCAGATCTTAGAGCGCGTTTCCACTATATCGTTCTGGCCTATACAAAAATGTTTCGATATCCTAACATTACTATTTAATTTTATACTTATTCCTAGCAACACTTTTGTTTTCAATAAAAACAAGTTTTTATTTGAAAGAAAATGGTTTTGACTTTATAAAAAAAAATATATCATTCAATTTTACGTCCTTGAGCAAACGACAAGGCGACTACCGTGAAACAATAAAATATCGTGTCCATAATAATTTGTTTCATAATTAATATTTGACCATAATAATTACGAAACAAAACAAATAAATAAATCGTCACTTGATAGTGGAAAGTGGAAACACGCACAAAACCAGAATAAACCAGTTTACGCTGTCCGCAGGTGCCACGTGCAGTCGTTTGGTACCGTTAGAACATAAAGCACACATTTCATTCAAAAATTATAATTATTATGTACGTAGTTTAATTGATAAATTTTGTATTTGTTGATTGTTGTTATTATTTGTTATTATTGTTATAATATTTGTTGAAGTGAATTACATGTCCCGCAGCCGGAGGCCCCAAATGAAAACTCAGATGTACTTAAAAACTACATTTAATAGCTAAAATGAGACATTTACTCCCATGTCTGCACGATGCAGACCGGAGTTAAAGAATGAATTTCTACAGTTTAATAATTATAAAGACGTAAGCTTGGATGCTAACTAAGGGAAATCGCATCCACATTCTATTCCCGTGCGAACGGCGTATTCAGCAGTTTTGTATGAAGGCAGGGCCATAACTAGTGTTTAATTTGTGTGTAAGTGTTGTAACTTTATATTGTTAATTCAAAATGGCTCCAGTGTTAAAACATGGTCGAGGCAAGCCTTTGACTTCTCAAACTAAAGAATTAAACTTTAAATGTCGTTTCTTTTTCAGGTTAGTAAATTTTTCATTTTAGTAACATTAAAATAAAGTCTCATCTTTTTCAGAGGAGAAACACATATAGTTTAATTTAAAATCCCTTATATATATAACATAAAAACTAAAAATAAAATGTTGTTTTATTTTATTTGCTGACCATACACTACTACAAACGCAAAAATTTCTCCAAGCTAATTTACCTTTAGTCTGTGGTATTACACGATAATATTAAAATGTCACGTAAACTGTCAAATAGGGCAATTAGAATACGTTTTTAAAATGGTAGTTTTATACGTTATTCGATGAATAAGTTTTATCCAAGCATTGAAAAATCGGCCCTTAGATTGATTAAATATATTTTCACGTAGCGTTACCAATTCTATAATATTATTTAGGGATTGTCCGCTTTTCTGCATTATAGTTGCAAGTTATAACACATAGTGATGTCTTGGGTCTCCGTCTATTAGCTTTAGTTTAATGAGAAAAATTTTGCATATTGCATAGGAGTATAATGTTTAAGTTTGACGTCGATTATTATCGCTCAATTTACGCACATAATACCTATGCAATAAAAGCAATCTTAATTGCTTTATAGAACGTAAGCATTAACAGGATAAACTTCATTATTATTGTTGCAAAGTGGTGCTATAGTGCATTGTTGATTGTAGAACACGTGGGAATTACCTAGATACGAGTATTCTAACGGAAATTTAATACCAATGATACTGCTACTATAACAAAAATTATACTTTTTACCGTGTAGGTCATATTTCTACTCCAATGAAATTCCATACTATGATGATCTGTGCATGTAATTTAAGAATTAAATGCTATTATTCGAAGGCCAAGTTTATAATTTTGATTTTTTTTTTCAATCCTATACGACTTCCTTGTATAAAACTAATGGAAACACGTTCTTGTTATTTTTAGATTTTTAGCGTGATTTGTACCATGGGTGAGGAAGTTGGAGGTTATCTAATTTTAAATATTTGTCGCTGTAGGTTTAAAGGCTGCTTAAATTAAATTCTTATACTCATTCTCTTCAAAAGCGATGAATAGGCAATCTTGGTTCTTATTCGTTTTAACAAATTGTTTTATTTTATTCCACTTTTACAATTGTTTTGGTAATTGAAACTAGCAACACATCAGCTATATGAGCTACAGAGGCGTATGGCGTATGGATATAACAATTTTCCTTTCAATCAAAATTCAAATTATAATTTGATCTCTTACAAAAAGCAACAAAACCAGTTAGGTATATCGGAGCTGCACAAATGGCACGTTCGTCGCACTTGCGGATTGAAACCCTTTTGTCGGCTAACCTTTAGGCATCTATTGTATGGCAAACAAGATTTTCTACGAGCTATATATATCGACGTTACTTAGATGGTGTAGGTTAATCCAGTTACCGAATATTATCGCGTTAGCAGCACCAGTTATTGACGGACAAAGAAGCCCTTCGAGTACATATGAGTACCTACGGTGCGTGGGCGAGGGGACGACGTACAAGTGTCACTTGCAAAGTTACGAAGCACATACTAATTTAGTCGACCACCATGACTCAAGTTTGTAGCCCATTATAACGGTTGAGTAACGCGTGATATAATAAAATTTGTTTATTTGTAAATAGAAGTTGCTTTGTTCGCGAAACTTGTGCCTTATCAAATCGATGCATCAACATGATCGCCATACAGGTATTGATTTGTAATAATATTCATTTTTCTTCATTTTTTTTTATTTATTTTTTTTAGTATTGATATCCAATTCGCCTTATTGTTAGGTGTGTTAAATAAAGGAATTTTAATATTTAATTATGAAAATTGTGATAAAAAAAATATTCCCTATAATTTTTGTAATTTTTTTAAAATAAATTCAGTTGTGTACCTACTACCTAAGTATAATAATTTTTGAAGTCGAAAAATAAAACGTGAAATGCAGGATTTCATTTGTTTTCTTTTTTATCATGTAAATGATATACAGCTTCTAGACTTCAATCTTACTGATAAGATAAATATTTCTCAATATCCAGTATAATTGTACTTCCTATTGTTACATTTCATCAGTTATGTGAAAATATCAGTGAAATAAAAATATACTCGCAAGTCACATAAAGTGATCAATATAAATTAACTCGCGCACAATAATTATTGATAAAAGTGAATTCTATAACAAAAATGTCATGGGCCGTTGCAATGTTACCTATGACTTTAGATTATCCGTATCGGAGACGAACTGAAGTCTGTAAGTACAAAGCTGACAGGGGATTCCCTAATTTTTGTGATTATAATTCGGCACCTAGACCCTTTGTTCAAAAGTACCGGCTCCTACATACTATTAAATTATTAATATAGGAGACATAATAATTAATGTAGGAAAAGTCACTTATTAACTTCGATTTTTTTTCAATAGCGTACCTGAACTCTATAAAAACAACGAGCTTCGAGATATCTTTAACCTTTTTTAAAAAGTGTAAATTGAGCATGGCCGAAAGAATTAGGTCATGTTAATGACGTATAACAACTAACCAACCCTTAAAAGGTGCGTAGACATTTCGGATCCCATTTCAAGATTTGCACGCTGTTTGTCACGTAGCCATCGTACGTACCTACATACATAATATCAATGCCGTTTCAATTAGAATCTTTTGTAGAAAATTACCATGCGCAAATGTGATTGTATTTTTTACCTTTGCCATTGTTCATAAAGTTTTTGTTCACTTATGCATCGTATCGTTGTTTGTGTCGTTTCATTTATCGGCGCTAATTTACATAATCAGTTCATGGTTATAAGATGCAAATTTGCGAAGCCATACAAGTTACGCTCCCAATACGCAGTAGGTATATCTGGCATAAACAGCGTTACGTAACGACAATAATGAAGCTTATTGTCACTAAAATAACTCAATGCTAGGAGGTACCTACAACAAAAATATTACAATTTTACACAAGTCCTCTGAAAATGATACCTGTATTTTCTTTTACTCTCAATTTGCGGTTGTGCGTGACGCTCAAGTCGACACGCTTCGAACTTGACCTACATCTCCTGAGAATCCATTGTCTTGGTGTCTGACCTCCATGATGACCAACAATTCAAAGTTATTCAAAGGCTTCAAACATTCTTCCTTAACGCATTTTATGAGAATTCAAACGGCCTCGATTACTCCTTTTAGGAAATATTTTGACCCAAAACTCACGGTAATTGTGTCTAATTTAACAAAAAAACTTTCTCTGGCTTCATTTTTAAACCACCGGTAACTGCAAACTGTCCCGTTATAACAATTACTTATGTACCAGTGAGCAATGACAGTCATTTTCTATAGCTTTGATCGTTTCACTAAATTGCTGCCTAAAATTGTATACGAAAGGAAAAGTGCTAGTCATAATAATTATGTCAGTAGGCTTTCTATAGAACCTCATCATTATTTTTAACTTAAATTAACAAAAACATCCATTAACGCTATTTCAAAAAAACAAACATGAATTAAAATATGCACATAAAATTATAATTGTGGTATCATAAATTATATACAACATTAATTTTAATAAAGCAGCAAAAAATAATATAATTGTTTTGTATCTTTCCAGGCATGTCCTTAGACGAAGGTAGACAGTCACAACGTCCATACCGATATGGCATGGTTTTGCTGTGCGCGGGTGCCCTGATCAATTGGTTGGGCTTGGCCGAAGATTACGCGGAGCCGGTGCGCTATGTGGGCGTGGCCTGCATCGTCGCAGGCGCGCTGCTCATATGCGCTGCCATGTGCTGCTGGCTGCAGTCTCCGGCCCGGCAACCACAGAATGACCGCGCTACGCCTGATACCCATCAAGTGAGTATACTAATCTAAACCATTTTTGGGGCACAAATTGCGGTCATTGTATAGCAAATTGTGGCATTTTAAATAATTAGCATGGTTTGAGAGCGAGGTGTAGATGTGATAACAAGGTTAAATTTGGTTTTGTCTCAAAACCTCAATATAATTTAAATTGATGAACGGCACATTCGGTTCGTCCGTTCAGAGGGACAACTCGATATGCGAAAACATGAAACTATTTTTTTATGTTATGTTGATTAACTACTATAACTTAAGTCTTAATGTTACACCAAGTTGTAGTGTACTCATAGGTATTCCTACCATTAAAACTAACAACTATTTCAGAATTTTAAAATTTCATTAGAATAGCTATTCATTTTGCATCGTGCACGTTACAGATTGACGACCCAATCCATGTGATTTCGATGCCGGATGAAGAGACGATGCAGCAGAAGCCGCCGGACTACGACACGGTGGCCGGCGCGCCGCCGACGTACGACGACGCCATCAAGCTGAACCCGGCGCGGCTGCTGCCGGCCACCAGCAGCGCGCCGCACGCGGCCGCGCCGCCCATCCCCGGGCAGCTGGAGGCCGGGCCGGTCGTCCCCGCACTGCTGCCGCCCGCGCCCGTGCCCAAGACGCCGCCGCCGCCGTACCGCGCGCCGCACGCCATCAGATGAAACGCGCGCGACCCGCAGGCGCTCCCTTAGATCGACTGCTGCCTCGTGTGACTTGTACATATTGTGGAGCGAGCCCAGTCGAGCATTTACGTGGCGACGCGTAGGTATAGATATAGTTGAAACGTTGCGGTATTATTTTATTATACGTCCATAAATATCCACGCGTGGAATCGTTTTAATTGTTTAATCGAATAATATTAGAATGTTGAGCTCGAGACCGACGCGTACTTATGTGATATTAAAATTGTTATTAATGATTAAACTAGTTACTTAATTTACCTACCTGCTGTATATATTTATAAGAGCGTGTACCTATTACCTCGTAAGAAAATTTTGTATTTATTTCTGTTAAAAGTTAAAACTACAAAAAAATGTTGGATGTTACGATTTCCATTTGTTAGAGTTTTTGAGGATGTACCTGTACGGGCTGTATGTAACGTAGAGAAATTCTTGCCCACTGGTTATGTAGAACGAGCATAGATCATATAATATACACCTGAATCATGGGCGTAGCCGGGGGGCAGTTAAGGGGGTTGTTACTGTTACACTACTCGATAAATTACTTCCACACTTCAAAGCTTTTTTCTGTATATATCTTTTATACATATCCTTAATATATTTCATATAATAAGCAACTCATTTTATGTACTTTTAGTCACTTTACTTTCATGAACCCGCCCGCGACTAAAACCCGACTACGCCCGTTTCTCGAATAGAGTACGTTTGTGCCATTAACTTTTTAGCGTATACACGAATACATATGAAACATACAATTACGGCACTATACTTCCTCTTACGTTCATAAAAATTATTTGCTCAATTTATAAAACATATTGTGTGTTCATTGTTCAGGACGGTATGTGGATAATTATATTTTTTCAATGACTAACTCACTGTAAATGTTCGCTATATTTGACCTAACGTTATATAAGATATTCCACGTTCGATAAACAAAGACTACAATAAATTAGGCAACGGTAACAGTAGCCCTAGAGGCACTTATAATGTAATTAACACGACGTAGCTAGTGACTTGTGATAAAATATAATCTAATTAAAACTATTGATTAGAGTGGATGTATCTATATGAGATTTAACTGCAAAGTGATACCAATACTTAAAGAAGATTCCAACATATTAGTATTTGCGTCGACCCTTAGTCGCGCTTATCGTAAAATTAGAACTAGTGTTATATTTAATAATTTATCGCTCCATTTAATTTCCATTCTAGTCTTCAAGTAACGACTATAATAAACGACTTAATGTATTCACGGTGAAGAATAATGATTTGTATTTGTACAGGTTTTCATTGCACAACTTGAAACTAAATTTTATTTGTTTAATAATGTTGACAATCGAATTGTAATCGTTTTACAGGTACCTAAGACTTGATGAAATAACAATAGGTTATTAAATTGCAAACGATTGCAATATATTCATTGTTTAATACATTATTTTAATGTGGATTTTCGAAATTTCTTTTTTTTTACCAACAGTATGTAGTTTTATCTTATACTGATATTAGATTTCTTATCGTTTATCCTTTACATATCAAAATCGACATATCAAAACTGCAATTTTTTATGTTCACACATGTAGCAGTTGATTTAAAGTTCAGTGCCTATCTTTCTTTATTCGTATTAAATCCTAATTGGAAAAAAAAATAAAATCAAAAACTACTTAATTATTACTTATAAATCGCTTAAACTCCACGTGAGTAATCGAACCAAATATCTCTTTCAAGACTTAATATTGATTCATCTACTTAATAATAAAGACGCAATAAGACCCCGGTATCGTAATTAAGTCATGCGTTAAAAAACAATTAAGAATGGGACCAATACGATGTACTTTTACGACTTTATAAAATTTTCTTTTAAGTGTGCCAGGTAATCCTTGAAGATTTTTAATGCTGAAGTTGTGCATTTATTATTTGTACATTTTACAATGCTACGAAATTTGAGTGTACATACAAAATAAATGTTGTTCCAATTGTAAACATCTGTTTTTTATTTAAAAATGAAACCTCTGGATTTCAATTTATACCTACCTATAATAATTAAGGTCTACTTATTGGGGAAGTTATATAATATATTATACACCATTCCGATTCTATAAAATTTTTAAAATCGTACCCCAATACCACTCCCCGCTCCCGTATTGCAAGAGATTGTAATAATAGGTAATAACTGCTGAAACTATCTTTCCGCCTCATAATACGCATTCTCTATGTCTCTTGTAATAACTATATTATTGATTATATGTAACTGTAAGTTACTTTTCGTGTAAATTTCACTGCACTGCAACTTAGATGAAATTTGGTACAAAGATAGAGAGCTAAAGAGCTAAAGATACCTGAAAACTGTCATGGAATAGTTTTTATTCCGAAAATCCCACGAGAACGGGAACTATGCGGTATTTACAAATATATTGAACATTTTTGTTCCATTTTGTAAGGCCAGCGTATAGCATTGAGCATAGGCAAGGTTTTGGATAAAGTTAAAAGAAAGAGAGGAATTTGTAAAAAAAAAATATTTCATATTTGCTGGAGTCTATAATTTCTTAAAATATCTTTCAAACGTTATAGCTGACCTTTTCTGCAACTGAACCGACCATATTTAAAGATATTTTTCTATCTAAGCCACATGATCTCATATGATAATAATTTTCTCCATTTAAATTTTAAACTACATATCGCCTTTGCGAAAATAAATATATCATCTGTGCTTATGTCTATGTAAAATGTCAATTGTCAAAGTCAATTGTCAGATGTCAAATAGGTCAACAGTAAACACGGTGTTAAATCTTAATTGATTCCAACAACAAATTACTTAAACTAATTAACTAATATCTCACTCTGCTAATATTGCATTTACATAAAATACCAAAGAGTAGATATTGTCTGATATTAAAAGTGTGTATTTCACTTAAAATACATGAGAAATATGCCGGTAGAGTTGAACAGCCTAACCGAAGGTTGGTTGGAATTAGAGAGTGATCCGGGGTTATTTACATTACTGCTGGAAGATTTTGGTGTCAAGGGAGTTCAAGTTGAAGAAATCTATGATTTACACAAACCCTTGGAAAGTCCCGTTTATGGGTTTATATTTCTGTTTCGATGGATAGAAGAAAGACGTTCGCGACGGAAATTTGTAGAGCAAATCGAAAGTTTTGTTCGAGATGAAGAAACTATTAACAATATATTTTTTGCTCAACAAATGGTTCCCAATAGCTGTGCATCACATGCTTTATTATCAATATTATTGAACTGTCCTAACCTTCATTTGGGAGAGACATTAAGTAGATTGAAAGTATGTTTTATTTTAAATACAATTAGCGATCACTATTCGACTGTATCTAATAAGAAAATTTTTTAGCACCACACATTGGGTATGAATCCAGAAAACAAAGGTTGGGCGATTGGAAATACACCAGAACTTGCCTGTGCTCATAATTCACATGCTATTCCACAAGCTCGTAAGAAGACCGATAAAAATGCTGGTGTTCCAACAGGACGATTTACAGGTTTAACATAACTATTAAATTAACTGTGGCTTAATCAAATATTTAAAGTCATAATTTCCATACTATGATGAATAAAAATTGCAATTACCTAATAATAATTTATAATAAATGGTTACCATAAACTTTATACTTTCTTTTGTCTTTAAAAAATAATAAATTGGAAAAGAAAAACATTACTTGTACATTTTACAATGCTACTACACATTTAATAGAGTTGAAAATTAAAATACTTTATCTAATTTTAGGAGAAGCATACCATTTTGTAAGCTTTGTGCCAATAAATGGTCATTTATTTGAGTTGGATGGGCTGAAACCATATCCAATGGATCACGGACCTTGGGAAGCTAATGAAGACTGGACAGAAAAGTTTAGAAGGGTCATGGTTGAACGGCTGGGCCGGGATGCTGGTGAACAGGTCCATGATATAAGGTATAACAAAATATACTGTCTCTAATGACTGTTTTAATATTTCAAATGAATACTTGGAAATTAGACTCACTGCAAATTTTGTTAGCAAAGTTTTTTTATTACATTTCATTATATTATGTTCTTAATTCAATTAATTCTAATACTGAATGTAGTTAAAGTGATGAGGATCACACTGTTGTCTTCAGGATAATTTTAATTTATTCTTACCCATGGAGGCAACACCACTCTTAAGTTGACAACCATAATTTTTTATATTTTGATTATTGCTTGTGCAGATAAACATAGTATAAACAAATATAATTATTCACTTTACAGATTTAATCTTATGGCAGTTGTTCCCGATAGAAGAATTGCCCTGACACAAAAACTGAATGCACTTGAAATGAATCAAAAGAGAATTAAAGAAGCCATTTCTAAAATAGGAAAACATCTGCGGCATTTGCTTTCAAAGCCGAGAGATTATAATGGTAAGGTTAATATTATTATAGCTAATTGTGTGTAATATTATTTGTACAGATTTATTAAAAACAAGGTTTAATCTCATAGAAAAATTCCTTGTAATAATTGCATTACATTTGCATTATATACCAAGAAAGATTAAATTTAAGTAGGTATAAATATAGTTTTTTTTTTTACAGAAGACTCAATATCACAGGACAATAGCGAGGAATTATCAAATGATACCTCTAACCAAGTCTCGGAAGATGCAATTATAAATGCATTAGATGCTATGGAGGCTCCATCTTTTGACTTAGATTATATTCAGCCTATCACCATTGAGATTGGTGTTTCAGATAGACCACAACAGGATAAAAGTATTAGTTTAGGTTAGTACCAATGAAGGTAGATGTAGAGTTTAAATGAGCAACACATGTGATAGCTGATAACTGAATGGATTCCTATAAAAATGTTATTCCTATAAAAATTCCTATAAATATAATAATATTTCAATATATTAATATAATAATATTTCAGGACAATTTTCACACATGGCACGATCTGATCCCATACTAAGCTATTGCTTGTGTTATGGAAACCAGATGGCTGATAAACATACATATATATTTTAAATAAATACTTATATAGATAATAAACACCCAGACACAGAGCAAATATCTATGTTCATCACACAAATATTTGCCCCGGGTAGGAATCGAACCCACAACCTCTGGCTTTGCAGGCAGGGCCACTACCAACTAAGCCAACCGGTCAGTCGAATTTTAAAATTTGGTACTATATGCCAACCTGTAATGTATTTTTTTTTCTTAAAAATAATTTGTTGATGATTGTAACCACCGTAATCATAGTTTATTAGGGAATAGTGTAACCAAATACAAGTGGTATAATTTTATAATTAAAAATCTGTTTAAAATAAATCATTTAATTTTCAGCTGATCCTGTAGAGCAGACAGCTACTTGTAAATTTTTCACAATAAATGGTGAAAATCAAATATTGACGAATGTAAGTATCTCTTAATACTTCACTTGAATAAGATTTTAAATTCATACTTAGCGCATCACACACGGGGAAGATAATGTAAAATATATATCTTAGAGCATATTTCCGATTATCGCTCGCCATACAAATCCTATGAGCCATAACACACGACGAATATAATATATATTTTACCTTCAATATCTTAAAATACCAAGCGATAAGCCATCTATAGGCCGGGAGATACTGACACAAAATTTCGGGTCATTTGTAACAGGATGGCGGTTCTACAAGGGTCTTAGTATGCAATGACAAAAAGAAAAATGATGGTCAGAACGCTGATACCGGATACCTTAAGATACTGTAATATTTTATATTAGAGAATCTTAACATAAAATATTATAGTATCTTCACCGTGTGATGCGCTTTAAAATTAATAATATCATATATTAGTCAGTTCAATAAAGAAACGAATCTTCAATGGCGGCCAAAGCTGACTTTGACAGATGGTAGGATCATCAAAAAAGAAAATAAAAATAACGTAAATTGATAATTATTTTATTAATTATTTCAAATTGGTTGTTGACAAACTTTTTTGTTATTGTATTTGTGTATTTATATGAATTATCATATTTACGTATACAGAATGTAATAAAATCCCCATAATACTTGTAATAAGCCCATAAAACTGAACAACTTTTCCCAAAGAACATATTTTGTCAAATTCCAATAAAACATTATTTACTTTCGCAAATGCATAATTGTCATTGTAAATTTATGATAAAAACTATTATAGGGAAAATCAAATACATTTTAGTGATTTTATTTTTCCATTTTTTTTTTGCATACCGTACGGCCGTGTGTGAGCGAGAGGGAATGATAAGCGCCGCCATTGAAGATTCGTTTCTTTAAAGAACTAACTAATATTAAATATTTCAGTTACACCCAACATCAACTACAGCCCTTTTGAAAAGTAACAACATGCCCATAATCATGTGTTGTGAAGTAGCGCCGGAACAACCGTACAGATTTAGGAAGATACTGTTTACACATTCTGAATTAAATGTGTTTCTGAGCAGTATTGTGAGCGAGGTGCAGTCGTGTCAGCAGGCTCTGAACGACGAGAACGATAAACGGGATATGTATAAGGTAATTTATGTTTTTTATTATATTTATACTAGCTTTCCGCCTGCGGCCTCGCCCGCGTTTTCAAAGAAAAACCCGCATAGTTCCCGCTCCCCTGGGATTTCCGGGATAAAACATAGCCTATGTTGCTCAGTGTAGATGCAGCTTTCTAATGGTGAAAGAATTTTTGAAATCGGTCCAGTAGTTTATGCGTGAAAACCATACATACATACATAATTACAAACCTTTCCTCTTTATAATATTAGTATAGATTATGTCTAGAACAAATAAAAAAAATATATGTCATCTTGTTATATTAGATATTCAATCCGCAATCACATTCTAAAAATATTTTCTGTGATAAATCACATAGCTGAGTAATGGTCACAAATACAACTTTAGTATATTAAAGCTTTAATAGCATTGCGTTATAGTCAGTTTCATATGGATAATATAGTCACCCAGTATATATTATATGCTAATTAGCAAAATATGAAATATCATCTATCTCTGATTAATAATCCTACGAAATTACGTAGTATTATTAGTTCAAAGAATGCTTCTTATCCCATGTGATAGAGGAGTGCCTCTTGACCAAACACAAATAAAACAACTTTATTTAATATGTATATTTTTAATTTTTATATTAAACTAGCGGTCCGCCCCGGCTTCGCCCGTTGTACATATTTACGTTTTCTCTACATAAGAACCATCCTCGTACTTCAAGGAATATAATAAAAAAAGAATTATCGAAATCGGTTCAGCCGTTCTCAAGTTATGCGCTTACCAACACATTTTGGGATTCATTTTTATATTATAAGATGTTATTTTTTAACCTATATTACAGGTGGACGACTGCCGGCGGACGCACAACTACGACGAGTTCATATGTACATTTCTATCGATGTTGGCGGAGCGCGGTGTGCTTGCGGAGCTGGTCGCGGCACAGCTGGAACGTGGTCGATCGCCGCGCGTGCGTCGACGCCGGCCCCGGCCCCGCCCCCGAGCTAGACCACGCCCACGACCGCGTGCTAGGAAGTAGCTGATTGGTGGAATCTCGCTGCGTATTGTGCGCCGAGCGAGACCACGCCCACGTCCGCGCGCGACTGTTTAGCTGATTGGTGGAATCTCGCTACGTATTGTACGTCGAGCGAGACCCCGCCCACGTCCGCAAGCTACAAAGTAGCTGATTGGTGGATGCCTCTAGCACGTAACGCGCGCGAGTATGTAGCTGATTGGTGAACGCTTATGACAAGTACCCGGCCTCACGAAGCCCCGCCCACGATAATACGCGTTAAAAAGGGAGACATATTTAGAATTTGAATTTGTGAAATATACCAAACTTCCTACTAGGAATCCAGTGCTCCATCAATTCTCTACTATACTCTCAATGTAACGATATTGATTAATTACATTTAAAAAGTCAAAATGTAAAGATAGCGCTTGCGTATTTTTTTTTAAATATTTTAATAATAGATGGGCCATCCATATACTTAAAAAATCACACTTACCTTGTATCCAATTTTTTTTAATCTATACACCGACACAGATAAAAGATAACACTTAACTTAAGCTCAGTTATGGTTCTAGGATTAAAATTGTGACAAGTCTCTTATAATATTCACCATTACATCAAAATTTTCCGCCTTAATTTATCATCTTTATTTTTTACGTTATAAGTATTATATAAATAGTTTTTATTTATCTTAGTTATAGACACTTGTATATATATAAAATGCTGTTTCTTTTTTCCAATTGAAAAAATTCATTTGTGCTTGTCTATGGTAGATATTTTCATTGTATCAAAATATAGTCTTGTGTGTATTTTTTTTGTAAACTAAGGACACTATAACCCTAGATTTGTAAAGGATAAAAATATGTGCCGCCATCTACAAAGGTAGAACGGAATATTTTTCTTTTTACTGTTTATACTTGTTTTTTATGTATACGTTTTTAAACAACATACAGTATGTATGATAAAATGTTTGTTATTTATCAATAAATATTATACCTAGAGATAAAAGGTGTTTTTCTTTTACTACATTTTCTCAACCATTCCTTGACTTGCATAGGCATTCTCAACTGTGCTAATTCATCGTTACTCAATTTGTAAAAAAATAATTTATCAATAGCACACTTAGCTCAGTGTATTTTTACTGTTAAAAAGTAGCGATTACAGTATCTGACCATTCGAGTTACTAGGTAGACTCTTCGAATGCATAGGTACTTTTTTTCAAATCCATAGCCGCATAAATTCGATCACGTGTGAGTAGGTAGTGTAGTCACTTTTCGCCTGGATAGCTAGTACGTATCTCGGACCATTGCCATTAATGGAGTAACCTATTTATTAGTCTTGATAATAGTAAGATTACTTGTCTATAACTTTTCTATCGCTTGCACTTCTATCAATGTGGGAAAGAACTTAGCAATATAATAAAGTTTATTTGACTCAGAAATACAAACAAGGAATATCAAATATGCAGATCTAATTTGCAGGTACATACATTTTGTTACAACCAGAGTTTATATTGGGGTCATTCATACATTATTATATTTAGGTATATGTACTTTACAATCTTCATACAATACATAAGTGCAGGCAATACCATTCCATCTTTTTCATAAACAATCTTCCCAGAGGAATATAATTTAAATTTATTATACCTATTTATATATTATTAAATGGTAGACTGAATAGACCATATCTTTAGGTGTGCCCTTTCATTGATTGCATCACTGCTAACCATAGATAAGGTGACAGTAGATATGGCAAAGCGCAGCGCGGCGCAGCATTATTTTTTCATTGACAAAGTATTGTCGCCATTGTCCTCATTGAAATAACATTGAAAAAAGCGCAGCGCGCATGAAATGATATTTTTTATGTGTATGCATCAAAACTCAATATCTATGGTATATTTTTTCATTGTGTAAAATTGTGTATAAAATCATAGAAGCAATTGAATATTCAATATTGTATGATGTGTCGGTATTTCAGTAAATATTTTATCAATACATATAAGTAATTAATCAGATTTGGTTTCCACATTTAAAATAAACCTTTGAGAGTATACAACATAATTAATTAACTTATTGCATTGAAGCATTCCCCGTTTTCCAATTACAGCACTAGAGCGCATTATGCGGCATAATGCTTAACGTTGAATGTTCCAACTACAGCAACGCTTCGCACAATCGAGCACTAGAAAAAGTAATGCGCGTGAATTGATGCGTGCAATCGATTTATCGTTAGTAATTATTAATGGTTGGAAAAAATTTTAAAGCTTTCGTTTCATTGTAGTTTTTTCGAAATAATCAAAGTTAATTCAAATTGTGTTAAAAAAAAATAAATATAAGCATGGATGAAGGTACAAACATTGAAAAAAATGTTTATGAAATAATCAAAATCCAAATTACTTAAAATAACCGTAAATATTTTTCAACCAATTATTATGTATACCACTTTATTTACACATTAATTAATGAGGTTATTGCTAACTCTATGAATATTTTTTTTTTCAACACTGAACTTAGCGGGTGCGTTTCACGTTCCAATTAAGCATCAGCATAATTCGGCATTGTGTGGCACTGAGCCGCATTATGCTCTGTAATTGGAAAACAGCCATAAATTGCAGTTGCATGATTATTATACTCCAGATTGATACTCTGTTATTTGTAATGTGTTGTACTCATTCATCTCCAGTGTATTGGGAAGAATAGGGATAAAAATTAAAACAAGTCTAAATTAAAAACGAACTTTATTAGTGAACTACGAACAGCGTCGTATTTACATGATCGTTATATTGTTAAAGAAATGTAACAACAACAACATCATTATTGTAAGTTTAGGCACGTATCGTATCGACCAACACCTTATATTATATAACATTTATCTTCGGAACAAGGTAATATAACCATAGGATTGTGAACACCAATACAAACTTACTTATTGCACCAGAATGCGATGCGCATCGCTATAATTCGGCTCTAAATCTACGCAATGTACCGTCACTTGTACCTCACTATTGTGATCCAAAACTTACATCCCGCATTTGATGACAATTAAACAATATTTAATGTTAGTTGGCAGAGTCTCATAATTATTGATACAAAAAAAAATCAAAACTAAAATAAAGCATAAAAAACGTAAACATACATAATTGCAAAATTTTGTGCTCGAAATTTTATACATATATTTCGCTCGAGTTGGAAAACGTAACATATAAAAATACATTATAGTATACAGGGCATCATCGTTCTTTACGATATTTATTAAAATTCATTGACATACTAAGTGCTTACATTCATATCTCGAGAAAGACGATAATCATAACACACAGATATATGAATAATTTGAAGAATAAAACATTTACATCATTTTACAGTTCTAAAATTGTATTTGATATTTCATTAAAATTTCATAATCATAGTAAAGCGTAATTTGATAGGCAAAAGCTCCATTGCTTCGACAAGGCAAGTCACTCGATGATTCGACACCATATCACAGTCTAACAGAAACATTAATAAAAAAACTTACTTTCACTACACATATGGCACTAACTACGCTAAAATCAGAGAACTAAAGACGATTCGTTAAGGCAGTATTTAATCGGCGCTTTATCACAAGTACCCTTGCTTATCCGTAGCAACAAAACTTCCATTTCACATTCTAGGGGAGCCTTTTCCTGTTACATTTCAATGACAATATATTCAATCCTCTACCAACTATCGGTACTCCAACAATATACCTTTACCCACAATCGAATAAGGGCCGATTTTTCAATCCTTGGTTAAAATTTATCCGTCCAATAGTGTTACACGAACATATTAAAATGTCACCTGTAAACTGTCAAATTCGGGCAAGTAGGATACATTTTTGAAATGGTAGTATAATACGTTATTCGACGAATAAGTTTTAACCAAGCATTGAAAAATCGGCCCTAAGATAATTATTGCTCGTCGTTAACAATCGATAAACCATCGTATAATAATTGATATTAGACAAATTGGCAGTAGCACCAGTATAGCATTACAGCGACGCGCACTTTCGGGATCACAACCAAAACTTACTGCTATTATCACTACATAAATTGCACTACTTGTGGGCGACCGTGATTGCAAGGAGGCGTCGAAATACGAAATAAATCCATTATTACCGCCGAATATAACGCTCATGCATAGACACTATTGCGCATTGCGAGAATTTATAAAATAACACTTAATTATATTTGATCAAAATAATTTTCTCAAAATTTGTCTAACAAAAAAAAAACTACATCAAACCTTAGCACACTATTCACTACAGCATACATTCATAGATAATAAGGAACAATATCATCAATCGATAAAATTAAAGGGCTCGAAAGTTGTGCATTCATTTCAACGGACTCTGGACGACTTCATAGAAAATACTTAGTTTAAAAGTTATACATATTTCAGAAAATACATATACCTTTGAATTTTAAAGTTTACTGGAGGTATTAACAATTTTCTTCAATCATACTGCATTGGGCACACCTCTGAACTAAGTACGATACATATTTAAAATTCCATCAACATTAATATAGATCATAGGATTCATTTCAATTGATTAGTCAAATAGCTTTAAAGTTACTGTAGTAACGACTATAATATTGGTAACTATATTCTATGTCTAAATGAGTGAGCAAATTTGTAAATAAACGACCACACCACTATATATTATTCATTAACCATAACATTTTAGAAGTAGTTTAAACATAAAAATAATATTTTAGAAATATTTTTTGTATTGACCAAGCGTTTATTTCCAAATAAATGCATATACTTAATATGCAAAAAATACTTTAACACTTTGCTACAAGACTACATAATTTTTTATTGCACTTTTTGTATATCCAAAACAAAATCCCGCGTCATTCATTCCCAATTCGTTCACTCATTGAGGCATAGACATTAGACAAGCACAGAGTGCACAACTCTCGAGTCCATAGACAATACAAAACGGGGTGTCTATGGCTATGTGCCCCGCTACGTTCAACTGTCGGCACGTTTGGGCGCGTCGCTCTTGTCCGGCTCGTTCAGCGCGCTCGGTATCGGCAGCTCCTTCAACTGTCTTTTCTCTATCTCCGCTTTGAACTGCTCTATGTCTTGGGGACTGTGAATGGGAGTTGGTAACGTTATTTATTAATGTAATAAATGTTAAAGCTGAAGCATGTAAAATTGAACATAATTTATAGTCGCGTTTATCACTCAGGAATTGGCAAAACGTCAATGTTAATTTATGTGATATCTTATAAGCGTTAGTTTCACAGTTTCCTAATAAGTTTAACTTATTTGTCAGTTAAAATGACACATTTCCAGGGACATTCTTTTTGATATTTATTAATTTCAGATATCAGTGTAGTTAAACTTTTAAGGGAAGGACAGGACAGGGCAGTGAAGCTTTATGCATTCGCTATTTATCCAATTTTATAAGTCTCTACCCACTTGTATATCTTGCCCTACAAAGTTCCAAAAATTGAATCCCTCACCTAATCTGCACGAAGAGTATCCCATTGATCAGGTTGAGCATATCGATGACGGAGGCCATGGCGGGCGGCTGGATGTGTATGGGCGGGTGCGGGGCGAGCGGCTTGCCGCACTCCGCCAGCCGCTTCTGCACCACCACCGCCTGCTGCGTCAGGTGCCGCAGGCACTCGGACGACTCGCGCGTCTTCTCGTGCTTCTCGCCCAGCTACAGGTGACAAGTCGTTTTAATACGCATTAATTGTTCACCCTGGGTCCGTACGGGTACTTTTTAACACGCGCTTTTGCTTCATTTGTAAATATTAGCTCAATTTTGACCCACTTTAACCAGATTTTTCAAACTTTGTACACTTATCGAGGATCGGTGATAGTGCAATAATTTCACGAGTTTTAGCGTGTTTTTTAGGTTTTTTTTTTAGCTAAGTACATTAATTTTGTTACTTTTACATATTTTAAAATCAAGCGGACAAATCCAACAAACTAAATATCATTAAAAAAAAAATATTTTATTTAGTAGTCTAAAAATGTATTCTGAATAATCAATTCTAGACGTATATTAAGGGTGTCTGCGGACGACTCGCTACAGTGTACCCACCAGCGTCTTGTATATGGTGTAGGTCTCCTTCTCGTGCGCGAGCGCCGCGCGGAAGTCGGCGAGGCAGGAGAGCGTGCGCGCGAGCAGGTGCCGCGCCACCGCCGCCTTCAGCGAGCGGCCGCCGTGCGTCGCGCTCGTCACCGCTAGCGCGCGCTCCGCGAACCGCAGCGACAGCTCGTACTCGCCCACCGCGTGCAGGATCAGCGCTATGTTGCTCTGTGGAGATCGAGAGAGTATGAGTGCTGTGTTCTATGGAGTGATTAAATATAGAGCTTTTCTCTATGTGTTAGAGATACATGTACATGAGCGCTGTTTTTTGTGCAGTTGTGTAAATGTAAAGCTAAGTTTCTCTATAGGTCATACATACAGGGTGTAATCGTTAAGTGTGCACAAGCGATTATTCCGTAACTATTACAGATACCAAAAAACTTTAAACTGATTTCGAAAGTACTTAACCTAATGAGTAAAATGGCCGTAATAAATTTTTAAAAATAAAACGAGAAATATCGAAAAATGTTACATTAAACGCTCCCATACACTACTTGTGCACACTTAACGATTACACCCTGTAGAGCCGTTTTTCTCTATGTGTTAAAAATATATGTACATGAGCGCTATTTTTTGTGGAGTTGCTTTAATGTAGAGCTGTGTTGTTCTACTGGTCAAAGATATATGAAGAGCATTCAAAATTCAGTTAAACCAAATATTGCCACATTATTGAATTTAAGTCTCAGAGTAATTTAAAAAGTGAGATATGTTTGTGTATTATAATAATTCCCATTATCTTTAAATTGTTTAAATACAAATTTCATCTTCAAAAATTACACAGCAAACAATTAAAATATACATACATCAAGGAGAGCCATCTCCGGATGGTTTTCACCGCAAATCAACAAAGCGAGGTAACGCGCGCGGTACAACAGCTTCAGCGCTGTGCTCACTTGCCCGTTTGCGAAGCAGTATAACGCCAAGTGAGACTGAAAAAAATAATTAGATTCACATTATATTTTCGTATTAAATAATTTTTTATATGTCAATTATAAATGTTGTGTACTTTTTGATTCCTTAAATAAAAATTCCTTTTCAAAGAGTCCTGGGATTGTTCTCTTATCATATTGTTGTTAATCTGCTTGGTGTTTAGCAATCTCGCTGATACGAAGTCAAATACCTGTCCTATATAAAGCACAGGCGGGCAATCATACGCAAGCACTGCTCTATCTCACCATAAACAACCATATCCCAAAAAAAATTAACACAAACTCACATATTCCGTTATAGTATACGGGTGGTCGATGCCGTTAACACGCTCGGACATAAGCACTGCCTTCTGCTGGTCATTGCGTCTCTATGTTCTCCGGTCACATAGCACAAGCGAGCTACCATACGCAAACACTGTGCTATCTCTCGATGCAAAATGATACCCCAAAACAAAAGTAACTCAAACTTACATATTCCGTTATAGTATACGGGTGGTCGATGCCGTTAACACGTTCGGACATAAGCACTGCCTTCTGCTGGTACGCCATTGCGTCTCTATGCTCTCCGGTCACATAGCACAAGCGAGCTACCATACGCAAACACTGCGCTATCTCGCCATGCATAGCTCCGTATACATTGTTGAGAAGGTTTAGGGCTTCGCCAATGAGTTCGTGGCCTTCGGATACGGCGCCCGCTTGAATCTTGTTCTGGCCGGTTGTGTAGAAGTTGTACGCGTCTGAGGCCTTGAATAAATATTTTGAATTATTAAATATGTACTTAGATTAAATATGTACTTGGAAGAGATTGCTTTTGAGCAATAAGGCCGCCTTTTAGTACGTATGTGCCGTGTGCTTTCATTGTATTTAATTATAGTATAGCTTATTTATGTTTGGTATATTATGTACAATAAAGAATAAATAAATAAATACTTATTGGAAAAATAATTTTTGATTTGATATTTAGTTTAGTATCATTCAAGTGCTCTTTATCAGTTACAAAAAAAAACACATCTTATTTGAAATAAAATTTTTAATAATTGAAAAATATATCACTTACTCTGGGGTTGATATGTTTGACAACTGGGAATATATTCATAATATCGGCTGAAGAAAATGTAGTCTTGTTCTTATTGTCGAAGTCATATTCTCTAAGCATAACTTGCAAGCCAACTTTAAGTGCGAATGACCTAAAATGAATAAACGAAAAAAATTAGACATTGAACAAATTATAAATTTGAAAGGTATGTATCCCATTTGAAAGAATTTACCTGAGCAGAGAAATTTTTTGTAGACCATGCTTCTCTATAACTGCATCCATATTATCAGCATTCAGTTCATATCCCCAGTATGCCTGTGAAGAAAATAAAACAAATTTTACGTATAGTAATCAATGATTATTTATTCGTCAATTACACTCTATATCTGTTTTTATATGCTTGTGCGCTTTCATTTTTTTATTAATATTTAAGGCTTAATGTATATTGGTGTATCACAGGTGGATTTGTTAGAATGTGCTAGCTTTCATTTTATCAGAAGAATATATCAGTTAATAAAAGATGCGTATAAAAGCATAGTATAGTACGCTATATTATGCTTTTATACGCATAATTTTGTGGGCGTTACATACGACGTCCATAAAAATACTGCGTTTCCCCTAGCAGTCATATATCCTACTCGTACTCAAGTGTCAACGCTCACATACCTTCAGCTCCTGTTTAATCTGCGCGAAAAGCGTCTTGGGCGTCAAGTTCTGCCAATCCGGTGAGGGGGAGGCGGGCGAGGGGGGAGACGCGTGACGAGCGCGTCTGGCGCGGCGCCCGCGGGGTCTGGTGGAGCGGGCCGCGGCGGGGGCTTCTATAGCAGACGCTACGGGGGAACTGCATGCGCCCAGCAGACAGTTCAGGAAGTGGGAGACGGCCGCGCCCGTGCACATCGCCTCACAGCCCTGGACAAGAAACGTGTAGGGTCAACCGGGGCAAATGCAACTAAAAAATAACAAGTTTCAAGTTTGATCGGTTGCAGTTATCTCCTTTTATATTTGGTCATTTATTTGACCCATTTAGTGATTTTTGTATTTATTCAAGATAATTTTAAACCAATCAAGCAATACAGTATATAAAATACAGTCTTATAAATAACTGGTAGTGAGAATATTTCCTAAAATTGGTAGAAAAAGTTACATTAACCCCTAGTCGGGGGTAAATGCAACTAACTGCCATAGCTCTTCTTCTATTTCATATAAAACAACGAATATAGAATATATTTATGAGATTTCATGTTATTCATAGGATTTTGAACTGGATTACCGTGTAGCAAGGACGAGTTTTCAGAAAAATTGTGGGGCAAATGCAACTATTTGTTAGAGAATTAGTGTGGGGAATGCAAAAAACTTATTCATCGATATTTTTTTATTATTCTGCGTGTGATTTGTATCGTACTATTGTGTATTAGGGAACTATTGCTACAATAACGTTGCGATCGTAGATGGCGCCGCATTATTTAGAGGAAAAACTCATGTACCTACTTTGATTTACCACTTTAAATCGCAACAAAAAAAATTACAGTGCCCCTACCTACTAAGTCAATTTTAGTTTTTGGTCAGAACAATTAATATTCTTTGTGTTAAATATTGTTAAAAACGTAAACCAAACAAAATACGTTTATTAGTTAATCAACCGTTTACTAAAAATTACTTGAACAATCACAGAACTATCCTACCTATCGTTTTTAGTTATATTCTTTAACCACGCTTTTTTATATCTAATTTGAATTTTACTTATGAACCCGTGTCAGGGTATAATATCGAAGAAATAATCGATGGTTCTTCTTTAATAAATCATAAAGAAAGTATATTTTGACTACCAAGAAGGATACATAATAAAAAAATCGACACTGTCACATCACTAGTGTTTTTAGTTTCATACAAAAATATAAGGGGCTATTGTAACTAACCTCACAGTTGCAATAACCTCACAGTGAAATTTTCATGAGGCAAATGTAACTGCATCAATAACACAAAATAGACTACTAACTACTAACGCACTAAAAATGTAAATGAAATAAGCTTAACGGTTTGTGATAATCATGTCCAATCAAAAACACCTGCAAAAAATTACTCCTAAACAATTTTTTTTGTCTGCAAAACTCGACACCTGTTTTTACGCACACCAACTTCAAAATAGCGGTTTGACACAATGACCTATCAATCAAATAGTTTTCATCGTAGTGGCACCATCTATTACTTGTAAGATTTATTAGTCGTTGAGTTATTGAATCATAGGTGGCGATATATTACAACAACTCTAATAAATTAGTTATGATAAGGAGTTGCCATAGCCCCATAGTTGCAATAGCCCTGGGTGACCTTATTTTAATTAATTTGGTCTAGAAACTGATTTTTTTTATATTCACTTTTTTCATTGCAATAAGATATTGGATCGAACAAAAACAGTGACCTACTTAAAAATATGTATGGTTACTGTATAGCATGTTATTTTTTTAACTTTACAAAAAAGTAACTCAGGTAATAGTCCATTGAATAAAAAGTTCTAGAGTGCGTGAGTTAGTAACCATTTTTTCATTTTTCGCTTAAATCTCAAAAACGGTACATGTTAGAGAAAAACTTTCAAGAAAAATTGAAAGGCCATAAAATTATTTACAAGTTGTACCTAAATCATTTTTTCCTATATCCTACCGTTTCTGAGTTACACGCAGTAAAAAATGATTTTGGCTCAAACAATTTCCAAAATTCCAATCGATCAAAAAATATTTCTTTCTTCCAAAAAACTCAAATGTGCAACTTGTGACCGGTACAGATAGATTGCTCTTAATTAGGTCTATAATTGATAAAATAAACACATTCCTCCATGGAAGCCTTTAGGAGGAATCGATTGTCAAAATACATATTATAATAAGGTAGTTTGAGTTACTGAACTTGATCTTTTTATTTTTTTCTTCCAAAAAACTCAAATGTGCAACTTGTGACCGGTACTGATAGATTGCTCTTAATTAGGTCTATAATTGGTAAAACAAACACATTCCTCCATGGAAGCCTTTAGGAGGAATCGATTGTCAAAATATTATATTAGGGTAGTTTGAGTTACTGAACTTGACCTTTTTTTTTCTTCCATAAAACTCAAATGTGCAACTTGTGACCGGTACTGATAGATTGCTCTTAATTAGGTCTATAATTGGTAAAATAAACACATTCCTCCATGGAAGCCTTTAGGAGGAATCGATTGTCAAAATATTATATTAGGGTAGTTTGAGTTACTGAACTTAATCTTTTTATTTTTTTCTTCCATAAAACTCAAATGTGCAATTTGTGACCAGTACTGATAGATTGCTCTTAATTAGGTCTATAATTGGTAAAATAAACACATTCCTCCATGGAGGCCTTTAGGAGGAATCAATTGTCAAAATATTAAATTAGGGTAGTTTGAGTTACTGAACTTGATCTTTTTATTTTTTTTCTTCCAAAAATCTCAAAAGTGCAACTTGTGACCGGTACAGATAGATTGCTCATAATTAGGTCTATCATTGATAAAAATACCAGATTCCACCACGGAGGCGTTTACGGGGAATTGAATTTTATTAGGGTAGTTACGATACTTGAACTTTTTATTTTTTTTCTTCCAAAAAACTCAAAAGTGCAACTTATGACCGGTACAGGTAGATTGTTCATAATTAGGTCTATTATTGGTAAAATAAACACATTCCTCCATGGAAGCCTTTAGGAGGAATCGATTGTCAAAATATTATATTAGGGTAGTTTGAGAACTTGATCTTTTTATTTTTTTCTTCCAAAAAACTCAAAAGTGCAACTTGTGACCGGTACAGATAGATTGCTTATAATTAGGTCTATCATTGGTAGAAATACCAAATTCCACCATGGAGGCGTTTAGGAGGAATTGAATTTTATTAGGGTAATTACGATAATTGAATTTTTCACCTTTCATGGAATGTAGCTCGAAAACGGCTGCGAATAGAAAAAAATGATTGAGGTACAACTTGTAGATAATTTTATGGCCTTTTAACTTTTCCTTGAAAGTTTTTCTCTAACATGTACCGTTTTTGAGATTTAAGCGAAAAATGAAAAAATGGACCCATTCCCCCCCTCCGCCCACTTCGGGGCTCCTCCTAGTGTCCCGGGGTTTTAGTATGTTTATTACCTAGGGACTCTTGCGTTACCTGACATGTTACCGAAGAAACATCTTACGTTACTAACTCACGCACTCTAGACCCCCCTTGGAGGGACTCATTCAATGGACTATAAGAAGTTATTTGATAATGTCTATTCTCTGTGCATATTTTGAATGATTTTTTCCGATACTTGTATCAAGCACTTGACATACCTAACCTTGAACATGAACACAAATATTAGTGAACAAATCTGCTTTTCTAACAATTTAGATTATAAAAACATTATATTACCTGCAAGTAAGTCGTATAAACGTGTTTAGCAGAACGCAGTATAAGCTCAGCGACGGCAATAGCGTGCAAGTAGCTGAGCGACGCGTGCGGTCTCAACGCAACGGCCACGCGTCCGAGGTAGCGCACGTTGATACCACGTGCGTGTAGTGCTTCAGTCAGGCCCGCGCCGTCCATGGGAGCGGACGTGTGCTCGAGGCATTCGCGTACCTGTAGAGATAATGTTATTTATTTAAAAAATATTATTTAAATCCAAAATAAAATCCTAATAGGGACATTTCATTTTAACAAGGCAAATTTATTTATTACTTAGAATACGCAAAATATCAAGGTATTTTTTTTTAAATATAGTTTCAAATTTTTTTGAACCAACAATGGAGAATGTTCACTAATTTTGATTATTAGCACTCCATATTCTCTGTCAAAAATAAATAATACTAGTGAAAAAATTACTTCGATACGTCAATTAGTTTCCGATTTAGAAGTAAAAGAAGTTGTAAACGCCCGGTGATGGTGTGACGTCACACTACAACACGCTCAATCTGGCTCACTCAGTCCGCTAGCGATCGCGCGCCCGTGCCGTCGAAATTATAATTAAATACTTTTAAAAATGTCCAATCCAAATACCAGAAAATCATGTGTTGTTCCTAAATGTAAAAATACAACTACCAATTCGCCGGATAAGTTGTTTTTTATAGTTGCAAAGGACGTAAGCTACATACATATTATAATATTTTGAGAACATTGCAGCTGTTTTGCGTTATCCTTTGTTTTCTATACAAGTTTTAATATACAGTTTATATTTACTTGTATATATTGTTTTGTTTTTATTTACTTGTAATATATATATATTGTTTTGTTTTTATTTACTTGTAATATATATATATTGTTTTGTTTTTATTTACTTGTATACTAGACTGTGCTTCTGCTCTGCTCGTATGGGCTAAGTATAGGTAGATGGCTAGTAAGATTTTTTCTTGTTTTAAGTTGAGAATGATATGGAGAACTATACTAAAATATAAGTTGGTCGGGGGAAGAATTAAACAAAAACAGGGTATATTTATTTATATATATTACTTATTATTATCGCAGATAAAACCAAAACTAAAAGTAATTACACAAAATGCTCTAACAAATATCTTGCAAATGTTTTAATATAATTGTTTATGAAAAAAAAAATCATAATCATAATCATTTCTTAATTCTCACTGTCAATATAAGAAGCGTACATAAAAACTTCGATTCATTAGTAGTTTTTATGGAGAGTTTGGGAGTGGATACGGATATAGTAATTCTCACAGAATGCTGGATTAATAAGGATAGCTTAATACCTCCCATAGACAATTACCGTTCAACACATACACTTAATAGCTATAATCAAAATGATGGTGTTATTGCTTATATTAAAAAAGATATAGAATTTACAAGCGAAGAACCCTTACTGGATGACGGTAACTGCCTTATTTTAAAAGTATCTGATAACACCACCATTGTGTGCTCATATAGACCACCATCTTTTTCGAACCCTAGCAATTACATTAAATCAATCTGTGATCTTTTATCCTCAATTAAATCTGATAATGTTATATTCACTGGTGACATAAACATAGACATTTTATCATCGAACTTATCTAACCATGCATGTGAATACCTAAACGTAATGTGTTATCAAGGATTTCGACAAGCTGTCGATAAACCTACTAGACTGCTTACATGTATTGACCATTTTATGGTCAAAACAAAGAAATCTTGCCAAACGTATGTATTTGAAGCTTTAACGGACCACTCCCCTATTTTACTAGTATTAAACAAAACTCAGTTACATAAACATAAACCAGAAGCTTACAAAACAATATACGACAAACAAATTATATCAAATATTATCAATGAAACAGATTGGCAACATTTTTATGAAATTACAGATCCGAATAGTGCAGCTAATTTTCTAACACTCACAATAAGTAGAGCTATCGAAAGAAGTCAATGTTTAAAAAGAATACCCAATCGTAAACGCCCTTTGAAGCCTTGGATTACACGAGGACTAATTAAAAGCATAAGAATAAGAAACAAATTACACGCTAAAACTAAAAAATCACCGTGCGATGAAGAAATCATAAAAAAATATAGAAATTATAGAAACTTATGTAACAAACTAATTAAGACAGCAAAGAATACTTACTATAAACACAAACTTGAACAGCAGACTGGCAATATAAAAGAAACTTGGAAAATTATCAAAGAAGCATGCCATATTACCAAAATTAACAACAATTGTACAAACTTACTAAGTATTAACCCTTGCCCTACCAAATCTCTTAATGCTGTTAATCAATACTTTGTCTCAATCGGATCAGCTCTAGCCAATGAAAGTCTCAAGAAACTCAACCAATCAGAAGTCGAACTAGCTACTCTAGCTAGAGACAATGATAGTCCAACCAATTCATTTGCATTTACACCTACAGATAAATATGAGGTAAACACTATCATCACTGGTCTCAAAAATACGAATGCTTCGGGACATGACAATATACCCACACCTATAATTCAGACTTTCAAAGATATTCTTTCGGAACCTATAGCCCACTTGTGTAACTTAAGCCTCTCAAGCGGAAAATTTCCTGATGTATTCAAGAAAGCCATAGTTTGCCCAATATATAAAACCGGGGACAAAGCTCTTCCTTCAAACTATAGACCAATATCATTGCTTTGCACCCTTTCCAAAATACTAGAAAAATGCGTCAATAAAAGACTCATGAGATACCTGGAGTCACATAAATTACTTCACTCTAACCAATTTGGCTTCAGAAGCGCCAAGTCTACTGAAGACGCAACCTTACGAGTAACATCAATGGTCACCTCGTATCTTGACTCGAATAAGAAATGTATTGGGGTCTTTCTTGATTTACAGAAAGCCTTTGACACAGTTTCTATACCTATTCTGCTAAGTAGGCTGGAAAATGTAGGTGTTAGAGGTATTGCCAAAGACTGGTTCCAAAGCTATCTTAGCGATAGAACCCAAAGAGTAAGAGTTGACAACAATCTTAGTGCAGAGTATAAGTGTACGTACGGAGTACCGCAGGGCAGTACGTTAGGACCTACTCTGTTCTTGATTTATGTCAACGAATTATGTAAACTCAATATTGGATGTGGTCAAGTTACTATGTTTGCTGATGACACTGTTGTTCTCTTTAATGCAAAGACTTGGTCTGAAGCCATTGATAGAACTGAAAATGGACTTCGATGTATAAGCAAATGGTTAGAAAACAGTCTATTGACTTTAAATACGGGAAAAACTAATTATATTTGCTTTAGCAAAACCTCATCTATGCAGCCAAGGGGTAACGTCAATGTTAAATTACATATCTTTCCATGTAACCGCCATAACAAATCTATCGTATGCTCTTGCCCAATACTGAATAGGACCGTCAATATGAAATACCTGGGTATCTGGATTGATGAGAAACTAAACTGGAAAGAACAAATTATTAGCACGTCGAGCAGGCTCAGACAACTTATAGTTATTTTTAAAACCCTAAGAGACATTGCAACCCAAGAGTTAATTATTAGAACATACAAAGCACTGGGTGAATGTGTGATCTCATATTGTATTGTTAACTGGGGTGGAGCTGCGAAAACATACATGATACAAGTAGAACGTGCGCTTAGAGCTCTGCTCAAAGTATCGCTCAAACTACCGTTCCAATTTCCAACATCGCTGCTATTCAAGAGGGCTAATGTATTGAGTGTTCGTAAGATTTTTGTGCTTCAAATAATTAAACGGTTTCACCGCACTGAGGTACCGAAAAATAATAATCCCTTGAATACTAAAAGAACCTATCGTGTACCTGTACCTTACACTAAGACTCGTTTTGCACAAAGGCAGTTTTATTATCTAGCACCCATTCTTTATAATCGTTTCAGTTTATATACTAAAAATGCTTTTGCTCTCACTAATCATAAAATATTACAAAAACTAAAAGAATGGCTTTTACCACTCGATTATTCTGAAATAGAGCACCTTTTAATGCCCACATATACAAAATAATTACCAAATATACCTATAAATTATTTTATTTTTTATTTTATTTAATTTTATTTATCTACCTATAATGATAAGTTTAAAATATGTTTTTTTTTAACTATATCTGCTTTCTTTTATGTTTTAAAAACGACATTGGAACACATTCACACACATACATACGCACATACAAACACACACACACACACACACACACACACTACTTGCACTACGTCTTCAAAATACACTTTTTTTTTTTAATCTTTAATTACTTCGTTTATTATAAATGATACTAATCAAATAATTATTTTAATTGTATTAATTATTTTAATTGTATTAATTATTTAATTGCTAAACAGTAAATATTGTGGAACTAAATATTATGTTATGAAATGTAAATTGTTTTAAATATTTTAATTTATTAAATTTTTTTTTTAAATGTTATGATTTATAAATTTTCTTCTTGTGTCAACTTTAAGTAAAATTTTCTTTGTAACTAATTACTATTTTAATGTATTTTATTGAACTATTCTAATGTATTGTATCGGGAAGGCACAGACTCCTGAAACACAGCGAAAGCTATATTGGGAGTCTGGGGTCTATATTTTGATGTAAGGAACCTTGTTCAATAAATGATTTTTATTTTATTTTATTTTATTTTATTTTTATAATAAGTATTACCATGTCAAGTAGAAAACGTAAAAGTGTGAAAATTAGAGCTAACTTGGTGATTTTTTTTTATCGAGTAAATTTTAATATTTTATGTTTTTGATTAAACAGAATCGTTGAACATATCATCTAGTTTGATATACATTTTATTTTTTAGATTTGGTCTTGAATATTACACGTATCATCCAATAGAAGATTGGTAATTTTGCTTTATACACACCGCGCGGGGACGCGGCCGCGCGGTGCGTTGTGACGTGACGTCACAAGCGGTCACGTGACTATTAGCGGGACTCGATATTTTTCGAAACTTTGAATGCGTATAAAATCAAAACTACTTGGTATTTTTGACTACGACAAAAACTAGTGTATTTGTATACATACAGGCTTTACTGAGACACAATTTCAAGGGATTTGGCATACCTAGTAACATTCTTCATTAGTAAGACCTCATAAATTATCAAATTTCTCAAAAATTATAATAATATCTAAGAAATCCAAACTCACAAAAGCAGGAATCTGTGTGGTAAGCAAGAAGGCAGCAGCCTCCTTGACCAGATGCCGCTGTTTAGCAAGCTGTTCCGGTGAGGCCGCGTGTTTGATGCCCGGCGAGTACACGTCGGGGTTAAAGCGGACATCGAATTCTGACTCCTTCAAAGAGGCCACTGCACGAGCTGCTGCAGCCACCACTGCGCGTGAACGTTCACCAGCTAAGACAGAAAAAAAAATCACTTATTTGGGGTGCAATGTCTTTTAAGAACTCCATAAAAAATGCTAAATGTATCTTAATAGTGATGATAGCAGTCTTATTAGTATTTTATATACATATTATATAAAAAAAAAATATTAACTGGATTATTTGAACATAAAATAAGAAGACTTGCATACTTTCTAAGTAATTCAAATTGGGACTAAAATTGTAATGAAAATAACTGAAGCTTACTATCGTTTTCCTGTTTCTCTCCACTGCAAATAGAATCTGTAATACTTTCAACTATTTTCTTTGCAACATCTGTATCGATTTCGGAAAGGTTCTCATTTAGAAGCAAATCTTCACCATCTTTTTCCGCATCTTTTTTAACTTCCTTTTCAACTTTCTCAACCTTCTCAATCTTTTCAACCTTTTCTGTTTTTGGAACCTTTTCTGCCTTTTCAACCTTTTCTACCTTTTCCGTCTTTTCAACCTTTTCTGCCTTTTCAGCCTTCTCTTCTTTCTTAGCCTTCTTATCCTTAGCATCCTTTCCTTTTTTATCTTTCGTTTCCTTTTCCTGACTCTTAGTGTCTCTCTTTTCTTTTACAGTCTCAGTTACAGCCTCTTGCTTTTCAGATTCTTTATTTGCCTCAATGGATTTTTGTTCTGTGGCCTTGCTACGTTTTGCACTTAACTGTTGTAAGTGGAACGCTGCATAGCGAATGAACATGAAATAACGAGCCCTGTAAAGTAAAACAGAAAACTATTATATTTCCTTTCTTATGTTAAATATTATAGGCAAATGTATGTAATGTAATATGCACTTACTCAACAAAACTATCCACCAATTCCTGTCTAAGGCAACATAATTTGTGCTTATGAATAATTGGGAAACCCATCGATTTTATGTCCTCTCTCAGATCATCGTCTTGCACTACAAAAGAAATAAACCCATTATGAAAACAACTCATTGCCAGTGGCATAAAAATATACAAAATGTTCATAAGAGAATCAATTACGCAAACTTACACTGCAAGAAGTTAACATCTGGTGGGAAGGTGCGCAATAAATCGAGGATGTAATGGCGGCCATCATTGCCAATGATGCCTTTGCATTCTACACTGGAGCACAGTTCTACTGTTTCACCGTTCGCGCTGATCACTGAGTGCGGCATTATCTTCAGTTGCTGGCCTGCTTTACTGAGCTGTTACAAATTTGTAATGTTTTATTATGTGTGTAAATTAGGTTTTTTCTTACGGGGCGAACAGTGAGACGTAATAAAAATAAAACTGCTACTTAATCCAGAATTAATGATCGATAGAAATTTTGAACTTTGGTACTGGTAACTTTGTGTTTCGATCGTCGATTCACAATTAATAATAATTAATTATAATATTCTGTCCTAAAAAACAAAGTGTAACCAAAGTGTATGTAACAAGCGGATCAAAGTTCATTCCCAACTTCCCAAATAAAGCAAAATAAAATATCTCCAATTAAAATTCGTCAGATATTTAAATTTTTAACCAACTCACCAGCTCCATATACTTGGGATGGGACAGCACCGTGGTCCCAAAGTCAATACTGCCGTACACAACACTCTGCTCTTGCTCCTTCTCCAATATCCCCGGTATGATAGACTGTGCGGTCACTCGGTATCCCCTGTAGTCCACCACTACTGTGCCGAGTGTGTGCAATCCTGCGGTGTCCACTGCACTGTATACGCGCACGCCTTGTAAGTCGTTGCGCTGTGCGTGGACAATTAGTTAGTTGTGATGATTTTTTTTTTAGTGTAAATTAAAATATTTATTTATTCAACTAGACTTCTTATAGAAACGCTTTTGAGTCAAACTACATTATAATATATACCAATGATTTGGAAAGCTTTGAATTATAAGGAAGATCCGATATAAAACTCTAGTTGCTCTTTTGAAATCATATCAATTTTACAAAATACATTTAAAAAAAGTAGTGAAGTCAAAGTCCTGAGCAAAGTTGGATGTGTTAGTTTTTTTTATAAAATATTTTTTAGTACCCGCATGAAATGATTATTTTTTTATAAAACACACAATATAAATACATATTTTGAAAAGGCAATGCAAATTATGCAGGTCTATTAAGTATTATATCCAATTTAACTTACCGGTGCAACAAAAGCGGCAGCATCCCCACCAAGATCCTTATAATGGTCGCGCACATCGAAACCGAGCGAGAAGAATATATTATTCCATATGAACATTTGCATCTTTGGCTCTTCGCCCGGGTTGATAGCCATTACATTGCCGTCTACAACCGCCATCGCTCCACGAGTAGCGGCAGCCACGAAGTCGCTGTGTACCTGTATAAAATTACATGTAAACGTTGAATAAAAGCGAAATTATAATTTTTTGAAGTTTACAAGTCGAGATGCACACAAAGTTAATTAAATACGTAATACTTATAGAAAGTTCATAAAATGTTCTTTAAATTGGGATCAATTTTTAAGGGACCATCTGAGAAGCCATGAATACCCGAATGTTGAAAATAACAACTTGGTTAGGGAGCCAGGTGCAAATTTGGTTAACTATTTCCTCTCAAGAGATAATTCGTCAGACGCATGAGAGTATAGTATTATAAAGCCTCGTGAACGTCAGCTAGCGCTCGGTTGGGGGGGTGAGCGGTTGTAGCCTCCCACGCACATAGGAAAAAAAATACATTCATTCATTCATTTCCTCTCAGCTAAAAATTTGTCAAATTGTAGCTAACCCAATATCTCAACGAAAAAAAATAGTCAGCTGGTTACAACATGGTGTATTATACGTCAGCTGGTGTCTCGAACATGAAAGTTAAATTTAAAGAAAAATTTATTTTCCGTTATTTCCTCTCAAACAAAAATTTACCTGATGATAGCTTATATGTAACTGTGGATAAATATATATGTCAGCTGGCTGTATCTTGGTGGAAAAACCGTCAGCTGATACGGGAGGCTACAACCGCTCTTCCCCCCAACCGAGCTCCAGCTGACGTTCACGAGGCTTCATAATATTATACTTTGATGCATTTTACTAATTACCACTTGAGAGGAACTTGGTCATAAAATCTGCTGCTGGCTCCCGGACCACAACGTTTATAAGAATGATTAGAATTTAATCTGACGAGCTTGCTAAGACCATAAAAATAGTTTAAAATTTATACATTCTGTAACTAATATAGACGTAACATTGCCTATATTATGTCATACTGTATTCAATTGAGATGTTTTTTATACATGGAAATTTACAAAGCACATGCACAAATATAAATAATAATTCAAGCAAATTAAAATAGTCATATCAATTATAAGCGAAGATTTTTTTAGATGTTTCGTAATTTTATTTTTTGTTAATAATAATTTACCTTGAAAATGGCTCGTTCCCGCAACAATCTCTCAGGCAGAGTGGCGCGAGGCAGTTCCCTTGTGGTTTGCAACTCTTCGTTCCAATCTCTCGTCTGACCTGGGATGTGCTCCTCGTAACCCAGTTTGGAAGAGAACGCTACACACAAACGTACACAACTTAACCCTAATCATTTAGTCACTTGTATCCACTACATTTTATTGGATACAATTACGTCACTTAGCAAATTTCATGGTTAACAAATCAATATCAAGAAAAGACTTATAGATGATAGATATAAAGGTATAGAGAGAAATTTGTCAATGATTGAAAGTATGGCCTCGCAACGAGGCCTTTTACGAGCGAGTCAATTGCGCATTTCATGCACATCAATTTGCATAATGACCGGAAGGACAGTGTTAAAATAATGAAGGTACAGACTTATGATCAAAATAAGTGTATAAGTAGATCGATTTACGCTTTCAAAAGGTTATATTAGTTGATAGATTTTCAGGTCAATAGAATTTTATTAAAATTAGTATAATATTTAGTGTTGTCTTACTGTCTTCAGCCCGTATAGCGTCAACTGTATGATCGAGCATAGGCGATGCCCATTGGTAGACTTGATAGGGCGTGGCCACTCTTTCAAAAGGATGCTTCTGCATGCGTCGCTTTTGTACTAGCGCAAAGTTGCGTTTGAACGCCGGCGATACGATACTAAGCAGCTCTATTAGCGAGTGACACAATAGAGACGGTGTAGACGGTCTGGGGTTGAACACTTCTTCGGTGGATCTGTGTAGAAAATTCATTATTAGGAAGACAACAAAATATTTCTAGAGCTAATAATAATTGAGGGTTATTACCCGAATACAAATTAATAAAAGTTTGAAGGTTCAACAGTTTAAAAAAGTAAAGAGACATTAACATATTACAGATGTTTTTAGAAGTAAGGACGTTTTCTATATATGTTCTAAGTTCTTCGTCCTTAGGGGCTTTTTATAATTTTTTCCTAAAACTCACTGATTGAGGTAGAAACCGCGAGGACAAGCAGTGATGTGGAACTGCCGGTCCTCCAATGTAATCACGTGCAAGTACAGCAGGTCTCCGCACATTTTGCGTGGTCCCGGCGGCGGATTCCAGCCAGATGTTGTTAGCACCTTTAAATACGAATCATATAAAAGTTAAAAGCAACTAATATTTGATAATTTTTATATGGAAAATTCTTTAAAATTTCCAGATTCAACACTTGATTATAATTTAGAATCGTATACACGTCACAATTAATTTAGTTACTAATACTGTTATCACAAAGTGCAATTATTTTCTTGGACACATACGACGCTATTTTGTATACGGTAGCTAACTAAAATTAATAAACGATGTAAATTAACCAGAATTTAAAAAAAGCAAGAGAAAAAAAATCTACGCAAAAATCGCCATAAATATTTTTTTAAATATAAGTTGAGAATAAACAGACCTTTAAACATTGTGGGGCTTTATTTTCCTTTGTTAAGCCCGGGTGTAACGGAAGTAGGGGCCGTTCAGTGCTTCCAGGCATAATATAGTCTGGGGGAGTGCAGTCCACACTCTCGGGTCTAGATTTCTTTTTTTCTGAAAAATTACGTGTTGGTTGTATTAAAAGTAAATGTTTTTGTGTGTATTTAATAAGATTTCATTTTCATGCATGTGTTATTGTAATATGAGTATAATATTATTATGGTCTGCATGATGAAAAAAAACGTATATTAGTAATATAATTATACTCTAAGGGTGCACTCACACACATCAGTCACCGTCAAGTCACCGATGACTGATCGGTGACGGTTTGTGTACGTATCCACAAACACCAGTCACCGTCATGTTGTCCGTCAGTCACGTCGCCGGTTTGACTGAATCATTGAACACATACATCAGGTTAGTGAGTGATTAGACGTGTGTCACGCTAGAGAACATGTAGCAATTGACGGTAGCACGACGCTGACTGAACTGAGACGTGACGGCACCGGGTGAGTGGGGATAAAAGTATGATACATGTATGGAAAGATTATTTGACGTGCCTGACCGGGGACGTCACTGATAGATTTCGTGCCGGCGACTGTCGTGTGGGAACAGAGTCATACTAGAACTATTGATACATATTTTTTTTTAATCCTGTCCGGTGACGTGCCGTGACGGTGACTGATGTGTGTGAGTGCACCCTAAGGGTGCACTCACACACATCAGTCACCGTCAAGTCACCGATGACTGATCGGTGACGGTTTGTGTACGTATCCACAAACACCAGTCACCGTCATGTTGTCCGTCAGTCACGTCGCCGGTTTGACTGAATCATTGAACACATACATCAGGTTAGTCAGTGATTAGACGTGTGTCACGCTAGAGAACATGTAGCAATTATTGACGGTAGCACGACGCTGACTGAACTGAGACGTGACGGCACCGGGTGAGTGGGGATAAAAGTATGATACATGTATGGAAAGATTATTTGACGTGCCTGACCGGTGACGTCACTGATAGATTTCGTGCCGGCGACTGTCGTGTGGGAACAGAGTCATACTAGAACTATTGATACATATTTTTTTTTAATCCTGTCCGGTGACGTGCCGTGACGGTGACTGATGTGTGTGAGTGCACCCTAAATAGGATATTTTTGTGTTTAGATTAATATTTAAATAAATAATATTTAATATGCAGCTTTTTTCTTACTTTACTGCTATTAAAGAGTAAAGTAAAAACATCGGACATTTTCATGTTAAGAAAAGTCTAAAAATTAAAATGGTATCTTATCTGCATCTAACTCTTTTTTATCACTGCGTCAGATAATGATGAAACGAATTGCATACGCTCTAGAATGCGCAAAACAACTCGTTTAAGGCCATATCATCGTCCATAAGTTTAAAATATGTACTTTAAAATCATTAGTGTTTCAGCAATGTATTAAAATTGCAAGTAAAAATATATTTTACTGACATTCAAACGAATGTTTTAACATACTTCCTAGATAACTGACGTCATAATAGGTTGAAACCGTTTAAAGTATTAAGTATTAGTCAACATTATGCAAACAATAGATGATTTGCGAAAAAAAGATAATTATAGTGTTCATGAGTTAATAAAGAAACGGAATTTATATTCAAACAAAAACATGTTATTCGTATGTTTAAATTGTAACATAAATAACCTGTAACACCTTACCTAAAATATCACCCTGTGTAATAACATTTAAAAACGCTAAAGAGCTGCATTCCTGACCGGCATAGGCATCCACATAATCTATTGATTTCAGCAGATCCCGCACGTGGCGGACGTGAATACGCGCCTCACGCATTGTGTACGGCTCTTCAACAACCTGTATACATTATATTATATTAACTTTCGCTAATAATACGATCATTTTAGAATTTAGAACATAATATAGTTATAATAAAATATTGCCAATAATTAGAATAAAAATTGTGTAACGAAGTCGAAAAAATAAAACATTCTTCTCTATTTATAAGGCGGGTTTAAAAACATAAATAGTGAAATAATATAACGGTTCAACTTAATAAAACTAAATTCATTAAATTTTAAAATGAATATTTTCTTATTATTTAATTATTCAAGTCCTTCGGATCAACAAGTAAGAATTATAATTAGATTGGCTAAAATACTTGCCTTAATAATCGATCCATCTTTTAAACCCTCAATATTTTTTAGCTCAGCAAAGTTATCCAATGTTACACCATCTAATTGTAGAGAGAAACACGTTCTGTGACATGTATCTTCCCGATCCATTAAAACTTGGTGAATTTCTTGTACTAATTCCATACTAGACACCTAGAAATTTAACTTAATATTAAAAAAATCCTTGATGACGTGCATTAAACAATTTAGTAATATCGTTATTTTGTATTAAGCACAAACATACCTGAATATCGAGGGGCTCAGCGCCTGGACTTACAATTTTCACAGTAAAACCCATATCCTGTATAAATACTACTTCGGCGTCTCTTTTCTTATCATCACCATCTTCACTCGGTGATGACTCTCTGTCTTTATCGCCGTTAACAATTTTATTAGTATCTCCGTTAGCCTTTTCTGAGCAGTTGTTGGCATTTGTATCATTACTTTCATCCTCTTTATCATCATTACGTTTTTCAGGAGATTTAGACTTTTCGGATTGACTTTTCTTTTCAGCTCCCTTTTTACTTTCTTTTCTTTTATTAAGACTTACATCCGAAACGTTTGGTGTTACATCAGTTGACGAAATTGTACTTCTTTCGTCTGAGTTATTTGATTTGGTATCTTCCAAATCACTGTTAATACCATTAGAAACTAGTTTAGCATTATTACTATTACTAATATCACAATCAGGACTTTTTTGTGGGTTACCATTAACAATGTGTACGCTATTTATTTCAGTGCCGTTAGTAATTATTGGTTCTTTGGTGCTTAAATTATCTTTCTTACAGTGATTATCATTAGATATAGATTTTTCGCCATTCATATTTATTGTCGCATCACCAGAATTTCCTTCTAAAGATTTCTCACTTTTGCTAACCTTCTGGCATTCTGTGTACAAAAAAAAACAAAGTATACCGTCATGTTAAAAAACATATCTTATTACTGATGTTAGATTTAAGAATTAAAGCGTAAAACAAACCCGCAGCCGTCGGGAATTGCATGGGAGCATTGTTGATGGTTGGCGATAGAGCTTTCTTAGCGGCGGCTGCGTATGATACACGTGGTATGGACGAGACACCGCCGCCACCTTCGTCATCCGCTCGGCCATTCGGTGTACTTGAGTTCCCATTGCTGCATATAACTGGCTTCGTCCCGCTATCCTTATTCATCTTTGCCGAATGCTTCTCCGCTTTTTCTAATGAAAAAAAAAATATTTACATTAATATTGGTATTCTATAATTTCTAATAGAATCTAAATTATAAATTTAGCTACTATACCTACCAAATGAAATGTAGATAAGTAGTTAAAAACTATTAAATAATATCCTATATATGACATTCAAGTTTATGTACGGTCGCTTAAATATACATAATAAAATTACAACTACGCATTGTAATAATACGCAGACCTCATGCATATGAATATTAATGATTGCAATACGTATTACGCATGGGTAATGCACATTGCTCTAGGGGCATCGAGATTAAAAACACGCATGTCTCGTCCCGTGACTACTGAACACGTGGTCTGCGTTGGCGCAGCGCCAACTATCTCCAGCGGGGAGTCAATAATAGATGGCAACGAGATGCCGCCAACAATAGACGCCATCGTCTCTACTTTAACGCAAAACGATTTGTTCTCGATTTTCTAACGCTCTATACAAATTTTGAGTTAGTTTATTTACGTACTTTACATATGATATTTTAGCAGAAATTAGTGTGGAGGATTATAGAATCCGTCCGTAATCTTCAACGAAATAAAATTATGACCCATAAAATAGTCATTACAAATCTTAGCAAAAGTAGGTGTGTGTGATAACAATAAATAATTTGAATTTGAACAATACACTAATATGAATAGACCTGTGGAATAGACATTATCATAGATAATAATGAAGTCCGACAATAAAACTCAATTTTGGAAGACTTCGTAAGTGATGCACGATAAAGTACAAGCAGGCCTGAGGAAAGATATGAAATGAAAATATGTTGATTTTATCTTTGTAGCCTCTAACAAACAAGATAACAGCGTAAGACGCCTGCGCCCCGAGATATTAAATCAAAATTTCTGATAAGCGCTTGACACAATTTTTTGTAGCGTGTGAACGCTATCGTACAATGAACGTATAGTATAGGAAATAGCTGTATGCATTATAACCATGACACGAGAAATACTATACTAATCATTTACTGCAAAGTGGCGGAATGATGTAGATTGCAGGACACTTGTCCCTCGATGTCAACGTTTTTATATTATATGCGTTAGGACTGCAATATCTTACGTAGAAACAACTAGATTTTTGACACTCTCACGAAAAAAGGTGGTAAATGTTAAAAATACTATGTAATGACGATTCGAAAGTGCTACTATCTAATTGAATAAATGAATGTTTGAGTTTGTTTTGAGTAAAACATTTGTACTTATATGTTCGTATTTGTAAGTTCGTATTGTATCTACACGTTGACGTCAACAGATAATATGGAATATGGATAATTTAAAATTCAGATCAACTGTGTATTTTGTTGGCGAAGAACAGACGACGAAACCCATCAATGAATTATGTAAAAGATTTGAGTATTGTTGCGTTGCTACGATCTCTGCATGTTTAACCTCTTTCTTATGGATAACTGAATGATTTTTTTCCCTTGACCTTTTCTAGAGATTCTCCGAAGAATTGCATCTAACATTTTTAGTAATTTTGCATATGGTATACGGTTTTTTAAGAAAATAAACTACCTAATTCATTTCACCTTCTAAAATTTTGACACTAATATTCGACGTTTTATTATTTATGTGTCAATTACACCACAAACAAGAATTTTATTATTTAGGAGCTCTATGAAGAGCACATGAAGAGTGTTTTTTCTACACATTTTAATTTGTATAACTAACTTAAGGTACCTAGCGTATGTACATTGTACGTGGTATGTACATAAGATAACATACATGTATAACGTATAGTGTCTACCCATTACAATATGTTCGTAGCAGATAAATAACGTTCATTGATACGATTGTAAACAAATTCTTTAACATCGATTGTCGAGATGGAAATCATTTTAAAGGTCATTACTGCAATAAATTGTTGTATTGCAACGAGCATGGCAACTAGACTAAATCATGTTACGTAAGTACTAACAACTATTCCGCCGGTTGGCCACGCGCCGGCGATCGCTCTTCTTTATAGACACGAAGATCTCACACTTGACGTTTACGGCATATGATCACCGATAAACGCAAACAATTTAAAATTTAATTTAGTCAGAAAAACTCTACGCTATATCCTTTCTTCCGTTGACACTCCATTACGATAAGCCGAAATTTAACAAAATATGAAGTAAAAAATATTGACTCTATTTTCATCATTAAAGGATCGTCCTAAATATCGTTTTAAAATGTGAGATTTTTTCTGTTCTCTTATTTAAATATTTTTTGTTACATTACGTATAACCTAACCGCAATGTTTAAGCAATAATCGTTTTATAAACAGGATAATTCTAATGCCAAATGTATAATCTCGATAAAGCTGTTAAGGTTTAGTTTTTAGATATATTTAAAATTTACACAACAAGTTCACTGGGTGCATGTTTAATGTTTATGTCCAATTAGATCATCACGACATCGGCACAGTAAAGTCTCGTAACTGTACAATGTTCAAATATGTTGAAATATGTTGTACCCAAACATTTGAGGGACACTACATTCGTTTCTCTTTTTACCATTATTTTTCTCTACAAATTATTCACGTAGAAGTCAATTATAGCATTTCAAATACTTGTTATTATTAGAATGCAAAGTATAGCAGGTATATGACCACTGACATTGCTTTTTATCACCCAAGCAAAAATCACATCACACTCAACCTTATCAGTTCGATATTATGTTAGCTTATCAATCAAGAACCTGTCAAGGGGTTCTGTGAAATTATTTTTTAGTTTTCATTTTTTAACGTAACTTAATATGTATATGAATAAATACTGAATAACGTCAATATTTGATTAAATTATGAATTAAAATTAAATCTAATTAAGTTTTATATTAGCGTCAAATCTCTACTTAAACTTTAATGAATAAATTGCTACTCTTTGTTGCCTCTGACGTCATTTTATACCTTGAATATTTATTCACTGACGATATTTAATTAAGGGCCAATTTTTCAATCCATGGTTAAAACTTATTCGCCCAATAAAATATTAACCAAGGATGGAAAAATCAACCCTTTATTATAAAAGTATACCTACTTAAAAATTTATACTCAGCATAAAAATTGCAATATATTTTGTAAAACTAATAAGATTCTAACGGAAGCCCACATAGTTAAGACTTAATTGGCGTGTTTATTTTTATTAATGGCGCGTGTTAATGACTTAACTGATACAATTTTAAATAACATGACGTTAGAATTAAACAATATGTACATTATTTAAATGTTATTTACTACAGTTTGTTTTTACATCACAAATCACAATCAATTTATAAATGACTTATGGTTTAATGGCGATTCATTTACATTATAATAAAATTATTGTGATGTTATATTGTGTACAGGCTTATTAAACATTTATTGATATTATAATATGATATATGTACCTACTAATACTGTATACATTTCACAAAAGAGGTACTTATGTATTAAGTTAGAACTTTTTATGTTTTAGGAGGTAATACTGCTTTGAAGGTCGAAGTCGATTACGAAAATTAATTCAGAAGGGGTCAAAGACTCAAAGGCTATTTTTTTATCCCGGGTCAATCAAGAGAAACCAGGGCAAGCGGCTAGTTTTCAATAAATCAGATTGAAACTATAAGGTACGATTCATCGTTACACTAGTGACTATATTTATTGAGGAAAACAGATAACTATATGTTTAGTTACCATTGCAATATCAATTTTAAATATTATTGATTGAACGCTATGTAAATGAACGTCAGGCCTAAGGGGAAGAAAGCATAAAATATGTTAGGGAGACCATGACGTCGCGTCGTTGGGGAGACCCAAAACCCCCTTCGAAATTGAAAGTTTGTCGTGACTTGAATCGGTACACCCAAGTTCAATTTCGTAACTTTATTATATATTCCCGGACATTGATAGAATCCGTCTCGGTTAGAACTACGAAGTGCCTGAGACACAAAAAAGAAGAACTCTTATTATAGTTAGATCCTGGTCTTAAATTAAACACATCAAAGAGACACTGTAACTATATATCTTCCACATAGATGTTTCAAAAAGTAGACTAAAAAAATATTATTGAATAAGATATTCTGGTCATTGGAACTCTACACGTGACGAACACGTGGGGTTTTCGTCATTAGAGAAAATGACATGTCCCAAGCATTGTTGAAAAAACTGGTCAACAACAACGAGACCGAATTGCCCAACGTGGGATCCGTATGATTTATTTTTAAAAAACCGTAAAATACTTTGTAAATTGCGCAAATTCTTGCCAGGGAAAACATGCTCCTTCCTTTACATTCATCACGATCGATGTATGTAGGTACTTACGATATTTAACGTCGTTCATTCAACAACGAAAAACCTAAGTACCTATTTTGATATACATTTATATGCCATTCGAGGTGAATTCGAGTATTCTAATGTAAACAAAAAATATGTCATGTTTAAAATGGATATATTTTTAAGGTGTCGTTAGAAATATTTATTAAATACTCATTAAGAATAAAACTCAATATCGCATTCAATAAGTTTAAGTCGTCACAGAAAATAAATACTTAACTACATACCTACAAATTAACAAAATAATAGAAAGAACCAAGTGAGGAACCCTAAAAATAAACCCATGGATCCATCATCAATTAATGATATTTATTCCTGAAACTCATTTCATAGGAGAAACTAATAATAGCGTAGAGTTTTTGCTTTCCAATGATATTTAGCCGACTTAGAAAAAAGTGGAGAAAGATTCGACCATACATTTTCTTTTTGAGTGGAGATAACTTCGGCGTTTATGGACCGATTTGGATGATTATTTTTTGTTGGACAGAGTGGTAATGATAAGATGATGAGATAACCAGGTTTTGATAATGACATCCCAAAGAAATTATGCAGAACTTTCTAAAATCGTACGGGCGCATCGCATATACTTACAATATTTATTTTGTCTCATTTTATTTATTGAAAGTGTTATTTTATTAGAATCGCCATTACATCAAGTATACATATACGCACAGCTGTAGTCTGATACAGTGCTTATATCATCAATATTATTATTTATGCGACACATAGGTACTTACAGTTCTTTTAATCCACTACTCTCTGAGTACATACCTACCTACAGGCTATTAATTTCGATTCTCATGAAATTTTGTGTGCATATCGGGTTTTTTAATGTCTTAAATAAGTACATACATATGTACCTACCTAAATGACTCAAAGTTTTAGAACAATGAATTATATATATCGAGAAAAACTCGAAAAGCTTTGCACTTTTTGGTGAATCATTAAAAACAACGTTTTATTTTAGTCCTTTTAATAAGCGAATGATTTAGTTCGTCAATAATTATTTGCAAATAATTTTACGGAGCGTCATAACAAACAACATTGCAGTGCCTATGCATATGGGCTGCCTAGTAACAAAAATGACAAAACGGAGCGAGTCTCACCTTACAGAGTGGTCGCATTGCATTGCCTGTGGGTAATATAATCATTATAATTACCTCTTCAAATACCTACCTGATACGATAAAACAAAGTCTAAGAATTGTGCGATTTTCTAACGTAGCAGCAGGTAGCTGTTTAACTCAAATACCTACTACGCATAAAATTACGTTAGATAACGTACCTATCAACCTATGAGTATTTGATGTACCTACTGTAACTACTCTGATTTCTGAATGGATTAGTAGAAAATAAAACTTTGACGAAAATAATATATTTATATCGATTATACATTTCCATGCGATGCAATAAAAGGATAACATTATATTATCAAAACGTATCTCAGTAAAGTAGCTAGTAGTGCCCTATCAATAAATAAATATATACCTAGATAAAGATTAAATTATAATTGGCATTCAAATCTTCACAAATACCATTTTATTCAATATATTTTTTTACCAATCTTGTACAGTACTAGCGTTTTAACAGAGCACTATGAGACGATGTTTGAGGGAGGCGGGAGCCATAAGAGAGTGCTTAAAACTGAGTTAAAGCTTATGATCAGTGGAATTCCGACAAACCATTCTAGTAGAGCTAATAGATAATAACAAGTGTAAGAAAGGATTTCCCGAAATTCTTGCAGGAACGGGGAAAAACCAGGATGCACGTACAAAGTCGATTTATTTACTTCGCTTCTGACACAACTATACGACCAACACGCACCCCTCAAACCAGTCAAACTTAAGCATCTACCAGCTCCCTGGCTCACGGATGACCTCAAGTCACTGTTAATTTTAAAATCGAAAGCAAAAGCCAAATATAAAGCGAATAATAGTGACTTGAACAGGGAAAAGTATGTCAGGATTCGGAATCGTTGCAATACATGTTGTAGAGACGCACAACGACGCCATATTCACTCATCTGTCGAGAACGGCGACTCCAGTAAAATCTGGAAATTCTTAAAATCCATAGGAATTGGTAATAAAAGTAGTAACTCTCTTCCTGATAACTTAAATATAGAACTTTTAAATCAACATTTCACCGATTCTCCACCCACTTTAGATAATAATACAAAATTAAACACACTTTATAATCTTTCTTCTTTATCAATTCCTAATTTTCCACCGTTTCATCTGAGCCAATTCGCTGATGGAGATGTTAAGAAGAGCGTATTGTCAGTGTCGTCTAATGCAGTCGGTAGTGATGGCATCAGTCGTAACATGATCATCCCTATCCTTGACCTTATTATCCCAATCTTAACTCATATTTTAAACTGCTCCATTTCCTCGGGTTCTTTTCCCTCCGCCTGGAAAAGTGCTCAGGTTATTCCTTTACCAAAAAAGCCCAAACCCTCTTCCCACAGTGACTTCCGGCCAATTTCTATTTTACCTTTCCTCTCCAAAGTCCTTGAAAAATTAGTCCATCAACAACTCAGTAGTTTCCTTAATAGACATAATTTATTGAACCCTTTCCAATCCGGTTTCCGTCCTGGTCATGGGACGACTACTGCGCTCACCAAAATCACTGACGATATTAGACTCGGCATGGACAACAAGCAGCTCACAGTGCTCACGTTACTCGATTTCAGCAACGCCTTTAGCTCTGTAGACTTCGACTTACTGCTGGGTTTGCTACGCTCGCTTAACCTATCTCCATCTGCGTGTAATTGGTTCCATAGTTATTTACATGGACGCCGGCAGCGAATTTCGCTTGATGACATTTCCTCGTCTTGGCGCAATATCAATGCCGGCGTGCCACAAGGATGCGTCTTGTCACCTCTCCTTTTTGCAATTTTTATTAATACCTTAACTCAATCTTTAACTTCTCTCTACCACATGTATGCTGACGATGTCCAAATCTACACCCAAGCGACTCTGGAAGACTTGCCCAATGCAATCAGTAAGGTCAACAATGATTTGTCTACCATTGTAAACTGGAGCAGGAATTTTGGACTATTATTAAATCCAGCTAAAACACAGACAATCATCATTGGGAGTGCGTCATACGTGTCAAGGATTGATTGGGCAGCTCTTCCGGATGTTTTGTTGGACGGCATACAGATCGGTTACAGTACCCACGTTAAAAACTTGGGTATTTTAATGGATCAAACCCTGTCGTGGGATGTTCACCTGAAGGAGGTCAGCAGGAGGATGTTTGCTTCCGCTGGCTCACTTCGGCGCCTGCGCAACTTTCTGCCTATCCCTACAAAAATAATGCTAGCTCATTCCCTTCTTCTTTCCCATCTTGATTATGCAGATACCTCCTACCTTGACCTTTCCGAAGCCCAGTTGAGTCGACTTGAACGCCTTCAGAATTTTTGCATTCGCTTCATCTTTGGCTTGCGTAAGTTTGACCACGTGTCAGACTATCGCAAAAAACTCAACTGGCTTCCCATCCGCTTCCGTCGTAACTCCCACATCCTTCATCTTCTCTTCTCCGTCCTGTTTGATTCTAAAGCTCCTCACTATCTCAAAGATAAATTTGATTACTTTACCTCTCCTTTCCCTCGCCCTTCCAAAACTTTACTTTTGCGTGTCCCTGTCACGAACACCAAATTTTATGGTCATTCCTTTGCTGTTCGTGCTGCCAAACTCTGGAACGAACTTCCACTAGAAGTACGTCAAGCGCAATCCCTAAGGAGTTTTAAACACCTTCTTAAGTCACACTATCTTTCTCTTGCTTAGCTTCTTCCTCTATTTCCTTACTGTTACCTTATTTTCTTCTTTGTTATATACCTACTACTATATTATATTTGTTCTTTATGATATACTTATTAAATATTTATAATTATGTTTTCTCTTGCTATTTACTAGGTACTATATAGTTGTTGTATATGATATTATACATATATTTATAATATATATTGAATATTTATAATTATATTTTTCTTTTTTCCTAAAGCCTTATTTTTTGCTCACCCACCTCCTTTTAACGTCTCTCCTTACTTATTACATACGGTGGCCTGGAAGAGATCGCTACTTAGCGATAAGGCCACCGTTTGTACACATTATTTCCTATTATATAGCTGTACTTTGTGTGTCTCTATTTCTTTTGTGTGTGCAATAAATAATTAAATAAAATAAATAAATAAATAAATAAAGTCGTGGGCGGAAGCTAGTCAGATTATAAGGTTATTTACGCTTCAATGAACATGCTAGTCACTTGATCAAATAGTAGATTTAAATGGGGAGTTGGGACATGTAATTATATATATGTATTAGGTACTAGCTTACCGCCCGCGGCTTCGCCCGCTTTGTCTAAAACCTAATAAATTATATACTAAAACCTCCCTCTTGAATCACTCTAACTATTAAAAAACCGCATCAAAAGATTTAAGCATACAAAGGGACATAGGGACAGAGAAAGCGACTTTGTTTTATACTATGTAGTGATAGTGATAATAAATCATTTCACTTTCAGTTTCATAATGGTACATGTTTACGTTTTTTCTACATAAAAACCATCCTCGTACTTCAAGGAATACAATAAAAAAAGAATTATCGAAATCGGTTCAGCCGTTCTCGAGTTATGCGCTTACCAACACATTTTGCGATTCATTTTTATATATAAAAAAAAGAAGATAATGGCTAGGAATAACATAAACATAACTTATTCTTCTATCAAAATTTTAACTGTATACCTTTTCAATCAGAAAAGTATTTTTGTGGTGGATAGTCTGTTTATTGATGAAGGCTTTAGGATATTTAACAGCAAAATTTTTTTGCAAACCATGATAATAATCTTATTAAAAGCAAAAGTTGTATGCATCAGATTTGATATATTCTTTTATATTCATAAAAATTATTAATATTAACAGTATAAATATATATCTAAGTTTCCGCTAAATTTGTAAATAATAAAAAGATAATTTAAGTAAAAATATAAGTAAGTAATAATAACTGAATATTATAATTTTATATTAACTGAGAATATGTTATATAAATTTTAAAAATGTTTATTTACTTAACTAAACCCAGGTGATTGTTATCAAAAAAACTGGCAAATTTTTTGTTTAATTATTTTTTAAATGGGTACAAATTGTTTCATGGTAAAATATAAAATCATAAGTTTATTTTGAGATGAGCCAACTTCTATAGTACAGAAGTTAAAATATACAATTATTTTACATAGTTTTTTTAAATCATACATTAGCTTCCATCTCAGTAGTACCATTACACCTCCCTGGTGTGTTATGAGAGGAACCTATACAACATGCATTTAGGTATTTAGGTTAGTGCTAGAAAGTACAATTACAACTGCTCTTCATATAACTTCACATCATCTATTCAATCTACTTTAGTTTTGGCAACAAAACAATAAGCTTATGGCCTAACCAAAACTACATCTACATAATATGTATCCTTCATCCTAAGTCATTCATCAGCTGAAGATATAAGAATTCAATAAGAATACAAGAGAACATGTTCAGTCTATAAATATCTAATTTATGTTCTATGGATGCCCCAAATACTGGTTGTTCATATAGTATACAATTATTGAGATAACCCACACGTCGAGAGCACCATTGAGGTCATAGCATTTAAGTTCTGAACTATTTAACTTTAGAGTATCTTAAATTATATTCTTTACAGTAAGTATCTATTTCAGTAATTCTTTTTTGTTTATATGTGGTATATACCTAGCATACTTAGCTTTTTTTATGAAATAAAAATCAAAATGCCTTAACTAATATAATATTAATATATCTTATCTTAATACTATTATAAAGGCGAAAGTTTGTAAGTATGGATGTATGGATGTTTGTTACTCATTCACGTAAAAACTACTGAACCGATTACAATGAAATTTAGCACACATATTAAAGAGGGTAACTTGGATTAACACATAGGATAGGTTTTATCCCGGAAATCCCATGGGAACGGGTACTATGCAGGTTTTCCTTTGAAAACGCGGGCGAAGAATCTAGTAATTTTATAAAATAATATGCTCTTTCTTAAATTATACTAATCCTAACTACCTACCTACTTTAAATTGAAAGAGAATGTTATAGATTTATTTATATATGTGGTACAAGATAAAGTTATTATTATTTTATTAAATTAAACTACATATTTAGTACCTATAGATATATCTTATTTAATATCTCATACCTACATCTATGATCTATGTAGGTACAATCCTACAATCACATGGCTAAATGACACCTTCTAGGTAGCCTAATTTTTATAAATTATATTTCTGTATGCATGAAATCATTTTTTTAGTAAATATTTTTTGTCAATTAACCACTCCAAAGAATAGACACCAAGATTTAGTGCAACAATACAATAATATTGTGTAATATTTCAATTTTATTTCTAAAACATTTTGTATGTATAAATTGATTTGTAAAGAGAGATTCACTTATTTAACATGAAAAATTAGGAATGAAAGTGTCTCACCATTGATCTAATTAGATTTAGTATATTATATAGTCAAAGGTATGCCTATCAAAACGATCACATGCTTTATTATATTATCACATGATAAAAGGTCCATAAATGGTTCCAGAGTATAATTTTAGAATTTATTAAAGGGATAAGTTTCTATAAATCATAATGTTACATAACAAGGAAAGAGTGAAAATTTTACCTTTGTTAACATTCTCGCTACCACTTTTAATGTTCACATTATTATTAACTGGACATTTTTTCACTTTATGAGATGTATGTTTTGAAGAATTATCGTCATTCACTTCACTACCAAGAGCCATAACAACACGAGGAATTAATCCGGCACCGACTGACCGCGACCAGCACGGTTCCACGCTCAGCTGAAAGAGCACATGCGGTACAGATAGAGTTCAATTTCCTAAATCATATATTACGAACCAGAAGAATAAACCGCCCAAGTCAAAATGACTTTAATCTCAGCTTTTATTCAAAGATTCTATCAACATTTATATTTAATAGGATTAAACTACAGACTTTCGTAAATTTTCTGTGATGACATTTTAAGATTAATTTCAAAATCGAATATTATCATCTGTTCGAAAATTACTAAATAATATTATGCACTGAATTTCATTTTTATAAACTCAAGTTCATGACTGTTTTCTAATATTTCGTTTAATTGCAGATATACCGTGTTTTCCAATTACAGCACTAGAGCGCATTATGCGGCATAATGCTTATTATGTTCCAACTACAGCAACGCTTCGCACAATCGAGCACTCATAAAAGTAATGCGCGTGAATTGATGCGTGCAATCGATTTATAGTTAGTAATTATTAATTGTTGGAAAAAAATTTAAGGGTTTCGTTTCATTGTAGTTTTTTCGAAATAATCAAAGTTAATTCAAATTGTGTTAAAAAAAAAAATGTAAGGCAGCAGCTTGCAAGTCTAATTCCGCGTTTCTACCTGCAAGTTTCTGTCAGACAGACTGTCGGACATTTCTTGCGGAAGTTTTCTTGCAGATGGGAACGCGGCCTTTTATTCAGTCAAAATTGCCACAAATGTCAGAACCTAAATCTCGCTGTCAATGACATAATATAATTTATGTCCATGTCAAATAACATTAACAAATGTCAGGCGACAGGCGTCAGCTTTAGAAAATCGACATCCAAGATTTAGAAATAGAAGCTAAAAATAAATTCTATTATTTAGCTATCTTTAAACAAACATAAAATAAGTACCTTTATTCGAATCATCGTATAAATTTTAATAAGTAATTTCAAGCCCCTTAATGCTTTATTTACCTTAATTTCATTCAGTGCTAATAACGTAAACATAAAATTACATTCCCCTTCTTATTCCACTTATAGTGATAGGTACACAAAGTTTTGTACTAAAAATCTTCACATTTTACGCATATTACCAAGATTTCTCATAATCTTAAAGCTGGCGTCCGAAAATTATCCCAAGGTTATAAAAAAAAAGAGTTCAAATATTTACCTATAATTTCACCATTATAAAGTTTATATATTTTATGTACATATTATTAATATTAATTTATAGAAGATGCTCGATGGGTGGTACTGCCGCTCTATGGCTAATATGCAAGCTAATGAAGAAGCAAGTGTAAATAGTAGTAGTGCTGTCGCTGACACCTCTCAAGCAGATTCAAATAAAGATTATTCTAGTGAAAGCAGTAGTGATCCAGAGCCTGAACCGAATTATAGAGCTCAATACTTGGCTTTAAAAAAGAAATTGAAATATTTGATTTATGTGAGTTTCCAAATTACAATATCGTAGAATTTCATACCATACTTATTAACACTTATTTTAAATCTTCTACTTAATGTTTCAGGAAAATGAATGCTTTCAAGATGCTTTAAGGTCCAGCCAAAAAAGGTTATTAAAAGTATCAAGAGATCGAACTTTTTTATTAGATAGATTACTGCAGTATGAAAAGCCAGATAGTTCTACATCTGAAAGTGAAGATACAGAGTCATCTGATGATACAAGTTGTACCAATATAGATACTGTGAAAAGGTATGAATAGGCTATTACTTAATTCATATAATATTATATTACCTTACATACTAACTAAAATTTTAAATAAACATTATACTTACAGAAAGAAAATGGAAGCCAATGCTAGTCAACCAGCTTTATCAACACCATCTTCAATGAACAAAGGTCTCAATAGTAATATCAAAAGGAAAAGAGCAGTTGTTCCTAAAAAACCTACAAATGCTAATCATCCTGTAAGACAAAAATGATATGCCTAAGAAATGTTTTAAAAACTGATTATAGGTGGTAAAATAATGAGAAGTTACTTACTACTAGTCTTTGAGGTTTATGTCTGATTAGATTTATATTTAGACTTAGTAATAATTATGTATTTGTGTATTCAAAGAATACCTAGTATGTAATATAGACATAAAAAGTTTGTATTATTGAAGCAAAATGAATTGCTTTGTAAATATTGCATTAAATGAGTCAAAACTATGTAACCCTCTTTATTAAAATTTTTATTATTTTTGACATTTTATAACAAAATAATATTTTAAACCCTTTTAATTTTAAATTTTGTTTTTGTGTTAAGACATCTGATTCTACCGATTCAACCTAGAGCCAATCATAAATTCAAAAGAAAAAAAATATACACTCACAAATTAGAACACACATTTTATTTTTATTGTGACACTATCCTAGGACATTCAGAATTATTTTATCCTAAAAATATGATCATTTTAAATGTGACCAAGAAAATATTTTATAAACAGTCATAACAAAGGATTTTTATAAAAGTTATCTATAGCCTAAAGACTGTTCACACCTGCAGTAACACCTACAGAACCAAGTCTGAATATAAATTTTTTGTACACTTTGTTTTAAATAATTTCATTTCATTATTTATTATGTTTTTCAAAGGCTTTTCACATTGAATTGAATTGTTGCAGCAAGGTAGTACAAACTCAATGGCCAAAGCATCACCAGCCCTTGGATTTGGACTAACAGCGAGTGATGGCCACATGACTCCTGAGGAAGTAGAACGTCATCTACAATCTAGACAAACATATTTAAAGTTATTACCTGAACGTGCACCACCAACTGTGCCCACAGAGATGTTTAGCAATGATCCATCTCTAGACAGGTAATGAGTATTAGGTATATTAGTTATAAACTATTTATTTGAATAAATATTCTGAAAGTATATTTTATTTTTTTCAGTGAATCCAATGATGTTCTGGAAAATTCACCGAATGTGGAGGAGTGGTTTGATTAACAATATCTTACAAGTTCGATGGAAATTGTTTTTATAGTACATCGAACATCAATTATTTTAAAATTAGGTACTTTTGTAGTTTGTGACTGTATTAGGGTTGATATTATGAAAGTGATTTTAATATATTCATACACATTCAATCCTGTGAAAAAATGTACCAATAAGAATTGTTTTTCTGAATCCATGTATCTCATAATATATTATAGAAGTCTTATAAATAAAAGAGTTCTTAAATATGTATTTGATTAAATATTTTATTAAGACAATAGTTATTATATGATTTGAAGCACAAGGGAAACAACTATAAATCCGTATTTGAGACTATCTCAAAATCTCATGCAAATTGTACACATAAATCACACAATACATCTAGTTATGTACCTGAAAGCTTTTATAATATTATATTAACCATTTCGTAATATACATATATATTAAATATAGGATTAAATTCAGTTTTAAACATTTTTCTAATACCTTACCAAATCTATCATGCAACTCAAAGTTCAGCATACCTACTCTAGTGTAGAATAACAACATTCAATATGCAATAAAACTACCAAATGTCCTAATCTATATTGTTGTAATAATATGGTACTTGATTTAATAAAAACCCCTACATGAGATTCCATAAACTCAGAACTTATATGTTTAACAAATTTTATATCCACTCATATCAAATCTTTGATATTACATGGTCTTAAAATTATTTTACATTTACAATATCATAAATATATACATAATCAAGGAATATCTGCAGTAAGCATGTGTTAAGGAATGCATAACAACAATGATTCATATTCTCATGAAATCATATTTAACAGTATTGTGAAAACCTCTTCACCACCAACATATAAGATACAGCCGCAATCAATCAGTTAACAGTAGAAGCCATTGAATTCAATAACGTCAGATTTAAAAGTAAACAATAATAATAGTTAAGGAATCATGAACCAGCATTATTTTCTTAATATGTACAAACATTGTAAGTGAATTTGTTTTGAGCGATTTTGATACCTCATATACAAGATAATATATGGTATAAAAGTTAGTTATTTTTCAAATGAAATAACATCATACAGCAAATAAGAATATACATAATATGGTAGAGTTTTTGTTTGAATATGGAACAACGGAAGCTTATGAGTATCAACAGTAATCAAATCTCATAGGTATGGATATTCTTTATACATGAACATAATTTGGACAAAGACAATATGTGCATTGCTGTGTTATTGATTTGTAAGTATATAGTTTATTAGGCGGATACACTATACATTTATCCAATACAAGAATTTACTACCTGTGCTCTTACATAAAAGTACTTTAATCAATAATATAACCATAATGTTATTGCCATGATACATGATATGAAAGCAATAAATTGTAACACTTCAAAATCCTAATAAGAGCTTATTTTCTTAAATAGTTTGTCATTACAAAGTACAATGTTTACTAGTATATGCTAGTTTTTGACATGATAAACCACAATTAAATAACATTTTTAATTTTATATAAATTGTACAAGATACATTACTATTACAAAAATGGTCAAAGGAGTATAGTGTCATCTCATTGCCATTAACTTTGGTTGTTCGCACCTACATAACAATAAATCTATTACATTGCTTAATATTATAGCTACAGAATAAACAGCAAAGTTCCGGTTGTTTGAATATATAATTTAACATGAAATATACACCAAAAGTTACACTTATAGATATGATTAACATTCAATTTTTATAAACATAATACACTCTTATGAATACTTTTCATTCTCAAAACAAGCTTATCTATGTGGTATGTAGCTTAATTTTTTACTTAAAATGTTATAAGTAAACATTAATACATCCACATCTGTTAATCAGTAACCAAAATTGATATAAATAACAAATTTATAAGTTATTAAATAATATTAAGATCATTTTAATGACTTACATAAATTTACAAAATATCTACATAAAAATAAACTTCAATATATTATTTTGTCTTTTTATGTACTTTATGATGAATCTTTAAAAAAAATGATAACTAAAATTTACATAAATTTGTTTAAACTTAATATTTACTGAAATTTAACCGAGCATGCATTATCTATGAAAATAATGGCCAATTATTGAACCATTCTATGTTATTTTTATAAAATACTTTCAGTATTGAGACAGATATTTATAATGTAATCTCTAATGGCATTTGGATTTGATTACATAGAATAGATTTATAATTATACCTGCCTGTTTTTTTTAGAACTGATCTGCCAAGAGATTACAAATTTCTTGAGAAACTGTTTCTTTACTTGATCTTACAGTAAGTCTAAACATTTGAGCTTGTTTATTCGGTTCTAATCTCATAAGACAGCCTACTTGTTGAAGCCTGGTATGGACAATTCCAGCACAAACAAAGTTATCAGGATTAGGATCAATACCATCTAAAAGCTGCATACCAAAACCAGATAATTTTGTACGGGTTGCAGCTATATCAATAGAACCTTGTGCCTTAAAAATTTTTTGTGCTCTCTGTTGTTCTCCACCCAAATTTTTCCACCTTGCAAAAAATGATTCACCATTCATTTCAGTTGGCTCAAAAAATTTGTTCAATGTAAGAGGGAGTTTCATGGTTATTTTTTGAGGAACATTATTGTAAACAAAAGACACAGACATGCTTGGTGCATCTGCAAAATCTTCAATGCATTCAGCAGTCAGCATTTGCTGGATTTGAGCACCTGCTTCCAAAATTGGTTCCATGGGTTTCATTTGCACATTAAGTTTATGCAAATCTGTCCAAATTAATTCTGGGTGCACATTCTGAATAGCAAATTGTGTCTTATTTCCATAAAACAAGCCAATTCTTCCAAGATTCTGTCTAAATTCACTCTTGACCCCAATTTGTATGAGGTCATTTTCAAAAAGAACTCCATTATTTTTAAACAGAAACTTCTTGATGTTATTTTGTTGGACTGTTGTAGGGCTCATTTTAGGAGCTGTGTATAAATCTCCAAGAACATCCAGTAAACCATTTCCTGTAGTGGTTGTTGTAGTCCCAGGAGGGGTGGCCAAGCCTAAAAGATCTGCACTGGAGCTTACTGAATTAGCAGAATTGTTAATAACAGGTGCCGGAGTAGCAGTTGGTTGAGGGCTCTTTGATTCTCTGACATCATCTGGAATACGTCCTGGTTTTTTCTTTTTCAAAACAGCCAGAATTGAAGATTCTCTTTCTGGGAATGCTGGCATTTCCTCCAGTACTGTTGCTAATACATCAGAACTAGCAACAATACTCAGCTGCAAGTATTCAGAAGCTCTCTGTTGCAGCTCCACGTCTGCTGAGCGTAGATTAGAATCTGCTCTAAATACTTCCTGAACTCGAGATTTTATCTCTGGGAAAAGGTTAACAAGTTTTATATAAGTGGAGAGAAGTAATGCTCTTGTTGCGGCTGAACATAAATGATACTTAGAATGAAGGAGTTCAAATTGAACCTGAGGTGATGATCTAGTATCACCAGCAATTAAATTTCCAAATTCACCCAAAATATACCCTCCCACTTTAACCATATTCTCATGACAGGTAGGGGCTTGTAAAGCTTCAAAAACTGTTTTAGCTGCATATGCTTGAACCTCCTCCCTATTTATTACGATCTGAATAACTCTGTACCATACTTCCTCTGAAACATAATCTCCTGCTATTCTTATAAGATTAAGTATCACATCAACATACCAAGTGAAGTCTGTTGCATATTTTTCAGCTAAGATAGCAACTTTCAAGACCATTTCTTCCCTTATTGAATAGTCAGCTGTTTCTAGATAAGCTAACATTTCTTGCACTATTTCTTCAGCATTGGTTTTATCACACATTGCATATAGTAAGTCAACAGCTTGTTGTCGTACAGATACATCTTTCTCCATTTTCATTGAAAGAATAACAACTTCTTGATGTTTTTTGACAGCTTCATGTGAGAACTCTGAAGTAGCCAGATGGCACATGGATTCAAGAGCTAAGTAACGCAGATTTGTTTCTCGGTTACTTAAAAATTGGCCAAGCTGATTACAAGCTCGAACTAATAAATTAGGCTCACTGTCATTATGTATTATTAGACTTATAGCTTCAAAGAGAACAGCATTTTTAGCATTGGAATGTTGAACTTTCTTAGACTTGGGAGGTTCTTGAGCTTTGTTAAAAATGGTCTCCAAACATTCCGATAATCTCCCCCTGACACCAGGTTCCTCAGATGGAGGTGTATAATTTTGTAGAAGACGCAGAAGTTTCACTGACAGCCAAGGCGCAGGAACAAAATAGTATGTATAATCTTGGAGATCTGTGTAACTAGCAGTTACAATTCTGCTCAGTCTTGCCACAGCCAATGTGACACAACCTTTGTACTCATCAGGATTTTTCTTCACTAGGGCATCTATTAAAGAAGTAGCAGCAGTTACAACGCCCATGTGTGGATCATTTAATAAATGTATGATTCTGGATGTCCACTCACCACCTGGTATAATTTCTGGTGATTTACGAAACAGTCTAAGAAGGCAAAGAGCAGCCGACTGTTTAACTACATCCATAGTATCACCGGAGACAAGCAATTTAGGTATCTCAGTAGCAAAAGCCTCAGCCATCTCTTTGCTACCAATATTTGCAATGCACTGGAGTGCAAGATTAACATGGATAGGATTTCGAGACTGTAAATCGTTCTTTATGCTTTGAATAATAAGTTTGATGAGATCACTATTGGTGTTGACCAAGACAGAAATGAATAAGTATCCTATTTGCTTTTCAGAATATTTATTTGAGGACAGCAAATTTACTGCTTCCATATGACCGAAGTCAATATCATGACCAAGTAAGAATATAAACAGAAGTTTGCATACGTACTTCTTCTTCTGGTATCCATCTAGGGTTTTATCGCCTTTGAATTTGCTTCTTATATTAGCTAGCTCCTTATTTATTCTTTTTATTTCTGCTTCTTTGCTTTTACAGTTTCTTATGTCTGATATAAAGACTGCGAGTCCTCGCATACCATCTCCCCTGACGGCAGGCATATTGCCAAGTGACTTATCGAACACCAGTTTTATGCCTTTTGTGACCCTTTTACATAAAATATATTGCACTCTACTTGTTGTAGGAATAACACAAAGTGAAAAGAAATTAGACTTTTGACTTAGTTTCAGCAAAATGTAATATCGGAAATCTAGTTAAAATACTCAGACTCTGTCTCTGAGCTTTCTTCTACAACGCCTTCCCACATTATCTATGAAAATTGAAATGTCAGTTTCGTTGAACTTTTGTTTATGGATCAATAATGTTAGGCTAGGACTTCATTATTGGTTTTTCCATCAAAATCCAGAATACACAACTGTAAAGTATCAAAAGCTGTTATCAGATAAATTTATTGATGATTAAAATATACTTAATTGATTAAAGTTAATCGGACAATTGTCATCAAGTAATGAAACATGATATTAAATCATCGAAATACCACAACAAACTCAACAACTAGTAGGTTCTCTCTCTTTAAGTGGTTTTTATACCATTTTCTTTATTCGTCACAATTATTTCAACCTCATTTAATATGATATGATTATAAATAAAATTTTGAAATCGAGACATGTAGAGTATATAACAATTAGTCTGTAGCGACTTGTCTGTACGAAATTGTCTATAGTTTTTCAGCTATCGTCAAAAGACCATTGGACATTGGTTCGAGTTTGTCATTTTGATTTGCGCTCAAATTTTTATTGTGTAGTTGCACTCATTATTATAATATATTATCACATCGAACGGAGATATGTGATTGTTTGAACGAATAAATATGGGTTCACTAATACGTATTATTTATTTATGAATTACCTTTGATATTAAAGGATTTAATTACGAATGAATGATGCATTCTATATTTTGGACAGGCAGAGTGTTATCACGTGCTATAAGAAATGGACTTTCGAATTTATCAAGTGCTACTGAATTAAACGTCTCTAATAAAAAACATCCGTACTTAGTGTCAGTGGTTTGTGGATTTCCAAAAGACATTGCTAACGGAAGGTCACATAAGGGGCAATTTGGCGACGATGCTTGGTTCTCTACAAACTTCAACAATGCGGATGTTATTGGTTTGTTACTAACTATACGTTTGTTCTCCTTATTACATTTTTTTTATTATATTGTTTTGCCTCATACTTTAATCAAAGTTTGAGCTTTATTACTTGGTTTCAAAACACATTTATATAATAACTTATTGAGTGTATAAAAATCGTTCTGTTATTAATATTATCCATTCTTATCAATATTATACTGTTTACAATTTACAATATAATATGTGTGTTTATTATCGACATAAATCTAGATCATAATATACTATTGGCAATTTATTTACATATTTGAAAGATATTTTCTAACTTACTGCTCATATTTATTATCAAAATATTAAGATAAGTTTTTATTTATCATGCATTATCACACATTGAATTACATCAGTTTTATAACACCAAGTCTTGAATCTCAGAAATATAAACTGAATGTAAATTATCCCAGTCGTTTATTTATATATGTATTTTATTTATATATGAATACCTATTTCAAGTCAATTTTTTTGGCTGACATTACAGAGTTGCTACATTATCATCCAATTGAATGAATCTAACCAAGTGGTGTTTTGGATGAAACAATTGGATTTAAGTAACTTAGGGGAACATGGAAATATTAAAGCCTGATACCTATTTTTTCTCTCATACTGTTCAAAAAATCGTAATATACATGTGTTGCAATAAAGCTTTATATATTCAATTAATTAATAATTGTATTATTGAAGAGTGAAATAAATTAATAAATAGGCTAATCACAATAAAGGTGAATTATTTAAAAATGTGAAAATAATATGTATGAAAGTTCTTACTTTGACATGTCAATTGATATAGAACATATTCATAAAAATCTGAATTGTTTTGATATTGTTTTAAAGGATCTTTAAAAAATGGAGTCACTTCAAATAAAAATGTGTTATATTTAAAACATTAACGTTATCATCATTTATTCAGGTGTTGCTGATGGAGTCGGTGGATGGAGGGCTTATGGCATTGATCCAGGGGAGTTTTCATCATATCTCATGAAGACATGCGAGAGGCTCGTGCGAATGGGCCATTTCAAACTGTCTGAACCTGGTGATCTTCTAGCAAAGTCGTATTATGAATTACTGGAGCATAAAAAACCTATTTTAGGTAATTTTGTACCTAATATAAGTTTAATAGTTGGTTGACCTGTATAAAAATAGTAATAAAATTTATTTAGTATGCATAATAGCTTTACCCATTAAATCTGAACAACTTAGTTTCATTTAAATTAATTTGAACTAATGGATATACTTCACAATAGATTGACTTTGTTGTCTAAATGAAGTTTAATTATATATGAATTTAAATGATTATTAAGAACTTGTGGCTTGTTCTTTGAAATGTACAAAGGAAAATGAATAGCCCTCATTTGGCAAGTCTGAGGAGTTCTGAGAATAGGTTCATGATGTTTGTTTTTAATATTATTTTCTATTAATGAAGTCGGTTAATAACATTTCAAATTGTTTAAAAGAGCATTTAACATTGTTCTGTTTTCGTTATTAAAGTTAAACATGTTTTTATTTTCGCAAATATTATGTGATCTTTACATAATATATAAAAATTAAAATAGCTATATACTATTTTAATTTTTTATAGCTTAAAAATATATTGAAATCACACATTAACAAATTGATCATAATATAACATTAACTGAATTTTCAATTGCAACATTAACATCCTCAAAATATGATAATTACAAGCTCTCTGACTGTGGCTATGGCCACATGTTCAATGGACTCTGATTCTTATTCCATGAGAATTCCATGTTTCACCACCATAAATAGAAGCATACAAAATAATTATGCTACTCTCTAGCCTAACTATATCTAGACACGAAAATCATACTACAAATGCGTCGTAAAATAAAGAAAAACAAACACATAGTAATTGTAATATTAGTAAGGATTTCACTGAAGTTATTCTCGTTTATCAGGTAGTAGCACAGCCTGTGTGATGATACTGGACCGCAACGAGAGTATAATGCGGGCAGCTAACATCGGCGACAGTGGGTACATGGTGGTCCGAGGATCCCGGATCGTGCACAGGTCGCACGAACAACAACATTACTTTAATACGCCGTACCAACTCAGTCTGCCGCCGCCTGGACACGATAGAAATGTACTGAGTGACAGGTGACTATGTTTTTTCTTGTTATATATAGATTACTGCATTTACTTGTAATCGTACCCCATTTCTTAACTAATTGAGAGCAACAAATCAATTTTAAATTATTATAATAGTAGAATTTAATACATATACAAGTATTTTGCAAGTACAAGTTATTATTGGGAGGCAAATATTAATTTCCAAATTTGTTTCGTCATAGTAACACGATTTTATGACACTACCTAATAAAAAAATAGGTATAAAGTATGAATAATGCCATACCTATATGTACTATAAAATCTATGACGCTGATTTTGTTTGAATCCGTATATTATTGACAACTCGTTATCTAAACAAGACATATTAGAAAAGCAAAAGGTTATATATTAATAGAGATAATAATATATGTAAACATTAGTCAAGGCTTTTTGATGAATGTCATACAGTTTGCAACATGAATTTTACTGCGCCCTCGAAATTAGCGGCACTAAAAGCAACAAATTGTAATTTAACAATGTACCTAGAGTCCTAGATATATTTTTCTAATGAAATTGTTTATATCTTTTAAAATAATTATAGAAAGTAACAGCGAAAGCCTTGTGGAAGCCATACAATTACATGTTAAATGAAAGATACATATTTATTTTCAAAGATTTGGAAACTCGTGAATAATTTGCATAAACAAACGAAAGTGGAAATTTTATTTTAGGTATCCTTTATTACGTTTGAATCGTAAAATGTATATTTTTGTTATATTTCCACAAGTCATAAGACTTGTCGCGAGTCCAGCCTCTCGGGACCAATGGTCATGTGCTCATTCCAAAGCCACTGTTGTTGTTTCTGAACAGTCTAATATTAGAATTTTTAGCTCATTGGATATCTGCCAGTTTACACTCACGTGCATAGTGTAATTTGTAAAATGGGAATATTGTGTATTTTTAAGGGTGCTATAACAGTTTTTTAACAAAAACCGCTATTTTACGGTACAATTTTAACTCAAAGCACTTACACGTGAGAACAAAGTAATATCTTAATTTAAAGATAATATATTCAGTTCTACGATCATCTTATAAAAATTGTACGACGTCATACAAAATTGTCACTGAAATACGATTTTCCCAGCACAATGATCGCATAAAATGCAAAAAAATGGGGTCTAAACCGGTACACTTTTAAGAAAATTAAAAGCCTAATCTATCTTCTTACCTATAAATTATTGAGGGATATATAGTCCTTTATAGATTAAGATAATTTTTTTGTATCTAAATCAAAATTTTATTTCAATTATAAGCTAAATTAAAAATACTTGTCGATTTCTTCATACATTTTGCTCTCGCGGGTCGTCAGACCGCGTTCAGAAGCGCTCTTGGAAGGACGGGTGTATCGCTCCTCGTCCCAAAAATAAAAACGAATTAGAAAAAGATTATTGTGCGTATACTGTCGTTTTCGTGATTTGAAATATTTGATACTTTATAAGAGTAAACTGTATAAGTTTCATATTCCAGTTATTTGTAATTTAAAATTATGTTTTAAAAATTATGTTGACTGAGATCCTCTTTTTTTATGGGTTGTTGAACGGATTGGTGGGGTAAAGCAATTTGACAAAACTTAAATCCAAAATGGCGCCGACGAAAATTTGCCATCTTTTCGTCATGGGTGTCATTTTCATGGTTTTTGAGGCAGCTATTAACCAATATGAGGTCAAAAACAAAATCCAAGATGGCGCCGACGAAAATTTTACATCTTTTCATCATGGGTGTCATTTTCATGGTTTTTGGGGTAGCTATTAACTAATATGAGGTCAAAACTAAAATCCAAGATGGCGCCGACGAAAACTTTACATCTTACCGTGATGGGTGTCATTTTCATGGTTTTTGGGGTGGATATTACGCAATATGAGGTCAAAAATAAAATCCAAGATGGCGCCGACGAAAATTTTACATCTTTTCGTCATGGGTGTCATTTCCATGGTTTTTGGGGTAGCTATTAACCAATATGAGGTCAAAATAAAATCCAAGATGGCGCCGACGAAAATTTTACATCTTTTCGTCATGGGTGTCATTTTCATGGTTTTTGGGGTAGCTATTAACCAATATGAGGTCAAAAATAAAATCCAAGATGGCGCCGACGAAAATCTGTTATTTTATTTTAGTTTACTTCTTTATTATTAAGAAAATTACACCTATGACGACAAGATGTCAAATTTTCGTCGGCGCCATCTTGGATTTTGGTTTTAACCTCATATTCGTTAATAGCTACCCCAAAAACCATGAAAATGACACCCATCACGAAAAAAGTCAAATTTTCGTCGGCGCCATCTTGGGTTTTGGTTTTAACCTCATATTCGTTAATAGCTACCCCAAAAACCATGAAAATGACACCCATCACGAAAAAAGTCAAATTTTCGTCGGCGCCATCTTGGATTTTAGTTTTGACCTCATATTTGTTAAGAGCTACTCCAAAACCTTGAAAATGACACCCATGACGAAAAGATGTAAAATTTTCGTCGGCGCCATCTTGGATTTTAGTTTTGACCTCATATTGGTTAATAGCTACCCCAAAAACTACCCACACTTGCAAATGTGTTTGCTACGTAGGAAAAGTTCAGATTTAAGAGTATCCTAGGTAATGTGTTATGTGACGAATACCTATAATTTATTTCATTCCGACTATTTTTCGGAATAACATACATTTACTAAGAATTGTATACAATGCCGGATTTAATACAGTGCCGGTAACATCATATGTATGATAATAATTCTACATTTCTTAAAAAGCTTTGATATTGTATACAATTCATAGATTATTATTCAATGAAATAATGATGTAAAATAGTCACACTTTTTTAAGTTGTTTGAATATACTAACATACTTATTAGGATCGTACCTACTAATAAAAGTAACAAAATGAATTTTTAAAGTTCCTAGTAATCTTCTGGAATCAATTTCAATAAAAATACATAATATCAAAAATTAAAAATAATATCAAGTATGAAGATGGTCTATAAAATGGAATGCGCTATGTTTACGAGAGCGTGATATTGCCGCGAACAAAGTTACGTCGTTAGATACCTAAATTTGAGTAACGCAGATTTGTGACAGCGTCCTTAAACTACTAAAAATTACATGAAAGTAACTTTTATAGGCTAATCACAATCAAGGTTGACTAATGTTGATACCGCAAAACGCAATATCTATGGCTTCCTGTATATTATTATGGTTTCAAACATAGTAAATACTTAATAGACTTGAAAGAATATCATCTTTATAGTAAAATCTAATTTACGGACTATTTGTGGTGGTCACCAGGTCTTAAGGTCTTCTAAATGCTATTATAGTAGGTATTACTAACTTCCCACCCGTTCATTTCATTTCTTAATTCAATTGCTGCAAGTTTTCTGTCCGTGACGAAAGTTATCCACGTCCCTTTTCAACGTGCTATCTATTTTTATGTCCAAATTCTAACATACATTACTAGAAGCCTGAACATCACATATAAATTATTCATATTTGTAACTATATTAAAAATATTAAAGAGGAAAAAACAATTGTTATATGCTTTGAACGAATATTTCATCATTGCACCTAATAAGTCTAATTCAAATTCAAATTTCTTTATTTGCAGAATGTAGATTTACAAAGATGTTAGGTAGATACATATTACATAGGCTCTTAAACATTCTGGCTCTTAATTGAGCATGCAAATATATTATAAATTACAATAAACAATTTTATATTACACAACACTAGATCCCATTAACATTATATATATATTAAATTATAGCAGCTATTATAAATTTTTACAAACAAATATTTCGGTCGAATATTCGGTTCGGAAATTAGTTTTTTTTACATAATATTATTATAATAAATATAGATACAAAAGTCAATACAATATTTAAGCCTAAGCCAAGTCCTCGTTCATCTTACATGTCAGAAATTCATTTACCGTATAAAAGCATTTTTGTTTCAGAAATGAAGTAATCCTCCATTTAAATTTATTAAGATTACAACTCCTTATATTTGGGGGAAAGTGATTATAGATTTTTATAGCCATTCCTTGACAATTGGCACAAAATAATTTTGATTTACACATGGGGAAGCGTAGTCGGGTGGGATCCCTAGTCTGAAACAGGCAGTCTTTTTCAAAAGTAACAAAATGATATGTATGTTTTTTTACGAAAAGAGCTATCTCTAGTCACTGACGTGAAAAATACATGTTTATCAAGTTAATCTCTTATCGTATTTTTACAGTTCAATAATAAGTATAAACAAGTGTCCCATGTTTCGTCTGAAAGTTCCAAGATTTTTAAATTACATATATCAAAAAACAATATATCAATATTGATAGATATTATTGACCAAGCGCGGATCCAGGGGGGGGGTCACGGGGTCATGACCCCCCCCCCTGGGCTAGGTCCACGACCTAAGTGGACCACTAATTTAATATTAACTTTTTTAAATTAACAAATTAATACTGTTCAATATGATGTTTTTATTGAATTTTGAGACATAAAAGTAATATAGAACAATGAAATCAATAACAAACGGTAACGGAAGAGAATATAACAAAAATTATAGAAAAAGTTTATTAGAGTTGACCTGTGGTCGTAATTTAAGGACAAATAACAGGATTTTCGATTAAAAAAAACCCATAACTGCGGAATAAAGTGTAATGGTAAAGTTGTATGTAATTAATTTTTTTTCTACAACTTTTGCTGTTACACTTTTCACACAAAACCTCAAATATCGAAATATCCCAGTTCGTGGATAAGACATAAAATAGCAAATTTTTTTTCAAATGACCCTATAAAATACAGGCAAATTACAACAAAAAATCGGCCAACAAACAATCGTCGGACTCGCGCACCGAGGACTCCGACTTCCGAGCAAACATATTTTTTCATTATGTTGTATCTTACAATTTTGTTAGGATTTTTTTCTTTATCTGTGCTGGTAAGTGCTTAAGTCGTTGCTTTTAACCAAATTTCAAGACTGTGTTCACGGGAAGTACCTACCTTGTAGGTTTTGATTGATGATTCCCTTGCAAGTAGTTGCGAATTACGAATATGCGGCTCTAATTGCTTTTTCTTCAGATTGCGTTGACATAGAATTTGAATTAAATAACAGATTTAAGTTAATAAAGACCTGAGTTCTGATGTGAATATCAATTAAATACATGTAGACGTTCATGAGTAAAGGGATTGTAAGTTTAAAATTACATGTTTAAAAAAATATTTTTATTTAATTTAATTAAATAATTAGGGTTTTCGCAGTTATTACTACATCTGTGCTATAACACGATACTTTTTACTCAATTTCAAGACTGTGTTTACGGGACAGGGTGCTCCCTGCAGACAAAGTCGTTGTCTCTGTGCTTATGTCCCTATGTATGATTAAATCTTTAAAACTACGCAACGAATTTCGATGCAGTTTTTTTAAAGATAGAGTGATTCAAGAGGAATAGTATATAATTTATAAGGTTTTAGAGAAAGAGGGCGAAGCCGCGGGCGGTAAGCTAGTCTGCGTTATAAGACGTTTGATTGTACGAAATTTCATGACTCTGTGTACTCGGGAACTACCCTGTAGGTTTTGATTTCTTAGGGAGTGTCGAAAAATTTCAGCAATTACCTACAGCTGCATCTTTTGATTGCGTTGGCTAAAACGTTTGAATTTTTCACAGCATCAAGGGACCGTAGACCGTAGGATTTCGACATTAGCAAGGGAATCAAAATCTATAGGTATTGTACTACTTCCTGTGAATACAGAGTTCTGAAATTTGGTTAAAAGCAATGTCAGCACAGATGGAGGAAAAATTGCTAAAACATACATTTCATGCTTAATATCAACATTCGCAAGTGTTGCCAGGAATTAAAACCTACAGGGTACTTCCCGTGAACACAGAATCTTGATATTTAATCTTTATTTAATAGAAACTTACGTCTTATAGCACAGATAAAGGAAAAATCGCAAAAAGCATAAATTTAATATTAAAACATATAAAAATGTTTGTACGGAACTCTTGGTTCGCCAATCCGACTCGCACTTGACCATTTTTTTTAAATCTACGTATCAATTAAATTACCTAAATATAGCTTTTGAAAATTGACCACGTCTATGTGACCCCCCCCTGGCACTAAAGCTGGATCCGCCCTTGCTTGTAGGTTTTGATTGATGATTCCCTTGCAAGTAGTTGCGAATTACGAATATGCGGCTCTAATTGCTTTTTCTTCAGATTGCGTTGACATAGAATTTGAATTAAATAACAGATTTAAGTTAATAAAGACCTGAGTTCTGATGTGAATATCAATTAAATACATGTAGACGTTCATGAGTAAAGGGTTTGTAAGTTTAAAATTACATGTTTAAAAAAATATTTTTATTTAATTTAATTAAATAATTAGGGTTTTCGCAGTTATTACTACATCTGTGCTATAACACGATACTTTTTACTCAATTTCAAGACTGTGTTTACGGGACAGGGTGCTCCCTGCAGACAAAGTCGTTGTCTCTGTGCTTATGTCCCTATGTATGATTAAATCTTTAAAACTACGCAACGAATTTCGATGCAGTTTTTTTAAAGATAGAGTGATTCAAGAGGAATAGTATATAATTTATAAGGTTTTAGAGAAAGAGGGCGAAGCCGCGGGCGGTAAGCTAGTCTGCGTTATAAGACGTTTGATTGTACGAAATTTCATGACTCTGTGTACTCGGGAACTACCCTGTAGGTTTTGATTTCTTAGGGAGTGTCGAAAAATTTCAGCAATTACCTACAGCTGCATCTTTTGATTGCGTTGGCTAAAACGTTTGAATTTTTCACAGCATCAAGGGACCGTAGACCGTAGGATTTCGACATTAGCAAGGGAATCAAAATCTATAGGTATTGTACTACTTCCTGTGAATACAGAGTTCTGAAATTTGGTTAAAAGCAATGTCAGCACAGATGGAGGAAAAATTGCTAAAACATACATTTCATGCTTAATATCAACATTCGCAAGTGTTGCCAGGAATTAAAACCTACAGGGTACTTCCCGTGAACACAGAATCTTGATATTTAATCTTTATTTAATAGAAACTTACGTCTTATAGCACAGATAAAGGAAAAATCGCAAAAAGCATAAATTTAATATTAAAACATATAAAAATGTTTGTACGGAACTCTTGGTTCGCCAATCCGACTCGCACTTGACCATTTTTTTTAAATCTACGTATCAATTAAATTACCTAAATATAGCTTTTGAAAATTGACCACGTCTATGTGACCCCCCCCTGGCACTAAAGCTGGATCCGCCCTTGTTATTGACACTGTATTTTTAAGGTGAAATTAAATTAAATGTCGCGAATTCAATTTTTCAAGTTCTTTCGACCCACATATTTTGTCAGATTTATTTCACTTGGGTTTTGTTTGACTGACTTGTCCCAATGGAAAAGTTTGTTCTCCGCCGCTATCTATGTATTTTGAATAAATCTAATTTGGAATTGGAAACACCATTGAGCGAGAGAATACAATATGTCGTTTTATTTATCACTTATGACGAATGTGAAATTTAATTGTTTCGTATAACCTCGGGCTCAAATTACGTTATTTATAGACATGTTCAGTTTATGTAAATTGCAATTTGCCAGCATAATGAATTAATAACGAGTATCCAAGATAAAATAAAGGAGGTTATACCGAACTACTCAATATATAATTAATAATAAAGTGTATTATTTATTTATTAACTTTTTTTAGAAAATGATTCAATTTGAGTGTACTTAAGTAGCAGAAACCTTTATGTAATAGCTTAAAAGTCTTTATGTAACTGTTTGTCTTATTAATTAACACATGTGGCGCTATAATTTATTTTTATACTTCTCATTCTGCAATTTTTTTTAACTGAAATTGAATTGTAATTTAGATGAAACTCATGATGATGTTTACATAGACCGCCTCCTCGGTACAGTGGTTGACGCGTAAGCGTAGAACCGTGGGGTCCTGGGTTCGATTCCTGATGGAGACGAAGAAAAAAATGTCTCGGTCTGGCAAGACACAGAAGGCTGATCACCTACTTGTCCCTAAAGAAAATCGATCAGTGAAACAGATGTATGCATAATGCATCTGCCCCTTACACCACTAGGGGACACGGGACTTCACTTTTTTTTTACATGATGATTTTTACTATAATTAAAATAAATAAAACAAAACAATTCCAGGCCCGAATCGGCGGAGACGGCGGAATTCAAAGTGGAGTGCGGGGACGTGATCCTCGTGGCCACGGACGGCGTGTTCGACAACGTGCCCGAGACGGTGCTCGTCGCGGAGATGCGGCGCGCGCACGGGGCTGATAACGACGCGCACAAGTTGCAAGCGGTCGCTAATTCTATCGCGTGGATGGCGCGCAATCTATCCTTCGATGGGTGTTACATGTCGCCGTTCGCTAAGAGCGCCCGCCAGAACGGGATCGATGCTATAGGTGGGTCTTTGGTGGTTATGTGTGGAGGCTGTCTTATAGTTAGTCGCAGGGGTAAGGTGGGGATGACGCGCAGAAGTTGCAAGCGGTGGGTAACTCTATGGCTACTTTAACGCATGGATGGCACGCAATCTTGCTATTATGTATTCTACTGAACTATTTTCTTATGAAAACTGTAATATAAAATGATGCTATAACCTAAACCTCTGCTTATAGAAAAATAAAGCATATTATGTGTATAATTCTAATGGGATTATAATTATAATTTTTCATTTCAGGTGGAAAGCCGGACGACATAACAGTGCTCCTAGCAATAGTAGCACTATGAAAATGTCAATGTGATTTATTTAGTTTAGATTTTACTTGGTCTCAACAAGGACCACTTACAAAATTAGTTTATATAAACGACACCAAAAAAACGAATATTTGGTTATTCTATTATTATCTTTATTTTGGTCATCTTGTACTAATTTCTTGCAAAATAATGCAATTTCGAGGTCTAATATCTTATCGTAATATCACCATTAGAACAGAGAACACTAGTCACTTGGTGTTATCCATTTATCATAATATATGTGTTGATTGGGATTTGTAATTGTGATTTATAGTTTGTGGTTTGAATTGGAATACACGCGTTTATGCCTTTGTTAATTAATAATTATTAATTCTTTGTTTTTGTGAAATTCCGTGCATTATGCAATATCTTTAACGAGAATAAAACTGATCCTAATATGTATACTATTTTATGGCATAAACTATTATGTATTTTTATGGGTGTGTGTCTTTTGTAAGATGGAAAGCAATTGATGCAATTTATAAATTAATTACTTATTTTGATATAAAAAATGTCAATACTTGTTTACAATGTGTGTATCAATGTTTGATTGAAGACTGATTCTAGCATAACTGATGTGTTGTTGTAAATATATAGAATGTTCATATTGTCTTATGTTCGCGCTACTATTTAAATATTTTTTATTATCATTTGTTTTTGTATATTTCCAAACTAAATTAAGTGCTAAGTTAATTGAACACACACGATAAAAATACTGTTACACCCTTTTTAATAATAAAAAAATATTGTTAACTTTCCTTTCATCCATAATTCATTAATGTAACATCTAATACATATATACCATTCAATTTACACATTGATCAATTTATAGATGAAATTCCTATTTTAAACAGAATCTCCCTAAACATGAGTCAAAATGGAAAATAAAAATCTAAGAAATGTCTCAAATTACTCGGTTTATGTTCGAAAAATTGTTAAACTTCATGCTTAGAATTATATATTATGAGCATCTATTATCTAAAGACGTATAGGTACATTAAATGTTCAAGAACACAGTTACAATTTTAAAAATTCCTTTTTTTTGATCCATCATTCATTGTAACGATCTTATAAATTATATCTTCTATACCTTAAAAATATGTATAACAAAAATAATACTTCATTAATTAAATAATAAATATGCAAGTGGGAGTTTGAGATTGTGCTGGCATAGCGATAAACATTGTTGCGATAGTAGAAAATTCGTACAACTGCGCCAACAAAATACGTACGTAGTTGTTCTGTCTTAAGATTTTTGATAGTTCTATGTACAATTAATTGTAAATTATGTAGAAGAATGACAAATAAATGTTTGAATAAATGATAATATAATTTTTTATTCCTATGGTTTAAAACACTCCATTATATTATATACATAATTTATTTCATGAAAAATACACTGGGGTAGATCCCTTTAAAAATAATAAAAAGTGCAAAAAAATCGCAGTCGGATGAAACCCATTAGAAAAGGAGGGGAATATGATGAAAATTAAAGGAAAAATAAATTACGGTCAATCCGAGTTCGGGAAGTGGGAGGGGGGAGCTTTTAAGAGAAAAAAATGGTTTCTCTCGATTTCCGACAAAACTACAAGTCCTACGGAAAAAAGTTCAATGGCAAAGTTGTAAGTAATAAAAAAATCTACAACTTTTGTATTGATAATTTTTTCACATAACCTCAAAATTTAGGTGAAAAATTCAAAAAACCAAGTTTTTGGTTTTTTATTTTTAACTACTTCAAAATTTATTTTTTTTCTACGACATTTGGTAGAAACTTGCTTTATTATGTCCCAAATACACTGTAATTTATTTGATTGAAAATATTTATTTTTTCGCCTTATTTTGAATTAATACCAAAAAAACAACCTAATTTTCAATCGAAAATTCACCCGTCAAAATATCAGTTTTTTTCATAAACTTTGGGAGCCTTTTATTCATCAAAATCTCTACTTTTATATGGTGTAAAAAAAATAAACCTTACCATAGTAAATGTTCTCAGGAAATGCTTACAAACATTGTCATAATTAGCTTTTACTAAATCAGGCACACTTCTCGAACTCTATATCTTCTCTTGTATCGGCTTTTCGGTAATATTTCAAAAGAAAAAAAATTATCTGTTCTAAGTATAATATTTTACAGCATATTCAAAAGCAAAATGATGTCGATAAAAACATTTCAGGTAGTTTGAGAAGTGTGCCTGATTTAGTAAAAGCTCATTTTCACACTGTTTGTATGCATTTTCTGAGAACATTTACTATGGTAATGTTTATTTTTTTTTACACTATATGAAAGTAGAGATTTCAATGAATAAAAGGCTCCCCAAGTTTTTGAAAAAAGCTGATATTTTGACGGGTGACTTTTCGATTGAAAATTAGGTTGTTTTTTTGGTATTAATTCAAAATAAGGCGAAAAAATAAATATTTTCAGTCAAATAAATTACAGTGTATTTGGGAAATAATAAAGCAAGTTTCCACCAAATTTCGTAGAAAAAAAATAAATTTTGAAGTAGATAAAAATAAAAAACCAAAAACTTGGTTTTTTGAATTTTTCACCTAAATTTTGAGGTTATGTGAAAAAATTGTCAATACAAAAGTTGTAGATCTTTTTATTATCTACAACTTTGCCATTGAACTTTTTTCCGTAGGACTTGTAGTTTTGTCGGAAATCAAGAGAAACCATTTTTTTCTCTTAAAAGCTCCCCCCTCCCTTTTCCCGAACTCGGATTGACCGTAATTTATTTTTCCTTTAATTTTCATCATATTCCCCTCCTTTTCTAATGGGTTTCATCCGACTGCGATTTTTTTTGTTTCAAAAATTATCTACTCTAGTCTAAAAGTAGTTATTCTTACATAAAATTATTTAACACACTGCAAAAACATGGGGCATGGTTTGTGCTTGATACTTTTTTTATTAATATTAATGTCCCTTTTTTAAATGAAATTTTAGATCTAAATAAAAACAGGTTTTTGGTTTGCCTCTTGTACTAAGAAAATCGAATGGTTCTATACTCATATTATCCATTCCCTTCGTCTTCGTCCCGACGACGCCAGTCAAACCCTCCGGGACGAACATTGGCTAATTCAGGCAATGGGGCATACTCCCTTTCAGCTTCAGGATCAAACAGTCTTTTTCTAGAAAATAATAAATGTCAGTCAAAAAAATAAATGAAACCGAAACATTTCAATGATTTGTATTATGAGGAGGAAGGAAGTTTTGAATATATTATGGCAAATGTTTGAAGATGTGGTATTGTCAAATTATTAGTTTTTTTTGCCAAAGAGTAATTGAAGATGTAGTAAGGAAATGATCAACTGAATGAACTGTTTTAATTAGCAAGTTATGTACTTTGTAATCACTGACATACCACTTAATATTTTTTTTATATGTATAGAATATAGATACACCCATATTTAACATAGTCATTGTGATATTATGATTATTATGTACACTTATGTAATAGATGAAATTGGCTACTAATTGCTTGAAAACATTTTATAAATACTCACAGAAATTTGGGTGTCTTCAATAACTTTTGTCCTCTTGATTGACGCGGCCAAACATCTTCCAAAAAGAAATATATGTGTCCAATGGCCATCCCCACCAAATCAACAGATATAGCATTGCCAAGGAGCACAGAAAATCCAAGTAGAACAAATGGCAAGTAAGGGGCCTGTAAATAAAGTAATTCTTATTAAAAACTGTATACTTACAACAATTTAGACGAATTGTAAAATAGATATATCTAGGAACATAGTTATTTGTAGCTAAGTATAGATTGTCTAATCTAAAAATGAACGCCCCTCCACTGTGTTTACGCTCACATTCAAAGTACGTGTATAGACGCAATACACACAAATTGGTCTGCCTCATTGGTCGTTCAGTCCTCCAGTCCCGTCCATGCCCGAACGACAGGACCAGTTGGCCAACTAGTGCATAAATGACGCGATGCACGACAGAACGGACGTGTCATTCCGTACATAGCGCGCTCTCCCCGCCATACAATGCTAGGCACCTGAACTGATCGCCCGATTAGTTGACAAATCAGTGCGCGAGTGTCAAAGTTTGCATTAGAATCGACGCGCGCACACATATAAAGTGGTTCAATAATTATTTGTCCTCACACATTGAAACAATTAAGTTTAGTGGAGGGGCGTTCATTTTTAGATTAGACAATCTCTACATAGTTATTTGTAAGTACTGCTTGAGCTATATCAACATTATTCCATTAAAATGGAAATGTTCTCTGAGAGAATGACAATTTAAGCAAGGAAGTGAATCTTAAACATACTTTTAAGGTAAATATATAGAAGTATATATATAGAAGTATACATATATATAGAAGAATATATATATAGAAGTTTATGTTATATTTAACCCTGAGACTTTCTGTATTTAAGATAACTTCATATTCATATGTCAAATCAAAACAGTTTTCTTATTCCAAATACATTTGACAAAATTACTTACTTGAAAATTCATGAGGCCAAAGAAATTCAATCTTATAAATACATTTCGTCGAGACCAAACATACACAATCATAATAGTGAACGCTTGTCCTAAGAATAATAAGTTAATGAAAAATGCACAAAACTGTAAAACATTAAGGAAACATATAGGATTTATGTACTATGAAACATGTAAAATGAAATTTTAACATAAATAAATCAAATAATAAATTACTTCTTTATCTTTATAATATGACATTAATTACATAAATATTTATTATCTATTAGTTGAAAAAGGATACAATCATCAGCACAGCACCAAAGAAAAACATCACAACAAAATCAGCAGTCCTCCCTCTAAATGATCCTTCTTCTAACATTCTACAATATCTATATGTGAATATCATATTGAAAAAGAAATTAAACCCTAGGTTCCCAAAGAAAAGGAATGTAGTGATAAACCTCCATATCTGGTATCTATAGAGGATCAATGTAGGATTAAAGTAAAGCTGGAATGGTGAAACCAGATCTAGTTGCTGAAAGGAACACAAAGTATTATTATAAAGCTAATAACCACTCATCCATACTAATATTATAAATGCGAAAGTAACTCTGTCTGTCTGTTACTCAATCACGCCTAAACTACTGAACCAATTTTCATGAAATTTCATTCGAGAAAGGACATAGGCTACTTTTTATCCCGGGAAAATGACGCTATCCCGGAAATCCCACGGGAAATTTGGTATGGAGATATGGAAATTTGGTATGGGAACGGGAACTATGCGAGTTTTCCTTTGGAAACGCGGGCGAAGCCGCGGGCGGAAAACTAGTATTTAATATATTCTAAAAAATAACTACTTACGACAGCCAGAGTAGTAATAACACAAGCTGTAGTGTATACCCTGGTTACTGGAGGTATAAGCATGTATTCTTGAAGTAAAGATTGATATGCCATTTTGGTTTCAAATGAAATAACAACTAGAAATCACAAAATCATTATTAAGTTTATGTGAATACTATAACGCGACACTATTGGGCCACATCACTCTTATCGAAATAATATCTGTAAAGAACACAGGCAGTACAAGTACAAATGCATATAACACAAAATATTTTTAACACTTATTATCTTACGAATATAGAAATAAATAAAGTCATTAGATTTAAATACTTTATCAGATGATTAATTAATAGTGAGATGCCATTTTTTACAATTCATTTTAGAAAATAGAATGTAGGATATTTTCAATTAATTTGCAACAGCTATGACATTTTATTACATACGAAGTTGACGTTGACAGCTAATGTCAGCAAGTCACAGAATATATAAATAAACAACTAACATATTAACGTGGAAAATTGTTTATGTTTTATAAAATAAATTCATGAATTGCACAGTTGTGTAATTTATATATTTTTATTCAAAGTTACTTTATGCAGATAATAAAGCGACAAAAGCATGGATAACATAATTATTAATTATTCCCAAGCTCGGGCTGTATAAGTGACAATCTCTATGGTAGTATGGTGACAATCGGTGCAATGTCACACACAGCTGATACTTGACACTTGACAGCCCAAACTCTAAAATGACAAAATATTATTGATATTGAGAAAAGTGGAACTGTGGAAGATCTTTGTGCTTACAGGGATTATTGAATTTTCTCATAAAAAGATAATAGTTTAAGTAACGATGGAGAATAAAGAAGGTGTAGACCACTTAGTGGCATTAAAAGTAATGAGGCTTACCAAGCCAGCACTTATAAGCCCCAAGATTGTAACATGCGACTTCAAGGATTTACCGGGGAATATACTGAACAATTATTTAAAGGATGATGCTACATCTGTTGTTCAAATGGAAACTCTAGCTGCTGGACAATTTCTGTTGCTGCCTCAAAGTTTTGGTAATATTTATTTAGGTGAAACATTTTCTTGTTATGTTTGTGTCCATAATGAAACAAATCAACCTGTTCAAAGCGTATCTGTTAAGGCTGACTTACAAACTAGTTCTCAAAGGATCCCTTTAGCAACCCAACAACATCAATCTCCTGTGATGTTGGATATTGATGAAACCTTAGGGGATGTGATCCACCACGAAGTAAAAGACTTGGGCACACACATTTTAGTTTGTGAAGTAACATATATGTCCAATTACAATACTCTTGCTTCATTCAGGAAATTCTTCAAGTTTGAAGTTCTGAAGCCGCTGGATGTTAAAACTAAGTTTTATAATGCAGAATCAGATGAAGTTTTTCTTGAAGCTCAAGTTCAGAATATAACATCTGGACCAATTATATTGGAGCAAGTTTCCCTTGACAGTTCACAACAGTTTGCAGTTAAATCATTAAATGAAACATCTGATGGCAAGTCTGTATTTGGTGAGGTTACTCTACTTCAACCTCAAGAGAGCTGCCAGTACCTATATTGCCTTTCACCAAAGCCTAACATAGCTTCAGATATAAAACTTATTGCTGCAGCAAAGAACATTGGTAAATTGGATATTGTGTGGAGGTCTAATTTGGGAGAAAAGGGGAGGTTACAGACTAGTCAGCTTCAGAGGATGACTCCAGAGTATGGTGACATACGGGTGACATATGAAAATTTACCCAGTAAGATCCCTATAGATGAACCATTTAATTTTAAATGTAAAATAGTGAATGCCAGTGAGAGAACATTGGACCTAATTCTGAAGCTTCGTTCACATCAAGACTCCAGCTTAATTTGGTGTGGCATTTCCAATAGAAAATTGGGGCCATTAGAACCTGGAAATATAACATTCATTAATTTGACTGCTTTACCTATAAACACTGGGCTACATAGCATAACAGGAATTTCTTTAATGGATCTGTTTTTGAAAAGAACCTATGATTATGATGATTTGGCTTCTGTTTATGTGTATTAGAATCACAATTCAGTAAATATTACAGTAGCCTAGTATTATTTGTCGAAAGTTATCTATTTAAACATTATTAGTTGCTTTTAAAAGGATAAGTCAGTTTTATTTTATATTCAGTGTTTTTTATCTGCTATATTTAGTAGGACTGGAACTAATGATAAGTAAATTATTATTATTATGAAATTAATAAAATCTATATGTATTATTTGAATTTCTTGTTAATTCATTTTGTTTTGTGATTTTTTTCATCTCAAACACATACCCTAATTATTAAAATATAAATCGATAGAGGAGAGAAGAGGTTAGAGGACACATATAGCATAAACACAGTCCCTGATTAAATTATATTATAGATGCATTTTTGTAATCTAGACATTTCATGTAAATCATCCACACAGTCATCCATGATCACTGACCTCAGACCTCTAATAGTACTTTTATTTATACAGGTCAGTGTCCATGATAGACCCAAATATAGTTCACTACCTTTCCACCCGCGGCTTCGCCCGCCTTTTCAAAGAAAAACCCGCATAGTTCCCGTTCCCGTGGGATTTCCGGGATAAAACCTAGCCTATGTGTTAATCCAAGTTACCCTCTATATGTGTGCTTAAATTTATTGTAATCGGTTCAGTAGTATTTGTGTGAAAGAGTAACAAACACACACACATCCTTCGCATTTATAATATGTATTAGTTAGGTTCGGTAGTTTATTTATATAGTCTGTGTGTTTTAATAGGTATGTCATTTATACTCTGTCTAACTGACTTTTAACTTTTTGTTATTTTAATTTGACATTGATATTTGAATTATTTGATAGTTGACTGTTGACTTGTCGAAACTCGAAAGACGAAATTATCAAATTATACTTTGTTCAATATCCCAAGAGCTTAATTCACAAAATTTTTTGAGTAACATTTAAGAATTTAAAAACCGACACGTATAGAAATATATATTTACGGTAATTCAGGAAGTTATTTATTCCACAATGGTTCTGACTAAGGAATACAGGATATGCATGCCTTTAACTGTAGAAGAGGTAAATAACGCTCTTAAATATTATTGTAAAGGTTAATAATGATCTTCATTACAATAAATGATTTATTTTCTTTTGTTATAGTACCGAATAGGGCAGTTGTATATGATAGCTCGCCACAGCTACGAACAATCCACCACTGGCGAAGGTGTAGAGGTGATAGCGAATGAAGAAGTTAACGATGAAGTAAATGGGGTTGGTCAATTCACCGAAAAGAGAATACACCTTTCTAGGTAACTTTCATAGTTCATACATATAATAATTAATGTAATGTGTGTAAACCCTGACACTATTTCATTTATTGGTTATATCTTTACAGTCACTTACCTTATTGGGTCCAAAATATTATTCCTAAACTGTTTTACGTAACTGAAAAGGCATGGAATTATTACCCCTATACTATAACTGGTGAGTTTAGTATTATTATATGTATTGTATGAAATTAATAGACACATTATAAGCTACAATGAAATTTGATTATTAGTGAATACTAATCACATATTATTCTTTGTTTCCATGTACTGCTTCTAGAATACACTGTAAGTAACACAAGTTAAACAACTATTTTTGTATAACCAAAAGATGTTCTTACCATTGTACATTAATTTTTTTCTTTTCAGTGCTCCTTCATACCAAAGTTTTCAGTGTCAATACAAACCAGATATGAGGATAACAATGGCACTACAGAAAATGTATGTAAAAGTAATATATTATATAGTCATAATAGTTCAGTTCTAAAATAATTTTATCAAATAATTGATAAGTATATCATTATTATTTATTATAATATTTAATTTTTCAAACAAGAAGAAGCTACTTTCATATTAATTAAATAAAGAAAAAAAATGAATATTATAATTCTAATAATTTCAGTGTTTACATCTCACTGATGAAGAATTAGCACTACGGCAAGTTGATTTTCTGGATATTGCCTATGATGAAATAAAACCACATCATTATAAAGATAATGAAGATCCAAAGCTGTTTAAATCGGAAAAGACTGGACGTGGACCATTAGTTGAAGGGTGGAGGGACACACACAAGCCTATAATGTGTTGCTATAAGCTTGTCAATGCTAAATTCGAAGTTTGGGGCTTACAGACTAAAGTGGAAGATTATGTTCAAAGTGTAAGTCATATGAATTTGTAATTATAATTTTTTAGATAGATTTTTTGATGAAATAAGTAATTAGATTCAGTCAATATTATTGAGGTATTAAATGTAAAGGGACCGTCTCCTTGGTATAGTGGTTGATGTGAGCGTAGCTCCGAGGGGTACTGGGTGCGATTCCCGGTTAAGACGAAGAAAAAAAATGTCTTGGTCTGGTAGGACACAGAAGGCTGAACACCTACTTGTCCCTAAACAAAATCGATCATTGAAACAGATGTATAATGCACCTGCCCCTTACATGGCCTGTTGTTAATTATTTAAAATAATAATTTAAAAAATATATTGATGAGTTTTCAATCTATAGTGGTTTAAAGTTAACTCAAAAATGGACCATTTTCGTAAATTTTCTAAAAAATCTTAGAGAAAGTGTAAGAAATGTATATAGTATGCTATATATTCGTGATCTACTCAATAAGCTCTTTCATTTGATACCCCACACGGCATGTTTTGGAAATTTTTATTTTTTTCTTTGTATGCCATATTTAATTACCGGGGTGCGGGCAGGGGGACCACAAAACTGGTTGGCAACATCTGTCTATAGGATGTCTGGGATCTATACAATATATATCAGAAGTCAGATTTAGGTCCGCGATTTTTGCAAACGAACATCTCCTTGGAGCCTGCTCTATAAAGTAATGAAATTACTGATAGTCTATAGTTGAACTTTGAATTAATAAAAACATAATGAAATTACTCAGTTTAAATTATTACTTACCTAATAAAACAATCATTTAATATTTGAAATGCAGGCAATTCGCGAAATCCTTTTACTTGGCCATAGACAAGCTTTTACGTGGATGGACGAGTGGTTCAACATGCAGATTGAGGATGTGAGAAATTATGAAAAAGATATGCAAGCCAAAACAAATATCAAGGTAATTATTATTTATTTAAGTATTTTTCAGTTAGAAAAAAAAGGAGCAGAATAGAATTTAAAAATATATTTTAGCTATTTTTAAATGTATAAATATAAAATATCTCTGAAGTAGCTATTTTTAAATACTCAAAAGAGTTTTGGCTACAAAGTTCTCTAAAGTTGGCATTACATTCACTTTTTAAATGCCATGCAAAATAAATGGCTGTTTGTGCCATGAAATAATGGCATCATGTTTTCAATTTAACTTTGCAATTTCATTAGAGCTTTATATTTTAATTTTAGATCCATTTTATTTTGTTCATAGGTAAAAACGGCTATGGAAAACGCAGAGGGCCAGGAAACAAGCGATAATTCACAACCTGAAACACCAAAATCTCCGAAATCACCAGAAACACCAAAATCTCCGAAATCACCAAAAACACCTAAATCTCCGTCGGCTACTGGAACGCCAACAGAATCAAAATCATGGTTTTCATGGTCATAAATAAATGATATTATAGTTTAATTTCCTCGTATGCCGGGTTTAGTTTGGGTTTTTGTAGAATCTATGTAAAATTCCTTACTTTATCACTTTGAGATTTCTAGCACAATTATTTGCTTTTTATTGTAACTTGATTGCACTTGTAGTTAAATTATACATTTAGTTCAATGATCTTATAGTATTTTCTAATCTTTATCTATTTTATACAAGGGAAGGAACGGCCTATGAAAGTGTAGAATAGAATGGGTTAATTAATTTTCATGAGAATTCATGCATCCAAAAAATCATTGGGTAACAGTGTAAGAATTATGTTGTTTGTGATTCTAGCCAAAGCTTTTTATACAGGCCAAGGGTTCAGGCAATTATGTCGTCCATTTTTTAAGTTTTCATATAATAAAATTACTTTTTTTTTTAAAAGATCAAATAATGTATACTATGAACAAATAATGGGAATTCAATTTGTTAGTTTGTAAATTATAGAAGTATGAACGTATTTATCTTATATGATATTCGTGTCGTGCGTGATAGTGCGTGTTCTATGTTGTAAGATTGGTCCATTATTGATAACATCTCGGAGGAAAAACGACATATTTTTTTCTCATATATTTTGACGTATAAAATGATTCATAGATTTACATATTGACTAACAGAAAAAGTATATTTATGGCCATTTTCACAACTTGATGATTTGTCCTGTTTACCTGTTAATAAAAACGATATACAATGAAATATGAGTGGAGAAATGTTAAATATGCCTGTTAATGTTTAATAATGTCGGCAGCAAGTTGTGAAATTGGTTTTAATATGGAGTTTTCATAAAAAGTACAAAGAATTGACTATTTCAAATATATTTTGGTGTGTAGTTGGGCCTAAAAGAATTTATGTATTAATTAGTAATAGTGTTAAGTGCGAACGTATTTATTTGTCTTGAAGGAACTTTTTCACGTATGCGATTTCGTTTGTAAATTCTGTCTTGAATTTAATTGCTATGTCTATTACACATATGAAGTATAAGCTAGGAAAGAATTTTATATTAGTAGTTTTGTTCGACGGGATGCTTTCTTTTAAAAGGTAAATATAACAAATACATAGTTACCTACATGTTTTATGTTAGTAAGGACATATACCTGAGTTCTTACACTCTATGATGAATTGTTTTTTGTCACCCGTTCGTTTGTTAAATTGGTGAGATTGAGACAATTACCATCGTATAAAGAGACAAAGAGGCCTACCCCCGACGTTTAGGAGTGCACGGTACCCTAAATGGCGAGGCGCAGAGTTGTCACTTGTCCCATAGATTTTTTAATAACTCAGGCCCCGGAATCAAAGACACAATAGAAAATCTATTGAGTCGTGGACCGATCGGGCCGTTCGGGGCTCAATGGGTTAAATAATTGTAAAAGCAAACACTGACCGCTAACAGCAATGGCGCGACCCTCACGAGAACGGTCCGTGAGAAGGAACCGAGCGGCGGCGTTGTGTGCGTTCGTCAAGCTTGCGTACGTACATTAATAGGGGGCGTGGCCAAGCGCTCCGCGTACATACAAACGGCGCGATATACCTTTGTTCGAAGATAACTTCCTTTTCTCTTTATACTATGCAATTACTTTAGAATACCCGTCAGTTCATTTGAGAGATTGAGTTACTTTATCATTCCTTGGTCAGAATAACTTCCTATTTATTATAAATAATAAGCGGGTATAGAATATAGATTACAGCGGGTTTGTAGTTAAAATTGTTTGCTTTAAATTGAGTATTTATAGGCTTGAAAAGAGTGGGTTGTTAATTGATATTTTTATTCAAGTTACCTATTATTGTTAGCAGTAGAAATAGAATTTAGTTTTAAGTACATATAATAATTGAATAGGTGAATTTCTCTATGTTATTAAATAAATGCTTAATTTATGAAGCTTTTTTGCGTCAATGATGGATGGTACTAATTGAATTTTATCATCATATGACACATTTAAACCTTTTTAATAGTCTCGAATCCAAAGTTATCATTTAATATTATGTACTTGTTAAAGGTAACATTCCAAAATTTTAGTTCTGATCAAACTTAATATCCTACTACTATTATAAAGGCGAAAGTTTGTAAGTATGGATGTATGGATGTTTGTTACTCTTTCACGTAAAAACTACTGAACCGATTACAATGAAATTTAGCACTCATATAAAAGGTAACTTGGATTAACACAAAGGGTAGGTTTTATCCCGGAAATCCCACGGGAACGGGAACTATGCGGGTTTTCCTTTGAAAACGCGGGCGAAGCCGCGGGCGGAAATCTAGTACTAAATAAAAATGGATATAGTGTGATGGAAGAATTGATACACTCTATCCTACGTTAAATGACCACCGCTTTAGTGGGATATTAATAAAAAAAAAATGGAAAAGGTTCGTTTCCCCATCAAAAACAATGTATAAATGTATGTCTTCATGTCTATGCTCAATGCTCATACAATAATGATTGCCTACTTGATGAAAATCGATCGGCAGATGTGATAGGACTTCCACTATTGCTCTTCTTATTGCAGGACGCACATCGACTACAAATAAGACACGAATCGAATTTTCTTCCTCAGGATCATATATTATAGCGTTTGTGAATTTCCTTTTAACTCTCGTTGTAAATGCAAGCACATATCGTGAAATGCACAAATAGAAGCATGGTTTTTCACTAGATTTCTGCCTGCGGCTTTGCCCGCGTTTTCAAAGAAAAACCGGCATTGTGTATCGGCACCTGTAGAATTTCCGGGATAAAAAAGCCTATGTTTTATTCTGGGTCTTCAGCTACCTACATACAAAATTTCATTGTAATCGGTTCAGTAGTATTTGCGGGAAAGAGTAAAAAAACGTTCATCCTCACAAACTTTCGCATTTGCAATATTTGTAGGATTAGATTTGTTGGAATGTTACTTTGTGACCAAAAAAGAGCTTTCTGCATTTTGTTATTTGTCTATTATTTGATATCGATACAGTTGTTCGGTTATTTCCTACTATCGTTGAATGTATGTGTTATGTAATAGAGAATTGTTATTGACGTCGTGCTTTCATATCATTCAATGAAGAATTATTAAGTGTAATACATATTATAAGAATAGTACCGAGTTTTATTTACTGTTTTTTTTAGTACTTTTAAGTTTTAACCTTTTTTTTATACCGTGACATTCGTACTGTTCAACATTTATTTTATGATTCTCGAATTGATCTATATTTTTACTTAAAATAAAAGTAAATATTATAAAAATAAATAAGTATATACGGCATTAGCTACGGTCCCTACTCTAATGAAAAACATACAGTTTACAGACCCTGGATGGTTATGGGAAGAATTCAAACTGTATTTCCAAAGCGTAGGTAGGTATCATGCCGTTGTCAATTTTTTTCATGCGCTTTTGAAAAAACGTTAGTTTTGTTGAAAAATAACCAATTAGCTATGTCAGCCGGCCTTCATGGGCTCGGAACGTAAACAATAATACTTATCTTAAATCTTCAGACATCGTGATAACAGTCTCTTTTATCTGCATTCACCGGAAGCTATAGATTACAAGGCAAGTATAATCCATTAGTCATAACTCATAAGTCATAACGTTTTTATTATAAACATATAAATATTCATTATAAATACTCTTATATAGAGAAAGAAAACTTCATATTGATATTGGTGAACAAACAAATATTTCTAGAATTTAATAATGTAGGTACCTACTATGAAAGCTGCGCTACGTGTAGTCTGTAGTTCCTTTATTCTGGATTCCATTGAAATTCGTTCGTTGAAACTTGAGTTCGACTTAATAATACATAGGTACATAAGAGGAATACCAACCGTAGACTCGCATATTACGGTTACGGATGGCAATCAATAACAAAAATGTAAGAAACCCGGGTAATGAGATTTCCGTTGAACTTTAGTTGAAAAGGCTTAAAAAAAACTCAACTATTTGTTATAAGCATATTTTTTAATTAGACCCAGATCATAATAGTCTACAAATCTGTTGCAAGTTTAATATTGCTTAAAAAATAGTCATTTTTATTCAATAAATAATACTGCGCAACCATTTTAGATGTGCACCAATGCTGACATACACTCCGGGCATTCCAGGAACATTGCAACTGAGCCCGTAACTAGCCAAGCCTTCAACTTTGTCTGCACATATGAGTGGGCCTCCAGAGTCCCCCTGAAAGGTACCAAATAATACTAAGTTACATAGGTCTTTTTAATATTTAATTTATGGTTAGCAATAACGATTATCATCATGTATTCTAATGTAATTTGTAAGAAGATAAAAATAAACAAAACAGTTCTGTCAAATCTATCTGTGAAATTTCTCTTATGCTATTTCTGCAACCGAGATAATTCCAAATAGCTTCGATAAGAATTAAGATAATGGGATGTGGAAATCATTTTGGTCTTATATGAACCAAGGAAAATCACACTCTACCGATCTTAGAGCTGCGCGTTTAATAAAATCCTAGCTCTACGACTCTACATTTCTTGTAAAAACATATTCGTATTATGTACTTAATGCTATTTAAATAATCCTGCTTTACGCACTTATCTTTTTATCATGATATAAATCCCACTTGCAGACATGATCATAAATTTAAAATAACGTCTTATATTTTCTGTATCATAATAATAAGCTTTTATGTTATAATGTTGGTAATAGAACAAGCCATTCGTAGTTATGCAGCGATGGAAATATTTTTGATCTTGACTGTAAAGGTCTCATGTAAATATATTTTTGAGACATCGAAAATAGAGCAAAAATATCTTTCCATACGTACCTACCGTTTTTTGCATTCGTTACTTTATACTGTATGATTTAAACATCGACTTCACGGTCAACTCAATACCTGGCAAGCATCAACGCCATCTCCCATAGCACACAACATTCCGCCGAGTGGATTAGGAGCCAATCCTGGTCCAAGTGACATAGTGCATTCATCTAATGACACGAGTTGAACATCGGCGGATTGCAAAGTTTCTGATGTTTCTTGTACACTCATGTCTCTGTATCCGTAGCCGTATATTCCACAGTTCCCTAAAAATAACATTGACGTTTTATAGATGTATCTATACGTGGGAAAAACCAATGGGAATTAAAAGTAATACAGATTAAATTCGTTCCAAAAAGCTGCTACTTTCCATCTTGTTAATTTCTATAGCATCAAACGATCATGTCAAGAACTGAAGCGATGGAGTAAGTACGGTATGTTTGAAAAATAAACGTGAACGATGAAATTTGTGTAGTGGTTTGTAATTATGTAATTATGTATTGTGTATGTATGTATGTATGGTTTTCACGCATAAACTACTGGACCGATTTTGATGAAATTTGGCACAGACAATCTTTAGACCCTGAGAAAGAACATAGGCTACCTTTTATTGCGAAATATGTACCACGGGCAAAGGAGGGGCGGACCGCTAGTCGAGAATAAAGCAGAAACTTAATATCCGTGAAAATCACTAAAATATGTCACTAACTACATATTTTAGTAGTAATCGATACTAATATTATAAATGCGAAAGTAACTCTGTCTGTCTGTCTGTTTCTCAATCACGCCTAAACTACTGAACCAATTTTCATGAAATTTGGTATGGAGATATTTTGATACCCGAGAAAGGACATAGGCTACCTTTAATTGCGAAATATGTACCACGGGCGAAGCCGGGGTGGACCTCTAGTAATATACCTACAGGATGTCCCAAAAAGTAGTGATATACTGAAGTAGGGAGGTAGAGGACCTAGAGAGGGCTATCCGAATCACCCCCATGTATGTAATGCGATTTTTCGTATTTTCGGAGTTATAACGTTTTTTTCAATGTTTTGCCTATCGTTGATTACGATGAGATTTTCACTCATGGTGACGTCAATTATTGCGGAAGATGCTTGATTTTTTTTTGTGCGCTAAGCTGAAAGATTAACCACATTTAGATTTCAATTTTTCGATTGAAGCCTTCTGAATAATAAAATGAATTTTTTAGGGTAGCTACCTGATAGATAGAGCAAGTTTTTAAAAGCCAAATGGAAAACTTTTTTTATGTGACTTTATGTGCCTTTGAATGTTGTGAACATACTGGGTAATTTTATCTTTCTTGGCATTTAATTCTTTTTTTAATCCATTCGAAGATCTAACGACGGTAAATGTTACCATACTGAATTGGCCCATCTTTCAGCTTAGCGACAAAAAAAAATCAAGCATCTAGCGCAATAATTCACATCACCATAAATAAAAATCTCATCGTACTCGGCGATAGATGAAAAATTGAAAAAAACGTCATAACTCCTAAAATACGAAAAATCGCATAACATACATGGGGGGTGATTCGGATAGCCCTCTAGGTCCTCTACCTCCCAGCTTCCGTTCATCACTACTTTTTGGTACATCCTGTATAAACTTCAATACTACTTAGTATTGAAATAAACTTCAATACTACTTAGTGCAGTGCACCACAGAGCAGTGGTGGCTCAGTGGTGAGACCTCGGACTTCGAATCGATAAGTCCGGGGTTCGAGACCGGGCGAGCGCGCAGGAAATAAATTGATTTTTCAATTTATCTGCGCGTGTTGTAACATCACCACTGCTCGAACGGTGAAGGAAAACATCGTGAGGAAACCGACATGTCGAAGAATCAAAAAAAGTTCGACGATATGTGTCATCCGCCAACCCGCACTTGGCCAGCGTGGTGGATTATGGCCTGTACCCTCATAGGAGGCCCGTGTCCCAGCAGTGGGAACGTATATGGGCTGATGATGATGATGACTACTTAGTATTGAAGTTTATATATTATGTATTCTAACGTATTGATTAATATTCATTTATTTATTTGTAGATTTTTTTGTTGTATAATTATAGGTACCAATCCATTGTCTTTATCGCATCCGTGGAGTAGACGTAAAGATACATCACTCTCCTTTATACATATCAGTAAAAATAGGACATGCATTTATCTCTTCATTAACAGTGAATTATCAGCATTAAATTGTCATATAATGTCGTTGTGTGTACCGATGTCACTTTCTTAATTTAATTGATGTGCTTGGCAAGCTCTCAAGAATTGGGTTAATAATAGCATGTTCAAATTGACAGCGCTGATTGCTTGAAGGTAAAGCATTTTTATCAGTTCATTCACAGTTACCTGATATACCGAACGAGGAGTCGGGCAATATTGTCCCATTAAGCGACGTCATATCAGTAAAATTCAGCTTTACACGTAACACAGCTATATCATGCTCGTAAGAAAACCTGAAACCGTACAAGTTGCGTGTGTAATATAGATTATACGACAATGTGCATATGGTTTTATGAATTCACACTTGGCAGACAGAAAAAAAATATTTGTTAGTGATATTTTTATACCTATACGGTGAAAAAATAAACGCAACAGTTGTAGAGATAGCTGTAGTTTAGTGGGAAGATCTCATTCGCATGGTGACCTTAATTTGATGAAATGTTAGAAATTGCTATCAAACCACTAGAGCTTTTAATTTTCTGAGGTTTCTGTAATACATCTGTGAAATTTAATACATTATCATGATCATGCATTATCACAATTTTCTATAACTGTTCTGCGGGGTCTGCTAGTGTTTAGATTAGATTTTAGCGCCTCCTATTTTCGTTAGTTAGCTATGTGTTTTGAATATGTAATAAAATTGTTAATATGTATGTACAGTAGCATCAAATTTTACACACGAATAGGAAGATAGTACTCAGGGCGTGTGTCTAAACAATAGACATATCTTAAAAGTAAAGACCTCGTGGAACACGTTCTTAAGGTACATAGAGTTTTGCAGTTAAAATATAATCATCAGCAACTTACGGATTATAAAGGTCGTGTTTGATAATCTCTAGAACTTGAGCTTTAGGGACATCTTGACTTTCTATACAGTGGTTATTTAGCTGTAACATGTAGCTTTGAGGAGTTTCCTCCACGCAATGAGCTGCTGTGACGGCATGATGAGGGGTTATTACCGTGGCAACACACAAATGATGAGAATTTGATGAATTTCTAAGAGAAGCCACTCGAACTTGCGTACCTACAAGATTGTGAGTATGTATAGTAGTAAAAATTACAAAAAAATGTCCGATTTCATATTATGGATATAGAGTATGAGAGTTATGTTATGTATAATATGTATAAAATGAAAAAAAAAAAATAGTTAGCAGTTATTGCTTCAGGAAGGTTGACATTAATTTTACTATCGTGTTGTATGTGTGTATGCAAGAAATTTAAATAGAAATACCACATGCGACTTCCTCTCCACCAATTACCCTTTTAATTCTTCGACATTCTGTTATAAATAAACACGAACACGAAACACTAAACACAGCAAACCAATATATTTGCGGAACGGTTTTATAGCCAAACATTTTCGTGCGATTATTATCACTTAAAGTCTAAAACACTAATAAAATAACCATAATTCTTCCGTAACTATTTACGTAGGTATTGTAGAAATCCATGACGTATATATGTTCAGGTGTTGTTTTTAATCATACTTTTACTAAATATTTGAATATTTTGAATGCAATAGCCTTCGGCTTTTACTTAGTACTCTTTTCCTATAAAATACATATAACTATATCGTGTAGGCACTCCTATTTATAAGGTTTAGCTTCGCCAGCTAGTTTTTTTAAACTAGCGGGCGAAGTCGCGGTCAGTAGAGTAGTAATACTACATAATATACATATAACGAGAACATGAGTATCGCACGGAGGAAAGTGGAAACAATTACCCTCTATGGTAACCAGTTAAAGGAAAAAAAAATCTCTATCTAGTTAAACAAAATACCTTTCATTAAAATTTTGGCCAAAAGAGGAATCTCTCTGTATATACAATTTCGTTTAATTCAACTATAATTAGGTACCTACTTACTTGATTTTAGCAAGTAGAACATTGATATATTTTTGAATAGAAATGCACATAATATTATTATGCTAGGTAAACAAAACATTTATAAAATACAAATATTCTTATGTGTGATAACAAATTACTACATATCGGATTAGAAGAATTAAGAACACTCATAACAATACAAAGACGGCTTATTGCGGCTTGGATTATACTTATAATTTACTATGTTACAGAACATAATGATTTATTTAAGAAGATCAGGGAAATATTTTTATGAAGATAAGATTAAGAATGCTTGAGGTATGGTTTCTTAAAAATCTTAATCAGATGTTTCCTTTTAGAAGTGTATTAAACATTGTCTTGAAGTTGGGTCGCCTTAAAAAGTTGTGAGATGCCACTTGAAATTAATCATAGCCACACGCTTTGTACATGAAGACAAAAATAAATGTCTATAATTATTTAGTAGTGTTATTGTTGTGTATCGTGTAGTGCATGGGATGCCAAAACATAGTAACAACAGACAGGTGGTAGCGGGCAGCGGGTAAGCGGCCGGGTTTATGTAACGCGAGGGCGCGAGGGCGCGAGCGTGAGGCGAGTGCGAGCGGCGTGCGGCGGCGAGCGGCAGTGCTCTGCCGACCGCCGGGCCACACCGCGCCATGGACCGCGCGAGCGGCACCCCGCCGCAAACTCCGCCCGCGCAATCCGGCTTTGGCGCCTTTTGCAGCGCGATCTCTGAGACGTTTTCGGTACGTAACGAACTCGTTCTACACGTACCATGAACGCTGAAACCGCACACAGACACGTACACTCTACACCTATACTATTTGGCAAATTGGCGCCACAATTCAATTTCATGCTATTTACTAAGTATTCCAATAAAATACGATAATGTGGCAAATTGATGTGTCGCGCTCGCGTCGCGATCTATTTATAGACGCACGTGCTTCTCAGGTCATTAGTGAAGTCTGCATCCGTAGGCTTTAGTAGTTTCGCGATAATACAGAATCGGAAAAGACATCAAGGGAAGAAAATATAAACAAAATTTATTATTAGAGCGCTCGTTCGGGCCGGGTCGCATGGCCGTGATTTGTCCGATGGCTGTGATATACAGAAATACTCGCGCAATAAACGAACAGCCAACGCGACGTACAAAGGCCTGGCGCGACATCAGACATTCAAACGAACTCTGCAAGTCGGTTACCACGAGCGGCACCGTACGTGTGTCATCTCCTGACAAGGCGACGCGGACGTCAACGAGCCGTCCACGCTCCTGAATTTCCTTACTCGCCTAAAGCATAGGTACCAAGTTTGGAACATATACTTTTGTTATTACTTTTCTATCGCTCCTTCTTAAATCTATGACAATACTGATAAGTGTGCATGAATAAAAAGTTCTATCACTTGGTTTTTATGTAATTCAACGATGTTTATCCTCGAACAGTGATGTGTGTTTCAAATGGATTGAGTTTTTGATTGTGCAGCGATACAGCGATAAATTTTTATGGACTTACATCCAGTCGAATTGTGGGTGACTGTGTGGATTGTGTATAAACCATATGAAAATTAACTTTGCACTTTTTAAGCGATAATTAATAACACTAAGTTTTAACCCATAAGTTTGTCGAGTTAAACGTAACTTTCTATGATAATGATTGAAACATTTATCTATCTAGAACTTCGGTCTAGAAGTGCAACTTAAGAATACCATACTTTGTAATGTGGACATACAATTAATAATAGTAACCAACCATTGTAACGTGGAGTTTTTATGTAAGAAAGTGAAAGAGCATTTGGCGGGTACTTTAATTCTTATATTTGAATGGACATATTCAGTCCTTTAACAGCAGAAGCGGGTTATAGATATTGGGGCCTAAGTAGTAAGCTGTGCTATTTAGTTTTCCAATATGTGAAATTGAAATTATCCGCCTTTTAGAAATTTCAGAAGTAACAGCTAATTGATGCTCTAATATGATGTGCTATTACGTGGCTATTACCTATATTATTTTGATTCCGTAGAAAATCTATATTATATTCTCCCAATCATGTTGGAAAGTAACTGACTAACATGGAAAATATTTTCCATTTGGATACAATGAAATAGTCGCACGGCGGAGTGCGAAACGAGGCGAAAGGTGAAAATAAAATGTACCTATCGGACATTCTTAAATGTACGTACCTAACAGAAGACTAGCCTGCAACGTCTGCTTTGAAGCATATTGATTATTATCTTAATATGTAGTAATAATAAGACATATGGAATGTTAAAAATAAAGTAATACATTCGTTTTCAAAAGGTAGAGCTGGATAGTGCGACATACAATTTAACATGAAAATTTCGTCGTAAACTAAAATCTTAATTGCATTTGGGAGTGTATTATTGATTTTAAAATTTAAAATAAGTTTAATGAGAATATTTGCCGACTGCCTAGCTGAAAGATGGCTGAAAGTGTGAATATTTTTTTCTCAAAATCATGGATTTGAAAGAAGCTTTTGTCATGATATCTAGATCTTCTTGAATTTATAATTAAAATTAAATGTCCGAAGTTTAATAAAACCAATAAAGAATTTCCAACGCTGGACAATTGATGTGGTTAATAATTTTCTAAAGCTTCTGAGTCTATGGAAAAGTTTGCTCACAGTCGCAGAATACATAATTGGCAATATAAGAGATTTGGCTATCGTTGGCATGAACGCAGAATAATTAAACATTTTGACGAACCATGACAAGATCCTGAGTATTTTGTCACGATGATATTAATATGCCCAATGTCCATCATCGAAATGATATTAACACAGATATTAATGATCACAGTTTTTGGCATCTATAAGCTGCATTATACGTATATTTATTCTTACACTATTAATATAAACCATAAACGGTATTTGTGGTGCGATGTTTGTAATATGTTTTAACCCCATAAAAGTTTATTAGTTACCGAGCATATTTTCAAGAAAATTTTATGAATATGATAGGGCTTGAGGTCTGGCCGCTGGCGTTTGTAAATTGATTTCGATCAGCCAATGTCATTAATGGTAACTTACGTGAGTGCCGTTTTATGGACGTCCATTAAATATTTCATTGCATGAAGTGAATAATATGAATAAAAATGGTAAAGCGAAGACCTTATTTTTGCGTTTCGATCTGTAATTTAGTCTAAAATGAATAAAACGTAAATGTAAGCAGTTAGTTTTAACAGTAAGCTAAAAATTTCTGACAGCAGATAGCATAAAAATATCAGAGCTTTTTAATAAAATTAAAGCTTTTTCGTGAAACATCTTATCAATACGTGTAATTAAATTCTCACGTTAGTTATGTGTTCATTTTCTTGCCAACATATTTTCTTTCCTTTTAATTTTGTTTGGTACCTATTTACCTATCACAACACAATCAGGCTCTACCTACGTACGTTAATTAATCTTATAACGAAATGAAAGTTATAATAATATATTAGTAATTAGGAAGATATCATAAATATTGCAACAATACCTTGGTAACCACAATTCTTGTAAATATTTTTTTTTTCATTTTTTTTTTCATTTTTCAATAAATATTAATTTAATTTTATAAATTACATATTTGTACGAATTGTACGATACATTAAATTCTATGAAATACGTGCTCAATCTACCCATTTCGGCTTATTGTTTGTATCAACAGAGCCCAATTAAAAGTGAGCTTTGTTTACGTATTCTGTTTTAATTAGCGAATACATATAATGTTTGGAAACGAGTGACGATTGACGACATACTTCGTACTCCGTAGGTATGTTTATAGTGGGGACAGGGTGCAAGGTTGACTTTTACATCGAAAGGTTTGACCGCATCGATCGAGTAACGCGACGTCGGCATTGCCCTCTTTCCTTACTCGAGATTAAAATTCCATTGTACCGAACATACCCAAAGATATTAAACCGATATAATTCGTCTTTTGTCGTTATATTATTTGTAGAAATGCAAAGATATCTGTTAAAATAAAAAATAAATCAAAGTTATCTGTCAGGCAAAGTTAAAGATATGTATTCAAGTTGCCATAAGCTATACGAAACTTCATTAATATAAACTCTTTGTAATATTAAACAAATTATTCTAGGACAGATTTAAAGGTAATGTAGGTATGCCCTAACGGCCTAACGCTCATATTATGCAAACCTTCAGTGCGAAGAGATTATACGTCTACTCCCGTGTTATGAAATAACTTATTAATGAACTAAGTTTGTTAGTTTTAGGAGCAGAAATCTGGGCTTGGTTTTATAGTTCTTACGTGTAAATATTTAAAGACCTTATATTATAATAGGTATCAAGAAAAAATTACATTTTCAGAGATTTTTTATTAACTTTTTATCTTTACGTCTTTTAGTACCAAGGTACCTATAACATAATTTTGATTAATTTACGTTTATAATATATGTATGTACATATACATTTCAAGATAAATAAAGGCGAAAAGTTTAATGGAAGTGGGTAAAATAATAAGCGCTGTCTCTACGAGAGCTGCGCCTGCGTAGGCAGTATTGTTGATGTCGTTCCAAACTTTCTTCTCAGAAAAAGCTTGCATAAATTCGATGACTAATATACAATAGGAAAAAGAATATTCAGTGGAACAGAAACACTAATAGCCAGTAGTACACATTCGACGGTGTGGCTAAGAATTTAGATGTATTATTTTTAGAAGATAGGCAAGTCGGTCACTACCCCCATTATTCCGAATTTGAATCAAGAGTAAATCATTAACACGGTCAGTCTAAATTTATTGTTTGCTATGAATTCCAATTGTCAATGGGCTCGCTTACTTAAAAACATTCGACAGGGCTTGCTGAGGTTCAAGCGATATGTAAGTAAACTAAATTATGGATCTGGCTTGTAACATTTGATAATAACAAAAAAATTAACAACTTACTGCAAAATTTACATATTAACCGCACTAAACAAATGAATGTTAAATGTTTGTAAGAAGGAAATTGAAAAACTCTTGGTGACCCATTTTGTTAGACGAATAAACAGAAATAGAGAACATTTTATATTTTTGTTTATATGTATATTGTGCATAAAACTCGTCAAAATTTCTAAGAATTATGTAGATTTTCGTTTATCTGGTTTACTTGGAAAGATTCCAATATTCATTTTTATTGGCCACTAATAACAAGCCAAATTTTTAATTGTACTGATGCTACCTCTAGATTTCGTAGAATTCCTTGAAATAAGACGTACCTATTTTTTTATTCTGGACCTTAAATTTATAACCAGTGTATTCAATAACTCAAAAGGGCAAAGCGGCTTCATCCGATATTTTTTCAAAAAAATTTTTTTTAGTTATGTAATTTCATAATTTTCAAATTACATACTTTTCAATGGTAGTTGTATACACAGTGCGATTCACAACTGTAGTCATTTACATAAATATAAAATTATAGAGTGATATAGAAACCCCTCATAATATTAGCTTTAAGTCATACATTTATTATTATTTTTTCATTACAGGGAATGGCTACTACTTCCAGAAGTAGAAAAAAGGTAAGCAATTATGATGATAAATAACAAAGATACCTAATAAATAATAAAAGAAGTGAATTTCGCTTTATAGCACGTTTTTATTATTGCACAGGTACTTTTTTATTATTGCGCGCTTTGCTCGATTAGGTAGCGCTGTGCTTTATATCATATAAACGAACTTTAATCAATTTTTTATGAGTGTGTACAATGTACATAATACACATGTTACAGTACCTACAGGCTACATCTACTACAGTCGACAAGTACGTACGAAGCTGTAGAGCCTAAATAATTTAGAAAATGTGCGGCTACGAAATGCTTTGTAGAGCAGTGGAAATAGTTGAATAAGTATTTCGTTATATGCCATTCCTGCCCACAGGCCACAGGACCCATTTACGAAATGTTTGGAATCTTAGAGCATGCGTTCACACATTCGTAAACTCGACTAAAGTATTTCATGTGTTTAAAATATGGAGATTGTTTGGTCACCTTGACTTTGAACTTGGCTCTTTAATCTTTTTCATGCTTTGATGATGACGATGGAGTAGTATACTTATAAATGGCTTCCCTGTGTTTATATAAGCGCTTTATGGTGGAGAGCTTAAGTCAGTATAAAAATTAATAATTAACCCCCGTTAGATTTATTACTTATCCAAAATGAATTATATCAGATTATATTTTGTTTTATTATGCGTTCTTTCCATAAGTATCTAGGGGTATCTATTACTTCAAATAATATTTGCTTGGCTTACACGGTCATAACACTAATTTACCTGTATATCTATCAATTTAAAATAATAATACGTTGTTTTAAGAATATGCCCAAGCGGAATCTCATAAAGATATGTCTCTTTATATATAATTCACTTTATCGCACATTTTATCTTATTGATAAAATTAGAGAATTTAAAAATATCTAGCAAGGACACGGCATAGTTATGTGCTCATAGATAGGTATTCTATTTATGCTCTACTTCATAAGTATTCTATAGAATCGTTATAAATTCTGTAAAGAAAACAACTTTTTATTTGTAAGTAAATATTGTTCCATATAATCTACTAAATCATAAATGTCTTTGAGATGTATCGAGTGTTCGTTATTAATTATTATGCGGAATCGCAAAAGTATTAACAAATTGGCTGTCTTATTGCTAAAAAACCGGCCAAGTGCGAGTCGGGCTCGCGCACAAAGGGTTCCGTAGCAGCAAATATAATAAATTACAGTTAAATCAACCTATCTCAAAAACTATAAGAGATACTTTGATCAAACCAAAAATCGTTGAAAGAGTTAATTAGCATGCATCACCTCTATTTTTTTTAGAATTTTATACCCCGTAGTTATAAAAATAGAGGGGGGGGGACATACTTTTTACGACTTTGAGAGCTGATATCTCAAAAACCGTTCACTTTAAGAAAAATGTTTTTTAGAAAACTTTATATCATTTTAAAAGACCTTTCCATTGATACCCCACACGGGTATGTACATCGAAAAAAAAAATTTCATCCCTCAGTTACATGTATGGGGGGCCCCACCCCCAATTCTTTTTTTTACTATTTAGTGTCATATTTTTGTAGCGGTTCATACAACACATATTCCCATCAAATTTCATCACTGTAGTACTTATAGTTTCCGAGTAAATCGGCTGTGACAGACGGACAGACGGACAGACGGACAGACGGACATGACGAAACTATAAGGGTTCCGTTTTTGCCATTTTGGCTACGGAACCCTAAAAACGACACGTCTCGTTGCTAATACCGAATCGTATTGTATCTGGTCATCGCAATCACGGTTGTGATTCTTTCACATTGCGACGGTTATGTAAACTGTTATTTAAACATTTTTCCCGAAACCGCGGGCCACGGATACAACTGTCAGCATAAAACGTGTTAACCTCGAAATGCTGAAGTGTATGTAACGGATTGATTTAATGTGCTGTGAATGTGCTCTTTGAAGATGGTGGCGTTATACATCGGTTACTTTGTGTTACATATTTTGTACAAAGTTGCATTTCGATGTCATATTTTTTTGGAACGCAATAGGTGTTTACTAGCCATGTGAGAATTGACAGTGTGCCAAACGCGACATAAGCTATTTCCATACAAATCCATTTGCACCAGTAAAATTATTTTATAATTAATTTGCGTTTCTCCCTTGATATTGATAGTGAGCGGTCAGCGGTAGCCCTATTAAATACATATATGTATTCAAATATTGTCCTCGAGAATTCTTGGCAGTTACACGACGATACATTTTCATGCTTATATTTGTTTAATTTATGGTATTTTTACTTGTATTCATATTAGAAGTGTGTTTAAAATATCAATTCGGTTTAATAGGTTGCAACTTCCTGATGTACCTACCTACATGAAATGAAATGAATTTAATCGCAAGAAAAGTGGTTACATAGTGGTGTTGAGAAAACATAATCTGCAGTCTGCACAACTCGCCACCTACATACTTTCGAAACTACAAAAGAAATAGTGTCACATAAGAATTTGAATCTGCTTTCTAAATAAATACTAGCTTAAAAACCATTCTAGCTAGCTTACTACTTAATACTTAAAACATATTAAAAAAATTAAGAGTCAGAACAACAAAAAATTTAATTCAATAATTAAATACCCTGTTTATTCGAAATAATTTATTCAAACTCTGAGTAGAGTAATAGAGTGTAGAGAAACTTTAATATTTTGATGACGTTATTGTGCAGACAAAGTAACCCTATAATTTTCCTCCTACGTTATGGAAATTGATATACTTTAAGGTTAAGGTTGTACGATTTTTCGTTGAACACAAACCTTGTCATACGTTGATTAATTTCGGCAACATTAATAATAGAAACTGAAATTGGTTTATTTTAGAACCAGTACATTGGCTTGGTTAGCACAGTCATGTTATTGAACTTTATGAAAGGTCATATCAGTTAAACTAATGTGTGTACATTTAAGTGTGGAATAATGGTTTTCATTCTTTTCGTTTAGCTTTTGGGTGGTCTATAGATATACCTATATTAGCACATACATACATAATTACCTACATAATTACAAACCTTTCCTCTTTATAATATTAGTATAGATTTATAAATAGTTGGTCTCTGTTATTTATAGTTATCTATTAATTCTAATAATTAAAAAAAATATACTTAATGAAAATCTGCTTTAGAAACTTGATTGCATTACCTACAATCAAAAGAACATTAAAAATAGTTACAATTGTATTATTTAGTACCTAAACAAAGAAAAGTTTATCTAATATAGATAGGTACTTACTATAATATTATATAATGAATATTTTGTAAATTTCTATGTAAATTGATAAAATTTCAAGCTGATACAAAAGTACAATGCAGTTAACTGATCAATATATGATAAAGAGTAGGACAAAATTGATAACATTCTACAATTGATAAAAAGTGTACTTATTAGTCATTTTATGCTTTGTATTCCAGTATTACTATCGTGTTTGTTTATTGTTAGAACTGTATTTATGACCGACGCGGAGGTGTCATGTATGTCTGATCAGGAAAACGGTTGTGTGTTGCAGCAAGACGATGAAAAGAAAAAGAAGAAGCAGTCGCCCGTGGACGACCGGCCCGTCGTGCCCGCGCCCAGCGATGCTATGCTCAAAAGTAAGTCGCATCTGAGTAAAGTGACTATAAATAAACCTAATAATTATACAGTTATTCATCTCCATTCATCATCATCAATCAACCGTTTGTTATTATTACTAAAACTCTTGTGAATATCGAGACATTAGTGTCTTGCTTAATTGATTGTAATAGATTCAAAACTGTGTGGCGTGCATTTTTGTGTAGACTGACTGACTGACATATGATAATATGGGATATTCACAATCGAGTTTAATAAAGTTTTACCCCGAGTTCTACCGTCTAGTCTAGACAGAATAAGTGTCCGTCCGTGCTCGAGTTTTTCTATTATGACGGATATTAGAGTCCACACCCATTATTCATGTTTGTTCGTAATCAACCAGAGAGATCACTATCTTTTTTAAGCTTTTTTAATCGAATTTGATCGCGGAACAAATAGAACTACATATGTAGATAATTATAATGTCAGATTGTTGGTATTGTAGGTACCTATTGTTAATAGATTTTTAATACTTTGTATTACTTTTACTATTGCGTTTACGCGAAATTGTTGCAACAAAGACAATTAGTTACAACTATAGTAACAAACAAAAACGCGTTGTATTACGGAAAACCACCGGAAAACAAATAAATGAGTAGAATCTTAAGCAGAATACTTATAATGAGAAGAAAGTTCCCTTTAAGATTGTTTAAATTTAGAAAACGAAAAATTATAAATTATTTTGTCATCAGTTGTCTTTTTCTTGATCGTAGGCCCTAGTAGGCCATATAAATAACCGCCTCTTTTCTTTTGAATTTGTATAAGTATTATGAATTATCTCTGGAAGAAATCAGAATATACTATATTTTATATAAGGTGAAAGTAGATACGACTATTATATGTTTTGCGATATGATATTCATGATTAATGCTAAAAGGTACCTACACTACTAAATATTTTCATAGAAAATATTGTAATTAGTTACCTATGTTTACGTAAAAGTTTTCTTATTAGATCATCGTTTAATTATAATGTAGAGCCAGTAGAGTAAACGATCGAAAGGGAAAATAAAATTCGAAATGTGCGATGTTTGCTTTGTTTGGTGAAAAATGTTATCTATAGGTGGGGTGTAAACACAGTTGACATTGACGTTATGCTCACATTTCACTTCAGTGACGACGTGGACTGTATAAACTACCACATTAGTCGATACGAATTGAAAAGTAGAGCTAATTTCTCAGCTGGATTTACCTACGTCAATGAATCCTAATAGGACACGTTTGCTAACAAGCTTTCCTCTTAAACTTCGTAACGGTTATTCTTTATAGTTTTTATAGGAGTTTGGACAGAATATAAATTGCCTTTTATATTTATTTGTAATTATTATTATAGCTAGGCCATTTTTGTAGCCACTTACAGGAATGGGTTTTCTATGAGGATTAATTAGTTCTACATTCACCATGCTGCTCATGTGCGGATTGTTATATATTATATCACATAAGTACCTACTAAGTATGATACAAATCACTGCAACCTTAACTGCAACATACAGAAATATGCTTTGTTAGACTGTGCCATTACTATTTAGCAGAGGCGGCTCGTGACAAAATTTTATGGGTGTTCACTTGAAATAAAACACTGAAAATACGTGGTGTAAAGCAGTACATTTTATCAAAAAAATTACTTATAAAGGAAATACATACGTCTTTCTTTTTGGTGTGCAAAAATATCTATAACTTAAAGCGACAAGACATTCGTAAATGTCTGTTGTTGCTTTCATCACAACCACACAACCACGGTGTTTTCACATAATATTGTTCGGATTTAAACACACGCGTATATGTTTTCGTTTTTGTCGTACATTTTTGCGTAAGGTCAAGTTCAGGCCGTGGCAGTCCCTGCTTTCAATTCAAGCCGAATTTGTAACGTTTTAACACACTTTTTAATGAACGCCACATTATAATTGTTCATTTTCACACTCACAAGTAAATAGTAATACTGATAACGACAGACTATTTCAACACGTATCTTATGATTTTAATTAGAAAATTCCCGAATTTGCATTCGCGCACGTGCATTGAAGTTGACTCGAGAGTCGAGTGTTTGTTTATAATATAGAGAGTGGCAACATCGCGCGCGGCGGTAAAAACGAACCGGCAACGTTTGCGGGAGCGGCGCTCCGAATTTTGCTATCTTTCCATAGAAAATCTTCTGTTTCACGCGCGCAGGGCACTGGCAAACCCTCTCTTTCACTCCTATTGGATTTCGTATTAGGAAATGTACTAAATATTTTTTCATTGGAGCGCATCCGCTTCGCGCGTTACTGTATAAATACAATATTATTCAAGTGTATGGAATGAAGGAATGATGGATATATTCATTGGTATTGACAGTAGTTTTTTACGATTACGATTGATTTTAAATAGTTATAATTAATATTAATAATGAAATTAAGGAGTATGATTTTATTATAATTATTTATGGGAGTTCACTGCACCAGCGCTCCTTAGGGCGAGCCGCCTCTGCTATTTAGTATTTACTAAGAAGTAAAGAACCCGCCGCGCCGTAAAGCCTACCTACGTAGCGGTAATTCAAACCTGTGCTACGAATTAACCTACGCGACTCTCATGCGTCTGAATATAATGAATAATGGTTTACCTTCATTGACACACTCAGTTTAAAAGGTTGGCAATAACTCGCCATTTTATCTATGTTTGCAGTAACATTATGGTGACTTACGATCTCATCAACGTGATAAATGATAAGGAGAGATTTTATTGAGCTTTGTTTATGTTCTATATTAAATTGCGTTATGATCGTGTCTCGCCTTATTATTATAACTAGCGGTCCGCCCCGGCTTCGCCCGTGATACATATTTACGTTTTCTCTACATAAGAACCATCCTCGTACTTCAATTAATATAATAGAAAAGAATTATCGAAATCGGTTCAGCCGTTCACACGTGATGCCGTGACAACGCGAAACGGGTGCAGACCCGCCGCCTTTTTATAGCTCCCGCCGCGAAGCGCGTCGAACGCGGCAACTGATACACAAAAATAATCCTTATGACATGATTCTGTATTCACGCGCGATGACTTATAGCGTATTTCATGTATAACTTTGGTGTTTCTACACCGATTTACATGATTCTTTTACTATAACCTGCCCAGGAGTATGAAGAATAATTGTGCCAAATTTGGTTAAAATCCGTCGTGTAGTTTTTGTTTCTATAACGAATATACAGACAGACAGACAGACAGACAGACAGACAGACAGACAAAAATTTTACTGATTGCATTTTTGGCATCAGTAGCGATCCCTTATCACCCCTTCATAGTTTTTTTTTAAATATATTTCATGTACAGAATTGGCCTCTCTACAGATTTATTATAAGTATAGATTAACTAATGCTTATTTGCACACAACATATACATAGGAAATATCATTCCGGTAATAAATGTATGTTTGTATATAAATTATTAAAATTAACACAAACATAATTCAAAATGTTGAAATGAATTGTCAATTAGTATGAATAGTTCATTACACACTAATCATATCTAAATTAGGCAAAATTATACGTTGTAAATGTCTTTGAAAGATTCATCTCCTAATCTAGTTTCCAAGACATTTTTCACTTTTGGCATCTTATTTAAAGAGCAGTGACAAATATTGACTTAAATGATGAGCTACTGTATGCAGAATTCAGACTTAGGTAACATTGTGAAATCTTTGGCAATCCGTATATTTTAATTGTTTGCAAATCATAAACTTCAATATTTCTGGATCAATGACACCGTTCAGCTGTGAGCCGAAGAATGTCGAAAGTATAAAAAAATCAGAGGAAATAAATTTGAGTCGCACAAAAATTCCGGTTACCGAGTACATTCCACAATATAGTTATATACATTTGTGATATTTTTGGAAGCAATAAACGTCCGAGAATAATACTAACGTTTACTAGTCATTATAAATATTATACGGCGGAATATTTGACGAGAGAAAATTACTAAAATTAATTTATGATGTTGAATTAAATTTCACTGAACACTTGAGAATCGTAGAAGCATGAAATATACATATATTTAATCAAAAAAATTGTATTGATATTCAGAATTTTATACTTTTACCGGAGCATATTCTTTACATTATAAGTTGCGTAGGTTCCAGATATCAAGCAATGGATGTATTTTTGAATTAGCTTGGAGTTTAGTTTAAGAATATAAATAGTTCTTATTTGAAGTTACATAGTGCCTATTTATATCTTATATTTTGACATATTATCTTATCTGGATGGCATGGAAATAAACATCTTTTATGAGAGAAAATACAAAAAAAAAAAAAAATAAATTAGGAGTATATTCACATATGTTTACAATACGATAATATAAAAGTACCTAACTAGGTGCACCATCATTATGACACCGGTCTTCTGTGAAGGTATAATAAAAATAATCTCTTATAAACGCCGTACGAGCGTGATCGTGATCCAATTTGTGCCCAAGCATACTTGATAACCATTTAACATATTCCCGGACGTTAATTATATCAACACACATAACCAACATTTATTTTATATTTTGACTCTTTTATTTGACAGTTTAATACTTCGAGGATTTTATACGAAAGGTCAGGAATTAAGTTTCAGTGCCAAAACCTGGTTCTACGTTCCGTATTTCCTATTTTTGTTAGACCAAGTATAATTTGGCAATGAACTCTTAGTAGTACGAATGATAAGTAAAATTTTAATAAAATGTAGACTTGTATTAAATTCAGAAGGCTTGTGCCACGCAGAACTGTGCGATAGACGATGCCTAAAGATAAGAAGACGAACCGCACGTAACATTCTTAATCTTTTGTCAATATTGTTAACGGTATAAGGTATCATTATGGGAAGCCTCTCATTTTCATAAAAACATCATCACGATGTACACCAGTCCTATTAGTGTACAATCTCTTGTTAGAAAGTTTCAATTAGTTTCTTAATTACAATTAAGTAAAGTTTACAGCAGTGACATGTCATTAAAAAAAGATAATGATTTCTGTGAGTAAATTGCAAATCCGGCACAACAAAATTTAAATAGTAAAATTTATAGCGGTTATAGTAGTAAAGGTGCTTCTGAATTTAACTAGCAATTGGTGGCTGAAATAAACATAAATATTTGTTATATGTCTATTTGTTATAGTATCTCCAGCATCAACATAACGTTGTATCGATTGATCTGTAAAATTGGTAGCTAAGCTAGTAATCAAACCTGTGATGGCTTTATAGTCTTTTATCATACCACTTATCAATCGGGATCGAACCTACGTGAACCAAGAGCCAAATATTTTTGAATACTATATAATATATTGTTTTCTTATAGATCTGCGGACAGCATTCGGTCTCCTGGACCGGGACAGCGACGGTCACGTGACTCCCGCTGAATTGCAGTTTATGCTGCGAAACCTTGGTATCGAGGTCAGCGATGACCTTATAGGGGAACTTATTAAGGACGCGAGTAAAACTGGTAAGCCTTTTATACTCATACTTTTATTAGGTTTCGTTGTAAGGCTTGGCCGGCGATTATACTTCAGTCGCGGTGAAGACACGCCGTTAAATTAATAGCTTGTATGGATATAAATTAATAGGATTAATGAATTACCTTGATCTTTAGAAAAAATATAAAAGAACTACCTAATCAAATTGTATATTAACGTATGTATATAATGAAACGTAGAATGTAGCTTATCCTATCTTCAATCGTTTCGATCGAAGATTTGCATGTAACACGTTCTAGGTTGTATAGACTGTATAGTAAATATCTACCAACCTACTTTCACACTATAATCGTGTATGTCTATAATGTTTTGATTATAGTACACCAGAAAACTGGGTACGTTCTTGACCTACCGAACACTAGTATATTACATCTCTCGTAGACCGTAGTAATCGATCTATTAACTATGATTTATCGCGTAAGCTAGTAGCCAAAATCTGATTACAGTTTAAAATAAATGTCCTTGCTTTAGTACTTATAGGTACAGAGCATCGCCCACTTTACACTTCGATTTGAAAACTTGCCAGAAATATACTGATGTTAGTTTTTATTCATATAAAGATAAAATGGGTCATCAAAGTGCATCCATAAAAAATGTCCCAGAAATATTGCAGCAAATACGTGTTAATTTGTTATATAATTAAAGCGTCTCTTTACTTGGCAGCGACGGCAATTACTAATCGATATAAATACTCCTGAAAACAAATAAACAAAAGTTCATGGAATCAATTGAGATTATTTGTCGGAAGCATTCGAAGGGGACTGAAATGGCGTGTTCAGTGTTGGTGGCGGCGGCTTCCGGTGACCTCGCGCCTTTACATGCCTACCCTTACTGCCCTTACACCCCTAAAGCGTAATCGCGGTACTACTTAGTATAGAACAGAGCTACTACTGCGTAGTAAATATATTAAGCGATTAATTACGTCCATTTGTTATTAGAGACATAGGCATTTAGAAGATTCATTGGAAACGGAATTTTTGCGCTTGAAAAGGCAAATTTGACTTTCTTACTTATAAGAAACTTATTTTTCTTATTTATCCAAATCGGGTTTCTTAATAAATCGATCTACCTATATCAATACATAATAGTAAAACTAATATACCTACAATCACGCAATTATAATTTATAAGCCACTTGACTGCATGTGTTAATATTTATTTTCACATTTTTACATTCTCTTATATAAAAAAAACAGCACAAATTGCGGCGTAGATATATCATTATCGATTTGAGTAGGTACTTTCTATAAGTGTAGGATAAGAGTAACATGTTCATTATAATAGATTGTTACAAAGCATATCTACCGATGATTGTATCTATAAATCTACGAACTATATTTAATTCTATAAACACGTGTGCGATATCAACTTTCTATCCACATTATCTAATTAAGTATACCTAATTTTAATAGAAATAAAATGTATTTCTGATTTCTATAAACATATAATCTTAATATATATGTTACGGCTAAAGGTAGGTGAGAACATAAACTTAAGATTAGCCGGCTAAACTTAGGTTTATTTTCGACGAGGTGTTAATGTTAGTTTGTTCTATCTTTAGCCGGCTAAACTTAAGTGTAACCGCAGGCCCGTGGCTAAAAATGTCGGGGTGGGTAGATTTGGTTACTATAATACATGTAAGGAACAGGGCGAGTGTTTTCTGGCACTTCGCCGGCTGCTGCCGCAGCACGCTCGCTGCGCTCGCTCGGCTCGTGCGGGTCTTAAGAGTTCTAACCTAACCTAACCTAGCCACCAGCTTTCTGCCCTGAGTCGGGGTGGGTAGATTTGGTTACTATAATACATGTAAGGAACAGGGCGAGTGTTTTCTGGCACTGTGCGGGCCCCTCAAGCCCTCCACCGGCCCGGCGCTAACCAAATCTACCCACCCCGACATTTTTAGCCACGGGCCTGCGGTTACACTTAAGTTTAGCCGGCTAAAGATAGAACAAACTAACATTAACACCTCGTCGAAAATAAACCTAAGTTTAGCCGGCTAATCTTAAGTTTATGTTCTCACCTACCTTTAGCCGTGACATATATAAATCTCGTGTCACAATGTTTGTCCTCAATGGACTTCTAAACCACTTAACCGATTATAATAAAATTCGCACACCATGTGCAGTTCGATCCAACTTGATAGATAGGATAGTTTAAACATGTAGGTACCACGGGCAAAGCCGGGGCGGACCGCTAGTTCTATTATAAGTTTACTCAAAAATATGACTCCAATTTACGTTCTATTTAAATATTTTTAAAAATTTCCCCACCCGAGAATATTATATTTTTCCTACGATGGAAAAATATTTTGTATCTACATATCTATATGACACTATCTAGCTACATAATATATTAATATAGTGATATGATATATACCTACTTACCATAATATCATTATATACCTACATCCAACAAGCTTCCATTATTAATTAAGGATTACCTAGTCGGGTTAAAGCGAAATTGGAATTGGCACCAATAGTCACGATCATAATAATTTATGCTGTGAAATAGCACAGCTAATAAGCTTCTCGACTCAACTTGTTTATAATAGAGCCGCGTAAATTTCACATACAACACATGAATAAGATTTAATTTATGTAATGAAAGTAGCTTTGATGTAAGATAAGGAACGCATTTACGGGCACGGTTGCGTGCTACGACTATGTATTTTTATCCGGCCCAGGTGCTTTGTACTACGTCATGGAAATTAAACAAGATCAATGCTTTGGTTTCTCGATAAGAAGTTTGAGTACCTAATAAATTAGACTTTACGGTCAAATTTTTACGTTAATTATAAGGTACTCTTTAGATATTGGTACCTACATCCATCATTCTACCTTTATTACGCAAAGTATAAGATGAATGAAGTGTTTTGATCTTTCGTGTCAATATTGCTATAGATTTTGGGAAAAAGAATATGGGTTGGAAAAACGAATATATTATGTACCTAGTATGTGCGGTATAATGATGCAATAAAGTAATGAGTGCGAGAATTAATATTGTAGAGTTTCAGCATTAGCTCTATAATTTAAAAGTTTTAAATATTTCGATCAGTTTTACTCGGATTTCAGTTGAATATAGGAATTTAGATAGAGATTTTTTTTCAGGTAATGGCCTAATAGATGAGAATGATTTCATGCAATGGGTGACGAAAATACAGGCGTTACAAGGGTTGGATGTCACCACGAGTGGTGGTGATTCAGAAGAAGAAATAACAAGAGATTTGCTGGCAGCATTTAAGTACGTATCGAATGATAATACCAAGTTGATATGTACACAAATTAACCCCCAATCGTTGAGCAAATAATACAAAACGAAAGAATAGCTTTTGAAGCCAGAAGGTGACATTGTATGGTTGTTTAGAATGGATTACAATTCAATTGTAAAACAAGCGTTAAATTTTAAAGTTCGGAGAACATTTTTTATCTTCATTTCTATCTAATTTTTTCGCCAAATTTCTTTCGACTAAACTATTGTCTATTTTATTACTCGGTTCTTAGAATATCCTACAAGGTACCTGCTAATACTTTAAACGCGAAAGTGTTTCATAATGTGTCGATGTTTTTTACTTTACTTTCACGTTAAAACCACTGAAAAGATTTTGATGATACTTGGCTGTGATGTAACTTACCTACCTATCAGAGTACGACATTAACTCTGCACAGCTAGTGAAGAATATAATTTTGTTCAAACGTGTGACGTATTTTTTATGAAATATAATTTATAAACAAATGTGCCTATGATCACTTGCCTTTATTTATAAATTCATAAAAAATCAGATAGTTGAAGGTCGATCCCCACGATCTCCTCTACTATAATAAACGTATTATATTTGTACAGGGTGTTCGACCGCGACGACAACGGGTACATAACGCGCGACGAGCTGCGGACGGCGCTGGAGATGATCGGCGAGCCCGTCACCGACGCGCAGCTCAACCAGGTGCTCGCGCTCGGCGACATCGACCATGACGGAAGGATTGATTATGAAGGTAAATATCGTTGGTTTATTGAAGTGAAAACTTCTTTAGCGGCGTTGGGTATAAAATCTTAAACTCACGTCAGGACACGCGACCTGATCGAAAAAGCGTAAGACGGATGGATATCAAACATGCTCAACGTTAATAATCAAGTTTTCACTTCTGCCGGCACTCCCGGAGGCAACCCGTCTTTTTTTGTCTAGATTTATGATAAACCAACTCGTCGAATATCGAAAAGTTCGACATGTGACACACTTGGCCATCGTGGTGGATTACCTAGATAGGCAGAAGTCTGTACCCTGATGGGAGGTGCGATTTCCAGCAGTGAATGAGAAATAATGTATTTGGGCTGGTTATAATGATGATGACCTAAATGGTAATCGAGACAAATGCTTAATGATCTGCATATTCATGTAAAACGCATTTTAACGAAAGTTAAGTGTTGGGGCTTTTTGCTTGTACATGTCCATATATTGAAGTAATATATATATGACCTTAGATTACAAAATAAAAGACAGATGGAGCGTTGCCGAACTAAACCGAATAATTTATCGTCATTTCCATAAAGCTATGTGTGCTGTCATTTCGCCGTTGCACTGTACGTACACGGTGCTTCTGTGTGGGTGTTATGTTACCAGATATTGAAAATTTTCCCTAAATTTTCCCCGACTACGGAAGAAAGAGGGTTATGTTTTTCGAGTGTAGGTATGTATGTATAATATATTTCTTTGACACGCCCTGCAGTATAAACTGTTGGATCGATTTTGAGTTGTGACTTATGAGGTGTCATTGCAATCATCTGAATTATGAAGGTAGCTGTGGTGGTAGTGACGTAGGCTACATAAATTATTAGCAGTCATGTTTTAATTTTTATTTTAATATAAATTCGGGTTTTTGATATTATTTTATAATATTGTAAAAATTATTTTATCACCTATCTACTAAAGTTATACATGGACAAAATAATTTTATTCAATTTTTATTAAATAAATTACATTAAATTTATTAAATAAATTACATTAAAAAAAGTTTTTATTATTCAAAACATATGAATGCGAATAGCGGTAGTTTTTAGTCGAGAATGCGGGACATTTTATTTTCATCATATCCATCATGTGTTCACATGAATTAAATCGCAAGCGAAAACGACGCTTTTTATAAAAGTAACAAAAAAAATGTATAATGCTTTTTAAAATAATCTAATAATGACCATGAACTTTTATTGCACTATACAAATAATCACATTCACGATCGAAAAATCCAACAGCACTACCCCGAATATCTTTTAACCATTTTACCCCTAAAAATGGCAAATTCATTTTCAAAATACTGGCAGCATACGTTGAAGTTTTGAATTCCTTCGTATTTGTAAAATTATTATTTGTATACAAAATTAAATAAGCCAAATAATCTACAGAAAATCTGTAAAACGATGTTTTATCTTTTTGTTTGTTTTCGGGAACAAGTTTTACAGCGTTTTAATATCACAAGACAGCATTTTTTTACTAAAATATCAAACCCCTTTTGACGTATTGCATGACACTAGAATCGCTATAGCACTAGCGGAGGAACGTATTCGTTTTTGATTTCGTATTTTCTTTGACAAGGGCGATGAATGATTGACATGCTCCATCTGTATTTTATTTTGTAATCTAAGTATATGACCATAAATGTAGGCCAGACGCCAGTAACATCGCACTCGGTTGCATGTAAAATATAGACCAAGCGTGAACTCCGGAACTACTTATCTTTATGAAACACGCTCAATTTTTATGACGATGCCATCTTGTTTCTATAGCGTTGAAATATATGTCCATAAAATGAATGGATTTCTCAAATATTTCGATACAGAAAACTTTTCCAAATAACACGAAAACTAAAATTTTAAAAGTAATTGCAATAAACATGTACAAAAATTAACACCAACTTTTATAGGCTTTATAAAATTTAGTTTTAGTGTAGAGAGGAGCACTCAAGTATTTACCGCTCAGTGATGTTGAATATTCACTTGAGTTTGGCCTTCAGTATAGGTCTTTCCCGATCGTATAATTTAATGGTTTTACATTTGTAATTAATATATATCTTCAAAAACAAAATTATATTACTTAATCATCTTATTCTTGTTTCAGAGTTCGTGAAGATGCTATTGTAACCTGTACCTCTATGATTAAGAAAGACCTCACTAGATGTAATAATAGTGTATTGGAAATAATTGTGTAATGACTAACCCCAGCAGAAAGAGAAACATAGTGTAGAACTGCGTATTTTAAGGCAATCTTTGGACCATATTTTTGATAAGTGTTTGTGCTAGGAATATTAATAAAAATGTTCTAGAATCTAGACGTTAAGACGACAGTTGCGTCTTCCATATTTTATTGAAAACAAGAAAACAAATTGTAACGCTTCCGGTTTTATAAATTTACTTGTGATTGATACAATCGAAGCTTAAACGTCCTAATCTCGTGATAAATTTTAAGTATGGTTAAAGACTGTCTTATCTATTGTTACGCAGGTGATAGAAGCTAGGAAAAGCATGTAAATGAAAAAACTCTGGTACTAGAGTAAAAACTAAGTCGTTTTTTAATAATATTTATTTGAACTGTAGATAAATGTAGGATTAAACCTTTTTTAGGCTCAAAATTTTCCTTAACGGTGTCCTTCTTTAGACGATGAGATAGATGTTAAAGAAGACATCTGTCCCGCATTAATAAACCAGGATAAATTTAAAGGTAAATTTAGAACCTAAAATGTAATAGTAAGATTGTAGTCTATAGACTAGGCATATCAGAAAAAAAATGTTAATCCAAAAAAGAACCTTTTTTTAACCTACGCTATATATAAAATTACTTAACAATTGCGCTATTTATTTTTCATTCGTGTCGATACTCGATGTATAAATGTAAACAATGTATCTATATTAAGAGATTTTCAATCACGTTTGTAACTACAACTTATTGGATTTATTTATATTATACGATGAACGATCGATATAAAGACAATTAAGTTAGGTACTATCAAAGTTATCTGTGTATCGATGATATTCTAACATAAATGATAGTCTATACGTACCTATGTTTACCGTAAATGTCACGGGTATGAAAATACACGAAAATTTATATGTATGTACCTACTTATGCGATTATTTACATCATATTGTAATTTTATGGTTGTGAGCCTTAATTTAAACCCAAATTTGTAAATAATGTATCATGTTAATTTATATATTATATTTATTCATAGGTGGACTTCCTGCCTACATCATAATATACACCTAAGTAACATGAATTTTTTATAACAATTTAGCTCATTGATTTATACTATTTAAGTGAGTTTTTATTTATTTATTGATATAACAAAATATAAATATATTGCTTGATGTGTAGAATGAATGCGGGTGGATTATGTACCTTTTCATAACTCAAAATACCTATAAATTTTATATACTTAATTTGCAATAGACGTTATAACCTGACGCCTTTGAAAGGTATATTGTGATGTAAATTATATGCTATAAATAAATGTAATGTTGTTATTTAACCATTTATTTCCCAAAACCGAGATTGAACAAATTAAATTACTTATATTTTAATCAACGCCGGCCAAAAATTTTCCAACAAAGTCACATGGCTTCGGTTCTGCTGTTGGGTTCCAATTACTCATAAGATGCCCTTTCTGTTGCCAGTTGTTAGTCATCTCTTTTAGATTCATATATCCCTGAAGAAAAAAAATGTGTGCGTGTACTAGTGTACACACGTAAGAAGTGAAACTTCTTTATGACCTTATAAAATAAATAAAACAAATATCTTATACGTATTATTATTAGTCTGTGCTTATACCTTTATAACTAGCATGTCAATAACGCGAATGTCTGTAACACAAGCGTTTTTATAAAATTGCTCTCGTAATTTCCAACGGCAGTCTTCTTCATTTTTGGGTATGTCAAACAATCTTACTGTAAAGGGATAATATAAAAAGAATAACTATTATAGATTATACAAAAATACTGAATTTTATCATGATTAAAGATACAATAACTCCAAGCTTCAACTACAATGTGAAAATTTCACTGAAGATATTTAAAACTAGAATAAGCCTTCAATTTACGATGCTTGAGGTACTTATACAGTGTACCATTCTAAGGTTTCAAAGGATTGAAAACCTGATATAGGTAGCTACTGGTCTAAGGCAAAAAGGACACTTACGTTCCCCATAAGTAGGTGAGAAAACCGCAAATTTTAGTAGGTACCGCCAGAGATATTTAATAGGATAAATTGAAATTTCCTGACACTGGTTTTAATATCATACGATAGAAACAAATTGGCTCATTCAATGGATACCGTATACCAATACATATATTACAGGTGGGTATCTTTATAACTTTACAGGTACTTTATAGTAAAACTAGCAAGTACTTAGCAACTCATCTATACTAATATTATAAAGCTGAAGAGTTTGTTTGTTTGAACGCACTAATCTCGGGAACTACTGGTCCGATTTGAAAAATTCTTTCGGTGTTAGATAGCCCATTTATCGAGGAAGGTTAAAGGCTATATTTCATCACACTACGCGGGGCAACAGGAGTGGAGCCACGGGGGTGAAACCGCGCGGAGCAGCTAGTATGCTAATAATATCTAGATATCCACAATGCGAAGTGAAAAAGGAACAAACAAGCAATCCATCAGTCCCCGGAATCACAGACACAATAGAAAATCTATTGTGTCGTGCCCCGATCGGGGCGCTCGGTGGTCAATGGTATTAGTAAAAGAAAGATAACTGATAAGCCTAGGTGTCAGACTAGGTGTATAAATATTAATTTTTTTTAAGCAGAAGAGATTTTTATTTTGGTTGAATGTTTTTTAATATCTGTATAAAAATCCCTATTACAAATACTCCGTATACGGGAGCAATGCAACTTACGTAAATGCGGAATAAAACGATAATATGCTCTATATAATCCGATTACTCGTGTATGAGCCTCACAGAAATTGGCAGACAAAAGTGGTTTTACGCATTTACATCCAGCTCTTACTTTATCGGCCATTACTGATATACGTTATATAGTTGTAAATAATAATTATTAAAATACAATTTGTTAGTTGTTAATAATTTATCTTATAGGAATTTGAATATCTAGACATCAGATTGATCCCAGATAAAAATATATAGTAACTTGACATCTCATCAACTAAACAATATTTTTTTTGACATCAGAAAAGGTAGAGGTTCGTATTTCGCCTTATTATTTTTGTGTGATCTCTGTATCAGTAAAATGCGTATAACCCGAGCATAGAGAATAGATCTGATGGCGACGGGTACTTATGGTAGGGTTGGCAAATTAAGTTCCATATCATCGTTTTTTTGATTCATCCATTTGTTTTTAAAATAACAAAACTTAACGAAAATAAATAACAATCAATTGTAACGCAAACAATATAACAATCAAACTCAACAAAAACAACAATATCAATAAATGCAACTATAACTCGGAGTGCATCAAGTACCTAGCTTAGAAAGTGAATGCCACCTGATTATTTTTTGCAACGCATACTTCACTGTGGACTATACACAGCGATATCAATCTTTAGTTGGTAATAATACCTATAATATGGATTTTTTGAAGTGAAACTTCTTTATTGGGGTTGGAAAAAAATTTTGTGTAACATTTTTTCGTTACGCGCCATCTTTTTCTTATCCCTACCACGCGTGATTCGACGTATTTCTGTAAAGTTGCTTAAGTATAGTAATTTTTTTTTTAAAAATAAGGTCATAAAGAAGTTTCACTTCTTACGTGTGTACACTAGCACACGCACACATTTTTTTTTATATGTGGACAAAGTTGTATGCAGAAAGCTAGTTTAATATAAAATTATAAGGTGAAAATATATGAGGCTAATCTTGCACTTGCTATATGTGAATCATACTTAAGAAGTTTGAAATAACAACACATAATATAACTATACAATATCTATAATTAGGATCAATCCATCAATATACATTTCTCTATTCCTGACCAGAAAAGAATTTCGATAGGAAGTCCTTTGGCTTAGGTTCTTCAGTAGGTTTGAAGTAAACCATCACATGGCCTTTTTGTTTCCAAATATTCACTGTTTCTCTGAGTTCCATTTGACCCTGTAAATAGAAGATTGTTGCATTATAATGACGAATTTAAGAGACATGGAAATAATGTTTTTTGTATTTTTTAAACATTTTAAGAAAAGAATAAAGACACAATTACATTGCTGTGGCAGTCAAGGCCATCGCTAAAGTAAACTAAAAGAGATATTTTGTTGAAATCCAGCTAATCAATTAATTCTTTTAACATCTTTTATAAATAGTGGATAGGGATGTGTATAATCAATATTTGCATATTTTTGTATGCTGTAGCATAGGTACAATAACTAAGAAAGATATGTAAATTTATTTTAAAATTTCACATTGAATTTTATCCCACAAGAAAATAAGGAAAGTATTACTTTGTAAGGATACATAAGATTATTCATTCATAAAGATGAGACAATGTAGATTGTAGATAAATAAAACAGCTGTACAGTACATCAACAATAGTGGACACACAACTCCTCTTTTTCTTATTGATATGAGCATGTATAGCAATAAATATACACAAAAATAATTGTTATTTCAGAATTTCCCTATAAAATATATTACAGTCCATTTTACCTTGATAACAAGCAAATCGATAACTCTGACATCCTTAACATCTTTGTTTTTCAGAAAGATTTCTTTTAGTTTAGCCCTGCATTGCTCTTCTGATTTGGGTATATCGTAATCCTTGACTGTAAAAAGGTTTTGCGATTAATATGTACTCATTTATGACGACAATAATAACAATATTTTTGGTTATATTTAAAATACATTGATGACATAACATGGTACAAACCAATGTATGGAATTTGTCGATACCAAGCTTTGTAAAGGCTTAATACTCTTGATCTTGCTTCTGCTTCATTCAAAGAAAGCACAGGCCTTACGGTTTTGGTACCAACTTGAATAGCCTGTCTTGCAGCCATTTTTCTAAGTTTTTATCGAAATTAGAAATAAAACCACTGCATTTCTTGCGATGTACCTAATTCAAATGTCAATTGACATTTGACAGTTAATGACAAATGACATTTTATATTGCAAATGTCAATCAAAGCTGACAATGCTTCTTATTGCCATGCGAGAAAAAAAACAGTACAGTTCACAAAAATGAACAAAAAAGCTCTTCATTTTCTGGTGTTTGGTAATAATATATAAGCCATACACGCTACGATCTGACATACAGGTTTATAAACCTGCACTGCATGCCTGCGCAGGTCAACCGAACAAAGATAGGCTCAAAAAACTGCACAAGTCTATTACCACACACCTACAGTACAGGTGGACCACGGTGGACCTATTGGCTATTACCGTAGCCGGTAGCCTGTGGGGCAACCATAAAAGCGGCAAATTCTGAATCAACATAACAACAAACCTTTCTACCTTAAAATAATAAAATTGTATTTCTTATATGAATGTGATTTTTATAGAATAGGAAAAGAAACAGAGTAAAATAAAAATAAAATAATGGAATAACGATAGATGTTTATTTTTAATCACTTTTTCTTAATTATATAGTTAAGTAACATATAAAACAATACTGCCAAACGCGTTAAACAATAATTAATGAGAACAACCGAAACTTTAACACTGCACAAAACGCCCACATATTTTGTTTTATTTTCAATAAAAATAACAGAAACTCCAATATTTTTCATTCCGTCAATCGAGCGGACATGTTTTACCACCATGTTTTGGCGTCAGTTCGGAGCTGTATGGATTGATCAGGAAAGTATCTTTCATTCTTCCAGGCATGTATGTGAAGTATATGTCCCTAAAATTAATAAAATGTTTCGTATATAAGCTAAGTATAAAGTTAATATTATATTTAAATGTTAATGGAAGTGAATTTGGTAATAATTATTTAAAAGCAAAAAATTTAGTAGGTACCTAGAGAAAAATTTATAATTTGTATTTAAAGTACAGTAAATACTTACAAAAATGCTTTACTTGGATATACATCGTATTTAGTTGTGGACCACCAAAGTCTGGTTTGAGTTAGCTGTTTCAATCTATTTCTTGTAACAAAATCATCCAGAAGTACTTCAAACTGCAACAAATAATTTTTCCAATTACCTACTCTAGTCTCTATTCTCTTATCTATTACTTATAATAAATCTGTAGAGAGGCCAATTCTGTACATGAAATATATTTAAAAAAAAACTATGAAGGGGTGATAAGGGATCGCTACTGATGCCAAAAATGCAATCAGTAAAATTTTTGTCTGTCTGTCTGTCTGTCTGTCTGTCTGTATATTCGTTATAGAAACAAAAACTACACGACGGATTTTAACCAAATTTGGCACAATTATTCTTCATACTCCTGGGCAGGTTATAGTAAAAGAATCATGTAAATCGGTGTAGAAACACCAAAGTTATACATGAAATACGCTATAAGTCATCGCGCGTGAATACAGAATCATGTCATAAGGATTATTTTTGTGTATCAGTTGCCGCGTTCGACGCGCTTCGCGGCGGGAGCTATAAAAAGGCGGCGGGTCTGCACCCGTTTCGCGTTGTCACGGCATCACGTGTGAACGGCTGAACCGATTTCGATAATTCTTTTCTATTATATTAATTGAAGTACGAGGATGGTTCTTATGTAGAGAAAACGTAAATATGTACCACGGGCGAAGCCGGGGCGGACCGCTAGTACTATTATAAAGGCGAAAGTTTGTATGGATGTATGGATGTATGGATGTTTGTTACTCTTTCACGTAAAAACTACTGAACCGATTACAATGAAATTTAGCACACATATAGAGGGTAACTTGGATTAACACATAGGATAGGTTTTATCCCGGAAATCCCACGGGAACGGGAACTATGCGGGTTTTCCTTTGAAAACGCGGGCGAAGCCGCGGGCGGAAATCTAGTCCATACTAATATTATAAATGCGAAAGTAACTCTGTCTGTCTGTCTGTTACTCAATCACGCCTTAACTACTGAACCAATTTGCATGAAATTTGGTATAGAGATATTATGATACCCGAGAAAGGACATAGGATAGGTTTTATCCCGGAAATCCTACGGGAACGGGTTTTTCTTTGAAAACGCGGGCGAAGCCGTGGGCGGAAAGCTAGGCTAGTAGTCTATATGATTTATTTATTTTAATATTAACAATAAACAATAACTCACCAGTTTTTGTACTAGTTGTCTATGTGACCAATTCATGTGCTCTAATTGTTTAAGAGTAAATGGTATTCTATATGCTCTAGCTCTAAAATCCATATGTTTCAAATCAAGCCACCTGCGTTGTGATTGTAGAAGCAGTTTTTCTGAAAATATAAGTTAAGCCTGACACTCTTATTATGATATTATAGGTTATGGCTAGTACATATTGAGGGTAGAGCGAGATCTATATAAAGGTTTAATTTTACTATTAACAGTTGCATTATCTCACATTTGCCTCCTAGCGCATTAATTCTTATCACACCTATTGTCTATCTAAAGCAATACTAGTGTAAAGGTTTAATTTTACATAATTTTCATTGGGTTTATTTAGCAACTCACTATGGTCCTGGGGTGAAATTTTGCCTTTAATCCTTTTTCTGACCCACTCTTGAAGATTATTAAGAAGATTTGCTTTGGGCAGATGTGGAATCAATAAAGGAGTGTCTGATAGTTCTGCCAAAAATGCCTGAAAGTAAATTTCGAACTTTTAGAAGCAATATTTTGAAAATTCTGAATATAAGTAAAATCCAATTCTAAGATTCAATAATATTAAGATCATTATCAAGATTTTTTCATTAAATAATAAATGTTTTTCAAAGGATACATACTGCCAGCAGATCCTTTTCCTTCAAACCCGAAGGTACTATCGTTGGCATAGACGGTTCACGCTGCAAGAATACGATTGGAAATTACGTTATTTTCTATATCATTTCCATTCTATTAGTAAAGTCAGTAAGTAGGTAAATAAATGAGCTATCGTCCCAACTCCGGACTCCCACCTTTTATGTTACTTGATAAGTTGAGTGAATGAGGGCGTTACTAAGTATAGGTAATGGGTAAACTAGTAAAGGCTCAATGTAACCCAAGTTAATTAGAGCTATAACTTCTTAGAGCTGTAGCTACTTCTACGTCAAAATATATTTTAAAAACAAAACGAGATTCAAGTAAAAAACATACCGATGGCTCTTGAGACATTAGTGCGTCCCGAAAAGTATCTCTTATAAAATCTTCCATCGGATCCATTTGATAAATTTTCGCATTATCAAACCAATGCTTTCCGTGTCTCGTGGGTGGATAAAAATACTTCTCTTTAGATTTTCCTTCATGATACAAGTCATACAGATGACCACAAGTACATTTCGATTTATTTAAATATTCCATAACAGAGTCTTCCCTAGTAAATTATAAATGTAACAATGAATGTATATAAAAAATATTCATAGGCATCAGAATTCCATTTAATACATACCTAAGTATATTTAAATTCGTATAATTCATTTGCATTGATTTGAAAATATGTAGGTAAATCCGAGAAAACTTGGTTATTTTATAGTAAAGTTCATATTCATACAAATACAATATTCTTCGATATAAAATTACCATTTAGCAATGCAGTCACATGTCTCGTCACACTTTTCAGTAACAACCCGCGGAAACTTCCAATACCCGCAAATAGTGGTGACCAAGTCACCATCGACATTCACCATACCAGCGTTTATTGGTATATAACCAGTAGGCAATAGCGACACACCTTGAAAAATACATTATATATTAGCATCAGAAATTGAAAGGATATCAATGTTTTTCCTGACAATACAAATAAAATACAATTGCTCTGCCATTAACGAAGCGAAAAAGCTAAATACATAGTAAAAACCATGGACCAATATAATCTCAAGGTAAAAACTAAGAAAAATTAGATCATTATAATTTATATTGTTTTTTCTAATCTGGCGGCTTAATCTCACGTAGGTGAAATAAATTTTTGACAGTCAAATAAATGAAAAAATTGCTTAGAGACTCACCGTTTAAAATATAAGTAGGTTTGCCGCCAGTAAAAGCTACACCTCCAACATTATATTGGACGTTCTTATACGGTGCTTTGTATTTTGGTTTGGCTTTATTTTTCAGCATTTTCAATTTGTTAGCATAGGCTACCATTTTAGGGTTCTTGTTTCCTATATTTACAAAAAGTGATTTAATGAAGATATTGAATAGAAAATAATGAATATTATATACCTATATATATTTACTAACGTAAAGTGCTCGGGGGTTCCCAAAATTTATAATTGCAAACTCTTTCTGTCTGCTTCTCTTTCTTATTTCTTTCTTTACGTTTTTCAAGCTATGATAAACGATGCGTGGTTAATCAATTAAATCAAATAAAATTAATCGATTTTGTATTTTGATATGTAAAAAAATAGCCAGTACAAATAAAAAAAGTATTTTTTTCTATTTGTGATTTTAGGTGCATTCGTATTTTGTACCAGTATTAATATAGGTACCTATAATAACGTTTACTTACAAATCCGTTATCCAAACACAGCTTTTCATAACTCTGTAATGAAATAAAATTTTAAGTATGTACTATGTAGGTAGGTATTCAATATACAAATCTGTAAACACCCTAAATAAACCTACTTCTACACTTCGTAGTCGCACTTTATATCCCAAAGGCAGCGGCTTGTCCTTGTCCGTCTTACTTTTTGAATGTGTGCTAAAACATGGCACATAGCATTTTTGTAAATATTCTCCATATCGCACATTGGGTTGTGAATTTTTCGGTGGTTCTGCAATATGCATTTTAATATAAGTACCAAATTTATACATGAGAGCTCTGGAGTTTGTAAGTTTATCATTTATTTTTTCCCATGCTTGTTTGCTATGAACGCGCTAATCTGAGAGCTCTACCTACTGGATCGAACATATTGTTTTTTAGTTTTCTTCAATGCGGACGCAACCGTAGGGCATAGGTGTAAGAAGAATAGTGTATAATACATCTATATGAATATTGAATAACTCACTTTTCTCATTCGTTATAGTTGGAAGCCTTTCCGCATGCGTTAATTTTTCCAACCTCTGTACACATTCTTCTAAATCAATAAAAACTAAACATGACATTAATATCATCGCATTCATGTCATATTCTGAAAAATAATAGCATTTTTAAACGATAAGTATACTCTGATAGGAAGAAAATAGCCACCATATTAATTATTTTACCTGGCCGCAAAACACTGGGTGGTTTTTTGTAGTAAGCAGTGTATAAATTCCAGATAAACACACCAGGATCCTCAATGGAGTCCGTCATAGCCTTCATCAATATTGGTTTTGGTATTTTTAAAGTAACGCCCAAATCGGACAATGACTTTCTCGTCCTTCTCGGTAAATCTTCGAGTAAATCTTGATGAATATTGGCCTTCAAATCATTTAAAACTTCTCTTTGGCTGCTTGACAATTCGTAGTACCACGGCGGTCCGACTTCAATGCAAAGCCGTTTATACTTCCGTTTTGCTGGTAATTGTTTAAAATAATCAGAAGAGTTAAATAATAACCGAGATTGCGCTTTATTTATCGAATAACGATGAATGCTCAGTAAAAAAGCAAAATATATTCAAGTCTATCAGCAACCTTAGAATCTACATTCTACACATTTCGTAAAAATCATAGGAAAGTCTGTACATTTAATATTTTATTAAAATAGGGGCGTGGATTACAATCAACATCGAAACCAAAAATATAGTTTTTAGAATATTTGTTTGTTTGTCTGTAAGTATGTATCTCCGGGCTAAACTTAAAAAAAAGTACTGCATTGATTTACTTCATATTTGGTACAGAGATAGTTAAGAACTAAGAAAGAACATGGGATATGTTTTATCCCGCAAATTCATGGGATCCCATTCCCATGACTATGCGGGTTTTTCTTTGACTACGCGGGCGAAACGGCGAAACCGCTGGCGGAATTTAGTAAGTACACAATATAATTATTATATGTACATATCTACTTAGGTATAATAATATTATTAAAAATTATTACCTTCGCAGTAAAAAAAGAACTTTAATTCTTTTAAAAACTTGAGCCAAGCTCCTACTTTCTCGTTGTATGGCTTTTTATCAATATTTTCTCGCATTTCTCTTTCTAAATAAACCCATACAGGCTCTTTTTTATCGTATATTTTCTAAAACAAAAAATAGGTATATTACTTCTTATACTTACTTAGAACTCTAATTAAATTAACGCTATTAAGTAGGTAATAAGTCTGCAAATACATATATTGAAAATAGCCGCTTAATACTAAATTTATGGACTAACTTATCATTTTACATCAAACGTATCAAACTAATATTTTTAACTATTTTTGTCCGTCTGTTTTTTTCCGCCAAATCTTTGCAGCGGCTAGACCTATTTTTAAAAGATTACACTGGGCGATAGTGTGTAATGAGGAGTACAACGATCAAGTTATGAGCCATGGCACATGGTTATAAGTAGCGAATTTAAACAAAAAGATCGTTCGCGCCTTTGTCTTATGTATACTATGTATGTGACATTCTAACCCTAGGTTACCCTAGCTCGTTAAAATATCTACAAACCTTTTTCTTAAGAAACTGTTGCAATGTAGGCATTTTGTAAGGCCCCATCTTGATCCTTACATAAATTTTATCCAATTATTGATAAACAAGAATTTTGATAAATTTAATGAGAAAAGACGAAAATTTTGAAAGCTAGCTAAAAATATGACATACCTAGTTACATATTTAATTGAAGAAGAGAAACATAACAGTGCCAGTTATAAATATCAGGAAAAAGTTTGCTGTACAAATATTTTGATTTTTGACGTATTTTGTGTGTATTGAACAAGTAGGGAACTTGTAGGGATGTAGTTATGAGAAATTTTTAAAGAATAGAAAAAATTCAATCTTGAGGCGGCATTCTAACTCGCTTCTTTTCGCCATTCCGGGTTCGAATCCCGCCTCGTGACAGTCTTTTTTTTGGATGCTATAAAATTAAATATTTTATTTAATAGGATAGTAATTTTCAAATCAAACCGCCTTCATCAATTCTGTCGTGTGAAGAAGGCTTGGAAGCTATAACAACACTATTTTTCTTGGGTGAATGCTTTTTAACCCTCTATCTCAAAAATGACTGAACCAATTTTGATGATATTTGGCAGGGCTGAAGCTTATGTAAGTATCAGAATAACATAATAATATATAAACCTATAAAAATAATTATTTTTGCCTGGGGGTGAAATCATGCAACACAGACAGTGATTTATGTGATTGTAATGTTTGTTATGATTATTCTAATATAATGAGAATACATAGTACAGTAGTCTATTTATTTCTTACGGATCCAACATTAATTAAGAAAATTCACATTCAAAGACTCATATGCATAAATTTTATTATATTAGTCAATTACAGAGACAGAATATAAATAATTGTAAGAATTAACATTATGTATGTATAGACTTTTATTTAGGACACATACAAATAAAATGGGCAGTTAAACCAAAAATTATTTATTTCTTGTCTTATCCAATATGTCTTTGTATGGAGGATCGATAGGGCTTTGTACTGGTTCTCTATATTCATAATGCTCCTGTCCTTCCAATAGTAGTGGATAAGATGTATCCGAGTCATAAGCGTTGATGTCACCACAGGCATTGAATGGGACTATAAACCTGTTAACGCCTGTAAATTGATTGAAGTCACAGTACTTATGGTCTAATAGGGGATTAACCATAGTAGGAACATATCCAGGTGGTGGATTGTAATTTTGACACACCACAAATGCTTCAATGCTTGAATTCCTAGAACTCTTGGGCTTGGTAACTGTAACCAACTCAAAAAACTGTTTTAATTGAGAATATAACAGTGTTACATCTTTTCCTCTAAATATTTTGGCTACAAAGACGCCACCAATTTTCAGTACATGTGTGGTTATATTCAGAGCCGCTAACAGTAACTGGGACTGCACATATTCATCAATATCGTGAAGGCCAGTAACATCGGGTGCTCCATCACAAACGACTAAATCGGCTTTTAAGCCTTCAAACTCCTTAATAATTTCGTTTGCAGTCGAAAGTTTGGTTATGTCTCCCTGAATTTGTTTGACTCCTGGCAGAGCAGCCATTGCTTGCAAATCAACTGCTACTATTTTTACATCATCTACATTGTCCGCGTTTTGTCTTAGCCCCTTACTCAAAACTTGACTCCAGCTACCTGGTGCTGCACAAAGATCCACAGCACGCTCTACGCCTTTCAAAATTTTGTATTCATCGTTTATTTGCATCAGTTTAAATGCACTTCTTGCTCTCCATCCTTCCTCTTTAGCTAACCTATAATAAATGTCTCTCTTATCTTTTGATGTTTTTCCCATGTTTGTTCAATATCTCCCAAAATATTAAAAAAGAAAAACAAAGTCTTGATTTTTGTCAACAAACCAGTGACCACAAACTATTGAAGAATGAAGATCACTCAGAAGTCAGATCCACAATGGCACAATCACTCATCACTGACAATTGACATGTTTCATTTCATTTTTGTTAATTGTGACAACCTCAGTGACATTTCCATGGAAGTACCACAGTATTACAATATCTATACCTGAGATCTATACAGTACGGAAACGAATGTACTTGTGCCTTAGATTATACACCTATAGATGTAACCATGGCGTGGCCGCACTTGAAACAGAAATAGAATTTTGTGGTGTTGCCTAATAAGTTGGCAGTTCCCACATATTAGGTAAAAAATATTATGAATCTTACTTGATCGCGAACAGACTTTATAAATACCTGTAAGTACTTCGCAAACTAAAAATTCTGAATTTGCATATTTTAAATGCTAGCTTCAATAATGTAACTCTTATGTCGTAGTCGTACGAAATACTTTAATAAAACCTCCGTAAGGTAGGTAAGGAGAATTGTATGGACATCATTGACCACGTACTACGTACTAGAGAGGGCATCGCTTTTAAACTACATATTTGTAACACGAGTTAGAGTCAATCGTCTCGGACAATTTTTTTTTTGTTACATTGATTGGTTTTAATTGATAATTTTATTCATATTTTTTTAATAAGTATTAAGAGGCAGAATATCTACAAAGTGTATGACTCACTAGCCGGCCCGCTTCGCCGTGCTTGTTGCACAGATTTTGTTCGTGGTGTCCTCTCTTTAATAATACTTTAATGATAGACATCTATCGACCGACACGACATAAAACACACACGACACGTTCAATGATGAAATAAAACCAGTCTATAACATAAACATGTTTATTATTTATTACTATATACATAATGAAATAAGTACAGCTTGGCAAAAAAGAGTAGAAAACCGGAAGTCACTACTGTCCTCTCGTTACCAACACTTTGAATGATTTATTTTTAATTTATTTTATTTTTATACAGTAATGAATCATCATCAAAATGAATGGAACAAATTTTTGAATATTTTGTTGGCAGCCAATTTTCTCGTCCAGTGGCATCCAGCCATTTCTTTTTATCAATATTGGATGGAAACCTGAAAAAAGAAGATTTTATTCGCATGTTACGAAAGTTTATCTTTATTGAGTAATAAGTTAAATAAACTACAATAAAGCCCTTAAATAAATGTAACTAAAATTAAAGTTTACGTACAGAAGAATTAATTTCCTCTCAATAAAAATATTATACTATTATACTACTAGCTTTTACCCGCGACTTCATCCGCGTGTTAATCCAGGTAATAAACTACTCATGTGCAAAATATCATTGAAATCCATCCAGACGTTATTGCGTGATTGAGTAACAAACAAACATCCAAACCCTCGAATTTATAATATAAGTAGGATGAGTACCTACCATGATAAGCAAACCCAACAATCATAATCTTTAATTATAATCATAATCTTTATTTTCTCTTCACAAAACAAGACCTCGAATCGTATGTAAGTATGTACTGACAATAAAGAAATATGATTTATTTGGGTAAATTAAAGTAGCCATTGCCCATTATGGCAACCCTGAACCGTTCATCGTTAATCGTTATTTTATTTTAAGATAGTGAAAACACGTATCACAACTCAATATTCTTGGCATCACATCACTGAATTCATCACAAAACATCATAATCGGTGATCATCTGGCGTTGTAATAACGAAAGAAATGATAATTTCGCCTACTTACGTGTGAAATGTTATTCCTTCAATTTTTCGCTCACTCCGGCTTTTACAACCCAAAACACTGCAACCCACCATCGCACGTACACTAAATATTCTGTATTATCCAATTTTTATACGCAATAAACACTGTAAATTCACACAATCACAGAAAAATCCAAAAGACGCCAAGTTTGTTTGTCACAATCTGTTCTTGCCAAACAATAAAACCGGCCATGTCGACAAAGACAAAAACTATATATTCTGTCCTGTTTCTTTGCATGGGTTTGACAATTAACGATCTCGCTCTTTCAAGGAAGGTCATTTTAGTGGTTACATCTATAGGTGTATAATCTAAGGGCGTATTCAGAAAGAAAGCTTGAAACTTATAAGCGCTTATCGGCGCTTGTCATGTTCATATAAATATGACAAGCAAGACAATGAACATGACAAGCGCCGATAAGCGTTTATAAGCGCTTATAAGTTTCAAGCTTTCTTTCTGAATACGCCCTAAGACTTGTGCAGAGAAACGGAGGGGAACTGGCGGGGGGTCGGGCGACGCGGGTCGCGTAAGGCAAACACCAAGAAGCTTATATCTAATACACACAAAAACAGTTACTGTGTATTAGATATAAGCTTCTTGGCAAACACGCAATTCACTTGCATTACTTTTAAGAGTGCTCGATTGTGCGAAGCACAGGTGCGAAGCGTTGCATTGGAACATTCAACGTTAAGCATTATGCCGCATAATGCGCTTTAGTGCTGTTATTGGAAAACACGGAACGAGTCTACACTCTACCAATATTGTGTCCCTTGTTGTGTCCACAGATTGTGTCTAGGCAGAGCATAATGCGACTCAGTGCCGCACAATGCCTAATTATGCTGATGCTTAATTGGAACGTGAAACGCACCAGCAGGTTGCGCTAAGTTCAGTGTTGAAAAAAAAAAATATTCATAGAGTTAGCAATAACCTCATTAATGTGTAAATAAAGTGGTATACAATATGTATAATAATTGGTTGAAAAATAATTTACGGTTATTTTAAGTAATTTGGATTTTGATTATTTCATTAACATTTTTTTCAATGTTTGTACCTTCATTCATTTATTTTTTTTAACACAATTTGAATTAACTTTGATTATTTCGAAAAAACTACAATGAAACGAAAGCTTTAAAATTTTTTCCAACAATTAATAATTATTAACGATAAATCAATTGCACGCATCAATTTGCATTTCACGCGCATTACTTTTTCTAGTGCTCGATTGTGCGAAGCGTTGCTGTAGTTGGAACATTCAACGTTAAGCATTATGCCGCATAATGCGCTCTAGTGCTGTAATTGGAAAACGTTCTGAGGGAAAACGGGGATTGTCATTAACGATCATTCACAAGAAGATCATTGATTATCTTGTCAATTGTCATTCATCAATATATTGACGTTTAGTATCAATGACAATGTTATTTCAATGTCATTGCGAAAGTTCGATACAATCACACAATGAGAATGAACCAAATGAAATACGATAATACTTCAAGTTGATTGCAAATTCTTAAAAGTAATTCATATTCAATTTTGAATTTTCAGTGTTTTCAGTGTCATTTAGATATTTGTGAGGAGCAGGTTAATTCGTTTCGAAAACAAATTACGCCCGGTCACTATTAAAATTATCTTTACAAATATTGCGTAGTAGTATTTTACATTATTAGGGGACTGTGTATATTTTATTTTTGAATACAATAAAATAATTGTTATTTCCGTTATTTTATATAATGGAGCTTAGCACGGGCACAAAAAACCTTGTAAAATTTATAATAGAAGACTGGAAGCTTTTGCTGTTTTTAACAATTATATTTTTGTTATATTTTTACTACACTAGCACTCACGACTTTTTTGAAAAAAGAGGAATAAAATTCATGAAACCTCGTTTCTTAGTTGGTAATCTTGGAGGCAGACTTTTAGGGATGAAATCACTCCATGATTTTCAATTGGAAATCTATAACTATTTCAAAGGACAGCCATATGGTGGTAAGTTTTAATTTTGCATTAATTTGCACCAATTTCATATTTTCTATAACATCTTAATTTTTTTTTGTAACATCTTTAATCTTGCATAATATTTTTTTAGGTATATTTGAAGGGAGAAGACCGATCCTGTATCTCATTGACAGCGAAATCATTAAAGCAGTAACAATTCGCGATTTTGATCATTTCACAGATAGAAGTGGATTTAGAAGTCGAGAACCAAGATATTTAAGTAGAAGTATATTAAACTTAAAGGTAAATTAAATTTATTTTTAATATTGTCTCTATTGAGTGGAAATCCACACAAATTACAATATTATAAATACAAATTAATAAAGATAACATCTACAAAAAGCAAAGCTTGATTTTATTCATGTACAGTAGACCCACATTACACCGGCCCCTGGCCTATTCGTCGCCCCTATAATCCGACTTGTCTAATTGATTTAATTTATAAATAATAATACACAATGAAGCATGATTTGTACCTACTTCTGAAATAGAACTACCTGTAAAGTCTTATCTTATTATTACATTCGTAATATGCCGAAATTATAAGGTACTCTTGCGTAGAAACACGGGTCTACTGTACTAATAAATCAATACTATTATTTTGTTTATTGTAATATATTTTCTAGGGAGCTGAATGGAAGGCTGTCCGCAGTATTATGACACCAACATTTAGTTCATCTCGACTTAAGAACCTGATACCTCTTTTACAAACATGTGCAGACCAATTGGTCGGATTTTTAAATCAATTTGGTACTTACTTACTAAACTTTTTACTGTGATGTTTTATTAATAGTGTCAAATAACTGTAGTATAGTATAGTTGTGAATATTTATAAAATTTGCTTTTAAACTGCACATAACTGGTTTTAGTATCCAACTGAGATTTAAAATATTGACATACTTAAAGAACTTCTACATTTAATTGTACATTATATATTAAAAGAGGGATAGCTATTGAATATATTTATAATGTTACAGATAAAAAAGATATTGAGATGAAAGATATAATGGGTCACTTTACATTGGAAGTAATTGGGGCCTCTGCTTTTGGTATCAGATCAGATGCTCTTACTGATGAAAATGCTAAATTTGTAAAGGTATGTCTCTACAATATGTGATTGTGAACCACATAACCATATCAGTCATCATATAAATAAATAATAGTTTATCGTGGTCAAGCGCTTCCCTATCACACAATAAAAAAAAAATAAAAAAAAATAATAGTTTAAAAAAACTAAAAAACACGCTTTTTATAGAAAACCGAACTAAAAAAATAGAAAATTTTATCAAATTAATGTATTGTCATCGGTCCTCAATAAATCTTCAAAGTTTGAACGAAATCTGGCCATTTAAAGTGGGTCAAAATCGCGCCCAAAGAAGTCGGTTACAAACATACAAACATACAGGTGAAGCTAATAAACTACACTTATATATAAATCATATACATTTGGACTGTGATGATAACAAAGTTAACAATGGTAATACATATCTAGTTATCATATAATGTGGTAACTGGTAACTATAAAGCTTCTAATATTTTTATACTAGATAAAAATAATAAATAAAAAAAAATTAATTAATAAATTTAAAATTATTTACAGGTAGCAGAAAAAGTTGGTGACATGTCCATGCCCAAGAGAATGTTAATATTTTTCGTATTAATTTTTATGCCAACTTTTATTAGATTCTTTAACCTATCATTCTTAAACCGTGAAGTTGTAGAGAAATTAAATGATATGTTGCAAGTCACTAAGGCACAACGAAGAGCATCAAAAGAAAAGTGAGTTTGAAAATATAATATACATATTTATCTATTTATTTTAAACAAATGGTAATTCACAATTAGAGATACTTATTCACATAGAGTGGAAATATACAGGTTTAAATATTCTAAAATATCTAACCATAGTTCTAGTTTATGAATAAAATGCAGAATCATCTTGTTCTCCTTTGTTCCTTAGATAATATGTTGATTTACAACTATTTTCATTTCCATGAAAGGCAGCAATACAATTGTACTTGTAGAAGATTATTGACATGTAGATAAAATACTATCTACTTTGGTAGATAGGTTTATCCTTTATAATATTAAAATAAATAAAATATAACCACAGTCTTTGTTGACTGTGTATAGGGTTCATTCTTTGTGTGTTTTATGACTTTGATGATAAAATATCTTCTTGATTAGTAAATCAAATACGAATGATACCTGTGAACACGAAAACAGAATAGGTAAACAAAACAGTGTACAGTCAAAATAATTGTCTAACGACCAAAGGTCGTTGTGATTTTTTTATTATTGTATTGTATAATATACATTGTTGTTTAAATGGGCAAATTCCGAAAAAAACCGTGTTGATACTATAATTACTATTTATATTTTTTGCACCGTCATTCAATACCTCAAAACAAGATTATGATTCACAACAATATTCTATGAAATATCTGTTGGTTTTTAAGAATAATATTTTGAAGTCATGTACTGTAGGTAATAATAATTATCCACAGGTATCTTATTAATGTCTTTTAATATTTTTTTAACAGTGGATTATAGGATACACTTCCTTTCCTATTAGAAAAACTTATTTTTTTATTTTTGTAGGCACAATGACTTCCTACAACTTTTGATGGATGCAGCGGAAAAGGAAAAAGAACAGTTAGGGAATAATCACTCAGAAATGCGTAAGTATAATAAATATTATTTAATTATTTTAAAAATCTAAACCTCTTTGAACAGGAAAACAGCAAATTAACCGAATTTGCTGTTTTCCTTTTATTTTTAAGAGAACTTGTGTAAAAGGTAAACTATATTTTATAAGACGAGTATAAATAATATAATATATACAATGCATGGAGGCTCGTATGTATCTCTACGAGGGAATAGTTGCGTAAATTAACAAGTTTCTAGAGTATCTAGATAAAGCACTTCATACGAAAACTCACTTGTCACCTAGATATCTATATTTGCAATGGCGTAGAGTAATTTGGGGGTCCCATATAAAATTTGGTTGGCCGATATATCCAAATATGTATCGAATAGTTTAAATATGATATACACACGCTAGGGGGCTTCGTATATCTGATACCCCTGATATAGCATACTACTACGGCCCTGTTTGAATGTTGCAATATATTGAGATGTAATATCGTATATCCGTAGTAATTTCATTAATTCAATGATAAATATCACTATCGTGCGAAGTTATCCTTCAACAACATTCTATTATCAAATATTTTGCTGACAGCTATTAACACTATGGTAAAGGACATCTTAGCATTGAGGCGTATGACTCCTAAAGGACTCCTGGTGAAGACACCAGACAATTTTTGAAATTTAATTAGAAATAATAAATTATTTCTAATTAAATTTCATTTACTAAATATTAAAATATTTAGTAAATCGATGTGCTTGGGCATGTGCACTACCAGCTGAGTGGTCCTTTTCGCTCATAATTCATAATGTTGCGATCTTGTAGGCTCATAGAGGACTTCTACTTAACCTAGTTTAAATTTAGGACAATAATTACGATTCACCTGAACTGCCTCAACTAAGAGCGTATACGCACTATGCGGGTAGCCGCATTGCGGGTAGCCGTCCGGCTGACCGCAAGCACAATTATGTACGTAATATTCATTTCTATGCGCACTGTGCGGTCTGCGGTAGCCGCATCGCAGTGCGCATAGAAATGAATATTACGTACATAATTGTGCTTGCGGTCAGCCGGACGGCTACCCGCAATGCGGCTACCCGCATAGTGCGTATACGCTCTAAGTCTCAACTCTCAACACATCTTAATAGAGACTTCACTAATAATTGTAATCGCATTTAAGCTTGTAGTCATTTGAATTTTTTCGCAATAGAATAAATAATTAACTAGATATCACACAGAAATTTTATCACCATGTCAACGACAATATAAAACTTTTACATTGTATCTTGTAATTAATTTAAAGAATATCTTTGCTAATTTCTGTAAAGTGAAAATAAATGCGTGAAATATTTTAATAGATTATAGCTTCTTAAAAATAATTTAATTACGATAACAAACTCGCTTACAATTTAATTATCCCAACAAATATACCATATCTATTGGTATCTTAATACTCTTTTTGGTTTGACCATAATGCCGAAAAAGATTTTATTATCAACCAACAAATTGAAATTAACTTTTATATTATTTATGTATTTGACTATATGAATACACCCTAAAATCGTAATATATATATACCTATTTCAGATTTAGATGACGGCACAGTCGACGCCCAAAGTATAATATTCCTTGTAGCTGGTTTCGAAACTTCTAGTACATTGCTATCGTTTGCGGCGCACGTGCTCGCCACGAAACCAGACCTTCAGGATAAGCTCAGAGAACACGTGATTAGCGTAACTGAAGGGAAGGAAATGAATTATGATCTTCTTACACAACTCGACTATTTGGAAGGTTTTCTACTGGGTAATTATCTTCGTTATCTATATATCCTATATTATATGTAGGAGTATAAGTCAAGAGAACACAATTATATTATCTGTTATATTGAAAGCCACAGAGAGCATTGCCTTTATATCACGTAAAATTATATATTAAATACTAATTACTCGATCACTGAACTAAATTATTAATAATTTATCTCTCATTATTTTACTTCTTCTTTTGCGCAGTTGGATAGTTGCCGAAATTGGCAGCAATAACGAAAAGAATTGATCGATTTTGATCCCGCAATGTTGATTAGTTAACTTATTTTGTAATCTTAGCAACATTGTTTCCCTTTCTCTAGCGGTCTAGACTGAATAAATTGGCTTTATCGAAAAATATATTTAATTTCAGAAACATTACGCATGTACCCTCCCGCGTCAAGGATAGACAGAGTGGTCACAAAGCCATACGTTCTACCAGGAACATCTATTAAGTTAAATGTAGGTCAAGCTGTGGCGATACCAATATACGGAATACACATGGACCCGAATATTTACCCGGAACCTCACGAGTTCAGACCCGAACGGTTCATGAAAGACGAGAAGAAAGATAGACCGTCGCATTTGTTCCTGGCGTTCGGCGCTGGACCCAGGAATTGTATTGGTGAGTCATTTAACGTGCTTTTCTGATGGTCTCTTTAGCGTATCTGTCATTAAAAAAAATGACATAGAGAAATATAATTACATAATATATCGCAATGGTTCAAAAAAACTTATTAGAGACATAGGTAAAGGAAGAATCATGCCCTTATTTCATTTTGACTTCACGTAAATTGACAAAAGCGTTGGAATTATCGGAATCGTAAAATAAAGTTTTCTGAAAGCTCAAACAATAATTAATAGTGTTTCTAATATTGATAAGGCATTTTAAATAAAAAAATCTAATGTTCAAGGTTTTTAACCCCCAGTTAAAACGATTCTTTTATAATTGATACAACTCGTGTAAAATGGAACAAATGAAGACAATCTCAATTTATATTTCAGGGCTTCGCTTCGCTATGATCTCCGCAAAGTTGGCAATGGTAGCTGTGTTGAAAAACTTTAGATTTAAAACGTGTCCAAAAACGCAGGATCCGGTGCAATTCGACAAACGTGCTTTTCTGCTGAAGGCTAGTCAGGGAATATATGTTAATGTGGAAAAAATATAAATTATCAAGTGTAGTTGAATATACAAATTGTTTATTATTATTTAAATTTACGGGTGTATGTTTTAGTTTATAAGACAATGTTTAATTTAAGTTGTAGCTATATTATTTTGTAATGAAATTATCATCAATTTTTATTGTATGTGTGTATGTAGTAACATTTTACTTTGCTCTTGCCTTTAAAAATATTAAAAACTCGAATCGCAATGAAAAGCACGCAAATTAATGGAAATCATGTACCAGTAACAAATTATAAAATTATAGAATAATTATTATTTATTATACTATAAGCGAAAGGAAGACATTTTGACATTTGAAAAAATATTTAAACAGAACGCCTATTATGGCGTATTACCCGTGGTGCCCGCGCTATGACCCACTGGTGGGTCTACGGGCACTTGAATTAAAAATACTTTTTACCCGTGGTCCCCGCTGACATGCTTTGACCATTAAAGAGACAGGATTATGATATTATCTGCACTTCCCTTCTTATGTCCTGCATAATTATTTCGAACTATCCGTTAGTTTCGAATAGTTTCGGTTGCGGATATCAGATTTTATTAAAACTAATATAATACATTTGAAAATTCCTATTGCAAACTCCAATAAAACATAATTAAATGGGACCATGGGTAATACGCCAATATTATTATGCTGTCTCATGTCAATAATATTAAATTCTATTAGCCAACAAAGGCTTATAATAAAAAAATGAATATAATGATCAATTCTGTGATCTAAAAAGTACAAAGAACAGTATTCCCACTTTTATGACGGTCTCTATCGAAATCTCTTTTAAAATATTGGAAATAATACCTACTATTTTTTAGCAAAAACACTATAAAATTTGGGCGATATACTTTTTTTGTTTGTTTCAAGACATTACAATAAAATATGCAATTAGTTGATAAACATGTTTTATTTGAAATCATTAATTTAATTTACATTTAAAGTGTTAATTTTAATATCATGAATATTTTAACTCTACACGTTTATGATATCATTAACTTGGGTAATTGAATAATTTCTTATTTTAAATAACTGGCTTTTAAACCGATGTCAAAAAAGAGAAAGTTGTATGTTTTCATACAACTATTTTATTTGAGCTCATCCATAGTTTTATTTTTATCAATGGATTACAAGAATGAGATTTGTAAAGTTGAATAAATATTAAGAGATTTAATGACTCGTAAGAATAAGTTGATTTCAACTATAGTTGTAAATAGGCCATCCTGCTTGCCAAATGTTTTAAAAATTAATTAATTGTAAAGAGTAAACTCTTTACAGTATCCTACATGTACTTGAAATACAGATTTCTATACAACATATTTTTTATATACTAAATTTAAGTAATACTCAAAGGTATTGGTTAAAAATTGATCTAAACTAATGTTTGCCGAATAATTTTATTTATAAATGCAAAAAAAAACAATTAACTAATTCAGTACTCTTAAATTTAATAGTTTATGTGACGATTTACGTTAAGTAAAGTCAACATTCTAGATATAAGTATAGTAGGTACAAGGTGTTATGAATCATCGAATATTAGTATATTTTTGATAATAATAAATTTGTATAAGAAAAGGTAATAAACTGTTTTATTTTTATTTGAACCCATAATGTCGTTTTGCCTAAACTTATGTTATCTCTCTGCCAAAAATGAGTGTTGGATATTGAATTACCTTTCTAAGGGCCGATTTTTCAATGCTTGGATAAAACTTATCCGTCCAATAAAGTATTACACGATAATATTAAAATGTCACGTAAACTGTCAATTACGGGCAATTAGAATACGTTTTTAAAGTGGTAGTTTTATGCATTATTCGACGAATAAGTTTTATTCAAGCATTGAAATATCGGCCCTAATTTAAGTAACTTATTCTCAAATTATCCGGTATTCCTAATTTATCCTCATATAAACCATTTTCGCCTAATAAAGTTTAAAATAAAAAAATACTTAACTACCAATAATTGCATTCTTCGATCATATTTTTTTTTAAAGATTGCATAACAATAATTGCATAAATTAATAAAATGCACTCACACTAATCACAGATTACATTAATCGATTTCAGATTTCATAATATACATCAATATTTAAAAGCTAAAAATATGTATTATCAAAATCACAATCTTTTTGAACTTTGGATGAAAAGTGATGAAGGTCAATCAATAATTTTAATATTACATTTAGGAAAAACACTAAAAAAGGAACTAAAGGTTGTATACACATACAATGTGTATACAACCTTTCCTTCTGCTGGAAAACCAGGCTACAAAACAGTTCAATACAGAATGGAAAACGAAGGACTTTATTTTATAACACCTACCTATATAGTGAAATGATTGCCTTTTATATTTCTGTTATATATTTAAGGGGTTTTCCGATATAAATATGTTCTTTGCCGTTGTTTCCTACTTATATTTGTAGATAATAGTCTAGTTTGTTATTATAATATCTGTGGTGATATAAGTAGTACGGAACCTTTAGGCTTTACGTTAGTTGGACTTGGAACTTGGAATCAACTATCACTAATCCTCATGAGTAATAACAATTTCTTAATTTTCCTGGCATGATACATTCTAATAGGCCGACGAAAAAATTAAATTAAAAAATGGTTTATCTTTGTGGAAATATGTTGAGTTAGACCTACTAATTTTAAGGCATTTATACAAGTGCCTACTGCCTACGTCCGACAATTTTGTTTCCACCTACAATCTTTCTGTACTTATTAATTGTTTGCTGTGACCTTGATTAATTAAATTTTATCGCTTAAAAATTGATAATGTTACTAATCGCTTCGTTTTTAATACCCACGCGGTTATGGCTATATGTGCGAATATAGTACCTCCACGATTCGTCTCTCAATCTAACCAATTACAGACTTCCTCAGATTTTCATACCAAGTTTCAAGTACCTACATAATTCCGATTTAAGTAATTTTAATTTCCTTACAAACCATTGCTTAAGCCTTTATCTGAAGGAATATCTAATAAAGAGTATTGATAAGTAATAATTAAAATGCATATTATTTAAGATGACAATCATTCTAATATTATATTCAATATAATTTATGACATTTTATTACCAGCTGAAACATTTGAAGTTAAGAAAAATGATAAAATACCCATTTTTAAATAGATATTAGTCAGTTCAATAAAGAAACGAATCTTCAATGGCGGCCAAAGCTGACTTTGACAGATGGTAGGATCATCAAAAAAGAAAATAAAAATAACGTAAATTGATAATTATTTTATTAATTATTTCAAATTGTTTGTTGACAAACTTTTTTGTTATTGTATTTGTGTATTTATATGAATTATCATATTTACGTATACAGAATGTAATAAAATCCCCATAATACTTGTAATAAAACCCCATAAAACTGAATAACTTTTCCCAAAGAACATATTTTGTCAAATTCCAATAAAACATTATTTACTTTCGCAAATGCATAATTGTCATTGTAAATTTATGATAAAAACTATTATAGGGAAAATCAAATACATTTTAGTGATTTTATTTTTCCATTTTTTTTTGCATACTGTACGGCCGTGTGTGAGCGAGAGGGAATGATAAGCGCCGCCATTGAAGATTCGTTTCTTTAAAGAACTAACTAATACCTACTGCCCTCATTATCGCACTGATTTACCATTAAATTCTAGATAAGTGCATTAGTATTATATATTGAGATAAGATATATCTGTTTACCAAAAATACAAATTACAATTCAATAGTAAAAATTCAGTCGTTAAAAGACGTTCTTTCGTGAAGTTATTTAGCACAAGAAAACTATTATTAAAAAATAAAATTTAAAACAGGTCATCCGAAATGGAGTCCGCAAATTTTTTACAACAATTTGGATCGATTATTTTGGAGTATTGGAAATTAACGTTACCTTTGACAATTTTATTTATGTTGTATTACCATTTCACGAGAACGTTTAATTTTTTTAAAAAACGTGGCATCGATTATATTGAGCCTACCATTGTTATTGGTAATATGGGTGCGAATATACTAGGCAAACAAGCATTTCATGATTTTCAAAGAGAGATTTATAACCGTTTCAAAAAGATCGGATATGGCGGTAAGTTTTAAGAACCTATCTAATATAGCCTGTACATATTTTTATTGTTTATAAACTGATATAAATCAGCCAGAGAAATAATTCTCTTCAGATTTGTGAAACAAATATCTAAATTACAACTTTTTTCAAATTAACTAAATACTTAACAAAAATCTGAATTTATTGCAGGTTTCAATATTTTTATTTGATATTTTAATTAACAAAAATAAAAATATAACATTTACAGGAGTCTTCTTGGGAAGGCAGCCCGTTCTGTACATTACGAATCCAGAACTTATTAAAGCAGTTACTATTCGGGATTTTGAACATTTTATAGATCGATACTCTTTACCGAGTAACGAACCTTTATATTTAAAACGAAACCTTCTGAACCTAAAGGTATGTATGAAGTATGCTAATAATATGTACATAATATGAATATAGGTACATCCGGTGTCGTTTATCGAAGAAAATATAAAATCATCCAGATTTATAAGGGTGTTTGTTGATGCTTTTCCGAAGTCGTTGATCATCTAATATGTATTTGGTTATATAAAAATTATTGTATTTTTTGAATGGCCGGAAATAATATTGATTACCCAATAAAATTTTAGCAAATAATTGATAACCACCTGTTAATCGTACAAAATAATAATCCTTTGCGTCATAACGACTATCTTAAGTATCTATTCTAAACTATAATTGAAATATTTAAAAATACTAGAAGTTAACAGACACATAGTTTTAATCTTGGTTTGGCTATACATATATTGCCAAATTAAGATAAAGGCGATACTGCCATCACGGAAAAATACTAGAAAAAATACGTATGTAGTGGTGGTCTAATATCTATGTAAAAGATATTATGTAATGCTCTTATCGACAGCAATCAATTAATTATTATTTGAATTCTCATTACGAAATGAGCGAAATCTGAATCTCATAATTATGATATTATTCTGCTTAAAAATATCTCGATTTTAACAAAAGATAACTGCAAGGAATAGATAAAACCGGCCAAGTGCAAGTCGGACTCGCGCACCGAGGGCTCCGAACAAGCCTATTTTTTATTACATATATTGTAGCAGGTGTAACTTTAAATTATGGCTATTAGCAATTTTTTTGTGAATTTCAAGAATTGAAGGGTTTACGGGTTTTGATTCCCTTACGAATGTCGATACAATAATGACTGAAAATGTTAAATTATGTATTAATGGGAGTACCCTATTAATTGAAATTTTGTGTATTGCAGTCTGGTGAATGGAAAGGTGTCCGAAGTATCATAACTCCATCGTTCAGTTCGTTACGACTTAAACATATGCTACACCTTATAGAAAATTGTTCAGAGCAAATGGTTGGGCTTTTAAATCAATTTGGTAATTAATTATTTATCTTCTTCTATTCGAATTTGAAACATCAAAATATTTAATAACAATATTTTTCTGTGGAGAATAATCTGAATAAAAAAAATGGTATTACTATATTAAAGCTAAATTGGTTATAATGTTGTTATTTATAGGTAACACTGAAATCGAAATGAAGGAAACCATGGGAAGGTTCACATTAGAAGTAATTGGTGCCTGTGCATTTGGAATTAAATCCGACTCGTTGACTGATGAAAATGCACGTTTTGTCAAGGTTTGTTCATAAGTATTTACCATGGTTCTATTATAAGAGTTGGGCCAGCTTGCACCGGGAAGATACAACACCTCACAGAAGATCGGCGTAAGGCTTCGATCGGTGAGAGAGGAAGCCAATGGCCCATGTCCTTTTCCTTATTCTCCCCAGTCCTTTCCTTAATTCCTTTTGTCAATCTCTTCTTAATCCCTTTCCCATTAACGTCGACAATCTATTTGTAGGGTCTGCAAACGAGCTTACGCTCATCAGGCGCCACACAAGCTCCTTTGCCGACGATGACATAAAAAACAGTCAAGATATTAATTCGGTTAAAAACATACTTTCAGGTTGCAGAAAAATACGACCACCTTCCCTTGCCGAAGAGAATAGGTATATTTTTCATAATTATGTTTATACCTGAAGCACTAAGATTCATAAACATATCATTCTTACACCACGAAACTATCGAAGAACTTGTGAAAATGTTGAAAAAAACGAAAGCGGAAAGAAAATTGTCCAAAACGAAGTAGGTTAAAATATAATTTTTATATTATACCCATATTTCATAGCCAGCAAAATATAGATATTATTTTAACACGAATTTCTGTTTTTAGACATAATGACTTCTTACAATTGCTCCTTGATGCAGCAGAAAAAGAAAGGGAAGAAGTTGGCAACACACAGTCGCAAATACGTAAGTATTCTTTAATTTTCTTTATCCAGGGTTGATAAATCTTTTCAATAAAATATAACATTTTCTAAGAGATTCCTCATCAATATCATAATCATTTTAGATTTGGACGAAGACACAATCGACGCTCAAAGCCTGTTATTCTTTATAGCTGGATATGAAACATCCAGTACGTTACTGTCCTGTGCTATTTTCCTAATGGCCGTCAACCCAGAGTTTCAAGACAAACTCCGCGCCCATGTGGTAGAGATAACTAAAGATAAGGAAATCACTTACGATGTACTCTCACAGCTGGATTATCTCGAAGCATTCTTATTAGGTAAGCTATTGCATCATATATATCGTAGCGATTGTATCGTATTATGTATAAATTAGTCATATTCTTATCACTGAAGAAAAATCCAAAACAACTAAGCGGTTATAAAACCTCTTATCTACTCGCACCGATTTTCTAAATGATTTCACGGAATATAGGTGTGTAGATTAATGGTTCGATGTAAAAAATATTCAAAAAATAATTTTTTAGCTTGCACATTAATTTTATGGATGATCTTTAAATTGTACAAATTGAACAAAGACAGCCAACAACAAAGAAACACACTTTAGTTCTAATTTTTATCAGACTTAAAGTTTCTTAATATATTTTCTCAGAAACCTTACGAATGTACCCACCAATTGCAAGGATAGACAGAGTCTGTACAAAACCCTATACTTTACCGGGGACATCTGTTAAGATAAATGTGGGTGAAATGATAGCTGTACCACTGTATGGAGTACATATGGACTCAGACCACTATCCTGAACCTGAGGAATTTAAGCCCGAAAGGTTTATACGTGATGGAAAGCTGGAAAAGCCCTCGCATTTGTTCTTAGCCTTTGGGGCCGGACCTAGGAACTGTATCGGTAAGTTATCTTTACAATTTCGGCAGACTAAAAAATTAAAATATTAAGTACATCGGGATAATAGTTACATTGCACTTTATATAGGTATCCTCAGTCAATTTCAGCCAAAGGGATTGTTAAAAATGGAGTAATTGATGTAATTTTTTTCAGGATTACGTTTTGCAATGGTTTCCGCGAAACATGCCATGGTAACTGTTTTGAAGAACTTCAAATTTTCAACGTGTTCTAAAACTGAATATCCCATTCGAATTGAAGAAACGGCACCGTTCTTTAAAGCTAAAGCGGGACTTTGGGTTAAAGTTGAAAAACTTTAAATTTTGTACATAATATATTAATTACCTTTACAATTTTCATCATTCGATTTTTATAAAAGCCGCTATAAAGAAACCAATGGAATTCCTGTATATATCGTCGACTGGTCTTAACGGATCTTCTTCAGGACCAAATCGTTGCACCATTAGCCTTCAAACAAAAATTTAGTTTTAATTTATTATATTATTTTTAATGTATATGTATGTGAAATTTACTGATGATTGTATACAACCCTGTATTCGGTATTTGTTTCCTATTTCAAAAATAGGTCCATAATGCAATGCAATAAATGAATGTGAATACTTGTCTCAAGTCAATCTAATATATAAAATTCTCGTGTCACAGTTTTCGTTGCCATACTTCTCCGAAACGGCTTGACCGATTCTCATGAAATTTTTTGTGCTTATCTGGTATCTATGAGAATCGGCCAACATCTATTTTTCATATGTACCACGGGCGAACCCGGGGCGGACCGCTAGTTATTGATAAAATTAAATTATTTTAAAAACTAAACAATTATTTTATTTAAATATCACACAATGGTAAAAATCCAAGATGGTTCACGCAACGTGTTTTAATAATATAATCGATCACGCTTTTGACATGGAATCAGTTTCTCTGAAGTCTGACAAGGATTATAATAAGCAGTAAGGCTACTTAACGCATATCTATGTATACTAATATTATAAAGTTGAAGAGTTTGTTTGTTTGAACGCGCTAATCTCAGGAACTACTGGTCCGATTTGGAAAATTCTTTCGGTGTTAGAGAGCCCATTTATCGAGGCAGGTTATAGGCTATATATCATCACGCTAAGACCAACAGGAGCGAAGCAATGCGGGTGAAACCGCGCGGCACAGCTAGTTATACCATAATGTAATATAAACTAGCTGACCTTCACAACTTCATCTGCTCTCCATGGAATTTCCTTCTTAAACCTACGTGTGTTCTCTACTAATTTTTATTTATTAAACTTTCATCCATATTTTTATTCATAGATATTCTTTAGGTTTACCTTTCATTATCATTCAGACCACAATCTGGTAATCCAGGCCCACCACACAAAGGCTCTGCTGGCACTAACCGCAAGCATGGAAACTTGTCTAGAGCCCATTTCACCATTTCCTCATTTTCTTCTAATGTCACTGTACATGTGCTGTACACTAATTTTCCGCCCGATTTTAAAACTTTGACCGCCTGAAAATATTTTTTATTTACATCTGAGAAGTGATCAAAACTGAAGGAAAAACATAGTTAACGCTATTAACCTATTATTTTGGTCCTGCGAATTCGTAAATATTTATTTGAAGATACGTAAGAAATTGTGACAATAATGAGTATGATTGACATGAAAATCGGTGCAACAGTTTTATAGTTTTTCGTGAACAGATAGACGCGGCGGAGGACTTTGTTTTATGCATATCTAGCTATTCGTCCGTTTGGCCTCTTTGTCTACAACTTATCAAATTACATACAAAAACCATTTTAAATACAAAAAAACCGTATCAAAATCTGTATGAACGCTGTTTTTAACATCAAATAGTACGGAAAGACACAGCAGGACATGACTTTGTTTTATTCTATATACAATACTAATGAGATGCATAGATAATATTATATACTGCTTCATAATACTATATCTGCATTTGCAAGTGCAAATATTTATCAGAGATATGCAATTCTTGATAATGCACCAAGGACATACCAAATTTACAAGGAAAATATATGTGTTACGATCAAGTGATAACAAATGTCAATGACTTGATAAGAAATCACTTGCACCGATGCAACTAACTCTTACATATTTTGTGATATTTAACTGACAATAAACATCAGGTTCATTACAGAAAGCTAGTTATATATTATATTTCGTGACCACATTGTAGATTTGCTCACTTAAAAAATTGTTTGAGTAGTTCATGAAATGGCTTATTTTATGAACAAATCTACAATTTGGCAATATCATATATAGGTAAAGTTCCCCAAACTTACCGCTGCTAGCAACTTCCTTTGTATAAATTTGTAAGACTGCAACATTTTTGGTGTCATATTATTGATTAATCTAGGTCGTTGACCTAGTCCACTACAAGGCGCATCTAACAGAACTTTGTCAAAAGTATTGGCGGGAAATGGAGGCCCTTCTGTATCTTTACTTGCAGTTTCTGAATAACAATGTCTGGAGTCAAATGTGAATGCATTTACGCATGTTACACCTTGAATCTCACAGTTTTGTTTTATGAGATCTACCTTTTTCTCTGTCTTGTCTATTGCTGTGATTATTGCCTAGAAATTATAATAATTAATGTTACTTAATTAACGCAAATACACAAACTAATAGCAATAACATAATTTTTATTAGTTGTTAGTTTTAAATAGTTGTGCCATTTCATGGCACAGGCAAACTAATTTTTCAGTATTTGATATGTTATTCTGCTTCTTAACCCATTGACCAACGAGCGGCCCGATCGGGCCGCGACACAATAGATTTTCTATTGTGTCTGTGATTCAGGGACTGAGGGATTAAGCTACATTGTCAAGTATCATCAAAATACATTGGATTTCGCGCGAAAGAGAAATCAACACACATCCATATAGGTATGTATTTTACAAACATTTGTTTCAATCAAGGATAATAAAGACCTACCCACCTTATCATCAGACATTTCAGCTAAATGCGTTGTTTTATTGCCTGGAGCCGCACACATGTCTAGTATGCGCTCATTGGGCTTCGCATTTACAACCCAGCCGCAGACAATCGATGGCAGGTTTTGTAAGAGCACCTGCCCTTGTGGAAACAGTGATTCGTTTATAACAGGTAACTTGGATGCTGGGAGTAACGTTTGTATACCGATACCACTGGAAATAAGATGTTAAAATATTTATTAAAGTTATAGAATAATGCTTTTTTATATTATGTGATGAAGCAGATTCTTTGAGATAAGTTATAGAAAAATATAATAAACTAGTTGTGCTGAGTGGTTTTACCCGCAGTGCTCTGAATTTTCGAAAATTTGAAAAGGCTGTTCTGTTCCTCTTTAAAAATAAAGGAATTTCCTTTCAGTAAAATTCAGTATATCCTGCAGTATTCAAGTATTTTCCTAGAGGACCCATAAAAAATTTCATCTGAATTATTTATCAGTTGCTGGAAGCATGCTTTGGTTTATATCTATAATTTTATATTACAGTAGAACCTCTATAAGTCGAATAACCAGGGAGACGCCAAAAAATTCGAGTTATAGAGTTTTCAACTTATGGAGGATTTTGAACACCTGACACCAATCAAGCAAACATGTGTTTACGTGAGTCATAGATTTATTATCAAATACTCCTAAAATGTTTTCTAAGAAACAATAGTGTACTTACATTGTCGGCACGTTCTTAAAGTCGGTAATTTATTTTTGTTCAAACAATAAAGGTGATAAATTCCTAATGATCAAGTTGTAAAGGTTGTAAAATAAAAAAAACGTTGCTATGTTCGACATACAGAGGTCAGATTTAATTTTTCGAGTTATAGAGTGAAAATATGTACCAAAATGGCTTAGAGGGACTCGGTGATTATTTCGACTAACAGAGGGTAGAGATTTCAAGTAATGGAGGTTTTGGTGTTTGAAGGGAAGGGAACAAAACATTTTTTCGAGATTTTGAGGTTTTTGACTTATCGAGGTTCGACTTAACGGGGTTCTACTGTATTTGAAATTATTTTTATTAACTTTTAAACAGCTTATAGAGGTACATGCCTAGGTTGGATACCTTCATCAAAGAGATCACGCCGCAGTTTCTTAAGGTACCCAGTGCCAACATATTCCTTCTTGCCATCGTAATCTATTTTTAAACCCCTTTTGCATTTTCCATCAAGATGTGCATAAATATCCACAAGATCATTGAGCTGACAACCTGTAATTAAAAATTTAAGTTCTCTAAGTTGATCTGTTAGTTAAAAATGGATAATAATAAAATTATACAATAATGCAAATAATGCATGTTATAAAAAAATGGTACAAGCTTTAATCCATCAGGCCCCGGAATTACAGACACAATAGAAAATCTTTTGTGTCGCGGTCGGATCTGGCCGTTCGGGGCTCAATGGATTAAAATTTAAGACTCCTCTGAATAAAGTAATTCATTTGAAAGGAACATACAAAATATGAAGGGTTTTTAAAACTCACTTGGTTGTAATCCAAGTACTCCGGGAGCAAAAACGTGAGAACCTCTTAAGACCGCAGCTCCACATGATGCATCCACCATCACTTTAGAATTATCTCGCTTAACAACTACATTGTCTGACCAAGGCTTCACGATTAAACAATCGCCTTTTAAAAAGTTATATTCAGGTAAAGTAGAGGTGTTCAATTCTTCGCTTTGCTGAAACATTGTTTCAATAAATTTTATAAAGTATTGATTCATTAAATAACGATAAGTTAAATTCATTTAATTCCATACTCACGTCAACAAATATACTTTTTAGATTCTGAATATCAAAAACTTTAAGTTTGTTTACGCGAAAGCACGTATGATTTGGAGTTTTTTCAAGCCAATTCTGAATTGAATTGGGCAGCTTCATGACCATGTTTTATTAATTTTAAAATTAAAATATACTGAAGTCAGGATGTATAGAATTTAGGATAAAAATAATTTATTAAGCTCGAACCTAAGGATCGAACTACGGATCGAGCCGATTCAGATTTCAGAACATAGAGTAATATAATTGTTTCAGAATAACAAAAATTTGACAGAAATTCTGTAAACAGTGTAAACCTAAGGTGTAAACAATAAACCACACACATGGATGTGACACTTTGCAACTGTCAAAACTACCTGTAAGCACAGATTAACTATTGTAGTTACTTTTGGTTACTATATTAACTACAGATTACTAAATATGTATAGACACAGACAGACATATTTTTTTCCTTAATTTTTTCTAACTTTCGACCTCAGCTCGCTGTCGCGTCGGAACACAGCGTCGGAACTATAAAATATACTATTTTCTTGTAAATTTGCCCGCATCGAATCGGTCGAATCTAGCAATACCCCAAATGAGCGAGGTTTCCTAACAGAATTCTAAAATATTTGTGTCTCTCATGCACTGCAATATCAGAATAAAATAAGAGAATCAGCTAAAAGATATGCGTCGGCAAGCCTAACCAAATCATCTGAATTTATGTATTATAAAATAACAAAATCTGCCTTCAAATGGTCAGAACAGAAAAAAAATTTACGATTCGAAAGCTACTGCATTCAGGTTGGAACATTAATTCCAACCTGAATGCAGTAGCTTTCAAATAAAAAAATGTATGCGTGTACTAGAGTACACACGTAAGAAGTGAAACTTCTTTATGACCTTAAAAATGTCACGAGTATGGCGTAACGCAAAAATGTCACGCGTACGGCGTAACGCAAAAATGTCACGCGTACGGCGTAACGCAAAAATGTTACACTAAATTTTTGTCCAACCCCGATTTAAAAGAAGTTTCACTTCAAAAAGAATCATTATAATCGGTTCCCCCAGTCGAAAGTTTTAGGTTAACAAACAAAAAAAAATGCAGTTGAACTGAGAAACTGCCCCCTTTTTTCGATTTCGTTAAAAAAATAGCACATCTATCTACTTAAATTTACGTATCATGCAATAATATCTAATATTAAACCCACCCATATTTTCATTACAGCTTTGCTGTAAATTTGTCGTGAGCAGTTCATTTTGGAAGTCTATTATAATCTTAGATTATAATGCATAGCACTATTGACTATTTTTATAACTGGCCATTTTCTCTCCGATACGTGGCATAGGCACGAATAACTTCCACGTTCGCCGCCATTTTGACACTCAGCGAATAGTAGTGACTTCATTGAATTGAAGAATTTTTCATTAAATAACGTTTATTAAGTGTGCAAAAATGTGAGTACAACTTTGATTTGTTCCATTTAGTGCAAATTTGTTATATTTTGATAGATTAAATTCAAATTAACAAAATTAAAATCTCTGGGTGGTGACCGCAACAGAATACCAACAGCGATGTCGGCTAATCTTTGTTAATCAAAGCTTTATTTTACTAGAGCTATTCTATAAAAAAGTGTGTGCTGTAAATAAAAATGTGGTTTTGATAATGCATTAAATTCAAATGAGCTTTATGCGTAATAAATGTTATTATACGCCTTATTCTAGATTTGACTTGCCATGTCATTATCATTGATTATAGTAACGTTGTGTAGCTGATGAGTCAGAGTGAATGTCTTTTCTAATAACTCTAAAAATTAACTTTTCAGAATATATTTAAGTCAGCAAAATGGGGAATATGTTTGCAAATTTATTTAAGGGCCTATTTGGCAAAAAGGAAATGAGAATATTGATGGTTGGACTTGATGCAGCTGGTAAAACCACAATTCTATATAAACTCAAATTAGGAGAAATTGTTACAACTATTCCTACTATTGGTAAGTTTTTTTTTATATTAAACTATATAAAACAAATAATTAAATCTTGTGATTTAATAAATTGCATGTGGCAATTACTTTCATTTTCATTTTGATTCAAGCACATATTTTTAAACACTTGCTAGTGACTAATTTTTTTCTAAACATTAGGTAGTTAGTTTTTTGGTTAGATCCAGTAGTAGTTTTGAGTTAATATTGTTTCTTTTAGACTTTATGCAATGCAAAATATTAAATATAAATATGTAGGTCGAGAATAATGATTAATAAAGCTAGAGTGGATGGCCTCAAAACCTATAAAGTTATGTCATAGTAGACAATTTACTGACCCAAGTATTGTTTTGAAGTGTAAAGGTTGCACACTGCAGCAGTCATATGTTTATATGAACTGTATGAGAAGGATGTTCATAGAAAAAATTTCTTACACATCTTTTAATATTAATTATATTGATTTTTGAAAATGGCTGTCTGTATGAGGGAAGTAGGCATTTGCTTCATTGAATTTAAAGTTTCAAAGGAAAGGTAACTAAATGAAATCTTATTATCAAGTTGTGAAATTGAACCTATAACTTATTTTCTTATACAGTAGAACTCCAATTATCCGAATTAATGGGGACCGGGACCCATTCGGATAATCAAGTATTCGGATAATCGGATTTAAAAAAAATATTGCCATTGGGAAGAATAAAAGCTACGTTTTGATATTGCACTATTTTTTTATTGAATTAAATGAAAGAAATATGAAATTTTCACATGTTTCACATTATTTTTGCAATCATTTTTCTTATTTCCTCTAGTGAAAACGCATCTTTATCATCATCATCCTCTCCATATTCTTGTTAGGGGAAGAATAATAGAGCACTTGGACTTTTTTTGGACAATTTTTTGTGATTCGGATAATCGGCGATTCGGATAGTCGGAGTTCGGATAATTGGAGTTCTACTGTATTTTATACAGTTTGTTCAACTATAAATTACTGTTTTTTTGTGTCATGGGTGGGGGAAATTGAGTCAGACTTTATAAATACTATAAGTTTGTACATTTTTTACGTTAAAATATAATCAGATAAAATTAATCTTCAATCAAATACACAATTTGGAAGGTTTTTAGATCTTATTTATTAATTAAGTTTTAGTTTATAAAGAATTATACAACTTTGTCAAGCCTTTGGAAGTATTTTAATTTAGCTTTTTAATTTTATATTATATTATAAATAAATTTATTCAGTTCACAACACAAACTTACATTAGGATGAGAATGAATGTGGATTGTTAGATTTTATTAGAGCTGTTCTTTTCAGGATAATAAGGTTAAATTCCATGAATACAATTTTCTTCATTGCATTTATTTAGATTTAGACATTCAAGTTTCAACAAATTAGAAAAAATACATTAATTTAGTTATTTACTATAACAATGTTTATACCAATTGTTTACAGGCTTTAATGTGGAGACAGTAGAATACAAAAACATCAGTTTCACTGTATGGGACGTCGGTGGTCAGGACAAAATCAGACCACTGTGGAGGCATTACTTCCAAAACACACAGGTTAGCATTATTGTATGCAAAACATGAGCATATAAATGTGCACTTGATTGGCACTGATATGATCTTTGGGAATGTAAAATGTATTATCAGCTAGTTTCCATACATAAATTAATGTAGTAACTGGGCGACTACAATAAATTTATGTAGTATAAATTTAATCACCACTATTTCAGTTTTATGCACACATCAATAAAAAATTCTCTTTACTAACACTATCTATATTATAAAGCTGAAGAGTTTGTTTGTTTGTTTGTTTGTACGCGCTAATCTCAGGAACTACTGGTCCAATTTGAAAAATTCATAAACATATAAATTTTGATTATAATTTGCAGGGTCTCATCTTTGTAGTAGACAGTAATGACCGAGAACGTATCGGCGAAGCGCGCGAGGAGCTAATGCGAATGTTAAGTGAAGACGAGCTGCGGGATGCGGTGCTCTTGATCTTTGCAAACAAACAGGTAAGATACATTTTGACTTTATTTGGTATAGTATTCCAGGTTGGGAGTTGGGACATTGAAATTGTTGTTGTTTGTGTTGTATTATAAATTGTGTTCAGAATTTAGGAGACAGAAATACAAAATAAAAAACATACTAATCATTTTCAATTTTTCTTAGCATTGCATATTTATTATGTGTATATATTTTGCAATTTGACTACTATATTATATAAATGAGTCATATTTCTTAGTATTAAATTCATCAAGACTGATAATGATAACATTATTCATAAATCTATATGATACAATAACAAAAAATACATAATAATTACTTATCAAAACTATTCAAAGATATTGCAAATATTATACTTCTCTGTCAATACAAAAAATATAATTTGGAAAATCCAAAAGTGCACGCCTCATAATTTTTTTTAATAAATATTTATTAATTATTATTTTTGTTTATTTAATAACAATTAAACCACATCGAATCAGACCCTGAAAAATGAAAGGGTTCTATTCCTGAGCATACTCAAGCGTAAGAGAAAAAAAAAGACTCGATTAGTAAAGTATTTCGGTCGCTATCGTGTTAACAAGAAAAAGGATCCGCACATACAGACACACGGACGTCCAAGACAGAACTTTTTTAAACTGTTTTTTAACTAGTTTAAATAACAAAAATGACATCAAAAATATCATGAACGTTAAAAATAGTGTTTTTTCTTAATATGTGTGTGTATGTATTATCTTACAAGTGCAATGTATGATACATAAAGACATTTTAAGTTTGAAAAATCAGATGTTTTGCGCGAAGTGACAGTAGTACCCACCTCAACGCTTCGCTTATGAGGCGTGCAATATATGCAAAAAATATCTAGGATTATTTAAATTGTATATTAAAATGCTTTTGTAATATACAATTTTATTTTATTTTAGATTTAATTTTAATATTATGTATCTGTGTATTTTTTATTCATTTTACTTTTAAATAAATTATCACATATTTTCTTATACTTATTTCCATTTATCATTGTATTTATATATTTTTATTATGTGTGGTCTTATTAATTCTGTGCTCTTTTGTACTCTGTCCTACTTTGTATAAATGGATAATGCCAATGTTTTTATTCACTAGTGTAGTAAGCAGGAAATTATGTGATATCATAAAGATTTACAAGTTCAGTGATAACTACTGTGACATACATTATTTTATGGCTTTAAATACAGTGATGATAGGTATATAATCAAATCATAGTGTATTAATTTATTTTTACACTTTTATGCATAATACACGATTTGTGTATTTATATTATTTTTATAATGAAAATGTAAAGTAAATACACCACCCGTACTATTGGAATAAACATCATTCAGTTGCATAATTCCCAAAAAAACTTTAGAAAAGTTTCAATTAAACTGTAGTTTTATGAAATAACAATAAACATAACGAAATGTATGTATGGCATGTGACAGGACCTGCCGAACGCCATGAACGCGGCGGAGATCACGGACAAGCTGGGGCTGCACTCGCTGCGCAACCGCAACTGGTACATCCAGGCGACCTGCGCCACGTCCGGCGACGGGCTCTACGAGGGCCTCGACTGGCTCTCCAACCAGCTCAAGAACGCCAACCGCTAACCGCCGACGTGCGCCCGCATCACTGAGAGACTATGGTTTAAGATATGTTCACTTTATTTGCTATAAATACAACGTATTATGTGCGGAATCCATGCAACGTCGCGCCCCCGCCGGCCCGCTCGGTCGCCGAACAAATAGATCGTAAAGCGACCTCTCTTTTCTTTTCACCCGTAACGAACGTGTACATTAATTACGCATCGTGATGTGGATAGGTATTCAGACGACTCGTGATAGTGTGGATCGCAGCATAACATGTTTTATAAGTATACTATAATAATGTGGAATAAGTTGTCGTAATAAAGTATTTAAAGTTAATTGAAATGTATGATTTTGATTTATTAGCGTTAGCGCATAAGGTAGGTTGGAGACCCGAGCCGTGTCGCTTGGCGCTCGTCCGCAGCTCGCGATAGGCGACTCTCAGTAGCATCCGCCTTCGACCTATTCACATCGCTTTGTGACTATTTAGATTAATATTCTCCAGTTTGATTATACGGTGATGTAAAACACCAGTTTTGTGCATATTCCAATTTATTATTTGATCGACGTATTGTATGATGATAGTTTATTTTTATGGAAGTTAACTAGGTAGATTAAGCTGTTATGTAATTTACATTCGAAACCTGTTTGGCGATCTTCGTTATCGAATCGATCGTCTCCGCGGACCGCATTTATAGTTGACTTCTCATGACGAACCGATTATAATATTTAATTTAGGTGTATTATGTATTAGACGATCACAGTGTCATTCGGAGAAGTGTTTCTGTGTACAGGGAAGCAGTGCTCAGAATTCTCAATGGTACTTTGCTCTTACACAATTAATTATAACTTAGCATTTTTATAATAATTTAGAAGAGATTGTTAAAACACAATTCAAGGATATAATTATGAGGCAAGTGTGGTAAAGAGATTTCTTTTTATTTTTATGGATATCAAAAGGTTTACTGAAAGCAAAATGTGACATTCCGGTTTGTCTTAACGCTGTATTATGGAATAAAATATCCTCACCAAATTTCGTTTTTCTAAATCTCCTTATTTTTTAATCGAATTCTGATTTTTTTATAACCTTCAAAAAGACTAATGATGTTTTGTAAGAGCAAGTTGTATTACAATATTTAATTATTTTCTGTAATCAACTGAATTTACATTTAAAATATAACATGATCTTAGTACAATTAACCTTAACGCAATCATTAATAAATATACTAATTATGTAAATTGTAATATTAATATGATCCTAAATAAACATTCTGCTACAAACTACACCTTATATGCTGTCAATAAAATCCTTTGGTAAAATTCTTCAGTAGAAAGTAGGTAAATTTACTGGATGCTATTTAAGATAATATGATGCCTACAAATGTAATAATAGTTGCCCTAATAATGCCTCATTGGGATTTGGGAAGTATTAACGATTTATTTCCTGAACGCTGGGACTTATAAGTAAGTATAAAAAAGCAGATTTTGATGTGATATAATATTATTATGTATGATAAATAGACATAGTACAAAAATTGTGTACAACATAGTTCCCAAAAACAACGGAGGTTCTGATATCACAGATTTACGCCGTTACGCCGTTAGTACACCGACGCATTCGCGTGCGGCAGCGAAACAACGAAAAATCTGTCAGTAGTATGGCAGGTTTTCGCATATGATATGTCTCACTCTAGCACATAGATAGATGAAATAGTTGCGTCCTTGTCAGTATTGTTTCGCAAGGAACTGCGAAATGGCCATTACACAGACGCATTGCGAAAAAGTTGCGAAAACATTGCTGTTTACTAAGGTTCCGCAGATATTTCGCTACGCAGTAGTTTCGCAGAGATTCGCTTCCGCACGCGAATGCGTCGGTGTACTAACGGCGTTAATATAATAAATCTGTATACAGTTTAATATAATCCATACTTACTAATATTATAAATGCGAAAGTAACTGTCTGTCTGTCTGTCTGTTACTCAATCACGCCTAAACTACTGAACCAATTTGCAGGAAATTTGTTATGGAGACATTTTGATACCCGAGAAAGGACATAGGCTACTTTTTATTGCGAAATATATACAACGGACGAAGCCGGGGCGGACCGCTAGTAACATAACTATAAAAAATTTGGAAAGTGCCTACACGAAATGAAACTTCTGAAGAATTATTGTAGTCCTTTCAGTGTAATAGTGTTTTGTGTGTGAATTTTTAGGACAGAAAAGTTCTTGGGAGAAAAGGAATATATTCTAAGTAGGTATAGCAATGATCTACTACTACTCTAGGAAGCTACTATTGTAAATTGTAATCTAGTTTATTAAAGTTAAATGTCATGTTACTTTACAGTTCTGATTGTAAGAATAAAGGACTATATTATTATGCTTAGATTGGCCATTTTTATAGTGAACTAGCTGTGCTCGTGACTTCGTTCGCGCTACTACTGGGTAGTGACAAGCTATGGCTATATGACTTAAAAGTTTTATCAAAATCAGTCCAGTAGTTTTTGTGTAAAATCCGGACTACATAAAATTTGACAATTTTTGGAATGTGATACTTGTAGGGCTTTTTTTAGAGATTTTATTTAATATACAGTTTTATTTATTATGTGTACGTATAAGATACGTAGTATATTATTATTAGTCTGTGGTATAAGAGATAGGATTTTGTCCTTAAAAACGTAGCATTGTGAGCATCGTGATTTGGCAGACCACAACCAGCAGGCACCACTCACCAGGCAGTCCAAAAGAACGATTATTATGTGTAAGTATAATATAATGAAGTGTTGTGTTATAAACTATAATACACGTAAATAAATAAAGGAATATCTTAGGCATTCGCTCATATCCTTATACTCGTTAATTAAAATCATTAAAATAATTTGCATTATAATCAGACAGTATCTTCTGTAAAATCAATATTGCGAAATACTACCTACTTCAACTGGTAAAGTAAGTACTTGATGTAATGTTTTCTTTTTTGTAAATTAAATATAGAAATTTCGTAATCTATACTTATATTATAAAGCTGAAGAGTTTGTTTGTTTGAACGCGCTAATCTCAGGAACTACTGGTCCAATTTGAAAAATTATTTCGGTGTTAGATAGCCCATTTATCGAAGAAGGCTATAGGTATGTATCATCACGCTAAGACCAACAGGAGCGGAACCATGCGGGTGAAACCGCAGGGCGCAGCTAGTGTTAGATATATTCACACATGTGGATTCTTGCCTCAGATTCAGTATTCATAGTTTAAGCGATCTTAGGAAATAATCTGAATTCCGTCAAGACACTCAATATGGTCCGGGAGCCAGCAGCAGATTTTATGACCAAGTTCCTCTCAAGCGGTAATTAGTAAAATGCATCAAAGTATAGTATTATGAAGCCTCGTGAACGTCAGCTGGAGCTCGGTTGGGGGGAACAGCGGTTGTAGCCTCCCGTATCAGCTGACGGTTTTTCCACCAAGATACAGCCAGCTGACATATATATTTATCCACAGTTACATATAAGCTATCATCAGGTAAATTTTTGTTTGAGAGGAAATAACGGAAAATAAATTTTTCTTTAAATTTAACTTTCATGTTCGAGACACCAGCTGACGTATAATACACCATGTTGTAACCAGCTGACTATTTTTTTTCGTTTAGATATTGGGTTAGCTACAATTTGACAAATTTTTAGCTGAGAGGAAATGAATGAATGAATGTATTTTTTTTCCTATGTGCGTGGGAGGCTACAACCGCTCACCCCCCCAACCGAGCGCCAGCTGACGTTCACGAGGCTTTATAATACTATACTCTCATGCGTCTGACGAATTATCTCTTGAGAGGAAATAGTTAACCAAATTTGCACCTGGCTCCCTAACCAATACCGAAGAATTGTTTTTAAGCTTTATAAATATCTAAATGCTACTTTATTATGCTTTGAAAGATGACTTTCACACTAGAATAATTTATTATTCGTACAAAAATGAATTATACTGGGGCATAATACATAATACAATACATATTTTAATAAAATGACCTCGATCATAAAACAAAATGAAGGGATAATAATCAGGTAAAATTTTGGTTTTATCAAACCTATCGGTGGCACATAATAATTTTCAATCAAAGTTCTGAAATAAGTCTAGTTGAATGTACAAATGTATTTCACGAAGACGAAGACGGTGCGGAAGTGTGGTGCGGATCTCTAGGACCTACCTACCTACCTACTTATATCATTTAACTTAAATCATACTAGCTTACCGCCCGCGGTTTCGCCCGCTTTTTCTAAAACCTAATAAATTATATATGAAAACCTTCCTCTTGAATCACTCTATCTATTAAAAAAACGATTAGTTTTAAAGATTTAAGCAAACAAAGGGACATAGGGCCAGAGAAAGCGACTTTGTTTTATACTATGTAGTGATACTACTGCTATGCACAACAAATTACATATCACGCATCAATATGAAATTTATTTTTCGCTGATATAAAATATCGTAGACCGTAGACTAATATAGTATTAGGTATACGTAGTAGGTATATTATTATTAGTCTGTGGTATTAGGCATTAATTTTGTGCCAGGCGGAAATTACGTCAATAATTATAATTATTATTATTTACCCGGCTTGTTTAAGAAATGGTTTAGAATTTAGATAGAAAGAAAGAAAATACATTTTTTTTGTACCGTTAACATATAAATACAGTTGTATAACATGTATAACAAGAAAATAATTAAAATTATCTTTACTACAACATGGAAATTGGATATATCCGTACTCAGTGAATTGAGAATCTAAGAACATTTTCGAAACTAAGATTCTCCACTGATTGCAGATCGTTTACAAATTTTTTTAATTTGATTTTTGAGATCTATCATAAAGCATTGACATTGTCTGCTGCTGCTCCGGGAGGTGCACAGTGGTTAATTCTGAAAAAAAAAAAGATCTTCTGTGTTAATTTGTGTATCTATTATCACTACATATAGTATACCTAAAACAAAGTCGCTTTCTCTATCCCCTTTATCCCCGTGTATGCTTAAATCTTTAAAACTACGCAACAGATATTGATGCGTTTTTTTTAATAAAGAGTGATTCTCGAGGATGGTTTTAGTATATAATTTACTAGCTGCGCTCCGCAGTTTCACCCGCGTGGCTCCTCTTCTGTTGGTCGTAACGTGATGATATTAATGATAGGTATTATATTATAGCCTATACTGCCCACCAGAGACTAAAGAGCAGTAACAGCCCTTTTGTGATTTTTCGTTTTATTAGTGATTCTGAAAGCGGGTTTCTTAAGCTTTCTATTGAATTAACTTACTTATTTCTAAGACTATAAGAATGGTTTTTATTTAACAGTTTTCACTTACTGCAAACGAAAAAAATTAACAATTTGGCGTGATTTCCCAACTAAAATACAGTATAAATTATACTGCAGATTAAATTTTAAGGTTTCATAACTAAAATGCAGTAAGCAATATAATTTTACAGTTCTTTAGATAGTTTTATATTTCTGGAAAAAAATTAAAAAAAAAATTAATACGCAGTAAAATTTACCGCCATACAAGCTATTTTTACTGCAAATTAAGAAAATACAATTTATTGTCACGAACTCCCAAATAAAATGCAGTAAAATCAAAGCTTGTCGCATTTTAGTTGTGAATACTTAACATTCTTTTATCATTATAAACTGACTAACACGCAGTAAAATACAGCATTACTGCAGATTAGTTTGGATAGCATAATGACACAGATATGATTATTCCTAGCTAAAGTGCAGTTAATGTTTTAAATACTGCAACTGTGAACTAGCTATTTTTCTTACTGCACTAGTAAATTGAACACTTTTTTCTTAAAAAACTAACTAAAATGCAGTATTTTTTTGACCTTACTGCATGTTAGTTGGGTTTCTTGACAAAATAACTGATCCAAACGCAGTAATAGGGCTTTTTGCTGCATTTTACTAAGTTTAAAATGGTATTTTTTACAAAAAAGGCTATGCAGTAATAGGCACCAAAAAGAATAAATGGCCATAATAAATTCAGTTATTAAGATATATTTTTTTTTATTGCTTTAACGTGTGAACCTATGCCTTTACAACCTTTCTGCATTCAAATTTTTTTGCTTATATCATTCTGTTGATTTTTTAAAATCAATTCTTAACTTTAAATGCGTTTTACTCGAAATCGTGATTTTGCTGTTACTGCACTTTAGTGTATGGTGGGCAGTATAGCAGCCTTTCTCGATGAATGGGCTATCTAATACCGAGAGAATTTTTCAAATCGAACCAGCCCCCCTATGCAAGTGGCTTTCTGTTAGCGTAGCGTTCAATAGAATAGACTACGAATGTATGAGATTGACGTAAGCTGTAGATAAACGTATCTACTTGCATAGGGGGGCAGTAGTTCCTGAGATTAGCGCGTTCAAACAAACAAACAAACCCTTCAGCTTTATAACATTAGTCTAGATTAAGTTTTAGAAAAAAGCGGGCGCAGCCGCAGGAGGAAAACTAGTAATCGAATAAAGTAAAAAAAGCGAGACCGGGAGATACTGACACAAAATTTCGAGTCATTTGTAACAGGATGGCGGTTCTACAGGGGTCTTAGTACGCAATGACAAAAAGAAAAATGATGGTGTGAACGCTGGTACCGGTGGGTTAGTCGCGTGGGCGTTAGTCGAACTCGTCGGAAAAATAGCGAAAGTCAAACGATTTGTAACACAAAAATTTTAGAATTTACCGATAGCCCATAAAAAAGAAGTAGGCGGTAGTGTCATGCCATACTTTTCCGGTATGACTTACAGCCCGCCATACCGACGCGAATGTGTTGATTTAAAAAAAACAATTATTCAACCATTTGTAGATACCAAGCTAACTTTTGCACAGGTAACCATCGTCGTGCAGCCATTTACGAAAATCGCCATGCCATACTTTTCGGACGATTCCAAATGGTCGCCATACCGCCGAAAATCTGCAAAAAATTTTTATTTCGCCTATCTTTTTGTACCAGTATTGCATTTGGCTTTTTGGAGAGTATTTGATAAAATGTGACCATTATTATATTTGCCATACTTCTAGTAGGGGGAAAAAGTGCTGTCATACTTGAAAAATAAATTTATTATTAATTTATATAAGTGAAGATTTCCAACACCTAGATCTTTGAAATTTTGTATTTATATTCCTTAATCCTCAAACTTACAGGAAAAATAAGTGCCATACTGTTACAAATCGTTTGACTTTCGCTATTTTCCGACGAGTTCGACTAACGCCCACGCGACTAAGCCGCCGGTACCAGCGTTCACACCATCATGTTTCTTTTTGTCATTGCTTACTAAGAACCCTGTAGAACCGCCATCCTGTTACAAATGATTCGAAATTTTGTGTCAGTATCTCCCGGTCTATAAGTATCTTTTTCCGAAACTTATGTTTTAAGAAATACATATATGTTATTTTCTACTCCAAAACAGGAGTAACACGAATAAAATAATATAACGCGGTCGTTCGTATCGGAATAAACGTGAAATTTTAGGTGGTGTTGCATTTCAATTTACAAAAGCTTTGTAAAATAAAAAATAAATTAGTAGAACAAACAGAATCGTTTTTAGTTGGTAACTTAGTAATCTGTGTGTTAACATAATGAATGATAATGAAAAAAAAATTAGGGCCTTGATTATCTAAATATAAACATTATATAGAATGTACTATAAATATATTTGTGCTATTACAAAGCTTAAGTGTTTGCTTGGTTGAACGCGTAGCCTCAGAAACTACGGGCTCGATATAAAAAAATATTTTGAAGGCTGCAATATCACAGTTTTAGCTTCCTTAGATTAATGTGGGTGAAACCAAGTGATTTAAAGGTTTCAATTCAATATTAAAACGAATACCTAAAATACTCCTCCTTGGTGTAGTGGTTAACGCGCAAGCCTAGAACCGAAGAGTCTTCGTACGATTCCCGGCTGATCACCTATCCGTCCGTAAAGAAAATCGATCAGAGAAATTTGTATACCTAATGCATCTGCCCCATACCCCACATGGACCTCATAACTCAAGTACTGTGTAGATTTCTGCTCATTGTTTTATTCATCATTCTACAGTATAAATATATCTACATAATATAATATTATGATCTACAGATTTACTGTTTGCTTAATCTGTGACTCTACTAATAATAATGTTTTACTAACTAAAATACATATACCTATCGGCTATCTACCTTCCTATACCATTTTGTATTGTATGTAGGTGGGTATGTTGATTCCGCTTCCTCGAATCGCTATTAGCTAGTCTTGAAAAATAATTGAATTCATATATTGTTAGTTAATACAAAAAAATATATTGATGCCCTTAATAAATGAGACAATATTTTTATTTAGTTTACCTATACATGTTTATTAAAGGATGCGATCGAATTATATGCATGTGGACAAAAAGGTATAATGGCTTTTCAAAAGATCTTAACATCGATAACACAAATTGAGTACGGATGAACGCAATTATCTACTTATAAATAAATTCAGGAATATATTTTTTGAGTGATTTTGAAATCGTATATATATTTTGTTAATAAAATCCATACTAATATTATAAATGCGAAAGTAACTCTGTCTGTCTGTTACTCAATCACGCCTAAACTACTGAACCAATTTTCATGAAATTTGGTATGGAGATATTTTAATACCCGAGAAAGGACATAGGCTACTTTTTATCCCGGGAAAATGACGCAATCCCGGAAATCCCACGGGAACGGGAACTATGCGGGTTTTTCTTTGACTGCGCGGGCGAAGCCGCGGGCGGAAACCTAGTAATCTATACTTTTAAGCTCTTATCTAAAAGTAATATCTACAAATTAAGCTCTAATCTTAAAGTAATATCTGTAGTTTCTTAGAAAATCTCTAGGTATATCAAATTGTGTTTTTATTTTGAGGATTTTAAATTATAGCTATATTCATTGAATAGAAGATTGATTGATCTAAAACATCCAAATAATTGAATTCGATAATATTAAATACATAAACAAGTATTATTACGCCATTTTGTTACACACCTCCGACATTGCTTTGTTTATCAAAATTATGCAGGAAATCAAAGTGAAATCCTAATTATTTGGTCAATAGTAGGATGGTTCATTAGATTTTCCAAAATTTTAGTAAATGTGAATAGATATAAAGATTTTGATCTACTCTAACATCATTCATTGTGTTCTATTTCATTTTTATAATGCTCTATTTCAATTTACATCACACACGCTCGATAAATCAATCATCGCATAGTTTCAATTTTGTCGAACAATAAACGCGCACTGTACGGTGTACCTAAAGCGATAAATTCGTGTAAAATATGCGGTAGGTATCCTACACGTAGAGATAATATATCAACCATCAGAATATCGACTGCCAACAATTTCCAAGAGCATACATCATCTCCGAGTATGTACAAAATTAAATTAGTGGATCGAAACAACAGAGGTATAATTTCTGTGAGATTAATAAGCATTGAGGCAGGATAGCGCCATCGTGTCGCGAGCAAGTGCCAGGGTAATATTTCTTAAGCTGGGAACACTATATCATTTGGAGATAGGGTTGTTGAAATTAATTTTAGAAGACTAGAAGCGAAACAAAAAGGGCCGAAGATGGATAACTGCAAGTTCGCAGGCATGATGTATAGAGATTGTTTTGGTGTGGTCGTTTATAAAGTATTGCTCCAATGATAGCTCTATTTGATGCTGTACCTGATAATGAAATAATCAAAATGTCTAAGTGATTCACGTTCAACCATTAATAATATATAGATTGAAATAAATAATGAATTTATATTCACCGTTTAAATAAATTGATTAAACCATGATTCTAAAGACTCTACAATTTGTTATGACAATGTTTTCTACAAATTATTTTTAACATTTAAGATAAAATATTAAATTCTTTATACTCTTATGTAAATTTCTGTTAAGTCCATCCGAGGAATTACGTCTGTAACAATTTAATGCTAAAAAAAAAAAAAAAACACGATAGAGTTATGTTGGCGACTTTTTAGTACGCGCTGGAGCACTGACGTCAAATCATAAAATTATACTTTTTAGGGAATTTGGAATGTTAAATTTTGTAAATTACATTTAACAGGAGGCAGCCGAGGCACTCTAATTCCATACGTATATCAATGTTTCACTGAACTGCAACTTGTACGGTGTACCTATTTCGTTGAATATTCATAATGTTATCTAGGTTATTGTTTATAGATACTTAATTATTTTGTCTTTTTATGAACTTTAAAAATATAGAGCAGGGAAGGATATATTTGCGCTTTTGAAAATAAAAATAGTACGTTGAACAAAAAATTGGGCCATAAATTTATTCATTTAAAAACATTTAATGATATTGTAAGTTAAATTAAGTATCTGTGTTACGTTACGTAGCATAAACTCAAATACATTTAGGCACAGTGCTTTGGACTTTCGTGCTTATCAGATCTACGTACCTAACATTGAAAATTTGTAAATTAATATCTAACTTAATTTAATAACTAACTAGGCATGCACTTTTATGTTGTCTTAGAATAATATAAATTATAGTAGAAACCCATATGATCTCATAAAAATGAATCGTTATGTTTTTAATTATAATTTCACATAATTGTAACAGATTGCACGATATTGAAAAATAATAAACATGTGTATAAGCTAGCCACTGGAGCAGATAGAGGTAATATGTAAATTGCAATAGTGCATGTGTAATCGACAATGGCGGAGGTGCAACTGGCGTGATTACGGCGGGGGCGGGCGGATGGGGCTATGCAGTTTTCCCCGCCCGCACCGTGGGCCGCGTTTTCCGAGAGGGGCCGGCCCCCGCGCCGGGAAAACGCTCTCTACTCGCCTCAGTCTGGCTCGGTCGTCGCATTACTACGACGCGTGCGAGCGTGCTTCACCCGTCACTCGCGCCTCTGCCGTACGACTCGCTTCTCGCGGCGAAAATAGTGAGCTCGGACCGGGTCCTGCTGCCCCGGTGCGAGGACCAGTGGTAGGTGCCGGCATGGTGCCCGCTCTGGCGCTGCTGCTGCTCGCGCTGGCCCCGCTCGGGCCGGCCGCGGCGAGGCGACACGCTCCCGACCTGCGGGAAGATGAGCCCGCACGTCGCACTACTAGACCCGCTGGTAAGCTCTACGTAAACTCTTTACATTCCCAAGCGGTATAAACATACGATTTTCTAACCTAAAGCGACCGCAGTCGCTTTAACTACATAATCAATCAAATCGCATGCGATGCAAATATAGAAATTCTCGAAGTATACATAGATCGTAGAGTCGCTGGCTGCGTCCGAGAGACCGAGCTATAATATACGTATCGTTATCATAATATCGATATCGTGTCGATGCGATAGGATAATAAAAACAATGCCACGTGAGAGCCATGATCGGCTCTACTCCCTGAAACAAACTCACTGAAATGTCAAGTGATCTATTTTAGTTCCAAATACCGTTATGATACAATCTTTATCGGGCAAAGACATTTCAGCAGATATGTCACTCAAAGCTAGAATAAACATAATATCTATATCAGAATTTCTGAACTTGGAATTTGTTTTCCATTTGATAAAATACTGCTTATTTGTAGAATTAATATCTAAGGGTCATTTCATTTGTAAGTAATAAATGTAGAGCTCGTCACGAATAAGCTAATTTTATTTTTATTATAAAAATGCTTTAGAAAAACAAAACATGTTAAAAGATTGCATTTAAACAGTATCTTCAAAAAAAGTAAATTAATAAAAACAACGCAGTCATACTAAAATAATGCCTATGTCAACAAGAAAATGAAAACTATTGCGATTTTGTCAATACAAACGCTAGAAGCAAAACTTTTCCTGTAGACACTTATTATTCTATTTTATCAGAAACACAAAAATATTAATAAGTAACAATTTTTTATTGCGCATCTGAGAAACTTTTTAAACTTATTATATTTAAATACGATTGCCAAGATAAATACGTGCGACGCTCTCTTCAAAGAACTTTTCATTAAACATTTTATTTACTTATTCTGATGTCTGTTGAGAGAAAATTTTCCTCAACAATTAAAATAATAACTACAATAATTGTTATCCATCAAATGATATCTTTGTTAAAAGGTAAATAATAATGTGTCTAACGAATTTAGTAAGTACACATTTTGTTAATATTTTTGCTATAGCGCATTGATATTTGATAATCCATATAGAACTATGTATAGGTAGGTATTGTTCGTATAAACTAAGAAGGAAATTATAATAAGGACTTTTCAAAAAGCAAAACTGTTTTGTACATTATATCTATACGCAGGAATAGTAAATTTTGTTTCGTAATATCAGAGTTAGTTTGATAGTGGGATATCATACGATTTTGCAATCTTATCGTGTGAATATTGTGTGATTACTGATTACGACAAAAACGTTAATGTATTGCAAAAGATTTTCGTACTTTCAGTGCCTTTAACTTTTAAATCTTGATAGTCAATATCTTATCACCATTGTATAACATGATACAATCTGAGATTTAAGTCATTGCCACAATTGTATTATGTGCGTAAAAATTTACTGTTTCTGGTTTATACGCAATATTGAGGATGTATTTTTTTAATTAATTTATTTATGTAGTATATCCTTTCGTTCATTTGGAATAATAAGAGTAGTTTTATTATTTTTGTTGTAAGCGGTTCTTGAAAATATTAAAATTAAAAAGTATTTACCTGTAAGTATGTACTATGTTCAAAATGTAATCGGAAAAAAAAATATTTTACAATGCTGTTTATTGTTTAATGTACTTATTGATTATTTTGCGAATATGACGAGAATTTTTAAAAAAATATTTCGTCTTATCTGATTGAATGTATGTTTTTAACAACGCCGGTAGAGGTTTAAGGTGTGTACAACGTAAATAAAGCGTTACTTTTTATTCTTTAAAATAATTGTAAGATACATAATATTATATATTATTAAATTCAGACTAAGTTGTGCAATTATTTTTGAACTCAATGGTAAACAACACTTAATTATTTACATTCGATCCTAACAGTAATTTATATAATTAAAATAATTGTTCAGCACTTTTGGATTTTATTAATAATTTCTTAATTTTAAAATGCAACCTTCATGAAAGTGAAAGAATTTGTAAAATATTAAAGTCAAATATTTATTAAAATATCAATGCGGCCGTTACGAGTTTTACCTTGGAATTTTGCATGAATGTAAGTTGGTGTTAATAAACATAAAATGACAGTGGATTAAAATTTAAAAAATGTAACCTTGTCGACAAGGAGGCCTGTGTTATGACAATATTTCTTAATAGATGCGAAGGACGGCCGGCGGAGCGGGTGGCGACTAGCGATAGGTGTAAGTGAGTCACTTTCCCGACAACTTTCATTCATTTTCCGGATCAGATTAATGTCAGGAATGTTTGCCAAAATATCTTAACGAGCGTGCCAAAATTTGTATTACCGAGAAGAGAAAAAAGCTGTCATCGTCGTCTAGACGGCCCATCCAGACGTGACGTGACAAGGAGACTTACCTGACGCTCTGTTTGTATAATCACTTTGAATGCGTTTTTAACGCTAGGAAAAGTTATATTTCCATGAGCGTTTGCGTAATCGTCACAGCGTAATATTATTTGTGTAAATTAAGCGGAGGACGCCGAATATATTTAAAAATATACGCATTTGCGCATTAATAGTCCTAACTCCTACCTATACTGATGTAGAGCCCGTGGTAGAGCTGAGTTTGTTTCTTTGATTGAACGCGCTAATCGCGGGAACTCATTATGTGAATTGGAAAATTCTTTACAAGTTAATATTCCATGTATTGAGGAAAGCTTTTTGAGAAGAAATGTTGCATCACGCTAAGATCAGAGAGGAGAAGCAATAGAACTGTTGTAAAATGTTCTTTTTAGAAACCTCCCGTTGCGTGCGATGCGTTCCAATACTTAGTTATTTATTCCTCAAATTAATGTAGTGGAAATCTGAAATTGTAAAACCTATAGTTTGGTATTAATATAATAGATATATTATTTTTGAACTGGATCAAGGTTTTGGCTTGAAGATCACGAGTCGCGATTTTTAAAGATTAAAGAAATTCTTTCTCTTTTCTCTTTAAATTGCAAATTAATAAACTTCAAACTGCTATGAACTTAAAAAGTATAATATAGGTACCTAGTAAATTTAAAAGCTACAACCAAAATCGATAAGACGTTTTGTAAGATATTCATTTTTCTTAATTTTGTGTAAAAGTTCTCTTCTGTGTGTGTGAAATGTCTTCGTCTTGGTTTAGGTAGTATTATTCATTCAAAAATTAAACTGTTTTTTGGCACCTATAATATCTAAACAATGGGCTAAAGTAGATATTGAAAAAACACGTTTTAAATACTTTAAAATGTTTCAATATTAGGTGGTTTAACCTTTTAATGATTGAGTATAATGATATGCATTTCCATCGAGAAGTTAACAACAAAGTATGGTAGTAGAGTACAATTTATTAATTGTTTTTTGATGAGTAGTAGCCAATATATATGTAATTGAGTTATAGTCTTTAACATACGTTTCTTTTTTTAGGTTTAATAGCTGTATTTAGGAAATGTAGCCTACGTTTATCTTCATATGAAGTAAAAACCATTTATAAATGTAAATTCCTAATTGATCGCTGAGTCATCAATTGTTTTTGGTTAAATTATTGATGTTTACGAGATGATCTTGTAACCCGCAGTCGTGTTGCTAATAATATGTTAATTATTACTGTCGCCAATATCGGTTTTACAAATTACATTCTTATCTCTTCGTTTTGTTTTTTTATACGTTGACACTTCGAACTTTTAATGAATGAAATCAATAGTTTACCATTAGGTACGATTGTCTTATAGCATAGAAAAACCGCAGAAACCGCATGTAAATCTATCGTCTAGTGTTATTTACTCCCTCGGGATTTATTAAATTGCATGAAATTTAAACAGAAGCATTTAAAACCAAAATTATCAGATATCTTTTCTCTCAAGTTGATTATATCTCAACAATGTACATAAAGTGAATACGTGCAAACGAAACATTTAGCGAATATCGTTATAAATTTTTTCTGAACACTGCATATTATTATGTTGTTACTACACGGGTTGTAAAACACGTTAAAATTACTCGCTCATGATATTTTTAGTTTTTACCTTTATATTATGTCTTGTTGGTTGATGTTAATCACAAAAATATGATGGGTTAGTGTTTTAAATTTTAATTAAAGTTGTTTTTGATTCCATAAGATATTTGAATTATATCTAATAAATCCACATATTATGGCTTTTAATGTGTGGAATCATTTTAAATATTAATCAATTTATAAGGGTACGAAAATGTATTCGAACTTCGTGTTTCCTAAAAAAATTCAGGCACTTATGTTGCGTCATTTATATTTGAGCCATAGATTTGGATTAAAAGATAAATCACTAAATGAGTTTTGAAACTGCTTGAAAGGACGATCCATATTTTAAATGAGATCTTTAAAACTTTAGGCAATACTTTCATACTTATCGCTTTTAATTTGTTAAATCTATTTAAATAGATTTAACGTCTAAAGTAATTTTACGATACTAGCTTTTAACGTTTAAAGTGAAACTTTTATTACATCGTCTCAAACTTTTTGGTCTGTGTAGCGCATGTCGCGTGTATCGCGGCTGCCGAGTAGGTATACCTGCTCGGCAGCCGACCATCACGCGACATGCGCTACACAATGCAGTGTTCGGAACCGTTCGAACAGTTTCACTTTTACCGTGGTTTCATAAAACCACACAACATTTTTTTTAGCTCGGGAAATTGTTTTTCGATTTAAGAATATATGTAAATGAGGCTTTAAATACCTACAACAAATTCGGAAACCATTCAAAATATTTGAAAGGGAAAGTAGTACGTTCGAATGCTCATATTTTCAATTATTAGGAGATGAAAATAAATATAAAATAATGTTTGATATCTCTACCTTCTTAAGTAAATTATGGTCAACTTCTTATATTGTAGCTACATAGCTAGCAAATCGGTATTCACAAACATAAAGTAATGATGGCTGATTTCTATAATGATAATAGACGTGTGGAATGTGTCACTACATAATAAAATACATATCCTCACATGTATACGTATAATTGAGTACAAGAATAATTCTAATTTGTGGAATATTTATGCGTTTTATTATACAAGATTGTTTGTGTTGTGTGACCGCGCATCGTGCAAGGAATGAAAACGCGCTGGTCTTCTGATTATTGCGCGACATTGTATATCGTAAGTAATTGTAATACTCGTGGGTAACCGTTCACCTACATATATTTGTTTATATTATTTTAACACTATTGTCTACTTCATTAAACACGCCGACCACGCTCGGTGTAAACACGTTATTTTATAATATGCAACGAATGAGATATTTTTGTCATATGGCTATTTATCATGTGCCATATTTATGATTTAGATTTAAAATAAAAAGTTTTATCATTACATCATTAATGTTAATAGGTTAGGGCCATAATAATATGATGTAAAAATGTATCATAAAGCACTTTATTTTTATTCATATTACTTATATCATTGATATTATTATTATTCATAAGATATAGAAATAAATAATTGTCGAGCTTCTGATTATAGCATATATTATATCTATATGACTTATGATTTCATTTTTCTCAAAGTAAACAGTTGTGAAGAGTAAAACGTTTGCAGCGAAACATTACAGTCCCATTATGTTCAAAACTATAATAAAACAACAGAATGAAGTGCAGAACAGAACTAACAAGTTTTATTATTTGAAACATATATATATACCTATATCACCAAACCAGCCAGTACAGTAAGAAGTTCACATATAACATATTAGATATTATTTTTAACACCCCCACTATATCTAACAATGTTATATTGATAAGTGTACAATAACATAAATATGCTGAACCCCCAGTTGTAATTGTAATCTTCACATCGCCAGAACATAAAACTGACAACTTTTCACTGTTTGCAACGATAATTTCCTGTTTCTGATCATAAGACGCATTCATAACCCAACTTTCATTTGCCGTAAGGTGTACACTGGCTCCAGAGTCAATATACCATGCATTTTTATTGAAATTCCCGCTTAGGAACACAGCACTAAAAGCATTAGACTGCATTCGGGGTTTTTCTTTGGAGTTCGACGCGTTTTCGTTATTTGTACATTGATTTCGATAGTGTCCTTTTTGTTTACATCGGTAACATGTCACTGTCTTCACCTTGACGTTTGATTTTGACGGATCGACAATGTTACCAACATTGACATTTTTTCTTGACGCCATTTTATTTTTCATGTACTTCGAACGAGCTGCGAATGCTCCGCCAACTTCATCATGTTCCTCTATGGTTGACTCCATGTCTAACAATTTCGACTTTATAGAATCAGCCGTTATGTTAATGCCTGAATGCTCTATTGCCATGATCATCGGTGAAAACCGCTCTGGTAATCCTGCTAATAACAATGAGCCTGTCCACTGGTCATCTATTTCAAAACCTGTGCCACATAATTTTTGAGCCGTGTCAATTATTTGAGTCACATAGGACGTCATTGAACTGCAGTTTTCCAGTCTTATCGAAATTAGATTCCGTAACAGATTTATCCTTCTTGAAAAACCGTTGTCATCGAATAACTGTTGTAATTTTTCCCAGAGTTCTTTTGATGTTCTTACACTTTTTACATGTACAAACAAAGACGGATCGATTGTCATAATCGGGTTTTTTCGTCATCTGCAGCTCCTACGATTGCTCCTTCTGGCTTTACACAATGTTTCATGCCTTCAAGGATTAGGAAATTCTCTGCCGCGAAGCACCACTCGCTGTAATTTTCCCGTCCACGTAATTTAGGTACATTTATCAAGTAGTTGGCCGCCATCGTAATTCCAAATAAAAAATTTTATTTCACGAATATCCAACAACACAATGAAAAAACGTGTTGAAAAAAGCTTTTTAACACTCGTACCAAAACGAAATTCTTGTTAAAAAAATCTGCTTTTTTACTGATTCTCTGGGCCCATAACCTATAATAAAACAACAGAATGAAGTGCAGAACAGAACTAACAAGTTTTATTATTTGAAACATATATATATACCTATATCACCAAACCAGCCAGTACAGTAAGAAGTTCACATATAACATATTAGATATTATTTTTAACAAAAACAATGAAGTTAAACGAGCGGCTAATTGAGGAAGTTAATTCGTAAGTGCGATTAAAAATGATAATCGTTGCATAGCGTCAAATGCATATCGTAAATCGTGAGTGTTGCGTTGTGCCGGCGAAATGTAGCAGGACACTTATGTCCAATTCAGTCGTTGGTTCATTGCCCCGTTCGTAACAAACGATGCGGCGTGTGACGTCACGGCATGTGCAATGCACTCAAATTGCAACGAGATGAGTGTGAAGTACATCAGTCGCGTGTTATCAAGGACGCTTCTTGAGATGCGACGTCTTCGCAGTTACTCATAGATCAGTATTGGCAAACGGCGCCACAGGACGACGGACAGATACTATTTTGTTTGATGTTCAGGATGTAACTAGAAATAAGCGGTGCTCTCTGTACCTTGTATATCAATGCATGCAATTTATCTTGCATAAGATATAAAAGCTCTTGAAATTCAATGATTAAAAATATGTTTTCATAGACTGAGACTGTATAGTATACAAACGGTTAGCTCCAGCTTCCAACGGTAAAAGCATTTAGAAATCGGTAGAGTCCAGGTTCCATCGATTAATGCTGAAAAGCCAAAAAAACTCTTAAACATACGAATGGTAGAGCAATTCATATAATCTAATTATTCTTTGGATAAATAGCCTTTAATTGATTCATAGAAGAGTGTACGTTACCATTTCATAAAATATAACTAACTGCGTAAAAACAAAGCATACAAAATATAATTCCTGCTTGGCAAACTATTACTAGTAGTAAAGGCGATTATTTACTGACAGTCTGTTTATTTTAATAATTAAGAAGTCGAGTCTACGAATGTTTTTTTACAAATGGTTGTTTCTGATATTTAATTTAACGTGGCTTATTATCAGAGAGCTAATTGAAATGACCACTGCCGTATGTTCTCACTAAATATTAGTGCACTCAATTACCGCCCAACAACTCGCTTCCATGAAATTAATCGAGGTCAAAGAATTTGAGTGCATACATCTCAATTAAAGTGGACGCTTGTTACATATGAATAAGCAACGTTCTAAAACGTATTCACTTTGTTAAACACACTAACAATAGGTTTTTTATTCATGTCGATTCGGTTCGTTTGATTCTGTGTTATTCGTAATCGCTTCGCGCCCATCGTATTCGGACAATAGGCATTAATTTTGAAAAACGCGAGATAGGAATGTCGTCGGCGCAGATTCGAGCAGGTAGAATTTTTAGCGCCTTTATGATCAGATCCTGGCGTGTCATAAGCCACCCACGGGTTCTAATTAAGCCGGTAGCCAACAAAGGCGCCGGGCTGACCATAACGCTGTCGGATTATGCGGCGCGAGAGACGGGTCGTCGGCCTTAGGTGCCCTCGCGTGCTACAATTGCATACAATACGCCCCCGCGCGACCCGACAAACCAAAAAGTTAGAAATGTGTGGCACGTCGAGATGCCTCACTCGCGATACCATCTCGCCCATCTACCGATCCCCAGACGCACCTACGGCCAATCGAACCGAACGTGTTGTAACCAGAGATTCGGAGTACATCCGCCCGTTGAGATGCAGGCGCCTGATTTTAATTAGATGTGTAAAGTTGCGGTGAATTATTGCGCTCCTTAAAGAATTTTGTCGCCTCGATGTATACCGAGAAGCGGTAATGCGGCCCGAAAGATCGAATTTATTTTATGGAATATTTCGGCTCCGCACTGATGTTCGGGAACGTTAAAGTAGTTCGGTCGATTATTATCTTTATCTGAGATTCGAATCCGAGATAAGGCAGTTTTGTGCGGGTCGCGAGTGAGTTATGGAGTGCCACCTACGTGCCGCTCGGTCGCCGGCTCGTTATGAACTTGAATTAAATGAATGACGCATGTATGAATGGAGAGGCAATGAATGTGAGTCGGAAGCGCGAACGGTGTTTCAGCACGCTAGCCCATCGGCCGGCACACGTGCATCCGCCCTGCTAACGCGATGCGCTCACACCGCGACCCTACACAACACACAACAACACATGCTAAACACTATGTTATATTCTATATTATCACGATTGTCTCGAATATTCAACACATGAGGCTAAAAAGAATACGTAAACAAATGTTGTTATAACGAATGAAAGGCGAAAATTAACATGACCACTGCGAGCTGCGTAATAAAATGTCAAGTATTGTAAAAAATTGTGATTAAGCGTTTTCGTTTTCATTGTGCATATAAAATGCATCGCAATATTTATAACATTAAAAAATAATGACCAACCGATCATAAAATTATATGTTATTGAGAAGTTGTCATTGTTATGAAATAACGCTGAAGAAAATGCGGTTCTCATGGTAAAAGGACACCTTGATGCAGATTAATGCACTCAGTATGGCACATAAGTATGAGTTGTCACAATGTCGTTCACCTGCGTAGTTGAAAACTTTATGACATATAACTTTTAAAGGGACACTTATGATAAGCGATCATAAGTCGCTTTGAAAGGTTCGTTTGCGTCATGCGTGGGCATGTTTAAATGTCCCATTACTATTATAGCTTTTGTCTTACATCAATTATATTATTCATAGGCCAGGGCTTCGCGTTCTTAACAATAAACGTGCGGTTTGCTTACAAAGTTTTTATTATAATGTTAGAAATCATCGGGGAATGCGGTTTAAGTAAGTTGAAAGTTATAAAAACGCATTGCGGTTATAAGAAGTCTTCATACTTCATCCTTTAATGATTATTGTTTTTTTTTTAATAACACATTTTTGAAATGTATTAAATACAGGTGTATGCAATTTATGAAAAGACTTAATTTACATACCTACTACATATAAAGATTAATATTATGAGACGGTTAGAAAAATCATTTATTTATTAAACTATCGTTTTGCATAAACGCATAGATCATTATAATCATTATAATATGAAAATATAGAAATTGGTAGCTCTAGTTCTGAAAGCTTTTTCTGTAGAGAAGAGCCGGCCTTAAAGCCCACGTTATTATTAATAATGGTGTTGTATTTTTAAAAACAATACAATAATTTCTGAGAATAAACTGTTTCATTATGCGATTATAATATAATTCAATCGATTAGTTTATCAATCATTATACATAGGTGGGTACAATAATCGAACCAATCGGCATCGATCCATAGGTAAATATTTATACAGTCATTTATTATACAATTTAGATTATACTCGTTATATGAATAGGTCTTGATGTTGGTACAATAGTGGAAGGCAAAGCGATTATCTGGAAAAATTATATAAAATGTAAGGAAATTTCATGTTACTCTTATATCTATCTAGGAATTTTTATGGTGCACTTTACTGTGCTAGTTGCGTAGATATTTATATGGTTTTTATGCTAGACTAGCTGCTCCGCGCGGTTTCACCCCCGTGGCTCCACTCCTGTTGGTCGTAGCGTGATGATATATATCTATCCTATAACCTTCCTCGATAAATGGGCTATCTAACACCGAAAGAATTTTTCAAATCGGACCAGTAGTTCCCGAGATTAGCGCGTTCAAACAAACAAACAAACTCTTCAGCTTTATAATATTAGTATAGATAATATTAGCTCATATTATTGAGATTGAAAAAATATAAAGTTTGTCAAGATAGGTTTGGTTAGTCACAACTTCGTGAATACTATACTTTTCGCTGGTAATAATAAAAATATTTTGTTTTTGGTAAGAAAATTATTTTATGTAGAAGTTTAATGAAACTGCAAGAATAAAAAGAAAATAATTTTCATTGCATCCTAAAATTGATATTTTAATTTGATGACCTATATTAGCATAGAAATATAAATTCAGAACGATTTGTGCATTAATATGCGAATGTTGTCTACAATTGTTTCGGCGTGGCTCGGTGTCAGGTGGCAGGCGGAACCGCGGGGCGGAGCGGTATTGTTTGCGATCTTGCGTATGTTTACGTAATTAAAGCATGCTATTGCGTTAATGAATCATTTTCCGCTGGAATATTTTGCTCTACATACCTTTTGGCACACCGAATCGGTTTGTTTACGTGACACATATCAGATTTTTAACAGTTAAGATTTTTTATTGATATCATTTTGGTATTGTAAACATCCCTCAGCAAAGTAAAGGAGGAAAATGTAATAGCGTATGAGTGGTACGAGTGTGGATATAAAAAGTAGAGATGGAATAATATGCGTTATTTTATTTAGATGAATTTTTTCTCAAGTCTCATGTGCTCATGCCTAGCCTTTCATTCAAAATAATTTATAATTACTGGTTTTGTACACAAAATTAAGTTAATATAGATTTAGGGGTTATATCCATTGTTTCTGCGTAGATTGAATCATTTTGCTTGTTTACCTTTTACCGTGGTTGCCTGGAAGAGATCACTATTAAGTGATAAGGCCGCCAAAATAGTTGTACTCTGTTCTATGTTTATTGTGTAAGTAGTTCTAAGGCTTCTGTACAACTATTAAAGAGTTAAATAAATAAATAAATAAAATTGAATATTATGTTGCATACTCGTGTGATTAGTTCATAGTCATAGTATTTTGAAGAAGTATGATTAAGAATTACATGACCGCAGGTGTGGACCGATAGTTGTTTATTACTGTAATATTGCATAAATTAGTAATAAGTTATTATAATTATGATTCCTATTATTTGTTTAACATAATTGATTGTTATAAAGAAATTGTGTGTTGAAGAAATACATCATCTACCTATTCTTAGCATTACTTAAGATATTTTTATTATAGATATTATAAAGAATTAAAATAAAGTTGAAATATAAATGCAAAGTTTATAGTATTGATTTCCCTCTCGTATAATGTTTCTTGTTGTAAATGTGATCGTCCTGCTACACTGAACATCATGCTATATTGTTACAGAAACAATTCAATGCCATCTCTATTTTCATTAAATAATACTTATATACACGTTGAGAGGAAAATTTTATGTATGACGTTAGTATATTTATAATAACTTTATTAATAATTGCCGTAATAAAGGACACTTGAAAAGTCTTCAGAATCAATAATTTTCCCGACTTTTCATGTACCTATTTTTAAAATATGCAAATTGTCTGTCATGTTTCGTAATGTGTCAGGTTTATTTCATCACTTTGTTATTGATTAGTATCTGTTACGCTGCTAATTAAATATTTACTTGTCTACTTAACCCTTTTTATATTTTTATAGACTACTGTAATTTTTTTGTGTTTCTCTAATACAAAATCATTAAATTTATTTGAAAAAGCCTAAAATTCAAATTTATAAACCAAATCAGATACGACGTAACTACATCTATCATATTTATTAAATTAATAGTCAAGATAATTGATTTGCAATCACTAATGTTTTGTGTTTTTCCTTTTATGTTGACAAAGATAAAGAGCCAATTAGAAAAGTAGATATCGTCAAGGCAAATGTAGATAAAGATTAGCGATTTAATTGTACAATATTTGTATGCTCACTGCATTGGTGTCGATTATGTTTAATTTTCCCAACGCGTATTTGCAAAGTATTTCCAATTATTTGTGTTAGTAATCATCGGTATATGAAATAAAATACCTCTATACAAATATGGTGCCACTTATGATCCGGGTTCAATAAATATTTATCCATACCCAGATCGCGCCAAATGGTGCACTTACAATCACTCAGTGCGCTCCTTTTGGCGCCAAATGTCAATTTTCTAGAGATTACCCGCCGGCCAGCCTTAACAAACAGGCCTGTTGACTGTTCCGCAGAGAAATGTAGTGCTTACATCAATCAGCACTTGGGTCGATAATCGTCTGAAGAGAGAATGTTGATTCGCTTAACAAGTAATGGATCTGAGCACTCTTCTCAATCGCGCGCATAACGTGTTTATGAATAAACACTAGTGTTACTTTCAAACGCTTGTTTACCATTTGCAGCATGCATTTTTAATGTTTAAGGATTTATTAAGCAAATATTGAGGTTTAATAACCCTTCTTTTTAACATGCTGATAAGTTATTGACATTAACGGAAAACTTTGGAGTCATTGTAACTACAACAGCTCATCCTTGTCATTGTTTATCACTCTTTGTTTTATTCAAGCTAATTATTCTTTTTTATAAACTTAGGATAAATTCAAATCTCAAATCAAATTCTATGGACAACAGTTATTATGTAAAAGGTTTTTGTTGTAGAAATGTTCTTATATATGAACACTTTAGTTAATCTCAAGTTGGTGAGACTGTCCGGTTGTACAGTCTGTTGCTCTCCGTAGATGGGCGACATCTCCTGTTTCTCTCAAGTCCACATTACCGTTCCGTAACTTAATATTATATCTATGTTCAGCTTAAACGTATTTACTACATACATAATTGTAATTTAACTCTGTGTTTGCGCCACAAATATGATTGCTTGGAAAATTTAAGCAAATAATAACAGCTCAGATAATTAGATATAGGTACTTTGGATGTTGGATAACTGTTGACAATGTTTCCAAGTCATTAGAATTTCAAAGGAGCTTGCGTTACTGTTACGTTATATTATTATTAACAAAATATTCACCGTGCATCATCATATCGGTTCCCCTTTGGTGTGAATAAATACCGATCTATAATTAATAGAAATAGACTTGAGTCGCTTCTCTAAGCATGTGTATCATAACAAGCATCAAAATAGATCCTTTGGCAGTAGTACGCTCAAAAAGATATCGTGAGTAAGTATGTTGATATAAATGTTACAAAAACTATGTGTTTCGATGCGAACATCACTAAATCCTCGAGACCGCACACTGTCAAAATATTGTCAAAGTAAATTCCACGCGTCCAATAAATTATAATGATTTTCCACTTGGCAATAATCCTAGCGATTTATTTCAATCTCGGTAGATATTAAACCGCATGCCGCTTATATCTAGGCGTCGCGTCATATACATTCGAGGAACGGTTGTTGAACCTCCTTTTATAACGCGGAGTTGGGGTGGCGGCGACTTTCAGTTTCAGAAAGCGCGATGGGTCGGCGGCGGGGTGTCTCAGTGCCGTCACGCGGGGTATATTTAGCGATGATGGAATGTCACACACCCGACCGGAAGTGTCTGTCGATGACGGCACGCGCCCCGCCCCGCTGCAGCGCCCATGCAAGTCATTTGGCAAGGTCCTCTGCGAGTCTACGCGTGTCCGGTCCGCCTGGGAACTGTCACGTCCACGTACTTCTTGACGTTATCGCTTGACGTCATCTCTCCCTTAATTTCAAGTGCAGATTACAATAATAGCGATTGTTATTTATGAGAGATTCGTTTCGGATTCAATTATTGTAATCGTTACATGTTAGTGCATCGGTTGACCCTTTGACTATTATCAGATAATAATTAGAAGACGCTCCGCCCACGCGCCGCCCACGGGCTAGCGGTCATCGGTCAAGTTTCGCCTTCATTTATTGCTAACCAATTTACTTATTTGTATTTTGTCAAAATAAATGTCTATCAAGTGGGAGTCAATATCATAAGATGTGTTGTGTTGATATATTCTTATATTACTTGTTAGGTAATAAACGTTATCGCAAATTTTCGTCGATCATCATAGATTTGACAATAATAAATTTAGTTGACACGAAATCTTAACATTCTTATTTTTACATAATTTCCGCCACTATAAAAGTTAAAAATTAACCAACATTAGGTCACTGGGAGGAATCTAGGTTAAACCTGCTATAAAGTCTTATCTTAAATTACCTTCGCATGAACACGTTACGAGTTATGATAGCGTATGCTCTTTTACGGACTTTTACCCACCATATTCTTACATTATCTGATTATTGAAAAATATCCAGGAATGAGTGAGGACAAGAATAATTGTGTTTCTTTATTCACGAATTTAAAAGCAATTATCCGACGTTAATTGGTTAAAACTGAATTGGTTCTGTACCAATTACATAAGGTGACATTGTACCACCCAAGCGGTGAAGGTGGCTCAATGAAACACATTACGAACTTCTTTTACCTTTTAATTTAGTTCTGAATATGCAATAAATATTGTTGCATTGGCTTTGCAAATGAAGGCGATGACATTTAATTAAAGTGCCTGTGACGTATTTTACATGACAAATGAAGCCACACGGTGTTGTAGTAAAGTGTTTTCGTATTGTTATATGCTACATTGTTAACAATTATTAATCTTATGATAAATTAGAGGTCCGCCCCGGCTTCGCCCGTGGTACATATTTCGCAATAAAAGTTAGCCTATGTCCTTTCTCAGGTATCAAAATAACTCCATACCAAATTTCATGCAAATTGGTCCAGTAGTTTAGGCGAGATTGAGTAACAGACAGACAGACAGAGTTACTTTCGCATTTATAATATTAGTATGGATTTAAACAATAATAAAATTATAATAAGGTGTCAAAAATTAAATAACCTAATTCTAAATAAAAAATCAAACATCCTCTAGAGCAAATTGAATCTTTAATTACAAAGGATGTGTGATTGAATGATTCATCACTATTCACGGGTGGTATTCAGATAAAGATTGGCTATGTGCTACTCGAATATAACGGACTTTTGCAATGGTTCCTTTAAGACGGATCAGCAATTTTGGTGAAAAATAGAAAAATCACAAACCTCAGAAATTCTTGCGTTTATCAAATGTTATTCCATCATGAAACTTACTTACCTACTTTGATCATTTTGTCAATGCAGAATATGCAAAATACATGGTGCAATGGTAGACAATAGTTAATTTACATGTAGGTAAGTCATTAAATATTAGATCTAGCTAGTAATCTAGCTTTTCATAGCTTTCTTCGTCAGTGAGGATGACTTGCAATTAATAATTTTCTTAATATTAATAGAAACACTCAAAAATACTATTGTATTTTGCACTGGTGTGAAGCGAAACCACCCGAGGCGGTGGCCTGGGTATTTTTTATTTGCCGATATCGGTGATCGGCGCCTGCTCCATTAGTCATGTGACACTATCGACATGAGATCGGCCCTCTCGGCCCTCTTTTCATTCCATCGATGCCCGCGAGCCCAAACCGCGTTCGTATGCAAATTTACACGCTAACAGAACGACTGATGAATGATGTACAGCGCTCCTTTTGAGATCCCGCTCCCGACGATTTTTGCCACTACGTGAATATTCAACGATCGCGCAGATGACCGTAATGTCGTCGACCTAAATAAATATTTATAGATATTTATTTTATATCGCGCCGGATAATTTTTTCTGTATTTAATGACTTCATTGTTTTGACGCTTTATTCCGTCTGCTAGACTAATGCCGGCTGCCAAGATATCGCGAGTTCAACATTTATTATGGCCTTTAAATATTCATCACCCTATATATTTTATGAGGTATTTTTAGTATTGCATGTAATTTTAATACCATTTCTCTTGACTGTGAACTTCTTGTCTTTTGCAAGAACTAGGCATTTAATATTTTTTAATACATTATAATATTTAGTAGTTGCTTCCACAGTCCATTACTTTGAGGAATAAAGAAGTCTCTGATTTGTGTTATCCGGACCAGATGTTGCGAAAACTGTAAAACGAAGTGCGCACTTGCGGCGCACGTATGTGAATTGAATTATTGGTCATATAATACCCTCAAAATTGAGTATGTTATGCAATATTCGAGTGTGTAACGTAGTGTGCAGCAGGCACAGGAATAGTGAGCGTCGGTGGCTGTCGGGTCAATGCGCCGAGTTGTGAGTCAGCGCGCGACATACGTACTCTCTATCACATTATTACTTTCTTATAAGGTTGTCGCGTTTAAATAATGCATGTAATGTAACTGGTCGCAATTTGTGCTCTCATGAGGGCGCTAAACTGAGCCGCGGGGTCGAGCCGACCACGGAGCGGTTTCTAAATATGCATTATGCATTGCAAATAGTTTTGCTGACTGACTATGATTACTGCCGCCTTAACCAGTCTTGCCTATAGCGGAATTGTAAAAAATATTTTAAATTACTGCAATATCTGATCTTATTGAAGCTTGCAATTAAATATGCAGATTTGTTATCGCTTTATGATACACTCAAATGAATTTTTATATTTTCTTATTTCTTTACTATCTACCTTTGATATTGAAGGAAGCGTCATTATTTAAGTTTATCCTTAGCCGATGCAAACAATTGTAATGGAAATTGTTAATTAAGGGTTTGTGTGGTAAAAAAGAGCGTGAAGGCACGTAGGGACTCGCACCTCATTCATATCGATTCCATCTTAAACAGGCGCGTCCATCGCATACTAAAACGGGGAGAGCTTTTATCTCTACACGCTACAATAAAACAAAAAATCAACATCATTGTGAATAACTAATCTCGTCTCTTTTGTATTATCAATGAAAATAGTACCTATGTTAGGTGAGAGTTCGTCGCAAACTGTAAATCGTTTAACCACAGCGCCGTAATTTTTAAGCACGTCGACGAGACAAAATGAAATGTTTAAGAGCGACACGAGACCGACATTAAAGACATTATCGTATCGATCAGCGTCCTTAAAGCGGCTTGCAATTAGTGGTTGCTGTTAAACGACGCAAGTATAGACCTCCCGCGCAGCTGCCTCGCACGGCGCCGCCTCCTCGTCTTTATGAAATTATCACTAAATTGAGACAAAGCTTCCATACTGACATGGTAATGATGCGATAATGTGCTAGAGCAATTATCTCTTTTGGTTGTACGCGGAAAGGTTATTTATAATGTACTTTTATAATTTTCGCTTCGTTGCTAATGATTGAGCAATTTTTTAAAACTGAACGAACGTTCATATCAACACTTTTCCTTGAATAAGAGCACGATTACGCAAACAATAAGTACCTATCAAAAGGTTATTGTACTGAATAGCAATCTATTTCTTAATTGCATTGTAATGGATATGTCATTAGCCCAGAATGTTTAAATACCAGTAGGTGCTGACCGTTGCATCGTCAGCGCGTGAATTCGCAAAGGCCCGGCTTTCCTTAAAAGGTTGTCACTTACGAGAAACCTTTCATAACACTTAATAAGATACAGGACGAGTGTAAAATTTCGTGATAGATCCGTGAGAGTAGTCACGAGCCACCCAGAGGCCGTGGGACAGGGGCATTTTATTTCCGCTGCATTATATTTCGTCGGCGCGGATTAAACGGGTTGTCTTTAACGAGCACTCATTGAGTTTAACATCATGGGCACGCGTTTTCGTCACACCTACACCGCAATGTATTTGTTTTATAGATGCCGTTTAATGGCTCCGGTCAGATATTATGACTGCGCGACATTGTTTACGGCCATCTTTTCATGTCTATAAAAGAACAAATGGGCATGTGTAAACAAAATAATTGAAGTATTTATGGTATATCAAAATAATTATGAGTTTGAACATGGATTAATTAAAACTTAATTGAATTAACACTAAGTAAACATTCTCGATTCGTTACGTTAAATAGAAAATATAAACACTATTATCATTATCAATACGACATTAAATATGTTTATTTTGCAATATTATAGTGTACATGTGTTTGTTTATAAATTTATTATCGCATTTTATGCGAATACCCAGACATTTTACGAGGTATTTGGTATTAGAATGGAATGCATGAAAACTAAAGTGTAGTAATTTAGTCTCTACAAAACTACTCTGTTGATATACAACTGTTCGACACATTGGGAGTGTGTTTTATGTTTGTGTCAACATTTTTCAGGTGTGTCTACTGACACAGTTCATTTTTAAACCGGCGAGACAGTGGCGAGTCTATTTTTATAAGTGATAAAGTACCATCATAAATATTTTTTAAGCACCGTGGCGTTAAATACAGAAAGAAAGCAAATAAAGTAGAGGAATCGAAATTTTGAACAATATTTTTAGAAGTCAACTCGAACGCTTTTTTATCTTAATTGATCAATATTTTTCTGAATATATTCGTAAACGTAGTGTAGACGGCTGGTTGACGAGTAATTGTGCACCATAGCGGTGGAAAGATATCGATCCGACTCGAATCGCAGCTTTCCAAATAGGGAGCCCGATTTCCCAAATAGGCAACAGTCGGACGGTTGCCGGCATCGCAGGCCGCAGCGCCACTATCGAGGACGCAACATTTTCCATTGTCTACACGTTTTTGCTCTCTGAAACCTATATTGCATCTTCATCGAGGACGTCCAGTGTTTATCTATAGACGGTGTCAGTGCACCGTTCGTTTGTCGTCAAATTCGATGTAAACTCGTTTTAAATATCATGTCTAGGTTCCTTTATGTTCAAAGATGTAATTTTGTGAAATTATTTTAAAATCTATGACAAAAAATATAAAGTGCCAAGAATTCGATGGGTCAATATGGACTTAGTACGAGGCGTGGAGGCTGTAAAAATGATGTGATCTACGGCATTGACTAATCGCTCGTGACTGAATACTATCACTTCGTGACCTCCAGTTACCCTCTCTGGCGTCAGTCGAGATAAATGGCATATACTCGTACATAGTGTGTGCGGGGGCGCAGTCTGCCGGTACGACCTCTCTCGTGGGACTCTGTTACACCCACTGTAACCGCATTTACTAATATTTCAAGCGATTTAACTGTACGTTTATCTTTATTTCAGACATATTTATACTAGCATTTCTTCTGACGGAATAGAATTTTATTATGATATGCGCTTGCGAATAAGCGCAGCGCCGGTCGATGGAATGCAGCCTTGGGGATCGATCGTTGTGCTCAATGGGAGAAATATAGTCACGAAATCAATAAGTACTCGTTGGCAGCGCTCCGTTTATTAATCCCAATTGAAAGTCAATTGGCAGTAAATCCTTTATTATTGGCATTTAAAGTTCGCTAGACATTATGTGGAGATATTATTGTGTTGCAATCGTCATAGCGAGGATGTGGCAGATTTTGTTTAAACGCGAGGATTATGCATGCGTGCATACGGACGGCCCTGAGAAATATGTGGTATTGTATTCAAATGAAAAGACGCGTCAGCATGCCATAAGTGGCGTCGTTCATAACCATGCAATGTTCTGAGCTTTCGGCTCGTTGAGAAGTCAAGGCGGTATCACACGCTGAACATGAAAGTATTTGTAAAATGAATGTACTTTTGGCGTACGATTTGATATGCAACCAAATCGTCCGGAAGGTTACGGTTTATATTAAAAATTTATATACTTCAAGCTGTTGTAAACGTTGTAATTCGACTGTCTTGGCGTTTGTACATTCGAGATTTTACAAGAAACATAAAACTACAATTTTACTTTGATCATATTTTTAGGTCGTCTGAGCAGTGAGCGGTAAAGACGTAGGATTAAAATTAGGAAATTTATATAGCTAAGGTAGGTCCAAAAGTTTGATACCAAATTTAGATCGTAATTGGGTCAACGAGAGGCGACCGGGGATGCTTTATATCAACAAATATTTTCAAAGATCATTTTCCTTAAGCATTATTTAAATACGCAGTTATTTTAATATATTTTACGGTACTCATAAACGTTTCTTAACCGAAACGGAGCCTGCGCATTATATTTTATGGTTCACTAATTAATTATCTGCGCATGAAGTACATTAAGTTCCTATATTGTGTTGATACATGAAACGATCTGGTACTAGTTATACTAGTTTGGTGAAATAACTAAATACGGAGACTATCTTTATGTTAGCGTGTACGGTAGATACATGGCCAATGAGATGTATCATTTCCACTAGAAATAGTCGCTCTGTATAAAAATCAACGAGGCTATTTTCAATACTCATGCTTTATTCAAAGACTAAATGAATAAAACGGATTATTAAATTGTTTAAAGAGTTTTATGGCATTAAATGAAAATTGAAATACGATTGGACGCTCTATGAAAATCAAGGAAGTAACCGGAGCATGCGCTTCACGACCCATAGTAATCGTTGCATGCCATATTGTATACTTTATTAGCGTAAATGTTGGCATCTCTGCTCGCCCATTTATCTCCATATAATTAAATGATCAAGTGAAATTATATTTAGCTCAGTAAACGAGGCCGGGTCCGCGTCGTTCGTCGTATACTCTTTCGCCATCAAACTATAGTGGAAACCTCACGAGAACTTAGCGTCGAACAAGACCGCCCGCGAGAGGTGACGATGACACAACATAACATTACATGCAAGCGGAGTGAATTCATTGAACACTTTACTGACTAGGTGTGGAGAATAAATCCGATCGCCGGCGTCGGTGGGCGCGTTTATCATCGTTACCCTTCTGCTCTACATCGCCAGGGGCGTAGTTCTGCCTTTCCGACGCATAAACTTGTTACTCAATTGCTAGACCTCACTCACGTGGAAGTCTTTAAAGTCTGGAGCCTGGGTAATTTATATGTTCATAAAGTTTGCGCAGAAGACTCGGTATTTTGAACGCGTCAGTCGATCGAAAAGCTCTTTAACTCCGATAAAATTGAAACACAAAACCATTAATGAAAGTTTTGCGTCGGTGAAATCGCTAAGGAAAAATCTTAAGTCTTATTAACATAGTAGAAAAGCTAGTTTATTCATAATTGGCGGTTGTGCCCACCCCGGCGGCCGGCGCACTGAGTGCGCCCCGCCCGTCGCATGCGTTGTCGTTCAAACATATTGCGATCATAATATCACGCGAGATCGACGCGCTCTGTACACAATTAAAATTTGCATTCATGTTACCTGATTGATAACATTGTTATAGGTGTGTGGCCGCTCTTCGATTGCGGCGTATTTGTGTTTAATTAAACATGAATTTATTAAAAGCGATGTACCTACACTTATGGGGGATTGGCAGTTATATATTTATTATTTAAGTTATGCAGCATACAATTTGAGGTCCTATGTCTTTCACATTTGTGGGTAGTAATTAAATAGGTATTCATTAGAAGATATGAGAATTGAGAGTAGTCGTGGAAAGTAACATGCACCATCTAATTTCGTGTCTTAACGGCCGCGGCGCGGCGACTCATTTTTGTAAAAATATTCTATGTTTTTATGAGGTGCAACTGTGATACGCTCATCCTACAACTATTTGTAGAAAGAATCTTAATAAATTATATGCGATATTTTTGTGGAGTATCTTGGCTCCCATCCACTATTTGCTACTAGATATTATGTTATTTAGCTAATAATAATCGATTAGGTGATGAAATAATCGCCATAAAATGTGATTATTTTGGTTATTATTTTTATACAGACAAGAACTCGTTACTTTTACACTGTATTAAATAAAAAGATGATACAAGGAATTCATATAATCATTCTGAGTGTATCATTTGGAAGCAGTTATATTTTCTTGTAGCTAATTGGTTGTTTTTCATTTAACAATGAGTAAACTGTTTTTATAAATTAATTCGCTCAATTGAATGTGTCCACCTACGTTTAATTTGTCTTAGTTGTATACGCTTAAGTATAATTTATAATTTGTTTTACCCAACCACCTTCCGTATATATAATATTTTCATTTCATATATGTTCCTCTAATTGGTCGTCAATATTGGCTTTTCGTTATGTATATTTTATCGTGGAAATTAGCATATGACTTGAATGTAAATACACTGAACGACACGAACCAGTCACCAATGCTCGCAAAAGGCGCCAGCTATCAATGCAACTAGGATAAAATATAAGGATAAAGTATATTAATAAACAGCTATTAATAAATAATATTAGCTAAACAAATATAATCTTATTTAACTTTAGTAACATAGAACATCAATTTAGATTATACAATCTACATACAAGTACATACAAGAAAATTATAAGAAATTTAAGGCCCCAATAGCTTCTGCATATCCAATATGTTTAAGGTTTCCTTGCTTAAAAAATATAGGTACAGGAAATAAATATTCCTCGCTCCATTCATCATGTTACGCGAACGTAGACTATTTTCAAATCGCCATTTTATTAATTCTGTCAATTAGTAAAAGCATTCATATAAATAATACTTAGTATGTACATAGAAACCAGTAATAAACTGTTTTTGATCAAGAGTAATAGTGGATGAGTATTCAAAGCCTCTATCTTTATTTAAAAGAGAGCTTTAATCTAGAGGAGCTTGTAAAATTATTAAAAAGAAGAATTAGAAAATAATTGAAAATTTTCAATGGGTATCCTATATTTCATATTACCACCGTTTAATTGGTTAAGGAACATCTTGATGAAATCGGCATGTTGTAAAACCAAAAGGAATGAAGAAATCGCACATAATATGTTAACCCAGCCATAGTGATGAATTATTATGTTCTAGATCCGCAAAAGGAGGTGGAAGTCTACACCTATAGTGGATTAGTATATATAATTAATCACATTTAAAAATCACTACAATGAAACTTACAACGTCGAAGAGTAAGGAAACACAAGGTTGTCAACCTTGCAGGACATATTTCGCATTGTTTAACCAAGTAAATTGCAAATAACAAAAAACTATGTCCTACTTGTTAAAAAAAGTATAGCTATGTAAATTCCATAATAAGTAAACGACCCTGACTTATAAAGTAAGGCGAGATATCGGTTATTGATGTACAATTATTTATTTATAGAACAGTAAGTGAAAGAGGAATTTAATTAAATATTGTAATAATATGTTTATGACGAGGTTGGAAAATATAATTAATGGCGTTCGATGACGTCACAATTGTCCATAACGTACCATACCTACATCAGCAGTTTTGATTTTTTCTTGCATTAAAACGCTATTGATGTAATATTTATGTTTACATTAAATGTACCTACCATGCGGATTCAACTGCTTGCAAAATCGCGGGCAAAAACGACTAAAAATCCATTACTTTTTAAGATTTCGTGCAACCTTTACAGTTTGATTTTTGAAGTGAAAGTGAAAGCTTTTTTATATCTACTTCAATATTAAAATTATTGAGCGTATTTAATAATATTTGTTTAAAATGTTTTGAGAAAGGTTTTTTCCAAAATTAAAAATAAATATTACCTAAAAAGATACCATAAGTAAAAAATCTCAGTTAACTGGACAATTATTATATTGTCCAGTTAACTGAGATTATCTTTTCAAAAACCCAATAATAATAACTGTACTTATAATTATTATCGTGTGATAAAATAAAAAAACTTATCAACCACTGTCAATGCTGTTAATTTAATAACTCAATTTAAACAAAAACGTATTTTTTGTCAAATGTCACTGAATTATATTCACGTAAGGCACATTTAGCCAATTAATCTTTTAAGTATCGCGGCATAAATAATTATAGCACCAGACCAGTAATCATTAAAAATAAACCAAGTCTTGCATAATTAATTTGCTTATATCTTTGTTTAAATTTTGGTACAAAAACGTTCAATGTCAGGTGTTTCTGTTTCTGATACATATTATGATATAAAACTGGGTATATCGAATATCACCAACAGGTGTTTCTTGTAGCTAATAAGAATTATCGTTGCGCATCGATTTAATCGTCGGTACCGATCGCGATAGATCAACCACGCCACCCATCGTGAAGGAAGCGAGCTACATAAGGAAAATTATTAATTATTATTTGAATATGATAAAAATATTTCCTTATTTTAAATAAAACTTTCATGCACATTTGTCTTGGAACTAGAATAGTTTCGATTACACAGCGAGACTTTCGTTTTTCTATTAGATTTTCTATATTAATATTACGATGAAGAGGCATCAGTAATATTATAATAAACACGTTATGGTAGTCTGTACACTCCATTACTTGTAGCCAGACGAGAGGTCTGTAGTGCTTCATTAATTTTTATAAATCTCAGACGTATGTAGTTTTCTATAAGAAACGAGACGCCGATAAAATAAATAATGGATTGTCACACGATAAATTGTTTGTACCTACACCTTAGATGGGAGCGTATTTCTCGGTACAGTGGTAAAGTTAATTAAACGATTTGTTTAACTCATGCATATTCCTGTACTTATGCTTAACAAGAAGGATCCAGTGTGGGAATTGTTTTCCACATTTGTAGATGATGAAATTGACTATTGGCTATATTGCTGCCTTAAGAAACTATTATGACATTAATAACAGAATGCACAGTTCGGCACAATGCAATTCTTATTAATTTAGAATGTTAAAATGTTAAGCTGTTTCAACCCTTTGTGATTTATTAGAGTCAAGTTCGTTCAGTGAGTCGGCCACGTACCTCTCTCTATGACATGTAAGTCATACTTATCGTGATCTATGACATGACAATACAGTTCCAACCGTGAGGTCATGCATGCAATGCTCCGCAGATTACCGATGGAAGCTATGTTTTGTATTTAGGTAGCGCTACCAGTTTCGAATCGACAGTTTCTCAAGAGTAACATAATATATTTGCAATATTATTATGCGCTCTCCTCAAAGTGGGCTCGAAAGTTATTTAAATGACACACTTGAATTTTTGTTTTTGTATTAAATTGGATACATTATTACTTAAAAACATATTATTCAAGTGAGATCGTGGTGATTTTGGCAAATTTATCGATATTGGACGATTTAAAATTAAACAAGTGCATATATATTTGGTAGGAATTTCCATAAAGAGATCGCGAAAGAAGTACAAGACGAGCGTCGCCAATACTTCATTTCCCTGGCGAGGCGCTTCTGGCGCCCGGCCAGCGGTTCCGAGAACGAGGCAGAAGGTTACGCGATGTCTCGCCTCACTTTATATGCCTAAATCATCTCACAGATCATATTTTTACGGATATTTAACTCTCGTATATCGTATAAAACGCGACGGAGGAGTGAGTGTAAAGGGTTGTGACGAGTTGAGTAATGGCTTTTGTTTTGGCAGCGATCGCAGTCGAAGAAAGAGAATCTTTGCCATGATCGATTGCAAGCCGAGACGTATTAATTTAACCGTCTTTTTGGTTTGATTATTTTCAATTGAATGAATAAACGGACGCGTTGACACTTATATTGTAAAACGAGGCGTGATTGTCGCATCCTTATCTAAGCGCCGTCGCACCCTCCTTCCTTATTAAATTATGCACCATGAAATGTATCTCGGCGTAATCTATAAATATCGTAAGTTCGTTTAAATTCAGTGCTTCTAAAGAACAGCAACTTCCTCTAGCATAGATATTTATTGAATAAGATTATTGTTTACTCAATTGACGTAAAGATCAATAAATTCTCACGCAACGAATCTCGGCTGCTATCAGTGCACTCGTGGAGTGAGGTTAATTAAATAGTTACGAGAAGGAGATAACAGTAACGCCTATTTATAGAGACCGGGCCACCTTATCGATCCAAGACATCTGATAGTGATCTCTCTAATTCCGAATCGGTATTAACAATGTACTATTAGTACTTTATAACATGACGAAATAGAAATTCAATTACATAATAATTATTGTGAGTTTTAATAGATAGGTAACGTTAAAGTTTTGAAATAATCAACGCAGCTAAATAATCGATGTAATAACATTTCTAACTCATTATAGTACAAACTTGTAAAATATTACACCGCAGTTTATATGCTTTAAAGTTAACGGTATCTGTTTGATCAGGCATAGATTTGCGATTTAATCCTTTAAGGTATAACTACCTGGATATTTCTACGTTTCAACACTCGCAACTTTTATTTTTAGATGTCCACTGCCGAGTGCGGTATGTAAATGCAACTTGTTAACTCGTAGTCGCACTCGGGCTGCTCTTCGGGTGCTCAACTATTAGTTATAATTGTGCACGTGTACCTATCAACAATTACTCACTTTTATTCATTTGTTTTGTAATAAACGCGGTGTAGAATAACCAATAAAATGTATTAGTTCTGCATATATTATACATAAATGAGAATCCATAAGGAAGCATTAAACATCTGTGTTATTCTTAGCAGAGAAATTAAGGAATACTTCACTACTAAATTATTGAAATATGAATTAATATTTGCAACTATTGAACTACTTAATACATAAAAATCGAAAGCATCGTAATATCGCAATGTTTGCTTTAAAATTTTTTAATTTGACTTCGAATATTAATTTAGAAGTCTGCGTAATTTAAACAAGTCTAATAATCCTTCCCATTAATTTAAATAACAAGGTCTGTTTACGCATTAGTTTACTTACTTTAATGAAATATAATATTAATTCGCATAAAATCGTGACGACCATTTAATTTTAATTAATAATAAAATTCCAACTGTTAAAACAACTGTCAGCGCTGGTGAAACATTTATCATTGTAGGGTTACTTTAAAGTTGTTCTGTTCATAGTTTGCAACGTTATAAATCTGCTTTAAACAATTAATGCTGTTTTGTACTTAATCTAAATCAAAGACGTTGCGTCAACAGCGAGGAAAACATTTACAGCGTACAGATAATAAATAACAAAAATACCATAGATGCGTCATAAAACGTATTCATAGATCCTCAGATGAATTATGAACCAAAGTACTAAAATAGCATTTTTTAATCTATTATTAAGTTAAAAAATTTGTCAACCAAAAAACATTCTATTAAAGGTAAATGTTGTATTTTTGTATATGACGTAAGCTGAACGAATTTTTTTTTCTAATATAACCTATGCTTTCGATTTTTAAATTTTTGATAGATGACGCATCTTTAAAATTTGGCGGCGAGTTTTGTTTTTAATCTTGATATTTTAATAAAAAATGTATTATCATTTTAAATGTATAATTAATTGGTGTTAATAATGACTTATGAGTTAATAATTTTGTTTCAGAATGTCAATTTGGCAAGCAAGCAAAAGAGCTTGGATCTACGTGGTTTGCTGACTTAGGTCCTCCGTTTGGTGTCATGTACTGCATCAAATGTGAGTGTATACCGGTACGTATTTCTTCTTTTAAATTTCAACATTCTTTTAAGATAATATAGGTATTGATACTATCCATAAAAATCAAAATAATACTAGGTATAGGTATTCTTGTTCATCGGTTAGAATTTGGAACTAGTTTTTAATTAATTTTTGACTAATAATATCAATCGCTTATTATCTGTCAGTTTACAATTAATTGTTTTTAATATTTTTGCAATCTCTGAAATAACGTAAAAAGTTTTGTTTATTATTTATTACTTAAGTATGAAGTTGGTTAGTTCATCATAACATTCCTTAATTACATATAAAGATAAAAAATAGTCAACTTGGACAACATTTCTTAAATTGTTTAAAAAACAATGCTGGTTATAAGCCAAGACGGTGATAAACGGTGTAATGAAGAGCATGTTTGAAGGGCGGCATTTTTCTATGAATGTGCAGGTTCTACTTAAAGCGGTTTTACTGCATTATTAAGTAAAGCTTTTATTTTAATTAAATGTATAAATATAGAATTTGCAGATTGAGCGTTATTATAATCGTTAAATACTGGTTGTTTAATTTTAGGCGCAATGTAATTTAAAACCAATTGTTGTAAATACAAATAAAATGTATTTACATAAACGACTTACCTACATTAAAAAAGCTCAAATCATAAAAGCTCGGCTCAAAAAAGGCTCCTATACTTATCCTAGTGGATTTGTCTTTTAAATTCATAATTTTTGTATTTTCTCCCAGGTACAAAAGAAGCGGCGAGTGGTTGCGAAGGTCCACTGTCGGAATATAAAGAATGAATGTCCAGAGCCTTCCTGTGACACCCCGGAGTTGCTTCCCGGCCGCTGCTGCAAAACATGCCCTGGGGATGTTAACTGTAAGTACTATTTATTAGAAGAATCCTCATATTTCTAGATACTGTATATTTTCTGATTGTTTGTACTAAATATTTTATGGCTGATCTCACGGTAACGCTATTTGTATGACTGAAAGTTCATGTGAACGTTAAGAACGTTAAAAATAATATTATTTAAATATTACCTTGCTTTTTCTGGTCTTTTGTTTCAATTGTTCATTATAAGCGTGCAATAATAATAATTGGTAAATACGTATTGTATGCATTTAAATAAATAACCGTACAGTGACGTTAGGTTACGACGTAGTAGCTAATTCTAACAATAGTGGTTAATAAAACCATGTCTAATTGTATAATAACGAGTGCTTATACCTACGAGTTTTTATATAATGATGACGAAACTAATTAATAAGTTATATTTATAACGCTGAACCAGACGTGGTTTGGAACGCAATAAAGATTAGGTACTTATCATTTATATTTTGAAATTTTATGCGAAAGAATTTTCCAAACGATGTAGGTATCGAAGAAGTGTATCGTACAATGTTTCGGTAATAAATGTACTACAATATCGACAGCATTACTTTTTAATTTGTGAATGTGTTTAATTTGTGAAGGAAATTAAAAATGCGAACCATAAATAAGATATTAACAATCATCAAGAATTCATGGTTGGCAAACAAAACTTCTGCATAATAATCACGCATTATGAACCGACAGCCGACAAAGAGAACATAACAATGCTGTCAAAATATTTATGAAGAGTTGTAATAAATAATCAGATTATACGAACCATTTGTAAAGCAACTTTAGCCCGTTCAGTGGCTTGCGACGTAATCTTTTTCATGACACGTTCATCACATGCCCGTCACATTGCCAATTCAATTCCATTTCTTAAATTGATGATGTCATTCCTGCTTTGAGCCTTTAAAGATATACCGACTGATGTCATGCTTTTACCGATTTAAGTTTCGGTGCTAATTTGCAAAATGTCCTATGACCCTATGTAATATTTTATCCTAGAGTTGTATTCAATTTGACTTCCGTTAGTTTTAGTGTCTTTCCGAACCGTTATTCAGTTTGATTGTCTACGTCGAAAGTGATCTACGGTAAAGTAGATTTTAGAATATTGTGTCAATCACGTTCAGATATTATGATACTGAGTCCAAATTATTATTAACACAATTTAGGCGTATGTAGGGTGGTTATTGGAAATTAGTTTATTAAAAAAACATAAAAACGGTTCGATAAAAGTGAGGATGACATTTTAATTATGATATTATCGGTCGTTAATATTTAATGGTAGTGTAATCTGATAATAGTGGAAATAAATATTATTGGCAGCAGGTTAGTGACTCATAGGCCATCTGTCGCGAAAAGTATCCGCACATGTGGAAATTGTATGAATGACATATACGTACACGTTTTTTTGTATTTTATGTTTGATGATCGTTATTAATATGCCGTCTTCGGTCGACTTGACTCGCTTGAAATTCGAGACTTCAACAGTTTAGTTAATATTATGATATCCATAATAAATTTAATGAACTGGAACGATTGTCACAAGTGTTCTTTTCGACCTTCGGTATGATTTTAAAACAAGACAGTTTTAATGTTATGTATTAGTTTTAAAATAAAAATAATTGGCATGATATTCATTTGCAAAATAATCGCTTAAATTAAAAAATATTTTGTTCGTAGCATCACGATTCAGGTTGAACGTAGTAAATCTTCATTTAAGTGCCACGCTGGTGACATTATTTGAATTCTTCATTAATATAATTATAGGAGGATCGGCAAATTAGTTGACTTTAAAAGGTAATTGCAGAATATGAGAAAGCATGCGGTACAGACGAAGTGACAGGAACTGGCGATGACAAATGACTGTGGACAGGCGCGCTCGCTCCCACGACTGATTCTCATCATTACCTACATATGGATGTCTACATTCGATCTGGATAATAATGCTCGCCGACGCTAATGTGCAATGCACAATTACGTCTTTCAGTCGTAGTCGAAAAGTAATTGCGTGAATTAATTCGCAAGCGACATCGGTTCCGGGGCACGCCTCGGCGTGGGTCGGAGGCGCAGGCAGCGACGTCGCCGCCGACAGCGCGTCTGCTGGCCTGCGAGAGGGATATATCGAGAGCATTACAATGGCATTACTCAGATGCACCGGGCTGGTGCAGAAATGGCACGCGCTGGTCCCCCCGCGCCCGCGTGCTGCAAATATAGCTGGTGCTGGTGGTTATTCCGGGCGCGGCCGTCGACCCTTCGCCGCGACGCCGTCTGCGCGCCTTTTTAGCGAACTCTACTTACAACGCACATATTTTTTGCGAGCAAATATCGACGATGTCAATGTACGAATCTCTTTTTTTAATCCCCAAAATTCTCAGGATCACAAATTTACAAACATTGAGTTAGTAAACAACGCGCCTTGTTCACTGTCTCGTTAATTGATTGGCTTAGCGCTCGCAGTTCTAAATTTGTCGCGTATGCAGTGAATTATTTATTTATTACTTCGTGGAATTAAGTAAAGTTTGATCAGTCCTAATTTAAAAAAAACAGGACTTAATGTATGCAATGCAAAGTCTGAGTAATTGATAATTATACCTATTTATAATAGTGGTTTATAATATCCATTTGTTGCGAGTGCTAATCACTTATGTCAAATATTCCACTGTTGCACCGTTTAAGTTATCTAAAAAGTAAATTATTATAATTAAAAATAAATTATGTAGTTCAGAATATATTTTCGATTTTCCCCAAATTCCGCATGCAAGGATAGTTCATAGTCGATGTTGTATCCTCCTACACTATTATAGTATAAATTACTGCAATCTATTTATATTTATATTCGACAGATATAAGGTTACCAAGTTAATATTGTTTCTACAGTCTGCTGTTGTTTTATAGGTTTATCTTATTATATGAAGTATATAATACTATTTATCGCAATGCAATCTAAATATATTTCATTTTGAATCATTCAGCCTCAGTAAAACTAAGATGTAAGCTAGTCGTAAACTCCGTTTGATGATCCTAATATAAAATCTATCAAATATTATTGATTTGCAGAACTCTAGTTCAACGGATTGCCCTTTGCCGGTTTCCTTTGATATAATAATATTATAGCGTATCACGTTCATAATAAATTTACCGCGAAATGTTCTGTAAAAGATTTAATTATAATTGAATCTTAGAAATGAGCCAGGTGTCAAAGTAATAAACTAAAGGCGCGCTTTATAACTTTGTGCAATAAGAAAATAACACGAACATAAAGGATTGTAAATTTACTACCATTTTTAACACTTTATAATTAATGTGATATCAATCTATTATCTATCTTAGAGCAATCTACAGATAAATATTCAGTGAGGTTATTTATTTATTTAACTTATAACTTTCTAACAATATAGACACGAGTAACAATTCAAATAAGAAACACACGAGTAACAATTCAATTATGTTTTCCTGGTATTGTACTTTTCCTATTTTCCCTGTACGCGTAATAGGGAAACATTTAAGATAGTACGCCACCATTATTATGTTCTCTGTTATGCTTTAGGGTACATTTTAGAATTAAAATTGTTGTAGCTGCAAGCTACGACATACGGTGCTTTCAGCTTTGAGTATGTAATTTGTACTTAGTGCAATTTAAAACCGCTTCTTATGTTCCGACTACAGTAACCAGAAATGAGGGGTGCGTGAGCTCGTGAGACGTTCACGGTTCATCGCACATCGTATCCAGTCGATCACGAGTGTATCTAATTCAGTGTGCTGTATGTGCCTCTGAGGAATTTGTTTGTTGCACGCCGATGCCACGTACAATCGACGTTTTATTTTCGTGAGATCGGTGTCTCTGCCTCAGCGATGCATTCCGCAGTGCATAATTTTGTTTGCGCTTTTTTAACTGTGACGTTATTTTCTTTCGCTTTGATGTTCGAAATCATATAGTGAGTAATGATTTTTCTCAATTCGAGTGAGTTCACTCGAGTGCATATAACCGTTTGCATACTTACGTGCTACGAGATGCAATTACTTTAGTGCGAGCGGCGACATCTTGCGCGATATAATTTCGTTCTAAATGGGACGAATGGGATAGCGTATCCGTTATTATTTTAATAGTAGATAATAAGACGAGTCAAGTCAATTGCGGTTAGTGGGCGAGCTTACTGAGTAATAGGAACATCGTTTGTGGTGGGAATCCTACGTGACTTGCCGCCTTAGTGAGCGATGGCTCCTTGCGCTTTTGGCGCCACTTGGACCGTTTTTTATGTTTTACTAAGAATGTCTTATAGTATGCTATCCATATATGTATAAATATGTAATTAGAACATTAATAATAATCAATGCATTAGATTTAAAGCGATTCTAGTCACGGATTGCATAAAAAATAATTAACACTGTCGCATTTTGTAGAATACGAAATAAGTTATTAATTATTATATTATATAGGAAGATGACAGTTCGCAAAAATGCGTTAAAATTGTTCTTGTCTAGGTTTTCAGTCTGAACATTGACGTGTTTCAGCCTCGCGTAGTTTGAAGTGATTTACGCGCTATCAGGTATGTCGTTTTGATTTAGCCTTTTAGTACATGTTTGTTGAAACGATGAAACGTAATTGCGTAAATAGAGAACATACGCGATATGCAAACAAAGGCGGCGTCGCGACGCCCGGCGCCGGCGCCACGTTTTCAACTACGGCTATTTTCATCTATCTTTCATCTAGTCCTTTTGTCTTTTTATTGAAAACTAGCGATACATTCCGATGATGCTGAGAGGATAGGGATCTATGGTTATCGGTAAGATTCGCCTTTCAATCATAAATGAAACAATATAATGAGATTGTTCAGGAAAAAGAAACTGGTATGGAAAGTTATGATACTACAATAGGATACTCTACTGAAATTGTGTTAATTTGTCTTTTATGAAAAAAAAACTTGCTCCACCCAAGTAGAGGTAAAGCTCTTACTTATGTAATATATTATTTAACTTTTTTTAATAAACTCTACCTAACTATGACAAAAATAGTAATTGTATTCTTAACATTATATGTTTCCCACGTAAAGTTTGTTTAGCTTTGATCAATTATTCAAATTCAGAAATCATTTTATTTCAACTGAAACAGTAAAATTAACTAAGCCGTTATTTATGACTGACAGTTTAAGCCCGCTTCTTAAGTTCTGACTACAGTAACCAGCTCAATGTGAATGTTTGTTAGCTTAGTAGTGAACATTTGGCATAAAACTGTAATATTATTATCTACTCATAATAAAATGCTCAAAGGCCTTAAACAAGATATTATTTCATTCACGAGTTCGTATTTGTTTACGACTGTCACAAATGTAGTATATGCACAAGTTTCCTCTGACACTACGTATTTTATTTCATAAAATAAAAGCAGTACACAGTGCACATAACAGCCACAGGCGTTATCGCTTAGTGCGGCTGAAATTACGCACGCTTGCATTTTCATTTATCAACCGCATGCAGATCAAACGATAGCAAATGTGGGTGTGCGTGTATTCTAGAAGAATGTATATTACGTGTGAAAATGCAATAGTCATAATCTACCAAGTTAATTGCAACTATTTTGACGGTTACTGCGCTCATATGCTTCAGAATAGGCAGGAGCTATTAGCTACCTCATATATTGCAATTTTACGTCGCAATTATCAACATAGCATTCCTGAATATGATGCTACGTTAGACTTTAAAGTTTAAAATTAAGCGCACATCTATAAATTTTATAGTTTACTGTTAATGTTGATGTGTGAAATTTTATTAGTGGTTTACACTTAACTTTATATTTATAGTTATGTTTTTCGATTATACTATTATTTTTTTGGATAAATAAAATAAAAGCATAATATAAGCTTGACAACAATATATTTGCAAAAAATATAGCACCAGATGTTGTGGCAATAGTCAATAGTCTAAAATAAATTTTAGAAAAAGAATAAAAGTACTTGTGTGTGCCATTGAAGAAAGTAGACAAACCTTTTAATATAAACAATATTAATACTCTCTTTGCTCAAGTCATCAGAAAGGCCACTTCGTCACAAGGACGGCTATTATCTCGCTTGTCGTACTAATGAAAATTTACCTTGTCGAGTCACATTTTAGCTGCGACATAGTTATCCGCATATTTGTAGTACTACTGTTCACTAGCTGCTAGCCTGCTACCTATTTATTCATGTCGACGAACCATTATCGTTATCTTTTGCACGCTAGGTATTAAATTTGATATAATGTTATTACTTATTAGCTTGTTCTTAAAATAACTGTTCTATTCAATCACGACTATTGACATCATTACATATTGCTTTATGATCGGGTCAGAGTATCTGTGTAATTTCGAAGAATTAGAAAATATGCTCGGCAGGCTATAGCGTATTTTATTAGGATAAATTGAAGTACCGTCGGACGCGTAATTGCATCGGTTCCTATAATTACTGTCCGATTAAGGTACGAACTAATAAGAAAAATAAATATAATGCGCGCAATTAAAATATTTCTGTCAGAAGTCAGCTCAAATCTATGAAGCTAGGAGTGGAGTAGGCCCATAAGGCAAGTGTGCGTAAAAGGTCACAGGCGAGACACGAAGGCTATTTGGAAAGTAGACTGGCGCCGGTGCCGACGGCGGTTCTAGGCAAATTTGGTGAGAATGGGTATAGCTACCGGTACTGCCTCCAATACACTGATAACTGTTTACCTCATAGTCACTATACAATCACCACTCCCAGGAATTCCATAATCAAATAGTACCTATAATAGAGCAAAAGGTTTAACCCCACGTTTGTGATTTACCTAGCCGTTGAATAATGCTTTAGTTAAAGTTTTTATTATCTATTTCACATTATTTTTTTTGTTTACAATTCGCTCATGTGAGGAATTTATTGTGTCTAGGACATAAATGGACTCGCGATATGGACTAGATTGTAGGTACATGTAATCATATTATATTGCTTGTAGATGACGTCTTTCTGTCACCACGAGGTTATCACTTTGCATTACGTTAGCGTGTAAAATGAGATATACTGGTTTAATGTGCATTGTTCAATTAGTTTAAACTAAAAAGTAAAGTTTACTCTTTTATTCCACTCTTGTATTTAATTCCAGATAAAATATTTATTTCAATTTAAAACATTTATTTCAACAAATATATTGTATTTAAGATGATTGACAAAAGTGAAGCGACTTATCCGTAAATATTATTATTTACATTTATGTGCGTCGAGTGCGCAGGTTATGATCGAACGTTTGACGCTATTACCATACGACTATTGTTCATAGAAATGTGGCGCCAGCACTTACTCGCTAGTACGTAATTTTATGATCAGAACATCGTTTGCTATTTTCTGCATCTGTTGTTGCCGCTTGAATATGAATGGACGGTGTCCACAAACAGCCCTTTTTAAACTGTAATAATTCATGATTGTTATATGCGTGTTCGGAATATATTTACTCCGTGAAAAGTGTTAAATATGACAGGACATACCAGCACGTTGTTCTCTTATGAGCGGAAATGCATCGATAGAATCAATAAACAGACCATAAATATCGCAAGAGTGCTTTAGGGAAACCATCGTTATTATTAGTCACATCTGTATAATTAGGGCAGTTTTAAATAAACTTTTACAATCGGAATAAATTTTGCACTAATGTTTTAAAATTTTGCAAAATATTTGCTCTATAAAAATCACTAAATTTTGGTAGAGTCATAAACACATCATGCATCATTAATTTTGACCAGATGATAATTTTGAGAAAGTATGCTTATTATTATGATATTTTTTAAACAAACACTTTTGAAACAATTATTGATAATGCATTTTCACCCGCGTGCGTTACGCACATCAATATTTCATAATATGTAGAGCATATATATATGAAGTGGCAAATGTAATTATTATTGGAAGCACTTGTAAGATATAGTGTAGATCCGATGACATAGATGTTTATTGAACTACGTGCGTGCGGTAAGGTGCTGAGAGGAATTCATAAACATCGCCTGTTATTTGGTTCTGTGAAAAATTTACCGCTCACTGCTTGATACATACATTTTGATGATATACGTGATTAGTTTTATGTAAACAAACTACTTATATTAGCGAAATGTGTATTTTCTTTAAAAAAGTTAAGTTAATAAGAAATTATTAACATTTACATGCCTATGCGACATATTGGGTATTCTTTACGGTCTTGGAATGCTTGCATTACTTAATTTGTTTAAATTTTAATAATATTCTTTTATAATGTTTAATAAAATGACTTGCGGTTTCTGATCTATCGAGGTCGTACAAATTATTGGCCGGCTGTACATCGCAAATGGTTTTAATAGACCGAAGTAGATGAACAATGAAACTACTAAGTCTGTCATTAATTGAAACAATCAAAAGTCTGATATTTTTATTAAAATATCGGACTGTTAACAGTTACATATTAATTATTGTTTTTACAAAAACTGAAAGTAGGTATGATTAAATGTGTATTCTTGGCTAGTAGATGTTGAGCTGTTGCCTTGCTAATTCAGCGTTCTTATATAACATGTAATATAGTGTTGATATAGCTATTTGACTTCGATTTAAATGTAACATTTAACAGAATTAGCACAAATATGAATATAAATTGGTGAAAATGAGTAAAACATGACGTTCATACGTAGTAAACACACACTGACATTGAAAACCTTCGACAATGGATAGATTTTGAAGAGAAAATTATGTAAATCTCAGGGTTTCCTTCAATGTATTGTAATGTTAATTGATATGTTGCTGTTCCTATGTCACACAAGTCGTGATATTATGACACTTATAGAGCCATTATTATCAATGATTGAATCACGTTCTATTATTAGTGTACCTTTCGTGCTCTTGAAACGGTCATCCGTTTTATGAGGCATTAAAATCTATTTAATTAAAGCGATAAATCCTAGCACTGGATGAAGTAACTAAGAAACACGATTAGTATCCAAGCTAATCAATTGATTCGATGTTACAGGCTTGACCTGCGGCCTTTGTAACCAATTCACTTATAGTGACATACTTATTATAACTACTATATGTTATAAACATTTTATCTACAGCATAAAATAATAAAATAATGAACCTCGATATTTTAGGATTATACTACATATCTTACAATTTGCATTTGATGATATAAGTAGCGCTGTATTTGCATCTGTACTATGATTCATAAAACATGTGAATCTGGTTACAGAATAATGTCAAGAACGTATACGATTTACGTTACATAATATACAGCGTTTCGCAGCGTTTTCATGGTTTTACAATAATATATAATATTTTAAATCTTCATATAAATTTTAAAACTAATGGTATAAAATAACTTTGATTTCTTTCTATATCGAGCTCTACATTTTCTTGAATTTCTTTAAAAACTTTAAAAAACGGTGTCATCCAGAAAATTTTTTTACCTAAGATGGGGCTGTATGACTTTCAAATAAAAAACCTAAACACACAACAAATCCTGTAAATCATTCATGGTATTCTGGATTCTATAAGAACTATTTCTTAGACCTAAGACCATGTAGCTCGAAGAAAAAGCTAACTAGCCTTCAAAACATTTAGAGCCGCCACATTTAGAGTTAATACAGATTTACACATACTTTATTAACACTTTAATATAGCTTTTGCATTGATTGCTCTAGTTCTGTTTTTAAACCTTCCCAACTTATGAAGACCTCTGTTTAAGCTTTTCTTGTTAATTATAATTCCTTATACGTAAATATGAATATTTCTATTTTCTATATTAACATTTTCTTTTTAAACTGTTCTTAAAAGCCGTTAATCTTAGATAAACTCTTTTATAAGCGCTACAGCTTTGTAGAGAATTATGATATTGCTAGGTAATGTTTTGCAAATATTTGTTTACAAACTTTATGATGTAAATTAAATTTGTGGAAAATTACTTCGTCAAGTGGATAAGCCATTCATATCACGATAGATCACTGTGATTGTGATTACAGTTTAACAATTTACTTGCATGACTGGGTTACTTTTCTTTCGGTATCTAAGTCACACAATCACAGGCTATGAAATTTATACTCATGAATGAAGTGTCGATAATAGTAGTAGTAATAATTCCTCTTATTTTTTATAACGTGGCTCGTGTCTGGAAGTTACAACGTATTGTGGTTAAGATTGCATTATCTATATACTTTTCTGTGGTTGTAATTATGTCCATTTCTAAAAATCGAAGCAAAGGTCAGGGATGAAGACCTTCAACCTTTGGTATCTTACAATTCATGGTCAGACTGGCGCCATAGCCCGGCGGCCACATGGCTTCCCCACAATGATCAGCATTCACAACCAATCCATGAACTGGGGCTTGGTATCTATTATTGTTTATTGCAATTAAAATTTTGTTCGTGCCGAGATCAAGGTTATAGATAGTTAACATTTACAGTTACTTGTTTATTCCTGTTTCCCCGTTTCAATCATCACGGAAGGGACGATATCCAATCGATTTATATCTTTAGTTGACGCGTCAAGTGACGTTGAATGAGCCGATGTAAAATTGTATCTACTGAGGATTTAGTAGTTTTCAATTAGGTAAATATATATCAGCGTTATTAGTTATACCATATTTTATCGATATGTTTTTAATGACTCAAATAAGTACCAAAGTTATAAAAATCCAATATTTTGCAATCTCTATGATTCGGATTTCACAATAATAAAGTGAGAGACATTAAAAAAACGAGAAAGCATTTAATTTTATTGTAAGATGAAACCATGATTAATAGACGTAATTAGTCCGATGGATGACGTGAGTTCATTCTAAAGGGCACCTTTTTATAAAGTGAATTATGCCGACGAAACAAAAAAGTAATTCCAGTAAGTACCTCTATATGGGGTAAATACATCATCGCGTTTTTTCCTTTATGATTGACTGGTTGAAATCCACAGCATCTTAGTTGTCAAAAAAGGATTATTTTTCTTCCTTCCTCGATTTAAATTCAGTATTTACTATGCCAAAATGAAAAGGAAGGAAATAGAAACGTTAAAATATAAATTGTCATTGTAGGTAATAATTACAGGATTTCTTCGGAAAAATAAAAAAATATATGATCTCGCTTTCAAATTAGTAAAAGTAGTTCATCAACGTCAAATCCTCATGTATTTGCGCACATATATTCTTGGATGTAATTATTTAATAAAGAATAATATACTTTAATCTTGATTCTACGACTACATTTCTTAGAAATCGTTTATCTGTTTCCATGTAGTTATTAATCACATTATATTTCTTGCTTTTCATTTTGATGTAGCAAATTATAATCACATACACAAGGATTTTTTCTTTTACGAAGATATTACTCATACCAAGTTGATATTTTCATATTTTAATCATTTATTTCATGTTGTTTTTCTAAAGATAATTGATACGATCAGTTGTATCTTTTCACTTTAAAAAGTTTTCTACAATTGTGTGTAGGAACGTTAGTCATTCGATATATACTTGTAGAGTGTATTCGACTTGTATATTCAGAACGGATCGCCTTTGATCTCAGTGCGCGTCCTCGCTGTTCGATTTACAATGTATTCACACATTAAAGGTAACATCTAGATAAATTGGCCGGCTGAAATAAACCTTAACGAACTAGAAGTAAAGACCAGACTTGATTGCTACCTTACTACATTTATATACCTTTACTCGTTGTCTACTTTGCAATTTGATATGTCATTCGCCAATAGACCTCGTTCACACCATTTTCTTTATTATCAGGCGATCGGCTGTTGTATTCGCATCGTGTTGTCGATACAAATACATTGTTAATTATATAGGTATCGTAATTTTGTACAGTTACTCAAATACTTTTTTAACTGAAATTAATAAATTATCAAGGTAACTTAGGATTTAATGTAATTTTTGTATTGCATTTATTTTCATGAATAGACATATTTTGCAAAATACCATGTAGGTATACCTAGATATAGCAATTTTTAGTTCAGATCTCATTGAGACAATTTTGCATTTTATTTCACTCACCTCACAATATAATGTTAAAAAATTCTTTAAAACAAATGAATTTTAAGGAAAATTAAATGAAATTGTTACCGCTAAGGTACTGGTAAAGCTATAAAGAGCTACCGATATAACTAAGAGCTTTCTTCAGAGACTACACGCACTTAGTTTAGTAATAAAAGAAAATGGCCCTCGGTTACCGAGACAACAACGGTTCCACTTGGCTCAAGGCTTGTAGGCGTTAAATGCAAATTGCTAGCGTTTCACCGAAGGACAATGCGGTCGAAGTGTTGCACGTCTTGTAAACAGCGCGGACGTGGTTTGTTGTTCTACTTTTTTGGGTAAGCGCTCTTCCGTAAACGGCGTTGCATAGGCAGCCGCAGAAATACCAGCGGCCGTACAATACCTCGTTCATTGCCACCTTACATGGAACACGCGGGCGTGAACATGGATTTTCTGATGTGGGTATATCTTTCGAAAGCACGTACTTACAACCGTTTTATTGAACATTGAATTTGCGCATTCGTCGGTATTGTACCTACCAACATGGTTTCCGCCCGCGGTACATGTAACGCGTGGGAGTATGTCGATCATTGCTGTCGCTCAAAAACGTGGGTCGCTCTGTGCGAATGCACAACGAACATTAGAGTGCGTTAATATTTTATTACACGAAAACATTAACATCAGCACATCCAGAGCATCGGGATGGAATTATATTTTATGGAAATGGACATTGAAACTGAGCCAACGTTCATTGCATTCTCATAGCGACAGATATGAGGGCGTGTGTGCAGACACGAACGCTGCGGCGTGCCTATCTACAACAATAAGACCGCGCCTTCCAACATTCTTCGCCATAATCACTGCAAAATATACGTTAGCTATAAATTAATGCAAGCCGACTGCAAACAAGCCGGTAATGCACACGCAATAAGCGTAGCCCATATCGTGTCATTGTTGACAGCTTCAATGAAATAACGCGCGGTTACAAATCACAATGCTTTGGTTGCAGTTACGTGGAATCCTTACAATTCACTGTGCCAATTAGACTTTGAGCTGAACTTTGTAAATTACGGCTGACAGTGATAATTATGTGTTAATAATATTCTGATTGTTTATGTTATGCGGAGGTATGTTCGTTATAACCAGTTTCAAATGTAAGTCAATTAAAAGTAATTGAATTAAAAATTTACATGCCATCTAGATACAATTGCATATTGATAATAGGCAAGGTATAATGCATTCTTTTTTACGTTTAGAAACAAACAACGGGTCAAGTTGCTGATAAGTTGGTACAATTTTTAACTGGGTAGATTAGTTACGAGACTAAAAATTTATATATATATATATAGTGTAATTTTTTACTGCTGCGAAACATCTTGTTTCCATAGAAATTTCCTTTGATACGCGATAGTCTATTTTTGAACCCTAGAGGCATAAGGTAATTTCTGCAAATCCAAACTGCATATTACTTTATGTATATAATATGACTTATACCTACTCTTTACTCATAAATTGTTTAAGTAAAAAACAATGAGTATCTGCTCTGAATGGAAACAATACAATTATTGTATCTTCAGTTTGCATTGTGAACGCATTTAGGTCAAGCGTTTAATAATTGAGATTTATTGATAATAATGCTTTATAAGAGAAATGTTATCGAGAAAGTATTTCAAAACATTTTTAGTATGTAAAGTAACATTATAGTAGAGCCATTTTAATAGGCAACATTTGACAGTTCAACAAAATTCAACAACGTAACCTAGTAACCACGACATAGAATAACATGATAGTTCGTTTTGTTAGAACTGCACATTTGTTTAACTTTTTTCAATTACGATTACATATTTATAATAATAATGACCGATACCAGTAATTTTAGGATTTGATTTTACCGATAAACCATTCTAAACATAATAAACAATTTCTGATTTAAAGAACTGACGTCGCTCCAATTTTGTGTCAATAAACCTTTTTTCTTTTTAAATACCAGAGACGTTACTCTAAAAATCGAAATCTGACATCTAGAATCGAATGCATTGATTACTTGGGAATAAAAATTAATTGACATGTGTTTCAAGTTCGATTGACAAATGTTTCAAGTCCGTATCGATTAATTCACTTTAATCGATGTTTTTAAGCAGGTTACCACCCTATGAAGATAAAATTGATAGACGTCAAATGTTGCCTATTAAATTGGCTCTACTATAATTAATACCTTGTCATTTCTTTAAAAATATTCAAAACCATTTTTTGACTTTAATTAATTCTACCCCCACAATAATTCAATTATTATTACCTAGTATATATTTGCTATGACGAATGACGCATAGAGTGTATTCCATGCCAATCATTTTCCTCCCAAAATAACTTTAATAGAAATAATATAGATATTAGCTTATTTTTTATAACCCAACTGTTTTGCTAAGCCAAAAGGATACACGGTATTATTAATTTAATGTTATGAATAAATTTAATAACCTATACACGAATTTTATTGTTAGTAAGTTCTGCTATTCCCTTTTGTCTTTATTTCACGAATGCGACTTCTTATCACATCAAAAAGGGTTATAATATTATTTTCAAATGTCTCTTCAGAAAACATCCGAAAGACGAACACAAACATCGGACACTGTACACATGCCAAGGCGCTTTCCAATTTCATTGCATTTTTGACGTTCATATCCAATGCCGAGGCCTTGCTATAAATATTACAATTAGCTTAGTTACGACACACTAAGATAAAAATGTATCATAAACTTTTGAACAAGATTAAACGTCAGTTGTCAATTTTGTTTCGGTTTTTATAAAGTTAAACGATAAAATTCTCTTTACTTAGTGTTATCTTTTAACTTATATGATTTAGTGTGTTGTTAAAAAGGCGTGATGTAGATTCACGAGATTTACACCAACAATGTAAGATTGAGGATTAGTTATCAGTATGACAGAGCTGAATCTTGGTATACATTCTTGGAATTGCGAATAGCACCCATAACGTAAGAGACTGGCTTTTTTTACACATTACTCTAGAATGAATTATGTATTATCGTAAGTGTCGTGTATGCCGGTCTATTCATGGTATCGGTCGTCAATACGGCGCCGGGTTACATCATACGATTGGAAAACTCGCCGCGTCGAAGAGGCCCAAAGACGTTAGACCGCGACTGGACTGGGAATGAACTCGTCTCCGCTCTAGTCACGTCACGTCTGTACACTCAAGGCTGCTTTCAAAAGTTTAAATTTACGTTAAATGACATTAACGAGTGGAAACGTTCTGTGACACCTTGAGTGGAGTGGATTTTCTCCGTCTATTGTGTGTGTGAATGCGCATAAATATTCATTGCGCACACAAACGCAAAGTGCGGCGCCGCGCCGTGTCGCGCTCGGTCGAGTCAAAGGTGTCGGCTCGGCGCCGTCGCTCACATCTCAAACCGTTCAGAAAAGAAGAATGTAGAGTACCGACGCCTATCATCCGATACCTCATTGCATATCTTGAAATTTCATCCCCCATTTGAACAGCTATTCTAACAAAAAAAAAAAAAACATAATATCCTTGCATAGAAAGCTGTAGTTGAAACTAAAAATTAAAATGAAGGATATGAAATCTACTATATTATGAACACAAGAATACTATGAGTAATACGTATAGGACGCATATTGTGACGTTGTATTGGCGCCACTTCGTTATAAATCTGAGCATGTCTTAAACATTAAATGAATACACAGATTGTTATAAATATATTGGCGCCACCCTGCACTAGTAAATCATAATCTGCCTCGAGATTTGATTGCGCAAACAAGTCCACTCGTAATAATGTTTACCAAAGTTAGTGTGGAAATTGCTTGTTTAACACATCACAGAGGGCATAATCAGGTACGATAAGAGGATTTACTGCGTCTATAATTTATAGCCAAAGATGCAACGTATCTATCCTTATTCAGAAGTGTGTCGTAGAGATAGCAGTGTTTAAGCAAGGCGTGAAACCGTATTTATTAGAATTAATAAATTATTTATTATGCCGACTGGCTGTAACTGCTTCTGGATAAATTTATAAAGACAATAAATTCAAATTGTAGCATTTATATTTGAGCAGTAGTTATTTAAGGCACTTTCGGATCAATGGTAGGCTTATAATAAATTTGATAATGTTGTAATTTATCCACAAAATAATCGTTTCTATATGTGTACAACAATTTTCATACTGTATGACATAATATAAGAAGTACAATAAGTTGTACAATAGAGGAGCGCTTGGCCACAATCTTGCCTGATGGTAAGCTGAGATGTGGCCTAAGATGGAGCGCGCTTCCCTAAAATGTACCTGTTCACTCTCCTATTGAAGACCTCCAAATTGTACTCGTCGGGGAACACATTTTAGTCGATTGTGTTTGAAAAGTATAAAGTAACTAATTATAATTTATGCGTCATTGAAATATTATATATTATTACTAATAAATTATTTTTTATACTCGCAAGCGATTGATATGAAGCAATGATTGAGGTGAATGCCATGAATTAATGAAAAGTATATGAATGCTGTATTTTTATAAGAAAGCGATGTAGAATATTAATTTTTATGTCGCCGTCTAGACGTCAGATGATTCTGATACGATTGAATGAAACTTCATCCAATCAAACAGAACAGTGAGGTCAGGAAGGTCTCACCAATCGGCCCCTATTCTTCTCGCAGACTTTAGTCAATTAACTGAAAGATCTTGTTTTCTAAGCCTTTTGGTTTGCTTTATGTGTGCCAAAGAAAGCACTTACAATGTAAAGTAAAATTCTTAGGCAAATGCAATAAATATTAATGAAAGATTAGATAAATCTATTCAGAGCAAATGCACGTATGCACTAATTAATTTATTACCTCCATCCATATCAGTTGGCTTGAGTATTCATGGCAATATTACCTTGATTAATTTACTTGTTTGTAGTCTGCTTGATTATTATTAAATCAATGTTGGTGTTTTGTTTTAGCTCCCGATATTGTCCAAGAAGATAGTCCTACCATCGTAATTGGACAAGAAGAAGAAGAATTGAGCATGAAACGTACGTATTTACTCAAGTTTTCATATGCCTAAGTATATCTATCTGTTTTGGTAGGTATGAATCATATTACTTTAAATAGCAATGCAGTAAATTACTATTTCTATTTGATAGATTATTATCTATTATTTCTGGGATATTGTTTTATCTTTTCTAGTTATCATTCGATTCTAATGATTATTTTATCAATAACCAAATTCCCACTGTTGATTCATCATTCTATTTCTGCAAATATTTAGTTTTGTTTCTATGCGAGCTGTTTGTAAGACATATTATTTCAAAATGCATTACAGATTTTGGGGCACTCTTAACGGGTAGGTCCCCTCTCTGCATTCGGCGCGATGACATGACAGGCGTGCCTGTAGCGGCTGGGGTTGCTACAGCCCGCTTCACGTTTCGACGCCGCCATCTCTTCTGGTCTGTCCTATTGGGACCGTCTATGGCCAATCAGCCGAGAGCTCTGGCCTTTTTGGATAGAGGAGGACGTATGCTTTTGGAGCACCCTTTGAAGAAGTCGCCGGGTATACATGCTACTTATGAAGATAAAACGGATAAGGTAAGTTTGAGTTGAGTCAAAAAGCTTTTAAGTTTCTGATCTATAGAAATAGCTTAGCATTTGTTTTATTTCCATTAACATATTTTTTTCTTCTTTATGTATCCCCTCAATTTACAGTAACAATGTTTTTGTTTCGCTTCATTATCCAGTCTTCTTTTTCATAGTTCCATTAAATTTTGTTTTTTTCATTTTGGTATTACAATATTATCTAAGGTGTGACTTATCCTTTCTTTTCTGTATAAAATATGCTAATTGGTCATTAAACATTATTATACTAAGTATATACCTTTTCTAGCTATGTGGTGTGTGGCGCAGAGTACCACGAGAGTACAAGCGCTTGTTAAGAGAAGGCTCTCTCTACGTGGCCCTCATATGGGGAGATGAGAGGAATAATTCTATGGATAGTGCGCTCAGTGGGCGGATTAGCAGGTAAGAGAAATATTTATTTTGTTTATTTGTGCTAATAGAAAAGACTGAACCATTGAACTATCCAAGGTTTAAGCCTTGGATAGCCTACGACTCTATGACATTAACTACAACATCTTATTTCGTTTGAACCTCTTGTATTTTGTGTTTTTTATACAAAATCTATAACTATATTTTCACAAAATGAAAACATCATTATTATAATATAATCAGCAACTAGTAAATACCTCAGGGCTTTATCGCGCGCTAAAGATTTAAATTGTGTTAAATTTAGAGTCTATATATTCAAGTCTTGTAAGAGCCGAGAGTATAGTCGTAAAGTAGAGTTTATATGAGCGCTTTCATGAAGCGTAATGCAGCTTTATATGCAGCAATGTTTCCGATGCATTACAATTGCTTGCGATACCGGCGTATGGCCCATTTGCACCTAAGCCGCTATTCCTTTAATATAATTCTGTGAAATATTGCTGTATGGTAATGAAGCTAGAATGGATTCACTTCGATACTGTGTTATTAGTGAATGCGTATGGGCGCTTAAAACTACATTAAACCAGTCGGGAAGTGCGCATACAATTAACTGAAATCGGACTCTAATCTTCTTTTGCAGCTTTCAAACACTATTCATACAAATTAACTTTACTATCCGGGTTTCTTAGTGTCATGTTTTTAAGTAGAATTGAACTTTATAAGAGACAAAGTATCTGATCTGTTAGCATTTATCTCAATATTTCTCTTTTTTTCATCAGTTAAAATGGTATCGTACCTAAAGTTTATTTTTACGTAGGTATTATTTATTTATTTATTTTTATAGGGTTATACAATGGAAATGTATTCTAGCTAGAATGAAATTAGCATCTGAATCAAAATATCAAACTAGGTAACTTACATCATGTTGATAAATAGGCGCAATCAGAACCCAATTCCGATGCAGAAGAATTAACCTTGCAATATTGTTTCAAGGATATTGCTACGAGCCTCATTGTTCGTATTAAATTAACCGTATGATTAATAACGGAAACTCACTTGGCTTCATTAGCAGTTAGTCTAGACGAAGCTATTTATTTTACAAATATTTACAGTGGAAATTCACTCAAGTGGAACCTCGTTAATTAATTCCTATCATTATTCATGGGATATACCTCCATCAAATTGTTTGATGTTTTTCCTAGTATTAGATATTTAACTAGACTTCCAACTTTTATTTTTAAATAATTTATTGCAATTCCATACTGTGGTGTGCATTCCATATAACGTATTCTCTAATATTTTGTGTGTAATCACAGGTGTAATTAAAAAATTTCGCTTCAAAAATATTAATTTATCGATTCACCCGTTATCAATAAAACTACTTCGAAAGGATTTTCGTTTATCTACCGATGTATATTAGAAGTAAAATTAGTTAACAATTAACTTGAAGTATAAATTACACAATCAAAATCATTTCACAGATACCCAGCACTATCAACAGAGATGTTCACATCTCTCCTCGAGCCCGAACACGCGCCGCTATCCATTGGTAACGGCGCGTGCGACGACTACCGCGTGCCGGGACAGGAGGAGGGCTGGTGGGGCGGTACTGCTGTAGTCACAGGCGCGGCTGGAGCTGCTCCTAGCCTGCACCTAGCGATTGTGTTCAATGGGGTGTTCAAACCCGGCTCGAGGGAACAGGCGATACGTGTTCTGCTGACTCTACCGGAGAAGAACCAGACTATCATTGATGAGGTGAGTTTGGTGGACATGTACTGAACTGGCGTGGCGGAAGTGGCGCCTTGATTGTATTTGACCTTTGTCTTTGTATAACGCTGTGTCTTTCACAATATCAACGTTTCTTTACGTTACAACGTTACGTTTCTTTAATTTTATATGTATTATGTATGCTATCAATCAAATCTTTTTGATTTTCCTATCAAAAATTACTATAATTTCTCAATCAAAATGCACCTTACTATAAGTGCTGTTTATGATAGGCGTAAAATTAAAAAGATTTCACTGTCAAAAACTTTTGTCTACCAATTCGCCTTCCAGATCCAGAAAATGAACAAGCCAAGCTACGAGTTCAACGTCATAGAAGTGTCCACACCAGTATCTGCAGCGGAGTTAAGATCGTTAGCCAGAGGCAGGCTATTACTCTCAGTAGAAAGTCTGAATAGTCCGGAACGTCGTATATCAGGAGCGGTGCGACAACGTGCGGCGTGTGAAGTGTTCCACGCACCACTGATAGCTGAGAGATTACCTGCTGCGCCTGTACCAGAAGGATTGGCATTGCTGTATATTGACAAGGAAGGTTCCCTGGTGTATGATATACAAGTAAGTTTCAATAGTAATTGGGCGGTTAAAATCTTTAGCTTAGGAAAGGCAAAAGTTAGTTCTCTCAGTGGAAAGTCTTCATCGTGCGTCGTGTCTACAATAAGTGATTTTTCCTGACTTCAGCCATAATGCGCTATATATTTTTTTATAAAATCTATTATTTATAAAATCTGAAAAAATACTGATCCTTGATTACAATTTGAAGTTAATGTTTTCTCTATGAAGGCGCGGTATTGCGCATTTAATATGTAGAAAAAAATAATTCAAAGTCATATTGCTATTTTACAGATAGACAATCTCGGCCTCACAGATCCAAAGATAACTCTTGTAGAAGAGCAAGGAAAACGTCATTCTCAAGTTGAAATATTGGATACTCGGATGGGAGTACTGGCTCGACCAAGTGCTAGAATATTCCCTCCGCTTTATGAGGACCAACTTGCAGTACATATTGGATCTGATACTGGTAAGTTATTGTATAATAGTATCATAATTGGATAATATTATAGTCGTGATTCGCATTTCATTAAAATTATCAATCATATCAATATCAATAAAATGTAATAAATTAATGTTAATGTAATGCATTTTTATACATAATATGCTATTGTTATTTTTTTATTGTATTTTTTATTAGTAATTAAGTAAGTACATACGTAACAAATCTCACTTCGTATAGCTGTTTGTGCTTTTCGCATTCGTCTATTTTCTTTCATACTTTTTTTTTCGTTTAATAAGACTTATAAAATTGTATAATTTTATCTGCTGATAACACATTTACTACTGTATTAAGAATTTTTATTGCTCTGCTCAGTGTCTATATCATCTATATAATATTAGGTATTCTGTTTAGCAATTTACCTTTTACCAGCTATAACAATTTCACGTTCACGTGTTTTTTTCATCTAATGTTTTGTTTTTTCTCTCTTCTATCTTTGAAAGAAAAAGAAAGAAAATAAATTTATTGCAAAAAACACAGCCAACAACATTACAAAATTTATCTTAAGATTAGCAAACGGATACAGCGATCTTTCATCATCATTAGCCATTTTACTTATCATTATTATTTTATCTAGGTCCACCTCTCCTCCGAGGACGACTGCTCTCCCGTTCTCTACCAGATGCTGCGGGATCTGGACCAGCGCTACTGCGGAGGACTGATGCTCGTCTTCCACCTTCTGCTACACCAGTAGCTGGGTTAGCCTGGGTATCTGTGGATGCATTGTGTGGGATTAATTATGAAGTGAGTGACTTTTGAATATTTACTTAATTTGGAGTTTGCCTAATCTCTGTGAATAGCCTTTGTGCTATTTTTAAGTATACGTTTATCACTGTGTCCTTTTTCATCAGGAGAACTGAATATCCATCCAACAAACTTAATAGAAGTCTGTCACTTTGAGATTTAAAAAAAGATTGGACACTTACGTGACACGTATGATAAATGAAAATTTAATCTGAAAATTTCCCGACCAAAAAATTTGTGATAACAAACGACTTTATTTTGATTGTAAAATACATATTATGTTGAAAGAGAATTTGGATATATCGAAAGATGACATATTATAACGTTAACGATCATTAAATGCGAAAAATGAGTCAATTCAACCCCAATACTTTATTTCAGGTGTTCGTAAACGGTTACAATAGCGCCTGGTCATCTTGGCTCGAAGGTCACGCTATCGGCAGTACTGGACCTCGAGCACTTTCAGGCTCTGAAGGGTCTATCCTGGAGCCGAGTCCCTCAGAACTTGCGGCTTTACACGCTGGTGCTGCCTACTTGAATATACGGGCTGCGGATAATGGCACTGAGTTTATGCGCACGCGGTTACCTCAGGTGAGGGAAATGTTCTACGTCTAAAAAAAAATAGTTGTACATCTTTTAGATGTCGCATAAATATTATAAATGCTTTTTTGTAAGTGATTATTTTTATGGCTACTAAGTTCACTTCTTTTAACTTTATATTAACCTTTATTAAACGTTGATTACGATTGATAAGACCAAAAATTTTAAACAAAAATATTTTTTTCATGCTTCAAGATGTTTATGATGAGGTGAGTTAATTTTTTGTAGCTATTAAAAATCTTGATCTGTGCGATGTACTATTTATAGCAGTATCGCGAAGCGAATATATTTTACGAAAAAAAAAAAATACAAACTACCCACAATAATGTTCACACTTGAACATTTTTTCTAGATAAGCGTGCCACCATCATGTCTGCCGTCCGTCCCGTACACAGTGGACAACGAGCTGAGCGCCAACTACCCGCCCACACACGTCAACGTGCCGCCCGACAACTCGCTATCCAATACTGCTTCCTGCTTCTACGCGGGACGCTCCTATGAGGACGGCGCGCAATGGATGGCGACTGAGGTAGGGTACTTGATGTAGTGGTAGGAGTCGTGATAGTTGGTTTTAATTTGAATCATGACACTGATTTGAACCATTTTGAACTGAAATTATTGCTTTTGTTCTCATACGTATAGCCGTTTCCGAAAAGTCTCTGTAATTGTGAAAAAAAAAAACCTTTTTGAAGTGAAACTTCTTACGGTGCGTTGAGAGTAACATTTCAAGGTCGCGTCATGGCAATACCGCCACGTCATGTAGTAAGACGACGATTTTGGTATCTTTGAATCTTGCCAAAAAAGTTTTCTGACACGTGTGCTCGTCCCTTTTGGTATCTTTGAATCTTGGCATAAAAGTTTCACTTCTGACACGTGTCGACCCACCCGCTTTTTTTGTATTAATATATGTTGTTTGTCCCCAGTCGTGCCACATGTGCGGGTGCGTGCAGGGCGCGCTGCGCTGCGACCCGGTGCGCTGCCCGCCCGCGCCCTGCGCCGCGCCCACGCTGCTGCCGCCCGGCCAGTGCTGCCCCATCTGCACCAGTGAGTTACGCTTTATTAGTTAGTTGTGCTGCATCAATACACGAGGGTGCACTCGGGACGCTTCTAACGTTGCTGTATGCACACGTATCGGCACACTCGTCGTGATGTTTCTTTGCGTACTGCGTGCGTTAGAAGTGACGTTTCTGGGTGCTGAACGCTCGCTTGAACGCGCGCTAGTAGGTACGTTTCTACTCGATGTTGCGCTGTTTGACGCTTCTATGCGTGTTGTACAGTTGTGAAGAGATTTCCAAAAGGGACATAATTACTGATGAACTTTCATAATCTCCAGTTAAAACCCTAAAAAAAGATATGAAAAAAAAATCCCTAAATAAAACAAACAACCAGACCTCACAACATCATATATTATTACTTGTAATTTCCTATCTTACATTAAACCACCACCTTCCAGACTCAACAACAGCTGTCTGGAACGAATCCCACGGCTGCCACCTAGCGGGGCAGTACCACGCGCCGGGCTCCTCGTGGCACCCGTACCTCGTGCCCGGCGGGTACGACACGTGCGCGGTCTGCACGTGCGAGTTCGCGACGCGGCAGGTCAAGTGTCCCCGGGTCAAGTGTCCCCCGCTGCGGTGTGCGGAGAAGGACGCGTATCGACCGGATAAGAAGTCCTGTTGTAGGGTCTGTCCTGAGGTAAGAATTGAATTATCACTATTTTGGTTGCCGCAAATTTATGAAGAGTAGCTTCACCAGATGTTTATTAAATGTGACTTTTTGGGTCCTGTTTTATCGCTTTAAAATTTTTCTTTTTTATTTTATACGACTTAGACTTTTTTGCTGACAAATAAGCGAAACAACCGATTTTAGAAGTAGTGAAACTAGTTATCATTAGCCCATTAGGTATTAAAATAAGCTTATATGAATCCGTGCATTAATAATATTTTAAGAATATTTTTTTTTTGTAAAAGTGTCAATTATTAAATATGTATTTATTTGATCTCCTTTTTGAAAATAATATACTTATTTCGTCCACTTATAAACCCTCCAGGTAGCAAAACTTGACTTAACTATCATACAAACATTGAATCCCCAGGTGAAAGCAAAGAAAGCGGAAGAAGAAACGCCCAAAGACCAAGGCGCGCCGCGCACTGCGGAGGAGATCCTGGCGGAGGGCGGCTGCAAGTTCCCCGACGGGCCGCTGCCCAACGGCAAGGAGGTGCACCCCTCCATACACTCGCACGGCGAGCAGCGCTGCGTCACCTGCCGCTGCAAGGTGACAAACATTACTATGTATTCATATATTATGTATCAATGTGGCTATTGGTCCTTCGAGTCCCACCCTTTTACTGTCCACTATCCAATAAGTCAATTTAATTTAGAATAAAAAAGTTAATTCAGCTCGAATCGATAATTTTAAATCACTCCGATTCTATCGTACGAAATTGACTATTTTTCAAAAATTATTTATTTTCTTTAAAAATGTCTATTGACTTTTTAAACCTATGTAATCTTGCTCGTAAGCATGTAGTTTCATGAAATTTGTGCATTCATAAAAAATTTAAAATTTGCATGTCGTATTATATAGTACGCTCAATATTTAACCAACTGTTGTATCCAGGACGGCGAAGTGACGTGCGTCCGCAAGCGCTGCAACCGCGCGGCGTGCGCGCGGCGGCGGCGCGGCGACGCGTGCTGCGCATGTGCACGACACCGCCGCCAGCGCGCGCCGCGCCCGCCCAGCTGAGCGTGAGTACACCACTATATATATATATCACAATATATACCACTGGACGTATCGGGCTGAAATTTGGCATGCAGGTAGATGTTAGGACGTAGACATCCGCTAAGAAAGGATTTCCCGAAATTCTTGCGGGAACGGGGAAAAACGGGTTGCACGTACAAAGTCGTGGGCGGAAGCCTAGTACTCACATATAGTCAACTAGCTGCACCTGTGTGGCTTCACTCCCGTTGGTCCTAGGGTGATGATATTTAGCCTATAACCTTCCTCGGTGAATGGGCTATCCGACACCGAAAGAATTTTTCAAATCGGACCAGCAGTTCCTGAGATTAGCGGTTCAAACAAACAAACTCTCCAACTTTATAATATTAGTATAGATAAGACACACTTTGGTTATAAAATAGTTTCACCATTTACAGCCAGTTCGGAAATTCGTTTCCTCTATTCTAATTTTACGTAATATTTGTATCGTAATCATAATCCCAAAGTATTGCCCTGTAAGGTCAACTGGTAAACACTAACGTGATGCGTAATTAAGCACCACGTAACTATTAGTAACTACATTTTCAACTTATGAACTGTATTAATTAATAATCATGTACTTTTACAGGCCGGGCGTCACACTCTCAAGTCTCACTGTCAAGTGGTTTTAATAGTAGTGCTGGTCTACGTGGATATATGCAACGCGTGCAACGCTGTATACAACAAGTATGAACTTAGTGATAGTCTACATGGACTCTTGGGCGACACGCTCTTATCAACTGGTGTTAAGAATAGTGCTAGTGTACATGGACTCTTACCACGCGTACTGACGCAACACACGCGACAAGTTCTACTAACGCTTGTTTACGCGGGCCTTTATTAAAATTCAATAACATTGTTGTTCAAGTGTACGATACTTAGCACGCGCCACTCGATAAAGGTAACATTCTACTTTCGCTATTTTGTACAAAGTTGCGTGAGCGTGAGCAAGTGTGCGCGTACCTTTATATGCGTGTATTAAGCACTAGTTGGAGCTGTGTTGTGATCAGTGATTGCGGAACATTCGAGTGCCTTATATCTAATGCGAACAGTTAGACTGGCGCCCGTAGCCTTGAGCTGTAGCTACAGTAGTACTCGAAGATATTTCCTAGACGATCCAACTGAGAATGGGAGCGATATAGCGCCATATTGAGACGTCACTGTTGTTAATTCAAACCAATTAAAACTTTTGTATGTACATCTTATGTGAAAATCAGACAAAATAAAAAAATCGTTTTTGATATGCAAAAAGGTTTCTAGCAAATAGTATATTTCTATAATTATTAATGACATTTGACACACAAGGCTATTGATGTTTCTATTCTGAGTTGGATCGTGCAGTAATGACTTGTAAAGCTTAATATCTTTGGGTAGAGAGCGTAGTTGTAACGTTGCCGACTTAGCGAGTTACAAACTCAGTAGTGTAGTGTAGTGACGATGTTGTAACGACAGACCTTTACTCAATTTGATGTTCAGGTTATTTAGGTGTTGCGTAACTATAGCTTAAGTTTAAAGACTGATTTATACTCGGAGTAAACGTCTGTCATAGTGTCCTCATAGTATTTATATTTTACTAGGTCTTTATGAAGCTTACTGCTTTCTTTCAATCCTAAAACGATTGGTTCTAAATCTTTTCAACATTTCGGTATATATAAAATTATTTATACAAGTTTGTCGCGCAAGTCGGCAATGAATATGCGTCTTTAAGATGCGGCATTCGGCCGCGCGACTTTGCCTTTCCTTAACTTTAGGCGATTTCAATGTACTTCCCACCGGTAAATATTATAATTGGTATTATGTATCCAGTAAATTAGGCGCATGGAACGGCCCGATGTGATGGAATTCTAAATTATGGCAATAAAGATTTTTTAACGGAATTTATTAACTTATTTTCTATAAAATTTTAAAGATTTGATTTTATTTATAAGATATTGTTCTTTGACAGTTTTGTGATATCAAATTAAATTCGGAACTAATAAGAACTCGTCTCTCGATCACGTGGGCATCTTGCTATGTAACGGAGCGCGGTCGATGTTAAGATGTGCCATATTTTCTTAAATGTAAATAATAAATTATTAATCTATATTTACCTGCTCTATGTGCATATTTAAGGAATTTCATGTAAATCGAATCGATGTAATTTTTATTGGAAACATCACATTATATAATTGGTTATATTTATTGTGCATTTGCTTAGTGTTGTGTAATGCGAGCGTTTATTTGAACGTTAAATATTACCGTATTTAATCAATCTGTGTTAACGTTTTTAGTATAAGTATAATGTATTATTGTGAATGTTGGCCAGAGCTTGTAAATATTAGATATGTTATATATCTTATTAGATTACTCTATACGTTCTATTTAAAGCATGTTGCTGATATAAGATGTCTAGTGTAAGTATATTATCTGAAGGGTGACTAGTTTTGTTTAATTACTATAAGTAAATAGTGTTATAGTTACGTAATTAAGGAAGCTAGTCGAAATATGATGATGTGATGAACGCCATCTAGGTAGTACGTCTGTCTTAGTTATTTCTTAAGAATGGATTGCTTTTACGGCACGAATTTCTATGGATTTTGATATCACGAGACATTGCCAAAAAATGTGAAATTGATGTATTTTGTCGTGTTTGTTGTGGGTTCTAGTCCATCAAAATTGTAAATGTATTATAGTCACTCACCTGATATTGGCTAACTTTGTATTTTATTTTCGTACGATTATTGTAATTCCTTGCGCGAGTTACGGTTTTAGTTTGTTTAATTATCTAACAAGTAGAGTAAACCTATGGCTTGCTAATAACATAACTAATAGCCATAATGGGTACTATGAATATGCTTGTATTGCATTGTTTTATTTAATAATAGTTAAACTTCCTGCAAGTGTATAAAGGGAGGAATATGGTATTTTAAATTTTGGCTTCAGTGTTAAATATACATATCAGAATATTATACTATTTTTATCATGTAAAGTGCATAATTTTGGCTGATTAAGCTTATCAATATTATGTAAATCATCATACCGTTTTACTATACATTAAATTACTTGTCCAATCCAAAATGACTTTTATTTGCTTTTTCCTTTTTTTGTGTGTGTCTTTGTTTTTTATTTGATCTTATTTCTATTTGTATTCTAATGCAAGTTTCGTAGTCTATAGAATATATCAACATATACATTTTATTTCAAAATAAAATACTTTTTTATTCACGGGATAGGTACTACTTATGTGCTATAAAATTATAAATACCTCAGAAAATTGTGTACAGTTTCAAGTGAAGTATAAGGGATAAATAAGACTTTAAAGATTTAGACATAGCTAATTGTATCGTAAATACTCTTCGTATTTTGCACTCTCATATACATTACATGCACTTAACAAAAGTATTTCTTCAGTAAGTATTTGAAACATAGAGCAATAAACAACCATATTATTAAATTTTTTCAAACTATAAATATAGGTTTCGTGCAATTAGCATATATGTCTGAAACTTGTAAATTTAGGTCTCCAATAAAATCTACCTACAATGTCATGCCATGCAAATGTTAACATGCGCTGTGTGAGGCAGAAATTGAGTGCAAAATATTGGATTCTGTTAACACTGACTTGACATTTAATTATTTGAATTATAGTCCAGATTCCTTCGCCCATTTTTATTTATTTATTTATTTATTTGATTTAATTCAGATAATTGCAATATCCATATAATTGTTAGTATCTTGTTACCTTAAAAACTATGTTAGTATTAAAATTACACAATTAATTATCAACAATACTATTTTAAATCATAATGTGCTTGAGACATGGATTTTATTCCAATGTCTCAAGACATTGCTTTCCCATCTATCCACGAAGAGAGATAGGATGCTGCTGGACGATTGCCGGACACGGCGCAACATGGATGCTGTTCTTTTCCGCAAGTGATTACTTAATATTTAACTTAAATATTGGAGAACCATCAAATCAAAACATTTTATCCTTGTTACCTCTGTTAGCTACCACAATCGAGAGTTTCGTACAGGAAATTATTGGGCGTCTAATCAAAATAAAGCTACTCACGGAAAATTAGCATGATAGTAATCACTTGCAAAAATGGGCGATGGATCCTGAACTATTATGCAAGGATTATTTTTTGTCGTTTTTCTAGTCTTATTTGTCTCGTACCTATTCATTCGTACGATGTTATAATAATTTCACATAATAGGCCTGTAAGTAGTAGGCAAATACTACTGAAATAAATACAGTTATTTGGTAGAGTACCTTATAAATGAGCTGAGATACATGACAATGATCGATGATGATGATATTAGTTACAAAGATTGATTTAAATTTTTGAAAGGAATTCAATTTCTGTCAATCAGGTTAGATAGAAACACTTAAAAACAAATAAAGGTATCTACTTATTAATAAGTTAGATAGTAGGTATGTAATATACAAAATGTATAATTCGTTTGTTTTACAGGTGATTAGAATATTGTTCTGACTATCAAAGAACACACAAAAAGAGTAAGTAGATTTATTCACCTACATATTTTTTCTTTTTCACAATTCTACTTTATTTTAAAGGGTGCTCTAAATTTCAGTTCACACTGAAATTCATGAATCATGCTTATGACCTTGGTTGCTCATATACAATGAACATTATACTATATACATGTAGTACAGCCTAGTATACGCATTTACACATTAATAACAAGCGTTGGTCGCCAAAAGCACGAGTGTCGCGAAAATATATTCAGCTCGCTGTGACCGATATTCGTAGCGAGTAACAGTGAAGTTTGGTTACCGGAATCGGGTTAATGTTTAGATTTAGTGCTAATAGGGTGGCTGTAAATTTGCTACAATGTTCTGGCGCTATCGGATGGCACATTTGGCAAGTTCGCCCCGCCCCGGGCGGACGTCGCTTGCCAGCCTCGTATATGTTCGTAGCTATCGTTCGCTGGTTAACGCTTCAAATTGTTTTTATATGCTATTTGGTTACTCATTTGGTAGTGGTATTAGCTTAAAAATGGTTTCCAGTAGGTAATAAAACAAGTAAAGATGTTGCACTCTTTATTTATAAATTAGGTAAAACTTACAAACAGTTAACACCTATCGTAAACTTTATAGTTACAATGACTAAAAAATTGAACAGGAGTCAGGACAAAAGATTTATAGGGAACTCTTCATAACAGCTCGTGTGGTGTCCGCCATAGCATTTGCAACCTTCGTAGCTATTTCCACATGGCCGTTAACTCCCATTAATCCAATACGTAGAACTTTACCAGCTGTGGGGCCCAAGCCTCCAAACATTATTATACCGTGTCTGAAAACAATTGCAAAATTAGTTACTACTAATATAATATAGTGTGTAGTACTAGTGTAAATTAAAAAAATAAATCTTGTTTATTTAATTAAATATCAAGTATATATTTGTAGAGTAGTTAAATGTAGCCAAACTGGGGCACACTAACACTTTAAATCCTATCAAGTAAGTAGTTAGTAGGCTAGAGAGACTTATACTTAATCTAGGGAGGTAGGTAGGGTGAAGTTTATAGGCATTTACTACAATCCTTTCAAATGGGCAGCTGAAGTAGATTAATCGTTTACGATGAGGAGTGAGTACAGGAAATACTTATTTACTGAAACTAGAATTTATCGATAATTAACTGCAAACTAATTATGTACGCGTCTTATCTATTTTATTTCTATAAAAAAAACCGGCCAAGTGCGAGTCGGACTCGCGCACCGAGGGTTCCGTATGTGATGTAACTAAAAATTTATGGTTTTCGTAATTTTTCCTTTATCTATGCTATAAGACGTTGCTTCGGACCAAATTTCAAGATTCTGAATTCACGGGAAGCACCCTGTAGGTTTTGATTCCCTTGCAAGTGTCGAAAATTTGCGGCATAAACGGCTGTATCTTTTGATTGCGTTGGCTTAGAAGTTTGATTTTTTCACAGCTTCAAGGGACAGTAGACCTGAGTAATTGATATAAATTTCAGCTTCATACCTCCACGCGTTCCTGAGAAAAAGGGTCTTGACAGACGGACGGACGGACGGACGGACAGACGGACAACAAAGTGATCCTATAAGGGTTCCGTTTTTTCCTTTTGAGGTACGGAACCCTAAAAAAACTAAGCATTTGTTTTTTAATGCCTTCTATTAATCTTTCGTAAATACAATTCAAATAATGCAGCTTATTTGTTTTGAAATGCCTTCTATTTATCCTTCGTAAAAAGCAATTGAAATAATTTCGACCAACAAAACTTACTTTTCCCGAATATATTTTAAATATTCTTCGCTTTTACATCTTTTTGGAATGAGAACTGTCGTAACGGTTCCAAGTCTGTCCTCTGGTTTTGGAATGAAGAATTCGAAGCCGTAATCTTGAAGTTTCTTTTGGAAATGTGATGAGGTGGCTGCGTGGCGAGCCCAGGCCTTTGGCAGAGTTTCCTTACATAGCTCCATGAGGCAACATCGAAGCGCCCATATCATCGGCGGACTTTGCGTGTGGTGGTATCTGGATAGAAGTAAATTAAAATATATCAGTTTTACACAGTAGCAGGGATAACTAATTAGTGAGGCTGTAGTCAGTAATGTAACGTTAATGAAGTCGATATACGTGGTATAATAAAATAATAATGATGACTGCCTTAAAAAAGTGTTAAGGTATAAATATCTAACTAGCTGCGCTCCGCGATTTCACCCGCGTGGCTCCGTCCCTGTTGGTCTTAGCGTGATGATATATAGCCTATAGCCTTCCTCGATGAATGGGCTATGGTACACCGAAATAATTTTTCAAATCGGACCAGTAGTTCCTGATATTAGCGCGTTCAAACAAATAAACAAACTCTTCAGCTGTATAATATTAGTATAGATGAAGCAGTTTTGCCTTAATTTATATTTTGCTCATAAAAAACATTCCCATGAAAATATAAAAATACATTTGGATTAAAAGTTTTTCATTTTCCTAGCACAGAATACATTTCGTCGGAATAAAAAGATATCTGTGTGTTAAAGTTTTAATAAGCAATGTGATGCTTAGAGAGATTTTTAACATACATGTGTGTTTATGACAAAAAGTGCAAAGTTTTAAATCACTATTGTAATAATTATTTACTTTCCTATAGGTATAAAATTCATATTCCACCTTGTTATAATAATAAAAGATCCTTGAAATAATAATGAATACGAATAAATGTGCACTTACTCTTTTGTATCTCCGTAACAATTCCACTGCCTTGCGAGAAGTTTTACATCGAAGTAAAAAGGCGGTTCGTGAGTTCGCTTGTTTATTTTCTGTCTGAAAACCATTATCACATAAAATAAGTTTAACATTTAAAGATTTTCTAGAACCAATTAGTTATTAAGTCTAACCTCTTCTATTGTAATGAAAATTGAGTCCAATTCACTTAGCAAGGACTAGGTTAACTTTCAGAAGATATTGTGTTGTTTCCAAAGAATTGTAAGAAATATTTTTTTTAAATAGCAATTAAAAAATAACATACTCAGCAAGGCGACTGAAGGCAACGGGCGCGATACCAGCTGGTCCACTTAGTGCCTTTTGTGTTGAAGTGTACACTGCGTCTACTTCCCATTCATCCATTAAAAATGGTACCCCACCAAGCGATACTACAGTATCCACCAATAGGAGTGTTCCATATCTGTGAAAAGAGTTAATATACCTATTTGTTTCATTAATATAATATATAGAGTAGATACTTAATTCCAAATGGTACCTTTTCGTTTAATCATAAATATTAAATACGTAATTACTGAGCTCTTTACATTACAATGCAAAAAATATATAATAAGGTAATAATACTCAAAATCTTTTGTGAACTTTTCTGCCAAGTAACACTACATAAATATGCTAAGGGAAAATATAAACATATGTTGGAAAATCCCTTTTTCATAATTTATGTCAAAGCGAACTCATTAAATAATGAAACAGCGAAAGCAGGCGGCGTCTACGTTCCATAAATATCAACGCACTTAGAAGATTTCAAAGCAAGTATTTATTTTGAAATTTTACTGCTCCTGTTATTTTGAGCCGCATGCTAATTGCGGGTTTCTTGAGAGGTTGTAATTAAAGGAGTTTTAAGTTGGGAAGAGTTCTACACAGACTGTAAGACATAAGAATAAAAAATCTAGTCATGAGGGAAAGGGATGGGGGATGTAATTAAATTGTTCGGAACCCGTGTCTCGTTTAAGCTTGGAAAATCGAATAGTTTTTCCGCTAAACTTTGCTTTCTTTTTAAGTTAACTTGAAAAGTGCACTCTCGAGAGGTTCCTGACATAATTTTGTTCGTGTAGATGGGTTCACATACTGTGTAATTAACAAAACGTGTTGAGGGTAAATTAACACAACCTTTAATAATTACCTGCTAGGGTTTCGCGTTTAATTAATACTAAACGGCAAATCATAATTATTTTAGCATGATAAGCGCTCTGGGTACAAATTTGAATGAAAATCGTAAGTTTGATATATTTCTGCTCATATAAGAGATTTAAACTTTGAAATATGAAAAGGAGAATAAATTGAATATCAATTTTATAAATTGGAGGACATAAATTGACTGCATAGTGAATGATTTCATAGTTCAAATAGACTCAGACACCTTCAATGAACATGACGTTTACGGCTCTGATTTAATTCTAACAGAGACAGATATGAATGGAATGTCTAACTATCCTACTCATATAGGCTTTACTTCAGTGTGTGGAACAATGCAATGAAACCACACGGAAATCGAATCCTTAGCAAACCTTTTATGAATCAATACTATAAAGAACTGTTTTTTATTGTAATGAGATAGATATTATTCGGTTGTAGATATTTGATATCATAAATAATTGGAAGAAAAATATTCTCAACATAATTAATAGAAAATTATAACATTGACAGTAGAAAAGTACTACAATCGTATTTTAAAAAAATCTTATATTTTTTTTGTTTTAACTATAGTATAACTAGAGGTCCGCCCCGGCTTCGCCCGTGGTACATATTTCGCAATAAAAGGTAGCCTATGTCCTTTATCGGGTATCAAAATATCTCCATACCAAATTTCATGCAAATTGGTTCAGTAGTTTAGGCGTGATTCAGACAGAGTTACTTTCGCATTTATAATATTAGTATGGATTGCAGCATTAAAATTTTAAATTACATCTAGTGTTGTACCAAATGAATTCGGTTCAATCGGTTATCAGACACAGAAAAAAATAAAAAAGATGATTATATCCAGTCATTGTTACCTACAAGATTATTTTGAATATTGTTTATATGAACTTGATGATTAAATTTGACTTGTATTATCAAAAATTTACCTTTCACTCGGTAGAAATTTCTAAAGATTACATATACCATTTTTTATAAAATACTAGCGGTCCGCCCCGGCTTCGCCCGTGGTACATATTTACGTTTTCTCTACATAAGAACCATCCTCGTACTTCAAGGAATATAATGAAAACATAATTATCGAAATCGGTCCAGCCGTTCATACGTGATGCCGTGACAACGCGAAACGGGTTTCATTTTATATATAGGACTATGCCTTCGAAATTTAACTCACTTTACTTTTATAGTGTATTATAAAATGTCATGTTTCTTTGCGTTAAGTATAACTTACTTGTGACAAATTTTACCAAGTCCATCCAAATTCTGTTCAGATCCCGTAGACGAGTCCCCATGTGTTATAAAAAGTGCTGTTGGCTTCAGTTTCTTCAATTCATTTTCAATTTGCTCAAAACTGAACGTGGCATTAATTGGTACTTCAGTTTTAAATGTTTTTATGCCTTAAATTAATACAAAGAAAATGTTATCTTGTTTTCTTGTGTCGCATGAATAAAAAAACATTTGCAAATGCATAATTTTATATTGCTTTACTTATCTCTAAAGGAATTTACGTCAAACAAAAAGAAAAAAAAGTGCTACATTGGTACAAATACCATCAACAATTCACCAATTTTTTATCGATCCTTGTAATTAAAAAAAAAAATATATATATTAGTATGAAAGAGTAGTGTCGTGAATTTTATATAATGTAGAGTATTATTATCCACAAAAATTGAGTACCGGTTTAGTAATTTATTAAGTTATGCATTAAAATTTTAGTAGCATGATATATGTAATTCAAATTTATGCATATCTCACCATATCTTTTAGCCATAATATACGCCCTTTGGTCCCAAATACCCCGACTGGCGATCAAAAGCGTATCGTCAGGGCCAAGGAGATTACAGATGACGGTCTCCATGCCACTGTGACCGGACCCACTTATTGAGAGGACCAGATCCGATTTAGTTTGAAATGCGTATTTAAGCCCCGCACGAATGTCTGCCATTGCCTGGGATTATTAAAATTTTATTACATGAAATTAAAAGAAATGAAATTAACATTTTTAAATTATTATATTGGAATACCGTCCTATCTACCATACGCAAAAGGGATATAAGGATAAACTATGCGCATCAGGAATGTATTTTTGGATCGTATTGATAGAATTATTAAGTAAGGGTCAGCTTGAAAGTGACATTTGAGTTATCACGAAGGATGCTCGATTTTGCGAAAAATCGAAATATAAATATATTCCTATATTTTGATTACCTGCTAGATATCACTATAACATTGTGGTAAAAAAAATAATAATATATGACTCTTTTTTCTAATCTGTACTCTACAATCCTTCAAACTAAGTTTTCACTGTAAAATTTGTTAAACTTTGAATAGGTATGAGATACTAGAGCTACGTCGAGACCATAGTTATTATATTATGTATACATTCATAATTTAATAAATATTACTATCATTTTAATAATGATCATACTTACCTCAAAATAAGCATCGCACATTGGTGACATAACGGGCTTAGTTAGAGCCTGTCTAACGGAAGGTAATAAGTTACATGGTCCGGGCCCGCAAAACAATGGCTCATGAATTTCTCTCTCTTCTATTATAGGCGGCGAAACCAACATCTTTACTAATTAAATAATGGAATCTGTTACAAAAATATTTCTTACAATTATTTCCTTATAGGACGTTCAGATCGTTTGAAATTAGGACACCTATTAAATTGTTTGTCGGTTTACGTGACAAATGATAATTAGTAAATTCTTCTAGATCGAGTTAAAAATAGAATCTGCATCAACCAATCAGCAAATTTCAAAGTCAATTGAAAAAATAACGCATAATAATGCGAATTGTTTTACAATAATCCGTTTTTTCACGGAAGTTTGAATTATACCTTATCTATTATTATTATATAGTGTTAAGTGTATTTATATAGTATTCTTTAGCTAGGAAAGGCCAAACGTTGTGTAAGTTCACATCGTGTATCTTATGAGATTGAGACGTGAGGATAGGAAAAATCCGATGTTGCTTGCGTAAATTGATTCCGATCCCGTCGTGACTATGTGTATGATCCCCAGTCCCTATGGACAAACTACAAAATCGATGGCTCCGTCGTTAGATACAAGATCGTAGACGGCTGGCGACAAATGACATTTTAAATTCACAAGCGCTTCTACTCACTACTGTAATGTGTTTACCATGTGGAAAGCGATATTGAAACGTGTATTTTATGTTTGAAACGTATATTATTGCCTTAAATGATGCACGTGTTATGTTTATTTGTTATCAGTTAATGAAATATGCATATTAGTATGGTTGAAAAATAGGCTTCATGACCGTATGAAATGTATTATGTAATGTAAATCGAGTAATCTTAAAAAGTTGCAATACACGATTGAAACTTGAAAGTCTAGAGATGTTTAAATTAAAAGATAAAATTAGCGTATCTGTGAAATTAATGGAAATAGGGCAATGACTCCTGAACTAGATGTCTACAGTTTACTAGATTAAAGCGCGTCACACACGGTGAAGATACTATAATATTTTATCTTAAGATACTGTAATATTTTATATTACAAAGGACCCACAAAATTTCGAGTCATTTGTAACAGGATGGCGGTTCTACAGGGGTCGTAGTACGCAATGACAAAAAGAAAAATGATGGTCAGAACGCTGATAGCGGATACCTTAAGATACTGTAATATAAAATAATAATTACAGTATCTTAAGATAAAATATTATAGTATCTTCACCGTGTGTGACGCGCTTAAGAGTTACTCATCATTATTAGGTACGACAATGGTGATTGCTGCATAGGTATATTCTGTATAAAATATAAATGTTGATGTATTATTGTTTGATTTATTCTGAATAACGTAAACTATAATTACCTAATGTACTTCTAAAATACATTTAACAACTAGTAAATCTGCATGAAGAGGGTACTTTAAACTGACTCTATTAATAAGAGGAATATTAGTGACTCACATCAATAAACAAAAATATCCCCGTTTCAGAAAAATGCGTTAACTTTAATTAAAACACGTTGAAATATATCGATATCTACTTTAGCACTGCGGAATATATTCAATGCCATTGATAACCTCTACATAGAAGTTCAAAGTCATCTTAAATTATGATGATAATGATAGGAAACAACACTTGTATAAATAGTGCATTTTTAGATTTGTTATTGGAGATAAATTTAACATTTTTCTCTATCATTCTATCATGGCTGCCCACCTAAAATTTCATGAAGGATATTTTGTAAGCAGGTGCTGTAAAGATTATTCCATAGAAATTTAATGGACTGTTTAGTAGATAATAAATAACAGATATTGTTACCATAAATTAAATACACCCAAATAACTTGAAATTTACTGTCTTTCACAAGCTGGCATGCGCTTATCTTTCAGGTTTCGTCGATATGCCAAAGGTCTCTTTATGTTTATCTGTGCATTAACGCTAAAAACTATGACAAATTCTGATAAGAATATAGCGTACTATATGGGCTTCTTTTTACTGGAATTAAAATATTGTATGGGTCGGAACAGCAAACACGTAATAGCAGTGACTATTTAATAAAAATCTGTGTCTATCGTATGAAGTCTACGTATGTGGAGCCGCGGGCAAGAATAAGGGTTTTTATATAACAAGATTATATATTATGAGTCATATGATAAGGGGATATGTTCGTGGTATGTGCGTAATCTAAAGATGTCTGTTTAAAGGGTTAAATCCAACTGAACTTTAAATTATAATAATTAATACATAACATTATATACACGTGGAAGACAACTATATTATAGCTACAAGCGCATCGTAAAAATAATTTAACATGTCGTACACATTTAATAAATTACATTAGCTATATAAATTATACATAATTCAAAAACGTGAAAATGAAATTTTATTTCATGCAGTTTATTTTTCAATTAATCGTAATATTTTTTGTACAAGTAAAAAGGGTTACATTTCAAGGCTTTCCAGAATGGAAACAAATGTCTATAAATTGTGGTCCTCGAAACTATTTCCGAGGGAAAATAAACGGAAGTTTAAATTTTAGAATGGTACGAAACATTAATTTTCATATATTCTCACTCCATAAATATGAACCCGAATAAACATAATGACTTTTACCAGAAAGAATAAGTACAAAAAAAAATTGTAAAAATTCCAATTGTAACGATGGTTTAGCTTGTATCGACCTGTCACTTATGAGAAATATTAAGGCACAATCCGTAATTAAAATTAACGACATAAAAAATTGTAAGAAGTAAAAAAAGTATCATTAATTAAAAATTACAGCGTCGCTGCACGACGCCTATTAGCTAAGCTCAGTCAATTTGCAGGTCCGATTTTCCCTGCAAAATATCGCGTGCTAAAATATGGTTGAAATGACTAAGCTGTAAGTGCATTAGTCGATTTAAGACGCATGGTACTGTGACCATTATTTTTACAGTTCGTTTAACATAGAAGTTGGTCTACTGCAATTTTCAGAACGTCTGGAGCGTATTTTTCTTGCGGTGTTAATGTACTTACTACATAGCGTAGAAAAAATCAAGTAACGAGACTTGCAATCATTATCGGTAAGTAGGCTCTACAGTAATGAGATTAACATGAACTAGCTTTTATAACTTCTATTGAATGAGAGTACTTGTTATGTTTTATCAAAATAAATAGAAATTTTAAAGCGTTTTGAATAGTTTATATTTGTATAGTTTATATTTAAATTAAAAATGAAGGTATTCGATCTGGAGTGTTAAAAATTCCTGAAACTAAATAAAAATATAAAATTAATCGTACAATATTTGAAAGACGTATTAATTTTCAAGTACTTAGTTATTCATTTAATTATACCTTTTAATAATCTAAAACCTTCGGCACCAATAACGTGGTATTCCTTCATAACGATATTTACGGGCTTTGTTTGGAAGACGTGATTACGTTACGTTTTAATCATAATATGCAAACATAGATTTTAAAGACTATGTCAATGTTAAGGTCAAGGTTAACTTTAATGATTTATAATAGAACTCTTTACTAAATACGTTTTTTTAATTTGATATATATTCATCATTATTTACTAAAAAGCTAAAAATTACAAGTTTATTTTTATTTTCTTCCTTAATACCTATTTGTTAAATATGATGTGGTAAATACAACGACCACTGGCCATTGACTCCATGACTACTTAATATGTATAAATAATGAAATTAATGACACAGACAAAATACAAAAAGTAGGTACGTACACATTATCTTGATTACAGCTTCCACTTTCCTTAGGTTTTTTTAGATACCCCAATGTCGTATGTCACACGTGATAATATAAAAAATAAGAATGGTAGTTGGCGTACATATTGTAGCACTAGCTTTCCTCCCACGGCTTTGCTCTCGACCGCTTCATATAATCCCGCGATAGACAAATAATGTACAAATAACCTCTAACTATTATAACTCCTTTATTTATTTATTTTTATATATTTATGTATATAATATGTAGTCATAAGTAACTCCTTTCGTCCCAACTCGAAGCCTTTATTATAAAGGGGGCACTGAAAAACAGCGCTGCCAATGTTCCTGGACGTTGCAGCATATGCTGAGCTGCCTCCTTTTTGTCAGGGTCGTAGGACACACCTTAATAAATGTAGTTATCATTCTATTTTTTTGTACGTGTTTTTATGTTATTAATTTAAGTATTTGCTTCTTTTATTGTAACTATTTCTTATTGCGATGTTTTCTTATTTTACTTGTACGGTTTTATGTTTTATGTCTATGTATGTGTGTGTTGTGCTGTCTCTGATAAATAAATGTTTCTTTCTTTCTTTCTTTCTTTCTTTCTTTAACTGGACCCCCTAGTTTTATTTTCGCGATTAAAAAAATAGTCTTTAAACTCTATATTTATTATTTTGCAATCAATTTATAGTCTTTTAACCAACATTCCCTGGGGCAACAAATAAAATACATTGCGTAATTAATATAGTCGTATTCCGAGATCACAAAACATTTGCTGACAAATCACAAACCAAAAACACAAACGATAATTACAGCATATTTATGACGAACAAAAAGTAGGTAATGTATTATTCCCCGCAGCTTCTGATTCCGCAATTTCTTTTGAACATTAACGAGATCTCAAGTCATTAGAGCATCATCCAATTAGATACGGTTCTCTTGCAAATAATTTGCATTTAAAATACGGTGCTTAAGGATAACAAGGACTTGATTCATACGCAAACTACACTTGTATGCTTTTGTGGAATGAAGAGGGCTTGGCTGACTTCGCTGACAATTACTTTGTAAGGTACACGCTGGTTTATGGAAGTTACAATAACTTTATACCCGCATTAGTTTATATTGTTAATGGTTACTAATTAAAAAGCCTCGTATTGCTTAGAAATAAGATAATTTACACTTGTCTAGCTTTCTGCCAGCGGCTTCAATCGCGTATTCAAAAGCCAAATGGAAATAATATTAGGTTTAAAGAAGTCTATATTATTTTCTACTTTCTAGCTAAAAAAACGTACATAATAAAATTGCTCTGTTACTACGTGAAAGAAAGACAAACAAACAAACAGACTTTCATATTAATAATACTATAAGCATGTAATAAATTACTCAAAGAAATAACACTGCAAAACCTATAAAATCAGATGTAATTCACTCTTGATTCTAGTAAAAATTAAATTAATAATATCCAATCCGAAATGCAATATTTTCAATAAAATATACTGCAAAATTCCTAGATTTATAATATGACATATTTCGAAATAGCACTTTTTACCAGGAAAAATCTATTTTATACAAACATTAGATGTTTCTCTTTATTATATTCTCAATGGCTACCTGGAATTAACGATGTACATTTCTTTTGAGTCACATGTTTATAACTTCGGAAAAAGGTCCTTTGTATTGTGTTCCCCGAATCTGGATTAAAACTTGGAAATTTTCTCATTAAGTCTCAAACTTAGAGCAGGATTTCGTTTCCGACTGGGCGTACGTTAAGATGAATTAAATGTTTAATTTATTTGGAAGGAAATCTACAATTCTTTTCCGAATACCGACAACGTTGGCCGGGATCGTGGAATGTTAGACAATATACTGGCGATTGGCCCCCAGGGCTCTTCGGTACAAATCCAATTATTACTCGAAGCGCCGCCTGCCGGTGTGTAATTGATTTATTTGCTCATTTCTTTCACATACAACCTTTCTTTGAAGTACACGCTTTCAGTAATTTAGACCTTGCTATTTGACATATTATAGTGAGACGACCGTAAACACCTCAATTTGTCTCAATTGTATTTTATCATTTTCATTTGGAAAATGGATTAATGAAACTGGACTTCAACGAAACCATGAATGAAAAAAAAGACGTGTGGCACTCGGGGACTGCCGCGGTAAAGCTATTGCGTAGCATGCACGTAGCATGCCTTCAAGCCACACCTCCGCGCCCATCGGAGTGGGGAGCGTTAGGGTTTTTCGTTACGCGATTTCTGGATTCGGTCCCCGCGCTCAAGGCCCGCGATAGAAGCTATGCAATAGCTTAAAAAAATCACTAAACAAATCTTGATTATTCTTTTAATCAGACAATTTTAGTAACAAAATATGTAACTGTGATAACTCCGTATTCTAAAACTATATAATTAAATTGTGGATTTATTTATTATTTGAGCTCTATTGGAGATACCATGTGACAGTATAGTTGGACAAGAAAATGTAGCTTATCTCTAATCTCATGAATAGACTGATTCGGAACATTAAGGTTTTCTCTTTCGCCTCAGCCTGTATTAGGTTTTATAAAATTTAAAATATTTATATTACACAAATATGTATATTTTTAAGCAAATAAAATCATCAAGCCGTGATATTAATCCGCAAACTCTCTATAAGATACCCATAACAGCTAATAATAATACCCATAACTAAAAAATATGTTTATTTTGTATACGTAGAATAATAGTGATGTCATACATAAAATTAAACATGTGACGACGATATTTTTAAAGCATACATGTGAGAGAGTCTGCTATATTGGGAATACAACATTGTCATCAAAAATTTAAATTGTCTGTGCTTTCAATTGAAACACATTGGAATATTCATTATTTGCTTGCATCCCGTTCGCATTTGTAAGAGTTTTATAAAATGTAAAACATACGATACAGTTCACTCAGATTTTAACAGTTACCTGCAAAATTTTAATGCTGCATATTTTATTGAAGTGGATCTTTCCGGGATATATATTACGACTCCGCTTTATCATAAGAGATTTAAAACAATAGTTTGGTTTTAACTTATTCTTTGTAACCGTTCTAGCGTGATGCTGTTTTCAAGTTTTTAATAAATTATTCAAAGCGTCATTCTATGCAAATACTTAAGAAGTAACACAAATCATATCTAAATACAAGACAAAATTACAGTCGTGCGAACTTTAGCCATTCAAAATTTTGGATAAAAATGAATTTTCGTCTTATGGGAGAAGAATTTTGTTAGTATAGTTGTTCGGAACTTTACGTATTTAGATTAGAGTAATGCTGAAAGTTTTTTTACTAAAAGAGGTTTTGAGCAATTCGGATATATGATAAGCAACGTCTGGTTGGATTGATTCCATGAATATTTAAAGAAGTATTTTTTTTTATTTCACGCTAATAGGCGCTTGACGTTGAGTTGCGGAGAAATGCCCGTCATTATTATTTAAGTATTTTTATACGTAAAAATCGTGCCATGTTTACTGAAAAAAAAGCCTCTGTATAAGCTTTACTACTGTATGCCTTGCATTTAAATTGACATAAAGATCCAATGATGTATGAATCATGTTATAGACAAACAAATTAATAAATAGCTTACGGAATAAGTATGCAATTGCGTCGAGTCTGAAACCTGCAGGGAGTAAGTGTAATGATTTATATGTTACGTGCGAACATTGAGTCGACAACGTAGTGTGGAATTATGGGGCGGTTTAACACCAACTTTCCTACTGAATTAATATACTTCTTTACAAGTGAAGTTTCAGCGAATTGAATGAACAGCTTTATTTTCTGTTATTTATTATTTTTGTTACTTAAAATTATTCTTTTGCATATTATGTTGAACAGAACGCTATTAAAGTTATAAGGTATTACCTACAACAATTAAAAAACTACAGTCAAAATAAATGATCTAATAAGAATTAGCTAGAGTTTGTGCAAAAGAAATTATTACGAACTTACCATAAACAGATTACAAATAGGCTTGGAATACATAGGTATATAAACTGAAGTAGAGCGGTATATGCGAACAAACTTAGCAGTTAAAGCCGTTCTGCGTTAGACAAAGATAATTAATATCTACATTTAAACCATTAGCTAAAAAGAGTTAGCAACGTAACCGACTAAACACAAAAGCTAAATTCAAAAGACTTCACACGGAACGTTTTTTATGCCGTATGCCGCTTCTACCTCAGTTTATATATAATAAGTAGTAGGTATTAAACTAACAACAATTATGTATGATATAATAATACTTGGAGAAAATGTTCCAACCTGAGCTGATTCTCATTACACAAACTGTAGTTTGCAGAGTCTTACAGCCAAAATTATCTTGTAGAAATTGTAGAATAACAAGTTTGGCCTTAGTTCGCGCCGCCGGGAAGGCACGGTGCTACGCTCCATTTAACTTTGCTTTGATTTCTAATATCCTCATTTTAATTGCGTGGCTTTGTTTCTTAGAATATAAATCTTGGTATAATTTGCTTAGAATATTACTCATTGTTTCGTAACTTCTGTCTTGGTAAGAAAAATAAAATTATAAATTTCTGTTAAAATTTTTAACACACTTTTCTTCTCATTTACTTAAATTAATCTTAAAACGAAGCCTTTATTTCAAAAATTTTAATCAAATATACCTATATCTAGAGATATATTATGTTATCTGGAGATAATAATTTAAGAAATAATATTCCTTTTATAACAACTTAGCCTAGCACATAAATATGTTTGGAAACCTTTTAATTTTATGGATGATTACCCTCCAACCTGTATTCGTACTCTTCAATATTCCAGTAGCAAATAAAAGATTTTGGATTTTTATTCGGGACGCGTGCTTAACCTGCGGTTTGTTATCAGAGCATCTCAAACGGCGCATAACGAGGAAGCAGAGAAATTGCGGGGGACACTGTCTCCACGTACTTCTATCCCTCTCAATGCGTATTCGAAATAACAAGGGCGCTATTTTCAAACCCAACGTCGCATTCAGAGAATCTATAAAGCATACAGTGATATAAATTCTCCTCTCCAAATCCATAAAAAGTTTCACCGTACACAAGGATTTCGCTTTTTACGCCTGCTCCCACACTTCGTTTCAGCGAAATGATTTTGTAATTGAACACCGATACGGCGATATGATTTCAATCCCTTTTCGATATCGTGTTTTCAGCTGAAGCCCCACAGATTTTACTATTTTCGACGGGAATCAAACGAGAAATTGAGATGGAAAAATCTGATAACAAAATCATCATAATATCGACATTGTAAAATTTCTCTTTCGGTGGCGGCATTGCCAGCTATTATCTCGTTATACCTGAGCGTCGTTTTATGTAGATAATGGATAAACGTTTAGTTGAATCTTTTGACAAATAGCTGCAGCCATAGCACTCGTAAAACAAAGCTTCATTGAATCGCTTACAACGATCGTCAATTTAACGAGCGAGGTATAATGCCAACTCCTCACCGACGACGTTCCAGTGCCGACGAATTCATTATAAATTCTACTATAGGGTAACAACGTTAAAGTGGCCAGACATGGGAAACTGACATTTATCATTGGGACAAACGGTGTTTTCTGAGTCGTCGTGTCTTGTGTACTGAGAAAATATGCAAAGGGGCGGCTTACAATGCGTCGTTAAGTGAGTATAAATTACTTGATGGCTCTATGAAGTCGTAACCTCCAGAATTATGTTTTTAATAGGCTTTAATTTATCGAGATTAATATCATCGTCACATTTACAAAGTTCTCGTCCAACTTCTAGTTCCGAAAGTTGCGAACAGATTAAGTGCCGATGAACGACGAAAATTGGTAAAATTTTCCAAATCTTAACGATCTTTTCTACAATTGGGGCCATTGTACGGCTGTATTTTCACGGACCTCCTCGCATTCACGAGAAACTTGAAAGTAATAAAGTTGTTCTTTCAATAAATTGCTTTATTACGAAGTTAATCAAGAGAGTGAGGCGAAGGCAGCACACTGGGCAAGGCCGGGTTTGAAGAATGAGCTAAGTTGCTCCAATTAATTTTCCTTCGATGCGCTGCGCTCCGAGTCGCGCCTTGACTGACGGCCCTCTTATTTTGTGTCGAACCCGTGATGAATGGGAGATGAGTCGACGGTCGCTTATAAAACAAATAAACTTCATTATTATCGTCTCCCAATTATTTTTATAGCTAAGTGGCAATTACAAAGGGTCCCGTTGATTTGTATGGCAGTTTAGTTAATACCTTGTCAAAATATAGTTATTTTTATTCAATCTCTTGCGAAATTCCCTTTGTTTTATTCATAAACAATTTTTCCTTTTACGTTATTAGATTACTAGCGACCCGCCCCGGCTTCGCACGGGTGCAATGGCGGCCGGCCGGTACCGCCGCAAACGCTACGTCCCGCAATTTTTAAATCTGTAATATCTTCTAAAATATTCACTTAAATCATACGGTGTAAAGGGCCATATAGATCTATAATAAATTAACAATGTATTCAAGGTATTTGGTATATTGGTATTGGTATTTGGTATATTGGTTAAGGATTAATGCTGTATTGGTTAAAATCGCTTCGAAAATTAGCCATTTAACGGACTTTTCTGTAGACCTTTTCAATGTGTACAATACTTAGTACATTATTTTGATAAAACTCGTAGGGTTCAGCCTGCGTTTGCAATGTAACCGGAAAAAATGTAATTATTTACGACATCACATTAGAAACCTAAAAAATAACAGTACTTCTCCACTATTTAATGGATGTTATCATACATATAAACCTTCCTCTTGAATCACTCTATCTATTAAAAAAACTGCATCAAAATCCGTTGCGTAGTTTCAAAGATTTAAGCGTACAAAGGGACATAGGGACAGAGAAAGCGACTTTGTTTTATACTTTGCTATCTAGCCATGTAGTGATGATTAAACTAACACAAAAAAACTAAGAGAAAAAAGAACATGAATTCTAAAGTTAAAAATCTAAATTCGAGAATTAAATATTTTAACAGGCAGCATTAAGGATTTTATTTATAATTTACTATAATATACAAAGCTTTTGTTGCTTGAAAACAGAAAATTTAAAGCGCACCCCTTTTTTAAAAAGGCTAAGGCTAAAGGCTTTAGAAATCATATAATAATTGAAATACACAAACAAAATACTTCAAGATATGAATATCGTACAGCCGTTAAATCGTTATAATACAAAAAATAACGTTTAATTTATATAATTATACAATAACCTTTGACCTTCTAGCCTAATCGAGTTATCGTATGAAATATTCTTTCCGTTAGTGTCTATCTGGCTTGTTATCTTGATTTGTAGGCTACTCGAGGTCTTTCGTATAAAAATAACAACTATCCCTCATAATAAGTTTTCCTCAAGCTTCAAATAGTTTGTACGTTTGTTTATAACGACATGTATGAATATAAAACGGATATTTTGTGGATGTTTATTTGTTAGTGACACCTAATTATTTCCAAGTTTTTGTTACGTTTTATGAATTAAGCACTATGCCGTATCACAGCTGTCTTTCTTCAGCTATTGAATATTGGACGAATCTAATCAGTATTGTAGTGATTTACAGAACTGAGAGCTTGTTACTAGATATTGCAACTGGACCATTTTACATAATACAAGTTAATATGATAGCCTCAGAACTGTCCTCTATCTCGCATCCAACTATTATCATCAAGGTGTATTCTATGAACATGATATAGTTTTGCATATCTGTTACATAACTGTGCGGCTTGCAAGTGTCTGTAGGTAACTGGGTAATTTATTGCTTCACTTGAATAAGTAATCAGAGTAGGTAACGTTTGCACCGACGTCGGGTGTTTCTCTGCGGAATATGCAAAGCTTAATTCTGTAATGCGTGTCAGGATATAACGAACAGCGTAGTTTCACTAGTAAATGGGCTCGGAAAACTTACCGTGTTACTGCAACATGCCTTTGTATATCAATGATCAAAGAATGTAACGTAATCTGGAACAGACTACGTGACGTCAACTTTCAGGTGCTACGTGGTTAAGCTAGATGAGCAATCTTAGTTATGTTAGTGTTTTGATATTCATTTTTCCTGAATACCTATTAATTTAAATAGAATTTTGCCAAAAAATGAACCAAAACGGTCTATTAAGCGTTATTAGTTTTACTTGCTTGTTATTATAAATGTTAGAGTAGGACCGTTCTAAATACGTGCTCTTTAAATGTCACAATCATTAAAAAGAAATATTTGTTATCATAGTATTTTGCAATAGCAATACTTTTAATTTGTAGATAATACTGTTTTTTAAATAGCCATGAATAAAATTGTAACATTTATTACGAACAAAAAATAATTTTATAAAAAATAATGTATGCAAAGGTTGTCCTTTGCATGGAAAGCGAACACTCGCATTTGGGAAATTACTATAACATTAATCCATTTCAAGTTGACCCTCTTTTTTAGCAGTGACCCGTATCAAGTGAACGAGTACTTAAAAGATTAGGCTCTGTTGGAACAAAAGAGCACTATTATTTGTTGGAAATGGTCGATAAAAGGAGACATTAAATTCCTGAGGTCACCCTATATAGCGACATTGTCGTTTTTATAACCGCACTCAACATGCTTTTCATAGTAATAATTTTGTTTCACCAAGCAGTTATATTACGCATAAAGTTCTTAGTTGCAGATTTGTAACGCTAAAATATTTTTCTTTCTTTATATAAAGAGGTTTTATTTTCCATTAATTTAGTGATGGTTAAATCATCTATTGAATGTATAATCCTGTTTTCATTACTTCATTTTTCTTTCTTCCTTTGATCTAGATCTAAGTTTTGGATAAAGTTTTGTTAGGTATAGTTTCAGATTAAAATAATAATACAAATGCATATAATTGTATGTTGTAGAGCCGAGGTAATTCACTCTCGCGTACATCAAAGTTTCATGAAAATAGAAATTTACTTCACTTTTCTCAAAGTACAATTTCACAACAAATGCGAAGATAATTTCTTGGCAGTAAATGCAAAGATACAGCATCAGGTATTATTTGATTTCGTAATAAAGATTATCGCAAGAACACTTGAACCACGGTAGCTCGATTTAATTAAAAGTATTTCCTAGAAGATCCCCACTCTAAAATCTGTTTTCTATACCGCAATCGCAACTGGAAAAACAATGGTTTGTTTGCGTACAATTTATTATTTCAACAGAGAAAATGTAGAGTTCTCGTAGTAAATGTAAATTAGCATGCATTAGTTTTGTTTTAGTGTGGATACAATATGTATTTTTTGTATAATCTAGCCTTATCGTTATGTAGATGTATTCTACTTTCGTAGAAATCTGGAAACTGTTGTCATGTAATGAGGATCACTTTTAGAAGGAAGATATTATGAAGATCTTTTGTCGTAGTAAGTACTTATAGTATTATAATAACTGTGGTATTATCGTCATTTCATTGCTTTCGTTACCGTCACATTTTAGATAAAATCTCTTTTATTATTAACACCCACTTTCATAAAGGAATTTCTCATCAAAATGAGCTCATTAATTTTTATTCTGATGAAGAAATTAACCTAATGCTTTAAACGAATTTAAGCATTTCTTCTGAAAAAGAAAGAAAATCAAGATATTATATTATAGTATACTTTTGTGAGTTTACCACCAACAAACTACCACCACATAATATTAATTAATATTATGTGGTGGTGTGGTAAATATTATTTTATTTTTATTTTTATTTTTTCATAATATGTACACTGCCACTGTCAGGATGTCAATGTGGTGTCCACTGAAAATCAGTGGAGAATCTAAGTGTCGTATATGTCCTTAGATTCTCAAAGCACTGAGTGGATATTATCCATTTTGTGCCGTTGTAACTAGTTATAAGTTAATTTTATTTATTTTTTATGTATTAATGTGCATCGGTACAAATAAATGTATTTTCTTTCTTTCTTTCTTTCTTTAATTGCAGTGGAATGGAATAAAACATAAAAGTGTGGTCAATCTCTTTATTATTCATTATGCTTTGTACTTGTAACAACAAACAGATATACAATTACTATTTATCCATCCAAAAACACAAGAATTGACTCAGTTAGCCAAGTTTACATATCGGTATAGTTCACGTATCGGCTGTATTTGCTAAATCGACCTCCAGGGGCTGTGCTATACGAACGTCGGAACTACACAGTAGTAACGCTGCAGTTCAAATAACTGAAGTGGCACGAATAACAGTTTCGGGGAACTTAACAAAGGAAACAGTCTTATTGTGCTAATCTCATATGCAGGGATAGCGCACATTTGCAATTGTAAATGATTTTGAATGAACTTGATATGCTCTTTAATATTTTCGGTGCATTTTCACTCTGTTCTTTGCTAATGGAGTTTTCGAGCTTGATATTTAATATGGTAACTTCGTAATATGTAGTTTATTTATATTACTTTGTCGAAATGATGTACACAAGCGTCATGCTTGCTATAAATATAACCAAATTATAAACCACTATTGCAGCTAACAATGTGGAGCATCAACGAAAAACAAAAGCAAAAAGCACGAGTAAACCACGATAATACATTAAAGTGCACACGATTATAATTATGAATATACATTGAGGCAATAATGAGAGAATTCGGTGCGGTGTTTAATTAGCCGTAAGCCTGTTGCATGAGCTTCAGCTTTAGCTCTGTAAGCAAGCCGATGCGCTCGCAATATTGCCACAAACCTTAATTAAATGCCTAAAATGCTTTAAGGCATCATGATTAGTACATTATCATGTTGCTACGCGGATATTTTGTTGATGAACAAAAAATGGTAGTAAAGTGTATTGTTGTGTATAATCACATCATACATTTTGAATGCAATATTATCGTTAACATCTATTCCATTATCTAGATAATTTTTAAGTTATGTCACGGTATACGATAAGTGAGATGAAGTGACAAGCCGAAAATATACGTCATCTATTTAGTTACCCATATAACTTGTGTGTTCTAAGCATCCACATCTAAAGTTATTATCAAACAAGACATAAGTCAAAGAACACGATTTTATAAAACAAATATTATCTTCAAAGGCAGTACAGGAAAACGAATGCAAACTGTTCACTTCGCACGTCAATCTTAACTCAATAAAAAAACTATTGGCGAGGTAATGCTGGCACCCGAGGACACGAGAGAACGTATGCGCCGGAAATCAATCACAAACCATGTTTCGTTGTACTCGTAGGGAACGCAAATTTGTTACCTGTCAATATTTCTAACGTCTTCCACTGTAATTTTGTTGAACGTGGATTGCATTTCCCTAACGGAGGCAATGATTATTTGATGGAAAATAGAATGGCTGTGTGAAATGTTGTATTTTGTTTCCATTTATTTATTTTACTGAAGATAGGTTTGGTAAAACAAAAGCTTCTTGTGCAGTTAAGGCATAGACGTTAAGAAAACAGACTGAAACTAAAGTGGATATATTGGCATTATTAAAAAGTCTGAAGAACTTTACTGAAAATATCAAGTACCAACTATCTAAGAGGTAGTGCTGCCTAGTCTGTTCTTGCTTGCCAGTGCCTGAAAAGAAATAATATCAAGGAATATTAAAATTGGTTTTGACTGTTTTCATAGCACTGCATTCTAAGCAGCATAGTTCTATAACACAATCTATAAACAACTTATCATTAAGGTTTAGGTAAGTATAAAATGTTAAATATTATGTTACATAATCAACGTAAAAAAATTGAAATATGTCGTGAAATGATGTCACGTGTGTGCTATATACGCCTGGCCCAAAAATTAGCAAGTGCAGTCATATCGTCGACCCTAATGAGGTTACTAGGTTCACTTTAATATTCACCGCGATAAGAAACATTCATTAAAGACTTTTTAGCGCTTTGTGAAAAAAATTCAGTGAAGTAATGTTTTTGATACACATACAATTACTTTCATTTGTATGGAAAAAAAAGGTGACGAGAAAATGTTTCGTTATTTGTCTAACAGGTTATATTAATTAAAACATTAATGAATTTTTTATACAACTAATCAAAACGCACTAATTTTTATCAAACATACTGGTAGGAAGTTAATTTACAATCCGGAGCACTATAGAACTTCGAAATTGATAATCTACCTGATGGAATATAAAATTATACGAAAAATATAAAGTAATAATGAATGGCTATAAGTAATTAAAATATCAACGGCAGGGTTTGATACCGCGGCTTACCTGATGAAAGCGTTTCAGCAAAGGACAGTTGACTGTTGACATCATTTATCATTCTATTAATCGTGTCAACCTGCCGAGGTAATCCATTGACTCCCCATGATGGCTCGTCAAATGTTTACAGCTTTGGAGACCGCTGATCTGAAAAAATATCATTAATTAAAGGTGTATAAGTATTGAAAAACAAGATTGGTTTTTCACATTTGTAACAGGAAAAAGAATATTTCGTCGACTTTGTACATCCTGGTACAATCTGTATGTCAGGTTATTAACATTATCACGGAGAAATATGATTGCAGGTTATATAAACAACAGACAATCACAAATAAGTTCGTAGCATGAATGAAAAATATTGGTGAAATGAAGGAAAAAGAACCCTCTTTAGAGCAGACAAAGTTGCCTGAGTTAACTAGTTATGTATATTTGATTACGTATTTCTAATCAATTCTTTTGAATACGGATGCTCTCTTTATCACCTTTATGTTTACATATAATTTAGATAGCAATGCATGTTTCAAGGAAATCAGTTTATTTAGTTGAAAAGAGGGGTCAAAAGTTTGTTTTTGTAAAACTTGTGATAAACGCGTGATATTAAATATCATTTACAGTTTAAAGCATTCATTTTTATTGGTAATGCGGAAGGAGAACTTTCCTTGTTGTACATATTTGATATTAATCAATGCTTAGACGAATTTTTATTGATAAACTAAGTCAGTGTTTAAGGGGGCGCATAAAGCAAAATAACCAATCTTCTATTAGATGATACGTGTAATATGCAAGACCAAATCTAAAAAATAAAATATATATCAAACTAGATGATATGTTCAACGATTCTGTTTAATCAAAAACATAAAATATTAAAATTTACTCGATAAAAAAAAATCACCAAGTTAGCTCTAATTTTCACACTTTTACGTTTTCTACTTGACATGGTAATACTTATTATGATTTTTTTTTCATAAACAATTATATTAAAACATTTGCAAGATATTTGTCAGAGAATTTTGTGTAATTACTTTTAGTTTTGGTTTTATCTGCGATAAACCACTTTTGGCGCTCTTTTTTTCTCGAGATAAACGTTTGATTTTGTCACGATAAAAGTGGTTTATCGCAGATTAAACCAAAACTAAAAGTAATTACACAAAATGCTCTGACAAATATCTTGCAAATGTTTTAATATAATTGTTTATGAAAAAAAAATCATAATAAGTATTACCATGTCAAGTAGAAAACGTAAAAGTGTGAAAATTAGAGCTAACTTGGTGATTTTTCTTTATCGAGTAAATTTTAATATTTTATGTTTTTGATTAAACAGAATCGTTGAACATATCATCTAGTTTGATATGTATTTTATTTTTTAGATTTGGTCTTGCATATTACACGTATCATCTAATAGAAGATTGGTTATTTTGCTTTATGCGCCCCCTTAAGACTCCTGTAATCACCCTTCAAACAGATTGAGTTTCCCGTACTCAGTAACATTAGATTACCAATAACATGAAAAGTAATAAAGAACCGTATGACAAGCGTCACAAACTAGGCTGGCTTCGAATGGGTGATAAAACGGCATTAAACGCCTTACGACGAACGGTTTATTGCTTGCAGGACAATGTTGTCTGCAACTGCAACTTCCTATTACTTGCCACATGTAAGGAAAAATTATGGCCAAGAATAAAAGTTACCTTTTATGTAGCAAAATAAACATTTTGCGATGGAAGCTTTATTGCGTAGTGAAAGATTTTTTGTACTTCAACTATTGATATCATAAGAAAATAATATAACCCTCTGTTTATGTGATGTTTTTGTTACAATCTCGAAGAACGTTTTATATTATTGTATGAAGTAAACATTGTTCCTTTTATCTAAAAATGAGCCCACGTGTAGAGCTACTTTGCGTTTCCATTTAATATGAATTTTAATGTACAAAGAGTTCCGTCGAAATTGTATTGAGATCAATTTATTTATCTTACTACTTTTAGACAAAAGCCGTCTTTCGTTCTCACAATTTACAAGACTTCGCTATCATCTCGCATATTTGACAGTTAAAAACAAAAGCCCCGCCAACAGATTAAAAGAAAGGTCTCATCGGCCAGCCTCATCTTGCTTAGTGTTCATAAAATGGGTCAAGAGTCACTCTCTTAATGATATCGTTCTGTAGGATTGGCAATTTCTGTGCCACTTGTGATACGGCTATAAAATACGCGAACATTCTACAGTAAACTTAAGCACTTGATTTAGGTACCTATGATTTAAATTGTGTTACAGAATAGATAACGTAGAGGAGCTTCTATTATTGTATGGAGTGGAAGAGATCTAGCCTCTAGGAAGAGTTTAATACTTATGACTGAACAAGAAAAAAAAAATACCAGTTCCAATTTGTACTTTGATGAAAACTGAATTGTGTAGTGAGGTAGAGTCAGAGAAACTTATGAACTTATCAAGTAATATAACCCATGCAATAGATCATAAAGACCATATGAATTTTCTTTGCCTTACATGATACATCCATGGGAAAGAGGTAGCGGAAATATGATTTTTAAAAATGGTTTTGAATGAGCTCTAGATTTATGAATAAACATTTGATTATGAGTTTAAGATTTCTCTGCTCACATTTCTTGTGGGTAAATGGCCACATGAAATGAATACGGTGCATGTATCAATGAATAACACTTAGGGTTTCAGAAATCGCTATCGCCCATTTAACGGCTGCACACTCAAGGCAGTTTTGTTTACGACGCTAATGCCAGCGGTAGATTTCCGTCGCCGGCTGCACCGGATTTCTGACGGAGCGCCTCGTATCCGGCGTGTCAGCTTGTTTGTTATGTCCTTATCTCGTGTGCCACGTGTTATTTACTTTTCGGTTCGTATTTAATGTTTTATTGCGGGCTTGGCAAACACAGCGTATGTGCTTACGTTCGCGTTAATGTATGTAGTTCACTGCTAACTGCTGGTTTGTAGTTGTTTTCGCTTTTTTGTTGTGCTGTTGGTTATTCTAAGAGGATTTTTTGGTTGTAATTTGGTGAACTTATCATTGTGTCTGTGTAATTTCTGGGCTATTTTCCAATTATTAACACCAAGAGTCGTGAGATAATTAATCACGTAAATGCTATGTGTTCTTTTACCAATATTGTATCTGAAAGCAACAAGCTGTCATTATAACTAGAAAAAAAAAAACATTAAATCAACCTTTCAAAAAGAATATAAGTCTTCTTAATACGTCGTGGATTATAGCATGCTTTGTTTGATGTGTAAAAGCAAAAGCTTAAAAATAAAATAAAAAACTAATTACCTCTAAAATATATGTTACTATATGTCTTTAAAAACGTCAAAGCAATTGCAAATTTAACTTGGAAAATTATGATTAAAATTGCATGCAAATGTTATTTAAAATTTACACGAGTTAAGTATTTTACACGAGTTACGTTAAAAATAATTCAGTTTAAAGTATCCTAAAGGAACGAGGTACACTCAAAGCTTGGTCTTTATTTTATGTCAAGTCAAAGATATAATATTATTTTAACTAGGTCGTCGGTATACGATAGAAGTGTGGATACGCGTAAAGTGAACGAAGATCACGTTTGTACAATAAATTGATTTTGTACCAGATGTGCTCTTACACAACCACATATTTTGATATCGTTTTACGTTATTATTTTTGGAAATTATTGACAAAATTGTGTAGGCGCGCTGCGTTCACTTTACGGACCGAATACCGCTGAATAGCTTTATATCGGTGGCGTATTAAAATTACAATTCTCTTTTGAAAACCGTAAACATTTTTAAACTGCATTTACCGATAATTTATATTTTAAATTGCAGGTTTGACCTTAAGAATTGCTTCTATCAGAGATGCTATTTTTTATGACTACATAACTGCACTAAACATGCAACGCACTATTTGATTTTGTAAAGCTACATTACAACTGCTCTGGAAAACCCAAAATACCGCAATTACGATAATACTTTTACAACTTCCTCTAATGGACAATTTTTACTTCCGAGCCTGCAATGAACGTATATAAATGGATGGTTTTAGTGGAGCGATGCTCTTAAAAACAGCTGGATAAAGCCTGGGGTCGCGGCTACTCGGTTGATGGATGACGCGACATCCCCGCAGGCTGGCTTAGAACTCATTGAGAGTAGGGGATTAGGGGGGACGTTGACGAATTGCTACTCATAGATAACTATTGAATCGCTTTAAACTCCGCCCGCTGACCAGTTGAGGTATGGAAAATGAAGCTCATTGTATGATTGCGTTAAATGATGGATATTTAGTTCAGTCTTCAATTAACAGTGTTGATTTGGAATCACCACATTTAAGCATTTTTTACATAAAAGTAAAAATAAAGATTCGTATCCACTATAGTTACAAACTTAAACTCTTTATAAATAATTTGGCATAAAATCTCTACCCGTTCAATCTATAATTCATAGCATTATATTATTATCATTACTCAAATTATAATTGTATCTGTTTTTAATTTAGGCACAGCAATTGACAATATTAATGTCAACAAAAAAGTTTGTGTGTAAAAAATCCCGGAGAAAGCACCACGATTTGTGAGTTTGCACAATCAGTCCTTATAACGTAATCGCAACTTTTCACGCGGTCGTTACACCCATGTCATCTATTTTACAATACGACAAATGTTAAAACTTTGACCTACTTCCCGCGGCGCGCGAAGTTTTCGACAAAACTAAATTAGGTACAATACAAAGCAGTTTATTGCCGGCAATCCCGTGGGAGTGTTCGAGAACGCGCAACCATCAAAATATAAATGGGATTTTCACTTTACGTTAACCTAAATCTGGGAAGTCGAACAAATCCCAAGTTTTATTAATAATTTATTGCAGATTCGACCTTTAAGGAACCCTACACTGGAATGGAAAATAAGTATGCGAGAGATATAAAAAAGGAAATGTTATGTTGCCGTTTGATTTCTCAAGTGTGAGAGATAAGTGTTATTAATGTCATAAATTATAACCTGCTTGGTACATTAAACATTTTTCATCATAAAACGAATATGGCAGTAAAATCAGTTGGAAAGGCTAAACATGCTTATTGCTTAAGGATATAACAGAATAAGTTTATTAGAAAGCGTATGAAAATAATATTATCTAGGCAACTACGAGTAGCTACATTAAAGTTGTAGTTGTCGTTTATTATGCGAACACTATTCTATGATTCTACTACCTATTGAAACTTTCTATTAAATCAACTGTTACTTTATAGGTGTCTTATATAATACTTCTCTTTCATATAAAGCAAAATTTAACTGTTTCATTGTGGAAGATACAATTCTATCCTGCAGAACATCCCGTATTTAATGACATCCAAATCACACCAAAAAATAGATAATACCGTAATATAATCGTGAACACGTGAAATGGAATATTCAGGTCACAGGTATGTATTTCGTTTTATGTCTTAGTGGGAGTCATAACGCCTTATTGCTAACAGTTTACGATGCAATACGCACCGCGCCGCACTTGCCTGTAATTGAATCGCAGGCGCTTGCCGTAAATACGGATTTGCCGGATCCCGACCAGAAGAACAACACAGTTTAACTTTTATTGTGATTTATTTAGCAATATTTGGATTTAATTTTTTTATGTGAATAATTTTGTAATCTGTTCTTTGACGATTTGTGACAGCTTTACTGTTAATTGACGATCTGAAAGTGAATTTAAAATTATATTTATGAGGAAAAAATTTGTATCCTTACAAGACTAGCTCCGCTGCGTATGTATGTAACATTAACTTTGAATACTTACTTTCTTCCTTTGAAAGTGCAGTGGCAGTATCTTATTTAATATAAATCTGGAAATTGTAATAAATATCTAGCCTGTAACTAAAATATCATCGATTTCTTTATATTGGCATCAAGCGGCGAGTTATAATCCCTGCTTCCTATATGCGCTGAAACTTTAAAAAGCAATATAATATGACCCGGCCATACACTCAATGAAGTTATTTCATATCGGCATTAAATTTTAAAAGCCATTCGATCGATAACGTTGATCGAACTTTAAATTTTAACTACCTATTACCTACTATAATACATTTGTAAACTGTACATGAATCGACTTATCTAATTTTATTGGTATTGGAAGCTTAAACCAAAACAAAATTGGTATTATTGCAATGAAAATTTCATTAAACTATGCATTTCCAGAACGCATTCTCAGAAACGAATACAGAAATGCATTCCCTGTAAAATATACAAAGCAATCACCATCCGAATCGTGCAGTACTCAGAAATGCAAAGGGAATTTGAAAGTACACTCACGACAAAGCTTATCGGGAAACGCCTCATCCCTTACTTTTAATCTAGGGACGTCAAATGGGGGAGTATCATAGGTACAAAACACCCAATAGTGTTTCTTGCTCACAGAAGAAGCTAATTTTACGTAAGTGGGCTACTGAGCGCGATGCACGCCGTGTACTCTAGGGGCTCTTCTCTGTTTGATATCAACAGCGGCTAAAATGTTTTGTGGAATATTTTTGAGCGTCTGTTCTAGATAATAAGAGACTTGAGTAATGAAGCATTTAAGCTCCCTTGAGAAAGCTTACAAGCTCTTTAAATTATGTATAATTTGAACCAACGATTTGAACGCTATTAATTAGTTCTTCAAATGAAATTTTTGATTTCTATTAAGACATCATAATACCACTTGGTAAGAAATTTAAATGGAAAACATCAATTTAATACAAACATTAATATAAATACTAATGGATTTAAAAAAATCTTCTTGAAATGAAATCGGATATGGAAGTTGTTGTTCTTTCTGTCATTATTATCACTTCTTTTTGCCTTGATTCTTTTTTATGTAAAATTCATTAAAGACCAAGACATGATAGTAACATAATATCTGAATCCCTGGTATAAATATAAAACATATAAAAAAAAGTTATCAAATAAACACTATTAAGTAAAATAGAAGAGCTATTTAATTATTTCCCCAATTGCATATTATCATTTATCATCGACTACAGCATATGCTTATACACTTATTTCCAGCAAGAAATTTTTTATTTTCGTAATTAATCAAAAGCATAGCGCCATTTTAGGGCCACCGTTAACACTTGAGGTAGTTGTGATGACGTGCATTGTTTAAATGTAAGCACGCATGTTCTCTTTGTTCGTTGTGCAATACTTATGAATTTTTCACCGGAGTTTATTGTGATCTACAACCCGTGTACCAATCACAGCGTGGTGATAAAATGTACATAATAATTATAATATTTTTATTTCAATAGTCTATATTATTGTATTAAGTCGGACTAAAAGAACAAATAATTGAATTCAGTCGTAATTTGAATAGCCAAATTAAACGTACCTACAGGCTACAATTCAGAATATAATAACAACAAAAAAGGCTAATTTATCGCAAAAAAGTCTATTCGGCTCAGGATTTGAACATTTGAAGAGTGAATTAAAAACTGGAAACATTTTTCTAATAATTAGAATATTAATTAATATCTAAGCGACAATTGAATGGCGAAACAAAAAAAAGCTTTTAAAAAATTTATTTAATGTATAGTACCTATACATTTTTGTATACACAGAGCTTTATGGAGGTCTGTAAATACAAATAAATGTATTCAGAGTATGTAGAGCAGAAAAATCTTTTATTATGTAAGAACTCAAGTAAGTATTAAAAGATACACGCTCTAGGTAAAATTTATTGCCACGCTATGGTGGTAAGTGAAACGGGGTTCTGTTTCTCGTAAAGGTTGGTTGGTGTATTTATAAGTTGTATGATTTAGGTACTCATATTTATTTTGAATATTGTTATTGTTATATTTTTTATTTGTTGGTTGTTCTATATGAGCTAAAACAATAATTTGCAGCGATGCATTTATCAGCAAGTTAAGGGGGCTGATTACCTTAGTGGAGGGTTTTGGGGGCGGTACATAAATTGGAGAATTTTTTTAAATGAAATAAGTGTTATGTCCTTCTTTTATTTTTTTCTTCCACACATACACATATTGGAAAACGTCTATTAAATACAAAATCTAATTGTGTTATTTCGATATTTAATGTATTATATCTTACTGGCGCAAATATTTAATCCGCCATTAATAATTTGGTAAATAACTGGAAAAACATAGTTAAATACGGTTAAATATTATAACATTAACAGGAAGGCGCAGCGCTGTCGAGCTAAGAAGAGCTACCGAAGAAGGCTGACGCAAAATTGATTCAGTGCGAGACGTGGGCCGACTTTAGAATAGCACGATTAAAATGTTCCTAAGGGTGATAATACACTTGCTTTATTTAACATAACTATGAAGTAATATAATAAGCCTGGAAATTATTTTGTCGCGAAAAATGCGGAATTTTGGGTTAAAAGTTCCGTAAAGACGAAACGTCACATTTGGTAGAAATATGGAATTAAAAACAGTCGATAGCCCACATTCAGTGTAAATAGCGCTTCATACAACAGGGTCAAACAAAAGGGTTAAATTGTAGGGCACAGCTCATGCACAGCTAGTATAAATTGTAATCCGATTGATTGGTAAGTCGATATCCAAAAAAGTATTGCCTCAATATTCGATTTCAAGTGACAGGATAGATACTAGCTTATGTCCCTCGGGTTCACTTGTGCGTCCTTCGCACACCTCCCTCGTCCTACATACAAACTGACATTCCCTATTTCAGCCTTTGCAAGTTTTATATTTGTAGCAACGTATAACACTTACATCAAAGTTATTTTCTGTTATTTTTTTATTCAAAAAACATTCCAATAAATTCATCGGTTCAGGCTTGAAAATATAAATATATAATATAAGCTGCGTAGTATTTATCGTTAATATTAAATTATTTTATAACTTAAACAATTTTCAAAGAAACGCCGGCAGTGACTGTTTTAAAGCTTACAATTTACATTGATACTATACGAAATTAATTAGAAAGTTTTATGGTAGTTATTCATTGCAAAACTTTCGTCGTAAAATAATCTAAGGAAATTAACAATAACCTCCATTTAGTATATTAATTTAATTAGATATTACAATTCAACACAATATTATTTAAACTCTCATGTACTCCCTAGATGGTAATGCAAACATAACATACGTTTACGTGAATAGTCATGCTGCATATCAGCATAGTATAAAGAGATCATACTTACAGGATATAAAATGGAAAGGTTCATCAATCAGCTACCAGCACGTAGTTTGCATGTCATTCATTTCAATCTTAAATTAAACGATCCTTCATGCATGACACGTAACGTGAGTCATGCTGCAATACCGTCTAGCCAGGGACTTTTTAAAATATTATGAACATTGAATACAGCTAACTACATATCAATAAAACTACATAATTCCTTCCATGAAACACGATATCACAGAACATCAATAAATTACGAGAAGTTTCAAAAGAAATATTATCTTCCGGATACTCCCGTCCAAATCGGAAGCTATAGTGATGATAGCTTCCGGGTGCAGCGCTTGTTTTGTTTCTACGTTTCTTTGATATCTTTTTTATTGTCTCAATAGCTGTTACAAAGGAAGTTGAATCTATTTATGGTTTATTTGGTCATTGTTCACCTCCTGTAGTTTGAGAGCTTTTGAAAGGAAATTAGCGGGATCGATTTAAAATACTTAGGTACTTTTTAAATGATAATCTAGATTAGCTTAGATAATTATTTTATACAAAAGCTTTTCTAGCTGTTGAATGGGTATTTAGAAAAGCTTTTTAAGTGTCCTTTTTTGCTATCAAATTAGTTCTTGGGTAATGAAAATCTCGCTAAAATAGTAATCTATCACCACTGCCCATGAGCTTATTTACGGAGTAGAGTGAGATTACGAGTAAGTTATTTTCATCGTACTGAATCAATATTTATACAATCTAAGTTCCTGTAAGTATAAATATTTGCGTGACATTCGTCTTCATTCACATTTCACATCCGGCCGTTAATCACTTGCCAAAATTCTAGCAATGTTATTTTTGTCCTGCGCGTCTCATAAAGAACCGTAAACCACTTCTGACTTATGATTATTTAACAGCATGTTAACCATTAAAAGCTGTATAACATTAAGTACATATATATACGTATATGAAAAGCATACTTAACGTCAAAACGAATTCGCTCCCATTAACCTTAAGGTGATTGAGAGATGAAAAAGTAAATGTATAAAGGCCCGGCAACCAACGACCTTGCCAAGACAAGGTCGTAATATTTTGTTGTGCGAACATTTCGCGGCGGTCCTCCGGTCGTGGGTGGTCGTTTCCTTTAATAACCTCAAAGTTAATTATAAACGGTTAGCTCGTAAAATATTATCAATTTGCTTAACATTGGTTTTTAATTTAAACCAGCCGGTGTTTGTTAACTTTGTTACTTAATATAGTTTCTATAACAAATTATTATCATAATATAGGTTTATAACATGTTGAAAACATTCAATAAGAATAAGTACACAATATTCTAAAAATATTATAATGGTCAGCAGCAATTGACTGGTTTATAATATTCGACATTTCTGTACTAAAGTCGTATTAGTAATTTTGCTTATTAATGCAATAAATATCTTTAACTGTGGCATTCTATCTTGGCTATATCTACGTATAGTTAGAAGCCGTTAGATAAAGCCGGTGCACCTGTTCTAGGTGTCTTTATTGGAATCTCTCGGATTCAATCTAGCTAATCCTTGATAGTTTCTATGAAAAAATGAGTTATCAAACTCGTAGAGCTAAATCAATAAAGCTTATCTCAGCAGTTTTGATCTATATAACTATCCATGCGTTCGTTGAGATGTGGAAGTATTTAAACATTACGGTTTTTATTTTATGATGATTAATGTAATGAATATGTGTTGTTAATTTTAATATTTTTATTTCATTTTACGAAAAAGAGCTTTTTAATTTGTTTATTTTTCAAATAACAATTGTTTTGTAACTAACATTTGACAGATTGATCTTATTTATTAATGAATGCCTTTTTAAATACTAATTTTATAGCTTTGAAATTATTCAAAAATCATGTAAACAGTTACGTGGAGGTTTCATTCAAGACATACTATGTTACCAGTCTATTATGTCTCATACTTACAGGCGTATTTACCATCTTACCTCGCTCGCAGTTTGAGTGGCCCACTTCAGTGACATTGCATCCACCTGTATCGGTTATGCGTCACACGAGTGAACCCGTTGACGCGAAATAAGTTCGTTCCTCCATCGAGTTCAAATGACTCCTCTCATATTCATCAAGCTGCATTCATACGGTTTACTTGCGAGACATCAAAGTTGTAAAATGCGTATAGGGGTATGTTTTTTGAGTTTTGAATGATGCGTTCGAAACATTGCTGTTAGACGCAGGAGTGTGTAAGGTACATAGATGTCACATACCTAAATAGTTAATAGGTGATCATTTTTTTATCTTCTAGCTTTTCGAACACAGAGAGTTTTTATTTGATAGTCTTCATCAGATATAGATACTAAGACCCCTTGTTTCTACGTTCACAATCACACTTCAATAAATTATATTATAGTCGGCAATAAGCCTTAGTACCTACGTACATACGAGAGTTTATACCAAACTCAAATAGAATTTTTTTAAGATAAATAAACCACGAGAATGTTTTTTGATCATTCAAATTCATTGAAACAACATTCTATCAATTTTTAAACGTTATTATGTTTCGATATTCACATTATCATTTTCAAATAGGAAACATATTCGAATTTATGCTATTAATGTACCATAGACAATAATCGAAATAACATTACTCCCCTGTTACAAACTCAATTTTAATTAATATAATATTAATCTATGTTAATAAACCGTTAGGCGTCGTGTGATAATGAAATAGTATTTTGGTAAAAGCAAATATCATACAGACGGCGATGAAATTTAATTTCGTAATTTCAAATCATAGGATTGTGGCTGTTGTTATTGGAAGCTAATTTACTCTATTCGATATAAAATGAAGACATATTTTGATTATTAAATATTAATTGTATTATTTAAGTAAACCAATGCTATTTTTAGATTATTTATTGCTATAATACTCGTAAAATGTTGCTCTACATATTCTTTTCAATTTTATTAAAATTGTAAATAAACTGTCGGTTACAAAACAAAAATTATGTTTTTTTTTCGTGGTAAATAAGCATCAAACTCAAAATGAGGTCCACTCGGGTCACCATAATTCACTGCGCCAAGCCGCCAACTAAACATGCCATAATCTATAATGTACGTCGTCAAGTTGAGAACAACATATATATACAGTAAGGAGACAACAGATAAACATCAATCGTACTACGCACATACAAAATAACATTCGCAGGCCTCTAACCTAAGCCTTTGATTTATGTCACCTATACTTAATAAAGCTTGCCTGGCATTTTAATGATTTTTATAAAGACCACAATAATTTACCTCTTTCATTCATTATTTCTATAAACAGGTTGGAACTGTATCGCATGCAACTTGCATGTGCAGGTCGAATAAAATTGAATCTAGTCGAGTTAAAGGTAAAAAATGTATATGATTGCATGAGCCAAGCCGTTTCACACCCCTGGGCGATACAGAAATATTTTTCGATTAAACTAACCCTGTTTGTCGCACGCGAACTAACGCAGTTTAAAATTTAGTTAAAACGCGATTTGCGAGCGTAACAGCCTTGAATATTATGTGTAGATAAAGTACTTTTGTTGGATATTTTAGAAAAAATCCACATTATTTGTAAAGCTAGTTGAAAAGCTAAAATTCTACATACTGCTTTTTTAGTTGAGTTGCATGTTTCAACACAAATTAGGTCACGTTAACGCCTTCATAATATAGTTAGTACACTTTCGCAGAATATTGGTAGCTTGTTTTCAGTATGTTGTCATATTTTGTATGATGTATAAGGTTGGCAGAAAAGGTTTTTATTAATAAAGGTACTCAAAATTGTCTTAACATCGAACTCAATGCCATTGAATCCGTTAGATACAATTTTACTCTTATCTTTTATTTATGAAAGGATGAAACCATTTATTTTTTAAACTTGAAGCACAATCTTAGAAAGAAATTAAATAAATACGCTACGATTTTCGGAACTTTCCGTCGTTTTTGGGAACGTCGATTAATAAAACAAGCTTAATTATTGGGTGCTAATTGCTCACACCTCACACACAAAATAATCTAAGCCTTTATGTTTGAACTTACATTAATAATTCTCCGATAATTTTCTTATAAGTAATTACTTTCAAATCAACGCCGTTAATATAAATTGTCACGAAGTAACTCCAATAAACACTTACCCGTTCTCGATTGAGTTCAAAATGACGCTACTAACTTTGACTTAACGCGAGTTTTATGTGAATTATTCGAAACAACTGCGATAATTACTTTCTAACATTACCACGGATAATTACAAATATAAATTAAGGTTATTGTCATTTTCGGCGAACAATATTCGTGAATTCTCGCCCATTTCCCGGGATTACTATGGGTATTGGAATTTTTGTCTAGTTTCCCTTTTTTTAGGATATTTTGTGGAATAAACTGGAATAACGTCGGATTACCGGTGTGATATTCTTTTCTTGGGACAAAATAGTACGAAGAGATATTTCACAGTTACATAATAGATACACCTATTTTCCTGTACTTTTACAAGATGCAAGAATCAATGGTCCCATTGTTATTATATTTAGTATAAAATACTTTGTGTTAGTGAATACTGAATATTATACATGAAATATTTTATTTATTATTATGTTATTTATTATCATGTATAATATTACTGAATATTATACATGAAATATGTTTATTATATAATGTTAATGATAAAGTATGTACAATACAAAGGGAACGATAATAATAACGCGGATACCTCCCTGAAAAAGTTGCTATTATGAGGAGAATCTGAATTAGGTTAAGCTATCCTATCAGGCTATACAAACTTCAAGCAGTTAATTGGATTGACAAACAGTACCGTTTATTGCGGGTTTCTTCGTGATTAATAACAACATAATACTAAAAATGTTTGCCTAATTTATTTCCTTTTTATCAACACAACAAATCAAGAATTCGTTAAAAAATTTCCAGAGACAATTTCGTCAATTACACGAAATTAAACGTTGTATAAGTATCAAACAATCACATGAAAACTAGACTATAAAGTATAATTTCAGCAATAGCGAAAATAAACAAAACGTTCCCGGTACAATTAATAGGCAATTTAAAAGGTAAGTTATTGGCGGCGGGCTCTTTAGTGCATTATCGTGTCATTTGAAGTTTGCTCCATGTGCATTATCGCACACATTGAACTTCAAAAGCAAATTGCACAAGTATGCCACATTTATCCTGCTGGTTGAACGGTGAAAGCTTCCATTACGGCCCGAAATGGATATGTGCACTTAAGATGGCCGCTCATCATGTGACGCTCGTGTTTTACATCGATTACGTCAAATTATTGCTATTAACTGTTACTGATTTCGGCTGTTGGATATGTTTGTTTAAATTTACTTTAGGAATTATGTATTTTGGAGAGCTGTGGCTAATAAAATAAATTGTTATTATGACACAAATATTAACGGTTAAGATCACCTTTACTGATGAGATAATGTCTTTTAGGCGACATAACAAGACATTAGAAGAACCGATCTCAGAAAAAATGTCATTTCGTAAAAAGTATTCTCTCGATAAAAATAAAATCGAGAATGTTAGTCGAACAAAAAGACAATAAAGACGATGACTTATCTACAGAATTTTCGATTGACGGCGCGACGTTACGCGAGCAAAAGAAAACCGAAGACTACGAAGCACTTGTTATAAATTCTCCACGAGGAAATGCGATCGCAGACAAAGTGGGAAGATTCCCTGATATTCTCTACTTTAAAAGAAATGGGAAACTATTTTAATGAAGTAAATATCAAAAAGAAATCATTATTCTCGCAAATAAATTTCTAAACTTTAATTACATATTCACAATGTTATATTTATTCCATAAAACCTTACATAATACGCTTGTTATAAATCATTATATTTTATTAACGTACTTGAAAGCATATCGAAATATTACAAAGACCCCGAATTTAAAAGAAAATTCGAGCAAAAAATTCTCTGAGAGGCCTCTAGTAACTCATCAGCTTTAGGAAATATTCACAAAAGTATTTTTCATATAACAAAAATTAATTAAGAGGAATATCGAAATATTACATTGTGAGGCGTAATGAATACGAGATTTCTACAGGGAAATTACTTTCAGTTATCATGTTACCAGTAACCGTCTTAAGCATGAAGATATTTCTATTTTTATAAATAAGTAAACGTGTCTGCGAGGGTTTACTCGTGAAAAATATGATTTGATTAAAATAAAAAAAGAAACTATGAATTGTAGATATAGTTACAACCACCTATACATTTACTCCTTCGATCTCAAACTATTTTCTAATTCTATTGATATAGGTATAATCAAAGAACTGAAGATTTGTTTGCGATATTTTTCGCAATTTTTATCTCTCCCATACGTTCAGTAATTAGTATAATGTACTTATTATAGTTTATTTTACTATGAATGTTTGTGCTTTCACTGTCATTTCTTATACTTAAGGGCTGATTTTTCAATCCTTGGTTAAAACTTATTCGTCGAATAATGTATAAAACTACCACTTTAAAAACGTATTCAAATTGCCCGTATTTGACAGTTTACGTGATTTTAATATTATACTTTATTGGACGGATAAGTTTTATCCAAGCATTAAAAATCGGCCCTAAGACTTATAATAGGTATAATTTTATTATACGTCGGCTTTTCATGGGAAGCCTTCTTATGTTTGAATTACAAATTTTTCTAAGAACCAAGTTAGTAAAACATGTAAATAAAATCGTTCCAACAAATGAAACACTCGAGCTCAAACAAAATAAACTGAATACACGTTTATTCATAACTCAATTTTATATTTTTCAGTTGAAGTACTCAAAGTAAAATAATTTGTTAACAAAGCAACGTGAACTCTTAACTAAGAAGTCTTGGCTTTTACTTACAAATGAATTTTGCAAAACATTTATCCCAAATACGGGGGAACTTTAGCGAGGCACCGTTTCTTGTTTCACGGTGAATGGAATAGCTCCAGCATTTCGTCTAGTATCATACTTTGACAATGTACTTTACGAAGTGTTTCGTAAACCATGGGCGAAGTCACTCTATTTAATTAAAAATCCTAAATTATTTTTGCTGAAGGTTTTGTTGGAAAAAAACTGAGCTGTAGTGTCTTTTTTTCTGGATTCCATAAATGGAGAGACTATCAATTCGCTCTTTTATGTGACATCGATCACTCTGCGATCTCTCGACTGATTGCCAGAATTGTATTGTTTGAGAGTATTTTTCTGTAGTGTTCTCATTAAAGGTTGTAGCAATTGTTTAGGTTGAATATCAAGGTATCACTTGAGTTAATTGTAATACGGCTGAATGCTTTATGCGTCAATTAATATGCTTTACACACAGCATATTAATAGCATAATATTATGTAACTGTTTTTTTATTACATATGTAGGTAATTATTTGTGCAATTTCGTATAAATTGTCGTTGTTTGAACAAACTTATTTATATTTTATGACAGTACCTATAAATAACATAAACATCACAAAACATACAATTCGAATACCTTAGGTATTGGATTTTTTGGATCGCGAAAATTGTTTGCGTATGTTTTTGCGTGTAAACAAATATATGTATAAACCCAATAAAAGTAAACGGTTGCCACTATTTACCGAAGTAATATCCTAAAAATCTATTGGTATAATAAAAAATAGGTCATCGCTTACTTTCCTCCGGCCGTAATCTTGATAGTGAGTTGCGGGTTGGCGATAGATTAATTGGGCTCAGATACGATTGGAAGGTTTTTCAAATTGATGTACAAGCATTTATCATTCCCAAAGAGCTTTATAGGATTGCGAATACCGATACAGTGCAATTTTGTTTATGTATCGTCAATCGTGGTGTGGTTTGATTGAATGGTAAAAATTGCATTACGTTATAATAACAATTTACGCGCTGGTGATTTTAGATTATGAATAATGAATAAAAATATGTTAATAATTAACAAGCCAACTCTGTTGTTTTATTTGTAAATTTTTGATATTATTATAGATATTTTAGAAAATGGTTAAGAATTAAGTCTTTCGAATCATGAAATTACTCATAATAATTTGCATTAATTTCAGATATTTCGCATTTTAGTACACATATTCTATATCAAATTTAATCAAATTGTTAAATGTAAATCTGATGACAATAGAAGCAATGATTACATTGTACTTGTTTCTACTACAAAGAATAAAAAGAAACCCCACAAAAATATAACGTCATTCAATTTCCAGAGTAATTCAAATTTTCCCATTTTCGCAACGAAGGACACCTTATAAGAAACGAAAGAGTTCACAAGAAGTCGTATTTACGTCAACGAAATTAAAATAGCCTACAGCCAAGATCCGCACATTATTCGTGAAAGTGAAAAAAGAGACATTTAAGAAAATTATTTGCCTGACGCGAGCATTTCTGGTGGCTCGCCGCAATTTATTCCTCTCACAAACACGAGCCGCGCTGATTCAATATTGACACAGTCTGAAGACCGTACCTAGGCTATTCCCTGGTGCTCTAGATAAAATCTAACTTCTACGATGCGAGTTTGTAGCAACTTTTTAAGTTGCCAACCGCAAAGTGCTCTAACAATTGTTTGTTCGGATCCATCTGTAATTTAGCGACGAGTTATCGACGCTACATCAGTATTAATCGAGGGCAATCGAGGCAAGTGTACGAATTCGACAAATTGATTAGTCCCGTCGCCGTATCTGATCGTCGCCGGTACCCGAATGGATCCTATCTGTCAAAGTCAATGTTAATCCGCTCTTAATGAGTTCAAAAGCTGCAATTGTACAAGTCGGCTTACGGTGACCCTCGGCTCAGCAATGAAACGCTGTCCCAATTTTTTTGATTGAACGTGTTTGCTTTCATCATCAGCAGTCATCAAACATTATATTATTATGTACTTAGTGGTGGAAATAGGTCTGGTAAGTGGTATAGAGTGGTGAAACGGTAATAGATGGTAAATAAGACACAATTGTCAGTAATCTCGCAATGTTATGTGTCTCAACTTACTATGAGCTGTTTTGTACTATTTACGTATAATAGTATATTGGTCGACTTGGTGGGGCACTGCCGTGCCTCCAGATTTAAGCTGGTATACATTTCTATATAAATCCTTAATTTTTAAGTAGTGAATGCCTAAGATTTAGTAAGCACTATATGGTTTTTATATTAAAGATAGAAATATCAATGAAAGTTTTATCTTATTATTTTAAGTTTAGATTCGCTCCTTCAGCGTAGGAATCTAATGAAAAAACGTTAAATTTCATTGCATGGTAATAGGAGACCATATTAAAATAGTTCACAAAGAAAGCGGATTAAACAAGGAATCAGGGGTGCTCATATTAGAATTTTCATTTAATTCCGTCGTGGCCCCTCTCCCATATCTTATTGATAGTTGAAATGCTTGAAACACGACAGTGGTAATGAATTTCTTACCAACGAAATAGGAATGTGTCTGTAACAAGCGGAAAGTGCATTAATCATAAGCAAGGGAGGACAAAGGACGTTTTTTACTCAGAATACCCTTCAACGAGGGTTCCATGCTCTTTTCCACATTTGTCACCTTTTGTTGGCGGGAAATTCTTCCGCGGACGCATTATCCATTCGAATGGTGAAAACATGTTGATGAATTAAGGGAACTGATTGTTGCCTATTATTTTTAGAATAATTTGAAATATTAGTTCTTTTGATTACAATTTTATGTATATCGATCGTTTTTCCTACAATAATAATCGAAGCGGCCAAATAGCTGTTTTTAATTCAAAATATTAAAAAAGGTCATAATTTATAACTATGAGCTATAAAGACGACGATGAAGACGAATTTTAGGAACCAATAATTAACATAATGTTGCATTAATTACTTTGCTATGTCTCGTCTATATTATCTAGTATCGATTTCTACAATATTTAGGTATACTCCTAATCTGTATTCCACTGCGTAATGAAGCTAAAATATTAATTATTTAATCAAAGACGTGTTTAAGCCTAATTGATTACCATGTTAATTAAGGCGACTATAGAATTCAGTAGTATATAGCTGGTTTAAAGCCGGCTAGTCACGTACCTGCTGCAGGGGCAATATTGGAACAATCTCGGTTGCATGACGGTCGGAGCAATTTCATCTGTTCTCTAAAGCTCGCTACCTACTCACGTACCTGCAGCAGGGGCAGTATTGGATGTGCATCCTTAATTGGCTCCTTAATTGTGAATTTGAGTCAAGCAGGGGCAATTTAGAGAACACAATTAAGGAGCATATTAAGGGTTGCAATTTCAATATTGCCCCTGATGCAGGTAAGTGAGTAGCCGGTTTAATTAATTCAATGACTAAAGCAAAGAATATGGGAACTTGCAACAACAGAGTCAGTGAAAAGAAAATCTGAACTTGTCATATTATGTTAATTGCACTTCGAGAAATTGTAGAGTTGCACTTGTTATTATTTTATCTGCATATAAAATATCTCATCAAAATTAACAACTAGTGCTAACCTTTGAGATTAGTATTTTAAAGTATGTATATTGTTTTAATTAAGGTAAAGCATAGTGGGAGAATGGTTCTACTGATAGTAAACTTATTTTTTATTATATCTACATCAAATGAAAGGCGATATAAAAATCGTTTTTATGTAGGTATGTAATATGTTAAAATTTTGATGAACTTTAGATTAAGAAGTACCGCTTGATTTGCCTTAATTTTTTAAGTCACAACAGTAAATCGATAAAAAATAGCATGCTACAATACAAAAAAAAACATTGGTAATTTTTTAGTGCTACATCGTCTGTTTATTATCCTCTGTAGAGGCATACAAACTACAAAGGCAATACTGTATTTTTTTAAAGTTATTAATTAAATGTTGGTTCGTTTGTTCTTTACTTATAATGATACTAGCTTACCGCCCGCGGCTTCGCCCGCTTTGTCTAAAACCGAATAAATTATATACTAAAACCTCCCTCTTGATTCACTCTATCTATTACAAAAAACCGCATCAAAATCCGTTGCATAGTTTTAAAGATTTAAGCATACAAAGGGACATAGGGACAGAGAAAGCGACTTTGTTTTATACTATGTAGTGATTATAAATTAACAAATGTGTTAAGTGTTTTGATCCTAAACACATTCTACCAATAAAATAAAACAAAACTTCCTGAAACCGATGTAATAGTGTTTTCCAAATATTTCGCCTTTTCGCATTAAACTTGTAAGGAGACAAAATAAGTCGCTGCGTATCGGAAAGATGGCTTTACGGATTTTGTACATTGTTTATCTCTTGTCTTGACGGTTGAACAGAATCGTGGTAGGTGTGATTTAGAGGAACCCTTTCACCTTGAACGTTTCACTAGGAATTGTTTACATAAATTATTCGCGCGCTTTTTTGTTTTGCTAAAGTTGTAAATGATAGATAGGTATTATGCGTGTCAGTGTATTGAACTGTGAATATCTGTAAGGGAGATAATAATGTTAGTTTTTAGAGAACTATGAATCATATAAACAGGTTAAACTTAAGAGTAAAATGAATTCTGTAAAAAAATAGTTATTTTCATTCTAGAAGTATTAATAGCAATACAAATCATAACCTGTAGAATTGTTTATGTGCATGTTGGATGCTTCGTACCTATTAGATGTGTATTTATAATTTTGGTTCATAATTCATCTTTCATGCTTAGAAACCTTTTCTTATAGGTAAGTACTTACTTCTATTGTTTAATTATTTTATTAAAAATAATTAACGTCTGAATTAACGTCAATTCTGCGAATGATTGATATATAAATAGACGAAGAGACAGATACGAGTAGGTGGACAGATGGATAGAATATAGACAGTTGAATATATACAGTTATAGGTAGGTTTTCGCAATTTAAATATCTATGTAACCTTAAAAAATATTGTGTAAGATTTTACCATAAAGAAGAATTGATATTTACGATTGGACAAAGTATTTTACCCCATGAGTTCCAACTCTCTATTTAACTGCTCCATTCTTACTATACGATCCAATACAAACTAGATATATATTTCAAGCGCGCCAATGTCATCAAACTTTGAAGGGAATAAAAAGAAAGTCAATGATTGCACTACTTGAAAATTCAAAAGCAATAGTTATTCGTTTGCTTTCAGTACGTAATAAATTTTTAAGAGTTTCGAAAGATATAGTTTGCGGGAAATCGAGAGAATATTGAAAACGGAAAAGTAATGGAACAAGCAGTCGCCAATTCGTCGAATTTTCAACGTATTTTACTGCGAAACTTCGTCTACTATAAATTCATGTTTGCATACATAAATATTATATGTCGTCGATCATATTAGATTTTAACATTATGTAATAAGTAGCTTTATGCAATATTCGAATTTATGGCCCTGAATTTAATACATTTTCATTTCTACGAATACTAGAATATGTTTGTGTCATTTCGGAGTACAGATATTGTGTTGTGGTGTATTTATTGAATTTGATATTTATCTGGAATTATACGTTCGATAAACATTAGGTTAAATATTTGTATAGCTTTTATCAAACGAATCATCCGTCCATAAACATTGTAATCTAGTTGTGCTACAAATACATTGATATTACAAAGTTTGTTACCGATAACCAGTGTAACAAAATTAAACATGACAAGGTGTTTGTTGTTCGACAATTTTGAAGCATCCTTAATTTACAAGCCAATCAGAATGATTTTGAGGCAGTGTCAATAATGCGAAATCCAGTTTAATAATGAGACAGTGACAAAATACAAAGAGGTCTCAAAAGCCACTCCGGGTATGCGACAGGCGAAGTTTTTACCAGAAAATTTTGCACATAAATTACGTCACATACGCTCTCATCCGCCATTATTTGGTCTCACTGAAGTTTTCGCTTGCGTATACTTTTTACAACGTTTGCAAGTGGCCTATAATTTTTCTTTAGCTATCTTGATGTCGTTTTGTAAATCTTAATAAATTAGCTAAATGTTATAAGACGTAAAAGTTTTTATTTTTATTTTGCTCTCCTTAATCTTCACCTAATTCACTATTAGGTTGTCGTATTTCGTAAATGTATAATGAAACGCAAATAACGATTCGTAATGAAGACACTTAAGTTCATTATAACATTTGTTCTTTCAACTAAATTTCGTATAAGTTAGTGCCTTTGCTGACATTATGATATTGTTTTAACTCAGAGATTCAAGCTCTACCTAGAGAGTACAAGTGATGTTCTAAATCCTAAATATCTTCATTGTGACATTGTTCATGTTGGGAATATTAAGTTAATATATTTTTGTACTTGTTTCGTAGAAATTTACTTATTTCATACATGGAAGTATATTTCAGATTGATATTTACATATGTACATAATATAATAATAAACATCGATTATGTAAGTTTGCGTAATGTGATACTTATATAGGTACTAAATAGATATTTTTGACGTGAAACTTCTTTTGGGGCGTTGAGAGTAAAATTTCAAGGTCGCGTCATGGCAATTCCGTCACATCATGGAGTACGGCCACGATTTTGGTATCTTTGAATCGTGCCAAAGAAATTTATTTCACTTCTGCCACGAGTGCTCGGCACACAAGCTCTTTTTTTACTTTAGGTTCCAGTTTTTAATGGTAAATGTAGGGTAATAAGTCATGTTGTTTTTCAAACATTCAAATTGGGAATTATTGCCTGATAGAGATAAATGCAAAAGCTGTTCGCTGTTACGAAAATTCTCGAGTCACGCGGTCACAAGAAATGAACTACGTAAAGTAAGTTGTGTTTACAATAAAATCTCGCGCAAAACGGACACACCTCGAGGGTCTGCGAAGTCTTAACGAGGAAATAGTGGTTGTAAATCACGGGAAATTCGTTCTTATTGAATTTTCCTTTTGTCGGTGTACGAAGCCGCGCACGCTTTTTGTTCCAAATGGTCGCCTTCAGATACGTTAACTTTTTTATTCACTTAACTGTGTATGGACATTGAAAAACGATTCGTGCCCCAATACAACCCGCGTATGTTAAACTCATTACATACATATGATAAAATATATAACGGAGAGTGATTAAAATGTCTCAAATGTTTTAAGAGATTAAAAGAGAGACGTACGTATTCGATTTACGCATAAATTACAAAGCGAACACGCTCGTAGGTAGTTTAAAAGTATTACTCTTTTAATAACATTTTAAGGAGGCAGACTGGCGGTATAGAAGCGAAATAATGAGGTGAGAATTTAGCATAGCAGTTTGAGTTGGTGGTAGGTGCGCCGTGCGCTGTGCGGCACGTTGGTTGCTTTTGAGGAGCGGTCGACCGTATTCCAGCTAGAGTCGGGCGGAAAATATTATGATAACGTCACCTCCAGTGCGCTCGCTGCAAGTAACGAGCGAACAAATTATAAAAAAATAGCATTTTGCTTAAAAACCAGAAAGTTAAAATTCCTGAAACACTTTAAAGCGTGCAATAATGTCGGCTCTTTCATTCGCTGCGATAGCGTCGTTAAAATTTGTTAATGGTTTGAATTACTTTTGCATTATGTAATGTATGTGTGGCTATCCAGTTAAGGTTTTTGTGAAGAATATATTACCTTGTATACTTTCAGCAATTATGAAGTATTCCATGTACTTACCACTTATCTCCGTAGTCCGTACATATTACACGTTGCCTGATAGAGATTGCTGCTTGTACAAACTATGCATTTCTTTTGTATTATTGTTATTTTTTTGTCATAATTCAATTTGTGCATAAATGCAAGTGCAAGTGTTATAAATAAATAAATTAATATAAATACTTATTTTTTTGAGCAAATTTCATATTACATACATATGAAATTTGTGTGTACTATCTTATGAAATTCAAACCTTTGTATTTTAGAAATGAATATAAACATTCGAACTATATAAACTTACAAAATACTGCTTCACCGCTATTCAAGTTGTTCACGTTGTGAAAATTCTAAGTTGAATTTGGTTTACGTTGATATTTGTATTTCCATACAAGTAAATAACATTTTAAATAAAATACTGTCTCATAAATTTAATATATGATTTTCATAAGGATAAAAGTCGAGTAGACGTTTCATGAGCACTTGTAAATCTGAAATATATCTCTAGACGATTCGCTACTTGGCAAGAGCCCTTAAGAATACTTATTTAAGTTTTTCAGTACTTGGGAAAAGCAAGCGGGTCTATTAGACTGTATCCACAAATGAGCGTTGTCTAGCTCTCTAGAGGCAATACTTGACTATTTTTACTAACGGTAAAATTATATGAGTTTCATGGTTTCTTATTTCTTACGTAAACACACTTAAATTTAAAAGAAATAACGAATTTATATTTTATTTCACGCATGATAAAACGTGTTTAATATTTTAATGATACGCTTTTCACGTCGCCGATTTGTATGTGACGGGTAGTTTTATGTTTTTATCAGCATTTACATATTATATTGGAACATATTATATACCTGCTAATATTACCCTTCGGTGTGAACTATTAGTTACTAATTTAATCAGTAATTTTAAGCAGTCACGTGTGTTCATTAATGAATAAAGTTTCATATTGAGAAAAATCAGATAAATTTTAAATGAAATTGTACAAAATAAAACCAAAACGACAATATAATCTGGGAAGAGGTATTTCATTATTAAGTATTGTCCAACAATATCCTAGGCTGCCAGAGTTTACCACGATATATTGTCTTGCCATAAATAAAACAAAGCTGAGATCATAACTCAAATTCTCGCTGTGACAGCTGAAAAATAAAATGTATTTATTATAACGCGATCGGAAACGAAAAACGCTGAATGTTCCATACATTGAGTCTGATCTGTATACAAGTGGATATGGCCGTATAAATCTTAGCGGGAAAGTACGACAGTTCAGTATCTGTTGCGACATATTTGGCAAGGCTGAAGCAGTCGGACTAGCAGCCAACTGTGACAATGCTTTCCACGTATGTTGTATACGTTCGGATAACTTAAAAGCTTAGTACTTTACAAGATTTATACTCGACATCTGTATTAGCTGACGTACGAACGGATTTAGTTCGCAAAAGGTTCATATACAATGCTGCGGTTATCGCATTTGATACTTTCGACCTCTCGGCCTATTCTGTCGCATATATTGTAACCGATGTATTGCGGTTATGGTACTGATGCTATTCTTGGGTTACATGCACTTTCGGCAAATTATATGTATTTAGTTTTTATTTTGTTTACACTTATAATATTTTGTTAGCTTGAAAATATCAAGATATTCGACCTCTGATTACTCTAAAGGCAAGGTAAAGCTATCTTATAAAAGAAGAGTTACAAATAAATTTTGATTCAAATGAATTCAACATTTTTGGTACTCTGTTAGAAGTCTCAGTGACATAAACATTACACTAACTAGGTGAAAAGCATTCGAAAAGAAGTCACGAACAATGATAGCCATTTGCGATGATCGCTCAAAAGCCTGTACAGATAGCCGGGAATCGTTTTTACCAGACACAAAACAATCGAAAAGCACACGCGAACCAGCAATCATGGCTATTCATGATCCTGTCTCAATGCAAACATAATTGTTCACTCGAAAAATGTTACTTAATGTGAAAAACCCGGTACCGACGAGCGTTTTTTGATTACTTTTAGTAATTGCTGTCAATGCGGGAGCAAATACGTTTTAGTTTTTGTATCGAATAAATTTGTTCCCTGATAATGCTGTCATTAATTAAAAGACAGCAAATGAAAAATACTACTAGTTTGAAGTAGTGTTAAGTGTTAACGTATGTATCATCATATCAACAAAGTGTAAACTATCAAAACATAGGTTTTACAGCATGTCTATTGTAAGAGAGCTTTTAACAGTAATTCTTAAAGCTCTTATAAAAACAAATGCCCGAGGCAACGGAATATGAATTGACATTCGAGACCTCAGTATTGCTCAGTCTATTTACTGAATATATTCACCGTATGTCAACTATGGGTCAATGATTGAATGGCTCCGTTTACTTAACGGAGTACGCACTTAATTTAATGACCGATTACACAAATGGCAGCGACATTATATTAACCGTGTTTAAAGAAAGTATTTAGTAAGTTAGCCACATCATGGGGTCGGGAAAATAAGCACGTCCCAAACTTTACCTATTTCTTTGTTTTGTTTAATAAAACTGCGCGTAAAACACAAAAGTTTTAGCAAGACGATACTTTCGTTTATTTGCAATTTTGTTATGTTGATTTTGTTTACATTTCATATCGCGTAGCGGAAAAATATTATCGTAGCTGAAATGACACTAAAGATTCGAATGACTCCTAAAAAGGAAGTCGAAATTCGTTTGCTTTCGTTTTCTTTATAACGTTTTTAAGATGTTTTTATTAGCTTCTATCTCATCAAATATTTCCGTTTTAATATCCGTTATGTTCCAATGTTATACAATATGAGCAGTTTTATGTACATGAGTAAATGAAGGTACTTAAAATTCATATTCAGCAATGACACTCTTTTTCAAACTATGTAATACAAACATCAAAAACCTTTATGTAACTGAGATACGTAATCCAGAACAATCTGTAAATATTTACTTCTACTTGTGTACATAAATAATAATTTTATTTGGAAGTTTTGCAAGTCACATAGGTACGTTGCTACCTAGTAAGGGTAATAAAGCAATTTATTTGACGTGGCTCCGAGCAGCGGCCCGGCACCGTCATGAATATCAACGAGACTGACATCGGTTCCTTTATGCAAAACTTGAGCGACAAACTTACAACTTGGCTGAAGATACAGCGAATTAAAAACGCGATCGAGCGGTAAGTGGGCTTGTTCCGTATAATTCCACAGTATTGTTTTAGTTTCCAGTTCTATTCTGTTCGATGTTACTTTTCTTAATTTTCTAGAATAATTCTTTGTTATTTTTATTTTTGTAATTTTATTTAGTTTCTATGTTTAGAATTTTAACATTAGATAAACATATCAATGTTGTGTTAGAAGTTAAGATTTTGATATACATACAACTAAAAAAATAATTCTAATATCATTAGTTTCATGTATAAAGTGTACCTGTACTCAGGATACATTTAATATTTTAACTTTTAATTAATACGCTTGTAAGTCTTTTTGAACATTGTGAATTTTACTTACATTTTTATTTAAAAACTGAATGTAAAAATCTACATAATAAATCTAATTTTCTTCAACATTTTCTTCTGTGAATAAGGATCTCTAAAAAGTTCAATCTTATTGATAAGTGTTGTGCGTGACCGTCATTTTAATCTGGACGATAAAACACATTATAAATTATAATTGAAAATCTTATAATGAAAACTTAAAAGCTTTAAGTCTTATTTATGTGCTACATTTTTATTTAACCAAACTAAGTATACCTTACCTTCCCTTTTAGTATGGACATTTTGAGAGATAGTTATAGTTTAATTTTAAAGTAACTAACATGTTCAATAATAAGTTTATTACTAAAATATAATATTTATATATTCTACAAGAGCATAAACTATCCACTTTATCCACTTATCATTTAGTAGTAATGTAGATTGTAGGTATATTGTACCATACTATTCGTCCATAACCATAATTCCAAAATTTAATGACTTTATATTCTAATAATGTATAATTTCTTGGTATACATATTTATAACTTAATGAAGATATTTATAGGGACGAATAAATTACACAACAATATATTTATTCATTTTCACGTGATACCGACCGATTTAATTATATGTTACCTATTAAAGGAAAGAATTAATAGGATTTGATTTTCATAAATATCCCAAAACATTCTTAGCATTAAAACATTTATAAAGATTAAAGTAAGTTTTTATTTTGGACCTACATTGTACATCTAAACATCAATTTAGAGTTTTTAAAATAAGCTTCCGTTATTAATGGACTTAGTGGAGTTGGATTCTATCAATTTATATGAATGAAATATCATTAAAATTAATACATTACAATGAGTCAAATACGTAGGTACATAGATTAAATTAATGGGTGTATACTATATTATATGTATTTAATATTTAAGTTTATGTCAATTTAGATTTTATAGCTTCATATTTCACTTACTCTACCTATGATTATCCGATGAATCAAACTTTCATAAGTACCTAGTAGGTAATTAATTAAAATCCACATAATATTTTACAAACACTGAACGTAAAAAATGATATTGGGGAAGCATATCGCAAACTTATATTAATACGTGGAAGCTTACGTTTAATATAAGGAAGATAAATTGAATACACATTAGACCCTGTCAGGCGATGAACAGGCGTATCCACAAATAGCTTCGGATTTTGCTTTTAGCTTCGTTATCAAGTCGAAACACGCAAACCGACAATCACGGCGGGTCTGATGAATGCACATCAAAATGTTTTAGCACTTCAAAATTCAACTTCCGTGCTTCCTGAAACTTAAAAGTCGTTTACCGTCGATATTTTCGTAGAAGTGAACAATTGCGATCGTAATTGAGATTGACTTTGTCTAATGAGTGTGTTACAATTTAAATTTGCAAATGACTTTATTTGTTGGTAACTTTCAAAGCGCATTTGATGAGGTAAATTTTGCATCAAACGATGTGTGTTCCTACAGGAATTAGGAATATAAAAACTCTTTGTGAGAAATATTTGCAATCTTTTTTTCAAAACGCAATTATATTGCTCTATTGCAAACTATTTTAACGCATTGATATAATATTATGATTAAAATACAAACAACTCCTTCTAAGGTTTCTTCACATCCTATAATATAAGCATAATATTATCAGTTAGGTATCACATACATAATATATAGGATATATACATTATACAATACAAACATATACAGCTGCTCAGTCCCACCGGTAAGTTAAACATGTTGGGTCTTTCTCTAGAGTATTCCGTTTTAATATACCCAATTCAACACTATCTCAATAGTGCCGCAAAGGACGATATTGTTTTATCTTTGTTGTTCGATATCGTCTCCGATTAGTAGTACTGAGAGGTAAATAAATATCACATAGTATCACCGGTGGGAAAATGCAGTACGAGGAATGTCAATAAGTCATTGCAGTGTTGTAAGTTTTATAAAATATTCAAAAGAGTAGGTATAAATGTTCCAATTAAATTGCAAAAAAATGACAATAGAGCACTATCGCTCCGAGGTGAGCAAAAATGCTTACTTGTTGTAAATTAAAATTATGTGCTAGAGAAACTTTTAAAGTTGAAATACAAAAAAAATATCTACCTATATGCCGATTTATAACTGGAACATTATTTTACTTTGGTCCTGGTGCCATTACCTGTTACCATATTATCATAACTTCAAGTTTGCTTAAAACATAGTCCGAAAGCCAGCTTCTGACTTCATCAAAGATAATTGGTAAATAAATTAAAATTAATGGCATGGAATCGGTTTCACGTGGATTAAAGTATTCGGAGCGTTGATTAATATTCTAACCCGGTATGAATAAGAACATCAAGGAAACTATGCACAAAGGCGACATGGAAAGGGTATTAACTATTAAACAGTGGCTTCGATAAACGGCCCAATAAGTTATGTAAAGCGCGGGTGCATCGCGTTACAACCCTAGGGGTTGGGGCGCATGCGTGTGCACGGCATATGCGGAATATTCAAGGAGGAAAGAGAAAAAAATTAACTTGTGAAGCCATTTTCGTCTATCAGCGCCCCTCGCCCGCTCCGGCTTCTCGATGCAGAAAGCCTCGCGCGCTCGCGACGGGCTAACGTCGACTCTACCGCGCGCCCTATCCCTATGACAAACCTGTTTTCGGTACATGTGATTATGTTACTTCTAAAGTATTATTATCGTGCAGTGCTTTTATACGAACTATAACGTGAACTAGTGATATTTGAACCTGATTACAACTGTGTTTTTGTACTTTCGTGAAGTGTTTGAAAAGTTTTTAAAGTTACTATAGAACTCGAAACTTTTCAAGATTGTTGCAAGTGGTTTTGTGTCGCTACTCATACTGGATTTGTTGGCAGATTAAGTAAAAGTTAATTAATAATATAGTTAATTTTATTGGTGAACTTATATCAGTGATAAGCTGATTGCTTGTGGTCATAAACAAAAAGGTGAGTAGCAAAAACAATTCTTGTCTGTTTTTTATTATAAATATTCTTTGTTATAAATATTTGAAAAAATCTATAGGTTTTACTTTATTCAGGCTGTGACAGCAAATTAAAATATTTACCCAACTTTTAATCATAGATGTAATTTATGTGCACATCAAATAAAATAAACTTACTCATGCGATAGTAGTTTTTAGTAGTTTTTTACGAGGAATTAAAGCCAAAACGGTTTTAAATTGATGATTATCAAATCATTCAACCATAAAAGTTACTCTACGTATTATGTTAACACAACTCTACGCTTCAATAAGAAATTGAATTCGTACATTCCTGTTTCGTGGGTATAATAATAATTCTAAAACGCTTTTAAAATAGTTAAAGAAGGGTTCATTGTTTCGTTTTGTTATTGATGTTACAATAAATTTCGATGTAGAGACATCGGAAAGTCCTAGTCGGATATTTTCAACCTTTTATTTATAACTTACACATGGCCGTTACAACATATCTAAATGTTTTAAAGTTTTCAACTCGTAAATCATAGTTTAATATCTGTGGAGAAGCGCATTTTGACAATGTAATAAAAATTCCATATCGCTCCCAATAAATTATCGCAAGACATTCTTTTTATTGAAGTAACGAATGGTGAGATGAGTAATGGTGGAAGTTTTACCAATAAATCATGTTTTTCCTCGCGCATCCAACGTTGGGGTTGTATTTGGCATACGATGCTCTTAGTTTCTAGTTCGATATTCTTATCTAATGTCTGCAATCAATGGTGCGGAAAATTCAAAGTAATAGCTGCATACGGTGGAGACTGTTTCTTTTAATCCGACAGGCGGCTCTTTTGTAGCGGTATCGTGACTTCAATATTTGAAGTCAATATTTGAAGGTTGTGATTAGTTTTAATTTATTATTGCTAGATCCTTTGCGGTTTTTCTAGATATTTTGACATTAATTTATTTTTATTGTTTATGTAATTTATGAGTTATATGGTTTTGATTTTAATAATTCATTGACAGTTTTGTAATTTATTACATTAATAAGCTAGATAGTTACCTATTACCTACTCTTGTCTTGCGTATTATTTTTTTTTCAATTCTTATTCTAATTAAAACTACCTAATTGATTATCAATATAGGTAATTATTATTAAATATTTGTAGAGTCCATTTCTTACATAATTATTAACGAAAAATACACTGACATTATTTTGATTAACGCGAGTAATCAGCCAATGAGATACCGATCTAACGTCCCAATATCCGATACATTAAAAAATTAGATCGGAAATTTCAATGTAATAAAAGCCAGAGGACCGTAAAGGCATTCGGGTCCGGTACTGGCAAAGAAATGGGAAGTGCTAAATGGACCAGTACTCGATGGGCCGTGAAATGACATGTCGGGGCTCACACTTGATGAAGTATTGTTTAGGACGCGTGGCTGCCGAGTACGCACTCCGAGCTCTATTGATATTGGATCCCGGATTAAGCATAGCTTTGATTAAATGGACGAACGGCCCAGCGTTTTATCGATTCCACATTTAAATTCAATTAATGAACAAAATCGGGATGGTTTACAACGGCTAAGTTTACCTTTGAGCGGAAGTGACACGGGATGTCCGTGAGGTTGATTAAATTGTCGTGTTTTATTTAGACGCCTCATCCCTGGTAAATTACTGTGTTTTTTATTTATTTATCGACTCGCTCTTACCATATATAGAAGGAAATAAACTGCGGTTTTAAATACCCATGTGAATTAATTTAAATAAGGTGTACTTGATCGATTATTCATACGAATGCGTGAGATAAATGCAATATGAGAGTCGATATCAAGTTTTTCCAGGTTTGAGTGAATAAAAAGCGTCACAGGAATTATTGATGAAATGGTTTTTCCCACGTTACGGAAATAGGCGCTAGATCGCCACGCTCCACTACTTTGCTCTTTCACAATTGTCCTTTTGTTCATACTCGGCCTCCTCAGGATCACAAAAGAGCGTATCTCCATTAAATTAATCTAGTTTGCCGCACTTCATTCAATTTATGCTATTTGTTTCGGATCCAACTTTAATTTAAACTTTATGTTTAATTCGTGCTAAACTTTTAATTATCTAAATTATAAAGTTATATCTGAATACGACTTGTTTATGGGAATTCAAATTAATTCTGTCATTCTAATTAGGAGTTATAATTAAATAAATTAAACTAAATTGGCATACCGTGTTCATAAATCATATCTGGTATGTTAGGTAGGTACCATTAGAATTACGATGAAAATTCTTACTCTACATTTTGGTCTTATATTTATGAATCATGCATGAAATTTTACATTACAGAAAAAATTTACAATAGGCAATCAAAGACTTATAGATAATTCATACCTATAATGGTATCGGAAAAACAAAAAACAAAATGATTATAATCTATTCGTACCGGAGAAGGTTCGAGAGGGCATTGTGAGGAAGATTTTCAGTTTTTACCCGAGTCCCAGGCTGTTAAACAATCTAGTTCCAGTAAGTGATTAGAAACAGTGAAATTAGCAATACTGTTCCTTTTCTCCAGTCAACGCTATCGAAGACCACCCGCGAAGGTTATTCTCAACATAATAATATAGACTTTGTTGCAATGCGACAGAATTCATTTTATCTAGAGCTCTATAGGCCACTTATTTTACTGCAATATTCTCTATAATCATCTTAACGTAAATACTTGCGTAAATAATTTCATAAATGACCAGTCGTATTGAAGCTTTGAGCAGACCGGCCAAGATTGAAGCAATCTTTTACTATTATATTGTAATCAGAAATCCATATTAAAGGAAATCTTTACGGGGTTCGTAGATGTTTTTAAAACGTCAAAAATAAAATTAAATGAACTCAAAATGTAATTGATTGCTATTTTCAATTTAATTTATTTAAAAGTAGAGCTGCAGCATTCGAATCTCATTAGCGACAGGAACAAAGAGTAAAAACTCAGAGTAATAAATTTAGCGAGGCTCAAGCCGAACGCTTACACTCCTTTTTAATTTGGTTGCTATTGTCGTGGTGTCCCGCTGGGCGCCGCCCGTCGGATTTCTTGCTAGGATTCCAGCTGCTTTAAACATTACTTATTAGTCGATTACAAATGGAAATTAAATTTCAACTCCCACGGCCTTCAACAAAAATATTTGAAATTTTAATGTTTAAAACAAGTGACATTATTCGATTTTGATAGCCGCTCGGAATGCCTCTTCAAATTATAGTGCGCAATCAAAGAACAACGGCCCGCCGCCGATCCGACAGATGTGTTAAGTTACAGGTATCCATAAATCAAACAGTTTCTTGTGTGACTATTATGAAACGAGCAGCCACTGCAAAGATTTCGTAGAACCGATGTTTATTTTGACCGATCGAGGAGTTCGAAGGGTTTAGCCGCCCGGGGCCGTATGAGCAACGTGAATGACTTTGCATTATTATATCGCCGCGCTGAGCCTACATTTCGATAAAATTAATAGTTGTCGAGCTATCGATGGCAGCGATAAATTTGTCGGTGTGTGGAAAGGCACTAGATACATCAATCATCTGTTCGGTAATTGAAAACATGCAGCTGCGTTCCGACGATAAAATAATAAGCGGCGGAGGAGTTCGTTCATAACCATAAAGTGAAAATAATTTTTATTGTTTTCCGAAACGCGTTTCCAAATTTTATTATTATACGCAACACATGTTTCGCGACTAAGCCACAACTGTTTACAGAACGTGCCATTCGAGCCTGCTTTTAAATTCTCACATTAAAATAGATTTGAAAGAATCACTCGGCCCCTTTTTTACTTACGACAAAATAAGCAGGTACTAATTTTTTATAACCGTAAAGTTTTTACAAGAGCATGTGCTCTTGCATTTTATTATTATTAGTCCTATAACAATGTACCACGATTTTGGTTGGGAACAAAAAAGGCCGAATTGTTCAACAAAAATATTATTCTTACGATTAATTAAATTACTTTTTAGGTAGTATAACCCTTAACCCTTAAATTGATTTCGTCAGTTTTAAAGGACATAGTATTTACACACATGCTGGCGCTGTTATAGCAGACCTAAGCTTTGCTAATCGGTATATTGGGAAGGTACTAGCTATGTCCTTCGCGTACATGTAGGTTTTTTTACCAAAGCGAAGTACAGTCGCGAATGGTGACCATTTGAAAATTGCAAAAAACGGATCACTTGACTCTCCCGATGAAATTGATAATAACTGTAAGTATTTTGGCTATTTTGCTTATAATGTTATATTTTTAGTTAGAATACGATTGTAAGTATAGTATTTTGACATAATTTTTACATATTTTACAATATTTGGAATACAAATCTTAGTTTATATACGATGTCCCATAAAACGGACGTTGACAACTTGGAGTATATACTAGGGTATTCTTCACATGTCCTATGTAACGGACGTTGCCAATAAGGCCCTCCATTTTCAACGTCATCATTTTGATATATTTTTCTCTATTTTTAATATGTTTTAGAGGAGCATGACTTCGCAATCAATAAAAAATTCCCTCCCTACCTCTGGCGAAAGCTGAAGAGTCTGGCGTTGAGTTGAGATGACGATTTTGAAGGAAATGTAGACCTACGGGAGTGATTTCAGTATGATAACAGTGTCAATCATTTTACCCCCAGCACCATACCTTCGGAATTATACGACATATTGATTTGAGACACAATGAAGACCCAAAAAGTCAGTATTTTTACCATCAACAAAATATTATTGCTGCAGAATTACAGCCATTACATGCGGTGCGAGATGAATCTTCCCTACTTCTCAGTAGTTCTTCAGCCACAGCATGATGTTACTTACCAGAAATACCACCCAATGTTTGAAAATTTAAATAATAATACCTTACAAATTAAAAAAACTGGCAGAAAATGGATATAATATATGCCAAAGAATCCAAAAAAAGCGATTTAAATTTCCTGTTTGTTTTGGTACCTCAAGCATGGTATACGACTTCTTTGCATACGATGAAGCAAACACATTTCAATCTGTACAATATAAGGAATGGGAAGAGGACTTTCTTGGTGTATTAGATAAGTTCTCAGGCTATGTAATACTATTTCTATTCCAATTCTTAGCATATTCTTAGGCTGTGATTTTTGGTAGTGTCGTTTTTTAAAATACATTATTTTTAACGATATCGTTAAAGTTTTAACCAACATTTTAAGACAGATGTTTGAAAAGCTTATTCTAGATCGTTCATAATTATAATTTGATAATAATTTTGAATTACAGAGTTGAAAATGTGCATTGTATATGTGTACCACGGTTGCAGGAATAATGTGCAATGTCCGTTATATGTGACGGTTCGAACATGTACATATAATTGGCAATGTCCGTTTTATGTGACATAGTGAAAACAATAGAAAAAATTAAAATTTTTAATTATTTTTTTCATTTTCCTCTTTTCTATCCTAATTCCAACACATCCTCCAAATTTGGACATTATAAACACAAGTTATCTAGGGGTGACAATTTAAGGGTTAACGTCGAATTTAAAATCATGAATTTTGATATAGACTACCTAATTCATATTTTGATTCGGCCACAAAGTTAAGTGGACATTATTTAGTATCATTGATAGTCTAATTAATTTGCATTTAATAATTCGGTTCAATAGATTGGACTATGAATGTATATTACCTATACCTATGGGATATGTATAATGTGATTAGGGTGTTGGACTTTAATATAAATTTAATACAAATTTATGCATCATTATAACTCATAAAAGCTTAACGACATTTTAAAATCTGGACATGTTTATACATATATGTATATATGTAAATTGTATTTGATTGGAAATTAATTTTTATACGCTGATATCCATGCTCTTTGTCATTCAATATTATTGCTTAAATATTAAAATCAATTATATTAGATTTTATCTTGGCGGAAGATATATATATTTTATATTATAGAATACAGCTGATATCGTAAATATATTGCTTCCCAAGTTTATGTAACTTGGTAATCAAATTTTCTCGGTAACAACTCCAGTATATCTTATGTAAATATATATTTTATTATGGGCTGTTTAAAAATACTGTTTACCATTCCAATAGTCTATTAGTCAATAAGGCAGGCGGTAAATGCTCAAAGTGTGAGAAAGAGTCGGGTCGCCTGCGCCCGCGCCGGCCGTGACAAATATAATTTTGACAGCCAGTGTGATATTTCGTGACCAAGTGTAAACGGCCTGTTTTTAAATTGAAAATGATTAGTGTCAATGTGGCGATTTATTGTGTTTCTCTTATGCATACGGATGTTATGAATAAGGATATTTACTCAAAATAAATTATAAGAGTTCCTGTAAAGTTGGTATCATTAGTGTCTCCGTACTTATGTTATTTGTAATGTGAAACAGTAACCGTTGTTGAAAGCAATTAACAAAGAAAACTGTAACACAACCCCGTATTATTACAAGGAAAGTTCTCGAACTAAGATTACTAGATTATTCCATCTGTAAAATATTGTTAGAGCGTAGAGTTTGCTCAGCTACGGTTACCCACGGTCCGACAATCATAACAACGATGTTATGATAGGAGGCGACCACGGACCTTTGTTTATTTTCAACATTCGACAGCTGGTTGAAGGAAGTGTTCATAGGGCAGGTGCACGTTATGATATCGGAAGAAATAACGATTGCGTTGTTCTTTCTAATGGTTGGAAAAATGTTCTGTTTGGATATCTATTGATTTATATTTATTGTGGTAGACAAGATTTCGAACTGATAAATTTTGTTTGATAACGCATTCGATTGTTGTTTGATAAAATATTCAGTTATAAGCTGTGATTGTTTAGTAAATATAATAAACAAATGCGAACTTTGTGCCTATAAAACATTCATTTTAGGATTCGATAAAGCCCATGTTAAAAATGTTGATTACATTACCAATTCGATAAATAATTCTGGAATAAGACCAACATGAATTTAACCTAAAATAGTTTATTTAAATGAATATGATCCCAGTATAACTTAAGCATACGCATATTATAAAGCCATTACTTACCTATTCCAAGTGATCAAAATTCAAAACAGAACTTAATAAGTAAAGTGACTTCCTATTAAGCAACTGGATTGGTTTGAAATGCATTTTGTACCATTTATGTGCATGAATTGTTAACTATCTTAAATAAACGGCAGTCGGCAATTAGAGGTGCCTTATTAGGAGGTTACTACTATTTGTGTATCCGATTGTCTATTCCTCCTTTTGGTTATTGTAAATAACAATTTGTGGGCTAGTTCTATATGGCATATTAATTTTATTAAAGAAAGTACATATTAGCGGATTTTTGGAAAATCTTGATATACAACTATTGATGTCTTTTCTTTTTCCTATGGACTTACTATTCTCTGAAATATAATCGAGAAACATAAAATTGAAATATTTAGAATAAAATAAAGTTGAAATTCTATTATTAGTCGCAATTGAACAACATTAGAAACATTTAAGTAACTACCTAAGTACCTACATGAGATTTTCCAATTATAAAGTAAACCATAATATTATTATCATATTCTTAATACGAGAATAAACAGTTTTCTATTACCTAATATAATGTATGATTAAGGGATTTCTGCTTAGCATTGTGGTCGATCAATCAAACAGTAATATTTCGATAAGCATTGATCTTAACGTTAATGCGTGTAAACTCTGTCAATCAGTCTCCATTATGTACAGCATGAAATTGAGTTCAAACATAATGTACATAAGTATATCAAATAATAATGTGTTCGTCATATTTTGAAGAATACGAATCAAATTAATCTACATATGAGATTATACAGGGCATATAAACATGAGTGCTCTCTGCATCGCATCACTCACAAAGTCAAAATGAATATCTGACACAATCTGGAAAAGATCAGACTCAGGACTGAAAAATTACATTTTCCTTAAGGCACAAAGGTGCATTAACAGTATCAAAGTTCTAACGCTAGACTGTTACTATTTTAGTAGAGTAGTTTTTGAAGACGAATTTAAAAAAAATGTTATTTAATTTCACATAATACATTAAGCTGTTGAACAAAAACATAAATAACGAGTAGATTCGTTCTTAGTAAATTTGTTTTTGTCACTTCAAATTCTGAGAAATGCTTCCATCGAGCGCAGCAATAAATATGAAATATGAATGTTACTACTGTTATAATTGTACCAAATTCTCACACGTAGGACGTAGAACAATAATATTATTCCATTTGTTTAATTTATTACTTGACAATATTTCTTTTGATTATGTAACTTTTTATTTAGAGGTATTTAAATACTTCTACTTGTGTCCCTTTTCTAAGAAATGAAGGTTATTCAATGTCTGCAAACTTAGAAAAAATATAACAACTTATTTCTTTATTTGATCCAACTATAAGTAAATTAAAAAAATTAGGAAACTATTATAATCCTACCCAATTAAAAATGAAGGGGGGTAACACTTGCGCAAGGACAATGCAGGTGCTTTTAAACAAGAATCATTACGTGACATCAAGTGTCGGGACTGCCTGTTTTTATCGCGTAGAGGTAACAGGATGTCATATATTCTACGTATTTGTCGGCTACGTACAAAGCTTCGTTAACACCTGTATGATAGTTACACGCTATATTACATTTACATATTTTTAATCAATAGTTTTCTTGCTTGAAGGTTAACATGGGACTAAATATAGATAAGCATTTTTAGCAGCCTTGGTTTTTTTTATATCTAGCAATAAAATACCAAACAAGTCTCAGTCAGTAATAACAATAGTTAGAGTTCGACTTTGATAGTAATAATTTCCCATTTGCGGCAGGATAGGACACTAAAATCCTGGCTTTACTATCAGCCAAAATTCAAGGTTGGTGTGACTCCCAGGATGCGGACGTCGGGTGGATCGAAGTTTACTGCCTATAAAATCTTTATAGCCCATTGTCGACGATTATTATTTAACCCTCATGACTTATGAAGCAATAAATTCGATCTTTTCATAACCGGTGCGCGTTTTGGCTCTATCAGTGAAGATTGGATGTGAAAGTGAAAGATAATACGAAAAGTCAAGCTTCACATATTTTTTTACACACCGTTTATGTAATAAATAATTCGATAAATATACTCACACGTCTTTATTTGGTGGTGTCAAATTAGACACTAACGAAGTGAGCCCCTGCTGTAAAACATAATGATAGGCATCTATGGAATGAATCGGAGATAGCCGGTTGCCAAGGTAATTTGATTACTACACAATAAAGGGCTGATTATTATTACCTATATAAATTGTGATATATTTGTAAACAAATGTTACTCGAATTGTGTACATATAAGTAAACATGTTTTGAACGTAGGGTTCAACGGTAAGAAGCTTTAGAACGTTTAATAAAGTACAATAAACTGAAACTCCAGTTCCATACGACGCTTTCTATTCACCATCCTTATAATGTATTCGTAATCAATGGCTCGGGGAGCAAAATAGCTATTCTGGAAATATCTACGGTCGGCGCGATTGTGTTAACTTATTTGTAATATCGAAGTACTGATTTTATAAGCGAGGAAGCTGTCAGATAGTTATCGCGTCGTGTCAGCTGCGAGTTTCATGCCTTTTGCCATTTCTTTATCGTCGCTTTCTTTAGATTAAAGGAAATACACTGTTAACACCAAGCGGTTTATAAATTGCTTACACGTATTTATACTTATGTGACATTAAAATGTTGCCTCATTTAGAATTCGAATGGAACTTTTTCTTTGCTTATTCGTGAAAAATTAAAAATCTAAATTGAAAAAATAGCTTAATTTTTAAACACCTACGTAGGTACAGTTGTTCACAAGATCTAGTTAAATAACGGTCAACGAATTAATATCTTAATAACAAACAAAATAACAAACACGTTTTTATTTATAACACAGGTCAAAGTGAGTGACCGCTCCGCGATTGTTTTTATAAAGTGGATCAAGTGTCATGACGTACCTACTATTATATTTAAAAACCCGTGTAAATCTAATACACAGTAATAATTTACTCCTAATTATATTAGTTAATACGATAAATTTTATTATGCTCCGGGCGCCTAATAAATCAAAACTTTATTGAGTGGTTACACTGAAATTATTTTGCGTGTGGTCGTTATAAGGCAAAAGCCGGTTAAACCTCATTGCACCCTTCCACAAACTAATTTCTAATATTAAAGCTTAAAACTAGGTTTCATACGTTATTTATTATAACACAAGGATCACCTAAAATGTACATAATGTTATAATAGTAGGTATATGTTACACCTATTTTTATTTTTTGGTGATATATAAAAATGGATAGTTAATACTATATAGGTACCTACCAGATCCATTCCGTTCCAACAGAATGCTGTTTCAAATAATAGTAAAAATAAATGTTGCATGAGCGTTTATATCTTAGAATTATTTCGCAACAAAAGAACATCAAAGGTTTTAATAGAAATACTTTATTTTCACAATAGACGTATACGACAAAAGTGTAAAATCCGTATGGGCCGATAGCTTATTGAATCCCATGCTCATAGGGTATACAATGTTCGAGACATTCGAGGCATAAAGTTATTTTCACAACAAAGCGTAGGGGTCTCCGAGCGCCTTATATTGGTCCTCTCTTGAGTCGGCCCATTGTAATCTTAATGCCATATTATATTAATGCGATAAACATCTCTTAGACGGGGATCAGTGCTCATTTTTTGTGAATTGTCTGACTCCAATATTGGCGTAGATAGCTTAACAGAGCCGATAACGACTCTGGTTACCAACTTCTTATCTCCTCCGCTCATCAAAGGGAAGTATCCAATTCTGTTGGAATCTTTTCATATTACGTATATTATTGATAGAAATAATCTGTGGTTTTATCTCGATTATTTGTGTCCAGTAAGAATGGAAAATATTCCACTTTTATAATAGTTATTAATTATACTGATGACGTTAACTTATTTTAGTACTTCTCCTTAATTAACAATAAATAATTTACTATAGGTACTTACCGTTTTCAGTTCATTTGAAGATTGACGCGACCTTTAATGAATTTACGAGTCATAATAAGACATTGCCCGTAGGATGACACGGCATGAATCTTCAAATTTAGTGAACGTTTATAAATCGTGGCTACATTGTGGAGTCACGTACAATGAAACTTGTGCCTTCTCTGAATAATTGCCGTATTTAACTCAGGCGATTTACTGCCCTTATCTCACAATAGAGTGGGACGTGAACGATATTACAAGGCATTTTAATACTTTGTTTTACAAAGTTAAACATTCAGTCGCTGATAGAATCCAACAAGTTGACAGTTTGTACTAAATATTCTACAGTTTTATAAACGCCATTTACGAGTTATTACAAGATATTTTGTAAAATAATGATCAGTTCTTTGTTAAATTTAGAAATAAAATATTGTATTCATAGTTCATACAAATTAATAAAAGGACAAGTCAAATTTTTAAGCCAAAGGATTAATCAATTGAATGGGTTTGAAAATGTTTTTTTTATAATTTAATCTTTGTTAAACCTTTCAGCTTTAATGGAACTTTTAAATTATGACAAAAATTATCATTTAAAGTTCAGATAAGCAAGGACGGGACATGACTTAGATATAACCATTAAACGATGGGTATTAGATAAGCATTACGATAAGAATTCAATGTAAAGTTCTTCCTATTTCGTTTGGGACTTGTAGCATCTTTATGGCCAACAATTATTAACACTATTGAGAGTTAAGTGTTGATATTATATTACAGATTATGTACTTTTTTATCAACGGTTATAAAAACTTTATGCGTCATAACCACAATCTACGAAGGCGAAGCACTTATTTCTTGCACCTGTATTCAACAATTCATATTCCTACAATCATTAAAAAAGCTGAAAGGAAAGGTGTATTCATATGGATCATCCGTCGAAATGCTCGCGCCTATAATTTAAAAGCAGAATTAATCAAAGCGAGAACTCGCCGTATTGTAGAGTCATAAACGTCAGAATGCTTTACACGTTTTTCGGCCTACTGTAACATTTACCGTATGTTTGTGTACCGCGGCTTTGTGCCGCTGAGTAATCGCCGCTCGACTTACCTTACCGGATTTATGTGTGTGCCTTTCCAGCTTCAACTACAATGGAATATTTAGGGCGAAATAAAATTTCGCACCGACGTCTCATATTTTATTTCGAGTGACATGTGAATAGGTTACTTTAAGGGCCCGAAGTTAAACGCGAGCTTATTCAGAACTTTAAGGTATCATTGAGACGTGAAAGTAGAAATATTTACCTACGTATTTCCTTTGAATGAGGCTTAATTATTTCTTGAGTTTGTATGGTGCTTGCCTTCACGGCGGTATGGTTTAATGCATATAACCGATCCTCTCTTGTAATTGCTTTGAAATTGTCTTCTTATTCACTTTCCGTGTGTTTTCTATTCACTTTCAGTGATAGCTATCTAATAATATTTTAATACTGATCTTCCTAGAAAATTTTAGTTTCAAGTGTATTTTTATCAACGCCTATACAATAACTTACAATAAACAAATAAATATTTTTAATGATTGAAAGCATTTTTGGGACATCCCTAATGGCATAGAGGCCTAACCAACATATAAAACGAAAACATAATTTGCACATGTAAGGCACTAAGTAAGATTATAATGCATATGCATTCTTGATTGAGCCGGAACGTGAAATTATGAAACACGTACCGCAAATTACCATAATAAATTCAAAAGCTCTCGATGAGATGATGAAAGGAGCATATTTTGTTACAATAAGTATTTGCGAGCGCTTGCCGGCTAAGACGACTGAAGCACGTCCTCGGAACTCGATGTTTATTCAAGCTTATTAGATTATAGTGCAACTCTCTCAATTAAGGCACCGAGCAACAATGCTCTTAAATTTGTTTGTGAATAAGCAATGAGATATGAATTTACTTCAAACCATTGCTTTATCAATATTAAACAAAACTTGCTTCGTCTGCGAGTGAAATAGAATAGGTTAGCATTGATAGAATACATAAATTCGTGAATAATATTGACTGGCATATCTGTTACCAAATCATCCCTAATTCTAAAGAACTTCTTGTGAATTTTTTGCTTAAACAAAAGATAACGAATGCTATAAACAACGTTAGTTAAATTCTTAAGTTTCTAAATAGCATTCTCTGTAGCAATATGTGAGTTTATATAAGGGGTGAATTTAGCAGTTGTGTGTCGTGTGCTTATCGGAACATGCTTGGCACGTCGTGCAGTACCGAGCCAATTAAACGGCATTTCACACTTCTATTTACAATAATACTGAGATGCGATACGAACAACAAAATTTTCTTCGCTTAGGTTGGAGTTCAAACGTAATTACTTACATTTTAACGGCTATTAGCGTTTATTGGTTGGGAAACGGTGTGTTTACTTTAGATTTTCATTTTGTGAGCTTTTATAACATTTAGGTACCTATAGATAATTGTTAATATTAGAGTTTACATTTTTATTGAATATGTAACGCTCCAAGACTGAAAACGATCACTGAGCAAAAAAATTTTTCATAACGCGTTGCATTCATATCGCCTTATAGTTTGATGAATTATTTCGTTTAAAATTTGCATGAATGTATGTATTAAGAACACCGATAGCACGTACGATTGTATTGTTCCTATTACTTTCCTTAAAATTCCTGCGACAACAAAACAGCGATGACTTAAGCCTTAACGTATAAACATTAAATATACTTTGTTTATACACATGCATTTGGAATTAAAAAATAGTTACCTAATTGAAATTTTTACGGAAGGTGAATTCTCATAATATGTAAAATTATTTAATTTTTCTGTATAGTCATAAAGTCCGCTATGCCAATTAAGAGTATATTTTCTCACGAAAACCGCCTACTTATACAGAATTCATACATCGTAAAGAGCTTAATTTGAACTTTTAAAGAATGTGGTTGTATTATATTCATTACTACGCTACTATTTTAGTTTTGTTTCAATATGTATGTTTGTATAGGTATTACTTTGAAGATGAAACTAATATGAAAAAGAAAAAATAGACCAGCTAGAATCTATTTACATATTTCCTTGTTATCGAGTCTACCATAAGATTTACAAAGTAGTATTGAATGCGTTTTATCATTTCCGTTCTATCGACTGTTGTTTCTGAACGTTAGATCGCATTCAAATGTAAGCTAGACCTCTCTAGTATTATTACAAGTGGAATTGAAGATAGTTGTGGTTTGTTTATCTCTGACACAGGTTAGATTCAGTCGATTGCACACTGACTCGAACGTTTCGAAACTTAACTCGTTACACGAAGTGGTCTACGGTATAACTATTATTGTTTTTCATTAAACTTCGCTCTTGCTCTACTAAAATTATAAGATATTCAACAACTTAATGAATGTTCATTCTCTTCACTAATTAATGATTCTTCTATCTCAACTCAAGGTTAACACCGGGTGAAAAACCTTCGTCACGGCTAGAAAGCCTTCAACCCTGTAACTATTAAGATGAAAAAAAGTTCCAAAGCCTTTTGTCAAACTTTAATCTCAGAACTCTTGAGTAACTGTGAATTCTTTTGTACAGGACCCAATAATTAATGGATCAGTCTAGACGTCTGTGGTATCGGAGCTTGTTAACAAATCGAGTGTACGAGGCGAATCGCCATTTTCTTTTTAAGAAAGACGTTCAAAGATTAAGCGTTTTAGGAGTGGCGTGTTTCGCGTGTGCGCCGTGCATCCATTAATGTAGCCAGCGGTGGTGCCGTGGTGCTGCCAGCAAACAAATTACCGATGCAAACACGTCGCAACACGCGACTCTTGAAAGCCTTTTGCTTGCTTTGTCAATTTCTCTCCTTACTGTTCGAGTAATTTGATAAATGTTATTGTTATTGGCAACACAAACAGGGGTAATTGTTTAAGTGACTCACGCTATGCTATACAATATTGCCCGATTCACTTTTCCTTTGAATTGATAAATACAGGTCAGGCGGTCGGGTCGAGCGATAAGGACTCTGTGTCACGAAATCGAGCTGTACTTGTGCAAGAGAACATATCAGATAATGCTCCGCTGTTAGGATTTAACAGTCGACTCAGTTTTGCGAACAAGTTAAAATTGGAATATTGGCTTTTACCAGTAGAAGATAAAATAAAATTATCAGGCGAGGTTTCGTGCCGTCCCACAGGACATGTGATATGTTCCTAAGTTTGTATGAAATTGATCGGTATCCGCTTTTGATAAAATGTTCAACAATTTGATAATTTGTCTGTTGATTTATTTAGAAAGCCAGTTGCTATCAGCATTCGTACTAATTTCATTATATTTAAAAATTATGAAAGAAAATAATTTATTTCTGAATTAACTAATTCCCTGTCTCAAGATACTTTATAAAATAGCTTAAATATCATACAAAATCTAATAGAATCTCAAGACGTGAATAATTAAAAACGATCATTGTCACATTTAGTTCGATCTCTAATTTATCCAACAATATAACATTTAAACGAAGATAAACTTAAAGTATGGATTTCAATTAATATTTCCCATGAGAAACGGGTGATCTTGCGGGTAAAGTCCCCGCGAGAGCACATACGCTTACATAACATAAAGGGGGACGGGGATGCAACATCGCTATACTAATTTCGAATCCTCATGAGCCCATCCGCCACCCAGCATTTGCCTGTTGTAAAATCCCGTCTTACTGAACGGATTACATACTTTAAGGGCGCAACAAAGAAATCAATTTATAAAAGCGTTCGGATTTCATTTCGATTCCATGCTACTCCAGTAAGGCTATTGTTTGTGTAAAAGCGGTTATAAACATTGAGGAGCGGGGATTTAGATAAAGAAATTTTGTTTCGATGCGTTGATATACTTTTATATTTATATTGAATTGTGAGAAAATGTTGCGGTGTGTACTAGATGAGGTAAATGTAGCGACTGTAATATTCTTAGATTATTTCCTGTAAAACAATGTAATTATACAAAAATATATTGCATCGAAGGCTACACTTTAAGAACGCTTCAATCAACCCAATTTTTAATTACTCCACATTCAAAAGCACTATAAAATAATAGAAATGAAGACGAACGAAAACAACAATCTCGGCAAGCCGAACAATTTGGAACCGTGTAGCGATATTGTAGCTTTTTCGATATCCTAAAAACTTTGTTATTTTATCAGACATGTCACAGAACTGTCAATTATTAGTATCTGGTGTCCACTGCAGTCATAGGCAAAATGGTGTGTATGACAGTTGTACAATACGGAATAACATTGTGTCCTATATATACTGATTATGGGTATCTATACGAGTATCTATTGTTATGTTCCGCGAACTGCTGAATGGCCTTTTGTATAATTTCGTAGTTCAGCAATATCATCTATTTGATTGTATATTAATTGGAAATGAGGCTGTATTCCTATTCATTGTGTAGGGTAATTTAATAAGCTTTTTCAAAATGATTTAATTATTTGTTAATGATAATATAACAGCTTTAATTTTGATATTTAATATTTATATTTACAGTATCGAGATATCGATTCTCAGGTGCTTTCCATAGCATACCCATCACGATGAATCATTAAATATGTAACTATGTTTTATAAAAATAATAAACTAAATAAATTACAATACGCAGATCCCTTTCAAAATGCTAATACGTAATTGTATTAATAATATATTAGTATTTATTAAGATATACATTTATATAAACAAAAAGGATTAATTAGTACATATTCTATAACCTAATTTTCAATTAGAGCGAAATATTTAGGACTAGGTGAATTACTATAATACTAACTATGTAGATAGAGTCTATTTGAACGTAGATACTTATGCGATATTTCCCAGTAAACTCAAACAAGATAATTCATAAATACGAATTTATTTAATTAAGACAACTAAGTACATAATGAATAATCTAACTATTCTTGTCTTTATAACTTTCGGTTAGTCGACAAAGTTCCTCCCAAACTGGGAACACAATAGCACGTAGACTGAACGTTTCATGCATAGCTCATACTTCATACCTTCTGGAGTTTCTGAAACTCCATATAGATTTGATGCTACATTTGTACTTCCCTTGAGTGTATTATTTAGCTAAATAGACAACAGGTTGCAAGATGCAAGAGGTCAGTTGCAAAGATAATATGATGGTCATAACTCTGTTATAATGTTAACAATGTATCGTTTAGAGGTAAGAAATAAGTTTTCGTGAAGTTTATTAATGATTCATTAAAAAAGAAATCTTTCCATTAGTCAAAGTAGATAGTGATCAAATAAGCTGTTAAACGGCTTTAGTTAAATATATGTCGTATTAGTAATTTATGCTATCCTTATTAATTTCTTATTAAGTGATAATATACTCGTGACTCAAGTGAAAAGAGTTACAGCTTCTTGAATCTTATAATAATTTGAAGAACTCTGTACGTTTAAAATATAAGCATCAATATCTTCAAATATAAGAATAGAGAGATATAAAACCACTCGTTTCCTAGAAACGCTACGTTTACGGTTTTGAATATCATCCGCGGAAGGTTCATAAACTTCAAGCGGGTTTCTTATCATAGGTGCTTCACATGTTTCACCCTCTTACACATTCTAACGTACTTTTGTGTGCACCACCGTGTACTCCACTTGATGCTTAGATAACCGTGTCTCCTTGAGTGTTTAAAAGAAATATAGAAAGAGGTCGGTACGTCTCGGCTAATATTTATTTACATGTTTTGGTTTTGGGTTTGAGGCGACAACAAGTTTTTGGCTGTGTAATACTTTCTACTTCAACGACTACTAGATAAGTAGTGCTTTGTCTAAATACTAGCACAGATTTTTCAGGTTAGTTACAAATAATTGAGTTCGATTTAGAGTTTTCACACGTTTCTAAAATAAAAAGCTCAACACGTCCAGATTTTATATGCTCCTTATATGGCACTATAATTTACACTCCCATTCTTTTCAATGTTGCGTATGGAATAAGAATGGCCATAACTTCCTCGATATCAATAAGATATCCGCAAACCGCAGAGATGACGAAATCAGTGACTAACAAACCGCACTCGGAATATCGATCATGAAACGAAGCAGTTTTCAAAAACGCATACAGACCGAAGAAGTCCACTTTAATCCAATCACGTAGCTTACAAACGGACAGACGGACTGATGCGTCACGTGCACTCTTCACCAAGCAACTTCAATTTAGTTAAAAGTGGAAGCTGAGTGCTTCGTACACGCTGATCTAACTTCCCTACACTGAATTCGGTTTAGCTTTTTGAGACCCTGAGGAACTTTGCGCCAGGGAATTGCAGACTCAAATTGGAGCGACGATGAATGCGGAAATCGGGCTGCAGTTTATTATGCAATTTAAGCGAATGCTTTTTGCATGGAAAACTTGAGATATGAGTCATCAATGTAAAACTTGATTTATCGTATTTTCTGTGAAAAGAGAATAGAACAAGCTTTAATGCAATATGACTCATCAGTTAATTGGACTTTTGGTATAAAGTTGCATATTTTTGCATTAATAATAAATTTGAGTTAAATATAAAATATTTGCGAATATACACTATACAGTATACGGTAATTTGCGGAGAATTAAGACTTAAAACCTGAATTAATACGTAAGCTTGAAGCTAATGCTGGCGCTGCGAGTGGGAGAACTTACGTTTGAAGTTTTGCATAAAATGCACAACCCACGTCTATAGATAAAGAAGATTAAACTTGAACCGCCGCTTGGAAATTAATTTGAACAAATACTTTTTAATGTTGTTTTGATACTTTAATATCTCAGATCTGGGATTTTTAAGTTATAATTGGTTTGAAAGCATGTGTCATTATGGAAGAATGCAATATCTACGATCGAAAAGGCGAATGATTATTTTTCTATCTTTGTTCTGTATTCTAATGAGATGGATAAGTATCTATAGACTTTAAAAAAGAGATATTTCCGATAACGCACATCGTGATAAAATAAATAGTAACAAATGATCAGTCACGTCCCAAATAGGATATTCAATTTAAAGTGATATTTGTTCTACGAACCATTCGATATTATTCATAGGTTTTTTTTTATATTAATATCAAGTTCCTTTTAACAATAGCCGCCGACATGTGTTTCGACACCGTTACCGCCCAACGTGATTAACATACAGTTACCGGTACAAGTTCTTACATGACATGATGCGCTAACGTAGTGACAATGCTTTTAGGGCCTCTGCTTAGAATAGTCACAATTGGTATTGTTTATCTGTGTGGTCTTTGAACAGGGGAAATCGTTAAATAGTTAATTTGAAATTATTGGTAAAAATCTAATATTTGGTCACAAACTTGGATTAAAAGAAAGATGACAAGGACGACCGTAAATCTTTCATAATTTTACTAAAATTATAAGTGAATTGAACAAATAAAGTACGCTAATTAATAGATATTCAGAATTTCCTAATGAGCTGGGTACGTGTTTCACTATAATTTCTCCTTACACCAATTTAAATGTATCTTATTCATATTAAATGTAAGCCTGCAGTTCTAAATGAGGAGCAGTGAAAGCTTTTTGTAAGTGTACAAGAAAATTAATTATCTTTTCAAGTGTCGTACGCCCACGCACCGTCGCACAAAACTATTTATGGTGTAGTGTGCAAGATATAATTTATTTAATATGCAGTCAGCCCATTAAAAGGTATTCAGTCTCAGTGTAATAACGTGCCCAAACTCTATAGAAATTCCTAGTTTTTCATGCAAGCTGTTTGCACGTTTACCTTTTTGAATATCATATTTTGTTATTATATGAGTGATATTACACAAAATAATTCATATATATACGGTATTATACAGAACACGTGCATTAATTATTATGTATATTTTTGTCATAACGATGTTTTGTTTGTTACATTAGATATTCTCTATAAACAAACCGAAAATTTATTCAACAGCAAATTACAGTTGAATGTTTAAATAACATTAGTCTATGCTTTCGTATGTTATCCAATCCTAAATATCCACTTAAATGGTTATACTATAATTTCTGTACATAAAATACCAATATAAGCGATAAAAAACCAATGTTACAGGTATTTTAAGTTGAAGATGAATGTTATGACAGCATTAACCTATCATTAATATTCAATTCACCTCCAACGTATGAGTTTCCTCGCATGTACCACCTGTTGTCGTATGAGAGTAATTTAATAATCGTAAAAGTTTGTTCGTACACGTCACTTATGTTTTGTATGAGCTTATAAAGGGCTCGAGAGGACATTTTTTCAAACGCCACAAATATATTAAAATGTCTACATAAGCTACATTTTTGTAGGTAGGAATTTTGTGAATATGTATTAAAATAAATTTTCAGTATCAATATCTATAAATATCATCAGAAAGGATTGTTAAAACTGATGTTCGGTATCAATATCTAAACATTGTCACGAAAAGATTGTTGAAAAAGATTAAAACGCCATTTATGACATGCATTTTTACCACAACAATATGGTATTAATATTACAATACATTGCGTCCTAACAAGATTCCCGTCTCATTTTACTGCCAAGATATATGAGATAACACAAAAACAAGGAACTAATCGAGGTCTAATTGCCGCTAGCGCCCGTCATTATCTACTAATATAATATCAACTCATAATAGCGACGTCCATCGGTTCACTGCACTGGGAAATTAATTTAAAGTGCATGGGTGTGGTAATTATAGAGCAAGCAACTATTAAGATTACAAGCGGACGCATTGTAGGTTTTGCATTTAATATTATTGGTCACTTACATGTTCTCATTTTATAACGATTCTTAATCGTTTTCTAATCAACTTTATAGCGCATCATAGATTGGATTTATGCTCGAGTAGCTAGTAAATTGATATCTAATACCTACATCCCGTACGACTTAAAGGCCCATTCAAAAACCGGATTCTTTGAATAGCTGAGAGCTAACGCGATAAGAAATTTATAAAAAATGTGCGTTAATTATTCTTTATACTAGAATTGTATAGGTTTTTGTTTCGGGCAACTTTGATGCTAAGGATTACGCCACGCCCAGCTCAGAAACCAAATTTTGATTGGTTGGGAACACTCTTTGTTTATACCGCATTGCTTTTATTTAAACCACCATTCAAATTAGCGCTTACTGGTTTTATAAAGCTTATAAAATCGACCATTATAAAGAAATAAAATGATGCTTACCGAACTCACTAATGTGGTTTAATGCGGCGGATTTTGATCGGGTAAAAGGTAACTAAATAATTAGGTAACTAGTTTATGACAATATTTTATTATTTATGAGTTGAGCATACAGTTATAAAAAGTAACTACTACATGAAATTACTCTTCTGCTTTTTGATTCTTTAATTGCTTTTTTGGTCAGTATTTAAACGCGTGTTTACAATTTTTTAATTAATTATTAACATTAACGTTTTATCGGATTAACGTGAACGTTAAAAAATTACACCAGAATATTTGATACAGAAGTAAAAAAACCTGATAAGACTTTGAACATAAACAGCAAACTAAAAGAGCAAAAATGAAAAAGTTGTAATTATTTTTTTTTCTTGACCTTGATTTTAAATAAAATTTGTACTTACGACTTTCACGTAAGTTTATAAGAAATTACTTAGTACATTACCTATATCATCAAGAATTCAGACATAAACTTGATCTGCTCTTGAATCTTTAACACGTGTGATATCATAATATACCAACCGACTAAATCATACGCACGCATCCTCGATATTTTGGTAAGTTAAATACGCCGTGGGCATGAGTGCGCTGGCGTATGCATGACAAGTGTGTTTACCTTCAACATGCTGGTCTACTCTTGTTTGCTTGGATTAGCCATCCATTTCTGTATATCGCCAGTCTATCTTATATAGCATCCTATTCACAGGCTTTGACTACAATCCCTACTAATATTTGTGATATTATTAAACAAAATCATCCGATTGCGTCTGTCTGTCTGTTCGCGATAGGTATACTCAAAAACTACTGCATCGATTTTCATTCTGTTTTCAGTAATGGATAGCGTGGTTGCACAGTATTACAATAATGGTTGTCGAAGATTTTGATATATAGGTAATTTGTTAAGTTTAAGAGCACTAGAAGCTGCGGGCGGAAAGCTAGAATTTAAATATAATTCTCCTAATTAGACCAACCTTGTTTATATTTTGCAACAAATAAATACGCCTATAACCTATAACATTGCGTATTTCTTATTGTTCTCATGCATTAAATGAAAACTTCGATACAATTTTCACAATAGAGCACCGTTTGAAACTTACAATGCACAACTTTTAATTACAAATATAACTAAAGTATCGGATGAAAAGTTGTATATCAAATGGATGTTGTAAAGTAGGTCAAGTGGAAACGCTATGTTGCTACCCTCAAATGATTGCTGGAGTTTTCAAGTGCGTGTGTCACGCGTGCGGCTTGAATTTTGAATACGTATTATGCTATAATGGGATAAGGTTGGGTCGCCTAAGATCGGATGTGACATAAGATCGGATGCATGGAATAACTCGCAAACTAGGCAATATTCTCTACTGCTACCAACACTACTAGATCCGCCATTTTGTTCTGCCCCTCTCTTCACTCTGCGGCCGGCCAGCGACCAGACGGGACGTGTACACAGGTGATTCAGCAGAAAAGGTGTATTTTGTGGCGAAAATCGTCGATCCGATCTTACCTACAAAATTTTGATGGCTCATTGTGGAGAGTACTTTCATTGAAATAATGTAATTAATTATTTTGGGGCAGAATTAGCGAATCCTCTTTCCATCTGTATACTTTGATTAGGTACGCCTAGGACGTTCACAACCCAAGATCCGATCTTCCCTCCCAATGCCGAAGATCGGACCGAAGTTTAGCTCTTGACTGCGCCTTATGCAATAATGCGCAATAATTATTAACTTTTAATATATTTAACTATCCAATGACGCTATGACTATCAGACCTTAGGTACATTTTCATTATTTAGTCCTAGAACACGGAGGATAAAAGTTTGAGAAACTTAATTAGGATGAGGAGGGAAGACCGGACTAAAAAAACGCAATACAAAAAAAAAACTTCTTTGTCAAATTTTTTGAGGAATTTCCTGACTCAATCATTGATGCTCAATGTATGGACGTAAGTCCGGATGTTTTCCTAATGTTAACATTATTATTAAACGCATAGAAGTGAAGATACTACATAGTCCGATCTTCGGCCGAACTGTTATTTTCTTCACTATGGTAAGTCGAAAAAAGTCTGATTTTTAGGCTCTAAATTTGCTTAGATAGATAGCATCTACACAAACCAAAAAATTAGGGGTTAAACAATATTTTCTTGTCATCAATTTACAGTTGACCGCAACAGAAAAACGACATCGAATCATGAGAAATAAAATAAAAAATACAGTACGTATAAAATTTTCGGCATATGCGTCCGATCTTAGGCGACCCAACCTTACTGAAAATTATAGAGACGGACCAAAATGATCATCACATTATGAGTGGTACATACTAACATTAATTCTACACGTCGTCTTTCATAATTATTAAAGCTGAATAAGTAAAATTAATCAGTACCTCATCTATTTGCTTTGTAATATTTAAATCCGCTCATTTACTCTTCCACTAACACTCATTAAAAAGTATTGTTAACACAAGCTACAAAAGCGAAGAAATAGTTTTACCAACTAATATCCAGCACTGAGCACATTTCTTCATTAGCGTGGCGTTCTTCTGTGTATTGTGTTAGTACTTAGAGTTAGTTAAGTTTAAAAGCATGTAGCTGCAATTGGTGCAAATAAGATTTGAGCCGGACACCGCTTGTGTTGCAAGCAACAAGTAATCCGATTGCTTAGTTCGAACTCTAGATAATTAAGATGCCGTTTCTACGGGATGAGTTTGGCTTGCATGAAATAATTACAATTGTAATTGTAAACCAATTTTGTGTGAATAACATTATTCAAATTATGGTCCCATACGTCGCAATTAGCAACATATTTTTTACATACGGTCAATGACGCGAGTTTTTGGTGCATGTTCAGCGAGGCGAACGGATTAAAACGCGCTCTCACGGCATTAAAACGTTTGGTAATGTAGCATAATGAGTGTCAGCACGCATGCTTTCGTCTACAATACACCGTGACTGCTCCTAACATAAATTACATTGGATTTTTTGAAAATGCCGCTTCAAGTGCACGGAAGCCACTAGTTTTCTCACTATTTGCTACCGCGGCGCTGATTGCTTCAAAATGATACGTGCGTGGAAAGGGTACGTGCAAAGGCGTTTCCTTTGTATTAGAGCTTTGTTTAAGACTTTGTTCTCTAGATCAAAGAATACTCGGCTAGGGGTTCACGGTAAGTAGTCTGTTGAGATACGGAGTGCATACGCTGTTTCCTTGTTCAAATGTTACACAAAGGCTATCAAAATTGCTCGTATAATTAATTCAAACGGCAAGCATGCGCCTGATAATTGACATATGTAATTGTTGCTGCATTTTTATACTCTACTAAATGTAGGTATTTAAGTTTCCATTATTATCCACTTTAAGTTCACACAAGCTACTGTACAATCGATTCACTAACTCGTTACAATTCAAGTAGTCTGAATATATCTGCCTGCTTAATACCATATAAAAATTCGATATGAAAAGAATATTTACGGATGGCAGTATTTAAATAATTCATACGTTGGTATCGTCTATTCAGTGCGACACAGACCGGCGCCTAATACATATTTAATAATCCTTTACCACAAGTAATAAAGACAATCAAAGAGTCTCCACGATGGATAAAATAAATTCCGCTTTCTCGGAAGGGAATCATTGCAATTATGGGGTGTAACAGCGATCAATACATTGATAACTACCGACCTTACCCGAAATCGAATTCTAGTTTCTCAGCTTTGTATGGAAAAAACTAAGCCGGTAATGGGATCCGGCCGTCACGAAAATAATAGCTAATTTGTTACAAATAAAAAACCTGCAAATGGGCCTTGGAGCTATAATAAAAACAGAGATATGGTGCGGTGGGTCGATCGGGAAATGAATTTAGATTACAGGTTACTGTCGGCTAAAGTGTGGGTTGCCTCTTCACCTGTAGTTAAAAAAACATAGGATGAAAACAGTTCTCGTTGCGCTCTCGTCATGTTGAAACCAGCCGTTGGAGTCGACTGTCATAGCAGCTTATTATAAATGTATTTGTTTCACAAAAAATGCCGTCTTTAAGGTCCTTTGATGTGTTCCGGTTAATTGCGTAGCCATGGATGCCTTTATGGTCTTTATTTATAATGTTCAAAAGTTGTATTTTGTTTTTAGACCGACAAATTTTATAAAATATTCAATTTATGTTAATAATTTATAGAAAAACACATAATGTTTATTCAATTAAAGCTTGGAAAGCTTTTTCTTCCATCAATTATAAATAGTGGTCAGAGATTTACCGCATATTGGCGTGCAACTCGAGTGCTCAATATGTTATTTTAATATCCGTAATTCTACAATAAAAAATATATTAAAAAGTATATAAAAAAAATATTTTATATTTTAAAAAGCAATTACATATATGCTGACCATATGTTCATTGCTGATATAATATTATGACAGCATTCACTCAACAAAAACGGTAACCGTTATCAAAGTCAGGGTAATTTAATGTTTTTGTTTTCCCTTTTTATCATTCGCCGCTACATAGCCTCTAATTGACTGTCATGTTTCGTAAACATTTTTGACCTGTGACATTAGATATGAAATCTTTATAGAACGTATCTCAAGGTATGTCCACACTAGAGTAATGACCGTCGGGTTGGAACCGGTTACCGGAGAAATAGTTTCAACGATGAACTATACGTTTATTAAGGGACTGTAGTTACGATGGGAAGGGCCAGACCCGTGACTAAATGCCCACGCGCATTAAAATAACGATTCCGGAATTATTTCTTGTCTGCGCCATAAAATGGTATCGAGATTCGGTAGCCGTGTTGTGATTAATTTACTACATTTTTTACCTTGATGTATTTTATAGCTGAAACTTGTAAGATAGGAAAGTTTTCTTGTTTTTGTGGTGGAAGAAATTGTTCTTTTGTATTTTGTATATCTATAGTCACTAGGTATGTTCATAATTATAATATTAATATTTTTTATCCAAAAGAAAGAACTGAACGAACATTATATCATCCACACCATAGACAATGTACACTAGTAGGTACTTATAATAAAATGCACGTCTGTTCATGGTCTGGATACTTCAAACTCAGTGTGTAACATAAAAAAGGAGTCAAGAGATCTCATCAAAAGATTGTAGTGCAAAATAAAAACTTCCGATACGATATCCGAAAATAGCTGTAAATCATTGTCTTTGACATTAACTAGTTTCATAAAACACCTCCGAATCGCGAACTACACAATGAACGAAACCTCGTTAAATTCACTCGCTTTTGGAACGTGGAAAAAACTCGAGCTTTTTCCCGCTTCGTAAAAAGGGAAGCATATTTAAACATTACGTTCATCATTTTTCATTTTGGAATTAATTTCAATTTTGTTTCTATTAGCATAAATCAGTGGGACCCTCGAAGTTATCTCTAAGATCAAAGTTCAATGTAGATTAAAGATCAGTAGTTCATTATGAACGATTTAATGTGAAATTATTCCGTGGAGGAAGTTGGAGTTATTAATTTTTTTATTGCTCAGTTGATCGTTCATTTTATGTGGATCCAGAATATATTATGTTATACTAAACCTCCACATAATTGGTATTAAGGTAGGTATATCTTTCATCAACATTTTCTTAAAAAAAAAATTAAATTAAAAATGAAATTACCAATGTTTCAAACAACAATTAATGTTATTATCATGTACGTAGTCAAGTACAATATAAATTATTACAATGAATATTATTCACAATTATTATTAATATAAATATATATTATATATATTATATTATTAATTTACCTTCGACACATTTCGCCTAAAGCTATTAGTACGAGTATCTACTCATACTTAGCTACACAGAATCCTACGTCTTAAAATTAACAACGCGCTGCGAATTTTAGATGTTCCCCGTACACATATAAAATTAATTCAGTGAGATAAGGCGATAGCTATTTAAGTCGGTTGTTCGACAATTATGCGATGTTTCTCACTTACTCGGCAATAAGAGCAAAGAATTCCGCCAACCCGCAGGACGGCGGCATGGCACCGTTCCAATGTAACCGCTTGGCCTAGTGCCGCCGCCAATAGTTGCAAATTTGATTCAGCAAAAGAGAAAACAATGTGAAAAGCGAATTAAATGTTATTTTATTAACCTCCAACACGTTAGTCTAAAATATGAATGCTCTGGTTAACATAATTCCGTTGTTTATGTGTATTAACACTATTACACCCACGCTATAAATTTTAATGTTCGTTATTATAAGTAATGTATGTTTTAGTCTCACTCTTTTGTCAATAATTTGAGAGGAATGCAAAATTATAGTAAATTAAAATATAAAGGACTAAATTGTTTATTTATTTTTTGACTGTATACTATGATCTTTGATTCTATAATATCATGTATTTGTTCTATCGAACATCTTTAGTTACAAAATTATCAAATATGTAAGCATTTTGCGTCGGTATAGCGACATTAATATACATAGAAATAGCTAAAAGATAAGCGCAATTTAACGTTAGCGTACAATAAATAGTACCAATAGGTTAGTCTTGGCAAGAGTACTTACTTGACATCAAAAAAAAATTCCTTTGACGTCGTGCGTATTAAACTAACTACCGCGCCTAGTTTCCTGAAAAACTATTCTTGCTTTGTGAAAACTTAAATAATTAAATATTCTTTTTTTGTCACTTAAAGTAAATGTTGCACCAAAATTATATATTATTTACTCTTTTGATGTTTTACCTTATATGTCTTTAAAATATATGACATGAGAGCATCACATAAAAAATGTTTTAAAATGAAATTGTACTCACTTGTAGGTATATAGTCGTGCTCGTGCCGTAGTGTGTGGAAATCGTTTCACTCAAACTAACAAGCTGAATTGTTTTTATGCCACTTTTTAATCGTAATCTTGTCATATCCTACTATTTTAGTCCCCATAAAAACTGTTCTTGATGGACGGACAATGGTTGTGTTGATGAAGCTACGACAAGACCTCATACATCCATCGCTGTCATCTGGTAGAATAATCACCATAAATTCACTTAATACCGTTTTTGCTCCCTTCATACTTTTTATGGGTAAAAAGAACGATTTGTTTCTACGTTGTTCAAAATTATGTGCGCCAGAATTATTTTGTTTACGAAATTTCCCGCTTTCTATTTGAAAATCGAACAGTTGTTCTCGATAATAGATTCTCATTGTTGCATCACATTCTTATTGTTCCTAATTTGAACTGTGTCGGTGGCCAGCACCGAAGAAAACACAAAAGGTTTTATTACAAGCCTTTTTTGTCGTTTAAAATTAATTTTAAATAAACGAGTTTCATTTTTAAATTGAACTTTCAAGGTAAATAAAAATATTAGATTCATCATAAATAATATCAACACAATCTAGGAAGGCAGTGTTCAAGCTATAAATATCGCCTTAATGGCCAAGCTCGTAATATTTCTTTCCTCATCTGCATTACTTCTGCAAAAATAACAAAATAGTATTCACAGAGATCGCCATGGCGTGATAAAACGCAACTGAATAGAGTGAGGTATTTTAACTAAGCCGTGTGCTTCTTAAGCATATAAAAATTCTGAATTTATTGGAGAGGAATGTAACGTAACCTGTGGCAAGTGCAGCAAGTCACGCTTTTAAATATTTTGAACATAAATTTATGCGCAATTTTATAGTGAGGAATTTTCTTATTTCCAACCTCTATACAATATTATAATGAGGAAATAAATAACAAATCATATTTTACGAAATACGTGACACGGAACGTCGGCTTATGTTTTTTTTTCTTTATCTGTGCAACAATTCTGATTTGTAGTTTTGATAGTGATTATGTTAGTGTCGGACTTACAAACAAAAAAGCGGTAGGTACTTATATATTTTATGTGTCTGCTTAATGTGTTGTGATTCTTTGATAAATATTTTAGTATCGCAAGATTGTATGTGCTTTGGTATTTTTATCTTGATAGTGAGATTAAAATTGATAAGTATAAAACCATTTAATTTAATGTTGTGTGTTTTTTGGGCTAATACCTGTTGTTTATCCAATGTATTGGATGTTTATAAGAATTTATAACGTGGGAAAGATTTTCTTTCAAATAACGTGTTTACAATTAATGTGTCATAAACTCATAACAAAGGTGTCGGGCGAAATTTTAAGTTCATTTATAGTAAACATACTGTGATATATTAAAGAAATATGTGAAAATCGAGAACATGAATGAGGGGACTGTACATTTGAACGCATTAATAATCTATACTAATATTATAAAGCTGAAGAGTTTGTTTGTAATTTCTTTCTGTGTTAGATAGCCCATTTATAGAGGTAGGCTATAGGCTATATATCATCACGCTAAGACCATCAGGAGCGGAGCTATGCGGGTGAAACCGCGGGGTACAGCTAGTTTAGTATAAGAATCTTTTTTATTTGTTAATTTTAAAATGTTTAAATGAACTGACATGATCGCTCTGAGGCATTATTGTACAAGTGGAGTTAACATTATCAATGCAATAAAAGCTGCATTTTGCAAATTTAAAAAGGAAGCACCTTGTCCCAGAAACTACTAGTCTTGAAGAGTTTGATCCCATTGTATAGGGGCGCTCGAATAAAGGGAACCTAGAAATCCTTTGAATGTAAAAAGCTGTAAGCATCGTATCTTATGCACAAAGCAGTGTGGAATGTCAACGGGTGCGACATAAAAATGAAATATCGTGTTTATTTAAAATGACTACGAACTTAACAAGAGTTGTTGGTCAGCTTTTGACTAACTACCATATTAAATGTTAATTCATACATATAAGATGAAATGTAGATATATCTTATATCCAGCTGTGTTCGTTTTTAGAAAAAAAAAATATTTTTATGTCAAATGTAACAATAATGTATGTTGTTGAGGGTTTTATTTCATTACTTATGTCTTATACACTTTTTTTATATTCATCTAAGATTACGCAATAAAACTACCGTCGAAGTTTTCTAATATGTGAAAATGGCGGGTATGTCATGTAACCCCATCTACAAGTCTGAGGAGATTTTCGTATTCCATCGAAGCGACGCGCAAGTAATCGCCTCACGTACTACCATATTAGACAAGTTTTCAATGAATTTTAATGTATTGAAGCGAGACATTCTCGATTCAGAATCACGCCTATTGAATACGGTCGTGGGCGAAGTGATTGACTGAATGCACTTGCAATTGAGCAAGAATTAATTCTATTTGTCATATTATACGCATTGTGCTTTATTATTGGAAGATCTCATTAATTTATCGTTTGTTAAGTGCTTTGACTTCTTGTGTGGTATTGATTAGTATGCAGCGCGTGAAACAAAGTAGGTGGATAATTATTATTTATTTCTCCTAATGATCGTTTTGAATTCTATATGTATGTTAATTGTTATAGAGAATATTTCTTTATTAGATTTTAGGTGTAGGCTAGATCATTCTGAACGGATTAAATCTGTTAATTTATAGAGGAATGTAATTTTACAATGTGTTTTTTTTATTTCGTATTTGTATTCTTAATGTTTATTTACAAAAATTGAAAAAAAAAGCATAGATAGAAGCGCCTATCAAAACAATGTAAGTTTAATTAGCGTCACTAGCTTCCAACAACTGGCATTGTTAAGAACTTAATAAATGTATCATAAATCATACAACACAACAATCGTTTTGTTATACGTCAGAATAATTACAGCCGATATAATATAGTTTCCTCTCTGAACAGTTTGTCATAAAATAAATTTATTGTCACGCAAGTGTTGGAACAAAGATCATTGTTTGAAGAATCTCGGCGGATGTTCAACATGTGAACGATATTAATTTTAGAGTTCCGTACGTTCTTTTTTTACGTGTAATAAAAATTTGATTAATTGTAGTGTTGCATTATTAACAGGGTAGGGTATAGAAAGGTTATAAAATTATTTCATGGCGGTTTAAGAATACTTTAAGAGCAAAGTAAGAGAGAGAAAAAGCACAATTTTATTAATAAAACGGCTAATTTCGACAACATTTTTCATTAATCAAATCATTTAATCAGCAGCTTACCACAAGAATATTTCGATATAATATTAATGATTTAAAGACCTCAAACACATAAATAATGTTTTGTCACATTATAACGAATTAAATTTCTAAGAAGCATTTTAAATCAGATTACGCAAATAATGCACGACACCTTCGAGATTTAAAACTCGTGGGACAGCGCTATTATTTATATGTGTACCAGCGTTGATTAGTGTGTGTATTTGTATATTATATGTGTATGTGTGAGAGTATAGCACGTATTGGTATGTGTGTGTGTGTGCGCGGCCCGCGAATGGACACAGACACTAATTTTGCTTTCGGCGACGGCGTTCGTTTTAAACGAGTCGAGTTTTAATTTGTGATCAATTATGCGTGATCACTGTTATTTATCGTTGTTTTATTTTATTTGCCTTCTCACAGCGCCGGTGGGTGGTCCGATCACGATTTACGGGATGATGTTCACCAATACGTTCCACTGATTGTACCATAGAACTATGTAAGCGATAAACGGTTTCTTGTAACAAAATTACTGTTATTTGATAGTTTGGGTATCTACTGATGTTCATTTTGTTATGTAAGATTTATTTGTTGTTAGATTTTGTTAAATGCAACATTTAATGTTCTAAAGTAACAATGAAATTGGTGTTAATATGTAAGCAGGTACGTCTTTTCCTTAATGTAAAAATTTAGTCTATATTTATTCAATAACTAAAGAACACAAACTCAGAAATATTTCTATTATGTTATCTTACATAGAAAATAAGCAGTAATTAACTAATTACAACAGTAAAAGTGAAGCTTACGCATTACAATTTTATTATATTTTTACGTGAACCCAAATTTTTCGAACCATATCCGAATAATGAACAAACCATCGTGCTCTAAATGTGCTCATATCTGCAAATTTGGAAGTTCAGCCATTTTGTTATTCCAAACGTATCGGGCGCCTCTCGACCGGTTAGCGGTAAATTGTTCCAAGTAATGCGATTCTAATTGAGCGGCTAATTCCTACGGAGCATACACTTACTTAATTAGCAATTACACGGCTAAACGGATTGCTCACTGCCCACTGAATTAATAAGAACTAGATAGTTTGTTCTTAGGTTTGACAATTATTGTTATAAAGAGTTTGGTTACTATTGCTTTCTAAAGTAGGTGCAGAGTTTTAGTTACGAATTTGCCTAAAACTGCTCTCTCGAATAAAGCTGCCTCTTACATTGTAAAATTACGTTTTTAAGTAGTTTGTGAAAACATTTATTGTACTTACCTATTTGTGAATAATATTTATATTATGTTAGCAAATAAATCTACCCGTACAAATAAACACAAAACCTTCCACTACCTACTTCTGATAAGTAATACGAAAACTTTTGCGCTCAAATATAATTAATGAAATATTAACTGAAGCAAAAACACTTGACTGGAGGTCAATGGGGATAGAAACCAATCTAGATACTTTGATGCCTACTTCTAACCTAATATTATAAGCTGGGAAAATTACAAAAGTCAAGAAAACTTTTGTAAGACCACTCGAGTGTTTGACCTCGATGCTTAGGCACGGGTTACATGATTAGAAAATAAAGTGGATTGTATTACTCCACTAGTTTTGTTCATAATATTCGTATTAATAACGGCTAGACCGTACTTAAGTCAGATTAGACGGTCAATATAAAATACAACAAATATTTGGTTATTCTTACTCTTATAAGTTATAACCTGCCTGTGTTCTTATAAAATTTAAATCAATTTTGTTACATACCTAACTAGTTATTTATGTGCCGAAAGGTTTTAGGTAGTTGGGTTTCTCAGCATATTAAATTCTATCATTACATAGTAGATACTGATTATTCATATTTTCTAAGATGTTGTAAGTAGGCATATGAAAAAGAAGAATTGGTTAAAATTAATTTATCTGTACAAAATAAACTCCGTCTATTTATAGAAATCATCACTATTATTCAGCAAACACTCTCCGTAACATTATAAGGTGCGAACTAAACGTACAAATAAACCGCTTTCCAAATTTCACTTTCAGCTAAAATCACATCGTTAGATAACTCCGTATTACACAATTTATCCCCGAATACCCGTAAACGATACAGTCAAATATTAATTTCCGAGAGCCGTTCATATTTTCGCGATACCGAGAAAAATGTTTAATATTACATAATCAATTTGTTGAATTCCCGTATATTGAAGACCGTAAACGCTCCAGACTGTTTTGATTACACACAATAATAGCTTTTTAATTATCGCCGGTAAAATTCATTTTGCCATGGGATATTTTCACAATAAATTTGATATGAGCCCGGGACGTTCAATTATTGTCTGGTAGATAATTATCTGAGCTATGCTTTCGTTGATACGGAGTTTAATAGCCGTCTAATAAGCTCCCTGTTGCTATTATGGGTGTACTGAAACAGAGCACAGTCTTGTATTACCTATATACTGTAATCCTTTTGATTAAATCTATTACATATTAGCTATTTGTAAGTACGAAACGTCTGATATATTTTTACCTTTTTATTAATATTGGAAATGTTTTAAAAAGATATCTATCGATAAATGTTATAGAATAAAAGATAACATAAACAAACGCTTCTTTCAAGTTTCCCTAAACTAACTAGTTAAGTACTTTACTTTAAGAATACTACACTATAAAGTATTTTTTATGTAGATAAAAAGCCACGATACTGAAAAGTTATCAGAATAGAAATACTACGCAATATTTGAATGCAAAAGACTGACTTATTATAAATATATAATCATTGTCTTCAGCCGGTCATTCGTACCGCGTAGATATCATAAACATAAATCCATCCGTGTATCCGAAACAGAGTAATAAATTTTAGGGCAATATTAGCATTTTCTTTACATTTGAATACTTTGTTTTAAAAACATTTAATTACGTATGCAAACCCCTATCGTCTCGGTTAAGCGAAGGAGATGTAAATTTATTTACCTGTACACGTTTAACATTTAATATTATTCATTCTCAAGAAAACACGACTTGAGATTGTGTACACAAAATCCCCCTTGTTGTATTGTTTTATTTATAAACGGTAATTTTAATGAATAATATAGTATCGTTTAGTTACAATGATTTATACCAAAAAAGCTGCGTGATGTTTTTTTGTTTTGCTTGCAGTCCATCATACAGAAGTAAATTAAAAATATTGTAATGAATAACATTGAGGCAAGGATCGATTTAAGTAACTTAAATTAAAAAAAAAAAACGATATTATCAGTAGAGATACTTGGTATTTATTGAAATTATTTGGTTTTTGACATTAAATAGCAATAAGCAAATTTCTACTTACACGTATTTTACTTTGACAATAAAAAATGAAAATTAATTACAAAAAAAACGCGAGTTTTTAACTGTAAATCTATTGCGAAAAATTGAAACAACCACTATATTACGCTATACAGATAAGGAACAAAATTGTTAAATGCATATTGCTATCACTATGTTATTTATCCGGTATGCATGTGCCTTACTATATACGTCTAGTATTAAATCCAATTAAGGGCGCGTTCTCATTAGACGCAACAGAGTCCGTAATCAGATATCCTTATAATCTCTTTAAGGATTACGGGAATGTATGAAAGTAGATGCGTTAAGCTGAATTGATGGAAGCATGGATAGCTTGTTATGCTATTTTTAAAAATGGAATATTTTTATTTCATTTTTAATTTGGAATCTTTTCTTTTTTAATCGCGTATTTGTCGGCGTGCCAGTGTCCATTGATCTTTTAAAATAGTTGTGAAAATAAGCTGATAATTAATTGAATTTTTCTTTTTGTTACAGGTAAAGCGGCAATAGTTGTTGGTGAAATGTTTACTCCATATCAAGACACAGATAAATGAAAAGGTCTTTATTTTATTTATCGTTATTAAAATACTATAAATCCCTTATTTATTTATAAATAAATCAAAGTTTTATGGTCATTAAAAAAAACATAATAACACATATAAATCTATGACACTATTTATAACCTTTTATAGTATTTTTATTTAAATTAAATTCATGAGAATTTTTGTGTGTTGTCAAATTAGTTTCATCTCTTTTTGATGCTAATTTAATCAAAAGCGAGGTCAAAGACTAAGCCCAATGTAATTGCGAATATAACGGGATTCATACACATATACCAGAATAATTAATTCCTTGACTCAATGTATATATTAATAATATATTAATAAAACTCCAAAAAGAAATTTAATTGTAATCAGTATAAAGACACAGTGTAATTACTTTATTATAGCAAACTTTTCCACTTATTTTAACTCATTATTATTAATGTAAGGTTTTCATTTATTTTATTAAAATATTATAACGATATAACATGAACATTGAACATTAATCTATTCTTATCTATAAATATATTAAATCTGTCATATTCACATTAATTATCTACTTTGTAATAATAAAGTCCACAAATAGAGACGTGCAAAAATTGCTGAATATTTTAAAATATATTCAAATGAATTCTTTAAAAAATACGTACGTAATGATTTATAAGTAGGAATATTTTATTCAACAAAAAATGTATAAAATCTTTACATTACTCCAGTCCCCGTGCTCCAGTATTAATGAAACACCCGATTTGAATTCAAGCGTAACTTCAAATACACATGTAAGTACAAAAGATTGACACACATAATATAATTGTCACATTCAACTTTGTCTCACGTCACCCCAGAGCGGATCTCAATATGTTCTGTCACTTCCGATAACGGTTTATTTTTCGGGCGCATTCCAATATCACGCAAGGTATTCCAAACATTCCACAATAGATTTATCTGAACCCGCCTCTCGATGTCTCCGAGTGTCAGACGACACCCACGTTTGCTTCTAATTAGTACAGAAATAACGCGAAAGATTTGTCAACTTCCGATCCTTTGCTGCGTCCCTTTGAAATTATTCCCCATCTCCCATGTAAATGCGACGTTAAGCATCTGTGAAATATCGTTCAGAAACTAGGGTGGTCTTTGTTAATATCATTTTTTCTTTAACGATATTAATCTGCGTTTAAATTAAAATGTATTCCGACATATTTTATTCACCAAGTGTTGATAGTTTTATAACTCTCTCGGTTTATGCCCTCGATATATTTTATGTTGAGTTTCACACATAGACTGATGTTTTGAACACGCCACTCAATAAAATTGTTATTTTTCAATCATAATAACCTGGTTACAAAAATACTTTATCGTCTGTATTTTTATAGTTACCTATTAAGTTATTTATAATTTTGTTGCAAAAGAGATTTTAGTGTAATGTAACAAAATATGCATTGCGGAATTCCTTCTTATATTATCATGCGACTTTATAGTGCTTAAACGTTCTGAATGCCAGCGTTTTCAAGAGATATTAATTTTGAGCTGAAAGAGGTGGTTCTCAAAAGTTATCTCCAGCCAAAGTACGGCGAGCTCACAATCAAATGTCAAACGAAGTTTTATCTGAGCAAAGTTGACAAATAAATCCCTCGAACCACCACAACTTTTCTTATAGCCCGCTAAATGTGCTTTGAATCATTTCGCTTTACATTGTCAATTCTCATGTTTGTTTTTCATTCATCAAATATTGTATGGCAACTAGAAACAAATAAATAAATAGAACTGCTTTTTATTCCGTTTACGCTTACATTTTTAAACCTGTTCAAAATGTTGATAAAAAAGGATTTTAACTTGTTTTACTTTGTTTCATTGAAGCATTTTTATTTGTTGTACGAAATTTCGATTTTAACGTTACCAACGCGGACGTTGACCTTATAAAAACACGTAATACTTTAACCTATACCTTAGCCTCTAGAGAGATTAATTATTGTAATTGACAAATTAATTGCTAACGAGAAATTTCGGAAAAGCACTCAAATCATAACTTCAAATAATTCGAATGTTTAAACTTGAACTTTTGACACGTCAAAGTGTTCATGACTAAATTACCAAAACTCTGGCACGTACTCAAAATTAAATTCTACGCTAGGCGTTTTAAGGTCGGCATTCGTGCGTCGTGTGTGTAATTGACAGCTTTGGTTTCCGTTTGAGTTTTAAAACCCAACTCAATAATGGTGCTGTATTGTTATTTCAGTCGTCGGAAACGTAACGAATGGGTTCAAAGGTTCAAAGGTTCAAAAGGTTCAAAGTGACGGCGCACGTATATTTTATAAACGGCCATTTGTCTCAAGCGCATGTGTCCGCTAGCGCTGAAATATTTACGAGCTATTAGCGCAACAAGAACAAATATTAGCTTGCATTTCCCCCTAAAATCGTATCGCGAGATCACTCACTGATTGATTTAACACCACGCTCCAATCGTTGCCGCAATCAATTAAAGTCAAGCTTTGATGTAAATGTAAATGTGAAACACATTTAAGACGGTTAGTATTATAAGATTTAACGCTGTTAGTTATTTTGATTTTTGTTAGAAATAGATTAAAAACAGGTCATAAGTTGTCTCTGTTAGTCGTTCCACAATAACAAACGCTTACGGAGGTTTCGGTTGATTAAATAAATGTTTATTATAAAGAAGCAGAAGGTGGATGAAAATGAAACATTTTTTCAAGACGATTTACTCCCCCTCCTTGTATCAATAAGGGCGCAGTGCACTTGACGAATTACTTAATTTTATTAAGTGGCCATACGCACGAGTTTCGTGTTTATGAAGTGTTTCATGACAGCACGTCCGTCCCCTCACTCAAAGCGTAATGCGTAAACTCACTGAACTGCTATATTTGCCGACCGCGACAAAGAAACGGTAATGGACCCTCATATATATGTAAATAAACTTTCAAAATGCATTTTAAATTAAAATAATACTAAATTTATATGTTAATTTGTGACCGCACTTTGTCCTTCGCGGCTTCTCGTTTCTAAATCGATTACGTTACACGGATTTCGGCTTAGATCCGACTCGGATAACTTTAATTAAGGGTTTTAAATGGTGATCCTTTTGTGGAAGTACCTTGATTGGTGATCCTATTGGTCTGCGTTTACGTGATTTTATTATAATGGCCACTGCTTCGGAGTAACCATTAAAATTCATGTTTTATGTTCCTGACGACAGACTCTAATTCGTTTTAATCTATAAATTCTTGTCGTATCTACATTTTTATGTATGGCGCCTTTCGCGTGCGTTATTATCTAACTAAAAGGCAAGTTTTGGTGTATGAGACCACCCGGATGCTTTTAAACTAAAGCCGATATGTGTGTACCCTTTGTGCTACTTCAATTAGTCATGATTAAGTTAAATTTATAGGTTCGTTTAATGGTCCATTAAATTGCTCCCTAGAGTCTAATGACTTCTTATTGTGGACGCAACTATTACATAAAACACTTCTAGACGATTAAACGATACATCGATATTTGATTTGAAATCTATTGACATGTCACTTGCTTTGGGGTGTGAAAATTGTTCATATTTAAATTACTTTTTCAGAGTGGATTGGTAATGTGATTTGAATTAATTCGTGTAGTTTACCTACTGTCTTTAACTATTATATATACGTTTTCACAATATTAATTTCGTGTTATAAGTAAACGTTTCTTCAAAAATGTTGTGCTTGTGCACATTCAAGTGTTCACAAAAACACAATTGTGAATTTAAAGACGTTCCATTTAACTAAATCACGGTGTACAAGAGAAGAAAGGGAAAAGTATGTTTGATATTTTTCTTGGAGAGAAATACTTAAGCTTAATTTCAACAGACATTCAGTGGAGTTTCATTTTGTAGGAAGCAACATAAAGTGCGGTATTTCGTTTGAGATATTGCGAGTTTACAGCACTAGGATTTTTTGATGATATCTGTATGAGCGTGTTCCCGGATATGTACTGTTTCTACAATAACATTGTTAGCTGTAATAATACGTTGCTATTTTCGACATCTTCACGACTTTATAATATCATGATATGCTACAATTGAGTTCTTAAGTAAACATCTTTTGTGAGTATAATGGCAACTTCTGAAATTTCGTTACATACAATCTACTTACAACATTAAAAGTTTGGAATTTAAAGTACAATAAGTGTATTAATGTACGAAAATATTTATGGAAAAAGTTTCTGGATGCTTTTTCATTTGTAGCGGAACTGTATATTGTAAATATATCAATATCTATTGGTACTTACTTATTTATTGAATTTTATCTCACTTGTAAGCGATCAGACAAATTACATGTAAATTCTTCTTTATCGTACAAATAAAGATGTTGCATACTCACATTTATTAATTTCTCTTCATTTTTCTATTTTTATAATGAGCATACAATCCCCATATTACGTCCATAATATATTTGAATCCTCAACCATTCATCACGTTACAATACGCCCAACGAAAAATGGGCATGATTATAAAGGATAAGGTAAACTATATTATTTTGTGAAAAATATATAAAATATATCAGAACATTGAACCCTCTGCGTATCGCATGATAAATCGTATTCAATTTGCCAACTGACAACCGCCGAGGAAAGCATTTGGGTAACAAATGCTTACGAATATGCTTACAATGCACGCGATGCTGAATTATGTAAGCAACATTAGAGTTAAGTCTGTGATATGCAAAATACTATATATTTTTATTTGTTGCCACAATAGAGGATCAATATATTTTATATCTATGTGTAGGATAGATACGTTTATATTTTGGTAGGTACGTTAAGAATTTTCCGTAAATATACATATACGTAAATAACAACATAATATTGTTTACTTTACCGCCCCAACTCCCAAGTCCTTGAAAGAAAGATAGGAAATAAACAAACGCTTATACAAAGCATTACAAAATTGACTAATTTATGCTTAGGTATATAAAACTAATAATAAGTAGAGATTCCTCCTACGAACGATACTGAAGACGTAGTTTTCTACCAGTGTTCACAACTGTATAAAATTTAAACAAACATAATTTTTTTTAAAAAGATCACGACATTTTTTATTTTTTTAATTAACATTCTCGAAAATGAAAGCTTTTTTATCCAATTCGAAATAGAAAGCAAGCAAATCTCGTCTCATTTACGACGTACCAGGCTCCCATAAAAACAAAAGAGGTATCACACTTAGTCCCCATCGATCTCGGATCGTTCAGCCCTAATAAGGCACAGCAGATAAACGCGGTTGCATACCCATATTTTAAACTGGTCAATTGCGATTTCGCCATTTATATTTAAGTATGTTAGTTTTTAACGTAAACGATATCGACGAAGCGATAGCGGAGTGTTATTTTAATTAAATGTAAGAATTTCAATTTTTGTAGCAATTAACGTTTTTATGTTGGTATTATAAACGTTTCATTACTTCAATTGAAATAGTAAGTAGATTATTATCACTATGCACTTTTAAAATTACAATTCCGCTTTACACCTTTCAAACATGCAATTCTCTCTCTAATTATTATCAACAAACATTAAAACAATAAAACCGACGACCACCATAATTAATATCTATTTAAATGCGTATCTAATATAGTCGATCCGTGTATCATCAGTCTTTCTTATAAAAAGGGGAATATTTTCTTACCGACGTGCCCATAATCCAGTTATAATTTTAAATCTTGTTTATTTATGCACGAATCAGGGGCAGACGCCATCAGGCACCTAAGAAACGCTTCATTAATCATTTCCCCTAATGCCAGGGGCTAAACGAATATATTTAAGTAAAATATGGTGGAGAAGCCAAGCTTTTTTATTTAACTAGTCCGTGTTTGGACAGAAAGATGTGCTTGTATAGAAGAAATGTATGAGTACATTTTAAAATACTTAGGAGAGTAGCTTATACCTAGCCCAAATTAACAAAGAAACTATACGAATTTGTTTGAGAGTAAGAATAATAAATACCACAAAAATAAAACTCTTAACGAATTAAAAGAATCATAATTTAACGCTCAAATACAGAAAGAATATATTCAAACAAATATATTCCCAAAATATGTGATCAAATCAACAATGAGACGAGTGTATGAAATGACTTTTTTCCTGTTAACATCGCCTACCTTAATAACGGCTTATCGTTTTCATCAAAATATAGTTAAGACGTGTAGATCATTATTTTGAGGGGCACTGAAACACAGCGCCAGGAAATATTTTGTTCGTATCGGTGTGTTCATCGCTCGTAACAGCTACGCACACCTTAAATTTGTGTAATGTACTGTGGGTATAATTTAAATAAATACTTACATTTTGTGGGTTGATCGCCGCGTATTGGAATACAATTCAAAGGGGATTTTGGGCGGCTTCTTTTGCATTTTTTGGACGTAGCTTTATAAAACAAAAGGTGTATCGCTTTACAAAAGTACATTCAGATAATATAATATGTATATTCTCTGTGTGTATACAAATTCTCTGAACAACAGCTTGGGAAAGCAATAATAACTATAAACTATGGTATGTATAATAGCAATGGTTTCGGAGAATTTAGGACATGATTATTATGCATGTGTGGAAGAACAACACAAATATTATTGATAAATTAATCTCATTTCAATTCTACAGTTGTTATAATTATATTTATATAGTCAACAATTTAAAATGATGAATAGAATTAAGTTGACTGAAACTTTTATTTACAGGTCGGCTGCACTAAACTTATAAAAGCTTTTTTGCCCACAAAATTCAAATTGTTTGTAACGTAGTTTATACTTCAATCGAAAAATACAACCGTATTTTCAAATCAAATAAAAATGTACCGCTTAAATTGTTTGCGATAGCTTTGAGCGGTTTTGTCTTTTTGTTTCTGACATAAAATGTCCGGTATCCCGAATTAAATGTGAAACATAAACTTGCTCTAGGCTTTCAAAAAGTACCAATTGTCTTAAATTGAATATTGCGGAGCGACCTTGGAAACGATGGATTCGATTATGGATTTTGAGATCATAGCTGAAGGGTTGATTTTTGGGGAGCGTTAATAGAGGGAGGGATAGTTATTTTTCCATCAATGCGAGTTAAACTTAGTGCGAAACAAGAATAATACGCTTTTTCGTCATCACAGACGCAACTCAGCCGTTGAAGAGCCATCGAAGGTGGAGTGGTTCAGACTTTATTATTGGCTCGGAGCAGCTCCACCTTATTTGAAGGGGAACTCAAATGAGGTCTCCGTATATTAGGTTCCACGAATTCAGAATTGAATTTGCTATAAGTTTGCAGCGGTGAGGATTTCATTTACGACTTGTTTGCTTGGTTTTCTGCGTTCCATAATGTTCGCTTGTAAAACCTTTTTTGATTCTTCGCATTGCATAAAAGAGTGTAGTGAGTGTAATACATACAAGAGTTCCTAATTTACATAGAATATAAATTAGAAAGTCATATTATATTATAATATGTGATACCTAATCAGGGCAGATTAGTGTCATACATTCAATTTGCTATCTTCGTTTGTAGCTCAAGAACATAATGGGCTAGAAACGCATTGGCTTGATGATACTTTTTATAATAATAGCACTTATTACATACATCATGGCATCACGCCTGCAATTATTTCTGCAACGCTGCAAATTCCACGTGTCGCAAGTCGTTTGCTCTTCTCCGGTATTAAAATAATCTATTTACCTAAATTTTCGTATAATTCTGACAAAAACTATAGCGACTTGACAAAATATAAATTGCGTACAAATAAATCATTCTGATAAAGCCAAAGTATCAAGATACACATCGTTATACAAGCAAATGAGCGCTTTATTTTCACGAGGAAATTCGACGTAAATTACCAAATGAAATATCGTTACGAATATAATAACTTCCATTTTTTTGTGTAAATGTGGACCGAGATAATTGAAATAAAACGTGTGACATTTGCTTTCGTGTCACGCGATATTCTCGGATTACTAGCACTGTTTCGTTGCGTTCTCGAAAACATTTCCACGAATAATGATAAAATATTACACGCGTTTTCGTTCCTTAACGAGTGCTGAACATTGTAATGAAGACATTGAATTGTTTTTTTTTTCAATGTTTGTGTGTACTGGATCAGGAAGTATACCTGCAGTATGCAGCCGATGAAATGTGTGTACCTGTGTAGAATGTGGATTTACATTCTATTAATATGAGAGTTATTTTAGTTCAGTAGGCCGTAAATATATCAACATAATAGATGTGTGATAAATATATGCATTTTGCTAACTGTGACGTCAGAGGGTGAGTAAAAATTGGTAAGCTATCTTAAAATGTTAAGGCCTAAATATAACGTTTACGTTTTCAATTCACATTATCTTCAAATACAATGCTTTCCTTATAACATATTACTCACAACAAAAAAAGCTGCAGCTTGAGCTAAATGTTATAGTTTAACTCGAGATCTAATATGGACGTCGTCTTCTTTCTTTGTCAAACATATCATCTTACAACCAATATCTAGTTACGGGCTAACCACATCCATAAATACTTGTTAAGAAGCCCTTTGTATATTATAAAGGGATTATTTTAATTGTTAAATCCACAAAAGAATAAAAATGCGTCAAGTTAAGAAGATACCTAAGCGTAGTATCGGATAAATCCATGAATATCAGCTATTCTGAGACTAAACAATTAGCGAAAGATAACGAACGATGAATAATAATAATAATTAATTTTAATATTCAATAACTGCAACTGAGAAGTTAGATTCTGCGAATGCTTCCTCTATTCAAAAAATACAATGAAATAACGTTACGTTTTCATAATAATTCCCGTGATGCTTATTAAAATTGCTGAAATGTAGAAATGTTTATAGCTTTACTCGGTAAAGTCGAGTCGTAAAGGTTATGGAGTAACGTTACGCCTTGAGCAGATTTCTGTCTTAAGTCTTAACTATCGTTCAACATTATAAATTACAGAAGCCTCTCGTTAACTCTATAATAGAAAATCTTACTTTATTATAATGAAGCGTCCACAGACATATGTGGAAGCGTCCTTATTGGCCATTGTGCCATAGAATATTGTTTTCGTTTTGTGAACAGCGGAATATGAATTAATTTCGATTTTAATTGGAAATCAACAACGTTATGGAGTGTTAATTAATATTATTTTCGAAGCCTTTACCGTAATTATAACCTGTCACTGTTAGTGAAACAATTTATTATGATTTTCTTTTTCACGTAATAATTAATTATATCATTCGAAAGTAAAAACAAACATGAAAAATGAAACATAATTATGAATGAAATACATAAAATTAAATGCACGATATTTTTTCTTTGTATAAAACTTATTTCAAAGTGCGTGACTCTATCAGAGCTTTATTGAATTTCCTTTCATAATTTAATGAAGATATTCCCATTACTTCAGAATATTTTTAATTATGCCGTTATGATAGACGTTTTGAATTATTTTGTTACAGAATATCGATTCAAAATCGCTTGGGCATTTGATGGACACAATTGTTCTAAATTGGGCATTATCAATTTTCATCTATTTGGTTATGCTAATATGCAATATGTATTTAGAATATATTATTTAGTCCAGTTACAATTAATTTACTAACTTAAAAGTCATTACTGACTCGTTTGATGGATGTATTATTTCGACGAATTTTGATTATTAAGACAAAACATAAAAAATATTCAATACACGTTATGATAACATGAGAACGAAAAGTTTATTAACACTTGTAAAAATAATAAAAGCAGCGGTACCCTTCAATAATCAAATTAGCTGTCGTGCGTCTTATCTACACTTTTAACGTAACGAAGATAGCCGATCACTCGAACCTTCGTTAAAATTTGTTACAACATTTTAATAAATCAACCTTTTTACGATACAAAACACGGGAAAGTGCACTCAGCAGTTAAGTGAAAGCACATGAAACCTTGTTTTTGTTCGATAGACATCGTATGAATAAAATTATCACGACCCATTCGCACGTGATAACAGCAAATGAAAACAGTTCTTGGTATCAGATTTCTGTCTTAAGTCTTAACTATCGTTCAACATTATAAATTACAGAAGCCTCTCGTTAACTCTATAATAGAAAATCTTACTTTATTATAATGAAGCGTCCACAGACATATGTGGAAGCGTCCTTATTGGCCATTGTGCCATAGAATATTGTTTTCGTTTTGTGAACAGCGGAATATGAATTAATTTCGATTTTAATTGGAAATCAACAACGTTATGGAGTGTTAATTAATATTATTTTCGAAGCCTTTACCGTAATTATAACCTGTCACTGTTAGTGAAACAATTTATTATGATTTTCTTTTTCACGTAATAATTAATTATATCATTCGAAAGTAAAAACAAACATGAAAAATGAAACATAATTATGAATGAAATACATAAAATTAAATGCACGATATTTTTTCTTTGTATAAAACTTATTTCAAAGTGCGTGACTCTATCAGAGCTTTATTGAATTTCCTTTCATAATTTAATGAAGATATTCCCATTACTTCAGAATATTTTTAATTATGCCGTTATGATAGACGTTTTGAATTATTTTGTTACAGAATATCGATTCAAAATCGCTTGGGCATTTGATGGACACAATTGTTCTAAATTGGGCATTATCAATTTTCATCTATTTGGTTATGCTAATATGCAATATGTATTTAGAATATATTATTTAGTCCAGTTACAATTAATTTACTAACTTAAAAGTCATTACTGACTCGTTTGATGGATGTATTATTTCGACGAATTTTGATTATTAAGACAAAACATAAAAAATATTCAATACACGTTATGATAACATGAGAACGAAAAGTTTATTAACACTTGTAAAAATAATAAAAGCAGCGGTACCCTTCAATAATCAAATTAGCTGTCGTGCGTCTTATCTACACTTTTAACGTAACGAAGATAGCCGATCACTCGAACCTTCGTTAAAATTTGTTACAACATTTTAATAAATCAACCTTTTTACGATACAAAACACGGGAAAGTGCACTCAGCAGTTAAGTGAAAGCACATGAAACCTTGTTTTTGTTCGATAGACATCGTATGAATAAAATTATCACGACCCATTCGCACGTGATAACAGCAAATGAAAACAGTTCTTGGTATCGGCTGGTCGGTGGTCACGTTCGGTTCCACGTTAATTATTATGGGTGAAGGAAATTAGGTGAAGGGGTATTGAATAATTTGGCCAGAGGTTGCTTTTGTATTTACGGCAAGTATAGCTGTAAGTTTATACACATCTTGTAATCAAATTGGCATGTAATGTGTAACTATTTTGAAAATGAAGCTTTTCAGTATTTGATAAAATATTTTGATGAAATGACTCAATTGATTAAGGTAATGTAGGTATAGTGAAATTTAAAGATATGGAGAATTTAACCATTATTTTTCCATAACGTCAAGTAAATTCAAATTATCTTAAGAAGTTACAAATTAAGCCAATAAAAACAAGCACAAATTCTAAAATTAATTTACAAATATTTAATGTTAAACTGCTCAAATATTTGCAAACATTCTCCAAATATTTTGTTGTGCTACGTGAAAATTGTATCCAACCAACGCATACTTTAATTACATAGCGCAAAAACGCAATAACAACGATGAATAAAATACAAATGTTTACATGGGTACTTAAATAGAACAAAGAGGATTGTTTTCTTTGGCACAAAAATCAATAAAGTAGCAGTTGTTTGTACGTTGCATAGAATATAAATTATCTGGCCTCAAGCCTGTCTCAGCGGTGTCAGTCGCCCTTAAACCGCAACAATGGACATTTATTTAAATATCGACTTGTGGTTTCCTTTCGACAATACAATTAATTACTTATAAACTATTGTTATAAGTCGTTATATGTAAGGAACTAGCAAAGCACTCACTTTTCGTCCATTTACAATTCCGCAAAACGCTCCAGAAATTCAAATAACATTTTTGTTATTACACGAACAACCGCAAATTATTCAATCAACCCATGTACTTGTATAATTAACCCAATAACAAAAAAAGGAAATTAACCTTCACTAAAAGCGATACGTTTTGACATAAGCTCACGAAATATCACAAGTCTAATCGCTTGACGCATGGAACAAAAGCGTACATCGTAAATTTCTTTCAACGGCTAATTCCATTTAGAGGCAATAGCATGATAACATTGACCATCATATATATTCGTCTACATAATCGTAATCCAAATGAGCGATTAGCGTCTCGTGCGCAGCGTAGGCGCGGCTTAACATCGAAATTTAAAAGGGTCGCTTATCACTGCCGCTTAAATGGAAAAAGGGCTTTATCTAGCACCGGCTTATTGTGATGCCATCGGTCAGCGAACAGGATATATCGTCACGCGCATCGTTGATTTTAACTGCTTTTATAGGGAACATTAATTTTTAGGTACCTAAATTTGATGAAAGACTTTTAAGACGTATGTAAGATAGTGTTATGATATATCATAACAGGCTTGAATCTTTAATCCTTAGCTTCATATATTCATGAACTAATCCGATAGGACTACAATGGCTCCGTGAGCGCTAGAATAAGACAGGTTTGAATTAATGCACAGTACGAGTTCATTAGTTATTTAGTATAGCGGGTCTTAATACCAGACAACTATTAGGAATATCAGCTTGGGTGTGTGCGAACGAATCTATTTCCCCCAATCATACGAGAAGTTCGTTTCATTATTCATTCGTTCCTTCGTAGACGACAGGCTATAAGCATTTTAAATTACATAATGAATTTACAACTTTAAGCGGTTAGCGGAAGACACGCGAACTCAAATTTAACGTAAAATCAATTATAATTTTAAGCCTCACATAGTTCATTTAATTTTCTAATTTCCTTTTACTATTTACTACTTAATTGCTGCTATTTAAATTACACTGCTGCAATTAGTTCGTCGTGGTTTTATGTCTTGGCATTATATGATCATGGATTTAATAAAACTAATTTTGATTGAAATGAGTCTTCTTTGTCTTCATTTACCGTGGTTATATAATTATTTAATAGGTACTTACATTTTCAATTATTATTAAACGATTTAAAAATTAAATATTTTACATTTCTATAACTTTAATAAATTAATTTTCTTAGCTCTTACAAGTCTTGCAATAAAACGCACAACAAGAAGTAATAAACAAAATCTGTTCCAAAAAAATAATCATACAGAATCATAGAATATCCCTTCCGTGTCCACAGTCCACATATATTTTTACGCAGCCAACCCATTCAAGCATTTGTGAACATTTCTCATTATGGAGCGGAAATGAGTGTACTCTTACTTAAATAATGACAACTCCTGCGTCTCTATTATCTTTTATTAAATTCAACTGTATAGAAAATACAGTTTCTTTTTATAATATTGTGAAGCGCTTGTTAACTTGGAGATTGTAGATGGAAAATTGCAAATCCAGTTGTAATGCTCTGCAACTTATAATATTGTATGTAAATCCGAGATCATATCATGTTAAAGTTGCAGTTAGCCTGCGCTGCGGTAAATGAGATTTAGGAGATAAATTAATATTCTTAATAAAAACCTTAATGCGCTTAACTGTTTGAATAAAACGTTCTTTAAAAATCAATGGAGGGAATTTGGCTTATATTTGTTATCTTTTGGAAATGTAGGGACACATTTATGTATTTAAAGTTTAATACGATTGAATACGGAGTTAGTTAAGTAAAATTATGTTTAATATTTTAATTTATTTGCAGTTTAGCTATTTATCTATTTCTAATAGTTATCATTTCAATGATAAAAGGTCTTAATAAATGATAGTTTAATTGAGTTTTATTGAATCGTGTTATTCTTAGTACAGATATCGTGGGGATTAGAGCGGTCCTTTTGATAACTTAACGCTCGACTCAATTGAAACACTCCGCGTCTATTAGGACTTATGTGACATTTATTGTCAATCAATACTCCCGCATGTATAAATGGTACACCCTATTCTTAGTCAATTGGTCAACACTGACCATTGGTCAGTTTAAACTTCTCTATAGATATTCTGTATTCTTCGTATTGTGTGGCTTCCTAATGGGTAAGATTATAATTTGCTTTACATTGAACAACATTGTTAGAGTATGAAAAGAAACAGTATTGATATCACTTTTTATAGATGGCTAATGAAGGCTTATCCTTAAGGAGTGGACTGTAGTGGCTAAGGATTGTTGATTTCCTACATCTTTATAATTGAAGATGATACCATCTGTGTATATTATCTATGCTAATAATGTTGTCTTATGTAAAAAAAAGTTCCATTCCATTTGGAAACTTAAATTTGGGAAACACTTTTGCTATTATTATTTCTGTAAATGCAACTTTGCAGGACAACTGTTTCTGTTTTTAATTTTTATTTATTAATAGTTTTATAACAACGCTACTTGCAACTTGTTTGTTTTTGTGCATCTCATAACGCTGGTTTTGTGTAAGGTTTAAGCTCTAATTATTATTATTTGTTTGTTTCAGTTGACTCGCATGGCTGCAGCTTAACATGTCGTAAGGTAATTCGAATTTCTTTATTTGTTTTTCCTCCAAATTGTTATATAATATGAATTAATTATTAAGTGAATTTTTAATTGTAATAGTAGCTTTGAAACTTATTAAAAATATTAGTTTTATATATTAGCAATTTGTCAATGATAATCATGTTTGTAATAACAAGGCTATTAGTTCATTATTTTTCAATACCATATCATCGTACATATTAATTACCTAATATTCTGTTTCTAATTAAGAGGTCACTTCATTAATTGCAAAGGTACAATCTAGGGCAAGACCTAGTTTTACCTTAATTAATACAAATAGTTGGGATTTTCTGCATATTAAATTGCCGGTATATTGATTAAACATTCTTCAAAATCAATCATTAAATTGTAATTACGATTTAAAATTCCTGTCTACAGTAGTTAAACATGTACATATATTAGTTCCAAATGTACCTAGTGTTGATTTTCATTTAACAATAATAAATAAATCTATTTTCTGATATTATGTTAATGTCTACAAAACATTACCAAAGAAAAAAATACAAATAACATAATCAAGATATATTTTCGTTCCATAAAATTAGCAACATTTTACAAACCTAATCGCTTTTAATCACGTAAAAACTGAACATTGCCATTTCAAGAGTGTCCTATAAACGTGCCAAGAAACACGCAATATGTTTTAAAACGTCAATAAAATATGTCTCGGACCATTAAATGGCTATCAGCAAATCGCTAGTACATTGGATGTCGTATTATCACCTAATAAAAATTTATAGTAAGTGCGCAATCATGTTAAAACATTCCTATAAGTCTAGCTGCATCGTGTGTGCTAATAAACGGAATAGTTGGAGGTATATGTCAACCGCTCGGTTGAAGATTATGCCCTAATCCCCTTTCTAGTAAGCCGCTTGCCATGGCTTTGTGCTGAGACTAGCCGATGCCCGTCAAGTGTGCTCTAAATCTGTTTTCCTAAACTCTCCTTATACTGCGACATTATTTGTATACTTTATAATTGTATTAACTAATAAGTAACTGTAAACATTTTAGATACTTTCTAATATAATATTATACAAGTTTGTATCTGTGTTTGTATTCAAAACTTGGTTTTCGTTAAACCATAGATGGTTCGAAGCTTTGTCGAGGTATCATAATTTCTATCGAATTAAAGTATCCTGAAATTATTTTGATCATTGAGTGTATAAAATAAGATGGAATAAGAAGTCATAAACAACAAAGGAATCACTAATATACTTTGAAGGTTTTGTTAAATTGCGAGTTTTAAAGGAAGTTTATCACAAAGAATAAAATATATGTAAAGAATAGATATTTACGCGTAGATAGAGGCTTATATAGATTATGTAATGGAATAAATAAATAAAAATTGATTTAGATGGTTTACAATAGCTTTAAATTAAATACAAAATGGCACATTTCATAAAGCAAAATATTAAATCATTTCTTTTCTTTGGATGTTTTTTAAACCGTGTTTATATGCACTCCATGTTCACGTTTTTGCATAAAACATTACAATAATCGATATTCGCTAATGTACCTTTAATGTAGCCTTGGAGTCAGACGTGTCTCGGCATCGGCTGTCGAGATTAAGGAATAATCCACCTTTCTCATACCTAAATCGCTTTGTATCCAGCCTCTGCTGACTATCGACTTTTCCAATCCTTATTTTTTATCTTAATGACCCTTAAATTCGCTTGTTCTCCCCTAATTATACCGGAAATATCTTTTTAAATAAATTATAAGTTAAATTAAAAATGGGTCAGCGAAAAATGAGTTTACTAATGCAAATTAAATGAAGATCCATGCAAACATCACGGTTAGGTAATAATTGGCTGAGTTTCTTTTATATTAAATCAAGGTACAATTTTAATTTTAGAAATATAACTGAAGTAATTTAGTCAAAAGCTTAGGCTACTCTTTTTCATGTTTTATTAGTTGTTTAAAAGGTCACTTTATGTTTAAAATTGGTTGTATTAAATTGATATGATAAAAGATAAAATAAGTACAGCTAGAAACTCAACAGCGGCAATTGCACGCCTCATAAGCGAAGCGTTGAGGTGGGTACTACTGTCACTTCGCGCAAAACATCAGATTTTTCAAACTTAAAATGTCTTTATGTATCATACATTGCACTTGTAAGATAATACATACACACTCATATTAAGAAAAAACACTATTTTTAACGTTCATGATATTTTTGATGTCATTTTTGTTATTTAAACTAGTTAAAAAACAGTTTAAAAAAGTTCTGTCTTGGACGTCCGTGTGTCTGTATGTGCGGATCCTTTTTCTTGTTAACACGATAGCGACCGAAATACTTTACTAATCGAGTCTTTTTTTTTCTCTTACGCTTGAGTATGCTCAGGAATAGAACCCTTTCATTTTTCAGGGTCTGATTCGATGTGGTTTAATTGTTATTAAATAAACAAAAATAATAATTAATAAATAATTATTTAAAAAAAATTATGAGGCGTGCACTTTTGGATTTTCCAAACTATTTATAAAAATGCTGCAAGTATTTACTAAATATAGTTTGAGGCGAATTTAATTTGAGTAGAGCTAATTAAATTAGAACGTTAAGACTATTTCGTTACAACGCTTTCTATTAGAACAATAAGTGATTTATGGCAACGGAATTCGGGTGGAATACTCTTTTACAATATAATTCATAAGTTTACAAAGCGAAGCGGAGCTCACCTAAGTTTAAATGGTTATTTAAATAGCTACGAAAATAATAACGTCGAAACCGCACGAGCGTGAACAACAAATTGTGTCATTATCCTAATTCCCCAAAACTAGAACAAAACGCGAAAGATTATTTCGGCTTAATATAAAGGGCATTAGTGGTTTAGTGTTGCGGGAACTCGCGAAGACCGCCAACTGTGCCCTAAATCTGTTTTGACAAACCAACCGCTCGACTTAGTAAATGCTCCTAACTAGCGTACGCTTAAACCTAAATTTAAATGTAAGGTTTCCACGTTTAGTTAATATGGGTCAATGATATTTAACTTTAAGCTGGAATAAAAAAAAAAAATTGGCACAAAATATGCGGAGTGAATAATTAATCAAGCTTAATACTTTTGATCCATTGAAGCTTTGAGATTTATTGTACCTAATTTTAACATTTGATCTACAGTATAAGACATGATACGTGAACAAGCATGCATCATATTGATTCCTTATTGCTTCGGAAAGTTATCAGTATACATATTGACATTACAATTTTGCAATAAATGAGTTGGGAACTATAGAATGCGAAGATATGATTGAGTTTGCTCGAATGCTGCTCCAATTCTCAAAGTTGTAGGAACATTTGGTAGCGTTATATTGATTTATACAAACACAGAGCGGTTTCAATTTTAACGTGTTAAGTCACATGTGGTGTCGCTATTTACAAAGTTTCGGTCGTTTTGAATAACAAATAAAATACCACATGGTCTTTACAAAAATTTATTTATTCTAACCCGCACAAGGTTATTGTATAGGGTGGGTATAACGGCTGTGTGTGAGAAAATACTTTTTATTGTTTTTTAAAACAGAGTTGAATTGGTGTTTTTAGTAACGGGTGCTTGTTTATATAAATAAATAAACAATTCTGAATACTGCACGCTTTATTTTATACTGTTTCTCAGTTATGTGGTTGTACGTGGAACTTATCGCTACGTTTACAGGAAAACATTTTAATACCGAGTTCAAATATGTGATGGTTAGAGACGTCTTATGAAACGTACTATCTAATATCACAGGTACTAGGTATTTACTTTTCATATCTAGTTTATATATTAACTAATAGAGATTCTTGTATACAGGGAAACTAACCTAACTAACTAATATAACAATTTCAGTATTTACGACTGAAAAATTTATTATGATTTTTTAGTTTTTTTAAATCGACAATTATTTCACCGTGGATTTTGTTCTCATTACGGGGACTTCACCTCTTAAACAATATTACTGGTACGGTACTCTTGTCTTCTCTATCCTTGGTAACTTAAAGACTACCTTCATCCTTGAACCTGAAAAATAAAATGTATTTAGAATATTAATGTTGGAGGATAATTGCTATAATTGCATATACTGTTAGAGGAGGACTAAATGACGTCACTTCCGGTGTGCGCCCGCGCCCCGGGCTGCGGAACTTCAATTTCCGGGCCAAAGCTGATTTTCCCTTTATGACAGTAACACGGTATTTATTCTTCCACTAAGTCAACTCGTCCATTGTGGTAATGAAATTATATACACGGAAGGGGTGTAAAATTAAATTAAATAAAAAAAGGTTGACAAATTTTAATTAATATTCAGTTTACAAAGATAAATTACTATTCTCTTTAAAATTCTATTTTTATTAATGATTGAAAGCAATTATATTATCTCCGAATATTCCAGAGAATTTATTATCTGTAGCCATTTTGACTTAAATCCTATATTAACAAAATGTATCTTGAGAAAAGAAATAAACGTATTTCAAACTTTAATCATATTGTGTGAATGAACCTTTATAAATGCTATATCTTTCTAGAAAAACACATTACTGAGAACGTAGTATTGGTAATAAAAAATAATGATGATATATTATATTGTTCTTCCAAGAAAGTGTATATTACACTTAGATATTACATGTCATTATTAAAAAGACAAATCTACTGATAGCTGAATAGTTGTTGTTTTTGAATTGGTTGAACGCGCTAATCTCAGGAACCACAAGTCTGATTTGAAAAAATATTTCAGTGTTAGATAGCACATTTATCGTGGAAGGCTACAGGCTATCACGGTTAGACAAATTGGAACGAAGCAATGCAGGTAAAACCGCGGGGCACAACCAGTACTATAATATTATAACCTGTACAAAGATCCTGTACAAAGATGTTGATATTTTTTAGTCTGAGAGATATCTTCACAGTAGCTTTATTTAGCAAGTTCAACAATAATCCGGATTTATTATAACTATAATATTGCGATTGCGCTCCAATGGAATATCATAAAATTTTATAACTATTTTATCGGGTTGTTTAGTACGTCTATTTCATTGAGTCGTTAGAGGTCATAAAGGGGGGTTTCAATCTTTATCATGTATGGTTTTTCAGTTATACATTTCTTGGTCATGGAGTTCAATTTTTGCAAACTACATCAAATTTCAAATGTATTTCTAAATTGTTTTAAAGTTCTCTGTTATTATTATCATGAATTAAGGAAGTTTTTAAGTACCTTAGTCTAAAGTAACAACAAAAGCAATATACCCAAGTATATAATGTAGAATAGATAATGGTAATATCTTCCTGAAAGATATTCCTTATTTGGTACATTATTTCAATAAATTACTTCATACCAATTAAGATCGTAAATATTAATGATTTAAATAAGCGTTTGAAAATCATCATTCAATAGACTACTTTAAAGCTTTTTTTTTATATTTTGATAAATATTTTTTTTTTGCTACGAATTTTGTATAGGTATAGTAATAATGTTTACTGTTTCCATTTGTAGACAAAAACGGTTTTACTGGGATTAAACTATTCTCATAATAAAAACACGCGATTGTATACACAAATGTTAATGTGTAAATAAATAATTCAAGCCACACTCATAAGTAATGGATGAATCAACTTATTTTTCCATATTCATGGTAAATTCTCATTACATTTGTAACGAGGACATACTCGTTTTCAACTCGAGGGTAGTGTAAAGTGCATACGTCTTTTTTCTTGCTCTTGATTTGTTTTATGAATAATTTGTTTCCGATTGTTGTTTACATAAATAATATGCTTTAAAAATTACCTTTGCCATCCAGTAAGTGTCTCACAAAATCACTTTCACTTTTCACCAAGACCTATTGAAAATACAACTCAGAAGTTTAAACATAACCTCCAAAATGGAAACTATTGCACAAACTGTAGCAGATATGAGCGAAATGTTTAAATATAGAATGGAGGAATTTCAACGTGAGCTGCAAAGTAGCAATAATGGCTCTGGAAGTCCCACCAGTAAGATTTCTTCAGATTTTGCTGTTTTTCGAACATTTGTGCTGTCATCGTTAAGTTGCCTTACATCTCAAATTCAGCTGCTAACCCAAATGCACGACCAACTAGAAATGCGGAGCAGGCGCAAACACCTTTTGATTCATGGTATTCCAGAATCCAAGAATGAAAATTCAAGCGTTGTTGTTTCCAAAGTTATATCCGATCATCTTAAAATGCCTGAGGTTACTTCACAAATGTTTAGCCAATGCCATAGAATGGGGATGATGAAGGAAGACAAACCACGGCCACTTCTTGTCAAATTTAAGGATATCCAGGTACGGAGCCAGGTGTGGCAAGCCAAGACTGCATTCAAGGGTACTAATATTACCGTATCTGAATTCCTTACAAAGGCTCGCCATGCCCTCTTCATAGCAGCAAGGAAACGGTTCGGTATATCCAAGTGCTGGACAAGGAATGGTTTTATTTTTGTCATTGGATCTGATGGAGTTCGCAACCAGATTAATTCCATTGCTGACTTAGACTCAATAAAACCTGATACTATTGATACTGAGATGCAACCTCCTGCTGCTACTATTGGCAATAATCAGAAGACCTCTTCACAACAAACGGCAAGATCCAGAAGAATTCCCAAGCATAAGTAGTTTTATATTTTTATTTTTTATTACAAACTTTTTCTATTTTCTTCGCTTATTCAATGATGGTGTATGGTCTTAAATTGTTGGTGTTTGGTACGATAACTTTTGCATACTGTAAATATATTTTTTTTTTTCTTTCCTTTGTCTCTATTCATCATCATGTATTTCTTCATTCATATAATTCATATTTCATTTAATTCATAATGTATTCTCGCCATTTGTTCTGTTTTTCTATCTTTAATTTGTGTTTAAATTATGCTTTTGTTTCGCCGACATATGCTATGATAAGTGACAGACAAGTGTAGTTTTATTTTGTGTCTTCGTATAGTACAATACTTTATTAAATAATAATGGAATATCTTACGCAGTACCTTCGTATATTTATTATATTAATTTATCTTTAGACTACCTTCTAATTTATTTAAACTTGTAAACAAACTAATATATCTTCTGTCACTTATTACTTGTCATATGTCATTTCAATTCGTGCTTTTGTATCTTGGTGTTACCACTGTATAAAAATACTGGAAGGTGTTTATGGTAAATTGCATACATAATATTTATTGATTATTTTATTATTATATTAATTTGTTAAAACTATATAGTAATACTTATACTTTTTATTAGTACGTATTATTGCTTAATATACATTTTTACTGATTTAATTATACTGCATATATTTAATCGTAGACCGTAGTCTATTTTTATTTATTTAAAATTAATCTAATTTGTTCTTTTTTTATATAATTATTATTATTGATAGGTTTGTAATATATAATAATGTCATCCAACGAGAGCATTATGAGCGACGAGTTCGTGTCATTACCATCTGTCTCTGACTGTTCAATGGAAAGTTTTCTCAGCAGTACGTCCTATATTCCTCTTAATACGACACTTAATAATAATTTTCCTTCAACCTCTAAAACTTTTAATGTGGTACATATTAACGCACAGAGCATTCCGGCACATTATACTGATTTTTTAGCCTCATTCGAGTCGAGTAATGTCCAAGCTATCCTTGTATCCGAAACCTGGCTGAAGCCCTCCTTACCTTCCTCCTGTTACTCTTTACCCGGTTTCCATCTGATACGTAACGATCGTGCCTGCAGGGGCGGAGGAGGTGTCGCTATCTATCTACGCAATCACATGCCGTTCACTATTATCAGCTCTTCGCCAGAACCCACACCTGCAGCCACGGTCGAATACCTTTTCCTAGAGGTCTGCATTTCCCACACAAAAATTCTATTAGGCGTTATCTATAGTCCTTCCTCTTCAATAGACTATTTTCCTACCTTTGAAGATCTCCTTCTTAATCTTTCTCCTTCTTACAGTCACACCATAATTATGGGTGACTTCAATACCTGCTTGCTAAAAAATGACTCTCGCTCTAATAAACTATTATCTATTGTGGACTCCTATAATCTTCACATCCTCCCTCTTAATCCCACGCATTATTTCCCTAACTGTGCACCTTCCTTGCTTGACCTTATGATCGTATCCAACTTAGACTTTATCTCTAAGCATGGACAGTGTGCAGCAGATGCCTTCTCCTATCACAATCTTATTTTCCTTTCCTACAAACTCCGTCCCCCTAAATCCAAGCCCCAAATTGCTATGCAGCGAAATTTTGGTCGTATGAATCATGAAGGTCTCTGTGCTGATGCGATTAAGATGGATTGGAATGCAGTACAATGCTGTGAAAACCTTAACGAAAAAGTAATGCTATTTAACTCCTTTCTTACGCAGCTCTACGACATTCACGCTCCAGCACGCCCGGTGAAGCTAAAACACTTGCCTGCACCTTGGCTCACTGAGGAAATTAAATCGCAACTGAATTTAAAAAACCAAGCCAAATCTCATTTAAAATCGTGTCCTTCTGATGAGGCGAGGGAGAGGTATGTAAGACTGAGGAATCGTTGCAATACTGTGTGCCGGGATGCACAGCGCCGCCATATTCATTCATCCATTGAAAATGGTGATCCATGTTTTGTGTGGAAATTTCTTAAAACGATTGGAGTAGGCAAACAACCTAAAGTGTCATCTACGAACATGAATATCGACCAGTTAAATGCACACTTTTCCACTCCTCCTGTCCTATTTGACAGTGTCGATAAACAGGCTACCCTTAATTTCCTTTCATCCTTACCTTATTCTCCTGTAAACCCTTTTAACATCTCACCTTTCACCGAATGCGATGTTAAGAAGAACATATTATCCATATCTTCTAAAGCTGTCGGTTGTGACAATATTAGCCGTGCTATGATCGTTCCTATCCTTGACATCATCCTTCCTACAATCACCAACATCCTTAACCACTCTATTTCATCCAGCACATTCCCTGAAGTTTGGAAAGACGCCAATGTTATCCCACTTCCAAAGAAATCGAATGCTAGCTCACTGTCTGATTACCGTCCTATATCCATTCTCCCTTTCCTCTCCAAAGTTCTCGAAAAACTTATCCATCACCAATTAAGTATTTTCCTAAACTCCAACTCCATACTCAATCCTCTACAATCCGGTTTCCGCCCCGGGCATAGTACGGCTACTGCTTTAGTAAAAATAACTGATGACATTCGGTTAGGTATGGATAATAAGCAGCTCACGATACTAACATTACTAGATTTTAGTAATGCATTTAATTGTATTGACTATGACGTACTTTTGAGTGTGCTGCGTTCTATTAACATATCTGCGTCGGTGTTAGAGTGGTTTCGTAGCTTTTTGCATGGTCGCCGGCAGAGGATAAAGCTAGACGAGTCTATCTCATCTTGGAGTTATCTGACTGCAGGTGTACCACAAGGCGGTGTCCTCTCTCCTCTTCTTTTCTCACTTTTCATTAACTCCATTACGAGCAACATTTCATCCCGGTACCACATGTATGCTGATGATCTCCAGATTTACACACATTCTCCTTTGTCGGATTTGCCTGCAGCCATTCACTCAACTAATACTGATCTCGATTTTATCGTTAGGTGGAGCAAGCTGTATGGCCTTAAAATTAATCCCCACAAAACGCAAACTATTATTATTGGAAGTCCGCAGTTTATGTCTAAAATTGTATGGGATAATTTACCATCTGTTTACGTTGACGACACTAAAATCCCTTTCAGTCAGTCTGTTAAAAACCTAGGTGTCCATATAGATTCTACACTTTCCTGGCATGAGCACATGAAACATGTTAGTAAAAAGTTATTTGCGGCATACCACTCCCTTAAGCGATTACGAAACTTTCTTCCGATTCCGACCAAAATTTTGTTAGCGCAATCACTCCTTCTTCCCATCCTCGACTACGCTGATGTCAGTTTCTGTGACCTAACTGGAATCCAGCTTGACAAGCTTGAGCGATTTCAGAACTTGTGCATCCGTTTTATCTTTGGATTGCGCAAGTTTGACCACGTCTCCGCTTATCGTCACAGGCTGAAATGGCTGCCTATCAGATATCGCCGGGATGCTCATGTGCTGCATCTATTGTTTGGAATTTTATTCGATCCCAGAACCCCGCCCTATTTAAAAAATAATTTTGAATACGCTCGTAATCATGGGTTGAATTTGAGATCGAACGATACTTGCCTCCTTAATGTACCTATACATAAAACAAAATTTGTTAACACCTCATTCACTGTCAAAGCTATTAGACTATGGAATCAATTACCAATAGCCATACGCAAAGCTAGATCCATTGATGTTTTCAAAAACATGCTCTTTGATTACCACATGTCCTTAATTAAGTGATGACTTTATATATTCTTTCTCTTATCTGTATTTATTTATTTTATTATATATTATATATATTATTTTCTTTATTGTTGTAAATTATGTCTTATTTATATTCCTACTTTCTTAGTATTACTATATTATTATTATATATATTGCTTTGGTATGCACCACCTACTTGTATTCTTTCTTTGTTACTGTTTTCCTTGGTTGGGTTACCTGGAAGAGATGGCTCTGTAGCCATAAGGTCGCCTATTGTGCAATTTGATGTATATTTTACTTATTGTTATTTCATTATTTTGGTGTGTACAATAAAGCTTTCATTCATTCATTCATTCATTCATTCATTCATTCATTCATTCATTCACTCGCTCAATTCTCTTTAATATATAATAATCGAGACTATATTTGTATGTAAATGGAAATGGTAATTCATTGGATGTTTATCTTTGAATAAACTAATATATTCACGTATTTTGTACCAATCAAAATACAAATTAAGATATTTTGAAAGCAATAAAAACAAAGCTTTTTGTTACAATTGACTATAAATATTATATACGTTTACATACTGCTTTAATTTTCTTCAAAATAACAGATTGTATGTACTTATAAACGTTACCGTATACATTGTCTTTTGAAGAACCCTATAAAAATACATTTCTTTATTATTTGTCGTTCTTATATTATCTCATATCCTTGGGCAGTAGGTAAAAGCAAAACACAAATGAAATAACCAAGACAACGGGAAGAATAAATAATCAGATGCGGAGACTTCAAAGTTAACCGTGAAACATGGAAACAAAGAATTAAATTTGTTTCCACAATAAAATAATTCTGTGCGTTCTGCCGCAGGAAATAAGGCATTTTTATATAATAAGATAAATACATTTTTAAAGAGCCCACCTGTTGATAAATTTAAGACGCTGCGGCCGTCTAAAAGCGTGTTTAATAAATAGTTATATTGTAGTATCTAGAATTGGAATAGACTCGGTTACTAGAATTACATATGTACACAATTAAGCTGGTTCTTCGAAATTTGATATACTTTTTTCTTGACAATAGTGTAAATGTAAAGTTCAGTGAACTCTACCAGACCTACTTTTAATTAGTTTTATGAACCTATCACCGGAATGACACTTGTATTTTCGCCGGGAATTCGAGCAGAAAGACTAGCATAGATATCTGACCAAGGGTTAAGCGATACTGTACTAAGGAGACAATCATATGAGCGTCTTGGTAGAATATAACAGGTTGACTGACTTCGTTCAAAGTATGTATATTCACATGTAATTTGTCAAACATATACACAAGTAAATACGGAGCAAAATAATAAGTCTGTCCCGAGATCGAGTATTAATCGTCGTATTTGGTGAATAAATTTACTTTTGTTTGAGTTTGCTTTCGCTACAACGTTATTTATTCAGTAGGACGACCCCAGGCCAGGGCAGAGATACTTTGTTTACATAACATTTTCGTCCCAGTGTTTGCCACGTTGACTTGCCGATATTTCTTCGGACCTCGAATTATTTACTGAATCTATATTGGGTATGCTATCGTGTTACCTTTTCTTGAAATGAACAATATATGAGCTGTGATTGTGTCGCATTTTTGTGTTTTAATAATTGGAATTGAATTGTTTTTTCTATAGTTTGATTTAAATTATATTGTGTACGTTAAAGGTTCGTATGATTAGAAAACAAATTACATATTTATAATTAGTACTTTCAGGTTCATAAAAGAAAACAAACAGTACTAAACGTAAATCTGCCCTGATATATAATTAAGCTAATACATTTCGCCCCTTAATTTCCGACCAAGTAATAAGCTCTGAAGAAAATTACAGCAATTAAAGGCACAATACCTCTTTTAGTGTGGTTTATATTTCCTATTATTTCGGCCACTTACTACTATGTTTTCACACTTATACGTGATTTAGGTCAAGGGATCATTCATAGAGAAAAAGAGTGGCTTGAAAGCGGCATCAGAAACATGGCCTGGCACCGCTTCAAAGCCCTTGATAACTTTTATGGGTGGTTTGTGTCCGCGGTCGTTTGGGCACAATTCGTTTAATAGTTTATTACTTTATGTGGCATGCTGAAGTTGCAAAAGATACAAAATTTACAGAACAAAGCTGAAGTATTTTCTTCAAAAAAATCTTCAAAATTCAATCTTTAAAAAAATGCTTCATTTGTAATATTAGCAACGTTAGTAAATTAGTTAGTTTCTAAGTGAAAGTGACCAATGTTGACGTAATATTTTCTACAAATATTCACTTTAACGATTATATGATGCAAATATATAATCTCAAAACAGTTCCAAGAATGCAATTTGTTCTCTACAAACACTAGCAAGTTCACAGTTAAATATCTACACAATTTATATGGGCAAATAATTCACAGTTTGATATGTGCGATCACGTCGGCGCCGTATTTATAGTATGACAGAATGCGCATACGCATCCTTGCGCGTAGGCGATTGATTTACATCGATAGATCGCCAGCTTACCTACGCAGCCCTTCGTGTTACCTACATCAACATTTATTTACTACTGCCAGTATTCACAGATATTGCTAACATAAGTTTTATGTGTGATCATAAATTTCAGCGAACAATATGCTATTGAACGTTGTTTATTGCTTGTATGTAAGTAGGCGAAGGTTTGAACTAAGGATTACCGTGAAACTTTACTCCAGATATCAGTTTTCAAATAAAATGCTTACGTTTTTTAAGATGCAAGATCAATAAAACGGGGTTTATGGGTAAACAATATAATCTGTCGAATCATACGATTTTTGTTAAGCATTGATTAAATATCTTTATCGAAATAAGTCGACTGTTGTGTGTTAGAATAAACTTTGTCATAATACTGATTCTCATAGCGCCGATTTTTCAATGCTTGGATAAAACTTATTCGTCGAATAATGTACAAAACTACCATTTTAAAAACGTATTCTAATTGCCCGTATTTGACAGTTTACGTGACATTTTAATAATATCGTGTAATACTTTATTGGACGGATAAGTTTTATCCAAGAAGTATCCAAGCATTGAAAAATCGGCTCATAGTCTTTTAAAACTAAATTTACCAGACAAAACAAAGACTACATAATCGACTGTTCATTATTCATTTTAATGACAGCATAGAGTCTGAAGTGGCGCGTTTGCATATAAAATTAAGAAACACTTCTACTGTAATGAATGAACGAGGACGCTATTAAAATAGTGCCACATAAATAATTCAGACGTAGGTTTGGCTTCGTTTCAAGACATTTCCACATTAAATTTCATGAGAAGTTCATTTTTCCGGAAAGGCGTGACCGTTCACGCGCGTCGCTGTGGTCGACTATCTCGTGGTAATTGACCATTTTATACTTTGGATGTATTGGCTACGTACCAGAGATATCGATTTGATATGTGCTTGTCGTAGGAATGTGTTTATCAAACAAATACATGCGTTGCATGACTGAATTGTTTAAATAATAAGCGTTGTTGGCCAACATTTAAATGTGGTTGGTACCTTCATGTTTCTAACTGTGAATTAAATATGCAGAATACAGTATCATTTATTCATTTGCGTAATTTTGGATTATAATAATTTGATGCTCTAACTTTTATATAGAAAGCTATTCAAGAAACCGATCTATTCTAGATTTGAAGTGTTGTTAGTAACTTCTTCAAAACCATTTCCACTAAACTTATCCAGTAACATGCTATAGCTCTTCCTAATTAGTTTACAGAGAGCTCGTAACGTGGAAACATGTTGTAATAAGCATATAATAACTGTTTACGACGAATAAAATTGAATTTTCCAATCCAATGGATGGACGCTATCAAAATTAATCGCAACTAAAGCTAAAAGTAAGTCGAATGGAACAAATTGTGAAATCGAATTTGACAGTTTCGAATTATCCGCTTAGTTTGCGATAATAATCGTATCGATTATATGATAATGTGTACCGTTAATTTTTTTCTAAACAGCGTGCTTCGACCTCGGGTCTTTAGTGTTTCTTGTACGGCGATATTATTTCTTCCTTTTACAGTAGTTGCCGACGGAAACTGACGGCGGTCCACTCCACTTTTGTTTTTACATCGTAAAGCAAAGTCTGCGACTTATGAACGTTGATTTATATGTTAATGGCCGAAAGCGGTGCTGGAAATTGTGTTTACTTTTGCAAATCGCAAATTTCTTGAGGATAGTTGAAGTTGATGATCAAATTCATGAAGCCAAGGGTTACTCCTCGACGTGAAATGGGCAATCAATCACGTCCCTATCAAAATTTGATGTTGACATAAAGTGGATGAGAAAATGATTGATGCAGTAACTTCTGTGTCCCATAAATAGCAACATAGCAAGGGTAATTGAATAAAATGAGTTAAATGCTCACTGCATTGTAGACTGTAGTGTACACTGAGGAGCTCGAGTGCATGTTCAATGGTGTTAATTTTAATCGAGATGTAAAAGTAAGGTGCACAATGTAATGTACTGTTAGTTTATTTTAAAATTAATTAATATAATACAAATGACATGATGGCAATGATATGATAAAATTTAATTTATTTACCTGTATTGCTTCATTCAAATCGGCCGAATTTACAGAAATCATTATTAATAACGTTTTTAATCTAATTTTTTGATTCACATAAATTGAATAATCCATCTGTTAAGGCTGCAGTCTAGCAAAATTGCGTTTTCAACAAGTTATTTGACAATTTTTTCCCGGCTAATGAAATGATAAACTGAATTTTTTTTTCTTGTTTATCAATTAGTGTTATATACGCAATGCGCGTGATTTTTTTCACATTTATAAAGTTACTTTATGTTACCTTAATCAGGCCTTCAAGATAAGTCTCTTTCCCCCAAAGACATTTCGAGCTAAGTTTGTGCACTCACTACGTTGCAACCGATTACAATTTACACAATCTGATCAGCACATTATTATCCTTATATAGTCGTTATTAAAAACTGCTGAATACAATTGCCGAAAAACTTATGATTTTCTTAATTAGAACGTTATAAATTCATTAAATTTCCCATTTTTTGCCTTACAAAATCTATTGATAAATACTGCTAAAAGTTATTTTTTCCATTAATTTATTCGAGTTGGTTGAAGACCAATGAGTATTAATCCTTTAAAAAACATTTTTTTTGAATTTTGATAATTCTTTAAATATTAAAAAAATATTTAAAATAATTAGGAAAAATTCTAGCGAATTTCTTTAGTCGCGCTCCTTGGGCCGGAGCGTTCTGACGTGTGCTCTACGCTCGATTTTCCTTCATACCGAAGTGAAAGTTGCTCTACTTCATTAAATTTAATATTTTTGTTAATTGATTATTTTTATCTTAGTTTTGTGCAAATATTCGTATTTTTTAACATTTGATTTCGATATGGAAAATAAACGAAAAAAATACGCTTGTAACTACATACTAGAAAAAAAATTATCTTCGAACATAAAGTTAATGAAACCAAATAGATTGCAAAGGTGATTGGCAACAATTTCTTTATTTTACGGGGTGTCAGTAAAGGGATGTATATTTCTTTAAAACTAAAGTAAGCTCATAAATTTTCTTATAATATAATTTTTTTGAAGTACCAAAAATGTTTATTTTTGGTTTGAGAAATACGAAATATAATATAAACTTGTATTGAGAACTTGAACTTCCCAAGTTCATCCGGGGAAATCCCCATACGGGGAAAATGATTTGTTTACTCCAAAATTGATCCGAGGTGTTTTAATTTTTTCTTCTAGTCATTTTCAACGTAGCGGCATGTTGTTTGATTATTAATTTTGTAACTTAAATACAGGATGTTGGTTTTATATTCTGATCTTACAGACGCGCTGACAAATTTAGTCCGCCATTTCTAGTTTAGTCTACCAACTCTATGTACCAATATTAAAACGAATGGATTATCATCACATCATCAAAACTCAGATGTAATGGAAGATCACAATAACATAGAAAATTCAGTGGGTGTTGAGAACTAAACAAACAGAAGTAACAGAGACGCGAAAAATAAAAAAAGAGGACGAAAACGATAATTCGTTGATGCTTTCCCTTTTCGACGTATTGTTAGGGTACACCACCAATCTGCAAAAAACAAAACTGATGATTCCCAATTGCTGATTAAAAATGAAAAAAAAAATAATCGACAACAGTGGTGAAAATTTGCTGATCACAATGAAACATCCTTCAGAGGTAGCAGATTTACTCATTTCAAATGTATCGGTGAACAGCGTAAAGGAGAGGAGGACAGGAAAACATTATGAATGTGGATGGTGGATTGTATACAGGGTGTAATCGATAAGTATGTGCAGGCGATTATGACGTTATTATTGCAGGTATCAAAAAACTTAAAACTGATATCGAAATTACTTTACCTAATGAGCAAAATGACAATAATAACTTTTTAAAAGTATAACGAGAAATATCTAAAAAATTTACTTTATACACTCCCATATCAAAAAGGGGAAATGGGACTAGTAGAAGTTAAATGTCTAATTCCGGCAAAAGACATGAATGCGGAAGATGCGGTTAAAAAAAATTTAATATTTGAAATACAATGCAAAAAATAACACTTTTGTCATAGATAAGAATCATGACTATTTTTTCTAAATTCAGGGACAACTAAACGTTGCAGAAGCAGAAGTCTGCTTATTTGCTGTTTGGACTGGAGTGAATAATTCGTTAAAAATAGAATATATAAAAAAGTATGTAACGTTTAGGCAAAATAAAATGATGGACCATTATCAAGATTTTACATAAATTGCCTACTGTCAGAATTGATTGATTCGAGACTTCAGCATTCGATGCCCATCAAGGACCCATCCTATATCATTCAAGCGATTGAAAAAAAAGAGATAAATCCAGTGCAACCGATAAAGCATCAGAATGCTAGCAAAAGATTTATTAGGTTTATCAATATAAATAAATAAATAAATAAATAAATATTATAGGACATTATTACACAAATCGACCTAGTCCCACAGTAAGCTCAATTAAGGCTTGTGTTGTGGGTACTAGGCGACGATAAATATAATATTTAATAAATACATATATAGATAATAACACCCAGACCCAAGAACAAATAATTGAGTTCATCACACAAATATTTGCCCTGACCGGGGATCGAACCCGGGACCGTCGGCTCAGTAGGTAGTTACTTTACCACTGCGCCAACCGCGTCGTCAATAAAATATATATTACACATAATATAATAAATCTGTAGAAGACGCGAAGACTGACATCCGCGCGGACGGAGTCGCGGGCGGAAGCTAGTCAGAAATAAATATCTTTTGTTTTCATTTAACACAAACATTACATTTTTTTTATTATATACAAAATTTGTTATCCGTATTAGTTAAACTGAACAACTTTCACTAAGAAACTTAGGTCGAAAAAAATGTATAGAGTTCTGCATTTTGTATGGAAAGCTTATTTTTTTTATATTTCGTCCAAATTTCCTTGTAAAAGTTGATCAGTTATATAAACATGAAGTTGAAGATATCAATAGAAAGTATTCGCAAATATTGTGTACTGATAAAAAAAAATCACCCGGTGTAATTTTCACGAAAATTGTTTCAAATTGTCATTTTTGGTACTTATTACGAATATTAAATTATGCATACGAATGATTTAATTTTTAAAAATTAAGTGGAGCAACTTTCCCTTAGTACATTTGTATTATTTACATATAGGATGACAGGATGCATTTGTTTGCACTACTAGACCAAGCCCTTAAACGTTTTTGTAAATACTTATACTAGAAGAAAAATTTATAAATAAATTGAATACTTTTTTGAACATTTATTACGAAGTGTATAAAGAAGGAACCGAAAATAACAACACAGCAACAAAAGCTGAACGAATAAACAAAAAGTAAATGTAAATATTCCTTTAATCAATGAACTGACAAAGAAAATAGACAAAGGTGCCCATCAGGAAAAACCGCCTTCATTAGTTTAGTGACTTGCATTCGACCGAGTTGACGGTGTGGCATGTAGCCCTAATGGATAAGCTCGACGTGATTTAGTCTTGCTGCAAACAAAGAGGCAGTACATTGCTTTTTAAATTAGAAAATCCGTTAGCATATGCCGTAAAACTCGTGTAAAAAGAGCAATGTACTACGTTAAGTCATATTCACTTTTATTATCGCACATTGTGATGAATGTAGTAAAATTGATTCACTAAGCGTAGGTAGACTATTATACAGTTCATTTGCGCTCATTACCTTATACTGTATTAACCTTTCGTGATCGTAACGTTTGTAAAGCAAAGTGTAAACTGGGGTAATAAATAGAAGCAAAGGTTATAAAATGAAAGTTGGAGGAATTTATTACGCGCATTTAGGTAGTGTGGCTTAATGATATGGCAATTGAAATGTTTTGATTAAGTAGTTTTCCACGGCACGTATGCATAACATTCTTGTATAATTATTGACAATAATATTTAGACTTATATCATTACTAGTTGCTGCCCAACAAACTTTCATCTGCTTTTTTATCCCAATGGTGTTAGAATTTATCATAATCCTTTCTTAGCGGATGCCTACATCATAGACTATCTGCATACAAAATTTCAGCTAGTCAGTCATTTTTGCGTTTTTATATGAATAGATACATACATAAATAAACAAAATAATAATAATTCGTTAAACAATACTTGAATAACATTTCCGCATAAATGTGTGAAGCTGGAACTAATATTCTGTCCCTTTAATAAGACAGCAATTCGAAAGGTAAGAGCCTACTTACACCCACTTGTCATAAAATCTCCGTGTTACCTTACCAAGAAATGACAAAGTTGACCTGAATTCAGTGCAACTTTGTGTAGCCCTTTTGGTAAGAGCCCTTGGGAGCCAAAATTATATTACTTCATGTCCTTCGCGAATATTGCATCGGTTTTGAAAGATTATTGTTTTTGTGAATAGCGTGTTTATTAAACACGTTTCAGTCTTAGTCTGAAACGTGTTTCTAATATACTGTCCGTGAAAGGGCTATTCATAATAATTTCTATATTATATGCTTCAATTACCTATACGTCTGAAATAAAAATAAATAGATGTACCTAAATAAATAGATGTAAATGTAGACAAATAGTCTTATAATTACTGTATGTATTTTTTATACAGCTTAATAAAATTATTAAGCTTTAAGCGTATCTACACGAAGATAGGTTTTTTATTTGTCTCAAAAACTTAATCCTACCTTAAAATCCACAAAAAACTACCAATTTCCGAAACACCAGCTAAAACGAACGGGTCATTAAACGAAAAAGTAAATATTGACTCACGTAATCAGACTAATGCATTTAGGTCCAAAGGTTGTAAACAAGGGTGCTCACCTGTACGGGGTGTGTCCAATGACACACGGTCTTACTGCAAGTCACCTGGCTAATGGTTCCACTCGACCCTAAGTACTTGCTACGTGATTAAATCTATTTGTTTAAAAAAAAAATTACATGTCACGTGGTACTTTTGTTTTGATGTGGCAACTGCAATTTGTTGTTGGCAATGAATTGTCTTCTATCTTTATATCATCCTACCTTTAATCATTGAAGAGCAATAGTAATAAAAACGACATAATAATTCTCAAATAATGTACCAATTAAATACTAAAAAAAATATAATATATATTAATTACACTGGAATATTTTATTAAAGACAAAGTTCATCTTCTGTCGCTAAATAATTTAGAATCAACACATTTCTGAAAGTTTGCAAACGCAAAAAGATACATCCAAACATTGATTGTACTTACTAACTTTACGGGTCTACTGTTATTTATATCGAAAAATCTTGCAAATGACGCAGCCTAAATCTAGTACTGCCTAATTATTCTATTCCATGACGTCAATCTGCTGAGCTGTAGGTGTGGTCGCGGCAATGCTACCCAATTCGCAATGGAACATGCTCGGTTGATGCTAAATTTGTATTAGTTAATAATCAGTATAGGTTAATATTCCCTATTCTATAGAAATATATATTATGTATTGAAAAGAACGAACTTTGCACAAATATCAGAAAAGGCCATTCATACGTAAGCTATTATCACATCTCACTCCCAGTAGTGATAAACTAAAATTTGTCTATAATAAATAGTACATTAATCTCTTTTCTGTAAATAAGCTAAAAAGAATAACTTTTATTAACAAAATTACTGGAATTTAATGTAAAATAACAGCCAAATAATCAAGTGCCACTCATCTTTGACGTTGTAAGGCTTAATGCTGTCTGTGCTGATTTGAACACCAACGCGAAAACTATATTTAGCTTCTACGTCGAATTAAATTCGTGAATAGATTATTAATTTAATATTATATTTTATGATTAGAATCCGCTTTATATTAAACTAGCTTACCACCCGCGGCTTCACCCGCTTTGTCTAAAACCTAATTAATGATATACTAAAACCTACCTCTTGAAGCACTCTATCTATTAAAAAAAAACCGCATCAAAATCCGTTGCGTAGTTTTAAAGATTTAAGCGTACAAAGGGACATAGGGACAAAGGGACAGCGAGAAAGCGACTTTGTTTTATACTATGTAGTGATTACAAATACGACGACCTTTTCGTGACTAGTTTAATTAGGTAAGTAATAGATATCTTTATGAATAAAACAATCATTTGTATAGATATCATATGATATATATCATACTCATTAACATTAAATAAGTGATATGAATTACTATCCTTTATTATTATATAATTACGTAGAGCTGACATAATATGCATGCCTTTTGTGCCGAATATGTTGATTTATATTGTTATCTTTTGAACGCATTATGTCTATAAATTATTATTATGAAATTATTATGAATGATAATTGACTTATTTTTGGATAAATTCTAGTATTATAGAATTGTTAATTCTACAGCCAAAATACTCATTGCTATTTACCAGTTCATTGTTAAAAACTGAAGCTCTAATTTCTATTGAAATAAACTGGAATTTTGAATTATTCTAGCGCATATGTGTGCCACAATTCAAACGTTTTGATTTAGTATGAACTAGATAACGCATAATAGAAATCATGTAAAGCTGAGTTTATATCTGCCAGTTTATTTTGACATACAATTTAAAACAAAATTGTATGGTAATTGAAGCTTCAACTTTCATCTGTAATATCAGTTTTATTTAAAAACCAACCGAGATTATATATTGTAATAAAATGAAAATAAAGTGAATTAAGTAAGTAAGTCATTTAGTTTAAAATGTATAATGTTTCAAATTCATAGTGTAAGATCATTTTCAAAAATAATTTAGCCTCAATAAATGCAACGTAAAACTTACTAAGACAAAATAATACGCACCTTATTATTTAATACTCATAAAAAGCCTATTTGCTTTTACAAGAAATACATATATGGTCATGTCAAAGGCATTTGAATCACAGTATTATCGTATAGCAGACTGATTAGAGTCAAAGGTCACATCAGCTGATGCGCACTGCTTTATCAATAGCTCTTAGCTTATCATTACGATGATTGGTTGTTGGTGAATCATTTTCAATAACACTGTTCGGTCACTGTTTATTTTTAGTTACAATTATGTGCGATTCTATCTCTCTTCGCTTTGGTTTTAGAGAGAAATTACTATCGATTAGTTTAATAATTAACTCTACAGAAACTCTGTCTCCTAAAACTATAGGCCCAGATATTGGAATGCAATCAGAATAGTTTGTATTATTTTATGCTACAATTGTACCGGATAGTATTTATGTAAAGATATTTTAATTTAATTTGTTTGATACTTTATTTGCAAATGTTTAAAAAACTGTGTCAAACAGGACCTTTCAAATAATCTAGAAATTTGATACAATGTACAACAGTTAAGTATTAATTTATCTTCAACATTAATTAAATTAGATGGGTCAACTATTTTTAGAAGAAAGAAGTTAGTTACCTTTAGTGAAATAGGTACGTCGTCATACATTATTTGTTTATTACTATAAAATGTTAATATAAAACAATTTTGTTCATACCCAATTTTCGTTAAACGGTTACAATAATGGCACAAAATGAATGATATTCAGATAATCTCGGGCCGTGATGCTTGAGTACCTTGTTATATCGTTGTTTAATTTAAATATGTTAATTTTATTAGGCATAATACAGAGTGAGGACTGTTGAATTGCAAATGAATGTGACATTACATTTTATGGCTCGGACTATTTGTTGGTCCGTTTCCTTGGAACTGCCGTCAAATTTTCACTTTGATATGCTTAATGTTTATAGTGGAAAAGGTAATTATTTTCTAAACAATGGTATCATGGGTACTTTTTATAACCATACATTGTTCTCTTATAATATTATACTTACTTTATATACTTTTAAAGGTGGGTAGGTGTATAAAAAATTGAGTTGTGTGTCACGTGTGAGTTTTTATGTGGAATGTGTATAGTGTATATTCGTGAATGAACAAATTAAGTTTAAACGGTCAAAAATATTGTGAATATTGAAAAGAACTTTACATAAACAAAAAACTCAACACAACTTCACTTTCGGGACACTTACAAATAGGTAACCTATGATAATATTAGCTTTGGAAAGGATGAAAGTAGAATATAGAATACAGGTCTTAAAATAAAGTTACTCCACAGAACCTAGATTGATTAAACGCTTGGTAAAATTAGCATGACGCTATTGGAGAGATGTCACTCCAAGTTTAAAGTGCTTTTTTCTGTTGGGTTTTTTTAATACCAATTTGGACATATTAGTTCTATGTGATCTGTATGTGCCTTTAATTATTTATTTATCGTTTGCTGCATAAAAGTTGTTGATTGTTGATATTAATTATATACAATACAGCCATAATATGTTTTTAATCATAGGCAAATTAAAATTATAATTAAAAACACTACGAATTAGAAGAAAATACATTTGCCACTAAGTAACCATCACGTTTCGCGCCATAAATTCTAAGCATACTTCCAATTTGTGATTGTAAAACATATTCTTCCAATATGTGATTTAAAACTCCGTACTATAAATAAAATTTCCAGTATAAAAAATCGCATCAATGTTCAAGCCAAGTGATATAAATTTTCTATTTGTGACCTGAGCCGGGCTTACCAAGATAGACGGATATTTAGACTCGACGGAGACCTAAGCCGTAAAACGAACGAATGATTTTATAATATGTACCCATTTTATGTGTGCCTTTTCAATTTGGACCGATTTTCTTGTGAGTGTGACTCTAAATTTGGATACTGTGTGTAGTGGGATAGTGGTCAAACGCCTGCCTATCAAGTATAAAAAAAAAAAAAAAAATACTGGAACGTAGTAACTGAATTACGACTTGTCCTAATCAGGGTATTACAACGGGTGTTAGTAATAGTTAACGATAACTAAACTTCATATAAATATTGATTATTGTATAAAATATTACGATTCTATCTTTGCACGCTCTCAGTTAAATAAATATATTTAATTCTAAGTAGATATTTGATATTTCTATTTGGCTCACTCTCTCAGTAGCAAAACAAATTATTTTTAATGTAAATAATAATACATGAAAATAATTATAATTGTTTGTATAATTAGAATAAAACGAGATGTTTGCTTGTCATTTTAATAATAATCCGATATATTGCTATTATAAACTAATGTAACATTTAATTTAACAATAAATGGGTACTATTTAAATGACAATCTATGTATTTATTAAGTGATCAAATGGATTTATTTGGAACATAAACAATCATTTCATTATTCATATTTCCTTATATTTGAGACAAATAAGTAGTAAAACATTATATTATATCTACATAAGTGCCTCTAAACCATTTCTACTGCGTTCCTCAAATAGCAGTTTTAGTGCTAAAATTAACTGGTTCCCTGTAACCCTTGTCGGAAATAGTTTATTAGGCTTTTAACTAACCGCATTTGTATTTTGTTTTATCTCGTATTTATGGTTTCTATACTGCTATCAATAAAGAAACTGTAAACAATAGAAAATGTGGTGTTAGGAATTCGGAAATGTCTTTCGTATAGTTTTCATTTAAATGCTTTTTAAATACTGACAATATCGATCAGAAGTTCGTTCACAAACAAACTTAAAAAATATTTTATTTCCCAGTATTTAAGTAGGTAAGTATCTAGTAACTGCCCTACATGTACTTAGGTATTACGGATTGACCCTTGTCGATTTCTTATGAATTATAACGATATATGAGCTACAGAATTAATTATTATGCAAAATATGCAAACAGTGATTTGATTTTTATAAATTTTTAAATAACATCCTTTAAAAAGTATAAAATAAACTGCCAATACAACTCTAATAATAATATTTAATTACCCCATTCCCATGCCACTCGATACCAAATGCCGACGATATTCTATAATAATAGCTATCAAATATAGACCAATGAACAACAAAAGCTGTCACGTATAAAGAATCACGATCATAGAATGACTCAGCAAGCTCTTAACTTGGAATTCGTCACGCACGCTCTCATTATAGAGCTATTGTAAAAAATACAATTCTTGACCGTGTCATGTAATTTACCACCTAATAATAAGATTTTTTATTAATCTGGCGTTAATATTGGTATGAATTATTTGTGTTCATGCTGCTAAGTCTGTGAAATTAACAGAAAATACGCTTGGTAACGGATTATAGGTACCTCTATCTTCTACAATATATTTGCATCAAGTTGAAGAGATACTTTGTTAGTGCAATATAGTGAAAATTTGAAACGTTTGGTCTTTATAAAGAAAATCCACATCTAATAAAATATATGATTACTATTTTCATACTGTTCAACGTCTCTGTTTTCCACTATGACGTATTTTGATACCCTGAAGAAGGACGTATAAGTTGTTCATTCCAACTAATTAAATAGAGGAAATTTTAACACGTTCAGTATACACATATAAAACAAAAAATAACATTTATTCCACGCGAACTTTAAATAACTAAAATAGTGAAAAGCCGTCAATGTCACCATGGCACCATGCCACAAACTCATTATTCCTGAAGAATAAAATAAACGGAGGGTGCATACAAATATAAAACACTTATTATCTTATCATACAATGATGGATGATTCTTTTATTATAATAAAGAGTAATTGCTTCCTTTCACATGGGTTAAAGCTTAAGTAATTACAGAATTATATCTGTACGATTTATGGATTGTTATTAATTTGTTTTTATTATTTAAATCGAGACAATTAGTCTTTGGTAAAGTTTTTATTATTTAAATCGAAACAATTATTCTCGAGTTGTTGAAATTAATGTTTATTAATTTTTAGATTAAAATAAATAATATAACTTCTTTGTACCTATCTCAGCACATATTGTGTAATAATTATTAAAATAGACATGGAATTATAACTCCATGAAATTTAAGAATATAGTTGTAAAATTGAAACAAACATTACATGAAAAACGTATTTATGCATACCTATATTTTTTACAGAAAGGAGAAAGTTAAAGACTAATTCAAAATAATATATTTGGTAGCGAATGTGACTCTAAAAGCAATATTGCATATTTTTATTCCAAACCCCACTCATAACTTGTCTATATGGCAAGGGTGGATAGGGGAGCCAAATGTGCTGATATCGCAATTTAAATAATGTATTTTGTGTTTTTTAGATACACAAAATATTAGCAATACTGAATTATTCATTTTATACTACGATTGCGCTTTTAAAAATTTGCAAACATCGTCTCATAAAGTCCGCATAAAAACAAGCTATAAATTACAATTTTATGCCATCGTGATCAAAGCAATAAAATTAGATTAATAGAATTGGCTCTGGCTTCATGCCTATATAGACGCAAAAACAAACAAGGAGCTATTAAGTCGGACGTTAACAATTTCCCCCAAACTACAGAAAGAATCGTGAAGAGTGTTGATAGGACATCTTTATACCCAATTGGGGCCGAGAAATCTCAGGACGCTGCAATAGGACAACAAATTATAGTCATTGCCGGACGGTCAACGGGCCCTTTACGAGCGATTCCCAGCGTTGATGATGATTTAGATGCAAGGAATATCGGGCGGAAGCGCAACGATAAACCGCGGGAACAGATCGGTTGTCATAGCAACGGGACACGAGCTAGAGGGTAAACCTCGCTCCCTCGGCGTCTAGTTCACGGACACTTATTATCGTTATCGTAATAAATTGGTCTGGAATGCGTGCAATAACTTTAAGCGAGATCGCAATAAAATTGCGATGTGGAATTTCGCTATGATAAAATATGATTTATTGTAATTATTGTGCTTCGCTTGAATGTTTCATACGCTCCCATTGCTATTAAAGAGCAATATGAGAAACAATTGAAACGTTTTTTTAATTACACAAATAGTCTTTTAAAGATTGCTGCTTTTAATTGGGTACCTGGTAGAATTGCAGTGATCTGTATATTCTTACTATTCATGTTTATTTACTACTTAGGTATTCGCATATTTGTTGAAATATTTTTAATTCACATAAAATTATTGCTACAAGTATAAAATGCAACAATAAACACGACGTGAAGCCCCAATTTATTACGCGGCGACTGATGATGATATATCGACGTCGGCTGCTGTGTTGATCGTCACTTACCCTACCCTTATCACGGGCATGTAATTTCGGATTCAATGCCCTCGGGCTTTCGTCTTTTATATTACATTTTTTATGTAAAAATAAAGTATTTTTGTTCTTCTGTAGATTACATTAATTTTGTTGTTTGTTTATTTTCAGGTACTTACGTGGTTATGAGACGATGAGCCATGGAATCACGCAGTGCGCCGCCGAGCCCCGACGAAACAGGGGAGGCGGTGTTCGATTCTCGTTGTGGTCGATATCCTCACCAACCATCTCTCCAGAGGGCCTTTGCGAGCTGCAGGGAAACCACCAGGCCCCGACCTCACCATCGTCATGCGGTATCAGAGCCTGCACGAACGGACGAAAGAGTTTTCACCACGGCCGAAGTACATGATTACCCTTCTTCAGAATCTGGTATTGCAGCAGACTGTCCACACGCTCACAGCAGTAACCCAGATGATAGCCCATGCTATGACCGCTCTGATTATGAGGGAAACTCAAGTTATAGTTTAAGACACAATTTTCATCACACGGTGGACTGCAATAAACATCGTTCAGAATTTCACCGTAGTCATACTCCAGACTATCATGAGCATGGATCAGATAGTGATAGGGGACACCCTCGAAGTCAAACCAGCCGTCGACCTTATAGAAAACATAGACGGGAAGAAGATGATGGTGCTCAATCCCTTGATGAGCGATGTGCTCGAGATCTCGACGAAATTTTACCCGCACGGCTAGCTGGCATGAATTTATCACGTGATCAACCATCTCAATCATGGAACCGAAGTAATATTGCCGCTACTATGGAGCGATTTGAGCCTGTCGATTATTCGTACGCATATTATGACCATCATTTATCCATGCCTTCGTCGTCGAGAAAGGCTAATCGACAACGCGGACGGGGATTACCACGAGATCGATCAGCTCGACACAATTACGTAACTAGATATGGAACAGAGGAAAATATTTATGAGGAAATAACTGATGGCTCTAGGACATGCCCCAAACATCGACATGCTCCGAGACAATCTCTTATTTCACTCGACAGAAGTGGCGTTGAAGAAGAAGTACGTCGAGTAGAATCAAGACATAAACGGATATTAGGAGAGTTAAATCTAAGCGTTGAAGCAATGCTCATGCCCGAATGTGAATCGCCAGATTCAGAACGAGCGGAGGATCGGGATAACATTGAAGAACTATTAAGGGTGGGTCCAACTGATGAATTATTATCCCCTGCAAGTTGTAATCCTCCAGATTTAGACAGCGGTTTTAGTGGAAGTAGTAGCGGTGCTAGTTACGTAGGCAGTTTGAGGAGAAAACCGACAGGGTCAGTTCCACATTTGCCAGCAGTTGCGTATGGAACGCGCGGCGCTGGAGTGCGTATTTTGGGTGCTGATGAATGTAATTTACGTTGCCCTAGAGATGTTCCGTCACCTCGAAGTTCCAGTTGTGGCGATGCAAAGTCAAGCGGTTTCTGGAATAAGAAAGCGTGGAAAAAAATTTCTGGTTTTTCAAGTTCCAATAGCATCAACAAAGCTGGCTTAACTGGTGAGTTACCTACAATGTTGGGCTGTTTTTTTATTATTTTTATTTATTTATCTTTTTAAAAATCATAAGCCACAGTTACTTTCAAAAAACTCCCATCTCATCTTGCTTATGTTCACATTCTGAATTTAGCTCAAATTTTAATTTTATACTTTTTTAGACATTAAATCTCTCCTATTTACTTTAAAAATTCGACATACATTACATTCCCACATGAACGCAAATGAATCCGAGCGGTATCGAGTCATGAAATCTTGTTTTTTTTGCCCGCTTTCGTCTGCCCAAGGGCGTATTTCAGATGGACGCGCTAGCAATGTTATTTTTGTTTATTTTGTTAACTGCCTCCTTATCCAGTAGAAGTAGAGCAATTGATTTACAAGTAGCATCTCGGGTTCGAGACCTGTGGATGGATTAGGAGAAAGAAGAGAAAACATATACGTTCCATTAATTCCTAGATTGAATAGGGTCTTGGGGAGATATTAACGGTGCGCCGTTTCATTGCAGGTCTACTCGTTAGGTACACTTTCCGGCGTAAGTCCGGCTCGCAGGGCTCTCAAGGCAAGCGAAGACCTGAGCCCGTCAAATGCGATGCGTGCCTCTCCCAACGATGTTAGCCGATCTATGGTAAGGCTCACTTACATACAAATATACATCACTTGAGAATAAAATTATCAAAGCTAATGCCTTTTAAATGCGCCCTAAGACAGTCTTAAAACACACCTTCATAAAATGAGATTGATATCTAGGGACAGTAGGTTTCCTATCTCGAAAAATTATATCTAGAACTTTAATTGCGTTGTTATTTTTAGTTTCAATGTAGTTAAAAGCGCGTCCATTACATTTTTCTTTCCTTCAACGAGAAATTTCATTTTCTCGTCCATTCTTTTTCATTTCCACAACCTTTACAAAGTTTTATTTTAAAACCAGGATAGGTATATATTACATTAAAGTACATCTATGTACGCCGAAGTTCCGAAATCAAGTGAATCTCTAACAAACAAGGATGCGGTAGGAAGATCCGTTAACAAAGTCCATACAAAGTTATCTCATTAAGGTATCGTAGATATTACTTTCGAACTTTGCTTTAAGTATTGTTCTGCAACACTCGACAACAGCATGCACTTCCACTTAATTAATCCTCATCGATACGCATTTACTATGAACAGGCAAAACTTTACACAAGGTTAAATAGATACGAACTTTTGAACATGTCGAAAGTAAACTTCAGTTCTACCAAGCAACACTATTTTATTATTTTTGAATCTCTTTAGTTGACTATGTTTTGAGTGTTATTTTTGTTAAACGCGAAGCTCGATCACTCAAATAGAATTATCTATTGGTTACAGATGAAGCCTGTAGGCCAAGCAGAGCTAAATCCAGAACTGCTACTATACCATACAGGTTAATATTTTCTTAATTCACCTGAGGTTTTAGCACGAAATATTTTATTGATGCACTAATTGTTTTAGAACCAATGTAGAAGTAGGCCCTCTAGTAGTATGTGTAGAGTTTAATTCGTGTTGTTGCTTTAATTTTTTGTTTGTTTTAGCTACTCCAACGGAAAATTGGTGGTGCCGCTGGATTCCCTAGCACAAAGCTAAGGGAGTGAGGAAACAACTCGTCACGCCCGCCTCCATCTCTACCATGGATCTTATCAATCTCAGAGACATCGACTGTCCAGAATACATTACGTCTTTAATGTAAATTTATTTGTGTTAGATGTATTATATGTGTTTGCTTAGAAATAACATTCCAAACGATACATATTATATGAGTAACAATATGAATATTATGTGCACCTCAATGGGTCTTAAAGACGCATCTTGAAGGTTAGGACGAACATCGTGTAAAAATTGTAAATAAAACTAAAAGGCGAGTATACGTTGAAATGATAGCCTAAATGATATTTTGCATTGTTACATCAAGTTTCATAGAAACATAGAGAGGATGTTGTTGTTACTTATCAATTTTTAGATGATATTAGGGTACAAGAAAAGGCTGAACAATGACGTTTTGTACTTCACCTTTTTTAGTTAAATTAGCACAGAAAGCGTAAGAAATTACTAAATTGCTATTTATTTAAAAGTAAAATGGCTTTTTACTCACAAATCTACTTAATTACATAGTGATATTTTCTATAAATGTAAATAAACATGTAAACAGGCAAATCACTTCACTATTTTTTGGCGCTAATTTTTGTACAACAGTCGACCTATGTTTTGGTGCTTAGTACTATCAAAATAATAGATAAATCTTAGTCGAAATATTATACTCTTGCACATGTAATGAATCTCATGGTCCAACCCATTATTTATAAAACTTGTAATAAAGCCCTAAGAGGAGTGCTAAGTTATTCTTTCACGTATTGAGCATTGTTAATATTTGTTACATTATTTGTATATTTTGTAAATATAAATAGAAATGGTGCACACATTTATTACATTAAATGTTTTTGTAAATAACAAATAATCACATGTAGTGTAAATGTAATCAATTATTTGGATAATAAATGCATTTTAATACAGACCATCACAAGCTGGCTAACTGCCTTAATTATTCGTGTGGATTAGAAAAGAGCACTTAACAATGAAATGTTTTAAATAAAAAGTAATCTAGGAGATTTGTATATATTATACATTCATTTATACTCCAACACGCTTTTCGTAAATTATTGTAAATATTAATATTTATATTTGTTTTAATCAGCGAGTTATTAATTTTGTACGTATCGTAAGTAACTCGACTGATATTACATAAATAATAATCAATGTTACACGAAAATTTTTGTCTGTAATTAGTGATCGTGTTCAAGTCAAAAGAGATTTTTATTAAATAAACATTAAAAATCAATTTGTTTTGTTTTAATTGTTACCTTTATTCACGTACCCTTATACGTATCATTTACAGGTAGATAATGTTAAAAACTAAAAATCATTAATTTTTGCTAGTAACTGCTTTTAAACCTGTGCAAATTTTTGTTAAAAAAAAGAAAATTTTTAAAATAACCCATATCATACAGCTTCCAAAGCTTTATTTAGAACTATAAGAGTTAAATTACAAAAATTATTTAGGGAATAAAATAACGTAATATAAAACCTTCATCAAAACTTCGTGTAATGAGAATATCGGATATATTAAAGTATTAATTTAACTTGATATCTGAAGTCGATTCACAGAAAAGAGGCCGGCTAACAAGCTGAAACCATTTTTCAAACCGACCTTTAGATGCCTGATTTTAATTTAGACTTTGACTTTATTATAATTAGAATACTTTTTATTCGTACATTTAACAGTTGTACTGACAAATTCTATAAACAGCAAAGCAAATTGTATAAATTGTAAACCAACATTATCAAATTGAAAAACCCAGGACAGTTTATTTGTTTAATGAATGAATTCAAAAACTACAAACCGATTTTACAAATTCTTCTTCTCTCTGAAATCTGAATTTTTTCCAGGTCAATCTTCGAAGCAGAGACAAGCAGCTAATACAAAATATATTCTATTGTGTTTTCATAATTTTCGACTCGATAGAAAATCAATCAAGGAATATGCAAATACTACCGAGTGAAATAGAAATAACTGAAAATATTTGTTCCTCTAAAATAAGTCCCTCAGAATTGATGCTACGGTTATCTCGGTGCATGAGTCGAAGTTATTGTTACTAATAATTTTAATAATTATTTTTAACAAAAACCTTAACCAGATTTTCGAACCTAGAAAAAGTTGAAATGCTTCCAAATAAATAAAAAAACATCAAAATCGGTTCACAGAGTAAAAAGATCTGAGGTGACAAACCCAAAAAATTACAGTCGAATTTTGAACCTCTTCCCTTTTTTGTAGTCATTTGAAAATTTCATGAATCAAGCATTAATTTATCACAAAACACAGGCTGAATGTTCATGACGTAAGAGTCAAAGAGGTTGAATATCATCAAAGGAAAAAGCATCAAAATGAATTGCTTTGTGAATGAAAGTGTCTCAGAATAAAAATATAGAAAATGTTTTATTAATCATACCTACAAAATTTTCCCGCTCTACGAAAAATACATGTATTCTAGGTAAATGGCATTTCCTTATATTATAATTTTTATGTGACAGGTAAATGATTCAGTGCTTTTAATTTAGTAAATTATGATTAAGAGGACTTACGCTTCTGAAAATTAAGCAGGTATTTATATTTCTATACACAAAATTTTATCGCAGAAATTACTCGCTATAGTCTATTTTTAAAGTAGATTAATCGCTGTATCATAATGAAGGCTAATTTTAGCCTAAAGCTATACAAGCGACCGAGCTCAATACTTTGATAAAAGTAGTTTATATTTTAATCAATGTCGTAATATCATAAATTTTTGAGAATACGTTTTATTGCTTTTACAGAGGAAAAGCAAAAAATTTCTATCCATTTGGTAAACTTTCTAGTTTGTTATATAACTTATAGCCTACGTAGAAATATATTCTTAAAGTGGATTGATAAAACAGGCAAAAAGAAGAAAAACTACCTTAGATATTCATAAATTTATGCTTGCGAATAACGAAAACTTTTTTCAAATCATTTAACATTTGTGGGAGGAATCAGTAAACATACCTTAAAATTATTCGAACCTAGAATAGTCGCTTTTTTATATCGATTGAACACCATTTATCATATCTATCATAGCTTATATCAAAATGGATAACTTAGCCTAATATGATAACTGGGCAGTTACAAGTATTTAGTTGACCGACATATGCTCTATAAAGCTATATAAAGCTCACATTTTTATACTTTATTCTCCACATTTTAGATATCCACATCATGCAATATGCACGCTGTATGCTTTGGAAATAAATTGAAAACAAGTCAACTATACATATTTGTTGTAGTCAGTATAGATAACCAATATAGCCAAGTACATTAACCATTAGGTATATATTATATAATCAGTTGATAAACACCGTAGACAGATCTTAAGCGTTATACATAACGTTGCCGGTTAAACTAGTCGTCGATAATATAAATTAATATCAATCAATCTTATCTAACGATTAACCTGTTACTAACGATGATGGCTATTTGCATATCTATCACAGGATAGACCGCATTCCAGCAATATTGCTTTCAATTTGTTATAGTTTGTTTGTGTTTAACGAACATAAGTTTATAATTAGCTGCTGCAAATGTGTTGAACACTAAAATATATTAGGAGTAAACTTACTCTCAATTTTTTGCTACATGAAGGTGGCTCTGAAGAAAATGACATTAATAAGTACTAATAACATTTAATGACCCGTTTCGCAAATCCACCCTGCACAATACACTTCCTTCGTTTTGTTAAATATTTTCGTTGGATAATAAATAGGTATTTATTGGAATCTAGTGATACATACTCACAAGCAAATGTCTTCGTGAATTGAAAATAATAGATACGACTTAGGAAGCATTTAGCCCAACTGCTGATCTAATGGCTTAATTTTGAACAAGGATATCTCCGTATTCCAAAGCTTTATCCTACCACAATTATAAACCTTTTTTACTAATAAAATATAAAGATGATTTAGCTCCTCGTGTTTTCTCTATGTAACATGAAATTTAATGTTATTACTTAGCAAACAAAATTACAGTTTCAGGGTAATAACTACAATTTTACCGAGGTAATAATTGAACTTGAACCAGTTAAGAGATTCTAGTTATTAGAAACCTATCAATTAACATCCCTCGAAATTAACTTTATTTTAACCAAAACTCCCAATTACGTAATTTTCCAGGCGTTCGTATTTTGTAGATCGACTCATCCTCGAGTTGATTTAGATTAGACACTCAAATGAAATTAAGATAATTTCGCAAACTAAACTTTGTGAACAAGACTTTACAAAATATTTATACGTATTTTAATTATTTTATCGAAGTAATTATGTTTATTTCATACACATTCCATTTTTTATGTGTGACCGTTTATACTCGGATTCGATTGAATACTTAATAATCATTTATGAATATTAAACAAATACTAGATAATATTTTGTTTGAAACTCTGTTCTACTTTTATAACACGGCCATAACATTATTGTATATTTTTACCCAAAATCATTTATGTCAATACTGCTGAACAGGAAAACTTTACACGCTTACAAACTGCGAGCATTGACCTTAATTCAATTAAGTATATTAAAAAAGTGTCCCTATACATTCGACCATCTATTGATTTGGCTTTATAACCATTCAATCACTGAAAAAGACAAGTACATCACGCTTCGTCATCAACGGAAGACACTTTAGCGCTGGCCGCGTTTTATTTTCTGGCAAATAAAGGTGCAGCTCGGTTTATAGTGCCAAAGCTTTCATGTTTGTACTGATGAATAGACGACCTAAAATACACCACAATGCCTACAATGGGGATAAAATTTCTCCCTCTGAAAGGGGATCGGAAAGAGGCCCTTTGTACCTTCGACTGGCTTAATTGTTTAATTACCAATAAAAATAAAAATCGAAGCTATTCAGCCGAGAATTCGATGAATGTACAGCTGCTTTATGTACAAAGGAATATTTGCAAGCTTAAAAGTAGCCTATCAAGGTTAAATTGGCTGTGTTTTAGATTTGAACGTGCATACTAGGGATGTAACGATACATGATTTTGCCGATACGATACCGATACCGATATTTGTAGTAATGTATCGGCGATACCGATACCGATACCGATATCGATGGCTTGGTAGAAAAATAAATAGTGAATTATGCATAAAAAGTTACCAACATTTAACAGAGACAACTGTTAATCGTATTCTTTTAAATAAAAATGCCAAATCAAAAAACAACAAAACCATTTATTTTAGTAGGTATTATTATTTTACGAAGTCAGTTAAACTTTAAGTAATACACATACAATCAGTACCTAATAAAAGTTTACTATTCTGCCGTCCTTTAACTAGAAAGCCGTTAAGCCCACGAAGTGAGTTTCGAGTAAATGGCAAAAAACACGGAAATCGTTATTTCTTAAAAATTATGACACTTACAATAATAATTATTGTGAGATACATCGATCGACCTTTAATTATATTATATATAAATATTAGTTTTTACCCAGAAACTGTTATAATTTATTTTTAAATTCACTTTTTCTCGTTTAGTTCAGCACTAGATTTCCACCCGCGGCTTCGCCCGCGTTTGCAAAGGAAAACCCGCATAGTTCCCGTTCCCGTGGGATTTCCGGGATAAAAACTATCCTATGTGTTAATCCAAGTTACCCTCTATATGTGTGCTAAATTTCATTGTAATGGGTTCAGTAGTTTTTACGTGAAAGAGTAACAAACATCCATACATCCATACATCCTTACAAACACATACATCCTTATATAATCTGAAAATTTTAACTATTTACTGGACAAGACGGCCGTTCACATACCATAGCGACTTTTTAGCTAAGTAATTTAGTATTTTTATTTTCATTTTGTGATTTTTTTTATTTATTAATAAAATGCTTACCTAAAACGTCGTTAAGCTACTATAACTACTTTTAAGCTATGACTTTCGTTTTAATTTAAATTTCAAAAACTTTATAATCAGCGTTTAAGGGCTTTTGGATGCTTTTGTACTATGATTCTATATAGTTGTACTAAATTTTAATCTTAATAATGTTAAAAATTTGCTGCTGTCTGAGGCTTTGCTCTCGGGAATCACATCCTCTAGGTCAACCAATGGAAAGGAAAAGGATCAAAAGCGTTTAGGTTTAAGTATTAAGGATTTAAACACTATCTAAATTAATGGTTTTAGCGTCTTATTGTGAGTAACAAGTATTTTAAACTCTTTTACTAAATGACTCTTTTAAGTTTTCGATAAAATTAACCTTTATTTCTCGTCATGTTCACGTTTATTTCATTACAGTGGCTCATTAATGGGTTAAGATTGAGATAAATCTTCTCGCTTTTCTTTTTTGGAACCGTATATTCATTTAGAATTGCAATTTTAACGTTATTTTATAAATATTCTTCTGCGAAGCCATCATACGAGTCACGGATATTGAGTACATATAGAACCACAAACAATGTAAACATAAATCGTTTCCTGAAAAAAAAAATTAAGACTTGTGCACAAGGTTTTTGAAAAAATACACCCTGGTTTCAATAGGGCTTCAAGCTCTTACATGTGGGATGCTCTTAATAAATAATGTAGAACCGCTTATCAAATGATTAGAAGACTCTTTCATCCACATTCAGAAAATATAATATACCAGAATATGTGGAAAATAGCAGGAGGTAGAAAACTTTTTATTTGCTACAATGTAAAAAATACAAATCTTAATAATCTAATACATATAAAGATAAGTAAAAATAGCAATAGTTGCAAAATGGACTCCCCGTCAGCGGGTCAAAGGTAGTGTACTCCTAACAATTTTTGTATCACCATCTCTAGTACATTGCTTGACAGTCGATTACTAATTCCACCCAAGGGGTAAATTACATAATTAATAAATAGTTTTAACCTCCTGAGACCCAGGATTTTTTTTTCTTTCTTTTTTAATAAAAATTAGCTGTATCTGTTCTAATGCAATTATAGTTATTCAAAAAAATGGAAAAAAAAATCTTTCGTGGAAAACTTGGATTTTCTTTATGTCATATATATATTACAGGGGGTCCCAGTTCCAAGTGTAATAAGTTTATGAAAATGAAGAAAAACTACATGTTTTTTTAGTTATTATATATTTTTAAACTTGAATCTAAATATTTATTATTCTATCCATCGTTCTGTGTCTATTTTTTGTAACTTGGTTCAAAGATAGGTATTTTTAAGGGTGAGAAACGACCAGTTCAAGTATTTTGGACCGGCGCGGCGGTGTATTTATATTGTCACGTCCACTCCTAGGTCTTATTTTAATCCATCCTCTCGGTCAGCCTCCTCTAATGCTTGGTCCACGTCATGTGCGTCCCCGAAATGGTCAGCCAACAACTGAAGATGACATACATAGTGACGATTCTGTTCTGACGTGACTCATACTCATTGGACGAATGGAAGAAGAATCATTTTCTGGTGTTTGGGTGGCTTCATCGGTATCATTTGGGGGATTATCTTCATCTCAAACATTTATTTATTCAATTAGACTTCTTCTAAAAGCACTTTTGAATCGTCATAACTGTATTAACATTTACCACCGATTCGGAAAGTAGTATCTATGGAGAAGAACCGGCAAGAAACTCCATAGGTCCATCATATAGGTCAATATTTGACTCATCCAGGTGTTGGTAGATCTCATTTTCTTATAATCCTTGAAAATTATAATAAAATCTGTAACGTAAACTAAAAATTGTCATATAGGTAATACATGGGGCCCTTGTAACCTATACCAATTTGGCAAGAATTGAGACCAAATGTACCAGTATGACATAAAAGAAAACATTCATATTTTTCACAAGTTTTAGATTTATCTTACCAAATAACTATTGCGGTTGCAGAAATAATATCTATTCTAATTAGATATACAAAGATATACTGCAATATACTAATGGTTCCACTAGAAATGTAAGATTACTGACCACGTGTTTGCCGTCGCACAGCCACCGTCAACTTTGAAATGAGAATACTTGAAATCACTGTCACTTATAAAACCAAAAACCGTTTTGTATGGCGGATGACATACCACTACATCGATTTGAGGTATTATTCCCGCATATACGCAAAAGATGGCGTTGCAATATTTTTTTATTGTTTATGTAATATATACCTATATGACCGCAGGCCCCAGGAGGTTAAAAATTAAATAGTACAGACTGTCTTTCTTCTCTTTCTCGGTTACAGTGACAAATCAGAGTCTAAACAGAGAAGTACAATTGAAAGTTTGCACTGTCGTAACCATTACCTACCAAATTTTCGTAACTTTGACTTTTTATATTTTCCGTAATTTAGCTGCTAGATTGTTTAAAACTTAGTAAACCTGATCAGAAACAATACGTCTTGTAAAAGAAAATCAAAAACAATCGGTACTCTGCTTGGGAGCGACATTATTTCATCATCACTCTCATCCCCAAAACTGATGCATCACCAGAATCGGATAACTGCCTTTTAGCTAAAAAATGAGGGTTAGCTGCTTTGTAGCTAAGCAAAAAAGTGTTATTAGATTTTTTCCTAAATAAAATTACTTAACTAAAAAAGCGTTAAGGGCGAGTAACTGCAAATAAGGTAAGGATTTCCATTGGAATCGTTATATGAAAGCATATCATAAAGCAGTTATAGTCCTTTTGCGTCCCTATAGTCAAGTATAATCTGATAACGTACTTTTAGTCAAGTAAAAAGCTAAAAAATAATTATTAAATCTGGCGGTTAAGGTACTTTAAAGGAAATTTAGCGAAGTAGTGTTGGTTAGACGCTTTCAAGTTATGGAATCGCTGAAAATTGTGTTACTTAACGGCTTACAATATTTTCATATATTTATAACTATTAATGATTCTTAGACAGAAAGATAGAGAATTCTGAACTCTATCACCCTACATTTAAAACTGAAAATTGACCATTTGATGGTTAACGGCTTTTTAGTTAAAGGACGGCAGTATTGGTAGAGTTTTTTCAGAAAACAAAATGCGCACGCGCGGGCGGCCTCCCGCATCGTTCATTGGGCGCGGATTTTTTGAATTATTTGATATCAAAAAAATTGGTTGTTTGTAAAGTAGGTTTACGATCGAGATGTTTACGTGATAACATAATGCAGTGGCAGCGCTCGAGATGAAACGGGAGATCGGTCCATCTCTCTCTCGTTATACCTGCGATCGCGTTCGTGAGGTTTTGGTGTGACACAAGTTTATGAACATGTCACCCGACTAAAACGATTTTAAAAACGTTATCACGTTAAAAATTAAAAAAATTCAAAATTATTTATTTCTTTCCTTTACATAAACAAATTTGTGATTGGAATTTGGAACACTCCTAGTAAGCAAATAAAATGCTTGTGTCAGGAGGTTCCGCTCTTCCTTAACACTATTACAGAAACAGAAATAAAACAATATGAATGAATACAATGCAAAAACGTAAAAGAAAAGAAAGAATTTAATAAAAAAATATCGGTATCGGTTGATTTATTATCGGCGATACCGATATATCGGCTTGCCGATATATCGGCCGATATATCGGTATCTGTATCGGTATCGTTACATCCCTAGTGCATACCAAATACGGGCTTCGGAAAATGCGACTTTCATTTTTATTTTTGAATGTAATTTAATTTATTATACGTTGTAAGACTTGCATTTATTACTGTAACTTTAAATGATAAAGAGAACAAAGATAATTGGTTTGGGCCAATACTAGTACAAGAGACATGTTTCGATTTAACTCTTTGAATCGTAATACAATGTAATTAGTCCTCCCTAATACTCCAAGCGATATAGACAAGCGCCTGCAAATAAAAATACGAAACGAAAGAGTAAACAAAATGTCCCCAATTATTCATCATAAGCCCGTACGACACAAACAATTCATATTACTTTTTCATCTTCCGACCTGTGCTCATCGTTGGGATTTATTTGACACGCGCATACCTCACTTCACAAAGGAAATTCCTGCAATTGTGATCGGCTTTAATCTGTTATTCGTTCCCATCCGAGCGGTCTCTGTGTCGTCCAATTAATATCAATATAGCGCGCACGGATTGTAGCATAACGTGGTGGGATAGGACGGATTGGTGGATGATGCTAGGCGATAGCTAGTTTTTAGTAGGTATTGTGGTCTACTGTTTGCTACAAAACCATATATGTAATATGTAATAGACAATTTTATATTCTCAAACAATATGCTCTATTGGTATACCGAAAATAAATGCAAATTAAGGTTCTACGACGAAAACGAAGATTAAAGTTTGTCATTGTGATAATGATTATGTGTGTTAGGCAGTAATAAGAAAAGTATTAAGGAATGAATGTTTTTCTGCACGTTTATTACCATATCTTATTTTGAACAAAAAAGTGATAAAATAACGGACATATTAGTACGAAAACTAACATACCTACATAAAGATTGTATTTGATGACTCACTAAATCACAAACCAGATGTAGATAAGTCGCGGTAACTTACAGTTTTTACTGTAGGATTTTTCTTCCAATATCGGAGCTTTTTAAGTGCGACACATTATCGCTATGTCTATGTGATACTAGCTTTATACCTTGGATCGCATTGTTTGAACTATTCAAACGAATAGCGAATGTTCAATAAATTAGAGTCAAATATGTGGCGGTCTCTGTGGATTGACGTACAGACAGTGCATCATATTGTATGTATATTAACCGATATTGAATAACTAGAACTGTTTGATTAAGCTTTATGCAGACGCTCTGTTATTGGTAATTTTGCTAATTAATTATTTCATTTATTTTAACAATTTGACCGCTGGTTTTGTGTTTAATAATATTATTAATTATTGTGACTAAATCTATGATTTGTATAATTAAAACTGCGCTTTCAGTACAAAAGTCAATTTTATTGCAGACGATTTTACGTTTTACTCACGTACAATGAATTTATGTGTGAAAATTTACTATGTGAAAAAGGCTTCTATCTTTCAAAAAAGCATATATAAGTTACAATCATAATGACAAAAATAAGAAGGTATTTTTGTCATTATGTACTAGTGGATGTAATAAATAATAAACAATAATTTTATTTTCCAAAATAACCTACCTTTATGTACTAGCAATAATAATACCTTATAATTAGACTAATAGTACAAGGTGCATTTCATAAAAAAATGATTACAGAGAAAAAAATAAAGAACATTTTCTTCCAAAAAATATCAGTATGTTTCACAAACTCTTCCAAAAAATGAAACACATTCAAATAAAATGTTAATTGCGCTAAACAAAAGTTTATTCAAGCATAATTCGTTCCTCGAGGAAAAATACCGTATAAAATTAAGACAAGGAAGGAAGGCTTGTTCGGAACGAGGTAAATATAAACACAAGAGATTAATAAACAGACAACAGCTTCTGGGCATTAGCATAAGCCGACGGGGGCTGTCCGAAAACCACGAAACAAAATTAATACAACCACCATACCTATGGCTATGTATTATATAATTATAATAATAATGAACGGGCTTGTAACAATAAACGCTACAGGCATTTGTTCTTGTTATTGAATTTTCCTTCTATTAGTTAGCTTGGGCGTGTTTTAATAGGATGTGTTGGAACTAAAATTAGATATACTTGTTGTTGTATGGGATTAATTAAATTTTGCGACGACCGTTTTTACATTTTTTGACAAAATAAGCTTATATAAAGAAGTAGCTACTTTTTTCAACTATGTTATGTTCAATCCGTTTAGATTTTTAGAGGTTAGTCAAAACAAAGGACAGCTTTTATAAACCCCTAAAAAGCTAATTAACAAATATGAAATTTGAAGATTCTTCCTGATAAAAATATTACTATAATAGTGGTGGTGGAGTAAGTTTGAACCCTTGTTAGTACCTCGAGTGGCAAACGAGTTGATGATGATCATTGAGTGGGAACAACCCTCAGGGCTCTGCCAGGAGGTAAAGAGTACTTTAGATCTGAGTATTCCAAGCACATCTTATTAGCCCTGTAAAATATCCAGTTAACAAATAAATAAAAATCCTTTGTTTCCAGATTCAGCAATCGTATTGTAAGTTTTAGACATTTTTTTAAGAAAACCTATTGAAATGTTTAGCAAAACTTCATTATTTTTCTTTGAAACAGAATTCGGTCCAGTTTATTTTCTTTTAGTAAAATTTAGTCAGGTTTTATTAGGGACAAGTTTGAGCCGAGTTTAGATGTGCCTTGATTATAGCGGGCTTCAATTCAAGACGTAATCTGATATTTCAAATTAAGGTACCTTGATGTTTTGTTCTTTACATTATGTATGTAGGATTTATACGGATTAATACACACAATATAATGACTATGATTAGGTTTTTCTACAATGTTAACCGCCAATTTTTTAGTATATTAGTATGTTCTATGTAACACCTAGTTAACTTTATAGAACAGTGACTGTATATAGTCGTTTACCCTTGATCTTGAAATCAAACCAAAATATACAAACATTTTCGCGAAGTTTCATGGATTTAATAATATTAAGATACAATTTAGAAGTAGGACAACAAACTTGAGTAAAAGTTAGTATTGTAGTTTGTAAAGAAAGAGAAAGACGCTATGTTTAATTTTAATTATACAGAATACTTCACTGTACTGTTAACTATGTTTGTAATATTTTTGTAATCTGAATTGTTTCTTTCTTGTATTTTTATACATTCACAAGAACTGGATTTAATACTTTATTTTAATGTAATATCCTACCTATTCTTTATAATTATTTTTAATCTGTTTAAAATTTGTAAAATAAAACAAACAGAAACGGTATTTACTAATTTAATGCACAGCTTTTCTTGATAATGGATGCGTTGAATTTATATTTTTGGTTTTATGGCATTCAAATGCTTTATAAATATAAATTTATAAAGAATAGAAAAAATTCGATCACGAGGCGGGACTCGAACCCGCATCCTTCGCGCCATTCCAACATTGAAATGGTTGTTAATCATCTCAATAGATGGCGCGCGGTGTGTCCCTTCAGACACATAAAACTGAAAGAATAGAATAAATTCGATTGCTCTGGCGGGTCACGAGTGGCTGAGTTGGTAAGGCATCCGCCCCGGAATGGCGCGAAGGATGCGGGTTCGAGTCCCGCCTCGTGATCGAATTTTTTCTATTCTTTATAAATTTATAAATTTATAATGGATGCGTTTCTAAAACTTCACAGGTATTTGTTTCTCAATGAATGAAAAATATCCTCTCGTATTAGGTTACGGTAATGCCTGAAAATTCTTTGCAAATACATTTCCAGTCTGAATTTTTCACTAAAGCAGAAGCCTCTTGAAATTTTCGGATAAAATACTAAGCCTTTGTTAATTGTTGCTCGTTATTTAGTCGCTTTATTTTGTTTCGTTTGTTTAACTTTTAACAATGTTTTGCACGTACAATTAAAAATTCATAAGCTATTTCATTAAATATTACATGCAATGTCCATTTCTATTTCTCATGTATATAAACGACCTGCCACACATAACCAAACATAAAGCAGTTTTATTCGCTGATGATACCACACTTATTGTGAAAGGCAATGCAAGAAATACTTCTTACAAATTAGAAATAGGTAAAGCATTATGTGATATAGTAGGGTGGTTAAAAAGTAATAACCTCCAAATCAACTTTGACAAAACTAAAATGATCCAATTTTGCACTAAAAATAGTCGACAATTCGAATTAAAAGTTGATTATGAAAACAAAACCATAGAACAGGTAAAAAAGCCACAAGTTTCTAGGTATCCATTTGGACGAAAATTTAAAATGGAATGTGCACATTGAATACATATGTGACAAGATAAACCGATTTGTTTATGTCATAAGACGACTAAGGAACACAGTGTCCATGGAGGCGGCCCTAAATGCTTACCATGCATATGTGTCATCAATTCTCTCATATGGACTTATATTATGGGGGCAATCTTGTGATAGACAAAAGGTGTTTATAGCGCAAAAAAAATGCGTACGGGCCATAGTAGGATTGAGACAAAGAGACAGCTGTAGACCCATATTTGCTAAGCTTCGTATATTAACATTGACATGTATTTATATTAGAGATGTATGCTTATTTGTAAGAAAGCATCCCGAGTATTACACGAAAAAAGGAGAAATCAATACTCAATTTATGACCAGATTTCAAAACAAACTTTATTTTCCGACGTGTAGAATAAATACTGCGAAAAATAGTATAATTTTTAGAAGCATTACAATATTCAATAAAATACCAGACGATTTCAAAGAATTACCTGTACATATATTCCGGACGAGGTTAGTAAACTGGCTAATCACAAAACAATTCTATGATATAAGTGACTTGACAAATCAAAAATAGTAATATAAAATTAATGGATATCATATCGGGACATAAATTAATATTTTAATCTTTTTCTGCTACTGTATTGGGATCTATCAGTGTTGTGGGATATAATATTGTATTTAATGTAGTTTATAATATATTTGCACGCTCAATTACGAGCAGAATGTTTAAGGATCTATATTATTTGTATCTACAAACATCTTTGTAATTCTACATTCTGCAAATAAAGCAATTTGAATTTGAATTTGAATTTGAATGTTTACTGTGAAATCATTCATTATTAGTCAAATAAATACCCAAAAAAGGATTTACGTAGAATAAGAAATATGTTTTATGAGGCAGAGGTCATCAAGGGACAAGGCGACTGATAAAATTCATCAGATTTTAATGGTGTGACCTTGGTGATATATCATTTAAAAATAATTGTTGAATTTACGCGGATTTTACCGGGACGCGGTTATTTTCTTTATATTGTTTTATACTTGCGTGTAGATGTATTTGTCACTATTTCAAGGGATTTAAACTTTATAAATTAAGAAATAAAATTTCACGGAAATTTTTACCGTAAAATAAATACTTCTATAATCCTGAAACATCAAAGATATACAGAAAATAAAACCATCTTAGTGTCCATAGTCCTATTGTACTATATTTTAAAAATTAACATGCTTTTTTCGGAAAGTGCATTTATCGACAGACGAGTACAATTCTGTCCATCTGCTGCAAATCCTTAATATCTTACCCACCATTAGTACACTGTACACTGCTCGTAACAAAACGTTCGTTTTACTTGTAAAACGTCCTAGCAATGTAGAGAAAATAATTTAATTTCACAGTCAAAACATAACAGCGAATGCAAATGGAAAAGGAATCACATTAAAATCATGTTTCGCAACAACTAAGTTTGAATGCAAGTATAATTTTGTAAAACATAATGGAAAAGTTTCGAAGGCGAGAACGGTCATGTTCTTAGTAACACAGTCACGTAATATGCTCTAATGAAAATTGTTTCATGACGACTGAATTCGGTCCTCTTTTAGGTTCAAGGCGTTTTGAATGGCATGAAGATAATCTTGTTATAGAGATACGATTGCGAATAAATTAGCGATGTATTTACGTGATTGATTTGGTCAATGGATGAATATTTAGTTGAATTATGTTCGCTCAATCGTGTATAATAATATTGTCTATTTTCATTAGATATCTTCTCTTTAGTCACTTTATGGCGTATGTCTTCTATATAAAAATAAGTCGGGTTTTCCTTCCTGACGATATAACTCCAGAACACACGAACCGATTTCCACGGTTTTGCATTCGTTGGAAAGGTCTCGGGCTCCGTGAGTTTTATAGCAAAGAAAATGTGTCTCTGGTGGCGAAACGGAGTTCGCCGGGTTTGCTAGTATTTAATAAAAAAATGAGTTCCATTCAATATTTTTAATTAAATTAAGAAAACATTCATATCCTCTTGCTCGCTTATTATGTTTTGTGCGTAAAATCTCATGAGTTGTTACAAACCATATAGAAATCAAATTACAACCATTCTTGTGTTCAATATAGAGTAAAGTAATTAATGAAAGTCAAACCTACTTTAATTTGTTCGAAAAATCTACTCTATCAACCGGTAATGCACAAACACTTACTCCTACTATTTAGGTTTCAAAAAAGTGCGTCGCTACTTAATTACGTAAATACGCGATCATGTATATTATATGACCTTTGATACAAGTCCTCAAATAAGCATATCACGTATATATGACCTTTTATATGAGTCCTCAAATGTGCATAGTGAAGAGCTATAAATCTAACCAACCGGGGCCAATTACTGTGAATACGTGCATTCAAACTAATTACGTAAAATTAACGTTTGTATACAGAAACTGGGGGTACTAGAATATGCCTCATTTATCACGACTTCTGAAATCTATAATTATATCTGGCGAAATACACATGACACTCTATACTTACGCAACATACTAAAAAGCTTTGATTAATGCTTTTACAGGCTGGCATAAAATCCCAACTCATACATGAATGTGACACTGCCTCTCTGTCTGTCTCATCTTCACGCGTAAACTACTGAATAGATTTTGATAAAATTTCATAAAGATGTAGCTTAAGAGCTGATAAAAGACATAAGATAAGATTTATCCCGAAATTCTCACGGGATCGGGATCGGTTGATGCCGCGGGCGGAAAGCTAGTCTAGAATGCTCAAAATGATTTCACCATTATTTTTCAGTAATAGACATGTGTTTGTGTGTGTGATCTTTGTAGATACATCCCACATGAGCAGTTCAACATATATTGAAGAAATTGGCATGGAAACAGCGAATATCCAGGATTATCGCATAAGCTACTTATAATCTTGGTAAGTATATCCGACTGTTTATAAACTTAAACACAGACATCCCGCGGGACACTGCTAGTTGTAAATAAATAAACTATACAGTGCAAGAATGTTATAAGTTACTTTTGTAAAAGCATAATTTGGAATATTAATTGCTCGTAATCTTTTTATCCAAATCGAACTATAATAACTTATTATTATAAATAAACACAACAATAAACAAGAAATAAGGTATCTAACTTATCCATCGTATATTACATTACGTACTAGCTTTCCACCCGCGGCTTCGCCCGCTTTGTATAAAACCTAAAAAATTATATTATAAAACCTTCCTCTTGAATCACTCTATCTATTAAAAAAAACCGCATTAAAATTGGGACATTGGGACAGAGAAAGTGACTTTGTTTTATACTATATTAATTATTATAGTCATGAATTGATGATACGTGCATCATAAATTTTTTTAATATAAAACGTACGGTATTTCTCTAGTTGCTAAAATGCGAAGAAAGTTAGCGTCGGTTCATTGTATTGGCATCCCGCTTTCCTTTCAGTATAACTCCATTTAGTTGTCATTTTGAATTATTCATGGTACAGTTTTTTAGTGTTACATACTGATGCTTTAAGTTTCAACGTGAGATTTCTTCGTTGTCTATATTTGAGAAGAATTGTAAAATAATATGAAGGTTTGAAAGGTTAACTGTTGAATAGTTTTATTAACCTTTTGCAAAAATTGTAAATATTTGTTTTATATCAACTTGGAATATGGTTAATTTTAACTAATTATAATCGAACACAAATTAAATTTGTTCGAATAATCTATACCTACAAATAGAAACATAAAAAAGGGATAAATAGATACAATCACTTCGCTCCATCATCAGTTGAAATTTTGCTTTTAAGTATACGGAATGTAACATAATAAATATAAGATGATAAATAAAATGTAGTTTGCGAAACCTAAAAATAGATCTAAATCTTACATTCGTGATTTTTCAGTAATATATTAAAATTTGATTATACGCCTAGGCAACCTCTCAAGTGCAATCTTCAATAAGCTAATTGACCTTTATACATGCAATGCATACAAAATGAGTACAATGGAATAGCTTATAATATACTACATAATATAAGGGCGCATTAATGCAGTTTTCAACCAAAGGCTATAATTAACTGAAGAGATCTTTCGTTAATTATCACTTGATGTGTCCAAAAGCCACTCGGATGATAAAATAATATCATAATATTATTATCTGGTTTTATTTAAATAAAAAATAGCGTGTGTGCCGAGCACACGTGTCAGAAGTGAAATTTCTTTGGCAAGACTCAAAGATACAAAAAACGTCGCCTTACTCCATGACGTGACGGTATTGCCATGACGCGACCTTGAAATTTTACTCTCTAGTCTCTACGCGCCTAGAAGTTTCACTTCAAAAACTTAATAGGTATCGAAATGAGCTGTGGAAAATTTTGTTTTACTTTCTTTTGACAATCATCTTCAGCAATAGATTATTAAAAAGTAAGAAAAAGTACTTAACAGATCTAGCGCTAATAGAAATTAGCCCGCTTATAATTATATAAATGAAAATACTGTTGTTTAACATATTTTATTGTTTATTAAAGTGTTGTTTTTATCATACAGCAATCACTTTCGGATAACAACTTGTTTTCAAAGTTCTGTGATATATAAATCAAAGGAACTATGTACCGTTCTGTATTTCTTCCTGACCTAGCTCTAAACAACAAATATATTTGGTTCGCACCTCACAATATTGGTGAATGTAGGGCCGCAGGCATATCAATATAACGGTGATATGCAGACTCTGAAATTCTAGAACTTTCTCGAACTGAATGCATAGGCAATATGCATACTATCTTAAGATGTTGCTTTAGTTCAAATAAAAATCGAGTAAATGAACGAATAAATCCTACATAGTAAAATACCTAATATAATATTTTTAAATTTTCATTTTTGTATAATACCAAATTTAGAAAAAATCCGTGACAAAATCAGAGTCAAGTATTCCAAACGCATTCAGTAGATAATTATAATCATATTCAACGCTGTACTAATCCTATTAATCTTCTACCTACTTCTTTTATGTTCTTCTAAAGATTTCATTATAAGTATTATTAACACTTACTATAAAATATACTTGAAGTGCTGCCTTTAAAATGCTATGAAGTAAAAATCTAAAAAAAAATATTGACGTGAAACTTATCTAGGTTGTAAAAATTCGATGCCTAGTTGGTCCGTACAGCTAGATATTGCTGGCTTGATGCCAGAGCAAATAGCTCTGGTAAGGTAGAACGAAATGAGAAGAGACATAAATTTAAGGTATTTCAGGGAATATGTGACGAGCAAGTTTGCTCAGAGTGAGGTAAAGATTGATTTCAAATACGTGATCTGAATTCCTTTTTTTCTATTTGCCCAACGCGTTCCTGTGAATATTCTAAAAAAGACTGACGAAATATATGACAAACATATGAAGGGATTTTTGTGGGTTTACTGAATTGTAGATATATTTGTAGAGAAGAGTTGACAGCGAAGTTTTTCGGGATTAAAATATGTGCTGCTATTTTCAAACTAAGTTTCAATTAAAAGAAGCTATAAATCTATTTGATGTTATTCAAGGCCGATATCACATTGTACAAAATATTGATTTAATGCTCTAAATAAAAGGACGCGGTAATTATGTAAACAATTCACCCTCATTATATCCAGCAAATTAATCTTGACAAGACGGTTCTAATTTCAACATTCGAAACGGAGATCTCCAGGGACTTACCACTTAATAATTGGTACGATGTTATCACGTCATTAGCAAGGGTTTGTAACAGAACTTTGATAGCGTGTTTGAAAATATTCCCTCAGAAGCCAAGAGGAGGGTAAATATTAAACTGGCGGAGAATGTAATCTAACAGACACCACCCACGACAGGGAATATCAAAATCACGTCTAAGTTCGTAAAACAGTGGTAATAATTAATTCACGAACTGTAATTGGAGCGTTTATGAGGATTGGAGTACCTAGAACATTCGAACTTGCGAATTCGAATTTATAGATAATTGTTTAGTGTTTGAGTTTTGAGATCGTTATTCCGAGATTATTTTATTAAATTTAAAGTGTGATATGACAAATAGTTTACTTCGCCATTCAAACGATTAAATTAACTTCATGGCTAAAAGGACCATAATTATGGTACAAAAGACTTAAATCCTGCAGAAAAGACTTATTTCAAAGTGAATTCTCTTTTTAATTAAATTATTCAGCAAGTAGCAGACATTCATGAGAGGAGCATTTTCTTTGTACCTCTGTACAAAATCCACTTCTTTAACATAAAAGTGGCCGAGTGGGCGCTGAAATTTGGGTCAAGCGGTGGTCTGTATTGCCAGACACTCCTCGTCCCAAATGTCGCACCTCATTTTCCGACACTTAGCTCTATTAAATTCAACCTTAATAATCATAACAATCCCCGTCTCCACTGCGAAAACTGACCGTATACTAACAACATAGAGCTCCTTTCTCCGGGTCCCCTATTCGTGGATATGACATTCGGAATAAGGAAACATTCCTTTAAAAGCCCAGCTCTGATAGGTAGCATCAAAGAGCCGTAATATTAAGTATATCAAATACTACATGGAAAAAGTTACAGAGGTTTTTTAATATTCAGAGCATGTAACATACTTTAATATTTGTGGAGTGTCGTTGGGTTCGCAAAGTCGAAAGCAAAGAACGGCCTGAAAGGGATTCCGCTCAAGAAGCTCCTTTTATCCAATTGTTACGAGGGACTCAAGGCCAAATAATAATGAAAACGGTCAAGTACGCATCGAACCACGTTTGGAAAGTTTCCCCTCCTCAGACCAGCATAAGTTTTAATGAGCATCAAACTGTGAACGTCATTATGGAGAAAATTTATAAATATTTTTAATCGCATTAATTTTTTACATGTCTGTAAAATTATAATAACGTCTACATTAACTATTTTTCGCATTAATCAAGTACCATGTAGTTAATGAACAATTGTTAAAATTGCATGTGCTTTTATATTTATTACATACATAGATACTAAATCTACTCACAATAATATTATTTACAAAGTGCAAATAGTATCAGTGTTAATTTTCAAATTATTCGTGTAAGTCTACATGATATAGATTTTTTGTTAACAACCTAACAGTTTTATAGAGTACCTACGTTTAATTAAATTAAGTTCCACTTGAAAATAAAGGGCGCAATAAATTCCCTGTAAATTTGTGAACACTGCGTATAACGTATTAAAGTAATTGCCAAATAAGTGACATATCACACTAGCGGATTGCGAGCGGTTTCAAAGCGGAGCGGGTGCGCAACGAATACGTTGCGGTTGCGCAGCGAATTCGTTGCGGACGCGTGGCAGATGCGCAACGTTTACGTCGCAGTCATGTACACTCATTAACAAAATGGAATCCGTGCTGGTTGTTACTTATAACTTGTGATAGTATAATAATTATGAGATCATTATTTTTTACGAGTTTCATAACATGTTAATGTTTAGGGTATTGTTTTATCTATTAAATCTTGGTCGAAATGCAATCAGATAACTTAATTGCTCATTAAGAAAGTTCATTAGTGAAATAAATGTTAAAGCTCCTTAACTAAAACAGGGCTATCTTATTATTAGATAAATAGCAGTGAATAGAAAATTTTATCAAGCAACCAGCAACTCACTATCACTTTGCTCATAATTAGGTTCACAAAATCTCTTTATAACATACGTTGCTATGGGAGAGATTATACTGGTCAGTCGTTACATACTTTTGGAATGTATGGTACATTCTAAAAGTCCTAGTAATTCAATTTTATAGCACCTTTTTTTAACAACTCCAGTTGTTATTACATCTTTAGTTAACTGTTAAGTAAGTGCATTTCCACAGTACGGTTAAAAAATTGAGTGCTACAGAAACGATGGAAATATTGAATGGAAGTTAGGCAAGGCGGAAGGGCTGGCTTTTGTGCGAGAGTATACAAAATGACGCGTCCGCAACGAATTCGCTGCGCAACCGCGGCGTGTTCGTTGCGCGCCCGCAACGTATTCGTTGCGCACCCGCTCCGCTTTGAAACCGCTCGCAATCCGCTAGTGTGATATGGCACTAACTGTAACCCTTTTCTAATCGACGGTGACTAGACTTTGCTTTTATCCATACCATCGTCTAGACTCGGGTTCTTGTAGATAGAAATGTTTTAATGTGTAAAAAATAAAGTGACTGTTTTGTTAAACTACGAAAAATGTAGTTAAATTTGTTTGTTTATTTTGTGTTTATTTTTAAATAGAACTAGAATAGAAATAAACTTTTTAAAATGTTTATTTGGGATTTTTTTTAATTTTATTTCAAAGTGCTATATTAAACTCAACAATAATATTTCGTAGTCTATTGAAGTCATTAACTTCTTCTGATTTTACTTTTCATCATTCATAAAGAGATTATAAACACATATAAGAGTAGTCAGTCATGTGAAATGCTTTAATCCAGCTCTATAAAATTCGGGCAGTTTTTAATAATGAAAATGCATGTAAATATGCACAAAGTAATGGAGTTTGTAATGGATTTTGTTATTGGCTTTAACTTTAAACAGAAATTCATGTGATTTATGAAATACCTGTTTAAATTTTAATATCTGTAAGCAGTTAACGGTTGGTAAAAAATACATATATTTTCATTTTTATATTGAAAGCATTTAAATTTAATAAGCTTTTTATCTTATAGCTGTTATAAATATCGAGTATATTTTTTATAAACCGAGAACTGTAATATACCAATTCAAATATTGACAAAAAGTTTCAATTATATGTAAGCAAAAATCTAAAAGGAGATAAAAATATTTCTAATATTTTATGATGATATAAGAAAATTGCAATTAAATGACACATAAAGGAAAAAAAATACCAAGACGTAGATTTTCTATATTATTAAACTTGTTACATCTATGTTGAAAGTACAATCTATTTATTTCTCAAAAACTTATTCAAACATTATTGACTCAATAGCTCTGTTTATCTATGCTTGTAAAAATAATACATTATTACCTACACTCGTCTAACATACGCATATTTCTATTTAGCAATAAAACGAAAACGAACCGAGGAAAACTCCAAAACATAAATTCATTACATTTACATGAGCGTTTGCGATAACAAGAAAATATCGTGAAATTGTTAAAGCGATCGTAATAGTATCTTATAATGGAAAGAGGGTCTCATAACGGCAATTCATTCGAGCACACGGTTGTCATAAAATAAATTTAATTTTATTCAGCATCGGTTCCTTTTGCTGGCGACTGGTGGCTTCCGGCATCGATCGGATATAGGTATTGGTTCTAGTAGTGGGTGTTACGTTAATATCATTTTTTCGATCCTCCTGTTGCTGATAAAGGTCAAACACGGTATTGGATTCGTAAAAATATCAACGTATTTTTATTCTTTACGAAATCGAGTGGGAATACGTTGTATGTTATTGTATAAAAATGCTCTAAAATTATAATATAATAAGGTAACGGTCGTTTATCATTAAGTATAATGTTTTTTGAGATATTGTAGAATGACTTAAAATGTAAGCTGAGGACGTAAAGCCTAAGTTTAATCGGTTGGATGGTTTGATCCAAATCCTATCTTTGTTGTTGTTTTCAAACCGTTTTTAAAACTGAATCATTTACAAGTTAATTTTAGGCAATGTTCTAAAGAACAATATAATATTCTCAATTCACATTTTATTTGTAACTGACACCTTTTCTGTAAATAAGTCTTCGGGTACAATAATAACAATAATACATTAGATTTGTTAGTTTTCATTTATTGCCAGTGTTTCACGTGTCTTTTAATAAAGTAATAAACGTTAATCCGGGAATAACTGTGCAAATTAAATTAATTAACACAAATACATTCGTTCCTAGAACTTCAATGCAGCAGCAAATTTCTATCAGATCTGAAATACACTAATTCTCGCTAAAACCTAACAAGCGGTCAATTCTAATAAGTAATTATTCAAAATGCCTACTAATTTCTCGATGTAATAACGCGTATCGTCGCAGGCGCACCGCACACGATCCCGGATACGCACGCCACGCCACGCTATAAATTAAAGCTGTCATGTCATAACGAACGCTTTTTTTTTCTTTTATTGAATTTGCACTAAGGTAAGAACATACTAGTGTTATTTTACAGACTGAGTTATACTACAGATAATATAATAGTATAGGTTATGGTTATACTTTGTTTTGATGATATACATAGAGCAAGAATGATAAGAGATCTAAGATGCGGTGCATAATTTTGCACGACCATGTATTTTCATTTTATGACATATTTTTTTTATCTTTCAAGCTAATGTTAAGTAATAGTTAGTTAAAGATGTGAGCAATCCTATTGAAGCCAAAATATGTTTAGCTCTCTCAAATAAAAAAAAATGAATTATAATATGGTCATAAATTATGGTTTGAATTGGTAGTGGATTTCTAGTTTAATACAAGACAATCAGTACTCACCAAACTTAAACTTTTATAATCTCTTGCAATTTATCCAGTAAATACTTACAATATTTAGCTCTTAAAAGCAACTATAGTCTGCACTTAGCAGTATAATGTACGGTAAGTGAAGCGTGGTGCAGGGCGGGCGGCCACACGCCGACAACTGATCCTTCCTATGGTATTCATGTCTTTGGTTCTTTAATTATTTTTAAATTAATATTAAATACAGCGAGAAGTTAATGTAAGAAGTTATTTTTAACTTACTTTTTTGAGTTTGAATTTAATAAGCTTTATTTTTTTGTAGTAGAAGCAAAATATAGCGGGTAGCTTTTTGGGCGGTAGGCGTAAAAAAGTACACACACAATTAATTTACTCCATGCTATTTAATTGGTATTTATTTTTAAAAGTATAATAAATAATGCTATAAACCACCTACGTACTTACCGGACCATTTTCCCACAAAATTAACACTCAAACTCATAGTATAAACCAACAATTTCACTACTTTTTTTTTTTTACTTTGTCATTCATAACCTCTCTGGACTTCACTTTTACAAACTGTACAATGAATGAAAACACAGATTTATTGTCAATTAAAGAATCCATGGCACAGATGTCGGAGATGTTTAACAAAAGAATGCTGGAATTCCAAGAGGATCTTAAAAAAACATCCACTACCACTTCGTTGGCCAGTCCCCCGACTAGGTTGGCATCCGATTTTACAGCTTTCCGCTCCTTCGTTATAACATCCCTGCAATGTCTACAGACTCAGGTTGATTGCCTTTATAAGTTATATGACAATCAGGAGATGAGAAGTAGAAGGAAGATTTTATTGCTGCATGGTGTTCCGGAGCACAAAGATGAAAATGTGACCTCTGAAACTTTGAATGTATTATCCACCCACTTAAAATTGCCTAATTTGTCAAGCAATGGAGTGAGTCGCTGCCATAGGTTGGGAAGCCCCAAAGAGAACAAACCACGACCAATTCTCTGTAAACTCCGTAACTTGTCCGACAAGGAGCTCATCTGGTCATCCAAAATAAGTCTCAAGGGTACGGGAATCACTCTCTCGGAGTTTCTTACCAAAAGCAGACATGAGGTTTTTATGGCTGCTCGGGAACATTTTGGTGTCACTAAATGCTGGACAAGAAATGGCCACATATTTGTCATCGGATCCGGAGGTGTTCGCCATCGCGTGGAGAGTATCGCTGATTTTAAGCCTATATCTGCATCACAAGACAAACCCAATCCAGGTACCTCTGCTTCATCCCATATTTCCACCAAAGATAGTAAGATAGTCGTTCGCTCAAAAAGGCTTGTTAAAGGCACCAAATAACAATAGTACCAAATAATATAATATTTATTATGTACATTGTTCAAATGATCATCCTTTTCAATGTTTCCGTTTCTTCTATTATGTATTATTAGTTATTACCGTTTTTATCAATTGTCTTTATATGTTAGTTCCACCATTTGATACTACTATATAAATATTCAACGTCTATCTACCTTCTGCTATATTAAATTATGTTTTACTACCTTCTTTTTAATTAACTGCGTTTACTTTTATTTGTTTACGTTTTACAATTTGTATTCTGTTAAAAGTTGTCAACTGTCAAGTGTCAATTTATTGTCAATGTAAGTCTGTCAAATGTCAAATTCTTATTTTAAGATAATGTTGCCATTTGTAAATTAGCTCTTGGAATTGTCATTTACCTTTAAGTTTCGTTTTTTTTTTATTTTATTACTTTTTGGCTTGTATACTTGTTTAATTTATAGATAAATTCCGGAGAGTACGAGGTGTAAAGTATAAATACGTTTATTTTTATTTATTTTTTTTTAGCTGATATTAGTTATCTATTCTGTTTTTTTAAATATTATTTTATTTTTATTTTTTATTATATAAGTAGTATATTATTATTATTATTAATCTTTATATTTTTTATAATGTTAAATATCAGTTCTGAACATTCCGAGTATCATGATTGCAGTCAAACAACGTCACCGGATTCTTTAAGCAGCGATGAGAATAGTTTTCATAGTGCTTCCTCTCCCCTCTCCCTTGCTCTCCCTACTCTGTTTAATAATCTTCAGAAAAATTTTAATGTCGTTCACATTAATGCACAGAGCATTCCGGCTCACTTTCCTGATATGCTTGCATCATTCGTATCCAATAATATCCACGCTATCCTGGTTTCCGAATCATGGCTCAAGCCTTCCCTTCCTTCAGCCAATTATTCCCTTCCCGGTTTCCATCTTATCCGAAACGATCGTATTGGCAGAGGTGGTGGTGGAGTAGCAATTTATCTTCGGACTCATATCCCCTTCAAAATGATCCAATCTTCCTCCCAACCCCCTCCAAGCAATACTACCGAACATCTCCTTATAGAAGTCCAACTTCCTCATTCCAAAATTCTCCTCGGCGTCTTCTATAGTCCTTCTTTGACCAATAACTATTTCTCTTCCTTTGACCTTCTCCTTGATGACCTTACTCCTGAGTATAATCATCTTATTCTCATGGGCGACTTTAATACATGCTTACTTAAGAATGACCACCGAAGTAAGAAATTATACTCTCTCCTAAATTCACATAATCTCCATATACTGCCGCTTAATCCTACACATTTTTCTCCTGGCTGCTCCCCTTCCCTTCTTGATCTCATCATTGTCTCCTCTCCCCTTTCCGTATCCAAACATGGTCAGTGCTCTGCTGATGAATTTTCCTATCACGACCTCATCTTCTTATCCTATAAACTCCGTCCTCCTAAGCTCAAACCTTCATCTATCCTGCTGCGTAATTTTGCCGGTATGGATCACGACCAACTTCGACTTGATGCTTCTGAGTGTGATTGGCAAACAGTTTTTGACGCAGATACAATCGATCTCAAAGTGAACTTATTCAACGATATTATGCTCGCACTGTATGATAAACATGCTCCTTTAAGACCTGTTAGGAAAAAACACACACCTGCTCCGTGGCTGTCTCCAGAAATAAAATCCCTTCTTAGTAAAAAACATCGTGCTAAGACCAAACTGAAGATGGCCAAATCCACTGAGATGCAGGACAAATATAAAACTATACGTAATCGTTGCAACGTATTGTGTAGGGATGCACAAAGACGTCATATTCACAAGTCGGTCGAGAACGGCGACCCTGTTAAAATATGGAAATTTTTAAAATCTCTAGGAGTTGGTAAATCTTCCCATACCTTCCCTTCATGTAACATCAACCTGGATAATTTAAATTCTCACTTTGCTTCTTCATCTTCACTTAACGCCACTGTAAAAATTAACTCTACCCTTAATAATCTTTCTACCGCTTCTACTCCTGATTTTCCTCCGTTTATTTTTAAACAAAGTTCTGTTGATGAAGTTAAGAGGGCTATCCTGTCCATATCGTCGAATGCCATCGGTACTGATCTTATCAGTCGTAATATGATCATTCCTATCCTTGATATCATTATTCCCGTCATTACCCATATCCTAAATTTTTCAATCATCTCCGGAACTTTTCCTAGCTCCTGGAAGGATGCTCACATCATTCCCCTCCCCAAAAAACCTAATCCATCAAACTTATCCGATTTCCGTCCTATTTCCATCCTACCATTTTTGTCCAAAGTACTCGAGCGCCTTATCCATTCCCAGCTTAGCACTTTCCTTAACATTAATAATATCCTTAGTCCTTATCAGTCTGGTTTCCGTCCTGGTCATAGTACGACCACTGCACTTGTTAAAGTTACAGATGACATTCGTTACGGTATGGATAGCAAGCAACTCACAGTTTTAGCACTTCTTGATTTTAGCAATGCCTTCAACATGGTAAATCATGATATTCTGCTGAGTTTGCTTCGTCTCATTAACTTTTCATCGACAGTTCTTGATTGGTTTTCAAGTTACCTGGGCGATCGGCGGCAGCGTGTTTTGTTGGATGAAAAACAGTCAACTTGGTGCGCAGTTTCCGCCGGTGTGCCTCAGGGTGGCGTCTTGTCACCTCTTCTCTTTGCCATTTTCATAAATAATCTCACTTCTCAATTAACTTCTCCCTACCATATGTTTGCTGACGACTTACAAATTTATACCCATTCTACGCTCGATGAACTACCAAATGCTGTTCATTTTATTAACAATGAACTGGCTAAAATTGTCATTTGGTGCGATCAATTCGGCCTTAAGATCAACCCCGCAAAAAGCCAGGTTATTGTAGTTGGTAGTCCTTACCAAATATCTGAGGTTGACTGGGGTATATTGCCTGCTGTACATATTAACGGTGTTATAATACCTTTTAGTAAGCATGTTAAAAACTTAGGTATTCACTTAGATCAAACTTTATCTTGGTCTCACCAGATTCAAGAACTTGGTCGGAAATTTTACGCCGCGTCTAGTTCTCTACGACGTCTGCGTAACTTCTTACCCATACCGACAAAAATTATGTTAGCACAGTCCCTACTCCTTCCCATTATTGATTACGCTGATGCATGCTTTCCTGATTTAACAGTTGAGCAACTAGACAAACTTGAGCGACTTCAGAATTACGGTATTCGGTTCGTATTTGGTCTCCGTAAATACGACCACGTCTCCTCTTTCCGCAAGAAACTCAAGTGGCTCCCAATTCGTCTTCGCCGGAATGTGCATTATTTGCTTCTCCTGTACCGTATCCTTTTTGACCCTAAGACCCCCTCCTATCTTAAAACGAAATTCAACTTCCTGCATTGTGAAAGCTATTCTCTTCGTTCGGTCGATAGGCTTGTTCTGTCTACTCCTTTTCGTCGCACTCATTACTTTGGTAATTCCTTTACAGTCTCTGCTATAAACCTATGGAATGAACTGCCGATAAACATCAGACAAGCCCAATCCCTTGCTTGTTTTAAAAATCTCGTCCGAAATCACTATTTAAATTTGGCTTTTGACTCGGTATAGCATATTTATCTCATTATATGTATTATAATATGTATATTATTTCTTTAATGACTCCTTGTCCTTTGTCTTTTATTATTTTATATGTATATGTATTCATATGTATGTAAATGTATATATATATATATATATATAGGTATATATTTTTTTACTTATGTTATGTTTATTTTTGTTTATGTATGTGTTTATTTTATAGTGTTTAGTTTATCTATAATCTTTATTTAATAGTATTTTGTTATCTTTGTATAACATTATTATTTATTTATCTTTGCGTATACTTTCTACCTACCTACCTCCTATTTCTAGTTTATTATTTATCCTTTCTATCAGTTGGTTGCCTGGAAGAGATCACTCTTAAGTGATAAGGCCGCCTTCTGTGCTGTTTTTCTCTTAGAATAAGTTTTGTTTGTATTTTATGTATTTTGGCAGCACAATAAAGAGTATAAATAAATAATAAATAATAAATATAGTAAGCCGATACGATAGGTACCTATTTGATAATTTGAACATACATTCTATAAATATTACTTGGGAGTTGGTATTAAAAAACCTATTATTATACTTCATTGATCTAGGGAACACAATATTGCTACAATATTTTTATTTTAGATATTCAATTTGTTGAAAATATTATAGTAACATTAATTACTTCCCATTTCTATAGAAAATTCCTTACCACACAGAAAAATCAATTATGTCAATCATGATTGACGTTAGTTAATACGCGAGGAAAATTTCTCAAGAAACTAATTTAAAGTTAATTTAGCACTCCTGGTACACTTGCAAAGTTTCAGCAAAAAAAATAACTTCCGCGTTAACACTTTTTGTCTAGCAAGTTAGCTAAAAGTTCCCGCTAACTTTTAACAATATACAGTCCATAAAGAAAACATTTTCCAAATTAAATTAAGGCTAACTAGATGGCGCTACATGCCACTCGTATGAAGATGCAGATGTGAGTTTAAATTACTTTTTCCTTTTAAACGTAATTGTGTATTCAATAAACACGGCAAAGTTATCAAACTTACAATACCACGAAGCCACTTCGTGTGTTAGCTAAAGCTTGCAGCGGCAAGTTTAATTTGAAAGTTTCGGCAAAAAAGACGAACATTTATATAACCAATAATAAGTAGTAGTAGGCTAGAATCCTTTCCATGAATTTAGTGAAGATTAATAACGTTATAACTTCTTATGTACGTCTGTTCTCACACTCAGTTGATTTTGTCACTACCACCTATAAATTGATGGAAGCTTGGAGAACAATTGGATACTTTTATCGTACCTTTACCTTTTAAGAAAGGTAAAATAGAGAATAGAATATATTTTTCATGACAATGTGAATTAAAAACAAAAAAAACACCGTGCCGCGTGACATGCTACGTTGGACGCTCGCTATGCGATGGAGGGGCAATAGAGTAACATGGGTCGTGTTTTGTTTTCAAATACTTTTAAAACTTTAATTCAAATATTGGCTCAAGGCTTATTGAATCATGATGAAGAATTTTGAAATTTCCTCCAGAAAAATAAAGGACCTTACCAATTGATGTTCCTCTTCTTCCGTATAAACTTTGTGATTAACAAAATAAATGTAACTCTAAAACAACCAATTAACTTTGGATAACTTTTAGATATTTAGGAAACATTAAAAAATGTCAGTCACTTAATAATTAACTAGGTAACTAAAGTTAGTTGACAGTTTTATAGTTAATCACAAATCTTTATAAGGATTCATATGTGAATTTATGTAAGCGGTGAGGTGAACAGTTTAAGTTACCAGGCAACCCCTTAAATGTAAGGCTTCGATGAATGAGCTTTAAGGTAATGCCATGGTAATTTTTTCGACAGGGTAAATGAACGTTAAGCGTATCCATTACTAATAGTATTAAGTTTTGGTACTTTAAATATAATACCTATCTACTGATACAAAAAAGGTATGATAATAATGTATTTTCTATTTCTTGAAAGATTGCACAAAAAATCTTGACTTAAGTCTAAGTAATTATTCTAACGAATGTGTACATGTGACATGTGACTTTTTACATTTCTTGAACCTGTCGTGAATCCCTTCATTTATTACTGGTAAATAGTTGTGTTAAACAACATTTTCCTTTCATAACATCCCAGCAAGTGATTTACTATACCAGAATTCAATTTATCAGAAAATTATTTTCACCTTTGTCTTTCTTACTCTAAGCGAAGACGCAGAACTAATTTTCAAATATATAGCGACGGCTTAAACCCGGAGGAAGGACATAATATATCACGCTATAGGAGGTCTTTGACCGAAACAAAATACATGGTTTAATGTAAGGCTTTGGGTTGACCTTATTTTAAAAATTGTTAAGAAACTTATAAGAACCAATTGCTTTAGTCTTTTCTGTATTATAATAAGAAAAATCTTCTCTAAATTGTGTTAAAATGCCCATCGTGCTCCAAAATGTAATTAGAATATTTATCTGTTCTACAGCACCGAATTAAATAAATGTTAAGTCACATTTAACAAACATACCCTACATTCTACAACATTAAACACCGTTTATCATCATACATTCTCGAATGTTCCATGGATCTTTCACCTATAACTACTAACTTTAACATGCCGTTCCACACCGCCAGTCAAGCTGATGTTACTCCATCAGCTCGCGATAGAAAATAAAATCCGATTCGAGTACGAGCGATAGCAAAAAGCTGCCAGCGAAATTGACTATCTACATGAATATTTCACTCCTTATTCCGTAACGTATAAATTATTTATAAAACGGAAGATAATGTGATAAAATTTTACATTTGAATGTGTGGTGTCGTGTGTTTTTATGATTAGTAGTAGATGGCTCATTTTCGCCCCTAAAGTATCTATGTATATTGATATTTTATTAACATATTGTATCTTTTAGCAACATAAACACATTTGAAATATTTTGCATTGCATTCTTGGAAATTTCTTATTGCCTTAGAATTTCTAATAGAAAGTCAATCTTAAACCTAATTAAGTATAGATATTAATTTACATTAGAGCGATAATAATTAAAAAACATGTTTATTTTGGACAGGTACCTATTAAAATAAATTGGTGAAAGACATAACGATCACTAACAATATTATACCAGATAACAACTTATTATTACAAGGTACATAAACTTCATAAATCTTTTAAATTAGACTTGCTATTACAATTCAAATAAATAATTTAATTTTATCACAAAACAAATTAAAATTACTAAACAACAGTTCTACAAATAGCTTGCCTTTGTCACTAAATGCATTACAAATTCAACTAAGGGTAAAGACGCTGCCACGGTCTAAAATACACATAGCTCGGAGCAATTTTTCCAATTTCAAAACCATTCCACTATCGAATTGGACGCATCCGTGTGATCGAAAAGGCTTGTTTGAAATTTACATAACCATTATATTGTGAAAAGGGTAGATGCAATCAATCTACAACAAATATTTACGATTCGTTAAAAAACGCGTTAAAACTCAAATATTTAAATGTATTAATGGTAGTTAGCTTGTATGCATATGTTGCAATGTCTGAATGAATACATCAATGGAAACACATTTTCGCGTTTATGAAACAAACAAAAATTTTACATTTAACAAATTATATTAGGTAAGTGTATTCTTTAATAAATGCCTTCACAAAAACCATAAAATCTCCTAAGTGCGTACTTTTTTATTTAACAATTTAAATCAATCTATCCACGTAAAACAACGCACAGAGGTCGAAAGCTAACCGTTCCCCATAAATATGACTAGTAATTGGTGTAATATGAACCATTAACATTTAATAAGAGGAGCAAAGCGGCCGACTCGGACAACAAAAAGTTTGTTCATGCCCATATATTAAGTTAATGGCCGCTGGCACTAAGCAAGCCCTTGACTTAACGATGTGGCAGGCACGAAATAAATTTAAATTGGTTGACCAATGGGCGCTAGTGGTCTCTTAAACAGTGCGACTAAAAATGCAGCCAGATTTTAGGTGATAAAGACTTGGTCCGTCATTAATTTGGATCTCGCATGATTTTTTTGGTCACAGTACTTTCGGTAGTTGCACGTAAACCATTTTAGGAGAATTTTATGAAATATTTTTCTCAATGCATTTCTTTAATGAACTTTGAATGCCTTTTTCTTGACATTAACCTAGATTTCTTATTTTATTTCAGATGCTGCGCTGAAACTAATCATCTACTACTATAGATTCTGCATAAAAATAAATATTCTTCGTTTATTTGAATTGGTTGCGCATAATTATTATCTACCAGAGGAATATAGCGATACTTTATTATTATTTTAACCTACTCAATTAAAAATTGTATAATTAATCGTTATAATATAATAAATCATTAATTGAATATGAGTAACAATTATTTTTAACTTTTTATGTAGAACGTAGTCGGTCCTCAATGTTCTGCCAGATCGAAGCTTTTTTATAAGCTTATTACGAGTCTTACCCACTTCTTTCTTCTACTGTTGTCTTTAATTATAATTTAAATACAAGTTACTGTGATATTATATAAAACTTGAGTTTAAAATAAACGATCATATAAGTGTTGTGGGATATAATATTGTATTTAATGTAGTTTATAATATATTTGCACGCTCAATTACGAGCAGAATGTTTAAGGATCTATATTATCTGTATCTACAAACATCTTTGTAATTCTACATTCTGCAAATAAAGCAATTTGAATTTGAATTTGAATTTGAATTTTATAGATATTAGATAAAGTCACAAAACATAGTGAATTTATTGAGTTGCCTTGAAAGCTCGCTCTAGCAGCGAATACTTAGTAGATACAAACGTATTCCAAACAACATGCTATCATTTAATATACAATTTATACCTAATATAACCTCTTGATCAAACTGCATTTTACATAGGTTTTATAAATAAATAAACACATAATTCATTAGCTCTACTTTCATTTATTTATAAGTATTTTTTTTGTACGCTCTATTGTTCAATATTAATGAAATATTAAATATTATCATCATCAGCAAAGGTTAGGGTAAGGTGTGCCTGTATGTAACGTTTCGTTGAGTTTCAATATAGTGTGTTATTATGTATTTGTAATTCAATCAAATGTGACCAAGAATGTGACACACACAGTGACACACATTAACAGATTACGTATTTGTGAACTATTGAAAATCTAGACAAGCGTTATTTAGGTCACAGCATTATATATAGTGTTGTTATGTATTTTATTATAATACTAGCTTTCCGCCAACGGCTTCGCCCTCGTTTTCATGGAAAAACCCGCAAAGTTACCGTTCCCATAGAATTTCCGGGATAAAACCTATCCTATGTGTTAAATCAAGTTACCCTCTATATTTGTGTGCTTAATTTTATTGTAATCGGTTCAGTAGTTTTTTTTTGTGAAAGAGCAACAAAAATACACACCTACACATACACATACATCCATTCTCACAAACTTTCGCATTTATAACATTAGTAGGATAGATAAATAGTCAGCAAGTAATTCAAATACATATATGTATAATATTAACATTAAGTAGCTCTCTGACTCATGCGCTAATCAAAGGACTTAAAGATTCAGATTAATCTACAAAGGTCTTGAAGGACTAAATTCTACGTATACATACATAACAATTCAAACATTGCGTTGATAAAATACAAAAAAAGATTTGGGATACAAAATACTGTTGCTGTAGGAAATGTTAAATCTTTCTATGTAAATAACATTACCAATACAAGAAAATATTGACTTGTATAATGTTAACATTGTTCAAGTCTGTAAATGTTGCCTAATAAAATTAGTCGGTCTCTTAACTTGCTTCTTAGCTGACGAAATAAAGGGATAGATAAAAGGGTAAGACAATTCAATACAATACCTAGTAACAATGTAGAAAGCCACAAACTAAGTAGGGATTCAGGTAATGAAGGTAGCTAATGTATTGCTCGACATTCATGAATGTATCTTGTATGTTTAGCTTGGAATAAGTAGTTGTTATATATTTTAAGAGTCTTAAGAAAGTGTAAAAAAGAGAAAGAAAGACTTGTAATAGCTTGCTTTAGCTTTCATAAATCATTAGAAACTTATGTATCAGAGTGACATACTTACTAATAAAAATAAATAGTCACAGTAAAAAGAACTATTGATCGATGTACCCTTCTATAATCTATCAACTGGTCCTCATATAAAAGGAGTACGTACTATAAAATGTTGATCCGCTTTAATGTACTTACTAATATATTTAAGCTGCCAATAGTTAAGCGATTATGATGCATCACACGGCCCCATTGATGTCTCGCTCGATCAACAACCAGACGCCATTGTAATGGATGTACGCTTTTAAATTTTAGTTTTATTGAATAAAAATATAATATTTTTAATCGACGCCTCGCCTGTATTTTTATAATTATTTTTTAGAGATTAAAAAATGTTAATATAGAAACGTGACTAAAAGTTTTTAACAACATTTGCATTCGGTCGAAAATTGGCAATCAAGAAGATATGCTAATTATTCATGGATATGTAAAAAATATAATATACTATATTATATAGTCATTACAGATATAATATAATAGCCATTACAGATATAATAACATTAAATTAAAATTACATTAAGATATTATAATAGCCATTACAGATATATCTAATACTGTAGGTATATTTCAAGTATTAATATATTTTATAATCAGCTTTATCAAGTAGAAATAATAAGTATTATGACAGTTTTTAATATTATAACCTAGACCGTATCAATACATTAATACACAGAAATAGCATACATTACGTAAAACGTTCCCATATAAGTAAATTACGCAGATAAAGAAAGCCACTAATTTCGTTCACCAGCTGCATACGAGAGCTAATTTTAAATAATTTTACATAATAGAAAGGCAGTCCAAACAAGGAAATGTTCAATCGCAATTACTGAAAGCGTATATCAATGAGGTACAACGCTTTGTATGGAAACGAGAATTTACTAAGCACGACGGTAGGTATAGACACTGAAATTGAAAAGCTGCTAAAATTCAACCACTTAATGAGCAACGCTAATTTCTTTCAGTCTTTATTATACAGCGACGTTGGCTTATCTAGAGGCAGGGTTGGAATGGGACGTATTTGTTTTATGTCAAAGACTGCCTTTTTTGTAAATTGCTCGAATTGAACCAACTTATAATGTGGTAGAGTCAAGTTGCAATCAGAATCCTAGATCAGTCTGTAAATTAGTGAAGAATAGAAACAAACTCGTAATAGATATTAATTATAAAATAAAAATTAATCAAACCTCTCTCAGCACTAATTACTAAATGAACATCACTTATGTTTCATTACACCGTACAAGAAAAAATTAAACAGAAAATTCTCCGTTAACATTAACAACTAAACGGTCGTAGAAAAGCGATTAGGCATCATACCCTTATGAGTGAACAGGGCATTATATCTCGAGAATTCCACATAAATTACATTATACTTTATCTCACTCGTACACGTTTATTTAATAGATGTGAGTAATTTTGTTTGGACACTTAACGATACAAATGCTTTGTCTTAAAATAAAAGAAAGATTATAATGTTATTGATCGACTTACATTGTTTATTAATCTAGTTTGATAAAGGTTGTAGGGCCTCAAATAGTCTGTTATATGGTAATTCGGATCTGTTGAACGTCTCGCTCGAAATCCCTATCTCCTGTAGTCAGGTATACCTGGCTGTAATTATCCGTCGTGCGACAATTTATTGTGGCAAAATTATCTTTGTTGACCCACGCGCCGTTGTTGCATTTGTTTTCTTCATAATGATATTAACATAAGTTGGTTATTGATGGCGTCTTTGGAAAATATTTTGTAATACTAAACTAGTGATAGTTTATATTAAAGGAAGGATGTACAGATATTATGTTTAATGGTTAACAAACATGAATAGGTACTCAATTATGAGATGTGTTTTTCAAATCGGTTTGTTAATCAGTCTTTCAGGTATTAGAAAAGATAAATTGTAAATTGAAGAGTCCGTCGACTGCTGAAATTAATGATAAGGTAAATACAGTAATGTTTGCAATAAGTATTATGATTATGAACACACATAGCAATTCTATTCATGATAATAGAAGTTTTCTATTATAAAGTTTTTCAGACATGAACAACAACTGAATGGTGCACATAAATTTAAAAAAACAAACAAAATCCAAGACTCATTTCGTACTCTCGCATAAATAAAAACATAAATGGTAGAAAAAGTTACAGTATAGTTTCAAAACGTTAAATATCTAAACTTTAAGTCAATCCAGTCTCAAAAGAGTCGTTGGAATGTGAATCATAGCGTGCAACCGTCTTACTTCAAGCTGAAACAGTGTTAAAAAGCTTAAAGTTGTATAAAGTTGATTCACAAACTTACAAATCAAAAAGGCACCGTCTATTTCTCAGCAAGTGTCGTATAAATAACGTTAGTGCACTTTAATATTTCCCCTCGCTTCATCGTTATTTTCATTTCTGTTATTTTTAATACCTGCGAGTTGCGACAATAAACTCATTCCGGCGTTTGTTAAAATTATAATACGACTTCGAATGCACATGCAGTCTTCATCTCGATTGTATTACGTTGAGTATCATAACTCGTTTGTTAAAGATTTATGATTCGCTTATAACTCGGTAGCAGAAGCTTCATTGTCATTTGTATAACAAAGTGCTAAAGTTTGATTCATGGTGGCAGCAATATGAGTCGGTCACGACAGTGCGACGCGACCGTCCTCACCGTCACGACGTACTGTTTGCTTTGCTCGGAATTCGCAATGCGCCCTGCCTTGTAGTCTGTTTGCAAAACAAATATCAAAATTATTAACTGGCAGAACATTACGTTTAACCTTCTAACTAACCCTTCTCTCTAAGTGTAAATATTTAGATAACACGCAAATTAACGACTAGTAAATATTCAAATATTATCAGAGCTGTAATTTCTTTTACAAATCCACCGGGAGTCAATAAAAATCAGCGAATTTCGCAGACACTTTTAACTTAATCACTTCATTTTGGGGCGAAATTGAAAACCTAGCCGGTTATAAATTCATCCCGAGAACTAGATCAATATGAGCGTCGTACGGCTGATTCGAATAATAGTCACGTTAACTTAATTGCGAATTACTAAATGAATTGGATAGAATTTATATGTATGTGTACACTTGTTTGTCGTACTTATTAAGTACAAGACGTACCTAAACATTTTGATTATAATACAAATATATTTGATACTCTAACTGTCCAACTTTACACTTAAGCAAGAAACTCGATAGGTAGTCTTTTAAAAGTTTATTTATCCACACAGTGTACTGCACAACTAAATTCAATGGCTGCCTAACAACCGACCTAATTCAGGCAAAGCATATTCTTAAAAGCTATCATATTAAAGACCCTTTGTCTTTCATTACAACATCAAAAAAACATTCAATACAACACTATAACACAAACAAATTATGTTGTCCACTATAGGTTTGACTTACCGCAGTCATGGGTTACGTAATGTAACGCTAATGCTGCATGCATTTTTAATTCATGTCAAGAGTCCCAAGGCACCGTGGGGTAAGTGCATCGGCTGTCGCGGCGCAGTCTATGCCCGAACATGTCAACGCTGACAGCCAATTTAAATTAGCTGTTTTAGCGCTACGCTATTTCCAGCAAAATAAAGGTAAAATGGAACAGGGAACCGGGAATGGATATTATTCAAACATTTTCAGATGAAGATCGGTCGACCGTTTTGGATTATGTGCTATTATTGTCGCTGATGTCATTATTGATAAATTATATTTGATTTAATGTAGAATGCATTTAGGGAAATAAGTGGTAATGCCCTAAAGTATATATAATGTGCTTTCTTAATAATTGTTGTTTTGAATCTGACTCTAAAAGTTGAGCAGCCAATTTATAGAGTCGTCGAACTAAGGCGTCGTAAATCTGATATGTTGAACTAATTATACAATGGTAATTTCATCTTATTTCACATTTCAAAATATACATAGTAATTATAATACATACAATAAAACAAAGGAAATCCTATAAAAACTACTAATCAATTCAACGTCAATCTCTACTTGATGTCACTGATATAAGTTTTATTTATGCCCGTTGGTGTACAATCCATTTCACGGACGCTTGTTTTTTAAAAAAATTCACTCGTAAAATAGTAAATCTAGTGCACAGCTACCAAATGGATTTGAAAATACGCTTAAATCTTTGTGAAACACAATCAAAAAAAAATGAGTAAACGGTTTATGGTCTGTGAAGCTTTGCACTGCAGTTGTATTATTTTTTATTTGTATTATAGTTGACCTAATAATATTTTTAGCATAAAAATAAAATGAGTTGAGATTGTGGATCGACTATTAGTATTCTGATTACGAAAATAATGTTCCATTATCTCATGGTTTTTTCTAACGTACAAACTGCAAAAGCTGAAATGTCCAAAAGAGAAAGCCATCAACGAAAATATATGCCTGGTTTAGTTATAGCTCCATAAATCGCGAAAATTATGCAAGCTTCGCAATCACCCATATCGGGCTTTGATGGTGACGTTTATTTTTCAAATAACGACATACTTCAACAATAATATTTATTTTGAATAGTTCACAAATTCAATTAAATTCTGCATTGCAATTTGGCCGTGTTTACATTGACATGGCCTATAATAATACTGGTTGAGCGCGACAAAAATATTACATTGAAATGGTGCCAACTGGATATTTTTAACTTTTTATGTAGAACGTAGTCGGTCCTCAATGTTCTGCCAGATCGAAGCTTTTTTATAAGCTTATTACGAGTCTTACCCACTTCTTTCTTCTACTGTTGTCTTTAATTATAATTTAAATACAAGTTACTGTGATATTATATAAAACTTGAGTTTAAAATAAACGATCATATAAGTGTTGTGGGATATAATATTGTATTTAATGTAGTTTATAATATATTTGCACGCTCAATTACGAGCAGAATGTTTAAGGATCTATATTATCTGTATCTACAAACATCTTTGTAATTCTACATTCTGCAAATAAAGCAATTTGAATTTGAATTTGAATTTGAATTTTATAGATATTAGATAAAGTCACAAAACATAGTGAATTTATTGAGTTGCCTTGAAAGCTCGCTCTAGCAGCGAATACTTAGTAGATACAAACGTATTCCAAACAACATGCTATCATTTAATATACAATTTATACCTAATATAACCTCTTGATCAAACTGCATTTTACATAGGTTTTATAAATAAATAAACACATAATTCATTAGCTCTACTTTCATTTATTTATAAGTATTTTTTTTGTACGCTCTATTGTTCAATATTAATGAAATATTAAATATTATCATCATCAGCAAAGGTTAGGGTAAGGTGTGCCTGTATGTAACGTTTCGTTGAGTTTCAATATAGTGTGTTATTATGTATTTGTAATTCAATCAAATGTGACCAAGAATGTGACACACACAGTGACACACATTAACAGATTACGTATTTGTGAACTATTGAAAATCTAGACAAGCGTTATTTAGGTCACAGCATTATATATAGTGTTGTTATGTATTTTATTATAATACTAGCTTTCCGCCAACGGCTTCGCCCTCGTTTTCATGGAAAAACCCGCAAAGTTACCGTTCCCATAGAATTTCCGGGATAAAACCTATCCTATGTGTTAAATCAAGTTACCCTCTATATTTGTGTGCTTAATTTTATTGTAATCGGTTCAGTAGTTTTTTTTTGTGAAAGAGCAACAAAAATACACACCTACACATACACATACATCCATTCTCACAAACTTTCGCATTTATAACATTAGTAGGATAGATAAATAGTCAGCAAGTAATTCAAATACATATATGTATAATATTAACATTAAGTAGCTCTCTGACTCATGCGCTAATCAAAGGACTTAAAGATTCAGATTAATCTACAAAGGTCTTGAAGGACTAAATTCTACGTATACATACATAACAATTCAAACATTGCGTTGATAAAATACAAAAAAAGATTTGGGATACAAAATACTGTTGCTGTAGGAAATGTTAAATCTTTCTATGTAAATAACATTACCAATACAAGAAAATATTGACTTGTATAATGTTAACATTGTTCAAGTCTGTAAATGTTGCCTAATAAAATTAGTCGGTCTCTTAACTTGCTTCTTAGCTGACGAAATAAAGGGATAGATAAAAGGGTAAGACAATTCAATACAATACCTAGTAACAATGTAGAAAGCCACAAACTAAGTAGGGATTCAGGTAATGAAGGTAGCTAATGTATTGCTCGACATTCATGAATGTATCTTGTATGTTTAGCTTGGAATAAGTAGTTGTTATATATTTTAAGAGTCTTAAGAAAGTGTAAAAAAGAGAAAGAAAGACTTGTAATAGCTTGCTTTAGCTTTCATAAATCATTAGAAACTTATGTATCAGAGTGACATACTTACTAATAAAAATAAATAGTCACAGTAAAAAGAACTATTGATCGATGTACCCTTCTATAATCTATCAACTGGTCCTCATATAAAAGGAGTACGTACTATAAAATGTTGATCCGCTTTAATGTACTTACTAATATATTTAAGCTGCCAATAGTTAAGCGATTATGATGCATCACACGGCCCCATTGATGTCTCGCTCGATCAACAACCAGACGCCATTGTAATGGATGTACGCTTTTAAATTTTAGTTTTATTGAATAAAAATATAATATTTTTAATCGACGCCTCGCCTGTATTTTTATAATTATTTTTTAGAGATTAAAAAATGTTAATATAGAAACGTGACTAAAAGTTTTTAACAACATTTGCATTCGGTCGAAAATTGGCAATCAAGAAGATATGCTAATTATTCATGGATATGTAAAAAATATAATATACTATATTATATAGTCATTACAGATATAATATAATAGCCATTACAGATATAATAACATTAAATTAAAATTACATTAAGATATTATAATAGCCATTACAGATATATCTAATACTGTAGGTATATTTCAAGTATTAATATATTTTATAATCAGCTTTATCAAGTAGAAATAATAAGTATTATGACAGTTTTTAATATTATAACCTAGACCGTATCAATACATTAATACACAGAAATAGCATACATTACGTAAAACGTTCCCATATAAGTAAATTACGCAGATAAAGAAAGCCACTAATTTCGTTCACCAGCTGCATACGAGAGCTAATTTTAAATAATTTTACATAATAGAAAGGCAGTCCAAACAAGGAAATGTTCAATCGCAATTACTGAAAGCGTATATCAATGAGGTACAACGCTTTGTATGGAAACGAGAATTTACTAAGCACGACGGTAGGTATAGACACTGAAATTGAAAAGCTGCTAAAATTCAACCACTTAATGAGCAACGCTAATTTCTTTCAGTCTTTATTATACAGCGACGTTGGCTTATCTAGAGGCAGGGTTGGAATGGGACGTATTTGTTTTATGTCAAAGACTGCCTTTTTTGTAAATTGCTCGAATTGAACCAACTTATAATGTGGTAGAGTCAAGTTGCAATCAGAATCCTAGATCAGTCTGTAAATTAGTGAAGAATAGAAACAAACTCGTAATAGATATTAATTATAAAATAAAAATTAATCAAACCTCTCTCAGCACTAATTACTAAATGAACATCACTTATGTTTCATTACACCGTACAAGAAAAAATTAAACAGAAAATTCTCCGTTAACATTAACAACTAAACGGTCGTAGAAAAGCGATTAGGCATCATACCCTTATGAGTGAACAGGGCATTATATCTCGAGAATTCCACATAAATTACATTATACTTTATCTCACTCGTACACGTTTATTTAATAGATGTGAGTAATTTTGTTTGGACACTTAACGATACAAATGCTTTGTCTTAAAATAAAAGAAAGATTATAATGTTATTGATCGACTTACATTGTTTATTAATCTAGTTTGATAAAGGTTGTAGGGCCTCAAATAGTCTGTTATATGGTAATTCGGATCTGTTGAACGTCTCGCTCGAAATCCCTATCTCCTGTAGTCAGGTATACCTGGCTGTAATTATCCGTCGTGCGACAATTTATTGTGGCAAAATTATCTTTGTTGACCCACGCGCCGTTGTTGCATTTGTTTTCTTCATAATGATATTAACATAAGTTGGTTATTGATGGCGTCTTTGGAAAATATTTTGTAATACTAAACTAGTGATAGTTTATATTAAAGGAAGGATGTACAGATATTATGTTTAATGGTTAACAAACATGAATAGGTACTCAATTATGAGATGTGTTTTTCAAATCGGTTTGTTAATCAGTCTTTCAGGTATTAGAAAAGATAAATTGTAAATTGAAGAGTCCGTCGACTGCTGAAATTAATGATAAGGTAAATACAGTAATGTTTGCAATAAGTATTATGATTATGAACACACATAGCAATTCTATTCATGATAATAGAAGTTTTCTATTATAAAGTTTTTCAGACATGAACAACAACTGAATGGTGCACATAAATTTAAAAAAACAAACAAAATCCAAGACTCATTTCGTACTCTCGCATAAATAAAAACATAAATGGTAGAAAAAGTTACAGTATAGTTTCAAAACGTTAAATATCTAAACTTTAAGTCAATCCAGTCTCAAAAGAGTCGTTGGAATGTGAATCATAGCGTGCAACCGTCTTACTTCAAGCTGAAACAGTGTTAAAAAGCTTAAAGTTGTATAAAGTTGATTCACAAACTTACAAATCAAAAAGGCACCGTCTATTTCTCAGCAAGTGTCGTATAAATAACGTTAGTGCACTTTAATATTTCCCCTCGCTTCATCGTTATTTTCATTTCTGTTATTTTTAATACCTGCGAGTTGCGACAATAAACTCATTCCGGCGTTTGTTAAAATTATAATACGACTTCGAATGCACATGCAGTCTTCATCTCGATTGTATTACGTTGAGTATCATAACTCGTTTGTTAAAGATTTATGATTCGCTTATAACTCGGTAGCAGAAGCTTCATTGTCATTTGTATAACAAAGTGCTAAAGTTTGATTCATGGTGGCAGCAATATGAGTCGGTCACGACAGTGCGACGCGACCGTCCTCACCGTCACGACGTACTGTTTGCTTTGCTCGGAATTCGCAATGCGCCCTGCCTTGTAGTCTGTTTGCAAAACAAATATCAAAATTATTAACTGGCAGAACATTACGTTTAACCTTCTAACTAACCCTTCTCTCTAAGTGTAAATATTTAGATAACACGCAAATTAACGACTAGTAAATATTCAAATATTATCAGAGCTGTAATTTCTTTTACAAATCCACCGGGAGTCAATAAAAATCAGCGAATTTCGCAGACACTTTTAACTTAATCACTTCATTTTGGGGCGAAATTGAAAACCTAGCCGGTTATAAATTCATCCCGAGAACTAGATCAATATGAGCGTCGTACGGCTGATTCGAATAATAGTCACGTTAACTTAATTGCGAATTACTAAATGAATTGGATAGAATTTATATGTATGTGTACACTTGTTTGTCGTACTTATTAAGTACAAGACGTACCTAAACATTTTGATTATAATACAAATATATTTGATACTCTAACTGTCCAACTTTACACTTAAGCAAGAAACTCGATAGGTAGTCTTTTAAAAGTTTATTTATCCACACAGTGTACTGCACAACTAAATTCAATGGCTGCCTAACAACCGACCTAATTCAGGCAAAGCATATTCTTAAAAGCTATCATATTAAAGACCCTTTGTCTTTCATTACAACATCAAAAAAACATTCAATACAACACTATAACACAAACAAATTATGTTGTCCACTATAGGTTTGACTTACCGCAGTCATGGGTTACGTAATGTAACGCTAATGCTGCATGCATTTTTAATTCATGTCAAGAGTCCCAAGGCACCGTGGGGTAAGTGCATCGGCTGTCGCGGCGCAGTCTATGCCCGAACATGTCAACGCTGACAGCCAATTTAAATTAGCTGTTTTAGCGCTACGCTATTTCCAGCAAAATAAAGGTAAAATGGAACAGGGAACCGGGAATGGATATTATTCAAACATTTTCAGATGAAGATCGGTCGACCGTTTTGGATTATGTGCTATTATTGTCGCTGATGTCATTATTGATAAATTATATTTGATTTAATGTAGAATGCATTTAGGGAAATAAGTGGTAATGCCCTAAAGTATATATAATGTGCTTTCTTAATAATTGTTGTTTTGAATCTGACTCTAAAAGTTGAGCAGCCAATTTATAGAGTCGTCGAACTAAGGCGTCGTAAATCTGATATGTTGAACTAATTATACAATGGTAATTTCATCTTATTTCACATTTCAAAATATACATAGTAATTATAATACATACAATAAAACAAAGGAAATCCTATAAAAACTACTAATCAATTCAACGTCAATCTCTACTTGATGTCACTGATATAAGTTTTATTTATGCCCGTTGGTGTACAATCCATTTCACGGACGCTTGTTTTTTAAAAAAATTCACTCGTAAAATAGTAAATCTAGTGCACAGCTACCAAATGGATTTGAAAATACGCTTAAATCTTTGTGAAACACAATCAAAAAAAAATGAGTAAACGGTTTATGGTCTGTGAAGCTTTGCACTGCAGTTGTATTATTTTTTATTTGTATTATAGTTGACCTAATAATATTTTTAGCATAAAAATAAAATGAGTTGAGATTGTGGATCGACTATTAGTATTCTGATTACGAAAATAATGTTCCATTATCTCATGGTTTTTTCTAACGTACAAACTGCAAAAGCTGAAATGTCCAAAAGAGAAAGCCATCAACGAAAATATATGCCTGGTTTAGTTATAGCTCCATAAATCGCGAAAATTATGCAAGCTTCGCAATCACCCATATCGGGCTTTGATGGTGACGTTTATTTTTCAAATAACGACATACTTCAACAATAATATTTATTTTGAATAGTTCACAAATTCAATTAAATTCTGCATTGCAATTTGGCCGTGTTTACATTGACATGGCCTATAATAATACTGGTTGAGCGCGACAAAAATATTACATTGAAATGGTGCCAACTGGATATGGGCCTATTTTTAAATAGACAGAGATAAATTTACACATTCATTATGGTAATTATTTAGGAGTAAAGAATTTGGAATATTAATTGTTCTAGAATGAGATAGAATATTGCGGACGCTTATGAGTGCTTACCTATGAGCCGCGTTTGACGGTAAACCATGATTGTTATTAATATTGGATATGCTTCCTATAACGAAAGACACTTTAATTACGATAACAAAAGTATATTTGGAAGTAACCTAACAAGATTATCAATTCTCAGCAAATGTAACGATAGCAGTCCATTTTAGGTAGAGTCCCGGCAAGCCTTGTTCTGCCTTACTGTTATCACTTAGGCGCATGAAAAATAGATGTTGGCCAATTCTCAAATCTACTAATAGGTAGGTAGGTACTCAAATTTCATGAAATTCAGTCCAGCCGTTTAGGAGGAGTATGATAACATTCTAAAACGAGAATTTAGTATATAAGATTTCTTATACATGTGCCATATGATTTATGGGTATGGGTCCATTTTAAAATTACCACGATATCAAGGCATGTAAATTTCAATTACCAGAGTATCATAGAGTCGTGAGTATTTAGAATTAACTACCGCTTCAAACGGTAATGTGCTTTCTAATTCACGACGGACCTGAAATTATAATGTGGATAGATTATAGCTCGGCTTCATAGCTAAGAAGTTTAACTAATTACCAGTTAGTTGAAAGATTACGTCATTTGTATTCTTGTCACTTGACGAGCGGACTGTAAACTTCTTTGGACAGTTCGGACTGTGGTATTGAACATGTGTGATGAATAATTATACTTATACTACAGTTAATTTGTTCCGCATTTGCAAATTAATCAAGAGTACTTATTTTAATAAAGAGCGAGATTAGACAGCTTAAGGTTAGGACTATAAGAATTAAAAATATCTAAGTTGTAGAGATTTTTGTTATATCTGCATTTTCTTAAAAAAAAAACTACCTACCTGAAATAAAACCTTGTGCATTGTTAAAGTTACCTACTCTTGTTGATAGTGTATCACAAAATGTTGTTAATTTCTTTGTATTTCCCCTTATTTGCACTTAATTTTCCATTTTCTCCGATTCATTCATCCATTTCTATCTATTAAATTTAATAATTATACTAACACTTCAAGAAGGACTCCTTTCAACGCACTCTCAATAACGTTGAATCACAGCACCTAATGATATCCTTACATAAGCTAGTACATGTTTGTCATTGGTGTGAAAGGCCCACGTCCGTGAGACCGGTACAAACGATGAGTTATTGCAGATCATCAATTATTGGAGATCTTATGTATCTACTGGATTAGATTTGTGGACTTTTCTTGAAGCATTTTATGGTTCTAGAAAAGTGAATTTGAATTTTGTTAGTTTATAAATGAAGTGTAGGCTTCTATTCAATATGATGTTTTCACAAAAGCCTCGTAGCTTTTCATATTGGTACTTAATTCTATATACTGTAATAACTTACATCGTACGTACCTGCTATGACGTTGTTACCCACATAACATTTCCAAAGGCTAATTGAAGAAAATAAACATAAAGTTTAAAATTAAACTAAACGTTATAAATATTGAAATAGCATTTATATAATAAATGCCTCTAAAATATATGAGTGATAGGTATCACAATTATTAAGTCTTTTCTTAAGATCAATAAAAAAAAAACTTTTTGTAAACTTTTAACGTACAATACAAGATAAGATTTAATATAGTTAGGTACCTCTTCCAGCACTTTATAGCCGTGCAAATATTCTAAGGCGGTGTTTACATCGCCGTGCTTTCTCTGAAGTGCTTAGCTCGGTGCTAACAATGCTTGTTGTTTGCATTATGCCATTTGCGTGATTAATATTCTAGAAAACATATTTCATAAACACTTCTGTGAAGTGCTATGTACTGACAAAAATAATGCATGTGTTTATTTTACATAGTTGTTGTTATTTCACATACTTGTTTTATTTGAATAGGATAACAGATAGATATTAATTATTCAAAATTGCATTGATTGCAATTGTCGCATTCCACATATAGTTAGGTAGTTTCTCAATTATGTTTCATTTTTTTTTTTTAAGTGGGCTAAATTCATTCATTCTTTCTCTACTTCATATCTCCTTAATGGTTATATTTTCAAAACGGGGTTAGCATCTCTCTGGATCCATTTCATTCTATAAAAATATTCAATTTTGTTAATTCACAATCTTAGATTTAAAAAATCTATTTGAAAATATTATTTACATAGAAACGTTTCTGTGTCATCCCTAGTTTGAAATCATATCTACATTGCGTTCCTCGAAAAGCTTGTTAAATTTGTTAATATTTTAACATAATATTATATGCATATAGACCAGTTTATATTATTTTCCTCGATATTTTACTAAATCAAAAGCAAAATTATTATTCATGTTAGATATTCTAATTCTCATAAAAATTATGCAGAGGAACATTTTCAAACGTTAAATTTTAAACGTCGCTTCGAATAAGTATTGCGACAAGTTGATTATAACTCTTTGTGTAAAATGCTATAAAAGTAAGCAATAGCCTTGCCTCACGGGTATGAGGCTTACCTATTAATTCAATTCAATTGCAAATACGAGGTAATAAAATTTTCATTACGTACTATAATAGTATGAATAGGGCTGTGCCAACCAAACAACCTGTGTATTATTATTTAAAGACTTATTGTATCTTTTGCTGTATATTAATTTAAAAACTTGAAAAGAACATACTTTATTGAATTTAGATTAAGTGTAAAGTTACAGCAATTAAAATCTAATTTTATGATATTATCGTAGAATACTTAAGTAAGGTAAAAATTATGATACAGTGATTAAATTCAAACCATTTAGTACATTAATTTATTAACCTGTTAAAATGTGAGAGTTGGCAACCCTGTTGGTGGGTCAGACAGCTGGCTATAAACGACCAATTGAATCATGTTAATATTACGACTCCCATTTAAATCATAATATATATATTCGTTTATTAGTCAATAAATTCGAGGTTATTCACCTTATAGGAAATAGGCAATCTTTGAGATATCAATTTATGAAGGCGGATGACCCGGGGTTTATACATTGTTCACATAAATTAATTTAATTTGAGTTTATAGGTAACACCGTTATGGAAAACTAGAGGAAGTTACTTGATAAAATACGAGAATCCATTTATGACAACCAATACATAAAACTAAAATATACTTACCTAAATAAAACAAAAAAATACTTATAAAAATGCTTGGTAAAAATCACAGGTAAAAATGCAAGTGTGTATTATTGTCACTTCTTGTTGCTGACAGTATTTTATTTCTTATATAGAAACTTATAAAGAATAATTTTATCGAAAGCTCCATGGGGTGCCATATGAATCCACTATAATGTAATTGGAAACTTATTGCGATTATACCTTTTATATTTCAAGTATTTATCTATGATAATTACATTAATATGTTTGAAGTTACCAATGCACACCTACATTTTCTCAAGTAATTTAAAAACAAAAGTAAACCATTTTTTTAAACTACCTTTACTTAACTTACATTCCTATCCCTTTTATATTATCACGTACAATGCTTATTTACCGTTGAATGAATGCAAATTCTCCATTTTAATATTGATATAATTATTTCGATTACATAATTTGAATATTTAAACGTAAATATATCGTCAATTTAAAATAAATTACACTGCCATAAAAATAAATAGGCAATAACCATTTCACGTATCGTTTAACTAAATGAAGGTAATTTTGTTTAATTATGTCTTAATTAAAAGCTTTTTATGCATTTTTATCTACATTCCGTTATGTTAATATTGAAATGTATTTAGGAATCTATTCGGCTTCACTTCACTTTAGAAGATAATAATCAATAAAACAATAATAATGTATTGAAAAACGTTTATAACACGTTCAAAAACCGCTATAGAGAACGCAGAGCTTTTTAATAGATATTAATACTATAAGATAAATACGTTTTAAAAAGGGCTTTTCAATATTGACGCTGTAATTAAAATATCGACAGTAAGTCCGGTAGCAGCCTAACTTCCAAGAACAATATTAACGTTAAAATTATCAACTACTAAACTTTAAAACCGAACTACGTAGATAGATATTGTATGATGTATCTGTACATCTTCTTCTTTTATACATGTACAAATTCATGAAATTATAATATTGCATAATGTACAAATAGTACCTACATACATTTCGAAAAACATTAAGCATTTTTATAATAAGTAAATGGTTGAACTATATAAAAATCTCATTTCCTCGTCCTCATTTCCAGTGTTCAATCGTATTCATACCCATAAATATAAATAAATTCACGTTGTATTGACTTTACATATAATAGAATAAAAAAGGACATAAATAGCGACGTTACTGTCTAAGTAAGAATCTGTACGCCTCATAAAACTCAAGTTCCCCGAATCTGAGAAATAATCAAAGTATTATTGAGTCATAAATCTTTATCACCGCTTTCAACGATGCCACAACGACCGAATATGTGAATATTTAGATAACTTTTCTATTGGCTTATATGAGAAAGTTTAATAATCAAGATCGTGCGTAAATATCATGAGCTATCATAGGTTTTTACGATCGGCACCTTCGGTCTTACAAGTTAGGAGGGTGAAGGGTGTATGGATTAAGAGCTATTCACATTTAAGGGAAGCTAAAATCTCCAATAAATTTTGTTACAAAACAATTCCGGTTTTACAGAGTTAATTCCATTAAACCATCTTTATTTAATGTTTTGAAATAATTTCAAGTTGAGAATGTTTCCTGGAACAGGCGTTTCGAAAAGTGATATTAAAATTGCTTATCAAATATTTTGTTTTATTGCTACCTATTTTGTGGTTACAGATTAATAATAATTTTTACATAGAAGTCTTACGAATTAGTGTTAAATCTGTCCTACATATTTTGTAATTAACGTCTTTCTTGGAGATATGTCGATCTTTATGTTCCTAAACGTCATTTGCAATTTTATTAGGCTTTAAATATTTATTTTTCGTTAATCTTATAATTATATTATCAAAGCATACAAATAACATTTTCTTCTATGATAGAATGAACAGATACAAATATATAATTCTAGATTTTCTCAGTGTAATATCTATCATCTGCTGAATATTAAATATTTATCTGATATTGTTTGAACCATTTTAACAATAGCTCCTCGTATTCATCGCAAGCCCTTAAATATTATATTAAATGACTCATGTTTTCTTGAAATCATCGTAAATACTAAAATACAATAAGCTTTACAAATTCATAAGGCAATATTGACCACAACATATCGACAGCATTAGTAAGCAATTTACTGGCTCTTAGAAATTCCCAACATTACGAGTAGCTCCTACACTCTCATGTTAATAAGACCGTCCTTACATAATTTGCTTGTACGTTGAGGGTAATCAGTGCTCCTTTATGTAAGCCCGGTCAGTACTTTCTTTTTAAATACCCTCCACGGTAACGTTGTCTCTAATGAAATTTACGAGGACACCGAAACATCTCAATTTTGTGCCCGGCTCGACCCTCCTCCGGCTTTTCATCTTGAAGATTATTTTTAAATTGGATTAGATTAAGATAGGTATATCAAATACGTATTCGGGATGTCCTATTCAATGATGTTGCTACGTAAACAAATTATTTTAATGCCATACCTTGGCGATTCTGGAAATGGGATTTTTATGAGAGTTTCGCGCTGTTTAAGGTCAATATATTGAGGGATATTGCGTGTTGATAAATCAATTGGTTTTACATCCACTTGAAAAGTAAGGGTCGTATATTTATGTTAAACTGGGCAGGTGGACTCACCCAAATCTCTGAATGAATAAAAAAACACTTTAAAATGAATCTAAACAGATACGAAGAACTTTAACATTAGTTCATATATTAGAGAGCTCATATGTTATTGTAGTGTAGAATAAATCGTCGAGTCTACAAGTCAACGTACAATATAGTTAATGTATTCACTTCGTCCCTGCTTTCTGAATGAACCATTTTTACACGATATGTTATCTTCATTGATTCTTTTTTATTTTGATTATTACGTAATAACCATTTAATAAGAATTAAATTCATAATTTTCACACCTGTTACTTAAATTTTCTATTCTCTGTGAAAAGGAGGGATATATCACGCATTTTTTGTTTTTATTATATTCTTGATTACAAACCAGTCACAAAACAGGCAACAGTCCACAGGTCAGCAACGTAATACGTTCTATTAAGGTCTCCAAATATATGAAGAGGCATCCCATTTGATTGTGCAACGCAGCAGCTTTGTGAACCGAACACAGCCCACCCGATTTAGATCCCTAGGATTACAAACCGATGAAAAATTCCACCAGGACTGATAGTACGTCGCAAATTGAATACGTAGTATACCATATAACGAGATCTGTGCGCTTTGTTTCCCATTTAAGCCTGGAACAATGTTGGAGTTTTATGTTCATGTAACCCTCTGAAAGAATATAGGTTGAGAGGTTTATCTTTTGTTATTACAACGTTGTCATCTTATAGATGCTTAACAATTATGCTACTCACATAGAAAATAGGACAGAGACTCTATTTTATATATGTATACGTACCTACATGAAATAAAAGATGAAATATGAAACAAAACATGAAACAAAAGAGGGAGGACCCAAGATATTTCTTATGTGTACAAACAAAAGCAAACAACGGATAATATTGCATTAATTATCCTCAATTTATACCACTAATATAATCCATACATACGAAATATCTTCATTACAATAAAATTACAACCAAAATATAATTTATCAAACACCTACGTTAGTCACACGTGGAGCGTCTCATCATTCATTTTCGTACATAAGTTACATAATCTCAATAAACTCAGGAATCCTTCGTAATATCTCCAGAAATGTTTCCAAAGGTAAATAGGGGTTTACGAGATTGGTGTGTACGAGGAATTGTTAGCCGACGGCAGCACATTTGTTATTCTATTATTACCCTTATTTAATATTGCCGTGATAAATATACCTCGCAAGGATTAGCGTAACAGCAAAGTTGAGTTTTCATCGCACGTATAGTGAGAGATCTTGCAAAGTTCTGTTTATAAGAAATAATAAGCTTCTTTGGTAGGTGTTAATTTTTTTTAGAGGAGTGATGATTAGTGTTAGTATCTTAATATGTATATATAAATCTCGTGTCACAATGATTGTCCTCAATGGACTCCTAAACCACTTAACCGATTATAATAAAATTCGCACACCATGTGCAGTTCGATCCAACTTGAGAGATAGGATAGGTTTTATCCCGGAAATCCCACGGGAAAGGGGGTTTTCTCTGAAAACGCGGGCGAAGCCGCGGGCGGAAAGCTAGTAATATTATAATATAATATTTTAATATGTAAAATGAATTGATGTGAATAAATTTAGGCTAAATAATTCAATTATTTTTCCACAAGCTGAATGTGAAAGAATAGTATTGGCTTAATCCATTGGAATGCTTCTCTATTAGCGCGTAACATTATCAGTTAATTGTACAAATAGTGTTGTACTAAATTGTATAAGGTCTTTGCGAAATGAATAAAGGCAACTTAATAATATTAATGGCAAAGTTAAAAGACTTACTTTCTCAATGTTTTAGTATTCTCTAAAATCTAAATTATTAAATTGTTCATATTTATTTATTTAAGAGTTGGGATTTTGAAATGGAGCACAATATTTCCACTACATAATTATCTTGTTGTATATTAATGAAAATATATTATTAGAATACGTGTGTACCGAACTTACACAGAACAATTACACATTAAGCATTTATAAAAAAATCACCAATATTTGCCTTGGCAACGACGATACAGCCTACGATATAAACGAAGGAAAACCTTAAACGTAATCCGAGCCTTTAAAGTTTAAACCTAAGACCTAAAGGTTAGGCGGCGATTACTTATGCCGGCTTTAATAATTGGAATGCAAGGGAGAGGGCTGCACCCCACGTGTTTACCCTCAGCAATGGGGTCTGCACTGACACCTGTCTTAGGTGTTGTTATGTGGAACGTACGACTGCTTCGAATCACTTTTACTCGTGTTACACTGTTAAAAAGGTCATCGCCTTCGCTTTGATTGAGTTTCATTTGATAAAAGTTTTAAGGATGAAGAAGTACCTTCAAACATGCAATTCAGCGTTACTATAAGAACTCAAAATGCTATAAATAATAAACAAAATGAGCCTTCTAAAACACTATTTAATTTTCAATTAAATTTAATTCTTAACAACAACTTGATTTGAAAACAAAGAATAGGAGTCCGTTATGTATATATTCACGATATACTTAGATTAGATTAAGCATTCTCAATCATTTTTGAAGTGAAACTTCTTTAGGCCCGCCGAGACTAAGGTCATTATACCGTCACTTCAAGGAGGGCGACGATTTTGGTATATTATAGAATCTTGCTAAAGAAGTTTCACTGCTAACACGTGTGCTCGGCACACACGCTCTTTTTTTACCATATTCGTCTTTTTTAACACCTTTTAAGCCTCCGACACAATAGTGTCGGAGGCTTTAGTAGGTTTATTATTATATTACTTTAATGTTTTATAATTAATTAATTATAAATAGAACAATTATATTAAGTAACGATCGTTCCACAATATATAGTGAAAAAAGGACTTCAGGCTTCGCCTTAAGGAAGCCCATGAAATGAAATGATCTCGTAGCAATCACATTAGCTAAATCGTATCTGAATGGAAGATTCAGTCGCCGCAATAAAATGAAATTCATCTCTTTGAGCCATCCCTTGAAATATTTTTCTAAATTAAATAGGTACTAAGCAACACTTTTTCCTCGTTAATGTAACTTCTCGTTAATAAAATTTGGAGTCATTTATATTTTTATTTTCATTAAAAACTAGGTTAATTATTTTTTTTACTTTAGATTTTAGAATCAAGAGGGTACTTTTAAAAGCTTTATAACATATGGTAATCTGTGATGGTGCATGTAGTATGTATTCTAACGCGCATTGTTCCAATTAAATAGAAACACGGCGTGATAAATTCTTTCTTGTAAATAAAAAATACTGTTCATTATGTTCTTAGTCTCATATGCTTCAATATTTTTTATTAATGTACCAAAAATTATTTCTACATAACCCATACGAGTATATCAGCTTTGAAACTGAAGTTTCTGTTAAAGCAAATATCTATAATATTTATGAAATAAGTAAGAATATTGCTATTATATTATTCTGAAGTATTTTATGTGGGCATACCTACCAAGTTTTTACTAGAAAAAGTTTTCACTTTTAATGTATTTTCATTTTTAACATGAAAAGTTTTAAAGTAAAAAGCTGTGAGAGGTTATAAAAATTCATGTTTCGATATCCTTTATTTTATAATTACATATTGTTTAATATCTGTTTATTTTTAATCTAAGCATCAAGAAAATTATCAGCGTTGTCCCTACTAATATTATAAATGTGAAAGTAACTCTCTTTGTCTGTTACGCTTTCCCGCTTAAATATCTCAATCGATGTTGATGAAATTTGGCACAGACATAGACAATCTTTAGACCTTGAGAAAGAACATAGGCTACCTTTTATCAAAACACCACGTGGGCGAAGCCGCGGGCGGAAGCTATAGTGCTGTATAAAAAATCTGTAAATTTCTTTTTTTAAAGCGTAACTCTACCTTTGTTATAATTCACCTGCAAGCAAGTTTTATAAGGTGAGACACAATACAATTAAATATAATTTATTTATTGTTTCGGTAATATAGTAATGCATTACACAACAATTGAGAATATTTTTTTCACAATTTAAAACAGAACATAATACCCACTTACCAATATAATGAATCGAAATCAAATAATTTTTAAACCTCACCAATCGAATTCTATAAAAAAAAACACCCAGCAAACCGAACATTGTAAGAAACCGCGAAGCTTTCAACTGGCCGCTACTGTACTAATGTTCCCATTTCGTGTCCACTGCACTTTACTGGGTCATTCGCACCCTACGTGTTAAATTATGATTATATCTTATGTAGTAGAATTAATTTACGATATAATCTTCATTGTTAAGACTCGTATATGGGTTATTATTCATTTACAAGTGTAAGGATAAATTCAGATGGAATATTAAATGGATTTCACACACCGCTAATTCTTCATGAAATACAGCTGATATACAATTTTCGTTTGAGTAGCGGAAATATACAAGATTACCAATTAATTAATCCATACTATTAATATTATAAATGCGAAAGTAACTCTGTCTGTCTGTCTGTTACTCAATCACGCCTGAACTACTGAACCAATTTGCATGAAATTTGGTATAGAGATATTTTGATACCCGAGAAAGGACATAGGATAGGTTTTATCCCGGAAATCCTACGGGAACGGATATTTCTTTGAAAACGTGGGCGAAGCCGCGGGCGGAAAGCTAGTTATAAATAAACTATACGTAAATAACAGTCGCATTATTAAAGATGCTCTTTTTATCCTATTTTTATTCAATTACACTTAACAAAAATTAAAAGGTTTTATTTAAAAAATAAACCACATTTAAATTTATAATTGGTTTTAAATTATTGCTCATGCTTTTTGCATAAAATAATTTTACAATACTTCAATAATTTTAATTCATTTACAAAAATAATATTATTGAATATACTTAACGTTCTTTATAGTATTTCGTTTTCGTACCAAACAGGTTGAATAATTACTGGCTATAAAGAATATTCACGCATTGGACTGATTTCTATGATCCATTTTTAACCAAATTGTCAACTACAAAATCTGTATCAATTTTAAACTCATAAAATATTTAAAATATTAACCACTGTCCATCTGCTTATATAGGTACCTACTTTATGAACCGCTAAACCGACCTAAATGTTGTAGAAAAATGAATATTTCACTGTTGAAGAAATAAATGAACTAGTGATGTATAAAATAGTTTTTATAGTACCTAAAAGTTACAAGCTAAATTATTATTAAAGAGCATCTGGAATAGTTCTCATAGAATCGTTACATTTAGAGTTTTTCTTAAACCATATTATTTTATCTTAAAAACCTTTTAATTACAGTTCAAACTACTAACTAACCTCAAAAACACTATGGAAATTCAATATAAACCCCTGAATAATAAACGTAACAGTCACGTAATTGCGTCACATAAAATGTTGCAAAAAAGTTTAAATCACGACTAAATCCGAGCTTATTTTAGCCTACAGAGTGTATTAGCATTAAACTGATTTGAAAGCGTATAAAAGCGTCCTGAATCCATTTAGGAGGCTTTGAATCACTGAATTACCTACGATTTAAGCTAGACTAACTCGATTTTATTAAGTCCTGCACAACCTAGTTTTCAAATCCCGATGTAATTTAGCTTTAATTCCTGTAGTTTTCCGCCTATACGTTACAGAATGACGTTGGTTAATATTATTTGCTGTGTGCTCTTGCATTTCAAATCTGCAATGAAATGCTCTATTGAGAATTACATAGTAATTTTATTATCTTTATAGTGCATTTAAAATTCCGTTGCACTGAATGTAAAATTGTAAGTAATCATCAAATCTAAAAACGAATAAATTAAAAAGAACGGATGAGATGAGGTAAGATTAAGAATATTATAATATAATTTTTAAATACTTAGAAATAGGCGAGAAAACTAAAAACGTCATAAAAATTTTAGTTAAGTTTCTTTCATCAGAATGCAGAGAAAGCAGGCATATTGTTATAAATTTTAACCACAAGCGTGATATAAATTATTCGATTGTATTTCCATTAAAAGTCTATTAATTTATGAATATTTCAAATAGTTATCATGCAATTAGTTAATAACGTAAGTATAATATAGCGATACCAAACTCTAGTTAAACTCGAATGGGAAACCTTGTTAGTTCTGAATATTTAGCGATCGATTTAGTGCAAGTTGGTCAGGTAGTTTAAAGCACTCATCCTCATATCACACCACGTTCATATTATAATAATGTTATTGTTGTAATGAACATTACATACTACCTACAATACACAATTAGTATCATACTGGAAGTTATAAACTAAGAAGGATATAAAAACAAAGATGATAAAAAAATCAAGAAGGGATAGCAATTAATAGAGTAACTCTATCTATAATATAATGAGTTCAGAAATGAATGTGTGATCGTTTTCGAACCACTACTTAAAACATAAAAAATACCGTTCAACTTCACAACGTCCAAAAAATCTCTGTCAAGTTACAGAATCGAAAGTAAATTCAAATGTAAATCATCCTAATTATGATAGTGTTGAAAATCTAGTTTTATTCGTCATACTACACTCCTTTGTATGCTTAATAATTTCACGAATAAAATATAATAGAAGAATCGATCAGGCGGTCACAATATGAACATATGTTTCTGTCAGGTTGTGTATAGCCATGATCAATAGCCGTAGACTGCCGAAAGCAGACAATAGCTACACCTATTTCATGTCAGAAGCAACATTATTTTGTAATATGGTTTCTGTACTATAACGTAGTCTAAGCTTTATATTTCAGCTGGAAGCATTCAATGAAAATAGGTTCTGAGTTTCCTTCAAAGTAATTGAAACACGTTACGTAATATAAGACAGATTTTATTAAAGTTTTTATCATTATTTACGAAAAAATAAGTTGTATGTCCAATCTTATACGAGATTATAACGCTTATGTTTCCTAATTCAATAGGGTAGAGCTACATAGTCAAAACAATTAAAGTAATTAATGAATTCAGTGTATTTATACACTCTAGTGCATGATTACAAAACATATGTTTAACATCATAGCTATACGCGACTTGAATTCTCATTAAAATGTCAGTCGAAATTTTATTGCGTTCGAGCGATCGCAAGGAGTCGGCACGGAGGAAATTACATCTCTAATCAGCTTATTCCAAACGAGTGACATCTGACAGAAACGATGCGCGACTAGCATATCGTATTGTGGAAGTATTGTGGCGACCAATATTGTTCTATCATTTCATAAAAAGGGTCGGACGGGTATGACATTGAATTGATACTCGCCTCAATGCGCGGTTCATTTAAAATGCTTGCGTTGTTTCAAATTGTTTTTTAGAGCTGGTAGATTGACGCGTGCAGGGAAATGCTCTGAATAGGGGTTTTAAGAATATCTTTAAGGGACTAAGTCAAAGAGATATGAAACAGCTCTCTCATATACAAGGTCTTAGATTTTTTTCTTCTTTTATAACCTGAAGCTTCCATCATGTTGGAGAATTTCGTATCGTTGCTCTTTACAATCTCAGTCACTCTCGTACATAAATTTGTATCAGGCCTAAGAGCCTTGAAAAATGTAAGTTCACGGTATTAAAAAGTAATTCAAGTAAACATTATGAATTTTAATTAAGTAGCAACGATTTCAAAGGACGCCACTCGCTTTGAGGTCTCTGCTGAGCCTGCTCCGGAGTCTTAATTAGTGTTAATCTTAAGATAATAAGCTACGTGTTTTAGCCACTAATTGGTGTAAATTGAAAAAGTCAGGAATTCACTGAATTAATTTCACGAGTTTCGACATCGGATTATGAACAAAGGAACTCATTAACTTGCTTGTAAACTCTATTAGGATATTTAACTGAGCATCTTTTTATGATCGCGCCGTAATTATACTTTCAAAACAATTCAATTTCAATGCGAGCTTTATTCGGAATTCGAATGGAGTTCTGAAGATTCGATTGTACTTATGTTTGAAAATTATACAATAAATATTTTCCACAAAATTGGTTAAATAGAGTAAGCAGAAAGTTTAATAGTGGTTGTTTTATCTTGAAATCCATAGAAATATCATTTTAGCTTAAAACTTAGGATTTTAAGTGTAAACATACCTAAATTCATACATAAATTCATCATCAAATCAATCATCTTATAAAAAATACATAGCCTCCTAAGGACCAAGCTAAAAAAATCCTATTCTGCATTACCACCCATTGTTCTCACCTGAGTACATAAAAATACAACAGACCTGCCACCCAATGGTATTTTTTTGTTTTTTTTATTGTTAGAGTTAAAATTTACTTGTGGGATTTTTTATCTGTGTAAAATATAGCTTATAGAATACATTTCTGAAAAAAAAAACTCGTTTTATTTTGTTCCCATGTGATCACATCAGACGTAAGTGAATCCAAAATTTTTTTTATTAAAATTAGGTTTTACTTGTAGATTTTTTTATTTACTTATGTTATAACATATGAGATCATACAATAACCTCTAAAAAGTATACAAAAGAATTAAAAACAGTTTTTCTTAAATTCTAAATGTGTAAGTTTACTACACATTAGGTAATAAAATATCTAAACTATCGGAACATATGTTAAAAAAAGAAATAAAAACATTGGAAGTACAATATTAGGAACTTGAAATATCAATGAGCTAACTAAAAATCGATTTGGAAACAAATGGTGGGTCTCCTAAGTCTTCATCACTAGGAATAAAATCTCCGTCAGTCGGCTAGGAAATCGATGATATTATAATCGTCACGAATAACTGAAAAAATAAGGAAGATAACTGTTTATTTTGATTGCAATAGTAATTCCTGTTGACAGTTTAAATAAATTATAATCATAAAACAGGACAATTATACTCAAAATTACTGTAAAACAACAAAATAAATTATTAACTAATTAAATGTTTTATAGTCATTGACTACCAATGTCTTCAACTGAGTACAAAAAAAATGAAAATAATGTTGTAAGTAACGACCAATGTTCTCACATGATCACATAAAAATTATCCGTGAATTTAAAAAATACAATATGAATTGTTTCGTTAAATTTAATTAAAATACGTTCCTGTACTGTTTTTACTATTTATTTTTCAATACCAAATGAAAATCAAGTGAGAGATTAATATGATAATTAACGATTTAACTTACCTCTGTTACGTTGACCAGCCATTTTAAAAACTTGAACTAAAGTATTTTAAAATTCTGTGATTGGATAACCCATTTACCTACCAAACCTAATAGTTCAATTCAGCCAATCGCGTTACACAGTGATCATAGGCAGAAAAGCGCGGTATTTTTTAAGATATTTCGAATTTTCGATTTTGTCATCGGATGAGGACGGTGGTTGGTAATTTAGTTAAAACTTTTTGGTGCTTTGGGTGGTAATGGTGATGGTGTTTATGTACTTATATGAGGCCATTGGTCCTTAGGAGGATAGAACAAGTTATTATGTAAATCAGCATGTTTCTATTTTGAAAAGATTTAACACATTAAACAACTCTACATAATATTATGTTCAACTTTTAACTCCGATATTCCAAGTACAACAAAAATCCCAACCACACGATAGGTACATACAGAATATTTTAGAAATTGTTGCCGTGTGAACTCAACATTAGAAACAAAGGTATAGACGGAATTGATGGAGCGTGAACTGATAGAATGGGTCCAACCTTAGCGGGATAAAACCATCGTCAGACAACGCGCAATTTGCTCTAACGTTCGTCGCGATCGTTCTGTAACACGGGGTAATATGTCGTTCATAATGCTGCATCGGTTTAAATGGTTGTATGTATATGTGATATACTTACATGCGGAGTTCTCTAGGAAATGCCAATTTTAATAGTGGTGAACTAAAAGTAGTTAAAACTAAGTTTTACCTTTCGTTTTCGCTTCTTCTTCTCTTAATTAATGGCTTCACCCAATAAAAAGGGACTTCGCCAATGTTCAGTGTATATGGGAGAGACAGGACTCAAATTTCGGTCAGTTAGTTAGGAGGGATGTTATGTGACATGTTATTTAATGACAGTTTTTTTTAATTAGTCATTTTTAATAAATCACTCAGCGCAATAATAACGACAATCAGCCAAATTATAAAATGCTTCTGTTAATAATGATGACGTCACATGAGTCAATATAAATCAATCAAAAATATAATACCGGCAAGTCGGTATGCTTATATCAATTTCAAAGAAAAAAAAACGTATTAATTCAAGCCAATATTTCCGTTTCAATTTGCAAATTATAATCAAGATTTATAATTAAAATCCTTTGTTGACGTGTCGATACAAAAACTTATTGATGTTCAATGAACAGAAATAAATTGGTGAGTGATAAAATAAATTTGATATTAATTAATTGTTATTGTTTTAACGTTTCGTGAAGTTTAATTGCGAATATATTATCTTTGTTAAATTGGAAAATATTAATATTCAAAGAAAAAAGGAACTTTTTTTGTAACTTTGTATTATTATCCCTAATTAATTTTAGATACTTAACAAAATAGATACTTAGGTAAAATAGGTAAAATAATATTAAAGCCTAATATTTTCTTGCTAAAAATATGAACATACGCTACGCTTTGCTACGAAAACCCCGACTTACAGACATTTTTGTTCAAACACCGAATAAAAGGTATAGATATTTTAATTCTCTCTGTATAGATATTTTAATTTTATCACACTACCCATTATTTATCATTTAATAATACTATCTTTTGAATTGAATCATACAATTAATTTTATCGCTATTCCGGGATGATAGTGTATCTTAAATTCAAAAGCTTCTTATTGACAAAGCCTTGAAAATTTTTATTTTGAGGAACCACGTGGCATTTCAATTTTAATGATACCTACAGCACCGTCTGCACAGGAAACCTTCACTAAAGACGTCCAACCACTGTATTGTGTATTTGCACTGAAACCTCTCCAAGTTAACGATTAGAAATATTGCAATGGAATTTATATTTGAATATTGTGAGAGATCCCATAGGTAAATAAGATTTATAAATTATACTATTATTAAGCAACACATTTAAGTGGTAGGTGGACTCAAGAGTCCTTAATATTGGCGTATAAACTAAAAATTATAATAAACTTATGTTGTCTGTTGTTTTCCTCATTTATCACAATTCAATACCGACAAAATTGAATTAATTTTCAGATACATAAAATGGTTTTGCACTACGAAATAATTAAGGTAAAGTTATGACTTTAAAAACTTTCCTTTGCGAACTCGAAGTCACACTATATAAATTGCACATGAGACGAAACCTATCTATTTAATGGTTAAAATACAAATCAATTAAGTATCTCGAAAATAAGTAAGTAGCTTCGAGATAACCCGATGTTTAGAATATCATGTGATCCCGTCAGTCCGCCTGGTATTACACCAGACTTATTGGATTTCCTTTGCTAACCTGACTAAGGAATTGAAGAAATAGAATTTGAATTGCAGCATTAGAATATATATTGAAGTACGTACCTACTTCTTCTACAAAATACGTCAGTAATAAAATTAATGATAACAGTTCTAAGGTAAGTTAAAATAATTTATAATGAATTATACGTTGAGAATTGAATACTAAAGATGTACCTGCAACAAATCTTACTAACATGATTGTTATTAAAATACAAATAAAACTAGCCATGTGACAGCAAATACACAAAATTTAGAACAAAACATTTTCATTGTTACGGCTTTGATAAAGTTACGGCGGTGCATTTCAATCAGATTGATATATCAAAGGGGATTAAAATTTTAACGAGTGTAACAGGCACAGGTTATGCCTCGCTTTGTGTGGGTTACCTTTGTTAAAAATCAGTGAAGGACGTTGGTGTTAACAAAGCTCTTAAATTAATAATTTTTAATCTGCATACAGCTGTTATGTACGAACAATTTCTAATGCCACTTAAAAGCTTCAATGAAGTAAGTTTCTAGATGAAAATGTAATCTGATTTTATAATTATTAGACTTGTTAATAAAAGAAGAATTATTTTCTAATGATTGTGAAGTTATGAGAGGTCACATTCTAGTATTTTCATACCTATACACAAAATAAAAAATAGGCATCAACATATTAGAAGTTAGAACAGTATTGCATTTTACTCATAAAGAGAGTTGTATATACATTTGTGTAATCTTTTCTTTCGACCACAATCATTTCAAACTGTAGCACAATCTTTAATTAAAAATGTAAACTATAAACCAATGCATTTAAAATTCATTAATATACCGGAGGTCGTAACGGCGTGTTTTAAAAAAGCGCAATGACGTGCTAAATATAGGACTTTATAAATTTAAAAACTCATTCGTTTAAAGCCTTTAGCTTAATAATTATAATCAGCAAAGTTCGTTAGTAGGCGTGCGCTCTTTCTATCCAATTACCTCACGTGGATTTACTCGTCGCTGAGCAAATAATGCCAGTGAGTTTTACTGAAAACCGTTCGATACTTTTACATAGTAACATAATATTATGGTTTTATGCATTTTGGCTATTAGTACATTATGTAATAGTGTATGTATTATATGTTTATGATAGCTATGTACATCTTCTTCCGTCAATTAAAACTGTTGCAGTAAACAAATTGTATAGTTTTTATCTGTCAACATTTGAGTGTCATGTAAGTAGTTATGGTGTAAGGTAGTGTAAGCATCCATATTTAACTGTGTATGTTAGCATGTGTTGTTCTATGAAAAGACTAATAGGTAAGACTGCGTAATTGTAAAATTATGATATTTATAAATGATTCCACATACAACCCTATTTAAAGCAAGGTGGAGCTTTATTTTGAAACTTGGAATTCGTTACTAATTTGGAGATACGTATGTGAGTTCCTTTCCATGTAACGAGTCTAGTGTGTCAGTTCAATTAAATCACACTGATATTATAAATACGAAAGTTAGTGATTATAAATAAATAACGATATAAGAACTTAATTTTTTTTCCGTGGTATAGTCCGCAAGTGAAACCGCGCGGCACAGCCAGTTTATACATAATCCATAATAATGATACCTCGTCAAATCCTCTAATTGAGTAGCATTGATTGAAGCATTCGTTTATTCAAATGTTAATTCAAATAATGAATTAAAAATATTTGCAAATTCAAGCGTACTTCAACCATATTGCACGCGTGTGTATGTTAGTTTTAATTGCCCTCATTCTCTTAATGAACATTACTATCACGAATATTATAAATCTGAAAGTTTGTTACTAGAATAGTGTAGACTGTGAATGTCTGTTTCTAGCTAGGTAAATTAATAAAGGTATGGTACTTAAATAAAGAATAGATAACTATATTTTGAATTAAAAGTCTACTAAAAGTTTACTCTCTCACACCATGAAGTCGAACAGTAGCTTGTCAATATATAAAAAGTCATTGTTACATACTATAATTATTTATGAAATCACTTGGAACTCCATCCCATAAAAAATATATAGGCTACATGAAAAAAGCTACGCACGAGCTTTTGGTATTTTTAGCATTTGCTGATAATATTTATTCAGTTACTTTTATGTATTTTAATGCAAGTTATTAAATAAGATAAAATTAGTTTTCCTAATAAGTAGTAGTAGTTCCTAAGTTCCTAACTTAATCGAATATTTGAAAGATACTTATATTTCCAACTAAAATGCTTAAAAGTAAGTATACAAAATGTTTTCTTAATTCATAAAATGTCAATGAACTTCGACTATTAATTTCAACATGTCTGAAGCGATACTTCTATTAATTCTTACGTGAAAATAACAAATATTTTACAAATCACAAATCCCTATGCTATACAACTATAAGTTAGAGTAAATTGTTATTAAAGCAAGCATTGTGTAGACTTTCTCAAGTTTATTAAAATGAGAATGAACTATTGTATACGGGAACATTTATTTCAGCTTTTATAATACCAGCTTCGTCTTAGACAATATTAGAACTTACGGGATAACAGTATAAAACTGAGCTTTAAAACGTATTATATAAAAGGGTAATGGAATAACTTTGGAGCGTGAGGTCAGCTCGTTTGAGATTATAGTACGAAGTATGTGTAAAATGCATCCTCGCCTTTATAAGAACGGCCCGCTCTATCCATTTTTTATTTTACTTTATTACATTATTTTTTATTATATATAGTATTTTATACAATAAGGCGGGCCGTTTTTGCTTTAATTACGGACTAGTTAAAATAGTTTTTAAATATTCGATAAAACTGAAAGCCAGTATAGTATATAATATATGCTCACCAGTAGGTGTTTTCATTTAATACGTTTGCGTTAATTTCATGATTTAATAGTGATTAACTGCGCCTAAACATATTTAAAAAAACTATAGTAACCTTTGTTGGTATTCAGTTGCAGCTAAATAAGGTTTCCAATTAGATTCATTTTACGGGCTTGTTTTTTATTTGGGTTCCTGAATGTAATTTTATATTTTACTAGCCGCGCCGCGCGGTTTCACCCGTGTGGCTCCCCTCCTGTTGGTCTTAGCGTGATGATATAGCCTATAGCCTTCCTCGATAAATGGGCTATCTAACACCGAAAGAATTTTGCAAATCGGACCAGTAGTTCCTGAGATTATCGCGTTCAAATAAACAAACAAACTCTTCAGCTTTATAATATTAGTATAGAAAAACAAACCACGTTCAAATATAAGTAAATGTCTACTATGGTCACATTAAAAAGAAAGATGGATATTTTTCAAAGGACCATAAAAATTAAAATCTATATTTCTTGAAACTAATTCATTCACGTTAGTAGGTCGACAAGTTAAAGGTAAATATAGAATTGCTCTCCATTCCTCTGATACGTTCAGATTAAAATATTTTCAAGAAAATTTTATACAAGCAATATTAAATAACCTAGATTGAAGTGAAATTACATCCACTGACCTTTTATGTATTCCGCAGACCTGTATTCACTGCAATACTGGACATTGAAAATATTTTTAAGATGAAATTGTATTTTAAACAGATAAGCAATAACTAAAATGTATATTCTAAATAATATTTTCATTTTGTTGGAGTTGAAATTTTATTAGATAAAGTTTTTGATTTGAAATTAGTTCCGGTGAGTTTTGTTGGAATTAAATATCATTGTTTATGAAATATTCATTGAGAGTATTATTTTATCACGTAAAACAATATTTGAGTTTACTTTTGAATTATAAATACATCAGAATAAGGGTTTTCGTGTCATTGAAGTTTGTTTGATCTTAATTTGATTTTGAGTAATATTAATTACCCAATTAAATAGATTATTTAAATATTATTGATGAAAGAAAACCGTAAGTCCTTAATCAAATTCCCAATGTGTTTCATTTTCTTTAATTTAACTCTTAATATATTTAGGTACATAATATTGAGTGAACACAATTTAATATATCCTTGATTTTAAACGATTAGGGCCGATTTTTCAATGCTTGGCTAAAACTTATTCGTCGAATAATGTATAAAACTACCATTGTAAAAACGTATTCTAATTGCCCGTATTTGACAGTCTACGTGACATTTTAATATTATCGTGTAATACTTTATTGGACGGATAAGTTTTATCCAAGCATTGAAAAATCGGCCCTAAATGTTATCAGGAAGTATATTAATTGTAATGTTAGTTCTATGCTCTAAAATATGGCAATACCAATCAATCTAAAGCCCCAACAAATCCGCAACGCAACGCGAAAGATATGAACCGTCTGCTTTTATGATCTAAAAAACGAGCAACTAAATCGTTTTACGTAGCAGTTAGAAACAACTACGATAGCCGAATACAGTGTAAATATTTGCAGAGAATATACGCCGAGTTCCAAATTGTTTGGCTTGACGCTATGAAAATTGTGAATGTGAAATTTTCGCCAAATAAGTTGAACGTTGTCTCTGCGACGCTCGAGTTTACCGCAGACGTGAACAGACAACTTCCTGGACTGAAAACGCTACTACCTATATTATTTTCACCGACTTTTCACAATTTTGAATTTGTTACTGATTTGGGGATCTGGATTAATGGTAGTGAATTTTGTTGGTACTTGTTTTTTGGCGGGTGGAAAATCCAAGAATTTGTTGTTATCAGAGATGAATTATCTTGGAAATAGTTCACATAGATTTGACAATAGCATATCGCACAATGTGATAATAGACGAAAAGACAGCTCTATATTGAAATTTTTTACCTACTGTTGAAAAAATGTAATTGTATAGAGACTATTTATGACTCGTAATGTCGATAAAATAATGATTTAAGTATGATATATTATATCACATCTACTTAAGACTCTTTGTATGAAAAAATATTAGAATAGTCTAACAATAAGAAATCAATGGGCAGACTAATAAATTCTGAGACGCAAACATTGTAATTTATTATGGAGAAAAACTCCTTATATCACGCCACTGTCAACATGCAATCCAACCATTTATAATGCTCTAACACACTTTAACGTCATTTAGTAGAAATTATGTGGTTTTAGTTTAAAAAATCATAGATTTTCGAGTATATTTTTTAATAGGTGATAATGGGATATGAACAAAGAAACTATACACTTGTGGTGATTTTTATTATAATTAACAAAATACTGGTATGTTACAGTATTTATAATTATTTTTTAATGAAAATATTAAAATAAAATTTTGGATCAGTTGGCTGATATTGAGGATTCTTATGAACAATTTTATAACTTTTATTTTCCATCTTGTGACAAGTTTACCATCAATTAATATCCACATATTTGCATTAATCAATTCAATATAACTCATCCATAACAACCGTTTAATTTATTTTGATATGTGACAGAAAATTGAAGCCAAACACGAAAAATCACAAGCAATTTTCACAAATCCCTACACGTATTGTGAAAATTCACGACGCGCTGGCTTTTATAAACATCCGTAATTTATACGTTATGATACATGTCATGTTTATCATATTACTTGTAAACCGTTCAAGAGAAGTTAATTTATTAATAAACTAACTAGTTTTCTACCCGCGGCTTCGCCCGCGTTTTCAAAGAAAAACCCGCATAGTTCCCGTTCCTGTGGGATTTCTGCCATAAAAAGCTGTAACCTGTGCATATCAAATTTCATCGTAATCGGTTCAGTAGTATTTGTGTGAACAAATATCTATCCATCCTCAGAAATTTCGCATTTATAATATAAGTAGGATAACTTACTCTACGCCCGCGACTTCAGCTGCGTAGTCAAATGAAAACCCATCGCATAGTTCCCATTACCGTGTGATTTCCGGGATTAAACAAATACCAAATCCTTTTTTCAGGTTTCACACTATCTTTGTACCAAATTAAATCTAAATCGGTTAAGAAGTTATGGCATAAAGAATTGACAAACAGTATATATTAGTACAGATATTGATGTCACAGAAACTATCTTGGTACGATCATCTTTCGTTCTTTTCTATTTATTGAACCTCTCTTCCGTGAGCCCAAAACAAAGAAAGGTTTGCGATTAACATAGCCCCTAGGGATCAGGGATGTTACTTCTTTGTCCTTTTCTTGTTCGTACGAGTTCAAACATCTTCCTGTAGGCTAAAACATCATTCAATTAGTCATTTAATAATAGTTTCGTAGCCAAAAATAATTCGTAACTTTAAATAACGTGAACTTAAATCTAGCCTGTACTTACCAGGTATCATAAAACACGATGGTTAACATTGTTATTTTTGTTATTTAAGTCGTATATTACTGATGCCTAAAATATTTTTTAAAAATCGCCATGGCACTATCTAGTGAGAGAATAATAGAGAATAATAAAGCATCTGCTCTACATGTAAAGTCAGCAAAAACATAACATAGGTCTTTAGCAAACATTAAAACAATTAATGACACTACTATGTTTTTAATTGTTGTCTTGCTTCACATCTTTCTCTTGGTTGCCTGGAAGAGATGGCTCTGTAGCCAAAAGGTCGCGTATTGTGCAATTTGTGTGTATTGTATTGTATGTTATTTCTTTTAAAAAGCCCGCTCAATACTCTATATAGGCTATTGGGTAATTGTAACAAGTGATTAATTACATTGCAGGCACACCTGCACGCGATACATGTAATAACCCGCCATCAATTTATGACCAAGACTGAAATAGCTCCTGTAAGCATTGTGAGATGTAATGTGGTAGCTAATTGAATTTGTTAATTCTGCTATTATGTTGTTAGGTCGTTATTTAATCTGTAGGAGTAAGCAATGATGGTAATGGAATTTAGTAATAGATTATCTGTAAAGGGTTCACAGATTAGTATCAGTTTGTAATATCTTTTTAGTATTTAGTTGTTTGAACAATTTTATACAGATGCATCGTTGTAAAAGCTCCGATAAAGGCCGCAAACTGTCTAATCTCCACACTCAATTTCCTGTAGACTGTCACGGACACAATAACAATCAGACACCACAGTTCCAAACAAACAATTGTGGGTCACGCAAATTGTCAGCTCGCCCATTCAGACAAGCTCAGCAGAACTGCCTCCACGCCTGTCGTCAACAAAGCTTTGACACTGTTATGCATATTCCACTTTATCTTTATAAAATGGTGAGCCTTAACAAACCTCCGCATTGTACACATTATTAGCATCACAAAAGTATCGCCATCATTGCAGAATTTCAAAAGCAAATCAACCATTACCCACGTCCGACACCATGAATAATGGATGGCTACCCGTGGCTCAGCTTAGTGTCAATGAGATCACGCGCTGCGCCCGCCATATTGGATTATTTCGAATAAATGACAAAAATTGTTACCGATAAACCGAAGCCGGCGTCCATTCCCGATAAACTCGCTAAATCACCTTTCAGACGAAATAGGATTTTTCCGTATTCATTAACATGCCGTCTAAATTCCTCTAAATAAAATCGTATAGGTAATTATGGTAAAAAGATTTTTCGAATGTCCCGCGGCAACACAGGTAAACATCGCTCCGCATTTTCCCTTGTAATTGAATAACGACCTCCACCGGTTCGGCGGATGCTCGGAAAAATAATTCTATTATCTTCCGATCTCTTTCCGCCTCCTTTTTCCTTTCGATAAATAATTTTCGCCGTGTTTATTTTAGTTTTATAAAGTCGGAGATCGACATTTGATACTTAAATAACTAAAGCGTAAGGCACAGAAAAGCTAATAAATTAGCATAATACAATAAAGTATAAAAGGTTTAACCGGCTTTGTTTACTTTTTCAATTTCAGTTTTAATTATGTATGAATGCCCTCATTATTTCTTAGAAAACTGTATTCAAGAGAAGTTGTAAAGAAATTCTCATCTAATTACGAAGTATCTTACATTACGTTTATTTTTTTTAATTTTACATTTTATTATGAAAACTTGGGTTTCGCTGACTGAAATAAAATTGCTACCAATTAGGGAAAACAAGGTAGCCGTGCCTTCGGATTAATAACCTTAATTAACGGCTAAGGAGCTAAGGGCTCGTTAAAAGCGTCGTGAGCTGTAACGATGTCAGTAAACTGTAATCGTCCTTTTCTCCTAAAATCTATTTTCAGATGTTTACATAGGCCTTTATGAGCTATCGATGATTTAAGGAGCCTTATTTTAGACCTTATTGTGTTTGTGTTGTCTTCCTAAATAAACAAATTAATAGTTTCCTTGCACTGTCTTGACTGATTTATTCGGTACCACACTTTTAATTAATTCAATTTATGTGATTTTGATTTAGAGTGAATCCTCGTTGAATATTGTTATTATTTGAACAAAAATATTTGGATTTATTATTTATTAATAATTATCATACTTAAACAGAATACATACCTTATATTCATGTGTAGGTGTCTAATATTATAAAACTTTCAAAAGCTCAATGCTTGAACCTATAACTAATAACAGTTACTAGTTACAATATATGAGATTAGTGAAACAACTTAATTCTTTAATTAAATACGGTTAATAAAAATTGATTACAGCAAAGATAAAAATCTAAAAGAAAATAAAACGTTCAACAGACCAAAAACACTAACATAATTATTAAACTAGGGATCAAAGTCGTAAAAATAAATGATCATTTTATAGCGCCGATGATGTCGATTTTATGATGTGGGAAATTTAGTAGCCTGTGACGTAATAGCATTCAATATTTCCGTCACCACTTTCAATAAAATTAAAAACTGGATACAATCTAAATTGTTAATGTTACCTCAATAAATTTGCTAAATTTTTGTTTCTGATTAATTCATCTTTATATCTGGACTAGCTTCCGCCCACGACTTTGTACGTGCATCCCCGTTTTTCCCCGTTCCCACAAGAATTTTGGGAAATCCTTTCTTAGCGGATGCCTACGTCCTAGCATCTACCTGCATGCCAAATTTCAGCCCGATACGTCCAGAGGTTTGGGCTGTGCGTTGATAGATCACTATATCAGTCACCTTTGAGTTTTATATATATATAGATATTTCTTCTTTACAATATTATTATATTCATTGAATACGAGCTAACTAACATAATATGTCACTTATTTAGCGGGCTATTTTTTCCAAGAATCAAAAGCCATCTCAACGACAGGGGCTAAATTAATGTATTATTTTTTCATTGAAGCACTTAATTAGAAGAAGATTGGACGCCTCTGCTAGATATTTATAAATCCTTGAAAAAATATGAAAAGCTTTCAGAAGTCTTATAACTTCAGATTTTATCATATCTGACGAGTCTAAGCCGCGTACCACAAAAGGTAGATTCTCAGAAAATTCAGACATGAAATATACATAATATATTTAGATAATAATTTACAAAACCCGCGTAAAGCGCGATAGAGGTCGTTGACCTTTCATGCACTAAATTTGCAAATACTTTTGCATAGTTCAAGCGAGTTTCGGCATCGAAAAGCTAAATCCGCTGTCTGGTCTCACACAATTAATGCTGACTAACTGACAACGAACAAAGTTACACGTTTAATCCAGAAATTCCGGGCCATATAAATGAGTGTAACTGTTGCGCTAAAAGCATTTAATATTCGCGTCATAAAAATTGACATCGCGCTGTTAAAGCGAACACTAGCTTTGAGTGTTAAACGCTCACTAGCTGTTGTTGCTTCATATTATAATTTGGGATTTAACTCATTTTATTAATAAGTTTGAAGTCTTTTCAATTTTCATTAGGTACTTACTGAAAATTTATAGGCTGTATTTGTATATAATATGTATTGACATATTAAGATACAAAAGTGTGGTAAAGTATTATACTTTTGTAGATTGATTGATAACGTATAATTTATTGACTAAACTATAAAAAGTAAATAATCAATAGACTTAACTCAAGTACCTAGCTTATTCGCCTGAAACGCTTTTACCTGAAAATCATTTAATTTGTCATGTACAAGAATTTAAATAATCGTATACCTAAATAGAAATATAGTCACTTTTTATTAGATAATATAAACAATAACTGTTTAAATGATTAGTTATTTGACTTTTCTAAGTCCTATCTACCTACTACATATTATATACATTGATGATGAGGTATGTAAAAATTAACCAAAAACATTTTATTAATAATAATTGAGAGAATAACATCCACAAGCTTGTATTACATTAATTAATAAAAGAGGAACCATTATGAGAAAATGAACGGCGCGTCATAATATTTGCTTACACATGAAATGATGGTAATGACAAATTGTTCATTAATGCGATTTCATTATTTACCGCACGCCGGTTTGCCTCGTTATAGGAGGGAAGATCAGGTTATATCCATTTGATTATACTGTACGTAGATTAAACGGTTATTTCTTATTAGTATTTGCTTTAATATAACTTTTTATTTCATCTACACTTTTTTGTAATAACACATTGAATATATTACATATGAAAAATATACTTATGACATGAAATTGTGAAATGAAATGAGTTTTATAAAAGACTTGTTATTTTTCTGTATGTATCTAATAACTTGTTAGTTGTATCTATGGTGATTATTCTTCATTTACTTCATTAACTTATTCTTATTTTTCACTAGACATTGATTAGAGCTCGCTAAATCATATAAAAAGTTTACCGCTTGAATAAGACCTTTTATCCTAAATTGTTATTTTGTTTGCAAATCAACACAAAGCTTTAAAGCCCTGCTTCATCAAAACTTTAAATGCACAACTGTCGATTTTTCTTCAAACAAGGTAACCAAAGGAGGAGGCGTCCCGATCCGCCATTTATAAAATTATTTTTACACTAATTTAGAAATTTGGGTAATCGCTAAGTGATAGCTAATTTAGGCATACAATTTTGTATCCTAAATGGTTATTTTTGCTTGCAAATTGCACAACTGTCGATATTCTTCAAACGAGGTAACCAAAGGAGGAGGCGTTGAAATTCCCGTTTCGCCAATTTTAAGTCATAACAGAATTTTGTTCATGCATTTCGATCACAGTTGCCGAAGTTAGACAATGCTACAAGTTTGTATGTCTACGATTCAGAAGTACAGACATGGTCTATTCTAACTTAGTTCAATCCGTCAGAGTTATATCGTCTTGAGAATTGTAAGACTTACTTGTAAAACGTATTGATTTATTTATGAATTTGAAAATTGTTTTAATTTGAGATCATGTTAAACGTTTTGTCACAATATCTATTCCACAAGAAGAAACATCGACTGTTGTTTAGTTTCCATCAAACAATTGATTTTGTATCTATAGCGACCGAAAAAAAGTTTTTCAATTTTTTATTTACACTATAGGTAATATTCTTTGCGTATTAAATTCTATCCATCATACCAACAACAATAATTGACCTCGAACTGAATTTAGACAATATAACAAGTATTCAAGCCACAAAATCCGTACAATACAATTTAAACAATAGATTTATCAAGCCGACCTATTTGGAGGTAAACAAAACAGCTATAAAGTTGTGTTCTACAGCGCTTGAAAGGCTTTAAAGCGAAGACATTAGTGTTAACATAAAATGGTTCGAATTCAAATAGGGCTGTAGAGGATGTGGTCGCGTGATTGAAGCGCTTAGCGACATGTCGAAGGTTCGCCTCAAATTACGTCAATGGGTTTTCGATATACCGCCCATTCGGCTCTCTTAAGTTAGGTGAGATCCCGACCCAAGTCGTAACCGCCGTGTATGGCAGCGTGTTCCCATTTAAAAAATACATCTGTAGTAATCTTTTTGTTAGAGTTGGTTTAGATTCGTTTGTAGGGGAACTCTCATTGGACAATTATTCCAATGAACAGTTTTTTCTTATCATCGAAAGGCAACAATGTTGTTTTCTATTCATTTTAATAAATAACGTTCTAGATGTGCCCTGCGGTTTTACCCGCATTCCTCTACTCTCATTGATCCTAGATCAATCGTTATACGCTTCCCCGATAAATGGACTATCCAACAGTTAAATAATAACTTAACGTCTTCGTCAAATTTCCAACAAACCTTTTAAAAACAACGAGAAAATATAACAAAAAGTTAAAATCATTTTGATCACAAACAACTCGGTTATCTTAAATTAATAAAAACAATTCTCTATTATTTTTCCGTTGTCTGCAACTCTCTAGGTAAATGTTAAAAGTCCTCAAGGATATTTTTCTTGCAAAGTTTTTATTGCGTTTGTTATTACTAAGAATGTTTGCGGAATTTCTGATGGAGCCATCCCTTTACACAACTTTCTCGTATTTTATATAAACATTTTTAATTGTTAGACTAAACCAAAACATCTTTGGATGATAATAATATGATGTCTGTTTTCTTTATAAAAAAAAGACGGGTTGCACTCCGGGAGTGCCGGCAGAAGTGAAAACTTGATTATTAACGTTGAGCATGTTTGATATTTTGGAATGGTATACGCTTTTTCGATCAGGTCACGTGTCCTGACGCGAGTTTATTGTGTGATCAAAACATTGTAACACTGTGGTAATACTATGTCAATACTCACTAACACCTATGAAATAGTACCATATTTCTTCTTTCAATTACTAATTATCAATAGTAAATAATCATTTTAAAAGCCGGTACTCAAGTTAACTGTAAATACATCTATAGCTCTATAAGCTGCCTTTTTAGCTTCAAAATCGCTAAGGAAAATTACGTAAAGCTAAGGTGGAACAGACGAGCTTAATATGTCTTATGAAAGGGTAAATAACTTAATTCAACCATTATAATTTTCGCGTACAAAACACGCTTGCCCTTCCGAGAAGTCTACTACATTTACCTTTGAAGGGGTAAATATTAATGAAAAGGAAAATACATGGGTATTTAACACCCTATTGGATTAATAACTAAAATATCCGTATTTAAATTCGCAAGTCTTCTCATATTAAATTTACATACCTATTAAATATTTATTTTAAACATAATTTAATAATTTTTAGCATTGTTTCTACGTATGATATGTGAAAAACTTGTAATGTAATAACAATGTAATATAAGAATGTAATATATATATGTATAAGAAGCAACAAACATTTTTTATTTATAATATCACATAGATAAATGCACAACTTTTTTTTATTAAAGTACAGATTCCAATTTCCATCGTATATTTTACTAGCTGTGCTCCGCGATTTTATCCGCAGTTCTCCGCGTCTGCTGGTCTCAGCGAGATGATATGTATCCTATAAAATGGGCTATCTAACACCGAAACAATTTTTCAAATCGGACCAGTAGTTCCCGAGATTAGCGCGTTTAAACAAACAAACTAACTCTTCATCTTTATAATATATATTAGTATAGATTAACATGTAGGTGTGAAACGTAGTAGTCATTGGAATAAGGAGTACGAATTCGAACCGCGGAACGAACATATTTTAAATTATTAACGATACATAAAATTATAGAATTTTAATTTCTAATCTACCATTCGTCTATTATATACAAACAAGATATGAAATCAAATAACGCTTTATTCCTAAAAGCATAAATAGTTTAGCATGAACATTGAACAGTTTATTAGCCGATATATTAGCTAGCTATTGGTTTAAACATTTGACAGATAAACATACACTACTGATTCAACTGTCCCGTCTGGCTTTGATTTTGTGGTTGTCAAATGTTAAATACAAAACACAACTATTTTCGTGTGCCAATAACAATATTACAACGATGTTTGACATATAATGTTAATCATGTATGAAAAATGCCTGCAAGAATAATTGATTCAGGAAATAAAGGGAGTCCTAAATTTATTGGTATCTACTAACAACAAATTGCTTTAAGAAATTTAAAATAAAATCACTCGATTCCCAAAACCCTCATGAAGTAATAAGCATTGGCGAATAAAATATTAGTGCAATTATAAACATGTTCCCAAGCAAAATTGATAAACAATGATGTAGAATTAAAAGCCATATTTTGTCTATAAAATAAGATAATTCAATAAAAAGACCTTATAACATTTCTGCATGAAATTCAAAGGCATTTATCATAACGAAGTGAAATTACCTTGACATAATTTATAAAAAATTTGGAAAATCCAAAAGTGCACGCCTCATAATTTTTTTTTAATAAATATTTATTAATTATTATTTTTGTTTATTTAATAACAATTAAACCACATCGAATCAGACCCTGAAAAATGAAAGGGTTCTATTCCTGAGCATACTCAAGCGTAAGAGAAAAAAAAAGACTCGATTAGTAAAGTATTTCGGTCGCTATCGTGTTAACAAGAAAAAGGATCCGCACATACAGACACACGGACGTCCAAGACAGAACTTTTTTAAACTGTTTTTTAACTAGTTTAAATAACAAAAATGACATCAAAAATATCATGAACGTTAAAAATAGTGTTTTTTCTTAATATGTGTGTGTATGTATTATCTTACAAGTGCAATGTATGATACATAAAGACATTTTAAGTTTGAAAAATCAGATGTTTTGCGCGAAGTGACAGTAGTACCCACCTCAACGCTTCGCTTATGAGGCGTGCAATAAGGTAATAAGCGATGTTTTAGAGACAACGTTCAGCTGCCTTTAAATATACATATAAATGTTACATATACTAATAATCTGAAGAGTTTGTTTGTTTGAACGCGCTTATCTAAGAAAGAGCGAGATTTTTTTGCAGATAAAACAATACACAATAATATGCATGCCTGATCCAAATATTGAAACTCATGGCCACTTCAAAGAATGCAATATGCGTGACACAAATATCTTAAAAAACTGTGTTTTCCAAAATAATAACAATGAAACTACGTTTTCTAAATTATTTTTTTGTATACAGGCATCTGTATACAGGCATCTATATCAGGAAGTATACAGGCACTATAAAACAAATTCTATTAGAAACTACTAAACACACAGATAATTTTTACTCCTAATATCATTACATAACAACGAGCAAGGATCAACTAAACAACCGTTCATTAACCGTGTAATATCCACCTCAAGAGCACAACGCAAGCATCGTTACATAAATGGGTCCCAATTTGATAATCACGATTCCGATTCAGATAATATCAAACGACCCCTGTATCCACGAGTGATTTGGTTCAATAAATTCTGGAACAAACATGCGCAAAACATCAACAATTTCAGATACGAACTTGACGGGAGTGAAATTAATGAAGACCCCCCGGATTTATTAGGGTCTCGACTAATCGCTGGGTTGAGCTGAACGCCAAGCCTGAAATACTCTTACCTCGATTTTTCCCTACAGGTATCGAAATGTACGAATATTGCGTCTTCCAATCCCTTACAGTTCCAATCGTGTAGATGAGGCAAGTGAATTTCTAAATTACTTTATATTTTTCACTTTACCGTAGTTTTGATCTTGAGTGGTTTTTACTTACACTTAACGTACTGGTAGAGTTGATTGGATGTTGATCTTAAATTATATTACAGTAGATAATATACTCAAAGCTTTTATTTTATACGTAGTACAAGACGTTATGATATATCTTTTATATACATTAGCCGATTATGGTCATTCATGTAATCTTGAAGGTCGTCATAATTGCAACTGATTTGAACTTAACCTCTTGTTTCTTCAGTTCAGTTTCTAAATATTATTTAAGTGGCTGTTAAATATTCCGAAGGTTGACATTATCTGACCGTAGGTAGACCGAGATATTTATAGACATTCAGAAATTCGTCTGAAAACTCCGATATTAGACTCTATTGGATTATACGATTTAATATAATCCATTATTAGAATTTCAAATTCAAAGACCAATATTGTACCTCATGCAGCATTACACAAATCCATTGAATATTTAACCACATGGAATTTATAACGTCGTTTTCATTAGCAAATACTAATAAAATTATATACTAATGTCAATATGACTTGTTATTAAAGGACATATGTATTTGCATTATAATATTTATTACATGCTAAAATTATATTGAACAAAATGTTATAAGAGCTTCGGCTTCCATCTCATAAATTACTCTCTTTAGAAATGAGTAATAAGATGTAATAATGCTTAAATATTGAGCTTTTGCCTATTCTTATTCGAACAACATTCACGGTAATTTAATAATTTAATATTCGTAAGCAGCTATTAAAAATTAAACGTTAGGTACTTTGATAAAAAAAATAGTTTTTGGAGTAATACATAGCCTTGCGCCCAGTAAATAATGACTGATCATAGTATAAAACAAAGTCTATTTCTGTGTCCTGCTTAAATCTTAAAAGCTATGCAACGGATTTTGATGAGGTTTTTTTAATAGATAGAGTAATTCAAGAGGAAGGTTGAGTAGTGAGTATATAATTTATTAGCTTTTAGCGAAGCCGCGGGCAGAAAGCTAGCTAGTATTTTATAGAATTTAACATAAAATACATCTTTTCGAGTAGCCACTTGAATAATTTTCCTAATAAAATTACCACTCTTACATCAGTAAAATGTACAAGTCTCTATATTTATAAATCTATTTATCAGCACAAATTATTGCTGTATTGGTGGCATTAACAAGTTTATGGCCGTAACAACCTTTCTGTAAAGCTATGTATCTCAATTTGAATAGACTGAACTAACTTTGAATACTAAATAGACGCTTTTAGTTGCAGGTTCTACTTTATCTGTCTGGGAGCCTGGATCCCCAGCGTATACAATTTTAAATAGCGTTATGAAGTTTTCCCAAGATTTATGAGTAAATTAATTATGTAACAAATTAGAAAGTTCGCGTTGAACCTATTCATAAACATTATCTTCATTGACTGTTTGTATATCTATATTACAGTCCTTTTTACTGTTTCACTTAAATAAAATTATATAATTTTTATGCTTTCTTTGTAGTATGGATTTTTTTTTTTCTCATTCTTTAAACTTAATATGTATTGATTTATTAACAGGAATAAAGGAAAAACACAGTCAATGGACCATCATGTCATCAAATACCTAGTTCCCAATTACAGCATCGTATTTATTATTTGTAGTTTCCTTTTATTTCTACTGTCATGGAATAATTTGATTAACCTATTTTATCAGAAACTTGAAACTTCAATTATTTGTTTTACATTGAATTAATTTCGGGTTAGAACAGTCGAATGTTTACGAGGTTTAGAATTTAGGTCAAGCGTGAACTCGTAAGGGAACAAATCCGCTACTGTGGTACGGAAAACAAGATATTTGAATCAATTTACATGAAAACCTTTGTTCATACAATTATTTGGACATAAACAATACCAACTGTTTTTATTGAATGAGATACATTTTTCCGATTGTATAAAAAATATGAAAGACTTACTAACGATGTTTTTTTTTTTTTTAATTAGAAATTTTTGTTTGATACGATTTAACTCGAAAACTACTGGATGGATTTTTTAAATTATTTTTATGGAATTTTCGGAATATTAGATAAATACATAAGTCACAGAGGAACGCTAGTCATTCATTTACACCACTCCTAGATTTTATACTCATATTTTATCATCACAAAGCTCCAGCTGGGGGCAAATCATCTGCGACTCCTTCAGTGTTGCTAGTAAGCAGTGCGGCGTGGTGCCACGTGTTGCGGCGTGTTCTCAAGTCATGAAAAGTATTTTTGATGGAAGTTCAGATGTTAGCTTATTATGTATCTTAATATTTAGAATTAACACAAAACAAATATATGCACAGTGAAAGTCAAAAAGCCGTCAATATTTTTAAGTACCTAACTAGGTATGCATCCAGAAAACTGTTTCAATAACAACTTGCGGTCATTCAATTTGTTTGTCTTCGGAAACCGATCGAAGTTAGACCGGGAAACTTTGAGCAAATACTTTACTCGATCTACGAATACTTTTCGAAGTACTTAATATACTTTCGTAGCTGATAAAACTACAGGTTGGTTAGCATCATTATTAAATTCATTTTAAAGTTTTATATTTTTTTAACTAAATTAATTTTTAAAACTTAAAATATGATTTTCCGTAGCGGTTGTAGAGCGTACCTCCATTTAATATTGAAGTCACGCAAGCTTTGACAAATTTTCGTCAGAGCCTAATCGTGATATTGTGATAGCATAATATTGACAAGATAATATATTTTTTCCATTTAAGGGAGATTAAGTTTTATTTTTTATTCGAAAACTGCTGCATATGAACTGTATAAGGACCGTATCTATTGATTTATAGTTTATACGCCCATGGTTTTTGCCGATGACCCTAAACCATTCTATATAACAAAGGCCCTGACGCCTGAAAATGATTGACCAAGAGGGTTACCTCATGGTCAAGACATCATTATCTTATATCAGTATTATTCCCAGTAATGGAAAGTAATGCCGCTATATGACTTATATAGCGCTGTCCTTTGTCCACGCTGGGAATAATACTGCTTCAAGACATATTGGAACGGGGGCAAACAATGCTCAACTATGATTGGTCAAATTAATAAGTCAAATCACGTCTTGTACTAATGATGACAGGAATTTATCCGTGCCAATATATGGGTCAGATTGGATTAGATGAAAGACCTAGTTCATTGATTGGTACCTAATGTATTATTTTGTATATACGATAGTATTATATCGTACTATAAACATAAATCTATAGATTTTAACGATATTTAAAGAAATAATTAAAATAGTAATATGTCAGTTTGTATTCACATAAGCAAGAACTGCTTTTGCTTTGCTGTTTTAAAGAAATGTAGTTTTCAGTTATTGTTAGACAGCCAATTAGAGAGCACGTTACCAATATTTTACTCGAAATATAAAACAAAAGCACACAATAAATGTATATCATTATTACTTATCTACATTTACTTCAACGTGGAGAGAAAAATATTATCCCTTTTTTTCAATACGCAATAACACTACTACTATAATGAAATTCGAAATTGGTATAAAATTTTGTAAAATTCCTAATCTACTATAACTAATCTTGAATCTAATTGATACCTTTCCGAAACGTATCTTCAAACATTTTTTTATAAAGCCTTTAATAAAAAGGAATATAAATATTATTTTGAGAAGGCTTTTTTCATTCAGGTATCGAAACTGACTAGGCGCAAATAGAATCATAAACCTCCGACGGACTGACGACAAAATGACAAAATATTAAATGAATTTTCCTTTCTAGGCTTATCCTGTCATAAAATTTGAGCTAGAACATAACTGTATACGATTTTTTTAGTACTTTTAATTTGGACAAACTCTTTTACAGTAAAAGGATATAGGTACAATGTTTTAATAAAATATTCTTAGTTTAAAATCATTTTTGTACCGAGTACGTAATATAAAGTAATTAAATTAATGTTCAAGAAGACCTCTATTTAATTATAGTAAGCTTAATACTAAAAATAATGCATATGCACTAAAACAATACATACATTGTAAAATATGTATATAACACTTATAATCTAAACAGTATAGACCTTAGTACCTACTATGGATTTACTCAAAAAAAAAAACTTGATATAAAATTTGATCTTAATAATCCTTTTATTTTTAAATAATTAGGGCATCATAAAACTTGGAATCCACGAAAAGAAGACGAGGGTTTGATGGTTTGAACATAATATTTAATCATAATTATGTCGTATACAGTATGATGTAATAGAGTATCCAATATCGAAAATAAATTAAAATAAAATGTCAAACATTATACTTGACTAGATAACTGTCAATATCAGTGACATGGACGTATTGAAAAATTGAGATTTTTCTCTATCATGGACTCTACTACAACCTATAACCTTCAAGCCTATCTATCTATCTATCAGTCTACTATGACCGTAATAGTAACTTGTCAGGATCGGAAAGTAACACGATATGTTCTTCTATACCCACTAGAGCGTATCAATTACGTATCAAAGCCGTATGTATGGACAATTGTTCATGCTCCGTGCATGGCACGTGACGGTGTTAATCGGTGTCGGAACGATCTAGTAGGCATAGTGTTATATTTTTTAGTAAAAGAACTTTTGCCTGTCGCCTTCCTGCTAGAATAGAATATAGGATAAGGTAATAGGATAGAATGGAATGGAATAGAATAGAATATAATATTTATTAATTCGTAACAAAAATAAAATCTACACCTAGACATAACAAGAAACAGTTTACCACGAAAAGGTATATGGGATCAGCATTTGGTGAAAACCTAAAGGCCAGTGGTTTCACTATTGTTATTCAGCCATAGTCTGCAGTTATACCACAAATGTTATTCTTTTAAGATTATATTCTAGAGCTTTGCAGCGTAGGGCTCTACCGTCTACGCTACGCTAGCGTACTATCGCTGTATGTATGTATGGTAAACAATTTATCATCGTGAGCTAAGCCAACCGAAAGTAAGGCTTACGCAGCACCATTCATTTCGTGTCATTGACGCAAACTGCTTGGATGCAGATAAGCAATAGCATAGCATGCGAAATATTTGCTTTATTTTTGATGATGATGTATGGGTGGATGTTTTTCTTACACGACTAAGTAATATATTATCTAAGAATATCTATGACGACGTTACTGACTAGTAACGTCGTGAATGACTATTCACTTCATGCTTAAGAACCCAACTGATAATATCCAGATTTGGGATTTGTAATATATTTTCTTTTTATTTATATATGAGACAAGCATTACATACGTAGCGGGCAACTTCTGAAGTATAAAAGAAATTGCTCTACCAAGAGAGACAATTATATTATTACTACACCCATTATATTCTCACTGATATTCAACTGCGGTATCGCAATGTTTATCATAAATATATACGTATGAATATATTTTATAAGACGGTTCATAAAATAATTAGAATACAACAATCTCGCTTCGTTTTGCATATCAAAGTCCATACGCGCGGATATACAAAGTCAATTAAAACCGGAATCGTATCGTAAATCAACGTAAAATTACGTTTGAATCGTACCGTAAAATCGTACGTTTCGTACCTGTAGTATTTTCCACCGTTAAACTTTTTACTTGACTCGTTTTTAGTGGGAAAGTTCGATTTTATCCACTAGATTTATGCACGAATTGAATGACGCGATTCAGTTATTTTAGAATTGCAACTGATTTTTCGAGTAAAATTGTATGGAGTGTTAATAAGTTTTTTACAGAACAATGAATAAACGAAATAATTATTCGAGTTTACGTTTTCCGCTCTCTTTGTAGTAATTGTGAGGTGGCAAAGGTTATTCTTTATTTATTACTAGCGACCCGCCCCGGCTTCGCACGGGTGCAATGCTGATACTAAATACACTACAGAAAAACTTTTAACGTTGTTTATAAAAACAGCGGCCCAGCAGGCCGGTACCGCGACAAACGGTAGGTCCCGCAATTTTTAAATCTGTAATATCTTCGAAAATATTCTCTTAAATCATACGGTGTAAAGGGCCATATAGATCTATATTAAATGAACAATGTATTCAAGGTATTTAATTGGTTAAGGATTAATGCTGTATTGGTTAAAATCGCTTCGAAAATTAGCCATTATTTGTCGTAAAAAGTAAATGACAAAAAAAAGTTATTGTGGGTTATCCATAAGAGATAGATATATGCCATCGCGGACTTTTCTGTAGACCTTTTCAATGTGTACAATACTTAGTACATTATTTTAATAAAACTCGTAGGGTTCAGCCTGCGTTTGCAATGTAAGCGGAAAAAATCTAATTATTTACGACATAACATTAGAAACTTCAAAAATAACAGTACTTCTCCACTATTTAATGGATGTTATTATACATATAAACCTTCCTCTTGAATCACTCTATCTATTAAAAAAAACCGCATCAAAATCCGTTGCGTAGTTTCAAAGATTTAAGCGTACAAAGGGACATAGGGACATAGGGAAATAGGGACAGAGAATGCGACTTTGTTTTATACTATGTAGTGATGATTATTACATTAACATGCTCACTCACTGCTTACTGCTATGTTATATTATGATTTATTTAATTTTTTCTGTCAAAAGACAAAACGCTTCTTAACTTTTTAAGCGGAGTTTTATAAATCTTATTTTAAGGAGAAGAATTAGGTATTATTTTAATTTAAGACTGGATATGAAAAAGTTACTAAGTAATATGTTTTATGGGTAACGTTGATATTTTTATTTAAAAAAATTTAATTGAATAATCTGTTGCTTATTTGCTGACAGCATAATCTGCTTTTGATAAGAAACAATACATGCAGTCTTTTATAAACCATATACCAACACGAATACTAATTAATTATAACATGACGTATTATGTGCCCCTACAAAAGAAAGTAAATTATGGTTTCATTATCAGTCTTTCATCAATATATCCCCTTCTTCATCAAAAATTAATTAGACCATACACTTATAACTACTTTCCTATTCGATTACTATCCCGTCAAATATTCCACAAAAAAAATTATGTTAGTTTTTTCTTCGCCTGAAGTTCTACGTATGTTTTTTATAGATTGAAAGATAGGATTCATTACGATTCTAATTTAAAAACGTATTTAAGTCTTCGGCGCTGTGAAAATCGTATAAATTCACATAGCAATTAATCGCGAAGCTCAATTAAGGAATGGAATTAGAGTGCAGCCAGTTTCGCCGATACGATAGAGCAATGAAGACTTTACCAGCGTTGTTTTAATTGATATTGTACGAGTGCCTTTTATTTTATTCGATATCAATAAGTGTTGCGAGTGCTTTTGTTTTAACACTTAATTGGTTTATTAGACACGAATGAGTTAGAATAAAAAAAAAACATTTAGTGACATTTCTCATTGTCTGGTCTAGGTTGTGGAAATGTTTCGAAGACAGAGTAAACAAATGCCTATACAAGAAATTAAATTTAATGAAAATGTATTTCAATAAAACATTGTACGGCAGTCAACGATCCCTCAACAATGCAGGAACTAGGTATTTTAATTCTAACAACAAAAACATACGACCGCAAATTAACATTCCACCCCATAAACATTACAATAAATGAAATACCACAGCGGTTCCAAAATTCTTGTCTAGTCTACAACCGTCGCGACTAAGATTGATATCAAACTGTAGTTCCTTCTCCCTTCTGATTTGTTCCCCAAGGAGAATCGCTGACGTAGCTAGGAAAGGGGAGATAAAAAATTGCCTTGTGACTGTGACCGAACAGCTGAGCCCGGTACATGTGCATTGCGAACAATTTGATAAATTATACAGTATACAGTGATGAAATTGCGCTCCAAAAAGAAATTACAGAGAGCAAATTCGTAGTTGTGAATAATGTTTTGTTGGAATGAATTTTATTTTTCTTCTCTATTGATGGTGACTTTTTTATATTGTTTTTTTTTCGATGAGACATCTTTATAATTTCAGATGCGCGTCGTATTGTGGACTTTCCTGCACCGAAATGAAAATATTGTTTATGTTTAATTTTATTCATTTCGTTCGGCTGTATCAATGTGAATTATGTTGAATTTTATGTAATAAATAGATGCATACTAAGTGCCTCATGGAATGTTTAACTTACTATTCATTTCTAACTAAAATGAATGTTACAGTCTTGGCAAAAGATTTACACTATATCCAATGCCAAAAAATATGTACGCTTTCAACATTATCTTTTCACTATTGACAATCAATAACTCATACAAAATCAGACCGATTCATTCAATAGAAACAGAAAAATAATGGAAAAACCGGCAATATCCGAAGGGGTGAAGGTACTGAGGTATTCGTGCTTCCTTTATGAGACTCCCAATTGATTTGCATCGCGAACAAAGCAGGCTCCCGCCGGAATTCTGAGCAATTCACTAAGTCTTGCATTAGGAGTCAAGTGAATTAAATTGCGCTTTGGTTCCGCCTTTAATGAAATTGATGTGAATGCGAGATATTTTATCGCGAACTGTATAAAGGCGAATCAGTTTACTAAGGCAACAAAATCATTACGTAAATTGTAATAAGACTCATAAATATGCAATTTCATAATATAATACATTGTCAGAGGTTAGTTGCCAAACTCTTCAGAAATGACTGGACCGAATTTTATGAAAGTATATTCGGTAGGTCTGTGTCTGAATATAGGTTGCAAACTATTTTTATATTCTAAATGATAAATATCTGTTAGAGCAACGTTTAGCGCATCAGCAAGGTACAAGCCACAATCAGTCAGTCAGGGTGTGTTTTATTCTTATTTAAGTCATAATAATCTTTATATTGAAAATTATTAAATACAAACCGATAGTGGTCATGATAATATGAAAGATAGGCAAGAACAGCACTCATATCTTTATAGAGTGTGTTTAATCTCTCAATCAAGAGCTTATCATAATCAGATGACCCCTTTTCTATAAAAATATCGTAATTATTAAAATAACTATTGAGTAGGTAATGTACTTTTTTATTGGATGTATATGTATTATGCTCTTAGATATAAGAATCAATAGTTTTATAAGTTTTTAATATTAAGGTATATGTATATTATGCATAAACATTTTGAGGTCAAATGCCTAGAAAAAGTATGATATTATTTACTTCTTTTTAATAAAAAATTAAACCTTCGCAAATTCCCAGAAATGAAAATACAGTTGAAAGGAAAGCAATGTATACAACATTAATAAAAACATTTTGGCATTCTGTACACATTTCTTAAAAGGCGTACTAGGGTGATACCCCCAATTTGTATGTCTGTGAAACACATCACGAAGTAAAATAAGGGTCGCGCGGATTTTGCTGTCTAAAACATTCTTAGACAGTAAACAACGTTTGACTTTGGAAGAACGTAAGGGCAAAGAATACCAATTATTACGAACGGCTATTTTTCCCGGTGTATGTGTAGAAATTGAAAGTTTTGAGCGAATTTAGGAGGTTATGGAAAAGCATAACACGCTCCGACTTCGTATAGATAGCCTGGCGGCCGGCCGGTACCGCCGCAAACGCTACGTCCCGCAATTTTTAAATATGTAATATCTTCGAAAATATTCACTTAAATCATACGGTGTAAAGGGCCATATAGATCTATATTAAACGAACAATGTATTCAAGGAATTTAATTGGTTAAGGATTAATGCTGTATTGGTTAAAATCGCATCGAAAATTAGCCATTATTTTTCGTAAAAAGTAAATGACAAAAAAATGTTATTGTGGGTTATCCATAAGAGATTGACATATACCATCGCGGACTTTTCTATGGACCTTTTCAATGTGTATAATATGTACTTAGTACATTATTTTGATAAAACTCGTAGGGTTCAGCCTGCGTTTGCAATGTAAGCGGAAAAAATGTAATTTTTTACGACATCACTTTAGAAACCTCAAAAATAACAGTACTTCTCCACTATTTAATGGATGTTATTATACATATAAACCTTCCTCTTGAATCACTCTATTAAAAAAAACCGCATCAAAATCCGTTGCGTAGTTTCAAAGATTTAAGCGTACAAAGGGACATAAGGACATAGGGACAGGGAAATCGACTTTGTTTTATACTATGTAGTGATATAGGTATAGCCTATATTGTTTATCTGCTTTAATAAGCAGCTATCTAACTCATAATTTACGAATAAAAATCTATGAATATAATTGCGAAGCTACTTCATATTAAGTATAGAAAAAGAGATATCTCATATCAGCGACTAAATTAAATGTAGATGTGCCAACGAATATTGAAAAAGAACGAGACATACAACGAATAAAAAAGCACTACAAAAATACATTTCATCACATAAATGACAGATATTGGAATAAAGTGACAAAAATTATTTTGACTGAATTAACTTCATGTCTAAAATTATACTGCCCATTTTTAGTTAAAAATATACGATATCAAAATAGCCTAGGTACTACATTTCTTCAAACATAGACATTTATAAATTCAAGATATACTTAATAATAAAATGAAATCTTCAATTTTCAGTTAAATTATGTAATGTGTTACCTGTTTACGTCGACAATTTCGCCATTTTACTATTCTTATTTAACGCGAATCGTCTGCAGAAAAATAAAGCCGTCATAAATTTAGCTATTCAACATTCCGAGAGAGAAAACTCGCGACCTTTGGTTTGATAACAAGTAATATAAAGAACACTCTCTGGACCTTATCTTTTATAGACCTCGTCATAAAGCATATCTAAGTCGGATTGGAGATTACGCGAAATTTCAGACTAATCTTAAATAAAGGAACGGTTTTTTATTATTTTAATAAAACATACCAATTACTTTTTGACGAATCTACGTCCGTTAGGAAACATTTTTGCAGAATTAAACAATCGTTCTATAAATTAACTTTGAACATAATACAGTCAGCGGAATATAGTCTGAACTATTTGATAAGTTGTAACATTATCACCATAAATTTTCTTTATTACATAGCGTGCCCTGGTAATAAAAGCCAAATTACATTATATTATTTCTATTAACCATCTTCAACAATACGCATAGTTGTCACATATCTTTAAACTTTGAAATTTCACTGTAATTATTTGTTTAATATCTAAGTTTGGTACATTTCAAATGGTTTATGAAATGCCCACCTATTTATAGTGATGAATATATCTATTGAGAGAAATATAATAGAAAACTTATTGAGAGAGAAATCGTTATTGATATTAGGGCAAATTTAGACACAAAATAGATGACTAGTTATTGTCTTGAAAATCTTTGAGCCATTTCTAATACGTCTGCCCACAATCACGAAAAGCTCATTGTGAAAAATCAAAATGTCGGAATCAAAAATCTTTAAATTTTTATTTAAAGTGTACTTATAAACCATTTAAATCTGAATTAAAAAATAAATGTAGGTACCTACTTTTCTATTTTCTTTAAGATAACAAAACTTTGACGCTATATTCAATAAAAGTATTACAATAACCATAAAATCACTTCCTTAAAACATGTTACTGACTTAATTTAAAGTTCTGAAACAGAATTTCACTACATGCAGCTTAAACTTCGCAAAACACTTCTCTCAGGCTTACAATATGTAGTGAAAATTTCATTTTGCGCTCAACAGAAGTTACACCTTCCGAATTATTAAGGAAATGTTTGGAACCAAATACAATATCTTATTAAAATATGAATGTTTAGATTGTGACGATGTTAATTGTCATGCCAGCTCATAAATTTGCATGTATTTTTTATTGTTCTATCTACACAATTATAGTACGAATAGATTCTTATGACTATAAAAACTCTTAGGTGAATGAATGAGAATTTATTTTAAGGAAAACCTCACAAGTCTAAGTTTAACAATACATCACAGATCACACTATAAATGGTAAACTAAATCCGGAAGTTGCTGACGTAATTCTATAAATATTTTAATTGACATTGGCCTTTGGAATCTCTGGAGAGACAACTTCCCAAAATGGAATGAAATAAAACTTCTTTCTTCTTCTAAAATTATTTAATTCTCGCTATATAATCTTATAAATGAGAAATTATGTTTGTTTGCCTTTCTTGTACATATCAATGGAGCTATTTTGTTTGGAGTCTGGAGATAGTAAAGAGGCTCTCTAACCTGATAGAGCGATACAAGCTGAATTTTTCATCAAGCGAGCTAAGCCGCGGCCGCGGGTAAGAAACTAACCTACCAAAAACAACGATTTTATATAATTTGACATTTAAATACCATACATTAAATATAATATACCTAAATATCATAGTTTTATTCCGTAACCTACTTATTGAAATTCGGTTGAAACAACTCGCTCGCTTATTATATTCAAACCGCGTGTTATTTTAACGTTGGTCTAGAGAACTCACGGCAAGTGTGTTTTGGTTTTGACTGAGAACTTGTTATTTGTGTTTAACGAAATTGTACGGGAACAAAACGTGGTGAATTATTAACAGAACACAGCGTGCATACTGGTGCCGTGCATATTAGTCTGAAGTCAACGCCGCGTTTTGCTTAAATACAAAAAATCGGGTGAAACGTTTAACACTGTTTGTGGGAAATATAATAATTGTGATTTGCACATTGTGATGAATCACTAAATGAGAATAAAATAAAAAAAAGATTTGGTAGGGTATCGCAATTACTTCATGAAATTATAGGATTTCTAGAGTTTTTAGTTTATGATGGCGATGATGATGAGTTATCGTATAGATATGTTAAATTTCATTATTCATTTAAAAAAAGGATCGATTAGTCTGGGTTGCACTGATATTGTCTAATTTAAATCGGGTTTATTCGTACTACTACAGATTTTTAACTCTTCATAGAAAAGTGTGATCAGGAACGAATATTATTATGTTACCTTATGATACATCTTAGTCGTTGCAATTATAATCCCATCATATCAAACTCATGATGGTTTATAATATTACAATATTCAATCTGTTGATAATTGACATGGTATTTTAATAAGTCCAATACAATCCTCGTATAGGTACATAAACCGTCAATCGCCATAAATTCCTAACATTCCTGGAGCCCTTGATAATATAATCTAGGTTTAATTAATACTCAACTGATTAACGTCCAATTAAAAATGTAATGAGATGATTCAACTAGTAAGTAAGTATGTATAGTATTACAAGTAAGTATGTATTTAATTCTAATAGGGGTACATAAATAAATATATACTGAGTTACTTGCTGTGAAACTTTGAAACTGGCCAGTATGATATTGTTTAAATAATTAATTAAAAAATAAAACTTTGATCGAAATTTCCATAAGCGTCTATACAGGGTGTCCCACTATTGGTATACTAAGCGCGAAGGGACTTGTAGTTTTGCATACACTGATCACGTAAAAAATACTTAAACAACAAAATTACATCATAATTTTTTTGCTAAATTTTTCCTGAAAATCTATGTTTTCTTCTCTAGCTTCGCGCAGCCGGCATATACCGCTTCTCTAATGTGAGCATTTTGTCTATGAAAACATAATCATATACGATATCTCACGTGCGGATGGCAAATTTGGGCGTGTTGCTTGTTAGGGGTGTATACATAGAGTTTTAAGAATTCATCTATCCGAAAAAATAATGCGTCTGGAATTTTATAAGTATTTTTTACGTACTCAGCGTATGCAAAACTATAACCTCCTTTGAGCTTAGTATACCAAAAGTGTGACACCCTGTATATTCAAATAATTGTAGAGTCATTGTGAATCTGCAATCCACAAAAAAATAAAGTATTCAAAATAATATCACGTACACTATAATGTTTACTGGTATTATGAGAATAACCTATTTTATTATACAAAAAAAAACATCTCCGTATATTAATGCCTAATAGCATTTAGGTATCGCCTCCACTCATAACGCAATAAAGTTTAGCCCAATAAATTATATCCTAATTGTTATAATACGACTGCTGTTAAGCAACAGCCAACCGTCAAATTAACTTAATTGCACTTGTAATTGCTCCGAGTCCGAGACGCGCAATAAAAAGAAAATATTGTCATTCTCTCCGCCCAAGGATTGTCCGACGCTAGTATTGGAGATGCTCCGAATAAAGTATATTATATGAACGGTATTGAAAACCCCTCCAAACAAATGTGAGCCACATCCCCTTGTAATAGTAACTAAAATACCGCCAACCCAACTCTAGTGTCGGCGAGCGCTATTGTTACGGGTTTAACGCAATAAATTAAACTAGGAAAGTTGTAAATTTGATTAATAGTGTGGTTACAGCCGATATGTTACTAATTGAGTTAAATTTAATTAATCTAGCTCAGGTATAAATAAAGTTCTGTGGTGTTTGGTATATACCTCGTAAGTGCAAAAATGGCCATTTTTTGTTTTTTGGCCATCTATACTGATAAAAACGTCCTCTTTCGTTTGGTCTATGTGACATAAGCCTATTGATAGTAGAAATACCTTAAATAGGTTGTATCAAAACCCCTTAAGTACAAAAAAAAATATTTTTATTTGATACAAATATATTAATATAACTTAACATAGACTTGTAAAACGAATACTCAATCAACGAACGGCCATTTACAACGTAAGAGCACTTAACATAATTAGACCAAACTTGAATAATTATTATCATCACTTAACTTATTTGTACCAAATCAAATAAAATTATTTGTCAACTTAACAGGTCTTCTCCCTTACTTAAATATAACGTTATTTGGCACATAATTTAAATCTTCAGACATTAGGTCTCAACTCTCAAGCCTATTTATCTATAAAGAAACATGCATGTGATGCAAGGTCTCTTAGACTTAGTGTGTTCAGAAACGTTTACCAATCTTCAAATCGATTTAAAGATTGGTAAACGTTTAAAAAGCCAAATAACGATACCTACATGCACAAGGTTTGATTCTTTGTCTCTTCAAATTCATTCTTTCATGTCAGATTAGAATAGATTTAGAAAAATCGGAGCATAAGGCAACATTTCACTATGAAACTAAAAGATAAAAGCTGTTTGTTTACAGATTCCAAATTTAACTGCATCTGTAGCCTTTTATAAAAGAAACTTTGGACTTTTAATTTAAAAATCCGCAAAGTTACTACTAAACGAACATTCCATTATGTTATGTATGAAAGAATAGCTCAAAGAGGTGCGGATGAAATCGCATCATGCTTATCGCATTTTATTAACCATTTGGCAGAAGAAGTAGAGTAGCTTATTTTATATTCAAGTGTTTTCCAGGTCAAAAACGGTATAATATCTTGCCTGTTAAGCAGATATTGAAAGATTCATTCAAAAAAGAAACAGCACCATCTCCGTTCCCCGAGATATCTAAATGAAAATGACCAGTAATCGCCATGATGTAAAATTAATGAATGAATCTGACTTCTTTCCATTTTCGAAACTATTGACTACCTACTCATTTTATCAAAAGAAATACTGCAACAGACAAAACTACATTTAGTTAGAACTGTATTTTCTGGTTGATGTATGAAAAGTCTAATGACGTAGATTTTAAATACTCTTTGAGTGAAAATGAAGAGTTTCTGTATTTCTGGTTTAAGAGAACTGAGAAAAGATAGAAGTCTCCGAAGTGGCTTTGCCATTGGCCTCTAATGAGCCTATCAATATCGATGCTCTGAAATTCAAAGATGTGAATGAATGTTGTAGTGGTACGTTTAACAAACAAATTTTATTTGACTTGATCCAGCTCGTAACTATTTGCAGGGTAAAGACATCTTCTCACAAGGAGAAGACATGAGCAGTAATCACCACGCTTGCTCTCTGCTGGTTGGTGATTTCACACCAAAATCCCGGTTGCCATCACGATGTTTTCCTGTTTTTGGAAATGATGATGTTTTCTTGTTATAGAAGATGTATCTCTGGTTATTAGAGAATCTACTTATGAATCCGAAAAAGACACATTGGTACATGTCGGTTGATGGGATCGATCCCGCAGCATCTAGCACGGCAGGCAAGCGAACTACCGTGACTTCTGAACCACACACACACACACACACTACTTTTAGGATTTTACTTTGTAGAGAGAGTATCAGAGAATTGCATATTGCACGAAAATCACAATATTTCCTGGCTTTTTTATGAGTACTTATTTGTGGCAAATCACACTCCTATTCGTTTTTGTTTTTATATAATATGGTTAAATCTATTTGTATGGAAGACGTTTCCCCATAATATTTGTTTTTTAATGTCTGTTTATGTCTCCGTCGAAAAAAAAAATGAAAAATCCTTTCCATTAAGGTAAAAATAGGAATAAATACTAATTAAGAGTACAAATAAATATGCTCTAATCCACTTAAGTACACACGTTTTAGACATTTTCACATCATTTTCACATTTTTTCTTTTGGTACAAACATGTTAAGTAACAATTACTCTTGAACTAGAACATTTTTTTTATTTTTTTTGTAAGTGTTCAAAACTTGAACATAATAGACATTTAAATATCATAAATTTGTTTTACTCAAGTGTTTATTCCGATCTGTAGCAACCTGGTAGCAACCGTGAAAACTTTCAAACGCTCATACCCAAAAATCACCATTTTGCACTTAAGTGGTACGTACCAAATACCACAGAGTTGTAACATCAGCATTTTACACCGGTAGTAGAAAAAGTATTAAATGCAGAAGAAGTGGAATAATACAACGAATTCTTAGTTCATAATAATTAATGGCTGAAATACGGACTGTTGGAAATAAAAGAAAATATTATCATTAGCCGGGGAGGCTCTGCAAGATTCTCACCGTGTTAATAGGCTATTCTGAGCCTTTTCCCGGTTTATTCAAGGGGGACATTTTTATGTTCGTTAGCAGGAGGAATGTGGGCTGGGTATTTATTTGAAAATTTTCAGCTGCATATCTACCCTTATAACGTCTAGGAAAGGAGCGTTCATTAATTAAAAGACATGTTGGAACATTTTGAAGACACTCTTACGAAAAAAAAATGAGTGTTAGAATCGCGTATGTTGGTAGAAAGTTTCGTTGTGGCTTTTCATCATAAAATCTTGATTATTTATCTAATATCTTAATACTATTATAAAGGCGAAAGTTTGTAAGGATGTATGGATGTATGGATGTATGGATGTATGGATGTATGGATGTTTGTTACTCTTTCACGTAAAAACTACTGAACCGATTACAATGAAATTTAGCACACATATAGAGGGTAACTTGGATTAACACATAGGATAGGTTTTATCCCGAAAATCCCACGGGAACGGGAACTATGCGGATTTTCCTTTGAAAACGCGGGCGAAGCCGCGGGCGGAAATCTAGTATATTATAAAGGCGAAAGTTTGTAAGGATGTATGGATGTATGGATGTTTGTTACTCTTTCACGTAATAACTACTGAATGGATTTGAATGAAACTTTACCACAATATAGCTTATACATCAGAATAACACATAGGATAGGTTTTATCCCGGAAATCCCACGGGAACGGGAACTATGCGGGTTTTCCTTTGAAAACGCGGGCGAAGCCGCGGGCGGAAATCTAGTTTAAAATATAAGAACTCGTAAATTCAGTTTTATGAAAATTAATATCATACATTTTAATGAAAGTCTTTACGAGGGGTTTGAATAATGTATATGTAATGAATGTTTTAAATGCACTGTGAAGATTTTAAACAGTTTTAGAAAAGCTGCAACTGCAAACTACGGAAAACATGTAAAATAGACAGTCCTGCAACTGATCTCTTTGTGTTCATGCCAATTTTGCGATCCCTATAGAATAAGGTAGTTGAAAAAGTAAAGTTAGTAAGTTTGTCCATTAATGTGTCATACTTAAACGCAAACATTTACTTATTCAAGTAGACTTCTTTCAGAAGCGCCTGAATGCCTAGAAATTACTACAAGTAGTTTAGAAAGCTGTTCAGTTTCTGCAAAGAAAAGATGGGAGGAAACTCTGTAATTGCTCTTTAAAATTACATTAATTTTATACAATTTTTCATGTTTAATAATAATGGTTCTAGAAAAGTTGTCATTAAGATTATTTAATGGTCCTCTGTTCTAGACATACAATTATAAAACTGATTTCTTTGCGCAATGTTAGAAAAATTCTTGACATAATTTATTACATTGATGATCACATTTCTAGATAGTCCGATTCAAAAACTCACTCTGCTTGGATATCTGGCGAACTATGACAACAAAATAATAACACTTTTAAGGAAATAACTATGTTATGATCTCATACGAAGGTATTATAAATAGATGGTGTCACAGAGATGGACGTATGGTTATAAATCAATAAAATGAGGTCTCTACGGGTGCTGTGTCGTTATCAGTCATTTCTCACCTCGATATAACCTCAAATTCACTCTATTTATCTTTCTGTATCAATAATTCACATGGTGATAAATAAACATATGCTTTGTATATAAAAAGTATGATCCTACGTTGTTATTTTGTTCGAGACACTCACATATTACAATAATGTAATATTTAGCAACTATACTTATGGCTTCTAATATTGTACCTATAGATATCTAAAAGCTTTTGAGAACGGATATCCAACTGTTTGAATGGATATTATTAAGGAGAATATAAGGTAGAGTTACATTGTGATCTAACATGGGAAAACTGCAGAGCAGATTTTGATGATACTTGGCACTATGTAGCTTAGCCGTCATTTTAGAACAAGCAATAATTTTAAAAGTATATTGCTTTTCTATTGTAATAATCACGAACTAAGACGCGACCATTCACCTATCCGCCTATCCAACCGAAATTTTAAATTCCAGACACCAGGTCAAGCAATATCGGGCTGCATCTGAAAATGTCCACATGAAAATCAAATAACACAATGCAGTACGCGACTTGCAAGCCTACGATTTGTATTCTACGTGCATATTTGCAAACCACATCAAAAATTTCAGGTTCGACATACATAGAGAATGGCCCAGGCAGAAAATGTGATCGAGAAATCCCAGCACTAGAATAAAAGATAACGAAATAGTTACTACGTAAACTATAGTCCTAATTTTATACTTTACTAGTTGTGCTCCGCGGTTTTACCCTCAGTGCTCCGCTCCAGTTGGTCTTAGCGAGATGATATATAGCCTTATAGCCTTCCTCGATAAAAAGGGTATCTAACACTGAAAGAATTTTTTAAATCGGACCAGTAGTTCCCGAGATTAGCGCGTTAAATATGATTACCTAATAACATTATATTTTCAGAATTATAATCTACTAGCTTCCGCCCGCGGCTTCGCCCGCGTGGTGTTTTGATAAAAGGTAGCCTATGTTCTTTCTCAAGGTCTAAATATTATCTGTACCAAATTTCATCAAAATCGGTTGAAAGGTTTAAGCGGGAAAGCGTAACAGACAGACAGATAGAGTTACTTTCGCATGTATAATATTAGTAGGGATACTTAATAATATAAAGTTTGTTTTGTTTTAACGCGCTAATCTCGGGAACTATTATATCCCAATACGGATTTATCGTATTCGTCGTGATAATCTTAACTTCTAATAAAGGTGACGTTGAAATAAATCAACACCGCATCTCTGAAACGCTATATTACAACCGTATAATTACGTAGTTGTATCTTTATTTTTTATAAGTCCAAATACCGTCGAATACTTATTTATTCTGAATCCGTACATCAATTCTCGAATAACGCTCGAATAAGATTAAAGGAAATGACTAGAAGCCGAATCACATTATTAAGCCAATAAGGTACATTAGGCATTTAGCCTACATACGTGTTCTCTTAATATCCGGTGGCGCATCTCGATATCCGTAAAGCCGTCTGTCATCGTACATACATACATACATACTGTTTACGGTCCACAATTACCTAACATGTGTTACCAACTAATTCTCTTAAGAAGCAATCTGTGATTGCTTTTGTAGTGGTAATCGTTATTAGAAAGCTTTGTTATAATAACGAGACAGATAAGTTGCTGAATAATAGAGTTTTTTTTGAATAATTTTTAATACTTTTTTAGTATTGAACGTATAGCGAGACATATCCTGTATAGCGTTACATCTCGTAAAAAAGCAGTATTGAGGAGGGAGCGTTTTATAAAATTCGCAGAATAGGTCTACACAGAAAATAATTTTAATATTCAAGCTTAGGTATTTGGTGTTCTTAGAATCTAGTCTCATAACATTTGGCATAAACGTATTAGTAATTCAGGCGTCACACATTGTACGAATTGATAAAATCTAACCTTTTATAAGACGATCTTTTGACCGGAAGGAAGTTAGCGCGGAAAGTTTATTTTTTTTAATTATTAATATCTCAAAAAATTGCTCCTTAAATGCTCCATCAGAATCTGTAATTGCTCCACTTCTATAAATATTAGTTTATTTATAATTAATTTTTTAAAAAATCCAAATACTGAAAACTTGATTTCCCTATAGAATGAAAAATATTCACTTTTCATAAAAAATTTTTTTGCAAAAAAATTGCTCCCGATTTGCTCTATCAATTACAAAAAAAATTATTTAATTTTGATAATTTTTACAATAGTTGACTGAAAAACTATGTTTGCATAGTAAACTATAACTGCGCTGTGACGTCATCAATTATTGTCGTTGCGACGCATAAGGGCCATATTTACATGTATCAGCACTGCAGCGATATCTGTAGACCTTAATGTTTATGTTTTCTTATTTATATAATTTACTAGATTTCCGCCCGCGGCTTCGCCCGCGTTTTCAAAGGAAAACCCGCATAGTTCCCGCAAACGATAGCAACTTGACACCGAAATATGAAACAAGCGACTGAAACACAAATTAATTAAAAATTACTTGAAATTTTAATAATACGAATAAACGTAATATGCGAGTTTAGGGATGGGTAGGGAAATGTTTATAAACATACCTATAGATAATAAGAATGATTTTAAATACATAATAATATCTGTTTCTTTCAACTTTTGCTAGATGAAACTCAATAATTAATTTATGTAATAAGTAAAATTTTTATGTAAAACCTATTGTCAAAAATAATTCTTTATATAATTATAAAGAATTATTTATGCTCTAGTGAAAAATTTTCCGGTGATTATATTATAAAAGTAGGGCTCAATTTTTTTCGCGAACCCTACTTCTAAATAATTACCACTCTTCAATAATTAAAAACTCCTTGACTGAATCCCTTCACACCCTGAAATAAAAAGTGCATATTAATTTTTCTTATAGTAAACAGAAATTCAAATTCAATTATTAATACCAATTTAATACTTTGATGATGATTGACAGTAGAAATATGTATTAATTGTTCATTATTATTGAATAAAATAGTACTTACACTTGTTACTCAATTGTTGACTCAATCACTATCCATACTAATATTATAAATGCGAAAGTAACTCTGTCTGTTACTCAATCACGCCTAAACTACTGAACCAATTTTCATGAAATTATGTATGGAGATATTTTGATACCCGAGAAAGGACATAGGCTATCTCGAGAAAATGACGCAATCCCGGAAATCCCACGGGAACGGGAACTATGCGGGTTTTTCTTTGACTGCGCGGGCGAAGCCGCGGGCGGAAATCTAGTAAATAATATAAATAGTTTGGAAAATCCAAAAGTGCACGCCTCATAATTTTTTTTTAATAATTATTTATTAATTATTATTTTTGTTTATTTAATAACAATTAAACCACATCGAATCAGACCCTGAAAAATGAAAGGGTTCTATTCCTGAGCATACTCAAGCGTAAGAGAAAAAAAAAGACTCGATTAGTAAAGTATTTCGGTCGCTATCGTGTTAACAAGAAAATCCTCCGCACATACAGACACACGGACGTCCAAGACAGAACTTTTTTAAACTGTTTTTTAACTAGTTTAAATAACAAAAATGACATCAAAAATATCATGAATGTTAAAAATAGTGTTTTTTCTTAATATGTGTGTGTATGTATTATCTTACAAGTGCAATGTATGATACATAAAGACATTTTAAGTTTGAAAAATCAGATGTTTTGCGCGAAGTGACAGTAGTACCCACCTCAACGCTTCGCTTATGAGGCGTGCAATAAGAAAACATAAACATTAAGGTCTACAGATATCGCTGCAGTGCTGATACATGTAAATATGGCCCTTATGCGTCGCAACGACAATAATTGATGACGTCACAGCGCAGTTATAACATTTTCAGTCAACTATTGTAAAAATTATCAAAATTAAATAATTTTTTTTTGTAATTGATAGAGCAAATCGGGAGCAATTTTTTTGCAAAAAAATTTTCTATGAAAAGTGAATATTTTTCATTCTATAGGGAAATCAAGTTTTCAGTATTTGGATTTTTTAAAAAATTAATTATAAATAAACTAATATTTATAGAAGTGGAGCAATTACAGATTCTGATAGAGCATTTAAGGAGCAATTTTCTGAAATATTAATAATTAAAAAAAATAAACTTTCCGCGCTAACTTCCTTCCGGTGATCTTTTGCCAATAAATTTTCAGAGCAGAAAATTCGGCATCTTTACCCTATCCTATTTGAGTAAGCTTTTGTTGTTAATGCCTGGAATACATAATATTATCAAAGTTTGGAGTATTAAAAAAATGTAAAATATACAGTTCTTCATAGCTATTAACTATACCTACTAGCATTTTCTCTTTACAAATAAAAAATAAAACTGTGATTTAACACATGTAAATGGAAACACTGAACCATCGTGGGAATGAGAATAAATCACGTCATATGAAACGGATTTTAAGGTAATACGTAACATAGTATTATATACGTTGGAGAATACACGAATCCAGCCTAAGAGGGTACAAAGTCCAATACCGGACCTTCATAACCGAATATTACGGAAGGGGGTGTAAATTAGGGTCCCAAATACCTCTTTATAGAGATTGCCTGCCTGTCCGTTTTGGGGCCAAGTCACGTAATAATATTGTGGTCGACCTAATCGCCTGAATACCCTGTATTGCTTTAGTATTTACTGTAAGCGTTGAAACTCTCATTTCACATCGTCGAATTTCATAGGGCGTACAAAGTTTGCGAAACTGGTTTTGTTACACGGTACCTGTCTTTAATATCAGAGGGATTTAGAAGAAATTTGTTTTTGTACTCGCTAAATAGACTTCCATGTTACGCTTTTGTGAACTTCGGAAATGCTTTTCAAAATTGGGTCAAAATACGTTCATAAAAAAACAAAATTATCAATCGAGTTATTGGACGTTTTTACTTTTTCATTATGTCACTCCTATAGGTATATCGATGTTGAAGAAAATGATAATAAGATAGCAATGGAAATCTATAGAATTTAATATGAGAGCTAGACTCAATTGTGAGTTGTGACGACCTCTAGAGTTCAGACAGGTATAATATTATAATAGAATTTACGAATTAAATATAATTTCATTGTCTAGGACAGCAAAATTGTTTAAACTTTTTACTGTGAACAAATTTTTTATTATTTTGATTGTAGGTTAATAAAATTATTCCTTGATTACCTACAACTTCAGTAATAATTAAAAGTCGCATGATAAAAAATCACTTTTATGTCAAATTATTATATACTAAATTGAAGAACAAAGAAGATTCATTAGAAAAATAAAGCGGTTTAATAAAAATACTTCATACCGTCCATTATTAAACCTAGGTAACAGACTACATAGCCAGCTTGAAAAATACATTTGAAAGAAAGCACCTGCAATTCCCACACTCATTACATACTTTATCAACTGATACAATACAACAGTTGGAGTGGCGTGTTAAAGAATGATTCACGTATTCACCATTTTCTTAGATTTTCTTCACATGTCTAGTTCTATTTTGTTGGCAGCCCGTTACACCGAAACTCGAAAGTTCGCCGGAGAGGTTTATTATTTTTTTTTTTGGTGCAATCTCTTGTGCGTTTTATGATGAATTGAAATGTGTTTATTTTTTTACTACAATTAGGACATATAAATTATTATGTCAGTATTTATTTAGACTATTTATTCATTAAGTCTATCTTAATTCTATAAACGATTCTTAATAAAGCAAAAAGTTCAGTAAATCTGTCCAAAAGTATAAAAACATTTAGAAAGCCTTTTTAAAGTAAATACTTTCATAGAAATTTATCTATATGAATTTTGGTGTACATAAATTATATTTACTAGTAGGTACATAAGTAAAAGAAAGAAATCACGACTTCAAACTTTTGTCAACAGTTTTTACACAATTAATTTGATAAGAAATAATAAATGCTATAGCCGCACGTAAAAATAAAAATGTAAAGTATAGTAACGTCACAATCCAAATTACACAGTATTGACAAAAATATACATATTTTATTCGAGAACATGCCATGCGGTGAAAGGTTTTAATTCCAAATGTACCTACCTACTAATATGGAGTAAGGACGAGTAAATTCAAACATTGTAGGTATGAATTCTCTAAATACGATCTATTTTATAAGTCATTTTTAAGTGGTAATTTTAGCTTTACTTAAATCACAAAGGCCTTGTATTTGTTCAGAATTATCCTTTGCTTGCAAGCCCTTGTATTTGTATTATCCTTTGCTTGCTTATTATTGAAATGTATTATTATAGTCTACAATTTCATTTACATAAATACAGCGATTTAATATTCCACTGTCAATATCCCAATAGAAAATAATAATGTCTTCTTTGTGTAATCACGTGTTTTAAACTATCATTTTTGAAGAATAAATCTTGCTTTGTTTTTACTTATTTTTTATATCATAATAACATAATATCCATTGCTTGGATAAATATGACATTAGGAACTAATTTAATATATTTATTTTGTAATAAAGTTAATGAATACAGTACTTACCTATCGATATACTCTACTTACAACAATATATCCATGAAATAGCAACTACCTACTATACTAATATTAAAACTATTACTAAATAATTTTGTTAATAAACATAATATCAATGTTCACAAACTGCATCCACAATGCAATGTTAACAATCAAATTACAAAAAAATATAAATGGAATTTCTATAACATGCATTACACTACTTCTATACGTTTTTATTTAGACGTAAACTTCAGTCCTTATTCTATGCGAGTCTTAAGTTACAAGTGCCTTGTAGTCGCGAAACACGACTCTAATGAACTGTCTCTAGAAGCATAAAGAAAACTTCTTACTAGCATTTTTCTTTTCCACTTTGAGCGCTGCGAAAAATTTCAAACTTTCGCACAAAAACAAGAAGATAAGTTAACTGGCCGTTAAATATAAAACAACAGACTACAACAATATATTGTTAATTCACTTGTTTTCATTTTAGGTAGGTAATGACATTTTATAGTTTATGTAAGCTGATTTTATTTAACTTGCCTATAATTAAGAACTAATTACAATGACTGTTCCAACATTATGGTTTGTTATTTGATCTACAGCTACAAATGAATCATTAATTTTGCTATAAAACCATGACGCATCGTATATAGGTATTAATTTTCTCTGTGTTTTTGATTACCTGAATAATTAAAAGTAATTCTATTCCTTGTTTACTCGAATATGCAGCCGCAGGAGATAGGTATCTAATCAGCAAACATTGCCATTCAACATCCTATCACATTTAATTACAGCTAAGTGTTATAGCTTTATTCTATTATTCGTTACAATGATCTCAAATACTATTAGTAGTAAGTTATATTAAATAAATGTGCTGCACAACGGTGTAACAGTAAATTCATTCGCGTGTCAGTTGACGAATGGCCTGAGCTGCTGAATGTAGGATTAATGGTAGTGCGGACGTCACGGAACGGATTTCTGTCAAAGCTGTCAGCTACACGTGGAAGATGCTCTCCGCTTATGTTCTCCGAATCAAGATTTACGTAGAAATTATTCTATTTCGATACGCCTTTCAAAAAAGTGTGAGCAATGTCGCGTTTTGCTCCTATTTTTACACTAGGAGATAAGTTTTTACGAATTCACAGAATGTTTCATATAATATTTGGAAGAAATTAACAGAATATTTTATTTGACACCTTTTTTTTTACTATATATTTTTACTAAAATGTTTTCACAGATCCTGTTATAAAATCACATTAGTCAATCAAAAACAGCTCAATCATTGAAACAGAAAAGCTACACATTAGATCTGTAATAAACATGGCAATTGAAAGAACATTAAAATCGCCAGTAACAAATTGTATCAACAAATATCTAATTCCTTCTCGTCTAGATAGGTACCGATATATATTATTCTCCTGTTATATAGATCGTCCGGCCACAGCTACCAGTGGTGTCTGAGCGATCATTTATTATGTGGCATTCAGATCAGAGATCCATCCATCAACCTCATTGTCCTGAGTGAGGCGAAGCTGCTCAAGAACACCTTATTAACGAATATAGTTATTGATAATATTATGCAATTTGGGCTGATTGTATGGGGTAGTTTTATATTGTTAGAGATAAGAGGAAACATTAACGAATATAAGATAAGCCCTATAATATTATTTAAATGAAAAATGTTTTAGAAGTAGTTTAACAATCTTTTTTTATAGTGATATAAAATATATCCTATATTTACACATGGAAAAATCTAATTAGGTATTATGTATTTACTTTACATAAATTATTGGTAACTAGGTACTCCATCAGCCACACTGAGCCACACATTTTATGGCCAATTTTTTACAGGCAAATTAATACAATGTTTTAACTGACACTGTTTAACATAAATTTGATACATTTCAGAATGATGACCATCAGCTCGCAGCTGCCGCGGATGCGTTGGTGGGATGAAGCAGCAAACTTCCAAGAATGAAAAGAAATAGTTGGGTATATCCTCCCGCCTCCGGCTTGAATTTCTCAAATTTTAGTTAACCCACTATCCTGTAAAACAAAAGTATATAGGAACTAATTAAATTCATACTATAAAATATAGCACCGACTTATATTTTTTAATAAACGGTTTTGAAATCTTAAAACATTATCAACGTAAATTATTAATTTCAGAGACATCTAGTGTCAAATAGAAAAATGATGGTGAATTAAATACTCTTTACCTTTTGATAGTTTATTGTTCTGTTACTAGATGGCGCTATAACAAAACAGAGTTATTTATACTGTTTACAGATGGCAGTGTAAAAATGTTATTAGATAATTTAATTTTTATTTATTTAAAAAAAAATCGTTCAAATAGTTCGTAGTTTTTTTTTTTAAGTTGTAGGTACGTTTATCTTATTTAATTGGGCGATAAAGCAACAAATAAAATGAGTCCTTTTTATTTGAGGTTCACTCGGCTAGCCTTTTAATATTACCAGAGTAGATAATATTATAACAGCTATGAAAAATTATTATAATATCTAATAAAAGCGTATGAAGCTAATTATAAAATCGTATGGAGGATTCATTTTTTCACGCAGATTCGATAGCAGCCTAGGTACCTAACCTACCTACTTTCGCATTTTCCTGGTAGTTTTTAATATTCTTTACCAACTCTAAGTAACGTATCAAATTGTATTTCACCAAAATGCACATCAAACATAAAACCCTTCCTTCCTTTATTTGCCAACTCAGACATAAATCACATTAAAGTTTTATCACGACAAATCGGCGTCAAAAAAGCAGTTAAATGTCTGTTTATTACACTTTAACAGACTACCAAGCTAATTACCTACTCTGAATATCTTGCTAAAACTTATTTCGACATTATGTCATTGAACATAAGTTGCAATCACCCGGAATGCAATGTTATTAATCAAACGGCGCCGACAAATAAACTAACAAATGTGCAGACTCCGATACATTTATCTAAATCCGTAAACCAAAAAGGCGATTCTAGTGGCTCCAGTTTAATGGGTTTACATGGGTTTGGAAGGGTTTTGTATTCCCTTTTGCTATTGTTACACAAAACTAGCTGTGCCCGCGGTTTCACCTACCGCTATTGACATTTCACATGCTTTAGGTAATACTTTTTTAATTCAGCCCTTTTGAGATTGATTTTGAAAAAAAGTGGGTAAAGACCTATTGAACCTATCGTCCTGGACTATTCAACTACTTTTCATTCCAAATTTGATTTAAATAAGTGCTGAGTTTAAACTGAAAATGTACATGAAGATTTAATAAATTATTTTTCATTTGGTTGTGTTACTTTCTTATACTTTGAGAAAAACCAAATTTCATGAAAATTCTCCAAACATAAAAAGTTTATATCTATCAAAAAACCTCCCAAAATTAAACAATATTTTGCGATACTCAGGAATTGAGGCCATTAGTGAAAACAAAAAGCTCACTACAATATTATCGGAATTCTAGATAATCCACGTAATAAAACTATTTTAACGGATTCAAATTGCGGTCCGAGTCACGGCCATTTATCAATTACCGTGACCACGATAGCAGCTGTGATCGAACCGTCTGGACGTGTTAAATAAATAATTAGCCGAGATATCATTACGCAAAATGTTTTCTTTCACTCTGAATTGGTATTTCCTTTACTTAATTGCTGGTTTATTGAGAACGGTAATTACTTGCACGCGTGTTATTGAAACGTTGCTGGTTAAGACGAGTGTATACCAGTGTCACTTTTATCAGAAATTTGATAAAACTAGGATTTTTGAGCGGAGATTACTTTCTGTGTCGTTCATATGATATTTTCCTTTGTTTTGATGGTAAAATTTTAAAATATTTTACATTATTTATTTATTTAAATTGAATACACATAACAAATCACGATCTTGTTGGTTGGTGTTACATTAATTTCAGGAGCAAATCGCAACCCAACAAAATGTGTAGATACAATTATTACAATTACAACAATGCGATACAGTTTACAGTTATCAAAAGCAGTTGGTTGGTTGTAACGTGTAGCTCTATCAATAAGTATTACAATATTTTATTACTTTATTTTTAAAATGTTCCCTGTATTTGTAATTTGTATTTATACATTTTTTAAATGTTATCTGTAATTGTATCTGACAATTATTATTCACGCCTGATTATCCTTTAACCATACCAAAAATCTCATCTAGTTTAACAAAAACATTCTTGTACGTTACCTTAAATTAGGTTCAGACGAACCACAAAAGGAAAGAGTGAAACTTATCAATCCTTTTGTTTCAAACTACTTTTTGGGAGAGCTTCTATTATCCCAGGGCCATAGTCCTTTGTTCGATTATCTCGACCTGACACCAATATATCAAGATCGCATTGTTGGAAATAAAAAATAATAAATTGTTTCTCTTATCGCCGTTATAAAACAACTGTTACGAGTTATCTAAATGGTTAATGGACACGTAATGCTGGCTCGCAAACTGGACCACTTTGGTGACAAATGAACAACGTAATACAATTATTAACAGTATATTTCTATTTGCTATACATATATATTTGTAATAATAACTTATCTGATAGGGAAAAAGTGGATGTATTCTTATGTGATTTTTTGAACAGTTATACTTATGTAGCAGAGCTTTCCAAATTTACACGGAGAGAAAAGTTCCTTGTGCATTAATCTAGTTCATATGAATGAAATTCTTTTGAATCTATAAGTAATGGATTCTGAAACTAACCTATGCAAGGCAACCCATGAGTCCGTATTTGTATAGAGAACTTTAAGTTCTGACAAAACTATGAGCTTTTACGAACCTTTGTTACCTACCTTGTTGTATTAAACAAAATACATACATTGTTTTCATTTTTTTTTAATAAATACAAGCTTAAAATTCCAATTATAAATATTTCACCCTCGTGTGAAAAGCAAACGACAGTCGATTTGTCACTAGTTGATCTGGTCCATTGGGTTTCATCGAAAAAATTATGTCAATCAGTTTTTAGGTTAAGTGCATCAGTCATGTTCGTTTGATTTTATATCGATGTTTATCACAATTGACAGCTGATTGAACTTTTACTCTCAAATGGTAATTGACTGGTAATTAAATTTAAATCAAAGATTTATGCACAGTTTACATCCTAGAAGCGAATGTAAATTCAAATTCTAGAATGATTTATCTTTGAAACATTTAAAATGGTTTTGTGAGCTTTTTGTTGGTTTGCGTCATGCAATGTAATAAGACATATCCGGAGTACATTCATTTGGTCATTAGGCATTGAATTCTTCATATGTGTATAATTTTTGATGAAGTTAAAATGAGCTAATAATATAAAATTATCAGAAGCCAACACGTTTTCTTCTAGTACAAATACAACACATACATACATAACAAAAGCTCCCACTTTAAACATTGTTTAGGAAAATCGTTGCAAATAACATGAAAACTATAAAGCGCGTCACACACGGTGAAGATACTATAATATTTTATGTTAAGATTCTCTAATATAAAATATTACAGTATCTTAAGGTATCCGGTATCAGCGTTCTGACCATCATTTTTCTTTTTGTCATTGCGTTCTAAGACCCCTGTAGAACCGCCATCCTGTTACAAATGACCCGAAACACTGACACAAAATTTCGGGTCATTTGTAACAGGATTTTATATTAGAGAATCTTAACATAAAATATTATAGTATCTTCACCGTGTATGACGCGCTTTATGCAGTACTATGGTATAATACAACAGGATACCTTAGAATGACAAATAGGATGTAGAGCATTAAATATCAGAGATTTTTATTTAGAGAAAAGAGCAACCTTTTCGTTTAATATAACGTAAATCACGATCAACGTGTAGAAAGGACTCAAGTCGCAAACGCTCTTCAAAAACTACCCACCAGCGACCTTACACATAATCCGAAATATTAACAAGTTTGCCGTGAGGTGACATTAAAAACTTATCTATTATTGAATAGCATTTGATGACCAAGCGGAGCCGTGGCCTTGCAGCACTCCCACTTAACTGACTCACTGTCGCCCACCGTACCATTACCCTGTTATTTGCATTATATTTTTGCATAGAATTACGCCGACCTTTTGATATTGTGTTACACAAACGGCCTCAATAGTTTTAATAACTATAACCCATGACACAATTAGTGGCCGTTGTTCATTGGGTTATGGAGATCCTGTGCTCGCCTGCTACTTTATGTCATCCGGTAGTTAAGTCAACGCACGCGCCGCACTCCAAAATTAACCAATGCGAATGCTGATCACGTCACCCGCTGATGTTGAGATAATAATAACTTAAAAGGAAACGTATCTTCAACCCTATTTCAATGTCTTTGATGCTATATCTTGGAATCGTACAATGGACGTTATAATAACGGCGAGCTTAGTATGCAGAGACTTTCGGTCTGCTGAAAATACTTTACGCTCACGCTATATAGGTAGCGCTTCAGATAATGTAGAGCAGAGCTTTTATAATCCTAAGTCATCAGAGAAACTGGACCATCATCTACGAGTATGTCAGCTTGAATTAAAAGAGGGGACATATAAACCCTTGAATATTTAAAAGAAATAATTTTATTTAAAAGAAAATTCTAAATACAATAACAGGGTTTCAAACAAACAAATACAATATCCAAATAGTTCAATAAATCCCTAAATCATAAGCATTATTTGTACTTTATCAACTTTGATGAGCCCAATCTTATCACACTTTACCTTTATTTGTAATCTTCGAAATACATTTTTTTCCACTTAATAAATTTCTGTCTTCTAATCAAGAAAGAATGAATGGTGCCATGAATGAGAGCACTTAAGCCCCTCCCCCCGCGGAGGGCAGGTGAGGGACTGAGTCACTCCGTGTCAATGTGACGTTGTTGAACTTGTAAGACCAAATTTTAAGCTCTTGAGCTATCCGACTCGATAAAATATCGTATAGATGTGTGTGACCGGATAGTATACGATTTATAAGCTAAGTACATCATAATATATACTGAAGTTAATAAAAATGGATGTTGATTATATTTAATTATAATGTTAAAATGCACTAATCTATTTTAAGTAACGTGTCATTAGATTTATATTTAGATGATTTATGATATTGATAATTTTTTTGGTATTGTACATTTGGACGAAAATTGTAGGATATACCTAACTATTTAAATATTATTTACATACTATAATAATATTTTTTGTAGAACGTCTTGCCGATTTCTAAGAACATACAAAGGTTGAATTTTTGTAATAAACTATTTCACCTAAGATATTTCACTCTGTATCTCAAATTAAATATTTATTAGAGGTATTGTTGTAACTAGAACAGAAGACCAATCTACTAGAACCAATCACTTTAAAATACTCCAATGAAAACTTTCTCAACTATGACGTATAGGATTTATTATGTAAACCTTTTTAACGAACAAAATAGAATGCTATCAGTTATATAGAGTGCAAAATTTCCCGCAGTTTAAGTATCTTAGGCCTCATCTTCGATTTGATTATATTTACGATTTTCTTTAAAAAACAATACATATATATTTTGTAATATCTTATGCTCCAAACACTTTATTCTACAAAAAATATGGTGAACCGTATAAACATGAGAATATTTCCAGATCTACCTGATCCAATCGATATTCCCAAGAGATAACATCTACCAATCAAGCGGAGCAATCATGCTTCTCACATTCGCATATCAACCAAAACGAATCATACGATATTATACTTTCACACATATTCGCATTCAAAAACCAATCACCTCGCGTAATAACATCAAATAACGTGCAAATTGAAAACAATAGTACACTTTACGGTATACAATGATATTTGCCACAATGCAATCTACGCTCGTCGTACAATCTGTCTCTATTGCGATCGTATTGTTCCCAGCGAGACTGCAACACAATACTCATAAGTGGATCACTTTCAAAGCTCAATATGTCAAGCCTGGCTGATCTAAAACTGTCACTCATGCTCTAGGAAGGTGTTATGACGATTCCTCATTCGCACGTCGCCTCGCATCGATGAACATCTGGGTAATTGAAAACATCATCTAGTTTTATGTCAACTTTTACTCGTCATTGTGTTATAATTAGAGATGAACATGGAGGATTTAACACGTACACAAGCTGTTAAAGCCATTAAGCTCTAGGACATCGTTTCAATTGATATAATGAACCATTTCCCGTGTTTAAAATAGCGCGCGTTCCAGAAAGTCGAAGAGGGTAAAGTTGTAACTAACTGTAAAACGCACTAAACGATGTGATTCTTAAAACTAGCACGGATGTAGTGAGGACCGTTCGCATGTCAGCGTTCTTTGAATCCAATGTATTTTACAATGAACGCGTACAAATTGACAAAATTAGCGAAACAATGATGTATGTATTATATAATTTAGAAACAATCGCCGTTTCTCTGTTTACATTGCAAAGACTCAGATTGCTCTATGGTTACATATACTTATATACTTTTTATATAACTATGTACTTTACAGTACAGCTATTTTATATAAACATAAAACTGTGAGTCTGCGGAAACATATAAATATTATATAGATGTAAAGACTGGGAAGAAACTGGCCTTCGAAACACAGTCTACCACTAGTTCGAAAAATAAATTTTTTATGTTTTTTGTTTTTATTTTATAAAATAAATTCAGTTGGATACATTGTTGTGACTGAAACATCAGTTATGATCGTCTCAAATTAACTTTCGAGATAACGAGTGCGTAACACATGGTCCGAATTGAAAACACTGAAAGCATGTTTTATTTTCAACACAGTTTTCAATTAATAACAACACGCTCACTAAACTTATTCTTACGTTTTTTGTCCGTTAATGAAACAGAATTAAAAATGCGTGTACAAATAGATAAAATGCAGCAGTTAATCCTTCCTCTACAAAATAAGTATGTGCAAAAATGCGGACATCATTCTTTGCAGAAAATGAAGCTTCTAATGAACGTGAAATGCTACACCAAGACAGTATTGCTATTATTAGATCTTAACAAGATATACCATTAAACAGTTGCGGTTATGTTACAATAAGCTATCAAAGCTACGTATAAAGCTAACAGATTAATATTTCCACATCTATAAATTCAAGTGTAAAAGTAAAAGATGTTATAATTACTTCCCCGAATTCATACAATTTACATACAAAAATATTTATCCCAATACGCACACGGACAAATCCTTGAAAGATAATGAACACAGGTTTAGAATGTGTAATACCTCTGAGAAACCGAAAACACGTAGGAATTAGAAATAGCCTCAACATTTTCACGAATTCATCCCGGTAAAATATAAAACAAAATAAACAATAAATCTCTGTAATAGAAAAGAAAACTTACAGGAAATCGCAGTTTCGTAGAAGCACTCAGTGGGAACATCATTGCGGCAAAGATAAAGCCAACACTGTCTGGTAAATGTGCCAAATACCGCAGACAGAGTATCTCTAGAGGTGCGGTAAGTTCTTTATCCCGAATACGGTGTGAAGACACCGGATTTGAGTACTTCCCGCCTATAGCCATGTGCGTAACTAGGTGAATACGTTATACTTTTAGCTAGCTTGCAATTTAAAGCTGTAAGAGAAGAGGCAACACCATAAGAACTTATTACGTGTCACCTTGAATTGTTTAAAGTGTAATAATGACAAATGTTACATTGCTTTATGTCTTCGAACCCAGGTACTTACATAATGAGTGAGTTTCAGTTACCTGATACTTCTAGTCTGGTGAAATATCAATCACGGCATAGCCCTAAAATAACTATGTATAATATAAAATAGCTTTTAATAGCTAAATTTAATTTAAGGATTTGGTTGGTTGTGGATTTTTGTAGTTTTGTGTATAACTTTTAGGAATGGTATGATACCTTGCTCGTTCGAGATAAAATTAATTAATTAATGCCGAACTCGTTTTTTACTTACAACATACAAGTACTTCTGTAGATAAGTATTGATGATGTAAATTTGTAAGGGACCGAATTTTAATATACAGCTCTCTAATGTCATAAAGTTTTTACTATATGCATTAAGATACAAAACAGGGTTCATAACGTAAAAAAACATATTATTTTTAACATAATAAGTAGAAAAACGATACGCCGCGCGCTACATATCTCAGTCTAATATCTAAAAAGCTCTTTGCATAACGTTTGAAACCATAATATCGCTCTTACAACCGCCATACCTGTTTTAGAGAGTTCTTTTAAACTATTCTTGGGTAATTTAGTTTCTTAATAGACTAAGGATGATTTCCTCAGACATGACAATAAAAAATTACATAACCATGCGTGTCTTGTTACAGTCGCACATTTACTATCTACAGTGTACCTACACTAAAGTAAATTAATTTCGTGAACGGGCAATACTTTTAACGATGGTCGAGACACGATTCCTCGCTTATACCTGACCCATGTTTGTTCCTGTGTAATGTTTACAAAAGTGCAGCATTAATAATGACTTGACAAACCGGGATTTTAGTGCGTTTGGGAATAATCAATATGCCAGAAAATAATCGAAATAGCATTTGTTTCAATCAAAAAACAGTACTACGAATAAGATACCTACAACCTAAAACCCGAATGCAAAACAATTCCAAATAACGAAAATAATGACTACCTATCGTTTTGGTTCTCATTGTAACATTTTTTTCCACATATACGAAAATATATCACAGATATACCAAAGCTATCTCCGATTGTAATTTATTCTTCTTTTGATTCCAAGTAATAACGCAATTTGAATTGACGATAAAATCTGCCTCGACTGCGTGCATTTATCAATGTACCTACCTTGTAATTTCGGGTTTGACCGCATGAGTCAATTTGAAAAATTACCTACCTTTGTATATTGTATTAGCCGATGTTCAAACAATTGTCGTTTCCGTATCTTCAGGATATACTCGATAAATAGGTATATTAACATTAATGGTGGACGGTCACGAAGTCCCGGAACAACGGACAAAGCGGGGTGTCACACCGACAAAGGAGACCACGATTACTCACACTTTGACATGTACAGAATACTAAACAAATTGACTAACAAGTAACAACAGCCGACTTTCGGTAAGTTTTGTCAACGTATTTGTATTTATTTCAAAATAATTCTTGGATATTTGCGGTTTATTATTATTTTGCACAGAAAGACGAGATTGGTTGATCGTAATATTGGGTGCTAGTAGAATTATTTATTTATTTCTGAAGAAGCATAAAGAATTCTATTACGATTGCTACCTATTCCAGGATATAATGAGTCCAAACAATACATTTTGAAGATAACAATTTCGTCTGCATAATAATATGAGAAGTCCTACCTATATTTTCATATAATATGACAATTTAAAACAAAACGAGAAAAAGAAGTTGACATACACGCATTAAAAGTTATGATCGGCATAAAAACAGCAGTTTTGCTTTATATTTGAAATTTCTCTAAAAGTGAAAATGACGAAACTACGCATACGCATAAAGAGGTTTTAACTTGTTCATCATGTGTCAAACTAATAAAAGTCTAAGGGCTCCATAAATAAAATCCCTCGTTTTAGCTTTCTTTTTTTATAACCGTTTAATAAAGTTTACTTTTTATTCTATTAGTTTCACGGCTTTTAATCAAATGTGTCGAATCGAAAATTGATTTGAAAATAAATTTTATAATAAATCATCTGTTAAATGTGGGCCGATATCTAATCCGGTGTTTAAGGTGTACATTAAAGATAACTTGTAATTAATTTGCAGTATCTGATTAATTTACTTAATGGAGGTTTATAGATTTAATCAAAACATGCCGAACATTATTAAAATTGTTATTTCTTGTGTGTACGCAACTTTATACCTATATACTATATATTATAACTTTATACACGACTTTATACCTACGTTTCTCCATGCTGTAATTTATACGAAGAAATCAAAAGACACAATAATTGTCTTGATAGATAAAGCTTTATTTACAAAAGTTTTTTTAAGGCTTTTACAAATAATAGTTAGGTACCTACATTATTCTCAAATTTATTTAAATTTCTAGATATACACAATTCTTACCCTGCAGCACACATTAAAAAAAGCTTCAATATAATAAAAATATTAAAACGTGAATTAGGTACTCGTTCTGCCTCTCAAAAAAATAATTCAACAGCTGCACGCATCGGAATGAAACAAATAAAAACCAAACCTGGCCAAGTTGCAAAACTATAAAAAACATTGCCAAAGAACGAACCGTATAAATCTATGTTTATGCGTTTCTTCCCACCAGAAGAGACTATGCAGTGAGTCACCGCTGGGGTCAAGATCACGCTTCGCCGGTTGCCTACCTGATGAGATTTGCGTGTGCCACAAACCAAATCCTAAATAGTAGTCACGTTGTCCAGCTAATTCTAAGTGGACTGTTAGGACACTAACGGTAACACAGAAATACTTTTAGAGGTTTGTGCTACTACTGAGATTTGTATCATTAGCATAGACGAACTTTTATTTAAGTAGAGCTAAGTAATGTTGTAAAAAGTACATACTTTCTAGTTAAACATTGTAACCTAGTTAAATTAATTGTACCCATTTATTTAATTATTTAAAAACCATAATACGATGTATTAGATAATAGTATTATAGATAATACTAGATAGATAGATAGTAGGTACTATCGAGTAGTTTCAAATTGTAGAAATTAATTCGTAGAGCTCATAGCATAGCATACGTAGAGCATAATTTTTTGAAGATTGAACCTGTTTTTATTTTAGGTAGCACGAAAATGATGTCTTAGTCAGGTTTTTAATAAATTATTCTACGAAACATCAACAAAATATGAATATAAAAATCAATTAATTAGCATAAAAGCCATTTCATCCAAAACACATCTAGGCTTAATGTGAGAAAAGTAAACAGCAATTAATTCCAACATAAAAATAGTTTTGGTTGGCAAAGCGCATAGTTGTCAGCCGTGTATTCTCACGGAATTTTAAACTAGCTTTATCAATGTTCGCCCACGCTACAACTTTCTTCTCGTACCAGCCTCATGAACGATGAGCAGGATCGTCATTAGACGGGTACCTACAGAGCGAGCAGCCTCGCGAGGCAATTGATGTGCGAAGCAGCTCAGTTTATGTGGACGTAAACGCGTACCTACAGAGCTTGTAGCCTCGCGAAGCAATTACTGCGCGAAGCAGTTTGGCCTATGTGGACGTAAGCGGAACCTAACAGAGCGAGCAGCTTTACAAAGCAATTAGTGCGCGAAGCAGTTTGGTCAATGTGGATATAGGTGGGTATCGACAGCTACGTCCCCAGACAGCGTTGCTTATCGCAGCAATTGCTTCGCGAGGCTGCTCGCTCTGTAGCGACCCGCCTATATTCCTCATTGTACTAACACTTGCTGTGAACGATTCGCAAAGGGAATGCTGAGATCCTTCAAGGGTTTGTGCTGCTGTCACTTGAATCCGTCTTGCTTTTGCTTGCTATTGTTTGATTGAATGGGAAGGAAAATATTTAGTCATTAGTTCGCTTATTGAAATGTATTGACTTCATAACATAAAATAAATCGCATGATAATTATTTTATTGTTCTTTAATCAATGGATGGTTGGTTGGATGAGATACGGTGGTCATAATACTCCTTTTGATTTAAATTCGTAGTTATTTAATGGTCTAGATATTAATATTTTTAGTGTAAGTAATTGGTTATTACAAAGATGTAATCTCTTTCCTCGTTGCTCTACATTTTCATAAAACTTCCATTCTATCATTATGTTTTCAAGAATCACATACATAATTATGTTTTCATATTTGTTTCAATTTACTTATGAATATTTACATAGGCATCAGTTGTTAGTATTGGTGCTATGACAATATTATGTTTTACATACAATTCCAATGAAAGTAATATGATCTTTTGCCTACATTAAAATAATCAATATTTTCCAGAGTTTTAACGATGCACTAGTGCTAGGTTTGAAAAAAAATTGTCACCCCAGAAAACGAGGGACATCTTTATGACAGTAAAAGACGAAGACCACTATAAAGTCTATTCTATTCATGATTATGATCATACCTCTTAAACAAATTAACTGTATACCTTGTAATCTAAGCTAAACAAGATTATCTGTAACAATGTTGGGACCTCATAATGGTTAGGGAGCCAGGTGCAAATTGGGTTCATTATTTCCTCTCAAGAGATAATTCGTCAGAAGCATCAGAGTATAGTATTATAAAGCCTCGTGAACGTCAGCTGGCGCTCGGTTGGGGGGGTGAGCGGTTGTAGCCTCCCACGCACGTAGGAAAAAAAAATACATTCATTCATTTCCTCTCAGCTAAAAATTTGTCAAATTGTAGCTAACCCAATATCTCAACGAAAAAAAAAAATCAGCTGGTTACAACGTGGTGTATTGTACGTCAGCTGGTGTCTCGAACATGAAAAAAGAACAATTATTTTCCGTGATTTCCTCTCAAACAAAAATTTACCTGATGATAGCTTATATGTAACTGTGGATAAATATATAAGTCAGCTGGCTGTATCTTGGTGGAAAAACCGTCAGCTGATACTTTGAAAGTTATTACATAGGAGTTAGACAGAAGCATCTATTGCCAATTTATATGCATCAGCTGACTAGGTTTTCCTCAACTTATTGCTAGCTGATTTTTTAACCGACTTCAAAAAAAAGGAGGAGGTTATCAATTCGGCCGGTATGTTTTTTTTATGTATGTTCAAACAAACAAACTCAAACTCAAACATTCATTTATTCAATTAGACTACTATTTAGTAGCACTTTCGAATCGTCATTACATAGTATTTTTAACATTTACCACCGATTCGGAAAGCAGTATCTATGGAGAAGAATCGGCAAGAAACTCCATAGTTGCTCTTTTAAATAATGTCAATAAATTTACATAATATGTAACTTATATCTACCTAACTACATAATATGCCAAAGAACTGTCCTGTGGTTTTTACGCGACAACCCTCCATGGGTCTTTATCGTCCATATATTCCTGAATACTGTAGTACGCTCTCTGAACTAGTACATTTTTTATGTAAGTTTTAAATTTAGAACTTTAATATTGTGAGGAATTCTATTGTATAAGCGTATACCTTGACCCATAAATGAATTTTTAACTTTAGCTAATCGGAAAAATGGCATTTCAATTCTATTCTTGTTCCTTGTGCCATAATCGTGTCTAAGTCAGAGCTTTTGTGTACATGTTAAATATATATACTGTGATGGTACAGTAAGGATACCAGTATTCTTAAAATGATCTCTTAGTGAGTCCCGAGCACGTAAATTATATATAGAGCGAATGGCTCTTTTCTGTAAGATAAAAATAGTTTCTATATCTGCAGCCCTGCCCCACAGTAGAATTCCATAGGACATAATGCTATGAAAGTAGCTGAAATAAACCAATCTAGCCGTATCTTCATCGGTGAGATGCCTTATTTTTCGGACTGCATATGCAGCAGAACTGAGCTTACCTGCAGCGGTGTTGACATGGGCTCCCCACTGTAGTTTCTCGTCCAAACCGTTCACCGATTACTCCGAGGTTTCTGAAACGATTGACGTGATTCTTTTTTTTTGTTTGATGCGGAATGGTGTCGAATTGGTCCCATAAAAATTCGGATTCGGATTTATTCGGATAGGCCCAGTAGTTTTTATTTTATGAACATTTTTGTCTAATCTCGATGACTTAATTGAAATGAAGCAAGTAAAGTTGATTCACTTCCTGGTAACCGATTGAGCTGAAATTTTGTATACGTATGTAAATTGGATAGCGATGAAACATTATCATGATATAGAGCTGATTTGATGATGGAATCGGAAGGTGGCCATAGGAACTCGGTAATATATTGACTCAACTTTAGGTATCGAGTTTGGGCTCGTTGGATTCGTGTTGAAAAATACACTAAAAAGTATTAAATAAAAATAACTACGTTAATCATTGATCTTTTTTAGACGATTAAATCCGTACATATGGCAAACAAACTCTTCATTTAACATTTATTAACATTTACGAGAAATTATTTCAATCTGACTTTATGTTGACGTCCTGCAAAACTTACATCGTTGGTATATAACGACTGATAATGAATCGGAAAGAGAGGAAAGTGACTCAAGCCAGAGCGAAAACGAATAAGAGCCCCCGCAGACCACAGACTTTTTATCGGCCGATAGTTTAGTCGGGTTGGCCTGCTAGTACGCACACCGAGCCAACTAAACAGTTCAGTCGGTTATGAGTGCGCAAACTATCCAACAGTCTGCCGACTATTTGCTAGTTTCTAACCAACTGTTGAAAAGAGTGGTCACACCGCACAATGAAAATTAATAAAACATTGTATAGAATTGTTATTATTGCTCTCATACACCGGAGGAGGAAAATTAAAAAGAGAGCCCGAGAGTATTGGGTGCATCCTATCTTTAGTGATAGATTAAAATGGAAAATTTTACACTATGCATTCCAAATTACTCCATTACCCGAAAAAATTTTCGCCTTTTATCGAATGAGCATAACTAGCTTCAACCAACTTGTCAAATACAGAGTACCTACTCTTTTAAGTCTTTCTTATAAAGTGGAGGGCGTTTTTCGACTTCCTCGATCAAAGTTACGATCGAAAATTCCGAAATAAGCGACTGAGAATTGAGCGACGCCATTTTACAAAACATGCGCGGCCGACCATTCGCTGTCAAAGCTCGGAGCGAACTGAACTATTGGCCTAGTCGGCCGACTAAAAAATCGTCGTGTTTGCGCGTGTGGTAGGGAGCCAATACTGATTATACAGTCGGCCGATAGTTTGCCGACAGTATAGTTTGAATTGAATCGGGAAGCCCATCAAACTTGTTTATCGGCCGATACCTAATCGTCATAGTGTGCGCATTTGCTTATATCTGCGTACTGATTAAGAGCCCGACCAAACTATCTGCCGATAAAAAGTCTGTGGTCTGCGGGGGCTCTAAATCATATTGTTCTCATTATCATGTTTTATCAAGTTTATATAATAAATATTATTTATCGAGTAACTAGTTCATTTATTGCTAATTGATTATTTAATTATTTAAATATATAAAATTATTTGATTTCATACTTATTCGTTTCAAAAATATTGATACTGAATGTTTATTTCAACTTAACTCTTATATTGAAGCGCAATGTCGAATAATTAAAGATACGTCATTTCCTCTCAGATGAAAATTTGTGAGCTGATTGTTAATATACTGATGCGATAAATAAAAAAAATCAGCTAGCAATAAGTTGAGGAAAACCTAGTCAGCTGATGCATATAAATTGGCAATAGATGCTTCTGTCTAACTCCTATGTAATAACTTTCAAAGTATCAGCTGACGGTTTTTCCACCAAGATACAGCCAGCTGACTTATATATTTATCCACAGTTACATATAAGCTATCATCAGGTAAATTTTTGTTTGAGAGGAAATCACGGAAAATAATTGTTCTTTTTTCATGTTCGAGACACCAGCTGACGTATAATACACCACGTTGTAACCAGCTGATTATTTTTTTTCGTTGAGATATTGGGTTAGCTACAATTTGACAAATTTTTAGCTGAGAGGAAATGACTGAATATATTTTTTTTTCCTACGTGCGTGGGAGGCTACAGCCGCTCATCCCCCCAACCGAGCTCCAGCTGACGTTCACGAGGCTTCATAATAATATACTTTGATGCATTTTACAAATTACCGCTTGAGAGGAACTTGGTCATAAAATCTGCTGCTGGCTCCCTAACTATAATTCATTCCATAATAATGTCACTGAACCGTCACATGAACCATAATTTCGCAAAAAGCGTATATCTTTCGAAAGAACGATATGAAATAATATTATATATAAATTACACATGCTTATTTCATTATGAAACAAAATATACGACAAACTTTTGAGCTAGATCTTAACAGTTTACCGTGTTTGTTGCCAAATGAAATACCAGAGGCAACCAGAGGTAATACGTTTTTTACATGTCGACATACAGATGTGATAGTGTCAATCTAATCGTTATCCTAATAAGTATTGACACAATTTTTTAAACCTACTCTAATGCAGTCATCAATCATACAGAATTGATAATATTTACAGGAGGTAAAAGTTAAAAAAGTCCGCCGCTTGATCATAATCTTATGAAATTAATGCTTTCTCGGAAACTGCGATATGTTACTCAGTGACTTTAACATAATTTTATATAACTAGATGTGATAACTCTTGCAACTTCTATGAACATCAGAAACAAGTTTTCGGCTTTTCTTTTCATATTTCTGTCATCCAGTTATATTTTGATTAATATTCATGCATAAAGATAACATAACTCACAATAACGTTGTTTCATATCTATACTTTCTTTAAAGCCCCATATTATCTACGTCATATCCATCACATAAACTTTTTTCCATTTTGTTTCTGCAAAAATAATGCGTACCTATATCTAATATCTTGAAATAAGAAAGGTCACAGTTCCTGCAAAATATAAATTAATTAATGACATACTATCCTTCTTGCACTTTAGTACGAGCAAAGTCTATTTTACGGTGTAATAAGATGCGTTATCAAAAAAGCGTAAAGCAATCGGAACTATTTCATATGCAAAGAAAGTGATTTCATTGAAGGTGCGCCCAAATCTTCTCGTTAGCGAGCCGCCGTAGTAAGCTGAATGGCTTTTTCTTGTAAGGGCCAAACCTGTTCGGCCACACACCTCGTCTGCACCGATACAAGATATTTATACAGTAACTAGTTTGAAGGACATTGATCACTCTTATTGAGATCTTCGTGTTTGTTTTCGTTTTTTAACATGCGTGAAGATGATGCGATAACTATGTGATCATAGTCCTTTTTGTACGCGAGCTTTGGATGTTATTACTCTATTTTTACTCTATAGTTTGTAAATACGTACAAGAAAAAGAAACTGTACACTTTCGAAAATTCAATCATTCGGAACAATTATTTACTAGTTCTCAAAACATGAAACAATTAGTTTAGCCAGAAATTTGAAGGTACACGTATATAATTTCTTTGTTTTATATTACGCAACACACCCCACGCCACATGTTATTAGAGGCCATTCATTGTGCTCCCAGATGCTAGTCACTTTAAACAATGTAAACAGTTCTGATAAGGTTATTTAAAATAAATTTTACGGTCTAACGCCGTAAAGCAAATAATGAACTTCTTATAAAACAGTCTTAACAAGCTTTTTGTGCCCTGTTTCGTAACAACAGAGCAAAAAACAACGCAGTTATTTTCAACTGTTCCATCTTTTAGGTACCTACTTGTTCGAGTTTATCTGAAGGATTAATGTATTTTCAAGATAGTGCACCGACGCGGTTAGAAATTTTTCTCACAAGTCAAAACTTACCTCCCACTGCCCGATCATTTGATAAAATAAACTTGATGAATTGCCAGAAATTATGCAAACAACGCTAGAGTGGGTTTAGTTCGCACACTTTCGCTGAGACAGTTTGGAGTCGTTTAAATGTTTCGTCATATGTGTTGTCCGACCACTCGAGAAAGACCTTTCATCTTACTTTACAAATTTTCACATCAGTCACTGAGAACATGATCATAATATTACCTGGGGTTCTTCATACGCTGGTCACTTATAACGTAAGACTACGACCACCCAAGGCGATTTACGCATCGGTCGTTTGTTAATTTTTGACAATGTTAACTATGCAATAAATTTCAATCACTTCAAAATTGTTTTATTAATGGAGTATTTAAAATTCAAACAATTTAAAATATTACGTCAACATAATTGAAATAGTGGATACATATTTCAAATGAGAAAGATAATTGCGTATATGTATCTACAATTGCGTTAATATGCTATCGTGATTATGCCCTAATATAGTTCATTACAATATAAAATGCGCCAACATTCTTTAAACTATATTCCTATTTATTTTTATAAAGCAAGAGCACAGAATTGAATTCACTTTTCGAGGTCGCAAGCTATAAATATACTGTAATTACGGTATGCGAAATATGCAGGTTAAATTATAGTGACATGGCAAAAACAAACAGATTGTATAGCGGACGCAATGTTTAACCATTCCTTTTGAACAAAATTATTCTTGAGTCTCAGCCTTGGCTTCTTCGGTCACATTCGTTAGCCGGTCAATCCGATACGGTCCAAAAATAACAGTCAAAACAATAGTTCACGGACTAATGATGCCAAAAAGAGATATTCACGATACTCCTTAACGTTGAGAAACCTCCGCGCTGTCTCTCGAGATACGAATTCAAGATCACGATTTTATCATTTGCTTTTGACACGCAAGTGTTTGCGTATGCAGCAAAAATATTTGTAGAACACTCCGTGGTCTTGCTCCACTGTGCCATTTGTGTTGCACAATTTTAATCTTTAGTGTTTATGTTAAACGTTTTAACGTGTTAATTAACACTGTTTCCTTGTGATGTAAACTACTAAACTACTGCTGGCCATAAATGAAATATCAATATTAATAAGTAAAATGTCAAAGATTTGGCCTGTATTTTAGCGATACGATGATTATGCGAATTATAGACTCAACTGTTAATAAATAGGGTTGGCTGTCTAATCAAAAGACAATTTAAACTATTAGGTGGAATGTTAAAGATATTTAATGTTTTCTATAAACAAAATATGCAATTCCCATAATGTTCAATGCACTTTAACACTGATTTTACGTAACAGCACCTCTCACTGTATGTGACAACAAATGTTAAAACATCCTATTTTATTATTATAGATAACCAAGTGAAATCTCTTATCTACCTTTGTAATAATATTCCGTTTAATATCCACGAACTCTGATAATTGCTTATGAAAACCACCGTTAGTTTAATTTATTAACAATATAGTGTTACATAAGGATGATTGTCGAAATCGCGACTAGAGGCGACCGTGAGAAAGTATTGAAACATTGCTATATTATGTTCGTTCAGCATCAATACATTCTTTCTCACATCCTACATTGGTATTCCTATTCATTAGGAAACGATCATATTTAAACATACTCCAGCTCTTATGTTATTGAAAGTGAATCCATTAAATATTTCTGTGCTATGTAGAGTTGAATATTATGATTAAAGGCATAACTTAAAAAGTATGAATAGTAACAGAAGGTGCGATTTTAATTATTTTGTAATTTTGCAAGTAATACCTACTGTTTGATTAATGTTAAGTAGAGTGCAGCTTAATAAGTACATTTAAGAACACAGCATTAATTAAATGATTAAATCTATGTACGTACCTACGCTAACATTTTTTGCAATCCAACTTTACTACATTCTATAACAACATTTTCATTAATACATTTGTACATAATAAGACATGTGTTTAATACATAACATAATATCACACAACGTAACTGCAACAAAAAACGAGAATCGTGTCGCCAGATCAAACGTAAACTTGGACATAAATAGATTTTCCTAGCGTCTGACGCAATTTCCGCGTTTTTTCAGCTCATTAATTCGAAACAAAGGCTCATTGTGTATAATATTATAAATTGTAAATCAAGCGCGGATCACTTAGCTAGCTGTTTATGGAAATGGAATGCAGTAATCAAGTCGTTTTGTTTCATATAGCCACAGTAATAGCGCAGGTGAACGTTGCGTCAAGCGCCATAGGACGTATGCACTGGTAATAAGAAATCCCTCTCACTTTGACTGCCGTTAAACTAAAAACTGTAATTGCATACCTTGCAACGATTATCAGTTAGTTATCGGATAACCGAATTCATATAATTGTGTATAATTATCTTTTTGCGTATATAATTAATGATTTGGTTTAAATTGAATGTTATTCGATTTGCTTTTATAGCCTTATTATCAAATCAAATAAGAAATGCACTCTTGCGTTTTGTAGCCAATGCGCTGTGTGCAGTTTAGAAGACGTAGGGATTCATAGTGTTGTTTTGCCCGCCTGAAAGAAAGATGAAAAATTAAAATATTATAATTAAACTCTACACGAATAAAAAAATGTACGCCTTCTTATTTAGGTACCCATCAAACCATCGAAAGGAAAGTTCATTATTACCGTTCAATAAAAATATTAAGTTCGTTGTTATTTCAAATCGAATGACTTGTCTATTTTGTATTTGAAAATTAATAGAGTAAATGGGTACCTTTCTTCCTTTCATAAAGTTAAATTAGCTGTAATACGGTCATAATAGGTGTACCTAATTGAATCATCTCAGTGAAAGAGCAAAATCTCTTTATGTGATGATGTATCTATGACCTATTTCTATGCATTCATTGGCTATTATTTAATTTTATTTAACGACTTAACGTTGCAAAAGAGATTATTATTTTAATAGACCACTAAACGTCGTTTCCATTTCAAAAAAAATCAGTTTATTTTTCGAATTTACCTACTGATATTACTGATCTAATTACCTATTAATAATTTTTTTCACAGTTAAAATTTCAAGGAAAATGGTCGAGATCATGGAATGTATCCATATTTTGCATAGAATAAAATATTGCGTCACATTTGAACGAAATATGGCAGCTTATGAAATTGGAACTAGCTTCTAGTTTTTAACTGGAATTCAGTTTATATTTGCGGTTTGCTAAACGTTCAAAAATATTGCTAAGGGCCAACCGTGGACACCTAATTGTCACCATTCTCATGGTAAATCAGGGTGGGCGTTGGTATTGTATTTTATTGCATCTTTGTACAATTGCTTTGCCTTATTTATAAATTGTATTGTACGAGTATTTCAATATTATAAGCTCTCATTATAGTTATTATTAAATAGGAAATTATAATTAATTATCTCATATAACAAATTTAAAGCTTTAATTCAACAAAACATACTTAATATACCTAGAAGTGTAGAATCACGTTAAAATTAATAATGACCCAAGACTAAAGGTAGCTAATTATGATGTTGATTTTAAAGAATAATGATTGAAGTAAATGATAAAGAGCCTGTACAAGTTTCATCAATGCGAAGTTCGAAACCACACAGTCCCTGAATAAGTAATAATATAGCTACAAAATAGCAAATATATTTCGCAAGAACGCTCACGCATCTGCCTAGTCGTTTGTTTTACAAAATCGCAGTTTGTACATACGAATTAGCAATACAAATAGTAAAGTAAGATGTTACACAGGTGCTGAACAAATGACTTGTTAATACGTATGTTTATAAAAGTAAATATTGGTACTGCAATATTCGCTAGGACTCACTTAGCACATTTGTAATGGTGGAAGTTCTAATCGTTGTATTTGCAATAGTGATTAGTCGATACGTCTCATGCGCATTCAATGAATATATTTTCAAAGAAAAACCCGCATAGTTCCCGTTCCCGTGGGATATCCGGGATAAAACATGGATAAAACCTATCCTATGTGTTAATCCAAGTTACCCTCTATATGTGCTAAATTTCTTTGTAATCTATTCAGTAATTTTTTCGTGAAATATACACACATACCTACACATGCATCCATGATAGTAGGATTATGGTGGTGGTGAAGATAGAGATTGCCCAGTTCACGCTTCGATCAATATTTATTTATTGATATCGTTAATGATGCTTGCGAGATGAATACGTGAGTGTAATCGTGTGTTCAAAATGTATATTTGTATAAATATTCAGTGTTTATGTGACCATGATGTTGTGTGCTTTTTCTTTCTCGTATTTCTCGTTTATTATAATTTAAGATTTTATTTGTATTCTACTTGTTAAATCATGTTTTATAACCACTTAAGAACATCCTCACCTTGATCCGTGACAGTTCCGCTAGTACCACATTTTCATACTATAGCTGATGTATTTAAACATTTACATAATATATTTATTATTTACCTACTCGCTTAATCAACAGTTATATTAATCAAAATGTTTTATTTCGTCATTTTATTAACTTTGAACTTTATTTTTAAATTTATGAAGTTATTTAAAAAAATGCATAGAAAATGCATTAATCACGTAAAGATACTTGAGATTCGCTTCAATATTAATAAATCAAATGTTATCGCATAAATTGAAAATTGTAAATATTCAAACATAAATCTCTACGAGAACGATACTTATCTGAATAAATTATTCATTTGTAACCTCAACCTTGCAAAGTGCTCCTACGGATTACCGAATTGTTGCGAATTGCGCAAATCGTCCACGGTCCACCATTTCATGCATCGGTGCCATCTTGTGATACCCAAAACTGGGACACGCACGATGTTAATTCTGATGACCTTTAAATCTTTATGGCCTCAGGCTTCAGCTTAAGGACGCCGCGTTTTACGCTAAAATATAAATCAAATTTGTCAAATCAAACTCAGAAGATGCGAAGTATCTTCCGGATTCAATGATCGGTTGTTGAATGAAGATGCAAGTAGGTATATTATTTTAAATTTATTATATCTACAATATTAATAACAGGTACAACACAATATATGAAATAATTAATAGTTTGTGCAGAAATATTATAAGATAAAACGAATAGAAATTAATTATATAGCAATGTAGAGCCTTTTGCTGCTACATTTTTCTAAATGTAACTTCTTCTAGTTCCTTTCATTGTTTGTTCTCTGTGAAAAACGTGCATTGTTTTTAATTTATATATATCTTAATATTATAAAAACAATTCACACACACACTCGCAAATTCTACGAAAATTAAATCGACCAGATTTTATGCATTATACGAATGGAACTCTACATAATGTGAAGACGTTTATAGTTTTGCAAAAAAATCTCAGTTTTATAATATTATGTTGCAAATAAATATTAGTTTTATAATGTGTTGCAAAACATCAAGCAATTGAATTTGAGTTTGATCTTTGTGACTTTAGGTGGGAACGAACTTGATTAAATTATTCATAGGCAAAAATAGTGCTGGATAATCGATCATGATAAAATCATAGTGTAAACGTGCAGTAGCTCAGTCCAGCCATATTTGAACTAGCTATTTAATTGCTTCACCCAAATAAATGTTATTGTGCCAAGGTCAGATATGAATTTATGTTCGCTGATCTCCTATATGAATTATGAATTGCTGTATCGTGCCAAATAACTGTAAAATTAATTGATATCTGTCCACTGGCCTTGCGTTACAATTCCTTAAAAATTAGCGCCACTTGATTCTTGAAACTAACAGATTGTTTTCATGATCGCAACATGCGGTAAAACGATTCGGTAGCTCACAACATATTTATAAAGGAGTAGTTGTTTGTTAGTTATATTATGTGATTAGACTTTTTTGATTCTCATTCTATCTAGAGTAAAAGAAAAATCACAATGTCTATTATATGACTTATATTAACTTAGTTATCTGCATATTATTTATTATTAGCATGTTTTTCAATTTCCTTAGTAGGTACGTTTAGATATAAAGTATTGGCAATTTATATTGGATTTTAATAGTATAGCGAATACATAATTGCATTTTTATGTCCGCTTGGAGCGCTCGTGCGTGTTTTAATTAAGGCCTCGTACTTTCTTACAGCATACCCTTCAATCAGGCCGATAAAACAATAATATTAACATAATCTTACATAACACTCGAAAGTGGTCTTGTTCTTATACGATTGATGTTTATCGAGATTCCAATTGGGAATGTACCAGCAAAAAGCGGTTCGAACACACCGCAGAAAGTTTCCCAAAACAAGAGACGAATTCGCTTTCAATCAACGATCTCGAAAGTTCAGCATTGTTGTACACTCCGGTCCTGACCTTGGAAACAACAAAAGTCAGACGTGACTAGATCATAAAAAGTACACAAAGAAATCATTTGCGAATCTCTTGACTAAATTATCGCAAATAAATTGGTGTAGTGAAAGTTAATTGCGAACCCGACGCATGTTACGCCTACATTTTCTTATCAGTAAATATGATATATGCATATTTATGAATAAATTGCTGACACTATAATATATGGAGATAAAACCACACACGCTCTAATCGAGAAGTAAAAGCGACGCTTATAAAGTTTTGTAAACAAAATTAAACACTCTATGTTGAGATAAGCAGATCTTAGAGCGAGAAATGATTTATAAATATGACGAAAATTTTGATTATTAGTATGTTCGTATAAATTACCTAAAAATGAAAACTGTTTGATTGATTTCAACCTTTCTTTTACATATAGAGGGAGAAAGCAAACGAGTGGGAAGTGATCATAGCGATCTGAATGCTTTTGGAAGAGCGGACGATATATTTGTAAAATTTATTAATTTTAACACATTTTGTCACGTCATCTTAGCAGATATGTATTTGGCTCAATATGAAGTACCTACTAAGATCGTGCGCTCGATTGGACTTTGACCTCAAAACTGCAAGTCTGTCGCCTAATAGTGATAGCAATCATGTTTTCAATGCAAGAAGCAAATTTCACAACATCCCTTGTATGAATGATTTATACATAAAGTCGCATGTAAATTGTGATCTTTTGGTAGGTGTAAGTTGTAACATAAATGCTTTCACGTAAGAGAATAAGGTTAAATAGATATGGAATGCTTTAGACTGTTTCAAAGTTTAATTTGAATTTGAATTGTATAAAATGAAACCAAACTTATTTTTTATTTCACTTTCCTTCACATTTCATCAACAATTATTAGTATAGACGATTTTTGTTTTTATTAATTTATAAGTATTACCACGTATTACCTACCTTCCAAGTTCCAATACCTATGACATAATATTATAATTTACAGTGAAAATTTTGTTATCTATCGATATTGGATATAGGGATGCTTTTGACTATATCAGATCGTATTTCATACATAATGTGCGTCATACATAGGTACGTAGGTACGCACCTGAAAGTGTAAGCTTTTTTATAAGGTTATAGAATGGTTAATTTCCTATACGTTCATTATTGTTTTATGTTTTTGAAAAAAGTGAGCAAGCACAAATTTAATACCAAATCTATGACTCTACATGTGTTTTAAAATCTCCAAATTGCTCAGTTAGTTCAACGTGTTTTCACACAAAATCGTTTAATGATTTCTCATGGAACTATGACTATTAAGATCGATTTAATCAATTACGTGAGCAATAAAATTAAATTGAGGTCGATGACCGATGTGAGCATAGAAGTCGATCCTCGTAATAGAAGAAAGAAAAACGCTCAGAGCCTTTTACCGCCTGGAGGCAAACAGATAGAAATGATTTCTCCGTAACTTCAGCATTACATAACATTATTTCAATTACGTTTTAAATAGAAAGAGCTAAATACCAATCGGACTTATTGGTAAAATCTTCTATTACATAGTTGGTAACTTTTATATACACGTGACACATCGTTTGCGAACTAATTGTTCTTTTTGTGCGAATGTCGAACTGAAAGTACGTTTACAAATTGCTTATTAATTTAATTAAATAGAGGCATTCAACTTTTCTCCGTTACATATATCTTACTTTCAAGATGAGAGTACACTTAACATCACTATGACTTCTTATTTCATATTTGCATTTCGAAAGATACTTTATTATTATGTCAAAATATGAATTAATTTAACCATTTAAATGTACTCTTAAAAAGCTTTCAGATTTTGTAACATTTTCATCAAATTAAATAATAATTTTACCAAATTAACAGGATGGATATTGGAAACTCTAAAACTCTATAATATATGCGTTAGCGTCAGTATTCAGGTATAAGCTAACAGGATTAAAACTATATCGTATTAAACACGAGATTCTAGCAGCTAGCTACTCCCTCTAAACATTGGTAATATAAACTTCCCATCGCAACGATTACACCACTTATAAACCAACTTTCGTAGGCCACTTTTCCTTTCCAAACAGAAAATCCTTACCAGCATAACAGCAATTTATCTTGCAACTATCAACGTGAAGTCTATTTATCAACGATATTGCCATGTCGACATGCCTGTATTCAAATTAACGGAACGTGACCATCGTCAACAATAAGTGTTACGGGTCTCGAACTTTCACCTACGACCTATTATTATACTATTGGACCTATTTACCTAGACGATGCTTGACAAGATTGCCTTACGTAACGTAAACAACATTGTAAGTTATAATTTGATTCTAAATTGATTACCTCTACGACTACGACTACGACGTTATATATGGTTAAGGTTGTTTGGAAATCTGATATTATAAAGCTGAAGAATTTGTTTGTTTGTTTGAACGCGCTAATCTCAGGAACTACTGATCCGTGATAGATAGCCCACTCATCGAGGAAGGCTATAGGCTATATAATATAATCACGCTAAGACCAACAGGAGCGGAGCCACGCGGGTGAAACCGCGGAGCGCAGCTAGTTATTTATAAACGTTTTAGGTGGGTTCATAAAAATAAGCACTGTCGTTTCGACTCGATCGAATATCAATATTTCAGATACCTATGTAAAAGCTCTCTTTTACATAGGTATCTGAAATATTGAGACTACTTCCTACTAACTAGGACGAGACTCTTCTCTTCTCGTCCTAGTTGATCATTCCATTTGTCGAAATTATATTTTTTTACGTTCATAACGTTCTCTCGTAGCGGCATGAAATACTTTTTATTTATTATTTATATCATGAATTACTCACTGACTGAATGCAATAAGACTCTTACTGCCGACCCAGTCATAACGTAATAAAAAATAATTTATGAGGATTAAATTTGCCACAACTGGTACAAGTTACCAAAAAATAACGGTTCACGTACGTCAATAACCTGTTAAAAATCAGGAAACGGTAACTGGTAACAATATTATAAACTAGTTTTACGGAAATAGATATATAGGTCACGAACTATTAGAAAAAGTGTTTACAAGATCATAATCTATTTTCATAATAGCTTTGTTTATGCACACGCGATCGTCATTTCTTACCTATTACTAACGATCTGAATAACGATTTATGTTTATCAAGGATATTTTAAATGCGCTGTGTGTAAGAGGTCGGGAAATTGATTTGAAAATTAAGGAAATTGTGGACTACGGCCATAATTAAATTTTGTTGTTGTAAATGTTTTATAAATGGTTCAATTTTCATAGTATTTATTTTTATTGTTCAGACTTCAAACTAGTAAAAATGTAGAGATTAGGAAATAGCTTCCTAAGTGGTTACCCAAATAATCATTAACAAATAGTACAGAGTACCTACCTCATTCGCGATGTGTCTATACGAAGACGGGGTGCAAAAACTTGTTAATAATAAATTACATATACATATTATTCACAAAGCATTCGTAACGAAATGTGTATTTCCTTTGAAATTGTATAAAAATTAAAAACGTGTTCAGAGAAGCTATTTTGTTTACACAAACACATAGATATAAATATTTATAAATTATGTGTATCACATACTTACCTACTTCAATTATATTTTATTAGTATGAAATACTTTACACAGCTTGTATCGTGTGAAGTGAAAACTAAGACAGGAAAAATTAACAATTAATTTATTTCCTTTTCTTGTGGCGTGCATGATAAACAAACGCACGATATCGGTAAAACAAATTTTAATAGACTTGAGATTTTAGGAATTTGATTCAGCCATACGATAATAATTAATTATTTATCTACTAATAAGTCCTAATAGGTACCCATCCTAATAATAGTGCGTGTTACATATACTCTCATAAGTAAAAACTTATTAATTCCTTCATGATTTTTAAGTTTTATTAGGATTTACTGTATCAATCTATAAATATAACAGATTTATTTTAATTCACGGGAAAGTAGAAATCCTATTTTCCAGACTTTTTAAAAGTGCTCATGAATAGTCACATCAAATTAATCTTAATATAATATATATATTATATATATATATCAATGGACTCCTAAACCACTTAACCGATTATAATAAAATTCACACACCATGTGCAGTTCGATCCAACTTGAGAGATAGGATAGTTTAAACATGTAGGTACCACGGGCGAAGCCGGGGCGGACCACTAGTTAATTATAATATATGATCTATATTCAACAATAAAATTGATAACTATGCAAAAACTTTCTTATACTTAGTATGTTTCTTCTATTTATAAGTCTAGCTCGTTAATCCGTCAAGCTTTGAACTATTATTTGCGAATTCACAGAATCCTATTAATATTATAAATGTGAAAGTTTGTATGGATGTATGGATGTTTGTTACTCTTTCACGTAAAAACTACTGAACCGATTACAATGAAATTTAGCACACATATAGAGGGTAACTTGGATTAACACATAGAATAGGTTTTATCCCGGAAATCCCACGGGAACGGGAACTATGCGGGTTTATCTTTGAAAATGCGGGCGAAGCCGCGGGCGGAAAGCTAGTAATGATATATATTCAGTACATAATATTATAATCTGAGGATGGATCATCGCTATAAAATTGACCACTGACAATAACTATAGATATAATACACCTAGGTACATAAAGAACATCAACGCTACAGACAAGATAGATGCAGTTGCAAAACTAGAAAACGTGTGAAATACGGACGGGATTACTTCATTCGATTTCCAGTGACAACATCAGCGGTAAAACCCTTTCATGTCAAACGTAAATTAGGTGAACATCGAATTTCTAGTTCCCTTTACCGCTTACGTGAACAAAATAGCCTATATAACAGTAACGTAATGTTAAATTCTTTCGTGTCTGTACGTATTTTGTATGCCTTGAGGGCGCTCCGGTAACCTTGTTAGATTCGGTCTAGAAAATACTCTAATGTATGCTTGAGAATATTTTATATAAAGATAGGAAGAAATATTTATTTGAGTAGTCGGTACTACCTAAATTTATACGCTTCTCGTCTTATTTCCACAAACAAAACGATAAATAAAAATCGCGGAAATGATATTTGTATAAAGCTTCAGATTGATAATAAATTGTAATCTTTATATATTGTGCGTGGTTCCAATGCCTCGACCAAAATTTCAGTAAAAGTGTTCTATTTTCATACTGCAAGAGCAATAAACATCTTCACATCCACAAAAATATAAAGTTGGAAATTTGCATTTCCTTTGTTTTTTTTTTGTATAAATCCAATAAGAGTTATGTACATTGTACAATTTAATCCCAAGAACGATAGTATTTTTTACTTCTATACGCGTCTTTGCAATTTGGTATTATGTAGGTCTTATAAAAACCGTTATACCTTACTGTGCAATCGGTTACCATCTTATCTGCACTGTTGACAGCTAGTTTTGAGAGCTTTGCCATGGCTTTGCCCAATAAAAAGTTCATTCTTTATCAACGTGTGTGGCTCACTTGTTTAAATCATATCTTTCTAAGAATGTCTCAAGTGTCCTGATTTTTAATGGCCGGGTCACAATTTATGTTTTATTTTATATTCAAATGTATTCGAGTTTTCTTGACAATTGTAGATGCCTTAAATTATGGGTTCAGCTGATTGTGATATTATTTTATCAATGGCCGACATAAGAAAAAAATCCTGCTCCGCTCCTGCTAGTTTTAGCGAGATGATATTATACATATAGCCTTCCTTGATAAAAGGGCTATTTAACACCGAAAGAATTTTTTAAATCGGACCAGTAGGTAGTTCCCGAGATTAGCGCGTTAAAACAAACAAACAAAGCTTTTTTAGCTTTAAATTAATATTAGTATGGATAAAGTGGACTAATTGTGGCAGTAGCCATCCAAGTTCCTTGTAATATAATAAATTCGAAAGTTAGTATGGATTGTGGATGTGAACCGAAAAGATTTTTGACACGTTCTCACGCAAAATCAACGGAAGCTATTGACCTTTTGTATTATATACAAATAGATTATGGCCTAGATTAACGTCGTTATTATTAATTCAACTAGGTATACTGGCCATAGCTCGAAACACATTTTGAAAAAATAGATCCTTATGGCTTCATATATCGAGCAGCTACCTATGCTATCTTTTTAGAAGTCGTTTTACAAATCTGAAGCATATAATATGTCTGCAATTCGACTTTACATCTGCAATACATAATATAGGCTAGTTTTTACTAGGTAATAAATACCACGTACCAAAGTAAAACTTCTATGGTGAACTTATTTATTCCACACGTCCATCTAATATTTACTAACAGTACATTTACACTAGGCAGTGTGTACAAAGATAAGTAGGTAAAATTAGACGAAGAACAATGAAATTTTAAAAATTGTATTCCAAGGAAACACGATTGTTACGATTGCAGTCTTAATTACGGATGTCCTCAAATACAATGAACTAGCTAAACAGCAGTTACATTCCTGCATAGTTAGTACAGTCACACGCTCAGTTTCTCCTATTCATAGAGATTTTATATGCAATAATACTGAGGAATATAAGTCACAAAGCCGCTTGCTTCTAATAAAGTCCATTGTCTATACGACAAACTTCTTTTCCTGCCAAATTTATAAGAGCATAATATTTGAAAATTATGAAATTCAATTAAAATATAGAACAAGCTCTAACAAAGGCTTTTATAAATTATATTTAAATCTTTTAAAATCAACATTATATTTAAAGGGAAAACGGCATTGCCACCTTTTTATTATGGTTTTGTAAAAACTAAGTACATATATGACGCTGCTTCATCAGTCGGAACCTACCACCTACCAATGACTGATTTGAACCGACTCTTATAATTACAGTTAATCAATTACAATAATTAATATTATATTGTCTCTATGGTAAATTGGATCATTACACCCTATTATTTTCTTTATTCATTAAAAATACAAACCCCACAATATTTCGAATAGTAAATCGTGTCTACAATATTATTAATATTTATATCGAAGTAATTAATCAAACTTGCTCGATATTTTTGACACATTAATGCTTTCACTCACTTTTTAAAGTGCAATAAAAGTAAAATATTTTGATTGGCAGTGACAAACGAATAAATATAGAACGCATTTTATTTCTGTCGTAAAAGTAAAGGGGTTAATATATTATTTTTTCAGCAGTTATAGGTAAGTAGATACGTATTCTTCCCCTGATCGTGCATTTAACAAATTAAATCGTTAACTATATGAAATAATCAAATTGATAATAATTGAGGAATTAAAAAAAATAAACAACAATATCATTACCAACTACTGCATAAATGAATATTATAAGTTGTAAATCAGCTACGAATAAAAATGTAGTAATTCAGCAATGAACATTGCCAATTGTAAGCTTACATAGATTTATTCGAAATTAATTAAAACCGGATGTACAGTAAACATTACATGGAACCCGCTTTTGGAAATCGCATGTCATGAATGTTCCACAAAAAGTGTCTTACGTCGATTACGGCACCTGCGACAAGCGTCATTCACCGCTTGAAAGCAAAAGAATACATCTTAAATAACAGTCATAATCAAGGCATTGAACTTGCATCTATGCCGCCTAACGAAACCAGAATACTTTCACCTGAGCCCAAGCAGTTATCGCGCGGATGATTTTGACTAAGAGAATTATAATAATTAAGAATTGTATGGGCCGTGAGTCAGCTGCAGATAGGCGATAACGCGCTGTTAGTGTCATCACGCTTGTTCGATTATTGTGAGCTTCGGACTTTCAATACGCGTCTTTGTAATAAAATAAAGAAAGCCAAATTTTAATCTTCTCTTGTGCTTAATGAGATGGATTATATTATGAGTACGACAATTATGACGGAGCTTTTTCGGTATACTAAAGATGTTTTCAAAAGGCATTGTTTTGTAATATGTTTCGTAACTCACAATTTATTTTAGCCCACGGCTTTTTATAATGCCATGAACTTAGTAAGTTTTCTACTATGTATTAAATAATACGTTTACGTATCTCTCTCTATTTCATTTTTATTTATTTCATTCTTAATTGTATGCGTTATGTGAGCAATTAGTGTGAAAATGCATGTTGTTAATGATAACTAATCATTATTACGACATATTGTAAGTATTTTAATGGAAAATAACTAGTAAACATGATTCTGATATTTGCACGTGTAATTATACCATAAATATTATAAGTGATCTGTGAACATGCATTTAGCTATCTTGCGCAGTGTCTATAAAATTCAAAGTACTTTAAATACAACTTATCTATCATTATCGATGTATTTGACAGATAAAAATAAAAACACTGACCCGTTGTGTAACATACCATAAGACTGTTATCATAATCGATTAAGTTACCTTTACTATTCATAAATAATATCTTATAACCTACCAATTATAACTCGTTTAGCCGAGGCTGAATAGCAATTTCGCTTTTATAATACATAATTGATCAATATTATAAAATTCATATAAAATTTTACACTCTATTGCTTCTAAATTTAAGAGTGATGAATGAATAATTTATTCAATAGCCTTATATGTTTACATTATAGAAAGTATCGTACGGTAAAGTTTGTAAACAGAAATCATTCACGTCTATTTTGGAATAATGTTTTATATTTTTAAAATAATCCTAATTTTTTTATTTGAAAAGGATTAATGAACATTATTAAACACTCACAATATTTTCATTGCACTTAATTCTTTTATACATACTGATAAAAGGAATAAGACATTAATGATGCCTTGCCATCGCCCTTTTCACGAGTCACGACGTTTCATGAAGAAAACAAGTGCGCAATAATTTCTTGTTGTTGGAAATAAATATTGTTTTATAAGCTACGTCCCCGACACGTCTTATGCCAAAGCGATGGTTATAAAATTGAGATAAAATGGATTACTAAAATCAACAATGTGAAAAGTGCAATGACCTCCGTCAGACCTTTGATAGCCGCGACATCATGTCATATTAGGGTTACCAAGTACGTGTTTACGTTTGATGCGAGTTGGGACTATTTTATTGTGTTAATTAGAATTATCTAAGAGAATAGAATTTTACTTGTATGACATTTATGTTAGTGCATAGAGAAATACACGGTTACTCTATTTTTATAGAATTGACTTGACTAAATGGCAAACGTTGCTCTACCAAAGGCTCTACCTTACGGTTATACCGAATGGATATACCTAGGAATTCATAAAAATCAGGCCCGTTCCGGGCAGAGTTCCTACCAAAGTAAAATCTAGTACGTATCTCTAATATTTAATAATTTTGGACGTCAATTGAATTAGACGGTAAAAATTTAAAAAAATGTGTTGCATGCTGTAATCGACAAAAATTGATAAAAAAACGTTTGTCCTACTTTAATGGATATAAAACAATTAGTTTGGCATGAACGTAGGTCAGTGGAATTAAATTGGATTGACCCACTCATCCACTGAAGCATAGGTGTAAGCTTATTCTTTCTTTGCGTGAGGTTTCTGGTTTTCATTAAACGAAATTGTGGGAACCGTTTAACCTTCGGAATGTCAAATTTAGCACGTTAAGGTGCGACAATATTAGTCTCAAGACATTAGGACAATTGTCCATATCACATAATATGGAGCAGGTAGAGCTTTAGTACTCCCAAAATTTTGTGATATCTAATGATGATGATGACGTGATTACTATGCTCATGCAAGCATATTTGGGGCTGTTTTAATATACATTAATGAAATGCAAAAATGCGGGCTTATTATTCCAATACAGAAATACCCAATAACATCAGATTTCTGGAAAAAAGGTCATGCAATACGCTACAAAGAGGGCACTAGCTATTTCTTATCACCCTCGTTATAGGGAAGGTATTAGATATCAAAAATGAATGGTAACCCACAATCAAATGAACCGTAAGCCCATAACAATGCTCTCCCATTGATATACACCATTCAATTCGCTAAAGCCCCTTTAATTGGTTGAGTGCTTTGTAAAGTATCCGGTACAAATTGTCTGAATGGTAGCATCAATTGAATTTGAATTTATAAACACATTATGGACTACACAGAGTCGGTCATGTCTCCGATAAATTAAATAACTACTTACTATTATATTACGTTTGAACGATAATTAGTTTATGAACTGCATCTATGCCATGGAGCTTTATGAAGGGATCTTTGATGGTAGTAATTTATATACAGGGTGTCCCACTGTTGGTATACTAAGCTCAAAGGAGGTTATAGTTTTGCATACGCTGAGTACGTAAAAAATAATTAAAAAATTCCAGACGCATTTTTTTTCAAATAGATGAATTCTTAAAACTCTATGTGTACACCCATAACAAGCGAGCTGCCCAATTTTGCCACCAGCACGTGAGCTATCGTTTAAGATTATGTTTTCATAGATAAAATGCTCATATTAGAGAAGCGGTATATGCCGGCTGCGCGAAGCTAGAGAAGAAAACATGGATTTTCAGGAAAAATTTAGCACAAAATTTTGGACGTAATTTTTTTTTAAAGTATTTTTTACGTGATCAGTGTATGCAAAACTACAAGTTCCTTCGCGCTTAGTATACCAATAGCGGGACACCCTGTATTGTTCGTTCTAGGTGACATTTTAGATTTTTGTATTTTGTATTTTACTTTATGTAATGAATAGTGTAATAAATCGCAAATTATTGCCACTGTCTATAATTACTGCACCATGTGTTTTGACGATTTGAGTGAACCCGTTTCTTTTTAAATTATTCAGTTCCACTTCAATATAAAGTCAACACAATCCGAAAAATAAACCTACCTACTGTCATCAATTGTTTACATTTATGTCTAGATACTATCTGAATCAAGTAAATAGATTACATCGTGTTATCACATGACGTTCCCACCAACGAACTGAAGGACTCGAAATAAAAGCAGGCCGACTCTTCAAAGCGTCCACGTTGTGATAACTCATCACTCGCCGTATAAAAAACCGGCACAATGAGCACATAAAAACTTAACAAAAACAGCATTGCGCGTGTCCACAATACAATTGTTTTTATTCATTTTATTAGCAATTCACAGTGTCGCCTGGATTATAAATATTAATGTTATTTATGAGACATTTTTATAAGACTCTATATTATGGCTTATGTAGGTTGCGGCATACGTGATGGCAAATTAGTACTAATTTACTCGGTGAATGTGTTATCAAATTCATCTCACTGGTCCTTTAATATGGTAGAAATGCCACTCACACATTTAATATTTACTTTAATCTACAATTGAAATTTCAATGAGTAACTGCCCATACCTACCATCGGAAATATCGCGCAGAATTAATACCTATCACATCTCTACCAATCTAATAAAATACAGAAAGCAATCCTTCCTTTAATGCTTGCGGACGTTTTACAATCGCAAAATCGATAAACTCGTAAACGTATAACGGCTGACAACGCTAAAGTGCTCAACTATGCCCAACTGTCACTTGTGAATCGACGGAAGTCGCCAGGACGACGCGATATTTTGAGCGTGGCGCGCAGAGTATGCAGCGCGTACGCAGCACTATACGCGCTAGAATAGCTTGTACTTGGTAGGTACTTATGGAATTTAGAGTAAATTTTGTGATATCAATATTACCTATGTACCCCTTGCCAAGCTAGGAGCTCTGAGACTTGGTATAACGTATGCGAAGATATATTAAATTTAGAAGCATTTGTATTAATTTCTTCTTCATAAACATGTGATAGGAATTTGTGGGGATTTCAGAAACATTAATTATACAAATATTTTTTGCCAGTCCTTGAAATACTATCTAGGGCTAGGCTACCAGTACCAGCCCATGTCATTAATTTTATTTTGCTCGTCCACTATTCATGCACAGACCTACCATGGTGATTTTATAGTAAGGTACCTACTTACATGACTAAACATTCAAACAATAATTATGTTAAATAGTTAAAATGTTAATTCAAATACTATAAAACAATGCCACGGTCACCAGTGAACCCGCAGTCCTTCAATCTTCACGTTATTACAATAATAATTAATCCATGCACGTTGACAAAAGGATATCCGTTTGTATCGTGAATATTCTCTGTAATGCCAAATACAGTTAACAAAATGGATATTACGTATTGCAAATACATATAGAATACGTTTTATGGTTATTCGAAGAATTTTAATTAAAAGTTTTTTAAAGTAATTTTCGCAAAATAGGTACGCCAAAGTAGGTATGTCTATGAATTAACAATCTACCTGCATATATTTAATATAATTTTAAAGTACAATTAATTACAACAGCTTTAATCTCACAATTTTAGTTCCATCACTTTACCTGTAATATGGTTTTGTTATGACAATACAGATTCCAAAAGTTCAGACAAAAATCCATAATAGATATTTCCGGCTGCATTCACAAGCTCAAGGACACACCCAGTCTGCACCCCACTTCCGTTATAAAATCAGGGTAATGCGATCGTTCGCGGCTGTATTGGACAAAACACACGCAGATGGTAATACATTTTAAAAGATGGTCTCGTTTTTGTCGTAAGATAAAAGGATCCAAAGTTCAACTTAGGCATAGAATATAATATTATACTCTAACGTGACACGAGGTCTTATAGTCCAAGGTCTTGAAAGTGTTACTATTTCAAATTTCTCCCAATATTTTTAATGAGGTAGGTACCTACCTAATTTGTATTCTGTGTTTAATACCACAGATTACGAAATAATATGTATGCGTAGGTATTTATAAGTATGATATTTATTTTTTGTTAGTTACTAGATAGCTATAAAATAAAGTCAATTTTAATTTTTAAAAGTAAAAATATTATTGATCTAAGTAGGTAGGTAACGACTTATGAATGTTTGAACCTTCTAAAGTTACAATTCACAGTAGGTAATTGTAACTTAATATACCTACAGGGTTGACTAATGCATTTCATTTGATAGAATGTCGTTACTCGTTATGAATTTACTTCAAGTAATAAATATATAACATAGGGTCAGGTCACCACCACTCCCGGAATTCTTCCCGGTTCGTGGCCTGTAGTAGCGATACACTATGATCAAGTTGTCGCATTAACACTTCACTTTCTCTACAACCCAGAATTTCAAGCATTTACTCATCTGCCGACAAAGTATACGTAATTACAGGGGTTGTATGGGCTCCCTCCATCACGATGTGGAGAAACCTTCCAGAACTCATGATAGATCGCCGATGATGGATGACTTTCTCGAAAATTGAACGAAAGTGTGTCGTGCGAAAATTCCGTTTTTTAGCTTGAAATTTGCCCGCGGATTTATTATGGCAAAATCATACACTCGCTTTCATTATGATCATATTGATGAGTAAAAAGGTAGCCTTTAAAAAAAATCCATGAATAATATCTGAAAAGAAATGTTTCCATTGATGAATAACTTATAATACCTACCTATGTAGGTACGTTACTAAGATATAAAATAATACTTCACTTATAAATCAAGCTTTGCATCTGAATGTGTTTTAATTTTTAATGATGTAGGTAGGTAAAAAAAAAATATAAATTTAACGTAAAAAATAAAAAATCAATCAAATAGGAAATAATATAAAGTAAATTAATATATGTATTAGGTATGCTGTTGTGTCCATAGTGACAAAATAGACAAACTCGTTAAAGTTCCTAAATTCAAAAAGACTTGCATTCGGACTAATAAAATCTAAATTATTTTCAAATGAAATGCAAACGGCAAATGTTTTGTACTCCGAAGTTCCGAACTTGGTAGTTATTTGAGTCTGAATAGTTAGTTGATTTTACAATTGTAAAATAAAACGAGAAAACTAAAGCTCGCTGTGATCTACAGCGACCGCATACAACGTTGTAATTTAAAATAAAATGCACGATACAATAATAAAATGACTTGCGAGACACAGCGGTAGGGTTGGGGGGCGCTAGGAGCGCGGAGCCCCTCTACCCGCCTTCGCCCCGCATTGCCCGTATTCAAGCGAGAGGCGACAGCTAGCCAGCTGCGCGTTCGTCTTTCTTGCTTGTGTTTTTCGGATGTCGTATCGGGATTGACGTTTCATTATTATTTTCTAACGTATAATAAACAAATAAAGCAAAATTATTCGCATGCGCGTGTGAAAAAGTTTACAGATGACATTACCTTATATTCGGACTCACAACATATTATTGTTTCGGACGTTTTCAAATTGTAATCGTCGTTCCAGTGTACGTTACTTGGATACCCAGTGTCTTTTGTCTGTAATAACAGTGAATAAAACAAAAGTGGTGTTATTTTAGTTCGTTCCTGTCAGGTACGTCCGTGGACAAGAGTGTGATCAGTGATTGTTGTCGTGGCCGGTTTCCGTAGAGGAAACTTTCATAACGTGCATATTTCTGTGGGTAATGCTTTCCTAGCGAATGCGGGCCCAGCCTGCACGCATTCTTTGGGGAAGCAAGTGCCGGCAATAAGCATTTTACGGTGAGTAAGGCGCGCTTAAGTTCATCGTACTTTGACCCAATATTGTTAAACGTAACCTGTGTATAGGTTCGCATGTGTGACCGATGTGAATATGACTATAGAATTAAAAGTATAGCCATACAATAATAACTTCATAGTATGGTCATCCATATAATAATATGAGTTGCCTAAACATTCCATATTGAATCTATATAAAATTACAGTACCTACCTGTTGTTAAAAAATCTCATGTGTTATGCATGGATACCCAGTTTCATATAGGTACAGTTACATATTTATAATAATTCCAGATTAATTTATAATATAAATTGGAAATTAGGCAGGTGAGTGGTACCTACTTGCTAATGGTTTTATTAAAATCTGGTTAGAAAAAGAAAAGAAAAAAGTGTCAAGCTTTAATTAAGAGTTCAAGGTTGAATAAATTACAAATATTTTCAAAGGTAAAAAAACTCCTTGAAGTAGAATATTAGTAAAACTGCAGTAACTATTATTGTAACCACTTTTAGGATAACATATAACACAAATACAATAAATCAAATATACTAAATTTCTCTTCAAAATGTGCTTGGTGCTCAGTTGTTTTTGAGTTTATCCGTATCAGACCTGTATCCGTATCACAACCAATTGAGTAGATGTAAGTGAAGATAATTAACATAATATTATTACATTGCATGTGTTTCATACAAAAAAATATGAATTATGTAAAAAAAACTTATGTTAGAGGTATACAGCAATCTTTAAATAAGTTATGTTCTATTTATGAGGCCAACATAATTCAAAACCATCCAAAACCTCTGTTATCATTATAAATTAAAATTTAGTTCTGACTCACAATTCATAAGGTAAAATCCCAAATTAATTACACTTATTTTGAATTACTCATCTTAATGTAACAATGAGTAGCTAAATGTATTTATATAATTATTAATTTATTTATAATTCAACTATAATTAAATATTAATTTGGTGCCATAATTTGAACATGTCAATCTGTAATTATTGAAACCTCTCCTTTTCCAACAACACATTTTTAATGTACATGAAGGGTGTAGCAATTTTTTATGTAGATTGATTTAAGTATTTTAAATCATACATAATTACTGTTTATTTTATAATGATCCATAAGTAAACATCCTCACTAATAAGTATTATAAAGAGGAAACATTTGATTGTATGATAGCATCAAAACTACAAGCATGATTTCAAAAGTAAAGTCACTGTTAGCTAATGATATGTTCCCAGGTTAGGTACCTATATATAGGCCAATTTCTTGTTGTAATTCAATATCACAGATAAGATTCCAGTATTGAATATAAAAATTAAATTCCTTATTGCACTCAATAAAACAAATTACAAAGATGAAATGATGAGAGTCTTATCCCTATGAGTTACTTCTACCAGACAACGATGAAGTAGAGGAAAGTCATAAAGATAGGTCATAAGTGTGTAATTATTAAATATGAAATGAAATTTAATTAACTGTAAGTATTGCAACACTATTGATAATATACATACTTTTGAGTAATTTTCAAAAAAATACCTATGCTTCAATAATTTGTAACAAAAATGAATGTAAATGTAATTGTTGTATACACTGGGCTCACAAATTGATAAAGTAATTAAATAAATGGTTAAAAGTAAATCCTAGCACAAATTATTAAGGTACCAGTTCAGAGTAAATGCATTATTACCTTAATTAATATCTGCCATTGCATAATTGTTCCAAGGCCATTACTACTGTGTGTTATTATTTTATTAGGGTCATTCATTAATTTATAATAAGCATTTCCTTTTGAAGCCAATTATACTTACACTAATAAGCTAGTTCTTCTATCTTCATTAAACAATTCTAATGTCATTTAATAATTCCTGGAGTCTATCATCTGGTAACTGAAATAAACTAAAATAAAAAAATTAAATTAAATATTTTTTCCTATGTAGGTACCTAGTATATTTTTATTCTATGAAATAGGGATGGTGTGACTAGAATATTCAATTTCTTGCTTGTTTTTTTAATTTGTGTTGTTAGTTCTATAATATTTCATTGCAATAGTTAGTGAATATTTTTTAAAAAACATGTGACTTTTTGTTTTTCTGTTTTCAACAAATATTTGGTAATATTATTATGTTTATTTTTTATGTTATTGTGTTGGCTTTAAAGCAACATCACAAACAACATGTTATTATATACTACATATCCTATATTTAAAACGAACACATTTTAGTACATATATGCAACCGTTTACCTAAAATAGCTGTTTGAATCTGTATAACATTTGACACACATATGTTTGCCATATTGCACGCCTCATAAGCGAAGCGTTGAGGTGGGTACTACTGTCACTTCGCGCAAAACATCTGATTTTTCAAACTTAAAATGTCTTTATGTATCATACATTGCACTTGAAAGATAATACATACACACACATATTAAGAAAAAACACTATTTTTAACATTCATGATATTTTTCATGTAATTTTTGTTATTTAAACTAGTTAAAAAACAGTTTAAAAAAGTTCTGTCTTTGACGTCCGTGTGTCTGTATGTGCGGAGGATTTTCTTGTTAACACGATAGCAACCGAAATACTTTACTAATCGAGTCTTTTTTTTTCTCTTACGCTTGAGTATGCTCAGGAATAGAACCCTTTCATTTTTCAGGGTCTGATTCGATGTGGTTTAATTGTTATTAAATAAACAAAAAAAATAATTAATAAATAATTATTAAAAAAAAATTATGAGGCGTGCACTTTTGGATTTTCCAAATTATTTTAGATTTGCACGTTGACAATCAGGGTGCCACGGGAATAATGATGTAGGTCAAAGTATATAGAATTGAATCTTTCATTTGAAATAATTATTTAATACAGCAAAATAACAATAAGAATTAACCTAATTTCTGAATTAACCGTGTTAAAGTGATATATAAAGTGTGGACCAACTGACAATTTAATTTATATGGGAACTTTGTACATTCAATTAGAAGAAGAAAGAAATGTAACATATATACATTAATGATATATTTCAAGGAAAAAATTAACCTATTGTAATTTTTAATTAGGTATACATATGTAGTTACTAACGTTAATGTTTCCTTTCCATGTTCTTTTATAGATACTTACTATGATATTTTAATTCATGTCAATGAAATATTTAATCTAATTAGTGTTGTGTGAATTTATTAATTAAAGGTTAATGTCTAGGATCTTAATAAACAGACAGATACACAGCTGTAATATTTATATAGGTAACTAGGTTATGTTAAATAATATTCATGTTGGTTTTGAGAACAAGAATTTTGTGTTACACCTTTAATGAAAATAGGAATACATATTACTAGTCAAATTCCTTGTTTTCTTCTAAAAGTAGGTATTAGTAAATACAACATAAATTTATGTTCATTGATCCAAACAAACTTGTTATATATATATTGAAGCAACTCACATTTTTACTGTGGTACAAGGAAGTAATCTTTTGGGACAACAAATAATAATCTTTGATGAAGAACTATTCAGGCTATGCTATGGAATTATGATTGAGCGAGGATTTGTGTGAAAACCATCATCAAAAATGTTTGTTGTTTGTATATGTAGTCTTAATATTTCTTACAACATACTTCTATCATACTGTAACACCAGCCAATGCTCCTGCATACATTCACTTATATTATACTGTAGATAATTTGTATTATGTTGTAATGAGTTTTCACTTTCTCAGTTACTTACAACTATGTTAATAGGTTTATTTAGAGTGGTTAAGATGAAGATGGTATTGTGGTCAGTACACTACATGTCTAATGGTTTATTATGCTTCAAGACAAAGTTTCAATAACACTGCCTCTATGGTTTCTTTATTAAAAAAAAAAAATTGCTTTGTCAACATACGGCTTTAACAATTCTCCAAATTACATATTTTCATTTGTATGCTAGAGCTTGCAAAGACACCAAGGTATATAATGTGAATACATAATATTATATGACAATATAAAATTATTTGCCTGCATAAATCCTTTTGTAGCACATATAGGATCGATGGGAATTTTAGCTCCAGTTCCACTCCAAAATAAATTACTATATGATAACCCATTTGCTATCACTTTTAACTTTTGAGTGAGATTGTATTAAACTACACAACCAATGAGTAATAAAATATGAAATGGACATGTTTACTAATCTTATATTTGTTTGCTATACAGGGAAGCAGGAGGTGTGGGTGGCGGGGCCGGCAGCGGCGGGCTGCTGGCCATGAACGCCACCCAGGTGCAGTGCGAGCCCCACGACTCAGTTGTTCTCATTAAATGTAAGCCATTTCTCCTATATGATTTTAGCTACGTCTGTGACGTCATTTGTGTGAGTTCTTACTACTTTAGATAATACATATATTACAGGTCCTGGTTTATGTACTTGATGTAGTTCATGAACTTGTATGTTGTAGTGTCTGCAAAAAGTAAACGAATATGTAATAAATTCTTGCCCTACATAATTATTATGAAAAGTTAAAAATATATTTAATTGGTCATCTACCAAAATGCTTCATTTCACTATTTTAAAGAAAAATATTTAGTTATGATTGAGATTTGATTATTGATGTAGATAGAATCGTTGACTTGATATGCTTTACTGTTCCAATAAAATGTAGATATGTATCATATTTCTTAAAGCTATTTTCTTAAGTGAAATGATGGATGACTTATTTCTTGGTAATAAAATATAAAGAGTGTTTAATGTGTATTTAATTATTTTAAAATAACAGTTCAGGTATGAGCTCTCACAATTAATTGGCCATTATCCAGTTAATTAAATTATGTCGTAAATGTCACGCAAATTTCGTGATAAATTTGAACAGTTTAGTGCTATACAAATTATAATTGAATGGTTAATCCATTAGTTTAACAGATTACGATGGTAACTCTGTTAGTAGGACAGAATAATAGTTATAACGTAAACGATATATCATAAATTATAACGACCTAGAATCTTACTCTGAATATATGTACAATGTTATTATGTTACTATTAGCCATTTGTTTAATGTACAACTGGGAAAGCATTAAAAATATTCATAACATCTATGACCACTAACCTGATAACCCGGTATATTTTATAATTGCAATAACAAATACTTCCCGAATCGATAATTCGTTGTTGAACATATGGTTATGCTAAATAATAGTAATGTTTACGAAAACAATGCCAAAGTTTCCAAAGAATTTGCTTGAATCAATAAAACGATCAGCGAGCGAAATATCCAGACTAGTATGAATTCGAAGATTCGATTACGATAGCGGTTTCCAGGAATAGTTGCGTTTGTGTTTATATTTGTCCTCGAAAGCTCTCCCGTTGCGCACACGCGTTTAATTAATGCGGGAGCCGAGCATTTACAATTAACCATGCCTTAATAACTGCTGTACTCGTGCGCAAATGTTCATTTTCGTCGTCATAGTTTGTTGGTAGGCAGAATAATTGACGGTGTTAGTCAGCAATTATGGTAATCCGGCTTAGTCCAAAAGCGACTGTGCAGTGTATTGCACGCAGCGAACGATGCATTTCTCGGTTAGTGATAGTATTGTGAGAAAGTTGAATACTGTGTTCCGTGCCGTGTACCGCAATGCAGTTTACGTTGGTTATCGTTGTAAACAAAGTTAAGCTATGTCCGCTCACCGAGGAGCCGCTCAAACAAATAGGTACGTATCGACCTAGTGATGGTCATTATATCGATACTGTTTTATTTTATATGTACGTATTGCGGTCGTGAATGTGACTCATTTATTGGAGTCATTCATTCATGAATTTCCGATTGATAGTAGGTACATTGACGAATAAGTTTTTGATAAAATTCATTCATAAAGCATGGTTATTGGTTACAGCTTTATTGGTTGTACAGTGTACTATAGATAATAATTTCAAGTGTTCTAATCTTAATTCTAGTTTACATATCCTTGTAACGATTATGTAAAATTGTATTTATTTATTAGTAGTTACTAGTTATCATAATTCAAAGGAATTTCCTTTCGTTTTCGTATTCCCTACACGTGTCTAAGGGTCAATGAAATGAAGCAACCCATTCAGTTATATTGTAAGTGACGTTCGCCATCTGAATAAATGTAATTGAACAATTTCTAACAACCCATTGCCCTTACACTGGTACCTACACGACGATTTCATAACACAGCTGTAGATTATTGTTAAGAGTCATTAAATTCAGAATATTAAATCTACTGAATGTAAATTGTTCAATTTTGATATAGGACCTGTGCTTCATTGTGAATTACTTCTTACGAGATAGGTATTATGAAAGTGTTTTGAATGGCAATTCATTACTTAAAATTACTATATACAGGGTGTCCCAAAAAGTAGTGATATACTGAAGCTGGGAGGTAGAGGACTTAGAGTGCTATCCGAATCACCCCCATGTGTGTTATGCGATTTTTCGTATTTTCGGAGTTATTACATTTTTTTCAATTTTTCATCTATCGCCGAGTACGATGAGATTTTTATTTATGGTGACGTGAATTATTGCGCTAGATGCTTGATTTTTTTTTGTGTGCTAAGCTGAAAGATAGGCCAATTCAGTATGGTAACATTTACTATCGTTAAATCTTCGAATAGAATAAAAAAAAGAATTAAATGCCAAGAAAGATAAAATTACCCAGTATGTTCATAACTTCAAGGGCCCATAAAAAAATAAAATCACATAAAAAAGGTTTTCCATTTGGCTTTTAAAAACTTGCTCTATCGATCAGGTAGCTACCCTAAAAATTTCATTTTATTATTCTGAAGGCTTCAATCGAAAAATTGAAATCTAAATGTGGTAAGTGGAAAATTTTTATTAACATGATGATCATTAAAACCAATAAATAGGTGTTAAATTACCAGAATTTTTTTAAAATAGCCCCGCTGTTGCTCAATGCAAGTGCGACATCACCGTAAAAAGTTGTCTTTTTAATGTCTGAATGCTCTTTTATCATTTTAAATGGTTTCTTCTGCAACTATGAATTTCCGGGTTATTTCGTCCAAATTGTGGCAGTCTCTCGTCTTTGTAGTATTCCCACGGAAAAAATTCAGTAGGGTTTATGTCCGGAGATCGTGGAGGCCAGGCTAAAGGGCAAAAATACTCTGAAAGATGGATTGGTCGTTGCAGCCTGCGCATGCGCCGGTGATGCCTGCTTTAAAGCCTGGCCTCCACGGTCCCTCGACCTAAACCCCATTGATTTGTTTTAATGGGGATACTAAAAAGACCTTGGCCACTTGAGAGAATGCCACAATTTGGACGAAATAACCCGAAATTCATAGTTGCAGAAGAAACCATTAAAAATGATAAAAGAGCATTCAGACATTAAAAAGACAACTTTTTACGGTGATGTCGCACTTGCATTGAGCAACAGCGGGGCTATTTTAAAAAAATTCTGGTAATTTAACACCTATTTATTGGTTTTAATGATCATCATGTTAATAAAAATTTTCCACTTACCACATTTAGATTTCAATTTTTCGATTGAAGCCTTCAGAATAATAAAATGAAATTTTTAGGGTAGCTACCTGATCGATAGAGCAAGTTTTTAAAAGCCAAATGGAAAACCTTTTTTATGTGATTTTATTTTTTTATGGGCCCTTGAAGTTATGAACATACTGGGTAATTTTATCTTTCTTGGCATTTAATTCTTTTTTTTTATTCCATTCGAAGATCTAACGATAGTAAATGTTACCATACTGAATTAGCCTATCTTTCAGCTTAGCACACAAAAAAAATCAAGCATCTAGCGCAATAATTCACGTCACCATAAATAAAAATCTCATCGTACTCGGCGATAGATGAAAAATTGAAAAAAATGTAATAACTCCGAAAATACGAAAAATCGCATAACACACATGGGGGTGATTCGGATAGCCCTCTTGGTCCTCTACCTTCCAGCTTTCGTTCATCACTACTTTTTGGGACACCCTGTATATACTTATATGTACTTATTAAAATTTAAAATATTCAATATGAGAATTGTGGTCGAGTTATTCATAATTTCAATGAGAAAACCCAATCCAACAAAATAGAGCTTTCATTTCAATTGTACACTCAATGTTTCAGCTTTCGTAAAATTATCATGTTTTGCATTTGACATTACTCTTTACTCTTTTAATCATTTTAGCTTTTAATGAACACAGCAACAGACAAATGAATTATTTCCTGATGCAGATTTATTGTTTGTCACACTCACCTTCTTTCCTGTTAATTGACAAATATTATGTTTTACTTGAAAATACTTACTCATTGTGGTTGGGTTGTTTTTGCTTCATACATTTCCACCGTCAGAAGATTATTATGGTGACGTCAAGAAGTAAACTTTGTAATAATAACTATATAATATTATCAAAGATGGTGATGCCATTGTTCTTATTGAATTTCCGTTCTTCGAACCAGTATGTATTAAACAATGAACTGTAATGTGTACATGTGAGTGAACTTGTTTCATATTTTTTGTTTCAATGTCTTTTGAATTCCATATACTAACAATCTAGGTTAGACCAAGTATGAAAGTATTTTTTCTTTTAAATCTGTCGATACCATAAATGACTATCGTAACATTGATTGCTTATCTTAGTTAAATAATCCAATTCGCAAAGGAATCATGTCGACGACACAATTCTTCATGCACGATTGTTTGTCTGCAACGCCCTGTTTGCTGTATTCTTATCTGAAACTTGCGATATTACGGCATGAATCATAATGATCTGGGTTCAAACAATAACTGTGCGAGTGACGGGGCGTATTCGCGGCGACTCTGATCTCGACCCACTATGTGGAAGATCGCGAGATAGGATCTCCGGTCTCGTTATGATGTAGCCTGTAGGGCTGTCGTGTACTCATTTTCAAGTCCAAGTTCTTAGATTTTACCCATAGTACTCTCTTTTAACAGCTATGCTTTACCGTTTCGATTGGTGCCAAATGTGCGAGCTGAATTGAGTTGTTTGCCAATTTTAGAATAACTATGTATTGTTTTAAGCACGGAGTGGTTGTTATGCGACGGTTGCGGAGTGGTTGTTAAGCTTTAATTAAATATTTTTGCTTATGATTTATTTCAATAAATAGAAATGTTCAAGTATTGCGAAAGATATTAATATTTACAAGGATTTTATTATCACAATATGATATGACTCAAAATTCGTAAAGCTTGCATCACCCGTACTTTCATACATTTTATTGTGTATCGATATCTAAAAGCGGCAAATGTAGATTGAAAAAAAAACTTTCGATGTTTGGTAACGTACTTATTCTAAGATCTGACCGATAGCAAATCGATTCGTGTTTCGGACCAGCAATTTCGCTTTTACACGACCCAGAGCGGGCGTGTTCGATCTATACAGGCTATCTGAACGTTGTTTGTTTTCGCATTGTTTGCCCTCTATGTTGCGTCTATCTATTTGATACTATTCGCCTTCAAAAAGTTTCGAAACGCTGTAGATAGGTACCCAGTACTGTTGGCCTTACAAAATTTCGTTATGGTCACGTCTTTGTATGAAACTAATTAAAGCATTTTGTTTGGACTAATTGAAATTGCAACGGAAATAACGTCTGAAGTGTTTATAAAACTATCGGCAAACTATGATAAAACAAAACCTTATTATATAATTATTGTCTATCGAATTCTCTATCTTATCAATTCATTTAAAATCTAAATAAACTGTTTCTAAAATAAGCACTGCATATTATATTGTAAAATATACCACTAGTGGGTCAGTACGATTTACTATATGTATTTAAAACGGCGTTATCTATAGATTTTAGGTCAGGATACAGACGGCTTAATCTCATGATAAACTGAACGAGGTACCGACAGTGACCATGTGACGTTTTTAGGGCGATGAATTTTGTTTTATTTTCAGAATCGTTTAGTAGGTATGTTACATGCATAGAAATCTAAATAACAAGACACTAGAAGTCGTAAGCGTGCGTGACCTTGTCGCCACTCAGGTGATTTGCACATCACCAGTGCATTCGTCACTGTTCAGTTGCTCTGGAGACCTATGAGTGTATACATGGTGTGTTTCAGCAATTCCCATTGCGGAAATTCTTCCACAAGTTGTAATTATAATTATAAAGGAATAATATTTCATCGGAAAATATTTTTTTTTAGAAATAATGCCGTTTTTCCTTAAAATTATAGAATATTTACAAGTATTACGAGTGTCACCATAGTAATCGAAATAACAATGAATGACACAGTCGACCATTCTTATTATCACGTTTGTTCGTATTGGAGCAAAAAGTCTCATATACTTAGGGATGTTATTCTAAAATAAACCGTAAATTCGTGCGTTAGGATACATATTCAAAAGCTTAATTTAATAGATAAGTTAGTTTTCACTAAAATCAAGCTGTCCAATAAAATGCATAGTTTACTTGTGTGTACTGTTTAGCTTTCGGTTTGAATGTGTTGATTTTGGCGACAGCGGTTTTCATACGAATTATGACATTATAGCACTTCTATGTGTCTTGTTATTTAGATTTCTATGGTTACATGTCATTACAATATTGTGTAACAAGAGCCACCACCTATAATAATTATGTACCAAGTACCTACCCTACTATTTTCTGTAATTATCTTAAATTAAATAATTTAGTGTCCTCCTTGCGAGACAATTTTAAACTAAATCAGGCTAAATACTTACCAACTAACTAACATATTATATCAAACTAATAATATTGTTGTTAACGAATATTATCAATCAATTTATTATCACATATACATCGGTAAATATTTGAACTGTCGCGTACCCACGATGTACAAACAATGTAATCATCTGATTAAATACTTTACGCGCTACCAAAAGAATTATTTTAATTAGTTTCCAAGCGAGTTTCATATTCCTTCATTCTAAAATAGCTACTCAACGTAAAAGCTAGTTTAAATAATGTTTATCGGTGCGATTAATATTTATTACTTTTTAATTAATTCGTTTATAAACTTTCCTATTAGGCAGTGTCGTATTTGATGCCCATGTTCATTTGATCTAAGTGTGTTTGTATGTATCGGCAATGTGTGGGCCTGTGTATGTGTGTTTAACAAAACGTCATATTGTGTTTAGTGATACCTAATGATGTATAGCGTTAACATGTGTGTATATTGTTCAGAGTAAAGATCATAGCTATGAACTTAGGGGCAAGTTGTTACATAACAAATAGATAGTGTTCCTGGAACATCTCGTATTGTGCTACATGTGAAATAATGAAACATTCGAGAAAGTGTGATAGAATATCAAAATTTAAACACAAGCTGATAAAGAAGTGTAAAAGTATGTATTCTTGATTAACTTGTTTTAAATGTTAACGATAATTGAGATAATTAATACCTACTAAACATCCTTAATTGAGTATTTCAACGTGAAATTTTAAAAATGTCGCGTTGCTAAAACGTGGTCTCGCCACCCACGCTAGTCTTCAAGGACTTACAACTTGTGTTTCGAGGCGACACAAACTTATAAATTCCTTGAACTATAACAGCGTTCAAAGTATACATTGTCTTAAATCGTATTCATAATGTATTTTTCTTGTTTTGCTCCAATGGAAAGGGACTAGGGTAAGTCTCATCTTACTCTATGATTTCGTAATTTTAGTAGACGTTAGATTTTGAATTTGCTAAAAAATCGAATTTGCTAGTCGAAATTGAATTTAGTTTAATTTTAGGTTAATTTGTGCCGGCTCGGAATAAGATATCTGTCATACCTCATGCGTGTGCTTACATTCCATGATTGATTAATTTACCTTAGATATTACCCAGTACCTAAATTCTCAGCTACAGACTACAGTTACTATACAGCTAATTACCTACTAAGTAATTAATGCTTACTTGTCGTGACTTTAGTGTCTCTTACTTTTATAATCAACCATAATGAACTACTTATATTCCTTTATTGTCACTCGACAGCATTACAGAAATTGAATAAAAATAAAATTGTAAATCTAGTTAATGCAAATTTTTCATTCATCTCATCATCTATGCAGTAATTTTGAGTAAACACTAGGTGCGTTCCGATGTACCTCCAATAGGTAATATGATTGCTAAAATTATGTCGTTTCACAGATGAACATCGATCAGCCGGTGGTAGCTGGGAGGAGCCAGTGAGCGCGGTGCGGAACGCGCCGCTCCGGCGCTCGCAACGCCTCAACAGCACTCTGGACTCCCGGTATGTTGAACTGAATATTCTAATATTTAAGGCGATATAAAGGTTTTATAAGTTATTTTTGGATGTAGGAGATTAGATAACTAACAAGGTTTTGTCGAGGTGTGAACCTAAGTCCAGTTTAGTCATATATCTGTATATTAAGTTCAAATTTAGGTCGCTGCAAAATTGAATGCTTTTAGAATATTATAATATATGTTGTAGTGTACTACATACTGTAGTCTGTATTGTATATTTAATTAATTCATTATTAAGTTTTTAAACTGTATAAATAATATATTGAGGCTTCTGAGGTGTATTTATAACCACTCTTCAGTTAATAAAGGCAGTGCGTTGCCTTTAACAAGGTTATCGAACTTGCGTTTAACTTGATTCGGACTTGAGCAATTTTGATACGGAATATTTTAATTGAGCAAAATAAAAGTTTTATCTTTAGTACAATTGAAATAACCGTCTGGTTGGTGTTAATTAATTACGCGTCTTCTTACAACTTATGTTAGGATAAGCTTTCGACAGATAAATTCGTGAAGATAATCACATATCTGAGACAAAAAGATCGAGCCAAGCAACTTATTTTAACGATTGATTCGTAGTAACAATTTAATTTTGAATAAATGCCTTAATCCCTACAAAGTGAAAACCATGTTTTGATTCAACACTGGGTTAAAATCAAACGAAGAAAACGAACGCAGAGCCTGTCTAAGCTAAGTATGATTGATGACCATTCCGAAATTAGAACCAATTCCCTTCAATAGGGGAGGTTAAAGTGTACTTCGTTCTTGCTATTCCCTTTTTTGTTCTTTATAACCAGATGGTTTCAAGTATTTGAACTCACGTTGAAAATCATCGAGGATCATACAAACAACTCAATCTCTAAAATCAGAATTTCTATGAACTCCTTCAGGCTTCGTGGTTTAACACAGGTTATGTTTTAAATTTTAATATTAAAAAATTCTTCACTGGATATTTTATAAAAATCTGCAAGAAATATAGGCTTATGAGCATCGTTTATATAAGGTTTAATTGCTGAAGATTTTGTAAATAAAAAGGATCGCGATATTTACTTACCGAATAGATTTAATTTCGAGAATTGTTCCAGTCTTTTTTTATATGTACTGTATACATGCAATTAAATGTAAGATTATATGATTATGTGAATTGACTTAATAAATTATTCATATTGATAAAAAAAGAAACGTAGGTTGAGTCTTAATTTGATAACGGTGTTACACAGTAAATTAAATAAAAAGAAGTTAGAGCTCCGGTAATAGAAAAGTTAACTACGAATTAACTAATCATGTTGTAGAATTTGGAAATATGTTACTTTAAGTTGCCGTTCAGTTTCGCATAATTAGACATCTAATTAGAAATTCAACGATTGATGGTAAAATTTCGAATTTGTCGCACATTGGAAAGTATCATTACTACAACGATATTGACAGCGAAATCTTTCTAAGCTTTCTTCTTTTAAAATAACTATAAATATATTTTTAAAAATTAGTAAAGAATTATAATGTAAGGAATATATGAATTATAATGTAGGTATACGAATTTTCGTTTCCGAGAAACCGACATAATGGACTGACAGACTGGCAATCAAGGGAACCTTTTTCGCGTCCTAATATATGTTTAAGGTTATCCAAAGATAAATTGGAAACTTGTTAAAAACGCGTGCTATGCGATAAAAATGTTAAGCTAAAATGTTAAGTAATGAGCTATAAAGTTCAAGAATTTAAATTATCCTTCAATTAAGGATCAATTTAAAAGTAAATTTAAATTCTGGGACAATTAATTAACGTTAAAATTTATCTTCATTTCATTCAAGTTGTAATTTCATTATATATACATCAAAGTACGTATTATATTCAAGTCCGGGATCTAAGATTCATAAAGTAATAGACGTGGGTCACTCGATTCGCTAATTTTTTACAACACTAAAGTATAAAATGTGGTAATTTGGCTTAAACCGCTAATTAGAATTTCAATAGCCTCACTTTTTGTGACCCAAACCTTGACGCTACACAATATTACGTATTACTCGTCGTTTCTTACAATTTTATATAATTTATTTTGATAATCGTGACTGCACAATTTGAAGTAGCTTTGTAATTATATTTTTTCTTTCCCGATTTACTTCGGTATAAACGTAATAAAAGCTCACCAGTGGTATAATATTGCCACCCACAGACAAACAGTTTTTTTATAATGTTTGTTTGGATCAAGATAACCGTAATTCATGATATCAAGAACATAAAACAACGATGGATTACGCAATTTCCTTGCGTTACTTATCTTAATAAAAGCTAACGTTAAGCAAAGCGTATTATGCTGGTATCTTTAGTGGTTTCTGCTGTAAGCTCATAATCCTAGTGACATGTATTCTAAGAGCACTATTATAGATGCTTACTTTATTCTCGCCATCAATAGGGTTCCCAAATAATCTTTTGCACTTTAGCTGTGAAAGTTTAAAACTTACACTTAATCCTTGGCAACCAAATTGAAATGCTGTAATGTTCATCTTATTATTAGGTCGCGTAACGCGTTAGAGTATATATTCTACTAGGTTTCCGCCCGCGGCTTCGCCCGCGCAGTCAAAGAAAAACCCGCATAGTTCCCGTTCCCGTGGGATTTCCGGGATTGCGTCATTTTCCCGGGATAAAAAGTAGCCTTTCCTTTCTCGGGTATAAAAATATCTCCATACCAAATTTCATGAAAATTGGTTCAGTAGTTTAGGCGTGATTGAGTAACAGACAGACAGACAGAATTACTTTCGCATTTATAATATTAGTATGGATGTTATTAGTCCGACGTTCTTCAGATTTTTCAACCTTAATAAAACTTCGACTAGGCATGGAAACTAGGCATAGGAAAATATATAACACCTATAATATATCCATTTTATAGATATACATCCATCCGGTATCCCGATACCAGAAATCATTTTCATATCCACTCATTTCGGTAAAACTAGCTCAGCGATCATCAGTCTGTATACTTCATTATCGTCGAATTAAAAGTGCCGCAGCCCTACCAAGTGTTACACACTTCCCTTCCATTGTACGGTGTGGTCCTGTCGCGCTCGACAATTAGCGACCGACGCCGCGTAGCCAATTAACACAAATTTCCTGTGTACGAACTGCAGGCCAGATGAGGGCACTGCCTCCCTAAGTGATCATTCACCTTTACATCTAATCTAATCCTATGTTAACAGTACACGGCTATTGTTCTGGCGCGCTGCATTTACTTTGGCGTGTTTACGTTTTAATTTAACTAGACTGTAGGTACTGTTCGCGGTGACAAGCTAAGGATGTGATTGGGGAAGTTTGAATAAGTGATAAAATACTAAATAGATTAGTCCAAAGTACGTAGGAACGATCATGCTGAAAATAAAAATATCCATCAGTAGCAATTAAAACGAGCGATAGCAATTAGGCAATTTCCTAGTTTATTTTAATTAAAGCTATAAATCAATTAACAAGTTACATTTCCTACTTCTAATTTAACCTTATGTGCAGATAGGTCGTTGAGTTTGAACAATTCCATACAAATTCATTAGCATTACAGCTAAAGCAATCCCAGTGAAAAGCGTAAAATAATAATCAAAGTCCACATTGCCTTTACCGTTAATAGACAATTGTTGTGGAACCACCGCAGCGTGAGGTCCATTCGCTTATGACGGGTTTCATTTATGCTTATATATACGCTTTCCTCGTTGACTCATCTCCATTGACATTTTTTTCGGGATTATACAAATTCTGAACTTGTGGACTTACGAGAAAGTGAATGCGTGACCTCTGAGTAATTCGTAAAACACAATATTAACTCAAGAAGAGGCCTTATCGCAAGGGCAAACATGCAACTATCACTGCCTCATATATATTTAGCTGAACAGGGGTAGCGTTTGTGTAAACACGTACAAAGATAGTATTGAAAAATAATGTCAAGGTTTATTCACTCAATTTGCATGTTTCACTGATAATGATAAATAATTCTGTACTGTTGTAGGTGCGGGATAATTATTCCGGCCCCTATTGTGTTACTTCTGATATACCTGTAATTTTCAAAGACGTAGGCACGAACTGTGACTAAACTGCCACTGCAGTACCGTAATGATTACGATTAGTACTCAATGTATTTTTATATGCCATTAATATCAAGTTTTGATTTAATCGCCAGATAAAATGTATCTTATTTTATTCATAAGTTCTAGCATTGCTATTGGTATTTTATTACTTAAACGGATAAAATCTCAGAAGCTATGTAATGAATCATTTGATTATTGTTCTATGTAACTGGATTATCGGCATTATACATTCTAAATAGTCAATAACGATGTAATTTTCACGTTTAATCGGTTTAGATTGGATCAAGTAAACTATGGTAACGTGGTCAAAGCCTTGAACTACTGTGTGCAACTATCACTAATTTATTACTAAAATACATTTATCCTGTTATTTAAATTGGCGTGGGAATCGATATTCGCACATGTTTGTGATACTAAACGTCCAAATGTATACGCAAAAAGCCATATCCGATATATGTTTACATACATACTGCTAGAAGACCTTTGGACTATACAGATACATAAAGAAAAGTTTATTTCTAGCGGAACTGATAAAGAATATAGTACAAGTAGGACTATTAAAATAAGAAACGAGATAATAAATGTTGTCACCTTCAACCGAATTCAATTTGTTTTATAATAAAAACTACGTTGTAAATTAGTCGTATGTGTGTTTAAGACGATAAAAAGTCGAGGAAGATGACCTCTAACACTTAAGATGTGATAAAGCAGTAAAAATAAAATGAATAAGCTTAATTTTTTATTTAAATGGAAATTATATTATAAGTGTACGTTATAAAAAATACGAAATTCAACATGAAAACATAATTCATTTTAAACTTTGCTCCCCAAGTGTTTGTATAAATAATTCGACTAAAGTTAGTTTGCTCCCAAAACGCGATCTATGATATGACTAAGATATTTGGAACTAAAACCATCTGTGTTGTAACAGATGGTAGCTCTTGATAGAATGTACGCTCAACTAAAGATGGATCATATTTTATACATGTTAGTGTTTGTGTTATGACAAGCGCTATAGGTCATGCCATTCAGATAACACGATGAGCCTGCAGACAGTACGCCGTCTGTTTCGTATCTCATTACCTACAATTGAGTTTAAATACGTTGAATAACTTCGTCCCAAGAATACCACATAAATCAGCCACGATGTGCGCTATGAATTTGTTGCACTTTGGCACTTAAAATAAGACAATAGATATCATTTTTGAACAATTTATTAATGTGATTTATGTACAGTTTACTGCAGTACCATTTTGAAAAGCTATTTCGTGTGACAATCCAATAGAGCGTGGGCGATTCACACCACTTAACAGTAAATGTTCTCCCAAGGTTTCACGAAACTTGCAACATAGAATTTATTAACCTGTCTTCAATTAACATTTTGAACAAGTAACATTTGATAAAACAGTTATTATCTTTTAATACGTTATTAAAATGTACCTAATATTTCTGAGAAATATAATATAGGTAGCTTAGTATGCTAGATTTAATAATTTTTATTCATAGCTCGCAAGTCTGAAGTCTAAGCAATAAGCGTTTTATTAACCTTGGATGATGTAACTTGTCTCTTTAGTATTCAACTTAACTCATCGCATGTATGAGGTGTGTATGAGTGATTGGAATAATATATATGATTTATTTTTTCAAAGTAATAATAATATAACCTCTTGGAAGGATTTAATTTGTTATTGGTCAGAGTTGTTATATTCTTGTCTGTAGGTATAGAAACAATATGTGAAAACGTTTTTGCAGCATTGCGTATTGTAATGAAAATTTAGTTTTTGGCACATGTACAATGTTTATACGCCTTTAAAGTGTTAAATATACATTGTATACGATGATAAAGAAGTTAATAATGTTAATTCCAAATTAGGTGATACATAAATACAATCAATTATACTTGTGTTACAAGTTTAACTTTATGCATAGACGTACGATTTTTAATGATTTTATCGTCATGATGTATTGTTGAGCAGGATCAAATATATTCGTAGGCTGAACAAACTCGTACATATTGTGCCTACTGTGTATTGTATGAATTTATCATGTGTGCATATTGTTATATGTATCAAGAATCGTCAGCTTCTTTGTTTAGTATTTTGTCAAGATAATTGCTTCATTGTCATATTAATGTGTTGATCCATTAGTCAATACGTCCTTGCGTTTATTTTCAAACATTGTTTGATTGCTTTGGCACTGATCACATCGTTTGTTATATGATTTAGTACCATGTAAATATTGTTAACGATTGTGCGAAAGCAATTGTGCCTAGTGCTTCTGGTATTCGTATCCAAATCTAAATGGAACAATAAGGCTGGTAGATGTGTATGAGATATTATGCTGAGACTATTATTTGTAGATAGAGACAGAGCGTTCGAGGCGCTTGATGATAATTGCGTTTAGAAAAATGAATATTATTATTACAGTATTTTAAATAACGTTAATTTTGGGAGAACAGGAATGTATGTTAATATGTATTTCTTCATTCGAGAACTACTCAATGATTTTTATAGCCCGTATTAACACATTGAGATCAGAACAGGAATTAGGATTAGGATGCGTTGTAAGTAGGACAACTATTTATAAATAAACCTTCGAATTTAAATAAGTATTATACTAAAGTTCAAAATACCTACAGGCTATAGGCACATTTAACATTTGTGTAAAACTTGTGAATATGTTCATTTTTTTCATATCAATATTAATTAGGTTTAGGTCTCATATTATTATAATTTTCTACCAGATATCTATACGGATGTTGAAATAATTTTATGTTCGTGATAAGACACGAAAGTAAAGATTCAGGTCAGTCCTATGCACGTATATAAATTCCTATTTTTCTAGAAGAAATGTGGCGTGCATTTTATCCTACATAAATATAAATTAACTTATGATGCAGTGGTAGGTATGGTCCTCCAGAATATGGGGTGTTTCATTACAATCAGTAAAAAATAAAATGGAATGTTAACCCGCTTTCTTTGCTCTATAATATTGTTATTGATTATTTATAATAGCATTCGAATATTTTTAATTCGATAATCAATCAATTTGAATATTTTTAAACGTTGGGGCTCTGAAGCTTCGTTCTTAATTATTAAAAGAAAGTTATCAATCTAGTTTCTTTCAGGTTCCACCACATTCTCAGCTTTATTTAGATTTTCTCACTCAATTGATGTTCTTCCGCATTAATTGATTGTCCATATCCTATTGGTAATGATGCTTAATGAATGTTAAGTGATCTGCTTGATGGGAAATACTGTTTCGCTTCATTTGATGAGTCGGGGATATGGGGCGGCAGCCTCTGTCGTTGCCTTATATGATGTGCATTTCTTTTTGTTCAACGTTCATTTATCTTGATCTCTAATGATTTGATTAAGCTAATTTTCACTTCCATGCTGGTAAAGTTTTATTAAGGTGAAGACTGAAGTACACTTTCAAAAGTGGGATTTGCGTATTATGCGTTCTCATGGGATTTTCGTATTATGTATTTAGTAGGAATTTTTTAAGATCTTAATATATGCTGATGCTTAAATAATTTAAGTTTTGTTAATATGAAAATTATTCTTGAATACTTTTTCATTTGATCTCCATCTCATGCGACATTTATCGTACCACGCATCGCAGCTTTTGCAGCGTAAAATCCGGTTACTCCATAGCTCGAGCTTATTTGCCTCTCAGAAACATGAATTTATCAAATTTTTCTCTTCATCGCAGGAGTACTGGCCAGCTACGCAACACACTGAGCCGCGCGCGCGAGCTGTGCGAGCGATGGCGGAGCGGCGGCAGCGCGCCGTCGCCGCCGACGCCGACGCCGGACGACGAGGGCGGCGGCCGGCTCGCGCGCTGGTTCAGCGTGCGACGCGGCTCCGCGCACCAGTACGACATGCATGTGCACGAGCCGGACAAGATGCCGAAACTGCCTGAGGTGGGATTATGAATGCTTTTGTAACTCCATAGAGTACTGCTCGATTCAAACTTAACGGCGGCTCGGAAGTTCGGTCCCTTAACGTCCCGCTAATTTTTTTTTCTAAAATTGTTTTCTAAATTGTTTTCATATTTGATCTAAAATTGTTTTTTGCGCATCGGATCGTACGATGTTCCAAGCCGCCATTAAGTTTGAATCGTACTGTATTTATGTTTGAAGTCATCCGATTGAACTGCGATGATAGAGGAATTGTTGGACTGTAGTTAGTATAATCTAGATTTAAAGTATGTATATGCCTATAGGTAGCTGCCTTGTTCGTACGTGTACAGTAAGATGGTCGAATTTTCAAACACAGATAATATATTCTTGTCCTAAGTAAGTTCATGCAGTAGGTTCATGTCTGCTATAATAATGAAATACTATTTAGAAGCTAAATTTAATCAAATTGTTATCAACATTTGTGCTCAAGCTAACGTACAAATAAACAAGATATTTATTGCCATACCTAATTCGAGCATGAATTGCATGCGTTGATAGCATTGCCCAAGGAAGCGGTTGATGTTAGACGTGGCTTTAGTTATGATTATGATATACGTACATGAGGCAAGATGCCAGAATTGTAAGAGAACTGTTGTGACACGCTTTATGCATCATATTATATAGCATAGGTACACATGCATGATTGCGATATCATACTAAATTGATGTTTATGGCCCTTTACAAGCTATAAAATTATACTTCCAATATCTGTAAATAAATTGTCAGTTAATAATTTACTATATGTATTTAAGTATATTAAATTGTTTACATCATTTAGTTGACATTGGGTATAAGAGTGTCCATGACATTTTTGTGTTAGCTTTTTCAACAATTCTATTTACCGTTGCGTGAGGTGTGACATACGTTCGCACTCACAAAGTCAAAGGCTAGATTATGTTAATTGTTCCACGTTTTCTAGCGCCATAACAGCACTTCGTCTTCTAAATGTACCTTTGTTTGTCGACGTTGACATGCAGTTTCATGGCATACCCACACTAACGTGAACATCGTATAGATGTGTGCGTGCAAGAGCGTAGTCATAACATTCCTGCAGCTCAACATTATGTCTATTTATTGTGTTTATACTTTTTTGGTATTTTCTATCTAAAGCGACGGAGCAAGGAAAGCGATTATTACGTTGCCCGTAATACGCGGTTATACGCACCAATGAATAATCTCGGAAAAAGATACCAATCACTAAATAAACCAGTCGCTGGCCGGTCATAATCAATTAAATCAGCATTTCAATCGACCCGTGATTGTTGTATAATTTTAATAGTGTATTATGGTAATAACGCGTGTATAATATTTCCTTTTAATGCGTTAATTTAGAACCAATACATTAATGATTAAACTATCTTTAATATGGTCAATTAAATGCAAATGCTGCAATAAACAGATTGTACGATTCAAGAAAACAAAAACATAAACTCATTTCGCACGAGCATCCTTCGCATCTTTTATATATGTGTAGAAATAAAAGGAGAAGTATTTTATAATCACCAATTAACATAATTGAACCTTATTCATCGACAGTGCACCTGCAACTGAGTCTGACACATGGTGTGTACAGTGTACATTCTCGCTATGTTTATAAACTGTTTTATCGGTTAATTAAATGAATAAATAAGTATCCAATGGTGACAAAATAGTTAATTTCTAGTTGGGAAATGTGAATATATTTGAATATGCGGCGCCAACGAAGCTAAATTTAACTGGATCGGTACGTCCTACGATTTACCTCGCATGCCGGAGCCCCGAACTGGAAACGCATCTATCACAGTCAATTTCGTAGATCGATTTGCATTTTGCGCAGATTTTCTGACCCAAATACGTATTTGGCGATGGATCGCGAAATTGACAATTTATGGAGCTAGATGGAACTTTTAGTCGGAGAGTCTTTTTACGTAGTTCTAATATTTATAAACAAACACGTTAGTTGGCTCTTTGCACGTGAACATTTTATATAATATACGTTAAATAATATTCTTACGCTTAAATGTAAAAGAAAGTAAGTATTAATAATCCCAACATGTAGGTGTTAATAAAGAAATTTACTTTCGATCAATACTTTATTTTCGTAACCGCCAATAAATTTGATTCATTTTTATAACGCGAAAGTAGAAAACTCCTCCGTGACTTCGTGAGTCAGTGCATTTAGTCATCCTTATAAAATATCTAAATGCAAAAATTCATAACACACGATAATATGTATGTATGTAGGTACGTATTGGACGCAGATGCCTCCCGCGAATCCGGTTTAGGTATTCCGTACGCGAGATATGACCGTAACAGGTACGTGAATAAGGCGACGCTTACAAACAACATTCTTTGCATAGATTTATATGTGAAAAGTTCACTGGTTTCTCAACAAAAGACACCGCTGCTTGTGGCGTCGGCTTTACGGCTTTGAACTTTGCTTGGGCGTTACAATTGGTTTTATGTGTTCGTCGTAAAAATGGTACGAAATAGAAGCTTAGTTGAGATGCGACATAGATCCACAAAATACGCAGAACGTGGAGTCCTACAAAAAAGCATTACAAAATAACACTTGTGTTCATTATAACGGTTTTTACTGAATTGTTGAATAATGAATACATACAGCATCGGCCGAATGCTTTTGCATAATATTAACATTTAAAATTCACAAAACAAAACGCATTGAGTTTTATAAAACCTTTTAATTTACTACGCACACATTTCTCATGTTGATAAAATAATAGCGTTATTAAAATTATAAAAGTCCTTCGCCTGGTTTCACAATAAGACCTAAAGTTAATAATTAAATTTAACCTCGACAAATTAAAGTTGCATCATAATTATAGTATCGCTCAATTTTCTCCCCTAGATGAGCGTAATCGTTAAACAGTGGTCGTTGACACGAAGGATGCGACGACAATCATCCGTAGAGTTATAGGACTTCATTCATTGGTGCGCACGCCATCTTTAATTCCACTTGTTACTATAGCTGCACAATTAAATATAGGCATCTATATGATTCACATTGGTACCGTGGTCTGTGATGAATCATGATCGGGCGGTTGTCTCGGCATTCAATAATATAACGCTGTGACGACTCCATGTGATGTCCTGACGCTGTGTGCTAAACAAATAATCTATTTAAACATGTGATATAATGGTGTGCGATCGCTGTCCGGTGCTCTACCATAGTGGATCTATGTTTACGATTGTAATTTTTTACTTCAGTTTATTCTTAGTGAGACGGCATGAGTAACGTGTTACACGTAAATGTCAAAAGTGATTTCAATTTCGGTTTGCCAGTAATCTAACGTTTTTACGCTAATCATGTTTTGTGTAAAGCTCCTTCACGATAAAGCTCAGTATTCGATGCTGTTTGACGTAAGTCACGTGATCTTCACCGGGTGTGGATGGACTTTTGACGTTTACATCGATGGTGATAGTGTCCAGATGATGTGATCTCGCCTTGAATCGGTGACGTCAGTGACCGGTGTTTACAACTAGTTTTCATGCAGGCGAAAAGCGTTAAACACGACTCAACGCGTGCCAACTAAATTTTATCATTATGTTCAGAAGCAAAATACAAGCAATGCAAATCATATCATCTAGACACCGTCGGAACCACCAACATTATCATGCGCACGCGACGATTTAATGGTTAACGGTTTCTTTTGTCTCCACGCTTATACTTGCAATAATAATGGTGCATTCATAGTATTACTTTCAAGGTTCTGAGATAAATTCGATTGTACCTACCTTTAATCAAAACAAGTGGCCAACATATTTTATAACGCACTAGAACAAATTGTTTAGACTTAATCCGGACCTAAATAGGTCAATTAAAAGCAGCTGTCTCATGAATAATTCTGTGTATTACAGTTTTTATTCTTTTACATATATTTTATTATTTGATTTACCGGTTTCTTGTTGCATAATTTTATTGCTTTTTGCCATATTTGTCATGTTTTATGTATCAGACCTTTGATTATAATGTTTACTGGATTTGTTGCTAACTATTTACGAGTAATAGTAAATAGAATACAGATTATCCGTATAAGATGATAAACAACTGTTCAATGTTTATTTATCAAATGTTTATCAGAGTTTAGTTCATAATATTTTCCCCTATTTATTTGAAAATGACGGTAAATTATGACGGCGCTTTATTTATAAAATTAACCTACTCATATAAATCATATTCATTGTAAACTAATAACTCATACTTTTCAGAATTACTAATATTGAGGAAATTTAATTATTGTGGTAAATTATTCATAATAATTTAAACACATAACACGTAAGAGGTTAATAAACCTAACTATTAAATATTAGTACATACGTAATACTTTTTAACCTTTAAAATTTCTTTCGGTTCTATTAACTACGGAAATTTTTAAATTACTTCACAAAATTGTAAGATTTTTTTAATATGCATACATAGGACAGATTACATGATTAGTGCTTTAAGCTCTACATCTTAGGCAAAAGAGTAAAAGATATTCGATTGATTTGGAATATCGGTGACGAAGTGATCATGCATATAATGCATGATGCGTGGTATACCACTGTAAGGCTTAAAGACGTTCGCAATTCGCATACAACCTCACGATAGTGTGTTTCTATCCTTAAAATTTTTCTAACGTTTCCACACACGACTTCTTCAAGATTCTACAAGACTTCAATCGTTAGTTATAGACTCTCATAACTCAAGCACGGCTGAACGGATTTCTCTAATTCTTGGTTTGATCCATTCCCCTCTCTGTTAAGCTCATTTCAGGTAATAAACGTTTCAATGTTTATTTTATTCCAGCTAGAAGAAGACATGTTTTCTTGCGGCGGCGAGGTGCGAGGCGGTCGTACGCCGCCGCCGTCGCTCGGTCCGCCGCCGGACGCGCTCAGTCCGGTGCAACTCCGGCGACGGCATGTGGTCGCCGCGATCATACATAGCGAGAACTCGTATGTGGCGACGCTGCAGCGGCTTATTAATGTGAGTATTGAGATGAATGAATGAAATATGTGAAAAATGAATAAACACTCAAAAAATACACTCACAACACAACAGCGTCAATACTATAATTTTTTATAACAATAGAGTTACACAAACAAGAATGAATTTAACACTATATATCTTAGTGCTACTGAGATCTATAGAGCCTCTCGAGATCTTTCGGGCAACCTAAAACAACAAAACAATAAGATAGATAAAAGGAGAAGATAATACCTACACACCCGGCACTTGATATTCTAAGCTTCTTATTCTTGCTTTACATAGACTACACGGATGTAATCTGTGTAGACAATTTTGAATATGTAATGGGAAAGTTGCAATTAAACGTTCAGATATATTAATATAAACATAATATAACTGCGTAATATAACGTCTTCATTAGAGAGTCGTGTTTTATTGAAATTATTCGCAATCAGTGCAATAAATTGCAAATTTATGGCACTAATTGCGAATTTCCAACTTATAGGAAAACGTAGCAAAATGAAAATATGATCATATTTTCATTTTGCTACGTTATATTATATGCACGTCACAATGCAATGATATGACATAATAATTTACTGACGGAGTAAATTCAGTATAATAATATTCATTCATTAGAACCATGTTTGTAAGCAACCAAGTTCCTTGAGGATTAAGAAAGATTTATATAAAACTTATTAATACACTATAGAATGCACTTGCAGTTAATTTAACTAAGCCTGCGTGCATAAAACAACGACTCTACAATTATTCACACACGGCACCGGACTTTACGAGCTGTTTGATTTGCGTTCAAATATCTCAATTTCACAACCTGTTAACCACGACTTGTCCACCCATGCCTCTATATACATTTGTACAAAACTGAACGCGAATAGAAGTGGTTACGTTTATCTCGGGCAAATATTCAGCAATTACAAGGCCGCTGCAAATATTTGGTTTACGCAATAGGTGCAAGGCGGTAACCGCCCGATAGTTACATACAGTTTGTGTTTGTGTACTGTTATTTGATTTCATCTAAGTATTTATCAAAACGATCAGGTAGCTTTAGTCTTTACCACCGCCCTCTTATGATATGTTTGTATCTTGTATATAGCCTGGAAGACATAGTTTAGTATGAATAAAACTATTATATGTATCTGTTTTTTCCCATTTGTAACGGCGCGGTACAATAAAGGGTTTTATTCATTCATTCATACATACCGTTTTGTGAAATCTTATTCTATAAGAGATAATAGTTGGATAATAGCTACAGACCGTAATAGTTATGTGCCCTTTGACAATTGCAATTGTTATTTAATATTTGGGTGTCTATTTGACCTTTATTTATGTGGCAAACTTTCAATATTATTTCACTTTGACCTTTCTTTACTATTGTCTTTTTCTCAATATCTAAGATTACAAAACTCATAATATTTTTTTCATTGTTACGTGTCTTTTAGATCATTATATCATTACTGTGTGATTTGATTCAAGATTACGCTAAATATGCATATAATTGCATATTTAATAATACACATTGTTACACAGGCATTTCCATTGTATTATTTTTTACGCTGCATATAAATTATAATAATAAAAAAACAAAGCATATATAATCGTTGACCTCAATTCTTTTGAAAACTTATAGTTTCATCTATCTGTCCCTTTTTAATAGTACATATTCTAATACATATTGTAGAAACGTCAAAACTATTTTTTAATTAGTAAGTGTTTGTAGAGTCAATTCAAATGGTGAATGTTGCATGCTGTCATAGAGCGCTCACAAAGGAAGTGCGGTGAAGTTAGTCATAGCAATTAGACATGCTTTTTAAATTGTTATTACGCAATTGATTGGAATCAATTAGCGTGGTTTGTTCTCACCACAGAGGTGGGACACGACGGCTGATTGAATGAGTTGCAAAACACCTAACTGACCGCTTAATCCGGTATGTAAGTATACTGTATACATACACATTGCAACGTTTTGTTGTTACTCCGATCTTACATAATATAGAAAATAAATTAGAATTTACACCGGTTTCATGATTGATCTTTAGTTTATAACGCGAGCTATTCTGATATTTTATAGTTAACAAAACATAATAGCACTAGATTTTGATTTACGTCGCAATTGGTTGATAGTCGTTAAATTTAGGTTGTAAACTTGTTAAATACGATATCCTTTAATTAACAAATATTTATGATAATCATTTGTTTGTGATAATAAAACATACTGACATGTGACAATTTCTCTCGACTTTCTTCACATTTTGAAACAAAATTTCTTCCTTTGTTTTTATGGAAAGTCGAATAATTAGTGGCAAAATAAATATAAACGAATACAAGCAGACAACAGAACGGTCGACCCACAAGTATTGTTCAATTAACATGTTACAGATTTGCATATTAGGAAGTGGGACACTTTCAATAGGTTGTATTTGTGAAGCTATTTGGTTGAAGCGAGGTCGTTGTTTAAATGGCGTGTGCTTTTATGAATATGGCTATTTTATTAATTGGTATATCGTTTTACGAATGTGGAACAGTATGATAGAGCTTGGGTATAATGTAACAATATTTACATGAAATAGGTTTATTGCTGTTTATTGTGTGTGATATGCATTTAGTATGCAGTTAAAGATTGTCTTATGGTTCGAAAATCAGGTCACTTTTTCTTAATATTTCCTGAAATAAAATTATTAATTAAATACTTCTAACATTATTTAAAATACATAAGGCTTTGTGCATTGTACGTATACTGTTAATGCAAATGCATAGAAAGTAATAGATAATATATTTTACTACGTACATTTATCGATATACTCGGGTTCAATTTACATTTAATATTCATATGAAATTTACTCTTAAATAACAATAAACAAGTATGGTGTCACAACTTTTATGGATATGTACGTGTACTGAAATGTACAACAGTAAGCTTTATCACACAGCTTTATAAAGATTCAATTTACAAATCAGTTTTACAAATAGGTACTAGTATTAAATTAGAGGAGCTTATTGAAACATCGTAGGAATTGGTTGGAAATGTAGGTCACAACAGACTTACGACTATTCAGTTGAGTTATTGGACACTAAAGTTTTGTTATAAATACACAATTTGCCTACAATTACGCAAACTCCTTATTTATGTTCGACAAAATACGCATTTAAGTTAAGCAAATTAATGTATGCTTAAGATCACGATTTTGCTATTAAATAGAGATTATACCGCGGCTCGTTATGGAGTAATTATTTTCAATTTACGCAGTGCTTTCATAATGATTTCTGCATTAAATCATAAAACATGAACATGACGCTTGTTTACTTTATAGGTATAATGTAAGTACAAGACAGGTTGTACTGTATACTAAATAAAGATATGACACACGCGGAGGTAAGCTTTTTTATCGATAACTCGATGATGTCAAAATTTGTATGCTATTTGTTTTTGTTTCGTTTTAAATTCGGTAAAACTGTCGTAACGAGATTTTTTGCGAGTTAACCAAATAAATGATATGCAATTTTTAATAGTCGTATATTTAAGTACATACAATATGTCAAAGAATATAAGTACTCTTGTGTTCATTTACCGGTCATATTCATGGACATTTACCTTCTCTCTTTAGAGGATAATATCATCTCTAGTGTTCAAATTAAACATATTCAAAGTTTTCCTTGATGTTTTTTATACATTTGTTGTAACACGTTTAATCGAGGTTTTTACCTTGATTGTAAAAAAATGTAATGTGTGTAAAAAAATCTCGGAGTAAAGTTACTCTTTAAAAGATTCAAGTAGCATTTTTTAAAGCCTATAAAATTCACCGTATTAGCAATCAGCAATATCTTGCATAATAACCATTTTTACTTTTTAGATGTACCTATATCATCAAGTTCATCGTCTGTATTTTTTTAAATATCCAAAACATGTCAATATGCTTCTTCCAAGGAGCTGTCCTTAGTTAAATGACAGTTCTGGGAAAAGAGTTCAGTATTAATTGGTTCATTACCCGTTCTAGGACTACAAGAAGCCGCTAGAAGAGAGCAGCCCGGCGATACTGAACGCTAGCAAGATACAGACGCTGTTCCACCGGCTGCCGGACATCCTGCAGTGCCACTTGCACTTTCGCACCGCGCTCGCCGACTGCGCTCGAACGTGGGACCGCGACGAAAAGATTGGTGAGTTCATACACAACTAGTTGTATAAACTATACAGGGTGGATTGTTCAGAACCTTAACCGTTACAGCTAAAGAAAAACGTTTCTAGGAGACCAAACTAGGGATCAAAAGACTTTTGGGACATTTTAGGTTTGAGTACTGGAAATGGCAGAAATTGCCGAAAACTATTCCCATACATTTTGTACGGAAAACGATAAATCAACTCGAAATATTATTTTACATTTAATTATTTAGCAACTAAAATTTAATTTCAGAAATTATGGTTAGTCACAACATCGCACCGTAGCATCTTCACGTACACAGGCATAATCTTCTCAAGATACTTGCTCTTACTGACCTGTCTAAAAAATCCATCCTGTATACAACATCGCCAGCTAATTAACACTTAATATTTAATGACGATGAGGCGGAAAGTGTTTCACTTTCACACGAAATTATGCAAGCATTTCTCTAATGTGTTACGGGTTGTAAAAATGTCTTGTGGTGTCTAGTGTGACGTGTGTTCGCGGATCGGTTGTAAATTATGGTAATTTGAGTTGATTGATTGGTGATTTGTTCGCTAATTGAGCGAGGTTTTTCTAAGGTTATAATTGAGACGTTATCGATGAATGTTTTTAATTTTTATAAACTTGTACGGAAGATATTGGCCCAATACTTCGGTTCTAGTCGGTGAAATTATTGAAGCAGGATGCATTTAAAGTAATAGCTTATTTTATAAGCATAAAATAGCCGTGAGAACCTAAGCTACTTTTACTCATTAAAATCTTTGCGAAAAAGTCACATTTTCCAAAGAAACAGACGTCTGCTGTGGACGGACAAATTCGGAAATTTAAGAATTTATAATATGAATATAAGAATTAATCTTATATATAAAATTCTCGTGTCACAATGTTAGTCTGCATACTCCTCCGAAACGGGTGGACCGATTCTCATGAAATTTTCTGTGCATATCGGGTAAGTCTGAGAATCGGCCAACATCTATTTTTCATATGTACCACGGGCGAAGCCGGGGCGGACCGCTAGTAATTTATAAAATTTGTTTGTTTCAACACTCATTTTTTAAAGCATCATTTAAATACTCTTTCCTACAGATTTTTTACATATTGCCCTAGCATATATATTTTTTTATATGAAATACGTTGGCTTTTACAATATAAGTAATGATTCTATTAATCGTTCCAGGCGAGGTCTTCCTAAACGCGTTTTCCAAAGCGGTGGTGCTCGACGTGTACTCTGACTTCATAAACAACTTCTCGGTCGCCATGGAGCTGGCCAAGATGGAGTCAAAACGCAAGTCGGCGCTGGCTGACTTCTTCAAAGTGAAACAGATCAGCGCACACGACAGACTGTCATTTTTCGGGCTGATGGTGAAACCGGTGCAACGGTTCCCGCAGTTTATTATGTTTCTACAGGTAAGAATTGTGACTTTAGGCAGTTTTTTTTAGCTATAACCTTTATATTTTGTAACTAGCTGCTCTCCGCAATTTCACCCGCGTGGCTCCGCTCCTGTTGGTCTTAGCATGAAGATATATAGCCTATAGCCTTCCTTGATGAATGGGCTATCTAACACCGAAACAATTATTCAAATCGGACCAGTAGTTCTTGAGATTAGCGCGTTCAAACAAACAAACAAACTCTTCAGCTTTATAATATTATATTATAGTACATTATAGATTTATTTCTAAAATATTCAATTAAACTAAATTATAATCTAAAGTATTAATCAAATGTAACATATTCAACATTGTGTTTGATTTATGATTGTAGTTTAGAACCACATTCCAGAAATAAGGTCATGGAATGTAGATAAATGAAATAATTTATCCATGTCTTGAGATTTACAATAAACAATAATTGTTCTGTTTGGCTCATATTTTCTATATTATTACAGGATCTCTTAAAACACACGCCTCCGGGACACGTGGATAGAGTTGCATTACAACGAGCTCTGACCAGATTGGAGGCGTTGGCCGACGCTCTCAATGAGAGGAAACGGGACGCGGAGAGGACGCAGGTAAATAATAATGGTTTATTTGTGAAGAGATCTAGTTGTATATAGTGCTATTTATTTCTGTAAGTTCTTCTTTATTTCTATTAATTGGACACTAATTATTAGAGCAGGATTTGTTTAAAATTTTTCGAAACTATTCAACTTTTCCGTTTTGACCTGTGATCAGAAAAAAAAACTTGTTTTCTATTTAATAATAATTTAAAAAAACAATTATTCCGATGTCTTTATTAGCGCCGAGGTATAGTTTTATTAGAGGCGATTAAATTTTTATCATAAAGATTCAGGGCTTCTGAAAGAAGTCAAGTTGAATGAATAAATGTTGAGTTTTAATTTATTACTCGAACATAATAATAATACATGTATATTGTATGTGTTACAGGCGTTCCGCGGAGCCCTAAGACGGTTAACACGTGGCGGTATGACGGGCGCGGGCGGTGCGGGTGGTGCGGCTCGGTTCGGCGCCGCGCGGTTGCTCGCTTCGCGCGCAGACAGGAGGCATCTGTTGCGGCAGGACGACTTGCTGCAATTGGTTAGTTACTTGTTTATGTAGATTTTGCGTGTATGTGCTTGAGTATGCATGTGCGTGAGTGCGTGAGCTTGCGAGCGTGTGCGTGCAGGTGCGTGTGTGCGGGCGGGCGAACGTGCGTGGACGTGCTTATCATTTTATTGAATGACGGATTTGACTACGTCACTACATAATACATTGTATAAAGTTGTCAAAGTTGTATGATCTTTAAAACGATGCAACGGAATTCGATTAGGTATTTTTTAATAGAAAGAGTGCTTCAAGAGCAAGGTTTTAGTATAAAAAATAAAAATGTTAAATTTTAGACAGCTTAACCCGCGAAGTGGCGGGTGATAAGTGCATTCGTGCGAAAGCACAAACGTGTGTGTGTGTACGTGCTTGCGTGCGTTCCTGCGTGCATACGTGCGTTTGTGCGTGCGTGCACAATATTATTGAATTTTAGAACTTTGTTATATTAAATCATGTATGACTGTTATGTTCTTATACAAATAAAATAAAATAAAATAAAATTAAAGTCTCCTATTATAATTATTGTTCCCTTCAAAGGAGTTCAACCAATCAGGCACGCTCACAAAGTGCAAGCCGCGGCGTTTACTCCTACTCAACGACCTAGTGGTGTGCGTGTCGGTGGGCGCGGGCGGCGAGGAGGCGGAGCGGCTCGGGCTCAAGTGGGCGCACCCCGTGCAGGATGTGGACGTGCTCGATACGGGCACCTCGCCGACGCTCAGCCGCGTGCTGGCTCAGGGTAAGGGTACTAGACTAGTATTAATATTTTTTGATGTCATTACCGTGATTTTGAAAACTAAAAATCGTTAGATGTTAATTGAAGTTGGGAAATTGTGCACTGTCGAAAAATTGTTATCCGTAACTTATTTACTTACTTATTTATTAGATATTAATTCAATTCGCGAAATTACAAGCTGTTGAAAAGTTGTTGTCCGTAACGTATTTACTTACTTATTTTTATGCCGAGAATATACTTTGCCAAACGTCCGTGAAATGCAGGTTGCTAGTCGTTACACACGCGGGGCTGTTTCTGCGTAGTTACATAAATATATTTTTAAATAAACCGAACCTAACCTAACCCACCATTTCTATTAAATTATGTTTTACTTTCGAAACAAGCATTTATTGACAATTTTCTTCACATCTCCAGGTATGAACCGCAGCGGAAGCCTACGTTCAAACTCAAGCAGTAGCACGTCCACCGGAGATTCCCTTTGCAACGAGATGTCCGCGCTAATGCACGACTATGAAACGGTATCAAGAATGGCCGATTTGGCTGCTTCGTTGAAAACACCGTATTCGGAAGTCGCGCCTGAAGTGTTTAAGGCACTGTTGCAAAATATACAGAGGAGTATACAGGTGTGTAGAGTAGATTTGTTTTGTACTATGTAATTCATTTTATTATCAACACATCTTAGTTAGCTAACTCAGTTTAACATTAAGAATAAGTATAAATTAAAAGACAACATTGTAGGTACTTATTTGTTAAATTGTCATTACAAATTCATTAATTTATTAAAAATAACACCAATATTTATATGAAATTACGTACATGCATGTTTAAGGTTAATGTCTTAAAGTGCTTAGTGTCAAAAAATTAATGTTAAAATTGTTTAACATTAACCCTTCCAGAAAAAAGACGACGAAATGGCATGGGTCGATTCCTGCTGTCTCCAACTAACCATCCGCGGTCGCGAAGAGCCACTAACATTCAGAGCAAACGAGCCCGGCGCAAGACGTGCCTGGGCTACAGAGCTAAGGCTGGCACAACTTGCGCAAGCGCGGGCAAACTGCCCAGCTTGGCGGTTACCGGCAACTACACCTCCACCGCATAAGATGCCACTGTATGTGACAGCTACGCCCGTGTACTCGTCGAACAGTTTGACTGAGGTAAGTCCTTAACCGTCGGCAACGAAGTGGATCGCACAGCTTGCGCAAGTGCAGGCTAACTAATTCGCGTGGCGGTTAGCGGCCAAATTTTAATACTAAAATTTTAATTTAATTATTTTAAGATGATATTCATTCAGTTTTCATTTCTTAAAACAATGTGTAGAAATCGTTTTATTTTCTGTAGTTGAAAATTGTGGTTATGGCTATATTATTCACGAACACGTTTTCACTTCATATTATGATAAACTATCTGTGCTCGGCGGTTTCACCCGCATTGCTCCGCTTCTGTTGATCCAGCGTGATGATATATTATGGCCTTCCTCGATAAATGGGCTATCTAACACCGAAATAATCTTTCAATTCGGACCATTAGCTCCTGAGATTAGCGCGTTCAAACAAACAAACTCTACAGCTTTATACTATTAAGTATAGATTAGTATAGATGTATTGTCTCAATCTATAATCATAAATAAACTATCACAGGTGAAATGCGGGTGCTTCTACACATCGAGCGGGTGTGCGGGCGGTGGTGTGCGACGACGTGCGCGTTCGTTGCTGTGGGTGTGTGCGGGCGGTGCGCAGAACACGCAACTGTCTGTGCTCACACATAGAGCGGCCACGCTTAAGACGCTAGTGACGTTGGATCTACCGGATACTAGGGTGAGTTTCGTTGGGGAATATGGTTGTGTGTGTACTGTGCACGTGTAGCGGGTACACGGACGGTTAAACTTCACACCCACGACCGGTGCTCGCACACGGAGACGCTCGTGATGCGGTTTAATTCTAAGATCCCTTAATACGATGAATAATAAACTTATTTAAAACATAAATAAATTATTTAATATGTTTTTCATTTAAATGGAGTGTTTGATTTTAAAATACATATTTTTTATTAATTTTATTATTTCTGAATTCCAGGTAAGCTCAATAGAATATGCAAAAGGAGTGAGACAAGTGACCACGCTGTGCGGCGACACAGTGTGGCTCGGCACTGAAGACAAGAAAATCATCATATTCTCTGGCGTCGAGCCCGAGAAGCAAGAGAAGTTGACCGAAGTTCCCACTATAGCTGCTGTTACGCAAATTAAATTCCACTGCGACTCCATGTTCGTTGGCCTGGCCAACGGAAGGATATCAGTTTTTAGAAGAAATCATGACGATTCCTGGGCCCTGCAGGAGCCTATAGCGATTGAACTCGGAGACAAACCTGTACATTGTATATTACCCGTTGATGGAATTATTTATGCGGCGTGTGCGAAACGAGTGTTCGCAATAAACGCTTTGACTGCTGAAATCATGCGCATCTTAGAGTTAAAGGGTGAAGGAGATAGATCTGTAAAATATTTGGCGCATTCCGGCGTCGGTCTCTGGGCGGCCTTCTCAGAATCGACGTTCGTAAGTCTATATCATACCGAAACATTTGAGCATTTACAAAATATCGACATAGCCGCTGATGTGGCTAAAACTATTGGTGCTAGAGAAGGAAGCAAGCCAGCCCACGTTTCAGCTTTATTGGCTGTTCAAGGCCTCCTATGGGTCGGTACAACGGCTGGTGTTAGTGTTACTGTACCGTTACCGAAACTAGAAGGCCTGCCTCTCATCGGCGGACACATTGCCGTGTCCTACCACGCTCACGCTGGCCCCGTTACATTCCTACTACCATTGAACACAGAGACTAAAGATGTTGATGTCAACACTGTTAGACGTAATTTATCAAATGCACGTGCACTCGCTGACACAGCCCATGAATTCAAAGAAGAAGATGGCAAAGAAGACACTGAAAAACACAAATTGGAACGAAGGATATCAGAAGAGATGAGTCCGTATAGACCGCAGCGGGTGCAATCAGCTGTGATTAGAAGGAAGAAACCTGGTGACGTGCGTCTGAGCAAAACTCTGCCAAAGTGCGCTAATCTGAACGCGTGTGATGTCTACGGCCTATTTGGGGACCTAATGTTTGTAAAGGACTGCGTCGGAGAAAGTGACGTCAACGGCTCAGGCGGTGAGGCGTTAAGGCGAAGTGACCCAGAATTAGCCGCTATCCCATTCCGTGTCAGCACACTAGATAGACGGCTACGCATGCGAGCTGGTAGACCTAGAAGTCTAGATTTGTCTAGCTGGTCGGTCGATTCACGAGCTTCAAGTCTATGCACGTCGTCTGGAAGCGAAGAATCTATGGCATTGCGTGGTGTATCGCGAACTAGTTCAGGTGCGTCAGGAGCGGCGAGTTTAGCTCCTTTAGCAGCTTCCACACCCGATTCGTCATCAGGCAAATCGAGTGCATCAGACCGCTCCGTATCGAGAAGCGATTCGGCAACTGCTCCAGCGAATGACGCGAGAGGTCCCAAGAAAAATGCCGTCAGAAGTCTTCGAGGGGCGGATTATATAGTGGGCGATGGTGCGTCCCGGAGGTCTATAGTGTCGGTGATGGGTGGGCGTGGTTACGTCGACTGGAGGCAAACAGCTGATGCTTCGGAACGCCCGGCCCCAGCCGCTGATCCCAATCCCAAAGATGCGCATCTCATCCTATGGGAGATGCGCTTGTGACCACGCTAGAGGCGGAATCTCTATACGTAACAACTCGGTGTCATATAGTGTAAATAGAGGTGCATGTTGTAGATAGGTGTACATTCGTTTCGGTGTCTATTATTGTAATATAGCTATACCCTCCCTGTTAACGCTTCGCCGATGTACGGCTTTTCCAATTTGATACAAATGCGAAGAGAATTATTGCACACAGTGTAATTGCGTTCGTGATAAGCTTTAAATTATTTTTCGAAGTTGTCGTTTAAATGTTAGAAAATGTATGATATTTACAGTTATTCAATTATATACGCGCAGGTGCATTATTTTTTGTGATCTTTATATTGATAATAATATGATATATATTGTGAAGCATTTCGTGTTTTCTATGAAAATTTTTCGTACCTCACACAAACCGGTTTCACGTTATGTTATATTCATTTTTATTACTAAGCTCTTGATTTCCAAAATGTTAAAACCGCCATATTAACATAATATAATTTTGTATTGTTAATTTTTAAAGCGTAAGTGTAAATCTTGGTTAAAATAACATTTTATTAGTTAAGTATCAACTGTTAATCTGCTATGGATGACTGGACATTTTTTTCAAGTTGTACATAGATACACAAAAAATATGAATTTAAAAATATATTAATTTATTATGAAATATCTATCTTAAATTATAAATTGCTAAATTATTTTTTTTTTCTGTGAAAAATTGACGATATCATTTCCGAAAAAAAAAAACTACTATCACATTAAATTCGAATTAAAAAAAATGTATATTATTTACTAGAATTATTTGTATCCATAAAAGAAATATTCAAACACAGTCCATAGTAGACATACTAATGAAACCTAGTGGCCTTACGTTACTGAACTTTCCAGTGTGATTATGGCATTCGTTTAAGCTTTATGGTTAGACATTATGTCGCTTTAAGAATTAGACTGATTTTACATTAAGCGTTTAAATTGTATAAGTTACGTAACGAATAAGACGAAATATACGACAAATACGATCGAACATCCAAAACTCATTTGTGACTGAGCACAAAAACCTTTTATCCGGTTTAATTTACTTAAAAATTGTTTTACAAATTATATTCAGAGATATACAAGTCACAATAGAAAAAAATACATTAAAAATGATAGCATACAAATCATACAATATAATATGGAAATAGCGATGTTTTCAGTTTACTAGTGATTGTTAATAAAGACTGTTACAATTGCACAATTGTTTGTATTATCTTCTAATTTCCAAAGAAATACCAATAAATTTCACTGTTCTATACCAAACGCATAAATTCCGTGCCAAACTTCAGCCCGTAGTTACTATGTTAATACCGTACAAATGTTCAATTTTTGTTTATATTTTCTTTTTTATTCAGATGTCTCGAATATTACTCAGAACCTCATTTTTTAAATTGTTTTTATGCAAACCGTCACAAAATGTAAGTGTTAAGGTGTAAATAAATTTTAAGTTTATATGTATACACCTGTATATCTTGTTTTATTTCATTCCTTTGAATAACCTAAGTAGTATATATTTGGGGTGTACTGCAGAAGCATGTAGCAAATAATAACATTTTTAATAACAAATATTTTGTTTCGCTGATATCATATTAATGATATTTTGATCATTACATAATCATGAGTTTCCTATTTTATAAATCCGGCAAAATTAATACATTAATCCATACTTAATATTATAAATGCGAAAGTAACTCTGTCTGTCTGTCTGTTACTCAATCACGCCTAAACTACTGAACCAATTTTCATGAAATTTGGTATGGAGATATTTTGATACCCGAGAAAGGACATAGGCTACTTTTTATCCTGGGGAAAATGACGCAATCCCGGAAATCCCACGGGAACGGGAACTATGCGGTTTTTTCCTTGACTGCGCGGGCGAAGCCGCGGGCGGAAACCTAGTAGTTAATTACGTGTTAATAACACATTTGACTATTTCAGAACGTTTTAAACATAATTAAAAAGGAAACAACAGCATATAATAAAAACAGTTTATTCAATAAATAAAATAACTAAATCACAGGCATTAAATCATCATTCCTTGTGAGCCAGCGCCGTATCCATTGCCCATGAGGGAGCCACCGTTTTGGTATCCGCCATAGCCATTATTAGCCATACCAGCATTGTTCAACGCTGAGCCGCCACCGACGTTGTGGAAACCGGAGTTGTCTACTTGATTAACCTGAAAATAATCATTATACATGTTACTATGTAGTTATCAAATTGAATTGATTATTCGTTTGAAGCATTTATACCTATTTATACACCTTGATATGATTTATTTTAATAGATTATAGTGGCTCGCGAGGAAGGTTTTAGTAAATAACTTGTTAAGTTTTAGACGAGGCGGGTGAAGCCGCGGGCGGAAAACAAGTTGATTCTAAGACATAATAATATTGCAAAACTTACCGATAACACTCTATTGTTGTGAGACCCCAAATTGTGATAACCGCCAAGGCCTGAGCTTTGATATCCCTGGTTTCCAACTCCACTAGCTCCGTTTCCGAACTGCTGTCCACCGTAGCCGGCACCGTTAGTATATCCACCGCTCATTCCTCCCAAACCCATTCCCAGGCCTGTTCCCATTCCCATGCTGCCAAGTCCCGTACCCATACCGCCAAGTCCTGTACCCATACCGCCAAGTTCCATTCCCATTCCGCCAAGTCCTGTACCCATACCCATCCCGCCGAGACCTACGCCACCTGTGCCCAACTCGCCTAGACCAAGGCCCATGCCGCCTAAACCAAGTGGCTGAGCATTAAGCACTGCAGCGCACAATAAAACCGTAAGTACCTGAAATATTTCAATTTGTTAATTTTTTATCTATATCACTATAGTATTAAACCTTTAAGTATTAAAAAATAGAAATACATGTACTTACAATACTGTTCATATTGGTAGGATACTGTGCGTCTTAAGACTGAAGTATGAATGATTTCTAAAACTAAAAACGCGTTTATATAATCAAATATCATTACAATTAAATAAACATTAACTGTAGAGGGTTATACCCTTCGATACGTACTACGAATATCAATTATACTAAGTAATTAATTACTAGCTATTTACAGATTTTGGGGGAAACCAACAACATGAAAATTAGCTTCTTAATTTAAAAAAAAAATTCTATGGTGAAGTATTAAAATCGTGAGTCTATTAAGTAGATCTCTGGTTAATTTAACTACCTGGGGTTAGAGAATAAAAAAGAGAGCGTGTGTTCCGAACACATGTGTCAGAAGTGAAACTTCTTTGGCAAGATTCAAAGATACCAAAATCGTTGCCTTACTCTATGACGTGATGGTATTGCCATGACGCGCCAAAAGAAGATTCACATCCAAAATAATATTAGTACAAAATATAATGACCATTAAGTTCCCTGCACTTACTTTTGCAAGGAACCTAATGATAATTATTTAGTTATTTCTACTAAAGAACTTGTATAGAAATTTTAACTAAGCTGACTATATTATAATATGTACCTAGATATTATTACATTGTAGTAATAATTTCGGATACATAACATTATTAAAATTTTCATATCGGTCTCGATAAATAATTACATCCCTTACTATCAAAATCCAGAGAAAATTGTGTATTATTAAATATTAATGTACCTAGATTATTTACAGACAAGAGTGTCCATTCAAGTGTTTGTAATAAATAATTAATCGAAAAAAATGTATGATATGATCACATTACTATTTAAAATTCTTTTGGGAAAATACCAAAAGAAATTTGTTAATAAAATACCTAGAATTATTTATTTAAAATGTGTCATTTTCTATTATCCAATACCTATTAACAAAAAGTGTACGTAAAATTCTCCCACGGGGTTTTCTTAATGAAATTCGTTTAATGGATTTTTAATTGCACTATGTGTAAAATACACACGCCTCTAAATGCATTTTATTTTTCAATATATAACCTGAGCATTGATTTTTGATAGTCATTCACAAGAGCGCTCTCATTAACTAACAGTCAATAATATGAATTGTGTCGTAAGTATTTTTGAATAGATAAATATTATGAACTTATTAAAAAAAGATAAATAAAAGATTTGCACATATTTTTATGATTTTAATTAATTTTATGATGATATGATTATAATATTTATGCCGTTTTATAATCATTAAGTTGACATTTAATTTTGTGTATTTCAGATTCTTGTCGCCCTTTCGTGTGTTGTAGCAATCAATGCTCAGCCTCTCGGCATCGGTGGTATGGGACTTGGCCTCGGCGGTATGGGAATGGGACTTGGCGGAATGGGAACAGGTCTCGGCGGTATGGGGACCGGTCTAGGTGGGATGGGTACCGGTCTAGGTGGGATGGGAATGGGTCTGGGTACAGGTTTAGGAATGACTGGACTGGGAACAGGCCTGGGAATGGGTTTGGGAGGAATGAGCGGTGGATATACTAACGGTGCCGGCTACGGTGGACAGCAGTTCGGTAGCGGCGCTAGTGGTATGGGAAACCAGGGGTTTAATACAGCTGGTGTTAATGGTTTTCACAATGTGGGTGCCCACAACAACAGGGTATTATCCGTAAGTCTTTTAAATTGGTTATTAATATGTGTTCTTAAAGAAATAAACAAGAAAAAAATAATTATTGACAATATTTTTCAGATAAACCAAGCAGACAGTTCCGGCTTCAACAACATTGGCGGTGGCTCTGCCTTGAACAATGGCGGTTACGCTGGCAACGGTTACAACGGATATCAAAATGGCGCCTCACAGTTCGGCAATGGCTTCGGCTCGGGCTCTCAATCGGGAATGATATTATAAAATGTTCTAAATGTAATATTTCTCTATTATGTTGTTTTAAGTAGTTACTTATGTATTTATTTTTATTGAAATAAAACGTTATTTTACCAGTTAACATGTTATTTTTATTTCCTATCCAGTAGTTATGAATTACCTAGATTCAAATCAGTAAGTCATAAAGAACGCCATCTGAATGATTTATATAAACTATATTGGCCTCGTAAGAACTTAACAGTCCACACCATACATAATAACACCGTAATGTAGTCGTAGATTTTACAACAAGACGGATACTATAGCGAATTTATTAAAGAACTTTCATATTGAGATTTGACAACAACATAGGTATAATTTCTCACCATTTTAAACACTAAAATATAATACTTATACATTTCATAGTCTCTAAACATAATCCGCCGTAACCAGACTTGAATCTACCTGTACCACAGAATAAAAACTAGTAACTATAGCGTTACTTGCACAAAATTTTACACGTATTTTATATTAAGGTGCAGTAACGAACGTTCATCGACAAATTTTACTAGGAGTAAGACTAAAACAGGATTGCTTTTAAATTTCTCTTCTTAATTTAATTTTAATAGTAAGTACAAAAAATCCTATATAGTATTTCAAGAAAAAATTTGTGACTTTATCAAGATAACAAAAGATATTTTTTAAATTAAACTTATATTAAAATACACTAGGTAGTGACTAGCCTATTAACAAAAACCATCAATGACCAATAGAAAACAAGTAATGTAGGTATCGTTTATGCTGTTCGCTGTTCGCTGTTCGCTGTTCGCTGTTCGCTGTCGCTGTTCGCTGTTCGCTGTTCGCTGTTCGCTGTTCGCTGTTCGCTGTTCGCTGTTCGCTGTTCGCTGTTCGCTGTTCGCTGTCGCTGTTCGCTGTTCGCTGTTCGCTGTTCGCTGTTCGCTGTTCGCTGTTCGCTGTTCGCTGTTCGCTGTTCGCTGTTCGCTGTTCGCTGTTCGCTGTAAGCTGTTCGCTGTTCGCTGTTCGCTGTTCGCTGTTCGCTGTTCGCTGTTCGCTGTTCGCTGTTCGCTGTTCGCTGTTCGCTGTTCGCTGTTCGCTGTTCGCTGTCGCTGTCGCTGTTCGCTGTTCGCTGTTCGCTGTTCGCTGTTCGCTGTTCGCTGTTCGCTGTCGCTGTCGCTGTTCGCTGTTCGCTGTTCGCTGTTCGCTGTCGCTGTTCGCTGTTCGCTGTTCGCTGTTCGCTGTTCGCTGTTCGCTGTTCGCTGTTCGCTGTCGCTGTCGCTGTTCGCTGTTCGCTGTTCGCTGTTCGCTGTTCGCTGTTCGCTGTTCGCTGTTCGCTGTTCGCTGTTCGCTGTTCGCTGTTCGCTGTTCGCTGTTCGCTGTTCGCTGTTCGCTGTTCGCTGTCCGCTGTCCGCTGTCCGCTGTTCGCTGTCCGCTGTCCGCTGTCCGCTGTTCGCTGTTCGCTGTTCGCTGTTATCTGTTCGCTGTTCGCTGTTCGCTGTTCGCTGTTCGCTGTTCGCTGTTCGCTGTTCGCTGTTCGCTGTTCGCTGTTCGATGTCCGCTGTCCGCTGTCCGCTGTTCGCTGTTCGCTGTTCGCTGTTCGCTGTTCGCTGTTCGCTGTTCGCTGTTCGCTGTTCGCTGTTCGCTGTTCGCTGTTCGCTGTCGCTGTTCGCTGTACGCTGTTCGCTGTTCGCTGTTCGCTGTTCGCTGTCCGCTGTCCGCTGTTCGCTGTCCGCTGTCCGCTGTCCGCTGTCCGCTGTTCGCTGTTCGCTGTTCGCTGTTCGCTGTTCGCTGTTCGTTTTCGTGTTCGTGTTTGTGTTTGTGTTTGTGTATGTTCACATTCACATTCACATTCACATTCACATTCACATTCACATTCACATTCACATTCACATTCACATTCACATTCACATTCACATTCACATTCACATTCACATTCACATTCACATTCACATTCACATTCACATTCACATTCACATTCACATTCACATTCACATTCACATTCACATTCACATTCACATTCACATTCACATTCACATTCACATTCACATTCACATTCACATTCACATTCACATTCACATTCACATTCACATTCACATTCACATTCACATTCACATTCACATTCACATTCACATTCACATTCACATTCACATTCACATTCACATTCACATTCACATTCACATTCACATTCACATTCACATTCACATTCACATTCACATTCACATTCACATTCACATTCACATTCACATTCACATTCACATTCACATTCACATTCACATTCACATTCACATTCACATTCACATTCACATTCACATTCACATTCACATTCACATTCACATTCACATTCACATTCACATTCACATTCACATTCACATTCACATTCACATTCACATTCACATTCACATTCACATTCACATTCACATTCACATTCACATTCACATTCACATTCACATTCACATTCACATTCACATTCACATTCACATTCACATTCAACGGTGAGTGATTCATCCTATTCATCACCACAACGCATCTATCGCTCATGCCGATACTTTAAAAAGACGCTAAGTGATTTTCAACCTTGTATCGCGGTCATAGGTACGACTTCGTATTACAATTATTTACAGTATAGAAAATAATACATCGGAAGTAGTACATAATAAAAACGATGTCTGTACGACGTTCGCCACCTGATTCTCAGCTTCAATTAAACACACCAAATACGACATTACAATACAATTCGGATTCGGCTCTCAACATTTCGTGTATACAACAATCGGAGGACAATTATTTTAATATAACAAAACGACAAAAACGTACATTTGCAGAACTTCCCATTACAACGACCGCGTCAACTTCTGAAATAAAATCCATGTTCGTCGAACTGAAAGAGCAACAAGATGCGAAATTCGAATCATTGAACCATGTTTTAACTACTATTATGTCGCAAAATCAGGAGATTCAAAAATCAGTTGAAACTATTTCCGGGCAACACCAGGACTTATTATTAAAAATACATGAATTAGAACAAGAAAATAAAGAATACAAAGATCGAGTGGCATCGCTGGAGATTAAACTGGAACAACTTGAAAAATCGGCCCATTGTACTACACTGGAAGTGAGAAATTTACACAAGCAGCCAAATGAGAATAAGAGCATTCTTACTAATATTATTTCTAACATCAGTTCGACACTGGGCCTCGAATCTCCAATTCAAAATTCAGATATACGAGAAATCTTTCGCACGAAATCAGACACCGTATTAGTGGATTTCACTTCATCTCTCCGTAAGGAATCATTCGTATCGCATTATAAAAATTACAATAAAAATAGACGCCAAAATAAAGAATCGCAATTGAACACGGAGCATATAAACCTTCAGGGTCCAGCGCGTCCTATTTTTATCTCAGAGTTTTTAACAAGTAAATTAAGAAGAATTTTTTATATAGCCCGCGAAAATGTAAAAAATAAAAAGCTGTTTGCGGCCTGGACCTCATACGGAAAGATCTATATTAAAAGGGAACAAAGCTCAACACCCGTACGTATTTTAAATGAAAATGATATTTTATGTCAACTATCAGCATGACTAAATTATGTACTACCTCTAACCATCCACTTAATTCTATTGTTGCATATTACAAATAAGTTTACACATTATATCTCTTGTTACTTTTATATCAAATGTTTACTTTATTTTATACCTATTTGCGGACCACACATCATAACTACACACAATAAAACAATTAACAATCAATTTACTTACTACACAAAATACACGAAAATCAAATACACATACACATACAATATTATATACACACTCCCGACCGTGCCGAATAAATATTTGTTTACGAATTCTAGCCTCGACATTATTACCAATCTTATTTTTCTGTTTCGCTTGTTATCCAAAAAACATGGAGCTGCCACTTGTGTTTCTGATCAGAGTCTTAATCATTATTTTAATTATGTTCCTATACTTTATGTGTCACGGTGTTGCCGTCGACACCTAATTTTATTACATGTGTACATAAAATAATGCCCATGGTTGAAACATTGAACTCTGATCTAGATAACATTCAGGTGGCTAATTCTATAGTATGCGACATAGAAAATATAGATAAACATATCATAAACTCCAATAGTAAATATAACTTAAATCTCTTGTCACAAAACATTCGCAGCATAAATTGTAACATGCCGAATCTTAATACTTTTCTCCATAGATCTAAAGTTTCATGGGACATCTTAGTGCTGTCAGAATGTTGGCTTTCAGCAAATAGAAACATCCCTAATCTCGACACTTATCAATGTATATCAACATCTTCGCATAACACACAAAACGAAGGAGTAGTTATCTACTACAACCAAAATCTTATAGTAACGCATGAGGAACCATGTATTAGTGATGCTAACTGTTTATTAATATCCATCAACTTAGAAACATGTATTATAGCAATATATCGCCCGCCAAGCCAAACGAACACAACAAATTTCATAAACTCTTTAGATAAACTTCTCTCAAAACTAAATTGGTATAAAACTATTATATTATGCGGTGATATTAATATTGATATTTCAACAAACACATCTGATAAACGGGCTTATGACTATCTTAATTTGCTAGCAAGCCATCGCATTCTACCCGCTCACACTGAGCCTACTCACGGAAGAACTTGCCTTGATCATGCTATGATCAGAACTAACCTAAACGCTACTTGCTTTATTATCGAATCGTCTATCACGGACCATGAGTGTGTTGCTGTAAACCTTAAGCAAAATAAATCATCCTTCAAAAAACATAATATATCGTATCGCGTTGATTTTTCTGGTCTCGACTCAGAATTATCTAACACCAATTTCCATTATATCTCTGAATATAATGACACTAACATAGCGACTGATAAATTTGTAAGTCATCTCACTAATATTATCATCAATAATACCCGCTCAATTAAAACTCCATTAAGGCAAAGAGTACGTAAACCGTGGATCACTAAGACACTTTTGCGCATTATGCGAAATCGAGACAATTTATATAAAAAACTAAAGCGAAACCCAACCAACGAAATTCTAAAAATAACTTTTAATCGCTACAGAAACTTCTGTAATTCTCAACTAAAGAAAGCAAAGCGTACTTTTGAAAGGCAAGAGGTGCAGAGATGTAAAGGTAATAATAAAAAAATATGGGATTCAATTAAACAAATTAGTAATTGTAAAAAAGGTTCTGAAAATAACTTAAATTTAGCGTCCACAATTCACACAATCCAAAATGCCAATGATTTTAATAGTTTCTTCACTAACGTTGGTACAAAATTAGCTGAGGAGATTATCAGATCGAATCAAAATTCACAGCTAGAAGTTGACTCATTTTTCCAGTTCAGTCCATCCTCTCTTGACTCTTTCGTACTGATTCCTACTGATAAAGACGAAATCCAAGCTCTTATTCATAGTTTGAACAATGATTCATTATCCGGCGAAGACTTAATTTCGGGTAAAATTATAAAGAAATATAGTAACTTGTTAATTCCACCAATGTTACATATCTGCAATTTGAGTATGGAAACCGGTATATTTCCGAAAGCTTTTAAAATAGCTCTGATAACTCCAATACAT